>NW_026947497.1:36816993-41816993 GCF_034190915.1 Cavia porcellus
TAATTCCTGCCAGAGGTGACTTCACCTGTGGGGCTGGGGCTGGAGCGGCCACTCTGAGGTCACAGCCCTCTTGGAAGAGTGTTCCTGAGCTTCAGCTGTGCCCAGGGTAAAATGTCCATCAGAGCCCGGGGTTCCTTTGAATGTGTCCATCTCCAGGAATCTGCATCTCAGATCTTTCTCCCGGTGGGAACCTGTGAGCCCTTCTGACCTGTTGCCTTGAGCTCCTATCTGGTCACCCCTGGACAGTTCCACTTGATGTCTTCAGGCGCTTCTAACCACAGGCCCTGAATGAAAACTCTGTGACCTCTTTCTTTCTCAACACTCCATGCTCCCCAAGCCGGCTTCCTCTGTTGCCACAGCAACCACAGTGCTCTCCTCCCTGAACCCCTCACATCTGCTTTTCATATGCAGAGTGTCACCAAATACTATGGGTTCCATCTGCAAAATCTCAGTCTCTATCTCCCGCTACAGCCCACTGTCACGTCTTAACATCCCTTTTGAGCTGTTCTTTCCACCCTGCAGTAACCACCTAGTCCCCAATTCATGAAGCCTTCTGCTGACCTTGAGAAGTCTCCTACAAGATGCTGGGTTCTCTGCTCAGTACTTGAATGCTTGAAATAAACGATCCCATGTAATCCTTATAATGAGTTTTGGCATAGATGTAACTTCCCATTTTGCAGATCACAAAGTGGAGGCCTCATGAGACTAAGTTCCCAATTCTGTAGTTCATAAAATGACAAAGCCTGGTGCCACTGGCTCTCTGAAGTGGCCAAGCCCTGTGCTTCTTTCAGGTGCTGCTTCTCAGTCTCTCCCTGTGCACCCCCAGCACCCCAGGACACGGTGGTCAGTAAGCCACTGAATGTCTTCACTTACCAGCTCTTTCTCTGCGTTCTCACCCCTTCTAAAGGATTTTCCGTGGGGACCTCACTTTGCTTATTTCTGTAAGCCTCATAACAAGCAGACTGCCTGCCCGATAAGAGAAACTCCAGAATGTTTATTGAACAGTAGGTAACCCTTAAGCTCAGTCCTCTGTGTGGCTCTTTTGATTCAGGAGGCCAGATGGTGGCTTCGGCTTATGAAATACTAGTGTGTGTCTGTGTGTGTGTGTGTGTGTGTGTGTGTGTGCCAAGAACTGAACTCAAGGCCTTGTGCTTACCAGGCAGGCACTGCGCCACTAAGCTGTATCCCCACTGATATTTTTGGAGGTGGCATGAGACTTTTAATGATCATTCAATGAATGGAAGTCATCATACCAATCAATCATGGATTAATCCTGAAAGGATTTTTTTAAAATATAAAAAACAGTCAGTGCAAATAATGATGACAACTCAAGCCCAGAATCTCTGAGACCCAAATAATTGCCTCCAGACCCACACTGCTTTGGCTTCAGCTGGCCAGTGGACATGCAAAGGTCCTGAGGAAGCCTAGGCACCCAACTTATGAGTAGTATATGGCTTCGGACCTCAGGTGAATGACACAGGCCTTGCTTCTTTGTCTTTTCTCTGCTTTTATTCCCCATTCCCCAGGACACATGCACATTCCTTGTTCACACAGGAACATGAACATTCAGCCTGATGCTATGTTAGAACCTAACCAAAATTTATCTGGTTGAGAATACGCATGGCAGGTACAAAAGAGAGAAAGAGCTGGCCAAGCATAACAATATCCAGGTAGCTGGTTATTTTACAGGGAGCCCTACATCCAGCCTTTTACCTCTGGGTCACAGGTTCAAATCCAGCCAAGCCTCGCCTGACAGAAAATCATTAACAACTCTGCGTCAGGCTGCTTGACAGATGGGAAATGGGTTTCTGTCCCGTCCAGCGGGCAAGTGTCCACATCACACTTGGCACTAAGCAGCTCTCAACTCCGTGGAGACGGAGCAGAAGTCGTGTGAAAGTTGCCCCGGTCAGGCAGGGCTCTGCAGTCAGGCATCTCTGCCAAAGTGGGGCCTGACAGTCCCTTGCCTCACCCTTCCAGGAGCACTCTATTAATCGGCTGGGTTTGCTCCCTCTCCCTCCCAAGGCTTTGTTGCACAAGTGGTCTGAAGTAACATAATAACAGAAAATCTGACTCCACGGCATTGAAGGGAGTGTGGCCAAAATCACAAGAGAAAAACATCCAAACAGAACATTTTCATCCGAGGTCCTCAGTTGAGTTAAATCACTTACATGGCTCAAAAGGGTCACCATTCTTATAATAAAGGAAATGATTTACAGGGGAATCTTTGGACCCAGGTCCATCTTTCTCTCCTTCCCCCAGAACCCCCCATGTAACTTACTTCGCCCCAGGGATGCCCAAGGCCTGGAGCTGGACTTTCAGGAGGGGGAATCTGACTCTAGCAAACACGGTGGCTCCCTGGGAGAGGTGCTGGGCAGAGCCGGGTCTTAGACATCGGCAGCCTGTCTTAGACATCGCCTGGGAAGCACTGGGGCAGGAAGGGCTTGTCTCTTCCTGCCGGCGGTGGCCGGGTCCTGGGAGCTCGTCTCAGATTCGGCATTGACAAAGTCAAGCTCTCTCTTGTGAAGCACACAGAAGCCTCTGATGAGAAGAGCAGGGCGGGAAGGCAGGGCTGGGCCGGACTGCTGAATACACGTCCACATGGAAGTCTCAGCTACTTCGCAGGATGGGCAGGCTGGACCAAGTGGCTTTCATCCGGACGCTCTTTGGATGAGGAGCACTGGGGACAGTTCTCTCTAGGTCAGCAATGGTGAACTTTTTAGGCTTTTAATAGCAAATAGTCAGCTGCAGTCTATGCCCTATAGGGTCACCACCACTGCTCTAGAGTATAGTGTTAGTCAGCTTTCTGTTACTGTAACAAAATACTGGAGATAACTCAACTCATTAATGGAAGTATTTTACTTTGGCTCATGGCTTTGGAGATCTCAGTCCATGGTCCCTTGAGCCCCCTGCTTTTGGTCCTGTGGCAGCTTATTACATCATAGAGCAGGCAGAGAAGGGGGCTGGCCGCATCTGGCAACCAGGAAGTGAATACACAGGTAAGGAAGAGGCCAGGGTCCTAATATCCTTTTCAATGCACCCCATCAACCTAACTGCCTCCCCCTAGGCTCCAACGCCTATAGATTCCATCACCTCCCATAATATCATGGTCGGGGACCAAGCCTTTAACACACAAGATTTTGGAGGCGTGTTCAAATTTTGGCAGGTATATTATTTTCATCTGTTTTCTTTTGTTGTAATCCATCTAAGTCCACAATATAAACATATTTCAAGCTTAGATTTCTCTTCAGTTCGCCAGCTGCTGGACTGTTTGGGCAAAGGCGCACGTGATTGTCCAACTCTCACACTCTGTCCTGTTCCTGGGGCCAGGAGGTCACACAGCACTATGTGATTTCAGCCCGGGCCTTGGAGAACTTTTTCAAACATGGTGTTCTTAGTTTTCATTTTTTAACTCTTCCAGGGCTTGCCGTAGAGCGCCCCCTCCTGTGTTTTCCAAGAAACAGTTTCCCAGAACTCCTGAGCTCTGGACAGACAGCCCAGTTGCCAGTTTGTGCCCAACCCCAAAGAATATGATGCCCAGAGACCCTCGTTGGTCAGCACAGGACCGGCTGCCTCTCCCTTCAGTTGGCCAAGGTCAACGCATCCCAGTGGACTGGCCCCTGCCAGACTGCAGTGAGGGCTTCTCCAACGCAGGCTCACCCCTCGCCTAGAGGAATCTGCGGAGAAACTTGCAGCAGCAAAGGGCATGTCTCTGTGCCAGGGAGACCCAGTTCGCTCCCCCACCCGCCCCCCTCTAGGTCTGCTGGTCAGGAGGGGACAAACCCGCAGCTCACGCCTTTGTTCGTGCCTTTCTCACACCCTGGATCCTGTCCCCACCCTCCAGAGATTTCTGAAGGTATCTAGCAAAAGAAGCCCCCGTTCCCGGAGTGCATCCCCCGCTGCATCCGACCCTCTGGCAGCCAGTCGGGTGCGGTTGCACGGGAACCCCGCGGTCATCTGGGCGCTCTCACTCGGGGCTTCCCCGCGGGGCCCGAATTTCTCCGGGTGGGCAGCTCCCAGGCCCCGCATCGGCTCACTGCAGCAGGCCTGCTCGCCTCTGCCTGGGAGCTGGAGCAGCAGCCTCGACTTCTGTGCACTTCCTCTTACCACTAGGCCCCGCTCTGCTGCTGGGGCCTGCGGGCGGCGGAGGAGCTGGCAGGGCCCGCGTCCTCTCGGTCCGCCTCAAACGCATTCCTTTGCCGCCCCGCGGAGGGGTCCGCGCCCCTGGCCGCTCACCCCTGCTCGCTGGGGCGTCTGCAGACAGGGCCACCCTGCAGCTGCGCTTCGAGGAGGCGGGAATGTGAAGCGGGCCTGGGTCTGCGGCGCCCTGCACAGCCCGGACCTTCGGGCAGCGGTGAGGACCCAGGGAGGGTCGCCCCCTACCGGCCTGGGCCCGCCAGGCCCGCCCTTCCTGACCCGTGGACCGGCAGTCGCGGCCTGGTGCTGCTTCCTAACCTCACTGAGCTTCTGCAAGCTCCAGGAATGTTGCAAGCCGACGCAGAGGACCGGCTTGACTTTGCCCGCTGTCTGAGGAAAGCAGAAAGCCTGGCCTGGACTGGGCTTGAGGCAGATGCTCCAGAAACAAGACTTGACCGCGGAAAGGGACTCCCCGCCCTGTCCTTGCACCCCGGCTGGCTCCAGCACTGCTGCTGCCGAGCTTCTGGGAGGACCAAGTGGTGCAGCCTCTCATGGTGACACCAGTGTCCAGATGGGAGACGGCGTGCCGTGCGTTAAATGGTTTCCAGAAATAAGTTTCAGAGGCTAAAATGCAGCTCTCACTCATCCACTGACTCTTCTACTCACTGAGGCAGAAACTTGACCTGCAAGATCGCTCCCCCAACGCACGCCACCCCTGCAGTGCAATTCAGTTGAGTTACTTCCTTTAGGGATGAAAAAATAAATTATATCTATACATAATTTGAGATATATATATATATATATATATATATATATATATATAAAGAAAGACACTGCTTCCCCCTGCCCAGGAACACAGGCCAGCCCTGGTGGCCTTCCTTTCTCCAGTGCCCAGATGTGAGGCTTATTTACACTTAAGTATGCATGCAGGGAGAGCTCCACAGCGCCCCGGTTTTAAGTGTCTGGCTTCCCTGCCGGCATGCTGACCCCTCCTGGCTCTTTTCAGAGGTTTTCTGGCCTCCGGTGTCTTGGGAGGGAAGTGTAGAGGTGCAGGCCGAACTCGCAGCAGAGGCCCCCAAATCTGGAGGTCACAGCCCCTTCTTAGGAGCAGCACTCGTCAGGCGGGGTCGGCCTGGCACGGGGCGGCGCTGGAAATCTCGCTAGCTACTGCCCAAGAGGACAAAGAACAGGGGAGAGGAGCATGCGGCATCAGGCTCCAAGCTGCTGAGTTTCTGCAGAATGAGGGGCAGCTCCCGCTGAAGCAAAGAGCTTCATGCACTTTGTTTTGTTTTGTTTTGATCCTTTCCTTTCCTTCTTTTTCTTTCTTCCCTTCTATCTCTCTCTCTCTGTCTCTGTCTCTCTCTCTCTGTGTCTTCCTTCTTTCTTCTTTCTTTCTTTCTTTCTTTCTTTCTTTCTTTCTTTCTTTCTTTCTTTCTTTCTTTCTTTCTTTCTTTCTTTCTTTCTTTCTTTCTTTCTTTCTTTCTTTCTTTCTTTCTTTCTTTCTTTCTTTCCTTCCTTTCATCTTTCTTTTACCAGCACCATTTGCTAGGCAGAGCAATAAAATATATATTTATAAATATTTTCCAAGACTGCCCTCTAGTGGAAAGCTGGCGGCAGTAGCACTTGTAACGAGCGAGTGACGGATCCCAAACTTAGAAGCCCCTTGGCGGGAGACCTCCACGCGAGCTCGGAGCGCGCAGCTCCGCGCCCCGCAGGTCCGCAGCGCGATCCAGGCCTTGACGGCGGCCTGGAGCCCCTCAAAGAAACCGTGCCGACCCTGGCGCTCGCCGAGCGGGGCTTCGGCGTTTCAGAGCCGCTCGGGTGCGGACGTGCGCTGGCCGGGACAGCGGGAGGCCGCTGGGTGCGTTCCGAGGCTGTGCACGGGTGACTGGCCCAGCGCTCTTATTTTGGCTGAGGAAGGAGCCAAGGCCGCGAGAGCGTCCAGCCCCAAAGGCCACACACGCTGCTGGGTCCCCACCTTGGAGGATGTGGGACAATGAATCATTTGTGCCTCTTCCTGGTTCTTCCTGGCCAAGGTCGGCTTTCCCACTGGAACGGCGCGGCTTGGCCGCGTGCCCGCGCTGTCTGGAGCCTTTCAGGGCCGCGCAGCCCGGGGAGAGGTGCGCCCCACCCCGCGCCCCAGGCCGGCTCGGGCTCAGAGGCGGCCCTTGTCCCGCCATAAAACCCCATTCACCCCGCTCAGCTTGGCAGCCGGGGCCTCCTGGCGGAGGCCTGAGGAAGTGGGCTGTCCTCTGCAGTAAGGTTCCCAGGCGCAGCTCCGCGAGCAGGAAACGCGAGCAGGCGCCCGCTGCGCACCCCCTTTCTGGTTGGCTTTCCAAAGACAGTTCCTTTTCGTCCGTCTGGGCCGGTTGTGGTGTCTTGCACACGCCCCTGCTCCTACTAACTGCAGTAAAGTATCTGCCATTCATGCATTTGTCTAACGGACGAATACACTTAAGCAGCTACGCTGTAGCTAGCCCTGCTGCTGCTGCTGCGGATCGCCAAGACAGACAAGGTCCCTGATCTCATGGAAATTACTGTCTGGCAAGGAGACAGAGGGTGTACGAGTAAATATATCATTTCAAGGACTCCAAAGGAAAAGAACAGAATATAATGAACAACACGACTGCGACGCAGCAACTAAGGGCAGGCCTCACTCTGAAGCTTACATGTGAGCACCCACCACGAGCCACGGATTTGCTATACCTGGGTTGAGGATGCAAAGATAAGGAAAACGCAGGCGATGCTTTCAGAGTTCAGACCCAATGGTGAAATTCTAATTCCACCGGATTTCAAATAGCTAAGCCTGAGATCTATTGCTCACAACACATCTGCCAAGTAAATCATGTCATGCTTGTTTTATAGATGTGAAGCAGAATAGAAGTGAGATGAAGATGCTGGCCAAAAGTTTATCAAAAGCACCACAGAGATTTGATTTAAAGCCCAACTTACTCCCAAATAGTTTGCTCTTTTTTTCTTTTCTCATGCTGTGTAATTTGATGGAAACAAAGAGACAAACTCATAAAATCTCAACATCTCTCAGAGCCGAAGGTTTTGTATGCATAGTTTGCACTCTTCTAAACCCTTTTCCACCTATTTCTCAGTACATGGAGAGAAGGCTCTTACTGGAGCCCCGAGCAGACATGGAGATGGGGTACTGGGTGCCTCTCCAAACACGTGGTACCAAAATCTGAGTCCCAACCCCAGAATCCCATGTCCTATGCCCAGATGATATGCTGAGGTGTCCTCTACCGAACCAGCTCAGTTGGAAGCCCTCACCGGGACCCCTCTTTGGCTTCCCTTCATGAGACCTCTGGCGTCCGACAACCACAGGGACAGGTCTCCTGAGTGAGCAAAGGACATCATCTAGTTAAGTGAAAACCATCACTGACCCAACCCTGAACAGGAGCAAGATGGAAGGAATGGCCACCAGCAATGTTCACCCTTCAGCCACTGGTGGAGAAAGAGAACAACACAGCAGGCAGAGCCCAGCATGGTGGCTTAAGCCTCCCATCACCCGAAACGTTGTCACACCATCGAGTCCAGGGAAGCAGAGGAGGGTGATCCAATCCACTCCTTGGGTGATAGGGTTGCTGATTTGGTGATGGCTGAAAATCTGGACCTGGAGAAGGAAGTTACTCATAGCAGCGGATGGAATCTCAGTGTTATTTTAATTTACATCTTTCCAGTGAACATTTTCATATAGTAATTTGTTGTTTGTGCTTCTTCCGTTGAGAACCCTTTATGGGTTGGGCCTCTACATTTGGAGGGCAAGATGTTTTGAGTGCTGTATATAGTCTAGATATTATCCTTTGTCTCAGAAATAGCTGATAAAAATTTTTTTCCCAATCTGTGGTTGTCTCTTCACTCTGTCAGTGGTTTCTTTCACTATGCAAAAGCTTTTTAGTGCAATGAGATCCCAGATGTTTGTTCTTGTAGTATTTCCTTGCAATCAAGGTTTCATTCATAAAGTCTTTGCCTATACCTATGTCTTCCAAAGTTTTACCTATTTTATAATCCAACAGTTTTAGTGTTTCTTGCTTTAATACTTCGATCTTTGGCCCGTTTTTATTTTAGTTTGGTTCATGATAAAAGATATGGGGCTAGATTTAATCTTTGGCATGTGGAAAGCCAGTTTTTGAAGCACCATTTATTAAAGAGGCTGCCTTTCTTCCACTGAACATGTTTGGCCCCATTGTCAGACATAAGGTGGCTGAGTGCGTTTGGAGTTGTTTCTACATCTTCTATCCTGTTTCGCTGATTCTGCAAAGTGGAAGACAGATATTGGGAAGCAGGAAGAAAATGTTCAAATGGGCAGGGGGCAAGAAAGGGAGAAAGGAGAGGGGAGGTGGGGAAAAGGGAAAAAGATAATAAAAGGAAAGAATGGAAGCCAAACTTTTGTAAATAAGAAGGAGAAGAAGATTGAAGGAAGGGGAGGGGAGTGGATGAAGAATCATGTACAGGTACAAATTCCCTGTGATGAATGTGACCATCATGCATATCAAAATGTACCAAGAAAATTAAATTAATCAAAAAGAAGACATGGATCACTAGGGCCATGGCCGGTCCCTCTCACTTCTCCTTTGCTCTCTGCGATCACCGTGCTGAGCTGCTCTCCTCCACCGCACCCTCTCCCCTTCACCCTGCCCTGGAGCCAGTCGATTAGGGACTGAAAGCTCTGCGGAAGGTGAGCTAAAACAAGCCTCTCTTTTAAGTTGCAGGTGTCGGGTTGTATCTGTCAGTGATGAGAAGAACTAAGATGAGTAGTAACACTCAGCTTGTGGTAGCTCTAGTGCCAGCTCTGAAATCAGATAATACGATCACTCTGTCACTGGCCACTTCCTAAAGGCCACTTACTAAAGGCCACTCAACCCCGTCTCCTTGTTTCTCCTCAGCATCCAACGTGAAACCTGCCTGCCTGGTAGTTGCACAATTAGTGCCTCAAAATAACTTGGGCTCCAATCAAGGCACCAGCTTAAGACTTGCTTAGTCTGAGCCTTCTCTTTCTAGTCCCTTTTTGTTGTAGTTTTTGAGCAGGATCTCACTAGGTAGTTCAGACTGGCCTGGCACTCACTGTATAGCCCAGGCTGGCCTTGGACCCACTAAAAGTGTTCTGTGTTGGCTCCCTAGTGCTGGGATTAAAGATGTGAGACACACTCCCAGATCTACTCCTTTATTTTTTGATGTCTATTGTAGTCACTGAAAAGATTTAAGGCAGGACACATAATTCATAGGATTATTTTATAATGTTTACCCAAAGAGTCAAATACAAAAGAGTATGGGAAATATGTCCACACACTATAGACCCAAAGAATCCAGCTGAGGACTTGGATCCCACAGCAATGTCCTGCATGAGTCCAGCTGAAGACCTAAAGCTAATGGCAATAGCTTCCGTTAGACATACCTGCCCTTGGAGCACAAAGCCCTGGAGGAGAGAGAGGACATCCCATCTAGCTGGAGGTCTAGAGCCCACAACAATATCTCATGCAAGTCTGTATTAAGGATTTGTATTGGGAAGGCCCAAAGGTCAGTGACGGAAGCTAGAAAGTCTACACCAGCAATATGAGAGGTATGCACTAGAGCCAGGAAGCTATGCTCAAAGTAAGGACCAGAGCTTCCCTGAAGAGAACTGCAGTCATCCCCAGTGACATCGAACACCTGATCTCCCCTAATGATAAGAACAGCTGAGTTCATATCAGGAAAACCAGCAGGATGAGCTTCTCCTATTATGCTGTTGGCAACAATCCTCAGGTGGGCCATCCACACCCAGCACCACCTTGATTCAGTTCAGCTGGGTGTTACAAGTTGATCATTAGTAACTGCACCACAGTGTCCAAACTTTCCAAGTCAGTATTAGTGTCCCAGAGAAGGCATAGCCAAGGGTCTCCTTCAGGACCCAAGGGAAGCCTTCAAGATGGGGATTGTGTGGCCAGCTGTCTTGGAAATGTCCTTTGTAGACAACTGTTAGTCTCACAGGTTTAGCCTTCCCTGAATTCCCGGAAGAAATGGGAGCCTGCTGGTGTCTACTGATGGTGCTATAACGAGGACCAAAGGTGGGCCCAGCAGCATGGATCTTAGAGACCTAGATGACGCACCCTGCTTCACAGATCCTCCAAATAGTCTGACTATATAGATTTACTTCTGTGACAGAAATGTTTTCTTCATTATCCTTTCATAGTGTGCACAGGATCAATTTTTTATTTCTATTCTATTTCTGTTCAATTTCTATTGAGCATAGTGCCTGGCACATAATAGAGGTTAATTTAGTTCCCACTCTGTATCAGACACTGTGTTAGATTTAGGGATATATGACATAAACATTCAAGAAGTCCTGTCTTTGAGGAATTTATATGCATCACAATGTTTCTCAGCCCTGATTGCACATCAGAATCATCTAGAAAGATTTAAAAATATAAAAGTGGATTCTACTTCCAAGAAGTCAGACTTCGTTGGAATGGGACTCTGATAACAGTGTTTACATTGGGAGGATTTGGGGGATTTGTTAAAGGGGTTCTGAGAATCTGTGTTTCCAACTATGCAACTGATCAGTCTTCTGCCTCAATCACTTATTAAAGTCTACCTCTCATGTACTATTTAGCTTTCTGCTACTCTAACAAATATCTGAGAGAAATTACTTAAAAAGAGGAAAATTTATTTTGGCGCACAGTTTTGGAGGTCTTGGTCCATGGTTGGCTGATCCTGGTGTTTTTGGGCTTCCCATATCATGGTGGGTGAGCGATCTGCTCACCTTGAAACAACCAGGAAACAAAGTAGGAGACAGGGAGGTTCTGGATTCCCAGGATCTCCCTCAAGGGCATGAGTTGAATAACCTAAGGCTTCTCACTCATGCTCAATTCTTAAAGTTTACACCATATGTCAGTAGCACCAGGCTAGGGCCAAACCTTTAACACAGGGGTCTTTGGGAACACACAAGATCCAAACTGTAGCACCCTCCTACCTGCCTACAGGAAGGAGAGGAAAAGTATACTGCTTGCCTTTCAGTTCTGCTGGAATTCTTCCACAGCTTCGTGTTTGACTTTTGTTTGCTTCATTTTCCACACCAGGAGTTTTTCTTTTGAAATTCTGACCTTTCCAAGTGTGGTTGGGCAACCTGGATTTCAGAGATGTTCAGTTTTTGCTTTCAACCTCTTCTGGCTACTAATCAGCTATCTCGGCCTTCCCTCTTCTCATTTACCTCTTTCTCTTTGTCGTGTGGCAGTAGCATCTTGGTTTCTTTTGTGGTTCTGATAAATAGTAACGACCCATGAATGGGAATAAAGGTCATTTGTCTTTCTAACCCCCCTTACCCCTAATACAACCCAGCATCTCACCCTTTATCTCTTCTCATACACATCCCCCCTTTCTTTCTCTCTCTCTCTCCCCATTTTTTATCCCCGGATCTATCCTTTCACCTACTCCGAATCTATTCTTTAAGCTTCCTCTAGACATACTTGCCCTTGGAGCACAAAGCCCTGGAGGAGAGAGAGGACAGCCCATCATTAAGCTTCCAGTGATATAAAACTGGACTTCACAAAATTCTTACCATTTTCACTCATGTTTAGCAGAAAACCAAATCCACAAAACACCCCATCAACAAGCACAAACTGCTCTTTTGTTTATTTAATATAAAGAGGAGTCGATTTTCAGTATCAGATATCTGGGCAAGTAGGGACTCAGCTTAATCAGAGGGTTTGGGCTTACATATGCCCTACAAATAATAATAATAATAACATAATAGTACTAATGCTTGTGCTACATTTGGAGCTTGAAATGATTGGTGACATTTCCCCTGATGAGGTTAAACAGCGTGGCTCCCAGGGCTGCACATTTGCATAATAAAGATCAGGAGTCACTGCCTCCTACATCTCTCTCAGCACCAGTGTCTGGTGTCCTTGGTTCAGGGACACCACATCCTAATGTACTCCCATATGCGGTCCTGTGCAGTGATTTTAATCTTTGGCTTGCATGTGAAATGTCAGGGTTTTTTTTTTGGTCTGAGAGAACAAATTATGTTTCCAAATGAGAAGGTACTGTCTGTAATAGAGAATATAATCTGAAAATGCAGAAACAACATCTGTGACCCAGGAAGGGTCACCTAGCAAGCTCCAGTCTCCATTTTCCAGCCTATCAGTTGATAGGAAAATATCACTTTAGATATAATAATTAATCATTGGTCAAAATGGATGTCCCCATTGGCTCCTTGCCACTAAGGCAACACCACCTCTCCTGTCTATAAATCAGGGAAAGACGTTCTTTAGTATCCAATGTAATATATTACAGGCAGCCTCTTTCCTTTATCAAGTAAAAAAAAAACACTGCAGAAAACATCTGTCATGCTCTGCTCAAGGAGATGCTCCCATGGTGCCATTGGTAGGGAGGAGAATGCAGAGAGAGGGAGACAAGCGGTGACTTGAAGATGGCGGCCATGAATGTGGGACAGCCATCTTGTGAGGATGGACTCCAGCTGGGTACTGAGGATAATGGCCGTGAGCATCTTCATGCCAATCTCTCCTTTGTTTTCTCTCCTCCCTTCAGCCCACACTGGGGCCTGTCACAGTCTGGGGGGTCATGCCCTGATCTGGTCTGCCAAGCATACCATTCCCCAAAGTCCTATGACCTCACCATCCTTCTGGGTTTGATGGACGCTGTAGGACAATCATTCTGGGCCATTTTTCTGTTCAGTGCCAAGCCATCTCTGGATCTAGTGAAATATTTACAGCACCCAAAAGGATCCCAGAAAATAAACACACTGCTTGGTATAATGAAAACAAAAGTAAATCTGGGAGTCAGGATGTGATGATGGAATCCAAGATTTACCCCAGACTCACTCATAAGACTGGGGTTACTCAAGTGCCTTGTTCTCCTTTGTTGTAAAAAGGCATTGTTAACGATTTTCAGTCTGTGCTTGTCGGCACCCTATACAGTGATTCAAAATAAGAGAAAGGGGAAGATGGAAGGGTGGAAGAAGGAAAGGAAGATATTCCCAGAATTCATCTAGACCAGTTAGCTTTTATTTCATCTATTACATTTCTAAGATCTAAAAATCCACCAAGTCAGGTGATCTGTGAAGTCACTCAAATTTTTATACCCTATGGTTCTCTATCTCAATATTATCCACAACATTTAGCATTTGCTGTTTATGTTAGAGCATCTTTCATCTAGGTCATGAAAGAGTTGGACCCCCTCCTTCACCTGCACCCCTTCCTCCTTACAAGACCAGTGGTTCCTCAACAGGGGTGGTTTTACCCTTCAGGGAATGTTGGCAACATCTGGGATATTTTTGGTTATTCAAGTCAGGGAAGTTATTTACATACTAGGTAGAAGCCAAGACACTGCTAATGGAATGGTTTTCTTATTAGAGCATACACATAAAAATTAAAGGCATTCTAATAGTCTCGCTCCAAAAAAATCCTACAATGTACAGAACAATCTCCCACACCCCAAACGTCAATAATACTGGGGTTGAAACTCCTTTGCCTGACTATAAATGAAATACGCTCACAATGAAAGGAATCAGGAATTCGCCCTTTGGCTCTCCTCCTGCCCCAGCACGCACTGCAAGGCTAAGTCCTATGTCAGTTTCCCACTGTCCAGGTGCCAAGATCTGAGACCCAAGAGCACCCCGTGCCAAGGACAATTGCCTGCTCACTTCTCAGGGGAAGCTCCCCCTCTCTGAACCCCACACCCTGGAGCCTCCAAGGACTACACCCTCATGTCACTCTTAGCCGTGTTCAACCCGCACCTCTCCTGCATGTGGCCCCCACAATTGGAGAATTTTAACACTTTTATGTGGAAGTTAGCAATGCTTTCATGACTAGATTGTGGGGTGCTCAAGTGGAGCTGTGTAGGTGACAACATAAGGTAGATGGGGACACAACATGGTGCTAACTCCACCTCCCGTGCCTGCCACACACAGTCAAATCAAAACCGCACACACAGATGCTCATGCACTTCTGTGGCCAAGTGGGAAACAGTGGTTACTGACTGGTATTTCAACCTCCCTATGTGTGTGCGCCTGGGAAGACAGGCAAAGCTTACTGTTATTATGCAGACATTAAGTGTTCTTATGTAATTCCTTGAGACAAGGCCTTGCTACACTGTTGAGTTGGCCATGTGAGGCTCAAACGTGGTCTCCTCTCCTCTTGCTTCAGCCTCCTGAAGCTTACAGTCATGTGCTAAGCTTACAATCATGTGCCGCCATGCCTGGTCCTTACATAACAAAATGATATGGCATTGGAAGTAAAAAAACTATCAGTTTTTTTATATTGTTATAATTATGTATACAGCATCACTGATACCAGAAATGTTATAATAAATGTTATAATAAATAAATAATATTGTTATAATTATGTATATATATATATATATATATATATAATTATGTATACAGCATCACTGATACCAGAAATGTTATAATAAAAAAAAACAAAGTAATTATGAGGTAGTTCCTCTTCACTCAGTGCAGTCCAGGTAGCCAAAAGCTTGGGCACTCTTGTAGTCCACCGAGAGCTGATGGCAAGTGATACAAATACCTAGTTTCTCATTTTCTTGATTAGCACACATTTATGGATTACTTTATGGGTACTAAGAACTATGAACAGCCCTGAACAAAACAATGTCCCTGCCTTTATGAAGTAGCCTAGGCTGCTGGTGGATTGGAGGTGTCAGTGACGAAATGTGCCAAGAAATGTATGGCTTGAGAGGTGGTAATGCTGAACATGTCAGGACGGCCAAGAGTGTAAGAGAAGCAGCATCAGCAGAAGATTCTCTGATAAGGCTACCTTGCAAGAAGGATCCGGAGGGTGGTGGGTGTGAGAGGGAACAGAGCTCCAGACACCAAGCCAGCAGAGAAGGGAGCTGAGCAGTGCCGCGGGGCATGCTGGGATCTCCTGGCAGCTGAGCGGTACCCCAGAGGATGCTGGGATCTCCTGGCAGTTTAGCGGTGTCGCGGGGGCTTCTGGGATCTCTTCGCCTTGTGGGTTCCTGGGACCTCTTGGCTATGCGGTGGGTGCTTGGCATCCAGGAGCGGATAAAGGAGGCATCAACTCTCTCACAACCTACTCTGCCCCCTCAGATGTTCGTATTCCGGGGGGAGATAGAAAGCTATTAGACAATTTATAAATAGTGTAGTGTAATCTGATTTATCTTAAAAACAAAACAAAACCCTCAAAGATATTTGAAAGCTGCAGTTGCCCTGGCTGCTCCATCCTTGTCAATGGAACAAGAACCTCAAATGCTCAGGTTTTCTTTTGGCATTTAAAGTACAACACAAACAAAACCCCAAACACTGGCCTTCCTTTTGTCATAAAGCTCTTCAGTCATTGTTATGGCTGTTTCTGTAACTCCCTACAGCCAGACGGAGCAGAATGCAAATTCATTTAACTTAGAAAAAGAAATTCCTAGCTGATGCACCACTAGTGAGAGGCTGGGGTAAAATAAAATCAAAACATTCTTTATTCCTAGAGGACTGGGATTAATGATTAATACCGGAAGTTCAAAACAGGAAGAGGATCTGGCCATCGTCTGTAATTTATTCATAAATTGTCAGCCTGTCACAGATAACTTTTTCAAGTTAAATGTGACACTTGTTTAAATATTTACTGGCTTGGTGACCTATTTTTGTTGTTGTTGCTATTAATTAGAATTTTTAAAAAAAGAAAAGAAGCATTTGTAACAGCAAATTAATGGCAGTCGGCGTCAACAGTAGGGTAGCTCATCCAAGCTACAGTGCAGACTACTGTGATTTACAAAATTGTATCTGTGAGGAAAAATTAATTGAAAATACCGGAAATAGTATTTGAATGTAAAAAGGTTAAGGTCCACTCTTATCCCTGACCTGTGGTGATTAAATTAACACAACAGATGTAAAAACGTTTAAAATGTAGAGCTTCCGGCAATTGTTTTTCCATTATTTTTCTTTCAATGTGTGTTTAGCCCCAAATCTCCTTTCTTCCAAGAGGTTGCAATGCTGAACAATTCTATAGCTGTCCTTAGGAGATAAAAAAGCTATTTTCAGATGTTACATTTTGTGTCCTTTGCTTTTTAAAAATTTTAATGGCTTTGTGCTTTCGTGACAGCCTCCGGATCAAGTCAACACTTCCTACTCTTTCTCCTCTGAGGTATCTTGGAGGCCAGGCTTAGATGACCTTCAAGATCACAGTCACTGAGGGGTTTCATGTTCCCGGACCACAGGCCTGTGGCCTCCAAGTGTCCTTCCCAAAAGAGAGTTCAGTCAGAATGCGGCAGTAAAAATGTCTGATACACAGCAGGGATTATAGCCAGCAACTACCCTGACAAGCTGTGTAGCATGAGCACCCCAGGTTTCAGGGGTGTGCGTGGGGGTGGGTACTTCAGGGAAATATCACTTTAAATATAATAATTTTGATTAATAATTAAGAAATTGTCATGGGAAGTTTTTTTTATGGTGACAGACTTTCTGTTAAGGGGCTAAAGACAGTATCACAGCTAAGTATGACAGTTACAACACGGCATGTCGGACTGGTTAGTCCATTACTAGTGGATAGCTGCCTATTACACACCATGGCCGGTAGAATAATTCTTTGACCCACTTTCCTGGTGTGAGGAAATTGAGGTTCCAAAGCTTACCTAACTCTTCTACATTACCTCACTGTTCAAGGCAGAAGATACCTGGAAAGGGAAGAGGCCTTTCTCTGGAACCTGGAGGTTTCTCTCCTCCCCTCTGATGCTCAGCAGGGAGGATGACCTAGGGCTCCCTCAGGGTTAAATGGCCCCTCCGTCTCCCCTTCATAAGCCCATAGCCAGAAACTGTGGTGACTTAAAGATACCGCAAGTCCTTTGCCATGTCTCCCTGCAAGGGGAAGTCTGTTGTCCTTCCTGTTCAGTAACACTGGTCCTGTGACCCGCAGTGACAGGCGAGGGTAAGGGATGTAAAACCATGTGTCTGCCAGTATTGAGTCTTAAGTGATCTGCAGCCTTCAGCTCAGAGGAAGCCAAAGTGCAACTTTCTTCAGTCACCCAGGATTCATCTGACATAGGCTGCCACCACCGTGCCGCCTAAGTCCCTTCCAACAAGCTCAATGTCTTGGAGGAATATCCATTGGTGTGGTGTTTGCCCTGGCCCCTGAGATCAGCCACTACAGAAAAAATGACTGATGGCATGGCCAGGTCAACTGGTGACTGGAAGAGCCTGAGGGTTCAATGAAACTGGACACTCAGAACAGACAGGCTCATACCGAGGCGGGGTCTTCTGCCTCCACCCCAGTTATCAAAAGCCTCAAGGAGGCACCAAGAGACAGAAAAAAAAAAACAAAAAACAAAACAAAAAACAGAAAAACAGTAAGATGTGAAAATGTCACTTTTAAAAAAAAATGTTTTGTACCAGGAATCCAGCTCGTGACCTTGAGTTTGCCAGGCTAGTGCTTATGCTGCTGAGCTAAACCCCTGGTGAAAATGTCATTTTTAACAAGATTGTGAACATTGTCTAAGAGATGTGGCTCAAATCTTCAGCCAGAGGACTTTCTGGAATCATGAAAGAGATCCTAGGCACTCCTGGTCTATGTGCTGCAGTGTCAATGGCCACCATCTTCACAACACCATGGATGATATCACAACGGTGTAGTGGAATACCCAGCTAACTAAGAAGCATAAAGGAAAATATTTCAATTAAAGATGAACTGATACATTAAAAAAAAGACATGTGCACCTATGGTACTATGTGCTAGGAACACTTGCCCTTAGAACCAGCCACCATGGTATTATAAGACACAATGAAAAGAACCAAATTGGTTCTCACACTCATCCACAGCCCCAGCCATGGCCAACGGAACTTGCCAGCCATGTCAGTGAGGCATCTTGGATATTCCAGTTCATTGGAAACACAAGGAGCAGAAGTACCCAGCTGAGCCCAGGTCACCCCACGATTGTGGAAGATAATAAGCAGTGGTAGTAGTGGTTGTTTCAAATCACTAGGCTTTGGAATAATTTGTTCTATATCCTAGATAACCAAAATAATATGCCTACCTGAGACAATAACTTCTTGGATTGGAAGACCTCAAAGGTGTTTTACATGTGGTGCACTTGGCTCTGACATGATGGGCCAAACAAGAGCATAACACTGATGGGATCCCTCATTTGCATTGTGGAGAGGAAGGATATCTCACAGGAGGGCTAGCCATCTCCAAAGGATATCTGTGGTCCCCCTTGGAGGATATCACATTTTTCTTCCCCCAAGCAGTCACAAGACACTTTTATGTGTGGGCACACAAATTGGCTAGGGTCTACTTCTGCAATAACTGGTGATCAACTTGTAATACCAGCTGAACTGAATCGGTGGGGTGTTGATTGTGGATAGTTCACCTGAGGATTGTTGCTAAAATAAAAAGAACTGGAGAGGAAGAGGTGGTGTTGTTGTCATTGGTTTTCCTGGAGGAGCTCATTGAGTTTTTCTGATATGAACTTGGCTGTTGTCATCCTCAGAAGAGCTCGGGACCTTGTTGCTGAGAATGGCTATGGTTCATTTTGGGGGAGCTCTGGTCTTTACCGCTTCCTGGCTATGGAAGAGAAGATGCTGTGCTGTTTAATCTCCAGGAGAAGCTTGTCAAGCTGGTTTCCTGATATGAATTCAGCTGTTCTCATCATTGGAGGAGCTCAGGACTTCATTGTTGCTGAGGATGCTGTGATACTTTGTGAGGGAGCTCAGGTCTTTTCTTTGAGTGTTGCTTCCTGGCTCCAGTGCAGAGCCCTCAACCTACTGGCACAGATCCATCAGCCTGCTAACATAGACTTTCTAGCTTCCACCACTGACCTTTGGGCCTTCCTAGTGCAAATCCATGAAACAGGCTTGCATGAGACATTGTCATAGGCTCTAGGTCTTTAACTAGACTCATTCAGGATGTTGCTGTGGGATCGGGCCCTCAGATAGATTTTTGGGGGGGTCTTGAGTGTGTGGACAGATTTCCTGCACTCTTATGTTTCATTCTTTGTATGACTATCATACAATAACTTCATAAATTGTATGTCCAGTATGTGTTTCCCTTGCAATCCCTGAGTACAACAGCTGACAGCTGCAGTTTAAGGGAGGAGAGGTTTATTGAGGCTCACAATTTCAGAGATTTAGTCCATGGTTGACAGGCTTCAAGGCAGAGACACTGCAGCAAAAAGGACATGAAAGAGGAAAGTTGCTCATCTCGTGGAATCTGAGAATCAGAATGGGTTGGAAAAGGTCAGAAAAGAAGGGATCAGGATCCAGACATAGTGTTAAAGGTCGTGCCCCTAATGACCCACTCCCTTCAAGTAGGCTTTGCCTCTGAAGAGCCTGTTCAGCCATGAACTCATGGATGGGTAAACCCAATATTGAGGTCAGTACTCTCACAATCCAAACACCTCTGCAGGAAACTCTTAATTCATCTAAGTTGACAATCAAGATTAACCACCACACTGGTCCAGGATGCACGAAGAGAGGACCTTGAAGTTGAACTAAGCTGGAAAAACACCAAGAGCTGTGTCTTTTCCATGTAAATAAATCTTTTTAAAAAAATATTTCTGCTGTAAGAGGTGTTACTTGCTTTTCTTGAAAAGTCAATGAGCTTATTTCTGATTATGTTATTATGCAGGTTAAATTGCAAATTTTCTAGCATCCTACTTCTATGAGTTAGGTGCAAAGTAAACAAATATTCCTTCCAAATGCATGGTAGTTTCTGTTCTTACTTTAAAAGGGATAGTGATGCTATAATAGGTTTTCAGGAAAGTTGGCTAATTCCAATGTGTTAATTTAGGTGAACATAGTCCAGCCTGTGGTGACACCATTGTGTAACCAGTGTAGGACCCTTGCTAAATCAAAGTGATCTTTGTAGTTATGAGGACAGATAGTCTTCTTCAAATATAATGCTTTCTTCCTGACACCCCCTGAGAAGACTAGTAAAGCCAGTTCTTCTGACCTGGCTGGTAAAATAATTTTTTAAGCCTGACCTTTAGCAAAAGGCAATATGTCTGCTAGCTGTTGGGAACTTGAAGTATTTCCACCAAGTGTAAATGGAAGGGAAGCCCCAGATCCATTCACACCTAATGGCGAAGTTGCTTGTCCCACTTTGGGGTTTATGGCCTTGTGCTGCATGTATGTTTTCCCAAAGATGCATTCCAGCAAGCTCTCTAACACAGGCCTTGCTTTGGATCCATTTTCATGACAGATTTTCTAGGCACTGCCTTTCCAAGAAGACTGAGTACCCTTGCATTCACCTAAGCCATTGAGTCATAGCTCCAACTGGTTTCCAAACTCCAGTTTTGAAAGGAAAAAATTTTAGGGTGGTTTGGAAAGGCAGGGGTAATGGCTTCTGTCCTTTTTTCTTACAAGAATCACAAACCTGACATTTTAAAAAAAGAGTTAGAAGAAATGAGGCTGAGACACCGAGGAGGGACAGAATTTCTATTTCAGTGGGTTCCTTAAGGCAACAGAGGAAGCTTAGCGGCCACAGGAGTCTAGTTAATGAGCGGGTTATACAATATTCATTGTGTTGAGTTTAACTCTTCAAACAGAACGTCTAATTGCAAAAAGAAAAAGAAGCCAAATTACAGATGTTAAGACAACAAAGCTCGGGAAGAACTCCCTTTGTTGATAAACCTGTCCTTTCGATGCTTCCTCCAACTAACTGCACACTGACAAGAGGCCAGGGAGTCCCTGCCCTTATCAGGAATTCTTACGAGCTCCCTTTGACTGAGACACTCTGCGGGGTCTAAGGAGGCTATTGAGAAGCTCGGCGCCAGGTCTTCTCAGAGGACTGTTTCTTATCATCCACAGAGGGGGTGATCCAGTTGTATTCTGCTTGAACCAGGGCAAAACTGTTTTCCCCAATTCTCCTGACATGCGCAGTCTCCCCACTGTCACTCCTGGCAACAGCACCTGCAGCAGGCTCACTGAAGGACACTTTTATCTGTTTGTGGCAATAGTGAGTATACAGGTAGCAAAGGCCACAAGCCAGGGCCATGCCCAGAGCTGCTAACAGGCTTAACAAAAGCCCTAACTGAGGAGTTCTGAACTGGATCCCCAAAGGGGCACCGTCTTCCTCTAGTCCAACTTCAGCTCTTTGGTTGGTCTTGCTAGGGTGTCCCATGCCAGCCCCTCCACTCCCCGTGCCCTCTCTGGCCTCCTTGTGCTTTGACTCAGGTAGGAAACTGGCAGAAGGCCTTGGTTTCTCTTCATAGCCATCAGCAGCAGGTAGCCTGGAAATGCTAGAGGGGTAGAAGGCAGGAGCTGGGTTGGCTGCCCCAACCCCATGCTCCCTGAATGCCACAGAGGGCCAGAGATGCTGGAGATTGGTACGATGGGCAGTGTGCAAGGAAGGCTTCATCAGGGTCCCATTAGAGGCCACCATGTTGTCCTAGAAAGAGAAAGAATGAAAGAGTCAAGTGGGGCTGTTTTTCCTCCAGTTCACCACTAAACTTTGCAACTGACTTGTGTTCTCTAAAGATAACCCAGGGAACAGCTGAAAACCCAGCCTCTGGCCTCCTCCTAAAAGAGCTGAGAATAAAAGCAGATAAACACACACTTGTAATCGATGGAGACAGAGTGACTAATGGAAACCCCACACAGTGTGGGGATGAGTTATAAAAATACAGTTACGGTCCTTACGGGCTTCCAGGCCCATGTAGAGAACTGTGTCCTTTCTGACAGCTAAAGCTTTGAGTGTCTTATGGTAGGACCCATGCAGGAGGGATCATTTTACTTTTTCTCTAGGGGCCAAAAAATTTAAGTCAGGATATTTTGCCATGCTTTATGTTGTGTTCCTTCTAAGACTTCAAAGAAAGAATAAATCAGTGAGCATGTATATTTTATATTGTCCATTGATCTAACCTCTGGGGCCGTATATGATATTTTGAGGGCAGTGTTATGAAGGAGGAGTGGAGGAGGTGAGAGAGGAGGAATTATTAACCAAGGCTAAGTGGAAAAACACATTGCTAAAACCATCAATTTCTTCAATTGCCAGTAACTCTGGAGACACTGCATAGAATGGGAAGTGTGGTATTGATTAGTGAGGCGATATTGTGTATATCATGCCCTGGCTTTCACTCTGACTTTGACTGTTAGTCTAATAGCTCTTTTTCCAGCCCAGAACTTTCCATTACAGAGCCAAAATGCCAACCTTAGCCCTAATTCACAAATCAAGCTTTTACCTGTTCATCTGAACCCCAAAGCAGGCAGGTTTCCAATGACTCAAAGTTTCGGTCATCCTGAGTGCTAGGGAGAGAGCAGATCTAAGAAGGAATCACTAAACACATGAATTAGAAACAGTATTTCCTACCCACCTTCTTTATGGTGATGAAATCAGATTTCCTTGGAGTCAGGGGCCAGAGAGTAGAGAGGGGGAAGAAGAGGATGATTGCAAAGAACTCATTACATCATTTATTATTTTATATAAAATGTATTTCTATGTTGTATTATAAATATATTTTTAAATTGTCAATGAAATTTATTTATAGCAGCATCTCAGAGACCTCACCCCATCTAAGATAATATAGTTTTCCTGAGTAATTATCATACCCAAGCTCTTCTGATCACCACCCTACTACAATCAGGGTATTCAGGCATTCACAAATAAAAATGGCAGCACAATTCAAACAGCTAAATCTTGGAAGTGGGCTATCTGTCCATCAACAGATGAATGGCTAAAACAATGTGGTATTTACAGACAGTACAGTAGTACTCTGCTATTAAAAAGATGATTCATGTATAGAACAATGATATAATTTGAGATTGTAATGTTAAATGAAATAAATCAGACACAGGAGCTTAAATATTACATGGTTTCTCTTCTATGAGAACCCCAAATTATAAATAAAGGTAAAAATAAAGGATATTAGGAATTAGGGAGATGGAATTTTCTCAAATGAGAAGGGGATCAAAAGGTGGAAGAGCCGGGGAGGGAAGGGATGAAGAAAAGAATTAAGACGGGTCATGTCCATGTACCAGCTCTGCAACAAGGAAAGTAAATACCCTGAGCTGCAAACATATGTGCATAAAAATAAAGAGAAAAGAAAGAATAAAAATGATTAAGGTCTGTTTTGCCAGATTTCAAATCAAGTCCCCAGTGTGTAGCCGTGGTCTAAGTGGCCCCCATCACCAGTGATCTGCTGCTGCTTGTTTAGAAGCCAGGCCCTCTGAGGAGACTCACCTGGGGGCCACAAGCCTCTCCAGCCTGTGCACATCCCGTGATGGTTCTAGGGTTGGGTTTCTGTCCCCACTGGGCCCCTGACTGATGCTGGTTGGCGTAGCTGTGAGCGAAGGATTTGGGGTCAGGGTCTGGGAATCCCCGGGCAACTTTACCACCACAGGACTGGTAGGAGCAGGATCTAGGCTGTTCTCCTCTGCAGCTCCTGTAAGAGCAACGGCAAAGAATGTGCACTGCTGTGGAGGAGTGATGGGGCACCAGGAGCTACACAGACCCCAAAGATGCCACAGACAAGACGTTTTCTCTGTCTTGATTGGTACACAAAACTATGATAACACAGTAAATAGTGGAGACTCTAGTGGTCCTCAAGGATAATCACTAAACATGAGCCACTCAAAAATGACTTACCCAGTAAAATAAGACCCCAAAAACAACAACACACTTATTTCTTACATGTATTAAAAGAAGTCCCTTGCCCTACTGGGTTTGTGCGTTCTTTTTTGTCTTTTTGAGACAGGGTCTCACTATGCAGTTCAGGCTGGCTTTGAGCTCACTTTGTAGCCCAGGCTGGTCTCAAACTTGCAACGATCCTCCTGCCTCAGCCTCCCAAGTGCTGGGATTACAGGCATGAGCCACCATGCCCAGCTAGGTTCTTAACAGATGCTATACAGGGAATACAGAAACCACTGGACAACTATACATTTTTAATCGCTTCAAAAATGACTTCTATCTAGAAGTTGAATCTCACCAGTTTTTAAAAAAAACCTAGGTCTTCTGCCACATGAACACTGTAAGTTTCTCCGGTGCTGTTATGACCTGAGTTTATGCTACAGGCAAAACCAAAATCCCTCTACTCAATCTCCTCTTTGTGACTGGCTAAGAGGAGGGCCCAGAGCATCAGAAACAGTGGAGCATCAAGCAAGTGCAAAGTTTAGAATCAGATTATTGTCTGTGTTCAGTGTCCTCTCTGCTATTCCCGGCTTTGGGAAAGTCTTCACAGAGCATTAGTTTTGGCATTCAGACAGTGGGGCCAGGAATGAATGCCCCACGGCATAGAACCATTGAGGGGAGAAGCGAAGTCACTGGTACAGAATTGTGAAGGCCAATGCGGGCACATGCAGCGAACACTGAGTGTCAACCACAGTAACAATCAGAGTACAGCAGTAGAAAACCATGATGGCAGAAATCTCTTCAGCCAATGTCCAGTGTCCCTGTGTTCCAGGGCTTTATGATGCAAAACACTGAGCTGAAGAAACAAAGCAACCAAACCCAGATACATAGCAAATCATCAGTTTGTAATTTGTTCCTAAATCTAAGTGCTCTCGATTATTTCAACAGACCCTTAGGAGCAGGATGTTGTAATGGTGGCTGCAGGTGCAGCAGGGATACAGATTTGCGATTGTTGTGCCTAAATTCAAAATCCGGAAGCAAAGATCCTGATACGATCAGTCACTGAAATTATAAGATGGCAGTTTAATACTGGAGCTCAGAAGGTTTATCTCAAATTTGTATGACAAACCTCATCCCTAGTGCAATAGTACTAAGAGGTGTGGCCTTTAGGACATGAGTCAGTTATAAAGGCAGAGCCCTCTGCAATTAAGGCCATTACAGAAGTGGCCTGAGGGAGATTTTTCACTCTTTCTGCCACACAAGGATGCGAATAAGGCACAAATATAAGGAGCAGTGCTTCCCCAGAACCCAAATCTTCTGGCACCTTGACATTGGACTTCCCAGCCCCCAGAATGGGTGAGCAGTGGCTCTCTGTTATTTACAAGTTGCCCAGTCTAGAGTGTTCTGTCATTATAGCAGCCTGAGTGGGCCATGACACTCGTTTACCATAGAAGCATGAGAAACAGATTCACCCGGGGATTTTTGGACTGGACTTGGAAAGTTCTGTGGATCAATCCTTAGAACAGTCCAGTATGAAGCAATGTCAGAAGGGAAACCTGGATATGTAAAAGTAAATCATACCTTAAAAAGCTGGGGCAGGACCCCAACGTGTCCTCAGGGTCTCCTGGCAGATATGTTTGAGAATACTATATATTATTTTTGGGAATCACCAGAGTTTACATAAATTAATGGGCAGGGTCAAAGGAGGCGGGACATGTGGGTCACACCATGAGGAGTTTACACTGTGGCTGCTGAGACTGGCATCTGTGATCCCAGGGTGGAACCAAATCACCCAGTGAAACCCAAGAGGCTACAGGACCAACGTGACACCTCCTCTGGAAGCCCCACTTTCAATCATAAACTTATTACCACGAACATAGTTACATTTGCAATTGCAATGCAAGAGTTCCTACAACAGTTGTTGTAAAACAGAGCATGAGATTTCAAACAAGAGTTGGAGCACAGGGTCTCCTCCGGGCCAACTCTTGGAGTGTTGGTGGAAGAGCTGGAGGCCCAGAGACGGAGCAACAGAAGACAAAGGTTTCTGAGCACAGGCTTGGGGAAGGGGAGCACGGCCATGGGTCATCTCAGTCCTTGGGTCTCCTAGACTGACAGAAGGCACGGGTTCCTGCTGGTGTCTGGCCTTAACCTAGTAGCAAAGAATTGTGGGAAGAATCAAGGGAAATGGGGTTGAGTGGGTGAGGCTCAGATCCATGCAAGCTATTGGATGTCAGAATGGTCCATCTGTCCTCAACTTTTACCCAGAAATGGATAATGAGAGTGGGTTCCAGTGATAGGAATTTTCAGAGTAAACATTCCATGCAGGTTTGGGTTCTGTTTTTTTCTTTTGTTTCATATCTTATTTCAGAAACTCCGGGGTCAGTGGAGTATAACATCATGGGGTAACCCAGGAAAAAGTTGATTCCCACTGAAACAGGAAACCTATGTTTCTGATTCTGTTCTCCAACCCAGACTGCAGAGAACTATCTGCATATTGTGGAAAGGAACAATAGGGGGAAAATGTTTCTAAAAGAAGAAGAAAACAGCTCATTTCTTTTCAGTGTGCCCTGCATCATTTCAGGGGTCGAAGAAAAACAGCTGAAATATTGTGCGACGGCAGGCTCAGGGAAGATGTGTTCGGTTCTGTGGCTCAGCTCTCTCCACCCAGCCCAGGGTCCGACTTAATTTGTCAGGTTGAGCCAGACAAAGTGCACAGGTGCTGTGACAAACTCAGAGTCACCTCGAGGGGCCCGTCCCTCTCAGCTCCACTTTATCACCTCCCCAGGTTGGCAGTTACAGGACAGGGCAGGTGTTTATTGCTTGTGTTGCTAGGATAGAAAACCAGCCGTACTAAAGCCAGAAGTGAAAACAGATCACCATAAAATAATGACTCCCAGCAGGCTAGTGCACCCGTGCTAATTCGTACCTGGGGTGATTTCCTCGTGATAGCCCAGCCTCTGCCCCAGAGCTGGCACCGGTGACCCAGCCTCTGGGCTCCTGAGGTCATCTGAGTAGGCTCTGCTGTGTGTCTCTTGTGATACAATGGATGATTCAATCCTCACCCAGTAAACGAAATATGACTGGACTACTGATAATCTGTGGAAAAGGAGAGTGCAGAGTGATTCAGGGGTTTAGTTTCTCCCAAGGAACACCCAAGGCCATCTTAACAACAAAGAGAAAGCAAAAGTCCAAATGAATAGAAGAACTAGAGATTATTTCCTTTTGAGTGATTTTATTCTTTAAAAAAAAAAAAAAAAAAAAACAAAACAAAAAAAAAAAAAAAAAACCCGAACTGGAGAAGTGAAAGTAATTAGAAGAGGTTTCTATTCAAATAAATTAATCTTCTTAGGTAAATATGAGCACCAAAGTTCTCACTCAGGGCTTGGGGTATAGCTAGCTCAGTGGCTTATTACCTAACATGCTCAAGGGCCTGGGTTCAATCCCCAGCACTGCAAAGGAATTTCCTTTTTCACTGTAACTAAAAACTGTCTAAAACTATTTAGACTCAAAGAAAAGGTTTCACTCTCAACTTTATATTAGCTATGACTGATACACTTTCATTATATCACGAATTAAGGATTTCTCGATTCCAGTGTACAGCTGTGTGATTATATCGGTGTCGTAGATACCACTGAAGATTAAAGACAGCTCACTAACATTCTAAATAAAGTCTTAAAGGTATAATGTGTTTCTTTCACAAATATTGTGCCACAGATCGTTCCCCAGTTCCCCTGATACAGGGATACTGACACGCATCATTCTCCCACTGTTAGTATGCAGAAGGCTGTGTTGCCACCATGTGACTAACACAGCTGGGGTCACCCAGAGAATCAAGAACCAGTGGTGAGCCTGGCTTGGACCTCGAGCCTGTGGCTTCCAGGCTTGGTCCCTGGTAACATGGGTGAGGATTCTGGGGAAGCAGAGAGCCGGGTGGCCTAGAGCAGGCTCCTGACCAAGCGGCTCAGCATCCTTTTCTGTCACGTGGAGACAACAGTATCTAAACTACATCCCACACCACACATAGGCACTGGCATGGGCTAGGGGTTCCCTCCTTTTGTCCTGCTGGCCTCCGGGGCTCCCAGAAGGCAGGGAGAAAGACACTGCTGTGTGCGTCAAAAACCTGGTCCCTCTCATGGCTCCTGGTGGCCAGATTCCTCTGTCCCAGAGAGGAGGGGACCATGGCAGGGGGGAGCTCGCATCACTATGTGATTTCAGTGCTGTCCCGTGGGCCTCAGGGCCTCCTTCCACCCTTCTTCTAAGCGGGCTACACGGGGAAGGCGACAGAGATCAACAGGACAGAAAGGAAGAGGAAAGCCTCCAGGCTCCCCTGGGCCGGGCTCCCCCAGACATGGCACTTCTCTGGCTTACAGGAACCTGACGTCCCCCGCAGGCCGGGCAGGAGCCTTCCACACGAACGACAGGTTTCTTTTCGGGGACTTGTCGGCGTGGGTGACTGTGTCCGCCTCTTCCAGACAAGCCATCAGTTTGGACCGAGGAGGGATGGAGACGAAAGTGCCGGCTGTCTGTCGCCCAGGAGTGCCCCAGGCCTGCAGCAGGAAGCCCATGAAGCCGCGGCCGCTGCTCACCGTCACTGCGGGGGAAGGCGGGGACACGCGGGACTCAGGGCCACGCGGGCATCTGCTGGGTGTCCTCAGAGCCCAAAGCCTCAGACCGCGCCTTCCCCAGAAAGCCAGCAGTCCCAGGGAAGGGGCGGGGTCGTCTGCTTTCCATCAAAATAATCACTTTGGCTAAAAAGTGCATGAAAAGGAAATGCAAATAAGCCAGAAAAATATTTTTCCCTTTTATCTATTTATTTTTTTAAAAAATATTGGAGTTAGAAATGTCTCTTTAAGCAGACGTACTGGCCAGGCAGGAAAAGGCAATAAGGTTTGCTATATTGTTAAGAGTTGATTCTAGATGAAATAAAGGCAAGTGGTAAACTCAGAAAAGTATTTACAATGTATGAAACCCACAAACACAGAGAGAGGTAAGGTGAGCCACTAAAAAGAGAATTCTTCCCTAAAGAAGGGAAGAATTTTTTACCTATGGAAAATCAAACAAAGTCATTGTAATTAAAAAGCAATTATAAAGGAAACATTATTTTATATCTATCATGCTGGCAAATATTAAAACATGTGATTAGAACCAGTATTAATAGGGAAAGTGAGCATCTGTAGGCAGGGGACTGGACCAACTCTTTGGGGTCAACCTGCTTTATTTAAATGTAGTTAATCCCATTACACCAGAAAGCCCTGGGGAACCCAGAAAACAGTAAGTGAAATAAGCCAGAATAACAGACTTGTGTCTTCCCACTTATGTGAGATGCCTAGAGTAAGCAAACTGATAGAGACAGAAAGATTAGGCGTTATCAGGGGCTGTCTATTATCTATCTATCTATCTATCTATCTATCTATCTATCTATCTATCGGTGCTAGGGATGGAACCCAGGGCCATAAGCATGCTAAACATGCAGCCTATCACTGAGCTATGTGTTTTAGTTAAAAATCTATTTTTTGTACAGATTTTGGTATATAGCATGACGTCTTGCTGTATATAATGAAATGGTTACTATAGTTGAGCAAATTATCATATCCTTCATCTCCTTGAGGTGTTCACAGATGGATGAATGTTAGTTTATAATAAGAAAAAAGTATATTTTTCTAACATACATGATACATGAAGGTTGCTTAGGGTAACCTCTGGGACCCAATGTATATCCTTTGGAAAGAAGATAGTATTTTATAATTGTGCGATTTGAGTTCTTAGGTTACTATCAGTATAGAGATCAGTTACGCTGTCATTTTCATAACACAAACATTTCATGCTTATTTTTGGCCAAATGAGTGCTTCTTGGGTCTAAGTCATATTTTAGCTCAGGAAAATATGCTCCCAGTTTGAAAGATTCCATTGGTTCTCTGGGGCTCCCATACTTCTCTCAAAGCCTCTCCCACACATACCTGGGATCTGGTCTCCAGGTGAGTAGGAAGCCTTGCCAGCATGGATGGAAATGTGGTGGGTGCCAGGGCGCTGGGGCCGTGCTCCCATGTGTCTGGGCTGTAGGTCCTCACAGGCCACCGTACTGCCTCCATGGGAAAAAGCTGACAAGCAGGAAGTCAGGCAGAGGGTGATGATACAAGCCCAACCTGCAAGGGTAGCTGGGACCCTCATCTTGCTCTCTTCTGTATCGTGAAAAAAATAGCTTCAGCCAGATGCCACTTAAAAAATATGATGTCTGTTTGGATGTGACTGACTCGAATCCCACACTCCCTTTACACCTGATATTCACAGTGCTGACTCTTGAAGTGCAAGATCAAAAAGACGCCAAGCTGTAAGAAACATTTCATTTCTAGAAAATCTTATTTTTTTGTAACTTCTCATCATGTTTTCATGAGGCAAGACTCTTTTTTGACAAAGAAATTTTAATTATTAAATCTAAGAAATAATACCTGGAAATGTTTGTTTTCTACAGTGAACTGATGAATTGTCTGATAGCCAAGGACAGGATGAGCTATAGTACTTTACTGCTAAAGAAGACACCGATATTCCAAAGTGGTCAAGGAGCATGGAACGTAGGGACTTGGCTTAGCAAAGTCTTATCTCTACAATTGCAAATTACAGAGTCAAATGCTTGTAACAAATATTTATACCTACTACTATACCTAGGTAATATTTATACCTCCTAATTATTTAGGAGTAATTAAATTTTCCATTCTTTGATATTGTTTTGTCCTTTTTCCTTCTCTTTTTAATTATATCACTACTTTTGAAGATGAGCAAAGAAGTTATACCCAAACTGATTATTCTATACTTTGTTAAATAGATTGGTAAAAGAAAATTGAACACAATAATTGGATAAAATAACAATTATAATATTTTATAATATACTTGTAACTTTGTAACATTCTATAAATTTACAACTTTTAATGCCCATCAGCAGACAGAATTACATTGACAACATAAAAGAAATTGATACCTAACACTAAAGTGAGAGAGAACAAGTAAGACACATAAAAATCTGAGTAAATAGAGATGTCTCAAGCATATTTTTAGTAGTTTTGTGTTTTAAATTTTGTTTTATATTCTTTTACCAGTGACTTTTAAAAATTTGGCTAATATTTTGATCTAAAGGACAGCACAAAGCAATCCCTTCCTTTTAGCAAGATGGCTTTAAAAGGTAAAAAATAAACTAGAAAATTACAGTGAAACTAGCTATTCAAAACAGGAGATTAAGGAAATAATTCACATAAGCCAATAATCATCCATCACCACCCCTGATGCTGACAAGGCCTGAGGAGACGGAACAGGCTCTCAGTCGGATCTCTCAGACTTACCTAGAGAGCCCTTCTGACAACACCTTTCTTTTAGAGGTTTGTTTTCCATGAGATGCTACAAATTGAAACCTCTGCTGCACAAGGAACTACAACTATGGCTTCCCAGACTAAAGAGAGTGGACTAGGAGTTGTAAAAGCTTGCTCTTGTGGAGCGCCCCAGGGTCTGTCTGAGTCCCTTCACAAGGACCCTTAGGAAATGCCCCTGAAGCCCTTGTCAATGGCGAAGGTGGTGTCCTTCCCAAAGGCAGAGCAAACTCAGGTGCCTACGGAGGAAAGGAACAAGCACCACAGCTCATGGGCCGTGGCCTCAGCCACACTTCTCATCCCCACCTTAGACCTTAGCAGGGGCCCCTTGTCTGTCTGAACCCCCAAACCATCTACTTACCTAGGATGCAGTTTCCCTCAGGCTTGGTGGAACAGTTTTCTCCCTCAGAATCACAAAAACACATCCTTTCAACAAAAGTCTTTTTTTCTCCCTCAGTCTTTCCTCAAATAGGGAGGAGGACAGCTGTTGCCGCTAATCCTGAGCTTCTACAGGACCCAGGCTCCAGTGTCTGAATCCAGCCTGAATTGTATTGGTTTTCTTCAAAACCGCACACACATAGTCACACACAGTTACCAGGCAAATCTTCATTCAAGCCTGTGCAAAGAACTGGAAAGAGCCGGAAATGGTTCTGCAAATGGTTCTGCAAAACACTGGCATTCTCAGAGGAAGCTGGATACCTTCATCTTGGCCTCTTGGGCAAGGGGAAGATGTTTGAATGACCCTCATCTCAGCATCCTCTGCTTCTTGAGACAATGTGGGTTCAAGAAGCTATTCCTGCTGAACTGGGATTGATCCCTAAGAGGAATGTTTGCCTATAAAATTGAATACCACATAGCTATCCGGGCCTAGTGATGCATGCCTGTAATCCTAGTACACTGAAAATCTGAGGGAGGAGAAACACAAGTCCTAGCACAACCTGGGCAATTTAGTGATTCCGTGAGGATTGGGGAAGTAGCTCAGTGTAGTCTTTGACACTTGATGTGTATTTTACAGTGACAGCACATCTCAGGTGCACAGCAACCACACATAGTAGGCTGATACCAAAATGGGCAGATCAGGGCTATTCTAGGGGAAGTGGAGAAACAGAAAACTCATAATTCGAGATAAGGCTAGTTACCCATGTGATCCCAAGTCCAAAAATATGTAAGAAGCGGTGGTGACTGAAAGTACAAGATAGTGGGGCTGGGGATTTAGCTCAGCAGCATAAGCACCTGCCTTGCAAGCAGACAGACTGTCGTGAGTTTGATCCCCGGTACTGATAAAAATTAAAAAGACCAAAAAATAAAAAGTACAAGATAGTAATTAAACATACAGCACAGGTATCTGGTATCTTGCATGGAGTGCTTACAATGTTCTAGTCGACTGGCTAGTAAATTATATCATTAATACTTACAACACTCTCACTATGAGGTCCACACTGTCGTTGTCTTGTTCTGTGGGTGAGGAAACTGAGTCACAGTGTTCCTATACATTGCCCAAGTTCACACAGCTTTTTCTGTGAATCTGCTTACAGTCACTTCACACTAGTGATTTGGCTAGTGTTGATGTATTAACAGGCTAAGTCTGTTACACTAACGTCCTGCAGCCCTGACCATAGCAGTGATATTAATGTCATACACAGGGAAAGTCTTGTGGTGAGTTATGTGCTAAAAAATCAGATTCTCTGTGTTCTTTGGCAAATTGCTTAATTTCTCTCGGTTGCCTCAGATATAAGATAAAAGATTTGAATTCAATAATCTCTTAGCTTTCTTTCAGCTAGAGCATTACATGTACTTTTAATGTTTTATTTAGCCATAAAGGCGTAAGAATGAGCTACTACCAAAACAGCTTGAGATGACATGGACTAAAGTCTGACCCATAATTGTCACCTGTATGTCACCTTCTCATGCCACTCCTAGCTTAAGGACCAGTGTGGGAAGCCCCGTAATTGGCTGCCACCTTAACATCTGCAAGGCCGCAACACCTTAATTCCCTCTAGGAGTTAAGTTTGGTAATTAAGCAGCATCATAAACTTAGTTTATCCTGGCTCCATTAGTCAGGGAGTATGCTTATTGAGCCTGTTCGCTGGGAAATTTGAGTTGACCTATGAACCTCCGTCTTGCCACTGTTGCTAAGTTACCTGCTGATGTCTCAGCACCCAAATCCCTCCTCCTCAATGCCCTATATATTTGATACTCATTCCTTGAATAAAGAGAGACTTGATTGGAATTCCTCAACTTGTCTCCGCTCTTTGTGTCTCTTGTTCCCTTTTCATCCCCACCCCCCCTCTAGGGTCTCCGTGGACTTACCCGCAGGCTGGGTCAGGCCAGACTTTAAAAAATTTAAAAACATCAAGTAAGTTGCAGAGAACTATTTCAGTCCCATTTCTGGCTGGCGCACTTCCCTGTGCTACTTATGATCACTCTTCTCTATGTGGACATCTTTTCCTTTTCATTCAATCATGAATTTCCATTGATACTGATCAGTGTTTTTATGTATATACTATTTTAGTATCATCATTATGATGAGCATTTTAAGGTTTAAATAGATAAAAATGAATCAACTGCCTGCAGATTTCTGGAGTGCGGGGACAATATGTGTCAGAAAAGAGAAAAAATTTCATGACTGTATTCAAACTAATTTACCTAAAAATGGCCCCAGTGACTTTCACTTCATTTTTCTATGCTACTGTGCCTTTTTTCCATCAAAAAGAGAACAGTTTGGTGTTTGTATTCTACCCAATTATTCTCCCCTTTATTCTCCCTCCTAAAGACTAATACAGACAAACAGGGCTTTAAAACTATTAAGATTTGCACGCTTTGTTTAAAGCTATTAAGATTTGTTGCTTTGGAAGTAGGGCAAAGCAACATGGAAGACAGTCTGCTGATAAAAGAATCCACAGGAGCTGTTCAGAAGGTGATAGTCTAACCTGGATGAGGCAGCAAGGTATACAAGAAACAGCTCTGAAGTCAGACAACAAGCCAGTTGAGTGACCTGGCACAGGTTCATTTTGAGGAACCCCAGCTTCCCTACCTATAAACTGGGGAGACTATTAGATTTCTCACAAAGGATTTTGTGAAATCTAGAGGTACTAGCAGTGATGTGCAGCTGTAAACAGGAGCTGTTGTCAGAAGATAAGTGAAAGCCAGGTTAGCAGAGACTGAGACGGGCTCCAGAATATCTCAACTATAAATAAGAGAAGACACTTACTTGGTCTTAGAGGTCATGAGGAGATTGGAAAGATGGAGAGGGGTAATGGGACATTCAGAGCAAAGTGAAAGCTTAAGCAAAGGCATGAAGCGAGGAGGAACAGAGCATTTGTTGTAATTATCCCGACATTAAATAAAGCACACTTGACAGCTGGGTGTTGGGGCCTAAGTGTTGCTATAATAACCGGAAATATAAGGAAGGACTAATCAGATTTGGAGATTGCATATATGGAAGCAAGGGGGCAGGTGTAAAAACATGATTGGCATTTAAATAGCCTGGGAAAATAACATAATCTATAGAGTGTTTGAAAGAGAAAAGTTGATAGTGTTCGGTTTTAGACATGCATCATAGGCACCCCGAGTGTTCCTTCATTTCTTCAGGCAGACAAATGCCCCCAAGTGTAGATCATGCTCAGGCCCAGGGAGATGAAGATGAATAGTTTCAGTCCTTCTATGGCTGGTAAAGGAGATGAATGAGTAGCAGATTATTACAAAGCAATGAAATAAATGATCAGGAGAGATGCAATCACATCTGTCACATCAGCGCAGAAAAAGGGTATCCTGGAGCTGATGAAGAACTTGCTTTTCCCTTTTGAAATTCCAAATCATATACATCCTGTAGTTGGATGCCATAATTTAGTCTCAACAATTAATATTGAAATAATTTTGGAAACGTCTACATTTATAAATGCTTTATAGCATTTTGGGGGGATCCTACACGTGTATGCCCTTTATCTTCATGTAGGTGCTTGGTCCCACACACTGCCCTGGACTGCGGCTTCAGCTTGATGTGTGCTGTCTTTTCTACCCATTTATCTCTAAACCACTGGAGGGTAGGAATCATCTTAATTGCTTAGCTTCAATGCATAGCACAGTACTTGGGTATGCATCTTTTCACTCAGAATTCTATGTGTTTCTTGGGTCAATATAACTAATTCTTTAGTATAAACGTCACAATGACCCCACAAAATACATTCTAATTCCTTCATCATTTTACAGATGAGGAAACTGAGGCACAGAAGGATTAAAGATAAAGTGACTGGTCTGCAGTCACAGTGCTCATGAGTGGAGGAGCTACCCAGGAGATATCTGCAGAATGGTGTTACATCGGTGGCCCCAGACTCTGTGCTCTTACAATCGCTGTCACCAGTACAGTTTCCACTGTATAGTCAAGAAAATTGACAGAGAAGAGAGATGCTTGACAAATCCAGAGAATCAATAGAAAATGTGGGCAAGAGAACAGATTTCTGATTCTCCACCAGGAGCTAGGCTTTGGGCGGGGTAGAGGGGGCACTATGGGTAAGACACTGCTAGAAACTTTTCTCGGGGGTGCCCTCACTGGCCTCTCTGCGTGTCTGGAGGACTCTGGATATCTGCGCCCAGACTGCTGGAGTTCCCTCAGGCTTCCAGGTGCAGTGAAGGAGAGAGGTGGGTTTGAGGCTTCCACATCAGCCTCCCCATTCCCGGCTTCATTTGGAGACCTGCTGAGCTCCCCATAGGTGGGCTGGCCCACACTACCAGCCTAGCCCAGCCTGTTTAGCTGCCGCGCCTGGCCATAGGTCTGCAGAGGAGGAGCTGGGCAGATCTGGGGTGCCCTCACCAGCCTCTCTGCGTGTCTGGAGGACTCTGGATATCTGCGCCCAGACTGCTGGAGTTCCCTCAGGCTTCCAGGTGCAGTGAAGGGGAGAGGTGGGTTTGAGGCTTCCACATCAGCCTCCCCATTCCAGGCTTCATTTGGAGACCTGCTGAGCTCCCGATAGGTGGGCTGGCCCACACTACCAGCCTAGCCCAGCCTGTTTAGCTGCCGCGCCTGGCCACAGGTCTGCAGAGGAGGAGCTGGGCAGATCTGGGGTGCCCTCACTGGCCTCTCTGCGTGTCTGGAGGACTCTGGATATCTGCGCCCAGACTGCTGGAGTTCCCTCAGGCTTCCAGGTGCAGTGAAGGAGAGAGGTGGGTTTGAGGCTTCCACATCAGCCTCCCCATTCCCGGCTTCACTTGGAGACCTGCTGAGCTCCCCATAGGTAGGCTGGCCCACACTACCAGCCTAGCCCAGCCTGTTTAGCTGCCGCGCCTGGCCATAGGCCTGCAGAGGAGGAGCTGGGCAGATCTGGGGTGCCCTCACTGGCCTCTCTGCGTGTCTGGAGGACTCTGGATATCTGCGCCCAGACTGCTGGAGTTCCCTCAGGCTTCCAGGTGCAGTGAAGGGGAGAGGTGGGTTTGAGGCTTCCACATCAGCCTCCCCATTCCCGGCTTCACTTGGAGACCTGCTCAGCTCCCGATAGGTGGGCTGGCCCACACTACCAGCCTAGCCCAGCCTGTTTAGCTGCCGCGCCTGGCCATTGGTCTGCAGAGGAGGAGCTGGGCAGATTTGGGGTGCCTGCATCGGCCTCTCCATGTGTCTGGAGGACTGTGGATATCTCTGCAACCAGGGAGGGTCCACAGGTTCCTGAAGCACTGCGGCCTGTGGTGAGTACCCTAACCCGGCTGTGATTGAAGAACTGTGGAGCTTCCAAGGGGCAGGTGGGCGCACAGTGTCCCTGAGGCCCAGCTTGTCTGGAACTGCGGAGTTCTGAGCAGGCAGAGGAGGGCCACTGGTTCTGTAGGCCTAATGGCTTGGGGTAGCGCGGCGCCAGAGTCTCAGTAGCTCCAAACATAGAAGGGGATTTTCAACAGATCCTGAGGAAGCTTTCAAATAACACTTGAAACACAGAAATATAGGAAAATGACAAAACGAAAGACCAAATTACAACCTCAAACCTCCAGCCCATCTCAAGAAACCCTAGGAGCGATGTATATAGAAGAAAATATATCCCATCCACCTCATATATCGGACACAATAGCCACTGAAATTGACAAGCAACTCCAGGAAGCTTTAAAGAAATTCAAACTCGAAATAATCTCCCAGATAAAAGAAGAAATGATAAAAGAAATGAAAGAGATTCTAAATATATCTAAAGAAAACACAGATAAAAAATTGGAGGAACTAAACAAAAAGATAGAATCCCTAGACGAGCAATATAAGAAACAAACAGAATACATAATGCAGATGCACAGAGATATACAGGAAATAAAAAACTCCACTGAAAGTTGTAAAAACCGCCTTAATGAAAGTGAAGATAGAATTTCAGACCTTGAAGACAGGATTGCAGCTAGTGAACAGGAAAGGAAAGATCTTTTGAAAATAACAAGGAGCCAGGAAACAACAATTCAACAACTGCAAGACGATGCAAAGAAGAATAACATAAGAATGATAGGGATTAATGAAAGAGAGGGAGACAACATGAAGGATGTCAGGAGGATATTTAGAGAAGTAATAGCTGAAAATTTCCCAAGCATGAGATCAGAAACTGACATCAGGATCAGTGAAGCATATAGAACTCCAAACAGTCATAACCAAAATAAAACTACACCCAGACATATAATAATCACCATCCCAGAAATCCAACACAAGAATAGATTATTAAAAGCTGTCAGAGAGAAAAGACAAATCACTTATAAAGGAAAACCTATCAGAATCACAGCAGACTTCTCAGCACAAACGATAAAGTCAAGAAGAGCATGGAGTGAAGTATTCCAGATCCTAAAGCAAAATGATTTCCAACCAAGACTGATATATCCTGCAAAACTATCATTCAAAATAGATGGTGCAATACGATACTTCCACGACAAAGAACAGCTGAAGAACTTCATGAACACCAAACCAACCCTGCAAAAAATATTGAAAGACAGTTTAGATACACAAAGGAAAAAACCACTAAGCAAAGCAAATAATTAAACAGAACCGAAAGATAAAGATGCAACAGCAGAGAGATAACATTCCTACAATTAACCAGCATTTAACAGTAATAACCATTAATGTAAATGGTCTCAATGCGCCAATCAAAAGAAACAGACTAGCAGAATGGATCAAGAAACAAAATCCAACCATATGCTGTTTACAGGAAACCCATCTAACCCAGAAAGATACTCACAGACTGAAAGTCAAAGGATGGAAAACAATTCTTCATGCAGCAGGAATCCAAAAAAAGGCAGGGGTAGCCATTCTGTTTGCAGACAACGTGAACTTTAAACCAACAATGACCATAAAGGACAAAGAAGGTCACTACATACTCGTAAGGGGAAAACTCCAAGAGGAAGAGATAACTATCTTAAATATATACGCACCAAACTCCAGAGCACCCAGTTATATAAAACAATTATTAACAGAAATGAAAACTCAAATTATCAGTAACACAATTGTAACAGGAGACCTTAATACACCACTGACACCAAGGGACAGATCAACCAGACAGAAAATGAGCAAAGAAATAACAGAACTGAATCACACCTGTGAACAAATGGGTTTGATAGACATATACAGAATGTTCCACCCAACAACATCAGAATACACATTCTTCTCAGCAGTACATGGATCATTTTCTAAAATAGACCATATATTAGCTCACAGAACATATTTAAGCAAATGCAAAAGAGTTGAAATCATCCCTTGCATATTATCGGATCATAGCGCTCTGAAATTAGAAATTAATGACAAAGGATACTGCAAAAATTCCGCAAACACATGGAAACTAAATAACACACTCTTGAGTAATCAGTGGGTCACAGAAGAAATTAAAGAAGAAATTAAACAATACCTAAAAGAAAATGAAAATGCAGATACAACTTACCGGAATCTGTGGGATGCAATGAAAGCCGTTCTGAGAGGAAAATTTATTGCACTGAGTTCCCACATCAGGAAAACAGAACGAATACAAATGAATAACTTGATGCTACACCTCAAACAGCTAGAAAAAGAAGAGCAAGTCAAGCCCAAAGCCAAAAGAAGAGAGGAAATTATAAAAATCAGAGCAGAAATCAATGCAATAGAGACTAAGAAAACAATCCAAAGAATCAACGAATCAAAGAGTTGGTTCTTTGAAAGAATAAATAAAATCGATAAGCCCCTAGCCAACCTTATTAAAAAAAGGAAAGAAAAAGCTCAAATTCATGCAATAAGAAATGAAAAAGGAGAAATCACTACAGACCCAATAGAAATACAGCGGATCATCAACACCTATTTCGAAAACCTCTACTCTCAAAAGTTTGATAACACAGAAGAAATAGACAGATTCTTAGAAGCATATGAAGTACCAAAGCTAGATCAAGAGGATATAAAACTGTTGAATAACCCAATCTCTGCTAATGAAATTGAGAATGTAATTGGGTCCTTGCCCACCAAGAAGAGCCCAGGCCCAGACGGATTCACTGCAGAATTCTACAAGAAATATAAAGAAGACCTAATGCCGACACTCCTCAAACTATTCAATGAAATTGAAAGGGAAGCAATCCTTCCTAAGTCATTCCTGGAAGCAAATATTACTCTAGTACCAAAACCTGAGAAAGACCCAACTATAAAAGAGAACTATAGACCGATCTCCCTAATGAACACAGATGCAAAAATCCTCAATAAAATATTGGCAAATAGGATCCAGCAAATCATCAAGAAGATTATACACCATGACCAAGTGGGATTCATCCCAGGAATGCAAGGATGGTTCAACATACGCAAATCAATAAATGTAATCCACCATATCAATAAAGCCAAAAATAAGAATCACATGATCATCTCTATAGATGCATAAAAAGCCTTCGATAAGGTCCAACACTTATTCATGATAAGAACTTTACAGAAAATTGGAATAAATGGTCTTTACCTCAATATAATAAAGGCCATTTATGACAAACCAACAGCCAGCATCATACTAAATGGCCAAAAATTGAGAGCCTTTACTTTAAAATCGGGTACAAGACAAGGATGTCCTTTATCACCACTCCTATTTAATATAGTACTGGAAGTACTAGCCAGAGCAATTAGGCAAGAAAGAGAAATAAAAGGGGTAAAGATAGGAAAAGAAGAAGTTAAATTATCATTGTTTGCAGATGACATGATACTCTACATAGAAGACCCCCTAAACTCCATTGAAATACTCTTAGATACAATAAATAAATTCAGTAATGTGGCTGGATACAAAATCAATACTCAGAAATCAATAGCATTCCTATACACGAACAACAAAATTACAGAGAGGGAAATAAGAGAAACTGGACTATTCACATTAGCAAGCAAAAAAATGAAATATTTAGGAATTACTCTTACGAAAGAAGTGAAAGACTTATACAGTGAAAATTATAATACACTGAAAAAGGAAATTGAAGACGATCTCAGAAAATGGAAAGACATCCCTTGCTCATGGATAGGAAGAACAAACATTGTGAAAATGGCCATTCTCCCAAAACTGTTATACAGATTCAATGCAATCCCAATAGAAATACCATCAACATACCTTATAGATCTAGAGAAATCACTCCTAAATTTCATCTGGAACCAGAAGAGACCTAGAATCGCAAAGGCAATTCTAAGCAGCAAAGACAAAGCAGGAGGCATCACAATCCCTGACTTGAAGTTATACTACAAAGCAACAGTAGTAAAATCAACATGGTATTGGAATCAAAACAGAGCTGAAGATCAGTGGAATAGATTAGAAGATACAACCACAACTACGAACACACTCAACCACCTTATTTTTGATAAAGGAGCCAAGCAGGTTCACTGGAAGAACGACAGTCTCTTTAATAAATGGTGCTGGAAAAACTGGCTCTCCATTTGCCGAAAACTAAAGCTAGACCCATGTCTATCACCATGTACTAAATTAAAATGTAAATGGGTCAAAGATCTGAATATTAAAACAGACACACTAAATCTATTGGAAGAAAAAATAGGTAGAAACCTTGGAGACATAGGAGTAGGTAAAGAATTCATGAACAGGACTCAAACCGCACGGGAAATACTTCCCAGAATCAATAACTGGGACCACTTCTTATTAAAAAGTTTCTGCATGTCAAAAGAAATCTCCAGCATAGTGAAAAGAAAACCCACAAACTGGGAAAAGATTTCAGTGAACTCTCTCTCAGACAAGGGCCTCTTGTCTAAAACATATAAAGAATTAAAGAAACTCAGACCTCCGAAATTCAAAGATCCAATCCAAAAATGGGCATCTGAGATGAATATGCAATTCTCAGATGAAGAAATGCAAATGGCAAATAAATACATGAAAAAATGCTCATCATCATTGGTCATTAGAGAAATGCAAATTAAAACCACACTGAGATACCATCTCACTCCTGAAAGAATGGCCAGGATCAAGAAAACCGACAACAAATGCTGGAGAGGATGTGGGGAAAAAGGAACTCTCCTGCACTGCTGGTGGGAGTGTAGACTGGTACAGCCTTTGTGGAGATCTGTCTGGAGATTTCTCAAAAAGTTGGGACTGGAAATCCCATTTATTCCAGCTATTCCACTTCTAGGCATATTCCCAGAAGAAGTGAAAGCATCATACCACAGTGATATATGTGCACCTATGTTTATAGCAGCACAATTTGTAATCGCCAGATCTTGGAAACAACCCAAGTGCCCATCAACTGAGGAATGGATAAAAAAGTTTTGGTATTTCTATACAATGGAGTATTATTCAGCTATAAAGAAGGATCACATTGAGATATTTATCAATAAATGGGCGCAGCTTGAGACCATACTCATTAGTGAAATAAATCAATCTCGCATGTGTGAATACCGAATAGTTTCCCTAATGTAAATAATGATTCAAATATATAAAAATATGTGGTAATCATGATTCCCCATTAGGTGGCCTTAAAGCCTTATAAAGTTTTCACTCATTAATTAGAAAGGCTTTATTCTGGGCTTCTTGATATGAAAATATTTGAAGCTAGAGTATATGAAGTTTTATCCAAATATTTCAAGGAAAAAGACACTATGGTAACTACTATTAAGTCAGGTTATAAGGTGGTGAAGTACTAGGTTGTTGAAACAGTCATGCTGTGACCTCTATTGTTATATTGTTATGTCCTGTTTTATCTCAATCTCCCCCTTATTGTTTCAAAAAAAAAATTATTTAGTCATTTCTTATGTTTGTCTTAATTAAAGAAAAAATTCAAAAAAATTAGAATATATAAATAGTAACTCTTTTCGATTTCCTATTAACTTGTTTTGAAGTCCTGTAGTACTCCCACGATCTTGTTTTGACTGATTAGACTCTGTTCCATTCTATATGATAGTATCAAGTTTGAAGACATAGGCAACTACTTTGAAGACAATAAGATTCACTAAGATACCCATTCTGGTTTGACTATTGTCTTCTTTGGAAGTCCTGTAATGTTTACAATGCCTAAGTTTTATTGGTCTTGTTCTCTACTGTTTTGTCCAACTTTATAATATCTAATAAGATAGACAATTCTTTTTAAGGAAACAAGGGACAACGTTGATAACCATTGTTGATAAACTTGTACTCTGTTCTACATCATGTGCTATGTCTATCCTTGGTATTGACTGACAGCTTTGTTTTGCCATATTTGACTGTATTCTCCCCCCCCCCCAAAGAAAGTAATAAGCACTAAGGAGTAATAAAATCCAAGATGTGTAAATTTTGTTGTAAAAAAGAGAGGGAAAAAAAAAAAAGAAAAAGAGCTCTAACGGATATAACAGCAAGTGTGTTTGGGGGTGTTAAATAGCTGACTTTATCAATGTTTTTGGAACATTGAACACAGCTGTTTGCAGTCTCCCTGTTTGAATGTCCACCTTGTGTTCTTTGATACTGTGATTTGAGGAACTATTTTCAAGAAGATAGTGTGTAATCTACTAGCAGGTAATTTCTTACTGTTATGTTTTTTGTTTTGTTTTGTTTTGTTTTGTTTTGTTTTGTTTTGTAGTTCTGTATTGCGTGTATCCTTACGCCGCTTTGGTTTGTTTTGTGTTTTTCTCTTTTTCCTCTTAAATAAAAAAAAAAAAAAAAAAGAAACTTTTCTCACTGCAGATACCACATCCCAAGCCTGCAAATCTACCACAATCGGCAAAATGAGTACAGAACCCAGTCTTCCATGCATGCAGGTAAAAGCCACTGCTTTACGCCTGGGCTGATGGGCTTCTCAATATGTAAATTGAAACTGTGTTTTCCTTTCTTTCATGGCCAATTTTCTCAAATTAAGCCAATTTAATTTTTAAAATTGCAAGAATATATTTTCTCTTTTTCTTTTCTTTTTTTTAAATTCACAAATGCAGCATTATGGTTGAGCACCTAAATATTCTCCTTTATCTTCTCACCCTTCACACTGCCCTCTTATCATGCAGCACAGAAGCAAATATGGTTTATTCTCCTCCAAAGAAGTGATCTGGGGCCGGGGCTGTAGGTCAGTGTACAGCACTTGCTTTCCATGTGCCAGGTTCTGAGTTCAACCCGCAGCATCTTAAAAGAAAAAGAAATGATCCAAGCGTCTCAACCACTCTGCAAGCAAATTGTTTGGCTCTTGCCAGTTCTCCCTCTATGATGGAGAACACCAGAACCTTTAAATGTAAAAGTCCATTTTCAAATTTTTTAGTTTTTTCATATAAAATCTTTTTCAGGACCACAAAGACCAAACTCCAAAAGTGATTCTCTGATTCCCTTTCACAGAGTCTTTCTGCAGAATGACTTCTTTCCTTTGCTTTACAACTTTGCTATAGTTTGGATCTGGAGTGACCTTCAAAGGCCCATGTGTGAAGGGCCTGGTCCCCAGCCCACATGGCGCTGTGGGAGGTACCAATGCCTTTAGGAGGTGGGACTGAGTGGGAGCAAGTTAGGACACTGAGTGTGTACCCTCGAAGAGAATATCAGACACCAGTCCCTATCAGTTTCTCTCTTTTGCTCCCTGGCTGCCACGAGGTGAACACACCTCCCTCATTCATGTCTGCCGTAATGTACTCTGCTGCCACAGGTCCAAAGGGAAGGAGTTCAGTGACTATGGACTGAAATCTCCGAAACCATGAGCCACAATACATCTTTCCTCCTTATAAATTGTTTGTCTCCGTATTTTGTTACGGCAATGGAAAGTAGGGCCACGCTTCCTGCACACCAACCACAGCCCTGCTCTCAGAGCCCTTAATGATCCTGTTGAAGTCAAGCTCTTGGGCAGCACCCCAGGACCCCGATATGTTTCACTTGCTCTTGTTACCAGGATCTGAGTCAGCTCTCGGCAGACATTGATCTCCATATGTCGCTCACACACACCTCCAGCGCATGGGGTTGGCCCACTGCATGAGTTTGTGGCACTTCAGACCAATTTAATCATCTGCTCTCCACCACTATAGCTGTCCCAGGAAATGGGAAGGAGAAACACAGACTTAAAATTCCTTGGTCAGTGGCTAACTCTCCATTCATAATAAATAAACAAACAAATAAATAATTTAAAAATGCTCTAGTAAGGTGAGCAAAATCCTCATGACAACAGTGCCCATAAGAGTTTAACAGGTCTACTGCAGGGCAAGCAATGATGCCAATCTAACGCCATCACCTTACACCTCCACTGATTTATTTCCTTATTTCTCAATAGGTCAAGGGCCAGCAATATTTAGCATCGCTGACATTTCTCCCACCAAAGCCACTGTATTTTCCTCCCAAAGTCCAAATTCACACATATATCATTGAACGATCTATAGTTGGATGGAAAATACTAATTATTTAAGTAGTTTAAGCAAAATCCAAATCTGCAGTCTCTAATGTGGTTTGCTTTTCTGCATTATGTGTACAGATTTGCACAGCTTGAAGTAAAGAAGATGTCTAACATGTATAGACAAATTCTCTAGAAGTAGCACATAAATCTGTTGTCTATTTGAAAAAGGTTTTACTGCTTGTTAATTTTACATGTTAACTGGACTGGGCTACAGGATGCCCAGATCATTGGTTGAACATTATTTCGGAGTGTGTTTGTGAGTGCTTTTGGAAGAAATCAGCTTGACGGAGCAAAGCCTATGCTGCCGCCAGTGTATGTGGGCTTCATCCAATCCACAAAGGACCTAAGCTGAACAAAATGACAAGGGAAAGTTGGATTTGCTGGCTGCTGGAGCTGGAACGTTGCTCTGCGCCTGCCCTTAGAGCTTCTGATTGTCAGGTTTTCACGCTCAACCTGCGATCTCGCTCACTGATTCTTGGTTCTTAGGCCTTTGAACTTTGACCTACAGCACTTTGAACCTGGAACTATACCACTGGCTTTGCTGGGACTCCAAGCTTAGGGAGGGCAGATCATGAGGCTTCTATGCCTCTATAATCATGTGAGCCACATAAATATAAATCTCTTTGTCTTTATGTCTGATCTCTTCTATTGGTTTTGCTTCCCTAGAGAATCCTCAGAATACACCACAAGTGTTATTATTTCATTAGGTTTCTGAATGGCTTAGTCTCACTAAAAATGGATGATTGGTCCAGGTTCAGAGACTCCTGGCAGTGGAGTAATAAATGTATACATAATCGGCTGCCTACTCCCCATTATCTTTATGAACCATATGAAAAAACAGGCTAAAAAATGCAAAGGTGATGCTAAACTGACTGGAGGAGCTCCCCTAGAGGACAAAAGCTGTGAGCTTCCTCATAGCACCTAGATGGGATGCTCCTTCTTTGCTGGATGAAGAGGCAGGGACAGGCACACAGCTCTGGCCAGTGGGTGACCAGCCACTGGGTGGAGCAGGCAGATGGAATAATGATGATAAATGATCTTGACAGGCCAGAGCAATGAGCCGAATCTAACAAGATGAAATTAAACAAGGACAAGTGTTAAACGTTTTTCTCAGGTCAGAGGGAAAGATGGCAGGGAATCAGAACGGAGACAATATGGCACCAGCTCGCACTTAAACAAAACAAAATCACCTTTAGTGTATTAAGTGCAGCATAAACAAACAAACATAAAACACCAGCAACAAGTTTTCTACTGTGCAAGGGATGTAATTGCCCCACTCTACTCTGAGATTATATTCTGAGCACATAAGCTTATGTCTATGGAAGACGGAATATATACCACCCTTAAAAACAACTTGTGAAGAAGTAAAGTAATTATCAGTAAACTTCTCCACTAGCAGCTATTTACACCACTTTCAAGCCATTTTTTATCTTGCACACTATACTATAAAATGAATGAACAAAATAACACACAAGTTAGAATACCAGGAGAAGAGAGGGACCAGAATGGTTTATGGACTCCAAATTGGGCATTTTGGAGAGTTGAACAGATGGATTTTTTGCTCTCTTGAGGGAAAATGGTTCCATGATGGCTCCTTCCAAGAACTAAAGGGTGAAGGATAAAATATAAGGCTTGTCAAGGCAAACAGAGTAATTACAGAGAATAGCATTTACAGAAGAGCATGGAGACACATACCTATGATACCAGATACTCAGCAGGAGGGCCACAAGTCCCTCATTGCAACATAAAAACTTTGTAAAAATGGGAAGGTAGCTCAACGATAGAGCCTTGGGCTTTACCTGGTGCTGGAAAAAAAAGCGTTTGTAAAATCTTCAGTTATTAAAGTGCTTCCTTTTTAAAAAATGACTTTACCCTCAGGTTTGGAAAGTACTGTTGTTTTGTTATAATAATATTTCTACTGTTATAGATAGAAAATTTTGGACATAACATCCAGGAGTTGAGGGATCATACAGCCAATATTACCAGGGTGAGGTACAACCGTCACGTTGAAACTGTAGCCAGACACATTTAAATTCAATATGAGAAGCAAAGCTCTTCCGAAAGTCGGACCTGTATAAAGGCAAAGCAGACATCTCCAGGTTTCTTAGTAGACAGTATCTATGAATAAGCAATGGAAGAAGACTATTTAAGAATTGGCCACAGGAGTGGGTCTTAAATATTTCAGACAGAATCAATAACAGGAAATATATTGTGTATCACCAGCAAGTGCACATATACTGAGAATAAAGACAAAAGTTTGAAATAAAAATACTAACAATTCTATGCATGTCATACTTTGATTTCTTTTCTATTTTTATTTTTTAGTTCTGACCTTGAACTACAAAGTTGATTTTCCCATGCCACATTACCCAGAACGACAAACACTGAGCTAAAGAACTACTTAGTGGAACTGTTTGCTTCCAGAAATACAATGCAGTAGCTGTGGGTTTCCTGAACTATTTTAGTAGTTTATTAAAATAAAAAAACAGAATTGAATATTTTTGCATTCATTTTATTATTTTCATTCTAGTTTGTCGAACCTTTTCACTCTTGAGTCTATTATTCCTAGTATGATTTGTCCTTGCTGGTGTTATATCATGCGAAAAAAAAATCCTTTACCTGAGTAATTCAGGAAAATATTAAATGGTACAGCACTAAAAACAGAAGGCTGAGACACATTTAAGTATAGTTGTGCAACACCTATGTTTATGTACATTGCCTTTTCTTTTCCAAGTAGTAAGGTACAAATTTTCCAGACACACTAAACCCTATTTTATTTTTGTGCAACAAGTGGCGAGATCTTGTTGAATGAGTTACTGCCATGAGGAGAGACAGCGACTGTGACATGGAGTGCTTAGTCTTGAGGGTCAAGTGAGCAGTGTACTCTGAGCACTGTAGACAGCACTGGCGTAAGGAACGGATGCTGACAGTGGTGACGATGATGTTGTTACCAGTGTGATATTCCTCTTGGTTAGCAGTCTAGAAACGAGGCTGACTAAAATATTCCATGGTCTTGATGACCTTTCAAGTGAACTCATACTGATTCCTAAAAACTACAACATTTTTCTAAATCTTTTTTTGTAATTCTTTTGAGTATTTCAAGGTGTCCACATCAAGTTCACTTGTCCGTTATTTCCCTCCTGTTTGTTCCCTTTTTTCTTTTTTAATCAGGATGTTTGCTTACTTCTCAGTCTGTCACAGGCACCTGTGCTTTCTGTGCCATTTGCAAGTTGCACTGCACATAAATCCTGGGACATAAATCTTGCCACTGGAGACTGGAGTGAACCTGGTGAAGCTAGTCTCCTGTAGTCTGATGGGTTCTGTTTCTCTTCTATAAATGTTTTCAGCTTGCAGATTATTCTTTTTGAAGCATGAAGAAGCACAATGTGATGACCCTAGCAGGCTGGCCTTTAAGCCATCTGTTAATACCAGCTAATCTCATTCACAAGTGAGCTTCACTTTTTGTTGTGCACTTTATTCTGGAAAGCCTTGGCATATCTGAAAGTTGGAGCTTCTTGGCATTCAGGAAGCACACAGCTTAAAGTTCCTGGAACCAGACTTCTGAACTTACAACTTCAGCTCTGTCATGTAATAGCTAGGTAATGTTGAACAAGGCCTTCCCTTTTCTGTGTCTCAATTTCCTCATTTATAAATGCAATAACATGTAAGTCACACAGTCCATGCAATGACTAAGCAAGCTGATTTCATGTGGCTATTATTATCATTATCTGGAACTTTCTAAAGGACCTTGTTTCTTTCTCTCTTTGCAGATTGTGTATAAGATAAAACTTCAGAAAGGTTCCCAGATTTTTGGAGTCTCTTGCCACGAAAAGTTTCTCTGAACTTTTCGAAGGTTGGAGTAGAGGTTTAACCACACTTAACATATATTTTATTTCATGATCAATATGCCAAGGTGACCGAGTTGGGGGTTACTTCTCCCCCAATTCCCATCACTTCTTCTCTCTGTCAGCAGGATCTGCTATTCTTGGTCTTTCTTCTGGTTTCTGAGCAATGAAACTCCCAGCCAAGCAAGAATATGTGTGAGATGGTCAGCTCGCAGTCAAATGAAATTCGGCAGACATTAGAAAGGTAAGTCGCTTTTGTATTATAACTGGCCCATTTCCAGGGCATTCAGACTTGCAAATAATGGTTATGGGTCTGATGCTGATGATGAGAGCAGCTCTATTTGGCCGCAGAAGTGCTTGCCAAAGACCTAGGCACATGTTTTTTTTAACAGCATCAGGATTGTGTTTGTGTGTAATTGCCGTTCAGCATGAAAACAGGAAATGACACCAAATGTGCCAGGCATTTTCAGACACCGGAAATAAAAGGCCAAACAAAACATAGCTCCAGCCTCAAGGAACTTTCAATATACGATACTAAAAGTGATCCGGGTTCTGTTTTAAGGTTAAACTGTAGTGACATATCTCTCATAAACTCATGCTTGATAATGAATGCTTTCTTCCAGTTTTGTTGAATTTCTGAACTACTGAGGCACCCACCAGCATTTGTGTCCACTGAGGCACAAATGACTCCGGAATGTGTTCTTCCCTTCCACACAGAAAACTCGTAGAAAGGGTCAGTTGATAAGGAAGTTGATATGAAACTCCGAATAAAGGCACCTCCCAGGGGCTGGGGATTTAGCTCAGCGGCATAAGCACCTGCCTTGCAAGCAGGCAGTTGTGTGTTCGATCCCTGGTACTGATAAAAAGACAAAAAAAAAAAAAAAAAAAAAAAAAAAAGCACCTCCCCAGGAATGCCTGGACAGTTTAGGAGGACGGAGGTGAGGGTGGGAACTGTCAAAGACTAAAAGCTGCTCTTTTCCATAAAACAAAAGAAGAAAGAGGGGGAGGATGTTAGTTTTACCTAAGTTTCCCTTCAGTAAAGGGAAATGAATGACAGTAACATGAATAATCATATTAGAAGTCTCCACTTTTTAATAAAAAGGTTGGCTTTTAAAATTCCCTCATGACTTGATTATTTAACCTGGTTTTACTTTCAACTAAAACAATAATTTCATTCCATGAACAGGCAAAATAGATTCACTTAGGAAAACACATTTCTAATCATGAAAACATTGCCCATTCTCAATCTCTCACCAATTCTTTATTTTAAATTCTTTAAATAGAGTTTCCTTTCTTTTTTTTTTCGGAAAGTCAATCACAGAATCGCATTTTGACTACAGTCTTGTATATCTCTTGACGTCTTAGAGTTTTTCCTCGTAGTTCTTCAAGTGATCCGCTTTAATGAAGTTTTTTTTAGTGTATTTTCCTTAAGTGCTGTAATAAACTGACAAATGCAAAGAAGAGCAAAAGAAAAATTACAATAAGCTTAAGAAATAAAATATATTCAACATGAACTGATCCAATATGAGCATGGATTGAAGATAACTGGGCAGCAATCTGAAGCAAGCCCCATGTGGCTCAGGACTAGGGGTGCAGAGTGTTTGCACAGTGTAGGTCATTAAGGAGTGGAGTCCAGAGAGAGTTCTAAGTACCTGAGAGAAGGGGGTATAGAGGAGGAGTCTAGTGACATGCTGTGTTAGCTTCCCAATGCTGTGACAAAGCATCTAAAAAAATCATCTTGGAGAAGGGCAGTTTTATTTTGACTCCTGATTGCAAATGTTTTGGTCTACAGTCACTTGGTTCTCATTTCTAGGCCCATAAATCATCATGGCAGAGACAGCATGGTGGGACCAAGGTTTACTTCCTGGTAGCCAGGCAGTAAAGAAAGTAGAAAGAAGGGCCTGGGATCTCAATACTCCCTTGGAGGACACCCCATGACCTAACTCCCTCCCACTAAGCCCCACCCTCAAAGTTCCCACTATCACCCTACGGTGCACAGGCTGGCAAACAAACCTTCAACACACGGCCTTTAGGGAGCATTTAACATCCAAACCATGAAACAACACATTGAAGAAGAGACACCCAATCACTTCAGTGGTTATTAAATATCCAAGTAAACAAGCTAGTAACAGGGCCATAGATTGCATCAGAGTTGAGCCAGGGAGGAAAAGGCGATTCAGACTTACAGCCCATTACCATTTCTCTGCAGTGTACTTACTTTCCAAGCCCTGAAGACACAGCTGAGAGCTACTGGGCAACAGCCTGTTGAGTAGTAATTAGGATTAGGAAGGCTCTGGGGGAAAAGCAAATTCTAAGGGGGACTGTCTCAGAAAATGCTGGTCTCTGCTAATGGTGCCTGCTGCCGTGGACACAGCCAAGGGGCATTTCTTTACCTTCCCCAATGTGTCAAGGGCCAAGGTGGCCTGTTGTGTTGGCTGCCTATTGATCTTCCCTGTCACACCCGAGCAGAGCAGTAACAAATCACTGTCAGCAACATCATCTTTGAATGTGGAGGACAGCAGTCTATGTGCACATCTTGGGACATTCTTCTTTCCACTACTGGGAGGATGAACAGGAGAGAAAATTGATTTATTGATTAAAAGCACACTACAAGGAGTTAAAGGAGCCTGGCACTTAAGCACTTGATCAAATAGCAGAGTGGTTATTCTAGCTGCAGAGACTTCCCAGCTGACACAGGCCAAGTCACTTAACCTCTTTGCCTCAGGTTTCCTCATCTGGAAAAAGAGGACCTTGTTCCATAGCATGAGGGGAAAGTGCACAGATTCGCTGAGTTACTTAATGAAATTCGGGCGGTGGGGGGTTGATCCCAAGTGGCTCCTCTGCTGCACTCCATTGTGGGGAAATGGCTCGCAATCCCTGCATCTGCACTGGTGCCAGAGGAAAGGGCATGAGGCAGGCTGGGCCCAAGGTAGCAGGATTAGAGGAAGCGAAAAAGCAAACTGGAAGATCAGGTCCCACTGATGGCACATCCTGAGCAGGACCGGAACACACTGACTTTCTCAAGATACAGATACTTGTCAGTGGTCTCCAATGTGTTGAAATGCAGGCCATATAACCCCAATGTACCAAAGGGATGCTCTGCATACAATATATCCTGTGCCTCTGAACTACATTTTGCTTAGAGCATGCTTCTGTTGTTTATCTTAAGAGAAAGGATTCAGTTTTCAATGTAATAACTATCTGTTTTGAGATCTGATGTTTCTATGTGCTTTATGGAGGATTGAGAACACATACAATACAAAGGGTATGGTGATCATGAAGGCTGATTTTGAGTGTCCACTTGGTTAGGCACAGTGCCTAGATATTTAGTTGCATATTACTCTCTACATAGACTTGGAATGAATCTTGTGGGTAGACCTCATCCAGTAAACTAGGGACTGGAACGGGAAAACATGACCTCCGTGGTGGAAGACAGCATTCTTCTCATACATCTCGTACAGATTCAAATCCTTCCAGCTAGCAGGCCTATCCTGCAGATGTTGGACTTGCCAAGCTTTCAGTTATGAGAGTCACTTCCTTAGGACCTAACCCTCCCTATCTACACCTTGTCAGCTGTTCCTCCAAAGCACAGTTAATACACATATGTATGCATTATCAATATTCACCAATATCTGAGTCCCTAAAAGGATTATACCTTGCTGAAAACTCAGTTTTCAGGTCACATAATTTGCTTTGCCTAATACAATTGAAGTGACAGGTGCCATTTGTAAGCAAAAGCAGGGAAGGGCCAGGGAGTGAGTTCTTATGCCCCTCTGCTGTGGCAGCAAGGCCAGAGTACCATGCTGGACAGTGAAACATCAGGGACTGCCCTAAGCCTGGCCTCAGGGGACCACTGTGACATGAGCACCATGCCACTGAGATGTGGAGATTGTGTGTGATATACCTATACCACTCGGGGAAGAAAATGTTCTATGTCCTAGCAACAACTATTCACTGTACATATTACAACTTTTTAAATTTTTTTCATTGTTGCAAGTTCAGTGAGACCTCTATTTGATATAAATACTGAACAGTGACTTGGAATATTGTATGCATATGATGGTAAAAAAGTTACATCTAAAATTATTTTTAATGTAAACTTTTCACAAACTGGCCTTTCCTTTAACCCAGTAGTAGGAATATTTTTTCCCATCCAACATTTATTCCAGCATAAAGCTTGCAATTAATACAGTTCATAGACATGAACACTTTGGTACAAAGTTTATTCCAACTATTCCAGTGTTTTATGATTTAACTTAGCTCTAGAATATGTTCACCTGCTATGTCTGTCTTCTATAACTCTCAAATTATTAAGAAAATCCTTCAGTACTGCAGATGACTCTGCCTTCCAGCTTTGCAAGGCAGAGAGAGAAAAAAATGGGAGTATAAAGATGGGACACTGAACTACATTGGGTCTGTGGAGAAGCAGAAAATAAATGAAATTGGATTTCAAAAGTTATCCAGTTGTGTTTCTCTGGAACTTCAACATACATACAGGTGAGATTCTTAGACTCATGAAAGGCCTAGATTTTAAACACAAGTCTCACCATTGGGCCAGATTTAAATAAGGCATGGCACCACTTCCCCCCCAAATCTTACAATTGATTCCTCATTGTTGAAGGAAGGTACAATGTCTTAATTACTCTACATCCTCCACAAGACACAGCCCACAGCTCGACTGATGTCTACCACCCCGCCTTCTCACATCTCTACTCCTGGGCACCTCCTTGACCTTCTGAGGAAACAGGCAAAGAGGAGCTGAGCAGGATCCCCTGGGCGACCTCCATTGCTGTGTCCTACACAGCACTCATCACTGTCTACTGCGTCTTGCTCTTGCTTCTTTGGATACCTGAGCCCTAACGGTGAGTAAAGCGGATCAGGCATTGACAGACACTTGGTTACACGGCCACGCACCCTAACTCTTCTGGTAGGCAGCAGCTATCAGAACTAAAGTAATTGCTGGACACCAACCCCATAACTCAGAGGGCTCTGGCTCCATAGTGATCAGGGACAACTGTACTAAAGGCAGTCAGAGGCTTGCTGCCGAACAGCCTCCCAACACAAGATCTGCTGTTTGTCTTGGGCTCATCATTTCTATTTAGGAGGGAAAATAACAAATAGTTAATGCAGTTAGGCTAGCAAGGTCACAGTATAGGATAGGATCTGCCACTGAATACAAAAGTGAGTTAAAATCCTAAATTATCCATTGAGAACAGAGGTTCATGTGAAGATGGACATGTCCATGCAATGATGAAACGGACCTTCCTCCAGGAATGCTAGTGTGATTATCCAATTTCGCATTAGAGAACTCCTTTGAGTATGTGTGTGTGTGCGCGCGCGTATCTGGTACAGGGACCGCACTCAGGGCCTTCACACTGAGCCACATCTCCAGCCTTTACTTTGTATTTCTTGAAGTAAGCATCTTGCTAATCTTCTGTTCTCATGAACTAATTATAGGCTTTAGGGTGATAAACCTTACACACCAAGTCGAAGGTTAGAGAAATCCCTTAACCACTTGCCACATGAGGAACTGCCAGCATGCATTACATATTGCCTTCAACAAGAGACTCAAGATGTAAACCATTTCTAAGTAAGATTCTCTCTCTGAATGCTGAGAACATAAAAATCAGACCACATGTCTGCCATCTGTATTTGTACTTGTCAACAGCTCTGTTTTGGGATAAACAGTTTTGAAGTAAGAATCAATTCAACTTGTTGGAAGATTAGCCAAGGAATAGCTCAAAGACCAAAACAGAATGTGAAGTCAGATAGTCTACAAATCAAGCACAATTTTGTTTCCCGCTAAACATTCTGTTTTGTCACAGCCCAAAAGAAAGAGCGAGGCAGCTAGGGCTTGGGGGCAGAGTCAGTGAGAATGTATTTGCTCAAGTGAAAAATTCTTCAATCTAGAACAAATGTCTTTGCTACATTGCAACTGGAAATCATTTGCTGACCTCTAGAAAACCACAGTTAGGAAAAAAGTAATTTTACCACTTACACTCTGTTTCATGGTTCTACTACGTGAAGGCACACACAGGGGACAACTTGTACTGGTCCACGTGCATAATACAGTCCTTTATTACCATAAAAATGATAGCATTTCCCAAAGTCAATCTTGATCAAAAGTAGTTCCATGGAAGAAAACACTACTCAACTGTGGAGCTATTAAACTGGAGAGATGGCAAGGGGAAAATAAAGACTTATGTGCTGTCAGGCAGGTCAGGGGAGAAATTAGCAGAAACAGGTGCTAGCGCAGGAGAGACGATGGCCGCCGCGTGGGTGAATGAAGGGATGCTGCAGCGGGCAGCCTCACACTCCACTAAACAGATGAGCGTGCACTCCACCTGGAGGGACATCCATTTCTCCTCTGAAGAAGTCATTCATAAAAGAGCAAATTGGTGATTTGCACTTACACACTAGACCCTTCTCAAGCCCTTGTCAAGAAGTGATAAATTACTGAAGCATAGCACTGTTTTATTTGTAATGTGCACACAGTGAAGCCTTGTGAAATGTTTCCCTTCACCTCACCCGTTATTAAAAAAATAATTTTTCCCAATTACTGTCTGATCTTTAGAATAAAACAAGACAAATGCCACACACACCTCTCCAGAACCAGCAGCACTCCTCCAGCCCCTCCTGCTCCCAGATCCTTCAATGGGGCAATTACTTTAAATCACACCCCCAGCTCCTCAAACAGGGATTCTGTTAGACCGGGCAGGGTAGAGCTCGCCAGCACAGCACTCATGCCACTGTCTGGTGTCCCTTCAGGTCCATTTCCTGCTCCTAGAGATGGCTTAAAACCGCACAGCATAAAGCAGGGTGGTGAAAAGCTCATGACTAAACTGTGCAAACGCTCTCTGCAGGAGTCACGTCATGTGGAGGAGCTGCCTTGTGCCTAGCAACAACATGGGCTGGACAAAGTCACATTTGAACACAGCTCTGATTTTACAGAAAGCTTCTCCAAAGTCACCTGCGAGGCAAGAGTTAGGAGAAACACTTTCCCAAGCACAGCTGAGAAATCTGATGAGGGTATAAACTTGAGCTCTGCTTTAATAGAAACGACGGCCAGAGACCCACAGGAATGGCTCCTCCTGTGCACACAGGGATTAATGCTGATGCCAGCTCTCCTGAAGGGTAGCAAAGAGACTTGCAAAGTCTAATGTCCCAGGAGTTGTCAGGTGACGGCTCACAGGAAAATTTTCACCTAACAGGCACATTGGTTAATCTTCAAAATTTTGCCAACAGAGACTCCCACTGCCACTGCTGGGTTCCCAATTCTATTTTCTATCTAGGTGGCTGAATCAGCCGCTGATCTTTCCACCTGGGGGCCCCGAGTTATAGCCTCAGACTGAAACTGGATGTCTTCACAGAACTTTTCCCCAGCTTTCTGCGTGGGTCCTAGATGGGGAACGGGGACGGGGTAAAGGGGCACCTCTAGAATGCTTCAGTAGTAGGTCCACGAACGCACCCTTTTAGTCAGCTGAAGAAGGAAAGCAAATCAAATGAAATGACACTGCTTGAACCTCAAGTTAAACAATCTTGCAGGAAGAAATGGATTTTGGTTTTTTGTTTTTTTTTTTTTATTCTTTTAGAATTTTGTATACTGACACAGAAGTAAAAGAAAATGACTGAAACTTAAATGTAAAAAACTTTTTATAATTCAATCCATAATTTTACACATTCACTTTACTTACATGTCAGTGAACTACTGAGAAGGCAACTACTGTGAAGGCAAGATATCACAAACTTATATTACATCACAAATGAACCAAAAAATAGAAAATATTTCATAAAAATATACTCCAAGTGTGAAAAGAACTGCTTCCTTGTGTCTTCACATCCTTCTCTTCTGTGTACTTATGTACAATACTGAAAAGACAAAAAACACACAATTTTAACAACTGCTCTTAAGAATCAGAGATAATAGTAGCAAGTTTTAAAAGCAAATGGATTTTGACCTGGCAGCTCCACAAATTTACAAGGAATTCTTATACTACGCAATTAACTCTGGGACCACTACGAGACTAGCCTAACGAATCTAGACCTGAGTTTGACGTCATAGTACTGTGTCTAAACTTACATATACATCCCATTGCCTTCATAAATTATATCCAGGAATGGATATGAAACAAAATAAAAGCGTAAGTCCCTGGAATCTAAGAATTCTTTTATACTTAAGATACATTGTTAAGAATCAATAGTACGTTTCTCTCTCTCTCCCCAATATAAACTCTGAATTTGCTGCTTACCTTTAAAATTTTAATAAGATAAACAATAATTGAGGAATATTTTTCAAGAGATACCAAAGTTCTTATTTTGAGTTCTCTGTTTGGAGTCTCACATTTTGTTGTCACCCAAAGCTTTACATAACCATCAAATTGAACTCAGTAGGACAAGTACACGAGAGTAAGATGAAATTAGATGATCAGATCACTCGTTAAGCTTTCACCAGGAATGAAACTCCTCTCCCAGCCCCAGGCAAGCTCAGATTCTCACATCTGTTCAAAGTGAACATTAAGAGATGCCTTGGTCAAAAAAACCCTGCACAGAGGTAGGATCTCCTTTAAGTACCGAATAGGTGAATTGGGAGTCTATGGGTTACTATGTGGAAAAATCATCACAATAGCAGGAAAAACACCTCAGGGAGACTTCCAAGTCCTAGTATACTGTGCATGTGAAAGGGAGACCCGTCACCTATCATGGACAGGCGCTAGCACCATCTTGCGATAAGGCAAGATGGTAGCATTTCTTATTAAAAAGAGGAAGTCAAGGGGCTGGGGATTTAGCTCAGCGGCATAAGCCCTGCCTTGCAAGCAGGCAGTCGTGAGTTCAATCCCCAGTACCGATAAAAAGGAAAAAGACAAAAAAGAAAAAGAAAAAAAAGAGGAAGTCAAATAAGAACAATGGAAAAAATTAAAATTAAAATTAAAAATAAAAATAACAATAGAAAAATAGAGGAAGATATTTTATCTGTTGGGAAGGATTTAAATACAAGCAAAAGATGTAAATAAAAGCATGATATAAATATAGTACAAATATTTAGTTGATACCAAAGAGTTAATGTTAATGGACTGAAGATTCTCTTACTCAGAATTAAAGAAATCAATAAAATATCTGAATTCAAGAATTCCAGAGCTCTGGGGGTGAGGGAATGGAATCAATAGATAATTCCTATAATTTTGATATCCACTCTTTACTGCCAAAAATTTAAAAATGATTTTATTGATAATTTGTTTTCAATGAGGTGATTTAGAAATAAGCATAACAGTAATGTGTCAACTGTTAAAAGGCTGCATAACTTCAAAACTATATCTATTTTGCCATTTTTGCCAAACTAAAATACACAAGCTCAACTAAAAGTATCTGAATATTTAACAGAAACAAGGACAAACAAAATAAGGGCCAAATTATGTCCATTAAAGACAGCAGGAAGGTAATGTCCATTCTTACTCCTGAATTTCTAAACCCTGAGGGGAGAGAATATGTGTTGAGGAGATAAACAACATTTAAATCAACAACATTTAAATAGATGACATTTAAATAAATGACATTTAAATGAACAGAGTTCTAGGTCAGCACACCAAAGTTTCTCAATTCTTCATCAGTAAAAGGAAAGAAAGAGAATTTCTAGTTCCATGGAAAATTGTATCTTCCATCTAAAAAAGAATGATTACATTGAAGTTGTGAGATATAAGCACTTATAAAACAAAACTAAACTAAAACTGAACTTTTAAGTTATCTAGAAACCTCTCCAAGTGTTTCTGACTACAAAAACAAACAAAAGGCTTACTCTGAATACTGTACAATTATATAGTGAAGAAATATTACCATTGTTTCCTCGGATAAACGCATCCCCATACTTATTCTTGAGTTGTCCGTTTACATACTCTTCTGTCTGCTCCAGGGCTATATTCATATAGCCATCCAGGCAAGCCAGGACCCCTGGAGACAAACGTAGTCAAAATGATACACAAAGTAAATAGGAGTTGAAAATTACAGGGTGTATCTCAGAACTGACAATCTCTTTATTTATGCGTAACATAAAAATTCACACTGGAAACAAAACCCAATAGACTTAAACACAAAATGAGTCTTTACTCTGTGCCAATCTGAAGGCAGGCTAGAAAATGCATAATATGAAGCAGGCACGCATCCACTACAACAGGACAGGCAACCAACTGTCACTTCCCCCTCTTGGTATGTAGGAGCACCACAGAAACTTTCAACACCTTCACAAGAGTAACAGAACGAGAATATTCCACATGAAATGTAACCCTCTGGACGTTAAAGCAGGAGCGGGCAATTATGTACGAAAAACGATCCTCGCTTCCAGCAGCATTTCTTACTGTAGCCACCAAGTGAAACACCGGCCTGGCAGATTTATTCCACTCTTTCACAACATCTCCTGCAGCAGATGAATGGACTGCAGGGTTAAGAGGAAGTCTCCACAATCTGTTAAAATAATAGAAGAGGAGACAGCAGGTGCTCCTGAAAGAACATCTCAAAGCTGTGACTCACAGTGACGAGCAGCTTGAGAACACAGGGCAACATATTGCATTGTAACACACCCCGTTCTGTTTTGTTACAGCAGAGTATCTTCAAATCAAAACTAATGGAGAAAACAGCAAAAACAATCTGGGGAGCTCTCAAGGAAACATTTTTGAGTGAATCAAAATTAATTGTGTTAAGATGGTAGAAATTTTTCAAAATTTGACCAGATGATTTTTTTCTTTCCAAAAGAGAAAAATCTGTAAGCCTCTAACTCTCAGTTAAGTGTTATTTTCTGGGGGAAACAAAAGAAGTAAAAAATATAATAGATTCAATTCAATTACTGAGTCCATAGTTTCATTTAAAGTCTTAACTTCATTAATATGCTTCTCACTCTCTGCCTCTGCCCCCATTATCCTCTACAAAAAAAAAGTTTCTTTTCAAAATTGTGTTTGTGTATGGAGAGCACAAGACATTAACCTAACGAAATGCTGTGAGAAGCAGTAAACTCCCAAAGAACCAGAATGGACCGTGAACTACAAGAATAAAAAAAGCTTCAGATGTAACTTTACCGTTTCCTTCCTGCCGTGGTATTTTATACTGAAACCACAATCTTATTTATATAATCAAGAAACTTTAAACACGATACACAAATACCCATGAAAATAGAATAATTAGGAGAAGTATTTAAAAATACATTCATTTTAGTGAAAATATTTATTCTTTTTATTTATTTGCAAATATTTATTCTTATATCAAAGGCTTAAAAAAAACTCTACCTGCCCAAGGTTAGTTATAATTCTTCCTTTCTAGATAAAAACTACTCTAAAAAACCAGAACACTAGACACTTTTTTTCAAAGTTACAGAGAAACTGCTATGGAGACATTTGTTTCTTAAAAAGATTATTTAACCACAAGCTAAACACACTATTCTTTTATTTAGTAAGGCTCTGTAGATAATGTAAACCATTTTGGTCAAACAGTATAGAAACTATGAACACATGAAAGAAAAAAAATATGGTTACTATGCATGTGAGAGTGTGTTCAGCCTCACTGGTGAACAAAGAAAATACAAATAAAGCGCTATCACTTTCTGCCAATTAGATTGGGAACAGTAAGCACAAGCCAAGTAAGCGCTGGTTAAGAACAGACAATAAGTCAATAAATCCAAAACCAGACAGAGGCCACTTGTCACACAGGAATCCGGGCCCTGGGGTTTCATTCTAAAGACATCCTTGGGCAAGTGCTCAAGATCTATGGTAAAAAACCAGGGTTGTTTTTAATAACAACAATAAAAAAAAGATAAACATCTAAGTACACATTAAAAGGAGATGGATTAAAAACAAAACTGTAACACAGCCATATTAGAGATTACTGTATAGCCACTGATACCTATATTGCCACAGAACTAAATGTATTGAGTGTAATAAAATATGAAACCAGATTGCAAGTATAGCTGATTCCATTTAAGTAAAATTAAGTGTATACAGAGAAGTCTTAAGTGATAAGGAAGATTATCTCTAGATGGTAGAATGGAGAGATTTTGGGGTTTTTTTTCTATATTTCTCCATTATTTGCTCTTGAATTTCTAAAAATAAAAACTAAAACATGTATTACTTTTATAAAAAGAAATATTTTTATCTAAAGAATTCAGACCAAAAAAAGGTTAAGATAGCTGATCTCTTCATAAGCTAGGTACTGAGAAGATCGTAAACACAATGCCACCATTGTCAAATACACTAAAATCTGGACTTCCCTAGAGCTCATCTAAGTTCACAGGTAAGAAGCAATACACAAGACTTTACCTCAGTATTCAGTACAAACTCATTTGTTCTAACATAAAAGCCAAATTAAATGGGTGATGTTATTAATGTCAGAAAACTAAAGCAGTAAAGCATGGTGATTTCTCATACGGTGTGAGACAAGAATGAGGCTGAATACTAGCTCTTCTCTTACTAGGCATCAACAGACCTCACAGCATTCATGTGAAGATAAAATGAAAATAAATTTGCAGTGTGTAACACACCCTGGATACACTGTAAGCTCTCAGTAAAATTAAGTCTGCATGTGTGGAAAGAGGAAAAAAGATCAGGAGACTATATAATTAATTATTCTGAAAAGAGACCAAAAAAAGGTCACAAAGTCACAAAACTCTATACCTGTGAGATATTCCCAGTAATTTAAGAATCTTAATTTTGGAAGAGTAAGGATTTAGTAACTCTTAAAAAATGGAATATGATGCCACTCCTTCCTCAAATTTAATGTCAGAGGCTCTTAAACAGTATTTTCTACAAGAACAGAAAGGCATCTTTAGATACCCACATTACATGAGTTGTTGAGTTCATACAGTCAACTGATACTGTTTAAATAGCTGCCTGCTAATCTCAGTGCGGCTGTAAAAACAAATGCTGCTGGCCAAGGTGTTCGTCAACATTCAGTTCCTTATACTGAGATGACCAGGATCTCTGGCTATTCCCGGGGCATTTGGGTACATAAAATCTCAAACACACACAGGAGACAGAATTCACACAAATAATACTGGAAGTCAGAAGGACAAACTGCTGTCAGCATTTTTTTTCCTCTAGAAGGAATTACCTTAAAGATAGAAAAAAAATGGATATGAAAACAATGATCAATACCTTTTGGTTTATTGGGTACATTCACAAGGTTAAAGAAAATCACTAAGTTATATTTATTTATTTAGTTACACCACTGAGGATAAAACTTGAAAATATTACCTCGATAATCCACTCCAGAATTTAATTTGACCACAACTGGCCTTCCGATGATTTGCTTTAAGAAGTCACTAGGAGTTTGCTTCCGCAGACTCATTTTAACAATCCTGATCAGAAATATGAAAGAGGGCAATAAATGTAGACACAAGTTAATTATTCAACAAAAACTCTGAAGCCCTTACTTTATTTACAGGAAACTATCAAAGGGCTATTATTATTAGTCCACTACTACTCCCTGACAGCTGCCACATCATTGTGTTTCCCGTGAGGCAGGTACTAAGCTAAGCACTTCACCAGTACGATCTCATTCCGGCCCCACAATCCCCAAGGCACAGCCTCATGGGAGAGCCCTGCACTCACAGAGCAGCAGCGCTCCTCACTTGTCACTAAGGTTCACACACGGTCAGCCCATCCACTGCAACCACTGCCATCTCCACTGGCTAACGAGCACTCACTGTATGTGAGGACCCTAGGAAGGTCTCCGTCAATACTGTCACATTTGATCTTACAGAGACCCTAGGAGGGCTGAATATCCATTCCCATTTTGCTGATGAAAATAAAGGCACAGAAACAAAACACAATTTGCCCTCAAATATAATGAAACCAAAAAGTGGTGGAACAGTTGAGTTCACATTAGTTCTGTACATTACAAAATGTAGACAAACTTATGAACAATGATTATACATTTCTAATCCATTTGTACCTCATTATCCCCTTACCATCATTTTACAAATGAATAAAACAGACACAGAAAGTTAAATATCCTGCCGAAAGTTGCACAGCTACTAAGTGGACACAGCCTTCAAATAGCCTTCTCAAAGCTGCTACTGTACCAAAGACTTAGGTTAAGATAGGTACTCTAAATGATAAAGTCTTAAAATTCAAGAATAAAGGAGCCTGACACAGAGAAATAGCATCACACACCCAAGTTGATCACAAGTTGGTTCTACTCCTTAAAAATATTTTATTATACAAGAGCTATTATCTCTAAAATGTTTTGGTAAACAAATTAAAAACTAATTACTTTAGCAAAAATTGAGAGTAAATAGAGATCAGATTTTTCAGACTCAATACCTATAACATTTAGTAGCCACATATCAAACTAAAAAATAGTACAGACACATTATTTTAAGGACTCTCTCCAAGAACTCAAATTGGTGTGTTTATTTTCAATCAAAAAACTCATTAAACATTCTTCCGTAAGTATCACTGCTTATGTCACTTTAAGTATTTCTACCCACTGATCTGAACTGAGGTTTAGGTTTGAAGATGTTCTCAATCAAAGCCAACTTGTGCAGGTCAGTAGTAGTTTGAGGAAGCTGAAATACCTACCCTACTTTTTCTACTTTTCAACAAATATGTGCATGTACACACTATGCAGCAAAACTCAAAAACCTCATACACAAAAGCTTTGTTTGACCTTAGGAACTGAGAGTCTAGAAGAATTATTTAAAATCTTAGGGGGCATAAGTAATTAAGTAACTTTCTTTTTTTAACAAGGAACTCCCTATCTATGAGTTTAAAAAAAATACTAATTTGAGAAACTGTCACTTGGACAGCCCACCCCCCACCCCAGTTTGAAGGATTTTAAAAATATGATCAACTGCTTATTTTACTCAGTAAATTTTAATTTGGCTTTTCCACTGAATTGCTGGCATACTTTTTTTTAGCTCCATAGTCTCAATAACTAAAATTACAACTACTATCCATGCAAGACTCAGACCAAACAGCAATTTTATTTATGCTTTTCTGAGTGCAAAAGAGAAATGTACAAAGTAAACACTTTAAAAGATACAGTATCTTTAATGAGTTTAGTGAAAAACAAATTTTCCTATTCAACACAAACTATCTTATTTATCTCTTGCACATGTGCTGTTTTGTGGATGAACACTTTCAGAAAGACTACTGAAGGCCTGATAAAGACTGATCGCATGAATCTTAGGCTCATTTCTGTCACAGATGCCAAATCCCATTATGCCAATTTCTATAGTACAAAATTGAGATACGACTAGCTGTCTACTTAGGATTAAGAAAACTACTAAAACGCATTGTGATGTGAAAACCTGGTTCACAGGAATAACTGCAAGAATTAACTACTTTAGTTATCAGTAATTTGCAGACTCCTAAAAAAATCTGAAAATAACAAGTTAAAAGTTAGTGATGGGGAAGAAAATTCCACAAAACTGGCCTATCAGTTGTTGTACACTGTTACTTTAAAGATGTTATTAAATTCCACACCTTTTAAAAAAGCAGACATGTTCTTCTAAGCCTGCCAAAGATAACACCTTTATTAAGCCTCTTTATTCCAATTAACATTAACCTCTTCCTGAAGGCAATCAACACTTCAGATCTCCAAGGTGCACCTACTAAGTGTCCAATAGATGTAAGGCATGGCTTTGGGCCTCTATGAGTTGACACTTTGGAGGGAAAACATGCCACACAAAACAGAGAATTTTAGGATGGCTGCATGTAACAGGATAGAATTACGAGGTACATAGAGAACAGTTCAGAGAAAACCTTGTAGCCCAGCCATGGAAGATCAAAGGCTGCAAATGTTGACACCTAAGCATCTGAAGGAAAAGGAGTCTACCAGGAAAAGGCAGAAGTCTTACCAAAGACACTGGACAGAGTTTGGGTTTGAAAGTAAAATCTGTGTAGGTAAGAAGAAAGGTACAGAAGGAAGCATTTCACACCCACTTACTGGGGCATGGGCTTGAGACTCTGGTCATTTTCCCAAACTGGGAGCCACCGGACTCACTTGGAGATTCTATTTAGCAGTTCTGGAGTAGGACCCAGGAATCTGTTTGCACAGCTGTAGAAGACTCTTATGAATGGGCAAGTTTGGGAAACATCATCTTTTGGAGATGGGAGGGTTTTAAGCAGGGACTTGCTTGGTCACTTTCTGGTTCAGCCAGCAGAAGGGAGACAGGCCACCTCAGTTCTGGCATCTAGTTTGACATTTGGCTGCATTTGATACAACCTGTCACCATCTACACTTTTTATATTCTTTTCTTTTTAAGACATATCTTTCTCTTCAAAAGACTAAGCCACATGAGACAAAAGGCTGGTCACAAGTTTCCCATTTGTCCTGCAGAATATCTACATTCTGCTAAATCTTTGAAAAAAAATTTAAACTTTTATTTGGAAAGGCTATGGTTGCCTCAAATGCATTTTATCCATCATTTCAGGAGAGCTGTATCTTTTACATTAGTCTTCATTAGGCTTCCTTGGTACTCTGTTACTTAATGACTTGCCTATAAATCCATTTTGTACAAGTAAATTGGTCTTGACACCACAATTTTTCCCATCACTTGGCTCAAGTAATTTTAAGTTTTCATCTTTTAAATTGGATAAAGCAGAAGGAGCAGTTCTGACAATTTTTGAAGCAAGAGAGAAGACTGTTGAACCATAAACATGTAAGAGGAAAAAGACCTCCCTTCCGCAGGGTCACCTTGGTAAAACTCTTCCCTTCAAAATTAAGGCCTCAGACACCCTCTAGGGCTCCTGGCCTTCCCCTGCCTCCTATGCAGCCTTATTTTTAAATGACCTCTTTTCATAAATGGCTATTAAGGCAAAGGTAGTATATTTTCAGATGCCACTGAGATGTCTAGTATGAGAACATCTGTACACTAGCAACCCTGCAGATAACTTTTTTAAAAGGAGTGGAAGGGGAGGTTCATTCACCAATATGCCAGGCCAAGCTGGATTCATAAGCAATTCAGAGAGACACTCTGCGAGGCGGAAAGTAGAACTAAGGCTCAAAGCCAAGCCCGCTGCATAGAACGATCCTTGTTGTATTTGTCAACATTCCCATTATGTCTGCAGCATAGCCATGAGGACAGCAAGAGTTCTTGTTGGAGAGTCACAGCACTGTGGGAAAAACACCTGGTGACAAAGTACTGTACATTAGCCTACAAAATTTAATGGCCAAGCAGAAAGAAATGGTTCTGATGTGATTTTGAGCTGTGCCTTATTTCTAAGCAATGTTTACTTGTAAACGTTTATCCATCCTAGAGTATTCACAGTTGAGGGTGAAATAAAATTTGGAAAGCAAAATATAAGACATAATATTATAACTCAAGTAAATACAGCGCCACACTAGTCTATGAGTGTCTGAAAGGGGCCTCACACAGTGAGAAAGGCTTTCCAAACAGTTCCATGCAGAGACAGGAGCATGCTTTTAAATGCCTCACACCAATTTTTCCTCCCCAAGCAGGAAGCCCATTTCCTTCCCTCTTCCCAAAGGCCACGGAAGTTCCTTCACCGCGCCTCTCCCCATTCCCAGTCACGGCCCTTCTCTGCTCTGGCATTTTCCTGTGTGCCAACCAGCCTCCATGTCCAGGCCATAAACCTCCTCGGGACAGGAAATGTGTGCTCATCTGCTATCACCCATACATCAGCCAGCTGTCCAAATCTGTAGAAAATCATTCAAGGCCAGGGCCAAGAAAAACCTCTGACTCTTCCCCTCCCTGCTCCTGCCTACCCCAACTGTGGGCACGGGCACTAGTTTAGGATAAACTAGTTTAGGATAAGCTCCTACTTCCAACAGCTACCAGCTTTGTATTATCTCTATTACTAACCACCAAGTAACACAAGAAGGGAAAACAGACACAGTTCTGGATTGTTCAATCAAAAACGAGGCACCCAAATCCACAGAGCGGATTCTGACAGTCCACACAGGCAAGAAGCACCGCAGTTCACATTTTACCAAATCCTCTGAGCATCTCAATAAACCCCTAATCTCTAACAGAGCTCATTTATATGCGCCACACTCAGGAACAGGTGGAAATGTCCGGAGACTTTCTGGACTGTCATGATTGAGGAGAGTGGTGATACTGCTATCTAGTGGACAGAGGCCAGGGATGTTGTTAATCATTCTACAATGCAACTGTCCACAACAAAGGATTATCTGACCCAAAATGTCAACTGAAGTTGAGAAATGTTCTAAATTCTAAAAAATGGAAGGAAAAAAAAAACTTCTTCTCTGGTCCTAAAACAACACAGAGTTTGTTTAAAGAAATCTTCAAGGTGTAATAAATGAGAACTAATAGCTGTGTTCTGACCAGACCATGGGATATAAATTAGGTAAGCTCTCCAAACAGATGGACTTTTTATGGATTCAGTCAAAAGGAGATCAAAAATACTAAAACAAAACAAAAATTCCAGCAGATCTATCACAGTTGTATCTGTATTGAATACATATAGCCTTTTTGGTCATTATTCTTTAAACAACACACTATTAGAAATGATTTAAATTATGAGAGGATGCACATACATACAGATATGCCATTTATTAAGGAACTTGAGAATCCATAGATTTCACTACCTTCAGGTGGTTCTGACACCAACTCTACTCAGATACTGAGTGACCACTACATAACTTATTAGGAATATTTTATTCTAACATAGATTCTGAAAATTACTGTCAAAATCTTGATGGGGTTGCTATTCTAATGAAGGGATTTCTAGTCCTAACATGAAAAATGTCAGTTTCTCATTTTTCCCTGTTACAGATCCCTCAGATGACTAAAGTCTATTACTCAGTACAATTCTAAAAGGTGATATAAGTATCTTTCCGTAACTCTGGTACCTGACATGTCACAGTTCAGGGAGAGAACACCTATGCAGCAGACAAGGTACTCACTTGGGAGGCAGGAAACCTGAGTTCTAATTCCAGCTCTGTTACTTAATTAGTTGGGTGACTTGAGTAACTCATCCTTTCACCTCTCACGGCCCCAGGTTTCTCATCTGCAAAATAAGGGAGTTATGCTAGATGACCACTGACGTCTCCTTCTACTCTAACATTCAGTAGCCTATGCAATCTCAAAGAATGCACACTCACACCCCTCTGAAAATTATGTACAAAATGCAAGGAAGCAAGCAAAGAGAATTGCCATACAGCACTATCAATAACAGTAATGATGATGATAATTCCAAGAGAGGCCCTGCTTTACTAGTTTTACATGTTAGAAATGTATTTGGCGCTAGCTACAAGTGTCTGATGAAACAGGTACAATCATATATGAACGATACAAACCACTAAAACATTTTGTAAAAACCATCTAGTAATGTGTCAACATACCATCAGGCCTTAATAGAAGAACCTCTAATCCAATGATTAAGAACCTAATTCAACGAAATAATCTAAAATATAGTTAGATTCATCAAAGTATTACCTGGGATGCTAAAACGGGGCAAAAATTCAAAACAATTTTAAATGTCTTCCAGGTGGAGAAGTGATTAAATAATTAATGGAACCTACACAAGGATGAAGGCAGTCAACCAAAAGTAGAAACAAAAACTAGAAATGACATTTAGGAAGAGCTGTTAAAGGGGCATGGGAAACTAAATAAAATGGTACAGTCTTTTGCAAAGTAGAAGCTAGTGCGTGCTTCTGAAAGTTTCTTCACAAATCTTCAGTATTTTCAATTTTCCTTCAGCAATCATAAATTAATCATAGGGCTCGGGTGAGAAGATACATTAAATCCCTATCAACCTGATCTGCAACATCTTAATGTTAGACAATGCACACAGAACTAGTGAAATCCGGGGACACACACACACACAGAAAACCTTGGTGACTGAACCATATAGCCTTGAGACTCCCCGATCCAAAAACTCGCTAGGAAAGGCTAGCCTGGATGTTAATTCCTAAAGTTGGGCTCAACCGCCCCTAAGGAGCAGACGCCCAGGAAGCAGACGAAGCCTGCGTCTAGGTTTGGGGCTGCTTTCCCGCCAAAGCCCGGGGCTAGCGACGGGGTTCCCTAGGAACGTCCACCCCCAGGCGCGGACCAACCAGCCAACCCCGAGGAGTCCAGGACCCGGCCGCTTCTCGCGGCGCAGTCAAGGCGTTTTTCACCAGCGCCGAGCCGGGCACTCGCGGCGCCAAGCGCGCGGCGCGGCGTGGTGTTTCGCGGAAACCGGCCGCCAAGGCCCGGGCTCCAGGCCGCGCACGCTGGGCCTTTTCCCGGGCCGGGCCGGGCCGCTGCAGCTGCCGCTCGGCGCGACAGAATACTGGGGCAGCAGACCCGACGCTATGCGCAACACCGCCCTTGGTCCGCGCGGCCGTCGGCTCACCTAGCGGCCTGGACCCAGAACCCTACTCCAGGCGGCCCCCGAAGCCGGCCTCCGCGGACGCTCGCAGCGAAAGCCGAAACCGCCCAAGCCAGGGCTCCTTTTTTGCCTTAGCCAATCAGTGCTTTCCTCTGCTACGGTAGCCCGCGGAGACCGAAAAGGTTGGACCGCGCCGGAGCGCGCAAATCCAGGGATCCTGATTTGTTTCGTGTCAAAATTGGTGCAGTAGGGTTAAGGTCGACAACGCTGGTATTCTCTTAATAGAGAGGAAAATACAAAAACAAAACGAAACTTAAAGTTGCAAGTGATCCTTTCGGTAAGATTTTTTTTTTTTTTACAGAAATGTAAGGAATAACGAAGTGATGGGAACTGAAATATACTATTAAAATAATGGACAGTGCATATCCAGAAATGTGCCCAAATAATTTAAAGAGAACAAGACAGCCTCAAATCTTTAAATCCACTTTTGATATTAATTAAATGTGTAAAGACTAAGTCACTATTAACGAGAGATTTTTTTTTTCCCCAATGCAGTGTTGGTACAATTAAAACCATCAAAGTAACTCCAAATTATAATGGTATAAATTGTGATTCGTTACAAGCTAGTTCAAACTGGAAATGATACGCAGATATTATTTAATTGCTGCTAGGAGAACTTGGTGTGGAAGTTTGTATGAATTCTCAATATTCCTCGAGAGGAAAAAGAAAATAATTCTCTGCACACGAAACCTCATTAGCTTAAAATTTACACTTTAATTATATTTATGATATCAACACTATCAACTCAGTGACACTGTAATGTCTTCAAACGAAAAGATCCTTAATCCTGTGTAATGAGATCTAAGATCAGGAACTTTTTTCTAAGACAAAAAAGTGAATTCCCCTTCTAAGTGGCTCTTAGCTAAAGGCAAGAGAAATGAACCTCTGATTGACATGGACAGACAGCAAATGGGTGTATTTGTTAAAGAGAGACTTTCTTCTGTCCCATAAAATCTCAGTTTGGTAAAAACCAAATAGTTAATAGATTTATTAAGAAGGCTGCGTTTGAAGTTCTTACAGTATAAAATGTTAGGTAAATAAAAACTTTAAGTGTCATTTAAATCAAAGAAGTAGCTACAGCGAACAACCATAGGATATAAAGACCTGTCACTAAGCTCTTTCTTCATAAAAGATATGAAATGGTACCATATTCTTCACTGATTGTTTTAATAACTCAAAAAATGATTTTTTTTAAAACTCATAGCTGCTTTCACTTTGCCAGACCATGACCATGAGAGAATTACTAAACCTAATGTGAGCAGACAGTGATGAGTTTTCAGGGCCTGGGTGATCTGCAGAGCAGATGCCACCTTTTTCAAGGAACACAGCTCTGTGAGAGCCCAACTAGACAAATGACTTTGGCCAACCAGCTAATAGCAAATGTGGTTTCCTAACAAAACAAAACAAGTGATCATGCCCAGAACCCTTCAACAGTTTGCAATTAACTTTTACTAATTCAAGAGGTATATTTCCATATTTCACATGTGGTTTTTTTCCCCAGATCTTTTATTATATTACAAAGATAGCATGTGTGAGACTTTTTCTGAGTACTAGTTCAAGAACTGGCCTTAAAAAACCATAAACATAAACCTTACTTTATTAAGAAGGCTATAAATTATAAAAATAATCTGGCAAGGTTTGGTTTAGCTTGCATAGTTTAGTTGTTACAATTGACAAACCTACACTGACACTTCATGATTATCACCAAAGACCATAGTTTACATTAAGATCCACCTTTTTATTTTTTTGGTGCATTCTGTGGATTTTGGCAAATGCATAATGACAAGTGTCCGCTATTATGGTGTCACACAGAATGGTTTCACTGTCCTAAAAATTCTCTATGCTCCACTTCTTCCTCCACCAGCTCTTAGCAACTGCTAATGTTTTTATTGCCTCCATGATTTTTCTACTTCCAGTAGGTCATATAGTTGGAATCATACCATACATAACTGGTAGGACACACACTGTATTAACTCACTGCAGAGCCTTTTCAGATTAGCTTCTTTCACTTAATAATATGAGTTTTAAGAATCCACCATGTCTCTTCATGCCTGATAATTCATTTCTCTGCATCACTGAATAATACTCCATAGGGATATTCACCCATTTCTTTGCTCTTTCCCATACTGAGGGCATCCTGGTTGCTTCCCAGTGAGTAAAGCTACTGTAAACATCTATATGCAGGTTTTTGTGTGAAATTAAGTTTTGAGCCCTTTCAGGCCAACATTAAGGAGTATGGTTTTTGGATCATGCAGTAAGAGAATGTGTAACTTTCTAAGAAACTGTTGAGCAGTCTTCTGACACGTCTGTACCATTTTGCATTCCTACCAACAGTGAGTGAGTTCCTGTGTCTCCACTTCCTCACCACCGTTTGATGTTTCCAGTGTTTTTTGCCTTTCCAATAGGAATGTAGTGGTATCCTGCTGTTGCTTTAATAATTCCTTGATGACATATAATGTGAAATATTGTTTTATACGTTTATTCTAAATCTGCATATCTTCTTTGATGAGGTATGTGTTCAGATCTTTGGCCCATTTTTGAATTGGGTTGTTCTTTTTCTTTTTTTTTTTTTTAAACTGTTGAATTTGTGTAATTTGGGAATAGTCTTTTACCAAATATATCTTTTGCAAATATTTTCTCCTAGACTATGACTTGTCTTCTCCTTCTCTTAAAGCAATTATTCTGAAAATAAACAAATACTGGTATAAAAAATACTAAGGCAAATTGTCATTTCATTGTCTCACATATAGCTCTTGAATAGCTGTGTCCTTAAGTATTAAATGTTCATAAGAGAAAATAACATGTCTGGCTTAATTTTTTAAAAAATTCTCAATCCTGTGAATATGTGGATGATATGATAAATATAAACATTGAAGCAGATTGGCCAACACTCTCCAAAGCAGATTTTAATATCTAACATTGGTGTTAAGTTTTCTGGTTTTGCTTAAGCAATGCTTTAACTAGAATTAAATGCTGTCTGGATCCAAATGGTTCCTAGGCCGTCAGACAATAAAATCATGCTGCTTTAGTTTGGGGTACTCAGGCCATTGTTATCTACTATTCATCTGAGGTGTGAAAATTATTTGTTAAAGAAAATAGAAAGAATGACCTTTCATAGCTGTTGAATGTCTTCGAGAAGATGTATTGGAATGGTTTTTCCAGTATGGCTGCACCATTTTGCATTCTATTATTGACTGATGGGCAGATTTCTCAGAAAAAGCAGTACACATCTCTTTTGTTTTTATTCAAAGCAGGGCTATATTCTACACCATCGGCACTTGGTTTCAGATTTTAGTATGACTTAAATTTCAGAAGAGATGGGCTCAGCACCTGAACCCCTGTGAGCAAAAATTCCCAACTACTCCAGCCAGTGCTTTATGCTTCATCATGAACTCCAGGAACCACTTTCAGCCGTAAAATTCAGTGAAATCTGTGTGAAGCTGCCCTTGTATTTTAATCAAGATGAACTTGAAAGGTGAACATTATAAGTAGAAGAAATTATTTATAATTTAGTAATAAAAGTTTATGTCTAACACTCCAAATTTCATATGTCTGCTGTGTGCTGGCCCTGAGATATAAAACAATTGAAGTTGCCTTTACGTTTGGCCTTATATGAAAGGTCATAAATCAGAATGATAGCGTTCATTCTCTTTCCTAGCTCACAAAATTTCCATATTAACATCTTCACCTCAAACATAAATGGTTACCCAGCCACAAAGAAAAGAGTTGTATTGGCCTTTATGAATTATAGTTTATGTTGGAAATCTCTGATACATAAGGCTGCTACTCAGCTCATCGTGGAGTGTACCTTTTGTATTGAAGCTAATCCTACGATAGTGAAGCTAATTAAAACTGTATGGCTAAGTTAAATAAATAAAATGCTGTGTATATAAAAATTTAGATATATTTTAGGTATCAGCATATAGTTGCCAAGCTATGTGATTCTGTTAACTCTTATAAATACATTATTATGTCCTGAAGAGACTTTTTTCTCTGCTACTATATCCCTATGAAGGTTATTTGAAATAAACTTGCTTTCAACCTTTAAAATGTCTCTTTTCAATGTGGTTTTAACTGATAATGTGAAAACTATGATTCTTTTTACTATAGAAAAAAACCACACAACTCATTTTATTAAAACATAATAATGAAATTTATTCCAAGATATTGATGAATTAGACCAATAATTTTATGTTTAGATTTTCAGAAAAGAGTATTTATAGCAAAAACAGATGTCCTTAATTTTCCACTGTGAAATATCAGATCCCAATGCTTTTTGGGTGTAGATTTGTTTCACTGATTCACTGATATTGTAAAAACAAAACAAAACAGTATAAACTAGCAGAGTCAATATTAAGAATAACTTTTGAATTTTCCGGCCTCAGCCAAAAGAAATACAAAAACTGGGGAACTAACAATCATCTTCGTAAGTTATAGCTGAAGGAAAGGACAATGCCCTCTTAACTTGAGACTCTTCTCTGTAAATTCAATTCAAAAGAATCTTAGCTGCCTTCTGTTGAAAGGTGCAGCAAGACCTTCTGATTTATGCTGAGACAGTTTGCAGAGCGTAAAAAATGTAGGCTTAGCAAAGAAAAGATGCTCGCAAATGTAAATGAATGAATAAGCAGCTCAATCATCCATTGGCCCTAGAATAAAATTCTCTAAGTACAATGAGTTTAATATGTATTAAATGAAATATCAAGGAAAATGATGTCTCTTGATGTTGACTCTAGAGGAATTAGAATCTAAGCACTTCTTGAACTTTATTCCCCCAAAGCATATCATACAATTAATTAATAACTATTTTCCATCAATGATTAAATACCTGAAACTGATGATTATGGCCCAAATGTGACTTTTTGGATCTATTCCTCCTTAGGAGAAGCAAAACTCTCAGAACTTTCAATGAAGTTTACTTTTACTTTCTTTACTAAACAAAGGACGCATCAGTTCACCAGTAGCATGTAAATTAAATTCACTACACATTAAGGAAAACTAGAGTCTTATAGATACCACCCTCATCCAAAATAAAGAGGCTCTTTAAGAATTCATTGTGAGAGTAATTCAATTGTATATTTGTAAGTATTCAACATTCTAGAGAAAAAGATTCTGGAGGGACTCTGCTATCAACAAAACCAATTCTTCTATCAAAAGAGAAAGGAGGATGACTTGTTTTCTTGGGGTATATGGAGATGTCTTAAAGGATAATGTTTCATTAATCTCCACTATAGCAGAGAAACCCTTAGGGAAGCTCTGTACACGGTCTCTTTCCATCTTTTAAGTTCCTTCATTCCTAAATGTTATTATTATTATTTTTTAATCTAGATGACTTCTCAAAGCACTCATAGGTGGGTGATTGGATCATGGGGGCATGAGTGAATCAGTCCACTGCTGAGTTTTTAGCTAAATGTGGTATTGAGAGTGAAGCCTGATTGGAGGAGATAGATCACTGGGGATGTAGCCTAAAGAGTTCTGTCTTTCCCTCCTCCCTTGATGCCTCTTTCTCCTCTGCTATACTGCTCTGCCATATCACCTTGCCTTGGTGCCAGCTGACTATGGACTGAAACCTCTACACACTGTGAGCCAAAATAAACCTTTCCTTCTTAGCCTGGTGGATGTAGATACTGTGTCTCAGGGACAAAAGAGTAGCTAAGACACTAAACCACTGGCAATTTTACATTAGTTCAAGAGTGTTTGACCAAATGCAAGGCCCTGAATTTTCACACAGACCTACACAAAATGCCACATAAAATAGAGCTATGCAAAACTGTAGTGAGGGTTATTGTCATAGGATTAATGCAGGTACTAAAGCTGAAATAGTCATCTAATCACTGTAAGAAAATACCTGAGATAATCAATTTAAAAGAAGGAAAGATTTCAGAAGCTTCAGTCCATACTCACTGGGCCTCATCGCTTTGAACCTGTAGCTAACAAAACATCAAGACAGGAGCTTCCTGGTAGAGTAAGATTGCTCACCTGACTGTGGCCATGAAGCAAGGAGAGGGAAGAAGCCAGGTCCCAGCATCTTCTTTAAGGGCCTGCACTCAGTGATGTAATTTCCTTCCACTCGGCCCCACCTTTTAAAGGTTTCATCACTTATCGACAGCACCATCACCTGGAGACCAAACCTTCAACACATGAACCTGTCTGGAAATTTGAGTTTAAGACCATAACAGCTGTCTTTGATTTCTTCCCAAATTTCCTTTGCCAAGGTGCTCTCCCTTCCGCAGTCTCTTAGGTCATCCCCTGACCATGTTAGCGTTCTTCTCAGCACCTCTCTTCCAAGGATGTCCTCACTTAACTAAGCCTTGTCTCCGAGGTTTCCATTCCTACCCTCTCCATGTTCCCCCAAGTTCATTCATGCCTTCTCTGTCTCTTCCTCAAGCTTTCAGCTAAATATTGTCAATGCAAACACCTCACAAACTTACTTCTGATACAGAAATAATAGCAGATCCACTATGCTTTCTCTCCATATATGTGTTATTAAGGTGGAGATTCTTCATAGCTAAAGACTATAAATCTCTTGTAATGAAATGTTAGCACCAGTGAAGGTATGGATATGCACGGCGGTCTTCACAACAGGAGATGCCACCACTTGCCGGGTTGTGCAGTGTAATCTTGCTGTTAAGACTAAAGGTAGGATGCATTATAAACTCTCTCCATTTACCCTGCATCAGGCAGAATGGCTTAAAACAGTGCATGCAAATGGCCAACAGAATAGGAGATGATGTTCAGCATCACTAATGACCAGAAAATACAAATCAAAACTACAATCAGAGAGCATCTCTTAAGATGGCCACTAATTTACAAAGAGTAAGTATTGGTGAATATGTCAGGAAATCAGAACTGATGTGCACTGCTGGGAAAATGATACAGATGCTATGGAAAACAATGTGGAAGTTTTTCAAGAAATTAAAAATAGACCCACCATATAATCCAGTAATGTGACTTCTGAGAATTTATTTAAAGTAATTAAAGTCAGGGCGTCTTATTTTTCTTTAATGTTCATTGTAGAATTATTCACAATAGTCAAGAAATGGAATCAACCTAAATGTCCACTATTGAATAAATGAAGAAAGAAAATTTATTATATCTGTATGATGGAGTATTATTCAACCTTAAAAAAGAAAATTCTGGTATTGCAACAACATAGATGGACCCGGCAGCGTTATGTTAAATAAACTAATTACAGAAGAACAAACTGTACAATTCCACTTAGGTGAGGTATCTAAAGTAGTCAGTCTCACAGAAACAGAAACTAGAATAGTGATTACCAGGAGTTGGGTAGAATCAAATGGGAAGTGACTATTTAATAGGTATAAACTTTAAGTTGTAAAAAAATAAAGTTTAAATTGTGTAAGATGAAAAGGTGCTAGAGATCTTTTGTATAACACTGTGCGTAGTTAGCAATACTATACCTACTTCAAGTTTGTTAAAAGAGTAGATCTCAGGTTATGTGTACATGTTTACTGCAATAAATATGGCACGGGTTATATGTGCTCAATTTAAATGTTCTACATATTTATAAACCAAAGCATTTAAACTACTCACTGCATTCCCTGAAAAGAGCTCTACCACCCAAACAGAATGATGGCAGTTGTCACAAAGACAAGGTCACAGGGAACGTGCCTGTGGTGACCTCCAAGAGAAGTGATCTGATTAACCATGAAGATGGTATGTTGTTTCATATCAATACTGTTAGCATTTGTTTATTTTATTGTTATTTTGATGCTGAGGACTGGGCCCAGAGCTTCACATATGCTAAGCAAGAGCTCTGCCCCTGAGCTACTGCTTTTGAATGCAGTTATGTTGTGTCGATGGACGTGGATTTGAGTGGGCAGGGAGCATTCCAAAAGGATCTGTGTCCTCTCTTGGCTTACAGACTTACATTTCACTACCATGCTAGCACACCCAAATCTGAGTCAGAAGCTTGTTCCAAGTCTGGAAAAACTGGTAGTTTATTGAAGATGGATAAAAAATTAAGGCAAATATGAACATTTAATGAGACAGCTTTGTTATTCTTACAGCATAAGGCAAGCCTTGATTGACATATGGTCACTCATTTTTCTTTTTAAAAAAATTTTATTTGTGTTTATCACACAAGTATGGCATCTTTTCTGTAAATTTCAAAGAACTACAGATTTTTAAAAACCCTCAAACTTGCCTTTCATTTCACCACGCCCAAGAAAACAGTGCAAAGACAGTTTTCCAGGCTGTTTTGCTCTTGGTCGCTCTTGCTCAGCAGGATAGACGCTAGCATAATTTAATTTTCTTGTTCAACTTTACTTCCTGAAGATTTTCTTTTTTCTTTTTGTCTTTTTCCTTTTTATCGGTACCAGGGATCGAACTCACGACTGCCTGCTTGAAAGGCAGGCACTTATGCCGCTGAGCTAAATTTCCAGCCCCTCTTCCTGAAGATTTTTACATATTTGTAAGTATAAAATTATTTTCACAGCTGCATAATACTCAGCAATTCAATCGATACTCTCATTTTTTTTTTTTTTTTGTGGGTACTGGGGATTGAATTCGTGACCTCACACTTGCCAGGCAGGCACTTATGCCACTGAACTAATCCCTGGCCCCAATACCCCCATTATTAAATGACTATGTATTTTGAGTCCTATGCCATTAGTAACATTTAAGTATATGTGTAAGTGGCCATTCTATATCTATCTAAATATTATATACACTTTTACATACTATAATATATATACACATATATTATACATGTATGTGTAATACATGTGTATATATTTCTTACCTGAGTATTTCCTTAGGTGAATTTCCTCAATAAAAAATAACTATTCCCAGTAATTTGCATATTTTAAAAGATACTTTGCTGTAGGCAATGCTCTAAGAAAGCAGATTTATACCCATTTTGGAATAAATGAGAGTGTTCAAATATGGCAGTTTTCAAAAGTAATCTGACTGGTTTGTAAATGTCTATTTGCTTTTTTGTCTCCATTTGTGCAGTTTAACCCCCTCTAGGGTGGGAGAATACCTGGCCACTGTTGCATCCTCAGCATCTAGCACCAACCTTGAGTATCTCCAATATTTTTAATTTTATGTATTTGTGTTAAGAGGTGCTGAGTTGTATATGTTCCAGACTCTGTAGAGCCTGGTATTCTCTTGCTAACATGTGGCAATCACTGTCTACTTGTCAAGTACTGTGCAAGACATTTTGTGGGTATAAATTAACCTAATCCCTATACCTACCCAATGAATTTACAATCATTATCATGACAAAGTTGTAAATTAATTGATTGAGACTCAGAAAAGAAACTGTCCAAGTTCACTAGGCTAATGATCTGAAGTCTGAACACAAGCAGGTAACCTCTAGAATTCATGACTTTATAATAACTAAGTGAAACAGCAATACTTGTATTATTCTCCAGTATCTGCAATTAAAATTTTGGAACAGGCCTGGATTTTCTGGCTCAGGGTTTCTCTCAAGGTTGTAGATAAATGATGGGCAAAGCTAAAACTAACAGTGGATATGTGCCCATGGGGGCTGGCTATTTGTATGGTCATGGAGTTACTCAGGATGGTCCCTCTATTAGGGCTAGTTGGGCTTCCTCACAGCATGGCAGCCTCCTTATATTCAGACAGCTATGTAGTCCACCAGCTATGGTGGTGGGGGACTATTTGAATGAGATTTCCAACATTCTACAAAAGGTAAAATTATTTTGTGACCAAGTCTCAGAAATCACAGTGTCACTTCTGCCGTATTCTGATCAAGACGGTCGCAAAGCACCTCCAGTTTCAAGGGAGTCACTCATCTCACCTCTTTGCAGGAGCATCCAAGTCACAGTATAAAATAATATGGGATGGGAGATCTTGTTGCTGTCCACCTTGAAAAACACAATGTGCTTCATACCAAAAATGTCTTCACTTCATAAAACATGCTTTAAAATTAATTTTTGTATAAAGCTGATCGTGTGTGTGCTGATTCATTCTTGTTTGTCAGCAATCCTCCTTTCTGATTGATAGAATATACTTGTAAAATGACACATTGGCAGCATATAGTTACAGGATGGTGGTATAATTTATGGCTCTGGAACAAAACGAACTGGCTAGCCTGTATATAAATTGAGCCTGGAACACCGGCCTCAGTATCCAGGGTTTTCAAAATATCTGCAAAATTTCAATACTCTTCTAGATGATTATCCATATTGCAGAACTGGATTTTTACTACATACAGGAATTAAAGTCAATGTTGCTGGCTGCAGCAGTGCAGGGGTTCCTCGGTGCAGCCGCTGATGCTCAGTCACGTGTTTGCCTCTGGCGGCAAGCCAGCAATAAAGGGCTGAGAGCAGAAGGGCAAAGGCCACTTGACCTCCTCCCCATGCAAGACGCTGCTGCCGTGGCAGCCCGTCCTTTTTCAGCTGTGATTTTATTTACTAACCAAGGTTGATTTAGGAAGATGTTTGGAAGGCCAGGCAGTGCCTGCTGGAGGCTGCAATCCTATTTACTTCTTTGTTGTAGTTAAAAAAAGGTGAAGGTCCCCAGAAAGAATACATTTGGAGTGATTAAGTCACTCCTTGTGGCCTCAGTGATGTTTCTGGCTGTTGGTTTGTTTGTTTTATAAAGCTTGTCTTTGATTTCAAAGGAGTGAAGTCAGAGGACCTGCATTTCTGGGTAGATTAGCAACTCCTGGGTAGATTAGCAACTCCATGACATCTCTGCTGACCTGTCCTCGGTGGCCAAGGGGAGTCAGAAACCACTCCAGCACCTGGTTTAACACCTCTAGTGTCACAGATTTGCTACAGCATTGACCCATCTATGTGAAACTGTCACTGGGATTTCGAGATGAGCTGGCAATCAACAATAATATGTGCTGTCACTTCAGAGCACTGACTATACAGCTAGACAGAAGAGTTTTCAAGCCCCAAGCTAAATTCTGTGAAACCCCAGAAAGACCAAGTATCTCCTCTTCCCCCAGACAAGGATTATTAAGTCAGGGATTCACTTCAATGCTGATTGGATTTGATACTTAGAAGGATGGTTTGATTTCATTTTGAACTGTGATTCTTTTGGTCCACACTTCCCTTAGGTAATTTTCCAGGTGATGGAGTCAGAACTGTTATTTCCCACCATCAACTTCTATATACTGCTATTAGTTTTAAATTGTTAGCTTTTGTAACCCTGCGTAAATTTTCCAAGGTGGGAGGGGGGCTGACCTTTCTCTTGAGAATATTCTGTTGCTAACTTAGAGCTGAGTGCCCCAAATTCCTCATCTTGCCACATCACCAGAGGATTCCTTCTCTTGAGGGAAAAATAGAGTCTTGCTGCCTGTCTTCATTTCATTTGGAGCTATGTGCCCATATCAGTGACTAAATTCATCTGGATTTCCTCCTCTACTGCGATACCCGCAGAGCAGATCCTAACAGGTAAAGCTGTGGTTGTGAGATACAAACAAAGCAACTCAAACACAGCGGCTGAGGAATGTCTGAGTTCTAGTGGCCTCCAGCAAGGTGTATCTTTCTGCTCTTGGCAGAAATATTGGATAGTTGATTGCCTAGCCAAGTCTTTCTGAGCCTGTGTATGATTCTTTTTATTTGAATTAAGCCATTAATCTACTTGTGCCTTTCTGGTCGTAAGTCAAGTGGCCCAGACTTGCCGAATTACAGATAAACCCCATACACACAATTATTTCTCAATTTACCTCGGACTGCTATAATGGACAGTCTACCCAGCACTGTGTGAAAGCATGGGAGGAGTAATTGTGTCATTTCTATTCATTTGTCAGTACAATAAATGCAGGGATATTTATATTTTACCCTTTGTGAATGCATAAATAGTTAATTCCATGCTACAAAAAGTGACCGATTTCTCAGCTTTGAGAAGCTGAATTATCTGAGTCTTTATGAATCCACAGAATAAGATGCCAAACAAGACATGGAGTTTTTTCTCTTTAATGGGATGCTTTGAATAACCCTACATTGATTTCGGTGGTCAGTTCTACAGAGAAAAATAATAGTATCTGAAATATTACTTCTTCACTAACTACCAAGTCAGAGTAAACTTTTGAACTGAACCTAAGCAGAATTGAGAATCACTAGTTTCCTTCACAGATGGATGAATAATCGCTACTACTTCCTAAATCCAGTGGTGTTAGAGGGTTTCATTTAGGCCTTTGATTATGAGACCTGAAACTCTAAATTTCTCTGTCCTTGGAAAGGGTTCATTTGAAAGCCTAAAAACTCATGCAGACAACTGATTAAATGATCTTAGTTACTTTTTCCTTGCTGGGACAAAATACCTGACGACACCCACAGGTAAAGGAGGAAAGGTTTATTTTGATTCATAGTTTATAGAGATTTCAGTGCATAGTTAGCTGACTCCTAGGTAGGGTGGCGTGGCAGAAGGGCTCGCTAGAGGAGGCTTGTTCACAAGCAGCTGGTTTTCTTTCTCCTTTCCTTTTCTAGTCCATCAGGCTACAAGCCTGTTGGTTGGTGCTACTCACACCCAGGATGGGTCCTCTCTCTTCAGTAAATTCACCATCCACACCCTGAACTATGCTAAAGCAATTAGCAGACTAATCCAGTGTCATACACTCATGACCCAGCATCACACACCCATAATCCAGCCACCACCCCAGAGCCCCATCTATGAGTACCTCGGGGGAAATCTAGGAATAAGCCATAATATATACTGTCAATAATACTTCAATTTTTAATGTGGTTAGAAAGAAACTCACCCCCACCTCCCACAAATAAGACTTCTATACCTCACCTTACTTACACACAAGTGTAAGGCAGGCAGGTCAAGTAAGTCCTTCTAGCAAGTGATTATTTAGTGATAGTTTTTAAAAAATGTTAAGAAAGAGCTTACATCTAACACAAAGGCTGATTCATTTGTGAATTGAAGGTGAAGTGTGGGTTAAGTATTCCTTTGCCACTTTTCAGACTGGACAACTAAAAATGAAGGGCTAAAATCATTGAATCTGTCTAATGATTTACTATAAGAGCAAGTGTGAAATGTATGTACTAATAAATCTTACTCCAGCTATATTTCCTATCTGAGCTTGCCAGCCAGCTTTTTAAAGCCTGAATTTTAAAAACTTTTAAAAAAGAGAGTGTTATCTTTTCCAAATTTACTTATTTAACACTCAGCCAAGAAAATGTATATTTATTTCTTAAATTCATATCATTACTAGAAGCCTACCTCTTTCCCTTTGACAGTAAAACAGAATGCTTATCTTTGTATTTTCATAATGAAAATTCCCCAAGCTCAGGCTACTCTGGCAGATTTACAACCTCTGAGCAGGAGAACTGACAGGCATTTTAATATGAAAGGAGATATGATGTCTTTAATGTACAGTGATGTCACTTCTAACAAGGTAGAAGCTGGCTTCTGCAGTTGCAATCACCATAACAAGTCAGACCTGGCTGCTGCAGAGGAGACCTTTTAACCTAGAGAAAGGTCACTAATAATACAGGAAAAAAGGAACTCTGCAACTCAGGTGCAAGGGCACAGTGTGAGGCTGTGGAAACCGGCCTACTGTGGATGTGCTTTAGCTGCAGGAAGTTGAAACTCGAACTGTCTAGACCGAGCTGACCTTGAGAGGGGAAAAGGTAAGGCATGGTACTGAAAGGGTAATGATGATCCTCTGGGGAGTTTTAAAATGAAAGCTGGATTGCCTGTTGACCATCTTCTCTCTCCCCTTTATTCTACCCTGAATAGATCTCTGAAGTCGAAAGTGATATTGACAGCCACACAGTCATTAGGAGAGTGCTCAATTATTATGCTCAGAGAAATGACAGTAAAAAAATGCGAGATACTTGCTACCTTTTATTTGCAAATGAGACCTTAGAGGTTTGGCATTTGGGGTAGAAAATATTGGTCCTAGTTTTGAAAAGAGCTTTAAATTCACAGGGGTTTTTAACCAAATGTCCTTGTGCTGAGCCCCTACTTAAAACTGCAATGCACTTCTGACTGAGCAGGAAGGATTTTATCAAATAATCTGAGAACTGCTACACAGCTAAGTGCCTATCGTCTGAGAAGGCTGCCAGGGCCTTCCAAAGGGCATCTCCCAGGACATCCCAGGAGTACCCTTCTCTTCATCAGTGAATGGGGCTGGTGCAAGCAAGTCCCTAATTTGCAAAAGCTGGGCAGGTTCTTACTATTCAAATAAATTTGCATTTGCTTAGCGAAACTTCTAGAAGTACAAGGGTTAACTGAACAACTTAGATGGTTTTGCCAGCTAAGGGGATAGCCAAGCACTTAAAATTTGCCAACACGATTAAATGTACTTCTCTTTAATTAAATGTAGGCACATTTAGCCATCTACACACTCGAAATTAAGTATCAAAGATTTATCATGTAAGGGAGCCAAACAGCAAAGGCAAGGGTCAGAATTGACCAATATCACAAAGGGCTATAATTTTTTATTATGTTATTATCTAATTAATTTTAATGCAGTGAACAGTGGTTATGAGCTAGAGCAGGCAACTCTGGATTACTTTGTATCCCTGCCACTGCAAGTTATATAATTTGGAAAAAGTACCTCATATCTTTAGGCTCAGTTTCATCAGATGTAAAATGGGAATGATCGCTTTACTTCACACGATTTCTGTAAGAATTAATTGAGCTACTAAATAGAAACCATTTCTATTCTGTGGAAGCACTCAATTGTGAGCCCCTACTACCATGATTATTAAACACAGGTATAAATCCATTTTAGTGATGAGTCTCACATTATAATATCATTTATAATACTTTGGTATAAATGATATTATAATACAAAAGTTTTGTTTGTTTGTTTTTGTCTTTTTGAGAAAGGGTTTTGCTGTGCAGTTTAGGCTGGCTTTGGGCTCACTCTGTAGCCCAGATTGGTCTCGAACTTGCAACAATCCTCCTGTTTCAGTCTCCTGAGTGCTGGGATTACAGACATGCACCACCAACACCCAGCTAAAAGTATTTTTTTTCCAGACAAAGTCCACTATATAGTCTAGGCTGGCCTTGAACACGCTACATAGCTTAGACTGGTCTCAAATTTGCAATCCTTTTATTTCAGGCTACTGCGTGCTGCAATTGCCTGACTTCATTTGTAATGCTTTTGAATATATAAAATTATTCATAAGTATGCAGATTATAATAGAAGTCATTTTTATTTCATGATTGCTCAAAAGATTATACTTCAGTTTCTAAAAACAGCACTGACCCTCGCACTATGAGCTAGGCACTGACCCTCGCACTATGAGCTAGGCACCCTTGCCTGATGCATTCAAAGTAAAACTGTATACAAAGCTGTGTCCATTCTTGATGATGACCCCTACCCTCACGCCAGCCCTCTCACCCTCCCTATAATTCCAGCCTAGTGGCTCTCAAACTTTGATACGCATGCACTGGAAGATTGAGGGAGTTTATTATATCATCAGAAACTGCACACAGGCCTAGGGAGCTGTCACTTTAATAGATACCTCAGTTGGTTCTGATGGAAGTGATACACAGGGAGCCTAATGACACATCACAGCCCCACTGATGCCTGCCCTTGCCTGTCGAGGAGGACAGGTGAACTTTTGGAAGAATATATAGCTTTCTTTCTCTTTCTTAGTAAGATGTGAATTGCCTTTGGTTTCGATGGTATCTTCAAATCTGAAGTGAACCAAGTAAGGACTCGGGGGAAAAAAAAATCAGGCAGGATTTCTTAGGTCATCTGTTTCCCAGGTTCTAAGGGAAGAGTTAAAAGATTTCTTGATGTATCACTGGAGTAGGAAATAGGACAAAGACCTGGCTAGAGTTCTGGCACACTAGCCAAGACTGCACCCACAACCAGAGCATCTTAAGTCTTTGTTTCTTTAGCTTTAAGTGTGGTGATGGGCAGAGGGAGAGATTTCAGACTTACTAGAGATACGGAAGCCAAACCATAGTCCTGGGATATAGACGACAAGGACACAATATACGATAGTGTCTCTCCAGCTTTGGTGTGGCCCACTTAGGAAGAGCACAAGACCACGTGGCCTTCATACCATACCGGGTTTTGCCTTTTAATCTTTCATCCTGCATAAATTTATAAATGGAGAGCAAAAATTCAGTGATATTGTAGGACATTGTAAGGCATACTGTAGGCAGCCTTAGTAATAAAATAATGAGTCAAACTGTTTTAGAATTTTAGTTTATGAGTGATAAAAAATGGTCTCACATTTCAGCTTTTAGTCTGATGTGTGAGGAGTGTTGAATTCATCACTGCCATCTACCCACAAGAAGAAAGCTTAAGCCAAGGGACCCAACCAACAGCTCTTCTTAGATCTGTCAGGGAGCTGAGATCACAGGACACTCTGCTGCCCTAAAAGCCAGAGAGACAAAGGTGGATTCAGAGACCTGCAGTTCTGTACAGTGAAGTCCAGAAGTATAAACCTCCCTCCACAGGAACCAATACAGGGAAGAAAAATCCTCGCCTACTGGCTGGTGAGTTGCTGTAGACTTAGCCTAGACAGCTTGAGAGTTGAAAATGCCAGTGTGGGGAGCTGGGGGCGATCTTAGGCCACCTCCACACTCCCTGTATCCTAGAGTAGCTCTGTCAGGTTCTCCCTGTGAAGATTACAAAAGGATCCCTTTGGGCCAGGGATGCAGCTCATTGGTTGAGTGGGGTAACACGGCAAGGAGCTAGGTTCAGTGACGCACTACAGAGAAAGGAAAAAGAATTTAAAGCATTGAATGAAAAAGTAATAACTTTTCAAATACAGAAAATTGTGCTTACAGAGGGGGTAGGGGACTATATAGCGATTTTGCTAGATCTCAGTGTTGACCTCAAGGAAAACCAATTTTTTTTTTTTTCGTCTTTTTGAGACAGGGTCTCACAGTGCAGTTTAGGCTGGCCTTGAGCTCACTTTGTAGCCCAGGCTGATCTCAAACATGCAACGATCCTCCTGCCTCAGCCTCCTGAGCGCTGGGATTACAGGCATGCACTATTAAGCCTGGCTAGGAAAACTCACTTTGAGAGTCTGGTCAGAGTGAGATTTATCAGAATCTAGCTGACCTATGGAAACAGAGACACCCCCCCCCCCCGGGTCTAGCTCTTTCTCCTTATGTTTTATCCAAAAGGGAAATAAAAATTTTACACTTGTAAAAGTCATAGCTTGGAGAGAGAGGCTCACTAAAATACCAAGGACTAATCATAGGGCTGTAGAACTCTCCTTTCCCCATATCTTCCCAACACATCAACATGTCTCCTCTGAAATAGTAACAGAAATACCTGCTCTCACCAGGCATTAAGAAAATGTCTTTAGGGAAATTCTGAGACAACTGGGAAGACAAAAGCAGGGTCATCAAAGGAAATTTTGGCCTGTGATACCTACAGCTACAGGAAAAAGTAAAATCTGACTCCCATGGAGATAAACAAACTTTATATGATTTACTTAGATCTATTTACCTCATTCTCTTTAATCAGGACATCATGTTCTACTGTCAAAGAGATAGAGTGAGTATCAGAACCAGACTTAGACATGGCAGGTATTTTGGAATTATCAGACCAAGTACTTACAGCAATTATGATTAATTTATTAAAGGTTCTAGTGGGAAGATTTGAACAACGTGATAGAACAGATGGGTAATGTAAGCAGAAAGATGTAAATTCTAAGAATCAAAAGGAATTGACACTAACAGAAATGAAGAATGCCTTTGACAGGTTTTGCCATGGACTGAACACAGGTGAAAAAAGAATCACTAAACCAGAAGATATGGGAACAGAAACTCCAAAACTAAACACAGAAAGAAAACAGACACACAGAATCATGGACTAGAATACCCAAGGACTGTGGAACAATTACAAAAGGTATAAATGTGGGGCATTAATCATGGAATAAAAAAATCAGATCCCCTGACATCATATATCCACATGTGAGGGAATATAGCTTTTGACCTGTCCTTGACTTTCACTCTTTTTTTTCCCCAATGGATGGAGAATTAACTTTTTTTTTTATTTTGAAAGTAGTAAAAATACAACAGCACAAGACAGAACAAAGCCAATCGAAACAATGTAGTAAAATTGGTACAGGATTTCATAGTAGGATACTGGGATAGTTGTAATATGTATATTACAACTATAGTATATTACACAATAGTTGTCCAGTCAGTTAGGTATAGTAAAATCAAACCAAAAATAGAACATTATAAAACCAATTGAGAATACTGAATAGAGCAAAAAAAAAAAAAAAAAAAAAAAAAAAAAAAAACAGTGAAAGCAACCTATTCCTTCAAATAGAAGACAGAAGGAAATCCCCCATATTTGCTATACTGCATATGGTCCTCCTTCCAAGAGATGCTGAAACATCTGTCCCCAGTAGCTATGGGGAGGGGAGGGGGCAGGTGGGGGAAGAGTGCTTGATTTTCAGCCCACATAGGCAGTGGCTCACAGGTAATAGTTCTCCTCCAGGCCCACGCTGCAGGTGCTTACAAAGAGTGCGGGTGATTAAGCCCCCTGAGTCCCTCCAAGGCCAGTTCTCAAGAGCTCTGTTCTCCTCCTGGCCCTCGCCGTGGTGCTTACCAAGAGGGCGGGTGAATAAGCTCAGAATGAACTTATTTGATTGGTGGATTTGGGAGAAAGATTTCAGTATCTCTAACTGTATTACTTCTTTCTTTGCCCTACAGTTCTCTACCATGTAAAAAGTGGCCTATCTGAATTGGCAATACTATATTTTTCAACTCCTATCTTTTTCAAGTGAGTAAATTTTATTCTTGCATAAAAATTCAGAAGTCTATTGCTTTGGCACATTGTTTTGGCATAAGCTCCTAGATAGTGTTTTATATGCTGAATTTTATTGCAGAGGGGCACAATCCCAGGACAACTGGAATGAATGTGGGAAAAAAGGAGAATGGATGTAAAATGGTGTCATACCATAACATCAGCCATAGCAGTGGAACGAAACAAAAGAAAATAACAAACTTCACGGCCAATTACCTTGTCTTGTATGATGGGCACACACATACAACGTGCAGCCACCATCTCAGAAAGGTCCCTTGGTGGGTATAAGGCAGAAGAATCAGTTACTAGCTCATCCTCCTGCCAGTTCTTTATATCTTCTCCCATTGGTCAGTTTCCCCTTTAAGATGTTTCCTCTTTTATACTCTGGATTCTATGACCTGCTGTCTAGGGAGCTGTTAATGTAGTTGCAGCTTACGTCATCAGGGCTGAGTCAGATCTTCAGTGGGTCTCATCAGCTTGGTCCTAGCTACCAAAGTGCCTATGGGTTTTGTCATGGTACTCCTCAAGAGACAATGTCATACCCTAGGTCACACACTGAGAAACCTGAGGAAATATATAAAGATCAGCCAACATTCCAAACTAGGTAGCCTCCATTTCAGGCACATTTAGAGGGTGCTCCTGTAACTTTTGCTCTTATACTAATGAGAGTGAATTATATCAGCCAGCATAGGTACCCTCACCACCACCTCTATCACCCCATTTCTTTTTGTGTACTGTTCCACAAGCATGACAAGGCCAAGGTAGCAAAGAGCTCATTGTAACTTTTAGTTCTGTGTTTCCTCTGAGCCAGGACCGCACTTCTAGAACCAACACCTATAACCCAGAAGAAACTTGCAGATTGTGAGAAGTCAATCCTGTTTTAATTCCCCTCATTCAGCCTTCTGGTAAACATTGTGGGGCTGGCCAACCATAGGAATGCTGGACGGAGGTACTGACAGCAGATCAATGGTCACATGCACTCAGGGTCTAGTGAATAAGGCTGTCACTCTCCATGGGAGCCACACAGAGCACAGAACAAATAAGAGAGACTACAGGAAGGAAAATTCTGTGAACCAAGCCTAGATCCTTTCTTTCCCACCCATTGGTATGGCCCCCTCCCTGTAGGTATGAGTTAAATGAGCAAAACAAGTAGGTGACATGAGATTTGAGTCACATATATAAAAATACTTTTTGTTATCTTCTGCATTAACTTGAGCCTGTATCCAAGTGTACTATTCCCATCAAATACATTTTCTATTCAACATTATGACTCATGAATCTAGTCATACTGAGCTCATCTTAGAGAAACAGTCTCAAGTGGAATATCAGCTGCCTCCAGTATTCAGAGGACCAAAGTGCCCTGTGCCCCTTTCTTAGTGGCAGAGGTACAAGATGCCACCATTTATTTTAGAGGACTTGTACTGGTATGTCTCAGGCAGCTTGACTCCTAAAATCTTCATGAATGTGTGAGACCTTGAAATTCTGTGAAATTACAAATTCTGTAGAATTAATCTTCCACCTTCTGATGTGCATATGACTTAGATTTCCAGAGTTCTTGAAACCTACTGATCATGTCTGATTAGCATAATCATATCCATACCATGGTCCAGCGTGATGTACAATGTAATGGAAAGATAGTAATGGTCCCTGTGAAGTTTGTTAACACAGAGACAAGAGCTGACATAACACAGAAGCAAGACTATACGAATGTGCTTACAGGTTTGTCAAGGCCTTTGGACTTCAATAACAAAAATACCATGAATTTAGTAGATTAAACAAATCATTTATTTTTCTAAGTTTCAGAGGATGTGAAGTCCAGGATGGAGGTACCAGTAGATTTACTTTTGGGTAGACTTTCTTCTTGGCTTGCATATTGACACCTTTTTGCTATATCCTCATATAGTGGACAGAGAAATATCTCTGGTTTCTCGAATTATGAGGGGATAATCTTATTTATTATCTTTATTTATTTATGTATTTATTTATTTATTCTTGTCTTTTTGAGACAAGGTCTTGCTATGTAGTTTGGGCTGGTCTTGAACACACTTTGGATCCCAGGCTGGTCTTGAACTTGCAATGATCCTCCTGCCTCAGTCTCCCAAGTGCTGGGATTACAGGTGTGCACTACCACGCTCAGCTCATAATGCCATTTATGAGGGTCCCACCCTCATGATCTCATCGTGCCCACATGTCCCACCTTCTGATACAGTCACTCTAGAAATTTAGATTTCAACACACAGAGATTCACCCTGTAGCATCCCTGTTGGCATAGGTGACCCACCATGAACCCTAAGTGCATTGTCCCTGCTGAGTACACAAAGTCCTTGACCACTCTACTCAGAGCTGTGTCTGCAGCCTGCAAACTTGAGGGATGAGGAAACAGATCCTCCCAGACCAAGAACAGATTTAGAATAAAATCCGTAAATTCCCCAAGCCTGCTGTTTGTCTCTTGTAAATGCAACTCACCAAGCCAGTTAGCATCCTCTTTACCCACCTGTATCATCACTCTCTTTCTGCTCAGTGGGGCTTGTGGGACATAGGGAGCCAACGCAAATGAATGTGAAGTGGTGGCTGCTGCTTTTATTTGCTGAGCAATAAAATCCTTTGTGTCTGACTCAAGAACCTTCTGACTTCTGCAACATCCAGGAAACTACAGCAGAGCCACTTGTTAGCTTGCAAACAAGGTGAAACCTCAGACTGTACATAGTTCTTGACAGTCACATAAAGGCAAACTACTTCCTTTCTTGCCTACTGATAGCTATTGAGAAGAAAATGTTTGCCAAGTCAATAGCTATTTCTCAAGTGTTAGAGGCTCAGTAGCTGTAGCAAAGATACCACCTCTGACACCATGGTGCTGCTTTTTTCTGTCCCTTGGGAACGTTTGCAGTAGTTCACTGTCATCCTCTATGATCCAGAGGATTTTGACAGAAGCCAGAGGGTTGAAGCAGAAGAGAATGGTATAGGAACCCTTCCACCTTGGATGACAGGGTTAATCTTTGTAATTCTTCAAGGCTTGTGCTATTACTCCGGCAATTGGCAGGGGATGGGGCAGTTTCAGGGGACTTACACATGACCAGTGGTTCTCAATCAGGGATGGTTTGCCTTCCCAAGAGACATGGCAAAGTCTAGAAGTATATTTAGTTGTCAAAACTAGGAGGCGTTACTGGCATCTAGTGAGTGGAGATCAGGGAAGCTGGTAAAACATCCCACAATGCCCAGGGAAGCCCCCATAGCAAGGCTTGTCTGGCTCAAAATGTTAACGTGCTGAGAACAGACCTTGTAACTAGGCCTTACAGCCACAGTGACCCCCACTCCAAAAGACGGGGAATCAATCTGAGCATGCTCCCAGAAGCAAAGTTGATCTGTCTTGATCATACCTTGGAAACCAGAGAAATAACTGCAAAGTGGGTACCCCCAAATCCCTGAACCAACCAGTAGACAGACTTGATCTCCATAAGCCTCTAAGCACTCACTTTCTTTTTCTTTCTTTCTTTCTTCCTTTCTTTCTTTCTTTCTTTCTTTCTTTCTTTCTTTCTTTCTTTCTTTCTTTCTTCTTTCTTCCTTTCTTTCTTCCTTTCTTTCTTTCTTTCTTTCTTGCTTGCTTGCTTGCTTGCTTGCTTGCTTGCTTGCTTTTTCTTTCTTTCTTTCATACTAGGAATCAAACTCAATACCTCATGCTTGCCAGGCAAGTGCTGTGCCACTGAGCTACTATCTTCGGCCAGTTTTCTTTATCTCTCTCTCTCTGTCTCTCTCAATACTGAGGACTGAAGATCATACTTTATTTTTTCATTCATTTTTGTTTGTTTAAGACAGTGTCTTAAACTAAAAAGTCACTGAATTGACAAAGCTGGAGTTGAATTTGTGATCTTTCTGCCTCAGCCTCCCAGACTTTTGGGGTTATAGATAAACACCACTTGCCTAGCTTAAGTCTTTGTTCTAAGCAAAGGACTGTGATGAAATCAGTACACCTCACCCATTGCAGTTAATTATCTTTTAAAAATCTAAGTTGTATTTTTTCTTAGGGTGTAGTAACCCCAGAAAATTATTGCAGTTCCAGTGGGGGAAGGACAGAAGGAATATTTAGTGTATATATACACAGGAACATTGTAGGGTTTTTCCTCAAGAGGATCCGGAATTTCCTTCAGTCAATAAGCTCCAGGTATGTCTCCGTTACTTTTCTCTGGTTGCTGGGAAAAAACACCTGACACCCAAAATGAAGAAAGGAAAGGTTTATTTAGCTCACTGTTTGTGGAGGTTTCAGTCCATAACCAGCTGGCTCCCAGGAAAGGCACAGAGGCAACATTTCAAGGCAGCATCCAGCAAAAACGGCCAGAACAAAAGGAGGGAAGAGAAAGCTTCTTTTCATATTGTACACAGGCCACCCCACCACCAGGGCCAGTGTAGCACTCACAAAATCTCTTTGCCTTCCTCTTGCATAGGATAAGGTGGTTGATTTACGAAGTTAGGATCCTGGCTCTATGCTGAGTTTCTTAGTTAAACTTCTAAACTTCTCAAGTTGATACAATCTATCAGCCATAACTTAGATCTAGAGACTTGGTGATAGAGTACGGTGTTCTCTTATGGAAGTTAATAGTAGCCTTCTGCTCAATGGCTCTTGATTTACGTTACCAATTCTACCATCACCCTGGTCATTTTCCCATGACTATGCATCTGAAAAAGTAGGCACCCTCATCCACCTGCAGCTTTGCTACTCACAGTAGTAAAGAGAGCTATCTTATCTGTGGTTAAGAGCTGCTACCTGGTCTCTGACAGTCAGATTCCCTTACCATCATGGATAAAGGCCCAATTGTGCAGTAGCATCTTCCACTGGGAAACCTGGCCTATATAGAATGACCACCACGGAGCTCCATGTAGATGCTGGTGGCCCACCTCACCCCACCCTGTTTCCCGTGGTATCTCTATTGCTTTGTGAGGGGATCCTAGGAAACATAAGCAGGTGTCAGGTTTTACGAAGTGAATTCATTCTGCAATCTGCCTTCTTCAAGCTTCTCAAAACCTTCTCAAAACCATGTGGAAGAAGTCCTGATATCTCTACCTCCCTCACTTTATGCCATCAGGCTGACTAGGCTTAAAGGAACTATTTTTAGCAGCACAGAAGGTATCCTTGTCAGACCACCAATCTCAGAATGCCAAATGAATGTGTCCCCTCTGACCTATCTAACCTCTGACTGCCTCTGAGGGTCTGAAACCCTCAATATTACTGCCAACACAATTTCTGATTCAATTCTTCCTTTGATAACTGTTCACTTCTCCTCCAGTAGGGCTTGCACTTCTGCCCCCAGTATTTGCCTGGAGGGTGCTGGGGAGAGGGCTTCATTTGCAGTGAGGGGAAGTGAGGCAGGGCCCTGAGGAGGAAGCAGCATTTTGGGAGGTTATGGGACCTGATCCCCTGCCTGGCAAGGGCAAGCTGTCTCTTTCTGCAGCCAAGAGGACCTGAGCTTGTCCTCACAAATATCCTCATCCTGGGCCTTAATTTTGCAGTCTTCCCTGTCTGACCCAGACTTTGACACAGGACTCCCACACATGCTGCACAGTTTTCTCGGTAGCTCTTGCCACATTATTAGCACGTTCGAGGTCAATTTTGTGTACAGATGCAGGATATGAAGAACCTTTTTTAAACTGCCACAGAGACTCTCTGGCTTTTAGTGCCAGATGCTTTGAGGCCCAGATGCTCTAGGCCTAGAATTTTCTTTTAGCAAAGCCTCAAACGTCTCAAAAGCAGCCACTCCTGTTCTGGACTTTTTGTTCCTTTCATGATCAAGTGCGGAAGATCCTTGATTTCCCAAAGTCTATTATCCACCTGTAATTCTTCCCAGTTAACCATGCATAGAAGAGTTGGTGTCTGCAAAGCCTCTCCTGGGGTTATTATCTGACTATTTTCAGATAGATGGATATTGAATCCAAAGTCCTGCTCTCAGGGACACTTCTTGTAGTATTTTCTGAGTAAACAAGATTGAAAACAAAGTTTGTATGTTCACGCTTTGTTGATTGGTAATAAAATCCCAGGAAAGACAATGTCAAGGAGAGAGGGAAGTGGGGGACAGAGGGGAGGAAACTGGCTACAGCTTCCCAGGCAAGAAAATACACCATTTGCTTGAGCGTGTGAGAAAGCATCTACACAGACTGTTACACAATATCTTGTAAAAAGTCTGTGAAGAGACCTTGCTATGTAACAGTTTGCCCAAGCATGGAGTAGTTTAAATAACATTTTCTTTGCCCTTGATTTGTGAATCAGGGATTAGAAAGGGCTTAGCTGGATGGTTCATCTCTGGCTTGTGTAGTATTGGTGTGGTGGCTGGGCTAGAGGATCCAGTCCCAGGATGACTAGGTGTTGGCTCTCAGCTGGGAGCTCAGCTAGGGCTGTTTGGTTCACGCAGGTGGACTCTCCACATGCTGGGGCTTCTCTGTACTTCAGTCACCAGAGAAAGTATCTCAGGAAAAAGCATCCCAAGAGAACCAGACAGAGTTGCAAGACCTGTGACCCATCCTTGGAAGTCCTATACTATTCTTTGCACTATGCCCTGTTAGTCATGTAAATCTGTAAAGACCAGTGTAGATCCCATGAGATTGAAGAACAAGACTGCTTCTTAATGGAAGGAATGGTAGAGCATTTGCAACCATCTTTAATCTACAGATGTCCACAGCAGAGGAGGGACATCAAATATCAACATGATGCATTAATGAGCTGGTCAGAACGTCACAAGAAAGCAGCCAGAGTTTTGAACATTTCAGTCCCCAGATAGCATGTATGGGAAAATCACCTTGAGTTATTTCACTGAGGCAGAATGAAAGAAGGATTTATCTGCAGCATTGTCTTGTCTTTCATTGGTCCATGTTTGGCACATGAGGTAGCATCTCCCCTACACTTCTGGCTTGTGTCACTCAAACTCCCTTCTTCCCAGGAAGCAGCTGGAGAAGCCATACCCCATGATCCCCCACATGAGCCTTCCTCTGAGTGCAGAAGCAAACAGCAGGATACCAAGGGTTTAGGCCCAGGTGGCCAAGCTGCTGTGGTAGAGAGTGGCAGGTGCCAGAGGCAGTCCTTACCCTGGGAGTTAGATACCTAGTGGTGACTGAAACTGCTGCTGATTAGGTGACAGTGGCACTTAGGTGACTGGTGGATCTGGGAGATGCATAAATCAGGTCCCACACTGTTGTAGTCAGGGGTTGTACACAGAGAACAACTCAGGTCAGGACATGGAGTTTATAATATTTTTATAATGGTCACCGGGAGTTAACACAGGAGAATGCAGGAAATCTATCCGCAACACCAACGACATAGATTATTTAAGTCAAGAGCCTAAACCCCACGGCAATGTCCCACATGAGTCCAGATAAAAACCCAGAGCTCAGGACAATGCCTCCACGAGTCCAGCTGGAAGTCCAGGGCCCACAAGGACTCACGCCAGTCTCTTTTACGGATTCGTGCTGGGAAGACCCAAGGGTCAGCGGTGGAAGCCAGAAAGTCCATGCCAGCAGGATGAAGGAGCTGTGCTAGTGGGATGAGGGTTCTACACTGGAGCTAAGAAGTCACACTCACAACAAAGAGTGGGGCTGTCCTGAAAGGAACCACAACTGTCCTCAGCGACACGGAGGCCCCGAGCTCCTCCGACGACAAGCACAGTCGGTTACGTGCCAGGAAGCAGCGTGACGAGTTCACCCTGGAGACCAGGCAGTACATGTCTTCCCCTCCGGAGCCAGGAAGCAATGCTCGATGTGAAGACCAAAGCTTCTCCAGGAGAACCAACAGCTCAGACAGCAACTCGTAGGAGAACTAACAATGCCTCCATAACGCCTCAATCCCTCTTCACAACTCTCTTCTTCTCCACCTATTTATCCTGGCAACCCTTCTCAGGTGGAGCATCTTCTCTCAATGCATGCTGATGTAATCCAGCTGGCGTTAAGTTGACCACTAGTTATCAAACCATAACACACACACATCTAAGTTTTGTCATGCAGTCTACTTTCATGAGTGACCGCAGATACTCTGTATTCACCTAAGATCTCTCCTGGTTGTTCTCTCTGTCTTAGGACGGGGTAGTGGTGCTGGTTGAATAATTTCTGTCACTCCTTCCCTCCTCTTGCCCATCTTTATCGCTGCTGCCTGTTCTTGGGGAGGCTAATTTTGTGGACTGTATCTAATGACTGCCTTGTTTTCTAGCTTATGTTGAGTAGAACAATAAAATGCACCAAAAGTATAAAAGTAAGACTTCCCAGGCTGGCTCTGGCTTGTTGACAAAGACCACAGCTCTTACCAAGCAGTTGTTTGCCTCCCTGCAGCAAATCTCCGCGATTCCACAAAGTGCGTGGTCCCTTGCTAGATAAGTTCCTGGAAGGGTGACCAGCCCTGGTTCTGCACCATTTCTTACAGGTTTCCTCTAAGCCCTACCTTCATAAAGTGTTCTTTTTAAAACTCTCCTCGATGCCCAAGTTTGAACGTGCCTTCTGTTTCCTATTCAGGCTCTAATAAATACGGGTAGCTGCGGAACTATGGCTGTCATCTTCTAAAAGTAAGCCCTAATAATTGTTAGTCATACGAAGAAAACAAAATTTATATTGTCAGCTCATTGTTCTCCTATAAGTAGAAAACTTCATTTTTAAGTCAGTTGGAGGCTCATCTGAATGACCCCCAGGGCTCAACTAGACAGTTCCAGGGCTACAGCAAAACGCCAGCGGGGGTATTCTCAGGGGACACAGACAGAGATCTCATGTCCTACCATCTGCCAGAGAAAACCTGGAAGTAAAGAGGTGTTGAAAAGAGCTAATTAACTCTTTTTGGGGGAAATTAAACAAATCCCAACATTGATTTTTATTAAGGCAAAAGGAACATTACTAAGTGGCAAGCTTCCATGAACACTTTTATCGGAATATAATTCAACCAACTATAACTCTAGAGGTGGACAGTCCAGTATGCTAGCCATCAGCCATGTGTGGCTAGTTACATTTGCATTAATTAAAAGTGAATAGAATTACACGTTCAGCTCCTCAGTCACACCAGTCACACTGTAAATGCTCAGTGACTGTAACGTGGCCAGTGGTCACAGCGTTGGGCAGATATTCAGAGAAATTCCTTCATTATGGAACATTCTATTGCTCCAAGAAAGATCTCTCTGCATGTCTCTATGTTGTACTTTTTAAACTATCATATTTATTGGTAACACCAAGTGTCTGATGCCAGAGTACTACATGAAATATGACTGCATTATGTCAGGAGCAAAGGAATTTTTTCTATACTGTGATCATTTAGAGGAGAAAAGATTTTATAGTTTATTTCATGAACTCTTTTTTAGCTGAGATTTCTTTTTGTAAACTGTTTCATGCACTTTTGAAATGATAATTTTAAGCTTTGTTAAATTTATTAAATAAAATGGTGAAATAGGAAATTATTCAATATTATTTAAATACATTTTTTTCTCAGATATTAGAATCAGCATTATGAGAACTTAAATTGATTTTAAAATTAATACTTGGGTGAAGATAAAGTCCTAAAAGCATGTATAATGTATTAAAATTACTTTAGCATATTTAAAAGGAAAGTGCTTTTGAAATAAAAGCAAGAAAATGATTAAGATGTCCTGTCTATCTCCCCCAAGGAGACGAAGAGTATGTCACATCAGGGAGGCTGAGGCAGTAGGATCGCAAGCCCAAGTCCAGCCTGGGCAACTTAAAAGACTCTGTCTCAAAAAAAGCACTGAGGTGTAGCTTGGTACAAAAACCCTAAGTCTGATCCCTAGCAACCCAGTACCATCACAAAAAATTTAGAGGTTTACACTTGAAATTTTGTTTATAGACAACGAGAAATTTAATCATCAGGCATCCTAGCCGTAATATCACTGTGAAATAAAGGGGGAAAGCTTATACCAAGTTAACAAAATCTCTAGGATATTAGAATGGGTTGGTTTATCAATAAATCAAAATAAAATAGTAACCAAAATCAGAATAAACAGTAAGCTTAGATTAAAGCAAAATCTTTAAATTACTTTTGCATGCATCTCAGTATGCATCTTTTAGACATCTGAGACTAAACTACTTTCCAACTTTTCACTTTTGAACCAGAGGAGCTGGGGTTTTCTTAGAAGGCTGTCATCGGGCTTGGGTTGCGCTACCTCCCCCTGGAAAACAGGTTAAATGCCAGACCACATGGCTGAACGCTGACAGTGTGCTATTGACTGTCTAAAATTGACATGCTGTTTTTCTGGAAGAAAAACAAAACTGAGGGGCATAGTAAAAAGGTAAATTGAGGTCATCTTTGACAAAGCAGACTAAGATTGGCTACTAAGATTTTTTTTCAAAGTTTTTTTAAAATCACACTTTTGTTACAGAAATAATTCATATTCACCACAGGCATGTTAGCAAACACAATGAACCAGCTAGGATAATATGAAAATGATAAAATCACTCTCCCTGGAGATAAACTCTACTAATTATTTAGGATAGTCTATGGGGTTTTGTTTCCTTACATAAGTGTCCTGCCATTTGAAGAGACACAAGTGAAAGGCTTAAGTTAAGATAATATTTTAAATATTGTTTTTAAAATATGTTCAAAATATTAAAACATCTTGTATCATTAAGCAATGTTTAAAATGTAATTTTTTTTATAGCGCCTGCCTGGCAAGCACAAGGTCCTGAGTTTGATTCCCAGTACACACGCACACACACACACACACACATGTAATTTTTTTTTAAAAAAAAAACAGCCAGAATTGTTTCCAGTTTCCTGACATGTAGAGAAATTCCATATCACTGTGGTGTGAAGGATCCTGTTTCCCTAACTCAGTAAAAAGCCTGATTCAGACCATTTGGATCTGTGAGTCCCCAAACAGCCAGTTCTCAATCTCTTCAGTCAAAAATAGATAACTAGAAAACAACTAGACATCAATAAATGTCTTGTACATTTTATGCTCCACAACCTTCATTTTTAAATTCTTTCAGTGCCTTTTCAAATCCAAGAGACACACTCACATCTCTATAAGAAAGCACAGGACATTTTCTTTAACTTTTCAGAAAACCAAGAAAACTTTAGAGTTAAAGTTTATTTGACCCTCGTCTTATTTGACCTTGGAACGCCATCCCAGGTGAGAGTTGTGATTTCTCTACAGACGACTCAGTGGTGCTGAGCGTAGGAGTGGCACCATCATTTAGTGCTGCAGGGCCATCTGCCCGAGGCAAGGAAGCCCACCAGAAAAAACGCAGCATTAAGAGTGTGATTGGTCCACGTCGAGGAAAAATGGTGGGTTGGGGCCACAGCAGGAGCAGCTGCGTGGAGGAGGGAGCAGATTAAACACTTCTGAAAAGGCCGATTCATTAGATCCAGGTAAATTGTAGTAATGAGAGGGAAGAAAGAGTCTGCATGACCTGCAGTTCCTTTCGTTAGACAGCAAAAGTACAAGAAAGTGATAGGAACCATAAGAGAAAAAGGAGATCAGAGGAGAATCAGCTGTGGTTCAGGCAAGATGATACCAGCTTTGATCACACTGATGTGAATGGCCATGGGGTATTTTGATGTAACTGATTGTAGCTGGAAACACCATTCCAAAGCTTAACTCAGGGGCCTAGATTCATAATGTAGATTTAGTACACTGCACGTCGCCAAAATACTGTTCTCTGTACTTCAGGTCTTCACCATGCCTCTGGGTTGGTAATGTTTCCTCCAACTCTCCAAGAACGAGAGACATACAGCTGGCACTTCCCAAACTCACCCGAATATGGTACCTTGCGCTCTTTGGAACTTCACTTTGAAAACATCGGTAGCTTGTTGTCACTGAAGGTTGACTGTGAATGGGATCCCCAGAGAAATAAGACTGAGGATGAAATTTTGGAGAATGTACGAATGTCACATCCAAGAGCATTAGGGAATGCAGACAGAGCCCTTGATTCTTCTGCATTTTAATTATCTATATGATAAAAAGTTTTGTTGTTGTTTTGCTTCCCCAGAATCAAATAAAATCAAATCTTAAGTTTCACAAGTCACCCACATGTACTAAGTAGGTGTTTCCATGAGTCTGTCTTCATTTGTGTATTTATAAAACTTATTTTAACCCTAAAAACTATACCTCCAAACTCAGAGAAACATTGCAAAAGAGTATGGAAAGAAACTTGTGGGGAGACTCAAACAGTCAGTGCAGAAGTTCTGCTTAGAAGCTACAAAGGGGAACTTTGGGTCGATTTGGCTGGGTTATTCTGGCTCAGACAACCAGTCTAGATATGGCTATCAAGGTATTTTGTAGATATGGGTAGCACTCATGATTAATTGACTTTTGGTTAAGGAGGTTACCCTTGATAACATGGGTGGGTCTCATTCAATCAGTTGAGGGTCATCAGAGTCAAGACTGAGGTTACCTGAAAGGGAGGAGGAAGGGGGGCAGAGAGAGAGAGAGACAGACAGACAGAGAGAGAGAGAGAGAGAGAGAGAGAGAGAGAGACAGAGAGAGAGAGAGAGAGAGACAGAGAGAGAGACAGAGAGACAGAGAGAGACAGAGAGAGAGAGACTCTCTGTGGTAACAAGCAGCCGTCTGCAGCATACATGCCATAGGTTTGCTGCCACTGTAGACTGTCACGTAGAAGGGTGACTGTCAAGCCTGCTGGATTATCCTTCAGACTTCAGACTTGCCAGCCCCTACAATCCTACAAACCCTTAAAACGAAGAAATTCATCTCTTTTTCCAGCCTCTTTCTCTGTCCTCACCCTGATTGGTATAGAAAAGCTAGTGAGAATATTTCAAACAGAAGGTCCTGCCTAGCTTTGTCTGTGCTGGAGAGGGTCAAGTTACACAAAGAGTGACAGAAATACCAAAACAGAGTGGACCATTAAAGTCTCCATAAAGTGCTAAAATCTTGTGTGTGTGTGTGTGTGTGTGTGTGTGTGTGTGTGTGTGTGTTGAGGTGCAGTCAATGAAATTCAGAGCTTCATACAGACTGCACAGGTGCTCTACCACTGAGCTACATCTATAACCCACTAACATTCCACCAAGTGTTGCAGTTTTTGAGAAGCATGACAAGCCACCATCATCACTTCTCCACAGTGCTCATTGTCATCTCTTGTTTGTAGGGTTGTGAGTTAAAATGTTAGGTGCTTCTTCAGGTATGAGTCCTCGGCCAATTTTATTTTTTCTTGTAGACCTGACAGATCCTTGTCCTGAAGTCAGGGACATCAAAGGGTTAACCTGAATTATCTTTGGCTCTGTCTTTTTTCATCATCTATAACTAGATGCAAAGCATCTCTGCCATGCTCTGCCTTTTACTTAGTCTGTCCTGTTTTAGTTTTCCTTTCCTGTTCTTACTGGTATCACCATTGCCTAGACCTTTCCCCTGTCATCTCAGGAGCTGTGAAGCTAACTAGGCCTTGGGTTGGTGCAGAACATCAGCAGTGGGTGATTGAAGAGGCACCTGGAGAACCATTCCAGGTTACGTGCAGGGACAATCATCAGGTACAAGGATACTGCCTCTCTCCCCCAAGTTCCACTTCAACATAAGATGGCACTTAAGTCCTCGGGATGGACAGGAAGACAGGAAGGGCCTTTCCCACAATCCTTATGGGACTCCAGAAGTCCAAAGAAGAGCTCAGCTTTGGAAAAATCCAGTAAAATAATGTAATAGCAACAGTGAAGGATCCTGTCTTCTTTATTACAGAATACGAAAACTCGGGTTGTGAGAATTTCAGGCAGTGGTGTGCTGGTAAATGCTCAATAGCCATCTCTCTGAAAAACAATAAATCTCGGATGTGTAGCCCCGGCTGATTTTCATGGTGTAAAGGTTCCCACCACCATCAATTTCAAGCTGCCCGTGTGAGGTCAGTCACCACGGACCTGGAAAGGGAAGGGCGAGAGTGCGTCCTTAGGTAAGACTGCCCCTATCTAGACATAAGAAATGCAAATAACCCAAAGAACATAGACTATAGTGAAATAATTATAATGGAATGACTTTTATTTTAAAATAATTTAATGGAAAGTTTATATACTTCAGTGTTTAACCATGCTTGTATTCAAGAAACACTGCAAAATTGCTGAGTAGATAACAGGAGGTTGTCATCAGCCTGTCCAAGCAAACTCGGCCACACCACGGACCCAGAGCTCCAGGGAAGCACCCTTGGGACATCAGCAGCACCACAGCTGTGGCTCTGGCGGCCCTCATGCACATGGTTTACTTTGGCTGATGCTCACTGGGGGAGGTGAGAAGACATCTCAGCAAGATCAGGTACAACAAGCCAGCAGGTGGCATTTATTTCTGTGAATGAGGGCTTCATTTTCTCTGAGGAGGTAAGAGCAGAATGAGACACGGCAAGTCATCTTATATTTCCTCAGCTACTCCTCTTCTTCTTCTTTTTCTTCTTCTTCTTCTTCTTCTTCTTCTTCTTCTTCTTCTTCTTCTTCTTCTTCTTCTTCTTCTTCTTCTTTTTAAAATCAATTTCCACTTTATTGTAATATTATTGCTGACCCAAATGCTTACTGAACTTTGTTCAAGTCTCCCAAACTCCTTTGGTTCTAGTTGCTTCATTTTCATAACTTGCTATCTTATTTTTCCAAAAATAGCTTTTAGTTTTGTATTTGTTCCCTAGTTAAGAAAGCAATCATGGGAAATGGGAAGATGTGGTTAAATACAAAAGATACAAAACAAACCTCCCCATGGAAGGAGAAAGCACTCTGAATGTTACCACCTATGTTTGCCAGCACCCAGGTAGCTCCAGGGGGGCCACCTGTCCCTGCCTGGTCACTCACAACCTTCGTTCCCCTCTGAGGACAGTTCTTGAAAGAGTAAGTTGCATTTGCTTCTTTTTTTCTCAGCCAGGGCAAAGCTTCATAACTTATACTCATTTATAAATTCTACCTATTTCTGCTGCTCCGTTAGCCTCTTATTAAGGCCTTTATCCCTGAGTATGTGGGGAGGTTGTTGGGAAAGGGCAACCCTATGATATTTCGCAGTAGTGGTTCTTTTCTACAGCTACCAGAACTTGTATTCCAGGTCCTCACAGCGGCATGTAAAGAGAGCTCTGCTCCCTGTCTGTGGTCCTATTTCACTGCCAGGGCAGTTTACAGTCTTGGATAGGAAGAGTGTTCCACACTTCTCATGGAGCTATTCTGTGCTTCATAATATCCACATTTGTATCTTCTTATTATACAAAAGGAATTTTCATCTTAATAGAAGAGTCCCAGGCCCACAAAATCCTATAATGGCATACTAATTTTTTCCTAAAAAAAGAAAAAGAATACAGTGAAAACAATGCGTGGTGATGAAAGATCACCAAGGCGACAGTTCCCTGGATGAAACATGAGGTCCTGCTTTGTAGCACAGTCCACAAGGAGGGCTCTTCATGGACATGCTGTGTCACTTGCTTCAGTCTGATCCAGGACTGGACTGGCACATTGCCTTGTTGAAATTGGCATTGCACCTTGTTTAAGTGGGCATGCTGCCATGCTAATTGATGGGTATGATTGCAGACATGCTAGAGGACCAGCATGCACATCAGATCTGGGTGGGAAATGGGTTTCAGCCCAGAAATATCAAAATGGTCTATTGTGCTAACTGTGTGCCAGGGCAAAAGAGAGAATGGTATCAATGTCACTGCTATAGTTCAGAGTTGGAGTTATTTTTAAATGCCCCAGATAGCTGGAAAAAATAAGGTAGAGCCTGAGAAAGAGCAGGAAGGGGCAAGGTTATTGACTTTCAAAGAAAGAGATGGTACCTGCCAACTAACACACAAGATTGTTCATCCAAGCCATGCCTTGATGCAAGTGATTACCTTCCTGTGTACACAGGCAGATGTAGAAATCAGAGCTACCGCTTGGTGGGCTCCCCACATAGTCACAGTGGGGACCACCGCATGTGGATGGATATATTGCTCTCTGCTTCAAAAAGGTTTCTTTCTGCTTATTTCATGTCCTATTGCACTGCAGGATCAGCCAGCTCAGGGACAAATGCACCCAACACCCAATACCCAAGAGCATAAACATCACTCTGTATCCTTTTGTCAACTACATTTTCTGGAGGGGAAGAGTCTCTACACTGGAAAAACAACTCAGCAGCAGCCCAATTTTAGTGCAGAAGAGAGAGAGAAATTTGACAAGATATGAATGAGGAAATGTTCTAAACATACGTTAGTGCCGACTAATCCAGGTTTTCCTCTATGGCTGGCAGTGATCATCTCAAACAACCTGGTGATAAATGGCTCAGCAGAAAATTTTGTTAAAAGATCCCAATACTCAATAACAGACATATTGGGCTATTATAAAATACAGGATGAGGAAAATGACAATCACATCGAAAACTGGTGAAGATAAAATTTGCACATCAATATAGCCGTATGTTTTAGCATAACCCACAAGACTGAAATATAAAGAAGAGTTGGTTGAAGTTCAAGAAAGTACCTATTTTAAGTCTTTAAAAATTCACTGTAAGCTGGGTGTGGTGGTGCATTCTTGTAATCCCAGGACTTGGAAAGCTGAGGCACAAGGCTCACTGTGAGTTCAAGGTCAGCTTTGGCTACAGAGCAAGTTCAAGATCAGCCTGAACTGCATAGTAAGACTCTGTCTTGAAAAACCAAATTAGACAAGAATTCACTCCATGAATTGTCCTGCTATTATTTAAGCTGGTTGACAACATACTGCAATACTGACTCACCTATTTAGCCTCCTTATGCATTTGAACTGGCTCTCTTTAATTATAGAACTAAAAGAAGCTATTGCTTTCACCTCAATTTTACATGATTTCTTCATTTATAATTATCAAACTGCTTCATATTTTTCTAATGCTTGAGTCATAAAGTCTAGATAAAACACTACCTAATGGCCAAAGCCAAAGTAATTATGTTTTGTTGCTTTTAGTTTTTCCCTATTTTTAAAAATTGGTTTTATTTGTTCCAGTGGTATAGAATTTTTTAAAAGTCAATCCAAAAGAAACAGAATCTGGGTGCAGTAGTGGGAACTAAACCAGAAAAATTAGTTACAGCTAAATCAAAATTATTGAAAATAAAATTATTTTTCTTGTACCTAAGACCTCCAACATTTAGTTCAAACCAGTGGAAAGTATTGATTCAAGAACAAAAGTCAAAATAAAACCCTTTATATTATACTTGAGACAGTAAGAGAGAAGAAAAAGAAGTTAACTGGATTGCATTCCCTGAAAGACAAGCAAAATCACTTGGGATTAATGGTTCTTCTTCTACTTCTGGGTGTGTGCTAAACTTCCTGCATAAGAGCATGTGTCTCCCACTCCAGGAGGTGTTCATTACCATGACTTGTGCACATAAATATTTTCTTATCTTGGATGTAAATGTCATACATTTTGATCAGTCCAATCAGCTTTCTAAATTGTCACTCTGTATGCTTCACACAAATAGCGCTCTTCAAAAGGAGTTTTGAAAAGTTCCATGTTGGTGGAAGTCACACATAAATTCTTCAAGTATTTTCTCTTTATGGCTAATGAAAGGCCAGAGGATAGAAATAGGTCATTTTCTTCATGTAATCTGTTCATTTGTCCTGGCTAGTAACCTTTAAAATTTGAGTTCTACAATTACTTCTAACATTTGCACTACCCAGCCTTTCCTTTTACGGTGTCTGCTTCAGAAACAGTGGTGGTACCTGACTGATGACTCTGCATTTTGAGTGGTGTCCTTCACAATTCTGACCTCTTATACACTCAGCAACCAATTTTGCATGGAAAGGCACCGTTCCCCATGATGCTTATGGCTCCCAGCACTCATCCCTGTGTTTTCCGAGCATGCCTCATGGACACAGTGATTTCCGTTACTCATGAGTTTTCTTCCTGCGTTTTCCGAACTTGACTCTGTGCATTTGCAGATGAGGCCACCTCCTGTTGGCATTTGTGTTCCATATAGTATCTGAAATGCTTTAAGCAAGGCTTTTGTACTTGAGGATCCCCCAACCCCAACCCAAAGTTATTTTCTCCCTGTATCAGTCTCCTATAGATGTTTGGGTAAAGTACTGCAAATGAAGGAGCTTAGAAGGACAGAAATCTGTTGTCTCCAGTTTGTAGGCTAGAAGCCCAAAGTCAGGGTGTCAGTGGCACCAGTCTTCCACTGCAACCCATAGGGGAGGATCCTTCCCTGTTGGTTCCGTTCTGGGAACTCCAGACATACCTTGGCTTTTGCTGGGGTAGCTGCAGTCTTCACATGGTGCTCTCTGATTTATCTTCACGTGACCTTCTGCCTTGATGTCTGCGTCTGAGTCTAAACGTTTCTTTTTTTATAGTCATCATATTGGATTATGCTAATCACAAGTATCTGTAAAGACCCTCTTACCAAATAAGGTCTCATGTTCAGAGGCCTGGGTTCCTGAAAAAGGAAGGAGGCCAGAGAAGAGCAGTCATAGAGAAAAGAGGAACCGTCAAGTGAGAACATCTGGAGATGGGAGGATGTGGTACATCCTGACAGCTGTTCACTAAGCACTACAGATTGACGGCAGCCTGGACAGTGTGCACAGATGTGGTGAGAAGTCAAAGAAGCCATCAGATGGGGTAGAGACTTGCAGGATATTGCAGGCTCTTAGGATGTGACTTTAGGTACAGTGGGAAATTATTCCACTTAGGAAGATAGGATCTGATTTAGGTTTTTCAAAAGTCTACTCCATCTTGCATGGAAAACAGATTAGAGAACAGGGCACCAGTGAATTACGAGCAGCTGATTAGAATGGGATCATTACTGTCCGGGTGAAGGCTGCCTGTGGCTTAGATTAGGCTGGGGTCAGCGTTGCAAAGGAGCCAGGAGAAACTGATTCAGAGAGTTTTGGAAAAGAGACATACAGGATCGGCTACTGGAATGGGTGTAGATGACAGTGAGAGAAGGGAACGTTTTGTATGACTGAGTATCACCTAGTTTTCCTCACCCAGCATCTGACAGGATTGACCTGTGCGCATACCCATTCCCTGGGCTACAGTTCAGACACTGGCTACTCACTTATCTGGTCCCACCTTGAGCTTCCTGGTCATGAGCCAGAAATCCAGAAAGCCCTTGAATGGCTGGGTCTCAGCTGCTGCCACCTGTTAATGTGAAGTAGGGGCCCCTGCCCGGACCTTGGTCTTCTATCTTAGCTTTAAGGTCAGAACTCTTTTTGGTATTTTGGCTTAATTCCTCTCAGCCCTCACTACAAAGAACCTCAGCTTTCTCTGCTTTTGTGCCCTGTTGTAGTTGAAGCCTCCAACAATGTTTTTGATCCTGAAACACTGACAAATTATTTTTCATCACAGCACCCAGGTTGACAGTGCTACTTGTTGTGAGAGTCAGCTGGTGAGGCCTGACTTCTAGGGGACAGAGTCGTATGATGTTCAGCGGGGGTTAGATGGCAGATGGCAGTCCTTTTTAGGCAGTCAAGGAGGACTTACTGACCTAGGTAGGGCAGAGAAGAATCTCATGAACACTCCATGGACTTTTTACTGTTTCCCTTGTGCATATGGAAAGACAGACTAAGAAGGATGATGGTATTTTAGAGTAGGGTATCTATTAGAAACAGGTCTAGAGGAAGAGGGTGGGACTTTGTCCTCATGGTACTCAGAACTGATAAGAGATCAGTGATTGTTTCTTGAAAGAATAATCTCTTGGTAAAATGATAGCCATCCAGGGTGAACACACAAGTCTTCCATTAATGTAGTTTACACTTCCTAATTGTTTAAGGATAAATAGTCTTTTTCACTGAAGTAGATTCCTTATTTCAGTGAAACAGTGGTTATGGAGAGCAGAATTCTATGGCCATGAAATGAGGCATTATTTGAGTAGCTACCACAAGCAGGAACTTCACACATATGGCATGTGATTCTGGCTTCATGCTGTAAGATAAACTGCTTGTCTCCTGGCATTTCCTCTTTGTGTTAATCAGCTTTTTGTCAGTGTGGCAAGATGAAGGAAATAAAAAGGGAAGATTGATCTTGGCTCATGATTTTAGGGTTTCAGCCCATGGTTGGCTGGCTCCATTGTTTCTGTGCCTGAGATGAAGCGGTGCATCATGGCAGAGGGTTATGGTGGACCATCATGGGTCATCTCATGGTAGACAAAAGTCAGAGAGGGGGACTGGGGGCCAAATGTATCCTTTGAAGGCACACCGGTACCCTTGGGTGGGGAACAAGGTTTCAACACACGAGCTTTTAAAGGATAAGAGCCCAACTATTGCACTGCCCTTGCTCTCAGGAAATGCTGCTTCTCTCTAGTTTGAATGATGTGGATTAAATAAGACTCAGAGAAGAACCCTTTCCTAAGATGTAGGACTTGGGAGAGACAGAGCATAAGGCAAGTCCTTTCTGGAGGTAGAAAATTCAGGGTAAGAGACAAATTGCAGAGAAAGCTGACCTATCAGAGAATCAGTGAAAGGCAGAAGAAGCCCTGCTTTTTCTCATAATTTAGTTTTTATTACTTCCAATGAGATTTTGCACAAGTTTTCTTTGGTAAGTAATTTCATTTTATATTGCAATCCAGAGTGTCAGTGCAAGTCTCATTTTACAAGTACAGAAACTGAGTCTTGGAGAAGTGATAGTCTGGGTGATATCATCACATGGCTAGTGAGTGGAGGAGCCAAAATCTACATCTGAGTCACAAAGACTTAAAAAAAAAAATCCCACTGCACAGCTCTGCAGACTACTAGAGGTAAAATCCAGTTATGTGCTATTTCCATAAAACATATTAAAGCAAACTGCAATTGGTTGAACATAAAAATTAGACAAAGATCTATCAGCCAAATGTAAGCGAATAACATAAGAAATTGTTATGAGTTTTAATGCAAAAACCATTAGACAGTACTATGAGATATTTTATATTGATCTTAAAATACTGTAAACAAAGAAGATATAATAGCCAAAAATTAATTTATTCCAAACAACAGTGATCAAAAAATATAAAAATTGTCAAAACCACAGTGTAAGAAATTGTTAGCTCTCAAAACTTGGCAGGTCAAATTGTCAGAAATGAATAATATTATAAAGAATTTAAATCACAAACAATTAACAAGTCAGCCAAAATACAGAAATTAAACATTCTCTCCAAATCTCCATGGAACATTTAAAATTTTTATTATGTATTAGACTATGAAGAAAATCTCAGTAAACTTCAAATATTGCATACAGTAACTTTCTTTAATCATTATACAAGAAAATTAAATGCTAAGAAAAAATATATCTTGAATAAGTCTCTCACTACATAGAGGAAAAGTCTATTTTAATAAATTTTTTAAAATACTAGTCAGAATGAAGTATACATCTACACAGCTTATAAAATGTTTATAAAACAATCTAATTTTATGTATTTAAAAGGATACTCATCTACATGATATTAAATACATAAATAAGTTTCCTGGAAAAGTACACAAGAAACTGTTGATATTAGCTATGTCAAGGTAAGTGTCAGAGGCAGGAACAAGAATTTTATAGGGAATTTAAATAATTCAATTAAATAAACCCCCAATAAACCAAATTTCCAAATCCCTGTTGAATATTTTTAAAGGTATATAACAAACCATGAATAAAATTTTAACAAATTTTTAATAAATTCTACATATTTTATACTGAATTTTTCTCCCATCTAAAGAAATGTAAGATAAGAGGCATGTTGTAATGTTTTAATTTTTAAAGTAACCACTAGGGCAAAAATATAAATCCTCCAAATTAGTTTAAGAACTACACACAAAGAAATTGATAGTTCAAATATAGGAAATATTTTTAAAGTCATAAAATTAGAATACATATATTTAAAAGGATCTAATATAAATGAATTAAATCCAACTATTAATGAAAAAGTTTGTAAAGTTAAATTTAAAGAGAGTACATTTTTATGTTGTATATATAAAGAATGATTTAAAATCAGCATTTAACAAAAATTTAACAATAAACAAAAGTATGCCATGAAAATAAAACCAAAAACGCAAGGATCTTCTTACTCTCAAAAGGACAGAAAAGATTAAATAAGAAATTTTCTAATGCTAAAGAAGGTGATTCATCATGAAGATATGTACACATGGATAACTGCATAGGAAACTGTATTCTCTGTAATTGATTCCAGAAAAGATGGTTACAAAGATCACTTTATTATTTTAAAAATACAGTTGTCACAAATCTCCAGTCCCTCTCTAAAATATTTCTAGATAGTTTCACATAGTAATTTTAATACATTTCTACAGGAAGACAATTCCAGGGCTGTTGAGATTGCCTAAAAGAGAAGAAAAGCGTCTACGTTCTTTAGATGAGCATAAAACAGCAAAAGGTATCAAAGATTGCCCATGAAAGAGAATTTTATGCCAAATTTATTAAGGAAAATGTTCCAAATATGATATATTAAGGCGGGTCGAGTAGCATATTGAAACAAGGACACACCATGACTAATTGTAGTTTGTTTCCAGAATATAAGAAAATTTTAATATGTAAAAATATTTCATGTAATTTCCCATACTACATAAGGTGAAAAACCATATGGTTATCTCTACAGATGTAGAGAAACATTTGATAAAGTTCAAGGTATTCAAATGTATTCTAAATCACATTCTTAACAAAACAAGACTAGATGGGTAATTTTTCAACATCATTTATCTATATGGCCATATAGCATGATAGATACAGATAGATAGATAGATAGATAGATAGATGATATTTTTTTTCCAAAACAAGGACTAGACTTAGTGATTTTAACTGGACTGTCATCATATTCAAAGCACTGCCAACCAGGGTCCCACATTTGTAAATCCCTCTCAAGGATCCTTATCAATTATAAAACATTTCTTTCTGAAGCATCATATGTAACCCAAGGGTAACCTTTTGTGTGTGGAAACCAGACATTAACTTGCATCCTGCCCATAAACATAGTATTTGCATTTTGGGGCTGGTGGGTGGTGGCGGGTTGCCACAAGAGGACTTAAGTATTATATTTAAGAAAACATCATCAGTAAATCATGTAGCTTTCATATAATAATGCAAGACCAAATAAGGCTCCCCTTGGTTATTTGGGGTTCCTTTATGGAGAGATAATGAATTCATTATTTATGCCCACCTTGAAGTCACTTAATTAGAAAAGATAGCATAAAATTTGTCCTTGGGAGTAGTAAAAAAGAATTAAGATACGTTATGTAAATGTACAACTCCCCACAATGAATGTAATTATTATGTTCGGCAAACATGTACTAATACAATTTTCTTTAGGCCAGTCATAGTGGTGCATGCCTGTAATTCCAGCAATCAGGAGGCAGACCTAGGAGGATCACCACTGGTTTGAGGCCAGCCTGGTCTGTATAGTGAGTTCAAGGTCAGTTTGAACTATACAGTGAGATACTGTCTCAAAAAAAAAACCCTTTTTTAATTAAAAAAATAAATTAAAGTTTATCCTTGACTTTAACTGAAGTAATCACCTGAAGTCATGGACAAGCTTGCTGCGAATTGTAGTTTTGCTAGATTTCCTCACCATGAACAGGGAGGAATCTTTATAGTCAACTAATACATCCTGCTATACCTGGACTAATACCTCTGGCCAAGTGGAAAATCTGTGCAGAAACTTGAAGGGAAACCTGGCAGTTATAAGGCTGGTTTAGCTGGTTGGTCTGGAACCAGGTTAATAATATATAGGTCACCCTCATCCTTTCTCTTGGAATCCTGTTACTAGTTACCTTAACTGTGGTAGCTTTCTGGTAGCCTATACTGTGTGAGCTATAATATATGAATTCAGTCCTAGCTTCTGTTAGTCTGATTACTCAGATTGGCTAGTGAAGTGGCATACAATGGGAAAAATTATCCAGAAGCTAAGACAATAAAAAACAAAGGGCAATATTGAGAGACAGCTTACATTTCTGTCTTGAAAAAGATATTGACTGCCCTTTGTTTCAGACTGCTTCTCAAAGATGTTTCTATAATAAAACAGTCTTGTGAGAAATGTTTCCTTTCAGAACAAGGATAATTTTGTCTACAGCCTTAGGACATAAAGATGTCACCCTCTGAGCAAAGATCAGTCACCTTACTAATATGAAATATTTAAGTTCTCTAAGATCAGAGTTCCTTTTTTATAATGTAACCAATTGCATGTACAAGCATCTATCTGGACCTCCCTGTGTCATTTTCCCAGGACCTGGGAGCAAGGATGAATCATACATATATGTTGATATCATCCATTATTGCTGTGCTGTGAGTAACAAAGTCATTCATCTCTGACCTGGGAATCTCATGTCTTCTGTCAGCATCAATGGCAGTCTGTTGCAGGCTATATAGTAGCAATTATCAAGTAGGGTAAAATATCAAGCCCTTCATATTTTTTATAGTAATGGGATACAGATGAACTTGCATAACCTAGCTTGCAAAGAAAGCCATTTTAAAAATAAATCAGCCTGACCTGGTGGCACATGTCTGTAATCCCAGCACTTGGGAGGCTGAGGCAAGAGGATCATTATGAGTTTGAGATCAAGCTTTGCTACAAAGTGAGTTCAGGGCCAGCTCAAACTTCATAGCATGACCTCATCTCAAGAAGACAAAAAGCAAATAAAAAATTTAAGTAGTACATGTTTTTGTCTTATAAATATTTATATTGTCTTGATATCCCTTAGATCACATGTAGTTTTCAAAGCCTTCCCATAAGCAGCCTTCAAACAGGATCTCCAGTACGACATCCAGCCAATTCAGACTCTTCCATTCTACAGTTTCTAATACTTTTTAGCTTCTATTTTGGACCTTGTTTTAAAAAATTCTTTCCCTATTGGATATATAACACTGCTCTCTCAGAGACATAAGGCCACCTTGCAAGAACATGTTATTTGTTTCTTCATTTAGCTTCTGGGCATATCAATAGACCTGGATCCTTGGAAATCAAATTCTCATATCACTCCCATATCCACTCCTTGACTAATTAATTAATCAACCAAATATCTTTATCTTCTTGCACATTTAACACATTAAGTTTCCAGTGACTACTTACTAAACGGTTAAAATACCAATCCAGGTGGGAGATCACCATCAATCAAATCAACATTGAAATAAATACATAAACATAAACTGTGAAAAGTGCTATGAAGAAGTTGTAGGAAAAAGGACAACTTGAACATTAATGCATGAAGTGGAATTTAATTTGGCACTAAAGGAGAAATAAGAATTAACTGAGCAAAAGGATGGTGGTAAATGGTGGATTCCAGGTAGAGAGAAGAGCATTGACTCTCTTTTCTTGGTCCTATTCCTTTTTCTGAGCTATATCCCATGGCCAGTTGGAAAGGTTGGCTTTTCCTTACAAGATACTCTGTTTCTCTACTCTTTATTCTAAGGTGGCATTGATGCTTCGGCAGGTGATCATCCAAATGCCTCAGTAGAAGGTACCATCTTTTCTGGAAGGTGGTACCTTTTCTGCTTCTTCAGCCCTTCGGCTGACTCCAAGCAGCTCCTCCTCTTGGCAGCTTTCAACTAAGCACCTGTTCTCTAGCTGCACATCCCACGCTGCTTATTTGCATGACCTGAAGGCAACTACATATGAAAACTTTATTGGTTGCTGCCTGTTATGCTTGACACATTGGGTCAACTTGAGAAGTTTAGAAGTTTAAGAGACTCAGCAGGGACCCAGGCTCTTACTTTGTAAATATCTTCTTCTTGTGTAAGAGGAAGGCATGTAGATGTTATGAGTGCTACACTAGCCCTAGAAGGGTGCTTTGTGTACAGTATAAGAGAGAAAAAGAGGTTTTATCTTCCCCTGTTTTGTTCCGGCTGCTTTTGCTAACTGCTGCCTTGAAGTGTTGCCCTGGTGCCATGGACCCCTGCCTTGGAGCCAGCAAATTATAGACTGAAACTTCCACAAACAGTAAGTTAAATGAACCTTTCCTTCCTTCATTTTGGGTGGTGATATTTTGTACTAGCAATGAGAGAACAGTAGCCATGACACTGCGTTGTACACATCCCCATTAAGAAATGGAAATCATATTACATTTGGTGCTACAATATATATAAAACAACCAACAGAAATAACGCAACTAGCAAAATACAATGCCAACTCTTTGCAGGGTCATCCATGAACTCAGCAATTTCCTGTACTTGTTGAACTGCTGAACAAAATAAATAGAAAGTTAGCAAAAAAAAAAAAAAAAGAAAAAAAAGAAAGAAAGAAAAGAATGTTAGCCAGCCACAAAAAATATCTGCTGGCCAGTATTAGATAGACACTATCTTTAATCATATTAAAGTAGTTGCCACTACCTCCTTATTCCAGTGTTGGCATTGCAAAATACTACTCACCAAGCCCTCTATGATAAATCATAGGCATGTCTGTATGTTCAACATCATTCCTTAATCATTGAGCCAGAGGACAGATGTGGTTTTGAATGGAGAAAATGTGCAACTAACATTAATTATGACTGTGTCAGCTTTTCCATTATTGTGACAAGTGCACAATACTCACAGCTTAGAGGAGCATACATTTGTTTGGTTCTTAGCTTCAGAAGACTCAGCCCATGTTCACCTGGTTCTGAGACAGTAACATCACAGAGGAAAGATGTAGCAGAGTAAAGCAGCTTAGTTCATGGTGGTTTAAAAGGGCAAGCCAGGGGAGGAGTACTAGTGAGAGATACACCCACCTAAGTCGCCTTGCAGGGATGCACTTCCTGCAGTTTCTAATGACCCATACTACTGCGAACATCGTGGTAGATTAATCCACTCATGAATATCGTTCCTCCACGATCCAATTGCCTCTCCAGAAGTCTCTTGATCAAGTCAAATGAGTTAGATTATCTATCACAAAATTTCCCCCAACTTAACACCAGTCTTATGTCATTAAACCATTATTAATCTCAAGATAAGCTCAATAACAAGTTAATAATTCGACCAAAGAAGATATGACTATCCCATGTAAAACTAAATCCGCAGCAATCTCTTCCCCAAAGTCTTAGCAGTGCCGACGTTGTTCAAAACTCCAAGTTCAAAACCTCTTCTGAGACTTAAGGTAAACTCTTAGCTATGAACCTCTGTAAAAACCAAAAACAAGGTGCATAATCCCAAGGTACAATGGGGAAAACATTCCCATTCCAAGATGGAAAAACAAGAAAACTTAAAAAAGAGGACTGTATCAGTCAGAGTTTACTAGAGAAACAGATATAACACAAGGTATACAAATGTATATGAAATTACAAGATCGGATTACAATGGTGAGCCATGAAGTTGGATAAGTTGGATAAGGTTTGCCTGCACAGACTATAATAAATTATTTGTAGACTCATAGCAAAACTCTGTCAGCAAGTCACAGTAACAAACTGCATCTGGTGGCAGGATTTAAGCCAGGATTCTTCACTTATTTTAGTCCATATGTGGCCTGCTTATTATTTTATTTACCACTTCCATCCATGCCTCTTACTTGTATTGTGCAAGTGTTCAGTTATCATTTTGGTAAGTCACAGGATAACCCTAGCCAAAATGAGTTTAAAAATCATTGGAGAGCTTCTAAAATTGGAGAAAGACTCAATGATGAAACAGCAGGAAACTCCAAGAAATCTGCACTTAAAAGAAAATACCAAAAGTCCTACTTAAATAACAGATTTATTACAAGAGATAATTCACATTCTTCAAGCCCACATTTGATGATCTAATTAGGCCATGGTTCCTTCAAAACTGTTTTTTGCACATAGAGACTAAGCACAGTGCATTAAAAGACAAGGCCTTGGAGTTTTCAAAAATAAAAATATGTGAACACAAACAGAAAGCTATCACTTCATCAAATGTACCTGTACTGAGTGCATTATCTTTAGTAGCTAACTGCCTTCCAGTTTTGGTGAAGATTTGATCGATCTTGTCTACTGCTGAGGATATTTCTGTGAACTTTTAGAAGAGGCCACTGTTCAAAAGGTGTCCCATGTACCTCTTTGGGCTGACACCATAACTAGACAACTTAATGAAACAGTAGAGAATATTAAGTCATGATTGTTATGGAGAATTAATGAGTCACCATAATACATAGTCCAGGTCGATGAGTCTACTGATGTTGGTAACAGGTAACAATGCTTGCTTCTTTTCCTCCTCCTTCTCCTCTTTCTTCCTCTTTCTCTTCCATTTCTTCCTCCTCCTCCTGCTCTTCTATGCACAATACACTTTTTAGGAGGAGGTTCATGAGAAGATGTTATGTGCCTTTTATTGTCAAACAATACCTCAGCTGTAGTATTATTCAAATCTTTGAATGACTATATATTAGGAAAACTTAATTGGTCATTCTGTGTCAGTATATGCACAGACAAATGAATGGACAGCTTTCTGATTTTAACATTTAGGTCAAAAATTTGCTTCTGAATGTGAATCTAAGCATACAGAAATGCTGGCTAGCTAAAAAATATCACCTGAATTTAACAATGCTTTTGCATGATCTGATTAAAATTATCAATCACATTAAAAAATATGCTCTTAACTCATGTCTGTTCTCACAGTTCTATAAGGAGATGAATACAGAACACCCACATCTTCTCTTACAAGCTGAAGTGAAATGGTTCTCTAATAGTAGATCATGAACTGAGGTTTTGAGTTTTAAGAACTATTCCATAGACTTCTTTTAGAAAAATAATCACCACTGGCAGCACATTTCAGTGACACAGAATGCATCACAAAGCCTATTTATTCGTGTGATTTATTCAAACCTATTCAGTGTACTCAATCTCTCACCTTAGAAGCCAATGACAACTGTGTTCAAGTCAGCAGATAAAGTGGTTGCTTTCAAAGCAAAACTGGAATAAGTGAACACTGGGTTTTTTGAAACATGTCTGAAACATTAACAGTGACTTTAAAAGAAAGGCCTTTTTCTCCTAGCCGGGGTATGATCACCTATCTCACATTTCAAGTTTGAGCACTGCTTCTCAACCACAAAAGAACTCCAAACTGTAAAGGAATAAATTTGCACCCATTTGTGAATTAGCCAAGTGAATCAGCCTTGTCTGTGCTAGAAGAAGATCAAGTGCTTGAGATTAAAACAGTGGTGATCTTAAAATCCTGTTTGAGATAACCTCAAATCTTACCTTATATTCTGGATTAAAATCAAGGTGGAATATCCTCAGATTGCCACAGAAGTAGTGAAAAGCTTTTTCTATTTCCAACATCCTACATTTGTGAATCAGAGTTTTCTGGTGTACACTGGACATAAACCCACACTGGATATCCCTGTTTTCCATCAAACCCAGGTAGGGTGGTCTAGTTGCAAGAAAATAAGTTCAAGTCTTCCACTGGTTTGTCTCTGGTGACACTTGGGGACTGATGCCATAGGAGGTCATTCTTGAGCAGGGAGCCCAGGGTCTCTTTTAGATAAAAGGCTCATATTTTTGCACCCTAGAGACTAAAATGGGTTGGTTCTGATATATCCTCAAGGTATCTTTCTTCTCATTCAAGTTCAAAGTACTTAGTGTGTTTTTAGTGATGCTAATCTCTTTAGGAACCACACTTCCTTTGGCTATAACTCTGCACATGGTGCTTTTCAGGCTAAAATTTAAATATTAATATGCATTTGCTCAGCTTTTTTGCTTCCAGTTCTTATTATAGATTACCTAAAACACATCAGCAGTATCCATGGCACAGCCTTAACATTGGGCTGTCCTGAAATTTCCTCTTCCGGGTCAGATAGATTGCATTTCTCAAACTCAGCCTTCATTAGTCTCAAAACATGGGCAAAATGTAGACAAATCTTTTGTCAGACTGTCCAATTGCCTCCTATCCAATTCCCAGTAGGCCCTATTCCTACCTAAAACCTCCTTGTCCTTTATTGCTTCCATTATTACAACAGTTCTGATCTTCTAATTTCTGACCTAAATTGACTTTCAAATTCTAGTTATAGAAACCTCAGTCTTTGGTAGCTCACATCTTTAAGCTTTCAAAACTTCTACAAACCAGTTTCAAATACCTCTGAACCACATGGTCATGTATAGTCATAGCAATGACCCCAACTATCTGTTACCAATTTTATGTGTTTGTCAGTTTTCTCATTGCTTTGAAAAAGTACATGATGACTGCAATTTAAAGAAAGAGAAATTTATTTGGTTTATGGCTACAGAGGGTCCAGTTAGTGGTCAGCTTTTTCCAAGGCGGTAACATAGAGATAGAAGGGCATGGTGGTTCACAGCTTCTCACTTCTTGTGTCAAGGAAGCAGAGCCAAGGGGAAGAATTCTAGCAATACACTCTCCAATGGTATGTTCCAAGTGACTAACCAGTCCTAAGCTTCAAATAGCACATTTCACTATGAACATCTGTGGATTAATCTACTGAGGAAGATAGAGCCCCACCATGATTCAATCACCTCTCCAAGAATTCAATCAATTCATCTGTTCAATCAATTAATTTAATCAAGTTGTGTTAACACAGTGATATAAACCTATTTTATGTCCAGTTTTTAGTATGGTGCTGGGCAGTCAGTGGCAGACAAATAGTTTGCCAATAATAAAATAAATTCTTGATAGGCTAAGAATTGCTGCCTACTACAGAAAATTGCTTCTTATGTTAGCAACATTACTGCTCTATGATCGCCTTCTTAGGGTGATGAAAACTATGACAGGTTTTCTGTGTGTTTTTCCATTAATATATACTGTTCCTTGCAGTAAAATAAAGATGAGCATTAAAGCTACATACAGTGTGCAGGTTGATATTTTTTAAGCTGTTAACCTGAGTTAATTCTGCTTAAATCTCTTTTGATTTGTTAAAAAAAAATTGAACCATGATTACTAGTTGGGGACATGATTTCTGAGACTCTGAGATGTTTTGCACTTTACTCAATCTTTTCTTAAGTATAAGTTTAATGCAAATATAGCAACTCATGAGTGGTTCAGGACTTTTTGTTTGAGTTTATGTTTTTAATTGTACACGTCTTTGATTTCAGATTTGCTGAGAGGAGAGAGAGAGACAATAGTTATTGTGAGAAGATTCCTCTAAACCTTTTAACATTAATGTGAACAGACAAGAAGAAGATACCAGATAAGGAGCGTCTGAGCCATGGAAGAAGGGATGAGGCTCATTTGTTATTGAAAGTCAGTAAAGTCAAGAAAATTTGATTAGGAAAAGAAACATTTCCTCTTCTTACAATGAATAGCTAGGGAGAGACTGTCACAGAATTCAAGGAAAAATGAAAGCAGGAATTGGTAGCCACTGGCTGTGATAGGCAGCTGGGGAGAGAAAATACAAATGATGCCTCATTCTACCTTGCAGAACTTTGCAGTTTATGCCAAAGAGAGGCCGAGGAGACCTGGAGACTGCATTCTGGAAATTAACCCAAACCACTTTCACCAGGGTTTTTGATGAGCAGGTTTTCCTGAACAAAAATATAATGATCCAGTCTAGAGCTCAGGTTAATTTTTGAGAATAAGACAAAAAGTAGACCATTGAACACTGCACCTTGCCCAGGAAAATCCAGTTTTTAATTCTAGAACATTCTCACAATTTGTATACCACTAGGTGATAAACTTGTGGGGTTAGGATCTCCTGTGTTCTTTTGTCCACAAACATACTTGGATTCTCACTGCAAATCAAGAACAACCACTGTGGGGAAAACTTTACACAGATAAGCAAAGAAATGGGACAGAAATAATACTATTGGTTGGCATTCTCTCCAAGTGCCTTTCTTTCAGTTAAAACTTTCTAATACATCTGTTAACTCAAAATTCTTTACAGGTGTTTGTTACCGGTTGAGCGTTCTCCTTAGTCAAAATGGTAAATTAGATTTTTCTGGGTTGGCCACAAAGGTGCCTACTGACTACAATGTCCTCCCATTCTTAGAAGCACCTGCCACAACCACAGCCTCTTCCAGAAGACACTTTCGTAAGTCAGTATGTTTGTATAACGTAACATCACATCCATAGCCAAAGCTAGCTGCACAAGGGAAGGATGTTGACTGGAGGACTCTGGGGGAGTAAAGTCCAGGAGCTCTGCTATAAAAGGATGTTGGATGAGAGTTCACGGTCCAATCAGAATCTCCTTTTGAGAGACTGAATGCAAAACATTCAGATTCAAAAGGCTGGAGAGGCAGAGAGAGGCAGAGAGAGGCAGAGAGAGAGAGAGAGAGAGAGAGAGAGAGAGAGAGAGAGAGAGACAGAGACAGAGACAGAGAGAGAGAGACAGAGAGAGAGAGAGAGAGACAGAGACACAGAGAGAGAGACAGAGAGAGAGAGAGAGAGACAGACAGAGACAGAGACAGATAGAGACAGAGACAGATAGACACAGACACAGAGAGACACAGAGAAAGAGGCAGAGCCACAGAGGGAGAGAGAGAAACCAGTGGGAAAGCAAAGCTATGAGTAAGCAGAAATCCTGAGATAGATGAAATTAACAATAGCTTTTCAATTGTAGTAACAACAGGAGCAGAAACAAAAGCTAAGAGAATTAGGTCAGGGGTGGGGAGATACAGATAATCAGAACAGACAACCTGAAGTGTGAGCACTGCTGGTTGGTGGAGACAATGGTTATTCCTTAGACATATTAATAAAGCTTTCATTTCATCCTAGTTTGCCATAATGCTTTAGTTCTTTGGTTACTTATTTTTGCCTTTTTAAAGTTTTCTTCCTTTCCTTTATAATCTTACAATAAGTCCTATTTATTGAGAGGATGGATTGTCCTGTATTTCTTAAATCCTATAAGACCGAAGGAAATCACCAGGTCACATTGTCAGTGGGTCAGTGTAACACACTCAGATGCAATGAAGTCTCAGACTGTGCCTGTTTTAAGTCTCTACTCTTTTGGTATCTGTTTCTACTCTCGTTACCACTGTGATTGAATAGCTATCATTAATTTCTGTATCAGGGTTTCTGTTTGCTCATAGTGTCTCCTTCCCATCAGTTTTTGTTCATTGCGTTCTTTCTGTGTGTACATTTCTTGGTCTTTCCAGCCTTCTGACCCTGAATGATGTTGTCTTTGAAGAATGTATTCCAGTTTCCCTAAACTATTGGAATCTGAGAGACTTCTTAGAAATGGTGGGCTCTTCTGTGTAGTTTGATAAGTGACAGACTCTCCCCTTTTATACATATTAAGGCATCTAGGATACATCTTAATTTTCCCTTGAAAATCCTGCCAGCATGATGTCATTAATTTAGTACATCTATGGTCCCATGGGGAAATTGATGTACTGTGCTGTAGAATAAAGCCTGTAATTAGATAGAACTCAGAATAAAATAATAAAGGTGTTCTACTCTCCCTACCACACAAAAACAAACCTGTTTTCTCTGGTTAATAGGAGTCTTATGTCAAAATATGGCTTTCCAGCATGTTAAATTTCATTATTGGTCTTCCATTTTCAAAGCAGTTTTCTATTTACAGAGGAATTGAGTGTTTGGTACAAAAAATTTCTATACGATCACTGTTTCTCTTATTATTGTCTTATATTTGAACATTACATTTGATATAATTAATGAACTATTATTACATCATTAATAAAGTCCATAATTTATTCACATTGCCTTAACTTTTACCTAACATCCCCTTTTTGTTCCAGGACACCATTCAGAATACACATACATTTCCTTGAACTCCTCTTGGTTAGAAAAGCTTTTCAGATTTTCCATGCTTTTGATGGCTGGAAAAGTAGCAATCAGATACATTGCTCAATGTCTTTTTCTTGGAATGTGCAATGATTTTCTCAAGAAAATTCCAACAGGATTATTCAGGAAGAAATTACAAGTATCAAGTGTCTTTGTCATCACCTCATATTAAGGGCATATATGAGCCGCATAATTTGTGACCACTGATTCTGACCTCACCTGGTTTGAGTAGTGTGTTTCAGGCTTACCCAGTGTAAAATTACTATTCTTGCCCTTTCTTGCTGTATATTTTGCAAAGTAGCCAGTACACAGAGCTCAAACATCAGGAAGGAGGAGTTAGGCTGTTTTCCCGTTAGGATGGCATGTCTACATAATTTATTTGAAGTTTTGCATAAAACTTTTGTCTCTTCTCTGTAATTATTAATTTATTCAATCATCTATGTCAATATGGATATTTATTTTATACCTTAGATTATAATGCCACTTTATTTCTTGCTCAAATTGTTCAAGATTTCACTTGAGGGAGGCTCTTTTTCTTTCCTCGTATGCTATTTTTACATCCCCTATGAATACATGCGTATATATGTGTGTGTTCCTCATAGTGATATTTTAGCTTCTGAAATAAGATCCTTCAAACTCATCTTGTATATTTCTTGCTTCAGTCCTAGAAGCAGCTATTTCACAAAGCATCCCTGGTTTCTTTCATTGAAGAATGGTATTAGAAACTAAGATCTACACCAGTTAAATATGTTTGTTGCTACTGAGACTCTTACCACTTGTTTTTGGAAATAAAATTTCAGTGGAGTACAGCAGGCCCATTTTTTATGCATGGTCTATTGGTTGATTTTCTACAATAGTGGCAGAGTTCTGTAGTTGCAAAAGGGCCATATATCTGGTGAAACCTCTAATATATGCTGTCTTTATACAGAAGAACTCTGATAATCCTGCGATAGAGAAAAAGTGTATAAACAAAAGCACTCACTGTACACATTGGCTGTAATGATTTCCTCCAGAAAGGAGACTTCATCAGGAATAGAAGCTGCAATTAGTCACCAGATAGTTAAGTTTACAATAATTCATGGTGCCCTCTAAAATCCATCCATGTTTTACTCCATTCAAATTGGAAATTTATATAGGAATTTAAAAAACCATCGTATGCTTTCAATTTTAATTTGCCAATAATTTTTGCAACTGTCTTGTGAACATTAGATTGTTTAGGTTACCTTTGTGGGCAGGATGTAGTGGAAACTTTAGAATATTACCCTCCTTCCTAGGATTAAGACAGATTATTTTGAGTATAATGTATTTTCTTCTTTTTTTTTATTTAAGGAGAAAAAGAAAAAAAAACAGAAAAAGGGTACAAGTTATACAGAATTTCAGAAAAAATAAACAGTAGGAAATCACTAGTTAATAGATTACATATTGTTATCTTAGAAATAGTTGTCCAAGTTACAAAATTAAAGCATATAAAGTGGACTTTCAAACAGTGAGACTGGAAACAGTTTTCTTCAATGATCCAACAAAACTCAGTAATATGGTTATCTATCTTATCCACTTAAATATGTATGTAGTTATATTCTTTAGAGTACTTTCTTTTCCTTTCTTTTGTACAATGACAATTACACATTTTGGGTTTATTACTCCCACAGTTCTTATTACTTTTTTTTTTTTTGAAGAGAGTAAAACCAAATGTGACATAATAGAACAGAATCAGTCAAATCAAAAGGATGGACATAATAGATAATGTAAAAACAAAATACTAGGTGATCAACAATGGTTACCATACTGCCTCTTGCTATCTTAAAAAGAATCGCCTATATCATCAGTTATGATAAAATTGAACAAAACAATAAAGAATAAAACCAAAACATTGGAGACATTACAGGACTTTAAAAGAAGATAATAGTCAACCGGAATGTGCATCATAATGAATCTGACATTAGTCTTTACAGTTTTGCCTATACTTTCGAACTTGGTACTATCAAGCAAAGCAGAATAGAGGAAAATCAGTCAAAGCAAGATGGTGAGGGCTATACAGGGTTTCAAATCAAGTTAATAGGAAATCAAAGTGGGTTACTATGATGTATCCTGCTTTTGTTTTATTTTTCTCTTAATTAAAAAAGATAAAAATAAAAAAGTAAATATTTTTTAAAAAGGAGACTGAGATAAAAGAGTGCATAACAACAAAAAGTGCAGGCCAAAGCACAACCATTTAAGCAAAATCGTGTTTCACCACAAGGTATCCTGACATAAAAGTAGTTACCATAGTGTCTCTTTCCTTGAAATCTTTGAGTATAATTTCAGATACTGTAGCACCAAACATATCAAGACAATGTAAAACCATTCAAGAGAATGACAGTATTACAAGGTATTTAGAACTGCCTATCAGAAAATGAACAATGGTTTCTGTATAATCTCCTTGTCTATAAAAGTTTTTGCTTATATTATCACATATAATAAAATACAATAAGATACAATCTGTTAAGACTGATGGAGACAGAAGAATAAAAGCTTGATGGGACTTCAAAGCAAGATGATACTAAATCAGCACTAGCTATTATGATGTCCTGTTTTCTCCAAAATAGCTGTTCCTACCATCCAATCTTCTCTGCCTCATTTCTGTTGAGCTCTTTTTCTGTCATTAGTTGTCAGTTTGTCCTCTTCATTTTGCTTTCTGCTCCATTCATTGTGGTCTCTCTGCCATGTTTCTGAAGTCTTGGTATTTTCCTTTTTTAGAATATCCTGCAGTATTCTCTGTAGAGTTGAATTGGTGGTTACAAATTCCCCTAGTTCCTCTTTATCCTGGAAGCACCTTGTTTTTCCATCAATTTCTAGGGACAGTTGTGCAGGATATATCAACCTTGGCTGGAGGTTGTTATCTTTCAAAGTTTGAATTATTCCCCCCCCCCACTCTTCATGATTTGATGGTTTGTGCTGAGAAGTCTGTTGTAATTCTGATGGGTGTTCCCTTGTAAGTGATCTGTTTCTTGTCTCTGACAGCTTTTAGTATTCTGTTCTTATATTGGATTTCTGGAATTTTGATTATTATATGCCTGGGTGTAGCTCTGTTTGGGTTGTAGGTGGCTGGGGTCCTGTATGCCTCATACATCTGAGTATCTTTACCATTTGCTAAATTAGGGAAATTCTCTTGGACTATTTCTGTGAATAGCTTTTGTAGTCCATTTGTTTGTGTCCCTACTTCGTCTTTTATGTTCTTAATTCTTAAGTTACAGATCCTCTTATCATCTTTTAGCCTTTGTATTATTGCTGTTTGTTTTCTTGTTATTTTTAAGAAGTTTTTCATTTCATGCTCCCATATTACAAATCTGCCCTCCAGTTCTGATAATCTATCCTTAGTTTCTTTCAAGCTGTTATGCCAGCTTTCAATAGAGTTTTTAGTTTCCTGGTAATCTCTTTGAACTTGCTTCACGTATTCTGTTTTCTTTATTTTCTCTATCAAACAATTCTCCCCTTTTTTTCTGTTCTTACATTCCACCATCTGTTTTTTCTTGGGCAGTGCTTAGCATTTCTCTAAATATTCTGCTTATATCTTGCTTTATTTCGTTAAATACTTCATTTTTAAACTTGTCTATGAGGCTCTGGAGATACCACTTTATGTCTATTGGTGCCGTGTCTGATATTGCACGTTTTCTGTCTTCCTTTGCGTTTCCCTTTCCTGGATCAGTGTTCTCAGGGTTGGGGACTGAGGACCCTTTCTTGTTGCTTCCTCTTCCCATATTTTTTGTTCTTTCCATACAAGCAAATGTAGGAAGCCCAATTTTTTTCTCTTTTTTGGTTACAGTTTGTTTGAATTGAGCTAGATAGGTGTTCCTGCCCACTGCAGTGTACTAGGGAGACACAGACCTGGGCAGCCTCTGCTGGGCCCGCCCCTCCAGGTCAACCTACCGAAGGCTTCACTGCTAGGGTGTATCTCTAGGCACTGGGACCTGGTTTTGGCTAGCATACTGGGTCTTAGTCAGCAGCATCACCCAGGCCAGGCACTCCCCACCAATCCCACTTGAGAAGGGAATATGTGGCTAATGTCACTGCAGCGTCCTGTTCCGGCAAGTCTGCCGGGTCCCAGTATGTCCTTTGCTGGAGCCTCCTACTCTAGTCCCGCTCTCAACTCCGTCCCGCTCTCAGAGCGTTCGCACGTCTCTCTTACTGCCCTGCAGATTTGGATGCGGCAATGGCAGCAGGAATTTCAAATTGCGGCTTCCAGTGGCACGGGTTCTAGCTTCCGTGCTGAGATTTTATTTGTTCCTGTTATAGCATCAGGATTGGATTTCCAGTTGGTTTCTCTTAGCTTAGTGCATTCCTGGGTTGGCAGTGTGTATCTCCCCTTGCTTAGGACTCCTCGTACCACACCATTCCTGGATTTTAAGCGGGGTATCTCAGAGAGCCTCATAGCTGCTGCTATCTATCCGCCATGTTCTTCCGGAAGTCCCTAGTATAATGTATTTTCTTACTCTGCTTGGCCTAGCAACCCAGAACCCATTCCCCAATCACAACCCACTGATATTTTAATTAATATGAAATGGGGGAAAATATCCTTTTTTTCCTAGAAAGCCTTTTCTTTTGGTATTTGGTCTTGTAATTATCCCCTTACACTTCCACATGAAGCATGCTGGCATTTAAGTTACATGTCTGCTGAAAAGGTAGCATGCTGGGAAGTTAGAAACCAAAATGAACATTTCTTTGTAGACTAAGTTCTCAGCTTATCACAGGGCTTTCAAAGAAGGCAACAACAGACTTTAGTACTCACAGGATGTAGACTGAGCTTTTCCTCCTTTTTGTTATTAAGATTCACTACAATTTGCAAAGGCTGGTTTCTTCAGTGGGCCTCATGGACTATGTCTAGTGACATATGTTCCTCTGTGATTCTGCAAAGTTCAGAGGCAATTGGGGGTTCAAAATATCCCAAGGCCTCTGAATGCTCCTATGTACCCCCATTTCAATTCTCAGGATCTGACAGTGCTTATGACCAGTGTTTTCCTGGGAAGGCTGGAAATTCAACATATCAGAGCAAACCAGAATTAACTACTGCATTTGGTTTGTAGTTGTTTTGGCCTGGCTGCAAGAGAATTTATTTTTTAGCATGTATCATATATGATCCTCTTATTTTCTAACTGCTCCTTGAACTGAGAATATAGTAATTTTGGCTCATGTTTTTACGTAAGATACTCTGACAGTTTCTAGCTGCCACCTCACCCCACAATCCATTTGTCCTCTTTCCAGTCATGCCATGGCAGTGACTACTTGAGACTCCTCAAAACATCATTGCTTAACCCCAGTATGTCATAGGCTAAAAAAACTTCGCTCTTGATTTTAACCAGTGCAAGTTTACTGCCTTAATCTCCAACTTTCCAGGCACTTAATCCCAGATTCCTTCCTATCTCCATTTCCTGAACCATGAGAATCACTCAAGGCTCCTGAGTCTGACCTAGTCAGGGTTACTGCACAAAAACTGACTGGCTTCATTAAGTTATACTAAACCTAAAATATGCATAGCACCTTTCAAAAGAGACCTCAAAATACAACCAAGTACTATTGTCTTATTAATTTTTCCTGTAACAGTCCAGAAGAACACGGGCTGTCTAAAGTTGGTAGGTGGCTCAGTTCTACGACACCAACCAGACAGCCTGGTTTCTTCTTTTTTATTGCCCTGTTGTCTGGTCAAATGTTGCTCGTGTTCACTGTACTAAAGTCAGTTCCTCAGTACCACATGCATATTGAGCCCTGCTGTAGTTTGGATCTGGAATGACCCCTAAGGTGCATGTATTACAAGGTTTGTTCACCAGCCTAGGCATTATGAGAGAGGAGGTGGAACCTTCAGGAGGTGAGGCCTGAGGGAGAAAGTTAGGTCTGGGGGCATGGCCTTGAGTACTGGGACCCCAAATCCTACCTCTCTCTGTTTTCACTTCTGGGTTGTCATGAGGTAAGCAGGCTCCTTTACCATGTGCTTCTGCCATGATGTACTGTGACACCACAGGCCCAAAGCAAGTAACTATGGACTGAAATCCCTTAAACTATGAACAAAATAAATCTTTCCTCTTTACAAGTTTGTTTATCTTAAGTATTTGTTTCAGTGACAGAAAGTCAACTAACACAAGTCCATAAAAGGTAGGAAAAAGAGGAAAGGAAGTACAAGTGAATTCCTGTCCAAAATGTAATGTGGAAGTCATACACATCACATCTGCTCACGCTTCCATGATGGGATGTTAGTCAGTAGCCGTGACTGACCACAGCAAACACCGGAAAATTTAGCATTCATCCCTGAAGCCATTTTCCCAGATGAAGCATAAGGCAAGTTTCCATTACTAAAAAGAAAATGACTGCTGGAAATGGTGGGGCACATCTATAATCCCAGCAATTAGAGGCTAAGACAAGAGGATTGCCTTGAGTTCAAAGCCAGCCTGAATATATAACAAGACCTTGTCTCCAGACAAATTAAATAAATAAAATAAAAATATCAAACCCTGTCTTCACTGTCCCCATCCTTTGTAGCCTGTATCAAAAATTCACATCGTCGGGTATGGTGTATAGTGGCATAGGTTTATAATCCTAGCATTCAAGAGACTGAGGCAGGACAATTGCCATGAGTTTGAGGCCAGCCTGGACTACATAATGAGTTCAAGAGCAGCCTGAACTACAAAACAAGAGCTTGTCTTCAAAAAAAAGGAAAAGAGGAAAATAAATATCAAGAAACAATCATCAACCAAAATAAATGTGTTTAAGTAGAGAAGAAATTTATTAAAAACTAACCATAAGATACATGGAAACACTAGGAAATTTCGAAAAGATTGAAAAAAGCATCTAGACATCCAGAATCACAGAGGAAATTATGCCACAGGAGGACACTGCTGCTGACTCTCATTGGACATGGGACACCAGACCCTGCTCTCTTGTGGGCAGGAACCAGATACACCATGCAATGCCCATGGAGTTCTGCCACTCAGATCTCCTGCTATAGGGAGCATAGGTTCCATCTTTGTGGAGGTTATACTTCCCTAGGGCTGTTCGAAAAAGAGACTGAGCCTCTCAGAGACACAAGTGCCAGCTTCTATGAATGCCTATGTCATGACCTCAAGAACTTAAGCCTGTAGGTACTTCTTTATATGGCACAAGGGACTTGCACATGTGATCTTGATATGCAGGGTTTTCCTGGATGAGCCTCGTGGGCCTGATGTCATTCAGGGTTCTTATAAGAAGGAAGCCAGGGATCAATGTGTGAAGTAGGCGATGTGATGGCTGAAGTAGAGGCCAGTGACACGGCAGCAGACCATGGAATGCTGGCAGTCTTTATGAAGCAGATGAGGAACAACTGCCCTGGCGTACTCAAGACACCATGATTTCATTGCTATCAGATGCACTTCAGAGTTATAACCTCTAGAGCTATAAGATAATAGGTTAATACATTCGCATTGTTCACCAACAAGCTAGTTAAGATTTCCCTTAACTCAGAATTATCCTTCTGTGTGTATGTGTGTGTTACAGATATGTAGGTTGCAGCAAATTTCAACTATTTAGAACAATATTGATAATAGTATTTATGTTATTATTCATTAGATCTCCAGTTTGTTCATCTTATAGGACTAAAACTTTATACCCCATTGCCTAACATCTCATCTCACCATGCACATGTATATCAGATTAACTAGCTACACACTAAATACAGGCAGTTTTGAACTGTTAGCTATAACACAGGGAGAGATACCACAAGTTGTTTGCTAGAAGGGATAGCAAGACAGAGGAGAGGGGCTGGGATGTAGCTCAGTGGCACAGTGCCTGCCAGGCAAGAGTGAGGTTCTGAGTTCAATTTCTGGTAGCAAAAAAAAAAGGAAAGAAAGACAGAGGAGAAGCAGGGAACTATTAAATTGTATATAAATAGTCAAAAAATTAAGACTATAATTAGCATTAATTAGGAAGAAAAAACTTGTGTAACTTTAAGTCACAAAGTTTACTTCAGTGGCATAAGGAGATAAACACCGCTGGGAGACACCACTGGTGAAATGGAGACTTTCTCAGAACTGCGCTGCAATGTGAGGCTCTTCCCAGCATTCCTTGCTTTCCTTTCTCGCCTCAGTTATCAGGCCTGCCTTTCAGTCTAATGGCTCCCTCCGCAGGCTCCCACTCCCTCCCTCTTTATCCTCCAGAGCCATTTCCCCTAATAAATCTCTTGCACATTTAATTCTATCTTGGCATCTGTTCTAAGGAATACTGCTCTTTCTCCTGCCCCAGGGGCTGGAGATTTAACCATCTCCCACCCCACCCACCTCACTCCCTAGACTGGATTATCCACTGCCTCTCATGGTTAGCTCGAGCTTCCAGTTCAACGTTTTGGGTAGGCCTCTGTTAATGAAGCTTGGGCCACATGGCCCTGCTCCAGGGAGGGGCCTGGGAAAGCAAGCAGTTGGGTGTTGACTGACCACCTTAGTGGAGGTGAGATTCAACTCTCACGGAGACTCACACAGTCAGGGGACTTCCCTGAACACAAAAGAGGGCCTGTGTCAGCACAGTGCCCCAAATGGCAAATGTCCATGACCACATCCCTCTCACAAATAAATTCAGTCCTATTCTATGTGACCCCAGAATGTCCAATCTTCTTTCCCAAGAATTTCTGATGACTTTTGGGGAAATGCTCACATTAGCTCATCGGACCTCTCACTGTCCTATTATTTATCTGCCCCATTTGGGCAGCGCTCCGCCCTTTTTTCCTATAGCACAGCTGCCTCCAATCATAGATCTCAACAAAACTTCATCGAGAGCCTAAGCACAACAGGAAGAGATTGCTCCTGCAGCCCACTGGATTCCTCCATCAGAGGAATTCTTCATGCTCAAGTTCTGTTCTCAACCTTCTGCCATCAGCATGATGCTTTCCTCCCCTATTCTCCTTCTCTTGCTCCATTCTCCCATGGCCTGCTTCTCCCCACAAAATATATTAGACCAAAAAATATGTCTGGAGGGCAGATTAGCTTTGTTCTGTTTTAATCCGTTTCATCCAGAATAAAAGAATAACCCTTTCTTTGCTCAACTAACAAGACTTTTACAGTGTTTTCCCAGTTATACTGATGGTATCCTTGAAAATGAATTCTGTCTCTGTCTGTGGAGTAGTGAACACAACTTTTAGAAAGGTTGAAAAATAGCGGTGTTTCTGAACCTATCTTAAACCACTCCATCTCTTCCCCAAATACACCTACACATTTAAGTAGGTAGATCAGGAGATGAGAATTGTGACATTCATGTTCTGGAGAGAATTTTTTATTTTTCATGACACGCTTCCTTTTCCATATCTGCCTCCAAACTCCTTGTTCATCTCTGCTCACTGGTCAGGTGGCCCACTATGCTAAATTAAATAAGTTTGGCCTGAAGCTACCTCAGTACATATACTAAATTTAACCTAAGTGTTTCCTTATATATAGTGATCCGTAACCTAAGGCTCAGTAGAAAAATTGTAATCTACTCTTCTAATAAATAGTCAAGCTTCAGTCATCCAACCATTCAAACCAGCTTCAAATTAAATTTTAACCAAAGATCCACTGGGTCTTTGTGTGTCACTTCCGTGTTCTGTATGTCACTTCCCTTTTCTGTCTATAAATGCTACCAAGCCACATGACAGCTTGTTGAGTTGCTCAGAAGCTATTCTGGTCTGGGGACTATGATTCCCACATAGTTCCCTCCTCAGTTAAAATGTAGAGTATATTATGTCAGAAGGTTGGGACTTAACATGGATGCTAATTCTCATAGGAATGCTGTGCTTTCTGGATTTCCAGTCCATCTGCCTCAAGCACAGGGCTGTGGTGTTTCAGCCTTTGCACCAGACAGTAGTGGTTTGGGTTTCTGTGATATATGGTGTGGAGCACCACTGAGATCCACGACAGGATGAAAAAACACCACGGAAACCAGCAAAGGACAAAGTACCCTAAAGTGGGAGGGTGACTATTCCAGGAGCCTCAGACTCTCACTGAATCTGTTCCTCGTTCTCACTGCATCTAAATCTGGCCTTACCATGCGTGCACATAGGTTCCCCTGCTTCTCTTCTACCATAGAATCCAACAAAGTTCTACCCCAAAGAGAAGCAGGAAATACTCAGTAGGGTTCTTTAGAGGTGAGTACAGCTGAGAACCTGACTTCGCCTCTAAAGCAAAACTAACTAAGTGAATAAAAATTTAAGTTTCTTTTCTGTTCTTCCTTGGCTGGAATCTTTAAAAAATTTTTGATATCTTAATTTACAGCACAGGGATTTCTAATAACTAAATTCTGGTAACACATTGGTTGACTTTAGCTAGGATTCTTCTGCCTTTTCACTGTTGCTTTTATTTTGATATTTGTGTCTGTTTACTGTCAAAGGTTTTCTTCTCATTTTCTCATTTTCTCCCAGTGGTTTCACCTGTACACCAGTACAAAAAAGACAAGAGCCCCATTAGTATTAACTACTGTCACTTACTGATCATCTGTCATATTCAGATACTTTATATAAAAATGCTACGATGTGTCTTATGAAAATTGCATCCTAAAAATAATAATAGGTAACTTTAGGGTCTATTTCTTTTAAGCCAGGTTTTATTCTCCCTTAATCTATTCTGTCATCTCAGTGTTATTATTACTATTTTTTAAAGATAAGAAAAATGAAAAAAAAATACTATTAAATTTATCTTTCAGAGGAGTTGATGAGGCTTAGAGAGGATAAATCATGTAGTTATTAAACAGTAAAAACAACATTTATACTAAAGTCTCAGATTTTTTGGAGCCTACCCCTTTTAAGTGTTGTACCCCTGTTTAACAAGTTTACACAGGCCCTGACCTGGGGACCCAGGCCGGTTTCCCACCAGACCCGGGGACCAGCCCAGTTCAGAGACTATAGCAGCTGCTGCTGGGAGCTCCACCCAGCCTGCAGGAAATTTCTCCCTGACTTGAGGGACCAGACCGGCTCCCCACTATACCAGAGATGAGACCGAAGGGTGAGAGTAACAACTGCGGCTGGGAGCTCCGCCCAGCCTGTGGGAACTTTTGCCCTGACCTGGGGACCCAGGCCAGTTCTCCACCAGACCCCAGGACCAGGCCAGATCAGAGACTGTGCCAGCGGCGGCTGGGAGCTCTGCCCAGCCTGAGGAGACACTCCTCCTGGCCTGAGGAGCAGGCCATAGTTCCCTGCGGGGTCCAGTGAGTGGGGCCCTCGCAGGGTACCCCATCCCAGGTTGGTGGATCTCTCTCCCACACCTGGAACAACACTTGAAGCTTCCAAATACAGGAAAATGACAAAATGAAAGTCTAAAATGCAATCTCAAACATCCAGCCCATCCCAAGAAAGTCCAGGAGCCATGTGCATAGAAGAAAATACATGCCACATGACTGAAATACCTGAAATAATGGTAACTGAAATAAAGAAGCAAGTATGGGAAGCCTTGAAGGAATTCAAACTAGAAATATTCTCTCAGATGAAAGAAAAATTGATAAAAGAAATGAAGCAGATGCTAAACATAGCTAAAGAAGAGGCAGTTAAAAAATTAGAGGAACTAAACAGAAGGATAGAATCCCTGGATGAACAGTATAGGAAGCAAACAGAATACATAAAACAGATGCAAAGAGATATACAGGAAATCAAAAACTCCATTGAAAGTTGTAAAAACCGCCTCAATGAATGTGAAGATAGAATCTCAGACCTCGAAGACAAGATTGCAACAAGTGAACAGGAAAGAAAAGATCTTTTAAAAATAACAAGAAATCAGGAAATAACAATTCAACACCTACAGGATGATGCAAAGAGAAACAACATAAGATTGATAGGGATAAATGAAAAAGAAGGGGACAACATAAAGGATGTCAAGAGGATATTTAGAGAAGTAATAGCCGAAAATTTCCCAAACATGAGATTGGAAACTGATATCAAGATCAATGAAGCATATAGATCTCCAAATAGTCACAACCAAAATAAATCTACACCCAGACATATAATAATGACCATCTCAGAAATTGAACAAAAGAATAGAATATTAAAGGCTGTCAGAGAGAAAAGACAGATCACCTATAAAGGAAAACCTATCAGAATTACAGCAGACTTCTCAGCACAAACAATAAAGTCAAGAAGAGCATGGAGTGATGTATTTCAGATCCTAAAAGAAAATGATTTTCAACCTAGGCTGATGTACCCTGCAAAACTGTCCTTCAAATTTGATGGAGAAATACGATACCTCCATGATAAAGATCAGCTGAAAAACTTCATGATCACCAAGCCAACCCTGCAAAGAATACTGAAAGACAGCCTAGATACATTTAGGAAAAAACCACTAAACAAAGCAGACAGTTGAACAGAGCAGAAAGATAAACATGCAACGCCAGAAAAAAATATGTCAACAATAAACCAATTTATAACAGTTCTTACTATTAATGTAAATGGTCTCAATACACCAATTAAAAGAAACAGACTGGCAAAATGGATCAACAAACAAAATCCAACCTTATGCTGTTTACAAGAAACCCACTTAACTCAAAAGGATACTCACAGACTCAAAGTCAAAGGATGGAAAACAACATTCCATGCAACAGGAACCCCAAAAAAAGCTAGGGTAGCTATTTTGTTTGCAAACAAAGTCAACTTCAAGCCAATAATGATTAGAAAGGATAAAGAAGGTCGTGACATACTGGTTAGGGAAAAAATCCAAGAGGAAGATATAACTATCTTAAATACATATGCACCAAACTCCAGAGCACCCAGTTATATAAAACAAGTACTAATAGAAATGAAAAACCAAATCAGTAGTAATACAATTCTGATAGGAGATCTTAACACACCATTGACACCAATGGACAGATCAACCAAAAAGAAAATCAACAAAGAAATAAAAGAACTGAATTGCACCTGTGAACAAATGGACTTAATAGATATATACAGAGTATTCCACCCAACAACAACAGAATACACATTCTTCTCAGCAGTACATGGGTCATTCTCTAAAACAGACCATATATTAATTCACAGAACATATTTAAATAAATGCAAAAGGGTTAAAATTATCCCTTGTATGCTATCGGACCATAGCGCCATGAAATTAGTAATCAATGATAAAAGATATTGCAAAAATCCCACAAACACATGGAAACTGAATAACACACTCCTGAATAATCAGTGGGTCACAGAGGAAATTAAAAAAGAAATCAAGCAATACCTACAAACAAACGAAAATACAGATACAACTTACCAGAATCTATGGGATGAAATGAAAGCCGTCCTCAGAGGAAAATTTATTGCACTGAGCTCCCACATCAGGAAAACAGAACGAATACAAATAAATAACATGATGCTACACATCAAAGAGCTAGAAAAAGAAGAGCAAGTCAAGCCCAAAGTCAAAAGAAGAGAGGAAATTATAAAAATCAGAGCAGAAATCAACGCAATAGAGACTAAGAAAACAATCCAAACAATCAACGAATCAAAAAGTTGGTTCTTTGAAAGAATAAATAAAATCGATAAGCCTCTAGCCAACCTTATTAAAAGAAAGGAAGAAAGAGCTCAAATCCATGCAATAAGAAATGAAAAAGGTGAAGTCACTACAGACTCAATAGAAATACAGAAGATCATCAACACCTATTTTGAAAGCCTCTATTCTCAAAGGTTTGATAACACAGAAGAAATAGACAGATTCTTAGAAACATATGAAGTACCAAAGCTAGATCAAGAGGATGTAAAACTGCTGAATAACCCAATCTCTATCAATGAAATTGAACATGTAATTAATTCCTTACCTACAAAAAAGAGCCCAGGCCCAGACGGATTTACTGCAGAATTCTACAAGAAATACAAACAAGACCTAATACCGACACTCCTTAAACTCTCCAATGAAATTGAAAGGGAAGCAATCCTTCCCAAGTCATTTCTGGAAGCAAATATTACTCTAGTACCAAAACCCGGGAAAGACCCAACTGAAAAAGAGAACTACAGACCAATCTCCCAAATGAACACAGATGCAAAAATCCTCAATAAAATATTGGCAAATAGGATCCAGCAAATCATCAAGAAGATTATACACCATGACTAAGTGGGATTCATCCCAGGCATGCAGGGATGGTTCAACATACGTAAATCAGTAAATGTAATCCACCATATCAATAAAGCCAAAAGTAAGAATCACATGATCATTTCCATAGATGCAGAAAAAGCCTTCGATAAGGTCCAACATTCATTCATGATAAGAACTCTACAGAAAATTGGAATAGATGGTCTTTACCTCAATATAATAAAGACTCTCTACGACAAACCAACAGCCAGTATCAAACTAAATGGCCAAAAATTGAAAGCCTTTAACTTTAAAATCAGGCACAAGACAAGGATGTCCTTTATCACCTCTCCTATTTAATATAGTACTGGAAGTACTAGCCAGAGCAATTAGACAAGAGAGAAAAATAAAAGGGGTAAAGATAGAAAAAGAAGAATTTAAATTGTCATTATTTGCAGATGACATGATACTCTACATAGAAGACCCCCTAAACTCCATTGAAAGACTCTTAGATATAATAAATAAATTCATTAATGTAGCTGGGTACAAAATCAATACTCAGAAATCAATAGCATTCTTATACACTAACAAGAAAATCATAGAGAGAGAAATAAGAGAAGCCACACTCTGCACACTAACAACCAAAAAAAATGAAATATTTAGGAATTACTCTTATGAAAGAAGTGAAAGACCTATACAGGGAAAATTATAATACACTGAAGGAAGAAATTGAAGATGATCTCAGAAAATGGAAAGACATCCCATGTTCATGGATAGGAAGAATAAACATTGTGAAAATGGCCATTCTCCCAAAACTGTTATACAGATTCAATGCAATCCCAATAAAAATACCATCAACATACCTTATAGATCTAGAGAAATCATTCCTAAGGTTCATCTGGAACCAGAAGAGACCTAGAATAGCAAAGGCAATTCTAAGCAATAAAGGAAAGGCAAGAGGCATCACAATCCCTGACTTGAAGTTATACTACAAAGCAACAGTAGTAAAATCAACATGGTACTGGAATCAAAACAGAGCAGAGGATCAATGGAATAGATTAGAAGATACAACTACAACTACAAACACACTCAACCACCTTATCTTCGATAAAGGAGCCAAGCAGGTTCACTGGAAGAACGACAGTCTTTTTAATAAATGGTGTTGGAAAAACTGGCTCTACATTTGCCGAAAACTAAAACTCGACCCAAGCCTATCACCATGTACTAAATTAAAATCTAAATGGATTAAAGATCTAAATATTAAAACAGAAACACTAAATCTATTGGAAGACAAATTAGGTAGATACCTTGAAGACATAGGTGTAGGTAGAGAATTCATGAACAGGACTCAAACTGCACAGGAAATACTTCCCAGAATCAATAACTGGGACTACCCCTTATTAAAAAGTTTCTGTAAGTAAAAAAAATCTCCAGCATAGTGAAAAGAAAACCCACAAATTGGGAAAAGATCTTAGTGAACTCCCCCTCAGACAAAGGACTTTTGTCTAAAATATATAAAGAATTTAAAAAATCAGACCCCCAAAATTCAAAGACCCAATCCAAAAATGGGCATCTGAGATGAATACACACTTCTCAGAGGAAGAAATACAAATGGCAAATAAATACATGAAAAAATGTTCATCATCATTGGTCATTAGGGAAATGCAAATTAAAACCACACAGATTCCATCTCACTCCTGAAAGGAGGGCCAGGATCAAGAAGACCAACAACAACAAGTGCTGGAGAGGCTGTGGGGAAAAAGGAACTCTCCTACACTGTTGGTGGGAGTGTAGACTGGTACAACCTTTGTGGAGGTCAGTCTGGAGATTTCTCAAAAAGCTGGGATTGGAAGTCCCATTTGTTCCAGCTATTCCACTACTAGGCATATTCCCAGAAGAACTGAAAGCATCATACCAAAGTGATGTATGCGCACCTATGTTTATAGCAGCACAGTTTGTAATTGCCAGATCATGGAAACAACCCAAATGTCCATCAACCGAGGAATGGATAAAAAAGCTGTGGTACTTCTTTACAATGGAGTACTACTCAGCTATAAAAAAGGATCACATTGAGGTATTTATCAATAAATGGGCGCAGCTTGAAACCATACTCATAAGTGAACTAAATCAAACTCGCATCTGTGAATTACGAATAGTTTCCCTAGTGTAGGAAATGAATCAAATATATAAAAGTATGTGATAACCATGATTCCCCATTATATGGCCTTGAAGCCTTATAAAATTTTCACTCATTAATTGGAATGGCTTTATTCTGGGCTGTTTGATATCATGGCCGGTGATGCAATGAACAGCCACTTTGAAGAAAATAAGACATAATAACAGCTAGTGCTGATTTAATAACATCTTGTCTTAAAGCCACATCAAACTATGGTTCTTCTGTCTCCATTGATTTTATCATGTTGTAACTTGCTGGATTTTATCATATGTGGTAATATAAACAAAAATTGTTATAGGCGAAGAGATAATATTGAAACCATTGATCATTTTTTCTGTTAGCTGATTCTAAATACTCTATAATGCTTTCATCCACTTGAATGGTGTTACACAGTCTTGATATGTTTGACGCTATAGTATATGAAGTTATATTCAAATATTTCAAAGAAAAAGACACTATGGTAACTACTATTAAGTCGGGTTATTTGATGGTGAAGCACTAGGTTGCTGAAAGTGTTATGCTTTAACCTGTATTGTTATGTTGTTATGCCCCCTTTTATCTCATCCTCTCCCTTATTCATTAAAAAATTATTTAATTTTTTTAAGAAAATATATTAACCAATAAAAAAATGCTCCTGGATCTGTAGGGAAAAAGAAACCCTTTACAACTGTTGGTTAGAGAGTAGACTAGTACAAACACTGTGGAAATCAGTGTGGAGATTCCTCAAAAAATTAGGATTAGAGGTCCCATTCAACCCAGGTATTCCCCTTCTGTGTATCTTCCCAGAAGGATTGAAAAACATCACACCACAGTGACAAATGTGAAACCATGAGGTTCAAAATATACAATAGTCACTGTGAAATGGGAGGAAACTGTTCAATAAAAAGAAGAAACTAAGATAGGGGAAAAGAGAAAGGATAGAAGGGAAAAGAAAAAAATGAAAGTTAGTTATACCATTAGTGTCACTTAGTTCACTGAATAGGAAAGGTTGTGCCAATATTGATTGAAGAAATGTTTATGTCCATATTTTGTACTTGAGTGACTAAAGATAATGATGTGTAATTTATCAACAATTGTTACTTTTTCATTATTTTGTTGTAAAAATTTGTTTTACCTTTTCTTCTTAATATTAACAAATAAAGTAATTTATAAAAAAAAAGAAAAAAAAAGAAGTTTACACATCTCTTTGTCTTTTCAGAGTGCGCTTTAGGAACTGTCTGGTCCAAGTAAATTTTTCAGTCATTATCCAGATGGGCTCTTTTAACTTTGGAATGATGAGTCTAGAGCTGGATTTCTGAAACCTGTAAAGGTAGTTAATAGCACCTGGGTTATATGTGTTTACAGGTGTCTACAGGTATAGCTGGTCTTTTAACTAGACTTCTATGAAGCTGATTAGAAGCTGTTTCTGTAGGGTTCTATTTAATTTTTAACCTTTTTAGAGCTCTGTGGTCTGTATTTTGTATGTAGTTTCTATTTAACCTTTAATAATTCTAATAGTTTTGAGTTACCTCTGCCACAAATGTAGGCCCATTATCACTGCCAGTAATCAAGGGTAGGCCATATCTAGGGATGATTTCTCAAAGCAGGAATTTCTATTGCCTTCTCAACTAGGGTAGGGAATGCCTTGAGCTAGCCTGAGTAGGTGCATATAAGTACTAATAGGTGTCTGTTAGCCTCCATAAGGCTTTACTTTAGTGAACTCCATCTATATGCCCAGTGGATGTTGGGGCTGGTAATGCAGATGCTGAAATATGAGCTGGGGGATACAGGTGCCAGTGCTGCAGATTGAGCTTGCAGAGCATACAGTAGAGGCAGGTCTGGATCTGATTAAGATGGAACTTTCAGGAGCACTGGGTAATGTTTTTCTGGGTGGAGTTGATGTTTTAGTTAGTTGGATCCCCAGAGGTGGCTTAGGGCTCTGGACTAAACCAGAGCTTAGGGCTGTGGTTTATTCTGAGCACAGGTTTGGTGTCATCGGTAACAGGTTTCCAAATAGCAGCAGAAAGCAGTTTCCTGTGCAGACCATCCCTGCAGGAGAACCTTATTCAGCATAGCTTTGTCCAAGATGATTAAAGCATATCTAGCCTGTTGGACTCCATTCCTAACAGAGCTACTTTTGCCTATAAAAGTGTTCTCAGCATCTGTCAGGGGGTCCATCTTTAAGTCTGGTCAGCTTGAGAACGGTTCAGCAGTTAGTGCCAGCAGTCATGGTCTGGTGGGCTCACCTCAGAGGGCAGGTACCTGTCAGGATTGAGTATTTTTATTGCCACAAGGCAAGGGGATTTTTGCACAAGAGTCTTTCTTACTGGGTGACTCAGCTGTTGGGGCTATGATTATTCAGGAGGTCTAGCACAGTATGTGGCACCTGGACAGTCAGGTGTCAGTCTGAGATGGGCTTGTTAGGTTTTTGATCAGAAGGACAGTAGCCATCACAGCATGGAGACAAAGCGAGGTAGTTCTTAGTGACTGGATCCAAGTGTTTGTACAAGTAGACCACTGGGCACTCTCAGGGCTGATAGTTTGAGTAAACATTTTTGAAGCCATGTGTCATCATTTATCAGCAAAAAAGATGAATTTGAGTTACACCTGTAATTTCCAAGATTGGGGCTGTAGAGAGGACCTTTTATTTTTTGCTTGCAGATTTATGCTTTTTCTTTCTTTTCTTTTTAAGATACCTTGTAGATAGTTTCTGCCAGATATTGCCTTCCAAGAAGGCAGCTTGGGTGTCATTAGGCAGAAGAGCAGTGATATTTTTTGCTGGAAAACCAGTGAGGTTAGCTGCAAGAGCTTCTCCACAGAGGGCTTCTCCAACAAGTTTTTGAACCTCTGGGAGGTTGAGTCCAGGTCAATTAATCTTTGTGTTCAGAATTGCGGTTTTTCTATTTAAAGGCAAAGAAGGGCTGACTGACAGAAGCCAACCAAAGGCATAAAAAAGAATTTTTAGGTCGATGTAGGTGTTCCAGAAGGCTGTGGGGGCAGATGACTAAGCACAGTATACGGGACTGCAGGATGGAAGGCAATCGCAACAGCATTGAGAGCTTGGAGATTCTGAATGGGACGATATTCTTTACTGGGTTTCTTTACAGGCAGAAGAGGTGTATTTTAGCAGTTTGACAGTTTATGAGTATTTTGTGGTTCTGAAGCTGCTGGATATGTGGTTGAATTCCCAGTCAAGTCTTTCATGGCATGGGATTTGCTCCCCATAGACTGTTTGCTCAGGGGCCCATGATGGAGCTGGAATGGACTGAGAAACAGGCTGTCTCAGAGTGGCCAAATCTGTTGCCAGTGCCTCACCACAAATGGTGGGAGAGTTCCCAAATTCTTGTGGCAATTGAGTCTAAGTGAGTTGGCCCTTTTCATCCTGTCTTAGGATCTTCCCACCACCCAAAGATGGTGGCTAGCTGCTTGTCTGTGCTTGCCTGGTATTCATTATGGGAGCATGGCTGGTGGTCAGGCCCAGAGGTGAGTCTTTGATCCACACCTCTGGGAGGAGGGTTTTAGAATTGCAGGGTTAGTATCTGTTAGTATCTGTCTTAGATGGATGCAGGCATCATTATTCCTTTCGGAGAACTGTAATAGTAAATAGAAGCAAGGAAATGAGAGGAAGGCTGACTGGTTTGGTGACAGGAATTCATGTTTGGTGAGATGTCCTCTAAGGCTGCAAGTTTATGCCTGGCAGAAGGGGTGAAAGGCAAGAGTTCTAGTTGCCTGAGTAATGGTAACCTTTTTTACAGACTGGACTTTTGAAAGTCATAGTTTGGCTGCCAATGTGGACATGGACTATGGGCTCCCAGGGAACCAACTGAAAAAGAGAGCTCAATCTGGCCTAGTCTGAGCTGGTGATGGCCTAGTCTGAGCTAGATGAAAGTGTTGTCATCTGATTTAGGCTGAAGCTTTAGAGAATTCTTATCTTTTAGTCTAAATGGATATGTATGTATGTATGTACGTATGTATATATAAATACATGTTCTTAAGCTCACTTTGTAGCCCAGGCTGGTCTTGAACTTGCAACAATCCTCCTGCCTCAACCTCCCAAGTGCTGGTATTACAGCCATCATGCTCAGCTGGGTATTTACTTTTTAGTGTCCATAGCCCTTATAATTCACATATTGGTTTTTGGACAGAGGGTATGGTTGTTTATCAGACTGGAATTTGTTGCAGATATCAAGTACTTTTTGGGCAAGCAAGGCTGCATTTATCATCTATGGATTTTGGGGTGTCTAAAGGTCAAAAGGATAAAGTCCTTGTAGGCTTCTTAGAGTCTCTCATAAAGGTCTGAAGGGCTTTTATCAGTTTTTGGGGTAACAGTAGTAATTTTGACATGTTGTTGGGCCTTTTGCCCCCCTCTTTGATGTCTTTAAGAAGTGCTTGACTGTGTTGCTTGATTTCTTTTTGTTGGCTGGAGTGCTGGCCTGGTGAGAGCTGCAGTGGTGCTTTCCAAGATAGAATTTGTAGGTCTTTTTTAGACTCAGGAAGCAGCAGTTTGATTTTATTTTAACTCCATAATCACCAGAAAAGCCCTTTTTAAAATTCTTTGGCCTCTAGTCAAGGGCTGTGGGTTGTGACTAATTGGTTTCTATTTTTGATTCCCTATGTGTATGTTGTGTACCTTTGAATGATGGAGCAAAGGCAAAGGATGTATAACCCTCACTGAGAGGGACCATTCCGATGCCCGCCTGACTGCTTTCCTCTCAGCAATATTGGAACTATCTGGACTATGGAGAAATGTTGGTAGGTTCTCTGTTTTGCCCTTATTAGATGTGTCCATGTAACCACAGATTGGGGTTCAAACTCTATAGTCTGGAGAGGTAGTCCTCCTTCTCACCATGGGGCACAGACAGAACAGCCTCTTGCTTTTGCCTTCCATTATAAACACTTACACACCCATTCAACAGGCACTCAGAAGTTAAAATGCTCCCTCCCCTGAACCACAGGGATACTTAACTAATGATCAAGTTCTCCTTCTGCTTGTACTGAGCAGGCATAGACTGAAACTGGTGATTCCAGGAATCTGGCTGGTAGGCAGCCAGGTAAGCAGACTGTGTTCTCCTCCCTTTTGGGTCCAATGTGAGCCACTCAAACAGGGAGCCAGAAATCCTCCTTCAGACCTGAGTATACTCAAGAAATCTCAAGGGCATACTTTCCCATCGGGACCTGAAGAGATCCTTGCTCTAATCATGAGGGCCACAACTCTGTGATCTGTGATAAAATAGATCAGCACAGCTGCTGTTCCCAGCCAATGTGCCTAATGCTAATGCAAGCAGAAACACCAGAACATCACCAAGGATTTTGGAGAAGATTTATTTAATGTCAACAGGCACTGATGTTTAAAAAATGTCAGGACTCAAAGGCTCGGGGAGGGAGGTTTTGATGGGATTTGCAAGCAACAAGTAGAGTATTTGAAAGTTATTGACTGGTTCTTACAATATGCATCTTAGTGACCAGCTTCACATCATAGTGACCAGCCATTTTTAAGAAACAGAAGTGAGAGGAATTGTAATAGGAAAGTAAACTAGAGGTTACCTGGGCAAGAAACAGAACCTGAAATATACTGGTTGGGGAAGGGGAAATTTTCTGCTACAGCATGTATAGCTGATGAGTAGCAGAACCTAAACATAGGTCTGACGTGGTTTTAAAACATCTTAATCTAATTTTCTTAGATTTGTTTTTGCTTTGTTTTATTTTATTGACCTACTTTTCTTATCAGTCGAATACCTGTTTCAAGTCCAATTTAAACTTTCACTTCCACCTTGAAAGGTCCCCTGTCCCTGTAGGCTGCATCAAGGGACACCCTCTGTGCTTGCAATATATCCTGTACAGAATTTATCATAGCACTTTCCATGCAGATGACACCCTTAGACACTTGCCTGTCCAACATCTTCCTCTTTTTCTAAACTGAGTACCCAGGAAAGAAACACATTTTCTCCCATAGCACCAGTTGTTTAGCAAAGCCATGGACTTGAACTGCCAAACAAAAGCCATAGATCAATATTGGACCTCAATACCTTACCAAAATGAAAACCTTAAGATGCAGGTAAGCCAGTAGTTCCAAAATTTATTTGCTAACAAATGTGTGTGTGTGTGTGTGTGTGTGTGTGAGAGAGAGAGAGAGAGAGAGAGAGAGAGAGAGAGAGAGAGAGAGAGAGAGAGAGAGAGAGAGAGAGAGAGAGAGAGGTAAGAACACATACCGGAGATTTTCTTTCTTCCTATCATACTTTTATTGTCAATATTTTCAAGCCCATGAAATATACCTTTCTCTGAATATCAGCTATTTTTCTTCCCCTTTTAAACAAAATTTCTTTTTACTTCTTTCTTTCTCATCCTCATTTCCTTTATTTAAGACAAAATACGATGCCTAACATCATCTTAGTTACCATTTCTTTCTTGCTAGAGACAGGAAGGATTCGTTTCAGATGAAAAATCTAGCTCCTATTTCCCTTGAAAATAACAGCATATCTAAGAGGCAGAATACTTATCACAAGCCAAGGACCATTCTAAACACCTTATTTACATTAATTCATTTAATCCTTGCAACAACTTTCTGATATTTCTACTATCTACTTACCCATTTTCAGATGAGGAACATGAGGCACAGATGGATGTAACTTGTCCACAGCTACTAAGTAGTAGAGCCAACCAGTTATACCATGCAGGCTGGATGTCTCACATTTGCTTACCACCTTTGTGGTCTTTTGTTTGATTGTGAAATCAAATCCATAATGACGATGACCTTATTTCAGTTGTCTAAATTGGAAGTTGTAGAATCTTCAAATTAGACAGAACCTGTAGCTCAGCTTAACTTACTTCCTACCCACTACAAAATTCCTTCTGAAACCTTCCAGATTGATGAGGGGTTTGTTCAGCTGTGCTTGAGTACACCCAGAGATAAAGAAGAAATACTATAACATGGATATGAAATATAAACATCATGAATAAAGTACTTAATAATAAAAATATATCTAATCGCTGCATTCCCTTAATATGTTTATTTTGTAGTTATTTTATATGCAAATTTGTTTTGATAAAACTTCATTTAAAAAAGATTTTTGTATAACATCTTGAGACATCTAAATTTTCTTTTTATGTCCCCTTATAAATAGGCTTATTTTCAGGGACAAAAGTACAACAAAAGTAAAAGAAAAAAAATTTCATTTGCTTATGTGGTTGTTGCTACTTTGCAGTTAAAATAAATACAGTGGGTGAATGATCTTTTTAATATTTTCAGTTAATTTCCCACATATACTGTACTTTTAAAAGCTAGTAGGGTACTGTTTTTCCCACTGTTTAAAGAAATCTGCTTGAAATGAACTACTGGAAAGTTATGACATCATAAAATTGTGCTAAATAGAGCAATCTCTTTGATACTTAATCCCTAATTAAGATGAAAATATCAATTTCAGCTGTTCATTAGGCATGTTCTTAGTTTGTGCTTAGGCCACAGCAGGAGAGGAAAAGCCAGAACCCTGTAATTTTAAAGAAATTTCTAAACACTGGTGTTAGGCAAAACTTGCAAATATAGCATGATGGACGATAGCAACGTTATTACAGCTGAGAGTGTGGATTCCGGAGTCAGGCTGCTTGGGTTTCAACCCTGCACTTCAATCCTCAGCTCCTTAGCCTCCTGAGAGCACTGAGTGTTTTCAACATAATGTCTAGTATTTTAGGTGGCCGATAAATGCTAATGAGGTTATTTTTCCTACTCCTATGAGATCCTTTTAGAAGTGCAGGAAAAACTTGGATCTGAGAACAAAAGGTCAGGAATAAAATCTTCTAATCCCAAATTCTCTATTTCTTTTAATATATCTGAAATTTGATTGATGTAGTAACATAGCCCAGGGTGAACATATCAGAGTACCACTGATACAGGTCAGAACTCAAGCAATTATATGCAAATTGTAGGGTAAAATGTGCATAGGACCTATGTTAGGTAACAGGTTGCCTTAATTTAGATCTAGAATGTTCCTTCAAGGCCCATGCTGTTTCTCATAGCTAGTGACAGTGGGAAATTTTAGGTCACTGGCGAGTGTCTTGAAGGGGTCTTAGAACCCTGGTTTTCCTCTTCCTAACTTTCATTCCTGGCAATGAGTTGAATAGCTTTGCTCTCACAGGATGTACTAGCTACAGGCCCAAAGCTAGGGAGCCAACCAGCCATGGGCTGATATCTCCCAAACCGTGAACTAAAATATGCTTGCATTTTATTTAAATTGATCTAACTTATGTGTCAAACTAATGGGAAGCTGGTTAACATAGGAGGGACACATAGAAACCAAAGAGTCAAGTCTCGGGTGATCAGGTGAGCAATAGCAGAAATACCTGCCGGAGGTACAAACCTGGAAACTGAATAGTCTCTTTAAGGAACCCGTTTTTGCCATGAAGGGATGGCCAGGTTTTCAATGACCTGGACTTTAACCTGGGTTTGCCCTCTGTCAGTGTTCAGGCAGGCAGGTTGTTTAAATTCTATAAGCCTCAGTTTCTGAGAGTAGTATTTTTTTTTCTGACTGCAATAGCATTAATGCAATTCTGTGTAGAAAGCTGCCCTGAAATAAAGTCTTAGAGCTGTCTCTACAGCTCCCCCATTTCTCTCTATTAGTCCTCTTCTAATGCAACACTGACTTCCCAGGACCTTACAAGCAGGGGCTGGGAAACATGCTGGTGTTGCTTGTATCATGTGATAAAACAGACACACACTTCGTTTTTCCAAGCCGAGCTTCGAAAGCCTCAGGCACCATCCACAGGGGGTCACTTCACTGCATGCTTCAGGAAGTGCTTACGAGGCACCTGTTCAGGGGCACTACATGCGACCTGATCCTGGGTTGAAGGCATCCCACCAGCAAAAGGAAGTTCATTCTCAAAATGACTAGAACAGTAAAAACAATTCATTTCTACAGGTGCTTTAGTCTAAGGGAGCAACAGTAGACTCCATTATTTGTTCAATGATACGATCAAAGTTAGTAGATAATCAGATATTCTGCGATACTAGGCTATGCCTTTTCTTTATTTTCCATTCTCTAAACTGTTTGCTAAATTTTAAAAATATACACACTTCCCTGAAGTGAATGAGGCATTTTGCCATATGTTTAATTTTAATGTGTCATTTTCTCCATCTTAATGAAACAAATATGTTTAACTGAATGATTTTCTTAATTAAAAAGAATGTTAGGAATTACATCATGGTCAGAGTTCTTAATGAGTCACAGAATTTTATTTTATTTTAAAGAGAAAAAAAGCAAAATTTCAAAACAATAATTAGAGGGTAACAATGATTAATACATTTCCTATTGTTATCTTTAAATCAGTTAGTCAGAGTACAAAATGTCTGCATTTAATTGTCCAAACAATATTAACACAAACCTTTCTTTTCAATGAACTCAGAGAAATTAGTAATATAACTATCTTTTATATATATAATTTCTTTAACCTTTCACACTAGGAAAACAGTATAATCTTTACACATGGCAGTCTGATTTATTTCACTTGCGAGTATAGTCTCTAGTTGCATTCATTTATTTATAAAAGTCTCAGGTTTATTGTTCTTTATGGCTGAGTAATACTCCATTGTATAAAAATACCACATCATTTTTATCCATTCTTCAGTTGATGGGCATTTAGGTTGTTTCCAAGATCTGGCTATTACAAATTGTGCTGCTATAAACAGGGATGTCCATATATTGCTGTAGTATAATGTTTTTAATTCTTTTGGGAAGATACTCAGGAGGGGAATAGCTGGGTCAAATGGGACCCCCAATCCCAGTTTTTTGAGGAATCGCCACACTGATTTCCAGAGTGAAAATCACTCCCACCAACAGTGGAGAAGAGTTCCTTCTCTCTTGACCCCTCCAGCATTTGTGATTGGTTGATTTCTTGATAAGAGCCATTTTTTCCAGGGTGAGGTGGAATCTCAGTGTTGTTTTAATTTTCATCCTTCAAATGACCAGTGATGTTGAACATTTTTAATATATTTATTTTTGTTTGTATTTTTTCATCTGAGAAGTGTGCATTCATCTCAGATGTCAAATTCTTGGATTGAGTCCTTAAATTTTGATTTTTTTAGTTCTTTATATATTCTCTATAGTAATCCTTTGTCAGAGGAATAGCTGGAAAACTTCTTTTCACATCATGGGTTGTCTCTTCACTCTGTTGGTGGTTCCTCTTGCTGTGAAAAAGCTTTGTAAGAAGATGAGATCTCAGTTGTTGATTCTTTGTGACAGTTCCATAGTGATGGAGTTCCATTCATAAAGTATTTGCCTGTACCAATATCTTCAAGAGTTTTACTTCTTCTATCATGCAGCAGATTTAATGTTTCTGTTTTAAGATTTAGATCTTCAATCCATTCCAAATTTAGGTTAGTGCATGGTGAAAGATAGGAGTTCAGTTTTAATCTTCAGCAGGTGCAGAGCCAGTTTTTCCAGCACCATTTATTAAAGAGGCTATTTTTCTTCCAGTGAATGTGTTTGGCACCTTTGTCAAAGATAAGGTGGCTTAGAATGTCTGAAGTTGTTTCTGCATCTTCTAATCTGTTCCACTGACTGTTAGGTCTGTTCCTCCTCATCCAGTACTGTGTTGTTTCTATCACAGTAGCTTTATAGTATAATCTCAAGTCAGGGATTGTGATGGTCCTGTCTTGCCTTTGTTGCCAGTGATATCCTTTGCTGTTCTAGGAATCGCAGAATTTAAGAGCCAAAAGGTTTCTGACTCAAACCCCACCTGGGTCTATTCATCACTGTATAAGTCTCCATCTGCAACCCAAAAGGCTGGCTTCTGATATCATCCTGGCAATTAAATAGCACATGACCTTGGGCAAGTCATTCCAACTTTCTCTGAGTCCGTTGATTAGTCAAACGAGGGACCTCAAACCTTATGATACTCTAAATTAAGTTTTCTATGTTGACATCTGTTCATATATTTTAAACTAATAATAATGTGTTCCAGTCGATTACGGTCTTCTACTTTCAACAATGAATGAGGAGTCTGACTATATCTGAATTCTCTTTGTCAATGGGGAAAATACAATTTTTCTTAATAGGCTGTAAATTCCCTCAAGGTAGGGACTGGGATTGATTATTTCTTGGCTCCCATGGTGCCTCAAACATACTAGGTATTGGGAAGAAACAAAGTGCTGTAGAATTTAATTGCTTCATATTTTAGAAAAAATGCATCCTATTGTGAAACATCACTGCGAGAAATATCCTAATGTAAGGGGAGTCCCAAAGAAGTGAGTGCTAGTTATTCTGCCCACTGCCAATTTAGGAATGCTAACACACACACACACACACACACACACACACACACAAAGTGGGTGCACATACAATTCATACATAGGTTTTGAAAATCGTATGTGAGATGTTTCTACCACATTGCTATTAACTGGAGAGGTGCCTTCTGTTGTTCATCTGTATGCAGTTTTAGTTCCCAAAGTTGTTTCTTCAGCAACATGCATCCTGACATGCTGGTTCGAATGGATAATGTCAATTAGTCACTCAGAATACTCAGGGCATCCTACTGCATGATTTGGAAAGTGCCACATGGCAGGCAATGCACTGGCTCCGAGGAGTCTCGGCTGAGCAGGTTCACAAATGGCTAGCTGAGGCTCTCACTGCTCCACAGGGTCAAGACTGATCATGTCACTGTCTTGAGCTCTGTGTGCCGGCAGGGCCACTTTTTAAAGAATTTCTGTCGTGTACATCCTTGCTTCTCCAGGAGCAGGGAGTGCTCTGTGCAAGCGGCAACTGAAGGAGACTGTGACACTCGAGCTCCACAACATATGTGATTCATTTTCCTCCCCCCATGACTCAAGAAGAGAGTTTTAGAATTCAATCTGAGTCTCCGTAATTCAATTTGTAGAAGAAGCAAGCGAAGATTTAATTCTATCATAATTAGTTTCGTGTGTGAATGTATTAACTAATTATTTCATTGGGAAATATATTAGGTAAATAGAATGTGGATGTGAGGATAAGGACTACAAAAGACTCTATTAAAGGAATTTTATTGCCCCTCCCATGAAGATCTAGGGTGTCTTTCTTCATTAGGGCAGGTAGTTTAGGCCAACCCTGATTACTGGCTTGCAGGCTGTAGCTTGAAAGTATATCTACACTCACGATTTCTGTCTTCTTATACAAGCAAAGACTGGTTTTTCATGCCCTGCCCACACACATCTTTATGAAAATGTAACCTTTTGTCTCAATTCCTGGGCTCTGCAGAAAAAGTCAGCTTTCTCCTGTTAGTAATTAAACCAGCTGTCGTAATACTTAGATTGGGGTTGCAGTTGCTTTTTTGTAAGTGGCACGACTATCTCCTGCTTCATTTCAAAAACTTGGAAGATGTTTTCAGCAACCACTGTGGAGTTGGTAAAATATTTACACTATGCTTCAGTTTCTGACCTGGAACAGAGTGGTAGAAGATGTGGTGCGATTATAGCAGGCATGTCTAGATTATGTAATTTTCTTTATAAATACAATGTATCGCCAGTTTAAGAAACAGCTACAGTTTGTCTAGTTTGTGAATGGCACTGAGCATTATTTCCTAAGGAAAAATCACCCAGGCCTTTCCTGAACTGTTAGAATTGTTCTCACTGGAGAATTGGCTACCATAGGGTAGCATGTGTGGTGGCGGGGTTGCCCAGGGAGTGTCCCTACTCTTGTGAATCTGGAAATCTTCCTTCTGACTGTCTTTCATGTTGGTTTAATTCTTGCCTTCAGGCATTTTTCCCAGTCACTTTTGGCCTTTGTTTATTTTAAAGGAAACAGAAAGCTCTATAGAGTGGTGGGAGAGGAATATAGTTGACCACAATTGAATTAATGTGTTCTGTCTGTCTGTCTCTCTCTCTCTTAGTCATACCCAGACATACAGCAGTGCTGCCTCTGTATTTAATGGTAGGGATTGGAGTCTCCAAATTAAAAGAAAAAAAATCACAAGAGTTTTAAATTTTAAAGACAAAGAATAACACCAATGGGGAAATATCTTAACACATAGGCAGCCATAGACCGGTCTCCCATGACCCATTAAATTACTGGAAAGATAGTAAGGGGAGGATACAGCCACCTCACATCCAATTCCTAAAGGCAACAAATAGCCCAAGCTGTCCTAAACAGTAGGTCAGTGACTTTGAGAATGCCTGGGTAAAGCACATCACATGGAGATTTTACTCTGAGCAACATTTATGCTGTAGCTGGGTTGTGAGCCCACTGCAAGGGTACCACACATTGGCAGTGCTGGTGGTCATCAAGAAGTGGATGGATCGACATCAGAGGAGGCAGCTCCTGGTCATAGGCATGGGGGACCCATAACCCTACCTCATCAATGGCCTTGTTGTGCTAGAAATGTGGCTTAGAGCCTGCAGCATAATTTTTCACATGGATTATTTTTATGATTCTTAGACATAAAATATTCTTGTTATTCCCTTGAGAAAACTGAGGCCCAGAGAAATAAAACCACTTACTTAGAATGTATTTTGAAATGGCAGAGCAAAACTCAGTTCTTTTTCTCATCATAAAACCCTGCTCTCCTTTGTCACACCCTAACTACTGAAATGAGCATCCGAATCTCTTATTTATCTTCAATGCCCTTATTTCTCCAGAAAGAAATAGACAATCTCTATTTCTCAGTTACCTATTTCTTAGAACTTCCACCCCAGTGGTAGGGGGTGAAGGAAGAAAAGAATCTAGTTTCTCCTCTCCTCTATTTGCATATCGATTTCATTTTCTCACATACAAATCTGTTTAAGTCTTAATCACCTTCAAGCAAGAATATTTCAATGTCAGGATCTGCAAGGACTTTGTCTGCACAGCTAAATTTAGAAGTGATGGTGAAAACTGATCAAATTGTCCAAAATCTTGATTGGGCATAAACAACTTCAGGAGAAAATGCTCCATTCTGCTCGAGACGTCATCCTTTTCGACTCTGATGGGTCTTCATAAAGTGACCTACTCTGTTATTTCCTTGACATCCAAAGGACACTTCAGTCCAGGAGGATGTACCAGGAAGAGGGCATTCTCAAGACAATTCTTGAAAATGCACGCTGAAGAGTACCAGCATAGGCATTCTCTAGTGCTGCTGTAAAAAGTGTAGACTAGGACCCATTCAGGAATTTGATGATGTATTCCAAGACTTTGAATGATACTTACATCCTGGATCAAACGATGCACCCAGAAATTGTTTCTCAATCAATAAGCACAGACACATGCAGATACATTCTTGTCCAGAAGTGTTCATTAGACAGCTAAGTTATAACAGTGAAAAATGGGGGACGATCTGTCCATGATGGGGCTTGTCTAAGTAAATGATGACACAGCCATATATTCTTTATTATATAGTCATGAAATGGATTTTACAGAGTATTTAATGATTTGAAGAAATGATCATGAAATATTAAACAAATAAAAAATATTTCAAGATGTTCTGTTCAATAGGATATCCACTAGTTCCTCATCCCTATTTAAATTTTAATTAATTATAATTAAATAAAATTAAAAATTTAGTTCTTCAGTCACACAAGGCACATTTTGTATTCAGTGGCTATCACTGCGAGCAGTGCAGACGTAGAACATCTCCATCATCTGCAGAACAGGGAGAATCACATAGAATATTGCATTCTTTCCAGTGTATGTATGGACAAAGAAAAATATTAGGAGGCAATATATCAAATAGTTATTATGATGATCCTTGGTTGGTGGAGTCAAATGAGAGGTAGAAGACATCCTCTGTAAAGTGCCAGCTGGTAAATATTTTAGCCCTCACCTGCCTTGTGATCAGTGCCACAGTTACTCCATTCTGATACTGCAGGAGGAAAGCTGCCATCTGTAGTACATCAGTTAATGAGCATGACTGTTTTGATAAAACTTTACCCACAAGAACAGGTGCTGGACTGAATTTGGCCAAGACAGTACGATGTGTTGCCCCTGGTTATGTGATTAAAAGTGGAGAATGTTTTTCTGTGCACATACTCGTATTTGAACTTTAAAAATTAATAACCTCTGTATCTTTTATTTTAAAATAAAAACTTACTGGTTGTGGACATGTACATGTAGTAACATCACCCTGGAAGGTTGCAATAGAAAGAACATAAGTTGGAGCCCAGGGCAATTGAGTGAGTTAGGCGAACCATGCCTCAAAAATAAGAACAAATACCTGTAATCCCAGCACTCTGAAGGATGTGGCAGGAGGATCACTGTGAGTTCAAGGTCAGTCTGAGCTGTGAAGTGAGTTCAAAGCCAACCTGAACTGCATAGTGAAACCCTGTCTCAAAGACAAACAAATAAACAAATGAATGGATAGGTAGATAGATAGATAGATAGATAGATAAGCAAACAAACAAGGAAGGTGATGTAGTTCAGTGTAAAAGCCCTGGTTCATTCTCCAGTACCTGCCTACACACACTATTAATAATAATCATCATCATAGTGATGATGATAATAATATCATAAAAACTCACCATAAAAGTTTATATCTACCCAGAACCCCATTTGTGGTTTTGGGTTCCAAGATTTCAATTACTTGCTGTCAATCATACTCCAAAAGTATTAAATGGAGAATTCCAGAGATCAAACATTCATGACTTTTAGATAACTTTTATGGTAGTATAGTGTTATAATACTTCTATTTTATTGTTAATGTTACTAATCTCTTCCTATATATAATTTATTAATTAAACTCTATCACAGGTATATATGCATAGAAAAATAGTATATGTAGGGGTTATTAGTATTCATGATTTCAGCCAAGCACCGAGGTCTTGGAACGTGTGTGTGTGTGTGTGTGTGTGTGTGTGTGTGTGTGTGTAATTTATTTCTAGATCTGAAAACTTTGGTGCAGATACATGAAGTTCCTTGCAAAGTAATGATGAGTTATTAAATTACTCAAACCCCATGTACTCCTATTCTAATTCCTTACCATTCTTGTTCTAATCTATTTTGCCTCTCCCCTCTCTGTGAAAAACATGTATACTAATTGTTGTAAGATGTTATTTGTCTTAATTTAATAACCTATTTATGCAGAAGATCACAGTTTCTGAGTTTTTGTATGAAATTCATATATATTACCTATAAAAGTTCAAGGAATAAGAATCTTAAGAAAAATTTCTTATGTCCTGTTGTTATGGGCATTCCAAAGGTGGATGCTGAGTACGTAAGGATGAGCATCTCTAGAGGACAGCACACAGCTTCTCCAAGGATGGAGAAGCATGTCCCTTAGAGTATGGTTCACCAGAGCAGGCAACCTCTATACAATTTGCCCCATGCATTCCATGCCAGGGGACCTGCACAAGTGTCTTTGCAAGGCCTGTTTTGCGATCACCTGTAAAGGAGTCTCTAGTGAATCTCTGAATCAGCAGGCACTTCCGTGAGCACCAGGGCCAGTGCACCTCATGAGCACCCTGAATGCAGGCTGCATGGACTCTGGAAGGAGCAGTGGGAGAAGCTCAGGCTTCTGTCCTCTCTGGATCCCACTCTCAGTCTCCCTCACCTGCAGAGGACAGGGACGAACACCACTCATACCGTGGTTTTCCAACTGAGCTTCTAGAGTCCTGGGAGACGAGTCCTTGGAAGAGCTGGGTTTTAGAATGAGGGCTTTCTCTCTGTTTCAGCCACGGACTTTCCACAGTACATCTGCTCTACATATAAAAGTTGCAATCAAAAATATATCATGAATGCTTACATTTTAAAAAAAATTATTACAGTGAAAGACACATTGTCATTAATCCCTCTCAAAATATTCGCACTCTCTTTGAGCACACTTATCATTCTTGCCACTGTCTGAAGCAGTTCTGGAAGTCCTCATTCTTTACAGCATGGAATTAAAGCAAAAGCACCTTACCACCCAACAGAAAAGCAGACTTACGAAAACACTATCATGTGTCCTCATCTATCCTGTGCTCCAGCTGTGGCACTGTGCTACTTTCGGGTCTTCCCTGAAGTCAAAAGGAACGTGAAAGGTAAGTGTTTTAAAGTGGCAGGACACTGAGACACCCATGATGCAACTAAAGACAGTCAGAGAGCTTACAGAACTGCCGGAGAGAGTGGCAGGGGGGATGGGATAGGTGTGCTCCAAGCAAGTGGTCTTATGGGAGAGATTAATGGCAATATGTCTTTTACTGTAATGGATTTGTTTTAAGCCAACCATTCACAGTACGTTTCAATCACATCTCGTGTTGGGTTTCTGAGTTTGATTTTGTCCAAAGTGTTCTGCTATGTTGCTGCTGCTGGTGCTTCAGGGAAGTAGAAAGAAATTACTTGTCACAAACCAGTAAGCTACAGTCATGTTTCACTGGTTCTACAGGGTGTTTTAAATGTTTCAAAACTTTGAAACCAATGTTCTAAAAACATGAAGATTTTACATCCAAAATTTAAAAAACCTAAAACAATCACAAAACAACCAATATATCTCTGCAATCTCATGAAAAATCAGAAAATCTGGCAGCATGCATCTCACAGTTCCTCATGAGAACAATTATCTGGTGCTAAGAAGTAGCTACTTCCGTGGGGAGGATGAGCCTCTCCCACCCCCTGCTTCTTGTCTTGTACCATCCAATGTCCCCATTGCCTGCCTTGGCCTCTGTAGCCATTTGGGTACAAGATCCTGAAGCTAGAAGACTGAGCTGCCTGGCCTGGTCCCATAACCTATTGGATTTCCATAACACTTTCGACAACTAGTAAAAAATTAAAGCTAAAATTCTTTCTCTAAGATCGCCCTGAGTGCGTGACTGTCTTAGCCATGGATGTTCTGCTCAGGTTAAATGTTGGGGTTGGAAGCTGTTTTGTGGGTAAACACAGAAAGGGATGAAGTCCCAACCAAGCAAATGGATTTCCCTTCCAACAGTGCCGTGTTACTAAAGGTATTCTCCAAATCTAGTTTGTGACCATCAGTCACAAGTTAAGGAAGTATTTTCTGTTCTCCCTTGATGTAGTCTTGGCCAGGGTGTTCCAACAAACATGACAGTGATTTCTAGATTGTAAACCTGCGCTCACTTCTCTCTGGAACAGGGATTGTGAAGATTCAGGAATCACAAAGGGGCAAGCTCGACCCCTAAGTGACTCAGGAACAGGGAGATATTTGCCAAATCATGCCAGTTAGTCATCTATTGTAAATGGTAAAGCTATGCACTTTTAAGCCACTGAGCCAGGGTTGTCACTACAGCATAACCTAGTCTATCTTGACTACTTACTTGTGTCCTGACTGGAAAATACCATTATCAAGCCCGCAATCTACTCCCCAAATTCCATTTCCCACAAGCCAACCACATCTATTCTTTCTTTGAAGTCTCTACTCTTGAATCTAAGGATCAAGTTAGAATATTGATAAGCATTACCTGCTCTCATATGCTCATTTCTAAGCATTGCTATACTTGAACTTCACTTTGCTTTTCCCCCCTATTATATAATAGATTGGAGGTCACACATGTTCCTACTTTGAATAATTCATCTTCACAGAATCTCAGTATTTCCGTTAGAACATTTATTTCTTTCATTTTAATATTTAATCATTTTTGTCCAAAATGTATGACCTTAACTGGTTGCCATGCATTTCATTTCTTCTTGCCTTAAATATTTTAAAAGTTTCAAAGTACAAACATTACTCATAGAAGGCATCACAAAAAATTCTCGGTGTTAGATCTGTATTATTTAATTACAACTGGTTGTCATTACAATGATTGTTTTTCCCCTTCTGATCTCTTTCTGCTTTTGCTTCAGGCTTCACTTTCCTTGGAATATGGTAGTGCATGAAGTTTGGCCACAGTGTTTGCTGTTAGAAGGCAGACTGCCAGAGATTAGGCCCTCTCTGCCTCTTTCCATGCAGGCTACCAAGACTTGTGAAAAGCACCAGAGCTGGTACTTTCGTTGAGGTCTCAGAAATCATGATCATCAAGCACAGGGTGAAGAGAGGTAAACCACTGAACATCACTGCTGCAGTTTGGGTTTTGACTATTGACCAAAGGCCCAGGCCTTTGTGCTCAGAGGGGTGCTATTGGGAGGCAGTAGTAGAAAACCTATAAGAGTCAGGGCCTAGAGAAAGGTGTTCAGTCACTGAGGTGTGCCCTGAAGGGTCCCAGCCACATCTTCACTCTTTCTGCTCCCTGGATCATGATATGAGTGATTTTACTTCACCATGTGCTCCCACCATGAAATGCTACCTTGCCACAGCCCCAAAGAAATAGTTCCATCCAATCCTGGACTGGAGCCTCCAAAACTGTGAGCCAAAATAAATCTTTTCCCTTTAAGTTGATTATCTCCAGTGTTTTGTTATGGTGATCAAAATCTGACTAACACAGTCATGCTTTCTTCATTTGGCACTACAGTAAAGAGGAATGCAATAGTCATTTTCTAATAATCTAATATGATCTAATAAATGGCCTATATTCAGCCATGACAAGTAATAGTGTGAATATCTTGTACAAACCATCACAGCACCTCTTGAGAGATGTCTTCCTAGCCTTTCCAAGGGCAAGGTAACCCTCCCTATGAGGACCTGTAAGTTGTATGCAAGAAGGATTCTTCCTTTACCCCCATAGTCACTCATTCTATTGTACACACGTTGACTTTTCCACTCTGTCAAGGTGGGTGTGGTATAGTGAGTGGTACCCAACCCGGTGACTTGTCACATTTAAGTGACTTTATTAAACAAATGTTACAATTCCCAATATCATACATCTTCCCTTAGTAGCCGCTTCTATCTTTTCCCCTAAATTCAAACATGCCAAACAGACACAAGACTCAACCACTCCAGGGTGTTCCCCCAAATACTTTATTTACACCAAGCATAATACGTGTGTCAGCCCATTGTCTGCTGCCATAACGGAATACCACATACCAGGTCAACCACAAACACAGCTTTTATTTGGCTCATGGCTCTAGAGGAAAGGAAGTTGGAGACTGGAAGGCTGCACTGGTGAAGACCTCCTTGCAGTGTCATAGCATGGTGGAAGGCATCCTATGGCAAAGAGGTAAGTGACAGAAGGAAAGAAAAAGGGGTCAGAACTCCCCCCCCCCTTGTTTTATAATGAACTAACTCCTTAAATGTCCTTAAGACATTTAAAATGGCAAACTCCTGTGACTTGATCATCTCTTAAAAGTCCTGCCTCTTTATTCTGTTACAGTGGGAATTAAATTTCGGCATGAGTTTTGTAGGGAAGCCTCAAAACATACCCTCAGGTGCTGAGGAACTTGATATATTTGGTGGACTATAGGAAAGGTCATTTCCGGCCTCTTTCCAGCCTCTTATTCTGTCCCTCTGCCACCTCACTTCTCACCACATACCTGCTTCCCCATGAGCAGCTCTTGGGATGAGTGTCCAAACTGTGCTCAGTGTGAATCCCTGTCAGGAAAGTGTCTTAGATCAGCAAAACCCACCTCAGAGGTAAGGCTCTCACGCCAACTTCAACAGAAATAGCATTTCCTTGGTATCATCATACTCAACCCCTGGTTTTTTAACTGAATCATCACCTGAGCCTGGTATATGGAAGCAGCAATCAAACATACACATTAGTCTATTTAATTAAAAAAAAATTTTAAAAAACAGATTAAAAAAAGATGCAGAACTTCACAACAAAGTAATAGGAAATTAACACTAAATACATTGCATATTGTTATCTTTGAAATAATTATTCAGATTATAAGATTTAGGCACAAAAATGATCAAACTATTGAAACATAAAGTGCTCTTTTTGATAGTATTCAATTTTAAGAATATATCTAAAGTAAACATTCTGTAAATACAAAATCTATCATCTGAAGATAAAGAGGAGTCATTAATGAAGTATCAATAATTCTGCTTGTAGTGAGTGAAGATCCCAACTCTAAAGCGGGGTGTGGGGCAGGGTGTCAAGACTCAGCAGACGGAAGTGTTTCATCTTCGGGCACCACCAGGCACCCGGAGTCACCACACAATCCTAAGGCTGCTCTCCGCACACCACAGACATCTCTTACTATTTAAGGCTCCAGCTTACAAGGAAAGAACCAGTAGTTAATTTCCTGAAGTTAGGGAGTAATTTCCTAGTAAGCTCTTTTACATTTCCTCATCAATTCTTGACCTTGTAAACCTCTCATCTCCATTTCTTCTTTATTCCAACTTTGTGAGTCAGCATAGTTGACTTCCTTTGTGATCATGTACTTCCGGGTCAAAGGCCATCTGTCCATCGGCTGAATGAGTCCGCTCTGCGCAGGCTCAGTGGCCTGGCAGGAGTCAGGCGGATGCTCCTCCTCGTCAAGTGTGTGTCAGCGTGATGGTCTGGCCACGCCTGCTGTCTGCTGGCTGTTTAAACCTCGATGAGGCCGTCCTGCTGGAGAAGACTGAAGGCAATGAACTGAATGGGCCAGTTTTACTGCCCTGTAGTGGGAGCCAAAGGTGTAAACACAGGCGGTGCCTTCTGCTGTTCTTTCTGGGCTTCCTTAACATCTATGAAGGAAACAACTCCTGTCCTTTCTTCCTTTCTACACTATTCTCCCTGCTTTCTTAAGAATATTCTAAGCAAGTCCTATAAGCAATTTTAAGATCATTGCTTAGATCCCTTAAAACATCATTTTTGTAAGGTGAAAATACGAACCCAAAATAAGGGTAGGAAGACAACAGACTTTCAGGGTAGCCTTAGTTTTGTGAAAAGTCTCAGAGGAGATAGTTGGGCCCTCAGAGTGATTCTGGCCACACTCTCTGCTCAGTGTTCAAGTGTTTGTTTTGCGCACATTTTTATGCTAGCAGTATTATCCTAGCCTTGACAACTTGACCTTGAACCGTAGTTTTTCTGTCACCATCCAGTGATCCAAACTAGCGCCCCACGCTGACCTCCCTTTGCCTTCAGTTATCTTCCTAAATGTCCCCAGCTCCCCCACTTTCCTTGTCCTCAGAGTTTCTCGCCTTTGCCTCACGAGTTTGAGAATGAAAAGCCTGCAAAACACACCGCCACTATTTTAGGTTCACATAACTTTCAATGCCTGTGCAAAACGTTCATATGCGAATGATCTACTTTTAAAATAATGTTTAAAATCATGTTTTCAAGCAACCAAGCTTAATTGCTCTACAGCGCCATCTAGTGACGCTGGATGCTGCAGTAAGTCTCCCAATCCGTCAAGAGCCTATCAGAGGCAGTGCATTCCTGCAGTATTTCAGGCCCGAGGTAGAGAGCTTTTCTGTATTTTCACAAGTTCCAGCTACGCTTAACAAGTAGAGCATATATGACTGTAGCCCATGGAAGTGTACTTTCTCCAGTATTAAGGGCTACAATACCTCTTTTATTTTGGGAAGCTATTAAAAATTTTCATTCTTACTGGTCTTTTTCTCTCAAAATTAACATCATTTCTGCCAAATATATTTTAGTTTTCATGCCAGGCTATATAAATGCTCACTATGCACAAAGCTCTGGCATAAGTGGCTCAGCATATATTACTCTGCTGACTTCCACAGTGACAGGGAGAAATGGGTGTCATTGGTATCCCCATTTCACACTTGTGCTAACAAGGCACAGAGCATCTACTGTGACACATCAAGTTAGCACCTGTTTTCAGAGTAATTGTTCCTTTTACTTATTAATTACACTTTGCAAAGCTTATCTAGGGGATAAAGAAGATTTCCAGGAAGGCTACCAAGTTTTTTGGTAACTCACAAATCAACTGTGACTGCTAAAATGTTAAGAGTTGTTACTTCTGTCAGGTTGAGAGTCACAGAGCTTCTGCTCGGGCAGGGAAGGGCTGGAGCACGAGTTACCTGTGACCTGGAAATAAAGTGATCCCTGGCCTGGAACTTGGACCTGGAGGAGTTAGCTATCTACAGTTGTCATCCAAAGATTCTAACATATGACTGAGGTAGTAAGATTCTAATGTGAGGGAGACAAGACATGCAAATGATAAAAACAAGAAAATTAAAATCATGCTGTTGTGTTATATTCTTACCAAACAGCAAGATATTTATCACAGAACTTAGGAAATGGACCAAGAATGGAATCATGTTTATCCAGAACTACCTAAGGGTTTAGCAGACTACAACTCATAGACATTCTCCTTGAGGTGTACGCTGCTCCGGGACAGAGAAAATATACTTGATTTTCCTTGCCTGAAGGGCATATTTCTCAAGACTATCTAGTTTTTTTGAACTAACTTTGTGTTGACTTCTTAGCATCTCTGCCAGTTATTACGTATTGCCTACCAGTTCCACATCCACCCTTTATCAATTACTCCATGCAAATGGAGCTAGACCCTGCAAGTATTTCTCCTTTGCCATCTGGCAGGATGGTCCACATATGGTAGAGGAGGAGTGCTTTTTCCCCTCCTCATTCTGGTCTGTGCTCTTTTCCAGTGCTCATGGCTTCCCAATTTCTTGAGCCTTAGGCATCCTGAGTATACACATTTATTTGCTGTTTCTACTTCTTCATCTGAGAAACATCTATTCATTTCAAATTGAGTTTTGGTTTGGGTCTTTAAACATGGGGAGGTCAATGTTTCTTTTTAGTTCTTTTTATGTTATTGATAGTAGTCTTTTGTCTGATGAACAGCTATTAAATTATTTTTTCCCAAGATATGGGCTGCCTCTTCATTCTGTTGGTGGTTTCACTTGCCTTGCAAAAGCTTTTTAATAGGATGAGATTCAATCAAAGATTGTTGATTCTTTGTGATAGTTTTTGTGCAACTGTGTTTTATTCATGAAGTATTTGTCTACACCAATTATCTTCAACTATTCCACATCTCCCATCTTCCAGTAGATTTAATGTTGTTTTTAATATTTAGATCTTTGATCCTTTTTAAATTTTGTTTAGTTCATGGTGAAAAATATGGGTCTAGTTTCAATCTTCAGCATGTGGAAAGTCAATTTTTCTAGCACCACTTATTAAAGAGGTTATCTTTCTTCCAATGAACATGTTTGGCTCCCTTGTCACAGAAAAGGTGGGTGAATGTATTTTGAGATGTTTTTGAATCTTTTAGTATGTTCCATTGATCTTCTGGTCTCTTTTTTGTTTTTGTTTTTTCCCAGTCCTATGCTGTTTTTATTATATAGCTTTGTAGTATAGTTTCAGGTTCGGGATTGTGATATCTCCTGCTTTGCCTTATTTGTCCAGAATTGCCTTTGCTATTCTAGATCTCTTCTGGTTGCAAATGAGTTTTGGGATTGTTGTCTCTAACTCTGTGAAGTGTGACATTAGAATTTTGATCAGGTTTGCATGGAATCTGTATAACAGTTTTGAAAGTATGCTCCTTTTCATTATATTGGTTTTTCCTACCCAAGGACGAGGGATATCTTTCCATTTTCTGATATCTTCAATCTCCTTTTTCAGAGTACTGTAGTTTTCAATGTAGAAGTCTTTTACTTTCTTTGTTAGGTTTATTCCTCGGTGTTTAGAGGCTTTTTTGATACTATTGTGAAAGGTGTTATTTCCTTAATTTCTCTCTCAGTGAGTTTGTTATTTGTGTACAGAAAGGTTATTAATTTTTTAGCACTGGTTTTGTATCCAGCTACATGATTAAACTTTGTTATTAAACCTATGAGTCTTTTGGTGGAGTTTTGGGGTCTTCTACGTAGAGTATCATACCTTCTGCAAAAAATGATGATCTAACCTATTGCTTTCCTATTCTTATTCCTTCCGTTTGTTTCTCTTGTCTGATTGCTCTGGCTATTGTTTCTAGAACTATATTGAATAAGAGAGGTGACAGTGAACTTTTTAAAATCTTTTTCATGATTTTAAAGTTTTCAGTTTTGGTCCATGTTGTGTGATGTTAGCTGTTAGTTTGTCATAGATGACTTTTATCAGATTGAGATAAAGACCATCTATTCCAATTTTCTGTAGGGTTTTTAATCATGAATGGGTATCGAACTTGGTCAAATTCTTTTTATTCCTCCAATGAGATGGTCATGTGGTTTTGTCCTTGGCTATATTAATATAGCATCTTACATTTATTGATTTGTGTCATTAAACCATACCTGCATCACTGGAATGAATTTTATTTGGTCCGGTGTATAAACCCTTCAGTAATTTAATGTAGGCTGTTTACCAGTATCTTATTGAGGATCTTTGTGTCTATGTTCATTAGGGAGTTTGGCCTGTAGCTGTAAGTTTTGGTTGGGTCCTTGTCTGGTTTTGATATCAGGGTAATATTTGCTTCCAAGAATGAATTTGGAAGTACTGTTTTTCCTGTCAATTTCATTAAAGAATTTGAGAAGTAATGGCACTAAGTCTTCTCTAAATGTCTTACAGAAGGCAGCAGTGAATCTGTCAGGTCCTGGGCTTTTCTTTGTTGGTAGGGTTTTAATTACATCTTCAGTTTCAGTAACTGATTCATTTAGAATTTTTATATCTTCTTGATTCAGCTCTTGTAATTTATGTGCATCTAGAAATCTGTCTGTTTCTTCTACATTTTCCATCTTATTAGAATACAGGTTTTCAAAGTAGATATTGATAACCTCTTGAATTTCTTAAGGATCTGTTGTGATTTCTACCCTTTTCATTCCTAATTGCAAGGTTGAGTCTTTGCTCTTTTTTTAAGGTTGGGTAAGGATTTGTTAATTTTATTTAATCTTTCATAGAACCAACTCTTTGACTCATTGATTCTTTGTATTGTTTTATTAGTCTCCCTTGCGTCAATTTCTGCTCTGCTCTTTATAATTTCTTCCCTCATATGAACTTTGGGCTTGGCTTGCTTTTGTTATTCTAGAAGCTTGAAGTTCAACATTGTGTGTTCATTTGAGCTTGCTCTGTTTTTCTGATATGGGAATTCTCCACCATACATTTTCCTTGTATGACTGCTTTCATTGTGCCCCATAAGTTCTGGAATGTTGTGCTGACACTATCAGTTAATTGTAAAAACTGCCTAATTTCTCCTTTAATTTTATCTGTGACCCATAGGTTGTTCAGATGAGTGTTATTTAATTTCCCTGTGTTTATGAAGTTCTTGTGATTTCTCTTGCCATTGATTTCCAATTTCATTGCACTATGGTCTAACTTTAGTTCCTTTGCATTTACTTAAGCATGTTCTATGAGCTAGTATGTGGTCTATTTTGGAGGACATCCTATGTGGAGCTCAGAATATTGTGTATTCTTATGTTGTGGGATAGAATACTCTGTATACATCCACTAAGTCTATTTGTTCAAAAGCTTGGTTCATTTTTAATATTTCATTGTTAATTTTTTCTAATTGATTCATCTATTTGTGGCAATGGATTATTGAGATTCCCCCACTATAATTATATTAGTGTTTTTTCATTTTTTAATTGTTAATATTTCTTTAATATAGTTAGATGCACCAATATCTGGTGCAAATGTATTTATGATTGTTTATCTCTTCCTCTTGAATTTTCTGTTTATCAGGATATAGTGACCTTGTAGTGACTTGGGTTGAAGTTCATATTATCTGAAAATTGGATAGCCATCCCTGCTATTTTTTGGGGGTGGGGGTCCTGTCACAGGAGTATTGTTTTCCATCCTTTGACTTTCAATCTATTGATTTTTTTAATTAAATGTGTTTCTTTTATGCAGCATATTGGTGCAGCATATATTGCTCCTTAATCCATTCTGCCAATATGTTTCTTTCTTTCTTTCTTTCTTTTTTTTTTTTTTTTTTTTTTTTTTGTCTTTTTCCTTTTTATAGGTACCAGGGATCGAACTCAGGGATCGACTGCCTACTTGCAAGGCAGGCGATTATGCCGCTGAGCTAAATCCCCACCCCGCCAATATGTTTCTTTTGCTTGGTGAATGGAGACCATTAATGTAGATGATTCTAACTCATATGCATTGATTTATCCTTGTCTTATTTTCCTATTGTTAGCTTCTTTCTCCCACTCTGTTTAATTGCTTGTCTTGTCTGTTAGATTCATTTTGTTGGAGTTAGTAGAATCATGATATCCTTGTTATTTTTTTCTAGAATATCTTTCAGAACATTTGTGAATATTGGTTTGGTGTTTATAAATTTCCTCAGATGTTCTTTTCCATGGAAATGCATTATGTTTTCAGGGTACATCAATATAGGCTGGAGGTTATTTCCCCTTAGGACTTGAAATATTTCACTCCAAGCTCTCCTTGATTTGAGGATTTGTGTTGAGAAGTCTGCTGTGATTCTGATGGGCTTTCCTTTTTTTTTAGGTGATTTATTGTTCTCAACAGTTTTTAATATTCTCTTCTTGTGCTGAATTTCTGTGATCTTGACTGTTATATGCCTTGGTGTATTTTTTCTAACCATGGTTAGTTGGAATTCTACATGCCTCAATTACCTGTATGTCAAATTCTTTTTCTCTGCTTGAGAAGTTTTCTGCCACTGCTTCTGTGAACAGATGTTTATGCCATTTGTGCTATGCCCTGCTTTTTCATGACTTCAATCAATCTTATGTTATGCTTTGCATTATCTAGAAGCTGCTGGATTGGTTTCTTGTGGTCTCTTTATGTTTAAGAGGTCTTTCTAGTCACAATTATTAACTGCAATTCTGTCTTCTATATCTGAAATCTGACCTCACATTGACTAAGAGATACTAATAATGCAACTAATTTGCATTTTCTCTTTTTCCCTTCCTTCCTTTTTCCTTTCCCCTGTCCTAGCTTCCTTTTCCTTGTGATAAATTTCTTCCTATTTCGCAATATCTATTGTACATTTTAGACCTTATTTATTTGTAAATTGCCTATGACAAGTAGCTTTATTGCTAGTATTTATTGCTAGCTTTATTGCTAGTATTTATTGCTAGACCTTATTAAATGGCTATTTACTCAGAGGTGTTTTCCAGGTGTAGCTAGCTTTTGGGTGTTGAGTTTGTTGTAAGATTCTATCTCTTTAATTTATTGAGGATGAGAAGTTGCTGGCTACTTGGCTGAGCTCCTGGTTCTTAGGCACTTGATCACAGTATTTTTTATGACTCTTAGGCAATGTTAGTCTTGGTCTACCAGGAAGGACAACTGTTTAGAACAGTTAGACCACTTTTCACTAAAGTGGTAAAATCAGCAATAACAATAGCATCAAACACAGCCTAGAAAATGACAAACTGGAGTAACCCTTAATTCGCCACTTTTAACTCTATGAACTAGATTTGTGTTTGTAGCAAAATGTAAAATGAACCAGAAAATTCATGCAATAAATAAGCCATCAACATAGTGATTATACCTCCAGGGAAGAAAATTTAAAGGGGGTTGGGAGGGAAATGTAGAAATAAAAGCAGAGAGATTGGAAGCAAGGCTGGAAGACAAAGAAAGATGATGCAATCTTTGGGAAACCAATCTTTGGTAAAGAAGACGGGAGGCAAAAACAGAAGGAAGAAATAAAAGCAAGAACAGAACAGAACAGCAACAACGCGAAAACTAGAAACCATGTTCACACTCATCTAAAAATAAGAACAAACAATCAAGAACAAAACAAAACAAAATAAGAAAATTTTTAAAAACAAAGAAAAGAAGAAAAAATCGTCCACTACAAGATGTGTGTCTGCTGTCACTGATACACAGTGTGGGCAAACAGAATCTAAATCCAAGTTGATGACTCCCAGAAAACCAACTGTAGCTTTACCTTGAGGTACTGCATATGCCAGTTGTAGCTTTGTAGTGAGCCTGAACCTTTAATTGCACAGCAGTTCAGGCTGGTTTCTGGTTGTGAGGCTGGAACCAGATCTGTTAAGCCTGTAGCAGTCAATGCACCCACCTTGGTTTGAACTTGGTTCCCTTCAAGCTCAATCCAGGCTCCCTGACATCCTGATGATTTGAACTTGGCTCCCTTACCCTGACATGGGAATTTTGAGATGGAGTCAAATTCCGTGGCCCCTCTCAGCCAATCACCCTCTGCTGGGGCTGTCTGAACCTGAATAACTCACCAGCCAGTGCAGTTAGCTACATTCACTGTTCCATTCCATTTGTGTGTTTTTCTGTGAAGGTCTCTGCAGTCTTCGGCAGTCACTGTGCATCCGTAGGTTCAAAGCACCCCTCCCACATAGTGAGTTGGAGCTCAAGGAGAAAGCACTGCCTGCCACCTCCTTCTTCATTGAAGTCTCTCTCTTTGCTCTCCCCATGGGCTTCAATTCTCACTTCAGATCTTTCCTCAGTCCTGCGGACCCAAATACCTCTTTGTTTCCTCTTCACATTGCTATATTCCAGTGTCTGGACATTAAATCTCAGAGAGGCTCTTTCTTGCTCCATTCTGTATTAAAACTAAAAGTTTTTTTTTTTTTTTGGTCTTTTTGAGACAAGGTCTTGCTATGTAATTCAAACTGGCCTTGAGCTCATTGTGTAGCCCAGGCTGGTCTCGAACTTGCAGCAGTCCTCCTGGCTCAGCCTCCCGAGTGCTGGAATTACAGGCATACACCACCACACCTGGCTAAAACTAATAACTTTTTACATTAAAGGTACCAGTTTGATTTCCTGGGTGGTGTTTCTGTCACGGTACTATATTACCCATAAAGATGCATCAGGCAGAAACCACAGTTCTTTAAGAAAGGAGTCCCTATATATGGGGCACAAAAAATCTGCTCACGATGTAGCAATATTTACTGTTATACCTGGGATATCAGAATATTGTTTTTTATATCAGTCCCTTGTGTGTCTGGTTATTTGCTGCTTTCCCTCCAACCAGTCATATCTGGATAGGCAAGCAGAACCAATTCTAGACCTAAAAATCCAAGTACAGACTGAGGACAATTGTAACCCCATGAAGACGCCACCACTGATACTTGGATTGGCAGCTACCTGGTTGCTCTGTGTCTAACACCTTTATTTCACTTCTTGAAATTATATGGCTTAATGCAACTTTGCTACATCAGAAGAGATATAAATTTACCAAAATGGAAAATTGCAATGATCCACGAAAGAACCTTATCTTCTGGCTCATTTGCTTTGTGGTCAGCAGGAGAGGTTAGGATAATATGGTGGTTACTGACAATGAACATGACCTACTAATAGCTCACAAGCCAGTAACCTTCAGTGTGCCACAAAAGCAGGCTGCGGGTCCCTCTTAATACATATCATTCCATTTCATGGACTAGAATCACTTTTTTACACAAGCCAACTATATTATTTAATGCATCTAATATTCAACCCCCAGTGACTTAGTAAGTCTGGATGATAAAGAAAAAAATTAAACACTGGCTACAAAGACTCTACTGCTTTGACTCTCAATATAAACTCATCTTTAATCTATTATTGCTGTTTTCAAATGAAAGAGTCTAAAATAGACTTTGACCATATTAGGTCAACAGTTTGATGTCCAAATCACATGTTTAAACAACTGTCTGGCATTGATTGCAACAAAATCACTCTACTCAGATCCAGAATAAAGTACTTGGAACAGTATAAGGTCTTCCCATGATTAGAGAATTTAACAATTCATAAATAGGGTGATAAGGGAATGCATCCATCCATGGAAAGAGATGCTTTCTCTCTGTTCTTCCTTGCATGTCACTCATCATTGTCAATAGAACAGATCATTAAAACCAAAAAGAAGTGAGGAACTTACTTTTTATTTGACACAGAAAAAGAAAGGCCTTTAAGGGCTCACCCACTTGGCACTATTAACAAAAGCAGTGTAGCTGAAAATGCTCTTTTCAACTGGCTGCTACGTATTTTTCTCTTCTACACACTTAGCAGACTCTTCTTCAGAGCTGCAAAACTGCATAAATTGTGAATGTTTGTGGATCCTTGGGTGTTTCCCTACTGGGACCCGAGTTGCTACAATAGATGTATGTTTTCATCTTATTACTCATGTGTTTTTTTACCTCATGTTTTGAAATACGGGAAACTGTCTAACATACATACAATCTATTTATTATTTCTATTTGCTACTTGTCAGTTACTTTTTCATTGCTGGAACAAAATGCACAACACTCACAAGTTAAAGAAGAAAAGATTTACTTTACCTTATGGTTTGTAGAGGTTTCAGTTCACAGTCAACTGGCTCCAAGGCAAACAGTATGGCAGGGGGCATAGCAGAAGAAACAGTCCATAGCAGGATAGGCAGGAATTGCAAAGCAGCAGCTTCCATCTTTCCCTTTTATCCAGGCTACAAGCCTATTGGATAGTCCTTCCCACACACAGGGTGGGGCCTCTTCTTATTACTGACATCCCAAATTATGTTAAGCCAATTCAGTTATGACACACCCTTAATACATATTCACTAACCCTTAATCCAACCATCTCCAAAAAGCCCCACCTATGAGCACATGTGGCTTTGAGGAGACATCTGGATACCAGACATAATGCTACTCAAAATCAATCTTGTGATAACTTCTGCAGGTTGGTAATCTTATTCCTTATATGTTGGTTCTTACTAGCTTTGTTCTTTATTTCCATGTTCTTGGGAGATATCCATTAGAATAATGCTACGTATTAGCCACTCTATAGAGTTTGATTCTCTGCAATCTGTCACTTGCTAATGCAGTAAAGCAAGAATGAGCTCTAGTCATGGAACTGAATCATGGGGAAGCATCAGGAACTAGAGACACCACTGTGCCACCAGAGGTCTTTATTTTCTTTTCTTTGACATCTCCATTCAGAACAACCACATGCTGACACAGTTGTTCATATGAATGGTGCTCTCTGGAGTTGTGCAGTGCCCAACAGATACTGAAGTCCTCTGTGATCTAGACTTCTTTCTGTCAATCCTCTCCACTCTTTCTTCTCCATGGCTAAGCTTAGTTAGTAGATTCTCAGGCCGTCTGTCTAAAGATACAACATATAGAACTGAAAAGACCCAATTTGGTCAGCTTGATCTTCAGATAGGCCTTTCACACAACCCCCAAATTAGTAAAGAACTTTTAATTTTTTAATCTGTATTGCTGCTGATATTTTGACATTTGAATTTTTCTTTAACAAATATTCTAGCTTGAAAAACAACAAAAAGAGGTAGATAGTCGGATGCACTATCTTTTTTGCTAGTTAAAATGGCAATTAGAAAAAAAATCAAACTATTGATCCAGATAAAGCTTCTGGACTTTTCTGAGCATTTTGATATCTCCATAGCAAGAATAATTGAAAACAGAAAATGCAAAAATGTCCTCATCACATTAATATGAAAGCCTACATAAAATGAATGCACACATCGTGAGAATTCAACCAGCAAGCACTTTCTCAACCTTAAATAATTGTTCGGTTTCACTGCAATGCAATTCTTCTGAGCCAGGAGGTCAAGAGATGCTTCATAGCTACATGAAATTAAACACATAGCTTTCCCGCCCTCCAAAAGGTTAGCCTTTACTCCAAAGCACTTGTGAATTATTGCTTGTGTGTTCATATATGCACAGACACACCTTTAAACATCTGAGACAAGGGTTTAAAATGAAAGATAAGACAAATAGAAAAAGCCTGCTGACTCACTGTAAATGCCCTGAGCTTTTCTTTAAATTTACACATATGCATGAAGTTGAAACCAGCATTACTGAACAGTACTTTGTGCAAGAAAGGAAACTACCATTTGTTTTATATATCATGTACTAGGTGCTTTAGATGAGCTTCGCTGGATTTCACACCATCCCAGAGAGCTAGGTAGAGAGTGGCTGCCAAGTAGTTTCCCAAAATGTCCTGCCTCCCACCACAGAGGCAGTGAAGATAGCTCTCATGACGTCCAAGCTGAACAATGCTTGACCTGCCTGTGACCGTGACACTGTGCCAGGCCAAGGTCTCTGATTCCTTGAATTACATCCCGAAGTCAAGATATGCAGGAATTTTGCACATAATGAAATGTTGTAATTTTAGCTAAACTGTAATTATAAGTAGTGTTTCAAAGGAATCTTGTTTCCAGCCTTCTATATGTCTGAACTCTTTACAGTTTAACATCTTTAGAATAAAAATAATAAGCCACCTAATTGATTTTGTTTGTTATATCTCTAGATATATCTCTTCAGAATTTTTTTTGTCATACATTTTAACTAGGAATGTTTTAAACTATGATTTACTCTTATCTGATTAACTCTTCTTTTCAAACTGATTAGGGCATTTGGTTTTTTATCTTTTATTTCAGCCTTTAGCAGATAGTCTGCAAATGTAACTTTAACAAGTTTTCTATGCAGGAAAAGAAGTTTGTCCTCTTGCTTAATTTCTTTTTAATATTAATTTTTGCTTCAAATTAATTTTAACTTAAATATTAATCAAAATATTCCAAATGACCAGTGAGAAAGCTCTGTAAACTGAGGCTAGATATGCAAGTGGCTCTCCATTCTGCTGCACTACTTATGGAAAGAGAATACTATCTAGCAATCCTTGCTCTTGTGGCCACCCCAGTGCGATATACTACGCCTTTTCTGTGGTGTCATTTCAAGCCAGCTCATGGGGAATTCTCACCTCCACCTTTACAATTGCCCCTTAGTTCACTGTACATGAAAAGCCTTTAATAAAGGAACCAAACCCAGAAAAGCTGAATTTTAGAAGTGGTTTCACTGATATGGCTTCCTTAAATCTCTGATACCTAAGCCAAAACAGCCACAGATCATTACGAGAGCTCAAGTCAATTAACCTTTCCTGCTGCCCCAGCCTTGCTCCTTAAAATGAGTTTAGTGTTACTTCATGGCACAACCTATCACAGTTTGAGAGATCAGAATGGCAAAATAACTAGTCTGGGCACAAGATTTTACATGTCCAGTTAGTTCAACTTTCAAAATCATACAGAAAGATCTTACAATAAAATAGACTCTGTTAGTTTTTGTTTAGATATATACTTGTAACAAAAGAGTGTCAGCTAGGTCTTGTTTTCATCTGCTTCTATAAGGACAGAGCATTGCAAGGTCTCTCACTTGGGTGGCAGGGACCCACCTACTAGCCCAGTTATTTTTCCAGTGGGCTCCATGGACTTTTGGAGGCGATGAGGACATCTGGAAGCCTACCAAGTCAATATCCTCTGGTATAATACTGAGGTGTTGTCTGCCTTTTCCAGTGCGTTGGTTTGGGTACACTTAGTACAAAGAGGTGGCAGATACTTAGCACCAACCAACGCTGCCCTGGTGTCATTGCTTACCTCATGGCCACATGATTGCAGGGGGAAAGTCATTGAAAAATGTCTTTGACAGGGTAGTAAGAATGATTAATCTTCATAATGTAGACCCTTGACTATAGAGCTTAGAACATTCTGGATGAAGAAATGGCTGCTGCATTCCCAAGTCTGGTGGCTGCCAAGGAGCTGACTGAATGCAGCCAAAAATGCTGCTTATTCCCCAACACCATTTTCCTGTAACAGGTGACTCAGGCAAGCTGTAGACTGATCCATTTGGCAGGATTTTTCTTGTAAAAAAATGAATGAAGTGATCCTGGTGATCCTGTCACTTGAAGGAAAACAATGGGGCGGCTTTTTCTGCCAATGATAAAATCTAAGTTTGCTAGTGAAAACCTATGTTTGCCACCACCAGTGTGACAGTTTCCCAATACTTAAAGATATTTTAAAAATGAATTTGGTGCTGACACTAATGAATGCCATTCTGATATTCCACAGTGAGGTGCATCAGCATTTGGAAGATGTGCATAATTCAGAAAAACCAGTATTTTCCAAGCGATAGTCACTTTATAACCATGATTTTACAAAATTGGTTTAAAACAGATTTTAATGCCGCCAAATAGGAAAGGTTAATTGATATGATTTTCAGATTCCTCGTTACCACTAACCTTTAGGAAATCATCAAATTTTTTTTTAAAGCAAGAAAGAAAATAATCAAATTTGAGAATAAAATCAAGGAAAAATATTCACAAATATCTGATCAGGACTATTATAATGTTCCTCTCTTTTCCAACTACATATCTGGATAAGTTTAACCCAAAAGATATATAGCAACAGATTGCATACAAAAGCATATCCAAAAATAGAAAATGTATTGTTTTCTGTTAAGCCAGATATTAAAAACATTGGCAAAACTGTGAAACAATGTCACGCTAATAACTCTTTTTGTTTAGAAAATAAACCTATTTTTCATTAAGGTACTATATATGTTAACAACTGATGATGTTTACAATTTTACTTTTAACTATATTAATAGAAAATTTAAATTCTGTTTTAATTTCTATTACAATTTGAAGATATACTGGATGATCAAAAATATAGTGAATCCTAAATTAAATGTATAGTTTAAAAATTTACTGCAGTAAAAGATACACTATCAATAATCTTCCCCCCAAAAAATCCCCCTTGATTTGAACACATTATTCCATCATTCTTGGCAATGTGTCTTTTCTATAATGTTACTTTTAAATAAAAAATTCACAGTAAGGTATCTTCCAATCACCCTCATATAGCACACAGAAGCAAAAGCCCTTTGGTGTCCTAAAAAGCTTTTGAATATATAAAGATTTCCTGAAACCAAAAAACCTGAGGACATTTCCATAGGGCAATAGAAATTCCAGTTAGTTGCTAATCCAAAAAGTCAGACAAAATCTTACCTTCTAGAGATGGGGTTCCACACTGCATCAGGGTTCTAGCTTGTAAGCAACAGAAGTTAAATGTGGCTATTTTAGAAGGGGAAAGATGTTGGGAAGATTCTTGCAAGCTCCCAGAATCAGGTGAGCAAGAATCAAGCAAGCATATAATCAGAATCAAGCAAGCATATGAGAGGCCAAGATCTAGTATCAAACGCACAAAGCGTTTTCATGTGATGGCATGGCACTTGCACAGTGATTAGACAGAGCGGCTGCTCATCGATGGCCCTGGCTCCCTAGCCAGTGGCCTTTGGACACCACTACAGCTACCTCCAACAGTTTCACATCTTCCGGTCCCAGGATCCACAGTTGCTGTCAGCCTCTCAGAGGGGTCATCTGATTGGATGGGCCTCATTCACATGCTCCTGCCACAGATGCCAGGGAGCTGGGGAAAGAAACATCTTTTCCTTCCAAGGTCCCAAGTAAAAGGAGAAGGTCTGTTCTCTGCTTTCTTCTGGGATACTCCTAAAATAGGCAGAGTCTGCAATAATCCTGGGCAGTCAAAAAGGTAACTGCCTAAATCTGAACTTACAGAAGACAGAAGAAGCAAATGGTAATTGGAATCTGTGGTTTCCGTATGTATCAGTACAAGCAGAAACAGTGCAAAAAATATTTAGTGACCATCAACTGCAATCTTCTGTAATGTCATCAGATGTCATGTACATAACACATTTGTGAGTTACATTTTTTCTGACAGAATGCTATTGAGACATTCTTAGCTTTTGCTTCGATGGGTGTGATGGTCAATTAATTTCATGTGTCAACTTGGCTAAGCTATAGTTCCCAGATATTTGATCAAATGCTAGACTAGGATGTTATTTGGAGGGTTTTTTTGTTTGTTTGTTTGTTTTTGGTTTCTAGATGTAACATTTAAATCAGTAGACTTTCAGAAAATCAGACTACACTTCTTAATGTGATTGTGCCTAGTGCAATCAGCTGCAACCCTTAGGAAAAAAAAAAGACTGAGTGACATCTCTAGAGGAAAAAGAAATTCAGACTGCTTTAAGACCTGGGACTTCACCTCTTGCCTGGATCTCCAACCTCCAGTCCTACTCTGCAGATTTCAGCCTTGCTAGCCTCCACAATTCTATGATTTAACTCCTTATTTTTAAAGCATATATACACTTTAAAAATATAATCCATACAAAAATATATACAGAAATAAAAATGTAATATATACAAATATACATTAATATACAGAATAATAATATATATTCCTCACATATATAATATATATAATTCCTTAAATATATATTTGTTTATTTATTTATACATAGATATTTCTATGTATATATCCTATTGATTCTGTTTCTTTGGAGAATCCTGTCTAAGGTAGTTGGGAAGTTCTGCTCGCTATGACTTTCCCACAGGGCAAGCTCACCATAAGGCATGGTGCTGATAACTAGCATCAACTGAAGAAAACCATTTTCTAAGAGAACCACTCCGCACTGCAATCCCTCATACAGTCACCACTGGCCAGCTGTAAGTGTTAGGTACTTAAAGTATGACTATACCACATGTTGAAATGATAATACTTTGAATACACTTCATTAAATAAATTATATTATTAACACTTTATTCCTTTTATGTTTTTTGTACCTGCTAGGAGTTTAAAGTTGCCTGTGTGGGTCCCTTTATATCTATGCAGGACAGAGCTGGCCTAACGCAACTCTCCAACTCTCAGACTTCACAAAGATCTCCTTTGTTTCCACCCTACAATGGCTGCAACTTCATCATTTTAAGTACAGACAATGATGTCTTCACTCCACTGAGGTCTTTCAGATGTGATTAGTATAAGAGCAAGTATGGTAATAGCTCGTAAAATTGACAAGAGACACAGAGGACTGAAGTAGTGTGTCTCAGGGATGATAAATGTGTCCATGGGCTATCCTGACAATGGACAATGTCTTGACCATTTGCAGATAGAAACAACTTCATGAATAACCACATTTGTTTTGTTTTTCTTCATCTATAATATGAAAATTTATTATCTGTGCCTAAAATGTTTAAATTTGAACTGTCTTGCGATGCCTCATAGACAAGGTTTTAGTGGAATAAGATATTAGATAAAACTGCTTGAAATCATGAATATCCAACTCCAGTGGATGCAAATTTGTAAAACAGATTTTTTACTCTGTTTCAGCTACTTCCTCATGTGACCTCCAAACATGGTACCACTTTGGGTAGAATTAAGACCAGAGGCCTGGCTAGTGAACTCTAAGCCACTAGAGGTTACAGAGTGTGTCTATTGTCTTTTTATCCAGACTGAAGTAGAGAAGACAGCAATATCTTCTCTCTCATTTTAAAATCTGTGGTCTTCTCTCATTAGGAACACTGCATAAGCTTCCATAGATGCTGATTATTTTCCTTGCAATGCTTGTATCTTGTTATTAACACATTATGATCTTCATGTTACTGCTGCTTGAAAGAAAACAGAAATATTTTCACATTAAGAACAAGTAGAGTAATAGATGAAAGAAACTAGACTATGACTGCTGATGTGGGTCTTAGTTTACTCTCTAGAAATATTGCTTAGCTTCTCTGTGATTTATATTTCTTATTCCATTAAATGAGAAATTCAACTAGATGTTTTCTCAGGTCCTTCCCCCCTGCCTCAAATATTGATGAAACTAGGAGGAATTCAAGAGTTGGTCTTTGAAAATTTGCCTCATGAAATCTCACTAGTAACTGAAAACCTTAGACAAATTGACTTTTGAAGTCTCTTTTTTTTAGTTAATGATAATTCAGGTCTTTACTATTCAGGGAAAACATGTATCATCACTGATCTTCACATTCACCAGGGGGCAGAGGACGGCTTAGGATTTGCAGTCGCTGGGGTTCCTGGTAGTGGCTCAGCTGTCCAAATGAAACCTGTTGAACTGAAATAACCTCATTCTTCATTTCAAGTGAGCTAGACTGTGGTTGCAGGTCCACTATCTGGGTTTTCCAGAGGGGTCCAGGGTTAAGTAACCAGCATGACGCCCTAGGTCCTGCTGATAGGAAATATCCAAGCACCTGGACCCAGCAGAGCACTGACCAGCAGTAGTAAACAAGCCCAGTTGCAAGGAGATTATAAAATGTGGATTTGAAGCGACTGGATGAGGTCAAAACTAGGTAAGCAGTAATGATGGTGTCTTCAGAGTGAAAACGACATTCTGTCATTACCCGCTTTGTAAGCAAGCCCTGATAGGCAAGAGCAGGGTGGAAAAACTATAATCGCAAAGGAGACAGGAGAAGGCTGGTATGCCGGCTTTACGTCTAGGGATGCAGAAATGCCCTAACTCTTCTCTTTCTTTATACTGAAATAGAGAACAGCCTTGTTTAATATAATTTCTCAGGTGCTCTGAAATTTAATGATTCTAGAAGCTGCTGAAATTTGTAACCAAGAAGGTTGCAAGCAAGCACGCAGTGTCACTTTATGTAGCTAGATGCTATTTGGACCAAAATTGCCAGAAAGCTCAGAGATACCTATATCTTAATCCACTAATTTATCTTAACCCACCTCTTTTATGTACAGTAACTATCTGTGATAAGCAGCTCTTTGGGGACACTTGAAAATCCTATATTGACTAGAATTTAGACTCCATGGAAAGAATTTATGATGTGGTGTCAGATTTCCTATAAATGTCCAGGATTTGTAGTTCTACGTCAAAGGCTTTATATTATTTTAACACTGCTTTGAATTTTGTTTGCTTGATTTTTTTTTTACTTTAACCAATGGAAGTGAAGGAACATCAGGAATTTATCTGTCTGGTGGGCTGAGAAGCACTGCAGGAGAATGAGGTAGTACATGGTGGTATTTCACAATGTTAACAAGCATTTTCTTTTGCACGACACTCAGAGGGCAACCAGAAACTCACGAATCATGCAAGTCTGATGTAAAGTGAATGCAAAATTGGCAAAAAAAATTAAACATAAAATGACATAATGTCAAAGTCAGACTTTTTTTTCCAATAACGTAACAGCAGCAGTACAATATTTTTAAATAGTCTCATTAACATCACATCATAATATATACAGCAGTTTAGGACATAGACCAGGGACCATATTAATGAAAATGTAAAGATGGTGAGATGCTGGAGGGATCAGGGGTGCAGAAGGAACTGAATTAAAATTCATAAAATCATGGCCAACTAGAGCAAAGGGTGAGATCAATGAATCGAGTTTGGTAATGACAAATATAGAACAGTTATCATAAGACAGTAATGATTCAGTGTACAAATTAAGTAGAGAAAAGCAGTTAGGAAGTAACACAACAAACAAAAATATGATCTTCTATGGGATGATTATTTTAGAAGACTCTCTCACAAAGTATTGGGACCCAGGGCCTGCGTGAGCTCTTTGTCTGCGTTTGGCCTGTGACTTCACACACACAGCTTCTAAGTTCAGACTTGGACTCAGTTCAGATTTGCCCAGTGGGAGAAAAAGGCTTTGTGGACAAGCTGATATGGGAGGTACACATGGACACGTAATATTAGAGGATGGCTTGTTGGGGGAAATAAGGTGAAATGAGGGTGTACATGAATTTGAGGTGAGTGTGAAATGGTAAGCAGAAACAGTGAAATAATACCCAGGATTACAGGCAGACTTATTTTACAGGCTACTGATTGGAATCAGTCCCTGAATGCCGGGCCCCAAAGGCCCAGCGAGGGAGATCTGCAAAGAGGAGGTACAGTGGTAGACTATTTGGCTGTATTTGATTGTTTTTTATAATATGCATCATAGTGCATTGTTTTTTATAATATGCATCACAGTGACCAGTTGTTTCTAAAAAGCAAAAGTAACAGGAACTGGAACTGGAGCTGTTACTTGGGTAGCTAACAAACTGAAATATCTAGGAGGGTGGCATTGTCTGCTGTAGGGGCATCCCTGATGGATGAAGTGAGTCCAGTACAGCCTATATTTGATATTTACAAATGTAATACTGACCTCATGTAGTTTCTCACTCTGTGTTCTATTGCTGCAACAGAATACCTTAGATTGGGTAATTTATAAAGAAGAGATTTATTCCTTATAATTCTGCAGTCTGGGAAGCCTCATAGATATCAAGGGGCCCACATCTGGAGGATCTTTCAGATTGTGTAATGCAGGTGAAAAGGCAAGAAAGCATGAAAGAACAAGACCTTTTTTAAGCCTCTTTGTATTCAATATTAATCTATTTATGAATGTGGAGCCTTAATGCCCCAATCACCTCCTATTAAGCCCTACCTCCCAAGAGCATTGCCCTGAGGATTTCGGTTTCCAACACAAGCTTTTGTGGAAGCATATTCAAATCATAGCATGTGCCATCGGTCTGCTGTAATAAAGGAAATCTCATATGCTCTTAGTTGTCTGACATTCTAAAAATAGAGACTTTCCAATGAAATTGTTTGTACACTTTTGTCCATTAGTAATCTATAGATGAGAAATTCTTGATGGATTCTCATTTCATTTTAACTCTCTGTTTATTTGTTTAGTAATTCCCCAAACCTGCCTACCTCTGATTCACCAGGGAGGCTGTTTTTCAAATATTAATTCCTGTGCCACCAACTCAAACCTGCTGGGTCTTGAATGTTTGGGGAGCAAGCCCAGGCATTCTTTTTAAATCTTCCCAAATGATTAAGATGCACCCCAGTTTAGACACTGATTGGGCTGATATTTTTAGCTTTCATTAAGAATCTTAAAAATGTAATTTGGGAGGTTGCTAAATCCTTGAATTTATCTTTGTTATAAATTGAGTAGATTTTTTAAAAATTCTTCCTTCTGTTTTATGGAAAGTGTATGAGAATAGTTAAATAAATTGTTTAAATGAATAGAAGTATCAATATAGGCACTATCTATTAATTTGCTGATTGATGAGCATAAGCAGTGGTGATAAATAGTTGAAATATAGAGTGGAATTTATCACTTTCATCACCTTTAATGACTGTTGACTTCAATCATTTCACTCAGCATGAAATGGACCTCAGAATTTACTGCTTGTGTCTTGAGTGCCGAGATGCTGAATACTCAAGAGTCTTAGGGAACTGTAATAAATATAAAGTATTTTTCCTAGCCTGATTTCTTACAGCTAGTTTCACTTAAAGGCACTTACAAAATTGCAACCAAATATTGGCTTTGAAGTACCAAGAATTGATGGAGGAAAAAAGGCATGTGACAATGTCACATAAGAGTTAGGGCAAATATTACATGTAACTTCATTTCCCTTTCCACAAAATGAGGGTAATAGCAATTGGTAACTCTCTACATCACGAGTTGAATTTCCTAGGTAGTGACTATAAACTCACTGCACTAAACTGAGCCAACAGCTCTTTGAAAGTGACAGGTTATGTGAGTAGCACATTGTAAGCAAGAGAGGATGCAGCAGTGATGGAGTTCATAGTTATTAAACCCCTACCATGCACCAATGTCTTATAATATTAAATTTGCTGAGATATTTCATTAATAAAAACCTCATTATAGGCACTTAAGGCCTTTTAAAATGGGAACCAACTCTGTAGGGAAACATGCCTTATTCCAAATTTTCTATAAATCAGTGTCTATAAGAATCACCCTCACTTGGCAGGAGGAGCCAAAGTATTGGGCATGAGCTCATCTTGAAACCCTTGGAAATGCTCATCTGAGATAAAAATCCTTCATCTCATTATTTGTTTGAATAAATTGTATTATATTCCTCGGGAGAGGGGCCGAGCTGAACCACAGGTCTCATTAGTGTTAAGGAATGTGTTAAGAAGGAAATAGGGGTAAGGAAAATTGGGCAAGTTCACCAACAGAAATACACATAGAATCAGAAGCTTCCCTTGACCATTCTCTACCACAATGAGGGAGAAGAGATGGGTAATAATTCCTAAATACAATGTATAAATAAGTTATGTTAAATGTTATGGGAAAATAAAGCATATCAATGACCTCAAATATGTGTGTCTTTCTATGTAAGGTGAATCAAATTTAAATAGAATACTAGCCTGTTTGATCTTCAATGAGATGTCATTTGAGAAATACTTGTAGGAGGTAAAGGAGTCACTCACATAAATGTCTAGCAGTAGAACCCTCCAGGCAGAGGAAACAACCAGTGCAAATGCGCTTAGGTGGAACATGACTAGAATAAACCAGGAATAGCAAGGAGAGCAGAGCGATCAGAAGAGAGTCCGTGAAGGGGAAGGTAACAAGAAATGATGTCAGCACAGTAGCAGGGACTAGATATGTAGAACTGTGCCGACCATTGAAGAGTTTAGCTTTTATTCTGCTTGAGAATGAGCCATCAGAGAGAGCTGACTGGAAGCAGAACATCTGACTTTAGTTTTAAAAGAATTCCTTTAGTGTCCATAATGAGAACAGACTGTCAAAGTGAAATGAGCAGAGACCAGCTAGGAGGTTCTAGGAAGGAAGCAAGAGATGATGGTGGTGGGAGGCAGATGGAGAGACGGGGTTGGAATCTGTACAGTTTGTAAAGCTGGAACCAGCAGGCATGCCTGGGTGGGAAATGCAAGGGGAAGAGAAAAAGGAAATTATGGCGCCTAATGCTTGAAAGAAAGAGGTTGTTATCATCTGAACACGGAAAAGCCTCAGGTAGAACTGGTGGGGAGATGGGGAAGACACAGAACACAGTTTGAGTTGTGTTGAGTTTGGAATTCTTGTTGTCTGTGCAGCTGGAGACAGCAGTCACGTCATTCTGGAGTTTAGGACACAGGTCTGGCATATGTATGTAATTTTGATGTTCTTTGGTTTATAGATTAGGATTAACAGATAAAATGCCAGACTCTAAAGAAATGTGGAAATCAGATAAATAACAGCTAATGTTTTAGTATAAGTATGTCCCAAGTGATGCTTAGGTTATACAATTAATTTTCTAGTACAAGTATGTTTGTTAGTAATTAATACCAAGAATTAGCCACTATGATAATTAGTATTATTTGGATTATTTTGCACACTTTTATAAGGAAGATTATTTGTTATCTGAAACTCAAATTTCAGATAATTCTATATTTACATTTGCAAACTGAAGAGCTATAACAGATAGTTAAAGCAGGGAGTAGATGAAATTACCAGGAAAGTGAACAGGAAAGATCTCCACCTGGCTACATCTTTCAAGTCAGGAAGAAAAAGAGGAACTAAGAAAGAACTGATATGGGACAACCAGGAAGCAAGAAGAAGTTGCCCCAAAATGTGATGCCCTAGAAGACAGGAAATGAGAGTGAACTGGAAAGAAGGTAGTGATTGAGTTTGTTGGGATCGCTGATGGTATTGTGATATGAAGCATGAGAAACGACCACTGGATTTAGCAATGTGGAGGTCATTAGAGACCAAGCAAGAGCAACTTTCCTGAGTGTAATAGTGTGACTTGAAGACAGAATGAGAATACAAAATTTAGAGAAAGTAAACACAGAACAATTGTTTGAGATATTCTTACTGCAAAAAAAGACAAGAGCGAGAGTTTTAAAAAAATATAACACTCTGAGTTGTGCACTGCTCTTTAGAACAGTAGTTTTAACTGTTTGTTTCTTTAATTTTTTTCCCATGTTTCATCTTGCATTGCTTTTGTTTTTATTGTATTAACAATTCTTAATATGGGACTTCCGGGAGAACATGGCGGACAGCAGAAGCTACGGAGGCTCTGTGAAAGACTTGGCTTAGAATTCAGGAATGGTGCGGACTAAGGAGTCATAAGCAGGTGGAGATATGCTCTGCTGACTCAGGAACGAACTGGGCTGAGAGAAACCAACTTGGAATGCAATCCTGGTGCTAGAACAGGAACAGAGGGGCCTCAGTGTGGAGGCTGGAGCCTGCACCATTGGAAGCCGCGATTTGGGTTTCCTGCCGCGTGGCGGCTGCATCTACATCGGCTCGACAGGGAGACTGATGTGCGGAAGCTCTGAGAAGGGAATTGGCAAACAGAGTTGAAAACAGGACGGGTGGGGAGCTGTGCATTGACTTGCAGTGAGGTGAGTGAGAGAAACCGACACTCTTCCCATGGTTTGGGAGACTCCAACAGAGGACATTGTGGGACTGGGCAGACTTGCGGGAGCGGGGTGCTACAGCGACTTCAGCCACGTATCCCCCTCTCAAGCGGGATTGGTGAGAAGTGCCTAGCCTATGTGACGCTGCTGGCGGAGACCCAGTAGGCTAACACAACCCAGATCCCAGAGCCTGAGGGTGGCCTAGAGGGGCGGGCCCCGCATAGGCTGCCTGGTCTACAACTTCCTGCTGTGCTGCGGTGGGCGGGAACACCTAGCCGGCGCAATTCGATCAGGCTGTGGCTGACAGGGAGGGAAGCTGGGCCTCCTATATAAGCTTGCATATATAAGGAACAAAGAATATGGGAAGAGGGAGCAACAAGAAAGGCTCCTCGGCCCCCAATCCTGAGAAACAGGCAATAGCGGACACTGTACCAATAGACATAAAGCGCCATCTAGAGAGCCTCATAGGTCAGTTCATGAATGAAGTTATTAATGACCTGAAGCTAGAAATAAGCAGAATAGTTAGAGAAATGCTAAGCACCACCCAAGAAAAAACAGATGGTGGAATGGAAGAACAGAAAAAGAGGGGAGAATTGTTTGATGGAGAAAATAGAGAAAGCATAGAATACTTGAAGCAGGTTCAAAGAGACTACCAGGAAACTAAAAACTCTATTGAAAACTGGCATAACAGCTTGAAAGAAACTAAGGACAGACTATCTGAACTGGAAGGCAGATTTGTAATATGGGAGAATGAAATGAAAAACTTCTTAAAACTAACAAAGAAACAAACAGCAATAATACAAAGACTAGAAGATGATAAGAGGATCCATAACTTAAGAATTAAGAACATAAAAGAAGAAGTAGGGACACAAACAAATGAGCTACAAAAGCTACTCACAGAAATAATCCAGGAGAATTTTCCTAATTTAGCAAAAGGTAAAGATAATCAGATGTATGAGGCATACAGGACCCCAGCCACCTACAACCCAAACAGAGCAACACCCAGGCATATAATAATAAAAATTCCAGAAATTCAATACAAGAACAGAATATTAAAAGCTGTCAGAGACAAGAAACAGATCACTTACAAGGGAACACCCATCAGAATTACAGCAGATTTCTCTGCACAAACCATCAAATCACGAAGAGCGTGGGGGGAAATAATTCAAGCTTTGAAAGATAATAATCTCCAGCCAAGATTGATATATCCTGCACAACTATCCCTGGAAATTGATGGAAAAACAAGGTGCTTCCAGGATAAAGAGGAACTAGGGGAATTTGCAACCACCAATTCAATTCTACAGAGAATACTGCAGGATATTCTAAAAAAGAAAAATACAAAGAATCCAGAAATAGTGGCAGAGAGGTCACAATGAATGGAGCAGAAAACAAATTGAAGAAGACAAACTGACAACTAATGACAGAAAAAGAGCTCAACAGAAATGAGGCAGAGAAGATTGGATGATAGGAACAGCTATTTTGGAAAAAATGACGTCTTAATAGGTAATACTGATTTAGTATCATCTTGTTTTGAAGTCTCATCAAGCTTTTGTTCTTCTGTCTCCATTGGTCTAAACAGTTTGTATCTTATTGGATTTTATTATGTATGATAGTATAAGCAAGAACTTTTAAAGACAAGGAGATTATACAGAAACCATTGTTCATTTTCTGTTAGTTGATTCTAAATACCCTGTAATGCTGTCATTCTCTTAAATGGTTTTACATTGTTTTGATATACTTGATGCTACAGTATACGAATTTATACTCAGAAAGATTTTAAGGAAAGAGACAATATGGTAACTACTTTTATGTCAGGATTATCTTGTGGTGAAACACTAATCTGCTTAAATGGTTATGTTTTGATCTGCACTGTTTTGCTGTTATGCCCTCTTTTATCTCAATCTCCACTTCATTATTTACTTTTTTATTTTTATCCTTTTAATTAAGGGAAAAATAAATAGAAAATAGCAGGATATATTATAGTAACCCACTTTGACTTTCCATTATCTTGATTTAAAGCCCTGTATTACTCTCACCATCTTGTTTTTGACTGATGTCCCCGTATTCTGTTTTGCTTGATAGTACCAGGTTCGAAAGTTTAGGCAACAGCTGTGAAGATAGTGGGATTCATTATGACGCCCATTCTTATTGACTTTTATCTACTTTTGAAGACCTACAATGTCTCCAATGTTTTGGTTTTGTCAGTTTTGTTCTTTCGTGTTTTGTTCAATTTTATTATAACTGATGATATAGGCAATTCTATTAGAGATAGCGAGAGGCATTATGGTAACCATTATTGATCACCTTGTATTATGCTTTTACATTATCTATTATGTCCACCCTTTTGATTTGATTGACTCTGTTCTGTTAGGTCATTTGATTCTAGTCCCTTCCAAAATAGTAATAAGAACTGTGGGAGCAACAAAACCCAAAATGTGTAATTGTCAATATACAAAAGAGAGGAAAAGAAAGTGCTCTAAACGATATAACTGCATGTATATTTAAGTGTATAAGATGGAAAATGATATCACTGAGTTTTATTGGATCATTGAACAGAACTGTTTGCAGTCTCACTGTTGGAATGTCCACTTTACAAGCTTTAATTTTGTGACTTGAACAATTATTTCTAAGATGACAATATGTAATCCATTAACTAGTGATTTCCTACTGTTTATTTTTTTCTGTAAATCTGTATAACTTGTACCCTTTCTCTGCTTTTTTTTTTCTCTCCTTAAATAAAATTTAAAAAAAAAAGAATTCTTAATATGAGACCAACTCTCTTAAATTTTTAAAAGCACAACGTAATATTGTTAACAATAGGCATAACATTGTACAATAGATCTCTAGAACTTAGCCATCTTGCAGAAGTAAAATTTTATATCCATTGATCAGCAACTCCTTCCATCCCCTCTCCCTGACCCTGACATGACTACTCTACTTTCTGCCTGCATGAGTTTGGCTGTTAAATACATCATGGGGGCACTTGGCCCTCTGTGTCACAGTTACTTCTATTAGTGTGATGTCTTCAGTGTTTACCCCTGTTGTGTCAAATGCCAAGATTCTCTTCTTTTTTAAGGCAGAAAATATTCCATTGTATAAATATCCCTCAAATAAGAGTGGATCCTAACTTTTTGTGCATGTCTCTGAGGGCTTGTGATAATACAAATTACTAGAACCCAGCCCCAGAGTGTCTCATTTAGTGGGTTTTACCTTGAAATACAAGAATTGGCATTTGTAATAGGTTCCAGGAGATATGTGACACTGCACTCAGAGATCACATTCTGATAACTATCTAGACTTTTCCCTGCACACAATAACCCAAAACACCTATGCTACTACTGGTAGCACAGGACAGGAGAAATTCTTGGCTTCCATGTTGGGATTTTCTTCACTCTGGAATCTGGTTCAAGGTTTGTTCCCAGTGATGAACTAGTGCACGCATCCTGAAAGAAAAATAAATTAATATAAGAGACTTGCTGAAACATACTAAGATTACAAAACTTAACAGAAGCATCATATTAAAAATGTTGAAGTCATTTTCATTCAAATCAAGAATAAGGAAAAAACCTGTTGCTTTCACTTTCACCAAGATTATTCAACAATTAATTATTTGCAATGTTTAGCTAATTAAACAAAAAATAAAACAATTGGCACGTGTATTATACAAAGAAAGATGAACTTTTATACTTGCATATGATTGTGAACCAAAAAACCCCTAAGATTCTAACAAGATAAATCAGATTATAGTTTGAAAAATTCGATAAATATCTCAAGTCGAAACGTGGATATAAAGATCATAGGCTGTTTCTCAATACATGCGATAACTTAGTCATGGATAGAAATTAGCCTTTAACTAAAGCATGAATACACTATGTGTTATTTAAACATATGTATATACAATAAAACTTTAAATGCATGGAAATCACATACACTGGCTTGCAGCTAGTAGTTACAGCTCTAAAAAGGGGTAAAGTCAAAGGAATAGCACCAGTGTTCATCCTTCATACGTTAAATAATGACATTGTAAAGATATCAAAAGGTTAAAAATGTAATGAGTATAAGGAAGATAAGTATTACTTTGAATAATATTTTCTATATCTTTCTACATATTTGAAATAAGGTATGTAATAGTATAATTTTAAATTCAAAATCTTTTCTTAGAACTGATGATAAAATCACCATTAATGGCTAATGCTTTTAGTGATAAAGCACATGTCCCATATGGGAAAAAAGCAAATTCTTTTTAAAGAAAACAAGACACAAACAAGCAGACAGACATGTTCTGGTTCCCCAAAGGATAAGTGTTAATGATAATTTTTTATGAAAAGTAATATATCATCATGATGCAATTTCTATTAGAATCACATTGTTTGGTACTAATTCATTCAGGCGGCTAGAGTGAAATATCACACATTCTCCGGTCAGCTTCTAAACACCAGAAATATACCCCTGGGCAGTTCTGAAGGCTGGTGAATCCATTGTCAAGAATCTGGCCATGGCCCAATTCCTGGCTTAGGCTGATAGATGACACCTTCTTGCTGTGCCATCAGATGGTGGAAGGAACAAACAAGACCCCTCAGGCATCTTTTCTAAGGGCGTAGTCCTAGTCTTCAGAGCTCTGCTTCCACTATTTAAGCACATCCGAAAAATTCCATCTCTTACCACCAGCACCTTGTGGGTCAGGATTCCAGTGTAAGAACGGGGGTCGGGGACAAACAAATTACTGTAGAAAGCTGGATGAAATACATCTCAACTTCATATGAAAAGATGAATGAATGTCCAAGAACAGGTGAGAAAATTATAAAAACAAAGATAGACCCAGGAAGAATTGCCTTAGCAAATATTTGCCTATATTTATAAAGTCACTGTAATTTAAAAAAACAGGAAAATAGTGAAATTTATAAATGAATCAGAAATTGACCTCAAAAGAAACACAAATATATATGAAAACTTAAAATATGGAAAGGGTACTATTTCAATTCAATGGGCAAATTGGGACTTATTTTTTCAATCTAGTCATCAACCTAGAAGAAAACAAAGCTAAACCCCTAACTCACATCATCCAATAAAGTAAAATTCTGATAGATCAGAGATTTAAATGTAAGGAATAAAGAACATTAATACCTAGGAGAAAACCAACTGTATGATTTTTAATATTATAAAAATATGCTTAATGTCATCAGGACTCAGAAATAAGGAAACTACATCAATTGTGATTTCACTAGTTATTTATAGTTTTTAAAAAGAATGAGCCAGAGCTTCACTTACTAAAATAGAAGAGTGAAAATTACAAATATTTTTGTTCTGTTTGGTTTTGTTTCTTAGTGAGCAAAAGACACACTTCACAAAAGCATACCCATTTTTTACATGTCTGTAGGAACATAAGGAAAGATGTAGACCAAGATACATCCAGGTGTCACCAGTGCTTATTTACGCAGTGAGGGCAGAGGAACTGGAAGGAAGTTATTGATGTTGTCTCTGTCTATACTTGAATCTGCTTCCCTTTTTAGTTAGCATATTTGTTTTTATAATTAGAAATAATTTTTAATATTTAGGCATCCTGGGAAAAGAAAAACAGGGATCAAATAATTTGGCTCTCTAAGGTACAATGGCCATTATTCCAGAGTGCGTAAAAGAAGGCTGAAACTGGATGAATGAATTATTTTCTGAGAACTTCACTACAGCCACAGTACCTGGGGCTTAGGAAAGATACAGAAAATATAAGACATAGACCATACTGTGTATTTGCACAAAATCTGGTTGAGGTCAATATTATAGCACTTGAAATTACATAAGCATTATGATGCAAATCTCTTGAAAGCTCTTAGGTTATTTTTTAAACCTACGGTTTTTTTTTTTTTTTTCAATTAACAGAAATAGGAAATTTTTCTAACATGTTACAGAGTCAAAAAGTTGGCCTATATATTTAAAATAAGGAACTATAGAAATTAGCAAAACTGGGCCAGGGATTTAGCTCAGTGGTGTAAGTGCCTGCCTGGCAAGCACGAGATCGTGAGTTCAATCCCCGGCACCAAAAAAAAAAAAAAAAAAAAAAAAAAAAAAAAAAAAAAAAAAAAAAAAAAATTAGCAAAACTTCTGAGACCTAAAGGAATAGATTAAAACCTGTTTGCTATGTATTTGGGGGAAATTTCTTAGGATGATGCACTAGGTGTACACACACTCTGTATGATAGTACTTTGCCATCAGAGAAATTGTCGTATTTCAGTAAATGGAGTCTTTAACCCGTCTTAATAATTTAAGTGTTCTGTGCATTAAAATGTGAAGAAATATTAATGCATTGTTGTAATTTTAGTGGCATTGGCTGAACTGTCACTGGAAGAGAGGTCAGTTTTGCTGTGTGGATTCTGGCAGGGAGAAGAAAGGTAGGTAGTTGTCAGTTTTCTTTCTAAGAAGCAGAGGCCAACTACGAATTAGAAATGCAGAAAGTACTTAAGAATGATGGAGCAGGAAGAGGAGGCAGGGAGGCCCTTTGGCAGTGCATCTGATCTGACACCTATGAAAGGAAAGAGGATGGAGTGATGTAAAAAGATATCGCATTATAATGCAGCTCTCTGGGAGTCTCAGACATTTCAGAGCAAAACCACAGGGCACAGACTGACTACTGCCTTGGACAAAAATGGCCAGGCTCCGTGTCTTTGCCATTCTTTAATCATGTAGGGCACAATGGTCTCTGTGAGCATGAACATCACATAGAATCTCTTAGGTTCTGCAACTCTTTGCCCTCCTTGAATCTACCTTGAAGGGAAATTGGGAAGCACAAATTGTGACCACTACAGTTCAGCTAATGTGATCCTTGTCTCCACACATGGATGCACACTGGTCCTCTACAGCTCCTGAGACCTAAGACCTTTGCTTTTGAGCAAAAACTCAGAGGGGGATGAACTCAATCTCCTTCTCCTTCACCTGCAGGTGATTCTGGGCTTGCAACCGGCGCTCATTCCTCTCCCCGACTGTCCATTCTAAGCGCCCTCCACCCTCACTCTTACCACTGCAAGTCTCAGAGACTTAGCAGTGATGTGACCCAGACCCTGTTGCTACTGTAGAGACTGAGCTCTGGTAGCCATATCTTTTTTGGTCAAAGGTGCAATTGGGAAGGGACTACCAAGAAACACCCAAGGGATCACCTCAGTTCCACATGTATATCACACCTATGTCCGTTGGGTGAAAATGTTCTTATCTCTTCTTATAACATCAGTTACTCCAGGCAAGACTGTGAGTTTCCACTTTCTGGCCTCTGAACACAAAGATCTCCAAGTGCTGCCTACACCTGTGTTCAGTGGAGCCCTGGCTATGCCTTCTGGCAAGATCATACCTTCTGTGAGGGCCAGAGCCCACAGTTGTGCATCCAGGAAGCAAAATGCCCCCCTGCAAATCATTAGAAAGGAGGGAAAGATGGTAGGAAATGATAATGAAAATAAGAGTACTCTTGCTTCTTCCCCCTTGTTCCCAGATCCAAGTATTCTTCTTGTTAGGTCCACAGCTCCATAAAGAGGTTCCTGATTCAGTGCACATTTTGGAGGTCACTGCCCATCTTTCAGAGAATAGCACTATGCTGGCAATAAAGCTGATCCACAGAAATTGGCTCCAGTGCCTTTTGTGACTGTGTACCACTGGATGGTGTGGCAGTGGGGTTCATGAGTTAGCCTCATGTGAAGCACTGGGCTTCCTTTAATGTGAAGAGGGTGCTTCCTCTGAGAAGCTACACTGCATGGTATTCTATATCTTTGGATCTGTAAACTTCCAAAAGAGAGGTGTAGCCTGAGGATCTGTGGGCAGGAAATGTAAACTTGTAGTGGAATAGCTGTTCATTGTGATGAGAATAAATCCCTGGGCTTTCAAGGATGGAAAACTTGATGTGGGTCACTTCTCACCAAATGGCAATTTGGTTTCCTCAAGAGACAGTGACATAGAGCATGTTCAGTGTTGTTATCTGTTCCCAGAAGCTTGGATATTTAGAACCAGCAATAGCTAGATCATAGAAGTTCATGCTGTTGGATTCACATGTAGCTATTGTCTTTGGTTCCATAATCATTCCATTTAGGTACCAGTCTCATGGGTTTGGGGTACCCAATGACAAAGGCAGGCTAACATTAGCCGACAAAATCATCCTGTCTACCTGTTATTCAATGCCTCTTGTGGTAATTGTTTCTGATAAGGTTACAGCTTTCTCCATGTTTCTCAGAGCCATCGAGCCATAAATTTGCCTCATCTCCTAAGGCTTTTGGTAATCACTAGGCCATTAAATCCAGTGTCCCAAGGCTAAGAACTTTTGCTTATTCTAGCTTCTTTGATCAAACATCCTCAACATTAAATCCACGGAGTACTTCCCTGGTCCCTGTCATTCTGTGATGGCTAATTTTCCCACTTTCCTTGGGACATATTCTTTTCTTTTGTTAGACCTAGAAATTTCTCAGCAGGGGCACTTGGATTTAACCCTATCTGTGCAACTGGAGAAGAAGTGGTATCCTTATATTGAAGCAAAGAAGACTCTCAGTGTTCTCTTGTCTGGGCCAGATGGGATGTAATGGGGTGAGAGGGGTGCCACTCACTGCAGGCTGAGAGGGGCCACATAGACACAGTGTGCAGGACATTCACCCACAGGTCCCTGTTCAATGGTTTTTCCACCAGACCCTAACCTGAGCCTAACAGACCTGCCCTGTCTACCACTCAGTCATGTCAGTAGCTGTGTTTCTCTATGAAGTCCTGTCTTTCTACTCTGGCTATGTCCACGTTCCACTGCTGAACACTTTCCACCTCTTAAGGTGCTTTGTAAGCTACCAACATGGGCTTTTGGTAATCATTATTAGTTTTTTTAATTTTAATTCTGATTAAAATTAATTTAGTCAAAATTTAGATGTGCAGTTTTATTAGTTTGATAAATGTGTATGGTAAGGTAAAAACCACAATTGATAGAATGTAAACCTCACCCTGAAAAACTTCATTGTTTTCCTTTATAATCAATCTTTCCCCTCTGTGGAGCCCCTGGAAACCACCAATTTGATTTCTGTCCCTGTGACTTTTAAAAAGTATCATATAAATGGGCTCATAAATGAGGTCTTTTGTATCAGGATTCCTTTGGATTATTAATGGTGTTCCATTATTTGGGTATCTCATAACTGGCTTATCTGGTCCCCATTCAACAGTTGATTTCTTCCAGTTTCTAGTGATTATGAATAAAATTGCTATAAACTTTCATATTCAGGTCTTCATGCAAAGCTATGCTTTAATTTCTCCAGAGTAAACACCTTGGAGTGAGATTGTTGGATTATTTGATAATGTGTGTGTTTAAATTTATAAACAATTGGCAAACTGTTTAACAAAGTAGCTATTATCGTTTTGCATCCCCACAAGCAATCTATGCGAATTACAGCTGTTATAATTCTTTATCACAATTTTGTGCTCTCTGGGTTGTTAATGTTAGTTATTCTAGGTTGATAATAGATCTGGAGGTATAGGGATTCACCATGTTGAGCATTTTTATGTGCCTATTTGCCACATACGGTTCTTCCTGAAGATGTATTCAACTTTCCATTTTTTAAAATGACTTTTTTCGCCTTTTTTACATAGTATTTAGAAGATGTTTTTCATAATCCCTTGGGAAGTCACAGAACAATTTAGTAAAATCCCTCTAAAACCATTGCCTTGTATGCATTTTCCCCTTATAACTTTTGAAGGCCTGATTTTTCAGGTCACCACCAATGAAAGCTTTACAATTAGGCTACTGCCTTGTGCCAGAGGTTATCCATACTCCACTCTCCACCCAACTTGGACTCTTCCTTGTTAGCCAGTGAGTAGCCAGCCCCCAAACTTCCCTTTCTACCTACCTTCTTGTGCTAATGTTGGCTCCGATGATGACAAACCAGTCCTCTGGGAAATAGATGTCAGGATAGAATTAGAAGTGCAAAATATTTAATGGACCAGACACCCATGAAAGGTAACGGGCAAGGAATAGAAAGAGTAGTTAGGAAAAACCTGAACACCATGACATAGCTCTGACATTTGTGAAAGGAAATGAGGAAAACATAAGCGTTGGGAAAGAAGAGACTCAAACTGCAAAGCCCCCGAGAAAATCTCAGCCCAATGAGGAACCCAACATAAGTGTCACCTGTCAGAAGAGTCCCACGTTGGCCAAAATGGCCAGGCTGCAATGCCTTGTTATTAGCTGGGAGCTGCCTGTAGACCGCATGACCTCAGCATATGACCGTGGCAGATTCCAAAAACAGCTGGAGGCTGTCAGCTCCTTCAACCTCAGGCAGATTCTTTTTGGAGGGGAGACCTAAACAGCTCAACTCCACAGATACCACAGCTTTTGTTAGGAGAGGATCACATAGCTTGTAATGGAGAGGGACAGAGCTGAGAAAGAAGACTTCGTCTGGGGATCCAGGTGAATGTGATGGCACCTACCTATAATCCCAGTGTTCTGGGAGACTGAAGCAGGATGTTACAAATTTGATCCCAAACTGGGCAACTGAATGGAATTATGTTTCAAAATAAAAAATAAAAAGGGTCTGAGTTGTAGCTCAGTGTGAAGCCCCTGGACTCGAACCCCAGTTTATCCATGGAGAGTTTCATTAGTCCCCTGTCCAGCAGTTGGGGTGACAGTCCCTATTCATTTTGTGGCTTTGCTGCCCAACTTTTCAGTTACTCCCAGAAAATGGCAATCTGAAAATATTAAATGGGAAACTCTAAAAGTAAATAAGTCATAAATTTTAAATAACTTTTAGTATATTATTACTTTTGTTCTGCTTTAGTATTATTTGCTATTGTTAACCCCTTATCGTGCCTAATTTATAAATTAGGCTTTATGACAGTTACATGCATAAAGGAAAAAAGCATGCTATACATGGTATCAAGGTTTGGTGCTCTCTACATTTTTGGGCCTCCCTTGAGGGTCTCGGATATCCTACAAGAATGGGAGGGGGTTTACTACACAATGTAGGCCTTTCCTTCTCTCTGCTGCTTAATCATTTGTCAAGTGATCCTACATTACTGACTCAGGGAGTGACAAAGAGATCTGTTCTGCCTTAGGATCACAGAAGGAAAATCTTAGAGTTTTACATGAAACTAACTTTGACCCCATTTTACAGTTTAAAACATACACGCACAAAAGTACCAATCCTTTAAAATCACATCTTTAAATAAAACAGTATTCTAGTCTCTCCCTTGTCTGACTCATCCTTCACCCAGCTACCAAATATATCTTTCTAAAATATTTCTCTGCACACATTTCTTTTGAATAACCCATTAACAGGACTCAGGGCCCCATGTAGCGCTCCAAATTCTTCACTATTCTTCTCTACCAGCCATCTGCTCCTCGTCTCCTTCTCATGAATAGAATCACACATTTTGGGGCTTACAGCATGTCTCTCACCGAAGGCTTGCTGCCCAGAGTCAGCCATTAGACATATATTTGGCTCATATTACGACTTAATTTTTTAAATTATTGTCAACATTTAGCAAATCATAAATTTCATAACAAATTGTGGACTTCTCGCTTTTCCTAAAAATGTAAGATCTGGGCCATTCACAGTCCAGGACTAGAGAGAACAAGGCCACACCAACAAGCAAGCCTAGTGTGGAACCAGCGCCATGTGCGGGTCACTGCTGAACTGGAACAGCCAGACCCCAGCCCCTTCCAGAGCGTGGGCTGGCAAACAAGAAGTACCAACCCCGCTCCCACCCGCTGTGGTAAGTGACTGGCTTATACAGAGAAACACAGGCTGTGACGATAGCTATGGAGGTGAAGTGCAGTTGGATGCCTGTGGTGCTTTGTTATTTCACTAACATTGCAGGTCTAGGGCCAGTGGTCTGATTCTAGGTTCAAAAGATATTGGTACACAGTGTGACATCTAGGGAGGATCTCCTTCTGAGGGTTGCAGCCATTGTTGTTTCCCTGTGGTCTTGTTTTGGAAGTCCTGCATTGTTCCCATTGTTTTGTTGGGTTGGGTTTTATTCTCTATTGTTTTGTTTGATTATGTCAAATCCAATGGCAGGAATAGCTATTTCAAAGACAGCAAGATATATTATGGTAGCAATTTTGAATTTACTATTGGCTTGGTTTGAAGCCCTTTATTGCACTCATTGTTTTGTTTTTATTGATTCTATTCTATTCTGTTCTGTCTGATTTTTATTGTGTCTGAAGTTATCTGCAGCTATTTTGAAGACATCAAATGGCATTATGGTAAGTATTGTTGATTTTATAATTTTGTGAAGTCCTGTATCTCTTACACTGGTTTGTTTTGATTGGTTTTATTCTGTTTTATCCTCTTTAAAATGAAAGAAAAAAGTCAGATCTGCTATGCTGGGGGCTTCCCCTGGCCATATTCATCCCATGGGCACAAGAATCCTTTGCCCTTGGACCATGGGCTCCATGGCCATCCCATTCCAACTCCCTTAAGTCTGAGTTTGCAAGCCCAGCTCACACTGTCCACATACCCAGAGTCCACTCTCCATTCTCTCTTTTTTCCAGAGCAGCCTCATTTTCTGAAGAGATTCCTTCCTGCCTGATTTCTGTTCCTCCCTCCTGCTGTCTACACAGATTCTCTTATAACTGAGCCTTCCTAAGTTGCCATTTATCTACACATCTTGATTTCTCAAATCCTTAAGGGTGGATCAAGCACTTAGTACCTCACACTTAATAGAGGAATAGTAAGAACCTGTGAGTAGTGCTGTCTCCAACTTGTGTGCAAATGACTTGTATGCTTGTGGTACAGGATAAATATAAAATCTAACCTGAAACAGCCCAAACAGGAGAGGATGGATTTTGGCTTGTGAACTGGGAAAGCAAGGAAGTAACTTTGGAAACAACCAAAACCAGGAACTAGAATGTTGTCAGCTCTTGATTTTTCCCACTCTCTTCATTTCTTCTCCAAATTTTTCTCTGTGCCTGAGTCATTCTTTTCTTCTACCTGCTGCAATGTAGATTTTTCAGTTGGAAGAAGACAAACCTGTTGACTATCCTGGGATTGCATAGACAGTCCCTTGTCTCATCTCAATTCCCTGTGTGATAGGACTCGGACTGGCCTGATCTAATTATCTCTCTATGCATGAGATGCAGTACTACTGCAGATAAATCCTAAAGCAAAAGAACAACTCTAAAACAAAGGGGATGTCTTTGCTGGCCTGTCTTCTAGTGCTCTAAAATTTGACTTATGTGTAATGATCAAAAGCATGGCAACAGCATCTGCATGGTATCTGGTGAGGGCCTTCTTGCTGCATGATAGCACGGCAGAAGGAATCCCAAGGCAAGGCAGCTGGTTTGCACCTCACTTCCTCTTTCCATAAGACCACTAATATCATTATGGGAGCTACATCCTCATGACCTCATTTACTCTTAATTAACCCCTCCCCAGAAGGCTCATCTTCAAATATTTAATACATAATAAACAAATAAATTTAGTACATACAAATTTGGGGGTTTGAATTTCCAAAAAATAAATTTTGAGGGATATATTTAAACCATAGCAAAGTAGATTTCCTTGGAGAAAAAAAAGGAGAAATGTGACCAACTATGTTGCTAGATGTCTACAGGGCAATAGCACATTGTAGATAATTGCCTTTGTTTTACTTTTGTGAGTACACCATTTATATATCAGTGACATTTAGTATGAGTCACAATTTTCTGATGTGATTTGGAGATCTTATTCTTATATTTTTGCTTTTAATTCTTATTTTGCTTTAATATCAGCAAAAAAAATTACATGCCCAGTGTGACTGTCAACCATGCCGCGTTAGGAATACTTAGTGGGTTAGGATTGCACAGTTCTGGGTGTGTTTGTGGAGATGACCAGCACAGAGGTAAACAAAGGAGGAAGCAGCCACTTTAGTTGTAGTGACATTAAACAACAGGTTTGCAGTCTTGATGGAATGAAAAGGGAAACGAGAGAAAGTTTACCCATTTTTCAAGAGCACAGTCTTCTCAAGTTGCTACCACCTTTGGACATCAGTTGTTAATCTCTTCAGCCTTATAAGGGACACTCACACTAATGATTCTCCAGTGAGCTTCCAGGCTCTTGACCCTGGACTGAACCTTGTCCTTGATCACTCTTGTTCTTTGGGTTTCTTCTGTAGGATCATAGCTCTCCAGTGCACAGACGGCCACCTCTGATTCTGTAACTCTACCTAATAAATCCCCTTGTATGATTACACATATATTTGCTGTTGATTCTGATCCCTAGAGAACGGTTATTAATAAGCGTAGTTATTATTGGTAGTTACTTGTTATAAATACTTTAAATTTAAAAGAAATTTCCTCTTCTCTCTATCCTTATTTCTGTTCCTGAGCAGAACCATTTTCAAATCTCTTAGCTATCACTTTATCTACATAGTCTTAAATGACAAGACTTTATTGTTTATTTTAATTTTTAAATACAATTTTTTAGCTTTCCAATCTGAAGCTAAGAATCTCCTTCTACCCTCTCTCCTTTGCACACTATATCTCTTGTTGCACCCCAATCTTACGCTGAAGGGATTCTCCGTGTAGTTAATAACTTTGATTTAATATTTCTTATGACTTGAAGATGATGTTCACAACTGAACCATGTAAAGTATTATGATTGTGTTTTATCTTTTCTTGTCCAATTGTTTTGCTTCTTACTGGAGACCTCCTCATTGGTTTTATTTTTTAAATAAAACAAACTTTTAAAATAAAAAAAATCTGCACACCACACAATTTACAAACTTAAAATGTAAGATTTAATAGACCCCAGACATTGACAGAGTTGTAAAACCACAAGCACAATCAAACGTTGGTCCTTTTTTGCCTCCCAAATCAAAACACGCTGCCTGCTAGCCATCATCTCCCCATCCCTCCACTACACATGGGCAACCACTGAAGACTGGCTCTCTTCACATTATTTCTATCCTGAGAATTTACTTTTTTCCTTTCAGAATAGACCATGCTCATAACAACAACCCAAAGAAGTATAAATCTTGCAACATGAGTTCTTGTACCATATTAGAGTGAAACCAGAGACCAACAATAGAGACATACTTGGAATACAGTGCTTATTTTTTTCCTCTTTTCTTTCCTATTAAATTTTTCATATAAGAGAAACCATATGGTGTACAAGATTGGGTGTCTGATTTATTTCACTTACCATTATGCTCTCCCCATTGGTTTTATATGTAAGCTCATGTATCGTCCTCCATATTGTCTCCTTCACATGGGGAGATGCTCGGGGCAATCTCAGAGCCCACTGTGCTCACTCCAGGCAGAATCACAGCTAGTGCTCCAGGATTTCCCAACACTGTTCCCCTGAGAATTGCCATCCCCTCTCTTTGGGGTTGGATGCCCAGTTCCTTCCTCTTTGAGTTTTTAGGTCATGTTGGCAGAGCACATTCTCCAAGAGCTTCCCGAAAAAGAAATGGAAAGGAAATCTGATGAGACTTTTAATGCCCTAAAACGTCCATTTCTAAAGCTTCCAACATGATTAATATTCTAGAGAGAATTGCAGAATGGGAATATCTTCCACTCCAGTGGACAAGCACTATTATTTTACCTTCTTATTTTATGTAAGAAATGACCTCGAATGAGTGAAGAAGTGAAAGAATATTCCAGATTATTGTTATCCAGCACAAACAAGTTGTGGGGAAAGAGGAAAGAGCAGAATGGACCTAGTGGATAAACCGTGAGGGCGCAGGCAGGCTGTGTAGGAGGTGGGTATGTGCAAGAGGTTATCAGTAGCCAGTAATATCGGGCTTGGTAGATTTTTGTAAGGTCTGGCTATTATCCTGACTAAGCCAGAAAGGTGATGAAGGGGTACAAGGAGATGTCATGATCTGAATTATATGGATCTGAGTTACACGTATTTTTTATTATGGATTATAAAAGGGACATTGTGGTGCTACATAGACTGAGTATAGGCTCAGTGGACTAAAAAAGGCAGAAGCAAGGAGACTGGTTAGGAGGCGACAGGTGTAAGGTAGGCAATAATGACAGACTTGTACCCAGCTGCTGGTATTCTGGTTAGTGGCTGTAAAGTTCTGGAAGAGTGTTCAGTTTCTGGTTAAGTTTTAACCATAAGAGCCAATAGGGGATGCTGATGGATATAAAGCATACGATGCTGTGTGATGAAGAAAGAAAGGAGGCAAACGCGACACTGACATTTTTTTCTGAACAAATGGAAGGAAGGAATCGATTGCTGAAATGGAGAAGTCTACAGGAAGGGCAGGAACTTAGCTTTTTGGACGCCTCACTTTGATGTACATATTAGATATCTGCATGATCTTTAGTAGGCAGCTGGCTATTATGTGGAGTTAAGAGCATCTAAGCTAGACATGTAAGTGTTGAAGTCATAAGCATAGAAATAATGACAGAACTGGTAGGATCAGCAAAGGAGTTAGTAAATAGAAAAGAGAAGAAATCTGAGGACAGGGATTTCAGGTATACGATATCTTAAATATCAAGAAGACAGGAAGAATCCACAAGGGAGGAGAAACCAGAGGGGTGAAAACAGGATCAGAAGAGTTTCCAGAAGGGAGAGACTGACTGCTGACTGATGAAGACAGGTAAGGCTGAGTAACATGGCTATCTCAGTGGGCTGCTCTGCCTGTGAAGCAATCACCGCCTAAGCGAGTTCCAGAGGAAGTGCAGGGGAAGCACTAGACACCGTAAACAAACAACACTTTAAATTTTGTCCGGCAGGGGAGGGGAGGAGAGGTCCAATGAGAAGTTTTCACAAAAAATATTATAGCACATCTGCTTGCTGAAATGATCCCTGAGAAAGAAAAAATAATGAAAGAGAGAAAAGACAACTGATGGGATTTTCAAGCAAGAGAATGAAATCAAAATGGCAAGGAGAGGACTTATCTTAGCTCAGAGATGGACGGCATGTATGTGTACTACAAGAATATCAAAGGAATGGTGGGAATGAGCAAATGTGCTCAGCAAAGTCCTTTTGCTTCCTTAGTGAATTAGGAGATGAGGGCATTAGTGAGAGTGAGAGAAGAGATAGTGTGAGAGGAAATGAAAAACAGTCATTGAGGTTAGTGGGAGAAGTTAGAGTAGGGTAATGAATTGACTACAAAATGTGTTGGGAGCACTATCTAGGAAGTAAATGATACTGAATCTAAAGGCAGACCAGAGTGGGTATAGATTTTCTTCCAACCCAGTTAAACTTCACACACATGCAAACATGATAGGTGGAGACCTGGCATGAACCAAAATACGGTCTTTTTTTTTTTTTTTTTTTTTTTTATATTTGGAAGCATTTCCATTTTTTTTTTTTTAATTTAAGGAGAAAAGAGAAAAAAACAGTGAAGGGGTACAAGTTATACAGATTCACAGAAGAAAAAAATGCGCAGTAGGAAATCACTAGTTAATGGATTACATATTGCCATCTTAGAAATAATTGTTCAAGTCACAAAATTAAAGCTTGTAGAGTGGACATTCCAACAATGATACTGCAAACAGTTCTGTTCAATGATCCAATAAAACTCTGTGATATCATTTTCTATCTTATACACTTAAATATACATGCAGTTATATAGTTTAGAGCACTTTCTTTTCCTCTCTTTTGTACAATGACTATTACACATTTTGGGTTTCATTGCTCCCACGGTTCTTATTGCTTTTTTGGAAGAGAGTAAAACCAAATGTGACATAACAGAACAGAATCGGTCAAGTCAAAAGGGTGGACATAATAGATAATATAAAAACATAATACAAGGTGATCAACAATGGTTACCATAATGCCTCCCGCTATCTCTAATAGAATTGCCTATATCATTAGTTGTAATACAATTGAACAAAACAGTAAAGAACAAAACCGACAAAACCAAAACATTGGAGACATTGTAGGTCTTCAAAAGTAGATAAAAGTCAACGAGAATGGGCGTTATAATGAATCTCATTATCTTCTCAGCTGATGCCTAAACTTTCGAACCTGATACTATCCAGCAAAACAGAATAGAGGAACCTCAGTCAAAAACAAGATGGTGAGAGTAATACAGGGCTTCAAATCGAGATAATAGAAAGTCAAAGTGGGTTACTATATTATATCCTGCTATTTTTTCCCTTTAATTAAATGGATAAAAATAAAAAAGTAAATAATGGAGTGGAGATTGAGAAAAAAGAGGGCATAACAGCGAAACAGGGCAGATCAAAACATAACCATTTAAGCAGAATAGTGTTTCACCACCAGATAATTCCGACCCAAAAGTAGTTACCATATAGACTCTTTCCTTGAAGTCCTTGAGTACAACTTCGTATACTGTAGCATTAAGTATATCAAAACAATGTAAAACCATTTAAGAGAATGACAGCATTATAGAGTATTTAGAATCGACTAACAGAAAATGAACAATGGTTTCTGTATATTCTCCTTGTCTTTAAAAGGTTTTTGCTTATACTATTGTACATAATAAAATCCAATAAGATACACCCTGTTTAGACCATTGGAGACAGAAGAACAAAAGCTAGATGAGGCATCAAAACAAGATGGTACTAAATCAGTATTACTTATTAAGATGTCATTTTCTCCAAAATAGCTGTTCCTATCATCCAATCTTCTCTGTCTCATTTCTGTTGAGCTCTTTTTCTGTCAAAATACGGTCTTTATAAAGAAAATGCAGTGAAAGAAGAAAGGGGCAAGAAAGTTGAAAATGTGTGGATGCAAGGGGGTGTATAGGATGATGGGTCACTGAATCTCTGCTGGGTAAGGATATGAAGGACACTCTTGGTAAGCGCCTGCGGCATGGGCCAGGAAGAGACCCAGAACTCCCAAGATCCGGCCATGGTGGGATTCAGGCAGCCCTCTCGGTAAGCACCCCAGGGACGGCCTGGAGGAGAACCATTACCTGTGAGCCTACTGCCATGCGGGCTGAAAATCAAGCACCCTTCCCCACTCCTACATAGCTACTGGGGATAGATGTCTCAGCATCTCTTGGGACGACGACCATATGCAGTATAGCAAATATGGGGGATTTCCTTCTCTCTTCTGTTTGAAGACAAAGGTTGTTTTCACTGTTTTGTTTTGTTACGTTTCTTTTGCTCTATTCAGTATTCTCAATTGGTTTTATAATGTTCTATTTTTGGTTTGATTTTGCTATACCCAATTGACTGAAGTTATTGTGAAGTTAAAGAGATATACCATAATATCTGTTACTACTATCCCCGTAAACTGCTGTGAAGTTCTGTACCAATTTCACTGCATTGTCTCGATTGGCTTTGTTCTGTCTTGTGCTGTTACATTACTACTTTCAAAACAAAATTTAAAAAAAAAAAAGGATATGAGGGACAGTGAGAAGATGATAGGATCAAATTAACTGATTTTTGGTCCCAAAAGAGCTGAAATATTTTAGGACTTGGGATGCTAAGTGAGAATGAATGAAAGAAAACAAAACTGGTTGTAGCCAGAAATCTGTGAGCTTGAAGTTGAGATTATCAAGATTATTAACAATGTCAATACAGTTATTGGTATTGATGAGGTCTGAGATCTGAACAGCAGAAATTCATCTGGAAGACATAGTGGGAAGTAATTAAATAATTGAAGAAAAGGAAGTCAAGGAGCAGAGGGCCAGGATTCCAGGGAATGTATATACCTACACATCAAGTTGCCAACCTCTGAGGGCATCAACACTGGGGAAAGTGACATAAACCAGGGTGGACCTCTTATTCATTGTATCCATGAGCCCGTCAGTCTGGAGATTTGTATCCTTCATTCTGGGGAAGTTGTTTTTCTTTCATCATTTCTTCAGTAATTTCTCCTTTCTTATTTTAACACTTTCTGTTTCTTAAAATCCTAGTAAGTAAATGGTAAGTCTCCTTAGTACTCTAAGTTGCCTGACTTTTCTATTTTTTTTATCTCTCTTTTTGCTCAGTTTTTTGAAGACTTATCTTTCAGTTCCTTTATTGAACCAATTATTTCTATTATGTGTTTTATTTTCTAAGAACTATTTCTTTTGCAGGAGATGACCTTTTTTTTCACTTAACTGCATCTATTTATTTCATAGTTGCAATATTTTACCTTGTATGTCTGAGGTCATTGAGTAAAAATCCTTTAAAAGGTAATCTTCCTTGAGTTGTCTTTGTTTACTCCTAGTTCTCTTTGAACGTCTGCATTTTATGTTAGAGACTTTTGTTACATGTCTGGTGATACTTGATTTTTGTTCATATTTAATAATAAGGCACTAGGGGCCACAGATTTAGCTCAGTGGCATAGTATTTGCCTGGCAAGCATGAGGTCCTGAGTTTGATTCCTGGTACCCACCCCCAAAAAATGAAGCCCTAAAAAATGAGGAAAATCTCTGGGCACTTGTAGTACTTGCTAACTGCTACCTTACTGCAGAGCAGCTAGCCAGGCATCTGGTCTTCTAGATGTCAGTGTTTTAGACTCTTCCCCACCCAGTAAGTGTTTTCAGGGGGCACTCTTCCAGTCCAGTCTGGTGAATGTACAGTATATCGGGGTCCCACTGTCCTGACATCCAAGTGACAGAAGGAGGGGGGTTCTCACTAATCAGTGCATGACATGTAGACTCGATTCAACCCTCGTTTTTTAGCCTTATTCCAGTATTCTACCAACCTAGTATGACTGAGGCAGAAGACTCTGGCCCCATTCCCAGAATTAACCCTTCTGCTGCCTATTGGGTGAGCTGCTGCCCAGAGGAGAGAGGTCCATCTATAGTCTCTTTTATCAGCTCCGCCCTGCATGCCTTCCTATAGAATTGTGTTAGTCAGCTTGCAGTCTTTATGACAAATACCTGAAATAATCAATAGATAATGCAAAAAGGTTCATTTGGCTTTATGGTTTCAGAGATTCCAGTTCCCATTACTTTCAGGCACAGGGCAATATAGCGTTGTAGAGGAAGCAATACAACTTCTGGCAAAAGAGCCAAAGTGAGAATGAAGGAGAGACCAGGGTCCCACTATCCTCCTCAAGGACCTGCCCTCAGTGACCTACCACTTCCCCCTCCTTTTAAAAAGTTCAACCACCTCTTAATAGCTGCCAGCCAAGATTTTACTACCTCAACTCTGAGGGGACACTTAAGATCTAAACTATAGCAAAAAGTAATGAGCGTTTCCAATTTCTGAGTCTTTCCAGGATTTTGTTGTGGGCATCGCTTGCTTTTTGGTAGTTTTTATAAGAAAGCAATCTTTCTTTACGCTCTGTTTACTTTGTTACCCCTCCTGCATCTTCCACCATTTTGATACTAGTTTTTAATCTTCTTTTGCCTCTTTTGTTGTCATTATCTTTCTAGCTTTTACAAAATTATTTTTTATTCCTTTCCTATCATTTTGGGGAGGCTTCAAGATAGAACACTGATAAAGGCATGGTTCAGTCCACAGTGTTGAACAGGGGATTCCACCTGAGGTTTTTCAGATATATCACTGGCAGTACAGCAGACACTGAAGTAACCTTCACTAGGGATCAGAAAGTGGTAACCTTTGGTAAGATCAGTGAAGGTAAAGCAGACCCTCTTGATGGCTTTTCCCGTATCCCTGACCACTTCTAAGTTGGCCCATAGAGACTGTGAACATTTCTAACCACATTGACAGCTTCCCACCTCAAACATCTGTTCTGAAGCCCCCATGCTGCAACAAAATCAATGCACATGAAGATCAAGGACTCTGCTCACTTTAGTGAGATGCTCCATGCTAATCATGAATGTGCATTTTCATCTTTCTCTTGTGAATGTAAACTGCTTTTGCAACAGCCTCATGTCAAGTGCCAATGGCTATTATTGTGTTGGTCCTAGAGACGTGCTTCATTGTTGTATAGTCTGCAGGAATCTTGATGATTTTGGCATCACAGAGCATCATTCTGGCTCCTAATGTTAATGACAGAATTATATTTGTGTTTGATTTTTAGAAAGAAAAAATGATGTTTGCTTTAGTGAAAAGGCTCATTCCAGAGGATAAGTGAAAACCCCTAAGCCATTTCTGAAGTCTATGTCAGTTCATGAGAAAGAAATTTAGACTAATGGATATGCTGACCAAAGATAAGGAAAAATCTAAAATAATTTATAGAAGAGAGAGAAGCGAGAGATGATGAGCTTAAATTATAGTCTTGGGACCAATTGCAGTAGCTAGAATTGTGACTTATTCCACATATCCTGGTATTTCTGGTTGTTGATTTTCAGACTGCAACCAACCACAACTTTAAGACAGAAACAACACAGTAAAATCAAGGTAGGTCTGAGAGGCTGTGATGAGAATAAAAAGTAAGCGTGACAGCTGCTCTTGGCACCCGAGTCATGTCTGTACACACTGACAGTGTCCTACCTTGGGTGCTCTGCTCTCTGCCTCTCTGGAGAACTGAGGGATTTCTCAGCCCTCAGTTGGGGCAGCTGGAAGAAACTAGGGATCAAATGCCACCATGCCAACTGTTACAGTTTATATCTATCTAGTTGTCCCCCAAAAGCCTCACGCACTCACAGGTAGGGTTTGGGGAGGCAACTGGATCATGGGGATATGAAACTCATCAATGGGCTAATCCCCTGGTGAGTTTATGGCTAAACACAATGTTGAGAGGTGAAACCTGGGCAGAGGAGGTGGTTCACTGCAGATATGGTGCATGAGGAACCGTGTCTCAGCAAAAAGCAGAGTAGCTGACACCAGCCAACCTTAACTAGTGAAGCTTGGGAGTCAGCAGATGACTCCCACTTCCCCGTCACTCAGTGGATTAGCTCTGACACGTTTCACACGGTTTCTCAGAGGATCCAAGCAGTGGGGAGCCCCAGAAGCTCAGCAGTGGAACGCACTCATTGGTGCATTGCTATTTTGTGCTTTTATTTTTCTCCTTTCCTTTTCTCCCTTTCTCTATTCCACCCTGAAAACTTTCTGGAGTCATCAAAAACACCTTAGCTGTAGTTCAGTCCTCATCTTGTATGCAATTTGGGGAAAACCAAGGAAGATGGAAAATTTTTGTTATACTTCTACACTTATTTCTTGTTTACCATACATATTGCTAAAATTTTGTTGGGAAAAACAGAATACAATAACTGTTGTGGCATCAGTAATACATAGTTGCAATAGTAAAAAGGTAAAGAACAGTTTTAAGTTATTTTTATAGCTTAATAAAGGACAAGGAAATATGACTTTGAAAAAATTCAGTAATGTTTACTAATGCCACGTGAAGTGGAATATTTCATTAACCATAGAGAAATAGTTGGCAGAGCTGTCAGCTATCCAGGGATTATTTTGAAATTGCTGTGATTGGCCAAATACTACGATTAAGAAATCAACACTTTCATGATGCAGGTAAAATATATGTTTTCAATCAAACAGTATGCTTGTTTCCCTTTAACAGTTATTGAGTTATGTAGGTTACTTGTTCTTTTCTATCTTTCCTCTTATAAATTTTTTCGCCTGTGCACAAACACACACACATACTTAAATGCCTACACCCATACTTCATTATATTTTAAACATTTTCACATGTGATCCTACATACTTGTACGTTTTAACTTTAATAATGTCTGCAGCATTGTCTTTGGAATGCAGTTTACAAAGCAATCCACATTGAGGGCAAGTCTGTAGTAGTTCTTTTTTTATCTCTTGCCTCTATTTGGAAGCCCTCTAGGAGTGATGTTGCTGGGCCAAATTTAGAAGAGTTTCCACATTCACAGAGAGGAAAATGTCAGTAGACTCCAGAAAAAGCCAGAGAGTGGTCAAAAATCAGAAGCAAAATCATGTTACGATTTGGATCTAAATCTTGAGCTTTTGGAAGATGATTGGACTATGGGGGTGCCAACATTAGTGGATTAATATGTTGGTGAGTTTATAGCTGACTGTGCTTATTACAAGGCAAAGCCTAGTTAGAGGACATGAGTCACTAGAGGTGTGACCTGGGAGTGTCTGTTCTTATCTCTGACTTCTTTCTCATTCTGATTTCTAGCCGACAGGGCTTAAGCAGCTTTCTTCCATTTTGTCTTTCCACCATGCTGTTTCTGCCATGGAGTCTGCCAACCATGGACTGAACCATCTGAAACTCGGAGCCAGAATAAGCCTTTCTTCCTTCAAGTTGCAGGTGTCAGGTATGTTTTCCCAGCAATGGAAACTCACTAATACACAAGCTTTGCTCCTTTTAAATCATATAAATGTCTGAATTTTATTTGTTCCCACTTTTAATGGACTATTAATGTGTAAAACCAAATGATCCCCCAATCCTTTTTCCCACAGGCTTATTAAACATCCAAGTGGATTACATGATGTGTTTACACCAATGTACAGGTTTTTGTGGACCCTCCACTCTTACTGTCTACTTATTAAGGCTTATTCCACTTCTGACAACTGTCTCTAGTTTTTTTCTATTTTGACCAGGTGGTTCTAGTGCAAAGTTCTAATTACAGATCCCTGACTTCTCTGTTCTTTATCATAGAGACCAGGATGTGCACAATCCATCACACACTGTCTGTGGCGATTGTTCCAAGAGGCTAGTATAGCTATACCAATAGAGGTTTACTCCAGGATTTTGAAGTAAAGCTAGGTGGAGAAGGAGAGCTCTTTCTCTTCTACTGCTGAGCCGAATTACAAAATGTTGAGTCCTCAGTTCTAGTGTTTGAGATCTGCACTGCCCAATTCTGCTTCCCTCTTACTGTCTTCTGGGGCTTGGCTATTGTCCTTGTCCCTTTTTCCACAAGATCCTCTGTAATGTCTTTCCCATTACTCTGCTTTCACACTGCAAGTATGCAGAATTGACTGTCTGCTATCTACAACCAAGAGCTCTGATTAATGTACAGTGATTACTTTTGTTGTTGTTTCATTAAACAGTTGTAAAATCAACTGCTTAATTAGGCGAAACATTTGACCGCTTTTCCTTTTTGATATCTCAGTAACTGACGCTGAGGAATAGGTGACACCTTACTGAGACTGTTTTCCTGCTACTCTTCCTTACTCCTTGCCCTCCCCGTTGTCCCTGCTCAAATATTGACTAAAACTCTTAAATGCTACTGGGCTGGTTCCAGAGTGCTGGGGGAGGGGGATACTCCAGCTCAGGTACAGTGGCAAACACAACTCCCTAAATTATAATGTCACTTCAGGTTTTGTTATCAAGGCTGAAATGCTTTCAACATTCTCAAGAGTGCCTAAACAATTCTTAGGGCTACCCTGATCTTTTTACCCCAATTGTAAAAATAAAAGATCGTAGCAACTGGTTCCTGTCTACAACACTACAGGATTGGCAGTTCTTAAAACAGTATTTTATATAATTCTAGAGATTGGTTTCAAGGTTGATTTTGTAATTCTTTAAGTGTCAGTCATTCTGTCTCTGTCTCTCTGTCTCTCTCTCTCATCCTTTTAGAGCCACTAGAAAGATGCACTAACTTCTACCATTTTTAGCGAAAAGTGTCAATTTGTCTAAAATTTAAATTTTAAACAGAGGGAATATTTTGATTTACACAGGCCAATGACCTAGGAGATAGGCAAGGCTCTATTTTACCCCCACTAAATTTATCCACTGTAAAATAGAAACCAGTCTAGGAAGATCAGATACTTGATCAGAGGAATATATAATAAACAGCAAAATAACCACAGATGTTCATAACATAAAGCTTTCAGTATTTTCCAGAGAACTTTGCTGAATGCAATTGGATATTAGCTGCTTCCTAAAATACCACTGTCACCTGCTGTATGCAAATAGGTGAGACTATTTCTCTTGAACCTCTCACTTCATTTTTCACTTCGCTTGTCTTAAGCAAGATTCCTAGAACCATTTTCTTTTAATGTTTTAACCAAAAAAAAAAAAAAAATCCCACGTGTTCTTAAAATTTCAAAAAGAAGCCTTCATTTAAAGCATTCCCTTACTGGATCTATCTTTTTCAACATGGAAGGGTTGTATTACATACTGAAAGTGAAAACAAGCAAGCTGCAGAGTAATATGAAATCTCATTTTGATGAAAATATTTAAAATACAACCTATATGTACCCCCAAAACACTCTTCATAGAGACCCATCAAATGTAATAGTGGCATGGTTGGTAAAGTGATGACCACTCCAACATGTCCACGCCTTCGTCACTGGAACCCGCGATGTATTTCCATACAGGGTAGAAAAATAACTTTGCAGATATGCTTAAACTAAGAATCTTGAGGGAGAATGATTAACCTGGATAATCCAGGTATTATGATTTGGGTCTAAAATATCCCTTTAGGATGGCTCATGGGCTTTTAGGAAGTGATCAGACCATGGGTGTGTTCACCTCATGGGTGGACATCCAGTGACGAGCCCATAGCCCAATAGGCTATTTGGAGGGAGGGCCAAGTAGAAAGGTGCAGAACCTGGGGATGTGACTTTGGGGACTATAGCTGGTCCCTAGCCCCTTTCTTTCTGGCTGTTTCTCACCGTCTCTTCTTCCTGGGGTCTTGGGGTGAGTAGCTTTCCTTCTGCCAAGCTGTACTGTCCCACCTTGCCACAGACTAAAGCTATGGGGCCAACTAACTCATGACTGAAACCTCTGAAACTATAAATCAAAACAAGTCTTTCTTGTTGAAAGTTGATTTGTGTTAGAGTGATGAAAAGCTGACTAACACACCAGGAGGGCCCTATGGAATCCCAAAGGATCTTGTAAGTGAAAGAGGGAGACAGAAGGCTCCATTTCAGAGTGATGTAGTGTGAGAAAGACTTTACCGCCATGCTGCCTTGGAGGAGAGAAGGCTGCCGAGGAATACTGCAGCTTCAGGAGCTGGGAAGGCTAGGAACTTTCGGAAGCAGCTCTTCTCATCCACCACCTGCACTCAAGTCCATTGAGATGCATTTCAGATTTCTGACCTCTAGGATTTAAGATAGTGTATGGGGAGTGTAACCAAGCCTCCGTTAATTTGTTACACCAACAATAGACAATTGACACTAGATTGACACTAGATTACTTCGAGATTATTCGGGGACAGGAAATGGGAGGAAAGATTAAGGAACATTAAAAATTCCAAGTGGAATTTTTGTAAGAATGTACTATCTGAAAGTTAAGCCAGAGATTTCAATGGTAACAAACGACCCACCGTAGCATGCATAGGGTCATAGGATCACTGCAGCCATAGGGTCACCACTGTTACACATGAACATACAATTCTAATGATTCTATACAAAGTTAAGCCATTTAAACTAATTAAGCTTAAATAAGCTGTTTAAAAGATCATTTTCAAATGACTCCACTGAATTTGTTAAAATTATCAGTTTCTTGATGGAAGATTTGCTAGAGTTTATATTTTTTAAGCAAAATATATATATAGGAAATTTGTAGTGAAGCAATGTGTCTATTTGCATGAAGAAATGTGTCTAGTGTGTACACACATTTATTTACTGATCAACATTGAGATTTCTTTTTCCCTCATGTATCTTGAAGACCAAAGTCCAGAAGAAGGAGGTCCAGGGCCAGCTAAAGACTTCAAGGTTATTAGTTTCTTGCTATTTTTCCAATTCCTTTTTTTAACCATTTGTACACATGGCCTCTATTCTCAAGGTTGCCTCATGACTGCAACATGGCCACAAGAGAGCCAGCCGGTCTTTTGTTTGGGACAGTATCTTGCCACACTGCCCATGCTGGCCTCAAACTCACAGTCCTCCTTCATCAGCTTCCCAAATAGCTGGAAGTCATTCCCTTTTAAGGAACATTTTAAATTTGCATTGGCGGAAATCTAACCACATAGCCACCTCTGTACATACAAGAGGCGAGGCAACGTAAATTTTTCCACCAGGCACACTGCCATCTCCAACAAAATCAGGGTTCTCCTGGTAAAGAAGAAGAGAAGAAATTGATTTAGGATAAGCAACCAGCTGCCTATGTACAGGCTTCAGTGACAACCAAATTATAAAATGGAGCTTTTCCTAACTTTGTCTTTAATGATAAACATTGTACCATAATGAATAGTCCTTAACTGTTTCAGGCAGTATATATAGACATACTATAAACATTTTATCACTGTTCAAAGTTAACTCATTGAACACAGAAAGACAAAAAGCAATAAAAATAAAAACTAAAATTAGTTTTATTATGAATCAGTTTATGGGACTGCAACTCATTAAATTTAGGTTTTTTTTAGGAAGATCTTAGTTCAAGATGAACTCCAAAAGAGATATAAACTATCCTGTCTTTGAAATTATATACATAATTTATGTGTTTGAGCACTTATTTTTCTGATTAGCTGCTGCATAGATCCTCAAAAGAGCTGGTGACTGTAAAGAAGGTTTAAAATCATGGATTTAGGTGTTATCCCTACTTGAAAGCTGCCAAACAACAAATTTCACTAAACTCAGAGATAGATGGGGCTTCTCCAGATCACCGAAACGTTCTTAGACCAGTAGAAATTCAAGGCCATGAGACTCTGCTTAATGGAGGTGAGAGCTACAGGCATAGTCAGACTGTAGGGGTCTGGCTGGAGGTGCATGTTAAATAACCAAAGGCAGAGGTGTTTGGCTTTGGAAGCAGGAGGAGACCATTAGGGAAGCCCCACAGGCTGTCTTTGGAGTAAGTGAAATCCTAGAGAGGGCAGTGTTTCATTTTGAGTCTGAGGAGTAAGAAAAGAACAACACAGACCATCTGTTTTGACATATCTATACACACAGATATTTGGCGTTTAGTATTAAAACTGTTTATCAAGCTCCCAATGCTGATGATTCACAAACAGAAGCCTTGTGCACTGTGTTACACTCTGGACCTGTTGGGGAAAAGGGCTCTAATCCTTCAATCTTGTGGATCTACCAACACAGATTTAAGAGGACTCAGAGAGACTTGGGGATAGCGCAAAGTAAATCTGATTATTTTGCCCACAAGTTACCAGAAGGAAAAAATAAAGAAAAGTTCAATATGGTGTAGTTGTAACAGGATAGTTATCTGGCTTTGTAGATGCCTAAGATTATATTTGCTAGGGAAAAAGTGTTGTTTCAAGACTCCCTCAAGGGTACCCTGGCCCTCTTCCTGCCCTCTTCCCTCTTGCGTAAGGTCAGTCCACTGTCTGACTTGGCGATCTCCAAAGGTAGGTGTAAGTGTGCACCTCACAGTGTCCTTCCCACTATCACTGGGGAAAGAGAAGAAAATTTTAGAACATTTGAAATTTTATCTTATGAATGAGGGAAATATGAACAACAAAGGTTCAGTATTGGGAATGACAGAGGTGGCATTCCTAGGTCAAGATGTCCGAGGTTGGCCCTCACGGTAGGGGACATTTCTCTGGGGAGCAGGGCTGGCAAGTTCAGTGGGCATCCCCACTCTGCCCTGCTCTCTCAGTGTGTCACAACTGATGTTAACTTATTTATACCAGGTTAAGTGGATTTATAGGTCACGGTGTCTCCTTTGTGTAAACTAACCCTCACCAAGTACACAGATGGCTTCAAACTACAAACTGTTCTATGGAGAGGTCAGCTAAGACAAATGAAATCAAACAGGGCAGGAGCAGAGCTGACGTCGGGGTGTCTACAGCAAGTTTTCCTCTGCTGCATCACAAAGCAATGATAAGAAGTTGGTCTCATCCAACTGAAAATATTCAAAGACTATCAGAATTATGGTGGCACTTCTCTTATACTACATAAGCCTCACATGTTTGTACTATGTCTGTAAAATGTCTTCTTCAATTTTGACAGCTACTAAAACCAATGGCAAAACAAAGCAAACTGAAAAGCAGACCTTTGAATTGCTGTTGTCACAATGTGAGACTACAGTGTTCAAAAATCGTGAGACATCATAGTCAACCACACTGTGCTGGTTAAAACAGCACTTTTAAGAAAACACTGAATGCCATAAATAAAATTTAATATCCATGTTCATTATTATTTCAAACTTAGCTCATCCTTTTGACATATCTATTTGTGTATGCTTAATGTCTATAATGTATCAGTGTATCAGTGGACATACAGAACAAAATACAAAATGTACATACTTGAGAGTTACTACTTAAAGTTGTATTATTGGTCCATAAAATTTTAAAAAATATTTAGAAACCACTGCTAAAGGTAATGGTGGGTGACAGTGATTTGTTCACTAAATTAGTTCATCTGACTCTGGTCTGTTTAGCAGTCTTCCTGGATAATCATGCCAGTTTCTAGCAGTGGGACAAAATAGCTGAGAAAAACAACTTAAAAGAAGGAAATACTTATTTTGGCTCACAGTTTTGGTGGTTTCGGTCCACAGTCTTTGGCTCTGTTGATTTGGGGACTTATCACAATGCAGAGAATCACAGCAGGAGCAAAACTATCCCCTTATGTGACCAGGAAGCAAAGAGAACAAGAGCGGAAAGGGTCAAGGCTTCAGGGTCCCTTTCAAGGCCACATTGCCATGATGCAGCTTTTCCCTGTAGACCCCACTTCTCTGAGGTTCCACCACACCTCAATAGTGCTAGAGGCTGCTGACCAACACATGGGACTCTAAAGATACAAATCACAACGATGACTTAATGCTTTGACTCAAGCTATAAATCTCCTTATTTCACACTCTCACAGTAGTGCAACCTGAAGGCAACGGCACCATTATTTTTACTACTTACATTTAATACTTACTTCTGGCATTATAATTATTTGAGTAGATATGTGATCCTCTGTTGACTTGGGGGAAAGCTCACAGAGGGTAGGAATAGTCACTCTCTGCTTAATTCTCGTCTCCCATGGTATTTAGCATCTAGGGGATGACAAAAACAAGGGAATTTAGAAGTTAAGATAAAATGTGTCTATGTCTGGAAGGTCCTTAAGACTGATGATCACAGTGGGAAATTTCATTATTTGGCAAATTGTTGAGGTTAAACCTCAGGACTGTCTTACCCAGAGTGAATAGTTTCTGAGTAAGAGATGGTTCGTCTCATCTGAGAGCTTACAGATTGTTTACTTACAAGGCTCCTCATTTCTGATCAGAAACAAAATGCTAATTAGCTGCTCATTCTCATGTGTTTCCCTATTAAATTATTGAGACAAGCACATGTTTTGTGTTGTTCTCTGATTCCTATACACATGTTCATAAAAAATAAATGTAATGTGACATTTAGAAAATGATACATATATAATAATTTAACAATTAAATTATTGTAATTCAAAGATATAAGTGTATAAATTAGTGTAATAAGTTAAATGTGATGTAGATAGATTTTTTTGTGTGTGTGGTACCGGGGATCAAACTCAAGACCTCACACTTGCCAGGCAAGTGTTTATGCCACTGAGCTAAATTCCCAGCCTCATAGATAGATGTGTTAATAGCAGATAATTTCAGTATTCAAGATAATTCCTTTTTTAAATTTTATTTAAAGAAAGACTAAACAAAACAGAAAATAGGTAGAAATAATACATACATTCAGAGAAAAAATAAACATTAAGAAATCACTAGTTGATGTTTACATATTGTTGTTTTACAAATAGTTGTTCAAGATACAAAAATGGAACATGTAAAGTCAGAATTCAAACAGTGAGACTGCAAACAACTCTGTTCAACTGTCCAACAAAATCTTAGTAACATGGTTGTCAATCCTATACACTTAAACATACATGTAGTTATCCATATCTTCATTTATGTTTAGATTAAACAAACTAAAGCTGGTTAAAATCATTCGGACAAAGAATAATAGTATTGCTGAATTTCACATTGACATGACACTCCATGATCAGCACTGGGTACTGTAGTGTCTTTTTTTTTAAATTTAATTTAAAGAAAGACTAAACAAAACAGAAAACAGGTAGAAATAATACATAAGTTCAAAGAAAAGATAAACAATAAGAAATCATTAGTTGATGATTACAGATTGTCGTCTTATAAATAGTTATTCAGGATACTAAAGTGGAGCATATAAAGTGGGGATTCAAACAGTAAAATTGCAACAAGTTCTGTTCAACTATCCAACAAAAACTTAGAAATATGGTTATCAATCCTATACACTTAAACATACATGCATTTTTCCATATCTTCAATAATGTTGAGATTGAATAAACCCAAGCAGGCTAATATCACTCTGAACAAAAAATAAAACTATTGCTGGGTTTCACATATGACACTCCAGAATCAGCACTGGGTATTTTAGTGTCTCTTTTTCTTCAAAGTATCTGTTCATTTCATCATGTGTCATAAGATCAGTTTTCACAAACTGTTTATAGATTCTACATATGCATGAGTCTTAACATGTGTTTCTATCCTGTCTATATTAGAGGGAGAAATAAAACAAAGCAAGATGAAACAAAACATATTCCTATAAACACATGAAACAAAAAACCATATAAGACCATTGTACAAAGAGTTCTACCATGGTTCCTGTGTTGTCTCTTGTTATCTCCAATAGAATTGGTTATATCATCAGACATAGTATAATTGAATATGTCAGTACATAACAGTATTATTAAAAACACAACTTTGTATATAGTATAGAACTTCAAAAACAGGCAGTTATCAAACCAGAATGTGTATCATAGTCTTGTCATCTTCAGTGTAGTTGCCTATACTCTCAGACTTGATACTATCAATCATATCAGTTTTGAATAAAATCTTCTGGGCCTCATTTGTGTTATGCTCTTTTTTTTGCCATCAGTTGTCTGCTTATCTTCTTCATTCTGTTTTCTGCTCCATTCATTGAGGCCTCTCTGCCACTGTTCCTGGAATCCTAGTACTTTTCTCTCTCTCTAGAATGCCCTGCAGTATTCTCTGTAGAGTTGGATTGGTGGTTGCGAATTTCCCAGGTTCCTCTGTGTCTTGGAAGCATCTTGTTTCTCTATTAATTTCTAGAGACAGTTTAGCAGGGCATATCAATCTGGGATGGAGATTATTTTCTTTCAAGGCTTGGAATATTTCTCTCCAGGCTCTTCTTGACTTGATAGTTTTGTGTTGAAAAGTCTGCCATTATTCTGATGGGCCTTCCTTTATAGGTTATCTGTTTCTTGTCTCTAACAGTTTTTAATATTCTGATCTTATATTGAACTTCTGGGATCTTGATTATTTATATGCCTGGATGTAGGTCTGTTTTGGTTGTAGGGGGCTGGAATTTTGTATGTCTCATATATCAGAGTATCATTTCCTTTTCCTGTGTTTGGGAAGTTTTCCTTAATTATTTCTGTGAATAGCCTTTGCAGTTCCATTGTTTGTAGCCCAGCTTCTTTTTTTAAAAAAAAATTTATTTAAAAGGAAAAAGAGAAAAAACAAAACAAAACAAAGTGGTGTAAGGGTACAAGTAATACAGAATTACAAAAAAAAAAAAAAAAAAAAAAAAAAAAACCAGTAAGAAATCACCAGGTAATAGATTACACATTATCATCTTAGATATAGTTGCTCAAGTCACAGTATCAGAGCATACAAAGTGAACATTTAAACAGAGAGACTGCAAACATTTGTGTTCAATGATCCAACCAAAAACATTAATATGGTCAGCTATTTAACAACCCTAAACACACTTGCAGTTGTATCTTTTACAGCACTTTTTCCTCTCTCCTTTTTACAACAAAATTTACACATTTTGTGCACCCCAGCTTCTTCATTCACATTCTTTATTCTCAAGCTATAGATCCTCTTGTCGTCTTCTAGCCTTTGTATTGTTACTGCTTGTTTCCTTGTTATTTTTGAAAAGTTTTCCCTTTCATAATCCCACGTTGCAAAACTGTCCTCCAGTTTGAATAATCTATCCTTAGTTTCTTTTAAGCTGATTTGCCATCTTTCCATAGAGTTTTTAATTTCCTGGTAATTTCTTTGAATCTGCTTCATGTATTCTATAATTTTTTTATATTCTTCATCAGATGGTTCTCTCCTTTGAGTTCCTCCCTTCTTCCATCTGTGTCTGCTTGAGGGGTGCTTAGTATCTCTTTTATTAATCTTCTTATATCTTGTTTCACTTGGCTAAATATTTCACTTTTGAACTCATCTATGAGGTCCCGAATATATCTCTTTATGTCCAGTGGCACCATGTCTGATATTGCATGTTTGCTGTTCTCATTCTCTTTGTATTTACCTGTCCTGGGTCAATGTTCTCAGGGTTGGGATCTGAAGACTTTTTGTTGTTGCTTCTTCTTCCCATCTGTTTTGCTTCTTCCAAGAGGCCCCAGTTTCTTTCTTTGTTGGTTACAATTCTTCTGAAGCATGCTGGCTAGATGACCCTTCACACTGCAGTGTGCTAGTGAGTTGCAGACAGGGACAGCGTATGCTGGCCCCTCCCTTCTGGATCAGTCGAGCTGCTGTGGTCTGCACTGTATTACTTTGCACTGCCTCCCCTCCAGGTCAGTCAAACTTCTGAGGCTTCACTGGGTTAGTGTGGTTAGTGTGCACTGCTACCATACAGAATTGATTTTGGATAACCTATTGGGTCTCAACCAGGTCATGTGACCCAGGCCTAGCTCACTCCACCAATCCCTTTCGGGAAGGGAACAACTGACTGAAGTCACTGCTTCCCCTTGTACTTGCCAGTCCTGCCCGATCCCAGAATGTCATCTGCCAGAGCCCCCCTTTCTGTGGAATGGCTTCACTCCCGTCACCACAGGTCAATGCAGGCACCCCACCAACTCAGCTCTCCATTTGGCTCACTGATCCCCAAACTCAATGTAACTGCACCTCCAGTGAGTCAAAGCAGCGGGACCTCAGACGGCTCAGCAAATCATGGCAGGACCTCATCAAGTCGCAGCGGAACCTCGGTTGGTTGGCAAGTCGTCCGCTGTGGTGGGAACACTGAACCTTTAGCTGTTCCAATAATGGCACCAGGACTGTATGTTTGGTTGGTTCTTCTCACCTTAATTTCTTCTTGGGATGAGAGAATTCATCTCCCTCTGTTTGGGGCTCTCCACTCTGTATTATGTTGAATTCTAAGTTAACTATCTCAGGAAGCCTCTGTAGCCAGTTGTTATCTATCTACCATCTTTGCTCTGATAATTCTAATAGTATGATCATATATGGGTTTCTTAAGACTAGGTACTGGGTGTTGGCTTAAGGATGTTTTATTTGACTTTACCCCTATCCTTTTCTCTCTCCTTCTCCAGCTCTCTCTCTTTCTCACAAAAATTATTTTGATATAATCTGCCCACTCAGTGCATTGACCTTGATTCTCCAATAAATTGCCAACTCATAATTCTACAGCTAGTAATGTTTTCTAAAAGTTTCGTTTGTCTTTGCAAGAGTCAGTGATAATTTGATAGCATTTCTTGACAATTTCTGCCCTACTATATTATTTTTTTTAAAGTGGAAGATGAGTCTCAATAAAGAGATAGAGTATTTTCATTCATAATTTCTGTACCAATTTTCCCAGACTCAGTGATGACACATGGTGACTTATGTTTTACTTTCTGAAGAAGTCATGACACAGAAGGCGACTGAGCTGGCACCCTGGGGCTGTAAACTAATTGCTTCCCAGGCCAAGGCTGTGTGCTTTGTTTGCCAAAAAGAAGAATGGGCTGAGTTGACCAACCCACAGCCAGGCACCCCAAGCTCCCCTACGACTTCTCACACTTAGTATGTCTTAGTCAACACCCAGCGGGAGATGCACACTCTACCATGCGCAGGTCATATTTCAGGGCTGGCTATTGAGAAACGTTAGACCTCTAATTGAGGTCTTTTCTTTTCCCTGCCTTTTCTCAGTGTCTTTCTAATAAAAAATTTTTTAAAAAGATTTAAATTTAAAAAAAGAATTTTTAAGCCCTTGATTCTCCTTTTCACTTACCTACAAGAATGAAGTGACAATTCCTACTTTCTCAGAGGTCCAAAGGTTAGGTGGGTTAGAAAGAAACAAAGTGGTGGAGACACAGCCCTCTGGGAAACACATGTGTCTCAGTTCATATGGAAATAATACAACCCCTGGGTTTGTCTCAGAATCATTGCAGCAAAACAAAACTCGATACAACTGGAAAGAGCTGTTATAGTCATTTTAATTGTGAGAGTACTTTTCTATGGAGGATTTTCTTGAAGAAAGAAACTCTGTCAACCAGGATTATTGTGTAGAAATGGAGAGTAAACTAATTTTCAAAGGACCCACCCAGCCTCTTCATAAAAAGATCAATGTCAAAACCACAAGTTTTTCTATAATGATTAGTTTTTAGAATAATAAAAGGAATACTTTCCTGTACAAAATTTGGAAACTTCAAAAACTAAGAAAATTTAAATTATGCATAATCCCACTATTTGCTTATTCTAACAACAAATTTACAAAATCACACATTTTACTATAAGCAAGTTATGTATCAAAGCTCACTATACAGAAATTTGAGCCTCTAATCCATCTCCTCTCAGCCCTTTTCTCAGTGTTACTTCTAACAATAATTTTTGAAATCCCAGATTTATTTTAGTCCTGGATTCTCTTTTTCATTTGTCTTACAAACTTTTTTCTAAGTTCTCAGTTAAATATGTGATTTTAATAGCTACATAACATCCCATCACATTAATTTACACTTATGTATTAAGTCACTCTACTTGGGAATATATGAGATTATCAATTTTTCATTTTCTAAGTAATACTGTGTGTAATATCCTTTGGCTACATTCTTGATTATGTATGGAAAACTTTTCTAGAATTCAGATTGCTAGATAAAAATTCCTGAACCTATTGAAGGCTATGGATACATAATACTCAATCACTTTCTTGAAAGATAATAAATTTTAATTTTTCCACCTACCAAGAGTGTAGAATATCACATAGCCAATTTTCGCTCCTCAAAACCATGAGAATTTTTAGGCTGAGGCAGGGGGATTACAACTTAGTGATTCTCATTTGTAAACAAACAAACAAAATTACTGGAGTAAATGGGATCTCAATGCTGTTTTGCTTTTGCATGTTGAATATTTTTTCATGTACTTATTTACCATTTGTGTTTCTTCTTTTGAAAAGTTTCTATTCAGTTCATTTGTTAAACAGAGAGAGTTGTTAGAGCTGCGGAGAGGGACCAAGGGAAAGAGAAGGGGAAGGGGTGGTAAGGGAATAAAAGAGTATCAAAAATGATCAAAATAGGATATGTATGTACCAATTTCCCAAAACAATTGTGATTATTATGCATCACAATCATATATCAATTAAATAAAAATTTAAAACCTTTTTGTCAATAGGGTCTGTCAACTTACAATTTTGGTTTTTATCTCCTGGCACCAGAGACTGAAATCAAGGCTCACACCTGAGGCGAGCAAGCCCCCTCCTACTAAACGGCCTCCCCAGCCAGTTCTTCAGGTGACAGAGTAAATCGAGCTTAATTTTATCTGTGCATGTTAATATTTTTTCTCAATATTTTTTAACATGTATCAACAAATGATTTTCTTCACGCATTTTCAGACCAAGCCCTCTCCCTAGGATTGAAGCTTGCAAGCAGGAGAAAAAGCTAGAAGTTGAGCGCTAAGCTCCTCCCTCAGTAACAGCTTTATCAAGGGCTGCCTCTCTGTGGGCTTTAGTTTCCTCCTCTGTAAACAGAAGGAACTTCATTAAGGTCCCTTCCAGTCCTCTAAAAGGGGTTTTACAGATCCATAGTTTTAAAGCATCTTTCATTGTCATGGTTTGTAATCAGCTTCGTGGGAGGTAGTGTTAGTGGATAAACATCAATCAGTAAGCTTGCTCTGTTTCCCAATTCTAACCTAGGATGCTGCCACCTACCAGCTGTAAGCAAATCATTTCTTAATTTCCTCATCTGTAAATACAAACATTTTTACAGGTTTGTAGTAAGAGCTGCATGAAGTAATAAAAATGAAAATGTTAAATTATCATGTGCCACACACATATATGTATACATAGATACACAAGCTCACATGTACCGTGAAGCTGTATATTTAAAATGTTTTAGTTTCTTTGGTCTTAATGCGTGTATGCCACCCTCCTCCCCCCATCAAACTAGACTGTAACCTCCAGTGCTCCAAGAGAGTGAAATCACAAGAGAGAATCAAAACAGAAGCAAAAGAGCTATATCTTAGTGTTTCAGCCTCCACATGGAACCCCAGGTAATACATGCAATTTTCTAAGGTAATTTAGGGTATACTTGATTTTTTTCCTTATGTGTACAGACTGGTTAGCTTTCTCATTCTCTCTCTCTCTCTCTCTCTCTCTCTCTCTCTCACACACACACACACACACACACACACACACACACACGGATATATTAACTATATATGTACATCTTGCATATATATCATATATATATGTGACATATATAGATAGAGGTATGAGACATTTCTCTCCAAGGACACATGGAAATAAAAGAAGAAAATGTGATTAGAAAGATGCAAATCATTTTCTTTCATTTTTGTCACCTACATTTATAAATTTGACAGACTATATCTTTAAAACTGATCTTATATATGTTATATTTATATTGATTTACATAAACAACCAGTTTGTCAGCAAACTGTACCTTGCACCCACAGGTAAGTATAGCACTGTTCAGAACACACCAAGTACATAATGTGGACCAGACACCAGCTTATGATACAGAGGAGACAAGACTCATAAACATATAATTACCTAAATGTGTACATAATCACATTTCTGTGATTAAAGAGTAGATCTGGGGGAGGGGTTGTTGGTGGTTGGTGATGGTTGGTTTTATTTCTCCCTATGCTAGCTTGGCATTTTTCTCCCCATGCATTTGGGACTGGAATTATGTACTACAGAGTCAGTTACTCAGTTTATACATCACACTGGCAAAAGCAAATGGTCATTAAAAGAAACAGAATTTAAAAACTAGCAAGAAATGACTCCTGACCAAAAAGACTGAGTTTTGTACTCTGCCAAAAGAAAATGGTAGCTGAGAAAATATTTCTAGATTAAATTTAGCTCACACCAAAAAAGTAGATCCAGAACTCTAAAATACATGGATATTTCTAGAGGAAGAAACATTCAGCCAAATTCCCACCCTCAATCAGCGGAGCAAAGTGTGGAAAAAGACCTGTGTTCTGAGGCTCCCTTTCACTTTCCTGCTCATTCTCGCTCTCTGTGACATCAGTTCCCTGCTCCGCCCTGAAATACTGTTCTATACATTAAACAGCATGTTTCAGCTTTACATTAACATGTTTGATTCTCATAATCATCCAAGGTGAGTACACTATTAGGATTACCTCCATTTTAAAGATGTGAAAATTGAGGCAAATGGTAAACTCTCCTGAGCAAATGGGATTCCACCCCACATGATCTGGCTGCATGGACTGCATTTTTAACTCTAAAAGCCGCACATTTTCCACTTCAAGAAGCTCACCAAGGGGATGTAACTTTGAAAGTTATCCTGATATTAGGCTGAATACATGAAAAGAGAAATGGAAAGGTAATGGATGAAGTAGAAGAATAAGAAGTGGAAGAAAAAAGCAATCACCCTCACCCTGTTGGACTTGCTGGTGACCAGAGTTAATGGCCCGGGGCTGGGGCTCTAGGTCTCTGGTTTTCTCAACAGCAGCACCTAGCATCTCTGTGTGTCCCCAGTGCCTTCTCGTGACCCCACAAGGGCCTCTTCACAGCAAAGATGAGAAGTGACGGTGGTGGGAAGCACAGCTCACTTAGCTTAGTAAAGAAGCGATAACCCACGGGTAAGATTAAATTTCTGGACCCAAAGGAAATTTTCAGAAGGTGTCGTGTACCATGTATAAATTGGAAATAAGGTAACTGCTTAAGAGGTAAAAATAAGTACAAAGTGTGATGGAAATTTGGGCTTCTCTGACAAATGCAAAGTCATCTTCCTGGTCTTGTTCAGACACTGGCACCTCCAAGAATTATTGTCTCCTTTTTGATGCTGAGTCTTGACGTTGGCTTTGCTCTTAGATGTCCACGGAGTGGGAATGAGACAATAAACCCTTGACAGCTACAGGGAAATGTCCAGTTAAAGAACCTACTACAGGAAAGGAGAAATAAGATTGTTCTCCTAAGCTAAGCAACGTAATCAGCGTACGTTGTCTGGAGCGGAGATGTGCAAAGTCATAGTGGTAAACATAGTAATCTGATTTAGGATAATAACACAGCCAAAGGAACAGTAGTCCTTTTGAGGTGGGGTTAGATACTACAGGAGAAGGAAAACGAGAAGGAGAAAAGTGAATTTTGCATTCCACACATATTTTGAGAGTTTACTAAGCAGCAATAAAGGACCTGAATACATTTAGACTCTGCCCTGATGGGTCCCGGGGCAGGCTGAAAAGGTCCATGTAAGAGCAGCTCAAGGAATCATCACACAGGTCAGGGAAACCCATCATCCCAAGCCACGGGCGGTGCCCACCCTTTAGTAGAGCTTAACACTGTACCTCTTGCTATGGTCCTAGGTCAGGCTCCTAGACGAAGGTCCTTCCCCCATCTAACTCACAGAGTACTCGGAGAATGCATGAGAGTGTCTCCTTGTCCTTTATTACTACCCTGCCCCAGAATAAGAGTAACTACCCTGGCTGAGACAGCCTGGCAGCTGCCGGACCTCATGGGTCAGAGGTGGCATCACGGAGTTGAAGGCACTGCCCATGTATGATGTGCACCCTTGCTTTCTTCAGTTGGCACCCAGTACTGGGGCACTTGACCTTCAAGTCCTCAGCAGGCTGCCTTTGGCTTCCCTTCTGCTCCAGCTGCTGGAGGTGCATCCAGGAGGCAAGTCAGGTTGGCCTTGCCGCATCTTCATTCTGCACCTCCAAAGCTGTCGCTTGAGCATCAGGACCAGAGTGAAAGCCTTGACTCGGGCCTGGGTCTCCTTGCATTGTGCTTGGATCTCAAAAGCTCCTTGGGTCTTTTTCTTCTTACTGAGAAGCTACCTTGGTAAAGCTTGAACATTAGCAAAGCTTACCTCAGGTAGATGCTTTCGGCCAGTTTTACCAGATAACATTAAACCTTGACAGTTACTTCTTGTCCCCTTTTCTAATTCCCTGCTCACCACGCAAACTTTTAACTGAATTTGAGTTGTCCTGGGCTGGTCAGTGGCAGGGCTGTGTTGCAGTTACCCTCGTCCTAAGTTAATCAGTAGGTCTGGGGTTGCCCAAACCTCCACTGTAAGCTTGGACTGTATGACTCGTATCTGAGACCAACCCTCTGCTGGATAATGAAAGTGAGTGTCTGAGCTGAGGGCAGAGCTAAAAAGTCACCAATGAGTCATGGCCACTGGCAACCACTTTGTCTTCCCTTTAAAGTCACAAAGCCAATAGCTGTTGATCATTTATTTATAAAACTTGCACAGAGACACTCTTGGAAGGTGTCAGAGAGGATTAAAGATCAGATAAGCAAAGCACCTAACAGGTCCCTGACACCCAAGAGACAGTAATCATGAGAATTATTGCAGTGGTTATTTATTTGTATTTTGCAGATACTCAAGCACACACATCTTGAATTACTCCTAAAGCAGGAACAAATAATTACTGTCCACAATATGTGGGAGAAATTCTTTCCCATAATAGGTAGGAGATACTGCTTCATCTAAAGACAGTGAGGCAACAGTTATTTCCACAGGCTTGACATTCCCTACCCTCTTATAACTCATGCAGTTACTCAGTCTGAATGGCTCTGTCCAGTCCAACTCTCTAGGTAACTATGCATCTTTCAAAGTATACCCAGGGGCCATTTGTTTTAAAGTGACATGCATGCATGATTTGCTTCAATGTCTAAGCCTGAGAAGCACAGACCATGGATTTAAACTCTCTGTGTGAGGGAGTGTGTGGTCACTCTGGATGCACGTAATTTGGGAACAGCCTCAGCTACCTTTTAAATTAACTTCACAGAGGCACTCATGAATGCTCGGGCAGCTGAGCCTTCAAGTTTTCTGACCACTATTCACAGTACATAGTACACGAGCCAGAGCGTACCATGTGTCTGCATGCATGCACACACATCCACACCCCTGTACCCACTAGGTGACTGAGACAGACATCTTGAAATGCACTTCTGCCATGGTTTGTCTGCTTTAAAACTCATGTTGAAATTTAATCTGCTTCATGATGTATTAAGAGTGTAGAAAATTAAGTTGCTTATTTAATTAAGATCAAGTCACCATGACTTAGACCCCAAGACTCAATCCTTGTGATCTCTAAGAAGAGGGACAGAAACCAGAGTTTCTTCCCCCCACCTCACCCCTACCCAGGACATTGCTAACAAAAGGCCATCACCAAATGCAGCTCCTTGACCTTGGACCAGAACGGAGAGACAAATAAATCCCTTTGCCTTTGACTTACCTGGTATGTGGTACTGTATTATTAGCAACAGAAAAAGGATTGGGGCCAACACCCTTTTGATACAGGTGAATTTTATTTTCTGGTCAACTATTTTGTATTTTTTAACACTGGTTGAAGCCCACCAAGTTGACTTTAAAACCCTCAAAGACATCTAGTCAGTTGCTTTAAAGAACAGGGTCATAAAGTCCTGCATACAGGGGTTCCTTGGCCTTGTGCTGAGGACTCAGCTTATTTTGTTACCGTATTTTCTTCTTGCACATCCTGAGAGTGCCTTATGTCTCTTGTGAGGCTTTGCTATTTTTGTTGTTGTTTTGATGCTTTTGGTTAGCAGATGCAGTATGATTTAAATATTATTTCATATTAAAAACACACAAAACTTGGTTCCTGAGAAAAATATTTTTATTACTCAAAACAAAGGTTTCTGAGAAACTGGTTTTTCTGAGCACATTCACAAGGTAGAGCCAGGGTTACATGAGTGATAGGGCTGATGATGATGATGATGATGATGATGATGATGATGATGATGATGAATGTGCTTTGCTTTATTAGAGGATTGCTATGAAATTACAAATACTGCTCACATACCTAGTACCCACTTGGGTACCATGGAGAAGAGTGTTATGGTTTGTATTTGGATGGTCCCCAAGCCTCATGCACTCTGGAGGCAGCTGAGTTGAACATTAATGATTGGTTCATAGTCTAACACTGGGATTGGTGGTATGAGGGCTACACCCACCCAGGGGCCAGTAGCCAATGCACAGTATAAGGGAGGGAAGGAGGCATGCCTTCTCCTTTTTTATCTTTTTCACTCTTATTGCTTCAGGCTCCCACGATGGGTTTCCCCTCAGCCTTATCACCCTGCCTTGGAGCCAGCTGAGTATGGACTGAAAAACTGGGATGTACATAAACCTTTCCTTCCCTAATTTGGGGCATCAGATATTTTGTTTCAGCAGTAGGAGAAAAGTAACCAAGATGAGGAGTGACAATGCTCTCGCACTTTCTTCAGTGCTCCATGATCTGTCACTTGGCAAAGTGGAGGGAGACTTCATGCTTTGAGAGTCAAACTGAGGATATGAACATTGAGGACATCAATTCCTAACTGTACAACCTTGAGCACAGCATCTAATCTCACTAAACATTCATGCCCTTATCTGAGAAATGGGCATAATATCAAGTCAATGGACTCTTTGAAAAGATCAATGAGATTATATTATCTGTGTATGCACAGACTCATTGAGAGGATCATCGCCACTGTCAATAATGCTTCTTTCTCACCTAAATTCCTTTCAATATTTTGAAATTTTAAAGTCTCAGTGGAAGCACAACATACAAAAACCTGTGGGACACAATGCAACAGACTTAAGGAAAAAGTTTACAACTCTGAATGCATACATTAAAAGAATAGAATGATCCCAAACAAATACTCTAATAATGCATCTCAAGGTCCTACAAAAACATGAATAACCCAAATCTGAAGCTAAAAAGAAGAAAGTTATAAAGAACAGGGTGGAAATTAATGAACTTGAGACTAAAAAAATACACAAAGGCAATAAATAAAAATTGGTTTTTTGAAAGATAAACAAAATTGATAAACTCAGCCAAATATAATAAACAAAGAATGAAAACAACACATATCAACACAATTAGAAATGAAAAAGGCAAAATCACAACTGAAACATCTGGAATCCAGAGAGTTATAGGAAACTATTTTGACAACCCATATTCCAATAACCTAGAGATAAAATACAGGCAATAATAAAAACTCAACCAAGAAAAGCCCAACAGCCAAAGGATTCACTGCAGAATTCTATCAGAACTTTGAGGAAGACCTAACTCAAAATACTCATCAAACTCTTCAAAGCATTAAGGAATGAGTCCTGCCAAACTCACTCCTGAAAATTATCATTGCTCAAAACTGGACAAGAACTAAACGGAAAACTATAGGCAAATCTCTCTAATGAGCATAGACTCAAAAACCCTCACCAAGGCACTGCCAAAAAGACTGCAGCAAATCATAAAAAGATCATACATCAGGACCAAGTAGGCTTCATCATGATAATGCAAAGATGGTTCAACATACATAAACCAATAAATGTAACACACCACATGAACAGAAGCAAGGACAAAAAATCACACGATCACGTCAATAGATGTAGGAAGCCCCCTTTACAAAATATAACCTCTATGCATGATAAAAAAAAACTGAAGAAAACATGTAGAAAGATTTCATTTTAATCTGATAAAAACTAATTATGGCAAATTCTGGTTCACATCACACTAAATAGGGGGAAATTGAAAGTATTTTCTTTAAAATCAGAAACAAGACAAGGGTATTCATTCTCACCACTATTGTTCAGTAGAGTTCTTAAAAATTTAACCAAAGCAGTCAGACAAAAGAAAGAAATAAAACAGATATATACAGGAAAGGAAGAAGTAATTCTTATTTGCAGATCCTTTATATAGAAAACAAACAAAAATCCACCTCAAGACTCCTAAAACTACTAAGCAAATTCAGCAAATGAGCAGGATATAAAACAGACAAATAATAGTCAAATCCTGTACATCAATAATGAACTTCTGAGGAAAAAAATTGAGATTTCTATTGACAATAGTTTAAAAAGGTTAAATACATAGGAATGAGCAAAAGAAGTGAAATATCTGAAAGAAGAGATGGAAGAGAACATCAGAAAATGGAAAAACATCTGTTCCTTGATAGACAGGACCACAGTTATCAAAATGGCCATGTTACCAAGGACAACATATAGATTTAATGCAATGCCAATCAAAACACCAATAACATTCTACACAACTGAAAAAGAAGTCCTAAAACTTATATGGAAGCAGAAGAGAACTAGAATAGCAAAAGCAATCTTGGGCAACAAGAGCAAAGCAGAAGCCATCACAAACCTGAATTTCAGTTTATATTAAGAAACTATGTTGGGGGCTGGGGATTTAGCTCAGCCGCATAAGCACCTGCATTGTAAGCAGGCAGTTGTGAGTTCGATCCCCGGTACCAATGAAAAGGGAAAAGACAAAAAAAAAAAAGAAACTATGTTGGTCAAAACAGCATGATACTGGCTCTGAAACAAACAGGCAGATCAGTGAAACAGAACAGAGAAATTCAGAAACAACAAGCACATTCAACTATCTGATCTTTGACAAAGGAGCCAAAACCTAGCCTGGAGGAGACAGAGGCTCTTTAACAAATGGGTGTTGTTGAAACGGGTTATCCATATGCAGATGAATGAATCTAGACCTTTCTCTCTCCTTTCATATTAAAAGTGAGCCAAACACCTAGATAGAAAAACAGAAAAACTACTAGAAAATAAAATAGGTAAAACTCTCAAAGACATACACATAGGCAAGGATTTTCTTAACAGACCTTCAATTGCTCAAGAAATAACACCAAGATCAATAAATGAGATTATATCAAATTAGAAATCTTCTGCACAGCAAAGGAAACAACTAAGAGTAAAGAGACAAAAAGGATTTTGGAATAATTTGGAAAAAAAATTGCTATCTATTCCTCAGAGAAATAATAATTAGAATATATAAAAACTCAAAAAAATTTAGCATTTTTTTCATAAAAACAAGTAATTGAACAGACATTTCTCAAAAACAAAAGAAAAAAGTACAAAGGTCAGTAAGTACATGAAAAAATGTTCAGTATCTTTGCCTATTAGAGAAATGCAACCTAAAACAACACTGAGATTCCATCTTACTCCAGAAAGAATGGCTATCTGCAAGAACTCAGAAATCACAAATGCTGGCAAGGTTATAGGGAGAAGGAAATCCTTTTTACTGTTGGTTGGAATGTAAAACTAATACAATCCCTACTGGAAATCAGTATGAAGATTTCACACACACACACACACACCAAAAAAACCCCTAAAAATAGAACTTTCATTTGACCCAGTTATTCCTCTTGTAGATAGCTCCACAAAGACTTAAAGACATCTTATTATTACAGTGATCCACGCATATCCACGTTCACGGCAGCACAATAGCTAAATCTTGGAAGCAGCTTACATGTCCATCAACAGATGAATGGACAAAGAAAATGTGGTATTTCCACAACGAAGTACTCCCCTGCTATAAGAATTGGATCATTTGTAGGACAATGAACGCACTTTGAGAAACCAGAGCATAAATAAAGAACAAAATTAAAGATGCTAGAAGGCAGGGAGGTGTGTTTTCTGGAGATCTGAAGGGGATACGGGAATGCAGGGAGAGCAGAGGAGCAAGGTGAAGTGACAGGGTTAAGACACGCCGTGTACGCACAGGTACCAACTCTCCAGGATAAATTTATTCCTTATGTACCACAAACATGTACTAACAAAACTATTTAAACCAAATAAAATATTAGTCGCAAGTTCCATAGTGCTGCGGGGAGAGTGAGTCTCTACTCCTTTCCCCTTTTCACGCTCAGGAACTCACCACTGGATTGACGAGGACCCATGGGGAATGACACCCTCATCCTTCACTCAAGGGTAACCTCCTTTTGTCTATTTGGGTAATGGATTATTTTTCATAATACCGTAAGCAATTAGGAGCCTGCTAGGAATATTTCCAAAAGATGAAAAATATTTCCAAAAGATGAGAGGTATAAAATAAAAAGCGGCCTTTATTCTGAGAACACTACTGAGAGAGATGACCGGCACCCCCACCACTGGCTTCCGGTGATCTCTCCCGCAGACACGTGGCTGGGGATATGCAAATAGCTTCGGTTTGGGGTGGAACCTAAGGTGGGCATTAGGGATGCACGGGTAAACCATTGGTCCTAGGTTTGGAGCCATATGTAAATTTCCAGGGGCGGGAAGATGGCGTCACAGGTAACTTCCTAGGGGCAGGGGAGATGGGGCTTCCTGCTTCCGGGGTTGAGGCTTTTCTGGCTACAGTGTCCTGTCTGGGCCAAAACCCTTTCAGAGCCCATTGCCTCTATCTTGAAAGAACCTTGAAAATAGCCTTTATCATAAGGGATCTGGTAGTTTCTACATTCCTTCCTTTCCCTCTAATCACATTATAAAATTTCTCCTGCACCCAAAATAATCATCTTTTTTTTTTCTTTAACTGTTCCAGAATCTAGAAAACTTGCTGCCATGGCTAGGAGCAGAGTTCTGGGCCACAGCTACTCGAACTTTGGCATCCTCCTGGTTTAGTTCAGTAACTAGTCAGCCTGGCTCTTTCTTGCCTGCAAATAATGGTGTGAAGGTTGCAAGTATGAGGGGCTGAAGAGGATCCTGCATGATCCTGCTCCCAGGGTTTGTAGTCACGGCGGTGGCTTGGCTATGACCCTGGATTCACGTACCGGGAACTTACTTTCCAAAGTCATGCATGAAAGGGATTTGGAGGTGGAGCCCTTGAGAGATAATTAGGATTAAGTGAGGTCATGAGGTAGAGGCCCCTGTGTTGGCATTTGTGGCTTTATGGAAAGCAGAAAGACCCGAGCTGGCACACTTGCTCTGTCTCTTCCTGTAACACCCCTCTGCAAGGTCAGCCCTCCCCAAATGCTGTGCATCTGACAGTGCCATGTCTTGGACTTACTGGCTTCCAGAACCTTGCACTAAGTAACCCTCTCCTCTTTATAAATTTCCCAGTGCCAGGTGTTTTATTTTAGCAACAGAAAATGACTAAGACAGTCTTCCTTTCTTCTTCCTCCGGTGTGTGTTCATTCTATGCCATTCTATGCAAAACAACATATGGGAGGTGGTGAGCGGAGGCTCCAGCACATGGAAACTTGGTCTCTGTTTAGTTCTCAGAAGCATCGTGGAAGCTTCTGTCCTTAGCTAAAGTAGGCTCTGTATGTCAAGACTGTACAAGAGGCTTCTGGATCCAGCATTTCAACTGAGTGAACTGAGATAGTCATAACCTGGCATGGAAAGATTTTGTGATGTGATCTCCTATTTTAAAGAGGCAAGAAGCCAGGTACAGAGGCATGTGCCTGTAATCCCAGCATCATTCTGAGAGGCTGAGTCACGAAGATGCAAGTTCCAGCCCAGCCTAGGCAAGTTAGTGACTTATAAAGACATTGTCTCAAAAAAACAAAACAAAACAAAAAAACTTTTTAAAAAATTTATAAAGATGCTGAGGTATATGGGATGTAGCTCAGTGTGCAGTCTCAGTACAGTAAAAAGCAAAACAAACACTAGAAACAAACACTAGACTAGAAATCTGCTAGCAGAGGCTGCAGAAAATTCACTTCTCTGTACACTCCTTCGGTCATAGCCCCTCCCCTCAGCTTCCTGGCCTTGCATTTTCCCTCAGCCCACTACTGCCTGGCAGGGGTTCAAGAGTGGTTATATAGTAGTTCTTTGCAGACAGTTATCTTTCAATTGTCCACTGTGGCCTTTAGAAATTCTAGATTAAGCTTCTCTGCTGCTTTACACAGTATTTTATCCTTGTCTGACTCTGCTTCCCATCTCCAAAAGGAGAGAATACAAACTCATTTAAAATTAGTTAAACCAAGTATGCAAACATATGCATTCCAAAGTTGCTCATAAATTTGGGATTATCAGAGCCACCACTCTCCTCTCTCAAGATACTAATAAAATTTTTATTTGAAGACCATTAAATTATTCTTTAGCTTTCTCTTTTTTAAAATAAATCGTCTCCTTTTTTTTTGCCATCTGCAGCTAGAATAAGATCCTCTCCACCTCCATTCCACCCCTAGTCAACAGATTATAGGGTGTAATAAACATTGTCAAATAAAACTATCCTGGAGAAGCACAAGAAAAATGAATTCAAAGTTTCTGCCAAGTGTCATCAGGTGTGGATGGCACTATTGTTTATCAAGATATCATTGATATTCAAAAGTAAGTCCAGGATCTAGCTTAGATAGATCATGAAAATTTAACGTGAATACATTTATTTTAGGAGGTAGAGAGATCTGTATAACAGGCTCTGGAATGGGGAATAAGAAGAAAAAAATTTGTCTTTGAGAGAGACAGACAGACAGACAGACAGAGGAGCTGAGGACAAAGACGACCTACTGTGAGATACCTTGTAGTCACTGAAGAAGTGAAAATAATGATGTCTGATACTGGACTTAGTTTTAAGTTGACTCTCAATCTAACCTGTGTCAAAGTTTTCATCATGGCCCTCAAAGTCTTGTGACAAGTGGCTTTTCCCAGCAACCTGTGATAGTGGTGGCTTGAAGCACGAAGTGGGAGGGACAATGGCCCCACTAGGGACAGAGCAAGGTGGAGAGAAAACCAAAGCCACCAAGCTGCTCTTAGGGAAGCAGCAGCCAATGTCTGTCCCAAAGAGACACTGTCTCTCCTTCATTCAACAGCTATTTTCCGAGTACTGAGTAAGGATCCAGGAGGGGAAACGCGACGTGAGTCCTGTAGTAAGAAAGCAGCCAATCTAGCTCTGTGGTGTAAATTTAATAAAATAGTTTATGAATAGATATGATACATTCATAGCAGGGAGGTATGGAAGGAAAATTTCAGAAGAGGCAATCTTTAAGTCCTGTTTCAATTTAAAAGAATATCTATCTATCTATCTATATGCATATATATATATATATATATATATATATATATATATATATAGTTATGGGGTGTAATAGGAACTCCTGGGAGCTGCCATTACCCCGGGCTCTTGCCTTCTGCTGCCCTGCCTTCCTTCATGTTTGTTTTCTCACCATGAAGATGACATGAGCTTCCTACTTGATGCACTCATCTTCAAAACAGGAAGAAGATGGAAGGGGCCACAATGCCAGCAGCTCTCCTCTCGTGACTTCCTCTTTTATTAGAAAGTGAAACCTTCCCTGAGATATCTAGAGAGATATTCCCCCTTGCATTATGGACTGAACCAAACACCTGGTCAACCATGGCAGCAAAAAGAAGGCTACAAAGGGGTTCCCCCTCTCTCCTTCCCAGTGGAGATGAACCAGAGGGTAAGGGAGATGGGCTGTCCATTCCACAGCATCTCTGTAACCTGGACCCTGGTGAATGGGTGGAAAGCAGCCGCCTGGCCAACAAGGGCTTTCTAGCTACAGAAATAGAATGTGTAAGGACAGAAAGTTGGGAAACGACACAGTATCGTCCAGTTGCTAACAGAAGTTCTTTGGGGAGAACCAGGGTGAGCAGGGAAATGAGAAAGAGTGAGAGAAGTGTGCGGGGCTGGAGCATGGCCGTCTGCTCCAGCTTGCCAGTGCGTTTGAGCTCCGCTTCTCTCCACATCCCTAGCACACAACAGTGTCTTCATAAAAGCAGATGTCTAATAAGTGTTTATGGTTGTTGAGATCAAAACGGAACACAAATGAGCCTCCGTTGCTGAGAAAATCATAACTAATTAAAAAGTGTAGTTTGAGACAAATTTCTTGTTTATGGCTAATGCTGTTGCCTTGGAATGAATTTTGTTTTATGCTTATCCTTCAAATTACACCAAGGAAAAAAGGAAAATGGTGATGCCAAGAGATTTTCAGTATTCCAGTATCCTACTCCAGTCTAGCATGAGTCCAGTACAGCCCTGAGCACTGCCCTCAGCTACTTCTTACTATTTTTGTGCACCTCGCTTGTTTTCATGTGCTGTCATATCTGGTGTCCAGCATCTGCAGGTCTTATTTGGAGGAACGACATCACAGCTTGGAGTCACAGTGTGCACATTTCCTGGATAGCAGGATGACACGTGTGAGAACTCCCATGCTCGGGGACACTCTTGACCAATGACTGGCAGATGTAGGCGTATGACACCCAGCTCTCCTGTCCCAGATGAGGGCAGCTCTGAGATGTCACTTATGCTAAATATCTCTTCCAGTATGGGTTTGGATGGAACCTGCTCTCTGCAGGGCTTACCTAAGAACCCATCCTTTCCTCTCTCTCTGTTTCTTCTATGCCCTAAACAAAAACATCCTCTGGAAGAATTTCTTTAAGAAATCATTTGCTCATGATTCCTTGGCTCTGAATAATCATCGCTCTGGGGGAACTGGAACCAAGACATTCTGACAGTTCTGTATTACCTGGTAGTAATTTTCAGGTTTTGGAATCATTAGGATTCAGTTTGTAGAAACACAAAGTCTTAGGTGGGTTAAGCCTCAGGAGTTTAATATGGGAATGAGGTCCTTACAGTTTCATTAGAAGGTCTGATCTAGGCTGAGTCTCCAAGAATGATTCCCTGAAAAATATCTCTACATTTTTCCATCAGTAGGCACAACCTCCTATTCCAAAAAATGGACTGGGAAAAACTGCAGACTGCAAGAGCCCACCACTGAGGCTAAGACTTAAGGATCAGGAACCCACTGCCACTACTACACTGCACTTTGATATTCATGAAACCAGATCCTGGAGACAAGGAAACACAGTGTCCCATGCTTGTCACAGCCAAGCAATGAAATAAGACCCTGCCATGTTTCTACTGTCTCCAGGAAGTAGAAGAGGGATTGTCCAGGCCAGGGAGAGGGATGGTAGCAATATAGGTTGAATGGTACATAAACCCACATGAGAGATCCTGCAGGGATGATGGAAGCATCTGAAAGCTGGATTATTCCGATAGTAAAACAATTAGTACAGATTAAGACAAAATGAAAAATTTTGTCTCATAATGACACTAGACCAATTCATTTGTACCTGCCCATAGCATCATTTTTGTGTGTCTGTATGTGTGTCTGTCTGTCTGCGTGTGTGTGTGTGTATACAGGTACCTGCAGAAGCTTATTTATGGACACATTCTCAGCCCTTCATCATAATATGTTTACACAAAAGTGTGAACTGCAGCCAAGAAAATATTGTACAGGTTGAATAATAGGAAGTACACAGTGGTAACAGTAATTTTGGGTTAACTGAAGTCTTAGTACCATGGACTAAAAGTGAAGAGAGTATTGACCCACATCTGTGTTTTGTTTTGTTTTGTTCTGTTTCCCAGATTTTTAGTCCCGGGAAAAGATCTTAAAGAGAACTTTCCTTGTCAAGTAAGCTTAGGAAACTAGTAATAAGAGGTGATACTTATTTATAACAACATGCAAGTCACTCTGCTATGCATCATATGTACATTCACTACTTCTTTAGTCTCCATAGAAATGCTTGGGCTAAGTACAAAGACTCCACACTGGAAGTATGGACAATGAGAGAGGCAGAACCAGGCAGTCCAGTTCCGGTGTCCAGGTATGTGCTAACCACTACACTACATCACTCTTCTAGGCCTCATTTTTTTAAAAGTATCCTACAAACAAGCCTTAGGAAACACTAGATTAGGGAACTTCTATTACAAATATATCAATAAAATATGCAGATGGAGGAGGCTGTTCTCCACATTCCTCTGCAGAAACTTCTATGAGAGAAGATAATGTATGAGGCTGTTATGATTTGTGTCTGGATGTCTCTCCAAAGACACCATGGGTTGTGGGTGTTTCAAAGGTGGCTGAATCTAGAGTTTGTGATTGGTTCATTGTCTAGTGCTGGGGATTAGTGGTGTGAGTGCTGCACCTGCCCAGGGTTGGATAACCAGAATACAATATAAGGGAGAGAAAGTGACTTAGTCACCCCTTTTGCCCTTTTGCTCTTGTTGCTTTGGTATCTGCTGCAGACATCACGAAGTGTTGCTCCTCATCCATGCCACTGGCCTTGGAGCCAGCTGATTATGGACCAAAGCCTCCACAAACTGTAAGCTAAATAAACCTTTTCTCCCTTCACTTTGGGAGTCAGGTGTTTTGTCTCAGCAACAAGAGGAAAGTACCAAGACAGAGGCTGTATCAGGAGTCAGAAAAGGCATTAGTATTGCAGAGAATTAGTTTACATAGTGATCTAGTTCTTAATCACACACACACACACCCATTTTGGGTCTTTGTTATGGCTTGTATCTTGAGGCCCCTCAAAGACCCATGCAGTCCTAGGTGGGAAGTTCAGAAGAAGGTTGGATTATGATGTGTGACACTGGGATTAAGGGTTCCCCCACCTGGATGTGGGTGACACCATCTAAAATGCGGGTACCTCATGTGGAATATAATGGGACAGAAAGAAGCCACTTTGCTACTTCACTGCTTTGCTACCTCCTACCTCCCTTACCTGAACTGTTTCTCCTCTGTGAGGACCCTCTGCCATGTCACCCTGCCTTGCAGCCAGCTGACTATGCATGAAACCTCCACAAACCTTGAGCCAAAGTACCTTTCCTCCTTTAGCTTTGGATGCTGAGAATTTTGTCTCAGCAATGAGAAAAGTTACTAAAACACACTTTAAGTTCTTAAGACTATAAAATAATAATGATTTTTTAAAACCTGCCACATTTCTTGGAGACTTCAACTATTAGATCACAAATTATTTCAAAACATAATATAAATTTACTTTTTTCAGAATGTCAGAACGTTTTGTCTTAATCTCATCTATTTAGTGTATGTTTGCAATACATAATTGCTGTTCATTTTGGGAAACTGGTACATGTGTGTAATATTGCTTAACTAGTTTTATTCCCTTTACCCTTCTCTTCCGTAGTTCTTTCCTCCCACTAACCCAGTTCTTTATCTATAAAACATCTGCTTTCTTCTCTCTTACCATCTTGCTAAATTAGTTAATTAATTGGATTTTAGGTTTCTCATATAAGAAAAACCAAGTGACACTTAACTTTCTGTGTCTGACTTATTTCACTTAATATTATGGCCTTAAATTTCATCTATTTTCCTGCAAATGACATGATTCCATTCTTTTGATTGAATAATATATAAAATATACATTGTTTTCTTCACACATTTGCCTTTTGATAGTGATCTAGGATGCTCTCAAACTTATCTATTGTGAATTTTATTGCTATAAACATGGATCTACGTGTTTTACTATACTATGATGTGCTCAATCCTATGTGGGTGGGCTCATCTTTTTATTAAAAAAAATAAGAATATGAAGAGGGTACAAGATGGGGTGACAACAGTGAAGATGATGATGATGATGATGGTGATGGTGATGAGGACTATGATAGTGGTAGTAGTGAAGTTCCAAACTTTACCGTGGGTCAAACTAGAAAAAGGAAGGAATTTTTGAAATATGACATTCATCTGTTGTAAACTATATTCACACTTGATGCATTCCCTTGAGTATTCACAGGATCAATGTGGTCCTTAACCAGCCATCAGCTGAAGAATGCCAATGAAAATGCACAAGAGGCCATACCCAAGGCTAAATGTGGACTTGATCTGTCCTTGTTCATTTTCTCCTGGCTTTTATTTCCCTCAGAAAGAAGGAAATGGAACTGACAATACGCGTTTTTCTGACTCCAGATTTCGCTGCCAGCATTGCCTGGACTGGCATCACAGGTTCCCAGGATTTTCTCAGAGTTGATAAAAGTCTTAGAAAATGCAGATTGAAGGCTCGGAGCTATGCATCACAGCAACAGCTATTTCTGTAAAGAATCCATATTGAACTCAATGTAAACAAAAGATAAGTATTGACTAAATGGTATGCCTGAGCCCAGGGGATATTATGTGACCATTAAAAGTCAAGCTCTGAATATTATTTAATGATACAGTAAAATGTTTATAACACAATTTTATATAATAAAAGAAAGCTATAAAGCTATATACAGCATGTCTTAACTCCATAAAATAATTATTATATCTAATATGCTTGCAAAAGGGAATTTCATCACAATGTTAAGGATAATTTAACATAATAGAATTACTGTAACTAATACTTCTTTACCCTTTTTCCATGTTAGTAGTTGCCTGTGATTTCCTGATATTTTTAAACAATGAAATTGTTCTATTTTATAACCATTGCATTTTAATTAAAGACAAAACAGACACTAATTCCAAATGTCTAATACAAAATCAGCTTAATTTCTAAAATGCTAAATTAATGGATCTGTTTTATATGCACTTGCTCCTGAAGCCTGTGGAAGTTCCAGGTTCGATTCCATGTTCCACAACTCACTACTGCGTCTAAGTAACCAAGGAAGGGGTTTAATTTGTTTTGTCTCAGATTCTCACTATGTAAACTGGCATTACTAATAACCTTCCTTGTCGGGACATTAAGAGGATCACACGAAGTATATAGCACATACAGCAGTGTCATACATGGTAAGTCTCTGAAAAATGTTGGTTGTTGCATTATTTCTCTGCAACAAGTCTGCAAAGTTTTCATAACTAGGATAGGGCGTAGCAGTCTTTGAGAATCTGACAGGTATACATAACTTTCAGATAAAAAGCTCCTGCATTTTTAAGCCAGAAACAAATTTGCAACTTGAATGCTCTGTGTAATGTAGTCCCCTTCATTACAATTACAAGAGAAAAGCAATTAGCATCATCCAGTAGGATATCCAAAGAGATCATCTGTCCAGAACTAGTAGAAATATTTCTTTGTGATTTGAAAATGAAGTTAGATAGTGTTTTGGCTTAAAATAAAAACACTGTTAAAAATTGATTGTGGACCAAATTTTAGAGAAATATGAACACAATGAGTTAAGGAACATGGCAAGATGCTTACAACAGCATCACTGATTACAATAAAACAGAACGAACTGGATATAGACCAGCAGACACATAAGTGAGGGCACACTTACCTGCCTGAGCTTTGTCCATTGGTGGCCAGAGAGTATGGCTCAGACTGATCATTCTACATTCCAAGGCAGACAGAACCAGTCTTGGGTGGCAGGAGCACATTCTTAGTTTATCTCATAGTGACATAAATGTACACTTCTCATGTAAAGCTGTGCAGCTGGCATGATAGGAAAAGGTACAAGCACAAGATGGTAGAGAGAGCAGAAATCAGAACACCTGATTAGAGGCTCTCAGAGAACTCCAGATGAACAAGCATCTAGTACAGCAGTTTGAAGAATGAGGTAGTTCTGGGGACCAGGAAAGCAGGACACACAGCAGATAACCAGTAGCAAATCTAAATGTAATCGGGTTATGCCTGACTGAGCTGAGGGACCCAAAACTTTTCACTGTTTTTTTTTTTTTTTTTAGTCTTTTGTTCAAGATGCAAAGTCACAGCAAAGAGAACCTGATTTTCTGGATATTTCTTAAATCATTCATTGAGTGCAGAAAAAGAATATTGAGGAGTGGGGGAGATGTGGGCCAATAGTTAATATAATCATAGGAATAAAAATCTTCAGTCAAATAGTCACAAACCAAATCCAACGATGTATAAAAGAACTATATGCCATAGTCAAATGAGATTCATCCCAGATATGCAAGGCTTGTTCAACATTTGAAAAGCTATTAACATTATCTACCATAAAGGCAGGCTAAAAATAGTACATTTGTTACAATTGATGAATCTCCATTGACACATCATTGCCTTCCATAAAAATCAAATCAAATTTGACAATACTCAATACCATTTCGTGATTTAAAAATCTCAGAAAACTATGAAATTAGGGGAGCTTCCTCATTATGATGAAAGATATTTACAAAACCTCTAAACTAACATACTTACTGCAGAGAAACTAGAAGCTTTCTTACTAAGTTCAGGAACAAAAGCAGTTCTCTCTCATCAGTTTTGCAACAAGTCCTGAAAGTCCTACCTAATAAGATGTAATAGAATGAGAAAAGGAGGTAAAAGGTGTACAGATGGGTAAAAGAGAAATAAAAATGCCTTTCTTGCATTTGGCATGATCATCTATGCAAAAAATCCAAAAGACTGACAAAAACCCTGCATCTACTAAGAGACTATATGAAAGTGTATCCATGCAGAATCCAAGGTTAACATATGTACACCAATTGCTTCCCTATATACTAGCAATCAGCAAATGAAATTTGAAATTTTACATATTGCTATTTATCACCTTTCACAACGAAATAGGGATAAATCTAATGCAATATCAAAACTTCTGTATGGGAAGGATTGTAAAACTGATAAAATAAATCAAAGTAGAATTAAATAAATGGAAAGTAATTTCATGTGCATAGATAGGAAGACTCAGTATTGTCAGAATGTCAGCTCTTCCCAGGTGATCTATAGATTCAATGCAATCTCAATCAAAATCTAAGTAATACAGTTTGTGGATATAAACAAAATGATTTTAAAATGTATACAGAGATGCAAAAGACCAAGAATAGCCAATGCAATTTACATGACAGGAATGAAATTAGAGAACTGTCACTACCCACTTTCAATTTATCATAAAGCTACTATTATCAGGATAGTGTGATACTGATGAAAGAATATGCTAATAAATTGGTTGTCCAGAAATGGACTCAAATAAATAGTCGGGTGATTTTTTTGAGGCAGATGCAAAATAATACAATGAGGCAAAGGCAGTCTTTTCAACAAGTGGAGAACAACTAGACAGCCACAAGCAAAAATAAAGCTAATCTAGACATAAACATACTTTACATACTTTACAAATATTTACTTTACAAAAGACCATAGACCTAAATGAAAAACACAAAACTAGCTGAAGATAACATAGAAGAAAATCTAGGTATCCCTGAAGATGGTGATGACTTTTTAGATACAACACCAAAGGCAAGATCCATGAAAAAAGATAATGGAGAAGCTAGATTTCACTAAAATATAAAGCTTCTGTCCTGGGAAAGTCACTAGCAGGAGAATGAAAGAACAAGCCACAGACTAGGAAAAAATAAATGTGAAATATAAGTCTGACCCAAGACTCTTACCCAAAGTATAAAAACAATGCATAAAATCCAATATTAAAAAATAAAACCCTGATTAAGTAATGGGCCAATGTCCTTAGTAGACACCCCACCAATGATACATAGATGGAACATAAGCTTATGAAGATGCTCAACATTATATACGTCACGAGAAAACCGAAAATTTAAACAATTAGAGGTCACCTTGGTAGAATAACTGAAATCCAAAACACTTACCAGCACATCAAATGCAGGTAGATATGAAGAGCAACAAGAACACAGTGCCTTCACTGCTTTGGAAGACAGTTTGATGGTTTCTTATCAAATGAAATATACCTTCACTGTGACAGCTAACTGATTGTGTCAACTTGATTACAAAATGCCCAGTTAAACTGACCCAGTCAGCATAGTACTGGCTATGGAGACCCACCCTAGGGGGTTTGTGGTTAGAACGGGAAATGAGGACAGAAGACTGGCTTCTGTTTCTTTGGAGGAGCTCCAGTCTTCACCTTCGCTTTGGATATTACCTCCTGGCTTTTGGTGCAGACTCCTCAGCCTTCCGGCATCGATCCTTCAGCCTTTCATGGCAAACCCTTCACCCTCCTGCTACAAACTTGTGTTGGATACCCTGTGAGCTCCAGGCCTTCGGCTGGATCCTTTATATCTCCAGGTTGCAGGCAGATCTTTTGCACTTTACCATCCCCAACTCTGAGGGCAGGCATTGCAAGACAATCTTGTACATTAACATATATTCATCCCTGCCTACCTCAGATAACAGCAAATTGGAGAGGGCAGCAAAACCCCAGGAAACACCCTTCAGAAAGACCCTAAGCAATATGGAGAGGGCGAGAGACCCACAGGATGCGCTAGTCTGAAAGAAACTAGAAAAATGACAAGAGATAGAAATACAAAAAAAAAATCTCCACCTGCTAAACCTAGGAAAATAATCCCAGGAGAAGTGAATACAGAAGAGAACCAGTGCAGTAACCATCCAATACTAGACACAGCATCAGTGGACATAAAGAAATACCTTCATGACCTTATAGACGAATTTAAAACTGTATTTCTAACCCAAGTAAGGCAAGATATAAAAAGATTAATTAAAGAAATGGTAAGCCCCTCCCAAGAGAACACAGATGGAAGAATGGAAGAAATCAGAAAAGAAGAAACCTTTGATGAAGAATTTAAACATAACCTAGAATACATGAAACAGATCCAAAGAGATTACCAGGAAATTAAAAACTCCATTGAAAACTGGCAAAATGCCTTGATGGAAACTAAAGTTAGCCTTTTGAAACTTGAATAGAGATTTATGATATATGATTATGAAAGAAAAGATCTCTTAAAAATAACGAGGAACCAGAAAGAAACAATTCAAAGGGTAGAAGACGACAAAAGGATACATAACTTAAGAATAAAGCAAGTGAGTGAAGAGGCAGGAGTAACAAAAAATGATCTACAAAGACTATTCACAGATATAATAAAGGAAAACTTTCCAAGCATAGGAAAAAGAAATTATACCCAGATAATTGAAGCATACAGAACTCCAGCCACCTACAACCAAAACAGATCTACACCCAGACATATAATAATCAAGATTCCAGAAATCCACCAAAAGAACAGAATACCAAAAGCAGCCAGGGAAAAGAAGCAGATTGCCTACAACGGAAAAATTATCAAAATAACAACAGACTTATCAACACAAACTCTCAAATTAAGAAGAGCCTGGGGGGGGGGGAATAGTCCAAGCCCTGAAAGAAAATAATCTGCAACTAAGACTAATGTATCCAGAAAAACTCTCTCAAAATTAATGGAGAAATAAGATGTTTCCAAGACAAGGAAGAACTGTGGGAGTTCATGGCCACCAACCCAATCCTACAAAAAATATTGAAGGACATTCCAGAGAGAGAGAGAAAAAAAATACTAAGATTCAAGCAATAGTGGCAGAGAGGCCTCAATGAATGGGGCAGACAGTGGAATAAAGGAGTAAAGTGGACAAATTATAGCAGTAAAATAGAATAGCAGACATGAGGCAGAGATGGTAAGCTATAATTTTTAATATAGATAGCCCTGATACACTAAAATAAAAAAAAAAAAAACAGAGTAGATTAGGATGCAGGCTCCATCAAGATTTTCTGAATAGGAAATACACTCAACCCAAAAGAGGGTTAATAAACTGAAAGTCAAAGATGAGAAAGCAAAGCTATATGTGATAGGAAACCAGAGAGAAATAGGGACAACTCATCCAGCAGCCACAGATAGATTGGAAAGCTATGACACTTTTGGGCAGTGTAGAACTACACAGCTGGAAGGAAGGAAAACCCTGTGACTTTAGTAAGTAAAGGAGTACAGCTCAAGATCAAGCTCAGGGGTAAACAGGTTCAACAACACTCAGATAGATAACAGGCTGGCCCTTAATCTAAAAACTAAAGGGGCTAGTGGGACCCAAAACATACAAAGCATCCTGAGAAGGGGAAAGGTGAAAAAAAGCCTAAAAAAGGAAGCTAAAGGACATTGTTAATAATGTATCAGGATTTAAAAGTCACAGTACTCTTATCACTCTGTTTAGTTTGATTTTATTTTGTTCCAGTCTGTTCACTCATATCAGATTTGAGGGCACAGACATCTAACCCCAAAATAGCAGGTTATACCATGGTAACTATCCTTAATTTCCTATTAACTTAAACTGAAACCCTGTATTACTTACATTGTCTTACTATGACTGATCTTATTTGAATCTGGTTTGTTAGACCACGGTTTTGCCTTGGAAGATTTTATTAGAATTTGGTATGCTTGATAGTATCAAGTCTAAGAGTAGAGGCAACTACTCTGAAGATGACAAGATATAAAAGATATCCATACCAGTTTTGAATATTAACCACTCTGAAGTCCTACAATGTCTTCAAAGTTGTGTTTTTATAAAAATAGCTATGTAATACTACGCTTAACTATATTAAGCCTGATGATGTGGACAAGTCTATTGAAAATAACAAGAGAAAGCATAGTAACTATGGTAGATCACCTAATATTGTGGTCTTATGTGTCTTTTTCATTGCATGTTTTTCTAGGAATTTGTTTTGTTGTCTTGTTATGATCTGTTTTTCCCTATAATACAGAGAGGATAGATATACATGTAGAAATTCACACATGGGAAGAATTTTTTAAACTATTTACAGGAACAGATTATATAATGCATAATGTAATGAACAGATACTCTGAAGAAGAGATGCTAAGAAATCCAATGCTAATTCTGTAACATTATGATATAAAATCTAGCAATATTATTATTCACTGTTCAGAGTGATATTATTCTAGTCTCTTAAGTTCAATTTCAGCCTACGTAAAGATAAGGACAGCTACTCTGAAGAGAGTAAGAGATATTATAATAGTCATTATCGACTTACCCAATGTCAGGTCTTGAAGACCTAAAAAGCCTTCATTATCCTGTAATGATTTGATTAGTTCTATAACATGCAATATGTACTCAATGTGTGTGAAGATGGGGACAACTATTTGAAAGAAAGCTAGAGACAATAAGATAGACAGTGAAAATCTCCAGTGGACTTGCTTTGAAATCTGTATTTCTTTAAATTGTTTCTGTATGAACTGTTTTGTTCTGTTTTGAAATGTTTAATACTATCCTCTTTAAGATAAAAAACAAGTGTGTAGGACTGATAACCATATTATTGTTTTTGTTGGATCACTGAGAGCAGAAATGTTGGCATTGTCACTATTTGAATGTCACTTTGTATGCTTTAATTTTGTAACCTGAACAACTATTTCTAAGATGACAATATGTAACTTATCAACTAGTGATTTCTTACTGTTTATTTTTCTGTAATTATGTATTATTTCTACCCTTTTTTTCTCTGTTTTTTTTTTGTTTTGTTTCTTTCTCTTTAAATAAAAAAAAAGAAAGGCAGGTACAGAATGATTCATCTCTATCTATAAAAATGTCTAGAAGGTAATAACCCATGATTATCTTTTAAGATCAGAATTGAGATGAGGATGATGAACTTTCATTTTCTTTTTCAATTTCATATATTTATATACAAATATATGAAAATATATACAAAAATGAATATATATGAAAATTTCATATATATACATATATATACTTGCTCACTATTTGAATTTTTAAGCATGCATTACTTTTGTAATTAAAATTTTCTCCTTGGGATAATCAAAAGAACAAAAGGCACAAATTGATGAATTAATAAAGGAGTCTCTCCATGCATGCCTCTTGGGGACCTCCGATTAACTTTACTTACTGTCAAAAAGAAATAACACCTCTCAGGTTGTGAAAGTTAAGCCACACAGTCCGTGCAAATTGATTGCCCCAGTGCCTTGCAGGAATTCCTTCACCAGTTTCAACGCCCTCTTGCCCTTTTTCGGTTATCTCCCTGGCTCCACCTTCTCTTCTCCCCAATTCATTCTCCTAACTGGGTAGAAACCTAAGTAGACTTCTGAAACTCATGTCACCCTTTTTAAGCATCCTCCATGCCCTCCCTCTACCTCCACACATACCCACACACACAAACCATTGTATGAGATGGTTGCATTTTATGCAAAGAATGCATTCCTGGAGAAATCATAGCATATAATACAAAACTTACACAACCGAAACCTACTTTTCCCACAGGACTGAATATAAAGTGTGTGTAGGACGGGGAACACAGTCTTGGAGCATGTAATTCTGCAAACCCTGTAACGTACATTTGCTTTAGCACTGCTTTTTACTTTCCTTGTACTTTTTCTAGTATATGCTGAAGTGCTCTCTCTTAAGTTAAGAGCACAGAGCCCTGTGGTGGGTGTTTAGCTAGAGATTTAGCACATCTAGGTTCTGCTCCAAAGTCCCTGAATCCCAGAGTGTTTTACAGCTCTACTACTTAGTGAACTCTTGGATGACCTTGGTACAGCATTATAGATAGGCTATAAAGAATATTTCAAATCATAACTGCAATGAATGTTAAAATAATAGAAGAGAAGCCATTAGATCGCTCACAGATGTTCCCATACATGTAAGGAGCTGTGGCTCACCAGGCATCTCTAAAGGATGGTGGCAGCTAAGGTGGCCTGTGACCACGAGGTAAACACCAATTCAGACCAGCCAGTCCACCAGCCCTGGAAGTATATGATTATTGACAAAGCTTTCTGATTTGGGAGATGCTCGAATTACTTCCAAATTTCAATGTAAAAGAAAACTGTCAATATTTTGGATAGCAGTGGTTCAATTTTATACAGCTTAACAAAATGCATCACATGTGGTGAAAATATCCTGTTTCATGGGTCAGTATTTGAGGCTCTTCTGGCTTCCATCCAGATCTCCAAGTTTATCTCCTTTCCCTTCCTCTCCCCAATCACCCTGATGCTCGTTTTTACTCACAAATGCTTTAAGTGCATTGTTGATGCATTATCAAATTTAAATAGTTCAACAAAGCCAGTAAAGTTTCCACAAATAAAATAAAATCATTCATAATTATATCACATAGATAATTACCAATTTTATTGAGTTGTGTCTCCCTGCATAATTGTGCCACCTACATGTAGAAAGAAATTGGAGTGTGTAAGGTTTCTTGTGTGTAACTTTTTTAAAACAAAAAAGAAATGCTTCAGTAATATTACTGGGGGCATAGTTCTTTTATCTTACAAAATCTTTAAGTATAACTCATAGTTATTGCTAGAAGTTTGCATTGTATATCTGTTCTGTAAGAGATTGACATGACCTTGTATTTTTGAACATGTAGACTAATTTAAAAGTTGGCTTTTTAAAAATGAATATTGTTGTTGCTAAATCTAGGCAACCTACATGACTGAAAAACAAAGTCCTATAAGTAAAATGTTTAGGGCAAATGAAATGAAAAAGATCAGGGCTTTAAACATGTATTGCCAAATTGCCCTAGGAAGTTGAGAACAATAATATCCACAAGTCACTGCACACGCGTATGCTGCAAGCTTTCCAACTCATCCATCTTCCAAATTCAGAAGGTGTCATAGGAAAACTCCCAAAAGACACCCATATTAACTTGTTTTATTTTTTAAATAACTTTTCTAGTAGCATAGCATGCTGGCAAGTCCTCAGTGGACTCTGTTTAGCTGTCATTCTTGTACTATACGCTCAGAGAATTCACAAGAATATAAAGCTGTAATCCCTCTTGGTACAGGACCACATAGATACAGGCTTTTAAGTGTCAAAAAGTATTTATTAAGTGAACTTATAACTGTGTCTTAGTTGATGACCTGATGGAAGTTATTTATTTACCTTTCCTCAATGTCCTGGGCAATGGACAGCATGGCTAGTGTGTGTATGTGTCTCTGTATATGTGTGTATTATTTTGCATTGATTTTTAAATTTTTAATTAGTGGATATATTCTTCTAGACTTTTTAAAATTGGTGTATCTTATAAAATATTTAAAATCCATGAATTAATCTATGGTAATTCAAGGACTGGATATATCAGCACCTTTGTAGTGACTAAGTCTATTCATATAAAGTGTTAAAAATGGCACTGTTTTCTTATCATTCAAGATAAAGTGGCAAGGTCATGGATAAATAAACATACAATCAGACTCAAGTTCATTTATGAGATAATTGTCTTTCCCTACAAACCTGTTTCCCTGTCCTCACTTTGAAGTTGTTACCGTTTTGCAATGAGGCTGGCTTCAAGTCCTTTCCCTTTGAGTGGTATTTTGCGTTGAGTGGTATTTTGCGTTGTGACAAATTTCCAGGCAAGGAACTAGAGCTGACAGAATAACAATAGTTCTCTATCTCTCTCTCTTGGGATATATGCCAATCTATCAAGGGATGTCCAACCCATTAAAGAATAGATACATCTGTCTATCTAAGTCACCTGCTAGGAAATGGCTAGCAGTTAACAAAGATCTCCTACCAAGAGTCTAGAAAAAGGCTGTGTGACAAACAGTCACAGCAATTACTATAAAATCACCTTAACAAATATTATGTTCCTCCTTTGGACACTCTCAAATCCTCCATCAACTGCCAGAGGAAACCCCTATGGGATGTCATCCTTTAAATTAGGGCTGCTTTCTCTAGGTTTTGGCTGCTACGTTAGGTTCTTATTAGACAGAGATTATTACTTCTTCTGGGAAGAGAGGGAGAAAAGGACAGAATAATTACTTCACAGCTGTAAGGGAACTCTGAAAGGGAAGAATATAAATGAATAACCCTTCCCTCAGGCTCATTCAAATGTAAGAGGTCACCACCTAGAAAGTATTACCCCTCTCCTCTCTCACATCATGATAAACGGAACTCTTCCCTTCAGCTGCAGCCTCTAGCCAGCGTGCCTTTGAGCTATTGTAACTGTTCGGTTCCTTTCCTTGGACTTTTTGTAGGTCATGCCTGCTAGCTGCAAGTGTTGGCAGTGAACAAGAAACCTGACTTGTGCACAGAGATCACTGCGATGTGATCAGGATTTTGCCATAAAAATCCCCAAATCTAACAATGGCACTAATCATGATCCTCTCTGCAAGCAAACATTACAACATCCCCACATAGAGCCCAAGCCCTGCAGATCCAACCTCCCCATATTCTGAATTCCTAAACCAACCAACGATAGAATAGGGTAACAGACAAATGGTTAAAATCAAATCCCCCTTCCTCTGAAAGATGACTGAGAAACCCTGGAGCTGGGTGGGGCACCGTTCCTCCAGCCCATTGTGCAGAAGGGACAGATGCCCATCTTGGATAATGCATATTGGTTTTCTGTCCTTGTTCTTTCTTCAATTCTGGGATTTTTTTACTCCTGTGGGTGTTGAGGATCTTTCAAGCTTATTCTATTTACTTATGGATCAAATGTTTAACTCTGAAAGCACCTGTTCCAGGTTAAAGGACCTAAAAAATATTGAGAGAAAAGTAGTGTTGGGTGTGGGGTGGTGGGAAAAACAAGCACAGCTGACATCCTGCCAGTCCCTGCCATGGCCTCCCAGACGAACATCCTTCCCAGAAGCAATGTGGCATTGCTCAGTTTATGGCCTATGAAGAATCTCTCTCATGGAAGATGTTCATGCCTTAAAAGAGAAATTCACCATATACAAGGACTTTCATGAAGACTCGAAAGACCAATAGAAGGCAGAATGCTCCTTACTCTTGGTCACCTACCACTGGAGACAGGTATCAGGGACCTGAGGCTCTATGACACGGAGTTATCTTCTCTCTTGAACTAATTCTGCTTCTGGACCTTTGCTGTCCAAGATAGAGCTGTCTTTTGTGAAATACATCACTCCCAGAAAGCTTTGTTCTAATAATGTATTACTCTAATATATCTATTGCTTTAATGATATATTAATGTAATACATTATCAGAGCAAGGACAACTAATGATAGATTATGAAATGGTGCCATTCAGAGAATAAAGGATTCAAAAAAAGATTCATTACAATTACAAGATGATAGCCAACATATGGCTCTGCAAACTATAATTTTGGTCTTTTTTCTACAGTCGTATAAACACCTCCCTGGCTTTCCCTTCCTGCTATTTCCCATTAAGGCACTGAATTCCATAAAACATTGGTTGCTACATATTTTATAAACTCTTTATACATACTAACAATGTCTACCATGAACCTTGGGTCACCGCAGGCTCATTGTATCCAGTTACATTGCTTTTGCTAGAAAGTCCTTCTTATTTACCCTGAACCATAGGAAACCAAGTAACATTGACCTCTGGACAGTCAGAACAGCATATCATCTCTCATTACAATAATCTGAACTCCAGCCATTGCTCAGCATTAATTATTGCCAAGGCTATAGCATTTTCTTGCTGCTTGACAGTTGATCTTCATCCTATCATTAACCTTAGGTCAATTTAATCCCAACCTCCATTTTCAGCACTATACAAACAATTTATTTGTGTATTTTTTTCAACTACACAAAGACAAACAATGTCAGACTGTCCCACAATGTTTTCGACATTACAATGATTAAACATATTTAAAGACATTCAGACATTAAAATTTAGAACACACCAACCAAAGAAAGATCTGGAAATGAAATGTAGTGGTTTATTTTCCTGTAGGAGAATTATATAAAGAAGAATTCGGAAAGACTACAAGTCCAAGAATCAAAATATCTTTCACTTTAGAATTGTTCTTTTTATATAAGCCACGAAGATTTATAGTTGGTATCTACTACACTACCCATGATGGCATAGAATACTATGCATTTAATGCTCTTAAAACTGCAAGCAGAAATAATAGCAAAATTCAGGTAATTTTATCAACCAAAAGATTTTATTTTCTTCTTAGAACTCAGAAGTATGAGCATACATGAGAAGGAAGCTGGAATTCCTGCTGAGCAATTTATTTGGTGTTTTCCATTCTTCTTGACCTCGTGCTTATACAAAATGCCAGAAATAACAGTTTGACACAGCAAGGGCCATGGAAACAATAGTGTTTAATACATTTAACTGAAGAGTAAGTCGGAATTGTAAATATAATCACTTCCAATTGCAAGCTTAAAAATGCTTTGCAGAACTTTGTTGAGCTCATCTCTGCTAAATATAAAACTCAGGAAACCATTAATTTAAAAATGTCCAGAAAATAAGCATTTTCATATAAAAACATGTTTTATATCTACATATGAAATATTATATAAGAGCAGTGGCTAAAATCAAATACATTAAACATGAAAAAATCCAGAAGTTGTATGCATTCACCTTTATTTGAATTTTAATTATTCATACGGTTTATCCTGAAATTAAGAAAAATATAAAGTTCTCTTTTACAACTTTGTATGGTGACAAAATAATGCAATTAAGGGTAGATATTTAGCAACTTCCCAGGCTAAACACTGACACTTCCTCTGTCTCTTCCTGTGCCCACCGCAAAGGAAAATCTGAAACATCTCACCCTTAGCAGGAAATAATGAAGCCGTGTACCTTTTCCAAAACTGTTTACTGTAGCGAGATTAAAAAAATACAGCATATTAATTTGAGGAATTCCTTTTTCCCTATAATATACCCGCTTTGTTTCAATTGTTTCCATTGAACTCTTTAGCAGAATACGGGGTTAAGAACACTTTACGTATGCATGTGGCATTTGGGTCAAGGGCTTATTTTCCTGACCTTGAACAATAAAAGACTATCAGAGCAATTTCAGCTTTGCCTCAGTGCCTCATAGCGATTCCCAGGGAAGGTTCTGGGGTCGTCTTCTGGCCCTTCGGTTAGCAGAAGACTCAAGGATCACGGCCCCTGATGAGCCTGAGTGCGTGTACTGGTGCCAAAAGCCTCCTCACTTCCAGGAAAGAATGAGGTCCAGGGACGAGGTGAAAGTTCCCCTTTGTTGTTGAACTCAGAAACCGACAATAAAAGCAGGTGGTCATAAGAAGGCTCCTTGCCATCCTGCCAGGCTAGTCCTCTGCACCATGACCCCAGCCCCAGATGTGCCTGCAGTTCTGTGGGAACCTTGAGACAAAGGTACACAGGCCAAGGCTTCTTGGAACCCTTAACTGTCTGGAATGGGAGATAAGCCTGTTCTTCTCCTTAGCCTTGGCCGGCAAGGATTTCACACACTGAGGCCTCAGGCTGGCTAGAGGCCAGGAGAATCAACTTGTCACTCCATCATCAGCTCCTAGAAAATACAAATGTTAGCACAAAGAAAGCTCTGGAAAACGAGTTAGAATTAAAATGTGAGCACTATGTGTAAACTGAACTTCATGCTGATTCTTGTCAGAGACTTACTTGCAGTTTTTGCTTCAAACTCAATAGACAAAACCACTGTCTTCTTTATTTTACTCATTTCCCCCAACTTTCCCCAAACTCCAGAACTCTAACTTATCTTTTTGTTGTATACGAGTAGTGTGATCGTGATGAGCAGAGAAGGTCCCTGTATGACATCCTCAGTGGCTCCAGTGAAATGTTTTTTAGTATGGATCATGGGAGCCCACCAAATGCAGCTGGAACTTCTTGTGGCAGATGTTAAAGATGTACCAGGATTTCAGAAACCTAGTCAAAATTCTAAGATCTGTCAGTATTGAATTTTAAAGTGGTTTTAAGTAATTTCACAGTTATATGCTGTCTTCTTCAATGAAGAATTTCCACTTTATGTTTTAAAAATGTCTAAATTCAACATATCAAATAAAAAAAAAATGTTACTTCTCTGCATATGTATCTGCACTTCCCCAAAATGTCTAGTTCCTGACAAACTGTGGGTAACGATAGCAGATTACCTAAACTCATCTAACAGGAGAAGACAGAGTCTTGACATTCAGGAATCCCCTCTGTTGCCTTGGGAACAGTGCCCTGCAGTAAACAAAGTGTAATCTGCATCATGATGTATGTAACAACAATGCATGGTGACAGTACTCTCCAAGACCAGGGCCCATCTTCACACAAATTAGGAAAGGGCCTCCCAGCTCAGGGTATGGCACCTCTTGCTGTCCTAGCCCTTGAAGGACCCACACTCTGTCTTTCGATAGACTTTGTATATTACACCTCCATAGGAGCAGCTTGATATAAGAAGAATATTATTTAAAAAATGAGAGCAGGAGAGGGAAGGGGGCGAAGTTCCTAAGCCTATAGAATTACAGACATACTATACTACACAGCCTCCTCTCTGCTGAAGAGAGCCAGTGTGGAAGGAAAGAGTCAGGCCTCTTGTGTACCGGTCAAGGGGCTGAGTTCTGGCTGCAGATGATTTTGAGTTGAGCCAGACCAAGACCATTCTGGGATGGATGAAAAAAACTGTACCCACACGTGGACAAAATAAAACCTTCGCCCCTTGTAGGCGCTCTTTCTCCAAGTCTGCTTTCAACCATTGTGTCCTAAGGTTCACAACCTGAACCTGTTTTCACAGGCCAACTTGAACACGAAGCTCCATTTTTCACCAAGTCTGAGTGCAACTGTATGCATGGCGTATACACACACTGGGCCTACTTTCCCAATTGGTTCATTTGTACATGGGACCATTAAGCCATGCATAATAGAGGAAGTTAAACAGCACAGCATGGAAAAGCACAATGCAAAAAGCAAACAAAATGTAAATTCATCTCTCAACAAGTTTCCATTTAACACCCACTATGTAACCAGATCAACTAAGACTCACACCGAACTCAAAATGAAGTTATAGATACAGTAAGATTCTTCCTGCTTTCCCAAATTACTTTCTAAAAGAACTCTGACAATCAGCACTCCCACAAGCAATGTACAAAGATCTCTGTTTTATTGTATGTATGTGACTCAATAAAAATCTTAAGTGAAAAGAATGCATCACACAAGTTTTATGTTATACAAACATAATGTCCTGTAGCTTTAAATCTGATGATTTTAATGGCAGAGTATCCAGATTAAGTGCCACTTGAGATAGAGGTTCATGACTTAAAACAGTAAGTCCAAGACAAGTCTGCAGTAAACATAATGATTTGGGTCATTTTCACATGTAAAACAAGGTGTTTACCTCTCACTACAAAATCGATGGATGTGAAAACTTCCCCACATGATCATGAATTTCATGCAATGACAGTCATTATCTCACTGCCTGTATTAAGAGACTCCAGCCCACCTGTGCCTGTTAAGTGAATTCATGAGCCCATGTTTTTATTAAATAACCCAGAGCCTACAATCAAACCTGATTGGACAAAGAGAGAAAGCTGGTTAACACACAGCCAAGCCACGCTGAGCCAATCAGTGCTCAGAAGAAATACTTTAAGAATAATTCTATTAGCCCTGGGAAAAGTCTGTACTGTATACAAAGTTTATACCATGAAAAGTCGAAGCTGAAACCATGGTGCCGCAGAAGTTTAGAGTCATGAATAGGAAGAGCTGCAGAAAGAAGGTGTAGAGAGGTGAGCGGAGGGAGGGAAGACAAGGCCAGAACATAGGACACCATCTGTCTGCTGATTGCTAGGACTCTTAAAATCCTCTTGTTCTTCCTTCCATCAGAGTCTAGAAAATCTTTCTATGAAATTTTTAAGTTGAACCAGTTTGCTAAGAGCAAAGTCTCTCCAAGGACTCCTCCTCTTTCCCTGCTTTAAGATGCTTTTCTCCCTCCTCTTCCTGAGCATTTTACAATGTTTCTAAACTTAGGATGTATCATGCAATCAAAATGCACGTTAAATGTGACCATGAAAGGTTATCGATCTGTGGAGTAGTGTGTATGCGATGGTATCTTAGGATCAGAGATTGTACATCAGTGAGGAAACTCGAGTAGGTCACTTCGGGCTGTTTTCCCCAAGATGCTCAGGTATAAAGTCCTAATATGTGTTGCTGATGATTTTTTTTTACATCACAAATTGGTAGGGTAGTTTTAAAAAATGACTAGGAGAGACAACTTTATGTTTGTTTGAGCTCAAAATTTTCAAGCTAGTCCTCTCACTTGTCACAAAAACATCTGTACCGATTGTCCTATCTTTTGGCTTAGTTTGGTTTGGATTGGATTTTTTAAAATCAACATCACATTATACAACCTATTCTGGCCTTGGACTCATGACTTAAATAATCCTAAACCAGATTGTCTCATGTTAAACCCACTAAGATATTCCACTTCCTTTACTAGTAATATATTGCCTTGTAGAAACCATCTTTCAAGAATTTTTAAAATTCAAATTTTTTCGTATGTATTCAATATAAAAAAACAAGCTTAAGAAACACAGTTTAATAAACTTGTCACCAGAATTTGATCCAGAGCCCGTAACTTTGTGCACTGGTGGTCAGTAGTCTAAGTTGGGAACCTCGTATCACGCCTTTCTCACTTCAAAAGCCACGCTCTCCCGTGCCCCTTCCTCGTTTCTTCCACCTCCTTTTCCCCACTTCACGGCACATTCATGGAGCGTGTTTCCATCCATGAGATCTGGGAATTGGACACACAGAAAGTGCTGTCGGAATCACAGGGAACACCCCACGGAAGAGCATCTTAAAAAGAACCACATGTGTCTGGCATCTGTTTGCCATCCCTGTGGTAACAAGATTTTATGAGTTTTAATTTCTGATGGGAGCGAACAGTACTGTGAGTGCACCCTGGGAAATCACCTGGTGAGTATTTTTGTTATGTCTTCAGCTTTGTTCGTCTGCTCGTCATGCTTATTAATTTCTAAAACCTTCTGAAAATATGAACTAAGAGAACATAATTAAAATCCCACAAAATAACAAAAAAAAATCATCAAAATAAACATTCCTAGAGTATTGGTGAGTCATGCAAATTCTTTTGCTCATTTCTCTTTAGACCAAAGTCTGAACTTCAAGTTTACTCACATAACAAAAAGGCTCTTTACTTATTGTAACAGAAACACCATTGCTGCTTAACTGTTAAACTGACAATCAGATATATATGATGTGTGTGTGTGTGTAATGACAGTGCTACTTATTTGTTTACTGTCTGCCTAAAAGCCTACAAACCTGAAAAAGAAATGCAATCAGACACATACAAATTAAGAAGCTTACACTCTGTTTCACAAGTAACCAAAAGCAAAATCAAACAAAATATACAGCTCAGGTAAAACACTTAGGATCATGATCTTCACACACACACACACACACACACACTTTCAAAGCAGTCTCCTAGAGGCTGGGGATTTAGCTCAGTGGTATAAGCGCCTGCCTTGCAAGCGCGTGCTCCAGAGTTCTGTCCCTGGTATCAAAAAAAGAAAAAAAAAAAAAAAAAACCAGCAAAGCACTCTCCTTACATCAAACTTTCTTCTACAATATGTATGAGCTGGGATCATACACAGATGACTGTTCCAGATACAACCTTTGGAGGTAAAAAGTATCAAAGTAAGGAATGAACTGCTCCTTGATCCTTAATGAGCACTTTTTGGTGTGTGTTCTACCTTACTGAGTAAAATTCAGGTTGAAGCCACGGTTCTTGCTGTGAGCTGTAGAGCTGAGCAGCACACAAGCAGAAATCTCGAGATAATGTCACAGATGGAGCTTTGGCAAGAGAGTAGTCATGAAAAACTTCAGGGATGATAATTATTGGAAAGCCCAAATCAAATCCATCTAGGAAAGAGAAGCATGCAAAATTGTGAGACACAGAGAGCTTCCTGCTGAGCTACAGTTTCACAAAGTCTGTGTTGGACCAAAAAATATTCTAGAAGCCAGATCCAGTGTGAGGACCTTTCAGTTCATGTCTCCTACTGTAGCAGTGACCTAGAGGCATTTTAGGCAGTGGAGATAATACGCATTAGAGCATGGAGTTAAAGAAGGACAGGTGTGTCCAGGAAAAGTCAAGAAACTGGGCAGATGGTACTAGTTTTTCAGAAGGTGCAGGAAACAGATGACAATGGGTTGGTTAGAATTAAAGGAGGCTTTGAAATCTACTTTCTAATGCTTTACTTTATCTTGATGACTGATGAACCAGATGGTGTCTTTGTGCAGGAGAGTGACATTTTAAAAACTCACTTGTAGTAAGTTGGTTGCCATCAAGACTGTGGAGAAGAGAAGCTGGATGCATGGAAACTGGTTGGTGCTGTCAGGGTCTAAGAAGAGATCAGTGGGTGGCAACATGGTAGAAGATGAATTATAACTGGGAGATATTTCTGAGGTAGAATAGATGACGCTTAGGTAGAAGTATTTATTTCCTACAAATAACATTCTCTCACATAATCAGAAGGGAACCACTAAATCAGCAAATTGATTGACTACATTGCTACAAGCCTCGGTAAGTTTGGTCAAATGTCCCAATCATCTTGTCCAGCAAAGGAATTCAGTTCAGAATCCTGGGCTGAGCTCACCGTTAGTCTCTTTAGTCTCCTTCAGTCTGCAGCAGTTCCTCGGTCTTCTCTCAGCTTCAGGGTGTTTGACTTTTGAAAATTACAGAGCAGTTATTTTGTTACATGTCCCTCGATTTGAGTTTGTTTGATGCTCTCTCATTATTAGATTTGGGTTGTGCATCTTTGCCAGGAAAATCAAAGAAGTGATGCTATGTTCTTTCTCTTGCATCTTATCAGGTGGCACCTAATTTCAGTTTCTCCCATTACGGGTGATGTTTGCTTTGATCACTTGATTAAATTGGTGTCTGCCAGTTTTCTTCACTTTAATGTTATTCTTTTCCTTAATGTAATTAATAAGTAAATTTGCTACACCTCATCAATCCTTCAATTTATTCATCATTAGTATATATCAGGATGGATCTATGACTCCTTTATTCAGTCAGTTATAATCCATTATTAGCCTTATTTATTTATATATTTAAACTGCCCCAGATTTGACCAATGGAATACCCTTTGGATTAATCTGTAAGTCCTTGTGACATATTCCTATTATTTTCATCATAAGTAAAACATTCCAGAATTACCCTGTGCTTTTTAAAAATCAGGTCTGAAATCTATCACTTCTCTGAGCTAATATTCCTTTCAGTGAAAAATGTTATTGAGAAACCACGTTCTGAGAGTTAGACGTGCTCACATTATAAGGGTCACTGATCCAGGTTCTCTCAGCAGTCAGAGTTAGGGAATATATTTATGTGCATACATACATACGTTCATACACAGATGTATCAGCCAGATAGATAGGTAGATAGATAGATAGATAGATAGATAGATAGATATAGATAAGATAGTGTTATGGTTAATACACTGTGTTAACTTGAGAAGTTTAGAAGTTGCCCTAAGAGACTTAGCAGGGAGCCAGGATCTTTACTTTGTAAACATGCCTATCCTGTGCAAGAAGAGGGCACAGAGATGAGTGCTACATCTGCTCTGGGGGGCTGAGTGGGTCTACATACAATATAAAGGAGGAAAAGAGACTTGCTCTCTCTCCTTTTTGCTCTGGTTGCTTTTGCTGGTGGCTGCCTTGAAGTGCTGCCCCAGTATAATGCCACCCTGCCTTGGAGCCAGCTGGTTACAGTCCGAAACCTCCACAAACAGTGAGCTAAATAAACTTTTCATCCTTCATTTTGGGTGTTGGGTATTTTGTACCAGTAATGAGAGAAAAGTAACCAAGATAGACAGACAGACAGACAGACACATATATAGATAGATGGAGTTCATAACAATACCGCAATTCCAGTACCATAGAGTTCATTGTTATCATCTCCTTTTCTATATCTGTACATGCTACATTTTCCAATAATGAAACACACACTTCTGATTACTTTCTTGATGACTCCATCTATGTAACTTTTCTCAGCTGTGCTGTCACCTCCTAGCACAGATGCCCTCTGTGCCCTGTTATCCACCAACACTTCCTGCTCAGGTTGTGACACTCCCTTCTGGGAGACAGTTTTAGCACCAAATTGTTCAGGAAGAGAAAGGAGGAACAAAGTAGGAGAATGAAATAGAAAAGAACTAAAGTGAAAAGGAGAGAAAAAGAGAATAAAATCAGGGGACATCCTACAGACGTTGAGAGCACTATGGCACTCTCCTCCCACGACACTGGGTTCCAACAGGCTATCCCACCTGTGTGTGGGTGACCTTGAACAAAATTCCATATTGTATCAAGTATAAGATGTGCTTTTCAAAAAATACAGTTTTCTTAGTTACACATAGATTCACACGTAGTTTTAAGAAATAATGCAGAGAAACCTTGGATCTCCTTTACCCAGTGTCCCAGTGATAACATCAGGCAGCACTAAAGAGCAATATCACAATTGGGATGTCGACGGAGATAGGATCACAAGCCAGATCCACGGCCATCACCACGAGGGCCACTCACTTTGCCCTTTGATTAGCTCCCCTTTAGTACATTCAATGCCCCCTTCCTACTACTAATTTGATCCTCATTTTTGTCAATTCAAGAATGTTATACAAAGGGAATCACACACTATGTAACTTTAGACTGGCCTGTTTTCTTCAGCATAATTCACCTAACCATCCATCACAATCGTTGTGTGGACTGATTGTTCCTTTTTATTCCATGGTGCAGAATAAATTCCACGACGTGGACATATCCTGGTTTTTTCATCAGTTAAAGGACATCTAGATTGGTTCCAGTTTGTATCTATTACCACCAAAACTGCTATAAATATTTATGTTTAGGTTTTTCTGTGAATATAAGTGCTCATTTTTCTGGGAATAATGCCCAGGAAGGCAATTGTTGGATCATATTATAGTGCATGTTAAGGTTTTTTAAGAGACTGCCAAACGGTTTTCCACAGTGAGTATACCATTTTACATTTCCAGTAACAATACAGAGAGGCTCAATTTCACTGCACACTCACCAGCACTGGAGAGCTCCATTACTTTTTCCATTGGCCATCCTGATCAGTGTATGGTAGTATTAAAATCTAGCTAAAATCTTCATTTCCCTAATGGCTAATGATGCTTAATGTTTTTGTGTGGTTATTTGTCATACATATATTTTCTTCAAGAAAATATCTGTCTTTTGCCCAATTCAATTAGATCATTTCTCATCTTCAATTGTTTAGTTTTGAGAGTTCTTTAGATATTAATCCTTTGTGGGTTTATGATTTGAAAATATTTTCTCTCTCTGACTTGTCTTTTGATATTTTTAACAATGTCATTTGCATGAAAGAATTTTAATTTTGATGAAATCCAGTTAATCAGTTGTTTCTTTTATGCTTCTGGCATGAAGTCTAAGAACGCTTCATTTGGCCCTAAGTCCTGAATATTTTTATGTGTTTCTTCCTAAAAGTTTTATAGTTTTACATTTTACATTCAAACCTATGATCCATTTTGAGTTAATTTTTATATAAGATGTGAGTTTGAGTTTGGTATTCAGTTTTATATCCACTCACTCCAGCACCGTTTGTTGGAAAGACTATAATTTCTCCGTTGAACTACCTTTACACCCTTGTCAAAACTCAGGCACACTTTTGTGGATCTGCGTCTGGATCTCTACTCTGTTCCACTCATCAATGCATCAATAGCCATTCTATGCACCAACACCACAGTTTTGTTACTGCAGCTACATAAAATGTTGTAACCTGATTCCTCCCATTTTACTCATATTTTTCAAAGATATATTAGTTGTCATTAAAGTCTTCACACTTCTATTTCTATGAAATTATTTCCTTTTCTTTTATAGCAGTTGTAAATAATGTTTTAAATTCTTTGTTTATTACTAATATTAGAATTGCAAATGACAATTTGTACCTTTATCTTATATCCTGCACATTTGCTAAGTTCACTTATTAGTTTAAGGAGAGTTTTGAAATGTTTTTCTTGAGACTTTCTATGTAGACAATAATGTTGTGTAAAAACAGAGACAGTTTTATTTCTTCCCTTTTAATTTTTTTTGTCTTTTTTTCTTTTTCTTCACTTACTGCACTAAAATTTCCAACACTATTTTGAATAAGAGTACTGAAAGGAGACTGTTGATTTAGCCTCAACTTTTCCACCATTAAACATAATGTTAGCTAAGGTTTTCTGTAGATATTTACAAATTTGAGGAAGTTTCTTCTTCTATTTCTTGACTATTTTTATCTTGAAAAGTGTTAGATTTTGTCAAATGCTTTTCTTCAATTGGTATGATCATGGGGTTTTCCTTCTCTAGCTTAGTAATATGGATTACTTTTGTCGATTTTCAATTACCAATTATTAATTAATTTCAAATACTAATTACTAATTCTTCCTATATATTGCTAAATTCTATTTGCTAATACTTTCATAAGGATTTTTGCATCTATATTCATGAAGGATATTTGTATGCAGTTTTCTTATTTCACACTGTGTTTTCTGTTTTGGTATTAGAGTAAGTTTAGCTTTATAAAATGAATTGGACATTGATTTATTCTCTTATATTTAAAAAAATGATTGCATGGAATTGGTGTCGATTTTTCTTTTAAACAAAGTCTCACTAAGTTGAGCAGGCTGGGATCACACTTTTGATCCTCCTAACCAGATGATCAGTAAAATTCTATAGTGAAATCATCTGATTTCTTTTCTGGGGAATTTTTATATTATAAATTAAAATGTTAATATTTACAGTGCTATTCAAGGGATTTCATGTTGGATAAGTTGTGGTAGTTTATTTTTATAGAAGTGATCTATTTCATCTAAGTAGGTCTGCAGTGAGATTATGTTTCAATTCTTACATTTATAATCTTTGATCTTCTTTTCTTTTTCTAATTAGAATTTCATAGTTTCATGAGTTTTTTTTTTTAAAGAATCTGACCTATGTTTCATGGTTTTGTCTCTATTATTTTTCTGTTTCCAGTTTTATTCATTTGGGCCCTTTATTATCTCCTTTCTTCTGCTTATTTTAGGTTTATTTTCTCTTTGTCTTCTACATTCTTGAGGTAGAAACTTACATTATTAAATGGACATTTTTGAGAGATATTTCCCAATTTGTTTGATAATTTACTTGGATTTCCTTTAATTTTATGCAGTTTGTTTCACGTATTATGTAGTTCTGTTTCTTGGTGTATGCTTGTTTGATATTGTTGGCTGGTGGGGAGGAGAGTTCGCCCTTTTAACACTAAAAAATGTCTCTTTCTGTATTTGGCAATTTTCTTTTTGCCAAAGTCTACTTTATCTACTATCCTGACATAGCCATTGATGCTTTCTTGGACTGATGTTCTAATGATTTACACTTTTATATCATTTCACTATCTACCTGTCTATTTCATCATATTTGAAACAAGTTGCTTATAGGTAACACAGAGTTGAGGTTTTTTGTTGTTGTTGAGACAAGATGTTTATACACACACTAGGCTGGCCTCAAACTCCTGATCCTGCTGCCTCAGCCTCCCAGGTGCTAGAAATATAGATCATTGTTTTAAATCCATTCTATCATTCTCTATCTTTTAATAGTTCCTTTTGGAACCATGTACATTTATTATGGTTACTGATATGTGAAAGCTTAAGAGTTCAATTCTGGGTTTTTTGGGGGTTTTTTGTTTTTTTTTTGTTTGTTTGTTTTTGCTTTTTATTTGTTCTTTTTGCTTTATACTTCACTATTCTTCTTATTCCCTTCCTGTAGGTTAGTCAAACATTCCAGGGCTGGGATGTTACTCAGCGGCACAGCGCCTGCCTGGTAATCATGAGGTGGTGAGTTAGATTCCTGATACCAAAAACAAACAAGCAAACAAAAAAACTTCCTTAAAATTTTAGAACCTATTTTTGTCTAAAGTATCTCAGAACATACACTGTCCTATAAAATTTTGATGGTTACTAACATTATATATACATAACTTGCCTGCCTGTGAATGAAGAATAAAAACCTTATTCCCATTTTGACTTCTTTACTCTTTCGTGTTTATAATATAATTGTCTTGAATATTTCCTCTGCATATACTTAAAAATAACATCACAAAATGTTATAATTCTTACGTTAGCCATCAAAACTAATTCACAAAACTCAGGGAGAAATGGAAAGCCAATTATATTTACCCCTATTTTTGCTGACCTTGCTTTTTTTACTTCCTGATATTCTGAGCTTCCTTCTTTCAATGTTGACTTTCTGCTAAGAGAAACTCTGTTAGCCATACTTTTAGAGTAAGTTATCTGGGTTTGCTTTGTAATATTCAGGATATTTAGTTGGACTTAGCATCGAGAATAAGAAAAAATATTATCTACTCCACGTCCTTAAAAATGAGAGTCCTAGGATGTATAGTTTTAATCTCTCTAAAGTTTGGAGCTGTCTTCAAATATTATCGGTCAGACTGCAACCACAATGCAGTTGTTTATGTCTCCATCTGTGCACATTTGACCATAGTTTTTTATAGTGTCTCATTTTAATTGAGTTAGTTACATTGTTGAGCATAGGCTCAGCCTCTAGGAGAAGGAAAATCACACTTGGAAGGTCTTTTCTCAGAAACATGAACCTAGGAGGATTCCTCCTGGATCAAAAAGAGTTTCTTTCAGAGCACAGGGAAAAGCAGAAAGATGGGGAAATGATTAAATGTCCTCCATGAACTTCACATAATCCATCCAGTGTATTCTTTCATGATACAGTTCATGAATTTGTATATTAACAGCTGGAGATAAGCTTGCTAGAAAATGTGGTGGCCTGGTTGCCGTTTCTGGTATCATAACTGAATGATGACGTCCTCTTGACATTGTCATCAATGAACCACTTAAAGATCATTTGAGGAAGAAGTGTAAATCTTTACATTTGTCAAAAACCTACCATGGATTCTTTCCAGTAGGATCAATAAAGTGTCAGCCTCAAACCTTGCAGAATGGGTGTCAGTGTCCTAGAAGAAAATAGATACAATAGCGGTGCTTTCTTTAAAAATGCCACATCACCAATGCTGTAAATAGCCAGAGGACAAGTTTGTGTAAAAAAATCATAGGTATCCATGACTCTGCAAAAAACCCAGAAATAATGACAGAATTCTTTATCTACATAGATATGACAGTAGTATACAATAAAAGACTAAAAGAGTTCTTTCTGCAAACAAAACAAAATTTCTAGTGAATAAGAAATCATTGTACTATTTAATTTTTTTTTAGGTACTAGGAATTGAACTCAGGACCTCACGCTCACCAGGCAGGTGCTGTGCCACAGAGCTGTATCCCCAGCCCTACTGGTTAACTTTCATCATTATTTTCCCAGCAGGACCTAAGATAGGGTTTGTTATTATTTCACAATAAATATATTTTAAAACCATTTTAACTACTTTTAAATGTTTGTATCAGTGCATGTTTGGAATACATCACGTTTGCATTCCTCATGGGGAATTGGTACACATACTTAATGTATCTTAATTATTTTTATTCATCCTCTTTCCCTTCCCCTTCTCCTTGCTCCACCCATGCCTTGATTTCCCCCTCTTTTGGACATGTTCACAATACATCATCTCTGCATTCCTTGTGTGGAGTTAGCACATGTACATAACAGCCCTGAAATCCTGAGTCATTCCCTCACTCTCCTCTGACTCCGTCTTTCCTCCACCTCTGGATCCCTTCCCCATCAGAGAAACACCTGCCTCCTCGTTTCCAATTATTTATGTTTTATTTTGCTCTTTCTTTATACTTTGGATTTCTCATATAAGATAAACAAATTCCTGTTTTGTTTTCCATCTCTATACTTGGTATTTTTATAATTTTTAATTCTGGTAAAATACACATATAAAATTCATCTTTTTAATTATTTTTAAGTTTACAGAGTTTAGTGGCTTTATATGCGTTCATGCTATTATACAGCAATCACCTCTTTCCCTCTCCAGAGCTTTTTCATCTTCCCGAACTAAAACTCTGTGCTTATTAAACAATAATCCCCATTCTCTTCCCTGTAGCCCCTGGAATTCCCATTCTACTTTCTGACTCTGTGAATTTAGCTATTCTAGGCACTTCATACAACTAAAATTTGCAATATTTGTCACTTTGTGTCTGACTTATCTCACTTAGTATAATGTTTCAAAGCCTCATCCATGTTGTAGCCTATGTCGGAATTTCCTCAATTGTAAGTGTGAACAATCTTTCATTGTATGTGCAGACCGCATATTGGTTGTCTATTCATACATTGATAGATACTTGAGTTGCTGCCATCTCTTGATTGTTTTGAGCAGTGTTGCTGTGAAGATGTTTATCTGTTTGTGTCTATACCTTTAATTATTTTTGGTTTATAGTCACAAGTTCAATTTCTGGATCATACCATGTTAGATTGAGTAAAATCTAGTACTTAAAAATAACCTACCTGAGTTGTAAGTAAGTTGACATGCTCAAAGCATCTACACTGTATTGTCCATAGTAAATCATTTGCTGATGATACTTATTTTTATTACTAAGAAACCAAAAACACTTTTCTGACCCTCAGAGGAGAGGTAAAAGGTATGGAAAAACAAACAAACACAACGCTTGTGAGCTATAAGTGTACAGATGGTAATGGAAGCCAATGAAATAAATAAGATTCCTCAAGGATAGAAGATAGAGAATAAACTCTTCTCCTCAGCATTAGTGAAGACTAAGATCTTAGAGCAAGAGAACAAAAGTTAAAAGCATAGGAGTTGGAATCCAATAAGAGAACAGTAGGGTTTCACAGGTCAGGCAATGATTCTGGATGATAAGAAAGTGCAAGAAAATATAGTCTTGGTACAGATTTGGGAGAGATAGAGACTAAGATCAGTGACCTACAAGAAATGAAGGAAGTGTGAGACAGGATGCTTAATGTGTCCTAACACAAAAACAAACAACCGAGGCTGTGACAGGAAATCAGATGGAGAGGAGGCTAACTAACAGGAATTCCAGTTATTCTCCAGAAGCTGGAGAGGCACTTGGAACCTGGAAGATGGCTGCAAATAAGATGGCAACAGGAGGCAGCATAATGTCACTATAAATGTGCTAATCCTGAAATTCTTAGGAAAGTTTTTAAAATGTTGTAGACTAAATGTTCCACAGTGAAGAAGTTTGCTTAAGCGTTTGATACTCATTTTTCAATGACAAATGAGTCTCCTGTGGAATATAATCTTAACAAAGAATCATAGGTTAGGGGCTGGGGATTTAGTTCAGTGGCATAAGTACCTGCCTAAGCATGAGGTCATGAGTTCAACCCCTGGTACCAAAAAAAAAAAAAAAAAAGCATAGGTTAAACTGAATAGATTTATCCACACATCTAGATTTCAAATTTTCAAAGAGTGTACAATTAATATCTTGAAAATTTTTATAAATATGAAACTAAATAAATACCCCAGTAGCTCAGGGAAATCTATGGCTGTTACAAATGCCTAAATGGATGAATACTTATTTTTGTATTTAATAATAATGTCACATAAGATAAAGATAGCATTTGAAAATCTAGGGCCATCTTGTATTTGTGTAATATTTCCTTGCCTCTCTGCAAAACTTAACCAGTGGAGGAAGATAACAGCTTAAGTATAGTACGAATTATCTTCAAACACCAAATACGTAAACTCAACTTCAGAAATGATGTCCTGGCTCAGGCTTCAACAAAGAGAGAAGCAGCAGTGGGGTTAATCCTTTACTTGCTGTAGGGCACAGGTAAAGTGTGCCCCTGATTATTTCTAGAAGCACACAATAAAGGGTGCTTGTATGAAGGTATTCATAATAATAAAGAGCGAGGGCATAGTCTTGAGAATGGGAACAAATTAAATTACAGCATGAGGACCAAAGCAATATTTCAAAGAAATCTATTATTGATGAGAATAATCACAACCACTCAACGCAGCTGCTGAGCCTAAAGTTGCCTCTTCATAGGACAGCAATGGCTATGGGACAAGCTACAGGCAAGTGACCTTTGGGAGGGTACAATCATTGTATACCTTTGACATCAAGGGCAAGATATTCAAAAGAGAGATTTTCACCTCTCCAGAAAGTTGCACACAAAATAAAAATTGAAAGTGGCACTCTCTACAGTAAATGAATGTTGCAAACAAGCCATTAATGCCACATATTTAAGCATTATAGGAATAGTCTTAGAGTGGGGAGATTTCTTTCTCCTACAAGAGGCATAAAAGAACTGCTAAAACAAATTATTGGCCACATGGAAATGAAAACACTTTTACTAATATTTTCTTTTTGAAAGAGAAAAGATGACAAAGCATTCAACCCCCAAGTTTTTAAAGTAATAGTGAATTCAATAAATACAAGTATAAACGTTATGTTTAAAATTGTCTGTATTATGGTTAGTTATAGGAAAATAAGAAAAAAGATATGGAAAGAGAAAAAGAAGAGAAAAGGAGAGAATTTTATTCACTCAGGACTTTTTCCTCCCAGATTCTGTAGTCCTCGTCAGCTCTCTGTGAACACCAACCTCTGATTCACCCAGAAAGAGCCCAGTCCCTCCTTTACCAACCAGCACTAACTTAATTGTTAACACAAAGTTTATTCCAAACCTTCAGCTCCCAGTGCCACTCTTGCCATTTAACTTCAAGCAAACAACACTTTCTTTTTACTTTCCTGAGAAGTTAAATGTGGTAAAGTTTAATCAGGCCCTCCTTTAATCCTTCTCTTCACCTAACTTTGCTTTCCTGTCTTCCATCAGGGGAAGATGGTGGCCTCTCTATGTGTAAGCCTAACCCCTCCACCTTTGCCACAGGAAGTTCTTCTATGGCTCTATACATTCAACTGGCTCAATCTTCTCTAAATACTCAAATTATGCAATAGGGCAATATGCTATAGGGTAAATGTTGACGTCTCCCTTAAAATGCTGTTTTGGAGCCTAATACCCAATGTTACAGTATTAAGTATTAACCTTCTAGGAACTGATTATGTTTTGACTGATGTTCTCTGATGGATGAGATTAGTGGTCTTATAAAAGAGGTGGAAAGAAATTGCCTTGCCCCTTTCCCTTCCCACCATGTGAGAACACAACATGAGGCACATAAAGAAAGGTATGCAGGTCTCACTCACATCACATCTGCCAGCATCATGATCTTGGACTTCCTGCCCTCCAGAACTGTCAGCACTAAATTTTTATTGTTTATTATTTGCCTGATTTAAGGCACTTTATTACAGCAGCCTGAATAGACTAAGATATGATAATAAGAAAAATCATTTGTATGGTATCTTTAGTAAACAAAATGCTTTCCAGTACATAATTCCTTTTGAACCTTTGCTATCAGTCTATGAAATAGATAGACTGTAAATGCTTCCCCACCATTAAACCTCTGAGAGGTGAGGTGGCTGACTCGTTAATGCTCTCATAAATGAGACAGCAGAGCGAGAACTCAAATTCAAAAAGCCTTCCAATTTCTGCCAACCCACCAGTGAGCCACCTCCCCCTGCAAATCACTGTAGCAGAGCTTCCCACAGAGCCAGCACACATACTTCGCTGTTGAGGGAGTTGGGGTTGAAGGAGTACTGAGTTACTAAGCCCTAAAGACCTCCTGAGTGCCTTGCAGGGTAGAAATATTGAATCACCACCTACCAAGAGTGACATTACCCATTGACCATCGGTGCTTTACAAATACAATCGTTTTCTACACAGGCCAGAAATTTACTGAGGCCTAGAAGTGTTGGAGCAACACATCAACCCAATATGCTCAGCACTTTCCTGGTTTTAGCATTCTCTGTCCTGTGTGATCAGGCCATCTTAAGAGATCGCTGATTTGCTGCTTTGTCCAGACCCCACCAATCTGCATGCACTGTCATTTGTCTCTGTGTTTCTAATTCACTCAATGCACGCTTGCTGAGTACCTACTGAAGTTGTGAGCTCCAGGCTACATATTAGTACCCAAAGATGAACACACTGTGTGCTCTGCTTTTGAGGTAGCTGTAGCCAGCTGGAGAAGATGGTTTACATCCAACTGAGCACAATGCAAAGAGAAGTCGAGTTAAAAAAAAAAAAAAAACTTATAAAACCTTGAGTAATACAGTAGCCAAGGACAAAATGGTTTCAAGGAGAGAATCACCAATAAAATCAAATGCTAGAAGAAAGATAAAGATGGAGTCCATTGCATTTTGAGCCTGTATACAATAAGAAAGCAATTCAAGTAGAGCCTCAAAGTCAGAGCTTATGTAGCAAGGATGAGACCAAGGACCAGAATCATCCTCCCACACTTAAGTCAGAGCCTTTCACTCAATCATGAATAAATAACTGGTACCAGAATGACCCTCCTGACATAAACACCAGAAAACTGGACAAAATATATGAATCAACATCAACTATTGAACAACTGGTGACTGTTACAACTTCAAGAATTTGAATGAAAGAGGAGTGCCCAGGAGGAGACCTGCCTTTCTGCCTGGAAGACATTTTCAGGGAAGGGAACCAAGGCAGAATGCAGTTCTCACGCTGGATTGCAGAGACAGAGGTCTTTACCTTTCTGCCCTTACTCTGCTCTTTTTCTTTGCAGCATGAATCACCACCTGATATCCTAAATTTTCTGTTCTTATTATCCATCTTTCTATGTCTCCTTCCTTACAGTGTAGTCTTCCTAAAAGCTGGGAAGAAATACTATCCATGTTAGTCACTGTTGTATCCCTAAAACAGTGTATTCAGTAGATGATCAAAATAGGTCTTTCAATCATTGAAACAAAAGTGAATAGATAATGAGGAACACAGATAATATTTGTAAGAAATGTACAAGTAAAGAGGAAAAGGAAATAAAAATGGAACTGCAGAAATATCACAGTTTTAAGAAAGGTGTTTTGTAGGATAAAAAGGCGGGGGGGGGTATTTGAGACATGAAGTTGCTTGAGGAATCCAGGTTTGAGAGGACAACAGGATGCTGGACTGTAATCTCCAGGGAACTCTCTAAGGACTGGGTGTTGAAATGTCTGGTGAATATGAAATTGTGAGAGAACTGGGAAGTTAGAATGTTAAATGTGGCAAGAGAGAAATTCCGCATTCTAGGGTTGTTTTGTTGTTTATTTCTATATAACAAAGCATCCCACACTTTGGCTTCAGGTAAGAAAATTGGATTATCTGTCTTGCTTCTGCACCTTGGTGGGCGATGCACACGATGGTTTCCTCACTAATGTACCTGAAGCCCCAGCTGGGAGAATGCAACAGTGAGGACCTGACCAGACTCCTACCTCTCTCCACAGGGCCTCTCACCAAGCCAGCTTGGACCCTCTCGTGGCACGCAGGTCTCAGGATCATCAGACTTTGTATTTGGCATCTGCTTTCCCAAACAAGGAAGCAGGTGCTGCCTATTCTTTGAGCTGGACTCAGAAGTGCTAGATAACACCTCTACCCTACTTAGTCACAAGGTCAGCCCAGATGCAAGAGGTAGGAAAATATCTCTTTTGTGGGGGTGGGGAGCACCCTGCTTGTAGAGAGAGAGGAAAATTGTTAGGTGATTATATTTGGAGAATGGCTACCATGAAGGCTTAGAAAAGAGCTCTTCAGCCCTGGCATCATGACACATAGCTGTGATCCTAGCTAATAGGGAGACTGAGGCAGGAAGACTTCAAGTTTGAGGCCAGCCTGGGCAACCTAGCAAGACCTTACCTCAGAACGAAATTTTTAAAAGTAGCTCAGTGGTAGACTCTATACCTAGCACGTGACAGGCTCTGGGTTCAGTCTCCAAAAATAAATGAATAAATTAATGAGTGAATTAATAAAGCAGTTCAAAATGACAGTAAAGGCCAAGGTAAAGGTGTGGCTGTATCAGTGACCAGGAAGACATTGTGAAGATTATTGTCCTTAATGCCCAAGAGATCAAGAAACTGAAGGGCTGCAGTGTCATTAACAAGAACATCTGAATGCCACTGGCTGCTGGTGTGATATGGGGGGCAGATGCTGCAGTCACTGAGGAAGACAAATGTGTGCCCTACAAGATGGAGAATGATAGTGCAGGGACAGAGAGAGGCTGGCACACCTGGATGGTGGAAGGTACTAGAACTGCTGGCTACCACTAGCTAAGTCCAGGGAGGGAAACCTCTCTCCCTAACCCAAGTTCAAGAAGAATGAGCTGCTTTGGAGAAGCTTTTGAGAAGACAGTTGCATCATGCCAGAAACCCAGTTAAATTGAGGAAAACAGGAGACCAAATTTAAAATGTAAAGGAGATTGAGGATTCCCCCTGGGAAAAGGCAGATGGCAAGAGGATGCAATTGGGTAAAAGGTCCTTCTGAAATCCTATAATGGAAGTGGGATTAGAGATTTTTTTTTTTTTTTTTTTTTTTTTGGTGACCTATGAGTAGGGCAGAGTCAGAGGCATCTCAAGAAAGAAGAGGTTGAATATTAGCAGGTGAGATGGAAGATTGTTCATTTTTGCTCTAATTCATTCAGGAGGGGAGGCAAAGACATCTGACTTCAATTATCCAGGGTAATATCCAAATTTGCATCCTATTGCTTCTGAGTTTATAGCCACCCTTCATTTCCTTAGCTTCCTGTAATTGGTTGATACTAAGGGTAGCAGTATAGGGTGAGGACAGGAAGGAAAGTGGGAAATAAGAGGGGTCACCTCAGACTTAGAGCTGCATAACAGAAGCCCATGTCAGGACAAATTTATCTCTAAAATTCTAAATACCATTCTTTCCCTCAAGGAAAAGAAAATTGGGATTTAGTATATAAATCTAATCAATTAATTAATGATGCATATTCACTGTCTTTACAGTAAAAGAAGGAAATACAAGAAGTAAAGTACTTTGCAAAACTATAGTTGGATAAAACAAAACAGAACTCACATAACAGCATTTCAGAGGTATTTTTGTGTTGTTACACACCTTAAGCTAGAGGACTGCAAAATGTTTTAGGCACACGCTGCTCTTTTATTCTGCAAGATAGATCAGCAGGAAGCACAACTCCCAGGCACCACCTCCTCCCAACTCTCTAAAAGGGATGCACTGATTGAATTGAATTTGTATTGCCTTCCCAGAGATATGTTAAGTCCGAAAAGTACACAGTATTATTCATTAGTACAAAAAAAAGGAGAGGGGAGAAAGCAATGAAATGGGACAGTTGCCATCTCTGAATTAAACCAAATATTTTCTTGTTTATTTTGGTTTTGTGTTTTGCTTTTCCTCTAAAGAGGCAAAACAGCCCAATGCAAATTGGTACTCACTGAGAACAATCCCCTCCTAGTGCTGTCTGGCTGATCTGCTCTGAGTGGCATCCTGGTTTCCCACACGTGGGGAGGTTAGCAGGACCCAGTGGATTCAGAACACACATCAGTGCTGGAGTTGTTTCCTCTGATCCCAGCACCACAGGCCTGGAGGAAGGTAGCTTTGGTCTTGTGGGTGGGCTGTGGCTAGGAGCATTCTTCTTACCCTCTACTAAGTAAAATAAGACATAGCAAGTTACTGCCAAACTCTCTTGCCTAATACTTAAGCTCAGGCGGAAAGTCATCTGGCCTTTGCCCAGCCTCTCCATTGCACACCAATGACTTGCTTAAGATAATCCAGTTGTAAGCAGCTGTGAAAAAAGTCACCTCCTCTGATTCAGTAGCTTCCCTGGGGCTCAAACTTTTCATGAAGAAAGGCAATTAATTCACTCTTAACCTACCTGCGATGTTCAGGCCAAAACTAGGTCCAAAAAGAAAAAAAAAAAAAAAAAAAATGAAAAAACAATGTTCTATATCTTCCTTTTAAAAAAATATATTAGAGTACAAACTGATTTCTCCTTCTTCTCCTTCCTCAGATCCTAGGGATAGTTTATGTAACAGGACATGAGAATTGTGAGAAAAGGACTCTCTGGTTTTCTTCCACATTGGCTAATGATCTTTTTGCATTGTCCCCAGGGCATCCAACACTGAGCACATTTTCCTACAGCCTTGTGGTTCAAGCCCAGACCTTTTATCCCAAACCAATCCATTACACTTTCCTTCTGAAGCCAAGAGTGGTGGACATTTGTTTTTTGGTCACTCGGGGTCCACACGCACACCCTGCTTCCTGTAACTGCAGTCAGGGAGCCCAGAAACTCAATCTAGATCCCTGGGGCCCAGAGGCATCATCGCTCCACCCAGGCCTCAATGGTCAGTGCATCATTCACTTTGCAGGGCACAGTGACCGGGCAAAAGGTAAGCAAATGGCCTGGTCCGAGCCAAGACAGTGTGACACCCAGCAGAACTTCTGGGAAAGAGCCTTTCTTTCTGCCAGTGTTGAATTTGAGAGGTTAAAGCTGTGTCCCCATTTTGCTACAATGAATAGCTGGTGGTATAGGCTCCCTCAGCAGGAAGAGCCACAAAGAGAGAGGGAAAGAGAGATAAGAGACAGAGAGTGAGACAGAGAGACAGAGAGAGAGACAGAGAGACAGAGAGAGGGGAGAAGAACATGCCAGGTCCTGAAGATGCTGTTAGAACTCTGAATCCTGGAAGGCCTCTAGTTTCCTTAAGACAAACTTTTACAACATGCTGTAGTTTGGACCTTGAATGTCCCCTTGAAAGACTTGATGCCTAGAGTGGTGCTTTGGGAAGTGATGGAACCTTTAAGAGATGGGTCCTACTGGGAGGAAGTTAGGTTATTGGGAGCGTGCCACGGGAGGAAACCATAGGATCCATTCATTTCTTCTTCCACGTTTTCCTTCCATGTCATGAAGTTGGTCATTTTGCCTCCCCACATGCCTGCATCATGATGCATTACTATAGGCCCAAAGCAACAGAACCAACCCAAACCTCTAAGATTATGAGCCAAAATAAACCTTTTCTCTTTATAAGTTAATTGTCTCAGGTATTTGTTACTGTAATAGAAAGTAGACCAACACACAACAAAGAAAAAAGCATAGCTGCTACTCCAAGCATCATTCCAGAACATCTTTTCTAGATGCCTACTGTCTTTAGAAGCTTTATTCTTTATAAGCTAAAATGATGTTTCTCTGGTACCCTCTCATAAGCAGTACCCAGCAGGGGCTCCCCATTTTATGCAAGGCCATCTTTCTTAATTCTCTGCAACCTAGTACTGAAGCATTTGTTCTTGATACTCTTACAGAATTTTCTGTGTCTTTCTCTTTTTCCCATTTGCTTCCAACCACCAATGATTCCTCAAGTGCTTAGTATGTGCTTTCATCAGGCAAGAAGGATACAAAGCTTGGGGCTCAGTAAACGCGCACAATTTCAGGACCAGGTGGTATGCCCTGGGATGTAAAAAGTGACATAGAACACAACCAAGTGGACTTGGTTGGAAAGACTAAAGGCTCCCAGCGTCTCTTTGGCCAGTCAAAGATCTCCAGTAAGTTCAACAATTAGAACAAGGGAGGATTCTTGTTCTTTTTTCACATTCACTTTTAACTTTCTTTATATATTTGGAGATGAAGATTTTGGAATGCAGAATAAACACCTCAGGCACAAATTCACTCAACATGGAACAAACATTTATGAATATCTGTTGTGTGCTTGGCACTTTCTGAGCCTTGGGGATGGAGAAGCTCAGTGTCTCAGAACTTATACTTGGAGAGACAGGCCAGAAATAAGTAAAATGTACATATCTGACAGGATAGAGATGCTTACAAGAAGAATAGACACAGTAAAGGGTGCAGATGATCAGCTGGAGTTAAACATGGATCTGTCTTAGCTACATAGATGAGAAAAAGCCTCTGTTTCCAAAAATGGATTTAGTGAAATCATGCATGGTGTGACTCCTGAGGGGAAGAGTGTTTCAAGTAGAGGGAACAGCAATCACAGGGTGCCTGAGCAGGCCAGCTTCCCCATCAGATACGACAGAGACAAGCTCGGAATTGTAGGGGTCCACAAAAAATATTTTAATTAATTTTAAAATTAAAAGCAACAAATGAACTTTCAGGTCTAAGAATATAAATGTTTGTATACTTATTTTATACCAATTCAGTTGTACAATATAATTTTTTTTTAAGTTTTTAAGTAAAGGAATAGGCTATGACAGGCACAGTGAAACCCCAGGTGCTGAAGCAGGAAAACGTTGGGCTTCTTGGAAGAGAAGCAAGACTCCGTCTCAGCACTTGGCAAGCATTTTGGAGCTGGGGAGCAGGTAGCTAGAGGAGAAAGGAGAGTCATGAAGAAACTCGAGCGCTTAGAATTTTTGACACTGTCGAAGTCCACAGTTGGCACATTGAACATTTCTGGCCACTTCAAGAAAAGGGTGTCTATTGACTTTTTCATTTTTCAGCAATTTAAATGAATGACACCTTGTGGGTCCCAGCTCCCACCTGAATATCGAGGTCAGCTTCAGCCCCAGCTCAGCTTTCTGTTTTCCTTCCGACCTTCTGCCCTCTCCATCATGGGACAGAGTAATGATTTAGAATGATGCAGAAGCACTTTGCAATATTCAATTGCCATAAAAACATGGATTGTTGCTGTTATGGTTAATAATAATAAGGAATAATGTTTCTGCCCATGAATGGACTTTGGCTTGAAGACAAATGACCTTTTTTGTGGCTCATCTACCTTATGCCCTTACCGAGCACCATCAGGAATCTCTCAGCCACAACCAATATTTCAGAAAGGATTTGTCACACTGTGTTGTGAACTCAGAGTTTATGACACTGCATGCAGCTGCTCATTTGCGAACACCAGTGATGTTTAAGGGCCGCAGTAGTGAAGGCCTGACGGTTTGCTCCATTGCCTGCTTGCTGTCTACATCCTGCGGAGACAATGGAGGTCATCTCTCATTCTCCATGGTGCACGCTCACATTAAACATGACCTGGTGGGACCAGAGTCTGAGCTGCCAAGCTGGGAACTCCCAGCATCCCCTGGACCTTTCAAGGGCCATTGGAAAGCTAGCTGTTTGAGCAAGGAAGCCTTTTTTCCACCTCTTTTCTTAGAAGGAAATCAGTTAAGGATGCCTTAAAGTCCTGCAAGGTCAAAGGGTTCATGGATTTTCTCAGAGATTCTTTAAGAAGTCACTTTTTATTATATAGTAGCTTATTTATACAGTAGCACTGTATTGGAATATCACATTCAACATAATCTAAAAGAGCCTCTAGATTTTAGGTGAAAGAGAAAAGAACTGCTGGTTTCAATGATACCTAAAGGAAAGAGGAGCTTTATTAGAAGATCGGAGCCCCCAAATTTAAATTTGTAAGGCAGAAAACGTGTTTGCAGAAACATGAATTTAGTGTGATCATACATGCGGGAGAAATAGGGGAAAGAACACTTCAAGAAGAGAGAACAGCAATTGCAGAGACCCTGAGGACAGTGACTTCCCCATCAGTTGTCCAATAATTGTAGGGGCCCACAAAAATATTTTATTTAATTTTAAAATTAAAAGAAGTAACTATGTCCAAAAAAAATCAATTGAAATACATAGTGGACAATGTTTTTCTTTTTGAGTCAGCATCTTCTTTTTGAGCTTCATCTGATGTATTAATCAGCTGTCCCATCACTTAGACACCATGTGTGACACCCACAGCTTAGAGGAGGAAAGGTTTCATTTGGCTCACAGTTTTAAAGAACTTGGTTCATAATCAGCTGGGTCCAAGGAAGGAACATCATGGTGGAAGTGTGCGGTGGAGCAGTGCTGCTTGGTTCACAGTGGCCAGGAAGCGGAACAGGGAAACAGTGCCAGAAAGAAAGGGGTGAAGAACCAGAACTAGGCTCGAAGGCCGCATCTCCACAACACAGCTATTCACACCTGCAAGTGTGCTCCACCAGTTTCTAGGACAGATCCCAAGTCAGTCAAGTTAAAATTCCACCCTATCTGACACATCTGATTCTGAGGGACACAGTTTCCAGGAGGAAAAGTCTGTGAGTAAACCTGAAACACCATGTGGAGATTTTTTGTCCAAGTATAGTTTAATTTTCACTAGAAATTCAAACCCAAATTAGACTCACATTTGTAAATATTGTATGTCTTTCTGGTATAAAAAATGATAATAAAAAAACCTGAAAGAGTAATAAGATCCAAAATGTGTACTAGATATTGATATAAGGAAAGAGAAAGAAAGTGCTCTAAAGGATGTAACTGTGTGTATGTTTAAGTGTGCAAGATAGAGAACCATACTGCTGAGTTTGAATGGTTTGCGTTCTCATTGTTTGACTGTCCACTTTTTATGCTTTGATTTTGTGACTTGAGTGACTGTTTCTAAGATAACAGTATGTAATTTACCAACGAGCGATTTCTTACTGTTTTTTTTTAAATTCTGTATTATGTCTACTCTTTTTTTTCTGTTTTGCTTTTTTTCCTCTAAGTAAAAAAAAAAAAAGAAAGAAAGAAATTCAAACCCAAACAGAGAGAAATTAAAGAACTGCTGATAGGTCCACTTTGAAGACTCAGTCTTATGTATCTCTTTTGCATCTTTGCGTCAAGCTTATCTATCATTCACAAATAAGTGAGTTACACAGTTTGGATTTGAAATGGGCCCCAGAGGCCCACTGTTAAAGATCTGATCTGCAAAGTAGTATGACTGGGAGTTGGTGGGATCTAGCAAGAGGAAATTAGGTCACTGGAACATGTCCTTGAAGGACACTGTTGGTTCCTGGTCTTCCCTTCTCTCTTTCTCTCGCGACCTGGCCATAAGGTAAATGCCTTTACTCCTCCACAGCACTCCCACTGTGATGTGCTGCCTCACCACAGACCCAAACAACAGCGTCAGTCGGCCATGGACTGAAGCCTCCAAACTGTGAGCCAAAATACACCTTTTCTCTTCATAAACTGATTATGTCATCTATTTGTTATGAGACAGATGTGAATGATGCTACAGCTTCGATTTCTGAGGGCCTAAGATACAGTGAGACACAACCATAAATACTTGGTCTGTATAAAATACTGGGAGCCTCCCAGAAGGCCTGTCTGTCTGTAGAACAGGTGAGGGCATTTCTTGTCCCCTTTTCTATGTATGTTGCATCTTGTCTGGGTGCAAGCACAGCAAGATTAGGTGTCTTCCAGAGGAGAGGGGCAAGGATGCAAGAGAGGAGGCCAACAGTCCCAGAATGCTCTCTGCCAATGTTTGAAACCTAAGCCAAGTAAAAAAGTGGATCTATGCTCTGTAACTCCACAGGCTAGAAGAAAAGTCAGAGGGTAGGAATGCTAGAGTTTTTTCCCCCTGTTTTATCATGTTAAAATACACAATAATATAAAACTTACCATGAGTTGTTGTACAGCTCAATGGCATTAAATATATTTACATTGTGGTACAACATGTACCTCCAGAACTTGTCATTCCCAAATGGAGATGCCGTCCTCACTAAATAGTAACTCTCAATTCTTTATTCTCCTAGCCCTTGACAGCAATCACTCTATCTTATGTCCTTATAAATTTCACTACGGAAGGTACTTCATGGGAGAGGACCCATGCAATATTTGTCCCTTCATGTCTCACTTATTTCACTTAACACAGTGTTTTGAAGGTCCATGCCATAGCACATGACAGAATTTCCTTCCCTTTTAAAGCTGAATAATATTGTATTTCATATAGTATTTTGTTTATCCATTTATCTGTTAGTGAATACTTGATTTGTTTCCACCTTGTGGAACTATGAGTAATTCTGCTGTGAACCTGAGTATACAAATATCTGTTTCATTTTCTGCTTTCAATTCTTTTGGATATATACTCAAAAACAAAATTGTTGGATCACATATTTAAATTTTTGGGAATCACCATATTGTTTCCTACAGTGACTGTAACTATTTTAGTCACACAAGCCATGCACAAAGATTCCCATCATCCACATCTTTAGCATGCTTTTTATTTAACTGATAGCCATCCTAATGAGAGAGAAAGGAAATGCTATACCCCACAGTAAAATTGGTTCAATTAGGGTCTACCTCATTTCTAGGGAAGACAAAGTCAAAGTTTACTCTAGTTAGATACCAACCCACTTCTAAAATGGAGTCTATAATCTTGGCATAGTGGCGTTCGAATACTTTATGTATGTGTCTGTCATTTTGTCCGATGTATGTAAGATAACACCAATGTATTAATTACAATCATCTATTGGGGTTTATCTGTATCTAGATAGGCAATCACAAGCTGATGATTTACAGATCAAACTATAGATGTATTTTATTTGATAGAGATGTCCCAGAACGTGACAGTTTCTCAGTAAAATTCAGCTATCCTACTTCTTTGGAAAGATAGAAAGTTCCAACAACAATAGATACATGGTCCGTTGTGGGGAGAAGCAGGAGGTGCCCTCACGGCCAAGTTTAGAAGTGTGCAACCCCCTTCACTCCAGCCTCAGCTCTCCATTTAGCCAAACTTCCCAATTATGAACTAAGAGTAAGTTTAAGTGCTTCATTTACTTAAAATCTTACAATAAAATAGAAGCTTTCACTAATTTATATGTAACAGGAAGATATTACCTTATTTATCATTTTTTCCAAAGTTCATATATTCTCATTGCTTTGTCTTGTTAAGTTCTAAATAAAAATAACAGATAAAGCCTGAGACATTAATTACTAATAGAGACTTTTTCAAAAATGATGGTGACTTGCCATTATATTTGTCCCATGAGAATAGAGACAGGGGTTCTTTTTTCATACAGTACATACAAAGTATAAGTGCTATATGGTGATAGCCATTACTAGGCATGGAATATCATTATCATTATTGCTGTTATTAACTATTGAGTGTTTTTCATGGTGAGTCAAATACATCTAACTGTAAATAATAGGGTGACACTGGTCCTTACAATAATATGTAATTAAAACCACACATTCAAAGCAACTAGAGTTGTCTTATGACTTCAGTCCTTTCAAGAGTAAGAATGCGATCTAAGCTCGAGCTCATGGTGCAGGTCTGTCATGCCAGCATCCTAGAAGGCTGAGGCAGGAGGATTAGAAGCTTCAGCTTAGCCTGGGCTGCATAATGACTTAAGCTCTGTTTCAAAACTTAAAACCATCATAAATGGTCTGGAAATGTAGCTCTTTATGAAGGCCCGGGCTTCAATCCCTGGTGCCACCATAAAGAAAAAAGGAAAATTACAAACTGAAATCTAAAGTAAGATTTGGTTGGACATCACAATTGGGTAGACATGGGCTTTGTTTTGATATAAAAGTCATTTCCTGAATTCAGGAAAAGTTCTAGTTTGTAAAACATACTTTGCTTTTGAAGCCTGCTCCTTCCATTCTTAATTTCTATTGTTTGTCTGCCTGTTTTGGACCGCATGGAGACATGTTACAAGGGAACTGGTAGCCCTCACCAAGATCTATACTTTTCCACAGTGCTATAACTAGACTTGAAAGTAATCCACTGTGGATTATGATTTATGACAGATGAATGCCAAGTAATTCTAGGTCATTTATTTTGTTTCAGGCACAACAATAGGAGATGAGGAGGGAGAATAGGTTGTTTTAAAACAAGTCAAATCATGAAAACCTCAATAAATGTTTTACAACTGAAATTTATAACCGAATGAATGCCACAATGCCTAAAATTACTCTTGTGAAAGTCTCTGCTGCGGGATAAAGCATGGGGAATCCAGAAAGCAGAGGTAATATATTCAAACTTTTCGTCTAGAAGCCAAAGAAAAGGAAAACTTAGCCCACGGGAATTTGAGGTTAGAGGCAGAAGAGGTTTCCAGGCAAAGTTTCTTTGAACTTTGTGTTGTAACTTAAAGTTCATGCAGAATTTAGCACTGATGGCATATTCCAGCCACCAGGAAGCATACTGGTTACTGTGTTTGGGGACCCAGCTAAATCCCACTGGCAACAGCCTGGATCTGGAGCGTCCTTGGAAGGCCCATGTAATTCAGGGCTTTGTCTCAGGGCCTGTTAATGGGAGGTGGGGGAAACTTGAAGGGGAGGGACCCCATGGAAGGTCATTAGACCTCCAGAGTCATGGCCTTGAAGAAGTTGGGGTCATCCCAGCCCCTTCTTCCTTCTTTGCTCCCTGGCTCAAGGTATGAGTGGCTTTGCTCTGCAAGATGCTCTTGCCATGATGTGTTGCTTCATCACAGGCTCAAAGCAACAGGGACAACCAATCTCAGAGTGCACAACTGCAGCTAGAATAAACTTTTCCTTTTTACAAGTTAATTACTTCAAGCATTTTGTTACAAAGATGGAACGCTGACTAGGACACCACCCCAGACTCATATAGAATGAATGCTACCTCATCTTCATGTTCATCTTTGATGAGAAAATCCAAAGTGTATGGTAGGACTGTCTGTATTTTTTTTTTTTTTTCTCTTTGAGATAGGATTTCAATATGAAGTTCAGGCTGGCCTTGAACTCACTCCATTGCCAAGGCTGGCCTCAAACTCCCAGCAATCTTCCTGCCTGAGCCTTCAGAGTGGTGGAATTACAGGTGTATACCACCACACCAGACTGTCAGTATCTATCTTAATAAAAGCTTACTTTAGATTATTTAAAAGTTAAATTCCTCAACTTTCCCTTGACAAATAGATGAGCATAAGAAACATTCCAGAAAGATCATCATGTTATTTTATGAGGTCTTATGTATTCTGGATACTTCATATATATCATTTTTGGAAAAACATGGTAACAAGCTACTTGTACCACAGACGATATTGACAATGAGTTGCTAATTTACTTATTATTTTTAAAATTTTTAAATTATAAAAATACTTAACTTATAATAAGACATGCTTTATTGTTGAAAACTTGGAAAACAAGACAAGAAAAATGAGTAATTCTTATGGTCTTACAGGCTATGACCTATGGAGGATAAAATCATGAGGAGGTCCATGGAAAATGGGGAAAAAAAGAATAATTATATTTTGAAAGAGAAAAGATGATGGAGCCCACCTATCAGGAGTGTAGGTTTGGGTGGAACCACAGTGAGTATTTCCAGGTGATAAAAGACAATAGCACTAGAGAGAGTGCAAACAGGTGCCTCCCATGTTAGAAGGAGGTCCAGGAGAAAGGACTGAGAAACGTGGGGAAAGGGACCCTGTGGCAGGAGAACAGATGCGAGACTGTTAGTGAACAGCAAGGAAGTCAGGAGGAGAGAAGACAGGGAAAGGGAAGTAACAGGGAGTTGGAGGTGATCAAATGTTACCTCCTTGTGGGAACATGCTAACGTGAAACCTATTATTCTGCCTAATACATACTGTGACAAGAAATTGCAAGTAAACTGAAAAGTAAAAGTAAGAGACGAAAAATACAGATATAAATTTCATGAATGCTAACTCCAAAGATTTGGATGGAGAAAGATCTTAGAGTTATATTTGTTAATGATGCACAGAACAAATGCAAATATGGCAGAAGACAGAAAAATATTCATCTTCTCTGAGAATCCCAGTCTATAATAAAGGAGTATCAGTGTCTAAAAATGTCCTTCGGATATTTGTGTACCAATAAAATTTCTAATAAAAATGGTAACAAGAAGAAAGGGAGGGAAGGAAGGAGGGAGGAAAAATTTCTGGAGATCAATGCTGTTTACTCATTACTTTGGCCAAAATTGTCTTGAATTTGTTCAGACCACAGAACTCAGATCCTAAACCATGGGGGACCAATTTCCTTTGAACAAATGATTCTGCTCGATCATGTGCCCCCTTCATAATCTACTAATAATGATGTGTTTGGTGTTTGGCTTGTGCCTATTATGCCTCTGATGCTACTTCATTCCTTTTTCTGAGTTCCTAGGTTGTCTGGAGAATTTTTGTGCTTAAACATTTTTTCATTTTTAGAGAAAAAAGATATATTAACAAAAATAAACCATGGAATTTGCAAACTCTAAAGAGCTGGGAATAATATCTCTATTTGCATACCATGATGTCCCCATGATGTTCCCATTATTTTGCACATAGTAAGTGCTCATTAACTATTTGGTGATGAATGAAAAGAGCTTATATCCATGGGGGGAGTGTGGACAAAGAACAGAATTCACCCCAACTGATTCAGATGGTCTATCTTTAATGAAAGAACTTCTTAGAGAAAGGTCAACAAGATTAAGGGAGCAAGCGAAGGCTGCAGAGAAATCCAGAAACTGCAACAATGGAAGACCATGGGCCGCAGGAACAAGGGGAGAAATAGCTTGTCTCAATCCAGTGGAGTCTGAGGTGTGTCAAGAAGCTGTATACATGGAGGGACAGAATTACAGCTAGAGACCAGGCATCAAGCATGGGAGAGAGGAAGGAAGAACTATCCCTACACATCTCCCCTCCCACTCTCTGCCCTTTTGTAAGTATCTCCTGTTGGCTGAACCCAGCTACACATCAGCTCGCCAGGGATAGAGGTGGTGTAGCTACCAGAAGTCAGTTCACAAAATAGAACAGAGGAGGGAGGACACTTAAGCGAAGCAGATGTGAAAGGACCAGCACAAGGCCATCTAACTGATACACAGGGTGTCCGAGGTCTGTTTCCGCATGGGATGCTCTTACAGATGGCTTTGCCCTCTCTAATAATGTAACCAGTGACTTGTGAGTGGAAATTTCAGTCTTTCAGGGAACTAGAATCAAGATGTCCTAGGGATAGTACCCCAGTCTCTGGGCTTCTTCTTTCCCTAGACAAAAGCTAGAGTATCTCAGCCTTTAGGGCATGAGGCTTGGCCCTTCTGTCCTCAAGCTTCTGCCTGATTGATGTAGCGAAATCACTGGGGCTGAGGTAGAAAATTAGTCATTAAGATCTTCTAGCCCTCAAGTGAAAGTAAGCTAATTATACATGGCCTTGAACAATTTCTTGTTAGAGTTGAGCCTCAGTTTCCCCAGCCATAAAATAAAAAAAGAAATGGTTCAGAGACTTGATGTGAAGATGAATTAGTCCTTGCTGATAACAGTTCTTGGGATTTTGAGGGGGGGGGTGATATAAGTAATTATATTGACATGCAAACACAAATGCTGCTAAAAAATGCATTATGCAAAAGTCATAGCAAAACTTCCCACAGACATCCTACTAGAAGCAAACTCTCCAATGGCTAGAATATGTTGGGGAAAAAAAAAGAAGGAAGGATGAAAGGAAGAAAGAAAAACAAAATAAGTAAATTAACAGAAAGAAAGAGAACACTCAGTAACCTAAACTTCCTCTAAAACAAGCAAACTAGCACAAATGAAGCTTGAATCAGCTGAGATACAAACTTCTAGAGGTATGACCTTTGGAAATTAAGTAATTTCTGGGATGCCTGTTGTCTGTTTTTCAGGAATCTTTAATGAGACCTGTATGGCACCCAGTGCTCCATACTTACTGGGAACAATTCATATGCCAGAGCGCCTTGGTCTCCAGATTTCTGCACAGCAACATTTCCTTGGAACAGCTCCTCTGTCACAGGGCAATGCTACACTAACTTGTTAATCCATTTGCCAGGCTCTGTTTACCAAAAGGACACTTGCTGAAACAGTTGCAAATCAGATTCCAGGACAAGGATGTGTACTGTAGTTTATTTATCCTATTGCTTCCTGTTATATCAAGCAACTCATAGGGATCATTTTTGTTGTGGTTGTGAACATTTTGTAAAATTTCCATTTAGTCCATTACCCCTCAGACATGCACACAAAGTAAAAGAGGATGTGCTGTTAAAGTTGTCTTGGCACCTGTCCTTCCAAAGTGACAATGGTCTGCGAATCTGCTGCTTTGTAGGGAACTGGGCTGAGCTGGGTGATTCACAATGTGCTTTAATTGGATTAGGGCTGTACCTATGAACCCCTCTGAGCGTCTTCCCAAGACCACTGGCCAAGGCTAAGTATATCACTGAACATGGGTCTCATGAGCACTTTTCCATCAAAATATAAGCATTTTATTTTGAGATGTCTTTAAGGTATCTACTGAGAACCTATAATATTTCATTTCCTCTATTTTATTTTCAATGATTTCCAGTCTTATGGTTTTAATGGTAAGATGGAGTGGGGGCTTTTTTGGATAATTTTTAAAATTTTATTTTCAGTCCTTGTATTATCCTTTATTACATTTAAAAGAACTTTCTGGAAATTAACAAAATAATATCAAACCATTGCTATTGTCCATGTACAATACCTAAAAGCACTCAATTTCTTAATTTTGTATGTTGCTCTATTAAATGCTTCTAAGTTCTGGGGTGCAAAATTGACTTGCTTAAATCTATTAGAATGCACAAATACATCTTGACATTGTACAATGTTTGAACTCTAGTTTTCTGGAATAGTGGAGATCTCCCTGGTCAGAGCTCAGCTAGCAGCATCAGCCAGCATTTTACTCCCTTGAGTTCCTCATCTGCAAAATAACAGGGCTAAACCAAGAGGTCTGTAAAATTCCTTCTGGCTATAAGGTATTGTGATTCTAATTTGGAGCTCCAACTTTCCCTCCCTATTAAAAATATTAAAATGCGAAAGTAAATGATAGCCAAGCAGGAATGCGTAATAGCTGGTTCCCGTGACATGATCATTTTGCTGGTTTATATGAAAAGGTGTGTAGTCCAATAACATGGCATTGGCCTACCTTCCATGAGCTACTCTATTACATAAATATCCACAAAGATAGACATGGAATTCTAGGAATACAAGTAGACTTGGGTCACTGCAAGTGGCAGAAATAAGAATCATGAAAAAGAGAGTATAAGGAAAATCCACAAGAGACTTTCTGAGTGGCTTTTATAATTAATATGCAATGTGTAATCTTATATGCAATAAATGTATAATAAATAGTTTACTGTATATATAATAATTTTGTCCTTTGTTATTCTTCTTGCTTAATGCCTCATAGTGCTGGTTCTAAAGAGGAAGTCACTGAACACATGGGTTGGGTGAACAGCTTGGACAAGATGCCTTGGGTGTGTAAATCATAGTGAGGGTGGAGGATGGGAGGCAACTTAACAAATGGAGATAGATGTTATAGAGAAATGGAGTCAGAGCTGATTGCAGTAAAACAGAGGAGCTAGGAGAGGGACCGCAATGCAAGAGGGAACCTGAAAAGAAGAACAGCATAATTTAAGGCAGGGCACAGGGTGAGTGGCTCAGGAAGCAAAGATGTACATTAAATGATCAGACAGATTAGTACAAAAATTCATGAAGGTGAGGAGAAGTTGCTTAGGAAGATCGTCATCCATTCTGATCAAAAAGGTCCAGAGAATGCTAAATTGAGAGAGATGCCAAGAATCCCAGCAGATAAAGACATGGAGATAAAGAGCTTTATTTCAAATCAGGATTCAGAGTAGGAATGAACAAGGAAGAGTAAGGGACCCGAGCCTCAGAGCTGACTGGATGGACCAGGTAGCATTAGAGATGTGGAATTTACCTAATCTAAATATGACTTTCTACTCTGAAATGTTTGCCTTAGGTGTTGAGTTGAAGAGCTATTGGGAAGATGCTTAAGGGAAAGGTCCTGGGGCCCATGGGTTTAAATGAAAAACATGCTGAATGCCCCGAAATATTTGCTCGCCTGGATCTCTGCTGTGTCATGAGCTTGCGTATCTACTACTTTGAGAAACATGTTTATCCAAATCATGACAAAACTTGCTGGTCCCAGGCAGCACCCCCTCCCCCAAGAACACAAGTACAGATTACAGCAAAAACCTCGCTCTCTCTGTAAAGGAGGGCTGCCTGGTCATTGTCACCAGATTCTGGCTTATAGTACACAGGTCCAGGCCAGGAGAGATGCCAGAACTGTCTCTCTGCTCTGGGCCAGGTGTCCAGTACTTATGATGTCAAACTTGCTGCACTTTTAGGGTAAAGAGCATCGTGCCTGAGCTCTTGTTAAAGACGATTCAGGCTTTGTGAAAGACAGAAACCCCTGAAGGAATCTGACTTACCTCATGGATCTGAGGCCAGAAGAGGCTGGAGCCTTCTGTTTAGTGATAATCGCTCCTCTACAGGGCCGGAGAACCTGTTTCTGCAAGGCCAATGATTGTCTTCATCTCTTCTCTGTGTGTCCTAAGAAAAAATCAGAGGGGCTTCTCTTGGGATTCCCAGACCAGTTCTCAGCCCCAGAGTCTGAGTTGGCCTCAGTTTATGATGAGAGTCAGTGTGTCTGTGACCAGACTCCAGGAACTCAAGTGTAACCTCCATGCAAGCAGGTGACATATGTATGCAAAACCACACCCTAATTTCTAGAGTACTTGTTCTCACAGCTCTTTGAAATTGGGGCTCCTATGTTACTTTTAAAAGTTAGTGAGCTTTTGTTTATACAAATTATATAATGACATTTACTATATTTTGCATTAGAACCATATTATTTCTAAAATATGTACTAATTTACTTATAACTAGTAAAATCAATATATGATTCAATCTTTATGAAAAATATCTACTTTTCCAAACACCTTGTGAGAGGTGGCGTGATGCTCTGCTTTTCGGCACTGCATTGTAATGTCTAGTTTAACAGAACACAGCTGGGTTCTCATTATCTGCTTCTGTGTTCCATTTGCTGTCATACGTTGCTTTGGTTTAAGATGTGTATGAAGAAGGGCTGGGAATGTTCCACGGTGGAGTGCTTACCTGAAAAAGAAAAAAACTAAACAGAGAAATATATATTTAAAATACCCAGCCTCACAAAGACACGTATTTAGAAGAGGAATATATTGATAGCCTCTCAGGTAATTGTGGGTAGCCTTCTTTGATACTAAGCTAAAACTTGATGAGTGGTAGTTTCTTAAAAGTCACTTACAATGTGGAATCTGAAGCCATCATCAATCAATCTTCCCTAGTCTGTTGCATTAAATCCATTTATTTATTTATTACTTTTCGCTTTGAGTGAATCTATACTGCAGCATGATTTAGTAACATTATGTTTTTGTCATTTGGAAGATGTTGCTTCCCTGAGTTATGCAGAAGTTTTGCTTTGTTGGTACTGGAGATTGTACCTAGGGTCTTAGTACTGAGCTACATCTCCAACACATTCCATACCCAGCTTTTACAACTTTGGGAAAGAGAGAGAGAGCCTCTACATTTTTTAAATTGCCCAGGTAGGGCTCCAATTTGTGATCCTTCTGCCTCGGCCTCCCAGAGTGCTGGGATTTGAAGTGTGCCAGACTGTGTTATATGGATTTTCTAAAATGCTGACACTACATCAGAAAGTTACATTTACTGTCACTGTGGATCTTTATCAAAAGAAATCTTCTAAGTGTTAAGAAGCTGCTAAACTTTGGTAGGGCACAAGTTATCTCAAATTCTAATTTTCACCTGCATGTGAAAATATTATCATTGCCAAAAAATACTATGCATCATTTTCCTTGAAATTACAGGTTCACTTCATTGTCTTTTGTGAGAAATACACAAGTCTGAGTTTGTCTCTCACCCTTTCAACTAAAATATCTGTTTCAAACAATCTCATGAGTGATTTTCCTTTAGACAACCGATATACCTCAGCATGCACTTCAAGTGCTTTCTATGCACCTACTGCTTCATCTCAAAGAAAAGTCCTGTGCCCAAGGGTTGAGATTTAATAAAATTAATAACTTTTATTATTCCACCAAGGACATTCTTAAATGAGCTTTATTTATTTCTTATTTTATTTCTCTGAGTGGCAAAGAAGAGAAAGACCCTTAATACGTTTTTTTGTTTTGTTTTGTTTTGTTTTGTTTTGTTTTTTGCATTTTTCCTTTTTATCGGTACCAGGGATCAAACTCACAACTGCCTGCTTTCAAGGCAGGCGCTTATGCCGCTGAGCTAAACCCCCAGCCACTCTTAATACATTTTTGATGTCCCTATGACTGGTACTAAGGTGTCAGCATTTTACCCACTATAGCTCAGAAATCTTCAGTGCAAGTATCCACGCTGATAAAAGGACAAATAACATCTTAGTGTTATTATGAAAACAGTCTTGACTTTGTGGACCCCTCTGTAGTGTGTACACTGTTTTAAGAAAGTGTCTGCTCAATCTTCTGTCTACACAATCTGAGCAATACTTGGGTGTAAGTGGAGTTTACACCTGTCGAGAGTGAGTGGTATGTTTTATGTAATATGATTTAGGAAGCATATTACAAAGCACAATTTTGAGAAAATCTATTTTAATTGTGCCTTGGACAGTGGATGGGTAGTGAGCATACTATGATTAAGATCTAATATGGTCTTCCAAACCTAGTACTTGGAAGTGAATCAAATGGAATATTCCCATCTAATAGTATAGTCAACATTAATCCAAGGTAATCATTCATGAGGAGGTACACCCAAAATTATTTATTCAATTTGGACTTTGAAATTCATTGTAGAAACATCCAGTATTTATCTTACTAATATTTTAGACTAGTCTAACATTCAAATTAGTTTGTGTTCATTCCCCAAGTGTACATCAAGGGTGAGATGTAAATGACCTTGAAGAGTGTTTTGTAGCACAGATACCAACCTGAGATTTAAGCAGAAAATGCTCTGTCCTCATTTCCATTTTCTATTGTTATGTACTATTTCAAATAATCTTTGGAAAGGTGGAGGTACCACTAAATTCAATTTTAAAAATGCTTTCGGCTGTTGATAAAACACCTATGTAATTAAAAGTTGACAGCATTTGCCTGCATGCCTTTAAAAGGTCGCAGGAAATGTACTCTGCTTTGAGAAAAGGCCTAAAGTGTGTTTTCAATTATAGTGTACTAAATGTTGTGAAGAGTCATAGCAATTCAGGGAAACGTGGTTGTGTGTCTATGCAGAGGAATAATCCTCAGCATCTGAGCCAAAGGTGACCCTGTGTTAGGTATCAAAATCCCACAGGGTTGGGGGTAATGTGTCTACTTGCAGTATATGAGTTCTGATTTATCATTCATAAATTAATCTCAAGCTTACTGCTGTCAATGAGAGTGTAAGTCATGGAAAGTTGAATTTGATCTGAGTTAAAAGATGGTTCTACTTCAAATTATAATGCAGAGAAACTTACCAAGCAGCTTTAATAAAAACTTGAAGAATTGGTTTAAGAGAATGATTAGTTGCAAAGTTGATGACTCCCTGTTTTGGTTTTAGATTGGTCAAGCAGGTGTTTAAACTTGTTTTAGATAGTATTATTTCATACTAGGAAGCTAGATATTGGGAAAGGATTTATCCTGAGATTTCTCTATAGCAAAAGATATCATTTGAGCGATATAGTATCTTTTAAGCTTCTCTAATAAAAGTATACAATAGTAAGGTTTATTTTCATTTTTGAAGGGGGTTCATTGGACTTTAACCCCCACGGTATTTCTTAGCACCTTTGAAAATTTCTAAGTCAAAATCTCAAAAAGGCATTAGCTTATTCACATCAATTTATAGAATGTCATTTTAGTGTTCTAGGTCTTTACCGTGCCTCCACCTTTTTTGATGAAAAGTCTATTTAAAAATTGGTAGGAAAATATTTAACATAATAAGATGATGAGTCAGAGTTTTTAAAAAGCTCAAAAGGGAAGACGTAGTTAAATAATGCACCTTTTTATTTTTTAGCTACATCTGACTCATGACATATAATGTATTCTGCTAAGTTCAAAGTTTCCTCGCACAAAGAGAGTTTTATGAAACAACTCTTCTTCAGACAATTTTTTTTACTCAATTATAGTAGCAGGTTTTGGAGTTTAAATCATTAACAACCCCTGAGTGAACTTCTATCCAAATGACTGCAAGTCACAAAGAGAACAGTCCTTTATCACCAAGAACCTTTTGTGTTGAGTGAAACCAGTACTTTTCTAGTTTTCCCCTTTATGTCTGTCTTTGAAGCAAGATGTGTGATTTGTAAAATAATGAAAGTCTATCAGTTAATGAAAACTGCTGTATTGAGCTCATAACGAATTGCTTCAGGGTAAACTTCATATACCTGCATTACAGCAGAGGAAAAAGTAAATTCCAGAAGTCAAGATTGCTGTGTGCACTCTAGGAGTATCATGTAGCAGTTAAATCAGCCAACAGGGGTGAGCTAATCATATTCCCCCACCCCCTTTGTCAAGGATCTGTAATTTTCATTTCAGCAACCCGTTTAAGTGTGAACTCCGTCGGACATCCAAAAACTGGGCATGCACTCCACCAACCCAGTTATCGATGACACCATATGTTATCTTTTAAAAAATTTTAAGGCATATTTTTATTGGAACGTTTCTGGAGAGTGTGTGAGGGGCTGTAACCTCCAGACTGAAGGTGATGGGGCGAGGCAGTAACACTTTTGAGTGACCCCCCCAAAAAAAACCACACCGAAGAATTTTACACCGAGCAGAATGTAGTTGAATCAACAAAAGAAAGTGAAGAGAAGGATTTATTCTCCCCTTCCTTTTTTTTTTTTTTTAAAGAAAAAAATCAGTAAAATAATGAACGAATCGTTGTTTCAAGAGTGGGCAAAACTTTTTCCCCCCCTTAGGTTTGGGACTTAGCGGGATAAATCCGAAGAAGTCCATCCCACCCCCGCATGCGCGCCCCCCGTTCCTCCCAGAGCGAGCGGCTGCAAATCCGAGGCTGAGTCCGCCCTGGGAGCCTTAGGGCACCTTCCTCTTCGCTGCGTGTGTGTGTGTGTGCGTGTGTGTGTGTGTGTGTGTGTGTGTGTGTGTGTGTGTGTGCGTGCGCGCGCGCGCGTGTGTAGCTCTCGCTCTTTCCCTCAGTCTGTGCCTCTGTGTGTGTGTGAGTGTGTGTGTGACACAGAGAGAGAGAGCGCGAGAGGAGAGAGCGAGAAAGAGAGCGAGCGAGCGAGCGAGAGCGCGAGCTGTGTGAGCCGTGCTGCCGCCGCCGCTGCCCTTTGATCCCGACATTAGTGTTAGGGGCTCGGAGACACAGAGCGCGGCCATAGACACCGCCGCACCGGCGCTCATTTATTTATACCTCCCATCACACGCCGGCGCGGGACACACACACACTCACACCTATGCGATCCGTTTCCATTGAAGAATATTAACGCTCGGGGACAAGCCAGGTGCACGACCAAAAATTAAAAAAAAAAAAAAAAAAAAAAAAGGAGAGAAAAAAAAAAAAAAAGAAAGGAAAGAAAAGAAGAAAACCCCTCTTCTGGCTCCAGGAAACAAGCTTCAACCCATTGCACACACCGGAGAGAAGGGGTTTCCCCCTGCCCGCCCGCCCGCCCCCCAACTACCTCCCCGCTCCTGCCAGTGTCTGCCTCTCTGCCCCCACGGGGGTTTATTTGATCTCACATTAACCAAGGAGGAGAATGTGAGAAAAGGGGGAAAATGCCCAGGAGGAAGCAGGAGCAGCCCAAGCGCCTTCCCTCACGTAAGTCATCCCTTCTCCACCTCCTCTCGTGCCATTTTCTCGCCCTCCCTCTCCTCTTTCCCCTCCGCAGCCTCCTCCGTTGTTTTCTGCATTAGTTTAGGGTTACAGAGGTGAAACTGACAAAGACACAGCCCGGGTTACTCCTCGCCTAGGTCTATGCCGAGGCAGCCATGTTGGTGATGATCAGCCCCGTGCCCTTTCCATTCTCTCTCTTTTTCTTTCTTTCTCGCACCCCCCCTCCTCTTTTTCCTTGAGATCGGGCTTTTCCCCCCTCTCCCTCCTCCTCCCCCTCCTCACTCCGGGTTGCTGGGGGAGGGGGCGCGAGCGGGAGGAGGGGAGTAGTGTGGATGCCGGGCTTTTTATCGGGGGGTGGGGAGAGGTTGGAATCTTTAAAAAAGAAAAAAAATTCCTCGTGGATCCCGGTGCCTGAGGGTGCGGGGTCGGGGCGCGCGGAGGGCTGCGGGCCGTGACATGGCGTTTAGGGGTGTCGGGGCGCGGGCGCGCGGCCGTCCGCCGGGGAGGGGACCCGGGGAGAGGTCCGTCTCCGGCTAAAGGTTGCGCCGGGGTTGGTCGGCCCCGGAGCCGCCGGCGGCTGGAGCAGGAGGAGGCGGAGGTGGAGGCGGCGGCGGCGGAGGAGGGAGTCGGAGGCGGGCGAGGCGGGAGCGGCCGGGGAGGGTGTGGGGGCACCGCACACAAACACGGGCGCACACGCGGCGCCGGGCCGAGCGAGGGGGCGCGCCCGGGCGCGGGGGGCGCGGGGCGCCCGGGCGGGGGGCGAGGCCGAGCGGCGGCGGGCGGATGTGGGGTGCGGGAGCCGCGCCGAGGCGGAGGCAGGAGGCAGGGCGGCTCGCGAGGTCCCTGCAGAGCCGAGGGAGGGAGGAGCAGGGCGCCTGGCCGCAATCAAATGCGGGGTCAGTGGGAGCAGACGGAGCCGGGCGAGACTCGGGCTCCCAGACCCCCCTCCCCCGGCGAGCCCGAGCAGAGTCCAGGACTAAAGTGCATCCCAGCCCTCCCCGGCGGCGGCCACGCACGCCAACTGGAGACACACACCCGCGGCCCGGCCGGGTCCCCTTCCCCTCCTCCACCGCGCCCCGGCCCCCTCCGCCCGCCCTCCGGCTTTTCTTTGCGAGACTCTTAACTTTTCCCCCACTCCCTCTCGGCTCCCCGCGCCCCCCCAATCTCTCTCTCCGCTGTGAGTGTTCCGAGATGCTGCTAAAGCTAAAAGTGAAGGAGAAAGAAGCAACTAAAAATATCCCCCGGGGCCGCCCGGCTCCTTGAATGCAGGGAAGAGGGGGCAGGGGAGAAGGCGTGGGGCGGGGTGACGGGAGGAGGGGACGCGGGAGGCGCCGGAGGGGGGAGGGAGGGGTCGGGGGAGACGGAGGGTCAATTTCTCCCCGCTCCCCCCTCCGCCGGCGGGTTTGGCGCTGCTGGGAGCCCGATCCTGCAAAACCCGGGCTGGGGGCGGGAGCGGAGCCGGAGCGCCCGCCCGCCGGGCCGGGTGTCAGGCCGACGTGGTCGGTCACCTGAAGTTCACGGAGGGTGGGGGAAGGGTTAAGGTTATGGTGTCTCGGCGTGTGTGTGTGTGTGTGTGTGTGTGTGTGTGTGTGTGTGTGTGTTTCCGCTGCAGACAGGCAAGCGATCGATCTCTCCCTCGCGAAATAGCCCGGCAGTGCCTGCCAGGGGGGACTGGGAGAGGGGGCGCGGGCTGCCCCCTGCCACTCGGTGTCACCCGGGCCGCGGCCGGAGTGGCGAGCAAGGGCACTTGCGAGGCAGTCCGCTCCACAAACATTCCTCTTTCTTTCCTTTTCCCGGTACGCAGGGAGTCGACGCACAGGGCTTGGGTTGTGCTTTTTTTCCTCTTCCTTTAAAAAAAAAAAATAAAAATGCCCCTGTGCAGTCCTTTCTTCGCCTGCCCGCTAGAGGTTCTGAGGATCATATCACATATGTAATATATATGCACATAAAATCACTCGCAGGCGGCTGCGTGTGTAGGGAAATTCTGTGCGAGGAGGAGGAGAAGGCGGGGAGGGTGAGCGGAGGCTCCGCGCTGCGATGCACGGAAAACTCGCAGCACTTGGTGGAAGAGCGCGTGCACAGGGCCGGCCGGTCCCGGGGTGCCCGGTTCCCCTCGGGGGCGCGTGCGGGCCGGGGCGGGGTGTCGGGGGAGGCTTGCCCTGCTCGGACAAAATGGGCTTCAGTGTTCTCTGCGAACTTGCCCTTAGATGGCAACTTTGGGAGCTGATGAGCTTGTGTGCGAAAAGCAGGGCGGTGAGGTTATGTGGTCATTTTCTTTTCTTCTCTTCGCCCCCTGATTAAGAAAAGAAAGAAAGAAAGAAAGAAAAAGCAAAAAGAAAACTGTTGGCGGGGTTGGAGAGAGGGTGGGAGAGGAGAAAGGATTTATCTGCGCGGTTGGGGACTGAGATGGAACGCTGTCCCTCCCCTAGTGCGCGGCGCGGTCGGGCAGCTGCAGCCTGCCCTGGCGGTGACCTTGACCCTGACCTCGCGCAGCCACCCTTTCGTCGGAGAGGAAATTCAGGCTCCATTTTAGCTCAAATGCCTGGTGGGCCTTTCCTGCGCGCCGGTGCCTGGTGGCCAAGTTGTATTTTGAGAGTTGGCTTGTGCCATCCTGTCCTCTTAATTGAATACTGTTATCTACTCACTTAAAAAAAAAAATCGCCTCCCTCCTCCACTTATAGAAAGGCACCTTTACCCAAGTAAGAAGCAATTTACCTTAGGAAACACCCTAAATGTCTCCCCCACCCTCTTTTTTTTTTCTTTAAAGGAAGCCTTATTTGGCAAAGCTTTCCCATTTACCTTTGTAATACATAGGTTTTTGTGAATGTGTTCTGCCTGATATGTGTGTGTGTGTGTGTGTGTGCGCGCGTGCGTCACTCGGGAGTGGGGTAGTTACTCATGTTTTATAAGCATCCTGCATTTGGGCTAAGAGCAATTTCTGCAATTTCTGGGCTAGTGGTGTGTTTTGCAGTTCAGTCACAGTAAGTCAGGGCTTGCTAAGAGAAACTTGCAAGTGGTGTCTACAAGTAATAAATATTGACTTGGGTAAAAATTACTGTTCATTTCCACTTAATATAGAATACAATGGCAGTCTTAAATCTCAGTTATAATGATAAACTCTTTTTTTGTTTATGTGTAAAGGAATTTCTTTTTTCCCCTTTCCTTGGAGAACAGGATTCTATCACAGTTAAAATATAATTAGGGATTAAAGTTACCTAATTCTGTCCCAGGGTTTTAAGAAGTCATGTAAGAGTTGAATTAAAAGTTGGCCCTGTAAGAAAACAGTGATAGATGTAAAGTTGGGGCAGGAAAATGGGGTGATAAACAAGAATGAATTGGAGTGAATTGCTTTTAAAAGCCCAAGAGGTGTCTTCCATAAATACAACAGTGATAAAAGCCACTATTGATATGTTGTTTTAAAAATCCATAGAACCTGTAAATGCATTTAAGGAGTGTAAATTACAACCCAAAAAAGAAAAAGAAATTTGCCGGAGCTGAATCAATGAAGAAATCAGAATGCTTCCCTCTGCTTAGGTTCCTCCTTACCTCTGCACACCCGTCCAACAACAAGACTAAAGATTTTAAAGCATAAATCATTCTAATTATGGACTCTTTCTCTGTGTTGAATCTGTGTCTCTTATTAAATATAATACTAGCCAGGTACAGGATCTACAAAGTCTGCAGTCCTAACCACTTGATAGCACAGACTGGGGAACCTGGAAGTCCCACCCTGAGTTGGATTAGTCCTGGAAATCCAGACTAGTACTTGGTATTATCTGATACCAAGTCTGGGGTGAGCCTCAGCCCCTGGCACGGAGTCCCAGCAATTCCCCAGGCTAGGCTCTGGCCTGCTAAGGTTTCCTAGCTCCTTCTGTTCAGCTAGACACCCATGGGACTGTTGAGAACCGAATTAGCTTTGGAGATGGGCAAGCCTTTAACCTGACACTACTAACCTAAGCCTTGGGTTTCTGATTTAAAATTCTACACAGTCATTTCCTCCCGGGCCTCTGAAATGTGTGTGTGTGTGTGTGTGTGTGTGTGTGTGTGTGTGTGTGTGTGTGTTTTGTTACATAGGCCCCATACAACTGACTGCAAGGGGAAGTAAATGGCCTGTCCTATAAAGTTGAATGGCGAACCTACTGTTTATAGATCATAAAGAAGTTCTGTACTGACTTTTGGAGGTATCCTCCAGCAAAAGTATTAAAATTACATTATTTTTGAGGGGTGGTTTTAAAAATTATTCAACATAAAGCTTCTAAAGCAATAGTGATGATTTGGGAATTTCAAGTATGATTCTGCTAATGTTGATGGCTCTTTTACAGAAGTTTTTCCTATCAACAAGGTTATGTTCAATAAAATATTTCAGAGGTCCTTTGAGTTATACCATGTGTCTATCTTTAGCAGAATCCTGAACTACCTAAGAATGTTTGTCAAGCTAGGAAAGCGGAAGAGAGAAGCCAATTCTGTGACTAGCTAGCTAGGCATAGATCTAGACACTTGTGGACATCAATATACTTAGGATCACAAGTGGAAGAGGAAGAAAGTAAGAAAGAACTTTCTTGAGTACTTATTACATCTGTAGATTCTTCTACCCTTAATATCAGTACTTTTAAGATTTTCTAATTAGTATGAGTGTCACCATAAGCTTATTTGCATTTAGATCTTATTGGGTTTATCATTGAAAATTTAGCTGATACTAATTTGCAAGGAGGAGCACAAAGGGAACTAATAAAATGGTTGTTTTATTATTCCGGTATTTGTACTGTTTACTCAGTTGTGGGTCAAGGCCAGAACAGGTTATTGTGTTTTTTATTAACAGAACTTTGAAAAAAATTCTTTCTTGTTTTGTGAGAAAATTTGGAACAAAGTGTCTAGAAAACATTCAGGATCCTTCATGTAAAAATTTTTCCCCCAAGTCTTTTTATGTCTGATAAAAGAGAAGAGGTAAAAGACTTAACTCTTTCCTCTTATTTATTCTTACTAATTTTTACAGTGACCAGGCAGTACTTCCTGAGTAACCATGGCAGGAACTGCATGGGGAAAATTTCCAGTCTGCAGCAGCAAAATATTTCACTGCTCTTGTCAGCCAGGGCTAATGATTCCAAGACACCAGGTAGCAGTCTAGGTTGCTGCTAGATAATCCTGCCTCTCTGTCCTCAGAAAAGAGCATCCTTGTATTTCTAATACAGAAAGGAGGGAATTACTGAGTTTTCCTGTGAAAATAAGGAAGATAGTTCAAAAATCACATTCTTTCTAATGCTTTAAAATAGTTTCTAATAAAAAAATTGATTTTTAATTTATCTGTGTGCTGCCATCCCACTCTAGAGATGATACAGCTGGTGTGAGTTGACAGGTCTCTCTGCACAAAGTGTTAATAAATCATGCTGGAGAGGTATAAATTGGGCAGCTTTCAGCTAGTACAGGAGCTTGCTGTGCATTTGGCATTTTAGAGTCTTTGGATGGCTTCTATTAGGAAAGTTCCAAGGGAGGTGTAGAAATCCCTGTTTTGGGAGGCTTGTAAATTACGTGGACATAGGAATGTGTGTTGGTCGGATAACCAGGTGAACTTCTGCTGGGATCAAAGACTGGTTTAAAATATAAGGAATCATACTAACATCAACATGTTCTTGTAGGAAAAGCCAAATTAGAGCGTGAGGAATGGATAAACTACTTAGCAATCCCAGTAGTTTAGATTCAGACCATGTCTGGATGAATTAGTTTGACAAAAGAAAAAAATGTAAATTGATATGTCAATATCTTTGGACTCAAAGATAATCACCTGATGAGCCGGCACCTTAATCCATTTAGGCTGCTGTAACAAAATATCTTAGGTTAAGTAATTTATAAACAATACAAATGTATTGCTCACCATTCTGGAGGCTGGGAAGTCCCAGATCAAAGCGACTATCCATTCAGCATCCCATGAGGGCACCATCTCTGCTTCAACTTGGCACCTTCTCACTTGGTACCTTCTTGACGGAGGAAGCAGCTATCAAGCTTCTAGGACTTCTTTTATAAAAGTACTAATCTTATTCTTCAAGGTTCTGTTTTGGTGACCCGATCACCTCTCAAAGGCTATCCATATTAATATTGTCACTTTGGGGCTTACTCTTTGACATGTGCACTTTAGGGGTAGACAAACATTCAGATCATACTGAAAGAAAAGTATGAAGGCAAAGTCTGGGGAGCCCACACTGGATCTACACCGTTCAGAGTGCCTTTGGTGCCCGTCACTAAAGCTATGTGTAAAAGATCCAGGGTGACTGTCGTCATCCTGTGATAGGTTAATCTATCTGTTAGCCCTCATTTTAAGTTGCTGTGCCCTCCTCTGATCTTTGTTTTTAAATATCTATTGGAGTTTGAGAGTAGGAGAGGGAAAAACAAACAGAACAGGCTGGAGCTGATGCCTCCATTCTGAGTGATACATTAGTAATTTTCTATAATTTAATCAGAGTGGTCGCAGCACAAGATAATGAGAGTTATGACCTATAAAGTAGGACTTTGGGGCGTGTTAAAGGATTTCTACCATAAGGTTTTATACAATGGTGGATGTTGTGGTGAAGGAATAGATTTTGGGTTTTCTGTTATTGGAAAGAAATGCAGACCAGGCCTAGTTATATAGTAAGATGAATGACTTTTTGTTCTGCTGATTTCATTACTATTTTGGCTTACTTAATGGACTCTGAGAATCCCATTTTAGGGGTACAGGCTGTGAATGACATGCTGCTCTTTTACCAATGTCCTCTTTTTCTGTCTCCTCCTTTGCTAAGAGTAACTCAATCTATACAGTACCACGTAGGGCTAAGCATACAAAATGCTACAGTCCGTGGTAGCCAACATATGGCATATTATGTAACAAAATAATGTGTGAAGCAGAGACCATCAAAGTAGCTGCGGGTACTCAATGTGCTGAGGTTTTTAAGATGCCTTCTCCCCTCTGTTTGTGAGCAAGTGTATTTCTGTCCTCTGTCTGTAAGCTATATTTTTTATGATATTGGAGAATAGTGTCTGACTAGGTGCTGAAGCAGGGACCTGTCAGGTGACTTTTATCATGCCCCAGGGACCCACCTTGGATAGAATTGCTACAGTTATGGTGAAATTTCATAAATTAAAATCAGACTTTGGCTTGATACTAACCTTAGACCGCATGGGTACAAACTACTGTTTATTTTATAAGTCAGCTTCAGTGTGTGTACACAGACACATACACACACACAGAGGCTGCACTATAGTCAATTTTATAAGATGGCCATTGACATGTGCCCATGAGTGGAGGTCCACATGGAGAGCCTTGAGCAACTGTACTTCCCAGGCACTGGCCAAGGATTATATTAAATGCAGTAAGTGTACCTAAAAGGGATATTTTTTCCAATTGTCCTTTCTCATTTAAAAACAGCCTCTATCACTGAAATTGTCTCCAGGGTTCTTAAATGGCCAGATCCTCTTTGCCTTTAAAAAAATTTTTTTTAAAAGAAAATCCAGCACTGGAGACATCACTAAGTGGTAGAACGTTTACCTAGGATGCATGAATACTGGGGTTCAATTTTCAGCACCACTAACCCCTCGCCTCATCAATCCAAACTCAGCCACTAAGTTTTATCTGCAAGACATATACAGGAGACCATCTCGAAGCCGGGCAAAGCAAACTCTAAAATAACCTCTCTCTTTGATAATTTCTTCAGGGGTCAGCAGGGTGTTTAGATGCCATTAGAATCGTGGTATAAAGGAAGAAAGAGAAGGGGTGAGAGAGAGAGAGAGAGAGAGAGAGAGAGATGTGGATCTCAGGTTGAATTGTTTTGAGTGTTCTGAAGAAGTTGGCCTTCAAAGAGGCCTGAAGAAGGCCAAGGGAAAATGATCTTTTACATGATTGATCAGCAGTGCTTTACTTAGCTGAGCTTTTGAAACAAGCTATTGTACTTGTGGCGGGTGATGGATTTTTCTCACGTTGTATAGTGCTAATATTCTGGGCTGTCTGATGGTGTGTTTTAGAAAGCTTTTGTTATCTTGTAATGGGAGGAAGAAACTATATGTGACTTTAGACTCTTTTCCCTTTGCTGTATATGGTACAAGTATAATAAAAACAGCTCATGTGCTTTTGAAGTTCATAGGGTGATGGTAAGGTGCATAAACTCTGATGATGGGCTATTTCTTCATCTTTAAATAATGATAATAGTTCCTGTATTATTGAATTATTGTAAGGATTAATTGAATACATACACAAATGAAAATATATGTATAAACAAAAATCATGCATAATTAATACCTGCTACTTAAGCTCACTAAATGTACTTATTAATAAGCATATGAAATGCATTGTTTACCTAGATTGTGATTAGAGTGCAGGCATTTATGGTAGGTTTCTGTGTTTTAGATTTTTGTTTCCATAGATCTCACTAGTATGATGAGTGACAATGTTATTTGGTAAAATTCTTCCATAAAACAATTGTGGTAGGTCTTGACTATTACTTGTTTCATAGACCAACAATGTTATGTTAGGCTTTTACTATAGGAATGAGTTCCTCTGTGTGTATGAGTTGACCTGAGTTTTATCTGAGTTGCATAATAATCAGTTGAATTATGGCAGGATGTTACTATAAAGTTGGGGTAGTAAACCTCCTACAGTGACCTATAGTGAGATTGAAATGAGAGAGTAAGAGTTTAATAAAAGTTTGTTTATTTATTCCTTTAATCAACAGGCAGCCCGCTGATTAAAATAACTGGGAGGATATTGATATACTGAGTTTTCCATATGTTATATAGGCCAGAGTTCAGATTTTGAACAGAAAGATGGAAAAGCAAGGTCTGTTGTTTTTAATCATAGGGAAGCAATCCAAGAGAGCATATTTAGTGAATCTCAAATGAAGGCCTGAGGTGAGAGAGAGAGAGAGAGAGAGAGAGAGAGAGAGAGAGAGAGAGATCATATCAGAGGTCGCAAGATAGGTCGCAAAATACTGATGTATTTTGTTCCACATAGATAAGTATGTTAAAAAACTTGAGACTTGGTGTCCAATGTTTTGAACATTGGAGATTTCAAATAATAATCCAAATTTTCAGCTTCTTTTGAAAACTTGGAAGAGCCAGCGGCACTGGGCCCACCTCCCCACATGGCAGCAATCTGCTGTAGTCGGCGGCGGCTGTCTCCCTTCCCTAGGCATGTGCTCCTCAGTCTGTCACAGTTCCTACAACTCGGCCACCATGTCCCCATATGCATGTACACCTGCCCATCTTCCCTTGGTCTCTTTCCTCCTGGTCCCTGCCAGCATTTGGGTTAGAAGCTGTTTTACACTGTCCGGTATTCTCGATTTTTCAGTTCCTCAGAATCTAAGGAATTGTGTACCACATCCTAGGGAGGTGTCAGGAACCTGTCTGTTTAAAGTGGGGTGAGTGTCCTGACTGTGCCATATTTTAGCAATGGCATTCACAAATGACTGCTGTTCTCTGCCTGTTTTTTTCATATGTAAACATGGAACGGGGGAGCATTTTAGGTTCTGTAGAAATTGAATTCATACATGTAGATATTTAGCATGTGCAAAAAAAATGCCGGTCATATTGATATATCTCAGGTGTAGATTCATTTAATCTGAGGATCCTCATAGCATTGCTTTCACCGTACTGTGTAATTAATTAAGGACAATCTTGCTGATTTTCGGTTTCTGAATGCTGTTAAGCAACCTATTGGTTCTTAACCCTGGCCACATGTTAGAATTACTTGTGAGATTAAAAAAATAAAAGCAACCCCTATCAAGACTTCAGTTTAATTGGTGCAGGGTGGAGCCTGTGACTGGACATTTTTATAAAGCTGGAGGGTGATTTAAATGGATAACCAGGGTTGAGAACCCCTGAACTAACCAGAACTCTCACTCCGGGTGATGTCATTTCAGCCAAGAATAAAGACATGATGTCGAGCCTGGCCAGCTTATTGATGATTCCTTGTAGATCTTAAAACCCTAAAATTAGCTCAAGGACCTCAGTAATTGGCTCCAACTCCTCCAGGCTGGAAAGCAGAGGCCTAGACTCCAGTCTTCTTCCACATTCATTCTTTCCATCAGCAGAGACCAGAGTTTTCTCTCTCAAACTTTCCTGTTGCCAAGGTTTCTCTTGGGCTTTGTGACCATTAGCAAACCACTTAACCTCTCTGGTTTAAGTAGCTCTATCTTGTAAACTGGGTAGTAGTATGTGTCTCTCATTATACTCTGCTTTATGGTTCCTGAAGCACTTTCACTGCTTGGGAGGTAGACAAGAGGGGTGCTTCTCCTTCTTAACCATGAGAAGGAGAAATTAAGCCACAGAAGAAATAGCTCAAAATCACCAGCGTTGGCACTGCCTAGGATGTGGTGGCTTCTTGGTGTCCAGTTCCACTCTAAAGTGTGTGACGTCCTCACCCGAGCCCCTCACCTAGAGTCAGTGCTGAGGCTGGCCCCCCTCCAGTCCTGCTAAGAAACCCTGCCCAGCAGGACCCTTTAGTTGCCAGTGGAACATGTTGGCTCTGTGTTCATGAAAACCTGTGCCTCCAATATCATCTCTTTGCTCCAAGGTTCACGATAGGCATTTTGCACCTTAGACTAAGCAGAGGGGAGCAGAGCAGACAAATGCAGTGATAGTTTTTGGAGGCTGAAATGTGTGCTCTAAATGGCCAGCACTGTTTTCTGGAATGGTCTAGAATTAGGCATCTAATCTGCGCTTGTTTGGCTGTACTTGTTGACCGAGCCAGGCTTTTCGGAGCATGAAACACAGCTGTATTTGGGAGGAAACAGTGTGGGAGAGACCCTGCGCTCCAGGAAACGTTCCTGAAATGTGCTCTGTGAGGTCTCCCTTCAAGGGGAAAGTAAACTTCAAATAAGAAGTTACCAGGTTTTAATCTAACCTTAAGGAAGAGACAAATCAAATTGTAGTGAGTTGCTTTCTGACATTTATGGGAACAGAGAAATTTTACAATCTCAAAGTAGGGTTAAGACTGGCTGGACTACTAGACTGTATTTAGAGAAAAGCCCTCCATGTACCATTTGCTCTTCAAGTCCTTGTGAGAAAGCGTATACAAAGGAAGAAGAAAAGGTACGATTGATTTAAATATGAATTAAATGTTCTCCATGAGTCTGGGACCATAGAAATCTTTAATAAGATGAGGAGCTGTTGAATTAAAAAATGAAATAAAACAAATCTTGTGTGTGCAGGGGAGCTGGACCAACCAGTTATTGGGGGTGATTCTTAAGGACTTTCAGTATTAGAAAGAAAGAGGGTTAACTTATTTTTAATAATCTTTATTGGCTTTTAATGACAAAAGTAGCACATGCTTAGAATAAATAATGAAAGCTCTGTATAAATGTTTAAAATCTTAAAATGCTCTTATCCTAACTTCTACCCCCAGAGATAACTGCTGTAATCAACAAGTAATATTTAAAATTCAGCCTTTATTTGAAATATGAATGTGTTTCAGTAGAGTTGGCTTACAAAAAGTACTGAATTCAGAACAAGGGTGGCAACAGATGAGATCACATCTCTAATATTGAATCTCAGATTGGATGCTCCAGTTTAAAGGGGGAGGTAGATAAACTACTGATCATAAGGAGGCAACTGAAATGTACGCTCTGGAGATCATCCTAGAGGAATTAATTATGGAGGCAATTGAGAGTGCTTAATTTGAAAAGAAAGGGGGTGGATAAAAATTGTGCATGGTGTCTACGTTAAAATACATGAAATTCTGTCAAGTGAAATGGAGTAACTCACCGAAGTTGTCACTCATCATAAATTGTCAGCTTGTATGAAAACTGACACTTTATTCCTGTACTCATTCATAGCTTCCACCAACAGTGACTGAGTGTGTGTGTCAGGGACTCTGGACTTGCAGAGCTGAGCAGAGCGTGGTTCCTGCTCTCAAGAGACAAGTGGGCAGAACAAGAGATGAAAACAAACTCAGCTGGAAAAAATATTGTTCATGGATGTATGAAATGCTAAACAGAAAACAGTGACAAAGACTAATAGGATGGAAGTTACGTGGAAGATAAATTTGATATGAGAAAGAACTGTTGAACAAGAACCAAACGATTGTCCAGAAATGAAAGACAAGATCTTGTGTTGATGAATGATCTGGCTCAGCCACCTCCTGAATGATTTTTTTAAAGATCGCTGGTAATTCAGGGTAGGATAAGGAGGGAGGTGTGCAGTTCTAAAATCATTCAATATTATGAAAAATAGTTTCATAAAGAAAATGTTGCTTTGCTTAATTTCTGTTGTAAAATGGAAACTTCTTGAGGGATCACCTCTTTGAGTGTATTGTCCTGAACTGAGCATCTTTTGAGAACTGTGATGTGCAGTGTGTGATACAGCAATAAGGACTTGATCACCTGAGAGCTGTGGATCCCAGGTGCTGCGCATTCATGAAGTTTTGAGCATGGACTGCTTGCAGAAGTTCTGTGGAACGCAACCGCCACCGGCAGTTCCTACAGATGCTGACACAAAGCAATCACAGAAAGATAAGTACCTATCAGTATGCTAAGAAATATGAGAAACACAGTGTGAATTCAATGTGTAAATCTTTGTGGATTCGTAGAGGAATCCCATCCCAGGCATCCTCAAGGAGGCAATGGATGTAGATGCTGAGGAGAGTGAGACTGTTCCAAGCATGAGAAATGACTTGAGCCATGAGGCTGAAATAAACCAGAAGCTGGCAGAGCCACTAAAAGAAGAGAGCTTTGCTGAGCCAGAGGGATCGTCCTGGAAATGGAAGGAAGGCCTGAGAAATACGGTAAGGGCTGCTCAAGTGAGAAGAGCCTGTGACTGCTAACTGTACAGCTCTGGATGCAATTTGGAAATCAACTGAAAAGTGTGGGTGTTTCTTTCACTGTGGTAAAAATGGGAAGGGAGGATGATGGCCTAAAAGAGGAGGTGGAGGGACTTGACTTGGAAAGCTTACAAATCTAGGTGGATGGCAGTGGGTGGAATGTTGCAGGGGCTGGTGGGAGAGCCCTGTCCGGTGCTGGTCTTCTTGGGGTCAGTGTTGTGCGAATCTTCCCACGCCCAGGCCTTGCCCTCTCCTCTTGACCCTTCCTGCCTGATTAATTGGCAGGGAAAGTGTCAATGCAGCATCTTCCTTGGAAGGCCAAAACTGTGTTCTTCACAAGAACTAATAGATCCGAGTTACAAAATGTACAGCAAAACATAGTGATGAAACAGACATCTGTAAACTACTGCGCAGCTTACCAAGTTCATCACTATTACACCTGACCGTAGTGTGTTCTTCTGCTTGTCTCTGAACAGTTCCTGTTGTCCTCCACTGTCTCCATGGCTGTACTGCATTGTTTAGTTTTGCTTGGCTCTGAAATTTGTATAAGTGGGAGCATGTAGCACGGCTTCTGCATGTTGGTTTATATTCGACGATTGCCTACGATTGACCCATCTTGGCTGTTCATTTCACTGTTCTCTATCTAGCACTACCCGTCGACATGGCACAAAGGAATTTTGCTTCATTTCCACTTTTTGCTGTTATGAACAGTTCTGCTGTAAACATGCATTCATATCACTTTGATCTGAGTGTTAATTTCTCTAAGACACTGGTCCTCACACATTTTGGTCTCAGGGTTCCTCTCTTAGGACCTCTGGACATTACTGAGGACTCTAGAGTTTTCTTCATATATGTGCTGCCAAAGTAAGCAAAAAGATCTTCTTTGTATATTCACTATTATATTAGAAATTATTTTCATTATTAAAATGATTCTAACCCATTACACGTTAACTAGACCTACTATATTTTTTTAATGAAAAATACGTTTCTTTCCAGAAACATTTAATGAGAAGAGTGACATTGGTTTTATATTTTTTGCAAATCTCTGATGCCTAACTTAATAGAAGACAATGAGATTCTTTTTATCTGCTGGCTAGACTCAAGTTTATTGCAGCAGGTTTGGGATACAGTAAATGAAGAAAATCTGGCTTCAATTAGATACGTAACAGTTTTTTCAGAGAACTGTGGATATTCTTTAAACTACACCAACACTCAAAAGGAGACTGCTCTTAAAGATTAGTTATAATCCTGAATCAAAACAGTCCAATGAACTTTTCATATTCTGTTACATTAAAATCTACTGGGCTGTCCTGTGCTTTGAATGAGTCATCGAGCAAATAATGTTAGCACTGAACATTTGCAAAATATTGGTTCCCTGAGTTATGTAGAACTACCAAATGTCAACATGTTTCATTATACAATATAAAAATATAATATCCAGAGGAATCTTATCTGGAAATCCCGTATAGTATTGGGAAGCTGTCAAGTTCATAGTGTAGAATACAAGTCTTCAAGAATTTTAATGGTTGCTTGAAAGCTTGAATCTTATCACTGGCTAAAAATACTGTCAGTTTTTCCTTGAAATATCAACTTTATTTCTTTCATTTTCGAGGACTAATATGCCAAAGACTCACATTTGACTGACCCTAATTTGTCAGTTTTTCTTCAGATTAAAAGTGATGTTCCATGAAAGTGGCTCATTCAGCTCCTAACCAAACAAGTCACTCATGTCCTCTTCCTTGCCTTAGCAGAAGTGCCTATGTATATATTTCATTATGTGTATGATCAAAAAGATGCTTAACTTACTCAAGGATTAATTTTCAGTAAAAGTAGTAAGATTTACTACATCAAAAATATTATTATTATTTTGTGATACTAGAGATTGAAACTTTGGCTTTTCTTCTGATATATATCTTCAGCATTAATGATGATTTTTTTTAAAAATTAGATCATCTTGCTCAGTTTTCAAGGTAGGAATCAAACTTGTGATCCTCTTGCTGCAGTCTCGTAGAACCCCAGGTTTACAGGTGTCTGCTGTCTCTCCTGGCATTCTTTAGTGAAACTGCCTCACTTTTCAATAATTTTGCTTTGCTTTTGGGTTTTTGTGTTAATTCTTTTTCCTATACGTAGCAGTGAAGAATATAAAGATTACTTGTATCGTTTACTGGTACTAGTTTGGTAGCAGTACAAATGTCAATGGAGTGAAAAAAGCAAATGATATTGACTGTTATTATAAAAATAATTTTAACCTAGAAGGGATCTGAAAAAGCCATAGAGAACTCTAAGAGTCCTTAGACCATATGTTGAGAACCACTAATCTAAAGTGTCTTCATAGAGGTAAATGAAAATGTCAGTCTTGGGTTGTGTCTTCTTCAGCTTTGCGAAGCTTCAGTGAATGCTAAAAGTCAGGAACAGCCCTACAAGAAAACAGCTTTGAGTTTCCTTGTTGTGTCTACACATTTGAGTGAAAATACACTTTTTACTCTGTATCTGTTAATTTAAAATAAAAATAATGCTTTAAATAAACTCACCAGTTAAATTACCTTTCTCCTATGTAAATACATATATAACACTGTTGGCCCTTGAAGGAGTGCCATGTTTATCCAGGGCTTCCTGGTTCTCCACTGAAGATGAACTCTACTATTTGCCATGAGTTCACCATGATTTACCTGGGAGGTCGTCCAGTTGTACGTAAGAAATGACTAAGGTTTTCATGCCTGTGTTCTCTTTTTGGGTTGCTGTCCTCACATTTGACTGACAGTAATTTAACCCACTTTCTCAGGAAAATGGGTGTGATCCAGAAGCCATCCTGTCAACCACCATTGAATTGATCACCAAATCTTGACTCTACTTTCAAAATAGCACCAAAATTTGTTGCACCCACCACTTATCACTGTTGTAGTTCATTCTCTTATTTTTTTCCCAGTGGAGATTTGACTAGTTCCCAACCCATACTTCTTTTGGGCCCCAGTCTCACTTTCTTTACCTCAGCTGAGCCCCTGTAATCCAGTCTTTACATGACATTACAATACACTTTCTAAAACACTCAAGTAATCCAGATAATTGTTATGTAAGATCTTTTAGGCATTTCCTAGAAAGATAAAGTTTAGACTTTTTAGACTTTAATGATGCTTCACCACAAGTTGTCTTTCCTCTGCCCTCCCGGATACATCTTATTTCACTCACACTGAGTGATCTGTTCTGCACACCATACACCCCTGTACCTTGGCATATTGTTCTCCCTGTTTCTGGAACGTCTTCAACCTGGGTGTCTGATTTGCATGATAATGTCCTATTTCACCTTCAACATTCAGATCTCTGAGCAGCTCTTCCTGTTTCTCTTCTTCATCTGTCCTTGTCTCACCTAGGGAGCAGAACTAAGCAAGCCCTCACCTGGCTCCCACAGGTCTGTTGTCCTAACCTATGCACGCTGTAATTGCTTGCTAGGTGTTTTACTGACTGTGCTTTTTAAGGACATATACTACTTTGTTTTTCGTTTTAGTGCATTCTCACACATAATAGTATTATGTAGTAGGTGGTCAATAAATATTGGTAAATACTAAAATGAAAGGAGGAGTTAAGAACCAGTCACAGAATCTAAGAAATAGGAGGTATTCCACAAACATGGTTGAATGAATTAATACACAGAGACATCAACAATGAGTCATAGAACCAAAGGATTTTAGAAGGCAAAACGGTTCTGGTGACCATATCCTACTGTCTTCCTGTTTCAGAAGTGAGAAAGTGATTTACTATTTGCATATCAGGGCTGGATAGGTGATGGATTGTGCCCTGGACATTCACATGAATGTGACCTGAGGATGCCTGGAGAAAGTCACATAGTTCAGTAGGAGACTTGGTCAGGAGAGCTGAGGCCATGGCTCACACTACAGGGGCTGCCACAGTTTAAACGCAAGAGGGAACATTTGTGGTTGGAAGTCTGTGGCACATTCCAGGCTGTGGCGTCTCCCTCGGCTATTGGCTGTGGTTCTCTTTCTGTCCTCAAGCTGTGCCAAAGCTGTAAGATTTTCCTGATGACTGGGCATATTCTGCATCTGGATTCCATGGTCATAACAACCAGAAGTTTCCTGTCTTCTTTGGTTGAGGTGACTATGATCTAGAGCTGGGGAGTGGTGTCCACAGCCCAGCGGTGAGCGCTGTTGTTTAAAACATAGCATACTCTCCTCTGAGATTGCGAGGTGCCTAGGAGGAAGGGAAAGACGAAACTACCGGGCAGGAAGTACCAATTCTGTGTCAGGTGCTTTACTTACCTCATTCTGCTCTACCTTTTCCACGTCTCCAGGAAATTGTAGGTATGAATATTGTGTTATGCAGATGAGAGCAGGGGTTTGTACAAGTCCAGTGGACCTAGTGTTTCACAACGTGGGATTTGAGTGGGGATGTCCAGATCTGGAATCTAGGCCTTTTCTGTTTTGCTACACTTTTTCATGCTCTGTAATAGTTTTTTTTCTTTTTTTTTTTTTTTATCGGTACCGGGGATCGAACTCACGACTGCCTGCTTGCAAGGCAGGCGCTTATGCCACTGAGCTAAATCCCCAGCCCCTGTAATATTTTTCTTATGCACAACTATTTTTGTGGCCTTATTTTATCAATTTAGTAAATTCTTGAAGTTGCATGTATTTTATTTACTTAAAAGAAACCTGTAGTTGTCTAATGTAATGTTATCTGTACTTTGCAGTTTACAACTTCTCCATCGCTGCAGGATCTTGTGGGTGGGAGAGGAGGCAGGAGTTTTTTTTACCCTGCTTCAGGGAAGAGGGGTCTGAGTAATGGGAGCATTGTTTCACGTCTGTTTCGTCACTGTAACCCTAACACCCTGTCTATGGCTTAGTGTTCGGTGGGGTCTCCAGTTTTTGTTAAATGAATGATACAGTTGGTAAGTTCCAAATTCAGAGTGGAACCAAGTCTGTGTGTCTCAACTGTTTTCTACGCCTAAAGCAATGCCCTGAGCAGAAAGGTGCAGGAATGAGCTTTAAACCAGTGAGGTACTGGGGAACCCCTCTCATCTGGCTATCTGGTCAGTTTCCACAAACCTACACAAGCACAGTGGTTCCTTTGACTAAGATCTTTCTTGGTTTTGCTCTTCTTCCTTTATAAACAGTGTATAATTCTTAAAATCGTTTCCAGTCTAGCTGACATGTCCCAGTCAAATGATTGGGAAACGATTGATGATTTGATAATAGATTCATGAGGATTCACTCTTTGAGAACATCTAACATTTTGTTTTTTAAAACTTTAGCAAAATGATCAAAGCAAGGGTATGCTTGTTAGGTGTATGCCAGGATCAGGGACGTAGTGAGGTTGTAGAATCATGGTCTATTCCAGAGGTCTCGGAGGGTGTCTTTTGCTTTGTTTTTTTTTTTTTTTTTTTTAACTTATAGTTTGTAAACCGCTTACCTTCTCTAACCCTTTATTTTACATGTGGAAAAAAGCACACAAAAGAGTTTAATAATTCACACAAGTGATTGGATTCAGAAGATGATGATGAATGTTGTTGTCATATATTGAAATTTTAGTACTGTTTTAAAGCCTCATTTTGCTTTTATTACCAAGAAAAAAAAAATACATGTTCTTTAGACCAGGGGCCAGCAAACTTTGATATGTTTTTATGCAGCCCCTGGACCTAACCTAAGAGTGGTGTTTGCATTTTTAAAGAGTTTTTTTAAAAAAAATAAGCAGTGGGAACAACAAACAAAAACAGAATATAGAACAGAGACAATCTGTGATTCACAGAGCCTGAAGTCAGATTTAGTACTGCTGATATTAATGTGGCAATACATAAGGGGGAGAGAGAGAGAGAGAGAGAGAGAGAGAGAGAGAGAGAGAATTTCCTCTAAGTAATTTCAAAACCTATAGGTTTAAAACTAAAGTCTGAGTTGAACATTTTTATTTCAAAACAGCCTTTCAAACTTGTGTGCCGCAAATGAACTTCTATAAATTCTTCAATACACTTTCACTCTCCTTTTCAAATGCCAGTTATTTGTGGAGGATAAGCTAGTTAACTAAATTTTTATAATACGTGGGAGATACAGCTGGAGAACTGCAGACAGTTCTAAGTTCTTTTAAGATGAAAAAGAAGTGATGTGCATAGTCACATACAAAATCAGGGTGCTTTTTGAGCTCCTGGGAGGTGAAGAACATAAGGAACTGATGCACACATGATGTGTGTGGTGGTTTTGGGCTTCTCTGTGCATGCCAGGGGGATTTGTTATTGCTGTTGTTGTTTAGGACATCTGCTTCTATGCCAAGCTTTATTCCAAGCAGTAGGGCATATTCCCCGGCCTTGACCTTTATTCGTTTCCAGAAGCACCTGAGCTTTGGCTTAGTTTGCCATAGAATGAGTGTCTCCTTTGAGGTATCACTCCTTATGACAGTGAACTTGGGAACAGTGCTGGAAGTAAGGTCTGACAAAGCCCTCTCAGTGAAAACCCAAGTAGTGTGCCTGAGAGATGCTCAAGAAGAAATCACTCCCAGTATCTTTAAAGAGAACGAAATGGATATGCCATTGGCCTCCAAGTTGCTAAGGGAATGTCCACTCATCTGCAAGATATCCTGACCTTTGGAATTACCTTAGTTTGTTGGTTGACTGCAGTTTTTCTTCATTTCCGTTCTTTTGTGGCCTTCTATCTTTGACTTATTATGTATATACCAGAGGATGGGATGGAAAGCTAAAGGAGAGAAAAATATAAATACATGTGATCAGTTGATAGTAGTCCTGGTGCTAAGTCTAGGAGAAGTAGAGATTAAAATTATTGACTTAAATCAATGCTTAAAGTCAGCTTTGCGCGTGGCTGTCTCTGTGATCAATTGTGTTTTGGGATCATAAGTTCTTGTGCTTGATCAGTGAAAATATTCTCCTGCACTCAGTGGCACCAGTATCCTATAGTAAATATGTGAGCTGGAGTGGGGAAAAACAGTTCCCCAACTCACAGCTTTGGTTTTATATGTATTTTAGCACTAGATACAAAACAATTTCATGTCTTCTTCCATGCGAAAACTCTTTATTCCTCATGGTTTTTTTTTTCTTTCTTTTTTTCTGAATATAAGTATGTTTTTAGTAAATAAAGAACTCACCGTGTGATGGTTTCCTTTGGCAGACAGAAGGATTATGACCATATGTTTTGTTACAAGCTGTATCATGCTGGTGCTGTTGGGATATTCCCCACCAAGAAATTTATTATTTTATGTGTAAACTAAGGTTTCAATAAGTAGCCATTTGTCTACCTATAAGTGCTGTTTTTAAGACTGTAACGGTGCATTACTATGGTATCAGGGCCCTTTTTTCTGGTTAAGTTCCTTTTTGATCTATTAGGGATTTTTGCGGTGATTTCAGTAGTTTGGTAATTTATCGCTTATCTTATAACAAGTATTGGTAATGTTAGGATGAAAACATTTATACAAAAGGAAATAAAAGTCAAGGAAGCAGATAATCGACCGATTTATCAGCCTTAGCAGACAATTTTTCTGATAATGACATGGTAGCCATGGTAAATTTACTTCCGATTGCTTGAGGGGACAGATTCTATATAGTTTTTGTAGCATGCAGGTGCATGAAAGGGTGAGGGAGCAAGTAATCGATCTGTGGACTAACCAGTACCATGTTGGTCTCCAGACTGGCCTTCCGGCAAGTGGATTCAAGCTAGATTTTGAAATAGCCCTTTGTCATTAATTTGCTACAACACGTTTAAGATAAATATTATATTAAAATATATTTAAATATACTGCAATATATGTATCTTTGAAGATTTAAGATGAAAATATACATATATTGTATACATAATGTATATACATGTTTGGCAGTTTCTAAGTAGTTTTACTTAATTGAAGACCTAATGTTCTTAAAAATCTTTTGTTTGAAAGAAATTTGGCTGCAATGTAGAGGTAGGTAAAAATAACCTGTTAGTTATAGCCGTCCTGGCCTCTGGATTAACAGTGATCGGCAGTTGGACAGTCATTGTGCAGACAATGCCCAGCTTATGCAAGACTACATTGCTGCCAAAGGATACTGTTTAGAATCCAGAGGTTAAAAAAATTACAGAAAGGCATCAGGACTTCATCCAAACTTAGGCATATTGGTTTTCTGGGGCTGACAATACAAAGTCACAGACTAGTGCCTAAAGAGTGGACAGTTTTTGGGTCACAATTCTGGACATCCAAAATCAGGGTGCTCTGTCTGCAGGCTCTGAGGGAAGGACTGGTGTCAGACTCCTCACTTTGGTTCTGGTAGCTCTTCAACTTAGGGCAGAGAAACTCCAGCTTTCCTGTAGTGTTTGCCTAGTGTAATCTGAATTTTTCTTCTTTATAAGCTTACCAGTCCCCTTTCTATAAGCCCACCTGTCATGCTGGGTTAGGGACCTGCCCCAGTGACTTGTCTTAACCTGCCCATCTGTGAAGCCCTACTTCCAAATAAGGTCATAGTCGTATATATTGGGGATTAGATTTTGAACATCTTTTGGGTGAACACAGTTCAACCCATGAGACAGTTTGCACACAGTTTTGATGAATCCAGTGGCTGTTATCACAGTTTATCAAAGACATAGCCATAAATGGCCTCTGCTTGGGGCATAATAACAAAGATATTTAAAAGAACTGTTAAGATAAGGATAGTAACATACACAATGCTTGGAACCATTTACTATGGAGACGATTTCTGATAAGTCTTAGTAGCTCCTGAGACACATTTTTATGACAAATAGTATCAGTGTATTATGTTTCTGTGTTTATACATTCTAAAATGCCATCCAAATAAGATTTTAGACATGTTGAATCCTTGAAGATGCTCTTATTACCCAAAAGTTTTATTTACTTTTTTGTCAGGCTGCTTATAGTCTGAAGATTTGGGTTTCGACCTGGCTCTGTCACTCAATAAGTGTGCATATTGTGTGAACTATTAATTTCTTTGGAAACTGTTTCCTGTGAAATTTGCTGACAAATATGAAAATATTTAACATAGCATGAGGCATATTTTTAGTGCTCTATGCCCGACTGTTTATTTATTCAACAAATGTTTATTGGGAGCCTGCTATGTGCCAGGACTTGTTCTGGAATTCATTGATTCTCTTGAAAATGAGTAAAAGGCACCATGACACTAGCATGGACCATTAGGTTGGGACATATGAGCTCCAGTCCTGTCTTTGTTGATCTTGGGCAAATCACTGACCCTCTCCAGCATTCTGTCTACAGAATAACTATTGGGACTGGAACTCCAAAATAATTCATATCACAAAATTCAAATTCAAAAATAAGAATTTAATATCCTACAGATCTACTGAACAATCTTGGCAAGGTTCTTTCTCTTTTGTGCTTTAGCTTTGGTCTCTGAAAGTGGTGGTCACAGCGCTAGTGCTGCCTGCCTTGTGGTTGGTAATGCCCGCAACAAAGATAGTCACCCTCTGCTGAGCTCTTGGCACTGTGCTGACTGTTTTCATATGTTCTCATTTCTCCAAAGCAGGTGGGTGTCCTGAGAAACATGTTGCATCATTCTGGAGAATTTATATTCCTTGATTGTTTGTAGGAAAACACCCCAGTATGATTAAGTAGACAGGCACCTTTATGCATAAAGTAGAATGTAGAAACCATTTGAAACATTAAGTTAAGCCTCCAAGAACTTTGTAGCTGCCTGGATAAGTTTCAGCTTCAGTCCCAGTATTAGAGTGCTGCTTTCTCTTCTTGGCCATTAAGGAAACTTTGGTGGGAAGATTTGCAAAATAGCCTCTTCCCAATGCTACCATTGACTCACATGAGTAAAACAGTATTAATGTTTGTAATTATAAAAATAGTTTTCAGTCCTGTCCCTAGTAAGTGCTACCTTTCTGATGGTCTGTTCTTTTTAGTCATGCATTTGTCAAAAAATAATTTGGTGCCTGCTTTATATTCAGTACTAACTTAAGTGGCAAGACCTCAGTAAGAAACAGCACAGAGACTTCCTTAACAATGATGGAGAGAAGACAGGCAGTAAAGAAGTTAACCATGAAGCTATCTGGGGAGAAAAAATATTTTAAGTAAAGGAAAAGCACTTGCAAAGGCCCTGAGGCAAGAGTTTGGTTCATAGCAAAGGAGACTGGTAGGAGCTGAGTTCAAGGGTAAGCAGATGATGTAGAGCCTTGAGGTCAAGGTCAGGGTTTGGATTTTACTCTGAGAAACATGAGCTGTCACTGTGGAGGCTTCGGGGCCCAGAGTCATGGCCTCTGAAGTAATATTTTTGAAAGCTTACTCTGGCTATTTGTTGAGAATAGTAGGGCAGGATCGTGAGGGTAGCAGACCAATTGGAAGGTGACTGTTGCAGTCTAAGCCAGGGATGGTCTGAATGCATACCAGGGTGCTAAGGGTGGAAACAGAAAAGTGGAAGCTTTGCAATGTGTATCAAAGATAGAGCCCAGGAATCTGTAAATGTATTACAGGTGGGGTCTGAGTGCAGAGGCAAGGTGGCTTTGGGGCTTTGGTCTAGGCCATTGACAGGATATAGGAGTTGTCATTTGCATGGAGATGGCTATCTTGATGGAGAAACAAGGCAGATTCCTTGGTCACTAGAAAGACCTGGCTGGGTATTTTATATGAGAATGACCATTGAACCTGGCTTAGATACACTGGGAATTCACTTTGAAGGTAAAGAAAAATGTGTTCATTTTATCTTAAAAAAAAAAAAAACTCTCATGAACAATTAAAATAATGTTAGGTGTAAAACCTGACCCAAAAGCCACCCCTGCTATCCCAGTGTGAGGCCTTTTCTCCCTGTCATTTCCCCATGCCCTTGCACCACCTTTGCCCCAGCTGGACTGATAACAGGAATCTGGTTGTGTTCCCCACCCTGGCAGTTTTAAATAACTAGCAGTTTTTAAATTTTCCTTTCGGCCAACCTGACAGGGCTTGTTGTAAGCTGTGAGTCTTTGTCGGACAGACAGTGGACTTGGAGCCTGGAAGACCCTGGAGGTCTGTTTGTTTCACAAGGCAGACCCGGTGTGGGAGATGTGTTCTCTGGCTACAAAGGAATGATTTGAAAATTGGCAGATGAAACCAGCCCAAATGTGGGTGTGTTTCTTTTGCTTAATATCTAAAATTGGTTTAGCACGACCCGCTATGTGGCAGAAGAAACCTTTATTAAACATTATAGAGGTCACTGCTTTTGTCTTCCTGATACCTCTTCCCTCTCCTTTATTCTGTGACCCACATTGAGCCCACGGTAGAACCCGCCCTCTGGCTCCTGTGATAGGCCCAGGGAAGGGACCCTGACCTCCAGCAGGCCAATCACAGGGGAAAAGACCTTTCTCCAGTGGAAAGTCAGGGAGCATGAAAACCCAAAACCGGTTGCAGCCAGGTTTTCAGTCTCCTGGGAAAAGTGGCCCGAGGAGAAAAAACTAGAGGCAAATGAAAGAGCCCTGATATGCTTTTGACATCCTATCTGATTCTAGCTCCATTGTGCCCCTTTCATTGTTTGATACAGGAACTGAGAAAATTCCCCCTACTTCCTGCAGTCCTGCTGGTTGGCTGTCATTTACACCACACCAGTCCCAGTACACCTACAATGAGCAGGGCACAGTGTGGGAACACTACCCCGTCCCTGCCTCGAGGTCTTTATCATCTAGTAGTTTAATGGCAGAACCAGTATGGTAATAAACCTGGGAAAAGCTGCCTTCAACAGATCAACACATTTTAAAACGCGGAATTAAGAATCTAAAATTTTTCCCACTGGATTAATTTGTCTAACATATACCCTCTGAATATTAGGATCTTTCTTTTTTTTATCATAGGCAGAGGAGCAAGCCTGCTTATCAATGATGCTCCAGTGACTTCCGTTAAAATTGTCTGCATCTTTCAAGATCCGTTCCCACTGCCACCTGTGATTATAGAATTAATCATTCTCTTTTGTGCTCACACAACCTTTGCTCTGTTCCTTAGTGGTGGCACCAGCCATTCTGACTTGAATGTTTGAACAGCCCTGTCTCCCTGAGAGTCATAAACTGTCAGGCCAGAAATGTCTGGGTCTCCCTGTTGCTAAGGACATTTCCCTGAACATAAGTACTCAGTAGTGTTGAGTTAAATAATTATTAGCATTTGCTTTACCAACAACTTTTGTGTACTGCTTCTTAAGCCTCACAAATCACTTTTATACAAAGTTGCATGTAAAAGCTGGTGGCATGATTCTCAGCAGGTATTACAGATAGGCTTAAAACTGATAGAAATTTGTGACCTAGAAAGATAGTTATAGATATTTAGGTATAGTTGTATATTAGAGATAAAGGGAAAATTTGAGAGAATTTTAGATGAAAATGAACCGGAGACCTGTTGGTAGATACCTATGGGGATGTTGGAGATGTTGAATGTTGACTGTAAAATGAGTCTTTGAACCCTGTTCTCTTTTAAACCTACTGGTTAAAATCACTGGTGGGGATGGTGTGTGGGTAGACTTAGAGATGAGACTTTTAGGTTTTCATCTATACTTGCTCAACCTGAGCTAAAAAACATGAAAATTGATGTGTCAGATATATATATATATATATATATATTTTTTTTTTTTTTTTTTTTTCTTGGTTCCTAATCATTCTGAATGAGTTGAATGTTTTGAGTGGAATGTTGGTCCCATTCAGGGCATCTGATTAACACTGTCCAAACTAGAAGGAAGTGAATTGAACAGGCATTCCCTTCTGACAACCCAACAAGAGTTGTGAATATCTGGTTACCTTGTTGCTGTTTGAGGACTGAATTATAAATAAATGTGTGAGGTAGTGAAATTTTGTTTTGTTTTCCCTAAAGGAGAAATATGCAAACTGTGAAAACAAAAATCTATTTGGCACATTTTCATTCTGTAATTTCATCTTTTTTTTTTTTACCCTTCATCCTTTATGTTTCTGATTTTTCAAGGGAAAACACAGGCACACAAAGAAATCATCCTGTAAAACTGAAAAAAAGCAGTGTAAACCTGACAGTTGGAGACAGAGGTTTTGTAAGATTAGCAGTAGATATAGCTTCTTATTCTGGAGGTTAAAAATAATGTATTTACTAAAAGTTGTTTACATTGGCCATTTAGAAGCTTCCCTGCGATGTCTTAGTTAAGAAAACTGTGAAATCCACAGGAGGCGTTTCCAGGACCTTGCACTGCTCTGTGATTTCCTACTATGATGATTTTGTGCTGGCTGACAGACAGGAAAATGGAGGTGTCTTGTAGTTAGGGCTTCTCAGATTGGGAAGAGGAGAAGCAAAAGTCCAGGTTTGCCTGTCCTAAAGTTTGTGGTGTCCCTTGGGTCCATTCTCTAGATTTCAGGAGCGCCTTGGGTACGCATCCCTAGGAGAGGAGTTTTTCTCCTGATGTAGCAGGAGAGGCCCTGGGAGGGAAAAGAGCTCACTGTTGTTCAGCCAGGGCAGCCTTTGAGATCCCACCTGGATGACACTGAACATGAAAATACAGAGGATGCCAGTAGACAAAATAAATTAGGTAGTAAAACCAAGACAAAATTTGTGGGAAAAAAATCCTTGCAGCTTTTATGAACCAAAATCATGTTTGTTTGAGCCTCTCGTGATTTTCCCGTCACCTCTTCACAGCCTCAGTTATCTTCCATTCCTTTCTCTATAAGCTTCCCACACCTTTTATTTGACCTCCAATAATGCTAGAATAATTTTAGATATGTTTCCCCTCAAATTTCTGGTCTTTTGAGGCCATGTGTTAAAATTCTTTGGTAATTTATTACTTGAATAGCTTCAATTTCCGAAGCAGTATCTTCAGAAAAGTGATTAATAGAGCATTAATGAGTTTTTAAAATATTCATTTTGTATTTGAGTTTTCTGGTAATCCAGAGGAATGTGTATCTCATGAGTATGACTGCAAAGAATGGAGGAATGGATGCTTGAGACATATGCAGGTATTTTAGGGGACATAAACTGTCGTGTTTTGCAATATTGAGGACTGAACCTAGCCCTACATGCATGCTGGCAAGAGCGCCACCACTGAGTGACAACCCCAGCCCTGTTAAAATTTTTATTCCAATACATAGCCTTGCTCAGTGTGTCCAGGCTTGGATTTGCCTCAGCTTCCCAAGTAGCTGGGATTACAGGGGTGTGCCACCCCGCCCTGCCCACCCATTCTGTCTGTTTTGTGTTTGTGTTTTGGTAAGGTTGTCAGAGCTGTGGTAATGTGGCCTTTAGCTGTTTGTATCATGCAGGAATGTCTCCATCACTGGATTAGAGTCTGAATCAACTTCTTTAGCTTTTGGCACACTCACCTGCTTCAGCACTTTGGGAACAGTCCTGGTCCCTGAGGGTATGCAGGGGATTTTAGGAAATTTAACTTTGCCTTTGAGTCATTAGAAAGTTGAACCAACTTCTGACTACTTAAATAAAGAAGAGGCAGAAAGGGAATAGAGAGATTATGGGGTATGGGATTAATAAGGCGTTGTCTTTTAACGATTTGTCTAAAGATAAAGGAGTGAAACTGTCCTTATCCAGGAGAATCACTTGCTGATTTCTGATTTAAAAGGATAGAAGCTGAGCTGGAGATGGGAGGGAAGGACTGCTGCCCAGGGCTCTCTGGAAGTGGCCGTGGTGGAGGGGGTCGGGGTGGCTCTCTCAGTAGGGTAAGGTTTGCTTCACCAGTTTGTAGAGAAACTCCTAGCCAGGGAGATTTTGGGTTCCTGGTTCTGGCATCAGCACTGGGTGGCTTTGTGGCTTTGATTTAACCAGTAACCTTTACCACATTTAATAGTCTCAGTACAATGGCATGATCCGACATGTGTTTGTAGTTATTTTTTATGGTTTATTAGTTGACCTTTCCTGGATTGGTTCAGGACCAATTCTGACTGTCTAGAACTACTATAGGGTGACAGAAATTTAATCTAAAACTGCTTCATTTTGAATCATGCATTTTCCCATCCATTCATTTAATGGAAATAAAGAGCAAAGAAGAGATACTAAACAAATTCTTATGGTAGTGATTGTTGGATCTTTTACTTTTCTTACTATTTGTAGAACTCCCATTCAATTCTCTTGAAGGATGAGATATTTAATCTGAAATCAAGAAAGGTGGTTTGCTAAAGAAACATAAAATTAGCCCTATTGTTGAAATTGATGTTGACTGAGTGGTCTTAGCGAAAAAAGCATACCCTGCAAAGCCACTGGGGAGATGTGGACTTCAGGGTCAGTGCTGATTTCAGGAGGGTTGAAAAATGTTGAAATCAAGTGAGTAGAGGAAAATGTGGCAAATTGTGAGGAACTAGACTGTTTTTAACGGAGAAAATTCAATTTTACCTGCTTTTTTCCAGCAAATTCCATTTGATATTTTATGTTTTCCTGATAACTTAATAAAGAATCTCAGAAAGGAGTTGCAAAACTTTAGCTTAGTGAAAGAGAATTTGTCATTTGTGACATTTCTTCTCTAAATAGCACGGGAAGATCAATGTATTAGCTCGTAGTTCATGCATTACTAGTTCTAGTGATTTCTATTCTCAGAAGAAACAGATTTGTTATGTTGGTTATGTGGCAAAACAGCACAATGAGAAATTTGGCTCAACTTCTTAACATTTATTGAACTCTGCTAGAGACCAGGCAGTGTGCTAAGCATAGTGTAGAATATGGAGAAAAGTCCCTGCCCTCAGGGAGTTCCATTTTAAAGGAGAAGCCATTAATAGATATTTTTCCAGGGTAAAGAATCAACAGAAACAAAACATGAGAATGTTTGTGGTGAATTCAAAATGTGCACACCATGTGGTCACTTCTCACTACCTGTAGTCACCTGGGCTGAGTCTCTACCATCCTTCCTCTGGATTCCAGCCTTCTAGGTGGTCTCCCTGCTCCACCTTTGTACCTGCCCGGCTGGCGGTTTCCCACACTATGACAGCTTATGTCTCAGGGTATCACTCCTTTGTCCAACCCTCTTTGATGGTTCCCTGTTTTTGCAAATGCAGAAAGCCTGTCAGTAGTTCGTAATGCCTTACTGGTGTGCACCACAGTATACACCTACACACCCACCACTCTCACCCTCTAACCTCCGCTTCCTCACACCATCGTACACACACGGACTTCCATCAACACATCGGGACCTTCACATTGACTCTCCCTCTCCACGGAGCGTAGCTCCTTACTTCTTTCAAATCTTATTTAAATGTCATCACCTCAGTGAAGTCCCTCCCTGACCATAATATGTAAAATTGCAACTTGCCTCTTGCCCATTGGCTCCAGCCTTTCTGGTCCTGCTCTCCAGTTTTTCCTTAACATTTAATGATAAGTACTATACGATCTGCTTTATGACTTACTAATTTAGCTTAACATCTGTCTTAGTCTCCTGAAATATAAACCCCAAGAAGGCAGGATCTTTATTGTTTTGTTCTATGCTCTTCAATCTGGAGTCTTGAACAATCTAGGCAATCTAGACACTGATGGTGAAACTTTTAGAGAGGAGAGCTAAATGCAACTCAGAACCCACTTATTTATGGCAAAGGGTCAACAGTGCAATTAAACCTGAGTAGTGAAATTTAACTTAGAAAAAACAACTCATACATTAGTAACTTTTGTCATAAAAGAAAAACAAATAACACACATGCTGGCGGTTTGCCCCCACTGACCTAGAACAATGCCTGGCATGCAGTGTGTAAAGATTCCATATTTATTGAGTGGATGAGTGGGAAGGAGAGATTAATTGTGACTAAGAGTTCTAGGAAGAATAATTCTTCTTTTTTTCTTTTTGAGTAACAGTAGGAATTGAATCCAGGGCCTTGGCACTGAGCCACATCCTAGGCTCCTCTACCCCTCTGTTTTAGTTTGGAAATGGTGTTTTATTAAGTTCCTGGATGAGCTCAAACCTGTGATTCTTCTGCCTCACCCTCTCAGACTGCTGGGATTACACGTGTGCCACCATGCCCAGCCATCCAGAGAGGATTGTAAGAAAGAAACCTAGCCATTCCATGTTTGGTGTGGAACCATAAGTAGATCTGGACAGCTTTTCCAGGGAAAAACATTTCAGGAGCACCAGGAGAATAGCTATAGAGGGCAGAGTCACAAGTGCTCACAGAGGGCACGGAGTCCCACCTGACTGGTGCATGGGGACGTGGAAGTGGGTAGACCAATAAATTCCTGAAGAGAAAATAACTTGAGAGGTCTCTTAGTGAAGTGAAAGACACACATTCCTAATCAGTGCCTGTCAGAACATGGTGAGTGCCCTAGTGACTGAAATTGAAGACTCAGACAAGTAGACACGGGACACATTGTCATGGCAAGGATTGGTAATGCACATACTGTGGCTGCTGAGATCTGATTTCTGTGTAGTACTTAACAGTTTTCAAAATATGTCACATACTTCTTAGCAATTAAGCCTCCTAATAACTTGTAAAGTGAGTTAGGCAGGTATTGTTTACATATTTCAATAAACATTTTAAAAATTAATTGCCTCATGTTGGAGGAGATGGAGTCTCACACCAGATAAGTAACCATCCTGAGATCATGGAGTTAGAAAGTGCGTCTTATGGCTTGTGTTCTCCCATTCTGTCAGACTGTTCTCTATTCCAGACACTATCCTAAAGATGCTGTATTGTGCTTGCTTTTTTTTTTTTTTGCAAGGTTCAAGTTTCTTTCTATTTCTGTCACTCATTGAAAACAGCAACTTTTTTTCTTCCAGTCACTTCTTTAGCAGGTCCCTTTTTTACTCTTGTCCCTTTTCCAATTCAACTTGTCCTGAGTAATTATTGGGAAGATTAGTATGTGAGGTATGTGGGTACTGCTTGATAGCCTGTTTACCTGTCTTTTCCTTGCCTAACATTCTGTTCGGCTGTTGCTGTGTTTCATCTGGTTCTTGGGTGGAAGGGAAGAGTTGTTACCGACTCCATTTGAATGTCTGACGACTAACTTAATTGTGCACTTTGGAAGTAAACCTGGTCTTCTTAATTCCCCCAGATGTTAGTAGGCAGGAAGAGGCGGAGGCAGAGCTCAGTGAAGGGGAACACTGGTATGGAAACTCTTCTGAGACTCCGTCGGAAGCATCCTATGGAGAGGTCCAGGAGAACTATAAACTATCTCTGGAGGACCGGATCCAGGAGCAGTCCACTTCCCCGGACACCTCCTTGGGAAGCGCGACTCCCAGCAGCCACACCCTGGAGCTGGTGGCCCTGGATGGTGACGTTCTGCGAGACCCTCTGCAGTGTCAAGATCACCTTTCCCCGGGAGTGTCTTCTTTGTGCGAAGATGACCCACCAGGTTCCAACAAACCCCTGAGCAGCAACTTGAGGCGGCTGCTGGAGGCCGGTTCCCTTAAACTTGATGCCACAGCCACGGCCAATGGCCGAGTGGAGTCCCCTGTGAACGCTGGCTCCAATCTGTCCTTCTCCCCACCTTCCCACCACGCCCAGCAGCTCAGTGTTCTGGCCCGCAAGTTGGCCGAGAAGCAGGAACAGAGTGACCAATACACTCCAAGTAGCCGTTTTATATGGAATCAAGGTAAGTGGCTGCCGAACTCCACCACCACCTGCGGCCTGTCCCCGGATTCCGCCATCCTCAAACTGAAAGCTGCAGCCAACGCCGTCCTGCAGGACAAATCGCTCACCCGGACGGAGGAGACCATGCGATTTGAGTCCTTTTCCTCCCCCTTTAGCTCCCAGTCTGCCAGCTCCACCCTGGCAGCTCTGTCTAAGAAAGTCAGTGAGAGAAGCCTGACTCCTGGCCAGGAGCACCCCCCTCCTGCCAGCTCCTTCCTGTCGCTGGCTTCCATGACCTCCTCGGCCGCCCTTCTGAAGGAGGTGGCAGCGAGGGCCGCCGGCAACCTCTTGGCCGAGAAGTCATCGCTGCTGCCCGAGGACCCCCTGCCACCACCGCCTTCAGAGAAGAAGCCAGAAAAAGTAACCCCACCTCCTCCACCACCACCCCCACCTCCTCCACCGCCACCACCGCAGTCCTTGGAATTATTGTTACTCCCAGTCCCCAAAGGAAGAGTCTCCAAACCCTCCAATTCAGGTATGGTGTCCTTTCTTTCAGTCGCTGGGTGGGGATTTCAGCCTGGGATCTGCCATGCCTTATTCATTGCCTATTTCGGTCGAGTTCCCCATCTGAGTCCAGGCAGGAATAAAAAAGCAAAAGCACAACAAAATACTTTAAGTAAGCAGCGTAGTAGTCTTTCATGTGTGTGTTGCACAAAGACTTCACAAATAGCTTCATTTTTGAAAGGTAATGAATAATCTTAGAGACATACCGTACTCCCTCCCTTTCATTCGGATTTTTTTTTCCCTACCAAGTTCAGACTAGGTCTATGCCAGATATATTTAATGGGAGAAGATCAAAGCATCTTTGCCACAGAGTTCAGGGCATCACTGAACATAGAGGGGGAAAAAAACACTGCTTTTGAAATAGTGGACAAGGAAGAGTCCTGCTGCCTCGATCACAAATGGACTTTTGTATAATCAGTAACTACTCTGCCCTAATTTATCACAGTATGTACTTTTATGTTAGCATCTTTATGACTTTTTTTGTGGAATTTAAACCTTTTACTTATCCTATTCTTCTATAATTCCTTGTCATGCAAGAATTGTAAAGAAATATTGTCAATCAAACGTAAGCTGGGCATCTAGATTCTGAAGGGAAGGTGCGTGTAGAAAATTTGAACTATGTGTTTTCTGGGGTGGAGATGGTCTTTCTGAAGAAGTCACTGTCACATACATAGAGCACACTGTGTTGTCACATTCCTAGAACATTTTAGCTTGGTATAGTATTCACTGTTAAGGGAAAGATTTAGTCACTTGAGTACTCATAATGGAAATTTCATCATCATCATCATCTGTGCACTGGTCTGGTTTGGTTTTAAAATTGCATGCATGGTAAGTCTGTGCTGCTGGGGATATAGGTATGGGATTTCAGTAGTCTCTGCCAAGCCAGAACAGGAAGTACTCTTCATTGATATAAACACCGCCGATTCTGTAAGACTAGCCAACTTTCAATTATTTGCCAAAACGTGGCTGAAGAGTACTTGGAATGGCATACACTTGACTGAATGATCACAGCTAAGATTAATTTGATATATTTATGACAAATTTCTATTTAAATAGCTGAATGGGCTATGTATCCTAATTATAATCGCTTTGAAGCTTATGTAAAAAGCAGACCAGAGCTAGGAAAATGGGTATCTGAGGTTTGAATGACTCTAGCAAACTGTTCACTCTTGAGTTTCTCAAGTGTCAATAAAATCCTGAAAGGCTGATCAATTCCTGAGTTTCATTTCTCTTAACTTCTCACCCGCCAGCTGGCAAAAGAAGGAGAAAAATGGCTAAAATTAGGAAGCAAGCAGAGCAAAGGGAGCTGGGTAATTTTGCAATGAAATAAATCACTCCCAACTTGCAGAAATTTCATTTAGGGGTAACAGCCAAGAGAGGTGAGGCTATATGTAAAGTGTAATTTTATGAATATTATCTGTTTCTGCTTATTGAATAAATGCGTGAAAGGTGTTTACAGTATGAATTCATCTGGACATTAGTTACTTGGAAAAGCTTGTACAAATTGAATAATAAGCTTTAGTTGACTGAAGGCTTGGAAAGTCTCTGATAAAACTGTGTCTTCTAAAGGGATGCTGTAGCTGCTTTGTCATTTTAAATGGTCTCTTGTGTAACCAGCAAGAGTTGTGAAATATAATTTTTTTCACCCAAATGATTAGATGCCTGTGAAGATGCAAAAGAGGTCATGAGCTTCAAGCACAGGGTTGAGTCTTTGTTTGTTTTAACTGTAGAAGATGCACTCAGGGTAAAACATGTTGTTCCCTTTTGTTTTATTTGCATTTAATCTATGCCCACATCCCCAGGGGGTGCTCAGCAGAATTTAGTACCTGAAGATCTATAAGAAATCGGACTTTTTTCTTTATACAATGATATTTATTTATTTATTTATTTATTTATTTATTTCTGAAACACTTGATACTTTAATCAGTGAATGTTCAAAATGCCCAAATCAAAAGAAGAAAGAAAGAAACCTCTCAGATTTGGGCATTGTAAGCCCCACGGGTTGATTGGTATGCTGACCTTTTTTCCAGTTTTCCATAAACCTTTGCTCAAAATCCAAGACCTGGTGGGGCAGCTTCACGATGGACTCACTGTATTAAGAAATCATTTGTTTTTGCAAAGACCAGAAGTGTGAAACCTTCAAAATGTTACTAAACTTTTTTTTTCATGTGTCCCTGTAGATGCATCCTAAATTCAAGTTCTGTTTATTTATTGCATGGATTGCAAATCAGAGAGCGGATTCCTGTGCTCTTTTCAGTTAAAGTGAGGTCTTCACTTCCAACCATAGAGCTTGGTAATGGGTTGGAATGAAGTCCACAGGACATCTAATTGTGTTTATCTTTATTATCATGGCATGGCTGCTTGCTGTTATTCAGGATCACTGCTCTTGCCTAGGAGGGGTAGGAGGGAAGGTGGACCTTCTCCATGGCCCGGTCTCTCCTTAACCCCTCCCTGGCCTCCTCCCCTCCACACTGTTTGTTTCAGTGTAACGTGGGGCCTGGATTCAGGCAGAACTTTACCTAAAATACGCTGCAGGAATGTGGTGCGACCCAAAACCCATGTTTCTAAATGTTTCTCATTTATTATTTTTCCCTTTACCTAAGAAAAAAATCTTAATTTAATTCTAAACAAATAGGTGAGCTGGTTTCTCACAGCAGGGGAGTTACTGTCCCCTAGTGACTTAAATAAACAGTATCCCCTGTGTTCCCCCTTCCTCCACCAAAAGTCACAAAATAAACTACACGGCACCGTTTTCAGTTTTTAATTTTTTAAAAGCTGTTTCTCAAAATGTCGCAAAAAGGGCATATAAAGTTGATTCTAGAGTTCCAAAGAATCGTGCACTGGGGGAAGCTGATCTTGTTTTGAGTAATTTAGACACCAGCATTGCTTTGACCTTCTTTAGGTCAAGGGAAGTCCAAACTATGAAAAAAAAAGTGTCTTTTAGGTCTGGCCTTATTCTTCATTTTTGAACAGGATTCTGTTGTTGCCAGGTTGTGGTGTATTTAATTCCTTAAGAGTCCACCACTTGATAGCCTTTCCGCCCTACCAGAAAGACGTGACACTCGAGGAGGAGGTTTCTTTCATGTGACCCTGTGCCACTAGCACATGCTACACTGCTCCTCTGAAAAGGGACACGATAGAGGGAAGATGATGTCTGTTAGCTATAAAGATAAATGTCACACATTGACTCAATTCTCTTTGAAGCTACTGTTCTATTGCAGCTAAGAATAAAATAAATGGTTTTTATTTTCAAGACAAAGTTTCTTGTAGAAGGCCAACAAGAGTCCCAGGATACCAGGCTCCTGGTTCAAGGAAATAACAAGGAGAATTTCCCAGAGATAATCTCCAAACAGTTTATTGTACTGAATGAAATTTAAATATACATAGCAGCAACCTAGTCTCATACAACTGAGAGCAAAGACTGTTTCCTGGGTTAATACATAAGAACTCTCGGGCTGCTGCTTCTTTTCATGTTTATGGGATGTTATTAAAGGTATTGCAAAAGCATAGAAAGTGTAGAGAAGGAGATGACCTTTCCCGAGCTCCCATTAGCTCTACGTTATACCCTTAATCTGAGAGTGATCACACATGTGAACTTGTTTGGCAAATTCATTTCTTACCATGATTCACAGCTATCTGTTAGTGATCTGGGTTATACTTTCTGACTGATTTAAAACCTGGCTGTAGCTATCAGACCATCTTCTTAGTTTTATCAAATACTTGATAAAATACACTTTGAGAGTGTCAGTATCAGTAACTATAGATAAACTCATTGATACCCATTGCTAACGCAGTTTTTGTTAGTGTTCTTGCTCTGAACCATGTCCAAGAAATTCCATTGAAAGGTCTTAAAAACATACATATTGCTATTCAACACAGATGCACCAATAGTATTTAAAAATGTAAAATAGAGATGGTACTGATTAGTGATGCACGGATTGTGCACATCCAAGGTCTTCCAGCATCTTGAGCTCCTGTGTATATGGTAAGCTCAGTATGCAGATTCATCTACTTGCAAATTATCTTGACTTTCCACGCGTTACCATATACTGTAGTATCTAACAAGACAAAGTCTGATTTCAAAGCTATAAAGCAATTACATTTGTTTAAAAATATCTGAGCCTCCATAATCTTTACATGTTTTAAGTCTAACCAAGTTTTGGTTTTATTGCTTTGTGAATTTCAGTATAGACAGTAGAGTAGAACATTAAACTGGAAATGCAGAGATGAGCTCTGATCCCAACTCAGCCACTAATTAAGTAGCAGAAATCCTCTTCCCATACTGTGGCTCAGTTTTCTCACCTGTGAACTTGGCTGATGTGGAACCATCTCTAGGACTCCTTGCTTTAACCTTCCTTCCATTTAGTTATTGCTCATTTTCCAGCTCTATTTGTGTATTTACTCAAAGCAACAACTTTTTCTTGTTTTTATTTTTGAATTAAGATATGTGGTTTTTCAAAGTTTCCACAAGACTGAGTCTGTTTATCCATAGTAAATAGTTCAATATAAATCATTGCACTTTATTAATGATGTAATCATACAGTGTTTGCTTTTCTAGTATGAGCTGCTGTGAGCTCATATTTGGACGTAGCTGATATACAGGTGCTTGATCTATCTGCTGTGTATCCATTCCTTCAGGATGTGTATTGGTGTACTGTGAGGGGAATACGCTCACGGCCATCCTGGTTCCATCGGGTCTTACTGGCAGCCTCTTGCATCTTTGCCTCCGTTTCCAGCTCTCATTTTACTTTACACTCTCAGCTCAGCCTTTTTTCCTTCATCTCTTTACAGTGCAGCGCATAGTTTTTGAATCCTGTGTTGAACCTAGGTAAGGCCGGCTAGCCACTTGCGCTCTTCAGCTCCCTTGAAATCCCTTCTGTCTTTTCCATCTCTTTTTTCTCTGTTGAGCTGAATTGGGCTGAATTTGGCTGTTGGAAGTTGGTTCAGGCTAACAGCACCCTGGACTCCCCTTGTACATGCTCACGACTCCATGGATGACCTGCTTTGTCAGGCCAGCCCATACGCTGTGTCCTTCTTATATGATGCCTATTATCTCAATTTACGTCTGCTGGGACGGTGACTTTTCTGCTCTGAACACTCTGTCTGTGGTTTACTGTCACAATTATTGCTACAACAGCTGCCATTACCAAAAGCTTTCATTTACTGTGTGAAAAGCGTTTTATATACATTCATTATCTCTTTTATTCCAATAATATTATTGCCTGTAAAGAGAACATGTTTTCTCCAAAGGAGCAAATTAGCAACTCTGTGCTACTGGGTCTGTTAGCATTTGGTGGAATTTAGTTTTGTTTGCAGTGATTCTAACTGGCTAGTGGTATGTTTCAGGGAAGTTGTTTATCAGCCAGATCAGTTGTAAACTAGGTAAAATTAGGAACATTGCAGCCTTGTTGCTTCAAGAATGTATGGCTCTTTCTGAGGAAGTGGTCATATTTCCTGAGGCTCTAAATTTGAGTGAAATTTACAGCTGTCAGTTCCCTGAAAATAGTTTGGCATAGGAAATAGAATGCATTCTACCTCCTTCTCTGAAGTAGTTAAGGACATTGTATGCAATGGAGAGTATCTCACTATACTATAAAAATGTCTTCTTTTCCTTTTTCTTTCTTTTGAGATTGTGTCTCATTACAGAGTCCAGGCTGGCCTTGAACTCACCTCAGGCCAACCTTGAATTTGTGATCCTCTTGTTTCAGATTCCTGAGTGCTGGGATTACATGTATGTACATATTTGGTTTTGAAATTCTTCCTTGAATAAATAAAAGTGCAAATGTTACCAGGGGTTACTAGTGGCCCAATGTGAAAAAACCAGTCACTGTATTCTGGTGACTTTTATTGCTTGGCTTCTGTCTTCTTCCTTTCCTGTTACGGTCGGTTAAAAATTCTAAACAGTTATAGGAGTGTAGCTTTTTGACCACATTTCTTACCATTAGTTTCTTCTTACTGTGAGTATTCTAATTTTCCCTGCTCGATCTAATTTGTACACGATTCATGTGTATTTTGGTATTAATTAAAACTAAAGGAGCATAGCTCCAAAATGAAATACATTTATATGAAATACTAATAGCAGAGCTTAATGTAGTGTACTCTGTAATACACTTTGAAATACAGAATTGGTGATTAGGGAAGGGGCTGGGAGGTGTCAGAAAGAAGAGGAAGTACATTGGTCATGTTAGGCAAGACAGGTTGCTCGGGAGAGCCACAGTCTGACACCGCTCATTTGTCCCGTTAATACCTTCTTGTTGCTTTCCTCCCCTGTGCCACACGACATCCCTAGCCAGCAAAGGACATCTCAGTGTTCCCTTTCTCCCTGAGATCTATAAAATTAAGCAGTTTCGGAAGTACTTCCCGACGGTGGGAATCCGTGGTGGCTTGTTTGCGTGTCTCTTGCTTATTACTTTAATGTCCTTACAACCCCAAATAGACTTCATTATCATTTTCTTCCTGTAGCACATGGCAATAATCTCACCTAGAGCCTGATTCAGTCCTTTCTCTCAAATGTTGTTCAACACGCAGGCTTTGTGACCATGACACCAGGGTGGAAGACATGGCAAGAAGGTAGAGAAAATGAGACAAAAGCAGGCCTAGGAGCACAGGTCATTAGAGGCAGGTGCTGCACAGATGGCAAAAGCGCCAGAGGGTTAATAAAAGTGATTGCTTATTGGCTGCTACAGGTTGTTCTTTTCCTAGAATAAGAAGAAATTCTTTTTTCCTGTTCCCCAGCAAAAAAGAAAAAAGGGTTGGGGAGCAGAGTACTTGTGATTAAACATATCACAAGTAGACTTTAAGAGGATTCTTTCTCAACTTGATTGGTTAAGGTAACCAGTATTGCCTATTCCTGTACTAACTAGTAAAAATACATTTTTGGAATTTCCTGACTCTGTTCCAGAACCTTTCTGGTTCCATCCATTTTAAGTGGTTCTTTGCATGTAGAAACTCACTTGACTCAATAAATAAATAATGAGATTATCTTAAAATATGCACTTGGGAATATTTCCTTTTAAAAACTGTAAAGTGATGTGTACATTTAAAAATTCAAATAGTACAGAGTGCTGGGGGCACTGCAGCTCAGGGGTGGTTCTGGCCATCATGTATGATGTTGGCGGGGGGTGAATTCAAATAATACAGAAGGACAGAACAGGAAAGCACAGGTTTCACATCCCTGATGCCTTCCTTTTAATCCACAATTCTTTAGTTGTGTTTAGTGGTTTCTTGACTGTACTTCAAGAAAATTTTCATGTAAATAGGAAGATACCATCCTTGTTTGCTTCATTGATTTGTCCCATTCTCCTCACTCCATCCCTTTTTTTCCCCTCAAACGTTTCAAAGCAAATCCCGATATCATGTCCGTTTGCTTGTAAATATGTCCATATTTGTATATTTTTGACAGATAAGACTTTGAAGAAATCACCACAATTCCACTATCACATCTAACGGGGCAACAATTGTTACTTGATACTATAAAACTCCTAGGCTATAATCAGAATTTCCTCAATGATCTCAAGTGTCTTTCACCATTGTTTTGTTTAAACAGGGTCCAAATAAACTTCATACCTTGCATTTGTTTTATATATATCTTTATGTCTTTTTCTTAAACCACAATCCCTTCCTATTTTGAAACACTACTTGTGAAAGAAACTGGGTCATTTGTCTAGAGGAATTTCCTTCTAGGTTTGGTTGATTTCATCCCCTTGCTGTGTTTAATGTTTTTTTTAAAAAAATTACTGTTTCAAATAAACTGCTAGTGAGAAGCTTGATTGCATTTTATAAGAATATTTCAGAAGTGGCATATCAGAAGTCACATGTGTCTATGTCATTTTCAGTAATGCTGAGATTTGCTAGTGCCTGTATGTGCTGTCAGCTTGATCCATCCTTTACAAAGTTTTCTATCAATCTTTCACCTAACGATTTTAGCAGTGATTGATTTTTCTTTAAGAAAACAAACAGAATCACCCTGAACACCTTGTTTCATATCTTTCTTTATCCCCTAATTCATTAGAATTCTTTGACATGTTACCGTATCAGCAGGAATAGATCTAGCTTTTTTAAAAAATGATTTCATATAGCTTTTATTTAATAGGTTTGGAATTATTTCTGATTCCTCATGATTAAGAGGAGTGGCTGAGCCTTCGGCTCTACTCAGTTTTATTCCCTGTATCGTATCCCCAAATTGCAGAGGTCAGACTGGTGCTGAATGCTACCACTGATTCATGGGCCAGAAGTTTAGCAGGCAACTGTCACAGCACAGACTCCTTGCTCTGGAGATTGTACAGGGGAGAATGATCTGAGCTTTACTTGGAGGAGGGAGTTGGTTTGTTTGCCTTCCTGAAAGCTTGCTGTGGTGGTTTGGTGCGGCTCTTCGCAAAGCAGGCAGTGAGGCCCGGTCCAGAGCAGAGCAAAGCAGTGCACATTGTTAGTGGCAACCAGAGAGACAGAAATAAGAGGATGAAAACCTTGACCTTAAGACTCCCTGATGGCTAAATTGGCAGCAGCATCCATCTGCACTAGCCACAGCTAAACAGATCAGCAGTAGGGATCCTAAAATTTGTCTCCATTGGAGTTCAGTGTGTGAGGTTATGATAGCTGGTTTTCAGTGCAGAGCAGTGTGTTATTCTCTGTCCCATTTGATTTGTCTTTATTTTTCCCCCATTTCCAAGCCCCAGGAATTCAGACCTGGACTCAGGCCTGTCGGTTTCCTTCAAGAAACATGGATCCTGAATGCAGGCTTGTGTTCCTGCTTATGGGGCCCTTTGGGCCCTGAGCTGGACTGGGCCAGGTGAAGCCTCTGCAGAGATGTCCTAGGTGCAGGGTGGCCTTTGAAGGTAGTCTGATGGAGCACTCCGTCAGAGTTCAGCAAATGGAACCCCGGTGGAGGTGACAAGATGAAGGTGACTGCTACCTAAAGCAGCCGTAGGCCTTCCCCACGGATAAGATCTTGGAATCACCAAAGAAAACACCCAAATCATTTTTAGTGCTTTTTATACAGCAATGCATGTGCATTAGTGTCAGATGCAATGTGTTTGTTTGTTTTCCCTAATGTTCTTTTTCTCTCTCTCTCTCCTTCTTCCAAGCCTCAGAAGAGGAAAGTGGAAAGCCTTTCCAGTGTCCAATATGTGGTTTAGTTATAAAAAGGAAGAGTTACTGGAAGCGCCACATGGTGATTCACACAGGTTTAAAAAGTCATCAGTGTCCGCTCTGTCCATTCCGGTGTGCTCGCAAGGACAATCTCAAATCCCACATGAAGGTAAGTCACCTGCGGAAGACCTCAGGGCCGGGCCACATGGCCAGGTCCCCTGCACATGGCCTGATGCAAGATATGTCTCTGCTAAGAGATGGCTCTGTGTTGGAGCGTGGGGTGGCAGTGCTTGGTGTAACAAGTAGAATCCAGTGAAAAGAAGGATGTTGGAAAGAATCTCTCTTTCTCTCTCTCTCTCTCTCTTTGTCTCTCTCTCTCTCTCTCTCTCTCTCTCTCTCAATACTGGTGATGGAAACTTGGGTCTTTACACTGAGTTACATCCTCAGCCCCTCCCTTTTATTTTTTTATTGTTAGACAGGGTCTTGCTAAATTCCACAGACTAGGCTTAAACTTTCTTCAAGTTCCTTCTCTCTCAGGGTCCCAGAGTGCTGAGGCCACAAGCATGCACTGCGATGTGCAGCTGGAAAGGTATTTGTGTCCACTTTACAACCAGAAACTTAAAGCTAGAGAGAATCTTTAATACCCAGGTAACAGCTGTGGTATAGAGTCGTCCTTTCCAATAGGGGAGCAGCAGGCTCACCTGGCCTTGCTTCGTGACGCATTTCTAGGGGTACTGAGAGGAAGAGCCGGCCAAGAGCAAGAGGCAGGGAAAGCCCCTCCAGGAAGAGCCACTGGGATGAGCGCTAGAGGTCCAGCTCCAGGACCTGGTCCCTTCCTGGAGTCACTGCCTTTGCAGCCGTTGCTTTACTTGCAAAGTCTGAGCCTGTGACACACGTGTCTAGAATTGCCTAGGATGTCTGGGTTGCACTTCCGGTGAAAGGGGGAAGGGGCTTAGTAATACAGAAATCCTGGCAGGCCTTGTGAATATTACAGATTTTATTTCAGCTTTAAGGAGCAAACTTGTGATGAAAAGAGCACGAGGTTTTGAATTGGATAGAACCGAGTTTAAGTCTTAATGTGCAACCTGCTAATTATATAGCCTCGAGCAAGTTAACGTTTAGGCTCAATTTTTCTGCTCTGTGAAATGGGAACAGTAATGTCTGTCTGGAAGAGTTGTCATTAATATTAAATGAGATAGTCGTAGCACACTGACACAGAAATGTTCAGAAGTAGCTACAGTATCGTAATACTGGGGGTTGAATTCAGGGTTTTTGCACTGAGCTACATCCTTAGCCCTGTTCTGTTTTGTTTGTTTGTTTGTTCTGTTTTTATCTTAAGACAGGGTCTTGCTAAGTCACTAAGTTGTCCAGGATGGGCTCAAATTTTCAACCCTCCTGTCTGATCCTCACAGAGTGCTGAGGTTACCGGTGTGCACCATCCTGCCTGATTCATTTTGGTAAACTACCACTGTACATCTTAATAACAACAAGTGTATTTCACTAATATTTATGATATGGTTTGTCCGTTGATATTTATAAGTGTCACCTTCATCGGCATAAAATGTATAGTATGGGCACATAATTAAAATATTTGCTTATTTTGAAATCTGGCAACTCAGTCTTTCTGAGTAGAGCAGTAATCACTGTTCAGAATTGCAGCTCTTAAGAGTATGATCAGACAGAACCTCTATTGACTTTAGGAAATAGCTTAGAAGATTGGAAAAAATTAAGTCCATGATGTAATTTGTTTTCAATCATTTGCCTTTTTCTCCTGGGAGTAGCCTGCCCTTCATCTTCGGAATTCATTTAACCAGGAGTTCTGGTTGGTTGAATTTTACTGATCTTACTTGGTTATTGCTTTAACCCTCCTCATCCTCTGTCATGTCTTCCCAGAGTAAAAACTCATATTTTTAAACCTGAAAAGTGGGATTTCATTAGCAGGATAAGACTTCAAAGGAAAGGCTTTAGAACTAAAACTCGGTTTACTTGCTGTGTTCTTAGCTGTGTTTAGAAATCAGGTCTGGTGAATTTAAAGCTTCAGTGAGCAGAAAACTTGCATCTAGCCTGACACCTTGTAAGCTTGGTTTCAGCTCAGGGTCACTTAAAACAACCTATTTATAAACCCATGAGAAAAAAAAAAAAAAAAAGCTGGGTTTTCAATAGCAAGAACTATTGACCCTGCAACTCCAGGGAGATGAGTTGGGTGCCTTGATGACATAGACAGTCGGCCATGACAGTGCTGCAGATGAGAGCTGCCGGGGTTTTACAGGTCGTGGGGTCTTAGAATGCTTTCAGAACAAATCAATAACCAGTACAATAAAGCAGTTGTGTGAAATTACTACTTTATTCAAACTCATAGTGTCCTAACCTGTTGAGCTATGACTCGAGCTTTTGATAAGGAAGTGGTGTAAAGGGCTGTGCAAGTTTAATTTTAGCAAAGGTGTACTTTCTTTTTTCTGCTCCCAGTGCCTGTTGTCAGCCCTTTTTAAAAAAAATTCAAAGGATTCATGATTTTATTTTGATTAGATCTATTTTTAACTTTGCAAAAATTTGCAAAACAGTATCACATGGAAATATAACGGCTATGATCTTATGCATAGATATCGTTTGCTGCTGTCACCTGAGATTAGAAATATGGGTAAATTCCCTAAAATTAATTTTGCCCAAGAGGTAGGGGCAATCTAGATCAAATGCTAAAATCCTAAAATCTCCGTGTGCTCAGAAAAACCTCAGTGAAAATCTCAGTTCCATAATGTAGTTGAGAGTTTGAAAGACTCGTTCATTCTCTCTCGATTTATTTGTCCTAATGGAGATAATAATCAGAGGGTCTATCTCATGGGGTTGCTGTGAAACTTAAATGAGATAATGTGCTAAGAGCATTTAGCTGCAGTGGAGAAGCAGCCTTCAGCAAGTCTGCCTAATACAGTAATCATTTTCTCGATGCCAACTGCGTACAATTAATGTTTACATTTAAAAATAACGCAGTGGTGTAAGACGTTACTCTAAAATAAATTTCACTGCATTTCCCTCTCTGTGAAATATCCCAATGGTGAGAATTTAGAAGTGTTGATAAAAAGAATATACAGTTGAACAGTCATCCCATCACTCAGAAATAACCATTATCTTTCTGATAGACAACCTTCTGTATTGACTGTCTGTATTTATTTAGACAAACGGGACTCTGCTTTACTTGCTCAACAGCGCGGCACATACTGTGTTCCTGCTAGGCGTTGGGCACTCTACAGTTTTTGTTAGCCTGTTTTTTCCCCATCATGTGTTGTGCAAATGTTTTCATGACCAGCTATAGAAAGAGCTTGTAAATGCTTCCAGCCTCCTTGGGGTTTTCTTAGATTTGCGTTGTCTTTTTTACAGCTTTCCTGGCTGAGTGAGCATACAGGAATTAAATGTGAAATTCATAAACTAAAACAGAACAAAAAAGGTGAGGAGGACCCCTAAGATAAAGGACCCTAGTGAGGGAAGGGCAAGAAACTGGCACAGGGGCAGGGCACCGTCCTGGGTCCACCACTTGCAGAGCTGTGAGTCCTCTTGAGACCCTGGGCTGCCTCAGCCGGTGAAGTAGAGACTTCTCAGAGTTGCTCTAAGCTTGGAAATGCCTCCGCCCAAGCACGTGACTACCTCCAGATGGCCCAAAGCATGCCACAGCGCCTAATAGGGGCGGTTGATGGTTGATGGTAAATGACCAGGCAGTGAGTCTGGGGTCTGAGGAGAATATCATGCTTCCAAAAGCACTGCTTGTCAGCAGATTAAGAGGAACTTTAAAGCAAGCGTTAGGCTAGAGAGAATATTATCATAGAGAACTGCCCTTCTGTCAGGAGAGAAGGGGAGAAACTGCCACGGCAGACAGAGCCACATGTGACGTGTAATCCCTGTGAGAAGGTGCAGCTTGAACAAGATTGTAAGTGCAGAAGTCAACCCAGCACTGTTTGCACTTTGACCTTGCACTGATTTTCCCATAACTAAATACAGCAAGGCCGGGCCGGTGCAAAGCAGCCCATGCGGTACTTACACACACACTCCTTTTAGTACAAGGCTTCCTTTTGATTCTAGGACCTGGGCTGGTGCTGTCTTTTTCCTTCCTCTAGAAGTAGTTTGAGGAGCTCCTCTTCCTTGCATTTGCTCCTGTGCTATCCAGTTTTGTTTTGGCCCTCTCCAGGGCCAGTAGATGTAAGGACACTTGGGAAATGGAATCTGCCCCTACTGCCCTGTGTTCAGGGACACAGAAACTCTCCGCCTTGTGACCTTTACCACCTGGCTGTTGGGCATGCCTTTGGCGGCACCTCTCTGACCTTCTGGGTTGTGACTGGAGGGCCCCCAGGTGCCTGCTCCCATGTGACCTGGGTGGAGGAGGTGGTGGTAGTCAAGCTTCTGTGTTCTATGAGAAAGCAAACGAAAGATCCAGGGGGAAAAGGTCCCAGCGTTTCCCCATTTGGACAGAGCGGAAGCCTCTGAATGCATAAGAATTTGCCTCCACTAAGTTTAAGTCTTTATGGCTACTCCTGTTGATAAACTCAGGTTTTGGGGGGATCCAGAATCTCTTACGTTGTTTTTTTTCAGAAAGCCACAGTGGGGTGCTGTAGCAACAGGATCTCACCATTAACTTTTAATTTCTTTGCTTTTGTTGGTCACTTAACATTATTTAAAAGTATGTTTTGGCTGGTGAAGAATGCTTTTGGACCGTATTCAGAAGGCATAAACAGCTGTAGTAAAACTTGCTCTCTTGGAAAGGAAATTTACACAGAGGGTCCAGGTGGTGCTGTGGATTGACAAATGAGTCTTTAACCTCTCAGAGACTTGGGTTCAAATCCCGCTCGGGTCACCTCTGACCGTTGAAGGGTCAGTTTTGTTTTGGTTTTGAATTCTGATCACTTACGTTCTTGTTTGTCCAAATCACGTAACTCCCCAAATCATTTGGCTCAAATCTACACAATTGGCAGTTTCAACTCCAGGGAGGGCCAGTCCTGAAATAGCAGGGTGGAGCAGGTCAGTGCTGAATTACATTGGCAGAGATGAATGGGGAAGTTACAAGCTTATGAGCACCTGCCAGCTCAAAGCCCGGCTCGAGCCAGTGCAATGATTTCCTCACTTTTTCAAGCACTAAATTTGGTAGTGACAGAGAGAAAAAATTTCTTGCAGTTTTTGCAGGTATCATGTGCATGCGTGACGGGAACTGGATTTAAAAGTGTGCATTCTTCACTGTAGACATCAGCACCTAGAACATGCTAGTATAGCCACAGTTGGAAAAATTGATTTCCTCTTAGCCAAAATGCTTGGTGAGGGTTAAACCTTGCTTTTTCTCCTGCTTCGCTTTGTTCATATGCACTTTTGTTTAAACTGCTTTTTCTAGGGACTCAGTTTCCCTGTCTGTGAAACAGGGATACCCAGAGGCATTGTTTTCTAAATTCATAATGACCTGAGAGCACAGTTTTGACAATTGACATTATGTTTGCAAAACATAACTAATGCTCTGTGTGACCATAATTGGGTGTATGCAGAGTGTTCATGTGAGAATTATTTTACAGGTTACCTTTTCTGACCCTAACTGGTAATTTTGTAATTGCGCTGGGTTTCCAGTATTTTCTCGGAAGATCGTCCATTGAGTTGGATGTCTAGACTCTCAGGAGGATGCTACTGAAAGCCGCATTCTTGGGCAGTATCCTCAGTCATGAGCCTGGCTCTAATAATGGACTCCTAAGCCCCACGAACCCAGTTCGTGTTCGGGGATTGGCCCCATTATCTGGAGCACAGAAAGGCAATGTTGCTCTGCTGGTTTTCTTCCCGGCCCTTTGCGTGGCAAAGAAGTCGCTACTGAGTGGCTTGGCTGGACGAAGAGGGCTTTCCCGTGCCTGCCCGGTGGCTTGCTCATTCTTCTTGTTTCTCCGGCAGGTTCATCAGCACCAGGACCGGGGAGAGACCTTCCAGTGCCAGCTATGCCCTTTCACCTCCTCACGCCATTTCAGCCTGAAACTCCACATGCGTTGCCATCAGCACTTCCTGAGGACAGAAGCCAAGGTGAAGGAGGAGATCCCAGACCCAGATGTCAAGGGATCTCCCCACCTCAGTGACAGTGGCTGCCCGGGGCAGCAAAGGGAAGGAGGAGGGACAGAGCTAGAGGGGACCATGATGACGTCTAACACTCCAGAGAGGACTAGCCAGGGTGGGGCTGGCGTCTCGCCTGTGCTGGTGAAGGAGGAACCCAAGGAAGATAACGGCCTGCCTACCTCCTTTACCCTGAACGCTGCCGACAGGCCCGCCAACCACACAAAGCTGAAAGACCCCTCCGAATATGTGGCCAGCAGTGCGGCCGCATTGTTCAGCCAGGACATCTCTGTTAAGATGGCGTCTGATTTTCTCATGAAGCTGTCAGGTACTTGAAGAGGGTTGTACTTCTCTCTCCCTCCCTCTGTCTCTCTCTTTCTCTTTTTCTCTACCAGTGTTTTCATCTGTAAAATACACTGGTAGGACTATAAGCCTTCAAGGTCCCCTTAATTGAACTTTTGTTAAGCTTCTCCTCTCTCTCTCTCTCTCTCTGTCTCTTCTCTCTCTCTCTCTCTCTTTCTCCTCTCTCTCTCTCTCTCTCTCTCTCTCTCTCTCTCAGCAATCCTTTAAAAGTAGGCATTGCTTTGGCTTGGGTCTCAAAACAATAGAGATTGTTGATTTCCTTCTGTGTTTTCCCCTCTGCTGCGTGGGCTCTGGCCAGGGAGGGTAAAGGTCCTAGGTTTGAGCCAGGTCTGGGCCAGCTGCTGTGTGTGACCTTGAGGCTCTGTTTAACTTGTCTCTTGTGCACTGGCTTCTCCAGAATACTTGAATATGAAATTCCTTATTTGACACTATTCAAATTCTTTGCTGTCTTAATTTGAAATATTTTTGAGAGACATAGTATATAGAGAGATTACCATGAAGAACTGTAGATGTTTAAAATTTGAGCAAAAGATAGATTGTCCTTATGAGGTTTTTTCCCCCCAGGATTTGTGTGTGTGTGTGTGTGTGTGTGTGTGTGTGTGTGTGTGTGTGTAAAGTTTATTACAGTAAATACACTAAATGTAAAATTGACCTTTTAACCATTTTTAGGTGTACGGTGCAGTACTACTAATGTATTTGTACAGCCATTTCCATCCCTAGAACTTCTGTATCTTCCTAAACTACTCTTTTAACAATATTCTTCAGCTCCTGGTAACCATTGTACCTTCTCTGTGAATTGGACTATTTGAGGTATCTCATAAAAGGGAATTTTTTTGTTAAGTTCTCTAAACATTCTTTTCCAACTTCCCTAGTCCTCTTTGAAAACAAGATGATATATAAATTATAAAAAACACATTCTTACTAATGAGCATCACTTTCCTTCACCACCAGATAATACATCTTTGGGGTCATTTTTCCTAATGCTTTTGATTAAGTGGTGATGTTTAACAAGGTGGAGAGATGTCAGGTGTTTCTGCTGACTCTCTTTTGGAATGGTAAGAGGCGTTATGGGGCTGCACTGCTACTCATTACAATTTTAAAAGTCTGGTTTTAAATTTTACGGGAGTTGTAGAGGGTGGGGAAAGGTCGGTGGAGAACTGGTTCTGTCTCTCTGTTGAAGGTGGCAGCCCCCACGGTGATTTCCAAATGCCATTGCAGCTCTTTGGAGATTGACAGTACCCTTTAAGTGGAGAATAATTGGTCACCGCCTTCCTTTAAATGGACTGTGAGCCGCATTTCACTAAATGTCATTGCCAGGTGAATGCGAGGCTCAGTTTTACTCTGAAGTTTCCTTGCGCCCTGACAATGGAGGTCTCTGGGAATGTCCCCTCAGCCCAGATCTTTGCCCCCTGACGGTGGGAGATGGGAGTTGGAAGGAATGAGGGTATGGAAAATGAGGTGTCCTAGAAAAGAAAGAAGAGGAAGAGACAGCGAAACATACAATGTGCAGGGCGGAGGAAGCCGGCACAGCCAGGGCCAGGTCCCAGGGTTTAAGAGCATCTGACCAAGGCACCGAGGAGCTATAGGTTCCCTGCTCCATTCCCTACACCCCCTTTTTGTGTCCCAACTCAGGGAAAATATGACTTTAGAGACTTTGAGTTTTATAGGTAATTTTTTTGAACATAGGCTAAACACGTTTCTTTCCCCTTGTGCTGCCCTGATCCTTCAGGATGTCACCCACAAGGGACACTGCTTCTTCCTGGATGGTCTTGCCTACTAATGCAATAGCAAAAGGGATTCTTTTTGGGCTGTCATGCAACCCTACAGAAGAAACAAATAACAAGTTCACTTACCCTAGCTTAGAAGGGTAGATGTTTCCTTACTTAACAAAGAAGGGCAAACTAAGTGGGGGGAATGACTCTCAGTAAGGTGTTGTTCACTTCACTCCATGACTCCAGGGTTTTTTTTTTAAGTCTGGAGGAAGGTGAGGAGGGAGGCGGGCAGTTTGATCTTCTGGTAAAACACTGGTGTGTGATCCGAAACTCCTGCTGGGTTCAGTGCTGAGTGCTCCTGGTCAGGCTTGAGGCTGTAATTAGCTCCAGCCCCAATCTTGGGGAACGTAAGAGAAGGCTTTCAGCTGCTTAGAGTCAGCTCTGCAAATAACAGAGACAGAAGGGAGCCAGGCCAGTTGATAGGTTGGGGTGAAGCACCGTGCACCAAAGCTTTCTATTGTAATCCCTTTGTGTTTTAAGTTCGCTATTGGTGGGGAGTTGTTTATGGTTTGGCAGTGGGAGTATTTACTGACTGATCAATTGGCATAAGAAAACAGATAACAAATGCACACTATTTATGCAAAAGGCCCATGCAGCTATTTTATGGTGGCTTAGTAAAGGTCCTGAAACCTGACTTGTATGCACTGTTACCTAGCAACCTGTTATAAAGTCACCGGGGAGTGAGATGCATCAGTAATTTTTTTTGTGTGTGCATATTTGGATGTAAATGTAAACTTGGTGACTCTGGCAGTGCAGCCCACGGGAGGAGAAGATATGTTAAAAGGAAGGAATACATCTTCTGCGGGAATTGTTTTTTTTTTTATCCCCCCCCCAACTGTCTGATTGGTTGGTCCCTACAATTCATAGCTGCTTTCACTGTGGGGCCCTACCTGGCCCTCTCTATGGATATGGTTCAGGGATAAAAAGGCCAAATCCCGGGGAGCTGTGGCTGAGTTTCTAGCTCTTCCTGTCCTCAATGGAGTAGACTGGTAGTTAGCCTCAGGCCCTGCCCCTTGGTGTCATAACGGCGCCATTGTTCTTGCACAGAATTTCTTTCACTGGGCTCTGTCCGTGCACCTGCTGGTACGATAGGGTGCAGCTGTTTGTGGGCACCGAGTCTGGGAGTCTTTGTGCCAGCCAGATCACTGTCTGCAAAACTGGAGCACAATGACAAATTCAAGTGTGTAGACACCTACTTGTTTCCAAAAGAGAGAGAAAACACTTGATGCTTTCTTGCCTGGGTATTAAGGGGAGTCTTTTTTTTTTTTTTTTTTGTTCCTTTAATTTAAACCTAAGCATAAAGATGACTGAATCGAAACCCAAGGAGATGCAAAATTGCTGGCTGGAATGCTGTTTTAAATAGTTTCAAAATCCTCCTCTCACCCTCGCTGCCATGTGAACATTTCCCTTCTCCAAGTGATCAGCTCTCTTCTCTGAGCGCGAGCTTCACGTCTCTGGATCCTCAAAGATGAATAGTGTTGCCTACATCTGGGCATCCCAGGGTCAGCATCATAGGGATGCTCACCATCAGATTCAGGGAAGACCAAGGGGCCATTCCTACTATTGTGTGGGTTGATGGAAAAAAAAATAATTCTGTAGACTTAGCTTAGGGTTTTGACCTGGAGGCGGGCCTCACAAGGCTAAGGCTTTGCATGTTTACATAGATCTTTCTGGAAGCCAGAAGACTTAGGCAGATCTTTGCATGAGAGGTCAACCAATCCAGGGGTCACATGCCGAGGGGTGTGCGGGGGAGAGGTGCTCAGCCAACCATGGGAAGCTTGCATTCCTGCTGTCTCCCATAGCCTGCAGCAGTTCTTAACCTCCACCGCAGGTTACACTTACCTGGGGAGCTTTTGTAAAATGCCAGGGCCTAGAAATTATTATTTAATTGGTCTGGGATAGGCCTTAGACATTGGTATTTTCTCTACAATCCTCAAATGATTCTAATGTGCAGCCAGGATGGAAGACCATGGATGTGAATTAGACACGTGGTACCTCGCACAGTGGTTTTTCATTGTTGCTATGGATTGACTGAGTTCTGTTCAGCCTTAAACCATGAAGCCTGGATAGCACAGTGGTACAAGGTAGGTGTGGGGCATTTCATAATAGGAGGAGGTTAGCAGGAAAGAGAGGCCAGGGAAATCCTATTCATTGAACTCCTTGGTTTCTCTCCTGAGGCCTTCGGACAGGAGATTTTGTCCAGTGTGAAAATCTCAACATCCCATTGGGCACATCAAGGAACTGGGATGATCATTTAAAGCCTGATTAAATGTTGCCTGCAATCCTCTCTCATCAGTTCTCTCTCTGCAAACTACACTTTTCAAGATACAAAATTTAATTCTAACTCTCCAAATTATAACCAAGCAGTTGACAGAAACTTGGCACCTCACTTGCTGGCAGGGAATATCTTTTTGTCCCTCGTTTTCCAAAATAAAAAGATAGAAGTCATTTCAACTATTTTTAATTGGAAACTGGCAAAAAAAAATTTTACACTGTCTCCCACAGCATATTAATTTTATAAAATTGGTACCAAAATAATTTTAACTGGGAGAAATGGACTCATGAATGCAGCAAATTATTTCTAGCCTCCCAGAGAGTTTGCGAACACGTGGCAGATACACTGTTGTTTTTGATTTATTTGAAGCTTGACCATAAGATAGCAAAGGTTTTCATGTACGAAGGGGCGCTGGTTAAGTGTTTGTGTCGGATCTTGTGGTTTCCCCTTAGCTTTTGTTCTGCATCACCCATCTATGCCACAGGATCGTATGCATCTGCAGTTATTAGACAGCTTATGTATCAATGGCAGCTCCCTGGCTAGAGGAGTGGGTTCAGGAGATGGCCACGGAGCCAAGTCCTTTTTGCCTGGTGATTCTGATTGGCTTTCTGTGAAGCATCTTAACAACTGAGCTTTCTTCCAAGTAAATGCCAGCCTTGTGCCATTCACGCCCTAAGACTGCAGTACCGCATCCAGGCCGGTCTCTCCCACTCCCGTGCCTGGGTTCCCCAACTGATGTACAGCATTTTGCAACTTCGGTTTGCTCCTTCTTTTAACCTTTTCTTCTTTTCCTTGCAATGGACGTGCACTGATCCGGTAACAAAAATTCCTCGTGTGAGCAGCTGCCTGTGAGGACATTCATGTGCAGACAGGCTGAGTGCCCTTTCGAAACCCTCGTTTTATTGAACTTAGTGACTCATATGAGAGGGAGAGCCTGAGTCTCTGCTGCTGCTTGTGACTTACTACTTTAGGAGACTAATCATAGGAGGTGGCAGGCAGGTGTAAGTCAGTGAGAGCTGGAGTTACACATGGAAGTGTGCAAACTTGCATGGAGAGAGGCTTTCTGATATTTACCATTGCATATTTGTTTATGTTATATCATGCTTATTCTGTGCCTGTAAGTCCTTTTGCACCTGTTAACCTCTCCATAGCTGGGTGGTGTTACTATTCCCATTTAACAGATGAGAAAGCCAAGAAACAGCTTAAAGTTCTTGGCTCATCTCACACAGGTAGTAAGTGGCCAGACTGGGATTATAATCCAGGCAATGTGGTTCCAGCCTTCCCTGCCCCATGCTATGGGCATCCTAGATTACCAGAAAGAGAAGTAGCAAAACAGGAAGTTGGCTGTGTTCTCTGTCCCTTTCATTGTAGGGTTAGCAAGAATCTCCAGCCTGGAGTTGATTTCTGGACACTCTGTGGCAGATGTTTTTAGAAGTTTGTTTGTTTATTGTGATGTAGAGGACTGAACCCAGAGTCTTATGCGTGCTGGGCCAGTGCTATACCACTGAGCCACAGCCCAGCCTTAAGAAGTTATATGCATATTTCAGATGTCTCTGGGAACATACAAAAGAAACAAAGTGGTAACAGTAAGGCACCTTACGTTTCTGCAGGGCTTTCAAGTGTACAGTACATTCCCAAACACATTATGTCATAATAAGCATATGGATGAGGCTTGTAAGACTTGAGGGAAAAAAACTCGGAAAAGGTAATGATCTTTCTCTCTTTGTTGTGCCCATATGTAGTTCTAAAACTGCCATTAGAATAATTTTCTCTCATAGTAGACTCCTGAGAAAATCTATCAACTTCTTATACCTGTAAAGCCAAAGCTAAGTCATTTTCTTTCTCATAGAAAGATGTTTTCTTCGGCTCAGCACTGCAGTGGTTATTGCTGCTGCTTGTTCTGCTATGTGAAGGGCTGTCATTAATCAGACGTGTTTGCAAGGAGCCAGGCCCTGGGCCAGCCACTTCATGTAATTTCTCATTTAACCCTCACCACCGCCCAGTGAGGTCAGTGATATTAAACCTATTTTATAGATGAGGAAGCTGAGACTTGATGGTTTCTGCTACAAGAAACAGAGCAAAGATTCTGCTCTGCTTAACTGCAAAGGCTTGGCTCATGACCACTTAATTAGCTATTACCTAATTTTTATTTCTCAGTTGAGCAAACTGTCTTTTGACCTCCGTCTGCTTCACTGTTTATTTTCCTTGGCTTCAAATCATGGCATCATTTCTAATGCATGCGCTTTTAGTCACTACAGTACTGTAGCTAAATCTGAGAGGGTCTTCAAATGTATCTGCAGCCCATCCTTGAACATGTCGCCTTTACCTCCCACCTTGTCACTGTCTGTCCAAGCTCGCCTGTTCCAGCTCCCTCACAGCCCAACACCCCAGCTCACCCCCAACCTCCAGAGCATTTCTGATGGACAGGCTGGCTTTTTCTACTGAGCAACCAGCTCCTCACTGCTCTCAAGAAAAATGTGGCCAGCATTCACCAGCCTCACCTGGGGTCTCACCCCTCTCATTTGCTGTGTCCTGCCTTCTCTCCTGTTGCTCCTGGGGTCTGGGCATTTGAACAGTGAGGCTGTACATGCAACTTCCTCTTGGGAGGAGCTGCAGAATCACCCTGAAGAAGACTGGGCATGGGGGAGGGAATCACTGGGGCCATTCTCAGTCCACTGTAACTCCTAGTTCTTCACACCCTGGGTGAGCCACGCTGATGAAAATCATTCAAAAACTGACTTGTGAACCAGAAAGTTAGCATACTGATTTCAGATACATGTAGCAGTCACCACGAGGAGATGTCATCAGGGCATGATCCCCGAAAAGCACTGGAAAGATACTGTCCAACCTTCTCTTCCTTCTGGACTCTGTGCCGATCACTCATTGCTGTCCTTACGTTTCATTCTTTGAATGTGTTAATAGCATGAATTTAAAATTTAAAACAGCTTTCTCTCACATGTACTCAAGACTTGATGGGTTTTCCAGGACTGGTCCTTCCTGCTGTTGACAAGGGAGATATCCTGTCTGTTAAGCGCATGACTGCAGATGGTCACTTTTGCTCATTATGTGCAGGTTTTAGTGGTTTATTTCATGAGAAAAAACCAGGCATTTCAGAGTTCACAAGGCATTGTTCTCTGTTTTCACCCTTGACCCTTTTCCACATGGGGGCCCTTCTGCCCCCAACTTAGTGTCTGTCCACAATGGTATCTGTCATATGGGACCTCAGCAAGATTAGTTTGGGTACCTAGCTCATAAATTGTAGCCAAGGATTAACCTAGGTGGGGATTAATGAGAAATATGAGATGGTTAAAATTTCACTATACACTAATTACAAAGCGATTTAAGGCAAATTAAAGAACAAAATTTAAAAATATTTAGCTAATGTTTTAAGCGTGCCATTTGCATACAGTATGCTTAACATTTACAAGGAATAATCACCTATTATTAATTATCGTTGAATGAAATCATGGCCTTTCTTAATGATTTCAGAAGGCAATTACTTTTTTTCACCTAAAGTGCACCAAAATTGTTGAAAAATGTCCCAGGCCCCCAGCTCACTCATGTTACTTACATACTCCTTACAAGGCAGTTTGCACAGATACAGCAGCACTGGCTGGTAGTATGCAGAACTAAGCTCTGGTTCTGGTTCTGTCATTAACAACTATGTGGTTTTACAAAGGTCATATTATTCTCTAAGCCTGTGTTTTCTTATTGTAAAATAAGCAAGTGGAAAAGAGTAATAGTTTTCACTGTTTTTTAAATTTTGAGTTCAGTTATTTTCCAACAAGGTCTTACCAGCAGTCTCAATATATAAAACTCATGCTGCAAGATGTATTTTTAATGTAACTTTACTTTTTAAATTCATATTTTTTGTATTCATTTATTGTTTTTTAAACCAAGCAGTTAGAAAAAGTTATTCTAGTGTTAGGGAGTAAGATCATCTTTATAGTAGTGTTATGGTCTAGTATGTTTCTAAATTTATTTAGTAATTGTAGCTACCAGAGATACTGCTTGATACAGGGAAGTTGTGACAAATGGAAACAGATTTTTAACAAATTATCTTGTAACCTCAGAATTCCCTTAATTATATTTACTCAGGTACTTGGAAGAAGAGTATAATAATACAAAGTTTCTGCTTCCGAAGTGACATTTACCATCTGCCTTCATTCCTTTGAATCAAAGGCAGACAAAAAATATCTAAAACTTGGAATATGCACTGCTGCCATCTGTAATTCTATATGAACTACTTGATTATTCCCCAGTTAAATATTACTTGAAAATGTACTTTCTTGCTTTAGGCCTTCGATTCTTAATCTGTAAAATGGAGATAGCATTAAGACCTACCCCTAAATGGTCTTTGTAAGGATCAGATAAATTAATCCAGGTGAACAGTCAGGTTGTACAGTCAGCAGTTTTTCCTAGCGCATGTTGTGATAAATCCAGCTACCTCTAGATCTCTCCATATGTCTGTCTGTCTTTTTTTTGTCTGTTAGCTCTGATCTGATCTGAAGCTGCCTTAGAGCACATACTCTTCAGTGTGTCCTGGCATTTCATTCAAGGCAGGCACATCCAAAGGACAGGTGATAATGTCTGGAGAGGTTTTCTGTATCCACAGCTGGTAGGAGCTACTGGCATCTGGTGGGTAGAGGCCAGGGGTGCTGGTAAGCATCCGATGATGTACCGGGCCAGCCTCCTTTCAGCAGGTTGTCCAATCCAGAGCATCAGTGCTGCTGAGGTGGAGAAATTGGTTAAAGGCACACATAAAACTTCAGTGGTACTAAATTGTACACTTTTACACAAATGCGCATACACATGCCTGGAATTTTTGAAAGATCGATGAATGCAAAGCCAGCTACTTCCTTATTACTGACACTACTGCAAGTCCAAGACTCCTGTGACAGCAGGGAAACTGCACTACAAGAACTGTACACAAGAATTAGCAGTCAGTGGTTTCTCCAGTGAGTTGACTGGTTATGTCCAACACTGCTGAGAATGCACATTTTAAAATAAAAATATAAATAAACTCAGAAATAATTTAAAAACTTAAATATGACAGAGACCTTGATTGGAACCCTAAAGGGTTCCTTGGAACACTGTTTGAAAATTACTGATTTGTGGTCCGTTTTCAGGTCCAAGAATTTGGCTATGATTTAGGGTGAGGCAAGAAACAATTCTCACTGGTTTTAGTCTTTCACAGACCAGCTCAACATTCACCAGATTGCCAGACTCGAAACTGCAGGAGAGTTCTGCCTTACTAACTAACCTCAGCGGAAGGTGTCATTTTCTGTTACCAGTGGGTGAGGAAGGAAGCATTTGTGTTGTGTTCCTTTACTTCTCTTTCATCCTTAGTCAAATCTTCACAAGATTTCTTTCTACAAGAAAACATCCCTTTCCTTCAGATGACACCTCCTCTCCATTTCTCATTAGCAACGCCTAGTTCCCTCCATGTCATTTATCTTCCAAAGCCCACGGTCCAGCTGCTCAGATCAGTGTCCTTCACAATGGTATCCAGTGTCTTGGAGAGGAAGGAAAGAACCTGTGTGCATTTTTAGCCAGAAGCTCTGGGTCCAGCAGCTCTGGGATCTTGGGTGCCAAACTGCAGGAGCCTCCTGGGCCCTCCATTTCCTCCCCTGTAAAATAAAGGCGGTACAAACGACTATCTTCTGTGGTTGGCAGAAGGCTCAATCCCTGTGTAATCATTCGGATGCTTGTGTGTGTGATTACTAAAACTAATCATAGTCTTTGAAGAAGTCACGTACCACTTTAGGGCAAGGAGACTTACGACTCTGCGTGTGAGCTGGTGAACGTCTTGCTGTAACGAAGGGGCTCTTTTACAGCTTAGACAGTTACAGTCGTTTTGCTGAGTGGCTCTTCCACATTTGTCTTTATCTTGAATCATTGATAAATTCTCAGAGAAGCCGATCAGTCTCCTCAAAGTGGCTGCTGAACGCCATCAAGTATGTGAATTTGGAGATAAGCATAATTTATAATCAGAGAGACTCAGCTCCTAAAATGTTTGGAACAAACCATGAGAAAGAGGCTTCTTGATTAGTAGGGCTCCCTCATTGTGTGTTAAAAGTGGGGTGTCTGGCAATTTTAAGATACATCAACAAGCCAGGTATGGTAGTGCATGCCTGTAATCCCAGCACATCGGAAGCTGAGGCAAGAGGATTGCTGCAGGTTCGAGACTAGCCTGGGCTACAAAGTGAGCTCAAGGCCAGCCTGAACTACATAGCGAGACTGCCTCGGATAAAACAAACAAACAAACATAAACAGAAGTCAAGGTGGGTGCTGTGAAAACCCTTCGTAAGTCAAGCTGCATATGTGTACAGATCTTGGTAAGAATGGATTAAAGACTATGCAATTAGTCATAATTGTTGCTTTTAGCAATTACCCCAAAGAAAAAGAAAACGTCTTTAACTCTACCTTGTTCTGCATGTATTTTATTTTATAGTAGGATAATTAAAAAGATAGCAATTATTTGATCCTATTAATTATAAAATAAGGGCTCTGTGTCCTAGTCTCAATGTAAATATTCTGGTAATTGTAAGAAAACAGGCTGGCCTTTAGATTTGTATTTTTACATCTTCTATTTTTACCCAAATGTTTGGGAAATTGAAACTTGGACAAATGAGTGTTTCCCCATGTTTTTCTGTCATATCATTTAGCTGTACTTACGTATCCTTATCACATTACAGTTTTATGCCATTCTACATATAGAACGAAAACCTTGCAAGTGTATTATCTAGCAGCAAGTAGCTTGCTGATTATTTAAAGTGTCTTCTTGCAGTCTGTTAAATCTGGGTTGCACTAACAGTGCTAACTATCTTTTTCCCCTCTAAATAAATGTCAGGTGGGATGCATTCTCCCTAGTGCTCTAGAAGCCACTCACATGTTCAGAGAGTACCCACTTAGTGGTTGCTGTCTGTGGAAGTTGGGATTTGTTTCTAGTCTCAATGTTTTATCTCTTCTCTAGCTTCATCTTAGAATGTTAAAATGTTTTTAAATAAAAGGCACAGCCCTAGTATTTTGGAATGCATAACCATTCAGTTTAAATTATTCTTTCCTAAAGCATCAGAGTCCCAGACATAACAGACACACACAGATTACTCAGTCGTGACTGACTAGCCTGCTCCTCCTGGAAGAGGATTTTGCAAAGGTTCTAGAAGAAAAATGTAGGGAGAGGGCAAGCGTTAGGATGCCACAGCACCAGACTACCACCCTCTACCCTCCTGGACAGTGGCTGGAAGTCGTCGAGAAAAGTGTGCTAAGTGAACAGAATCCTCGTGGGAGCAACTTCCAGGATCACGGATGCCAATGCTTTAGAGACTGTCATTCTTCTGGTTTAGCATTTATTGACATGGTTTGAAGGGCTGGATTTTACGTACCTTCCTTCAAATTTTCTGGGTCCCCTCCCCCTGCCACCTTTAGTAATACTAGAATCTAAGTGACTATTCAAAGACATTTCAGGAAGGCTCTAGTGACAGGGGCTTAGTCACTTTCCCTGTCACTAAGACATAATACCTGATACCTGCAATTTAAAGGAGAGGGTGATTGTGGCTCATGTATTTTAGAGGTTCCAGTCCACAGTCCAAGGCTGGGCAATGTGGCACAGGGGCCTGGCAGAGGAGAAAACGCTCCTGTCGTGGAGCTACGGAAGCAGCATGTCAAGGGAGGAGAGCCAGGAAGGGAGCTAAGACTTTACATCCAGTGACCCCATCTCCTAACAGCAGGTCACCTGTCAGTCCCTGTAATCCAGTCACCTTCCAAAGGCTCCACATATGATATCATGAGGCTTTGGCAGGGGGACATCTAGTTATAAATCCTAACAGTGACAAAGCTTTTAACCTCATCTCAAAGATCTTACCCACAGTGTAATTGTTAGGTCCCGGGAAAGCACTTCTGATTGCTTTTGGTGTGGCATATTACAGAGTTCTTAGTTTCTGTTAATCTTTGGTAATGTTGGAATGCCTTTTGACGTCACTTTTTTTTTTTTTTTCTGTCTTTTGAGACAGTGTCTTCCTGTGCAGTTCAGTCTGGACTTGAGCTCACTTTGTAACCCAGGCTGGCCTCCTATTTGCAACAATTCTTCTGCCTCAGCCTCCCAAGTGCTGGGATTACAGGCATTCCCAGCTTTCAGATGTTACTATTTTGGAACCAATGCATTTTACCTATTCAACACTTGCATGCCTTACCCTTATGTCCAAGGCACTATCCGATGCACTTAACACACATCAACATTAAAACCAGTGCCTTCCATAGTGGTAAACCTGTGGCACGTGTGCCACCACAGGCTGTTTGTATCACTGAGAGCTCTGAAAGGTTCGCCATCACTGAGTGCCTTCAGGACACTGACTTGGGAGTTGAGAGGACAGACTACAAATGACTAACATAATAAACTGAAAAACTGTGGTAGTAAGTTTGCTAAAGCTGCCGTGACAGTCATGTTCACTCTCTTAAACAACAGAAATTTATTTCTGTCACTTCTGGAGGTTAGAAACCCAAGATCAAGTAGTCGGCAGGTTTGGCTTCTCCTGATACCTCCTTTCCTGGTTTGCAGAGCTGGCTTCTCATGCATCTTCCCATGACCTCTCTGGGTACCTGTGTTGCTGTCTCTGTCTCTTCTTACAAGGGACCAGTCACCTTGGATTAGGGCCCCATCCTCACGGCCTCTTTAAACAGTAATCAGTTCTTTAGAAACCCTGACTCCAATTCATTCATGATGGCAGGGGAGACGTGTTGTAGTTTATATCTAGCAGTTCCTCTAAAGCCTCATGATACGGGCAGGGCTGATGGAAGGTGACTGAATTTTATGGTGCCATTGTCATTGACTAGATGTTAGGAGATGAGGACTGGTCAGAAGAGCCTAAAAGGCTGTATGTGGCATCCTTCCCAACTCCTCTCTTGGTTCTTTGCTTCCTGTCTGTCATGCCGAGAGCAGCTTTCTTCTGCCCTACATTTCCATGTTTAAAGCTGGTGGACATGGACTGGAACTTCTGAAATAAACCTCTCCTCCTTTAAATCGCAATGTTGGGCATTAGGTTCCAGTGAGAAGAAGGTGACTAAGATGGGGCTTCAACATGTGAGCTTGGGGCCGACACAATTCTGTGTTTGTCAGTATGCTAATAGATGACAGGTATTTTAGAGAACCTGGAGTACAGTAGGGGTGCAGCTTGTAATTTTGAGCAGGGTGGTCAGGGTAGACCTTTCTGGGCAGAAGATATTGGAGCAGACCTGAAGGTGAAATGTTCCTGAAATGAATATTCCAGTTTTCTTACAACACAGTGGCAGAGGAAGAGGTGTGGTGTAGTAGAGGCAGGGTGGGTGTCTAATGGACCTAGGTTCGAATCCCAGCTCTGCTTTTGTTCGGTAGTGAAACTTACACATTTTATTTTAGCCCTCTGGGGTCCAATTTCCAAATATGCTGGGCTGTGTGCACTTGGGATTCCAAAATGTACATTCTTAGAGGGGGCAGGAGATGGGATACAAAGGACTGTGTACCATGTATCAGCCAGGAGTAAAAGGTATTTGCTTGGGCACTCATTTTCACCTCTTTGTGTGTTAAAATGGAATGGGCTAAGAGCTCATTCTAAGAAGCAGGACTGAGAATTGTGTCTTCTCAAAAGACACATGTGTCCAGTGTAACCAATCTATGGTTCCTACCTCAGGGACCCTTGAAGGAGAGCCAGAAGCCTGGGATAGTGCCACAGAGGGAGCTCAGCTCTTTCTTCTGTCTGCTCCTGGGAGGTATGCAGCGTGGATGGGGAGGCCTGGCAGCATGCAGTGAGCCAGTCTCCCTCTCATAACTGGCCAGTTAGCCCTGCCCTGACCACACACTCCACACCAACCAACCATGCTCAAAATGGAAAAAGGACGTGAGTGGAAAAACTTGAAATCTGAAGAAAACCTGAAGTTTAGGTCACAGCACTGTGAATGTCTTAGTTTGTTCTAGCAAATGCACAGTGGTTATGTAAGCTGCTAACCTCAGTGAACTCTGGGGAAAGGCTGAGTGGGAACTCTGCAACCCCTCTGTAAATCTAGAGATGATTCCAAAATTTAAAGCAAATTGTGTTTGTTTGAAGAATCCCTTCTGGGATGTGGAGATGGCTTGGGCTACTGATGCAGCACACAATGGCCAGTTCATGCCTTGCTGTGCACGGGTGAGTAGTGCCCATTTATAAGAAGGTGAAAGTGGTGTCTTTCTGGTCTTGAGCTTTTCTCATTGTCAAATTCTCCATCCGCAACATACCACTCCACTCAAGTTTTGGCATTGGGTATTGTCTCTGCCTCTTGTTTTTATTCAATATTTGATGGCAGAAAAATAGCCTGAAAGCATTATTCTGTAATAGAATTAGGCAGGGAGACAGTGACAGACCCAGGAAAGAAGACATTTTGGGAAACCAAAAAAAACAGGCCTACTTTGTAGAGGCAGCTCTTCTTACATGTTCCAGGTTCAAACGACTCTGAAGCCCACATACTGCAGAGTCTGAGGTTCATGGAAGGTGTTGTATTTTTGTGCACTTTTGGTCAGGTTGAGTCCCTCTGGCTATTAGCACAAGCTGATCGTGTGTCCCATACTTCATTGAGTATGGGGGTAGCTCAGAGGGCAGTGGCCTTTGATACATGTTTATATAACCCATTGTTTTTCTTTTGACAGCTGCAAATCAGAAGGAGCCTATGAATCTTAATTTTAGAGTGAAAGAAGAGCCCAAGGAAGAGGAAGCCCTAAGCACGACCTTGCCTCGGTCGAGCTACGTGTTCAGCCCAGAGTCTGAAGTGGTGGCACCAAGCATCTCAGAGGACACCCTGAAGGCCCAGGAAGGGAAGGGCAATGTGCTAAGGCGGGACATGTCAGTCAAAGCTGCATCTGAACTCCTCATGAAACTCTCAGGTACCTGATACAGTGTGCAGTATTCCCATTCTGAGTATTTTGCTTGCAAGGCAACTGAACAGCTTCCTGCAAGGGCTGTAATTAACTTGGTAATGACAGCGTTATAGTATTGTGGTAAATCCAAGGAATGATCAGATTAATGGGCTTAAATGCTTGTGTTGCATGGATGAGTTTATTTCTATCAGTTATGGACCTCTGTTATTAAATCCAATTTTCTTTTCCTGACTACCACTGCCAATAGATGCAAACCTTTGCTGGTTTCAAGATGATATAAGCCGTAATTCTAAATGGGTTCTAATGATATTCACAGTGTTTCTGCAAATTGATCAAAATATCTATTCTTGTCTAATAGAGGACCTTGTGAATTTTTTGGTATGTATTTATACTATATTCTTTAAGGACCATTAAAATATTTTGTCTTAACTTCATAAGCCGATGAGATGGCACTTAAAGTAATTACCAATAGAGTAGCAAGAAGAGATTATAAGGATACAGAATTGCCTAATAGAATGTTACAATAATTAAACCATTCTTAAGATGAATGAATAATTTTCTGCTAGTATTTAATAGTAATCCCAATTTACTAAATATAGAAAATACAAAACTCATGCATTTTGGGTTTCTTTCCACCCAGTCTCCTATCTGTCCCATTTCCTTTGCAACAGGTAAAAAATATAGTGTTTTAAATGCCAAGGTATAACTTTCAGAACATAGCAAGAAAAGCTGTGTCGATAATAATGCTTGTCAAGCCATGTCCCACCCTAAATTCACTGCCTCCTAAAGGTAATTTTTAGAGCTATATTTAAAATGTTAATATGAATCACACTGTTTTTAGTTTGGAACTTGCTGTGCTTGGAGGATGAAAGCAAGAAATGCATTAGCGAGGCTCCTCTGTGATCTGTGATTTCATCAGCAATTCTGACTGTGTTTCTGGTTGACTAGTAGGTTGGAAAGTCAAAAATTAATAGTGATTTACTTGGAGTCATTATATCACCACAGATGAAATTCCTGAATTTGCCAGTTGGTGGGGTTGAGTATGCTTGTCTTTGATGTTCATTCAGAGCACACTGGAGCTTCAGGGGAACATGATTTGTTAGAGATAAAGCATGGTAGAGTCATTATATTCTTATTGTAACCCCATTTTCCCCAACTAGGCAATGAGGTTGCGGCTCTTCCTACACAGCATAGATGTAGCAAGATCCTATTGCTGAAAACGGAGGTTTGAAATAGTGTTTTTCAAGCCAACAGTTTGGTATACTTCAACTATCCTTTCAATGTCTTAGTGACATTGAGTAATTCCTGTTCAAGTTTTTGCTCAGTCCAAAGAGGTCACACAAGTCTAGATCTTCTCCCTTAGCAAAGGCTCTCCCCTTACAATGACTTGAACCTTAATCCAATGGAGACTCCTGTCCCTTCCTGTTGGCAAGAGTCTAGAGTATAGTGTTCTGTTTCAGAGTTTTCTGGGCAGCCAGCATTATGAGCAGAGGAGGCTGGGATAATGGGAAAAGATAATATGCAAAAATGAGCTTTCAAGAAAGATGTCCTTGAAGAAAAATATTTTAATCTTAATCCTTTAGGATGATGTGATTGTAGATACTGACATATGAAATCATTTTCTAATAATAATGAGATTCCTCAAGTAGAATACAGTTACGCAGCTGTGAAGATTTAATGAGATTTGTGGGCAGCAGCAGACAGCAGTCCTTGCAAAGGCGTAGGTTGACGTTGTTGAGTTTGTGTGCTATGGCGTTCAACAACAGCTGAATGGGTAGTGTAGTCTTATTTCTAGCGGGCATCTGCTTCTGCTTCATGATGTGGAAATAAAGCGTAAAGACTAACATCCATTTTTTTCAACTCTAAAAAATTTCCCCAGTACCCTATGCAGTAGACAGTTGTCAAAGAAATGTCACAATCCCTACCCTGCCGATGCCTTGGTCTCCTCGGGAGAGAGACAGGGGAGGGCAGGATAATTTGTTCAAGTGATTTTCACTTGGAACTTAGTACTACAGAGCCCTAGCACCTTGGGATCAGGTAAGTTACAAAGAACTTTCTAAGATAGTCCTAGAAATAGGCATGCAGTTTAAAAACTAATGTCTTTGCATTCCTAAGCCATAAAGTAAGCAAGAGTCATCCTTTTTGTGCATGTTAAAATTTCTAGTCTTTTTCCTTTAAAGTGACAGTTTTGAACACTGAGAAATCTTTGCTCTTGCAAAAAGGAAAACATTGGAGATATATATCCATATATATAAACATAAATGCATATGTATCTTAGGTTGCCTGACTTTCAGGTTGCAATTTTAAGTATCAGTGTTCATGCCCTAAAAGACATTGGGTAAAAGCCTTGTCTCTTCTATGCTCATTCCTGTCCGTGTGTACACAAAGCAGAAACGCATTTCCCAAAGTCTCCATGCAGCTCCGCAGGGCTGCGTCAGGTTCACCTTGGCTGACAGCTCCGCAGCCGGGTCACAGACACACTTGTAAATGGCTGTCCTTTTGCTTCCCATCTTATCATTTTCATTTGTAGTCTTCTGTTACTCTGGGGAAAATCCTTTTGCCAGGAAGACTTTGGTGAGAAAAGGACACTAGTCCCTTCCTATGAAGGGAGCAGATGTTCCCAGACCCTCAGGAAAGGCCTGCAACTCCAGATAGTACCAATCCCTACCTATGCCCTTTCCTGTCCCTACTCACTGAGATAAAATTTAGTGTGTAGATTAGGCATGGCGAGAGACTCGCAATAACTAATAGAATAATTATGATGACATATTGCTTTAAAAGTTACGTAAAACTCTATAAATTGATGACTTCTAGAATTTTTCATTTAATATCTTTGGAATACAGTAGAAACCTCAGATATACGAGAACTACAGTATGTCCTGTGAGTGACTATGATTATAATGTGTGAGACACACTTCCCTTTGTTTCAGCTTTCATCCCAAAACTAGCCAAAATGTGGAATAAAGGATTTTACTTTACTCTGCTGAGATTAGAAGCTGTGACCTATAGTTTGTTTGTTTGTTTATTTTGTGACCTATGGTTTAAACCCTTTCCATCTTTATGTTGAATTAAGATAAGGGAACTAGTCTACGATTTTGACAGCTTCATTTCTAGTTTTAAATTAATTTATGTTAACTCTAAAGCAGAATGCCTGGGACATGGCCTAGTCAAATACCATCTGAAACCTCCCTATGCATACGAGGAAATCTCTATAGGTGCATCATTTTCCAAATTGACATTTATATTCTATGAGGAAAACACAGATGAGTTGAAGACTTGGCTAAATTTTTGCTTAACTGTGTGTTTGGGAAAATCGGAGTTTGCTTCCTTCCTGTGGCTCAAGTCTAACTGGGAAGTTCGGAGCTTGATATCTGGGCCGGAAGTTGATTACCATAATGAAAACACCCACCACTGGCTGTCTGTGGCTACCTGTTGTTAGGAAGCTAAGGTCCTCAGGCTTCTCTGCTAAGTGCACAGTGGCCAAAGATAATTCCCAAGAGTCTTCACCTAAAGAGCCAGCATCTCAGAGTTCAGCGCGGTAACTCTAGGCAGTGTGAATTATTCAAGATGCTTTCAGACTATGATTTGGCAACATCTGGTCACCTTGCAAACGTGCAGAGTCGTATTATCACAGACATGATTAATGTCTCGAGTGACATGTTTTATTCAGTTCGTATCTGTTGTGCTTTCAGGACTTAACACTCGGGCAGCATAACTGCACTGGTTCTCAGGGACGTTGCCCAGACAGGTATCCTGTCAACCAGTCGGTTCCTGTACTGAATAAATCTGATACAATTGTCATTTTTCTGTTTTCTGCTCTATTATATTATAACAGGTAATAAAAATATGCAGCTTTTGGTCATCCTGTATTTAAATAATTGGACCGGTCAGTGATTAAGGGAGATTCCTAGGTACAAAGGGATGAGAAATAAGAAAATGAAGATTCCGGTCTCACTGAGCTTAAGAATAGAATGGCGGTTACTGGAGGCTGAGGGGGGCAGCGGCTGGGCTGGGGAGAGGTTGATCAGTGACATTCAGTTAGTTAGACAACAGTAGGACCTTCTGGCTTGCTGTGGCATGATAGAGTGACTGTGGATCACGTGTGCTGTGTGTTTCAAATGCTAGCAGAAAAGATTTTTAAAAGTTTTTCACCATCAAGAAATGATAAGTGTTTGAGTAGATAAACATATTTAACCTGATCTTAAACATTATGCAGTGAAGGCATATATTACGTGGTACCACATTCATATATATAATGTTTTTATATGGCAATTTAAAAGTTAAAAACATTTAATTTAATTTAATTTTGAAACGAATAAGAATTCCACAAAAATAAGTAGCTGGAAAGATAGAGGTATGCAGAACATTAATGAAATATTAAACATTTAAATTTCTCTAACATGGGAAATAAAACTTCTTATTAGAAATTAATTTGAAACAGGTTTATTGGGTTTCTTATTTCTGTGCTCACCCACTGGATTTACACTCAATTCTGGTTTATATTCATTTATCTCTGCCTAATCCTGGAAAAGAATGTAAATTATGCTTGCCTCTATCTAATAACCCAAGCAGGGCCTGGATTTGAAATGGAGGGTGGTATGGAGGTCAGGGTCCCACCTGCATACGTGGAAACTTCCACAGTGAGATGCAGTATTTAGAAGCGAGTTGCTGTGGTTTGGACATGGTTTGAGTGTGTTCCCCCCAAGTTCGTGTGTTGGAAGCTTGGTCCTCCCCTCTGGCAATGGTAGAAATGGTGGGACCTTTAAGGCGTAGGGCCTAGTGGGAGTGTGTAGGTCATTAGGGGTGTGTTCTTGGAAGGCACTGAGATAGTTCTCAGAGGACACTGGTTAGCTGTCACGGAAATTGAGTCTCTGTCTGGCTTCCTGGCTCACCATGAGATAGATCTCTGTCTTGTATGTATTCTGCCCATCATACCATTTGAGCTCCTCTCCAGAGGCGAGCCAGCGCCATACTCTGGAACCTAAATAAAGTACTACCCAGCTTCATGTATTTTTGTAGTATTGGAAAATGGATTACTATGCAAGTAAACTTTCTTAGGATGGAATTTAAGAAGAGTTTAATCTGTGTGGCCAGGAAAAGGACCCAAAGATCAACTTGATGAACATTTTTAATTAGGGCACTTGTGCTCAGAATAATCAGAAATCTCCTTTGGGTCATTTATGCAAGAAAGGAGAATTTACAGAAGACGCAGCTTTGGACTTGGTTATGGATCTTATGGGCAGGGGAATGTGGCAGGGCCTGAATCTTCCACAGGCCTGAGCCTGAGAGGCCACATGGGACCCAGAAAGCCCACCCCGGTGCCTCTTCCTATATACTTCTCTTGGGGCAAACAGATGGACCTTCTGTATTCCCAAGTCCACGTGGTGGCGGAGAATAGTCACTGTTGGCAGCTCCTAAGGTTATCTCTTGTTCCAAAGAGCAGCCAGACAGAAGTTTCTTAGTCCCAGTTCCGAATACCAGCTGACTCCCTCAACTCCAGCTGGAGCTCATCAGGGGAAACTTCTCTATCTAGGGACAACAGCATGTTGGGTAAACATGGCTGCTGTCTTACCCACCCTGGGAAGAAGAAGAGTAATCAGAAATGAATCTCAGAGTCTGACATAGTGGCTCTTGCCTGTAATCCCAGCACTAGAGAGGCTGAGGCAAGAGGGTTGTTGCAAGTTTGAGACCAGCCTGGGCTACAAAGTGAGCTCAAGATCAGCTTGAACTACATAACAAGACCCTGTCTCAAAAAAGGGGGAAAAAAGTGAATTTCAGGGTGCGAAGCAGTGGCAGGGATTGATAGGAAACAGCAAGATGTAACAAAAGTTCGAGGAACAGTTGATGATAGTTGCTATTATTTCAACACTGTTGAGGCCTTTGGGTGAAATTTTCCTTTTCCTTTCCAGCAGAGTCTCAGCAAAATCCTATCCAAGCAGGATGTGGCATAGCCAGCCCAACTTTCCAAACTGCCAAGGCTGTGATTCTCAACCTGTGCCCCAGACGGGCAGAATCGTCCTGGGGTTGGGGGAGCAGGAAGACTTGGAAAGGCACCTTCTTGAGCCCTGCTCTAGACCTAGCAGAAACTCAGTGGTGGGAGTTTTGCCAAGCTCTCCCAGTGATTCCGACAGCTAAGGCTTTCAGAACACTCTGCTGAGGAAATTGCTAGAGAAATAAGATTTGTCCTGCTTTAGGTTGAAGCTAATAGAGAACAAAGCTCTATTAAATGTTCCTGTTCCTTTGAAAAAGAACCATCTCTTCAGTGGAGAGTCTGTTTAATTTATTATGAAATGATGATATCTGGAAACCTTTTCTTTAGCAGGGCACATGTACCTAATAAATCAAGGTAGCGTTGGTTGGGAGCCTCAGATAAAAGCACTTTTTTTCCCCCAAACATTCTTTGCTGTTAAATTTCAGGATTATTTCCGGGCAACACTGGCATTCTTTTAGGAGACAAACCTGCCCTGCCTTCCTCTTCCCCAAACATAATCAAAAACTTTACTATTCTAGAGAATTTTGGGGGATACATTAAATATTTTAGCTAAATCATTTCTCGGAGCAACAGCTATTGACTGTTCCATTTGCTAGTCCACTTTGAACAGTGTATTCCAACAGATCGTTTACACAGTGTGTGTTAGTTAACCTGCTGGTCACTATGACATATGCTTGAGATAATCAGCTTATAAAGAGAAAGGTCTTATTTTGGTTCATAGTTTTGGCAGTTCTAGTCCACAGTCAGTTGGCCCCATGGCTTTGGGCCTGTGGCAAGGCAGCACATTGTGGCAGGAGCAGATGGCGGAGCAAAACATCTCCTCTGGGATCCAGAGAGTGAAAAAGAGGAAAGGGAAGGGCCCGAGGTTCTTTGATCCCCTGTGAGCGCACACATGACTTGAAGCCCTCTCCCTAGGCCCTACCTCTTCAAAATTCCACGATTGACAGCCCTTTGAGAACAAGCCCTTAACAAGCAGGCCTTTGAGGGACATTTCAGATCCAAACGCTAGCACGAGGGGTTTTCAGTAATAATCCGTAAAGGTGGGAAGTATGGTTTGGTTCCATGTTCATGTCATCACACAGTTTGCCTTTGTTAGATCTACAAGGTATTCAGGTAAGTGGTGGAGATGAGAGGCCTAGTTTTAGCCAGTTCCTGGTGACTCTACCTGTTTCCATAAGGCCAAGAGTGGACCTCACTATACTCCTAAAGTGACCAAGTTTTGTTCGTTCTCTTTATTTATTATGTCATCAAATGTATGATACTGAAAATTCTTCTCTTTTGGGGGAGCATACTGGGGACTGAGTCCTTTGCACTGACCTATACCCCCAGCACCCCATTCCACCCTGCTCTTTTTTGCTTTATGTTTTTTTTTTTTTTTTTTTTTTTAAACAGGGACTTATTAAATTGCCCAGGCTGGACTCAAAATTGAGATCCTTCTACTTCAGCCTCCCTGAGTGATAGGAATACAGGCGTGTGCCCCACACTCAAAACAAACATGACAACTGGCATTGATTAATTAGTGTGAAATTAAACTCATTTTAGCTTTTTTTGAACACTTGAGAAGCCTGCTGAATTCAGTACCCAGCTAAAGATATATGTAGTTTAGATTACATTTTAGAAGGGTTTCAAAACTGTGCTTTAAAAGCACTTCCCATTTTTAAAAACACCTTTATTGAGGTATAATTCACATACCATAAAATTTACTCAAAGTAAGCAATTCAGTTATTTTTTGTACATTCAGAATTATGTGACCATCACCAGGTCTAATGTCAACAATATTTTTCAGTTTTGCCCTCTAAAAAAACTCCATCCCTGTTAGCAGTTACCCTCTGGCCTTGTTACGAGCACCACCGTGACCAAAGGAAGCCAAAAATCTCCTCTCTTGTTTCAGTAGACTTCTCTGTTCTGGACATTTCAAATGCTTAAAATTTATACAAGCTGTGGGGGTCTTGGTGAGGGGTCTGGCTTCTTCCATTTAGCATGTGTCCAAGGTTCATGTACTTCATAACTCACATTACTCCCTTTTTATGGCTGAATGCTATTCCATTGTATGCCTGTACCATTAACGATGACATTTGGTTTATTTTCCAACCTTTGCTACTGTGAACATCCATGTACAAGTTTTTGTGTGGACTTACATTCTAATTTTTCTTGGGCATATACTAGGGATGCAATTGCCAAGTGAGGTGGTAAATCTGTTTGGTATTTTGAGGAACTGCCAACTGGCTTTTCCTTAGCAGCTGCACCATCTACATCCTCTCTAATGATGTCTGAGGGTTTCAGTTTCTCTGTGTCTTTACCAAGGCCTGTTGCTCTCTTTGTGATTATAACCGTTGTAGTGGCTTGAGCTAGTGTTTCATGGTGGTTTTGATTTGCATTTTCCTGGTGACTACTGATGTTTAACATATTTTCCTCTGCTTCCTGACCATTTGTGTATCTTCTTTGAAGGAGTATCTATGCAAGCTCTTTTTCCAGTTTTGAACTAGTTTACTTGTCTCTTGTCTTTTTATTCTAGAGTTGCAAAAGTTCCTTCTGTATTGTGCACAGAATTCCTTATTAAATGACCATGACTTGAGAGCATTTTCTCTATTTCTCTGCTTGTCTTTCCACTTTCTTGGTAGTATTTGCAGCGCAAAAGCTTTATCCTATAGATTAAAGTACAGTTTATTTCTCTTCTTGTTTGCTGCTTATGAGGATCGATCACATTTTCCATGATTCTAAAATTAAGTGAAAATGCAGTCTTGTTTATTATTACAAGGGAAACCTGACTTTAGTTATATGTATGTAGCACAGCGGTATTTAATTTTCAAAGATACTAAGTTCATGAAACATCATTTGTTTAATAATATTTCCATAGTGGAGTTAACCCTCAGATTTCTGTATTTGTTAGTATAGAACTTCAGGCAATAGCCAAAAATACTTCCATGCCAACTTTTCAAAGGATGTGTAATGAACGTGACTACCAGTGGTCTCCATGGCTGGATTGCTTTCCTCATTGTTGTGATCCTGAGTCTCTCCTGAGCAAATCTCTCCTTATGTATCTGTATACACATATGTACATATACACATATAAAATACGTAACTTGAAACCATTAAATCTAAATAAAGAATTAAGACTTTGGAAAAGACTTGAAAAAAGGAAATTGGAGTACAGAAAATTTCATCCAGATAAAGAATAGATTAGTTTAATTACATAAAAATTAGACCTATTTCTAGATGCAAAGATTTCTTTTTTTTTTAAGTACTAGATCTTACGGAGTTCAGAGGCTTTGCGATGGTTTCATCATCCCGTGCACTCTGGCTGGATGGAGTGGGAAGTGCTGGGGCAGCTCTGGAAGGCTGTCCTCTCCAGACAAGAAGTGCAAACTTGTCTCTAGGAGGCCAGCTTGCCGCCAGGCTTTCACCAGTAGCACCCTTCTGGTTTTTGTAATTCTTCTCTTGCAGTTTACAACCCTGGCGCCCTTTCACCTGAATGGCTGTTGTCTCCCCCACACTCCTGGGGGCTGCTGGAGCTCTCCCCCCAGAGCCAGGGCCTCTGAGCCTCTTTTGCCTCCTTTCACCCTCACTCAGCAGGCTGCCCTTTATGCTTTCTTAACAGGCTTCCTCCACCTCCCACGCAGAAGCCTGGGACTCAAAATGGTTAGACTCAAAAGGACTCTTGTTTTATTATCATTTTCCTATTGCATAGCTGCATATGTTAATAAAGCCACGAAAATTTGTATTGGCTGGTGTTCCCAGAAACCAGGCAAGAAGGCCGCAAGGAATTTATTCCTAGGCTGTGCCCTCATTATGGATGCCTTTTCTGTTTGGTTGCCCAGCTCCTGGGGCAGGCGGCGTCTAGACACAGCAGAGATGGAGCAGAAGAGTGGTGAGATGGACTGGGGTGGGGTGGAGGGGCTCCAGATCTCCCTTTAGAATGTGAGCAGCAGAGTTCAGGGTGACACCGGGCATATGCATCTGCAGGTTGGGATAGTTGGCCACCTCCTGTGTTCTTGTAGAGTTTTCTCTTTCTAGTATAAATGATGATAGACATGATTTTATTTCCAACAAACTATGCCACAGCTTACAGAGGAGCTGTTAGCAAACACTATTTGATGGTGAAATTTCTAAGGAGAACCTTCATATTTTCCAAGGCATCCAATTGCAATGTGAGTGCTCATACTCGAGCAATCAAACACTGTTGAGGGGACAAATTTCCTAGCCAGGCAGAAGCCATGAACCTTACCTGTTCTAGTTTCCTGGCTCTCCCCACTCCTCCCCCTCCCTGCTCCCAGCCTTTTTGTCTCTATATTACCCCAGATATGGCCTTGGGAGTATGAGCAGGACTATCATTTAACTCAGTGAGATAACTAGAACATTTTCATTCTGCAGTGGTTTTTCTTTTCATCACCATATTAACCTTTTACCTTTAACTTACTCATGTCAAAGAAGGGGAAGATTAGCATGCATAATTAAACCCCACATACCATGCCCATCTGGGTACCTGCTGTTATCATAGATTCACCTCTGGAGAGGGGAATCCTCCTTGCTAAGTAGCCTGTCCACTGCCAAGTGTCTGAGTCACCTCCTGGGCAGGAGCCCTACTGGGTAGTGTGTGGGATCTGCTCTAACACAGGAGCCCTGGAGGATAGTATCAGACCCGGCAATAGTGGGACCATTGTGCAGGAGAGCATCTGTGTTAGCCTAAGGACGGGAAGCCTTCCTCCAGAACACATTTCTCTTTGTGGCGTCTGTTATAGAAAGACAAATGATTCAAAAGTTGTGTTTTCCCTTGATCAGAGTGGAAGGCCCTAAGGTGCTAGTTCTCAAGGGATCTTTGTTTTCCTCCCTAATCATTCTCCTATTTACTCTACCCATGTATATGTTTTCCCCACGGTGAAACTATCCTGGTTTTGTGCTGTGAGTTGATTTACTTCCTTGTTTCTAAATATGGTAGAGCAGCTGGATTCGAGCACATTTCCTGATTTCCTGTGGCTTGCCATATGCTGGTACGGCTTATCTCCACAGCTGGTGATGGGGGAGGTGATAGAATATATGGGGGTCCCATTGCAGTTTATCTTAAGTACAAAATCAGGCGGTGAGGGTCACTGTCTAAAGAATAAATTCTGAATTTGTTTCATTCCTTTCCACCCATACCCTCCATGTCCCCATCAACCCACCCCCCTCTTTAAACATATACATGGACTTCCCCTGTTTGGGTTACCAGAAACTGCTGTTTTGATTGAAAGCATTCACAGGGACGGCTTTCCAAGATTTCCTGTGGTCCATACACATGGGACAATAGGGAAAGAGACCCTTAGCAGAGCCAGGGGGGACTAGTGAGGACTAGAGGTAAAATGGCCTGCACGTGGGGGGCTAATTTGAGAGTAAAGTCATCTTCTCTCATTCTGTGCATTCAGATATTGACAAGAATCTTCACTTGACCTTGAGTGCCGACTTAGCCAACTACTGAGAAATGTACTTAATGCCTTTTTTTTAAGCACGTCTTTCTAAAGAGCTGTGGGAAATGAAGAAAACTGGAGATCAAGAGGGTATTTTATTCAGGACAATCAGCTGTCTCCTGTCAATCCTTCATCCTAGCCCCACTGCGTTTTGCACTGTGTTTTGATTTTGTTTTATTGCATTTTTTGTGATGCTAGGAATTGAACTGTCACCCGGCTAGCATGGTCCTTGGTTTGGTGATAATGGAAATTAAAACCAAAGTGACCCTATGAGCTTGCAGGGGAAAAGTTCTCACTGGAAGGTGAGAGGAGATAGCAAAAAGACCCCAGCTTCAGTAGAGCAGGAGAAAGAAAAAACTCTGATGAAGATCAGACTGGCCCATTGGCAAAAGAATGGAGACCAGTTTTATGGGGTGCTGTAATGGGCTGAGGTCTGGTCAGTCATTATCTTGGTCCTGCTTTCTCAGCTTTGGGGAAATGCTCATGACTCCAGGAGGAATTCTGATAATCTGGGGCAGTGTGTGTCGTGTGAGGCTGTCCTGGAACCAAAAGTGACCTCAGTTTTAGGGGATGTAGGCTTCTGGAGACAGATGTTCTCGGTCTTAAAGGACAAGGAAACAAGGAGTCATGGTAGGTAAATTTAGGGCTAAGAAAACATTGTTTCGACAGCTTTTAGAGAAGCATTCCCTACGTAACTTACATGCCTGTATGTAGAACTGAAAAAACTTTAACCTAGAGTTTTATAAAATGAAGGTCAAGCTTTATTCCGATTGTGGTCACCTATTGGCATCTGTAGACCCACATGAAGAGTCATGGGTTTTAGCAAAGTCCTGCTTAACGTGACTCTTTTTAAGTCTCTGTCTTTTATGAGTGACAGCTTAGGGGCCCATGAGTTTGTCTTTTGTCCTGGTCTTTGTGGTCCTCTGTCCCTGTGGTGGTCTCTGTATCAGAACCCAGGGCCTCACATATACTGGGTTTACTCCACACTGAGCTGCACCCCAGCCCTCCTACCCTGGGCTACCCCATTCTTACTAGGTTTAAAACAGTATCTCCTCAAAGTCCTGTTCCTTAAAGAAACCTCTTCTTACCTGACACTCTCCTTTCCGGGAAACGCCCGCAGTGGAAGTGAAAATCTTGTAACAGCAAGTGTTTGACTGTTAAGGCTTGGTTACTCCACTGAAGGGTCACCTGTCCTCATTTCCACCTGGTAACTGGTCCCTGCTCTTCAGTACCTGCCCAAGAGAGGACACACTAGCCAAAAAGAGGGAGGGGAATTAAAATGAGTCATGCTGTTTGTAAGTAGCTTTGACTTAAAAGGCATGTTGGAAAATACAGGATGAGGCTGTCCTGCACACCAAGTCTCTAAGAAGTCACTAAGAAGCCCAGAGAGATCATTAGCCTCCATGAGGAGGTCCTGCCCCATCGTCCAAGGACTCCCTCTGCAGGCATGGTACTGGGAGACCTTACCTCTCAAAAACAAAGTCATACTTATTATCTGCTGTCAGGATTTGATTTTTGGCTACAGTATGTGAAGATTTCTTGGGGTTTCAGTGACCCTTATACCTGAGCATTTCTCTATGTTTCATCCATCCTTTTGTTTCCTCCTATGAGCTTCTCTTTTTTATTTTACAGTAACCCCCCACTTTTCTGCAGGGCATGAGACCCAGGAACCTCTAAGGATGCCAAAAACTGCAGTTAGTATTGAACCCTAGAGATGTATGTGTGACTCCTGTGGCAAAGCTTAGTACATAAATCAGGTATCTAAGAGATTAACAGCAGTTAAACTTACAATAAAGTAAAACAGTTATAACAACATACTGCGTCTAAGTTAAATGAATGTGGCCTCTCCCACGATTCTTCATTTACATACGTGCTCTTCTTCCTGTTGACTGACAGCAACTAAACCTTTGGAAAGTGAAGCCAGGGAAAGCACAACCTTGGATAAGAAGGACATCTTATATTTCATTCATTCATTCATGCATTCATTCATTCAACTATTGAACTTTTCCTGTTTTCCTGACCCTATTGTGGGTACTAAGGACACGAGGTAAAGAGGTTAATGCTCTCTCCTGGATGAGCCCACAGATTCTTCCCACCCTGTGGATTCCCCGCCCCCCAGCTCACTATGGTCACTGCCTGTGTTACCCTGCCACATTCTCTCCTGGAAACACCAAGACAAGCAGCTAGGGCTTCTCCACAGAGGTGCCCATGTGGCGGGACTCATTACTGTTTACACTGGCCATGTGAGTGTATATGAGTCTCTGTTAATATATATATATAGTTTGTATTAATATTTACCACCTAAGAAAAGCCCTTTAAACTTGCTTGCCTCTACTAAAGGCTTGTAACTATTTGGAAGTGAAAAATACTTAAAAGTTCATTAAAGACTTTCACTGAAAAGTAGAAGTTTGGTAAAATTCTCAGTCATTGAAATAAAGCTTCCTTTGCTCCTTGCTCTTTTGGCATTAGGGAGTCCTTCTGTCCATCTCTTAATTTTTTTGTGCATGCAGCAGTAGCCAGCCCATTGCAAAGCTGGTTCTAGCCTTTTGATAATTTTTCATGGCAACAGAGTTTCTACTGAATTTTGATGCATTCTGTTTAAACACACACACACACATACACATACATGTGCACATCCACGAACATGCATATGCATGCTTTCCAACATTCTGGATATATAAAAGCCAGTAGGCTAATCATAATAGAGTGGGGTAGACGGGACTTCGATTTATTAAATGCCAAAGGATAGTAATGTTAAATAGCTTTAAGTTTAGATCAGATACTTTAATTGACCCTCTTTTTTTGGACTTTTAATATGTAACAAGAAAAATGTGCTCTGGACATTAGATTTTATGTTAATTTTTTTAAAATGAGATCATTTGGAATGTTACCAAATGGCATGTATGCGGTTTCAATGTATCTCCTTAGATAATTTTTAGTGAATCATTAAATGAAAAGAAAGCAAGGTGATCGGAAAAGGTTTCACTTTAGCACTGGGACACTCAGAACTCAACAGATAATGACCGGGTCACCCCCATATCATCTGCTGGGTTGGCAGAGCTCGTCTCCCCAAGGCTCCAATAACTGAAAGATTTTAGTCTTGATTTTTATTTGGACACAAATGAAATCAAAGGGAGAATTTGTAAGACTCGAGGGACATAGTCTCATTTGTGGTTCCCAGAATCAAATCAAAAACTTTCACCGCAGCTGTGGGTCCGGTTTGAAACATTTACAAACACCCAATTGACTTATCGTAGGCAAGGACTTGTTGCACTGATTGCTGGCTGGTACAGCTGTGGTATATGAAAACTACTTTAAAAAGTGGCTTAAGAATAGAGCCACAGCTGCTTTGGTCAGGTGCAAAACTGTGTATTTTTTATGCTCTGAAAGAGAACTTCCCACTCGAATTCTTCATTACCTTTAACATTGAAGCTTAGCTTTTTCAGCACACGTTTGTTCCTTGCAAATTCAAAACGATTAATAAAATAGAACACCTGGTGCTCCTTGTATGTTTTTTAAAAAATTCATTCCAAATTGATGCCCTGATCACCTCCACCTACTTAGCTGTGAATTTTAATGTGCGTAGTTCATTCTCTAGCCTTGTGTCAGTTCTCTTTACTGTTTCCAGGCAGTATACTGATCTATGGGGAAGGTACTAGTTAATTTATGAATTTTAGTGTCAAATTCAGAAGTTGAAAATATCTTCAAATTGGTGAAAAAATGTGGTGGGTGTGTGTATGTATGTGAGAGAGGGAAAAGAAGGAAGAAAAATACAGAAAGACCTCGTTCTATGGTTTTAAGCAAGATTCTTAACATTTATGGTACTGTGAAGATTGATGTCATCTGTTGAAAAACATTGTTAATAGGTTATAGATATTCCTTGTCTAATGACCTATTTAATGAGTTTTCAAACTTATGGTCCATTTTTTTGTACAGTTCCGTACATGTTGCTTATAGAGCATTGATTAATTTTTGGTATAACACCTTGTTTATAGTACTATAGCTTTTGATGATTGTACTGTATAGTACAATATAATACTATATGTCCTATTACACATTACAGTACTATGTGTAAGAGTTATGCAAATAAAAATAAAGCCATCAAGTTGGAGTTTCCATTCATCATTTCTTTGTTTTGAATATCATGACATTCGCACTAGATACAATTCTTCATTTAGTGACCCATTCACTTAATGACAGTCATAGAACCAGGATTTGGTCATTAAATGAAAAATACCTGCATTTAGTTTGACCCAGATCTCTTTGATTGCCTTTCTCAAAGATACTGGCTTGATCTCATGATTTGCTTAGTTACTGTGGTACTGTTCTGGGTGTGTGAGTGTGTGTGAATGTGTGTCATAGAGGTCACTGTATGGTTCTTCTTTAGGAAAGGATCATTCTAGAAAGTTTTCTTAGGGGCTGGAGATTTAGTTCAGCAGCACAAGTGCCTGCTTGGCAAGTGTGAGGTCGCGTCTGGTCCCCAGCATGGAAAAAAAAAAAATAGAAAGTTCTGTTATATCTAGAAAAACTAGAGAGAAACCTGTCCCACTCCTGCTTATTTTCAGGGGGAGAGTTTCCCCTTTCTTTCCCTTGTAATATGACCAGTGTGTCTAGCAGGGAGAGTAGAGTCTCACCAGAGCTTGTGCTGCCTCTCTGGAGGTGTAGCAGCTCTGGACCTTTATGTCCGTCCTCAGAGCAGGGCAGGGAGCCTTCCCCACTGAAGTCCACTGTGTTCTGGCCATTGCGAGAACGAATTTAGGTCCACAGCACAGAGGCAAATGAAACTTCACATGTGATTCCCTCAGAAGAAGAAGCACCTACCAGTCCGGTGCTAAAGAGAGAACTAAAGGTTTGTCTCAACATACGTGATTCTGTTCTTTGCTGCAGCTCAGATGAAAAAGCAGAGAGGGAGAAAACATTCAGTGCCTGGCCATCAGGTCCTCAGTCCTCATCACAAGAAAGGAGATGCATTTATCCCCAGTTTGCTAGGTCTGTGCGACAGTTCCCAGAGGGGGCAGCGGCCACAGGGGCCACAGCTGTGCGTTCCCGCATCACCTCACTCCAAGGAGGAAAAGCCAGACACATAGCATCAGATGTCTGTGGAGTAACATTTCCACTTCTGCCTCTGTCTTTGGCCTCTGCTCCAGCAGGTCTGGGCTTAATTGTTCTCCATGCAGCCAAGAAAACCCAGCCCAACTCTTCATTCCATTTTGATTTTGGCAAGGCAGAGAGAGAAGGCAAAAGGAGGAGGCAGCTTGCCTTTATCAGACGCCAGCCAGAGTGCCAGGCCCCGAGACGGGGGATGTTGCCATATGATCTCATTTCTGGTTCCTGCTCAGTTGTTTCCCTTCACCTGGTCCTTTTGGCCTGCATGGCTGCTTACAGAGCATTAAGTAATAAAACCCAACACCTGCAGGAGTCAAGTTTCATATGGGGAAGGTATTTTTATGCCCAACCAAGACCTTTGTATCTTTGAGGCTGGCAAATTGGTGATGAAAGATTTTTAGTGAATCTGATCACTGGAGACACTGAACGGTTTCAGCATGGCGTAGTTGCTTCCAGAGACCCAGCAAGTTCAGGATTGAGACTGTGAGCAATCTAGAGAGGGAGTGGTCAGTTAGTACTATTTACTTTCGTGCCCTCGCCAGTGTTTCATCCTCTGGGGTTTACTTCGTAGCTGGAATGCAAATCTTAGCAGACCATGGCACCGGGAAAGGGAGAGTGGGATTACACACCTACTGTGTGCCTGCTGCAGGTGTCATGCAGGAAACACACCCGAAGCGTGACAACTGCACGAGTCCTGTGCGAAGCCATGAGAATGGCAGGTGTGTGAGCACTAAGCACTCTCCTGGGAGCTCAGTCCAGCAGGCAAACAAAGCTGGGGAAGATAATTTTGTGCAAGGCATCATGGTATTTGCAAGGTTTGTACAATCTAGACAGAGAACTGAAGAGAGAATGCAGTTCCAGGAAGAGACGGGAAGGCTGCTCACAGAAGCGACACCTGCAGGAAGGGTTGAAATCCCTGTAGGTTTTAGCAGAATATTTAAGAAGGGGAGAGCCTAGAAAAGGTGCAAGGCAGGAGCAGCATGGCCCGTTCAAGCAGTTGGGAGGTCTGTTTTGCAAGGGCAGGAAGCCACATGGAGGAGTGCTGAGGCCGGGGCTCCCCAGGGGACAGGGAAGGAATCATTGTCTGGGTGCAGGGACTCAGACAGGCTAGTGGCTGGGAGCAGAGAGCTGGCGTGCTGTCCCTAGTGTCCGGCTTCTCTCTGGGCTTCCTGGCCACCACACCACACTGCATCCTTCCCTCTCCGTGTCTTCCCCTCGCATTTTGTCTCTTTCTTCTCTTGAAGAGTAAATAATGTAGTTCTGCCCCATCCTCTGCTTTCTACGCACTCTCCTACTTCTCACCCAGGTCCTTGATGACTTCTCATGTGGGTAACACGAGCTTCCTCCCTCCCTGCCTCTCACCACCTCCACTTCCTGCAGGAATCATCAAGATGGTAGCAAAACAGAAGTGAAATCTCGTTCTGTATTTCTCCCTGATCCCTTTCCTCTGTTTTCCTTACACCTATTCAAACTGTCATCCAAATCTTAGAGGCTTAAAAAAAATCATAGAATGTTTTTTAATCTTATCTGTTCCCTGTCCATTCCCTGTGCATATGAAGCTCACTCATAGATTCTCTCACATTCGTCTCTCCGTTTTTAATTTAGACATCAGTTAAGCCAGCTGCTGATTCCTCTCCATTCAACCTCTGGAATATGCAGAATTCTTTTCCATCGTCCTGGCCCGGGCTTGTGAAGTGTGGCATGATCATTCAGGCTTCCAAACCCAGCACCTGAGATGACATATTCTGTGCTTGTCCATTGCCCCAGTTCTGTTTCTCTACAATATAACCTGACGCTCTTTGCTGAATTGTGTGTTAGATAGATGATTTGACTTCACCATTAAAGTTACAGCATGAAGAATTTTTTTAAAGGACCCGATGATTACTCTGGGCATGGAGACAGAGTAGAATAGTATAGCAAAGAGAAATTCTGAGCTGAGAGGGAGCAGGATTTATTGTTTAATGGATACCGAGTTTCCGTTGGGAAAGAAGAAATAGTTTTGGAGATGGATGATGGCAGTGGTTACCCAATCATGTGGCTCGACTTAATGATCATGAAGTATACTGTAAAAATGAATAAAATGGTAAAGTTTATGTTACATATGTTTCACTGCAATAAAACTCTCTTGGACAGATTTAGAGTATAAAAGTGAGAGGTTTTTTGAAGACTGGGGCAAGAAGGGATTTTGAAGATTTCTTTAGAGAGAGCTGCACTGTTATAGAGATGGAGCCCTCCGTTTACCCAAGATTAAAGAGCATGACTTGAAGGATACTGCCCAGGAAGTGTCATGAGGAGTGTGGTGGTCTGCTTAGGAGGGGAAAAATGGGTCCGCAAGCTGTTCTGTTGACCCAGTGAGAGTTGCCACGATGCTAAACTTGGCCTGTTTGACCAAATAAATGTGTGTTTCCTAAGGCCTGTACCTAGATCAGATCCCCACAAGAGGCCTGGCATGAGTTTGTCTTAAACGCGCCTCCTGGGGTCACTAGAGATGGACAGGTTCTCAGCACTAAGGAAGATGCAAATCAACCGACCCGTAGATTCCTAGGGGCCCTGGAAGAGTTAATTGTCCCAGTGGAAGGCAGAAACAAAGACCACTGACAGTTGAAGATCTTTGAAGACCTGATGGGCAAATCCATGGTCCAACAGGGCAGTGAGTGAAGAGTTGATCATGTTCTAGCTTTTCGCAGGTCTGAAGGGCAGCTGGTGTATTGGAAAGAAGGCAGCAAAAAAGAGAGGACAGACTACACCCCTTTCACCTCTTTGTTTCCTAGGACTGGACTCCTGCCCCCTACAGGGGCAAGCTTATACTTTCCTCATCATTCATCTAGATTCAAACTGTCCCTGAGAAAGAGTCCAAGCTGAGAGCGATTGGCAGTGAGTAATTTAACTATTGTTATGTGAGAAGGCCCCAGGCAAAATGAGGGGGCTGGCTGGGGGACCAAGTGGGGTACACAGCAGACATCTGTGTCCCGGTCAGCCTGACTCCTGATCTCAGGCCAACCTGTCTAGGGAACTGGCTGAGATGGTGATTAATAGACATCCAGGTGAGTCTAGGCTAAAACATAACAGGAGCTTTTTCTTTGTTTTTTGCCAATGCAAAAACCTCAAAGCAGTGGTTTTCGAACAGGGTGATTCTGCCTCTCCCCAGGAAAGTCTGACCATCTCTAGAGTCATTTTGGGTTGTTAAAAACTAGAGGATAGCACTACTGGTGTTTATTGGGTAGAGATTCCACATGTTTCCAGATGTGCTAGAATGCATGGCTCCTCCCCCCTGCAAAGCCACTGTGTCCTAAATGTTGAGAGTTTCAAGGGTGGGAAACCCTACTTTAAAAAGAGAGGCAAGAAAACACTTGGCATTACTGCTTGAAAGAGAAAATACTATAAAAATATTGATTGTATTATGTCTCACTTGCCCATTGAGATGTCAGTTTGAAAACCCTTCTCTGTGAGTCTGGAATCCATCAGGGAGATTAAGGATGCTAAAGGGTTTTATCAGTGATCAGTGTTTTGTGCATTTTCGAAAGGTCAAGAGTTGTCATAAGAAAGGGCAGAAAGCACTTCCCATGCAAATCATCCTTGAAATGATCCCAAGTAGATTTTAAAAATTAATTTCGTTAAAGTCAGTGGTGCAGAGAGCCAGGTGGTTGTTAATCTAGGGTCAAAACTGGAAGTGGAGGTGGAGAGAGAAGAGAAATATTGGAGCTTTTTTCTAGCTTTGCTCTTTATGTTGTTAAGACTTTTTTTTTTTAAACTCAGTGAATCCCTTTGTATTTGTCCTAGTGTTCCTTTGTGTTTGTCCTCAGGCTTCAGAACCACCATTGCAAGGTTCAGAAGCATCATTATGTACCTGTGACACTGACCCCACTGTTGATTTTCCAGCTACTAAGTACTTTGGGGGAGCACCAAGAGACAGATGTGTGAGGATCGCTCCTGCAAGTGGGTGGGTGATCCAGCCCGGGTCAGGATGGCTCCCTGTGGTGGGGAGAGGTAGGGGCAGCCCTGAGCTGGAATTCAGTACTCAAACAGGACCACATCTGCTGCCGGTGGGGGTGAAGACTTTAAGCATATACCTTGAGAAGCTTTTTATTCTTATCTATCTCCTTTTCTTCCTCTTCTTCCTCCTGATCCTGTTGCTCTTCTTCCTTCTTCTTCCTCTTATGATTAACTGAATCCATGAACTTGATTTTCATGAGCTACTTCATAGACATACAGAGGAAAAAAGTAGCTTGGCTTGGCAGGAGTCGGGGATGTGAGGAACAGATTTTAAGTAAATATCACAGCCGACTGCAATTTAGTCGCTGCCTAAAAACAGGTAGTTTTTCCTGAGAAGCATATACAGTATGTCAGGAAGAAAACAATTAGCACTCTCCGTCCATAAGATCTTATTGATAGCACCATATTAATTGTAATCACTTAATTTAAAATGATCTTCTCTCTCTTTTATTGCTGTAAACCGTATGTGTTTGACATGTTGCATTTTGTAAGGAAAGCATTGCTCCTCCTTCCAGCTGGGTTACATCAGTGAGGTTTCCTGTTTGATACCTCCCAGCTTCCCATAGATCAACACCTGCTCTGTACCCTTTCTTGTTGTTCTGCCTATCATCTCATTGTTTTAGTTTCTTAACTCTGCTGTACACAGTTATCAGAGTTGGCAGCTGACTTAGTCTCTCATGGTTCTGGGGGCCAGAAATCTGGCCAGAGTGTGTTCGGTGGACTGCGCCGGGAAGATTCTCTAATGGAGAATCTTTCTTCTTACAGCTACTGGTGGGTCCAGCGTTCTTTGGTTTGTTGTTTTGTGACTATTGTTTTTCTTTTTTTACCTGGCCTTTTCCATGGTACCTAGGTCTTATCTTCTTCTGTCCCTAAGAAAGAATACTTGTCATTAGATTCAGGGCATCTTGAGATCCCTACCTTAAATCTTCAAGACTCTTTTTTTTCCAAATAAGGTCACATTTGCAGGTTCTTTGTGTCAGGATGTAGACATACCTACCTGAGGGCCACTATTCGCCTCCTTACTCTGTTAGCCTCTGTCTGCCATCTAGCAGTCTCCTTTGTTTTTCGTTTTCCAGGATGTTGTCTACACAGTCAGTTACTAATAAACATCTTGATTTCAAAGGGCAGGCTTAGAAAGTGCAGCCTTATTTTACAGTGGCCCAAATTAGCACCTGGGCTGCTGGCCCCACCTCTCTTCAAAGATATCCTGTCATTAGCTCTAAGGGACATGTAGACATGGGCACTTCCACTTGCATACCAAATGTGTTTCAGATTACAGAGGAGCATCCAGCTGCCACACCTAAAGGAAGAGCAGTCCCTAAATGACAGCCCATGAAATTGCTGTTTTTCTAGGTGTTAATCCTTGGGCTGCAATTAACTTCCTAGGTGGTCTTAAAGGATTAGTAGTTTCCATCAAGGTAAAAAATCTCTCCTTAAATTGACCCCCCTTATCCTTTAATAATTTAGGTACCTTCGAAGAAAGAGTGAAAAAATCGATCTGAAACTTAAAAATAGAAGAAATCGTAACATTACTGTGCTTGCTCGTGTTTGATCTGCTGAAATTGAGTGAGTTACAAAACAAGAGCCTACAATGACCATGGAGAGTGTTTGTACATGGAGCATGGTAGAGAGGAGAGGACATCTCATCTCGGGATGGCCAGACCAGAGTTTTAGGCCTGGAGACCCAGGTCTGGCTTAGCCGTCACTTGTATGTCTTGGGCATGCTACTTAGTTTCTCTGGGGTGACATATCAGAGTTTCTCTCCTACCTTTCCAGGAAGCCAAATGGGTTGAGCCAAACTCATGGCTCTTGCTTCTCTTTGTGTTTAGCAACTGAGTTTGGCTGGCCGCTAAGCAACACAATGGTGGTGTTTCTCTTTCTCTTCCTTCACCTGCTTATAGCCGAGAGCTACAAGGAGACACAGATGGTGAAGATTAAGGAGGAGCCCATGGAAGTTGACATTCAGGACTCGCATGTCTCTATGTCACCCAACCGGAACATTGGGTACAGCACTTTAATGGGGCGCGAGAAAACCGAACCCTTACAGAAGATGCCGGAGGGCAGAGTCCCCCCAGAGAGAAACCTCTTCAGTCAGGACATCTCTGTGAAGATGGCTTCTGAGCTTCTCTTTCAACTGTCGGGTATGTTTAACCACAGAAAGATGCCAGTAATTGGGGATCATTGGGAGGAAGGCCCCTCTAACTAGAATTTTTTTGTGTGTAATTTTTTTTTAAAAGCCATCCCACATGATAGAATTTTCTAGACAGAAATCAGTATTGTTACTTTTACAGGCACACTGTCACCCAACTAGCAGCTAATACAGTGCTGCCAAGTAAAATCTGTGCAGACTCGCTTTAATAAATAGTAAAGAATCATCTGAAATTGGAACACTGCAATTTTGTGCAAATGATCCCTGTCGACTGGGATCAACACCTCACTTCTGATTGTGTTGAGGCACTTGATCTGATTAACAGCCTTTTCGTTCTGATGTACAAAAGATGGACTTCAGCTTACTCCAGGAGTGATGAAATCACCATGGATTCCAAATTAGTGGGATCTTAATGAGGTTTTGTTTCTTACCAAAACAAAGAAAGAAAAAGCAAAAAATCAAAGCCTGAGGACTGTTTCCAGCTACTGCGCCAGAGAACATTTGCAGTAAACTAATTTCTACTTAAAATACTTGGATTTCAAAAATGGAATGATTACCAGCCCAGTGGAGTATCTTGATGAAATAGTTGAGGATCCTAAACCCAAACTTGTCACTTTCATCAACTCCTCCAAGTCCCATGCCATTTGTCCCTGACAAATTTAATATGCTGTTACTCTGTGAGCATGCTTGAGATTGATGATATGTACATGTATAATGTTCACTTTTTGATAGCATTGGCCTCTGCACTGAAGCTTCCTCATCAATAGAGTTTGTTCCTAATATTTAATTCCATTTCATTATGGACATCAAAACACCCATTAAATGCCATATTAATCACCTCCCCCTACCCCAAGAGAAATACTAAAAGAGTAAAAGGAACTAAAGTCTCATAGTTCATCTTCTCATGGGCCTGATGGCACCCCTAGCTGTGCAAGTGTCACATGCACATGGTGGCCCCACATTCTCAAACAAAGACTGTATTTGCACAGGTCTCTGCAGTCATAGAAATCATCAATTTAATAAACTATATAGTACACATAAGTCTTTACAACTTCCAAAATCATGAGATTCCACTTTTTAAAGGCTAAAACAATACCACTTGGATAATGACCACTTTGCTGAAATTAACAAGAAAAGTGATATTTGAGAGGTTCTTTTCAAAAGTTCCTGTCTATAACAGTACATAGGCACAGTTTCGTATCAGCTACGAACTTGGCATCTTGAGAATTCTCACCCTGGTGCTGTCACAGCCTGGTGACCACAGACCAGTCATTTAACCCCCACTTCCTGCTCTGTGAGAATCCTGGCTGGCAATCCAAATTCATCTTGTTTGTCATTGTTGAGGGAACTAAAAGAAACCGTCCATGGAAACAGGCATGCTATGGGTATTGCAAAGCGTGGGACAGATGTTATAGAACTTTGTTTACATTTTTTCCAAAATCCACAAGATTAGGAATTTGTTTTGCCTGCCATTGAAATATGAAACTCTTGTTCAGTTGCCCAGGTTTTCTCTAATACTTGAAAGAAGGCATTGAGAGCTATGATGGTCTGGGTAGAGACCTCACCTCTGAGCTGGATTGGGAAGGCCAGAGATCAAGTTCTGTGTTCTTGAAAGCTAATTAAATCATTTCTGACAGCTGGGAGACACAGACATCAGGCCACACTAAGGGAGGGTTTACCTCTTCTTGTCTAATGGTGTGTTTTTTGTCCCTGGTGACATTTATCAGAATAAGCAGTTGATGACGGCAGCTCCAAGAGGTCTTCTGGCTGTTTTTATGGCCCCTCTCACAAAGGAGCCTAACAATGCAGAATAAGTAAAGGTCGTTATCAAAGCCAGGGGCAGGACAGTTGCAACAGCTGCAGTTTTCCTGCTGAATCAGGACAGCAGAAATTTTCAGCTGGGAAAAGATAGAATAGAAATAACTGTCTCTGTGCACTCATTTGTGTGTATGTGTTATGTGTCTATGTGTGTGTACACTTTTGGAGGCTTGATGACAATCAGACAACACACCTGAAATTTATTAACTACTTCCTTTTGATTGGCTTCCAATGAAACATTTTCATGAATATGTTCTATTTGCTTTTGAGGCATCTTTCTCAAAAAGATAGGGAGGACTGGGAGGGTTGAAAAATAAAGTAAAAGAAAGCCACGAACGAGAGAGATGTTGGGGGTGTTTCAGCTTAATCTTAAAAGTTGGAATTTGAATGATCACCACCTAAGAGGTATATGTTTCATGCTTTCTTCTTACAGAGAAAGTGAGCAAAGAGCACAATCACACGAAAGAAAACACCATCAGGACGACCACCAGGTAGGCTGCTTTGAGCAGGGCCCCCTCAGAGCTGTGTGGACCTTCAATCTTACAGCACTCACATTCCCCAAACCACTTCCTGCCACTGTGCTCCACGGAGTCACACCTTCCCACCATGTTTCACAAGAATTTCTCAGTTGGTGGAATCAGTGCAGAGACTAACAAGCAGGAAAATGATTCATATTGATTAAGCATCTACTAGGTGTCACTTGCTGGAGAATTTTCCATATGCTACTTTTTTTTTAATTTTTCACAGAAATTTTGTGAAGATGTTACTGTAATCATCTTTGCAGGATTTTTTTCTTTTCTTCCCTTTCTTTTCCTTTTCTCCCTTCCTTTTCTTCCTCCCTCCCTCCTTCCCCTTCCTTTTCTCCTTCCTTCCCAACTCTCTCTCTCTTTCTCCCTTTCTCTAATTAAATGGGAGGCACAGCTGAGATTGCAGCCTGGGTCTATAGCTCCCAAAACCTATTGGTAAAACAAAGTTCTTGTTGCAGTTCTGCTCCCAGCTGGCTCTTCACCTGTGAGCTGATCATTTATCACCAAGGATACCCCAACATTATTATTCGGACAGATTGTTTGGAGGGCAGATAATTTTTAAAACAAGAGAAAGATCATGCCTTTTAAAAATTGCAAGAGGAGAGCACAGTGATACACACTTGTAGCCCCAACTGCTTGAGATGCTAAGCTCAGGAGTTTGGGGCCAGGCTGGACAACATAGCAAGACTCCACTAAAGAGAGACAAAAGGAGAGAAAGAGAGAGAGAGACAGAGAGAAGAAAGAGAGAGAGAGACAGAGAGACAGAGAGAGAGAGACAGAGAGAGGGACAGAGAGAGAGAGAGAGAGAAGAAAATTGGTCTTGGTCTCATTCACACTGTGGGCAAGGAAGTTGGAACAGGTCAGCCAGCATGGGTTGCCCATTAGGAAGAGAAGCTAGCCTGACTGCTAAGCAGAGCCTCGAAGTCCGCCCGAAAGGGAACTGTTCTAGGTAATCCAACAAGCACAGACCTTACTACTGCAGAAAAGAAGCTCACAGGAGATGCAGCCCTTATAAGCCGAGGGCAGGAGCTTTAGGGGACAAACCAGAGGATGATGGGTGCATAAGATGAAGGACTAGGAAGAGGGAGCCATGAGATACGGAGGCATCTGTAAATGAAGGCACTTTGCTTGCCCGAGCCAACAAAGGCAGAGTCTTCCCAGTGGGAGTACTTGATCCTTGTTGTATTGTTAATTATTGAAAGAAAGGATTAATGATGCTTTTCTTTTTTGTGTGCTATCAGTTGAACTCAGAGCACTATCAGGCGTGTGGACAAGACCCACTTTGACTTAACCTGATGTGTTTTTTTTAGTTCTGCTAATTGGAATTTAGGACTACTGTGTATCGAGCAGAGAAATCAACACAAAGCCAGCTTGTCTCATACCAGCTATTGATCATAGTATTAGGGAAAGGAACCTTGTTGTCAAGCATAGGTTGACACTGTATTCTTATGTCAAGACACAGATAGAAAATGTCTCTTGAAGATGCTCTGTGGATTGAACTGGGAAATGAGTCTCTGAGAATGAAAGGATACTTTGTCTGTTGAGTGCCACATGGGAGATATGAGCTCCTGTAGACTCCAGCCTTCCTACTTCTCCATGCAATCTTTTCCAGTTTTCCTCTATGTGGTCCTAACCTTGTCACACATCTGCTTGCATCCCTGGGTCCAAGCACTGATGGCATTCACCACAGTATGCATAACACACAATCATGTTGATTTGCTTCCTGAGGATTCTTAAAGTCACAGACCAGACTACCTAGAATTAGAGCCCAAGATTCTCATGAGGTGTTTTTCTGAGGAAGAGCTCAAGGTCAAGTTGGAAGGCAACAGAGGCTGTGATTTCAGCTGAAGCCCAACCTCAGCTCAGTCACCCAGGGAGCTCCAGAGCTACCAGTGCACCATGGTCAGTACTGCCTTGAGGCAAAGGGGGCCAGCCAATTCTTTGCACCCCCACATCTTCAATAGTTTCTGGGCACCCAGCAGGGGAGGTGTGTCCTCCTAATGGGGGCTCCAATGAGTAGGAGCCCTCATGTGTGGCACCCAAAACTCAGCCCCGTGGGGTGGGTGTATCATGCACTGACAAAACCCAGGCAAGACCCCAGCAGCTTGTCTTGTGGAGGCTTCTGCTAGCTCATGAAGATTACTTGGTAATACTTACCAAGTATTAGTAGAAAGGTGTGCTGTGAGACCCTGTTATTTTATGTTTTTCAGGTGTTCTGAGAAGAGGTAAGAGAAGGTTAGAACTAGTCCCCAGACAACTGAAATGTACCTCAAACCTAAATTGCCTTGGCTGGTGCTCAAGTGTAATTATACGATAGAAGAGGAATTTTTTTAAACTCTTCTGCACAAATGAAGCAATCCTTGTTTTCCTCCAGCAAGGAGATTCTAAAATCCAAATCAAATCTTTTGTCCAAAGCAAAGGAAGAGTTGCTTCCAAGAATCTCCAGCAGAAATCAGGGTTTATAATTCTATAAAACTCCATGTGTGTTTTTATTTTACCTTTAAGTGTGCAACCCGCTGAATTAGCTTATCCAGAAACAGACTTTTTCCCTCTCACCTCAGTCCTTCTAATGGCATAGAATCAATCTGCTTTATGCCAAGAGGATGCTTTAACTTAACTGATACCAGAAACAAGAAAAGATGTACACACTTTCTGTCTGCCAGTGTGTGTCTCTTTCTCCTTTTCTGATTCTGATTTTAGAAGAAATTTACCTTGTATGCACAAGTTCAATATATAGATTATATTTTACAGCATGACTCCTGGTACATTTCCGAAAGATTTGCATCAAGCTTCCAGAGATGCACATTTTTAAGTACTTAGTGAGTTGTTTGTTCGGTTATCATATTTCCTATGTTTGACATCCTAGAAGAAGTTGACTATTGAGAACAATGGCTCATGATTGGAGTCAAGTTCAGAATTTTCCATGTTCACAAGCTGCTAGGTACATTTAAGATAGCTTAATTATGAAGGACAGATTATTTTGAAATAGATCCCAGACATCATTTTAAGAACTAGTTTGAGAATGCTTTATTTTGTAATCGAAAAATTTAGAGTCAGCTGCCTAACTAGGATCATCTCCCCAAAAGTAAAGGAGAAAAACAATTCACCAAAGAGCGCCATGTAGTCAGGCAGAAAAATCAATTTACTTAGCAGCCAGAATGATTGGATCATGTGGTCCTGCTCACTAGTGCCTTGACCTTGTCCCTCTGCCCTTGTTTGTGCCCTCTGAAAGCTGCCTCCATCGAATCGGTTCCTTAGCTGAAACTTCACTGTAAATACTAAAACAGCAGTCCTTTGCCTGTTTAACCTCGGAGTCCAGAAAACTCAAACCAAGAGTAAAGAAGGCTGTGGGTCTCCTTTGACATAGCATGTGGACTGAGTGTTCCTAATGTCATTCTGTCTGACAGATGAGATGAGGGGAGAGTCCCAGGCAGGCCCAGGAGGACAGAAGGATGGAACACTTATGAGACTAATAAAACCCTAATTTTTCCATTTCCTTTCCCAGCACAACCCTGGATTCTGCAGGGAGCAGATAACCAGCTATTATGATCATTTAGTAGATGGAAATACATGAGGCATGATATTATAACCAGATCCCAAAGTTTAATGGCATAAAAAGAAGATCTACATCCTTTGACATGGACCATCACCCAGCCAGATGCTGGATAAGATCGAAGTAGGCAAATGGAACTCTAGAGTAAGAATCAGATAGCTCCTGGCAGGTGAATTGGACATGCTCAGTGTTGTGTAACACCGTGAATTTCGAACAATGGCTGCCAACAACCCTCTCTAGGTTATTTGTTCTCTCTTTTCCCCATTAATAATTCAGTGTCTGTGGGAGTATAAGATTGCAGGACTATAAGAAAAACTTTACACACCTGGCTCACTTTTTTCCAAAAGCAAAGGGTGTTTGCGTGAATTGTCCCTCTCTCCATTACTCGACAAAAAAGCAGAAGTGGAAAAATCAGGGGAAGACAGACTCCCCTCATGCTGTGCGAACCAACATTTAATTTACCCAATTTTCAGAATCCGAAATGTGGGCTATTTTTCTCTGATTTAGATAATGGCACAAACAGTGTTTGCTAAAAAACATATTCACTTGAAAGTGTCCAATATAGCATTTTCCTGTGTGATGGCTTGGATGCATGCCCTTAAATATTTATGATTTGGTAATAGAAATTGCACAAATTTGTAAAGGCATGATGTGCAGCCACAATGCATGCAATTTCCCCTTTTCATTTCTTTGGCAAGCACAAGAAAATAACACTCTATTACCTTAAAAAGTAAGAGCTTACTTTTGGAGAACACTGACTTAAAAGCAATTAAAAGACACAAGAGATGGAGCAAGTGAAATTGGTAATTGTCGAGGCACTCTCCATATATTCTCTTTATCCTTTATATTTTGTGATGTTAAGATGAAATGCACTGAGTTCTGGTTCTAAAGAATGGAAATTACCTCTGATTTCATGGAGCCCCTTCAGTTAGGGTACTCAGTTATTTCCCCCTTTTTGTCCAGGTTTGGGGCCACAGGCATCCCTGCAAGTGGTATAAAGATGCCCATTCTCAATACGCTGCCATTTGCTGGGACACTGTCGCAAGAAATATTTACATCTTTGACGTCTGCGGTGTTAATCCATGCAAGTTATGCCTTTGTTTGCACCGCTGTCTGCAGCTGCCCGGACTGCTGCCTTGAGTAGCATCATGGGAAATACAGCCTTTCCCACTGAGCCTTGTTTTCCTACTTCCATAGGCGAAGGTATCAGCCTCAGCCATGTCCTCCCACTTGTAATAACAACCGTGGATCATTAGGTAGAAATAACAGGTTCCTAGAACTCTGAACTCTTTGGTGTGGCGTTACTCTGAAGGAGCAAATTTAGATTTCCTTCTTAGGATCTGACGAGGGCTCTCGGCTTCATTTCCCATGGAGCTCTCCCACCTTTCTTTCTACTTGTTTGTAATACATAGTCTTTTTGTTTTGAGATATTGGGTACTGAACCCAGAGCCTTTGCACTGAGCTGAATCCCCAGCTGTTGTTTTGTTTTGTGACAGGGTCTTGCTAAGTTGCCCAGACTGGGCTCAAATTTGCTACCCTCTTGCACTGGCCTTCTGGAGGGCTGGGATTATAGGCCAGCCATAGTCTTCTGTCTTGTTTGTGTAACTCATGGTAGGAATGAAGCGTAAATTTGTTCCTCTCTGTAAGGAGACACAGCATGTGTTCTGGCTGCTGCTTTTGACTATGCAGCATAAGGCTAGGCAGAGGTAACAGAACTGAAAGGTTTCTGTGGCTTAGGAGCTGACTTCTGACCTCTTCTTATCTAGGATCTTCCCCCCGGGGTGCCTCTGCACTTGTCACCTGAAAAGGGCAGATGCCAGGGTTGGCCGCAGTGTAGGGAGGAAGCTGCTCTCTTGCATGGCATGGCAGGCTGGGAGGGCACTCACGTGTTTGTGCTGTGACCTGTAGCTTTCACACAACAAAGAGGCCTGCATCCTTGCAGGGAGGACTGAGCGCATCTGTTCCCACCTACGCAGAAAGCCCACTGTCCTTGTTCTGGGGGAAACCGGACTCCTTCGGGAGCTCCAGGGCCCTCTGCAGCTGACATTTCGAGGATCTGGACTTGCAGGGTTCACTTCCTTGGTCTGTGGTTGGCTCCGGCTCCCACCGTCTGGCCTCTCCGCTGCAGCAGCCCTCACAAGGCCTGGCATTGTGCTCCCTGTCCTGAGAAGTTTCCTGGCTCCCCAGTGGATGAATGCTGAAGCCCAGCGACCGGAACTGGTTTCCTGCGTGCCCGGTGTTAGGTTGTGCCCATTGGCCTCCTCTAAGACAACCGTAAAGAGAAGGCATTGTGTTTTCCTCAGCAGAAAATACAAAGCATTGCCGATATATAATTTCTCCTAACATGTGGTGTTTCCTCTACCGTATTTTATACAGTCTCTTCCTCCCACAGCTTCTGCACTTCTGATTCTGAGGTGGACTGATTCTGAGGGGCCCATTTTAGATACTGTTGCTTCTGCCTGAACTGTCCCCTGACCCCTAGCTCACTCTATAAAAGGCCGAGTGTCCTTAACAGTAGAGGATGCTAAACAGTGAGACTTCTTTTTTTTTTTTTGATTTTCAAGATAAATGACTTCCAGAGTAGGAAGCTCTCCCTTATAATCCTACTGTCCAAGAGAGCTGCTGCTAAGGAGGTAGAATGGATCCTTGCTAGATTTCTATTTCCATATCTGTATTTTTAAATAAAAACTGGACCCTACTATATATAGTTTTATAATCTTTCTTGTTTCTCCTGGCAATATAATAAGAGCATTTTTCTGTGCCAGTCAACATCATTCAGTATTGTCCTAGTGTTGGCGTAGTAGTCAACGTGTGCATGATGTCATAACTTATATTTAATGAGTCCCTGTTATTGGATGTCAAAGTTCCCCTCCCCCCCAGCTGCTACGTTATAAACAGTGATGGGATAAAAGGATTCAAAAAAGCATTTACATTGTTTTGCTGTGAATCCTCAAACTGACTTCCAAAAAGATCCAGTCTACAGTTTCCCAGGAGCTAATGAGAGACAGAAACAGAGATTATTTCAAACATCTGACCAACTCTGTGCTTCATCAATTAAGGAAAAAAAAGTACCAATCAGGGAGTTTAAAAACACATGAAAGTTCAAACTTTTTAATGGATTTTTAGCCATGTTAATATTTTATTTTGGGCAAAGCTTGTATTTGTTTTGCATTATTTCTTTTACTGTTGTTTATTATTCCATTTAGTGGTTTATTTTGGCTGGATTTTTTTTTTTTTGGTTTGGTAGTTGCTATTGATTTTTTTATTATGATAAATTTTAAAACAGAGTAGAAAGAACAGAGTAACAGATCACCACGTCTGCACCACCTCAGTTGAACAATTAGCACTGTCTCGCTTCACTACGCCCTCCCATTTATTTATTTGCTTGCTTGTTTACTTATCTGTTTATTACATTGTTGGGGACTTAACCTAGGCCTTATGCATGCCAGGTAAACGTTTTACTGCTTAGCTAGACTCCCGTCAGTAGTCTCTGTACTGTATTTATATCACATCTCAGATACATTGACTCCCAGAGTGTTTGATTTATATATCTCTATTTTCCATGATACCATTTCATGCCTTGCAAAACTAACACCACTAGTTTTTACCTATGGAGAAGCTTCTGTTTGATAGGTACTAACCCACATCAGTATCACAGGCAGAGAAGGAAACACACCTTTGGTACCTCATCACCTCCAAACAGGAAAGAGGACACCTGGTGCCTGACTGATGGTGTGACCTTCGCTGCTTCTGCTCACAGGCCCTGTTTAGAAACCCACCGAATCTTCAGGGCCAGCCTCAGTGTTTAGATAAATGTCCCAGCTGTCGCTTGCCAAAGTCTAGAGATTAATTCCAGCTTTACTCACTACAGTCCCTGTGTCTTTGAAAATGTGTGAGCCCAACGTGATTGCTGACATGGTTCCAGCTCCAGCCCACTGGGGTCATAGGAGGCCTCCGTTCCTTTTAAGTTTGAATAAGGAATTTTCTGTCTTGGATGGTCAGAGCTGTCTTCAGGGCAGAGACTAGCAGTCATTTTTAACCTTGGGCACACTTCTCCTCCCCCACATCCCTAGACCTGCCACTCGGGATTCTTTTCATTACAGTAAATAAATAAATGAAATCACGCAGGAAGAGGGCTCCTCATTTCCATGGTAGGGGGAAGGGAAGGATCTCCTTCATGAATACCATTGTAATTTCCTTTACATTTTAGGTTACCCTTTGAACTTCAAATACTGTAATTTATAAATATGCTGCAAAACATAAATGGATAAGCAGAAATGTTAAGCATCTATTTGAAATTACTAGCTAATAAATTAATCAAGGAAAGTAGCATCTTAAAAAACTACAACACTGCTAAAAATGAAGAAAATCGCTTTGCTCATGAAAATTAAATTGAAAATAAAATGCCAGTTGAATATCTCTAATCCAAAAACCTGAAATCTGAAATGCTCCAAAATTTGAAACTTTTACGGCACTGCTATGGTGCCACAGGAAAGTTCCAGTCTGGCCTTATGTGACAAGGTGCAGTCAAACACAAATACAGTCATCATCCAGCCTATAAAGCTATGCATGAAACACGTGAATGTCATGGACGGACTTGGTTCTTTCCCCAAGATACCTTATTCTCTGTAGGCAGATATTCCAAAATATATTTCTAGTCTCAAACATTTTTGATAAAGGACTCAACTTGTAATGGTATTTTGACCATTTTTAAAATGGAAACTAAAAACAAAGTGCGATAGTCCTTTTGTTTTGGAATTGAGAGCATATTTTCATGCCAGCTATTAAATATCCCAAAAAAGTTCTTCTGCCTTTAAATTCCTAGAACAAATGTGAAGAAGAGTGTTACAGCTAATCAAATCATTTTCTCTTATTATCTGTCTTCAAATATTCTCATCTTTTTTTTACTTGCTATGTTTAAGGAAGTTTTTTTAAAAATAAAAAGTTTTGTTCTTTGGAAAAGAACGTGATTGTTGTTAGCAAGTTCTTAATTTTTATTCAAAGACATTTCCAGTTCTTGTTTCTTCTAGTTTCATTACATAGACATGGCGATCCATATGGGAGCTACCTATTCCCATTTTAATTCAGTTATATCCATAGTCACATAGTCAGGAAATCTTTGAGCTTGTGTAAGATTTGTTCTTGTAATAACTTTGCTCCACCTTCTTGTGGCTTCTGAAAAAATGGAGGATTGTTTTCTCAATTCTGAATTCCTGTTCATTTCAAAATATCAGTGCAGTGTGTGAGCCTTGAGGTGTGGGTCTCAAGGTGTCAGTCATTCAGAACTGAGTTTTTAAAATACCAGCTCAATGGTTTTAAGCAAATGTTGGGATTTCAGTTCTTTAAGAATAACCAAAGGAGGAAGACCCTCCTCAGAGGAGGGATCAAAGCCACCTGGTGAGGTGGCCCAGCAGCTGAAGTCCTCTAGAGGAAACAAACATGTGTCCCACAGAGCTTTCCTACCTCAGGCTAGGACCTTTGGCCCTTTGGAAGATACAGCTGCTCAGACATATCTAATCAGATAATTTGTTCTTGAGCATCCTCACAATAAAACAAACAAATGATTAACTCGAATTCTTTTGGGCACATTTCACCCAATCCTTTGGGAGGAAAAAAACTGAAATCCCTTTTATAGCATAGGACACATAGCCAAGCAGATGATCAAGCACTTTTACTTGAAAAGCTACTCCCCGACCCATTCACTGAAGAAATGTTGTCTGTGTACAGCTGGGAGATAGGACATCACTACAGAATGATTTACCTTGTGCATTTAATGAGTTTTTCCCCCTGACCTACCTAAGTCCTTGTGAGTTCTGAGTGAAAAGACTCACTACAGTGCAATCTTTTTTCCCCCTCTGTTTTTGTCTTCTTGTTCTCTTGGCCTTTCCCAAGTTGTTCCTTTTATGTTGCACTTTTAAATCTATTGTATCATTAATTAACATAGTTATTTCTTGAGCTTTTTCTCCTGGAGGAGTCCACCTGTTTTCCCTTTTTCTTCTTGCTTTGTTTCCTTGTTGTCATCAGAATGTGAATTCCTGGAACACTTCACTTTCCCATGAGGTCGTGGTTTAAGATGAGCTTTCAGCTCCATGGGAATCAGAGCTCTCCTTTGGGCCTCAAATGTTAAAGGTGTAAATATTTGTGCCACAATTGGTACTTAGCAAAATGTATCACTATTTAGAGCGATAATCTTTAATGGGGTGTTTTATTATTTATTGTAAATCCTTCTACAGCTCTGTGTTGTTGACCCAGCAGACAGGCCAGTACTATCCAAGGCCTGAAATAGTCCGGGTTCGGTGGCAACGCTGCTCCTGTCTTTCATAACCTGTAGATTTTCTACAGGGAAAGAAAAAAAGACATAGCCATATACTTTCAATGTCTGTTTCACTTTTAAACAAATAAACTCATGTAACAGTTTTCTAAGATGTCTTTTCTAAATAATAAAACATAGAAAAAGTAAGAGAGAATTTCAGCCGTTCAAAGTCTTTGCCAATAACTCTCAGATTTTGATCCTGAGTTTATCATACATGTAGGTGAGTTAGGGGAGTCGCCCAGGTAGCCTGTGATAGTCCAAGTCTGAGGGGGATGCCGTATGTTGTAGTGGATGCTGATTTTGTTAAATGAAAAGACATGATGACCCCCAGTTTCAATGGGGAGTAATTTCTACTCCTACCGCTTTTTTAACAACTATATTAACCATAAATAAACACATTGCCTGTTCCCTCTCTCTTCCTCCCTTTCTTTTTTTTTTTCCTTCTTTTTTTCACTTCCTTAGTTCAACTTTTGATAGATCTTTTTCGTCATAAAATGACAAAAGTTGGGTGATTGGAGAATCAGAGAGCAAGAGCTGTATGATCTGCACAAACTGGCTGCTTTTCTAGAGTAATTAGTGACAAACAAGTGACCCTTTGAAAAGTCATACAAAGATGAAGTCAGGTTCATTGCACTTATGATTTTCCTCCCTCAGAAGACATATCCCCAACTACACCCACTGCATTGGGTGACCCTACAACCACCCCATCCACATAGTGATGGTCACCAAACAACTCTCAGTGCTGTCCTCATCACACTCACCACAGTGCTTTGTCTATTGCAAAGCTGGGCGTCAGCTGCAGAGTCTCTGCTTCTGCCCTGGCCACTCCCTGTGAGGCACAAGAGAAGAAAAGAAACTTGGGGAAATTAGCTCAGCACTCTGGAAACTGCTTTGCTCAGCCCAGAGTTTTAAGTGTAAGCCTTCTACCCGCTAGCACGTGGCCATGGAGTTCAAGCTGGCCAGCGTTGTGGGAGCGCTGTACAAAGCACCCTCCACATTTATCTTTTCTCCTTTTTAGTTCCCTGCAAACAAGGTGCTGATTTGCACAAGAGAAAGATAACTGTGTGGTGTAGGTGCCACCCCGAGCCTCCTGTGGATGCTGCATGGAGCTTTCACGAGCACCCAAGGAGCCCATCACTCTTCCTTTTGCGGTTAGGCTTAACAGACAAGCACAGCCTCAGAAGCAGTGAGTGCAAGCAACAGAGACTATTTGCAAATTGATCAGACCCATGGGTTGCAGGAGTTCTAGAAAACTGGAGGATCTTTGTCTTTAGACAAAAGTAGGAACAGAAATAATTTTCATTTGCTCTGTTTGTCAATTGAAAAGGATTTCCTTCTGCTACCTAGGATCATGGGTACAGAAATGGTTGCACCCCACCTACTTCATCCCTCCTTCCTCATCTTCAGTTTTGCTCTTATCTGTTTCAAGAAGGATTTGTGGGTGTGTATTGTCTGGAATCTCCTAGGTGTTAAGAGACAGACAAAAAAGGCAGTGTAGCACAGGTTAGCATGCAGACAGTGAGGCCAGCCTGCCTGCTTCAAGTCCTAGTGTGGTGCTTGGGCTTGGGAAGCTACCTGGCTTCATTGTGCCTCAGTCTCTCCATCTGGAAAATAGCTGCTCTCCTAGGCTTCTCATGAAGGTTAACTGTAGTCAACCCACACAGTGCTCTTTAAAATAGCACCAGACACATAACATTACTGTTGTCTTTTAGTGTACGCTAGGTATGTAACAAGAAATTTAACATGCAGTGTCTCACTGAGCCCTTACAGTACCACGATAAAGCTGGTGTTTTTAGAATTATTTTCCAGTGGTGAAACTGAGACAAGAGATGTTACTGACTTGACAGTTTCCTTAACTAAGTGGCCAGTAAGGAACTCAGTTTCATTCAGATCCTTTTGATTTCAAACTGTCAAACCATTGCATCCTCCTTCTCCTGACACAAATGCAAAGCATTGCAATGGGACATTTGACCTGAGACCTAGATTAACCTAGTATTTTCTCTTTATAGATAAGATCTTATACTGTCTTGGTTTCTGGAAGTTTCTCCATTGATTCTTGGCCTGCATAAAATATGGCCTCTCCCTTTTGTGCATTTGTAGTATTCAGTGTGATTCCCTTCAAATTCTTTGCTCCTCTTTTCTATGCACGGTAAAGTTGGCATTCAGAGTAGAAAATTATTTGGAAAGTTGCTTTGCTCAGTGAATGTGTGCCTTTCTACTCTGTTTCTTTGGAGCAGCCCAGTAATAAGAGAGCCTCACTCCTCACAGCAGTGGAAATCTGCAGAGCGTGAAGATGTAAAGTGTATTGTTGCCACTAATCAGCAAAGCCTAGGAGGCTGTGCCTCATCCATGGTGTGGCAGCCCCAGTGTGCTTTATCTAGACACCACAGTGTTGGTTGTGAATGAACCCACTGTCTTTCCCTGCCCTCCCTTTCAAATTCTTCAATTTATATGTTTCAGCAAAGCCCCTGAGGTTCTAGTCCATCACCCCTCACTTATGAGGCTGCAGTGCTTCTTCTACTCCTGGGACAAAACTGTGGGTGCTGCAGAGGGCTCAGGCCTCATCTCCGTCCGCAGTGGGCCTTCTTCTAGCTCTGAGATTGGCTGTACTCTGGGGAGCTGCTGGGCCACATTCCCAGCACCCTACTCTGCTCTCAGCTCCATTGGAGCTCTGCAGGAAAGCCCTTGGCTGCTTCCGTAGTGGCATCATGTCCCAGCCCTGCTCAGCCTTGGCCCCATACAACTCTCTTCCAGTCACGTGCTCAGTGGGGTGACAGAAGCCTCGCTCATGGGTTATGTCCCAGTGCCAGGAATCTTGTAGGCACTTGCTAAATAGTTATCTAAAACTAAAGGACAGTGACTGTAAGCTCGAGGGCAGGGTGTATGTTCCTTTGTGGTGGCCTTGTTCTAGGTATGCTTAGATGACCCCTCACGGAACTCTTGGTGGCCCCAAAGGGAAGTCTGTACGCTTCAAACAGTTCCACGAGCTCTCCAGTCTCAAGATGGTTTCTACAGCCAGAGTCACAGTTTTCCTGGACACTCCTACTTAATTTTTACCGCTCCTTTGTGAAATGTGGGTATCATTATAATCACATTTTATAGATGAAGAAAGGCTCATAGTTAAGTGATTTGTGCGAGGGCATACAGTGGCCAGGTGATGAGTGAACACAGAGCTGCCGTCTCCCCAGTGCATGCACACAGTTATCAGGCTGTGCTTTCTTCCTCTTCTAGTTTTTGAGGTGTTTGCTGTCAGACTACAAATCTTCTCCCACCCTTCTGCCTCCCAGCGCCTCACTGCCTCACAGCCTAGAGCCCTTTCACTTTTTAAACTTATTTAAGAATGGTTTTGAGTTAAAGATACAAATAAAAAGAATGCTCGGCAAAGTAGTCTAACAATCACGTAAAAACTCTGTTATCTATCCGTATGTGCTTTCCTTAAAAAAGAAAGAAGGCCTCCCACTTCCCATCTTAATCTCCCCTTTGTAGTATTTAGCAGTAGTAACCAAAGCTGTGGAACATGTTCAGAAAGGCGACACTCACTGGTCCTAGAGTCCCCGGCTTCTGCATAGGTTCAGCCAGGGGAGGTTGAGCCAGGGGCTCAAGGAAGACCCTGAATATTTTGCCCCTGCTCTTCCACCTCCTGCAGTAACTGTGGCTTCAGTTCCTGTCACCATAGGCAAACTCACCTTGACTTTCTCCAAGCTTTCTCACTCAGCTTTCTCCAAGTGACCGCAGTGCCTGGGCTCTATGGACTCCCCTGGCCCTCCAGTGGTAGCATGGTGGTGGCTTTGAAACTGCTCTTATTCTTCTCTTCCCCACTTACTCTTCCACTTCGGGTACCCTAGTTTCCTGGCTTGAATTTTCTTGGGTATAAATAGGGCGTTCCATTTTCCAGGCTGGACTTGATGCAAACTGCAGCATTCTCACGCGTGACTGCGAGACTTAAAGTTTACTTTAGAAGCAAGGAAGGCAGATCTTATGACTAGTTTGGAGCCCTCTAATTAAAAACAGCCAAACCTTTGTGTTTGTTGTGGCTGTGGTATGAGGGGAACACTAATGGAAAGTCTGTGGCCCTGTTTCCGGTTCTAGCTGGGTCGCTAGGAGAGCGTAGGGTGCCTCAAATCAGGCCCTGCCTTTTATGTACACAAAGGCAGCCCCAGGTCCTTCCCTGCAGCCCTGCTCTGGCTTTAAACTCCTTCAGAACCAGCCCACTTTCAGGTTGCAGCTGTAGTTTCCAGTGAGGACCAGAAAGTTGCTTCCTTCAGTGTGACAACCCCTGGCTCCAGCCAGCCGTGCTTCTGATGTGATGTGTGCTGCTGGTCCCCAAGGGGTCCGGTGACAGGTTGTAGGTGAGCTAGGGCATTTCCACCTTTACTCTGGGAAAACCTACAGATAAGCCCTTTCTGGTTCTGACCCGGGCACAGTACACCCAGAAAGCCGTCTGCTCAGCTGTGCGCCTCAGCAGAACTGATGGTGTTCCAGAGGCGACATTTTTTCTCTATACCCTACATATAAAACCAATCGGCGTCATGTACAGATGGCACTTTCCTGATATAACATACCCACTCTTTGTTTTGACCATAATCTTTCATTCCTACACATCACTGATACAGTCCATGATCCGATATGATGTGTTGATTTGGGCCACATGTTCTGGGTGTCTTAAATTAACTTCGCTTTACTAAAACTCACTCCTTCTCCCCCCATCCCCAGCCCTTTCTTTTCAGAAGACACATTCAGACAATCACCATTCACCTCCAACTCATTCAACTCCAACTCAAAAGATCTGCTGCCCAGTGAACCAGTGCTCCACGGGAGAATGTCCACTCCAGGTATGGACACGGCGTTGACTTGTCTCTTACGATTGGTTGCTTAAGAATTGTTTCTCTGGAGTGTGCGAGTCTTCAGATTCTTGCTTGTACATTGTGGTTATTTCAGTGAAGTTTTTAGCAAAGGAGAAATGTCCTTTAAATGGTCACAAAAATTGATTAAAATAAAATGTAGATGTTGATAACCACTTCATCTTGGATTTAAGGGCTTATTGCTTTAAGAGCTGGCTGTCCCTTACTTGCTAATATTTTATACATGTAGGGAATTTTTTCCTTTAAAATAACCAAGTATCACCTGAAAATAACTTGCCTTAAATACTGTCAGTATTTCAGGCAGGCAGCCAGCAAGGTAGCAGGGGACAGTGACGAGACTGCTAGTCCGCGTTCACGCAGGTTCTGACCCTGGTGGCATATGGGTCATCATCACAAAGACCACATTGGTTTCATAGAAGCAACACAGCTCGTCAAGAAAATCTTGCTACCTGGATTTCAACTCTCTTCTTAGCCACGATTTTTCAACATACATCGATCTGGTGCTCCTACCATCTCGGCCATCAAGATATAATTTCCAATCCAGTCCTCCTTTTTCATTTCTCCTTTCCAAAGTAAAAGAAAAGATGTGCGTGCTGCCCTCTTACCAATAGCATGGCCCTCACTCAGGGCAGCTGTGTGTGTCCTCAGTGTTAGGATGGAATGAAAGCTTTGGAGGACCACTCACTGTGGTCCGTACTTCCTCCCCACCCCCACCGCCATCCCACCACCAGCTCCAAGCAAGGAACTTCCGGTCAGATCTTGCCTTCCCTACTGTTGACTGAATCTCAGAAGGGCTCAGTGGCGACCATTCTCCTTCATGTATACAGGAGAGCAGAGTGGGAACGGAGTTTTCCTGTGTCCGGGAATGACTTGCAGTAACAGTAGCGTTGTCGGTCCTGTTACCCTGCAAGAAGGAAGTTCAGGCATCTCCACATCTTTAAGGAGGCCTGTGTCATAGCGTCCTAGAGGGATGATTAATTTATGCTATGGAGTCAAGCCACACGGTATGAAATGTTGACTTCAGCTGTCACAGGTCTTTGGAAGCGGTTTGTAATGGGCAGTGGGAGAAAGGTGGCCCTCTGTCCTTCTTTAGTTCTGCGATGGCAGATCTGTCTCTTATCTCCATATGTTCAGGCAGAGTCTGTTTTCTGTAGCTTTGCACTTAGGGCTTTTCTGTTCACCCCTAGAAATAACATGCTTACACAGAACACATTACATAATAGTTGGTTCCAGAGGTGGAAAGAAATTCTGCTTAGTTAAGTCTTCATGCTCAAAGAGGGCCTCTTGGAACTACTGTTTGCTTCCCACAGCGTCATTTTGAATAGCCATCTCCCTGGTCCCAAAATTATTGCCCTGCTGTTAAGTTGATGGATTGTGACTTTCTAATGTCAAAATAACTGCCTAGGAATTGCCTGTCAGAGTGCTGTGACCCATGGGGCCAGCACCTCATGATGTATATACAAACTGTGCATCACCGGTGTAATGTTTGGCTTGGCTGTGTTTAAAGAAGGGTTTATTGATTGAGTTTAGAAGAGTGATACTAGTCTATGTTTAACTGTGCATAAAGAAGTTTTCTGTGATTTGCTTGCTTGATAAACTTATATTACAAATGAGATAAACTTACACCTAAAAGTTAACTCTTGGACACTGGGGCGGGGCGGGGATGATCAGCGTAACTAGCATTTTTGAAAGTACAAATACACTCTGCCTAAGGGTAGTCAATGTCATGTACTTCCAACAGAGCACTTCCTTTAGGCAAAGGGAGACCAAAAGGATTACTAGATACTTACATTTTTCCAAAATGAACAACTAAGAAAGGTGCACATTGTTTTATAAGCAAGGCAAAAATGCTTTAGAAATAGAATTCACATTGGAAAAATTCTGAATGATACGGTTAACCTATCATCAAATTCTCATAATTTCAAGACAGCCTGATAAAGGAAGCCTCAGTAATTTGGACTCACTGTGGAGAAAGCTAATCTGAATTAATGAAGATTGTATTTCTTTCAAGTCTGGACAGTGACAAATGGCCGTTCTCTAGTGGCTGCAACTACATAATCCCTGAATCACAACTTTGAAATTCAAAACAAATTACCAACCAAAACATTTTGAATAACTTAATGGAAGACTATTTATATATTACAAGAAGAGAGAAATTCATAGATTTTGTTGCAAAAATATCAATGTGCTTGATGAAGTATTAGTGTTTGTGTATTACATAAAACATGTTTTGTGCAACAAATTATGCCTCTGAAATCAGAAAAAACTACAAATCCCAAAATATGTCTGGCCCCAAATGTTTCTGATAGTTATTGGAGACCTACATTTATTCTAGCACAGTGCTAAATCCAGCGCTGGGAACAAGGAGATTGAAGCTATAATTGAGGATCTTAAATTTCTAGGTTAAAGAGTCATGGTTGCTTATAGAAAATTTTGAAAAACCATTGGGCAGCAGGTGGCTGGATCATTAGAGGGTAGGGGAACAAAAATGGGATCCACACAGGAGTCTTCCAGGCCCAGGGGAGCATTAAGTGAGGCCTGGGGTAGAAAGAAAAGAGGATGAGGCTCAACAGCAGACAGGGTGAGTTCACTGGTTGGGAGACTGGAGCCTTCTCAGTGAGGGGGCAGAAGACAGCTGGCTTCAGTGGCTGGGTAGAAAATAATTTGTTGTTAGTATGAAAATGAAAGCCTCAGAGACCTTAGAAATCTACCCCTAGACAGTTTAAACTCTACCATGAAAATATTATTTCTACTCTTCATTTGCTTAGCAAACTCTTTCCACAGAAAATGCAAAGATAAATGTCAGCTCAGAGAATTATCTTAGATTCCCAATTGTTAGATACCATAATTAATGAGGTTTAACATGCCTAGTGGTAGTCTTAAGAAATCCCTGCAAATATTACAGGCACACAGCGTAATTTCAGCAGTAGATCTTAGTGGACTGGCAGATACGGCTATAGTTTGGATTTGCCTTTGGGCTCCGAAGGTTGTGTGTGGCAGGCTTTGTCCCTATTTTGGTGTTATTGGGAAGTCAAGAAACTTAGGAGGTGGAGCCTAGGCGGAAACAGGAAGGCATTGGAGGCTGCCCTTGCTGGGGGCTTGGTCCATCCCCTTCCTCTGTCATTCATTTCCAGCTGCCATGAGATGAGTAGCCTCCTCTGTCAAAAGCTCCCACAGTGAGGACTATCCTACCACAGGCCCAGAAAGCAGCAGGGTCAGGTAACCATGAAACTGTGAGCCAACATAAACCTTTTCCTTTATAGTTCGTTTCCTCAGGTATTTTGTCACAGCAGCAGAAGACTAACAGCTCTATTTTGTATCAGTGAGATGAAATTCTCTTCCAAACGCCTTCCAAGTAGGCCCACAGAGCAAGGGAGGTGGTGGGTGAGTGTCATTTCAGGCAAAAGAGCTCTGGGCCAAGAGGACTGCAGGTAATATCAGTGTGTTAGGACTGTGTTTCGGGCCTGATGGAGAAGGAAGGACACAAAGAGAGAGTAGGATAGAGAGGTGAGGTTGGTGGAACTGCGGACTGTAAAGAAATCAAGAATAGCACAGTTAACTAGGCATTTGCCTTCAGCAGATGGTATCTAAAACTCACAGCTGCCACCAGCAGAAAGAAATGGAATAAACACAAAGCTTCGTGGTGTCCTGGCCTCGGTTGTTGCCAGTATTTCTAGACGGACTTGCCTGAGAATCAAAGAATGCTCAGAACTAACACCTAACATTGTCACTTGCTGTGAATGTCCTAGAGGTGACAGTAAGAAGTGACAAGGTGAAAACCACTCTCACCTTCGGCTAGGGTCATCAGTGTGGGGACACATTCCCTTAAAGCCATCCATAATGGATTGCCTATTGCACTTGGTTGGTGGTAATTTTACAAAAGAAATAAGAGATCTTTCCTATTGTGTGTAAGGTAGAAATTACAGAACACGGAGAAGTCAGTGTACTTTGTTTAATTTGTAATGGTCTCATTAGTCCAAGGTTTGCCTGAGTAGAAGAAAGTCTGAAGTTAAGTGTTGTGGGGGACACAAAGAGAGACTCTGCATTAGGAGTAGATTCAGTCCCACTAGGCTTAGTAGCACATGTGTGTAACCCCACACGTGATTGAGTTACTAAGGCAAAAGGATCACAAGTTCAAGGCCAGCCTGGACTAGATAGTGAGACCCTGTTTCAAAAAAAAAGAGTAGACTCATTACCTTTATACCTGCAACTGGTTTTATTTTTCCATCAACTCTGAGTAAGCAAGGGCTATTAAGGGAACTACATAACAGTGTGCCTCGGCAGTGCTTTGAAGCAATGCGAAGCTACAGTTCTGTGTTACTGCAATTTTGAAGTCACAGCGTGTTTGATATATATTAAGTCAAAAAGCAGAAACATAACCAGAATGAGTGTGAAGGGAAATGTGGGTCTCCCGGGATTCTGATGTAGTGTTTGGAGTCACCAGTGCTGCTGTTTATTTCAGATGAAGGCTGAAGTTAAATAGTACAAAACATATCAGCAATTATATTTGTAAATCTCTAACCTCATCCTTTGCTAACTTGCCTTGGACAACAGAAAAATTGTTGTTATTTATAATATGCCAGTAATAAGAAGAAAAAACCAAGAACACTAGTGCTCCTCTAAAAATAAGATTCTTTGGATAGGGAGGGGGAAATTTTAGTCCCTTTTAGTACTTGGTATGCCAATCAGGATTTGATGTTAAATCAAAAGAGTGACTTAGGAATGTGTTGGCCTTGTCTCCAGGCCAATTCTTGGTCTCTTTTCTCTTCTCTTCTCTGCCCATCAATCTAATTCAAGTAAAACTATGTCCTTTTCTGTTACGGTTTGGATCTTAGATGTCCCCCCCCCCCCGCAAGAACCATGTGTTAAAGACTTGGTCCCCTGTTGATGGTGCTATTAGTAAGGTGGTGGGACCCCTTGAGAAGATGGGGCTTCCTGGAAGGAAGTTTGATCATTTGGGCATGCATCATTGGGATTAACACAATCCTGGCCCCTGCCACACCCTCTAACTCTTCCTTGGTCGCCATAGAGTGACCAGGTTCACTCTACTGCATGTTCCCTGCCATGATGCTCTGCTTCACTAAAGGCTCAAAAGCAACAGAGCCAATTGATCATTGACTGGTATCTCTGAAACTGAACCGGAATAAACTTCTTCCTTATGGAGTGGTTTATCTCAGGTGTTTACTCACAGTAAGAGAGAGGTGACTGACACACAGACTTTTCTGAAATCTAAATAAATGACACCTTGCACTGTAGCACCACCTGCAAGTAACCCTCAGCTGCCATACTACTGGCCAGAACTGAGGCCTCTGTAAGACACTTAGCTTAAAGTGTATGTCCTAAGGTATGTCTGTTACATTTTTATATATTAAGAGTCCCTACCTCATACTGAGAAAGACAAATAGACAGACATCGAGATACAAAGCTGTGCCAGATTACAGGAAAGTGTTTCCTTCAGTCCTAATTCAAAAGAACAAATTCTTCTTTAAAGTTTGGCTAAGTCAGAAACAATAGAACACTGGATGTCAGTGGACATCTTTAAACTCTTTCAATGAAACAGTTTTGTGCTGTACAGAGAAGGAAATGAACGGTTATCAAGGGTCTACTAGGTTATCAGGCACAGAGCACATGTCATCTAATTCTGGAAATAACTCACTGAGACATGGGAATTATCTGCAGTTTACAGATGACTAAGTGGAGGTTCTGAAGTTTTAATAAGTTTGTTTCAAGTCATAGACTTGCTAAGTGGCAACGTAAGCATTCAAACCCAGAAGTACATGGTGCATCCTCTCGCTGTCTTGTGCTGTGTACCCAGTCAGAGGCTGAGCCGGCAGCCTGAGAGCAGAAGACCACGCTCCCTCCACTCCTCACCCTCACCCCCAACTCCAGGATTTGCTCATGTGCTTCCTGGACACTTGGGTCTTTAGTATTTTTTATTTTACTTTTTCCTTCATTCATTTACTCATTTATTTTTGAGTCAGAGTCTTACTAATTTGACCAGGCTCGACTCAACTTGGGATCATCCTGCCTCAGCCTCCAAAGTAGCCAGGCTCATAGGAAAGCATAAATCACCATGCTCTGTTTAGCATTTTAGATAGCAAGAATAAAAAATGAGTCCTTTAAAATAAGATAATCTGAAGAACTTGTGTGATACTCACTGTTAAGGAACGTAATTTTAATTTTGTACTCTTTCATGTTTCTCTTTTCCTTCTTCCTTTAATCCCCTGCAATGTCACAGTCACTTGGAGTACTGCTTTTGCAGAGGACATCACTAGATTTTAATGCACTGCCTGGTTCGTAGAAGTGGCTTCACTAAGCTGTGATAAAACTGTCTCGTTAAATAAAATACATCATGCTAACCTCAGTGGTGATCTGGTCAGCAGTGATGGGAAAGCTCTAGACAGATTCAGAACTTGGATTTCTCCTAAGCCCTATTTCCAGTAGAAGGAAATCAGAAGGTCTCCAAGCTCCTCCCATAGACTCCTTTATCTCAAAAGTTATGCCAACTACAACTTCAGCTCTGGTCCATTTCTGTGCATTTTAAGTCCAAAGCTATAGCTGGAACAGGAGAAGATTAGAGCCTAGTGGAGGCTCTTCATCCTAAACTCCTTATCCTAAATTTTTGCCATCACCACCCTGGCCCAGAACTGGGGGGAAAAGTCACCATGAGTGTTTCTTAAAAAACACAGCATTGGGCAGTGGGAGAGCCTGGGGAAGAGAAGGCTGCTTGGAAGCCCAATTTACCTGGCTTCTGATAGTTACTGAATTGTGTGCTTAGAGGAATTATTTCTGCATTTGCTGAGGCCAACTGACTTGTTTATACATAGAATACCAAGGGCATGCCTCCGGGCCTTGGGTAAGAATGTGTGTTAGTTTAGACCATGACAGAGATGGTCCTGACAATAGACTTCAGTTACACAGCTTACAGGTTGAAGGAACATTTCCATTTGTAACACAGACCGATGGCCCTGGGCTGAGGACGTATGGGTTGGTGCATCTTCTTCCTGTGTTTGTGTTTCAAATCTGAAAACTCTTGCACATTGCATATGGCATTCCTTTGATGTACTTGGGAGATAAATCGTGGTCTCGGCAGCTGTTTACTGGAGAGAAGAAGTGTTACAGTTATGGATTTTCCTAAACCAGATAAAGTTATTTGAAGCTAAAAATGTCGTGCTCAGAGCTAACCCCATCTGTGCCTCACCAGCTGGCTTGGTCTTATTGTAGGTGAATCCCCAAGAAGGGTTGTCGGTCCTTTAATATTGTATGGAGAGAAAGGTCTTTCGTTAGGTACTGTTGGCCTTGTGTCTGATTTAGTCCTTCTCAAAAATGTAACTAATTAAAACTAGTTGAATCGTTGGTCTCTGTTGAACAGCAATTATGGGCTCATCTACTGAAGTGCAGATTTTTAAAAGGATTGTTACCTTTACAAAGGAGAAATTTGTGTCTGATTTGGATGCCTCTCCTGAAATATCTATGAAAAGCCACAAAGAGCAAGAAACAAACAAACAAAAAAAAAACCCACCATTTGGCAAGGCCCCATTATCTCGCCCACATGGTATGTGGACTGAGTCAGTTGATCTCAAAGACAATACTTAGTAGGAAAGGGTCCAAAGGGCCTTTTACAAATCCAGGTTGAGGATTTTATTTGAGGCCCAGGTGCTCCGGTCCCCAGAGCTGTGAACACTTCGGCCTTGGCCTGGCGTCTTCCTCTGAGCAGAGCGTGTGTTGTGCGCACATCAAATATTCCAAATGCTGTTTAGCAGCGCTCAACAGCGTCTGTAGTTGTGTTTTTACTTTTGCAGAGACTATTTAGATGCTTTGAGGATGAATAGTGCCATAAAAGGCCGAATTCTGAGTACGTGTAATGGATGGTGGAGAGTATTTGTTTGAAAATTGCAACGGAGTGACCCCGGCTTCAGTTTGGGACTGGCTAATTCAATCTACAAGGCCTTTTTATATATACAATATGTTCTTCCATTCCTCTGCTATCAAAAATACATATTCTCATTTCATGCAATTTCTTCTTTGTGTTTATTCCTTTTCAGGGCAGCTACTGCCCTCCGGTAACCAGGGTAGGAAAAAAGAGAAAAGTCATTCTAGTCGCAAACGAGACCATTTCTTTTCATTCAGACAAATGACTCTGTATCCCCATATGCAGGCTAGATGAGGGCCTCTCTGTGAGAGGGACACACGCGCTTCACTCCACAGTCCTTTCGGGGTACACTAATTCACGGAGTGATAGTGAGGGGCTGCCTTTCCTCCCTCTCTTGTCCCCCTCATTCATTGTGAGTCCTTTACCAGGATCTTTGGTTTTCCTTTCTCGGTTTTCTGTTCAGAAACAAAAGATGAGAACTGAGAGCCAGAGGATGGCCATGTTTTTGTTCCTTTACTATTAGGTTCCTCGTACCATCTCCAGGTGCTCTGTCGAGGCACTTTACACACAGGGCCCTGGAGCTCTTTAAATTTAAATAACCAGGTTCCAAACTGAGTGCATCCTTCCCCTACCTCCAAATACTTCCTCTCCAAAAGTATTATTAATGAAAACTGTCCTCTTGTTTTTTCTGTTTTATCGATGACATCATCACCACTGCTATCATCATCATCACCTACCACTGCTCACCCCTGAATTTGAACATCATCTGTTCGTGTTCCCCCAGAAGCAGATCCTGAAATGAAGATTTGAGTGCAATGAGGGATTTTTTAGAAGTTAGACCAGATACACAGGCAGAGAGATGGGAATGGAAGCCAGGGATAGGGACAGCTAATAAGGTGAACGTTATTAAACAGGTTACCAATGTGGACCACTGAGGAATAACTTCCCTAGAGCTGTAGTTTGGATCTTCAGTATCTCCCTAAGACCCATGTGTTAAAAGCCTGGGGCATGGGGCATTTTCAAGGTGAAGCCTAGGGAAAGAGAGTCAGGTCACTGGGGACGTACTCTAAGAGAAGGTGGAAACCCTGGTCCACCTTGTTTCTGTCTTGGCTTCCAGCCTCCTTGAGGTGTGCACCTTCCTCTGCCATGGCCTCCACTGGGACATGCTGCCCTGCCACAGGCCCAAAGGCAGTGAGATGGAGCAACCACAGACCGAAACTATCAGCTGAAACAAACCTTTCTTCCTTATAAATTGTTTACCTCAGGTATTTTATCACAGTGACAGAGCTAACTGGGGAACTCTGAGAAGCAATATAGGACACACACTTCAAAGTTTCCAAGATGAGGGGTGAAAGACCTGAAATATTTATACTCAGTCATTGAATAAAACTGCTCCCATGAGAGTTAATCCTCTTAGCCTCTGGTCTGCCACACAGGTGGGCCAGGCAGGCTTCTTCAGTGGCCTCAGAAAGCCCTTGGGAAATAGCTACAAGTGCTGGAGCAGGAAGTCAGGCGTTGAGGTAGAAAGCGAGGAGTTGCTATTTGGGAAGGGACACGGGTACCATCATGTCTCCCACGATCATCTTTACCACAGCTCACACTTGCCGTTACCAAGGCCTCTTGCCCTGATCATCCTAGATCTTTCTTAGTGTATCCTTTCCATTCACTTCCGAGTGACAGCTCCTTTACCCAGGTCTGTGTCACTGACTCTGTCTGGTCTTCCTCCTTCCACTGTCACTGCTCTGATCTCTTCTTGCTGTCCTGCAGCCAGCCTTGTCTTTCTAGATGGCATGTCTCATTCCTCAACCCTAAATTTGAGCACCATTTGGTCAACACTTAGGATTGAACTCTGACCCCAGTTCCTTTTTCCACTGCTCTCATGACAAAGTCTAAACTGTGGGCTACTCGGTCATCAGACCCTATTCTTTTTCTGGAGTCTCTGCTCTTTGAAAATTATTCTCTGGAATTCTGAAACTTGTTTAGATACTACTTTCTTTGATGTTTTTAGATATTTACAATTTCCTGTTTTCTCTTCAGCTTAGTTATAAAGTCCTTGTTGAGCATAAACCGTCCTATTGGTCGTTATCCCAACCATTATGATTGCTCAATAAATTGGGATGCAAAATATTGAAAGTTGTTGAAAAGTTGTGTGTGGAATAACAGAGTTGAATGTTTTAAAGAGAGACTGCGTAAGACTTTGATTATAACACAGATCTATTTTCTTTTACCACAACCTAAAAACGAATCTCCTTTTACTATAAGGGGCACAATAAATCCCTTTATAAATATAATTCGTCATCTAAGGGGAGTGTTCACATTATCGGCGAGGAACTCCTTTTAGAATACAGTGGTTTACATTGGCAGGAGAAAAGCTGCAGGGCTATTGTGTTCATTTACTTCACCTAGATACAGAGCTAACTCCTAAAGAAACTGTAGGGCATCAGGCAGAGACTGGGAGGTAAAAGTACAAAAAGACTTCAGACGGACTGATGTGAAATTTCAGTATTTAAGGTAATGAAGCCAGGCAGGCTGATGGACTGCCCTGGAAGCTGAGGAAGAAGGAGACTCACCTTGAGCCCAGGAGTGTGAGGTCAGCCTGGACAACAGAGCAAGACCCTGTTTATTTTTTTTTTACATAAATTAATTTGAAAACCCAGTGATTTTCAAGTGTAATAATAAATTTCCCAGTCATAGAATTCCCTACGTCATTAAGTCCCATATTAAGAAGTCCGGAATTATTTCAGGTAGCAATTTCCCCATCTTTAAACTAACAGATGTTTTTAAGATTCCATTTATTAAATGTTCTCCTTTTTAAATATCATCAAGATCCAGATAGGGCAGCAGTTCATAGGAGTCTAAAGTAAATATTTACAGGAATATTTACAGGAAACTGCGAGATAGATTTGAATTCGGAGCTGAATCACTGTAGAATTGGGACAGCCCATGAAATGCAAATATGGCTTGCAATGAATATTCTGTAGATTGAGTTGAACTCTAGAAGTGTAGATAAAACAGAAATTCTTAACCATTTTTATCCGGTAAGCTCTTTCAAAGAGAAGCCAGGGTTAAATGAGGTTTTTATAGTTTGTTAGAAATCCACATGAATGATCTAATACCAACATTTATAAAAATATGTATATACGACAAGAAAAAAGATCAGAAAGGATACTTAAAATGTTAGCTTTACTTCATTTTAATTGTGACTGCAAGTGATTTTAAGTCTTATTGACCAGCATTTTTTATAATAGGTGTATTTTATTTTGTAGTAAGGAAAATCAATAAATTCTTTTCATTTTGAGCAAGGAGCATCTGTCTTGTTATCCTCATACTAAATCCTTGATACCAGATCCCTCTAGAAGCTTCTCTTCTGAGGATTCTGCCTGGAGCTTTGGCTAAGATGAACTTTGGCAGAACCATATTTAAAGATGAGCCCAGGATAAAAAAAATGGTAGACACGAATGTGAAGTGAACGGAGATATTTTGAGTTGGAAGAGATGAAAATGCTGGGGGAAAAATCTTGTTGAGGGACTGTCTGGAACACAGAAGATATCAGACTACTTCGGACTGAGGAAGATGGTTTCAGTGGCCTGTGCTTATTGCCGCCTGCCATTTTCACGATTTCCCTTCCTCTGTTCCACGCAAGCTCAGGTATCTTTTCCCATCTGGGGTTTTCCAGTCAAAATGACTCATCCAACTGCAGAATCCAGTTTCCCATTCTAAGTATCCAGGAGTGAGTAATGCAGAGCAGACACTTATTTTTAACATCAATGGAATGAGGCTCAAGGACCTTCAACTGAAAGATTAGTGAATGGGTTCGTCCCGGGAAAGGGACTGGCAAGGTTATCGAGGAAATGAGCTGGGTTACAGGAATGGGACAGAGACCAGGAAGCAGGGTAATTAGAGAGTGGGATAGCCCTGGAGGTAGACTGATTTACTGAGAAAAAAAGAAAGAAAACAGAGAAACAAAAACAAAAACAAATTAAATCCAAACTCCAACTGCCATTTTTTGCTAGAGGATGGAGACAGGAATTAATCGATGTGGATTTTAAGTAACCATTTTGTGGCAGTGTGACTCACACCAATTATTTTTTGCTGGCTAATTTTGTATGTACTGTATAGGCAGTTGCCAAGAGAAACCAGAGGAAAAGTTTACTCGAATGATAAAAAGGCAGAAAAGTAAAGAAATGTGTGTTCTGAATGCTTTTAACATGTAGACATGCTTTGGTATGTGAAAGTTATTCTTGACACTATTTTCAGTCAAATTGTTTTTCATTTTTATGAAACATGTTAATTTTTAAAGCACTTCAGTCTATCTCCCAACTGTTACTTTTATCACTCAAAATGTGGTATTTTAAAAATATCATCACTGGTGTCATAGTAAGACTTGCCTTTGAGCCCATGCTTCCATAGTAATTAATATTTTTTTAAAGAAAAGACATTTGAACGTAAAAAAGAAAAACAAAATGTTTGTAGCAGTTGTCTTTGGGTGATGATGAGAAATCTAGCTGTGTTCAAAATCCCATAACAGTTTTAAAAGTTGACAGTGTTGGTGGGGCCACGAAACTAGCTGTCTGTGGCCCTCTGGGTGTGGGTTGGATCTCCTGCCTTAGAGGACGGTATTTTCATTCTTCTTTCTCTATCATGGTGGGGGATACTGAGATATTTGAAACAAGGATAAAATGTAAAAAACTCTGAGTATCATTAATTAACTGAGGAGCAGTGTGAGAAGCTTGTGAGCAATTTGTGCCACTGAGGCGAAAAGATTTCATTCATTCCACACGTTACGTACTAAGCTGCTGTTATATTACAGGTACTTTTTAGATCTTGGGAAATAGCAATGAAGAAAAATTCCTTGTCTCTATGAAGTTTTTACCTTGGAGAGGCAGACATTAAACTAGTATTGTATAAAAATACAAGAATGTGGAAAGCTAACATTGTTTTAGTCTGTTTTCTATTGCTATAACAAAACACCTGAGACTGAGTAATTAATAAAAAACGGACTATTTGGCTTATGATTCTGGAGGCCAGGAAGTCCAAGAGTGTGGTGCAGGCATCTGCTCAGTACTGGTGAGAAGAACATGGCAGAGGCATCAAATAGGGAGACAGAGTAAGTGATCTAGAGAACAGATGTGCTAGCTCAAGTCTCTCTCCCTTTATAAAGGCATTAGTGTCACAATGGGTGCTCACCTCTCAAGAGTTCCTGGTATCCTAATCCTCCCCCAGAGGCCCCACCTCCAAATATCATCAACCTATGAATGTGGAAGTTAAATTTCCTATAACTCTCTTCTTTGAAGGGCAACTTCAAGTCCTGGCTAACAGGATAATAAGCAAGGTTTTGGAAGAGTCCCCCTAAGTGGTGGAGGTCAGGGAAAGAGCCCAGCAGGCGGAGCTGCCCAGACACTCACTGGAGCTGGCCATGCCCTGGTGTGTAAAGAAGAGAGGCTGGTAAAGGGGGCGGTGCCCAGGGGCCCTGGGGCAGTGAGCAAGCTTGGGGAATGACCCACTGCAGGGAAGGACGTGAGACTGGGGGAGGGGGGCCTTGTGGGGCCTCCTAGCAAAGAGCAAAGACCTGGGCTTGTCCCGAGGGTGCGCCACATACTTGTGGAATGTCTGAGCGGAAGATGACATGATCCTTCTTCCATTTTTAAGAGTTAATCTGACTCTTTCGTTTAATCTTTAAAGCCCAAATAAAGTCCCTTGAAAGACTTCATGGAAACCAAGAGGCCCTGCTTCGAGATAAATGAGGCAAAGAAAGTTCATTTGCTGAGTAGTAATTTTACAGCGGATGGGATCTGTGCCTCTCTCTAATAATTAGTTAATTGTTGATGCTGAGTATGGCCCAACATTTATCTCATTTAATTTTCTTTATTAAGTTATAAAAGACAGTTCTGAATTACTTTACTGTTCAAGTTGAAATTTTCTTTTCTTAATCAGTTGAAATGAATTACCTAGTTTACAGAGGAAGTCTGCAAAACTCATTTTAATAACAAAAAAAGCCTCAGAAAACTATAGCATGGAATCTGAATTTTTAAAAAAGACAAACACATTATTTAGCATTTCTTCTAGAAAAGAGTGCCTTCGCAAGAAAGGTGAATTTAGCTTTACACAAGAATTGTGCCAGCATTATTTACAAAGAGCTGTGTCAGGGAACTATGAATTCTCCAATAAAACTGCAAATTACTCTAACAGATGCTAACGAAATGTGCCTAGAGGCTCTTGTGTATGTGGGTTTTTCCAGCACAGCCTTCGAAGGGCTGATTTACGATCCTGAAACCACTAATGATGGCATTTTCTAAATGTTACACCAAATTACATTGTGTAAGACAACAACATTCATTATTTACAACAGAATTCTTAAATATTTGTTACATACGTGTAACAAATATTACATACGGTCAAAGGGCTGCTATATGCTGGTTAGTATACAATTGCATCTTTTAGAGTGAAGGATTAGCCTTTGCCTTACTCACGGGAGTGGTACTTAATGAGGAATTTTTAAAACCTAGTTATGAAGTAAGTGTGCCATAGGTACTGAAAGGCTTAAAGACGACTTTTCATGTTAAACATACCTTCGGTAATCTCTAGGTGTTGAAATACCTTAAAAATGTTCTATTTGTTAACCGTAGTATGTGAGCAACACAGACTTTTAAGACTTGCCCGATAGAAACCCACTGTTCCGCCCAACATGTAAATATGTTTTAGCCAGGGAACAGAGTATGGGGTACATGATGAGCTAGTCTAGACTTATCTGGGTTCCATGGTTGAGCCAAGCCTTTCAGAGGCAGTTAGCTGAGACAGAGGATGAGACAGTTGGTTTCCATCATAAAACAGGCGATCCACTCCTTGTAGGCAAGATGCGAGGCTGGCTAGTCAACTGTGTGCCCTGGAGTGAGCCCGAATTACAGTTTCTTCCAGGATAGAGCCAGCCGTAAAATTCCAAATACCTGGCAGAAGGGGCACAGGGTGAGAGGGAAGATCCTTTAGAAGTGGTCCATTTCCCGCAGTATGTGCATGTGTATGTATGGATCCACATTCATTTCCCTGCTGCACACTAGGAATGTTTTGCTATTTTAAATAGAAATTTCCACTAAAGAGACTAGAGGGTTATTTTTTAAGGCAATTTTTGCTTGATGCAATGAGGGCTACAGAGCTACATAAGCATAAACTAGAAGTTACAACAAAAAGGTAATAAAGTTAAAGAAAACTGCATCCGTTTTGAGAAACTCAAATTTTCTATGCATACATAACCCGATCAGATGCTCCTTTGGGGTTCACACTGAAAACGTTTAGTTATTTTCATTCCTTTGGGGAACTTGGATAAACTTGTACTGAGACCTCTGGGAGAACTTTACTGCTTTAAGCTAAATGATATTGCTGGTTCTGCTAAGTTCTTCACATCTTAGGGAGTCATAGACACCAATTTGTAAGGAATCCTTTGATCAGTTGAAAAAACTCATCTCTGCTTAGAAGGAGATGATGAAATTGATGATCTCAAGATGCTGGTGCCAGCTCTGGGCCTCTCAGACTGTATCCACGACACTCTCTAAATCCTTCTGCAAACAGCTGCTTTCCAACATGACAGCCTTTTATTTGTGCAGTTGAAGAATGAGGCGTGATTCTGAGCCACTGCTGGCCAGCAAAGAAGTGATTTTCTTTCCCTCTTGGTGGTAGCCAGTTTGGGCTCGTTTTATTCACATTGCTGAGCTTAATGAGATTGAAAAGATTTTCTAAAGGAAGAAATTTTAAATCTGCCCTAGGGAAAGTAATTTGCTTTTAGATTTTAGTTTTAATAGACTTGGGCTCTTACGATACTGTGTCAAAACAAAGTACACAGAACAGTGTATCAAATTGGTGGCTTTCAAATTTTTTTGCCCCTTTTTTGCAGTATTGGGGATTGAACCCAGAGGCATCTGCTGCTGAGCTTTTTTTAAAAACAAAATGTAAAGATAAAGTTGCACTTTTTTCCAGGCTAGCCTTAAACTTTCAATCCTCTTACTTTGGCCTCATAAGTACCTTAGATTACAGGCGTGCACTTCCATGCCAGGCTTGGCTTGGCTTGGCTTAGTCTTTAAAAAAGAAATCTAGTAAATGTCACGGTGGGGGAGGGGCAGTAAAATGGTATGAAATACATAGAGATGGAATGTTTCATATGTAGGTAAGTGATGATAGAAAAGAGGAAGAGAAGGGAGTACAGGAGGAGAAAACGAGGCATGAAGTGAAGGAATGGGATTCATAGACACCGGTACTGAAACAGTCTTCACATTCAGACCGGGTCTGGTGTTTTCTAATGTTTCCTTTTTTATTTCACTTTCTAAAAAGTATTGATTGAGACCCACTGAGTTCTTCTCATCGCCTGCCAGTGGGTTAAAAGTGGAATGAGGAGCCTCACTGGCTGACCAGGAGTCCCCTTCAGGCCATCTGGGAGGGGCTCTTGTGCCCTGACGCCCACCAAGTTTGTCTGCAGCGAACTCCCTCTGTCTTGTTGAGACGGCCTCGTCATCCTGAACCAGACTTTCAGGCTGGGACTTTATAATCCCAAACACAGCAGAAGGGACATAACCCTTCCCAGTGTGGTCTGATCAGAGTTCTGCTTTCTGTCTTAGAGGACAGAGAAAGTGATGATGTTTTTACATTTGAGTCAGTCTCCCTGAAGAACACCTCTGAATTGCTTTTCAAACTCTGAAAGTATTAGTACAGTGAACTTAAGTGGGAGGAAAACGCTAGAGGACATTTTTTAAGTTCTGCTTTTAGCCATTAATTGAACCTGGAGAGTCCTTAGTATCTGAAACTAGTCTTTGGTTGTGCACCTTCTCAGATACAGGTAACTATGACAATGCCCAGCTTTCATTCTTAGTCAGTGTATAAGGGACAGATGACCCAGGATGTTGCCTTTGATTTCCATTTTATAAAAAGATTTCTTCCTATGAATAGCAGATCCCCTTTCCTCCTCTGCCTGTCATCCCTCACCATGAATGGTTAGAATGCTCAGAATAATGGAGTTTTTTGGCTGCTGGAAATGATGGATTGCAGCAATCGACTAAGCTTTTAAAAGCGTATGTATGAAAGGAGAGTGTGTCTTGGATTCCACGTACTCCAGAAATGAGCAAAAAGAGAACTCTCTCAATTAAAACATAATGTGATTTGCATCCCACCCTTGGGGCATTACTTCTGCTGTGCTGATGAAAATGAACATCACACTGATTGGCTTCCCACACCCTGACAATCATTAATTATGCCAAAGGTGCTGGGGATGTGAGTAGCAATTTAAAGAAATGCAAGTTGACAGCTTTTTCCTCGCCTCGCTCTGGAGCCCCATCTCGGGACAGGTGACAGCCTGATGTGTCTTTTTTCAGTATATTTCCTCCCCAAACTCTCCAACAAGAAAGAGATTTTCAGTATCTTACTTGCTGTGAATTAGCCAATCCCGTGGAACGCAGGAAGGCCGAGTCTTAAGGGAGTATCTAGGTGGAAGACTCTTAAAGTTCAATTAATGGTTAAAAGCAGAATTTTAAAAATGTCGTCTGTGTTTTTCCTCCCACTTAAGTTCCCTGTACTGGTACTTTCAGAGTTTGAAAAGCAATTCAGAGGCATTTTTCCATGAGATACTAGGTGGGACTAAGAAGTTATACATTTGATAGTATCTTCAAATGCTTCTTACTCATACATGTGTCATATCTGAGCCTCTCTAGAGAGAGAGCTAACAACATATGACCGCTACAGGACATTTAGTGAGGCAGTGGTCTCAGTTTGGAAAGGGTCAAATTCTCCGTTATCATTACAATTTCTAGAAAAGAATTCTGTTCCTGCGCTAAAGTAGTGGATTTTTTTTTTAACTTCACATAGACAATTACTTCTATCTTCACCTTGGATAAAGGAAGTTGGACTAACAGTTAGATGTGCTTAGAATGATGTCTATAACTTTTTTACTACCCTGGGAATTTTTCTATTGAAAGCTCAGTGAACTTCTTAATTTAAAAAATAAGAATCAGTTCATGCTCCATGGCCCTGGTCAGCAGGGCACCGTTATCATTCAGAGTACGTGAAGGACCTACCTGTCCGTATCCTTGCTAGAATTTAAAGAGCCAACGTCTCTGCTTTCTCCAAGTCTGCCACCTAGGATGCATCCGATGCGGATACGTGGTTATCAACTGGGAGTCATCTGGTCGCCATGGGACGTTTGGCAGTGTGTCGTGTTATTCTTAATTGTCTTAGCTAGGGGACAAGCACTGCTGTCATCTTAATCATAGAAACCAGAATGCTGTTAAATACCCTGTCATGCACAGGACAGGAGCCTCATATTAGCTGGTCCAAAATGTGAGCACTGCCCAGAGTGGGACACACTGCGATATGTTGGCAGTGGTACACACAGGAATCAAGGAAAGCCCAAACTCAGTGATCAGATGCACAGACCAAATGGTATTGCTCTAACTGTGCATAAACACAGACTTCTGGAAAAATCTCTTAAATCCCTAATCTGTGGCTTGGTTACTTACTAATGCTGCTCACGCTTGTACTTGTTTTATGAAAACAGCTGGGCAGTGGTACTATTTAGTGTGACAGTGATCTAAAAAACAAGCATCGAACAGGACAGAGTCTTGCTCATACATTATCATTAAAATCTCAGGAAACAGAGAAGACGCACTATAATGCAGGAGTCCCATTGCCTGTAAACTAACTGAGAATGCTTTACATGATCAAATTGTAGGAGTTAGAACAAAGATCTGATGGCTATTTTTTTAAAATTCAAAATTGCACTAATTTAATTAAATAAGGTAGAAGTTTGTTTGTATTTTATTTAACCAGAGTATAAAATGTCCAGGGCCAAGGTGGCAGCTCTAGGGACCTGAGGAGCTTTGTATCCTGCCATCCTCACTTACAGCTTCCTTTTCATGATCCAGCGGGGCTGCTCTAGCTCCTACCATCACGTTCACATCCTTGACAGCAGGATGGCAAGAAGGAAATCCAGGGCATGGCACTCCTTTTGTTTCTTAAGATCTTAATTGGTTTTATTTTCAAGTCTGGACTTGGGAAATGTAGGAGGAGATTTTAAAAAACAGTGAATGTTTAATTTCCTAACTTGCTGCATTAAAAGACGCACTGCCCAGAATAAAAGGCCATGTGGAGGGGGGAGTAGGGCGAGTACTTTGAAGGGTCACTAGCAATGGCATTGCCCTCCCTGTAAGAGCATCACTTGGAAGTTGTCCCTGACACTTCTGGTCATCCTGTGGTCTGCATCTTGGTTACATGGCCATGGCAGTGACGGTGTCTAGGTGGTCATTTCACTGTTTGCTGATGCTGAACCACGGGTCTGCACCTGGAATCCCTCCTTTGGAAACTGCTGGTGATAATAATGCCTGGTTCACAGGGTCGGCTTGAGGATTAATCACACGATGTACATGAGACCCTAGAGCGGTGCCCAGTGCCCCTGGAGCATGGCCGAGCCCCTGTCACAAAGGCCTGTGCCTGCCCGGTGCATTTGATAGGAGCTGATCTGAGCCTTGCCTTATTAAGCAATGTAATTGTCTGTTCATTTGATTTGCTTTTCGAATCTCAATAAGTGTTTTTTTTTTACTTTGACCTAATTTCATGTTGCACCCCCCATCACCCACTTCCTTAATCAGTGTCAGAAAGTGAGATTGGATTTGAAAATGGTGGTGATGGTGATGATGGTGATGATGGTGATGATGATGTTAATGATGATGCTGGTGGTGATGATGATGCTGGTGGTGATGGTGGTGATGATGGTGGTGATGCTGGTGATGATGCTGGTGGTGATGGTGATGATGGTGGTGATGGTGATGCCGATGATGATGATGATGGTATTAATGACTGCAGTGGCTGAGGCTGTGCTACCATGAACCAGGGACCGGCCAGCTGCTTACCTCGGGCCACATCCCAGATGTGCGAGAAATTCAGTGGAGTTGGTGGTGCCGCAGCTTCTGTGTCAACTTCAGATAACATCGCCTCGCTTCTGTTCCTTTACAGAAGTTGGACATTTCTAATTTGATCCAGCAAAGCCCATTAAACTCATGAAAATTCTGTTTACTCTTCAGTAAAGACATTTTCAAACTCATGCTGGAAAACTTGTACCTCAGAAGAACAAGTGGCAGTAGCCACTTAGCTTTTTAGAGTGTTTCAGACTTCAGCCTCATAAAACAAATACCTTTTGCTGAAATTCTGCCTCATCTGCCACTAAAAAGCAACACAGCTAAAAAATAAGGTTAGAATGTCTTGAGAGCTACAAACACACACACACACACACACACACACACACACACACACACACGGCACACACACACTCATCCAGAAAAAAATCCTATATTGTTGATAGGATAATTTGGCCTTTAAAACACATGTTCCTTGCTAGGTCATTTCACATTTTTTCCTAATGTGAATTTTGCAAGCAAGCCACTACCCCTGTGTAGAAAGTGGTGGAAATGCAGATCATGTATATTGCTTGAATGCGTGTGTGTGTTGTGGGATGTGTTTCCTATGGATTTTAGCACTCGGATGTGATTATGAAGTTAGTACTCCTGTCCGAAAATCTTCTCCTGGTTTTCTTCTCAAAAAGTGTCTAACAGCAAAGTTAAAAGTAATAACAAGTGCTTTGTCACTTATGACAGGGTAACTGCCAAAAACTTCAACAAAACCATAGTGATGAGATATTTAAAGTCTCCCCCTAAAAGTGGGAAGAATATGTTCAAATGGGAAAGGAAATATAGGATAGGACAGGGGGAAGGGAAGGAAAGGAGAAGGGAAAAACAGAGAATAGAAGGAAAAAATGAAAACAAAGCTTTTGTAAATGAGGAGGAGAAGAAGGTTGAAGGGAGAAGAGGGGAATGGAGGAAAAAAAGAAGAGTCAAGTTATATCTTGTACAGCACAAATTCCCTATGACGAATGGGATCATTATGTGCATCAAAAGTATACCACTAAATTAGTGTTTTAAAAATTAAAATTAAAAAATTTTGAAATCTCCCCCTAAAAGTTTCCCAAAGTCCTTTTGTTCCTCACAATATAAGTTTTACTAGAATGATCCTACATCAATTTAATCTTAAATTCAGTGAGGCAAGATGATAGTGACCTGTTACAACAATTTCTATTACTTTTATCAACAGAAAACGATAAGGCAACTTACTATAACCCTTTGGAAGCGCAGATTAGCTGGACTGACTCGGCTCACCGTCTTCATGAGGCTGACGCTAATATGAATGCTCAGAGAGAGAAAGTCTGGGTTTAGCAACAAGACATTGTGAATTTCAAGATTAAATCCTTTCCATGTATATCATGGAAACGTCCCTCTTTTACAGAGGTTCCCAACCTTTCTGGCACCAGGAATGGATTTTATTGGAAATAGTTTTTCCATAACTGAGGGACTGGGAGTGGTTTTAAGATAACTAAAGGATCATTTAATGCCTCCCCATGGCACGCACTATTGACAGTAGGGTTCCAGCTCCTCAGAATCTACTGCCCCGGCAGATCTGAAGGAGACAGAGCTCGGTGTGGTGATGCAGTTGACAGAGAACGGCTGTAGATACAGCTGTGGCTTCATCCACTTGACCACTGCTTATCTTCCGCTGTGCAGCAGGCTCCTAACAGGCTGTGGGATCCAGCCTGCTTAAAATCCAGCATGCTTAAAATTATTTAGAGATGAAAAGAAATAAGCTTTAGAGTTTTTTCCTCCAAGAAAAAAATAAAAAGGAAGATTTGACCCTTGTCCTTCATTTTAAAGCAATGCATGAGAAAATAGGCACAGAAGGAGCAGGTGGGGATGAGGACTGATGGCCTGATATTGGTGGATGAACGCCAGAGAAAAGGAAAAGACAAAGAAAGCCTTTTCCTGCGAGGCGGCAGTCCTGAGAGCAGGCTGGGTCCTCTCCACAGTGAGAGGACCACACTCTCGGAGCTCACCTGGCTTAGGATCCTTCGAGCAAGCAGGAGAGCAGCTGTCAGGTGATAGGAAGGCAAAACCCTGGCTGTCTTCATGTAACTGCAGCAGGAGGAGCCCCTGGGAGGGTCAGTGTGAAGGTTTCTAAAACAATCAGACTTTTCCTGTTTGTTTGTTTGTTGTTTGGTGATGGCCAGAACTGGGGGTGGAACTCAGGGTCTTGTGCACGCTTGGCTGGTGATCTACCACAGCAACATCCCCATCTCTCTGATCCTACCCACAGGCAAAAGGTGCACCCGTAAGAGCAAGGTCTGAACTTCTGTTTTATTCTATAGATTCTCTTTTATCCAACACAGAGACACTCAAATTTCTATATTAATCCTGACAGGATTTGTTTGTGAAAGACTCTTAGATACTTGTAATTTTTGCTTTGGGATGTTAGATTGTACAAGAACCCCACTGATTAATAATTATTGCAAGTGTAGTCTGAGAATTGTACAACTCAGAACTCTTAGCCACTGGCCCGAAGAAATCAGCATTGCTTATAAAACAGCTCAGTGCCATCAAAGACTTTGACTTTGATGTGGCACAGCCCTAGTGAGGACACCCCCAGTAGAGGCACCTCTGGCCAGTGTGTGTGGTTACCATGTAGGTTGTTTGGAGGAGCAAATGATGTAATTATGTCGGGTATTAACAGAGTTCGTGTAAATTTTATTATTGTTGCTGTTGCCGTATTTTCTGCACAGGTATTAGGAGAGAACTGGTTAGAGACGTGATTTTCAAATGACCAAATAAGGTCTCCCACCATCACCCACAGGCTCACTGCTCCTTGCTCACCCACCATTACCCCCTCCCACCTCATCCCAACTTCCTGTGCATCCTTCAAGAGATATTTTATGCACAAACAAATGAAAAGACATCTGCCTGTGTCACTATTTATTTTAGAAGCATTTATTCTTAAAGAATTTTCCTTTCAATTATCACCTTGATAGTGAAGTAAAAGTCTCTTCCCTCCATGGTTACACATGGCAAATTGTTTGCCCCGAGAAATAAAATGGTTATGTCCTTGCCAATCTGCAGAATACAGAGGACGTTCACATCCTTTTGATAGAGCAGACTAAAGGCCATAGGAGTGGCCTGATAGAGTCACACTGCAGCTGATTCCTGCATCCAGCGGGGCATTTTATCTTAACAGAGATACTCGATCACTTGGGCCGAGTATATGGCTGTCCATAATCAATAATCTTTTTTTTTACATATTTGTATATCATTGATTAGCCAACTAGTTCCAAATTGTTTTCAAAGGGATTTAGAGACCTTGGTTGAGGAGCTACTGTTAAGGAATTTACTCTAGTTCAGTAGATTTAGTAAAGAATTTCAGAAAAATTGCACTGACCCCCCACTTACTTGCTCTTTTTTTTTTTGTACTGGGGATCAAACGCCCCACCATGTGCTTCAAGGCAGGTGCTTATGCCGCTGAGCTAAATCCCCAGCCCCTTTGCTCTTAAATTTTAAAACCTGCCACACACACACACACACACACACACACACACACACACACAAAGCTAATCTAGTCATGACTTAGCTCGTCCACATTCTGTCACTTGTTCACTGAAAGGAACCTGTGATTATCCTGGTGCCTAGATAGTGTGATATTTTTGTAAGTCAATGCAGTGAGAGAGGAAGTAGCCTCCATCGCCCTCCGTGAGCAGCTGACTGGCTCTGACCTTGTTTGTCAGTACACGTGGTTAAGGACGTATTCTAGGTATGATCGTCTACAATTTCAGTTGAACCTTCCTTTTGAAAAAATTAATACATGTAGTAGTTTGTATGAAAGCCTTCTTTGAGCACTCTGTTTAACCTACACGGTTCCTTGGCCAGACAAGTATTTGTGATCTGGTGTTATTTGGTGCTCTGTCCTGCTGTGGATGTTACTGGTTTACACTTAAAATTGCTCCACAGATTGAGTCTTGACAGGCAAAAAGCTTTTCCATCAGCCTTTGCAAGTGCGAGGTGTGTGTGTGTGTGTGTGTGTGTGTGTGTGTGTATTTAAAGTGGGAGATGTAGGCATCTCTAGGAGTTTTACCCGATGTTATCTGCAGTAAGATTAGATTGTGACCACATTTTCAGCTCAGAAGACATCAACAGGACCTTCAGGCAAATTTACATCCTGAAAAAGCATCCATACGCCTTAGAAAGACAGTGTGGCAGTGTTCCAACTCGAGAAGGAGGATTTGTGAATTCCGTATTAATACTGAATGCAAAAGTCTTTGTTCGTGCAACATTAAGGTTATGAATACGCACTTGCCAAACCTGAGAAACAACAAAAATAAGATTGCGTGACATCTGTTCTCCACCACAGTACACGTTCCATAATGCGGAGTACACCTGGAAGACTGATTAATGCAAGGGTTTTGGTCTGTAGTGTGAATAAGGACCCGAACTTTCAGCAATGTGGGGGAATGGGAGTGAGGGGAAGAGGGAGCTGATTTGCTCTCTGCCTGGATTTCACTGCATGACCTCCGGCAAACAGCCTGTGCACACCTTCAGTTCCCTGCAAACCTGAAAAATAGTGTACTCTCCCCCCACCCCCGAGTTCTTCCCAGTTCACAGGAGAGGCAAAGATTCTACGGAGATGAAATCTCCAAAGAACATTGAACCTTCGCTGCCAACATTAGAGAAAGTGATTTTCTATTATGGGAAAATGGTGTGTCTCTCACAGGCTGGGACTTCTAAGCATTCTCTGTGCTGAAGCTATTTGTTTTACTTTGCATATATCATACATCAATCTATGTTTGCTCTTTTCTGTTTACAATTAGTGGAACTTTTTTAAGTCAGCCGGTGTTCAATGCTACTGAATTTAAGATCTATGTATTGAGTTAGGACAAGAAAGAATGCTTTCAATGATAACCTAGTTAGAATGTGTAAGAAAAACACATATACACACAATCTTTAGTAACACAGATAAATAACTAGAAAATACTGTATTTCCACGTTGGAAAAAGGTAGTCCCTCCACATTTCCAGATTTATTTGATCTTTTAATAATTTGATTTGCAACCAGACTATTTCAGTGGCATTTCTGTATTTAATCTATCCGATTTCCTTTTCAATTTGAAAATTGAATTGGAAAGGAAATGCCATTTTTAAAAATACATATTTCTCCTCCTTTTGCTCAGCTTCTTTGAAGTTATACCATAGATTATTATCTGTTACTTAAAAATATCCTTAGGCTGTTGGATATTTACATTTCTGCTATGTGAGCCAAAAATTCGTTTTTTACTCTTTCCCAATCTGAATTATAAAGTGATTAAATAAAACCAGCTTAAATTTTTTTGCATTTGTATTGATAACAGTAAAGCACTAACTTTCACAAATAAGCTCAGTTCTTCAAACTCCTCATTAGTAGGACATGTGTCTGGAGTAAGATTAAATTTATATCAGATCTTCCACATTCTAACTCCATCCTGTTCTTCAGTCAGAACGTTTATGTTCACAGCCTCTGACAGGATTGTATTTTGATCTGAGGCCATGAAATGCACTGACACTTGCTACCACGAAAAAGAAAAGCCGACCACTGAAGACTGACCCTTTTGGCACTAGTTCCAAACAAGGTCATCAGCCTATAAGAAGAATCTGGAGATCAGCAGCTATCAGTCTCTTTCTACTGTGGAGCAGAGATTAAAGGACTGTCAGAAGAGGGTGACATGCCCCATGAACACACCTAATGGCGTGCTGTCCGGTGTATACTCTTCCTGGAGGCTGAGTATTCTCATGCCTTAGTCACTTTCTTCTTGCCGAGATGCAATATCTGACACCCACCATTTAAGAAAGAAGAGTTTTATTTTGGCTCACATTTCCGTCCATAGTCAGCTGGTTCCAGGGCAGGCTGCATGGCAGAGGTATATGGTGGAAGAGACCTGCTCATGGCACAGTGGCCAGGAGGCAGACCCAGTGTGAAGGGAGGAGCAGGGAGGAGATAAGCCCTTCCAGGCCAGGCCAGTCAGCTCTGAATGAATCAGCGGGTCATGCCCCTGTGGTCCAGTCTCCTCCCAAAATCTCACCTGTGAGCACAAGCAGCTGGGAGGACATCTCTAGATGTAAACCACATACCCGGATCCAAATCTCAGCTGCCCCTTACCAGCCATGTGAGAACGGGCTAATTCCTTAACCATTCTGAGCTTAGATTATTGTCATCTTTAAAATAAGAATAATAATGAGACAGACCTTAATGTGTTGCTATGAAAATTAAACCACATAGGCACAACCTTCAGCCTGGACTTGTATCCAGAACCAGTAAGTACTAAGTGAATTAGCTGTTCATCTTAATCCTGTTTTACCTACATCTGAATTTACAGCTTTCAAATTACTGAGAATGAAGTTTTACAGATGGCCTACTTTATTTTATTTATATAAAAAAAAAACTGTTTGCCAACTGTGTTAATTGTTATTGGTAGCACATTACCAGCTGCTAATCATTATGACTTACTTTCATAGGAAAATCCTGACCACGTCCTCTTTCCCCTCCCAGCTGTGCAAGTAACACGCTAAGTTCTAAGTTCTGTGCCCGTCTCATAGCTCACCCGTTGAAATCCTCACTACCAAGGTGATGGATAGAGTGAGAAGGCGGGCCTTGGCTAGATGACTGGGTCAGGGCACAGCGCCCTCATCTATAGGATTGATTCCTTTATTTAACAAATCCTCAGAGAGATCCCTTGCTTCTTCTGCACAGATGGACTTTAGGCCTCCAGAACTACAAGAAGTAAATGTCTGCTGTTCATAAGCCAAAGGGATCAAGACACCAAGTACTTCCCATCATATGTCTCTGATTCCTCATTGGGGAAAAATAAATAAACTAAATCTCCTCCATATAAAAACATTAATACTGCTTAATCCAATGAATAGTATCTCTGACTTGAGACAAAAAAATATTTCTGCTCAGTGTTGCCTCAGAATGTTAAATCTTCCATCAGTTACTGGGTATTGTATAATGTTCTAAAACCCAAGATCAGAAGAGAGGCAGAGTAGAAGAGTTATATTTTGTATTAATACAAAATTCAAGAGGTTAGGAGCAGAGACAGCAGTGTAGTACTGGAAATTTGAAACTGGATGTAATCACACAAGAATATTGCAGTGTCTAGGAGCTGATAAGGGCTTTTGGGGAATTTAGAAATCTTTAAAGGAATGGTTGATATGATCAAAGCTTGTCCATAAGAAAAGAATAAAATAATTGAGAATACTGGTGGATTCCAGTCTAACTGAAGGAAACTGCAGGACCTCTAGAGCTTACTTGAATAATATTTGGAAATGACTGTGCCTTGAATTTTAAAAAGAAACATTAACTATTTTAAAAGATACTCTGTAGGTGTGGCCCATAGCACATCACATAATTTTGGGAGTAAATAAATTTTAAATTTTAGTATTGAAGAAGGTATTTTAGCAGATCTAAATCTTCAATTTGGGGAGTATTTAATTTATTTATTATTTTATTTTGTTGAGATGCTGAGGTTCAAACACAAGACCTTGTGAGTGATACACAAGCACTCTACAACTGAGCTACAGCCCTGGCTCGTTAAGAGTGTGATAGTTTTTTGGTATAGTTGTTTGGTTGGTTTGATTTTTGTTGTTGTTTTTATTTTGGTTTGGGGGAAATTGTTATTTTCAGCACTCAAAATATAATGCAGGGCTTCATCCATGCTAGATAAGTATTCTACCACTAAACTATACCTCCAGCCCAGAAAGGTTACTTTTCTAACTATAGTGGTCTGCCTCTTTCTCTTTGCTTATTTATTTAATAAATGTAAACTGAGCACCTAGCTCAACAGTAAAAAGAAAGAAGAAATTCTCCTGTTTGCCCAGTGATAATATTTTCCCTCAAAGTGTTCTCCTTCTATGTTCCCATCTTTTGTAGTAAATCACAGGAGAAAACTTTTAATGATTCGCTCTCACCTAACAGAGTTTTATAGTAACTCTGTGCTTGAATACTTATTTCTAGTTTACAGTATACCCCTGCGAAGTCATGGTTCACAGTTGCAGCCTCGGTCTTTGGCAGAAATAGCAACTGTCCTCCACTTTTTTCTAGCGGGAAGTTTGCAAGTAGCCAATCTGAAAGCATTATTCAGTTGCCTTGCTGCTGATTGGCTGCTGCCCTGCAACCCATCTTCCACAGATGCACCAGCAATCCCACATCATAACAGGTTGATGAACCTCATATAACTATATCAACTATTGTAAGTTTTGTTCTTAAAGGCCTAGGATCCCTAAGATGCTGTCAAAATGCCCTGTACCTTCTAAGGCTTAATTAATACAGTATTTTATTACATTAAATTACATAACTGTGGGAAACATAGCATATTTAGGGTTTAAACTAAAACAGGCATTTATAGGCATTTTTCTGACCATACCTGAAGTCCACTGCTTTAAAACAGTTCATAAGTGCTCTAGGAACATAGCTCCAGTAAACTTAGGGGGTCCACTGTCTGAGAAGAGTTGAACAAATAATACAGGATCTTATAATTGGCATGGAGATTTTTTTCTATGCATTGTGTTAGTTAGTTTTCCATTATTATAAACACTTAAAATAATCTACTATGAAGACAGAAGGTTTATTTTGGCTCACACTTACTTAGAGCTGCCTCTCTGTGATCAGGCAGACCTGTTGCTTTTGGCATGTGCAGGTGGTTTTGGGGGTTGCAGCATATCATGGTAAAAACCAGTGGCAGAGCAGTGCACCTCACCTCATGACCAGGAAGTGAAAGATAAAGGTTCCATAGCCTCCCAGTAGGACCTGAGGTTAAGCTCTTAACACATGAACCTTTGGGGTACTTCCCAGATCGAAACTATTCCATGCAACAGTCCACCAGATGTAAAGACTAGAAAGAGGATCGAGGAGAAGTGGATAACAAAAAAGATGCAGAGACTCTGTTGTACAGTTCCTTCTCTAATCAGGGCCTGCAAAAGTATTTGGTTTGTACCAACAAAGCCTTTTTTAAAAATCTATGTGATGTGCCAGGCATGGTGTTTCATACCTGTGATTGTAGCAGTCTGAAAAGCTGAGATAGGAAGTGTTTGAGTTTGAGCTCAAACTTGGCAATTTAGTGACTTAATGAGACTCTATCTCAAAAATAAAATTAAACGGATGGATGGATGGGTGGGAGGTTGGATGGATGGATATGTAACCCAGTGCAAAGACTCTGGGTTCAATCCCCCGTGCCTGAGTGGTTGGGGAGGATGATCATATACTTCATTATGGTTGGTGTGTAAAAGAAAATTTAAAGTGGAACAAATCCAAATTATAATATATGTCTCTGAAGAAATAAAGTAGAACTGTTAGATCTTCCTTTTTAGTAGTTGTAATCTAGCAAATGCATAACAGTGTGGGCTTTTGAATGAGAAAGAATTGAGGGTGATACAGGCTGTCACTTATCAGCTAAGTGACCACTTTGAAACTGATTCTTTCTTTCTTGTTTTTTTTCTTCCTTTCTTTTGATAAAATGGTAATTCTCATAACAATGTCCAAAGCATACTGTGAAAATTAAAAGAGTATAGTGGCTGGCACAAATGGTAAATTCTTCATAAATGTAAGACATTGTTTTAATTATGCACTGTCTCCTTAATGTACTTTTAAGAAACTCATATTGTTTCCATAATGGAAATAAACAGCCAAAGTAGAGTCTTTCTTAGAATTACATTGTGTTCTGCCTAACCACAGAGACCTAGCCAAATGAGGATCTGTTTTGCTCTCATCCTAGGGAAATCAGAAGTAGACAGTAACTACATGTAGTCTAGTATTCCAAGGCCAGAAATAGCCTAGTATACTAAGGCTAGTGCCGCTGTTTGAGAAAGGATCCAGGCTTCTAATTTCTGCTCTTCCATCTTTATCAGTGGCTTTCATCTTTGTGGCTGAAAGGTAGCTTCACCACTTCCACACCTATTGGGGGAAGGAGCCCAGAGTCAAAGGGAAAAGCCTTTTTAGAAGACTATCTGTGGGGAGAGTGAAGGATGGGGTAATCGTAATCTCTCTGAAGAAATTTCCACCTGTATCTTATGGGCCAGAGCTGTGTTTCGTGGCCACCCCTTAAGAACACTGAAAGTTGAGAAGAATTCTAACTGGACACATTGCCACACTAAAACCAAATGTGATTCTGTTAAACATTAAAGCAATCATCAGTGTCAGAAATCCACAAAAGAAATGACACAAGTCCCAGGCCTAATGATTTTCTACCAAAAATTTATAAATGTCCTCAACACTGGGACATGCTGAAGACTACCATCACCACGCAGAAGAAAGATGGTCACTACTTTAAGTAACTAGCACAACAGTAATCACAGTCTGTCAGCTATGACCCAACAGTAATTCCAGTTTGCTTGAATGTTGCAATGTAAAATTAGATTGCTGTTAAGGACCGCGAACATGATTATGGGATGTGACATTTATTCACTGTGTGCTTGCTGAGGAAACACTGGTCGTGGAAGTGTATACAAATGGGAGAAAGATGTTGTAGAAGCAACATCCAAATTTTTATGTGTAGTTTTTTTCGTTAAGTTACATAGAGATGACAAACATCAATTGGTCTAGATTCTGGCAGTGACTGTCTACTTCTGGATGTTCTGCGACCACAAGTTCTATGAATTCCAGCCTCACTGGAATTAGGGGTCTCTGGTTCTAAATAATTTCTATTACTGGAAGAATCAAGATCAAGTTTTCTTCTACCAGTTGAAAATGACCTGTGTAAAGAATCAGATGCAGACAACACTTGGTTCTTCACCAGGTAAAAAGATTATAAGTCAATCATTAAATTATTTATAGAGGCTGTTTATTTATTTTTATTTATTTATTATTTATTGAAGCCAAAAACAGCCCCCAGCCTTCCTGAGATGTTACTCCAGAGACTGCCATTTGTCAGGAACCAGTCACACAAACCCTTGTCCACAGGAGGCTTTGGCACTGACTTTCTGTGTCTTGGAGGAGCTTGATTGAAATATGGATTCCTCTCTGCTCTCCAGTTACTAGCCAGGTTATCCAGGAAGTTATTTGACTTCTTTCAGTCTCAGTTACTTTATTTGTGAGAACATTGAACATGATGATGGATAGGGCTCCTCCTAGATCAAGGGTCGGGGCATTTGTTGCTGTGAAAATTATCCTCAATTCTGCAAATTGTGGGGTGGCATGAGGTAGGAGATGTCGTGGAATTAATGCTTCATTTTGTCCTCATGAAAATGAAAGGGTTGATTTGAAGCTATCCAGGTCCTCTACTTTACTTGGTGTTTTGCAAAATGTTTGATAGACCTTCTGCCCAAATTCTACAAGAGAGATCTATTTCATAGGAATTTTCAAAGAAGTGCTTTCATCTTCCCAGAACTTGTAATTATACCTTCCAAAAAGTAGAATGCAAAAGTATAGTTTGCTAAGCATTAGAGTTTGAAATGAACCCAAAGAAGATCAAGGCTGTAAACTGTTCTATGCCTAGGACTCTTCACCCAATGTACTTAATTGGCCACATTGATGAAAGCTTTTTTGCTAAGATGCTCTCCTTAAAGTTTGTTGAGTTGACATCTTAACCAGCCTAAAATCCCATACTTTGGGAGAGTGTTTGCAATGGTCTTTAAAGGGGAAATTGGCCACAGCAAGAGCTGCAGAGAGGTGGAGTTGGGAACCTAATGAGTCTTTGCGAACTGCCATGGCAACACCTCTGGTACCTTGCACAGGGTCACTAGTGACAGATGAAATAATCAGATGAGTCACCCACACCAGTCATCTGAATTGTGTACACTGTCCTAGTATAACCCTGAGGCTTCAACACAGATCCTTCGAGCCAAAAAAGTGGGTGTTGGCAAGTTACCCTACATTGAAATGAACCCTTTAAAAAAAAAAAAAACTTCTTTTAAAGGATGCAGAAAAACCTGCAGGCATGGAAATGAAGATTAACTACAACAAACTGGGCTTCAGAAGCCGGCCTCTGCAGGTGGGCACTTGTTTTAATCAGAAGCAGCAGGGTGGAGCACAGGAGACCAAAGGATAGTGCCAGATTGGGGGGGGGGGGGGCTCCCATCAGAAAGTATACACACCCGGTCTGCCCATAAGATGACCTGAGGCTGTCACGCAACTCAGAGATGTTCAGTTTGCGTTACTGCTCCAAACACCCCATCCTTGATGATGAAAGAACAGATCGTGATACCATGCATCACAATGGAACGGGCCAAAGTCCCGGCACCCCTTTCGTTTTCAGTGACCAGCCAACATGACTGTACTGATCTGGGACACTTATTTATGCATTGAGGTCATACTTTTGGCCAATCTTGTGCTCACAGCTTTAACCAAATAAAGCCTCCTCTCTCAGCACTGCTCTTGCCAGCAGCAGGGTGGGAGACGACTCTTGGAGCGTGCGGTTAGGTCAGAGAACCCGCGTGGGATCCCGCATGGGAAAAGCACCCAGCAAAGCTGTGCTGTGCACTGGATGTGAGGCGAAAGGCTGTTAAGGTGGAAAGGCAGCAGGCAAAAGTCCTGGCCTTTCTCTCCTTTGTTTCTCAGGGGTTTTTTCCTATTTGTTTTTTATTTCTTACAAAAAAAAATAAATGTTCCCCAAATGACAATGAGAGATCCAAGGGAACTCTCTTCAGGAACAATTGGTTTTCTTCAGAGGATAATTAACTTTTAGGATGTTCCCATTTGATCTCCCTCTTAACCTTCCTTTATTCTAGTTTTTAGCACATTACAGTCTCTACCTTCTCTATGTCTGGAAGACCTAGGCTGACCCTTGTGGGAAGGGAGATGGAAAGAAATCCTAGTGTCTGAAACACAGTGCCAAATCTGCACATGCCCCTTATGACCAAGAATATTAAACTCAGAGCCAAGGAGCAAGAGAAGAAAAATCCCTTTACTGTTTATTGTAGACTTTGGCATTGATTTCTTATAGGCTGGAGGAGCTTGAATGAGGCGTGGGTCAGTGTCTGCCCTCCTAGCCACCAACCAGGTTAATGGAGCAGTTACTTAAATTCTTTCTGTCTCACTTTCCTTCTGTGGAAGAAGAGATCTTTGAAAAGATGATCATTAAGATTCCTCATTGAACTGAAGTTTGGGTCAGGATGGTGAATTGGTTATATATGTCTCTGTGCAAATTGTGAGGTGCTCTGGATGGGAGAAACCTTAGAGTTAATTAATTCAGTGTATCCTCGTGAAAAGGAAAAACTTGGATTTGAAGATACCTAGATCTTCTTTTCCGTCTGATACACAGCCCAGCAGAGTTCACTAGAGCTCCCGCCCACATTCTGCCATGTGGGTTTATTTCACAGGAAGAGTTCTGGATGGGTTTCATCTTCCTAGGACTCACCGATCAGATGAGACATGGCCCTTGAATCTCTAGGACTTACACACTGCCTGTTGAATGGTATGTTGGCCAATTAAGGTTCCGCATTATGAATAGGAAGAGCCTGCTGTAAAGATGGGCAAGTTGAGAGATTCGTGTTGAAGCTGTGAAGGCAAGGTGACTGTCCTACCACCCTATTCCTATTTTCCAGATATGGGAATAAAAGTGCTTGCTCTTGTACACATGTTTATTTCACTTAAAACAGAAACTTGCCTGGCAATGTAGATCACCAGTGGAGCCCGTGTTCAGAATGCATTAGGCCCTCAGCTCCAATAATAAAAATTTTTAAAACAGCAACAAAAAAATCCTTGCTGAAGAAAGCCCCAAGTGACACTTGAAGACTATAGGTGGAAAAGTAGAGAGAAAACCTAAGATTATCTGATTGCATGCTACCAAATAATGAGGAGTTTATGGGTTTTCTGTGAATCAGATATAAGTGTATGATAAGAAATCAAATGTTTTGTAGGAAGTTATAATCCTAAAGACTTCACATAAAAACGGTTAGACAAGTATTTTGCTAACAGCAATGCAGAACATCTTAACTATTGACAGCTACTTAAAATAATGAAACAAATACTAAGGGATATGAGAATAAAGATGAAGAAAACAAACTTGAGAAAATGATACCTATATTCTAAGCTGTTTGGGGACTTTGGAACTGACTCAAAAGCAATTACTGATATGTGTATTTTTCTGTCATATTATGTTTCAGTAAAATATTTTCAAAAGCAAGTTCCCAAGAATCTAAAGTAAGCTTATGAGGCTTTTTAAGGCATAGGAAACCTACCTAAAAGCAGCTGAAACCAAGAGAGATTTACTTTCCTCACAAAACAACAACAAAAAACCCAGGACGGATGATTTCTAGCATTTATTTAACTACTGAGATACCACCCAGGACCCTCGTTTTGTTTTATTTTTGCATCTTTCCTCGTCCTTACCCTCATATCTCACCTTTACAGAGTGGCTGCCATAACCCCAGACATTTCCTCCATGATCAAGACAAGAAACAAAGAAAAGAGGACCAACCCCAATTGTGTCTTTCCTTTTATTGGGAAAGCAAAGGCCTCTTCGTTGGCCAGCACTTTAGCACATGACTGCCCGGCTGCCCTCACAGTGAGAGAGGGGAGGGGAGAAGGAAAATTGGATATGACCAGCAGGTTAAGTAATAATCAATGTCTGCCAGAAAGATTTTCTAAAGAGAAAATGCTTGTAGCTTGGTACTGTGGAGAAGTTAGTATGTAAAATCTTTGGGGGTATGACCAGGACTCCAAGATTTCCTCTAGTGGAATTATAAATGCACATTGTGGGGGTTGAATTCAGGAGGCAGGTAGCCTAACTTTTCATGCTGAATTGGGGATAAATTAATGTTCATAAATTCCAAGTCATTCCTACTATAAATAAGAATAATATGTATCCCCTGACTCACTTGGCTCCTTTCATTCAGTCATTTATTAATTTAACAGATACATCCTAAGCAGCTGTTACGTATCTCTGCTAATGCAGAGGATACACAAATGCAGGGCCGCATCTTCCAATGACTCAACATTCTACCAGGGAAGGGAGTCCAGGGAACCTGCATATTAATCACTGCTGCATGTCAAGCTGTGCTGTGTACTTTATTTTAAAAAGATGTGGAAACATAGATATAGGAGATATATTATACAGAACAGAGTGTGTTAGTTTCCTCTTATGGTAGCAAAATACCTGAGATAATCAGCTTATAAACAGGAAAGGTTTACTTTGTTTGTTTTTTATTTAAAGAAAAACAAAACAATAAAAGGGTATAAGCAATACAGAATTTCAAAATAAATAAACAGTAAGAAATCACTAGTTAATAGATTACATATTGTCATCTTAGAAATAGTTGATCAGGTTACAAAATTAAGCATACAAAGTGGACATTCAAACAGTGAGACTGCAAACAGTTGTGTTCAAGGATCCAACAAAAACTTAGTAAAATGGTCATCTATCTTACACACCTAAACACACTTGCAGTTGTGTCCTCTAGAGTTTACTTTGGCTCACAGTTTGAGAGGGTTCAGTCCATGGTTACTTGGTGCTGTTGCTTGGGTCTGTGGTGAGGCAGCACATCATGGCAAGGAGTATGGTGGGAATAACCTGCTCAGCTCATGGCAGTCAAGAAGCAGAGAGAAAAGGCAGTGGCCAGGATCCCAGTGTCCCTTCAAAGGCATATCCCAGTGACCTAACTTCCACTAGTCTACCCTTTCCTAAATGTTCCACAACCTCATCATAGGACCACAAGCCTTCAACATACCGGAACATTAGGGGACATCCCAGATCAAAACGATAGCAATGTAAACAAATGACATAGTCTGTAAAGTGATGCAGTGTTGGTATTCGTATCATTGAAGTCCTTTGGGAGACCAAAGGGGAAACAACTAATTCTGCCTGGGGAGTTGGAGCAGGCTTTTCCAAGGAGGCAAAGTTCACAAATTTGAGTTTGGCTTGAGAGTTCTAAGGTTTACTGTACAAAGGAAGTGGTATGGGGAGTAGCTTTGATGGGCAATAATTGGTTTAAAAGCATTGATTGACGATTAGAGTATAGTTAGCCCTTGAATGGTTGGGTAGATCATCCCACAGGCACTGAGGTGGTGGGAGGGAAGGCAGAGAGGTAACGGTGGGAAGTGGCTGGAGCCTATGAAGGGTCTTAGTATCCCTGGAAAAGAGTTTGGCTTCAGAGAGCCTTGCAATACAGGACAAGATACATTATGTGTTAGGCTTGGAAATAATCTGTCTGCAAGCTGAGAAGTGAGAAGAAGCTCCCATAAGGAAGAGAAGCATGATCACGGGAAGCTGCTTTGGAGGGTTTTCCAATAGCTTGGTGAGGAATGAAGACTCATTTAAGGTGTAGGGTCAAGTCCACACCCGATCTGTGAGGTAAGCTGGCGACATTTGGTGAAATCTCAGAGGTACTGACAAACACTCCAGAGAAAAGGTCTCTGTGGCCAATGCAAACGTCCAGGGGAAGAGAAGCAAGCCCTGGACCGGTTTGTGATCTGGGCACAGGGCTGAGATTCTGTCCTGGGTGTCCTCACCACAACTGTACCGGCCTCACTGGAGCTGCATGATATCCGTTCTGCCAAGTTTCATAGTTGTCATTGTTTTGCGAGACCATGGAGGGAAATGGGCTTTTTATGGTGCTTAAGCTTCTCAAGTACATGACTAATACTTGAAAAAATTATTAAGAGACGTCTTTATTTTTAATTGCACCTACTTGCTGGTCTGTGACCCAATTAATTCATTCTCTTTAGAAATGTATTAGAAGACCCTGTACCCTCTTGACCGCTCCTTATAATTATTGCTATCATCCTCCTTTGAAGCACTGTTTTGATTATGCACTTAAAAGGAACTACTTAAAATACCCTCTCCTGCCTGCCTGGCTGAAATGCCCACCGCTTGAGCTCAAGGACAGTCTTCTGAAAGTGGTTCTTGTCTTCAGGAGTTCCTTTGGCCTGCTCCCTCCCTTTTTCACACCCCACCCCCAGTTCTGCCCTCTGCTTTTCAGAAGTTTTTTGTTACACGTTGCTCATGAATAAGACTAGTAGCTATTCTCCCTAAGGCCCAAAAAGCTAAGTTTTAACAAACAGGTAAATCAATAAATGTGCTTTATCAGTGTTGGGATTGCTGGCAGGCACCTCACAGCAAATATTATTGCAATTTCGCCATCCTTCTCCTCTTTCCAAATGTTTGGTCGTGTTGTTTCTTCTTCTTCTTCTTTTTTTAAGATAACACTATCTGGCAGATCGTCATTCAAATGAAAATTGATCCAGTTGACTCATCCAAATACAGGTGGATGACTGTATTTGGGAGACAGTTCTAACTAAATTGCGTGAAATAGTATTTTTTTTCTTCTGATATTGTCTCTGAGCAGTTGTGTGAGCATTTTTATCTGCTTGGATTTATGAAAAGTTCTCCCTGCTACTTAATTATCCCCACATGGGGTGCAGGCCCGTGCTTTCGGAAGATTCACTGTAATTTACTGAGATAAAGGATGAGACATTAACTCAGTGGATTACCTGTCTTGTTCTGCAAAGTGAGGCTCAGACTAATGTCCCCTTGGAAATGTCCCTGTCACCTCTCTACTTACCCATTGAAAGGATGTTTATATAGTATAACCCATGATAGTTCATGGAAAAGAAATATGGACAAGAAAATTAAAGTTAAACCTATGGATGATAATGAGAAAATAAATTTTTTAAGCTAACAAGATGGTGTGTTAATGTCCACTTATTTCATTCATGGTTGTGAATTATGTGCACATAACTCATGGCAGTCACCTTTTTCCCAAATGGGATGTGACTTTACAGGAAATTCTGGCTGCACACTCTTGCACTGAAGGGTCTTGTATGGAACAGTAGGCAGTAGGCATCACTCAGTCTGAGAAATATGTGAAGAATTGTGAAGAATTTTGCACAGCCTAGAACTTAGAAACAAACTTCATCCTGGGCAGTGAGAGAACATTTCCTGTCGAAGAACTGGACCATTTGTTTTCACATTGGAATCCAAGATTTCGAATGTTGTATTTACTGTTTGTTGGCAAGAATTGGCTTCTCTGGAGTTTTAACCCACAACTCAACCATTCATTCATTCTGCAAGTTCTAACTGAATACGAACTGTACAGGGCTCAGTGCGGTCAAGCCCTTGAGTGATGAGAGGAAACGCTGGGATATGCTGGAGCTGGAGCTCACTGCCACCACCGCGGTCATAGATAGCCCTCTTAGAGTCAGAAGTGAGGCCCAAGTCCAGCTCCTGGGACTTGTTCAGGAGACTTCAGGAGGAAGTCTCTGGTGAAGCCCTCAGTTCTGACTAAAATGAAATTGTTCATGTTGCCTTGTGAGTTTTTCATGGTGCTTTATTCTCTTACCCCAGAAACAGAAAAGATAGTCCTAGAGGCAGGAAATGGTTTGCCATCCTGGAAATTCAATGACCAGCTCTTCCCCTGCGACGTGTGTGGAAAAGTGTTTGGCCGACAGCAGACGTTGTCCCGACACCTCTCGCTGCACACAGGTGAGTGGGGACCATGGCCACCCTCCCTCCCACACCACGTCACCACCTCTCCATTAGCAGGAAGTCACGTTTCTCCAAGAGAACTGGCACAGGAAGTGGTGGACGCATTTTCATCCACCTTTGCGGGCCTTGCCTGGTGTTTTTAAATAGAACCTGGAAGGACTTTGTTTTTGGTTTTTTTTTTTTTTAATCAAAAGGATGTGTTAAATTCAAGTGGGGCAGAAGAAAATGTGAATACCTGGACACATCCTGGTAAAATTCTGAACTCTGTAGAAGATATATGGATCTCATCTTCAAGATGGAGGGGATGGCTTGCACCCCTTTTCTTACTGTGGGAAGATGAGGGTGGGAGGAGTCACCTTGGTGAAGAATCAGTTTCTGCCTTTATTTGTATCTCAGTGGACAAATAATGGTTGATTATAAGGGTCAGGAAACGAAAGGCAACCAAATGAACGAAGGGTAAAGGGACAATAAATGGTAACTCTATTAGTTAAAATCAGTGGAAACAAAAACATACGGTAAAATCAATAGTAAAAAGAAGTAATATGGACATAAAAGGACTGGAGTGTTGCTCAGTAGCAGAGGAAATGTTTAACATGTACAAGACTCAGCGCTCCATCCTCAGCACCCCCTGAAAAAGGAAAAAAATCCAACAGCTCAGACTTCACACTGCAAATCAAGCTTTTCAAATACCCATATACTGTATATCTTATTTCTACAAAACACACACTCCCCAAAAAATGAAAAAGTTTTATGCATCACACAGAGTAAAGCAAGATGAAGAGCTTTATTATGACAATGTGAATTTTCTCTTTTTCTATCTTCAATATTTTTAATCTTAACCACTTACCAGTCCAATATCTTTAATCTTATCCATTTACCTGTATTTAAATACAGGATGACCAAAAATTACATTTTCCATGAATTTTTAAATAATATAGAAAATATAAAAACAATCCTAGCAAATCTGCTCAGTCTGAGAATTGACTGATTGAAATGATACCTGCTCAAACAACACTCAAGAAAGTCAGTATATAGTGACACACACTGCCCAACCAATACTCAAGATAAACTGATAAGTAGTTAAATTCTATCCTAAACAAAATTGTCATCTACTTAGCAACAAAGAAAACTATAACATTATTAAAAAGTGGAGTTTTATCGGCCACATTCACTGAGCATACTCAATGAAATTTACAACAGCCAAGGATCAATAAAATGGCCTACTTAATTGGATCAATAAAAAGGGGAAATAAAAATTCAAATATCAGACATGAAGAAGGAATAAAAAGAACACTTCATATTTACAACTAGAGCAAACCATGATAGCTCTGGTCAGAGGAAAATTATAGATTTAAATGTTTTTAATTAGAAGTGAAAACTAAAATAAAAAAATCAAGCATTCATTTTAAGAAATTAGTATGAACAATAAAATCTAGAAGATGACCGTAAAGCAGGCTATTCCCCTGACGCGTGATGTCAAAAGGAATAGGATAGGGCTCTGTGATAGCCGCACTCTCCATCTTCTCTCCCAGCTCTGCCGTCTTTCAAATGTTGGAGACCACCTACATTTGGTGGTAGAAACAGTTTTCTTTGTGATTTTCTGCGTGAAGTAAATAAAACAGATACTTTCTTTAGGTCAAGCCCAGAAATGCCAACAGTTAGGGGTGGAAGATGAGATTGGTCTTTGCTGCTTCTATTACTACCTTTATCTGTACAGTGAAAGCAAAGCCAGCTCCTTATCCTTTAATTTGCTTGATTAATCAAATGAATTCAGAACGCCACTCTGGAAACGATCCTGGAACATTAGTCAGTTTTATGAGAGAATTTCCATTAAGAAATTAATTGAAATTTTTAATTTTATTTATGTAAAATGAAAATTTCCAATTAAATTATTTTACACAAGTCATTATTTTCCCTTTAATTTTTTTTTTTTTTTAAGTTTTTATTTCTTGGCTAACCCAGGCCTGGAGCTTGGGGGAAATAGTAGAGTCTCTTTTGCTCCAGTTCTGTGTATGTGTGTTCCATTCTCCTCCCAGGGCTTGTGACCCACCCATGAATCACAGATGGAAGCAGATCTTGTATACACACAGGGGTACACATGGTGCACATGTGCCCACACACTCAACAGTGTGTGTATGTTGGGGGGTTAATGGTGGTATCCTGGGGCGGAAGCTAGGACCTTCACCCTGAACTGTATCTCCAGCCCTTTCTTAAAAATTTTTCTTTGTAATTTTAAGACAGTGTCTTTTTAAATCTCTGAGTTACCCATACTGGGCTCAAACTTGTGATCCTCCTTTATTGGGCCTCCAGAGTGCTGGGATTACAGGCATGGGCCACCACAACCAGCCTCTCAGGGATTCTTTAAACACCTGTGGTGTTCACCTTGCCAGGAGAAGAGGCTGTGTGTGCCAGGAGAAAGTGGAATGGTAGGAAAAAAAGACCCAAGGAAAAATAAACACAAGAACGGCAAGGAATCGCTCAGGAGGCCCTAAGCATCGTCCTTTGATGGAGCCAGTGTCATACACTGCTTCCATATTCAACCTGCAATTGGTATTTGTTTCGGTTACTATAAAACCCCAAATTTCAGACTTTCCACCAAATCTAGCCCAGAGAAGTTCCCCTGGGAGATCTTCTTTTTTGTTTGGCAATATTAACACAGGCATGAACTGCTGGATAGGGACTTAGATACTTAGGGTTTCCAAGCGTGACCTTTGTCCCCCACTTGAAATGACACTTGAACTGTCCTGTCCTTGGTACCTGTAAGTGATCTCTTGCAGGTGTTGAGATTTCATTCTTTGAGAGCAGTCTGGGTTTTTTCCTGTTCCTTCCTCCCTAGAGGAAAGAAAATACAAATGCCACTTGTGCCCCTATGCTGCTAAGTGCCGTGCGAATCTGAACCAGCACTTGACCGTCCATTCTGTGAAGCTGGTGAGTACAGACACCGAGGACATTGTCAGCGCTGTCACCTCTGAAGGCAGTGACGGGAAGAAACACCCTTATTATTACAGGTGAGTCGAGGACGGAGCGTGAGAGTCTGGGTGTCTCAGGCTCCCGCTTTGACACGTCCTGCTTGTCTGCTCAGGGCCCAGCCTCTTTTCTTAGCTGTCTTCTGGTCTTCATTTATATGATCGTCACTTAGATTAAACCCTGCCGCTACGCGGGCTCCTTTCTTGGTATAAGTGGCCCTACTAGAATTAATGGAACAAGCAGTGGGGTCGGTGTTGGCTCTGGAGTGCAGCCTCAAAGAGTAACAGGTGCGGGGATGTGTAGTGCCGAGGTCTCTGCAGCACCCATGCTTGTAACTGAGCACCTCACGCTGCTTGCAAATTGTACAGAAAAAGACAAGAACAAACACACAAGGGATTGCATATTGTCCACTGGTTTAGTCCTTGTGTATTGGTTGCTTCTGGTATCAACTTTGAGTTATTTGCTTCTGTCCCAAGAAACTCCAGAGCTTGTCCCAGAGATTTGGCAGGAACTTGTTTTTTGCAAAGCATCTCTGGGGATGGCCAGCATCTAGTGGGAGTTGTCACCAGTAGGGCTGCCTTTTGCTTGGTGTGAAATCAGCCAACCTGTGCATGCTTTCCCTGCTATACAGGAAGGTTTCTAGAGCCAGAGAGGACTCTGGAGTGTGCAGTGAGCTCAGTTATTGGTGCAGCAGTACAAATATCTTTCAATACTTGCCCAGAGGAATCAGGAGATGCGTAGCATCTGGAATCTGTATATTTAATTAATTTTGTGATTACTTAGCATCATTATAGCATGTACGGGACTGTTACATTATGCTGGCACCCAATCTTTTTGGCACAGTGACTGCTTCAGAGGAGTCCCAGGAAGCAGAATTTCCTAGCCCAATACACTTTGGTGGAGAGAAAATGCGTGTGGAACTCTGGTTTTCTGGAGAGTACTACGTACAGATGAGTAGAGCGCATTTAGAAACCTGTCTCACTTCTTGCTCTCCCTCTTTCCTTTCCTCTTTCCTGCAGTTGTCACGTGTGCGGATTTGAGACTGAGCTCAATGTGCAGTTCGTCAGCCACATGTCCCTCCACGTGGACAAGGAGCAATGGATGTTTTCTATCTGCTGCACTGCCTGCGACTTCGTCACCATGGAGGAGGCAGAGATAAAGGCTCACATTGGCACCAAGCACACAGGTGACCATTCCTGCGGGTCCTCCCCACCCTTCTCCACTCCTTCACCCCACAGTGCCTGCTTCATGGCCTGCTTCGTGGCAGAAGCACCGACACTGCCATAAGAAGTGGGCCTTGCCCTCCAGGTAGGGTAGGGCTGTTCCGGAGGAGCAGAACCACTGTGCCCTGTAGTCGTAATGCCATGCCTGGCTCAGCCTGGGCCTCCCGGATCTGAAAGATTCCCAAATGTAGATGCTGTTGAGTGGTGCAGAGCCTTGTTCTTGGTCCTTACCTGGGTCCTCTTTCAGTATCATCACTGTATCTAACAATCACTCAGCTCCTTTTCCCCCTGGTTCTGAAGGTTGAACCCAGTGCCTTCATGGTGAGCTACATCCCAGCACTTTGTAATTTTTTATTTTGTGACAGGGTCTTGCTATGTGTCTAAGTTGCCCGGGCTGGGCTCAGACTTGTGATCCCTTGGCCTCAGCCTACTAGAGAGCTGGGACCACAATGCACCACCAGGCCTGGCTTTGCTAAGCTCCTTTGATGACCTAGGTTTGCTCCTGTGCCTCACAGCAGGTGAACACTGCTATTGTCACAGTGTACAGGTAGAGAAACAGACTTGGCAGATGTGAGGTTTCCCATCCAAAGTCAGCGATCAGGAAGTGACTTCAGAAACAGGAAGTGATGGCTTTATTCCCATAGCCTGCTCTCTGGATCCCCATGGTCCTGATGACCCCACATAGCACTTAGAGAGCTCTGAGTCTTCCTCACTTTCTATGCTGGGGACCTGTGTGCCTCATCCTGCAGGCTCTGCTCCCTTTCCAGAAGCCCACAGCTCCAACATTTGTGTCACGATGCACTCACGGCCCATCTGTTGAGGGCAAAGAAACCAAATTCTCAAAGCAAATCTAACAAGACTTGGCCAGTGCTTGCCTTTCATTTAAGCCTCTTGCCACCCTGGTTATCTTCTTCCAGCTAATGACGTTAACATTTTGATTTTCACAAACTGATGGCTACAAATGACACCAGTGTGAAGTCATTAGGTGGCATTTGCAGCACTTACGAATTAAGAGCTGATGTTGCTAACCTCTGGCACCAGATACTGGGTCAGCCCCTCACATCAACAGCCCCGGGAGGACCAGGAACGGCAATGTCCCTGACACTCGTGCTGATAACGTGCATGGCCAAGAAGGTCTCTGGGCTTCTCCAGCCACTCTGGTACACGGTGCCAACAGCAATAAAAGCTTGTTTTTGTCAGCAAATTGAGAAGCTATGACTTGGAGATCTGCAGAGAGTCATTAGGCTGAGTGAGAAGGTGCTATTTCTACAGTCGGTTATCTGAGTGTAACCACGTTAACACTGTGGGCAGCAGGTGAGCTGGGAAACCCACATGAAGACAAATTAAATTCGGCATTTCTGGAGTGGCAGGTGGAGGACAAAGCCAAACTCACCCGATCCTCTAGTTTTGCAGTTGTGCTTTTTTCTCTTTTCCATTAAACCCTTGTTTTTCTAGTCTTTTTTATCCCAATGAATGCCCTAACCTCCATCCCACCCCAGGCCACAGCCCCTCCACCACCTCAAGGAAACCACAGAAACCATAACAGCTTGAAAGAAGGTGGACTTGGGGTCCCTTATCATTGATGGGAATCTCACATTCACAGCTGACCAATGCACACTCACCCCTGATCACCACAGGGCACACGGGAAAGAGCTTGTTTCTCCCAGGTGGCCGGGCTGCTTGCCTTCTTCTGATTTGTTAGTCCGGAGCCCGAGGAATGAAACATGTTAAAGAAGTTTCTTTTGTAACTCAGTAGAAGCCTTTAATGCTGCTGCTCTAAGATTAAAACACATTTTGTAAGCCAGGGCTCTGCAAAGCATTTTTTACAGGGCTGAATAGTGAATCTTTTAGGCTCGTGGGCCATGTGGTTTCTATCATTATGATTCAACTCTGCTGCTGGAGCATGAAAGTAGTCATAGATGATACACAAGTGAATGGTCATGTGCCAATATGACTTAAGTCACAAGAACAGGAAGCTAGTTTGGGGCTAACGGCTGTGCAAGCTAAAGGTTTCACAGTGCTTTAGTTAGTGCTGTTTTAAAGTGTTTGAACCAAAATCTGTCAATCTAATTCTGTGCATTAATAAGCTATATTATTGCAAAGTTATTATATAAAACAACAGTAATGCTATGTAACATGTACCACAAACATGTAGTCCTAAAGAACTTGATTGTGACTCTGGTTCCCTGCACAGGCTGAGGAGTAACGCATACATACACAAGCTCATCCACACCCTGATGGCCAGTGGGAAGGTCACTTGCACATAGCTGGTAGAAAGGAAGGAAGCATGTAGATATTCTAGTCTGAGTTCTAGATCCAGGCTCCATGAAATAGCACTGTGGTATAGAAAGAACACAGTACAGGATTTTGTATTATTGTTTAATTCATAAATAGTTCCATGAATTTTTCAAGAGCCAACTGTGTACCAAGTATGTAAGACAACATGGAAATGATGTTAGTATTATGATCTAAATCACTGCTAAAATGTTTACCATGACTAGATATCGCTCTGTGTGATTAATATATAAAAAATCACACAAGGCAAGTGCTGATATTATCCCCACTTTACAGATGTGATAATTGAGGCACAAAATTCCATACTTTATCCAAAGTCATATAGCTACTCAGGTGGAATTCAAACTCAGGTATTCCAGATCTACAGTTCCTAATTATTTATGCAACAGATAACAACATGTAGAAGTACAGATGCTGAATATTTTTTTAGATTAAACAAACACACCAAAATGTAACGGTATTTGTATGAAGGGGGTAAGATGACTGATAACTTTGTATGGCTCTGGATTCTCAATTTATGTTGTTTTAAATGATGAAAAATTTAGGAGTTTCAGTTTCTTCTTAAAAGTTGCTCTTCCACGGGCCGTCTTAATGTGTGAGGCTATGTTACTTGTGCACACGTTACCCTTCACCAGGAATCTTTGCAATTGCAAAGGTGAATCTCCATTTGGATGACAGCCTCTGACCTAGGAGTCAGGGCACCTGGTTGTCTCCCGAGAGACGCTGCAGAAGATAGGGTGGCACAGGCGCAGCCAGGTTGCCCTCCTATGCTGTATCACCCAGTGGCTGGCCTGGCACCTGGTGTTTTCACACACTCATCAAGTTAGTCAGCTTTAGCCAGCACCTTAAACCACCAGGGAGTTGAATGTATTTTTAAGCATAGTAATTGAAACTAATGTTTTCATTAAATATATATTTAAAAAAAATAATCACTTGTAACAGACTGTCAGTGAGACAGGCTTAGAAGGTGGATTTCAGGAATAGGATTCAGGCACTTCACTGAAAATCTTCTATCTGTCCCCAAAATGTGATGTGGTTAGTTAGGTGCTTCGATAATGAACTGGCAGTGATGGTGCTGGTTTCACGTAGCTTCAGATGCGGCAGGGCTGCGTATTCCGAAGGTATATTGCGTCTCTCCCTCTGTTGGAAACTAAGGTCACATGCTCTGTCCATGTTCTATGTTCAGTTCTGATAGGAACAAGATTTTAAACACTGTGAACTGAAGCCAGAGTTGTCTTCCCTGGACCCTACGTGCACATATCACAGGAATAGGATTAGAAAACACTCTTCTATATTTCTCTCTGTTTTTGCCTGCCTCTGTTTCTTTTTCTTCTCCTCTCCGTTCCCCACCTCTCTGTCTCTCTCTCTCTCTGTGTCTCTGTCTCTCTCTGTTTCTCTGTGTCTCTCTCCATGTCTTTCTCTCCATGCTGTATCTCACAGCTACTTCTCTGACCCCTTTTCTTTTTTTACAGACTTTCTTTAATTGAGCGAGTAACACATGGTCACTGTAAAAATTGTGAAACCCAAGGGAAAAAAAAAGACAAATACCATACCGATAATTTGATGCTGTTGTCATAACCCACAATTTACAGCTTTGTTTACTTCCAGACTTTTATGCATACATATAATACACAGTTTATTGTTTTTATCTCTCAATAAAGGAAGTTAGTTCCTAGGACTTATAATCATTAAGTTGCATAGTCAACATTTGAAGGACTCTGAAGAAGAATCTTCCTGTGTTTTCTACCCTAAACTATGGGCTTGCATTGAATCTGCGAATCTCTTTGGGAAGAATTGAAATCTTAGCAATATCAACGCTCCTTAACCAGAAATAATGTATAGTTGAGGTTTAGAACTCATTTTTAAAATGTATTGCAGTATAATGCAAGGCAGGCGCTTATGCCGCTGAGCTAAATCCCCAGCCCCCTCCCCTCTTAGCCTTTATGGCATTGTCAAGTATTTACTTATGTATATGTTATTAATGCATTGTTGTTGTTGCTTTTGTTTAAATAAGTTGCTTTTATTATCTTTTTATAGACACATGGGAATTTGTCATTCCAGAGCTCTTCATTGTTTGTAGACCCTTTTTACAACTATGCTACTTTCCTTTCACCTGGAGGACTTCTTCTAACATTCCCAGTAATGCAAGTCTGCTGTTGGTTCACTGTCTCATCCTTCACGGCAGTTTTGTTTGTCTGCCATCACCTTTGAGGTGTATTTTCACTCAGTATGAAATTTCAAGTGGATAGTCCTCCAGCTGTTCCCAGATGTTGCCCTCCTCTGGTCTCACTCGCCCTGCTTCCTGTGAGAACTCTGTTGCCATCGTTAATTTTGGTTTTTCTGCAAATAACTCAGGCTGCTTTGAGGGATTTTTTTTTTTGAGCAGGTTAATAACGGTGTTTTTTGGTGTGTCCATCTGCTTTTCCAGCACTCACAGAGTCACAATATCTGTCACTCACAATTTAAAAGACACAAGGATTAATTTGGCTCACGGTCTTGGGGATTCAGTCCATGGCAAGCTGACTCCAAGGTAGAAACATGGTGGAAGAGCACATGGGAGCAAAGCTTCTTTGTAGTTCATGTTTCCAGGAAACAGAGCAGGGTAACAGTCAGAGAGGAAGGAGCAGGGAATCAAATGTTCACAGGGTCACACTTCATGACCTATCCAGCCTTCCCTGGAGTGTGCTTTGTTAATTCTCTGGGCAACTCCCAAGCCAATCAAGTTAACAGTCCGCCTTAACCATCACACTTGGTATGATTTTCCTTGTGGTTTTTATACTTGGAGTTCACTGAGCTTCCTGGGTTGAAGAACTGGCCATTTCAAACATCTTTGGGTTACTCACCCTATTCATGACTCAAATTAATCCTATACAAAGCTGCATATTGTCATCCTATTCTCTGATGCCTCCTTTTTTCGTTTTGAGGATTCTTTTTTCTGTTTCATATCCAATGGTTTCTACAGCTATTATCTTTAGTCACTAATTTTTTCCTCTGCTGTATCTCATATGCTGGTAACCCACCCGTTGTATTTTTCCATCTCTGACATTGTGATTTTTACCTGTAGAAATTTGTCGTGGACTTTTCATATCTTCCATGTCTTTGCCTAATTTGTTGAACATAAGAAATATAGTTATATAGTGTCCTTATCTAAAAATTCAGCAACTGTCAGTTCTAGGTTAGTTTTAGCTTACCTGATTTTTCTTCTCATTTTGGGTTCTTTCTTGTTTCTTTGTATGTCCAAAAATATATGGCTGGATACCATACCTTGTGGTTTTATCATGTTGAGTGTTTGATGTTTTGTATCCCTATAGTATTATTGACCTTTTCCCCAGGTGTCAATTAATTATTGGAAACTTTGATCCTTTTCTGAACTCAGATCTTACTTTTATGAGTCATCAGATAGATGTGGAACCCTGAGCACTGATTGTTACCCACTACTAAGAAGCCTTCCTCTGTTTTCTTCCTAATCCCCTGTGGATTATGTGGTTTTCATCTCTAGATGAAACAAGTCTAGAGGCTAGAGAAAACAAGTCCTGTTTCAATTCCTGCATGAGCGACAGGCACAGTTCTCAATGACATCTTTTCACTTCGATCTGGGGTACTTTCTTCACACACTGCTATGACCTGTGCTCTGCTGAGTACTGAACGGGACCCTCTTGTGGATCTCAGGGCTCTCTGTGCTGCTAGCTCCACTCTGACAGCTGTCTTCCAAAGTCTGTCCATGTTGATCTCAGCAGACCCTCAGCTCTGCCTCCTGCACTCAGGGAATCTTTTAGCTTCCTCCTAGGTGCCCTGTGCTGCCTGCAGCCCAGAATCTACCTCAGAGCAGGAATTAGAGCAGCCACGGCCTCTTTTGTTCTCACGTTCAATGTTGTAAAAACTGATGGTTGATATATTTTGTCTTGGATATTGGTTGGTTGGTTGGTTGTTGTTAGTCCTCTCAGTGATGTTGGATCCACTCCCTGATACTCTGACGTGAGCAGAAGCTGACCTTTCCTGACACTACCTTTTGATGGTCTGTTGCCTTATCCGGGGCATGTTTTGAGAGAGAGTCCAATGTGCTCTTAGACACTAGAATCAGACCGACTCAAGTCTCTTTTCCACATACCCTAGTCCAAATTTACCTCTCTGTGCTTCCACTTTCTCATCTGCAAAATAGGCATGATCATAGGATTGCGTGTGTGTACGGGCATGTATATGTACTTTATAAAATTTGAGGGATAGGTTTGGGGAACTCAGAGCCTCATGTATGCTAAGCACATGCTCCATCGTGGAGCTCCTCCACCCCCTAGGATTTTTGAAAGGATAAAATGATATAGTGCATTTAAAACAGAAGATAAGTTGCTGAAACTTGGTAACATAGTCAGTACCTCTTAGCTGTCACTGTCATTGTGTTTTAATTATTATAAGACCTCACCGGACACTCATCAGTGTCTGCTCTTGACCCAGATACACGCAAGCCATCACCACTGTACTGTAGGACTTGGGATCCCAGCCAGTGCTCTGTGGGAACTGGAAGCTCCTGGAATAATGATGCATGCCTGAGAGCCCCCCACCCAAACCCAAGTGCCATCAACTCTGAAGGTTTTCATGTCCCACCTAACAGACTTGGTTGTTTCCCTTTTTCAGGGGAAGACAGGAAGACCCCCAGTGAATCAAATAGCCCGTCTTCATCCTCCCTCTCAGCTCTGAGTGATTCTGCCAACAGCAAAGATGATTCAGACAGTTCCCAGAAAAGCAAGGGAGGGAACAACCTGTTGGTCATCTCAGTAGTGCCTGGGAGCCAGCCCTCGGTGAACAGCGAGGAGAAGCCAGAGAAAGGTGAGGGAGGGGCAAACGTGGCCTGCTCAGCCCTGCCTACCCTAGGATGCTCCTGTCTTGACAGTGTGCCCTAGAGAGGAATGATGTGGGAAAACAGTTGCTGGGCCCTGGATTCAGTATAATAGGCACTACAGAAAATTTGCATTTTGGGAGGCTTGATTTGCATGCAGATACGCTGTGGAAAGATAGGGAGGGTGACATTAATTCTAGAGCTGTATGTTTAATTCCTTTTAGTACAGAGATGCAGGGAACAGTGCCTGGAAGTATACATCTGTTGGGAAGTGCAGGAAGGGGGGAGGAGGAAACGTAGCCCACCTCCACCTGCCCGTCCCTCTGCTCCATGCACCTCTACATCCAGCTTGGGTCCTTGCAGGGTTCGAATGCGTTTTTTGCAACTTTGTCTGCAAGACGAAGAACATGTTTGAGCGCCATCTGCAGATCCACCTCATCACAAGGATGTTTGAGTGTGACGTGTGCCACAAGTTTATGAAGACCCCCGAACAGCTGCTGGAGCATAAGAAATGCCACACTGTCCCCACCGGTGGGCTCAAGTAAGGAAAGCAAGTACAGAACCTTTTACTGCGTTGTTATTAAACACCCTTCCCTACCCTAACCCACCCCTTCCCTGGAGGTTTTGGGGGTCCTGGAGACAGGTTACTTGGTGTGAGGGGAGTTAGTCAGGAACCTTTGTGTCCCTTAGCTGGATTGAATTAGACCTGTCCCTCTGGGGGTCAACAGATGTTAATGGGGGATTCCCCTTCGCAGACACCCCAGCGTTCAGAGTAGGAAGAAGTATTGGACCATGCCAGCATGCAACAGTGAACTCACCATACACTGTCTGAGTGTTGTTCAGACATTATTTTTAATGGACTTAAGGGTTGGTGTGCCCAGTGATGACACTGTCGCTGCAGTTCACCCTGTCTTGTTTTTTTAGATGACTTGCCCGTAACTTTGAAGTAAGCCTCACAAGCATCCCATGTCCCCAAATTGGAACCTTGACAGTTTCACCTGACAGGAGGCAGCCTTTCTTCATACTCGCAGCACGTGCTTCATGGCTTCCTGCAGACATGCCAGTGCCTTCCCTGAAAGATTCAGACAAGGAACATGGTCCTTAACCAATATGTGTGAGAAGTCGTCTGGTCTCAAGTGAGACCAGTCAGTTATTATCACACACACTGTGTGTCTGGCTTGATCTAGGTGCTAAAGGGCACACAAGAAATAAAATATAACTTCCAGCCTCAGGAAATTTATGTCCTAGCAGAGAATTTAATCTTCCCAGTGATCCTGAAATTAGAGTCCCTGTTCATGAAGCACTTTATTGTGTAGTAAAGAGAAAGTTGAACACAGAAAGTCCCAACCGTCAAAGTATAATTCTCAATTTATAGCTGAAACGATCATGAAGTTAAAAGAATTTTTTAAAAAATAGCTTTTACTTAACATAGGTGAGAGAAAAAGACTTGTTTCAAAAATTTTCCATCACAACCTGCCAGAGAGGCAGCATGAGTCCCCCATGAGGCAAAAGACCCCAAAGGATCCCGGGAGTCCAGCATTGGGAGCAGCGGGTTTGGTGCCCTCCTCGAAAGCTTAACCAAACCAACCAAAGAGGCAGGGAAATAGCACCCACTCCCGGGGCCTGCTTAGCGGGGAGGGGAAGGGAGGGCTGTAGGGAGGGGGAGGGTGGTGAGGATTCATTCAACCAGTCCTGGGAAATGGCTACCAGAGCTGATCGGGGAATTTGACTGGGTTTGTTCCCACCACCCCTTTATAAATATTTGTGTACTCTTATGGAAAAGGAGAAGAACCCTGCTTTTCTATGGATGGAGACTAGTACTCATTCCTGCCTTGTAGCCCAGTCACACCCCTAACTTTGCGGCCCCTGCCGGTTGTGGCCTTGCCAGTCGCCTTTCCTCGGGGACCTAAGAAGTCCTGAGCCTCTGAACCACCCATGGGGAGAATGCACAGTCACCTCTCATGCTTACGTGGGATCAGACACTTCCCGTGCGGTGCTAACCGTCCCCTGTGTAATAGTTTATGTTCTAGGATGACCAAGTAGAAGAATACTTTGAAAAAATTGATAATGCCTTCTGGCTATACAGTGAGTCTTTGTTTTTGTTTTGTTTTGTTTTGGTTTGGTTTGGTTTTTTTGTTTTGTTTTGTTTTGTTTCCTTTACCATATCGTAGAATTAATTTGCCTGAGAGAGTGTCTTTAAGATAAATAACGGGAGCACGGAACCAAAAAAAAAAAAAAACCCTTAGCACTTTGCCTGAGCAGTGAAAGAAAGATTTGAGCTGTGGGTCACAGAAATGTCCTTAACGTGAAACAGACCGCCGATGTCTAAATTGCTTTTCTGTGATGGAAGTGCTTGTACTCTATATCCTGTTCATAATGCAGATCGAATAAGATTATACTATTATTTTTCTTTTGCCGTAGCTCAGGACAGTGGTGAGTTTCAGACTCCTCTAGGTAAGGCCCAGCTTGGCGTAGGGGTTGTGTGTGCACCTGACCTGGGAATGGGCTTTATATTTCTCTCGTGTGCACTCTTCTGTGAGCTGAGGTTCAAGGCTAACGGCGAGCTTGGCGCTGAGGAGGCAGAGCACGGTGCACCTGGTTGTGTTGGGCTCTGCTAAACACCTCTCCAACCCTCTGAGAACAGTCACTCCCGGGCCCTGCCCTGCAGGGGCCAAGCAAGAGTTGAGGCAGCCACCGGGCGTCTGCATTCTTCTTTGGAAAGAGAGCAAACACGCTAGAATTCCATAAGCCGCTGGCTCAAGCCCGGCAGCTTCCCAAGAAGAAGCCGGGCAGCTTTTGTAAATATCCCCTCCCCACCCTCGTAGCCCCTCAGATCAGTCAGGAGAGTTGGTGGTAATGTGTGTGCATAACACAGGAAACAGGATGGGAAGCCCAGAATTTCTCCTCCACCCACTAAGGGGACAGAGCTGGGACTCAAATCCCTTGTCCCCGAGGATGCCTCAGTTACTTGCATGGAGCATTCAAATACCGAGTCAGCACTCCTCACATGCTGAGTGTGCTCCAAGCTCTGTCTAGATTGCAGAAAAAATACAAGAAATTCCCCTGCCCTCCGAGGGTTTATGATCTGGCATAATAACGTACTTAGTGTCTTCCAGCTCCACGGCCTCATCCATTGTGAGCAGAGGGGCTGAGGGTGGGTTTCCAGCTCCTCCCGTGCCCCTGCCAGGGTGCTCACCTTCCTTTCCTGATGAAGAACCAACGCTTTAGGAGATCCGTTCTAAGAGCCCATATACATGTGCACACACACACGCGCGCACACACACAGGCCTTCTCATCCTAACTACCCTTTAATAAGCACGACTCTGACCCCTGTGACTTTCTGTTTGCTGGAGATAGCTCTCCCCCTATAAGCTGTTCTTTAAAACTCTTAGCCTTTCTGCGTGTGCTTGGTGTGGTGCATGAAAAGTCGATTCTTTGTGTTGCTCCCATCTAGAGGGGAGGTCAGGAGGGTTTAGTCCTCTGCTGTGTCCTATGGGGAGCGGGGTGGGCTCTGATGGGCCGGGTGGGAGGCTGGAGGGGAGCACCAGTTATTTATTCCTCGCCCTTTCTCTGCTCCCCTCACGAATGCTGACCTTGGGCATCGCAGCTGGGAGACCCAGAATAGGCTGCGCAGACCTGCGCAGAGCTGCCCGTCAGCGGGCACTGCCCTGTCAGCAGTGAGCATCAGGGGGCCATCTCTACCCCAAGAGGCAGCAGGGCTGGGCTGGGCAGGCCAGACCTCAGAGACCAGAGGGTGAGCTGAGGGCAGCCTGGTGAGGAGGGGAGAAGCGCAGCTGCCCTGGATCCTCTCCGGCTGAACCTTGCTTGTATCGCTTCCCCCCGGCAGGTGCCCATTCTGCATTTATTCCACCAACCGCCCCGCTGCCATGGAGTGCCACCTCAAGACCCACTACAAGATGGAGTACAAGTGCCGGATCTGCCAGACGGTGAAGGCCAACCAGCTGGAGCTGGAGACGCACACCCGGGAACATCGCCTGGGCAACCACTACAAGTGTGACCAGTGCGGCTACCTGTCCAAGACCGCCAACAAGCTCATCGAGCACGTGCGCGTCCACACCGGGGAGCGGCCCTTCCACTGTGACCAGTGCAGCTACAGCTGCAAGCGCAAGGACAATCTCAACCTGCACAAGAAGCTGAAGCATGCCCCACGCCAGACCTTCAGCTGCGAAGAGTGCCTGTTCAAGACCACACACCCTTTCGTCTTCAGCCGCCACGTCAAGAAGCACCAGAGTGGAGACTGCCCTGAGGAGGACAAGAAGGGCCTGTGTCCAGCCCCCAAGGAACCAGCCAGCCCCGGAACCCCGCTCCTGGTTGTGGGGAGCTCCCGGAATCTCTTGTCTCCCCTGTCGGTCATGTCCGCCTCGCAGGCTCTGCAGACTGTGGCCCTGTCCGCTGCCCGCAGCAGCAGTTCAGAGCCCAACCTGGCACTCAAGGCCCTGGCCTTCAACGGCTCTCCTCTGCGCTTTGACAAGTACCGGAACTCGGATTTTGCCCATCTCATTCCCTTGACAATGTTGTACCCCAAGAACCACTTGGATCTCACATTCCACCCTCCCCGACCTCAGACTGCTCCCCCCAGCATCCCCTCCCCCAAACACTCCTTCCTCGCCTATCTTGGACTAAGAGAAAGAGCAGAGACTGTCTGAGGGCAGCCCTGTTCTGTACCAAAAACAAAGAGACAAGGACAGTAAACTTTAAAAAAAAAAAATCCACTAAACTTAAACACAAACCCAACAGGTGTGTGTTGCTGCAAAACTACAGACCCTTGGGGTCTAAACCATGTGTACTGTATATCTTTAGTAAGGAATAGAGAATTGGCTCTGTGTGTATACCTATTGCATTGACCTGAAAGCTGCTTTATCCAATCTTCAGAGAGGTGACCTACCACACGCTGTTCCTTCAGAGGCATGCCTCCCCAGCCACCCACTCCCACTCTCAGCCCCCCTCCATCCTTCGCTCCTAAAGGAATTGTCTTGCTAAATCCTAACGAGAGTGTCCTTACTAGCAATCAGCACTTGTAGGCTTATATACTGGTGCATTTGGTTTTCTGTTGGGTGAATGGGGTGTGTGGATGTTTTGTGGGTTCCGAACGAGAAAGCTGTGTGTGGTGTGCCATGATGTTTCTATTGCACATTCTTTGTTCTGGCTTCTTTCATAGCGGTGAACATTTTCCCCCCCTCCCAGCTTGTTCGTCCCACTGCAGTCTCTCCCTGAGCTCCTTTACCACCTGTCCCTCTCTTATTTTATGGCTACAGAGTGGTAGGGCCTGGTGCCTGGTAGACATCTGCTGTGCTGCTGGAGATTTCCAATGGGGCAGAATGCTGGAGACCTTGAGCTCAGATCTTCTCTGGTGAGGAAGATGCGAGGAATCAAGTGACCAGTCTGCATGAAATATCTCGCAGCACTGCAGCTAACATCACAAAACTTACGTGTTTTGTATGTGTGCCCACACAGGAGTGATGTGTATGGGACGCACACACAGTGCATCGTTTTTTTAAGGGCAGATGATATATATATATATATATATATATAAGATGTATTAATTCAGTGGTTACCATTTGTTTGCAGAAAAAAAAATTGTATGAGTGGTAAATTTTATGGTTGATAAATCCAGCCAAGGAGATTAAAAAGGGGTTTGGATACATTCTGGGTATAAATGCTCAGACTAAAAAAAAAAAAAAAAAGAAAAAGAAAAAAAAAGACATGGCAGTTTTGCACAGTGCTTTGGTCTTGCACTAATTTTTGTTTCTCATTGGGAAAAAAAGTAAAATAAACGGAAGAAAATGTACCTTTCTATGGAATGAGTAGACTGTATGTTTGAAACTTTAGCCACAACCTCTTTGACATAAAATGACACAACAAAAAAGGTGCTGTTTCGTCCTCTGGTTCAGTTACACCCCCGGCAAAGTCCCCACGGTGTTTGCCTCCCCTGGCTGTGGCTGTACCCTCCCTGTCACTAGTGATTCTGTATTCCATTTTGTTAACGCCTGGTAGATGGAACCTGCTAGGAGGCTAACTTTATACTTACTTAAAGCTCTTATTTTGTGGTCATTAAAATGGCAATTTATGTGCAGCACTTTATCGCAGCAGGAAGCAGGTGTGGATCAGTTGCATAGACCTCCACTCGTCTTAAAAAGTAATAGATAATTTAAAAAGGAAGAAAAAAATCTTTGGCTAAACCTGCTCATTGCTTGTGTTTTTAAGACAACAGAATATCCTGGATGAAACAAGCTGAAAGAGCAGGAAGAAATGTGCTTTGTTTAATAATGGGAAGTTCGGAATATAAATTTAATATATTGTTTATCTATTGAAGAGCTGGTATGAGGAGGAATGCTTTTACTGTGCTGCTCTGTTCCCACTATGTGTTATCCTAGGATTGGGATTTTTTTTAATCTGTTTCACCAGGGGAAAATAAAACCATCCCTGATTTTCTTCCTGTAGTCAGTAACCCTAACCCTTCACTAAAAACCCCCTGGAAATTAGTGTAGCTCTACAGGAAGCCAGAAGACTGTACATCTGTCCACTCCAAGGCCTCAAATTTCTCATCTATACCAGCCTTCCTTCCCAGACCCCCGCCGGTGGGCTGTACTTCTCTTTGCCAGGAATCCAGCCATGGATGGGCAGCCTGCTCCATCCCCTGGCAAACCTGTTTACACTTTGGAGATGTCCACGGGGGCAGGGAGATCAACCAGTTAGGGCCGGAAGCTCCAAACCCTCAGTCATTCTCCAGCAGAGACCTTTGCTCTTGGCCTTGTTTGAAACATTTTCAGCTCACTATGTCACTGTCTCAGTAAAAGACACTACCAACAGCTACGAACAATATACTCCAAGAACACTGGGCGTGTGGGTGGGCTGGTTCTTTTTAAAGTCATGTCTTTATCCCCATATAATGGAGAATGTGCCACTTGGCTAAATGTGTTTTCAGAACTACAAGTTCAGTGACGACAGGAAAGAGGGCCCTGGTGATCCACCAAGGCTTAGGCACCAGCAGGTTAAGAACCTGGAAGGGTGGCCCGGACAGCGAGGACTCGGGGTTTTCTAGCGCGCCACTTGTGCAATAATAAGAGGTCTAAGGATGGAAACCTTCAAGGGTGCGGGGGTGGTGGAAGGAGACAGTGACTGCTCAGATGCCATGCATTTCACCGCTTGCCACTGAACTTGTATTTGAATGACTTAGTAATGCTTAATATAATTGGGCAACTTTTTTAGCACTTTGGAAAGAGTCATCAATCTTTCTGGTAAATTATAAAAGTTTTCTGAGTGAGAAAAGGTGTGTTTGGAGTTTGTTTGACTTTTTATATTATTATTGTTATTAATAAAGGAAAATCTACAACATTTTTCAGACTCCACCTAGATACTATATACCCCCAAATTTGGTTTGCAGTTTGATACTCAGGGAAGGATGTAGTCCATAGATATCCTTTCCGTGTAAAACACTAACATCTTTGAGAAATTCACCTACCAGCTAACTTCGGTTGCTCTCACTATGCATCCTTCCATGAAAGCTAGCTTATTTTCCCATATAGTAATGCAGTTAGGGTTCTCAGCACTTTCATTTATCCTTTTTTAACTCCTCATGTTATGTTCAGATGATCATACTGTCAAGGTTTGTGTACATTACTGAAAATTTGTATTGTATAAAGCTTTTTGCATTACAAGGCTGTACAGGGTCATTTTGACAGTAACTGGTATATTCCTTTGCATCTTATGTTGCATTGCCAATTTCTAGTGTATCCAGTTTGAAAGTATAATATACTCTAATTAAAAAAAAAAAAGGTTGGCTATACTCGTTTCTTTCCCCCACCCCTTGGTTGCCATCCTTGTCTACTTGTTAATCTGAAGGTTTTGTTTTCTTTGTTGTTTTTTACCTCTCCGTGTGTTTTAATCAGATTAGTGGACCTCCTATTTATAGCTGTTGCGAAATGCAAGTTTTGAACAGCCATGGTGACAAGGCAAAGGGTTACTATGTTGTAAATGTCCATCAGTTAAGGTTGAGAGCACATCCGTCATTCAGGACCGTGGCAGCCAGCTTCTTCTTTAAACTATTCAGTGACATTTAGAAGAGTTCATCAACCTTCCCCTCTCCTGCTTAACATGAGTTTATTGACCCTACAGCCCAAAGAAGGGGCTGTCTTAATGAAGTTGGACAACTAGAAGATGTTAATGAGAGGGAAACGGAATGTCTTGCAGGCTAAATAATAATCTATCCAAATACAAGAAGTAGTAGTTGACCATTCAAGAAAAGGTACCAGAGGAAAAAACAAACCAAAGGAAAGGGGGAGCGAGATGAGAAGTACTCTGAGTTAAAACAAAACAGTATTTTTTAAATCCACTTTAAAGTTCTGTCCATTTGAACCTTCCCCATGAATCTGTGATGACTGATAAAAATATATAAAGCAACAGATGAGAACGTCTGGTGTGGCTCACAACTCACATGCTTATAAATATAATGTCCTTTACTTATTTCAAGAAATTGTGAACCACTTCACTGCAACATTTAAAGTGATCACATGTACTTTTTAAAAAATGAGATAATGTAGAAGCCATTTTGTAAATGACCAGTCACTAACAGAGCCCTATGTTCCTTCACTTTTTCATTAACTACTTTTTAGATGATTGAAACACATTCTTTTATTAGATGCAAAAAGCAGCTTTGTTTTGGAGTGGCTGGTACTACTGAAAATGTTACAAGTAAGCTAGATTCCTTTGATTTTTGCTGGGATGACAGCCATAAACTTATTTTTTATGCACACTTTTTTCCTTAGACTAGTCACATGTTCCCTGTGACTGAGGCTATCCAACAGTATAAAGATCATCAGTCTGGAAATAATTTTCCCCAAAATGGGGTTCTACTAACTGAGAAATGGTCTGGAAACAGAGCTATTCATGACAAAAGATGCATCTTCTCTGTTGGAAGTGGATTCTCCAAGTCTTTGAGTTCTAATTCAAGTTCGCAGATTTTTGTTCTTATTGTCATCCTACATAAATATATTGTAAGCCAAGACCCAATGCCATGTTTTCTATAATGTATTTATTGTTGGTTGTTCACTTGGTAGCCACAAAATGCCTGACTATTTAACAGAGCCATAGCTATGGTCATAGGGGCACAGGAGAACTATCAATTGTATTTCCTTCCCCAAGTCAGAAGCATCACATCAGGACACTCATGGGGGGGATGGACAAGGTGAACAATCTGAAGGGAAAGGTGTATACTTCAAGTCCTCTTGGTGCTTTTGGTCCACAGGAAGGAAGGACATCCAAGAGAAGCTCAGCGCATATAAGAGGAAAGGGGTTCTGGCACTGAGGCAAGGCTATGGACCATTGTGAGCTCACAGCCTGTTAGGAACCGGGCTGCACAGGAGGAAGTTAGCAGCAGGTGAACAAGAGAAGTATTTACAGCTGCTCCTCATCACTCACATCGCCACTTGAGCTCTTCCCCCTGTGAGATCAGCACCAACACTGGATTGCCTTAGCAGTGCAAACCCTACTGTGAACTGTGCATGAACAAGATCTAGAGTGCATGTTCCTTATAAGACTCTAATCCCTGATGATCTGAGATGGAGCTGAGCCAGTGATGCTAGCACTGAGAAATATTATTGTGCCCCTCAAACATACACCAATTTTTTAAAAAAAAAAGAAAAATATTTCCCGTTTTGGTCCACAGAAAAATGGTTTTCCATAAAACCAGTCCCTGGTACCAAAAATATTGGGAACTTCATCTGGGCCTCCAGAAGATACAGACTGTAAAAGAATCCCAACAGCACCCTAGGACCTGTGAGCAAAATCACAAGTTAAAGGATGCCCTTAAAAGCACAGGCTCTACCCAGAGAAGCCATCATCACAAATATTCACAATAACTCCAGTCAGCATCCTTACACAGCATTCCTTCAGAATAAAAGAGTTCCACATAAAATGAGGTTTATTTTATTAGTGACAATTAACCAAACAAGCAAATGCCCAGAAAGGAGGCTCTGAGGTAAGTGTGGTAACTCCCACTAAGACTAACAGTTCATCTTTCTTCCCTGTCCAAGGTCTAGGAAGCCTCAGATTATTAATCAAGACCTACTCTTCTTTGTGAGATAATAGATCTCCTGCTTATAATGTCTTCTTTAGGGTTGAATCTGCAAAACAGGAAAATGCAAATCTTGTTCACGTTGAGAGCTTAAAATGTAGGAAAATCAATTGTGTCCCCTTGGAATTCCTTTGCAATACAGTTAAGTGATTGGTAATTCTTAATTTTCAGTAGAATTATAACCATGAAGCAGAGAATTGACTTCAATTCTCAGAATTAATTCCCCCACACCAGTCTCTACAGATGCCTCATCCATTTACTAAGAATATCTGATAATATATAATATTTTCCAATCACAATGGAGTTTAAACCTGGCTCAGACTCAAGTGAAGGTACAATAATAACACACTATTAAGCATCTCATAAAAGAGAGGTTGAATTAACTGATCATAGGACCCCCTCTTCATCTAATGTAATATTTCATAACACTATGACTCTTTCTAAACAAAAAAAGGCAATTTTCTAAAGCAGAACTCAATTATAAGGCATAATCTGCAAGACAATTATAATAAAAAATGACTCCTCAAAGTTTTCAAACAATGATAGGCTTGGGAGAAAAAAAAATGACTAAAAATATTTTCCTGCCCACTTTAGAGTTTTGGAAGTCTGATTTTTTTTTTTTTTTTTCCTTATTAAAACCGAGTCACCGTGCTTGCATTGAGACGTCTTAAGAGGAGCTTAAAATATTTTCCAGACCCCTGTGCAGGTTCTGGTGAGATGAGTTAGGAGAAGCTAGATGAGGACGGAGGCCTGGCCCCACCCACCATCATCTCCCAATGGCGCCTTCCATTTCCTCTGGGTGACTCCTACAAGCGTGCCTGCTTGGCTGTCTGCCTTCCGCCTTTCAAACATCTCCTGCAGAACAGTAGATGTTTTAGCAGGTATGCAAGTCATTTCGTTTTAGCATAAAGAATGTGCTAAATATTCTTTTTCCACCAACTTACTTTAAAAGATACATCCCAAGACTCTGAATACCTTAGGAAAGTTAGCTCCTGGCCCTTCCATTGGTTGGCAGGGCTCCTACCTGTTTAGAGACACAGGGAAGTAACTGACCTGCCTCCATCTCAGACAAGTAAAGCAGAGATCATATACCAGGCTGGGATACCCTGTCCTGAAGATTGGGCTCCACCCGAATTATCCCAGAAAGCTGAGCATCCTTCAGTCTTAAAGATTTCTAGATAGTGAGATGCCATCACTCAACTCAATTCTTATTTTTATTTTAACTGCAATTCCTAGTTTGCAGGCCATAGATTTGCCAGTTACAGGACCATGGAGCCCCCTGCCCCTTAACATCTCATTTCAAAGCAGAATTCTGTTAGAATGTTCTTTGTGCAATACTTTTGGCCTCAGCATTCACTGATAACAAAAGTCTTCCTACCTTTTTATCTCTATTATCTAATTTATCTTCTTTTATACCTGTTTACTCACCTATATACATACATATGTACTTATATATCTATTTATCTATCCCTTATTATCAACCTTTATCTGTCTATCTATTCTCGGGGCTCTTGCAAAAAACATCCCTGAGAACTGGGCTTATGTACAATCATTTATTTTAGAATTCAATTCTAGGAATAAAAGTGAGAAACCAACAAGAGCTGAACAAGAAAAAGCCAGTCCCAGGTACACTGGTGAGTTAGTTGTTGCTGTAGACAACTTGGATACAACATCTCTGGGACCCTCACGAAGAGCTGTAGACACATCGGAATACACAGCCCAAGAGACAGAAGGAAGGCATGGAGTCCACCCCGAGTGTTGACTCTCTTACACTTCCGGGTGGCAAAGAAACCGTGGTGCAGACCATGAAGGACTCCACAGTGAGATGCTGTCAATTACACTGGCGCACAGCTGGTTGCCACAGCAAGGCTGGAGTAAGAAGGTGAGTTCCTGAGCTGGGGAACAAGAGGTGTCCGCAGTAATTAGCACATTTGTCATGAATGCTGCCATCACAGTAGCCTCCAGCTCAGACGATGTACTCACCCTCCTCTACCAGATCCTGAGGACTGATGGAGGAGGCAGAGCAAAGTGCAGTATTGGAGGCTGATGCAAAGGAAAGGAAAAGCTCGCACGGGAGAAGCAGGAAGTTTCTCTCATCTGTATGGCAAGGTCTTCTCTTATTTAGTTTTGGTTTGGGTTGGGGGGTTCTTTGTTATTTGCAGTGTCGGGGATTAAACCCAGGGCTTCATGCTACACTGAGCTTCACTCCTAGCCCCAGAGTTTGTTTTTTGACTTCTTTAATGAGATGAATCTGTCCTACAACATTGAGAAGCCTCTTGACAGGAACGTGGGTTGCCTTCTGCTGTGTGTGGGTGGCCTCCTTGATCTGGAAGACTCACAAGAGGACCCAGATGAAGCCAAAGAAGTGAAGCCATCACCCAGCATCCCAAACAAGAGGACCCAGGCAACTTTCACAATTCCCAGCTCACTTTATAGTGGGCTGGAAATTTAGCTCAGTGGCGTAAGCACCTGCCTGGCAAGTGTGAGGTCGTGAGTTTGATCCCCAGTACTGAAAAAAAAAATAAATATAAAAGAGCACCAACTCACTATGAATTGGGTGCAAAGATAAGGCTGGCAGGGACACACCCCAGCTAGGAATAAAAGATTGCATTTGCCTGGTGCTTTTTCTGGGCATATAATTCATAAAATATCTGAGGCTAAACAGGGAGTACTTTCTTTCATGGGAAATAGCTAATTGAAAATGTAAGTATTCAGAACGTCGGTCTTCTTTGTTTCTTTCCATTTCCAACACATACAACTGGTAAGTCCTTTCACTAATAAAAGATTAAAATAGACTGATGTATGGTCACATAAGGCTATAGAATAAATATAACAGATGTATATGGTCACATAAGGACATAGAATATATATAATGTATGTGATATACATAATACATAGAGTACATAAATAAGGTAGTTATAAATACAATAAGTATGGGGGCTGGGGATTTAGCTCAGCAGCATAAGCACCTGCCTTGCAAGCAGGCAGTTGTGAGTTCAATCCCCAGTACCGATAAAAAGGAAAAAGACAAAAAAAAAAAAAAAAAAAAAAAAACCATTTAAAAAATATACAATAAGTATGTATGTACATGGACATCCAGAGGGAAGTCATCAATTTTATTATGTTAGGATTCACACTGCAAGACAATATTTTTCACTATTTTCTTGCACTGTTGAAAAAAAAACAGGTTGATGAAACAGATTAATATATGAAACAAATAATTAAAGGTCAAAGAAATCTCATTAATCAGAATATGCCCTTGCCCATCTTTCCTACAATTAAATAAATGTGCACAGCATTGGGTCATAAACAAGCTATAGGTCAAGGTTTCATCACTGTATGTCCTCAGACAATAGCCACAGCAGTAGTTAAATACCTAGGAGTCTCCATTACTCAAAGAGGCCATGGATCGTTTTAAATGAGCAGAATAAGAATTTCCTGCTGAAGAAAACTTGACAATTTGGCTTGTCTGCCTGTGGATAAGAGGCCAAATATGTACATGCGTGAGTTTGCATCGCAGGCTTACGTGTTAGGGGATGAGCCCCTAATATCACCTGGAATCCACTGTCTCATTATTCTCCACAATGTTCTTCACCACTCAGCTTCCATCCCCTTGAAAGTCTTCCAGAGCAGGCTCCCAGCCTACCTCCCTTCAAGCACCTCCCTTAGGCTCCTCGTGTCCTCTAAACTTGACTCATACCTCCCTCTTCTTCCCATTTGTTATTTCAGGAACAACAAATATGTGGAAAGTTGTGTGCTAGCACTTGGCAGGAAATGGAGCTAGATAAGATGTATTTCCAAGCTTTAAGGAATTACCAACCAATAGAAGACGTGTATGAGTAAACATGTTCTAATGCCAGTAAAGCCACAAACATATTCTTATGGAAATAATGAATAGAGAGATACTAATTCTTACCAGGGTGAAAGGAAGATTTCTGTAAGACGTAGCATGCAAAGTGTAGTCTAAAGAACGAGTAGGATGTCTGTAGGCAATAAAAGTGGGGAAAGCATTCCAGATTGAGAGGACAGCTTGAGCAAAGGCAAGAAGGTGAGAAATTGCTTGGTGGATTCTGTTGTGCTGAAAGATTACAATTAAACCAAACAAAGCCAGTTTGTAGAGAGCATCAGGTCTCTTGTCAAGGAACTGAATTCTACGGTTTCTACTGAAACTTCTCTACTTTTTAAAAAAAAGCTAACAAAAAAGAGAAGAATGGTATGATCTGAACTCTGTTTTAGGAAGATAACTCTAGCAGCACTAAAAAAGACTGAAAAAATAGAGAAATGAGGATTTTTATCACTGTCCTAAAATGAAATTACGGTTTTTTTCCCCCTCAGATCTATCCCTCACCATGCATTTTGCAATTCCAATAAAGGTATGTGCTATCATGCCCAGCTGAACCCTTTTTATTTGCTGAATATTTTCTTACTCTGCCCATTTTTTTTTTCATGCTTAACATCTTAGCAAAGATCCTTAGCATCCTTACCAGGTGTATCACAATAGTTTTGTGTTTGAATAGGACATTCTTGTGTAGAAAGACTGTGAAAAAAAAAACCATTCCAGAGCTCAGAAGAAAGTTCATGATCAGACTTGTAGATGCAAAGATGACATTTGAAGACAGTATGGAGGGCAAGAACATCACGGTAGCAACTATGACAACCACCACCAAAGAATTAAAGACAGAACCTTGGGAGATACTCTCACTTCAGTGGGGGACAAGGAGGAGGAGGAGGAGAATGAGGGAAAACACGGGAGAATGAGAAGAAGCCACGGGAGAAGTCTAGACAAAGACAGCATTGATAGAGAACCCAGAGAAAGAGAGTTTTCTGTGAACCTGTGTGCAAAGATGAATAGGGTCAGGTTAGCTTTTGCAGTCTTTACCAATGGGATGGTTCTTGAAGATTTGGGGGGATGTTGTTTCAATAACAGATTAAGGAAAAAAAAAAAAAAACAAATTCCAACAGGGTAAAGAATGAATGAGCAGTGAGAAGCTGGTGAGAAAGATGAAAGTCTGTCCTTGCATTGAGTTCAGTAGTTGTAATGGTTTATGTCAGTGGCCCCCAGGCCTCACGCAATTATGCGTTTGTGGTTGGTTCATTGTCTAGGGCTTGGATTGGTGATGTGAGTGGTACACCCACCTAAGGGTGGAACACGATATGATGTAATAGCAGGCAGAAGGTGTCTCTCTCTATCTTGCTGGTTCCTGTCTTGCTGTTTTACAGCGGCCATGAGTAGCTGCCCTGCCATGCCAGGCTGCCTTACAGCCAACTGAGTGTGGACTGAAACCTCCAATAACTGTAAGAAATAAGCCTTTCCTTCCCTAACTTGAGCATCAGGCATTTTGTCTCAGCAACAAGTAAAAAGTAATTAAGACAGTAATGAAGGAAATAAAGTTCATGCATATTTATTTCCTACCAAAGGTTACCCAAACTTCCCTTCTCTTCCAACCTTTTAGAGGAAAAAAGGGAGCTGCTGGGATGCTAATCTCCAGCTCCACACCCCACCACACCCCACCACACCAGTGTTCCATACCTCTTTGATATAAACTCATCCTCACACTGACCTGCTCTTGCTATCTTCCAGGAAGTCCCTGCTAGCCAAAGACATTAGGAAGCAGGGCTGCAGGGGTAAAATACATACCACTCCTAAATACAAGATCCCAGACAAGTGCAAGACAGAGAGAGAGAGAGAAAGAGAGACAGAGACAGAGAGAGAGACAGAGAGAGAGAAAATCAAGGGATGAAAACTTGCTTTATCCCTTATCCTTCTCCCATGGCCAGAGTTACAAAATAACAATTCCAGTCTAGAAAAATAATGGCTTAAAAGAGAATATGTGGGCCCTCTCAAAACACAATGGATACAGCAGAATGCTGTCAGGATTCACTCAGGATATTAGAGTTACGAGCCAAGCCTTGGAGCTTAAAAGAGGTTGAATTCCTTGTCCTTGTCATTATAACTAACTGTCCCTCTCTGAGGCATTGCAAAGCCAACCTGTGTAGAGAGGAAGGGATCTCAAATCCTTCTAGGCTGCATGCCTCTTTAGAAAAAAGAGCTCAGTTACTGCAACAGTTAATCATCGATTTGATGAGCTTGAGAGAAGCCTAGGACTTAGTACTAAGTCCCTTGTGTGTGTGCCTGTGCAGATCATAAAGGTGTAAACTTGGGGACTATGTCTTACCCTGGCTCCTTCCTCCCCAGCTCTTTTCAAGCTCTCTGCTTCCCTCTGACATGAGCTGAGCCTCTTCCCTCTTTCACATCTTTCTGCCGTGGACCTGGCTGACCATGGACTGAACCCCCTGAAAACGGGATCTAAATAAACATCTTCTTTAAACTTCAGGTGTCTGATGTTTGGTCCCAGCAATGGGAAAGCTGCCTCTCACCAACAGAGAGAAAAATAACCCTCTTCACACAGGCCAGAAGAAAAGTACTTGGCTCTATGAAGTAGAAATGAAGTAAACTGCTTTTTATTACATACCATGAGAAAAATCATTAATTTATGCCAGAAACACAAATATCAACGTTATCATATTGAAAACATTTATTCTGGAAGAGACCGCCTGGCAGAGCCTTGCAGACCACACTTGGAGAAGCAGAGCACGTGTGACACTGTGGTGGGCTCTTCCATTAAAGCAGCAGATACAAAGGAAATGAAAATGCCAGGCTTCTGAGGAGAGGACTTGGCTATAGTCACATCTGCTAGGTATTGTCACATGGTCTCTAGAGGCGGGCTTGCTTTTACAAATGCTGTTTTATGAAAACTAAAGTTTCAAAACAAGCAATGGATTTCAAGAATGCGTCTCTTTAAAAATGAATTCTTTCCTTGGGCACCTAATTCTAAAAGAAGTTTCACAAACGAATACACAGAGCATTAACTGCTTAATATAAAGGCTGGGGAGAGATGAGGGGTTGTGGGAAACCTGATGAGTGAGCAGCTACAGTTAATTATAGATTAACCCCAAAATGGAAAATATAGGCTCCTGAATGATAAAGTAAATGCGTGGTTCTTTTTTGTGAAATGTCATATTTTGGCAGGAAGGAAGAAATAATTATGATTTGAGAGCATTTCTCTCTCTAGAAATGGATAAAGCACTAGTTCTATACCAAGTGGAGGAAAGCTTACATTCAGAAAAGAAGAAAGGCTGATGGCAACTGCAAGAAGTGGTCTGACTCCTCTGCGGAGCTGGGTGAACTGTTTTAACCCAGCTGCCCTCCACTGTCAGCACACCCTGAACCTAATTTTGTTTGCAGCTTCTCCATTTGCTTGGAGACGCTACTGTCAGCTGAACATCAGCTCTAGGCTGACTCTTTCCCAAATTCCCTTCCTCTGTGTTGCATACCATTATCCAATGGTTGGACCTAGAAAATTCATAGAACAAATTCCTCAGTCTAATATAATAAGCTTCTGGCTGGGTCAACAGGACTCAACCTTGACAGCCTTTATATTTCTTGTAATTCCATTTCCATCTTGGTCTTACTCAAGACCATTAGAAACCCACACACTAAAGTATAATAGCTATGTACACAACCATTCAGCAAAGGCCACATTAAATATCAAACTGCATTAATATGATGCAGAACTATGCATGACTCAAATCCTAGTGCAAATAGCAGCATCTGACCTAGGAGCTCAGGACTGGTTAGGAATGCCGGGCCAGCAGCTACCCAATCTCTAATTACCTGTTAATCTGGGCAGTAATTCAGATTACACAGGGTGCATATGTTCACTGTCTCATCAAATCAAACCCTTTAATGTGTATATTATAAGGGGAAAGGAAAAAGCCCTAGATGAGAGCCCTAGATGGTACATGTGCATTACTGTATGTTTTTAAACAAAAGATGCTAACATATGCATTGTTTTTTCTAAACTAAAATCTCAGCACTCAGGTTTAATTGCAGTGTTGGCACTTTGGGATAAATAACTGGGTTTGGCGTTGCAGTTTGCCACTCAGGCAAAAAGTTTGCCATCACCAACCTAGAGTAAGTCAAACCCTTAGGAGCATTTGGACTCTTAATGATTATTTGTATATTCTTTTAAAAAGTTTGACAATAATTCATATTTTTAAAAGGCAATACATGGGCTGGGGGTTTAGCTCAGCGGCATAAGCACCTGCCTTGCAAGCAGGCAGTCTTAAGTTTGATCCCTGGTACCGATAAAAATGAAAAAGACAAAAAAAAAAAAAAAAAAAGGCAATACATGAATATGATAAAATAAAAAAGTTAAATAATTACATTTTAGGAATACTGAAAAGAAGCATCCTTTGCTAGTATTTTTGCAGCTTCTGTTTTTGTTTGCTTGAAGACTGTAACAGTTAGTTTGTGTAGGACAACTTGATTGGATTAAGAAACACCCAGCAGGTTAACAAGTATACTTTTGGGTGTGTCTGGCTGGGTCACAGAGCCATGGGTTAGGTACTCTATATGGTCCCTGACACCCCCTGCTCTGCTTCCCACCACCATGATCTAAACAGCACTTCTGTCATGACTTTCAGCCATTGCATTTCTTCCTTGGAACTAGTTGGCCTGGACTGACTCCCCTAAAACCATGATCCAAAATTAAAAATTTAAGTTGTGGGTGTCAGGTGTTGTGTTTCACCAACATAAAAGCTAACAGCATCCAAACATGCCGCTGTTGATTGCTATCAGTTTGTGTTTGAGTCTCTCCCAGATCTTATCCTCTATGCCACACATCAGCTCTCATGGAAACCTAGAGATTCCACAGAGCAAATTCCTCTGCATAGAGCAAACTTCTGGGGAGGGTAGCAGGACTTCACATGCCAGGTCTTAACCTGAGTCCTGAAATGCTTCAACACTGCGGTGTCTTTTCTGTCCAAACGTATACCTCCTTACAACAACTCATCCAGACAAACTAGATTACTGAATGAATGAAAAAAAAAGAGTTGGCTATGTTTCTTATAAACTATTATCCATGAAAGAGATTATATGTGTGTATGTAATATGTTAATATTCAAGTTAACAGATATGCATATACATATACTAATTCAAATCTTAGTATTCCAACAGCAAACAGGGGAGTTCTTTTTTAATGTACCTCCAAAGATCTTGAAAACGTTCTTTAGAAATTTTCTTCTTACCAAACTAGCAAGAATCCCCCTTGTACAGCCTTGCTCGTCTCCTTTCCCTGCAACCCCATAAAATTCTTCCCTACACTCAGGCACACAGATCCTTCTCTCGTCCTTCGCACTCTATTTTTATTGGTGCATATCTGAAGCACATAATGATTAGGTGTCTCATGGGCATTAATACATGTGCACAACACATTGCAATTTTTCCCTCCCTCCCTTCCTGTCGCCTCCAACTCTTAGTCTCCTTCCCATTTGCAAAAGCTCAACTTCTTTTTTTCTCCAATTCTTTTTTCCCAATCTCTTTCCCTCCCCTTCCTTCTCTTTCCTCTGTCTCGTTTCCTCATGCATTAGAAAAAGATCTCCCTACTTCTTTATCTAGTTTCTATTTTACAAGATAGACAGCAACAGATGGAGACAGATAGATGATAGATAGACATAGCTACAGATTGTTTTGGTCTCTTATATGAGAAACCATGCAATAGTTAAACTTGTGTGTCTGATTTCACTTAATATTATAGTCCCCTGGTGGATCCATTTACCAATGAATGCCTCGAGTTTATCATTCTTTTCGGCCTAGTAGTATTCTATTGTGTATGAATACATTTTCTTTATCCACTCATCTATGAATGAGTATATAGGTCATTTCTGAGTTTTCCTTTTCTGTTCATCTGTTGATGGGCATACACACTGTTTCCAAGCTCAGAACTTAACCATGTAGCTTGTTTTAACCTTCCTGAGTTCTTCCTCCCTTCCCACATCTAAACTAAAGAAACACCTAAGTCCTCAGACTGAAAGAGCATGTCAGTCCCAGAGGGAATAAACCTTAAAAATAACTTCACACATAATGATATAAAAATAAAACTCCAGAGCACCAAGGTGAAAAGACAATCCTTCAAGGGACAACAACAGTCAGAGAGATTCCCCATAAATGATGAGATTCAGGTCAACAGAAGACTGTTTATCAACCACAGTGGTTTCAAGAAAACAATGTTCACAATTGCTTAGAAGGGCTGAGGAAAAATAAATTCAAATGTAAGAGTTCCAGATGAGCCAAACCAACATTCACACAGAGTTCAAAATGAATTCTCACTTAAGATATCAAGAAAATTTCTTCCTTGCTCTCAAATGGAGAAAAGAACGAGAATGTAAGAAAAACCTGTCAAAGGATGTACACCAGCAATAAGAAAAATGAACCCAAAAGGTAATAACAGGCTGTGAGCAGAAAGGAGAATGTAGTGTTTGGTCTTATTTTTATAATTAAGAAGTTCTCTGTTTCCAGAGGAGAAACAATTTAATTCTGCCTTTGCATTATATGATATTACTGCCTACAAAATGCGTTCGAATAGTCAGTAGCCAGAATGACAGGACGAACAAAAAGCTGACTTAAGAACAGAATTAGAAAAAGTATCAAATACAATAAAACTTGGAAATGCAATCCCTGAGTCTAGCCATATACTTTACTTCTTGCCGTGCAAGTTGGCTGCCTTCTAACAATGTGAGCAGGTCCGAAGAGGCTGGTGAGGATGAAATTTAACAGGCTGCCATTCTTAGTCTCCCTATCAAGACTAGATTATGGATTGTAGACAAGCAGGGGAATTGACATACAATCAATATTTCAGATCAGCTGATGTACTCAGAGGGGACTCAGAAGATCCTGGAGGACTTTTGTCGTCAGGGTATGCAGTAGCAGGGTATCCACTCTGCCCAGGAGGCCTTCTAATGAAAGATCTCAGGTTCCACAAAGGGTGCTGTTGAGAAACCCATGGTGCTTTTGCCTGTGTCCTATGCCATGAATTTAATGCTTGGAATCTCTCACTTGAACTTTTTTATGCCATCCCTAGTGCATAAAAGCAGCTGCCAAAAAGCAGACATTTTCCTGTCTCTAAAAATAAAATGCTGGCAACATTTCACGCCACCGTGCCAAAACCTGGCCCTTCCTAGGATAAACAATAGGTAGCTTAGCTCATCGGAGGCAAACACTGAGTCCTAAAGTCAGCCTGTGTGAGCTTGAAATGCCAAGGTCAGGGCATGCGCAGCTAAAAGCCAGCAGGCCAGAGGAGGCCCTCCCTCCTCCACAGCTGATGAAGGACAGCTGCTGCCCTAGCCTGGGGCCAGGTGTGGCTGAGAGAGGACAGCCTCAGGTTTCACCAGAGACCTTGGCCTGGCAGAGGTCACAGAGCCCCTACCAGGTCCTCCCCCAGAGCAACAGACCTGAAGGCCTGGATATCCCGGGCCAGGCAAGCTCCCTGGAAGAAGGCTTTTCCTGAGCATCTATTCCATTCATCTCTTAGCCATCATCACCACCTGTCAGAGCCCCTCTGGGGCAGCTTAAGGGCATTCACCTGCAAACACAGGCACGCCAAAACCACCTTGCTATAGGAATGCTAAAAGAGCAGTCAGTGTTCCCATCCTAACTGCCTCCCAATTTCTCACATACTTCCACAGCACGTATTCCAGCCCCTGTCCATTTTCACTGGGGTTCAAATCTTTCCTAGACTATAACCTTGGCTTTTGGCTGGTTTGGAGACTTAAGAGAGGTTAGAGGGGGCTAGGGGAGGAGCAAGCCTAAATATAGCAATTCTTTGCAGGCATAATCACTCCATAAACATGCTTCAGTGAAACAGAGCGGAGGGCTGACCCAGATGACGGATGTCACTCACCCCAGTGTCACATCATAAATAAAACTGAATGAGCCCATTCTCCTGCAAAACCAGAGTGATGCCAGGCTATAAATATGCATGAAGTCATCGTTCCTAAAAGACTTCATTTTTCCAGGTAAATAGCTTTAATGAAACAGTTAAGTAGAGCTCAATTATGGAATAATAACCATTGCTATGTGATACATATTCTACAGAAAGGAAAAGAAAGATAAGAAAAAGCCAGTCCTGGTTCCATGGGGCTCCTGTACGTGGAGATCTCATTTGTGCCAGGCCAGGTTCATTTTCATTCAAAAAGTGGGGCCCCCTGAGTGGGACCCAGACAGAAGACCATCATCAGTCCTGTCTGTTCCTCCAGGCCTGAGTAATGAAGAGAGCAGACAGATTCTTCTCACCCAAGTTCAGGCCAAGTTCCACCACCCCTGCTGGGCAAGATCAGCTCCTTAGCACTCAAAGGCTATCTCTTAGTAATTGAAAGAAAAAACAATTGCACATCTCGCCCCCTTACTATGCTCATTTGAAAAAAATTCTCAGAATGTGAGGCTGCCAGCCTGGGTGTCTCTGGGTGTTTATGCACAAAGTCCGGGCCTCTAGCTCTCCGCTGCTCCTGCTGACCGCGTTAGGAATGGCACCCCAGAAAGGTGCCAGCATCTGACAAGCTCTTCCTCTGCCCTACTGCATTGCTGCAAAAAACAAACACCCCTTGGAACCCCTCCTCTCCAGCCACTGCAGCAATCCTACGACCGGGAACTTATTTTCACAGAGCTTTGCTATACATGTTATTCATCTCCTAAACGCACCCGAAACCTTTCCCAAGTACACAGAGCCTGCTTCTTTCCCTGGAATGGCCTTTTGCCTGGGCCTCTTCCCCCCCAAACCTCAGGGTGGCCCCAGCTCCATCAGACTGCTGTGGCCTCTGCAGGGGGAAAAGTTGACGATCCTTTGGCGCTAGTCCCTGGGAAGTCTCCTTGTAGTTTGGTGGAGTGAGTCACAGGCTGCCTTCACCATCCTATCTGGGGAGCCCAGGGCTGCCATGTATGGTCTGTGCTCCCTGCCACCCACCTCTGTGTCAAGCCGTCCATTGCCAGGACAGCCTGAGTCATAAAACTCAGCACATTCCTCGGGCGTTGGATCGTTTTTCCTTGTTATTACTTTGCTTTTGTTTTATGCAGCACCTGGTTTCATTTTAAAAAACCCAAATAAAATCACAGGGCTGTGGCTGTGGCTGTGGCTGTGGCGGGAAGAGAATAGGAAGAAAAGCAAAGGGAATGAAAGAGGGAGTGAAACCCAGGTTAGGGGGAGGGAAGAGTAGAGCTCCCCACAAAAGACAGGACCCTGGGTGGGGACAAAGAGAGAAGTGCAGGGGAAAGGCTGGAGCGCAAGAACAAATGAATTCAGTTTGACACGAGGGCCAGAACTGCCCAGCCATGGACCCTCCAACGCCCTCCACCTTCCGAGTCGAGTCTCAACATATCCGCAGGATTGTCATTGATACCAATTTTAAGGCACTTTCCAGGTATCAGCCTCTATACCTGCCTGTTCCCTTTTTCTTGGAAACGCTAACCTATGGGTGAGGAAATATTTTCCACAAGCTAACATGCATGTTGTTTTGATTTTTCCATGAGGGACAGACACTGGAGAAGGTATAGAGACTCAACTACGCCAATGCTCCTGATCGTGTTCAATTTCTGTAGCTAGAGTGTTGCCACAGAATTAAAACTGCATTCTAACAAGCTATACCTTGCACACAGAGGTACACAGATCCCAGAGGAATGAATGATAGTCATTGCCGCGCAGAACTGCATTTCTTCAGAGTCCTGAGACACAGTAATTACAGCCTCGGACCAGGAGCCTTAGGTATTAAATTCGGAACTTAAACCCAGAGTCTGATCCAGGCTGGCCAGAGCAAAAATCCTGGAGGTTCCGGAGTCGCTCCAGGGCCGCATTCTCCGTGCACGGGGTTGGCGAGCTTAATGGAGACCATATGCCGAGTTCCCGGGAATCAGACCAGATGGCTCAGGGGAGTGCATTTTAGCTCAACCTGAGGCTAAAGGACGAAAATGATCACTAGGGGGCGGGGAAAGGCACGGAGAGAGCGGCGAAGAGACTTTTCCTGATTAGTTCTCTTGAGCAGAAAACAGAGATCCAAGTCCTGGTACCGGGGAATCCGAGGAACCCGCGGCGGAGGAAGACGGGGGGAGGGGAAGGGGGAGGCCGCTCCCGCGAACCAGACGCGGCTCTGCCTCCGCCGCGGCCAGCAGCGGATCAGGCCCGGGGCTGCCCGGCTCCGCGCCCAGACCTTCCCGCGCCGGGCTCCGCACGCTCCGCCCCGCAGCTCCGCCCCGCGGCGCGCTCGGCTCGGGCGGGGCGCACGTGGCGGGCGGGAGAGGCAGGGGGCGCTGTGGCCGGCGGGAGGCGGCGGCCAGGGGGCAGGAGAGGGAATGGGGGAGGGGCGGTGGGGGAGGGGAGGGGCGGTGGAGGAGGGGAGGAGGAGGTGGGCGGGCACGGAGGGGCGGGGCTGCGCGGGGCAGCGGCCAGATCGTGCAGGGAGGAGGTCGGTCGCGGCCGGCTGAGCCGGGGGGAAAGGCGGAGCGAGAGGCTTCGGGCCGCGGCCTGCTGAGGGGTGGGCAGTCTAGGCCGGGTCGCCTCCGCCACAGGCGGAGCCCGTTTGCCTCCTGGCGGCGGGTTGCGCTCGGGGAAACCTGGCCGCGGAGGGCTCTGGCTTCTCTGGGCGCTGGCTGTGGATACAAAACGGCCTTTCCCTCGGCCTGCGCACACAGATGGAGGACCAGCGGCCCCAGGCCGGGGCCCACGGGGTCCGCACCCCGGCACCACGCGTGTGGTGGAGGAAGCGGCTTCCAAGTGCTTAACTTTAAAGAAACTTAAATGATTATAAAGCTAACTTTTGTCCCTTGCCTGCAGGTCTCACACACACACTTGCACAAACGTGCGTGCACACACACGCAGCAGGGATGAGGCGTTGGAGACCAGGTGTCCATCCTGCCAAGGTCCAGACATTGCCCACGCTGCTTACCTCACTGTCCTCTATCACGCGCACTCTGGGCTTCCAGCCTGTGGCTTCGTTTTCCAAGTCAGAAAAGTAAGGACAGCAGCCCTCGCTGACCGCAATCGGAGTATTGATCAGTTTCTGAGTCTGCGGATGAGCGGACTTTACTTAAAGAATCCCATTGTACCTGAAACGGGAGGAAAAATGGCCTGATTGTCAACACTTGCTCATCCGCAAAGGTCACTCTCCCCGCAGAATTGGGAATTAAATTGCCTCTTTCAAACCAGACATCATTCTTGAGCAGGCGCTGTGACTGTTTAGGCATTTTCACCCGTCCTTTTTGACCTTCCTGTTTCTGTGCTGTACTCTGTCGAAGGTCAGATCGATAAACAGGAGGGGGAGGGGTGGATCACTAATCCCCCTCGGCTCTGCACTTTTCTGGTTTATCTACCATTTCTTTAATTCTGGTATTCCTGGGTGTGAACTGTCTGCTTTCCAGTCTTACATCACGAATTCCTTCAAGTTGGGACTTAGGAATGTAAATAGCTACAACATGGTTAGGAAAGGCACCAAGCAGACGTTAAGAGTAAAAATATTGCTAGTGGTTCAAAATTTTATCCATTCCATCCTGGTTAATAATGCAGGAATGTGTACCACCGTTTTATAGCTCCATGTTTGTTCTCGTTTCCCTGAGATATTAGCACCTATTTAAAAATAGTAAGATTTTCTTTGTCTCCGAAAAGTCATAATTTATTTTCGGGGCTGAGTTTCCTCAAATTAGTGCACCACAGTCATTGCTGTGGTATGCATGCGTGCATGCATGTGTGTGCGCGCGTGCGTGCGTGCGTGTGCCTGTTACTGTATCACAAAACGAGTGGGGTGTAGTATCGTTTACTTGCAATGAATCAGGCCACTGTGAGTAGAGAGAATTTACATTGGGGGCCCAGGAAGCACCTTTCAGAGGGAGACAACTTTTCAGAACAGCTGCAGACCCTGGTAGGGGGAATCGCCTAGCCTGGGGACAGTCCATGTAGCAAGAGAGATTTGTTTATTTAACAATAGTTAATTATTCTCCCACACAACTCCCAGGAGTCCAGCTAGCATAAATACACTTTCAAGAAATCTTCTATCCTTGGTAAAAACAGGTCCCAAGCCTATAGGAAAGGGCGCCTGGTTGCCCACACAATGTAACTTTCAGTGGACCCCAGTGTCAAATGCCCTCAAATTAACCCTGCCACAGCCCTGCCTTCCTGTGCTTAAAGTGTCCCTGGGACAGGAATCAGGTCCCAAAGCAGAGAAGTTATTTCTAGAAGGGGACCATTAAACTAGGAGCCAAGGTGAGCATCAACCCTGCACTCTTAGCTGAATTAATTGAATCCCCTTATTGGCACCATTGACCAGAATTTTAAAGCAGTACATGGAGCTGGTGGTAATGCTATTAGAATCTGATATGTTAGATGGTACTTGAATCATTTTTTTAATTTTAATGGTGAGGTCTTTTTTTTTTTTTAAGTACACAAACTAGCATACCAAACCCATGATGTTGCAAATACAATTACTTAGGGTGAGCCTGATTTTTCAAAAGTCAATTTAAAGAACAATTTTAATAAGCAAAAGTCACAGGATAGCCAAATATACAGCTCTAACTTTCATAATAAATGATGTCAGCAAGGTACACCCTAACACCCATGTTTATTCTTTCAACTTATTCTCTAACAGGAACTCTAGGACATAAAAGGAATCTTAATTTAAATTTGGATTTTGAGCTGAGGATTTAGCTCAGTGGCACAAGTGCTTGCTTGGCAAGTGCAAAGTCATGAGTTTGATCCCTGGTACCAGAAAATAAGGAACAGGGACCATGGCACAATCCATCCTGGGTGTGGGACAGACAGATGAGAAGAGCTGACCAGGAACAGTCTGCAAGCTACTGCCTGTGTCACGAGAGGTAGAATCCAAAGACTCCTAGGCATCACTAACGAGAAACTAGATGGATCGAATGTCCCATCCTGAGAGTCTCTAGGAAGCTGGCTTCCTAAACAATCAGAAAGCTCAATGCAAGAAACTGTGCAGCCCGTGTTTCCAGGACAGCTCTGCCTTCCACCAGCTCTAACTTCCAAGTCAGTTAGGGAATGCTTCTCCCCCAACTGTAAACATCCAAGCAGACACCAGAAAGGCCACTCACTACTAAGAAAAGATTCTTACGTGCTTTGAGATTTTCTCCACACATTTGTGGTTCACCTGGGTCTTCAGGGCTGGCTGCTTAGATCTCACAACTAGGGGTAAAGAGACATCCAATGTGTAAGTGCCTGTGGAAAGCAGAGGTAGGAATAAATGATATTTACTGACATCCCAAATGGCTTTTTAAGACCAGGTCTCACTACGTAGTTTAGGCTGGTTTTATTATGTTACCAAGCTTGGACTTGAACTTGCCGTGATCCTCCTGTCTCAGTCTCCCAAGTGCTGGGAATTCAAGTGTGTACTACACCTAGTGATTCCAAACACCTCTCAGTCAATAGTTCCAAGCCCTCACTGTACACGGCTGCCACCACCACCTCCTCCTCATCTGCAGTGCAGAGCTGCTACTGCACAGCTAATGTCTCTGTTGGATTTCTGCCTCCTGTCATTTCTGGGTCCTATATTCTTGATGCGGGAAACACCTAACATGGTGGAGGACAGGAGAGAGCAAGAAGAAACGTAAAAGGCCTCCAATAGCCTCTGACACTGGAACTATTGGATGAAAATCATGATTACAATAAGGACTGTACATGGATATAAAATAGTAGTTCAGGAGACAGCTTACGTGATTTTCTACAATTCGGAAGTGCAGGAGGAGCATCAGCAGAATACCAAATCTGGTGTGCCTGTGAAAAAGGAGTCAGAAATAAATAACAGCCACTTTTACAGTAGCAGAAATCTGATACAATTCCTCTTTCAATGTTGTCCCCCCACCTTTGGATTTCAAAAGGTGCTTTGATAGACTGTTATCAAAAGGTGTGAAGGGGTAGAGAGCTTGCCTAGGATAGGAGAGCGCCTGGGTGTGAGCTCCAGCATTAGGGGGGAAAATCTGCTGAAATAAATGGAAAGGAAATTGAGAAAGATACTTATTAAATGGTCTAGGCAAAAGAATATAATCCTAATATATAAAGAACTTTATGAAAATCAATGAGAAAAAGCTAAATGGCCTGTACAAAAATGGACCAAGGAAATATACTCATCTTTATTCTTCATGGACTCCATATTTGTGAATTCACCTGCTTGCTGAAATTGATATGTAACCCCGAAGTTAACATTCACAGCATTTTTGAGGTAATTCACACAGAATGACAAAAAACTTGACATGCCTGTTCCCAGATGAGGTCGCACAGTGGGGACCGGATCTCCTATATTGTAGAGTATGGCTTTTTTGCATTCTATTTTGAGCCACATTTTCTGCATGTTTTGTGAGTGATTCTCCTATTTAAAATGGCCCCAAGTACACTGTTCAAGTGCTGTCTAGTGTTTCTAAGTACAAGGCTATGATTATGCCTCATGGAGAAAAGATTGTGTTATTTAAACTCCGTTAAAGTGCTGTTAATAAATTAACAGCATATTAACTAAGGGTCTTGGAACAGAAGTGGTCATAAAAGCACCTCCCATATTGATCACGTGACAGAAATATTGGGACAGGAGGTCAGTATGGTGATTTCATGGTTCATGGCAACTTCACAAAACATAACTACTGTCAACAATGAGAATCAACTCCAATGGGGGGGATATACAAATTAATGAACATAAGAGAAGGTGCTCAATCTTACCAGTAGTCAAAGAAAATTAAATGAGAGACTTGAAAAAGTGTCATTATCAAATTGAAAAACATTATTTTTTTCAGACCCACATTTGTAAATATCACATTGTCTCTCTAGCATAAAAAATAAATAATAATAAACTGAAAGAGTAATAAGATCCAAAATGTATATAGATATTGTAATAATGAAAGGGAAAGAAAATGCTCAAAAGCAAAGAAAAACTTGTAGGTATACACATATAACTGTATGTATGTTTAAGTGTGCAAAATAGATAACCATACTACTAAGTTTTTGTTAGTTTGTCAAACAGAATAGTTTGTGCCATCATCGTTTGATTGGCTGTTCATTTTTTATGCTTTGATTTTGTAACTTGAACAACTACTTCTAAGATAACAATGTGTAATATATCAACTAGTGATGATTTCTTAATTTTTTTTGAAACTCTATCTACTTTTTTCTGTTTTGGTTTTTTTAATAAAAAATTATTTTTTAAAGCATGTGTTAAGACAATGAGCACTCTTGTCATGCAGAGGTTGAGGCATGAGGATCTCTGGGAATTCATAACCAGTCTGGGCTACATAGTGAGTTTAAGGCCACCTTGTCCCAAAAGACAAGGGTTACAAACATCAAAAAAGAAACCAAAGAAAGCATTGTCACGTATTGTTCAGTCATGAGACATTCTCTGGAGGCACTTTAGTAAGTATGCCACTTGACCCAAGAATTCAACCTATCGGAACATTCTCCAAAGAGATGAATTTACAGTTGCAAAACTGTATTTTCAAATTGTGATCATCATAACATTGTTTATAATAAATGACAAATTTTGAAAAACCTAAGTGCCTGGTGATGAGGGCTATTTTAAATTTCTGATATAGACAGTTAGTGGAATCTGATGTATCCATTAAATGTGATGTCAGACAACTTTATTTGTTAACAGTCAGAGATGCCCATGATAATACTGAGTGGTAAGAAGCCGATTTGAAAGGACAGTGTCCAGGATGATGATGGCCATCAGCATACTGTGTACATGCATCTTTATGTATGCACAAGTCAAGAAATATTTGTAAGGGAATTCACTAAAGTGTAAATTGTGATTTATCTTTCAGAATGAAGGGAAAGACCAGATAATTTCTACTTTCGCTTCTATTTCTGTCCTCTATATTACCGGAATGTTTACAATCAGAGAGAAGCTGTTCTGCCACTATCCTGCATGTCATTATTGCCATGCATAGGACCTCGGAAAAGCTGGTGATCGTGACTACCCTCAGCTGTTCACAGCTGGTAACCTTGGTGACCTTGTGTCCCATAGTCTCATCGAAAGTTATAATAAACCCTTGGGAACAATGGTGATGAAGGAGTTCTTAAAAGCCCTACCCTTTTTAGTTTGCCTTTTAAGGAGAATATGTGGTTTGCAATCACTGAAGCACTCAGTGTGTAAAAGATCACTGAAAAATGTTGGGCTCACCACTCTGTGCTTGACATCAAATGGATTTTTCAAGGGCCCGTTTATATCAGGGAATCGCCCTGCATGCAAATGAAAAGGGAAAAAAGGAGGATTAAATTCATTGTAAAATGTCTTACGCTTGCAATTAGACTATTATCAGCAGATGGTACAGACATCATTTGTTTCCCTTTAGCATCTGACCAGCAGAAAAGTAAGAGTCAATCAGGTAAGACAAGACCATGACTGAAAATTAATTTGCGTGGCACTTTGGGAAGGGATAAACATTTTTATGTCTGGAATACTCTTCTGTGATAGCTAGCTTATTCTCTTCAAATCAGAAGGAACTGAGGCTGTGCTGACATGCTGTAAGTTTTCTTCAAGGTGCTCACAAGTTCAGTGTATTCTTTAACAACCTTACTGAGGTATAACACCCCCCAAGTAACCCACTCTAAGTGTACAGTTTAATGATTTTCAGTAAATTTGCAAAGTTATGCAACCATCACCATGATCCAGTTTGAGAGCATTTTCATCACCCCAGGGAAACCCCTCATGCCCTTTTACAGTTAATCCCCTTCCCTACCACTGTTCCCAGAAGATGACTAATCTCCCTCTCTATAGATCTGCCTTCATCAGCTACTTCAACAAATGGAATCATACATTATGCGGTCTTTTGTGTCTGGATTCTTGTATTTAGCATAATATTTTTTAGGTTCAGCTATTTTGCGGCTGCTTGAGTATTTTGTCGTTATTTTATTACTGAGTAGTATCATATTGTATGAATATACCAGATTTGCTATCCACTCATCAGTTAATGGAAAGCAAAGTCATCTTCGATTTTGGCTACTGTCAGAAGTGGTGTGGCCTCTACTCACTTGCAAATCTTTGTGCATATGTTTTCATGTGTCTTGCTGGACTTCATGTTTTCATGTTGACTTGCTGGATCCTATGGTGGATTTATGTTTGAGTTTAAAAGACACTGCCAAACTATTTTCCAAAGTAGCTATACTGTTTCCTATTCCCACCAGCAATGCATGTTCCAGTTTCCTCATACCCTCACCAACATTCATTATCTGTCCTTATGATTACAGATATTCTAATAAACATGAAGTATCATCACACTGTGTTTCTAATTTGTGTCTCCCTGTTCATGGTCACGCTGTGATCACATTGTGTGTATGTAGTCACATTGTGTTTTTGATTTGCATTTCCCTAATGACAGATCATGTTTAGTTCTCCGATATTTTTATTAAAAATAACACAATAAATGCTGAAAAGGGGCCTTGCTTTGGCACAGGATGATGGGGTTTGGTCATTAAGAGTGAATGAGGCAGAAGAATAGAGTTTGGCAAATGCTCACTGATATTTGTGCTTGTAAGCTGGTAATATTTTGAAGCCAGAGTCAAAGAGCTTGACAAGTATTTAGTTAAATTCCTGCAGTAAAAGAAGTGCATAAGAAATATGTTCTGCAGAAGCAGCTAATTTTTCCATTCTCTGTGATTCTTTAGCCTTTCAGAGGTCTGTAAGACTTTTATAAACCCCACAGGCCTGAGGCTTGGCTAGGTTTATGTCACTTTTCCTTTCCAGAATTATAGTAGATAATCATTCATTAGTAAATAACATGTTTCAACGACATTAAATTTTATAGAAAGTTATTTTGAGACATTGATGCACTATGAAAAACAAAAACCAGACATGAGAATTTGGGCTAGACCACTGCCTAAAGGTATTTACATTATTTGTGTCCATCTTTCAGCCAAACCTGGTCTGACTTAGAAATGTGTCTCATTTTCTTTAGTCTGTTTATATAGGGGGCCAGCAGAAAACTTACACATGTTGGAATATAGTTAGCTAATGATTTTCTTTGTGATTTTTACAGTTGAGAAAAGAGAGCCCACAGTGCAATTTGACCTTGGAAGTTTCATTCCCTCCTTTTGATTAAAGATGCTTACTATGACCCTAATCTCCCAACCTATGTCCACCTCCCAGCCCTGACACTGTGACCAAATGGGGCAATTTTGTTGATGAAACTAACCATTTGAATAGCTGCCAACAAATTCTACCATTAGATATTTGTTCCTTAAATATTGTGCCAAGCCTAATGGAATATTACAGTGATTTATTTTTTAAAAGTAAATTATCAAGAAGGTTAGTGTAGGCTGGCCAGCTTCCGCTTTTACAGGATCTGCTCACAAGTGACAGGATTCCTCTAGGCCTTCTATTCTAAGCATTTAGTCTACCTACTGCATCTCTGTCATAATACAACTGTCAGCCTTGTTTGTGATTCAGTTTTAATAGATTGGAGTCAATTCAGTCTCCCAACTTCCCATCCTTCAGTTCCTTGACACTTTGAGTCCCTTGAAATGAAGTTTCCATGAACCTCAAACATAACGTTGAAAGATGAAGATGAAGCATTCTCCATCTTTTTAAAGTTATGTGTATACAAAGAAGCAGAATGTAGATTAAACATTAACAGCTCTTAACCTGAAGTTCTGAGATGCCTGCCTTGCTGCCTTGTAGGAGAGTCCTTGTGAATACTTTTTGAAAAGAGAGCCTGGAGTTTTCTTCAGATTTTCCAAAGCATCTTAAAAATACAAGGTATCACTGTCATACAAAGAGACTTGTTAACCACTGGCATAGAACACAGAGCAAATTTCTTTCCTGACAAGTTTTTAATAAGGAATACAATGGTATATATATTAAATAAAAATTATGCTTCAGCTTTATTAATATACTCAATCCTTGAGTATAATAATAGTATTACAGTGTGTGAGAAAATATTCTTACTGACGGAAGACACACGCTGAAACATTTGAAAGTAGTATGTTGTAATGTCTTTAATCTACTGTCAATAACCCGGTCAAGAAGCACATACAGGTATCAGCACGTACAAACTGAGATAAAGCAAATTGTCAATAAAGGTGGCAAAATGTTGCTGACTCTAGGAAAGAACAGGTAGCATTGACTGCAAAATTCCTGCAACTTTTCTCTGGATTTAACTATCTGTTTTACGTAGCAAATAAGAGAGTAAGGTATTCATTGATAGGCCTTAGCTTCACAACTATCAGAAGGCTATTGTCACATTTTATAGATGACTACCACCAGGCCCTGAAAAAAAAAGAGATTAGGAAGACCAGGCTGCAGCACCCCAGATTACATTTGAGATATAATGAAAGACAGACCTAATATCAGCGCTGTACCCCCTCCCTGTCTTCACCCAGCATAACTCCAGGCCCTGTCCAGGCGGACACCTGGGAGTTCCTGGCGCCCAGCGGATCACCGCACTGCCCACCCCAGAGTTGTCTTTTAAGTTCACAGGCGAAACCCATTGCCGCCACCTCCTAGTGGATGTTATGCTTGAACAGGAAAGCGCACGCAGTAACAGATGGCATCTGGTGACCTTCTTAATAACAGGCTTGGCCGCCAACGTTCCCTTGTGTCCGGGCTCTGCGGGGAATTTGGAAACTGTTGCCTTACACTTGAATATTTTCCGGCAAACACATTTAACTATTTATTAGTCAGTTTCCTAACTTAGAGTAAAGAAAGCAAAACTACATAAAACAAAATCTGCACCGGTGTTTCCCGAGTCAGAGGCCCGTCCTGGAATTCCTTGGTATGTGCTAGCATCAATCGTCTGGTGTCACTGTCCTTTGCAGTGTGGTATGAAGACCTCGGTTTCAGGCAAAGCAGGTGTCGTACTACCTAGATTTATTGGTGGCTAATGTGATCTTTTTCCCTTTCTGTCATTTAAAAGAAACACATGCACTTCTCACAGCAAAGGGCACAAATGAGACAGAAAACAAACAAAATCCTGGTGTCAAAAGTCCCTTCTGCTTGACAGTTCACACCCAGTGTGAAAGTGGGAATCCCATGGTGAGCAAAGCTGGGACCAGGTCTTCTTGTTCCTTGCTTTCCCTGCCCTGGGTGACAGTGGCTGTCAGATCCACAGCGGGATGCAGGAGGACGGGGGAGGGCAGAGATGGGGCTGGGGGGATCTGTCCCCTGGCCTCCTGCCCCTTGATCCCCTAAACCTTTCTTCACCTTTTCTCTGCTCACCAGGATGGACCTGTACCAGAAGGGAAGTGGTAAAATCTGCCCCTGCCACGTGGTGGGTGTGAAGAACACGATGAAGGAAAGAGGTTTCCAGTGTATGCATGGTGGGAAGGCAGGTGGGGCCCCTTAGGGAGAGGCCGGTCAGTTGATAGGAGAAGGATTGTGTGGAGCTACACAGAGGAGGATGAGGTCTTCCTGGGGCAGGTGTGTAGGCGGGCTGCATCCTGGATACCTCCTGCAGAGCTGAGAGGGAAGTAAGAGTCTTCCCGATGACCCCATCTCAGGACTACAGAACACAAAGGGCCTTGGAGACACCCCCATGCCTGGGAAAGCTGACCTGGTGCGCGGGGCCCTGACTGGAGAGCTCTGGGTCTCCTAAGAAAGTTGGCAACAGGGTTCCTGGCTTGCTGCCGTTGTCCCTTTGTGAGCCATCCCAAGGTCAGGCTACAGTCCCTGCCTCGTGCAGTCGAGAGCCCCCGTGCACACTTTATTCAGGCCTGCCCTGTGCATGTGCCTCCAGCTCTGCGCCAGCGCCCACAACCTGGAAGAGTGAAGAGCTTTGGAAATTATCCAAACATAGCACAAGCGGGGGGACATCCCCGAGACACAACCAGAGCAACACAGTGGGGTTTGGAAGCCGTGACATCCACCTTTGCCTTGGGCCCCAGTTGCTCCCGTAGGCAGCCACCTGCTCCTTGCCTCTTGCTCCCGTACTCCTAAGCACCTTTGCAATTGCTTTTTAATACGTCCATGTATTTCAGGTTTGAGGTCCGCCTGGCTGATCTTTATAAACCCATTATAGGACCTTGGTGGGGACAGAGGGTAGAAATAACTAAAATCATGTGCATTTGCTACCATCCATAAGCTATTTATTGATCCCATTTTAAAAACATTGCACCCTATAGGACTCAATAAAGACCACCATTCAAAACACAAGTTTGTGAAAAGGCTGTTTCTATAAATTACATTCTAATTTTAATGATTAATTTTAAAGCATCTTTTGGAAGAATTATGATAAGCGACTGGCTCTCTAAGAAGGCATAATGTGGGAAGGAAAATACCAACAAGGAAGGATCAGTGTCTGGCTTGTGTTGGACATGACAGACATGTTCCTGCCCTCATGAAGTTTATGTTCTGGAAGGATACAGAGGTATTCAACAAGTAAACAAACACAGTGGTACAGAGTAAGCAAAGTAGCCACCAACAGAAAACTGGGAAGGAGAAAGTGTGAAGGAGATAACTTTAAACATGGCATCCAGGGGAGCCTTCTTTGAAAACATGAAATTTAAAGCCAGACCTGAGAGCTATAACTCAGGAGAGAAACAAGAACAGCATGTGTAAGGGTCCTGAGGTAGAAAATGGCTTGGCATTTGTAAGTCACTAGAGAAACTGATACATGTGGAACAGAGTGAGAAAAACTCGAAAGAGACATGAAACAAGACAGGAAAGATAGGCAGAACCCCATTCATGCAAGCCTTTGTAGGCTTTGGTATAGAACTAGGATTCTATTTGCAGGTGCAAGAGGAGACAGAGAAGTGACATCCTCTTTATCTATTAAGATCTCCCTGTGTGGGGAAGGATGGGATTGGTAAATCTTGCTTAATGAGTACTTACCGCTTTTTTAATCTTTCTAGGTTTTTTTGAAGGCTTCCCCAAAGAATGCAACCAGCATTAAAAGAGTGGGAGAAAAATGAGTATGCTTAAAAGTGGACACAAATCCTCTTGGAATTACACTGTGAATCATATGCATATTGTTTGGTTCTTGTCAATATTCTCCTAGACACATCATCATCCGTATGAAAGGGTGATACATGATCCAGATAGCTGCTCCAGACACTTGGAACTTTTGTCTGTGGTTAGGAAATATCCGGGGACATCTCGCACACACGATCATACCGGGGCTGTGAGGGGCGCCTGATATGCAAAGCCCCGCCCAGTCCATATCGTGTCTTGGGAAATAACAAGGAGCCTAGCTTACTCTTTGGCGGGACACTGTGAACCCATCCTAGAGCTGTACAGGTAGGGGGACCCAGGAGTAGGGCTGAGGACCAAAGAAAGGAAGGAACAGCCCATGAACACTGGCCTGAAAAATCAGTGTGCATTCTTCCATGCTCTTGAGATAGTTTCTTTGGGCAGAAAGCTGGACAGAGGCTTAGCAACTGAACAAAATTTGCTGGAATCTGTTTAGTAAAGAGGAAGCAAGCCTAAAGTCGAATTGGCTATTTTTTGTCATATTGAAATTTTATAACACTTGATTTTCTCTGTTCTTTGAATATGGGAAATAAGCAAGTGATGGACCCCCAGGTGCATCCAGGGAGCCAGGTCAGTAAAGCCACCACTAAATCTTTCCACTAACACTTGGAAAGAAACAATATGAGTGCAAAAGGAAAACCACCTAATGTAGGCAGAAGAAATATGACTGAACTCTTTGAAAGGCAGTCGTGAAAAAGAACCTGAGAACTTTCTGTCATGACCATAAATCACATTTAAGAGAGAACAGTCTATCTGACCCACCTACTTATGGATGGAGGACACAAAGAGGCCATCACTAGCCTGATGTCCACTAGTGACAAGCAAGTTATGTTGCTGGTATGTAGTGACAATGTGATCCTAGATTTCATGTTTTCATTCTCCTCCTGAGGGAATTCTCTAGTCCAATTAAAGTAGGTAACCCAAAAATCAGATATGGAAAATGAAAGAAAGCACAGAACAGAGATGTCATGTGGCCAAATTAAAGTTTGCCGTGAGGTACTGTCAGTCACCCAATGAAGAAAATAGACATCAGTTATCCTAAATGATGCTTGAGGAGAATGAAGTAGGCAATATGAGCAGATTAATAAGTCATCATTATGGGGGCTGGGGATTTAGCTCAGTGGCATAAGCACCTCCCTTGCAAGCAGGCGGTCATGAGTTCGATCCCTAGTACCGGAAAAAAGAAAAAAAGAAATAATAAGTCATCATTATGAATATATACACTTATGACATTTTACCTGATCATAGAAATAGGAGACAGGAAACAGAATACGACCTAGTGCATAGCAGTAAATGATTGTGTTTTTTTCCTCATGTTATCACCCCTCAAAGGCCCTTCCTCTTCCAGCTGTGGACCTGCACAGCAGCTCATGGAAACCGTAGGTGGTGACTGGGCTTACAGTATTCTGAAGGACACAAACAACAGCTAAAATGGAATAGGATTGCATTACAAGCTACTCAGATCAGATGCCTGGCACCGGCCTTTCTATGAATGATTCCCACACACTGGCTCAGACTCTGCTCCAAACAATATGTAGTATCAGTCAATTTTCTGTTCTTTACGGCAGAGAGAGAAAGAAAGTCTCTCCTGATTGAACAGTAGCACAGATTGTTACTTGTCCTGTCCTCCTGCAGCAATAAATGATAAAAGGAAGCCTTAAAACCTATCTCAAATGTACTATTCCTATAAAGTCAAATTTTATTAGGAAAACCAGCCATTGTCGAGAGTAAATCTGAAAAACACAAACTTAATCTTGTTCATTTAGGAAGCACTTGCATGGAGGCAGGATAAATTTCTACTGTCTTCTTACGCAACACAAACACATGTGAACAGATTAAAACTTTAAATGCTATAGCAAATGGGCAAGCGTCACCAGGATATCTTATGAAGAAGGGCTAGAATTTTCAATTTGAGTTTGCAATCACTAATCTTACTAAATCTCCAGAGCTTCAACACAGATAGAAACAACCTGGGAAGATCTGTTGTGTTGCCTCCTCAAAGTCAGGGTTCGTGGCAGAACGGGCAGCTGTTTCCTTCCCTAGTCCACAGCTGTTGGTAGGATGTGGCTGCCCAGCCAGAGACTCCATTCCGAGCTCTCTGGCCTCGTGCTGGAATGCCAGCAGGGTGGGGTGTGTCATCTCCGAGCCTCTGCTCCCCACCCTTCTTTCTCCCCACTGCCAGACAGCGACAAAGGATCCAAAGGCCCCAAGGGACAATGTCCCCCCAGGAAGAAGGAAGTCTGTGTCCTTGATCAGACCACACGAAAGGTTTAGATGAAGAGCTGTCACTTTGGCCTTGTGTGAAATCTTTTGCTCTTTTACTGTGTTTAGGGGTTTATCTAGGATAGCAGTTAGTGTTAACCTAACAACCATAAAAGGGTACACATGGCGATAATTAATAAATATAACTTACTATTGATTAGTCCTCGCCTTGGTTTCTCTTCCTACTTTCTGACATCTGAGTACAACTCCGATATCTATAGTTAGAGGCTGCATTCGATATCCAGAGTTTGAAATTCTGGTGTAAGTTCCACGCTGGGACTAATATAGAGGAGGAAGAGTTTTGCCTTGGGATACATGTTATTCTTAAAGGAACATATCCAGAGTGGAACATGGTCATTTCTTGCTAGAGACAACATAGCCTTTGGAAGGCAAATGAGAACCAGAAGGACCATCACCAACCTAAAAGCAGAGGAGAATGATGTCAGGAATATGGTAAAATAGGAGCTATCTACCATAATTTCCTTACAAAAGCAATGATTTCAATGATCAACCGCAGATGAGAGTTCATGCATCCAGTGAAGCAGTCCTAGGTAGGACAGTTAAAAATTCAAGAATAGATTTGTGGGGGAGAGTAAGAAGATGAAGTTGCACTTTACCCACATTGCTGCTTCTCCAGGGTAGCTCAGCACAGCACCAAGAGCTGTCTCCTCTGCCCATGATCTCTCCCACAAGGCAGGGCAGGAGTGGGGTGAGGGAGCACCTGGCTCCTCCAGCCATGCAAGACGCTGTGTGGGAAGCCCACTTCTTCCTTCCTTCCATGTTCATTCACTGCACATTACTCACCATATCTAAGACAAGAAAACAATCTACGTGTCTACAACAGATGGATGGATGAAAAGCCTGTGGTATATCCATAAAGTGGAATATAATTTAGCCTTCACAAAGAGGGAAATTCTGCCATCTTTGGCAACATGGATGAAACTGGAGGACACTAAGTGAAATAAATCAAGAACACTAAGACAAATTCTGTACTGCATGATTCACTTACAAATGGAATCTAAAAAAGTCAAACTCATGCAAACGGAATGGAAATTGTAGTTGCCAAGAGCTGTGAAATGAGGCAAATGGGAAGTGTTGGTCAAAGAATCAAACTCTAAACTGTAAAATGAATTAATGTACAGCATGATGACTATAGTTAATAAAAATGTACTGTGCACTTGAATTTTGCTAAGAAAGTAGATGTCAAGTATTCTTACCATGCACACACACAGAGTAACTGTGACACATTAATTAGATTTATGCTGTCAATCATTCCATAATGTGTACATATATTAAGAGGTTTTTCTGTACACCCTAACCACATGTACTCTGTATTTGTCAATTCTACTTCAATTAAACTGGGAAAAACTAACCTAAAAGTCAGAGCTATAGCAACCTTGGCCAAGAGGCTGTGCTCGAAGAACTGATTGTGTTGTACCTACCTTTGACATCTTTAGTCTCTTGGGCACCAGCTCCACAGAAGAGAGGACTGTAGGTGGATCTGTTCAGCAACACTGTCCTAAAGAAAGTAAATGGCAGAAGGAAGTTACATGCTTATGGGTTTAAAATCACAAAGCCTATAACGTAGAGGGATTTTCACCCACCTTCTCCTTTGGTTTCTTGAGTTTTTGCTGCTTCTCCTCTCTTTCCTCGCTCCCAATCACAACCCCACACTTCCATTAAATCAACCCAAGTTGGAGCATCTCATTGCCTTTAAGGGATTTGTTTGTTCTCTGGTTTGTCATGGAACAGTAAAAATTTCAACTTCTGTGCATGAAAAGCCCAAACATTAAGTTCATAATTATTTCAACAGGATTTATGAGTGTTTCTCTAGGGAACTGCTTTCAAAACAAGCTAAGTGCTGTGCATGCAATAGGAGCGATTACAGTAATTATGCTGGTTTCCAAATAAAACTTAAAAGTTAATGGCAGTGGATAACTTGGTGACTCACAGATGCAGTGTCTGTCCCTTCAAAGACATCTGTTTCCCTAAATCCGGATATGACATTCTTTTTAAGCAAGGAAGAGTGTTTGGGAATCACAAATTATTTTGTATGGAATGGACAAAGGTATCAGTTCATAATTATGCAGTATGTCATGGCAATTACTCAGTAAGTGTGGAGACTACGTTATTAGATGCAGACAAATTTGGGATTGTGATAGCATCCTATTTGATTGACTCTGTTATTATTATGATATTACCCTCCTTAACCCTAAGGCAACACTTTATGCCTTCTGACCATTCCATCTAAAGCACTTTCCTCCCCATTTCCTCTTTACTTTTTAATATTTTATTTCTTATGAGAAGTTTTAAATTCATAGCAAAACAGAGAAAAAGATACAGAGATTCCCCCTATAGTTCCTCCCATACATAAACACATTCCTCATGTTACGATGAAAACATTATAATTACTCCTGAGACTCTAGGAGTAATTATGTTAGGGTTCAGTCTTGGTGTCGACAGTCTGTAGGTCTGGAACAGCATAATAGTACGTGACCTTTGCTGTAGTAGAATCGATCTTCTCTGTCCTAAGAAAACTTCTGTGCTCCAGCTCTTTGTCCCGCCCTCTTTCCATCAATCCTGGGAATCACCCATATTTTTACTGTTGCTATAGCCTCCTCTTCCCAAATGTCATGTTGTTGGAAGCAGGTTGTACATAATCTTCTCAGAGTGGCTTCTTTCACTGCATCACATCACTAAAATCCTTTTCATGATCTGAAAACTCATTTCTTTTTATCATTGAATAATATCCCATTGTATGTGCCAAAGTTTATCCATGTACCTATTGAAAGACACCTTGGTTCCTTCCAAATTTTGGGAATTATGGATAAAGCTAGCATAAATATCTGCTTATGGGTTTTCAACTCCTTCGGCACAGTACCAAGGACTGTAAACGCTGGCTCCTATGGTAACAGGAAAGTGGTTTGTAGGAAACTCTCAAACTGTCTTCAGTGACCTGTGCTATTTTGCATTCCCAGGAGCAGGAATGAGAGTTCCTGTTGCTGTACTTGGTGGTTAACTGGAGGATCAGTTTGAGAAAGAAACATACAACTAACTGGATTCCATAGTTCTGGGTTTACGGACCCCAGCAGACACACTGGGTGTGAGTGACACCAGCCAATAGGCTTGTCCCCTGACTGGAATGACAGAGGGGCCAAGACGGAAGGGTCCCTTCTGTTCAGAGGAGCTCCAGTCTTCACCTTTGCCTGGACATCATCTCCTGGCACCAGTGGAGACTCTTCAGCCTCCTACAATGGACTCGAAGGAACATTAAAGTGGACCTTGGACCTTGGACTGGATCCGTCTGATCGCCAGCGCACACTAACTCTGCATGTAACTATTGTGAACCTACCTCGTACGTCCTTATTATTTATAAATCCTTATTAAATGTGCTTCTCTGGTGAGTAGAGACTGATACACTTCACATGCTTGCCATCATTTAGCATTGCCAGTGGTCTGTCTGGATTTAGGTCATTCTAACAGGTGTCTAGTGGTATATTATTGTTATTGTTTGAATCTGCATTTCCCTGATGACTTACAATGTGAGACATCTTTTCAGATTCTTATTTACCATCTGTGCACTGTCTTTAATAAGGTGTCTTTAAGGGTCTTTGATTCATTTTTAAATCAGAGTGTTTATTTTGAATGGCTGCATCTTAAGTGTTCTTTGTATATTTTGGGTAACAATCCAGTATCAGATATGTCTTTTGCAAACATTTTTCCCCCTGATTTTGCATTTTATTTTTATTCTTGACATTGTCTGCTCCACTGAAGTTTTTAATTTTAATGAAGTCCAGCTTATCAACTGACAATGCTGAGGACTGCTGGTCAGGTATGTCATAGGACACCTTTGAATTGGCATTTCTCTAATGTTTTTCTAATGATTGCATGCAACTAATATGTTTGGGGCAGGAAGATCACAGAGGTAAACTTATCTATTATACCAAGGGCACAGCCTATTCAGTGGCTTATCATTGTCAATATTAACAGTGGGTTGAGACAGTGAAGGAGTGTGTCAGGTCTTCTCACAGGAAAGCTCCTCTTTTACCTTTCTATATTTATTGGGGAAAAATCGCTCTGCACAGCTCACACTTAAGTAGTGTGAGTTCTGTTCCATCTCTTTGGTCATGAAACAACTATATAAATTCTCTGAAATTCTTTCTGTGTGGGAAATTTGTCCCCCACTAATATAGTTATTCATTATCCATTTATGCCAGTATTAATTCATGAAAATTTTTACATGTTAGATTATGATCCTTTTCTTTTTCTCTCTTTTCCTTCCACTCTCCTTTCCTCCCTCTCTTCCTCCCTTCTTTCCTTCCGCCTTCTTTCTCTCTCCTGTCTCTCTCTCTCTCTTTCTCTCTTTTCTATGAAAAAATTTACACTTTTGAGTTATTTTGCTTGTTCCCATCGTTGTGGTTTAGTTGGTACACTGATACTCGTAAGTTGTTTATTATGCTTAGCTGTACTGCTAGTGTGGGGAACCCTTAGGAAATGACTGCTTCTCAGAGATGACTTCCAAGAGTAGCTAGCTTTTGGATACTGAATTTGTTCCAAGATCCTACCTCTTCGATTTATTTGCTGCCTACTTGGCCCAATCCCTGGTTCTTTGGCACTGGCTTATAGTGTTATTTATGACCATCAGGCAATCTCAGTCTTGGCATACGATGAGGAAGAGCTGTTTAGAACAATTATGCATCATGGCTAATGTAGTATAATCAGAAATAACAATAGCATCAAACATACTCTAAACAATGACAAAGTGCAGTAACTTTTAATTTGTCACCTTTTATCTTAGAAACAAGATTTGTAGTTTAGTTATGTAACAAAATCTAAAACAAACCAGAGAACTGCATCCAGTAAATATCCCTTCAATGTGGCAATTTTACTCTCAAGGCAGAAAACTTAAAAGGGGCTGGGGGCAAACAGAAATAGAAGAAGAGAAAGGGATTAGAGCCGGGGGTATAGCTCAGCAGCACAGCGTCTGCCTGGCAAGTGCAAGGTTGTGAGCTCAATTGCTGGCACACACACACAAAAAGAGAGAAATACAAAGAAAGAAGGAAAGAAAGAAAGAAAGAAAGATTAGAAGCAAGGCTGGTGGACAAAAGAAGATTACACAACCTTTAGGAACTAGTGGAGAGGAGGGAAAGAAAGAAGGAAGAAACAGAAGAACAGAACCAAAACAACAACAACAACAAAGCTAGAAACAATAGTCACATACCTAAAAACAAGAATAAGAAAAAGAAACAATTTAAAAACTAAAATAAAAAGATTCTAAAAGGCAAAGCAAAGAAAAACAGAATGGAGTGTTCAGTTAGGGCATGTCTCTGCTCTCACTGATAAGCTAGGGGGGGGCGGACAGTGCTGCTCTGTGCTGACTGATCCCAGCAAGCCAGCAGTAGAATTATGGTGGCCGTAGATAATCCCAGCAAACCTAGAGCTTTAGTCCCATTGAAGTTCAGGCTGTGACTGATTTCTGGCTTTGAGGCTGAGGCCCAAGTCGTTCAGTCTGCAGCACTCACAGTGCTTCCTGTCAGCATGAATGTAGTTCCCTGCTGGTCTGAACTCAGTTCTCCAGCCTCCTACTGGCTCGAACTGGGTACTTCCCCCTGACACTGGGAGCCACCAGATGGAGTCAGCTCACAGGTTCTCTGGGTTCTGAGTTCAGCTGGCCCCTTTCCAAGCAAGATGCGACTGGCCAACCTCTCTCTCCTGGGGATGTCTGAACCTGAAAAACTCACTAGCCACTGCACTCCGCAGCATCCACTGGTCCATTCCACCAGTGAGTTTCTCCGCAGAGGCTTCTGGGGCCACCAGCAGTCACTATGCACCTGGAGACTCGAGCTACTCCTCACGTGCCATGAGCCAGGGCTCAGGGAGAAGTGCTGCTGCCACCTCCATTTTCTGCATTATGGTCCCTCTCTTTACTCTCCCCAAGGGCTCCAATTCTTGCTTCCAATCCTCACTGGGTCCCAGTGAGGATTCCATTTGCTTTTTCCTCCTCACGTTGCTATATTCCAGCATCTGCATTCCAAAAATTGGAGAGGCTGTTTCTCTGCTGTTCGCCATTCCCTATTGTGTTACTGTTTTGTCTTTGGGCACTTTTACATTTTCTGGCAGTATAAAGTACTCCATAGTTATCATTTATATCTCTGTCCTAGTCTGAGGGTTAGTCATTTCTCTAAGGAACATTATTCCTTTCAAAGAAGAAAAGACTCAGAAACCGAAATCGGGGACCCGGTGTGCTTTGTTACAGCATATTGCTCCTAAGTCCTTCACCTAGTGGTCTACACTGACACAGGCTTAGAAAAATGATGCTCCTCCAACGCTTTTCACAAGGAAGTGTACATATGTGTGTGCGCACTCATTTGTGTATAAATATTAGTAAGAGGCTCGTTATTTATAGTGTTGATAATATGCTCTTATATACAGTGTTGATAATATGCTCTTTTGCATATTATGCAAAACCTGAGTCATCCTGAGGCATCTATTTCCGCTCAATTACAGCATGGGTCGTTTTAGCCTCTTCCCCTTACCTCTTTCCTACCATTCTAATAGCCAGAAACCTGCTTCCCACCATTTATCACCCATTTGGTTAGCTGGCCAATTCCAGTATACTGTATGTGCTTACAGCGGTTCCAGGATCATTACGCAAATTATGAATGAAAACAACTTTATCCCCTACTGCACAGTGCTTACATACAATTCTTCGACCCTTTTGGTCTTGCAAACTCTACTCACTTCCAAACTTACTCAACTTTTAGTCTCCCACTGTCTTCAGTGAAGCTGTTTCATGCATTGATAAGATGTAGATTCATTTGCACAATCTCTATTCTATCTTGGCTCTTCCAATCTCTTAAATATAATTTTTTACACTGGGGATTGAACACAGGGCCACTGCACTGATCTTCATCCTAGTACTTGTCATTTTTTAATTTCAGATCAGGCCTTGGAAAGTTGCTAAGTTGCCCAGGCTGGGCTCAAATTTGCAGTCCTCCTGCCTCAGCCTCTCAGAGTGCTGGGACTGACAATGTATACCACTATACTCAGCCAATTTTTTAAAATTTGCATATACTTCGTATAAAATTGGCATTAACTCTTTGTCAAATGTAGTGCTGTGGGTTTTGACAAATACTTAATGTCTTACATTCACCATTACAGTATCATGCATCACTACACTTCCCCTGATCCACTCTCCTACATCATCTGGCAACCACTATTTATTATCTTAGTTTTATTTTTCCAAAAGTTATACATTCAAGATCATACAATATGTGACTTTGTTCAGACTGGTTTCTTTAATTGAGTAATATGGACTCATTCATGTCTTTTGTGACTTGATACCTCATTTCTTTCTCATTAAATAATATTCCATTGAATGGACATACCACAGTTTATTTTTCCATCTTGGTTCTTTCCAATTTTTAACAGTTATGGATAAAACTGCCATAAACATCCATGTGCAGGTTTTTGTGTAAAAATAAATTTTTAAAACAATTAGGTAAATGACTAGAGCATGATTTCTTTTTTATCTACTAAGACTATGTTTAGTTTTGTGAGAAACAACCATCCCTCTTTGTTTTTAACAAATCTTTCTGTGTTTCTGTTTTCTGGTAATTGTTTCATTCATCAGACTATAATCTTCTTGAAGGTGAGGACTGTGTATGTTTTGATCACTGATGTAGCCACAGCATCTAGTTTAAGAGCTTCTACATAATAGGTCCTTAATATTTGATGAATGAATGAATGAACAGGATTAAAGATTTAAAAATGTATTCTTAAGGGGCTGGAGGCATAGCTCAGTGATAGAACCCTTGCCTAGGCATGAGGTCCTGAGTTCAACTTCCAGTGCATAAAAATAAAAGTTTATATCTATATTTACATTTATATTGAGTCTTATACCTGCCTTAGGAATTTCAAAGTGGAATGCTTCTCTTATTTTAACACTGGCAGATAATTGGGATTGACAATGATGCTCCATAATAGCATAAATTCCATACCACACTAATCTCCCTTCCCGCAGTGCAAGATCCTTCTTTACATACATCATAAACATTACATATTTGCTAGTATTAAAATGGGTTTAGACAAAATGTGTAAATTTTGTTGTAAATAAGAGGAAAAAAAAGTGCTCCAAAGGATACAATTGCAAGTGTGCTTAGGGGTGTTAAATAGATGACCATATTAATGTTTTTGGTTGGATCATTGAACACAACTGTTTGCATTCTCACTGTTTGAATGTCCACTTTGTATGGTTTGATCCTGTGACTTGAACAACTATCTCTAAGATGATAATGTGTAATCTACTAACTGGTGATTTCTTACTGTTTTTTTTTTTTTTTTTTTTTTTTTGTAGTTCTGTATTACTTGTACCCTCACACTGCTTTGTTTTTTTCTCTTTTTCCTTTTAAATAAAAAAAACAAAAAAATAAAATGGGTTTAAAAAAAATAAAAATAAAATGGGTTTAGAACCAAATGATTAAGATTTCTGCTAAGTTTCTTCTGTCTCATAATAATATAGCTATTCACTCTCTGGAGTACGTAAAAAGGTGAATAGATATTTCTGTAGACTTTAGCATTTTCATGATATAATACACTGCAAATATCCATCATTTCATGTTTCGTTTCAATAATCCTCATTGGGCAATTAATAAATTTTCTTAACTTGATTGTACAGCCACACCTATAAAAGCATTACACCACACAGCAGTATAAAAAGTGTTTCTATAGCCTTACCAAATTTGCATCAGTTTTTCCTTTCAATTTAAGGAGATATTTGTACTTAGGGCTAATATAAGCCAAGAAAGCTTACTAAAACCAGATGCAAATACAGACTATAATCAGTACTTTCAAAATGAGCTTCATCTGCTTTTCACCTTCATAACACTTGCTTTTTCTTGGCCTTTAATAGAACAGGCAGTTCTATTATACATAAGCAGTTGTGCAAAGACTATATTTATACATCTGGGGTTCTCCAAAAGATAACTTTGCAAGCTTGTGTCCCTTTGTGGTTTGCAATGTCATAAGGCGCCTTGGTTTGAATGATTCATGCAATGACTATACTCTGAGCGGGAAACAAATTCAAAGTCCTACACATTTTCATCAGATGTCATTTGTGTGCATTTTTTCAGGCCTATTAAATATTTTTTTTTCTCCTCTAGTGAATGGCTCTGGTTGGATACTTGCTTTTGGGCATGGTTTTCAGAGAGCACCCCTGAAGATCCATTCCCCTGTCCCCTGACCAACTGTAGCTCAAGGATCACAAAATTAGCAAAGGGATTCCCCAAAGCTAGCATACCCAGGAGCTGGTAAAGCATGCAGACTGGACTGTTGGAATAAACCAGACAAGGTACAGGACTGAAAGTACTTCTGAAACATTTTAGTTTTAAGCACTTTGTTCTGCTGATTTGAAAAAACCTGGGAAGTTAAGTAATATTTATTAGGGAAGTAAGGGGATTGCTTAGAACTTTCCAGAAGTACTACAGTCCCCCCTCACCACAGACACTACAAAATCTCCCTCCCTCGTGCCGATTACTGGTTTCTGTAGTTGCAGTCATCGTGTAAAACTCAAGTTAACATTTTGACTGTGGGTTTGTCCTCAGCCTGGCTATGAGCAAGCACTCGGGTGTCACTGAACGCTGCCTAACTCCAGAGAAGAACAGGGGGGTTTAGCCCCCATTCTTCCTTCTCTGAGGGAACTTTTCAACTCCTGAAAGTAGAAAAACTACATCAGACACAAGGAGAAATCATCGTTAGGACAATTGGCTGGTAAAAGAACACAGAATGCCCAGTTCAGTCACATCTTCATATGGCTCTGCCTTCAGGAGCAGGTAGTTCTGTGTCATTTCAGGAGTAGCAAATAGAACAGAATTGTAATTTCAGCTGGTAACTGACATTTAGCTCTTCTACTGACATTTACACAGGAAAATGGACAGGGTTAACGTCTGTGAAGTCTTCAAGCTCCACAATATCTCCTTCTTCTGATAGCACGCCTGTCTATTGATAGTGACACACCAGGTGCAAATGACAGAAGAATCTTACCGTGTACACCCAGGCTTATACTGTCCTGCTGTCCAAGAAGCAAGTCGGCTGCAGACGGACTCGTCCAATTGCTTTTCGTGGTAGCTGCCTGAGTATGTTGTCACAGAAGAATCAGACCATCGTGTTTCATTCTGCCAAGATGCCCGGGCCTTGTGTCTGATCAGATCAAATTCTTGAGAGGTAACAGGGTTAAAGGGCAGGAGAATTTGTGGAGTCAAGAACAGGAATTGTGACATAGCGATGGAGGTGCGCTCTGAAGTACAAATTTTCAAGCCCTCTGCGTAATGAAGAATTCATTTCCTCCTAGTAGCAGGAAGCCATCCACAGGGCTCACCAAGCTTCGTAACTGACAGTTCAGAGTGCAGAAGCTTAACTCTGGCAGGTACCGTTGCCAAGCAACAGATCACAAAGTTCCATGAATGCGACCCTGCCCCCTCCACACACAAATTTTCAACAAGCACTTTTGTAAGTGAAATAACTTCTGGCCCGTGCTTTACAAAATATACTGCTTTGCAATTATGGTGAGAAATTGTCTACTATTCTGTCATAAAGACATGAGAGAGACTCCGGTGATGATGCTTTTAAGAAGTGGAAACGAGAGGTAGAAGGACAAGGCCAAGTGTCCATTTCCCCTAAAGACCCGGCCCCCCAGTGTCTGGGAAAAACCAGAGAGTGCTTGTGACATCAACAATAGCAGGCAACTCAACAGCTTCTCATGTCACAGAGCAATGGTGCTCCTGCTGGCTGACACTAGGGCCACCCTGGGAACCATGAAAATAAGTAGAAGCCCAGGACCCAATGCATAGATTTCAATTTAATTGACCAGAGGAGGGCCCAGACGTGGGTATTTTCTCGAAACTAAGGCCTAGAAGATTCTAAAGAGCAACCAGGGCTAAGAATTGAGGTCGTGGATATGCCACAGTGAATCTTTCTTTGATTTGATAGTTTTCTATGTTCTATTCATGAGATTCCCCCCCCCACACACACAATAATTCCTCTAGCTCTGCTAATGTGTTTGTTCTCTCACTTCTCCAGATTAACAAACAGTTCATTGGCAAATCAAAATTTAAAAGCTTCTTGGGCAATCATCCTTTCTCCTACCTCTTACCTCTTAGAGGAGTAGCCCTCTACCCTTAGTGGTCAGTCACGTAACCCGGGCAACCCTTTCGTGAGCACAGGTATGCGGACCTCACCCAGAGGAATTGGCTGGCACTTCTGTGGGTGGGAGCAACATCAGTGTTGGGCACAGATGGCTGGCTCAGCACAGTGGAGTGCATGGGATGTAAGGCTCGTGCCTATCAGAGCTGTGTGTGTGGAGCAAAGTCCAGGAATCTGCATTTTCATATTACTATCGATTCTGATGCAGTCAACCTTTGAATACAGAAGATGCCACTCTAGCAGTTGGATTTTAGGGTTTGCTGTTTCATTTTCAGTGCTAGAGATGGAAGCCAAGGCCTCCTGGATGCTAATTGATCGCTCAGCCACTGAACTACATCCCCAGCCGTCCTGAGCCTTTTAGAGTGAGGCTGATGCATTGCTGAAAATGATATTATTTACAAGTATTTCTTATATACTATCCTAGTTCATATTTCTTAAAATGGTGATATTTGGAGCATAAGCACTGTTGGCCTAGGGAAAAGATTAGATGGATGTCTGGAGTCTAATTGCCCTTTCTCATGGAGTTGAAGGGTCTTAGAAAGTTTAAATGAGGTAAAAAGAAGAAAGAGATAAAATGTGAGGAAGAAGAGAACTAGACATAGGCATAACTGTACTCTCAGTACTTCGGGAGGCTGAGGCAGGAGGACTGCAAAGTTAGCGCAGCCTGGGCATCAAACCAACTCAGAGAGACTCCGTCTCAAAAATGAAATAATAAATAAGGGCTGCTGGATGTAGCTCGGTGAATCAGTGGAGTCAGTCCCCAGTCCTGAAAAAAAGTGAAGGCAAAGAAAGAAAACTGGGCGGCCCAGCTCTTTTCAACCTCTCCAGTGTCAGGGGGCAGCTGCCTATGAACTTGTACCTCTATCTATTAAAGCAAAAATGGTAAATCTCCTTAAAACTCTGCTAGCAATTGCTACTATTTTGAGACAAAAAATAAATAGAACAAATTGTGAAAAGTTATTTGCAGAAAACATTTTTAAGTTTTCTTCTCGAATCATGTTCATAAAATGCAGTTCATAAAATGCAGACTGAAATAAGGTTTTTAAAAGATAAATGACAGTACAGGTGTGTCTTTCCCGTCTTCTATGTTTTGAAGGAAACATTACTTTTGTCTCCTCAAATCAAGTATGATCTCATTTAAACAACTATAACCTCAAGAATCAAAAGTAGTGACAATTTCTGTGAAAATGTTCCCTTTGATTTCAGATCTAATTGTGGATTTGTTCTTCAGTCTACTAGACGTGGAACTAATCTGTTACAGTCCATTGGACTTGCTGGGATACAGCTCAAGGCAGAGGGCACACCCAGCATGAGTGAGGCCTTGGATTTGACCTCAGCACTGGAACTAACGAAGGCACAAATGGACGGGCTGCTTGATTTGGCATCACAAGTGTGTAATGTCTAGGAATTCCGGAGGCCTCGAGCGCATTCTTCCTTCTCCCATTCCTTGCGTACCTCACTCTCATGGACACTGCTGTTCACACTGATCTATGGCTGGAGAGTTTACACTAAACACTTCCTTTCTGTAACTGGGTTCTAGTGGATTGTGCTTTTCAGGGCCTGGATGTGACCAAAATCTAATTAAGAGTCCTGTGACGACTCTGGATTGTGAGTGCAAATTAGTGAAAACACAGGCTAAGTGACCTCATACCAGATATCACCAGCAGGGGGTGCGCAAACCATCAGCTGCTAGGGAGCCTTCAGTGGCTGAACTGGCTGGTCTAAACGCAGCTGATGATTGTAATGAGTATTAATGAAAAGGGTTTCATGGTTCAGGAGGTGTAGAACAAATTGGGATAAACCTTCACACACACACACCCATTTAGTTTCCCAGAGCTTTCTTGCCAAAGGGTCTAGGACTGTGCAGCATCTTCTAAACTTGACCACAAAAACACCTTTCCTGGTGGAGGGCTCTGCAGACTGCAGTGATAAGGAACAGCCAGCCGCAGCAGAGGCCGGCTCCATAGATAGACAGGGCTTGGCCTGCAGTCTCTGAAATTTACTCTCTCCAGTCTAGAGCACCGACAGCTGAGAATAAGCTGTATTTTTTTTTTGAGCGAGAGAGAGAGAGATAGCATCAAGTACACATATATATACTTGACATGTGCACACCCTTGCAGCTGCGATCCATATTCAGCATTCTAGAAGGCTCTTCTTTGACCTTTTCCAATAAAATCACACGTGTGTGCATGCGCGCACACACACACACACACTCACAGCCTGACTCCACCACCAACACCACACAATACTTGTGACCACTATTTTAGCTGCTAGTTCCTAGGGCTACTATGTCATAGCATGAGTATGTCAGGCTGCATGCTGTGAAGACAGAAATTTACTGATGTCTTTGGAAGATGAAACCAGGTAAGTTAAAGACCAGGGAAGACTAAAGTACTTTGGAAAAAGAGAGAGGTTCCATCTCAGCCTGACTGTGTCTCTCCTTCCTGAAAGATGCCAGATTCTAGTACTTGGATGGGTGTAGCCAACACCTAAATTAGTATACACAGGGAATGTTAATAAATAATTGAGTTTTTCAGTAATGATGATAATAATTCCATGTTCTTGATTTTGGAGTAATTTCTCCAAGCTATTAACTATGATTTGGAAATTTCTTATAATTTATCGAAGAGTGTTAGCTGGCCACAGGAAACAAGAAACTGCAGTAAGAATAGATGGAAATAAACGAAGGGTAAAGAACACTGAACAGGAAAAGGAAATTGGTAAAACCAGGGAGAAGCCTAAAAGGAAAATTTTTCTTGGCTTTCCTGAAGTTTATTTTTGGATTTGTTTACTATTTGGAAACCAAAACTGATTATGAATAGTGCGTCTATTGTGGTTCTACTTTTGGTTAATAAAAAGTGTGTGAGTGTGCGTAGCTATAATTAGGAAGCAAGTCCTGGAAGGCTAGATATAAAATGCTAATACTTATTATAGCCTAGTGGAAACATAAATATGATTTTTATATTTCATACTCTTTTTCTGAGATTTTTTTTACAATGAAAACATGGAACATATAATCAGAGCCAAGATGCTGTTTTACCAAAACTAGAGCAAATTGAATGCATCCGAATATAATCAGCCAGTCAAATCTTGTCAAGACTGTCCTTAGGGTATGTGTTTACTGTTCCATAGTACAGGCCTTAAGGAAAAAGAAAACGAAGCAAAGAGATTGGAACCAGCTGAATCAAATATGATACTTCTTCACTTTTCTCTTCTTCTAGGGTCCTGTAATCAAAGGTAGGAGAAAATAAGGTACATAGCTCCGTGTGTGTGTGTGTGTGTGTGTGTGTGTGTATGTGTGTGTGTGTGTGTGTGTGTGTAATAGGACAGAGGAAAATGGGACAGACGATGGAAAAGATATGAGTGTCCACTAGGGAAAGGATCTGGCTGTACATGTGGACCTCAGAGTGAGGAATCGTGAGTGGCTGTCCCTTTGAGGGAAACTGTCTTTTCCTAGACACCCACAGTGAAGCACTCCACAAAGTGTATGCTGTATTCACAGACAAAAATGCACTTTGTAGCTGAAACAATGAACCATAATAATGGTCACGGCACCATGAGTTTTGCAGTAGACCCTCTGGAATAAACAGAATGTAGTAACGGTTAATTTCTTTACTTTACTCCGGGACAAGTCGGGGCAGTAGATTCACAAGTGGATTTGGCCCATCTTTCCTGTGCTATAAACTTAAACCATCGCTATTAATTCTTGGATCATAATTGCCATTTTACAGCCAGGTGTGGTGGCACACACCTGTAATCCCAGCACTTGGGAAGGAGGCTGAGGCAAGAGGACTGCCATGAGTTTGAGGCCAGCCTGAACTACATAAGCAAGTCCAAGGCCATCTTCCACTATACAGTGAGACCTTGCCTCAAAAACAAACAAGCAAACAAACCATCTAACACACAACATTGATTATTACAATAATCAAATGTTATCCAGAAAGGCTTTTTTAAAAAATCTTTTTTGAGACAGGGTCTCACTAGGCCATTCAGGCTGGCCTTGGGTCCAGGCTGGCCTTGAACTTGCCTCAGCTTCCTTCCCAAGTGCTGGGATAACAGGAGTATACCACCACACCCGGCATCAGGAGGGTATCTTAAAAGGTATTTCTTGATAGGATTATTTCCAAAAGATGAGAAGTATAAAACAAAAAGCGGCCTTTATTCTGAGAACATGGAGACAGATGACCGGCACCCCCCACCGCTGGCATCTGGCCGGTGGACACATGGTGTGGGGGCCTGTAAATAGCCTCAGTTTGGGGTGGAACCTAAGACAGGCATTAGGGATGCACAGGTAGCCCATTGGTCCTAGGTTTGGTGCCATATGTAAAATTCTAGGGGCAGGAAGATGGCGTCACAGGTAAATTCCTAGGGGCGGGGGAGATAGGGGCTTCCTGCTTCCGGTTGAGGCTTTCCTGGCTACAGTGTCCTGTCTGGGCCAAAACCCTTTCATTGCTAAATTGTGTTCTTGTTACCCATTGGAGCCAATGGCTACATTGGAGAAAATGACTTTTTTTAATTGCTCGTAGCTAATAACCTTAGAACGTTTCTATAAGTTCCTGGATCTCTTTTATAGGAACCCAATATCCCAGACTTGCAAAATGTAGGTCTTTTAGGATAATCAAAGCCCAGTGTTTAGTTCAAGGCCAACGTGTTTAATACCAATTGTGGAAGAGTAAAGGAAGCAATGTACCTTGAAATACCAGGAATCTCATGCATCCCTTTGGTTGCATGAGTTTTCAAGGTATGGAAGAAAGAACAGAGAGGTGAAAGAATATCGTGTTCTTATTTGAACAGTGGGGGTGGGGATAGTTATAAAATCTTTTAACAGTTTCCCCCTTTGAGTCAGGTTAACAGAAGGTTGATGATTACTCTAGTTCCTAGGGCTGGCTCACAATGTCTGAGGGTGCTGGAAGCTAGAGGTGTACAATCAAGGTGTCTGTCACTGGGGCTACCGCTCTGCGACCTGCAGGAGGATCCTTTCTCACCTCCTCTTACAGCCATGGCCTACCACTCTGGCTTGCAGCTGCATCCCTAATGTCAGTCTTTATCATCACATTTTCCCAGGTGAGGGCCCTCCCACTTTGATAATGACCTCCTGTTAACTAGTTGTACCTGCAACAACCCTACTTGCGAATCTGAGGTACTGGGGAGGTACTGGGGTTGGAATTTTGACATGTCTTTTTAGGACTATGTCACAGTTTGGGTCTAGAATGCCCCGCCTCACCGTTCTCCTGTGTGCGGATGGTGATGGTCAGGGCGGCACAATGGTCATTCATGGGTTCATCCATGGATGGGTTCGGTAGCTGAATGTACTGGTAGGGAACCAGGCCTTGATGGAAGTGGGTCACTGGCCGTGTGGCCTGGAAATGTGTATTCTTGTCCCTGGCTCCTCCCTTAACTCCCTGTCTCCTGACTGCCATGGGGCTAAGCACCTGTTCTCCACTGTGGCCCTCTTCCATCCTATTCCTGTCTTGGAACAGGCTGATTATGCACTAAAACCGTGAGCTAAGAGGAAGCTCTCCTGCTTTAAGTTGTTGGTGCTGGAACCAACTCAATCAAGCATAAGTCTGGAGAATGACTAAGGCAGGTGGCATAATTCAAGTCATAACAGCTATGGGTATGTGATGGGCGATATGTTCTCAGAGTCGTGGCATAAAATGGTCACTGGATCTCTTTTAAGAGCCCCATCTAATGGAGCTGGTGATAAAAAGTTTTTGCAAACTACTCGTTTAAAAGAAGCATAACATGATTTCTCAGGTGCTGAGCTGGAATAAAGATGTAGCAAATCTAACAAGCAATGCCATCTCTAGGATTAAGTAGATTGATGACTTTATAAAGTAAGGGTAGGAATGATTTACAAGTGTAACCATATATTGGATGAGGGTTATTACCCTGACTATATAATTTATACCACTCCATACCAAGAAAACAGATAACCCAATTTAAAAATGGATAAAGGCCTTGAATAAATGTTTATCTAAGAAGATACTTACATGGCCAATATGTGCATGAAAATATACTCAACAATGCCAATCATCAGGAAAGTTAAGTAAGAACATCCACCTTTTAAGATAGCTACCAACCAAAAGAGAAAATTGGAACCCGGCTTTACTACGGATGGCAATGTAAATGATGTGTCTGCTATGCAGTCCGGTGTGGAGGTTCCTCACAAAATGAAAAACAGAGCCAGGTGCAGTGTGACACACACATGCAGTCCCAGCACTCTGGGAGGCTGAGGCAGGAAGGTTTCAAGTTTAAGCCCAACCTCGGCAACTTAATGATGTAGCAAGACCTTGTCTCAAAACATAAAAATCAGAAAAAGGGTTGGAGATGTATCTCTCTGTGATGGCCCTGAGTTCGATTCCCCGTATCATAAAAACAAAAACTACCCCTAACACACAGAAATTCCACTTCTAGATATAAATCCAAAAGAACTAAGAATCTCACAGAGGTATTTGCACACCCAGCCTTAGTCACATTTGTAGCATTATCTCAAATAGCAAAGAGATGGGGAAGTGACTTAAATGCTCATCAGCAGATAAATGGATTTAAAAAATGTGATATATATTATATATACATGATATTAGCCAGTCTTTGAAAGGAAGAAAATCCCATAATATGCTAAAATGTAGCCAGATGTGGTGGCACACACCTGTAATCCCAGCACTTGGGAGACTGAAGCAGGAGAATCTCTACAAATTCAAAACTAGCCTGGGCTACATAGTGAGACCCTGTCTCAAAAATAAAATAAGAACGAACCTTGAGGATATGATGCTAAATGAAGTAAACCAGTCAAATGCTGAACAGTGCCATTGAGAAGCCACTGTAAAACAGGAATCTCATAGAAACAGCAAGTAGTGGTTGTCAGGGGCTGGAAGGAAGGGAAAGTCGGGAGTTGCTCAGTAGGTATCTCGTCTGTTTTGTGCTGTTTCACTCAGAAAAGGACAGACTGGATAATTTCTAATGAGCAGAAATGTACCGGCTCACAGTCCTGGAGGCTGGGCGTCTTGGAAGATCCTTCCGGCCGCTGCGTCTGCATCCCAGAAGGGCAAACGAGGGTCAGTGAGAAGGCGCTGGAGGCCAGTCCAGTGACACCATTAAGGCACTCTTCAGGGTATTATCCTCTGGCCCCACCACTTCTTAAAGTCTCACCTCTTCACATGGACGGTCCCTGATTCCTGATGGTTTGACCTGTTATTTTTTGTTTGTTTGTTTGATGATGGTGCAAGAGCATATCCATACAGCCGTTCTCTTTTCCACTTTCAGTGCAGTATTCAATAAATCACATGAGATAGTCAACACTTGATTATTAAATAGACTTTGTATTGGATGGTTTTGCCCAACTGTAGGCTAATATAAGTGCCCCGAGTGAATGTAAATAGGCTAAGTTACAATGTTTGGTAGGGTCGATATAGTTAATACACTTTTAAATTAACATTATGGTTTGATTACTGCCCCCTAAAGGTCTTTATGGAGAAGCTTGATCTCCAGGTTGGTGCTGGAGACCTTTAAGAGTTGAGACCTATCTGGGAGGTCCTCTGGGTCCTGGAGACACACGCCTGATGGAGATTGTGGGACCTGGTCTCTTGGTCTTTGCTTGCTAGCTCAGGGTGTGATTCCCCTCTCAGATACACACTCTCACCATAGGCAGCTGTTGCCCTACCAGGACCAAGCAGAGGTAGGCACCATGCCTTTGAATTTCTGAAACTGTGAGTCAAAGAAACCTTTTAGCCTTACAAGTTACCTCTGGTATATTGTTGTAACTCAGAGTCTACAAAGACACCATCTCTTCAGCTGACAGTGGTTATATTAGGACATAATCCCACAGAAATTGGGGAGCACCCGTGCTGCTTCAGTGACAAGTAAGGTCCCAACACGTGCCACTTGGGGATCCCATTCAAACTGTGGCACTGGAGACCTTTTCAGTCCTGCAGGGGAGGGCAGTTCTATGGATCTGCTGCACAGTGTGTGTATGGCTGACCATACTGTACTCCTGGGTGTTGTTAGGAAGGTGAGTTTTACGTTTTATGTGAATGTGTGTGTGTGTGTTGCCATCAAAAAATTGTGCTCAACGGCCAATACATTCTTCTTAGTGGATTGTTTCTCATTTATTTGATAGAGCATCATTGAGGAAACAGGGGAGACATTTGAGTCTAAGTCACACTATTAAGCAAATCACTTCACCTCCCTGAAACTCATCCATCTACTGAGAAATGTATTTGGAGGTCAAAGTGTAGATCACTGCCTGTCCCCCCACAACTCCTCAGGAAAAAGTGCCTTGTAAACTGTCCCAGCTAAAGGAACATTGTACTTTATTATCCCTCACGTCCCCTCTCAGATTGAGATGGGCGTCTGATTCTGGGTAACCCTCTGTAGAAATGGGCAATGGGAACCAAGGAGCTGAAACATGGAAGTGAAAGCAAATGCAGTAATGAGATAAAACTGGAGCCATCAGAGTCTGTAGGAACAGTGGTTATGAAAGAGCAATTTCTAGAATGATGCAAAGAAAAGGGAGTGGAGGCCTGGGGCTTTCTGGCTCACGTAGGAGAGCTGCATGCACTGTTTTGTCTTCGGTTTTTCACAGCTTGGATACAATATGGCTTTGTGTGTGGATTTGTTTTCTGCTTTTGTCTTTGCTTGCTTGCTATTTATCTTGTTTAGTGTTTTCTGAGCTTCCTAGATCTGTGGATTTGTGCCTGCCATTTATTTTTTTTTGGTTTTCAGGCATTATTATTTCAAGTTTTTCTTCCATTCTTTCCCCCTCTTCTTCTAGTAGCCCACAACTTGTATGCTATGTGTTTTGAAAAATGCCCATGGTTTCTGAATGTTATATTCTGTTCTATGAAAGCCTTTTCATCTTTTATTTCAGTGTTTGAATTTCCCACTGCCCTATTTCCAAGGTTCCTCTTTTTCTCCCTCAATCATGTCATCTACTGATGAACTCACTGAAGGCTTTCTTCACTATTTCTGCTAGTGTTTTTTCCCTATTTCTAATTTTTTTCTCATTATAGAGTTTTTTTTTTCTGCTTGCATTACCCAGATGCTATTGCAAGTTATCTGGTTTTGTTTGTTTGTTTTTTTCACAAAAGCCCTTACTATATTAGTCACGGCTGGTTTAAATTCCCTGTTTAGTATTTCTCGCATCCTTGTCATATCTGAATATGGTTCTGATGATTACTTTATTTCTTCATTTTTTTCTCAACTTTTATCATGCCTTAAACTTTTTTTGAAATCTGTGTGCATTTTCTTAGGTAACGGGAACTGAGATACATATACTTTTAGTGTGAAGATATACGTTCACTTGGTTTCTTAGTTTAATGTTGCTGTGCCAAACTACCCAAGAAAAACAACATGAGTGGAAAAACATATTTTGGCTCATGGTTTCAGAGGTTTCAGTCCCTGGTCAGTCGGTCCTGTTGCCTCTGGGTCTGTGGAGAGATGGAACAGCACAGCGGGGCACGCGGTGGGGAAAGCTGCTCACCTGCTGGTAGCCTGGGAGTAAAGAGAGAGAAAGGACCAAGCCAATGTTCCTTTCAAGTCCACACCCCAAGAACTAATTTCCTTGTCCTCACCTCCTAAAGGTTCCACGCTCACCCCACCCATCTGCCAGGAGTGCCAGAGTGCTGGGCAGCACATCCGGGTACCACTGCTGGTCACAGCTCCAGGTATGTGCAAGAATCTGGGAAAATGAAGTCAGCATACAGAGAAGAGCACAGAAGACAAGGGGGAACCTCGCATTTGTGTCCATGCAGCCCTCCTTCTCTCCATATGATTGTAGGAGCTAATAACTGCCTCTTTTTGCCCCAGCTAGTATATTCTGTCATTTCTAGCCAAGATCCTGGCTAATACAGAAGCTGATACTGTAGAAGTTCATTTGGGTTTGGATTGTTTTGGGACTTTTTGTTTGTTGCTTGTTTGTTTTCTTTGTTTTGAGACAAAGTCTTACTGTGTAGTTTAGGCTAAACTTGAATTCACTCCATAGCCTATGTTGGCCTTGAACTCATGATTCTGCCTGAGCCTCCTAAGTGCTGGTGGGTTGGCTTTTAATGTTCAAAATGTTATTATCAGATGTAAGCAAAAAAAATGAACTGGAAAAAAGAAATACCTACAAGAGCAAACTTTAGAATATTAGGTTACAGAAGACAACCCTTAAACTACTGAGCTGGGTCTTTTCATCTGAATTATGTACAAACCCCTCAGACACTCTGTATCACATAAGCACCCACAGATGAACATAATATCTGTCACTAAGCTGATAACAAGAATGAAAAAGTTCACAAAGTACTCTGAGCAACTTGGAAAATAGTGTTATTTAAATCTAGTGTATATAATGCATCACATTTAGGAATAGTGACCTAGTATTGCTGATGTTCAATGTCTTTTTCTGTAAAATAAAAGTAATACTTTTTTTTCTAATATTGGAGATTAAACTCTGGACCTTGCTTTGACCTACAGTCCTAGCCTGACTGATTAACTGATTTTTTTTTTTTTTTTTTTGGTACCAGGGATTGAATTCACGATGTTGCACTTGCCAGGCAGGCACTTATGTCGCTGAGCTAAACCCCTGGCCCTGATTTACTGATTTTTGAATAAATTTTTGGTAATTTGTGCAGGCTGGTCTCCGGCTTGCCAGCTCAGTCTCCCCAGCAGCTGGGACTATGGGTTTGTATCTCCAGGTCCGTGAATGCCTTTCTTGAGAGGTTGCTGCGATTGGTAACCGATGGTGTCAACATGACTAAGAAATACCCACTAAATTGGCTCAGCGTAATTCTGAGTGTGGCTGAGAAGTCCCTTCTAAGGCACCTTGTCACCTGGTGATGTAAGGGGAGATACAGGTGGGAGGCTCGCTTCTGTTTCCTCAGAGGCGCTCCATCCTCACCTTCTCCTCGGATGCCATCTCCTGGATTCCAGCACGGATGAACACATCTTCTAATACAGATCTGCAGTGGACACTGCTGTCGGCTCCCCGCAGACAGCCCTTTTGCATTCTTCCACATCTGACTCTGAACGTGGCCACTGTAAGCCAACCTTATAATTTTATGTATTTACGTATCTTGCATTAAATGTTCCTCTAGTAGGCACTGACTGATGCAGTTGCACATATATATCAACCTCAGAGGTTACTAGCAAAAAAGGAAGGAGTGCCAAGTACTTGCACATCATTTTCAGGAGTTGATTTTCATTTGAAAAGTGTCTATGTGGGAAAAGCTCTCTGCAGAGACCAGGGGACTGAGATCCTCCGTGCCTTGCTGGTATGCTGAATCAGCAACCCTTGGATATAAATGCTAATGTTTTTATTCATCAAGGAACACTGATCCTTGGGGTAGCTGGGTCCCATATGTTACAAGACTTGGCATAGAAATACAAGCCTTATAAATGGCTTTCTTGTCATTCCAAGCTACTTCTCTACAGAATTCTTTCCACACCTTGAGATTGGCCAGTGGATGTCACAGAGCTTTGAGGATGAGGTCACATGCTTTCTTCTGAGTTCAAAGCAACATTAACTTAGACAAAACCCTTGATTTCTGCAAGGGTAGACTAATTTTCTGAGTTACATATGCCCTCACTTCATTCCACTAAAAACTGAAATTGCCAGCAAAATAAGTTGCCAAAAGTCATGTTTAATTTTTTAAAAATTGTTTTTTGAGACAGGATGTCACTGTATATTCCAGGATGGCCTTGAACTCACTCTATACCAGAGGCTGGCCCAAACTCATGGTGATCTTTCTGCTTCAGCCTCCTGTGTGCTGGGATTACAAGTGTGTGCTACCATGCCTGACTTCCAAATTACCATTACACAATCAAGGCATCACTACTGCACTCTAACTTATATTATCTACATTTTGTACCATTGCTAAATTTTTAAAAATGAATTTTAAATAAATTTTAAAATGAGTTCATCATGGCACTCATTTTGTTAACAAACGTACCTGAATGACAAAAAAGAAACTTATTTAACTTGTATGGACAGGAATCATACTATTCATTTCAAGTGAGACAAAACTGCCCATTAACTTAGTAACCAAAATACTATAATGAGAAAAAAAATCAATTGTTAAGGAGATGTTCTGATTTTTCTAAGAAAGTTTTGACCTGGTCTTTGTTTTTTAGAGTCATACCAGAATAATGTCATTAACAGTGACAAGTAACTATGACCACCACTGACTCTACTTGAATTACCACAGCAAATAAGGTAATTGTGCCTACTTACAAATTAAGAATTTAAGAGAGGTTTGCTTCATCAAGTCTGGCTCAGGAGAATTTGCATTTAGGAAGACCTATGCAGACTTTGTGGGCCTCAGAGGAGCAGAGCCCACTGTCTGCACCAGTGTGCAGATCACAGGACTTCCTTAGGCTCTTGGGTTTCTGTGGCTCACTGGTTTGTAACAATAGCATCCTGATGTCTACAGTGCCAGTCTCCAGGGTGAGGGCAGCGTGTGAATGCTTTTCATTGACCTTTTTCCACTGAGTTTTTTTTTTTTTTTTTTTTTTTTTTTTTTTTTTAGGTTTTGCCTTAAAAGTTGGACTACACTGAGTATCATACATATGCTGTTCATTAGCTGTTCTATTGAGTTACTACCTGACAGCTATAAAGGCATAGAGAAAGCAAGTAAATAGCTGTATTAGGAATGGCTATGAAGGATGAAAAACCTGGTTAGGGTGCATTGTGACAGTCAGTGATGACTATGAAACTAACCTTCACCATTTTAATGAGACTGGATATTGTTTTAGAAAAAATCAGTCTTGAAGCTCGGTTTGTAACAACACACTTTTTCCTGCCTAGAGAAATTAATGGTAAATATACTTTCAGGTGAGGGAAAGTCAATCTATGAAATTTTGTTTTTGCAAAGGAATTATCTTTTTAAAATGGAAGGAGATGGACTCATTTAATCCTCACAACCACAGAGAAACTACTATTTCTTCTCCAATTTTTATTTGGCAATTATGTTTAGTTACTGTCTGCGTGTTAACGAAAATACTCCTGTCAACCACTCTGAGTGGGTACTTTTGCTTTCCTGTTTATTAGTGAGGAAACTGAGGCACAGGCAGATGAAGTAATTTGGCCAATCTGAAATTAAACATCAGCCTGTTTTGCAGAATAAAAATTCACAAATGACTATAATATTTATGCCAAGACCTGCCCACTAAAGTGTAAAGCCCTTCACAGCTTCTCAACTGATTCTTTCAACAGTCGTGTAAAGTAGCTGTCGTTACCCAATTTTATAGATAGGGCGCACATAGGAGAATAATTTACTCAAAATCACGTGGCTAGTCGAGGTGAGATTTGCCCTAATGTAGCTAAGTCAGTACTGATGCCTCTGAGCAGCGGAGGGGCCAGCACAGCAGAGCGACAGACGGGGAGAGGGATGACAGTCTTGGACTTAAGGGAAGCACGGCTTAGAAGCAAAAGCAAAACCACAAATACCTTGCTATATCACACTGTCTCCAAATAACAGTAATAAAGGTGAAAAACACTTTAGAAATTGGTCTCTATATCACAGTTAATGGTTCAGTAACAGCATAAGGAGAACAAGGGGGTTTTCTAATAATTTTTACAACTACATATATAACATTTAAGGGTAGTTCTAACTTTGAGACACTGGTTCAAACTGAGCAGACACACATAGCTAACATTAGGGCGTTCTTCTTCCACCTCGAGAGTGAGGTGTGTGCGTCACGGCTGCCCCCCACCACAAATGACAGGGCTGCTTTTCCCTGTAATGCCTTAAGGGAAGAAATGAAACGCTTTTTCCAGAAGCTTCTAAACAGCAGTTTTTCATCTGATAGGATGGTTTAATAGAGGTCCTTTCTGAAAAAGGGAGAATAAACTGGATAACTTTTCACAGTTTCTCCTAACCTTAACCGAGGTCCCCAGTCCCACAAATCTTTCAAAAAATGTAAAAGAATATTTATTAAAACAATACTCAAGAAATTTGATTCCAGAAGGGAAGCAGAAAAGCAAGACCAACATGCTGCGTAAAATATTCTAAAGGGTTCACAAAGAGTGTATTTGAAACTTATGAGAGGACATTATATGCAATGGAGAAATTTTATGATTAGAAATCATTTATTCAAATGTACATAGTTACAACTACCATCAAATGGTCCAAGACTTATTCAAAGAATTATTCAAAGAATTAACTATTCTAATTAACTGAAATAGTGCTTTAAAGATGATCATAAAATATCACAAGAGCATGATGGTAGTAACAAGGTCACAGGACAAAATCTGAATTATATGCCAGGTCTGTGCAGCTTCGGGTACCCACAACTTTAAAGAAGCAGCATTTGTGCATTCCCTTTATACCACCAAGATGACAAATGATTTCCCGAGTCACCTCATTCTTTTCTCACTAGCTCTCTAAAGTTATATGCCAATTCCGTTACCAGGTAGGAAACTGAAACCTAGAGAGATCACAGTTACTTGTCCAAGTGTATAGTGGTTGATCTGGTTCACGTTCAAACCCAGAATCAAGCCCCAGAACCCATCTCTTCCTCAATACAACAAAACATGTTAGCTGCCATCAAGAAAAAGAGTAGCTCTCTAAAATGCTAATAAAAAGTGACATGGCCAAGGACGAAGGGAGTGAATGCTTTATAATCTTCAGGCTGAATAACTCTGAATCATTCGGACCTCATAGGATATCTCGGCAGCTCTTGCGGACTATGGACCCACATTTGCAGGCGCTTTTCCTGGGTCCTTTTTGGCTTTTCTGCCTGGGATGGGATAATGGTCTGCACATCCAGCCAGTAACTGAAAACTGTACGCACCTCATCTCGTCATTCCAGCTGGCTTTGCTTCTACTGTAAGTGGTCATTTCAGAAGTTAAGCTGGTACATTAAACGCCAATAGTGACTTTCACCTCTTAGAAACCCACTATGCATTGTTCCAGTCTCAAGTAAGACTTCAAAATCACAGTCACTCTTGTTTACATTTTCTCTGGAAACCCAGGGAAGAAAGAATTGAAGCAAGCATTTTGTGGTGCACCATCTTTTCTCTCATCCTCAGCTTTCTGCTCCTGACTTATGAGAAGAAACTATCCCACGGGCCACCATGGGAGTGTGCAAGAACGAGAGAAACAGAAGTCAGTCACACACGACAGGCAGGCTCCTCACAAACGCTGCGTGACTGCCTACCCTTGCCACACATATCTGACTGCCATCAAGTTTTTAAGCAAGGTTCATGAGCCAACGCTCTATTAAAGATCAGTAATACAGTCACATGGTGAATTTTTGGATATTAAAACACTTATGAAACAATATGTAAAATAGTTGTGTAGAATAAATTTTATTAGTCTCTGCTTTTAAAAGCTTTCAACAACAAGTCTGCCGCTAGTCCTGGGGACAGGGCCCCGCTGAGAACCTTTTGCTCCAGAAGTGGGATCTGCTCTCGGACCACGGGGTGGCTCTTGAAGTGCTCTAACATATTTTCCTGAATGACATTCCACATCCAAACTTTCTGCTGCTTCCGGCGCCTGGCATTCAGCTCCCCGCTGCCAAGCATTAGGTCCTGGAATTCTTTCATTTTATCCCACATTTCCGTGATCCCCTCTCCAGTTTTGGCAGAAATACGAACCACCTATTGGAAAGAAAGAACAAAAGCTGTAATACTGAAAATGATAGAAAACATTTTCTTGGGGACTCTGATATTTGCTATTAATTCTTACAGATCACATAAAGAAGCAGGAGACATAAATGAGATCTAACTGCTGTGTCAAAGTACATTCGCTTACATGTAGAATGAGGTGATGCACTCATCGCTAAGTGCACGGCAGAAATAAGACATGGACTTGTGATCTAGTTCTCCAGCTCGATGATTTATTTCAATTTAGGGTTCCTCATAGATGGTCAGAAGAATCCTGGACGACTTTCGAGTCATAGGATGAGAAAGGCAATGTGAGGTGGTTTCCCTGAGGCTTAAGTGCCAAAAATTGAAGCTAAATTGAGAGAATAGCTCTACTCCCTCTGTCGAATGTGCCTGATTCAGCAGGTACTAGGAGCCGAGCACCAGAACCTACATGTATAAGAGGGCTCCAGACTCAACACAGATGACGTGATGGGGAAAACGGAAGCTGACAGGAAGATAAGCCACGCACTATTCGGACTACAGCTGACTGTTTAAAACCAGTGTCCACCTTCAGACAAAGCTCCTCTGGCTCCATCTCTGTCTCTCCCTCTCTCTCATGTAAAACAGCATCCAACTAGCATAATGAAAATAGAAGTACCAAGTTCTCTCATACTTAGTCCAAAATAGATAATCACATTGCTCCATGATCTTTAAGGATAGTTCCCTTTCAGGATGGATTTACTATCCCTTTCAAAAGCCTCAGATCAAGCCTCAAGCAATCCAATCTATCACCTCACATTCTAGTTCTTGACACCCAGTGGTTGAAAGATTATATTTAAAATCATGACTACACAGTCTGGCTTTGTCATATTTTTAAAACTATAATCTTCTCATGCAAGCAAAGATTGATTATATGTCTAGCTTGGGACTTACATTCCCTCCCTTAATGTCCACAGTCCCCTTAGGGTGACAAATGGAGAATGGAAGGCAAACTAACCTTTGGTCTCCAGACTCCTGAGCGCTTTCGAAGTAACTTCAGAGCACTCACATACTCCGCCTGTATCCTTCGAGCTGGCACAATCAAGTCGCCATCAGACTTAGTTATAGCTACCAGGTCTGCCATCTCAATTATACCCCTTTTGATACCCTGGAGGACAAAAAGGGAAGAGGGGAATTTATCCCAAACATTTCATTTAATCACAACTGACATGAAAATGGGACAATCAGTTTATGCTACAATTTTGAAAGCCATACACTTCGTTAACTTTTTCTGCATCTTCCTAAGCCTCAGGTGTCAGGAATCACAATTATTTAACAGAAATTACTGAAATGCACCAGCTCTTGGGGTTATGGAAGCCATCTGTAACAGCTCTGCCAAATGTAGAGACTCACATGGTGAAATCCATTCAGAATTAGAGTAAATAGATCATGAAGACATGACATGATTGAGTGGCAGGAGACAGTTCATCTTGTCTCATGATGAATTCTACACTGCAAAATATACCCATCCATCACTATGACGCTTAAAAAGAAAACACACATATGACTGCCATCTGCATTTCCAGAAACAAAGTCTTCCCAAGTTTCCTTAAATTCTTTTCAATTTGCATTTTAAGAAAAACAGCTTGAGCCAGGCGTGGTGATACATGCCTGTAATCCGAGCATATGGGAGGCCGAGGCAGGCAGATTGCTGTATGTTTAAGACCAACCCGGGGTACAAAGTGAGTTTAAGCCCACCCTGAGCTATATAGTGAGATGCTGTCTTAAAAAGACAAAATAAAACAAAAAATAGTCTGGTAGCTAAAAATCTCTCAATCTCTTGGTTTACATTATGTTACACAGAAAAGACCAGTAAGACAGGATAAAATCTAAACATAGAATCTTATTTTGGAATTATACTGCTCTACCTAAGATTAGAAATTCTTTTCAAATATTTTAGATAGCACCTTCAATTATTAAATTCTAATAATGTTTCTAAATCCCAGCCTCTGTAATCTGCTATCACAATTTTTAAGAACTCTCTAGCTGCATGGGAAATCTGTATAATAGTTTGTCTTATCTTTGAAATTCCTAAGAGGGAGGGGAATTCCTTGAATGCTAGGAGCATCTTCCTTATCCATGGTAGGGGCCTGGGATGACACCCATTCTATGTCCTGTGATCACTCAGCACTGGGGCAGAGTCCAGGAGAGCTTCCTGGTTGCGACACATCAGTGTTCCAAGAGGGAAATGTGTCCTGAGGAGGCACAGAAGCTTGCACTTGGAACCCTCCTAGACCTCTAGGGGTCTCTTCATTGGGCTGCTCCTGATTTGTAGCCTTTTTCAAAAGACTATCATTATACATCGCCTTCCCAAGTGCTGTGAGTTGTTCCACTGACTCATTGAGCCTGGCAGGCAGCAGGAGCCTTCAAATGTACAGCCAGCTGGTCAGAGGCACGGCTGGTTGGCAGTCCTGGAGCTCGCAGCTGCTGCCTGAAGTGAGAAGCTTACAGAAGACTACATCCTCCACCTGCAAAGTCTGCCTTAAGTTAATCCTGGAGCTGCATTGCTGAGGAAGCAAGGATCTGACTGTACAGCATATACACTACGATGGTGTGATCCCAGTTAAAAACACTGACGCAGAACCCTGAACCAAGGATCCTATAAACACTCGTGCAACAGTGGCCTGTTGGCCTGAGCTATCCATTTATTCAAGTTGCTTAATGGAAAAAATTAAGTTATATGTTCAAAGTCATAACTACTACTATAAGTCAGCAAAAATGCACACAAAGAATCTGCCTTTGACACAGGTACGTTAGCCAATGTGAATGATGTTTCTTCACACCGCTTTCACTTAATTTATGAAAACACAACACTAGAACTTTGTACCTTTTATATTCGGTGGGTGAGGTGGGGGAGGAATCAAAAATTACCTGTAACTCATCTCCTCCTGCTGGTGGCAGTAGTAAAACAAACATGTCAACCATGTCAGCGACAGTGAACTCTGACTGGCCCACACCTGAAATGTTAAATCACAACTATACTCTATAAAGTATTCAGTTATGCCACCTCATCAATGTCACTGTCATTTCCATTCTACTCAAGCCACTCATACTCAGGGTCACACGCTCACCCCTTGAAACACCCCATGCCTCGGCCCATTTTCTGTGGCTACAGCAAAATACCTGAAAGCAGGTAATTTATAAAGTTCCTTCTGGCCCCAGTCCTGGAGACCGGGAAGTCTAAGAGCGTGGCACAGCTCTGCTCTGCATCTAGTGAGAGCCTTCACTGTAACGTGGTGAGTGCATCACGAGGTGAAACCAAGCAAGCACGGCAGCCCGAGTCTCCTTCTCTTCTTAGAAACCCACTGATGTCATCACGAGGGCCCCTGTCACTATGTCATCTAACCCTAATTACCTTCAAAGGCTCCATCTCCAAATTTTATTAACAAAGGAATTTGGTGACTAATTTTCCATGAACTTTTTAGAAGATACAAAGTACCCCTCCCCTGAAGAATTTATTAAATGTCACCGTGTCACCTCCAAGCAAACCAGCTGTCTTCTCCGCCTTTTCACCACAGGCCTCCTCCTGCACTGAATGAGTGTCTGAGACCTCTGCCTCTCCTTACTTTGAAAGCTCTCTTTGGCTTCCCTTTCACCATTATGAATGTTATGACTCTAATGTAATCCGAATCCACTCTGCCAACGCTTTTATCTTTTCTGCCTTTCCCATCCTTAGGCCCACCCTGCAAAGCGCATGAAGGACCAGCACAACCACGTGACCTCTCCTCTCGAAGCATGAGAAGTCACTCGGCGGCGGGTGACGGATCCCTCTAAGGGCCTGGTCTCTGCATTTGGCACATGGCCCTTGCTTCTCAGTAAGCGCCACGTCCCTGCAGTGTCCTCGGGCAGCTTCCAGTGGCACCTGCTTCACGGAGGACATTCAGGGAAGCAGCGCTTCGCCTTCCGCCTGCCCCTCAGCACACGGTACCCACGTGAACCCCGCCTGCTCCCTCGCAGCCTACAGTCAGGCCAAGACTGCAAAAGGCCAAGCTTGCGCTCCTTCCTCTTCCCCGCCCTTGCTCCTCCTGTGGCTCGGGCGCTCATCCTTCAGCACACCCTATACACTGTCCAAGTCGTCCTCATCTGGAGGCAAACCAGACCCAGCTCACATGTTCCTTCAACCATCACCTTCTCGCTTGCTCCTTATAGTCATGTTTCTGGAGAAAAGGAATTTCTGCTCTTTCAGTCCACTTCTCTTCACTTTGAAACCACTTAAATTCGGCTCCTGCACCCTCTGGCCAGGCGCCGGGCGCCATCTTCCCTATTTCCTTCCTCCTACCTCATCAGGAGCATCAGTGCATGGGGAAAGACGGAGCTTGCAAGGTCCCCTCTCGGTGGCAATGAGCAGCGGGGTGTGAGAGAGAGAGAGTGTGTGTGTGTGTGTGTGTGTGTGTGTGTGTCATCAGATGGGCGCTCCTTAAAGAAGGCCACTGCCCTGGTAGGGCGCCTCTTCTGTCTGGTCCTTTCTGCTTCCCTAAAGCCCCTTCCTTCCTTCTACTGAGAACAGAGCTTTGATTGGTTTGCTTGCCTGTTTGAGACAGGGTCTTACTATGTAGTTCATACTGGCAATGGACTCGCTATGGACCGCGATGGCCTGCAATGCATGGTGCTCCTCCTGCCTCAGCCTCTCGAGTGCTGGCATTTCAGGAGTGCTCCACCTCGCCCAGCAAAACAGCGATGTTTCTGTCAGGGCTTCATCAGTTATCTTTTAATCGTGAGTAACTCTGAGGATGAAAACTAAGTGCTTTGAAGAGAAACCAGAAAAAGCAGATTTTTTTTCTTTTTTCTTTTCCTTTTTTTACTTATAAGAAAGCAACCTCTCTGAGCTAAACATAACTTCCAGGTAACATGGCTTCGGTTGTTTCAGCTACTATTTTATTTATTGCCATGCTGGCCGTGGAACTGAAGGCCTTGAGCAGCCTAGGCCAGAGCTCCACCACTGAGCCACAGTCCCCAGGCCACACGCTTTACTTTTATGCTATTTTTCCTTTTACTGTGCCACTTGCCTCAGGAAACTCTTGCTCCTCCCAACTTTAAATGGTAGAGTTTCTAAAGCTATCTCCTGGCTTCCGTTGGAGCTGGGTTATGCCTGCCACCGCCTCTGTGGTTCCTCTGTTGAAAGCCTAATCTTCACTGTGACTGTGTTTAGAGACAGGGCTGCTAAAGAAATCAGAAGATTCAGAGAGGACCCCACAGGAAGGCCAGGATACAGCTCAGTGGTGTAAGTGCCTGCCAGGAAAGCACAAGGTCCTGAGTTCAATTCCTGCTACCAAAAAAAAGAATTAATAGGAGTGGGGACTTCTAAGAAAAGGGGGGGGACACCAGAGGAAATGTCCCTGGGAGGATATGGTGAGGAGAAGCCATCTATAAACCAAAGAAAATGGTCTCAGAAGGAGGCCTTCCTGCTGGCACCTTGATCCTGGACTTCCAGACTGTGAGAACGTAAGTTCCTGTAGTTTAAGCCACCCAGTCTACAGTGTTTTACCATGGTATCTCTAGCAAATAATTGCAGCTCTCTCTCATTTTTTGGTACAGATTTTTCCCAGTTGACCTGGACCAAATTTTTGAGGTACCACACTATGAATCACATTGGTAACTGAAAATCTGTAGTTTTCCCCCTCAATTCTTTTTTAAGACACAACTAGACACATAATACATACTTCACACTTAATATGTTCATAACTGAGTTCTTCATTTCCCCCTGTCCAATCCCCTTTCCACAGCAGTATCTATTATCTGCAATGGGACTCTCTCTTTCCTCTCTTTCCCCCTGTCCCTTCTTTCTTTCTCTCTGTGCTTTTTGCAACATGGGAGACTGAAGGCCAGGCCTGTGCACGGGGCCATATCCCACTCCAGAGCCCTTCTAAGTCACTCAGATACCCGTGCTGGGCTCAAACTTATGACCGTCCTGCCTCGGTCTCCTAGAGCGCGTGTAGTACAGGCACTGGCCAACATCCCCGGCTAACCCCTCATCCTCACACCTCATCAACATGAAGTCCTGCTGTTTGCCCTCAATGGTTTCGTTCAATCTGCCTCATCTTCTCCATTCCCATTTCCTCTTCTGGGCTCAGACCCCCACCGTCTCTTCTTCCATTCCACACGTCCAACTGCTCGTCTGCCTTTGGCTCTTCTTCTAATCACTGTATTTTCTATTGCCAGAGACTCTTCCTAAGTAGGGACCTGCTTTCTCGCTCTCCTTTGTATCCTGCAGTGGCTCCCCAATGGCACAGTGCATAAGGTCGTCGCCGGTCTGGGCCTGGCTACTGCTCCAACCCATCTCCCGCACACCCTGTGCTCTCAGACCCCCGCCCCAGCGGCACCAGAGTCCCGCTTCTCACTCTTCTGTGTCTTTGCGGATGCCCCTGACCTCACACTTGGTTTAACACCAGTTCTTCCTTCAAAACGGAGTTCCGCTGTCACCTCCTCTACAAACTGCATGCGCTGCCCCAGATCTGAGTTAGGCTGTATTACGAACACTTATCAGACAGAGGTGTAACAGACTATCTCTCCCCACGAATATGAAATTTTTGGGAATTTTGTTTCAGTGTCTTTGTTGTGTGTAGTTTTGTGCTAAGGATGTAAGAATGGAATAAAATACAGTGGTATCCTTGCCATTCAGTTGCCACCAGAATCATGGAACGAATTTTCTGAGAATTGTGGAAAAAATTGAGTTCGTAAACCGAGGTCACATAATCAAAAGATGCCCAACTACCTTAGTTTTCCTAGGAAACACTGTAGACATAGGAAACGTGCTAACACAAAACAAGAATTATGTTTCGCTTATATACTTCACCCGAATGCTTACTGATCTCAAGACTCTGCCACCTACAAAATACCGTTTTATTGTAACAGCTATCCAGCCACACAGCTTATTTTCACCCTTTAAATAGTAAGCTCTTTGATGTTAGGAACTGAACCCTATAAACCAGTATTTCCCAGGGAACCTGGGGAAATATCCTGTATCTAATTACAGCTCTAGTAAGTCCGCTGAATGAACAACATGAAAATCGCTGTCACTCGTCTTTCTACAGCATTCATTATACTACCACTGCATATTTTGTGAAACAAAATAAACTCACCTACAGTTTCAATAAGAATGATGTCATATCCCCCTCCTTCACATAACAGAATGGCTTCATTTGTGGTCCTTGTCACACCTCCGAGAGTCCCACTGGTAGGAGATGGCCTGATGTATGCATTCATGTCTCTTGATAACTCAGTCATTCGAGTTTTATCTCCTAATAGTGACCCTGAAGCACACAATTACATTCTGTAATCATGCAGTGGTTGTAAAGACCAGTTATCAGTTAGCCAGTTCCAACGGGGTATGCGCTATGACAGTCCCCTGAAAATCTCAAGCTGTGTTTCATATTACTGAGCATCCCTCTAACTCATTAGTCACATCAGATTAATTGTTTAATATTCCAAGCCCCCTAAGACCTACAAAGGCTTCCCACTTACCAGAGATTGAAGTCCAGGTCCTTCAGTCTAGCACGGAAGGCCTTGATAACCCAGCCCTACCTGACCTGTCCAACTGTACCTTCCACCAGTCCCAAAACAATTCTCCGATCGTCCAGCGTGGTCTCTTTACTGCCACCTTAGCACTACTGCGTGGCTTCCGCTCTTCCTCTGCATTCTCAAACTAGAGGCATGTGTTCTGTTTTCTCACTGCTAATTTTCTAAGTGTCAAGTCTGCGGTTGGCATCCTGGCTCCACCATTCCTGCCTATTCAACTTGGGGAGGTCACTTACCCTCCTTGAAACCCTCCTTTCTTCAGTTACGCAAGATTCATCATTGTAAGATTCAAATGTAATTGTATACTAAGAATAGAATGTTTACTTTGAAGCCTGTTAATAACTAAAACACAGAATTTATTGTCTTACAAAGATCAGTTAAAGTCCATACTCCTTCAGACGGTCTTCCTGGAAGTTTCTCATCCCATGCCCATCTCTGTGAATTTCTACATTACAAAAACTGCTCTGAAATCTGCCAGCATCCTGAAGGGCAGGAGAGAACTTTGGTATCCCTGCCATTTCTATTACTACTCTTCATTTCCCATTCTTTTGTTTGTACAAATGAGATTTTCTCAGCCTTAAGTAAAAGCTATACAATACACTTTTAAGCTGCCCTTCCACCTGGTCTGTTGCTTCTAATATGTTATGGATTAAAAACTGGTGGTCAACTTAACGCCAGCTATATTACATCAGCATGGTGCTGAGCATAGATGTTTCATCTGAGGAAAGTTGCCAGCATAAACAGAGATGTGGAGAAAGACAGGCTTTAATGCACTGAGGTACGTTGAGGCATTGTGGGTTCTCCTACGAGTTGCTGTTTGAGCCATTGGTTCTCCTGGAGGAACTCTGGTCCTCACATCGAGCACTACTTCCTGGCTCCAGAGGGGAAGACGTGTGCCGCTTGGTCTCCAGGATGAACTCATCATGCTGGCTTCCTGGCATGTACTCGACTGTGCTTGTCATCGGAGGAGCTCAGGGTCTCCCTGTCGCTGAGGATGGCTGTGGTGCTTTTTACGACAGCCCTAGTCTTTGTTGTGAGTGTGACTTCTTGGCTCTAGCATAGAACCCTCAATCTGCCAGCACAGCTCCTTCACCTTTCTGGCATAGACTTTCTAGCTTCCACCGCTGACCTTTGGGCCTTTCCAGCATGGATCCATAAAAGAGACTGGCGTGAGTCCTTCTTGTGGGCTCTAGACCTCTACTTGGACTTGAGGGAGGACTATCATGAGCTCTGGTTCTTCATCTGGACTCATGTGGGACACTGCTATGGGATTCAGGCCCGAAGCTAAATATTCTATGTCTTTAGTGTTGTGGATAGATTTCCTGCATTTCTTTATGTTAACTCTGGGTAACCATCATAAAAATAATATTATAGGGGCCAGGGATTTAGCTCAATGGCATAAGCACCTGCCTGGCAAGTGTGAGGTCGTGAGTTCGATCCCCGGTACCAAAAAAAAAAAAAAATAATAATAATAATATTATAACTCCATGTCCTGATTTAATTGCTCTCTGCACAACCCCTGACTACAACACAATACTTTACTAATTAGCAATTTGGGAGCCAACACCAAATGCAAAGCGAGTCATGTGAATGGATGCAATACTATTCATGCAATATACTTTTGGATTTCATATCTAATGTCTCATTTATTTCACACAATGACAGTCAACCATGGACAAATTTGCTTCCTCCTCCCAGGAAATCTGGCAATGTTCAGAGATATATTTACTTGTCACCAGTGAGGTTGGGGTGTCACTGGCATCTACTGGATAGAGGCCAGAGATGCTTCTGAGCCTCTTTCAATAGACAGGACAGGCATCTACAGCAAAGAAATAGCTGGCCCAGATGTTATTCTTACCAGTGTTTAGAAATCGTGCTTTAAAATCAGTCTCTTTCTTCTCTCTGTAGGACTCTGTTCCATAAGCATTGCACATGGGATGCTAAAAAAGTATTTACAGTAGGCATCCAATTTAATACCATGGAAAGAAACTGGCTATAGTTTTTATTTTATTGCAGCATTTTAGCAAACATCAACACCTGCAAACTCCAGAAGAATAAAGCCCTGGAACTAATCCAACTTTTCCTTCTTTCCTTTAGCCATATAATTACATGGGAAGGCGTGGTGCTATTGTAGCTCAGTATTTATTTTCACTCTGCCTTAGGGACTATTTTCCCCAAATAAAACTGATGCTAAAGATGAAAAGTTCTGTACAGGTATCCTCTTTTCTCTGAGTGCCAGTTAGAATCTACTCACAAGTTCCAGTTCTACAGCTCACACTGACCTCGCACTTCAACTCAACATAAAACTTCTTACAAAAGTAATTTTCTGCATGAAGTCACCTCTGTGGAAGTCCACAATCTGCTACAGCTGTTCGTCAAATTATTATCCTATAGACGCTATCATGTTGAACTACACATTAGGAAATTACTCTCCCGTATAATTGTCTTTGCCAGTGAATCCAAAACTTAGTTGCGGACACTTAGGGAGGCCTCAAAAAAAATCCCAATGCTCTTCAAACTTCAGTTCAGTGCTGTTTTTCAAACACGTGTAATACTGTAATAAGGTTTATGTTCACAGTGTCCCATTTACCTTCATGTGCATTTTTTTTCTTTCAAAGTCTATGTAGTTTTCAAACTGAGACAAAGGCTCTTACTTCTGGTTGAGAAAAATCAGGAATCATGCAGTAGGCAACTTTAATCCAGACTATTTTCAACATCATACTGGCACTACTGTTCCTCAAGCTATTGCAAATATTCTAAACCTTCATGTAGGTAGAGGAGAAAAGGCCTTTTCCACCTACCTATGTGAAAAATGGGGATCACATTTTAAAAATCCTTCATGGAAGCATTTACCTTTAACAAAGTTTGTAAACTGTAAATAAATTAGACAACACCTTGGCGTGGATTTATGCTTGAACTTTGTGGGTATAAATTTGATTTAGTTAACATATTTATTATAGTGAATTAAAAACGTTTGAGTGCTACAAGCTGGATTTCTCAGTGAATGCTAAGAATAATTTCTGTCCACCTCTATTGACCTAAGGCCCATGAAATATGTTTCCACCCTGCGGAATGCCACAGTAAGCAAACCAAACACAGCTCCCTGTATTTCCTCGCTTCATAACACATGCTACATTGAAATGCTCATGTTTACTCCTCTGTCTCCCTCATAAAAGGAAAGGCCCATAAGGCCAAGAGCACTGTCTTCTTATTCATCATTTATAACACTGAACCTTCTGTGCATAATGCCTCACCTATGGAAGGCACTTAATACTTGATAAGTGAATGAATAACCATAATATGAGAAGCTTAAATCATACAGAAGGGTAAGAGAAGAAAAACCTGAGTATTCATATAGTATGCTTTATGTTTTCTTTAAACGATCCTTAGGGAAACTAAGTTGATATTCATTTTATCTCTGATGAGCTGCAAATTAAGCCTGAGTGATTACACGACCTCAAGTCAGTAAGTAATTGCTAAACACTGCAGTGTACATTGCATTCTGTTAAGTGCTGTAGGGGGAATAGCAATATATTACACAGTCCCTCTAAGAGCTTTCTGTTTAACTAGACATATAGTATAAACAGGTGACCAGCTGTAAACAGCAGCAAGGTTTTTAAAGCTAAGAGAAGAGATATTACAACATGAGAAAGATATAACGGTTTCTGAATGACACAGAACATGTGTCTTTGATCATCTTTAGCTTCTGGAACCTGTTCTCCTCATTCTCTACCCATTGAGCTACCTACAAGCTGACCTCCTCTGCAGAGTCCACTGCAGATTTCACCTCACTCTGCAGAACTCCCTTCTTTCAATAAGATCAAACTCAACTCACCCAGCTGTGCAAATTACCACTAAACAGTGACATGGAACACCCACCAGCCCTGCGATTAAAAAATAATCAGCGGTACTCACCACCACTAGTGCAAGAAGAAGGATCCACAGCCAGCACAGATAATTTGTGCCCTCTCTCAGTAAGCATCTTCCCAAAATACTCTATAAATGTTGATTTTCCAGCACCAGGGGGTCCAGACAACCCTATGATGAAAAGAGATCTTCTAATTTAATGGAAGGAATGAACTCAGCACTATGATCAGTTTTACTGAATAACTACCTTCTACTTTCCCTAACTTATTAAAATCACCATCAATATATTTTGACATCTCCTAAAGCAGTAAATGAAAATCCCATCTCTTTAATTTCTGAGTGATGGAGAGACAGAAAGAAAACGATTCTGAGATCATATTTACCAAAGTTCACTTTTAAAAATTACAAAATGTGTTGTGTTTTATTTGCTGCAATGCAGACCTTTTTGGACACACTTCACATGTTTTAATGTGCCGAATTCTTACATTTAACCAACTTTGATCACGATGTGTAATTATCCCACTTGCCCCAATTCTGTCTACTTTATCTGCCCACTGGAAAAACAACTCATTACTCTAAATATTCCCAGTGATTAAGTAATTTTCTATTTATAAAAGATCATTTTTTGACTTATCTCACTCTGAACTCAAAGACTCACCTAATACAGATTTTTTTCAAAATCCTGACAAAAAAAAGATTTGCAGTAAGAAAGTCAGAACCATGCCCTACCAGGAGAGCCAAGTGTGACAGGTAAGAGGGAAATTCCTCGGGCCAGCCAGCAGCTTTCTGTTCTAGTTCCGCAGGAACTCTTACAAGCTCTATGATCTTAGCCAAATTACTTAACCTCTTTGTGTGCCTCAGCATTCTCCATATAAGTTCTTTTAAGAATTAGATGAATTGATGTTCACATGTTTAGAGCAGGGTGTGGCATAAAACGTATGGCACAAGACACATGCAGGTGTATAAAAAAGTGTATAAAACACAGGCATTTAGTAAAGTATATGGCATACTTTGCTCCATGCCACAATTCTCAGGGCAGGCTACTGTCTTAAACACCTTTCTAGGTGTGAAAGAAACATTTATTTGCTTCTATTCATAATGGTGATTAAATGACTACAATAAAGACATAGGTTTGTCTGGCCTCGTAAGAGCAGGTTGGAAGAACCAGGATAGCACTGCACAGTTCCGTGTGAATTGCTAAGGTAACTTGACATTTTGTGGACGTTTTTCCCCTCAAGGATTCACTGAAAGCTTCATCTTCATCACAACCAGGGTTTCTCTTTGGAAGTCTGTCCTTTTCTCTGTACAGCACATTAGATTACTGACACCCAGCGCAGTACTTAGTGAGGGTGGGAGAATAAGAAGGGTGATAAATGCCGACTGATACAAATAATGCTTGATGAGCTACTTTTTAAGTTATCTTTAAAACACTTACATTCATTACTCTAAAAAACAGGAGGTTTGAGTCCCTATACTGGCAATAAGCTATGAAATAAAAAATGACAATATCCATGTTTGCAACTATTGACTCATTCCCCATTAAATTTCTGTTCTCCAACCACATCTCAAGTTGTTTTTAGCACAAGGATTGGTTCAGATCACCTAGCTCACCATCAGGGGATGCTCTCTCTCCAAGCAAAACTGCCCTGGTTAATTCCTGCCAGTCAAACGTATTCAAATTACTCACCTGTAAAAAGACTAAGGAAATAACAAAGAAATTCGGAGTTGAAATGTGATGAGGATAATAACAGTTTTGATATACTATAAAAGCAGGAATTCGTTTTGTCTGCTCAATAGAAGTGTTACAGGCAACGAAGTGAGAAATATTATATGCAGTTAGGCAGGGCTGGGCCCTTGAAAGAGCCAGTGCAGAAGGCCAGTTACCTTGTAACTGTGGGGAGACAGACACCACCCAATGGGCCAGGCCTCCAGACAAAAGATGAATCAAATGCACCCACAGACTTCCTAAGGATAAGCATCAGGAACTGATTTTCTAACTAGGTCTCTATCACCTTGGGGAAGCCAGGAGTCACCAACCCAACCCCCTACAGGAAGAGTCACTGCTCTTTAAGCATGCCCCATTGCTATGTGACTTGCTTTCCCATTTGGTCCTGATTTAATCAATTTTACCTGAGCATTAATCTCATTGATTGATCATAGTTCTATCCCACCTTATGCCCACCTTGCAAGTGCCCATCTTGGACTGCCCTCACTTCATGGTTTTGTTCTGTAAAAGACAGGTACTTTGGCAACCCACTCAGGACCCCTTCTGTCTCTCTCCTAGACAGAAGCTTTCTTTCTCTCAAAAAATATATTCTGCTCCATAAATATATTCTCTCAATAAGTATAAATACATTCCTCTGTTCCTAAAATTTATTCTTCGGTTTGAGAACACAAACTCGTATGGACATATATCAGGCTGGAAGTTGTGTTCCCCTGTATCAGAAGGTCTATTGAAAAAAGGCGCAAACTGACTAACAGTTCTTTCTGTGCATATTTCTATTCTTGATTCAAATAGGTATAGCAATTTTTTCAGTGTCTTAAGATTAACATTTACAAAACCAATGACATGCAAACCCATCCTCTCTAGGAAAAAAAAAACCCTTTAGATTGCAAACTATTTAGGCTTATTCTAAAAGCAGAGAGAATTTAGAAAAATATTTACGGAATTTAAAGAAAAAAAAAGACTGACCCACTCGGAATGCTAGCGGCTTTCCTTTATTTAGTTGTTCTTGTTCTCGGTGGTGGGCTAATACTTTCTGAAGCAGCACCTGGGCTAATTCCTTTTTCCTGTTGTGAGTTGATTCTACCAGAGTGATGGCCTCTGCTAAGCAGGCCCTGTGCCCTTGGATTAAACCAGTGTAAAGTTTATCCACAAGTCTTTGTTCTTTATCAGAAAGTCCTTCTGTGCGGGCCTTTAAGGTTGCTTGTACACATAATTTTCTCCTTAAACCGTTTGACAGCAGCATCCACTTTGCACAGTGGAGTCCAGGAGGCGTCAATGGCTGAGCACAAAGGATTCCTGATCCGAGAGGAGGACTCGTGTGAATTGTGAAGTGGGAATGGTGGCCAGGCGCTCTGAAAAGGCCTTTTAGGAAACGCTGGTGAGGGTGCGGCAGCAGCTTTGGAATATTCATTTTGTTTGTAACTGAAGAAAACCCTGGGTGCCTTTCCACTCAGTGTGACCTCCCTAGAAGAAAGAGGAACATTTCTGTCACATAAGACAGTGAGGCAGTGAAATTGAAAGCATAGTGTTTTCCTTATATTCTAAAGGACACATAGAGTTCCTCACTACAAATGGAGGGGTTTTCTTACTAAATTTAAAAGAGAAGATTATCTCCTTGGCCACAGTCAATATTCACAGTAACCCGGTAACCCAAATCACAAAACTATTATTTCCATTGTGAAGTGGAATTCACATTAAAATGTTCTTGAGAACAGAAACCAAATATACAAAACCTCATTAGGGTACATATTTTCTGTTGTGCTTTTTCTTACTTTCATCTTAACAATTTCCTCAGGTCAACATACCCAACTCTGAAAAGGTTCTTGAAAAGAACCCTCTGAGGCTGGCCTTTCATTCATTCACTACAAAAGAAATGTGATTGGTAGTGTGGGGAAGGAGGCACAGGTTTAGATACATGTATATCCTTAATAGACTCACCCTGAATAATCTGGTCTAAGCACACAATCAACAACAATAAGCCTTGATGCGAAGTGAACTGCTGAGTGGGTTGTGCAGTAACCGGATCAGTGTTATCTCAGAGAACGGCCAGAATCAGCAAGAGCCATGAAGAATGCACGTTCCCAGCCCCACCATCCAGGATCTGTAGGGAAGCACTCTGAAGTCTGAACCCTTTGATCAGTGTTGAAATAGGGAAATGAAACTCCCAACCTACTATGTCCGGTATGAGTTCGTGTTCTCTAAAATCGAAGAATGAATTTTAGGAACAACGGAGGTTAAGAGCAGAATATATTTATTGACAGAAAGCTTCTGCTTGAGAGAGACAAAAGAGGTCCCAAGCCGGTTGTCAGGGACTGTCTTTTCTAGGGACTTTTATAGGGTAAAATCCTGAGGTTCAAAAGGGTCAAAGATGGGGAAAATGGGAATTTGCAAAGGTGGGCATAAGGCGGGAGGGAACTGTGGTCAAACAATAAGATTAACTGCTCAGGTAAAATTGATTAAGTTAGGAGCAAATGGGGGAACCGGTCACATATTAAGCAGGCATGCTTAACAGCAGACTCTTCCGCTAGGGAGTTGCGATGCTGACTCCTGGCTTCCCCAGGGTGATAGAGACTATTTAAACTAGCAATTCTTTTGGGTGTGTTTGCTTTGCCTTTTGTCTTGAGATCTGGCCCACAGCAGGAGGTGTAGGTATCTCAACTTCTGCTCTGGCTCCTTTGAGGGCCCGGCTCTGTCAGACTGCCAAAGTATTTCTAACTAGTTCAGCTGCCTGTAACAGAGTGACTCCAAATTGTGTCAGATGATAAGCTGGCTTGGTAGACAGAGTCAGGAGAGGGCAGAGGTTATGAACCCTGCTGCTCAGTCTCTGCTCCTCACACTGTCATGGCCTTGGGAGAGCTACTCAACCACTCTGTGCTTCAGCCTTCCCTTAGCAAAGAGAATAGGTTAGGAGAACAGGGTGACTGAAAACGAAGTAATTTATGCAAAAACCTGGAGCAAGGCCAAGTCCAGAGTAACAGCTCAATTATTAGTTTTTATTGTTATTTTATCAATTTCTACAGCACTAGTAATAATTAGGTCACAGACTTAACTTCCAGTGGCAACCTAAGATTTCTACTCAGAGACATAGAACCTATCTATCCCTTTTGGGTTTATGATTATTTGTAAATTTTGCTTTCCCTGTACCCTGTGGCACACTGAAATAAATTACTTTATTGTTTCAAGGTACTTCTCTAAATGGTACTTCAAGACAACGCATAAAATTCATCTTGGCTAATAAGCATTCTATTAGAGATAAAAAAGATACAATTTATTTTAATTGGTACAGCTATAACTGCTCAATTTTCCAAAGACTTTTTTTTGTATTTTGAAGGAGTCATTATAATTTCCATTTGTACAAAATTAGTCTTACTTTAAAAAGATAATTTATTTAAAATATGTAAATATTTTTTCATAATAATTTAAAATATCCACTAGTACTCTCAAACAAACACAAAAAAGACACTTAAAACAAAAAACTTGGGAGATCTTTGAAGGTCTCTTTCAATACCACCTTTAAACACAATTCTCATCAATATCACTACCACTATTAAGACTAGAAGTACATAGGCAAAACCTGTGTCTTTATTCAACTACTATTTCTGAAAACACACCAATTACCAGGCCTTGGGATAAAAATGATGGTAATGACGGTGATTACAACCATGTTTGATGCTCCAGCCATTGTACCTTGTGAACATGTCCCTATAGGTGTGCTGTAACAAATTACCAGAATTATCTTGATGGAATTAGCCACTGAATTCCATCAAAAAGACTCCTTTCAAATAGGGTCGCATTTACTGTTCTAGGAATTAGACATGGACATGTTGTTTTGGAGTCCACCACTGAACTCAAAACATCTTATGTAGGATGATCCGTTATCTTATCTCAGATAACATAATCCTAGTACTTGTACTTCAAGAGCTCACAGAATAAAATACACCAGGTCTAAAGAAAGAACCATATCTCTGCGGGAACAGAAATAGAAGCTTACACTCCTGGGGGTGTTCAAATCACAGAGCAATCAGTGTCAGGGCTGAGTCTGAAAGAATCCAACTTGAAGAAAGATACAACAGGCTTTCCAGGCTAAAGATCTTAATGTGCAAAATCACAGTAGGAATGACACAGGTATATGGAAATGGTGACAGGGGATGAGGCTAGCCCAGAATGTAAGTGAGGTGAGAATCCAGCTTCTGTCTGCAGGACAAACAACATATCTTTGTGGAGGTGACACAAAAAACAATCAACTTTGTTTAAGAGATAGTCTAAGAGTAGTGGTGAGAATTCTCAGTGATGAGAGAACCCAGTTTAGGAAATCCTAGCAAGGACCTCTACCTAGCAAGGAAGCAAAGGTGCTGAGGAAGACCTGGACTTAGGCAAGGCACAAAGGATCGGAAAGAAGGCAGATTCAAGACCTCGCCCTGACAGAATCTTCCAGACTTTACATGGAGCCTGGTAAACTGCCTTAAAAAAAAAAAATACTCACTGATCTGAAATTATTTCATTCCCTATTTTCCTGGCACTTCATAGAGTTTATTAATCACTTTTAAATACCATATTTTGCCTTATTCTCTAGTTCCACGTACGCAATATGATTGCTGGTAGTCTCAATTAACAGAATGAAAACCAAAAAAATCGAGTACAGCTATAAGCAATGGTAAAACCAGGCTCAAATCCAGGCCTTCTGACTCTGTATGGCATTTCTTCTTAAGAAACTGTTTTTTGGGGCTGGGACTTCAGCTCAGCGGCATAAGCACCTGCCTGGCAAGTGGGAGATGGGAGATTGTGAGTTCCATCCCCAGTTCAAAGAAAGAAAGAAAGAAAGATTATTTGGGGGGAAGAGAGAGGGAGATGGACATCCTTTGCTAAGGGGAAATAATATCAGTAACTGTGCACCTTTTAAAGTGAACAAGAAGCATTTTCAGTTGGTGTGAGGAGACCACGAACACACAATGAAGAGATACAGTCAGGGCATATTCTTATTACCAAATCTAGTCCTATTGTCCTATGAGGAGATGTTGTCATATATGATCTAAGAACAAATTAAAACTATTTAAAATGTGTCCTTTAATTAACAAGTCTTATGATGACTACCTCGTATTACCAAACAAGCCCAAAGTAATATATGGGGGGGGGTAAGTTTCATAAACAAAGAGATTACAAAGCATTCGCTCAGCAAATACTTGAGCATTTACCAGGTGCCACGTCGTAGCCCAGCACTGGCTAACAATAATTATCAAAATATGTCAATTTTTAAAGTAAAGGTAAAATTAGAATATATTCATAAACACCTAGTAAAAAGAATTACACCAAGGTAAGTGGCAATCAAGTTTAGCTATGTTTCTGTGCACAGAGACTTTATCAGAATCACACTGAAGATCTGAAGTAAACGGTTCTCTGAAATAACAGATGTACATGAGCTGATAAGCAATTTTCAGTATGCTAGGTTTTTAAAAAGCTATCTGCATAAAAGTTAAAAGTCTGGAATGGATATCATCTACTCTTCTTGCCTGACACACTTATCAGTTAACACCTCTTCTGAGGTGATCCCCTCTCCAGACTTTTCCAGGCGGTCAGCATTCCAGAGCCTTCAGTTCACCTCAGGAGTACAGAATTTATCTTCTTGCTTTCAAATTTATATACAGATGTCATCCCACCAATTCTCACCCTTCCCCTTCCCTGTGATCCTTCCAGAAAAAGGACAATATTCTATTCTTTATTTCCTCAGAATCTTATACAGTACTTATTACAAGGTACACTTTTAATAACTTTTCTTTCATGAGTAAATGTTCTAGCTACCCCACACTGACCCAATACACTGCAGAGAAGAGTTAAATAACAATACTAATCTGTATTATCTGAAGTCCTTCATTAAAAACATCTTCTGGTCTGAGTTCCTTTTTTTTTGAATCAAGGCACTTTTAACATCTTATATAAAACCAGAAAGATAAATTTGTAAGTAATCAAAACCCATCAGCAAAAATATTATTTGATGAAACTATGTCCACTTAAGTGCTGGGGGTGTAACTCAGTAGCAGAGTGCTTGGCATGGTCAAAGCCCTGGGTTCTATCTCCAGAAGAGGGAAGAGGAAGGGAGGGGAAAAGAGAGGGAAGGGGAAAGGAGAGGGGAGGGGAGGGAAGGAGAGAGAGGGAGAGAGATCTATGTATAATAATGCAAGCAAATTAATGCTTCCGAAATGAGATGAGTAAAAATTGCCTAATGAAATTATAGATTAATCTAACATAAAGTAATGGTCTCTTACAACAATTTAATTATATCACTCTTAGAAAATCCATACTGAATACCTGTCAATCCCAATGTTTATTCTGAAGGTAAAGTTCTCTGCCTTTTGATGTCACAGCAAATCTTAAAAAGGCCTTCAAGTGAAAACAAAATGAAGAACAAGAAAGAGGATGGTACCTCCATACACCCCACCTTTTTTTCTTTCTCTCTCTCTTTTTTTTTTTTTTGGTCAAGACTAAAAAAGTTATCCAGAAGTATGAAATTCTACATTTTGACACCTTCAAAATCAAAACTCTCCTGATTTTCTTAATGCATGAGAACTGTAAATAGTAGCTGCCGTCTTTTGCTTTTTATTAGGTATGAGATGTCACACATGCATTGCCTCAGCCAATCCATACACTTGCTCAGGGCGCACAGGGAAGGAGCTGCTATTTTACAGACAGGGGCCTCACCAATGCTAGGCTGGCTGAGCAAGGCCTTGCAACCGCAGGAATAACCTGAGAAAAACCAGACTTTGTAAATCCAGACCTACATGGTATTAACTCTAGAGAAAATACAATAATCCTTTACATTTGAACCTGATACAATTATGGCTATTCATTTGAATTAATTATTTTGCTTTGGCCAAAATAAAAAACCAATTTCTATTTCTTGTGTATATCAATAGTGTATTGCTTACTCATATGATTAAAAATACTAACAATGTGTTAAGTGACAGAACAGACCAACTTTTAAACATTTTAAAATGCTTTTCACTCCACAGAAAATTCACACCTGATAACTAAATTTGTAACATACTCAACTGCACTAACATATCCAACTGAACTTACTTTAAAGGTGCCCATAAATTTTTAAATGGCCCAACTCAGACTTAAGATGAACAGTCTACCCTTATGTACATGTCATAGGCAAAAGAGAAAAATATTTACAAAATTTACTTAAAAAACTATGTGGACAGGCACATGCTCATGTAGTTAAGCATCTTTTCCTGCTTTTTGACAGAAAGAAATAAAAAACTTAGCCAATAATCAAATCAAACTTTCAATTCACTTTCGTGATTCCTCAGAGTATGGTTTCATCCTACACTTAATAAGCACTATGAAGATACATGAGAGATTGTGCAGCGTTTAGAATACTCAGTAAGATACTTCAAAGTACTGCCATGTCTAATAAACCAGAATGTCAGTTTATTAATGTAAAATGAAAACCATGAAGTTGGCAAAAACACTGACAGGGGCTGGTAAGTGCATCTTCTCCTTAAATGTCTCCCAAAGATCTTAAAATTCATCAAGAGGGCATGTGCTGAGCCAGGTGGGGGGTGTACACCTGTAATCCCAGCACTTAGGAGGCTGACACAGGAGGATCATTGTAAGTTCTAGACCAGCCTGGGACACAAAGTGAGCCCCGGCCAGCCTGAACCACAGAGTGAGATCCTGTCTCAAAAAACAGAGAGGAGTGTCAAAGGTTTAGTCCTCAGCCCATGTTGTTACACGGGAAGTGATATAACCTTTAAGAAGTGGGGCCCAGTGGGAAGAAGTTAGATTACTGGGGGGTGTGCCCTGAAGGGGTGACAGGGACTCCCACCCATAATTCTTTTTTCATTCCTGGTCATTATGAAGTGGGTAGCTTTCCTGCTACGATATACTCTGACAACACAAACCCAAAGCAACAAGGCCAATCAGTCATGGACTGAAGCCCCAAAACTATGAGCCAAACTAAACCTTTTTATGCTGTCATCTGAGGTATTTTGTTACAGTCACAGAAAGCTGACTAACACATCTTCTTCTCCAAAAAGGTTCACATGGACAATAGCATTTTACTGTAAGTGTTCATTACATGGACAGTAATTTAAGATTCACATTTGTCTTTCTCAACAATATCCTTTGTATCCATTCCTTCCTCTTCACTCACATGCCCACATTTCTCCTACTATAAAGAGTTTTAAGCATTCTATAGCAAAAAATATGTTCATATCAACGAACACACACATTAAGTGACGTTTCACCAAACAACACTTTATTCTATTACATGTCATATAGTGTATTTTTTGTATTTTTTAAATGATTCCAACTTACCAACGGGTACAATCATAAACCTGAAAAAATTCCAATTTATTATAGCTACCTCTCTGATCACTGTTACTTCATTTTCTATATACCACTTATCCTCATGATCATATTACTCTTTGCTTAAAAGATGTAAAAGGTTCCCTCTATCTTATATGAAAAGGAAAAAATATACTTCTGTGATTCAGCCATTCATTCATTCTGGAACTATACATGGAGGACTCACAATATGCAAGGCACTGTGCTAGCTACATTCTTACACAGCATAGCTGACACCCATGTCCTTGTAACTGGAATGCCCTTCTCTCCCTTAATCACCTCACAAATTCCTTCTCAGCCTTCAAGAGCCAACTCAAATGTCTCCTTGACACAGCTCCCCTGGCCTCCTTTCTCACCCCTTCAGCTCTCTCCCATCTCTTGCCATCACATACTAACCACATTCTTCTTTTACTCTGCTCAACACACTACACTGTGGTCATTGTAGAAGATGGCAGTCTTCCCCAAACTAAGACTTATTTTTGTTATCCATAGAACATTTTATTGCTCAGAGAAGGAACGAACATCTGCTATAATTTCAAATGAGTCTGCAATGCCTTTACACTGATTTCTTCAATTTTGGAAAACATGCATTTTTCTAAATGTTACAGTAAATGCATATTTAGGAACTTTCTTTTTGAAGCCTAATTTCAATATATAGATGTTTTTCTTCATTAAAAATTTGCTCAGCAGCAGCCAGTCTGACTTGGGAGATTTGTTTTGAAATTGATCCAATGAATATTCTCAATTTCAATAACCACTCTGGCAAGAAAAAGCATGCAGGATTTCCAAAATCAATACATTAGGTCAGTGTCTGCAGTGCAGCACAATTCATACAGGCAATTCAGTGCTATTGCATGTGTTTCCATTTCTGAATGCTAATCACTTTTGATTTGAAGATAAGCTGTCAGATGCCGTGAATCTGTTTGTCATCCCCTCTCCCACCACCCCTACAAAAGGCTTTATTGTCTCCTTTCCAAACACTTTCAGGAAGTTTTTGTAGAAAAGGATAATTTTTTAAATAAGTGATTTTTAAATAGTCTTCATTACATAAAAGTAACACAGAACTGTAACTCAATTCATGCAGGGATTCTCTAAAGTTCTCTGTGCACTCTACCTTTCCTCACATTTCCAATGAGACTCAGAGTTCCCATTTCTATTTTTAGGTTTCAATTTGCAAGGGAAGTCTTCTACTTTCCTACATTCTATCACCATTAAATATCCTGATTCATTTTTACTGCTACCACCCTAGTTCAAATACGCACAGCATTAAGGGACTATGAGACCAGCTATGGTTGTGGATGCTCTCTCATATTCCCATAATTTCAAGTGTAAAATGAAAATATTCAGACCTACAGAACACTTATAGTGAGTATGAATGAGTGTGTGCCCTCTGAGTATGCCTGGAACAAGTCCTGGCATCAAGCAGGTGCTAATTAACTTGAAGGACCATTCCTCTTGTCTTGTTCTACCCCAGTTCTCCTCTTGGACTTCACAGTAGGACTCATTTTGAAATATGAATGTGGTCTCTTTACTCTCCTCAAATTCCTTCATAATTGCCCTTACCCTAGGACAGTTTTCAGTGTCATCTCCAGACCAGCAGCCCCTGAGAACTGATAAGAATGGTAAATTCTCAGGCCCCACCCCAGACCTTTTCAATGAGAAACTGTGGAAATAACTGTGGCCCAATAACACTTTTGCAAGCCTTCTGACCTACAGACCAGAACCTCTGTCCTATGAACAAAGTCTAGACTTCTTTCTTTATCGGAAAATTTAGTTTCTCCAAAACAATTTTCTTGCACTCACTTTTCCAATTTTCTTCTAGAGAGGTTTACTTATCTTCCAAATCTGGGGCTTACCTACTCAATTCCAATAGATATTACTCATCTCTTGCATCTCTCTCCCCCATGACAAGCTCCCTACACTACCTAAACGCCATTGTTTTGTGAAAGTCTTTCTTAAGGATCCTAGTCCAATTATTTCCTAATATTGATTTATGTGATAATCCGTACAGACCACAAAAAGATATACCTGTTCATGGAGGATGTTAAATCAAACGCTTGTCAATTACATTCCCAAAATAAATTAAAATCACAAAAAACAGTTTTTTGGCATATGTTGCAGAAAACCAGATCTTAAATTCCCACAAGGCAAAAAACACCAAGTTTCAAGCACTCATCAACTCTTTCCATCCCAAATACATAGGTTCTCTTTTGACAGCCTCAAAATTCTGTCATTGATATTTTAATGGTTATGTATCTTTTCATGGGTTGGTTTTTTTTTTTTTTTTTTTTTTTTTTGGGTCTCTCCTTACAGACTGTAACCTTCACAAGGGCTATCTTTAATAAAACAAAAACAAACAAACAAAACACTCTATTTCCCTAAATGCAAAACAGCAGCGTTTAATATATAAAAGAATAATCAGGACACCCTGGCAAGGTGGCACATGCCTGGAATCACCACACTCTGGTAGGGGAAGGCAGGAGGATTACAAATTCAGCTCAGGGCGGGCAATTTAGAGAGACCCTCTCTCAAAATTTAAGAAAGGAAGAAAAGAAAAGAAAAGAAAAGGTAGGGATGTAGTTCAGTTCCAAGGCCTTTGCAGTGCAATCTCCACTACTGAAAAAAAAAAAAAAATTTCCTCCCTCTGGACATTGTAGATGACTCCAAAATGTTTCAGTTCTAGAAATTTTTGGTTTTCTACAAACTTGGAAGTTTTATTAGTATGTTAGTTCTGTTTTCCCAAAAATACATGGAATACAACTCTTAAGTAAAAGAAAATTTATCCTATTATTTTGGCTTAGATCGTCTTGTCAATGAGAAGTATTTGCAGAGAGTGCGTTTTCCGCTAGAAGAGATCCAGCCCCTGCTCGGACACACTACTGGCCAGGACCTAGACACTGCAGCTGTCTTAGCGCGACTCCACCTTCACGTCCTGGATCTCATCCCACCGCAGGGAGGTACTTGCACTTTGGCAAACTCCTGTACCTTGCTTCCACCTAGCCGTGGGTCAACCTTTGAAAATCTGACCGTGGCAATGGATGTGCCTTGCCAAAACTCTCTTCCTTGTGGCAGGAAGGCAAGGTCACAGACCTGCCCAGGACGAAGAGAATTTAAAAATGTTTACAAGACCTTTCTTTCATAAGAAAAAAATGAACTTTCCTTTTGAATCTATCTGCGTACGCCTGCCCACATACATTACGACCCAGGAAACATCACCCTCGATTCGCTAATATTCTCGTTTGCTTGCCCTCCCCTAAGCCTCCAGGGGGCGCCTCCGGCGCCCGCGCTGACCCCAGGCGCGCAAACCACCATAGCTCGAGCCTCGACTCAGGACACAGCGCGCACCCCCACCCCATACTCACCCTTCCGGGTCCACGGAAGTGCCGCCCGCCCCTTCCGCCCCTTCCGCTCCGCCCCTTCCGGTGAGAACTGGCGCGCAGGCGCCTTGAGAGGGCCGGCTAAAGGAGGAGCCCTGAGTAGCGGTTCAGGACCGATGGCGGCGCGGGGCGGGGCCGAGGTGGTGGCGACGTGGAGGCAGAGTTCCGGCGTGCGGCGGCGGCTGCGTGAGCGCTAGGGACTCCCGGGCGGCGGCGGGGCTCTGGGGAGCGGAGCAGGGGAAGGTAGGGGGCGCGTGTGCGCACTTAGGTAGCTTTTGCTTGTCTGGCAGTGCAAAGGGAGCCCTCGCCTGGGCTCTGCAGCGATGACGCGCGTCCCCTCCGGCCTGGCCCTTCGCGCGCACCGCCCCCAGCGGCCTGGGCGGCCCAGTCACCCCGAACTCCTCTCCTTCTGGGGAGCTTAAAGTACGGGGTAGAGATAGAGCCCGTGACATTTGACCAACTGGTGGGAACAGCCGCCCATTCTATAGTGTGCAACCTGTTCGAATAAATGCTCAACTTCCAGCTGCATTACGGTTTTAAGTTTTGAAAACATAGCGTGGCTTTGAATGATCTAGAGACCGTTTTTTTCTTTTGAAATTCACCCTTTCACGTTAATATTTCTTAACACGCACCAGACGCCAGGACCTACGCTTCCCTAGGGATGCCCTCGGAAAGGCACCCGAGGGGGGAAAGGCTCTTGAATGAAGTGGAGATGAAAAATGAACATGCATGTTAATTGAGTTGTTAAATCTGTTAGATGGTGTAATAGGTATTTAACCCGTTGCATACTAGTCTAGAATTTGTAGAGAAAATATATTCGTATCTCACGTGTTTGCTATATTGTGGTAAAGATAGCATCCGGAAACAGTAGCCAAATTATAACAAGTAGAAATGGTCATAAATGAGGGTTGAAATTGGTGTCTGAAACCCAGACCTGAGTCCTCACGATTAAATGAATTTAGGAGAGTTTAGGTCTTAAATACTAAGTTGATTCTTACTGAATACAGAACAATTTAAAATTAATTACTAGCCGTCTAGCATCTTCATCATCATCATCATTATTTGAACTGAAAGACTGCTACTTTTACCCAAAAGAGTAATTATCGACCAAAGAATAGTCAAAATTAAATACAAGACTTAATGAAGTAGAATATCTAATGGAAATAATAGAAGCTGTCGGACCTCATTTTAAATCTCCACTGCTAAACACAAACTTAGAAAAACTTGAGTCAGTTCCATATCTTTAAGTTTGGATTTGCTTATCTATATGATGCTGGCTTTTCTTTTGTTATTTTGTTTTGCTAAAGGCTAAAATTTTTGAAAGGTCAGTTTTCATTACCTTACCAAATGATTCTTTAATCTTTAACTGCTTTTACTGTTTTTTGAGATAAGATCTAATCCAGGTTAACTTTGAACTTACTATCTCCCCACCTTATCCTCCAAAGTTTAGGGTTTAGAGGAATACGTTGGCTCTCCACTAGAGCCAGTTTTACTACAAACTCTTAAGACCCTGAGTGCATGTCGTCTTTTTAAATTATTCAGGTGTTCACTAAAATGTGTTTCATGGAACATGCAGTATTTCTTTGCAAAAAGGTCCCTCATGAAGAAAATTGCTAGAATTATCAGTACAGGGGTTGATATGAGCCTGTCTCTGAGAGGCTAGGAGAAATATGCTTAGTAGCATTTGTTCCAAATGTTTAGTCTGAATATCATCATGAGGAGGCATTGAGACAAATTCGCAAGGTGATTTATTTAACTTCTCAGTAACCTCAATATCGTGAAATACAAACAACAACAACAGAGAACTGATAGGTGTTTAAAGTAGCTATGACTATTCTGGTTAGGACTTAGGATTTTTAAAATTTGAACAGGGGAACATAACATTATTGACTTAAATTTCTCAAGAATGATACTGATGGTAGAATGTTCCTTTTGTTCTTTGAGGATGTATATTTAAGTATTTAGAAGTGAGGTCATGATGTCTGCAAATATCCAGACCCTCCTCCCCAAAAAAGGGTGTGAAGAGAGAGAAAATAGGGCACTATTTTAACAATTGTAGTTCAGATGACTACCAAATGAGAATTTTTAACTCTTCTGTAAATCTGGAGTCTTTCCAAATAAATTGGAAACAAATTGTATCTGGCAATTATTTTTTTAAAATACCATGCTTCTAAGAAAATCCAAGATACATTTATATGTTTTTTTTACACTTACGTGCTGAAAAACTACTAGTCTGCACACTAACACCTATTAATTAGCCGAAGAAATCCTGTGTATTCTTTAATGATCACTTCTCAGCACGGTGGATGTTGCAGTAGAAGTTTAATAGTAATGAATTATAATCTGTCAATGTCTCGCAGATTTTTAATGTTTATTCATTTTAGCAATTATTTATGGAATACCTGTTATGTGACTGACCCTACACAGGTTCCAGGATCTCCAGAGGATACCAAAGTCTGAGAGCACACAAGTCACTTATATAAGATGGCATGATATTTGCATGTACTTGCATGTATGTTCCTGTATGCTTCATGTCATCCGGAATACAATGTAAATGCTGTGTAAACACTATATTTAGGGAATTGTGACCAAAAATGCATACATGTCCAGTAGACAGATACAATTTTGGGATATAGGCCTGCAGTACTAGATTCTAGAAATACGTTATAGCAGTACAGATATACATTTGTTAGAAGTAAATAAGCATATATATATCTCAAATAGTAGTTGTGCTATGTGGAATAATAAGCCAAACGTCAAGGGTAGAGAGTTTCAGTAAAGAGTGGACATATGCTGTTCTATACGGTGAATTAAGAAGGCCTGGAGAAGGAGCAAACCCCTGAAGAAGGGAGGGAGGGAGTTGGGACTGTCCAGGAAAGCGCACACTAAAAAGTGGGGCCGCAAGTGCCCAGGTTCCCAGCTGAGACCAGAGAGTGTCACAGGCAGGAGCGAGTGTGCAGTAGGAGATGAGGGTAGTGATGTAGCCAAGAATTAGACTGTGGATTACATCCAGATCTTAAATTAGGATGGGAAGTCTCTGAGAGCAATCCATCCAGGACTGTGTCACTTTCCATCTGGACCTGTGAAAGTGAAAAATGAGTTCTCTGCTTCTACAATAAAGTGGTAGAACAGGCAGAGAATGGCAGTTACAGCCATTTTTGGGCAAAAAGGGAGAAAGTGGAAAAAAAGTTATGGGTCCCAGTTTCCAAATCCAACCTGGAGTCTCCATTAAATGTCAAGGCTGAGGCGTAATGCTAGGTGGTTCTTGGCTTTACTGTGGGCTCATAGCCCCACCCTCTGTTCAGTAAGAATGAGCATGGAGGTCTTTGAGAGGCCATTATTTTGCCTGCCATAGTCATTATATTTATTAGATTTAGTATTACTGCATTAGTAATCATTTAATAATACTTCAAGTATTCACATAGTAGTTTTTCAGCACTTAAGCTGATGCATTCGTCTCAGTTAAGTGGTTCATTACTTCTGACCTTTAAACAAATCCTTGATCAGTACTTGTGGAGCTCACCATTTCAAGGAACTTTATTATGAATCACTAAATAGGAAATTCAAGTTTGCAATCTAATTTCTATTAGCTGGAAAGAATGTAGTCTTACAGATCAGATTTTCTTATAGGCACTTTATTTATTCTAACGTTACTGATTTTTTTCCCCGACCCAGAGTACCTGCAGTATGTTTAATTTTATGGGATAGGGAAAGTTTTACAGCTGCTAATGTCATCATTTCTTTACTTTTTAAGGACATTAAAACCCATTTCTGCCTCCCAGCAGGTGGCAGCAAATCAATACTCTGTAAGGTACTGTAAAATTACAGTTTTCTAATCTTGATAAGTGTTTGGATGTTGCAGACTGGCTTAGCAAGAAAAGCAAAAAGAATACTAGTGTCAATAAAGGTAGAGGTCAGTAATTGAGAGCACTTTGGAAAAACCCTAAATCTCAATAATTAAAAGCATAGAATTTCCAGATTTCTGGTCTTAGAAGTTCAAATTGACAGTGAAGACATTTTTTGTCCTCTTTTAAGCCAACTGGTTGACATAGGAAATAAAGAAATAATTAGTGTCACATTCGAACCAATTGCATTAACCTGGCACTGCCCTAAGATTGGAGTATGCTGGAAGCCACTGCGGATGGCTGTTGAGTATTTCACTGAAACAGTTATAGCATATTTAAAATTCATGAAATTGTTCCCATTTCTCGCTTTCCTTTCCTCACAGACTGAAAATACTGATTGAAAATCTGGGAACAAAACAGTGGATAGAGTTGACAAAACAAAATCTGTTCCTGGACAGTTTTTCATAAGTTTAATAAGTACGAAGATAATGAACACAGATTACATTTGCATAATGGCATAACAGAAATGTATTGGACAATGTAAACTATAGGGAAACCCATTTGGAAACTAAATCAGGATTCCGATTCTGGCAAGATGACTATTTAATGATGAGTAGTTTTATAGAGGAGAAGGAACAACCTCCTATGTTTTCCTCTATAACTGAGTCGCGGTGTCTGTGATGGTTGATTGGTTGTGTCAGCTTGAGTAAGAGAAGCTTAACTAAATTGGCTCAGCAGTTCCACACCCTAGGGTATGGAAGATACACCCTCGCCAGGTTGCCACCTGGATGGTGTGAAGGGGAAATGGAGAAGGATGGAGCTTCTTTGGAGGAACCCAGTCTTTGCCATTGCCATGGATGTCGTCACCTGGCTTCCAGCACAGATCCTTCAGCCTTCTGGGTAGACTCATCAGCCTTCCATGGCAGACTCGTCGGCCTCCTGATATGTGGCACAGAACACTGCAGTGAGCTCCAGACACTCTTAACTGTATTCCTTGGTTCCCAGAGTGCAGACACGCTCTGCACTCTTTCATGTCGGACTCTGGGTGACCATTGTGAGCCAATCATGTAAATTCGTACATACTTGTATATCTTGTATTGTATTTGTTTCTCTAATAAACACCAACATAATACCTTTCATCCTTATATTCTAATAATTAAAACTCAGTTTTAATTTTTCAACATCTAGGTTTATCCTAAATGTGTCTCTTCTAAGGATTTATAAAAGTATAAGCTTCTCTTTAATAGATCTTTGACAGAATTTGGGATTTACAAATCATTTTTAATATTAAAAGTATTTTTTGACCCTTAAGATTTTAAGTTATTCTTCCATGTCACTTTAACTGTCAGGGCTTAATTTCACACAAATTCCGCTTTGTAAGTGGAATTCAAAAAAAACCTTTCCTGCTAGAGGTTTCTTTTCTTTTTTCTAAGTATTTTTATGAAATTGTGGTCCCAATCTCTGTTTTGCAATTTTTAAACTTTATATTATCTCTGATCCTTCTGAAAATAATTACATAATTTTAGTATAACCTGAGAGGATACCTTTTCTGAAACTTCTGGGTTTCTGTAAAGAAAAACCAAGCGTGGTTTTACCAGTGTATCAGGGCTGAGAGTAAACTGATGGCCATGTGCTAGTAATTGTACCCCTCAGCCTACCTGTGAAGTACAATGCTGGAGTCCCATTTTACGTATGAAGAAACTGAAAATAACCAGGGTACCAGCCAGCATAATAGTTTTGAACTCATGTTGACTCTAGGGTGTACATCCTTATCATTGATCATTGATGTTTCCTTCCTCCTGTTTTGTCGTGTGTTTGCTAAAGCCAAAGAATTATTTGGGATCCTCACCATAATTTTGATCTCTCCATTTTCAGCGTTTTCTTTCTAGAAGTTTTCCTGTGCTACAATGGCATGCTCTTGGCAAACTTCCCAGCGCAATACACAGTTTTACCACATGATGGTGCTGTTGAAGTGGGAAGCCAGGTGCTGGCTCAGATCTGTATTTAAATGCCAAAAGAATGTAGTTAAAGATGTTTAAAAATAAGAATTTAAAAACAGCAGTCATAAAGAGTTATATAGCATTTTTAAAACATAAGGAATGAAAAGATCACAACTACGGAAGTGTAAGTAATTGACTCACGGAAGTTAAAAAGATAAAAGATGAGCCTTTGTACTCATAAAGAAATAATATGGCACAAATACCAGAGACTTTCCACAGGAAGGAAAACACCAAAGGAAATGAACTAGATGACAGCAGGTGACTGAAAAACAAAACGAGGCCAGCTGTGCAGTGATGTCGTCTCAGGGTCAAATGCATGAGTGTTCTAGTAAGATTCCATAGTAAGTGGGGTAACAAAGCCAATGATTGAAAGACTTTAGAGAATGCTTTAATAAACACCACCACCTTTTCTAACCAGAACAAACGTTTTTCCTGCAATGTACAGGGAAAGGTTGCAGAAATTGTTGCTTTTCAGAAATTATTAAAGCAAATCCTTACCTATTCTGTGACTGCAGTGATCCCTTGACCAGCAGACAGACAGAGGTTGTTACACATGTAGATTCTGTGCTCCTACTCGAGGCTTAGGGAACCAGAAACTCGGGAAAGGCAGCCTTTGCATGTCTACATGCATCCGAAAGCTTGAGATCCACTGTTACTTAATAAGAAAAAGAAAATTCATGAAATATTATTAATAGCACGAAGATATTTGAAACCACAGTATAATTTACAGGAATATTAAGTAAATCATCCTTGCAGTAAACATTCTGTTGAATAATTTTTAATAATAGAAATTGCCTATCATAGTGTGACATGTCAGAATAGAAAATTGCTCTCACGTGAAACAATCGCAGAAAAAGACTAAAAGGACAAGCGAAACTAGTTAACAGTGGTTGCCTTGGAGTGATGAGATTATGCACGTATTTTCCCCCTACTTCTTTATATTACTTAGTGTTTCTCAGAAACCACTGTACACCTTAAAAATTGCTGTTGGGAGGTGGAGCCTGGTGAGAAGTGAATCACTGAGGACAAGACATGAGGTGTCCCCTCGCTGGCCGTCTCTTCTCTCTGCTGGCCAGCCACCTCTGCCTTCAGCAGCTCTTTCGTGGCAGGCCTTTTTACCCTGCTGTTTCTGTATTTATGCCTGCCATCCATGGGCCAAAATTCCATAGCTGCGTGTGGAATATTATGTCTCGGTGATGGAAAAGTTACTAAAACATAGGGCATTCCAGACCATGTAAAATACCTTAAAAATCTAAGACTACATTCTCTAAAAAATAATAAAGTAATAAAACAAATTATTAAGAGAAAATCATTTGAAAATCTGTGGGGAAATTATCTCAGTCTTAAGCAAAAAGGAAAATAATTTTTGATATTTTAGGGGAAAATGCATATAAAAACAAGTCTGAAGGAATGCATACGAAGTTGTACTTTTAAAAACAACATCCATCATTTTAAAAAGTCTAATTGAGCTAAATCTTTGGTTCTGTAAATTGGAAGATAGTCTCTTCTCTACTCCCCAAAATCATGAGAAAGTGAAATAGAAGTAAACATTAAAGAATTATGAAATAAAAGCTGTTGCAGATATAAGTTGTGTCTTTGGATGAAAAATAATACAAAAATGTCCTGAAAATTTTAAAGAAACACACAAACACACCTAATACTTTAGGAATAGGAAATGGGATATAAACACTGGTATAATTCTTAGTTATACAAAAAATTCTTAGTTATAACATAAAACCTTTATTTCTGTTATTATAGCAGGCTGAGTCATTTATTCCAGCCCTTCCTGCTGGAAGGAAGAATAACTTAAAAAGGATGGGTACTACATGGAAAACATTATTTAAAGCAGTAAAGCTTTAACAATACAGTATGGAATTTCCAGGACAAAATCTAAACAGAGCCAGGGACTCCAAAGATGCTAACTGTTTATATTGCAGTGTCCTGGGAGCGTTTACGAAATGAGACAGAGGTTTAGCTTTTGTCATTGAAGAGTATAGACAACAGAAATCAAAGCCCAGCATTTACCCAAGATGAAGATCTAGGAGATCCTTTGCCCACAAAGCCCAGATACAAAGGGATATTCCCTTGGGAGGAGGATAAAGGAGGTGTTTCTGAATTGATAGTTTCTTTGCACCAAGCAAAGGCAGAGACAGCCTCACTTTAGGATTCTAAGAATCCTCAAAAATAATTTTCCAAGGGAAAACAAAAATCAGTTCACAGTCAAAAGTAATCGAGCAATACTAGGAAACCATGAATAAGAACAAGCAGAAACAATAGAAACAAATGTATGATAAATTTAGATAGACTGTTTCATTGAAAATAATAAAATTACTGCGCTTCTAAGAGTGAAAAATGAAATCTTTAGGGGATAGGAAACTAAAAAATGAATACATTTGTAGGAGAACATAGTAGAACTTGGAGAAATGGAAAATACAATTGAAATATGAAACTCAGTGGATAGAGTTAACAATATATAAGAAGCAGTTGAAGGTTTGTACCCAAGATAGATAAAACTATTCAGAATGCAGAGTTAGGAATAGCGGAGAGTATGACAAGAGTTTATGTAATGTGGTGCGTAGTTAGGCATTTTAGAGTTCAGTTGACAGGGAGAGAGACTGATAGGAGGTAGATGTAATTGGCTGAGAATTCCAGCACTAGTGAGAGGCAGCCAAAATAAATCTACACCTGGATGCGTATCATAACTGAACAAAAGCAAGGAATTAAGATTTTAAAATAGGCCTGTGAGGTAGGGGGTGATTATTTTCACAGGAGCCTAAGACTGGCAGCAAAAAATAAAAGCCTGGAGATAATGTCTTTAATATGTTAAAATAACTGCTGATCTAAAACCCTATATCCAGTGACACTGTTTTTCAAGAATGCAAGTACACACATTTTAAGCCAAGAAATATGAAGAGAGTTTATCAACTAGTGCAAAACCTTCAAAACAAGACATAATTTGAACTGGAAAAAAGTGCTTTGAAAGGAATAGTCTATGCAAAAAGAAGCAAAGGAAGGGCTAAGTGTATGGATAATGAGAAAAAACATCAAGTAGGGACAAAAATTAACTCTAAGTTCTGATAGCAAACAACCATTGGACCAGCCAAAAATGAGCTCAAAATGGATAATAGACTTAAGTGTAAGACCAGAAACTATAAAACTAGAATTGAATGTTAAGGGGGAAACTCCTGGACCTAAGCCTTGTCAGTGTTTCTTTTGGAGATCACACCAAAAGCTCAGGCTAAAACATAAAAGTACATAAATAAATGAAATTTAGAAGTTTCTGCAGAGCAAAGGAAGCAGCCAGAAGAATGAAACACAGCATTCAAACTGAGGGGAAGAAGCACCTGCAAACCATACACATAAAGTTCTCAATGGTGGTTCAACTTACGATGTTTCAGCTTTTTAGTGCATTTTTTGCTTACGATATGTTTATTGGTGCAACTTCATTGTAAGTTGAGGATCATCTGCATCTGATAATGAATACCCAAATTTTATGGAGAACACATACAACCCATAGGAGAAAACACATTAAAAATGGGCAAAAGACTTGAATAGACAATTCTCAAATACAAAATAAAATATAAAAATGGAAAAAGGAATATGGAAAGGTGCTTAACATCATTAATCTTCAGGGAAATGCAAGTCAAAAACACTAGTGATACCATTTCACACCTGTTTTCCAGCTGTTACTAGAAGTCAAAGGATGCGAAAGAAAGGGAACTCCTGGATTCTGTGGATGGGAATGTAGATGGCTTTGACTATTATAGCATACAGTATGAAGATTTCTAAAGTAATAACCCAGCAGTCCCTTCTCTGGGCATACACCCAAAGGAAGTGAAACCATCACTTTAAAAATGCCTGTAATCCCATGTCCACACAGCATTATTCACCATAGCCAACACACAGAAAAAAACCTCTGTACCCATGAGGAAGTAAGTGAATGAATGAATGAACTCTAGCATTCATACCCCCCCATAGTATTTAGCCACCAAAAAGATGAGCCACAAAATGAATGAGGCTGGAGGACATTATGCTAAATAAAAGAAGCCAGACACAGAAAACAAAATATTGCATACTTATATGTGCAACCTAAAAAATTCAAATGTACAGAAAAAAAAGAACAAAATAATAGTTACCCAGGGCAGCAGTATGAGTGGGGAAGAAATCGGGAGATGGAGGTTAGAGAACACAGATACCTGATACATACATAGGATAAATCTGGAGATCAAATATACAGTTAATAAAGTTGTACTTGATTTGAGAGTCATGCTACTTGAATAAAGTTGAGTTGCGATTGTCACAAAAACAAAAAAAAATGTATATGAGACAATGGTATGTAAATTTTCACTACAGTAACATTTTTGCTATCAATATGTGTCCCATAGCATCAATTGTATAACAAGTATATGCAATAAATTTTATTCTAAAATAATATAGTAGAATAAAAATAACAGTTAAAATGTGTAAAAATTATGAAATAAATGGACCTGAAGTGTTGTAAAGATCCATGTGGTAAATATATTAATTAACCTTAGGCTTCGATAAGTTAAGCATTCATTTGTAAATTTCTGTGTCAAACCATAATAGAAAATAAGTGGGGGGGAAATGAAGTGATAAATACTATGACAAAAACGATTCATTAAACCCAAAAGAAGACTCAAAAGTAAAGGGGAAAAACATACAAATCACAAAATAAGTGGTAGGTTTAAATGGTTTACATAGATAAACCATTATCAGTTAGCATTTACATTGAATGTAAATGGATCAAACGGGCCTAGTTGAATGACAGAGATTATCACATTATTTAGAATCATAGCATATGCTATTTTTTAATGACACTAAAAACATAAGGTACAGAAATGTTAACATGGGAAAGTTTGTAAATTCAAATAAAATAGGTGATATTTTATATTGATAGTATTGTGTCAATGCCAATTTCCTGGTTTTGATTGCAATAGAATTATTACATAAGATGTTATAATTAGGAAAAGCTTGGAGAATTGTGTACGGGAAAGCTCTGTGCCATTTTTATGACTTTTCTATAAGTTTAAAATTGTTGCCTGGAATGTAGCTCAGCAGCATAGTGCCTGCCCGACAAGCATGAGGTCATGAGTTCAATTCTCAGTATCAAAAAATAAAAATAAAATAATTTCAAAATAAAGTTAAACATATGCAAGCTTTATGATACTCTAATGTGTTCCTACATATGTAACAGAAAGAAATGCTTGTTAATGTGTGCTTTGAGAAATACATAAAAATGTTCATAGAAGCATTATGCCCTATACTAGGAACAAACCAATGCCAATTAACAGTACAATAGATAAACTGATATTTTCAAACAATTGAATATTACGAAGTAATGAAGGTAACTACTACCAAACTGATGAATCACCAAATGTAATACTCAATAAAACAAGCAAAATATACCACATGAGCCCATTTACATGAAGTTCAAATATAAGCAGGTTGGACTTTAATGTCTAAGACCACACTTCGGTGAACAAGCTAAGAAGATATAGTAAAAAGCTGATTATTTAGAAATCCAGTATGCCTGTCTCTCAGAGCTGGAGTGTGTAGTGCTAGGAAAGGAATGAGGGAAGCTTTTGAATCGCTGGCTGTGTTCTGTTTGTCATCTAGGGAGTGGTTACTTGACCTGTTTTATAACTTTTAATAACTTATTAATCTGTACAGTGTATTTCTTGTATTTTTGAAGATATATATTTAACTTTTAAAAGGTTTTTGTTTGTCATGGTCTCTGATCACAAATCAATTATGCTAAGAAGTCAATAACAAAGCGGTTATACAAAATCCTCATATATCCTCAATGGATAAAAGAAATAATAATGAAAACTAGACTATATCATGAAGTAAATAGTAATGAAAATACAATAGAGCTAAAATAGGATCCAGGTAAGCTGTGTGCAGCAGGAAATTTTCTGCTTTAAAAATGCCTAGTATAGGGGGGCTGGGGATTTAGCTCAGGGGCATAGGCGACTGCCTTGCAAGCAGGCAGTCGTGAGTTGGATCCCTGGTACCGATGAAAAGGAAAAAGACAAAAAAAAAAAAATGCTTAGTATAAGAAATGGAAGTTTTGAAAATAAAATTATGTAGCCATCTCAAGACGTTTGAAACTTGAGCACCCCTGATAGCTGAATCTAAAATCTGAAATGCTCCAAAATTTGAAGCATTTTGAGCACCAGTATGTTAAGAGTGGAAAATTCTAAGTCTGACCCCATGCGAAAGGTTGCAATCAAAACACAGTTGTATTAAAAATGTATAAACTTCAGACTGTGTGTCTATAGTACACATTAGAGATATATAAATTCTACATTAGACTTGTTAAGTGTTGTGTATATGCAAATTTTCTAAAATCTGAAAAAAAATCCCAAATCAGAAATATTCCTGATTCCAAGCATCTTGAGTAAAGAGTTCTCAATCTGTGCCGCAAAATAAACCAATAGAAAAATAAAAGAATAAGGAAATTAGCATAAGTAGATGGAATAGAAAATGAGTACAATGAAGAGGAACAATAAAACCAAAAACTGGATCTTCGAAAGGACTAATACATAAACTTCTGATGACAGTGATCAAAAGCCGAAAGTTGTAAATACACAAGTTACCAATACATAGAAGTACAGGCAGAGTATAAGAGAGGTTAAATAGGAAGAATATGAAAACTTTCATAGCAATAATTTGAAATTTTAGATTAAAGGGTGTCTTAGTTACCTTTTGCTCATTGCTGAGACAAAATACATGATGACAGAAGTTATGAAAGCAAAGGTTTATTTGTTACAGCTCTTGGAGGTTTCAGTCCATACTCAGCTCGCTCCAAGGCAGGGAAATATGATGAGGCCGCCATTCAGGGCCGCTGCAAACTGCAGAAGCAGGAACCAACACGAAGGACAGACATGGCTTCTTCCCGCTTTACATCGTATGCTGGCTCCACCCCTGGACAGATGAAGCACCCACATCACCAATCCAAGCGCTAGACAATGAACCAATCACGAATGCTATATTTGGTCGTGTCCATCATTCATGAGGCTTGGGGGCCATTGATATAAACCATGATAAAGGAACAAATGAATAGAGATGTAATTAAGGACAACTAACAAAAAGAATTAAAAAACAAATATTCTAGACACATACTAAAAATATATTTGCTATTTATCTGAAATTCAAACTTAAGTAGTCACTTCTATTATTTTATCTGGCTACCTAATCTAACCCTCAGTACATTTTTAATTTCTGGAGTTTTGGTGACTACATTACCACAATTATTTCAGGGTTCATTCTTCACTCCGACCACAGATTATAATCAACTAGAGAACTGAGTTCAGAGGAGTAGGACCTGTGAATCAGTAATTTTTACAACTTTCCCTTGCTGATCCAAGTAGGCAGTAAGTGTATAAAATCTGATTAATGTTTTAAGGTTCTTAAGCTCATTTTACATAAAAAACAAATATTCCATCTGCTTTTTCTTTCTTTCTTTTTATACTGGGAATCAAATTCACAACCTCATGCTTGCCAGACAGGCACTTATGCCACTGAGCTAAATCCCTGGCCCATCACTCCATTGTTCTGAAGTAATTACCATAACCTATTTTAAGTACATTATCTTGACAATGATGTGTACAATCTGACATGCTCAGGTCATTTTACAGACAGCCTATTTAAAAAAAAAATACATTTCTTTGGAAATGTTGGAGACACTTGTATTTTCTTTTTCATTCCTTGAGCAAAAATTTACTCAAGGTCATCATGGTACAAAAGCAAGAAAAAGCTCTTCCCTCAGCTGAGATGAAGAGTGATATACTGTATTTTCAGAATTGTATTTGGTGATTGACTTTAAATTTCAATGAAAAATTGTTTTAAAAGAATATTAAAATTATAAACTGTCACCATAAAGCATAGTTGAGAATTTATCAATTCTTTGTGTATTTTTACTGAACCTGGAAAAAATAGCTTTGGTCTCAGATGTCTAATGCTCAACTGTCTATGGTAAAAAAAAAAATTCTAGCCCCCTTTTCCAAGTTCAAATATGTTTATTTCTGTTTCTTTTCAATTTTATAAGAAATGAAAGCAAGAATGAACTGTTGAATGCTTGTTTTTAACCTTATGCACTATTTCAGCTTGCTGGAATAAACCAAAAGTACCTGGTGATTTTTTTTTTTTTTTTGATACCAGGAATCAAAGCCAAGACCTCCTGCTTGCCAAGCAGATGCTGTGTCACTGAGTCGTATTCCCATCCCGTACCTGTTGATATTAAAGGAACCCCCTGGCTGGGTTAGCTTGTCTTCCTAGTGATAATGTGGACAGCTGCACTGGTAAGAGGGTCAAAAATCATGGATTTCACAGTTCTACATTTTATAGGCTATTTGGACAGTTCTTGGGCTATCGGCCAATTGTTCAAAAAAGAAGTCTTCTAGAGAAGGTTACACTGGAACCACTGCATGAGCATGACTACAGCACACACCATCCAGACCAGCTTTCAGCCTTGTACTCACAAGTCGATTTACAGCCTCTCAGGTAAAGACTCATGTTAAGTGCGCTCATGGAGACCGCTGCACGTGACATGAGTGCCAGTAACACGTGCTCCTCAGTAATTCTTTCTATAGGCAGTGTTCCACTTGAGGCTAAATTTTGATCTGAAGAGGAGTAAGATGATACCAGTGACTGGTGTCACCCATTCATAACACTTGCTTACCAGTTCCATTTTAGGGTTTATTTTCTGCACTGTGGACCACCAACCCCAACTGATACATCCTTTCACACAAGATTAAACAGTCAGGTTACAGTCAGGTGTCACTGGGCAAGGGTATTTTTTTATCCCAGTGATGACCTTCATAAGCATTTTTAATAGTTTAAGAGTTTAATCATATTTTTCTGTCTGTATTATGAGGAAGAACTATCTTATCTCTAGAACTAAAGATACATAAAGTTATAGGAAAACAGAAGTCTTATCTGTCTCATATATGTCCCCTCAAGCCCCGTCCTGTATCTATCCTAGAACAGTGGCTGGAACAGAGAAGCACTAAAATAAGAAAAGGAAACAAAAGTGAATAAATAATAAATGAATGTTATTTCCAGGTACTCTCTTACTATACAGCTATTATTATGAATATAACATAACCTAAGTATCTGTGTTAGCTTTACAACACTGTGATAAAGTACCTGAAAGGCTCAGAGAAAAGTGTATTTTAACTCCTAGTTTTAGAAATAACAGTCCATGGGTGGCTGACTCCATCACTTTTGGGCCTGTGGTGAGGCAGAGCATCATGGCAGGGAGCACTTGGTGAGGCAAAGCTGCTGAACTCATGGTGACCAGGAAGCAAAAAGAAAGGAAGAGGCTTTGGTCCCAATATCCCCTTCAAGGGCACCCCACCTAAGTTACTCCCATTAGGCCCCTCCTAAAGATTCACCATAGGCTAGCAACCAAGCCTTTAATGCAATTCCTTTGGAGCACCTAAATGCACTCTACTACTGAGCTCTATTTCAGCCCTACACACACACTAATACTTTATCTGATCATTCTTTTCCTTGAGCACTTGCCACAGTTGGTAGCTTGCAATTTATTTAAGGTCTGGATTATATGCTCTGAGAAAGCAGGGGGTTATGTCTGGTTTATATACAGCTTTTATGCCATGAGCTCATTATTAGTAAGTGTTGTTTTGGGTTTTATGAGTCAGATCTATCTTACAAAGATAGGAGGACTAACTAATGACTTGGGAACTTTGAATGATGGGCTATTTTGGAGGGCAGGCAATCATCATCCTGAGATCAGCACCCTACAGGAATATGCTGACCCCATGTAGACTAAGGGTCACTGGCATTCTCAGGTTAACTCCAGAATGAAAAAGATGCAATTCATTCTGTAAACTTAAGCCTAAAGATTACTTTATTATGTTTTAGAAAAATCTAGTAATATATTCAGTAGTCACTATATTCCTAAAAGCCATTCATCTCAGCTAATAATTATTGGTGCATTTTTCCTTGCCTGTTGAATTTTGTTTATTTATATCTACTAATCTTACATTTTAAATTTTGTATTATGATAGCTGGTTCATAGAAATAAATCATTTAAAAGTGTAATGAGAACTGTAAATAGCACAACATTGTAAATATAAACAATGAGCAGAAACCCAATGCAAATTTGGAATGTGAAGCTGTATTCACTAGAATGAGTAAATCTTGATGAATACGGAAAATTAAATTTGATCAGACCAGCAATCAATTTGCCTCTCATATCTATTGCATTGTCTGCTGCCAAATTTTGTAAAAGAATGGCAAGAAGCCATGGAGGTTTTGCATTGCTTTCAAAATACTGTGACCTTTCTGATAAACCAATTGAGTTTTTCTTGAAGAAGCACAAAATAATGCTTTCAAGCATGAAATTGATAAATTTGTGTCATTTACAGATTGGGAAGAGACCAGAACTAAAGAAACATTATTCAAAATTATACACCAATAAATAAATAAATAAAACATGTAAGTCACACTATCACTAAGAAGTTTATAAAATCAACTGCAACAGTAATGATTACTGTGCTCAGAAAGAAATGTTAATAAGCTCCTGGGAATTTCACAATCCCAAAGAACATCATACATTATATAACATTAATGGCACACAGCACAGAAAAGCAATGTTTTGTAAGAACGCAAGCTATAGTAGATATTTGACTCACATTAAAATCATCATAGATGAGATCACTGGTACTTGGCAGACATGCACAGAAACATACAAAAGACATCAACACAGGCGGTGCCATGGGCCTGTCCATCAGCTTGAGACAACCCTTCTCTTTATTCCACATGCTTCATTTTCCCTATCTGTGAATGAGGACCTGAGCCTAGGGGAATATTCCTCCTTTCCTTGTGACATTTCTTGTCAGGAACCTCATCCTTAGAGGGGAGGAAAGGAGAGAAGAGGGGAGGGGAGGGGTGGGGAGGGAAGGAAAGGGGAGGGGAGAAAAAAGAAAAGACTATGAGAGAGAAGTGATCATCGATTTATTGGCTGAATTATGGCCCCAAATCCCTATTCAAGAGAAGGTTTTTCATGTATTTAGCAATCGGCCTGTGAGCCAAGGCTGCAAAGCCACTCACAGCACTAATGATGAAATGTGGACTCGCAAGTGTTTACTACTTGGGAAAAAATAGCGTCCCTTTGTCCATTATTTTATTCCCAGAAAGACAGGGGTGAAAGTGGCTCCCGCATTCAAAGCGCAGCCTACAGCATCCATCTTTCAAGCAGGCTTTGTGAAGCAACTGGCAGCGAGCGACACCACTTTTCCCACACAGAAGGAACCCGCTTCTGGGAATGGGAAGTGTTTACACATGTTTTGGAAACCAAGAATAAGACAAAAGGCTTTCTTCATGACACCAGTAATAGTATTTTTTGGAAAGTAATTTCCTTCAAGTGGCAGATCTCAGTGAGAGAGTTTATTTTTCAGCAGCCTCAGTGTAGTCAGAGTATAAATTTCATCATTTAAAATGTGGTACATATCAGGATTTCTCAGCTACCTTAACCTCAGCTACCTTAATCAACAAGTATGATTTTGCCACTTGAATTTTTTCATTAGCTGGACAAATCAATGGCATTATAGAATTATAGAATATATACACTATATCCAAAAACTATGACAAAAGAAAACTCAAATGCTGTTCTAACCATGTAGAAATGCTTTCACTGTCACATGAAATCACTTTTTTTGAAGTCACTTTTTAAAAGTTTATTTCTTATTATTTTGTGATAGAACCGAGAGCACTGGCCATGCAGGGTCTGATTTCAGTGTGATTCCATATGGAATAAAAGTGGAATAGGACTCCATCTCTGAGGTGAAAAACAGAAGCTTTTCCAGGTATTAAGTGTGATGTGTTTAATACTAGTGCCTGACATTGCTGAGAAAGAAATCATACCACGCTTCTCTGGGTACCAGACACATGTTCAAGATACATACTTAGAACCATGAGATGGAGACAAGAAATTGACAAATAGTTATGATCAAGAATTTCTATCTCAGCAATAGAATCAGAAAAGAAACTAAGCACAAGTGTACTGCAATCCAGGCCTCACACTTTCCATTTTATAGTGTTACAGAAACCGTGGAGAAAGATTAAAAACAAGATCATGGCTTTCATTGTGATGAAATTATTATGATTAATCGAAAAATGTTATGTTTGAATCTTAAGGACATTATGCCAAGGGAAATGAGCTGGACAAATAAATATATATATATATATATATATATATACACATACACACACACACACACATACACACACATATATATAATCCACTTATATGATATACCTATAAAAGAAAATCCAGAGATAGAATATAAAATTGAGTCTACAGGAGGCTGGTGGGGAACAGGGATGGTGGTTACTGTGCAAAGAGCTACCATTTGGAGTGAAGAAAAAGTTACAGAAATAGATGTAGATGATAACAATGTGAATCTTAATACCACAGAGCTGTATATTTAAAAGGTAAATACTCTCTTGTATATTTTACCAAAGTTTAAAAACAGTTGTTTTATCACCATTTTAAAACTATAATAAAAATGTATTTAAGTTGTTAGCATTGAGTGTGCCAAACTCCCAGGGGCTGGTCTGCAGATGCTGGAAGCCAGCTCTGGAAATTCAGCAGGGATTTTTGAAGCATTATTTCTGCAGAATGGAGGAGGTGAGAGTGGACTGGAGGTAATGACGCTGGGTGTGGTAGCACAGGCTCATGACCCCAGCACTTTGGGAGGCTGAAGGAGGATCGCAAGCTTGAGCCTGGCCTGGGAAAATTAGTGAGACACTGTCTCAAAATAAAAAATAAAATAAAATAAAGGGCTGTGCATATAGCAAACACTTTGGGTTCAACCTGCATTTCTACGAAAAAATTTTTAAAGTAAAAATAAAGCAGAGGGCTGACCTGAAGGTGGTAGTTGTAACACCTTGTAGTTTGCTGTAGATGGCCCATTCTCCTCTTAGGGGCAGAAATGAAGTCCAGACAGGAATGCAGCGCTGGTTTGCTCCTCATGGAGGAGAAGTCCGTGGAAAACCCAGACAGACTGCAAAAGTATCGTCGTCTATAATTGCGTTGCCCTTGAACTATTCGACACATGAAGTGAAGGCCTTTACCTGTTGAATTCCTTCTTTAGCAAAGTAGTCAAAATGAGAGACTTTGGAGACTTAATACAAAAACAGAGGCTTTTCTCCTACTTTACTAGAAGACAGAAGACAGGGCCCAAGAAATATCAGTAGGTGCTCCTTGGGGAAGGGGGCTGAGGTAAAGCAGTGCTGATGGGTTTCTCCACCACACAACTTCTCAGAATCAGCAAAAGGATTAGTCCTTTTTGTTAATGTTGCTGTCATTGTCATGGGTCTTAACACTGAGCTTTAGTTCCCCACAGAAGTTTGTAGATGTGTATCTCTGGAGAACATACTTTGGGAAAGGCTGACCCTAAAAAAAGGTCATTTATATTATTATTGATTTGCTTCTTACCCATGTTTTATGTAATCACTACAAATACCAATAGATCAGTTGCTGTCAAGTGATCTTAGTACTTTTTGTTTTATAGTACATTTAGTGTTTGTTTTTCTTATTAAAAAGCAATGCAAACTTATTGAAGAAAAAGTGGAACCCAGAGATGTGCAAAAAAAAAAAGTAACGATGACACCCAAGATCCCACTATATTGAGGTAATCACTTTAGGATCTATATGTCAATTCAGCTTTCTCCTTAAAAATATACCTGCATTTATCCACTACAATTACAGCTGTAGGTATTCATTCGTTTAACCTGATTGTTAATTATTATTTTACCAGAGACTTCTTGCTTTATCAGTAAACATTCATGGACACTATCATTTTAGTGCAGAAAAATCCATCCTTATAAGTACATATTTCTGGCCCTGAATCAAGGCTGGCAGCTTCCTGACACTGTTGGTTTCAAGCAGGAGCCTAAAGAGATGTCTTTCTATGGTCTGTTGGCCATTTCAGAACTTGGGCAGTGAAATGGTCAATTCATTAGAAAGAAAAGGCTTGAAGCAACCCCTCCCCGCACTGGTGAGTGGCTGTGAGTGTGGCAGGCTCCGGTGGCCCAGGATGGGAGTCACTGGCATTTACTGGGACCTGCACCATGCTGGAACCTGGAGCACCAGGAAACCAAGCAACCCCTTCCACCATGCCTGTTTTGTTTTGTTGAACTTCAATATACATGAAAGTATGGGTTTTTTTGAGCAAAGATGGCAGATAGATAACAACTGGCTACAGAAGCTCCCTGAGACAGTCAAATTTAGAATTCAACATAATATAGCATGGGGAGCCCCAAACAAAGGGAGATGAATTCTCTTGTCCCAAGAAGAAATTAAAGTGACTTGCCGACCATCCAAGGTCCCACTGTGACTGGTCAAGGTCCTGCCATGACTTGCCGGGGTCCTGCCGCAACTTGCAAGGGTCCCGCTGTGACTGGCTGGGGTCCCACCATGACTTGCCGAGCTGTCTGAGGTCCTGCTGCTTCAACTCACTGGAGGCACAGTTACATTGAGTTCAGTGGTCAGTGAGCCACACGGGGGGCTGAGTTGGCAGGGTGCCTACATCGACCTGTGGTGAGTGATGGGAGTGGAGCCATTCCATAAATAGGGGGGCTCTGGCAGATGATGTCTGGGACCGGGCAGGACTGGCAAGTACAAGGGGCAGCAGTCACTTCAGTCAATTGTTCCCTTTCCAAACAGGATTGGTGGAGTGAGCTAGGCCTGGGTCACGTGACCTGGCTGAGACTCAATAGGTTATCCAAGGTCAAGTCCCTGCAGCGGCGGCGCACACTAACTACACTGGCCCAGTGGGGCCTTGGAGGTTTGGCTGGTCCAGAGGGGAGGCAGTGCAAAGTAATACAGTAGTGCAGGCCACAGCAATTTGACTGATCCAGAAGGGAGGGGCCAGCATGCGATGTCCCTGTCTGCAACTCACTAGCACACTGCAGTGTGAAGGGTCATCTAGCCAGCATGCTTCAGAAGAATTGTAACCAACAAAGAAAGAAACCGGGGCCTCCTGGAAGAAGTAAAACAGATGGGAAGAGGGAGCAACAACAAAAAGTCCCCAGGTCCCAACCTTGAGCACATTGACCCAGGACAGGTAAATACAAAGGAGGATGAGAACAGCAAACATGCAATATCAGACACAGCACTAATGGACATAAAGAGATATATTTGGGACCTCATAGACGACTTTAAAAGTGAAATACTTAGCCAAATAAAGCAAGATATAAGAAGATTAATAAAAGAGATACTAAGCACCCCTCAAGCAGTCACAGACAGAAGAAGGGAGGAACTCAAAGGAGAGAACCATTTGGTGAAGAATATAAAAAAAATATAGAATACACGAAGCAGATTCAAAGAGATCACCAGGAAATTAAAAAAACTCTATGAAAGATGGCAAATCAGCTTGAAAGAAACTTAAGGATAGATTATCCAAACTTGAGGACAATTTTGCAAGTGGGAGTATGAAAGGGAAAACTTTTAAAAAATAACAAGGAAACAAGCAGTAACAATACAAAGGCTAGAAGATGACAAAAGGATCTATAACCTGAGAATAAAGAATGTAAATGAAGTAGCTGGGATACAAACAAAGGTTATTTACAGAAATAATTAAGGAAAACTTCACAAACATAAGGAAATGATATTCTGATATATGAGGTATACAGAACTCCAGCTACCTTCAACCAAAACAGAGCTACCCCCAGGCATATAATAATCAAGATCCCAGAAATTCAATATAAGAATAGAATATTAAAAGCTGTTAGAGACAAGAAACAGATAATCTACAGAGGAAGGCCCATCAGAATAATGGCAGACTTCTTGACACAAACCATCAAGTCAAGAAGACCTTGGGGCAAAATATTCTAAGCCCTGAAAGAAAGTAACCTCCAGCCCAGATTGATATACCCTGATAAACTGTCTCTAGAAATTAATGTAGAAACAAGATGCTTCCAAGACAAAGAGGAACTTGGGAAATTCTCAACTACCAATCCAATTCTACAGAGAATACTGCAGGGCATTCCAGAGAGAGAGAAAAGTACTAGGATTCCAGGATCAGTGGCAGAGAGGCCTCAATGAATGGAGCAGAAAACAGAATGAAGAAGATAAGCAGACAACTGAGGGCAAAAAAAGAGCATAACAGAAATGAGGCAGAGAAGATTTTATTCAAAACTGATATGATTGATAGCATCAAGACTGAGAGTATAGGCAACTACACTGAAGATGACAAGACTCTATGATACACATTCTGGTGTGATAACTGCCAGTTTTTGAAGTTCTATACTATATAAAAAGTTGTGTTTTTATTAATACTGTTATGTACTGACATATTCAGTTATACTGTATCTGATGATATAGCCAATTCTATTGGAGATAACAAGAGACAATACAGGAACCATGTTAGAACGATTTGTACAATGGTCTTATATGTTTATTTCGTTTCATGTGTTTATAAGAATATGTTTTGTTTTGCCTTGCTTTATTTTGTTTCTCCCTTTAATATAGAAAGGATAGAAATACATGTTAAGACTCATGCCTGTGCAGAATCTATAAACAGTTTATGACAACTGATCATATGACACAGGATGAAATGAACAGATACTTTGAAGAAAAAGAGACATTAAAATATCCAGTGCTGATCCTGGAGTATCATAATGTGAAACCCAGCAGTAGTATTATTCTTTGTTCAGAGGGATATTAGTCTGCTTGGGTTTATTCAATCTCAACATAATTGAAGATATGGATAACTGCATGTGTGTTTAAGTGTACAGGATTGATAACCATATTTTTAAGTTTTTAATGGATAGTAGAATAGAACTGGTTGCAATCTCACTGTTTGAATACCCACTTTATAAGTTCCACTTTAGTATCTTGAATAACTATTTGTAAGAAGACAATCTGTAATCATCAACTAGTGATTTCTTACTGTTTATTTTTTTCTTTGAAATTATGTATTATTTCTACCCATTTTCTGTTTTGTTTAGTCTTTCTGTAAATTAAATTAAAAAAAAAAGACACTACAGTACCCAGTGCTGATCCTGGAGTGTCATGATGTGAAATCCAGCAAGTGTTCAGAATGACTTTAACCTGCTTTAGTTTGTTTAATCTAAACATAAATAAAGATATGGATAACTGCATGTATGTTTAAGTGTATAGGATTGGCAACCATATTACTAAGTTTTTGTTGGACAGTTGAACAGAACTGTTTGCAGTCTCGCTGTTTGAATTCCCACTTTACATGTTCCATTTTTGTACCTTGAACAACTATTTGTAAAACGACAATATGTAAACAACTAGTGATTTCTTACTGTTTATTTTCTTCTCTGAATGTATGCATTATTTCTACCTATTTTCTGTTTTGTTTCGTCTTTCTTTAAATACAATTTTTTTTAAAAAAAGAAAGTATGGACAGCTATTTTGAAGAGAACAAGAGACTCTGACGACCGTTAGTGACTTCCCTATTGTCTGGTTTTGAAGACGTAAGACACCTTTCTCATTCAGTTCAGATCAGTTTTATACTACGTTGTTTTTTATGAATTCTCTGTATGCAAATATATGAACAACTATTTGGAAGAAAACAAGAGACAATATAAAGGACAATGAAGATCTCAGATCATCTAGCTTTGAAATTTTTATCTCTTATATTGCTTTCTTATGTCCTGTTTTGTTCTGTTTTTTGTGTTTAATTTTACCTCCTTTAAAATAAAAATTTTTTAAAAATTTTAAAAAAGACAAACAGAAAAAAAATAAGTACATATGTGTAATTTTTAAAATTTAATTTGTTTTTTGTACCAGGGATCGAACTCATGAGCTCGCATTTACCAAGCAGGTATTTATGCCACTGAGCTAAACCCCCAGCCCTTAATTTAAATTTTTATTAGTACATGTTTGCAGTATATAATGATCACATTTATTATGGGGAGTTGGTACATGTACATAACACATCTCAGTTCTTTAACATTAAGATGTCGGTGTAAATCATCTGCACAGATCTTGTAGTTTTAGGAAATGCATAAATGCCTTCATTTTCTCTGTTCTGTGCTGCACTTTGATGTATTTTTAAAGGAGTAATTTGGTCTGCCTTTCCTGTCACTCCCTGGCTGCCTCTTGGTTAATAAGGTTTAGACACAGCTGATCAAAGTTATGTGTTTCGATAATACACTTGCCTAGGAGATACTCCTAGGTGAATACTATAAAATGGCTTGCATTGGAGACAGCTATTGTCAGTTCCCATGCACTTATTCATGCAGCTGTTATCATCTCATTGTGCACTCTGCTGAGTGGAAGTGGTGACTGGCAACCAAAATGCAAAGTTCAATGCACACAACAGGAAAAAAACACAGAATTCTTCCAGGAAAGGAATTTGGCCTTCCAACTGAAATCTGTGGAGAATAGTGCCTCTTCCCAAAGGTGATGCTATCTAAATATTTCCATGTGCCACTCAAAGACCCATTTGTAATTATGTTCACATTTCAGAGGCAATTAAAGATCAAAAGGGGTGGAGATCTGCATTCTGCTAGTTGAACCACTGCTTCTCAGGGAGAAAAGAGCATTCTTGGTGAAGGAAGGCATTTCCCTTTGCCCTTGTTTGATGACCCAGATAAGCTCCTACCCCCACCTTAGTAGTCCCATCATCTCTTTCTGCCTCAATACCAGCCAAAAAAATTCTAGCAGAGTCCTACTTTCTGTGAGGTGAGCTAAAGCACACCTGATTCTGTTCAGAGAACCACTTCTGTGGTGAAATAATGAACCCTCTTAAAATTGTGGATCAAAACCGGGCGTGGTGGCTCACACCTTTAATCCCAGCACTCGGGAGGCTGAGGTAGAAGGATCGTTGCAAGTTCGAGACCAGTGTGGGCTACAAAGTGAGCTCAAGGCCAGCCTGAATTGCATAGGAGACCCTGTCTCAAAAAGACAAAAAAAAAAAAAAATTGTGGATCAAGTAGATCCCCACCTTGAAGTTCCTAAAGGGCAGAGGGTTTAAAACAAATTAGAAATTAAAACTAGGAGAAGAAATGGAGTGGGCTCATGGGTAAAGCACTTGCTCATGAGTAGAGCAAGAAGCTGTGGGTTCAATTCTAAGACAGGGGGAAAGAAAAGAAGAAGAGAAATATGAGTGTTAGACAATTGAGTTAGATAGAAATACAGGCAGTCAGACAGGGCTAGGCCCTTGAAAGAGCCAATGCAAAAGACCTTGTTTCAACTATAGGGGAGACAGACACCTACACTGTGGGCCAGGCCTCAAGACAAAAGATAAATCAATATTCCCACAGATTGCCTAAGGATAAGCATCAGGAACTAATATTCTAACTAGGTGTCTCCTTGAGGAAGCCAGGAGTCCCCAGCCCATCCCCTACAAGAAGAGTCCCTGCTCTTTATGCCTGCCTGATTGCATTTGTCCCAGATTTAATCAATTTTACCTGTGCAGTCAGTCTTATTGGTTGACCATAGTTTTGTCCCACCTCATGCCCACCTTGTGAGTTCCTGTGTTTTCTCCATCTTGGACCCAGCTCACTTTGTGGTTTTGTTCTATAAAAGTCCTGAGAAAAGCTGGAATCTTTGGCAACCCACTCAGGACCCCTTCTGTCTCTCTCTCAGACAGAAGCTTTTTTCTCTTAATAAATATATTGTGCTCTTAACCTCCATTGTTCCTAAAATTCATTCTTTATTTTTAGGGAACCTGAACTCGTGCTAGACATCTAGTAGGTTGGGAGTTTCATTCCCCTATATCATGAACACAACCAAGGATATTTAGAAAACAAAAGATGGAAATATGTATTATTATTTTTAAAATACGTGGGCAGCCTAGTCACTTAGACATGTTTCCAGGCTATAAACATTTCTAATCAAGTGTAATAATAAGCACTGATAAAGGATTAAAGATCACATGTTTCAAGAAATTGAGCTATCCTGATTCTCAAACAGTTTTAGTTTATTGATTACATATTAAATTCTCCTATCAATTCACCAGAACAATCAGGCAATCTAAGTATCACTTCTAAGGATATTTCCAAGGAGTGAGAAAATAGTCTTGTGTTTCCCCAAAGAGGGCTTTTATTACCACTAAACAGTACCCACAAAAAGCACACACACAAGCTCCCACTGAGTTTCATAAATAATATTTCGAGGCAGTAGTTAATCTGGCCTAAGCAGAATTATTTAAGTCAAAGCACTTAAGAGATACAAGGGTTTTAATGCAAACAAACATATTTTGAGAGAGATGTTTAGACTGAAAATGACTTATCAGGATCATTCTTCTCATCTTTTCATTTGACAAACAAACAAACAATTCCACGCTAAGTAAGCCACCCAGGGTCAGATCCATCTGTTGGCGAAGCTAACGCTCCAGACCTCTTAGGTCTCCTGAGGACTCAGCTGGATGCTGAAAGAAGAAACTAAAGAAATAAAAGATACTTGCAAAATACTTTTCAGAATGATGACTGAAGAAAATGGTGTATCCATAAAGTACAAATAGATACAATAAAAAAGAATCGAGGAACAATAATTCTTGGAAACTGAAAACATGTGAAAGAAAGCATCCAGTTGAAGGGTTGGATGATAAAGATGAATAAATCACACCAAAAAAGTTGTGTTATTTTCATATTGCTGCTGTAAGAAGTTGCCACAAAACTTAGTGGCTTAACAAAAATTCATTGTCTTATTCAATGTCTCATTCATTGTCCTGGCGGGTGGAAGCCTAAAACAGTTCTTACTAAAGCCGAAGTGTTGGCAGGTCTCTGTTTCTTGCAGAGACTCCAAGAGACATTCTGTTCCCTTCCCCTTTTCAGCTTCTACAGGCCACCTGCACCTTGGCTTGTGTTTCTTTTCTCTGTTGTGAAAACCAGCAGTGTAGCATCTTCAAATCTTTCTCTTCTTTTCTGTTACCACAGCTCCCTGAACTTGGACTCTCCTGTCTCTTTTTCCCTTATGGAAATACTAGTAATGACATCAGGCCCATCTGGATAACCATTCCAACCCAAGATCGTCCCTTTTTGCTGTGTAAAGTAACATATCCATGGGTTCCAAGAGTTTGAATGTGTCTAGCAAAACTGGCAAAATAAAGACTTGCAGCTGGAATTACTGTCCCGAATTTTGGCATGTCAAGGGTGAAGAGCATAAAAGCTTCCAGTGGACAAAAATAATGGGTCATCTAACAAAAGTCTTAACAATCAGACTGCCCTCAGTTTCTCTTTAGTAGTCCAGTACAACAAGGAAATAGTAGTTCCTTCGCAGTTTATTTTCAGCTAAGAATTCTGATCCCCAACTACCAATCAAGGAGAACAAAATTTTAAGTATTTTCTCAAAGTTTACCTCTATGGATTTTTGCTTGTTTTGTTTTAGGGACTAACAACTGAATTCCAACAAAATGAGAAAATAAACCAAAGAAGAGGATGATATAGAATCCAGGAGACACCAGTTCAGCTTGAGAAGCAGAGAAGGGAAGTCCTAGGGAAGCAGCTGTTCAGGCCTAAGGAGCCTGATAGGAGCTGGTGGGGGCCTGTGCAGATGGGAGGAGGACAGAGACAGCTCTGGAGAAAGGGCCCCTAAGAAGAGCAGGATCAGGACAGCTCAACAGTGTGAAGAAGATAGTGGTGAGACTTGCAGACAATCATAAGGCCACAGAAAGGACATTGGTCTATCAAGGTTCCAGGAGAAGAGCAGATGAAGACTGAAAGGTGAGAGAGAAAATGTTATAGTTTGGTTACAAAATGTCCCTCAAAGGTCTACAGCTGTGGTGGATTGGTAACTGGTGGTCAGCTTGTAACACCAGCTGAACTGAATCAGCGTGGTGGTAAGCATGGATGGCCCACCTGAGAGCTGTACCAACATTAAAAAGGAGAACTAGAGAGGAAGAGTTTAGTATTGTTTTTCCTTGTTGTTTGGTACTTCTAGTTGTCTTTTGCCATGGGTTTCCCCTGGAGGAGATTGTCGAGCTCATTCCCTAATGTGAACTTGGCTGTTATCATCAGAGGAAGTCAGGATCTTGTAGTCCCTGAGAATGACTGTGGTTTACTGTGGGGGAGCTCTGGTCTTTACTTTGAGCATCACTTCCTGGATCCAGAGGGGAAGATGTGTTCTGCTCAGTCTCCAGGAGAAGTTTGTCATGCTGGTTTCCTGATAGGAATTCTGCTGTTCTTATTGTTAGAGGAGCCCAGAACCTTGCTGTTGCGGAGGATGGCTTTTGGAGGGGGAGCCCAAATTCTTACTTTGAGCATTGCTTCCTGGCTCCAGTGCAGATCCCTTAGCCTGCTGGCACAGATCCTTCATCCTGCTGGCACAGATTTTCTAGCTTCCACTGCTGATCTTTGGGCCTTCATAGTGCAGATCCATGAAATAGACTTGCATGAGACTGGCATGTGGGCTCTAGGCCTCCAGTTGGACTCGTGGCGGGCATTGTCATGGCCTCTATGTCTGCAGCTGAACTCATGTAGAACATTGCTGTGAATTCCAGGTCCTCAGGTAGGTTCCTTGGGTCTCAGCGTGGACAGATTTCCTGCATATCTTGTATTTCACTCTTTAGTGACTATTATAAAATTTGTAAGTTTTGTGTCCTGTATTGTCTTGTTCTCCTTGTAACCCCTGACTACAACAATGTGTTAAAGGCTTGTTCACCAGCCTGCAACACCTCTGGGAGGTGATGGAACCTCAAGAGTTGGGGCCCAGTGTGGCATGCCCTTGATAGAGACACTGGGACCCAGTCTCTTCCTGTCTCTTTTTGCTTTCTGGTCACAACCATGACATAAGCAGCACTGTTCTACCATGTTCTTCTTGCCACAAGATTAGATAGATTGATAGATTTTATACAAAAAATTGACCTGTGTGATTGTGGAAGCCAACTATATAAATTCAAAGTCCACAGCCCATTTGTGAGGAAGGGCAGATCATGACACACCGAACCATGAACACAGGCTGAAGTTGTAGTCCCTGGCTGTAATTTGTCTTTTCCTATGAGAAACTTCAGTTTCACTTTTAAATCCTTCCAATGGATTAAACCAGACCTACCTATTATAATCTCCCTTATTTAGAATTAGCTGATTAGAGATCTTACATATTCAAAATCCCTCCCCTGCAACACCTATAGTTTAACCTAGCCAAATTGACATTATCAACAAAGGCATTGCATGCAAGCAAAAGAAAAGGAATCAGAAGCCATATGAAAAAAAGAAATTTCTTTATCAGGAAATTGTGGTCTAATTGCAAAGCAAACAAAAACGTTACTTTAATTACATGGTAGAATGCACAAAAGGAAAATGCATTTGAACTTGACTCTGGAAACATTTTCTACTGAGAGACTCCATTGTTGGGCTAGTAAGTCTTATGATAGCATAAATATTGCTTAAGGCTTGAAACATTTGGAATCAACCTGTGGATACTTAGAGGAGACTCTATTGAGTTAACACAGCGTAAGTTCCATCACCCTTGGTGTCCTACAGATGGAAGTTCAGGTGATGAGGCTGGGGAGAGAAGCTGAAGGCCAGGTACAAACTTTCTTCTTCTGCTCAGAGAGTGGTAGATACGAGGAGCTGTATGCAAGCAATGGAACAAGAAACAGTTAAGTTTCGAACACATGAAGAAGGCCAGGGGAGGAAATGAAAATCACAAAATTGCTACCTTGGGAGTCGGCAGGAAGGGGATGTGGGAACCATATAAGTTAGCTAAATCCTCTATCACAGGAGGAAATCAATAAATAAGGTCTAGAGTTAATAAACCGAAAAGTAAAAGGAGAACCTTGTTATTCAGAACTGTCGAGGTGGCAACTAAGAGAAAAACAGCAATGAAAATAAGCAGGAGTTGCCTTAGGGCTGCAAAATTAAGAAAGGTGAGAGTGCACCCCAAGGTGGTTGTTTTACAATTTTAAGTCTGTCTGTACTAGTTGAGTGTTAATTAACCAAATGCACACTGCCTTCATAAAAAATGTAAATAGCTGTATTTGCAAAAAGAAAATATCTGAAACAAAAACAGAGGGCTGGGTTGGCAATATAGCTCAGTGGCACAGCATCTGCCTGGCAAGTGTGAGGTCCTGAGTTCAATTTCTGATACCAAAAAACAAAACCAACAAAACCAACAAAGGGCTGTGTGCAATTTGTAGAAGATAAAAGTCAGACAAAAGTGAGCACCGTAGTAAACATATCGTCTACAGGGAGAACCTTGGATTAACACTCAGTGAAGTTCTTGTTCTCTATGGCTCAGGTGTGGGATCAACCTGGCAGTTCAGCAAGGTAACACACGCCACCCTGGACACTGGAAAAAAATTGTACATAATGTGATAATACAACAGTTAACCCCTACTCAAAATCAGGGTGCCTCCATCCAATTCCCCTCTGGTTTTGCTCACTCACACCCACACAGATGAAATGTCAATTTGCTGCGTGAGGAGTTTGGGGAGCCAGCCACTTCTTACCGAGTCTTCTGCACACAGCAGGTGATTAAGGCCCTTGTTGGAACCCACTCATGTTTTACCTCCTCACTGCAATTTCCTGGCATCTCTGCTGCAAGGCTACATGAAATCTTGCCTGTTGCCAGAGCCTTTCTCAGCAAGCCTGTGTTGAAGGGTGCTTGCATATGAGTGAATAACCAGAAACTGGACGCATTGGCTTCCAGACCTTAGAAAATAGCAGTCCAGCAGCTGCCAGTGGGAAATGGGTGGGTGAGTGGGTACAGACACCAGAGGGATGGATTCCTCCTCTTTCTCCTGCTCCTCCTCTCTACTCACAGCCCTCAACACCCCTCTTCAGTCTTTCCTTTCTTGCCTTCCTGTGTCCTTGCCCTGGGCTTTCATGCCTCTTCTCTGGCTCTCTGTGCAGTTTTGCATTTGCAATTTACATCCATGTGTCTCTTCCATGTGCATAATGCTAATGTTTTATTTTACTATATTTACATAATGGGTGTATTTTCTTCCTTTTGGCTCGTCTTCCTTCATACCAGTTTTCAGAATTCCTAGAGGAGGAGGACCGTGCCCTTGCCTTCTCCCATTTCCTAGCTTTTTTCCTTGGAGCTCTGCTGCAGTTGGGAGCAATGTGCCTTCCCTTTGCCCTGTCCATTCGAGCACACACAGGAGTTGGGTCTAGATGGGCCCCCCACCAAAAACCTCATGCAGTCATAAATGTTTGTTTTTTTTTTTTTATAAGTGGCTGAATCTAGTGTGACTAATTCATGGTGCAATACTAGGATTAAGGGTGCTAGGGTTAAGGGTGGCTGATTACTAAATCAGCCTACTGATTGGTTGGCACTGCCCTAAATCCTGGTAGTCTGAATACAATATAAGGGACAGAAAGAGGTTTGTCTTATTCCTTGTTTGTTTTCTACCTTCCCCTGCCAAGAAACATTTCTCCTTTGTGATACTTCCCTGCCTAGGAGCCAGCAGATTATGGATTGAAAAGTATAAAGTATGAGCTAAATAAACCTTTCCTCCCTTAACTTTAGCCATCAGTTATTTTGTCTCAGCAGTGAGAAAAAGTGATACACACACACACACACACACACACACTTATGTTCAAGAAAACAAAGTATTTGTTGAAATCACCGTAGGCAGTTTGCAACCTGTGAAGAACTTTCTGACTTCCTTATTTAAAAGCCAAGAAAATAGGCACAAAATGACAGACTGTTCTCGTCATTTCCATCAGCAAGGCAATGACTTGCAAGAGTTCATTCACAAGGAGTAAAAGTGTACTTTTCTTTTTTTTCCCCAATATCAAACCAAGAAGTAGCGATGCCTCCTTTTCTAAAAACATAGAAACAAAATTGAAGCAAGAATTTCCCAGGGAATTTCTGATGGTCATTTCCTTCAGAGAAAACCAAATAACAAAATGCTTAAAAGTTAAGTATTTTGGCTTCTTTATAAATAAAGCAACCATCACCATTTCTGAACTTAAGAGCCTAGGAAACTACAATTTTAAAAGCTCAAACACAGCTCAGTAGTTTTTTTTTTTTTTTTAATTTTTTTTTTTGTCTTTTTCTTTTTTTATCGGTACCAGGGATCGAACTCGCGACTGCCTGCTTGCAAGGCAGGCGCTTATGCCACTGAGCTAAATCCCCAGCCCACAGCTCAGTAGTTTTGTTATGCTATTTGCACTCTGAGCTGTGGTAAAAATTGAAAAGAAATTTTAAAATGTGTGCAAAGAGCATAGGGTGGGGGCATGGAAATATCATGGTACAATTATATAATTTGAAGTAAAATAAGAGATCAGACATTATAAGCATATTATTCACTTGTAGCTTGCAAGTGGTACCTTTGCTGCTGTATTCAGTTTAGGATAAATGGAACACTGCCATCAGTTTTTGGAGCCTTTGCAACAGAGCTGTCAGAAGCCTAAGGTTTCTGTGACAGAGGAAGGACATGGCTAAGAAGTGAGAAAATCCTTGGAGACACAGAGCCACACAAAGATGCTATAAGGACATAGACAAATGCCTAACTGCTCAGGCCTGTTTTTTTCATAAAGCAAAGAGGATAGATATTGAGTGACATCTTTACTTTTTAGTGGTGACAGACAGTTTTGAGGATTTAACAGAAGCCAAATATGAGATTTTTCCAGATAGCAGAAGGACATCTCCAGGCAGGAGGCTGTGTAACAGCAAGTGGTTGTTGGAAAGTGTGGTGAGGACAAGTTCTCTGCAGGACTGAAGCACAGGCCTGTGTGGGGCTATTCGAAAAGGGACCCATTAATGAACATGAACCATACACATCTCTCTTTGTGTGCACTCTTGATTAAGTTTCCACTTGCTAGAGCCTATGTTCGTATGTCATTTGTTTTATTATTTACTTTTGTGCTGAGGTCAAATCCAAAGCCCTGTGTGTGCGGAGCACGTTCTCTTCCACTTAGTACACCCTAGCTAATGGCAATTCTGGATGTTGACAAATATGGAGGTGATGGGGGTTTGCTCACTGGCAGTTACTTTTCTCACTGCTAAATCAAGATACCCTACACCCCAAATTAGAGTACAGGTTTATTTAGCTCACAGGTTGTAGAGGTTTCAGTCCACAGTTGGCTGGTTTCAGGGCATAGTGGGGTGGCAGACAGGCATTCAGAGAAACAGGAGCAGGCAGGAGGCACAAGACAGTAAAGCAGCAACAACCATCAATGGCTCCTTTCCGTCTGCTGTATTTTATCCAGGTTTCCCACCCTTAGGGCAGGGAGCACTCACACACTTATTGTTAGCATCATATCTTTGACCCCAGCAACACACACTTTACATCCTGCCACCTAGGCCCCACCTAGGCCTACAGGAGTCTTTGGGTGACATCTAAACACAAACCATAAGGTTCTGCCCCTCCCCTCACAAAGAGATATGCATACTCCTTTATGCAAATGGTATTTAGTTTGTTTCCAAGAGTTGCCAAAGTTCTAACAGTTTCTGCATTGCTGAGAAGTCCAAGACCAAGGTCTCCTCTGAGATTTAAAGCAAATTCTTAGCTGTGAGCTCCTCTGTAAGTGAAAAGAAAGCTAAACATTTTCAACATACAATGGCACAAGACAGACATTTCCATTCCAAAAGAGGGGGATAGGGAGGAATTGGCACATAGCAAGGCCAAAATTAAGCAGGGGAAATTAAATCTGGTAGTTCCATGTCCAGCATCCCCAGAAATCTGTGTCAAACTGTGAACTCCAAAGGCTTGGGTGGCTCCACCTTATGGCACTTCTGGTTGGTTCTACTCTCTCCTTGCAGTTTTCTTCAGACAATCCATGTTTCTGTCTTCTCCAAACTTCTGGGGCCTCCAATGCACCTGCAGCTTCACACTCACAGCTTCATATACTGCCCTATTAGGGGTATACTGCCCTATCTGGGGTATACTGCTTAGCTCTGCTCCACCTTTCCAGTCCACAGCTTCACTGGAGCTTCCTTTCTAGCAAAACTTATAATGTTTTAAATCATTCTGCTGGGCTCTTTGCTCTTGTCAACATAAATCTGGCTAAAAGCCCCCAACAGTAGCCATACCATGGTCTCATTACACTGCCTTAAAATTTCTTCTGCAAGATGAATTAGTCCACTACCTTTAGTCTCAGGTAAAGTCTCTGGACATTAGCAAAATGCAGACAAACATCCTGCCAAGGTATTACACACATCATCTGCAGTCCAACAACCAATGCGGTACTTCTCAGCAGAAACCTCCCGAGCCTGGTCTTTATCAGCAGCAGTCTGGTCCTCTGAGCTCTGGCCATAATCTCCCACCAAGTAAAGCTGAAGGCATTCCAGGACTGCTTGTTCAGCCAGCATCTGCAAACCTTTCCAAACTCTTCCCACAAGCTTGCTCCAAAGGCTCCTAAACTAAATGGTCAGGTACAGTCACAGCAATGACCCTACTCCTGGTACCAAATTTTGTCTGTTACTTTTCTCATTTCTAAGACAAAATACCTGATATCAGAAGTTAAAGGAGGAAAGGTTTAACTTAAGTTTATAGAAATTCAGTTCATATTTGGCTGGCTCAGAGGCAGGGTGGCATGGAAGAGGGGCCTAGTAGAGGAGAAAGAGTTTATAGCAGGCAGAAGACAGTAAAGCAGCAGACAGGAAGCAATAAGCAGTGACCCTCTTTCTATCCTTTATATTTTATCCTGGCTTCCCATCTTTAGGTCAAATAGTACTCATACCCTTTAATATTAGCATCATATTCTTAATCCTAACATCACAACCCTAGATCCTGCTACCTCCAAGAAGGCCCCACCTATGACCACATGAGGCATTAGGGGGACATCTGGACACAAACCATAGCACTAGCCATCAGACTGCATGTTTACTAGGATTCTTTAAATCTTAGTTTGAACAAAATGTATCACTTATATAAAGCTTTTATATCCAATGTTCTTGCCAAAGTATTTTAGCTAAGAAACATTATACCTAATAGGCAAAAAAGAACTTGTGAGTACATTACAGTTACTTCCAGTGCACACTAATTTGCCATCTATGAAATCATGAGGGTGGGTCCAAAAGATGTCACAAGTGTGTTAAAATGTTTTAACTTATTTTATAATGCAGTGTTTTACATATTTTATTTTATAATGCAGCAGCACACACCTGCAGGCCCAGCTAATTAGGAGGGTGAGAGTAAAGGATCCTTTGAGCCCAAAGTCCAAGGACAGGCAGGGAAATTTAGTGAGACTCTATCTTGGGTTAAGGCAGAGGTGACAAGGTCTACTGATGGTCTTTATGTGGAATGAGAAAAGATATTTGGCTGAAGTAACTGGTTGAAGGATGGTGGTCATTCAGTATCCTGTAAGGGGAAGAATACATGGGCAGGTAGGCAGACACATGGGAATCATGAGTTTAGTTTTGATTGTGTTAAATTGGAATGACACCTAGGTGGAGATGGCAGGTTAAATGCATGAGCTCCTATCAGAGGCCCTGGCTGCTGATACACTGGGGAGTCCCCAGTAGGCAGGAGGTATCCAAAGCCCTAGGATTGGAGACCTGGGGTCACCTTGGGGGAATGGAAGAATGGAGGACAACCAGGACTGAGCTTGGGAGCCCCAACACATTAAATGAAATACTCTTATTAACTATTCCATTAAGACAAGGGTTTTTACATTAATTTTAATAGGCAATTTAATGACTGATGACACTAGTTTTAACTGATGAGAAAAATTTTGAAATTAATTACACTCATTTATCAAACCATTTTTAAATGAATTTCAAATAATTCCTTAGTGCAGTGTATGAATATTATAATAATGTTACCAAACAAAAGTAGCAATTAATGTTTGGATTCTGGAAGGAGCTCTTGGGTTCACTTTCATGGAAAATGACAGATGAAGCTCATCAATCAATATTTATTGATTATTCACATCACAGGCACTGAAATTTTCAATTTAAAAATCATTTTCAAAAAATATTTTTCTAAAAGAAAATACAAAGTCCTGCTAATTATCCCTAAGTTAAAAAAATAAATTTTTACCTTATTTTTTCCATATTTTCTAAGGAAATCAATAATTTTCTAAGTTAAAAAAATAATAATTTATTGAACTGTAAGTTTCACACCATGCAGGTTTAGTGTATTTGAACTTGAAAGTGATACAGTGGATTTCAAATAGATATACATAGGTTAAAACATAATCACTCCACCAGCATAACCAAGCATAAATACACTGCTTAACAGACACCAGCTCAATACTGTTAATAGCACTTGACTGTTCTTAATCTTCACAATATCCTTAAAAAGTTTGTCTCCCATTTTTCAGAAAGAAAATTCAGACTCAGGATTCTGGGAACATTCCAGAAACCACGCGAGGAGGAGGAAGTACATGAGCCAGGATTTTGACAAGGTCTCCTGGACTCAAAGAAAGCCTTATTCCCCTGTCCCTTCCTTTGTCTCATACCCGGATGGAGGAACACTGATACAAGCTGGAGTTTGGAATAAATATAGAAACACACCCCTGCATTAATGATAGATCAGTGTCACAATTCATTAGCACAGCACTCATTAGTTTGAACTTTAAAGCATTTTCCTGTCATGTGAGGATTAGCTTCAAAGACGTGTCCTGGTGGTGCTAAGTTTACTGCTCTATGCCTAAATTAGAATGATATATCCTCTAAGTGTTAAATTGGCTTATGTCTCCTTCCTCTGCAAAGGACCGGTGCTAATTTAAGTTTCCAAATATATTTAGGCAAGTGCTGGGGGGGGGTTGGAAAATTGTTAGGCACATAAATTAATGCATTTTACTAGATACAAGTGAGTTATTAATACATGATGAGCATCAAAGGCAGAATGTACTGTGTACTTAGGCAGACACCCAGGGCAAAGTGGCTGCCAGTTCACCCAGTTACAGACCATACTCATCCAGAATAGAAGACTTCCATGTCCTGACCAGAGGAGATAAAATTACACTACCAAAATAAATCCTTGCCTACAAAGGGATAAACAAGAATTTGGGATGTGGAACTACACAGAAAGAGAATGCCCTAAGTCATGGAGAAGGCATGCAGGACTGCAGATTCCCAGTGAGGTGAAAGGATTACTACCATGTCCCTTCAGCAGAGGACGTGAATTGAAAAGTAGTTTCAGTCCTACGGGGCTGGTGGTAGGAATCACAGCCTAACATTATCAGTAGGGCGCCTATTCAAGAGGAATCATCAGGATCAAACCAGGAATAAATTCTTTTAATACAAGAAATGGCAGAAGTAAAAGGTGTCCTAACAAGCAGCTTGCCTATAAATTACATAGTGGTGACACAGGAAATAATGTAAAAGAAATTCGACATAAAAACTGTAAAAGCACAATTATTTAGCAAAGCTCAGTATTTTCCCCCCTCTTTCCTTTTTCCTGTCTTCACCATAATGCCTCTTACTACAGTTGCAGAGATTTTAAAGGTTATTACTGGCAAGGATTCCAAATGATCTACAACATCCAAAGGTTCCTGAGAACCCTACTACCTCACTAGGCAGTCATCATGAAGCCTGCTGGGTCACTCCGAGAGCCAAGCCACTATTAAGTGCTTACTGTACAGCTGAAGGACAAGAATTAAGTGTGCATCATACATAGAGCTTCAGTGACCTATAAGAGAGTGACAATGATTTGTCCATTTTATGGGGTATGAGACCAAAGCTGGCACATTAACTCAGTTGCCTGAGATGGTATCAAAAAGCAAGTCTGTACAATTCACCTGCTGCCCTTAATCATCACACTTGGGGTGGAGGTGAAGTGCAGGTGACTCCACTCTTCAGTCTCTGCCTGGCCCAAGATAAGAAGGTGAAAATGCTCCCTAACATTCCCTCATGGTGACTACCCGAAACTGATAAGGAGTTCTCATGCAATTTTTCTGTTGATCTTTTTTTGTTTTTAAACTTACTCTATGTTTAGGGATAAAGAGAGTTTTTTGTTTTTTTGTTTTTTTTTTTAATGAAGAAAGAACAATTTACAGATTGTCAGCTTCCGAAGTTTTAAATTTCACAGTCCTCTGGCTTTTAATTATCATGCTACATTAAGACTGAAAGGATTAGGGCCTTTCCTATCTGTTGCTAACCCTGAGATTCCAAATCTCCAAAGAGATTTTTCAGTTCTGGCACCTGGAAACTGTAGGTTGTAAGTTTCCTTGCTATACCCACTTTGGGGAGCACTGTCTTCAAAATCACTTAAGAATTTTAAAACTGTAGCTGGTATGCTTCTCAGACTCAGTAAGGAGTCTTTTTTGGTAAACTGTTTATAATTGGTAAACTGTTTTTTGTTAACCTTGTAGCCAAACTCCCAACTGTATTGGATATTGGATGAGACCTCATAGTAATAAAATTTGAATCTGGTACATTTGCAAGGCATTTAGTGAATTATTACTTTTTTATGAAGCTCTGCTAGTGTAAGAAAATGCAGATAATAAACAAAACAGAGCCTTTCCAGAAATACCTGTTTTTTTTTTTTTTTTTCTGTATTTTTATATTTTTACCGGTACCAGGGATCAAACTCACAACCACATGCTTGCAAGGCAGGTGCTTATGCCACTGAGCTACATCCCCAGCCCAATACCTGCTGTTCTTAAAGACTCTGCTAACACTGTATCAGCCCAGGAAATAGCACAGTATTCCTCACTCGCAGTCCTGTGAGCTGACAACGAGCAATCAGCCTTTGAGACCCACTGTTCTTCTACCTGCTGCGACAAACACTGAGCTTTGGGGACTGAGGTGGATCTCTCTATCCTAGAGCTGCCTCTGAGACAGGAAGGTTTTATCACCATATTCCTCTCCTGCTCATCTGTGATCTCTCCTGACCTGCCATTTATTCCATGTGCTTATTCTGGATATTGCTATGGACATGGTAATATCTGGGGAAGCAACTAGTCTCTAAGCATTGGAGAACTTCAAAGGCTCATTGTGTTGATGGCTTTGGTCCCCAGCATGGTTCCCTTGGGAGGTTAAATGTTCGGAGGCGGGGCCTAGCGGGAGGAAGTTAGGTCGTTGGGGTGTACACTCAAAGTGGGTAGTGGAACACCAGTCCTTCCACTTCCCGTTTGCTTCCAGTCATGAGGCGAGCTTCTGCTATGGAGTGCTACCCCTCTGCCCACAACAGCCTAAAACAACTGGTCTGACCCATCACGGATTAGAACCCCTAAAACTGAGCCAAGTAAACTTTTTCTAAGTTGACCAGTTCATGTGTTTGTTAGAGTAACACAAAGCTGACACAGGAGTTGAGCATGGAGTATCACCTCATGCTCCTGTGAAGATGAAAGAGATGACACGTGGAAATCCCACACGCAGTACCTGAGACACAGCGGGCCAGGCCCTCATGAGCTGCTGGGTTTCTTCCTTTCTCTGCAAGCTTCTTGGAGACAGGATTTCCTACTGTATTTACCAAATACTTGAATGGTGAGTAGGTCTACTTTAAATGTCTGCTGAATCAAATGCTTTTCTTTGCTATTATTTACTGAAGAGTTCTAAGTGCTTTGCACGTATTGACTTAATTTTCATGATAGACCTAATAAAGTAGGTTCTATTCCATTTCACAGGTAAGGAAAAAAGTATGGGAAATTAAGAAACTTCCTGGAAGTAAATTCTATTACATGACAGAGTGAGGCAATGGCACCGGGGTCCTCCACTTCTAATCATTCCAGCTACTGATCCTTAATGGCAGAAAATATGTCTACTCTGAAACATGTTGCTTTTCATTGTTTGAACTGGATTACTATTTTTTTCCCTAGCAATCAAACAATTACTTGCTTTCTCATTCCTTTAATTAAAATTTTCTGAAAGACTAACCCATGGCTGATGACAATGGTAACTAAGATTTTAATTGAAACTACAAATAATGCCTTTAAGCATGAAGAATCTGCTATCACACTGCAAATTCCAGACATCTCCACCAGGCAGGTTTCAATCTACTGGGTATTTGGTGTTTTGTCTGATGGAGCTTCAAGCTCCAGCGTGGCTACAACCAATGATTTGTGATAACTGCCCGGCAGGCAACCACTGGAATTCAAGGAAAGCAAATAAGAGCTTTCCACTAGGATAAGGGTGAGAAATTCCAACCCTAACCCATTACTTTTTTTTTTTTTTTTTGACAATTTCAAGTTATACTTCACTGTTAAGCCCAATAGGTTTTAGTAATATTTTTAATTTTAAAATCATATCACATCACCATCATTGATCAAGATCACCTATACCAGGAATGACTCAGAGAAGTGGAAAACACAGACTATAAGAAAGGTTCAAGAAAACCGTGGCCTGTACACTCATACGGTAGTTTTATTGCTAAGGTACAGTATTTTATATAAATAATCCTCACCTCAATTTGTGATAAGGACACAATTACACTGTCTTCACTTAACATGAGAAAACAAGTTCACAGAAGTTAAGTGACACAGCAAAAAAAGGCACAAATTTGTATAATAAAGAAGATCTTCCAGCCCAGGTTTTTTTGTTGTTGTTTTTTTTTGTTTTGTTTTGTTTTGCATTTGGAGACAACAATAAACTTAGTGGAAATTTTTGCATGGTGATAACTTGGAGAAGAAATGTTGCATCTGTAGGGGAAACAGCAAGGCATTTTTAAAAACTGTGCTTATGATGATGGGGGAAGAAAAAGCATTCTTAAATTTTAAGGTCACATTCCAGGAAAAGTACATAAAAAACGCGAAAGGAAGAGTGGCATCATTCTGGCCGAGGGTAAGCATCCTCAAAATCTATGTCCCACCTGGGCAATTTCCCTGCCCCTCGCCTAGGCAGAGTGCAGGATCGGCCCTGTTGTAAGAAATCTATGTAAGTTATTACATTTTCTTTCTTAGTCACCTCTACATTCTCATATGGAAAATGGGAATTTGTTCTTTTGGTTGACTGAATGGTACCTACCAACAAACGTTGCTGCTATATTTCCTCATATTCAAAGGCTTCTACATTTAGATTTTGGTATTTTTTAAAATTAATTTTTCAAGGTCTGCATGTCCTTTCTCTTCTGATTTCCAGTGACCCCACTCTTCATGATTCAAGTTCCCTATCCATTGATAATTTAGTTTTTTTTGGTTTTGGCAAACAGTATCTGATAAAAAAAAACTAAAAAAAAAAAAAAGTAACAAATCTTACTGATCCTTAGCCTTAAATCTAATATACAAAGACAGGAAATGACAAATTGTTAATCAAAGTAAGCAATAATGACAGGTTTATTTAAAATTTCCAGTAGAGAAAACCCACTAGTTTTGGAATAAAAGTATTCATGTATGAGAGCATTAAGTGAATATAAAAGATTAACAGAAGAATAAAACCAAACATAGTACAAAAAAATTAAAAAAGTTTGAAATGGGTTTAAATCCTCATTTGACAGAATTACTAAGTTTGGCAAACAATTCATCTGAAAATTAAAGCCTATTTCTGTAATGTAAACTCCATACAAACTGCTTATTAAGTTCAAGCACTGCATACAATTGGTACTGAAAGATACAGGCAGTCAATTTCAGTATGGCAGGAATTACGCATTTACCGTCACCATTACATGAATTAACCAGCTGCACGACTGCTGTTTGGAGAGGATGGGATAGAATGCCAAAACACAACACAAAACAAAAAGGTAGGATAAAATCTCAAAAAACTGAAACACAGCAAATTCAGACATCAGTTTGTTTCATTAAGGCAACAAACTGAATTTTTACAGCATATTCTACATCTGCAGCTATCATTTGCCTCTCCTCAGCCTCCTCCAATATTCCTAAATTCACTAGTCTAATCAGTTCTTAACTTCCAAATATTCTGTACATACATATTTAGCAAAGAGCATATGACTAACATTATTCTGACAGCAGTACGGTCAGCATACAATTTTAGAAAGATTATTATGTATATCATAAAGATTAACCTTTACTTAAAAAAAACAAACAAAAACCATTACTAAACAAATAGTTTTAAAATATTATGAAAGCCCATGAAAAGTCTCAACAAGGGCTCTAAACCTGATAAAAACACACTTCAGAGAAGACTATTAATGCTAAACTTCCGCCAAATGATGACCTTAAAGTGCCAAACACAAAAGCATCTCTTAGGACCATTTTTCTAACAGATAATTTGTCCTTGGCTTGGCCATCTCTTCTTTAACTATACACAATGTCCTGCTAAGAGTCTGGATTTTAGTTGATTTTACAATAGAATGTTACAATGTAAACTAAACAGGTTCTTGATATCAACGGTATGTTACCAAGGTTTTTAAATTTCTGAATCCAACAGTTGGTCGCAGAGGTCAAGTATTATCAAGGCTCCTTTGTCAGCTCTCCATCATGTCTGACTCATCCATCCTTCAAGTACATGCAAGGCTCAATGTTTTCAAGAGGCAGAAGCCGGAGGCCACTTAAGACACGGATGAAATAGGATTGTGAGGTGAACCCATCTGGGTAAGAACTTTATCCAGCCATTGGAGTGGGCCATGCAGGTGTATCTCAATCCAGCAGGGGGTGCTGGTAACATCCTGGCGGTGGTATTCTGCTCCCCAGCCCTAGAAATAATGCATCAGGCATCATTAACCTGGTTTAACTGAATGGTTCAACTTACTAAGTAAAAAGATTTAGCATAATCAGAAGCTGATTAAAACTATGGGTTTTGCCCACAAGAAATACACACATGCATAAATATCTAATTTGGCAGGCAATCTTAAGGGATACTTTGATGTATTCGCCATCTAAGGTCCAGCGATGGATTCTGGATTAAGAATTAGTCTTGGGAAATGTTTTAAAATATATTATAAAGTTATTTTAATGAAGGTATTTTTTACCTTTCATATTTATTTTCCCTTCTGCTATACAACTCTACTATACCATACTATACTAGTATTATACTATACTACTGTTCAGTTTTCACTTTATCACCAGCAAAAGAAGGAAAAACCCACAGGTAGACCTTCTGTTCCTTCCCTAGTCAAGCAGTAGGAGATCCTCCTATGAATACAGATTTCTTGATCTTTTAATCTCCAGGCAAAACGGCAGGGATACATGTAAGCATTGCAAAATTCACCATTAAAGAAAGAAGAGTAATTTTGCTACTCCAGAGATATAAAATATGTAGGCATGAGTGGACAAAAGAATGTGAAGCTCTGACTAAGCCTTATTTCACGAGGAATAACAGAAAAGGTTGGGTACTATTCATTTCTGCTACCTACCTACAACTAATACATCTGAATATGAAAAATTTCTGGAAGAAGTTGTGATACTGAACTACATCTGTGTGTGTGTATGTATGTATATGCATGTTGCACTATAACAGTGCAACATGATACATTATTAAATTAATGTATAGGTCTATCTCTAGTAGCTAGTACGTTCTTTGGAGAGAGTGGTTACCTCTGACCTCCACTATTCAGCGCAATCATTGTTCAGAGAGGAAGATCTACAAATACTTGTTTAACTGAACTGATCATCTGCATTTTTTTTTGGATATGGGAGCATTTAAGGAGAAGATAAATTTATGAAATCTATTCTCCATATCAATATCTAAAAACAATCATCTTAAAAATAGTGACAGACTGGCTGTTAATGTTAGTAAAACATTCTATAGCATTTCTCCAAGACGTTGAGGGGAAGGGTACAGTATGGTAACAAGATGCTGTAAAAAAAAAAAAAGTGCAGTTTTTTTATTGATAAGCCTCTATTATGTCGGCAAGCGATTTTTAATGAGATTTATGTTCAACTCCCTAAATCCAGCTTCCCAGCTACATGTATTATATCTTGTATAACTCTCCATGCTAGTGCATTAAAAATACTGTTTTATTAGTGTTAAGGTTGCTTTTACTTGTGTGAAAGTAAATTATTAATACTGTACAAATGTAAAACTGTTAAAGCTGACTGGGTATTCAATATGAAATGAATCTGAGGGGAGTAGTCATAAATTCTTCTGCTAAGCAGTAGTCATAAATTCTTCTAGAGTGGTCCTTCAGTAAGACCCATCATGGGAGTTTAGGGACAACTGTCCCAGTCCCAACTCTGCCAGCCCCCATTTTCCACAGGAGAAGCCTAAGGCCCAGAGCAGATTCCCCACGCCTCAAGCACACCATTGACTGGTGACTGGAACTGGACCTTCCGGGTCCCAACTCGCCAAGTGCTGTTCTTCCCTCTAAGCTCATAAAAATGAAACACACTCTGGCAACTCATTAGCCTTATTTTAAAATTTATCTGACCCAAAATGCTCTGTCGAAAATTAAACAGTCAAGGTTCACAATGAGTAAGAAAGGTATCCCATAGGTACATGGCCTACAGGTCAACTTCTTCAAGGGGAAAGAAAAAAACCTCTAAGAACATTTAAGAGGCGTCACCCTCCGCTGCAAGGAACTGTTGAATTAATTACATTTTGAGCAAACAAGCAGTAAGAGAACATACTGGGAATTTGCTAAGATGATTCAAAGAAGTAGGAAAAAAATGATAGAGAAAGATACTTTTGATCTACAGCGTAATTAACAAAGGTTCCAAAATTATCTCCAGTAATAAATACACTACAAACAGGTTTAACAACAAGTTAGGCAAGCTTCTGAAGAGACAACATAGCAGGTGACTGCCTCACCCAAGTATATAATTAGTCCTGTTTCTCAGAGTAACACAGGGTGATCATTTATCTTTGCGTAGTCAAAGACAAGTTACTAGGACAAGTCACCACCTCATGAAATCTAATCAGGTATTAAAAAATTTTAACATTTCAATGGCATCTTAAACTCTTCATATCTCACAGACTAAGATGGCAGAAAGATTCATTACTACGAGCGACGTCTTTAACCCTCTCTATCCTCAAACCTTATAATTTACTCTTGCATCTATAATCTTTAGGCAATGTCCTACTAACTTCTGATTACATTAAAAACGTAAGATTTACTAGAAATAGTTAAAAAAGAGACTAACCAAATAAAAGTAATTTTCAATGTTATGAACTATTATAAAGAGATCACTTGTTTATTGCTGAAATCAGAAACAAGTGTTACCATCACAAAAATACTACTAAAAACAAAGAATGAAAAGGAAGATGTATTTATGCAATTGGTCTCCTGAGACAACCATACTGAAACTACAGGTTAAAGACATAATATATTCTAATAGTTTCATGGTACCTAAAATAGTGCTACTGGAATCAGAAAAAGGTTACTAGAAGCTACTGCTATTGATGCTTTGCACAAACACTTCTGGGTTCCAATGATACCTTAGTAACTGACATCCTTGTTGAAGTTTAAAAATCAACAGACATACCACCAAAAGGATACAGAGTTGTACATGGAGAATGCAGAGCAAAACCTGTTAAAACTTACATGAGAGAACTCTCAGCTCACTTACCTTCACAAAGCTCATGCGTATAGTGCACATTTTTGTGAGCTCATAGACTGTTTCGAAACCATGGTTCACAGACTGTGCCAGTAACTGCGCAAATTCTTGGTTGTTAAAGATTTTTAAACTGCATCCACTCGGGATTTTGCAAACAGTAGTGGGATGAAATCCATGATGGTAGTTGCAGTTCCGACTCTGCACAAAGATGCTACTGTCACTGAGGCATTCAGCGTACACCTCCCCTCCAACGTAATACAGGTGAACTCCTGCAGGAAGGCAAAGCGCACTGCTGGTTTACAGTGGAAAGCACCTGTTAATATACATTTGTGCAGGTTCAACTTTGGCTCGGTTGACACTCCCTAAATCCTACACAACAGGTAAAATCTCAATAGAACATCCACATGTCAACAAGTATGTGGGCGATTTCTAGGAAATAATAGGGTATGTCTCATATAGAATAAGTCTCTTGAAAATAATACCAGAGTGTAACAATTTCAGCTGGCTGTGGTCGCACACATCTGAAACCCCAGTACTCTGGGAAGGACTGTGAGCTCAGCCTAGACAACCTTACTCAACGAGACCCTTGTCTCAAAATAAAAAATATAAAATTAAAAGTAAAATTAAAAAGGGCCACACTCAATGTGAAGAACCTGAGTTTCACCTCCAGTAACCAAAAAACAAAACAAACAAAAAACAAGCAAGCAAGCAAACAAACAAAAAAGGACAAAAGTACAATAATTTCACGATGGTATTTAATGCTTATTTGACCATGGTTTAAAGTGTATTCTTACTCTAAAAAATACCTGGACTTTATTGGGGGATCCGACATGTATTCATCACATTAAGTCCCTTGCATTTATTCTGCAGCTAAACTGCGAAATTTTAGAGAGAAGGGAGGATCAAGAAAAGTAGAGAGCACTAGAAAAATAGCGGTGGAAATGTTTTGATGAAAGTTGTTAAGATATAAGGTCTAGTAACAAAAACTTTTAAATATTAGAAAAAAGTAAGGAAGAGCTCAGCAAACAAGCCTCCGCTACACACTTCCAGGAACGCAGAAAGTCTCATCTGACCCAGCCTTTGAAAGAGGAATAGGGACAAAGCCCTGCGCCACTAAGGTCAATTTACAGTACCGCCCCCCCCCGGCACACAGCGTTACACCCATGTGGTTTTAATCCATCTGCAGGTAACTCGGCTATGCCACAGTCAAGACTAGAAGAACTATCTCCCATGAAATGTTATATGTGGTGCACAAATGGACACACACAGTTAACACTTCTGTAACGATTAAATAGCTAAGGCAGACACTCATTTTTCTTTCAGATACCCATTTTTCAGCCTGATGTAGGGAAAATCAAAATCAAGATTTTCCCCCTGATTACAAATTTTCATCTTAGTAAATCAGAGGTAAAAATAGAAGGAAGCAGAAAATAGTATCCCTCTGTTAGCGACTAGAGGTCTTAACCATTAATGGTCTGAAACACTGCATGCAGTTTTGGGTTTTGTTATATGTCATTTTTTGCAAACACAAACATGTGTACTGATACATGAATGTAACAATTTATTTAATGATTTTTCCATTAGCAGACCATTGTGTTTACAATAATTATCTGCTATTATAACAATGACATGATAAATGTCTCTAGACAGTTCTTAATAATATCCTTACAACAGATTCCTGGAAGTTAAATCACTGGATCGAAGGCTTCTGATTCACTCTGCCAAATGACTTTCCAGAATGTGGGTATCAATTTACACCACCCCCAGCAGCGTTTCAGCATACTTCTCATTTGGCTCACGCCAGCTCCAAATCTGAGCTTAAACAAAAGTAAAATTTCCCTAATTTACAGCTGAAAAATAATGTTTGCTTTAATCTGTATGAGGCTGGGTGTCCTCTCCTAATTTATTAGCCACCTGTGTTTCTCGTATGAGAAACTGTATTTCTTAACTATCTATCCCCCTGGGGTCTATATTTTTATTATTTTTATAAATGGTGCATATAGGCAGGATATAAACAATTTTTTTGTTTCCCTGGAAGTCTTCGCTCTTAATTTTGTTCATGATATATATTTTTTAATCTAGAGACGTCTCAAATCCTTTGGTTAAATCTCTTATGATCTGGTTGTTGCTTTGTATCTTTAAAACATTTCTACCTCTCTGATCAAATGTAGTTTCTTTTTTTGTCTTTCAAAACATATTAATCAGTCTATTTGCATATATGATATGAGGCTAGGTTTTTTACTCCTAGCCTGCCTCAAAGCTAACTTATTTTACTGTAGGACCATTAGACGTAGTTTGTTATGTTCCATTTACACTAGATTCTTATATGTTGTCTGAGTGTAATTTATTCTGTTTTGTTAATACACTGGTTTATTTGTAGTCTGACAATGCTTTATTAACTCCAGTATCATGAATTTTCCTTTACTCATCCATTAAAATATTTGAGCTATTCTTACTTTTATATCCAAGTAATATTCAAAATAATACACTACTCAACTTTCCAAAAAATGTAGCTTGTTTTAAACTAAAAATTAAGTTAGGATGAATATCTTACAATGTTTTTACAATATTAAGCCTTCCCTTTAAGGAAACCAGACTGCCTGTTTTTTCAAATTTTCTTTCTCTCTCAACATATTAGACTTCCTTTATATAATTCTCACATATCACAGGTTCAAGTTCTTCCCTAGAAATTTATGTTTTCTATTGCTATTAGAAATTTAATTTTTCCCCTCTGTTACATTTTCTCCCAGATTGTTATTACTGCCAGATTAAGGACAACTGACATAATTTTTTTTTAAAAAAAAGATTGTTGGGATGGAGATACAGCTCAGCAGCAAAAGCACCTGCCTGGCAAGCACAAGGTCGTAAGTTTGATCCCCAGTACCAAAAAACAAAAAACTGGCTCTGAATCAAGGCTGGCAGCTTCCTGATGCTGTTGGTTTCAAGCAGGAGCCTTAAGAGATGTCTTTCTATGGTCTGTTGGCCATCTCAGAACTTGGGCAGTGAAATGGTCAATTCATTAGAAAGAAACAGCTTGAAGCAACCCCTCCCTGCCCCAGTGAGTGACTGTGAGCACGGCAGGCTGCAGCAGCCCAGGATGGGAGCCACTGGTGTTACTGGGACCCATGCCATGCTGGGACCTGCAGCACTAGCAAACCAAGCAACCTCTCCCGGCCCTGGTGAGTGGCTGTGAGCGTGGGAGGTTGCGGCAGCCCTGGATGGGAGCCACCAGTGTTTACTGGGACCACACCATGCTGGGACCTGGAGCGCCGGAAACCAAGCAACCCCGTCCCACCTGCCTATTTTGTTTTGTTGAACTTCAATATACATGAAAGTATGGACAGCTATTTTGAAGAGAACAAGAGACTCTATGACAGCCATTAGTGACTTCCCTATTGTCTAGTTTTGAAGACCTAAAACGCCTTCCTCATTCTGTTCGGATCAGGTTTATATGATGATGTTTTGTATGAATTCTCTGTATGCAAAGACATGGACAACTATTTGGAAGAAAACAAGAGACAATATGATAGATAGTGAAGATCTCAAGTCACTTAGCTTTGAAATTTCTATTTCTTACATTGCTTTCTTATGTCCTATTTTGTTCTGTTATGTTGTGTTTAATTTTACCCCCCTTAAAAAAAAAATCTTGAGTTCAAGGCTAGCCTGAATTACACAGTAAGACCCTGTCTCAAAAACAACAAAATAGATTCTTTGGCAGCTTCTAGATAAATAATGACATTTGAATATATAATGCTCAATCACAATACTGACATGGGCAAAGGAGAGGCAATTGTATATTTCTGGTAGAAGTGTAAATTATTAAAAGCTTTCTGGAAAGTAATTTGGCAAAATATATCAAAAGCTTTGGCCTACTTATTTCACTTTATGAATTTATCCCAAGAATATTATCAAACAATCCTATCATCTGCAAATAATGCCAATCCTGACTTATTTTCATTATATCTAATTCTACATTTGGGTACATTATGTAGGGAATCTTAAATGCTTTTAAATTATACCAATCACAAAATCCTTATTTTCTTTCTAGAATACTGTACAATGGCTTTTCACTTCCACAGGGGAATTTAAAATTCAATGAAAAATAAATCTTTCTATCCCAAATATAAATTGTGCTTATATACAACTTCAGAGATATACAAACCATTGACAGATATTCATGAACCTAATGTTTAGCATTTCATCAATAAATGTGTTGTTTAGATTTTGTTTCCTTTAATCATATTAAGAAAATAACAATTCCTGCTTTAAGAGTTCTTGGGTCTCTCACCACTCCTAAAATGAAAAGTTAAAATTTTATCTCAAACATCTTGTAAGCATCTATTAAATAATCTTTCAATCTGGTCCACTATTATAGACTTCAAAGATCATTTCTGAAAACTTTTGTTCCAAAAATAAATAATTTTAAACTTGTTGTGATAATTTACTCCAACTGCTTTATAATTTACACTCTCCTTTCCCAATGTACACACACACACACACAACTGTACGTATTCTGACACAGGACTGTGTGAAAGAGACCCAGGCAGATGGTGGGTGAACAGACCGATATTATTTTATATATTTAGAAACTATGCTTATTTATACCTAAATACCTCAGTTCACAAGTGCTTTTATTTGCAAACAATTTGGTTCATAAACAAAAGCATTTTGCAAAATTTTGCTTCCATTCTCAAACTCTACGCTAGCTAACAAACATGACTGGACCATGACCATCTTCCCCACACAAACAACAAATGCAGCCACCTTCCCCAAAATTGCAAAACAAATTAAGTTCGTAAACTGAGACACCACTGTACATATCAAATCTTACAGCCTTCCTAAACCATTTCAGTGTCTCTGTGTATGTAATTTTCCTTAACTACTTCATCATGGCTCTTTACCCCCAAATACTTAACTGTGTAAAGTGTATATTTTTTAAGAAATATGTAAGATAGCTTTTTTTTTTTTTGTCTTTTTGAGACAGGGTCTCGTTATGCGGTTGGCCTTGGGCTCACTTTGTTGCTCAGGCTGGTCTCGAACTTGCAACAATCCTCCTGCCCCAGCCTCCTGAGTGCTGGGATTACAGGAGTGCACCACCACGCCCTGATGTGAAATAGCTTCTTACACAGTCACAGTACAATCAGCAATGGCAGTACCTCTAACACTGACACAGCATTTTTATCTAATCTTATCATCATATTCCAGTTTTGCCTGCTGACTCAAAAATGTCCTTTATATTATTTGTTCCCTGTCTGGTACAGGATCGCGTCCACCTGTTACATCTTTGAACTTATTTAATCTGAAACACTTCCACACCTTTATCTTTTGACAGATGCAGTTACTTCTCACTTTAAAACAGACTGTTCCTCATTTGGGTTTTCTCTGAGGTTTCCTCAGGACAGGTGCCTGGAATTACACAGAGATGATGCCATGGCCTCCTCTGGGCATCATATTCAGAGAGTAAGATTTACATTTGTCTCTTATTAGCAACATAAGCTTGGTCCCCAGTCAACTCCAAGATCAATTATACAATTACGAAATTGTATGACTTTCTCCACTGTGTGAGTACAGCTTTTTATTGTCCCTGTACATAACAGGCAGTCTGTGGGGAAATACATAAAGCTATGTAAATACCCTGATTCTTATCATTAAGAAAAAAGTTCATACATTTAGTATTCATTGACGATTCTTGCCTGATTTCTATGCTGGTTGCAAAATGTTATTTTTTCAACTCTACAACTCACTCTACATTTACCAGTTGGCCTTCTCCATTCATGTATTTAACTATTTAATAATGGCATGGACATCTGAATTAGTATTATTTTTAATGGATTAAAATGCATTACCTACTTTAACTAACTGCACTTAATTACAGTTGTGCCATGGTATCTGCAGATTATGAATCCATAGATTCAATCATTCTCAAGTAAAAAATAAAAAACTGCATCTGTACTGAACATGTATAGACTTTCCTACCATGTCATGATACAAATTTTTCCTGTAAGTTTAATCAAACAGTGTAAAACCTGTTTACACAGCATTTACACTGTGTTAGACAAAACTATCTAGAGATAATTCAAAGCATATAGCAGGGCACACCCATTCATTTGGATCTTCGACAAATTCCCCATGGGTACCAAAGGATGACTATCTTGTGCTCAAGCTGAGAGCTGCACAGGTGAAGCTCCTCCATGCGGGCTCCTGTGACACGCCCTAACATTTGCACAAGCGTTTCTTTATTTTCTGTCGTAAGATGTTCCGAGCTCATCTTCACCCAGCCTTGGAGGCAGGTATTTCCCTAAGGAGCCTTGGTTCCTCTTAGTGGGAGATGGCATTAGAACTGATGACCTAGATGCAAGATATGCTTCTCCCTGTGAAGTGTCTTTGCTTCTTGGTGTGTTCAGAAGACGGATCAGAATCTATATGTTTAGGTGCATATGCATAGGTTTATACAGAGACAATATACATGAGAATATACACATATATGTCCACATACATGAATTAAAATTACTATTTTGTACTAATACTTCCACCTACTTCACATATTTTTGCCCTCCTTCATGTATATATGTCCTTTATTCCACAGTGAAAATCAGGCACTGAGCAAGTCATACATTTAGTCCTTTTCTTAATCAGAGACTTATTGGTATATGTTTGCCATACATATATAAATAAATATATTCATTGTGAGTTGCTTAATCTTACACTTAAAAGATACAGAATGGTTTCACTTAATGTTACGGTTTGTGCTGGGATGGCCCCCAAGCCTCATGCAGTCAAGGAGGCAGCTGAGTCTAGCATTTGTGATTGGTTCATTGTCTAGTGCTGGGATTGGTAGTGTTGCACTTGCTCAGGGCTGGAGCCAACCCTAAGGGAGGGAAAGAGGTGTGCTCCCCACTTTTTATCCTGTGTCCTTTTGTTGCTTGTGGCTGCCATGAACAACTGCCCATTAGTCATGCCACCCTGCCTTGGAGCCAGCTGAGTATGGACTGAAACCTCCAAAAACTGTAAGTTAAATAAACCTTTCTTTCCTTCATTTCAGGCATGAGGTATTTTGTCCCAGCAATAAGAGAAAAGTAACTAAGACACTTATCCACTACTAAATGACTGAATCTATTAAACACTCTTCCATAGCAAGCCATGAGATAGAACAGTGGCCCCCAAACAGCAAATCACAATTTTACCTAACTCAATATTGTCAGAGTGGAAATACCATAAAAATTACTGATTGGAAAAACTTCCAAACAATACACATTTGAAAATATAACATTACTAAAATATAATTTGAAAATATTACCAAACATTACCTGCTAGATCCAACACTAGTTTGCCATGAGAATGACCTCTGGGGAAAGAAGGACACAATAGCTAAACAGCTCCACAGAGGTCAGGGTGAAGACTCACCTTTTCCAATATGCCGCCTGGTGTTTTCGATAGTGGAATTCCGGTTAACGTTGGAGAGCAGCCCAAGGCAGAAACGGTTCTTATTGTTGGAAGGATCGGTGAAGCCATCCACCAACACACTCGTGGAGGATGCATGGAACGCTTCACCCACACGGTTATTGAGCTCATAGTAGACAATAGAGCACCAGTGTTTTGGTTCCTCATAAGCAACTGCCTGGACATCTGCAAAAAAGGAAAAGTTCTATCAACCAGAGTTTGTGTCTTGGGCTCTCAAAAACTAAAGTAATGTCAAACTGGCTTGGGATCTTGCATGAAGATGTGGAAGGGCAACTGGGAGTAGATACTTTCTGTAATCTCTTAAGCAGGCACTTTTTATTAAGGGTGACATTCTTCTTTAATTGGAAAACAATTTTCTGTAATTACCATCAGAAAGCCAAAAGCACCAGTTAAGCAAGCCTAGCAGCAGCGCCTGCTGCATACTAACCACATGCCGTTTGCTCCTTAGTATGCAGAAGTGGAATCACCCCTGCCTCAGACCCGGGCTCACCCTCCAAAGAAACGCAAGTGACAAGCGAAAAAACAAGTGGGCCGAGAAGGAGAGGCCCAGAGATCTGCCAAAGGTACTGGCATTAAAGACTTACTTTTGGCAAAGCTTCAGTATACCTGTGCTTTTTTAAAGCAATAAAAGTGAGTTTTTAATTATTGATAAGAAGCTGCTTTACTTCATATCAAGTTGCCAATAATGATCACAGCTCGTTTTGCTCCAGTTCTCAAACTCAGGAAGAAATCTTGCCAGCTGGCCATTCTTACAGAATGAATCATATCTCTCTCATCCAGATTTCACGCTAACTTCCTTATATTTGCTTTAAGTCATGCAGAGCAGGTGTGTTTTGTCTCTCCATTCCCAGAATGGGCCAACAATGGAAATTACCCAACTTTACTGACAGGATGCTGCTTGTTAAGTCAAATCTCTTAAGACTAACAAATCTCCAAACAGAACATGCTTCTAAACACTTGCAACTAAAAGGTTTTAAAGACAAGTTCCTTCTGTAGTAAAACCTCTTGTCCTCCTGCTTTAGAGATTCCAGGAATACAGACTGTAATATTTGCAGCATACCAACGTGTAACGATCTGAGGTTTATGAAGTCTTGGGAGTACAATCATAAAATATTGAAAGAAAATCCACATCAAAGGCACTGTTAAGGGAAAAGTACCTCTGTGTTCTTAGCACCAACCTCCACAAATATTAAAATGCAGTTTACTTTAGAACTTGGTAAAGGAAAGAAGGAAAATGACAATTTAAAAACCTATACCTTAGTTGCTTTATATAATTAAGTAGGTCATCTTCAAACACACACTATTTTCTATTTGACAAGCAGCTCTCTTGTCAATCTGGTGTACTTCAAAGAGCAAAGTATGAGTGGTCTGTAAGTGACAAATCTTAAAGAAAGCTGCAAAATCAATACCAGAAGGCATTTTATCAGCTATCTGGATTATTTAGAATACTATTCATCAAAGTCAGAGGCTTACAAATTTTTTTTTCTATAAAGTGGCCAGAAAGATTTTGTGGAACACATGGTTTTTATCAAAACTCTGCCTTGAACTCTGCTATGAAAGCAATCATAGATAACATGCAATGAATGAACACAGCTGTGTTCCAATAAAGCTTTATTTACAAAAACAGGTAGCAGGCTAAATACTTTGCTGACCCCTGCCCTAAGAAAACCACTAAAGGCAACCACAAGAATAGGTCAAAATTTTCTTCCTTATGAAAACATTAACTGACTGTAAACTTACTCAAACAGGGAAAATTTTAAAGGTGGTTTAAAAGAAATAAGTCTTAAAGCTATGTGCACTTCCTAGCATCAACATCCTAGTCTTAATGACAGCAGTGACAGGGGTCCCCAGGCACACATAACACTGTATCCAGTCTTTCCTGCCATTCTGCTCCCCAAAAATGAATCCCAAAAATGTGTGAGACAGGAGTTATTTTCCCAACCAGAGACTCTGTTGGTTTGTAATTACATGTTTGACAGGAAGTTCTAGAAATGATGAGGAACACTAAAATGGAATAAAAGAGATTCTAAACAGTTTTACTGATTAAAGAGTTGTACATCACAACTGTGTAAAAAAGAGTCTGTGATAAGAACTAAGGAGTAATAAAACCCAAAATGTGTAAATTTTGTTGTAAATAAGAGAGGGAAAAAAAAGTGCTCTAAAGGATACAACTGCAAGTGTGTTTAGGCGTGTTAAATAGATGACCATATTAATGTTTTTGGTTGGATCATTGAACACAACTGTTTGCAGTCTCACTGTTTGAATGTCCACTTCGTATGCTTTGATCCTGTGACTTTAGCAACTATCTTTAAGATGATAATGTACAATCTATTAACTGGTGATTTCTTACTTTTTTTCTTTTTGTAGTTCTGTATTACTTGTACACTTACACTGTTTTGTTTTGTTTTTTCTCTTTTTCCTTTTAAATAAAAAAAAAAATGCTCTGTGAGCTCATCACTGGTTTTTAAAAACTAACTTTTAAAGAGTAGGTTTAGGGACATAGCAAAACTGAGGATGAAATACAGAGATTCCCCATCTGCCTCCTGCCCTTACAAACGTACAGCCTCCTCTGCTGTCAATACCTCCCATTAGTGTGGCACACTTTATTATAACTGAAGTATCTATACCAACACAATTATTGCCGAAGTCCGTAATTTGGATTACGGTTCACTCTGGTGTGGTAAAGTCCACGGATTTGGACAAATGCATATAATGACATGTAGCTACTAGTACTGTATTGTACAGACATCGTCAAATTTTCAGTGCTCAGAGAATATAAGCAAGCCAGGGGCAGCAGTCCACTCCTAGGAGGCTGAGGCAGGAGGACCCCCGAGTTCGATCCCAGCCTGGGCAACTTAGGTACACCCAGTCTCAAAATAAATAAACAAATAAATAAATAAGTAAAAATGGGTAGGGGTTATAGCTCAGTGCAAAAGCCTTGGGTTCAGTCCCCAGTAACCCCCACGAAAAAATCGATTCTGACAATGTCCGAGGTATTTCCTATTTTAACACAACATTTGCTGAGAATAAGAAATATTTAGCAATCAAGTTATATTTTAACTTCAATTCACATGAACTTTATACAAAGTGAACAGTTCACGCCTGGTGTGAAGTGCACAGAGAAGCACTCTGCTCCCTGAGCGCTGGCCTGGGAACAGTCCAAGTCCCCGGCCCAGCATAGTTTCTTCCAGGTGCTCCAGGGTTCCACCGCTTGCTTATCTGCACTCTCTGCTCACCTAAGGCCACTAAACTGGCAACTGGCAACTCGCAACTTGGAAGAAAGAAAGCACCCTCCACTCAGTCACTGCCAAAGACAATATGGAGGGAATAAAGACTCACCCTACACTAGACAGACAGAAACATCCAGCTTCAGGGTTAGAAACAAAGAACTTGTGCCTCAATTTCTCCTCTTGCTATATTTTTTTATTTCGGGCAAATATACCAAGAAACAAATGCTAGTAAAGTATTTCCAGTTGCAGAGATAGTAAGTGAAGGGCTGGAAAACAGGATTTACGAGAAAGAAACCACCCATTATGAATGTCAAGGGTGAACACTTCACTTTGGTGTTACACTGTATCTCCAGACCCCCTTGTCCATTTAAAAACATCCTTTTTCTTTTAATTTTACACAGAATAAAACAAAAGAGGACAGAACAAAGCAAATCAGAACAGAACAATACAAGCAAAACAGCAATTCACAACAACACAACTGGGTATCAACAGTAGCTACCAGAATGTCTCTTTTCTTTGAAATAGTTGAGCATACCTTTACATACAATAATATCGAACACAACAAAATACTACAAAACCATTCAAGAGAATGAAACCATTACAGGACATTCAAAACCAAATAACAGAAAATGAACAATGGCTACTATAATATCTCATTTTCCTTAAAAAATTTGCTTATAACATCACACATAATAAAATCTAATACGACAAAACAGGATAGAACCAATCAAAACAGAAGAACAAAAGCATGGTAAGACTTCAAAGCAAGATGACAGTAAATGAACAATGGCTGCCATAATGTCTTGTTTTCCTCAAAATAGCTGTTCATACCATCCCACGTATTAAATCAAACAAAACAGAAGAATACCAATCCAACTAATGAATGAAAACATTATAAGGCTTCAAAGCAATATAATGGGAAACCATGATTACCATAAAATCTTATGTACTCTTACCATTTCTTACTAGGGAGATATGGTATTTACACATGTGAGTTTGATTTATTTCACTTACGAGTATGGTCTCAAGCTGCACCCATATTTCAATGTGATCCTTCTTTACAGCTGAGTAGAACTCCATTGTATAAAAATACTACATCTTTTTTTATCCATTTCTAAGTTGATGGACATTTAGGTTGTTTCCAGATCTGGCTATTTCAAATTGTGCTGCAATAAACATAGGTGCACATATATCACTGTGGTATGATGTTTTCAGTTCTTCTGGGAATATGCCCAGAAGTGGAATAGCTGTGACAAATGAGACCTCTAATCCCAGCTTTTGGAGGACTGACCTCTACAGTGATTGCACCAGTCTACACAACCACCAACAGTGCAGGAGAGTTCCTTTTTCTCCACGGCCTCTGCAGCATTTGTTGTTGGTAGTTTTCTTTATGCTAGCCATTCTTTCTGGAGTGAGATGAAATCTCAATGTGTTTTTAATTTGCATTTCTCTAATGACTAATGAATCAAAACATTTTTCATGTATTTATTTGCCATTTGTATTTTTTCATCTGGGAAATGTGTATTCATCTCAAACACCCTTTTTTGGATTGGGTCTTTAAATTTTGGGGGTCTGATTTTTAAAAATTCTTTATATGTTTTAGACATAAGTCTTGTCTGAGGGAGAGTTCACTAAGATTTTTTTCCCAGTTTGTGGGTTTTCTTTTCACTACCCTGGAGATTTCTTTTGACATGCAGAAACTTTTTAATAAGATGAGATCCCAGTTACTGATTCTGGGAAGTATTTCCCGTGCGGTTTGATTTTTGTTCATGAATTCTCTACCTACCCCTATGTTAAAAACATCCTTTACATCACCAATTCTAAATGATTAAGTGCTGAAGATCTACACAGAAGACTGTACAATTATACTCAGGCTTTTGGGAGTTAAGACGGTGTGAATGCTTAAAAGACATATTTATTATCCAAAGACCGCTTGCCCAGCGAGCTTCTCTACCTATCTCAAATAGCTATCTTTTAAAAAGCTAATAAAGGTTTGTGACAGAAACTAACACTTGCATGTAAGACTTTAGGCCCTGGGTCCCCAGCCCTGGACCATGGGCACCATCTGTGGTCTGCCGGAAATGGGTTGCATGAGGGAGGCGATCACCCCAGAGCTCTGCCTCCTGTCAGTCAACAGTGCACAGGGCCTCACGGGAGAACAGAGCCTGCTGTGAGCTGCGCACACCATGATCTAGGCGGCACCGCTTCTTATGTGAATCTAAATGCAACACTAACAGAAAAAAAGTACAAAATGAACGAAATGCACTTGAATTACCCAAAACCATCTTCTGCCCTCCCATCTGTGGGAAAAAAACCTTCCATGAAACCATTCCCCAGTACCAAAAAGGCTGGGGACCGCCGCATTAGACTCTGAAAGGAAACAAGCAGTAACTCTTCTCACCTCCTCTGTTGATTTCGGAGGCCAGTGAGGGCGCCATCATGTTTGTGTCCATTGGCTGAGAGCCGTCCTGGGCCATGGGGTCTTCAGGAGGCAGGTAGGCAGGGGGAGGCGTGTCAGCTACAATGTTTGAAAAATCATGCTTCAGACATAGTCTCTTCCGAAATGAATTCTTACAGAGATCAAGTGCCATGTTAACTTCACCAAAAGAGGGGATGCTACACACACTGGTCTTGGTATACAACTTCTGAAGGTGATTACCATCCCCAAATCTTCTGTGTCTTTAGTGCCAACTCGGTGGGAAGAAAAGCTCTCTCTGGTAATTCTGGGGCTTTCTGTCTAGGGTCACAACATTTAAAAACAGCAGAACAGGGCTGGGGATTTAGCTCAGTGGCCTAAACACTTGCCTGGCCAGTGTAAGGTCATGAGTTCGATCCCTGGTACCAAAAGCAAAACAAAGAAATAAAAAAAGAACCTACATTTATTTAAGCTAAACTGAACGTACTGGCACGCTCCTTTAATCCTAGCACTTGGGAGGCTGAGGCAGGAGGATCGTTGCAAGTTCAGGACCAGCCTGGACTACAAAGTGAGCCCAAGGCCAGCCTGAACTACATAGTGAGATCCTGTCTCAAAAAGATAAAAACAAAACAAAACAACAAAACATATTCCCTTGCAGTGTGCTCTTAGAAGACTGCACCTCATGTTTACTAGTGGGTGCAGAATGTCTCAAAAATATCATGGAACTGAGGGAGAAAGGAGTTTTCACGGTTTCTTGCATAACAACCATGGGCTTTTAGAAATCTGCCAGTTGAGTCTCATTATAGCTCACTGACATAGACTGTTAATTTTTCCAGGACTTTAAGCAATCTGTTAGAACTATCTTCTCCCTAACCACTCAAATAACCATTAGCATTTAAATGCCTAAAACAGAATAATGGAAAACAAATCAGTTAGCCTCTGTTATCTTCTATCTCAGAATTGCTACATAGCTTTCTTGTGAGAAGCACACTACCAGCTGGCAAACGAAGTGACTTCTGAATCAACAAACACTAACACAAGTCTGGTGTTTTCTTATAAACAGTCTTTTGCAGTCCAAACTTCAGTTCCTCATTGGCTCTTCTGAGCCCATCTAGTGTGAGTGACTGTAAGCCCTGGGAACCAAACTTTATCTCAAGGGATCAGGAATGCTCGGGTAAGTACCCAGGGGCAGCGTGGGACAGGTGACTAACACTGCTCCTTGGGTCTCCTCGGTGACTTCCCACCGATTCGCTGAACACAGCACTCACCATCCGAGCTGCTCACCAGCAGTGACAGCACAGAGATGGCCCTGTGTTTGCTCCTTCTCTCACTGTTTTAAATCCAGCTCCCTCCCTGTGCTGCGAGGCTGACTCTGCTTTAGTAAACGCAGCCTCGTCCAACCCAGATGCTGTGAATTTCAGCCGAGGAGCTGGAGATAATCTGAGCAGCACTCTGTGGCATGGTGGGCACTCTCAGAGGGACCTCATGTAATTACTGGTGCTGTTCCACTATTCCCACCAGAGCTTCTTCCACCCCTTTTCCGTATTTCTTCTACTTGGCCTGTGCCTTAGTCCCTGACAGCCAAGGACAAAGTGGGAATTCTAGCACTAATCTGCAGGATTTTCACTTGCACCCACCTGGGGTTGCCACTGCTCAAAAGGCCTCTGAACCTCATCTCCTCATCGTTAACCTGGCCACTAAATGCACAGGGCTTATAGGGAGTGGGGCAGCCAGAAAATTACTAAATTATTATCCGAGTGATTTTTAAACTACTGTATCTTCTACCTTCATCCCAGTTTTGGACTGAGAAGCCAAACAACATAGTGCAAAATAAAATAAAATAAAAGGTGCAACTCAGTACAAAATAAAAGGGAGCAGTAGTAGCATTAAAAAAATATGTAAAATGTGACCACTTTTCAATTTCTGAAGGTCCAGTGCTGATGATTTCAAATTTACTTCAAAACATTTTAAGTAGCCCAACAAACATGTTTTCTCAGGCATTTCCCCTCCCCAAAATGTTAAAATATTCAAGTGTAAGAGAATCCTTGAGCCTAAATCGGTGACACATGCCTGTAACCCCAGCACGCAGGTGGCTGACGGAGGAGGATGGCTACGAGTTTGAGACCAGGCTGGACTATAAAGTGAACTCAACGCCAGACTGAACTACATAGTAAGACCTTGTCTCAAAAAGATTTAAAAAAAAATTGTTGAGGATTACTGCCAAGAAATTTAAGACTTTTTTTTCGAGATGCCTGCTTATTAACCTATAATTTGAATAATGTAATGTCCTAATTAATCATTTGATAGCCATTACACCATCAGTTATGCCTAAAAAGGAAAATAATTGTTCTTTTGTCTTCGCTAAGCAAGCAGATGGTTTCTAGTACATGGGCTGCAATTCCTTTGCTGTGAAAGTGTTTATTTCTTGGGACTGCATTATCATTTAAATAAACTGAATTAAACTGGCATGTGTGTGTGTGTGTGTGTGTGTGTGTGTGTGTGTGTGTTCCTTCACAATCTACATTTCCTGAGGTTGCACTGAAAACAGAGGTTTTTGTATATCTGAGATGATGTTGACCGAGGCTGTGTTTTCGATGTTTAACAATTTTTCTCTTTCTTTTATCACTGGAAAGACAGTAAAGATTAGGCCACGCCCAAAGGATGCAGCTGTTTCAAAACTTTTTAAAAACAAGAGGCAAACAGAGCTAATGCAAGCATCTGTGCCTGACAAATAAAACAAACTATTCTCCGGGCAAGGGATTTAGCTCAGCAGCATAAGCACCTGCCTGGCAAATGCGAGGTCGTGAGCTCCATCCGCGGAATCAAAAACAAATAAAAACACCGAACTATTAGCCTCCTTGGCTTTGGCTTTGTGCAGATGCCAGTCGCAGTTGCCAGCCGCGAGCACCAGAGCGCAATGCGGATTCCGAGGCTGAGCCGCTCCTCCACGGCGGGTGGCCCCAGCCTCCCGGGAGGCTGGGTACCCACTATCTGGTCTGAACACAGCACACCCCATCATCCCCTCCTACCTGGCATCTGGAAAGGGCTGCCCGGGTCGGAGCTGGTAGGAGAGTGAGGGTAGGTGCTGCTGCTGCTGCCTGGAGAGTTTGGGTAGCTGCTGTTGGGAGAGTGAGGAAACGGGTGGCTGTTGGGCTGCTGGAAAGAATCCGGAAAAGTGGCGTTGAGTGGCATGTGAGGCTCGTTTTGTCCCGAGGTGCGGAACTGAGCCAGAAGGCTGTGCTGAGGGTTGTACTCGCTGTGTCTTGGAACCAGCACTGGAGGAAGAACTGGAAACAGAGAAAGGGGAAAAAAAGGAGAGAGAAGACAAAATGAACATGATGGAAAGTGATAACTATCTCCAATAAAGCTGAAACATTACTGTGATAACAAATTATCAGAATCCTGCTGCCCGGGTGTAACTCAAGCACCACCCAATGAGAAGCCGCCTGACACCGAGGCACAGGTGCAGGAGCTTAGGAAGCACGCACAGCACAGGACTGAGATCTGCAGTGCCGGTGAACTGAGGCACATCTGCAAAATACGTTCCTTTAGGTTAAAAATGTTCAGTTCTCCCACTCTTAATTTGTCCATTCACTAAAAATCCACGTACAGTTAAGAATGTACAGTGTATCACCACTGACAATTCCACTTCTCAGCCCTGCTTATGAGAATTCAGAGTTAATATTTACTGAACATTCAAAGTTTTAAATACGCTAACTCGCTTTTAACAAGAACAGTAAATGAACTTGAGATAGTGAAGATTATTCATTACAGAAGTGAAGATAGTTAATTACACAAAATGCGATGCTCGGTGAAGAATCAATGCTGCATCCAGTCCTGGTTGCCACACGTTACCAGCATCTTTCCTGTAAGAATCTGAATGAATTCACCCACTGCTCAACAATCCTTAACACCACTGACAGGCCAGGGAGGGGGAAGAGATACAATCCACACGTAACTGAAAACGGAAATTAGGAAGGTCCAAAGGCAGATAACTGTGAGAAGCAAAAGCTGCTCCCGTCTGTAGGTCAGGAAATGGAGGAGCTGGCAGTGGGCATGCTCATCCACCTCCAGAAACTCCAGGCAAAGCCACCAGGATGTGCTGGCCAATGGTTAGTTCCAGAGCCCGAGCTGAAGTTGGACCGGGAGCTTCCCACCAGGTCACCAGGTGGCTCCTCCTAACCACAAAGGTCCTGGAAGCCTTTCTTCTGCAGCCTCAGCTGAGAGGGGAGGAAAAACTCCATTTTTAAACTGAGTGGGAGGTGAAAAATAAAATTTGATTTTACTTTCTCGTGGTGCTGGGGACTGAATTCGTGGCTTTGTGCATGCTAAGCTTACACAGTACCCTCAAGCCACACACCAATCCGATTATTAAAATGATTTTTGCTACTGCTGACATTTGTACTGATACCTTTTAATAAACTCTGAAAACGTCCTGAGGTACTTCACATGTCTAATAAAAATCAACATATCCTCTATAACCAAGATTTAAGATATATTGCCACCTTTCTTCTATCTGGATTCTTTGGTATGGTATGTCCGTGAATGTAACATCCCAAGTTGTGTGTGCGGTATCTTACTATTCATGCACGCTGCAGTTTATGGGATATAATTTTACCTTTTGCTGATGAATTAAGTTGCTTCTGGTTGAGGGTAACTACAATAAAGTTTCTATGACCATTATTTCTTTAAAAAACAATTTCAGGAAAATTTACAGAGAAGTTGCAAGAAAGAACTCTTGTACGCCCTTTACCCAAATACCCCATTTTTAAACACTGCCTCTTTCTCCTGCATCAAATATACATTCTTTCTGAGGCATCTGAGAGCGAGTACCATGTGCTCTATGTCCATTCACTTTGTAACATTTTGGAGGAATCCTAAAAGGAGTATTAACTTCCATATACACACTACAGTATCAGTAACTTTTCATACTACTGACATTACTACTGACATTTTTAAACACGGAAGTTACTTTATAATCTAGCTCTCAACTGAGGTTTCTCCAGTATTTCTGCGTGCTTAAACTCAGGTTTTTGCTTAGCCAGATGCCGACTATGTATTCTTCCTATTACTGATGTTAATCTCAATTAACTGGTTAAGGTGTTGTCCAGGTCATCTACCATCTACTAGTTTTCCTTTGGTAGCTAATGATTAGTGGAGAAATATCTTGAGACTGTAAATAGCCTGTTTTTCACCAAATGTTACCTCCTAAATGTAGTATTCACTTTTACTCTAATGAAGTTTTGCTAGTGGTTGCAAAATGGTGATTTTTTTCCTTTTATTCCATTATTCTGCCATTAATCAGAAATTTCATACAACACAGAACTCTTCTCACCTATTTATCTGTGACATATGTTATACATGATGTACTTTACTGCTGTTACATATGATGTTGCATATGATGTACACTTTACATGTCCTGTCTGCTGTTACATATGATGTATTCTTTACTGCTATCAATCATCAGTATGGATCCATACTTAATGGACTATATTACTAGTTTCATGTTCATAGCGCCTTACAATTAGGCCCTGGGAACCTAGCTGAACTAGTTCCTAAGCCTTAAAAAAAAAAAAAAAAAAAAAAACCCACATGTTATCCTTTTCTCAACATTTCCATAATTTCTTCCATGAAATTTTCCAGGCTTACCGCTTCCTTTCCCCACACCAGCCTTGGGACCCCTGATTCACTTTAATGAAGAACAGTATGTAGAATTTAAAACATGAACTCTAAGTGTGTTCTGTAAGTTTGCTGGAGTTACACTGATTCTCATGTGTGTTGGAAACCCTGAGCTTAAACTGTTATGGCCGTAGAGCTTCTATGTGCTTCTTCCACTAATATCACCAATGTATCTATTAATTTTATCCTAAAAGAAACTCAGAAAACAAAGGCAAATTGGAGTTTTTCTTTAAAACTTTTTAAAATGATGTAGAGTACTTGGATTCATTTCAATTCATTCAAAATTTACTTGTGTTCTTTCCCCCCTCAGTGTAATTTTATTAATTTGAAATTTTATTCAGTTTTTCATTTTTCAGTTTCTTGGATGCATTTATTTATTGCCGATACATTTAGCTCCCCAGTTCTTGCTGACTTTACTTTTCCAAGATCGACGATCATGGTCCTAAAAGTCAGACATTTCCTTCCCTGCCCCTTCTACCACGCCCCCTCAATCTAACCTCATGGTGTAACCAATTTCACTTTTTGTGACTCCTTCTGGTATTTACGGATAAAGAAAAAAAAGCATGCTTTCTTATTTTACCAAAAAGAAAGCCTACTGTCTGCACTTTAGCACTTTGCTTTTTTATATACTATTAGGAATAACTACATTAGTGCATGGAGATCTTTCCAATTTGTTTGTATAACAATAGTTTATTGATCAGTCTCCCATGTTGAAGCAGTTAGATAGTTCATAATATTTTACCATTACACGTAATACTGTATTGACACTGAATATACACTGCAAAGCTAGGCATGGTGGCGCATGCCTGTAATCCCAGCACTGGGGAGCCTGAGGCAAAGGACTGCTGTGAGTTCAAGGCCAAGTTCAGAGCATGACCTTGTGTCTAAAAATCTAAAAAAAATAAAAATGAATATTCATTGTAGTGTGATTCTTACTGTAGACATGCTGAGTGAACAGAGAAATCACATGTAATATTGTTATCTTCAAATAGTCGTTGTAGGGAACTGTACTATTTTACACTGCAATGTATGAGTGCCTTTCCAAGTAGATTTTTTTCAAACTTTTTTTTAAAGAGAAAAAATAAACAGAAAAATCAAGAAGCAAAGAAACAATTAAAAAACAATGACAAAAGTAAAATGACAACAACAAACACCAACAGTGATACAGGATTTCAAAACAAGAAGATGGGAATTTAACAATGGGTTACTGTATCGTATATTGCTAGCCTCAAAGTAATTGCTCAGGCTACCAGATGCAGACATGCAAGATTGATCAAACAATATAATTTCCCTTTGAGCAGTTTCTTTCCCTTTTATATATCTATTGTAACTTTTGGAGCTTACTTATTCAGTTTTTTATACAAGTGAAACAATATGGGTTTACACATGCATTTATCTCACTTATTTTTTAACATGTATTTCACTTTCTTTTAAACAATCTGGTAGATGGGAAATGGCATTTTGGTGCAATTTTAATTTATATTTCTCTTATAACCACGTATTTCATGTATCTTGTACCTTTTGTAAATTTTCTGTTTTGCTTTTTGGCCCTTTTCATTCCTCACGATGTTAATATTCGATTGTACTGTACTTCACAGATTACTTTACTATAAACTATGACTTCACCATGTCATCTGACATGGTGAAATTTTTCATCTGAGGTAGTCATATGCATCAATCTTTTATTTTATATGGACTTTCAGTTACCAAATAGCTTTTAAACCCATATCAATGAAATGATCCATGCATTCTTCAAATTTCATTACTTAGACTTACGTTCCACTTGGGCCTAAGTTTTATTATTTATTTATTTATAGACAGGGTCTCACTATGGTGGTTCAGGCTGTCCTTGGGCTCATTTTGTAGCCCAGGTTCATCTAAAACTCGCAATGATCCTTCTGCCTCAGCCTCCTCAGTGCTGGGATTACAGGAGTGTACCACAGCTGGCAGGCCTTAGTTTTATTTATTTTAACCAGTGGTCCCAACACCATTTACTAAAAAGCCCATCTTTGTCCTAGCCACTGGAAATGTTTTTAAAATAATGCTCTCTATATGTTCAGATGTACTTATATTTTATTTGGGTTTTGATTTGTTTTTGAGACAGGGTCTTGCGAGGTAGCTCAGGCTGGCCTTGCACTCATGGCAGTCCTCTTGCTTCAGCTTCCTGAGTGCTGGGATTATAGATGTGAGCCACCACACTGGCAGTGTCTATTTTTAGACCTTTTTTAAAATCTTGGTCTGAGTTTGGGGACTGTCTTAATCTGACATTAATAGCCCCTCTTCACAGTTCTTTCTTTTTAGTGTCTTATTTGCAGGCTATTTTACCACATGATTTTAAATATCACCTTTTCTATCTTCCTTTTTAAAAAAAAGTGAGTGGTACCTTTATTGAGATCACATTATAGTTGTGAATTAACAGTAAATATCAGTCTCTTGATGAGGTTCCTATGTTTTATTCGGTAACTAGGAAGATCAGCTCATGTCTGCAGTCTGTCTTTAAGGTCTCCTCCCACCGCCTTTAAATATTATTTTGAGACAAAGTCTTGCTATATAGTCCAGGCTGCCTTGAAACTGTGACCCCATGCCTTAGCCTCCCGAGGAGCTGGAATTACAGGTAAGTGACTCATGCCTGACTCACTGATGGGACTTGTTCTGTAGGGACTGTTAGATTGCTAAGGCTGCCATAACAAATTACTGTAGACTGGTGCCTTAAACAGGACAGGAATTTATTTCTTCACTGTTCTGGAAAAGGAACATTTAAGATGAAGGTGTTTGGCAGGTTAGTTTCATGTGAGACTTTTCTTCTTGGTTTGCTGATGGCCCTTTTTCCTGGTATCCCTGCATGTCCTAAGAGCTTCTTACACACCAGAAGACTGCGCTGGGACTCCCCTCCTGGCTTTCGTTTTAACTCAATTTCCTCTCTATAGGCCTTATTTCTAAAAAACACACTTGTAGTGCCTGGGGTTAGGGCTTCAGCATGAATTAGAGGAAAGGGGGACAGTAAGCCCACAACACCACATAGAGGACTTACACACGCCACCATTCTCCCGTGTTCGGAGGTAGGGCTTTTGCAAGCTGACTGGGCCACGAATGTCCTAACTTCCTCAGTTATCTGCGGACTAATCCACAGATGAGTTAGTAATTTGAAGGAATTGCTGCAGGTGATAGAAACAAAAGGCAAAGGCAGAGGGTCACAGAGGTATGACTTTGGGGACTACATCTGTCCCTGGCCTTTTCCTCCTGGACATTCTTCTCCTCTGCTTTCTGGCTGCTACAAGGTAAGCAGCTTTCACAAGGCTTCCGTCAGCCATGGACTAAAGCCTCTGAAACTGTGAGCCAAAACAAATCTTTCTTCCTTTCATTTGCTATTCTCGGTTCTTTTATCATGACAGAAAGCTAACAAACTTGTTAACCTGATTAAGCATTACCTATGTTCTACAGCTTTTTTCAGGCTTCCTATCTTTCAAGTGGTAATTACATACCCGAAGTTGCTGGTATGTTCACGTTACTTTGTGTAGTCTGCCTGCCTGAACCGCCTTGTTGTCTGAATTAATCACTGTTTATAGAGATCTCTTGGTATCTAATCATGCCACTGACAAACAGTTTTATTTTTTCCTTTCCATTGTTTCCTCTTGTCTAACTGCACTGGCTCATGGCACCAACAGAATGTTAGGCAGCGGTGACAGCCAACTTCCCCGACTTACTCTTGACCTTGGTGGGATAGCACAGTGTTTCCTCATTAAGACGCTGGTGTTAGCAAGGAAGTTTACACACTGTTAGGGGAGTACCTGTCATTATACTGTTTTTATCAGAAATGAGTGTTAAATGTTTGTCGGAGACTTTTTCAGCATCGTTACTTATAGTTTTTCTTAAACCCATTAATATAGTAAGTTATCCTTACACTTTCAGCATTAAATCTGCTCATCATGGTGTATTTTATTTTCTTAGCATCTGATCACTAATATTTTAAGATTTCTATGTCCACATAGTTTCTCCTAATTCACAGAAAATAAAGTTTTGTGCTATTATTTGTTTCTTCTTTGTAAGAATCTTTTATTGCCTGCATAACTACTTGGAAGATAATCACACAGTGTATTGTTGATTGTTTTTCTCTTTGTGTTATGAAGCTTTATTTTTCATAAAACAAAAAAATTAAGAATTTTACATGGACATGTGATACTGTGCTTTTTATCACATTCTGGTATCAATGTTATACTTGCTTCATAAATGTTTGCATGCCTGAAGCAGTTCCATGTTTCTAGACAATCTCGTAATTTCTGATTGAGTCCCTTGGGAATCTGGGTGATTCCCTCTGGTGGTTTCCTGTGGGCCAGTTTGTGGATCATTTCTCTAGTATTTGTAAGGACATAAATTTAATTACAATAAATCATTTTTAAAGGAAACTATCCATTTCATCTTGGCTTTCAAATTTATTTGCATATAATATGCAAGTTAATACTATAATTAATCTTTTAATCTGTATCAACTTAATCTTATAATGTATACCACTAGCCGTTTCCTCCCGTTTCTTTTTTTTTTTTTTTTTTTTTTCTGTTTATGCTTTTCCTTTATGCCCGTTTTTTTTCTTAGCTATATTACCTACTCTCTGGCCTTCCCCTCCACCCCTTCTACTTCTTCAAATCAGCATTCAGATTTCCTGATTTGATCTATTTATCTAATTCTCCCCACTCCCCTTTTATTACCTCATTCTTTGTACTTTCCTTGTTTACACTGATGTTCCTTTCCTGGATTTCTTATTGGAAAGACAAAATTCATTTATGCTTACTCTTTTTTTACTGGCAGTTATGTTGAAGGCTATAAATTTTCTTCTGTTCACTGGTTTAAACATACCTAACAGATTCAGATCTCTAGGTTTTTTATGTTATTTCCCAGAAGTGATTGAATTTTTATTGTATTTTCTCATTCACTTACGAGACATTTAATAAAATTTTTTTTTAAATTCCAGATAGAAGCAAAGATGTAACTGAGCTGTTGAATGCTTGTTTATCTTGCATGAAATTCATGAACCATTGGTACCACCAAACAAAAAACAAAAACAGAAAACAAAAACAATTTCAGGTAGAGGAGTTTCTGTGCCTTAAATTTGGGGGTATGGCAATGTGAGACAGTGCTGGCTGCTGTGGTTCTACTTAATGAAACTCAGTATTTTTTTCCATTACCTACAACACGACACATTTTGTGAGTATTCCTTATAGAAAAAGAAAGTATGTTTTCTATTACCAGAGTGCTACCTTATCAATACTGTTGGTTTAAGCTTCCTAGGCAGAGATTTGATAATTTTGTTTCTGAAAAGGAGCAGAGGATAAATATTTTAGGTTTGTGGGTCACAAGGTCTCTGTCACAATTATTCAGTTCTCTTACAAAACAACTAGCTCACTTAAAATAATATGAAAGTCAGTGTGGCTGTGTTTAACAAAATGGTTTACAAAAACAAGAGGCTGAATAAATTGGCTATTGTTTCAATAATCATTCCTTATTTTTTAAAACATGGATTTACCTTATATTAATTCTGGTGTGCTAAAATTCCTACAATTTGTGTTTGTTATTTTTTTTCCTATAGTTCATAGTTTTCTTCTTTATTTAGATTTCCATCTTATCTGGTTCACTGTAAAATGTCTCTTTGTTAAGTGTTTTTTTAGTCCTGAATCCTATTTTCTCTGATTAAAAACAAATAAACTAATAATAACAACAAAACAAAATAACCCCGGTTGCCATTTATCTGGTCTACCTCTGCTAGTTCCTTTAATTTGTAAAGCTCCCACCATTTTTCCAGGCTGCCTTGTAGCCCAGGATGACTTCCAACCCCTGGCCTGCCTTCCTCAGACTTGCGAGTGCTGGGATCACAGGCATGTGACACCACTCCTGGCTTAAATGGGACCATTCTGTAATCACCTTTTTGTGACTGAATTTTGCTTTATAAGCCAATCTGAAAAATCTTTCAAATATGAGTCAAACCCATTTATTCTTATTAATTTGGCTGATACATTTAACTTTGACACTTACTTTAATTTAATACATATTTATAGCATTATAAGGATATATTTAAAATATATTTTATATCATATTTCCTCTATGGTGTAACTTTTATACATTTTTAAAGAAAGTTCTAAAGATAGTTTTATATCTTTATTCTGTGGCTATTTTTGTATTTTTATTCTGTAGTGTCTTCAATACTCATTTTTTTCTCAACCTTTTAATTTCTATTTCATTAGTTTTAAATGGTATCTTCTGATTTTTCACCCATGAGCTATGTAACTATCAATCATCTTATTCTACCTTGCCCTTTGTCTCAGTTTTTACGTTGCATTTCTAAAATTGTACCATTTCTGTTGGCAGAATTTTATTTTAGGGTACGGGGAATCAAACTCAGGACCTCATGCCTACCAGGCAGGCGGTGTGCTGCGAAGCTGTATTCTTGGCCTCCTGTACCGTACCTATTTTGCAAGACTAAGTTCTGCACAGTACTCTTTCACCCGTGTTTTCACTTGTATCTCTACGTCAGTGCCACCAATACATCTGCCAACATATCAGTACAGTCCTTCCACAGATCTGCCATAGAAGGCCTCAGTATAATGGCATTCCATTCATGTCTAAAACTTTTTCTATAACCTTGACACTTAAGGGACAGCTTGGCTTGGGCTTGCTTCCCTTAACTTTCTTGAAAATGATTTTTCACTATCACCTGTTTCTTCAAGAAGCTCTTTCAGAAGGCTGATCCAGATTTAACTTCCAAACTTTATGTTGTGTTCTTTTTCAATGGCAGTCGTGAAGTTGGTCTTTAATGTCTAACAGTTTTATTAAACTTTGTCTCAAAGTTGTTCATTCTATGTGAATTTCCCAACCACATAATAGGTCCGTTTAGTGTGCAGACTGAGTTCTTTTTCTTACTTCTTGAATGTTTTCTTCCATTGCACTTTTAAATATTAGTCCTGTTCCACGTGTCCAGAAGTTGGGGCTTCAATTATACATATTTTGGATTTTTTCTTTCGCTATCCATTTTGACTATTTTTCTTAGATCCTTTTTGTTTCTTTTTAAGCCCCTTTTCCCTCAATTAACTGTCTTCCTATCTTTGTTCAATGAACTTAATTATTTTAATATATAGTTAATCTCCTTTTGGCCCACTGTACTTTTTTGTTTGTTTTTAGCTCATTCCCGAGCTTCAGCAGCTCTCACTGATTTTCTTTCAGTTTCTGTCTATTTCTGTACTTACTTTCTGAGTTTCTGCTTTTCCTCCCACAAAATGCTTGAGGATATTTATTAGAAGTTTTAGAGCTGGGGATTTAGCTCAGCGGCATAAGCACCTGCCTTGCAAGCAGGCGGTCATGAGTTTGATCCTCGGTACCGATAAAAAAAAGAAGTTTTACATAGGCCCTATGTGGAACTGTAAAATCACATTGAAATTTGCTTTACTTAACTAATTCACATAGATACTTTCCACGTCTTAGAACTTATCAAAGTAACATTTTGAATAACTTACAATCAAGGGAAACTGGTGCTCCAGGGTACTTAGGATTCTGAGGCTCCTGTATGGTAATGGGACTTACGCACGTGGCGATACCCTAATTTGAATGTGTAGATCGCCTATTTACTTTGGCACATATAATTCTAAGTAAGTCACAAAGTTCTCAGAAGAGGATGAAGACAGATAGATGTGATATGAAGCAATACTCTAGAACTAAGGTAACATACAGAAGCAAGGAGACGCTTAGCAAATTGATCTTCAGGTGATGACTACTTCCACAAAGTTCAATAACACCACCACCACCTCAGATACTAACTAAACGCCTACTAACACATTATACCACCATGTGGCACTGAGTGTTTAGATTAGATTTCTTACTTAAGATCACACTCACAGGCAAGCGTTGGGCTTTGAATGAAGGCAGTAAGTGCTCTTGACCACAGTTAAACAGATCAATCAAGATCACAGCCTAAATAACTAGGATTTGTGAATATTACGTTTGATTCAGGCCAGACCTTGGATGGGAAAGACAGTGAGGGAGTGTCTTCTTCCTCTATTTCTTTCTGTATTTCAAGCTATTTATACTTTTATGGAAAAGAGACATCTGGGAGGACTGACTTTCCAGGGAACCATCTTCTTGGTTTCTTAAAGCAGTAAGGTTACTGCTATCTGACAACTTTCAAAAAGGAGGCTTTCCTACAAGATAAGGTTACTCCTACTGGTTAATCTGAATTACAAGACTCCTCTCAAAAGCACAGTATCAAAGCATCTTACTCTGTGCACAGAGATTTCTTTCTGATTTGAGAAATTTAGAAGCAAACAGTGTGTGTTGTTCCTATATTCTAGCAGGGCTAACTACCTTGGCTACCTCTGACTTTGTTTCCCTTTCTTTTCCCATCAAGTTGCTCTGAAAATGGCACCAGTGTGGCCCCAAACCACCCTCCATCCACCTGCAAATCTCTAATTGCAGCAGGAAAAAAAAAGCCTTCAAACTTCATTTTTTTTCAGTGATGTCAACTATGCTTTTTAAATTACGCACTTATTTTGGTTAAAAAATAAAATTCCTTTCCAGGTAACAGGGACTAAGAACATTTCAGGAGGCAGAAGTTCCAGGAGACATTTGTGACTTTGCTACTGGACTCAGCTTTTATGTGTCACTGAGGCACCAGGGAAAAATGATGGGTAAAGCTACAAAGTGGGCAGAGCTCTGGAGAGCATTTCTGCACGCTTCTGGCATCTGAGCTTTTTAAAGATTCTAAAGCATGGCTTGAAATCATCAAATGACCAGTAGCAGTCTAGAAATTTAGTCTACTCTAAATCTGACAAATCCACACCAAATGCTGATGAAAACACAGCTGCTTGGTCTCTTTCTTATCTTTTTCCTTCTCCTTTTTAAAAATTTTTTATTATGGGGGGCTGGGGATTTAGCTCAGCAGCGTAAGCACCTGCCTGGCAAATGCAAGGTCGTGAGTTTGATCCCTGCTACCGCAAAATAAAAAAAAGCATCTAAAAATTTTTTTGAGGATGAGGCTGCCAGGCCCTTGCCTATTGTTGGTCCACACACTTACTGGCAAACAAGCTACCTGCTACCTGGTGCTATGTAAACATTCCCTAGTTCTAAAGAGCTGGAGAAGGTGGTCAGCTCAGAGTCAGGACACCTGAGTTCTATTCCTAACTACCTCTGTGACTAAGCAAATCACCCACCCTCTTGTTGTCTCAAATTTAGTCACACACAAGAGTATAGGACTTGCTGTCCAAAGGGTCTTCCCCTACTGAGCTCTGCAAATGTCTGACTGACGAGAATGTCACTTCGTATACACCTGGAGAATGCAGTGTCCAAAGCTCAATCCCAGATGATGTCTTAGGACATTCTGTGAGGTCACTTACTAGCAGGAGGCGGCCCAGGGCTAACCTAAGAATGACCTGGGAGCCAGTTACAGCTGGTTTTTTTCGGGGAGAGCAGCAATTTTCACTGAAAGGAGAGGGCAAGTTGCCAATGCAGCTGTGCCCAATGTACTATCTACACTGGCCAGATGTCTCCAGAGTGTGTGCTCGCTGACCTTGTAGACAGAAACATTTCAGACAAAGAGGAGCGGATAAGACCACTTAAACACTGTGCTCCTTTGCGAAATACAATTCCTCACCTTGGGACACCTCGGGGATCCTGGATTTTCAGAACGCTCATGATGTTAAATTTTAATAAAAATATCCATCGTCAAACCCTTTGTGAGGAAGAGTGCTTTACCGTTTTGCTTGCTCGGTGGTGATGAGGTGATGGCAGGCAGGGTGTGCAATACTAGATAAGGCTTACTGAGTACCGTGGTAACGAAAGCCAGCAGGACAGACACTGGCCCTCTCCACAGGAGCTGCTAACACTGAGTCCACAATAACTATCTCTGTGCTACAGCTGAAAAAGCAGGCTCAGTGACTCATCCTAGATCACACAGCTGCTGTGTGGCGCGCCAGGATTTGAATCCAGGTCTGCTCAAAACCACCAGACCCCATAATTTAACACTATAAAACCAAAGAAAGAACAAGAACAAGAGTCAGTTTAAAATTCTCTTTCCATTCTCCCATTAATTATTCTGGAGAATACATAGATTTAAGACAGTTTTGCCTTTCCAGGAATACAAAGACAAATACACAAGCACTATTTTAATACAAGAAATGGATTGTATTTAATAATATCATCAAGCTTTAAAAAAAAACCATTAAATTTACTTTAAAATCACCTAACTCAACTACCTGCATAGTACAGCAGCAGGTCAGCGGTTCTTTTTGCACGCCAAAGTGATTTCCTTGAGACGTGTTTGGGAGAGTCAGCATTCACCATGCAGCAGCTGAGCTGGGGTTTGATCTCTGGGGGTTAACATCACACCCTACCCAGGTGGCTACCCAGGGACTGCGCAGTTCCCATTCTGTACCTTTGCTCCTCGCCTCCAGGTTTCTGTTCTGATGTCATTTGCTTCATGGTGCCTTCCCTGGCCCTTCTCTCCACCCACTTCCAATAGACTTTCATTGTAGGATCTCCAGACTATTATGGCTAACTTGACTTTACCTCACTGTAAACCATGAAGGTGTAACTGGCTTTCTTACTTTTGTATCATCCAGTGCCTGATACATAACAGGTCTATAGTAAGTGGTTTTGCAATTGACAAGTGTTTGTGAATTATTGTTCCTAATCTTTAAATTTTTTTGAGACAGAGTCTCACTATGTAATTCAGGGTAGCCTTGAACTCATTAAGTAGCCAAGCCTGTCCTGGAACTTGAAGTGAGTGCTGGGACTACAGGTGTGTGCCACTGTGCCTGGCTCCTAACCTGTTCTTTACCAGCCAATTAATGTACTAAAGCCTTTCTTAAATATACTCTTTAGACTCATCTTAATTAGTTTAAACTACAACTTGTTTAAAAAGACAGATTCTTATTCCTCATCCCAGATATAACCCATCAAAACCTCAGGGAGTCTGGGTGAAGGACCATGAGAAGTTATTGGGGGATGCACCGGGACCCTCCGGAGCACTACCAGTTTCTTGCCCTAGTTACGGTTTTCTCTAGTTGTGGAATGAACTTTGATTTTCTCACCTTCAAATTTCCAGAGCGGATCCCTCTCACCTCCAGGACTACCGTGTCAGTCCCGATTCTAAGATAGTATATCAATTTAATCTCGGATGATATGGAAAGGGATGGCACAGTCTAGGGAAGTGGATAGGAAAATGCAGTGTTGCTTTCTTGATCAGGCAGCACGGTGTCATGAAGCACTCACGCTGGGTCAGGGTGAGGAGACATCCCCAGCCGCACCTGTGCATCGGCAGCAGGGGGCTGACAGCGGCCTCTTCTCTCCCTGGTTCCCCTGCTTTCCTTTCCTTTGCCAAGTACTTATTTGCTTAAGTTCCACAGAGCAAAGGTGCTATAATTAGAATGCAAAAGGTGCTAAAGTACAAAAAACTTCAGGATATGAGTTTAAAACATCGAGAGGGAAAACAAAATCCCTTGTAAGGTGGATTTTAGACATCTAAACTTAGAAACTCTGCTCAATTATTTACTATCCAACTGGCAGAGGCAATTCATTTACTTGGTGAACCTCACTTTCACTGGTAAAAAGAGAATTACAGTGCTTCTCTCAGATTTTCTTTTCATTTAATACTAAGTGCTTGCATATGCCATGTGCTATCCCACCCTGTACTAAATATTAACTCATTTAATCCTTGTAACCACGCTGACTGTAGTCACTATCATTACTGCTGCTTTATAAAAGTGGAAAGTGAGGTGCAGGGAGAGGAAGTGCTATAACTTCCCAAGAATATGTAACTTCCCTACGAACACACAGCCAATAACCAGAGGAGAAAGGAGTCGAGCTGGGCAGTCTCCCTTCATGACGTAAGCTCTTACTCACTGCACTCTGGCAACTATTCCTGTGTTGTACATGTTTTTGTTATTGTCCAGGACTGGAGACTTGCACCCCGGCCCTCAGTGTGTGCCACACAGGCCCTCTACCATGAAATAAATAGCATACACTGGTCTGTCCTTTTTTTCTTAATTCATTTGAAACAGGATCTTGTTAGGTTGCCCAAGATGGCCTTCAACTTTTGATCCTCCTGCTTCAGCCTCCAGAATTGGTTCCCATAAAGTTTCTGAGCTTTGGTAGGCATTTACAGAAGGATAATTATCAATGCACATTAAGCAATAAACCTAGCTGCCAAGTCACCACTGATATGTAAATGATTAGCCCCGGGCACCACACCAGGCAGCTTTCCTTAGTTAGTAATTGCAGCTGAATTAATTATACTCGGCTTATTCTGGGTTCAAATTTGATTCCATTAAGTATGTTCCATGAAACTGAGACACTTGTTATGTAATGAGGTTGCCTACTGATGGGAAATAAACACAAATAAAGTTCTCTATATACTTGACACAGATGGAGACACTCAATTTACCATTACTGACCTAAAGCTCAAAAGCTGGGTGCACATGCATGTGTGTTTCTCAGCACATGCTCTACTACTAAAATCTCGGGGTGTTCAGCTCCTGTGTGAAGAAGGGGAGCCACTTTAGAGGAGCAGTCCAATGCAGAGGTTAAGCAGTGTGGCTTTTGAAGCAAGGGTCTAATTTGAATCTTGGCTCCCTGGTCTCAAGTTATATAACAACTTAAACTCTGCACCACAGCAACCTGTCAATACCGTACTTCAGCCAGCTGTGGTCAGGACTGAGGGAACATACCCGTGAAGTGGTAAACAGTGCCTACCACATAACAAGCACAAAAAGCAGCTATTTTCATTTGTTACTATTTTTATTGTAATGATTATCATTAGTTTCTTCAATATTTGTTTAGACAAGACTTGCTTACATTACAAATTTTGTTTTTATTCTAAGGAAGGTACACAGAGAAATTATGTTCCCCATCATGTGTCACTTACATCCCATTTTTAAGAACGTACTAGCGCACAGGGCCTTTTCGCATGCAGTGTTTAATCCCACTGTGACCCCTGGAAAAGATACAATCACTCTTGAATTCCATGGGTCAGCAAACACAAGCTCAAAGAGGACAAGTGGCTGGCTGGTCCAAGGTCGATATTACCAAGTGCAGAATCTAGGGGCTGGAGGTTTAGCTCAGCGGCATAAGCACCTGCCTTGCAAGCAGGCAGTCGTGAGTTCGATCCCTGGTACCGATAAAAAACTAAAAGACAAAAAAAAAAAAAAAAAAAAAAACCAAGTGCAGAATCTAATGCATGTCTTGAGTCTCCCTGTCATATTCTAACTCTACTACTAAAGGGAAGCAAGTCCCTCCTTTGAACAGTCCTATCTGTCCTAAAGTCCAAAAGAATTTCACTTCCTTTTTCACCAGCTGGCAATTTGTCTTTACGGTAAGCAACAGCCTCACTCCTCTCCCACTTCTTTTCCTGAGTGGGATTCCCGGATTCTTGCCTTCCCTCAATGCTTTATAATCCGTTTCTGTATTCTGCTGCTCAAACTCAGGAGCAGCAGCTTCACGCTTGCCGTCCTCATTGGTTGTCTCTTGAATGCTAAGTATACCATTTTTAAACTATTTGTTTTTCCCCATTGAAAAGTTCTAGGTTTAAGGTTTCAAAGCATTTAGCCCTGTTTCTTAACTTCAGCATCTTAGTTAAACATCTGTGCAGTGTACCACAACACTGCTATATGTTAGCAAACTTCCCAGGTGCTCAAATAAAATATAGTCACAGAAAAACTACTGCTGACTGCTACAAAGCTAGCAAGCCATATATAGTTGATAGACAAAAGAAAAACAAAGCAATACACACTGTGTTTAATTTTAGTCTATAAGAAGAAGCTGCCCAAACATTCCTATACAATCATACTCTTCTGCCTCTTTTCCTACTGAAGACCCCACACAGGTGAGCAGGCTGGTAGTGCAGTGAGGGTACCATGTGACCGTGTTGGCCCGAACAGACCCCCTCCCTAGGAAAGGAGTCCCTTCTGGGCAGCAGCGCCCTGCAGAGTGCTCTAGGCCTGAAGCAGTGATGCAGCAGAATACAAACCAGAGCTTCCATCCCTAAGACCAGCTGAGAGTCAGAGTGCTAAAGAACTATTCAGAGAACTGGGGGGTAAGATTGCCAGAGTCCTTCATCAACCTAAATCTTTTTATTTAAACCACAGGATGTTTCCAGGGTAGACCTTTTATTAAGGAAGTTACAGTTTCATTATACAACTCAGTGACTCTGAGCAGTTTCATGAACAGCAGACCTCCAACAGAGTATTATGGTGAGACTTCAGTGCTAATGTCACAAGAAGACAGAATTCGTAGAGGGCAATGATGATTATGGAAGTGGAATGGGTCAGCAGCAAGATAAACTGTTTCTCTCCCTACCTCCATACATAGTAGGGAAGAGCTGCTGGGACGTGGAAGCCTGGACCGGCCCCAAAGGGAAGCAAGTCTGTAGCCTTTCAAGCTAGTCTGACACTTGCATTTAACCAGCTGCACTATTCTCTGGCCATGCAAGCCATTCGACAACATTTGGGGACTCTTTTGGCCACTTAGAGTTTTCAACACTGCTCTGTCTTCTAGCTGTCCCAAGACCACCCAGCCTGGTTTTTAAAAATGAGTATCCCTCTTTCACTTCCCCATCTCTTCCCCAAACCAACCTCATTTCCCCAAAATCAGGGCAGAGGTTTGATGATTTAGCTAATTCATGATCAGTCATGATTTCTGAGTCTTGAGAGAGAACATTCATATTTTGAAGTAGATAACAGCCAAAGGATAGGACATACATTAAGGGAAAAGAAGTCTGAAATCTTCTCTGAGCCTTTTGATACCTAATACCAAAACAAACAAAATAAAACAAAATCAAGACAAGCAGCTTTAGATCATTCCATAAGCCCCTCCTCCTATTTACTTATTTATGTTTTCTGGCTTTTGCAAGCATCCTTCAAGGCCAAAGGGAAGTCTCACAAGGGGTAGATCAGGCACTCCACCCACAAGTAAAACCTCCTCAACCATTTAAGACGTCACTGAAAGTGATCCACACGTGAGATCAAGTCAAAAATCACAGCTCACGAAGTTTCAACTATTTCACCTAACCTAGTCTTAGAAAGCACTAGTCATCTTACTTTCTTCATTTAAATACTATTTTTCACACAACTAAAATCAGTATATACAACTACTACTTCTTTCATTTACTATGACAAATGTTTTTCTATGGCTTTAAGTAAATTTATTTTGTCTTTTAAGCACTCTTAGCTGGCTGGTATTTTCCCTGCTCTATGAAGTTACAGTGGTCGATGGGAAAGACTTACATTATAAATAAATAAATAAATGGAACGTAAAAATTCTTACCTTGCCCACCTCATACTGCAGAGATGGAAAAAGAAAAGTAACGAAATGGAAGATAAAGATTAGAAAAGCAAAAGTATGAGAAAGATATTCTGAATCTAAGTATGATCTGTGGACTAAATTTTCTAATTGGAGATTTAGCAAAAATAATTCCACCCATAAATTATACTGTTAATATCTAGATGACTGCTTCAATTTAGGTAATTTTGGTACACAATGGTAATAACTGAACCTGCCTATGTGTTCACCAATTAACAAAATACCCCAAATAATGCACTTAAGAACATGTACTGGCTAGGGGTAATGGGGGATCAAAATAACACTTCACATTTTGCCTTGGATTTAAGACCACAGAATCCACTAAAAGATGTGGATATCAAATCCTACTTGATGACTACATATTCTTTCACCTGCTCCAGAAATATAACTGAGATGATAAAACCTTGGTGAGAGTTCACTGTTTAAACCCCATGTCCCACGAGGCTGTGTGGGGTAGCATCATGAGCTAGTCCTTCATCAGAGCAGAACTTCCACCCAGACTCAAGAATGGAGCCCTAGGGGCTGTGGAAGACCAACTGCAAAGGACAAGGACATCCCCCTCACAACTGGCAGGAGGCCTCTGAAAACATCTGCTATAGTCAAGATGCTGCAGGTCCTCCAAAGGCCATGCTGAATCCTGGGATGGTGCCATTTGGAAGCCATAGACCCTTTAATAGATGAGGCCTATTGGGATCACTGCATTAGTCCGAGCTCTGCTACTGTGACATGCCTATATTTTGTTCTCAGTCCTCTTCCCCTCTAGGTTTCTCTCACTCTGCTCCTTAGCTAACATAGGTGAGCAGGTCTGGTCGCCCACATCCTCCCACCATGCTGTTTCTGCACTGCTGGGGCCCTGAAAAGCAATGCCAGCTGACAATGGACTGACACCTCTGAAACCGTGAGCCAAAATAAATATTTCTTTCTCTGAGTTCATTTTCCTAACTTAGAAGCTAACAAAATCCCTTGGAGAGTGTACACCCAGTGAGCTACAGACCGTGCCCTAGGACCCACTTCTTAACACTTCTACCACCCACCTAGCACCAAACATCTAACACTCAAACCTACTGTGCTCTTTCAGTGTCCCAAACTACAGCACATACCCAGTATAGATGGAATTATTTTAGATGTTTAAATTACTTTAAATGCAGTTGTTACACAGAGCTAACTGTACACATGGGTATATTTATATTACAGTAACCCCTGTGAAGCACATTATTTGCTAATTTTCCTTACTCTTAACTGTTCATTTGTTTCTCTTGGTCTACTTTAGTAACGCCTCTTGGCCGTATTGCTATCTATAGCCTGATTTAGACAGGGTATTACAGCAAAACATGTACCGGCATCTCTGCACCACCAGTTAGGCTGTGACACACAACATCCAGATGTGGTGCAACTCGAATGTGTTTTGTCAATGCTGCTCTCAGGGCTATAGGAGTGAGGTACATCCTCTGTCCGCACTCTATTATTTCATTTAGGACATGTTGCTGCAACTACATACCAGCTTTTCTTTCCCTATGGGGTCATGAATGTGCTGAAAATGTCTGAATAAAGAGAGATTTAGTGTACATTAACATAGAGCATGACATTTAATCTTAATTTTTATAGTTAACATTGTTGCTGATTAATTTTAGATCTTTAAAACACTGGCAATGAACACATCTTGGAATCTGGCTTACAACTTCAGTCATCAGATCCCTGCCATCACCCCTGATACACTTCAAGGAAACATCAATACTTTTCCCCTACTCTCCAAATGCATAGATAGATGCATCTGGACTTTCAACAGGACTATATCTTGATAAGCTCTTGCAAGTTGGAAATACTCTAAACTGGAAATGTGTTTATGACTTAACCTACCCAGTGTTGTATGGCTGCCTTAGGGAAAAGCACTAGGGTGACTGATCTGCAAGCTGAACTAAGCTGCTTTTCAGTGCAACGTTTTTCCAAATTGAGAAAACTGCAGATTTACAAGCTATTCTAGGAATAATGGAGAGATCAACCTGAACAGTGATGCTAATACAGTCAAAACACAGAAAATCTCCACCACTGTAAGGAAGGACTGCCCTTCTCAGCTACAACCACTTCCTCTTGTCTCCAAGTCTTGCTCAACCCTGGCCACAAGAAATCTGTTCTCCATTTCTATAACACTAAGCCTTTCTCTTCAAGGTAAAACTCACCAAGTTATAAATTACAGGATAACTGAGGGAACCAAAGTCAAAAGCCACATTCAGTAAACAGATGAAGACTCGGGGTGTATTTTAATTGTAAATAGCTGGCAAGCATTGTGCTGAAATGAAAGCACCTTGAAGCTAACTCCAAGGTGGGCTGCTCCAGATGAAACAGCCATTTCAGCTCAGGTTTAACATAGCTTTGCAAGCTGCATTAAGTTGAAAATGTAGAAGACAATTTTCAAAAACCATGTAAAAAACAAAAACAAAAAAGGCCAAATGGCAGGAAGTTTCTACGGAGGCATTTTAATAGCAGCAGATAGCACTGGAATGCTCTTCTCAATACCACAATTAGATGACTGACTTCACCACTGTCAGCACTTACTCTGGTAAAGAGAAAGAAAGCCTACATTTAATTCAACCACTAATAAGCAGCCTGGATTCTGAAGGCTAGTAAAAGTCCAAGTAAACAGTCCACCTGCTACATCAGCAGCAAGGTCAGAGTCTTCACAAGCTCCTGGAACCTTCTGTTTCCTCAAGTGTTCACACATGCAGAAAAGGGAATTCCTAACGTTTTGTGCCTCCCAAAGATGTACTTTTCAGCCAGGGTCAAAGCAATAACTTTCAACAAAAGGAAGGTTACTCCCTCCTCATGCCTTCTGTCACCGTTAACTGTAATGAACACAGGCTGCCCCACAGAGTTTTCTGAAAGTTTCAAGTTTTCCCCATGAGTTTTACACTATTTTATTTAGAACAAATTAAATAGCATAAGTAAAAACTACAGTTATTTAAACTGGTAAAATTATGTTGGTTAAAAAAAGAAACACAGAAGAAGATACTCAAAAGGTATGTGAACAGAACACTAACTGCGTAAGTAACACTGAGAACCAACAAAAGGGATTCTATGTAAAAGCTTCTGCACAGTAGAAGAAATCACGAGAGTAAAGAGACAACCTACAGAATGGGAATTTTGTTTTTGCTAACTGCTCCCAGGCAGTATTTGGAAAATATAAAGAACTCAAAAAACTTAAGACTCCCCTCAAAACAACTAACATGAATAGACACTTCTCAGATGCTCAGATACATGTTAAAAACTCCTCACACTCAATGTAATCATTATACACTTGCAAATGTGCTAATGAAATTAAAAATTGAGGAAAACACCTGTAATGACCCAAGTGACAAAAGCATGCCTTTTCCCTCTATTATCCACTTAAAAACATCAGAATGCTAATCTTAATAAGTATCAGAAGGAAAATTCTGGAAAGAGGAAGTCAATTTCATAACTGCATCTGAACATACAAAAGTGAAATGCTGAATAATTTAAAAGACAAACTCTGTAGCATCTCTTTTGAGTAAGAGACAACTACACCCAGATGACTGGGCTTGCTTGACTTGGCTGGATATTTAACCAGGGTCTGTCCAGTGCTGGCGTGCATCAGAAGCACAGTAATGCATGACTGCCTAAAAATAAGATGTCGAATCTAAAAGAGCTGATCTCAGAAGCATAATGTAGAATCCTAATTGCTAGAAGCCAAAGGAGAGGGGGAGGAGAGATGCTGGTCAAAGGTACAAAGTTTCAGTTAGATAGGAGGAATAGTTCTGGTGACCTCTTACACAGCACGGCAACACAGTTAATAATGTATTGTGCATTTCTTTCTTTCTTTGTGTTATATATTTCAAAACTGCTAAAACATTTCAGATGTTGCCACCAAAAGAATTGACAAGTATGGGTAGTGATGAGTATGCTAGCCTAATTTGATTATTCCATGATGTATACATATATCAAAACATCATACTACACCCTATAAATATACACAATTATGTGCTAGTTTAAAAATCTGCATTGCTAACAAACTGTGAGGTGATGCTGATGCTACTACTCTGGAGATCACAATGTAAAGCCACCTAGATAATCAAGATTTTTGTTTTTTCTCATAAGTTGTCAGGCACTCCTTGGATAACACTAAATTTGGAAGGCTTAATTATCTTGTGCTTAACTTGCTATGCTGCTCTTTAAAATACTTCAATTGGAGTAAAAACTTACACAACTCCGAGTAATTCATTATTGAGTTGTGCATCAGTAGCTCAGAATTCTGGACCCGCTTCTTCCTGCTTCACAGAAATACCCAGATGAGCTCCACGGGGCTCTTGGAGCGAGAACATGTCGACTCAGCTCTGGGAGGTAGCAGGGTTGCTTCAGTGCAGCTTCTCCCCACAAGACACAGAGCTGCTTCCGAGCAGTGTCTACAAAAGAGCTCCTCTGCTCCCCTTCTCACATCAGCCAAGTCACAACATGAAAAAAATGTAAGTAAAATCCTGATGTGTTCAAATTAAATATATCTTACCTTTGGTCATAAAAGTTTTCTAGAACTGTTCTCTGCATGGCTTACAAGATCCTTGAGAAGAGAGGAGACCGACCTGGTATTTGCAAAGTGTCCAAATGCCTGCTTTAGCTAGTTTCCCACCTCCTTCTGTCAAAGCTTTTATCAGAGCATGTAAGTTATTAAGAGTAACAAAATCATCTCATTATTGGTCTTTTTATCTCATCAGAGGTGTTAGTAACAGCAATAAAATGACCAAAAAGAAGACAGTCAAAAGGATAGAAAGGGCCAGGGATTTAGCTCAGCAGCATAAGCGCCTGCCTGACTGCCAAGCGCAAGAGCGAGGTTGTGAGTTCGATCCCCAGTACCACAAAAAAAAAAAAAAAAAAAAAAAAAGAATAGAAAAACTGAAAACTCTCTACAAAATGGACAAATGACCAAGCAAGATAAATTGTAACCAGTATTTTATTTAATAGCAAAACCAAGGTACTGCTAAGATAAGAGAGGCAGCACACAGGATCCCTGCCTTCACGGGGCTTTGCTCTCTATCTGGCAGGGAAGGCCAACAGCACAGTAACTGTATCCATTATGAAAGCAACTCAGCTTGGACATGGCCTATCTTGGGGAAAGAAGAGAGGGTACCAAGAAAAGCTTCCCAATGAAACTGACCTCCATTAAGTTTAAACACAGAAAAAGATGACTGAGCTGGGCAAAATAGGAGGAAGAAAGAGGGGAAAGGGCACAGCGTGCTTCTACAGAACTCAAGCACACTACACAGGAAGAGCGGAAAGGAAGCTGAGAAAACAGGCTCTACATACAACGGCCAGGAGCACGGGGGAATCAGAGGACGCGATCATGTCCACAGCCAGACTACAGAACAGAAAGGGGTGAGCAGCCAGGAGGCAACCCCTAGGGCAACGCAAACACACACGGGAAGGCTGGCACAGAGAGGGAGAGGTGCGTGCAGAAGACACAGCCACAGTGCGTTCTAACGGTGAATCTCGGCTGCGGGATACTTTTCAAGCCACAATGCCCCTTCCTTCCTGATGTCTGACACACAAATCACTTAACTTGCAGAGGTGTCATTTTCATGATTTGTGGAGGATTAATATCTTCCCTATGTATCCCTGAAAGTCACAGCTGGGATCAAAATACCATCTCTACCTGCATAACCCTGTTTTTACATGTACATTGCTTTCTACTCTCCAAAACTCTTAATTCCATTTCAATTCCTGGCTAAAAAGCGAGCCATATGTCTTTATAATGAGCTTTTTCCAAAAAACAAACAACAACAAAACGCCAACTACAGTATATCACATTTGGTATAACAAGCAAAAAAAAATGTCTGTATGAGAACTAATAAGGAGAATTCAAGAAATAAATCTAAGAAAAGATGTGTAAAAACTGCATGGAAAAGCATACTAAGTAGTATGTTCAAGAGTATAATTGCACCAGTCTTCCCCAAATGAAATCAGTAAAATTTCAGTAAATACCCATGGGTTCTTCATAAAATTAAAACAATGTAACCTTCAAATGTATAACCCGGAATCATAAAAATATAACATTGAATGAGTAAGTTATACAAGGAAAAATTCTAATATCATTTCATAAACACAAAATAATATGCATTGTCATGGATTCATACACATATAATAGTAATAGTGTAAAATTTGGATGGGAATGTTAAATATCAAATTAAAGAGTGGTTACTGAAGGAAAGGGCCATGCAATCGGGGTTTCAGTTTAAGTATAATCCTTTATTTCTCAAATGAGTGGCGGATACAAAGGTGTTTGTAAATTACTCCCTAGTCTTTAAATGCTTTCTGTATGTTTTAATATTGTACAAAACTACAGAGTGCCTTTTATTTAACCATTTAATAGCCTGCTCCAAGTGTTACTGGGCCAGCAGTTTGTGGATGCACTGACCATCCCAGGCGAAGCTCAGGCAGGTGCGAAATGTTTAAGATACATCCTGTTATCTTATAAAAATTAATGAAAAAGTACTCAATTGTTGGTCATTCTGTATTTAAATAATTGGACTGGTAAGTAGTTAAAAAGCATATTATTTCTTTTTGTTTTTCTTTCAATACCAAGAATCAAACTCAAGGCCTCATGCTTGCCAGGCAGGCGCTGCGCCACTGAGCTAAATCCCCAACCCAAGCATGTTATTTATTATATGACCCAGCTCAGAAGTTCCCAAACACCAGCCCAATAGTGACATCAGCCATACCCGAGGTACTTGTTAAAAAGCACAGATCAGTAGCTATCCCAAGACCAGGAGGGAAGCCACATGACCCCAGAGCACTCCCACATTTGTAAACTCTTAGTAATCCCTGGCTATGTTAGTAGCCAATCCATTAACTACACTACTTTCAATGTGATAATGAGATATTCAAATGCTTCGATATTTAATCGCTTTCCAATTGATGTGTCTCAAATGGATTCTAATTTAAAGGCAAAACACTACCTAAACTAAAGAGATGGAGCCTAGTGGGAGGGAAGTCAGGTCACCAGGAATATGCCCTTAACGGGGATCACGGGACTCCAACTCCTCCCTCTTCTTCTCTACTCTGCTACGTGCTCCATACCATGATGTGCTACCTCACCACAGGCCCAAAAGCAATGGGGACAACTCGCTATGGACTCCAAAGCTGTGAGCCAAAATAAACCTCTTTGGAAGTGGACTCACAGATACTTGTGTTATGGGGATGGAAAGTTAACATTCTCTCCTCTCTCCCAGTATCATATTCCCTGTCTCTCATATACACACATGCACGCATGCACACACACTTACTTTCCCCAAATAGTTCAGAATTACAACTTAAAAACCAGAGATTATCTGGTTTGAGACGACATAGATCTACTGGGCGCTCAAAGCATTAACACAGAAGGACTCACTCACCAGGGCTTTCTACTCGCTTATAGTGGTAGGGGTTGATGCAGACCTCCTTCTGCTTGGAACCAAAAGGAAACTCGCAGCACTCCAGTGGTTTTAGTTCATGGTGGCTCTGAAGGTCAGGCCAGCGCCACACACGGCAGTAGATGACGTGAGGCAGCCCCTTCCGGTGGGAGACCTGCAGCCTGCCATCCAGGGAGCGGGGAATGGTGACACAGTTACTTGGCTGCCCTGGGCAGCTCAGGGCCTTTTCCAGTTCCTCCATGGCACCTTTCTTTTTCTTCAGTTTTTTCACCAAAGCATCAACAGCTTTCTCTGCCCACTTTTCTTCCTCATCACCCTGTTTCCACCCAAGGAGTCTCTTCACAGCTGGGCTTGTGAAGGAAAACAAACTTGTCACATTCATAATGACCGCACGCGTTACAAGCTCCTCAGATATGTGAGCCAAAGGGGTCTCCAATGCAAAAGGACCACAGGAGAGGCGTCAGGTATTCACATAGGCTTCTCTTTAGCTTCTCAGTCTGCAGTCCTAAAAAGCAGAAATTACCATTCCCAGTCTTCTATAAAGTAATCCAAAATCAGCACCTAGAAACAAAAAAAAAAAAGAGAGAGAGAGAGAGAGAGAAATGTTTAGCAATCACCTCTTCCATAGAAGCATAATTAATTATTATGTGCCAGGTAACTTAATACTCTTATGCACAGGTTATGTACAGGTGGTCCCGAGTCTGTGATGGTTGACTTCATGAAGTTTTTACTTTACATTGGGTTTACAGGGAGGCATCCCCCTCCTCACTTGAGCAGCATCTGAGTTATAGTATGTTGTGGACTGAACTATGTTTCCTCCAGATTTTTCTACTGGAGCCCTAGCCGCCAGCATGACTGCACTGGGAGACAGAATCTTTCAAGTTGTGAGGCCATGAGAGTGGGGCTGTAATGCCCTAGGACTGGTGGTCTTTGAAGAGAACTCTGCCTGAGATGCAGAAGCACATATCAGATGAGGTTTCTCCCAAACAAAGAAACTGGAAAATAAAAAGTCAGTTTCTGAAAAGCACCAAAAAGCAGCTAAGAAAAAAAAAAAAAAATGTAAAAAGCCAAGTTCCTGAGAAAGGATAAGCAAAGAACTCAGCTGAGCATTCTTCACTTCTTTTCCTCTGAAGGCAGTGCCAATGCCTGTGGCATACACAATAAGGGATCTAGTAGTCAGGAGCAAAGTAGCCAGTAAGAGGCTAAACGCTAAAGAAGCTAAGCTGAGCTGCCAGCAGTTTCCCAGTACTGAGAACGGAAACAGCATAATACCCCCAAATGAGGATCACCTTAATCTTGGACCAGATCAAAGTGATGGGTATCACTAATGGCGTGGCCAAAAAACCAAAAAACAATAAAACTCTCTCCTGAGAGGAGAAAACATCCTCCTGAGCTTCTGTAATGTTTCCCCCAACAAGGTACAGCATCAACCAAACGTCCCAGGCATACAGAGAGGGGACAGAGTGTCCAGAGTAAACCAGAACGGACCCAGATCTAAAGATGTGGTCCAGATACAAACTTTAAAATATTAACAATTATTAATATGTCAAGAAAATAGAAGACAAGATTGAAGATTTTAAGAGAAAGTGGAATATATACAAAAGAATGAACTAAAAATTCTTGAACTGAGAATTATAGTAACAAGGTCTAAATAGCAGGCTAGTAAAAGTAGAAAAAAAAAGATTAGTGAACTAGAGGATGAGTAAAAAATGTTCATATTAAAGAAAGTTTTTTTAAGAAAAAGAATAGCTAGAAAACAACTGATTAGATGTAGTAGATAGGCCAAAAACGGTCCACTACCATATAACAGGAGTCCTAGAAGAGAAAAGCCTATGGCTGAAAAAGCCTCTGGCCAAAGGTTTTTCAAAACTGCTGAGTCCACAACAACAACAAAAGATACAACTTTCAATGTGTCATATCACAAATCGCTGAAACTTAAAAATACGATTAATCCAAGGAACATAAGAACAGTAGAGGAGCAAATAACACATAAGACAAAAATCTTTTAAAAGACACACAACCAGCAAGGCAAAGTGGCCCACCTGTAATCCTAGCTGAGATTTCAAGGCTGAGATAGGAGGATCACAAATTCAAGCCCACCCTGAGCAATTCAGTGACTTAACAAGATCCCACCTCAGTGTGGAGGCCCTGGTTTCAACCTCTAGCAGGGGAAGGTGGGTGTGTATGCGTGCACTCACACACACACACACACACACACACACACACACACACACAGTCTCTCTTTAGTAAGGCTGGCAGCTGACATTTCAACAGAAACAATGGAAGCGATGAAATGACACCTGCAACATACTACAGGTAAGTAAGTAACTGGTAACTTAAGAGTTCTACCCTTAAAGGGAGCACACACACACACACACACACACACACACACACATACCCTTCAAAAATCTTTAAAAAGCTTCAAAAATCAAAAGGACATACACACACACAAACCCTCAAACATCACTGTGAAACAAAGATGGTCTCTAATAAGCACATTCGGAAATAAAAGCTTGCTAGTGGATTGACACTACAAGAAACACAAACAGGAACTCCTCAGGCCAAAGGATTTTAGAAGGACTACAGAAAAAACCAAACCAAACCAAACCATGCTCCTTAAGGGTAAAGGTTAAACGTAAAGGAATACTAATTATACAAACTATAATAGAAAATGTTTTGTCATGTTAAAAATACATGGAAGATTAAAATAATGGCTAAAAGCAAAAGAAGCAAAAAAAGGCAAGTTAGTGTTCTAAGGTTCCTGTTTCATCCAGGCCATAAAGCATTAATTTTTAATTTCATGTAATACAGTAACAACTGAAAGAATAACTTAAAAACTACAACAAGCTAATAAAGGAAGTAAAAATATGGAATTCTTAAAAATATGATTAATCCAAGGGGCCGGGGATTTAGCTCAGCGGCATAAGCGCCTGCCTTGCAAGCAGGCAGTCATGAGTTCGATCCCCGGTACCGATAAAAAGGAAAAAGACAAAAAAAAAAAAAAAAAAAAAAATATATATATATATATATATATATATGATTAATCCAAACAACATAAGGACAATAGAGGAGCAAATAATAGATAAGAAATTTAGATCTAACCTCAAAAGTGCTAATAATTATATAACTACAAACAGAGGAAAATATGACAAAAGATGAGAGTAGAGATGGAAATTATTACTTAATTTACAAAAGATACACATTCAGTATAAGACTATAGAAAAACAAAGGTAATGGAAAATACATATGATGTACATTCTAACCAGAAGGCCAACACAGCAATCGATTTGAAGTAAGTCTTTAGAATAGGAAACATCGCCAGAAATTAAGAAATGCTGAAGAAGTGATCTACCATGTAGATATCACAACTTCAAATTTTTAAGTGAGTCTCCATATACATAAAGCAAAATCTAAAAGAATTAAAATGACAAACAGGCAAACCCACAAAATCCTACTGGGAGACTGATATGGTAACTGAAAAATTAAACAAAAATTGATAGAATAGTAAAAAGTTTAAAAATTCGATCAAGCTCATGTATGCTGCTCAGTGGAATTCAATATTAGTAGAATAGGTAGTATTTTCAAGTATATATGGAATATTTACCCAAACCAACCATATACAAAACAAACCTCAACATGTATCAAAAAAGTCAAATTACACAGGATACCAAGATCATCTGAGCTTAGTACAAGTAAGAAATCAATAAAAAATATTGGCACTGAATGGTTAATAACCACACTTGTTTAACCCATGAGTCAAGAAATTACAGTGGTGACAAAATATTTTTAACTGAATGATTACAAAAATGTGACATCCAAAACATGACAAAATATAGGATGTGGCTTCCATCATAATTAGGGGAAATTTCAGAGCTTACATTCATAGATTAGAAAAAAGCTGAAAATTAACATTCTCATAAGTATTTACCACAAAAGGGGGAAAACAGTGAATCAGACCCAGAGAAAATACTTAAAAAAGGACAGCAGAAACTTGGGAAAAAGAAGAGAAAAATTTGTATAATAAAAGTTCATTCTCTGAGAGTATTAGTAAAATCATACAAGCCCTTAGCCAGGACTGAACCAAAAACGACAGAACTAAGAGCAACAAATAAAATGGGAGAAATCATTACCGATCCTCATATTTTAAAAGATAATGATTTACAAACATGTCACAGTAAATTGTGCATTTATGACTACACTGTGATAATCTACATCTCTGTAATCCTCACTAGAGGAAAACCGCAGAAGAGCTCTTACTTTCTCCTTTCTTTGTAGCTTAGCTCAATAAATGTTTGACAACTGACTTTGTTTCATGAAGAACTTTGATGACCAGATAGGAGATTCAACTTCATTCGGCAGGGTATAGGGCAGTGGTGGTGAACTTACTGCATGCATGCCACAGCAGGCTGTTTATCTCAGAAAGCTCTAAGAAGTTCACCATCCCTGCTATAAGGCAGTTAGTTTTCTTTTTAAAAGAACTTCACCTAAATTTCTAGTTATTCTGAAGCTGATCTTGTTTGGTTTTTAATAGAAAAGGAAAAAGAAATCAAAACCGTGCTATTACAAAAGTCACACTTGGATACAGTGTACCTACTGATATGTAAATCTACTCTAAAGATTAGTTTTGTAAAAGAACAAGAAAGACAACTTTCTTCTAGCTCTCTAATAATAATTCCTAGGATCTATATTTCTTCCTGTTCTAAAGGTCCTTTTCTTCTTCTCTGCAAATGGCTTTGTAATATTTTACCAGTGATTTTCAAATAAAGGGGGTTAAGCTTATATCAAAATCACTTGGTGCTATTTGGAACTCTGATGAAAGTCTGTTACGTAAGACAAGTGTTCTGGGGGTGGCATGTAATGACCACTACTTCAGAGCTTTGTTTCAGCTCTTCAAGATGACACACATTCAGCAAAGCCCGCGTAGTGCCTGGCTCTGAGCTAGACATGGGGACACTGGGCAAAGATGTCCAATCTCCTGGAGGAGCTCAGAGTTCAAAGGAAGAGCTACGATGCAAATAACTAACTCTCAAAAGCAAGTTGCAGCCTGCGTGGCAAGCCTAGAGGACTGCCGAGATGTCTCACTAGAGGATCTCTAAGACTTCAGCCAGAAGAGATGCTGTGACTGTGGCAAGGTCAACCATGGGCACAAGGAATGGGGGATGAGGCTTTGGCACTGTACATTTGCACACCACTAAGCAAGCCCAGATAAATGTTATAAATGCTAGGAAACAAGTGTAAACAATGCCATGGTCTGAAAGTTTACGTGCCCCCCCCCCAATTCCTATGTTAAATTCCAAACCCCCAAGGTGACAGTATTAGGAGATGGGACTTTGGAAGGTGATTTAGATAATGAGGGCAGGGCCCTCAGAGATAGGATGACTCTTACAAAAGACTCCTGAGTAATCTCACCTCCTTCCCACCTTGTGAAATTACAGTCAGAGGAGGCCATCTGGGAGGAAGTGGCCCTCTCCAGACACCTATCTGCCAAAGCCTTGATGTTGGACTTCCAGACTTCAAGGACTGTAAGAAATAAATTTCTGGTGTTTATAAATCACCCAGCCTATATATTGTTACAGCAACCTCAACTGACTGAGATAAATGTAATACAGTGCAGAAAGAAGAGAACAATTAATACTATAGACTAGAGAAAATATCAGACAAACCATACAGGATGAGCAGAATTTTGCAAAACAACACAGCTTATTTCATGACTGTTTAATAAGCGTTTTACATCTACTAATTAATCTTACCAACAAACTCTCTGAAGTAACGACTATCATTTTCCTCATTAAAAAAAAAGTGAGATATTGAAAAGTACAATGCCTTTGTTCAAAGGTAAGTTTGCAACTATATGTAGCAGAGCTAAGATTTGAATCCATTTTCCCTGGATTTTTAAAACACTTTTCAACAATGCTACTTCTAACAGACACATGAAAGCATCCACAGGATTAGGTGTGGTGGAGAGGACAGGAGGCTGGACTGGGGCAGGAACAGGACTATGAGGGCCTCCGCCATAGCCTGCCCGTGAAGAGGGAGAGGTTTTTGCATACAGTACCCACTGATCAGGTCTAAGTTCTGGAAGGAGAGCAAAAAGCAGCATCTTCACTCCACACAGAAAGAAAAGGAGAGGGGCCACTGGGTAGAAAATTCCCCAAAATACTAAAAAGTAAAGCGAAAGGATCACAAACTTCTGTGTATAAACATCACAGATGAAACAAAATGCAGGCTGATGGCTACTTTTTGTCTTTTTCAGCCAAGCGTTTTTTACATGCAAGTCAAACATGCAACCTCCCTCCAAAGGAATGCAAATGAGCCCATGATACTATGGCCTTGGCCAGACGACTAGCTTTTTTCTGTCCCTTTTTTGCACTTCCTGCCTTAGATTATGTCAAAAGCTAAGTGGCCTTATCAGTTTAAAGTGCAAAATAAAAACATGAGTCAGCAAACAGAGATTTCCTTTCCTCTTGTCAAACACAAATATTTAACACTGATGAAGAAAGGCATTTGTCCAGTAAAGAACATCCCATGAAGGCTTTAAGAATAACGGACTCTTCATTCCAACTGCCTTTCTTTCAGGAATTTAAGGAACTGATCAAAGATGGAAAGGGAAAACAGATCACATAAAGAATTTCATTTATAAGAGAAAAAAAAGGAAACATAATAATTGGGAAATAGTCAAGTGAAATAAATATGTGTGCATCTTTTCAATGGAAAGCTATGTGGCCCTTAAAATTATGCTCACAAAACTATCCTGCATCAGAAAAAACCATAAGCATAATGTACAATGGTGTACAAAGCAGGAATAACCAAAATATTAAAAGTGCCTGAGTTTGGAAGATTAGTAGTGTCTCCTCTACTCATTCTCTAGTGAAAAATTAAAAATCAAAATTTTTGAAAAGCCTTAAATTTGCCAATTACAAAACAAGAAAAAGAGAACCCTCCCCAAATCCACATCAATTCATGACTATACACTCTGCTTAGAACTCAGACTGGACTTCCAGTTCTGTAGAAATAACCAAAATGTAGTTTAAAATGGCTTCTACACTCAGAAGCTTTTCCTATGAAGTCTTACTCATGAAAGGATTTCTAATAGTGCTACTCAAAGTGAAGAAAAATGACCTTATAATACTCTTTAAATGGCTAATTATGCAACTTATGTGGCATTCCTTATTATTAAAAGAAAAAAAATTAAAATACTTAACTGCTGTTACTTGCTCTGTGTTTAACAGAAGCCTAATTAGTCAAAGTACAATGGTCATTTTCTTCATCTTGGCCTCATCCAGTCAAGAAATATGTAGTTATTCAACTGACTGAAAACCCCGAATATCAACCTGCCACTCAGCACCTGGTGGATCCCAGATTCTCATAGGAAATTAATTCAATTTGTATCTGATGATGCAGGTGGCCCTCTGGAACTGTGGGTTCTTGTGTCCACGGATTCAACAAACAGCAGATAGAAGCATTTAAAAACCTGCAGCTGTACTGAACATTTATACTTTATACTTTTTCTTAACAGTGTCTTTTATTTACATAGAATCTATATTACATTAGGTATCCTAAGTAACCTAGAGGTGATTCAAACTATACCAGAGGATATGCATCAGTTATAAAACTCTGTGCCATTTTGTATAAAGGATTTACGCATCCTGCAGACTTTGGTCTCAAGGTTCCTGGAACCAATCCCTCACAGATGACTACACCTTCAATAAAACAATTGGGGGAAGGGAGAAAATATGACCAAACACCATCAGCTTAAGACAAGAGGCAGTTTTACAATTCTTGGACTGGCACGGAAACCAACAGACCAGACAAAATGAATGACCCTATTAAATATTAATGGGATAATTAAATTATTCAAGAAGATAAACAAAACATGGATCTTGAAAAGTGATTTAAGAAAAAAAATCAAAGACTCATACTACCTTTAAAAAGGCAACTGACAGAAGATAAACGATCTATTGTCAAGGAGGAAAGTGACTCATTTTTTTCCCTCCAGTTCTTGTTCTCTGGTTTATTACTCTTTTCTTAATTAATGTTGAAATATCATGGCATAAAGATCAAAAGAATTAAGGAGCTAAAGGTACAGGATATTGATTAACTTTACTTTGAAACTGTTTAACAGCTGGGTAAGTTATTCAAGAAAAAAAGGGCAACTTTATAAAAATTTTGTTTGATCTGTTTTTTTTAGGATACAAGTATTTCCAAGTAATTCAATAAGCCAACTATATACACATTTCCATACTTATACCACTAGCTACCTTCTTAAAAGAGATGATCTTCTATGAAAACAGAAGAAGCAAGACTTGACCTCCCAAAGCAGACAGATCTACAGTGTAGATTCAGAGTGATCATGGGCAAACTGTAATAAATTCTAAACTTCAGTGATTTTAATATATAAAAGCAACTTTGTTATTTACCTCACCAGATGCCAGAGATGTAAAATACCTCAATGACATGATTTATAATCAGTAGCAATCTTAGTACTATGGAAAGGTACAAGTAAGCCATCCTAACATCCTGTTTTAGATAGGATTCAAGCCCTGCTGAACTAATTCTTATCTCCACTGAGATGATTAAATTAAAACTTCAAAAAGGTCAAAAGGCAGTATATATACCAAGAGATGTGTACTGTAACTTTTATTACTCCAAAAGGAACTACTTTTTAACCTGCTTGGTTTCCCTTAGGTACTAAAATTTTAATTGCATACTTTTAACAAAGGCATAATTGTCCAAACAAAGCCTAAAGAGGTTTTATACAGAGATCCTCTCAAAATTCCTGACACTCACTGAAACCATAATTAATAAGACACTAAACACTACAGATTAAGGTTAAAAAAACTTAAAATGATGAAAGCTGCAAAAATTTTTTCCTGGGACATAATGCCAGTAAACATTTTAAAACAGAAAAAGCAACCTATTATTAATTCAAGAATTGCACTGACTGAGCTTTGTTAGTAAGAGTAAGGAGAATTCACAAAATGGGGATGAAAATTTTAATCCTAAACTCATGTCTGTAACAAATCAATCTACTAAATTAATCAGAAGTTCAGGTGAACTGAGAGTTTGAAACTTTCGATAAATCTAAAACAGCTATTACTTTAAAATGGAACAGCAGACATGGCCATGAGACTAGTCCAGTAGAATTGGCCTCTGCTCACACCTGCAGATAGAGAAACCAGCTGACGGGCTGGTAATAAAGCAAAGTGGGGACAGTGCTCAGGCACAAGCAGGAGACGTCTGTAACCGGTGCCCAAATACACGACTGATGAGGTGGGAGAGGTTACTGTACAACTCCTTAAGGAAAATGATACATCTCTAATCTTAAGGCAGGAAGGAAAAAAAAAAAGGACAATTTAAAAATTGCTATACAAGTCCAATGTAATGATATGAATATAAAAACAGATCTAGTTATTCAGTCTCACAAAATAAAGCAGAAATGCTCTGTGCTATGGTTTCAACAAATAATCTCAAATTCTTCCTTCCCCCAGCGACTCCAATTAGAAATGAAGCTGGTTTGAGTATCTGTATTGTAGGAATAAACAGGTATTGCAACCCTTTCTCCTATTTAAAAATAATAGTCAACTTTTAATATTTTCCCATCTGAAACTACCTCAAATATAGCTAAGGAAGATTCACCAAAATAAGGGGGAAAAAAACCCTAAAAGAAAAATGGAGGTGGAAAAAAGCTCTCTCAATTAGAAGCCCTACAAATTCTAATTCATGTTCTAAAGTATTTCATTGCTAGAAAGTTAGGTTAAGATAAACTCTGCATCAAGTCCTCAGCAAAAGAAAGTATCTAATCCAAACTCCTACACAAGCCATGGAAGTATCAGGAAAGAGCACCTTTGCTCCTGGCCAGGGCAGCATCCACGACTGCACCGGGCCAATGACTCCCTACCCTCCAGACCTACACACAGGACTGAGGACGCACGGTATCCAGTTTGCTTTTTTCCCTTTCAAAACAAACAAACAAAGCGTTTTCCACATACAGTCTTCTAAATCTGGAGAAGGAAGGGCTAAGCTTTGAAAACCCAGATCAGTGCACTAATCACTACATCTTCAAAGCACAACTGAGACCGCTGCTGCAGTGTGGAGCTGGGCAGAGAGAAGGGGCCAGGCATCATGGGAATCAAAAGCTAAAGGAATAATGTGTAAACTTCGAACTCCAGCTTAATGCTTATAATAAATTCAAATGATTTCAAAGCCAAATGATTTCAAAGCAGCATACCCTTGACCAAAAGGAAACAGTTTATGTATGTCATAATTATGTGAATTTCCCAGGATAACTACTGTTGATACATTTAGTTGCACCAAATAAATATCTTAATATTTTTTTCAATGTATTAGAAAATTAAAAAATTCCTCTTTCTTCTGGTTATACTCTCCTAGTCATCCGTCCATTTTGACTAACCTGGGTGGTTTACAGAGCACCTAGTTAATATTTTTTTGGTCATAGAAATTCCCTGTGGAATAGCAGGTGTCAGTTCTGTTGTCTCATTAGATGATTACTACTGTAGGCAGTAATTATCCTGTAAGGATTAGTGGCAAACAAAATTTGTCTTACTGTCCCCACCTTTGACAAACAACTTGGCTTTCCTCTTCTCCTCACCATTTCCTCTAAAAGTCATACAACATTCCTTAACCCAAACGAGTCCACATTCTCCCATCATAAATGTAATGGGAAGCTGTCCTCCAGGATGCAGTGACGCTGCAGGGATCTCTGACAAATCCCATCTCTGTTCTCGTCAACTCCAATGACTAAGTGTGCTGACTCCTCAAATGCAGGAAAGACCAAAGTCCTGCCGGGGATGTGGCTCAGTGGCACAGTGCCTGTCTGGCAAAATGAGGCCCTGAGTTCAATTCAAAACAAAATAAATTAAAAAAAAAAAAAGACCTTTGGTATTTTAAAATATAATTCTATTGATGATACAAGGAAAAAGTCTATGATAGTTGTCTACTAGAATAAACCATCCTGCTGGAATTGAGATCACCTTGGGAGTAGCAATTTTACAGACTGCAAAGAAGGCTACATGTGGTAAACAGGTGGACAGTTGTGTGGAGTCATGGTTAACAAGTCCAACTGTTTAATTGAGCTACTGCCTTACTGGGGACCCCTCACAGCAGTCCTTCAAGGTATCTATCTCTGCGTCCATTTCACCAAGAAATGTGAGACTCACAGGTTAATTTTCTCAATTCTAGTAAATCAAAATTTTAATCCAGGACTGACTGATAAATTTCATTAATTAGGCTTTTTAAAAAGTAATCTCAATGCCAAATTCCTATGTGAAAAAAGCATCAGCCACAACAAGGAAAAAACCTACCCACTTTATTTATTTATTTTTCTTACATAAAACTCCTGCTGTATTTCAATTTTTGGAACACATTTCTCTCTCTCCACTGACCTCGCAGGTGCTGTTTACGACAACAAACACGCACATCTGCAGGGCTGAGCCAGTGTACTCAACGCAGGACAGCCTGCCCCTCTCTCCCTAAATTTAGATCCCACAGCTTAGCTCCTAATTGCATAATTTAATCAGGACCCTCTAGAAGGGAAACACATCCATATTCATCACAGGCATCAAAGGAAACATCTTTACAAGTTACATCCTTTTGCAAACCAACATATGGTCTCACGATACTCTCCCAATTGTTGAACTCCTCCTCTGGGAAGAGCATGGAATTTTATTTCTTTTTATCACTTGAAAAAATCACTTCCCTCCTAATTCAGTAAAACTGGGTGGAGGCTATTTCCTTCACAGGTGAGAGAAATAAAACTTGTTGATCTGTCATTGTCAGGAATTTTATCGTTAACCATTTATTTTATGGATTTTCAAAAATGGAAACAAAAGACAGATTAAACCCAGAGCAAGAAATCAGGGCCAATTTGTCAGGCTTTCACATAAACTCCTAACATTTTTATCATTTTAGGACAGTTTCTAGATTAGAAAACAAGAATCTTTAACTTGAAAATGTTTGACCTCAGCTCTCCACTTCATAACTGTACTTAAAACAATTTCTCTGATTCAGTTTGCTTTTCCAAAAAATTCTGTCCTCCAGTGAGATAAGTGGTTCATGTAATAATTCATTATAAATATGTAAGACTGATTTAGAAATTAGTATATGCTGAATAACTCAAAAGTGTTGTATTTTATTAACAGAGCAGTACTGCAGATAAAGCTACTTTAGTGCTTTGTATATAAAAAATGAAATTTACATTTAATTTTTGTTTAGTGAAGTTCTAACTTTATTCCAAAAGAAAAAGGCTAGTTATAAGAAACAAGAGGCACTAGAGTTGTTCAGTTCCTCCAACAAATGCCTACTATGTGCTAGGAACTATGGGATACAGTACTGGAAGAGACAAGACAAATTTTTAAAGCTCATCAGGTCTACATTGTGGTGTTCCAGGAAGTCCTCACAGGACCCCACAAAAATATTCCTGGGGGGACAGGGACGGGATGTAAGCAGCTGTCCAACAAGCAAGAGGTCTGAGTATGGTCACAAAAAACAAACAAACCAAAAAGATACCAGGGGAAGCCTACAGATGAGCAGCAGGAGAAGATAAAGTGCGAAGGCCATTTAGCAATAGTGTGCCTGAAATGCTTGAGGAGCAGCAGGGAGTCCAATGTGGCTGGAATGCAGTCAGCCAGGAAGCAAAGGGAGATGAAGGTGGAGGGCTAAAGGGGAGACACCTGGAGCACATGCAGGGCCAGGGCACCTTCTGCTCCCACCAGGGCAGGGACCCACTGGGAGATTAGAACGGCTGGGAGCCACAGCCCAACCTGTGGTTCAAAGCATCCCTAAAGCTTGCAGCCTTGAGACCCAGAGAAGGATGCAGGACTGGAGCAGTGTAGGGGCAGCAGACAGGAAGCCAGGGCAATTAAGATGTTACAATTTTAGGGCTGCACATGGCAGAAATGGTGAGTTCTGAATGAATCCTGAAGGTATGTTAGATAACTAACCGTAAGTCAGAGAAATCTGTGTAATTTTTAGAAGTGCGAAGGGCCTTGTGATGCGGACTCAGACTGAAGCAGACAGGAGTAGCCCAAGAATGAGGACATGAGCAATATGCAGACAGTGCCTTCTAAGGGCTGAGGTCTTGTGGAAATCTGGGAAATCAATGGGTAGTGAGGAAACAACAAATGAGGAGGGAAGGGCAGTGGGTCCCACGTGACAGTCAAAGCAGGGTTCCTTCAAGGTAGAGAAAGGTCTGGGGCGACACTGAAGGGGATGGAGGGCTCTGAGAGAAAACAGAGAAGGCCTGAGGGGCAAGAGCATCTCAGAGGACACACCCTTACTCAGAGCTTCAACAAAGACCAAGTATCTACTAAATATGAAAAAGTAAGCCCACGGGCATGCACCACCATGAAAAATAAATGCAATCATTTTGTCTGCAGAAAGAAGCGACCGACTATTATGCACAGCCTGAGTTCTGTTCAAAACCACAAAGAGAAACAGAACTGTGTACATTATGCCACGAGGAAACAAAACTGAAAGCAAGCGGCCAACTCCAGGAGTGAGCTGGGCACAGGGAAGTGCAGGGAAGCTGAACACTTACACTTGTACCCAGGGACTGTTTTCACATTAAAAACCCCAATAATAAGAACAAACAAAAACCTATTAAGTATGTGAAAGATTTATTTTAGCCAGATGAGATGGCACATGCCCAGCAACTCAGAGGGCTGAGGCAGGAGGACTGCCAGTTTAAGGCTGGCCTCAGCTACTTAGTGAAATCTGGTCTCAAAATAAATTCAGAAAGGCAGCTTTCCACACCCTGGGTTCAATCCTCAGCATGGGAAAAAAATCTGCACAGCTCCAGAAAATAGCACCATGACCAAGAGGCACCAAGATTCATTTTTTTATAAAGAATAACCAAAATAGTATCTACAAGAGTAAAATACCATTGAAGTGGGCTCTTCAAAGAATTGACTCCAGCACACAGGGTTGGAATACATGAACTAATTCCAGAGGAATAGGATCTGGATTGGAATGCACTCTTATTAAGCAATTCAGCTGCATGACCAAAAATTCACTAAACAGAAAGGCAAGCTGCCTTCCCATTCAAGTCTCCTTTCCATTAACAACTCAAATATCCATCAAGATTTTCAATGCATAAATTTCTTACAAATAAAAAGAAAAGTTGGGGATGTCGCTCTTGGCACAGAGCCTGCCCAGCAAGTGCAGGATCGTGAGTTCGATTCCCAGTGCAATAAATAAATGCAAACATAGGAAACAAAAGTTCAATACTACTCAACTATGTTCAGGAGCAAGTTGGCCCTGTCTCTTCTGGTACATAAGCCTGCTATTTAGATGAATAAAATAACTTCTAAAAATCAAAGTTTATATAAGCCCTGAAACAAACACTGAGATAGTCAGATTCCACTCTCTTCAAATGGTATCAATGGCCTGCCACCTCAGAAGATAAACTGGACCAAACAGAAGAGCTCCTTTCCCATAAGTGTCAAAGAAGCAAAGGTTTTCACTGATTCTAGAGAAATAATGTTGCAGATGTAAGCAAGCACTGTCTACAGAATCCGGTGAGATTGGCACCCTAACTCTAGCCACTGCTGGCCTCTGACCCCATGTTCAGATCAGTCCTACCCAACAATTTTCCTAGAGTGACTTACTCATCACTGGGTCAGGCTGGAAAACGCCAGGTATGCTAAGAAGGCATCAGGACCCAACTTCTCCTGCTGTATGTGTTCACTTCTCAGAGAGCTTTAGTCTCCAAGAATTCTTTACTGAGCAAATTCTGCCACAGACACAAAGGTGAGGGGGGGGGGAGAAAATGAATATAATGCACTTCTCACCGATAAAGTTGGGGGAGTAGGACAGACTGTGATAAGGGTCCCAGGACAATGTTTGGGGTATGCATCTAAGGAGGAACACAGATGCAGGCAGGGTGGCCAACCCCTGTGCCTTCCTTTGCTACAACATCTCCTATGGTTTCAAAATGTTGTTGCTTTGGAACTTGCAATGCAAACACAAAGGCTCCAATCTGAAGACTCAGAAAGTCTGCCCCACTCTCACCACCAACTTCAAAGAGAATCTTGTATAGGTGGTTCTGTGGGAAACGCCACATAAATTTGTGGTTCCCATCAATTTTCAGCACAGGTCAAGTATTCAGAAAGAACCAGAACATACCCTCATCTCATTATCTCCAACACTGCTCTCCAGAAACACCAAGCACTTTTCATGCACCAGCATTCTTAATCCTTAGGAGAATCCTCTAAGGTAAATTCCATCTTAGAGGTGCCAACACTGAGTGACACAAAGGCAAGGAACTGGCCAAGACCGCCCATCCCCTGCTTCTCCTAAACCACCTCCTCCTCTGCGGAATAAAGCAGAACCAACAGACACAGGTTTTGCTTTAATCCCTTCCCTAATTTAGTTTTGTATTTGTTGTTGCTTTCCTTCTCAACATATTATGCTCACCTTCCTAGAACATGCAGAAACTGCAACTTATATCAAGGCAGCAAAATCAAACTCATTTTAATCCAAAGTTCAAATGAGTTTAAGAAGCGATAAGCTATAATTCAACAACAACAACAACAACAACAACAACAAAAACTGGCACTATTCCTTCACACCAACAGTCCATGCTGGGGTTCCACTCCTTTTTCATTGACAAATATGTGGAATATAAAATTAACTCCCTTTATGAAAGTCATTTTCTTTATATCCCCACTAGTTATTTATATTATAAAGAAAATGGTACAAAAATTACAGGCTCATGTTCTTGTTAGTGGTGACAATTTTCCAATCAAGGCAATGTGGAACAGATGACGGCTGCTCATGAGAGAATACTTCAAGAATTCTTTCAAGCATTCTATGTACGTAAGGCAAACAGGATTTGTCGTCACACCCAACACAGCTGTAAGTCACAGTGCTGCCTGCTCCCTCCACGATTCAGGTTCTGGGGATGCAGAGTAGAGGGCAAAGATAAGGCACTCCTGCTGCTGCAGATGCTAAGTGACACCAGCCTTTATCCCACCTGCCTCCGAAGCCACACCCCAAGGTTTCTCAAATGTAGCTTCACAGGAGTCCAGCAAAGCATCCCTGGCCTTATCCACCAGATGTCCATTGCACCCCCTCCCCAAAATGTTTCCCAGACACTGCCAGGTGGACCACAGCTGTAATCTACCATACTTTTCCTCTTTTCTCTAAGTAGGCTGAGTATCACGGTCCTCAGCAGTTTGGTTTCACTGAACTTCTAGAGTTGCAGATTCAAGGAATTGCTAGTTCTTTCAAGAAAAAAGAGAAAGCTATCAAACTCCTATCTTTTCTAACTCTCTTCTCCACAAACAAAAAGGAGCCAGTCAGTCAATCCTCAGCATTTAAACAGTGTGCTTCAATCACTTACAAGATCAAACTCTGCAGGCACTGCTGAGAATGAAAGAAAGACACGCGTGGCTCATACCCACAACACACCCTATGCATCTCCTGCTAGGTTTTTCAAAACACCAGCACAGAAAAGTACCTGCTGTGTTTCAGGCCAACGGCTCTTCACACTGTTGTGTATCCTGGTGGCGCTTTTCCAAAGCTCCCTGCTCTAACCCCGCAATGGCTCCTGGGGCTGGGCCGGCCACTTCTGTGATGCTAACTGTTCATGGGACACTGAGGTGCAGATGGGGTGGAAACCACTGTGCAGAGGAACACACTAACACGAAGATCACAAAGGCAATGTCCATACCCTCGAGGGACTGAGTCCAGAGAATATGGTTTGTGAATTAAAAGGTGTCAGAGCTGAAGCCAGACTAGCCAAGCAGGTTAGTACAGCTCCTCAAAGTGATGAGATCCTCAGCCCACATCCTACAGTTATGATCTCTTATCCTAACTTCACCAAACTCTGTAAGAGATGTACAGTGAATACACAGACTAAATAACACGCTGACACAATAAACTCAGTTTGAAAAGGAGGCAGGAAGTAAAAGCTCTACCAACTGCAAGAAAACTTCTCTCCTAATCCCTTGATTTTCTGAGACTATTCCAACTCTGGGTTGCAAATAGTCTCTCAAATTCAGACTATGTAACGTTAACAAGCATGGTTTATCTTCTAACTTTTCATAGTTATCATCATCTCTTCTTACCAGATAGCCTGCTCCTTTAAGGGAAAGACCATCTTTACATATTTTTTTGCTCATTGTACACACAGCCAGATCCTGGGTACACAGCAGAGCTGCATGAGATATTTGCTGAATACTGACTTAAAAAGTGATACCCCACATCAAGGATATACCAGTGTGTGTGTGTGTGTGTGTGTGTGTGTGTGTGTTACTGTGGACTGAGCTCAAGGCCTTCAAACGGAGCTACATCCCAAACCCTTCTTTTTTTAAGACAGGATCTTGCCAAGTCACTGAGTTGCCCAGGCTGGGCTCAGACTTCATGAACCTCCTGTCTCGGCATCGCAGGGCACCAGAATTACAGGCACACACCCAGCTAGGATGGGCTGTTTTTAAAGGAAGCTTTTCTAGAATGCAGAACATCTTATCCCACATAATTTATCAACTCTCTACTGTTTAAATGAAACAAATGCCACACGGTTTTCGTGCCAATCACTTAAATGATAATCAAGTTAACTGTGTTCACACTTAATAGAAAAAATGTAAAACCAATTCAACATTCCTTCCAGCTTGAACAAACGAAACTGAAGTGCTCAGCACACAAACATCAATACAGGAAAATAAAGAGGTTGTTACTAATTGAGCCAGACAGCAAAGGTAACAATAGGCAAAAAGCAAAACAGGAAGCCGTAAATGGACAAAATGCCAAGCTATATACTATCAGCAGTCCTGAGTTTAAGAAAGGGTAAATGTGCAATCTCTGCAGCAACATTCACTGCGTCATTACTGCCCATCATGAAGAGCAACTGCAACGCGATGGCGTTCCCAGCATTCCTCTTCCTCGCAAACTCCTCAAGAGTGTGAGTCACAAGTCCGCGCTGTGCAGCGCACCTACCACCCACCGGTCACTCATCAGAAAGGACTTAGGAACAGGGGGGATGGTGGCAGGTCAGGAGGCAAGCACGCAGGCGAGACTTCTAACTCCCACCCTGAGATACTGTCAGGTCAGTTAAACGAAAGGAGACTGGGGGGCAGCTTCCAGTCTGTCCAGGGGCCAGGTAAGCGCTAACGTGAGCAGGAAGGCAAAGCAGTCAGTGTGAGGCTCCTCCCCATCACCAGTGGGTTTGCTCCTCACGGGCGACACGTGAAAAGCCACTAATATGCCTAAGAGAAAATCTGCAAAGTTAAACGCTGATGCCTAACATTTAAAAAATGTTTTTCTAAGAGGTTTTATCATACTTGAAAATTTTTCACACTTTTGTCTTAATGCCTTATAAACCAGTCCACCTGAAGAATCAAAATGTACTCTGAGACATCATTGTGTCTCTCAAGAATGGGTAAATGCCACTACAAAAATCGAACATGACAACAAGGAGAGAAAAAAGCCTATTTCAAAGTGCTCGTTTCTAGGGAAGATGGGTATCTTTAAGGTTTGTCCCTCTGGCCAGCTGACGAGAAAGGCATGACAACATCCCTGCAACCCTTTACGTTATAATCAGGAGACTCCTGACCCAAGATCACATCACAGAGGGAAGCAGGGTGATGCCAAGGAACAGACCGAAAGGGTAGCCTCTAGAAGTCCGACTGGAATCCACTGTGCTCCTCCTGAACCCCAGGCCTGCGACGATGCTGGGCAATGCTGGTTTTCTTTCCTTCAGTTTCTGGTCCATCAAGAGAGACATCATAACGTTAAAGAGACAGCATTCTCATTGCAGTACCAAGTCTGATCCGGAGTACAGAACACTCTATGGTTATCAGTGTGGATTTCATTTGTCTCTACATTGCTTGCTCACATTCTTTTTCAGTTTTTTTCCTACTGAGGTAGTGTTTTTTGTTGAAATCTGCTTTATGTTTAGTTACATAAATGCTGTCAAATCCATAAAATTTTTCCCTTTGGGATTTCTGCCACATTTAGAGGGGCTCCAAAGCTGGCGATTAATCACCCCCTCAAACCGGCACAAATCAAGTCTCTCCCATTTTACAGAACAAGATGTCAAGAATCTGCGCTAGAACTTTTCTGCACTGAGCATGTTGCTCTAACTAAAAATTTTTAACACTAATAAATGCTATAGAAAACCGATAGACAAATTCAAAATACTTGTATTTTTTAAAGCCCTGGGAAACATAAGTAACTTCTTTAAATCACTAAAGGGATTCTTCTCTAGCTTAATTACTATATTTTGTTTTTAAAAAAATTTTTTTTTAAATCTAGAACTATCAGGGAAATGCTCTACTTACAAATTCACAAACTTGGTATTTCACAATTTCATTACCAGGATTTTCACTAATCAGTGAAATGAGGCTGCTTCTATCATGACTCGCTTATCTTGACTGGACTCAAAATTGCTCTCATTAACAAGCTAGACTCTTAGAAAACACTGATTTGTATAAGTGGTTAACATAGTTGAGTGCTTATTATGCGCCAGGTCCTGTGCTAAGTGTTTTATAGGGTCTGTTCTCCACTAACTATAAGATGCACCTGTTAAACTTAACACCACTTTACACTCCTGAAGCCAGTGACAGCTCATGGCATGTCATGTTTAACTTAGTCTTTTTCCTCCTGAGTAGCACATGAAGTAACACCTGACAATTATCCGCGCTTAGATCAGATGATACATGGAAGAACAACTCATTTCGTCTTCGCAGCAATCCTGAAGCTGATATTATTATCTCTGTTCCAAATGAGGCAGAATCTAAGTTAATGGTGGCTTTCCAGTCACAAAGCAAATGAGTACCGGGGCTTGGACTTAAGCCGAGGCAATGTGACTCTAGAGCCCCAGCCCTGAACCCACCTGCTGTCTGTAGGCCTACCACGCCAGAGTCTTACGAGAAAGTAGCAATTACCTCCTCTTCCACGCAGCCTCCTACTTCACTCCAGGTTCCACACCTACTGTTTGCAATCTGTATTCTCAGTAATCCCTGGGCACGCTAACTACAACGTCTTTCAAAACTTTTCCATTACTCTTGAACTTCCCCTAACACCTGCTGACTCCCTCACCTTCAGGGAGGATGGGCACAGGCCGATGTGAGCTCTGACCTGGCCCCATCCTGCTTCCTCCTGTTTCAACCCCACCTTGCCATAAAGGCATCACTACACTGTTCTGTCATCTGTGCTCAGGGTCACAAACTCCATCAACTGCTTGCTATTAACTGCTTTCCTTTAACCTTCAAATAGGATGATGTCTCATCTATTCTGAAAGACATCACTTGAAGGAGCATTAGAATCTATTCTGCAGCTCTTAGAATATTCAGTCTTTCTCTGCAACCACATTCATTGGTTTCTGACTTTTTCTCCTTTACCGTGAAGAATCCTTTTCCCCCTGCACACCTACTTCTGGAGCTGTTTCCCAGATCCTGGTTTCGCCACTCCTCTGACCCCACACTTTTCGTCCAGTTCCTTCTTCTGCCTACTTTGAATATGCCTCTGCTTTATGAATTCCCAACCATAGGCTCCAATGGAAAAGTCAGCCACCAGCTTTGTTTTCCTCCGCAGTCTCCCAGATTGGGCACACGACAGTCAAGTGTCCACACACTAAGCTCCAAGCTTCTCCGGAAATTTAGTCAGACTCCAACCTACCTGTGTAACACTTCTAGTTAATTCCTTGCCTTAAATTCTACACATCAATTCTAATTTGTTCTTAATTCTACAATCAGTTTTTTCCTATTAAGTACTGCTTCACTAATCTTCCAGCCACTGATTAGAAACTTAAGGACCAACTAGCCCTCTTTCATTGTTCTACAGCCACACAATCACCAAGTCTTTTTATCTTTTTTTTACATAAAATGACCTCTGTTTCCACTTCTACCTTCACCAGAGATTTATCATCACACAGTTAACTCACTGGCTTTCTATCTGCTGGTATCCAGGCTCTGTGCTCTCCAACCCAAACTTCATGTCTGAACATTTCCAGCGACTTTGCAAATGCTATCCCATTCTAGCAAGGAAAGGCCCTCAAATCCTCACCCCAACTGGACCATTCAAAGGTCTCCTCCGCCCTCCCTCTGCCCCTTTCTGAGCTCCACCGGGAATACCCCCTGGGCGCAGGCAGAAAGGCTCATTGTGCTCTGCAGCTCTGTGCTGCTCCAGATGACAGCCACAGGTGACTGCTGAAGCATGTGAGACCAAACAATGCAGTTTCTCAGTTGAACTAGCCACTTTTAAGTGCTCACTAGCTACTTGCTGCTTATTGTGTTAGCACAGACACAGAACATTTCCTACAGATACTCCACTGGAAAGTGCTGTTCCAGAGCTATTCGACATTTGTGCTTACATCCCAATCTCCATGCCAACTAGTTCCACCTATGCAAACCACACATGTCCTTCCCTACCACAGAGGTCTTCACGTGACTTGTCACACAGTTTACTCCTGTTAACCCTGTAACAATTCTTACATTGTTGTTGCATTTAAATGGTCTCCCCTCTCCCACCCCACACTAGGGATTGAATCCAGGGCCTTCACACTGAACTATTTCCTAAAACGTTTTTGTTTTTAAATTTAAGATAAGTGCTCACTGCATTGTCTAAGCTGGGCTCAAAACTCTCCCACAGTGCAGGATTACAGGTGTGTGCCACCATGCTACCATCTAATTATTCATTTTATATGTCTTACTAATTATTGAGCTTCTTAGAACTAATAAATATTCAAGGAATGAATGAAGCATATACTTATAATACTGCACCAAAGTTATCAAGTAAGGGCATATTTAATATCCCTCCTTCATTAAGAGATATTTTCTTTCAATCTAAACAAAAGATCATGCATTTAGCTAAGTGAATGACTTAATTTATGCTTAGTTATAATAGCTGAAGACGATTAGTTCGTTTTTCTTTCTTAGTGTTTGAAGTTAAAAGGACAAAAAGACATACAGATCTGAAATTTTTCATTTCGCATAAGTACACAGCAAAGAAACTACAGTAGAGAAGAGAAAAATGAATGAATTTTGAGTAACTATATCCTAATACAGACCATAAGAAAAAAGTATCTTTGATAAGGAAGCCCTAAAGTAAGGGGAAACCGCAAATCAAGCATTAAGAAATTATGTATGAAACATATTTTTTAATCAGTACTCTTTTATCCCCTTGTTCTTAAGTGTGACAGTGAATATTCATTTACATTCCAAGTGTAAAAGCATATATACATATGATTTATGGTTGTTTGTATACATGGCATGATAAAGAAATACGGTGAAGAAATTTCAACATATAGTAAAAGACATATTCCCCCCTTGCTTCAAACACACTTATTCTTTTACTGTAGTAAGTTTTAAAAATTTAAATATTAACTGTATTTTTCAATCACTCCTTGTATGTCTTTTCTTTTCTTTAAATTCAGGCACAAAACAAAAACACCAGTTAAAAATCACAAACCAGGTGCCAAACACTAAGCACCAAGCAGAAAGATTAGGCAGACTCACCTTCTAAAGAAGGAATCCTCACTAATGCTGTCCTTATAATAAAAATTACACAGATGCTACATTGGTCAAATACTGCAGTTCCCAGTACCTTTCTAAAACTCTAGTGTAGTCTCTGGGGTGAAACTGTTCCTGAAAGAAAGACAGTATCCCCTGCACAAATGAATGTTCTAGAGAGTGGGCTTGCTTCCGAAAGTAACAGCTGTAAATGTTGTTTTTCTTCCCGGATTTTTTTTCTTTTCTTTTTGGCCTGTAGAACTAACTATGGTATAAAATTGACACCACTTCAATGTACACATAAAGGAAGGGTTTAAATTAGATTTCAATGCACACTACTTAGCTTTATCTTTTTCTTAAAAAAAAAAAAAAAGCTATAGCACAGTTCATGTTAAAAATACTTAAGGTATCTTTGCCGCAAATCAGATCATTAGATTATACTGAATATTTGTACTACCTGATTATAGCAGAAAATGCATACAGAGAATCAGACTTCAGCTGGAGCAAGGAAATGACCCTTTTGTTTTCAAAATACACCCTGCAACCTTAGTACCAAAAACTAAAGCCACAGCAGAAGTATCAGTGCATTTCATCAAAGCCATTTTATGACTTACAGTGATTCTTTTCTCCTCCTTTTTATAGTTAAATTATCCTTCCTTTTCAGACCTTTCTCAATGTCTAAGTAGTCCCCTGTAGGCCTTCCTAAAACTGCAACTCTAGCTTTGGGTGCGAAATCTAATCTGTTTCTGAGAGTCAAGAGAGAAGACTTATGTATTTCTTTGTAAGTCAGAACTGTCTGATTTTATTTGAAGGATGTACAAACTTGCATCTCCCATTTTCTAATAAGGTCCCGCTGATTACATTAGACCTTCGCCTTTTCTTTTCCATCTCTAAAATGAAAAAAGAATCAATTTTAATCTGTAGAAAACAAACATCTCTCTATGATTGTCAGACTTGATTCCTACTTAGCTCAAATAGTATTAAGTACCAAATGCCAGCAGCGTGCCAAAAAATTCTCTTTTTCTCTCCTCTCCAAATGATACCGGGTAAGCTCAACCCAAAGCCTCAGCATTACAGTGAGCATGGGAATAAAAAAGAAACACATGACTGTTCACCAACACTTAGACGGAGAAAGGCTTGGCTTCCCTGCTCCCAGTCACCAGATGGGTGACTTCTGTCGAGCCAGGTATCTTCTCCAGGTCTCAGGTTCCTCACCTTAATATAAAGCAACTGCATGAGGAAATCTCTGCAGCAGCTCTGAATACCACATGCTGTATCTGTATTCTACAAATGGGAAATTTAAGTATTAATGTTTATGGATGCACATGGCAAGGCAAGTCCTATAGATGCGTCACCAGAAAGGTCATGCAACTGGGGTATTTAAGTGGACACACAAACTCATCAGTGTGTATCAACGTTTTTGGATAGGAGGCTGGGATCCACAATAGGGTCCACAGTTTCATCAGATTCTTAAACAGCCCTGTCTCGCTGACTCCCCCCTCAGAGGAACAAGTGAACTGTAACATATCACACAAGAGTAGACACCAAATACTGAAAAAAAAATATTCAAAGAATTTGCAATGAACTAAATTCTTATCTCAAGATATACTGTTTAACTGCGCAGGGAAAACAGAATAATTTTGATGAAACAGATAAACTGAGGTACTAGAACTTTCCTTGTCAGTACTATCAGTTTGTGATCATACACGAAAACAAACACAGGAGGGAAACAGTGGGAATTATGCAGAAAAGCAGAGATAAAACTAACCGGCTTTGAAATTCATTACTTTTATGTCAGATTTATTCTTTGAATCATGTGCTATTTAGATAAGTACTAATTTTATCCCCCCCCCTCAAATGCTTAAAGATGGCAGAAAAACAGGCCAGAAAAATCACAAAGAGGGCTGTTTTCAAGACCTAAAATATAAAAGCAAAGTGACAGCTAGCCTGGGATAGCGAAGCCCAGTAGCACAATGCCCATGGGAGAACTCTGGGTTAAAACTCCCAAAATGCAGTTCAGAACGAGTCAGACCGCCTTATTCGTATCCCAACTAAGATTATAAATAATAATCGCTCACTAGTTATGCAGCCCAGGGCAAGACATTGAATCACTAGCCTCAGTTTCTTTTCCTATAAACGTGGTAACAGTCCTTAGAAGTTTTGAAGCCTACATGAGACTGTAACTATTACAAAAAATGCCTGGCACAAAATGAAAATGCAGAAACAATTACTGGCAGTATCTCTTCTGTCCAATGATCTAAATCAAATTAACGATCCACGACACTAACAATAAATATCTACAGAAAAGTCAACTTCATTTTTATCCAGTAGCTTCAACCATCACTTCCAAACCATCTTTTTTAATAAAAACCGGTAGTTGATAATAAAATTAACAGGTACACATAACTTTTCTTGGACCCTACAGATTGATTAGAGAGGGAACCAGTGAGAACACACATAAAGGTCCTGGGTGGCGCAGTCTGGGACACTGATGGCGAACCTTTTAGAGCTTTCAGTCATAACACACCCCACACTGCAGCACACGTATGGTAAGTTTGCCATCACTGGTGTTGCAGAACTTTCGGGGATGTGGGCGCTCTACTACATACATAATCCAATATGGGGGCCTTGACCCGATATACAGAATCCAATTATGTGGCCACTGAGCATTTGAAATGTGGATACTACTGGGGAAAATGATTTTTTTAAGTTTAATTTTAATTTAAACCAATAGATATAACTTTTTTCTTTCTTTCTTTCTTTTTTTTTTTTTTTTTTTTTTTTTTTTGGTACAGGGATTGAACTCAGAGACCTTACACTTGCCAGGCAGGCACTTAAGCCACTGAGCTAAATCCCTGGCCCTGCTATGGCTACTTTATTGGACAACACATTCTTGGAGATCCATCAACTGAATAAAGATTATAGAAATTTACAGAAATACGGGTCTTCTCCTGATTTGCTCATAAATTCAATTCAAAGTTTTGTTTTCAGTAGAGGCCTAGTACCTATGATCAGTTCAAGAAATAGCATTTTATCTCACTCATACATCAGTGCAGCACAAACTCAACGCTAGTAACAAGATCAGAGATAAAATAGGTGAAACTCTGATATTTTAAAGGTCCCTAAGGCCAAGTTAAATTCAAGTTCACACAAAGCATGATTTATTACACGGACCAGAACTATGAAGGTCCTTATCAAAGCACCCCCAAAATATCTGACTCTACACCACCAAATGGAAAGCTACTTATTCAGTGAAGACTGCTCACATTTATCTTCAATTTTTTGCCCCAGAAATTCACAATTCTGTGGTTTCCCTCTTTCAGAAACACTGGTATTCTCTGCCATCTCGGCTATTCTGCTATAACAAAATCCATGTACCACCCATATCTGAAGTATAACGCCAGACTCCTGCTTAGCTGCCCCTGTAATATGGTTTAATTATGATGACTGAACTAATAGGCTGACATCATAGACTTTTACAGGCTGACCCCATGTCATCCTGATGTATCATTTTGCACCAGTTCAGTGCTGTAAATCAATTTAAGATCTCAAGCAGGTTGAAAAGGCTGGTAATGATGCTTTCTCTGCCGTCTCTGGAGACTCTACATTATACACAACTTACATTATTTATAAGGCCTCAGTGATGTCTCCATTAGCCTTGTGAGACTACACAAATGAGATCTTTTATACACATGCAACTTGGCCTTGCTTATGTAGGCCACTGCAGCTTAAATACGCTTGTCTAATTACACTCAGGTTGATTCTTTTTCTATTCTACTTAGTTATTAAATTTTATCTTGAACCCAGAATAGCTAGAAATCAAAACTACACCAAAATTTAGTTTTTAAATAATAGCAGTAGCTGAGAAAGGGAGAATTACTTCCTCTTATTGCTTTAATGAACTTAGCAGGAAAAAAAATTGTGTTCCAAGAAGTGTAAGAAGTTAACATGTATTACTGCCTTTTAAAAAAATGCAAAGGCTATCAGCTCTTCAAACGATTAAAACCAAAGGCAAAAGAAAAAATGTATTTGGTTACATACCTATGGTTGCAGGGGTCAAAACTAAATCAAGGACAAATCCCTACCCTCAGAAGAAACCTGATCCTGTCTGGATCCCCTGGAGGCTCTGGCATCACCCACCTCCAGAAAAATCATCTCTCAGGACCCCGTTTACAGCTTCTCCAGAATTGCAGTGTTACACAAATGGTACACCACCTGCACTGAAATATCAAATAACTGCAAATGGGAACGAGGGAGGGAGGGAGCGAGGAGGACAAACACTTTAATCAGTACAGCCTATTTAGGCCTGGCACCTACATCAGAGTAATGCTGATGGGAAAATATTTACACCAATTGAAAACGCTGGGGCAGTCAATGCCGGTTCTGCCTGGATTATTTTTTAAATAATGGTTCCAATACAGCTAGCTCACTTGCCTCCAGTACAATTTCAAGGGGGTCATTATAAACAAGATGAAAAATGAACCTAAGAAGGGAACAGTTTTCTCATTGTATCGCTAAGGTGTGGGCGCTTTACTCATGGCAGGCAATTCCAGCGCGACAGGGATGTTCTAAAACGAGGGCATCCTGTGATTTCACCGCTGAGCGTGTCGCCACAGGAAGACACAGCAACAGAAATCCCGCAACTTCTGCATCACCCCGCACTTTGAAACTTAAGATACAATGGAAAGAATACAGAGGAGAAAAGAAAAAGGCCGGTTGTCACAGCACTCACAAAAACTGATGCTTTCTCAGGAGATGGTTCTGAGGCAGGCCTGGCTTTTCAGAAGGAAAGCTCCTTACTGGTTATCTTGCATGGTGTATTTTTCTTTTCTTTCTTTTTTTTTTTTTTTAATCGCATGTGCCTGAATAAACAAAAGCCGCAGCTACTGTAGGTGTGAGACCTGGCAGGCATTTGTTCCTCCTCCCTTCCCAAAGATCACCCAGGAACCCTCTAAGTCTCCACGCACACTCAGTAACTAGGAAAACAAGTCTCTTTCACACCCACCACCCGCACCTTGATCCACAAACAACCCCCGAGCAACACTAACAAAGGCAGGGTGCAGAGTAAAGGAACAGTTGTTCCACGCCGAACTGAACTCACGAAATCACAGGCAGTGAGGCCATCGAATCCGGTAAAGGGAAAGGAATGAGCCGACACCGGGAGACGCAGGGGATGTAGGCGGAAGAGGGGAGAAAAAAATTACGCGCCGCCACCGCCAAACCTTTGAATAAATTAGAGGGAATTTCGGTGCGAACTTTCCTTGACCTCGACCCCCAACAGACTGCCCCGAGCACAGAAAGGAGCCCGCGCGAGATGCCAAGGGGCCCAGGGCGCCGGTGTCCCCTCCCCGAGGACCCCCCGCTGCCCCCGGCGCGGAAAGGGCAGCGCCGGCCGCGGGGCTCGGACTCCCCGCACGGGTCGCCCCGCCGGGCCGGCGCGGGACACAATGGGGCCGCGGGCCGCGCGCTCGGGCCTCGGCCGGAGAGCATGCAGCGGGGCGGCCCGGAGGTCCTGCGGCGGGCAGGCCCGGGGCGAGGCTTCCCCGCCGCCGCGCACCCCACAAAGCCGCAGGGAAGCAGCGGGGCGAGGGGCGGCCGGGCGGGGGCAGCTTCGCTCTCGGCGCTCGAGCGGAGGCGCCATCATGGTGGGGTCCGCGGCCCGCCCCACGCGAGGAGGCGCAGGGCCGGGCGCGCGGGGACGCGGCGGAGGGACGAGGGATCCAGCCCGTCTCGCTTTACCGGCTTGGCGGCGCGCCCATCCGCGCGGACGCACGAGGCCCCGGCGCGGGGTCCCGCGACCCCGCTCGCTGCGGCCGGGCGCTGCGCTGCGCTCCGCTCGGCTCCCAGGTCAGGTCTCTCCCCGCGCCGCAGCCGGGGCTCCGCGGCTCGCCTCGCTGCTGCCGCCGCCGCCTCCTCCGCCGTCCGCCCGCCCGCCCGCTCGCTCCCCGAGCCTGGATTGATCTGGTCGCGCTGGCGTCAGGGAGTCGGAGCCGCCCAGCCTCCACTCCTTCGCTGCCAATACCCGGCGCACTCGCCCGCCCGCCCGCTCGCTCGCTCGCTCACACGCGCACCCGCGCGCCGCCGCCGCCGCCGCCGCCGCGCGACCAGGGATCCTCTCCAAATTCCCGGCCCGGCCTGCGCGAGCGCGGCGCAGCGGGGACCCGCAGACGGCGCGGGGGAGCGGCCCGAGCCTCCGCCCCGGCCCCGCGCCCCGCTGAGGCCGAGGGGAAGCCGCTCTCCGGCGCGGTGGCTCTCCCAGCCCTGCCTCCCTGAGTCCGGGCGGAGCGGGCTTGCTGCAGTGTCTGCTCCTCAAGTTCCATGCTCCGTGTGTTTATTTTCTGAAACGTTCATTAACGCGTCCGCCGCGTCGTCCTCCAAAGGCAGAATGCATTTTGGACTCGCCTTTTTGTGTCTGGTTTTCATTGCTCCTCATTCATTCCCCGGTGATCTGCAGGCCCCAGAATTGCATAGCCCATTACCTACCGCCTGCGTGATTACCAACTCCCGCGTTGATAAATGCGTCAGGGGGCAACCGGGGTCCTCTAATTTGGTTGGGTAAACTTTGTTGGTCCAAATAATGACCGAGACCATGGAGAGGTACAGTCTCTCAACAACGCTTCAATTTTTGGTCCGGTTTCTACAGTTTTTAGGTGACCCAACCCTCCCCCCAACAAAAGCAATTTGAACTCCTATCTACCTGATGATCTGCATAGACACTGAAAATATCTTTTTGCAACCGTCAACATTTTCCCTTGGGTGGGTGTCTGGCATGAAGTCTTGGATAATTACCATAATGTTGAGTTATGTTTAAAGATGACTTGTTCTGAAGAATAAATTTCACATAAAGCAAGAGTCGTTACCAGAGACATAAAGAAAATATCAAAGACCACGGTAAATTAATGGTACTCTCCAGTTATTCCTGTACCTTTACATGTCTAGCATTCCATTTAAAACTCTTACTCATTAATGATTTAATTATTATATCTGCATCCCACATTTAATTATTCAAAAGAAATGCAACAAACCCCATAAAATACCATTTATAAATTATACATCAGAATATTTCTGCTAATTAAATTCCTTGCTTTATTAAACTATTTGAGCACTTACTGGTCAATTCTTGGACCTCATCTGATTTTCCCTAAAAGCAGCATTTGGCACGGTTGGTCGTTCTCTGCTTCTTGGAGCAACAGCCAGAGTAAGCCTTGTTAAATGCCACTCCGATCAAGTCACTCCCCTGCTCGGAACCCTCCTTGGATAAATAGAATGAGGTATATCCATACAAGGGGACATTATTAAGTCATAAAAAGGAAACACGGGCTGCACAGATGGACCTTAAGAATACTCTGCAAAGTAGAAAGTTGATGCAAAAACACATTTTGTTCCCTTCCTTTACGTGAACTATCCACAACAGATAAGTCGATAGAAACAAAAAATTTGGTCATCACCTGCTGTTGGAAGTTTGAGGGTTCTAGGAGTAAAAACTAAACCTTGTGGGGTGATAAAAGTGTCCTAAAATTAGTTTCTTGTGCTGGTTGTAAAACCCTCGATATACTAAAAGCCATTGAATTGTGAGTGAATTATACAGTATGTGAATTTTGCTCCTGTAAAACTGTTAAAGACAGGACAACCAAGTGGAACATATGATTCTTCCTTGGTCATGAAGGGGGAAGCTGTAAAGTGACATTTATAATGTCATTATAAACTTTTTAAAAGCTATAGATGGCCTTTCTTAGTGCAGTCCTCATGGCCCCAAATGGTAATTATTAATATTATATACAGTATGAAATTTATTTTGCCCCTTGTGCAAGTTATTTAAGTGGTAATAAAATTTTGTGAACTCTTTTTAAAAGTGCCTTATTGAGACAGTTGTAAAAACTTGAATGTGGACTGTCTATTCATACCATTGTATTACAGTTTTTAAACATTCCTCCGCAGTTCCCCATTTTACCCAGAATAAAAGCTCTCACAATGTGTGTAAAACTTTCATCTTCCCTCTCCACCCTCCTTTAGTGCTCTAACCTAGGCCCCTACCTTCTCTCCTGTTCCCTGCTGCAGATCATCCTAGCCTCCTCTGTCTTCTGAAACAATCTCAGGTCTTGTGCATTAGCTGTCCCTGCTCTAGAAAGCCCATCCCACGCAGGCCCACTGGCTCATTCTCTCGCTTCCCTCTTATGGTCCCTCAGAGTGGTGTGTCCCTGGCTACTGTCAACACATATCTCCCACCCTCCTCACCTTGTCACACACACATTTGATATCCTCTTTTCCTGATTGGCTGTGGATGTCTCACATGACCTGTGTTGGGCTTTCTAATACTGTAACTGAAAACAACTGAGATAATCAGCTTATAAAGAGAAAAGAGGTTATTCTGGCTCATGGTTTGAGGAGTTCCAGTCCATGGTCATTTGGCCCTGTTGTTTTGGGGCTTGTTGACAGCAGAAAGTACAGCACTTCAAGGTAGCTAGTCAGTGGAGGAGTAGGAGAAGGAAAAAAGAGAGGGAGAAGGAGGAAGAGGGAGTGAGACAGTTTGTGAGAGAAAGGGATGGAGGGAGGGAGAGGAAGACAGATCCCACAATCCTCCTTAAGAGTGAGACCTAAAAACTCCCACTAGGTACTACTTCTTAAAAGTTTCCCCTTCCTCTCAACAGGGCCAAGCTGAGGACCAAGGAATTAACATCTCGACCTGTGGGGAACATTCCAAACCCAAACTAAAGCATAGTCTAATTGCTGAGCTAAAAGAGCAGAATTCTTGGCTTGTTGTGTTCACTTCTGTCATCCCAGTGACCGATGACGTACCTGGTATCTAACAGGAGCTTATGAAATACCTGTGGAATGAGTGAATGAATCAAGCACTGTCCTAATGTTAGGGGACGCTCTAGCAAGCAAAGCAGGTGAAATCTCTTGCCCTCATCAAGGGAAACAGATGATAAATAAATACACAGATATATTAGGTGGTAATATCAGTGATGGAAACAGCAAAATAAAGAGAGGTTGGGAATGGAGGGTGGTAACTATTGCTGTAGGGCAGGGCAAACCTCACCAATAAGGTGTCCTAAAGGAAGAGGAAGAAGCTGGGTGAGCTGAGGGATGGGTTTCCAACTTCCTAAGTAGAGGGAAGAGAAAGTCTACTTCAGCAATCCAGGGATGAATGCAGAGATGCAGCAAGGAGCACTGAGTGGTGGGAAGGGCAGTGTGGGATCTGGGTGTGCACGGCCCGGGGGCTGCAGACATGGAATGACGGAAGGAAAGACAAGAGCCTGCTGGGAGAGTCTGAGAGAGAATGGAGTATGAGGCATGGCAGAACTTCCGGGCAACCCTGTCAAAGTCCTGTTGGAGCTTAGCCCAGTTTAGCATAGCTGTGGATTGTTCTCCTGCCTCAGTCACCCTAAAGAAGCAAAGATGGAGTTAACTAGGACTGGGGCTTTTGCAGGTGGGTGTTATACAGGGCAAATATGTCAGGGAACGGAAGGAACAAACAAGGGTGTGACACAGGATGGTGTGTGACAAGGAGAGAATGAGGACATAAAGGAGTGTGAGAAGCTGGTAAGATGACAGGGTCAATGATTGAAGGTCCTAGTGAGCCCCGTAAGTTGCTAGAGTTGAACCTTTTATAAAAGCCAGGGTGTGGTCTGATAATGGGATGCTCAAAACGTTGCTAAGCATTCACCTGGTGCAGTGCTAAGCACAGAGAGACATCCTCTCCTGGTAGTCTCCGAACTTTCCTGTGCTGTCTTCTTCAACTTTGCATAATGTGATGATTAATGTTGATTATCAATTTGGCTTGAGAGATGCGAAAAGCACACTCGTGGATGTGCCTGGTGCTAACTTTGGAAACATACAGTGTCTCACCCGCAGTCCCTTACTCCTGCGCACTCTTCTCCTCTGCTCTGCTTCCTAGACATCACGAAGTGAGCTGTTCCTGCTCCATCTTCCCTTCCACCGTGTTTCTGCTTTGCTGCCAGCAGACTGTAGACTGGCTTCCCCAAAACTGTGAGCCAAAATAAAGCTCTCCTTTACATGGCAGTATCAAGTGTTTGGTCCCAGTGACAAAAAGCTGCTCAACAGAGATGAGATCAGTGCCTACTGTATTAGGGTTCGTGGGTGACAAGAAGACAATAATATTGTCCAAGATGCTGGGTGCGGTAGCACACACCTGTAATCCCTGCAGTTGTGAGACTGAGCCAGGAGCACTGCAGTGAGCTCAAGGCCAGCCTGCACTACAAAGTGAGACTATGTCTCAAAACTTTTAAAAAATGAGCATGACGGGCTGGGGATTTAGCTCAGCGGCATAAGCACCTGCCTTGCAAGCAGGCGGTCGTGAGTTCGATCCCTGGTACCAATAAAAAGTTAAAAAATGACCACGGTAACAACTATGAAGCTCACATTCACATTTGCTATTTATCACTCATTGTTTTGAGCCCCTTGCATGTTATGAACTTCTTTATTCTTCAAAACAAACTCAGGCCATAGATACTGTTTCTTCTGCTTTCAGGGTGAGGAAACTGAAGCAGGGGCATGCCCCCAAGATCACACAGCAACTGTGTGGATGCCTCTAAGGTACTTGACATGGTCTCTGGTGAACTGTACACATTCACTACAGGTGGCTACTGTCTTCACTAAATTTCATGGTGCCCTGCTGAGAATAAAATTGGGATCTCCAGGGAATTAGTCAGTTTTTGAAAATCCCTATATGATGTCCAGAAAAAATTCCACAGCTTTGCTTCCAGTAGCAGTTTATGCTAGGTCTGTATCAGTTGGCAAGTTTTCCCACATTAAATGATTGCCTTTGGCTGCCTTTAGCATAAAATCTAAATAACTGTGGCCTAAACAAGATAGGAGTTTGTCTCACCATGTATGTATGAAATAAGAAATCCAGTGGTGGGAGACAGCTCAAGGGTGTTAGGGCCAAAGTGTTTATGATTCATTTTTGCTTCAACCTTAGGGTTGATTACAAATGGCTACTGTAGTTCAAGTCACCATAGAAAAGAAAAAGGTAAGGACAAAAGAGGCGAGCTCAGTCTAAAGCCCAGGAAGATGTTACTCACCAACACCATCTTTTACAGCTCTCTTTGCTACTACAACATCTGCCTAGCATCACTGGTGAAAACTCTTTTATGGTCTTTTTGATTTGCAAAAATGGCTGGAAAATGTTTGTTATTTTTTAGTGTGAGAAAATTGTTACTGCAATAAATGGAGGAAGAGAGACAGAAAGTGAAGGATGAATGAAGTATGCTCCAAACGATTTACGCTGGTCTTTAAGAGATAATGGTTCTGCTTCGGGGTTTTGTTTTTTGTTTGTTTTGTGAACTTTTTTAATGCACTGGTTACCTGAAGTTGGCATATCCTGAAAGGAGGCAGTAAGAAGGATGAATTCAAGAGCCAAACCAGAAACCGAAAAGTAGGCCTCAAGAGTTGTGAATAGTGGGGCAAGAGGTTTAGCTCAGTGGCATAAGTGCCTCCCTTGAAAGCAGGCAGTCCTGAGTTCAATCCCCGGTACCAGGAGAAAGACAAAAAAAAAAAGTGTTGTGAACGTGAACCCACCTAAGTCATTTTGCCTGTGAGATAAAAATGCATTTAGGATCTTTAGAAATAAGCACTGGAAAACAGGTCATGTACCAGTGCTACAACATGTACCTTAGACATTTCTTTTAAAATTTTTACTCTTTCTGACTTACTTGAATTATCTGACTATAGTACTGATGATAAAGGAATTTCAGGGGCTGGGGATTTAGCTCAGCGGCATAAGCACCTGCCTTGCAAGTAGGCAGTCGTGAGTTCGATCCCTGGTACCAATAAAAAGATTAAAAAAAAAGAGAGAGAGAGAGAGAGAGCAAAACAAAACAAAAAAATAAATAAAGGAATTTCATTTGAAAATAAAAGCAGTGATAAACAGTGATCAGGCTAAAAGGCTTGGGTATCTAGTGGAATCATACATACTCAACTACTGTTTGTTGAGGCTTCTTGGAGGATGGTCTATACTTATAAATCTTGGCTGCTTTTTCTTTTAAATAGGACACCAAATAAGAACTGAAATCAGAAGTCAGAGAGACGAGAGTCTACATTTGATCTTCAGTGTCTGTAAAGTACACTGGGAGGTTTAGCCTTAGATCTGTGGCCATATTGTCTTGTTAATATTGTACGTCTAAGTGCAATACAAATTAGCAACCTTGAGAAACTCTCTGAGCTCAGAGGATGAATCACAGGCTACAATTTACTTGTATAAGTGGATTAAAAAGGATCTCCACTCACAAGAGAGAATGTCCTTCTGGTTTCCTGAAGGATTCTTCCACTCTGCATCAGCATATACCCCAAATTAGCTCATCTTTCAAAAGAAAGGCTAGTGTTGCACTTTTCCATTTGAGACAGGTGATCGGGTTTTTTCCAGTTATCCCAGGGTTGCTCCACACTGCCTAAATAAAACTCCCTTAAAGTTTGTATTTTTTTTGGCAATAAAACTCAAGTTTTATCCATGTCAAATTCACTGCAGTTGTATTGACCCTAAAAGCCATGGCTGTTAAGTTAGACTGTATCGTGTAAAAACCACAAGAGAGAGAATAGATGGGATCGTTACTAACCAAGGTCCACATAAAAGTGAAACAGAAATTAATTTAGTCAGCAAATATTTATCGAATGCCTATTGAGTCCTGGGCTCACTCCCTAGGCACCAGGATGACTGGTGAATTTTACTTTGTCTGGTGATTGTATTTCTACTGGGGAGATAAAGGCTGGGACACAAGTGAAGAAGTGATCATTTAAGCTGTGAAGACAACAAAATAGGGTAAGGTGATAATGATATTAAGTGCTGAATGGAGTTCTGTTTGGACAAGGTGGCCAGGAAGGCTTCTCTGAGGAGACTTTTGAACATGTGAACAATGAGATAACACTGAACAAGCTACAGAGGCCATTTGTATATCTCACTGGGACTTCAATTCCATTCTAAATATAAGAGGAAGTCATTGAATGGTTTAAAGACCTAGTGAGACAGAATCGAGGTTACCTTTTCCTGACTTCTCAGTAGAAAAATGGGAACTACAGGAGTATGGAGAGGGAAAGCTTGAGGCAACGGCATCAGTAGTCACAAGACAAGATGGCGGCTTGACTGGGACCTTCTTGAGCATGATGGCCTGGAAGCCCACAGAATGCAGTGATAAGATTAATGCTCTTTTCACTGTGGGCTTCAAGAAGACAAAGATGGTGATGTGAAAGTTAGTTGACATCTATGGTGCCATGAGTTCTTAGAGATTTCAGGAAGTCTATTTTTCAAAAGATGCTCTTCTCCCATTTACATTTTGTGTTCCCCCCTCTCAACAATCTCAAGACTCCTCTGCACAAGTGAATTTCTCTACCAGGGACACCTGTTCTTTTCCTGTGGTTTTTAACTGCAGTTGGCTTTTTCTCCCAAACAATAAGTACTCGTCCTAAAACCACATTCACATAAACATTTGTAAACATCTAAAGTAGAGTCACAAAAATACAGCCCTTTCTGTTCCTAAATATTTCTCTGGCTGTATCCACATTTCTCCAAAGAGTCATTTATACCTCCAGCTCTCTCCATTTCATAAATCCCACTTTCCCCTGTCACCCACTACAATGCAACTTCTTTTTACGTCATACCATTGCAACTATCCTTGCAGCCAGGCATGGTGGTACATTTTTTTAAAAAGAAAAGAAAAGAGGGACTGGAGATGTAGCTATGTGTGAAAGCCCTGAGTTCAATCCCCAGCAGTGGGACAAAAAAAAAAAATTCTTGGTACACTGGCACCACTGCCAGCTGCTGGGTAGGTTGTATATATATATATATATATATATATATATATATATATATATACACCATTTATCCCTTATTGAAAATTCATTGACCTTCATATTGCCAAACTTAATGAATACTTCTTTCTTTTTTCTTTTGGATGGCTCAGATTCATATAAGCAGTCAGTCTTCCATTCTCAAAAACTGGAAATAGTTCTTCATCCCTAGAGGACCATTTGAGTTAACAATGGAGTATTCGGGAGCTGTAATAAAGAATTAGGACTTTATCTAAATGCTATCAGGAATAATCTCCAGAATATATTAAGGAAGTAAAGTGTGGGGAAAGTATTTAGAGTATATCATATTTATGTATAAAAAGTATACATATATATGCTCACTTCTAGTAAAAAGATAATGTAAAACTTTTAAAAATGTTGCCTACAGGCTGAGAGTGTGGTGGCACCCACCTATGATCTCAGATACTCAAGAGATTGGGGCAGGAACGTCACAAGTTCAAGGGCAGCCTGGGAAATTTAGCAAGACTTTATCTCAAAAAATAAATAAATAAAGGGTTTGAGATGGGGTTTAGTGCAAAGTTCCTGGGTTCAATCCCTGATTAAAAAAAAAATTACATATAAGAAACTAGATTTTCCTAAAAACAGTGTATTTCTTAAACTTGATTTTGACCATGGAAATATTTTACCTAATTGTAAAACAAAAGTAATTTTTAAAAAAATCAATAAGAACTAAAACAAAAATGAAACAATTGAATCTGAGAAACAAGCCCAAGACAGAGACAACACAGACAATGAGGTTTTTTTTTTTTTTTTTTTTTTTTTTTTTGTCTTTTTGAGGTAGGATTTCACTTTGCAGTCAGTTCAGGCTGGCCTCAAACTTGCAACAAAGTGTGATACCCAGCCTTTAAATGCAATAATCTGGCTTAGTCATTTATCATCTAAGGACAAAATTTACAAGGAAAAAAAAGAAAGAAAGTAAACAAACCATTTTCAGTAGCTACTAGTGATGACATCTAGCATTTTAGTATATGCGCTAATGAAGCAAGCACTTTTTTGGGGGGGTACTGGAAATCGAACTCAGGACTTCACGTCTGCTAGGCAGATGTTATGCCACTGAGCTATATCCATGGCCCAACATTTGGCATTTTAAATTTGAAGTTACCATTAAAATATATGACAGGCTGGGAGTAGTGGTACATACCTGTAATCCCAGAGCTCAGGAGGCTGAGGCAAGAGGATTGCTGGGAGTTTGAGGCCAGTTTCAGGTACAACGTGAGTTCAAAGCCAACCTGAATTGCATCAGGAAACTCTGTCTCAAAAAGACAGAAAATAAAACAAAACAAACAAACAAACTATATATATATATATATATATATATATATATATATATATATACATATATATACACATACATACATATACATATATATACATACATATACATACATATATATGTGTGTATATATGTATATAATTTTAACATTGTTACAAACCAAGATTGCAATTGTTTCCAAGGTTGTAGAGCCAGATTAGCTTTATGAATCTGGACAAACAAACCCATACTCTTTGCTTTTCCAGCTATAAGAGAGATCAACAGCCTGCGCTTCCTAAGCTTCTGACAATTATATACGATGTACTTAGAGTAGTGCTGGCTCCTGGTAAGAGCTCTATGCTACCTGGATGTATGAATTATCTTTGTGTCATCTCATTGTGGGATGCTGGAAAGCAGCAATTTATCCAAACATCTAGCACAAGTTACACAGCACAACAAATGCTCAATGAATATTTGTAAATGGATTAACTTTGCTGATGTTCATTTAAATGCAAACAAATTCAAATGGGTGAGACTCTAAGCTTCTATTTAAAGTGCTTAAAATATTGCACATGTATTAGTACATGTACAAAAAAGTATGCTAAATACATATTATAATTTAGTTGACTTTCTTCTACCTATTTACATTTTCATAATATCAGTTATGCTATTGTGTAAAACAATCTCACTGCTAGCTTACACCTTGGGCAAAATTGCTTTCCAGACATCTAAATGGTCCTTTCACTAACAAGGAAATATACGTGGGCCATAAAACATTAGTGCCTGCTAAGTTTTACCTTTGTGTTCACAGCTATGAAATCCAGTCCTACACGAGTACATTTTCTCAATGTATTTGTTTCCCCACACAAGATCTTAGAGAGCTGTAGCTTTTTTAATGCTTTGAGATTCTGATTTTTGTAGAAGGCCTCTCATTTTTTTTCTAAATTAGACACAAATATTTTAGTCCAAGAAAGGCCCTGTATGTTTTCAAAATTCTATGTTTCTAAAAACTCTTTTCACACTAAGTAGCAAGAAACAGTTGATTTACTAGCTGTTTCTCAATATTCAAACAAGGACGAAATGTAATACAGATTCCAGAAAAGCTACATCTATAATTTTCTAACAGTGTAACACGCTTTTTATTTAAAAACTCAGATAAACATTTCTCTTTCTCAGTTAATGGAGGTTATTCTTAGCCTTTCAGTTACCTTTTGGTGAAATCAAACTACTAGTGTGTGATTAGCCACAAGAACCCTTGGGTGGGAAACATCTCATCTTCCTTTACCTGGAGGGAAGCTACTTCTTGCTTGGTTTAGACATCACAGAAACTAGTCAGACCTCATTCCTCCCTGATAGAAGGACTCCTAAAACATGGAACAGGAAAATGCGTCTTTCCCCATGTTGCTATTACTTCCTGGATGTGCATTACTCAACACTTGCTAACCCACAAAAGGAGGAAGATATACAATTTGGAATAAGTCTTTAGGTGTCATCTCCTTTGTCTGGCATCTTTAATGTGCTAGAATATCTGGCACTGGGCCCAGAAAAATGGAGATTTACTTCCACTCTTTTGAAGCTCTCTGTTTCCTTGAGGTAAGGATATTCATCAGCAAGGAAGTGCTATTTGGCTCCATTTAGCTCAGAAGGATCTAGATTGAAGCCCTCTCTCACACAAGCTTTCTCCCCAGAGTATTTGTATTAATGTGTTCCTTCCTCTCTCTAGCCCATTCCTGTCGTGAGTGTCTAGAGCACTCTGAACTCCGGGCAAGGTAAACACGCACGCCTTGTCGGGACACGGGGGGTACAGCGCTTGGAAAAGAAAGACAGGAGAGACACCTTTGCTGTCTGCACCGCGTTACACTGCACTGCACTGCACTGTACGCACAATCTTTATTTTAGGATTCATATATAGTAAACCCGATCAATTCACAGAGCCCAGATAATTAAGTAGTGAAAAGGCATTCTTTGTGGCAAGCTACAACGTGACAGACTACAATGTTTATTCTAAAACTATCTAAGTGAAGTAAATAATCACAACCAGTTCTCACAACTTCTCTAGCCCAGGAAGAAATTCATTAGCTCAAGAATGTTGTTAATTTGTCTGCTGTTAGTGTCACAAAGGGTGGCCAGCCACTTCCTCAAGACTTCTGCAAAACAAAGCCAGCTCACAGTATGGATTCCAGAGGGTGAGGGCTCACTGAGAACAGGCATTCCCGTTCTACCTCCTTCTCGCATACCAGGGCGGCTATTGTAAATTGCAGGTTAGAGGGGGTTGGGCCTACAAAGTGACACCTCATCCCCCACACTTCCTTCCTTTTTATTTTTTAACAACAATTTCCATAAGATCAGGTTATTAATAGCATTTCGTCTTATGCAGTAAAAATACACAAGAACTATGGCAATGAGAACTATAATTAAACTAAGTCCCATGCCACTAAAAGTGTGGGTAATGTTCTGCCAGATTCCTTTGGAATCTAATCCTTTCAAAGATTGAGCAAGCAATTGCGCGAATTGTGCTAGAGATTCATCATCATTTTGCTTTGCAAAATCCTTGTCAATTTGATTATGCAAAGATTTTATTTCCTCCTGGGCAGAGGTGTTTCCATTTAAATATATTCTAATCATTTCCCATTCATGTTCTGTCTGATTATAAGGTCGTTGGGTTATACAGAAAGTAGTTGAATTCCAATCACATTTTAAAAACACTTGATGCTGAAGAGCCAATATTTTTCTACCCATCCATTCAACTGTTTGTTTAAGGAGGTCTATTTGTTGTTGTAGTCTGGCGTTTATTTGCCACTGAGTTAACCAAAGTTCATGAGAATTTTCATGCCATAATTCTACAACATGTTTTTCTTGCAAAGAGGTTTGTAAAGCTATTCCTGAGACTGCTGCTAGGGAGGCTACAGTTATCAGACTTAACAGTACAGCAACCACTATTCCAATAAATCTTTTTGTACGTTTTAACAGATGTTTAAAAAATTCAGTAGTAACAGAAATTACCGGGTCTTGAGACCAAGGTCGAGTTAAATTTACAGGCAACCAAATATGAGTTTTTTGTTGTAACAGCATAACTGTATAAGGCTTAGTGAAATTTAGTGTGCTATTTAAGCATGTAAACAATTGACAATTTAAACAAGTACAAGAAAAATGTGTAAAATTAAAAGTTCCCACTAAAAAGACATAAGGTAGAGGTGCACAAACAGTAATATTATACATTTTAAACCTAGTAAAATTATAAGTAGTAGATACAGATCGACTAGTCCCTGAATATGAAACATTGTACAAGGTTACAGGTTGCATAGCGGCTGGGATCTTCCAAATATGATTTTGAAGGTGATGAGGGTATTCTTCGGCTGCAACAGCAGGGTTAGCGATTCCACCATCTCCCCACCACAAGAGAGCCGTCTTTTGTTGAAATATAGGAGCTCCGTCAGTTATTTTCTTTGGATCTGGAAGACTATACACAACAGAGAGATTACATCTTGTCTCATTCCATTCAGCACATCCATTAACGAATTTTCCAAATGGTCCCCAAATAATATACCCATCAATATTTTTAGCAAATTTTCCCATACATAGTTGCCAAATTATGGGATTATAAGAAATATTTTTATAAGTGAATTCAGGGCATACAGGAAATGTATTTGTATCAGGTGCTGTTAAATTTTTCCAGGTAACATTAAAGGTTTGAGCAGCCAAGGCTTGAAGCCTTGTCCTTTTGTTGCCTGCTTTTATTCCATGTTGAATCCAATACTGCCATCCCAGAGGGATGCAAGGCGGTTCCCCAATGCAAATAGGCCTTTGATTACCATAATAAGTAAAATTGAATAGTGTCCCATCATCTTGATTGTGGGGGGTTAAATCAGCCCACGGTGCTGACAAAATTTCTCTAGGTGTGGTATAAAGTAAAATATCACTAGTTCCCCATTTTACAGGTTCTAATAAAGGGGGGTTTGGAATATATGCCCAGTACGAATGCGGAGGTACCTCAGTCCCCGACGCAACGGTGAGCAAGGCACATAAAGCTAAAAACAAGTTTTCGGGGTTTAAAGGCTTTCCTGCTTGAAGGACAAGCCGTTGCCCTTCTATGGTCAATTTCTTTAATTGTCCCCATGTAGGGAGGGGATTTAAATTTGGTCGCTGTGAGCGGCGGGATTTTCTTAGCTTTAATCTGGCCATGGCTGCGATAGGAACAAACTCAGCATCCTCAGCTTCTAGCTGGTTTCGCGCTCGCTTCTGAAGGCACGGTTCCGGTTCCTTGGGGAGTTGTCTCCGGGGCTGGTGAACAGGATCTGGAGACGCGGGTCCTGATCCATCGTCCAGGGACCCACTGCTGAATTCCATTTTCTGTGGAGATATAACCAAAACCTCTCCCCTTATAGAGCAATGTGCCCCTCTCCCATTCAGCCTCTGGAGCTGTTTTAGTCCAAATAGGTTCATTAATCACAAAGGGCTGTTGTTGCTGTTCAAAATGTTTTTCAGCTCTAGTTAATATTTCACCTTGTGGTAAATTGAGAAAATTTAAAATAAACAATGCTTGATGCAGTAATGTTTTTGGACTGTTTTGCAATTTAAACAGTATTGGTATCTGAATATCCTCCTGACTCCTCCTTTTTAATTTTTTAATTTGCAACTTAAGAGTGCCATGTGCTCTTTCAACAATAGCTTGACCCTGGGGGTTATATTCAATCCCTGTAATATGAATAATATTATGGAGATCACAAAATTGTTTAAATGTTCTGCTAGTATAAGCAGGTCCATTATCTGTTTTGATTTTAGAAGGAATTCCCATAACTGCAAAAGTCTCCAATAAATGTACAATAACATTTTTAGTGGATTCTCCCTGTTGAGCAGTAGCCCATAGAAATGAAGAATAGGTATCAATAACTACATGTACATAAGAAAGCCGACCAAAAGAAGGTACATGTGTAATATCCATTTGCCATAATTTATTAGGTTGAGTTCCTCGAGGGTTGACACCTGTGGGAATAATTCTTAAATGTAATGGTCTACAAATAGGGCAGGCTTTTACAATCTGTTTAGCTTTTGTAAAAGGTATCTTATATTTAAGATGCAAATGTCCTGCATTTGCATGATTAAATTGATGTTCTTCAACGGGTGTGGTGAACATAACTAAGGAATCCACTGCATTGTTACCTGATACTAATGGTCCGGGTAACTGAGAATGAGAACGTAAATGAGTAATAAAATAAGAATGATTTCTTTTTTGAACATGTATTTGTAAATTTTGAAATAAAGACAATAAAGCAGGCTTATTAGAATATAACACAGCTGAATAGATATTTGTCACTACTCCAACAGAATAGGCCGAATCGGCTATAATATTAATAGGTTGGTTATGAAAATCTAAAAACACTTGTAATATAGCAAAAAGTTCATTTTGTTGTACAGAGTTAAAATTTGTCTGACGTACCCAGTAAGATTTTTGAGTCCAATATGCAGCTTTATTTTTAGATCCATCTGTAAATATAGTCAAAGCTTGTGGAATTGGCTGTACAGCTAATAAGGTATTAACCACAAATTGTTGACGTCTAAAAAAATCCCATAATTTACTTTTAGGAAAATGATATGAAAAAGTTTCCATGAAATCTGCTAAAGCAATTTGTAAGGTTTCAGTAATTGACAACAAATATTTCCATTGTTCCTTAGTTAAAGGGATAACTATATTGTTTATATCTTCTATCAAAGTTATAGAACGAGCTCTACCATTCATAATTAAAGCTGCAACCATGTCAATATAAGGCATAACATTTTTAGATTGCTTAGTTTTAGTGAATACCCATTCTACTGGCATAGCATTTTGACCTAAAACTGCAGAGGGATATTGAAAAGTATTAATAATATATAAAGTTAGAGGCAATTTAGGATCAATCCTAATTAAAAATGCATCCTTAATTCGTTGTTCTACAAACTGTAATTCTTGCTCGGCTTTTGTTGTTAAAGAACGAGGGCTGGATGGATCTGAAGAGCCCTGTAGAGTAGCAAACAAATGTTGTAATGCATGGGTAGGGATACCTAGTGTGGGACGAAGCCAATTAATATCCCCTAATAATTTTTGAAAATCATTTAAAGTGGATAACTTATCTCTCCTAATAGACATTTTTTGTGGAATCACCTTTTGTCTAGTAAGAATATATCCCAAATAATGACTAACTTCTTCCTTTTGAATTTTATCCTGTGCTATTACAAGTCCAAACGGAGAAAAATATTGAGGTAAAGTTTTTAAAATATCTTTTAAAACATTTCTATCACTATATTAGCATTTTTGTCTTGCCTTTTTCGCACAACCTTCCATAAACCACATGTGCCACTGTAAATATTCTGGCTCCTTTAAAAGAATTTTGGCCAAGGCTTTCCAATCATAAGGAGCAAGATTACCATACTGATCTGCTACTGATGTTATTAATTCTCTAGTGTAATGAGCCTGAGGGCCATAAAGGGTTACAGCCTTTTTTAATTTTGCTAAATCATCCATATTAAATGCTTCCCATCTAGGGGGAACTGCCTCTCCATCTATTGGCTGTGGCCTGATTACAGGGAAAGCAAAGGCAGGCTTTTCCTCATCAGAATCCCCTAATTTTGGTAAATCAGCCAAAGCTAGCTTGGCTTTACTCCAATTAGGGTTAGATGGAGGAGGTGCAGAGGGAACTACAGGCGGGTTCTGCTTAACGGAGAGTTGTTTCACCTCTTGTGTTAAATGCTGTATAGCCTGTAAAATTGGGCGATTGTCATAATTTGATATTGCTGCGGCAGCTAAAGCTGAGTCGGCTGTAGTGGATTTTACTTTTAGTTTGGACGCCTTTTCACTACTTAAAGCGATAGCGTCATTTTGAACTACATTCTGCTCCTCCTCTGTGAGGGGCAATTCCTGAATAACTGGCTTAATTTCTAGTTGAAGATTTTGTACAATATGTTCATCTTCCATAGCTTTTAATAAAGAGTACACAACCGACCAAATAGCCCAAAAACGTAAAGGAATCTTCTCCTCCTGTTGCATAGCCCTTTCTATACTAACCCTTGCCTTCCTCCATACTTCTACATCCAAAGTTCCTTCATCTGGAAACCAAGGATTATATTCTTTAATTGTATCAATACACATATCCAAGTCAGCTGACCTGAGCGATATGCCATATATAGATAATAAATGTTTAAGAATTTTTAAGAAAGGAGAGGAAGCAGATTGTCCCATTTCCCCGTAATAAAATTATACTTACCTTCCTAAGCGACCTTCGGAGTCCCTGAATTCGGGCGCCACTTGTCGTGAGTGTCTAGAGCACTCTGAACTCCGGGCAAGGTAAACACGCACGCCTTGTCGGGACACGGGGGGTACAGCGCTTGGAAAAGAAAGACAGGAGAGACACCTTTGCTGTCTGCACCGCGTTACACTGCACTGCACTGCACTGTACGCACAATCTTTATTTTAGGATTCATATATAGTAAACCCGATCAATTCACAGAGCCCAGATAATTAAGTAGTGAAAAGGCATTCTTTGTGGCAAGCTACAACGTGACAGACTACAATGTTTATTCTAAAACTATCTAAGTGAAGTAAATAATCACAACCAGTTCTCACAACTTCTCTAGCCCAGGAAGAAATTCATTAGCTCAAGAATGTTGTTAATTTGTCTGCTGTTAGTGTCACAAAGGGTGGCCAGCCACTTCCTCAAGACTTCTGCAAAACAAAGCCAGCTCACAGTATGGATTCCAGAGGGTGAGGGCTCACTGAGAACAGGCATTCCCGTTCTACCTCCTTCTCGCATACCAGGGCGGCTATTGTAAATTGCAGGTTAGAGGGGGTTGGGCCTACAAAGTGACACCTCATCCCCCACACATTCCCACAAAATATTTCCCTTCCTAGCAGTGTTCTCAATGGATGCATACTACCCACCATTAATCTTCCATCCTACTTTGTTGTATTTGTATAGTCTCATGTCGGTTAGCTCACTAGATTAATTTGTCTATCTAATAACTACTTACTGAGCATCTACCAGGTCCTGTTATGGGTCAGTAACCATGGAACCGTATCCTGCTGGGTCCTGAAAATGTCTGGTGAGATGACTTCAAACAGGTAGTCTGCTGGAGGAAACAGCATACAAAAATCAGACCAAAGCAGGTACTTTTTTTCCTTCCAGAATTTCTAAAATGTATCTTCAGGATCTGCTTTTCTCATAGATAAGTAATGTTCTCTGCTTTATATATTCCCAGAAAATGTACACTGAACTGACTGCAGGTGTTATGGGAATACATTTAAGGAATTTAAAGAAAGACCGTAAGGGAAATGACTCAGTTGGGGAAATTCACGTCAATATTGTATCTGGAATGACCCACCTCATTAGCTTGGAGTTCAAACACAGTCACCTCATTTTTAGTTATTGCATTTATTGCTCAAACATCCACCTGTCCTTCATGACAGGAAATCTACTTATATCTCCCAACTATCCTGTGTGGGTTGGAGCACTAGGGTCTTATTTGGTTCAGAGGAAGCCAGTCATGCTGTAAAAAAGCCAAGAAATGAGAGCGAACTGGAAAGTATGACCAATCCACTAGCACCCTGACTTGGGTGTCCATGACAGGAAGTTAAAGACAGGCCCTGGCCCTTCTGGGAGCAGCTCATCTGCTCACGATCGTGGTGATGCTATTTATTCATCGGCTTCCTTTCTATCACCCTAGCAGCTTTGGGGCCATATTTATTTCAGATTATGGTCACACCCTCAGCGGATCCTCCAACCACAGTCTCAACACTGCGCCAGGGGGGGCAAGGTTGGACAATAACCCAATCCCTGCAACCGTGGTGCTGGGACAGTTGTTCCCCGTGGAGGCTCCAGTGACCAGCCAGAGCAGCTTTTCCCACCGCTGGACTATGAGTCCATCCCAGCCAAGAGCCCCTCTGCTGCACACAAAGGGGAAGGACAGCAAAAAGCACACACCTATTTTACACACATACCACACACCTACACCTACACCTACACGCCAGCTCACACCAGCTTGAATGACAGTCTCAACGGCTCTGCAGTTTTCTAACCTGGGGAGTTTTTTAGCTGATTCTCTACAGTGAAGCAATACCCTCGGAAGGAGGGCTGTGCCTACACATGAATGGAGGTTTAACTTGTCCCGTGAAGCTCCCATGAAGACTTTAGGACTATGGGTACTGAATGAGTCAAGTGATCATATTTAGGGCTCATTGATTCACGGAGGGAAAGCTAGAATATTTGTTCCTCTTGTTACCTAGTAGTTTTATCAGACATTGGCACTTTAATAACTAAGGAAAAGACTGAAGAGAATGTGTTAGTATCTATGAGGTTATTTTGTCTTGTGATCTTGCTCTTTGCTCTCTGGGGGCAACAAGGACATTGTATCTTGTGTCCAGCACTCAAATTTGAATGTTATGGCCAGGCGTGGTGGCACAAACCTGTATTCCCGGCGTTCAGGAGGCTGAGGCAGGAGAATCACTGGGAGTTCAAGGCCAACCTGGACTCTCCATGGTGAGTTCAAGTCCTGTCTGAATTACATAGTAATACCCTGTTTCAATGAACCAAAAAATTTTTTTTGAACATTGTAGAACACAATGCCAACTGTTTAGCTTTCTTCTTTATGGCAATGTTTTGAAGGTCTTATATTTATTTTAACTGACATACAAAACTTATACATTCTGATATTTTGATAGATGGGTATTCTGATATTTTGATAGATGTGTACACTGTATGATGTTCAAGTAAGAGTAGACACATCTATCTTGATAGACGTCATTTCTTTGTAGTGAAAACATTAAAAATTCCTCTTCTAACTTTTTTGAAATCTGTAGTGTATCATTTTCAATAGTCACCTCACTATACAATACCATACCAGACCTCATTTCTCTGAATAGAAGCACCACTGAGTAACCTTCCCATACTTTCTGTTACTCTTTCCAGACTCTGATAACTACTATCTATTCTCAAATTCTATGAGATCAAAATTTTTAGGTTTCACATCAGATCATATTCTGAGAGTTCACATTTTCACATCTATGTGTCTTTCTGTGTCCAGCTTATTTTAATTACCTTCACTTTCATCCTTCACTTGTAGCCAGTGGCAAGAATTCATTCTTTCTAACAGCTATGTAGTATTCCACAACATACATGTATCATATTTTCTTATCCACTCATCCTTTGGTGGGCACTTCAATTGTTTCCAAGGAAATCCTTACTTTTTTAGTTATATAAGAAATTCATGCATGTGAAGAAATTTTAAGCTACAAATATGTAAAGTAATACTCTCATTTTTTTCTTCCTATCCCTCAGGGACGGATTGTTTAACATTGTGGCCTCCCTACAGAATACTAAAAAAAATGAGTACATTTAATTATAAAAGACATCTAAAAGTCATTATTTTAAAATTTGTAGCCAGGTCTAGTGGCATGTGTCTGTAATTTCAGCTACTCAGGAGACTGAGGCAGGAGGATCATTTGAGTTCATGAGTTTGACAAGTTTGGGCAACGTACTGAGGCCTTGTTTCAAAATAAAAACAAATCTTTAAACTTTCTATGAAAATAAAAATAAATACTGAAATAAAAATATAATAAGAATAAATACAAGAGGCTGGGGATAGTGGCATAAGCACCTGCTAGCAAGTACAAGTCCGTGAGCTTGATCCCGGGTACCCCAAAATAAATAAATAAATACAAAATTAAAATCTTACTAAGTCCTACTTTATGCAGGAAACCACCATGGAAGTTTACTGATGTTTTCCTGGTGTTTTCTGAGTACATGAGTTTCTTCTTCTTTTTCATTTTAAAGTGTTTTGTCTTTGCCTGTGGCAGCACAGGCTCTGACCACACTGGGGACCCTGATGTTCCTCAGTGGACCTGGTCCCTTGCCGTCTGGGCCATTGTTACCTATTCTTAGCTGCACATTCCAGCCAACCTCATTTCCCATCCTTTTCCTCTTTTTCAGGCTGCTTCTTTCTGACTCCAAAGAGGGAATTTATCCGGGGTTCCGATTTTTCTCTGGCTCGCCCTCAATTCCGCAGAGTATTCATCCAGCCTCTGGTCCGGCCGCCATTTTTCCGCCCGCCATTTTCTTGCGGCCCACCTTCTTGGAGTTTCTCAGCTCACGCTCATTCTTTCTTTACCTAGCCCCTGTGATCGGACTCACGCCCACACGTCTCACACGTCTCACACAATTACATCTGAAGGCCCCCTAGGCATCCTTCCATCACAGAAATTCTCTTAGCTCCTCCTGGGGTGGGGCCTTCTGGATACCATGAACTCCTCTTGCTGTTACACTCTTCCTGGATTCAGAGACTTTGCAAAAGCCTAGCTCTTCCTCTGCCTTCAGGGCTAACACCTCCCCCTCCCTATAGCTGCCCTGCAAGATCTCTGTCTGTATCTTGCTCTGGGATCTCCCTGGGATATTTCTTCAGCTCTCACAACCATAAACACTTTGACTCAGCCTGTCTGACGTGAACCAACTTCCCTCCAGGGCCATTCACACTTCCAGCTCTCTCCTGCAACTTTACTTTCATATTTGCATCCAAATACATCTTTTTCATGAATTGCTTAATTCCACCAATGGTACTATCACCTTTTGGGCCAACTATGCAACAAATTGGTCGCTTTTCTCCCCAATGCCTTTTGAGTCTTATGAATTCTCTCTCCTCTGAACTCTACTTCTCTCTCCTTCTCCTGCCTAGTCCTGTCATCTCCTTCCTTCTCGCTTGTCCTTTCATAGCCTCCCCATTGTTTTATCTTCTTTGCCCCTTTCACTGTCTATATCTGCACATTGCCACCTAAGTCTTCCCTGGAACTCTAGTCAGGACTCCAGCCAGGACGCTTAAAAGCTAAAATCCCTCCAGACAAGCCACAGTCTGTGAGCAAAAAACAAACAAACAAATACATTTAGCACAGTTTTGCAAATCTTCTATAATGACAATTTTCAAACGTTTTTGTTTTAAGGTCCACTTTTTTTTTTCTTTTTTTGTACTGGAAATCAAACTCAGGACTTTGCACTTGCCAGGTAGGTGCTACTCTGAGCTCTATCCCCAGCCCTGGAATCCACTTTCACTTTCGCAATTATCAAGAACCCAAAGGAGCCTTTATTTATCTGGGCTATACTTTTGTTTACTATCTTGGGAGTTAAGATTGAGCAGACTTCCAAAATGTTCATTTATATACTTTGTACAGTAACAAAGTCACTATGTTAATATAAATGTCATATTTTATGGAAAAGAAATCATTGTCTAATTAAAAACTCAGCAAGGACTAGCTGGAGTTGTTTTGCATTATTTGCAAATCTCTAGTATTTGACTTACTAGGAGAGTGCTACATTTTCAGGTCTGCTCCTGCGTTCAGTCTGTCGTATTACATGTAATATAGCTGCTGACATTCCATTGTATAGGAAAAGATAAGGGAAAAGGAAAACAATGCCTCAGCGTTATTGGGGAAGTAGTCCTGATCCTATAGAACCTTTGAAAGAATCCCATGCACTGAGAACTATGTACTACTCTATCCTGCTGGTTTGCTCTTCACCCAGACTGTATTTATCTCCTTATCCCCTTATTCACATTCTGTATAATGTGTCTCAATCAAACAATTTTACTTTTACATTGATGGTACCGTATGGTTGGCCTAGAGCAGAGATTTAGTGAGATGAAAAAGCTGAGATTCCCCCACCCCCACCGATTTACTAGAAAGCAGCCTAGTCTGGGAGTCAAGAAGTATAAATGCCAGTGACTAATATTTTATGTCACCTTTTAACTTCTCAGTTCTTGCACTTACAAGCAAAGCAAATTTCATAAGATGTCCTCTGAAAGTTGTTCCAAGTCTAAAATCATATGTGAGTTGAAATTAAATCACCTGAAGTCTGTTTGGATGAGGAAATACTTGTTAATTCCAATCTTTTGTATCCTGATTCAACCACAAACTGCTGGCTTTTTGTGGGCGCATCCAACATCGCGTTGTCCGCATTTGCAGTTTCTAATTACCACCTTGAAGAGGGATTCAAGGAAGAAACCACTGGTCCTTTTTTGAGCTTCTTGAATCAGTGGGCGGTTTTATTTGATTTTGGGATAAATTGCTGGTACAGTTTGTAAAATTTAGAAAACTTTCAGGCGACTTTCTTCAGGTCTTTTCTAGGCTGCCCTTCCTCTCCTGTCTTCTCCTTTAAGGGACTCAAGCATGTTGTCACATACTCAACAGCGCACACTCACTGGACTTGTTTGTTTTGCCTTTTTTGATCTCTCCTGGCTTCATTTCAAATAGTTTGTACTGTTGCTCTTCAAACTTGCTGTTCTTTTTCTATAGCATCAACTGTTCTGTTAATCTTGAGGGTAGTTTTTAGCTCAGTCTTCGCATTTCTCATCAGATTCTGGGTCAGGTTCTCTTTGCCTTCCTCTGGGCCCTGGGTCACCTGCTGTGGCTGCTTGTTATTGCCACCCATAGTATCTTCCTGTGTGCCTCAGGATGAATCACAGGGCCACCAGGACCTCCACAAGGGACAGGGTCAGGATCACTATATTTCCCAGCAGCCACTGCTGCCAAGTGAGAAAGGCAGACACTTGGGGCCCCATTGCCTGCAAAGTTGGGGTCACACCTTGGTAGGTCCAGGAGCTGCTGGAGCTGTACCAGGACTTGCTATACGTAGTTCCCCTATGTGGGAAGCAAGGGTGAAGCAGAACAGGAGCCTAGAGACCTGCGAGGTGGTGCAACGTACAGGGAAGGCACAACCTCACATTCCCTGCAGATACATGGACACCCGGAACAGGGGACAGGAAGCCACCCATGAGGCCCGAGGCAAAGTGCTGTTCTAACTTGTCCCTACTGCTATCTGCAGAGCGCGCAGAACTCTCCAGTGGCCACTGGACTTTCAGGTCCTGCTTTGGCAACCTCTAAGGCCAGTGTTAGGGATTGTGTTCACCACTTCCACTGAAAATAGATTTCATAGGCTGAAGCCCTAAGCCCCATGTGAGTGTATTTGGAGATAGGTCCTTTAGGCAGGTAATTAAAACTAACTGAGGTCATTAGGGTAGAGCCCTACTCCAGCATGAAAAGAGTGTGAGACATCACACTCTGTGAAGAGTGTGAGACATCAGAAATGCTTGTGTGCTGAGATAACAAGACAAAGTAACTGTGCAGTACAGAGGGAAGTCTCATCAGAAACCAACCCTGCCCGGACCTTGATCTTGGATTTCCAGCCTTCAGAACTCCCAGAAAATTAATTTCTATTATTTAAGAAACCTGGTCTGTGGCATTTTGTTGTGGTAGCCTCAGAAGATTAATAAAGTAGTTTCCAACTTCCACTACCAGCTGTCCTAATATGCTTATTAATAGCCTCATCTCTTCCCCCAAGAATTGCAGTGAAACATCTGCCATATATTGATTACTTGATTTCTGAGTTCTCTAGTCTATCCCCCTTGTCAGTTTGTCTATCCTTACACTGTGTTAATGATTAGAATTTTGGGTGTTTTAATATTTAGTTGGCAAGAATATCTGATTTGTTCTTTCATTAAGAGTGTGGTGATTCCTGGAATATTGCTGTGTTGTAGGCATTTTAGAATGCCTCTACCAAAATATTATTGGAATTTCACTGTGCTGTGTGGCAAGTATAGATCAGTTTGAGAATACTGACATATTCAACATTGTCTTCTCTTTTGTTAAAAAGAGCTTTTTATACATTGAGATCTTTAACATTTTAAAATACCATTTTGTAGGTTATCTATCATAGTCTGGCACACTTTTTGAGACTTACCCTTAAATACATTTTCCCATTGTTGCATTTACAAATGAAAGTTTGCAATCCAGTTTGTGACTGGTATGTATATTTACCTTTCAGCCAATCATTTTGCTAAACTCTTAATTCCAATAATTTGACTAGAGATTCTTTAGAAATAACTTTCTGTATGTGAAAAATGACAACCTGTCCCTCTCCTTTCCTGTATCTGTCATCCCTTTCTTTTTTTTTTTTTTTGTCTTTTTTCCTTTTTTTTTTAATCGGTACCGGGGATCGAACTCAGGACCGCACACTTGCAAGGCAGGCTTATGCCGCTGAGCTAAATCCCCAGCCCCTGTCATCCCTTTCTCTTGACCTGTACTAGCTTAGGATAGCTAAGTCAATACTGAGTACTAATGGACATTTTTGTGTTGTTCCTGATTTAAAAGGAAATATTTTTTGTATTTCCCATTTAACATATTATGTATGTAAGTTTTGGGCAGTTACCTTTTATCAGGTCAAGAAACATGTTTAAATTTGAGAGAGTTATTTTTTTTAAATAAAAATGAGTGACAGTCATAGAATTTTTATTCTGCATCTGTTAAAATGATCACATGATTATTATCCTTTAATATGTTTTACATGTTAATTGACATTCACGAATTTTTCTAATAAACCATCTTACATTCTTGGGATAAACATATAACTCATAGTGTATTTTACTTTTTGTGTATGTTAGATTGTATTTGCTGCTATTTTATTTAAAATGTACGCATTATATTCCTAAATAAAATTGACCTATACTTTTCTTGTGCTATTCTTTTCTACTTTTAGTACCAAAGTTAAATTGCCTCATAGAATGCACTCCCATGATTTTCTTTTTTACAGTTCTGTGTTTGTATTTATACAATGTAATTTTTTTACTTGATAAACTTTGGTAGTTTTGCATATATATCTATATCTATATATGGCTTCACATTTCTTTTTGAGTTGGTTTTGGGATATTATTTTCTAAGAATTTATACTTTTAATCTTTATTTTCAAGTTTAAATAAACAGAAGCTTATTTGTAGCACTCTTTACTGACCTTACAACCTGGATAAAACAAAAGTTATGTCCTCCTTTCGACCCTCGTATACCTTGGATGGTTTTGTCCCTTTTTCCTTGATCAGTCATAGCAAAAATTAATTTTTTAATAAATACCTTCAAACCGGTTGTGCTGGCACATACCTGTAATCCCAGATTTGGGAGGCTGAGGCAGGAGAATCACTATGAGCTCAAGGTCAACCTGCGCCAAATCATGAGACTCTCTCTCAAATAAATAAATAAGTAAATAAATACATAAGTAAGTAAGCTTTAGTTTTTTTACTTTTCTCTTTTACAATTATTTTCTAATTGGTGTCTGGTTCTGCCTTTTTAAATCTCTTTCCAGTCGGGTTACACTGTTGTGTTTCTAACTTACTAATTGGATATTCATCACATTCATTTTCAACCTCTACTTTTTTCCATAATATTTCTGAAAGAGCTATTTCTACCTCATGCCACAAGTTTTATTATGTTCAAGTTTTGAGAGCCAATATAATGCATTTCTAAGTGTTTTAAAATTTATTTTTGATTTTTTTGGGGGGAGCCAAGATCATCTTCTAGTATTGGGGTTGGAGGCCTCCGCACTGAGCTTCGCCCCTACTCATTATTGTTTTTTATTGTGAGATAGGATCTCACTAAGTTCCTAAATTGCTTCTGCTGGGGTTGAGCTCGTGATCTGGATCTTCTTGCCTCCGCCTCCCTGAGTTTTGGAATTATAGGCCTTGGGATCATGTCCAACGCTGTAGACTACGCTTTTAATAATCTATTTTTAATCTGAGTATTTCTAAGTTTTTATTATTATTTACCAAGATTCTTTTAGAATGGGCTGTAAGATTTCAGGCATTTCAAGATTTCTAGTGCGAGACTAATTCAAAAAAAGCAAGCAGCAGAGCTATTTATAGCACAGTTTTACACACACTTAGAAATGCAGACATAAACTGGGAGTGGTGACACATGGCTCTAATCCCAGCACTCGGTGAGGTTGAGGTAGGAGGATTTCAAATTTGAGTCCCGCTCGAGCAATTTAGCAATTTAGCAAGACCCTGTCCCAAAATAAAAAATAAAAAAAGGGACTAAGGATGTAGCTCTGCTTCTTAGTTTTCCCCCTAGGGTGTCTGTGTTTCAGGTTCACCCGTACTACTGTGTGTACAGTCAAGTCACTGTTTCTATGCTCTGCATAATATTATTTGGCAGGCACTCACTACCTAATCTTGAGGTGACTTCCATCTTCCTACTATGACAAATACAGCAGCAACAAACAACCTATTTTTCCAGGAGCCCAGATTATCCCTCTTATTTGGTGAGGTTGTTATTTATTTGGTGAAAGCTGAATAGAGTAAACAAGTACAAATGAAAGAGAGCAAATCTCAGGCTTTCCAAATAGCTGTTGGATACCAGCCCTGAAAGAGGGGTACCATATCCAACTATTTTCTCACCAAGGATAATGCTGCAACACAATATTTACTTTTAAATATCCTAACTCTAATACACTTGGTGCGAACAAGCCCCCGGTAATTTATAAAAGGCTTGTAAAAAAGGCTGAAGGCTCTTAGGTTTAAACTCCCACTTGTTTGGAGCCAATTATGGGAATATCCTTGCAGGACTCTTGAGACAGTCCTGCCTCAAAAGAAAGTTTTGCAAAGGAGAGGGATCTCCCCAAAGCACTCCTGGGGACAGCCCAGCCTGAATATCAATGAAGCCTAGTTTGGAGTCCTCAAAAGCACTTAAGCAGAAGCCAGTTGTCTTGGGCTGCATTGCAGGTACTTTAAAAAGCCGAGCAAAGCACAGGCAGCGGCTCCCCCTCAATCCTGGCTGACCTCAGTTTGTGGCCTGGAGCTATATACTGCAGAACCTCTGATGTATTGCCAGAGGGGTCAGCGGAGGATTGTGTCTTTGCTCAAAGGTACTCTCACCCTCCTGTCTGTGCCCAAGGCTCATAGCCCTGAAATGCAGGTATTGGCAAAAAAGGACTCCAGCTGCCCAGGGCTTCTTATGACAAGCCTCTCAGATCTTCTGCCATCTAGCTAATAATATGTGGGGAAAACATATCTATCTCTTGAAATAATAAGCATAGCACCAGGACTGCAGAATCTAGGAAGCCCAAGAAGTAAAGAAAGAAAGAAAGAAAGAAAAGAAAGTGACTCAAGGCAGTGGAGTCACACATCTATAAGACTATCTCTTATTTACCTGGCTCAGAAAGAGGATAGACTCTTACTAGATATTAACATAAGGACAAAAGAGAGAGAACAAACACAGGTTTCTTGAGTGGACTGTGCCACAGAGATCCAGTGGTATCCACAGTCCAGCTTCCCCTCTGCTCAGCCCAGGGCTGTAGAAGAGGAAAAGCTTCTCTAATTATTCAGACCAGAGCCGGTACTTCCTTCTAGCTGGTCAATCAAAACAGGTTTTTGCAAAGTCTCACTGAGGGAAAAGGACCCCTGATGTCCTAAGGGCCCTGCTGGGAGGGACATTATGCTATTGTATGTTAAGCTTCAGTGACAGAACCAGAGACGGGCAATAAAATACGAGTGTGTTGAATAGAATGTTTATCGAACTGGGATTTGTAGTTTTAAAATCTTGATGTTTCCCCTCACACCAAAGCTGATAGGGCCACTCTTACTGCCTCCCTCAGGGAAATGGTTGTTTGCTGTTTTAGGAGTAGGAATCATGCATATGTCTCCTTTATGATGCCCGAAGTGGACATTTAATAAATATTCATGAATGGATCATTCAGAGCAAAAATGGGTTTTGTTTAAAAATCTGCATTGTGAAGCCTGTGCCAAATGAGAGCTCTGGTACCTGATTTGTTGAGATTCTCACAGTAGCTTGTGATACAGAGCCTTAGAATCCCTGAAGGTAAATTTTAATTTACACAAGTGTTCAAGAGAGCCTACCCTGAAGGCAGACAGGTGTTAACCAGGTGAATCAAGCCAGGCAATAGGAACAAAACAATTTCAAGTTCTCTTCAAGAGACCATATTTCTCCGTAAGTGCAGGAGAAGAAGAAATTCTTCTCTTTCATTTTTTTCCCAGTGCTTAACTAAAATTAGACTTCTTGTATTTAAGGCAAATTAGAGAATCTAATTGGTTTCCAATTTCATCAAACTTTTCTCCAAAAGAACAATTTTGAGCATTTAACAATAGAAACGGAAACATCTGCTCTTCCTCCCTATATTCATGGAGAAATTATCTATGAAATGCAAACAAATGTTCTAAAAGCTGATACTGGATCACCATGGATAGTTAAAATATTTTTATTTCCTTTTACCTACTTGTCTAAATTTCCCACAATTTTTATACATGGAAATTTTTCACAGAAAAAATGCTTGGTTAAACACACACACACACACACACACACACTGTCTGTCATACCTGGTGGTACACACCTGGAATCCCAACACTCAGAAGGCTGAGGCAGGAGACTGCTGCAAATCCAAGGCCAACCTGAGCTACATCATGAGTTCCAGGCTAGCCTGAATTACATAGAGATCCTGTCTCAAAAACAAAACAAAACACAGTATCTTCTCTTTTGGTACCTGGTGGACGTATGGCCTGCTCTGGGTTCATTAGATTCTCTTCCCTAGGACTTTTTCTTTTGGAGCTGGGAGAGAAGAAGGTGTGCTCTCTGGAGCAACTTCACTAGCAGGGTGTGAAGGTGGGGTTACTTGGGAGTGTCTTCTCAAATAGAAAAGGCTATCTAGTGAAAAATAAAAATTAAGCATACATGAATGGAGATAGAAAATACAGAAGTCAGGCAACATCTGAATGTAACATTTTTTCCTGTTTTTTAAATGTCAGGTATGGGTAACGTGCCAATGTTGTAATTCATGCTTACAACATGAATACCAGTCATCACATTCATGAACTGAAAGATCCGAAAATAATGTTTTGCAGTCCCTTTTCACTTTAATTCACTCATGATTCACTTCAGAAACATTTATTAAGAGTGTGTTATGTGCGATAGGGCAGAAACTCTGACAATGGTTTAGTAGATCTTAGTAACAGATCTGAGCATAAAGACATGTCGCTCTCCTTCCTCAAAGTAGAAGCATCCCCAAGGAATATAACTTCATCCCAGGAAAAAAGAACAAATATGCTCATAGAAAGTTTAAAATATATACCACACCCAACAAAGGAAAACATCACATTGTCTGGCAGCCAACCCAAAGTTATCAGGCATGCAAAGAAGATGGAAAATATGTGTCACAATGAAGTTAAAAAAAAACACACAACAAAACCAACAAGATTAGATACAGATGTTAGGATTAACAAAGACGTTAAAACAATTATCATATTCCATATGTTTAAAAATGAGAGACAAGAAGTATATTTAAAACACACAATTTTATTTTATATTTTATTTTTTTGGTACTGGGGATCAAACTCTCAACCTCACGGTTGTCAGGCAGGTACTTATGCCGCTGAGCCAAATTCCCGGCCCCACAAAACTGAATTTTAGATGTGTAAACTACGATGTCTGAAATGAAAAATGTCCTTTCACTGCACCTGTGGCATAAGAAGGAAAGATTAGTGAACTTGAAAATATGGCTATAGAAACTATTCAAATGAAATGGAGAGAAGAAAAACAAAAACAAAAACAGCACTATTGCCTACAGAAAAACTTCAAGTGGCCTAAAGTTTGTATAGCCAGAGTTTCCAAAAAGGAAAGAGGCAGATAAAATATTTGAAAAATGGTTACGGTTTGGGTATCTCCCTGAGGCACAGGTGTTGAAAACTCAGTAAAAGACTTAAACAGATCTGAAACAGACTCAGCAAAAACAGATGAGCACATGGCAAAAAATACAAAAAGAAAGGGTTATCATTATTAACTCTATATCTATTAGGATGACAAAAACTGAGAATTCTGATCGTATCAGCATTGACAGGGTGATGGAATAACTGGAACTCTCTTCTGCTGATGGGAATGTACAACCACTATGGAAAGCATTTTAAAAATTAAACTTACATCTATCATTTGATTTAGCTCTTCCACTCCTAATTACTCAAGAAAAATGAAAGCATATGTCCAGTTTGAAGCGAGTGGACTTTCAAATAAAAGCATTCTATCCTCTTGTACTGAAACGTTCATGGCAGCTTTATTGATAATAGCTACAAGGAGAACAGATGAATTATGGTTTAGCCATGCCATTCTCTGTGACACAAAAGGATAAACTACTGAAACATGCAACAATGTGAATAAAACTGCATCTGTCCAAAAGTTCACCTGCCATTTATGCATTACAAAAGTATAACATTTACAAAGTGCAAACTAATATATCATGAGAGAAAGCACATAAATAGTTGCTTAGGGGAAGGGAGAAATAGAGAGAGGTAGAAGGGAACCACTAGAAAGAAAGAGATTAGAATGGAAATTTTGAATCCAATGTGTGTGTTCATTATACTGATTGAGCTACCAGCTTCACAGATATATGAATATGTCAGAAATTATCAAATTTTACACGTCAAGTAGGTACAATTAATTGTATGTCAAATTTACTTTTAAAAAGGATGGAAACTAAGTCTATCTTGCGTACTATTTAAGGTGGTATAGTTATTCACTAATGCAACAAGGGAAACCTACTGCATGTCAGTTTCATTAACCTGTCAAGTGGTCCAGTGACATGGATTCCCAGAGAGATTGGTTTAATAGGAAGATAAATCCAGTTACTTGTTCCAGTGTGGTCATAATGAATTAGTTTCTTTTTGTTTAGCAAGCTAAGTGCCTTTCATCCTGGCACTCTGTTCTTGCACTCAGCTCTTTATGCAAAATAAATAAATAAATAAATAAATAAACAAATAAATAAATAAAAATTCATCTCTTCTATAGCAGTGGAGATGCTAAAGAACATCAGAAACAAAAGAAAGATATAGTACAATTGAAAAGTAAAAGAAAATTTGCAATGCATTTAGGTAGTATAGTTTTGCATAATTTGGACATGCCAGTCTGCTGTTGTTCCAAAAACCAGATTTTTCCCATATTATTAGAAACATTGCTTAAAATATCTTGAACCTCTTAAGGAAAGTCAGGGTCTTACTTCCACACCTCCTACCACTCCTAGCGTGCACTAGGTAAGAGTATAATGGAGTAATGAAGTATAGTAAGTTTGACTGTAGGTGGCTGTAGGACATGGAACGAGTGACAGTTTTACTAGCACTCAGTTTCATTATCTATAAAATGGGACTTATAGTACTTCCCTAGGAAGGGTTGTTTTGAGGACAAAAATGAGATGAAGTAAAACTTCTATTTTATAATAATTTTGAGTGCTGTATGCTTTTGGGTAAATGTTTTTCATTAAGCTTCATGAGAACCCTGAAGAATAAGTATTATCACCCATTCTCATTTTACAAATGAAGAAACTGAAATTCAAAAGCTAAATAATTTCTAAGATTACAGAACAGGTAGCAAAATAGATTAAATTTGACTCAAATGATCAAACTTTTTGTTGTGTCATGTTATTTTCCTATCATAGTTCATAAATATTTTCTGATTGATTGAAACTCAAGACATTGTTTTAAAATATGCTAGAATGCAAATATCCAAAGTACTTATAAATGAATGGGGGACATTCTTTGTATATGACAATTATTTATGCTGTCTGTACTCTAATTTTCAATTGGAATTTCTTCAAAATTAGTAGCTCAGTATTTTCAATGTGCATGATCATTAAGAGGGATATGATTAAGGAAAATAGTCAAACATTAAATACACGAATATGAGTAACTGTATTAATCAGCTTTCTAACCCTATAACAGATGCCTGAGATAATCAGTTTACAAAGAGAAAGTATTTATTTTGGAACATAGTTTTGAAGGTTCCAGTCCATTATTGAGTGGATCCATTGCTTTTAGGCATTTGACAAGGAAGCACATCAAGACAGGAGTCACAGCAGAGCAAAACCACTTATTGCATAGCCAGAAAACAAGAGAAAAGAGGAGGGGCTGGAGTTCCCCTGTCCCCTTTGAGACCTGTATCCACCATGACCTGAAGACCTCCTCCTAGGCCCCACCTCTTAAAGATTTCATCACTCCCCAGTTATGCCAGCCTGTGGGATAAACCTTTATTATATGGGATTTGGGGAGATATAGCAGATCCCAAATGTAGCAGTAATTAATCTAAGTAACTAAATTTACAGTAAAATTAAGATGGAAATAATGTTCCTACTTTTCCTGTAGGTTTGAAAGATTGTTTCAAAGGAAGCATTTCCAAAACATGCCAGATAACAGTGGTATCAATTGAAATAAGTATTTAATCTTTTATTGTAGTAACAACAGATTTGAATAAAATTTGATGATTGAGAAACATCAAACTGATTACAGACATAGTTTATTTGGCCTTGATCCTATCTGTGTTTCATGTAGCAAATCATTGGTGGCAAATCATTTGTTTCTTCTCAGGCAGTTTTACCTAGGTAGATATTATAGTTCAGGGTTTGGCTGGGTTATTACATGGTATGTTAGTTAGCTTTCCATTGCTGTGATAAAATATCTGAGACAAATGACTCAACAGAAGGAAAGGTTTATTTGGGTCCATAGTTGCAGGAGATTATGTGCATAGTCATGTGGCTCTGTTCTTTCTGAGTCTGTGGTGAGGGATCATGTGATGGAGCAAAGCTGCTCATCTCATGATGGCTGGTGAGCAAAGAAAAAGAGAAGGGGGCCAGGGTCCTAACACCCCTCTAGTCCCCACCCCATGACCAAGCCTCCTCCCACCAGACCCTTTTTCCTAGAGGTCCCCTCACCTCCCAGTAACAGCTCAGGCCGGAGACCAAGCCTTTTGCACATGGCCTTTTGGGGGATACTTCTGATCCAAGCCAGATCATATACAGACTTCTCTTTAAATACTAATTTGAAAACTAATTTAAAAAAAAACAAATTTAAAAATGTGTTCTATAGGTGCAATTTGTGCTCATGTATATGTTACAGTGTTTCTTTTACTACCACAAATAACATTGAAAAAGAAATAAATGTTGGTTACGGTTATTTCAACTGATTTAACTGTAGTACCTGCTTTGATAAATTTTAACTTAATTGTAAGAATGACTCATAGATTTGCAATTCTAGAAGAAAGGGACTGAAAATTTAAAGATCTAGTTTTAGTTCCAATTCGAACTGCTGTGTGGGCCGGTGATTTAGCTCAGTGGCATGAGTGCCTACCTGGCAAGCTTGAGGTTGTGAGTTCTGTCCCTGGTACCAAACAAACAAACAAAACAGACAAAAAATCAAACTGCTGTGTGGCTATGGATGGACAAAGGGAAACCCCTCTGATCTATATTTCTTTCATTAGAAAAAACTGTGTGGCATATCACTTATCTTATTGATGGCAGAACCTCACTGGTTTTTGACAAACTACTAACTGAAACTTCTATTTTAGTTTTCAAATCAATTTTTACTCTAGCTATGAGAAAGTAATGCAATCTTTGAAAGTAAAATTTTAGCCTGTATTGAAATAAGGAAAATAAAACATGCTATCATGACATTAGACAAGTGAGTACTGTAAAAAAGAATGTTTTTGAAAGACTTTCATGGATAACTTCAGCATTTACAAGGGTCTTTATGCTTCTAGGAGAAAGGAGCTCTATACCTTCAAAATAATATATCATTTTAATCAAATGTAAAGTTTTCTTTATAAAGGTAAGCTATATGAATTATAGAAAATTTGTAACAAGTTAAATGCATAAATAATTCTGCTCATTTTACACCTGTGACCAAGAGTATGTAAACGGAGCCAAGCTTTCAAAAATGAAAGATTAATTGGCCAGCTTCCCACGTCATCCCAGTACATGGTGTAATCATTTAAAGTTCACATAGCTAATAGCTTCACTGTTTATCCCTGAAGCATACAGTACATATTTTGCTTCACAGGTGTGATGTAGTTCCTGATAAAATTTTCTATTAGAATTCTTTTTAGTAAACTATTTTTCAAATGCCTTACATATAATAATTTTATTTTTGCAGCTTCACTTGATTAAGCTGGAACCAAAAAAGATGATCATAACTAAGTAATGCCAAAGTTTGATATTTTTGGAACACAGATATACAGGCATACACACATACCACACACACACACACACACACACACACACACACACAGAGGGACACAGAGAGAGAGAGAATAATCAACTGAGCATCTGTTATTTTCTTTTAAGTATAGGGTTAATTATTAGGGTACAAACTGCATAGCAATAACCAAATGCTGCCAAGCAAAGTTCAGCCCACATTTTAAGCAGCAAGAATGTTTATTATCTCTCTCTTTGTAAAATTTAATTATGAAAACCCAGGCTCACAAAATTATAAGAAAAGTTATTGCTTATGGAATAAATCTCAATTAAGGTGGGTTAAATACATATGCATGAAAATATATGTTACCATAATCAAGTGTTATCTCTAAGTAAAAAAAAAAAAACCTCACTTCTAGGAATAGAGTCTGATGCCAATAACTCAGAGTTTCTGAGAATTTTTTGAGACAGGGTCTCACTAAACAGCCCAGATGGTCTTACACTTGCAGTGTAGCCCAGCTTGGCCTTGAACCTGAGATTGCCTCTGATCAACTCATTTTTAACTCTGCTATCCAACATTACACATTTACTTAACAATTTTTGTTGTCTTAATTTTCTGGATGCTCAGTTAAAAAGACAGGCATTAACAGGCATGTACACCCTGAAAGATACTGATAAATTATTCAGGGTACTCCTTGACATCTTTGGATGTAAACAGCAGGTTATCCACATCTTTCTACAAATATTTGCAACCCTTTCTTTGTGCCCAGCGTGGTCTCCATGGATATAACCATACTTAAGACGCATGACTTTCCTCAAAGAAGTTGCCATATAGCAAGAAGCATACAAGTGTTTTCATCTTGAACAACCAAATAATAATAAGAATTTGTGCAAAAAGGGAATATTTTATAGCTTCATTTTCACTGAATTTGGCCATGTGCCCAGAAGCGTTGAGCATGTACTAGATATTAGAGACAAGAGCTTCTTTTTTTTTTTTTTTTTTGTCTTTTTCCTTTTTTTATCGGTACCAGGGATCGAACTCACGACTGCCTGCTTGGAAGGCAGGCGCTTATGCCGCTGAGCTAAATCCCCAGCCCTGAGCTTCTTTTTTTTGAAAGAAAGTTCAATTATTCTTTTACTTTAGGAGATTTATATTATTTTAAAATTTTTGATGTTCTATTCCTCTGAAAGTCATTCTAAATACCTAGATATTCACTACACAATTTTTGATTAGTACATGCTTGCTATACATGATGACCACATTCTTCATAGGGATTTGCACCTGTACCTAATGTATCTCAATTATTTTTTTCCCATTTCCCTCCTCTCCCTTCAACCTCTTATTCCCCCATCAACAAAAGCTTTGCTTCCATTTTTCTTTTTCCCTTCCAATCTAGAGACAGGAAATTCTATCTGTGGGATTTCAGTAGAGAAACTATGTTAAGCATTTGCAGGTAAGATCTGAGTATCAAGCAGCTAACATTAAAACTTCTTCTAGCAGTGCAAGTATGTTGTTAAGGTACACATGAGCTAAACGCTAAGTGTTTTCCGGGATGTGGAGACTGGATGACAAATCACACGAGAAGAAAAATCATTGACGTAAAAAATGTTGATTATTTAAAGCAAACATTTAGAACCTTCGAAAAGTGTTTGTGTTCTAATTATACAATTATATCTTTTGCTTAATTATATTTAAAAGTGTTTTCTCCAAGTTGGAATAAACTCAATGATAACTTTTAGTATTTTCCTATTGGTTAATTATTGCTTATTCCTTGAAGACATAAGATGAATCTCCTCAATAATTGTCCTAACATTAAAGACTTTGGTTTCTTATTATAATAAATTAATAAGAGTCAGGTTTATTTCTTCACTTTAAACAAACATAAAATGGAATAAAATATGACTATCAAATAATTAAAGCTATAAAAATAGAATTAGAGAAAAGAACAATAAAACACCTATAAAATAATTGATATAATCAATAAAGTTTATGAAAGCACAAACATTTGAGGGGAAAAATAGAAAAAAAAAAAACCTAGAAAAAAGACCTATATGGAACTGAGAAGGATGAATTACACAATACCTCGGGCAAAAATCATAGTTGGTAAAACAAACAACTATGGTACAACAGAAAAAATATAGTGAACTGGAAAACTTAAGGATAGAAATTATGCAGATAAACACACAGAGGAAAAAAGGTAGGAAAAAAGGAACACGAGCAGAACATCAGTAAGCTGTAAGACAAAGTCAAGCTGTCTAACTTTTTGTAATATTTATAATCTGCAATTGGATTCCCAGAAAATGTAAGCTGAGCAGGTAACAGAAAAAGTATCTGAAAAAATTATAGCTACAGCTTTCTAAAATTGAGGAAGATGATAGACCCACAGATCAAAGAAGCTCAACAAACCTCAAGCAAAAAAAAACAAAAAAAAAAAAACAAAAAAAAAAAAACAAACATGAAGGAAACCACGCAAAGGCATAGCATATGGAAAATACCAGAAACCAGTAATACAAAATTATGTCTTAAACAAGAAGATTACATATAGAAGAATAGAGATGCATTAGTCAGTTTAGGCTGCTGTAACAAAATGCCTTTGATTGGGTGGCTGCGATGACAGGAACTTATTTTGCTACAGTTCTGAAGGCTGGAAAATCTGAGATCAGGGAACCAGCAGGGTGGCATCTGTCAAGATCTCTTGTTCTCTTCCTGGTTTGTAGATGGCTGTCTGCTACCCAAGCTCTCACGTGGTCTCTCCTCAGTGTGTGCACCTGCAGAATGACAGAGGAATTTGTTCACCCTCTTATGAGGTCATTAATCCTATACAGTTAGAACTTTATCTTTATGAGCTAAAAATTCAAATCCAGTTTAATCCAGTTATTTCCCTTCTAGGCATCGTCCTGAAGGAGTTAAAGCCATCATATTCCAGTAATGCGTATATACGCATGTTTATGGAAGTACAGTTCACAGCAGCTAAATCTTGAAAGTGGCCTATGTGTTAACCAAAAAATGTCTAGATAGAGAAAATGTAGTATTTGTACACAATGGAGTACAACTCCGCCATAAACAAAAATAAACGTGAGTCATTTGTAGGAAAAAGGATGCATCTTGAGACCATATTGTTAAGTGAAATAAAGCAGACGCACAAGCTTAAATTCACATGATTTCTTTTATATGAGAAACCCAAAATGTAAATAAAGTGCAAAATAAAAGATCGAAAGTAGGAAAGAAGGTGAAAAATCTTCTGCAAGTGGGGATGGAGGGAATGGGAAAGGGGATGAACAAAGAATTAAGATGCATAATGCACCTGTACCACCTCCTCACAAGGAATGGGGTCATTATGTATTACAATCGTGCACTAATAAAAAATTAAAGCTGGAAAAAAGAAAAAATTGCTGTGTTAGGATAAAAGTGCTTGTTCTCTACAGTTATTGCCTTTCAAGCATCCTGACATGACAGAAGGAAGAACAATCTCCCTCCAGCCTGATTTGTGGGTACTAACCCCACGTTTGAGGACCCTGTTGCGTGGCCTCATTATTTCCCAGTGGGCTCTGCTGTCATTGCCTGCAAGGTTAGTGTCAAAATATGAATTTTTTGGTGGTGGTGATGAGGGACACAGGTATTCAGACCTTCACAACATGTATCTAACGAAAGTAAAAATTGTAAAGTACATGAAATAAAATCTGATAGAATTGGAAGAAGAAATAACAACTCCACGATTATAGTTATGAATTTCAACCTCCTCTCAACTGATAATGATGATTTACCCCTTTGGTTTAACAAAAAGCTAAGTATGTTTTTATTCTCAATGGTTATCCTCCTTTTCCACCCAACTTTACAGAATAAACAGAATTAAGTTTTATTTCTTTTATAATGTGCAAAGGTGCTAAAGAGCATTTAAAAAAAGGAAAAGAAAAAGTTCAATTGGAAAGCAAAACTCACAGGACAGTTGAGTAAAATTTTACTATTTCTGCTGCCAAAGTGAGCACTAGACAATTGAATAAAATGGCATTGGATAATCAGGAGGTTGTCAATTTGTTTTTGTGTTAAAATCTTGTTTCCTATGTTTTAGGAATGGTGTTTTAAAGACTTGAAGTATCATGAAGAAACAGATTAGTGTCTAAATATTAATACCCAGAATGTATGTCAGACGAGATATAATGTTAGAATTAATCACAACAGATTTTGCATGAGAAAAATGGATATTATTGGTAGCTACAGAACCTTGAATATGTTACTTAATTTTTCTGACACCAAGGTTCATTATCTGTAAAATGGGGGTAATGATGCCCTATTTACTTCCTAGGGTTGCCCTAATAAATTACCACAATCTTGGTGGTATTAAGGCACAAGAACTTATCTTTTCTCAGATTTGGAAGCTAGAAGTCTGAAATGAAGGTGTCAGCAGAGTCATGCTCTCTGGCATATCTAGGAAGGAGTCATTTCCGGCCTTGCACAGCTTCCGGTGCCACTAGCTGATCATTCACTTCCGGTTACCTGTCCCCACCCCCGCTGCCTCTGGTTTCACAGGACTTTCTCTTTCCTCTCACTCTGTCTCTTTTTAGGACACCTGTGACTGGATTTAGAGTCCACCTGTACTACCCGGGCTAGGACCTCATTTGAGAATTCATAATTATATCTGCAAAGACCCTTTTTTCCAAGTCATACAGGGTTTAGTTAGAACACAAATACATATTAAGCAAGGCACCATTTAATTCACTTCCAGTCAGCCCCCAAAAGGGTTGTTTTGAATTTAAACCAGATGGCTTTTTAAATGCACCTGCCCTATAATTTTTGAATTCTATGTGCTTTAAAGTAAATCATTTTCACTAAATCTCTATATCTTGTAAAAATGGATGATATACCAATTTACAAATTAAAAAACAGAAGCTTGAATTAAGTAATTTAATCAATATATTAATGGTTGAAAACATTAAAATTGAAATTAAGAAAACAAAGTCACTTATAAAAGTTTAAACATATGGATACTTAGGAATACATTTAAGAAAACATTTATAGGACTGCGAAGATAATTTTAAAAAGACCTAACTCAACAGAGATATAGACTTTGATTATGGATCTGAAGAGTCAGTATTGTTGTCAAAGTTTCCCAAAATGACTTATAAATTCAACGCAATCTCATTCAAAATCTCAAGAGGTTTTCCTGTAGAAGTTTTGGAACTAAAATTTGTATAGAAATGACAAAGACTTGTAAACAAATAAACGGACAAAACAAAAAAGAAAGAAAGAAAGAAAAGAAAAGAAAAACACAGAGCTCTATGCTATGAGTATTATAGACAACTATAATAATCAAAGCAATATAAGCTGGCATAAGCATAGACATATTATTCAATGAAATAGAAAAGAGAGCCCAGAAATAGTCTCACGGATAAATAGCCAATTGATTTTCACCAAAAGTGTCATGGAAGCAATAATCTTTATAGCATTTGGTGCTGCAATAATTCATATACAAAAATGAAAAATAGCAAACACTAAAAAATTTAAACAAATTGGATTGTAGACTGTGAGTCAGGGCTCAGAGTCTAATTTTTAAATTTTGTTTTGTTTTATTTTGTTTTGCCTTGTTTCTTGAGTCAGGGTCTTGCTATGTAGTTCAAGCCAGCCTTGAACTCACTACGTGGCCCAGGTTGACCTCAAACTCACAGAAATCTTCCTGCCTCAACCCCCAGAGTGCTGGGATTGCAGGCATGTGCCACCATGCCAGGAAAAATTGTCTAATGTTTTTAGAAGCAATCATAGGAGAAAAGTTTTAGTGACTTTGGATTACATGAAGATTTGTTAAACACAAATTATAAAAGGAAGAAATGATAAACTGAACTTAATTCAAATAAAAACATTTTACTCCTTAAAGGACATTGTGAAGAAAGTGGAAAGGTAAGCCACAGACTGTGAGAAAAATATTTGCAAAATATTTATCTGATAAAGTCTGATAAAGGGCATGTATCCAGAATGCACACAAAGAACTCACACGCTCAGTAATAAGACACCCCCATTTTTTTTTAAACAGAAGACTTGATCTAAGAAGATGTATGGCAAATTAACACCTGAAAAGATGTTTAATGTCATTATTCATTAGGGAAATACAAGTGGAGGCCACGAGAAAATGCCACTCTACACCTCTTAGAGAGACTAAAATTCTTTTGTTAGCTGGCATTTTTATTAACAAGAATGAAGACCTAGACACCTCAAATATTGTTGATAAATATGCACAACGGCACAGCTGCTTAGGAAAATAATTTGACGTTATCTTGGATGGTTATTATACACTCACCATGTAACCCAATCAATTTATTCCTAGGTATTTACACAAAAGAAATTAAAATGTATACTCACAAACATTTGTATATAAATGTTTTCATAGCAATTCATATCTATTAGATAAAAACTAGAAACAATACAAATGTTTGCCAGCTAGCAATGATCAATAAATTGTGGTGTATACTGTAATACTACCCAGTGATAAAATTAAATGAATTATTGATACACATAACATGGATAAATCTTGAAAGAACCATGTGCGACCAAAGCAGCATGGTAGACAAATGTCTTCAGAGTATGTCTAATACTCTAATCATTGGGACTTCGCATATGTTACATTGAAGGGTGAAAAGAACTTTATAGGTGTCATTCAAGTTAGAAATTTTAACATAAGGAGAGTAGAGTCAGAGTCAGAGAGAAGGAACACAAAGGGAAATCGAAAGCATTCCAAGTGTGAAGGCACAAATGTTTCTACTGCTGGCTCTAAAATCCTGGGGGCCAGGTACAGTGGGTGTTGAGAAGATTTAGGGAATTCAGAATGATCCTTGGCTGACGGCCCGCAAGGCAATGGGGTCCTCAGTCCCACAGCTGCAGAGAATTTTGCCAACAGCTGAATCACCTGGAAACAGAAAGGTGTGCACACTGCCTCGTGATTTTGGCCTTCTGAAATGAAGACAGAGGGCAGCCAACTGTAACTGGACTTCAGGCCCACAGAATTCTGCTTGTGAATTGTAATGGCAGTGATAGAAAACTAATAGAAGGAGCCAGATACAAATGACTGTGTACTACTTCACCCTGTTTATATGAAATTCTATAAAACTATAAGGATAGGAATCCGTGGAAGGCTGTCAGATACTAAGGGCTGTATGTAGATAGGGAACTGTCCTCAAATGATGAGGGGGTGGTGGAAATACCATGATAATTGTAAGGATATGAAGGTGTACATTTACCAAAATTCATCATATTGCACACTTACAGTGATTGTTTTTATGTAATTTTTTTACTGCAGTAAAACTTACATCTATGTACAATAACCTTGAGGCCCTTCCTGCCTTTTGACTGTCTAGCAATGTTTTGTACCAGGGATTGAACTCATGACCTCACATTTGCTAGGAAGGTGCTGCTGAGCTACATCCCTGCCCCCCTCCTTTTAAAGCAATTTTGATGTACAATTCTTAAAAACTAAAAGAGTATTAGCACACTTACTACCTCATATACTCATTTGTATTCCTAACATTGAATGGATTTTAAACCATCTCAGCTAATAATAATGTGTTAAATTGCTAATATGTGTGGATATTGTTATAACCAATGATTTTATATTTTGATTTCTGCGACCAGTGCCATTTTTGATCACTGTAGGACTCTCCTCTGCTTTCCCCACACCTCACTATGACAGGCTTTTCATACCCTCTTGGTGTGTAAGTGATGTGCTCAGCCTCAATATTTGAATCCAGTTTGAGGTGGGGATCCCACCACGCCTTCGGGTTGAGCACTTCATATGGGCTTCCCACGTTACAGCCTGGCAAATGGACAAATCAGGTAACAGCTGCTAAAGGTCACCCTGTGAGCAGCAGATCCACCCTCAAATCTTTGCTCTTCACGAAGTCAGCATTCTGCTGATCAGAGCACCGTGACAATGGGGAACAGCAGCAGTTACGTCACGTCACGGTGCCTTTGTTATGCAAAGCATACTGGGCTTGTACTGAAAGAACTTTTAAAAAGGCTATTCAAAAAGAGCACAGAGCAGTCTTGCTTTAGTTAGCTGGCAGCTCAGGGTACTGTTCTGTTAGACAATGAGCGTCCTGATTCAGCTCTAGAAAGTCAAGCTGGTCAGTTTGGCATTAGAAAGAACTGTTTCAGGAATGTCTCCTTTTGACCCTCTCCTGGTATTAGGTGGCCCCAGCAATCGGCACACTGAATCCAGACGGAGAAACAGAAGAGTCCATTTCAAATGTCTTTCCAAAAGAGGCAGATGACCACAAGTGAGAGAATGTGTCACGTAGTTACCCGGTCGATTTGCTGCTATGGAAGTATCAAATGGGTGAAGGATCATCATGAAGCCTTCCTGGAATTTTGGCAGGAGAAGGAGGTAGATTATATGGGAACCTCTACGAACTGAATCAGTGCATTAAAAATGCATAAAAAGCAAGAACAGGCAACCGGGAGTTCCTTGGGAAGGAAACTTTCCTTTTCCATGATCTTTTATACTAAAATGATAACGTGTGAAAACAAAGCATATAATAATGTAGCATGCCTTTAGCAGTGTCATAAAGGCTAATTAAAGGTGATTAGCTTGGTAAAAGGCTCAAGAGAGGAAAGGATAATAAAAATACCAAAACAATCATTTTGAGATTGTTTACTCATTATTTTTCAGGTATGCTTAAAAGCACTTTAGGTTCTTCATCTCATTTAACTCTCAAAATAACCCTTAAAAGTATTTCCATTTAATTAATTAATTAATTATTTTGATACAGGGATCAAATTCAGAATCTTGTGCTTGCCAAGCAGGCACTTAAACCCCTGAGTATACCCCCAGCCTAATATTTTCACTTTATAAGTGCACAAGTTGAGATTCAGAAAGATGCACTGTCATACCGAAGGCCACACAGCAGTTGATGAAGTGTGGGTTCACATCCAAGAGAGAGACCTCACAAGGATTAGCGTGGAAGGCAGCCTCTGAATGCTGCCCAATGACACTTTCCAAAAAATATGTCCTGGAAATCAGAACTGTCAATTAGAGGTCCAATGTCATTTCCCCCCCAGTCATTTGCATTTAAGATAAATGTCTTCATTTACTAGCTTGTAAATATAATCCCCGAGTAAACCAGAGGTATGTTTAGCTCTAAATACCTGTTAAACAATGTTTCCTCACTTTAGCCATTCCAATCCCTCTATGATTTTCCTATGTACTTAGTATTCTGTGCAGTTAATTCCATTTACTTTTATTTTAGTTCCATCCTGTTATAATATTCATGAAATCATGTTTGATGTGTGATTTGCATTTTTCTAATAGAGAGTAAGAATATATGAATAATAAATATATCTTAGTCTGCAGTGGTTCACATCCCCCCATTTGGGAAACACTGGGTTTGAGTCTATAAGGGGAGAGAATTGAAATACGCCCTCTCCAGAATTCTTCTCAGAAAGAACAGCATCCCTGCTCCCAAAGGTGAGTTTCCCTGAAGCCTCACTCAACAGTGAGCAATCCAGACTCTGGAATCTTCTGCTGTTTCTCGGTAGAACTGACACCAAGCAAGCCATAGAAGCCTAGGACCCTGCCGCTCCCTCTCCCCTTCTCTGACTTCTGTCTGCCCTCGTCTGGACCCTCACCTTATCCCTTGCCTCCCATGCTCCTGCCTCTGCCCCAACCCTAAGCGGGTTCCCTGCTCAGGACTGGCAAATGTCCTTTCACATATGCAAATTTTTGTCCCCACTTTCAGCATCCAGTACAAATGGGCCTGCCCAATCTTCATGCCAAGTATAGAATCAACAAGTTAATGGAGCAGGCAGAACCCCTACCTGCACAGGACGCCTTCTGCAGGCCATCATGTGGCCCAAAGGTGTGACTCCAGATATCTGGAGAGGCTCAGATGAGAGTCCTTCGGGATCCTTCAGACCAGCGCAGCAGCTATGAGAGGCCCTCAGTTCTCTCTCTGAGAGGCCATTGGTCCTTTCTCTTCCAGTATCCAGACACCTAGAGATAACGTGGCTGCCCATGGAGTTTCACCTCCCTTCAGTCCCTGAAGGACTGGTGTAGATTACTTTTTCTACTATGAAGGTTTCCATTTTTGTACAATATGCTATCTTATCAATGTATTTAGAAGATATTGGGCTAGTTGTGAAAATTCATCATTTTACTCACTGTATTATGCGCACTTTTAATATTGTACTTATAAAGAGATTTCCCAGTATTATATCACTGCCAATATGTTTGTTTTTTGTTTTTGGTAACAAGGATTGAACTCAGGACCTTGCACTTGCCAGACAGGTGCTTTGCTGCTGAGCCAAATCCCTGGCCCTATCACTGCCAATGTGTAAAAATAAACAAGGATGATCAAAATATATGGAGAATGTTTAACTTTGAAAAAAAACATTATAGTAAAAAAGCATATTGCCATTAATCCCTTCAGAGTACCCACCTTCACTTCAGGCACACTCATCCCCTTGTTCTGGCCACTTTCTGAAGCAGTTCTGAATGTCTTCTTTCACAAGTGTCTTTAAGTTAGTTAGGATCGGCAATGCAGAGAATGCTGATGCTGGGCCCCATCCAACAGGAAGGCAGGCCCCAAACGTGATGGTGCATCCCCTCCACCGTATAGTACACCCAAACTGGCACCCTGAGACTTCTGATTCTCCTCTAAGTCAAATGACCAGAAGTGATAAACTTAAGGGAGGTGTGACAACGCAACTAGAGATACTTATGAAACAAGACGTCTAGAACTGCCTCAGTTAAGTGGCAAAATGATGGGATAGTGTGTTCAAAGTAAAAGGGAACATTTGGAGGAAGATTCATGGAAATGGGTCTTTTGCTATAATAATTTTGAAACATTTTTAAAACCTTCACTGTCCTTTTTGATCGCACCTCCTATCTAAAACCACTGGATGAAACACACTTGGCCTGATTTGACTTTGGTGATGGAAGCACCACACTTTCACTCTTGGGAGTCTGGTAGTCTTAGGTTTTATGCTTGAAGACTGGAAGAACTAAATTATTCATGAGTGTGAAAGGCAGAAACTGGGACTGACTCTAGAGGAATCTGTAAGGACTGAGACTGTGTCACATATTTTTAAAAAAGGCAACGACATGACGTTGAGGAAGATAGGAGATGTCAAATACAGTTAGGGAAAACATGACACAGTGCTATCTGCGTTCTTGATCTTTAACTTTGCCTTTATTTATGGATTTGAAGCTTGGCAGCTGCCTCCACACCTAACCAAGGAACTGCTGGTATGTTCACCCCGCTTCTTCCTGCAGGGCTCAGCTCATCCAGATGGATTGGTTGCCTTTTCTTTCTTTTTTTCATTGCTGCTAAAAGAACATTCACAAGGAGAGAGGGCTGACCGAAAGGAGTTGGAATTTGTTCAACACATTTGACTATTTCTTGGCACCTGAGAAAGGGCGACTCTTTTTATTATTCAGAATAGTAATGTTCTCGGTGTTCCCTGCATGTGTTGCATGAGCAGCTGTGTGTCCTGGGAGCCACTGTGTTACCGAGGGAACACTCTAAATGTGTCCTCTCAACTTTTCATCAAAGAGCTCAGAACTACCCAATCTTTCTTTTCTAGCTAAAGATGGATGTGTTGGGAATTATATAACTTGCTCAGACAATTTTATACTGAATATAAAAGTGCCCACTTTTCTCAGTATGAATTGATTCTCTGCCCAATTCAATTACTAATTTGGGAAAATATTGGCAAAACACATGTTTTTATTTCTGAAGTCCACTGTCTCAGAATTACACACTATGACTGAAGTCTGAAGCACTGCCATCACTTAAACCAAGTGGGAATTCATAAGTCTGGGTCTACAGTCTTCATGAATATAACCCTAACCCGAACCCTATCCATAACCCTTACATAATGCTTGTTTGCAAACGTTATATTTTCCTTCGTAGGCAAGACACTTAAAAGTTTGAATAAATATAAGTTTTTACACATTGAAATTAATAAGGAATAATCAACCCAAATTCTAATAAGTCAAGAAGAACAAAAACAAGGCTTATTTCTTCTTCTTGGTTTATACTATGACTGCTGCAATCATGGCTTACCTCTAACATGAGCTATTGCATTGGAGATCTTCCCAGGTGTTACCTTGGAAGGCAGTAAATGCTCTTTTGTTGTCTTCTTCTTCTAAATATGAAGGTGCTAGTACATTTTGGGTTTATATTCTATGCCTGGCACCATGGTGAGCCTCCTCACACTAGGGGTCAAGTGTCTACCTAGTCCATTCTTTGTATACATAAATGCTTGAATGTGCCTGCAGGTGTGTTTGGCCTAACGGTGGTACAGGGACAGGATACAGAAACATGACATTGGTCTCGCTGTCTTGTAGAAAGCACTGCTCTCCTCTGGCTCTGTCTGAGCTGATTTGCCACAAAGACAGCACTGATGGGTGAACCATGCACAAGCCACAGGCCTTCTTCGATTTGATTCTGCGGAAAGTACCCATTAAAGGTGAATGAAATTAGCAGCTTACTTAATTCCTGTTCTTATTGTTCTACTTAAGTAGAGCATTGCTTTTGGAAGAAGTATTGCAAACTGATCTGGATTTTACCGATTGTGTCTCAGCTTCAAGTTGACCCTTCTCAGTTATTTCCTGGAGAAAGGAGGAAATTTGGGGTGTTTCTTTGATCCCACTCCATTTCCTAGAGAAGTCTTGGCAAAACGAGGTCTGGAGACAGTGTTCCTTGATTGGGCCTCAAGAATGCATCTGCCCTAGAACGGTGTTTCTCAAAGGACGAGCCACCTGGAGAGGATGTTTGTTACAAATAAAGATTCCTAGACACCCAAATATGGTAATCCAGAACACTTAACTAAAAGGCTTGGAGTCTTGCCATTTTAATAGTCTTCAAGGTAATTCTTCGGCAAACTGAGATCAGAGGAAAATTCCACTAGGGAGTAGTCTGAAGACACTGATTTGGGTCCAAGGAATTTAGTGTATGTAACCTGTATTTACAGGGGAATAAAGATGCCTTGAAAAGTTCCAGATTCTCATAATTTAGGACAAGCACTAGGTGATTGAAATCCTTTGGTTAGTGACTTTTAAAGACTTCAATAGTGGTATTTAAAGACTTCAATAAGCCAATATTCACTACTTAGACAAGTTTAACTCTTTCAATTTGTAGCTTCCTCTGGTGGATTCCAGTAGGAAACACCAGTACATTATATTTTGGTATGAATTAGTCTTACTAGTTTTATTTATTTTTAGTAAGAGAATGAGCTTTACGAAAGAAAATTTAAAAGAAGAGGAATTTTGGTGGGGGATAAGGAAAAAAAAAACCTATGGAACATAAATATATGAATCAGATGTTTTCATTTTCTGACTTTCCACTCCAAAGAGTTTATCAGGTTTACTCATTTGTTTATTTATTCTTTATTTACTCAGCACATTAAACTATTTATTGTTTATATATTTACTGTGCAAAAGCAAACATTTGTTTAGATAGTAACTATGACGAAGGCCCAGTGCTAGGAACCTAAAGGCAGGCAAGGCAGAGAAGGTATCTGTTTTCAAAGAATTTCCTTCTTCCCCACCTGAAGAAATAGGCAAGAGGTGACTTAAAACCAAGTGAAAATATAATATCAGAGAGTGAAACCTGCTGGGAAGGGAGCAGAGCAGAACGACACAGCACCATGGCTGAGCTCAGCAGCCGGTCAGCCTCTCTGCATGAGGCAGTCCAGGAAGGTCTCAGTTACCCAGTGATGATTTGACCTAGTTCTGAAAAACTACAAGGTCTTAAGAACAAAACCAAAGTTCTTCCGAAAGGGCAGAGAATCTGCGTTAGGACTTCAACATCAGCTCCTGCCAGAGGATTTCTAGGTCAACAGGCTGCTGTGCGATTTCTGATTGCCAGTCAATCTATAGTGACACAACGAATTCCCTGGAGCAGTTCTCAGGCTCTCTCACACCCATGCACAAAGTCCTCCTGATATCCACACACATGTGTGCATTACTTCATGGTGTGGATGACATGTGCTGTATCTATTCCTCATATTCTTTTATCTTACATATGATTTTTCAGCATAGTATCTATGGGATCTGTTGTGAAATGTATTTTCATACATTATATATAATGTATATATATAATGAAAATATATAGAGAGAATATATATTGAAAAAAATTATAGTTTCCTTATCCTCCTGGCTCTGCACTTATTTCCTATGTCTCAGCAATAGCCAGGTAGAAGGAGCGAGGTGGAGGCTTGGTCAGGAAGGAGGAGAATGCCACATCCATGCACCTCACGGTCCTGCCTTAGAGGAAGAGGCAGGCATGCAAGATAAGCAAGCTCCCTGGTCCAGTAGAGGAAACACGAGCTTTTAGGTAGGAGACAAATCCCTACTTCTGAGGGACTCAAGGACGCCGTCTCTCCCTGCTTTATAGATCACTCCTGTGCCCAGACTGCTAAACCTGGCTTCTTCTGCATCCTTCACCTGCAGAGCTGTATGAGGGGCCAGGGGCACAAGCAGTCGTCAAGAGTCATCAGGTTGGACTAAACTCTTTGGAACCCAACGTCTATGCTCACTTTACTTTATTCCTATCCAGACTCCACTCCTCTATTTGCTCTTATAATTACTTTTTTTTTCATGCAAAACTAGAAATTTCTTGGTTGAAGAAAAAAAAAATCTCTAAGATTTCTTCCCGTAGAGAATCTTGCTTACAGCAGTCTGAACTAAACCTAAGAGCTCCATTTCATTATCTCATTATATAATAACCCTGGAATCCAGAAGTCATTGGTCATGTGTTATTTCCCGTGCGTGCTCTACAACACACCCCATTAAAAACTTACCTCACTGAAAAGGAGTGGGAACGAAGATGTCACCTTTGCTTGCTACACCTGTTAGATGCCCCAAAGTGCTGATACTGTGGAAATATTAGAAACACAGAAGTACCACAGATCAGCAATTATTTGTCCAGCCAAGGCAATTAATCTTATAAAAAACCAAATGTGATGTCTATTCTAAGAGTCTTATTGCATCCTTCAGTAGATGAGGTCATTAAGTTTTTTGGCATTTCAGGGTTCCGAAATTGTAAGGGTTAGCAACAACAGTAGGAAATAAAATCTGATTTTTAACTATCACCCTATCAAACAATGGTTCCCTCCTTCAAAAAATCTCACTGCATCATATCACCTTTAGATTTTATGTTGAGATGTATTTTGGGAATTGCTTTTATACTTAAGAGCTTAATTTAAGGTTCCCATAAGAAAATTACAAAAGGATTTGGCACTGACTGCTGGAAATTATTCAGAAGCAAGTTTTTATTATGCCTCACAGCATTTATCTATTTAGCAAGCACTGTGGCTAGTTAATGGCAGGAAAAGGATTGGAACTCCCTGAGGTCAGGTTCAAAGCCCACACTCGTGCTTTTACTCCAGCCACTCTCTTAGTTAGAATTCTCATTGCTAAGACAAAATACCTAACACCCAAAGTTAAAGGGGGAAAGTTTATTTGGCTCACAGACTGTAGAGGGTTTCAGTTCCTAGTTGGCTGGCTCCAAGGCAGGGTGGCATGGCAGAGGGCCACTGCAGAGGAAAAACAGTTCATGGCAGGCTGAAGGCAACAAGCAATGCAGCAAAGCAGTGAGCATCAAGCAGCACACAGTAACACTCTTTCTGTCCCTAACATCTTATCCAGGCTACCTGTCCCTATGGTGAGAAGCACGCACACCCAGGGTGGGGTGACCCTAACACTACCTAGAACTGAGCCAAGCAATCAGTGTACTAAGTTAGCAATCACACACCAACATCACACACTCTAGATCCAGATACCACTGAAAAACTGCACCTATGGGCACAAGAGGTTTTGAGAGGAACATCAGAGTCTTCTTACTAAGTGGGTTACTAATCACTTACTGCATGCCAGGCATTGTGGCACGTGTGCCACTTAACTGAAAAGAGATTAATAAGGGACAGCTCAGTTCTTCCTCATGCCAGTTGACTGTAGAGGAAAGGGGCTAACGCTGGCTCCTGAGGCTACAACAATTAAGAACAGTATCTGTGACTAGACCTGTTTACCAATGACAAATATCACTGGGTTTACTCAATTCTCTCTTTGTACAATTTCACAGTCCCAAGATACTTCCAAGGCTTGTTGCCTAGGATAGGGTTTAATGTTCCCCAAATGCCCATCCATGAATTTTCAGAGCAGTGTTGCTGCAAGATGGTGGAGCCTTTGAGAGGTGGCCCGAGTGGAACCTTTAGGTCACTGGGAGCAAGTCCCCGAAGGGTTTATGAGACCAGTGTTTTGTCCTCTTCCTCTCATTTACTTCCAGTCATGAACTGAGTGATTTTCTCTGTCAGGCACTTCTGCAGTGCTGTGCTGCTTGCCACAGGCTCAGAAGCAACAGGGCCAACTCACCATGAACTGGAGTCTCCCAAACCGTGAGCCAGAATAAATTCTTTCTCTTCAACAGTTGATTATTTCCAATATTTGCGCTGGTGATAGAAATCTATGTAGTATCTACAATGCAATCCCTACTCTGTGGTGCAGTGATTAACTTCATTGTTCAGTATTTAACCATTAGTATGCGCTAAATGAGAAATTTCATTTCTAAAACTCTATCTTTTTTAAATAATACAAAGAATGGAAAATTCACTCAGGAGCCTGAGGCAGGAGTATCTTGAGTTTGAGGGGAGGCTGGGTTGTGTAACAAGATCCAGTGTCAAAAACAAAACAAATGAACAAAAAAGCTAACTATGGAAAATGTTCCACCCATGGAAATAGTTCCTGTATTGTTTAATTATAATATTTGGAAGGGTTAAATTGTAGCATGTGTAGCTTTATCCTTCAGCCATTAGAAACAGTTCTATAGATTGTTTACATAAATTGTAATGAAATAATATTAAAGAAAAAACCCCAGAATACTGTAGAGATATATTATAATTGAAAGCAATTCTTTTGGAAATGCATCTCAAAATGACCAACATGCTAAAAGTGGTTGTTTTAAGTGATAGTGTACATATTAAAATGGTTTTGGTGTTGATTTTTCCTTGTTTCTTAAACATTCTTTTCATAGGTAAAATTAATCTAAAATTGTTTTCTGTCTTTTTGAGATAGGGCTTCATAATACAGTTCAGGGTGGTCTTAAACTCACTTTGTAGCACAAGCTGACCTTGAACTCACAGTGATCCTCCTGCCTCCCAGTGCTGGTATTACAGGTATAACACCACATCTGGCAGCAAAATTAATCTAAAATTAAGAAAGAAAGATTCTTTTTTCTCCTCCTCTTCCTCTTCCTCCTCCTCCTCTCCTTTTCCTCCTTCTTTTTATTGGTTGGTGATAGGCAGGACATCCTAAATTAAATAAATTCATAGTGATTGCTATCCCAGTTTATGGGAAAAAATGTAGAATTAGAGCAAAAAACAGTAAACAGAAAATGTCTTTTAGATGGGGTTACTAGTTTAGGGACTGTTCCTTGACACAAATTAATTTTAATTTCAATTTGTCCTCTGTGTACAGTGTTTTCTATTTTATTTTAACACAATAAGTAGAGGACACACAATTCCCCATCCAACACAGCCTGGGTTTTCTATAGCTCATTCACATACTATGGGGTATCTCATCTGCCCCGGTCGGCGAGACTGAGCCAAAGAGTTTCTCAAGCTCTCTTTCTGCTCTAAAGTCTATGTTTTGGTGATTTCACTTTTTACTGTAAATGTGCTGGCAAACTGATAGCCCTGCTTTGACTTCATACCATTCAAAGAGAGAGATGACTGAACAGAACTGAGCCAACCTTTGGCAAGGGTCCTAGAGATGTTAGCGGGCAACTGGGCACTGTCTAAGCAGTGGCCACTCCTAGTCGGAAAGCTGGAGGAAGGAGAGACGAGGCACTCTTCCTCTACTGGGTCCCTTGGGGTTCCACCTAGGCAAGTGGATGTTAGTGCTAAGAAATCACATTTTGAAGAAAACCAAATCAATTACCTCACTTACAAACATTTGAACTGCGAACTTTCACAGGTAACAAATGGACACTGTATTGCAAACATCCGCGGATGCAGATAAGTTGCAAAATTAGCTTGCATGTGTCAGACACTGTCAGAGTCACGCCACTGTGTGTTTCCTGGGTGGTGCGACAGTGGGCAGCAGACAGTGCTCACTTGGACCCCAGGCCATCCTGGAGCAGGAGGAAAAGCAGCATGATGCTGGGGGAGCTGCCAGGAAGCACAAAGCTATGTACATTGCATATTTGTGACAAAGGTGTGTAAGACTCACTGTTGGATTACAAATGACCTGACTTACAAACATTTGCCTGGAATGAATCTCGTTCATAAATCGGGGACTTGCTGCAATTGTGTAAGTTTAGAAACAATGGCCAAAAGTTTAGACGTTAGTTTTACATATTCCTACTTAAGAGTTGTTTCGTTTTTAAATAACTTTTAGGAGACAGATTAGGCAACAGGTAGCAAAATCCTAAAAACATATTTCCCTTGACCCAGAAATTCCAGGGTCTAGGAATTTAGCTAAAAGAGACACTTAGGTAGGTTAGGAAAAAATACACATATTGCTAGATAATTTTTCCCTTTATAATAGTAGCGACAGAATTAAGAACTAGTACAAATAATACAAATGTCCAACTGTAGAGGATTTAGTATATACATACAATGGAATATTAAATGGTCACTAAAATGGCATTGAACTTTTATTATTATTGATGAATTTTTATAACATTAAATGATACAAAACTTATCAAAGGATATGTGCCTCACAACCTAATTTTTAGAAACATACACATCTGCTTGGTAGAAACATGAAAGGGTGTGCACCAACATGGTAACTAGTTTTTTTCTTGGGTGTTTTAGTTCAATTTAATTAAATATATATTTTTATTTTTGCACACTTGTATTTCTAATATTTCTGTATTTCTTATAAGGTTAAAAAGGAAATACACTTTGAAAATCAGTCTTTTTCAAGTGCATTAAATTTTCCAGAGTATGAAAAAAGATCGTATTGTATTAAGTGTGTGTCAGTCCTGTAAGCAGGAGCTACCTTCATCAGGAGGGGCCTGAAGGCCATGTGAGGAGTGTGGACTTCATTCTAAGAGACCAAGAAAACAATGCAAAGTTTAAATCAAAGGAAATGCATGGCTCAATTGACTATTAAAGATGCTAACTGTGATGTATGGGAAATCTTAGGGTTGGGGAAGAGAGGAAGTCCAGGTGAAAGATGGACGTGGCTGGACAAAAATCACGGTAATGGAGATGAGAAGAAGGGAAAAAATTAGCAATTTGGAGGTCAACAACAACAATAAAAAAAGGAATTAAAAACCCTCAAAACTCAATTTGAGGCTTTGGATTAACTGATGCAAAAAAATAAATCAGGCCCCAGATTCAGGTTAGTGGACTGGGTCCACGATACCTCTGATGGCTTACAAGGTCAGTAGGAACAGGTAGGTTTTGACTACCAAGACCATCTGTGGCTCATAGTGAGCACATCAAATTCAAGATACTGCAGTTTGCAAGAGAAGGAGGAGCAAGAACATAGTGGGTCTTAGATTAAGTGTGATGGAGCAAGGCATGGGGGAAAATCTCCTTATGCAAGAGACAGAAAAGCAGCTTTTACCAAATTGTGTAGCTAATACATGGAGCCAAGAGTTAAGCCCAAGACCATCGCACTTCCACGCCATGGGTCCTTCCCTGAGTACCAATGATGGAACAAAACAACCAGGTGGAAAAGGAGCAGATGCTGAATTAAAATCTGAGGATACATTCTGCTTGTGAGAGCTGATCTTACTGTCTGGGTCACTGAATATTCACTGAATGAATGAATGAGTCATCGTTAGTGGTAATATCTCTGCATTTGTCCTTTAGCTACATCTTAATGCCATCTACCTACAGTCGCTCCTACAGCCTCTGCATTCCCTCCACTCTGTCCTCTCATCTACTGTGATGTGAGCAACGAGTCCCACGAGTGCTACAAGCCAGGCCAGCTCCGGAGTAAAGCAGGCCCAGGCATCTTGTGGTTCTGAGAAAGCTAATGTCGAGTCTACACATGTAAGGCTGCTTGCTCTTCCCATTTTTTCTGCACTAAATTCCAAACCTTACCAGGGCAGAGTCCAAATGGCTTTTTACTCTTCACCGTATCCTCAACCCAGTGGTTGCCACCTAGTAAACATTCTGTAAACACTTGAATGGAATGGAAGGCAGATGCATAATTACATCATAGCAGGAGCCAAGTTCCAATGTTTTTTAGTGCATGAGAAGCTTCCAGCTAACCATAATCAGAAGGGTAACATTCACCAATGTGGTTGTATTAGAGGGAGTGAGCTGCTTTAACAAATAACCCCAAGTCTCAGTAGCTTCCTGCAAACTAAATTTGTGTTTAACTTCATTAAGAGTTCAGTGGGGGAGGTTCTAGTCTGTTGGTTCTTATCTAAGGAGTGTAGTAACTAAGGAGCCAGGCCTCATCATGTCCTCAAGCAGGAGTGGACAAACTTTTCTATGAAAAGCCACGTAGTAAATATTCTAGGCCTTGCAGGTCACTGACACGTTATTCAACTTAGCAGGTGAAAACAACCATAGAGTCTGCAGGTTGTTTGTGGAGCCAGGACCTAGGGGATCAGAGCTGTTCCCTGGATCTCCATGTCTGGCAAAAGAAAAGAGAATACCAGTGATCATACCGGGGATTGCTGTGAACCAGACCAAGAAGTGGCAATCTGTTCCCACAACTCAGGTCCTTGACCCCATTGCACTTCAGGATAGGCAGGGACATAGAGTCTAAGCTGCGCATCTTCAAGGAAAATGAAACAAGGTTTGGTGAATTCACAGCGCTGTCTTTGCCTCAGTTTGTGCTTTCACTTACTTCCTCCCACAGTGGGGCACATTCAACCCTCCTCTAGGAGAGAACCCTAAAGCCTCACTGGTCCTTGTAGCTTTCTTTCTTTTTTGTACTGGAACTTGAACTCAGGCCCTTGAGCCGCTAAACTATATCCCCAGCCCCTTAACTGGTCCTGGTAGTTCACTGGAGGCTCAGCATCCCCTGGTGATAGAAGTTCCTTCCATCAGGTCCGGATGTAGCTCCCCATGGTTGTAAAAATACAAATTACTTGTCCCTCTTCTCCCCTTTACAACAAGCAATCAGGGATCAGGAATGCCATATCCACAGCATAAAGTTCTATTTGGAAAGGACCAAAATGAAGACACAGAGCTGTTGGTTCATGGATTTATAAAACCCTAGTGTAGAGATGCTCAGAAAACTCTTAGCCCCCATTCAGCTTGTAGCTGGGAGCTTGCTTAAACATTGCCCTCCTTATGTCTACACCCTGGGAGGGCCCGCCTTGGCCCTCACTGCCGGCCACATCTGCAGTGGTCACTCAGGAGCACAGAATCACTTCTTGAGGCCTTCATGGCTTTAAAGAATGCTTCCTGCTGGATTAAGGTTGAGGTTCAAAAGTTTTACACTTCAAAGATATTTTTAGGATGGTCACGATATCTTTGGTGATAACATTCCTTTAAAAACTTAATAAGCGTCTAGCCAGTTCCTGGTACCTAACCACAACAAAGTTCTTGCTCATATATAATTTTTAAATTGCTTTATTTCCTTGTTTCCTCCTCCAAGGCCTTGTTCTATGCATTTAATAGTCTCTACCCTGTGTCCATCTAGAATCATAAACGAAGAAGCCAAATTCCTAATCTCATCTTGGCCCCAGGGATCATTTTTTTGTTTAACTGAGGAGTATCACCGGCTTTTTATTACTCAAAGCTTTATCTCTTACTATTTGGAAATAAAAGCTATCAGCCTTCCCATCATTTCAGCGTCCCATTTCCTGGCTCTATTTCCTTTAATTTCAGTTTGCAAATTACCCAGTTCTTTTCTGAGTTCATTTCAAACAGATTTAGGATGTGTTATGTACGTGTACCAATCCCCACAATGAATGTGATCATTATGTATTGCAAACATGTACTCATAAAAATTAAATTAAATTAAAATTAAAAAACAAAACATTATCAAAGACAGCTTAGGGCAGCCAGCACGCACTGGCACTAAAATGGTTTCTGACCACTTCTTCTGCAGCCGCAGCTTGGTAAGGACATGATCTACTTTCAAGTTATTGTGGGCCACAATTTATTACAGCACAGTATTCATGGTTCCAGCCACTGGCCTCTTCTTACCTCTCATCATTTCACCACTTAGCACTCAACTTCAAGGCGCAGTTTGTGAATTTTAACAAAGGTGCTAACATTTCTATGGCTTGAAATAATAAAAAGTTTTCTGTCCAGAAAATATCCAACATATGTGGGTGGTGGAGGACTTCCAGGGTGGCTTTCTTCCTCATGACAACTCAGGGCCTCCCACAGCCCCATCCCCGAAGCATCCAGGTCTCTGTCCATTGGTCAGAATGCAGTCATGTGGGTCCACCTACCAGCAAAGTATCTTGGGAAATGCAGCTCAGCTTATAAACCCAGGAGAAGGGGAAAAAAGACTTTGATAAGCAAACATCAATCTCTCTGAACAATGGTTTACCTGGGGTACTTTTTGTGATTGCAACTAGTTATAAGGTCACCAGGACTGTAGGAAAGTTCCATTCAGTTTCTGTGTTCTGACCCTGAAAAGAGAAAAAGCTGAGAGTTGCAGCGGGAAGCAGACACTGCAAGAAACACACACAGTGAACAGTGAGGGTAAGAGAGCAAGCCTGTGACTCAGAGGCTCTCAACTGACAGCTGAAGCTGGGGACAGCTGTACAAAGGCAAACCCTGCGTTAAATGGCTTCAATCTGTGAACACGGTCCAAGGATCTTAACACCATGAGTTGAAAAATAGTTGAAACTTTTTTCTCTGGATAAAGAAGGCTGGAGAACTACATTTAGCTATGATTTAATAGAGTTCGATATTAGCAGATAATTATTTATAGCTAGACATTCACGTGTCTGAAAAATATTCTTTTGTTTTTTGTGTTTTTACTCATGCTTTGCAATTTAGAGTTATTTATTTTTACAAATCATAAGGCATATGGTGAACTCTTTTTTATATTTCAGCGATTCTGGGTCTCTTGGTCTCAATCATTAATGAATCCATCTGTGGTGATCAGTGTTGAGTTACTGAGATACTCAGTTTCCAAAGAGGCTGGTTTATCTTGGCTCATGGCTTTGTTTTGTTTTGTGAGTCAATGGGACTGTACCCAGGGCCTTATACATACAGTGCTAGGCAAGTGCTCTACCACTAAGCTACATCCTGGGCTTGTGATTTTGGATGTTTTAGTACCAGATTTAGCCATTGCTTTTGGGGTTGTGGCAAGGCAGCACATCACAGCAGAGAGCACATAATGAAACAAAGCTTCTGATCTCAAGGCTGGGACAAGAAAAGACAGACACAGGGATTGGAGTCCCACAGTCCCTTTCAAAGGCAAGCCTCTGATTACCAGAAGATCTTCCATCAGGCCTACCTCTGAAGGTTCTTCCACTTCCCAACAGCACCAAGCTGGGGGATTTAGTCACTTTTGAGTCACACACGAGCATTTAGGAATGTTTAAAATTCAAATAATTGCGCCAACTATTCAGTCAGTAAGTTAAAGTCCTCTTAAGTGCTACACACCATATTAGGTACTAGCTGAAAAGCTTAGTCTAGTGGGTAAGAAAGACATTATTCAAATTCTCTTTTTTTTTTTTTTTTTTTTTTTGTCTTTTTCATTTTTATCGGTACCAAGGATCGAACTCACGACCGCCTGCTTGAAAGGCAGGTGCTTATGCCGCTGAGCTAAATCCCCAGCCCACATTATTCAAATTCTCATGGATCAACAATTACCTTTTTCTCCAGTAGTGTCTGGTTGTAAAGTATGAGGTTACAGTTAGGATACTGCATGGTTATGAAAGAGATGTACCGAAGGTTTTCTGAATGTATCACACAGAAGCTGACCCATTTTGGAGGGTCAACAACAGCTTCCTTGGGGAAAAAAATCTCAGTATTTTGAAGTAAAATTATTTATTTTTATGTTATAAATGAAAAGTGTGTTTGTGTCTACCACCTCGGCATCCAAACCTAGTTTCTGTGCCTGGAAGTAACTACTCCATCAGTTTCTTGTACAGCATAACATTACTTTAAAGCACAGTAGGGGGTGTATTCTATGCCTTGTACTGTTTCCTGGGTTTCACTTAAGGTATACTGCAGACACAGTTCCATGCTAGTACATAGAAAATGTCTCCATCCTTCTGCAGTGCTTGCATGATTGTCCATTACGTGGATTAGCAAGATTTAGTCCACTAGTGCTGGCACTGGTGTCCATTGCTGATGTGACAAATCAATAAAGCATTTTGTGTCATGATATATCTTTATTACAGCATAATTCTAGAGGTCAAAAATCAGAAATGGGTCTCACTGGGCTAAAATTAGCAGGTTGTAAAAGGCCACATTCCTTTCTGAAACCTCTGCAAGGAACTGCGGTCCCTAGTCTATCCTACCTTCTTGGGTCACTGGCAAAAGCCAACAGTGGCTGCCAGTATCTTCTCCACCACTCCAACCACTGCTGTTTTCACACACTCCAACTCTCCTCCAAGAAGCTTTGTGACTACATTGGTAGCACCTGGACTGTTCAGAATAACCTGTCCATCTAAAGATCAGGTGATCGGCAACCTTAATTCTATTCGCAAGCTTAATTCCCCCTTGCTGTGTAACAAAACACAGTCACAGATTCTGGATTAGGGTATAGACTTTCTTGATTGGCCAGGGAGTCATAATTCTCCCAACTACAGCTCTAATTGATTGATGTGTATGTTATTTTCGATCTTTTAGGTTTGCAAACGGTGGTGGAATAACGATGTCCTTTAAAATGCGTCATATTGTGCATAGAAGTTCTGAGCCCAAAGTGGCTATGGCCAAACACCATTTCATGTGTTGGAAACCGTTTGCATTTTCACTGGTCTTGCTTTCTCTTCTATCCTTTGTATCACTGTCTGCTTTTAAAAAATGTATCTTCACAGAGGAGAGTTCTCTTTTTGACTGGTAAGAATGACTTCTATGCTAAAAATATATAACTTATATGTTAAAAATATATAATAAGTAGGAAATATTTTTCCCCAGGATAGGGTTTATCATTTGACTTGGTTGAATTTTTCCTATGCAGATTTTTAAAAATACATTTATGAAGTTGAGTTGCCAACATTGTTTTGGTGCTTCTGGATTTTTTTGTTTTAGACAGGATCTCACTATGTAGTTCAGGCTGGCCTTGAACTCACTGTGCATCCTAAACTGGCCTCAAACTCCTGGCAACTTTCCTTCCTCAGCTTCAGAGTGCTGAGATTAGCCATGTGGGCTACAACATCCAGCTGGATTTCTGGATTTTGTTGTTCTTCACTCCTCTAAGATTGTTTAAAATTTTTCCCCATGTTTTTCTTCTAGGACATTGTAATGTTTTATTCATCTGGAACATATTTTGGTGCAAGGAGGAGGAGAAATGTAATTTCATTTTCAGTTAGCTACTGTGGCTGTGTCTGTAGTAACGAACTGCTATCCGTGGTTTAAAATAGCACAGACTTATTCCCTAAGAGTTTTGGAAGTCAGAAGTCAGAAACAGGTTTTACAGCTTGGAAGAAAGATGGGAGAGGGGGCCACAGGCCAGGGAATGCAAGGAATGCATGGTAGCTTTAGAAGCTGGGGAAAGGGAGGACAGGGATTCTCCTCTAATGCTGCTGGAAATGCAGCCTTGCTGACACCTTGATTAGAGCGCAAGGTAAGAGGTTCTGGAAACGGATGGTGGTGATGATTACACAACAGTGTGAATATTCTTAATGCCTCTGAACTGTACACATAACAGTGGCTTAAACAGTAATTTTACATTATACGTATCTTACTGCAATAAAACAATTTAAAAATAATATCTGCAAATCCTTTTTGCCATTTAAGATGATATTTATAGGTTCTAGGTGTTAGGAGCTGCATATCTTTGGGGCCATTATTCCGTCTAGCATAAATGCCTTTCTACTTTCTCTCACTGACTTGAAAAGGCACCTCTGTCATTCACTGAATTTCTCTATTTCTGGACTTCCTATTCTTTTCCACTGAGTTGATTCTATGCATGTGTCAATTCTATAACACTGAAACATTTTATTTTAATAGTAAGTCTAATCCCTGTTTAGTACTCTTGTTGCCCAAGATTTACCTGGTTTTTCTTGCTGATTTTCTGTACCATGTTATCTAATTTTAAAAAAAAGATCATATTAGTGTATTTGTTGGCATTTTTAAAAATTTATGGATAAAACTTTGAAAGAAATGAAATTTTTCTGATGTTGACTCTTCTTAGCCAAAATCACGGCATGCCCTTTCTGTGGTGCAGGTCTTTATTTTTTATTTTTGTCATTTAGTAGTGTTTTAAAAGTTTTATTCATATAGATTTTGCCCATTTCTTAAGTTTATTCCAACCACTTAGCTATTCTGTTGCCGGTGTAAATAGAGACTTCCTTCTGTTATTGTGTTTGTATATGCAAAGACAGTTTTCTTCAAATAACACTATACTTTTTTCATATAATAAATTTCAGTTTACTCCTAATTTTTTACAGGAAAACAATTAAATATGTGAGACAATTACATTTTACCATTTTACTTTGTTTCTCTTTCTAATCAGGCATACAATGCTTCTTTTAACCTATACATTAATGGAAATACTTTTTGTATAACCCCATAAAATATATCTTCCTGCTCAACATATATACATTTTTTTTTGTTTTTTTCCTTTTTTTATTGGTACCGGGGATCGAACTCATGACCGCCTGCTTGCAAGGCAGGCACTTATGCCGCTGAGCTTAATCCCCAGCCCCTTACATTTATTTTTAACTGAAGAAAGGAGTCATCTACTGCTTAAAAAACAATTTTTAATAAGAAAGTTAGCAAGGCATGGTGGCTCATACCTACAATCTTGGCACTTGGAAGGCTGAGGCAAGAGGATCTCCACAAATTCAAGACCAGTCTTGGCTACACAGTGAGTTCAAGGCCAGCCTGAAATGAGACTCTGTCTCATGAAAAAAAAAAGTTAGTTGTATACACTTATGTAATTTTGTAGAATTTATGGATTGAATTAAAGCATCCTTATCCTTTTGAAATACAAATTGTATTTATAGATTTCCAAACATTGTGGCATGGCATAGTATCATTTAAATAGTCTGCTACATATTTGTCTAATAAAATCTTTACTTTTTTCAGATTCTAGGGAATTTTGGTCAGTTTATTTAAAAACCTCAAAATTTTATTAAGAAGGAAATGATCTGGGCATTGTAGTTCATACCTATAATCCCAGCACTTTGGAGGCTGAAGAAGGAGAACTGCAAATTTGAGACCAATCTGGACAACCGGGATTAGGAGGCATTATACACACACACATACACACACACACACACATACACACACGCACACACACACACACACACACACATACATACACGCACACATGCACACACGCACACATGCACACACACACACAAATTTAAAGGGCTAGGAATGTGGCTTAATGTGAAGGACTTGGGTTCAACAAAACAAGCAAAAAAGGCAAGGAAGAATTAAGTAAACTGTTGTAAATTAGTAAATTGTCCTTCAGAGTGCCTCCTAGTCAACACGCAATGGTTTTTTAATTAAATCGAATTTTTTAAATGGATGATTTCAGCCCATTTGTATTTGTTGATATGAAAGTTACATTTAGGTTTAGTTTCACCATATTTTGTTGTGTTTTCTGTTTTTGTGCTTTAAATGAAAACTCTTTTTTAACATTTCATTTTCTTACATGTGTGCATAGTAATTCTGATTGCTTGTTTGGGTGGTTTATGTCTTTGCTTTAGTAGTTATAATTACATATAATTTTATATAAAACACGTGGCTTTGCATACATACATACATATATGTATTTAACATTCTATTTCTTTAGAGAGAATCTACTTCTGCCCACTCAAGTGGAAAAGCAGAAGCAGTCCAATTCACCAAGAGTGTATTTTTCCAACAGCTAATTCATTGAAGAGTCACTAAATGCTAATTTGCTTTATGGAAAGTTTTTTGAATGACTTTCAGGAAACCAGCTGAAGCTAATCTGAGAAGTGGCAAATTAGCATACAGTATTTCCTCTCTCCTTCCTTTCTCTTACCCCTTAACTGCCTATTTAAGATATTTGTATTATTTTTCTTAGTGTTTCTGTTTTTATACATTTGAAGTGAAGTTATATCCATACTCTTCATTTATGTTTGAGGGCGGCAGGGTAGGGTACCAGGAATTGAACTCAGGACCTTGCATTGCCAAGCAGGTGTTGTACCACTGAGCCACATCCCCAGCCCTTTCATTTATCTTTGAAATCTTGGTCATAAGAGATGGAAAATTCTGTATATTTGTCTTTCATTTTACTCATCCTTCTCTCCAATTTTTAGTTATTTAATTTATACTTTGTCATGATTTATAACATTTTATATTCTGGTCCAGGCCACTATACTCACAATTTGCTTTAGTTTTACCAACTAAATGGATGGACTGTTTTCTGGAAATCTCCTGGCTATAAATTCTTCATTTATAGTTTGATTGGCTAAAGTTTGACTTCTTCAAGGGTATCTGTATTATTGGATCCTCTTCCTGGAATCTTTAATATTGCAGTTTTTATATATATTGAAAAATATATCAACTACTTTGCTATCTTTGTAGTTGCAAAACAGTTGAATCGGGAATAAAACTTTTGAATCACAAGTTTTTCCTTCAACATTTCATAAACATGGCTCTACTTCCTGCCAGTACTATAGAAATATTGGAAGTTATAGTTGATTTCTCCTCACGGAGAAGTTAACTTCTACATTAGTTAGGATTCACTAAAGGAACGCACTCAGTATAAAATACATATAAAACTATAGAAGGGACTTATAGGTAGTCTTACAGGATCAGAAGTGGGATGTCTCAGTGGCCATCTGGAGAATCAGTAGAAGAATCTGAAGCGGCCATTTGTGTGCAGGAGAGTTGGAGGACCCAGTAGTAGTCAAAGGGTGCTCACCGCAGAGTCCTGTATAACTCTGTCTCAGAAAGCCAAAGGCTTGGGCCTGGGGATTTAGCTCAGTGGCATAAGCACCTGCCTTGCAAGCAGGCAGTTTTGAGTTCAATCCCTGGTACCGATAAAGACAAAAAAAAAAAAAAAAAAAAAAAAAAAAAAGCCAAAGGCTCTGAGTTGAAATACTGAAGTGTCTGTACTGGAAGACTGAAGGATTCAGAGATGAATATTCAAAGGCAACGGTGAAACCAGAGTTCCTCCTAAGTAAAAGGGGAAGACTTTCTCCTTCTTTTCCTTTTTACTCCTCCAGGCTACCAAGCTTATGACTGGTGCCAGCCACTTCTTGGGTTAGTCTTGCCTCCTGCTTTCAGCCTGCACGTCAATCACCCACAGACTCATTCAGAGCTTTACTCCTGTGCTAGGGAGTTCTTAGTCAGAGCAAGTTGACTTTCCACAAGTAATGGTCACAATGACCCTTTGTCAGCTTGACCACCAGACACACCTGCATAAGCCAAGCTTCGTCTCCAAATTCAATAGCAAGCTCATAATTGTAACAAATGTGGTACGACTTTCTTGCATATAGATAAAAAATTCAGTTATTTCTCCCCAGAGTTGAAAGCAAAGGTTTTCTGTGGGTAATGCTTACTCTTTATCGTTCTAGAACTTAAACATTATGGTATAAAGATTTAACAATATTTAAGGATAGATATTAAGTCTATCAACATTATGTTGCAAAGAAAGAAAACAAAGATACCTGCTTAGTATGTACACATATATGCACAAGCATTTTAGCAACATAGGAAAGAAATACGTGTAACAATTAGAATTCTCATGTCTATAACTGATCACGTAACCACAACCAGTATTTATAACCGCCTTGTTCTACCAGCCATTCAATATTTCCTTGGCCTTCAGCAAGCTCTTCAGCAGGTCTTCGTTCTTTACCTTCCTGAAGGTTCTGGGCCATCCTCACCCTGCTAGTACTGGGTTTAGTTTCCTTTTTACCTTAATAACAAGGTATGTAATACTGGAACTATGACTCCAGGCCAGCAAAACATAAGGTCATGGGCACAGGAAGAAAATTTTTGTTAGTGCATCACTAGGGGTAACAACCAATTGTATCATTTCCACTTCCAGTTCTTTATTCCTGAAAACTTGAATTCTGACTATGCAAGAAGCAGTACCATATAGTGAATGCTGATTCAAAGCACATACAGCCTTCTGGAAGACCTTGCCCCAGCCCTGCAAGGTTCGCCATCTAGCTGGCACTGTTATTGCAACGCCAACGAGATATTTCGCCTTTTAATCAATTCAGCTTCTTCTGGATGGTGAGAAGCATGTTAAGACCAGTGAATGCCATGCAAGAGCCCACTTTCTGAAACATTTTATAAGCATGGCTTCACTTTGTTTTTGTATTGAATGATGAGATGGAGGGGCTTGAGGTCATGTAACCTAAATATTTTGACTGAATACTCAGTCAAAAGACTGAATACTTGTTTTTTCTTTTCTTAAATATTAATTTTTGCTTTTCTTACCCATCTCCACTCCCAATTCCTGTTACCCCATGGCAGCAACTTTTAACTCCCTTAAGTATTTATTTTGATCTCTCTCTCTCTCTCTCTCTCTCCCCCCACCCTCATGTTTTTCTTTTAGAACAAGAATAAGAAAACATGTTCAACATCATTAAGGAAATTCAAATTAAAACCACAATGATGTTGTCTCACTCCATTTAGAGTGGCTATTATCAAAAAAACAAAGCTATTCTTGCTGGTTAGTGAAGAGAAGGGAATTCTCCTGTGCTGTTGGTGGTGATGTACATTACCATAGTCATGGAGAGTTTAGAGGCTCCTGAAAGAAACTAGATGTATAACTATGATATGATCCAACAATTCCATTGCTGGTTATATATTCATTAAATACATTGACGGGCTTGGAGTCTAGGTGAGCTCCACTGGGGAATTATTCAAAGGCTGGGTCTCTTCTTTGGGAGCCTTTTCAATTCTATTGGAGGGAAATTCCTCAGTTGTGAATTGCAATTGGGCTAAACAATGATTGCCAGAAGTCTGGGACCTGAGAAGAGAAAGCTGAAGTACTTTTCTCATCTCTTTAGGTGCACCGTGTCAGTCCCACCCACGGGGTGTTCCTGATGTCCCCAAATCCACAGTCCATTTGGTTCAGATTCTCCAGACACCTGCCATGGCTCAGGAGAAGAGCTCTCATGGATACCCAAGTAGGGAAAGGAAAATGGAGTTTAAATGCCATCAGTGGTGTTTCCACCTCATCCTGTGCTTTTGTCCTCAGAGGAGTTGTTGCCTTCAATATCTGAGCCACCATGAGAGCGATCATTGTGTGTCTTATGAACGATTCACCAGGACTGGTGCAAGTTTCAGCTTTTCCTGGTTGGCTATGTCAATTACCGCTCGCTGTTCAGTCCCAAATGTTTGCAATAAGACTGTCTTTTCCTTTTATTCCTTTCATGTTGCCTTTTTACTTCTTTAGCAACATTTCAGCAAAGCTTCGAGAGGGAATGGAGGTCAAGGCATAATTCCATCTGTGACAGCCACGGAGACATACTTCTCAGATGTCCTACTGCAGGGAGTATAATTGATGGAGGGCCCCAGCTGTTATCCTCTGAAACCTAACACTGTGCTTGGAGAAGGCCACGGTTTCCCGCTAGATGCTCCCACTCACGGACAGACACTACGGCAAGCCCATTCCTGGGAGACGGGAGGTTTCCCTGACAGATGTCGGATGGAGGACTCTGCTAGCCTCGTTACTATATTCTTAGAAGTGCATTGCAGTCTAAGACCTGACTTTCTCCTTTTCCCTCCCTTTCCATTCTTTGCTTCCTTCTTTTTCTCCCTTTCTCCCTATCCCTGCCTTTCTTCCTTCTTTTATTTCTTCTTTTCACACTCCCCTCCCCTCTTGTTCAGAGGGACCACCGCTAAGGGCTCAGCCTTTGTCTTCTGACTCTGGCATCCTTTTCTCTCACAAATGTAACTGCCACCCTCCCCGCCCAGTCTCCTGGGCATTGAATCCTCTTTAAATGCCTGGTTCATGAAAAACCTGGACTAACATATGATTTAACACTTCAACATGGAAATCAAGATTTCTTTTTCTAGATTTGGAATCTAGCATCTTTACTAGGATGTAATTTTTACTGGTTATTTTCATCAGTTTTTCCTAAGGCACAAGGATGTACCTTTTCAGTCTTTTGATTTATGTCGTATTTCTGGCAAATTTTTTGAAACTGTGTTTATATTTCTGTTCAATTGTTTGCTTCAAACATGAGTTATACATATTTAATATTCGATTTTATATCTATATTTTATCATTTTACTTTAATCAATTGCTTATATTGATTTTGAAACCCTCTTTTCTAAAGCCTATTAATTTCAGAATTAGTTATTTTCCTTTATTCTAATGTAACTCTCATTTCTATGCAACTACTGTTTTTTCTTCCATACATCTTTCATTTTTTTCTCCTTTCTCAGCATCTTTTCCCAAACTCTCATATGTCTACTTTTAGCTCTTGTTTTATGTATATAACTCTTTTGTTAAATGTTTTTAAATTCATGACAATACTTTTTTTTGATTCATAGAAGATTTCTTGATAAAAAATCTTTATCTGCCATTTATGCTATTGCTTTTCCTACTCTTGCAGTGGTTTTCCTCTCCATCCTCACCATCTGCCTCTCTCATATCTTTCTACAGACTTACTGTGATTATTACTCAACTTTGGGTGAAAGGAATTTTTCACAAACTAATTATCTGCAGGCTGCTTATAGCGTAGCTGCAATGCAATTTTGCTCTGACTCCAAATTACAACTCTGAGGGCTAGAGATTTAGCTCAGTGGCACAAGCGCTTGCCTGGCAAGTGTGAGGTTGTGAGTTCGATCCCTGTTACCAAAAATAAATAAATAAAGGAAAAACAAATTACCGCTCTGCCCATTAATAGCAGCATGGCGTTATTTCTGGTATAAAATAATAATAGCATTTATCTCACTGAGTCCTTTGAGGAAAACATATGAGTTCATGACATGAAAAGTATGTGGATAAAACATGTATGCTAGACTTAGTAAGACCATGACAAATATGACTTTCAAAAGTGTCTCACCATATATTTTGGCACTTGCATTTTGTCTTGTCTATATCAAGCATAACTTCTCCATTTTTTGTAGCTCAAAGTTATATGTACCTATTACATTTGGGTAAGATAGTGATATACCTGGAAGTTTTCTTCTTGTTTTGAATGATTTTTTGATAGAGAGAAGGGCTGATATAAAGAAGATGCCATCTCCACTCTCCCACCGGTGTGCAGTCAGAGAAGGGCTATACAGAAAAAGAATCTTTAAATGAGATTTAGAGAGTCATAGCATAACACCCGGCATGTCCAAAACATGACTGAGAATTTTCACACAGGAGCCAGGCAAATTTTGAGTAAGAAAAGGCAACCAATAGACACTAATACAGATATCAGAATTATCCAATGTGGTTCTTAAAGTGGCCACCAAAAGAATGTTTTAACAAGCAATTTTGAGCATGGTTGAAAGAAATAAAAATATAAATCTTCAAGAAAAGGAGTTGAAAAGAAGAATCAAATGAATTTTAGAACAAATACAATAGCAAAAATTTAAAAATATATGGGATCTCAATGTATCAACAGCAAAATGAATAGGGTAGAGGAAAAGAACAAGTGAACTGATTTAGACAACAGAGATAAAGTAGATTTTAAAATGTAATCTGAGCATCAAAGACATATTGAACTATAATATGTTTAGTATTTTCATTATTAGAGCCTTAAAAGGTTTGGAGGAAGAAAGTAGGGATGAAAGACTACTCAAAGAAATAAGGACTGAAAATTTCCCTAACTTGGCAAAATATAAGTCTATAGTTAAAAAAACCTGAAAGGAAACTCGTAAAGGATAAAACCAAAGAAATTCATGTTGATACATGGCACAGGAAAATTTCTAAAAGCTGAAGAAAGACAGTAAGAGGCCGGGGCAGGGCAATCACAAGACTGAGGCCAGTCTGGGCAACGTTGCAAGACTGTCTCAACAATTTAATGAATATTTTTAAAAAGTGCTGGGGATGTATCTCAGCATGAAGACCCTGGGTTTTACTCCCACTATTATAAAACGAACAAACATGAAGTGTTTTTTTGGGGGGAGGGGGGTTACTGGGATCAAACTTACGACTGTGTGCTTGCAAGGCAGGCGCTTACACCGCTGAGCTAAATCCCCCAAACAAACAAACATTAAAAGCAAATAAAAAAAATTGAAATAAACAAGAAATAAGCACCTCACTTATAGAAGAAAAACAACTGGAATAAAAGCAGATTTCTCATTAGAAATCAAGGAGAACTGGAAGAAGTGAGTTGTTAATATCCGAACTTTTATATTTTTTCCTTTTCTTCTCTGGTGGTGTGCGATGCTGCGGATCACATCCATGCCTTGCTAATGCTAAGCAAATGCTCTACCACTGAGCTACATCTCCAGCCTATGATATCATTTTTTAAGTGCTGAAAGAAAAGCACTATCTTGTGTGGTGTGTGTGTGTGTGTGTGTGTGTGTGTGTGTGTGTGTGTGTTTCTCTTTAAAATAATAAAAAAGAAAAACACTATCAACTCAGAATTATTTTCAGCAAAACTATACTTCAGGAATATATGAGAATTTAAGAAATCTCAAGTTTTCTCACACACACAGACATACCCTAAAAAATGGCAAAAGAAAATTCTTGAAGCACATAAATAAAAACAATAGTAATGAGAAAAGAAACAATTTTAGGACATTAGGGAAAAAGAAAGAGCAACAAGAAGAGTAAAAATATGGGTAAGTCCAATAGGTTTTCTTTCTTTCCTTGAATTTTCTCAATTGAATAAAAGGAAAGAAATAAAAAGGAAGTCAGTTTTCAAATTAAGTGCAAAAAGAAAGGATAGCTAACTACCAGAACAACAAGGAGGCTGGAAAAAGATTTGCACTTTATGTAGAAGTATATTTTATTTTATTTTATTTTATTTTATTTTATTGTCTTTTTCCTTTTTATCGGTACCGGAGATCAAACTCACGACTGCCTGCTTGCAAAGAAGGTGCTTATGCCGCTGAGCTAAATCCCCAGCCCCGTAGAAATATATTTTAAAAAGAAGGAAAGCCACCATATCTACGGGACCAGTCTACAGGAGAAAAAAGAAAAAAGGAATACATTAATCAGCATAGAAAGATCAGGATGAAATCTGGATGAAAACATAGCCTATGAGAGAGAAGATAATTCTCTATCAGCATATCGGGATGTAGAAGAAACTCACAAGAACATGAATGTAACAGAACAAGAATTCAAGGTCCAGATGATAAGCACAAGGCAAAATGAAAGTAGAGACCGGAGAGCTAAGGGGGAAAAACGGAAGGAAACACGAAACTTCACGAAACTCGTAAACTCCACTGAGCCAGTTTCACTGTACTCTACCCTCCTGGATTAATGGAAGCGATTGGATTTTGGACAGAAACAAATACCAAGAGTGCATCACTGAAAAGCAGGCACTGAATAAAGAGATCTCCATACTCACAACAATCTTTCAACTATAACTGATCTTCAAACCTCTCAGCACAAGTAAGAAAAATAGAAGCATGAGAAGACAAAGCAACAAATGCCTCCAAAAACTTCCAGCTACCCCAAAGTTGGTCAATAGGAAGGAAATCAAAAGCCAAACAAGTGAATTACATGATAAAGAGGAAGAAAAGAATGATCAATAAGATGTAGTGCTTGGTGAACTCAAGGATGATATGACTAAACACATAATGGAAATAATGAGCACAATGATCACTGAGTTTGCAGAAGATGCTAAAAAAAGCTTGCTGAGCTAAACAAAATGATACAAACATGAATAATCAGTTTAGAAAAAACAAAAAACATAGTCTGTGAAAAGATTCAAAACAGAAACCCAGGATAAAATATTCTAACCAAAAGCACTGGTGTACAAAGGGGCCAGTGCAAGGGGAGATATCAAAACTAAAAGGGCTGATGCAGGTAAACACACACTCAGGAATACCCTCAAAACAAGAGAACATGGAAAACGGGTGCGATGGCCACTAGGTGCACCAAAGAAGACTGATCTAAGATGAATTGGAATTAGTAAAAATCAGCAGACAGCAGAAATGGCAAAAAATGCTTGTTCATAAAAATAATAGAAAACTTTCCAAATATGGGGAATAATTTAACAGAGACAAATGATACATGTAGATTCCCAAAGAGCCACAATCTAAAAAGGACTTCTCCGTGAGACATTGTAGTAAAAATCCTAGAAATCCAAAATGAGAACAATCTTACAAGCTGTTAAGAAAAAAGCAAAATAAAATAAAATCACTTATAAAAGCACTACTTAGAACTCCGGCAGATTTGTCAACCCAAATCTCACAGGACAGAAAAGCTTAAAGTGAAGCACAAAAATTATATCTAATATATTTATGATTAGAGTTTTATAGATCGTAGCATTAACTTACAGAATTTTTTCACAAATATAGTAAACATGAATTAGTAAAAGAAAATAACCAGAACTTATTATTAGATTGCACTCAAAACAAGTATCAAAGGCAAATACAATGTTCCAAATATAAAATATGCAAAAGTAGTCTATATAAAACTAATAAACATCTCATGCAAACGAGAACTGACTAGTTGAAATGACACTTGCCAAGATGCTAAGGATTAGTCAGCATGTGCAAAATGTGTTCTTCAAGTGATTTGGGGTAAACTGTTAAATGGTTAAGTAGAGAAAAGCTGAAATCCTTTCCTCTAAAATCAGGAACAAAGCAAGGATGTCCACATCACCATTCCTATCCAATATTACCATGTTAGTCAAATATATCACTAAATATTAGCTAAAGCAATTGGGCAAGAGAAATACATAAAAAGTATACATATAAGAAAGAAAGACATCAAAGAGTCATTGCAGATCTTTTATGTGGAAGACTCAAAAATTTCTACCAAAAGAGTCTTAGAGGTAATAATGAAATTCAGCAATGTAGCAAGATACAAAATAGACACACAAAAATCAATCATGTTCTTGTGCACCAATAATGAACACACTGAGAAAGAAGTTAGGAAAACAATACCATTCTCAATAGCATGAACACAAATCAAATACTTTTGAACTGATATACCCAAAGAAGTGAAATATCTGTACGGCAAAAATTAAGAAAAGATCGATGAAAAAGGAAAGTAAAGAGGATGTCATATAGATTTAATGCAATCACAATCAAAAGAACAACATGCCTTACAAAACTAGATAAAACAATGCTAAAATTTGTACAGAACCAGAAGAGACTCAGAACAGCAAACACTATCATATGTAACAAGAAAAAAAGCAGGAGACACAATGATCCCAGGTTTCAGGGTGTATTACAAAGCTACAGTGATAAAAACAGCATGGTACTAGCACAAAAAGAGATATGTAGATCATGGGAGTGTACTGGAGGGTGTAAAAACAACTCTGGGCCCAGTTAGCTATCTGATCTTTAGTAAAGGGTCAAAAACACATACTGGAGGAAAGCCTCTTTAGCAAACGGAGTTGGGAAATGTGGCTACCCACATGCAGCAGGTTGAATGCAAACCAACATATCCCATCATATACTACACTAAAATAAGAAGGGATCAAGGACCTAAATATTGAAAGAAAAACACTAAATCTGATGGATGATAAAATAGGTAAAATTTTGAAGACAATGCCTTTCTGCACAGAACCTCTACTGCACAAATAATAAAATCAAGAATACACAAATGTGATCATAGCAAATTAAAAAGTTTCTAAAGAGCAAAGGAAACAATCACCAGGGAGGAGATACAACCTACAGACTGGGAAAAATTTTGGCATCTATTCTTTGGACAGAAGTCTAATATCTAAGATATTCAAAGAACTCAAAAAATTAGATCCCCTCAAAAAAAAAAAAAAAAAAAAAGACCCCATCAAAAATGAGCAACTGAAGTGAACAGATTATTTCTCAGAAATAAAAGTAAAAATGACCAACAAACACATAAAATGTTCAAAGTTTCTGGCCATTAGATAAATGCAAATTAAAACACCACTGAGATTCCATCTTACTGCAGTAAGATGGCTATCATTAAGAAATCAAGTAATCACAAATGCTGGCAAGGTTGTGGGGGAAAAAGGAACCCTGCTATGTTGTTGGTGGGAATGTAAACTAGTGACAATCTGTCTGGAAATTCCTCAAAAAACTAAAAACAGGTAAGCAGCGGTGGTCTGAGCAAGCAGCGGGGGACCCAAGGTGAGAACCAGCCAGCGTCTCCCTGCCATGTTGGAACTTAAGGCACTGGGCAACAAAGCAACCCACTCGCCTCCCTGGTAAGCAGCCATGAGCCTACTGGCGCATGTGCTGAGAATCAAACATCCTATCCCCCCTTGTTAGCAAATGAGGGCCAGAGGTCTGAGCATCTCCTGGGAGGTTGACCATATGCAATATAGCAAATAAGGGGGATTTCCTTCTACCATATCTTTGAAGACAAATATTGTTACCATTGTTTTGCTTTGTCCTAATTAATTGTATTGTGCTATTCAATATCCTGTTTTGATAGGTTTTATGATGTTCTGTATTTGGTTTGCTTTTGCTTACCTGATTGGATGGACAACTATTGTGAAGATAACAAGATATACTATGGTACCTATTACTGTTACCCTGGTAAATTCTGTACCAATTTCACTGCATTGTCTCAACTTGCTTTGTTCTGTCTTGTTCTGTTGTATTTTACTATTTTCAAATAACAAAAACCTAATTCCACTTAATCCAGCTATTCCCCTTGTGGATATTTTCCTGAAAGAGTTAAACATGTATTATTACAGTTTATAACAGTGTAATTCATAGTAGGTAAATCTTAGAAGTGGCCTGTATGTTCATCAACAGATGAGTGGGTAAAGAAAGTGTGGTATTTATACACAGTGTAATAGTATTTTGCCACAAAAAAGAATGAATTTGAGTCATTTGTATGAAAACAGAAGCACCTTGAAATCTCTCTCTTTTTTTTAAACATGGAAAACTATATGAATTTTTGCGTCACCCTTGTGCAGGGGCCACGCGAATCTTTTCTGTAGCATTCCAATTTTAGTGTATGTGCTGCCAAAAGCAAGCACCACCTTGAGATCTTAATGTTAAGTGAAATAAAACTAGACACATTTAGTCAGACAGGCATGATTCTTCTATGAAAAACTTAAAGTATAAATAAATTACAGGTGACACACACCTGTAATCCCAGCACTCAGGCAGCTGAGGCAGGAGAATTACTGCAAGTTAGAGACCAGCCTGAGCTACATGGTGAGTTCGAGGACAGGCCGAACTGCATAGTGAGACCGTCTCACTAAATAAATAACTAAATAAATAAGCAAATCAAAGATAGATAATAGGAAATAGAGACAGATTTTTTGCAAAGGAGGAAACCAAGAGAAGGAGGGAGCGGGGAGAGGGGAGAGAAGGGAAGAAAGGGAGGGTTGGGCTGCGCGGTGCACAAGCTCCAGCTCCCTGCAATGAGTGCAGTCACTGTGTACTACAAACATGCACTAAGAACAAAATTTTTTTTAAAGCCAAAAGTAGTAAACTAGAAACTCAAGGAACAACATAGATACAGCTAAAATGTGAAAAAGATTTGTGCTAATGATATGAATAGAGTATGTTATATACTGAATTGTGACCCTGAAATTCATATGTTGGAGCCTTAAAATGTGGCTATATTTGGACACAGAGTCTTTAAAAAGTAACTAAAGTTAAATGAACTCATAAGGAACTATGGAGCTATGTGTTTTGCCTATTATGGAAAATTTCAGTCATTATTTCCCTGAATACTCTTTTTTATCTGCATTCTTTTCTTCCATCCTTTTTGAGACTCAAATATTAGATATTTATACTCCAACACATCCCAGAAATCCACAGCATACTCTTTCTTCTATCTTTTTATTTTTCAAAACAGGTACTTCCTCTTGTTCTTTCTTGAAGCCTACTGGTTCTTTCCTCTATCTTGTTTGTTCTGCTGTTGAGACAATGAGATCTGATGGGCTGAGAGCTTTAAAGTTGTATTTTTAGTTGTAAAATTTCCATTTGATTCTTCCCTTTATGTTCTATTTGTTTTTGAGGATTTCCAGTTTTATTTGCTTCAAGCATGCTCATAATTGCTTGTTGAAGCATTTTCATGTTGAGCACAGTAGGCATCATATTAGACAATTCCAATGTCTGTATTAACATCTGTCGTTCTTTCTTTCTTTCTCTCTTTCTTTCTTTCTTTTATTAAGACAGGGTCTTCCTATGCAGGTCAGGCTGGCCTCAAACTCATGGTAATCCTCCTGGTTCAGCCTCCTGAATACTGGGATTACGTGTGTGCACCACCATGCCCAGGCGTTGGCTGCCTTGTCTTACTCAACTCAAGATTTTCCTGATGTGTAGTGTGACAATTCTCAATAAAAGTATTAAAAACATTTTTATTGAAAAGTAATCCAAATTTTGAGGAATTACGTCTACATATTGTTCTCTCCATGTGCAAAGATAAAGAACATAATGAACATATACTTAATTACAGAGATGTTAAGTAGTAGAATTTTGTGACTTTTTACTTTCTGTTTTGTACTTCAATGTTTGTATGTACCAATTTTATGAGAATATTAAGATACTCTGTGATTTTTTAAGGTAAAAATGTAAAAGAGAATAAGCAAAAATTGTAGCAATTTCCTCACAAGTATTTGAACCTTGGGGGAAGGCAATTTCAGAGGAGGCAGAATATTTGTTTCTGATGTAAAAGGATAAAAATTATAGAGATTTAAAAATGAATTCGTGTTAAGCGTTCACTGGAACTTCACAACAGACATTCAGTGACCTCTGTCATCTTGGAAAAGTGAGAGATAAAGTCATTTTTTTCTTAAAGTACAGAATCCAGGTTTTGAAGCAATTGAATTTGCTGATCTGTTCATTGATCGGGTATGTTGCTTCTTTACTAAAACACTGCCTGTAATAGGAAATCACAGATCATAATGCCACTGGATGAAATGTGATGAACAAAAGTGGGAAACCAAAACCATAAAGTGGGACCACGTAATAAGAACAACAACACTGGCAATAACAGCACACAGGTAATGGCAGTAGAAACTGCCTCTTGTTGAAGGCACACTATGTGCCAAGCACAGAGACAAACTCTTTCCCTGAATCCCCTCCCCGGTGCCTTCTAGAGAGATTCAGGAATCTGCCCATGGTCACCAACCAACCCATGGCAGAAAGGGGAATCTTTAGTTTCTAAATAAACCTTTGGTTCTTATATAGAAAATTTCTAAAGAAATCTAGATTTACCTTTCCTTCACATGCTCACTTCCTGAAGCTGAGGTGTACCTTTTAATAGCTTGTCCCACCTTCCTGAGATTTTTGTTTTGCTTGACAGATTGAGAGAATACATTCAAATACCCTCCAAGTGTCCTCCACGGATGAAAGTTGAGTTTCCTCTATCTTATTTCTCCCTCTTATGTTACTTTCATTTTTGCAAACTCAATTTCTTCCCAAATCATTGGAATGGCACCTCTGAGCTCAGCCTGGATTAAATATCCATCTTTATCTCCTCCTGTTTTGTAATGAGACACCCAGATGGGGATCCAAGACTTTAGTTTCAGTGCTGACACATATTCTTTGTCCTTGTCCAATCTTTTTGGCCCGTGTCCTTATTTGTACAATGTAGCAGTGAGAACTATACTCTAGAATAGTCAAAGCCCAGTAAACTTATTTTTAAGATATTAGAAAAGTCTTTGGCAAAACGTTGGTTGGAAGTGTCAACTATTAATGAACATTTTCATTGCTTCAATACGAGGTAAATTTGCTGAATTATTAAAATAATCTAAACCCTTGTGAATAATTCACTAGCTCTTAAAATTCACACCAATCACCTCATTACGTTAAAGCAGTAATGCTCATCGACACAGTGTGATCCACTATATGGCTAAAGCCAGTGAATTACAAAAATCTAAAGGGAGCTGGTCCTTATTAATACGTTTTATCAATGGTTGCCTAGATTTTTTTAATTTGGTCTAATTTTTTCATGTATTGAGTTGGAATGTAGGGGTACAATTCTAATGCATCCATGACTAAGCAAACCCAGAAGACTTCAGAAGCACCAATCTTTTGTTTAGATTTTTAAGTCTGCAGGAAAATGGTAGGCCGATGTGTCCAGTAGTGGCTGTCCATCCTGTGGTCAAGACTAACGGACCTGCAAGGTGGAGACAGAGCAAGACTGATTTAGTTTCTTGGAGAGAGAAAATTAAAGTTGGCATTGTAATGGGGCAATTTAGTACTCTCATGATTCGAAACCAGAGTGCTTCACCTGTTTTGAGTTGTGACACTGTTTGCTTACTAACAAACACCCCTCGTAGGCTGGATTTTCTTTGGGGATATATTGTAATGGTCTCATTGTTTATTTTCTTTCAATGTAACAGGACGTATCTACCTGCTCTTCAGGAAAGACGCATTTTTCCCTATCTGATAGTTTCTGGGAGGTCACAATTAGTGTCTGAAAGCTGGGCCCGGGGGAGGGCGGCTGGCAAAGTGACAGATTCACACTCGACTCTGGCTCTGGGAGACAGGTGTGGTGCAGCATCAGTGACATCGAGGCAGCTGAAAGTCCCTTAACTGCATCGTGAGTATCTCTGTAATCTAGAGCCAGTCCGTCTCCAGCATCAATTTTCATTTTTACAAAGGGGGAATTTTCAAACTGCAATTCCCTCTCTTCTGGTGCACTCACTTGGCATGTTTCTCATGAGTGTCTTCCCCTGCGAGGCCTTCCTCGGCTTCTCCACCTACCCTCCCAAACTCTCCCTGAGTCGCTTGCTCTTATATGCATTGTGCCTTTTAAAAATTTAGTTTCCTACATATTTTTTGTTAGAATGTAAGCCCAGAGAGGCTGGGATCTTTCTCTGTTTTGTTCGTTGCGATTGTCTTAGTCCTTTTTGTGCAGCTGTAACAAAATACCACAGATTGGGTGATTTGTAATGAACAGAAGGTGATTTAGCTCATGGTTCTGGAAGCTACAAAGTCTAACACGTGTAGTAAGGGCTTTCTCTCTGTGGAATAATGTGGCAGAAGTCATCACATGGCGAAGGAAAGCACTCAAGAGGGAAATGGGGTTGAACTCACTTTTGTAACACTGTTCCCATGGCAAACATGCTAATCCATGAAAGACAGTCAAGCCCTGTGCCTGAATGACCTCCCAGTTATGCTCTATCTCCCAACACGTGCATTAGGAATTCAGTTTTTAGCATGTGAAATTTGAGGGATACATTTATAACTTAACAATTGTATTTTCAGTTGAATGAACAGTTTGGTATAGAACAGACACTTAAAGTATTTGTTTGAATTATAGGATGGCATGATTTTATACAGCCAAAATTTACTGAGTGTGTATTATGTGGCAGGCACTGTGTTAGGTACCAGGGTACAGTAGACATGTGCAAATGTAGAGAACCCATGCAATTTAATTCAAAGATGTGAACTATTAAAAGAAGTCCTGACAACTTGTAGATCATTTGACATTACTGAAATAGGATGCTAGGGCTTTAGGAAAGATGGGCAGAGGTAGGTTTTATCATGTTAGACTTTGTTTGCTATGTGTAATTAGGCAGTGAGGCCCAATCATAAATATTGCACCCAAAAGGAGTAATTGAAGAGTTTAATGAAAGCTATATTTATAAAAGGGCAGGCATGTTAAGAAAACCAAACATGTACAATAAAGCACCCTGAGTCTAATTATAATGGGCAGCCTTACCACATCAAGGACCAAACGGAGATGACGAAGGGGCAGGTATGGCAGGATTTCTCAACAGGGACACTACTGACATTCTAGACTGGGTAATTGTTTGATGTGGGGCTGTCTCGTGCCACGTGAGATGTTTACCAGCACCCTCAGACTCCACGACACGCCAGGGGCACTGCCCCTCCCACACCACTTTCAAGACATTGACAAATGTCCTTTGAGGGTCTAAGTTTTCCACCACTGAAAATTACTGCTTAATGGGAAATTTAATGCAATGAGGGGCTCCTCACGGGAAGCATGAATAAAAATAGAAGACAGCCAGTAGGTAATAATACTCACTGCTTCTCGTCTCTTATTTGTTTCTCCCCTTAACTCATTTTAACTGGAAGCTGCGAAATAAGGAAGCCCACATGAGGTAGACGGCAGAAATCAGACTCCCAGGTGCACAGCTGGGTGAAGAAGGCTGTGGGAAATAGATCTAAAAAGGCAAGAAGCGCTCACTCACACCCCATGTTAGGCTTCCGGGGGTCCTGCAGATGCACAGAACCTCATGTGAAGATTTCTTATTTCAACTGTTTCATTCCAACATCTTTAACATTGGTGACTTGCTAGAAAATTGAATTGTGCAAATTTTCATCTTCTGCTCAATTAAACAGATTTCTCCAGAAAGTAGGGTGTGATTATTCCTGAAAAAAGATTATCCTGTTTAAACATGGTCTCCAGAGATGGGATTGCCTCAAAGACAACTTGAACTGCGTGAGTGGCATCCTGTGTCTCCTCTGTGTAGTACGTGCACTGAGTAGTGTTAGGTGAGTCAACACAGGAAAAGCAGCGTATGCAAACTAAATTGTGGCAGCTGGAGACAGCAGGGTATCGGAAAAGAGCTGTGGGGCTGGGTTTCAAAAACAGTGACCTCGCGTCATGAACAGTGGCCACTGTTACAGCAAGAATCCGCACTGTGCAATGGGGCTCATGTCTCTGTTTCCTGAGTTTTAGTTAGTACATTTGTGAGATGTATTAAACTAAGTTCTCTTCTCCTATGAATACAAAATTCTATAAAGGGTGGGACTTTCTGGTTTTGTTTGCTTTGCTTTATTTTTCCTCTCCAGAACTGATCATCCTATGAAGCCCAGGGATGAAAGTCTGAAGTAGGATTTACAAACCCTCTGGACATAATTTTCACTTTTACAAAAAGGACTATTTCCAATCAGTCACAGGGGAGTCCTGATTATCTGAATTCACATCAAATTATAGATCTTAGAAAAGATATTTTTGGCCAAAAAAGGTAAAATTGAACATATTTGATGGAATTTATTTAAATGTAGTGTTCTTCGTGCACTTGGAAGCTGAGTTTGAAGTTCATTTTTTTTACATCTGCACGTGAACAAAAGATTGTTAACGTCTTGGCAAATGATACACAGAGTTTTTAAAATGTTTTAACTTTATTAGTTATAACTGTTGGAATTTTGGAGCCCCAGAATCTTTAAATCCACAAATCTCCTTTTCCTGCTACTTCTACAATGTAGAATTTTTCACTTGTGGCCCAAGGTTCTCACCACCACTTGTTATTATTAGACTGGATCATTGCTCCTATTTAATGAGGGACATAGGTCGATCACCAGAGGGAGCCTTTAATGACAGTACCATCTTCAAAGTGAAATAACCAACATCAAAAAATTCAGTAATTCAGTTTGTAATTGTTTTTTAAATTAATAGGAGTAATTTTGAAAGAACAATTTTAGATTCCCATAGAAATAGAACAGATAGTACAGTGGCTTCTTGAACTGAGAGTTCCCCCTACTACGTTTTCCCATTGTGAACATCTTACATTATTTTAGTTCATTTGATACTATTATTAACAAATATTGATTAAATTTTTATAATTAAAGCCTGGTGTTTATTCAGAGTTTCTTAGTTTTTTTACCTAATGTCCTTTTCTGGTTCTAGTAGATCATCTTACACTTAGTTGTCATCTCTCTTTAAGCTCCTCTTTTCTGTGACCTATCTTTGTTTTGTTTTGTTTTTTGACTTCTCCTTGTTTTTGATGACCTGGACATCTTTGAGGAATATTGGTCAGGAATATTATAAGATGCCCATAGATTGGAGTTTATCTGTTGCTTTGTTTTTAAAGAGTAAAAAAAAAAAACACACACACACAGGAAAGAAAAACAAGAGCCATAAAAACAACTACAAGAACAACAAGAAACCTAAAACAGTTGCAATATAGGCTTTCAAAACAAGATGACAGGAATTTAACAATGTAGATTTATATTGCAGATTGTTATGTTCAAAAGAGTTGCTTGACTACCAGATACAGACATGCAAAATTGATCTAATCGTATGAGTATTTACTGCTCTTTTCCAAGAACTAATAGGCCTGGCTGGAGAAGGGTTCTGAGGGTGTGACTTGGAGGGTGGATTCTTTTCCTTGACTCCATGCTCCTTTCTCTGTCTCTCTCTGTCTCTGTCTCTTTTGTCTCTGTCTCTGTCTCTGTCTCTCTCTCTCTCTCTCTCTCTCTGTTTCTTGGCTGCCATGGGTGAACAGCTATTGCTCTGCCACGCTGTTTCACCAAGTCATTCTGCCTTGGAACCAACCAGCCATGGACTGAATCCTCTGAAAACCATGAGGCAGATAAAGCTCCTTTAAGTCATGGTGCCATTTATTATGTCTCAGGGATGAGGAAGCTGGTTGATACAGTAAGAAGCTTTCAAACTGCTTTCCAGAGTGGCTGTCACACTTTCTATACCCAACAATAACAAATAAGAGTCCCTTTATTGTCAGAGTTTTAGATTTTAGCCATTCTAATTGGCGTGTAGTTGTAGCCACTGTTGTTTGAATTTTCAGTTCTCTAATGCCGGGAAGTGGTGAGTATCGTCTCAGATTTGCCATCTGTAAACCTTTCTTGGTGAGACGTCTCTTTAGATCTTTGCCCATTTAAAAATCAGATTGTTTGGCATCTTATTGTTGCATTTTAACAGCTCTTGTATATTTTGGATAATAGCAATGTATTGAATAATGACTTGTGGGTATTTTCTTCCCATCTGTGGCTTGTCTTTTCATTTTCTTTAACAATATCTTTTACAGAGCAATGTTTTAAACTTTAACTTAGTCTCACTCATCAGTTTTTTCTTTCATGTGTCATGCTTTCAGTGTTGTATCTAAAAACTTCCTGTCAACCCCAGGTTCACCCAGATTTTCTCCAATGTGGTCTTCTTGAAATAGCATAGCTCATGACATACATTTCAGTCTGTGATCTATTTTACTTTTTGTGAAAGGTTTAAATTCTGGTCTGGATTTTTTTTTTGTTTTGTTTTTTTGCATGAGAATGTTCAGTTTGCCTCATTATCATTTGTTGAAAAGATTGTTCTGTCTTCATTGAGCTGCCTCTGTTCTTTTGTCAAGGATCAGTGAACTGTAGCTGTATGGGCCTATTTCTTTTTTTTTTTTTTTTTTTTTTTAATTTTTATTTAAGGAGAAAAGAAAAGAAAGAAAAAAAAAACAGTGAAGGGGTACAAGTTATACAGATTTACAGAATAAAAAAATGCGCAGTAGGAAATCACTAGTTAATGGATTACATATTGCCATCTTAGAAATAATTGTTCAAGTCACAAAATTAAAGCTTGTAGAGTGGACATTCCACCAATGATACTGCAAACAGTTCCGTTCAATGATCCAATAAAACTCTGTGATATCATTTTCTATCTTATACTTTTAAATATACATGCAGTTATATAGTTTAGAGCACTTTCTTTTCCTCTCTTTTGTACAGTGACTATTACACATTTTGGGTTTCATTGCTCCCACGGTTCTTGTTGCTTTTTTGGAAGAGAGTAAAACCAAATGTGACATAATAGAACAGAATCGGTCAAGTCAAAAGGGTGGACATAATAGATAATATAAAAACATATTACAAGGTGATCAACAATGGTTACCCTAATGCCTCCCGCTATTTCTAATAGAATTGCCTATATCATTAGTTGTAATACAATTGAACAAAACCGTAAAGAATAAAACCGACAAAACCAAAACATTGGAGACATTGTAGGTCTTCAAAAGTAGATAAAAGTTAACGAGAATGGGCGTTGTAATGAATCTCATTATCTTCTCAGCTGATGCCTAAACTTTTGAACCTGATACTATCCAGCAAAACAGAATATAGGAACCTCAGTCAAAAACAAGATGGTGAGAGCAATACAGGGCTTCAAATCGAGATAATAGAAAGTCGAAGTGGGTTACTATATTATATCCTGCTATATTTTTCCCTGTAATTAAATGGGTAAAAATAAAAAAGTAAATAATGGAGTGGAGATTGAGAAAAAAAAGGGCATAACAGCGAAACAGGGCAGATCAAAACATAACCATTTAAGCAGAACAGTGTTTCACCACCAGCTAATCCTGACCCAAAAATAGTTACCATATTGACTCCCTCCCTGAAGTCCTTGAGTACAACTTCATACACTGTAGCATTAAGTATATCAAAACAATGTATATCCATTTAAGAGAATAACAGCATTACAGAGCTTTTAGAATCGACCAACAGAAAATGAACAATGGTCTCTGTATAATCTCCTTGTCTTTAAAAGGTTTTTTCTTATATTATCGTACATAGTAAAATCCAATAAGATACAACCTGTTTAGACCATTGGAGACAGAAGAACAAAAGCTAGATGAGACCTCAAAACAAGATGGTACTAAATCAGCATTACCTATTAAGATGTCATTTTCTCCAAAAAAAGCTGTTCCTATCATCCAATCTTCTCTGTCTCATTTCTGTTGAGCTCTTTTTCTGTCAGTAGCTGTCAGTTTGTCTTCTTCGTTTTGGTCTCTGCTCTATTCGTTGTGGCCTCCCCGCCCCTATTTCTGGGTTCTTTGTATTTTTCTTTTTTTAGAATATCCTGCAATACTTTCTGTAGGGTTGGATTGGTGGTTGCAAATTCCCCCAGTTCCTCTTTATCTTGGAAGCACCTCGTTTTTCCATCAATTTCCAGGGACAGTTGTGCAGGATATCTCAATCTTGGCTGTAGATTATTATCTTTCAAAGCTTGAATTATTTCTCCCCATGCTCTTCGTGATTTGATGGTTTGTGAAGAGAAATCTGCTGTAATTTTGATGGGTCTTCCCTTGTAAGTGATCTGTTTCTTGTCTCTTACAGCTTTTAATATTCTGTTCTTGTATTGAATTTCTGGAATTTTTATTATTATATGCCTGGGTGTTTCTCTGTTAGGGTTGTAGGTAGCTGGGGTCCTGTATGCCTCATACATTTGAGTATCTTTACCTTTTGCTAAATTAGGAAAATTCTCCTGGATTATTTCTGTGAGTAGCTTTTGTAGTTCACTTGTTTGTGTCCCTACTTCTTCTTTTATGTTCTTAATCCTTAAGTTATGGCTCCTCTTATCATCTTCTTGTCTTTGTATTATTGCTGTGTGTTTCTTTGTTATTTTTAAGAAGTTTTTCATTTCATTCTCCCATGTTTCAAGTCTGCCCTCCAATTCAGATAGTCTGTCCTTAGTTTCTTTCAAGCTGTTATGCCAGTCTTGGGTATATTTCTTGATTTCTTGATAGTCCCTTTGCACCTGCTTCACATACTCAATGCTTTCTCTGTTTTCTCCATCAAGCAATTCTCCCCTCTTTTTCTGTTCTTCCACTCCACCATCTGCTTTTTCCTGGGTGGTGCTTAGCATTTCTCTAACTATTCTGCATACTTCTAGCTTCAGGTCATTGATAACTTCATTCCTGAATTGGTCTATGAGGCTCTCTAAATGGCGCTTAATGTATATTGGTACAGTGTCCACTATTGCCTGATTCTCAGGATTGGGGGTCGAGGAGCCTTTTTTGTTGCTTCCCTTCCCCATATTTTCTGTTCCTTATAAAATGTAATCTTACACAGGAGGCCCGGCTTCCCTGCCTGTCAGCTACAGCTTGATCGAATTGCGCTGGCTAGTTGTTCCCGCTCACCGCTGCGCCCCAGGGAGTTGCGGAGGAAGCAGCCTACGCGGAAGTCGGTGGCTCCTCCGGGCCACCGTCAGGCTCTGGGATCTGGGCTAGGCCAGCCTAGGGAGTCCGCGAGCAGCGTCCCTCCGGCCAGGCACCTTTCACCAATCCCGTCCGAGAGGGAAATGCGCGGCTGCAGTTGCCGCCGCGCCCTGCTCTTACAGGACTGCCCGCGCCCAGAAAATCCTCCGCTGGAGTCAGACTGCGGTAGGGAGTCAGTTCCTCGCTCACCTCGCCACCAGTCAGCCTTCCTTCCTGCCCGTCGCGTTTCCGAGACCGTTCCCAGACGCCTGTTCCCAGAGCTCGGGGGTCGCGTCTCTCCTTGCCGAGCCGCTGTGGAGGTGGCCGGCCGCCGCGCGGCGGGAAATCCAAACCGCGGTTTCCGATGGCGCGGAGTCGAGTCTCCACACCGAGATTTTTCTGTTCCTATTTTAGCGCCAGGGCTGTATTCCAAGTTGGATTCTCTCAGCCCAGTTCGTTCCTGAGTCAGCAGAGCATATCTCTACTGGTTCGTATCTCCTTAGTCCGCATCATTCCTGGCCTCTGAGCCGAGCCTTTAGAGAGCGTTCAGCAGTTGCTGTTGTCTGTCCGCCATGTTCTCAGGAATCCCTGTATGGGCCTATTTCTGGCTTCTCTGTTAAGTTCCATCAGTTGCTATGTCCATTCTTTGCCTTTACTATGGTGCTTTGATTGCTATAGTGCTTTTACAGATACAATGAGGCAAAATAGGACTATGAAAGGGTGCTATTTCTTCAGTTGACTACAGTGCATAAAATAAGTTTTCGAATTCTACTCACTGAACCTGTCCACCAACCGTGTAAACAGTCTTTTGAAATATTTCTCATTTAAGTTTATCTGAGTTTGGAAGTCTGACTCAGAACTGAAGCACTTAACTTTTAATCCTTCAATTCTTTTGTAATATTTTCCAGTAATATACAGTGCAGTACTATCCAGCTGCACCTAACACTTTACAGCACAGATATTAGGCTATAAGAAATGAAAGTTTAAGGTGATAAGTTACTTATGAACACAACACATATCACAAACAAAACAAAACATTAAGAACTGATGACATTTCAATAAAAATCTGGTTTTTTTGTCTGTTTACTATTTGGTTAGCAGTCTCAACTTGTAAATGTCTAATATATTAATTATACAGGTTGGTTCCACCTTTGGGTACCATAAATAATGGTGCTAGAAACACTGGTGTACAGATATCTATGCAAGTATATTTTTAATTCTTTTAGGTACATACCCAGAAGTCAAATTGTTGACCTTGTCAGCCTTGTGTTTTATCTATTTTTATTTCTCCATTTTAATAGGTAATAATACAAAATTTTAAAAATTCCCACCTCTTGGTGTTTTTTACATTTGAAGCCACATCTTCCAGTATTCAAATAAAATTGATCATGGTATTATTTTGATACCATAACCTAGCTGTGTCATTCCACTACTAGTGATTTTTAAAAAACCAATTAATACTTTGCACTTATTTTGTGGTCTGTGTTTACATGTAAAAATATACATAGATGTGATCTCATTTGTTTCTGAGATCTGTGAAGGAGAACCAAGGCCCGGTTCTATCAACCCCATCTTATGAAGGAGAGAAATGAGGCTCAAGAAGATTAAAATATTTTCTTCAGTGACATTAGACAAGTAATAAAGTGAAAATCCAATTTTTTAAGTCTTAATTTACTGTGTACTCAGACACGTGTTTGTATGCTTAAATACAATATATTGTCAAATAATTTCTATTTTAATTTCTATATGCTAGTGTTTGTCAGGGTTCTCCAGAGGAACAGACCAGTAATATATACACATTAGAAATAAAAGGAGATGTATTAGGCTGGTTTACACTGTTAGAGACTGTACAGTTTCATACCAGCTATCTGCAGGCTGGAGAAAAGGGAATACTGGTAGGTTCTCTGTCTAGATGCTAGAAGCCTGAGAACAAGAGAGACCAAGGATGAAGCTCTGGATGGGCCAGAGGCCTGGAAGCCCCCTGCAGAGCTGCTGGTGCAAGTTTCCTTTCAAAGGCTGAAGAATCCAGAGTCTGATGTTCACAGGCCACCGCAGCAGCAAAACACACCCACTCAAGGTCTGACTGGGGAACATAAGCGTCTCCCTTGTTCTGCTTTTTCATCCCATCGGCGTTCCCGAGCTATTGCATGGTGTCGCTCACATTCAGAACAGGTCTTCTCCCTCAGTTCACCAACCCACACACCAGTCTCCCCTGGAAACATCTGTACACACATCTAGGAGGATGCTTTACCAGTCTCCTAGGCATTCTTCCATTCAGTCAAGATGGTAACCAAAATTAACTACCACAATACTTGCTTGATAACAAAAAGTTTCCAAAAGGTTTCATGCTTATTCGCTTGAGTGTAAAATGCTAATGATATTACTCACCTCTAAGGAGAAAGTGTGGAACAGCCATCCAAAATAATAGCAAAGTACTTCACAAAACAAGCAAGCTTCAAGAAACCACTAGTGATTCAATTATGTTACCATGTAATGTGCATTACTACATGGAAACACTAGAGTTCCTTCTATGCAGCTTTAATGTGATGCCATAAATCTGTTTGAAAACATGAAAATTGAAGGAAAAAAAAACAGGTGAACATGAATATGTTCTCCCAACTCCACTTCCATTTAAGCATCAGGCCGAGGTGCTGCCTTGCTGGGCTAAAGTTTAAGGTATGTGCCAATGATCTTTTGTCATTTTCATACTTTGAGGTCTTTTCCCATCACTTCCTCCCTTTATATGCCTTCCATCTCTAGTGAATCTATCTTTAGAGTCCCTCTAAAAGTGGTATTTTCCCGGCTCTGACTTCTCTGTTCCCTTTCCCAATTATTCCCTCTTCTCTGCTCCTAAAGCACATGTGTTTTTACTAGCATGTTTATAAGACCATGTTTTTGTTTGTGGTTTCTGTCTCCTCCTTTAGGTTGTGAGTAACTTGTGGGTGACTTTGTCTCATCCATGATTTCCCTGGTGCTTGTCATGGTGCCCTGTATATATAGCACATCCTCAAGATTTATTTGCTAAGTGAAAACAAAATGCAATCATATGAACAGATAAATCAGAGTTGATTTTCTAGGCTGTGCAAGTACCTCTACTGACAGAGGAGTTTCCCCTCCCCTTGCAAAAGCAATGCTTCTGTTCTCTCCCCTTCTTTCTCCTGGAGATTGTTGTTAATGCCACTCTGCCTTCCCCCACTCTCCAACATCCTAGAATGCAGCAAGGACGGTAAGAGAGGCATAATGATTAGGAAAGGCTGACCTTTGGTTTTTTTAATTTTAAAGAGAATAAAATTAAACATAATAAAACAACATAAGAAAGCAATGTAAGAGACATAATTTCAAAACAAGATGAGAGATCTTCACTATCTATCATATTGTCTCTTGTTTTCTTCCAAATAATTGACCATATCTTCACATACAGTGAATTCATACAAAACAACATAGTATAAAACTGACCCAAACAGGATGATGAAGGCATTTTAGGTCTTCAAGACCAGACAATAGGAAAGTCAACAATGGCTAGTGCCTCTCATTCTCTTCAAAATGGTTGTCCATATCTTCACATATGTTGAAATTAAACAAAATATAACAGACTAAAATCACTCTGAACAAAGACTAGTAGGATTGCTGGATTTCACATCATGATGCTACGGAATCAGCACTGGGTACTATAGTATCCCTTTTTCTTCAAAGTAATTGTTCATTTCATCATGCATTATATAATCAGTTCTCATAAACTATAGGTTCTATGCAGGCATGATTCTCTACATATATTTCTATTCTTTCTGTATTAGAGAGAAAAACAAAACATAGCAAGACAAAACAAAAAAATTTCTGTAAAAACATAAAATGAAAAAGTCATATAAAACCACAGGATAAGCTGATCTACAATGGTTACTATGATGTCTCTTGCTATCTTCAATAGAATGTCTATAGCATCAGGCATAGTATAATTGAATATAGCAGTATATAACAATATTAATAAAAACAAAACATTGTAGACAGTGTAAAACTTCAAAAGCAGGTAATAATCAAACCAGAGTGGGTATTCTAGTGAATCTCATCATCTTCAGTGTAATTGCCTATACTCTCAGACTTGATACTATCAATCATAACAGATTAGAATAAAATCAGTCAATACAAAACAGCAATCTACCAAACCAGATTCAAATAAAATCAGTCATAGTAAGACAGTATACATTATACAGGGCTTCAGATTAAGTTAATAGGAAATTGAGGATGATTACCATATTATATCCTGCTATTTTTGGGTTGGCTGTCTGCGCCCTCAAATCTAGTATAAGTAGACAAACCGGAACAGAATATAATCCATAAACAGAGTGGTGAGAGTGATGTGGGTTTTAAATCTTGATACACTATTAACAATGTCCTCTGCCTTCCTTTTTTAGACAGTTCCTCCCCTTTCACTCCCACAGGGTGCCCTGCACATTGACCTTTGGCTTTGAATATGGGGTTGGGTGAGAAGGTAGGGTCAGCACAGAACTGGAAACACTCCTAGCTATTCCTTAGAAGCTGAGGGTGCCAAGAGAGACTTGCCTGCTGATACAGTCTTCAGAGCTGTATTGAGATTATCTGGATGTTTACAAGCAAACAAACAAAAATTCTAGAATCTCCAGGGATTGAGCGAGGACCTTCTACTGTTTAGCTCCCTAATTCTAGTGCATCAACTAGTTCTGAGCCAGTTCCTAACCCCTGCTCTCCTCCTTCTAAGAAATAGGATCCGGAGTGAGCAAAAGAGGAGAAATGAGAAGATGAGTCTTGGGAAACTTTGGGGAGTAGCTGAAATATGTAATTCTTCAGTTTTAATGGCTTGGAGGAAAAGGGAAGCTGCAATATATCTCACCCTTATAATTGATGAGGAAATTGAATCTCAGCCAAAGTCACAGAGCAAGTAGTAGAATTGGGATTTTAACCCAGGGTTATCTCACTGCAAGAATATCACCTTGTCTTCTACAAAATCTTCCATGTAGGGAGCAGATACCCACATTTCAGAGTCTGCTACTACTCTGAATTCCATGTTAAGCTAATGGTTATGTCCAGATAACAAGGGAAAATTCTAGAAGCAAAGCTAGACTAATCAGACCCAGCAAAAACCATGGACTGTCTTCCAAAGCTCCTTTTGGTATCAGTGGGCTGGTGCTTTGCCTCTGTCTCAGTTCCTCGAACCATAAAACGCAAACAACATTTATTTACTGTCTTCATAACATTGCAGGGGAATTAATTGGCTCTATTTGTTTCCTTTGATGATGAAAAGGTCTGCATAAAAATGATCATCATTACTCCATATTTCTTGACGCTAGTCCACAAATCTGGACTCGTAAATTCTTAAGTCTGTCTTTCCCTCTATTTTCTGCTGTTTTTAAACTGGTTGGAGCCAGGAATTTCTTAAGCTTTCCAAACTGGAAATGGTTTGAAGGATCTAATTGGTGGGTGGGATTACCGGGAGGCTGGAAAAAAAGCATGTCTGAACAGCAACTTCAAGCAGTCTGAGGTCTGCCCCTCAACCTGGAATTCTGCGGCTGTCTCAGCATTAGCTTTGACCTTGGGTTGCTGTACGGTGTATTTATAGCTTCAGACTTCCTGGCCCTTCAACTCTCCCTTACCACCGCCCTTCCCTTCCTCCTCCGCTTCTGCCCACAGCACACAAGCCCAGCGAGTCTGAGATGCTGGAGGAGGATAAAAATTTATTTTTATGCAGTAATTGGCATTTGAAACTCTGCTTTACAGAAGTGTTCGATGTTGTGAAATATCTGCTGTTTAACATGCTGATCCTTACCCTTTGCAAAAGATAATGATATATAATGAAAGAGAACACTTGTAGTTGTTGGTTCTATGAACGTAGTAAAATTAAATACTCCTTTCAAGGTGACAGTAAAAAAATGACCTCTTCTTAAAGAAATAATTTAGTAAGGCAACCTCTCTTTCAAGAAATAGAATTAAGTGCAAAAAGTATATTTGATTTGAAGACTTGAAAGCTGACCATTCTGGCCAGATGTCGGCTTCAGTGTCTTGAAGCTGGGTAATACCTTAGCATATACCCTGGCAATTAGCTGGAATGAGGAGCTGGAGCACATTGTCTTTGGCATCTATGAGACCAAATTTATATGCTTCCATAGAGTACTTCTTTCACTTTGTCCCTATTAGGCTCAAATAGGAGTTTTCCCAAGTACTTTCCAGTCCTTCTTTTTTCCAATTTGCATGGCAAAAACCGAGGAGAGAGGGCAGCAAGCCTGAGGTCTTAAGGTCTGCAGGCAGCCCCCAGGCAACACCACAGAGAAGTCAAGAGGGCAAGGCCAGAAACACACACACACACACACACACACACTGCACACTACACACATTGCATTGTGGTCTGGCTCTGCCACAGGGAAAAGTGCTCATCTTCTAAATGTTCAAGCAGTTTTATATACCAACAGATTGAGCATCTTTGCTCTAGACATCCAAAAGTCAAAATGCTCCAAAGCCTAAAATTTTTTGAATGCTGAAATGGTGCCTCAAGTAGAAAATTTCACACCATGAAACTTTGCTTCATGCTCCAAATTATTAAAAATATTGCCTAAAATAATCTTTATGTGTATAAGGTATGTGTGAAACATAGACGAATTTTGCAGTTAGACTTAGATCTCCTAATACATTGTATATATGCAAATATTTCAAAACTTGAAAAAAATCTTAAAATCTGAATTACTCATAGTCCCACGATATCTGTTATACACAGCAAAAATAATATATTGCCAAGGCTTGAGTACCCTGGTGTGTGCAATCTACCCACACGCTCCAGTTGGTGTCAGAGTTCAGAAGACTAATGAAGTTCTAACAAATTCAACCCCTGACTACATGGAAGTGAGGCAGCAAATAATCCTGGCTCTCCTCAGGTTATAAAAAGCAAAGACTCTTAAATACAAATGTTGGCTACAATGAACCCCTGACAAAACTATTTTTCCACTGGGCAGAACTAGAGGTCCTCTAGGGACATTTAGAAGACATTTCCTCCACTTAAAACCACCCAACTGTGGTTGACACTGGGAATATTCTGCCTGCCCTCAATCTCAACACACTTTGAGTGTGCCCCCAGATTTTTAGATTATCCAAGGGGTTGTGATTGATAACCAACCTATGACAGTTCCCAAATCTCTGCTTCTTTCTTTCCAATTAGACACTCTCTTGGGAGGTCACTGCTTTTTACGCATCCCATTGCCCTCTGTATGCCTTTTTGGGAAGGGTTTTTTGGAAACATATCAAGCTTGTTTCTCTTCCTCCAAAAGAAGAGACTAACACTATAATTAATCTTACCAGAAGGTTCTGTCCTTGTAGAACTAGTCCCTAACAGGTACTCATCTACCTGTCAGCCTCATTAACCCATCCATCTTATTTCTAGAATTTCCCTGAGAATCTCAGAACATATTATAACACTGATATTTGTCATAGCCCTTCAGCACCTCCCAGTAAAATCTAGATAGATCATAATTAACCTTTCCCCAGATTTATACACAAATAAATAAAGGTCCCATGTTCAAAAGGGGTTGTGTAAGAAAATAAGGCTGTTTGTTTGATAAAAGAAGAGGTCTTTGCATGGGCCCAAATTGGTGTCCCATCCTTCCAACCAGCCCTCAAACGGAAAATTTATCATTTATTCATGACTTTACTCACTGGAATATTGATGAAATGGTGTAGTTAGCTGGCCTTCTATCCCTGTAACAAACACTTGAGACAGTTAGTTTATAATTGTTTGGAAAATATAAGCCCATGTTAGAATGACTTTATTGCCGTGGACCTGTGGTGAGGCAGCAGTGGAGCAAAACCTGCTTACAGCCTGTGTCATGCAGTGAAAGAAGAAGAAGGGGCTGGGATGCCACAGTCCCCTTTAGAATTAATTGCCCCAATGACCTAAAGACCTCCCCATAGATCTTGCCTCTTCAAAAGTCTATCACTTTCCAATAGTATTCCCCTGAGGACCAAGCTTTTGGCACATGGACCACTAGGTGCATTTAGGTCCATGTGATCGACATGATCTAATAGGGGAAGCAGGACTACTGGAGGCGCTCCCCCATGATTGCTCATCAAGTATACCAATGCTGTAAAATATGTCTCTAGTATAACCCTAGGAAGCCACTTCACCCTTCCATGTGTCATTTTCTTACCAAATGTTCTGATCCTTCTTGAAGTCTGGCAGTTAGAGTTAATTCAACTCCCTGTCTCACAGAGATATAACAATGTGTTGGCCACTGCATGTTTTCAAGCTGATTTGAAGTTTTCTTCTGCCACCAGGCTCAGCCTTGACAGTAGCTAAGGCCTTACTAGCAAGCATTGTATCAACCTGGAAGTTCATAGTGACAAATCCTTTGGGATATTTGTAAAATCTGACCCACCTAACAGCGTTTCCATTGTGCTTATCATCCCCAGTTCTCCAGAACATTCAGATGGGCCAATAAAGTAATAGAAACAGAGTTGGCAAAGTTTTTCATGGCATTCAATTTGCCATAGCCAAGATTTTTTTCCTTAGCTCTCTTCGACTTTTGTTCCATTCCTGTAGGAAAATATCTTATCTACTTTTGAGATCATTACTGGTCACCCCATGAACCTGGGCAAAGGACTTCAACCCATGCTCAATAAAGGGCCCTCCTGCATTACTCTAAGGGGCTCGTTAGCATCTTACAATACAGTACTGCTTGTTTAAGATTCCCTCAACACACAGCACCTGCCTGGCAAGTGCAACGTCCTGAGTTCAATTTCCTTCAACAATGTGTTCCTGAGAATTCTCACAATAAGGCCTGAAGACTATGTTTATTTGAAATCATGCCAGCTCAAAGGTTTCCTTCAGCCCCACTGGAAGGAACTTTATCAAGTACTCTTAGGGTATTGAATCACAAATTCATGTTTCTCATTGAAAAAAAAAAAAGACCCTTGACTCAAGACCTTTGCCAAATGGACTCCTCATACCATCACTGACATTAAGGTCAAATAAACCAGAACTAGAAAATCAGGACAAGAAACAGAGAACAGCTGATGTGGACAGTAAGTCCTAGACCTCAGTCCAGACCAGTAAAATTATTTTTCTTCTGCCCCTTCGACTTTTAGGATTCTCTGATCCTACTAACACCAGTCTCTCTTCACAGAGGGATGACTCTGTGTCCTAGTCCATGGCATCCTTATTGATTGTTACATTTGTCATATCTTGCCTATAAATTTCTTCTGAAGGGATAATGAATGACCCAATTATAATACCCATAACTCTTTTAATGTAACTCATAAGAAAAAAATCCTTAACAGATTACCTAGTTTGCCTACACACCCCTCACATCTAATATATCTTTTTATCCCCTTCATCCACTTGAGGAATTACCTACAATGCTTTCTGGACCTAAATGTAACAATGCCATGGCCTATAATTTTTTTATAGGTGTCTAGGTTACTTTTCTCTCATTGCTGAGACAAAATACCTGATGCTGAAAGTGAAGCAAAGAAAGGTTTATTTAGCTTACAATTTTTTGGAGATTTCAGTCCATACTCAGTTGGTTCCAGGGCAGGGTGGCATGACTGGGGGGCAACCATTCATGGTGGTCATAAATGGAAAGAGCTAAAGGGCAAAAGAGAAAAAAACATGCCTTCTTCCCTCCCTTATATTGTATGCCAGCTCCATCCCTGAGTGGGTGCAGCACTCACACTACCAATCCCAGTGCTAGACAATGAACCAATCACATAAATTCAGCTACCTCCATGACTGCATGAGGCTGGGGGGGGCATCTAGACACAAACCATAACAATAGGGAAGACTAAGTAACAACCACGGCACCAACATTTACCTCTCTGTCGGTGTCGATCCCGGCCGGCAGGAAAAAACACACGACACGAGTAGTCGGCGGATAGCCTCTGATTTATTTTCTCTCTCCGTACGCCCTGTCCCGGGATCTCGGATCCCGCCTGAGGGAAGCCTCCTCTGGTCCGTTCCCTACGGCTCCTTGTGTGCTTCTCTCAGCAGTCCCTCTCCTTGGTGTGTGTTCTCGCCCCAGGGGTGGTGTCAGCATATATATGGACACATCGACCAATCACATCAAAGTAGGCAAGACGAGCTGATTGGCCAGCGTCAGCTGTTGCTGGGCAGACTAGCTTACAGGGCGTGTTGTTTACTAGCTAGGGAGCAGGAAATGGGCGCCATCTTGGCATACTCGATGGGAGGGGTAATCTAGCTCAGGCTTCACTCCTCACCACAGGCCTCATATCACTCGGTCGACGGGAGGGGCAATCTAGCTCAGGCTTCACTCCTCACCACAGGCCTCATATCACTCGGTCGAGCTCCCAACATCTCCCCCTTCTTTATTTATTAAGATAGTGTGGTCTGTGGGTCCATGTGAGGTGTCTGGGAGTGGGCCTATTTCGCAGGCCGAGGCATGAGAGAATGTAGAGGTCTATACCCTGCTGTGCATCACCTTGTCTCGTACATATCCTTGCGCCAGGACCATGCTCAAGGTGAGTGGTTCATTTTTTCGCAGGGCCAGGCTTTTGTGAACCGAACCTGGATGCATATAGACATTCATTCCTGCCTTCCCCTCAACCCTCGAGGCGGATGGCACTGCAGTACCCTTGGTCTCGCATCTCAATGCCATAACTCTCACTCCCTAGAGGACCCTCGGAGTAGAGCCTGTCTTAGGTTGATCAGGAGAACTTCTCCCGTCTTACCCGTCGTTGGCTTGCCCACTCAACTCTTAAAGCTTATATCTTGGGGGAGACACGGAGGGGTCAGCCGAGTGACATTTGAGGAACCGCGTAATCACTAATTACCAACCATAATCCCCGTTCACTACAATCACTAATTACTATTTTCTAATTATCAATGGGAACACGCCTTAAGCGTGGGGTCCTTCTAGTCTAAGTTCGCAGCCGCGACGGGGAAGGAGACGTACGTAATAATACTAGAACATCCGTAAGAATAATGGCGAGGGCAGCCACGTACTGGTTAAAGGAGCCGTGCCTTTCTAGCCTGAGCCCAGAAAACGCTAGGTGTGGAATCCCCTTGACTCTGGGCCAGCAACATCATCAATGTCATATGTGTCTTTTGGGTCGCCCTTATCGACCGCAGGCACCTAAGAGTCACGAGAGTGACAATCACAAGAGCAAGAATGATCCCATACGCAAGAAGTGACGAAGGTTTGAAGAAGGAGCCTATCTGGCTTAGGACATCATCAAAAAAGGAGGCTGTAAGTATAGGCACCTCTATCTGATCTAGCTGCCGGATAGTCATATCCAGGCGCACGCTAGCGTTCCAAAAGGAAGAATTATAGGTGGTGAGAACATAATCCTGAAATTGCCTGTAAGCCGAACGGTTGACCTGGATGGGGGTAACGCACAACTGGGTGAATGCCCATCTGGCGTCACATAAATTGTTAGCCACCTCCCAGAGTCCCTGGACTTCCTGAGCGATTAGGTCGATCTGCTGCTGTAACGCCATTATGGCGTTGTGCTGGAGGAGGTTGACTTCTTGTTGCTCCCTCAGCGCCAGGGAGGTGGTGTCCGTAAGATTGGTAAAGGCCTGAGCCGTCAGCGTAGACTGGGTCAGAGCAACGGCAGCCGTCACAGCCGTCGCAGTCAGAGTCACGAACAGTGCTGTCAGGGCCGCTGTGATCCCAAAATCTCTCTTACGTCTGAGCATGGGTAGTTGGTCCTGCTGATAGACGGGATGAACCCAAACAGATTCGTTAAAGGGAACCCACATCAGTGGGGGTCGAAGAGCCAACATAGCATACGGGAAAGACCCATTCCAGCAGTTCCCTGTAAAGCATGGTTGGTTACTGCACTTAAAGGAGATGTCAGCAGAGAATACCCATAAGTAGGGCGGTTTTACGCATGCAGCCTCAGAATTAAGGGTGACATTGGTGGTTCCATTAGAGGCAGAAGCGTTAATAGCGAGCATGGGTCTTAAGTCCATGCAGGCTCCGGTGGAGAGGCACAACCAATTTTCATTAAGGGGGAAGGGGAAGCTTATTGCCCACTTGTTGTTCACTCTCAGGTAGGACTCCCACCAGGTCAACGCGAATATGTTGTTACTACCGGATGGAGGAGAGAACCGGGACCACCAAGACATGTTTAGATGAGTCACTCCCACGCCGTCGACAGTACAGGGCTGCCATGAAAGTTGTGACAGGTCCACCATCTGTCTTTTTCGGCTTGGGGACACACGGTATGGGCATGTGGGGAAATCGGGACGGGTGTGCATGGCTGCTCGGGGTTTGCAGGTTGAGTTAAAAGTGATGACTCCGCCGCTAAGTGTGCCAGCTTTAAAACATCCAGGCGAATGCAGGGATGGGACAGACAACCTCACCGTCAGGGAGGTATTGTACCATTTTACAAGGAGGGGCAGGAAGCTAACGCAGGATCCCCGGTGACACGAGGGGTTACTATTAGTGGAAAAAATGACCACGTCATTGGTGATGGGAAGGTCAAAACGTATGGGTCTGATGGTTAACGGTATATCTGGTATGCAAGGCAATCTGGCGGAGCAGTTTTTTGCATACAACTTTGGGAGAGAGGGGGCTGTGGTGGAGATAGCGGCTAGCGCTGGCGGATGATGTATTGCTGCCCACACCAAGTCTGCTCCTATTTCAGTAGTGGTGGTGAGCATCAAAACCAGAAGGAAGGGGGCTGCCGGAAGGCGGCGTGGCCTAGCCACTCTGGCTGCACCGTACCCTAAAAGAGAGCCAATTACTATCGAGAGCATAATCATTACTGTGTCCCATAAGTCATACGGTATTCCTCGGTCGAGCAGCAATATCCTGGTCGGACCGATCTTGATTAGGCTGTCCGCTGCCGTTGAGTTTTGGAGTGTCTCCTGCATTATGTTTCGTTGGATTCGCCACACGCGTCAGCCGTTCTGGGACCCACAATGGTTCTCGTCCTGGTTCCTGCGGGAAAACACAAACCGCACCTCGGTTCCAGCTAACTACTGGATCCGGGCCCATCCATTGTCCCGTCAGGACATCTTTCCATTTCACCCATCCCCTATTGCCAGGAGATGGATTACAATGTTCCATGGCCGGGGAGTGATTGTTGTTATTCAGGTTCAGAAAATTGTATGTGAACAGTGCCATGGAGAGCCGTGCCTTTGGGGGCAGGCCCTGACTTATTCCCCCTTTTTGTTTTTGTAGAATATCTTTAAGGCTCCTATGAGCCCTTTCAATAATTCCTTGACCTTGGGGATTGTATGGGATGCCATGTTTTAACTGTACCCCCATTTTTTCACAGAACTCATTAAAGGCTCTGCTTGTATAAGCTGGTCCATTATCAGTTTTTAATATTTTTGGTTTGTCCCATGCGGCCCAAGCTGTCAGGCAATGATTGATTACATGAGACACCTTTTCGCCAGTTTCAGCAGTCGCAAATATAATATGAGAGCAGGTGTCCGTAGAGACATGAACATATTTAAGAGATCCGAATTCTATCATATGTGTGACATCCATTTGCCAAGTGTCGCCAGGAATCAATCCCCTGGGGTTAACTCCCGTTGATACGACGGGTGTGTATGTGGCGCAAGAGCCGCATAACCGTACGATGTCCCGCGCGTCAGCCCTGGAAATGTGGTACTGGTTGGCTAACGTCCTGGCGTTGACATGAAATCTGTCATGAAACAGACGGGCTTGTTCTATTGAAGATAACATATTGAGTATCCACAACGGGCGAGTGGCCACGTCAGCTGCCGCATTGCCCTGTACCATGGGCCCTGGCAGGCGCGTATGTGCTCTTATGTGAGTGATGTATATTTTGTTGTGTCTATTTATCAGCAGAGTCTGGATAGACAAAAACAAATTAGTCACTTTGGAGGTTGGCTTAATCGGGCCCGCAGTCTCAAGGACCTGCATGGCATTAACAACGTATTTTGAATCAGAAACAATATTAAGGGCCCCTGGGAACTTCTCGAGGACGGTTTGTACAATTTGTAACTCTACCACCTGTGGTTGATCTGGTTCAAATTGTATGCTGATCGGAGGCATACCTGAGACCACATAAGCCCCTATCCCGGTTTTTGACCCGTCCGTATAGATCGTTGTTGCAGGAGTAAGTGGTGTGGACGCGGTGATTTTTGGAAATATCACCGGATGTTGAGTAACAAACTGTAGTATGGGGTCCCTGGGGAACTGGTTGTCTATCTCCCCAAGAAAAACACATCTCAGGATGGCCCACGTATCTATACAAGCAGTCAGGATTTTTATTTGAGAAGCGGTATAAGGTACCCGAATAGCATGGGGTGCAGAGCCAAAATGTTGGATAGCCCTGCCATGTGCCTCCAAGGCCAGGGAAGCGACCGTTTCCGGATAATGTTCGATAATCTTGGCAGGTGAGACCTTAGGGTGCACCCACAAAAGTGGTCCCTTTTGCCAAATCACTGCCGTAGGTTGAGAAACGGTCTGCAACAAGCAGACCTCAAAAGGCTGTTCTGAGTCAATTCTCCGCAATGCAGCTGTACTTAGGGCTTCCTCTATCTTTCTCAGAGCAACTCTGGCTTCCGGGGTGAACTCCCTGGGGGAGGCAATATCCGGGTCTCCTTTCAGGAGGTCGAACAGGGGCTTTAAGTCCGAGTTAGGGATGTGTAAATAAGGTCTGATCCAGTTTATATCTCCCAGTAGCTTTTGCATGTCATTCAAGGTCCTTAGGCTATCTGTTCTGATGGTTACCTTTTGTGGAGAAATCGATGTGGGGGAGACTTTGGTGCCCAGGTAGGTCACTATGTCTCCTCCCTGAATCTTGTCAGGGGCAATATGTAAATTTGCCTTTCTCAGGGCCCTGACCAATTGGCCAAGCATATCCTCCAACTCAGTCACATCTTTTGCACTGATTAGCAAATCATCCATGTAATGAATACATCTAATTCTGGGGAAGGCTTCACGCAAGGGGGCCAGTAGAAAATCAAGATACATCTGACACATGGTGGGACTGTTGGCCATACCCTGGGGTAATGTAACCCACTCGTACCTCTGATCAGGACTCTCTTGGTTAATGGTGGGTAGGGTAAAGGCGAATCTGTGGGTGTCCTCTGGATGCAGGGGGATTGAGAAAAAACAGTCTCTAAGATCTATGGCATAAACTGGCCAGGACCGAGGGATGGCTGAGAGGGCTGGTAGTCCCCTCTGGATCGCCCCCAGGGGCTGCATCTGTGAGTTGACAGCCCTCAGATCATGGAGCAGCCTCCACTTGCCTGATTTCTTCCTGATAACAAAGACAGGGGTATTCCAAGGGGAGGTTGACGGCTTTACGTGTCCCGCCTGAAACTGGGTTTTGACTATCTCAGTTAATGCTAAAAGCTTCTCCTTGGGTAAGGGCCACTGAGGCACCCAAACTGGATTTTGAGATTTCCAGGTGATCTTAATTGGAGCGGGCAGGAGAAGTTTCTCAGTGACCCCTAGGAAAAACCCAACCCGTGTCTACCTTCCCTTTTTTCTACAGGTACGGGGGATGTCCGGCCCTGCAGGGCTGCGCCCAGGCCCTTGCCGGGGACATATCCCTGATTTTTGAGTATCCCTTTGGCTTGGGGAGAGCAGGTGGATGTAAGAGTGACATCCATCTGGGTGAGAACGTCTCTTCCCCACAAGGATACTGGCAGCTGCAAGACAAAAGGTTGAAAATGTCCTCGGTGACCTTCCTCATCACCCCAAGGCAGGGTCACGGCACTAACCTGGGGGGCAGCCACTATCCCCAATCCTTGGAGTGTGTTGTCAGCTGTGTTGGTAGGCCAACTAGGGGGCCAGTCTTTCTTGGAGACGATGGAACGGTCTGCCCCTGTATCTAGGAGTCCTGTTATTTTTTTTCCGTTAATCCTGAGCGATAGCATGGGCCTTTTATCAAGAGTCATATGAAGCCCTTCAAAAATTTCCTTAGAGGAGCCAAGTCCCTGACCCCCTCTAACCCGTTGACCGGACCGGGGTCTCTCATGGAGACTGGGGAACAGTAAAAGTTGTGCTATCTTATCCCCTTCATCAATTACTATGGTCCCTATATGAGATTGTACCATGATTTTGATGTTTCCTAAATAATCTGGGTCTACAACTCCAGGGATCACGGTAAGGCCCCGGAGGGCTGTGGAGGACTGTCCAATCACTAAACCAACTAGCTTGTCGGGTAGTGGTCCTTTGGAGGTGGTTTCAACCACCTGAACGCCCATATCGGGTGTTAATAGGAGTCTGGAGGCGACACAGAGGTCCACGCCTGCTGGCCCGGGGGTGGCCCCTGTGGGGGGGTGCCATCTTGTGTTGTCCTGTCTAGGGAGTGGGGGCCCGTCCGTAAGGAGGGCCCCCTCTGGCCGTTTTTTGGCTCCGTAGTCTCCCTGCCACTAATACGGTTCCCCTGGGCATCAAAAATAGATCTGCAATCTTTTGCTTTGTGAGAACCTTTACCGCACCTTTCGCAGGTTCCCGTTCGTCTGTCTGATTCCTGTCTCTTGGATATAAACTCCCCCTGTCCGGTCTTGGGGCAGTTTTTCCTTATATGGCTGGGATCCCCACACTGGAAACATCCCCTGGGCTTACCAGGGTGATTGGTCTTCTGAGGCCCTGTCTGTTGTAAGGCGGCGGCTAAAAGGGCAGCCACGCCTGAGTTGGATAATGGCCCCCCTATTTCTCTACAAATTTTAATCCACGCCTCTATGTTTTTACCTTTATGGGGTGCTATGGCTGCCCTGCAGTCCTTGGTGCACTGTTCGAAGATTAACTGTTTAATAAGAGGAGCAGCAGCACTCGGATCTGAAAAGAGTCTGTCAGCTGCCTCCTGCATTCTGGCCACAAAATCCACAAAAGGTTCTGTGTTGCCCTGAACAATTTTAGAGAGGCATTGTGAGGCCACCCCTGTGTTGTTTACCTGCTTCCAGGCGCGGATGCCTATGTTATGTATCTGTTCATACACATTTGGAGGGAATCTAGTTTGATCTTGAGCGTACTGACCCTTACCCATAAGCATATCCTCATTTTGCCCCCTATGGCCCCTAGCCGCATTTTTTTCAGCCTGTTCGGCGGCAAACTCAGTATACCAGGCGCGCCAATCCAGAAAAGCCCCGGGGGCCAGGCAGGCTTTAGCCAGTTGGGTCCAATCACTGGGCGTCAGAAAGCCACCGGCAGACAAATTCTCCAACATAGTTATAGTGTAAGGAGCAGTAGGGCCAAATGTGGCAACCGCATTTTTAAGCTCCTTAATTTGCTTGATCTCCAGTGGTTCCCAGTAATTGGGTCCTTGGCCTTGCGCTAGGAGCACCGGATAAAGCCCACATTGTTCATACTCATTCGCCCCTTGAGGAATCTGTTCCATTCTAAATGTCCATCTACGAAAATACCTTCCCTGGGACCTTGGCATTTTTTCACAGGGTGGTGCCTCCCCATGAGATGTCTGTCCCTCCCTATCACAAAATTGTATCTCTTTGTAACATGGCCGACCAGTCTTTGGGGCACAAGATGGCGGGTCGCCAGGCAGACAAGATGGTGGCCCTACATGTGACAACGGTCCAGGCCACTCCCTCCATGGGGGGGGTGACGGAGGATGGCCCCAGGCCGCCATCTCACCACAGGAACCGGTGTTTGGGACCTCCCAGGGTGGCGCGGAAGGCTCTACGGCTTTCCGTTGGGGAGTGCTCAGGAGTTTCCTTCCCTTCTCTAGGTCTGTCTGCATCTTGACTAGGTCTCTACGTAAAGCTGCAAAGGGATTAGGGGGGTCACTTGCCTCATTGTCCTCGCCTTCCGAGGTATCTGAGCCCGAGGAATCCGAGGCAGGGGGTACCTCTCTCTTGCCTCGCTCTCGCGAGCGCCTCCGCACGCTCCCTGCGACGGACCCCTCTCGGGAGGACTCCGAACGGGCCCCTTCAAAAGCTCGGCGGGCCTGAGAGAGCCCATCTGCGCTATCCTTAGCCCCATTCCTCTCCCCTTTGAGGCATGAATGAATCATCTCCCAGAGCGGCCGAACCGAAAGTGGGAGTCGGCGCTCCTCTTCTGCTCTTTCTAAATCCTTACCTAATTTCTCCCAGCAAGGTAGGGACAAGTGCCCCGTCGGCAGGAACCAGGGTGCCGCCTCATCTACTTGTTGGAGAAACTCCGTAAGTGTCTTGGAGCTCATTGATATACCTGAAATCTTGAGCAGGTCTTTCACCGCTCTTACCAGTGACTTGGAACTCTTAGTGGGTAAGTTGCCCATGCCTGTCACTGAGGAGTCCGTTCTCACCGTGTGAGGCTAACCTGCCACATACACGTGAGCTTGAGGGGAGTCTAAAAAGCCCTGTAGGTGCGCGCCACCCAGAGCCCAGGTTTATCCCCTACTCACCTGTCCTGCAGAGCAATACTGGAGCGTCGTCCGCCTCGCCTCGGGGGTGATCAGTTCCCCGTACGGGCCACCAAATGTCGGTGTCGATCCCGGCCGGCAGGAAAAAACACACGACACGAGTAGTCGGCAGATAGCCTCTGATTTATTTTCTCTCTCCGTACGCCCTGTCCCGGGATCTCGGATCCCGCCTGAGGGAAGCCTCCTCTGGTCCGTTCCCTACGGCTCCTTGTGTGCTTCTCTCAGCAGTCCCTCTCCTTGGTGTGTGTTCTCGCCCCAGGGGTGGTGTCAGCATATATATGGACACATCGACCAATCACATCAAAGTAGGCAAGACGAGCTGATTGGCCAGCGTCAGCTGTTGCTGGGCAGACTAGCTTACAGGGCGTGTTGTTTACTAGCTAGGGAGCAGGAAATGGGCGCCATCTTGGCATACTCGATGGGAGGGGTAATCTAGCTCAGGCTTCACTCCTCACCACAGGCCTCATATCACTCGGTCGACGGGAGGGGCAATCTAGCTCAGGCTTCACTCCTCACCACAGGCCTCATATCACTCGGTCGAGCTCCCAACACCTCTCAATATCCCTCACCTATCAGCTCCAATTAAATTTTTACAAGGTAATTTCTGTAATATCAAACCCCTCTGTGCACAGCTTACCAAGGTTCTACCTTCTCTCTGGAATTCCTTCAATTTTGTCTGACCAGAAGCTCCATCTCCTAAGCTATACCTGATGCTGATCTTTGCTTTAATAATCTCACCAAACTTTTACACAAAAATCCAAGCTCTACACTTCCAAAATATTTCTGGACTAATATTTACCCTCTCTAGCTATGTTCTTATCTGTGGTCCAATTGTATTCAGACACCATTTTACCCCTTTGTGACTGTCCTTAGCTGCCTAAATTCCTGGCAAATAAGAGCACATGCTTACTGAGGTGTTTGATCTCCTTCTCATTCTTCAGTTTCTGGCCCAAATGTCACTACATTAAAATCCCCTTCCTCATGAAAGAAAAGAGCTTTTGTTGTAAGTTATTACCCTGATAACAACTCCTCAATTTATGACAGCTGTGGGCATTACTAGGCATTAACATATACCAGGAGGTGTTGATGAGTCTTGTGACTGGGACAGATTAAGAATAATATTGGGGTTCTGACTAGGACTTGGCACAGCCTGGATTTACTGCATAATCACAAACCTTCACATAACTACTTCTACACTGGTTGAGTTGAAAACTTCTTAAATCTTAGAATTAACTAAGTCCTAATAGGAGTGCCTTCAAAGGATCCTCTCAGCTAGTTAAACTCCCAATTCTCAGATATTTTTAGCTGGCTATCCTCTGGCATTTGTTCCTTCTTCAATTTTCCCTGTAGTTCCGTTGATCTTCCTCATACCACAGTTAGGGATTTGGTTCCACTTTAAGACCATTCTAGTCTTTTATATAGATGTTTACAGGAGACACCACCAAAATCATGGTAGCACCTAAAGGCTCTGCCCCTTACTTTAGTAAGAAAAGAAGCAACTTTATCCAAGAGACTTTGACTCAGATCTAACTGATATCTGAGTGCCCTTCCTTAGAAATTGGCTCCAATTGCTCCACTGGTCACTGCCTTGACACAGGGACCCCAACAGAGAACTGAATGGACCCAGAACAGGTAACCAACTATTCTGGTAACATGATGGGATGAAACTGCTTTAATTAATAATCAATTCTATTAATGTCATCTAGTCACAGATTTCTATCAAAAAGGAGTGTGAACTCTAAAAATAAAGTTTACTCTCTAAAAATGTCCCTAATGGCTAATTTATCCTAAATTCAAAATGGGGCCTGTTAATCATTTTGCTGACTGGAGAAGTCACATATATTCTATGTTCCTGGAGGAACCATGTTGTAGTCAAGGATTGTAAGGAGAACAATTACATACAAAACACAGTATTTATAATACTATTTTATGATGGTCACCCAGGATTAAATACAAGAAAGTGCAGGAAATCTGTCCACAACACTAAAAACCTAGAAAAATCATCCAACAGCTTGAATCCCACCCCAATGTGCTGCATGAGTCCAGTTGAAAACTTAGACTCCAGGACAGTGCCTCTCCATGAGTCCATCTGGAGGCCTAGAGCCCATAACAATGATTCATGCAAGTCTGTTTTACATATCTGCACTGGGAAGGCCCAAAGGTCAGCAATGGAAGCTAGAAAGTCTATGTCAGCGGGGTGAAGGATCTGTATTAGTAGATTGGGGGTTCTACACCGAAACCAAAGGGCATGCTCAGAAAAAGGACCAGGGCTCCCCACAAAATACCAGAGCTGTCCTCAGCAACAATGAGGTCCTGATCTCTTCCAGTGATGAGAACAGTCGAACATGTCAGGAAGCCAGCATAACAAGCTTCTCCTAGAGATAAAACAGCACACATTTTCCCCTCTGGAGCTAGGAAGCAATGCTCAATGTAAGGACCAGTGCTCCCCCAATGTGAATCACAGCCACTCTCAGCAACAAGGTCCTGAGCTCCTCTGATGAGAATGGCTGAATTCATATCAGAGAAGCTAGCCATGACGAGCTCCTCCAGGAGAGCCAATGGCTTCAAACAGCAACACTTAGGAGAACCCACAATGCCTCACTCTTCTTCTCCTTGTTTCCTTTTATCTTAGCAACTTTCGTCAGGGGGCCATTTACACTGAGCACTCTGCTGATTTAATTCATCTGGTGTTAAACTGGCCACCAGTTTTTAATTCATAACAAACCACTAACATCACTGGGCAGCCCTTACTTGGGCATGTTCCTATTTAAACTACTAAGATAAACAGCTCTGGGAAGTCTCATTTTGCTACTAGATGTCATCAATAAGCTGTGATCTGCAATCAACCAGTCAGGACTGAGCGTCTACCACATACATCATTCATTTATATAACCTGAACACAGTGTGTACCAGAGTGAGAACTTTCTCTGTATAACCCAGGTCGTCCTGTGCCTTCTTTTGGTACTGAAGGCTGCTTCTTCCTGTTTTGTGAGCTATTTCTTAAAAAAAAAAACACACATTTTTATCTTGAACTCTTTTCTAGTAAGTTTTGCTGATGAGGACACAGGAAATTCCTCTACGGGAACTTTCTGGAATATGGCCAGAAAAATCCCTTTCCCAAATGCTTTTCAGAGAACTCATGAAACTCTTTGAAGAACATTCTTTGGCAGTGAATCTGTTCCAGATGCTGGATAGGAAACGCACTTTTCAATGTGAGTTAGCCCAGCTCCTTTGGAAATTAAACCTACTGGAAAGAGTCCACTATATCCTTCAGATTCTGCAGCGTCATAGTAAGTGAGTGGTTCTTACAACTCAGGCTGTGGGCTTTGAAGTTTTTTTGGTAAACAAACATCCATCTGTTAAGACTTTCATTCTATGCTTTTAATAGCAAATGAAATATGCTGTCTTGAGGGAGCGCATGATAGCCTTGTGGAGGCCCTGGGCAGATAATCCCAGGCCCAGATGCACACAGACACTATCCCAATCTTCTGGTAGGGTCATGCTACATAGCACTCACAGCCAAGGATGGATGAGAAGACCTTGCCTCAGGCATGGAATCCTATGATGGGCCATTTTGACTTGGGATCTTTAGCTGCCGTGCTGTTATCAATTATTTGAGGGTTCTTTGGCTCAGTTTAGATAGAAATCACAAAAGACAAAGTAAAATTTCTTTAATGTTATCAGTTGCTTTTTCTGTTGGCAGTTCCTTGTGTTACCAGGTCTCAGTGACATCACCTCCTCCACTCAATTTAAGATAGATTTTATGAAAAAGCAAAGCAATATCATCCACATGACGTTTTACTGGAGCTTTTGCTGCAGCACAGGGAAGCAGTACATGCGACGGGATTCTTGGAGGCTCTCTAAGAAAGTGATGAATGAAGTTATATAGAAAAAAGGAGCAGGAACATACTGGTGCAGTTAGCTGTGAACTAATGAATTTTTGCATCACATGCTAACTAATTTCTTTGTCCTTGACTGTCATGGCATGGTAGAGGTGCTCACTACCATTACTTCACAAGAGTCGGAAAACCCTAGGAAGCCTTGTGGTTCATTGTCCTCTGGGTCCATTTCTCAGCAGCAGTGATGACAGCAGCGGAAGTGGTTGTCATGACAGCAGAAGCTTCCCGATGACTGCCACAGTCGCAGAAGCAGTAATGTTGGAGGTGGCAGTGGGTGTCAACAAAGTAGCAGTGATGATGCACATTGCTATGGTGATGATGGGGTAACAGTGGGGTCAAATGGAGCAGAAGTGTCAGTGTCAGTGATTGTCATCATGGTAACAGTAGCTCCATCATGCCCTGCAATAATGATAGAAGGTGGAGGGATGGCCAGAAGGCCAGGTACCCAGCTTTGACCTGAGGTTAGCTCACACTGGAGTGTGCACAGTCCTTACAAACCCTGAATCACAAAGCCAATGGAACTCAGATCTGCTAGCTCTCACTGCACATGCGGGTGCAAATGCAATGGTTACCACTTAAGTTACTAGGCAGGAAGGATCCCACTACCAGCCCATGCCCCCTAGGACTAGACACCCAGGCTTCTCTGAAGACGAGTGTGCAAGCAAGTTTGTAAGACCTCAGCCTGGCCCAGTACGGGGCTATCTGATTCACCTCTACTCCATCCTACAGGCCCAATGCTTTGGTTTAGATACATCCCTGGATCTTAATGCTGGCTCCTGATGACCTTGGTGGTTCCAGTCAGCCACAAAAAGACCCTATGTCTAAGAAAGGCAGAACGTTATTTTTTAAAAAGCCAACAGAAAAATATCCTTTGGGAAGGGTCAGCGTCCTCATATGTTATCATAATGCAAGCCACCCCAGACAGGCCTTCTCCGTCTTCACTGGGTAAACTCAACATTATTTCAGTGGCTTCACCAGCTTTCTCCTCACTTCTCACACAAGCATTTTTCCTAAAAAGTCCTTGAACTTTTAATGGTGTCTTGGTATATGATTTGTCCTCCTTTTCCTCCTTCTCCTCCTCCTCCTCCTCCTCTTCCTCTTCCTTTTTAGACAGGATCTTACTATATTGTTTAGGCTGGTCTTGAATTCACTATGTATCCCAGGCTGGCCTCAAACTCATGACAATATCCTGCCCCAGCCTCCTAAGTGCTGGGATTGCAGGCGGACACTACCATGTCAGCCTGCTGTACACTTCTTGGAAGACTTACACTAACATACCGTATTTAAGAGCATAAGTATTCAAGCTTTGGCTTTCTGCTTTTCATAGTCAAGATAATGAATCTCTTTTTGCTGAATTTACTCAGTGTAGGTAAGGAAAAATTATAATATATTAAAATAATTTAGCTTACACCAGTGTTAGCTAAATTATCTTGTTTTTAAAAATATTTTATTTAAAAGGAAAAAGACAAAAAAAGCAGAACAAAACAAAACAGTGTAAGGGTACAAGTAATTCAGAACTACAGAAAAGCAAAAAAACAAAAAACAGTATGCTATCACCAGTTAATAGATTACTCACTATCATCTTAGAAACGGTGTTTCAGGTCACAGGATCAAAGCACACAAAGTGAACATTCAAACAGTGAGACTGCAAACAGTTGTGTTCAGTAATCCAATCCAAACTATTAATATGGTCTTCTATGTAACACACCTAAACACCCTTGCTGTTGTATCCTTCAGGGCACTTTTCTTTCCCTGTCTTTATTACAACAAAATTTACACATTTTGGGTCTTATTGCTCCCTTAGATCTTACTACTTTTTTTTTGTAAGAGAATACAATCAAGCATGATAAAACAAAGTTGTCAGTCAAAACCAAAGATAGACATAGCACATGATGTAAAAACAGAGTACAAGGTTATCAACAATGGTTACCATAATGCCTCTTGCTTCCTTAAGAAGAATTGTCTATCTCTTTAGGTATTATAAAGTTAAACATAACAGTAGAGAAAAAGACCAATAAAACCTAAACTTTGTAAATCTTACAGCACCTCAAAAGAGGATAATAGTCAAACCAGAATGGGCATCATAGTGAATCTTATTGCCTTTAAAGTAGTTGCCTATACTCTGATATTGATACTTTCATACAGAGCAGAATAGAGTCTAATCAGTCAAAACAAGATAACGGGGGTATTACAGGACTTCAAGTTGATAGAAAATCAAAAAAGTTACTATAATATATCCTGCTAGATTTTTTATTTTTTCCCCTTAGTTTAAAAAAGGAATTTAAAAAATTAAATAATTTTTTAATGAATAAGGGAGAGGATGAGATAAAAGGGGGCATAACAACATAACAATACAGGTGAAAGCATGACACTTTCAGCAACCTAGTGCTTCACCACCAAATAACCTGACTTAATAGTAGTTACCATAGTGTCTTTTTCTTTGAAATATTTGAATATAACTTCATATGCTATAGCATCAAACATATCAAGACTGTGTAACACCATTCAAGTGGATGAAAGCATTGTAGAGTATTTAGAACCAGCTAACAGAAAAAATGATCAATGGTTTCTATATTATCTCTTTGCCTATAACAATTTTTGTTTATACTACCACATACGATAAAATCCAGCAAGCTACAGCATGATAAAATCAATGGAGACAGAAGAGCCATAGTTTGGTGCGGCTTTAAGACAAGATAGTATAAAATCAGCACTAGCTGTTATTATGTCTTATTTTCTTCAAAGTAGCTGTTCATTGCATCACAGGCCATAATATCAAACACCCCAGAATAAAGCCATTCCAATTAATGAGTGAAAATTTTATAAGACTTCAAGGCCACATAATGGGGAATCATGGTTATCAGGTACTTTTATATATTTGAATCATTTCCTACACTAGGGAAACTATTTGGAGTTCACAGATGCAAGTTTGATTTAGTTCACTTATGGGTATGGTTTCAAGCTGCATCCATTTATTGATAAATACCTCAATGTGATCCTTCTTTATAGCTGAGTAGTACTCCATTGTATAGAAATACCACAGCTTTTTTATCCATTCCTCAGTTGATGGATATTTAGGTTGTCTCCAAGATCTGGCAATTACAAATTGTGCTGCTATAAACATAGGTGCACATATATCACTGTGGTATGATGCTTTCAGTACTTCTGGGAAGATGCCTAGAAGTGGAACAGCTGAAACAAATGGGACTTCCAATCCCAGGTTTTTGAGAAATTTCCAGACTGACTTCCACAAAGGTTGTACCAGTCTACACTCCCACCAACAGTGTAGGAGAGTTCCTTTTTCCCCATAGCCTCTCCAGCACTTGTTGTTGTTGGTTTTCTTGATCCTGGCCATCCTTTCAGGAGTGAGATGGAATCTCAGTGTGGTTTTAGTTTACATTTCCCTAATAACCAATGATGATGAACATTTTTTCATGTATTTATTTGCTATTTGTATTTCTTCCTCTGAGAAGTGTGTATTCATCTCAGATGCCCATTTTTGGATTGGGTCTTTGAATTTTGGGGTTCTGATTTTTTTTTTAATTCTTTATATGTTTTAGACAAAAGTCCTTTAGGGGGAGTTCACTAAGATCTTTTCCCAATTTGTGGGTTTTCTTTTCACTATGCTGGAGATTCTTTTTGACTTACAGAAACTTTTTAATAAGAGGTGGTCCCAGTTATTGATTCTGGGAAGTATTTCCCGTGCAGTTTGAGTCCTGTTCATGAATTCTCTACCTACACCTATGTCTTCAAGGTTTCTACCTAATTTGTCTCCCAATAGATTTAATGTTTGTTTTAATATTCAGATCTTTGATCCATTTAGATTTTAATTTAGTACATGGTGATAGGCTTGGGTCTAGTTTTAGTTTTCAGCAAATGGAGAGCCAGTTTTTCCAACACCATTTATTAAAGAGACTGTCGTTTTTCCAGTGAACCTGCTTGGCTCCTTTATCAAAGATAAGGTAGTTGAGTGTGTTTGTAGTTGTGGTTATATCTTCTAATCTATTCCATTGATCCTCTGCTCTGTTTTGATTCCAGTACCATGTTGATTTTACTACTGTTGCTTTGTAGTATAACTTCAAGTCAGGGATTATGATGCCTCCTGCCTTTCCTTTGTTGCTTAGAATTGCCTTTGCTATTCTAGGTCTCTTCTGGTTCCAGATGAACATTAGGAGTGATTTCTCTAGATCTATAAGGTATGTTGATGGTATTTTTATTGGGATTGCATTGAATTTGTATAACAGTTTTGGGAGAATGGCCATTTTCACAATGTTTATTCTCCTATCCATGAACATGGGATGTCTTTCCATTTTCTGAGATCATCTCCAATTTTTTCTTTCAGTGTATTATAATTTTCCCTGTATAGGTCTTTCACATCTTTCGTAAGAGTAATTCCTAAATACTTCATTTTTTTTTTTTGCTTGCTAGTGTGAAGAATGTGGCTTCTCTTATTTCTCTCTCTGTGATTTTGTTGTTAGTGTATAAGAATGCTATTGATTTCTGGGTATTGATTTTGTACCCAGCTACATTACTGAATTTATTTATTATATCTAAGGGTCTTTCAATGGAGTTTAGGGGGTCTTCTATGTAGAGTTTCATGTCATCTGCAAACAATGACAATTTAACTTCTTCTTTTCCTATCTTTACCCCTTTTATTTTTCTCTCGTGTCTAATTGCTCTGGCTAGTACTTCCAGTACTATATTAAATAGGAGAGGTGATAAAGGACATCCTTGTCTTGTGCCTGATTTTAAAGTAAAGGCTTTCAATTTTTGGCCATTTAATATGATATTGGCTGTTGGTTTGTCATAGACAGCCTTTATTATATTGAGGTAAAGGCCATCTATTCCAATTTTCTGTAAAGTTCTTATCATGAAAGAATGTTGGACCTTATCGAAGGCTTTTTCTGCATCTATGGAAATGATCATGTGATCCTTACTTTTGGCTTTATTGATATGGTGGATTACATTTATTGATTTACATATGTTGAACCATCCCTGCATGCCTGGGATGAATCCCACTTGGTCATGGCGTATAATCTTCTTGATGATTTGCTACATCCTACTTGCCAATATTTTATTGAGGATTTTTTCATCTGTATTCATTAGGGAGATTGGTCTGTAGTTCTCTTTTTCAGTTGGGTCTTTCTCAGGTTTTGATACTAGAGTAATATTTGCTTCCAGGAATGACTTGGGAAGGATTGCTTCCCTTTCAATTGCATTGAAGAGTTTGAGGAGGGTCTGTATTAGGTCTTGTTTGTATTTCTTGTAGAATTCTGCAGTGAATCCGTCTGGGCCTGGGCTCTTCTTTGTAGGTAAGGAATTAATTATATGTTCAATTTCATTGATAGAGATTGAGTTATTCAGCAGTTTTACATCCTCTTGATCTAGCTTTGATACTTCATATGTTTCTAAGAATCTGTCTATTTCTTCTGTGTTATCAAACCTTTGAGAGTAGAGGTTTTCGAAATAGGTGTTGATGATCTTCTGTATTTCTATTGAATCTGTAGTGACTTCACCTTTTTCATTTCTTATTGCATGGATTTGAGCTCTTCCCTTTTAAAAATAAGGTTGGCTAGGAGCTTATTGATTTTGTTCATTCTTTCAAAGAATCAACTTTTTGATTCGTTGATTCTTTGGATTGTTTTCTTAGTCTCTATTGCATTGATTTCTGCTCTGATTTTTATAATTTCCTCTCTTCTTTTGGCTTTGGGCTTGACTTGCTTTTCTTTTTCTAGCTGTTTGATGTGTAGCATCATGTTGTTTATTTGTATTTGTTCTGTTTTCCTGATGTGGGAGCTCAGTGCAATAAATTTTCCTCTGAGGACGGCTTTCATTGCATCCTATAGATTCCTGTAAGTTGTATCTGTATTTTCATTTTCTTGTAGGTATTGCTTAATTTCTTTTTTAATTTCCTCTGTGACCACTGATTACTCAGCAGTGTGTTATTCAGTTTCCATGTGTTTGTGGGATTTTTGCAGTATCTTTTGTCGTTAAGTACTACTTTCATGGCACCATGGTCTGATAGCATACAAGGGATAATTTCAACTCTTTTGCATTTATTTAAATATTTTCTGTGAGTTAATATATGGTCTATTTTAGAGACTGTCCCATATACTGCTGAGAAGAATGTGTATTCTGTTGTTGTTGGGTGGAATACTCTGTACATGTCTATTAAGTCCATTTGTTCACAGGTGTGATTCAGTTCTTTTATTTCTTTGTTGATTTTCTTTTTGGTTGATCTGTCCATTGGTGTCAGTGGTGTGTTAAGATCTCCTGTCAGAATTGTGTTATTGCTGATTTGGTTTTTCATTTCTGTTAGTACTTGTTTTATATAACTGGGTGCTCTGGAGTTTGGTGCATATATATTTAAGATACTTATCTCTTCCTCTTGGAGTTTTCCCCTAACCAGTATGTAGTGACCTTCTTTATCCCTTCTGATCATTATTGGCTTTAAGTTCACTTTGTCTGCAAACAGAATAGCTACCCCTGCTTTTTTTTGGGTTCCTGTTGCATGGAGTGTTGTTTTCCATCCTTTGACTTTGAATTGTGAGTATCCTTTTGAGTTAGGTGGGGTTTTTGTAGACAGCATATGGTTGGATTTTGTTTCCTGATCCATTCTGCCAGTCTGTTTCTTTTAATTGGTGTATTGAGACCATTTACATTAATAGTAAGAACTGTTATAAATTGGTTTATTGTTGACATATTATCTTCCTGCTGTTGCATGTTTATCTTTCTGCTCTGTTCAACTGTCTGCTTTGTTTAGTGGTTTTTTCCTAAATGTATATAGGCTGTATTTCAGTATTATTTGCAGGGTTGGCTTGGTGATCATGAAGTTTTTCAGCTGATCTTTGTCATGGAAGTATCTTATTTCTCCATCAATTTTGAAGGACAGTTTTGCAGGGTACATCAGCCTAGATTGCAAATCATTTTCCTTTAGGATTTGAAATACATCACTCCATGCTCTTCTTGACTTTATTGTTTGTGCTGAGAAGTCTGCTGTAATTCTGATAGGTTTTCCTTTATGGGTGATCTGTCTTTTCTCTTTGAAAGCCTTTAATATTCTATTCTTTTGTTCAACTTCTGGGATGGTCATTATTATATGTCTGGGTGTAGATTTATTTTGGTTGTGACTATTTGGAGTTCTATATGCTTCATTGATCTTGATATCAGTTTCCAATCTCATGTTTGGGAAATTTTCAGGTATTACTTCTCTAAATATCCTCTTGACATCCTTTATGTTGTCCCCTTCTTTTTCATTTATCCCTATCAGCCTTATGTTGTTTCTCTTTGCATCATCTTGTAGGTGTTGAATTGTTATTTCCTGATTTCTTGTTATTTTTAAAAGATCTTTTCTTTCCTGTTCACTTGTTGCAATCTTGTCTTCGAGGTCTGAGATTCTATCTTCACATTCATTGAGGCAGTTTTTACAACTTTCAATGGAGTTTTTGATTTCCTGTATATCTCTTTGCATCTGTTTTATGTATTCTGTTTGTTTCTTATATTGTTCATCCAGGGATTCTATCTTTTTGTTTTGTTTCTCCAATTTTTTAACTGCATCTTCTTTAGCTATGTTTAGCATCTGCTTCATTTCTTTTATCAATTCTTCTTTCATCTGAGAGAATATTTCTAGTTTGAATTCCTTTAAGGCTTCCCATAATTGCTTCTTTATTTCAGTTACCATTATTTTAGGTATTTCAGTCATGTGGCATGTGTTTTCTTCTATGCACATGGCTCCTGGGCTTTCTTGGGATGGGCTGGATGTTTGAGATTGCATTTTGGACTTTCGTTTTATCATTTTCCTGTATTTGGGAGCTTCAAGGGTTGTTCCAGGTGTGGGAGAGAGATCCACCAGCATGGGATGGGTTACCCTGCAATGGCCCCACTCACTGGACCCAGCAGGGAACTATGGCCTGCTCCTCAGGCCAGGAAGAGTGTCTCCTTAGGCTGGGCGGAGCTCCCAGCCGCCACTGCCACAGTCTCTGATCTGGCCTGGTCCCCGGTCCAGTGGGGAACCGGTCTCGGTCCCCAGGTCAGGGAGAAAGTTCCCACAGGCTGGGCGGAGCTCCCAGCCGCCGCTGCCACAGTCTCTGATCTGGTCTGGTCCCGGGTCCAGAGGAGAACCAGCTAAATTATCTTGTAAAAGTGTTGTGTCTGTTAAAAGAGAGAATACCTATAAATCAATTCAGGCAATTCTGCACATTAGTAGATTCTCTCTTACTAGTTTTGAAATTCATACGATTTTCAGAGTTCCTTATTCCAATGTACTCCAAAGTATTTTATATAAAATATAGAAGAACAACTGATAACATCAGTGTGTAGATAAGATTTTTCAAGGTGAAAAAGCTGTGTCTTCCTGTTAGTGCATATGACATGACCTGTCATAGTAGCAGATCCATGCTGTCTTGAGATGCTCCTTAGTGTGGCATAAACACTGGGCTGCCTGTTGATAGTATGACATGTGGTGCTTTGAGAATGTTTTTGGTTGGATCATTGAACACAACTGTTTGCAGTCTCACTGTTTGAGTGTCCACTTTGTATGCTTTGATACTGTGATTTGAGCAACTATCTCTAAGATGATAATATGTAATCTATTAACCGGTGATTTCTTACTGTTTTTTTTTTTTTTTTTTTTTTTTTTTTTGTAGTTCTGTATTACTTGTACCCTTACACTGCTTTGTTTTGTTTTGTTTTTTCTCTTTCTCCTTTTAAATAAAATTTAAAAAAAAAAAGAGAAATGGTAGATCATTGTCCATGATGGTACATCCCTCACTGCTCAAGACGATCCTTGTTTTTATTCTAGTCTCTAGACTTCATGGTGGACAGACATGTTTCATTTAGAAACTCTTCACTGTAGGTGACTTCTGATCCAGCAGTGATTAATTCCTGTCGTAGACATAGCTTATTTTCCAAATTTCTCAGTTACCAGTTAGATCTCAGTTGCCACATACAATTCTGGAGGCATTAGAGTCTAGATATATTAACCAGTGTTACATGTGGAAAGCACAGAATAGTATCTTCCAGTGGAAAAAGGGGAGATTATGGTGGAGTTGTGGAAAACGAAGTGGTACCTAAAGACTGCAGGCTGTGCCTATATTACACTCTCAAGTCTTTTCTATGGATTCATCATTCAAAAAGTATTTCTTTCAACAATTTTTACTGAGTTTCACATAGCTGTGTGGCATGCTCAGAAATATATGACATGTTCTAACATTCAGTAAATATGCAATGAATTCATTTTTAAAAATAAGTTCTCCAAATTTGATGGAATGAAACAACTTCCACCATTCATATCAAGAATCATCAGACCGTCAGTGTAATGGATTACACTAGACACCTGGGTTCCTGAAGTGGTGGAAAGACATGGGCCAGTGCTCCCCTGAAGATGGTGGGGCCTTAGGGCTTGGCTTCTTCGAAGGTGCAAAATACAATCTTAGACCTCCAGCCCACACAGAATAAGTGCAGGAGATACAGACTTAGTAGAAATTAGAGATCACACATCTGAAGTTTCTGAAAACATAACTACTGAAGTAGAGAAACAATTTAGTTCTTTTATTGTTTGGTTAATTTTACATGGTATGTCCTATGGTCTGGACAGCTATTTTGAAGATAACAAGAGGCATTATGGTAGCCATTGTTAATTTCTTATTATTTTGTTTTGAAGTCCTGTATCATTTTCATATTTTTATTGGCTTTATTCTGATTTATTTTGTTTGGTTTTATTCTTTTTTAAAAGAAAGAAGAAAAGTATCCCTTTTAAGCAATAGAAATGGCTATGTTACCTTGCATGCACGCTAATTAATTCATTAGTATTCTGAAAGAGTAAAGCTTTGGTTTATAAATAGTCCAAAATTCAATATATCAAAGCACAGAATATATTTAGTTACATAACTTGGTTAATAGTGCTTCAGAAAGCTTACTTGACACTTACCTAGGAAATTTGATTCTTTTGAGAATTGTTTACCATTAAGAGATACATATAAATTTACATTAATGTTGTCTTCCAAAATTAAAATTGTTTTTCCTTCATAAACAAAAAACAAAATAAAACTATCATTAAGCAAGTCAGTCATGTTCCTATCTTTGTCAATAGGGAAAGCCTCTTGTTTTAATTTAATGAATGTGCTGTTCTGAGAAATGTCAAGAGGGTCTCATGGCAGCAGCAAATCATCTACAGTCTCATGAGCCACATGTAACTACTTTAAGGCTTTTGGAACACAAGACATTGTTCCCCACATAATAAGTTGGTGGTGTTTCTACTTCAAGGATTTTTCCTCAGCCCTGAGATAAATGTGATTACATTAAAAAGGGGATAATAAAACAGGAAGCTGGAAACAAAACTGATGGAGACTTCTTTTGCATCATGAGAAATAATCTTCACCTAGTATCAGTAGGTCTGTGGCCTTTGATATTAAGAAATTTTTTTTAAAAAATGAAGAAAGAAAAGGTGCGGAATCTGTTTTAAAATATAAGGTAAGATGATTGCAAATAAATAAATAAATATGTATATTATACATTCCATATATTTGGTCTTTTATAATTAAGATTAAATGACAGAATGACAGTTATAAACCTACTTAAATGTGAGATTAAGTTTTGTTGGAACCTGGACATGATGAACTGAGGCATGGTTTTTAGTATATTTTTACATTTAGTTTTTATATTTGCCTGATAATAGACTATCCTTACTGTTTGCTGTAGTTACAGATTAGAAGTTAAAGTTACTTTTGTTGTGGATGCTTTTGTCTCCTGTGTTGTTTAAGACTTTCTGTCAGGACACCTTATGTAAAATCAGCCACATGCAGTTATTTCTGTTGTAGTCTCCTGTTCTTTCTTATCAGTCTGTGCTTGGCCCCAGTTGGTAATCACATGTGACAGCTTGAAGTTGCCATTCCCTCACATCGGATGCTCTAGTGCAGCAGTCTTCAACATTTTTGGTACCAGAGTCTGGTTTTGCAGAAAACATTTTTTCCACAGACAGGGCCAAGGGTATGGTTTTGGAGTGACTGAAATGCATTACATGCACTCAGCACTTTATTTCTATTATTATTTTTACACTGCAGCACAGAAATCTCTGTTAATGTAAATCTGTATTTCTAGCCACTCCCCAAAGCTAACACCACTGTCTCAGCTCTACCTCATACCATGGCATTAGATTCTCAGAAGCATGTGCCCTGGATTCCTTGCATGTGCATTGTTCAGTGGGTCCTGCTGCTGATATGACAAGAGGTGGAATCAGTAGGTAATGAGAGAAATGAGGAGAGGCTGTAAAAACAGACAAAGCTTCTCTAGCTAGCCTGTCATGCACCATCTGCTGAACAGCCCTGTTCTTTTTTTTTTTTTTTTTTTTTCAGTACCAGGGATCAAACTCACGACCCACTGCTTGCAAAGCAGGTGCTTATCTGCTGAGCTAAATCCCCAGCCCCGCAGCCCTGTTCTTAATAGGCCACAAACTAGTACCTCACTGAAATGCACTCTACTTTTCAGAGCTTTCCTTGTCCGCCATGTCCCATTGTTTCCCTTCTCTGGCTGTTTTGAGAATGTTCACTAACTCTATCACTCCCTTTAAAGGTTGTTCATAGACTACCAAGATTTTTATTAAAATTCTCAATAGCTTTATGTGTGAATAAAAGAATAATTGTACATTCAGGAACAGATCTGAACAACTACATAGTAAGTTAGCCCATAATATAAATTTGAAGTATTCTAGAAATAGTTCTTCATAATTATGCCACATGTTGGACAAAAGGTATAATGAACTTTATTCTTAAACAGCTTGTGTTATACAGATCTTTCATTATTCAGTTTTTTCTTATCTTCATGCATGGAAATGAGAGAGTCTCCTTGACAAGAAATAAGAACTTCATTGATTCCTTTCTAAGAGCAGATTTCTCTTAAAACAGATATTCTATGTAAGTGGCTACTTTTTGGGGTCCGATGTGAAGTATATGTAACCTTATCTGTCCAAAGCAAAAAAAATGCAAATTTTCTTTCCTCACGTGAAGGAAAATGGATTTATCTTTGTGAGCTTCACAGTAAAGAAATTAATTATTCTTTTTTTTTTTTCTTTTTGAGACATGCTCTCACTATGCAGTTCAGGTTGGCCTTGAGCTCACTTTGTAGCCCAGGCTGGTTTCGAACTTGGAATGATCCTCCTGTCTCAGCCTCCTGGGTGCTAGGATTACAGGAGTGAACCACCACGCTGGCTAGAAATTAATTATTCTTAATATGGTTGCTATGTCAGGATAATTGCTATATCAGGATTATTACTAATAGGTGACTGAGTTATAAAGTACTAACCTACTCAGTGCAATAACCCATTAATGAGTTAACAGCTGAGCAGGCTGTTAAGAGATGGGATGAAGATGAGAGAAACAGGTCACTGAGGGGGTACCTGTGAAGGGTATTTCTGGTCCCCAGGTCTTTCTCTGTCTCTCTTTCCCTTTCTTTCTTCTTCCTGGCTGCCATGAGGTGAATAGTTTTGTTCTACCATCCTCCTCCTCCGTGATGTTCTGTCTCACCTCAGGCCTCTAACAATGGAGCCAACGGACCATGAGTTCAAATCTCTGAAACCATGAGCCAAAACAAACCCTTCCCCGCTTCAACTGTCTTCCTCAGATATTTATCACAGTGCAAAACTGACTAACATATGTGAGAACCGCTGTTTGAAAAACACAATTGCCCACGATTAACAGTGTTAAGAAACATTGTGGAAACTGGAGAATGTGGTCTAAATCTGAAAGCACGGCAAATCCATCCCTTAAATCAATTCGGGGTCCCCATCTTCCCTTGTTGTTACCCAGGTGCTGATATGATAAAGGAATTGCATGATTCAGTTAGGAATCCTAAAGCATACAAATCACATTTTGCCCAGACCTTCACTTTATAAACTGTAAAACAGACTAAATCAAGATTACATGCATTATTTGATTTTCTTCTTTTTTCTTCTTCTAACCCCATATTTCCACTATCTTTTAAATCACATCCAGGGACTTAATTGCAAACATTCACCATATGCAGGTAGGCAGCATATGGAGACTGCGATCTCAGTAAAGTTTAAAATATATTAGGGAAGGCAAGAAGTGAGAGGAAAACAATGTGGAACATACAGGATAACCCAAGAACGTCTCCAGCTGGTTAGCAAATGTGTTTCTCTGTTTCCAGAAGAATTATGCATCAAAGTGAAATAAACTGCAGCGTTCTCAGAGGTCCTCAACAAGATGAGACTTGAAAACCTTGAAAACGAGGTAAGATTTGGCTTGTCAGAGGAGACAGGAGAGGGCTGTTTAGGTAATAGATATGGAGCAAGCAAAGGAATATAAGTAGGTCAAGCTTTTATTCCCCTTCCTTCTTTCTTCTTACTCCAAACTCAAAGTTTCCAAAAATGATCGGGAAATAATTGAAAAATGCTAGGGGTAAATGGGAGTTTTTCTAATGAAACGGAGAAAATAATTCTTCTCTTTATTATTAGAAAGTCCTTATGAGTCTCTGTCACTCATCTAGATTCTGAATTACTAAGTGCTCTGCAGCTCTGGGCTGAAACTATGCCAAGGGAAGTAGTAATTTCACATTTTGGGACAGAAATGAAATCTTATAGAGGTCATCCAGTAATGTGGCATTCAACTGGAAGTAATAGAAAACTCAACTTACAATTACTGAAACAATACAGAGATCATATTATTTCATGTAATAAAGAAATGCAGAAGTTGGGAATGTTCTTACTAATGCAGCAACTTGGCAACATCGTCAACTCCTAAGTTCCCTCCAGTTGGTATTTTTTTAAAAGTGAATTTGAGTATTCATTTTGTATGCAGAAATCCTACCCATGTCTCAAAGCGGGGAGGGCGCCTAGACATGGAAGGAGAGGGGGAGGGAGGAGTTGAAAAAAAGGATTAAGATGAGTTACGTTCCAGCTCCCCACAACAAATGTAAAATTATGCGCTGCATATGTGTACCAGTAAAAATAAAAATTAAAAGAAATTGTCTAGATGAAGCAAAAGAAAATACTTTGAGTCAACCAGCTGAAGTGGAAAGAATTTGGATTTAGAATTCTGGTCTTGTCTCTGTTACTAAGAAACTCTTACAAGCAAATTCTCTTGATCTCCTAATTGTTATCGATAATATAAAGGAACTGCAACAGAAATAAATGGCATGGGACACTTCTTCCAGATCTCAAATTCTATCAATACATAAAGCGCTCACATTTTGCCTTGCTTTATGCTGTAAAGAGTTCCTGATCTAGAATTAGATGCCTTTGGTTTAAACCCTCATTCAGTCATTTGTACTCAGTGAGAGCTGTTACTATTTTAAGCCTCTGTTTCCTCATGAGTTTGCTGAGAGGATCAAATGAGATCGTGCAGGAAAAGCTCTTAGCATGGTGGCACTTAGTAAGTGCTCAGTTAATGCCAGTGATTGTGTTATCTGCATTATAGTAGCACACTTTGTAAAATGAAGCAAACTTTGAAATGCTACACATTTATTTCTTGTGTATTTTATATAGTTTATAGTTTATTTAGTTTCTACATAATCTGCAAAGTGTATTTCACAGGAACTTGGAGCACTTTTATTATTCTACAGAAATCTGTGTATAAAACTTTGCCTTATAATTTATAGTCAGTGGTGCCCTAGTTCAGGAAGTCAATCTCAAATTACAATCTCACGCCTCCAGAAAGGTAAAGTCTGCTGTATAATGGTCTGTTTTTAATGTGTGTTTCTAGAAAGGCTTTGCAGAGGCAAGTTAGGTGGCCTATACTTTCTGGTTCTCCCACAGAGTACACACCAACTGTGCCTAAGGGTCTGTTGATTAATAGTTGAGTTCCCTGTTCACTAAATGCCCAGACCTGGTTCTGCCAGTTTGGAAATCCCTTTCTTCAGCTCTCCCTGACTCGAGCTGCTGGCTAGATGGTCACAACACTCTTGACGGTTTCAGCCTTCCTCATGCATATCTGAAATGTGAGTCCCTTTGGCTTAGCTCGGTTTTCTGGAACCAGCTTCCAAGATGTAGTACCTGATATTTACATTTGTTCTGGCACCTGCTGGCTGACTTAGGTAGAACTCAAGTGTTACAGCAAAGTTAGGATATTTTGAGTGTTCTGCTTTGTTGTACATCCATGGTCCCCTGAGGCTCAGACCAAATCTGCAGCCGAAAGCACAGAATGCTCTGAGAAGAACTCCATGCCAGTGACCTGAGCTAAGCCTGGCAATCAAGAGTCTGAATCAAATCCCTATGCTGTGAGGTTTTGAGTTTTTAAATGAAGCTTTGTTTTATGTGCAAAAATTCAAAAGCATAAATAAACGTGTTTTTTTCTATGATATCTTGGTGTCATCAGTTTCTTTACAGCCACGAAGCACCCATTCAAAAATGTATTGTTCTCCCAGCGGCCTCAGTGTGCTCTGAGCATTCCTGACTCACTTTATGGTGATCTCTAAGCATGCGTTACTTGAACAAGTTTATATCTTGTACTTACCAGGCAGGCATTGTGCCGCTGAGCTTTATCCCCAGCCCTAAAAATTTATATCTTGATTCAATTTGTATTACTTCTATTTTCTCATCTCTGTTCTTCATGACTTTGTATAAGTTGACTCGGGTCTCCTCTTCTTGCCTTACATTTCCAGACTAGAATTGTGATTTTTAAACAACTGTATTTATATAGCTTGTTCTGTATCACCTTCCTTATTTTAGATACCCATCTGTCTCAGGTTCTGCACCTGTCTGTTTATCTTATATCCTTTACATACTGTTTCTCTTTTATCAAGAAAAATCATGCTCTTTCTGGGGGGAAAAGGCAGTGTGCTTTATGTAAGTTAAACATACAGACTTGCTGAAACTGAATTCATTGCTCTATAATTTTTGGGAAATTAAGAGACAGACCTGATCACATGAGAAATTTGCTTTCTATCATATTAGGACATTTAAAATCTTGAACCTTGAGATTCCCCTGAATTTAGTATTTGACAAAATCATCAGAGTGAAAAAATAACCTAGTAGGAAAATATACTTTCAAGTCATATATCAGATAAAGGGTTAATGCCTAAAATGTAATGATTCAACAATAAAAACGTATAGCCCAACTGTAAAACAGACAAAAGATTTGAGTTGATATTTCCCCAGCAATCATGGATAAATAATCACCAAGCATAAGGACAGATGCTCAACATTTCTAATCTTTGGAAAAATGCAAATCAATGAGATTTGAACTACAATGAAATATCATCTCACTTCATCAGAATGGCTACTACCAAAAACAACAACCACCACAAAGACAAAAAGCCAGGCATGGTGGTACATGCCTATAATTTCAGCACTCAGGAGGCTGAGGCAGCCTAGCCTGCGCTAGCCAGCTGGAGTTACGTAGTGAGACTTTGTCTCAAAACCAAAACCAAAAATGAAAGAAAAATCCAGAGAATGTCAGATTTGGTGAGGATATGAAGAAATCAGAATCCTTGTGTATTGTGTCTGGGAATATAAAATGGTGTACTACTATGGAAAACATGTTAACTTCTCATGAAAACAGAACTATCATGTGATTCACTGATTCCACTTCTAACTGGATATCCAAAGAGTTGATAGCAACACCTTAAAGAGATATTTGTAAGCTTATGTACATAGCAACAGCATTCACAGTAGCCAAGAGGTGAAAGCAACTCAAATGCCCATTGACAGATGAACAGATTAACAAAATGTGATATATGCATGCAATTAAATATTATCCAGCTTTTACAGAGAAGGAAATTCTGATGCATCACATAGATAGACATTATAAGTGAAATAAGCCAAAACAGAAATCTATGACAGAAGGTATCTAGACAGAAGGTAAGTATTATAGAAAGTATCTAGAATAGTCAAATTCATAGAAACAAAAAGAGTGATGATCCAGGGGTAGATGGAAGAAGGGAAATGGAAAGTCATTGTTCCCTAGAGATAGTTTCAGTTGAAAGAGTTCTAAAGATTGGTTGAACAGCAACCTGAACAGACTTAGCATTAAGATGTTTGGATAGTTTAAACAGTAAACTTTACATTGTGTGCTTTTTATCATAAGAAAAATGATCAGTATTCAATGATAATATCTATGGTACCTAACATGCATTAATATTTTCTTAGGTATGTCACATCTTAGTGAAGTTATATTTTTACTTCTCTAGCTTTACAGCACAATAGACTTGACTCTCTAATCCTAAATAGTCCCAACTACTCAGCCAGGACAGGTACAGTAAGATACTGTTGTCTAAGTTAACTCCTGATGGTGACCTTGGACTACTAAGTACATATTTTTATTGACTATATCTTCTGTAGATTGGATCATAACCAGTGAGGAATTCTTCTTTTCCTTTTTTTTTTTTTTGTCTTTTTCCTTTTTATCGGTACCGGGGATCGAACCGATGACTGCCTGCTTGCAACGCAGGCACCTATGCCCCTGAGCTAAATCCCCAGCCCCTTCTCTTTTCTTTTTTTTTTTTTTTTTTGAATTCTTCTTTTCCTTTGAGCAAGGGAAATGAGTTTGGCTAGGTGAGACTAAAGCTTCTGTGGAGTGGAGGGACAGAGAGTGCTCTGCTTCTACCATGTGTAGCTTTCACAACAAGTTTTAAAAATAGAGGCATACCAGATGCACCAGGGCATGGGTCAGGAATGGTATTCTTAGTACAGGGAAACCACAGGAGCAGAACACAAGAGCGTGAAGCCCTGGGTGGTATTTAGCTCACAAATGAGGACTGGCCTTGAATTTCAAGGAGGGAGTAGTGGGAATAAATATGTCTTAGTCTTCTTTACAGCCCCAGTCTTGACAATAAGTTCTGTTGAACTGAACTAGTTTGAGGAACTTGGGTTGACATTTAAATGTCTATGTCTTGGGTTGAAGAAGAAAGCACATTGCGAGAACTTATAATCATACAGTGTGCATACATATCACATACACTGGCAAGATGTCTATCAGTCGATATTTTGCTCAATCATGCTTATGGTCTCTTTATTCATTTCTTCTAAGACACCATTATTCATTTTTTTTAAAATAAGAATTTCAGGCCCGTGAATGGCCAGGCTTTTAACTAAATGAAACACACAATAATGCTTAAACTACAGCAGAAACTTCAAGAGGGAAAAATGTAAGGGGTTAAGATGGAAAAGGGGATTTTCTTTCCAGAAGAGCTGGGAGAAATAATTGTTTCTATCCCCTGGTCATTTGCACTCAACACATGCCAACAAAAGCTCAAGATAAAGGTGAAATCCAAGTCAAAAACTACAAAGGAGACAGCTGCCTTCTTCTTCGGATTGGTTGCTCATTTCCTGCCTCTCTGGCCAGCTCTTGATAGTGGCTGCTGCAGCTGGAAACTCTAAGCACCTTCAGCCAGGAGTAGAAAGTGTGGGGCTTCCAATATATTTTAGGACAGACCACGAATAATTGTTCCATGTGTGTGCGTGCGTGTGTGTGTGTGTGTGTGTGTGTGTGTATGTGTGCATGCGTGTGTGTGTGTGCACTACCAGAGTGGATGCTGTCCTGACTTGTAGAATCTTTATAGCCTGTCATTTCTAAGATTGCCAATAAGCGCTTGAAAGCAGCTGCAGCACCCAATTTCGCAGTCCTTTTGGAGAAAATATTGCTCTAAAATAAGGAAAACAGACTTTGCCTTGGTTCTTGAGAAGCCATCATGAGAACTCCAGTGGGAATCTATTTCCACCTGCTTAGCCATGTCCTTTTATAAGAGAGTGACTTTTGAGGCTTTCTAAAATTTAAATTCCAATTTTTATTTTACTGTACCAATAACACCACTAAACCTACCCTTTTAACAGACATTTAAGTATGTGATGCCATACTGTTAACTATGGGAACATTACACAATCTCTAGACATTTTCCACAACTGAAACTATTCATCTTTTAATTATTGACTTTCCATTTTATCTTTGCTAAGTCCCCAACAAGCACAATTCTGCTCTCCCTTTTTATGAGCTTGACTCTTTAGGGGACATCATATAAGTAGAATCTTACACTCAGTGCAATATCTAGCCTCAAGATGCATCCACGTTGCTGTATGTGGCAGATTTGCTTCTTTCTGATGGCTACATAATATGCCATACAGCACATTTCTTATTGATTCATTTGTCAACGGATATTAAGGTTGCTTCTGCATCATATTTATCATGAATAGTGAACATGGGAGTACTAATACTAGTTCAGTTAGAAACAATGGAGCTGCCAGAGTGAATCACTCTCTTCCCTCCATTTAACTCTAAACAGCGCCCAATGGTTCTTCCTGCTTCCATTATCCTAGAGCGGAAGAAAATAGCCAAAGCCTAGGAGATCACCAGTGCCCTATACAAGAGCACAGGCACCAAAGCACTGGCACCAAGGGAGATTCAGTGGGCATCACCCAAAGCAGATGTGTCTGACCTTTAAATTCTGAAAACCTGAGTTTTGGGCCCCTTTTCCCTTTTTCCTGTTGCTGCTGCTACCCTTGACCAGTGGGCAGTGCTTTCCTGTTGCCTCAGGACCTTTGCTGGCATGGATTGGTCCTAAGCACAATTTCCAGTGGTCTCTAGTAAATGTAATTGCTTACAACTTGTATTGGGTTTACGCCTGACAATTCTTGCCTTGTCCTACACAAGAACCTGGACTATTATTGGCCCCCTAAACTGCAACAATACCTCCTAGAAATGTAAGTTTCAATTCTTTTTGAGCAATACCCAAAAGTGGCATTTCTGGTGACATGGCAGTTCTATTTTTAACTTTTAAACCATCATATCATTTCTTAGAGTGGCCATGCTATTTTGTATTCTCACTTTGAATGAGTGCAATAATCTTCCCCCATTCTCATCAATACTTGTCTGGGGGTTATTTGTGTATTTTTCAAATAGCCAAACTAACAAGTTTGAAGTGATAGCCAACTCTGGTTTTGATTTGCATTTCTCAGATGATTAGAGATGTTAAGCATCTTTTCCTATGGTTTTGGCCATTTATACATCATCTTTGGAGAAATGTCTATCCAAGAGCTTTGCCTGCTTTTAAATTATTTGTTTATTTTGCTTCTGTTAAATTGGAGTTCTCTGAGCCTGGATATTATCAAATATGTAACTGGCACTTTCTCCCAATCTCTATGGTGCCATCTCACTGTTGAGTCTTCTGCCATGCAGGAACATTGAGTTGACTTCATTTACCTATTTTCGGTTTTGTTCTGAGGCTTTTAAAAAAAACAAAATCAATCCCACCTTTTACCTCTTCTGCCACTGACTCCTCTCCCAGTTGATAATCTGATAAGGATTCAGCAGGGGACCAGTGTGCTCCAGAATGGCCACCCTCATCTCTCCTCCACATCAGGTATGTTAAAGTTTATCTTAAATGGGGAAAATTCCAATTGCCCAGTGGCCTCTGGCTGGAGAAACCTAAGATAGTGTCCATGTGCGGGCTTGCAGGGTACTTTTGCTTAAAGAGCTAGCAGCATAGTTGTGCACATAGAATGGGAAAGCAAAGACAGAACCACTGAGAGTGTTTTCCTTCATTTCCACCAGGTAGGTGTAGCAAACAATAGGATATTGACTAACCCTCAGTGCTGTGCCTCCCTTTTGGTTATAAGTTCCTTAGAGACAAAGTCTCTGTCTAATTCACTTGGTGTCTTACAAGAACATTTTCAAAAGAACTTATAAACTAAGTGAATAATGTAACAAGAAAAATAACCTCAGGTTTGGCAAGGTTGTTAGCTTTTAGGCAACTATGCAAGGGGCGGTGGCAGCTACTCCCCCCCAGGCATGCTGTTTTCGTAGGCTTGCCTATCTGCCTTTAAACCAGAAGAGAATCTGATAACCAGAAGTTTCAAAAAAAAAAGCTTACAGATAGTGTCATTAATTCTAGACTTTTGCACTCAGTAAGCTGTTTTGAAAAGCAAGTTACATTCTAAATCTGGAAAGAAAATTGAGGGTTCCGTACTAGCCTCTGGGAGTGAAGATTCACTGGTCTCTTGACCCAGTCATACTGGATCAAGAATTGTGAGGTGCTTTGCTAGGAGTAGTAATGGATTGGCATTAATCCATCTGTATTCCCACATTCACATAATTGTCCCATCACCCCTTTTGTGCTAAATAATGAAAATCACATTTGAAGTGGTAGCTAGACTTAGGGATACACTCTAAACAGTGAGTTATGACCCATACAATTTGCTTATCTGAGGATTGTACCCCATTAGCACCATGTCCTATGAATGAAGCTCTTTATATGTAATCTCAATGTATGTCATAGTCTTTGCTTCTCCATGAAGAGGCTTGGGTGAAAGGGTGTAACGCACAAGTATATACCTGCGTGTTACGTCTATGCGATATTATGTCAGCTTATGTAAGCGTATGTATTGCAACAGAATTTCAGTGGCTGTTTCTAGTGATCTGATTCATCCTAAAAACCCCTGGGCGATCATCCATGTGTCCACCCCTGTTTCATTCAGACATGGAGTTGAATCTTTAGAGCAGTGGGGGTGAACCTACAGCAGCTGGGCTGAAAGCTCTAAAAGGTTCACCCTCGCTGTGTTACAGTTAGCCAGAATGACCATCTCTCTTCCCGTGATTGCTTCCCTGAGATTGCTGACTTCCTGCCCTGAACTCCCCTCTCCCCTCCCCTCCCCTCCCCTCTCCCCTCCCCTCCCCTCCCCTCCTCCCCTCTACCCTACCCTCCCCTCCCCTCTCCTCCACTCCTCCTCTCCTCTTTTCTTCTTTCTTCTTTCTCCCTGCTTTCTTTCTCTGAGCCTTCCTTTCTCCTCTCTTCCCTCCTCCTCTCCCTGCCCCAGCCTCTCCCTTCTCCTTTCTTCCTCTTTCCCTTCTTTCTCCAAAGAGTTTTGAACCACACTACAGTGGTGAATGAAAGACCAATTCCTCACCTTCATTGTCTCACAGAAAAAGAAATAATGAAGAAGACGAATAAATTACATTTAGGAAGATCAGACGATGTTTATTGCTATGAAGAAAACAGAGCAGAAAACACAAATAGACATCCCGGGGACAGAAGGTAAAAACAGTGAGTAGTGTGTTCCAGGAAGAGCCCATTGGGTAGACCACATTCCAGCTGTAGGAGCAAACCCCAAAATTGAGTCCTTGTAGCCAAAGCCAAAAATAAATGATCCTTATAATTAAATGACAGACACTCTGCATGACTCTGCAGTGACCAATGAGTCAATTGTACAACAAGCAGTATTCAGTGACTTATCTTTGGTGCAAAGACAGCAAACAGAAATTTGTCTCTCTCCTCCCAATCTGGTTTTAATTCTCAAAGACAATGGTGAAGACAGTACCCTCAGATTCTCCATGGAAAGAGGATCACTAAGACTGAGGCACCATAATCTCTGTGTACATGTCCTCAGAGCCTGTGTGGTCGTCTCCCTCACACAGCCCGAGGTAAACTTAAAGATGATGTCGATAGATACATCAATATGCAAAAATGTTTCCATCAAACCCATTAATGTGTGTGGTTAATATATGTTATAGCAGAAGGTTTTCAAAAAGATAAGATTGATCTCCTTCTTATAGGACATATTCTCACTTGGTCCCAGACACAAGTTATCTACATAAATTCTCAACTTGGTCAACAGAAGAAAAAGGTAAACGTGAGCAAAAGAAAAAGAGCAAGCTTGGATAGAAACTCCAGAGAAGGATGTAGATGTGAGTTGAACAGTTCTCGGTATGACCAGTCAAGAAAAGCTCTCAGGATTGTCCAGGATCCCCCAGGGCTGTGGATGACTGCGTGGGCTGACGAGCAGATGTAAGCGAGGGAGCCATCTAAGAGAAGCAAGGCGTGCTCACCGTGCTCTATCGGCATCTCCATCTTTAGCAATACTGGCGAGTGCCTACTCCATTCTAGGCCCCTGATAAGTGCTACATATTCAAACATAAATAAGACACACTTTTTATTACAAGAACTTGCCAGGAGCTTGCATAATTCTCAGGCAAAAGGTATTGGCTGCCACTAATGTTATTATTTGGGTTAGTCGTCTTAGATCTATCCCTCAAGTATCTATGGAAGAGGGTTCCAGAACACACTCTTCAACCCCAGGGTATCATGGCTATTTGTGTGTGTGTGCATGTGTGCGTGTGTGTGTGTGTGTGTGTGTGTGTGTGTGTGTGTGTGTTTCTTCAGCTGGGGAGCTGAATTCAGAGCTTTTGCATTGAATTTTATTTCACAGCCCTTTTATGTTTTGAGACAGACTCTTGCCCGGGCTGTTCTTGAATTTGTAATCATCCAAGTTCAGTTTCTTGACATTTGGAATTACAAGTATGGGTCACTGCACCCAGCAAGAGAAACTTTCTTACATTTTTTGGATATCATGCTGGAAATTTTAAGTAAATACATGACTGTCTGATCCACTTATCTACATTGAATCTGGAAGAAGGCTGATAACCATGGGCCCTCAGAAAAATATCCTTCCGTACCTAATAAGCATCAGTACTTTACTGAAGTCATTTTTCTGTGGAGCACTTATTTTTCAATAGGAGTTTCAACTCAAGCCTTAGAGCCAAATAGTCAAAGGAGAAGGTCATATATTTCTTTCTCTGATTTTACACACATGCTAAATAACGCTGATATCCATGATACATCCTATAGTCATTACTCGATGGTCAACCAAGTGTTTTGGTTTCAACAGAGAAATCAGCCTAACTTGATACTTACAATGCAATCCTGTATGGGAAAGGAGAAGCTGTGCACATTTACCTAGTTATAGTCAAGGTGTAATTAATGCATTCAACAGAATTGATCTATGGGCAATAGTAAGCAGCATGTTCAAAATTATTAATATATGACTTCAAAATATGTTAGAATAGCGCTTAATAGTCAACCTAGCTGATAGTCTTGGAATTTGCTTCAAAGACAGTAGTAAACATTTACTAGGAAGTTTTGATTCCAACACTTTGGTTTCCCATACTGCCTTGATCAGCCCTTCCCAGTTCTCCGCTCCATATTTTCTCACTAGAAGTTGAATTTGAAACTCTCCTGTACTAAGAGAGATGATGAAGTATTTGGGTATCAGAGAGATTCTGTGTATAAAATAAATAGGGGAAAATTAAATGCTGATAGCACAACAGCTATGTCAGCAGTGAGAACCAGCACAGAGAAATAATGAGTAATTTTGATAGATTAACAGAGAAAAAAGAAAGCAAAGTTTCAAAGTAGATTTCATTCTCTAGTCTGGCAGTAAGTGCTATGTAATCAGAAAATACTGGCCTTGTCTTTTATGAGCCATCTGACACTGGCAACTTACTGAAGCTCTCTGACCTCCCATTTTTTCTTTATGTGAAATGGGAATAATAACCCACTTTTTCAGTATAATCACAAGAATTTGCCATATCAGTAAAGAACTTTATTCAATGACAGCAATAGCTCCTAGAATTGTGCTTAAAACATAGCATTCAATACACACGTATTAAGTGTTTAGCCATAATAACAACAATAATACATAAAATTTGTAATGCAAAAAACATATAGTAAAATTGCTATTACTGTCACTATATTTAACATAATTAAGAAATTATCTGGATATATGCATTGCTGTTTGGGTCAGGAGACACTAACAGACAAACAGCTTCATTTTGATGCTGAGATAATCCCATTTTCTACAAGGAAAACATGTTATCAAGGATTGTGTTGTTTAATAGTCCCTGATAAAAAAAAAGTTGGAATTTTGAAAGAATTCCAAGAATTAGAGGTTTCTAGCTGACATATGAGTCATGGGGAAAGGAATTACCTTTTTTTCTGGCTGGTGTCTAAGTCTCTACTGATAAGCTAAGGTTGGTAGATCATAGGTAATCTACCTAGTACTAAGGTGCCCAGGCTGGGCTCGAACTTGTGATTCTCCCATCTTGGCCTCTCAGAGTGCTGGATTATAGGATGTGCCACGGCACCCAGCTTGGTCACTGATTTTTATAACAGCCACAGGCTGGGAAGCCTCAGCCCTATGGAAATGGACTACCTTCCTTGCATTATTCATAATAGAAGAGCTCCTGGTCACACTGGCTAGGGTCCACCCACTTTAAACTGCTTAATTTGTCTATTGCTTCAGAGTGCTTGAGGCTTTGCAAGTTCTGTCCCAGCAGCACAGAGCACTGCAGGGACCAAGGGTGAGAGAGATCTCAGAACATTTGTGTCCTCTGACAGTAAGATGATGAAGAGCTTCCCACACTCTATAAGCCACCTCCAGAGGGCAGGGCTGGAGCTCAATGACAGAGGCATTCTTTGCCATGCCCTTCCAGAGCAGCACTTTATGTGCAAAGGTCATCCACCAGCAGGCCCTCCTTCCCTGAGGTTACTGTCCCAACCAGTGATTAAACTCATACAGTCCCAGTAGGAGGCCACTTCTCAGAATGCACCATGGCCCAAGGAGCCCATCTTGTTCTGCTGCAATGACCTCATAATACAAACATGAAAGTTCAGGTTACATTCCTCTCCCAGAATAATGGCCAACTCAACCTGCACTTAAGTGACCAAGCAGGGCCACTTAAATGATCTTCCCAAAACAAAGAAAATCTTTTCAGAGTCACAGTGTCCATCAGGACAATGGAGTCGATTCACATACTTTCATAAGTGAGATCACTGAAATGATTGTATCTCAAAAAATAATCTGCCTCACTTTTTTTTTTTGTCCATTCATTACACATGGAACCAGCTGCAAACTTCTGTCTTTGCAAATGGAAGGAAAATATTAAAATGTTCAAAGTTAATTGCAAGTGGGGTATAGTTTGGTAGAATATGCTGTGTCACTGGTTTACTTCTTACCTACATCCTTTGGTATGCATCTCAGATTCTGCACATTAGGTATAAAGCCAAATCCACCCTTGCCTTTGCTTTCAATTAGTAAAAGAAGAAGCCTGAATAAGCATATGAGCATATGTTTTGCCTAGATACACTTTTATGATTTGTAGATTGATAGGTAGATAAACAGATGGATGGATTCCACTGCCAAAACCTGGAACATTGTTTATCCTTGTTTTGTGAAACTGCCTGAAAATCATGACCTTAACTTTTTTTGATAGAATATACTTAAGGAGTAAGAAAAAAATATTTGAGTTGAAGAGCCAATGTCATATTAAACTTATCTAAGTTCCACAAGGCTAAGGAAATGTCAGTCACGTTGTAAAAGAAAGCAGGGAGCCTTGGTTGACTCCCATCATGAGACAGGCACGGTCCTGGAAGACTTACTGCAGGCTGTACAATATGGAAGTTTGCACTGCCTCATAGTTAATAATTACCTAACCTTCTATCTGGAGTTATCCTACAGAATTCTTGATGCAGTCCAAGTGCATGCAGATCCCTGTTTCATACCGGGCTGCCTAATGAGAGCTCTTCCGTTCCCCTCCCACCACCAGTGAATATCAGTAGGAATGGCTCTGGGTTGCATGGTGGGTATTGACCTCTGGAACAGCATGAATGACTCCAGGAAACTCTTGTTGAAAGTGATTCTGTCAACCCAACCTGAAAAATTAGAACAGAAGAATATTACAGATCCATATTCTGCTCTTTTTCCCAGAGAGGATTGTTTGTTCCGATCAACTTTCATATTCCTCTGCATAGTACCAGCCTGACCCAACATGATTTTTCCATTCCATGTTCTAGAAATACACATATCCTCAATAAAACATTGATTTATAAAGTCAAGATATATGTTAAATGTGTTGATAGCATGAATAAGAAATCCTATCATCTGATGCCTGGAATGAATACTTAAAGAGAGATGAGTGGCTCTCTGCTCGTCCCTGAAATCACACAGTCTCAAGCGGATGGCCTGTTTGAAGCCAAAGAAAATTACCTGTAACCTCTCATAAAGGAAATGTTTGGATGGGAACAAAGGTTCTATCAGGAGAAAGATTGCATTACTTTGTCACAGTAACAATGAGGCACAAACATATCATTTCTGTACCAGCAGTGAGACTGAAATGTCTCGGTGTCAATATAAATAGACATCAGGATGCAAAAGGGGTTGGAAATATCACTGGGATTGTGGTTTTTTTGCTGGCAAAATAAAGACATTAAGCAAGCACAATGTTATTCCAGTAAACCACAGACTGCAAAAAAAAAAAAAAAAAATCAAAACCCAAATGCAGCAGTACATGTTTTCGCTTGAATGAGGGGGCAAGACACAAGGAACTTTCTAAAATGACAAACCAAACATTCACTAGTTGGAAACACCTGATAAATATCAGCACAGGTGCAGTCACTCATGTTTCTCCAGGAACAGAAGTGTGGGAGAAAAATATGTGCTTCAGAGTGGAGGAGGAGGCAAATAGAATCGATGCTTATCGCAAACAGCTTTTTTAAATTAAAGAGACATTACCATCCACCCTACAAATTGGAGTTTCAACTAAAAGTCAGGTAAGGAGAATTGGGATAGGGACTGAGAAGTAACTGAAAATTTCTAACAATTTTATGAAATTTTTTGAAAGGAATTTTAAGTAAAGATGTTTTTAAAAAAGAATCTCATCTTTTCCAGTTACTCTGAACCACATGCTAGGCCTTGAGAGCCACAGATGAGGACTGACAAGTTTTATTTCTTTGTCAGATCTGGGAGTTCTGTGTGTAGCTTCTTTGGATCAGCTGGTGGTCCTGACCAGAGAGGTGGAACTCCTCTTGGTTAGCTCATTCATCTAGCATTGTGCAGAAACAAACATGCACATGTTCTATCAGCACACCCAAGGGGGTCTGGCTATTGTTCAAGCTAGCAGCAGACTTTGGTGCTGTCTTACTAGCATTCAGAATGCAATGGATTGGGGATTAAGGAGACTTCTGTTAATATTTAAAGAAAGGTCTGGTAGGTCAGCCAATGTGCCCTTGACGAAGCAGTATATGAAGCTGTGGAAATGAAGCCAAATTTACAATGGAATCCCCAGAAAGTTGGAGATGGCAGGAATGTGAAAAGTCTGCTAAGAAATGCTGCAAGCTCCAAAAAGAGGCCATGCAGGTTTCAATTAACAAGGCCACATGTGTGGAATCACCCACACCCCTTAAAGCTCACATGTCCCTTTAGAACTCATATCTCACCACCACCACCACCATTTACCCCAAAGGTCAGATGTGGAACTACAGTATTTAATGGTTTCCCTTTTGGGCTTTGAACTTTCTTTGATTTGATTCTTTTCTATCTACCTATTTCTTCTTTTTGAAATGGTAATATTTACCCCAGACCCTTGTACCTTAGAATTATGTAATTTGTATTTGATTTTTATAACATCCACAGCTAAAATTTACCTTGAGTCTCAGAGGAGACCTGGACTTAACTTGAAAAATGCTGGAACTGTTGAGATTTTGGAGAAAGAATTGTATTTTCCACTTATTTGTAGGATAGTTATATTAAATTGTGTGAAATTATGAACATGTTACAGTCTTTATTTGGAGACTAAGTATAGTTTAAGGAGATGTATTTGGGTATAAAGCTTATGAAGAGTGGGATGTAGTAGTCAGCATGCAGTGTCAACTTGATTGATTTTTGTGTCCCCCTAAGGGATTGGTGAGGCATACTTCTGGATGTGCCTGGGTTATGGAGTCATGATCTTGGGTTCTGTGTTTAGTGCCTCACTTCTTCTCTGGCATTGTTCCCCTGCTCTACTTCCAGGCCACCATGAACTAAGTATATTTGCTCTGTTGTGCCTTTCTGTCAACATATCCTGCTTTGGGGCTAGTAGACCATGAACTAAACCCATTGAAACCATAAGCCAATCTTTCCTCCTTTAAACTATAGGTATTAGGTATTATGTTGCAGCAAAAGGAAGGCTGACTACTACAAGAAGAATTTTTTTCTGAATATTTTCCATTCAAGATTGATGTGGATGCTCAGGTTCAGAACCCAGAAATACAAAGGGCTGATGGTGTTGACAGTCAGAAACAAATCCCTGGAGTATAATGATGTTCATTTCGTTGCTAAATGTTGAATGTCAGATATTGGGCATCATAGTGAGATTGAAAGTATATGCTTGGGGGCTGGGGATTTAGCTCAGCGGCATAAGCGCCTGCCTTGCAAGCAGGCAGTCGTGAGTTCGATCCCCAGTACCGATAAAAAGGAAAAAGACAAAAAAAAAAAAGTATATGCTTGATATAAGAGCTAAAGATGACAGACTGGTAAACAGCAGAATACAGAGGCTCCCTGAGAGAGACAACTCAGATACCAGAATAAAACATCATGGAGAGGTCTGGACAGAGGTAGATGGATCTTCTCAACCCAGGAAGAAACTAAAGGGAAAAGAGCTGGTCAAACACGCAGTCCTGGGGCTACCATTGGAGTAGCTAAGATTAGCAGCCAAAATGCTCTCACCAAAGCAGCCCAAACTACTGCTGCCATGACTCGCTGGAGCTGCAGTCGCGCTGAAGTCAGAGATCAACCAGCCCAACAGAGAACAGAGTGGGCAAGGGACCTGCATTGACCCATGGTGAGTGCTAGGAATAAAACACTCCCACAGGAAAGGGGTGACCAACTGCATGACATGTTGGAATCAGGCAGGATGGGCAGGAACAAGGAACAGCAGTGACTTCAGTCGGTTGTTTTCTTTCCAGACCAGATTGGTGGGATATGCTTGGCCTGGGTCATGCCCCTGGCTGGGACCCAATAAGTTGCCCAAAACCAATTCTGTATGCACAGCATGCACTAATGAAGTGAAGGCCTATGCAGGTTGACTGACCTGGAGGGGAAGGGCCAGCATACAATACCTTTGCTTGCACCTCAGTGACCAACAGCAAACTGGAGAGAGCAGAAATCCCTATCCAGCGTGCTTCAGAAGAACTGTAACCAACAAGGAAAGGGGCTGGGACCTCTTCTATGCACCTGTATGGAAGAAAACAAAAACATGACAAGAGAAAGAAATAAAAAAAGTCCCCATCCACCAACCCTTAGAACATTGATCCAGGAGAGGTAAATACAAAAGAGATTGAGGACAGCAAACATGGATATAAGACACAGCATCAATGGATGTAAAGAGATATCTTCAGGACCTCATAGATGAGCCCCAAAGTGAAATATTTAATCAAGTAATGCAAGTAATAAGTAGATTAATAAAAGAAATGCTAAGCACCTCTCAGGAAGACACAGACAGGAGAATGGAGAAACACAAAAAAAGGAGAGAAACGTATGATGAAGAATACAAAGAAAACCTAGAATACATGAAGCAGATTCAAAGAGATTACCAGGAAATTGAAAACTCCATTGAAATCTGACAAAACTTCTTGAAAGAAACTAAGGATAGATTATCAGAACTTCAAGACAGGTTTGCCATGTGTTCGTGAAAGGAAAGATCTCTTAAAAATAACAAGGAAATAGGCAGTAACAGCACAAAGGCTAGAAGATGACAAGAGGATCTATAACTTAAGAATAAAGAATGTGAATGGAGAAGCAGGGGTAAACACAAAGGAAATAAAAGGCTATTCCCAGAAATAAGGAAAACTTCCCAAGCATAGGAAAAGGAAATGATATTCAGATATATGAGGCATACAGAACTCCAGCCACCTACAACCAAAACAGAGCTACACCCAGACATATAATAATCAAGATACAAGAATTCAATATAAGAACAGAATATTAAAAGCTGTCAGAGAAAAGAAACAGATCACATATAAAGGAAACACATCAAAATCATGGCAGACTTCTTGACACAGACCATCAAATCAAGAAGAGCTTGGAGCAAAGTATTCCAAGCCATGAAAGAAAAAAACATCCAGCCCAGACTGATGTGCCCTGAAAAACTGTCTCTAGAAATTAATGAAGAAACAAGATGCTTCCATGACAAAGAGGAACAGGGGGAATTTGCAACCACCAATCTAATCCTACAGAGAATACTGAAGGACACTCTAGAGAGAGAGAGGAAAAAAAGTACCAGGATTCCAGGAACAGTGGCAGAGAGGTCTCAGTGAAAGGGACAGAAAGTGGAATGAAGGAGAAAACCAGACAACTAATGGCAGAAAAATAGCACAGCAGAAATGAGGTAGAGAAGGTTGGCTATAATCTCTAATATAGATGGCTTTGATTCACTAAAAAAAAAAAGAAAGAAAAAGAAACAAAGGCAGAGTAGACCAGGAGGTAGGGTCCACTGAGATGCTCTGTATAGGAAATATAATTAACCTGAAATAAGGTTTATGGACTGAAAATAAAATAGGAGAAAACAATCCTCTATGTGACAGGGAACCAGACAGAAATAGGGGCAACTCAACCAGCACCTGCAAATAGCTTGGAAAGACAGGATTTTGTAGGTAAAGGAATACAACTTAAGATCAAGTCCAGGAGTGAGAAGGTTCAGAACCACTTAGGTAAATAGCAGGCTGCCTCCACAATCTAAAAAATGAGTTGGTGGGACCCAAAATGTACTCCTGTGGGAGTGAAAGTGGAGGGATAGTCTAAAAAAAAGAAATCAGAGGATATTGTTAATAGTGTATCAGGATTTAAAACCCACATTACTCATACCGCTCTATTTAGATAGATTATATTCTGTTCCAGTTTGTCTACTCATACTAGATTTAAGGGCACGAACAACTATCCCAAAAATAGCAGGATATAGTGCAGTAATCATCCTTAATTTCTTATTAACTTAATCTGAAGCCCTGTACAACTTATACTGTTTTACCATGACTAATCTTAGTTGAATCTGGTTTGTTAGATTGCTGTTTGGTATCGACAGATTTTATTCTAATCTATTATGATAGTATCAAGTCTGAGAGTATAGGCAACTACACTGAAGATGACAAGATTCACTGGAATACCCACTTTGGTTTGATTATTACCTGCTTTTGAAGTTTTACACTGTCTACAATGTTTTGTTTTTATTAATATTGTTATGTAATGCTATATTCAATTATACTATGCCTGGTGATATAGACAATTCTATTGAAGATAACAAGAGACAACACAGTGACCATTGTAGATCACCTTGTACCGTGGTTTTATATGATTTTTTCATTTCATGTTTTTATAGGAATATGTTTTGTTTTGTCTTGATTTGTTTTGTTTCTCCCTCTAATACAGAAAGGATAGAAATACATGTAGAGACTCATGCATGCGTAGAACCTATAAACAGGTTATGAGAACTGATCATATAAAGCATGATGAAATGAACAACTACTTTGAAGAAAAAGAGACATTACAGTACCCAGTGCTGATCCTGAAGCATCATGATGTGCAATCCTATTATTCTTTGTTCAGAGTGATTTTAGCCTGTTATGTTTTGTTTAATCTTAACATACATGAAGGCATGGACAGCTATTTTGAAGAGAATGAGAGACACTATAACAGCCATTGTTGACTTCCCTGTTGTCTGATCTTGAAGGCCTCACCTTGTTCAGATTAGTTCTATACTATGTTGTTTCATGTGAATTCTCTGTATGTGAAGATATGATCAACTATTTGGAAGAAAACAGACAATATGATAGATAGTGAAGATCTCTGATTGCCTTGCTTTGAAATTTATGTCTCCTACATTGTTTTCTTATGTTCTGTTTTGTTCTGTTCTGTTGTGTTCAATTTTAACCTCTTTAAAATTAAAAAAAAGAAAAATCACTAGCATGTTCATGTGCTGTTATTCCACTAGGATTCTGCTATAATGGATCTTAAATATTCTCCAAAAGCCCATGTGTCAAGGCCTTGGTTCCCATCTAGACACTAATGATTGAGAGGTGGTGAATATTTAAAGAAGTAGAGCCTAGGAGAAGGATTTAGTTCAAAAGGAGCTCTACTCTCTGATGGAATTGTGGGACCCCAGAATCTTCCTCTTTTTCTCTTTTACTTCACTACAATGAAGTGAACAGATTTGCTATAGTTGTGTCTGGACGTCCCACCCACTCAAAGCCTCATGCAGTCATAGGGGAAGGATTCTAGAGTTTCTGATTGATTCATGGTCCAATGCTGGCAGTATGAATGTGAATGCTATACCTGCCGTGGGGGTATAGGAATACAAACAATACAAGGGACAGAAAGAGTCTTCTCTTTCTCCTCCCCTTTTGTCTCTTGTTGCTTTGCTGTCTTCCACCATCGTGAACTGTTGTTCCTCTGGCATGTGCCATCCTGCCTTGGAACCAGCTGATTATGGGATGAAATTTCCACAAACTGTGAACTAAATAAACCTTTCCATCCTTAATTTTGGGCATTGCATATTTTGTCTCAGCAATGGGAGAAAATTAACCAAGACAAGAATTGGTTCTATTAATATTCCTACCATGTGTTGATTGCTACTACCAAAGGTCTAAAATAGATCCAACCAACTATGGACTGAATTCTCTCCAAAACTGTGAGCCAAAATAAACTTTCATTTTTATAAGTTGATGTTTCTCAGGTATTTTCTGTTAACAGAGTTTATTAACACAGCTTCTTTTAATCAACAATGTAATGAAGTTCAGATTTTCAGCATTTATTTTGTTTGATGAACATACTCGTAGAAATCCATGTATTTTTACACTGTCTATGAAATAAGTAACTTTTCTTTTGAGAGTTTTTCAGGCAGAGCAATCTTATTCTTTGTTGTAGGCCCAGTGTTCAAAATGTCAGAAAGGCTTTCTGAAGGTTCTCCTTTTTCCTATTGACAAGTAGATGATTCTAAATGACAAGGATAAATATAGACTGTTGCAGCTCAGTGTTTAATTCTGGGTTTTTCTCACCTCAGAAGCTCTTGGTCTTAAATTGTATTTTGTTGGATTTGTTTGGTTTTCTTTCCCAATTTTGCAGTCAGGTCACTATACTCTCTCGATGGGGGTTATCTTGACAATTGTCCTTTAAAATAAATTTCTTGTTGGTATAATCATTAATAAGGAAATCCAAGCCAAAATGTAAGCTTTTTTATTACATCAAAGATGCAACCTAATTATACAAGGCTGAGTAATGTCCTTTGGCTGGCTTGTCCTCTGGCTGAGATTGGTCAGGCATCATGGTCCTGTCACAGGCTGTAATTTACAGAACTGTAAACTTTACTTTCCTCCATTTCCTCCTCTTTTACCCATCCTAGCAACCACCACAGTTTTAAATATAGAGCTGTTCTTTTTGGTCATAGTTCATGGCTAGTTATAGCAAGGCTTTCTTGACACTCAGCCAGACTTTGATGATTTTTTATAAAGTATCAGTAAAGAATACTGTGAGTTAAGAATAAATTTCTCTATTAGTTCACAGTAAAATTCTCCAGTTCCATTTCCCATAATTAAGATAAATAATCCCTTTTCCATATGTCCACAAATATCATCTTGCTTCAAAATTGTTCTTTAGGGGGCTGGGTATTTAGCTCAGTGGCATAAGCACCTCCCTTGCAAGCAAGCGGTCATGAGTTCAATCCCTGGTACTGATAAAAAAAAAATTGTTCTTTGTCTTGATATTTGAAATCAGTTGCCAGTATGCATGTGTCATGCATTTTTCTGAATGCTTACCCTATGGTGACTATGGGACTGAACTAAACAAACGAAGATTGAAACTTGTATGTACATACACCAGAATAGCTCACAAAGGTAGAAGAGAAAGGAGTCCCTACAAACAGTCATCCCCCAATAAACAATGTGATGACTAATTTGGGCATAACTTGATGGGAGATTTCTAAGCCCTGGGACATCTAGTTTTCTCCCTAGCATGCAGCACAATATGATAAGAAGGCTTTGAAGACAGATCATCTGTACTCAAAATCTATCTCCATCATCTATTAGCCATGATGTCTTGCACATGTCAAACAATATCTCTGAGCTTCAGTCTCCTCCATCTATAAAATGGGGTTAATGACAGTTCCTCTTTCATAGCAAACAAAGTACTTATCAGGATCTGGGTACATGGTGAGCTTTCAATAAATGTTATCTCTTGTTCTTTGCTCATCTTTCAAGGTCTGATTCAAATGTGAAGATACTTATATTCCAGTCATGCTTAACTCTCCAACTTTATATTTTGGAAATTAAAGTTAAATAAATAACATAAATGTGCACATAGAACCCACAACAAAGTTATTATATTATTCATTAGCTATTTTAAGTTATTTCTAAATTACAAATACTCCCACCTTCTGGAATATTATATGAGAATTCAAATTTGTTGTACCTGGGAAGTAATTGCTCTAAATAGAAAAAACACTGGACCCAATCACTGTAGCACATACTTGCAATCTCTGCACTAAGAAGAGAAGAGGCAAGTGGGTTACAATTTTGGACCAGTATGGGCAACTCAGCAACTTAGTGAGACCCTGTGTCAGAATAAAAAATAAATAGACCTGAATGCTTAGTTAAATACATTGGGAGTTTACTTTCTCTTCAAGTCTCTGCTAAGATCATAAGTGGATTTTAGAGCTACAGAAATTTTTTTTAAATGTGCAAATAAAACAATCTCAAGGGAAGCTATTACAGAAAAAGGAAAACAGATTTTTTGAAAGACATAAAATAGATCAAAGAATTGCAACTGATTAACTACAGCCTAAATACTTATAAAAATGGATGTTTGATTCAGTGCAAGCCAAAGTGCTAAGAAGCTCAAAAGGACTAGAAAGTATTTAATATTGCAGAAGGCAAGGAAGAAGAACAGGGCTGAAGAAGAGAAACAGGGGGTCAAATTATTGAAACTGGAGCAGCTGGACTCCTACATAGACAGTCCACCAGCTCTTGACACTCCCGTATTCTGGAAGAAAGTAGGGCAAGGACCAAATGAGGGCCCAAGTGTCATGTAGGTTGATCCCATTAACATACTTGAGGATCAGAGAAGGGACCACTATGTGACTACAAGAGCCCTGGGAGTCTGAGTAATGATCTCTATTGTGGGCCCCTTTCTCTGATGGGAAAGGCAGGATGATGCTTTGGGTGTCTGAGTCTCTGGATAGCAATGACAACTTGTACTCTATGTCTGAAACCTCATACAATATCTACTTATTCCTTTTCTCTCAGTAAAAGTGATTGTAGGTCTCTTTGGAAGATAACTGGGGTAAACAATACAGTGTATACCTCAGAATATTTATAGTGTGTGTGTGGGGTGTGTGTGTGTGTGTGCACATAAATGTGAAAAGAGCTCAGGTATAACTCCACAAAAAATTATGAAAAAAGATAACCATACATTAACTTGGGTCTACAGAAAACATTATCAGCAGTCATAATAGGCCAGGAGAGGTTATGCACTTATAATGACAGCGTGAGGGAAGGGTGGTGAAGCCAGACCACTGCCTGTGAGCGGGCACCTCGCTGTCTCTTCTGCAGCCCATTCTAATACAGTGGTCTCCTTTCAAGCCATGATCTCAAGTGAAATATGAAAATATTAAATGGAAAACTCCAGACATAAACAATGTATACACTTTAAATTGCATACCATTTTGAGGTAGAATGATGGAATTTTACCTGATCTTTCTCCATGCTGTCCAGGATCGGACTTTTCCTTCTGCACAATGCATCCGCACTGTGTATAGACCCCCCACCCCCCGGTAGTAACTTAGCTATCTGGCTACCGCATTGCAATAGTGCAGGGCTTGTATCCGCAAGATCCTGTTTTGCTTAGTGGCCCCAAAATACAAGAGTAGTAAGGCTGGCGATGCAGATATGCCAAAGAAATATTGTAAAGTATTTTCCTCAAGTGAGAGGTTGAAAGCTCTCAATTTAGTAAGAAAAGAAAAAAGATTATATGCTGAGGTTATGAAGTAATGAAAAAAAAAAAAAAAAAAAAACGAAATCCAAAGCTGTTAAAGTTGCGGCAGCAGGGCATAATAAATGCTTAGTTAGGGGCTGGGGATTTAGCTCAGTGGCATAAGCGCCTGCCTTGCAGGGACATGGTCATGAGTTCGATCCCCGGAACCCATTAAAAAAAAAGAAAATATTTTATAAATGCTTAGTTAAAATGGAAAAAAGCATTAAAGTGTAGGCTTTGGCATTGTCCATAGTGTCAGTCATCCACAGGAGGTCTTGGAATATTTCTTCTGAGGATCAATGAAGGTCACGCTCCTGTGCTAGCTTGTGATGGAGAGAGAAGGCTGCTTGTGCACATTTTATTCCTGAGTTGAAATAGTCTGAGGAGTCCAAATCTACAGAGGGATCCATCCAGTTGTTCTAGTTTCATATGTCAGGATCTCAGGTTTCTCACACTACAGGAGTCATGACTACCCTGGTGGAACTTTAAGCTACTATTGAAGTTTCTCCAGTTTGAGTGTTAAATCTGTGCTTAATCACCAGCTTTTTCTCAGAGCCCTTTGCATAAAATGACAGCTATTTATTTAGATATAAAGATTTGTTCCTATTCATGGCTCTAAATTGAGGGATAAAACACAGTGGTAGTCATCTTGCTGAGAGTTGGAAGAGGGCATCTTGGGGCAGAGAGACACAGAAGGTGAGAAAGCCATGAGGGCTTCTTTCAAATCCACCTTTGGCTTTTGCACTCCATTTTTAATACATCAGTCACCCAGGATTTTTGTTAGTAGTCTATAAACTTTCGATGCAAAATGCAATTTAGAAACAACCAACCTGTTCTACTGTTGTATTTCTCATCTCACCTCTGCCACATTTCCAGTGCCTGAATCAATTCCCTGACCGATACTTCTCCTTCATCAGCAGATCCCTGCTTACTGCCTGCAAAAGTTCCACCTTGTTTTCGAGACTGGCTACATACTGGTTGCCACCTGGAACCAGCCCCTCATTCTCACCCCCCATAGCTCACTTTACTGCTGTCTTGCACAACTTCTGGAACCAGTGATCACAGGTTTAACTCCCAGAAGGTGGATGTGAGCTTGATTTGGGGAGTGAAAATTTTTATGGGGAGGAGAACTTGTAAAAGAAAAAGGAAGGACTCAGGATGAGGCAGAGTGAGCATCAGAGGACACTGCCAGTGTGGCACATCTCTGCCAGCCCAGAGCGGGAGGTGGAGCAAAGACCGCCTTTGAGAGGAGCCCTGTGTTGGGAGGAAACGGCCTTGTGACCTTGAACTAGGGGGCTACCTGACAGTGTGAACTCAGCCACTGGCTGTGTTCAGTCACTGTCTTGGTCATGTGGGAAAGGGATGATCTTGACTTAAACATTGGGTTGGATCTTCAGGAGTTAACTGCAGCATCCCTTTCCCAAAGGGAAGATCTGAGCCGAGCACAATCACGCATCAGTTAACAACAGGCATACACTCTTAGAAATGCAACATTAGGTGTTTTTGAAATTAGTGAACATGGTGAAGTGTACTTACACAAACACAGATGATACCCAGGCTACGTGGCAAAGCCATCATCATACATACATCTAGTCATTGACTGAAGCATGATACTGTGATATATGATTCTATGTGTGTATGTCTGCCGTGACATGATTCCTATCCTGTGCTTATATTCTGACAAGGGAATGAGACACATAAATACGTGTCTTCAGTTCGGTGTGGCATGCACAGTGTACAGGATCAACTTGGCATAGCCAAGTGGAGGAACAAGAGGGCAGAGGAAAGCAGGAGTGAAGACACTGCCAGACGATTCTCACCTTTACTACATAGCAATCCCCGGGGTGATGCTCATCTTCTCCTCTCCCTTAGCACATCGACTTGAAAGACTGAAATAGGACCACAGTGTGTGCAACATGTGTATTCACAAAGGGTCAATTTATCTTTTATTTTTTTTAAATTTTTTTTAATTTAAAAGGAAAAAGAGAAAAAAACAGAACAAAACAAAACAGTGTAAGGGTACAAGTAATACAAAACTACAAAAAAAAAACCCAGTAAGATATCACCAATTAATAGATTGCACACTATCATCTTTGAAACGGTGATTCAGGTCACAGGATAAAAGCATACAAAGTGAACATTCAAACAGTGAGACTGCAAATTGTTGTGTTCAATGATCCAATCAAAAATATTAATATGGTCATCTATTTAACACACCTAAACACACTTGTTGTATCCTTTAGGGCACTCTTTTTTTCCTCTCTTTATTACAACAAAATTTACACATTTTGGGTTTTATTGCTCCCTTAGATCTTATTACTTTTTTTTGTAAGAGGATAAAATCAAACATGATAAAACAAAGCTGTCAGTCAAAACCAAGGATAGACATACACATGATGTAAAAACAGAGTACAAGGTTATCCACAATGGTTACCATAATGTCTCTTGCTTCCTTAAGAAGAATTGTCCATCTCGTTAGGTATTATAAAGTTGAACAAAACAGTAGACAACAATACCAATAGAACCTAAACATTGTAAACCTTACAGAACTTCAAAAGAGGATAATAGTCAAACCAGAATGGGCAACATAGTGAATCTTATTGCCTTCAAAGTAGTTGCCTATACTCTGATACTTGATACTATCATACAGAGTGGAACAGAGTCTAATCAGTCAAAACAAGATAGTGGGAGTATTACAGGGCTTCAAAATAAGTTAACAGGAAATCAAAAAAGTTACTATAATGTATCTTGTTAGTTCTTTTGATTTTTCCCCTTAGTTTAAAAAAGAAATAAAAAAATTAAATAATTTTTAATGAATAAGGGGGAGGTTGAGATAAAAGAGGGCATAACAACATAACAATACAAGTTAAAGCATGACAGTTTCAGCAACCTAGTGCTTCACCACCAAATAACCTGACTTAATAGTAGTTACCATAGTGTCTTTTTCCTTGAAATATTTGAATATAACTTCATATGCTATAGCATCAAACATATCAAGACAGTGTAACACCATTCAAGTGGATGAAAGCATTGTAGGGTATTTAGAGCCAGCTAACAGAAAAATGACCAATGGTTTCTATATTCTCCCTTTGCCTATAACAATTTTTGTTTATACTACGACATATGATAAAATCCAGCAAGATACAACATGATAAAAGCAATGGAGACAGAAGAGCCATAGTTTGGTGGGGCTTTAAAACAAGATGGTATTAAATCAGCACTAGCTATTATGATGTCTTGTTTTCTTCAGAATAGCTGTTCATTGCATCACAGGCCATAATATCAAACAGTCCAGAATAAAGCTATTCCAATTAATGAGTGAAAATTTTATAAGGCTTCAAGGCCACATAATGGGGAATCATGGTTACCATATATTTTTATATATTTGAATCATTTCCTACACTAGGGAAACTATTCGGTGCTCACAGATGCGAGTTGGATTTATTTCACTTATGTGTATGGTTTCAAGCTGTGCCCATTTACTGATAAATATCTCAGTGTGATCCTTCTTTATAGCTGAGTACTACTCCATTGTATAGAAATATCATAACTTTTTATCCATTCCTCAGTTGATAGACACTTGAGTTGTTTCCAAGATCCAGCGATTACAAATTGTGCTGCCATAAACATAGGTGTGCATATACCACTGTGGTATGATGCTTTCAGTTCTTCTGGGAATATGCCTAGAAGTGGAATAGCTGGAACAAATGGGACTTCCAATCCCAGTTTTTTGAGAAATCTCCAGACTGACCTCCAGAAAAGGTTGTACCAGTCTACACTCCCACCAACAGTGTAGGAGACTTCCTTTTTCCCCACAGCCTCTCCAGCACTTGTTGTTGTTGGTTTTCTTGATCCTAGCCATTCTTTCAGGAGTGACATGGAATCTCAGTGTGGTTTTAATTTGCATTTCCCTAATGACCAGTGATGATGAACATTTTTTCATGTATTTATTTGCCATTTGTATTTCTTCATCTGAGAAGTGTGCATTCATCTCAGATGCCCATTTTTGGATTGGGTCTTTGAATTTTGGGGGTCTGACTTTTTTTTAATTCTTTGTATGTTTTAGACAAAAGTCCCTTTTCTGGGGGGGAGTTCACTAAGATCTTTTCCCAGATTGTGGGTTTTCTTTTCACTATGCTGGAGATTTTTTTTGACTTGCAGAAACTTTTTAATAAGAGGTGGTCCCAGTTATTGATTCTGGGAAGTATTTCCCGTGCAGTTTGAGTCCTGTTCATGAATTCTCTACCTACACCTATGTCTTCAAGGTTTCTACCTAATTTGTCTCCCAATAGATTTAATGTTTGTTTTAATATTCAGATCTTTGATCCATTTAGATTTTAATTTAGTACATGGTGATAGGCTTGGGTCTAGTTTTAGTTTTCAGCAAATGGAGAGCCAGTTTTTCCAACACCATTTATTAAAGAGACTGTCGTTTTTCCAGTGAACCTGCTTGGCTCCTTTATCAAAGATAAGGTGGTTGAGTGCGTTTGTAGTTGTGGTTGTATCTTCCAATATATTCCATTGATCTTTGGCTCTGTTTTGATTCCAGTACCATGCTGATTTTACTACTGTTGCTTTGTAGTATAACTTCAAGTCAGGGATTGTGATGCCTCCTGTCTTGCTTTTGCTGTTTAGAATTGCCTTTGCTATTCTAGGTCTCTTCTGGTTCCAGATGAATTTTAGGAGTGATTTCTCTAGATCTATAAGGTATGTTGATGGTATTTTTATTGGGATTGCATTGAATCTATATAACAGTTTTGGGAGAATGGCCATTTTCAATGTTTGTGCTTCCTATCCATGAGCATGGGATGTCTTTCCATTTTCTGAGATCATCTCCAATTTCTTCTTTCTATTATAATTTTCCCTGTATAGGTCTTTCACATCTTTCATAAGAGTAATTCCTAAATATTTCATTTTTATGCTTGCTAGTGTGAAGAGTGTGCCTTCTCTTATTTCTCTGTGATTTTGTTGTTAGTGTATAGGAATGCTATTGATTTCTGAATATTAATTTTGTATCCAGCTACATTACTGAATTTCTTTATTATATCTAAGAGTCTTTCATTGGAGTTTAGGGGGTCTTCTATGTAGAGTATCATGTCGTCTGCAAACAATGACAATTTAACTTCTTCTTTTCCTATCTTTACCCCTTTTATTTTTCTCTCATGTCTAATTGCTCTGGCTAGTACTTCCAGTACTATATTAAATAAGAGTGGTGATAAAGGACATCCTTGTCTTGTGCCTGATTTTAAAGTAAAGGCTTTCAATTTTTGGCCATTTAGTATGATACTGGGTGTTGGTTTGTCATAGATGGCCTTTATTATATTGAGGTAAAGACCATCTATTCCAATTTTCTGTAAAGTTCTTATCATGAATGAATGTTGGACCTTATTGAAGGCTTTTTCTGCATCCATAGAAATGATCATGTGATTCTTACTTTTGGCTTTATTGATATGGTGGATTACATTTATTGATTTACTTATGTTGAACCATTCCTGCATGCCTGGGATGAATCCCACTTGGTCATGGTGTATAATCTTCTTGATGATTTGCTGCATCCTATTTGCCAATATTTTATTGAGGATTTTTTCATCTGTATTCGTTAGGGAGATTGGTCTGTAGTTCTCTTTTTCAGTTGGGTCTTTCTCAGGTTTTGGTACTAGAGTAATATTTGCTTCCAGGAATGACTTGGGAAGGATTGCTTCCCTTTCAATTGCGTTGAAGAGTTTGAGAAGTGTCGGCATTAGGTCTTCTTTGTACTTCTTGTAGAATGCTGCAGTGAATCCATCTGGGCCTGGGCTCTTCTTTGTAGGTAAGGAATTAATTACATGTTCAATTTCATGGATAGAGATTGGGTTATTCAGCAGTTTTACATCCTCTTTATCTAGCTTTGGTACTTCATATGTTTTTAAGAATCTGTCTATTTCTTCTGTGTTATCAAACCTTTGAGAGTAGAGGTTTTCGAAATAGGTGTTGATGATTTTCTGTATTTCTATAGAGTCTGTAGTGATTTCACCTTTTTCATTTCCTATTGCATGAATTTGAGCTTTTTCTTCCCTTTTTTAAATAAGGTTGGCTAGGGGCTTATGGATTTTATTTATTCTTTCAAAGAACCAACTTTTAGATTCGTTGAGTCTTTGGAATGTTTTCTTAGTCTCTATTTGGATTTCTGCTCTGATTTTTATAATTTCCTCTCTTCTTTTGGCTTTGGGCTTGACTTGTTCTTTTTCTAGCTGTTTGATGTGTAGCATCATGTTGTTTATTTGTATGCATTCTATTTTCCTGATGTGGGAACTCAGTGCAATAAATTTTCCTCTGAGGATGGCTTTCATTGCATCCCACAGATTCCGGTAAGTTGTATCTGTATTTTCATTTTCTTATAGGTATTGCTTAATTTCTTCTTTAATTTCCTCTGTGACCCACTGATTACCCAAGAGTGTGTTATTCAGTTTCCATGTGTTTGTGGGATTTTTGCAATATCTTTTATTGTTAATTTCTAATTTCATAGTGCTATGGTCCAACAGCATGCAAGGGATAATTTCAACTCTTTTGCATTTATTTAAATATGTTCTATGAGTTAATATATGGTCTATTTTAGAGAATGTCCAATATACTGCTGAGAAGAATGTGTATTCTATTGTTGTTGGGTGGAATACTCTGTGTATGTCTATTAAGTCCATTTGTTCACAGGTGCCATTCAGTTCTTTTATTTCTTTGTTGATTTTCTGTCTGGTTGATCTGTCCATTGGTATCAATGGTGTGTTAAGATCTCCTGTTAGAATTGTGTTACTGCGGATTTGGTTTTTCATTTCTGTTAATACTTGTTTTATATAACTGGGTGCTCTGGAGTTTGGTGCATATATATTTAAGATACTTATCTCTTCCTCTTGGAGTTTTCCCCTAACCAGTATGTAGTGACCTTCTTTATCCCTTCTGATCATTATTGGCTTGAAGTTCACTTTGTCTGCAAACAGAATAGCTACCCCCGCTTTTGGGGGGGTGGTTCCTGTTGCATGCATGTTTTCCATCCTTTGACTTTCAGTCTTTGAGTATCCTTTTGGGTTAGATGGGTTTCTTGTAGACAGAATATGGTTGGATTTTTTTTTTTTATTGATCCATTCTGCCAGTCTGTTTCTTTTAATTGGTGTATTGAGACCATTTACATTAATAGTTAGAACTGTTATATATTGGTTTATTGTTGACATGTTATCTTTCTGCTGTTGCATGTTTATCTTTCTGCTCTGTTCAACTGTCTGCTTTGTGTAGTGGTTTTTTTCTAAATGTATATAGGCTGTGTTTCATTATCCTTTGCAGGGTTGGCTTGGTGATCATGAAGTTTTTCAGCTGATCTTTGTCATGGAATTATCTTATTTCTCCATCAATTTTGAAGGACAGTTTTGCAGGGTACATCAGCCTAGGTTGGAAATCATTTTCCTTTAGGATCTGAAATACATCACTCCATGCTCTTCTTGACTTTATTGTTTGTGCTGAGAAGTCTGCTGTAATTCTGATAGATTTTCCTTTATAGGTCATCTGTCTTTTCTCTCTGACAGTCTTTAATATTCTATTCTTTTGTTCAACTTCTGGGATGGTCATTATTATATGTCTGGGTGTAGATTTATTTTGGTTGTGACTATTTGGAGTTCTATATGCTTCATTGATCTTGATATCAGTTTCCAATCTTGTGTTTGGGAAATTTTCAGCTATTACTTCTCTAAATATCTTCTTGACATCCTTTATGTTGTCCCCTTATTTTTCATTTATCCCTATCAACCTTATGTTGTTTCACTTTGCATCATCTTGAAGGTGTTGAATTGTTATTTCCTGATTTCTCATTATTTTTAAAAGATCTTTTCTTTCCTGTTCACTGGCTGAAATCTTGTCTTTGAGATCTGAGATTCTATCTTCACATTCATTGAGGAGGTTTTTACAACTTTCAATGGAGTTTTTGATTTCCTGTATATCTCTTTGCATCTGTTTTATGTATTCTGTTTGTTTATTATATTGTTCATCCAGGGATTCTATCCTTTTGTTTAGTTCCTCCAATTTTTTAACTGCATCTTCTTTAGCTATGTTTAGCATCTGCTTCATTTCTTTTATCATTTCTTCTTTTACCTGAGAGATTATTTCTAGTTTGAATTCCTTTAAGGCTTCCCAGAGTTGCTTCTTTATTTCAGTTACTAGTATTTCAGTTATGTGGCATGTGTTTTCTTCTATGCACATGGCTCCTAGGCTTTCTTGGGATGGGCTGGATATTTGAGATTGCATTTTGGTCTTTCCTTTTGTTATTTTCCTATATTTTGGAGTTTCAAGTGTTGTTCCTTGTATAGGAGAGAGTTCTGCCAGCCTGGGATGGGGTTCCCTGCAGTGGCCCCACTCACTGGACCCGGCAGGGAACCACGGCCTGGTCCCCACGCCAGGAAGAGAGTTCCCTCAGGCTGGGCAGGATTCCCAGCCGCCGCTGCTCCACTCACCGGTCTGGTAGGGAGCCCGCCTGGTCCCCAGGTCAGGAAGAGAGTTCATCTTTTTATTTTTAAATGAAAATAATTAAAATGATGCTTGGCATCTTCCAATCACAAATGGTGCAGAAGTTAGCCAAGGTGGAAACTAATTTGATTTTCATGGAGTGATAACAGAATGCCAAGAAAATTTTAGTGCAGAATGTTTTATGGTTACTCAATTTTAAGGGTTTAGCAGATTTTCTAACAATCATCAAAAAGTATTTATCAAGAGACTGTGCTGAACATGGCCCTAGCAACTGAAAGATACTTTCCTGTGGAATGTCTTCTGAGTTGGGGGATAGTCAATAAATTATTCTAATGTCTAGATAAAGCATCACTCGTAAAAAGTCTTGATCTGTTCCTCCAAAATGCAACTGCTACAGTTATTATAAATTTACTTGATATTTGTTCTTTCTTGGAATTTTTAAATTACAGAGTTAAATACAATTTATTAAAGGAAAAAATGTAATACAGAAATAGTAATATGTTATCTCTCTTTTGGAGTGATGCCATTTTGTAATTTTCCAGATACTTTTCATGATTATTTTCATTTAATTCAGGGAAATGTTATTCATCTTATACTTGTGGAAGAATGAAAAGGCATGTACATTGAAATCTGTTTCCTCAGTACATGTTCATTCTCTGCAGTTGTTGAATAATTATAAGATAATACACCAAGGAGATGAACTCTAGAATTAGCATAATTTTAATTCATCACTATCAAGGCCTTTTTGAATTGAACCATTAAGTTACACTGCAGAATTTCCCTTAGAAAATGTTATAAAGAGATCATCCCCATCTTGATCCATCAGATTTATTTTTCTTCCAGTTCTTTAAAAAAAACCATATATGTGTTGTAAAAATGTTTATGGCTATAATTTATATAGTCATATATAGATATTTTGTAATATGCCTAGATATGACCAGAAATTCTATCAAGTCCTAACAGGTAGTTAATGTATTCCAACCTCTAAAAAGTTCTAAGATGTTTGACACCTGCACGAAGTCACTAAGGAAAACTACCCACCAATGAAAAGTTTAGGCCATTCTGTAGCAATGATGCTCTCCCTAAGTCAGTCAGAAGCCAGGGTACCATGATGAGTTTCTTTTTAGAAATGTTGAAACACGGTACTCAGAGAAAATGCCTCTAAGAGTCCTTAGCCAGGGTAATGAAAGCCATCAATTATTTTCTTAATCATATATTAAACAATACAAATTCCTTGGCCTTGAATATTATACTTGACTTTTATGGTGTGGCCTTTGTCAAACGGTATGTGAGGAACTGCAGAGATTCTACAGGGCCACGTGTCCATCTGGGTTTGATTCAGTTAATTTATCAAGTACTCGTGTGCAGTTTCTCAAACACATGGTTTTACTTCTCTACTCTTTAAGTAAGTTCTGTTTACTTAGGCAGATGTTGCAAATTAGTTCTTAACATACTGCAAATAGAGAAATCCCTCATAGTAGATCTAACTCTGATGTGAATTGCATTACTGAGTAATAAAGACAGAACAATCCCAAAATTCTATGCAAGACCTACAGAAAGAATTTTTTAAATTTAAAGGCATTTTCCCTTCCTCCCTTCCCTTCCTTGCCTCTTGGAATAAGCTGAAGATGCTATACTTCAAAGAAATCTGGAATATTTTCAGGTCAGATTCATTCTTGTCCATAGAAAATGTGAATACCCTTAATTTTTCTCAGGTTCTACAGTTGTTTCATGAAACAAAAACCTATTCTGAAAATAAAGCACTATTTAAAAATACATTTAAACATCTACTTGTAAGAATTTCATTCAGTAGGCCTGAAGGAAAGTTGACCGAATTCATCATAAACAACATTAACTTGTGACTCTTAAACCTACCCAGCTAAGGTGTTTAAAAATTATTGTTTTAGGAACCCCCCCATTTTAAGTAGAAAGTTCTTTTAGTCAATATGCAAAGAATACCTAGGTTTTGTTTTCCATTTTCCTTATCTCATAAAAAATGAATAAGCCACGAAAAATTATAAATTAAATATATATAAATATATCTCAGTAATCTCATCTATTCACATTTTCCCCTGTCTACTCTTTGTTGGTATCTCTATGCAATCAACCCTCATTTCTCCGAAATAGTCTGTCCCCATATTTCCAACGATGTGTCCCCTAACTCTGCCTGGCTACACATAGAAGTCACAATAGTTACTCCAAAAAGTATCATATTGTAAGTTACACCAGGTCAGGAAGGTCCTGAGACCATACCATTCAAAATATGGTCTGAGCATCTGCAGCATTGATGTGACCTGGGAGCTTGTTAAGAGATGCTGAGTTTCAGGAATTGCTGTGCAATCACGATCTACCCGTTAATGACATATTTAGGTAATTCACAAAAACATTAAGGTTTGAGATGTTTAAATTAGACTAAGGCATAAAGATTTTAGAGTCTGATAATTTCAAGTTTGTTCCCTGACATATTGACTCTGAGACTCTGAACTTCTTCAAATGCCAATTTCTCACCATAAAAACATAACTTTCATCACAGTGTTTTGCATAAATGCATAGCTCCAGTTAGCTGGGAGGAAAGCTCTGGTGTTCTAGTGTATAGTAGGGTGACACTGCTGTCACTGTACTGAATGCTTCAAATTAGCTAGAAGACGACAGAGGCCTGAGTGTTGTAACAGGAAGAATGTTAATTACTCTGATTTGATTATTACAGTGTATGCACATACCGAAACACCGTCCCGCAATCTATAAATGTGTATAATGATTGTGTCCAAAAAAAATTTTTAAAGAAAAGAAAAAAAGACTGTTGCAATGTGTCCAAGCAAGTTTATTTTGTTGGTTTGTGAGAGATTTTAATCAGTTACATAAACTATTAAATTGAGCCATATGAAACTGCTGTCTTTGTAGGGAAAAAAATCTGCTGTCAAATACTGGTGGTTTCCTGTTGTTTAATATTACCTAGCAGAGTAAGTTCTTAATAAACTATTAGCAATAAGTATCTGTATTGGTTTTCTTGGCTGCTACAATGAATTATCACAGATTAAGTGACTTAAAACAATAGAAAATTATCCTCACCGTTCTAGAGGCCAGAAATTCTAACTCAGTGTTGATAGCTGGTTTTTTTCTGGAGGTGCGGAGGGAGAATTTCTGTCATCCCTCTTTCCTTTCCTCTGCGGCTGCTGGCACTCTGACATTCCTCAGCTCACAGATTCCCGCCTCTGCTGCTGTCCTCACAGGACAGCCCCCTGATCTCTAGGTGTCTTTCCCTCTTCCTGCGAGGATGTCTGACATTAGATTTAAAGCTCACTCTCACTCAGGCTTCACCTCCTCTTGAGATCTTATTTCCAAATAAAGTCACATTCTGAGATTCTGGATGAGTATAAATTTTAGGGAGACATTTTTCAATCCTCTATAGCACCCTCTCTCACTCCCTTTCAATGGTACTAGTATATCAACCCCTAAAACTCTGTCATCCTTGACTCTTCAGTCTTCTGTATTTCTTATATTCAGGTCTGGTGGTATAGTCCTTCAAAAGACTGATTTTAGTAATATGGGGTCAGACTTGCCATTTAAAGTCAAGCAGAAATAGACGAGGTCACAATAAAGTCACATTTGGGTGAAAAAAGCTGAGGACAGAGATTGTGCCCCGCAGGGAGCGTGGTAGGATGGGGATCCCTTCTTCCAGGAGCACGACCTGCTTTCAGTGTTCTCTACTTTCTTGCCTGGGGTTTTTCTTACACAAGTAACTTTAGAAAATATGTAGCTTCCCTACAGAATGAAGTGTGTTATGTTAGATAATGGCACCCCATAAAAATAGATACCAAAAATTAGCGGAAAATACATGAAATGTAATATTTCATTGTCCTTGTGGAGATTTTTTTTACCTCTTCACTTCCGTTTCCTACAGTGAGCGTACATTCAGTTATAGATTAAATCTTTTATTTTTCAATCTCCATGAGAAAAAATTACAAATGAGTCGAACAGATAAATTACCTACCAAACGAAGCTGAGTGAAATGGTTCAATGAAAAAATAATATTTAAGCTAAAGTTCTAGGCGCTACTTAAAAATTAAAGAAAACATAGGAAATGTGGTTTTTCTCAGTACCAAAGTAATAGAAGCATTTTTGTTCTTTATTGCTGGATAAGAAATCATCTCAATATTTAGTCCCTTAAAACAGTAACAACCATTTATTATCTTTCAAGGATCTCTGACATGGTTGGGCATTTCTTCCTGAGCAGTGTTCAGTAGGGCTGTAGAAACCTAGACGCTCGACCCTCCCAGAACATCCAAGATATCTGTCCCATGTGGCTTATAGGAGGTGGCAGCCATTTCCTGGGAGGTCACTGAGGCAGTAACTGGGGTGCCTCAGTTCATCTCTAAAGGCTTCTCCACATGGCTCAGACTTCCCACAACCTGTCAGTTTAGATTCCCAAAAACCAGGGAAGATGAGAATTACAGGTTTTTTTAAAGTCCAATTTTGAAAATTGTATAATATAGGCTTAAGATAGGTTATGTGAGGAGAAATAGACAAAAAGTCTCAGCTTACAGAAATAATACACAAAAAGATAAATTCCTAAGAGAAACAATAATAGGGAAGTACAAAAATTAGAAAGAAATCAGTAAAACATATGGCTAATGGAAGTTTACTTTGAAACTCTAAGGTTTAGAGATTTGAATTACATTCCTTAGAACATAGCTTATTATTTTCCCATGTACTAATGTCCCTTTTTTCTTATTATTTTCTTTCCGTTCTTTTTAATTCCCAATTCAGTTTCTCCTCTTAGTATAGACCACCAACAGAAATACTATGTTGCATAGTTCCAGGAATTATGTGACATATAACACTTTTCCCACACATTTTGATATGTAATATCTGTATCTTGAAGTATGTGAGTACTTCTTGGCAAATGTATTATTGTTTTGTACCTAGTTACAACTGTATATAAATGATGTTGTACTCTAAATGTTGAGCATTAGGCCTGCAGTTTCCAGGTACTCCTATAGGAAGCTGAGACCATCCTAATAAGTAAAAGGTTGAACAAACTGCAAAATCATCATCTCTTCTTGGATCCATAAGAGAAGTGAGGTCTCAGGGAAAGCTGCTGCACCCAAAACTGGAAAGATACAGGTGGATACATCTTGGCATGGTGGTGCAGGTCTGTCATCCCAGCATTATGGGAGGTCAATGCAGGAAGATCGTGAGTTTGTGCCCAATCTGGACAAACTCACCTCTTAGCAGGACGCTGACTCAAAATGAAAAATGGCCTGGGGAGACAGCTCAGTATGAAGGCCCTTGGTCCAGTCCCCAATATACATTTACTAAAACAGAAACCTCCAGGAGAGCCCATGCCCAGGTAGAGAAACCTATACTGTCATGGATGAGCTGGTGGAGGCAAAATGTGTAACAATTCACGAGATGAAAGCTCCAGAGTTCCCCACAACTTTGTGATATTTACTTCCTGGTGCTCTACCAAGTCTATATTAGTTGTTTTTTTTTTGTTTTTTTTTTTTTGTTTGTTTTTTTATTGATGGGACAAAGAACCTGATGTATGCAATTTAAAGGACAAAAGACTTACTTTGGCTTCTGATGGGAGAAGTTTCAGTTTGTCTTTACTATGGGATTGTTAAAAGATAACATGGTTGAGGCAAGAATCTTTGAACTTCAGGACCTGTCAATAGAAGTCCCCAGTACTGAAAATCAAAGAAAAAAATGACTTTTTAAAACCCCCAGAATATCTATGGAGTGTGGGAACTACTTAAAGAGGCATAATGAGAATATCAGAGAGAGAAGAAATAGAAGAACAAAAGAAATAGTTGAAAAGACAATGCCGAGAATTTCCCAAATTAATTCAGGAAGCCCAGGTAATGCAAAGCAGGATAAATTCCAGAAAAACTATACTTGGTTACACTATTTCCAACTGCAAAAAGTCAAAGAAAAAGTCCTGATTGGGCATATAGTTAACATGCAGGAGACCTTACATTCAATCTCAAAGTACTAAATAAAAAAACCTTGAAAAAAGATAGAGAAGAAAAACTTTTATCTATATACAGCACAGATAAGAATTATATCTTTCTCTTCAGAACCCATGCAGAAAAACATACAAAAAATAGTGAGCTAAAATATCAAATGCTAGAGGAAAAGAAAGCACACCAACCTAAAATTCTGCACCCTGAAAAATTATCCTCCAAGGAAGAAGGAGAAATGCTTTATCCAACAAATAAAATTGAAAGAATTTTGCCAGGAGAACTTTTTGTTGTTTCTTGGAAATATAATCTTGTTATATATAGTGACTTTGAAATCACTATGTAGGCTAATCTGGTCTTGTACTTGTAAAATTCTTCTGCCCTACCCTCCCAAGAGCTAGAATTACAGGTGTGCACCATTGCACCTAGCTATAAGAAATCCTTAAAGTTAATTTAAAAGGATTATTATGTAAGCCACATTTACATAGAAGGAGCATCTGAGAAGAAACAGTAAAAATAAAATTCTTATTCTTAGCTGGGCATGATTCTGCACACCTATAATCCCAGCACTTGGGCGGCTGATGAATCTAGGATACATAGTGAGTTCAAGGCCAGCCTTCATTACATACTGAAACCTGTCTCAAAAACATTTTTTCTTAGTTTATCTAACAGATAACAATTTGTCCAAAATAACAGTATCAAAAATTATTTAATTATATGTATGTACAAATAAAATTACTATACTGATCCAAGATATGGGGAGGAAGAGAAAATATGATTATTTTGTTATATAACATATTACCCTTGAAGTGGTAGAGTGTTATCTGAAAGTGATCTTGAATTTGTTGCAAATGTATATTGCAAACTCTAGAGCACCCAATAACAGTGATGGAAAGAATACAACTGATATTATGAAAACAGAGATAGAATTATAAAATGCTAAGTTAAAACCACTAAAAATGACAAAGAGCAGAAAACAAAAATAGCAAATAAAATGAATAAGATATATATTAATCCAACTGTATCAGTTTAGAATATCAATGGTCCATATGTGCCAACTAAAAGACAAAAGTTGTCAGTGTGCAACAAAAAACAAGACCCAACTATATGTTGCTGGTAAGAACTCAATTTAACTATGAAAACACTTATACTGTAGATTAAAAATAAAAGGATGGAATTTGATGACTTCTTACATGTGCAAACAAATTCAAAAACATTTAGACATTATTACAAGTAATTATAATAATTTGCTAATTGTCTACTGTAAGTTTTGATAAAGGATGAAGACTTTTAAAAAGTAAATGAATGAGACTTCCGGAAGAACATGGCAGATAGATAGCAGAAGCTACGGAGGCTCTCTGAGATACCTTGCTTAAAATCCAGGAAAGGTGCTGTATGAGGAGTCCTAAGTAAGGGGAGATATACCCTGCCAACCCAGGAATGAACTAAGCTAAGAGAAACCAACTGGAAATCCAGTCCTGGTGCTTTAACAGGAACAGATAAAATCTCAGCATGGAAGCTAGAACCCATGCCATTGGAAGCCGCGATTTGAATTTCCTGCTGCTGCTGCTGCGTTCAAATCTACTGGGCAGGGAGAGAGATGTGTGAAAGCTCTGAGAGTGGGAATCTGCAAACGGAGTTGAGAGCAGGACTAGCAGGGAGCACTACATCGATTTGTGGTGAGTGAGCGGACGGGGACCCTTTCATAGAGTAGGAGGCTAGAGCAAAGGACATACTGGGACCAGGCAGACTTGCTGGAACAGGACACTGCAGTGACATTAGTCGTATATTCCCCTCTCAAGCGGGATTGGTGGGGAATGCCTGGCCTGCATGACGCCGCTGACTAAGACCCAGTAGGCTAGCCCACACCAGGTCCCAGCACCTGGAGGTGCACCCTAGCGGTGAAGCCTTCGGTAGGTTGACCTGCAGGGGCGGGCCCAGCAGAGGCTGCTCAGGTCTGTGTCTCCCTAGTACACTGCAGTGGGCAGAAACACCAAGCTGGCGCAATTCAAACAAACCATAACTGAAAAAGTGAAAAAAATTGGGCTTCCTACATTCGCTTGTATGGAAGGAACAAAAGTATGGGAAGAGGAAGCAACAAGAAAGGGTCCTCAGTCCCCAATCCTGAGAACACTGATCCAGGAAGGGGAAAGGCAAAGTAAGACAGAACACATGCAATATCAGACACGGCACCAATAGACATAAAGCGAGATCACCAGAGCCTCATAGACGAGTTTAAAAATGAAGTATTTAACAAAATAAAGCAAGATATAAGTAGAATAGTTAGAGAAATGCTAAGCACCACCCAAGAAAAAACAGATGGTGGAATGGAAGAACAGAAAAAAAGGGGAGAATTGTTTGATGGAGAAAACAGAGAAAACATAGAATATATGAAGCAGGTTCAAAGAGATTACCAGGAAACTAAAAACTCTATCGAAAGCTGGCATAACAGCTTGAAAGAAACTAAGGATAAGATTATCTGAATTGGAGGGCAGATTTGTAATTTGGGAGCATAAAATGAAAAACTTCTTAAAAATACCAAGAAAACAAACAGCAATACTACAAAGGCTAGGAGACGATAAGAGGATCTATAACTTAAGAATTAAGAATATAAAAGAAGAAGTAGGGACACAAACAAATGGACTACAAACACTAGTCATAGAAATAATCCAAGAGGGGCTGGGGATTTAGCTCAGCGGCATAAGTGCCTGCCTTAAAAGCAGGCAGTCGTGAGTTCGATCCCCGGTACCAGTAAAAATGAAAAAGACAAAAAAAAAAAAAAAAAGAAAAAGAAAAACAAAAGAAAAGAAAAGAAAAGAAAAGAAATAATCCAAGAGAATTTCCCTAATTTAGCAAAAGGTAAAGATACTCAGATGTATGAGGCATACAGGATCCCAGCCACCTACAACCCAAATAGAGCTACACCCAGGCATATAATAATCAAAATTCCAGAAATCCAATATAAGAACAGAATACTAAAAGCCATCAGAGACAAGACACAGATCACTTACAAGGGAACACCCATCAGAATTACAGCAGACTTCTTGGCACAAACCATCAAAGAAGAGCATGGGGGGAAATAATTCAAGCTTTGAAAGATAACAACCTCCAGCCAAGATTGATATATCCTGCACAACTGTCCCTAGAAACTTATGGAAAAACAAGGTACTTCCAGGATAAAGAAGAACTAGGGGAATTTGCAACCACCAATTCAACTCTACAGAGAATACTGCAGGATAGTCTAAAAAAGGAAAATACCAAGACTCAGAAACAGTGGCAGAGAGGCCACAATGAATGGAGCAGAAAGCAAAATGAAGAAGACAAACTGACAACAAATGACAGAAAAAGAGCTCAACAGAAATGAGGCAGAGAAGATTGGATGGTAGGAACAGCTCTTTTGCAGAAAACAAGACATCATAATAGCTAGTGCTGATTTAGTATTATCTTGCTTTGAAGTCCCATCAAGCTTTTATTCTTCTGTCTCCATCGGTCTTAACAGGTTGTATCTTATTGGATTTTATTAGATGTGATAATATAAGCAAAAACTTTTCTAGATAAGGAGATTATACAGAAACCATTGTTCATTTTCTGATAGTTGGTTCTAAATATCCTGTAATACTGTCATTCTCTTGAATGGTTTTACATTGTCTTGATATGTTTGGTGCTACAGTATACGAAGTTATACTCAAAGATTTCAAGGAAAGAGACACTATGGTAACTACTTTTATGTCAGGATATCTTGTGGTGAAACACTATTTTGCTTAAATGGTTATGCTTTGACCTGCGCCGTTTTGTTATGCCCTCTTTTATCTCAATCTCCTTTTTTAAATTATTTACTTTATTTTTATCTTTCTAATTAAGAGAAAAATTAAAAAATAGCAGGATACATTATAGTAACCTACTTTGATTTCCTATTAACTTGATTTGAAACCCTGTATAGCCCTCACCATCTTGCTTTGACTGATTTTCCTCTATTCTGCTTTGCTTGATAGTACCAAGTTCGAAAGTATAGGCAAAACTGTGAAGACAATAAGATTCATTATGACGCCCATTCCGGTTGACTATTATCTTCTCTTAAAGTCCTGTAATGTCTCCAACGTTTTGGTTTTATTCTTTACTGTTTTGTTCAATTTTATTATAACTAATGATATAGGCAATTCTTTTTAAGATAGCAAGAGGCAGTATGGTAACCATTGTTGATCACCTAGTATTTTGTTTTTACATTACCTATTATGTCCATGCTTTTGATTTGACTGACTCTGTTCTGTTATGTCACATTTGGTTTTACTCTCTTCAAAAAAAAAGTAATAAGAAATTGTGGGAGTAATAAAACCCAAAATGTGTAATTGTCATTGTACAAAAGAAAGGAAAAGAAAGTGCTCTAAAGAATATAACTGCATATATATTTAAGTGTATACGATAGATAACCATATTACTGAGTTTTGTTGGATCACTGAACAAAACTGTTTCCAGTCTCACTGTTTGAAAGTCCACTTTATATGCTTTAATTTTGTAACTTGAACAATTATTTCTAACAATCTATTAACTAGTGATTTCTTACTGTTTATTTTTTCTGAAATTCTGTATAACTTGTACCCTTTTTCTGTTTTGTTTTCTTTTTCTCCTTAAATAAAAAAAGAGCAAAAAAAAAAGTAAATTAATGGAGAAAGATATACCATGTTAACAGTAATCAAAACAAAGTGGGAGTAAATACATTAATATCCAACATAGAAGGCTTCAGAAAGAGAAAATTCTCAGGGAAAAAATACTACATAAAGGAACAAGTTTTCAAAATAAAATTTAACATGCATGTACATAACAACACAGCATCAAAATATAGGCTAAAACTGATAGAACTACAATAAGAAATCAATGAATCCAATATTATAGTTGAAAATAAAATCTTATGTCTTTTCTTATTTTTTCTCTCAATGCTGTTTTTGAAATTTATCCATATTGCTGACTTATATAAATATTTTTCTCCTAGTGGAGGCACAATATTTCATAATATACATCAACAACACTTACTATTCTTCTAGTAGTGGACACTTAGTTTGCCTGCAGTTTCCTGTAACCACAAATAATACTGGTATATAAACATTTTATTTATTGTCTCACACTCTGGACAATTCTTCTGAGGTCTGGTTTCTACCTACTTCATTTCCCAGACTTTCTCACCTTCTCACTTGTTCTTCCAAAGAGAAGATTGTGGCAGAAATTCACAAGAGGAGGGAAAATGGACTTTCTTTTTACTAACATGTTTTACTGCATTCTTCCATCAGCAACAGATGACAAGGGCTCTAGCCCAGATCTTTTTCCGGACTACTTTGTACCAGCATCACCATGGATCTTTAGAGTTGGAAGCAGAAGATGACCTGCAATCTCTCCACAGCCTGAGTACCAGCTGTATACCCCTCCAGTGTTTTATACACCAGTCAGCTTTGTGGCACCTTCCTATCAGATCTATAGACCCTCCTCAAAGGGTACCCTTTCAAGCACAGTTGCGTATTGTATTTTGGAAAAGTTCTAGAGATAGTAGCTGCTGCCCACCAGTACTAATCTCCGTTTCCTAGCGATTATTTGGAACTTTCTGGTATCTGTCTGATCCATACTTTCTATAAGGGATTTAGTATCATCTTCTGAAACATCTAGCATAATTTTAGTTTTATTGTCTTTATTGTTTCACTCCTCTGTGCATTTATTTCCAGGAGAGGGAAATTAGATCCCAGAGTGAGATCATAGGTTTGTAGGAAATGTGCAAATGTTTTTTCAAAAGGCTGCTAAAGCTTGTGCCATATGGTTATCACATTTAAACTCCTCCATCAGTGAGTTCTAAGCAATATTTGATATTATTTACTTAAATTTTTGACAAGTGGGCTGAAAGTACTATATCATCCCGATCTTAATTGGCTTCTATTTCCAATTACTAGCTTTTGTTTTACTTCATTAGCTGTTGATCTGGAGGGGCATTCCATCATTTATATATCTTAGCAGCTGATACCAGCTGCCAATGGGACCTTTAACTGATCTTTCAGTGAGAGCAATAAAGTGGCTTCTCTATTGGGTGTCTCTCCTGGGCTAGTTTGGGCTCCCTGTCAGCATGATATCGAAGATTTTGGCAGATCAAGGGGGAAGTGGTTAGGATTTTTATAACTAACACTTGGATGTCAAAATCAGGAACATGCTGGTGGGAGAAACACCATGGCCACTAGGAAATTAATTGGTGGTTTTCATCTGCAGACCAGGACTGGTGATGTGGAAGATGGCTATGGAGCTGGTTCTTTAATGGTATGGAGGTCATGGAGTGATATTTCTTAATTACTAACCAGGGCGACTCCCAGGGTCTTTGAACCATAGAGGTCATAGGCATGGTTTTTGAACACGTGTCCTCAAAAATAGACGAGGCAGCCCACATTCGTAGCAAGGAAAAAGAAAAAATAGAGAACCAAGAAGTTGGAGATGGTCATTCAAATAAAAATTCATGATCCTTTCTTCAGTTCCTATGCTTAAGCCACTTTTCAGATCTGGAACTCAGTGACTAAGGAAGCATCTGTGTCCCCAGAAACAAGGACCCTTCAGCATCATAGCAAACATACACTGTAAACATCCCTCAGTCCTTTCTCAAAGCAACCTACAGACATACACTCAAGGAGCTCTAGACTGTGGAAATGAAAATGCCCAGTCTTTGTGAGGCCTTGTGGATGAAGAGTCTAATTTCACATTGATTCCCATCATCATGGCTTATTTGTTAGAGTTGGGGCATGTGAATGGAGTCCTGATCAAAGTCTGAGTTATTTTTCTTATCCCTGAATGTTTTATTGGGATTGATGTACTTGGAAGCTGGAGGTCTGAAATTTACTGGATCCCAGGTCTATGGAGTAAAAATCCCAGGTCTATGTAGCCTATATTTTGATGCTGTGTTGTTATGTCATAGTGGGAACATCTTAGTAGAAGTCTCTGAAATGCTATACCCATCTCCCTTTAGCCAAAATATATTAATGCTACTTCTAAAGTTCTAAAAGTTTCACAGATCTAAAGGTTTCACAGGTGATTCGTATCACATCTCCATTTAATTTTCCAGTATGCCCCTGCAGAAACTCGATGCAGTCTGTAAAATGACTATAGACTACTTCAGGCTCCTTTAAGTGACAACCCCAACTACAGTGGCTATCTGAGCTGTGGTGTCTCAGTCCTTGAGTAGATGGATATGGCCTTAGGAATGCATTGAACAGCCATCTGATTGACAAATTCATCACTACATATCCCACTTAGGAATGAGATTCAGAAAAAAGAGTTGCATTCATATAGCAAGGAAAACAATATATAATTTTGTCCTAATAGTACATAAAGTCTCCTTGCCTTGGTTGTAATATAGTCTGAAATCATGTGGATCATTTGAACAAAGTGCAAAATATTCAATCATATTTCTATCAACAAAATCATGCTGATAGAACAAAATGAACAAGAGATAATTAGTGCATTTGAAGTGTTGTATGATACACATGCTCCAAAGGATAAAAACAAATCCTATGAAGATTTGGGGGCCACACACTACGGTGAGCGTGTAAGGGGTCTAAAGGTCAGGGAAATGTTTCGGTATTTCCCAAAAGAAATTGCAATATCTAATTACTATAAAGAAGAAAGCATATAACACCCCAAGCCTTTTTTGAGCGCCAGAAGCAACGTATTCCATCCTATGAATGCTGCTTCAGTCTGTAAATTAGGTGATCCAGAACACTGCCAGATTCTGGTGGGACCCACAGCAAAAACAGGGCTCTGCAGTAAGGCTAGACTGCAGTGCTCTACTGTTTGGCCACGTAATCTGGTAGACATCAAGATAGTGGAGATTTCAGTGATAAAAGAAAAAAGAGGCATAAGAGATGAAAAGAAATACTCAGAAAAAAAAAAGAGAGAGCACTAATGGGAATACACTAGTGCAGTGTCTAGGGTTCCAAAGCAAGAGAGATCTGTATACTTTTTAAAAACATTTCTTGGAGTGCCACTGAGCTATGGCAGACAGTCAGAATATTTCAGCACAATCCACCAAATGAATTGTGCATCTCAAAGTCTACAACATGGCTGGATCCTACTGAAACTACCAAACAATGGGGCCAGCATGTGGGCCCACCAGCGAACTATCCCTAAGAGAGCAGATACTTCCAGTCCTTAACATCGGAAGGACTCAAGAATGCAGAAAGCTAAGTGAATAGGGAATACAGACTCCATGCTACACATCACAGATTCACCAACGTCCTGCCCCAACACAAACAGGATTTATGGTTGTATGAAGAGGACAGCAAGTTCTGTATAATCCAATGAAATGGGAGGAAAGTATACCATCTCAGTTTGCAAATGGAGGAGGCTCACTATCTACCAGTTGCCTGTTGCTAGCTTCTTCGGCACGTGCAAGCCAAAACCTGTGTGTGGCAGCTGTACTAAATTTTTATTCAAGAGTGGCCTAGAAAGATGATTAGCTACAAAGGGAAAAATCTTCTCAAGTAATAGATGGCGAATCTGATTGTATTCACCTTGTGTGAGAAAAGGAGCTTGAGATGGAATCTATGTGAGTCTATAACTAGAACATGGTTTAGTTAGCTACTGGAGATCCGGGAAGGAAAAAGCCTGAAAACTGAGCACTTAGTCTTCAAAGTAAGGAATTCTGGGGTAGAGGGATGGATAATCACACACAATTATATGTGAAGTAAGCAAGTAACTAAGTGGGCAAGTTGAGTCAGCCAGGTTATGTAAGCTACTTTTACCAGTACCGACAGCTGTGCCGGCAGAATGCACTCTCAAAGTGGTCACTGCAATTGGCAGAGATTCTGCGTGGGCTCAGCAACACAGACTAAGTAAAGCCAATCTGGTTACTTCCAGTGTCCATCCTGCTAACAACAACGATGAATTCTAAGCCCCGTGACCCGACAGCATTCATCAAAATGATCCATAAGCCACTCGAGAGTAAGTTAACTTCACTGGGATTCTTCCACCCTGGAAGTACCAGCAGTTTTTTTTCTCACGGGAATATGCACTTAGTCCTGATGTGTATTTGCTTTTTTTGTCCACCGGGAAGCAACACTATCTGGGAATTTATAGGATACTTAATCTACCGATGTGGAAGTCTACACAACACAACATCCAACCAGAAAATCCACTTTACTACAGTAGGGAAGCAAAACAAATAAGCATAACATACTACTTCACCCCAGAATTGCTGGCCTATTACATTATTGAACAGTCTGATAAAGAAGCAGCAGAAACATTAGTTAAAAAGCAATACCCTGTGAGATACAGCACCATCCTCCAGGAAGCAGCATGCTTATCATTTCAGAGACTTCTTGACGGCCCTGTTTCCACCAGAGGTCTGAAACCAAGGGCTAGGCGTACAATTGGCCCCCTCTATTATTATTCCCTGGGTCTACAGGATGAGAAGCCCTTGCTTGCAAAAGGGGCATGTTGTCACCTTGTGACATGGCAAAGTTCTCATTGAAGTACAGCTACTTGTCCTCCCTGAACACTTTGGGATCTTTATGCTCAGGGACCAGAAAGCAAAAGGAGGAATCATCATGTCTAAAATAACTGACCCTGAAAGCATAAGGAGATATGTTTCCTAATATAACACAGAGACAAGGAGAAATATATATGGCATTCAGATAAATCAGTGTGAGCATTTTTTGGTGCTTCTTGCCCACATGAATGGAAATGTACCACAGGTTTGGGCCAGAGGAGGTTAGGCTTTGTGGGGAGTCAGACTCATCAGAAAAACAGACAAGGCCAACATAGGTAACACTGTGGGTAAGGGAATATAGGATGGAGAGTGGAAAAGGGATGAGGAAAACCAGTCATGGCCTTGAGACCAACCTCAGAGACAAGGACTCTACATTGTCACATTCACTTCCTACGAAGCATCTCTCAGGGAATGGGGTCCACCAGAACCCCTGACAAGCTGTTTCCAAAATTCATGGAGAAGGGATTTGCTGGTAGCTTCAAGCTGTTAGCCTCTTCAGGCTCCACCTCAGCGGTCAAGCCACATTCGAGCTCTTCTGGGAGAAGAGCAGTTAGTAACAGAATGAGGTTATGGTAGCTGAGCTCTTCCTGGGGCAGCCCCGGGCCAATAACTGAGCGAGGCAGTTGTGTAAGGGCTTAGCCCTTTGTGTACCACGGGGGTCTGTCCCACTGGACAGGCTTACTCTGGGCCTTCCCGGGATTGGCAGGGACACAGTCAAGTTCTCATTGTGGTCTAGGATTCCCTCTGCTCCACTCTACCTCTTTCTTCTCTTGGCCACTCTCCCTCAGTGTAATTTTTGCATTCTCAAATCCACTTCTCTTCATTTTCTTTAAAGAACCCAGCCTACAACACGTTATGTTCACTTTTACAACTGGTTCACCTAGCACAGCCCCTGGAACATCAAGACTGAATTAGCAGATTCATTGTACGGCAAACTATGTGCCTAGTCATCATTAAAAATAACACGGAGATGCAAGCAATGTTTCTTTTCTTTTCTTTTTATCGTCTAATCCAGAAAAAAAAAACTTTTAGGAATTTGAACACAGCAAGGATGATGATGTTTTGTTGGCTTCTTATTCAATAAAATGAGGCAATATAATTCTTCCAGGTCCTTTGCAGTTTTGTAAGGCAGAAAAATTTCTCTGCTGGGGAAAAGAAGACAGATTTGTAGAGTCTAAGGAATTTTCACCAAATAGTTTCTCAGATGGCTAAAGATGTGTTCAGCACAGCCAGTCACAGAGATGCTGCCCATAAGGCCAAGGAATTGAAATAATGTATCAGTCCACAAAACCACATAAAAGCCTCCACTGCAAGGCTTCAGCCACCCACCCAGCTGCCTGAGTCATTAGTCGAGGCTCAGAGGCAGGGGTGCAACCCATGTGGTGGCTGAAAAACTATTTGAAGAGCTGGGCAAAAGCTTTTAGATTTTGTAAAAGGACCTTTAAAATGAGAAACAAAAATAATGTATAGCAGCTGCCCCCGCCACACAATGCAAATCAGGTATCACTCTGTAGATGGCTTTGCAGCGATACGTAATGCTTTGCTCCAAGAACTCATATAAATAGGACTGTCCAAATGCACTCCCTGGGAGGAGAGTTAATTCTGATTGTTTCTCTGGACAGATGGAAATTGTCTCTCTCTGGGTCAAAGTATTTTAAAAGTAAAGAACTTGGGTCTGTTAGTTTTATCTCAGGGGTAAGAAGACACACTCTCCCCCAAGTTCTCTTGGAGATACTGGTGACACACGTGGTCCTGACCTCAACCTTAAGAACCTGACACATTCCCCCCAACAGTGCTTCCTGGGGCCTCCATGTTGATTACTTTACAGAACAGAATCAAAGTTTGAGCAGCCTTAACTTCCCCCTACACTTTCTATTCCTACTAAAAGTCATAGAGTGATTTTCTAACATAAGTTTCAGGATGATTTTTAGTAACCAGTGAGTCAAAGACAATGTAAACTCCCTTGCCGTTCTCTACCTAACTTTAGCTTAGTTGGATGCCAACCTTGAATTGCCTCTTAGGCAGAAGTAGACAGCTATAAGCTGAATTGAAGTTCAGAGGGGTTCGTGATTGAAAATAAGTACAAAGAGGAGAACTATAGGCTTCTTCTCAGTGTGATATGTCAAGGAAGAGCCTGGCAAGTGTATAAGTGTTGAAGATCTTCATTATACCTTGTTAAGAGAAATGAAATGATTTCACATTTTTCCAACATTTAATTTATATTCAATTTAAAATACAATAATTGGAGAACGAGTCAGCGTCTCCTGAGATCCAGTCATGTTGGAACCTGGGGGTCTGAGCAAGAAAGCAAGGAGCTCTCCTTCCTGGTAAGCAGCGGTGGCACCAGCAAAAAGTGGGTGCGACAGGTGGAGAACAAATCAGCGTCTCCCATGATTCTACCAGAGCACGGGCTGAGACTCAAACCCCCGTGACTGCCCCCATTAACAACTGGATGGTGTTGAGGACAGCCGGAGTTGATAGTAACAAAGCACATAAAGTAACTAAATGCTTGTATTGTTTGGTTCATTACGCTGACCTGGGGCCAAGGTCTGAGCATCTCTTGGGAGGATGACCCTACACCATAGAGCAAATATGGGGGTTTCCTTCTATCTTCTCTTTGAAGGCAAAGGTTGTTTTCACTGTTTTGCTTTGTTGTGATTATTTATTTATTTATTTATTTATTTTGCTCTATTCAATATTCTGTTTTGGTAGCTTTTGTAATGTTCTGTTTTTGGTTTGATTTTGCTATACCTTGTTGAATGGACAACTATTGTGAAGATAACAAGATACCCTATGGTACCTATTTCTGTTATCTTGGTAATTGCTGTGATGTTCTGTACCAGTTTCACCACTTTGTCTCTACTGGCTTTGTTCTGTCTTGTTTTTTTGTGTTCTACTATCTTCAAAATAAAAATACAATTATTTTCTTTGTATAGCATTGCCTCAACCCTTTGTTTTATTAACAGATAAGACAGTAATTAAACAAAAGAAACATTTAAACATATAAGACATGATGGTTTCATGTAAAGAGAATTTTTGTCACATTTACATATGTATGTTTGTAATTCATTTAGACTTAACACAAACATGCTAGTTTGTTAGCATCTGAAACAGCTATTAGCACATATCTAAGTACAGAGAATGAATTTTAAAAGTAAATTTGATTTCATGTTCTAAAAATACCTCTTTTAAAAGAAAAATGGATTGACTTCAATGGGGACTTTTAGTATAAGTCTTCTAAATACAATTTCCTAAGGAATAATCCAAATCCCTCTCCTCTATGTGCCTTACCCCCAATTTCTCTTTAATTGCTGGCCACAAAAATAGTTGCTTTTTAAAGGTCACATTACAAATGGTCTAAATATCTACATGTAACAAATTGTGGTTTTCACTGGCTTTAGGTTCTCAAGGCATAATCATTACATTGCAGCAAAAAAGAAAAAAAAAAAGGAGAAACACTGAAAGGTATTACTGACAGTGAATTTAACATGCCATACAATGGCGAGGCATATTATACAGTTTCTAGTCACCATACACAGTGAATAACAAGTCTAGTTAGTAGCCACAGTTAGCAAAACACAGCTGACACTGAGCTCCTTTGGAGCTCACAGCAATACTTGTACAACTGAAATGCTAGCCCAACCATCAGTGCTAACAAGAAGGCTACTTTTGCATAACACCAACTAGAAAATCTCCTTGAGCAAAGATATATTAACTCTTTATTTTAGATAATTTGATTATCCTAGCTCTCATGCTATGCCAAGAGAAAAAGGTACACAAAGTAGCTTTTTGCTAACTTTTGTTTCAAGTAAATGGATCAGTTGTTTGAATAGATTGCTGAGTGACAAGAAACTCACTAGTGGGTATTGGGCTGGGAAGAATAATATCACTAAAGGTGAAATGCCAATTCTAAAGAGTGAAGATATGATGAGATACTATAAAGAGAAAATCTAGGAAGTTATAAGACATAACTTGAAGCCATTTGTACATGAAGGTGATTTTCTAATTATCTACTGATGCATGACGAACCACCTCAAAACTGTTGACTTAAGACAACAGTTTAACGTGATTCTTTCTCATAATTCCTGTGTGTGTGTGTGTGTATGTGCGTGTGTGTGTGTTCACCTGAATAGTCACCTATTTTATTTAGGTTTTCATTTTTTTTTTCAAATTCTAACCAGAAGCTAAGTACAACTGGAAACCAGTAAGCACTAGTTTTACTCCAAAGAAATAGGATCAGATTTATACCAATAAAAATATGCAGCCCTTATGCAAAGATTTTCTTCATTTAAAAGAAAGGAGCAAAACAAACTATACAGTAGTCTCTCCTTGTGTTCATCGCACAAAATGAGTTCTGCTTCTAGAACTTTGACGTTGGCTATTTTTACAATTTACCTTTTTAGTAACTTTGTTCCTATTCCAAAACTCTCTGCGTTTTTCTTTAGCATGGTGTAGAAACTAGAATTTTGGAACGATTCACTGGAATTATTTTGTAATTAAAATCTCTTCTCTTTACCACTAAAAACAAAATAAAAACCAAAGCAAAGTCCTCTATCGTGGTTTCTGCAGCCATGAATGCATTTCTCAGTTTTATAGCTGCTTTAGACTACTTCAGACTCCATATCTGCTTTAATATGTACAAATGCATCCACAATCAGCTGTGGGTTAGGAATTTGGGCAAAACACCAGGGACCTGTCTGTCTTTGTACCAGTGTCTGGGATGGCTCGAAAGGTGGGAAAGGACTCTAAAACTTCCCGTGTGGCTACTGTGGGTCTTTTCATCACATAACAGTATTAAGATTGCCAAACACCTTATATTATAACTAAGAACAAGACAGAACTGAAAAGAACCTGCCAATCCCCTGATGTCAGTTCCAGGGCAAGCATATCATCCTTTCCACCATCATTCATTGGTCAAAGCAGTCACTAGTCAGCTCGGGGTCAGGAGGTCAACTAGGTCACACTTGTCACCTCTCAACAGGTGGATTATCAAGGACTTTGTCACCCTTTTTAATCAACCACAAGCATAACAGAGACACTTTTTAAAATATTGGCATTAAAACAAACTCATGTTTCTTTTAAAAATGTTTCAGAGGGGGGAAAATTGCTTGAGAGCTGTTCAGATAATTCTGATTAACTGAAAAAAAATGAACAACTAAGGCAGATGACCTATTGGGAATAACTTCTATGGCTCCCAATAATCCTTCTGGGAAAAGATGGCTTTGTATTTATGTTGGGCCAAAAGAAAGTGCATTTTTTAGAATGCAACATAGTGACTTAATAACAGAATCACATGTCTGAGTTTGAGAAAACGCAATCTAAAGATACAAAAAGACATATATCTTAAAGAATGCATGCTACCCATTAAACAAAGGTGAAGTTAAATAATGGTGTATATATAGAGACCCCCTGATAAAATGGAACGGAAGGGCTTGCTTGAGCTTTGTGAACAGAGTGGGAAGAAGCAGTCCACCCAAGCTCTCCTATCCAGGGCGTTTTGCTGCCACTCAGTTACCCGCACTGCAAGGTACTCAGTTTGGCTCAGTAAAAACGCACTTATGAGCAGGCTCTGTGTTAGGAATAGAGCTGTGATGGTCACTGCCCTGGTGGGAACTACAATCCAATCATTTTTTATTTCTTATCTTCCTGGGCCTGCCTGAAGCACATTCAGGGCATCCTTGCCCCATTGGTCCCTGAACACTGGAGAGCTAACCCTGCACCAATTATGTGAACACTAGTATACAAACAAGTCCCATGGATCTTATATCAGGTTTTTGTGTCTGCCACAATCAGACATCATAAACCAACTGGTTTATCAGACAGAAGCCGACTGTCACAGTTCGGGAAGCTGAAAGTCAGAGAGCAAGGCATTGAGAAGGAGTTGGCTCCTGTGACGGCTGTGGAAGAGACTCTGCCTCGTGCCTGTCTCAGTGTCTGGGGTTTTCTGGCCATCTTTGGCTTCCCTGGTTTGTATAATTTTGCCATTAGCTTCAAAGTCTTCTTTCTGTGTTCGTATCTGTATTAATTTCTGCTTTTTATAAAGACACTGGTCATATTGAATTAAGAGCCCACCCTACTCAACTCATCATGTTAAATTACATCTGTAACAACTCTTTCAAAAAAAAAAATAAAGTCACATTCTGAAGTAGGGAGGGTTAACATTTCAACATATGAATTTTGAGAGCACACAGTTAACCTTAACAGTTCTTTGTGGTCATTTTTCCAAAGCAGTGACCAATTTTACCTAAGCGAGAGTGAGAACAAACAGGTCCAGAGTGATGACCAGATTTAGGCTGCTCTCAGCTTCGTGCGTGTTTTAGGCAGGGACCATTTAGAAGATAGGTTTCATGCAAAAGAGAGTAGCAAGCTTTCTTCCATCATCCACAATTTATTTTTTTTATTCCTTTACTGGGCATTGTTCTGAGCATAAAAATGCAACAATGAAGGAAATAGTTTTAAAAAGTTTCTTTCCCCCAAAGCGATTACATTCTAATGGAAAGAGACAGCAAATAGGTAAAACATAGATTATTTTGATGTTTCAAATGTTATGAAGAGAAACATGCGGGGTGAGGTGGATGGGGAGTGAATGTGTTGGGGAAGGAAAGTGAAATTTTAAACAGGTTGATCAGCGAAGGTGAGGTTGAGGCGGCGAGAAGCCAGCCACACAGAAGCTGGCTGGCGGAGGGGCGCTGCCGACAGAGGAGGCAGCTAGGGGGTGGGAGTAAGGCCAGAAGGTTAAGGACAACGAGGAGGGCAGTTGGGGCTGCAGGATGAGCCAGGGCGAGTGCTATTAGAGTTTAAATATGAAATGTTCCCCCAAAGACACATGTTTTGAAGGTACGATCCCCAATGCAGCACTGTGCAGAGGTGGAGCCTGGAGAGGACACTGGATCATAAGGGCACTGACTTTATCAGTGAATGGATACACTGAAGAGTTCAAAGGTGAATAAGCTGCCAGAGGGTGGGAGCCAGTGGAGGAAGCTCACAGGGAGCGGCTTTGAAGGTCGCATCCTGCTCCCACCCGCTTGCCTGTCTGGCTTTCTTTCCCTCTTCCTGCCTCCTGGATACCATGAGGTGAGCAGCTCTGCTCCGCTACAGCCTCTGCCTTCATTTCTTTCTTTTTTGGCTAACTTCACTCACTCCACAGCAATGGAAGGAGATGACCATGGACTAGAAGCTCTGACACCATGAGCGAAAATAAACCTTTCCTCCTCTGAGTCGTTATGCTCAAGTACTCTGTCACAGTGATGGATATGTGACCAGTACACGTGGACTGATGCATTAGATCAAACACTTGGAGGGAGAGAGCGTAAAAGAATTTGTGGACCACTGTAAGGATTTTAGCTTTTCTTTCAGCCAACAACAAAGCCATTAGAAAGTCCTGAGCAGAGGAGTGCTGTGAGCTTATTTGAATTTTATGAGACTCACTTTGGTTTCAAATAAGGCAAAGAGAGAACCAGAGAGAAATATTAGGAAGCCATGACCAAGGTCCTAGTGAGAGATGTCGGGAGTCCTTCTCTACTCTTGTTTGGAGTGTAGACTGGTGTAACCACTCTTAAAATCAGGCTGGAGATTCTTCAAAAAACTAGGATTGGAGGTCCCATTCAATCTATCTATTCTCTTTCTGGGTATTGTCCTAGAAGGATTAAAAACATCATGCCACAGTGATATATGTGCACCCATGTTTATAGTAGCACAATTTGTAATAGCTAAATCTTGAAAACAACACAAATATCCACCAACCAAGGAATGGATAAAAAAGATACAGTATTTTTTTAAAAATGTAGTACTCAGCTATAAAAAAGGATAAACTTGAGGCTTTTATAAATGGATGAAACTAGAGAAATAAATCAGATAAGCATGTATAAACATTGTATTGTCTCCCCAGTGTAAGAAACTCAGAGTTAATAATATCCAAAATATATGATAGATATTGCAAAAGGGGAAAAGACTGCTCAAAAGGAAAGAACAATTGGGATGGGGGGAAAAAGAAAAGAAGAAAGGAAAAGAAAAAAATGTGATACACAAACTACCTAAAATACTTATACTGCTAATTTCTTTTAGTTCATTGAAAGGAATGGTGTGTGCTTATACTGTTTGATCAGTTTTGCATGCCTATGTCTTATAATCTGAGCAATTACACTGAAGATAGCAATATACAATATATTAACCATTGTTAATTTTCTGTTATCTTGTTTTGAAATTCTGTATCATTGTTTTTACTGTTTTCTTTCTTTAAGATAAAATAAAATAAAACAGAGAGGCAATAGGATTTGAGATGAACTGATGTAAGATAAGGAAGAAGAAAGGAAGCAAACAAAGAAGGAAAAATAACTCCAAAATTGTTGGCTTGTGTCATCGAGCAAATGCCTCTCAATTTTCATTAATACCAATGAATTTATTTTCATCTAGGCTAGATGAAAACTATTTGGTAGCCAAGTCCAAAAGTGAAAAGATCTAGCAATAAGTTGAAGGAATGTGAACCAAATAAATTAAAATACACTTGAGTGATACAACCAAATGCAATCTAGGGATCACGTTTGGATCCTGATTTAGGCAAACAAACTGTAAAAAAAAGAAAATTGTAAAACAATTAGAGAAGGGTTGAGGATTTAGGTCAGAGGCTCAAGCACTTGCCTGATAAGCCCAAGGTGGTGAGTTCGACCCGCGGTACCAAAAAAAAAAAAAAAAAAAAAAAGACAATTAGAGAAATGCAAACACTCACTGACTCACTTAATAACAGGTAATTTCGTAATGTTAAGGAATTACTGTTCATTTAGAAGATATGATACTGGATTTAGGGTGGCTTTTTAAGAGTCCTAAGTTTTGAAATATAGTGTCTTGGGTTTAATTTGTCCTTGTCTAGTAATGGAATGAAAACTTACCACAAATCGGTGATTATTGCTCAATTGATTATTGTCTCTACTTTTATGTATATTAAAACTTTCACATAATAAAAAATAAACTGGGTGTAGCTCAGTGGCAGAGCATTGCTTAGTCCTCAACACCAAATGCATGCATACATTCCTATATAAATATTATGCTATTGTGATAAGACACTACAATTAATGTAGTAGCTTTAACAAAGGGAAGGCTAGGAACAGAAATAAGAGAACTTCTTGAGTCCATATTTTTGATTTCCAAATGCCAGCTTACTGAAATGTATTATTTATTAATGAACACAGTGGAAACTAGAAGCCTGCCCTGGCAGACGGTACAGAGCAGGAGTCTCAAGACGAGCTGCTGATTGCTCTCTTCAGTCTCCCTCTTGTGATCTCTGGCTCATGACTCATCATTCTGAGGCAGTGCTTAATTCAGCAGCTGCTAAGCGTGAGCTCCAATGAGTCAGCTCTAACAGTACCTCTGAGCATTAGGGTATGTATCGTTATGAAGTGACTTTTTTCATTCAGGTTTCATCAGATTGGTTCAAACACAATGCCTGCATGGCAAGGAACTGCAGTCTTCTACCAACACCTAATTGAGGGTAGCAGGTTGTTTCCTAACCTAGCTGATGTGTTCATATGCTGGTACTTTGGCCTGTGCATTAAATTTTATTACATGACTGCTCTTATATTGTAAGAGTAACTTTTATTAATGAAATGAGTGCATCAAAGCTCGCCTGAATGATAAATGCAGGTACATTTATTTTATATAAAACAAAACGTCATTCAACCTAGCTCCATTAACTTTGCAATGCAATTTATATACATAAATCACAATATCATTTGATCTGTCAACACTCAGAGACCAATTTCAAGGGCATGTATCAATCAGACGTGTCCTTCCTTGATGTCTTGCAAACTGCAAGTCTTTAACAAACAGCATTTTGGAAAGATGTGAGTAAATAAACTTCCTGACTTTTTTTTTTTTTTTTTGAGGGAAGAGTCCTAAAGTCAGCTGAATTTTTATTCTTTCAGTTTCTTGCTCTAGGAACTGAATTGTGAAATAACAAACACAGAACCAATTAATTCACTGGAAGAGTACCAATATTCTTAATTTAATTTACATCATTTGGAGCACTGCTCCTATGCCTAAGAGATGAAAATCTTTTGGTTTTGGCAGCAACTTTAAATAGACAACATAAAAAGTGAAGTGAATAGATGCTACATTTAGCTGTTTGGGTGACATCTGTGTCTAGTTGCATAGTCAGACTAACTTAATAAAGAAATTATTTGCATGTTACCTTCTAAAGACAGACTGAACAACCAAAGCTCAAGTAGAGTGACAAAAGCTCAAATGTGACAGTCAAAGCTTCTGCTATTGCCCAATTTGGTTTTTGTTTGTTTGTTGTTTGCTGTTTTTGTTTTGTTTGGGGGATTTTTTTTTTTTTTTTTTTTTTTTGGTACTGGGGATCAAACTCACAACCAGGCAGGCACTTATGCTGCTGAGCTAAATTCCCAGCCCCCAAATTTCCCAATTTATAAACCTCAGCTATACTACTTACGTATTTCTATGGGATTTTGTTCTTTTCTTTTGAGGTTCTTGGACTTGAACACAGGGCCTTGACCATGCCAGTCAAGCACTCTGCCACTGAGTTATTACCTCCAGCCCTAGGAAGTATTCTTTACATAAAAATGAGAGGGTTTGATTAGGCTGATTTTAGTTTAGAGTTTTGATACTATAATTGTTAGTTTCTAGGGAGGAAAAAAAAAGTACATGAGATTATATAATCTAGATTTAAAGTCTAAGATCTCTTAGTTTTACCATATCCTAAAATTATTTACAAACCTCTAAGTAAAAAATAACTTCTATACTAAATACTAGTAATGCTATGCTAACAATTGCTATGGTCTGAATGATTTTGTGTTCTCCAAAAATGTATATATTAATACTTAGATATTAATGCGATGGTATTAGAAAGTGGAGCCTTTGGAGATGAAGAGATCACGAGAATGGAGCCATCATGATTGAGATTAGTTCCCTTAATAAAGAGGCCTGAGGGAGCTTGCTTGCTTCTTCTGCTATGTGAAGACACAGCAAGGAGGCACCATTAGGAACCAGATGATGACTTGTCCAGGATCACGATCTGGGACTTCTCAGCCTCCAGAACTATGAAAAACATTCTTGTTATTCATAAACCATCCAGTTTCTAGTATTTTGTTGTAACATCCTAAATAGACTAATGTACTACTCAATATCATAGCAACTCAACAAGTATGCTCAGTTAAAATAATACACTTTTAGAAATTTAATGTAATCATGAAATAGAGAAGTTGTTGGATAGTACCTCCACTAAAGCTTTTTTAAAAAGAAATCAGACTCCTAAGAGAACAAGAAGAAAAATTACAAATAAAATATTTTCAAAAGATGTTACATACCTGATAAAGGACTGTTGTTCGAAATTCATAAAAATTCCTAAAATTCAACAGTAAAAAAATGAACAATCTTATCTAAAAATGGGCAAATGACAAAAGAGCTAAACAGACATATACATCTTATCAGAGATGATATATAGATATCCAGTAAGCATATAAAAACATGTTAACACCATATGTCCTTAGGGAATTGCCAACTAAAACAATGAGAAATCTACTATAATATCCAAAATCTAATACCCCGATGACAGCAAATGTTGACACAGACGTGGAGCAACTGGAACTCTCATTCATTGTTTGTGGTAACACAAAATGGTACTGACTCTTTGGAAGATACTTTGTAAGTTTCTTATGAAACTAAACACACTGTCACTAAATGATCCAGGAATTACACTCCTTGATATTTACCCAACGCACTCAAAAACTTATACCCACACAAAAACCTATGCACAGATGTTTACAACAGTTTTATTCATTACTGCAAAAAACTTGGAAACAAAAATGCCCTGCAGTAGGTAAATGAATAAACCTGCTGCGGTACATCCAGACAATGAAATATTTTATTGCTAAGAAGAGATGTACTACCAAGCTCAGGAAAAGACACGGAGGAACCTTTAACGTGTATCAGAAGTGAAAGAACCTAGTCTGAACAGGTTTCACACAGTATCATTCTAGTCTGACATTCTGAAAAAGGCAAAACTATTGAGACAGTAAAAAGACCAGTGGGTGGTTTGGAAGTGGGATGAACAGGTGAAGTAGGGAAGATATTTATGGCAGTGAAACAATTTGCATGTTACTATCTTGGTGGTTACATGTCACTATACATTTGCTGTAGAATACACAACACCAAATGTAAACTGTGAACTTTGGGTTGTGCCACATATAACAAAAGTATCACTTTGACATCATGGGATGTCGGTATTACAGATACCATGCATGAGAATAGGGAGAATAGGGAAGCAGCACTTTCTGCCAAATTTTGCTATGAATCTAAAATTACTCTAAAAAAATAAAGCCTGTTTAAAAATAAAGAAGACACATAGATCTAAATGTAAATTATTTTTACTCTCCCCTCAAATAAAATGCCAAATTTCAGGAGGAAAAAGAGTATAGACTCATCCAGCAGGTGCCTTTTGTCCTTGGCTTTTCTATTCTCTCCAGATCTTAGCCAAGATGCTAAAAGTGAAGCAGCCATATGAGGCAAAGAGCCACACAAAGCAGAAAAGTGAAAAGAGCCTGGCTGTATCCTGTATTAGCTCCTCAGTACTGCCATCACAATTTCCAAAACCTGGGTGACTCAAGTCAACAGAAATTTATTCTGTCACAGTTCTAGATGAAAGAAGTCCTTGGTGTTCCTTGGTTTGTCACAGGGTAACTCCAGTCTCTGCTTCCTTGCTCAGCTGGTCATCTTCTCCTGGGTCTCTACAGTTTAATCTTTTTATAAGAACATTAGTTTCAGAGCAAAGCCAGACACCAGCTTTTTCGTATGAGTAGACACAATTCTCAGACTGCAGGGGAAGAGAACAAGAAGTCAACAAGAAGCCAGCCCTCCCTGAGAGTCAGCGCCATGTGTGGGCTGCTGGGGAGAGAACCGGAAGCCAGCCAGTCCTGCAAGCAGGCTGGAAGGCAAGAAGAGCCAACCCTCCCTCCTCCACTGTGAGCAACTGGCTGCTTACAGTTTCAGGAGAAACACAGGCTGCAGTGATAGCCATTGAGGCAAAATACAATTTAATGTTCGTAGTGTTTAGTATTTCACTGACTTTGCAGGACTTTGGCATATATTTGTGGGGGAGGAGAGGCCACAACTCAACTTTAAACAGCCCTGGGTGGCATTCTGAGATGCTCTAACACCTCTAAATTTACTGGGAAAACTGAAGCTCCCCGTTTGTGTAACGTTCTGTATATTCACAACAGAGTGCATTCCTTTCTAACACAGTATCTTCTAAGTGAAGACCCTGAAAAATTTAAAACTCTTCCACTTGGAGCCTATCTATTCGGAGGACGGTCTATAATCCGCAAGAGAGATCATTATTCTCTTATTTAAGAATAGTAGAGGGTGGGTGGGGACTTCTGCTCAGCTAAGATTTTTTACTCGTAATTTAAAGATCAAATCTGTTTTCAGAATACAGTTTGCCAGATACTGAAAAGGTCAGTGGACATGTATTCAGCAGCCAAATTTAAGTTCTAAGTCTGCCCTAGACTCACACCCGTCTCAGATATATCTTCATTAGTCACCACCCGGTCAATGAGAATATAAATGCCGCTTTTGTGCTTTTATTACCAGAAGCACAGTGGACTTGTCCAACACAATCATGTTCAGTTTTACGATACCAGCTCTCTGCCAGGTGTGGAGCTTGGAAATAAATGTGCCAGAAAATACCTTAAGGAGCCAACACTGAAATTTGTCATAAGTATAAGCGGAGTTCTTAGACCATTTTTGTGGCATCCATAACCAGGAACATAACCATGATTCATTCAATTTATTTATGGGCTCCCACAGCAAAGACAAGCAAATGCTCCCATCATCTGTTAGTCAGAGAGCCCTGAGAGGTTGCTTTCTTGCCCGGTGGGCTCAGTGAAGGCTGAGAGTAAATAGATATCCCCTAAGAAAACTGAGGACTCGCATGGCAAATCCAGACTTTACATTTGCTTCCTTTCTCTAAAATAGTATTTTTTGAATGCCTGTCTTCTGCCAGACTTACAGCAGGCACCAAAGAACTAGCTCTACCTTCAAGAGGCCTGCAGTTTGGCTACAGAGATAGCCAAATCAGTAGAAAACCAAAACAAGGCAGTAAGCGGTGCAACTGTTTAAAAACAGAGTGTTAGGGAAGCCCGCAGCCACAGCAACGAATACTTTTTGAGGTGGTCAGGGAGATGCTCCCGCTGACACTGAAGATACTGAGGACACTTACACTAGACAGGCAGAGGACGGGAGCAGCATGTGCAGAGGCCTGGAAGCCAGACAGCACGTGGCATATCTGGAAATCTGAACCTGATGGGGAGGGCTATGGGGCTTGCGGAAGACATCAATAAGGGGAATGATATGTGGTCCCTAGTATGAGGAACCACATAGGGTCCCTAGTGTTGCAGAAGAAGTCACTGAAAAACTGTGACTTATGGATCAAGTTTGTGCTTCAGATTCTTCGTGGCAGCAGTGTACAGATGGATAAATACTGAACAATGAGTATCAGCCGTGGTACTCTGAGGTACAGGGCTTAGAAAGAAGTGGGAGAGGAGATACACTGAAGAATTAAAACTGAGGGCTGGGGATTTAGCTCAGCAGCTCAAGCTCTTGCTTGATAAGTACAAGGTTATGAGTTTGATCCCTGGTACCAAAAAACAAACAAACAAAAAAAGAAGTAAAACTCATAGCATCTGATGAGATATCAATAATGGGGTATGTATGGGAATAGCAGAAATCCAAAAGTAATAAAGTTTATGCTTTTGTTAAGTGGTATAAGTGTCAGTGTGTTCTTACAGTTTAGAAATGAGGATGCCAGATAAAAAGTTAATTCTCTAACATTTATATTCAAAATCCATATTTATATATTTAAAAAGTAATTGACTTCTGATCTCAACAAAGGTTTAATATAATATCATTAAAGATTTTTAACATGAAAAGAAAATGTATAGACTTTGATGGAGATGAATGATGAGACAAAACCACATAGAGTGTAAAAGTCATCATATATGATTCAGTAGTTCTGAGTTATTTTCAGTTTACAGTTTCCTTGAATCTCACCCTCAGTTCCAGTCAGTGGCCCATATGTTTTCTATTTTGTAGGCAATGAAAAAGTGATCTATTGGAGCCCAAAGGAACTTCAGAGATAATGAAATACGGAGTCTCTTAACTTGGAAGTACTACATAACAACATTAAAACATTTTAAGATAAGAAATACTCAGAATACCATTATGCTAAAAGACAGTAGATGTAATGCAAAGACCAGAGGCTTAGTAACTATTATAAGCAAAGGCATCTTAGACGTGGAATTGTTTGGATTAAATGAGGCAGCGTATGTAAATCAGCAAGCACAATTCTCAGTAATGGACAGCTATCGCACCAGAAACTACCAGCCAAAATCCATTCGCTGCTGAGTCTGTGCCTAAAGCAGGCCATAAAGAATGTATTTCCCATACATTCAACTATTACATGAATGAATGCATGAGAATGTATACATTCCCATGCCTATACTCAACTAAGAATGTATTTCCCCTACAACTAGTCTTGTAAGGCTATATTGCAGTTCAGTATAGCTTTACAACAATAGTCACCAAAGTTGCATAAGCAGAAATAATGGGCATTGCTTCTCAGGTTGGACCCTATGGTACCACCTAAATTTCTTCTGTGATTGAACACAGATATGTAACAACCCAGAAGATGAGGACAATGCCCAGTGCCTTAGCGAATAACATGAGAACAGACAGAAAGAACCTGAGTCCTTGGGTGGTCACGCAGAACAGAGTTGTCCCTGCCCTGGATTGCTGTGAAAGAAAACAAACATTTTTGTCTTTTAAGCCACTGAATTGTCAGGAATCTGTTAGAGCAGGTTCATTTTTGTCCAAAATCATCCAATCTCTTTCTTTTTCCTGTTCTTCTCTAACACAACTATTTCATTTTTGCAATAATATCTTCCATGAGTATAAATGCTTTCAATAGCTGCACTCACAATGTGCATGTTATCTGGAATTCTGTCAGTTGAATTTTTCATATCACGGCTATGTTCCAGATTCAAAATTGTCGTTATTAATTTTAGAATACAAAATTAAATTTCTCAGAGAAGAATAATACCATGAAGAGTTTGGATTTGTTTTGAGATTCTCCCTTTATGTTAAGGAAGTGGCATCAGCAGTCACGTGAGAGAAGGTTGGGGTTGGATGCTGTTGGTCAACGGGAAGTTTTTAAGGTTATCACTTTCTCAGGAGCTGACCTTTCTGGCTGAGCCACTAGAAAACCTGACTCCTCTTCACCCAACAATTACTTTCTTCCTAAAACAGATTAACTTTTTAAATGGAAGTTGAGATCATCCGAAAAGCATCAAAAACTTTTCTAAGGAATAAATGACCCATTGTAATTCTTTCCTGTATAGGAGAAAACAGTGTCCTTTTGATCTGTTGACCCTTACAATGTTTGGGATTTCATGCCCTTAAGAAGGTTAGCAAAAAACATGTTAAACTTAGTATCATTTCAAGAAGATAAAAATTAATAAAATATTACAGATATAATGATTATTTGAAGGAGAAAATGGAATGCAAACAAGGCTAAAACTCAATTGGTTCTTGCAAAAAAGGAAATAAATTAAGAAACTTATTTGCAAATCAACCTAAAAGCACTTGTTAAGCACTTACAATACGCAAGGCACTATCTCTTGTACCATCCCACACTTGGATACAGCCCATGGTCATTGTTTTTGAAGTCTAGTGGGGATAACAGACGAAGCTAGCAGAAATTTGTGATAGAATGAAATACTTGTATGAGAAAATTGCATTTGGGTAATTTTGAAAGACATTAACGTGGAAGAAGAAAAAAGAGAAAAGAGAAAGTCTTACTGTCAGAAAAGAAAAGCAGTGTTTGTCTTCCTCCAATTCCCATTTCTCAACCTGTGAAGGTTACCTGCCTCTAAAATATTTGAGAAAATATGTCATATTTGCTCCTGAGCCACCCTCCTTTGCAGCTACCTCTTGGGGTCACTCACTCCTGTCCATTGCCCTCATCCTGATTCTTCATCTTGGTGCCACCTGTTTAACGTGAGATCTTTTTCTCATGGAATGATAATAGTCTCCATGGAAGGATGGGTCTCGTTCCATTTTATTTCTCTTTAATTCCCCATAGCAATACAGAACCTGTGTGTATCACAGAGTGAATTAAAGTGTTGGTGAAAACCAGGCAGAATGTACAGGGGGAGAAAACTTAAAATTAATGACAAATGTGATAGTTCTCATGGCCCAGGAGGAAAGAACTGTAGGTCCTTTTACAGATGACCTAAGAGTGGAAATATTCCAGGTGCTAACCTTGCTCTCTTGCTGAAACCTAGCCTCCTCTTTAAAAATGTTTAGCTCTTCAGTTCTCCAAATGCAAATCTTTACTTCTCGTGCAAACCTTACCCTGGCCAGGGCCCTTGCCTGGATAATTAAAGTATACAGCAGCTACAGAAATGACCTCTATAACAAGGAGACTCAGGACAGCCTCAAAGGCAAAAGTATCAATTTCTGTATCAGTTCACTGTAAATCTTTGCAGCCTCATCGTTCTGGCAATTTTCTCACTAGGTAATTGTTGGACTAAACATATCTCAAACACCTTTTCTAGTGGAAACAGTACTCTTTAAAAAGATAATACACTCAGATTGGTGCAACAACTGTGGAAATCAGTGTGGAGATTCCTCAAAAAACTAGGCTTGGAGGTCCCATTTGACCCAGCTATTCCCTTCTGGGTGTTTTCCCAGAAGAATTAAAAACATCATACCACAGTGATATATATGCACTCATGTTTATGAAACTTTATTTTTCCCACATTAAAAAAAAAGTACGCTCTAAATCTGTATAAAAGAAGGCAAACTTTTTCTAACTGTGACGTTATTTGTCTAAATTCTCCTGGCCACAATAGAAATGGTATTTTATAAGATTATACCAAAAAAGTTTGGGCTTATTTTTCCTAAGTCCAGGCTCAAGTCTACCTCTGCTTCAGATGTAAGACTTGCCGCAGTATCTTGCCAAGCAAAGGAAACATTGGCTTTGATGGCCAACACCAGGTACATGAAGATGGAGGAGGAACTTTGTTCATTTGGGCTTGGTTGAATTTAAGAGCAGGTGCTTCCACTTAATAATTTCCATCAGGGCTGGGAATTTAGCTCAGTGGCTTAAGCACTTTCCTGGTAAGCATCTCAGTACCAAAACAAAATAAAACAAAACAAAAATGTTGTTGGGGATAATTTTTTAAAAAAATTCCATTAGGGCAAGGGAGGAAGATGTACAATAAAAACTAATACTCAAGTCTGGTGCATAACGACCCCATACTGTTTTCCCTCAGCAGAGGACCAGCCTGAACCAGTCATAGTGCTTTGTAGGAATTCATCCAAAGTTTAGAAGCATAATTGAAGCCTAGATACTCAGAGGCTTGCCCCAGGATTTTTTGAACTCTAAAATTGGATGAGAAAAGCCCCTTTCCCTTTAGGAACCAAGAGAGAAGCCATGACAGAGAAAATTTTGCTTTTCCCCAGCAAGAAAATGACTTTCTTTATAACAAAACTGAATAAAACCAACATGCATGAGGCCAGAAGACTGTGCCAAAATGTTCAAGCACTGGTTCCAGTCATGGAGGTCTTAGAGTTTTCATAGTTTCTGAGAACCATCCTTCAGTTCTCTGAGTTGACCCAGTACTTTTTAAACTGAGCTCATATTTTACTTAAACTAGATTTGAGTTGGATTTTTTTTTTCTTGAAAAGAAATAATGGTCCTCAGATTATACCCTCTCCAGAGCAAATCACCTTCCCTGAGCATGGATATGCAAGCCAAAAAAAGTTATTTTCAATAAATGCAAACAAGTCTTACCTGTGCAATCAAGAACTCCCCCTTTGGCTCATGGTATTATTCCAAATGTGACTCATGGGAAAACAATTTTCTAACATGATGGTACAATAATTCTGCTTAGTCAACTAGTTAGATGAAGCTCTGTGGGAGGCCCTGGCCTATTCTGCTGGACTCAGTTCCTCCTATGTATGTAACAAACTACGTATGCCATAGGCCTGTGTTCAACATATAACTGCAATATATTTATGCACATGACATCTGGCAATTATTGGGTAACTTGTGGTCAATAAAACAAAATAAGGTGGCATACTAATAAATGTACTTGGAACCATATCTTAGCCAAGAATCAATATTTGCTAGGACTTTTATTCTTCTTCCACCTTTATAAAAATTATGATTGAGTTTTAGGTGAGCACAGGATGGTTGGTGAAAAGTCTTACACGGTTCTAATAAGCCTCTAGTGGGGGCCTTCACTGATCTGAGAGAAGCAAGCACAATCACACAGATTGCCACTACAACAGACCACATCTGTCTCCTCTGAAGAATTGGGGACAGTCAAGGAACTGCTCTTCACAAACATCTCCCAGCCTGATAGCTCCAAGTGGCTCCTTTGGGACTATCACAATAGACCGTCATTTCTATAACATTTATGTATCAGCTCATTAACTCTGACTCAATCCCACAAAATGTTTCTTTGGAGATACACAAAATAAGAAATCCAGGCAGTTGTGCATTATGGTGCACTCCTGTAATCCTAGCACTTAGGAGACTGAGACAGAGTTTGAGGTCAGCCTGAACACCACAGTGAGTTCAAGGTCAGCTTGAATTATACAGTGAGTTTGTCTCAGTGAGAAAGAAATTCAGAATTTGGTGAACTGTCTAGCAATGACTAGACCAGAGATAGCTTGGTAACTTCCAGAAATTCAACCTTGTCATTAGGAGGTGTCTGCTGGACCTGATGGCACATGCCTGTAATCCAGCACTCTGTGAAGCTGAGGGCTGAGGCAGAATGGTCATAAGTTCAAGATCAACCTGGGCAGCTTAGCAACTTGTAAGACACTGTCTCAAAGAAAAAGCCTGGGGATGTAGCTCAGTGCTAAAAGAACTGGGTTCAGTCTGCAGTGTCATGGAGGGGGGAGCAAACTCAAATGTCTACACTTTATACCAGACTCATGTACTTCCAAATTTTTGTTAATTCATGGCTCAGACCACAAAAGCATCTCCTTGCCTCTATATGTGGCTCAAACTCCCATTTCATATCTACCCCAGTGAAAATACCAGTCCTAGTCCCACATCTTGGAATCCCACGGGACTCTCATACTGATGGCCATTCCCAGCTCTGAATGCTGCCTTCTCTGATTGGTTTAATTGATGGATTATCTTGCCACATAGATCATGCTGTCCCTCTTCTCTACCACATTAACCCAATCATTGCGCTCTGCATCTCTGGTCCCAGAGGACTCATGCTCACATGTGTGTAACATTTGCACTATGCACTGTCTATGCAGAATTCACAGAGCTTGGATGCTGAAGATGAGGTTTGCAGCACAGAAATAGAAAGATCATAAAATTGAACATCACATAATCTACATCCTAAAAGATTTTCAGGGGGCCCACATTTCTCTGCCCCTCACTCTCCCACATTCTCCTACCTCTTAGTTTGTGCCACTTCTTTGTGTTTATTATAGAGCTGTTTAGCTATGACTCATCTTTGTCCCCCATTACATCCTACTTTTAAGAGGATCTTCTACTCCTAGCAACTTACCTTGTATTTCCCTAGCAGGGATTCTGCCTCTAGCTGTTAAAAATCTCCTCTCCTTATCAGAATACCTAGAATGAATTGAATCCTAAAACTGGAAAATTCTAAAGCATATTAGGTTTTTGTACTTAGTTTCATGTGTTCTTATACTGGGACAACAAAAGCTCTCAGCACACTTCTCTTCTTGTCTAAAGAACATCGCAGGGAAGAGACGATAGCTAAGTGATAGAGTTTTTCCCTAGCATGCACAAGGCTCTAGGTTTGACCTCCAGTACCACAACATAAAAGAGATAAAGAGAGAGAGAGAGAGACAGAGAGACAGAGAGAGACAGAGACAGAGACAGAGACAGAGAGAGAGAGAGAGAGAGAGAGAGAGAGAGAGAGAGAGAGATTACCCAGTTCATCTGCTGCAGGTACTCATAAAGTAGTGATATTGCTATCATACTGTGGGATATTAGGCTGGAAAAACTTTTATATTCTCAATGTATAACAAATTAATTAAATCTTAAATTAAATTTTAAAAGACACATTTGTAAGAATGGAAAGAAAGCTAGATTCCTTCCTGCAACAGAACATGTGAACTTACGAATTTCAATGACGTCAGGAAGCGGCTGGTCTATGGATTGACCTTTGTCCTCTAGTGTGATTAATAACTACATCATTTTTGGACTTAGAAGTGGAGTGCTTTTCCAATTCTGCACAGTAATTTCTATCAAATAAATTGCTTATTTTTATTTTACTCTTTTACTTCCCAGTAATATGCACAAACAGGCAGGATTCCTCTTCTAGAGAGGGCAAGTAATGCACATGGATAAGCAACCTATGAATTGGAATTCCTCTCTTTAAGTCCATAAATTATACTTGCATCTTGGACATGAGAGACTAGGGTTTTAATGTGGTGGCCTAAGCTACCTAAAGCCAACTCAACAACAGGAGATTCAGGCAATGGGTTGGTTATCTTCCCTCCTCAAAACCACAGAGATGAGGTCAACTTCCCCAAGATTTCCGGTGAGTCAGCTGCTCAGGGCTCACCTGTGTCTGATCTTTAGCTCCTCCACCCCGAGAACTGCTTGTACTGGTTCAGATTCAGCATGAGTCTCACTGTACTCCAGCCCCATAGACCTCTGTGCAGTTCCCTAAATGCACAAGGCATGTCCAGCTGTGACAGTCTGTCCTGATGCTTCTCCAGTTGGAAAGCTCATTCCCCATGTATCCCCATGAACACTTCACTCACATGGTCCATTCAGAGAGACACTCTCTACTATCCTATTCAAACAAGATCCTGGCACCCTATGTCCCTCTTCCTTGACTCATCTTTCTCCATAGAATTTATTGCTACTGGAAATTATATCATAAACTTATTTCATGTCTCCCTACTAGGAAATCCCTGAGGTCAAGGACTTCGTTTAATGCACCACTGAGTCCCAGGATGTAGAACAGTGACATTCACAATAGAGTGTAATGACCAAATGCATGAATGATGACTGTCATCTATAGAAGAAGCCACAGAAGAAACTGTTGCTTAGTGGTGTACAGAATGGATTTTAGAGATAGAAGACCCAGGTTCTGGCTCCTCTATCTACATGCTGTCTAAATTTCACTGAGTCATTTTACTTAGCTCAGGATTCTTGTACAGATAAACAAGATAACAAGTGAAATTCTCTTGGCAAGTTAAACATCGTTTCTCCATTGTTCCAGCCCTCTTATTTTATAGATAAGGAATCAAAAGGAGACTGAGGCAGAGCGACCAGGGCAACATCTCGAATCTTAAAACTACTTTCAAAGAAGAAAGAAATCCCCTCATGAAGGAATCCTCGACAAGCATCAAAACCCTTAAATACATATGTTCACTTTGAGTCAGCTGTTTTATTTCTGCAAACCTCTCTTAAGGAAATAATCATGTATTGTGCAGATTTAACTATACAGATTTTTAATTATAGCATTACTTACAATAGAAATTAGAAATACACTAAATTTCCAACAGGGAATTGATTTAATAAATTCTGGTATAGTCACATGATGTAATATCACAAAGCAGTTGAGAATGGAAGGGAAGAATAGTTAGTATACAAAATGCTCAAATGGAAAGGGAAAAAAAAAAACCAAAACATGCCAAAAGATCTGGGTGGTTAAAATCAGGATAAATTACATTTTCTTCTTTGTGCTTCTCTGAATTTCCCATATTTTCTCCAATTAATAGGCATCAGCTTTAAACTTGCTCTTAAATGAGAAAATGGTGCTTTGTCATCTTTACAAAAAACATTGGTACATTTTGTGAGGAGAACAATGAGAGTGGCCTAAACTGAAAGGAGTGACTCTGGTCCTGATGGGATGAAATTTTTATCCCCCTCTCTAAATGTCATGGTTGTGAGTGAGTGATCTCCCTAAAGGCTTTGGCGCACAGCAAATTCCAGAGTATTCTGGCTTCATGACCTGTGCATGTGTCTGAACATCTACATTACTCTGTATTAGCACATTTAACTGATGACCTTAGCTGTGCTGCATTTTTTAAAACCAAATTGACTTACAGCATTACTCATTAGATTTAAGTACCCGGATGATTCATCATTTACTGTAAATCTATTAGATAGATTACACTGCAAAATTCACTATTGTCAGTGTGGCAAGCCTGCCTGGAAATTAAGAATGGGAAGAGAAATTGAAGGAGAGAGATTCCTGTCTGTGATTTGAAATTTAAACTTAGATAGCTATGACAAATATCTGAGCCCCAGCCAAATAGGGCTGAGGCATCTGTCACATGTCTTAAATATTCCACTCTAATAATAGCGTAGGATTTCTTTTGGAATAAGCTAATGCCTTGCTTCATAAGGAAAAGTCTTGCATGCTAAAATACTTTAAGGAGTATTTCCTTACCCTTTAAAAAGATATTCACGACCTAACTTGGCTGCATATGTGTTACATGTAATGATCGTTGGGCTTCTGCTGGTTAAATATAGCCCCAAACGAAAAGCGCGTTCAGCTGGGGGCCCTCGCTCACCAGATGTTATTCCACTAATAGTGAGTGAGCTCATCCTTGGTGTGGAAGAAGCTTATTCATTTGGGAGAGAATAATGAAAGTGAGACAATCATTACATCACCTTTTCCTGTACATTATCCTCCCCTGCAGCTAACAAGGAAAACATGCTGCCCTGTTCATTATACACAAACTCCTGCTTCTGCTTTTAGAGATCTTCAGGAGGTGAATCATGGGATGAGGGTACAAATTAAAATTTGAGTATCATATCTGATGATGAACACAGGGAAAGTTAGACTCTGGGACAGCTGCCACCTCAGACCCCAGCACCCCGCTCTAGGAGGTGAGGTACTGAGTCCTTACTCCCAGGGGTCCTGTCCTCTCCTCACTCAGTTGTGGGGAGGTCTCACGTTCTCGGCTGGCCATCAGGGAGGCCAAGACCGTCATTTCTAGAAACATAAAGACTTTTGAAGGATGGGATCAACTTTTACAGTAATGCTCAGGAGAGCATGTCTTTTAGTGTCTGAATGACTCATGTGAGCTGCCTGTCAAACCTCAAGCTCAAAATAAAATTAATTTACAGATAATGTAGCAAGAAAATGGAAAGGTTGTTTTGTTGCATGCACACAGCGCACATATGTGTGCTATTTATTTTTTTTTAAAAGACAAAGGCAATCTTTATATGAGAAACTGACTTTTTAAAGAAAACACATCTTTATTAGCCAGAAACCTCAGCTCATTGCTGAATTGCACGGCAGCAGCCTTCTCAATACAGTAACTACTCAACGACAAACAATTTTAAACACTAAGTGTATTTAATAGTACATGTATTTAAGGCCTTCACTTTCCACCATGTGCTTACACTGACTTGGTTTTTCTCTTGCATTAGCCATCTTAATGGAACAGAATCACAAAAGAAAGAGAAATATCCATCAACAATATGCTGTTTGAACTTAGCTATAGCTGGACACCTGCTCTGTTTCTTTTCTTTTCTTCATGTCTCTTGTGTGCTGTGGTTTAGATCTACAGTGTCCCCTCAAATTCTCGTGTGCTCAGAAATGGGGCTCTCAGAATGTGGCTGGATCATGGGAGTGCTCTCCTTACCAGTGGACTCATCCACCGATGAGTTCAGTAGCTATATGGGCTGCTAGGTTAATTTCTGGGGTCATGACCTGGAAGTGTATATCTCTCTTCCGGGCTCTTTCCTTGTCCTTTTCTGCTCCATAACCACCATATGTGAACAGCTGTCCTTTGCCAGGCCCCTGTGCCATATCATTTCTGTCTTTGAGCCAGTCAACCTTGGACTGAAACCAATGAGCCAAAATTAAACCTCTTCTTTAAGTGGCAGGTGATGGATATTTTGTCCCAGTAACAAGAAAGTAACCAAGACAAGCTGCTTGAAAGTGCTCTTTTGGGGGCCCAATTGTCATCTTAGGGAGAAAATTTGATGGCTGAAGAAATAGCCAATAACCGAGCCTCCTGTATTTTAAATCTCTATTCTATTTTTTACCAAATGGATCACTACCACCTTTTGTAGCACACTTTGCACAAGCAGGGCTGGAATGAAAATCAGGTCTTCCTATCCTCATAAGTGAAATAAATCAGACTCATATTTGTAAATATTGAATTGTCTCTCTAGTATGAAAAATAATAATAAAAAACTGAAAGAGTAGTAAGTTCCAAAGTGCATAATAGATATTGAGATAATGAAAAGGAAAGAAAGTGCTCTAAAGGATGTAACAGTGTGTATGTTTAAGTGTGCAAAAAGATAACCATACTACTGAGTTTTTGTTAGTTCAGCAGAATTAGCAAAATGGTTTGTATTGTCATTGTTTGATCATCCACTTTTTATGCTTTGATTTTGTAACTTGAGCAACTACTTCTAAGATAACCATATGTAATTTACCAACTAGTGATTTCTTATTGGTTTTTTTAAAAAATTCTATATTTTATTTATTTATTTTTATCAGTACAAGGGGTTGAACTCATGACTGCACACTTGCAAGGCAGGGGCTTATGCTGCTGAGCTAAATCTCCAGGCCCTAAAAATTCTGTATTATTTCTACGCTTTTGTCTGGTTTTTTTTTTTTCCTCTAAAAAAAAAAAAAGATTTCCGGAAGAATATTGCAGATAGATAGCAGCAGCTATGGAGGTTCTCTGAGATACCCGCTTAAAATCCAGGAATGCTGCGGTAGACAAGTCCTAAGCAAGGGGAAATACATCCTGCCGACCCAAGAATGAACTAAGCTAAGAGAAACCAACTAAAAATCCAATCCTGGTGCTATAACAGGAACAGATAAAATCTCAGTGCTAAAGCTAGAACCCGCACCACTGGAAGCTGAGATTTGAATTTCCTGCTGCTGCTGTGTCCAAATCTGCAGGGCAGGGAGAGAGACGCGTGAAAGCTCTGAGAGCAGGAATCTGCAAATGCAGTTCAGAACAGGACTAGCAGGGAGCCCTACATTGACTTGCGGTGAGTGAGCAGATGGGGACCCTTTCATAGGGTAGAAGGCTCCAGCAAAGGACATACTGGGACCAGGCAGACTTGCGAAAACAGGGCACTGAGGTGACTTCAGTCACATATTCCCCTCTCAAGCGGGATTGGTGGCGAGTGCCTGGCCTGTGTGACACTGCTGACTAAGACCCAGTAAGCTAGCCCAAACCAGGTCACAGCGCCTGGAGGTGCACCCTAGCGGTGAAGCCTTCAGTTGGTTGACCTGGAGGGGCAGGCCCAGCAGAAGCTGCCCAGGTCTGTGTCTCCCTAGTACACTGCAGTGGGCAGGAACACCTAGCCAGCACAATTGAAACAAACTGTAACCAAAAAAGAGGAAAAAAAAATTGGGCGTCCTACAATTGCTTGTATGAAAGGAACAAAAAATATGGGAAGAGGAAGCAACAAGAAAGGGTCCTCAATCCCCAATCCTGAGAACACTGATCCAGGAAAAGGAAATGCAAAGGAAGACAGAAAACATGCAATATCAGACACAGCACCAATAGACATAAAGCGATATCTCCAGAGCCTCATAGACGAGTTTAAAAATGAAGTATTTAACAAAATAAAGCAAGATATAAGTAGAATAGTTAGAGAAATGCTAAGCACCACCCAAGAAAAAACAGATGGTGGAATGGAAAAACAGAAAAAAAAGGGAGAATGGTTGGATGGAGAAAATAGAGAAAACATAGAATATGTGAAGCAGGTTCAAAGAGATTACCAGGAAACTAAAAACTCTATTGAAAGCTGGCATAGCAGTTTGAAAGAAACTAAAGATAGATTATCTGATTTGGAGGGCAGACTTGTAATATGGAGCATGGAATGAAAAACTTCTTAAAAACAACAAGAAAACAAACAGCAACTACAATGGCTAGATGATGATAAGAGGATCTATAACCTAAGAATTAAGAACATAAAAGAAGAAGTAGGGACACAAACAAATGGACTACAAAAGCTATTCACAGGACTTCTGGAAGAACATGGCAGACAGATAGCAGCAGCTACGGAGGCTCTCTGAAAGACCCAGCTTAGAATTCAGGAATGGTGCGGAGTAAGGAATCATAAGCAAGTGGAGATATGCCCTGCTGACGCAAGAACAAACTAGGCTGAGAGAAACCAACTTGGAATGCAATCCTGGTGCTATAACAGAAACAGAAAAGCCTCAGTATGGAAGCTGGAGCCCGCGGCATTGGAAGCCGCGATTTGGGTTTCCCGCCGTGTGGCGGCTGCATCTACATCGGCTCGGTAGGGAGAGAGATGCGCAGAAGCTCTGAGAACGGGAATCGGCAAATGGAGCTGAAAGCAGGACGGGCGGGGAGCTATGCATTGACTTGCGGTGAGGTGAGTGAGAGAAACTGAGGCTCTTCCACAGTTTAGGAGACTCCAACAGAGGACATTCTGGGACTGGGCAGACTTGCTGGAACAGGGTGCTGCACTGACTTCAGCTACGTACCCCCCCTCTCAAGCGGGATTGGTGAGAAGTGCCTAGCCTACATGACGCTGCTGGCCGAGACCCAGTAGGCTAGCACAAACCAGATCCCAGAGCGTGAGGGTGACCTGGAGGGGCGGGCCCCGCATAGGCTGCCTGATCTGCAACTTCCTGGTGTGCTGCGGTGGGCGGGAACACCTAGCCAGCACAATTCAATCAGACTGTGGCTGACAGGGAAGGAAGCTGGGCCTCCTATATATGCTTGCATATACAAGGCACAAAGAATATGGGAAGAGGGAGCAACAAGAAAGGCCCTTCGGCCCCCAATCCTGAGAAACAGGCAATAGCGGACACCGCACCAATAGACATAAAGCGCCATCTCGAGAGCCTCATAGATGAGTTCAGGAATGAAGTTATTAATGACCTGAAGCTAGAAATAAGCAGAATAGTTAGAGAAATGCTAAGCACCACCCAAGAAAAAACAGATGGTGGAATGGAAGAACAGAAAACAAGGGGAGAATGGTTTGATGGAGAAAATAGAGAAAACATACAATACATGAAGCAGGTTCAAAGAGATTACCAGGAAACTAAAATCTCTATCGAAAACTGGCATAACAGCTTGAAAGAAACTAAGGACAGACTATCTGAACTGGAGGGCAGATTTGTAATATGGGAGAATGAAATGAAAAACTTCTTAAAAGTAACAAAGAAACAAACAGCAATAATACAAAGACTAGAAGATGATAAGAGGACCCATAACTTAAGAATTAAGAACATAAAAGAAGAAGTAGGGACACAAACAAATGAACTACAAAAGCTACTCACAGAAATAATCCAGGAGAATTTTCCTAATTTAGCAAAAGGTAAAGATACTCAGTTGTATGAAGCATACAGGACCCCAGCCACCTACAGCCCAAACAAAGCAACACCCAGGCATATAATAATAAAACTTGCAGAAATTCAATACAAGAACAGAATATTAAAAGCCATCAGAGACAAGAAACAGACCACTTACAAGGGAACACCCATCAGAATTACAGCAGATTTCTCAGCACAAACCATCAAACCACGAAGAGCATGGGGGGAAATAATTTAAGCTTTGAAAGATAGTAATCTCCAGCCAAGATTGATATATCCTGCACAACTATCCCTGGAAATAGATGGAAAAACAAGGTGCTTCCAGGATAAAGAGGAACTAGGGGAATTTGCAGCCACCAATTCAACTCCACAGAAAATACTGCAGGATAGTCTAAAAAAGGAAAATACCAAGATTCCAGAAATAGTGGCAGAGAGGCCACAATGAATGCAGCAGAGAACAAAATGAAGAAGACAAACTGACAACTAATGACAGAAAAAGAGCTCAACAGAAATGAGGCAGGGAAGATTGGATGATAGGAACAGCTATTTTGGAGAAAATGACATCTTAATAGGTAATACTGATTTAGTATCATCTTGTTTTGAAGTCTCATCAAGATTTTGTTCTTCTGTCTCCAATGGTCTAAACAGGTTGTATCTTACTGGATTTTATTATGTACAATAGTATAAGCAAAAACCTTTTAAATACAAGGAGATTATACAGAAACCATTGTTCATTTTCTGTTAGTCGATTCTAAATACTCTGTAATGCTGTCATTCTCTTAAATGGTTTTACATTGTTTTGATAGATTTAATGCTACAGTATAGGAAGTTGTACTCAAGGATTTCAAGGAAAGAGAAAATATGGTAACTACTTTTATGTCAGGATTATCTGGTGGTGAAACACTATTCTGCTTAAATGGTTATGTTTTGACCTGCGCTGTTTTGCTGCTATGCCCTCTTTTATCTCAATCTCCACTTCATTATTTACTTTTTTATTTTTATCCTTTAATTAAGGGAAAAATAAATAAAAAATAGCAGGATATATTATAGTAACGCACTTTGGCTTTCCATTATCTTGATTTAAAGCCCTGTATTACTCTCACCATCTTGTTTTTGACTGATGTCCCCATGTTCTGTTTTGCTTGATAGTACCAGGTTTGAAAGTTTAGGCAACAGCTGTGAAGATAGTGGGATTTATTATGACGCCCATTCTGGTTGACTATTATCTACTTTTGAAGACCTATACTGTCTCCAATGTTTTGGTTTTGTCGGTTTTGTTCTTTACTGTTTTGTTCAATTTTATTATAACTGATGATATAGGCAATTCTATTAGAGATAGCGGGAGGCATTATAGTAACCATTGTTGATCACCTTGTATTATGCTTTTACATTATCTATTATGTCCACCTTTCTGATTTGATTGACTCTGTTCTGTTATGTCATATTTGGTTCTACTCCCTTCCAAAAAAGTAATAAGAACTGTGGGAGCAACATAACCCAAAATGTGTAAGTGTCATTGTACAAAAGAGAGGAAAAGAAAGTGCGCTAAACGATATAACTGCATGTATATTTAAGTGTATAAGATAGATAATGATATCACTGAGTTTTGTTGGATCATTGAACAGAACTGTTTACAGTCTCACTGTTGGAATGTCCACTTTACAAGCTTTAATTTTGTAACTTGAACAATTATTTCTAAGATAACAATAGGTAATCCATTAACTAGTGATTTCCTACTGTTTATTTCTTTTTCTGTAAATCTGTATAACTTGTACCCTTTCTCTGCTTTTTTTTCCTCCTTAAATAAAATTAAAAAAAAAAAGAAAAGCTATTCACAGAAATAATCCAAGAGAATTTTCCTAATTTAGCAAAAGGTAAAGATACTCAGATGTATGAGGTATACAGGACCCCAGCCCACCTACAACCCAAACAGAGCTACACCCAGGCATATAATAATCAAAATTCCACCCTCTGGCGGCATCCCGCCATGTGAAAGGAACTGTGGGCCAGGGAGCCGAGGCTATGAATAGCGTTGCTTAGGGGTCCAACTGCTGTAGAGGCCTGGGCAATATCAACTATAAAAAGGTTTCCGGGAGAACATGGCAGATAGATAGCAGCAGCTTCAGAGGCTCTCTGAGAAAATGCACTTGAAATCCAGGAATGGTGCTGGGGAGGAAGTCCGAGGCAAGGGGGGATATTCTTTGTCAACGCAGGAACAATTTGAGAATTAAGAGAAACCAACTGGAAATGCAATCCCAGTGATACAGCAGGAACAGATAAGGTCTCAGCATGGAAGCTGGACCCCGCGCAACTGGAAGCAGTGATTTGAATTTCCTGCAGCTGCTGCTGCATCCTGGTCGGCATGGTGTGGGGAGAGGCGCGAAGGCTCTGAGAGTGGGAAGCATTGAATGGAGTTGGGAGTGGGACTGGCTAGGAACCCTGCATTGACCTGCACTGAGTGAGTAGATCGGGGACCCTTCCATAGAGAAGGAGGCTTCAGCGGAGGACATACTTGGACCGGAAGACTACCCGGAATGAGATGCTGCAGTGACTTCAGTCAAATATCTCCCTCTCAAGCGGGATTGGTGGGGAGTGCTTGGCCTATGTGACGCCACTGGCTGAGACCCAGTAGGCTAGCCCAACCCAGGTCCCAGTGCCTGGAGGTGTGCCCTAGCAGTGAAGCCTTCAGTAGGTTGACCTAGAGGGGCAGGCCCGGCATAGGCTACCCGGTCCATACCTCCCTGGTGAACTGCAGTGGGCAGGAACACCTAGCCAGCACAATTCAAACAGACTGTGGCCGACAGAGAAGGAAGCTGGGCCTCCTATATATGCTTGCATATACAAGGCACAAAGAATATGGGAAGAGGGAGCAACAAGAAAGGGTCCTCGGCCCCCAATCCTGAGAAACATGCAGTATCAGACCCAGCACCAATAGACATAAAGCGCTGTCTCCAGACCCTCATAGATGAGTTCAGGAATGAAGTTATTAATGACCTGAAGCAAGACATAAGCAGAATAGTTAGAGAAATGCTAAACACTGCCCAAGAAAAAAACAGATGGTGGAATGGAAGAACAGAAAACAAGGGGACAATGGTTTGATGGAGAAAATAGAGAAAACATAGAATACATGAAGCAGGTTCAAAGAGATTACCAGGAAACTAAAAACTCTATCAAAAACTGGCATAACAGCTTGAAAGAAACTAAGGATAAATTATCTGAACTGGAGGACAGATTTGTAATATGGGAGTGAAAAACTTCTTAAAAATAACAAAAAAACAAAGAGCAATAATACAAATGTTACAAAATGATAAAAGGATCTATAACTTAAGAATTAAGAACATAAAACAAGAAGTGGGGACACAAACAAATGGACTACAAAAGCTATTCACAGAAATAATCCAAGAGAATTTCCCTAATTTAGCAAAAGGTAAAGATACTCAGATATATGAGGCATACAGGACTCCAGCCACCTACAACCCAAACAGAGCTACACCCATGCATATAATAATCAAAATTCCAGAAATCCAATATAAGAACAGAATATTAAAAGCCATCAGAGACAAGAAACAGATCACTTACAAGGGAACACCTATCAGAATTACAGCAGACTTCTCAGCACAAACCATCAAATCATGAAGAGCATGGGGGGAAATAATTCAAGCTTTGAAAGATAACAACTTCCAGCCAAGATTGATATATTCTGCACAACTGTCCCTAGAAACTGATGGAAAAACAAGGTGCTTCCAGGATAAAGAGGAACTAGGGGAATTTGCAGCCACCAATTCAACTCCACAGAAAATACTGCAGGATAGTCTAAAAAAGGAAAATACCAAGATTCCAGAAATAGTGGCAGAGAGGCCACAATGAATGCAGCAGAAAATCAAATGAAGAAGACAAACTGACAACAAACGACAGAAAAAGGGCTCAGCAGAAATGAGGCAGAGAAGATCGGATGGTAGGAACAGCTATTTTGGAGAAAACAAGACATCATAATAGCTAGTACTGATTTAGTATCATCTTGCTTTGAAGTCCCATCAAGCTTTTATTCTTCTGTCTCCATTGGTCTTAACAGGTTGTATCTTATTGGATTTTATTAGATGTGATAATATAAGCAAAAACTTTTATAAACAAGGAGATTATACAGAAACTATTGTTCATTTTCTGCTAGTTGGTTCTAAATACCCTGTAATACTGTCATTCTCTTGAATGGTTTTACATTGTCTTGATATGTTTGGTGCTACAGTATACGAAGTTATACTCAAAGATTTCAAGGAAAGAGACACTATGGTAACTACTTTTATGTCAGGATATCTTGTGGTGAAACACTATTTTGCTTAAATGGTTGTGCTTTGACCTGCCCTCTTTTATCTCAATCTCCTTTTTTTTTTTAATTATTTACTTTTTTATTTTTATCTTCTTAATTAAGGGAAAAATAAAAAAATAGCAGGATACATTATAGTAACCCACTTTGATTTCCTATTAACTTGATTTGAAACCCTGTATAGCCCTCACCATCTTGCTTTGACTGATTTTCCTCTATTCTGCTTTGTGTGATAGTACCAAGTTCGAAAGTATAGGAAAAACTGTGAAGACAATAAGAATCATTATGACGCCCATTCCGGTTGACTATTATCTTCTTTTAAAGTCCTGTAATGTCTCCAATGTTTTGGTTTTATTCTTTACTGTTTTGTTCAATTTTATTATAACTCATGATATAGGCAATTCTTTTTAAGATAGCAAGAGGCAGTATGGTAACTATTGTTGATCACCGAGTATTTTGTTTTTACATTATCTATTATGTCCATCCTTTTGATTTGACTGACTCTGTTCTGTTATGGCACATTTGGTTTTACTCTCCTCAAAAAAAAGTAATAAGAACTGTGGGAGTAATAAAACCCAAAATGTGTAATTGTCATTGTATAAAAGAAAGGAAAAGAAAGTGCTCTAAAGAATATAACTACATATATATTTAAGTGGATAAGATAGATAACCATATTACTGAGTTTTGTTGGATCATTGAACAAAACTGTTTCCAGTCTCACTGTTTGAAAGTCCACTTTATATGCTTTCATTTTGTAACTTGAACAACTATTTCTAAGATAACAATACGTAATCTATTAACTAGTGATTTCCTATGTTTATGTTTTCTGAAATTCTGTATAACTTGTACCCTTTTTCTATTTTTTTCTCCTTAAATAAAAAAAATTTTAAAAAGAAAATTTAAAAAAAATGAGTAAGCTTTGCTCTTTTTTCTTCTTCTCTGCCTCTTCCATATTGGGAGTTGACCCCAGAGCCTTCTCACTTAGCTAAATCTTCAATTTTTTAATTTAATTTTTGTTTTACATTTTGAGATAGGGCCTTGATAAGTTTCTAATTTACACAAACCGGGCTCCAAATTTGAATTCCCTTGCCTCAGCCTCCTAGTGTACAAGAATTTTAGGTGGGAACCTTGCATTTTTCTGGGTATTTCAGAAAGCTCTAGGTGGCTCCGGATGAAACTGAGATATCACTGCCTGGATGCACACAGCTGTAGACCTCGGGGTGGAGTGGAGGCCCAGAGAATCTGAAAGTGCAAGATCCCACTGAAACAGCAGCTGCCACTCAGCCCAACAACTGTCACCCTGTGGGGCAGGGTGTCTCATCAAGTCAGAATTTCTTCCTCAAAAAGCTGGAAGTTAAGATTTCTGCATGAAACTTTTCCATTGAAAAGGTTATCAATTAATTCAGTTTTTAAAAAACCACTGTATGGGCCAACAAATGTGCTGACCAAATCAAATAAGTGTGTGCAAGTCAGTCTGTGTTGTCTGCATTACATTACAAATTCCCTCTAGACTTAAAAATGCTTTTGTCTCAGATGGTGAGATTCATTATGACCTAGGTATACTTTATGGGGGAAAAACCTGAATAAGCTTCTTTGTACACAACTCCTAAACAATAAAACTCCTGACTTCAATCACTATGGAGCAATGTGAGACCTTAACACTATTTCACACTTATAAATAATTGCTTTGATATCATATAAATTCAGCCTGAATTATATGTATATCAAGTCTTATATTTTCTAGGATCTAGTCTCTATCAGCAACCCAACATGATGCATGCTTGCAGTACTATCTCATAACAAAAATAACCCTCTAAAAGATTACTTTGAGTTTTAGGGAATTATTAGCACTGCAAAAATCATTTTCAGCTTTGATAATCATCATTAGTAAAATGGATAGATCCTTTTTAAAAAATTTTTTAAAGAGGGTAAAGTTAAACAGAACGAAACAGATCATAAGAAAATAATTTAAGAAACAAAGATTTCAAAGCAAGACCACCGGAGATCGTCAGTGGAGTAGTTCTCCACTGCACACAAGTGTCTATCATATTGTCTCTTGTTTTCTTCCAAATAGTTGTCCATATGTTCACACACAGTGAATACATACTGAACAAATAGTACTAAACTGATCAGAACAGGATGATGAAGGCAATTTAGGTCTTCAAGACCAGAAAATAAGGAAGTCAACAATGGCTGCCATAATGTCTCTCGTTCTCTTTGAAGTAGCTGTTCATATTTTTATGTATGTTGAAATTAAACAAAAGAGAATAAACTAATATCACTCTGAACAGAGAATAATAGTATTGCTAGCTTTTATATCATAACACTACAGAATTAGCACTGGGTATCTTAGTGTCTCTTTAGAGTATCTTTTCATTACATTGTGCATTAGATAATCTATTCTTGTAAACTGTTTAGAAGTTCTACACATGCATAAATCTTTATATGTATACCTACCCTTTCTGTATTATAGAGAAAAACAGATCAAAACAAGACAGCAAAACAAATTCCTAGAAAAACATGAAATGAAAAAGACATATTAAACCACAATACTAGGTGACCTACAGTAATTACTACGATGTCTCTTGTTATTTTCAATAGAATTGTCTGTATCAATTATGCCTGTGTCAGGCATAATATAATTGAGCGTAGCACTACACAGTAATATTACAAAAACACAACATTGGAGACATTGTAGGACTTCAAAAGCAGTTAATAATCAAACCGGAATGGGTATTCTATTGCATCTTGTTATCTTCAGAGTAATTGCTTTGATTCTTAGATTTGATACTATCAAGCATACCAAATTCGAATAAAATCAGTCAAGACAAAACAGCAATCTACAAACCAGATTCAAATAAGATCAGTCATAGTAAGACAGTTCAAGTAATACAGGGCTTCAGTTAAGTTAATAGGAAATTAAGGACAATTACCATAGTATATCCTGCTATTTTGGGGATAACTGTGCCCTCAAATCTAGTACAAGTAGACAGACTGGAACAGAATAAAATCAAACTAAACAGAGCAATAAGAATAATGTGGCTTTTAAATTCTGATACACTATTAACAATGTCCTCTGCCTTCCTTTTTTTAGATAATTCCTCCCCTTTCCTATTCTCAGGGTGCTTTGTACATTTTGGATCCCACTAACTCCTTTAGTTTTTAGATTAGGGGGCAATCCATTATCTATCTAAATGGTGCTGAACTTTTTTACCCCTGAGCTTGATCTTAAGCTGTATTCCTCTACCTACTAAAGCCTCAAGGTTTTCCTTCCTTATAGCTGAGTAGTTCTCCACTGCACAAAAGTGTCATGACTTTCCAACTCATCTGCAGCTGCTGGACGAGCTGTCCTTATTTCTCTCTGGTTCCCTTCACATAGAGCATTACTTTCTCATCTTCGACTTTTAGTTTATTAACCCTCTTTTAGGTTGATTATATTTCCTATTCAGAGCATCTTGATGGACATTATCGCCTGATCTACTCTGTCTGTGTTTCTTTTTGTTAGTGTACCAAGGCCATCTATGTTAGAGATTATAGCCAACCTTTTCTGCCTCCTTTCTGCTATTTTTCTGCCATTGGTTGTCTACTTTTCTCCTTCATTCTCCTGTCTGCCCCACTCATTGAGGCCTCTCTGCCACTGTTGCTGGAATCCTGGTATTTTTTCTCTCTCAAATGTCCTTCAGTACTTTTTGTAGGGTTGGATTGGTGGCCACAAACTCCCCCAGTTCCTTCTTGTCTTGGAAACATCTTGTTTCTCCATTAATTTTGAGAGACAGTTTTTCAGGGTACATCAATCTGGGTTGGAGGTTATTTTGTTTCAGGACTTGGACTACTTCACCCAAGCTTTTCTTGATTTGATAGTTTGTGTCAAGAAGTCTGCCATGATTTTGATTTTGATTTTGGGTTTTCCTTTATAAGTGATCCGTTTCTTTTCTCTGACCGATTTTAATATTCTGTTCTTGTGATAAATTTCTGAGATCTTGATTATTATATGTCTGGTGTAGATCTGTTTTGGTCATAGGTGGCTGGAGTTCTATATGCCTCATTTATCTGGATATCATTTCCTTTTCCTGTGCTTGGAAAGTTTTCCTTAATTATTTCTGTGAATAGCCTTTGTAATTCATTTGTGTTTACTCCTAGTTCTTCACTCACATTCTTTTTTCTTGATTTATAGATCCTCTTGTCATCTTCTAGCCTTGGTATTGTTACTGTCTGGTTCCTTGTTATTTTTAGGAGATCTTTTCTTTCACGATCACACATTTGCAGATCTACCTTCAACTTTTGAAAGTCCAACTTTAGTTTCTGTCAAGGAATTTTGCCAGCCTTCAATGAAGTTTTTAATTTCCTGGTAATCTCTTTGGATCTGTTTCATATTCTAGATTTTGTTTATCTTGTTCACCAAAAATTTCTCTCCTTTTTCTGGGTTCCTCCATTCTTCCATCTGTGTCTTCTTGAGAGGTGCTTAGCATTTCTTTTATTAATCTTTTTATATATTGCCTCACTTGCATTAGAATTTCAGTTTTAAGTTCATCTATGAAGTCACAAAAGTATTTCTTTATTTCCACTGATGCTGTGTCTGATATTCATGATTGCTGCCCTCTCCAGTTTACTGTTGATCTGAGATGCACACAGGGATGATGTGGGCTGACCTCTCTCCTTTGAGCCAGTCAACCAGCAAGCATCTTCAGCATGTTAGTCTGTGCCATGAGGACGTCACAGGAAAGTTTCGTCCCTGGCTATTGGGTCCCAACCAGGGGTGTGACCCAACCCAAGCAGATCCACCAGTCCTCTTTGGGCCAGGGGTGGCTGAATGATGCCACTGCGGTTCTAGGTTCAGGCCTGTCCTCCCCAACTCCAATATGTCATCCAGCCAGTCACCCTCTCCACGGGACTCAATTCCTAGCATTCACCACGGATTAATGCAACTCTACTCATTGGTTCTGCTCTCCATTGCACAACATCTTCCTGCCAAGGGCCCCAGACTCACCAACTCCTGATTTCAGTGGCCAGGACTTCAGCATGACCATGAATCATCCGACTCCAAGGCGCACACAGCACAGCGTGGGAGTGGCCCCAGTGATAGCGTCTGGTTTCAGCCTTTCATCCACATTTTTCCTTCCTTCCTTTCTTTTTTTTTTTCTTTTTCTCTTTCCTCAGTTTCTTCCTGGGTCATGAAAATCCCTTTCCTTTCATCTGATCTTCTCCATGGTGTTAAATTCTAGTGTCTGGGGGCTGGGAATTTAGCTCAGCGGCATAAGCGCCTGCCTTGTAAGCAGGCAGTCCTGAGTTCAATCCCTGGTACCAACAAAAATTAAAAAAAAAAATAAATTCTAGTGTCTGAGTTGTTTTTCTCAGAGAAGCTGTCTACCCAGCTACCTAACAAGCTGCCATTTCCAGATCGGCTCCCTATCCTTTGTTTTTATATCATACTAAATTCATATTAACTCTAAGTAGATGTTGTAGACTGTGGAGTAGACTGTGGAGGGAGAGAACCAGGCCTCACTATGAAGTAATCTCTACCTGGAAACCACATCATTTTCATTGTTTTGTTGGGTTGGAGTTTTATTCTCTTTTTTACGTTATTTTTTATTTTAAAGATAGTAAAATCCAACAAAACAAGACAGAACAAAGCCAATCAAAACAATGCAGCAAAATTGGTATAGAATTTCAGAGCACGATGCTAGGGAAACAACAAGACTACCATAGTATATCTTGTTATCTTCACAATAGTTGTCCATTCCATCAAGTACAGCAAAATCAAACCAAAAACAAAACAGAATCAAACCAATCAGAACATTATATCAAATAAAGCAAAATAATTAATTAGAACAAAGCAAAACAGTGAGAACAATATTGGACTTCAAAGACAAGATAGAAGGAAATTCCACATATTTGCTATACTGAATACTGTCATCCTCCAAAAAGATGCTCAGACTGCTGGCCCCAGGCCTGAAAAATCAACCATACAACATAAGATTTAGTTGCTTTATGTGCCTTATTAACAATTCAGCCTGTGCTCTGAACCAATCCATTGCTAAGAGAGGGAGGGGGAACAGACACTGAATTTGATTCTCAGCCCATGTGCTGGTAGGCTCACTGGAGGTGCTATCTGAATTTTCTTTCTGGAATCCATGAAGCTTACACAGCTTATCAGAAAGACTGACTGGTTGATTTCTTGGTGGCTTGTCCCAGTCCCAGCATGGCTGATTCTCATTCTGTTTATATTGAATTTGATGGCATGAGTAGCTGTTTAAAATATAGCAAGACATGGTATGGTAGCCATTTTGGATTTACTATTGGCTTGTTTTGAAGTCCTTTATTGTGCTCATTGTTTTTATTTTATTCTATTCTGTTCGATATGTACTATGTCCTAAGGTATTTGCAGCTGTTTTGAAGACAACAAAAGGCATTATGGTAACTATTATTGATTTTTGTAATATTTTAAAGTCCTGTATCACTTATACTGGTTTATTTTGATTGGTTTCATTCTGTTTTATTTTGCTTGATTTTATCCTCTTTAAAATACAAAAATACACAAAAATATTACCACCAAATAATAAACTAGTAAATTTGAGATATTTTTCTTAAAACTTGAATAACTAGTGCTCGCTTCAGCAGCACATATACTAAAATCGGAACGATACAGAGAAGATTAGCATGGCCCCTGTGCAAGGATGACATGCAAATTCGTGAAGCATTCCATATTTTTTCTTGTTTTGAAGTCCCATCAAGCTTTTATTTTTCTGTCTCCATCGGTTTTTAACCTGTTGTATCTTATTGGATTTTATTATATGTTATAATATAAACAAAAACTTTTATATACAAGGAGATTATACAGAAATTATTGTTCATTTTCTGTTAGTTGATTCTAAATACCCTGTAATACTGTCATTCTCTTGAACGGTTTAAATTGTCTTGATATGTTTGATGCTACAGTATACGAAGTTATACCCAAAGATTTTAAGGGAAGAAACACTATGGTAACTACTATTATGTCAAGATTATCTTGTAGTGAAACACTATTTTGCTTAAATGGCTATGTTTTGACCTGCGCTGTTTTGTTGCTATGCCCTCTTTTTTATCTCAATCTCCTTTTTATTATCTACTTTTTCATTTTTATCCTTTTAATTAAGGGAAGAATAAAAAATAGCAGGATATATTATAGTAAACCACATTGATTTCCTATTAACTTGATTTGAAACCCTGTATTGCTCTCACCATCTTGTTTTGACTGATTTTCCTCTATTCTGCTTTGCTTGATAGTACCAAGTTCGAGAGTATAGGCAACAACTATGAAGACAATAAGATTCATTATGACGCCCATTCTGGTTGACTATTATCTTCTTTTGAAGTCCTCTAATGTCTCCAATGTTTTGGTTTTATTGGTCTTGTTCTTTACTGTTTTGTTCAATTTTATTATAACTGATGATATAGGCAATTCTTTTTAAGATAGCAAGAGGCATTATGGTAACCATTGTTGATCACCTTGTATTTTGTTTTTACATTATGTATTATGTCCATCCTTTTGATTTGACTGACTCTGTCCTGTTATGTCACATTTGGTTTTACTTTCTTAAAAAAAAAAAAAGTAATAAGAACTATGGGAGTAATAAAACCCAAAATGTGTAATTGTTATTGTACAAAAGAAAGGAAAAGAAAGTGCTCTAAAGAATATAACTGCATATATATTTAAGTGTATAAGATAGATAACCATATTACTGAGTTTTGTTGGATCATTGAACAAAACTGTTTCCAGTCTCACTGTTTGAAAGTCCCCTCTATATGCTTTAATTTTGTAACTTGAACAATTATTTCTAAAATGACAATATGTAATTAGTGATTTCCTATTGTTTATTTTTTCTGAAATTCTGTATAACTTGTACCCTTTTTCTGTTTTTTTCCTTTTTTCTCCTTAAATAAAATAAAAAAAAACTTGAATAACTAGAAATGAGAATTCTTATAACATACCTTTGTTTTGTAAGAAACAAGAAATATCCTCTGAGAGCATAGTGTGGTGGCTTGTGCATGTAATCCCAGCACTCAGGAGGCTGAGGCAGGAGGATTGTTGTGAGTTTGAGACCAGCCTAGGCTACAAAATGAGCTCAAGGCCAGCCTGAACTGCATAGTGAGACCCAGTCTCAAAAAGACAAAAAAAGAAAATCCTCTGAGAGATAAGATAAAGCATATATTGCTACTTTTTCCAATTTCCTAAACTACTCTTTCCACAATGGAGACTTAACTAGGTCCTGATGTGTGCTAGGCAAGTGTTCTACTGTTGGGTTACATCCTTAGGCCCTGCAGGACTTTTTTTAAAGAGATAGTTTCCTAAGTGGGAAGCTCATCTCCTGTGATGTTGTAATCAAGTCATTCCAATAAAAAATAGAATAATACATAGATATTGTTGATATCTGTTGATAAAGTTGGCTTCATAACTATTCTCTAACATGAATTTATTTTCCACTATCACTCAAAGTGGAAATTAAACAGTAAAAGCAAAGTCAAAGTCTCATTTCAAAAATGAGCTCATTCAAAAGAAACAAGTTATATCCTGTACAGGTACAAATTCTCTACGATGAATGCGATCATTATGCATATCTGAAATGTACCAAAAAAATCTGATTGAAAAAAAAATTGGCTCATCCAAAGAATGACTAATATCTTTTTCCTAACTTAAAAACAAGGCATTGTTTTATTAATTTATACAGTTAACTTTGGGAAATGAAGAAAATACCAAGCCAGAGGCTCTTTAAGTTGTAAGAAGAGATATATGTATGTATCACTATCAGCACTATAAAATTTAGATATGATTTATAAACTGAATGACTTCACCAAGAACAAACTTTCTTTTGATTTTGAAAGTGGAACTTTCAAGAGAAAATATGCAACACACTTGTAGAAGACAAATTGTAACACAAGCAGTATACAGAAACATTAAGATGAGTTAGTTATCAAATAGTGAAATAAATTTATCTTGAGTTCACTAAAAAACAAGTTAAAAAGAATCACATTGAATTACTTGATTTTTTGCAAAAAGAAGAAATAAAAGCATATTACACTCTATAATCAACTGTGCTTTAGTACTGAAGTAAACAGTGAGCATGAATTGCAAAAATCAGGGTGCATGACGGTGCACACCCATAATCCTAGCACTCAGGAGGCTGAGGCAGGAGGATTGCTACAAATTCAAGCTGAGCCTGAGTTTACATAATGAATTCAAGGCCAGCCTGAAGCAGAGTTGAGGGTATGTCAATGGAAGAATGCTTACCTAGCATACATGAGGATCTGGTTTAAAGATAAGATAAAAGGCAACCATCATCAAATACCACACTAATACAGTGAGGTTTTGAAAATACACATGATTTTATCTGTTGAGACAAGAAAATCATTTAGCAAAATTAAAACCTCTCATGATCTAAAAAAACTCAACAAAGTAGGAACAATTTAAAATGCAACATAATAAAAGTCACTTTTGAAAATTCCACAGTAAATATCATACTTAATGGTAAAAGAGTCTAGGCTTTATCTCTTTTTTTTTTTTTTTTTTTTTGTATTTTTACCGGTACCAGGGATCAAACTCAGGACCATGTGCTTGCAAGGCAGGCGCTTATGCCGCTGAGCTAAATCCCCAGCCCCTAGGCTTTATCTCTTAGCTGAGCATTTATCTCAGCAGTTCTAGCACTTGCCTGGAAAGTCTGAGGTCATGAGTTCAATCCCTGGTACCAAAAAGCAAAAACAAACAAACAAAAAACTTGATCTCTTTGAACAGGAACAAAAAAAGTAAGCATACTCACATTGGCTACTTCTAACATAATACTGGCCTTTCTACCCAGAGCAATCATGTAAGCAAAGGGAAGAAAGTCTCCAAATTGTAAAGGAAAAAGTAAAGTTATCTCTGTTCGTAGACATGATTTACATACAGAAAACCCCACAGATTCCACACACCCAAAAACTGTTAGAAGAAATAAATGAAATGAACAAAATTAAAAGATACAAAATCAGCATACAACAGGGATGCAATCCCAGCACACAGCAGAGGCAAGACAATTGTTGTAAGTTTGAGATCCACCTGGTCAACATAGTGAAACTCTGTCCAAACAAACAAAAAAGGGGAAAATAGCTGTGCTTCTATACAGTTAACAATGCACAAGAAAATTAAGAAAACAATTCTATTTACAATTAACTTAAGGAGCAAGGAGATGTATAAAAATCAGACATAATCAATGGAAATACATCTCTTACTCATAAATTGAAAAGCTTCATATTGTTAAGCTCTCCATACTACACGAAGAAATCTATAGAGTTAATCAATATCTATCAAGATCCCCAAAGCTTTTTTGTTTTTGCAGAAATAGAAAATTCATCCCAAAATTCATATGGAATCTCAAAGGACTTTGAGTAACCAAAAAGTCCTAAGTAAGAACACAAATTGGAGGTGTTATATTTGCTGATTTTAAAATTTATTTCAAAATACATTACTCAGCACTGATGTAATGGCATAAAAATAGACAAACCAATAGAAGAATACAAAGCTCAGAAATAAATCTTCAAACATGTAGACAAATGATCTTTAACAATGATGCCAAACCTATTCAATGGGAAAAGGACAGTCTTCACACCCAGCTATCTACATCCAAAAGAATGCCATGGGGCCCTGTTGTATTGGTCTGCCCAAGGAAGTCAGAATGCAATACCACAGACTGGGTGGCTTCTACAATAGACATTTATTTTCTCATAGTTCAGGATAGGATAGGTCCAACATCAAGGTACCAACAGAGTTGGTTTGTGGGGAAGACTCTTTCTGGCTTGCAAATGGCCATCTCATTTTTGTGACCTTTCAAAGTATCTTAGTTTTGTGTTTTTATGATAGAACACCATAGTGTGGGTAATTGTAAAGAAAAATTTATTTTCTTTACATCTTCTCATCATTCTGAAGGATGGAAAGACTGAGATCAAGGTGCTTCATGAAATGAGAAACTTCTTGCATCCAAACATGATTCAAGGAAGCAGGGTAATCAAGCATGTAAGACAGAGAAAAGACACAAGCTTACTTTTTTATGAGGACCCCTCTCCCATGGTAAATAATTCATTTCCTCAAGTCCAGTATTAATCCACGAATGAAGGTAGAGTCCTCAAACCTAATCACCTTTTAAAGGTCCTAATTCCTGATACCTAAAAGGGAAAATAAATTTCAAGTGCGTGAACTTTGGGGGGCATATTTGGACCACATCACATAGTCTGTCTTCTCAGAGCACATGGCATGGGGCAGGGTGGATTTCTGATATCTTCTCCTTTTCTTATAAAGAACCAGTCTTATATCAGATTGGGGCTTCATCATTATGGCTTGATTATCTTCTTACAGTTTTTATACCCAAATATAGTCACATGGAGGGTAGGACTACAACATATGGGTTGAGCGGAACACAGTTCAATTTATAATGTTCACTGTAAGCCGCATCCTGATTAATGCTGCTGTGACTTAGATGTGGATTGTCCCCCGGTGTTCATGTGTTACGGGTGTGGTCCTCAATGTGGTAGCTTTGAAGTTGTAAGACCATTCAGAGGCCTAGCAGGAGAACAGTAGGTCATTATCGTGTGCCCTTGCACAGGGCTAATGCAGTTCTGATGGTGCCCCGGTTTTGCACAGCCCCCAGTCGTGTTTTGTGATCACTTCCTCTCACATTATTCCTGCCATGGTGATGCCATCATCGTGAGGATCTCATCAGAGCTGGTGCTGGTGCCATGACCTCGAACCTCTGGAACTGTGTGCTAAATAATCTCTTGTCATTATAAAGTTACCCACCCTCAGCTATTTTATTACAATAACAGAAAGCAGATTAATACAATGGTCTAAAACTCTTAGAGGAAACTACAGGGAAAAGTTTTGTAATACTGGAATTGGCAATGATTTTCTAGTTGTGACACTGAAAGTATAGGCATGAAAAGGGAGAACAGAGCAATCGGACTAATTTTATTGAAAATTAAAGCTTGCTGTCCACCAAAAGAATGAAAAGGAAACTACAAAACTGGAGAGAATATCTGCAAGTCCTATGTGTGATAAGGAGTTAACATCCAGACTACAAAGGACTTCTTGCCATCCAACAACAAGGCCCAAACAACCTCAAATAAAAATGGGCAAAGGATTGAATAAATTTTTCTTAAAAGATGATACACAAATGGCCAACAAGCATAAGAAAAAATGTTCATGGTCTTGAATAATTAGGGAACTATAAATGAAATTACAATGAGATAGCACCTCTATCAGGATGGTTGTCATTAAAAAAAGGGGAGGGAATAAGTGTTACAAAGAGGTGGAGCACTGAGAAACTAACATCTTTTTTTTTTTTTTAATTGGTACCAGGGATTGAACTCACGACCATGCACTTGCAAGGCAGGCACTTATGCCACTGAGCTCTATCCCCAGCCCCAGAGAAACTAATATCTTGATGATGAGAATGTAAAATAGTGTAGCCACTATGGAAAACAGTACAACAGTTCCATAAAAAAATTAAAAATAAGATTACTGCATGATCCAGCAATTTCACTCTGGGGTATACACCAAAAAGACAAAATTAAAACAGGGTCTTGAAGTGATATTCATATACCTTATTCATGAGAGACAGTGGGGGTAAAACAGCATAAGAGTCCATCGACAGAGGAACAGATAAACAAAACATGGATATGCATGGAATGAAATATTACTCAGCCTTAAAGGGAAAGAAGAGCCGGATGTGGTGACGCATATCCATAATCCCAGCACTCTGGAGGCTGAAATTGAGTCAGGAGGACCACCCAACCTACACAGCAAGATCCTCTCTAAAAAAAAGAAAGGAAAGAAATCCTGATATATGCTATACATGAATCTTAAGAACATAATATTTAGTGAAATATGCCAGTAACGAAAGGCAAAGACTATATGATTATTCTACTATGAAATCACTATATAGTAGTCAAACTCAAAAGACAGAAAGTAGTGTGGTAGCTGCCAGAGGCTGAGGAGTAGCTCTTGTTCAATGAGTAGGTGAGTCAGGGTTCTCCAGATAAACAGAACAGTGAGCTGTGTGTGTAGAGAGAAGCTTATTTTCAGGAGTTGGCTTCACAGCCATGGAGGCTTGTAAGCCCAAATCTGCAGAGCAAATTGGAGAACCAGGTAAGGACCAACGTTGCAGATCAAGCCTAGAGACAGCCAGGCTGGAGAAAATGCAGCGCTGAGGCCGAGATCCAGTCTGGAAGACCATCTGATGGCAATGCCTCTGTCTTAGTTACTTTTTACTCATTGCTGAGACAAAATACCTGAAGCCCAAAGTTGGGAAAGGAAAGGTTTATTTCTTACAGTTTTTGGAGGTTTCAGTCCACACTCAGTTGGCTCCAAGGCAGGTGGGCATGGCTGGGCCACAGTTCATGGCGGCTGCAAAACAGCAAACAGGAACCGACAAAGAGCAAGACACACCTTCTTCCTGCCATTACATCATATCCTGGCTCCACCCCTTTGTGGATATAGCACTGACACCATCAATCCAAGCACTAGACAATGCAAATGCACAAATGCACAATGCAAACTCATGAGGCCTGGGGGACACAGACATAAACCATGACAGCCTCCTTTGCTCAGGAAGGTGCATTTTTGTTCTGTTCATGCCTTCAGTCCACTGCATAAGGCCCACTTGTACTGTGCAGGGGGACTTGCTTACTCAAAATCCACTTTAAATGTAAATATCACCCCCAAACTATTCTCACAGGAACATCAGAATAATGTTCGCACCACTATCTGGGCACTGTAGTCCAGCTATGCTGACACACAGAACTGACCATCATCCCCAGTGGGGACAGAGTTTCTGTTCTGTAAGACGAAGCATTTTAGAAAACCAGATGCACAGTGAGGTCAACTTCTTGCTGTCTATTATACATATAACTATGGGTAAGATAGTAAATTTTGTGTTAAAATTAATTATAATTTTTAACAAAAGTGTATTAGATCTTTCACTTGGGCCTATGGCCCCAGCATGATGGGCAAGTTTGCAGTCTGCGTGCTGTAAGGAAGTTCTGTAGCCACTGAGAAAGAACACAAGAAAGTCCATTGGGAGCCAGGCATGTGGCACACACCTGAAACCCCAGTACTCTGAGGGGGCCAATGAAGGAGGATCACAAGTTCAAGCCAGCTTAAACCACTTAGTGACTTAGCAAGACCTTGCCTCAAAATTTAAAAAAAAAGTGGGAGGGGAGCGGTGCAAGGGATACCTTTGTGTGATGATCCTCGGTTCAATTTCTAACATAAAAATTAAAAAGCCTATTTGGAAAAACCCTGAAGATCAACCTCTTTTGAGGTACTTCATACACAAAGAGATGTGCACAGGAAAAAATTCCGTCGTCAAGAAGTGTGTCAGGGTCCAGCTGATCAACAGCAAGTAAATCAAAGTCTTCGTGTGCAGTGCTGGCTCTTGAGCTTTACTGACGGAAATGATGAAGCCCTGGCTCCTGCATTAATCCAAAGGTCACCCTGCTGGTGATGTTCTTGAAATCAGCTTTAAGTTTGTCAAAGTAGCCAGTATCTCTCTTGGCCCGAAGAAAACGCAAGATACAAAGACCAAGACCGTCAGTTTTGACGATGCAAAAATGGTAACAAAAAATTTTTATATGCTTTTTAAAAAGTGTACTAGAGAGAATAATTCCTTTTGCTAAATATCCAAGGAAATCTTTCTCTAAGGTATGTTAGGATACAAACTGGACATTTTTATCTTGATGTTTTACACATGACCCAAAATAGGCTCTTCAAATAAAAAATTTTTATAAAAGTTGAGAGGACAAATTATTAAATTATATCTCAAAGAAGCAATTTCTATATGAAGTTAAAATTACAAAACTGAGGTATACTGCTGAGCACTGTTGGCCAGGTATGTTGATTCACAAAATCAATTTTTTAAAAACAGTGCTAGAGATTGGACTCAGAGCCTTGTGCATGGTAATCAAGGCTCTACAGCCGAGCTACATCCTCAGCCTACATACTAATTTTTATTAAAAAAAAAGTTATATTTTTGAAGAAAATTATGTATTATTTTATACAAAATAACTGTGGTGGTGCAGCCTGTAACTCCAGCACTTGGGAAGTTGAGGCAGGAGAATCACAAATTCAAGACCAGCCTGGGCTACATAGTTCAAGATCAGAGTGAGCTAGCTACATAGTAAGACCCTGTCTCAAAAATAACCCAAAAATTAAAATTATGTGTATAACATATTATACGTAGAATAAGATACAAATTTTCTTAAAGATAGATCATATAAAGTAAGAAATAGAAGCTAACACATTCCCTTAGTTTTTATGCAAAGTGCAGCCGAAGTGTTTGCAGTACCTAGATAACAGTTAATGTCTAACCACACAAGAAATTGCTATGATTTTGGTATTTTGGTGAACATTGTTATGTGCAAAGCAGCTGAAATTTGATCTCTAGGATCACCAGCTTCACTCCATAACACATTTCAAGAACATGTTCTGCAATGTTATGCTCATACTTGGGTATTCTTTACCAAGTAAAAGAAATATCGTTAAACGGGGGCTGGGGATTTAGCTCAGCGGCATGAGTGCCTGCCTTGCAAGCAGACAGTCGTGAGTTCGATCCCTGGTACCAGAAAAGGACAAAAATAATAAATAAATAAATAAATAAAGTAAAGGCCTTCCAATTAAAAAAAAAAAAAGAAATATCATTAAATGATAATTATGATGATCTTACTTGGAAACTGTCAGGCCATTCATTCAAGTGGTCTGAACTCTAGAGAAAAATCTTCTGAACATGAGTTTGTAAAACACAAACTTAAGTAGAACAAAAAAATCCCTCCTCAATCCCACTCTGTAGGGCTATTATTATATCTTTTCCACAAGATCGTGTAAGTAATAATCCTGAGCCTTGTTCTTTTCATTTGTTTTTAGTGCTGGGGAGGGAATGCAGGACTTACACGTGCTAGGCAAGTGCTCTACAACTGAGTTATCACCAACCTAGTGGTTCTGAGCCTCCTGATCAAGGTATGCTTGATTGCAGCAGAAAATTCTCCCCTAGCCAGTCTGCTAATTGTCCAGGTAACAGTTCTCATTACAAGTTCCTGTTACTTCCGTCTCCTAGAAACCGCTGGTCACTGTGATACATAGCTGATCATTATGATGCATATTCCAAGAACCAATCAAAGACAGCCAAGTACTCTGCCTCTGTACTTTCCCTTTCAACCCCATAAAAACCTCCTGCCTGGGCCTTCAGGGCCTGATAATTTGGGAATGATCCATCAGTGTAAAACAAATCTGCCTCTAAATTCTGGGTGTCATTTCAGTGTTTCTGCTTGCTATTGCATGACCACAGTATAATTACCAATTATAACCAAAAAAGGCAACATAAATCCTAGTTATTCTAAATTCTATAGGAAAGATCAATTTAGTTTTTAATATTTGATTGATGATTTCTATAGTGCCAGATCAAATGCCTTATATACACATTTATCAACCTTTATCTCCTTCACAAACATGAACAGACAATGAAAAACTAAGCACTTAAGTAAAATGAAATTATTCATTTTGTAGTATTATTTTATTTCATTGGATTAATCTGAGAAAATATGATTTATGAAGAAAGGAAAAGACAACTGTAAAAATATGTATCCTGAAAAAATATTTCACCCTTTAAAGCAGAGCATTACTGTGAAAATAATTGTTATGATTTGAGTCTGGATGTTCCCCCAAAGCCTCACGCAGTCATGGAGGCAGGTTTCTAGAAGTTGTGATTAATTCATGGCCCAGTGCTGGGATTACGGGTGTGAGTGGGACACCCACCCTAGGAGGGTGTGGCCTATGTACAATACAAGGGACAGGAGGGTCTTCTCCCTGTGCTCCTCCACTTTTGCTCTTGTTGCTCTTTTGTCTTCCATTGCAATGAGCCATTGCCCTCTGCCATGTGCCTCCCTACCTTGGAGCCAGCTGACATGGACTGAAACCTTCACAGACTGTGAGCTAAATAAACCTTTTCTCCTTTAACTTTGGACGTTGGGTTTTTTGTCTAAGCAATGAGAAAAAAGTAACTAACACAGAATTCATTATAGTTCTTCAAAATAAAGCAATATGCCGGACATGGTGGTACACACTTATATTTCTAGCACACTCAGGAGGTTGAGGTAGGAAGGTTGTGAGTTGAGGTAGAACTGAGCTACTCAACTAGGCCTTGACTCCAAAGTACAAAAGAAAGATTTCTTTTCCCATTATGTGGGCTTCCTTTTCACTCTGTTGGTGATTTCTTCAATTCCCCCTCACTCTTATATCTAGAACATTTAAAGAATTGGAAAACATCAGGCCCCCAAATTCAAAGACTCACTTCAAAAATGGGCATCTGAGATGAGCACACACTTCACAGATGAAAAATACAAATGGCAAATAAATAAATGAAGAAATGTTCACCATCACTGGTCATTCGAGAAATGCAAATTAAAACAGCACTGAGATTCCATCTCATTCCAGAAAAAATGAGAGCCAGCAAGAAATCAACCAATAAGCTGAGAGTGTGATTCATATCTGTAATCTCAGCACTTGGGAGGCTGAGGCAAGAGCATTGTTGGGAGCTGGAGACTACCCTGGGCTACAAAGTGAGCTCAAGGCCAGCCTGAACTGCATAGAGAGACCCTACCTCAAAAAAAAAAAAAAAAAGAAATCAACCAATAACAAATGTCAACAGGATTGTGGGGAAAAAGGAACACTTCTTCTATGTTTGTGGAAGTGTAGACTGATACAACTATTCTGGAAATCAGTACACAGAGATTCCTCAAAAAACTGGGATTGGAGAACCCATTCAATCCAGCTGTTCTCCTTCTAGGTATTTTCCCAGAAGAATTAAAAACATCATACCACAGCGATATATGTGCACTTATGTTTATAGCAGCACAATTTGTAATAGCTAAATCTTGGAAACAACAAACGCCCATCAACCAAGGAATGGATTAAAAAGATGTGGTTTTTGTACATAATGGAGTACTACTCAGCTATAAAGAAGGGTAAACTTGAGTCTTTTATAGGTAAATGGATGCAATTTGAGACTATAATCACAAGTGATATAAATCAGACTCACATGTAAATATCATATTACCTCCCTAATGTAAAAAAAAACTGACAGAGTAATAAGATACAAAACGTACAACAGATATTGTGAAAATGATAGGGAAAGAAAGTGCTCAAAAGGAAGAACTGGATGGGGGAAAGAGAAAAGGAAGAAGGGAAAAGAATATATATATATAGATACACACAAAGATAGACAACTATATTACTAATCTCTGGTGCTCACTTCGGCAGCACAAATACTACTAATCTCTAAGTTCATCACTAAGAACAGTTTGTGCTCCCATTGTCTGATTGTTTGATTATCTTTTCATGCCTCAATATTGTAACCTAACAATTACTTCTAAGATAATAATATACAATATATTAACTAGTGTTAATTTCCTACTAGTTTTTTGAAATTTTGCATTTCTTTTTTTTTAATAAAAAAGTACAAAAACAGGTGATCATATAAACAAAATTTTCAACATTTAAAAATTTTTAAAGAACAATTTTTCTGAGTACTAGAAATGCTGGACATCTTTTAAAAATCATTTATAGTTTCACTTGGTAAACACTGTTCAGATTCTTTCCCCTCTTGGGTCATTAGTAATTTTTCTTAATGATTTATGAGGACTCTTTGAATATTGTATGATCTAAAAGGCGCAGAGACTCTCTCAGTCTGTCAGTTGCCTTTAACTGTCTTTAGATATGTCCTTCTTTTATGCTGGGGATTGAACCCAGGACCTTGCAATGTTCATCACATGCTCTGCCACTGCGATACATTGCCAGCATCGTTAGGCATCTGTCAATACCGGAACTTAAAGATTTGTATAGAAAGTAATCTGTAATTATTTTCCTAAAATCGCACAGGCTTTGATAATGGATAGAGAGTCTTAGACCTTTTCTCTGTCGATATGACAGAATACTCGGGACGGTATAAAGAACAAGTTCTATGTTTCTGTTTTGTTTTGTTTTTTTGCCCCCAACTCTGGGATCTGGGAAGTCCGAGAGCACGACATAGCTTCTGTGAGGGCCTCCTGCTACTTCATTTTATGATGCAAAAGTAAAACCTCAAGCCAGCAATACAGGAGAGAGAAAATATGAGGGGTAAGATGGCCTTATAACAAGCCCCTCTAAGGAAAACGAACCCACCTCCAAAATAAAGGCACTGTCTTCACGGCCAGTCCCAAAGGCCCCGCCCCGCTCAGCCCCTAGGATGGCAAATTTCAGCAGGGCCTTGGGAGGGGGCAAATCAAACTGAAAATGTATCAGGAATGTTGTCTTAGTCCCAACGCGATAATCAAAATTCTTCTTATAGAATTTAAAATATTAAAACCACCTACCCTGTCTGAATTTCACTTTCCTAATCCATAAATGAGATAATACATGTCAAGTGCCTAACACACAAGAGGCAAGAGACTTAGAGGATGTAGCCCATTTGTGGAGATAGAAGTGAGAGTAATGAATGAAAGTAGCCTGGGCAAGATCAGTTGCATACTAAACCCAGCCTCCCAAGTCATCAGAGAAGAAGAGCAAGACTAAATGGCCTCTCGTGGCCTCTGGCATGGCCTGGAGAGATGACTTTCCCTTTCCATGATTTTATGTTAAACAAGTACGGAGATGTCTTGCAAACAGCTGGCACCCCAGCAACCCCAGGTGCGCAAGGAGGATCACTGCACGTGCTGAGATTTGACTTTGCCGTTCCTCTTTTCCCACCTTCCCGCCGCCTCTTTGCCGTGAGTCTAAATCCCGGGACATTGATGGACCTGTCACCAGCAAAGCCAGGACTGCCAAGCTCCGTGGGGATGAAGGGACGCTTTGATCTTTCCTTGCCCCCTCCCATAGCCATGAAGTCCTGCACGAGTCCCAGTTCCTAAGCCTTATATCCTGTTAATGTTCACATAACTCTTCAGCGGTGTCAAGGCCCCCAGCCGGTTTCCCCTTCAGCCCCTTTTGCCTGCCTGCTAAGTCTGACAGTGTCATCTGTTGTTTAAAAATCTCCCAGGGCTGTGCCACCCACTACTGACCATTTGGTACTAGGAAAATATCCACTCTCATCTGGTCATTGCTCCATTTGAAGAACACGCATAATAATGTGAGCCATTACTTCTTAAAATAACAGCCGGGCTATAAATCCTTGTGTGATCTCCATGTTTGACCCTGGGAATTCCTTATCAGGTGTTTCATAATCAGTCCAGCATCCTAATCCCTTATTCCTTTTCTGGAAAACAAGCCATTCATTCTTTCTCAGTACCACACCGTCTCCTCTCTTTGGAAGAATGCCCTCCCCCAGGACGCGTCAGCCACCTTCACTGACTCATTTTTTGTAATACTGTATATCAATGTCCAGTTTTTTCCCGAACTATGTTTTTGACACATGGTAGATTCGGAGTAAATGCTTGTCGAATGAACAACTGATAAATATTAAGCACCTAATATTTGCTCATTATTTTTATAGAATTTGTCTTAGTGCTTACAAAATTCCCATGCAGCAAATATCATTATTTTCATCATTGCAGATGATATTGAAGCCAAGACTTAAAAATGTTTAGTAACTCCAAATATTTATAAAGAATGTAAGTAACATATTTGTTACCCAAATTCAGGTCTGTCTTTGAAATCCAAGTTAAGAGTGAAATAGAAGATCAAGGAAGATATGAAAAAAGAAAGGCAATAAAAATCAAATCTTGTTGGGTATGGTGGTGCATGTTTGTAATCTCAGCTACATGGTAGACTCAGGCAGTAACATCATAGTTTCAAGGCCACGCGGGCTCAAACTTTTTTAAAAGGGTGAGTGCTTGGGGTAGAGCTTAGTGGTAGAGCACCCCTGCACTTGATCGTAAGTACTACAAGAAAAAATGGAAGAAAGAAAGAGGAAGGAGAGAGAGAGAGAGAGAGAGAGAGAGAGAGAGAGAGAGAGAGATTTCTTATGTAGATTCACAGGTTTTTCAGAAGCTCCAAATTCTTTTTTTATTTTATTTTTAAATTCTTTTATTCTTGTTTTTTTGAGACAGGGTCTCACTATGCAGTTCAGGCTGGCCTGGGGCTCACTTTGTAACCCAGGCTGGTATCGAACTTGCAGTGATCCTCCTGCCTCGGCCTCCCAAGTGCTGGGATAGTAGTGTGCGATCATGCCCAGCTAAGCTCCAGATTCTTAAAGTCTTTTTACCAAATCCTAAAGAAAGAACCCCAAAAACAGTTCTCTTGGACAGCAGAGTTGTGGCAATCATTCCTAACAATGTTTCTCTGAAGATCATGATTGTTCCATGAATTCTCTAGAATAAGAAAATAGCAATCAGACCATTAGATTGCTTTCCTATGTTATAAAATGCAGGCTTTTGAAAAATAAATGTCTATTTTTAAAGTGAGTTTTTATCCTGGTATAGATGTTTAGATGAAATTTCATACTAGTAGGGTAAAAACAATTTACATACAAAGGATAAATAACTTAAACACCCATTTCTTATATTTGGGACACTAATTTGTTGTCATAGCAGATTAAAATACATTATTATAATGTGCTATATGGTCATAGATTCTAAGTACAGAAATAAAAATATGGTACAAATATAGACCTCCAGCTGTTCAAAAGATTTGAGCTCCTTTACTCTGTGTTCATCGTAAGAAAATGATTTACAAATAGCCACATGCTGTGGTACTATGAAGTTTGCTGAAGTTTTTTCAAGTGTTCTGCTAGTGGTACATACCTAATAATTCTGTAATGGTTTGCCCTCGGACACTGCTGACTTCAAGTAAGAAAGAAAGTAACTTCCCCTGAAGACAATGTAACGATGAACCGAGGGCTGACAAGGGAATTAGGAGTAACAAGGAGGTGTGTAATGATGGATATCATCAATGCAAGGGCTGGAAGAGAGGCACTCAGAAGAGCGTAATGGAGAGATATAGTATTAAGTAAAAAAAAAAAAAAGCAGAAGGCAGAGCAGATGGCAGCATATATTATAGTGTGTGTGTGTGTGTGTGTGTGTGTGTGTGTGTGTGTGTGTGTCTGTCTGTCTGTCTGTCTGTCTGTCTGTCTGTGTGAGATGAATGTATCTGGAAAGACACACAAGAAACTGGTAAAAGTGGTTGTCCCAGAGAACTGAAATTTAAAGCACTGAATTTGGGGGAGATCAAGATCAAGAAAGAGACCTTTCTCATGGTGTTCTTTTTTCTGCGTGCAAGTATTTTTTTTAAAAATCATATCCATGTGCTTTGTTTCAAAACAGGATAAGAATGGGTAAAGTTGCCTAGAAAAGTAAGTCTCACATTTTTGAGGTGCGTACAAGCTCAGCCACGCCACACTGGATACAGTCTCTTAGAAACCGGGCTGGTGTATGTACACAACTGCTATGGTTCCACTGTGTCACCCAGAGTCTGCGTTTTGGAAATCTAATCCCCAGTGCACCGATACTGTGAAATGGAGCTTTTCAGAGGTGATGGGCCCCGAAGGCTTCTTGCTCTCTTGCTGTCCCCGTGTGATGCCCTGCTTTCCAGGCTGAGCACCAGGAAGAGAGCCACATGGAATAACACAACACAGTAGCAGAAGACACCTGTGTCCCTGCAACCAAACAGAATTCTGGATGGACAACACAAACCAGAGACGGACATCTATATCCTGCAGAGGCTGATCATGGTGGAGCAATGACAGAACAATACTCATGTATTTAGGGAGGCACAGAAATACTGAGAGAGACTGGCTAGATGGAAGGGTTGCATAGATGGGAACAAAACATGTCTCCATGGACCGAAGAGGGGGGAACAGATTTCCCCTCTTGGTCACCTCGATGAAGATTTCCTCCCATCCTGTACTGCTACCTCCCACCCTGTGCTTTGTATTTTTTAAACCATATAACCATGCAAACTTATATAAACCATATAAAGTCAGAGCTCACATGTAACCCCATGTGAGAGAGGAGGGAGGAACCCAAATTTGCAAGAGATTAAGTTTCTGCAGTCCTAATGGAGTAGTGACTCAGAATGGAAACTGAGCTGAATGACGTAAGAATAAAGCTGACACATAGTATTCCTGCACCTAAATCTGTGGCCAGAGATTCCTGCCCACGATGCTTATACTCCTCACATCAGCGGCCTGTGCATTCAAGAGTTTGATGCAGAGGTTCTTACATGGAGTAAGTAAGTACCGTGGGAGTCCCAGCTTCCCCATCAGTCAACTAACACTTCAAACGTCCGCTGCAGGAGGGTAATATGAGGATTGTATGTGATAGCATACATAAACTTCCGTGACCAATGTCAATGCTCCATAAATATGACTTCCGCTGTCTCAACACCATCAGTTCAATTGACATCCATAGCATATTATAATTGTCAAGTTTATAGCCGGCTAGACATTAATTGCACTGTAGGTTGGCTGCTTCGTGATGGTATTTTAGCATTTTAATCTCATCAGTAAATGTCCTCAAATCACATGGATTACTTCTGGGAAGGACTGTTATGGCCGGTGAGTCCTACCCACAGTGTGGTTTCCAGTAAGCTTCAGTTAAAGAGAATGTCCCCTCCCTGACCTGAGCATGCTGTCACTTCCCAGTCCTTTTGCCACAATCATCTAAGAGTCCATCTTTTGGCATCCTAGCCCTCTGTTCCTTGTTCATCAGATAAGCGATGGCCTGCTTGATCCTGGTCCAGGAAGTATGTGCTGCACCACTTTGGGGCCCTCCTCCTGTCACCAGAGGAGAAAAAGAGAGGACTCCAGTGTGGTCCTTTACCTCACCTCATTCAATCTTTCCTACCCCTGTATGGACAAAAGCTCTGGCTCAGAGGGGCCACGTCATTTCCATGGAGTCCATTAACCAGTAAACTTGAAGTTATATGAGAGGGCTCCAAAGCCCACGGTCTTTCCAACGTATTTCCACTTGTGGAAGAAAGACTAGCGTAGGTATGATCAGTGTCAAAGGGAGAGCTGAACAGCATATGTGGCCAGCAAAAGGAGTATTTGAATTAGTCACCAAACATACATGTTTAGATAGTAGCTTTTAAATTAATAAAAAGAGAGAATTCAAACATCTTGTTGAATGGTCAAAACAGGTTGACTTTTAGTTCTGTAGCAACAATAATAATGCACATTTCTAGTACTCAGTATTTTTATATCGATTGTAAGGCTTAATTCTTAGAAAATCCCTGCTAAGCTCTGTAGGAAAGCATCATTATTTGCATTTTTTGAATAAGAATAGAAGCGTGGGTTTGTTCCATGTTCCCCAGCAATCTCAGAAACAGAACTGAAGCTTAGAACAGTGTTCAAAGGATGCATGGGGCGTGGGCGCTTTGAGCACTGGCTAGAGACTTGCAAAAGTGCAACTTCTGGCTTCTTGGTAAAACAGAAAGTAAGGTGAACCAGTCAGAGCTTTGGAAGGAAGTGAAGACATGAGCGGGTCAGATATTTTGAGGAGATTATAATAAAAGAACTATTTACAAAAGAGTGCTCAGAGTGTAAGAAAGCCACCGAGATTCAGTGCAGCTCTCTCACTGGCGTCTGCGAAGAATCATCCTTCCACACAGGACTGAGCAAGCAACAGGAGGACATGGTTATTTGAGCAGAGAGCGAGGTCTGTGCATGGAGCTCTGGCCTTTGCAGTGGTGACAGCAGCCTGCAGTGGCCCTCCAAAAAGGGTCCAGAAGCCCCCCACTCTTCCTCTTCCCTTTCCTGCCTTTGGTCACCTGCTGGTGCTTCCTTTTGGCCAAGTCCAGCTGGGAGTCAGAGGCAAGGATGCCTGTTGGTGTGGTCAATGCAGTTCACTCACAGGAGGCACAGAACAGAGAGCAAAGGGGCATTGCTGGAAGAGCAAATGTAAGTGATCTTGCCTATGAAGTTTTCTGCCAAGTTAGAGACCACACTAATATAGTGCATCAGAAAAACTTTAGTGTGTTTGAAATGACTAAACAATAAAAAGGATTCATCATACAAAGTTCAGGAGCATGCAGATCAGAGAGACAGGTCTCTGTAATGTAAGATCCATTCTCAGTGGATCTCTTGTATGCTTAGGATAAATTACACATGGAAACAAAATGGCTGCAGCAGTTCCTGACATTGCACCTGTATGTCACATTGACTAGAATGAGAAGAAGACTACATTTCAGAACTCCCAACAAAATTTTCATGACTCACTGGATCATCTAAGATCATATGTTCAGTTGTGAGTATAATATAGAATACACCACTTTGTTAGACTAGAGTGTTTCACTCTTGAATATGGAATGGGATGGTATTCTATAAACCACATGGAGTCTGGAGCAGAGCCAAGAAATGCCCAAGTAGAACTGCAGGGCTGCCTCTGTCAGCAAAGGGAACCAAGTGGGACTGAGGACTATAGGAATGTTTCAGGCAACAGTGTAATTTAGAAATACTTGATAATAAAATTGGATAACTAGAGAAAATGACAGCTTTGTACTGGATGAAATGGATGGGATTTTACTTATTTCACTCATTGAAAAGACAGTGAGTGAAATGTTGGCACAGAAGCTCAGCGATGCCCCAAGTCCAGATTCCTTTTTCAGTAGTGCCACCTCATGACAAAATGTGGCTGCTGTACCTCCCCAGGTGTCCCATCCAAGCTCAGGGTAGAAAAAGGAAAAAGACCCAAACAGTCTACAGGGAAGGATTGTTTTCCACTTGTCTTTCAATCTGAGAGCTGCTGCCTTTCCGTTTGGTGAAGGAAACCTTGTCCTTTGTTGGCCAGACTTTGCTATGTAGCCGTCTCTTCACTGAAAGGAGACTGGAAAAGAGTTAATTGTCTAGCTGGAACTATACCTGCAGGTGAGAAAAGGGGGGCTAGGATGTGATTCAAAGAGCTCAGCCTCAGTCTCTGTCACAGGAATGAATGCCCAACAGCAGCAAAGATGCAGCAGAGCCTGGAAATTATAGATTTGTGGTGGATCCAATCAGCAGAGAATCACCCACTTGATAATAAAATTGAATAACTGGAAAAAATGACAGCTTTATACTGGATTTCACTGATTCTGCTAACTTAGGAGAACTATCCGCCAAATGTTCCTAGCAAAGAGGGCAGTAAAGCCAACCACAAAGACAATTCAGGAAATTTGCTGGAACACAGTTGCTATCTCATTTCCAGAAAATGGAAGAGCTTTTTCTGAATAGCTTTATAAGCTGAAGCTCATAATCTGTGTCATATACCATCATTAATATCAGTTACTGTTTTCAAAGAAGCATATCCATTTAGAAGGAGCCTTCCATCCAGCTTTAAACACTTCTTACAGGGTTGTAGTCTTGTCTAGATAAATCCAAACAAATGAGTCCACACTCTTAAGGCAGGTTTTCAAAAGGAATCCCTAACGAGGCAGGTTTTCTCAAATTTTGCATTATCACTGGAAACACAAGTTTTTCTTGTATAAGCTTATAGAACATAATAAAAAAAAAACAGGGAGCTAGATCATGTGCAAATGAAAAGGAGGCAGGGAAGGGGACATAAAAGAATCACATTTGCTATGTACATGTACCAATTCCACACTATGAGTGTTATTATATAAGCATACACTAATAAAATTATTTTGAAAAGCTTGAATTTTAACTATATACAAATGCGCATTTAAATATAAGTAAACAACATATATTGTGCATATGATAGTATAATCCAAATATAGCACTGGTACACACACGTTGGTTACAATGATTGTTGTCTAAACAATTTACAAATTCAACTTCAACAGCCTTGAGGGATAATGCAGAGCTTCACAGATTTTCTCAAGGAGCAGATTGGAGAATTTAACTCCCCATATAACACACCAAAAGGTTTCTCCTCAGGCCCACATCACAAAGTGGCTTCTTTTTTTTTTTTTTTTTTTTTTTTTTCTTTCTTGGTGCCGGGAATCAAACTTGTAACCTCATGCTTGCCAGGAAGGGTTTACACCACTGAGCTAAATCCCCAGCCCTACAAGGTGGCTTAATTGTTTCCTGTCCTTCTGTTCTAAAAGAGCTACATCATGTTCTTCTTTTCCTTTCTTTCTTTCTTGTTTTTTTGGAGGGGAGGGCCTGGGTCTCACTTGTTGTTCAGGCTGGCTTTGAACTCAGTGTGTTGCCCAAACTGGCCTCTAATTCATGTACCAAGAAATCCTCCTGCCTCATCCTTCTGTGTAGCTGAAACTGCAGAAATGCACCACTGCACCCATTTTATAATCTTCCTTCTAAATAAAAGGGTTTGAAGAAAAAGTTGACTCTAGTAACAGCAAAGTATAGGCAAGTATTTAATATAGCTTCATAGGAAATGTCAACAACTGGCCATCAGAGGTGGGTAACCCCTAGTGAGCCCCCAGCTCCCTGGCCCCAGAGGAGAAGAAGCCATGCTCAAGGCCCTGCTGCCATCAGGGGAGCATTGATAAGCTGCCACCCTGCACCTCTCTACCTCCCCAGGAAGCTCAGATTGGAGGAACCCCAGGAACCTCAGATTGGAGGCCCAAGGTGCCTAGCCCAATCCAGTACACCATGGAATGGACAGCCAGTGCCGGAAGCACCCAGGACTCAGCAACTGGCTGATTCAGAGGAACACAGGAAAATATCACAAAAAAGGAGCAAGGTGCAGTCTCAGACCTGCAGCCCACCCAGAGCAAGTCCAGGAGACACAGACACAGAAGAAATTTGAAGTCACACACCTGAAATTTCTGAAATGATAGCAACTAAAGTAAAGAAACAGCTTAGTGCCTTTACTGTTTAATTAGTTTTGCATGTCTATGTCTGGTAGTCGGAGTGACCAGTTAGAGGATAACAATGCGCAACGTAGTAACTATTGTTGGTTTCCTACTGTCTTGTTTTGAAATCCAGTATTGTTCTCATTGTTTTGCTTTGTTTTGTTTAACTCTCTTTAAAACAACAACAACAAAGTAAATGCCAAAAGCTTATCATCTTTTATAAGTAATAAAATTATTGGAATTCAAATGTATTAACAGCTTACTTTCACATGGCACTGAATGACAAAGGTATTGAGTGCCGTAATGTCACCCGTCTTCAATGTGAAGCAGAGGAGGAAAAAGGAAAGAAGACAAAACTATTAAAATGGAGGCCACAGCGATAGTTACGCATGCCTGACTGGGCCATGTATAACGAGGGGAGGCCTGAAAACGCAGACTGAAACTGTGGAAGTCTGCAGATTTAAAATGCGATACAGCTTCCACCGTAAATGCTTAAGAAAAATGATGCTTCGTGTGGCACATGAACTAACAAAGTTACTCTGAGGTTGGTAGATATTCTTAAATGGAGTAATAATGGGCAAATAAAATAAGATGTTATCTATGTCAAAACAAAGAAATAATGATGACAAACGTTAAGTTAACCAACAACTCCAGTAAAGACAGTTTACTTACTAACAGCCATCAGTAATGAAAACCTATATATATATATATATATATATATATATATATATTATCAGATTGAACTCACGACCACCTGCTTGCAAGGCAGGTGCTTATGCCGCTGAGCTAAATCTCCAGCCCCTGAAAACCTATATTCTAGTTTGAGCACTTCAGCTCACAAGTCATGAGATTTTGGTCAGGTGACTTTGCTTCTCTCCAAGTCTCTGCTTCTTCATATATTAAAATGAGATGATTTTCACTCACCACCATGTACAGTGAGACCAATCGAGGTAATGGTATGCCACCAAATTGAGAATTTTCAAGTGTTATCAAACCCAAAGTACTATTATGATTAATGACAGTGATATTTACTGACTACCCAGGGTCTGTAAAATGGTATTAGGTACATTGGATATATAATAAAATATATTCACTATACCACTCTGAAATTTTACTTCGGTGTCACTATCCAATACAGTATCCAGCCCCCAGAATTTATATCAGTAAGTAATAATGATAACTGCAATTTTGGTGGACACTCATAACGTGCTGTTCTACAGGCTTTAAATGCTTGCTTTATACCACTTGATGTTCACCAAGGTGCGATTCTGTCATTGCCAGCTCTATTTTACAGAAAAGGAAACTGAAAGCCAAAAAGTTAAGTAACTCCCTCAATCTGAGTCCAGAGAGGTATTAAGTGGCAGAATTTAGACTTGAATCTGCATGCTAGAATTGATGTTATTATATTTCCTTCTAGTTAAGCCAGTCTTGTGTGCAGACATACACATGTGTTACACAGTTTTCTGTCACCAAAACAAAATACCTAAGAAAGTCAACTGAGAGGGAGCAAAGGTTCATTTTGGCTCACAGTTTCAAAAGTTTCAGTCTATGGTGGCTCAAGCCTAGTTGCTTTTGGGCTTGTGGTGAGGAGATACACTCACCACATGACACTGGCACAAAGTGAAAGAAGAAGCTGCTCACTGCAAGGCAGCCAGAATGCAGAAGAGAGAGAAAGAGAGACAGGTAGACATCAGGGTTCAAATATCCCCCTCAACAGCCACCCCCAACAATATGACTTCCTCCCCCTGAGCCCTACCTCCTCTAGGTTCCAATAGCACCTCAGGCTGGGCACGTTTATTCAATCCATAGCAACAGACAGTAAATACATACTGACTGAATGGATGTATATAGATGGATATTTCAAGTAGTCAGAACATTACCAGAATTCCCTGGGATATATTGCTTGGTCTCAGACTTGTGATCCTCCTCCCTCTCCTAACTGTTGGGGTTACAGACGTGCACCACCTCACTTGGCTTTGTTGCCATTTGCTAAGTGAGGAAAGGGAAAGGAAACTTCTGACATCTCTAATAACTCTGATCTTTGAGAAAAGAGCTTTTCAAAATGGGCTTTTCCAGTAGATACTTAACTCTAGAAATTGGATTATGAAATTTTAATTTATCTTGATAAAATCTAAAATACATTAAAAGGAAACTTTGGAAGGTCCACGGATGACCAGTGATCCTCCCTCTAAGAACTATGTTGAGGTCAGTCTCCTAAATGATCTTTTCCATTTTCATAGTATCTTCAACTCACTGTACCCGCTTCTAACATCTTTTACTCTGATACATCTACTCTTTTCTTCTTTTCCCTCTCACTCTTCTTTTCTCATACATAACTTAGTTTCTGGGTTTTTTGTATGCTTCCATTTGAAATTTTCGTTTCTTATAGACAGAATTCACCTTTTTATTCCATCACAAAAATTATTTATCACAAGTGTTATGGTTTGCACCTAAATGTCCCCCAAAATCTCATGCACTCATAAGTGAAGCTTTTTGGAGCTGGCTGGATCTAGAGCATGTGATACTGGGATACATGTGTGGCACTAAATTATTCCACTGATTGCAATCAGCATAGTTCTGGGTGTGGATAATGAGAAAGCCCAGCCTGGGTGAAGGTGGTACTCACCAATAGACTTACAGCCTGGGTGAAATATAAAAGGGCAGAAAAGAAGGAAGACTCACTGATGCTGCTTCCTGCCTGCCTTACAATGGATTGCTGCTCCTCTGCCCTGCCTCTCTGCCATGCTGCCCCACCGTGAAGCCCGCCAATTATGGACTGAAATCTCTACAGCCTGTGAGCTGGTCAGTACTTCCTGCTTCCTATGAGACTTGAACTTACTCATTGTGACATTCAACATTTTTGTTCTGTTTCCATTTAAGCAATGTTTGTCATCGAACTTTTCCTTCTTTAACTAGTATTTTGTCTCAGCAACAGAAAAGTATCTGCGAAAACAATTAATTGAATGTGCTCCTGATATAGGTGTGTATTCCAATCAAATTTCCATTGATCCTTGCTCAGGACTTGTACCACTGGCCACAGAGACCTTTTTAATGGTTCTAAATCCTCATTAGAGTAGATGGTCCACCAGCACATTTTCTTGCTCTCTAAGGAAACTGTATCCTGTCTCTTCAAACAGGCAACATCTCTTCCTCCATCTCAGCTAGTGATCTCATTGCTACTTTTACTGAAAAGATAGAAGCAATACAAACATAGCATAATCTTCTATCACCAACTTGCCTACATTCATACCCACATTTTTCTTATTGTCAATGCCATTCTGGACCTATTTTTTTCTATAACTGTCTAAATCACTAATTTCCTCTTCAACTATATTAGAATTCAAACTCTTAATGTATTGGTCCTCCAATGACTGTAATTTCATTTACAAATTTCCAGTCACCTTTTTTATTGTTTTATTCCATATTTTTGTTGTTATTTTAAGAAGTTATATTTATATCAATCACATTTGTTTAAAAATCTTATCAAACTGGAACAAAGTTAATTTACCTAACAATCAATTGGCAATCTAATTATTGATTTTCTTGACTTTCTTCATAAGCATCACACGCACCCATGTCTTTTGAAATTTGAGTTTGGAAGCATTTAGAAGTTTTTAGTGCTTTTCTTTTTTATCTTTCACTCTTGCTTTCAACACTGAGCTTATCCCTGTCTGTCAGCAGTGTGGATCAAAAGCCAACTCTTATAGTAGCAGCTTGGAATTTCTACCCTAAGGTGATGATGATGTGACTTCTGTGAGTCTATTTACAGAGCAATTAGGCAGCGTGGGTCAATTCCTGATCATAATGTATCCCATCTCTACAGAAAGAGCTTTTAGGAAATGAAAAAAGCACTATATCCAAGTAGAAAGAGCTTTTAGGAAGCTGAAAAGACTACATCTCCAAGTAGAAATCATCAAAAGTTCTAATATGAGGGGCTGGGGATTTAGCTCAGTGGCATAAGCGCCTGCCTTGCAAGTAGGCAGTCATGAGTTCGATCCCTGGTACCGATAAAAAAGAAAAAGACAAAAAAAAAAAGTTCTAATATGTTTCAGTCTCACTCCTGAAAAGCAAGGAGGTTCTAAACTCTAGGATTGAGTCCAGTTTCTCATGGTGAACTTTCCATGTCCTCTGCCCTCAGGAACTGACATTCTGGTCAGTACTTCCTGCTTTCTATGAGTCTTCAACTTATTCACTGAGACATTCAACATTTTTGTCCTATTTCCATTTAAGTGATGTTTGTCATCCAAGAATGGTAGCACATTCTTGTTATCGTAGCTCTCTGGGAGGCTGAGGCAGGTGGGTCACAAGTTGGAGCCTAAGTTGGGCAAGTTATTTACTTCATGAGACTCTTCTACAAAAATAAAAAGGGCTGAGAGTGCAGCTCAGTGTGAAATCCTGGATTCAATTCTTGGTACCACAAAGAGAGACACAGAGATAGAGAACAAGGAGGAAGAAGAAGATAAGAAGGGGAGGAGGAGGAGAAAAAGAAGTATAAGAGGAAGAAAGAAGGAAAGAGGAGGGGGAGACCAAGATGACGGAGCAGTAAACAGCAGAGAAAGAGCATCTCTGGGTGTCCCTGTCCAGATGCTGGAATACAGCAGCAACATGAGGAAGACGAGAGGAAGGAAAGTGGGTGCTCTGGATCCAGGAAAAATCCGAAGTATGAATTGAAGCCCACAGAGAGTGTGAAGAGAGAAACTTCAGTGAACAAGAAGAAGGTAGGTAGTGGCATCTTCTCCCAGAACCAGGACTCACTGTGGGAGAGGAGCATTCAAACCTGCAGACATATGGTAACTGTTGCTGACCCTGGAGGCCCCCACAGAGAGAAGTGGCAGTGAAGGGGAGCAAGGATATGGAGGACTGCACTAACTGGCAGTGAGTGCTGAGGGCTCAGTCCTCCCATGAGAGAAAAGCAATTGGCCTGGACACCAACCAGGTGAGTCAGAACCCAGAACTGTGGCTGGCTCCATCTAGTGGCTCCCAGCTGGGCTCAGACCTGCAGGAGGTACTTTGGCTGCAGCAAGCCAAGTACATCTGGTCTCAGCCAGAAAGTGCAGGCTCACTGAGGTTACCCACTACCCTGCCAAAAAGCTAATGCTGCTGTGCGGGAATAGACAGGCACAGGCCAGGACTCCGTCTCCACAGATTGCCTAATAATAACAGCAGAGGCAACCCAGAAGTGGATTTTTTCCCCTTCCTTCTTCTTTGTTTTTTGTTGCTGTGGTGGTGGGTTTGTTTTTATCTTTGGTGTTTTGTTTTGGTTTGGTTTGTTTCTTTCCCCTTCATTGTTTGCTGTTATTTTCATGTGAGTGTGGACATAGTTTCTAGCCTCTTTGTGGTTGTGATTCTGTTGTGTTCTTATTTTTAGGTCTTCATTCTCTCTCTCCCTCCAGTCTTCTGTACCAGCTGCCCAAAGTTTAGCACAATCCCTCTTCGTCCTCTAGTCTTACTTCTCATCTCTTGCTCTTCTTCTGCTCCCTATTTTCTCCTTAATCCATTTTTAATACCTGAGGGCAAAACTGACATATTAAGGACTTGCATATTGCATATAATTTTCATTTGTTTTGGAGTTCGTTATACAACCACAAATTTAGTTCAAATGGTTAAAAGTGGCAAAGTAATGGTGAGCTCAGTTTGTCATTTTCTAGGCTGTGTTTGATGCTATTGGTGCTGCTATAGTCGAAACTGAACTAATTGTTCCAAGAAGCTGTTCTTCCTGGTATTTCACAAGTGAGACTGACTAAGGGCCACAGAAAATACTGTGGCACAGTGCTAAAGAGCCAGCGACAGGGCCAAACAGGCAGCAACTTCTCATCTACAATGAAATGAAGAAGTAGGATCTTCCAACAAACTCAAAACCAAAAAAGCAGCTATACTTGGAAGACATCTCAGAAAGTAGTTATTACCTAAGGATCCAATATACTAGCATAAAAAAACTCACCATAGGCATTTTATAAACACTACCCTAAGAATTAAACTAAAAAAGAAAAGAAAATGAGAAACACTTAAAAGAAGTTGCAACCCCAGACATCCAGTTCACCAAAGGCAAACCCAGGGGGCAGTGAGGTAAGACAATCTGAAAGCCTCCCACCTGGCCTCTCTGAAGTGGTAACAACAAAGCAATTGAATGTGGCAATGGAAACCATCAAATCAGAAATGATCTCTCTGATAACTGCAGTTATGGTGTCTAAAATAAAGACCCTAGTTAGCGATGCTACAGAAGATACAAACAAACAAACAAAAAATAGATGCACTTAAGAAATGTATGAAAGCCATAAGAAAGAAACAGAATCCATAAAGCAGACTCAAGCAGATTCCCAGGGGAACAAAAATTCCACCGAAACTGTTTGTAGCAGATTAAGCCAATGTGAGAACAGGATCTCGGATATAGAAGACAGGCTTGCAATTAGCAATTATGAAAAGACAGATTTTTCAAAATATAGCAAGGAACTATGAGAAATTGATCTAGCAGCTGCTAGATGAGACAAGGAAGAAGTTTGAAGTCAATGAAAATGCAGGAGGTAGCACAAATTTTTTTTAAAAAAGCATTCACCGACCTAATGGCAGAAAAGTTCCCTGGTAGAGAAAAAAAAAAATTGACATACTAACAAGCGAGACATATAGAACTCCAGTTAACCTGATTCAAAAAAATTTGCAGCCAGGTAAACATCATAGTCAAGATTCCAGAAATTCACACTACAATAGAATATTAAAAGCTCTTAGTGAGGGGCTGGAGGTTTAGCTCAGCGGCATAAGCGCCTGCCTTGCAAGCAGGCAGTCATGAGTTCTATCCCTGGTACCGATAAAAAGGAAAAAGACAAAAAAAAAAAAAAAAAAAGCTCTTAGTGAAAAGAAACAAATTTCCATTAAAAAAAAAAAAGCCTATCAGAATTACAAATGACTTATCAGCACAAACTCTCAAGTCAAGGAGAACTTGGAGTGAAGTATTTCAAGTTTTAAAGGAAAACAACCTTCAACCCAGATTTATGTACCCCACAAAACTATCATTCAAAAAATGATGGAAAAATAAGGTATTTCCACAACAAAGAACATCTGAGGATATTTATAATCACCAAGCCCACACTCTAAAATGCTTTGAAGAACATTCTAGAAAGAAATAACAAGAACTATAACTCCATGAACCCCAATGGAAAGAATCCACAAGGCAAGGCAAACAGAGAGAGAAAAGAAAAAAGCGGGGCGTGGGGAGACCAACAACAGGAAAACAGCACGAAAAGGATAAGTCAATACATGTCAGTTATAACCAGCAATGTTAATAATCTCAACTCACCACTCAAAACACTCTGACTGGTAGGATGGACCAAGGGCCAAGATTTAACAATATATTACGTATAAGAAACACACTTAATTCAAAAAGAAATTCATAAACTGAAAGTCAAAGTATGGAAAACAATATTCCATGTGACACAAACCTTGGAAAAAGTAGGGTAGCTATTCTATTTGCAGACAAAGTGAATCTCAAGATGACTGATTAAGATAAAAAAGGTCACTACATCCTTGTAAAGGGAATAATCCAAGAGGAAGAGACAACAGTCATAAATATATATGCAACAAATACCAGAGCACCCAACTATATATAACAATTACTAATGGGCATGAAAAACCAAGTAAGTCCTAATACAATTGTATTTGGAGATCTCAATACCCCACTGTCACAAAAAGACGATCAACTAGACAAAGAATCAATAATGGAAGATAAGAACTGAACCAAATTTTGAACAAATGGACTTAGTAGATGTCTACAGAGTGTTCCACTCCACAGCATCAGAATACATACTCTTCTCAGCTGCACATGGGACATTCTCCAAAATAGACCACAGACTAGCTCATAGAATATAATTAAGTAAATGCAAAGGAATTGAAATTATCCCAGGCATATTATCAGACCATAGTGCAATGAAATTAGGAATCTATGGCCAAAGAAACCACAAGAATTTCATAAGCACATGGAAATTAAGTAACATCCTCCTGAACAACCAATGGATCACAGGTGAAATTAAACAAGAAATTAGACAGTTTTTACAGCTGAATGATAATGACAGTAGAATATACCAGAGTTTATGGGACACAATGAAAACAGTCCTAAGAGGGAAATTTATAGCAGTTAATACCCGTATCAGGAAAACAGAGCAAGCACATATAAACAATTTAGTGGTGAACCTCAAACTTCTTGAAAATGAAGAGCAAGCTAAGCCAAAAGCTCACACAAAAGAAAGAACTATGAAGATCAAAGCATAAATTAATGCACTGGAGACTAAAGAAAATACAAAGAATCAATGAATCAAAGAATTGGTTCTTTGAAAGATTAAATAAAATTGATAAGCCTTTATCCAAACTTATCAAAAAAAAGAAAGACTCAAATCCATGTAATTAGGATGAAAAGGTCACAACTGATCTTGCAGAAATCAAGAAGATCATCTACACCTACTTTGAAAACTTGTATTCTAATAAGTTGGAAAATGCAGAAGAAATGGAAAGATTCCTAGGTGCGTATCATAGATAAATCATGAAGATATAAAACATCATAAATATGCTCCAAACTATATAACTGCATGTATATTTAAGTGTATAAGATAGAAAATGATATCACAGAGTTTTATTGGATCAATGAACAGAACCGTTTGCAGTATCATTGATGGAATGTCCACTTTACAAGCTTTAATTTTGTGACTTGAACAATTATTTCTAAGATGACAATATGTAATCCATTAACTAGTGATTTCCTACTGTTCATTTTTTTTCTGTAAATCTGTATAACTTGTACCTTTTCCCTGCTTTTTTTTCTTTTCTCCTTAAATAAAATTTTAAAAAAAGATAAAAAAAAAAATAAATAAAACATCATAAATAAACCAATATCCATCAATGAAATTGAAGATGTAATTAAAAACCTGCCAACAGAGAAAAACCCAGGCCCTTAAGGATTAAATATTCAGTTCAACAAGAAATTCAGAGAATACTTAACACCACTACTTATTGAATTCTTTAATGAAATTGAAAGAGAAACAATACTCCCAAGTTCATTCCTGGAAACAAGTATTACCCTGATATCAAAACTGGAGAAGGACCCAACTAAGAAAGAGAATTACAGGTTAATGTCCCCAATGAACAAAGCAGCAAAAATCCTCAATAAGACACTGGCAAACAGAATGTAGCAAATCATCAAGAAAATTATACATCATGACCAAGTGCGATTCATCCCAAGGATGCAGGGATGGTTCAATATACATAAATCAATAAATGTAATCCACCATATTAATGGAGTTAAGGATAGAAATCATACAATCATTTCAATAGATGTAGAAAAATTTTTGATAAAGTCTAGCATCCATTCATGATTAAAAAATACCTACAGAAAATTGGAATAGATGCTCTTTATCTCAATCTGACAAAAGCCATCTATGATAAATCAACAGCCAATATCATACTAAAGACACAAAAACTGAAAACTTTCTCTTTAAAATCAGGAACAAGACAAGGATATCCACTGTCTCTATGTTTATTCAACATAGTCCTGGAAACTTTAGCCAGAGCAATTAGACAAGAGAAAGAAAGAAAGAAAGAAAGAAAGAAAGAAAGAAAGAAAGAAAGAAAGAAAATTGAAAATAGGAAAAGAAGTGGTTAAATTATTGTTATTAGCAAATTACATGATACTTTAAATAGAAGACCCCAAAAACTCCACTAAAAAACTGCTAGATTTAATAAGCAAATTAGGCAGTGTTGCTGGATACAAAGTCAACACTCAAAAATCAATAGTTTTCCTGTTTACAAATAACAAATTCACTGACAACTCAGTGAAACAATATCTTTCATATTAGTATCCAAAAAAATGAAATACTTAGAAATCAATTTAATGAAGGATATAAAATTTTTTTCCATAAAACAAAAACTACAGTACTCTAAAAAAGGAAATTAAAGAGTATATTAGAAAATGGAAAAACATCCTTTGTTCTTGGGTAAAAAGTACCAATATAGTGGAAATAATCATACTTTCAAAACTGTTATACAGATTTAATGTAATTCCAATTAAAATTCCAATAGCATATCTCACAGAATTAGAGAAAATATTATTATAATTCTTCTGGAACCAGAAGAAACATGAAAGGCAATCCTGGGTAACAAAAGCAAGATAGGGCATCACAATCTCTGCCTTGAAATTATACTATAAAGTTACTGCAATAAAACAGCATGGTAGGGGCTGGGGGTTTAGCTCAGTGGGATAAGCGCCTGCCTTGCAAGCAGGCAGTCATGAGTTCGATCCCTGGTACCGGTAAAAAGGAAAAAGACAAAAAAATAAAACAGCATGGTAGGGGCTAAGGGTTTAGCTCAGCGGCATAAGCGCCTGCCTTGTAAGCAGGCAGTCCTGAGTTCAATCTCTGGTATCAATAAAAACAAAAACAAAACAAACAAAAAAAACCCCAAAAGAAACAAAAACAAAAACAAAAAAACAGCATGGTACTGGCAAAACAAAAACAAACAAACAGGGACTGGGGATTTAGCTCAGCGGCATAAGCACCTGCCTTGCAAGCAGGCAGTCGTGAATACATCCCCGGGTACCGATAAAAAAGAAAAAGACAAAAAACAAACAAACAAACAACAACAACAACAACAACAAAAACAGACCAGAAGATCAAAGGAACAAAGGAACAGATTAGAAGATGCAGAAACAACTCCAGACATAATCAGCCACCTTATCTTTGACAAAGGTGCCAAACACATTCACTGGAAGAAAGAGAGCCTCTTTAATAAATAGTGCAGGAAAAACTGGTTCTGCCCATGCCAAAGATTAAAATTGGATCCATATCTTTCACTGTGCACTAAACTAAATTCTAAATGGATCAAAGATCTAAATATTAAAACAGAATCATTAAATTTGCTGGAAGATAAAACAGTAAAACTCTTGAAGACATTGTTCTGGCAAAGACTTTATGAATAAAACCCCGCTTGCACAAGAACTGTCACAAAGAATCAACAACTGGGCTCTCATCTTATTAAAAAGCTTTTGCACAACAAGAGAAACCACCAACAGAGTGAAGAGATAAACCATAATGTGGGAAAAAGTGTTTGCCAGCTGTTCTTCAATGGGTAACTATTAAGGATATATAACAAACTCAAAAAAAATCAAAATTCCCAAATTTAAAGACCCAATCCAAAAATGGGCATCCAAGATGAATATAAACTTCTTAGATGAAGAAATACACGTGACAAATAAATATATGAAAAAATGTTAAACATCACTGGTCATTTGAGAGATGCAAATTAAAACAACACTGAGATTCCACCTAACCCTGGAAAGAGTGTCTGTTATCAAGAAATCAAGCAATATCAAATACTGGAGGGGCTATGGGGAAAAAGGAATGCTTTATCGCTGCTGGTGGGAGAGTAGACTGTGCAACCACTCTGAAAATCAGTGTGGAGATTCCTAAAAAAAGCTAAGATTGGAGGTCCCATTCAATCTAGCCATTCTCTTTCTGGATATTTTCCCAGAAGGATTAAAAACATTATGCCACAATGATATATGTGCACCCATGCTATAAGCAGCACAATTTGTAATAGCTAGATCTTGGAAACAACCTAAATACCCATCAACCAAGGAGTGGATAAAAAAGCTGTAGTGTTTTTATACAATGAAGTACTACTCAACCATAAAGAAAGATAAACTTGAGACCTTTGTAGATAAATGGATGCAACTAAAGGCCATACTCATAAGTGAAATAAATAAAAAAAAAAACATGTAAACATTGTATTGTCAGCCAGGCGTGGCTCATGCCTATAATCCTAGCACTCAGGTGGGAAACTGAGGCAGGAGGATTGTTTCGAGTTCGAGACCAGCCTAGATAGGCTACAAAGTGAACTTAAGGTCAGCCTGCACTGCATAGAGAGACCCTGTCTCAAAAAGACAAAATAAATAAATAAACATTGTATTGTCTCAGTGTGAAAAGCTGAAAGAAATTTTATACATATATAAAGATATATTTATATATATAATTTTATATATGTATAATTATCATATATGGTAGTCAAAAGTTATACTACTAATTTCCTTAGTTCATTGAAAAGAAAGATTTGTGCTAATATGGTTTGGACAATTAAATGTACATATTTCATACACTCAGTAACTAAAGATAGCAATATGCAATGTATTAACCATTGTTACCCTCTAATTACCACATTTTTAAATTTTGGCATTTTTTTCTCTTTAAAATGAAAAAAGAAGGAAGAAAGAGAAGATGGGGAAAAAAGGCATAAAAGGAAGAAGAAGGAGAATGAGGAGGAGAGGGAAAGGGAAGCATATTTGATCCTGGATTTACCTTTATTATTTTCTCCTTTAATTTTGATACGTTATTCTAATGTGATTGGTACAGCAGCTTATGAAAGGTTGAAATTCTTTTGCCTAAAAGTTGTTCCCATTCACTCTGCCTTCTCTTTTTTATGTGTCAAAAACCCATCTTCTCATTTGTGTGGCTGCATTTAATCTCCCCATCCCTTCCCTCCTTGAAGGGTTTACTCCTGCAATTAATCACTTTCCTGAATCATTGGTTTATTTTCTCCTGGACCACTTCCATTATTGTGCAAGTAGACTTAAATATCATCTATTTTATAAAACAAAACTCTCCTCAGACATCAGATTCTCCTCCAGCTATTTCCTATTATTCTTTTGAGCCCTTCTTCTCTTTTGCCCCTCTTTAGACCAAAATTCCTTGAACGAATTCTGGAAATTCATTGTCTTCTTCTCACTTGTATTCTTCCCTTTGTTCACGCTAAACAATGAATCATTCATCCCGAGACTTCCTTATAAAGCAATGTCTTGCTCCTGTGAATTCTCACTTGCATTGCCAAGTGAGCACACAGGCGGAGAGTAATCAGTCTTGAGGCTCAGAAAGAGTGTTGAGCTGGAGCTACTAACACGGATCCCCGCAATACGCTGATTGTTGTGGCAGAGACTGCTGGGTGCTTGTCAGATACTCTTCTCATTCTTAGTAACAGAACTTCAAGTTTAGGTGAGCACGTTGCTGCCTGGAATTAAGATCACAACTACTTCCTCCCCACGTAGCAAGATGTAAATGCCTGACTGAGTCTAATTGTTGAATCAAAGGCATAACCATGAGGGACAGAGTGAACTTTGAAAAACGTTGTTTGAAAGAGCTGAAGTGTAGAGCTGATGTGCCATTTCTATCTGCCTGATGCTCAGAACGTGTACACAGGCCTGCAACTAAATCAGCCATGTAAGATCATATAAGGTGGACTCGAGAATGTAAGCCACATGCTAAGGCGATAGAATGGAAAATCGGAAGTAGCCTGAGTCTGTGGCGACCTGTGGATCCGTTCTGTTGGCTGTGAACTGCCTCCTTTTGGCTCCTAATTTGTAAGAGAATGAACTCTTTTGTATCAAAGCTTTTGTAATTGGATCTCAGATATCAGCAGGTGAGCACAATTTGTTAGTGAACAGATGGTATTTAACACCGTGAAGTGGTTGAGATCACCGGGGGAAAGAGTAGAATTAGAGGAGAGAGGAAGTCCATGCCAGGGTCTCACTTAATGGCCAGAGGAAGAAGTTACAGGAAAAGAGTTTATGAATGAGAGCTCAACCAGGTTGCAGGGAAACCAGGCTTGTGTGGTGTTCTGGAAGCAAAGAATGTTTGAAATAAGCAATAGTAATTGTCTGGTACTGCTCATTGGCCGAGCAAAGAGGAGAACTGTGAACTGACTTTTGTGTGTATCTACATGGAGGTTACTGGTGACTTCACAAGGATGAGGAGTTCAGAGAGTTGGTGTAGGGGGAAGCCTGACATTAATGCATAGAAGAGAACGGGAACAAAAGAAAACAAAAAGAATTAGTAATTTCAAGTACTAACTTTGTTTCAAAGGAGAACAGAGAATTGGGGCAGTGGCTGGAAAAGTAGGATTTAAAAAAAGAGTGTGCTTAAGGTGAAAAAATAATGGTATATTTGATATTTCCGGAAATGATAACTTAATGATGCAGGAAAGAGAAGGTAGAAGTTTTAGTGGGACATCTTTGCTCAAATCATGTTGCTCCCTGAATTTAATTTTAATAATCACTTCAATCGACCCTGTATTACATTTCTATAAGTAGTTGTTGAGAAGCTGATTTTGCTGGTTCTTTTTTAGTTAGCATGATAAAAATAAATGAATGCAGTGGATTTAAAGTAGCATAAATAATTACAGAAAAGAATTATAAAGAGAATGCTTGACTTTAAAACGATTAAATATATACTAATTCAATTTTATTTAAATTACATCATTCAGATTCTAAGTGCATATATATATATATATATATATATCCAATTTATTAGAAGAAACTATAGGTTGAAGACAGAAAGGCAATAATTTTACCTTCGTATACCTTTATAAGGATAAGAGTTTTAGCCGACCTACATGTATGTGGCATGATTTGGGGGACTGTCTTCCCTAAGGAATAATAGCAGGAACAAATAAACAAATATAATTTTAAAATAAGACTATTCACTTTAAAAGGTATTAAAGTACTACTCAATGTTAGATAAGGATGTTAGACATCTGTCTGTCTACATCTTAACACCAACCTAGGAGTCTGTCTCTGTCTCTTCTTTCTTCATGTATACAATCATATATCACCTGGCACTAGGATACATTCTGAGACATTCGTTATTGGGCTCTAAATATCTATGATGTCCCACGGGAAATGGGACTCTATTAAGAAGGTGGACTTTTGAAACTGATGGTGTTTGAGCTACCTTACTATGTCCCTTTGGAAAGGAGCTATGGCGACCCCTGCTGGGAAGATGAAACACAGGGCTCTCCACATAGGCTTAGTGTAGAAGGCTGGGAATTTGAAAACTTAAGGGAATGAGGATTTGGAATGAAAAGAAAAAAAAGTCAAGGTACATCCATCCTGTATGGCAGGCTGAATTGGTTGAACTTCTGAAAAAAGAGCAACAGCAGACAAAAAAGTCAGGCCAAGAAAAAGAACCCTCATACACAAAACTCAAAATGGGTAAACTAAATTCAAGGGAAGTTTTGGTTCCAAACCCCTTTCTAAGAACACCTATGAGCCAAGTGTGGTGACACACACCTGTAATCCTAGCACTCAGGAGGCTGAGGCAAGAGGACTGTCATGAGTCCAAGGCCAGCCTGGCTACAGATTGAAACTCTGTCTCCAAGATGAAGATGAAGACATAACAACAACAAACCAAAAACAAAAGGAACACCTGTGATCACCTACACTTCCCAAACTCCCTCTGAAGAGGAGACAGTACTTTTTCAGATGGGGAGGTTTAAGGAGAGGGCAAACAACTGCTAAGTGCTATGGTGGGAGAAATAATGAGCTTTGCTTAATGACCTGAGTGTATCGTTGTGTCACAGTCTACAAAGCATGACTCCAAGGTATCTCAATTATCTTCTGTCTCATTTCATACATTAAAGTATACTGAATGAGTAAACTGGAGAAAGATTAATACAATGAAATTAAAATTTAATAGATGAGGATTTCAAGGGTGGGGGGTATTTGAGCCAGGCAACCCACAGATGGTTGCCAGAAGATCCACATTCAAGGATGCAGGACAAATAAATAAAGTGTATGTCTATAGAGAAGTGGGTATTTGTGTTTTGTGACAGGGTTTGCCCACATAGCTCAGGTTGGCTTTGAACTTAGAGTGATCTTCCTGCCTCAGCCTCCTAAGATTACAAGCATCCACCACCAAGCCTGACAAAAAGGATATTTTTCTTTTATGTCTTCTACAATATTTAAAACCATAGTTAGGGGAGATAATTTTTTGCATTACACATTTTTATTAAAGCACTATTATTTCATACTATACGAGAACAAGGCAATGTGCAGAGCAATGTGGTTTGGTCATTGATAACTGTCACCTTGGGCCTGTTATACTATCTGCCAGACCATTCTATGACACAAATTGAAAATATATCATGTGACGATTATGAACATCTGTCTACACACACTTTGATACCAGGCTAGGAGTCTCTGCCTGTGTCTCTTGCTTGATACATAGTCATACATCACTTGACAACAAGGCTTTGCCCTGACACATGAATTGGTAGGCAGTTTCATTGTTGTTCAAACATCATGAAGTATGCTCACACAAATGAAGATGATGTTGCTAGGCATAATCCTAGGTGGCCTCTGTGAGACAAATACATAGATAGAAACATTTCATATATATTTATATTTGTATCTTTGGATTTACTCATGGTATTAAACATTTTACCTGTAGAGGTAGGACACCAACAAAGCTGGGAATATTTTGCACTTCTCTTAATCAGTTGAGAAATACTAAAAACTTGACCAAAATTGGATCTGCATCAACACAAAGATGGGTTTTTTTTGGGGTTATCCTGCCAGACTGCTTGCTACATTGCTAGAAAAAAAAACAAACCAAAACAAAACAAAACAACACTTGGAAGCAATATACCCTGAAGAGTTACACTGATTCATGCTTTGGAGAAAAACTCAAAAACTTAGAAACAACTGTCAAATGTTCTTATCCATTTCAGAACCTCTAATTCTAGTCCAATGTTTTGTAGCAGATCATGGAGGAATTGCCATTTCCCTTCATGGTGAAAGCATGCACCATGCTCAGCAAAAGCCAAGTCTTGGTTCTCATGTCCTTTGCACAAGGACAGCATTGAAATGATGAGTCCTATTTTGGCAGCACTTTTGGGAAGCTCACGGGGCTCCTGTGGTTTTAGAATTGTAAAAACCCTATTTGCCAAACAAAACTTCAACTCAGAGAAACACTGGTCCTGTTCATGAATAAAGAACAAGCAATGCTGGCAACACATCTAGGTTTCATTCTTTGGTGAAGAAAACATCACACATCATTGAAATCCACTTCATTCTAGATTGCTTGGTATTAGTGCCAAAGACAAATGACAAATAAAATTTTGTTTACTACCACAAAAGTCACCAAACCCCCCAGGATTCCCCTACAAAAATTCCTCTCCTATTTAATACAACACATTCAATGTCTGTTATGAAGATTATAAAGTTGTCCTTTGCTGTTCAAAAATCCATCAGCTGTCTGGAAGTTACAGAAGTAATTAACTAGACCCGAGGTAAATATAACTCTTAGGTAACTCTTAATTGATCTTAAGATCTCAGATCAAAGAATGGTTCTTTAGAGTTATATCCTTCCATTATTGATTCTCGAATAATTACATACCTTTCCTCCATAGCAATTTGACATGTGTGCTTATGATTATTTGATTATTATCTGCCAACCCCATTTGACTATGGGCTCAGGGGGACCAAGCACTAATCCTGTTTTGCCTATCAGTGAATTTTAGCACACTGTGCCAAGCACATAGTACTAGTGCCAAGCACAGAGTAGGTACTTCACAAATATTCAATAATACAAGAATGAATGAACAGAAAATCAATGTCAGAGAAAAGATTTCTTACAGCCTTCTAGATATATGTAGCCATTTGAACAAACTGTGGCTGGGCCATGTTGTGGTTTGTGTCTGAATGTAACCCCAAAGCCTCATGCAGTCATGAGGGCAGGAGGTACAGAGGCAGCTGAATCTAGTTTGTGATAGTGCCTAGATTAAGGGCCTAAGTGTGATACACCCACTCTAGGGCAGGTAGCCTGCATATACTATAAGGGACAGAAAGATGTTTGTCTTTCTTGTTGCCTTTGCTATCTTCTGCCACTATGAACTGTTGCCTCTCTGCCTTGGAGCCAACTGATTATAGCCTGAAACCTCTACAAACTGAGCTAAACAAAACTTTTCCACCTTTAACTTTGGGTGTTGTGTATTTCGTTTCAGCAATGAGGAAAGTAAGACACCCATGATAAGGCATTATCTGAATTTACCTAATTCTCAGAATAATCATATGATAGGCATTACGTTACCCACTGTTATGGTTTGAACTTAAAATGTCCCCCAAAAAGTTTACATAACCTAAGGGAGGGGGGCTTTTGGAAGGTGATTAGATCATAGGGATACAACCTCCTTTGATGAGTCCAGGGTGCTGTTAGGAGGCAGATTCTGGTTGGAGGAAGTGAGTCACTAGGTTGTGACCTGGAAGGGTATATTCCAGTCCCAGACTTTTCCTCTCCCCTGCTCTTCCTGCTTTCTCACTTCCATTAAGTGGCAGCTTTCCTCCCTCATGTCGCTTCTGTCTTAGAGTCAGTCATGCATGGACTGAAACCTTTGAAACTGGAAGTCGAAACAAATTTTTTCTCCTATAAATTGTGTATATCAGGGACTTAGCCCTAGAGAAGCAAAAAACTGACAAATACTTCGACTGAACAGGACAAAGGCTCTCATCCTTACTAAGGGAATGGCACAAAGCCTTTATTTAATCCAGGCAGTCTAAATTTAGAGCCTACACTTCGAAATCAAGGTTCTGTGCTTAACGATAATGAGAGTTGCTAGAAATCTCCCTACTCTTTGGATAAGGCTATCACTCTGGAAGTGAATGCTGGAGGCCACAGAAGTGGAACTTTCTAGATCAGGAGGAAGTTCTGGCAGCCAGAGCTCAGGGTGGCCTTTCCTGCAGAGGAGGAAGCTACAGAACTTGGAAACACTGCAAAGCTCTTCATGAGAACTTCTCAAAATACCATGCAGACACAGTCAGTGACAAAAATGACCTCAATGACCTGAGGATAAGGAAATGCTACAAATGGAAAACTCAAAAGTATGTAAGAATTTAAGTAAATTTTGGTACACTGCAAACTCTCACTCAGAAAAGCAAGCAATGAGAATTTTTACTTCGTCTGCTACTGCCTACCTTTACGAGTCGGGAATTTCATAACATTGTTATTGGCGTTAGTGTTGACATCTGGGGTATGTCAAAGTTGACAAGTGTGACCATGCCAATGGCCATTCCAAAAGTTAATGTTCTTACCGAAATTTTTTAAAAACTTCGTACATACTTAGAAATCTCCTTTTAAGCAGAAAATTTATTTCTTTTTTATCTTAAACAGTTTAGATTTCTTTTTAATGTTTTTGAATATTGGCTGCTAGGTTTTTTTTTTTTTAACAGAAAAAAGCAACTTTGAAGGCTGCTAGTTTTTATAACAATATAAAAGAATACAATTTATTGCTTAGTAAAAAATTCTGTCTCTGAAGAAGCCAAACAATGATATATAGATTTGTGTAGGTGTTATAGATACATTTTCAAGTCTGTGACCCCAAAGAAATTAAGAACTAGCACTCCATCGGCTAAAACATCTCTTATGACTTTTCATCTGAGGAGTGCGTAGTTTAAGGGACTAATGAATCTAGTAAATAAATTGGTCCTGGAAGTCATTACATGGAAATTCTCAATATGCCCTTCCAGATTTACTATCTGTTCTTTCCTATACTTTGACCCTCTGAAGTCCAAGGTATGTAGAATACGTCATGGCTCCCCTGCAATCTAGCTTCCAGTTGGTCCCAGAATCTCAGGGTAGAACTGGAGTCTGGGTTATTTCCTCCAGTGCCACAGGATGGCAGCCATTTTGTGCCTCTGTCTGCCACCACATTCTTGTCTAGCAGCACCTCTTCTTCAGGTTCAGCCCTTGCCAGTTTCCAATATCCAGTCCTTCCTCTGGCCTTTTATTTCTACTCCTGGCAATGGGTTCCTGGTATGCCACCAATTTACATTTTCTTTATCTGTCTTAGTTGCTTTCTCGTTGCTGGGACAAACACTTGACCCCCACAAGTGAAAGGAGGAAAAGTTTATTTCAACTTGTATTTGTAGAGGTTTCAGACCATAGTCAGCTGACTCCAAGTCAAGGCAGCATAGGGAGGAGAAACAGTCCATATCAGGGCAGAAAGGAGGCAGCAAAGCGGCAGCAATGGTGCCATCCACACCCAAGGATAGGCCTTTCCATTATCCATACCCAGAACTATGCTAACTCAGTCAGTGGGTTAAGTTAGTTATCACACACCTTAGATCCAGCTACTTTTGAAAAGCTCTAACTATGAGTGCATAAAGCTGTGAGGGGACATCTAGATACAAGTCATAACACCTTATCCTTGACCACATCTCAGTAAATAGTCTCTTCAGTGAAATAGTCTCTTCTTGAATGTATTTGTTATCAAGATCAAACTGCCAATCTTCATTCACTTTTCCTTTTAAAAGGTGACTTAAGACTAAATTGTACAATCACTCAACATTTTCTCACTTCACCTCCTCTTTTCAGTCTAACAGTTTTATGTGACCTGGATGCTATTAGGTCTCCTTGGGTCACCTTCTCTCTCCTCACACTAACATAGAGATCCTCAGAAAACACAAATTTGACTTAAAAAAAAATTACTGAATAATGATAATTTTAGAGATGTGTCCTTGTACAAATAAAGAATGAAAGGTGTGTAACTCTTTTATAGAACAATTTTGCCTACATTTTCCCATTTCATGTTTTAGTCCCTTTATGTTATTATGACAGAACACTATGGACTGAGTAACAAACAATAGAAATTTATTTCTTACAATTCTGGAAGCTGAGAAGTTCAAAATCAAGATCTTTTATTAAGCAATAAATTGTATTTTGTCTTATATTGTTTTATGAAAATACAATCTTTTTCTCATAAAGAAAGAATATATACTCATTGCAAAAATTTAAACATTTCAGAAAAGCATGACATAAATTTAAATATCCTTTTGATTCTACCATTGTATTGATTTGGAAGTACTTCTGTAGATTGTTTTCCTTGAATGTACTAACCACTATTATTTTATTCTTTTTTACTTTATAAAAATAGGGACCCTAAAGCCGGACGTGGTGGCTCACACCTATAATCCCAGCACTCAGGAGGCAGAGGTGGGAGGATCATTCTGCATTCGAGACCAGCCTGGGCTACAAAGTGAGCCAAAAGCCAGCCTGAACTGCACAGCGAGACCCTGTCTCAAAAAAGACCAAAAAAAAAAAAAAAATAGGAACCCTATATTTTAATAGGCAAAATATTTGAATAGAATGGCTGGCAAATAAACATATGAAAAGTTGCCTGGTTGTTAGAATAAGACAAATTTGGGGGGCCAGGGATTTAGCTCAGCAGCATAAGCATCTGCCTTACAAACGTACAGTCATGAGTTCGATCCCTGTTACCCCCCCAAAAAAAGAATAATAGAAATTTAAAGTATAATGAGTACTATTATATACCCTACCTATTAGGAAGATTAATATTAAAAAAACTAAACAATGATTGATCATTTTTTTTCATGCCTAGAGCTTGTAACCTGAGCAACTACTTTTAAGATAATAATATGTAATACAGGGGCTGGGGATTTAGCTCAGCGGCATAAGCACCTGCCTTGCAAGCAGGCGGTTGTGAGTTCAATCCTCGGTACCGATAAAAAGAAAAAATAATAATAATAATAATATGTAATACATTAAGTATTAATTTCCTACTATTTTTTGAAATTCTGTATTATTTGTATCCTTTGTTTGTTTGCTTTGCTTTTTAAAATAATAAAAAACTAACCATACCAAGTGTCAGCCAAGATTGGAAGACAGGAACTCTCCTACACTGCTGGTAACATTTATTTCAGAAAAAGTGGACAACTTCTTAAAAAGTTAAGCATACATCTATTTTATGATTCAAGCTTTCCACTGCTGAGTGCTTACACACAAAAAATGAAAGCATATGTCCATACAAAGACCTTGTACACAGATGTTCATAGCAGCTTTTTTAAAAATAGCCAAAAACTGGAAGCAATCCAAGTGCCAAACTACAGATGAACGGATAAACAAGTTATATCCTTACACTTCAAGAATAAAAAGGAATGAAATATTGATACAAGCCATAATATAGATAAATCATTTTGCTGAATCAAAGAAACAAAAAAAGAAGTTTATACAGAATGTTTCAATTATCATAAAACTCTAGAAATGTGAGTAATGACAGAGAGGTAACCAATAATTGTATGGATAGGAGGGAGAAGAAAGATTTATCAAGGAGGGTGGGAACAGGATTTTTGAGGGTGCTAGCTATTTTCATGCCTGACTTGTGATGATCATTTCACATATGTAGACACATTAGACTTACACAGGTTAGGGCTGTGGGTGCAGCTGGTGGTAAAATGTATGTTCGGCAAGGGGATTCTGGTTTCTGTCCCCAGCACCACTATATAATGTGAACAGTCTATATGCCAACATGCCTCAATAAAAATTCACTTCTAATGTTAAGTGAGGTGAATCAGACACACAGGCTTAACTATCACATGGTTTCCCTCAGATGAGAAACGCAATATATAAATAAAGTGCGAATAAGAGACATATAATAAAAAAGAGAAAAGTTATTATAATCCAACATGGACAATGTAGTTATCAGTGTAGTATGATTTATTATAATTGCCTTAGATATTTTGTGTGTTTTTTTGGCCTATTAGTATAGGTGCTGATCTGTATATATGATATTTAACTTTATAAGGATTTATAAGATAAATAAATGAATCAGATGCTGGCAAAAGTTGGGGAAGGTGAAGGGAATATAAGAATTAATATGAATTATGTATATGTAACCACTCACCACAATGAATGTAATCATTATGTGCCACAAACATGTACTAATAAAAATTGTTTTAATTTTAAAAATAGAAACAGCGTAAGACATGCAACTTTATAATTTAATGCCTTTATGGTTAACATATGAGTTGTTTAAAGAAGATGAAGGGCACCATTATAGTCAGCTGTACTGAATGAAATACCAATAGAAATAAACTATGGTATTTAGTTATTTAACGAATTAATATAAGGTGATCTTTTTTGCATATTTCAATCACGTGATATATATAAGCACTTTCTTCAAAATAACCATTGATTGAGAATTGGTAAATATTGATCTTATATATAAAACAGGAGTTATTCTATGTTTGTTACCCTTTTCAAATATTTCTCAATAGTTCATTGATCATTTCTATCTTGGAATTATTTGCAAAAGAAATAATTATGTACTGATACATTTTTAAATCCTAATAAACTCAATTCCCATATTTCAAAGTCAAACATATCTAAATTTTAATCGTTGCTTTTTAGCAAGAGTTTCCTATGTTGTAGTGTGCTCTTTAACAAAAGGATAAAAATAATTCTTTTTAGAGTTTTCTTGAAGAATAAATATAATAATTTATATAATAACTTGTGTCAGCTTTCTGTTGCTGTGACAAAATAACTAACATATACATATTAAAGGAGGAAAAGGGGTAGTCGGAGGGTTAGTCCATGAGTGACTGGTTTTATTACTATGAGACTGACGTATAGCAGAAAAATCACTGGCAGGACATGACAGAGAAAAGCTACTTACTTCATGGTACCAGAAAGCAGAGAGGGAAAGAACTTCACAGATAAGAGACAAAGGCCAGAAATAGTCCCCAAGATCATGCCCCCATGGCCTATTCCCTTCATTAGGCCTTCCCTCTTGAATCTCTGTCACCTCCCAATAATGCCACCAAATTGAGATCTCATTAATGGATAAATCCACTGATAAAAGTTAGAACCCATATGATCCAATCATTTTTGGAAACACCCACAGACATTAGTGTGCTTCACTAATTTCCTAGGCATTTTTTAATCCAAGCAAGTTGATAATACAGGTTAACCATCATAGCTATTATCAATAAATCAGCCAATAACAAATGCTGGCGGGGCTGTGGGGAAAAAAAGAACCACTCTCCACTGCTGATGGGGTTTTAGACTGGTGTAACCACTGTGGAAATTAGTGTGGAGATTCCTTAAAAAACTAAAACTAGGGGCTGGGGATTTAGCTCAGTGGCATAAGTGCCTGCGTTGCAAGCAGGCAGTTGTGAGTTCAATCCCTGGTACTGAAAAAGACAAAAAAAAAAAAAAAAAAAAAAAAAACCACTAAAACTAGAGGTTCTATTTGACCTAGCTATAACCCTTCTTAATATCTTCCTGAAAGAATTAAAAGCATCATTATCCTCTTCAATCTCATTTTTCAGAGTATTGTAGTTTCCAATGTAAAGATCTTTTACTTCTTTCATTAGACTGATTCCTATGTATTTCTTTTTTTTTTTTTTTGATGCTATTGTGAAAGATAATGGTTTCCCTAATTTTTCTCTCAGTGAGTATGTTATTTGTGTATAGGAATGCTATTGATTTTTGAGTGTTGACTTTATTCCAGCTACAATGCTGAATCTGGTTATTATATGTAGAATCCTTTTCATGCAGTTTTTGAGATTTCTATGTAGAGTGTCATGTAATATACAATTAATGACAAGTTAACTCCCCCTTTCCTATCTTTGTTTTATTTTTCTCTTGTCTAATTGCACTGGAAAACATTTCCAGAAATGTATATATATATATATATATATATATATTTTTTTTTTTTGGTCTTTTTCGTTTTTATCGGTACCAGGGATCGAACTCACGACTGCCTGCTTGCAAGGCAGGCGCTTTATGCCGCTGAGCTAAATCCCCAGCCCCTCCAGAACTATATTGAATAGGAGTGGCAATAGTGGACATTCTTACCTTATTCCTGACATTAGAATGAAAGCTTTCAGTTTTGACCATTTAGTATGACGTTGGCTATTGGTTTGTTATAGGTGGTTTTTGTCTACTTCAATTTTTTGTAGGGCTTTTTATCATCAATAGTGTTGGATTTTTGTCAAATGATTTTTCTGCATCTATTGAGATGATTATGTGATTTTTGACTTACTTCTGTTGATAATATGTATTAGATTTGTTGATTTGCTTATGTTGAATCATCCATGCATCCCTGAGAGGATCCTACTTAGTCATACTATATAATCCTTTTGGTGATATGCTGCATTCTGTTTGTCAGTATTTTATTAAGGGTTTTTATTTTATTTTATTAAGGGTTATTAAGGATTTTGTGTCTGTTTTTTCAGGGATATTGATCTATAATTCTTTTTGGGTTGGATTCTTCTCTGGTTTAAGTATCAGTATAATACTTGCTTCTAGGAATGAATTTAGAAGTATTGCTTCCCTTTCAATTTCATTAAAGAATTTGAGAAATAGTGGCACCAGATCTTCTCTAAATCTCTTATAGAATTCAGCAGTGAATCCATCAGGATTGTTGGTATAAAATGGAAAGATATCCCTTGCTCTTGGCAAGGAAGTGAATAACAATTTAGTGAATAACAGTCATATTCACAATATTGTTATGCAAATTTAATGCAATCCTGATTCAAATACCAATAGCATAGAATTAGGGGAAAACAATCCTAAAATTCACTTGGAACCAGAGAGATCGAGAATAACAAAAGCAGTTCTGGGCAACAAAGGCAAAACAAGGGGAATCACAATCCCCGACTTAAAATTATACTACTGTGATAAAAAAAAAAAAAATAGCATGGTACTGCCAAAAAAACAGACCCAAGGATCAGTGGAATATTAGAAAATGCAGAAACAACTCCAAACACACTCAGCCACCTTATTTTTGACAAAGGGGCCAAACACCTTCTTGGAAGAAAGACAGTCTTTTTAATAAACAGTTTTGGAAAAACAAACTAGACTCACTCTATCATCATGCACTAAACTAAAATAAAAAAAATCAAACAACTGAATGTTGAAACAGAAACACTAAACCTGCCAGAAGAGAGAATACATAGAACTCTTGAAGATATAAGAATAGGCAAGGACTTTATGAACAAAACCCCAAGCACAGGGGAAATACTAAAAAGTACCAACAATTGTGACCTCATTTTATTAAAAAGTTTTTTTCACAGAAAAAGAAATCACCACAGTTGAACCTACAGAATGAGGAAGAAATTTGCTAGCTATTCCTCAGAGAAAGAACTAATAATGGGAATATATGAAGAACTCAAAGAAAATTCAGAGGCCCCCAGATTCAAAGACCCAAGCCAAAAATGGACAACTGAGATGAATACACACTTCTCAGATGATGAAGTACAAATGGCAAATAAATATATAAAAAAATGTTCAACATCATCAATCATTCAAGAGATACATGTTTAAAAATGCTGAGGTCCCATCTCACTCTAGAAAGATTCCATCTCACTCTTGATGAGGAAATCAGTGTGGAAATTCCTCAAAACAGTAAAACTAGAGATCTGTTTGATCCAGCTATTCCCCTTCTTGGCATCTTCTCAAAAGAATTAAAAGCATCACACCACAGTGATATATGCATAACCATAATCATAGCAACACAATTTGTAACAGCTAAATCTTGGAAACAGTCCAAATGCCCATCAACAGATAAATGAAACAGTGAATTTGTTTTTGTTTTTGTACTGGGGATTGAACTCACAACCTCATACTTTCCAGGTAGGCACTTATACCACTGAGCTAAATCCCAAACTCAACAGATAAATGAACAAAGAAGATGTGTATTTGTTTTTATAAAATGGAGTACTCCTCAGCTACAAAGAAAGATAAGCTTGAGACATTTCTAGCTAAATGGATGCACCTTAAGACCATACTCTTAAGTGAAATACATCAGACACACATGTGTAAATATCACATCATTTCTCTGATGTGAGAAACTAAAAGTGTAAATAAAGACCAAAATGTATAATAGATTTTGTGAAATGATCAAATGGAAGGGGCAGAGAGGGAAAGGAGGAAAGGGGAAAGAAAAATTTAAAAAGGAAAAAATATAAATGAAGTTTTTGAAAATAAAGAGGGGAAGACTAATTGAATGAGGTAAGAAGAATGGTTAAAAAAAAGAGAGAGAAAAAGAAAAATCAAAGGAGCTGGGGATTTAGCTCAGCGGCATAAGCGCCTGCCTTGCAAGCAGGCAGTCGTGAGTTCGATCCCTGGTACTGATAAAAATGAAAAAGACAAAAAAAAAATAAAGAAAAATCAAGATGTATCATATACAGGGAAGTTCCCTATGATGAATGTAATCATTATGTTTATCTAAAATGTACCAATAAAATTAATTTTAAAAAGATTAACCATCACATATACCTATCACATAGCAGATACTCAATAGAGAGTGGTTCCCTTTCCCTGGTTCTTTCTAAATAGAATTTTCCTATTCCAATAGATAATCTGCCATGTTAGTAATAAGATCACAGATATTCCCAGTAATCTTAGTGTTATGGTTGTGACAAGCATTCCCCCAATGCATGTGTTGAAGGCTTCTTGCCAGTGTATAGCACTATGTGAGGTGGGAGAACCTTCAGGAGGTACACTCTAATGGGAGGGAGGCTTAAAGGCAATATGGGGATCTCAGAGCTTCTTCTCTCTTTGTTCCCAGATGCCTTGTGGCAAGCAGCTTTGCTGTTCCCTACCGTGATGTCCTACCTCACCACAGGCCCAAAAATAATGGAGCCAACTGACCACAGACTGAAAACTCTGACACCGTAAGTCAAGACAAACCTTCCTCCTTTTAGGTTGATTTTCTTAGGTAATTTATCACAGCATCAAAAAGCGAACATACTAGGAGCATCAGATGAGGCCTCAAAGTTGAGGACGGTGACATAAGTGCTCACACATTCAGAAAGCAACTCAACACATCAGCTTGGAGGGAGCGAAGCCAATCTAATAAGCAGCACCTGTCAAGAGCCTAGCACTCTACTGAATAAGAGATTTCCTTCATGGAATTCTGCAGAATAGAGAAACTTGCATTTGCAGATTGGGGGACTATGACAAGATTTCCGTGTAGAGTACAGACAGAGTTCTCAGGAAAACTTGCCCTGTGTCCTCTTGAATTTGGGGTACAGAAGTGATCCCTAGATGAACAGTAGCACTGGCAGCTCCCATCAGCCCCGAAGATGTCAGGGCTAGGAGGTAACACAGCAAAGGCCTGCAGGCTGCTCACATGCCCACGCCTGTTGAAAATACTTTGAGTTTCGATGAAAGTAGTAATTTCTCATACCAAGCTAAAAATTATCTTCACAAACTAAAAACAAATACACATGTATCTGTGAGACGGAAGGCAATTTAGGGTTTCATTGGACTTTGGTTGTTGTGTAGTTCAATCATACAGATAGGAAGCAGCTAAATGAGATCTAGATGGTTCCAGTTAGAAGTAGATGTAGTTGTATATGTTATCGGATTCTTTGAAATAAAATTATTTTTATATGTAGGCATATTTTCTTATACATCAACAATGTTCCCCTGTATATAAGTATAGTTAAAGAAACCAACAGAGAATATCAATGAACTCATAACTGTTAGTAATCAGATACTTTCTATGATCAAAAGCTATTCTCTGTTCCCAGAACAATTAATAGTGCCTTAGGAGAGACTGTTACATAAACCAGCCAAAGATGGCCTCGGTATATTGGCCCCCTGCTCGTTTATTTCTTTTCTGCAGGCCAAGACCATTAGCTCAAAGCACTGCTGGCACCAAACATAAATTTTTACACATCCAGTTATTTCAAAAATAGTCTTCCCAATAACATTCTTAACTGCTTAGAGCTTGCCTGCCTGGCAAAACTTGCATACCTGGCAAAACTTCCCCAACAGCTGTTACCTATTGATAAGACAGGCCTTTGCAGCTACAAGGCCCAAAGCTGCTGCTGCCCGTCAGAGCCCTCCGACTCAGAGACTCCGTGGAAGCTCCTCCGGTCCCTCAGTCCTCATTTTGTTCTCTTGCCCTCTGCTCTTGCCATTAAGCCACTGGATGATCTCAGGCTGTAAGAGATTTTCCCTCCTTTGGCCTCGTGCCACCCATGAAACTTGTCTGTCTTTGCCTTTCATGGCCCTCTCTTTTATCTTATCTTTTTCTTTTGTTTTTCCTTTTTGTTGTTGTTCTAGGAATGGAAGTCAGGACCTTGCACTTGTCAGGCAGCTGTTTGTGCCACTAAGCTACATCCCTGGCCCATCCATTCTTTTCTTTTCTGTTCTGTTCCTTTTTCCAGTGTTTTGTTTTGTTTTTCTTTTTGACACAAGGTCTTGCTGTGTAGTTCAGATTGGCCTTGCATTCACTATGTGGCCCAGGCTGGCCCCAAACTCACTCCTCAGTCAATCTTCCCGTCTCAGCCTACTGAGTGCTGAGATTACAGAGGTGTGTATCACCATGCCTGGTCTCCTCCTTTCTCTGAATTCACCTCAAATCTCTGGAGCCCCCACATAGACTAATTATAAGTCAACAAAAAAATTATAAATTCTTGCTCATTATGATTAAGATATAACAATAGCAAAAGAATTTTGTCAACATGTAAAATTCAATTATTATAATTTGAAGCTCTTAAGGGGTGCAAAGTTATGCAGAATTTGATAAGATTTCAGAAGATATTAATTTGGAATAGGCAGCCAAAAATGTTTCAAACTTAAGTAGATTATTTCTACTATGTATTCAATGAGAATGGACTGATCTTGGTTTTTTCAATTCCTAGTTAAGAGAACTTGGGCAAAATTTTTGTAAATCTGTGTGTGTGTGTGTGTGTGTGTGTGTGCCCACATGCTGGGGATTGATCTCAGGGCTTTCACTCTGAGCTATATCCCCAGCCCTTTAAAAAATTTTTTAAACTCTAAAACGGTCACTATAGGTTGTTAAATTGCCCAGGTTGGGCTTGAACTTGTGATTCTCCTGCCTTAGTTTCCCAGAATCCTCGCTTTACAAGCATGTGTCATAATGCTAGGTTTTAAAAAAACTCTCTGAACTTCCAGTTCTGTGCTAATAAAATAGCAATAATATTGCTTATGTGAAGTTATTACGGGTTGCTATGAACACTATTTAAGATAACAAATACAAAGCACATTGCCCATAATAGGTTTTCAAAATTTGTTAGCTCTCCACCCAAAATATAATGGAAACACATTTTTCTTTGAAAAGATTCAAAGTGCTGTAACATACCCCACATATATCATTGATCTTTACAAACAGATACAGTATTTTCAGCAATAATTACTAAAGAAAAAGCTAATAATTTAAATAGCAGAGATGAGCAAAGTCACTTCCCTTTGAGAAAAACTATTCTTATTGTTCTTGTCTTTGGTTAAAAGCAGCCTATACAAAAACAGGCAAGCACTTTGAAGAGTCTACTTCCTGTGTTCAGCAGCGCTTTGATTTTGTTTGGAAGAGTGTGTGGTCTGCAGGCTAGACAAAACAAAGAGCTTGGAGCCAGCTGATTCCGACACAGCATAGTGGAACCAGCCACAAAGCCACCAACACTGAGACCCAGGACAAATACCCTGACCTCCCAAGTCCCAGCTAAACCCATAACAGCAAGTAAAATGTGCAAGAGTCAGATTCAGTGTTCTTGGTAATAAAGCATCTTCTAAAGCAGCCAACTTGAAAATTAAATTTAAAAAAAAGTTTTCCAGCAGTATGAACTCTGAATGCCGTAGGGAAAACTGAGAATGCAAATGTTACTGCTTCACTTCAAAATCCAAGTAACAGAATCTTGGCGATGGCAGTTTCTCCGTGTCCTTTACTGCTAGATTTTTGGTTTAAGTTTCCACTATGACAAACAGAGCTGTAATTCTGCTGTCTGAAGTGTTGATTCAGAAAAATGAGTCTAAGAGATTCCTTACAGACATGAAAGAACCCCCTTCCCTCCAAATTCGTACCATCTGTGGGATGGAGAACAGTCTATATTTTGCTGAGAACCTCACACTGAACTTCAAAACATTTTTCAAATGTTTGCACTGAAACTGTCTACTCTGAGGCAAAAACCTGAAGGAAAAGCAAGAAGATAGAATTTTATCAGAATATAGCTGACATATTAGAAGAGGTCTCAGCATGGTTACTTTGTATATTCATTTATCCTGCATTCTAGACCCCAAATAACATTTGGATTAGGTTTTAAATCTGTCAGGCTGTCAAAACACACACATACACACATCAAATGTCCAAATCTCCCTGTACTACATGCCCAAGGATCTGATGCCACCTAAAGGTAATTATGGCAAATTGCAAATATATGCATATATATTTTTCTCCTCTTTGGATGCAAACATCAATGATATATTTTAGATTAATATATTCCTGTATTAATTCCATATAATGTCTATTAAAGTCGATGACATGTTGTCAACATTGTTGCAAAACACAAATAGGGAAAAATGTATATGTGAGTGTGGATGTATTGTTGGGGTCCAGAAAATGATACCCCTAAGACTACTACTGCAACATACTGACTAGTGCTGAGAAGCTGCTCAGACTCAAGATCACACTGGCCTTTCCTGCCTTCTCCAGCCCAGGACAGGCTTTCTGCAAAATGCCCTGCTTTACCCAACTAGATCCTCAAAAGAGGAACAGGATGGCCTTCAGTCTTCTTACTGAAATCTCATTAACCGAAGAGGATTAAACTCATTCAAAGGAGAAAGGATGAAAGTCAAAATTATATCTAGAGCCCAGGAGAACTGTGTTCCCATTCATCTGCCCTAAAAATAATTTACTATCCTTCTAAAATTACCTGTACTCTACTTCTTCTCGCCTATGAAAATGGCATTTAAATTTCAACCATTTGATCCTTCTTGGAGTCTCACACTGTCTGATCTCATGCTTTAATTTCTTCTTCTGCACACATCAATAAATTTGTGTATCTCTGCTATTTAATCTATCTAACATCAGTTCACTCCAGGGAACCCTCAGAAGTCGGAGGAGAAAGTTCACTTTACTACAGTGTTTATGTTTAGCATTGCAATAAACCAAATAAATATACATAAAACTACATAGTAAGAAAGTTTTTTTAAAATTCAATGCTAAATTGCAATCCCATTTACTTAGGATGCTGAAACAGAAAGATCCTAAATTCAAGATCAGCCTGGGCAACACAGTGACACCTTGTTTCAAAAACGAAAAAAGTCTGTAACTCAGTGGTAGAGCACCCCTAGCTTCAATCATTAGATAGATAGACAGACAGACAGACAGATAACATAGATGAAAAAGAAATCCATTGTTAAGACAAAAGGTAGAAACAGCTCAGTGTTCAATGACAGATGAATGGATAAAGATGAATAGATAAACAAAATGTGGTGTGTATATATATATATATATACAATGGAACCTTACTCAGACATAGAAGGCTATTCTGACATACTACAACATGGATGAATCTTGATGACATTGTGCTGTGTTAAATAAACCAGTTGCAAAAGAACAAATATTACATGATGCCATTTATATAAGATATATAGAGTAACTGAGTTTATAAAGAAGAAAATAGAATGGTTGTTACCAGGGACTGGGGAGCAGAGAAAAGGGGGTTAGAGTTTAATAAATATAGAATTTCAATTTGAGAAAATGAAAAATTTCTGGAAATAGATGGTGATATTGGGTACACAACAGTGTGAATGTATTTAAATGTCACAAAACTATATACTTAGAAATAGTTAAAAGGAACAGGATGTGGGGGCACACACCTATAATATCAGCAGCATTCTGGGAGGCTGAAGCAGGAGGATTGCAAGTAGGGGGCCAGCGGGGCAAATTACTGACCTAGTAAGACCCTGTCCCGAAATAAAAAATAAACAAGGGATGGAGCTATACCTCAGGGGAAAGGCCCTGGACTCAATTCTCAGTACTGCAATCAATCAATCAACAAAGTGTAGAGAGCCCATGCATTCTGGTGTGTTGCATTTATAGCCATGTTTATGAAGAATACGTAGAGATGTGTCATTAAATGGAAAAAATGAGATCTCTGTTTATGTCTTTTGCAAATATTCTGTAAATAAATTTATCACTGCTAATAGAAAAATGTCATTTCCAACTATTTAAAAATAATTTATGTTTTGAGGAAAGAGTTGAAATAATGTTTTTTGTTTTTATTTATTTATTTGTCTTTTTCGTTTTTATCAGTATCAGGGATCAAACTCATGACTGCCGGCTTGCAAGGCAGTGCTTATGCCGCTGAGCTAAATCCCCAGCCCCGAAATAATGTTTTTTGAAATAAATTGTAGGATTATTTTATTTAAGCAAAGTCTAAGAAAAACTCATAATCACATTGCACTAATGGCTAACAATATCTTCTGATTTAATTTCATGAAAATAATCTGTTGAGAATGCTTAATCACTTTTTAAAGATTCTGTTCAAAAAAAAGATTCTGTTCAAATAAAATTAGTCTTTATAATGTCACAGAAAAAATTATTTGGACATTCAAATTTATCAAAAGATCACACCATTGTATCTTCATGGGAATCCACTGGGAATAAACATATAACACACACTTCACAGATTAAACAAGTTTATTTAAAAGCTACCATTTCTCTCCAGAAACCCTTACACTCACTTGAATTTAAACAACATGATCCAACTGTCAGGTGGATAAAAAGATTGTGCTGTCTTTCAATAAATAACCTGAGCATTTGTCTCCACGCCAAAGACAATGTTTTAAAATTTTGACTCATTGCTTCAATTTGTTAAGTATTTATTAAGTATGATGTAGGCAATGAGGTTGCAACAGTGAACAATATAGGCAAAAAATCCCTGCCCTCAAAGAATTTACAATCTAGTGAGAAAGGGAGAATAACTGATATGCCACCCCTGGAATCTAACCTGAAGGGACTTGCAGTCCTTTACCAGGATGACTGTATCCTGAGAAAAGACCAATTCCAAATATGAAGGAATCAAGGAACATTTTCTGAGTTGACATTTATCCTAAGGACCTGAAAAATCACTCTGGTCCACTACTTATGTACAGTGAGGGGCTGTGGTGGTTAATTGGGCTCACGTGGAAGACTTGTGGCCCCACACTTGATTATATCCTTAGTCGGGAAACACCTGGCAGCTGCAGAGCCCCCATGTGGACCCTGGAAGGCAGAGTAGAGGGTGGAGCAAAAGAAGACATTCAGCATGGCCTCTTTTCTCACCCATCTGGATGCTTGATCATATATCAAGTGACCACAGCAGTAGGGATGGAGTCTCCAATGAACTCACAAACAAGGACTTCCCTAAGCCAGCTGATCTCACCAAGGTCACTGCACAGTACTCAACTTGGCGACAGGAAAGGCCAGTGCCAGCATGATTCCTGATGGGCATCAGCCAGTTGCTTGATGACAGGAATACTGTCATCCCCTTCATAACAGAAGAAACTAATTAGATTCATATTCAGGATGCATCTTTGTCTCCATCTCTGCCATGAGTATCCCAGCACCAGCATCAGTGGGGTCCACTGAAACAATGCGTGTGGCATCAGCTGGGAGGCAATATTTCCTGTAGATCTCTGAAGCAGCTCTGTGTGCCTGGATCTTCCTGCCACAGCTGCCATGCATGGCGAAGCTGAGTAACAGAAACGAAAGTGGTTTCTCTGTCACTTGCACTCAGTAATCTTTTTTCAGAGATTTTGTGTCTTATTCTCACACTTGGGCTATGTTAGTTTAGAGAACTTCATTTCCAAAGAGCAATACTCTTAGCAGAGAATCCAGCAGGGGACATCAAATGAGAAGCTGAGACGATCACCAACAGGGAGAGAAGGAAGTTGATATGGTGACTGGGGAAATTGATCTGATTACTGTAGGGGACATAGGGGCTGGTGCACAGTACAAATAGAAAGGACCATGTCTAGGATGCCAGGTATTCCCAGGGATATCTCATGATATCCCTATCCAACATAAAGCAGCTTAATAAAATCTGGGCTGTTACAGACTAAAGTCATTCAGTGTAAAGGTCATAGACACCCAGTCAGGTAAAGAATCCCAATCTAGCAAAATGCTGGATGAAGATGAGGAAATCACAGAATAGGTGATAGAAGAAGAAAGTGATAATAAATATCACCCTTGACCATGCGATTGGTTATAGATAAAAAGAGCCGGAGACACAGCTCAGTGGTATAAGTGCCTGCCTGCCAAGTGCAAAGTCCTAAGTTTGATTCCCAGTATGAAATCAGCAACAACAAAAGGATATCTACTGGTTAAGGAAAAAAAAATATACTGTAATGCATTTTTAAAAACATACATACATGTATTTTATGTGCATGTGTATATTACAAATACAGCAAAAACTTTAGTTTGCAAGCATGGTTTGTTCCAGAAATGTGTTTGCAATCCAAAATACTTATGGAGTAAATTTCTCCATAAGAAATAATAACCACATAAAAATGACTATAGTGCTATAATAAATATAATACAAAATAATAAAAATTTGAAAAATAGAAAGAAAATAAATTAATTTGCCCTTACCTTTAAAAAACTTCATGGCATGAGGGAGACAAGAGAGAGGAGGGCTATTGTGTAGAATGACTTTCACTAACAATTACTGGTGTTTGTTGACTCAATGGAATCTTTTTCTTTCTGTGCAACTTTAACAAGGAAACTATCCAGCTACACTTGCTTTTGCCTCTTTTTAAGAATTTCACAGAAATGTGACATTGCATTGTCATTAAATAGATTCATCACTAGCACTGCTACAGCTTTATTTGGGTCATGGTTTTCAACAAAATTTGCACCATTCCTCACATTTTACACATTTTCCTAATTACATGTGAAATGAGGGATTCCCCTATGTTTTAATTTCTTCCTCTGCAGATCAGATCTCCTCTATAACTGGTGTTGGTAGATAATAACCCACAATCCTCCAGTGAGAAAGAGAAAACTCATTGCTCAATTGTGATCACGTGACATTTGGCATCATGTGCTGCTTGTATTTCAAAACATCGCTCATTTATCAAGTTAAAATCTATTAGAAATGTTTGCTCATCTTGTGGCATACTCACAGAACAAGTTACTCCTGATCAGATTTTTATCTTTCCGTTAGATTTTTCTCCCTGTTTGTTGGCCTCTGTGTTGAATGAGAAGGAAGGAAGGAAAGAGCGAGCCACATCCGGGCCAGACACAGTGCTACATGCTTGTAATCTCAGCTACTCAGGAAGTTGACACCGGAGAATTGTAAGTATGTGGCAGTCCTAGATAACTTAAGGAGACCATCTCAAAATAAAATAAAAAAGGCTTAGCAGTCATAAGACCCCGGATTTGATTTCCAGCTCTGCAAAGAGAAAGCACACACACAAGTGCACACACACACACACACACATACTCGAACACGTGAAGGTGTGTGGGATTGCTCATCATTTGAAGAACCTTGCAACATCCAATTGTTGACTTTTCTAGGACCTTCTGTCTCCCCTGGTTGGGAAGATGACGGTGCTTTTGTTGGTACGGTGACAACTACCTCTTGTTAGGCAGGACAATGCAGTTGTAGTGGAGTTGGTATAAGAGGAAGAATGGCTCCTGAATGCAAAAGAGGTAGAAAGCTCCATCTTCTATCCTTTCTGGATTCTTCCCTCTATCAGAGGACAACACATTGCTCTTTTCTACTTCCTCTGGCTTCCAGGCAGTGTCAGCCAATGAGAAGCTTAGAGTACAGAGGAGAGGAAGCTTTCCTGAGTCTGCCTCTGTGGCACCTGCAGATGTTTCCTGGTTGTTACATTCTTGGCTTCAGTGCCTGCCCAGCAGCCCCCTACAGCTCAGTGGAAAGCTGGTGGTCCCCACCTTCCACCCACTTTTTGGGTTTGGTTAGTCCCCCCACTTTTTTTTGAGGGGTGTCTCACTCCCTAGTTCGGACTGGCCTTAAGCTCACGATGTAGCCCAGGTTAGCCTTGAACTTGCCTCAGTAGCTTCCTGAGTACTGAGATGTATGCCACCATGCCTGGCCTCCATGCCACAGGTGTGTGCCACCATGCCTGGCTCTTCCACCCTTCTTGCTCCAGAGTCAAGGTAGCTTTCTGTGCGGTCAAGCTTTGGGATGCTTCATCATCTTAAACTTGGCTTCTTGGGGCTGGGGATTTAGCTCAGCAGGCATAAGCGCCTGCCTTGTAAAGCAGGCAGTCATGAGTTCAATCCCCGGTACCGATAAAAAGGAAAAAGACAAAAAAAAAAATTTTGGCTTCTCAGGCTTACCATCGCTTGTGTGTGATAACTGAATTTTCTATATTAAAATTTCCTCAGGTGAATTCTTTCTGTTCTGCCTGGACCCTGAGTAAAATATATACGTATTTTATCACAAGCTGTGTTAGACTCTTTTGGGAATTGATAGAAGTTTTCAAAAATAAAAGATATCAAAATTATCTAAGTATTTGAAATTCTATCATCATCTCTTTAAAAAATCAAAATTATTAATTTAATTTTATAAAATGAAAAGAAGGCCAGGTATGGTGGTGCATTCCTGTAATCCCAGCACTTGGGAAGCTGAGGCAGGAGAATCGCTGCACTTTCAAGACCAGCCCGAGCTACAAAGTGAACCCAGGGCCAGCCTGAACATGTAGCAAGACCTTGTCTCAAAAAGAAAAGAAAAGAAAGAAAACTCTGTCCTTAAACTAAAAAGCGATGTAACATGATTGATGTTATTATTTACACAAATATTGTTGAGTGTTTTTCTTCTAATGTGGCAAAGAAATGATCTTTTAAATTTTTCTCTCAAACCTGGCATGGTGGTACATGCCCATTATCTTAGCACATGGGAGGCTAGGATAGGAGAGTTGCTGCAAGTTCAAGGCCAGCCTGGGCTGGGTAGTAAGACTCTGTCTCAAAAAACCAACAAAGCCAGGGCTCATGCCTATAATCCCAGCACTCAGCAGGCTGAGGGAGGAGGATTGCTGCAAATTCAAGGCCAACCTGGACTACATAATGAGTTCAAGGCAAGCCTGGACTACATAACCAGACCTTGTCTCAATAAAATAAAATAATTTAAAAGTAAATCTGCCCATCCTGGGGTTTGAACCCAGAGTCTTTGCACTGAACTACATACACAGCCTCTTCTTCCCCACAACTCCCTCCCCCACTCACTTTTTCTTTTATTAATTTTGAAACAAGTTCTTCATCAATTGCTAAATTACCCAAGTAGGTTGGAACATGGGATTATACTGCTTTATCCTCCAGAGTTCTGGGATACAGGTATATACTAACACACCCAGCTTTCTCTCCTTATGTACACAATAGGTATAGATAATATTTAGACAAATGAAATTCTGTAAATTCCACAAGAAGTCTGTTTTCCAAATTTGCTATTCAATCAAGCTCTAAATATATGCTTCTAGGCATTTTGTATTCTTTAAATTTGCATTGAGCAAGTGCAGCTAATGCAGATGTAACTGATTTGTTTAACTAACTGCATTGTTAAGTATTAAACACTTGATGCTTTTTAAATATCCGTACCCTTTGAAGATGAAAAATGAGTCTCACCAGTCCTAAGTGAAACTGGGATTACACAAGTCTCAAGTCCAGTGAAACTAAGGTTCCAACTCTACAATGCCCCAAAGCTCACTAATATTTTCACATCTGGTTCTAGGTACCAAGCCACCAAAGAAGCCTGGGATTTTTTTTTTCAAATGGTTAATTCTACTCTTGTGGCACATTTGTATTTAATTACAAATTATATTTAATAACTTGTGAGTCTGAGCAGATGGCTTCAAGATTACACCACACTGGAATGGAAGAACATAGCCAGCAAATTTGGCCTCTTCACTCTGCAATAAGATTTGTTTTTCCTGATCAAAGGAGATAACGAGCCCCCAGATAATTTACATACATTTCCACTCTCTTACCCAATTTAAGTGCGCTGATGTTCAGCCAAGGAATTCAGGTACACACAGGCATGGCCGTGTATACCTGTAACCCCATTTTGAGGGAAACGGATGACAAGTTCAAGGTCAGCCAACATTTAATAAGATCATGTCTCAAAATAAAACAATAAAAAGGGCTAAGCATGTAGCTTAGTGGTACAGTATCCCAGGGTTGAATTCCCAGTACAAAAAAAAAAAAAGTTCAGGTTTTGTGTCCTGAAGGAAAAGACCAGTACATTAGTAAGTCAGAAACTCCGGTTTCTGACGTTTGAGTACTGGTGGTCTGTTTTCTATTTGATGTTTTTTTCCACAACGTGAGCTGATAACAGTATCTGTCTCACAGACCTATGAAAACTGAATGAGAAAAGTGAATTCAAAGAAGTAGTTAGTTATGCTACCTGAAATATATCACATGTTTGATGAGGTACTACAAAATCAAAAACCTTTGAATACAAGAATGAAAACTGGAAATAAGACAGAGTTCTTAGGTATAGAGTAGAACCAATGATATTTTGGTGGGTCAGTGAACAGTTTCTCGCATCTTAAATATATTTGTGTCATATTTCATTTATCTTTTGAATAGTTAGTACATTTACATGACTTAAAATTCAAAAAGTAACCCTGAGGTAGTGGTACATGCCTGCCATTCCAGTTTAGGAGCCTGAGGCATGAGGATCCCAATTGTGAGACCAGTCTGGGCAACTTACCAAGAACCTTTTTTTTTTCAGCCTTTTTGAAACAGGGTCTTACTATGCAGTTCAGGCTGGCCTCGAGCTCACTTTGTAACCCAGGCTGGTCGCAAACTTGCAACCGTTCTCCTGCCTCAGCCTCCTAAGTGCTGGGACTATAGGTCTCTGCCAACACACCTGGCACCCAAGAACCTATTTTAAAACAAAAAATAAACTGAACATGATATAGGGCCCCTGTAATCCTGGCACTCAGGGAGGCTGAGGCAGGAGGATCCTTGCAAATTCCAAACCAGCCTGGGCTATGACATTACTACAAGGCCAGCTTGAACTGCATAGCGAGACCTTGTCTCAAAAAGACAAAAAAAAAAAAGAAGTTTGTAAATTTAAGCCCAGCCTGACAACTTGGAAATTTAGCAAGACCTTGTCTTACAATAAAAAAATAGCAATTTAACACAACTCTGTCTCAAAATAAAAATTTTTAAAAAGTATTGTGGTAATAAATTAAGATTTTAAAAATTAATAAATAAAAAAGGCTAGGGATATAGCTCAGTTATAGAGTACCACTGGTTCAATTCCTAGACCAGAAAAAAATTTTTTTAAACTTGAAAAGTACTAACAGATATATGGTGAAATGCACATATTTTAAGGATTCCTTCCTGTACAACCAATCTGTTTGCACTTCTCCTAAGGCAACCGGGGTTAGTACCCTGTGATCGGTGCACCCAAAGGTGGGTTGTGCCACACATGTTAGCCAAAAAATGGGGACATTATCCCCCTCATACACAAATAGTAGCATACTGTGCACTTTGCTTTTACCGTACTTGTTAATTTTGCTTCATGGCATGTCTTATACATTGTTCTGCATCTTATATATCACCGCATAGTATTCCATACTTACCTAATCTATCCCTTATCAATAGAAACTTAGGTTGCTTCCAAGCTTCTGGTTTTACAAATAATGCTACGACAAATAGCCACATGAGTACAACATGTATCATACATGTAGGATAGATTCTGGATATGTGTAGGATACATTTCCAGAAAAAGATCTCATGACCCAAAAAGTATGAGTAATAATAATTCTGATGCTGATTTGTAAGTTTTTCCCTAATAGAAGGTTGTACCATTTTATACAAATAAGTAATATATCTGCTTTTTTGTTTTACAACTACTAACAGACCAAAGGTTCAGTCAGCCTAGATGTTCATATATTGAACATCACATCCCTTTTTCAGTGATAAGCTTTATGCAAGAAGAGATTTAAGAGAGATTTTTTTGTCTCCATGGTAACACTTACCTACTTAGAAGCCTCAAATGATTGTTCCTAGGTTACAACAGTAAAAGCTTGGGATTAAAACATTCTGCCCACTTGCTGTTTTAAATAGGAAAGAAATCAGAAAAATCTGCATGGAAAAATAGTGGCATGGATTCTGCTACAGGTGATTGCGGATTATTCAATTTAGGCATTTCATAGTGTGCATTTGAGGGATATTCTTCTGCTTTCTGAGATGTTCTTTAATTTTGACTTTGGAGAAAGAGACTCTAATGTGTTTTCCTTGCTGATGGAATAAGGGCAGAGTAAGGATGGAGTAAGGGGTTATGAGTTTGCCTCTACAGTCTCTCTCTCTCTCTCTCTCTCTCTCTCTCTCTCTCTCTCTCTCTCTCTCTGTCTCATATACAAGGTCTTTCTGTGCAGTTCAGGCTGACCTTGAGCTCACTTTGTAGCCCAGGCTGACCTTGAATGCGCAAAGATCCTCCTGTCTCAGCTTTCCAAGTGCTATCGATACAGGGGAAAGAAACTACCAACCTACTAGATGTCTGATACAAGTTCAGGCTGTCTAAAACTAAAGAATGAATTTTAGGAACAATGGAGGTTAACAGTAGAACATGTGTATGGAGAGAAAGGAAGTTTCTGTCGGAGAGAAAGACAGAAAGGATCCCGGGTTGCAGAGAATCCTGCCCTTTCCAGAGATTTTTATAGAGCAAAACCACGAGGTGAGGCAGGTCCACCTGGGGACAAAAGGAAACCTGCAAGGCAGGTGGGCATGAGGTAGGACAGAACTATGGTCAACTGATAAGATTGCGAGTATAATTGTTGGGGTAAGATTGATTAAATTGGGATCCAGTGGGGAGGCAAGTCAGGTAGCAAATAGATGGGAATACAGATTAGGGCCCTTTCCTGTAAGGGGCTGGGTTAATGGTTCCTTCTTGGCTTCCTCAAGGTGATTGATACTTTTTTAGAATATCAATCCCTGACTCTCATACTTTAGATGTGGCTGCATTTTTCTTGCCTTTGAAGCAGAAGTATCTGTCTCCTCCAAGACTGCACCATATTTGGTTTTCTGCACTGGCTCCTCTGAGTGCACAACCCTGTCTGATTGCCTATACTATTTCTATCTAACTCAGCTGCTTGTAACACTGGACCACCATGCCCAGTTTAAAGTGTGTTTTTCAAGTAGAGAAAATTTGTTGTTTTCCGGTACAGCCTTTGGTGACTTAAATATATTTTTGGTGCTAAGATTTAAATTGTTGTAAACTATTTTGCAGAGAAGACAAAAAAAGTGTCTACTTGTCCAATTTTCTTTTTCATTTTGGTAGCAATCAGAAAAATGAGTGCTGCTGGGGCTGGGGATTTAGCTCAGCGGCATAAGTGCCTGCCTTGCAAGCAGGCAGTCGTGAGTTCGATCCTTGGTACCGATAAAAAAGAAAAAGAAAAAAAAAAAAAATGAGTGCTGCTGAGCAGTTGGAAAATCTCACAGGGCAGAACTAAATACATACAATCCTTGGTGTTACAGTTGTAAGGGAAAATATCCCTCTAAGGTTTTCTGTTTGCAGAGTATCAGAGATATGTCATGTGGGTTCCTATCACTTGGGGTCCGTTTGCAGACATGATTCCATTTGCAGGGCTGAAAGGCTCATATGCAAATGGACTGTAGAGAACCACCTAGATGACTCACCTGGATGACTTGCCTTGAACAAAGAGCAGTTACCTTGACTTTGGCTAACCCTAGCCCTATCTCCATGTACTGATATGGACAGAGCTGACTGTAGGTCAATTCCTTTTCCCTTCAACTGGCTTTAAGCTATATAAATAGGGCTGGCTGAGGTGCTGCTGATGTGTAATCTTTGAAGTTAGGCAACAGTTGCAGTTCCCTGCCCCCTCCCCTGGGACTCCTCCCCAAAAAACAGTTGAGTCAGGCAGGATGAAGAACCATTGCTCCAGGGCCCTCAACTGGAATGAGCCTGGAGATCAGAAGCTGTGACTTCCCCGAGCAGAAAAGTTTACATATCAGAACTGAAGCACCTGCCCCAAAATATTAGATGCTATCTCAATGGTCTTTCTGCATATCCTTCTCTGCATATTGCAAAGGTGCTTTTAGGCCTACCTAACCCAGCTCATAGCCCTCAAGTACTTCTGACGTTCTCACAGTCACCCATTCTCAAGCCACTCCCTTCTTCAAGAATTAATAAAATTCAGGTTGGGCCCCAAGCCAAGCCTTTGTTCTGATAAACCACAATCTTGGTTGGACTTTGGACTCCTTTGCCTCCCCATAACTATAAATACCTCTGTGTGTTTTTTCTCGCTGTGGGTTGCACTGAAAGTGGTAGATTGAAATTAACTTACTAAAATTTCAAAAACTTTTCCATGGGATTACAAATATAAACTTCCCAGACCGAGATGAGGTCTGGGAAGGGCTCTCTATAATGGATGACCCTCTACATGTGGGCAAAACAGTAAGAACATATTTACAACAGAAAAGCTTTGCCCTTAGTGACAAAGTCCTCTAATCCCAGCTACTCTGGAGACTGGGGCAGAAAGGATCCAAATTCAAAGCTTCCTGGCAACTTAATGAGATTGTTTGAAAATTTTGAAAAAAAAAAAAAAATATATATATATATATAGCAAATAATATAAACAGTATATAACATAAAAAAGCTCAGTACTCCCCAAGTTCAATCCCTAGTACCAAAAAAGAACATTTTTAAAGATTATTAAAAAAAATCTCTATCAGTTTTCCTAAAATCACCTTTTATAGTGTTGATTCAAACTGAGATTCAGCATTCAGTGAGGTCTGATTTAGTTGATACTGCTTTATAATGCTTTTGAAAGTGTAAGCTTTTATTATTGCGGCATCTTTACTGCACAAAATTATTTGAATTGTGGCTAACTTGTAATTTCAGTCAAAAGAGACGGGAAAATAAAAGCAAAACTAACCTATTGCGTGATAATAACTAAAATCAATTATTTGCCACACTTAAGAATAAAAACTTGATTGATGTTATAAATGTTTTGCTATTCTCCTATTTTAACATCATAAATACAGCTATTGAAACATTTTCTGACTGCGAATACTGCACTCAAAACAGCCTTATCTATCTTTTCAAGGTCCTCTCCAGGCACAAATGCAGAGCTGAAATGTGGATCACAGTAAACAAGTAGCAATTACTGTATTTATATCAATAATTGTCCTCTTGAAAAAGTTAGCAATAGGGCTTGGGATTTAGCTCAGTGGCATAAGCACCCGCCTGGCAAGTGCAAAGTTGTAAGTTCGATCCCCAGTACCAAAAGAAAAAAAAAGTTAGCAATAAAAACTCAGCAAACAGGGCTTCATAGATTATTGCTTGGGACCAAAGGGGATTACAGTGGTTGATCCAACATAGCAAAACAATCATAAAATGTAACTTTGATTTATGTCTTGAATCTAATAATTCCATCCCCAAGGTGTGGTAATTAATGATAAAATGTTCCTCTGTGTATCTTCTCTTTTTTTTTTTGTGTGTGTGTGTATCTTTTCTTAATCAATAAGTAGTTGGTATAAAAATGAAAACATCTGCATTTATGTCTCCAGTAACTTTTTAAAAAATAAGAAAGTCAATTTGGTCAGAGAATTAAGATAACACTCCTTGTTTATATCTGTTGTATATATTTCTTAGGAAAATAAAATTAGTTTCAAATCACCACTGGCTCTATTAGGAATATTATCAGGGCTGCAGAATGGAGCTGGATCAAAGAAAAATAAAGTTGATGGAATTACAGTCCCCATCCTGCCCCATCCAACTGCATACACACTACTAATCAGATAAATAGAGACCTTCAGTATGGGTAAATTTAGTGCTTAATAAAAAGTCCTAGCTGGGTATGGTGACGTGCACCTGTAATCCTGGGTACTCAGGAGGCTGAGGCAAAAGAATAGCAACTTCGAGGCCAGTGTGAGGGTAACATAGTGAGACCCTGCCTCAAAAAAAAAGTTCCTTACAAATACCGATGTTTACTTATAATTATTATTATTATTTTTTTACTTATAATTATTTTGTACCCTGGGATCTGTATGATTATTTTTCTAAGCCACTTCTTAAATTTGAAAAGTAGAGATATAAACAAAACACTTTGAGAGGTTTTTTTTTTTTTTTTGAAATACCATATATTTTCACCACAAGTATTCAGAAAGCATAGTGGATGAACTTTGGGGCCAATTAAACCTTGGCGCATGTTTCATCAAGTCAATTTAATGTCAGTTTCTCACATTTAAACTAAAAAAATAACAGGGCAAGGGATGTTGCTCAGCAGGCAAGTGCCTAGCATATGTGAGGCCCTGAGTCCAATCTGTAAGTAGTACTGCAAAGAAATTGGGAGGGAGGGAAATGGAAAAATAATTAGAGGAAATGTGAGAAATTCGTTGTCACGGGCTAAAAACTTACACGAAAATCAATCAATCATTTCAAAAACTTTAATTCCAGGTAGACATGGTGGTGGATATCTGTATGATCGGTACTCTGGGAGTGTGAGAGATTGCAAATTGAAACCCAGCCTCGGTGATTTAACCACTTAGTAAGATCCTGTTTTAAAACTTTAAGACAAAAGAAGTGTGAAGGCCCTGCAGTAACACTAAATGAATGAATAAACAAACAAAATAAATACTTCACGCTGAAATGTGTATTTATGATGCAATTGATTATCACATATCATGTAGAAGATGTTTCATATTTGCTTAGTTATTGGTGCCAGATGGAATGAGGCTAACTGAATAAGAGTATTTATCAATCACTGTCCAATCTGGAGAGAAAAATACTATTTGATTGAGAAAGTTCAACAGACCTGGGCATGGTGGCTCAGGCTTCTAAGGTCAACATTCAGGATCCTTGTAAGTAGAAAGATCACGAATTTAAGGCCAGCCTGGACTACACGGTGAGTATAAACCTGGGTTGGATTACATAGTGAGAACTGGTACTGGGGACCATGAATTCACAATGGCTAATTTTGCATCCTTAAGGGATAAATGGAGGCTTGGGATTGTGGTATCCCACTGTGAGACTTCCCATTAACTCTTAGGAGGGGCCATCCTCTCCCATTCACTACAACTAAACTAAGACTACTAAAATGAGGAAGAACATTCCGGAGCAAATTCTTTCTTAGCATAAAACAATCTCTACCCTCTTTAATCATCCCAGGATTATCCATGGAGTCTTCCACTAACCCCTCCTATCCTGGTATACACCCATTGCATTTTACACAGCCAATAAATAGTGGCTGGTTTGGAGTATCTGGGTCTTTGCCTGTCCTGAGGCATGGACTTCCCAGTCCCCATCATGCATTACTAAATTTTTTTGTCTCTCTCTCTCTTTTTTTTTCCTTTTGGTACCCGGGATGGATTGAACTCACAACCAGGCAGGTGCCATGCATTACTAAATCTGTCTCTGTTTCTTATTTTATCTCTTGCTGTACTCCCTCATACAGGCAGTTGGGGATCATGACCAGGTCCCCAGTAAAGCAGTCTCAGAAAAAGAAGGAAGAGAAGGAGTAAGAAGAAGAAGAGGAGGAGGAGAAGGAAGAGGGAGAAACAAAGAGCAAATGAAGTAAGTTCAGTATAAAGAATACTGACTGTAACCAGATGGCATAATGAGGGATTGGCTAGTACTGTACAAGGTAAGGACTACCAAGCATACATGAATGGCAGTTCACAGAGCAGCCAGCACCCACAGCATTGAGATAAAAAGAGAACCTCACTGCAAAGAGCACGACCTCAGTTCACTGGAAGTAGCGAAGTTTGCAGAGGCACCACACCAGTGAAACCTAGCAGAATTTGCTCCTGGGAGTGGTGGACACTATTCATGGAGAAATACCTGGCTGGTAGCCAGAGGTGCCAGATGCTAATGTTCACTGGGTGCAGCCCGGGACCGCAGCAGCTAGCAAGAACACACTGAACCCAAAAAGGGAGACTCCTTTATCCTCCAGCACCTCCCCAACTTTCTCTACAGATAAAGCTGTACAACAGGCCAACAGCAAAGCAGAACGTCCAGCTTTATTGCATTGACCAGCCACTGAAAGGCTGATTTGGTACTGAGAGACACTGAATTAGGAATTAGCATAAACTAGTTATGGGATTTTCTTAAATACTAATTTTGAAATACTATCAGCCATTAGCTTTATTCGGCTATACTTAAGTTTAGTCAGAGAAGGAGGAAGTCCTGTAGTAGGAAGTTCTTCATATTGTATTGAAGACACTTAAAAATTGAAAAAAAGGGGTTCTTCTTATCAGTAGAAGAGTTTTTGTTTGTTTGTTTAAAATAAATTATTGACGATAGTAATTTGGTAATCTCTTTCTTGGATCTGGGGGATCTCCTGGAAATATATTCGAATATACAGCGAATGTTTAAATTTTAAAAAATGATTACAGTAAAAGACATCTTGCCATTAATCTGTTTCAAAATATTTCCTGTTAATTGGAAATATTTAAATCCATCATTCTACTTCTTTCCAAAGCAGTTCCAGAAATCCTCTTCCTTGAGTGGCTTAGTTATGTGTTCACAGTTGCCTCTATTTCCTGAATGTATTTAAGATGTTTACTTTTCATGGTCATTCTGACTTTGAGTAAGAGCCAGAAGTCACACAGTGTCAGGTACAGTGACAAAGGTGGAGGAGAACACACCTTCATGTTTTTGCAGCCTTCCTTCCCACTGGGTAGTGCTTAACAGCAGCATTCACTGTACTTTGCATCACAACTAGTAAAGACATGGAAGAGTGTTTCCACAACTCCTGAACGTGGTAAGAACAATAGGATATGTGTATTCAGTATCAGAAATAATTTTTAAGGGCATAGAGTTATTGATGGCAATGTGTCTTTTACTACAACAAATTTAAAAGTAAGCATTCACTGTATATTTTCATCTCACTTTCAAATTACGAGGTAAATTCAGCTCTATATATACAGTTGCAATCATATCTAAACTTACTTTTTCAGTCATAGTGTTGCTTTGTGTGCAGGTTGGCCTGGAAATAACTGTTAGCCCAGACTGGCCTCCTATTTACAATTCTCCTGCCTTAGTCTCCAGAATGCTGGGATTACAGGCATGTGCCACCATGCCTGGCTTAAACTTTAATTTTATAAAAGGGCTGGAGATTTAGCTCAGTGGCATAGGTACCTGCCTTGCAAGCAGGTAGTCGTGAGTTCGATCCCCGGTACTGATAAAAAGGAAAAAGACACACACACACACACACAAAAAAAAAAAACATATTATAGGCTATAGGAAAAAGATGATCAGATATTTCTTTTTTATATGGGAATCATTTTCTTGGTACAGGAGGTTTTATAGGTGGTGGTTAAGCATGTCAAAAAACAAGTATGACATGTTATATTGAGATGAATTTAAACATTTACTAGGAAGACGATATGGGCTGAGCTTACTGAGGAGCAAAACTCACCGATTTTTTCTCTTTTTGGTTTAATCTTTTCATACCTTTATAAAGGAACAGATTGATTTTTCCAAATGCAACAGACAGTGGAGGGTAATATTGTATGAGTCAGTGTCCATTCAGGGCAGGGGAAAAAATAGATTATTATTATTGTTGTTATTGCACTGAGGAGTGAACCCAGGACATTTGCACTGAGCTACATCCCTAGCCTATTATTAATTACTAATTAATTAATTTCTGAGACAATGTCTTACTAAATTACCCAGCTGCACTCAAATCTCCGATCCTTCTGCCTCAGTACCTGAGTAGTGAGATTACAGGCAGGTGCCACCATCTGCAGCTAAAAGATAATGCTTTTCTTTTTGAACAGGAGACATTTCCTATAGAGAATTGGTTATTCAAGAGCTGTGAGACTGAAAGAAGAAAATGGCACACTGGCATAGCCCAGGGACAACAACCATCCGGAGGAATGAGGAAATAACAGAGGAGATCGTAGGATTGATTAGCTCTCACCTTGGAGAAAGCCCTCTTGGACCTGGGGATCAGGCCTCTGAGAGGAACTTGCTGCCTGGCTTCCTCTTAGGGGAGTGAGGAGGTTAATTCTGGGGTTACTAAAAAAAAAAAAAAAAAAAAAAAAAAAAAAAAATGGAACAACACAATCAGGAGCTGTGAGAGGCTAAGGGAGAGATCACCTGTCCTCTCCTCCTGACTCCTAATCTATCCTCCAATTCCTCCTGGGTGCACAATTTAACCAATTACTCATTGGCAAAGAACTCCTGGGGAGTGTAACCACCACACTTCCAGTCCTAGCACCACGTAGCAGCTATAAAGCAGTGTTGAGTCACAGCAGGCTAAGAATCCACCAGGTAAGCTAAAAAGCCACATTACAGATTTTTTCCGTCCTTTGGGTTTTTTTCTCTCCATATCGGCAACATTCTTAGCATGCTGTGAGGGGCCAGGACTCCTCTGATCCTTGACAAGGGTTAGCCAGTGAGAGGACAGTGTGTGTGTGTGTGTGTGTGTGTGTGTGTGTGTGTGTGTGTAATACCTGGCTGGGGGTAGCATAAACCCTCTGGGCTCAGCTGATAAGGACAGATAAGCTTCCAGGCTGCCAGCAAGAAAGTCAGGGGGCTCTGGAGCCTGGAGTTTACCTTCAGAGTCACCCATCTTTTGTTCATTTGCCCAGCTCTTATTGAGCAGTAAGCTCTTATTTTCTATTTTATCTGTTTTCTAGGCTTATGCCCAAAGTACCAATCCCAGATCACTGAATTCCTTGAGCTTTCTAAATTGTACACTTGCTGATAGTCACACTAATTACATACCTGCTCTTGGTTTTTTTGTTTGTTTTGAAGATGAAGGGTTTAGCGCAGGGTCTTTGTATTGAGCGATCCCTAACTCATTTGACATATCTGGTTTTGAGACAAAACCTCACCAAGTTGCCAAATTTCTCAGGTTGGCCTCAAACTCACTCACGATCCTTTTTCAAGGAGGGGCTGGGGGTTTACCTCAGTGGCATAAGCGCCTACCTTGCAAGTATGTGGTTGTGAGTTCAATCCCTGGTACCGATTAAAAAAAAAAAAAAAAAAGAAAAGGAGCCTCCCAGAGTTCTGGGATTATGGGAAAGCACCACCACACCCAGCTAGATCAGGTTTCCTTTTGTTTTAAACAGGGACAACACACATGTAGTCCATGCTGGCCTTGGACTCCCTGAGTCGCCAAGGCTCCCTGAAACTCTCACTTCTCCCACCTCAGCCTCTTCTCCAGTGCTAGGGTTGCAGGCATGTGCCAGGATGCCTGCCCCATCATTCTGAAGCACATGTGATATGCATTTTGTTCATTATGTTTTCAGGAATGGCAACAGACTTCCTTCGAATATGTTTATCGTGAAGAACTGGAAAGAAAACACTGAAACGAGTAGAAAACTCAGATCCCACCACATCTTTTTCACTTTACTGCTATCATGTTTTATTTTCTTTATCGTGTCCACTTTTATATCCAAGATTATTTATGGAAAAAGCTTTCCGAAAATGGGTAATTAGTGAAAGAGCTTTGCCCTAGAATAAATTACAGCACATCATGGTAGTGGTTCAACATGGTGGAGGGCCAAATGGGGGATGCTTACACTGTTGGCCGCTTCCTCCTTCATCCCCGGTTGTAACTTCCTCTTTCCTTTCCACCAGCTCACGAAGAAAACTCCAATCAGCTCCTTGTGTGTCATCAATGCCCGCCGCAAGCACCACATCCGGTCAAAGGTCCCCTATCAGATTTGAGGATAAGGCCAAACCTTGTGGTTGTGGGCTCCTCTCCACATCCTTTAAATGAAAAGGCCACTTTTACTTTTTCTTATATTCTGCTTCACTATTGTGCCAGAAAACTAATAATTAGGGGTCTGAATATGTTATTTGTAAAGTTGTGGGTATCTATCTAGAAGATAATACTAGATAAACTGAAAGTATTACCAAACTCATCAGTCTAAACACGTTAACTGTTTTTGCTAATTGAGGAAAATGAAACCAACACTAATTGAATTATTTACAAACAGTAGATTTTGGTGCAAAAAATATTATTTACTTTATAAAACTGCACCTTGGGGCTGGGGATTTAGCTCAGCGCCATAAGCGGCTGCCTTGCAAGCAGGGAGTCGTGAGTTCAATCCCTGGTACCGATAAAAAGGAAAAAGACAAAAAATAAAAAAATTTTAAAAAAACCCACACCTTGTATATCTGAAGACAAATAATAACATATATTCAAGTTTGGCTTCTTATTTAAAATACTATTCCATTTTATTTGTTTTTTATAATAATTTTACCACAAAATAATTTATATTCTATAACAATCACTTTTTAATTTTATCTTTATTTTAAAGAGGATAAAACCAAGAAAAAGAAAATATAATAAAACCAGTCAAAATAAACTAGTATAATTGATACAAGACTTCAAAACCTTGAAAAATCAGCAATAGTTACCATAATGCTTTGTGTTGTCTCAAAATATCTGAAAGAAACCTTCGAACATAGTAAAAATCGAACAGAACAAATAGAGTAGAAACAATAAAAACAAAACAATGAATGCAATAAAGGACTTCAAAATAAGTTGATAGTAAATCCAAAATGGTTACCGTAATGTCTTGCTATCTTTTTAAATAGCTGTTCTTGTCATCATATTTAACATAATCAAATAAAATAAAAGAGAATAAAACCCAACCCAAGAAAACAATGAAAATGATATGGTTTCCAGGCAGGGCTCACTTCCTGGTGAGCCCTGGTTCTCTCTTCCAGTCTGCAAAACCACACAAATTCACATTTTTTAAAGTGCACAACTTCAGAGTTTTAGTACATTCGTAGCACTGTGCAAGCATTACTATTATCTAATTTTAGAACAGTTTCATCTCACCTCAAAAAGCCTACCAATTACATAACAGCCACTCTTTATTCCTCCCACTTTCCAAGCCTCCCTGCTCTCTGTCTCTACAAATGCCTATTCTAGACATTTGTCATTACTCTTATTATTATTACTATTATGTGATATGAGGATTAAGCCCAGGGGTGCTCAACCACTGAAGTATATTCCCAGCCTCTTTTGTTTGATTTTGAGTCAGAGACTAAGTTGCTTAGCCTAGGCTCTAACTTTCAATCCTCTTGCTTCAGCCTCCCACAGTGCTGGGATTTCAGGTTTGTGACACTACATGCAGTTGAATATTCATATTATGAAGGGAATCATACATATGATGTTTTGTGCCAGGCTTATTTCATTAGCATAGTGTTTGATCTATTCTATGATGTCTGCTAGTACTTTTTATTTTTCATTGCTAATAACATTTTCTATTTTGGATATATTATATTTTGTTTATCAGTTGATGAAGATTTGGGGTTTTTTTCCCCCTATTTTTGTAATAGACCCACACTGAAAACTCAAATATCCATCAGCAAAATATTTTTCATAATTTGATTGTGGTGATGATTTCATGGTTTATAGTTATATGGATTGGTTTAAATATGCACAGTATATTGTGCTAATTATATGTTAAAACCATTAAAGCTTTACAATTCTCTTAAGAGGAGCATGTTCTATATCTATTAGGTTTAGTTTTTATGCTACATTTTTGTATTTTTTTAATACCTTAATGTGTGGCTTTAATTTTAAAATATTGGTATAATTTAACTCTGAAATGCACCTGCCACACACAAAAGCCCATATTCTAAGATTTGGTTCTCCATCCCTAGTGCCATTGAGAGGTGGTTCCTTCGAGAAATGGGGCCAAAACAAAGCAAAACAAAACATCACAGAAGTGGGATCTAGTGGGAGAGTTTAGGGCACTGGGGGCATGCCCTTGACAAGGACCATGGGATGCTGGACTCCTTCTTTCTCTTTGCTTCCCAGACACCATAAGATGAACAGCTTGTTCCGCCATGCGCTCCCTACCATCACGTGCTGCCCTGCTACAACAGCAAAACTGAGGGAGCCAATTAACCATAGATTGAAACCTCTGACAGCGTGAACTCAAATTTTCTCTTGATAAACTGATTTTTTTCAGATTTTTATTAAGTAATGGGAAGCTTGCTGACTTAGTACTACATTTGACAAGATTTTGTTTTTCTGTAATATATGATCTATCATTAAGTTACTCAATAAGTGTATCTTCCTCCAATTCTCCTATGTGCATCCAAGGCGTTTTTACCAAGCTATATCCCCAGTACCTTTATTTATTTTTTAAGATTTTGACACAGGCTCTCATTAAATTGCCCATTCTGGGCTCAAACTAGAGATCCTGCCTTAGTTTCCCAGATTGCTGGAATTGCAGGTCTGTACCACCATACCTGGCACAGGATCTTCTATGTAAACCTGTTACTTAGTATTATAGCACTTGTCAGTAAGGTCTTTTTTGACACAGGGTCTCACTATATCATTCAGTCTGTCCTTGAACTCACTCTGAAGCCCAGGTAGGCCTCAAACTTATAGCCATCTTCCTGCCTCAGCCACCTCAGTGCTGAGACTACAGGTGTGTGCCACCATGCCCAGCCAGTCAGTAATGCTTTAATAGGAAGAAGATTTTGTTTATGATGTGCTTATGGGCTGGGAATGTAGTGCAGTGATAGAGTAATTGCTTAACAGGTATGAAGCCCTGGTTCAATCTCTAGTATTGTATCCTCCTACCCTCACTGAGTACTTTTGGTGGAAATGCTCAGAGTGGAGAGATAAGCATGAAATAGTGAATAGAGCTACACAAAGCTTGAGTTCTAGGGGTGGAGGTTAATTCCTAAAGAAAAGGAATTAATAAAGGAGGTGTGATCAAGATACTCAGATGTTTATACCCATAATGGTAAAGGGTGGTTTTGAACTGAGGTAAATGACATTATTAAACGTAGAACTGAAGGAGAGTGGATTAGTGATGCAAAAAGTAATTACTACTACTATTACTATTATTTTAGTGTTGAAAAGTTGATATTTTGAAGTCCTTGGACACTTGAGATTGTTGTAACTAAGTCTGCTGCAATTTCCAACTTTTCAGAAAACAAATACATTCTGTTCAGCTGAGGAAGGATCTAAATAAATTTTATTTGGAATCAAATATGATTATCTGTTTAATAACAGAGGAAATATGGTAGAATACACAGACTAAGTACCTATAGCAACAATGAAAATGGCTAATAAAATAAGTTTCTCTCACAGACAGCTGGAGTGGTTCAAAGCTTGTAGGACCCAAGACAGTCAAGGGCCGTGGATCCGCCACGCTTCATCGCTCTGTTATCTCTTGGGGTACGGTCTTTGCATGATCAAAACGGACTACTTAGGTTTAATCATGTTTTCAAAGCAGTTCATGAGAAGGAGAAAAGGGTAGAGAGCATGAGGCTTCATCTTTAGGGAGGTTAGCTCGAAGTTACATTCATCAATTTTTGTTTCCTCTCACTGGCTTTTAAGACATATTCAGGTGGTCACATCTGGTTCCAAAGTAGATGGGAAAAATAATCCAAAGATTGATAGTATTCAAACAAAATAAAATAGAAGTGAGGGATAATGACTTAGTGCTTTCTAGTACATAGGATCAGAAATGGGTCCTTTTCTGTGAAATACTTTTTTGGTAGTATTATACTGAATTTTAATAGAAAATCAAAGTGTTGCACAGCGATAGTGGATTTAGGTTACTCATTTTTTATGAAAGATTTTATAAATTAAAAAAATTTTGGAGGCTGGAGATTTAGCTCAGCAGCATAAGCACCTGCCTTGCAAGCAGGCAGTCGTGAGTTCAATCCCCGGTACCGATAAAAAGGAAAAAGACCCAAAAAAAATTTTTTTAAATTTCACTTACAGGCTCTTTTCACTTTTAGGTAAAATAGCTTACCTGCTTTTACTTAGAATTCAGCAGCTGGTAAATCCACAAATGATATTAAAATTAAAATAGCAATTATATTCATTAATTACTGAAATGTATTCATTCTATGTTTACCTAGCAATGACCAATAAGAAAGTATTATATTATATTACTTATCTATGGCTGTGTGACTTATTTGAAAATTTAGAAGCATAAACCTTTTTTTATTACCCTGGAGATGCAACTCAGCTGTACCACACTTGCCTAATATGTACAAAGTCGTGATTATGATCTCTGAAAAAAAAACCCTGTTATCTCATGTAGTTTCAGAGATCCTCAAAATTTCAGGGTTTAGCTAGGTGTTTTCCCATGAGTCCAGCTTTTGACCAGGGCTATAGTCAACTGAAAGCTTGACTGGATTGGAGGATTCACCTAAAAACAGATGCACAGATCTGTGGCTGGAGGCTGCAAGCCCCTACCGGAGGAATGTTGCTCTGCCAGAGCCAGCTCGTCCTGCACCGAGTGACCCATGGGAGAAGGGTATAAACTACAACTAAAACGCCAAAAAGTATCTCTTGTAAACTAACTTGGGAAATGGCATTTCATCACTTTTGGTAGCTCAAACTAATGTTGGCACAAAGGTGAGAGCCATTATACAAGTGTGAGCACTGGTGAGTGGGAATCATGGGGGCTGTCTTAGAGGCTGCTACCACCATATCTAGCCTTATATTGTAGGGGAAAAAAATTCAAAACCTCCAGATAATCTACCAAACTTACTTTTTTTTTTTTTTTTGTCTTTTTCATCGGTACTGGGGATCGAACTCACAACTGCCTGCTTGCAAGGCAGGCGCTTATGCCGCTGAGCTAAATCCCCAGCCCCCAAACTTACATTTTTAAAAACAAAACCATTTTTTAAAATGGTCTTGTGCTGGAGGTATAGCTCAGTGATAGTGTGCATATTTAGCACATGCAAGGCCCTGGGATCAAAGGAAGAAAGAAAGAAAAAAGAAAAAAGAAAACGAAAAAGAAAACAAGAAAATTCCTAGTTCTATCTACTTTAGTTATTAGTCCCAAAGTTTGTCAGAGAAGACAGCAGACTTGAATGGTGACTGGGCACAAGAAACACAAAGTTGGTGAATACATTTGCATGAACTTAATTTTAGTAATTTCATTAGGGCCTCCAAAGCATTGACCTTTTTTTCAGGTTGTTTTTGATGAGAACAATAATTGTTTAAGGAGTTCTTCAGTTTTGCCAGGTGGAGATGGCTCCCTCACAATGAACATTTTCAACCTGCTGTGGTCTGGTTTCTTTTTTTTTTTTGGTATGGGGGTTGAACTCATGACCTAGCACTTGCCAGGCAGGTGCTTACACCACTGAGCTAAATCCCCGGCCCTGCGGTTTGGTTTCTTGAAAAGTTTCAGAAGTCAATGTTAGCAAATCAAGATCCTTTGAAAGCACATGCGTTTCTGTAAATTTGGGATCAGCTTAAAGACACAGGATCCTCTCATGTTGCGAGCTATATTTGGGGAATTGGCATACAGAGGGTCTGTCTTGGATTAGATGTCAAAATACCTAAAGGATTTCCTTATGCAGTCTGGGGTCAGATATGACAGGTGCATCCTTCTAATTTTGGAACTAGAAGCAGCTACTGTAGAGTGAGGCTGCTCTGTATTCAGTTAGAAAGAAGTGAAGATAATTTTGCCACCATATCTATGGTAGAAAGGATCAGAAATGTGTCATTCTATTAATTCTGATAAATCACGTTTTTATAACTGCCGTGAATTTTGACAAGACTTTATGTTTTTGTAGTTAATAGTTTATTTAAAAATACATTGAAACTAGGCCCTAAATGCTAAGCTCTACACTAAAATATTAAAATAATCATGTGCATTATTAATTTGTTTATGCTATTGTCAGTGAATTAAATATTTGTGATGGAAATTAAAGATGCCATAGTATTGGGGACCACACATTCACAATGGTTAATTTTACCTACTTTTCTAAGGTATAAATGGAGGTTTTGGGGCTATGGTATCACTTTTTGAGACTTCCATTAACTCTTAGGATGAGACGTTCTCTCCAGCCCACTAACCTGAACTAACCTAAACTAACCTAAAGACTACTTAAATGAAAACAAAGACTCCAGAGTAAGATCCTTCTTAGTTTAAAGCCATCTCCACCCTCTTCAATCATCCCAGGATTATCCATTTCTTGCAGTATCATGGGCCTTCCACTAACCCCTCCTATCCTGGTATACACCCATTGCATTTTACACAGCCAATAAATAGTGGCTGGTTTGGAGTATCTGGGTCTTTGCCTATCTCCCTGAGGCACTGACCTCCCAGCCCCACATCCTGCATTACTAAGTTTGTCTCTGTTTCTTATTTTATCCTTTACCCTACCTTTCATACTGGCAATTAGGGGTCTCTGATATTGTAGAATGAAAAATGCATTTCGTTTCTTTCTTTTTTTTTTTTTTTTGATACCAGGGATTGAACTCAGAATAGCGCACAGGCGCTTATGGCGCTGAGCTAAACCTGGGTCCTCCTTTATGTATTTCAAAGATATTTTGGGGCTTTAAAAAGATGGCGATTTTACTTCATTTAAAAATGTGTAAGTACATTTAAATGAATGTTTGAAAAACTATCAGTCACTAAGAAAATTATTATTATCATTGTGCAAAAATTGGGCAAAACTTTTTATCTGGATAATTTTCTAAAAAATAATGCAATGTAATCTTGAACATTTCAAAACAAGACTGATGAATTATGAAATGTGAATACCCTGGGTGATACAAGTTTTTATTATATCCCTAAGAGATCAAGCAATGCCTGATATACTGCACACAGATTTCCTAGACATACATATTGAATTTGAGATCAAGCTCAGAAATTCTTTCTTTAGGAATGTTAAAAGTAAATGTTAGGAGAGACCTGGGTTTGTTTTGGCATACTAGAAAGTCGGTTGTTTATAAGACTGATGTTTACAATCTGTTTCCTCCTGGGGACTGAATCCAGGATTTCACACATGCTAGGCAAGCACCCTACCATTCAACATCTTCAGCTGTAGTTTGAATTTTTTGTTTTTTGTGGGTCTAAAAACCAAGTTTTGTTACAAGCAGTGGCAATGTTCCATAATTTTTTTTTTTAAAAAGCAGAATACAAAGTATATGCAATGTAAATATATTAAAAAAAGAATTAGTCACAGGTTTAACCTGAAACTAGACTTTTCACAGAAGTGTTTCTTTTCTATAAGATGTGAAAAATTTAACATTGGACAACACAAATTTTCACTTAGCTCATAATGATGTTTATATTGCTTAAAAATGGTACAATTGGAGGTAGAATATTTACGAAGAAATCAAATTTAGATGCTTCAAAAAAAGTGAAAATGTGGGGCTAGGAATTTAGCTTAGTGGCATAAGCGCCTGCCTTGCAAGCAGGCAGTCTTGAGTTTGATCCCCGGTACCGTACCGATAAAAAGGAAAAAGACAAAAAAAAAAAAAAAAAAAAGGTGAAAATGTGACTAATTGCTTGCATTGAAAATATAGAAAAGTGTCTCCTCGAGTTTTTAGTAATTTATGTTGGATTCTTACCATTTGGCCTGCCTTGCCCCCATTCCAAAGAATTTGACTACGCCTAAACCCCTGGCAATCTTCCACTTTTCTCTCTCTCCTCTACCATGGCGGCCTCAAGATTGTAGTTTTTCTGATTAATCATGTATTTAATAAGGACACCAGACGCTGTAGTATTTTAGCAAATTAAAATTCCGGTGTCCCAGAACATGTTGGATAATTATCACACTCTAAAGCCTAAAATTTGACTTGGTCACTTTCCTACTCTAGAGGAGTAGGAGTTGAGTCTGAAGCTCTTTGGACCCCATGACAATGGCAGCATGATTTCTTTTAGAGGAGGTAAGAAAAATCCTAATTTCTTCCAACAGTGGCATCTTTTTGGGACGGATAAGCAGATGCAATGACAGGGTGAAAAGAAAATATGTCTTTGGCACAGGCATCCTCTAGCCGCCGCGAGTGAGCCGTACCCCTCCTTTTTAATGGGAATCGGCAGGGCAGCAGCCTACGGTCGATTTATGGTCAGCGTGTGTCTTCCGCACGGTACCCTCCAGGAGCCTCGGCCAATTAGCTTTTATTTTCTGCTGAAGCCGTTAAAGCCACCTCAATGGAAACGCCCGGCGAGTAGGCCGGGGGGAGGGGTCCAGACAGGTGCGCCCCATTTGGAAATACACAAAGGGCCGGCGTAGCGACCGCCGCGGTGTCCTTGGCAACTCTACGCACGCGGCCACGCGGCGCACAGGGCGGACGGCGCGGCGCGCAGGTCGCCAGCGTCGGGTGGCGGAGCTCCTCGGCCTGCTCCCTGACACGGCGCCTGGGAAGCGCTAAGCCGGTTCCCTGGCGCTGTAGGGAGTTGTAGTCCGCGCGTCTGCCGGGTCCTCCCTCGCGTAGGCCGGCCGAGGCGTCCCCGCCCGCCGCACGCTGACTTCCTGTCGCTGCCAAACTACATCTCCCGCCGTCCTCTCCGCGGTCGGGCCAAAAGCGAAAACAAATTCTGCGCTGCGAGACTGCTGCCCTCCGCCGGGCGCCCCCACCCACCCACTCCAAGCTCCCCGCCCCTCCGGCGCCTCCGGCGAGGTGGGGAAACGAAAAGCAGCGGCTTTCTCTTTTGGTTTCCTGGGCTCCCGGCGTGGGCTGTGCGCGGGGACGTAGGCCTCGCTTCACAGGAGCCGGCTGGCGCCCAGCTCCTCTGTCGGAACCAGGGAACTTGTGGGGGCGGCGACCCCCGCGCCGGTGCCCTAGCTGGGCAGCGCGGCCGTCGGGAAGTGACTTCGCACTCTCGGGTCGGCTTAGAGTCCCTCCCAGACCCGGGGCGCGTGGTCCCTGCGGGAGGTGGCCGCGTGCGGACAGCCATGCACTAGGCAGGGCCCCCTATGCGCGCGGAGAGCGCGGGCCGCCGCCTCAGGCCACCGTCGCCGCCTGCCGCCCGCCGAGTCCGTGCCGCCGCCCGCCCCGGGCCGGGGCGTCGAGCCGCCGGCGACGCGGCCATGTGGGGCTAACCCGTGCCGCGCCCGGCCTGCAGCGCGCCCGGCAACATGGAGGCGGCCGTCGGCACCCCCGACGGCGGGGAGCAGGGCGGCGCGGGGCCCTGCGAGGACGCGACGCCCATGGACGCCTATCTGCGGAGACTTGGCTTGTATCGGAAACTAGTCGCCAAGGACGGGTCGTGCCTGTTCCGGGCCGTGGCGGAGCAGGTAATGTTCTGGGGGCGGCGGGGCGGGTGGGACGCGGCCTCCTACGTCCGGGCCGCGCGTGGCCCGGTTGTCGTCACAGCGGCCCCGTGGAACGTCGGAACGGGCGCGCGCGTGGAGGGCGACTTGTGGGGCCTGCTCTGCGGGGGGAGCGACCGCGGGGCGCCGGGCAACCTGCGGGTATTGAGTCCTGTGTTCCGCGTTCACTTTCTCGGCTGTGCGAGCCGGCGGTCCCAGCCGTAAGGCGAGTGTTGACTGGAGGAGGCGGTGCGCCCGACCTCTGCTTGTGGGACACATTTTTCCTGCTCCTGCTGCTGGACTTTGGAATGCGGACTAGTCAAGCTCACCGATGTCAGTGAAGCCACAGGGCAAACTGCCTTTTGCGAAAGCCGCCCTCTTGGAGATAGAGAATATTTTCAGTCTTTAGTAGATTCCACAGTTAAATGTTTGAGCAGGCCGAGGAGGTATACTAAAAAGAATTTACTTTTTTTTTAGAGTAGTCTTTTTGTGTCAGTAGGAAGGGGCCGATCTTGAGTAGGAAGTTTTTCCCCTTTCAATGATAGAAACCATTCCTAATGTAGTTGCTTAGAAAGATGTTCCTGATTTTTTTTTTTGACAGCTTATCCCATGTTACATAACACTATATGTTGTAGGTATGCAGTCACCAAAACCCATCTTATATTTGAAAAATAACCATTGGCAGTAGTTGGATGAAAGTTTCGCGTTACTGCTGTGGTGTGTATTTTCATACCTTTCGAAGTTTGCTTTCCTTTGGTTGAAGAGCTGTGCCTTCCCATCTCTGGGCTCCTCCCACCTTCACCTCTTTTGAATGCTAAATATCTTTGCAATTTTTTTCTTTGTGAGTAAATATTTTCCTCAACTAGTAGAGACTAGTTCTCATTTTTAAACCATCAGTAGGCCAACTTATTTTTTAAAGAACTACTTTCTTCAGCTGTAGTCTTTTTTTTCCCCCCTTTAAGCAAGCAATTCATTTAGTATACAGAAGCCTTTGCATTGTGATGCAGGCATTGCTGTTGCAACATTTTCCCTAAAAACTTGTCTTTTTCAGTTTTTATACGCCTCTCATTTTCAGAAATTTAGAATGTTTCATTGTGCTCAGCCCTCAACTGTTAATTAGGTAAACCTGCCCCATTTGTGAATGAATTTTTCTTATCTTCATCTGTTCCACTTCCTCTGTCTCAGCTCTCTTGGACTCCTTAGTACCTTTGGAAGCAGAGGAGGTGAAAGTGAAGTCGACTCGCATTTATTGTATACTGATAAAAAGAATTTGGTTAGGAAAAAGTTGAGGTTAATATTGAGAGTTCAAGCCCACGTGTCCAGGTCCTACTTGTATTGAAGCAGCAAGATGGATCTGTTTCAGTATTATATGCCATAGATACTTGGTGAACTTGATTAGCCTTTCCATATTGTAGTGGGAACTCTTTTTAAGAATATTTAAGAAGCAAGAACTACATGTTTGTTACATTAAAAACATTCACATCAGAAAACACTTTTTTTTTTTAAGTAAGTTGTTTGGGGTTTAGTTCAGGACTGCCTTCTCCATTTTACGTGACTGAGTACATTGTGCTAAGCTCAAGATTGAACTTGGGGAGCACTCAGTGGTTAAGTAGACATCTGTTAAGGGTACAACCATCATGGCCAACCTCTGTCTCAGGCTGCCCTTTTAAAAATCCGTACAAAAGATTATGTTTTTTTTTGATCAACAGTTTCTCTTGTAAAGTTACCATAAACATCATTTCCAAGGAGTGAGTTTGTCCTCTAAATAGCACTCTTTAAAGATGGGGAAGAGATTTCAGTTAGGAGTAGTCTTTCCCTCCAACTTACCTGATTTAGATAGTCCCTGTTTGTGGATTTGGACCTGCAGGAGGTCTGACCTGAATCTGCTCCTAGTCACTGAGCTAAAAATAGGCCACTCTTAGAGGACTTGCTGAAACAGTGTGCATCAGCCTTTCCCAGTGTTTGTCACTATCTTATTGCAAGTAGTGATGGGAAAGCCTTTTTCCTACTTTTAGCTTATTTTCATTTGTGTAATGATTTACAAAAATAGATTGAACCTACCTGAATTCTTCCTGAATGTACCCAAATTTGCACAGTAAACTTTTTTTTTTTGTGTGTGTGTGTGTGTGTGTTTTTCGTTTTTATCGGTGTCAGGGATCGAACTCACGACTGCCTGCTTGCAAGGCAGGCGCTTATGCTGCTGAGCTAAATCCCCAGCCCCCACAGTAAACTTTTTAAATAACTGTCATTCAATTTGGGTTCTCTTGCAGTGTTGGGCATTGTAGATTATTACTTCACTACAGCAGAAGTTACTGAGAGGTTTGCTTCTGAGCAACAGGTTCAGATTGATTCTGTGTGGTGACATCTTTGTTAAAAGTGGAGAAAATCCATTAGCTATTCCTTCCATTGTTCTTTTGTGGGAAGTAAACTTTATTAACTAACGTCTGCCACCTGTTGTTAGGTAAATGGCTTTAGCACTAGCTTCACTTTGGTAATGGCAGGAAGGCCTATCAGATGACGAGGTGGCTTACTCATACTAATAATGCCTTGATTCAGTTCCTATGAAAGAAATGCTGCTGAATGTTTTTGGTTGAATTGGTAAAAAATATTTCTGTGGTCTTTCTTAAAAATACATGGTTATCCTTCTGGTAATGGAAAGTAACAAAGAATGTGTGAGGCTACTTTTTAATACTGTCCCGAGAAGTGAAGGTGCAGCCGGTTAAGCTGAAAATCAGCCAGTGCGCTGAACAAACTGAATTGCAGAGCTCAGCTTCAGTGTCTTAGTGTAGTAGGACACACTGGTTGTCCAGGCAGTTTTGCCTGTGGTTCTGTGGGTATAAATGAACTTGGCTGTTAGCCAGGAGAGCTGTAAAATGGGCATCTGGAGCCTTGTCTTTGCTGAATTCTCTGCTTACCCTAAACATGAGGAAGGGAGACTCAGTTATTTAATAGCTATAACTTACCTCCTTCACCTTTATTTAGTGATGAGGCCTCACTCTGTAGTCCAGGTTAGTTTCAGACTAGCTATAAAGTTCAAGTTAGATTTGAACTTGAGATTCTGTTTGCCTCAGCCTCCTGAGTGCTGCAATTGCAGGTGTGCACCACCATGCCCAGCTGGCGTTGTAACTTTTATTTAGTGTTGTGGTGTTGAGGTTTGAAACCAGGGCCTTTGCACTGAGTCAGATCCCCCACCCTTTGTCTAGTGTGAAACAGGGTCTCAGTTTTGCCTAAACTGTGCTCAGATGTGTGGTCTTGGCTGAGATTGCAGGCGTCACTATTCCTACTTTGGAACTGTAACTTTTAGCTTTACTCCTGTTAAACATACATTCTCAAGAGGCCTTGATAGTAGTTTGAAATGTGTTATTTCTGAGGGATGATTGTGTGTGTGTTAGGTATGAGGGTATGTGTTTAACCTTGACTATCTAGGTACTAAGAGTATCTGCATTTGAGTTACCTAGTAATAGAAAAATATTTTATAGTCTTTTTTCTAAGCATGCTAAGGGCTAGCCAGCTGATTTCTAAGTATTGATAAAAATATTTCAATTCAGAGCCCAATTTTATTAAGAGACAAAATGCCAGTAGAAGTTATTACTTTGTTGAATTGATTATTTAACAGGAGGAAATAGAGGTCACAAAATGAGAGGCTCTCAAATGTGTTTTTTTAGGTTGGTTTTTTATGATTTTGAGTGTAAGAACAAATCCCAGGCCTCTTGAGATGATGGCACATAATCGTTTTTGCATCTTTCAGGCTGTTCATTTGGCTGTTCTAAAGAATACTCAGACGTTTTGTAAGCTTTGTAACTAAGGGGTTATCTAAGAGTACCTTTTTCTGAAAAAACCATGATATGAACTTAAATGTTGACGTACACTCACTAAATACAGGTTTAAGGATCCAAAGAGGTTTGCTAATGAAGTTGCCTATTTGTTCCTTCTTTTTAGCAAAGTGTAGGATGGAGGCCGAGTACTGCACAACAGGGATTTTGTTCTGTCTTATGAAACACAAAGTTGTTAGAGCAGACAAGAGAAGAAAGTGTCTTTAAGTTTACAAAGAAGTGATGTTAGTGATCTAAAAGAGAAATGATAGTATATTCTTTATGGAGTTGACTTCTGGATTACAGTATATTGCTGTTTCTGTATGTCATGTCGTACTTAAAAGAGGAGGTGAGAGTGAGTAAAAATCTTGGAAATATAGAAAGGGAAATGGGGAGAGATTGCTGTTTATTGGCTGTGATGTTACTTTTAGTGTGAAAAGAGCACTAGGTTATAATTTAAATCTACTTTGAATAAAATGCTTAATAGGTGTTGCTTTTTCTTTCTAGGTATTGCACTCTCAGTCTCGCCATGTTGAAGTTCGAATGGCCTGCATTCACTATCTCCGAGAGAACAGAGAGAAATTTGAAGCGGTAATTTGTAATTTTAAACAAGTCATAGTGTCTTGATTTTAAATTAACATTTCTGGCTTTCAAAAGTGTTTGCGTGGAAGTTTTACAGGCTGTGAAAATAACCCTTGTTAAAAAGAACTTTGTTGAACTTACATCCATCTATAATCATCAGTTGCAATATTTTCTGGACTGTTACTCATTTATTCATAGAGCTTTTTGAAAGCTCTGCTGAATATAACACTGAACTTTGGGGAATGGAAGAGGATCTGGATCAGGGTCTTTACACAGTGTGTGAACTTTCTTTGATGTGGTTGGAGAATTGGGTATTGAGATTAGTAGTAGTTTCTGTATTGTTAATTTCCTATGAGTTAAAGAAGTTCCACATTTGTAGTATAAATGAATGTCCTGAGCATAAGTAATACCAAATTCCTAATTTTATCAGAAGCATTTACAGATTTTTAATTTTCAGAGCTTATTGTGAAATCATGTATTAGAATACTAATTATGTAAATTAATAGTTAATAAAATGTTGTGTAGCAACTTACTATAATTTTCTCAGTAGTATGTAGTTGGCTGTGAAATAAGATGCCACAGTGACCTATTTTCTTTTTATATTCAAAGCCTTATTTATCAGGTTTTAGTTTATGACCTAGAATTATATAACTTGATGCCTTCAAATAGTATGTGCCACCCCCCATTGACTGGTAAAGAACATTAGCACTTTGCAAATAACTAAATGTTGAGTCCTTTGTTTGAGTGTGCTCTTGGGTTGCTGTTCCCTAAATCCAGACAAATTCTGTGTGCTGTGGTCTAGGTTGGGCCATAAGATATTCTGAGAAGTGTGACCTGTTTGATCAGGTGGTTTGAAATCTTGCCTTGTTAAGAAACTGGTAATGTAGATGACGAGGGTGTGGTGGTAGTGAAGAGGGGAGGGATAGGATAGTCTATAAATATTTAAAGAAATTAGAGGTTAATTAATCGGCCCCAGAGGGTAAAACCGCATGGATGATAATGACTAATTTTTTTTTTTTTTGGTCTTTTTTGAGACAGTCTCACTGTGCAGTTCAGGCTGGCCTTGAGCTCATTTTGTAGCCCAGGCTGGTTTTGAACTCAACGATCCTCCTGCCTCAGCTTCCTGAGTACCACCATCGAGCATGTGTCACCATGCCCAGCTCGATAATTGTCATTTTTAATATTGCTTGAATATTAATTGAACACTTGTTGGCATACTTTGTTCTAAGCGCTTTGCGTATAGTTAGCTCATATAATCTTACGAGATATGATCAGAGGCTGACGGCTCCAAAGGGGTTTAGTTTTATGCTTATTACAATAAAAACTTAAGTGGGAAAGGGTAATGACTTGTTGCTGACATTGTTCAGCCACAGGGCCTATACTGGACACTCTGCTTGAGGCTGAAATTGATTGCAGGTTTGTGTTAGAATGCATTTAGAGCTCTGCCAATTTTAAGTGGTTCTGGTTTGTTTAAGGTTTGTGAAATAATCTAATATGGGATAATTGCATCTGATTGGTATGATATTTAAAATATGTATTGAAACTTTAGATAACTTGGACATTTTTATATATATCATTTATAAAAGAATATTCATCTTTAAAAACACAGGTAATTAAATTTTTTGTTGTTACTGGGGATCAAACTCATGGCCTTGTACTTGCCAGGCAAGTGATGAGCCACCGAGCTAAATTCCTAGCCCTTTAAAAGGTTTTTTGAGTAGGCAGTTTGTGTTAATATTGTGAAATGTGTGACTTTGTTAACTGGGGTTGTAATTTAAATGAAACTGAATATAGTGGGTCAGATGAAGTTTTAGAACTTTCTCAAATTAGTGCAGTTGCTATGAGAAAAACAGAAAAATAGATGATTATACAGCTGAAAAAAAACTCATTGTATAGAGTGAAATAACGATAAAACAAGCTGCATTTAAAAAATCTTGCTTACGCTTAAAAATGTCTTAAAACATTAGTTCTCATTTTTCTTAGTGTAACGGACCTAAGAGACAGTAAATACTTACATTTGTGTCATTAACATATGTTTTTCTTAGCTAGTGTATTTATTTTGTTGTATACAAAAGCCACTACTAAATTAATCTTAAAGTACTGCTTTCATCATGTAGTTTCTCAGTTCAGAATGTCATCTGCAGTGACCTTGAACTGCCTTTCCTGTCTAGTCTGAAAGTCCTGCCATGGATCGAGGCCTTCTGTAAACAGGCCCTTTGATAAGCTTCCTTTCTCACCTCAGCTCCCTACCAAGTTGCCCCAGTCTAGCTGGCCAGGCTGCTCTTGTGTTGGTGACATGTATCCACTCCCTGTATCCATCTAGATTCTGGTCACTCTTCATCTTGAGTGACTCCTCTTCCTTGAAACTTTCCTTGACAGTGCTTCCTCCTTTAAATTCTTTTGTATGTTTATGGTCTTTAATACTTTGGATTCACTGTCATAGATTACATATTTTATTCTTATGTGTCCTAGGTTTGGTTAAGAACTCATTTCAAAGTGAACGTTATTTATACAGTGAAGCAGTTAACTCTTGTGACATATTTCATAGATAACATTCCTAATAGACTTTCTTATTTTTTTTTTGCAGTTTATAGAAGGTTCATTTGAAGAATATTTAAAACGTTTGGAAAATCCACAGGTATGTGACAATCTTTAAATATATTTTCTGTATTTATATATATCTAAATAAGGTACTTAAAATTGATTAAAATGGAAGCTTAATAGTATTTTTTTTTTTTTTTTGTCTTTTTCATTTTTTTGTCGGTACCAGGGATCGAACTCACGACTGCCTGCTTGCAAGGCAGGTGCTTATGCCGCTGAGCTAAATCCCCAGCCCTGAAGCTTAATAGTATAATGTGTGGGGTTTTTGATGACAGTGTGCCTTATTTCCTCAAACATTTTTTACAAGTATTTATATACACATATTTACAACATTTAATTGGTAGATGGAGCAATTATACAAAAGGTTACCTACTTAAAGGCAGAGTCAGGCTGTTTTTCTGTCATATCAGCATGTGACTGACTTTAGTGTACAAAATCCTAGCAATTTTCAGGATGCTGTGTGGGACTTGGTGGACAGGCAGGAGTTTGCTTTGTAATTTAGGAAGTTGAGAAGGCAGAGTTCTCTCATAAAGGTTCCATTTCCCATGATCAGTTTCATAAAGGGTAGAGATGAGAGAGAAAAAGGTGGCACTTCTACAAATTTCTCAGTCATGTTGAAGTTAAAAGACTTTTCTGCTTATAAACTGTTATCACTGTAAAAGTTGAAGATGTAACTTAGAGGCAGACCATGTTTAGCATGCAGAAGAACCTGGGAAGGGTTTGCAGCATCACAAGAAAATAAAAAGCAAAACCAAGAAAACCTCCAAACACCTTTTTTTTGGAGAAAGTTTCTTTCAAAAAAAAAAAAAAAAGTTCTTTCTATGCAGTTCAAGCTGTCCTTGAACTCACTATGTTGCCCGGGCTGGTCTCGAACTTACCGTGATCCTCTTGCCTCAGCCACCTAAGTGCTGGAATTATAGGCATGTGCCATGATACCTGGCACTGTAAATGTCAGAAGTGCCCTTTAGAATGTTAGAATTTTCCATCATCCATTATTACAGTAAATGAAAAAAAAAATATTGACTAAAGAAGTGAAGGGTTTTGATCCCATAGTACTTAATATGAATGCTTGAAGGCAAAGAATTGCTAGTGACTGGGGCTAAGTGAGGTAACCCAAGTGTGTGTTTAAACCACCAAACATCCTGTGCAAAGTAGGAAAGTATATGTGCTATAAGTAGGACAGATAATAAGTCAGTCTGTGCTGTTTTATTTCCAGCAGCTTAGACAGAGCTTGAGAGAGAATTCGCATTTGATGTCTTAAGTACATTAGCTTGTAAATAAACAATGTCTTGGCTGAAGGGCATTCCAGCCAGTAAAAACTGAGCAAAGGAGACTCAGAAAACTGTTGTTTGTGTGGAGAGCGTGGACCCTATGAAGTTAAGACATACAGAGAAGCTGTTAGCAGTGGCACACACCTGTAGTCCTGTCTGGACAGAAGGCTGAGGCCAAGATGAGAAGAAGAAAATGAATAGGGAACATAGCTCAGTACACAGGTCCTACGTTCAATCTCCAGTACTGCAGACAAGAACTTAAAGTGTCTAATTTACATGTAATAATTATACATATTTATGACATTTCATTACATGTATACAGTATGTAATGATCAGGGTAACTGGTATGTATTGCTTCAAATGTTTATGATTTTGTTGTGTTGAGAACTTTGAAAATCTACTCTGCTAGTGATTTTGGCTCACACAGATGTTGTCAGCCCTCATGCTGCTGTGCTATAGAACATTAGGATATATTACTTCTAATTGCACTGATGTTCCCATTAATCATCCTGTCGCCATCAGTGCCCTCCACCCAGGCTCTGATAACCATTATGCTACTTCTGCTTCTGTTGAGATCAACTTCTGTAGCTTTCACAAGTGAGAGCCTGCAGTATGTTTCAGACCCACTTTTAAAACGCTTTAGCAATTGTTTAGTGTATGGAAAATAGGTGTCAAACTTTGTAACTACAGTTTCATTCCAATTTTGAAGACAAATAGCCCTCTGAAGACTTTTTCTTTAAACCTACCCTACCTGTATTTTTGAGTAATTCCAAAACTAAGTTATATTCATGTTACGATCACTAGTTCATTTTCTTGAAGTTTACATTTTTATCTTAGCTTGTTAGCCTCTGAAGGTAAAGCATATATATTTTTATTGATTCAGAGTTTCTATAGCATTTCAGTTTGTTGAATGTTAAATCCATATTGTGTTATTTGTGACACACAAAGAAGATGGAACACCAGGATGTTAATAGTTATCTTCAGGTAGCAAATAGTATAGGTGAACTTTACTTCCTTTTCAGAAAATACAGGAAATGTGACAAAGGCAATTTACTAATTTGTACATTAGAAAACTGAATGGTAGTCCATGTCTGTAACCCCTGGGCTCTGAAAAGATGAGGCAAGAGAACAGCAAGTTTGAGCCAATCCTGGACAACTTAGCAAATCAGTGAGATAGTGTGTCAAAAAAAAGACTGGGAAAGTAAATGTAGCTCAGCGTGAGGGCCCAAGGTTCGGTCCCCAGTCTTGGGGTTGGGGCGGGGTGTGGTACGCAGGCAGAGAAAGGACTCTGCTGTTTCTTAATAGCTTTTGCACAGCATTTTAGTCTCTTGGGCCATAAAGGATTCAACTAGGATAGAACATGATGGAGGGGGGGAAGGGAGGAAATGAGGCAGTGTGAACTAAACTGAGACAAATTTGATTCGAGGATTGATTGAAAAGAAAGCTTTGAGCACCTGGGTAGACTGCCTGGCCAGATTCCTTTATGAAAAAACAAATCTTTTTCATGGTGTCCCACCCGGTCTTCCCTCACCTGGTCAAACCTCTTGTCCATATAGGTACTTTCCAAAGAGTTTTCTTTATTATTAGCAGCAGATGTTTATAAAGCTTTGTTTTTTTTCCTCTCCTTAATATACAGGATACATTCAATGAAAACAAATAGTAGTGAATCTACTCTTATTTCTCATTTTGTCCTACTTGATCCTTTTAAAAATGTATCAGACTTTTTCAGAAAATTTTTTTGGCTTTATTAAATTATATAATTGATACCCAGTTACACAAAACATTATTCACAATTTGTTTATTTGCTCACAATAAAACTTGCCAATCCTTTTTTTTTTTTTGTCTTTTTCCTTTTTATCAGTACCGGGGATCGAACTCACTGCCTGCTTGCAAGGCAGGTGTTTATGCCGCTGAGCTAAATCTCCAGCCAATCTTTTTTTTTTTTTTTTTTGGTCTTTTTCATTTTTATCGGTACTGGGGATCGACCACCTGCTAGCAAGGCAGGTGCTTATGCCGCTGAGCTAAATCCCCAGCCCCAAACTTGCCAATCTTAAACATATAATTTGGTAAGAGTTGACAAATGTATATAGTTGTGTAACCATCCCCACAATTGTAGAACAGTCCGTCACTCCAGGAAGTTCCCTCATGCTGTTTGTACTTGATCTCCTACCTTTATTCCCTGGTTTCTGGTAGGCATTCCTTTGCTAGTTTTGGCATTTTAGGTGCATATGAGAGACTATATAACTGGTAGTATTATGTATTTGGCTTTATGTATTTGGCTTCTCTCACTTAGCATAATGGAAACACCATATGATTCATTGTTGTGCATAGTGTTTATTTTTACTGCGGAGCTGTTCACTGGATAGAAGTCCTACAGTTTGTCTCTTCATCAGTTCTTTTCAGTTTTGGGTTATTAAACTGAACCTGCTATCAGTATTTACTTATATGTCTTTCTGTGGATGTATGTTTTCTTTTCTCTTGGATTAATGCCTAAGAGTAGAATTGCTGGGTCGCATGGCAAATAAATGTTTAATTTAGAGAAACTGCTGAGTTATTTCCCAAAGTGGCTATACCATTTTACTTTCTTAGCAGTATGTGAGAATTCCATTTGCTCCACCTTTTTGTAAATGCCTACTGCCCACTGTGAGTTTTCATGTGTATGTTGTGTATGTGCATGTGTATTGGGAATGGAATCCAGGATTTCCTGTGCTAGGGAAGTACTCTTGTACTGAGCTATATTCTCTGCCCTTTTTATTTTGAGGCCGAGTTTCCCAGTTTGACCTTGAACTTGCAATCCTCTTGCCTTAACCTCTGGAGTAGCTAGGACTACAGGTGTGTTCTACCATGCTGGCATAGCCAACTTCTGAGAACTGTTAAAATGAAAAGTGTCTGGGAGGAAAGATTATCCTTTTCTGAGATTAAACCATTGTCTAAAATGTATTCCTTACTTGTGTGTGTGTGCTTGTGTTTCTGTCTTGGTTTGCTTCACAGACGAAATGGTAGTGTTTCAATTTCTGTAGCTCACTGTTTTTCGGTGACTTTTGGTATTATTAAGTCTTTACTAGTTTCACACATCCCTAGAAATATGATCATAAATGATAAGGTTTTAAAATATGGATGCATACAGAATAAAGGGTTAACATAATAGTTCTTCCTCTAATTTTCTCTCTACTGTCAATTTAAGATCTTTGTAATTTTTTCCCTGCACACACAGAGGTACAGATACATATATCTTGTCTTGCCTTTTACAGAGATAGGGTTATTTCACTGTGCTTTTATTTTTTTTTAACTTAGTAGATTTTAGTTATCTTTCCAGGTCTTCATGTGGATGTACTTCATTCTTTTCATTGAGTGCATGACCATTTTTTTTTTTTTAATCGGTACCAGGGATCGAACTCACGACTGCCTGCTTGCAAGGCAGGTGCTTATGCCGCTGAGCTAAATCTCCAGCCCCAAGTGTATGACTTTCTATGATGCACTTGAATCACGATTTATGAATTTCTAATAGGTTTTTAAAATGCACATAGCTCATAATGATACCTGTATTTATATGTACTTTTGTAGACATGCAAAGATCCCTAGTGGTAGAGATATATTAGTTGAGTTGCTGAGTCTGTAAATGTGTGTGGGCACTCAGTGTTGCACATCTGTACTTTTATCTGCTGGGGAAGTTGAGGCAAGAGGTTCAAGGCCAATGTGACAACGTAGCCAGGAGCCCGTCTCAGAAACAAAAAAGACTAGGGATGTAATTTAGGAGAAAACTTCCCCTGGATTCACTCCCCAGCACTACTACCACTAACAAATATATGGGCATTTAAAATTTTAATATATCCAGGCCATTTGTCTTCCAGAAGGCCCAAAGGGACTTTCTAAAGAAGTATAGGATTTCCATTATTTCAAAATGATTGCTAGGACAGTGTTGTCTATATGTTCATAAACCATGAAGATGAGACCCCTGCCCTTTTTTATGTTTTCTGATTTTATTGCTTCTGTTCAGCGTTTAATTTTCTGGATTCATACTATGTGCCAGGCTCTGTCCTGGGTGCTAAGTTGGAGGATTACCATTGTCTTCAACAAATTCTTGATTTGTAGATGCTACTGTACGGTCTTGCCAGTCCAGAAGGAGCTATCATTGCACCTTATTTCTGTTACTAAAAGGTTTTGCAACAGACTTGCACTCCTTTTTTAGTATGTATTATAAATACATACTAAATTTTATATACATGTTCTTATAATTTTCACAATACTAATAGTATTACTGGTTTTGTAAACTCATTAGGTACAGTGTATCATGAAGATATGCATAAGGAATTAAGTATATTTTAAAATGTATGAGACACTTAAGTGCCAACTTTGTTTTCCTTCAATACAGGAATGGGTAGGACAAGTGGAAATAAGTGCCCTTTCTCTTATGTACAGGTAAGCACTGTAATAGCAAAAGTGAAAAATAAGATCACCGGAAATTAATATCTCATTGTATTATAAGTTTTAAAAAGCAAAGTAAATTTATATCTTGGCTCTAAATTAAAGGCTTTTAAAGTCATGAATTAGATTTTTGCCAGGGTCAGTGTTTAGATGTCAGTATTTAGAAATTATAATTTTCTTTCTTTTTTTATTGGTACCGGTGATCGAACTCATGACTACCTGCTTACAAGGCAGGTGCTTATGCCGCTGAGCTAAATCCCCAGCCCCTAGAAATTATAATTTTCAAAATAGTCTTTGAAAAGGGTAGAGGAAAATTTTTAAACCATCTCCTATAATTTATCACTTACCAATCTTACAGAGAAATCATTACTTTTTCAGGGCCAGTAACACTGAACAGCAAGTAGAACATAACATATTATTGTTTTACTATTTTTGTCCTTGCAGTTGTAAAATTATTATTTTAGAAAAGACCCTTTTAGGCATTTTATAGCTTAGTTATTTTCTTTTTTTTACTGCTATATTTCCAGTGCCTAGAACATTGCCTGGTTCATATTGGACACACAAAAATTGATGAATGAATTAGATTTAAATTCATATATATTCCTTTATAAGTAATTTCTAAATGTTATTTCAGGAAAGATTTTGTAATCTATCGGGAACCAAATGTTTCTCCTTCACAAGTAACTGAAAATAATTTTCCTGAAAAGGTAAGAATTTCTAAGTATTTGTAAATAATTTAAGTAAAAGAATCACTTAGTTGCTACTTTGCTTAAGGTGTAATTTTAAGTGACTTTTTGAAATCTTTGGAGGTTATAATGTTCTGAGTTTTTAAAAAGTTACTGTTAATCATCACTTAGTTATATTACTTTACACAGCCTCTCCCATCACTATGTTGAACCTTCTTATGGTACTTTGGTGGAGCCATTAAATCGAGACATTAGTATATATGTTTTGTGTCAGCACAAACATTAAGCGGTGAAACAAGTTGTGCAAGTAGGCTCTGCTTTACATTCAGGAATACTTTGGTAATCATTTGTTTTTTCCATTGTAAAGATGGTTTTAGTGGCAAGGATGTTATTGCATCATCTGGTCATAAAAACAGACAGTGGAAAAATTTTTTGAAGCCAAAAAGAAGAAAAATTAACTGACTCATTATAGGAGAATTTTGTTTTAATTAGCTGTTTTCAAATTGTGCAGGCCAGTTGACTTTTGTGTCATTATGCTAGTGGTGGCGAAGTGGGAGAGACTGCATATTTGTACTGTAAGAACTGGGGGTTTCTGCAGGACTGTACCCTGGTTCTGGCTTTTCCAATCACAATTTTTGATAAGTCTAGCCAACATCAGTGTAAATTTCTTTTCTTTTCTTTTTTTTTGTCTTTTTGAGACAGGGTCTCACTATGCAGTTCAGGCTGGCCTTGAGTTCACTTTGTAGCCCAGGCTGGTCTCGAACTCGCAATGATCCTCCTGCCTCAGCTTGCCAAGTGCTGGGATTACAGGCATGAGCCACCACGTCTGGTTAAATTTCTTTTCTTTTCCTTTTTCTTTTTTTTTCCTTGAATATGCCAATCACTGCTTTCAATCCTAGTTTATATAAGACAAAGAAACACCTGTAAATCATGTGATTCTTCGTATGTTACTGTCCATGTTTTTATTAAACTTTGAAACCTAATCTACCAGTGTGTATATTTTACATTCATTGCTACACTTTAGGTACACATAATGATCACTTTTAAAATAGGGAATTTTTGTCTATACAGCAGATTCTTTTTTTTTTCCTCTCATTTTCTCTATCTTCCCTTCAATGCATCTTTTCCTCATTTACAAAAGCTTTGTTCCATTTTTCTCTTTTCTGTACACATAACATAGCTTTTTAGAAATTAAAATTGCAAAGCATAAAAAATTTATATTCAACTGTCTCTTAAAGGTTATCATTGATGAAGTTTTAGAATATTTTCAAATCTCAGCTTTACTTTGTTTTTTTAAGTACTTTAAATCATCTTATTTTCACATAGTATGAATTTTTTTAGTGATCCTATAAGCTTCCATTAACTACTAAGAACTTTGTAATTTAATAACCTTAAATTAAACCTTTTTAGCATACTTTGATAATATGAGCTTTAGGTTGCTTCTGAAATACTTTGTTTGAAAGTGATGTAATTCAGAGGCATTGGAAATACAAGTTGTTTTGTAAATACACATGAGGGGCTGAGATATCTTGTTTTCCCTCTTCAGGTGTTACTGTGTTTTTCCAATGGAAATCATTATGATATTGTCTATCCCATAAAGTATAAAGATAACTCTGCTATGTGTCAGTGTAAGTATCATTTTGTTTTATATAAAAATTACATTCCTAAGCTATACAGTCATAGTAAGGATTTTTCTACATTTTTAAAATTGCTAGTGTATAATTGGAAAATCCAAATGACTGAACAAATTTGCCTTTGGTTCTAGGACATGGTTTTGTCGCCTTGGCACTACTGACAAAAATTTTGAGTCAAGTTTTCTGTCATGGGTCCTATCCTGAGCACTGTACCATGTTGGGTAAAATTCCTGGCCTCTGGAAGAAACCAGTAATGCTCTTCCTAGTTGGGATAGCCAGAAATATTTCTAGAGGTTTTTCAAATATTTCCTGGTGGGAATGAATTTTCTCCTCTTTGAGAATACTGATAACTGCTCTAGAAGAAAAATGGTTCTTAGCATTACCCTGATTTCTCATACAAAGCAGTAGTGCTGGGCTTGTAAGTTTTTCTTTTGTCCCTAAGCTAGTGGTAACCACTGCAGAGGTGTGCAATAAAATGTTAAAAATAATTTTAAGTGAAAAAGGTTCCATTTTGAGATAGGAACAGCTAGCGTCTATGCTAAGCTATGTCTCCTCTGTCTCCGAACTAGTCAGAGTTTTTGCATTTCAGCTTTGTGAAATACAGCTCTTAGAACCTGCCTATTTTGTACTTTTGAGAGTGATTTATCATAGGGGTGCATTGTTTGTTACCCGAACGGTGAAAGGTGGTCTTTGAGAAAGAACTCTTTTCTGGAGATTCCGTTAGATGGCAGGTGTCTATCGTCATGAATTCTTAGTGTACCTTTTTCCCAAGCTAACTGTGTAAATGAAACCTTGTGAGAGTTCTAAAATGCATGGGATTTTGAACTTTTGGTAAAATACACTCTCCTGTTGTCAGTTTAGAGGTTAAAAAATTTTGTTAGTCTTGGATTTCATGGAGCAAAAAAAAAAAAAAAAAATTTTTTTTTAGTAAATTGAAGCAGCAAAATTGTCTGAATAAGAGTCTTTCCTTCAGTAGCTAACAGGAATATGTTTTGTGTTTTTTTTTTCCTTGTTTGTTTTGTTTTGTTTTTTGTTTCTTTATGTGAAATTGAAATGTGAAGCTAGATTATATAGTCACGTAAACATTCCATGCTTTCTACAAATCTGAGAAGTCTGTTAGCCAAGATGTACTAGTGGGAAAGCTAAGATAAGAGCATCCAAGTCTTTTGAATTGTCAGCTAACATGTTCCCTACTACTTCACATTCTTCCCTCCACCAATCTTAATGTCTGTTAATGTTATAGTTAGGCATGTTGTGTGACATCATTCAATCTTAATTTCTTTATCTCTACAACCAGTAAGGTACTTTTGATGCTGAGATTAAATGTGGATGATACATAAAGCTTAGCAGAGTGTGTGAAATGTAGTAATTGCTTGGTATGCATATTTCCTGTCATCATACTTGCATGATGTCTTTTCACATTGCTGTTAGTTTTTTTTTTTTTTTTTTTTTAGAAGCTCTTTTTTTTTTTTGTCTTTTTGAGACTGGGTCTCTAAGCAGTTCAGGCTGGCCTTGAGCTCACTTTGTAGCCCAGGCTGCTCTAGAACTCGCAACGATCCTCCTGCCTCAGCCTCCCGAGTGCTGGGATTACAGGCGTGAGCTACCACGGCCGGCCTAACGTTGCTGTTAGTTTTAAACATGGTAGTATTTTATTATTTCAAACTATTTACCTGCACAGATAGAAATTCTGACTGCCCTGTACACTGATTAAATGTTAATACTGACTATGAGATGATGCAGATGTCTAGTTAGGAATTTACAAGCCTTAGCTATGCAGTCACATTTTCCTTGTTGTTACTTCTTTGTGTGTATGTGTGTTTTGTTTTGTGGAGACAGTCTTGCTATCTCTTATTATTATTTCTTAAAAAAATACCTGTGGTTAATGTTTCATGAAAATCTGTTTAATTGCAGCCCTCCTTTATGAATTGCTGTATGAGAAGGTGTTTAAAACTGATGTTAGTAAGATCATGCTGGGACTAGACAGCCCCGAAGTAGTTGATGAAAATAACAGTGAAATATCAGATTCCGAGGATGACAGTTGCAAGTAAGAATGAATTTAATAACTTGTAATATATCTTTCTAGTAGCATAGAGACACGTGTTTTCTCACATATTAAACTGTATTCAGAGAATATAGTAATCTGCCATAGAAATTTCTTTATTGCTGCCACTGGTTTTTCCTAACTTGTATTAGGAACTAACTCTTCTTTTGAAAGTTGGTTTGGAATTCATGTTCCTATAAACTGGATGAGTATTTGTAGAATACATTTGTTCCTACCTACAGATACATATTGTAAACCTTTAAAGTTAACTTGTCAATTATTTACATATCCAATAATGGGAAGTGACTATTTTGATTTCTTGACTTTATAATTTTTTTCCTTAGATCTGACTTTTCTTTTTAGATACTAAAGCCCCACGTTGGGATTATGAGTATCTGTGGGAGCAGCTCTGTGTAGATTGTGAATAAACACCTTGTAATAGAGTTACTGAGACCTTTTTTTCCCTCTGCACAAGATATACAGGATGAAACCTTAGGCTATAGATATCCAGAGTGGTTTTAATCTTGGTTTCCTGTCAACTGAATAGACTTGGGACAAATTCAAGTTGTCTGAAAGAGCTTCAATTCTATACAATTAGGTAGTTTTAATATTTACTCTCAGGGGAAAATTTATGAGAACCAAATGAGGTAGCGTGTATGGTGCATAAGTATATTCTTGGATTCAGTGTCCAACATAAACTAGCATAAGAAACCAATCCCATTACCTTGTCTTTAAAGCTAAAAGTAATTTTTTTTATGAGAGTATGAAAAAAATAATTTTGTTTTTTAAATGAGAGTATGCTTGGTGTGTTACACATGGTGAAACTAGATAGAAGTTAAGCCTTAGAATATTGGATTGTTTATTACAGAAATACTTTAGAAAATATATAAGTGTATGTCGTGACAAATTCAAAACATTTGTTGATAGAAAATGTTTTGATCCATTTTGAAAATTGGGCCACCATTTCTTTATAATTTGAATCACTATCTGCTATTGTAAAGTTTAATCCTAGAATACACTGACTTATACACAGATTAAAATTCTGCTTCATGGTTCTCTCCAGGCACCTGTATTATTAAGATGTGTAACTGAGAATTGGAGAAATAAAAAGAGTGACTTTCTGTTTAAATTTACCGCTTGTGCCTGGGAGGGGAAGGACTTCTGTGCCTTTTGGCTTCTGCTGCTGTTAGTATTAGAAGCAACTCTGGGATGGTGATTGACAGGTAGATTATGGAATTAAGGGCAAGTAAGTGGGAGAACTTTACTGGGGAGGTGGAGCAGGCATGCAAGAAGATACCTGTGTTATTGTGCTCAATTTAAAGAGTATCCCATTATAGCTCTTGGAATATAGATTCCCTTTCCATTTTATTATATTTTTAAAAAATGGGTCATTTCTGAGTTCCAGAGCTCAAGCTTTAATTAGGGAAGAAGCATACCATGTAATCACATTAGGATGTAGAGACATGGAATGGTAGTATAAGGAGTGAGGACCAAGAATATACTGTATACTCCTGCTCTTATGCCTGCTGGGTTCTGTTCATGTTTATATTGTTGGGTCCTGAAGTACTGGAAATGATGGATGACTTTTTAGGATGGACTAGAATATTGCTACATTTGAGTGAATGCCTGGAGAGTATCCTGAAAACTAGAGATTGATTAATTAAGGAAAAATCATAGGATAAAATGTAAGGGCAGCAAAACCTGTCAATTCTCACTTGGCCTGTCATCGTTTTTTCCCAGCCTTATCAGCCTGTTGTCCACCTTAGGGTCTTTGCGTATGCTGTTCTTTTGCGTGTGCTGTTCTGTTCTGTGTATTTGGAATATTTCCTTTGCGTGTGCTGTGCCCTCTGCCTGGAGGCCTTTCTTTCCTCATCCTAGTTTCTATTCTTTTAGTGTACAGTTTTTCTTTATTTCACCTGTAGCACTCATTGGCATCATACGCTTGTAACTTAGTTTGTGTCTGCAGTCAGTAAATTATACATTTTATATGGCTAGAGTTCTTATATGTTTTCCTCACTGTTGAACCCTAGCACCTTCATAATGTTTAGATTCTGGTATGTAGTACACACTCAAACACTTGCTGGGTAAATCAACTTAACATATAGATGTGCCTAGTTAGTGCATTTAGAAGGCTGATGATAGTTCTTTGATTTTATTGAAGATTATTTGATATGGAATATGGGATTCAACCTGTGTCCTGCAGATCACTTTTCCTTTTTTTCTTTAATATAGTAAAAAGTACAAATCGTTACTTACATATATGACTTATTTTTTATGTGGCTCAAGATACGTGTGACCCAGCAAGCCAAAAGGTTGGAAACTCACAGAATACTGTTTTTAATAAAAGAGTTGATAATGAATATTCCTTTAGTTACTTTTTGTATTGGACTCTTTTTTTTTTTTTTTTTAAAGTAAGGACTTGGCCTGTGTATTGAAAGAAAAATTTTGTATTGAGTCTCATATAAATTAAAGCATTTTACCCACCCAAATACTATTCTTTTCTGTGTACTTGGTACCTAACTTCTATCTTAAACACACACACCCTTTTAGTCTATATAGACTCTTAACTTGTATAAGGTTACTTAATAATGGTATATAGCTGACTTGAGATTTTTAGATGAGATTAATTGTATGAAGTACATTTTTCTGCTCCTAATTATAGTTATATCTCTCCCTTTGTAGGAGTAAAACTACTACTGCTAATGATGTGAATGGATTTAAACCTTTGTCAAGCAATGAGGTATTTTAAAAAAATGATTCTATTAGTACTTCAGTATAAAAAAGCATATAATTTATAGTCCTATTTTTTGGGGATACATTTTCAGTAGATCATGATCATCTATAAGTAAAGTAGTGAATGCATAGTCCTATTTTTTCTTTATGTCCGATACATTTTTGGTTGAGTCATGATCTTAGGAGTGAGAAAAACTTTGATGTCCTTTTTTTGTGTTGCTTTTTTATTTTGTGATAGAATCTTTCTAAGTTACTCAGAGTAACTGGAACTTGTGACCCACCTGCTGTAGCCTGCTGAGTAGCTGGGATTTAAAGATTGTGTGAACCACCATGCCCTGCTGCATTGTCCTAACTTTTTGAAGTTTTAGTTTTCCATTGATTTTACTTTTGTGTACATCTCAAACAGGATCACTTGTAAAAGAATTAGTGTTAATTGAACTTTGTGACTTTCTTTGTTCAGCAGCTGAAGAACAATGGAAACTCTACCAGTCTGCCTCTGTCTAGAAAGGTTCTTAAGTCACTCAACCCAGCAGTCTATAGAAATGTGGAATATGAAATTTGGTTAAAGTCTAAGCAAGGTGAGTAAACATTCTGGGCTCTTCAATAAGTTTGTTTATGGCATTTGAAAATAAATAAACTTTGTACTGATTTTTTTTTTTTTTTTAAAACAGCTCAACAAAAACGTGATTATTCTATTGCTGCTGGTTTACAATATGAAATTGGAGATAAATGCCAAGTAAGTGATGAGTATAGAAGAAGGAAAAGATTTTTTATAATCTTGCTTTTTTCTTGAATATGTTGTTAATTTGGACTTCAGAATATATTTATCGTACTAATTCGCTTTTTGACACAGTTACAAGCTAGAAGTTGCATGTGTCCCATAACATGAACTTTTAAAAACAGCTCTGCTTTGGAATTGCATACCTCAAAGAAGTAGCAGTAGCATTTTAGATGTTTAGATATTTTACTTAAAGTTGGCAAATAATTTACTGAAGTTGAGGTCAAATTGACTTTTAAAGGTCCATTTGTTTTGTTTATGAAAGCCTTTCTGGAGATTTTAGTTACATTTGTAATATTTTTCTGGTGGCCTGAGGCAGGAGAATGAACCGTAAGAGGAATTTTACCTTTTATTTTGAGTAAACTACTACACTGGCTTGAACCACTTACTGATTGGTAGAGAAAACAATTGGATGAGATTGGTGTTTCTCAATATGGGCAATTTTTGTCCCCTGACCCCTAAGCTACAACAGTGCCTGGAGATATTTTTAATTATCAGAGCTGGTAGGTTGCTTCTGACATGTAGTAAGTTTAACCAAAAAAATGGGAAATCATCCAGGTAATACGATGTTACAATTAAAGAAAAAATTTTAACAGTAAAGGAGGCATTGCTATTAATTCCTCAAATATATTCCTTCTCGCTTCAGATACTTATTCCATCACTTTTGCTACTTTCTGGAGAGGTTCTGGAAGTTCTCTTTTTTGTCTTTAATTGTGCTGTCCTGGCTGCTTTGATGTCCTGAGCTGATTTAAACTGTTTACTTTTCACGATGATTTTGACTGTGGGAGAGCCACAAGTCACATGGTGCAAATGCAGGGAGTAGGTGGATGAGGTCACCTTTTACTGTTCACATGAGCCTGACTTTCTGTTGTGTGGCACTTGACAGCATCATTCTTCATATTTTTGATCACAGCATGAAGAGGACTTATCAAATTGTTTCAGCACATGGCAAGAATGATGGGCTAAGTATATTTGAAGTGAGGAGGGTATTTTGAGGGAATTACTATGCATATGATAGGCTGCACTTTATATGTCGTGTTGCGAGGTGGCCCTGACTCGAACATGTGCTTAACTGCTGGCTTAACTGACAGTGGTGCATGTATGCGTTTTCCGTTGGGTGTCATCGGTCTATACTGTTTAGTCATCCAAAGGTACAGTTACACATATACCACCAGTGGTTCAAGCACATGGGCACGTGTTCCTGGCAATCTTGTTACCAGTTTTCACATTTTGTGTCATGACAGCACAATTAAAGACACAAGAGAGAACTTCAAGAACCTCTTCAGAAAGTAGCAAGAATAATGGAATAAGTGTCTTTGAAACAAGAAGGAATATTTTTGACAAGGATTAACAGCAGTGTGTTCTTTATTATAAAGAATTTTTAAAAAATTAAACTATTCTATCTCACTGTGGATGTTTGGCCATTTCTTTGGCCTAACCTAGATGCAAGCTTTAAACATATATACTGTAATGCATAGGAGGGCCTCCCTTCAATTAAGAATTATGTAGGTCAAAGTGTAAGAAATGCTAAGGCTGGAAAACTGTGGATAACGTAATGTCAAGGTCTTTTTCTGTGTTTATGAAAAATACCATTTCAAAACCAAAGACAAAACCACATATACACAAAAGAATTGTGATAGCTAATTTTAATTATAAAAGTTTTCATCAAAAAGTGTCATATTTTAAAACTTACTTAAAACAGCCATTGGCAAAGATTTCTCTTGATATGTAGAGAACACTCATTTACTTTATGACAATTTGATTTGTATGAAAAAACAGTATCTGGCTGGGATTATATCTGTGGCATCAGTCACAGAGTTTACTTTAGGAACTTTTTTTTTTGTACCAGGGATTGAACTCATGACCTCATGTTTGCAGATGAGCACTTAAACCGCTGAGCTAAATCCCTGGCTCTTACTTTAGGAGCTTGTAACCGTACTTTGATTCTGGAGTATTTGAAAAGTGAGGAAGAAGATGATATCATTCATTTAGATGTTTCTGTGTGGAATTTTCAGAAATGTTCTAATTGCAAATTGAGTTGAAGTTTTTACTACACTTAATTTGAAAAATTTGAAAAAGAACAAAAGACACAAGACACTTAACTCAGGGCATAGAGGCCTTCCTTGCTTCTCCCTTTAACAAAGAAAGACAACTGCTTATCTTAAGTTTGAAATTTCTTTTGGCAAGATAGATGCTTTGGTAGATGGTAAAGCTAATACTTGTTTTAGTTTTTTCCCCTTTGTTTCTACTTTTATTTAACCATGTAGTTTGGGTAAAATTTAGTTGAAATCTTAACACAAAAGACTTGTTTACTTAAGTGTGTAAGATGTAGTTAAACTTTCGATCAAAATAACTCCATGTAATCTCAGAATTTGAGAGGCTGAATGAGCAAGGAGATTGGTACTAGTTTGAGATGAGATCTTGTCGCACAGAACAAAAGCTTAGAAAAAGCTTTCTCATTGCAGCTCTAGAAGAAAGGAAATCAGAGTGTCCTGTTACTGGTATTTCATTCCCTAGTTAGAGGACTTATCTACTGGAGCATAAAAATAGGTTGTTTAAAGTAGTGCTGCACGTATTGTGCTTCTAGCACAGTGATCAACAGGTGCAGTTCAACATGTGCAGTTTATCTATAGCAACTTTAAGGCCTACTTTTTGTTACTACAGTTAGGTACTTCCAGTTGTGTGTTAGAGAACAGTTGATGCTTCTGTTCTTAGGAAGGAAAAGAGTCACACATTTTTTTTTTGTCTTTTTCTTTTTTTTTGCTACCGGGGATAGAACCCACGACTGCCTACTTGCAAGGCCGGTGCTTATGCCGCTGAGCTAAATCCCCAGCCCCGAGTCACACATTTTTAATAAGGGGAGAAAGTAGTAATTGTAATAATAGTTGCTCTCGGGGCTGGGGATTTAGCTCAGTGGCATAAGCGCCTGCCTTGCAAGCAGGCAGTCGTGAGTTTGATCCCTGGTACCGATAAAAAGGAAAAAGACAAAAAAAAACAAAACAAAAAAATAGCTGCTCTCATTTGTAGAGTGCAAGTTGATGTCCTTTATGTATGTCATAGGCTATCTTATTTCATCTTCCAAGAGTTCTCTGAGCTAGTTATTATTAGGTCCATTGTGCTTATGAGGAAATAAAGATATAAGTAACTTTTTTGAGCTCATATGGCTAGCCAGTGGAGAAGCCAGGGTTAGAAGCCTAGGGTAGATGGTACTATATCCTTGGATTGAGAGTCAGCGCAGACTGATTTGTCTCTTACCTCATTTGGATCTATAATAGATTGTGCTTCTACTTCTCTTGGACTAACTTGAAGAAGAATTTAGAAAAATTTTGGAAGAAAAATCAAGAGAAGTTTTTTTTTTAGGTAGAAGTGTGGCAGTCGAGCTTAAGGAAACAGATTTTTTTATATGCCTTCTTGAGCTTTATTTTTTCCAATAAACATTCATTTTCCCTTTAATTGAAGACAGTAAAAATTTAAAAACTGTTCATTAAATCAAGTTAAACAGATTGCTGATCTTTCTTTCTGGCATTGTTCAACAGGTTAGATTGGATCACAATGGAAAATTTTCTAATACAGAAAGTCAAGGGGTTAGCTCCGAAAATGGGCCAGTTTTGGTTGAAGAACTGGGAAAAAAGTATGTACTATTCTTCAGCTTTCCCCGCTTATAGAACGAGTATTTCTAAGTGGCCTTGGATATTTGCAAACTTAGTGGAAGGATTGCTTATTTATAAAAAAATCACATGTTCAGAAAAATAGTTTGAATTCAAACAGTATTTTGTGTGTTGGCAGATGTTAAATAAGGAATACTTGTTTTATTGCTTACAGTTTAAAGCATGTCATTCTTCACAGAGGCAGGTTGAGTAATTAACTGGATTATAAAGTAATAGCTTTAGAAAGCAGGAATGCTAAGCATTTCTACTTTCATTTAGTGCTGGATTGCATGGAGTTAGTATTTAGTAAATGTTTGTTGAGTTGTGCAGTAAAATACTGTTGACTTGCTATTACAGTGTTGTTTTAAAGTAACCTTTTGTTATGGTTGCTGCTGCCTTTACTATGAGAAAATAGTCTCAAGTCAGTCCGTAAGCTTTACCGTGGATTATTTTAAACATACACATAAATGAAAGGAGGTAGTACAGGGAGCCCAACAGAACAGATTCCCAGTTTTAGCATCTCAAAGCATTGAACAATTTTCTCTAGTTTTCCCCCTAATACTTAAAATTAATTTTATTTTTCAATGGGAAAGAAGTTGAATTTTTCTTATTTCTATTTTTTATCATTTAGAGACAAGGTTCTGTGCGGTTCAGGGTGGCGTTGAACTCACTTTGTAGCACAAGGTGGCCTTCACCTTGCAGTGAGGGATCCTCTGCTTCACCCTCCTGAGTGCTGGTATTGCAGACTTGCCACCACCATGCCCAACCAGATGTTTTAAAGCTAGTCCAGATATCACAGTCTTTCTCCAGTAGATAATTACCTGTGTCAAAACAGTAAGGGCATCCCTCACCACATCTTAACTGTAGTGTAGTTTGATGATAGAATAGTAGAATAGCAACTGTGCTTTGTGACTTATTTGATTAAAATTAAGATTAGATTGTATTTGTATTCTAGTTTTTAAAATAAGAACTACATTAGTCAACAATCAGTAAATATGTTTAAGTGTTCTTATTAGGCATATTTTAGGTTACTGTAAATCTTTGCCCTCTTTCAAAGGCATGCATCAAAGAACCTCAAACCACCTCCTCTAGAAAGCTGGAACACAGTGTCTGGAAAAAAGATGAAGAAACCTTCTACTTCTGGACAAAATTTCCATTCTGGTAGGGGCTCATCAATTGGTTATTTCTTTGGGATATAGGGATGGGGTACTTGCGGTGTTCAAAACTGTAACATTATGAGGCATGTTTTGGATTCTTGCCACAGACATGGATTACAGAGGGCCAAAGAATCCAAGCAAGCCAATAAAAGCCCCATCAGCACTACCTCCTCGACTGCAGCATCCTACGGGAGTAAGACAACATGCATTCTCTAGTCATTCTTCAGGGTCCCAGTCTCAAAAATCTTCCAGTGAGCACAAAAACATTAGCAGGACACCTTCACAGATCATAAGGTAATCTTCCTGCATGCATGAGAAGTTAAAATCAAGTGGAATTTGTTGTATTTTGTTCATATACTTGTCTATAGTATAGTATTAAAAATATTGTTGATGAAACACCATATGAGGGTTTCATGTCTTTATCATTGTTAAACAACTAAAGAGAATATTTAGAAAAACAAATTTCCTACAGTCTTTCTAACAAGAACAAATGACTACAATAATTCAGGCTAATGACAACTTATCCTCAAGGTTGCTCATGCCAGTGACCCTGAGAATGGCTTGGTTAAAGAATGGTAAGAGCTTTGCATTCTGGGCACACCTAGCAAAATAGCACAGTGCTCCATGGCCTACAGTGACTTAATCTTTGTAAATGAACGGAATCCTTGCAGCTGTTCAACTATTTGTGGCTGAAGTCTATTGTTTGGACATTGACCAGACTCCACTAGCACCTGGTAGCTTACCTACTACAGGTAAAAATAATTCAAGAGATGAACTTACTTTGAACGTTAACTTCAGAAACCTAAAAATGTAATTATAGGGAGTTCACAGGCAGAAATGAAATTTTTCTTTAATAAATTTGTCACTTTTTGCTGGATGAGAAAAGAACCATTTTCTCCTAAACACTAGAGTACTCATTAGGGCCTTAAGAAGTTTAAAAATAAAAAAGTGCTGGGTGTGGTGGTCTGTGCCTGTTCTAGCGTTCTGAGAGGCTGAGGTAGGGTGATTGTGAACTTGAGCCCAGCCTCGGCATTCTGTCAACGTAGTAGGACCCTGCCTGAAAATAAAAGTTGAAAAAGGCTGGGGATGTAGTTCAGTGTGAATGCCCTAATTTCAATCCTAGTGCTACAACAAAGAAAGGGAGGAAAAATACATGTAGATTATTAATGACTACTTAAATATTGTTTAAATCACTAACTGAATTTATATCCAGTGTGTTGCTGGTATTGATTACTCTCCTAGAAATTGGAAGATGACTCCAACAGATGTTTAATATTAATACTTTTGAAACTGTGCTGTTGATGCATATCTTTTTCTTACTAGGGATCCCTTTCTTTTTCATATGTTGAATGTATATTATTTGCTTTAAAAACACATGGTGTATGGCAAGAGTAGTTATTAAGTCATGAAGCTTTAGCAAACTTTTGTTGTTGTGGCTGATTTTATAGAAACCAAGTGGTATTTGCAGTTAGAGATCAGTATGTCTTTTCCATTTTGTGAGTGATGGTGAATTTTACTGGTATATTAAAACCGATTTAGAAAATGTTATTTAATATGAAAGTTTTTTGTAAAAAGCCTAAGTAGCATTTGATTTTTATACCTAATAATGCAATTGATCTAAGCCTGTTAATGTTCATCTTCACTTCATGAACACATCAGTTTTGAATTCTAGTTATAAAAGTGCTGTAATATTAGATATGACCCCTTGACGGTATCTTTTTCATCTCTTTCTCATTGATAACATTTTTTCCTGTGGAGAAAACAAAACACATACATACATGCAGCACAAAGCAGGACTGCATGTGTGCATTCATTCATTTGTTCATTCATTCATTCATGTGGATGTGCAGAAAATGTTGCTGAACATCTCTCTCCAAGCTTCGTGAAAATAGGAAGGATTGATATTGTGTGCCCGTGAGGGTAAGATGAAGACCACAGAGTAGTAGGATAGTAGGAGACATTTGTAGGTGATACTAGTTTTTCATCTTGCTCCTGCCAACTTACTAAGTCATCTGTGAGGTCATTTACTACAGGGTTTGAGAAGGCCTGGTGTGAGTTTATGAAGGTGTGGATTTGCGTTTTTGTCTTTTTTTCTAGTGCAATTGGAATTGACATCTGCCATGTTGGAAATAGAGTGTGGTTGTAAAGAGGCCACCTGAGGGCATGCAGTGACTACATCAGAAGTGAAAGAATCAGATTGTATTAACGTGTCACTCCCACTGTTTTTAGCAAGATTATCTTTGTTCTGTGGCAAACATTTTTCTTACAAATTTTGAATTTTTCCTACTGTTAAAGAAAACTATTATTACACATAATAGAAATATTATTTATATAGCTTTTAGTAATAAACCTTTTAAGAATTTTGGAGTTGTCTAATAAACTACTAAACTGTACTCATGAGTTGGGCCTCCTTCTTTGGCCACCGTTACATTGGTCTTGTCTCCCTCATTACTGCCCAGCTTGGCACAGTTTTTTTTCAGTTCTCCATCTTCCTTGGTGGTGTCAGTAACAGGTAGGAGAATGGACCAGTGTCTTGCTTGACCATTACCCTTTATTTAGAACAGATCATTAGAATGCTTGTGCGACCTGAACTAGTAAAGCTTCCTTTTTTTAAGAGAGCGAATGCTTACAAAAATATTGGGAGTGTGGCATGAAGAAGATATTTATTTTCAGGAAAGCAGAAATCTAAGCACTTTTTATATTACTTGGAAGTAAGTTTTATGTTTTGTATTTGTCTCCCTTATTGCGATTTTTTGTGTAAGGTAGTGTAAGGGTATAGGAATTTCCATTTGCTGAAGTTTTATTAATCAAGTTTCCAAAAGTTCTGAAATGTTGCAGTGTAGCAAAATTGGCCAAATAATTAATTGTATTGCAAAACAGGTGTTATTTTAGGTACTCAATATACTTCGTGTTTTTTTCTTTTTCTGACAAGAATGTTGTATTTGACAGAAAATCTGACCGTGAGCGAGTTGAAGATTTTGATCACTCCAGTCGAGAAACTCACTATTTTGGCCTCTCACCAGAAGAGCGCAGAGAGAAGCAAGCTATTGAAGAATCTCGTTTACTATACGAGATTCAGAACAGAGATGAACAGGCTTTTCCAGCACTTTCTGTATGTATAAAAACATATTTTCAACGATTAATGTTAACAAATCCTTCTTAAGTATGGTTTTTCGTGGTGGCCTAGTAATTTATGGACTTAAACATCACATGTTCTCCCTCCTTTTCACTTTTTACGAAAGATCTCGATCTAGTGCTACTATTGAAAAGTTGGTGAGTCTAGGCAAGGAAGTTTGTCTTACTTACAGTGGTTAGTATTTTGGTTTGAAGCAGGGAATGTGAATTTACCAACAGAAGTAAATGTGATCATGAGACAGTTAATCCGAAATAAGATACATTTATAAAATTGAGAAACTCCTCAGTCTTTAGTGAGCATATGTAGACTCTATAGTGAGAACTTTCCTTCAAGTATTTGCTGTTGTAGGTGGTAGCACATGTAATCCTACGGTGTAATCCTTGCTTCATGTATCAGATCCTGGGTTGTGATGCATGCTTTTTCAGTAAAAGACTTCTTTATCTTTAGGTTTCTTAACTTTCTGAGGGAGAGTCACGGAGAACCATTGTCATGTAGGTCAAAGATCCATTGTTAGGACAAGGAAGACATGATTGATTCATTCTTAGTGCTGGGAACCTTGTGTCTATATTCTTTTTAAGTCTTGGTAAATGGTATTCGCTGACTTCTGATCTGCTATTGCTAGCAATGTTTAAAAACAGAATGGGCTGTTGTGGAGTCACGCTATACCAGTGTAATATTTAGGACCCCATATGCTTAGTTTTGTCTTCTACTTGTGTAAGTTATTAGAGGTCTGAAGAGGAACTAAATTGAAAAAGTGTTTTATATAATAGATAACTACAGGTTATTTAAGCTTGTACTCCTCATACCTTTTTCTTATTCAGTTACTGTGTGGTAAAAAGTTCAATGACTGTGATGTGGGCACAGATTGTGAAATTTTTTTTTTATTAAAATGGGGTCTTTGTCCTCAGCATTTTTAGGCTTTTTATGAGTATGACTCATTGTTGGATTTATTAACTCAGGTTTATTTTCTAGATAACTCCTGTTAGTGAAGTCTAAGATTCTGTTATTTTTTATGTGGAACATTTACTTTGAGTACTATGATAGGAACCTAGGAATCTTCATTTGGAATTCAGCTTAACATTCTGACTTACTCCAATCCCATTGTTTCACCAGTTAGGAGATTAAATCTTGTGCAGATCCTAATGTGACTTGCCCTGAGAGTCAGTGGTGTTTAAGTGGTAAGAATCCTAGTATACAGTACCTGCTAATTTGCACTTAAGATTTTTTTCAGGAGAAAAAGGACTGGCTTCTGAATAGTTTATTTGGAATGTTGGTACACAGAATACCATTGCTTGTGTGAAGAATGTAAGTTGCAAGGTGAAAATTTGGTCAGACTGGCTTCCTGAAATTGAGGATATGAAGAAGAATACTTACTAATTTAGGCTGACAATCTCATTGATTAATATTTTGACTTGGTAATCAGACTGTTAATGCAGAGCATATATATATATATATATATATATATATATATATATGAATTAAATATGGATCTTAAATACTGTTATTTGTAGGTAAAAATAAAATAGAGTTTAAAGTACAATATGTTTATAGCAGCAAAGTTCATAATAGCTAATTCTTGGAAGTGACCTATATATCCATTAACAGATGACTGAATGAAGAAAGTGTGGTATTTCTATACAGTGGAATATTATTCTATCATCAAGAAGGATAAAGTCATTTGTAGGAAAATGAATGTACCTTGAACCTATAATGTTAAGTGAAATAAATTTTACACACAAGGTTAAATATTGTATAGTTTCTCTTACATAAAAACCCCAAAGTAAACAAAACAGAAGATAGATAATAGGAAAAAGGGAAATAAATATTTTGTAATTGGGAACAAGAGTTGGTGGAGTGCCAGGAGGGAAAGAGGATGAGATACATTATTTACATGTACCAACTGCCCAGGAGGAATGTGATCATTGCTAACTGCAAACATATAGCTATGAAAGATAAAAAATTGTGGCATGTGCAAGGTCATGGGTTTCATCCCTTGTACAAAAAAAAAATCAAAAACTGAAAAAAAAAAAAAATACAGGGCTTTGAAGCTGGATGTGGGGGTGCATGCTGGTAATTCCAGCACTTGGGAGGCTGAGGATCATTATGAGTTCATGGCCAGCCTCGGCTGCATAGTGAGTTAAAAGCCAGCCTGAATTAAATAGTGAGACTTTGTCTCAAAAACAAATACACAAACAATACAGTAGCATATGGCTTTGAATTGTGAGATTTTTTTTAAAGAAGTATAAAGGGTAAGATTAATTGTAAATTTGTAATGCTAATGTGGGTTTTTGTTTATTTTAAAGAGCTCATCAGTCAGTCAGTCAGCTTCTCAGAGTAGCAACCCAAGCACCCAGAGAAAATCATCACATGTAAGTGATAGAAAAGGGAATAGGCGGAGAATGGATACAGAAGAAAGAAAAGACAAAGGTATGTGATGGTTCATCATTTGAAAGCAGATGCTGGAAAGATCTGTGTCTGTTTCAAATCACACTTGTCATTACTTCCTTATCTGTAGTTTTGCTTTCTGCAGTTTAAGTTATACTAGGTCAGCTGTGGTTTAAAAATATTAAATGGAAAATTACAGAAACAGTCATAAATTTTAAAGTATGTGCTGTTGTGACTATTACGCGATCTTAATGTCATCCTGCTTCTTCCCATTTGGATATGAGTCATCCTTTTGGCTCATGTGTCCCCACTGTATATGCTGCCTGCTCCGCAGCCACTTACTAGTTGTCTTAATAATCAGATCAACTCCGAAGGTGGTGCAGTTTTTGTGTTTTAATAATGGTCCCAAAGAGAAGCCACAAAGTGCTTCCTTAGTGAAAAGGTGAAAATAAAAGTATTTTGAGAGAGACCACATGTGTGTTCTGTTTTACAATTAGTCATTGTTACTAGTCTCTTACTGTGACTACATTATAAACTGTCAATAATGTCAGTATAGGAAAATGTGTAAGACTGGATACTGTCCACAGCTTTGAGCATCTACTGGAATGTATTCCCTGTGGATAAGGGCGGATGATTGTATTTGGGATAAAAGTCATTAAGTAGTTTATCTAATATCAGTATCTGACTGTTGGAGAGGAACACTCACTCAGGATAAAGTATGATGAGCATTACTCCAGAATCTGCATCCTGACTACTGTAAATGTGTTTCAAACAGTATTTTGATTCTTTTTATCTTCATATTTTTATTCTGTTTTCAATCCTGACTTTGGTTGACAAGGCCTTATTTTTATCTTGATCTTTTAGAATCTACTCATGGACATACTCACTTGGATAAAAAACCTGAGCCAAGCACATTGGAGGTAAAAGCTTTAAATACTTTTTTTTAACACTGGTGGCATGGTAGGAAAAAATAGAAAAGATGGAAATGATTTTAGTTTTCTTTTTCAGTCCTGGGGATTAAACCCAGGGCCTTATACATGCTAGGTAAACTTATACATGCTAGACAGGTACTCCACCACTGAGGTACGGTCCCAGTCTTTTAAAAACAGTTTTTTAGAAACAGGCTCTTGCTGAGTTGCTTTGGCTGGCTTCAAATTTACAATCTTCCTGCCTCAGCCTCCTGAGTACCAGGGTTTGCACGAATGTGCTACCATGCTCAGCTTAATTTTAACATTTTACAGCTTTAGTAGTGAAGTAGAAAAACATGGAAAAGATGATGAAGCTTGAGGGGAAGTTGCTCACAGATGACGACCATCTATTTAAAGTACTTCGCATTTCTTAACTGAATAAAAAAAGTTGCTTTTACACTTCATCACATTGCTAATAGTAGATTGATATTTATAAGGGAGAAGATTGCTGTTTGAAGCCACATCCTAAATAATAGCTACTCAGTTACTTTAATATGATAAAGATGTACAGTTGCAAAGTTAACTTACTTGTCGAAGATCAGGTGTAATTGGATGACATTTTCTGCTGTGAGTGGGTTCTGTCAGATGCAGGTGTGGTGAATTATGAAGGCAACCACAGTTATCCTAGAATGTGGATCTTTGGAATACAAAATTGCTTCTTCTTGTATTTCTTTCTTCTTTGACTTCCAAAGAGTATTAATGATGATAAATGTGCGAGAGTTTCATCACCATCAAAGTCAAAGAAATTGGAGTGCCCATCTCCTGCAGAACAGGTGAGCTGTGATGTTTGACATTGAATGTCTCAGTCTCTGGATTTCCTTCTTTTACAAACAGAAGACATTCATATAGGGAATGAGAGAATTTATTCTAATATAATTTGAGTGCAGACATTATTCTTGTATGACTTACTGTTTTTTGGTTTTTAAGACATCTCATTATGTAGTCTAGGCTGGCTTCAAACTCAAAATCCTCTTGCCTCAGCCTCCTCATTTCTGGGATTTACAGGTGTGTACCACCACACCTGGCTCTAATTGATTTTGTTGTCAGCTAGTCTGAAGCGTTACCAGTGTTGATAGAACGTTACTTTATGTCCGTTTTCTGGCCATGTATTTGAATGAGTTTTGAGTAAGTTTATTTTTGCATTACTTTTAGTGCCTTACGTTACCACTGCATGGTGAGTTGGCTTGAATATTAGATTTTTGAAAGAAAACTGAATTACTTTTGAAAGAAAACTGAATTACATTCTAGAAGAGTTAGCTGAATCATTACAGTTACTTCATATACATTTAAAAGAAACAATACCAAAATCCTCTTGCCTCAGCCTCTTGAGTGCTGGGATTACAGGCATGTATCATTGTGTCCAGCTTTATTTGCATATTATTTTTAGCTCTACTGTTTTCTTTCATTCTGAGACCAGGACCATTTACACTTCAGTGCTATAAAAGGCAGACAACTCAAGGTACTTACGTTGATTAAAATTAGTGTCTTAACAAAATATCCTTCTGTCTTTTTTACCCCTCTTTCTTGAAGAACCCAGCAGGTGTGTCTTTGTCGAATCCAGCTCCCCTTATAGTTTCTCCAGAGGTACATCTAACTCCTGTGGTGCCTTCTTTACCAGCCACTGTGCCAGCTTGGCCAAGTGAACCTACAACTTTTGGACCAACAGGTTAGAGAGTTTAGAAACTCCTACCCACCTACCCATATATCTTTGTCTACCAACCGACCAACCAGTAATGTCTTTCAAGTCAGACTTCAGAATCTTTTTTTAAATGTGTGTTTTTGTTTTTGTATTTTTGGGACAGAGTCTCCCTATTTAGTTCAGACTGGCCTTGAATGCACTATGTAGTCCAGGCTGGCCTTGAACTCATGACGATCTTCCTGCCTCAGCCTCCTGAGTGCTGGATCTATAGGTGTGTGCTACCACATCTAGCTAGACTTTAGATTCTTGAGTAAGAGATTGTCTGTGGAGCAGGGTCAAGTGTGGGCAGTCTCATAGCTCTCTGGGTTCTCTGTGTCTACACTCAGCAGAGGGTGCCGTGTTTGCTTGGGGGGTCGTTCATCGAGGTGTGCTCTCACAGCGTAGGCACACAGTGTTTGAATGGTTGTCTCCATGGTTTGCTGTGGATGCTTGCACTGGGGGCCAGCCCATTGATGGCTCCCAGTTGGGCACCTTTGTAGGCCCTTTGTCTCTCACCTTTGTGAGAGCTGCAGTTAGAAGATATTAATTCCAGATTTGTTTTTTGGGCTTAATCTGTGTCTGAAGTCCCTGAGTTAACTACTAAAATTACTTCTTGTCTGATTATGTGCCATTTAACCAACTGCAGCAGTGTGTAGCATTGTAATGTAAACATTTCTGGAGGAAAGGTTGTTTTCACTGCTTTGTATTTTTGATTTCCTTTACGTCTCTTTCTTGTAGGTGTTCCTGCTCAAATTCCTGTTTTGTCAGTGACACAGACTCTGACCACTGGACCTGATTCTGCTGTGTCCCAAGCTCATTTGACGTCCTCTCCAGTTCCTGTGTCAATTCAGGCAGTTAACCAGCCCTTGATGCCTTTGCCTCAGACGTTGAGCCTTTACCAGGACCCACTCTATCCAGGGTTTCCTTATAATGAAAAGGGAGATAGAGCCATTGCACCACCTTACTCACTGTGTCAGACTGGGGAGGACCTGCCTAAAGGTGAGGCCTTTGAAACTGATTTCCTTTATTAAGGTACAAATAGATTTAACATAGTCACAGTGGGGCCATATGTGTGTGTGCCTAGAGGACTGCCTTGTGCTGCTGTATTAGTCACACGTGAAGCAGTGGTGGGAGCACGCAAGAAATGTAGAGTTTGAGGTTGTTTTCTGAGTAAGCCAAGTACACCAGATGGAAATACACCAGAGGTTTGGGTATCAGTCATTTGTTTCTGTATCAGCTTAATTTTATTTTATGTTTTTACAAATTCTTTTTTCTTTTCTGAGACAGGGTCTCCCTATGTAGTTCATGCTGGCCTCAAGCTCATGGCAGTCCTTCTGCCTTAGCCTCCTGAGTGCTGACACTACAGGCATGTGCAACCACCCCTGGCCCCAGCTTCAGCAAAGTTTTTTTTTAGTTTAGTAATGAATATCTGTCATGTAGTTTTTAAAATAGCTTTGAAACCATTTTGAAGTAAGAAACTTAATAATTTCATTAACTAGCTACCTTGAACATTATGAAGTTTTCTCAACAGTTTTCTGGATTGGGGAACTACTTATATTACTTTATTCATTAAAAAATTACGAAGGAGTTGGGGTATAGCTCAGAAATAAGAGCATTTGCCTAGCCTAGTACACACAGTACTCTGGGTTCAAACCCTCCTCTGCAAAAAAAAAAAAAAAAAAAAAAAAAAAAGCTATTACTGTAGTGCTAGACAGTATTTGTATAGTTTTTGTTTAAATACTTTTAAAATTTGCTGGCTCCTTTTATTTTCAGTGAATTTGTACTCTTAATTGTCCATTTTGTAGTTTGCAAAATTTCCTGTTTGTGTCACTGAGAGAATTCAATAGCTACCTATATACTGTTTGATGATTTCATACAGATAATTTGTGTTATTCAGTCATTTGATGTTTGAGCCCATGGGTTGCTGACTAATAGCAAATGGATACTTGGAATATAACATCCTACTAATCTTATTAACAATGAGTGAGGGGTAAGGAGAATGTTACCATTTTTCAATTTTTTTTTTGTCTTTTTCCTTTTTTCTCGGTACCGGGGATCGAACTGGTTGCAGGGCAGGTGCTGATGCCGCGGAGCTAAATCCCCAACCCCGAGAATGTTACCATTTTTACCAGTGTCTTTATTTCATAATTTTTAAAACCCCACAGAAAAGTTGAAAAATAACAAAGCTTTTGAGTGGTTTTCACCCAGATTCACATTTAATCAGATAAGAATCCTAAATCATTTTGGGGTATAGACATTAGTATAGAAGGAAGCATATTGAATCTGGAATTACCTTATAATATCAGCCAAGGTTTTGGTTATATTATAGTTTTTATGTTTTATATTACACGTTAAAACAGTTTCAGCAAGTAGAGTTATCTTTAAAACCATTGATTAGAATGATGAAGAAAAACTTGGTTGAATGTGTAGTTTCACTGAGTGATTATTCTCTTTTCAGATAAGAACATTCTTCGATTCTTCTTCAATCTTGGTGTGAAGGTATTTACGTTGTATCATTTTATTAATACTGTTTTAAATGATTAGTGTTTAAATCATGTTTACTATCTAGCAGTACTCCAAGGTATCACCATTGTAAGAATCAGCGTTTTTAGTCCAGAGCAGTATGTTCTGGGAGATAGTAGAAGCTCCAGTTTTTGCTTGCTTTTCCTCTTGGTAGTGGTTTAACCTTTCCAGAGGAGCATGTCCAGGAAGTATGTTCCTGGGCAACCTTACAGAAATTCCTGGGGAATTGGATGAATCTTCTGGGTTTGACATTTGGCTTTGACATTCTTTAACTGTATAGTCTGGGGCAAACCATTAAGTATCTGAGTTTAGCTATATTTATGGAATGAGATCAGTGTTCTTTCATCTGCCTCAGTTGTTGAAAGGACCAAAATAAATAACAGTTGAAAGTATGTGTTCCTGTGTGAGGTTGGAGGGTTGTTCATTAGCATAGCAAAGTGGTCCTCTGGGAAGAGAACAGTCTAAAAGTAAGTTTTTTTTAGAGAAGCTGTCAATGCTAGGCTTTTGTTTTGAATTAGTCTCTTTGGGTTCTAGATGCTTTGGAAAGAAATGGAGTTCATTGTGGTCTAGTGTCCAGTTTCACAAGGCCATAGGATGCATTTTGTTGCCTAATTTTGTGTTTTATCTAGTCAATATTTACATTATCTAATGGGTTAGTTATCTACTGGCTGGTTATATTTTATTTGTATTTTGAGTTTTTGCTGAAACTGTATGGAGGAAGAATTTGGAGTATTTTATTTTCAACATTACTGTTGTTTGATTGGAGTTCTAAATTTACCACTCATAGTTAAAGTAGTCTCTGAAGGGTCCTAGAATTGTGGAGTCCTGTCATTGGAGATCATCTTTTCTACCAGCATTTTCTTGGTACAGTAGATGCCAGCAAGTTAATTGGCTGGGAGGGTTACACGGGTGAGTGAATGAGTGGAAGAGCTAGACCATGAATGCAAGTTTAGTCATACTGCCAGTGGTTAAGATCATGTTTCCTGTGAGCCTCTGTCTGAGGACTTCAGATAGATTTTGGGACAGGAAAGTAATCTTAAAATAGCAGTTTGGTTGTTTAATTGCTTTTCATGTTAGGTATCACAGTGATTTAGTATTTGAATAATAAATTATATTTTCTTTATAAGCATGAGAAACTTGAGCCTAGTACTAATTGTAAATACTCAGCAAAATTTATTTTTTATATTTATATTTATATTGTTTTCCCTTTTTGTTTATTGTACCATTTTGTGTCTCTTTCAGGCATATAGTTGTCCGATGTGGGCTCCGCATTCTTACCTGTACCCTTTGCACCAGGCCTACCTGGCAGCCTGCAGGATGTACCCTAAGGTCCCTGTCCCCATGTATCCTCCTAGTTCTTGGTTCCAAGAAGCTGCTGCTGCTCAGAATGAAAGTGACTGTACCTGTACTGATGCACACTTTCCTTTGCAGACTGAGACCAGTGTTAATGGTCAGATGTCACAGGGAGAGATTGGGCCGCCAACGTTTTCTTCACCTCTGGTTATCCCTCCGTCTCAGGTGTCTGAAAGTCACGGACAGCTGTCTTATCAGGCTGATCTTGAATCTGAAAACCCTGGGCAGCTTCTTCATGCTGAATATGACGAGTCGCTAAGTGGCAAGAACATGTATCCACAGCCGTCCTTTGGACCTAATCCATTCTTAGGCCCAGTTCCCATTGCACCCCCTTTTTTCCCTCATGTTTGGTATGGGTACCCTTTTCAGGGATTTATAGAAAATCCTGTAATGAGGCAGAATATTGTCTTGCCCTCTGAAGAGAAAAGTGAATTGGATCTGCCCTTGGAAAATTTGGATCTGTCTAAAGAATGTGCTTCGGGCACAGCAGCAGATGAGTTTTCGGAACCTCGGAGTGAAGGTACACATTCTGTCCCTGAAGCAGCTGTGAGCAGCAAGATGGAAGGCCGGGCGGAGCAGTCATCACAGACGCGGAAGGCAGATCTTGCGCTTGCTGCTGCCCCTGTTGGAGCCGAGGGAAAAGCTCATCTTCCCACTCAGATTCTAAACAGAGAAAGAGAAACTGTGTCTGTCGAACTTGAGCCAAGGAGGACCATTCAAAGTCTAAAAGAAAAACCAGAGAAAGCAAAAGATCCTAAGACTGCTGCTGATGTGGTCAGCCCTGGGGCCAACTCTGTGGATAGCAGAATGCAAAGACCAAAAGAAGAAAGTTCAGAAGACGAAAGTGAAGTGTCTAATATTCTGAGAAGTGGCAGATCCAAACAGTTCTATAATCAAACTTACGGAGGAGGCAGGAAGTACAAAAGTGATTGGGGCTATGCTGGTAGGGGTGGATATCAACATGTCAGAGGTGAGGAGTCCTGGAAAGGGCAGCCAAGCCGAAACCGAGAGGAAGGTTATCAGTACCACCGAAATGTCAGAGGACGGCCCTATAGAGGAGACAGGAGGAGATCAGGAATGGGAGATGGCCACCGGGGACAACACACTTGATGGCTTGGGTCTTTTAAAGGAGAAACCCTTTATTAGGTGGAGTACTTTTAAAGGCTTTAAAAAATACCTTAAAATAAAAACCCAAATTGGAACTGTCTCCTCCCCTCCGCTTTAACCCTCATTCCCGTTGTGGATGGGATTTTGGACATGAGTTTAAGGGGCAAGTGAATTTCTGGTATTGCCATTTTTCTTTGTTCAAAATCTGTTTGATTTCTTCGTCGGGCGACTGCCCCCATAAAAAGTAGTTCAGTTTGTTAAAGTATTTTTTATAAACAGCTTAATATAAACCATTATAGGTTTAGTGTTTGATTTTTTTTCTTGTACAAGTTTGATTTTCAAATGTTGGAAATGTGTGCTTTATAGTGTCTACTAAAGTGACAAGAAAATGTACCATTTGACACAGTATAGATTCCAAAACATAACATTGCACCAAATAGAAACATATATTTTATTATGCAATGCCTTAGTCATAAACTGGGCTCAAACAATTCTCAGCCTACAACACTGTTGTCTTTTAAAATGCTTCCAACCCAAAGGCCTTTCATCTCAATATCTGTCAGACTTGAATAATGTCTTCTCTTTAATATTACATATAAGGCAGCCTATTAACCTGTGTCTTAGAAATGTTGTATATAGTTCTTTTAATATTCATAGGGTATATTTTTGAATTTTGGTGAGTATTTGTTGACCTTAAGGTTGCATAAGGAATAGATGTTTAAGAAATAGTAGGAAATCCAGTGAAACGGCTGTTTCCACCCAGAATTCTTAGCACTGGTGTAAATATCATGGTGCCTACTCGAAAGAAATATAGATGCTATGCATTTTGAAAATACTCTGCATCTGTTAAAACTGCAGAAGTTTTTTAATGCCACTTTAACACTAATGCACTGACAGATTCTAAATATTTTGTGAGAAGAAATGTTAAAACTTTTTAGCTTGACAGGTTTCTATAGAGTAACTGTTTTGTTTTTCTTGCACCATTGGTTATGTGTATCACTTTACATTTGCATGTTCAGATTTGTCATGGCTGGAATTATTGTACAAAAATGAGATGATTGTGACTTCTAGTTTGTTTCTAGAGGATGCTGCTAGAAAATGGTTTTGCGTTGCAGTTTATAGCTTGTTACTCTTAGGGTTATATGTCTAATCTTGTTTCCTTTGACTTTGTGGTATTCACTTGCTATCCCCTTTGCATGTTGCACTCTTCTTATTTGGAGATTGGACTGTCAATTAACACAGTATTTGTGTATTTGTGTTACTTTGTAAAAATAACTGTAGCTTGTGTTTATTTGTACATACCAGTGTGAAAAATCTGTTCTTTATGTTGAGATTACCTTCTGATCAGGAAGTGTGAGTGCTATGCAAATAACATAGTGATTTTGCTTTGCATGCCATGTGTAATATTTGTAGCCAAAAATAGATGTGTGGTGGCTTTTTTTTTTAGTTGTTTTTAAAGGCAGATTACTTTAAAGCAAATACAATTCACTTGAATTTGATAAGCTGAACCAGATGAGTTTTCTGGGGTCTCTGATAACCTGTAGGAATGTTTGGATGTCAGCTAGGCTCAGTGAATCCCCACTGTACTGTAATAATGGTTATTTACCTCTGTGCTGTTTTAATTACCTAATGTCTGTATAACTGCTGATTTGAATAGTGATTAGCATTTAGATATTTTATAACATAGGATTTTAGAGAGCACTTTGAAAGATAACTTTTTTTTATGATGGTGCTAGCTAGGAAAAAGTTTGTAAAGATTGGGATGGTTATGTGGAAAAGAAAATTCTTGGGAGAACCTGTTGGAAGGAATTTGTTGTCAACTTAGGTAGAACAGTTGTTGAAGGTACTGTTGATGCCAGTTTTTTTCTTCGTGTCAATGGCTGAATTACTGAATGAGAAGTTTAAAGGGCCCTTTACTTTCAGCCCATGCTTTTTTTTTTTTTTTTTTGTAATGTATGATTAGTTTGCCTGATATCTTTATGAAAATCACATTTTGATATAAATACAAGATTTTAAGTTTGGTCTCAGGAGTCCAAAAGTAATTGTGGTTTCCAGTGTCATCCTTCATTTTATTGACTGGGGCTTGATTTGTTTCTAGCAGTGTTTGAATTTGGATAGGAAAAGGGATACTGTTCTTCACTGTCATTCTGTCTTACCTCAATTAAGCAACACAATACTCTCTAGCTCCTGAGAGACACTGATTTGCTTCCTATTTCCCATTTGACTAGGACATAATGAAACAGTGCTGAAAAGAGAAATTTAGCAGATGGTACTTTTCTTAGTGACCTCTGGAATAAAAGAATCTGATAGTTTTTAAATTGTTAGTCTTTGTGTGAAGCTCATTTTTTCCCCCCTTTACGTTTGTTTTTAACTGTATTAGTCTAGGGGATTTTGCCTTATACTGAGGTCAAAACTAGGGCCAAGCAAGCTTTTGCCCTCTTTCATATTAACTGTCATATTGTATGGTGTCATGAGATGTATTTCTGTATAAGAAAAGAAACAGAGAATTGAGAATCATTTGTATTTTAATTTAGAAATTATGAAACTTTACTATAGTATGATCAGACACATTTTTAAGAACAAATGCTTAGACTGACCAAAGCTCACCTGTTGTTTCTTAGTTAGATGCTTTTGTCGAGCTTGAGTGCAGCCCCATTCCTTTTAGTACTGTGTATGTGTTCTTCAAGTTGGGTTTTCTGTCACATACATCTTCATTTCTTGCCCCATGTGCTCCTTGGCAGCAGGATGCTAACAGCTGTGTAGTCCTCATGTTGTTTCCCAGTAACTCGTAAGGCCATTTTCATGGCAGACTAAGCTCTGACCCTGTCTCCAGCTGGCAGGAGGTTTTCCCAGACCACAGTGCTGAGATGCTTATGTGATGCAACTTTTATTCTTGCAATGTGTTGTTTCTTTGTGACTCAAGAGTGAACTAAAATGCCTGTGAACTGCAAACTTGCTTATGATTGACTTGGTGCAATAAAGTTCCTTTCTAACCATTTTCTGGTTTAGAAAATACTCAGCCATCCTAGAAACTAGCAATATTTATTTTTTGCCTCATTTATTTTACCTTCAATTTTAGGTAAACTTTGTCTTTTCACGTATGGGTACTACTAAGCAAAGTCCATTTTTGTGTAGCTGAAGAGAATACATGTTTAGCTACACTATTTCTGTTTACTGTATTTTGCTTCTTATTTTGTCTAGATACTATTTTTATTTTAAAATCTTAAAAATGACTCACTTCAGTGTGTTAACATCGAAGAACTAAGGCTTTGCTTCTAGTGTCAGCCATTTACTCTGCCACTAATGAGAATTTTTTTAAGTCTATTTTTTTCCCCCCCGAGACACAGGTTTTAGAAAATCTTCTAAGAAGGGTGGGTGCATGTCTTAATGCTGGGAAGCAGCAACTTTGGGGTTGAATTTACTTGAATGGATTAAAAATTGCATTGTTACAGAGCTAGAAAAATTTATGTATGAAAAATGATAATAGCCTTACACTGAGTACAGATAATACTTAAGCATGTGAAGATGTGATCATTTGTGATGTTACTTGTAAAAAAAAGTATATATACATATCTTTTGAAGTGTTGAAAGGAAAATAGTACTTTATATTCTTTATCATATCACTTTTTTAAGTGTTGAATATATTCCTGTTTATTTTTCTATGTTCTGTTTTGTAGCCTTAAGAAGTGTTTCAAACATATCTGAATGTATAAAATAAGAGTAAATGCCCTACATGGTGTGATGCTGCATTATATATAAAACAGTGTGCATATATTAAATTTTGTCTCTTGATTTTGCTTGTGGTTCTTTGGTTCTGGGTAACCTACTAATAAGCACTTAAATTTTCAGAGATACGCTCATTAGATTTTTTGTTTTTTGGTACCAGGGATTGAACCCATGGCCATGAGCTTGCAAGGCAGGTGCTTTATGCCACTAAGCTAAATTCCCAGCCCTTCATTAGATTCTTTAAGAGACAGATACCATGATTTTTTTCTGGCCAGAAGGTAAGTCTAGTACAACCATATGGGATTTACAGCCTATAGGGTAGTTACTTTCTAGTTGTATGATTAGAGCTGTCTACATTTTTTTTGTAAATCAAATGTGAATGCAGAATACCGAATAACTTATAATGGTATTTTTATTTTGTCTGTTATTTTATTTTATTTTTTTTTTTTGGAAAGATACTGCCAGTACTTGCTATGTGAACTTTCTCAAGAAAAACAGGCTTCCCCAAAAAGTAGAACTTGAACAAAGCTTATCATGCAGGAATGCATGATAAACCCAGTGTGGAGATAAAAGTTGTCTTTCAAGGCTGAAAGGATTTGGACAGAAAACCTTGGAGGGAAGGAAAGAGACAAAGATCTTGTAGCTTAAGGACAGTATTTACACATGGTCAGCATTAAAGCAGATGGAAGATGTTTGGCTCCTTAGATCTCTGGCAGAGTTGGTTGCTTCAAAAACAGATGGGATAAAAGGTAAGAGATACCAGGGTAGTCAGTGGTCCTCAAAAACGTACAAGGTAGGTAGTTTGAAATTCTAATTAAGAAGAGCCTGCCTGTCACTTAAAACAACTTCTTAAACTTTCATTGAAAGACAATGTAAAAATTGAAAAAAGGGAAGCAAACAGCCTTCCTTGAGACACTCTAAATTTATAAGCACTTATGAAGTTGTCATGGATGCTTCAGAATGGTTTTATGGGCACTGCATGAGCATGTTATGAGTTCATTAGAGAAATAGGGGATTCAGTAAATGTAGCTTAAATATATATTAGTCCTCTAGTTATAGCTTTCATATTCAGAAAAAACAATTTTTTTTGTCTTTTTTTTTTATCGGTACGGGGGATTGAACTCATGACTGCCTGCTTGCAAGGCAGGCGCTTATGCCGCTGAGCTAAAGACAAATGCCAGAGTGGTTTTTAAAGCTGCTTATCCCTTTGAATATTCCATTTAAATAGACTGGCAGGCAGTTAACTGATGTTAGCAACAAAAATCTAGGCCTTTGGTTTTGGACCAACTACCTTAAGATGAAGTAGAAAACTATTACTTATTGCATCTAAACGAAGTTGTTAAGAGCATTTGTGATTGTAAAAGGTACTTTATAAAGACCAGAAGTGCGGACATGCCTGAGTTGTGGTCTGTGAGAGGAAATGGGACCACTGTTGGCAGATTCATTCCCCAAGAACTATGTGGAAGGGAGACAGAGAAGTAGGCACACACAAAGTTGGGAGCCAAAACTTAACTTGTTTGTATAAAGGAGGATCATTCCTGTGAAAAGGTAAATTAGTAGTAAAAACTAGGTGTGAGATGGTTTTTGTTTTTTGTGGTGCTAGTGACAACACTGGGCCTCACACATGCCAGGCAAGAGCTCTTACCATTGAGCTGCAACCTCAGCCCAAGGGCCAGGTTCTTGAAGGGGAAATCAGAACCCATAATGTACCATTACTTAGAGCCTAAGAATCTGAACGTGAAAGTACTTCCAAGCTGATACATTTGAGTCACCTGGCAGACAACAAGCCCTTGGAGCTCTCAGGGTATGAACATAACTGGGTGGTAACAGAAAACAAACTGAATAAAACATGTTTCCCTTGCATGAAAGTGTAAAGGGGAGAGGCTGTGGGTAGCTGGGCAGTTTGGTGGCAACACTAGCATCTTTGGTGCTCTTACCACTTATATGGAATCTGTGACCACAAAATTCTTACAGGTTAGATAACATTACCTTTTAATAAATTTCCACAAATACCCCAAAACGTTCCCTTCCAACATATTAGCCAGAACTGGGTCACATGGCCTCTTAACTGCAAGACACTAGGGCACTGGAAAAGGACTAGGACAGCTGTTTCAGACCAGCTATGAGCTACGACCTGGATACACACGGCCTACCCTAATTAGAGAGAAGGCATACAAGTATATGGTTAACAGTAAACGTATTTGCCACAATAAACCTCGCAAATTTCAGGTAATAACCTCACTGGCCAGTTGACAAACCAATAAAACAGTTCAAGAGCAATACTTAGGAGACAGTACACAGCAAGTATAGTTTGACAAGAATGAATGACGTTTCAAGATGGAAAAGCAAGCTCCTGAAAAATTAATTTTAAGGGGGGCTGGAGATTTAGCTCAGCGGCATAAGCGCCTGCCTTGCAAGCAGGCAGTCGTGAGTTCGATCCCTGGTACCGATAAAAAGGAAAAACAAAAAACATTTTAAGCTACCCCTTAACCATTGCTTTGTCCAAATTTGTACCTACAAAGCTTATAAAAATCTAAATCCTGAAATCAAGGAAAGCTCCCCTATCCATCCATCTCCTCTCATGTCTTAAAATGCCCATGTTCATTTTTGCTGACTTGACATGTACTTGGGTAGGTTGTCACGTATCTTTTTAACTGAGGGGCTGTTACTCTTGCCTGGGACCTATTCATGTACCTACCTCTCTGTGACTCCAGTCAGAATGATTACTTTCTCTTTTGAACCACTACAAGCTGACAATGACAATCTAAATGTGTTGATGAACATCAATGAAATTAGACAAAGCAGTTTGTACAGTATCATATTCCTATTTTCTGTGTGGTACATAGGTTCAATATAGCAGGCCCTCTACAAGTTAGATAAGGGGTTATATACTGGTAAGCAAAGACAGTGGACTAGTTTTCAAGTTTTATGGCTTAAAACTAGGTTAAACTTTGAGTAGTTGTACTCTTGTTAAGGCTGCTTTGCTCTGCACTGCATTACCTAAGCATCTCTCTTCAGTGATGATGAAATTTTTTAAGAGTCCACACATGCAAAATAAAAATTTCAACAGATACATATTCTTTCCTGTTACCCAAAATGACTTCTCTGAAAATCTTAATGATCCACCTTTGTGTATTTTAACACTATATATTTCCTTACACGTGTAGCACTGTATTATACAAACTGTGCTGGACCTTGCTTTTAAGTGTCTTACAGACTTTTTCCAATGAGGATCTATTGTACAATTTCATTGCTTTTAATAGCTAACATTTGCATTGAGGATATATTTCACTGTGATGGTCACACTAGTTTTATAGACAGACTCTTGTGTTAGCAACTGCAGGCTTCTACTGCTCTGTAAACTTTCAACATTTTAATCCGTATTTTTACATTTCATTTGCATAAAAACATACACATTCTGTCATTAGCAAGAATGGTGCTTTTATTTAATTTTTAAATGACAGAATAGGGAATAAAAATAGCGCCTGTCTTGTTTTATTAAACATATTTTAAATAATCACACACTTCGGCTAGCCTTAAAACAGAAACTATTCTTGACACCAGCCTGGGTTACCAAGTGAGCTCAAGGCCAGCCTGAACTGCATAGTGAGACCCTGTCTCAAAAAGACAAAACCAAACCAAACCACTCCCTCAAGCAAAAAATCTACTTACTTTAGTGTGATCACATTTATTTACAAAACACTTAACATATTCACACTCAGACTAACTGCATAGAAAAAAGCATGAAAGAATAAAAAACAGTGGTAACCCCTGGGAGGGTAGCAAAGGGTTATCTTTTTTATTTCATATTTTTGTATACTTAAATTTTTCACAACAGCAATGTATTCATAGATTCTGCACATAAATTTATTTTTAGAAGGCCTAATGGGGTCTGCATAAACCAAACTTTGCACTGTCTTCTATTATTTATGTGAGCTCTACAGTAATCTTGACAAATAATTTCCAAGTTTCCTGCTTTACATGTGCCAATACTTTATAGTAAACTCACTTTTGTACTCATAAGTTAACTTTATTCTGGACATTAAGGTTTAGTTAATGTCTCTTTACATCCAACCTTAGAATGACTACATTTGGTACCAAGGGATACTCTGTATTGCTATCTCTTGCATTTATGTTGCCATTGGGGAAGAAAATCTACTTTTAAAAATACTTAGATTCTCAGGCACCCAATCTAAAGATGTTGAGTCTGTAGTTACAAGGGAAGTAAATATTCTCTAGAAATGCTCTGGCTTAAATCTTGATCAGTGATTATATAAATGTATGTTTAAAAAATGACATTGCTTTGAGAATAATTACAGAATACAGACTCTATTTATAGAGTGCAAAAACAAAATCCAGAGTAAGGTTTTATTCCTTTAGGGGGCACTGAAATGATTTTTGATGATGTTCAAAAGCACCAAAAACATTAAAAAACAATGTGTAGGCTGGTAATAAACACCCATTTTCTAACAGTGGTGTTTTGTGGTAGACAATTCTCCCTGGAAATCATGCACTGAAAATTTCAGTGCAAAGACTGAAAACAAATAACAAATATAATCTGATGTTTGTTTACCAAATTTTATCAGTGTAGTCTTTGACTACCGTAGCTTTTAAAACAGGGCAGTTTCATTATACTGGCATACTTGGCAAACCAGGTAAGTACAGGAATCTTTTTCAAGATTTAAAATATGGGGCAACACTGGTCAGCATTTGATACATGAATATAATACACCTGAAAATCTTCCCATATGTCATGAAAACTTGGAGGTAATCTGTTTAGTATGAAATGTCATTTTAGAATGTTATGCACAAAAGGGGCCTTCTGAAAAACAGAAAAGTGCAATTTTCTGTGTTTATACTACAATTTTATAACACAGCTGGTTTTTGATGTTACTATAAGTAAATTATCCTTCAAGCTCCAGAGTATATTTGGCTATAAAACTTGATTAGTTTTACATGACAGAAATCCCAGTAAATGTTTCTTTTAATAAAATGGCTTATCAATAATTCTCAGATTCAGTCTAATCATCCAAGAAAAAGTAGTTTCCACTCTTCTTTTGTTCTACATCCTAGAAAATAAAAAGCAACAAAAATTAGCATCACTATTCTACATGGAGAGGAAGAATGTCATTCAAGGTGTTACTTGGCAGGGTTTAAAACAGTGCCTTATAATCTCCTATGTACCTACTACCCATCTGGATATTCTTGGGTTCAGTTTTCAAAAGAAAGATATTGCCCTTTGCCCCTCACTCTGAGAGCAAAGTTGCTTTATAGAAGATGCTTTACATACAAAATGTGCCATATATAGAAATAGTATTTTTTTGGAAAACAAATTTCATTTTTCTTAATTGTCAAGTTTAAGCTCTGGATCAAAAAATGTGTGAGAATTGGACCAAAAATACTACTAGTGTGAGAATTAACTATCACACAAAATACGTGCAAAGTCGTTTTCCCTACAATTGTTTAGAATGGCCAATAACAATCCATTAATGTACTTGCATAGCTGCTTATTAGAATTAAGTTATGACTGTCTACAATGAGAATACAGCTTGTGAACAAACCATGCTCTAGGTGAACACCTAAGTGGGATCATATGTACATCTGACAAAGTGAGCCTTCTATACCTTTGACACAAATATAGAATGTGTACTGCCTTGTGCTTCCTGGCTGTCCCTCTCTCTGACATCACCCCAGCTTTGCCTCCTGCTGCCAGAATCCTGGGTTCTGACAGTACAATGTCCAGCAAACACATGAGCTACTTCTGTGATTTGTTCACATCTATGAATGTTCATCCCTTGCTGCAAAGTAATGATTAACAGGTGCACTGGGGTGGGGTGGGAACTACGAGTCTATACCACACAATAATATGAACAACTCATTATACTTCAGAAGATATTCTTGTCCTCTTTCCTGAAAAAAATGTCTCTCACAATTGAGCAAACTTTCCCTTTTTATGGCAGGACTTGTTACATTTTTATCCTGGCTGGGAAGTAATGTCAGTTACTCATGTTAGGTGCTGAAGAACAGAATTATGCTGTGGATATAATACAGTGGCACAGCACCAGGCTGGCAAGTGCTAGGTCCTGAGTTCAAGTCATGGTACCAAAAACAACAGAATTATGTGCAAGGTGACTTTGCTTATGTAGCCAATTTAGGACTCGTTTGTGACAGCAAATGCTACTGGGGAGTATGCACATGTTTCTAACCTGTTTCCATTGTTCAATTTTATGGTTATTTATTTAGTTATTTTTTTATCAGTACCGGGGATCGAACTCACGATCACATGCTTGCAAAGCAGGTGCTTATGCTGCTGAGCTAAATCCCCAGCCCCAATTTTATGGTTATTGAAGGAGCATGTTTCAGACTTAAAATATGCATTTTAGAGCCTGGTGTGCTGGTGCACCCTTATGAACTCAGCACTCAGGAAGCTGAGGCAGGAGGATTGTCACAAGTTTGAGACTGACCTGAGCTAGATAGCAAAACCCTATGTCAAAAACAAAAACAAAAAACCCCTCCAAAAAGATTAAGATTAAAAATATGCCCTGAATATCTATCTAACTGCTCCCCAAGATGACTGTAAATTGCACAAAATGCAAACATGTACTATTAAAATCTTTTTAAAAAATGAAAAAATGCATTAAAAAGCAAGAGAACTTAGTTACAATATTCTTTTTACTTTTTTTTTTTGGTCTTTTTCGTTTTTATTGGTACCAGGGATCGAACTCACGACTGCCTGCCTGCAAGGTGCTTATGCCGCTGAGCTAAATCCCTAGCCCCAGTTACAATATTCTTTAAAACTTCATTTCAATGGTGCCTCACTGTAATTTTTCCCTAGACAATTCAAATGTCAATTAATTTAGGTAGTACAAGAGTACTACCTAGATAGGTAGAAAAGAGTAGCTCTGCCTGCACCCATGAAGCAACAGCCATTATGTCTCAACTATTCTCTACATGACTGAATTATGCCATTATAGGCAATAAATGGAAAAAACACACGAATCTTACAGTCAAGGAAATACACTATTGATGTGACATCCTTACACCTGTTCATACTGGTGAAAGCTATCCATAATTTGAGGCTGCTTTTCCACATACCTTAATTGAGTTGAGTTTATTTATTCGTGGTCTATAGTTGTTTGGATCTCTTCTGAATGTAATTTCCAGCTGAGACAAAAATTTGTTCATGCCAGCCAAAAGGGTTTGAGGACTAGGGTGAGAAGTAAGAGAAAAAAAATTAATTTGATTTAAAGGATTTTTTTGGTGGGAGGAAGGAAATGGGATCTTGGTGTGTATCTCTGAGTATCCTTCAATTTATGGAGTCCAGGATGGTCTCAAACTCATTGGTGACCCTCCTGCCTCATCCTCCTAAGTGCTGGGATTACAAGGGTACACAATCACATCTGGAAATTAAATATATTTATACCCTAAATATAACAACATTTTGGGATGAAAAATTAAGAATCACTTCTAATCTTCTAGTTATACATAATCTGTATAACAGTATTATTACAATGTATTATAAGCCTATGTTTCAAAATGGCTTTGCTTCAACTGTATATATAGTTGGCTATAATATTTTTGTACAAAGTAAGCATAGCTGCCAGGGATTTAGCTCAGTGGTATAAGCACCTGCCTGGCAGGCACGAGGTCGTGAGTTCGATCCTCGATACCACGAAGAAGAAAAAAAAAAAAAAACCAAACAAAAACAAAAACAAAAAAACCAAAACAAAGTAAGCAGAGTCAAACCTGTATTTCTGATGTGTAAAACTAAACATTTAACATGAAGTTTTTTTATTCATTGTGGATTAGGGGTCAAACTCAGGGATTTGCGTATGCTGGGCAAGTGATCTGCCACTGAGTTATTCCCCTAACAGCTACTTCGGAAAAACAAAAGATCACTTATTACAGAGTATCAAATTAGCATTTTAAGGCAAAGTGAAAATATAACAAAAAACTTCATAAGGGTTTTCGGTAGTAACTCCTTTTATGCATTATTCATCCTTTTCACTTAAACCAGTTCTTAAATCATCTAGATCACCAGAGATGAATTATTTTAAGCATTTTAGAGATGATTACAAATAAATTTTGTTCTAAGACATTTCCCTAGCTTCAAGAAAGACATAATTCTGACTTCCGGGAGAACATGGCGGACAGATAACAGCAGCTACGGAGGCTCTCTGAAAGACTCGGCTCACAAGTCAGGAATAGTGTGGAGTAAGGAGACATGAGCTGGTGGAGATATGCTCTGCTGACCCAGGAACGAACTTGGCTGAGAGAAACCAACTTGGAATGCAGTCCTGGTGCTAGAACAGGAACAGAAAAGCCTCAGTGTGGAGGCTGGAGCCCATGCCATTGGAAGCAGCTGCCTCTACATCGGCTCGACAAGGAGAGAGACGCGCGGAAGCTCTGAGAATGGGAATCTGCGACCCGAGTCGAAAACAGGACGGGCAGGGAGCGTGCACTGACTTGTGGTGAGGTGAGTGAGAGAAACTGACACTCTACCACAGTTTGACTCCAGCAGAGGACATTCTGGGACTGGACAGACTTGCGGGAGCAGGGCGCGGTGGCGACTTTAGCCACATATCCCCCTCTCAGGTGGGATTGGTGAGAAGTGCCTAGCCTACCTGACGCTGCTGGCGGACCCAGTAGGCTAGCCCAACCCAGATCCCAGAGCCTGACGGTGGCCTGGAGGGGCGGGCCCCGCGTAGGCTGCCTGGTCTGGAACTTCCTGGTGTGCTGCGGTGGGCGGGAACGCCTAACCAGCGCAATTCGATCAGGCTGTGGCTGACAGGGAGGGAAACTGGGCCTCCTATATAAGCTTGCATATATAAGAAACAAAGAATATGGGAAGAGGCAGCAACAAGAAAGGCTCCTCGGCCCCCAATCCTGAGAAACAGGTAATAGCGGACACCGCACCAATAGACATAAAGCGCCACCTAGAGAGCCTCATAGATCAGTTCAGGAATGAAATTATCAATGACCTGAAGCTAGAAGTAAGCAGAATAGTTAGAGAAATGCTAAGCACCACCCAAGAAAAAACAGATGGTGGAATGGAAGAACAGAAAAAGAGGGGAGAATTGTTTGATGGAGTAAATAGAGAAAGCATAGAATACGTGAAGTAGGTTCAAAGGGACTACCAGGAAACTAAAGTCTATCGAAAACTGGCATAACAGCTTGAAAGAAACTAAGGACAGACTATCTGAACTGGAGGGCAGATTTGTAATATGGGAGAATGAAATGAAAAACTTCTTAAAAATAACAAATAAACAAACAGCAATACAAAGACAAGAAGATGATAAGAGGATCCATAACTTAAGAATTAAGAACATAAAAGAAGAAGTAGGGACACAAACAAATGAATTACAAAAGCTACTCCAGAAATAATCCAGGAGAATTTTCCTAATTTAGCAAAAGGTAAAGATACTCAGATGTATGAGGCATACAGGACCCTAGCCACCTACAACCCAAACAGAGCAACACCCAGGCATATAATAATCAAAATTCCAGAAATTCAATACAAGAACAGAATATTAAAAGCTGTCAGAGACAAGAAACAGACCACTTACAAGGGAACACCCATCAGAATTACAGCAGATTTCTCTGCACAAACCATCAAATCACGAAGAGCGTGGGGGGAAATAATTGAAGCTTTGAAAGATAATAATCTCCAGCCAAGATTGAGATATCCTGCACAACTGTCCCTGGAAATTGATGGAAAAACAAGGTGCTTCCAGGATAAAGAGGAACTGGGGGAATTTGCAACCACCAATTCAACTCTACAGAGAATACTGCAGGATATTCTAAAAAAGGAAAATACTAAGATTCCAGAAATAGTGGCAGAGAGGCCACAATGAATGCAGCAGAAAATCAAATGAAGAAGACAAACTGACAACAAACGACAGAAAAAGGGCTCAGCAGAAATGAGGCAGAGAAGATCGGATGGTAGGAACAGCTATTTTGGAAAAAAAAAAGACATCATAATAGCTAGTGCTGATTTAGTATCATCTTGTTTTGAAGTCCCATCAAATTTGTATTCTTCTGTCTCCATCGGTCTTAAAAGGTTGTATCTTATTGGATTTTATTATGTACGATAGTATAAGCAAAAACTTTTAAAGACAAGGAGATTATACAGAAACCATTGTTCATTTTCTGTTAGTCGATTCTAAGTACCCTGTAATGCTGTCATTCTCTTAAATGGTTTTACATTGTTTTGATATATTTAATGCTACAGTATACGAAGTTGTACTCAAGGATTTCAAGGAAAGAGACAATATGGTAACTACTTTTGTGTCAGGATTATCTTGTGGTGAAATACTATTCTGCTTAAATGGTTATGTTTTGATCTGCGCTGTTTTGCTGTTATGCCCTCTTTTATCTCAATCTCCACTCCATTATTTATTTTTTTATTTTTATCCTTTTAATTAAGGGAAAAATAAATAAAAATAGCAGGATATATTATAGTAACCCACTTTGACTTTCCATTATCTTGATTTAAAGCCCTGTATTACTCTCACCATCTTGTTTTTGACTGATGTTCCCCTATTCTATTTTGCTGGATAGTACCAGGTTTGAAAGTTTAGGCAACAGCTGTGAAGATAGTGAAATTCATTATGACGCCCATTCTCGTTGACTTTTATCTACTTTTGAAGACCTACAATGTCTCCAATGTTTTGGTTTTGTTGGTTTTGTTCTTTATTGTTTTGTTCAATTTTATTATAACTGATGATATAGGCAATTCTATTAGAGATAGCGGGAGGCATTATGGTAACCATTGTTGATCACCTTGTATTATGTTTTTACATTATCTATTTTGTCTACCCTTTTGATTTGACCGACTCTGTTCTGTTATATTTGGTTTTACTCTCTTCCAAAAAAGTAATAAGAACCGTGGGAGCAATAAAACCCAAAATGTGTAATAGTCATTGTACAAAAGAGAGGAAAAGAAAGTGCTCTAAATGATAACTGCATGTATATTTAAGTGTATAAGATAGAAAATGATATCACTGAGTTTTATTGGATCATTGAACAGAACTGTTTGCAGTATCATTGTTGGAATGTCCACTGTACAAGGTTTAATTTTGTGACCTGAACAATTATTTCTAAGATGGCAATATGTAATCCATTAACTAGTGATTTCCTACTGTTTATTTTTTTCCGTAAATCTGTATAACTTGTACCCTTTCTCTGCTTTTTTTTCCTCCTTAAATAAAATTAAAAAAAAAAAAAAAAAAGAAAGATATAATTCTCACAAATGATATAAAAATTTTAAATGAAAACAAAATTTTGAAGAAAGCAATCCAATTCCTCTGCCTATAACACTAGAAAACACTATGCTGGAACCATAGGAAATTGCTGTTATATGTGTAAAAAATGTTTGAATATTGTAATTTCTTATTTTTAATAAATTTCTGATAAACTGATTTGAATGTCTTCTCCGTATTACAAGTGCTTCCAATCAAGTTAGTCAGCAAAAGTGAGAGAACAGTAAAACAATGTGTTTTAGTTCTGCTGTATACCAGTACCTATTTGCATCAGATGTTTAAGATTTACTGTTAGTTAAACCACTGTTAAGAAACTAAGTTTGGAAAATCACAACAACTTTGGATCTTCTTTTTCTGTCATATAAATAATTTTCATGGAAACCAATAGTTTTCATGGAATTATTAAAAAACAAACAAACAATGTTTTGAAAATTCAGATAATGAAGAAAACCAAAGTTAAGCTAAAAGAAAAGGTGAGGGACAGGTCTTTATGCTTACACCCTTAAATCAGGATACCACAGTACACCCTGAAACTATTGTACGTGGTTCTCTCTAGTATGCAAAAAGAATCTTGTGAGTCATAAAAGATACACAATTCCATTTAAAAAAAAAAGCGAAGTGTTACAATTTATAAGCTTACTGGGAATTAATAATTTTTTAATTGTGAGAATTCATGCCTAACTTTTGAACATTTAAAAAAAAAATTTAACTGTGCATGGTGGCACAGACTTGTATGTAATCCCAACACTGTAGGAGACTGGGGCAGGAAAATTAGGAGGATTTCAAATTTGCGCCCCAGCCTGGGCAACTGAAGAGACCCTATCTTTAAAAAAAAAAAAAAAAGGCCAGGTATATAGATTGATGAGAAGGCTCCAGCAGGTTCAACTCCCAGTACCAAATAAATAATTAATTTAAAAAATATTTATTTTTACCTGTTTGCAACTGTGTTTTTAGATGGAACACCATCAAAAACGATGACCCGATCAGCTAAATAGGTGGCCATGATGAAGTCATGTTCCACAACAAAGGCTGTCTTCTTTGCGTGGAGTATAAAACTAAAACAGAAAGATTTGGAAATCTTTTATAGCTTTCTATAATCAAACATTCAAATATCATATTGAACACACAGTGTGCCAGTACATTTAATTAAAAGTAATACGGTGAGGAATGAGGCTTACCGTTTCACAACCCGAGCTGCCATCAATCTTTGCTCAGAGTCCAAATATGCAGATGGCTCATCAATTAAATAGACATCAGCAGGTTTGCCCAAACAAAGAGCTAAAGCTACTCGCTGCAGTTCACCACCAGATAATGTCTGAACCTAATGGAATGGAAGAAGTTTAACAAAATGAGGCCATTCAAAATCTAAAATAATAAAATTTTAAAAATAATTATGTTAAGAGCACCTCTTGATCAATGATATTTTCAATCTGCAAAGGCTTCATTACGTCAGTCACAAACTGTGGATGAGTATAAGCATCTCGTATCTTTTCATGTAGTAACTGGCGAACACTTCCCTGGTTTCAATGGAAAAAAGTAGCAAAACATGAGCACAGAATTTTCGCTTACAAATCTTAAAAAGCAGAACGAAACTCCAGAGCAAAGCTTCATGTATTTTTAGTGTTTATTTATGTATGCATATTTTGAGACTTTTTATACTCAATAATTATCATGCCCAGTAAGTAAAAAGGCAATAATCCTAAAATTTAAAAATAGAAAAGCAAATAATAAATGTTTCAGGACAGAAATCATTTGAGAATAGAAATAATTTTGACAGTCAAGGTGGGTCGGAGTAACTTTAGAAAATCAGTAGGAAACCACACAAAAAAGCCATGCTATTCTATGGCTGAATACTTGAGGACATGGATGGTTTTGAGAATTTAAAAGCTAATATTATAAAAAGCATTATTACATTTACCATAAGCTAACCTATTTGGTATAAGCATAATATTAAGTGCAGAGGTACTGAGACATAGAGATGTAGAGACAACAGTTCACTACAACAGCTGCAGAAGTAAAAAATTAACTTTAATTCACTTTCAACAGATGAAGACATTTGGGGTATTCTGTTTTTGGCTACTATTATAAAAGTTATTATAAATATGTGTCCAGGTTTTGGTGCCAAGATCCATGGAATTATTGCCACATTTACCCACCATTGGGGACTGAACCCACAGCCTTGGCACTGAGCTATCTCCCCACCATTTAAAAATTTTTTGAGACAGGTTCTCACTAAGGGTCTACCTTGCGACCCTGCTACCTCAGCCTCACAAAGTGCTGGGATTATAAGGATGTGGCACCATGCCGGGCTTGCACTGTTGATTTTGTATGGAGGAACTGTCACAGTGTTCTTCAAACTAGCTCATTCTATGTTTCCACAGCAATGACGAGGCTCTAAGTTTTTCATATCATTCATATCAACACCTGTTACCACCTGTTCCATTTTAGTCATCCTAGTGAATATCAAGTGGTTTTGGTTTATATTTCCACAGTAACTAGTGATGTGAAGTAACTTTACATATGTTTGTTAGCCATCTGTATTTCTTTGGAAAAATGTTCTTTCAGGGACAAAAGATTATTAGGCATTTTAAAATTCAGTTTAAAGAGTTCCTAGGGCAAGGTCATGAGTTCAATTTCTGATATCAAAAAAAAAAAAAACAACAACCCAAAAACCAAAACCAAAACCAAATCCCAAACCCAAAAACCAAACCAAAACAAAACCAGTTCTTCCGTCTTGTGAGTAGGCAGCCTTTTCCCTTTCTTGATGCTAACATTTCAAGGACTTCAGTTTCTCAGGAAAAACTGATCTCTTAAAAAAGTTTTATTAAGTTATACTGAGAATCAATTTATGTAAGTGTTAGCAAAACATATCTTTGGGATAAATCAAGGGCTTGGACCATGAATGTGCAAGCTATGGGCTAGATGAATGAGATCTAATAGATTTTTAGTGCTAGGATTGATTCAAATTTAATTAGTTGTTATATCTTTAATGACTAATAGAAATACAGATGCATTGCACAGAATTTAGTTTTGTTACCTAGTATCCATTAATTTTCCTTCTGGAAAAATTTCACATATCTGAATGGAAGTTTCTTTCCTTCACTCCCAATATACATGTTCTGCTGAAGGTAAGTATATCTATACTTTTATGACTGGCTTAAGAAATCACAGATTCTTTTCCCCTGTCAAGATTTTTAGGAGCAGCTACATGTCCCAATTCAAGTCGACCAGAGACTAAATTATGAGACTTCTTAAAGCTATCAGGAAAACAGAATCATTCCTTTTTCTCTGCAAATAGGAGCTAAGGAAAGGGGTAAACCCAGGAGATATTGGAAGCAGCATTATAAACCATAGGACAATAAAAACTCTCAGATAATAGAATTGAAACTGACCAGACAGAAAAAGAACATTAAGTTTTTAAAGGCTTATTTTGGAAAATACGACAATTTTTAAAAGTATTTTTCTACTAGTAGAAATGAATCAAGGACTGCAGTCTTTTTTGTTTTTTTTTTGAGACAGGGTCTCACTATGCAGCTCAGGCTGGCCTTGAACTCACTTTGTAGCCCAGGCTGGTTTCGAACTTGAAATGATCCTCCTGCCTCAGCCTCCACAGTGCTGGGATTACAGGCATGAGCCATCACGCCCGGCTAAGGACTGCAGTCTTAATACATTCATTTGCCACTTCAAGTAAAATTGCAGAATTATACTGATAGAAATTTAATACATACAGAAAAACACTATTTTTGGTGTTGGGATTTAACCTAGGGCCTTGGGCACGCTAAGGATGTTACTACTGAGCTATACTCTCAGATGTTAACACAGTGAAAGGCTAAATTTTGGCAGTATGGTGTCATGCATGCCTACTATAATCCAGTTATTCAAGGAGGCGAAAGCAAAACAACAGCAAATCTGAAGCCAATATGGAAAATTTAGTAAGAACCAGTGTCAAGAGAAAAAGTAAAAAGGATCAGCTGTAGTGCAACCGTGGATTTCAAGACTCAACACCACAAAATAAACAGACATACAAACAAAAGCTAAGGCCATATATAATTTTCTTTAATAACCAAATGAAAGCATCACAACTCACAGTTGATTTGGGACTGATTTTCTGTGGCTTATAACTGACATTTAGAACAGGCACTTCTCCTGTGAAATAACACAAGTATGTAAGATGTAAAAATCTGCCCAGATTTTTCAAGTTTACTATAGTCAACAATAAAGACACATTTAAAGCCATACCTCCTTCATCAGGTTTCAGTCGCCCAGCAAGCATTCTGATAAATGTCGTTTTACCTGTACCTGGCAAAAGGATATACAACACACGGACTTGGAAGATGCTTCATATTTCAAGTAAACCATAATGTTATGTTTTTAACTGAGAAATTTGCTGTACGTCTATACACTCACACAGAGGAAGTCTGATGACTACAAAGAAAAGTACTTAAATCTTTCATGTTTACTCTCAAGTAACAGTCTAAGCTTATTAGGAGAAATAAAGACCAGTATAAGCTTATAATGACTATTTTAATGAACGATAGGTCTATAGAGTTTAAAACTTGTTTTTTTTTTTTTTTTGGTACCGAGGATTGAACTCATAATCTTGCACTTGCCAGGCAGAAGCTTATGCCGTTAAGCTAAATCCCCAGCCCTCTTAGTAGTAAAAAATACTTAGCTAAATATAATGAACATGGTATGTTAAAATAATATACAGTATTTTATGATAGCTACCATTATTTGAAGTTCACTGAACAGCAGACTTTGGAATGTATCTGAAAATTTCTGTTGATTACAATGGTAAACTGCAACAATACTCAAGATAAAAATCTCCTTATACAGTTTTGTTATATTGTAAGATTACAATAAAGATTGTTCATTTTTAGATTATGAAAGCAACCCCAAATATTTAGTAGTCAAATTCATTTTATAAGTACACGTTTGATGAAAAGTTAGTATTAAAAATGTTGGTGATGTAAGACAAAAGTACACTGCATTTAAAAGAAGTTCTATACAGCAGTACACAATTATAGAAGGGAAAAAACCTTTAACTGGAACGTCGGCAAACAATCAGTTTATTCTTTCTTTCCTACTCATTTTGAAAGATTAGTAACTGATACATTAAACTATACATAAAAAACCCCACTGGATAAAAACATCTTACTTTCAGTGAAGGTTAAAAAGAAAATATTAATTTGAGTGACAAGATTATATATAGCACAAAAATGTAACACTACACCATGAAATTTATGGATTCAAAACTCAGCTTTTCTTCATGGAATATATAAAACTAATTTACTGGAGTACAAAAATGACTCTTAATATTCTCAAAATATAAGAAAAACTTACCATTTTCCCCTAGCATCACCATGATTTCAGAATCAGTAAACTCTCCAGCTACAATTGCTAGCTCAAATTCTCCCATTTTTTTCTTCATTCCTGGATATTTATACATACACATTTTTTTAACTTCTTCTTCATTTGCTGTCTCAGCCACTTTAAAAACAAGAGATGCATCTCGGAATCTCAAATTTTCTGTTGGAACATAGCCATCCAAAAAAATGTTTATGCCTGTCGGAAAGAAAATTGTCCACAGGTTAGTATGGACTATTTAAAACACCAAACTTTCCCCAAATCCTAAGATTCTTGGATCTATCTATCTATCTTTACTTATTTGTATGAACTTCTGATATATGCAAGCCAGCATATAATTAAAGAACATCATTTTTTGTGTTATTATTTTTTCAGTGCCACGTACTGAATACAAGGCTTTTGTACATGCTAGACAACACCATTTTACACTAAGCTACATCCCCAGAATGATTTTTTTGCATTTGTAAGTTTAAACATTTCATGTATATACAAATGTTTGCCCATATAATCACACACATATATGAAGCATACTGTTTCATTATGATTTAAGATTATGCATGGTTTTTTCCATCAAATTTTGTGTGAAAGCATGTTATTTTTGCTGTATTTTGAAACAAAATTATAATTTTTTTTAAATAAATGAAGTAAGGGAAACACTCTAGTAGCTGAAGTTTTAGAAATTCTGGCTTTTATCTGGAATTCAGAGCCACATTAGGGGGCCGTACCTTCAGACTACAACACAGGTATACATTAAAACTTTGCCAACAGAACTTACATATATCTATTTTACCAAAATCAGCAGGCTTTTTTACCTTTAACTATTTAAGTAATAAAAGCAAAAAATTAAAATCAAAACAATACAAAAATAAATGAAGGACCTCATTTAGTAGCCATTTAGCCAACATGCCAGTCTGTCAATTTAGGAAATGTAGTTACAAAGAAGTAAGTAATTTTGCTTAAAAACAGCAACACAATTTTTGTATTTCTATTGCACTGTTTTGTTGATCTAAAAATAAGGCCAAACTATCATTACTTTTATAGCTCACAGAGAACTTTTTCACATGCTCTCTTAATTTTTCTTTCAATCTGAAAGGAAAGCAGAGACTTAAGTGCAGTTTCTTTGACTTAACAGATGAGGCACATTCAAAACCTTACTATGGCATAGATGTGGTGGCACATCCCTGGAATCCCCAGTACTCAGCGAGGCTGAGAAAGAACTGCAAGTGTAAGCCTCACTTGGGGGAACTCAGTAAGACCCTGTCTCAAAATAAAAACTAAAAATGGGCTGGGGGTGTAGTTCAGTGTGAAGGGCATGGGTTCAATTCCCAACATCACCAAAAAACCTCATGAGGAACCATTTATTGAATGGCACAGTATATCGATATGGCATTTATAAATGAAATTGTACAGAATGACTGCTTAGTACCCATGTCATCATAAACCTGATTCCACAAGTGTTATATATGTGAAGTAAGGTATTCAATATTTTGTTAATCACAGAGGATAAGACATTAGTGGTTCTGACCACATCCTTTAAGAATACTGGTAAGAATTTGGGCTCGGTGGTACACACATGTAATTGCAGCACGTGGGAGGCTGAGGCAGGAGAAAGATCACTGTGAATTAGAAGACAGCCTAAGACTATAGAGTAAGACCCTGTCTCAAAACCAAACCAAATCAAACCAAACCAAAACAAACAAAAAGCAAGGAGAATTGAGCAACCTTACAAATATTTTTAAAAAATATATATCCATTTATCTTAAATGTACAGCTGAATTGTTTCTCTATGCTTAAACTATTAATGTACTTTTTATAAAAATTGTAAAACCTATCACCACCTTTTTATGAAAAGGATATGATGCAATATAAAATTTAATTTTCCAAAGGAGTTTTTTAGGTATCTTCGTCTCCTTTGAAGAAGAGACAGGAGACAAAAGCAACCAATCAAATAAATTAAATAAATTATCACCACTTAGGGAACCACTGAGACCACATGAATTCTTCCACATGAATGATATTTTTTTAAACAGACTAAAAAGTCCTTTTAGTGTTCTAGATTGCCAGCCAAGACACAGCTGGCGAAAAAAAAAATACAAAATATAAGAGATGTAAACATGAGCAGAAGGAAGACAGTCAGAAGAGCTATGCAAGGTAGAGAACACACTGCTACAGTTTCAGGAGCCATTTTGTGATTAGGAGTTTCTGCTTTAACTTGTAGGAAACAGAGGAAAGAGGTCAGAGAGAATCTCTTTCCTGACAGTAGAGGAAATGAATGAAAGTTTAATATCCTTAATAGATTTTTAGATAGCCTTACTTCCATATTTAGGATACAGCCTTACTTCCATATTTAGGATACATATTAGGAGTCCAGATAAATTTGAAACATGAAAATAAACTGAGCACTGAATGAAGTTTAAGAATTTCATTACTAGTTATCAGCTTGTCAAAGACAAATGATATAGTAGAAATGGAAATACTGAAGATTTTTTTTGTGGTTCTGAGGGCCTCACATGTATTAGGGAAGTGCCAGAAGACTTGTAATACAACAAAAATAGTGAAATTATAACTCTACCCATTCCCAACAGAAAATTCTCCAAAAAGGACTTTTTTTGTAGCAAATAACATATATAACCTTTTATATATACATTTGCCTCAATGATTAAATTTCAATAAATCATTTTTGTATAAATATTAGGATAATACAAAATTACTTAGCGTCAATAATAATACATTTTCTAATGTGGAAGAGAATACAACATATGTGAAAAGTTTTTCAAGTTACCTTCTCTTACACTAAAAGGCATAGTGACAACCCCATAAGCACTTGGTACACCATATAAACAGCAGATGAAGTCAGAGAGGTAGTCTAATACACTTAGATCATGCTCCACCACAATGATATATCTGAAAATCAAAACAAACTTTTATTTTTAAATTTAACATAACATATACAAAGCTCTTTATGTAACTGCAGTATTTTTACAACAGTTGTTAATTTCAGGTAAATATATATTTCAAACTTCAGTGTAAAGAATATATTAAGCAAAACCCAAAAAATTTCCTTACATAGGGCTTGTTATCCATGCCCATATTTCAGTTTTCCTAAATCAAAAGGAAAAATACCAGTTAACATAAAAATTTGTGAATATATGAAATACTTTGCTAACATTGAGGTAAACAATTATAGTAGACAATTCAGTATGCTTAATACAGTAGCCTAAATTGTTTAAATAATGCCTATAGACACCTATAAAAAATTTCTCCATGTTTGCGTTAGTGGAATCATTCTCTTAAAAAAGATTCATTTTATTTTCATTGATATATTCTTGGTTTTTTTTGTTGTTGTTGTTTTTGGTTTTTTTGAGACAGGCCTTCATTATGCAGTTCAAAGTGTCCTTGAACTCAGTTTGTAGCCCAGGCTGGTCTCAAACTTGCAAGGATCCTCCTTCCTAAGCACTGCCATTACAGGCAGCCGCCACCACACCTGGCCATCACTGATACATCCTTTAAATTAGCAAGTCTAAATTTGTTTCCAAATCTGATGTATCAATTTCATTCTTTTCTTTCTCTGACTTAAGTTCTAGTTAAAGTTCTCTTAAAATGTTAGTCTTCTGGTGCACTGCTGTAGCTCTCAGTTTCTCATGAAATGAGTAGTATCTTTAGATTCTTTTTAAACTTCCCGTCTTTGCCACTTCATTTATAGCAAAACTGGAAAACTAATTTTTTTTCCTGAATCATTTTCTTTATTTCGTATGTTTAAAGGGTTATTTTTTTCTCCTAGTCTTCTAAACTTCACCTGTTGAAATTGTGTTTAACCCTTACATAAGGGCCATTTAAAATTCTATCCGCTGTAGGAATACCCTTCCTGATATATAATTACATCTTCTCCCACTTTTAAACTTGTAAGTATCTGAACTAGTATTTGTCAAGTCTCTTGCCTCTTTGCCTTTAGATTACAGATGAAAATCAAAAACATGATTCTGGCAGGCCATTGTGGTTTTTCGAGGGTTTAGAAAGAAATCTACAGCAATAAATCAGTTCTCTAAACATTTATATTCTACAATTAATTTTGAGTTACTTGTTGATCTTTTAATTTTAACTCTATAAAATCTGCTCATTCTTCCTATCTATCTTTTCTGTGTTCCTTGCTATTTTTCCAAGGATATGACCTTTAAAATCTTATAGCATTAAAGACTGAATGTATTCTTTTGACACAGAACTTCAGGATGGAGAAAGACTTTCTGTGGCTCTTTATAAGACACAGCTCATTTTAACTCTAAATAAGACCAGCGTATCTGTGAAAGTGTCTTGATCATTCTACTTTGTGGACCCAATTTGTCTTAATATGTTATTCCTCTTAAAATTAAGGTTAGTGCCTTCTTTCTCCCAAGTAAGTCTTTTGTAATAGTACTTTTCCTCACTAGTTTTTTTGTCTGAGATTCATCCAAACTTGCAATTTATTTCTTCTGTTCTTCTTATACCAAAAAAAGCTTCTGATCTTTTAATTTATTCACTATAAATGTACGTAAGCACTTCATGTCTTGTTTTCTAGTGATCTGCCTAAAAATTTCCATATTAAAATAAGTATCAGCTAGTTGTGAATTACTTTTCTTACAGCTTTCCTTTTCTGTATAGTTAAGACATTATGTGAAAGTCATTTATGAAGGTAGAGAATATTATTTGGGACTTTCATTTTAATAAAATAAAGAGGCATAGAAATGGGTTTGGGTTGAGAACTACTGACTTGACGACTTGCATACTCTTTCCAAGACTGGAGTATGTGTTCACTCCTGTGCTTACCATATTGTGGTTCCTGAATACTAGGGACTATATGTGGACACTTGCATTCTCTAAAGACCCTATTATAATGCCTAAGAATATGTATAAGGTGAAAATTATGGACAGATATGACTGTCCCTTTACCACTGACATTGTGAATTCACTTTGAAGTATCTAGGAGGAGGGCCAGGGATTTAGTGCTTGCCTGGCAAGTGGGAGATCATGAGTTTGATTCCCGGCACCAAAAAAAAGGAAAAAAAATAAAAATAAAAAGAAAAGCTAAGTATCTAGGTGGATTGTTCTCTATAGTACCTGTGCTCTTTTGAATTTAAGGAGCTGAGCTTTCCAACAATTCTAAAAAATTCTCAGTCATGACTGTTACATATTGCTTTATCCAGACCTTTTTTTAGACTCTTTAAGATACAGGTGAAATAGTCTGCATTCCACTCTCATTTTTCAGTGTCATCTGCTCTTGCTGTCTGTTGTATTCTAATCTTCAAATGGTTTTTTCTGTGATCCCTAACTCATCTAACCTGTCTTAGAAAGTTGTAATGTTATTATATTTTTTAATTTGTAGAAATTTTTTGGTTAACAAACACTTAACTATAGCTTTGTAAGTACCACAGTCTTAGGGTTTTGAATTCTTTAAGTATATTACTTATTATTTCAGAACATCACATACAAGTTCTAATCCTACTATTTTGTTATGTCTGCTGACTGAACTTGTACATGGTGTCTTTCTATAATTTATAATCTTACAGCACAAGTCTTTAATTAAAGTTCACAATTCTTTATTTGTAGGAATCCTGTGTAATCAGAGTTAAGGATATAGGAATCCTGTGCAATCAATGTTGAGTATACATCCCTTCAACTTGATTTTTTACTTGCTTACACTAAGTACTACTGACTAAAAATTCCAAGATCTCTTTGTATGTCACTTTCTCACCTTGAAGGATTTTAAAAACTGCATATATAAATTCTATAACAATGTGACCTACTGGCCCATAAACAGAATTTAAATTTAAAGGGAGCCACACTTCATTTTCAATGTGCTTCCGTTACCTTTCCAAGTTTTGGCAGGAATTTGTTTCCAACTTGCCTTTCTGCTGAGAAAGTAGTCCTTGACAATCCTGATATACCATGAGTGATACAACTGAGAAGCTATGTCTTTATCTCTCCTAATAGTTCTCACTCGTTTTCAATTCCTTGGGATTTCTTCTGGGTCCTTACAAGATAGGCTATGTATTTCAAAGACTATTTATTAAATCAGTTATTAAAGATAGGCATTCTAAAAAATTGTGCACAGAAAAAAATCTCTGTATTCTAGTTATAGTTTTGTCATATAGTAAATGAGCAAGAGTACTTTTAGCCTTAAACTTCTTTAATGGGAATACTACTGTAATTTCTTAACATGAGGGTCAAATAAGACAGTAAAATTTTGCAATAAGAACCCTTGTTCTACATAGAGTAAAGTAAATTCTGGTGGGAGCTTTAAACAACCACAGTGGAAAACATATATATGCTTAATTTTAAAAACTCTGTCTGAAGAAGAATATTCCAGATATATACTTACCTATCTGGATTTATCAGAGATCGAATAGTAATAGCAGCCTTTAAACGCTGCTTGACATCTAGGTAACTAGAGGGCTCATCAAACATGAAACTATAAAAAAAAAATTGAAAGATAAATGACATGAGTTAAATTGCAAAGTACTATAATACTAACAACATCTGATTTAACTAAAAATGTCAATACTAACAAAGACAATCTACCTATAAAGGTAAAATTTTCTGTAGTTTGTTCAGCAACAGAAGGAACAAAACTGTATGAAAAGAGGACCTGTATGCCAAGTTTGGGGAGAATTTCTCAGATTAAACTAATTTACAAATTGACACCTGATCATGATATCCTGAACTAACAGTCTGAAATAGTTCAGAGATCTACTCTCTTAACTAGTTAAATGCTAGCTGTATTATAGCAAATGGTTTGCTTGGAAGGCACTGCATAGAATTTACAGAATACTTTGAGAAGAGCTAGCCTGTACTAGATGCCACAATAGAAACAGAAAAAGACGGCAGCAACAAATAGTTTGGGAGAAGAGGGAAATTAGAAGGCATGAAGGAAATGCTGCTGTCTCACTTTTCTTTTCTCCTTCTCACTGTATACTATCCTAACCTACCTAATAAATCTTGTTTTACTTGAGGTATTTATAAAGGTTGCTGGTCTGGTTGGAGAGGTATTTATTTATTTATTTAATTTTTGATATTTTCAGATAGGGTTTTGCTATGGCTAGCTTATGTAGCCCAGGCTGGCCTTGAACTCACGGTAATCCTCCTACCTATGTCTTCCTGAGAATTCTTAAAACTTGGATTGGAACGGTCATAAGCTACTTATTAAAATAAATGATAGCTTATCTCCCCTGCAGGATTAATAGGTTAAAAAAAAAATAGATAGTGGATACACAATTGCTTTAACATCTCACCTCAAGATTAAAGACTTATATGAGCTCTATTAATTCTGTTGAAAGTCTCTGCATTACTTGTACCATTACAAATAAAAATGTTAATATAAGGTTTAAGATATATAAAAATTATAAAGTAACCTACATATCAGCTTTCTGTATGCAAACGACAGCACAAGCAAATCTCTGCAATTCTCCTCCTGAAAGATCTTCAACATTTCGTTCTTTTAGGTGGGTTAAATCTACAAAGAACATAGTGGCATTGTGTTCAATGTTATAAATTTTACTTTACCTCATCTGGGCAAAACTGCATCATCAATCTGGGTTTGAATGACATTTCAGTTGAGAACTGTGTAACATAGATAACCATGACTACAGATTTTCCTATTTATTTCAAGAATTCATATAAAGATGTATACCTGCATGACTTTAAACTCAGTGTCTATTAAAATACTCATATAAGATAAGCACTCACCAAGTTGTTGACATACAATTGCCTGTGTCTTTGTTTCATCCTTTCGATCCAAAATAGACCCCACCGTCCCCTGTCAGATTATATCAGAAACAGTTAAAACTATTGCCTTTAGTAAGAAAGCCACAAAGCAAAATACGTTTACTTTGATATAACTATTATACTCTGCCAAAAACCAAAATATATAAACTCTCCCTAAAAAAGCAGCTCACCTTTGCTGCCTTGGGAATCTGGTCCACATACTGAGGTTTGATAATGGCTTTTAGATCATCTTCCAGAATCTTAGTAAAGTAATTTTGTAATTCAGATCCACGGAAATAAGTCAGAATCTCCTGCCAGTCAGGAGGATCCTAGAAATACATATATTATTATCTGAGTATAACTTAGTAATATAATTGCAAAAAGGATGAATGCTAACACAAAATATATATATACCCAAATACAATATATATTCAAATACAGTACTTCTGGCTTTTAACTTTCAAGAATGGCAGTGAACTAATTTCAACTTAAAAGCAAACCATCTCACAACTGTTTAAGGAAATTAAGAATCTTCAATTATGTAGCATTAACATATACATAGTTTTTCATTAAAGCATAGACCATGAAAAAAAATCACATGCACAGCTCTCCCTTTCAAATCTCATAAAACATCCAAAGATTTTAAGTCTTAGAAAGTAACACATACATCGTACTTTCCAAGGTTTGGCTTCTGCTTTCCTGCTAAAATTTTTAAAGCTGTTGATTTTCCAATACCATTAGTTCCAACTAATCCCAAGACTTCACCTGGACGAGGGATAGGCAACCTGTTACAACATACAAAAGGAAAAAAGAAAACAAAACTATAATAATTAACTCAGACTTAGGTGGAAAAAGTTATAGAATGTCAGAAGAGGATTTTAATGCACTTGCATTCACACACATCCATTATATAAGCTAAGAAATATATGCCAGGTATTATTGGCTATTAGGGAAAAAAACAGCCAACACTATCTTAAACTGTTAATTGTTAGAAATGCACCCTTGAACAATTATTCCAAATTTAATTTGCTCAACTCAAAGTCCATTCTAAAGTAACATTTTTTTTCTTTACATATAAGGCTGTTGTAATGTATAATAAAATGTTTTTGTACAAAATTACATAGCAGGTGCAACCTCACATCATCATTTCTTTTTCTCTTGGCCTGCCATTTACTTACAAGGAGAGAAGTACCACATCAACCAGAAATGTTCCACTTCATTCTCCCTGCTGCAGTTGGCCCCTTAAAGCTGGCAGGTTGAGAAATATCTTTTTATTAGTAAAGACTAAAGTCCCAGACTAAAAATATTAATGTTCGGCAAATAAAAACCTCAAAAGACGAAGGGCCCTGTGATTTAGTATGTCCAAGTTTAGAGGAATATTCTCTGTAGGATAAGTTTAATGGATAAAAAAAAAAATCAAAGGCAAGTTCTTTCAAAAGTTATTTTGGGGATAAGGGTCCTATGAATAACAGTGATTCCCAGTCCCGGTTATGTATTAGTATCACTTGGGGCCTTTTGGGGTTCAGTTCCTAAACTAGAGATCATGATGTATTTCAAGTGGGCTAAAACTTGGGCGTCAGCAGCTTTAAAAGTCTTTCAGGACTTAATTCTAACATTATCCAGAATGAAGCACCGACATTTACAATATGCTTCTGTATTATGTTATCTTATTTCCCCTTGATGGGCAATTTGGAACATTTTTTCATCCCTATTTTTGCATTTCTCTGAAAATTCTCAGTGTATTTACTCTTAACTTGACTAACGGAAAAAGGAATGTTGACTTGAAAATATACCTGTGAAGTTTGAAGGCATTGGCACAATATCGATGTGTTGTTTCTTTTTCCAAGTTACTTGGTAAATTGACAATTGATAAGGCGCCAAAGGGGCATTTCTGTGTTTAAAGAAATGATTTTGTATTAATTTGTTGAAATATACATATGACTAAAATGGATTAAGAATATTTTCATAAGAAATCTTTCAAATGGGAGCTGCACAAAGACATGTTTTATTTGGGTTGATTTACTTAAAAGTAGTTTCTTAAAGGCTAAAATTGTACTGATTAATCTAATATGTTCCTTTGTGACTGCTGTAATCTCAAGACAGACAATGAGTTTTTAATACTTTCCATTTTCTGTCTGTAGCAGATATTTTTCCCTTACGAACTTCAATTATTCCTTCCCTTGTGTGCTTCCTTTTCTGCTTTAGATAAAGTCCTTTAAGGTCACGGATTATATCTTTCCTTTTGGGGTGTGTGCACATGCGCGCGTGTGCTGTTTTCATCCTACCAATTGATACCACATACTGACCAAGAATTAATGTCATTCTGTTGTGACTTTTTTTGGTGTCACTATGCAGTTCAGACTGGCCTTGTGCTTGCTTTGTAGCCCAGGCTAGTGTTAAACTTGTAACAATTCTCCTGCCTCAGTCTCCCAAGTATTGGGATTACAGGTGTGTTGTCACCACACTTGGCCTGTTGTAACACACATCTAACGCACACAAAAATGGTTCTCCAATTCTAAGTTTGTGTTAAGAAAAGAGAACGTTCATAGAAAAACTTAAATGATGGAGACACATCCAAAAACTCTCTAATAGCTTCTCTTTTCAAGTCTGGGTAAAACCCAAAATGCCTAGAATGCCAGACATGTTCTTTAAAAATATTCAGAATTTTCAGGTTTCATGTTTAGATTATAAACCTAATCCAATAAATTATTATCACTTACCTTAATACAAATACCACAACCAATACAAAGAGTTTCAGAAATCCATGCTATTTTGCTCTGTGGTGTAACTTCTATGCATAATTTTCCTGGTAAAGAAAAAGACACACTTCAGTCATCTTCCCTAATCTAGAATTTTCTGAACATTGTTATTTAGGGAAAGCTGGTTTTGAGTTTCCACACAGAAGGAGATTTTTTGGGGGTGGGGTACTGGGGACCGAACTCATTTGTACTTGGCCAGGCAAGCACTTACGCCAGTGAGCTAAATCCCTGGCCTTAGAAGCAGATTTTCAAAAACAAAGGCCACACAAATATATATAAGATAAAGTCTTATATCAATGCTTCATGGGGCTATATTTCTGAATTAAATTTCAATTTATAATAATTTAAATATTCTTGTCAGGCAATAGGGAAATGACCAAAATATATTTTAACTTACTACTGGAGAAGAAAATAACACTAGTAAAAACATGATAGATCTGCAAATATTTTAAGTTGATTCTACTAAATAAAATATTTTTGGTGCTGAAATTAAACTTAGGGCCTGCTATATGTTAACTCAATCTTTACAAAACAAAGAAATTTTCTCTTCTTTAGTATTTAAAGAAACCAGTGGGGATAATAAAATACAGGTTAAAGTGCACACAAAACTATCAAACAAGTTGATTTTGTTTCAAAACTTAGTTTTATCCTTAAATAATCTACCGTACAACTCACCCATTCGAACCACAGGACAACTTTTTTTGCACTCCTGCCGACATTTCTTAGGTTTACATTTGTCATGGTTGACAATAGCAATTCTGGTCAGTTTGTCTGCCATAACTGTAAAACAGTTAAGAATATCCAGCTCTTCTATTACAGTTCACAAAATTATAGCAAGTTCAAAGTGATTAGTTAAGAAAAATAATACATGGGTATAATAGGAGACTAAAAATAATACAATCATCTGGAAAACATGGGTATAATAGGAGCTAAAAATAATATAATCATCTGGAGACTTAAATAAAAAGACAAACAATGAAATAGTAAGGTGAAAACAAAGTTGTACACATGTACTTCAAAACAAGATTTACATACCACTTACAGTATTAACACAAAAACATCTGGGAATGTATTTAATATATATGAATGAAAGAACCTTTTAAAATGCTACATAACATGAAAGACCTAAGAAATAAAATGAAATGCTATCTCAGCTTTTTTTTTTTTTTTTTTTTTTTTGCTATCTCAGCTTTTACAATGAAGAATACTCAATACCAGAAATTTTAATCTTTCCTGAATTAATACAATACAAGTTTTCCAATCCCATGGTGGGGGGGCATATGCCAAACAAATCAAACTTAGGAAAAAATAATAGCCAGGAAAACTGAAAAAAAAAAAAAAGGTCAAGTATGGGGGAACAGATTAATCTGAAAGATTTTAAAAATTATATAAGACCTCAGTAATTAACACTGATGCCAACATCAATGTGGGCCATTAAGATAGAAAGATCAGAAATAAAAACTAACATATATGATAAAGATGTTTGCTCCTCCCCCATACTAAGCATTATACGGTATCTTATGGATACTGCTGATGAAAATGGCAAATAAAAAGGAAGAAAAAGAAAATGGAGAAAATGAAGAAAAAAAAGAAAAAAGGGCAAATAAAGCTGGGCGTGGTGGCTCATGCCCACAATTCCAGCACCTGGGATACAGAGGCAGGAGGGTTGGCTACACAGTGAGTTCAAGGTCAGCCTGAACTGCATAGCAAGACTCTGTCTCAAAAACAAAAAGCAAAACAAACAAAAGACAAATATTAATTATTAAGGCTGTGACCATCATTCTGGTCAAATGGTAAAGTATAAATGTAAAAACTGCAATGTCCTGGGAACTTGTGATATGGCTAGATAGTGAATACACTAATAGCAATGAAATTCAAGTGAGATCAAGTAACTATGTTTATACTGTTAGCTTTTAAAGCTTTAAGTCTTGATGTACAATAGCTACATAACATTAAGGTCCACATGTAGCTAAAAACCTTTTCCACTATAGGTTTGGGCATATTAAGGTCAGTAATCCCAAGAAGTACCTTATATTCTAGATACAGGAACCCGAGACCAAAAGACTATTTACAAAAACATTCTGTTGGCTTTTTCTGTGATCCTTGATTCTCATATATTTTTAACAGACTGCTCCCCCTTGTAGACCTCTCAAGGCTTTTTCCAACCCTCAATATGATTAGACTGGGAGGAGGACACGTGCTCTTGCTCTTCAGCACTATGCTAAAATCTTATCTCCTGTCTTCTTGAACCATCCATCTGCTTCAGTCATTCACTGGCCAGCAGAACTTTTTATTCTTTGTTGGTTTCAGGGTTTGGCTAATTTTCATCCTCCCTTTTTTTTAAAAAAACAACTCCCAACAATTTCAATTGTCAATTTTTCAATTTGGTAATTTCAATATGCTTACTGATGATCATTTCTACTAACAGCTTGTTCACTAGTTTCTTCAATCTTCTACCTTAATTGCAGCCACTTACTTCTTTGATTATATGCCAGTATTACCAACAATTGCAATCCTTTCCCAAAATGAATTTTAAATACCTTATCCACTGATTACCTTTCTACCTTTTCAGCTCAGTTCCCCACAACAATCCATCAACTATCTCCTCTTAACTATTTTACATTCTGTCTCTCAGCCCTTGATATTGTTTCCTTAGTTATACAGCTAAAATTCCACTGTTAATTATCTGTACCTCAACTACAACCTTGATTAAATCAATTTCTTCATCTATGCAAATGCAGCTGATAATGGGTAGAAACCACCAGTATCCTGTGCCAACCAATAGCTGTATAGGGATGCCATCAGGACCCTCCTGACCTTGGGGATACATCCTTTCTACAAATGAGCACTGTATTTGAGTATCATCTATGCACATCCTCCTGTATATTGCAAGTCATACACAGATCTAATATAGTAATGTAATTTTTATGTTGAATGGCAGGGAATGACAAGAAAAAGACTGCGTATGCTCAGAGATGAAAATACTTTCCAAGTATTTTCCATCTACAGTTGATTCAATCTGCAAGTGTGGAACCTGTAGATACAGAATCCCCAGATGTGGAGAGCCAAATGTAGCTAAAGCCATTTGTACACGAGAATATAGTTCCTAAGAAGAATGTTCCCAAAATTCTCCCCCCCATCTTTCACATCATGTATCACTTTACTGGTTCACTCCTACCAGACGTCAAGCATTCTGTATTATCTGACTCTTTCACTTCCAGTTTATTTTCCTCTTTGAACACTATATTAAAGAACTACCTATATTCAGCATCTCAAATTTCACTCTACTTCAACCTTTAAGAGTCCACCATTTCATTAAAGCAACTTGTCATACTACTGCTACTCTTTACATAGCTAAATCAAATGGTTCGTATTACTTATCAGGTAATTACTAATTCTCTGACTTAGCTGATCTGATCAATCTATTGCATTTGACACAAATTATGACTTCCACTAACAACTTTTTTTTAAAAAAATTTTTGGTACCAGGGATTAAACTCATGACCTTGTGCTTGCCAGGCAGGCACTTCTGCTGCTGAGCTAGATACCCAGCCTAACAACTCTTTTGTAACTTGGTTCCAGGACACAACACCAATTTGGTTTTCTCCCTACTTTCTTGATCACTCTTCATTTTTCAGGCTTCCAAATGTTGAAAACAGAGTAAAACTCAGCGGTCTTTTAAAAAAATTTTTAAAAATCTGTATTCATTCTCCAGTATGTTCTATTCTTGTCTCATTGTTTTAAGTCTCACTTTTAGGCTACAAACTCAAAAATAATAATCATTTATATTTTGATTTTTAAGACAAGGTGTAGTTTAGGCTGGTCTTGAACTCATGGCTAACCTCTTGCCTCAATCTCCTGAGTGCTGGGATTATAGGTGTATGTTAGCACACTCAGCTTCAAACTCCCCAATTTTGATGTCTAGTGAGGACTCCTCTCTTGGGGCTCTAAGCTTGTTCACCTATTTACCTGGCTACACATTTCCTCTGGTCCTGAGAGACGTGTTGAGATCCCACACCTCAGGTTGACAGCATATCTAGGCCATCCTATTAAAAACTTGAGTTCTCATGGGAAGTCTATGTGCAAGGCTTTGGGAACTGTCCCACACGCGTGTTCTGAGATCCTGTAATTAACAGGTCATGCCTTCTTCTGCAACCAGCTTTGTCGTGCTCTAGTCTCCTAGGTTTCTAGGTTCATTCTGTCCTGAGCCAAGAACTGATCAAGACAAGCACAAATGGTAGCAAAATTTCACTAAAGAAAATAAACAAGCTCTGCAGAGAGAATCTGCACTAAAAGTAGGAACTAAAAGTAGGAAAAGAAGCACATCTTACATTGTGAGTATGGGCCACCATGCAAGAGAACAGTGGCACACTAGTCCATCAAAAACCTTTCCAAGTTTTTCAAGAAGTCAACATGCAGAATTTTGTTCGATGTATGTGTTCTGGAATCTTGTCACGCTTCCTTTTCCCAGTTAGCCATGCCTTCCCCTTCTGTCTTAACAATGCCAGTAACATTAACTCTTTTTTATTTGGATTCTCATGCCATTTATTATCATCTGTCTTATGTGGCAATGTGGGGACATACTGAAAATTTTTGAGTTCACTCTCATGAAGGAGCACTGGCCAGGTGGCTGTGGCTGTCAACACTCCTAGAGCTTTTCTGAGCAGTCGGAGACAATGCATTAAAAGGGTCTGCAGCTCAGGAGGTAGTGAGGAGCCGGTCATGGTCCTTCCTCTTTAGGTTCAAGATTCTGCTTCCCCACTATAGTTTATTTATCTGCTTTACACAAACAGTTGTTGCATCAGGGATGCACTGCAGGGATGAGCACTAACAAGGATCATAAACTCAGCACCAGTAACAAATTAATAGTAGAGTTTAAAAGAAAAGGAAGACATTTTGTGAGATAGAAACAAAAATTGGAAGACAGGAAGTTGCCACATGTGAGCTGAGGGCTGGGAATCCAAATAGGTTCCCACATGGTTTTTTGTCCCTGGCTCTTTTTATCAGGTGATTAACGATCCTCCCTCCCAGATTGGTACCTGGATCTGTCATAACCCCATTGGCTCTGTGGAACATCATAATGGATCCCAGGCCACAGAACCCTAAATTTGAGTGCCATTGCCTATGTTCACATTCCTAGGAGGATTTTGTTTGATTTGTCTTCCAGTTTGTCCCTGTTAGGGTCTTATCTCTGAGATCTATAGGTTGGTTAGGAGGAGCCCTGCAGCAATACAGCAGCCCTAGAGTAGGGAAAAATACCTATCCATATAGATACCTAATATATAGGTTATATATTACACACATACACACTAAATAGTTTTCCTTAGGTAGCCCCCCTTTCTTTTTTGGATTTTATTAGAGATAGGGAGGGGTTACTGTCTTAAGTTTCCTAAATCTGGCTCCCTCCAGCTTAACTCTTGCTAGTCAGGATTAGCCAGAAAACCTAATAAGGCTTTCATGCTCTTCTTTCTTCCTCTAGGCTCCTTTTCTCTACTTGCTTATGAGCTAATTATATGATACAAATACATTAAAGTCTCTGAATTCAAATCAGAAGAGTACTTAAAAAAAAAAAAACAACACAAAAACTTCCTCTTGTAGGTCTAGCACACATTTACTAAAATTCTCTTCTTTAGCAGCCTTCCATGCAGTTAAATGGCAAACCAGCCCCCACTTACTCTGAGCTAATTATATGATACAAATACATTAAAGTCTCTGAATTCAAATCAGAAGAGTACTTAAAAAAAAAAAACAACACAAAAACTTCCTCTTGTAGGTCTAGCACACATTTACTAAAATTCTCTTCTTTAGCAGCCTTCCATGCAGTTAAATGGCAAACCAGCCCCCACTTACTCAAGCTAAAGCCATTTGTAGTCATCTTTTTTATTTCCCCCAACAGCAAATCCTATTACATTTACCTCCAAAGTACACTTAGAATCTGCCCATTTTTCATGACTCTGGTAAGAGCCACCAATATCATCTCTTAGCTGCACTACCCTAACAGGTTTCTGACAGATTTCTTTTTATCCTTGCCTCTCTATTCTAACCTTCGACAGTACTCATAATAACTAGAGTAAATAATTCTTTTAAAGAATAAATCAAATCATAGCACTCTTCTATTTCAAACGGCTGTAATGGCTTTCCTTCTGTCTGAGTAAAAACCACATCCTTAAAGTTACCAGTGAGGTACTGCTCTGCCTCTGTTAACTTTCTGATCTGGTCTCCAACTACTCTACTCTTTTTCTATTGGCTCCAGCTAGCCTGGCTCCCTACTGTCCCTAGCGCACATCAGATATGTTCTTACTTTGGGGTCTTGCCATTTTTTTCTTTTTGTCTGTAATATTCTTTCCCCTAGAGAGCAATACAGGTCAGTCCTTCAAGTCTTTACTATTTCCTATGGAGTCTTCTCTATACCCAGCCTAAAATGCACCTTAACTGCCTTTTTACTCCTTTTCTTGCTTTGTTTATTCTCCTTACCTCTGTATTTCATATATACACGTGTTACATGTATATATGTATATATAATACATGTATTATATATACATACCTCTATATTTCATATATACATGTATTATATATACATACACAAACTTATCACGTCTACATATATTCTCTTTTCATACTTTTCTCTTTCTCTGAAAAAAATGTAATCTATTATCATGAGGAAAGGAAATTTTTGAATTTTGTTCATTCCTGTGGCTATACTAGTGTCGAGCATATACTAGGAGCAAAAACATTTGTTAGATGAATAAGAAAACAAATTTAAATATACTATATATAATTTTCTTCTAGGCTACAACAACCTCTAAAGTTTTGCATACTACCAATGTTTTACAGTGACAATTTTGCATGAAACTATATATTGGAATAAAAGAATCACCCTGAAAAAAACTATACAGTTGTATAATAAACAATTACTCTTTTAAATACTGTTCGGTTATTGTAAGGAAGGCAGAAACTGACTTTCTTGCCTTGGAAGAAGAAATCAATTGACTTGAATGAATATGAAAAAGTATCATCCTCAACAGTGGTAGCTTCCTAAAACCTAATAAAAATGGACACTATACATTCAATTTAAATGCTGAATGCCTTTCTGCAAAATACCTTGTTGTGAAATCTAGCAGAGAATACATCTTTTATAATGAAAAAAACTTCTATAAATTTATTAAAACATTTCATTTAATTTTTCAAACTGTTCTAAAAATTAAGAGACTTGTAAAAAGATGATTATGGTGGAATAAAAACATACCAAAGGTGGCTTAAAAATGATTTCAAAAATAGTAAATTATAATGTATTTAAGAAAAATCAATATAGATTCTTTGTGCAACTGTTAATTCACCATGTAAACATTCTTAGATCAATTTTTATACTCTTTTCAAGGATAAAAGAACTCTCTACTTTTTCATTAGAAAACTTTTAGATGAATGAAGGTTGGTAGACGACTACATGAACAAAATTTTAATGATAAAAAGGGATTTTAAGGTATTTTAGATCTGAAGACAAGCTGTACAAAACAGGTACTCAATTCACTGTCATCTCCAAGCTGAGAGGAGAAAGAAAAAGTGAGGCATATACACAGAAAGCATTTAGTCTAACACCTAAATCATCATAATGTTGAATAAAAGCATTTAAAGACTGCTGTTACCTCGTAATGTTTGAAATCACGTGAAGTATTAAACCTATGCTTACTGTTGATTATGAGTCTTATAAAACGTAAGCTGGGAGATGTGCATAATTTTGATTTCAGTGGGTTCCCCCCTCTGGCAATTGTTAAACGCTCTTCTAGAAAAAATTAAGAGAACACATTTTTAAATTAAAAATAAAACCCTAAACACCGTTTGGTTTAACTACAGTTAAGAGCCTTTTGTTGCACTGAAAGCATTGTTGGTGGGTGGCTGCTACAGAATCAATTTTCTCAGCATACAGGATTAATGACTGCAACATAAATGCCACAATCAACACTGTCTGCGGTCTGGTTAAAAAAAAAAGGTAAAAATAAAAGAAGCTGTTTGACACTTTGCTTTAGTTACGGATTTACTGTCAAAAAAGAATATGTAGTTTATGGGATGTGGGGATTCAGCTTTGCCCATCATTCATTCACAACAAATACTAAGTGCGTACAATATCCATAACTCTGAATTTAAACACAAAGATATTCTGCATAAAGACACTACCCTTGATCTCAAAAAGTTTACCATGTTATAAAGGAAAAAATGGTTAAGTCACCAAGGGAAAACGTGCGGAGTGTCATCAAACTGATCCCCAAAGCTGTAGGAATTTAAACTGGGAAACTACTAGGGATAACTCCGGTCACAGCACAGGTTGCTTTATGGGAAAAATCAGAGCGACGTAGGTCCATCATTTCTATAAAGCGTGGGAGCGGACTAGGAGGATTCGGACTTCATGGCGGCAAGATGCTATGACTCATTCCACAATCATCAAAAGGTAGAACAAAAACCATAACTTCCCACGATCAAATATGCATATGCGACAGTATATCCATTTTCCTGTAAGAGGAGCCCAGGAGCCTGGAGGATGCTCTAAGTTGTGAAACTGCCTTCTTCTTCAGCGGGTTAGCACCAGGGCGGGAGCAGGGAGACGGGGAGTGCAGGGTGCACGGGTCCGTTCCGAGGCTATGGCTCCCTAGGACCATTCTCGAGGTGCAGGCTGGGGATGGACAGCAGCACCGAGCGCCAGGATGGTGAGACCAAGCGCGAGAAGCCCGCGAGTTCTGCGCGCCGCCCGCGCCCCGGCGGTTCCAGCTGTCCCGCCGGCTCCAGCTGTCCCGCCGGCGCCGGCTGCCACGCGCCGATGCATCCTGCCACCGCCATCCAAGGCCTAACCGCAGGCTCTTGGAGAACATCTCCAGTCTTTCCAAAGTGGCAGGCGGCAGCTAAAGGCCAAATCCCTCCCACTTGCTCACCTACCTGGAGAAAACGACCCCCTCGCGGTGGGGAGCACAAGGGCCACAAGAAGTCTGGCCTCCAAGCCTCAATCACACAGCGTGTTCCCACAGCCACCGGCCAAAATGGCGGTGCCCAGTCGCCGCCTCGCGCAAGCCATTGGGCGTAATGCGCGTGCGCGATAGTGCGCGAGGCGGAGCCCTGGATGTGGATGACGGTGTATGTGACGTCACTGTTCTGCGACTCTCAATATAAGTCACTGGGGAAGCCAGCTATAAGGAGCTGAGTGGGAGTGGCGCGCATCTGCTGCGGTCTTTGAGAATCTGAGACGTGATAAGCAGGACTGCAAGCTGTAAGTGCGCTTTTCCCCAACATAGAGAGGAACCGCTCCGTAAGTAGATGCCTTCTCCCCAGTTTCAGTCACCTATACTCGCGGTCTTCTCAGGAGAGGCGGGCCAGGTGTGCAGCCTGAGTTATTCTGGTACACCCAAGGTGTCAAGCAGGACCAACCCAGCGGATCCTGACAGCGCTCCTGGTGGCAGTCTGTCTTTGACCTCGGCTGTCTGTGTTGTGTGGTCAGTTCTTCGAGCTCACAAATCCAGTCTTCTCCGAGCTCTCTGTTTTATCCACTTGGTGGCGTCTAGTCCCAAATTCGATAGTTGAATTCTGCCCCAAGGCAGAGATGTTTTATTTTTAATGTAATGTAATGATGGCTACAGGCTTAATTTATGGCTGGAACCTATATATCCTTTTATTCATGCAGTAAATTACTTATTGAGCTTTATGTCTCAGATCTTTGCGAAGTTTACAATCCATTGTCTCTACTTTTACTTAATGAGAAGTGTTTGTGTGGCAACCTGGGAACAATTTAAGATCTAATAGGAAGTGTCAAGGAAATGGTTTATAGAACTTTTGAACTCGATTAGCATTTGAAATAATGTTCTTTAACAGTAACTGCTCCACCAATGCAGTTTTACATACCCTTCACTGTCCAAGAAGTATTCTTCACATTTGCATAGCTTTATTAAAATTAAAGATATAGAAAAGCACTATATGAGCTATCAATTTTTGTATTAATTTTTTTGCCTTTTACAAAAAGATACTCATGGGGCTGGGGATTTAGCTCAGTGGCATAAGCGCCTGTCTTGCAGCAGAGACAGTCGTGAGTTCGATCCCCGGTACCGATTAAAAAAACAAAACAAAACAGAACAGAAAGATACTCAGATCTCAGCATAATGTATATATTATTTCTTTCTATATAGACTGTTATAAAAAAATGACCACACCAAACAAGACACCTCCTGGTGCTGACCCTAAGCAGTTGGAAAGAACTGGAACAGTAAGGGAAATTGGATCACAGGCTGTTTGGTCACTCTCATCTTGCAAACCAGGTAAAGCAAAACAAAGTCAAAAACCTGTGGACAGCAGTTACTTACAGTATCCTTATACACTGGACTAACTTTAATATTCTTCCTATTTAGATGCTTCATTTTTGCTCTGATGAACTGGATTATCATTTATTATATATCTCTGTCCAGTTGCTGTATTTATGTCTAGTTAAATTTAACTTTAATGAAGTCTTCTCTTTGTCCCCCATCTCTCTGCCATAATTCAGTTATTTAGTTGGGCTTTTTTTGATGGCCATTGCCCAGGATAAGGGAGTGGTACTTTTTAAAAATTTTGTACCCGGTATTGAACTCGCAACCTCATGCTTGTCAGACAGGTGCTTATTCCACTGAGCTAAATCCCCTGCCCTGAGTGGTGCTTTTTTTAGTGAGTATACAGTGGGACTTTGGCACACAAACTTAATTCTTTCCACAGTTCTGGTCACAAACCAAATTGAACAAGAACTGAATCAAATTTCCCTATAAGTTCAACATTAAACCTAACCACTGAATTTGATTTGGTTCTTGTCCAATTTGGTTTGCGAGCAGAACTGTGTAAAGAGTTAAGCTCGTAAGCCAAGGTACTACTGTACATCCACCAAGATTTTTTTTTTTAACTTTTGCTTGGATAGAATTCTTTTCTCCTGAAAACATGTGAATGCCATTTCATTATCCTCTTTTTGCATATTTAGGATAAGAAGGCCTATGCCTCTCTCTCTCTCTTTTTTTTTTCTAAGTAACTTGTTTTTTCTGGAAGTATCTAAGATTTTTCTTTGTATTCTTGGAGTTCAAGACTTTTGGTAGGATGAGCCAGGACAGGTTCTGTGTTTATCTTTTCTTATCTATCTAACATATAATTTCTCAGGTATTTTCTTGTTTTTTTTTTTTTTTTTGTACTGGGGATTGAACTCAAGACCTTGTATGTGCCAGGCAGGTGCTTATGCCACTGAGCTAAATCCCTGGCAGGGAGGTATTTTTAATCTGTAGACTCAAGTTCAACTGAATTTCATTAGCTTGAAGAACTTAAATTTTATACTAGTTTAGCAGTTTTCTTTCTTTCAGAAACTCCTATAAGTTATACGTTAAGATTCCTGTAGCCATCTTGTCGTGCGTGCTTCTTTTGTTTCCCACAAAATTTCCTTCTTTCTTTTTATGAGTAGTTGATTGAAGTATAATTTACATAGAATAAAACTTTCTCTATGGATTTTAATAAAAACATTATAAATATCATTATAATCAAATGTAGAACATTTCCATCTTCTCCAAAAGTCTGTGCCCTTTTCTGAGCCTTTGACAACTTTTGATCAGTTTTGAGTCCATTGGTTTTGCCTTTTCCAGAACATCATTGTATAGACCTTTGGGTCTGGCTTCTTTCACTTAGTATAACTTCATTTATGAGGTTTGGTTTTGCACATATCAGTAGTTTGTTCCTTTTTAATCACTGCTTATTGCTACAGTTTATTATGAATGTGACCATAGTTTATCTATTCATTAGTTAGTAGATACTTAGATTTGTAGTAGCCAACTTCCAAAATGGTCACCAGTGATACCTTTCAATATTCATACCATTTTGTACTCCTTTCCCACATTGTGACCAGCGGAGTATGACAAAAGTGACAGTATACAATTTCTGAAACTAGGTTATAAAAGATATTACAGATCTTCTTGCCTTGATAGGATCACTCACTCTGGGGGTAATCAACTGCCATGTTTTGAGGAAACAGGTAGTCCAATGGAAAGGTTTGGTGAGGAACCACAGCCTCCTAACAATAACCAGTAACAAACTGAATCCTGTTGTGTATTAGAGCAAGCCATCTTGGGATACATCCTCTGTCTCCAGTCAAGCCTTCAAGTAACTGCTTCTGTAGGGATTTAGCTTGACATCAGTGTGGCCATTTTGAATTATAATTGCCAAAATTGTCCTTGAATAAGCCTGGTTGATTTTTCTTGTATAATTTCCCAGCAAACAATAAGTAAGACCATTAAAGTAATGTGTAGGGCTTTAGGACCCAGACCCTGGTAACCACAGTACCAAGAATGTGCCTGACACCTTTGCTATTAGTTTGAGATACTTTACAGTTTAATGAAGTCACTTTTGTACCGATTGTTATAATAAACTCCTTCCTTTTACCTTAAATTGTGGGGACCCACCTGTCTTGTTGCTGTCCCAGACATGATACTTCTGTACCTAAGACTCCCATATAAATGCCTTCTGTGAAATCCTGGATCTCTGCTTCTTTGTTCAGTCACACATTACCCTGTGGCTGGTTCCATAGACATACTGTTAAGTTCAACTTTATTCTTTCTAATTTTTCTGCCTGATGGATCGTCCATGATGGATAGAGGGGTGTTAACATTCCCAGTTATAATAGGTCTTGTCTATTTTGTACAGTTCTATCAGTTTTTTCTCAGGTACCTTGATATTCTGTTGTTAGGTGCATGTATATTTAGGATTATTGTATCTTTTTGTAGAATTGACACCACTGTATGATGCCCTTTTTATCCCTGATAACTTCCTTTGTTTAAAAGTTCTGCTTTGTCTGAAATTAAAATAGCTACTTCAGCTACTTTTAATTAGTGATAGATCTTTCCCCATCTCTTTATTTTTAAACTATCTTTGTTTTTATATGTAAAATAGTTTCCAGAAGAAAATTTAGATGTGCCTTGTTTTAAAATTCACTGTCTCTGTCTATTCCCTCTTCTTTCTTTTTAATATTTTACAAGGCAGATCTGCTGGTGATAGATTTCCCCAAGATTTGTTTGTCTGAAAGTTTTTGTTCTTTCATTTTTGATTAAGAAAATTTAAAAAAGCCCTTCCTTCTTCCTTCTTTCTTTCCTTTCTTCATTTCCTCCTTCCCTCCATCCATCTTTTCTTCCTGATTGAACATAGGACCTTCTCACTGAGCCATGTGCCCAGTCCTTTTGTATTTTTAATTTTGAAACAGGGTCTCAATAAGTTGCTCATTCCAGTCCTCCTGCCTCAGCCTCCCAAAGGACTGAGATTACAGCTGTGTACCAGTGTCTAGATTTTTTTCATTATAACATTTCAAGTAGTTTACTCTCTTACTGCTTTCTGAAGAGAACTCTGGTGTAACTTTTATCCTTATTCTTGTATGTGAGAACCCCTCTCCCTCTTCCTCCTCTTCCCCCCTCCCTTGCCCTTCTTCTTTTTATCCTCTCTCCTTCTCTCCCTCTCCCTTACTTGGCAAGATCTCATTATATAGTTCAGTTCGGTTTAACTTTGAACTCACTGTGTAGCCTGAGCTTCTTGGGTCTATGGTTTGGTGTGTTGTCATTAATTGTAGAAAATTCCAAGCCATTCTTCAAATCTTTTGTGTTCTCATATGTGCTTATTTATTTAGTGGTAGGGGGATTAAATCTAGGGCCTTTGCACTAAGCTATATCTCCAACCTTTTTTTATTTTTGTTTTGGGACAGACTCTTATTAAGTTGCTAAGTTGCCCAGGCTGGGCTGACTTAAGACACTCCTGCCTCAGCCCCTAGAGTGCTTTTTCTTCTGATGTTTAATTACATTCTTGCCACTTTCTGTAATTGCTATAACTGGGGTGTTACAGCCTAAATTCCTCCAGTGTCTTTGTTTTTCTCTTTTGTCTTTGGGTTTCTCTAGAATCAAAATAGATCAAAGATATAAATGTTAAAATAGAAACAATCTGGTGGAATATAAAATACAAAAATCTTAAAGTTATACATGCAGGAAAGGACTTTCTGAAAAGAACTCCAATGGCACAAGAAATAATACTCAGAATCAACAAATGTGATTTATCAAATCAAAAAGCTGTGCACTACAAGGAAACAATCAACAGAGTAAAAAGATAACCTATAGCACGGGAAAAAGTTTTGGCAGGTATCCCTCAAACATAACACTAACATCTAGAATGTATAAGGAACTGAAAAAAAAAATTGACTTCCCAAAATAAAAACCCAACCTAAAAATGAGCATAGACTCTTTTCAGAAGCAGTATAAATGGCCAATAAATACATGAAACATGTTTCAACATCACTAGCTATTAGATAAATGCAAATTAAAACTACATTGAGATTCCATCTCACTCCAGAAAGTATAGCTTTTATCAAGATATTAATAACAAATCTTGGTGAGGCTGCAGGGAAAAAAGAATCCTTGTACACTGTTTATGGGAATGTAAAGCAGTACAACCACCATGGAAATTAATATGAAGATTTCTCAAAAACTAAAAAAAAGAAATTCCATTTGACCCAGATAGTCCCTATTAGAAATTTTCTTAGAAGATATACAGTCATCTTACTACAGTGATACATGTATACCCATGTTTATAGCAGTGAAATTCATAATAGTTAAATCTTGGAAGCAGCTTACACGTCCATCAACAGATGAATGGACAAAGAAAATGGGATATAAAAATATAAAAATATTGGAAGGCAGTGAGGAGGAAAAATGATAAACATGAGATTGGAAATAAAATAAACAAGGGCCAGATAATAGGGAACTCTTAGAGGCCAAGAAAAGGAAGTTGATTTTAAGGACAAAGGGAAACCACTGGAAATATTAAACAAAAAAGCAGAGAGATATTACACAAAAATTTTTAAAGAGTCACCGTGGATAGTAGTTGCTGGTAGACCAACTGTGAGTGAAGGAAAGGCTATTTGTGAATTATGTAAGAGATGGTGCTGATTTTGCCTAAGGTGTGAGCTGTATATATGGCTTTGGGATATATGTGGGGGGGGGTTATAATTATGACTTACTGAAGGACAGGAAAGATTCAAGAACAATTTCCTAGAGTGTGGTCGAACTACCAATACTACTTTTTGGGTTGAGAAATAATGAAAGGAAAAGGGACTCAATATATTTTGAGTTCAAAGATAAATAATTTGATTTGGATATAACTTTTGCAGTGCCTCATCAGCATTTTGGTGGCAGTGTTTAGTGATCAAGTGACTATAGAAACTTGCAGTTCTGTTGAAAGCTGTGGGTTGTGGATAAATTTGAGGGTCAACAATATGTTGATGATATTCTAAGTCAGGGAGCTGCACTAACTCACCTAGGGAGAAAATATAGTTAGAGAAAAGAGTGAAGTTTTCAGGTACTTTCAGCAGCAGAAGAATTAACAAAGAAAGGGTACTACAGAAAAGTATCCTTTGGACTGGGGATATAGCTCTTGGCACTAGCACTTACCTGGCAAGCGAGAGGTTCTAAGTTCAATTCCCAGTACAACCCCCCCATCCCAGTGCTCTTTGAACTAGGAGGAAAAGCAGGAGTGTGGGAGATCATGGAAAGAAACTATAATGGTCCATTTTCTGTAAATATACTAAGTTAGCTGAGGTTGGGTAACTTGTGAAGTAAAGAGGTTTACTTAGCTCACAATTTTGGAGATGAAAAGTAGAATATCAGTTGCCTTCCTTCTGCCATCTCTGGTGAGGGCACTCTGGCTGTTATTGTACAGTTGAGAAGCTGTAAAGGAGACAGCTGCATGCAAAAGGGGCCAAGTACAATATAGGGAGTGGACTTCTTTTATAATCACTCTGAGAGCTAACTCACTTTAAGAGACCAGCGTTAATCATTTTGAGTGATTAACCACCCAATACTAGGTCCTTCCTCTTAATGGTTCTACTGTGGTACCACCACGATGTTAGAAACCAAATCTCCAGCACATGAAGCTGTGCTAGACAAACCACATCCAAATCATAACAGAAGCCAAGAGAAGACAGGGTTTCATAAGTTAGTTAATTCTTTTCTTCAGTATAGCTATTATGTTGGACAGTGTAGATTTAGAAGAGGAAGAGACCCAGTGGTTATTTGCATATCAGAGAGCCAGAGGGTCCAGGAGCAGCTGAAGGTAGGCCAGGAAGCTCACTGCAGTCACTGATGGGAGTTTGCATTGGAAAGCCGAAGAGTCTGGTTTGGAAGGCTGAAGTCTGCCCTGGAAGCTTGAGGGAAATGGAGACAAGTTTCCAAAGATGGTGATGAAGACTGGCGCTTCTCCAGTGCGAACAGTCAAGACTTCTTTCCATTTTAACTTCGTCTAGGCTATAAGCCACTCATAATCTAGAATGAGTCTTCCCTTCTCACTTTGGGGCCTACATGTCAGTCCTCCAGAGATACATGAGCTTTATGCATCTGCTGAGTTGTTCTCACTCAAATCAAGTGAACATACGACAATTAATCATCAGAGGCACATAGTTGATTAAATAGATGTTTAGGTTTTTTCATATTAAGTCTTCAAAATTTAATTAAAAGTTTCAGAGTATCTTGAGTTTCACTAGCAATGGATAGATGATAGATGGTCCTGTACATTATTGGTGAAGAAGCATTTTGGGGGAGAATTTGACAGTATTTGTCAAGTTAAAAATTTAAATGACCTGGATTCTATTCTAGTTCATTCTCAAGATTGTAACATTTATAAAGATTATAAATAGACATTTATCATAGTATTGTTTATTGTGCTAAAATATTGAAAACTAAATGCCCTATAGGGATTTCATTAAATAGTTATAATATTTCTGGACAGTGATATATAAACTTCAAAAACATGGAAGCTGTTTATGTTGAGGTATTATATATTAGTAAATATTAAATGATTTACTATGTATAGAATGATTAGAATATGTCTGGCTTATTAAATGCAGTTTATGTCTGGCTCATTAAATACAGCTTATGATAATTATTATAATTGTTAAATTATTGATATGGAATAATCTTCCAGCTATTATGTAATATGGGTGGAAAAAGAATACTAAGAACAAAATTATGTAGTATGCCACCATTTGTGTTGAGAGGGTGAGAAAAGGGAATACACATCCTTGCTTGTGTACATGCAGTGTCTGTCTGTGGATAGGCACGATACTGATAGCACTGATGATATTTGGAGAGAACAAGATGGAAGGTAGATAGTAATTTTTACCAGGTTCTTTTTTGTACTTTTTCAGTTTGATCCATAATAAATATGTTAATAGTAAAATGTAAATTAAATCCACTTTCTTAACTTTTTTTTTTGAAAAATCTACTTGTTACTCTTAGTTTCATTTGTAGAGTTAGTAAACATTATTGTGGTTTTAATCAGGAAAAAACCCACAAGATCATTTCATTTTCAGTCATCCAGAATGGTTGCAGTATATAAGATTCTGGGAAAATTTAATTTTGGTTAACTAGAAGCACTGCCTTTCAAAATGTTTTTTGAAAATATTTCTCATCTATTTTCTTGTTGTAATGGCATGGTAAACGTAGAGATTATTTTCAGAGATATTACAGGATGCAGAGATCACTCTTATAGTCATATTATGAAAGGTATGAAAAATTTTTGAATACATATAATCTTTAGCATATATATCTGAGAAGAGGTTTTTTGCAAAACCAATGTCTACAAGAAGTTGTAATAATAAGCTTTGTATGCTAGTGATATTTCTTAAGAATTGAGAATTGGATTAAAAAAATGGAAGAATTCTGGTTGTTTCATATTTCTAATAATCTTGTTTATCAAGTTTTCTGGACAAATATATATGATAGTTTTATGTTTTGATTATATATCTCTTTTATAATGGGAATTTATTGTCATTTTTGTTATTTTTAGGATTTGGAGTGGATCAGTTACGAGATGACAATCTAGAAACTTACTGGCAATCAGATGGTTCCCAGCCTCATTTAGTGAATATTCAGTTCAGGTAATAACTTTTTGAAATTTTCAACTGATGTGGGTAAGTACATTTATTTTACTTATGTAAAATTTAAAGAAATATAGAAATTAAATGATATATACCTGACTATGCTTTGAAACTCTAAGACTAGTTTTTGCTTAATTAGATTACAAGCATTTTAAATTGTGTGAATTTCTTGTGGTACCTATTCAATTCCTTTATGTAGTTGTTTCTCAAATATATTTTCCAATATGATTTATATTTAGAAGATACTTTTAGAAAAATATATTTCGCTTATGACCTGTTATAGTATCTTAATGTATTCCATACAGGAAACATGGAGTGACGGTGTTAAATTCTTTAACTATGGGAGTACTTATGTAACTTCTCAAATTTGGAGTACCATTTAGAAAAAAATTATTTTAGCTTTGAACCTCTAAGGACAGTTTCAGCTTGAACATGCTTAGTTTTTTGGAGAAAGGAAAGCAACTGTGTCTTTATCAACTGATCTGAATTTTTTTTGTTGTTACTGTTTTTGGTTTATTATGTAGTTCAGACTGGCCTTGAACTCACTATGTGCTGAAGTTGGCCTTGATCTCATAGTGATCATCCTGCCTCAGCTTCTTAGGTGCTAGGATTATATATCACCATGTCAAGAAACTGATTTTAATTTATTGACATAGATGGAAACCAGTTAACTTGGTTATCTTGCTTCACTTATATAATGTATGTTAACATTCTGTTGCTTTGTATTTTTGTTTTAATTGTCCTAGAGTGCAGATCAGCAAATGTCACTTAATATAGCCAAATAATAAGTATTTCAATCTTTGTGTGCTTTTTTCCTCCCTTGCAAATAAAACTGTGTGGAAGAGCAGTGAGTAAAACAGATAATAAAAATAGGTCATACTGACTACACTTTTTGAACGTTTATTGTCAGGTATTACATTATCTCATGTAAGTGCTTCAATTTAATGTTTTAATAGGATTATAAATGTTTCATTTTTGTAATCCATATAACAACAGTTTTGGATGTGTGTTCTATCAGTTTTTTCATTTTGCACTTAAAGAAAATGACACTTGGAAAGATTAAATAAATTCCACAGGTTCTATGCCAAAGAGTTATGGAGTCAGAATTTGATCTCATCTGCTTTGACTTCAAAGGCTAGGTTTGTAATTAGTACACTGAGCTCTTGTGAACAGGAAAGTATAGTTGGTCTCATTAAAACAGTCAGGAACTCCAGGTCCTTACTTAACTCAGCCCTTGCCTCCAGACAGAAAGTCTAAGGCTTCGAAGAAGACATTTTTAAACAAGTGTTTTAGGGAAGGAGAAATTTGTTAAGAATTTTGAAATAGGGGGTGGGGATTTAGTTCAGCGGCATAAGCGCCTGCCTGGCAAGTGCAAAGTTGTGAGTTTCAATCCCCAGTACCAAAAAAAACAATTTTGAAATAGAGTTATAAAGAAGTACAAGTACAGAACAACTTTTCTTTCCCTGAGTCATTTCAGAATAAGTTGCCTTATCTTTTATATCTGTGAAATACTTTATGTCATTTCTATAACAATTTTTTCTGTATGAACAAAGATACATGCTTAGGAAATTTTATTTATTTATTTAGAGATACAGTCTTACTATGTAGTTCAGGCTGGCCTTAAACTTATGGTGATCTACCTGCCTCAGCCTTCTGAGTGCTGGGATCATAGGAATATACCATTATATCGGGCAAGAAATTAAATTTTGATGCACTATTAGCATTTACTTATGTAATTCTGTTTAGTTTATATCAGTTCCAATAAAGTTGAATCCGGTTGAATTTTTTAGTTACTTTTCTATGCTTCCTCTTGATCTGGAACAAACATATCTTTACTCTTTCCTTGACTTTCATGGTCTTGACACTTTTGAAGATTATAGACCATTTATTTTAATGAATGTCCCTCAAATTAAGTTTGATATTATTCCTTCATCAGTAACTTTAGGTTATACATGTGGGAAAATAGCACAGAAATGGTGCTGTATCCTTTTCTTTGCATCCTGTCATGTGAGGTGTGAATGTGATCTTCCCCCATTACTGGTGATGTTTGCTTTTATCACATATTAAGATAGTATATACCCCTCCATAGAAAAGTTACTCCTTTACTTTTGCAGTAAGTAAGTATTTTATGGTACCTCGAGTATCTTATTCCTCTTTTAACTTTCCACTTTGTCCAAATAAGAGTTTCCAGTTTTACTCACCAGATATAATTATTGTTACTATTTTTGTTTCAGTGCTCACATTATCCCAGATTTGGCACTGGGAATCCCTCCAAAGTGGCTGTATGACTTTATGATACATGCCTGTGACTACTTGGATAGTTACTTTTTTACTGGCAGCACTTTGTGGCTTGGCCTGGAATCAGCTTTTTCTCAAAGGGGATCTGGATTTGTATTTGCGTGTGACCTACATATATTCCCTCACTCTGCGCACTGAGGAGGTTCAAGAACAGCAACATCCTAATAGCAAAGAGACATCTAATACCAGATGTGTCTCTGTGTACTGTTGTAATTGGTGGTTTAGTGGGGAGTAAGTTTAACTTCACTTCATATTATGATATGTATGGCTGCTGCAGATCAGATGTGATCTTAGAATGCAGTGATGAAAGCATAGGACTATTTACAAAGCCTTTGTCTTAGTTACTTTTTCTCATTGCTGAGACAAAATATCCCATGCACAAAATTAAAGGAGGAAACGTTTATGTGATTCACAGTTGATAGAGGTTTCAGTCCATAGTCAGCTGGCTCCAAGGCAGGGTAGTATGGCAGAGGAGCATCACAGAGAACAACAGTTCATGGTGGACAGAAGGCAGCAAAGCAGTGAAGCAGGGAAGAACCAGCAGCCAGTAAGCAGCAACAGTAGTTCTTTCTGTCCCTTTTCCTCTCTGCGGGCTACCACGCTCAGGTGCAGGTTGGGGCACCCTTATTCCTAGTACATCACCATGAACCAATCCCAGCAGCACGTCCTTAGTCCCAGTATCACACACTTTAGGTACTCCCAGAAAAGATTTAGTGAATTATTTTCTATTCGGTAGGGTCAGTACTCTTATTGTTGAAATTTTATTAAAAGTAATGTCTCTCCTCAAACAAACCAAAAATAGTGAAAAGGGTGTTGTTATTTTGTAATTTCTGTGAATCTCTTTGGTGTCTGACTGAAAACTGTCAGAATCTCATTTTTGCTTTTTTGTTAAACATACTGCAGCATCCCATGGCAATTAGCCTTGAAAAACTCCACTGTATACTTAGAATGATTGTGAAAAAGGGCAGGTGGCATTTTAGTGTTATTAAGAAAATAGTTGTAACCTTGCCGATCTCCTGAAAGGGTCTTAAGGTCCCACATGGATCTTGAAGGTCATTAGTGAGGTTTGTATATTTAAGGTCTCTAATGAATGTCCCAGATATTTGAAAGAACTGCCTGCTTTGTTTCTTGGAAACTCTTTTTACATCCCGGCCCTCTGTGACCTCTGGGAATCATTTGACTTACCACTTCCCAATGATTGTTCTTTCCCCAGTGGTGATTCTTTGCCTGTTCTTGTGCAGTTCCACCCTACCCATGCAGATTGGTATTTGTAGAAAGGCTCAAGGGTACCAGATGAGGAATTTCGTTTTTCTCTATGTAGGTTCTTCCTCATCAGTGTGGTGAGACTGCCAGATCCTCCTGCCTTCTTCACTGATTGCTTGCATTCAGACCATCTAGTTACTTGTAGAGCTCAACTCTTTTTTCTTTGGAGTCATAGTCCTTTGCTGGCTGTTGCTCAACATCTGTAGATAACTGTTTCACATGTTTTCCCAGGGTTCTAGTTGTTTATGGTAGGAAAGGAAGTCTTATAATAGTTATTTCTTCATGAGCAGGCATTGTAGACTTTTTTTTTTAAAACAAACTATGACTACTGAAAATTTTTATTAAGGTCTCATATGTCCTATTGTCTTTTTTTTTTTTTTTTTTTTGAGACAGGGTTTCACTATGCAGTTCAGGCTGGCTTTGAATTTACTTTGTAGCCCAGACTGGCCTCAAACTCACAGTGATTCTATTGGCTCAGCCTCCTGAGTCCTGGAATTACAGGTGTGTGGCAACATCCCTGGCTTCATATGTCCTTTTAAAATAATTTTTGTTTTCTTTTAGACTTGAGTGAAAATGATCATTTTAATATCCTGCTAACATTGACTAGAAACAAACTTCCCACAAAGAGAATATTTTTTCACTCTTATATTAGGAACGAAGAGTAGAATCATTTATAAATGTAAGTCATTTGTTTGATTTTTGATTTGGACAAATATGTGAACTGTGTATTTTTTCTTTTATGTCTCAGTCTTCTGGTAGAAGGAATGATAAGCAGGATTTCATAATCATTTTGCTTTTTAAGTCTTATACTTTAGAAGTTATTAGTTATTGTTGTAGTCAGGGGTTGTACACAGAGGACAATTAGAATCAAGACATAGAGTTTATAATATTATTTTTATAATGGTCACTGGGAGTTAACTTTGAGTGTGACTTTTCAGCTCCAGCGTAAACACTCATACCACTAGCACAGCTCCTTCATCCTGCTGGCATAGACTTTCTGGCTTCCACCGCTGACCCATGGATCCATAAAAGAAACTGGCGTGAGTCCTTCTTGTGGGCTCTGGACCTCCAGTTGGACTCGTGGGAGGCACTGTCCTGAGCTCTGGATTTTTATCTGGACTTATGCGGGACATTGCTGTGGGATTCAGGCTCTTGATTAAATAATCTGTCTTTGGTGTTGCGGATGTATTTCCTGCATTTTCCTGCAGGAAAAACAACAAAGACAAGGACTGTCCTGAAAGGCACCACAGCCATCCTCAGTGACATGGAGGCTCCGAGCTCCTCCGACAACAAGCATAGTCGGGTACGTGCCAGGAAGCCAGTGTGATGAGTTCATCCTGGAGACCAAGCGGCACATGTCTTCCTCTCCGGAGCCAGGAAGCAATGCTCGATGTGAGGACCAAAGTTTTTCCAGGAGAACCAACAGCTCACACAACAAATCCTAGGAGAACCCACAATGCTTCCTTAACGCCTCAACCCTCAACACCTCCCTTCTTCTCCACCTATTTATCTTGGCAACTTTCCTCAGGTGGAGCATCTTTGGTCAATGCTGTGCTGTTGTAATCCAGCTGGTGTTAAATTGACCACCAGTTCTTAATCCATAACAGTTACTGTTACATAGTATAGTTATGTAGACTTAGATTAAATTCTGGCTTCCTGTTTTACTAGGTATGTAAATGAGCACTACTTGTTTAACTGGGTTGGAGTCCCTGTTTCCTCATTTGTATTGTGCTTATAGTAATGCTTTGTTAATTAGGAATGCAAACTTCTAGCATAGGGCGTCTAATAATAGTGTTTTCCATAAGATGGAAATTCATTTTTCTATCTCTTCCTGTTCTTTACATTCCTTCATTCTTAGTTCTTATCTACACGGTTGCGTGATGATCCAAGATACCAGTGAATTTCACCCATGACAGCCTTATCCCCAGCATGAGACAGAGCTGGTGAAAAGGGACATGCCTCCCTTTTAAGAGACTTTCATTTCATCATATCCCATTGTGTTTAAATCTTACTAGCTGTAGCTTAGTCACATAGTCATACCTAGCTTTAAGAAAGTTGGGTGTTATGAAGAAAGAAGAGTGACAAAGAGTACCTTGTGTCAGAATTTAATGGGTTCCAAACTACATGAAAAATTTTGCAAGAGACAGTAAGTAGAGATCAAAATATCACCTTTGTAAGATGAAACATAACTTCAGTAAATCTGTAGCAATGTGTTTCTTAATATGGAACCCTAGAATTAAAAGACTTACTCATCTAGTTATAAAAGTACTTACCCAGGTAACACCTGCTTCTATTAAATTGGTGGCATGAAGGAACAAAACAAAGATTTACTTCCTGCCTGTAATTTTTTCTCAAGAGAAAAGGAAAGTGGATGAGAGGAAAAGAAGGTCCAGGAGAGTTACTTTGTTAACAGAAGTGGGGGAGTATTACCCTCTCTCTTCTCTCCTCATGCAATAGCTTATCCAAAGAGTTCAACAAATTGCCTGGCACATAGTAAGCGTTCATTATGTGGTGATTATTCTAATAGCAGCTTAAGTAATTCAAGTAGCCACCACTACTTCCTATCATCTGTACTTTATTTATTTATTTTTGAGACAGGTTTTTGGTATGCAGTTTAGGCTGGCTTGATCTCACTTTCTAGCCCAAGCTGGTCTCACCTTGCAAGGATCCTCCTGCTGCAGCCTCCTGAGTGCTGGGATTATAGGTGTGTGCCACCACATCTGGCTTCATCTGTACTTTTAATCTTCCTTAAATTGCTGTTTGAGAAACATAACGATTTTCTGGGCAATATGATTTTTGATTAATCATGAGATGAGATTGATAGCTTTAAGAGGCTTCATTATACTTTTTAGGATAATAGTTTTAAATTTTTGATGAGCTTGAAGTATCTTGCAAACTAATGAATCTTATGTTTACAGCATAAATTATATATATGATTTTTTGGCATATATGAACCTTAGGAAAAGGACCCATGGTTTAGATAAAATTTAAATAACTGTGAACATCTGTATATCACTGTAAGTTGATATTAATGATTTAAATAAGTATAATTAGTCATAAGGAAGGCTATCGTGGTAAAGATCATGTGAGATAATATTCAAACTATGACTATGCACATCTGGTAACTTTTTGACTTAAGCCAGTTACTAATCTGAGTACAGTATTAGTATTTTTTGAAAATCGGTAAAATGGTGACAGTAATAGTTCCTGTATTACTAGGTTGAAGAAAAAATAAAGTAATACATACAAATCATAATTTCTGGGCCAGACACAAAATATTCACTTGCTGTTTGCCACTATTGTTTTATTGTCACTAATGATTTACTGTTCTTGCCTTTCTAGCCTTTCCTTGATTATCTTGTAGGTTTCAGTGACAAAAGTATCCTGATTTCATAATTTAGAAATAAAGTTATTCTGAGCAAAGAGCTTTATCCTTTAGATCAGATTTTTAAAAAACTCATAATTACTATTATCTTTGTTGCCTTTGCTCTCTTTACATTAAGAAAGTTGGTTTTCTTCTGACTTGGACTCATCAATGAGAAGGCCTTTACTATGCTCTTCCAAATTTCCAATTATTTGTCTGCTTCCTCTTGTGTCATTGTAGGCCCATTAGAAAGAGAAAGATGTCAGTTTCATACCTCTGGCCTCTTGAGAACTTAGTAGTGATATTCGTGCTTTGTCGAGGCTATAGTGTTTTACATCTTGATCTGAGGAAAAATCCTTAACTTTCCCATTCCTTTTTGATGATAGAAGAGGCTTACACAAATGATTCCCTTAAGAGCTCTAGACCCCCAGCTTTTTTATAGGCTAATGTTTGATGGACTACTTCTGTTTAAGTTTATTGTTATTAAGTGTATCAGTTTGTGCTAGAATCTAATTTTTAAAACACATTTCAACCCACTTATTACTGTTTTGTTGTGGTTAGTTTTTAAATTACCTATTTTTTGGTGATGATTGAGTGACAACTCATTCCAGAAAATTATTCAGAAAATATAGAATCATTAAGAAAGTAAAGATCTCACATAGTTTTACTCCACCAAAGTAGTCACTTTTACATTTTTTGTGTGAGTCCCTCTAGACCCTTTTCTATAGTTGAATGTAGGTTAAAATTTTTGTTTTTCCCCTAAGTGCAGTGTATCTGGATGTACTGTTTTATATTCTACTTTCTTCCTAGCATAACTATATGTTTGCATGATTATTTTAAATACAGATACTCTTCTAATTACAGTAAGCCTATTGTAAGTTGTATTTTTAATGCACTTAATCTACTGAGCATTGTAGCTTAGCCACATAGTACAGTATAATGTAGCGTGTGATTGGTTACCCTGGAGATCCTCAGCCAACTGCCCACCATTTGAAGAGTGTATCTTACTGCACATTGCTAGCCAGAAAAATAGATCCAAATTCAAACTTTGAAGTATGGTTTCTAGTCATGAAGTATGGTTTCTAGTTATGAAAGCTTATTGCTTTCATAAATATTTTAAAGTCACAAGATTGTAAATCAAACTGTTATAAATCAGGTACCATCTGTAGTTACATACTACTTTATTGAATGAATATAATCAGTTCCTTCTAGTAGTGAACATTTAGGTTGTTTATAATGTTTTAGTAATTTAATCACACATCAATATTTTCCTATATCCATTTTTTAAGTCTTTTAAATGCATTTTTTAGAGGTTGAATCAGTGGGTCAATTGGTTCTGAAAGTATCTTTTTTTAATTAAATTTGTGTATTATTTGAAAATACGGTAATATTTTCTAATATATTATCAATGTCTGTGTATTTTAATTTCTTTCTTTGGTTCTTAAAAATTGAACATCTTTTTATATTTTTGACCTGTTTGCTTTTTTCTAAGGTTAATTTTCTGTTTTCTTATTTCCTGATGATACGTGTATTTTGAAAATGAGCAGAATTTTAGTTCTTGTATTAAATAACAGGTTATGTTTTCTATTTTTAAAAAAGGCTTGAGTCTTTTCTGGACTCAATTTTTCACCTAGCAGATTATTTTCAAATATTAATATAAGAAATTAAGTAACTAGTAAATAAAACCAAGCTTGTTAAAATTGTTTCCTTATCTAATGCACAATTGAAGATATTGGAAATCCTTAATGCTTTTTTGCACACAAAGATGCTATACTTGATTTGGTTTTGCTGTTTCTTCTCTGCTCGTATTTAGCTCTTGATCATTGTATTAGTCAGGGTTTTACTAGAGAGATCATATAACACAAAATAGACAAATGTATAAGAAATTACAAGATTGGCTTATGATGATCAGCCACAAGAGTTGGATGAGTAAGTGTGCAGAGGGTGTGTGCAAGCTGGAGACCAAAAGATTCAACTAAGGCTGAAGAATCTTTGCGGGAAGTCTGAAGGATCCGAGGCAGAGTCTGTGCTGGAAGCCAAGAGACGATGTCCAAGCCAAAGACAAAGACTGGAGCTCTTCTGAAGAATGGAACTTCATCTGTCTTTCCTTCCCTTTTATACCATCCAGATGAGCCTTTTTAGGGCTTAGAATTGCTAAACAATTTAGTTAAGCTTCTGAATGTCTCAAGTTGACACAGTCAATCAACTACTACAATTCACCCCTTGTCAACTTGGCAACCATACACATATCCTTAAAACAATCTCCAGATACAAAGACATGCATATTATTGTACCTAAAACCAGTACCCTGTGGATGGTGCCACGGTCTGCTGTCAGTTGGAGCAGTACCCAGGCTTTCCTTTCTTGGCTGGATTGCTGAGCACTCTGAACCTGATTCTAAGGAATAGGTTCTGTATGCCACTGCCATTCTGGAACTTGGTGTGGCCTTTGCCGCTATTCTGGAGCATGGCACTTGAGGTTTTTTCCACCAAGCAAAGTCTTTCACTTTTGCAGTTTTGAGGATGCAAAGAGTGGAGACCCGTCATCACTTTCCATGATGCCTTCAGGCCATCTTTTCTGTTTTCCTGTTCTTTCTCAGCAGGCAAGACCTCAACTCTTATCTTTACAGTCCACATCTATACTGGAGCTTTCTTTCTTGTCAAACTTGGAACATTTTAAATCAGTTTGCTGGGCTGTTTGCTTTTCATTCACAACATAAATCTGGCTAAAAGCCTCAACAATAGCCATGCTACTACTTTGAAATTCCTTCTGTCAGATTAATTAATCTGCTGCCCTTAATCTCAGTTTCAGGCAAAGTCTCTGGATACATGAGAAACTTTCTGGCAAGCTGTAACACACATCTGCAGTCCAACAACCAATGCAGTCCTTCTCAGCAGAAACCTCCAAGCCTGATCTTTACCTGCAGGATTTCTGTCAGCCTTTTGGTCTTTTGAGCTCTGGTCAGAATTTCCCATACAGAACAGCCTAAGGCATTCCAGTACTGTGCTTTCAGGTGACACCTTAGAACCTTTCCAAACTCTTCCCACAAGCAGTTCCCAAAAACTCTTAAACCACGTGGTTGAGTATAGTCACATCAACAACCCCAGTCTTTTGGTAACCAAATTCTGTCTCCATTATTTTCTCTCATTGCTGAAATAAAATACCTGATACCCAAAGTTAAGGAAGGAAAGGCTTATTTAGCACATAGTTTGTGGAGGTTTCAGTCTATAATCAATTGGCTCCAAAGCAAAGTGGCACATGGCAGAGGGCAACAGTTCATGGCAGTAGAAAACCGCACAAGCAATAAGAACAAAAGGGGGAGGAACAAGGCTCTTTCTCTCTCTTATATGGTATGCGGGCCACCCACTCAGGGCTGGTGTAGTACTCATACCCATAATTCTAGCATTGGATCATGAACCAATCACAAATTCTAGAAACCCACATCCATGACCTAAATGAGAATTTGGGTGAATCTAGACAAAGCATAACATTCAGCTGCTGATCTTGAGACTCATGCACATCCCTTTATGCAAACTGAGGCATTTAGTCCCTCTCCAAGATTTGCCAAAGTCCTAAACAGTTTCAGCATTGCTGAAATGTCCAGGTCCCACCTCTCCTCCAAGATAGAAGGTAAACTTAGCTACAAACCTCCATACAAATGAAAAGTTAAACATTTCTGGCATTCAGTGGTGCAAGATAGACATTTCTATTCCAAAAATTGCAAACAGGGGAATCCAAAGGAATGGGACCAAAGCAAGTCCAAAATCCAGCAGGGCAAACATTAAGTCATATAACATCTGAAGCAATCTGTGGCAAATTGTGAGCTCTCATGGGTTTGCATGGTTCTACCCCTGTGGCATTTGTGGTTATAGCTTCCAGGGCTTCTCTCTTATGTTCACTCTGCTCCACCCTTGTGCAGGTTCCCTTAGATGATCCACATTCCTGGCTTTTCCAAACTTCTGGTGTGTCCAGTGCACCTTTGGCTTTTTACTCACAGCTTCACACACTGTTCTCTCGGGGGCACACTACTTGGTCTCCCACAACTTCTGAAATCTAGGTGGAAACCTTTTTTTACCTCAAAACTCTTGCATTCTGCATTCAAAGTCTGGAGTCTACTGCAGTGTCCTGTGCAAGTCTGCTCCAGCAGGCCAATCAATAGGTCTGTGATGGAAGGCTGGAGAATCCAAGGCAGAAGCTGAAGAGTCTGTGCTAGAAGTCAAGAGATGACATCCAAGCCAAAGGCAAAGACTGGAACTCCTCTAAAGGATGGACCCTTATCTGTCCTTCCTTCCCTTTTATACCATCCAGGAGATGAACCTAGGGTGTAGAATTGCTGACTAATTTAGTTAAGCTTCTAAATGTCTCAAGTTGACACAGTCAACCACTACAATCATGATGTCTATATAAGTAAAATTTTATACTTTTACCTATATTTTTACATATATTCTTCCCTTTTATTACTGTTGAAATTAAAAGGAAATGGTAATTATTGATCCACTCATTTTAGTAAACTATGATTCTTTTTAACATCAAAAGAAAGATGCTTTGGAAATAATCTTGTGTATGACAAAATCCATCTTGTTTTTTCCTTGTTGCTTTTAGAAGAAAAACAACAGTGAAGACATTATGTATTTATGCAGATTACAAGTCGGATGAAAGCTACACACCAAGCAAGATTTCAGTCAGAGTAGGAAATAATTTTCATAATCTTCAAGAAATTCGGGTATGTCTTTTAAATTTTTAATTATGTCATCCTTAATTCTTGCTCTTTAGAAAATAATTGTGGTTGCCATTTGATTAGACAGATTAAAATATTAGCATATTAAAGGAAAATTTTTTGGTTATAGAAGGAAATTTGTTTGTGTGTGTGTGTGTGTGTGTGTGTGTGTGTGTGTGTATATATTTTTTTTTTTTTCTAATTCTCATTGTCACTTATATTTTCCCCAATATTTTTTTATGGAAGTTTTGAACACAGAAATTGAAAGAATTGTATGATAAATCCTAATATACTTATCTATTGGATTTTTCAGTTGTTAATGTTTTACTATATTTGCATTGAAATGTGTTAATCTCATATTTTATGCCTTTCAAAATAAGTTACAGATGTCTGTATATTTCACCTCAAATACTTCAGCAGAGTACACTAGTAGAACTATCAATATTTTTTCAGATAAAATTTATGTACAATTTTATATAAATTTATTTAGGCTATTTGGTGCATTTTGATAGATGAATGTATCTGTGTAACCCCAACTCATTTAAGATATTGAACATTTCCACCCACCCTAGAGAATTCATTTCTCTTTCTGGTCTGTCTATACTTTCACCCTACAGTCTGAGGTAAATACTGTTGTGGTTTCATTTGATTGTTTCCATTGATCAGTTTTTTCTGTTCTAGAATGTGATAGGTGGAACCATATAGGATATAACTTTAAAAAAAATTTTTTTTTTATTTAAAGAGAGAAAACAACAAAGAAACAGGAAAAAAGGGTAGAAATAATACAGAATTACAAAAAAATAAATAGAAATCACTAGTTGATAAGTTACATATTGCCATCTTAGAAATAGTTGTTCAGGTTACAAAATTAAAGCATACAAAGTGACATTCAAATAGTGACACTGCCAACAGTTCTGCTCAATGATCCAACAAAAACTTAGTAATATGGTTATCAGTCCTACACACTTGTTTTTTTTATCTTAAAGAGGGTACAATTAAACATATCAAGACAGAATGAAACAGTTCATAAAGAAACAATTTAAAGAAATACGGATTTCAAAGCAAGTCCACTGGAGATCTTCACTGTCTATCTTATTGTCTCTAGTTTTCTTCCGAATAGTTGTCCTCATCACACACATTGAATACATACTGTGTACTATAGAACTAATCAAATCATTATAGGGTGATGAAGGCTTTTTAGGTCTTCAAGACCTGACATTGGGGAAGTCAATAATGACTACCATAATGTCTATCATTCTCTTCGTAGTAGCTGTCCTTATCTTTATGTATGCTGCAATTGGACTTAAGAGACTAGAGTAATATCACTCTGAACAGTGAATAATAGTATTGCTAGATTTCATATCAGAATGTTACAGAGTTAGCATTGGGTTTGTTAGTGTCTCTTCTTCTTCAGAATATCTGTTCATTACATTGTGCATTATATAATCTGTTCCCGTAAATATTTAAAAAATTCTTCCCATGTGTGAATTTCTACTTGTATATCTATCAAGACCACAAAACAAATTCCTAGAAAAACATGCAATGAAAAAGACACGTAAGACCACAATGTTAGGTGATCTACGGTAGTTACTGTGCTTTCTCTTGATATTTTCAATAGACTTGTCCACATCATCAGGCTTAGTACAGTTAAGCATAGTATTACATAGCTATTTTTATAAAAACACAACTTTGAAGACATTGTAGGACTTGAGAGTGGTTAATAATCAAAACCAGTATGGATATCTTTTACATCTTGTAGTAGTTGCCTCTACTCTTAGACTTGATACTATCAAGCATACCAAATTCAAATAAAATCAGCCAGGGCAAAACTGTGGTCTAACAAGCCAGCTTCAAATAAGATCAGTTATAGTAAGACAATGTAAGTAATACAGGGTTTCAGTTTAAGTTATTAGGAAATTAAGGATAGTTAGCATGGTATAACCTATTTTGGGGTTAGATGTCTGTGCCCTCAAATCTGATATGAGACTGGAACAAAATAAAATCAAACTAAACAGAATGATAAGACTACTGTGACTTTTAAATCCTGATACACTATTAACAATGACCTCTGCCTTCCTTTTTTAGGCTATTTTTCATCTTTCCCTTTCTCAGGATGCTTTGTATGTTTTGGGTCTCACTAGCCCCTTTAGTTTTTAGATTAGGGGGCCACCCTGTTATCTATCTGAGTGTTGCTGAAACTTTTTACCCCTGAGCTTGATCTTGAGCTGTACTCCTTTACTTACTAAAGTCATAGGGTTTTCTTTCCTTCCAACTGTGTAGTTCTACCCTGCCCAAAAGTGTCATAGCTTTCCAATCTATCTGTCGCTGCTGAATGAGTTGTCTCTATTTCTCTCTGGTTTCCTGTCACATCTAGCATTGTTTTTTCATCTTTGACTTTCAGTTTATTAACCCTCTTTCTGATTGAGTGTATTTCCTATTCAGAGCATCTTGATAGAACCTGCCTCCTAATCTACTCTGCCTGTTTCTCTTATTTTTTAATTTTAGTGTATCAGCGCTATCTATATTAAAGATTATAGCTTATCGTCTCTGCCTCATGTCTGCTATTCTATTTTTCTGCTATAATTTGTCCACTTTACTCCTTCATTCCACTGTCTGCCCCATTCATTGAGGCCTCTCTGCCACTGTTGCTGGAATCCTGGTATTTTTTCTTCTCTCTCTCTGGAATGTCCTTCAGTATTTTTTGTAGGGTTGGGTTGGTGGCCATGGACTCCCACAGTTTCTCTTTGTCTCAGAAACATCTTACTTCTCCATTAATTTTGATAGAGAGTTTTTCTGGGTACATCAGTCTTGGTTGCAGATTATTTTCTTTTAGGGCTTGGATTATTTCCTCCGAGGCTCTTCTTGATTTGAGAGTTTGTGTTGATATATCTGTCGTTATTTTGATAATTTTCCCCTTATAGGTAATGTGCTGTTTCCCTGGCTGCTTTTAATATTCTGTTCTTTTGGTGAATTTCTGGAATCTTGATTATTATATATTTGGGTGTAGATCTGTTTTGGTTGTAGGTGGCTAGAGTTCTGTATGCCTCATTCACCTGGATATCATTTCTATTTCCTATGCTTGGGAAGTTTTCCTTTATTATTCTGTGAATAGTCTTTGTAGTTCATTTTTGGTTACTCCTGCTTCGTTGTTCACATGCTTTAGTCTTAAGTTATGTATCCTCTTGTCTTCCTCTAGCCTTTGAATTGTTTCTTCCTGGTTTCTTCTTATTTTTAAGAGTTCTTTTCTTTCACGATCATATATCATAAATCTCTCTTCAAGTTTCAAAAGGCTAACTTTAGTTTCTGTCAAGGCATTTTGGCAGTTTTCAATGGAGTTATTAGTTTCTTGATAATCTCTTTGGATCTGTTTCGTGTATTCTAGGTTATGTTTAAATTTTTTATAAAGATTTCTCTTTCTTTTCTGAGTTCCTCTGTTTTTCCATCTGTGTTCTCTTGGGAGGGGCTTATCTTTTCTTTAATTAATCTTTTTATATCTTGCCTCACTTGGATCAGAAGTACAGTTTTAAATTTGTCTATGAGGTCATGAAGTTATTTATGTCCGCTGATGCTGTTTCTCGTATTGGATGGTTACTACACTGGTTCTCTTCTGTATTTACTTCTCCTGGGCTTATTTTCCCAGGTTCAGCAGCTGGAGGTTTTTTTTTTAAATTTCTATCTTTTGTCATGTTTCTGGTTTCTTTCAGACACGTGTGTCCTCGGGGTCTCTGGCCCTCTCCATATTGCTTAGGGTCTGACTGGGGTTTTGTTCCTTCCTCAGTTTGCTGTTATCTGAGATACACACAGGGATGCAGGGACGGTGCAGGCTAGCCTTGAGCCTCTGAGCCAGTAAATCCACAATTTAGGCTGTACCTGTGGACGTAACAGAGTCATGATAATTTTGTACCTGCTTATTGGGTCCCAACCAGATGCATGGCTTAGCCCCAGCAGATCCTGCCAGTTTTTGCCAGTTCTCTCTGCTCCAGGGGTGGCTGACTGATGTCACCACGGTGTTGGGCTCTGCCCAACTCCAAGATGTCCTCCACCAGTCCTCTTTGTATCGGGGGCGACTGACTGATGCTGCCGCAACGCTGGGCTCTGCCCAACTTCAAGATATCCTCCAGCCAGCAACAGCAGCCCCAGGACCCAATCCCTAGCACTCACTGGGAACCGATGCAGATCTTCTTCTTGGGTCCACTCCCACACTGTGCCGCATGTCTTCACTGTGCTCCTAGCACAGCACGGATCTGTCAGAAAACTGTGTGGTGCCTGGCTTCAGTGCCCAGGTGTATGGTCCTCTTGCAGTCTCCTCCGGTGTGGCCAGGTGGCTCTGGCTGCTTCGCAGGTCCCCAGGACCCAATTTCCAGCACATACCAAGAGCCAATGAAGCTGTTCCCCTTGGATCCACTGCTCACTATGCTGCGTCCTCCTGTTAAGGATTCGACTCCCGTTATTGGCAGCTGCGGTCTCAGCATGACTTTGGATTGTCCACTCACACCTATTACAGCATGGAATGGGTCTCAGTGAGCGTGCCGGGTTTCAGTTCTCCACCTGTGCTTTTCCTTCCTCTTCTAGTTTTATTTTTCCCTTTGGTTACTGCCTCTGTTAATAAGAATCGTTATCCAATCGTCTGGCCCTCTCCAGGTTGTCAGATTCTAGCATCTGATCTGATTTCTCTGGAGAGGCTCTCCATCCAGCCCCCTAGCAAGCTGCCATTTTTTTTTTTTCATATAGGATATAACTTTTACATGTAAGATTTCCTTCAGCCTAATTTTGGGAGGATTCATTCTTGTCATGGCATGCATTGGCGTTTCATTCTCTTTTACTTCTGAGGTGTATTCTCTTGTTTTAATATACCACCAGATATTTTAGGTGTAACTTGTTGAAGCTATTAGGACAATGTCCCCCAATATTGGCATTTCAAAGACATTCTCAGTGTCTTTGAATTGTGCTCTGTGAAACTCTCGATTCTTAGCATTTTTTGCCAGAAAAAAATTTTTTTTTTTTTTGTCTTTTTTGTTTTTGTTGGTACCAGGGATTGAACTCACGACTGCCTGCTTGCAAGGCAGGCGCTTATGCCGCTGAGCTAAATCCCCAGCCCCGCCAGAAAAATTATTAAACTGAAGCAGTCATTAAAATTGGGTGGTTTTGAGAGATCTGGGAAGACCTAAGTGATCTAGTTAATTTGAGGGCTAGACTGTTACTTGACTTAGTGCTTATATTAAGATTATGTTTCTGCATTTATATTTCTTATTTGAGTTAGTAATAAACTCCTTAATGAAAATCACAAATACTGTCATTTATAGCTTATGTACATTGAATCATCTTTGTATACCTGGATACGTTCCAATTGATCAATGTGAGTGAACCTTTAACGCGCTGTTGAACACAGTTTGCTAGTGTTTTATGAAGGAGTTTTCACATGTACAGTTTTTAGGGTTGTTGGCCTATGCTTTTTTTTTTCTCTTTGTCTCATTTTGATATCAGGCTAGTACTTGCCTCATAAAATGAGTCTAGAAATATTCTGTTTTACTCACTGTATTAGTTTTTCCATATCTGGGAAGTAATCTTAAAGAAAGTTTTAATTTGGCATATAGTTTCAGGAGATTGAGTCTGTGATTGGCTGGTTCAACGGCAGAAGCATCATGTTGGGGGATAATGGCAGAGGAAAGCTACCCAGTTCACGGTGGGCAGGAAATGAGGGGAGCAATGCCAAAGAATAAGGAAGAAGTTACCCTGTATAGTACCCAGTGCCACACTTCTATGACCCACGTGAACGTATGCTTTACCAATCTATGGGCGACTCCCAAGCCAATCATGTTGACACAGTTAAGCCTAAATGTCAGTTTTTTAAAGGAGTTTAAGAAGGATGCTTATTTGTTTAAAAATATTTGATATATTCGGTAGCAAAGCTATCAGATCTTGGGCATTCTTTGATGGGAGATTCTTTATTACTCAGTTTTCTTATTATTGGCTTGTTTGGATTTTTCTATTTCTTCATAACTTAGCCTGGGTAGGTAGATAGTACGTTTCTAGGAATTCATCCTTTACTTCTAGGTTATCTAATTTGTTGTTGTAAAATTTTAGTAGTTTCTTATGAGCGTGTATATTTCTGTGGTTCTCTTTAGTTCTGATTATCTTTTTGAAAAGCATGTTTTGGTTTTGTTGACATTTTGGTTTTAAGCTTATTTTTCATTATTTTGTTGCAATTATTTCCTTTCTCCTTATGTCAAGCTTTCTTTCTTTCTTTTTTTTTTTTTGGTTCTTTGAGATGAAATATGGTTGTTTATTTGAAATATTTGTCACAGGGGTTTATTGTTATGAATTTTCCCATTAGAACTGCTTTTGTGCATCCCATATGTTTTGGTATTTTGTGTTTTCATTCTCACTTGTCTTAAGGTATTTTTAAGTATTTCCCTTCAGTTTCTTCTTTGTTCTGTTGGTTGTTTGGGAGCATGCTGTTTAATTTCCATGTGTTTGTGAATTTTATGAAATTCCTCCTATTTTAAATTTCATATAATTATAGCCAGAAAAGATACTTTATATTATTTTAGTCTTCATAAATTTATTAAACTTGATTTGGAGTTCAAATGTACAATCGGTTCTGGAGAATGTTTCTTGTGTGCTTGAGAAGAACATATATTCTGCTATTACATGGAATATTCTATGTATGTGTTAGGTCTTCCAGGTTTAAAATATAGTATAAGTCTTAATATTTCCTTATTGATTTTCTTCCTCAGGGACTATTAATTGCTGAAAGTACAGTGCTATATTGAAGTCCACTGCTATTGCTGTATTGTAGGCTGTCCTCTACAGTTCATTTCATATTTATTTTATGTATTAGTTGCTGGAATGTCATATATGTACTCACACATGTATCACATACATGTATATATAAATTACCTATGTATAATTGTCAAATCTGCTTTCTGGATTCGTCCCTATTACATAACAACCTTCTTGGTCTCATTTCACAATTTTTCTCTTGAAATTTATCTGCAATAGGCATTGTTACCTCCTCTTCTCTTTTGATGAGAATATTCTCTTTTTTTGCTCTCATTTGCACAGAATATCCTTTTTTCTTCCCTTCACTGTGTATATTCTCAAATGTAAATTGAGACTCTTGTAGGCAGCAGATGGTGGGGTTTTGTTTATATATTAACTAATCTATGTCCTTTGATTTAAGAATCTAAGCTGTGTACATTCACTGTAATTATTGGTAGGTAAGGCCTTGATACTGCTAATTAGTTCATTTTTTCTTCTTGTTTGTTTTTACTTAGAAAACAAGGTCTCATTATATAGTCCAGGCTGGCCTTGAACTTACTATGCAGCCTAGGCTGTTTGCAGATTTACCTGTCTCAGCGTTCTGAGTGCTGGGATTACAGGTTTGTGTCATCAAGCCCAGTCTGTATGTTGTTTTTTTGGTTATTTTGTTACTCCTCCATTCCTTTCTTCTCTATCTTTATGATTAGGTAATTTCCTGTAGTAATATGCTTTGATGTAATAGGAAACCATGATTAGCATAATATATCCCATTATAGTCAAAATAGCTGCCCCTACCACATGACAGCATAAAATCCAATAAAACAAGACAAAACAAAGCCAAACCTAACAAAATTGTGTAAACAATACAAGAGTTCAAGATAACACAGTAAGAAATTGACAGTAGTTTGCACTTTTCTCTCCCAGGTGTTCCCTCTCCTTTGCTCTTACATTAACTATTTTGCTTTTGGATCCCATTAATTCCTTTTGTTTCTTATGCGAGGGTTCATACATATGAGTTTGAACTGTTTCAGCCATGAACATGATCTTCAGTTGTGTCCATTTACCTACAAGAGCCTTGAGATTATTCTACTTACAGCCGCATAGCTTTCCATTGCATGATAATATCATATCTTTCTTATCCATTCTGCAGTTGATGGGCAAATTACTTTTGCTTTTTTTTTTTTTTTGTTCTCCTGTCACATAGAACAATTGTTTTCTCTCTGATTTTTAGTCCATGAATTTCCTTTCCAGTTAAATGTGTTTCTTGTGTACAGTGTATTGATGGATCTTGTTTATTGATCCACTCTCTCTGTGTTTCTTTTAATTGCTGTCCTGAGGCCATTTACATTAATGGTTATATCCGGCATACATTAGTTTGTCTCTGCCATGCTATCCTCCTGTTGTTGGCCGTCCACTTTTCCCCTTCATTCTGTTGCCTGTCTTGTTTGGTGATTGCCCTCTGCTGCTATTCCTAGAACCATGGTCATCTTTATGTCTCTCTAGAATATCCTTTAGCACTGTCTGTAGGGTTGGTTTGATAGTCATGGATTCCTTTAGTTGTTCATTATCATGGGAGTATCTTATTTTACCATCAATTTTAAAAGATAGTTTTGCAGGGCAGATCAATCTGGGTTGGAAATTGTTTTCTTTCAGGGTTTGAAACACTTTACTCCAAATTTTTCTTGACTTGATTGTTTGTGTTGACAAGTCTGCTGTGATTCTGATTGGTTTTTCTTTATAGGTGATCTGTCTTTTCTCTAACAGCTTTTGATATTCTATTCTTATGCTGAATTTCTGGGATCTTGATTATTATATGTTTGGGTGTAGATTTATTTTGGTTATGGCTAGTTGGAGTCCCATATGCCTCACTTACCTGCATGCTAGATCCATTTACCATGTTTGGGAAGTTTTCTTCTATTCTGTGAATAACCTTTTAATATCATTGTGTTGACTCCTGCTTCTTCACCTACACCTGTCACTCTTAAGTTATGCTTCTTTGCATTGTCTTGCAGCCAATGAGCTGTTATTTCCTGATTCTGTGTTTTTTTTTCTTTTTTTAAATCTTTTTCCTTTTTATTGGTACCAGGGATCGAACTCACGACTGCCTGCTTGCAAGGCAGGCGCTTATGCCGCTGAGCTAAATCCCCAGCCCTGATTCTGTGTTATTTTTAAGAGATCTTTCCTTTCATGATCACTAGCCGCAATCCTGTCTTCGAGGTTTGAAAGTCTTCTGTCTTCAGTCTCTTTCAAGCGGTTTTTCCAGCTTTCAATTGAATTTTTAATTTCCTGTATCTCTCTTTTAATCTATTTCATGAATTGTAATTCCTTTTTACATTCATTTAAGGTTTCTACCATTTTCTTATACTCCTCTTTATTGTCTCTGTCTTCCTGAGACCTGCTGAACAATTCTTTTAGTATGTTTGTGATTTCTTCTTTTACCTGAGACGTTACTTGTGATTTGACTGCTTTTACAATCTCATGAAGTTGTTTCCTTACTTTAGTTGCTGTCCTCTCAGAGATTTCAGTGTGTGACTTCTGTTTTCTTCCATGACTATATCTGCTAGACTATGTGTGGGCTGGAGGTCTCAGTTTGCCTCTTGTTCCTTTGTCTTGACATTCTCCTGGGTTCCTCCCAACAAGCTGGTTGTGGGGCCCTGGGTACTTCCTGTGTTGGCTGTGTAGGGGGATGGGGCAGGCACTGGTTTCCTCTAATTCCAGATTTACAGGGAGGTAGTAGGGTGTGGAGCAGGCTTCTCTAGAGCTATGCAGGTACACTGGCTTTGCTGACGATCAGGGTGCATGCAGGTGGGGCTGCTTCTCTCAGCCTATGTGTTTACACTGGGACTCCCATGATGGTGGCAGACATCCAGGGGTGTGTTTGTCTGATTCTGCTAGTGGATGACGGCTGCCTGAGGGAACCAAGGGCCTCCAGTGGTGACTATGGATCCCCAGGGCTTATTTGGCTGTGTGTCCCTGCTCCTGCTGGCTGCCTGTAGGAGGAAGCCTTTTGATCGCAGCTCCTGAGGATAAAGGTGGATCTGCTGGTTCTTTCTGCCCACGCTGGCCACTTGCAGGTCACCTGTGGCCTTTTGGTGGCAGCATCTGGAAGGCAGAGGCCAATCTCCTGGTTCTTTTGGCCCATGCGGGGCATGTTTTACTTTTAAGAACAATGTCAGCCTATTTAAATATCTTATGTTGATCATTTATTATCTTTCAAAGTATTTCTCTGTATTTTCTTGAAGCTTATTGAGCTTAGGAATCTTAAAACAACTTGAATTCTTTGTCAGGTAGTTATACATGAGTGCCCTTTTCTTTAGAGTTAGTTATTGGCATATTATCCTGTTCCCATGATGGTATAATGTTTCCCTAATTTTTCTTGATTTTCATGGACATATTTTATTGCCTTTATATATGAACAAATAGGAATATTTGTAGGTGTGTCTTTGTCTGGTAAAGCTCATCACCAGTAGGCCCATCCAGGATTCTGAGAGTTCAATGTGGGCCATGGATGGACTTCTTGCTAGAGCTTGGACTGGTACCTGGGTCTGAAGAACTGGACCTGTGACTTCAGTCTATGAGTGCAGGGTTAGAGCCTGTTTCTGTGAGGGACAGCCTGAAGCCAGTGTACAGAGGCTGATTTGGCTGTGGGGTATCCTTGTTCTGAGTTTCCTAGGACCTTCCAAGTGCTAAAATGGGCCTGATCACTGTGTCTGCTGGAATAGGCCTAGACTGTAAATCTGTAGAGGCTGGCTTAGTGCTGGTGTAAACCTGTAGCCTGAGCCCATGGAACTAGGTTTGGATCTTGAGTCTAAGGGAGTCACTTGGGGGGCATTCTGAAGGCACCAGAATTTATTGGGGTAGACTTAGGCCTGAGGTCTGGTAGAGCTGGCCTGGAATGTGGCCTGATGCCAGAGGAAGCAAGGAGAGTAGGCTCACAGGATGACCCCATAGCCTGGATATGTGGGTGTTGTCCAAATCTTTAAGGATCTATGGATCCTGTGGCTGCAGAAGCCAGCCTGGAACGTGGGCCCACAGGGATGGTCTAGAAGCATAGATCTTTGGTCGCCAGCCTAGCACTGGGGTCTTAGGATCAGTGCAGCACTGAACAGGCCTTGAGCATTTTACAGTGGGTATCAATCTGATGCCTGAGACCAGAGGTGCTGTGGCACTGGACTGGACCTGCAACCTGGGTTTGTGTGGACTTGGATTGGACTGATCTAGCACCTAGGGTGAGTCTGGCATTACAATGACTGAGTAGCAGGATCTGTGGGTACTCACCTGATGACTACGGCTTTGGGCACTGACATTGTATTTGGGAATATGTGAAGCCATGGGCCAGCTTGGTGCAGAGACATTTTAGAGCTGCCGGGGTTGGTCTGTCCCTGGAACATACCTAGAAGTTAGATCTGTGTTAGTTGGCTTGGTGGTAGGGTAGGCCTAGAGCCTCAGTATGATCTAGAGCCTTGTGCTGTAGGATTTGGCCTTGTGCCGGGTACATCTGGCATTCAGTCCATGGACATGCTGTGACATGCTCCTTGGTGCTGGCTTTTATTGAGTTGGGCCCCACTTCAGGTCCGAGGCAAAGTCCATAGGTCATTTCTTTCCTCTTGCCTTGAGAAATGTATTTCTCTCCTGTTGTTTGCCTGGGAAGGATACCTATTGTAAAATTGTCCTTCCTGTTCTCTTTAATACATTTTTTCTTATTTCTGTGATACACTCAGATTCTTATGAAGGTATTTTTGTAGGCACATGTGGATAGTTGTATAAGTTGGTATTTCTGTAGGAAAATAAGTGTTGGAAAGTCCCATTTCAATATCTTACCGACATTCAAACTTAAGTTCATTGCTTTAGGGTGACTATATGATCTTGTCGACAGTTGTCTTATTTTAATATTAAAAAACCTTTCTTAAGAAATAATTTTTTGAGATGAAGTCATGCCAAATTGTCAGAATATCATGGATTACAGGAATGCACAGCTGTACTTGGCTGAGAAGTACAGTTTGAAAATTAACTTTTGTTTTTGTAAATGATGTTTTTTTAAAATAATTTTTTGTCTGATGACCGGTGTTCTTTCCACTCAAATAAATTTATAAATAAATCAGCTCTTAAGTTTTTTAAGTACTTCCATTCACTCTAGAACTTTTTAAATTGTTTAAAATTAATTTCCTTTAAAATTTTTTTTATTTTAAAGAAAATAAAATCCAACAAAACAGAACAAAGCCAGTCAAAACAAAGCAGCAAAATTGGTACAGAACTTCAAAGCAGGATACTAGGAAAACAATGTAGTTACCATAGTATATCTTGTTATCTTCATAGTAGTTGTCCATTCCATCAAGTATAGCAAAATAAAACCAAAAACAAAACAGAATCAAAACAATATTGAATAAAACAGTTAATCAGAATAACATAAAACAGTGAGAACAATATTGGGTTTCAAAGAACAGATAGAAGGAAATCCCCCATATTTGCTATATTGCATACTGTCATCCTCCCAATAGATGCTCAGACCACTGGCTCCAGGCCTGCAAAATCAACCAAATAGTGCAAGCATTTTGCTTTTTGTACCTTAGTTGCTGTCAACTCAGCCTGTCTTCCTAACCAGCCAGTTGCTTGGGAGAGGGGTGGGGAGGTTTGGAGTGCTGATTTTTCTTTCCTTAGGGTGATTTACCAGAAAGGCTGGCTAGTTTCTTCTTGGTTGGTTCTTCCCAATCGCAGCATGGCCGGTTCTTGGGAAGCGCTGACTTTCTAAAGTTATTTTTTTTATTGTAGTCATAATTTGACCAATTTCTAGCCCTCTTTTAGTCAAATACCTGGTACATTTAATAACTGCTTAGTGCTCCAACGATGAGATATTTCTTATAATTTGTTAAATATTTCATATTAACCAAAATATAGCACTAATATTGAGCAGCCTTTTATGGGTAGAGTTGTTTTACTATAATAACTAAAGATTGTTGTATTTCCTCAGACAGTTAAAACGTGAACTCCGTGTTTTTGTTTGGTGTGTATTCGAAATGGCCACTAGATGTCACTGTTGTCCCTTTCCAGTTTCATTTTCTAGTTTTAGGTTCAGCGCCTTAAGTAGTCTTAGTCATATTAGTTTTTTCTTAGCATATATGTATTCAAGAACTCTTTTAATTCATCTTGTACTTTTTTTTGTGAAATGTACATCTTCATACAGGACTTCAAGATTTATATATTAAAGATTTTTTTTATATTCTATTGCAAATTTTACTAACATTAAAGGGATTTTGAGAGGTTAATAGAAGAAACTTTAAGTGCTATTTGGACCTTGTAGAATACTTTTAATCTAGTCTTTGCTTTTATTATATCACATAAGTGCTGAAACATTAGCTGTTTAGTAGAAAGGCTCTTATGGGCAGTCTCTTAGCTTTTTCTTGGTGTATTTTTATTTCTGTGTGGTGACCACAGATCCTCATGAGACTACTAAGCCTAAATATTACCAGGTGATAAGTTGTTTTCCGGAAGAACTTAATGAATGTACTGCTTTTTTTGCAATCGTTCTCACTAAGGGACCATAAGTTTGGGATATTGCTTAAAAATATTAGTGCCTTATCCTTTGTAGCTTATATTATGAAGGAAACTTTTATTCTTTAACTATATATTTTTATATCTGATTTATTTTGTATACCATTTTATTTTATCAGTTAAATAATGAATACTTAATAGCATTTTATTTTTAAAGGAACGATAAACCAGATTATGATTTTATTTTTAACTTTAATATAAAACTACCTGTTTATACAAAAATCTCTTCTAACTCAGTTATCAAGACAAGTGATTAAAGTACTATAAATGTTTATGAGGTTTTTTTTTTGGATTTTAAATATTTTATTTAAAAGGAAAAAGAGAAAAAAAAGCAGAACAAAACAGTGTAAGGGTACAGGTAATTCAGAACTACAGAAAAGCAAAAAAACCAACAGTATGCTATCACTAGTTAATAGATTACTCGCTATCATTTTAGAAATGGTGTTTCAGGTCACAGGATCAAAGCACACAAAGCGAATATTCAAACAGTGAGACTGCAAACAGTTGTGTTCAGTAATCCAATCCAAACTATTAATATGGTCTTCTATGTAACACACCTAAACACCCTTGCTGTTGTATCCTTCAGGGCACTTTTCTTTCCCTCTCTTTATTACAACAAAATTTACACATTTTGGGCTTAATTGCTCCCTTAGATCATACTACTTTTTTTCTTGTAAGAGAATAAAATCAAGCATGATAAAACAAAGCTGTTAGTCAAAACCAAGGATAGACATAGCACATGTTTATGAGGTTTTTAGAGCCATCATTTCATTAGTTATAGAACTGTTTTAACTGGAAAATCCAATAAAATCTTTTGTATTTTTCCTAGATGCTCACCTGTTGAACAGTATGGTGTATGATGTGGTCTTGAATGGGTTTTCCCTTTTTTTTTTTTAATAAAAATTATGTATTTGTTTACTTGAAACACTTCAAATACTCATTTGTTTATAATTTATTATTATTATTATTTTGTCTTTTTCATTTTTATCGGTACCGGGGATCGAACTCACGACCGCCTGCTTGCAAGGCAGGTGCTTATGCCGCTGAGCTAAATCCCCAGCCCCTATAATGTATTATTGATTTAAAGTAGAAACTGTTAAAAATTTAAAGATGAGAAAAGTGAATGATTGCCCCAGTTATCTCAAAATTATTCCTTTTCCATCATGTATTCACCTCCATTTCCGTTATAAATCATATACTATATCTAGATCTTGGTTACTGCTACTAAGAAATGACTATGAATGATCAGGCCTTTCCTTTTATAATCTGGAGGGTATATTTTAACCTCTTTATTTGAGGAAGGGCTTAAAACAGATTCTGCTGAATAGCTGCAAGTTTATAAAGCTAGATTTAGCCAACCAGAATATTTTGTTGCCTAAATTGATTTTATTTATGCTACTTATTCTGCTTTTTTGTGTTCAGAGTTTTCCTTAACACATAAATTGAGATTTAAGGACTTTTAGTAAGACTTTGCAATGTGTTACTTCTATAGAGGAAACTAGAGAATTTAGCACTTTGAAAAACTTTGTTTCTGTATCTATTTACAATCCTTCATCTCATTGTTTTACTTTTGTGCAAGAAATCATGTTATTTAATGAAAGTTTTTGCATAACCATAGTGTTTTAAAATTTGAAAGTCCTTTTTATTTTTTCTTCATGTTTTGGCACAGTATTGTTCTTTTGCTTTCAGAAAGGATGGTATATATGAAGGAATTTTTTGTCATTAAGAATTTGGAACCAAAGAACACTGCATCTTTGATGTGACTATTAACATTTTAAAACATCTTAAGCTGAAATTCATTTAATGTCCTTTGAATTTGCTAACTAGTTATATGTTTACTTAAAAACTATTATAGAACTTTTTGTACTTAAATACTTAAATGTAACATTAAAGTGATTTAACACATAATTATGACAACTGTCAATATTATTTTTAAGGTATTGTATGAAAAATAACTTGTTAGCTTACTATTAAGCAGATATTTTCAGCATATATGAAAGTTTTCCTTTGGTTCATTGTTAGTACTTCTTTTTGTCTTCAGATTATAATGCTATTACCAAGTGATTTTTTTTTTTTTTTCCTTTAAGGGAAGGCTTGAAGCCAAGTATGGCGGTATAGGCCTGTAAATCTAGCACTTGGGAGGCTGAGGTAGGAGGGTCTCTGAAGTTTGGGGACAGGCTAGCTTACAAAGTAAACTCAAGGCCTCTCTGAACTGCATAGTGAAAACCTGTCTCAAAAAGGTAAGAGAGAGAGAGAGCAGACAGACAGACAGACAGAGAAAGCTTGCAATATATCTTCAATATATCTTCAATATTGAAAAAGTTATGACGATAGTTTCCCATTCTTCCGTGTAAGAGAACCTTTTGACTCTCGACGTGTATCCTGAACCAGTGGCACTGCTGTTTGAGTCCATATATGGTGCTTTGACAGACGTGGTTAATAAGTCAGTTTGTGTTAAAATAATATTTACTATTATAATTTAAGTTCCATTATGTGTGTGGCGTAGTAAGGAGATACAAAGTTCCTAACTCTCCATCAGTCTTAAAATATACTCACTCATATTTACTTTTGTATGAGAGACCTATTTTAAACAATTGATATAAACTGGAATGACTTAGGCAGTACCTACAAATATAAATTGGTTTGATAGGAAAGAGAACATAATTACTGCATACATGAAAAAAAGAGCTTTTGAATTTTTAACTACTTACAAAGTAAAATTTTTTGAATTAGTTTTTATAACTAAGCTGTTCATATTTTCAGTTAACATAGACTGTTTCCATGTGACATGTAATTTTTATTCCAGAAATACTATCTACTATTATGGCATTTCTATAAAAAGGGATTTATCCTTTATTCTGTAAATACTTATTTGGAGCCTGCTAAATTCCAGGCACCATGTTAGATCCTGAGGATATAGCAAAATAAATCACAAGTTCTGCCTTTCATTGTCTGGTGGTGAAGAAGCAGATAGTTCAACAGTCATAATGTTTTTTTTAAATGCAAGTGTAAGTATAGTCTAATAAACTGCTTTTGGCTAAAAGGAATCCCATTTATATTACCTTAAAACAAGTAAGAAAAAAATAGGATTACATTTAACCAAAGAGATGAAGAACCTTTACAATGAAAACTCTAAAATATTGGTGAAAGAAACTGAAGAGGACACAAAAAATGGAAAGACATTCTGAGTTCGTTCGTAGATTAGAAGAATCGGTGGCAAAATGTCCATTTTAGTCAAAGCGATCTACAAGGTCAATGTAACCCCTGTCAAAATTCCAACAACATTCTTCATAAAACCAGAACAATTATTCTAAAATTTGTGTAGAATCATACAAAACTCTATATAGTAAACAGTGAAAGTAATCGAGCTAAAAGAACGAGTCAGGAGGCATTGTACTGCCTGCCTTTAAAATATAGTCACGGCTATAGTGCTTAAAGTGGCATGATGTTAGGTTAGAAAAAAATAATAGCTGGGCATAGTGCCGCGTGCCTGTAATCCTAGCACTCAGGAGGTACAGGCAAGAGGATCGCCCCAAGTTAAAGACCGGCCTGGACTATATAGTGAGACCCTGTCTCCCCCCAGGCACAAAGACTAATGAAACAGGATGAAGAGTCTAGATTTGAATTCATATATCTACAGCCAACTGATTTTCAACAAATATGTGAGAAGCACAAAGAAAAAGATAATATTTTAAGTAGATAAAGCTGGGAAAATTGGATATTCTGTGTCTTACCGTATACAAAAGTCCACACAAAATGGATCAAAGGCTTAAATAAAAGACCTAAAACTATGAAACTCCTAGTAAAAGACATAGGTGAAACAATTTTGGACATTGGAATGGGCACAGGTTTTTAGAAAAGACCCTAAAAGTATATACAACAAAACCAAAAATAGACAAATGATGATTACATCCAACTCAAAGGCCTCTGCATGGTAAGGAAACAATCATCAAAATGAAGAGAATGGAAGAAAATAATTTATAAACTATACTCTGACAAGGGAGTAATATCCAGAGTATATAAATATAAGGAAATCAAATGACTTGAGAAAAAATGTCTAATTTATAAATTGGTGATAGACCTTAAGAGACATCTCTGAAAAAACACATGCATAGCCTACATGAGAAAAGATGCAACATCAAAGCATGGCAATATCACAAATCATTAGAGTTGCATATAAAAACCATAAAGATACATCACTCCTATTACCAAAAAGACAAGAGATAACATGTACTGGTGAAGGTAAGGAGAAAGGGAATTCATGTGCACTATTAGAATATAATTGATATGGAAAATAGTATGATAGTTCCTCAATTTAAAATAGAACTACCATGTGATCTAACAATCTTACTTCTTGGTATATATTCAAAGAATATGGAAACAGTATGTGGGAAAGATACCTGTACTCCCATTATTTTTTGTAGCATTATTCATAGTAGCTAAGAAACAGAAACAACCTGGATGGCTATTAACTCATGAATGGATAAAGAAAATGTTTCATATGCATGTTGGAATAGTATTCAGCCACAAAAAGGCAGAAAATATACCGTATGATCTCACTTATTTCTGGAATCTAAAAATGTTGATTTCATAAAAGTTAAGAAAGGAATAGTGGTTAGCAGAGTCTGCCAGGAATAGAAGGGTAGGGGAGGTGTATTAGGGTTCACTAGAGGAACAGATTTAATTTTAAAATGTGATTATGTAAAGTATTTACTATGTGGCTTTACAGTAACCACCTGTGGAACTATGGGTAGAAGAACGTAAAATGACTGTCTGCATGCTCTAGGGCCAGAGCACGCCAAAGCCTCGAGCTTTGCAGTGTCCTGTGCAAGTCCTGTGTTGGAAAACTAAAAGGCCTGTGTTGGAAGGTTGAAGGATACACACTGAAGACCTGAAGCAGCTGGAAACAAATGTGCAAAGGCAATGATGAAGGCCAGAGCTCCTCCAAAGAAAAAAAGGGGAGACTTCCTTCTTTCCCTTTTTATTCCATCCAGGCTCCAGACCTGTGGGTTGTTGGCACTCATGTCTTCCCTCCCCAGTTTGGGGCCTCCATGGCAATCACTTGGAGATACGCCAGAGCTTTACTAATCTGCTAGGCCGTTCTTAGATCAGGTTGATGTGTCACAGGTCATGATCACAAGAGGAATGGGGACAAGTTGATCAGTGGGAGTTAACATAGATGGGATTAAGAATTCTGATGTGCTGTTGCACAATAGCATACAATAGATAACTGTATAAAACTAGAAAAGATTTTGAGGGTTTTCAGAAATGTTAAGTGTCTGAGAAGATACATGATGTGATTGAAATATGTGGTAAATGTTTACATTTGGAAATATTATTAAAGACACATTGCCTTCAATTCCTCTCACAGTACTCCTCTTTCTTCAAGTACACTTGTTCATTCTCATTCTCTTTCTCTCTCTCTCTCTTTTCCTCTATCTCTCTCTTTAGTACTGGGGATGGAACTTGGGGTCTTTGCACTGAGCTGTACCTCTAACCTTGTGCTTTTGTTTGTTTTCTTCTCTTGAAACAAGGTCTTACTATGTTACCCAGGCTGGCCTCAAAATTTTTTCTGAGAAGTGGTTCAGCATACTCTTAAGGATAAATGTAAAGCCTATTGTAAAGCACAATAAAGCGAGTGCAGTCTAGCAAGGGCATGCAGTATATAAAAGTGTGGGAGCATGTATATAACAGCATGGCATAGTGTCTGAACTGCAAGTGATTTGGTATGAAATCTGGAAGCTGAATAAGTATGAATGAATGGCAAAAACAATGAAACATGGTTCCTCTGTATAAATACTTAATGTTCTTACAGGGAAATATAGTTTATAATTGTTTCAGTGAAAATGTATAGGCAAAAGTCAGATTGTGTTTACTGTCAGAGTTCTAGAGAGTTTAGATTTTAGATAAAGAAACATTGATAAAGTTTAACTGTGGGAATGTTGGGGCTGGAGCAACATGAAGACCAACTGTGTAGTATCCAGGTGAAAATTATGATGATGTAGTTAAGGCTAGGTCAGTTCAATTCAAGATGATAAGATGTATTTGAAGTAGAATCAAAAGGATTGATGACTGTTTGCCCCTGGGGCTGTATTGGGAATTGGGTAGGATTTGAGTGGGTAGAAGAAGGCATCTAGAATTCTTTCCAGATTCTGGTAACTAGCTGAATATTGTCATCTATTAGAAATGGAATACAAAATTAAAGAATATTTCCTATAGGGTAGGAAAGGGTGAAGAGAAAGGTGTTAAGATAATGAGATTAATTTTGGTTAGTAATTTCTGGTATGTCTTCAAATGAAGGAATTTTTAGTGGATAGGTAGGTGGATTGCACCCAGAGAAAGAAGTCTGGATTAGAGCTGTAATTTGAGAAACATTAATGCATAAATAGAAACTTAGATGTGCATATTTACTCAGGGAGTGTACATAGTAGAAAAGAGTGTGAGAGCTGGAACCATCAAAATGTCAATACAAACTGAGCAGCTCTCAGGTAAAGTAGTTTGGAATATTTGCCGAATATATAACGAGATATCAAAACAAAACATGAAGTTCATTTATATTTCATATACTTCTTATACATATAATGTGAAGGAATTAATTTCATACATTTTTATAAACTTGTGCATAAAACAAAGTTTCATGATATGTAGAATTTTGCACTTGTAGAACTATGTTGATGCCCAAAGTTTCAGATTTTGGAGTATTTGGGATTATAGATTTTTGGACTAAGCATACTCAATACCTATGTGTGTCAAATATGATGATCTTGAAAGGGATTTTTGTTTTCATAATGCATTGGGTTGTAAGATTTTCTACTGCTAATTCTTATAAATACTTAAGACATACTTAGAGATTTGTGTGTTTATTAGAAGAGCATCATGCTGTAAAGTCACTATTACAACTGATCTTTTGCAACATTTATACAACTACATTGTTTCTTTTATGGAGAGTGACAAAATAATAGTTAAGGGCAAAGAAAGCAAAAGACAAAATTTAAAAAATAACTTATTTAACTATATGACAGGATATATTTCAATAAAAATATGTACTTAGCAAAGTGAAAATGGTTATCAGCCCCTCTTGCTATGAGAGCACACTGGGCAGGCCAGATGACCACAGCAGGAGTGGGCACATATCTGGGACCTACCGTCATCTAAAACACTGGGTGTTTAATAAAAAGTTATCAAGTAAATCTATCAGCAGTCACTGCATAGGTTTGCCAGTGACTCATATGTGTAGAGCTTACTTCAAATAGATTATCTGAGGGAATCAAATTTCTTTTCTTACATGTTAAGAAGAAAGCTTTAGGGGCTGGGGATTTAGCTCAGTGGCATAAGCACCTGCCTTGCTAGCAGGCGGTCGTGAGTTCGATCCCTGGTACCGATAAAAATGAAAAAGACAAAAAAAAAAAAAAGAAGAAAGCTTTAATTATAAAAATCATATACCATAAAATTTACCATCTTCACTACTTACAAGGATACTGTTCAATAGTAAGTATATTCACATAGTCCTATAACACATCTCCATAACTTTTTCCACTTGCAGAACTAAAACTTTCTACTCATTAGTAACATCTCTCCATTTCTTCCTCCCTCCATTGCTTGGTGACAACCATTCTTTTTTTGTTTCTATGAATTTGACTACTCCAGATCCCTCATATACATTGTCTTTTATGACTGGCTACTCCATTTAGCATAATGTCCTCAAGGTTCCACCCATGCAGTAGCATGTAACAGGATTTTCCCCCTTTTTACATCCAGAATATTCTGTTGCACGTTTATGCCATGTTTTCTTTATTTCTCTGTCAGTAGAAGTGAAAAAACAAGTGGGCTTAGAGTTTTGCGGGGGGTAGTCATGATGAATCAGCCCCTTGGCCCTACTGGTTTTGGGCCTGTGGCAAAGCATCATATCATGATGGGGAGCACATGGTAGAGCAGAGCTGCTCACCTCATGACTGGGAAGCAAGAGAAAGAGGAAGGGGTCAGGGTCTCTTCAAGGGGATGTCACCTAATGACTGGAAGACTTCAAGCTAGGTCCCACTTCTTAAAGGTTTCACCTCCACCCACCTGCCCAGTGCTACATGGGACTTTGAGGGCATTTATATTACAATCCATGGCAACCCAGTTATCCTCTCATCCTCTTGTTACTTTACATTTTTTTTAATTTTAAAGAGAATGAAACCAAAATAGAACAAAGCCAATCACAACAAAACAATGAAAGCAATATAGGACCTCAAAACAAGATTATAGAAATCAACAATGGCTACCATAATGTCTTGTTATCTTCAAAATAAATGCCCATCAAACATAATAAAATCAAACAAAATAAAACAGAATAAGACCAAACCAAAAGAAAAAAAATACAGGACTTCAAAATAAGATAGTAGGGAATTAACAATGGCTCCCATAATGCCTCCTATTATCTTCAAAATAGTTGTCCAGACCATCAGACATTAGGCATATAAAATTAACCAAACAATGCAACAACTAAGTTGCTTCTTTACGTCAGTTATTATCTTTTCTGAGATTTCAGGTATGTGATTTTTAATTTCTACTATTTGTGTACTGAACTTCTGTTCTGTATGGGCTGGAGGTCTGAGGTTGTATTTTGCTCCTTCCTCTTGATATTTCCTTGTGTTCCTCTGAATTAGTCCAGTGCTATGTGACAGGTGTTTCCTGCATCGGCTGTCAGTCCCTCAGTGTAGTGGATTGCTCTAGGCACCTGGGTCCCTCTGATCCAAGGTTCCTGGAGTGGCAGAGAGGCCTGGGGTGGTGGGGCAGTGGTTCACTGATGCTCTCCAGATGGCTGGCGGCAGAGCCTTGGTGCATGGCTGCTTCTCTGGCACATGCTGGGCTCACCAGATCTCTCTGGGCTGATATCTTTGGGGCATGGCTTCTTCTTGTTGACTCCCATTTGTTCATAGATTTGGCTCAATTCTGATATTTCTTTGCTGATTTTCTAGCTAGTTAATCTGTCTCTCTGTGACAATGGGGTATTGAGGTCTCCTGTTAACAACTGTGTTATTGCTCATTTGATTTTCCATGTCTAGCAATAACTGTCTTGAAAGTTGGGTGTTCATGTATTAGGTGCATATGTATTGATGATTGTTATAGCATTTATACTGTTTCCAGCTTTCTCATTGACCCCAGTTAACCGTGTGTCATCATTTCAGAAAGTTCCAGTGTTTCCAAGTTCATGCATCTTGTTGAGTTCCAGGCTTGTACTGGGTGGACTGGAGGTTTGGGACTACACCGCGCCTCTGTATCTTGCCATTTTCCACATCCTCTTTCTTTTATTTTGTCTTCTTTGTTGGTGCCCACTAACCTCCCATGATAGAAAGCTCTACCACTAGCCCTGAGGCCTCTCTCAAGGAGGAAAGGAGCTATCCTTTCCTCAAAGATGTCCTCAGATGTAGCTGGTTCTTTATAGCTATCCTAAGAATCTCCCTTCTTCTGGGGTTTACAGTTCTGTGATAATGTCTATGTTACATCCCAGAGATGTGCTGGGTGTGGATCAGATCTTGGTCTCTAGATGTGCAGGCTGGAACTGGGCTTCTGTCAGTGGAGTTGTCCACAGTCCAATTGCTGTCTCCTTGCTGTTGCTTTAGATGCTTCCCTGTTACTGGCTTTGCTGATTACTTTGCCCTCGAAAAGTGTGTGTGTGTCTGTGCATCAGGCTATTGTCCTAGGTCTTTGGGGTTCCCATCAGTCTTATACTTTTCTAGCTGCCCTGCTATTTGGGGAGGTAATGGAGTCAGCCCAGAGCACACACTCACTGTCTTTCAGCTGGCCACCCTCCAGCATGTCCCACTTGTAACTTTTGAGTAAATCTTGATTTGAACAATAACATTACCTCAACTTATTTTTATGAATATTGCTGAAGCACTTTATCATAGTTTAAAGTTATATCTTAATTGAAGTAAGCTCACTTAGGAACCTTATCTTTTTCAACTTCCTGTTTAAATGTAGTACATAAAGAATAACTGAATCAAGTCTCAGAATATAAGAATAAGAGTATTGGAATAGAAGCTGAGAATATGGATATTTTACTGTTAATGGGTATTTTAGTGTAGTCATTTTCTTTCCTAAAGGTATTAAGAAAATCCATTACACAGATATTTGTATGAATTTGGAGTTCTTTACCCTTATATTTAAAGTTATTGATGGTAGAAAACAAGTAGCTCAGTTATTTTGGCATCATTTCTTGAGTGAATTATCTACTTTGTAATTAGTTTAAGAATGATAATTAGCTAATTGAATGGTTTGCAGTGGGTTTTGATTTATGGTCCTTAATTTAGTAGTTGAAGGAATTTCTCAGTGAACTTCTGATGAGAAAAGCTATAGAGAAATTATTCACAAACCAAATTAACTGTCTTAATCTTTATTAAACCCAAACTTTTTACACTTAGTCTTTTGCAGAGTTAACATGGAATTTCTAAAGTAGCTATGTGAATTGTCTCTACTTATTTTTGGTAATAAAGAATTTGAATTCTTGCTCTGAGTCTTATGTAGTCCATAGGTTCCTATTCTTCTTATTTCATTTTGCTTTTTGAGACAGGGTTTCAGTTTTTAGTTCAGGCCAGCCTTGGACTCACTATGTAGCATGGGCTGGCCTCAAACTTGTGGTGATCCTCTTTCTTCAGACTCCTGAGTACTGGGATTACAGGTGTGTGACACCATCTCCAGCTCTTAGATTCCTATTTTTTTTTAACCACCAAATAAAACTGCCACAGAGTGAAGATCCCTTAGATATATAACCTGCCTTAAATCTTAAACCCCACTAATAAAGATAAGAAATTTCCTTATTGTTTGCTGGGTACACTAAGTTCAAATAAATTAATTGTAATAAACTGTCGACCTTGATTTTTCTTTTTTCTTTCTTGATAGACTTTCTACATAATGCTTAGCAAATGAGATTTTACAATAAATTAGTGCACCAGTCTTTTTTCCTATATATTTTTTCCTGTATTCTTTTTTCCTATATTTTCCTTTTTTCCCCAATTTTATTATACAGATCAATAAAATTGATTACAATAGAGACTTTTGGACAGTGGCTAATCAAACACTGTTTTAGTATGGAATCATTCCTCAGTATCCGTGGTGTTTTCTAGGACCTTGGCAGTTACCAGAATTGCAGATGCTTAAATCCCTTAAAAAAGAGACATAGTATTTGCATGTAACTCATTCGTATTTCCCCAGATAGTTTAAAATTATCTCTAGGTTCCTCATAATACTTAACACAATACAAATACTATGTAAATAGTTATTGTGCTATATTATTTAGGGAATGGTGATGACAAAAAGTCTGTGTAGGTTCATTTACATGCATGAATTTTCTTCCTGAATGTTTTTCCTCTGTGGTTGGTTAAATCAATAGATGCAAAACCTTATGTGTATAGGAACTGACTTTACAATATTAAGTATATCTATTTTATGTGTATTTTGAAAAATAACAAAAATTGGAAAAATACATAGCTTCCAACTCTGCAAATTATATTCTTTAAATTTTATTTTGAAATTTACTAAAAATTGTATATGTGGATTACAAAATGATATTTTGATATATGCATATATGATGGAACAACTAAATCAAACTAAGTAGCATATGGATTACTGTTCATACTTTTTTGTTGTGAGAACACTTAAAATCTATCTAAGACATGTTCAAGTATACAATATATTACCTATAATCAGTGATACAAAACCTATTCTTTTTTTTTTTTTGTCTTTTTTGTTTTTATCGGTACCACGAATCGAACTCATGACTGCACAATTGCAAGGAAGGCGCTTATGCCGCTGAGCTAAATCCCCAGCCTCAAAACCTATTCTTTTTTGACTGATATTTTATGTCTTGACACAAAATTATCTTCTAATCCCTATATCCACTAACCTCAGGTGATCACTATCCTGTTCTTTGTTTTTGTGCATTGAACTTCTTTAGATTCTATATTTAAGTGAGATCATATGGTATTATTTTACTTTAATTTCTTTAAAATCTCAGTTAAAATAATTGTATATTCTTTAACTTATAGCTTTTCAATTTTGTATGAGTTAACCTATATACTCATACTGTGTAAATGCCTCTAAAGTTAAAGAAAAGTACTCTTGATTATTTGGTAGCAGTGTCCTCATACTAAATTGTTTTAGGGAGAGTAGAATATTTTTACGATTCTGTCTTACTTCTTCTGGCATTTAATTTAGTGAATCTGACTAATCAGTATTTTTTGTTTACACAGAGTATCTCTTAACAGTAACTAGATATTCTAGTTGCATTTTCTTTCAGATTCATAAGCATAATTAGCCCTTTAAAAATATTACATATGTTTTATTGTCTACTGATTATACTCACTTTATAATTGCTAAATCCTTGAAATAGAACCTCAAAGTTTTATTTTCTTATGTTATGAATATGCTATAAAGAGGTATTACATACAAAATTTATCCAAGGAAATATGTGATAGTCTTAAAGGCTTACTCTTTGATCTTTAGATCGTGTTGAATTTCCTAATTTTTTTAAAAGTTAGAAACTGCTTAAAAAGCATACGCGTTCTGTAGCATTTGTAAATATTATACTTCAAGTGCATTATTTTGTAAAATCACTTACAGAATTGCTTTTTAGTGTTAATTCATGGGCTTATAAGGGATTGAAACAGATATGTCTGTCAGCCACCAATGGGTGACATGAGTCATTTTTGTAGTTAAAACTTTGCACATGTGATTAAGAAGACTTAATATTAGCTCTTTGGAAAAATTTCTGTTTGTAAGTAGAAGAAATTGGTGTCAGAACCAGTAATGATACCCATTTTGTTTTTAACTACCAAGAACCTTGAAGCCAATAATATGTGTCTAATCTTTGATAGCTTCCTTTAGCACAAGGACATTGTCTGTCATGATCATCCTTACATCCTTATGGCAAAGTACCTTGCACACAGATGCTATGGCCTATCTTAGGTTTTTTTTTTTTTTTCTTTTCCTGCAGTGATCCTTAATATTTATTGAAAAGCAGTGCAGGATATCTCTTTTAGCTTTACTGAAAAGGTCCAAGGCAGATTAATTCTTTAAGTGATTCAAGATTGGATGTGGGTGTTTTTAATCCCAGCACTCAAGAAACTGAGGCAGAAGGATTGCTGAGAATTCGAGTCCAGTTTGGGCTACAAAGTAAGCTCAAGTCCATCCTGAATTACATAATAAAACTTTGTCTCTGCCTCTGCCTCTGCCTCTGCCTCTGCCTCTGCCTCTGCCTCTCTGCCTCTCTGCTTCTCTGTCTCTCTGCCTCTCTCTCTCTCTCTCTCTCTCTCACACACACACACACACACACACACAGATTCAACCCTATTGGTTCTACTTTCTGATAGAAGCATGTGCTCTTAGAGAATATAATGACTAAAGAGCATTGCATGGTACTTTTTGGGGAATAAGAAGACTCATAATGTGCCTCTTTCATGGCTCGAAGGTGATAAACTTAGGTAAAGTATGACAGGGAAGACACTTTTGAAGAATAAGAAGAAACCTCTTCCTGACTTCATTTTTTTAGTCTGTAAAATTTAGTTGATAAATTTTATCATTGTATTGTTTCTCTGAGGAAAATCAGTGAAAGGATTTGGGCAGTATTCTTGACTTTAGAATACTTCTTTTGTATGAAGATTTATTGGGTATTGAGAGGGAACTGCCTAAGACAAATATGGAATTCAAATTTGAAAGTTCTGTTGACTAAAGCCAGGATTATCAGTAGCTTGGAATTACCATGACTCAACTGAACTCCTTTTAACCTGAGGTTGTGGTCATTTGAAACTTACTGATACTTCCCCAGAGTCACATTGTACTCACCATTGGACACAGAGTTCTCTAACCTTGGCTTATAGGGGAAACCCAGTCTCTTTCATAATCTGCAATTTGGGTTTTAAATACTGCTTTCAGAGTAGGACAGAAGGGTGATACCCAAACCAAAAACAGGACCATGTTTCTAGATTGTATTTTCCACATGTTGCTTTAAATACGAGTTTTGGAGTGGGATCAGAGTTGCAGTCTTGCTCTTAGCACTTAAATATTTTGTGATATAAGACAATTTCTCTGTTCTGAACTTCTATTTTTTTTTTTTTTTTTTTTGTCTTTTTCCTTTTTATCGGTACCAGGGATCGAACTCACGACTGCCTGCTTGCAAGGCAGGTGCTTATGCCACTGAGCTAAATCCCCAGCCCTGAACTTCTATTTATTTAGAAACTGCAACTCATAGTGCCTGTCTTTTTTGGGTGGTTGTGAAGATTAAATGAGATATGCTGTGGAAAAACTTCTCCTTAATGCATGATATATAGTAGATTCTTAGTTCATGTAAGTTTGTGTCCTATACTTTTCTCTTTTAGCTTTGTATTAGCTGCTTGCTTTACCCTTACTTATATGTGACTGTACAAGGTTGGAAAGAGCTGATAAGTGTGTCTAAATATAGTAAGTCACGCTAGTAAAAGAGACTAGGTAGCTTATTTTGGTGTTCAATTCCTTTAGTGTTGCTGTTGTTGACTCTTTACAAGTGTTCTTGTTTGGCATTTCAGTATCAGGAATCTACACCTGGACAGGGAATGAATCTCTTGTAGGTTAGCTGAGTTTTAATGAAATTTCCATTGATACAGGATTAGCTAATACAGATTTAATTATTCAAAATGACAATGTCAGTGGCATTAATAGTTTGTGACATATGTAAATTATAGTTTAGCAGTTTAAGTCTTCTAATATAATCTAGTTAAAAGCTTAAAATTTAATAGAATATGTTGACCATTGTGTCAGAGTATTAGTTCTTTCTTTACTAAGGTAATTGTTTACTAACTTGGATACTTTTTTGAAAAACTTTTTGTACTCTGTTCTTGAAATGATTGTTCTGTGAAACTTATTTTGATTTATTTAAGAAGAAAGCAAAGTTGACTTAATGATATAGATGACTTTGAATTTTATTTCTGAGCCTTTATACTTCCTCTGAAGGATGTGTTCTTTAAATAATTCAGTATTTGCAATATCAGTTTTATAAAGTAAGAGAGTGTAAGTGAAAATTTTAAAAGAAAAGTGATTTATACACATCTTTATTGCCATAACTTTTAGCTAAGCCAGTAGTTTGGATAAAACTATATCATAATTATGCAAATATTTTACCAGAGAATCATGGTAGCCAGTTGAAAGGCAGAGAAGTTGGATATAGTAACTAAGTTTTGGATGATGCTTCTGTAGCAGGTATTTGCTTTTAGGTGACTTTGGCATAACAAATGAATTACTTTTTTGAAAACTTATAAAACAAAATCCAAGGTAATCCTAATATAATTTTTATAGGACATATGTTAAGTTGGCTCACTAAATCAGATAATTAAAATAAGCATGACATAAGAAGTTATTGTTTGCAGAAAAGATTGACACCTTGACTAATGTCACATTAAAACAACTTTTGATTTCTTTGTGGTCTGGCAAAATGGACAGTGTCTTTGTTTTAGAAACTGGAATATTGGCAAATGGCATTTTAAATGAGCAGGTATGTGGGGAGAGTGTGTGTGTATAATGTGAGTGCACTTGGGTTGGGTATGATTTGAATAAATATGTAGTAGTGTGTTATATGGATATTACGCTTTTGTAGAATGGTGTTGGAACTTGGCAGTGTTGTATGACCCACTTATTATAAGATGACACTAGGTATGACCAAGGGAATATCTATATTTTGTGGTCTTTGAATGATGTTCAAACACCACAGTTTTGTGAATTATACAAATCAGGTTTCAGATCTTAGTTTTGCCAGGTATTAGCAATGTGAAATTTGCAGACGTATTTGACTCTTCTGAAACCTCAGGTTTATGTGTATAGATCTCAATGGATTCCTGAGATGATTGAGATAAAGGTCACAAAGTAAATATTGTCTGTTATATAGTAAACACCCAACTAATGCAAATTCTCTTTTCTTATGTGCTTTTAAAAACGATATTTGATAATTTAAAGATTGTTTGAATATTTGAAATAAAGTACAAGTTTGTTTTCATATTAGTTTCCAGAAGAATAGTAGTGCTTTCTGAACCTTAGGCAAAAATAATGATAGAGAGCATTGGATAGTATATAATGTGTGTTCTTGTATGCTTTATTTAGTTGTATAAACATACAGGAAAATGTGGACATAATAACTGGTTATTCAAAAAGTTTCATAATTTTCTGTGAAATAAAAATTACTCTTAGATATCACAAACGGAAAACAATTTGATTTGTAGAAAATATAGTTTCTATCAAATAATATACCATCAATTTGGGGAAATAATATAACTATAGTATGTTATTAAGATAAACTTAAAATCCCATTAGATAACCAGTGTTGTCATATTTCTGAGGTTAATTGACTGCATTCAGATTAGGGTTATGAATGGTTTCACTTGAATAATTCACCAAGCTATTAGACAGAAAGACTAATAGTTCATAGGACTAATTAGCTCTGTCAGGATAATAGAAACACTCACAAATGAAATTTTCTTGGCCAACAACATTACAGATAAACCCCAGAAGAAACTTATATCCTGTAACTGTTCTGGAATGCTGTGATTCAGTTAGCAGACTGTGGGTGGAGGTGGATCATGGTGGGCTGGAGTTGGGGAAGGAAATGTAAAGCATAGAAGGATTTTGGCGGGAAATTAGTCAAGCAAAATTTTACAGGGAAACACATTTTTGAAATGATTTAAACCATCTTGAATCTCCACAAGTCTTGTCTTTGAATCTCTACAAGAGAACTGTCCGAGTTTTTTTTTTTTTTTTTTTTAAATCCTTCTTGTTCAGTATCTCAAATCCTTTTGTATTTGGCAGTCATTGGCCATTATTGCAGTGAGCTATTTTTTGGAAGGTAAGAAAAGAACAGAATTTTATCTTGCAACTCGTTTTTGGTAATATGGATCCTCAAAATGATGTAAGAATTTGTGCCATAGCAGCAGCCTTCATTTGTAATGCTGTAGAGTGGTGATAATGTTCTTACTGCATTTTTTAAAAAAAGATATCTTTTACATTGTCCGAAAACAACATATCATAAATGGACTTCAAAAATAGTAATAAGAAAGATTTATATTGGAGAGAATTGATGGTATATTTCACCTAGAGTAAGAAAGACAATGTGTAATAAGGGATTTTGTGGTTTTACAGCTCAGTGCATGTGTTCGAAAGCTGTTCTCTCAGCAACGTGGGTGGCAGGTTATGCTACCATATAATGTATTGTAGTTGGCTCTCCACACTTGTCAGGGTTAGTGTTCAACCATTCGGAAAATTTTCCCATTGTTCTATCATGTGAACCAAGACTAGTGTTGAATTCCCAATAACTTACAAAAAAGGTTTAATTAGAAAGTTTGAAATCTGATTACACCTTATTGTTTTAGTACAGTACTATATATTTTAGTATTTTATCTATTATTGCAATTACTTTTAGTCAAAAAGATAAAGATCAAAATCTCATTTTTAATAGATTTAGCAGAAATTTGTATACTTAATTCTGTCCTTTCTTTGTATTAGCACTCTATTACCATCTTAAGCATTTTGCTTTAGATGGACGCTGGCTCTTGGCAGTTAGTGCATTTTTAGCAAATAATACTGTTTCTAGTACGAGTTGCAGAGTGGGAAAAAAAACTTTGTGTGAGGTCCTTGTAAACTGAACCTTTGGAACATTACTTTATTTCTCCCCTCTTCCCTTTTGTGCTTCTTCTCTATTTGTGTAATGGTTCTAAATTACATCAATTGAAAAGAAGAATTAAAAATATTTATTTTGTTATTTTTGTAATTTTTTCGTTACCTGTTATTTTAAAGATATACAGAGAAATAGGCAATTATAGTATTGAAATTCCATTGTGCCAGCACCTCCAGAGCATAATCCAAAAAAAACAGAAAACCGCCTGCTGGGTTGTCTGCAGTATGCGTGTGTGAACATCAGTGTCTGCTGTTCACACATCATTTTTTTTACTGCATGTTCTTTTGGAATAAAGACTCTGTGTTTTCTGAGTGTAGTTAAACATTTGTTGGTCTTTATATTTTCAATTTGCAAAGATTTCTGTTTGTAGGATAAGTTGTCATAGATATATGTTATACTGTTGTCATTGGCACATGAAAAAGTAGCAAAAATAATGAAAAATTTGAAATGAAACTAGATTTCATTATTAGTTTTTGCCCTTTAAAATCTATTTTATTTATATAAAATGAAGTATATCTTGGCTAGCTGCACATTTTAAATGTCATAAATGTCCTGCATCTCACTGGAAATTCAGACTCAGTGTGTTGATTTCTTAACAATATTGTTTTCAGCTAGTCAGGTTTTTTACCTGACTCTCCATAACTGCTTCTTACTCAAGGACTACATTAAGAAGGATATTTATAACCCTCAGAATAGTGTCTCATTTTTAATCTTACTTTATTCATTTTTACTCCTATTATACTTCTAAGTATTGTATCAGAAACTGGGAACAATTTTACAAATTGCACAGTGTGTTGACAGTCTCAGCCTTTATTCAGATTCAGAAAACATGCAAAACACAAATCAATTACCAGATAATAGGAAAGTTCAGATTTAAAAATTGGTATAATAGAAATTCTGGTACATAGTCTCCTATGAGGTTTATTGGAGTTATTCAATAGTTTTTTTGTTAAAATTTTTCTATGTAGCAGTTAATAAAAGAGTATGCACATTTTTGCTGAAACTTGGTTTGTGTTATTTTGACTGTTTTTCATAAATAATTTTAGGTTTATTTGCACTTGAGTTTCTTCAGTTAAAATGCACCTTCACATTTTATGATAGTTGTATGACTTTTAATTGTTTGTTCTTGTGTCTTCTGATTATTAGAATGAGCCTACTGTATGTTGAGGAGTGTGATAGGTAGATAAGACTGCTTGCTAATTTCCTGTGTTCTCTGGATTTACTTCTTATTAATTGCCCTTAACCTTTTTTTTTTTTTTTTTTGGTCCAGAAGATAGATCAAAATCAAAATATATCTCACATACAGTTTCTAAGGAAGGAAAATAAGTGCACCAAGCCCTTAACATGTTAGTTTTCTAAGGGCTTAAGGGGCCCGAGTTTGCTGATTGCCATGAAGCCTAATTGCTCACAGGGCAACCTGGCACACTGCCATTTCCCCACTGGGCTGTTTGTTGGCACTTGTGAATAGGACAAAAATGCTTTTGCTTTTTCTGTTCCGTTGTCACTGACTGCAGCTTTAGGAAACAAGTTAACATTTTTCTCAAAATGATAGTAATTCACATAAAGATAAGGTCAAACTTCATGATATCTAAGCTGCAAGTGGTAGAGTTAGTTCAATGCTTTTAAAATTCATATAAAATAAAATGTGTTATATCTGTACTCCAGAATATTTATTTTGTATAAAACCACTTCATTTATAGATTTTCTCTATTTGCTTCAATACTTTTGAAAATAAATTATAAGATCTATGTTTTGGACTTTATTTACTTTTATGAATAAAATTTATGAATTACGGGACCAATGGAAATCAGAGATCTTGGAAGCACATTGTATGTGTGTGTGTGTGTGTGTGTGTGTGTGAGAGCTATTTTAGTTGTTTTGAAAATCTCTTATTGAGAATAGAGACATTTTCATTTAAATTTGATAACTGAATGTGTTTGGTTTTTACTTTTGCCTGAATTTGTAACAAGAACTTTATTTGTTATCATGTCATGCTTCATTTTCGTGTGTAGTAACTAGCATAAGGCAGTGAATATTGTGAGAGTTTCACACAGTTGTGTTAATTTCTTCTTTTCTTCCTGGTCTCCTTCAAATTTTTACCTCTTTTTCTTCTTGCTGGCACCAGATGTTGAACTCACAACCTTGCACGTCACCTCTGTTTAAAGGGTATATGAGTATAGCTTTTTGGGTTGTCAGTATTTATTCACTTGTACTCATCTCAGGAAACATTACTGTTTTTTTGTTTTTGTTTTTGTTTTTTTGAGACAGGGTCTCACTTTGTAATCCACACTGGCCTCAAACTCACGGTGATTCTCTTGCCTCAGCCTCCCAGTGCTAGCATTGCAGGTGTGTGCCTATGCCTGGCTTATTGTATAACTCGTATTTCAGACAAACATACTTTAAGACTACTCTGTTACTTTTGCGATGTTCAGGTGTTTCTCAGGGAAATTACTTTGAACTACTGGCATGTGTCTTTCACTAGCAAAGTGATCCTTCAGGCTAATTATATGACCTCTGAGAACTTCAGAGTCTGCAGCTATAAATTAGAGGTGAGGTGTTAGGATGGTGGAAACAAATCCATATTACGTGCCTGAGCTGGTGCATGGTAGCAATGTAATGAACAGTACTTTAAATGATCCAAATCTTGAAAACTGGTAATGTTTTCATAGGCTTTAGAGATAAGTAGTGTGCTTTTTATATAATCTCATAAAATTGTGAATTTTTGCTCATTGTGACTGTTGGAATATACATTTATTTGAGTTCATAAGTATTTGAGAGCTCAAGCTTTGGAATCATCTGGAAGTTTTTGAATTCCTGATATACCGCTTAACACTGATACTGAGACAGTAGCCTCTCTGTGCTTTAGATTTCTTGCATACAAAATCAAGATTAATATAGTGTGCTTCAGAGCTGTTGCAAGATTGAAATAATCCAATGCATGTAAAATTCTTAAGACAATATCTGGCAAAGAATAATTGTTCCAAAAATTTTAGGTCATTGTTAACCATTATTATCTTACAGAAAAAAGAAAATATCATTAGTCATGAAACTTTTAATAGAGTCAACCTTAATTGATTGTTGTAGTCAGGGTTTGCAAGGAAAACAATTTAATACAGGACACATAACTTAAAAAGAATTATTTATAATAATTACCCAAAGAGTCAAACACAAAAAGTGCAGGAAATCTGTCCATATAGTAACAACCCCCAAAAATCCAGCTGAGGGCCTGGATCCTACAGCAGTGTCCTACAAGTCCAGCTGAAGAACCAAAGCCCATGACAATGTCTTCTGCAAGTCTGTTTCACATATCTTTACTGGGAAGGTCCAAAGATCCGTGGTGGAAGCTAGAAAGTCTGCGCTGGTGGGATGAAAGATCTGTGCCAGTAGGTTGAGGGTTTTGCAGTGGAGCCAGGAAACAGTGCTCAAAGTAAGAATCAGGACGCTCCAAAAGAAGTACAATAGCGATTTGCAGTGACAACAACGTCCCGAGCTCCACTGATGATGAAAACAGCCAATTTCATATCAGGAGGCTGGCGTGACAAGCGTCTCCTGAAAATCAAACAGCACAGCATCTTCTCCTTCAGAGCCAGGAAGCAACGCTCAAAGGACCAGAGCTCCTCCAAAATAACCCACAGCCATTCTCAGGGACAGCGAGGTCCCAAGCTCCTCTGTCAGTGATAACAGTCAGGTTCACATCAGGAAAGAAATTCAACAATCTCCTCCAGGAGAATGAATGGCAGCAGGAGAACCAACAACACTTCTTCCTCTCCAGTTCTCCCTTTTATGTTGGCAACAATCCTAAGGTGAGCCATCCACACTCAGCACCATGCTGATTCAGTTCAGCTGGTGCTACAAGTTGACCACCAGTTGTCAATCCACCACAATAGTTGTTTCCATCATCTACTCCTGAATAGCTCTCACTACCTTTTCTCCTAAGTCCCCCTCTGAGTTTCATATTCCTATAAACTGTATTTAAGATTACATTGTGGTTAGATGCTTTTTACTCACTACCTCCAAAAAACTGTGATATCGTTATAGTAATAGTCTCTCAGTTGACTGTATATGTAATTCTAATGTGGAAATAGTTTTCCTCAGAATTTTAAATACATGCTGTATTATCTCATAGGTTTTACTGTGGATGTTGAAAAATTTAAAACCACTTTTGGTTTCTGATGCTTTGTTTTCATGTGACTCATTTTTGTTTCTTGAAAGAAGTGTCTCGATCAAAAGTATATGTTATATTTCTTCCTTGCTTCTTGTAAATCTTGCCTTAGCTTTTTAAGTCTTTTTGAAAGCGGTGTGGTAACAAAATGACCTTTTAAAGGCTTCATTGCTATTCAGAACATATTTTAGAAAGATAATTAGGTCTTCATGTGTCTTTCTGCTTCAGTTGAATTTTCAAATAATTATTTAAATATTAATATATTTAAATATTAATATTATATTAATCATTAAATGATTTATATAAAAATATTTCATAGTAATTCTTTGTCATCTTAAATTCCTGATTCTCTTATCCCCTTCAATGCTTGTGACTTAAAATAAAGTGATGGGTTATTACACATCTTGTTATATTAGTAATATACCCAAATACTAGTTTTAACCTTCCCTTTTGAGTACTTAATATTAAAATATATGGTGATAAGACAGAACTAGAAAAAAGGTCCTGAAATTTATATGGGATCAGAAAAGACCCAGAATAGCCAAAGTAATCTTGAATGAAAAGAACAATACTGAAGGGATCATAGTATCAGATTTCAGGTTAGACTACAAAGCTGTAATAAAAAATGTAACATGATTCTGGTACAAAAATAGACATGTAGAACAGAAGAAACAGAAACAATCTATACCCCAATTATGGTTATCTAATTTTTGAACAAGGGTCCAGAAACATACTGAAGAAAATTCAAATTGTGTAGGGTATCTACACACAGAAGATCAAAACTAGATCTCTGTCTCTCATCCTGTATTGAAATCATAATGGATTGGATTCCTATCTTTTACCATGTGCTAAATCAAATAAAAATGGACCAAAGACCTAGGTATAAAATTAGAAACTTTAAAAACTGCTAGAAGGTAACATAATAAAAATAAAAAAACCCATTGACAAAACATTCCTTGAGTAGAAATTCAGAAACACAGGAAATAAAATCAAGAATCAACAATTGAGATCACATCAAATTAAAAGGTTTCTGTACATCAAAAGGAACAATCAACAGAGTGAAGAGACAACCTACAAAATGAGAGGAAAATTTTGCTAGTTACTCCTCTGATAGAGCACTGTTACTTAGACTACATTAAATAACTTAAAAAATTAGACTCCCGGAATAAAATGTGCAATGAAAAAATGGGAAATGAAGATGAATAGATACCTGTCAAAAATAGTACAAATGGCCAATAGATACATGAAAAAATGGTTAGCGTTTTTTGGCTACTAGAGAAATGCAAATCAAAGCAACACTGAGATTCCCCCTTACCTCATTAAGAATTCAAAGTACAAAGAATGCTGGTGAGGATGTGAGGTTAAGAATGTAAGGTGGTACAACCACTATGGAAATCAGTATGGAAATTTCTCAAAAAGCTGAAATAGAAATACCATTTGAGCCAGCTATACCTCTCCTGATTATCTTATGAAATGAATTAAGAATATCAAACTGCAATGGTAAATGGATGTGCCTTTGTTTATAGTGGCACAGTTCTCAATAGCTCTGGAGAGTCTAGATGCACATCTAGGTGAATAGATTTTTTAAAAAAAGCAATAGAATACTATTTCTCCATCAACAATAATGAAATCATCTTCTTCTATGAAAATGTATGGAACTTGAGATCATCATGAAGCCAGACTCAGAAGGGTTAAATATTGCATGTTTTCTTAGGGAGATCTAAAATAGAAATAAACAAATGGGTATAAAGGGAAGGAGAAACTAGAAGGCAAACTTTTGGAGATGGAGAAGGGATCAGATTGGGAATTGGGGGGAGACTGGGGGTTGAATATAATCAAGATATGTTATGTACAAATTAATTCCCTAACATAACATCATTATTCTGTGTTACAAACACATTCTAATGTGATCATGAAACAAATTTATGGTGATAGAATGATAATGTACTGTTTCAATTTGTGGTACCTTAATAATTACTCATGTAGGTAAAATATTGAAATCTGCGTAGATCCACAAGATTTTTGTCAAACCTACTGTACATGCAAATTTTGTTCTAAAATTTTAATTTATTATTTTATAGCTTGTATCATAAACAGTAATTTACCTGGAATATCAAACACTAAAAAAGCTAAGCCTCAAGTACATGCATATATAGGTTTTCTGTGCTAGGTTCTGTTGTGTGCCTAGTGTTTCCGCATAATACCCACACACACACACACACACACACACACACACACACACACACACACACTTATATAACGTATTTGGTGTAATAAATAGAACATTATGAGCATCTCAGAGTATACTTTTTCTCTTTCCTTCTCTATCAGTCTTTTACCTTTTAGAAGTACCCACCAACCTTTTTATGACACTCATTGGTACCTGTATTAGCTTTCTTGTTGCTCACAGCAACACTCACAACCTAAAAGAGGAGAGGTTTAGTTTGGCTTGTGTTTTAAGGGAACTCGGTCTTGATCAGCTAGCTCAGTAACAGAAACATTATGGCAGAGGTCATGATAAAGCAAAGTTGGTTATTTCATGAAGGCTGGGAAGCAGAACAGAGGAACAGTTTCAGAGAAGAGGCAAGGGACTGTACATAGGCCCTTAACACCCTTATTGACACAGCTAGAAATGTGCTCCACCAGTCCACCAGGTTTGATTCTAAAGCAAGTCGAGTTGACACAATCAGGCTCAGCTATTACATCTCACCCCTTGTTGACTTCATACCCAAGTGCGTCTCCTTAAAATAAGCAAAGAAGCAAATCATGATTCCACCTATTACAGGTATCTTGCACACAATAATTCCTCTCCCAGAGTCTCAACAGTTCCAGCATTTTTCAGAATTCCAAGTCAAACAAAGTCTGTTCTAGATTCAAAGCAAATTCTTAGTTGTGAATTTCTATAAAAATAAAAAAAACAAGTGAATTAATGTCAACATTCAGTAGCATAGGTAAGCAGTCCCACTCCAAAAGGGAGAAAGGAGGATAAAAAAGAATGAGCCTAAAGCATGACAGAAATCCAGCAAGGCAAATAATAAATCCTATTCAGCATCCAGGATATGTGGAAGTCAGATATATGTTCCTTAGAAGCCTGCCTCTACGGCTTTGCTGATTGCAGCCCATATGGCTGTTCTCTTGGGGTGAGTCCACTTACAGCCTGAGGCTTTCCTCAGCAGATGCTTAACATTCCTGGCATCTCTGATTTCGTAGTGTCTCTACTGCATATTCAGCAACATTCCCACAGCTTTATGTACTGCTTCATCCATGGCTCCTTGCCTGGCCTCCCAGGCCTTCCTTTGAAATCTATGAATGGAAGCTTCTCTCACCCCACAACTCCTGAATTCTATATTTAGGGAAAATCAGCATCATACGAACAATGATTGGGTCTGCTGTCAGTGGGGCAGTAGCCTGGCCCCCTTAGATCATGACTGCAGTGGCTTCTGAGTGCCTGAATGGCTAAACATAATGAATTGAATCCTGGCAGACAATTTCCCAGGCAAGCTTTCTTGAGTAGGGGCTCAAGGGCTCATTTCTCAAATGAAACATTTATACTTTTGCACCTTTAAGTTTGTACTTGGTGCAGTTTTTCTTTTTTTAAAAATTTGTTTTTTCTGAAATATGGTCTTCCTATGTAGTTCAGGCCAACACTGTACTCATTATGTAGCCCAGGCTCACCTTGAACTCATGACAATCCTGCCTCAGCCTCCAGAGTGCTGGGATTACAGAAATGTGCCACTCTACCCAGCTGGGTGGAGTTTTTCTAATTTCTTATATGCCCTTCTCATACAAATTACTTGGTTTCTTGTTAATGGTGGTAATCTCTTCAGTTTTATACATGGTTCCTTTTGTGCCAAAATTTAAGTTTTTCAAGTTTTCCTGCTCTGCATTTTGTCCCCAGTTCTCACTATGTGGATGTACATACTTGTATTTAAAGATGTGATATAATGATGTCCTACTGTAAAACAGCATAATTTAAACTGTATAAATCCATTTCTTCTTTTATGTACATCTTTTTTCCTTATTTTCCTATGATAAGTTTTGTGGTATTTGCTGAAATCATTAAGCACATTTTCATTATCATGACCACATGTATATTGTTTATTACTGAGTCATATTATGTCTTTCCTTAAGTTGCTTTTGAAGGCATTGTTTTGTTTTCCTGGTGTTAACAGTTGCCTTTTTTCTCCTTAATTTTTAGAATGTTATTCATCAATGTATCTCTAAATTTTCTGACATAACTATAAAATACCTCTTGACATAACCATATGTTTTCCCTGCTTGGAAGCATCTGTCTCAAACCTCTGGCCAACCACTGTCAGTGTGTCCGTGAAAGGTCTCTCGGTGAAGCAGAGCACTTGGTATGTGTGGAGGCAAGAAGCTGTATAATAAAGATTTGTTACCAGAATTTTACCTAACTCAAGTAAGAGTCAGTTGAATAAATTCAGAAGGCTGTGATTTTCACTTTGGATGAGAAGCATGAGTTTGAAGTCCATTGAGCAAAAAGTGGAAAAGTGAAGATTGGTTTAAGGTGGTGGAGAGCAAAAACAAACTGGAACCCATGATCACGAGCTTAACCTATTGAAACAGACTGGAATAACTGTCAGTTCTCACTGCCTCTGACCTTGGAATGTATGTGTCCTACAGGAGCAACTGATGCCCTTTGTCTAGACCTAAATGTCTGCCTGGTCCAGTGGTTAGAGAGGCTACACAGAGAACCAGGGAAAGAAGTGAGCACTGGTCTGGCTGCTGCCCTCCACCAGTGAAGTGAACCAGTAGATAATGTGTGATCCACAAAAGCACCTGTTCACATTGTGTTAAAAACAAAAAGCCTGGGGGCTGGGGATTTAGCTCAGCGGCATAAGCACCTGCCGTGCAAGCAGGCAGTCGTGAGTTCGATCCCCGGTACCGATAAAAAGGAAAAAGACAAAAAAAAAAAAAAAAAGCCCTGCCACTTTACTTCTTGCATGAAAATACTTCTTCTGTCCCGCTTAGCAAGAAATATCTGGGGAAGAAATCCTGGGAAATATTAGTTAGTCATGTTGACATATTACAAAGTCATGACGGTTGGCCATGAGATTATTTCTCTTAGCTGTCTCTGACTCCAAGGAGGAACTGTTCTCACTGGCTGGTCTCCAAAACCAGTTACCATGTTTCTGCCTAGGCCATGCCTCCCACATTCTACGCAGACACTGACTGAGCATGGCAGAGTTATTGAAGGAGGCCCACTTCAGGTGGATGCTAAGTCCTCTGTCACGCAGCCTTGCTGAACTTTCCCAGAACTACACGGCCTTCCCACAGGTCTCGCACAGCTTCTTCTTCCGTGGCTTCTTTCCCTAGGGTTAGATCTGTGTAGTTGTTGGACAGCTCTTCCAGCCTCATCTGGCTCTCTCTTCATTTTCTTTCCCAGACATTTCCCCAATATATTTCTTGTATTTCTAATTGTTTGTGTTTATGTTTCAGACTAACACAGGTATCATAAACCATCTTCCCTCAGTATTGTTCTGGGAATTTCCTCTACTTTTTCTCTCGTCCTAGGACTCTATCTTTTTTTTTTTTTAACTTTGTTTTTTGGTGGGACATGTCCTCTGTATGGGTGGTAAATTATTGAAACCTTATATGACCAAAAAGTTATTTTAATTTCACCCTCGAGGGATGATTTGGCTGGGTATGGAATTTTAGCTTGGAAATAATTTTCCCTCAGAATATTAAACACATTCCCCATTGCTTCATAGTTTTCAGTGTAAATGTTGTGAAATAAAATGCCATTTTTGAGTTCTAATGCTTTGCATGTGACCTGTTTTTCTCTGTAGATGCTTTTATGATCTTTTAATCCTTGACATTCCAAAATTTCATGATGTTGTACCTTATTCTGTGTGTTCCCATCATTGTTTTGGGCACTTAGTGGTTCTCATCAGTTTGGGGGTACCTATCGCCTTTAGTCCTTTTTTTTTCCTGACACAAGGTTTCACTATGCAGTTCAGGTAGGCCTTAAACTCATTTCATAGCCCAGGCTGGCCTCAAACTCAGCAGACCTCCTGCCTTAGCCTCCTAAACGCTGGGCTTCCAGGTGTGTACCACCATGCTTGACATCTTTAGTCTTAAGTGTTGTTTTTGTGTCTTTGGTATTTTTCCTCTATTTTCTTTATTCCTTTGTTTAAATTCACATTTGTTAGTGTCTGCATTAAGCCACTAGTTTTCTTATTTTTTTCTCCTTTTTGTTAAGAAATTCATTTAACTTTCATTGCATTAACAATGTCTTGCTATCACATATATTTTTAAATTTCTAAGACTTCTTTTTGTTCTTTTTTTAAAAAGTAGCATTCTGGGGCTGGGATTTAGCTCAGTGGCATAAGTGCCTGCCTTGCAAGCAGGCAGTCATGAGTTCAATCCCTGGTATCGATAAAAAAAAAAAAAAAGTAGCATTCTGTTCTTGTTTCATGGATATAATATGTTACATCATTGGGAAAACTAATTACGGTTTGTTTTAATTTTTAAATTTCTTTTTTTTTCACTGCCTTTCCTTAAATTTCCAATTTGGTAGTGTGTGTCTTTCAATTTCTGGTTTATTTTGCTTTGTTTCTTATATGACTGAGAATCCTAGATTGTTTTTCAGATTTGAAAATGAAACACAAACAGTTTGAAAGAGTTTATGCTCATGGTAGAATTTGCTTCTTAGACCTTGAAACAAACTGGTCAGGCTAGACCCCATTCCTCCTTCATCTTCTCAGTGAGGCCTTACTTAAAAATGCCACATCTTATTCTGAGTATTTCTGCTTTGGCTTTTCCTACCGTTTTTTTCTCCTGTAACAGTTTTAGGACCTGCTATGTTAGGTAATCACTTACATATATTTGTTTACTTTTGGTCTTCCCTAGAATAAGTACTACCTGTAAGAACAGAGATTTTGTTTTTATTTTATTTAATTAATTTATTTATTTTTTGTGGTGCCAGGGATTGAACACATGATCTTACATTTGCTAGGCAGGTGCTTATCCCACTGAGCTAAATCCTTGGCCCCAGTTTTTAATTTTTTTATAAGCTCCACCCAATTAGAGATAGAACCCAAGACAAAATGGCCATCCAGTCAATAATTATTAAATTGAGGACATTCATTCACCATCAACAATAGGTCTTACAGACTCCTTATTTGGCCACAATGCTTGGCTTGCTCCCAGGTAGAATTAGCATGGCAGAAGGGTCTGGCAGAGGAAAGGCGTTCAACCACTGTTAGCCAACAACCATAGAGAGATTGGGAAGTTCACCAGAGAGAGAAATACCCTCCGAAGACATGCCCAATTATCCACTTCCTCCAAGTAGGCCATAGCTCCTAGCAACACTTTCAGCTGAAAGTTCATCACCACTCATGAGTATAATTCCCATGATCCAGTCACCTTCTGAAAGTTCCACCTCTGAACACATGAGACTTTGAGAGGACATTTTAGTTCTAAATCATAATAAAAAGTAATATATGTTCAATCTACTACTTTTTAAAACCCTTGTTATATTAACCAAAGCTATTTGGATAAAATTAATGAATAGAAATATTTACTAAACATGAAATACATTAATTTCTAGTAAATTGATTTTTTTTTTTTTTTTTTTTTTTTTTTTTTTTTTTACTGAATCTGTCACTCTTTCAAGATCCTGATACATTGTAGGTGAACAGTTCTTTGACTGAATGAACAGATCTAATTCTTGAGCTAGAACTATATGTTAAGGCATTCTAATATTTGGAAAGTTTGAAAACAAAACCACTTTGTATGTGGTTTTATGTGTGAGTTTTCTAGTGATGAGAGATTTGCAAAAGGGCATAGATTAATTGGAATGTGAAGTTTAGGGTTTAAGGATTAGGGATTAGAAGGGAGGCAAAGAATTGAGTATAGTTGTTTACATTAATTGTGACATTTTTAAAAACAAAAGCACAAAATCTTGGTGGTTACCAAACTTTAGACTTTAGAAGATAATCCATTAAAGTCAAACAGGTCTCATAACATACTGAAAATCCCTGTAATCATCCTTAAGTTTATAAATATAATAATGGTTCACTAAATTGGAGAGTATGCAAGATGCTTGACCCATTTTATTTTGTTTTTTATTTATTTATGTTTGTCTTTTTGAGAGAGGATCTCACTATGCAGTTTAGGTTGGCCTTGAGCTCACTTTGTACCGTAGGCTGGTCTTGAACTTGCCATGATCCTCATGCCTCAGCCTCCTGAGTGCTAGCATTACAGGCATGAACCACCACGCCCGGCTGCTTGAGCCATTTTAAATGTAGAATTATTATCTCTCTGTCAGTCCTTGATCTTTGGAATATTTTCAGAATATGTCTCCAGTACAGTAACAAATATTTTTTAATTATCCCAGATTCTATGATTAAATGTAATGAGGAAAATACTGTTTAAAATAATGCTGAAGAGGTAAACAAAAAGCAAATTACAGAGAACTTTGTTAGGTATGTGAAGAATTGTGGATTCAGTCTCACTATAATAAAGTTATGAAAAGTAATTCAAATTTACCTTTTTATCAAACGACGTTGACTGCTAAGTGGAGCCAAAACTTAGAGAAAATAAAAAGTATCTGTGGCACAACTAGGTAATCTCCAGTGGCAGACATTGTTGGTTACCGATGCAGCATTCCTCTCTCCATCATTCTCCTTTAAAAAGACTACATTTGGATGATGGGAAGATGGCAAAACATTAAATAGCAGAGTAAAAAGCCTCTCTGAGAGAAACAGCCCAAATGCAGAAATATAGCATTCTGGAAAAGACCAGAGGAAAGAAATGGGTCCCTTTGACCCAGGAAGAAACTATAGTGAGAATCGAACCCATAGAGAGAATTAAAGAGAAGAAAAGAAAGAAAACAAAAACTTAAAACAGAAGAAGGCAATAGCTGGTGTGATTTCACCAGAGCCAGTCTCACTGTGCAAGAAGCACCATTGGAATCTGGAGACACACAGTCACAGTGAAGCTGGTAGCTGGCAAGCCTAAAGGCCTCAGAGGGCAGATGCAGTAATTGAGGGGATCAGTGGACCAGAAAACTGTACTGGCTGGCACTCAGTGTGGGAGACTCAGTCCTCCCGCAGGAGTGGGCGATTGGCTGGGCACCATTCTGGAGTCAGGCAGGATAAGACCAGAACCAGAACTGCAGCCAGCTTCATTCAGCCACTCCTAGCTCAGAGCAGACTGGTGGAAATTCCTTGGATTGAGTCCTGCCCCTGTGTGTGGTCCAGTAGCCACCTCCAAGGTTCCCTTAAAGCTATCCCTAACCAACCTCTGCTTATATTCCAGTAGCCACCAGCAGATTGGGAAAAGCAGCAAACAGCAGAAATACCTAGCCAACAGGCTTCAGTAATTATAACCAATACAAGAAGTGCTGGGGACCCCATCACCCAGGTGTATGGAAGAAACCAGGAATCTGACAAGAGGAAGGAGCAAAAGGCAGTCTCTGGCCTTCAGCCCAACCAGTACTGGTCCAGGAGATGTGAACAGGCAAGAGATCAGGAGTTGCACACCTGCAGTTTCTGAAGCAACAGCAACTGAAATAACTCCATGAAGCTATAAAAGAACTTAAAACAGAAATACTATTACAGGTAAAAGAAGATATAAGAAATGTAATAAAATAGTTGCTAAGCACTTGTAAAGAAGACACAGATGGAAGAATGGAGGAGCATAAGAAAATGAGGGAAATCTTCAATCAAATACACAAAAAGACTAAAATACATGAAACAGATTCAAGAGATTACCAGGAAATTAAAAACTCCATTAAAAGCTGGCCAAAGCAAGCTTGAAAGAAACTAAAGATAGACTATTAAACCTTGAAGACAAGTTTGCAGCTTGCGATTACAAAAAAAAATCTTTTAAAAATAACAAGGAACCAGGAAGTAACAACCCAAAGGGTAGAAGATGACAAGGGGAACTATAACTTAAGAATAAAAAACTTGAGTGAAGAAGCAGGGATAAACACAAATGAAATACAAAGCCTACCTACAGAAATAATTAAAGAAAACTTCCCAAACATAGGAAAAGGCAATGATATTCAGATAAATGAGGCATACAGAACTCCAGACAGCTATAACCAAAATAGATCTATACCCAGATATATAATAGTAAAGATCCCAGAAATTCAACACAAGAACAGAATATTAAAAGCTGTCAGGGAAAAGAAACAGATCACCTATAGAGGAAAACCCATCAGAATCACAACAGACTTCTCGACACAAACCATCAAATCAAGAAGAGCGAAATATTCCAAGTCCTGAAAGAAAATAACCTCCAACCCAGATTGATGTACCCTGCAAAACTATCTCAAAGTTAATGGAGAAATAAGATGCTTCCATGACAAAGAAGAACTGGGGGAGTACATGACCACCAAACCAACCCTTCAAATAATACTGAAGGACATTCTAGAGAGAGAAAAAACCATGGTTTCAGGAACAGTGGCAGAAGGGGTTCACTGAATGGGGCAGACAGTGGAATGAAGGGGAAAAGTAGACAACCAGTGGCAGAAAAACAGCATGACAAAGATGAGGCAGAGAAGGTTAGCCATAATAGGTGATATTGATGGCCTCAATACACCAATAAAAAGAAACACAGAGTGGATCAAAGATAGGGTTCATCAAGTTGCTCTATATAAGAAATATAATTAATCTGAAAGAGGGTTTATAGACTGAAAGTCAAAGATGAGAGAACAATGCTTTATGTGACAGGGAACCAGAAAAAAAGTGTGGGTAGCTTGCCCATCAGCTTCAGATTGGTTGGGAAGACATGATACTTTTATGGAGAACTACTCAGCTATAAGGAAAGAAAATCTTGATGCTCTTGTAGGTAAATGGAAGTAACTTGAGATCAGGCTTAAGGGTAAAAAGGTTCAGAATCACTTAGGTGAGTAGCAGGCTGCTGCCCTAATCTAAAAACTAAAAGAGTCAGTGGGATACAAATTTACAATGCACCCTGTGAAAGTGAAAGGGGAGGAATTGTCTAAAAAGGGAAGGCAGTGGACATTATTAATCTAGTATCATGTTTTGAAATCCATATTGTTTTCATTGTCCTGTTTAGTTTGGTTTTATTCTGTTCCAGTTTGTCTACTTATACTAGATTTGAAGGTATGGACACCTATTCCAAAGCTAGCAGGATGTATTCTGGTACCATTTTTGATTTCTTATTAACTTTCTTTGAAGACCCGTATTGATTTCACTGTCTTGTTTTGACTGCTTTTATTCGAATTTGTTTTGTTTTATAGTTTCAAGTCTGATGGTATAGGTAACTACTGTGATGACAATAAGATTAACTATGATACCCATTCTGATTTGACTATTATTTTCTTTTGGAGTCCTATAATATCTCCAATGTTTTTTTTTTTTTTTTGTACTGTTTTGTTCAATTTTACTATACCTGATTATATGGGCAATTCTTTTGAATAACAAGAGGCATTATGGTAACCATTGTTGCCCACCCTGTATATTTTTTAAGTCATGTACTATGTCCATCCTTTTGTTTTGAATGACTCCATTTTGTTTTGTCTCCTTTGGTTTTATTCTCTTCAAAATAATAATAATAATAATAAAAAGACTACAGTTCACACACACAAAAAGGCAGTTACTTTGTTACCATTCTTTCTTTCAGTTACTGTAGATACATATGATCCAGACATAGTCAGTGAGAAATCTGATGGTTTCTTGAAAATATTTTCCTTTGAAATTAAGGGCCTTGTGCTTGTCACGACTGTAGGTATCACAGTCACAGAACATGTGTGTAGATCTTACACACATATAATCTCTTATTTTTATATTCAGAAAAGTTCACGAGCAATTTTAGTTTTTACAAAACAAACACATTTGTAACCAGCAGCCAGACAACAATCCAGAAACCTTAACTTCTGTTTCCTGAAACTATTCATTATTCTTTAGGTAGTATAGATTGCTCTTAATTGTTTTTTTCTTTGCCTTTTTTTTAACTTTATAAAGATGAAATCAGATAGTGCATACTCCTTTGTTTCTGACTTGATTCAACATTATGTTTGTGCTAATCACCAGTATAGTTGGATACTTATAGATTTTCATCTTTCCTGCTATACATTCCATGTCGTGAATATACTCTAATTTATATAAATAAATTTGGTGACACCATTTGGTAATCTGTGTATATTCAGATAATTTAGTCATTATAAATAGATATCACTCCTGTGAACACTTTAGTACATGTTGTTTATTGTTTAGTAAGCAACTGTTTTTGTTTTATAGCCTCTGGACTTTTTTTGAATCATAGTAGCTCATTATATACTCAGAATAGGTGTTTTTTGTTGAAAATATGTATCTGTATATCTGTGCCTATTTCTGTATCTGTACCTGTGCTTTATATCTATATTCATATCTATATCTAAATATCTGTATCTATAGAGAGACAGATTCCTAAGTTTGTGTTGGACTGTATTGAAATTTAGCCAGTGTGCTACTTTGGTATTTGCACAAGCTGTAACTTTCTGTATAAATTGCCTTGTTACTTGCTACCCTTTCCAGCCATAACAATTTGTCTAGTACTTCTTTTTGATACTCTCTCTACCATCTACAACTAATTGACAATTTATAAAAAATAAGCATTTTTATAGTGCTTATTATTGGGGTACAATCTAATGGTTCGATATATGTATATACATTGTATAATGTTTAAATCAGATGAAATGTATCTACTCAAATATTTATTATTTCTTTCCAGTGATGTTTGTTACTTTCTTAATGGTACCTTTTGGTGAACAAACATTCTTAACTTTAGTATACTGTATTGTTACTCAAGTAGTGCTTTTTATAATGCATTTAAGAAAATGTTCACTCCAAGGTCACGAAAATGTTTTATTTTCTTCTAGAAGCTTTATTTTTTTTAGTTTTGATATTTACATTTAAATCCATCTAGAGTTGATTTTTTATTTTATGGAGAGAAGTATAAAGGTCAGTCGTCTCCCCCCCACCCCTAATTAGAAATCTAAATCAACCAGCATCATAACAAGAAGCTGTTCTTTCTGTATTGAACTGAAGTGCCATCTTTGACAAAAGTCCAAAGATTACAGATGTGTTGGTCTGTTTCTAAATTCCTAATTTGTTCAATTTGTTACTCTTTTTGCACTATTTCCTCATTGTTTTTCTAATTTTATGTTGACTTTGTTATACAGTAGCTTGCAAAATTAATTCTCTTACGAATGTTAATAACATGTAGATTCTTCTGGATCTTCTAGAAATGCAGTCATATAATTTAAAAATAATATTTTTTTCTTTTCTTTCAACCCTTGTTTGATCCTTTCACCTTGTAGCTAGTTCTTTCTTCCCCTCTTCCTTCTCTGCTTGAATGTGTTGCTTAAGTCCTCCAGGACAATGTTAATACAAGTGGTTGCTAGTGGGCAGTCTTGTCACTGGGAAAGTGATGGTAAGTACAAGTTTTCAGTGTTTCACTATGTGATGTGTGCTATGGATTGTTTGAAAGGTGCTGTTTTTCATTTAAAGGAAATTGCATTGTTTTAGTTTGCTAAGAATTTTTAAATCATTAATGAGTATTGATTAAATTTTGTCAAAAATGTTTTTTTATCTAACAAGATAATCATACAAGCTTTCTGCCTTTTACTACTAGCAAAGTCAGTTGCAGTTACTCTTCTGTTTTTTTTTTTTTTTTTTTTTTTAGACAAATTCTTATTCTGTAATCCAGGTTGGCCTTGAACTCACTGTGTACCCCAGGCTGACCTCAAACTCATGGCAGTCCTCCTACCTTGGCCTCCCAAGTGCTAGGACTACAGGCATGTGCCACCATGCCTGGCTCTGCACTTATTAATGTTCAAATGAAAATCAAGCTTTGCAAAAGCAGTGACTTAGTATCCTTTTAATATGTTGCTTGATTTGATTTACTAATATTTTGTCACAGGTTTTTTTTTTGTTTTCATAAGATTAGTCCATAATTTTTCTTATAATCCTTATCAATTTTGAAACCAGTGTCATATAGGCCCCATAAAAATAGTTTAAAAAATGCTTTCTCCTTTCCTACTTTCTGTAAGCCTTTGTGCAAAATTGATGTTGTTTATTTTTTAAATATTTGAAAGAGTCCAATTTGATTGGCCTAGAGTTTTGTGGTAAGTTTTAAATTATGAACCAATTTATTTAATAGATACATTTCTGTTAATACTTTTAAAATTCCTTTTTAATGTTGTTTTTCATAAATTATATCTGGTATACATAGTCTTTTGTTTTCTGGTATACATAGTCTTTTGTTAAACCCATCTGATGAACTTTAATTTGCAGATACTTTATTTTTCAACTCTAGGTTTTCATTAAACTATATTCCAATTCTTACATTGAAATTGTTTATTCTTTCATTTAATTTTTCCTCCTCTTAATGATATTATAATTTTTTATTACAAGACACTGAGCAAACCTTTTTGCACAGATTAAAACATCTCATTAATAACCCTTTATATTGATCACATTGGTGAAGTAATAGTTTAGATATGTGAAATATAAGCTTAATTCTGCCTGTGTCTTTCAAATTTTAATGTCACTACTAGAAAAATTTAAGTTAAATATCCAGCTTATATCTGTGACTTGTAGTAGTGTTCTGTTGGACAGAACTGCTCAGATACATTTTCTGTTGCTAGGGAGCGTTACTTTTCCTCCCTCAGACACTGAAACCCATTACTCTCCTTGGGCCCTGAGCTAAGCTGAGGCTGCATCGCTTCTGTTTTGATGAGGTTCTGTCTCCTGTTGTTTAACATTCCCAGAGCACAGCTGCTCTAGGCTTTCAGGTGGAGTTGGCGTGATCACAGGTGCTTGCCCTTGGCAGGTTCTAGACTGCAGTACCCTTAGCTGTGTCCCTGAGCTCCGAGCGACTGCTAGGAACTCTGCTCTGCATCTCAGACACCTCTTGCTTAACCCTTCAGCCCTGATCCTGGACAGCTTTGGTATGTGGCAGATGTTTTGAGGGGAAATAGACTGTGTTTGAAGTCTAGTTTTGTCTTTTTGAAAGACTATTAGTCCTAATAACAAGTTTCTCTGGTTCCAAGAAACAGCAGTCTTGCTGGGTAGAGCCACAATTCAAAACAGCTTGCTATTTTTCAGAACCCGCAAATGCTCGCACAGTTAAAATAATGGCATAAAGACCGTTTACCTTGTCCAGGTTCTCTTCTTCCCAGAGTCTTGGCCATTACTGATCCTCACTGCTTTAGAAGCTCTCTCATCCCTTGAAAATGGTGATTTTTAATTTTACCAATAGCTGTTTACCTGGAATTTTGGTTTGCACAAAGGTGATTCCATCTTCTTTAAAAAAGTCATTAAAAAGCTTTTTAAAAATTATATTAGTATATGTTTGTGATTCATGTAGCTGACAGTCATCTTGAAGAGTGGTTACATGTACAGACGCAACTTCTGTCTCTTTTTTCAAATCCCCTTTGCTTCCCCCTCCCTCACTTTTCCTTCACTTTCCTGCCCCATTTTTTTTTTTTGTTCTTTTTGATATGGTCTTAGCTCATGTACTTAGCATGCAGTATTTACATTAATTGAAGTTATTTATTCTGTACATGGTATATCTTTATTCTACTTACTTTCCCTTTCCCTCCTCCTTACCCTTCACATTTTTCCCCTTGAATTACTTCCTATTGTAAGAGATCGCCTAGTCTCCTTTTATCCATCCGTCATTATTTTCTTTGTTCTTTGCCTCACTCAAATGAGAGACATCATGTATTTAAGCTTGTGTGTCTAGTTTATTTCATTCAACATTATATTTTTCAGTTGCAACTGTTTTCCTACAGATGTTTCAAATCTATCATTCTTCATAGCAGAGTAGTATTCCATTACATATAGATACCCCATTTTCTGTATCCAGTCATCTGTTGATGGACATGCAGGCTGTTTGCAGGACTTAGCTGTTATGAGTTGTGCTGCTATCAGCATCGATATGCATGTTGCTATAGTATAGTGACTTCAGCTTTTTGGAGAAGACCTGAAGCAGAGGGATTGCTGGGTCATGGGAAATTTCTTATTTCACTTTTTTGATCTCCACACTGATTTCCATAATGCTTATACTAATTTACATGTCCACCAATAAAGGAGTGTTCTTTTTTCATTACAGCTTCACCAATATTTGCTGTTGTTGATTTCTTAATGATTACCATTCTTTCTGGAGTAAGATGGAATCTTAACATTGCTTGAATTTGCATTTCTCTAATGCCCAGAGATACTCAGCATTTTTTAATATATTTGTTGACAATTTATGTTTCTTCTTCTGTGACATATCTGTTCATTTCTCATGCTCATTTCTTGACTGGATCTTTAATTTTAGATGGCTTAATTTTTTTTTGTTTTAAATTATTTGTATATTTTATTTTATTTTAATTTTTTTGAAGTTTGACAAAATTTATTGGTTATTTTAGTAAAGACATTCATCGCAGTCATTTCTCCTCATCTTGACCTTAGATTAGTATTTCATTTGGGTCAAGAAAAGAGTACGTAGGAGAGGCATGTTATTTTAACAAATAGTAAAATGGACAAAAATGAATAAGTTTGCCTAGATAAAAGTAAGTTAAATTCATGTATGTTGATATAATTAAATCATGTGAGAACTAACAGTTCTATATACATTTCCATTGTTTTACTTGGGCTTAATCTAAACTTTAATGTAAAAGAACAACTTATTAGGCATATGCACAGGTTTCTTCTCTGGAATTACTACCTATTAAAAAAGATCAGCAAGTAACAACCACCAAAAAAATAGTCTGAAGCTGCCTTGAAATTTAACATTGTTGGAATTCTGAGGGAAATCATCATATCATTTTACTTTTGTTTGTGACTATGTTTTTAAAGAAGTGTTGGGGCTGGGGATTTAGCTCAGCGGCATAAGCACCTGCCCTGCAACCAGGCAGTCGTGAGTTCGATCCCTGGTACTGATAAAAAGGAAAAAGACAAAAAAAAAAGAGAAGTGTTTAATTGTCACATTAAAAAGTCCATATACAATAGAAAAATACAAACCAAACAGCCTACAATACACCAGTTGAAGCGTATATGTGATGAGCAATTTCATAAAATGTTTGAAGATGCATTTTCTTTCGTTTTATTTTCAGTACCTACAATATGCTTTTGAGAGGCCACTAGTCAGTATGTGTATACTTAACCATATTGACTATTCTAATAAGAAATTCTGTAATGAAGGCAATTCAGATTGGATTTAACAACTTAGTAACATAAATGCACAGACAAAGTTACAGAAAATGCATCTTATTGTTTTCCATCTTCATACAGTATTAAATTTGGTGGGTTTTTTTTTTTTTGGTGTTTATACCTTTTAAAAAATAAATTTTTGGGGGGTGGTCCGTATTTTAAAAGAAACAGCTTTCTTATAATTTGCAAGTTCTGGTGGAAATGCTTACAGGAACTAGCTAATAAACAAAAACCAAGAGAAGCACATTCAAAATACTGATTTACTTTGGTAGCAAATGGCTGTTCTTTGAAGAATAATGAAGACAAACCAGACCATTAAGGTGAAATGGGCTGTTTCAAATGCTCAATACTTCACATAAAAATTTAAAAAAAAATTTTTTGTAAAAGAGCTAAGTATTTGTATCCACTGATAGCAATGCAATATCTAATATATGACAACTTGAAACAAAACAAATGCCCATAAGGAAAAAAATTCTTTTAATTTTATCTACTTACTTTCAGTCAATAGTTCTACAACATTTTCTTTTCAATATGATACTCCCCCTTTCTCTGTATAAGGCTGTTCCTGGGAGCCAGACAGTTTAGGTAATGAGGGAGTTAATTTAGGAGTAACTGCTTGCAGTTTTAAATAGTAACTTTTTGCGTCTCTCTTAATGTGCTAATAATTGTGTCTAAAAAAATACGCAATTCTTAAAAAGGTACCACTTTTGATTTCTTTATTATCTGTAACCTTTGGAAACTAATCACATGAAACTACAAAATTAGCAAATGTCTTGAAATCTGTATATAAAACATAAATTACCTCTAATTTCAAACTCTCACTTATTAGTGTACCACTCAATCTTAAAAAAAAAAAAAAATGAAAAAGCAAAAGCGGCTCCAAAGATAGTCTTATACCATTTTTTTAAAAAAGGAAACTGTTCCTTTTAACTTTACACCCACCCCACACTCTAATTCAAAACACATCATTTAATTGTCTTGGTCGTGGACGTTCCCAAGGTGAGATTTTATATTCCATTCCCTAGCTTCTGGTTATCAGAAAACCTATGCTTTCCTTTATTGAAAGAGTTTGGTCCAGCTGATGTCAGTGTATCCCTTCCAGTATTCTTCATCCTTATCTTTGCTTCTGGAGGCATTTCCTCAGGTTCACTATCTTTATCTTCATTAAAAGCTGCTGTACTGAAAGGATTTTTGGAGCAAGAGTTGGAACAGTTTCTTTAGGCTTACTTGATCCAAGTTTGATGGATATAGCTGATGCTTTCTTTGCTGTCTGACCACCTATGGCAAATCCAAATTTGGAGATCTTTGTAGACTTTGTTGGGATGTCTGCAGCTTCTTCAGCGGATCACTTCTCAGTGCTGTGACTGGAACTTTCCCCTCCATTACTGAAAGAACAGTCTTAGTTTTCACAGGTTTTTCTGCTTCTTCAGGTCCTCCAGCGGCTCCAGCTCGCTTGGACTTCTCAGGCTTCTCCTCTCCCGCCTTTTGGTCCGCTATTTTCCCGGCCACGGCCTATTTGTATATTTTAAATATTAGTATTCTGAGGAGTAGCTGGCAAATTTTTCTCCCCATTCTATAGATTGTCTCTTCACAATGCTGATTGATTTTTTTGCAATATAGATGCTTTTTAGTCAAATATAATCTGATTTGTTCACTGTTGCTGTTACTTGTTGTGCGACTGAAGTTCTGTTTAGAAAAATCCTTTCTTGAGCCAGGCATGGTGACGCACACCTGTAATCCCAGCACTTGGGAAGCTGAGGCAGGATTGCTGAGTTCGAGGCCAGCCCTTGCTACATAGTTCGAGGCCAGTCTGAACCTACATAGTGAGATCCAGTCCCAGCAAAACAAAATGAAACAAAACCCTTTCCTATACCTGAGTATTCAAATGTATTACCTATTTTTATCTTCTGTTTGGTTTAATGTTTCTATTTTCATGTTTAGATCTTTGGTCCATTTTTATTTTAACTTAGTACCTGGTGAGAGATAAGGGTCTAGTTTCAGTCTTCTGCAAACAGATAACCAGTTTTCCCAACACCACTTGTTGAATAGGTTGTCTTTCCTCCAACATATACTTTTGGCAGTTTGTTGAAGATTAGATAGCTGAAGAGTCAGGGGAATTTTCTGTATCCACAGTTCTGTTCCGTTGACCCACACATAACTAGACAGGTGCATCTTCTGAGAGACAAGGAAGAGATGACAAAGAAAGAATACCTAAAGGAGATGAGGACATGACACAAGGACATTTTCCCTTTTTCTCTTTGAATTGCATCAAATTCTGTAGAAAGTACCGGAAAGGAAGTTTGAACCAAGAAGGATCTCAGGGATTTGGCAATAATGCAATTTACCTTATCTCATTACCTAACATTCCTACAAAGAAAGTGTAACGATTATACAGCAATAAAATCCTAATTTCATTTTTGACTTATAAAAGTGATAGTTTCATGATCCTGCCTAACAGAGAAACTAAAGTTTAGTAAAGAGAAGTAATTTGGCTGAACTCAAAACTGGAAGTGAAATTCAAATCTAGATTCTCTTTTATCATCTGATCTAATGTTCTTTCCACTGCATTGTTTTTATCTATTGCTATCATTTGTTGATTACTCATTACATGGATATGACTTTTAGTCTTTACAACAAAAAGAAGATATAATATTCTGTTATGCATGCATTTTTGCTGCTGTTATTCGCAGTTAAAAGGAGGAAATTACGCAGTACTAAAACTATGTTTTGAAAGAGACTTTTAAAAATATTCTTATTTATCCTCAGTTGCTCAGATGGGCAAGGAAGGGGGAAGAAAAAACAAGTGGAGAAGAGCAGGGAAAAGGGAAAAAAGAAGATACAGTACAATATTCCTGAATTGTTTTTCTAGAGAAACTCATGGAATCCAGATTTAGAGTCACTGATTCTCTTGCTGTGGGCTGTATTTATAAGATAAACTTGTGTTTTTCTGTGATATACATAGTTCATATGTGTTCAGTAAATAGCATTTAAAATCAGTATATATATTAAAAATTACTGCTTAACTTTAGAGAAATTTTTATAAACTTAATTTTTTTCCTTTTTAAAATTTTATTTTATTTAAAGAAAGACTAAACAAAACAGAAAATGGGTAGAAATAATACATACATTCAGAGAAAAAATAAACAGTAAGAAGTTACTAGTTAATGTTTACATACTGTCCTTTTATAAATAGTTGTTCAAGATACAAAAGTGGGACATAAAAAGTGGGAATTCAAGCAGCAAGACTGCAAACAGTTCTGTTCAACTGTCCAACAAAAACTTAGTAATATGGTTGTTAATCCTATACACTTAAACATACATGCAGTTATCCATGTCTTCATTTATGTTGAGATTAAACAAATTAGTTTTATTTTCTTACAAGATGTTTCTTCACTTGTTAATGATGGACAGTTTGGACTCTTAAAAATGATAAAGACAGTTTGGACTCAAAGTAAAACAGTTTTTTAAATTAAATTGCTATTTCTTAGTGAAAAACACTAAAATGTAGCTTTTATACTATCTTTTAAACTAAGTAAAACACTCATTTTCCAAGAAAAGAAGCTTTGTTAGATGCTTACGAAAGAACTCATTTTTGTTAATATTTTCATAATTTATACAGATTTGATTTATTATCACATGAATTTGGGGTTTTTAGGCACAATCCTTGAAATAAAATCAGAAACATAATGTTAAAATTTTTCTTGTTTGTATCAGCACAATTTTCCCTTGGTCATATGAATTTATGTTTTTATAATGTATATTTCCCTTGATTTTATTTTTATTTATTTTTATTTTTTATTGTTTTTGGTACCAGAAGTCAAACTCATGACCTCGTGCTTCCCAGGCAGGTGCTTATGCCGCTGAAATAAACCTACGGCCCTTTGATTGTGTGTATTTATAGAAGAGAATGTGTTTTTTTGGGGGAGAGGATGTGTTCTTTTGTGTGAGAGTATGACATTTTTTATAGATGAGAACAGTTATGTGTCTATAAGTTATCAAATTACCCTTCGGGGTTGTATTCTTTTTTATTTTTTTATTTTTGGTACCAGGGATTGAATTCATGACCTCGCGCTTGCCAGGCAAGTGCTCATTTATGCCACTGAGCTAAATCCCTGACCCGAGGCTTGTATTCTTAAAAGAGAAATTGTCTGGCACATTTCTGTTGCTTTTGTTAAATTCTTCTGCTAATTTGTTGTTGAATGTCAGTGAATATAATCTTTAGTATCTTTAGAGTTATAGTTACTATTAAATTATGTTAGACATTTGGATAGCAGTTCAACTTAGGTACTATCTAATGTACTTCAGCCTACTCCATCTCAATGACTTGAAAAAGTTAATGATTTTATCAACTTCTTATTTTTTTACTTACCACCAAGTGTATTCATTTATTTATGTACTTATTTTGCAGTTCCGAGGATAAAATTTAGGATCTTTGCATGTTAGGCAAATGCTTTACCACAAACTGAGCAAGTTGATATTTTGTGGGGGCGACAAATTACATTCTAAGGAAAATAACTAATTAATGCATATGCTTATTCCAAAGAAACAGGAGCTCCTTCAGAGAAACAGTGTAAGCTCATTAAAATTTAGGACAGTGCAATAGGCAAAGCTTATTTTGGACATAACTTCAAAAGCACATCAAAGAAAAGTAACTATAGACAAATTAGATTGCATCAAACTAAAAAGCTTCCCTATAGCAAAGAAAGTAACCATTGAAGTGAAGAGAAACCCTACAGAAAGGGAGAAAATATTTGCACACTAGATGTGAGAGGTTAATGTCCAGAATATATGAGGACTTCAAACGATGGAAGAGCAAAGAAACTCTAATAATCTTATGAAAAAACAGGAAATAGATCTAAATAAGCGTTTCTCAAAATAAGATGTATCAATGAATAATGGCTATATGAAAAATCTTTAATATCACAAATTACGAGAAAAATGCATATCAGAGCCTCAGTAAGGTAATTATCTTGTTAAAATTTGCTACCATCTATGAGAAAAAATTGGGCTTTGAGATGTATTTCAGTAGTAGAGCATGTGTTTAGGATAATAAGGCCTTGTGTTTGATCCCTAGCATTACTAAAAAAAAAAAAAAAAAGACAAAAGATAACAAGTGTTGGTAAGGGTGTGGAAAAAAGGGAATCCTCTTGCACACTGTGGGAATGTAAATTATCCATTATGGAAAAAATATAAAGGTTCTTTAGAAACTTCAAAATAGAACTAGAATATGATCCAACAGTCCTGTCCCTGAATATGAATCCAAGTCATTAATGTCAAAGAGAACACTATACTCCTGTGCTTATTGTAGCACTAGTCACAATATTCATGGACTGCAAACAACCAAAGAGTGAAATCTTTTGCATTTGCAACAACCTGGATGGAACTGGAGGCTACTATGTAAGTGAAATAAGCCAAACACAGAACTATACAAGTACTGTATGATCTCACTTATATGTGGAATCTAAAAAAATCAATCACACAGAACTGAGCCTGAGATAGTGGTAACCTGAGGCCTGAGAACTCGAGGGAGAGAGAGATGGAGAGAGGTTGACCAGTAGGCACTAAGTAGCTGTTAGATAGGGTAAGAAGTTGTAATGTGCTGTTGCACAGTACGGTGACTATCCATTGCAACCAAAAAGAAGAAAGAATTTTGAATGTTTTTCCCATATGAAGAGCTAAATATTTGAAGAGATAAATTTAACCTGGTAAACAATGTGTAAGAGTATCAGAACATCATGTGGAGCCCCATTAAAATGTACATGTTTTGCATTTTTATGTATCAGTTAAAACATAAGTTTAATTTAAAAAGGAACTATATCCTGATTCATGTTTTCAAGAGCTGTGAGTCTGTAAAGGGTCTGTGTATGCACTGTTAAGAAACCTTCATTCAATACCTTAGAAAGAAAGTATCTGGAAACTTCCCCATTTGGTAAAGCGCTCACATCACATCATCATCTTCTAAGAATCACATTCGCATTTATGTTTTCAAAATCTGTGTTCCTGATCTATAAAGGACCTACATGTCTGTGTAAAACACCTTGGAAAAAGAACTAATTAAAGCATTTCAGAACTGATGATGATTATTTTCTCTTTATTTCAGGTAATGATTAAAATGACATGAAGTGCCTTCGTATTTTAAGTGCTTTCGTTACTTAATTTATATCTTTGGATTTTAAAAATATTGAATACTTCTGTATGTCAGATATTATACACTATTTCTTTTGTTGTTTTCAATATCCATAGGAAGTAGGTGATAATCCCATTTTTGAAATGTTATTAAAATGAATTATATAATTCAGGCTTATAATGATTAAATAATATGACTAAGCTCAATTAGTTAATAAGGTATTGAACTTGCATTCAAGCCTGTGTAGCAGACAAAAGGGCTAGTATTTTTCATTTAATAGCATTTAGTATTTTGAACATAGAAAATCAGAAATATATTGCTTATTTTTTTTATGCGCAATAGCAGCATGTTGCTATTATTTTCCACATTGGATATCTGTTATAAATATATCATATTTATAAAATTGTATTTTTTTAACCTATGCAAAATTTGTTACATTTCTAAAGATACTAAAGCATGTACTTTCTTTCTATGGCTAGCTAATATAGTTTTCTGTTAGCACTGTGATTCATGCATCTATTTTTATAATGGTTATTATCACACTGTCATCTCCTAAGTGAACAAAATGTTAATTATAATTTAACTTTAGAGTACATTCATTATTATACATTATATTTTGGGCAAAAGCATAATCTAACTTTCTTTTCTTGTCAGCAACTTGAATTGGTGGAACCAAGTGGCTGGATTCACGTTCCCTTAACTGATAATCATAAGAAGCCAACTCGCACATTCATGATACAGATTGCTGTTCTAGCCAATCACCAAAATGGAAGAGACACCCACATGAGACAGATTAAAATATATACACCAGTGGAAGAGAGCTCTATTGGTAAATTTCCTAGGTGTACAACTATTGATTTTACGATGTATCGTTCAATAAGGTGATTTTAAAATGGTGTAAAAATGATTAAATATGTTTTTTGTCGTGCTATTACATATTGATATAATCCCATAAAGATATCTTTATTGAAAAAAATCAGTTGTTTTGCAGTTTTATGTATGTTTAAAAGTATTTTGCTTTGATAAATAAATCATTTTTGGGTCATACTGTCTCTGCTTTCCTAACATATAATAAAGCTTACACATTTTATATTACTAAAAGAAATATGAAGCCAATCATATTTTCTTGTATTTGAAAACTAGTTAAACTGAAAATTTCAAAATGTACACAGAGGGTTTTTTTAGTATTTTTTATAGGTACATGTTCATAGTACATAATTATATTCCCCCTTCTACCTTGTCTCCCATCCATCTCTTGGCCCTTTACCTTTTGCAAAAAATCTATTTTCCTTTTTCTATTATCTGTCTTTTATTTTATTTGCTCTTTTATATGTTATGTTTCTTGTATAAGAGAATTAATGTTACAATTAACATTAATGTGTCTGGTTTATTTTGCTTTATATTGTTTCTGAATGTTGTATCTTTTTAAATATTTGATCTTTTCAGTTGAACTTAATATTGTCTGATAAGAAGCCATCTGATTGCAGGTATATAATTAATTGTCTCATATTTATGTCCACAAGAAACTTAACAACCCTAGGGTTGTGTGTATCCTGATGATATCATGTTGGCTATTGTTGTATCACCTGTGGTTTATCTCAGTTATAGTGACAGAGTTAGTTTCAAATTCGTCTTTGAAATCTTAGCATTGCTTGGGTATAACATAGCCTGTGAACATTTATAAATGTACGAAATTACTCTTTATAAAGATTTAAAATGAATGGTTTAAAATCGGTAGTTGGTTTCATGTATTTTTCCCTTCTATGTCTATTACCTTTGAGGGGATAGTTACTGGACCACAGAACTTCCTCCCATTCACTCTTTGGAGAAGATTGCTTGGTGATTCATGCATTGCTAAGTATACATAGTCTTTTCTTTTATTCTGCATAGTATTATTTACTTAGATACTGTTGAAAAAAGATTGAATTTTTCACTATCAAAAATTTTGCTCTTTTATGAGCTTCAGAAAGTTTTATTATTTTTGTTTTGTTCTGTCTTTGTCTCTCTCCCCTCTTTCTTCTCTCTCTCCCCCCTCTCTCTCCTCCCTCTGTCTCCCTATTTCTCTCTTTCTGTCTCTGTCTCTGTCTCTTTTTTTCTGTCTCTCTTCTTTCTCTTGTCTCTCTGTGTCTCTGTCTCTGTCTCTCTGTCTGTCTCTCTCTCTCTCTCTCTCTGTGTCTGTCTCTGTCTGCCTGTCTCTCTCTCTGTTCTGGGAATCAAACTCATGACCTAGTGCATGCCAGGCAGGTGCTTAGGCCACTCAGCTGTATCCCCAGCCCTGTTTTGTTCCCTTTGAAGTAAAAACGAGTAGTTGATTTATAGGGCCAGCAAAAGTTAGTAGTCAAAGCAAATTTGAAATCACCAAATTCAGTAGGGTAGATGTGGAATGTGGGGCATTATGAAAGAAAGAATGGAAGGAAAACATAAAGAGGGGAACTAAAGAAAATGGAGAGACTCAAGGAAATGAGAATAGAAATACAAACTAGGGATTGATGCCTAATAGTGCTGTGAACAGCAGGGTCTTAGTTTCAAAGAAATCTATTTCTCAGAAAGTATAAGAACATTATTCAAAATAATGTTCTGCTTAATTAAAGCTTGCTTAAGAGAAAAGAGGAGAAAGACTAACCATTCATTATGTGATCCTATTGTTTATCTCCTACTAGTAGGAGTTTGACAAGAGACTCCTAAAAAGAAAGAATGAAGAAAAGTGTTGAGAAAACTAGTCTGTTTTTTACTTTTACACTCTTTTTATATTTTTCACATGTCAGCAGACTAACAGTCTTACTAGGGTTGAGAAAATTTTATAGCTGAGAATTATTGAGATAATGCTTTTTATTACAAGGATAATTTTAAATGCAGACCGACTAAGTGTTGTATTAACAAAGCAGAGTTTTCTAAAGCAGTTGTATTCACTTTTGTGTCTGCATGGTGCTGGAGATCAAACTCAGGACCTTATGCATATTAAGTGTGCACCATACCCATAAAGAACATGCCTAACCCACATTTCATTTAAAAAATGCATATTATATTGGTACAGCTCAGTAGTAAAGCAATCACTTAGTATGTGCAAGATCATGACTTTCAGCCCACTTTGTATTTGACAGATTTGTATCCAAAACATACAGAGAACTTCTACAACTCAGCAGTAAAAAGAAAAGAATTAAAAAATGAGTGAAAGATTTGAATACTTACCTTTACAAGTATGCTGTGACCCAGCCATTCTATTCCTTTACATTTGCTAACGTAAACCGAGCATATGTCCATATAAAAATTTGTTCATGAATGTTCATAGCAACTTACTTGTAGTATAAGTTTAGTATCTTTTATTCATAATGTTTAGACTCCGAAGTGCTTTGGGTTTTTGGATTTTGAAATACTTAACGTATACATGGGATATTTAGAGGCCTTTATTTTGGGGTTTCTAAACACTCATTTATATTTTATGCACTTTGTATACAGGTAATTTTATGTAGTATTTTTAGTGTGTCTACATTTCAACTGTGATATAGCACGTGAAGTCATATATAGAATTGTTTGTGGCATAACATGAGTGCTTAAAATGTCAGATTTTTGAGCATTTCAGATTTTGGATTTTCAGATTTTAGATGTTCAGTTGATATCTCAAAATTTTCTGGAAGCACCTCAAATCTGGATCAGCAGAATGTATAAAGAAATTGAAATATATTCATATAATGAAATATTACTCAGCAATAAAAATGATTGAACTATATGTGCAGAAATATGGATGAATTCACAAAATAATTCAGAGAAAGAAGTTTTATAGAGTACATACATATGATTCCATTTTTAAATAAATTCCAGAAAACATAGACATCTAAAGTGACAAAGTGGAGCAGTGATTCTGTAAGATAGGAGTAGAAAAATGAAATGGACTACTTTGGTGAATGATGAGTGTTCATTATCCTGATGATAACAATGGTTTCACAGCTGTACATATGTGCCAAAACTCATGAAATTGTATATTTTATGTGCAGCTTAGTGTATATTATACCTCAATAAAGCTGATTTAAAAATATGTACTTTATCTCTTTCAAATAGGAATTGCTTAAAGATACCAGATGTGAACTATTTATATTTTTTATTGTATGGGACCTGAGAATAAAATTCTAAAATTGGAAAAGCTGTTGTTGACAGTTAATAACACAGTGACAGAAAATTCACTGATTCATTTGCAAGTAAATGCTTTTTAGTACTGGACAAACTATGGTTATAAAATTAAAAATTTTGATCTCCCTAGTAATGTAGGCATAGATCAGTTTATTATGTCAGGAAATAGTGTCACAAGAAACTATAAAATTGGAGTTTTAAGTTATAAAGTCATGGAACACTAATAAATACTCAAGTTTACAAGGACTTACTGATTCAACTGATATGTTTATGCCTAGATTTTGGAAATTAAATTAGATGTAATAAGGAAACCAAGATAAATCTGATGAACAGTTTGCTTTCCAGTTGTTTACAGTGTACTAGGAAAATAATAGGTCTTTAACCAATCAAATCATGAGCTTGAAAGTCTAAGATCTTTCATGAATTTAAAGGAGTGTAGAGCAGAAAGAGAATTTAATCTTACTCAGAAAGATAGAGGTAAAGCTGAAGGAGACATTGTAAAAAGGTATAATTTTGAAAGACTATTTGATGTATCAGCCAGTTTTTCACATTTTAAGCCTATTGTTGAATCCAGAGTGTCATTGTTTTTATATTACTATAATTTGAGTAACATGATTTGTATATTCAGAGCCAAGTGATGTTTTATACATTTATTCTTGTTTGAAAGTGTTCAATGATTAAAACAGATGAATCTTGAAAGGTAATTTTAGATACTGCCTTCTGTTCTTCTAGTCATTATGACTATTATTACAGGATAAAATATATGTAATTTATTTAATTTACCTATTTCTATTTGTTTTAGGAAATTATTATTGCTATAAAATTCTTAATTAGAAAAATACCAGTTTATTATTTTAATTAATTCTCAGTTATTAGTTTTAGCTAGGTAACTCACTTTTTAAGATGGATTTTCAAAGTATATTACATTAAAATATTATGAAATATAATTTCTGTAATTATGGTTGTGTGAGAACATTTTTGCTTTGTAGATCTTTTAAGCAAGATTATCTTTTACCCAGATAGTTCTGGTATTCCTGACTTTTGCTATGACTCCTTGAAGTATGACATTGGGAAATTTTTACTATGTAAGACTGTTTACCAGCGTTCTACATGGACGTTCCCCATGACAAGGTCTGTTAGGACTGTTTTTTCCCTTGTACCCAGAAAGCCTTGCAAAGTGGAAGTTGATGAAGCCTTGGTGATTAGGTTATTAATTTTCCATGATAATATTTATTAACAGGAAAAATTTAAGCCTAATTTATTGAAAAACTTCATATTATAAATCTTAAGTGTTATAATCCATGGCAGTTTCATATAAATAGTTATTTTTAATACTTGTAAGCAATCTATTTTTTAGTTTTGTGTGAAAATACTCTATTCCACAACTATCTCTAACACCATTGTGTGTCTTTTCTGGTGAATAGAATCAACTATTTTGCAAAGAAGCAGACTTACAATTAAACTAATTTAGAATTGTTCTGCCTACTTATTAAACTTTCCTGTGTAAATTTTTATTTAAGGGAATGGTATTTTAATGGTATAATTGTAGTTCTAACATTTGCTATCTCAGTCAAAATTACCAAGTTTATAGCAATAGCTTTTCTCTGAAGTAATGCAGCAATGACCATAAGTCTAAAATGTTTTTCTGTGCATTCACTTATCCAGTATTGAGTGCATATTATTGATCTCTGCCTGTGGTCTTAGTAATAATTGTCCAAACTGTTTTTATAGACTTTGTTCGGAGACTACCTCTCCTCTGTACACTGGCACTCATCTGTAGCTGGAGATCCAGATTTTAACAGATCATTTCCTGTTATTACTACAGGAGTATCAAAATACTGATCACTTACCAAGAAGTAAAATATCCAAAAGCCTGAAGTGGAGAGTTCACCCAACTGTTTGTTTTTCCCCTGTTAGAGTTTGTAAGAATCACATGTTGGTGGGTATGAAGCTTGAAGTCAAAGAGCCTTGATCAAAGGAGAGTAAGTCATCAGGTACTAAGTTCTAACATTATCAAGTGTTTACCAAAGACAATGGAAAGGAATTTTCTTCCTAAGTAAAAGTGCCTGTTTTCCTAGCATAGTATTCAAATAGATGCAAGTGACCTTCAGAAGTTTGTGTGTGTGTGTGTGTTTCTAAGCTATTCAGGCAATTTTAGTAGAAAATTTATCATTTCTCTTGAAATTTCCAGTTGTTAGGTAGGTAATTTGGTCTCATTTTGACTCTTTTTTCTGCCCTTACACAGTAACCCTAAGACCTGAAGATTCCTTCTCCATGTTGATTACCACTTTCCATCTTTCCCTCTCCCCTTGTTCTAGGTCAATTGCAGGAAACTTCCAGCTGGACTACTATTGGCTTCAGTTTATGCTAAGATAGTTATCCAAACAATATCCCATCGTATGGCTTTCTACAAGTATTTTCCCTAGTTCATGTTACCTACATAAATGTACCTTACAAATAAATGCAGTGTCCTCCGGTGTGCTTTCAAGGCCTTACATATTTCTTTCCTGCCACTTTTATAACTGTTGTTTCATTATTCTTAGGCTTTCTGTTCTAATGAAATGAATAAATACATTTGTTAGTTTTTGGCAAATATCTCCCTCATTTTTGCTTTTTCTATTCAATATAAACATCAAAAGGCCTGTAATCTTGTCATTTTTCTACCTATTAGTATTTTTTAAACATTGTATTTATTTACTAAGATTCTGGCAGTAACATTATGTAACACTCAACTTGTTTATAAAACAAAAAATCAAAACCTGCCTTTTACATGCTATTTGGCAAAAATACCATTAAACAATAAACTTGAAACAGCAAGAGTAAAGAATTTAAAAAGCTGAATACTGCAGCCTAACAATTCATAAGAATTGTACACTTCCCTTTTCTTAATTATTAATCCTTAAGCCTAAACTACCTTTGGGTAAGGTCCCCACCCATATTCTCACCCATTAGCAAAAGACAGGGGAAACCCAAGGTTAAGATTGAAGACAGTCAGCGAGTCAATCAGATTTCAGGAACCAACATTGGAAGAAGGATCCCAATAAAGGAAATGGAAACAAAAATCCACAAGTATTTCACTTTCAAATACTCCCTACTCATCCTGAGTAGCTAACAACTCTCTCCCCAATTTATCCCACCCTCAAATACATCTTTTATTTTAACCTCTTTTTGCTGATAATCAGCTTAGGATCATTGGGAGCTGCATGGTCCAGCAGAACAGTGGCATAGCATTGCGTTTGTGATGTTATACCTGTTGTCAGAGTTTACAAGGAAAACCATTTAATACAGGACACAATTTATAGAATTACTTTATAATATTCAGCTAAAGAGTCAAATGCAGAAGAGTGCAGATCTGTCCACACACTAAAGGATCTAGCTGAAAACCTAAATAAGTGTTCTGCACTAGCCGGTAGAAGACCTGGAGCCCATGGCAATGCCCTAACTCGAAGCCAAGAGTCTCAAGTCTATTTCACAGATAAGCACTGGGAAGGCCCAAAGATCAGTGGTGGAAGCTAGAAAGTCTAGGTCAGTTGTATGAAGGATCTGTGCCAGCAGGCTGAGAGATACACACTGGAGCCCGGAAACAACACTCAGAGTAATGACCGGCACTCCCCTGGAAAGAGCAACACCCATCATCAGCAACAGTGAGATCCAGAGCTTCTCCAATGATGAACGGCTGGGTTCATATTAGGAAAGCCAGCGGAACAGACTTCTCCAGGAGAGTCAACAACACTCCATCTTCCCTTCTGGAGCCAAAAAGTGATGCTCAGAGTAAGGACCAGATCTCTCCAAAGTGAACCTCAGCCATCCTCAGCAACAAAGAGGTCCCAAGCTTCCAAAGATAAAGCCAAGTTCATCTCAGGAAAGTGAGAACAACAAGCTTCTCCAGGAGAATCAACAGCTCACCATCTTCTCTAGTTCTCTTTTTATGATGTTGACACCAATCCTCAGGTGGGCCCTCCACACCCAGAATCACACAGACTCAGTTCACCTGGTGTGTTACAAGTTGACCACTAGTTAATCCACCATGACACCCCTTTCTAGATGTTACAGTGCCAGTATCTATATGAAATAATTCTCCAAAGCTGAAGTATAGTCAAAAATTAATTCATCTTTTATTTTAAGCTCTGTTTCTTTAGTTCTTTACTGGTGATGGGCTTAGGGTCACTGGGAGCTGCATGCTCCAGCAGAACAGTGGCACAGCATCGCATGTGTGCTGTATACCTGTTGTCAGTTTACAGGGAAACAATTTAATACAGGACACAGTTTATAGAATTATAATAGTCGCCCAAAGAGTGTAATTCTAAAAACCATTCAGTTATTGATGTGGAGGTAAACCCAGAGCTTTGGGGCTATCTCATGCTTGCTGTTTCTCTGGTTCACTCAGCAGCATATGGCAAAGTCCAAGGATGTCATTAAGCACAGTAAAGGGCAAGACTGCTGCTACCCAGCTCTGATCTCCACAGGAAGCATGGCTACTGTGTCCACAGAAGTAGGCTGTGTGAAGATTTAAGGCATATTATTCTGCTAGCTAAAGAGATGGAAAACCACTCCTGCCTCCGCCCTAAAAGCTCCTTCCTGAGGTAAATAAAAATATACGCGGAGGAGAGGAAGGTAAAAACATTTATCTACAGAGTAGAGATTTCAAAATATTAAAGTAATGCCTACTTTAAAAATTTACAGTCATCTGGTCATTTTTTATTACATCTTAAAAATGAATTAAGATTCAATTTCTGTTGGTTTATCATTAGATACTTCTGGAAAAAAATACTAGCTTTATTCCCAAATATCTTAACCACTAGTATGGCTGCAGTGTATTATCTCCTGGGGTTATCATGCATCGGAGAAGAAAAGCAGATGTTCAAGCAGCAGGTAGCAATTATGGCCCTTTCACACAGCGGCATCTGAGTGACTGCTGACTAGTCTGGGAACAACTAGTCCAAGATAATTCATGCATTTTAGTAAATATATGATAAATTCCACAGTTGTGGTTTCCTTAGACATTGCACTTTCTTCGTAAAGGAATCGTGTTTTTTGTTAACATTATGGTGAATCAGGACTTAAGCTAGTTGTCTTCTTTGTTTTTCTTTTTTTTTTCTTTTTTGGTTTTTCTGTTGCTTTTTCTCATTCTTCGTTGCTTTTCTTTTTTGTTCATACTTCTTCAATATGAGCTGATTCTAGCAAGGACCCAGATGATAAAGGTTTGTTTTCAGGATCTTTCTTTTTTTGTTAAGTCCTTTAATTACTTTTTTCTTTTTCAGTTGCATTCCTTGACATTTCTTTTTAAAACTATCCTTACTATCTGATTCAGTCTTTGACATGGAGCTTTCAGAAGATTTATGTGAATGATTCTTTTTCTACTTTTTTTCCTCTAATTTTCCTCATATTCAGAATGATTTCTACTAGATTCCTTCTTTTCTTCTGGTTTTTTTGTATGAGCTCTTATTTCCACTTAATAATTTCTCCCTGTAATTTTCTGGTTCTTGCTTCCAGTTCTCATTCATTTCTTCGTCAAATTCAGCCAAAGCCTTAGAGCTTTTCTTTTTCCTTTCTAGTTGCTCTTTCACTTTTTCTGCTCAGTTGTCCCATTTCCCATGATGCTTCATGGAACACACAGTAAGACTGCAGGGAGACCAGGTCCGAAAAGCAGCTGAGGAGGGCTGGCCACAGGTCCTTCACTTTTCTACCAACTGATTTTTTTCTAAGTCACTCCCTGGAAAGCTTTACTTGCCTAAGTTTAATTCTGTATATTCTTCTTCATTTTTTAAATTCTAGCCCTCTCAACACTTACTCAATTTGCTAGTACTCTATTAACTTTATATATAGAGAGTTGATAGAGACTATTGCTTTAAATATTACTAACTGTTGAAGGCAAGAAATTAGTCTTACTTAACTTTGGATGTTTGCATCCTTAGAGTTCTTCCCAACTAGTAGGTATGCAATAAATACTAATTTCTTTTATAAAATCTTTCATTGAAAGCTTTCTCATATTTGTTTCCATAAAATCACTGAGTCAGGATTATATTTGGTTATAAACAATAGAAACCTCTATCTTGATTTATATCAGTTTTTATGTTTATCACATATTAAAGTTTAGTGATTCAGGTTACTTCATTTATCCAATAGCCTAACAACATACAGGCTTTCTGAGAGTTTTTAAGTCATTCAAGTTTATTATTTAGCCCCAACTATCACAGTCACATTTCAGAGAGAACAAAGAGTGGCACTGGCCACATCTATCACCTGATAGGAAAGATTTCCCCTGAAATCTATAGCATACTTCCTGTAGCCACCTCCACCAGAAATGAGGAAGTGTGTCTGGCAAAGCAGGGTTTGCTCAGGCACACAAGATTGCCATTGTTGACTTCCATGTGAGAAATGAACACATTATCTCCCTGGAAAATAAGATAAAGTACACTATTGCTTGTTTCTTGAGACAGAGTAGCTCAGGTTGCCCTCAAACTCACAACAGTCCTGCCTCAGCCTCTCTACTCCTGGCATGCAGTACCACACCTGGCAAAAACAGCTGTTTTGTTGTAAGGCAGGGTCTCACTATGTAGACCTGGCCTTGAATTTGCTAATTTGTCCAGGCTGGTTCAAACTCATATTCCTCCTGCCTCATCCTCTGGAGTGCTGAGATTATAGGTATGCCACCACCATGCCTGAGCACTTTATTATAAATAATTTAGAGTTGATTTAAAATATACGGGAGGATATGCATTAGTTATATGTAAACATTATGCCATTTTACACGAGACAAGCATCTGCAGGTTTTGGTATCTTGGGGGCCCTAGAACCCATCTTCCACAAAGCTGAGGGAGAACTACTCTTGCCTCACTATATATAGTAATTATATTAGCAGTAGGAACCACTAAATTCTATAAAGTGAGTGGGAGCAAAGACCACCTTTCTAGCTAATGACATTGTCTTTTGAGCCCATCCAAAATACTAAATTAGTTCTTGATGTTTCAATCCTACCAAAAAAGAAAAGAATACTTTTTAAAAAAACTCCTAAGTTGCAAGCTGGAATAGATACTGGACAGCTGTTGCAGTTCTTAGACACATGCTCATTCCCACAAATAGGACAGTTCTAGCACATTCCCTGTGTGTCTAACCCGAGTATGGAACTGTTACAGTACGGGATCCCATTTTTTACTCGTGATGCTTGTCTAAATTCTGTAGCTGTTATTACTTACTTTTCCTTATTTTCGTGCTTTTTGACCCTTTGGAATTTCATGATAAGCACTATTTTCCTAGCTCTAATGTTGTCTCCTCTCAGCGTTGTTTTCTCAGACCACTTTGGTTAAATTTTCTTTGTTTTGATCAGCAGTCTTAGAAGTTCCTATTCTGTGCCATCTCTAATAATGGTATCATTTTAGGAACTCTGTGTGAATGAGGAAAGCTGAATACACGTCAGTAAATTTTTTAAAGATCTGCTAAAAGAAGAATAATTTAATGTGTGAATTTTTAATTATTAAGGATACTTTATTTCTCATCCCTATCAAATAAATAAAGTGCTTACAACTCTGTGTCAGTTACATTTAAATTCCAAGTGGATAATACTGCTTTTTTCTCAAACAATCAGCTTACCAACTATCTTAAATCCTGTGTAGAACATAAATAAGTAGAAAAGAACATATTCAAAAAGAACATACAATCTAGCTGATTGTAATGAAATATTTACAAGTACATAGAAATATTTATAGGTACTCAACATAAGATGATAATAAGTGAAACATATATTACATTATATTAATAAGGAAAGGTATTATCAATGCCCACTATACTCAAGAATGTTCTCAAGAAAGAGAAAAATTGGTGAAGTAGAAGTAACTGAAGAAGCTCCCTTTTGTAAAAATTTGAGATTCTTTATAAGTTGAAAAATGAAGCAAAATGAAGATGAAGACCAAAATAATACCTACCTTGTGGATAGACAACATTTTGGGAGTCCATTTTTAAGTCTTAGCTGAATTGGTCTTCTGTTAATAAACCTCACATATTAGCTGGTTGCACTAACTGGGGAGAAAGCTCAGAGAGTCTAGCTGAGTCTTATATTTGGTGTTTTTCTTTCTACACTTACATTTTGTCTCCTCAGGATGGAGTAAAAGAGTGTAATGAGGCTAAGGAGAAAGAGACTGTGAGCTGCCTTGAAACTGGAAGTCATCAGTAGTGTGGAAATGTTTCCTAGGTTTACTGTCTGAGTCTAGAATGAAATGGGAGTGCACTGTAGACATAGAAGACTGAACACACTTGTGGACTGGGGAGATTATATTCAGACTATGCCAGCATGGTGTTAACAAAATAGAATGGACTTACAGATGGGAAGAAGGGTAGTGCAGGGCAGGGTGAAGTTTATCTTTTCCTGCTATGTTCAAGGGAGTTATAGTTTTATAACTGTATCCCTATACATTCTCATGTTGATATGCATATTAAAAATGTCTGTAAAACTAGAGAATAAAGGGGCCTTTCATACACCATCATCAGCAGATGTGGAAGAGACTACAATAATAAAGTTTTAGGGAATCATTTTGTATAAATCAAAAGATTTAGTTAATATTTACACATATAAGTGATCTATAATTGGACTGTAGAAAGGGCTATCCGAAAATTGCCAAGGGTCAAACATGAGTGGAAATTTTTACTTTTCCTCAGGGCATTCCTTAGAGGATGGTACTGTGGGATCATTGGAAAAGTCCACCAAATTTTAATCCATGGTTCCATGTGCCTTCCTTCCATTCCAGAGGTTTAAATAATAAATCAGCAATCGTACACCATTTCAAATGAGGCTCTCAAGTGGTTATCACAAAAATATTTCATTTTTTGGAATGTAGAGTGTTCTGTGATGAAACAAAATCATCATTAGTAGGAACACAATTTGATTTCTTTGGATTCAATTCATACTTCTCTCAAGTCTTATTCTTTTGGATTCAAAATAAAACATTTAAGAAAATTAAAGAAAGCTTTGAAATGATTATTTCAATCCTTTCTCATGGTTTGTGAACTGGAGCCTGAAGTGTGCTAGTGATATTAAAAAATAAGAATATAGTGAAAGCATGTTTTGTTTCTTTCCTTGACAGGCATGTTTTACTTTCTTTCCTTATGGTAGCTAGCCAGGCCCACCAGTAAGGTATTAAATATGTGCCTAAGATGTTATATTGAGCCTTGAGAGCAGTCATTCTTATTTCTGATGCCAATGGGAAAGTTTTTTAAAATTAATTTTATTGGTATACTTTTGATATCCATAATGACCACATTCATCTTAGGTAATTTGTACCTGTACATATAACTTGATTCTTCTTTTTTCCTCTATTCTCCTATCCCTTCAACGCTTTTTTCCCTCCTTATTTACAAAAGTTTTGATTCCATTTGTTTGCTTTCAGTTTGCTTTTTTTTTCCCTCCTTTTTTCTTCCTTTCCTCCTTGCTACCCCCTCCCTTGTTCTCCTCATTTGAACAGTTTCTTTTTACTTCCTAATATCTATCATCCATTTTGATCCTTTGGTTCAGACTTCTGGTCTGAGCCCTAGGCTTCACACTGAGCTGTCTCCCTAGTCTTTTTGTAATTGTTAAACTTCTTAAAATTTTGATCTAGGGTCTCATTATGTTTCCAGATGGACTCAAACTTGCAATCTTCCTGGTCTCCACCTTTCAGAGTGCTGGGATTACAGACATGCACTGTCATGCCCTGACCAATAGGAAAGCAAGATTTTACTATTATTTAGGGTATTTACTTATTTTACTTATAGAGAAAACTCCAATTAAGTTAGTATAGTGTTTACCCATAGTCTTTGAGTTCTATATATGTTAATTAGGTTAGACTTATTAATGGTAACATTCCATATTTTATATTCTGATTTTTTTATCTGCTTGTTCTATTAGTTAATAAAGTTGTTTGATAATCTTGCACATGCTTGGATTTGTCCACTTTTCCTTGTTATTGTGCCAATTTTCTCCTTATATATTTTGAGGCTATGTTTTAAATATAACATATTTTGAATTGTATTTTTATTTGAGATCAAAGGACCATTATTTATAGATATTAAAAATTTAAGAAGCATGGGGGAAGAACAGCCATTAGCCAAAGTACTGAGGCAGGGAGACAAAGGGAATGGAAAATTAGAAATTGTATGATGTTTGTTTGTGAAATATACTTTTAAGTTTTTTATTAGTATATGTTTGTAGTACATAATTCTTTTTAAAAATTTTTTAAATTTGTTTTTAATTTTATTTTATAGAGAATAAAACCAAGCAAAATAAAACAGAATAAAGTCAATCAAAGCAAGACAGTATAAGTGACACAGGATTTCAAAACTAAATAGAAAATCAACAATGGTTAACATAATGCCTCTTGTTGTCTTCAAAATAGCTACCCATACCTTCAGACATAGTAAAATCAAGCAAAACAGACCGAATAGAACCAATAAAAGCAAAACAATGAATACAATACAGGACTTCAAAACAAGATAATGGTAAAATCTAAAATGGTTATCATAATATATCTCATTATCTTTGAAATAGCTTCCCATGCCAACAGATACAACAAAATCAAACAAGATAAAACAGAATAAAACCCATCCAAACAAAACAATGACAATGATATGGGATTTCAAAACAAGGTAATAGAAGATTAACAATGGTCACTGCCTTCAGAAGACAATTGCTCATATATGCTACATTGTGTGCTGTTATACTCCAATAGATGATCAGACGGCTGTAGGCCTGCAAAGTCAGTGGAACACTAAACACTACAAGCAGTAAGTTGTATTTTACCTCTTTAGCTAGCATCACAGTCTGACTTTCTGTGGGTCAGCTGGTCACTTACAGGTGGGAGGGAGAGAATTTTGGCTGTTTTTACCTACTTTGCCCGTGTCTGGCTCTCCCCCAGTGCTGACTCACAGTAAGTCTTAGCTTCTTGTTGACTTCCTTAAGTACATAATGCTTACATTCCTTGTGTGTGGTTAGAGCATGTGCATAACACACTTTAGTTCCTTGTTTCTTCCTCCCCCCCCCCTTCTACTTTCCTGCTGTGTCTTGGTACCCTTTCCTTTTGAGTAAGATCTGTCTTCCTATGAAGCATACTTCTGAAGGGTGATTATTTTGATGTGTACTTCTCTATCTTTAGTAATGTTTTCGGACAAGACATCTACTTTTTCTGATTTAGTAAAGTTGTGTTAGTTTTCTTTTGCTTGGCGCTTAGATGTTATATTTTCCTTATTCTTTTTCCTGCCCTTTTGTATATTATTTGTTTTTTCATTTTTAAAAATTAGTGCCTATTAATTTGATAAAAGATTGGAGTTCAATCTTGTATGATATATATATATATATATATATATATATATATATATATATATTTTTTTTTTTTTTTTTTTTTTTTTTTGTCTCCGAGTTGGGTTATTTATAGTGTTTGGTTAATTTTGATAGTTAACACTGGGGAGGATTAGTGGGTCCAGGAAACTCGGTGCCTGCCAACTGAGACATGCTTCCCACCCCGCCGGCTATGCTGCCTGCCTGCTCCATTTGGACTCTGTCGAAACAGGCTGCTCGGGCTTCAGAGTCCCTGGGTCTGCGGAGGTGGAGGGTGAAGGAGAGGCCAAAGGCGCGGGCCTCAGGGCCTCGGGCTGTCGGGGAGCCACGCCTCGGGTCCCCCTCCCATCTAGGGTCAGGCCGCGCCCCTCTCCTCCGGGCCCAGGGTGCTGGGGAAGCAGGTGCCAGGCTGGGGAGTCGCGCCAGTCAGCCACCAGCCTCCAGGGTGGAAGGAGGGACCGGCCGGCCAGGTCCTCGGGCCGCTGCCTGCAGGGGTAGGGACAAGGCCCTTCGGAGTTGGTCCCCATGTGCCTGGCCAGCTCTCTCCGGCCCCTGAGCCCCCGGCCGCAGCCTGCCCGGCCGGTCAGCAGTCTGAGACCTGGCACGGGAGGCCCCTGCCCAGTCCGCGTTGCCTGCCCCAGCGTCCCTCAGCCGGGGTGCCTTCACTGCCCTCCGCGGGGTCCCCTGCTCGAGGCCTCGCCCGTGCTCCTGCTGGTCGCCTTTCTCTCCTGGTCTCCCTAACCTGCTGTTGGAAAATCTGGGCTCGGGCCGCGGGCCCAGCTGACCAGTCCAGCAGAGCGCGTTGCCTGCCACAGGCAAGGCCCCCGCGCCTCCCAGGGGGCTGCCCAGCCTCGGGGTCGGATCCTGCCCCCCGAGGCCGCTCCTTGCGCAGCGTGGCCTCTTCCCGGGAAGCACTGGGGCGCTGTGTTCCCACACGGGTTTCACAGGGCAGGGACAAGGACCGAGTCCTCACTCCGCGGGAGCAGGTGGCCACCCGGCACGGGACAGGAGGCGGTGGGCGGCCCGGCCTGGCAGCCTCGCGTCCCCCGGGTCCAGCGCAGAGGTGGCCCGGACGGCCAGTCGCCACCGTCCTGGTTCTGCCTCGCATGTCAGAGGGAAGCTCCAGGCGGGCTGCCAGGGGCTGGAGTCAGACCACAAGTGGGCTTGGTGTCCCGGGCCCGCTCCTGCCCAGTCATTCTGCAGCCCTGCCAGCCCGGCCTTCTCCTTCCCTCATGTATGATACATTTTGGCCATATCCTTCTCTCCATTATCGTTCCTTAACAACCCTCACCCCTTATGCCTTTTGCCTTATTTAGTAATAGATCTATTTTTCTGCCCGTGACAGCATTTCATTCTACTTTATGGCAGAATACTCCACTGTGTATATATACACACCGCATTTCCTCAATCCATTCATCTATTGATGAGTATCTAGTATGGCTTCATATCTTGCTATTATGAACTACCAGTGAACATGAGTATACAGACATACCCATAGTATGTGGATTTAATTTTGGCTACATAGCACAGTGGTATAATTGAATCGTAAGGTAACTTTTTTTAATCTCCAAGGAAGCTTCATACTAATTTTCGTAGGCATTATACTGATTTACATTGCCATAGGCATTATAGACCATCCACCATGGCATCCTTCCCAGCATGTATGTGTATGTATGTATGTATGTATGTTATTCTTGATTATAGTCATTCTGACAGTTGTGAGATGGAATCTCAGTGTACTTTTGTAATGTAGTTTTGCTTTTCTCTAATGGCTACAGTGTGGAACATTTTTTCATGTACTTACTAGCCTTTTGTTCAGTTCATTTACCTGTTTACTGGGCAATTTGATTTTATTTTTGGCATTACGTTTTTTGAGTTTTTTATATATTCTAGATATTAATCCTCTGTTAGAAGAGTAGGTGGCAAAGATTTTCTTTCATTCCACAGAATTTCATTTCTTTACTCTGTTAGTTGTTCCTCTTGCTGTGCACAAATATTTTTTGGAGGGGAGGGGTTACGGGGTTTGAACTCACAACCTCATGCTTGCCAGGCAGGTACTTAAGCCAATGAGCTAAATCTCCAGCTCTTGGGCACAAACTTTTAAACTTGTGGTATTTGATTCTTGTTAACAACTCATGTGCTGTTGGCATTCTATTCAGGAAGCCTTGGCTTATACCTATGGCTTCAAATATTTCATTTATGATTTCTGTCTTTAAGGATTCAGGTCCTAAACCTAGGATTTGTTCTATTTTAATTTTATTTTTGTATAGAGTGAGATACAGAGATTTGGTTTTGATTATTACATACAAAAATCCAGTAGCACCATTTGTCAAAGAGGCTATGTATTCTCCAATATATATTTTTGACTTTTTGTCCAGAATCAGATGTCTGTAGTTGTGTCTTTGTTTTTGTGTCTTCTAGTCTATTCCATTCCATTGCTGTCTTTCTATTTATTGTCAATACCATGTTGCTTTTATTACTGTGGTTTATTATATCCTTATATATCTTATATGTCTTCTGTAAACAAAGTATAATTGAGTTTTTTTAGTAAGTCCGTTAGGCAGATAGAAATCTGTGTAGCTTATCTGAAAGATAGCCCCCCCAAAAACCCATTATCAATCAAGTAAGCATCTAGAAAAGAGACAGAACTTCAGAAAGTTTGGGATCAAGTTTTAAAGAATATATTAGTTAGGGTCCTCTAGAAGAAAAGAGCCATTAGAATAAAAAATATATATGTAGTAATATTTGCTTAGAGTGTGAGAGGTTAAGGTTGTCCACAATGGTCATCTGCACATTAGAGAGCCAGAAGATCCAGCAGCCTTTCAGTCTAAGAAGCTGGAGGCCTCACAGCATGAGGGATCAGTGATGTACTTCCAGTTCAAGGGTCAGGGGCGGAAATTCTGGAGAGTCACTGGTGTGAGTCCACACTAAAAGGCTGAAAAAGCTAGTGTGTGATATCTTCTGGCAGGTAATGGCAGCAAAAGACACACTGCTCAAGTAGAATCAAGTTTTCTAGTGCTGGCTGGCATGTTCCTCCTGATTTTGTTCCAGGCAGCCCACTGCCTATTGGGTGACAGTGTCCACAATCAGGGCAGGTCTTGTCCCCTTAGTCTGATGATCCACATGCAGCTATATCTGGACACCCCTTCATAGATACACTCAGAAGTGTGCTATGCGAATCTGGACATCTCTCAGTTCAGTCAAACTGACAATCATAACCATCACAGAAAGCCTTGTATTTTCAGGTCAAACAGCTTGACTTATATCTTCTAAATTTCAAGTTACCAGCAACGGTTTTTGAAGAGGTCAGTGATACATCTTTCAAGAAGGTTAAATCAGTAAGATTTAATGAGCCAGCACACACCAGAGGCAGTAAAGATAAGTTCTGAAACTATTTTAATAACATAGCACCCACAGCAACAATACCTAATAAGAATAACAGTGTAATAAAATATTTGATAACTAAATTGAGAACCTAAGGGTGATATAATTAAGGGTCAGGTAGGAGCATGGCAGTGAAAGTGGCAAGACATGAGTCCATGTATCAAAGACATAGAACCATGACTGCTTGCATGTGATTGGTTAAAAGGTTTTGCTTTAGGTTAAAGATAATCAGCAAACATATTGTTATCATGCTAAGAAGTTTCCATAGATCCCTACTATATGGAAACCTCAGAAGAATAAATTAATGACACAGTGGTTAATATATGGATCATTAATCTGTAAAGCATTGTAGTTAAGGGGAAAATATGAGTGTAACTTTTCTTTAGTACACTACCCATAATTCTCAAACTACTAAACGTAGTATCATTGATATGTAAAGAAACACCCTCCAGGTTTTATACAGGTAGCAATCTGACCTCCATCAATGTTTTGGTAGGCATGTTAAAGGAAAGGTCCTCAATTTATATATTTTCAAGAGAGATATATTCATATAGTAGCTGTTAAGTGCATTTACAACTTTATGTTATTACATGGTGTCAATGTAAATCATTGGCAAATAATTCAATGTTTCCTATTTCTGATTTTTTCCCCAAAGTACAGTTATTTCTTTCCTTAACAACTTTTCACCCATTTTTCATTTTTATATTAAGGCATGCAGAATTTATAGTAGTTATTAGAATCTTAGGGGATTTTAGACTAATTAATTAAAATATGTGGTAATTCTTTTAGTCACAGTATTAGTAGTCTTTGTCAGGCATTTTTATTATGTGAATTTCTTGGATGTTTCAATGTGCTTTTTTTGGCTGCTGAATCTAACTAGTATAGATTTTTTTTTCTTTATTTTTTGTTTTAAACCTTGGGTTCTTAGCTTACATTCAATAGGGCTTTGTCTGTGAAACTCCTATAGCACAGTGCAGGTTGAAAATGTTCTTCCAGAGTAGCTTCGAGTTTATTTCTGCACTCACTCTGGGAATCCCAATTACCTTATAAATTCTTTACTTATGACTTTACCTGTGTCTAGGCCACACTTCGCATTAAATGCTCACCAAAACAGGGAAAGAAATAAGATATTCTTTTAGTTACTGTTAAGACTTAGTTATTTCCATATTAGGTTCCTTTTTTTCTTGGGCCTGTTCAAAATGTCATGAGTGATCACAAACTCAGTGTATCCAGGGTTTGTGCCATCATTCTTGAGGAGAAATTCCAGCATTATTCAAACTAACAATAGATTGAATCTGAATCATCTTCTGTGCTGAAAAGGTCCCTTTATGTATTTTTACAATAAAGCTATCTGCTGATTTTCTTGGTACATGCTAATTAGAAGTGTTACTGCTTAGCAATCTCATTTACTTATGCTTTTTAACACTGGAAAGTACGGGAGGAAGGATGGATTGGGCTTTAGGAGAATCCAGGTCTTTATGTCTAGTATTCTGCTTGATTTTTTTCTGTGGACTGTCTCTCATCCTCACAGCATCAAAAATAGCTAACCTTTATTGAGTATTTTCTTTGTACCAGTCATATGAAAATATTCTTTATCTACTACCTTTATTTTTTCCTTCAGTCTTTTTTGAGGGAGGGTTTCACTATGCAATTCAGGCTGGCCTTAACCTCACTTTGTAGCCCAGTCTCTTCTCAAATGCACAGTGATCCTCTTGCCTCAGCCTCCCAAGTGCTGGGCTCTTATTTAATCTCTACAACATTACTATAAAATGGTCTTATTATACTCTTTTGAGGAATGAGGAAATATAAATTGGATTAAATTGACTAGTTCATAAAGCTACAAAGGACTAAATAGAATGTTTACTTCTGAACAATTCTGAAGTAACCCCCCCCATATATTAAATACATTATCTGTCTGTCAATCTATCTACCATCTATCTAATCTTTTATCAATTATCTATCTTCTATCACATTATCTAGTATTAGATGATACATAGTAAAATTTAATATCACTTGGATATCAGAAGGATTAAAGTAACTGTTATGGGATATAAGATTTAGTTGATTTCTATTTACAATACTAATTAGTAAATAAGACAAAAGTAGAAGGAATGGATGAGCAACAACAACAACAAATCTGGGTTGTAGAAGAGATTGGGAGGCAGAATCTGTGTAAGAATCACCTGCCTCAGGCTACTCTGGAAGACCGTCTATTGATGCTGATGGTATGCATGGATAAGTTAGGTATGTGGCCCCTGGTTTTATGTTTTCTGTCATACCAAAGACTATTAAAGAACAGTTTCATCCCAGGATTCTTACCTTTGACCTAACCAAATAAAATCTTAGTTCACTACTGTTAGGGAAACCAGGCCATACAAAATGGGGACACAAAAACAAAGAAATATGAAAATTTGGCCTGCTGCTTCCTATTTATAGAGAAGAGAAGCTGGCTACTTTTCAGAAAAAAAGAAAGAAAAGAAGGATGGAGGGAGAGACAGGAGAGGCAAGACAGAGTGAGGAAAAGATGATGTAATTCAGAGAAAAATATTTAATTCTCAGCAAATAAGGTGCATGCATGACTATTTCACAGCTTCGCTACTTTGTTTGGAAAAGTATGATTTAAGTCATGCAATTTAATTTAAACTGAGCCTCATAAAGAGCTTTGAATCTCTTTCCCACAATCTGTCTTAGAGGGTTCATGTATCTCCAAACTTCATCTTGAAATATTATTTCCACGTCATACAAAGACTCGAGTTTAATTATTTTGGCTTTGTGCAAGAAATTTGGGGCTTGAGGTGTATAGACATTTAGGGGTCCTTCAATGGAAAAGTAATAAATCATAAGCAAATTAGTATAATCTCAATTAAAATAATAATATACTCAATTCACCATGGCCATCTATATATGGTCTAAAATAAATCTCATATGATAACTCTCTTAATAATAAAATCAGCTTACAAGACCCAGAGGCATGAAAGTGAGCAGATGTGTTCCTTTGGCTTCACAATCTCACAGGTGTCCAAAAACATTGTAAAGATGCAACAAGGGGCCAATCTAAGGACAAGTGCCCTGGGGTGGCCAATAAATAGCTCTGCTTGTGTGAGTGTTTTGCTGCTTTGTAGTTTAAAATGACTAATTAAATTTAAATTGAATCTTGTGGAATATTGTGAATCTTTTTTCTCCAAACTTCCTTAGAAGATTCAGATGTTTTTCATGCTGTCACTGATGCCAGATTTTGAGCTATTTTCTTATTCCTCGGGCAGATGCTACCTAACTACCACTTTCCTTTATGTTTCTGATAAGAAGTAGAAAATGTTATTAGGAATCTTTTAGAAATTATTTTGAAAATTTCCTTTAAAATGCATTCCATGTTCTGTACAAATAAAAAGAAAGTAAACTGTTCAAATGTTTTGTAACATGCCTGTTGTTCAGGAAGGATATTCATATTCATAGAGACTTGCAGTGACCCTGCCAAGTAGGTGTAGCAGGTTTCTTCTGCAGAGAAGAGAAAGTGAAAATGTTCTTTCCATATTTTATTTAGTTCTTTGGCCAAATGGCAGTGAAAGTTCAATTTTAATATGGATTCTTGGCTGTTAGTATCAGATATTGCCTTTCTGAACCATTATAGAATTATTAGGATTGTAATTGTCAATTAGGGGGACAATTAATCATTGATAAGTTGTTTACCTTTGTTCACTAACATTGCTTCCTTTCCTTATGTGTTCCAGGGAGGTCTTAGAAGTAAAAGATGAAGTCTGTATTAAAAAAAGAGAAAGTTTTTATCACTGGAAAAATGCTTAACGTTATTGTTGCAGATGGTAAGCATAAAATACGTGACAGCTTCAGAAAACATTTCAACACAATATGTAATTAGGTTCATAATACAGGTTTGTAACTTTTAATTAAACCCTGTCTTCATTCACAGATGCTTCATTCATTTCAAGTCACTTCCTCCCAGGACCTTGGTGCTGTATATATGCTGTGTCCTGCTACATTAACGTTGCTAGCCCACAATAGGCAATTGTGATGCCAAAAAGTTGTGAACTCTAACACCCTGTGTTAGTTTTTATGAGAATTAGGTCAAGATTAGCCTAAGCAGAGCCATCAAATAACTTAAGATCACAAGCAGAATGGGAAATAAAAGGTGTTTTATATAGAATCTTTACAGGTAGACTTTGCAAAGAACAGTTAATTAACCATGGGCCCAACTGGGGATACATTTTTAATGATTTGTGGTAGTCTAGAGAAAAGCTTAAAAAAAAAAAAAATTCCAGCTCCAACTGCTCGTCCAAATGGGTTAAGAACTATTGCAGTGAATTAAAATAACCTATGAATTTTTCTTTCCAAAATAAAAATACAAGTTATGAAATATTTCTTTTACTCTTTGCCAGTTCTTTAATAGTCCATTAGGTATTTCTAAAGGTGGAGTGTTTGAAATGAAAATTTGGGCTCAAAACCCAGAGAGGCCAGAATTGAATAAACTGACTGAGGTTAGATAGAACTGGGTGTGAATGGAGGCTTTTTTAGTGGTGAATTTGCCTCCAAACTGGGCATGTTTCATTTGGATAAGTCCTTCAAAGTTCCAGGAATCATTGAAAAAAGGGGCTTGCAGGAACTTAGAAATAGCTAGTTTAATCCTCTACTGCAGCGTAAGAGCAGGGCACTTCACAGAGAAGGTATTCAATTACTTCTGTATGACTTTGTTAAAGCTATTTTGTCTTTGCAGATCAACGCGATCCTTTTCAGTCCTTGTTCTGAAACTGAATTTCTTGTGCACCACCTCTCCTTGCCTAACTTAGAAATTACTTAGAAATTAGATTGAATGTGTTGCTCTTTATCTCATTGATTATTGGAAAAGCCTAAGCATAAATCTGGCCTTTGCACTGTTTTACTTTAGTGTCATATGCCTAATCATATTAAATCTAATTTTTATTTTAAAAATTTCAGAAATCTATTTTTTGTTGTTTGAACTAAAATACTAGTAACTATACTTTTACTGTTGATACGATATGCCCAACAGTGAAGTTGAATATAGTTTTATTCTTTTACTTCAGATTTAGTGAAGTTTAATCGACAAATAGAAATTGTATATGAGTAAGAAATACAGTGTGATGTTTTGATATTTTCACTGTGAAATGATTAAATCAAATGAATTACCGTATTCATTACCTCATATACTTTTTTGGTGATGAGAATATTGAAGATCTACTTTTTTTTTGTAATTTTCATGTATTCATAATTATTATTATTGGATTTTCTGAGATAGTCTTACTATATAATTCAGGCTGGCCTTCAACTCACTGTGGCCCAGGCTGGCCTTGAAACTGTAGCAATCCTCCTGACTCATGCTATCAAGTTCTGGGATTACAAGTGTGGGCAACAATGCACAGCTTCAAGTATTCGGTATTATTAATGATAGTCAATGATTGTATAATAGAACTGCAGACCTTATTTCTGCTGATACACTGCAGTGTTGTGCCTTTTGACTAACATTTCCCCATTCTCTAATCAGTCCCATTTCTAACACCTGATAACCATCATTCTAGTTTCAATGAGTCTGACTGTTTTAGATTCCACATTCAGTACTGGTCTTTCTGTGTCTGGCCTATTTCCCTTAGTGTAATGTCCACCATACTTCTTCATGTTGTTGAAAGACAAGACTTATCTCTTTTTAAAGGCTAGTGTTTCATTGTGCACTTGCACACATGTGCGTATGCACACACACACAAAATTTATCCATTCACCTATCCGTGAAAACTTAGATTGATTCTGCATCTGGGCTGCTATGAACATAAGACCACAAATACCTCTTTGAAGTACTGCTTTTGTTTTTATGTATACCCAAAAAATAAAATCATGTGATCATTCTAATTTGAATTTTTCAAGGAACTTCTACAGTCTTTCCTATAATGACTATCCTAATTTGCATTTCGCCCAGTAGTTTTCTAGGACTCCTTTTTCTCCACATCCTTTGCAACACTCACTATCTTTTGCATTTTTGGTAGTATCCCTCCTAACAAGTGTGAGGTGATATCCCATTATGGTTTTAATTTTGCCAGTAATTAATGATGTTGAACTCTTTTTAATGTACCTTTTGACTATTCAGATGTTTTCTTTTGGGAAAGGTCTACTCAAGTCCATTTTTTTAGACAAGTTATTTCTTGGTATTTATTCTCTATGCTTTTTCCCAGTTTTGTTTTCTATGTAACACTTTATAAGTTTTTATGTTGTACTTCCTTTGACAAATTAATGTAGCTATAACTATTTGTAATAGTTTTGTTTTTTAACACTTACACTATAGTAATATGATAGACATTCCACCATTACTATATTAGAGTATTCTAAACTGGACTGTGTACTTACTTTATCATAAAAGTTTATATATTCATATATTTTTATGTGACTAGCTTTCTTTCATTTTAGCTTGAAGTATTCCTGTTAATACGTATTTATTGTAAGGCAGGTCTAGTGGTGCCAAATTTCCTTAGCTTTCACTGATCAGCTTCTTAGTCTCTTACCTGCCTAGCAAGCACAAAGTCCTGTGTTCAATTTCCATTTTTTTAAAAGACTTTGTTTCTCCATAATTTTTGAAGAATAACTTCACCAAGTAAAATATTATGTTTGGCAGTTTTTAAAGACATTATTTTGAATACATCATCTGATTCTCTTCTGGTCTGCAAAGTCAGTAGTGAGAAATCCAATTGATAGCATTATGGAACAAGGACTTTTTCCTCTTGTTACTTTTGAGGTTCTCTTTTTCTTTGACTTACGATTGTTTTTAAATATGCTAGTGTAGTTTTCTTTGCATTATATATTGCTATAGGTGAGTGTTTATATCTTTCCCTAAATTTAGGAATTTTTCTGCTATTATTTCTTTGAAGAAGCTTTCTGTCCCCTTTTCTGTTCTCCCTCTTAGACTCCTATTATGTGTATGTTAGTTCTCTTAGTGTTATCCCCATAAATCTTATAGAATTTCTTCATTTCTTTTAGTTGTTCTTAGTTTCTTTTTTCCCCTTTGATTGTATATTTTTGAATAACTTGTTTTCAAGTCTGTAGATTTGTATTTTGGTGAATTCAGCTGTTGACATGCTCCATAACATTTTTTCACTTTATTCATCCCATTCTTCAACTCTAGAATTTCTGGTTGGTTTATTTTTATGACTTTAATCTCTGTTAAAGTTCTCATTTTGTTCATGTGTTATTTTCCTAATTTCACTGAATTATCTCTGTGCACTTTCGTGGCTTGTCATGCTTCCTTAAATAATTACTTTGAGGTTTTTTTCATTTGCTTCATACATCTCCATTTTTAGAGATCAGTAAGTATATTATTATGCTTCTTTGGTAATATTGCATTTCATTGCTTTTTAAATATGTCTTGCGTAGTTGGATGTGGTGGCTCATGCCTGTAATCCCAGCACTCGGGGGGCTGAGGCAGGAGGATCGTTGCGAGTTCGAGACCACCCTGGGCTACAAAGCGAACTCAAGGCCTGCCTGCAGAGCAAGACCCTGTCTCAAAAAGACAAATAAATAAATATGTCTTGCATTGATGTCTGAATATTTGATGGAGTAGTCACCTTTTCCAGACTTTATGATGATTTTGGTGGGGAAACACCTCTCATACTTGTGAGTATCAGGCTGCCTGGTGAGTGAGGGATGGCATTACTGGCTCCCATGAGGGAACATCATTCTAGTCTGAGGCCAGTGTCGGCAAAGGCTCTTACCATCCTCAGTGTCCATGGCTGTAGTATTGGTGAAGGCTCTTGTGATCTTTGGTAGGAAATGCTGCTGTGCTCCTTCTGATATCTTTTTATTGTGCTGAGAAAGTTCCAGTTGAGAGAACCTCATTGGTACTGTGTTTGATTTGAGGGTACCCTTGCGGTGGCAGTGTCACTAATGTCTAATGTGTGGTGCTTGTGGAGTGGCTTCAAAGCCAGGGTCTGGAGCTTGGGCATCTGTGGAGGGAATAAGATTCCAGGGTCCAAGATGGTGCTGGCATAGGTTCCTAGGGCACAGTCGTGTCTGCTGTTTCATTGTGGGTTACATGTTGTAAGGCAAGGGTGCTTGTGGAGCATCTGGGGAGCTAAGGTCTGGAGCACATGCATGCGAGGAGCTATGGCAGCTCTGGGAGTCTGGGGAGTGGGATATCTCTCTGTGACAGTGGGTTTAGTACTCATGGAGTAGTTGAAGATTTGGGGTCTGTAATGCTGCAGTGTACAGAGAAACAGTTTCCAAGGCATGGATGGGGATTAGCCGCTGATGGCTCTGGTGATTAAGGTACAAATGCCCATGATATGGCTACAGACCTAGGATCTGGAGACAGGTAAGCATGGAAAGGGTGTGTCTCTGGGATCAGGGATGGGTTAAGGTTGGAGTATAGCAGCTTTGGCCCTAGGTAATACAATAGGGGCTTCTTGTAGGGGAAGATGTCCCAGCAAAATCTTCCTCTTCAGGGCATCTGCAGTCAAATTGTTCTCAATTATCTCAGTGGAGCAAGTGGTGCCCTCTTCAGAGTAGGTCACGGGACCATGAGGAAATCTACCGTGTGACAAATTATGATAGACAGGCCCCACCCTTCTTAATTCTTGACAATCTCCATTCAGATTTCTCATTTTTACCTATTCCACCCCCCATCTATTCTAGCAGTTATTCTGGATTTTGTTTTGTTTTGTTTTGTTTGTTTTTCCTCCTGATCTGTGTTGCTGCAGATTCTTAAATGGACTGTTGAGCCCTCTCAAAGCTGTTATTGTTCTAGATAACTATTGCTGTCATTGTTTCATGAAGGAAAATTAGGCCGCATCTCCTACTGGGCCATGTTGACTGTAGGACTCATGAGAGATCTATTTCTATGCATTTCTCCCTAGATAATGTATGGAAGTGAATTTTTGACTCTAGATCCTTTTTAGAATTTCTCATTTCCCTTTATTTAACTACAATGAAAGCAATCCATCTAAAGGGGCTCTTCTTTGTGTGAGCTTGTGATTTTGTTTACAGTCCTGAGATAATGGCCTGAATTTACAACTACATGGATAAGGTGAAAGAAAAAAAAAAAAAAAAAAAAAAAAAAAAAGATGCACTCATCTATGTCATTATTTCATTGAAAAACAATGCCATTTTAAATTATGACTTTTACCTTCTATCCTTTCTGACTACTTCTCTAAATAGCAGCCATTCCAGGAGTCATTCTTTAAATACCACCCTAAAGGAGTAAAGCTAAAATAGACCTTCAGTGTTTTTTTTTTTAACTACAGAGATTACTTAGGTAAAGGATTCCCTTGAGGCTAAAACTGGAAATTTGGCTTGATTCAGGATTCTTCATGTGGTTAGGTAAGGTAATGTCAGCTCTAAACCATTTTTAATCACTTAGCAAATAAACTGAGGTTCTTTAGCCAACCAGGATCTAGTAGATTACAGAGACAGGATGGCAGGGAAATCTACAAATATTTCTCTCAACTCGGGGTGATTCTGTCGAACCCTGTGTATTTGGGTATATTTGGCTTGAAAAGTGGTGAAAGAAGGGAAGCTAAGAAAAAACAACCCATGACAGGTTTATGGCCAGCCTGTTAAATTAAATCCTTCACTTAACACTATTTTGCTTTCTTTTCTGGGTGTGGATTGACAGGTATTGACAAAATGTCTGGGGTTCTAACTCAGAATGCTTGATGACAAATTATAATTTGACAAGATGAGGTTATCAACAAACTATAGGGTGAGCCTGAGGGCTCCAGGCTATACCAATCCTGATACTACCTCTAGCAAGGCTGTGCTTTAACAGGGATGCACGTCTGATCTCTTTACTCCCAGGCATTAAATTATATGCTCAGTAAATATGCCATTAATATTTAATTGTACTAAACCTTTAATACACACTACAAATGCACTGAAAGCTGAGGGCCTTTAATTACCTGAAGAGATATGAATGGTCTAAAGGTATGCATAATGCTGTTTTCCACGTTGACATTTCAGTATTAAATATAATTTGGCTTGTTTAGTAAATAAATTTTTTATTGGTTTGAATAAAATCAAAATACAAACGATAGCAGTTTCATCTCCAGTCTGGTCTAAATGATCCTTTCTGTCACAATGCTGACTTTGTTGTGATTTTGATTATATTAATCTCTTGACCACAAGCCTGAATCCAACTATTGGTATTGGAGTACATTTTCATCAACAAATAAGCCTTTTAAAAGTTTCATTTTTATTGACAAAGCTAAATTGGAAACATTTGGAGATGTTTATTTTGTATATGTGCTGCTGAAGTGAGCCCATAGAGATGTTTCGTTGAATGTACCATACTAGCTTTTGTTGTCTCTTATTTTATTTCCTTTCAAACAATTGTGATGCTACTTGAATAGTGGTAGTAGAATTTTAACACATCAGATCTAAGGGATCATCTAAGTCAACCTTTCATTTTAGAGGTGAAGACATGATAGGTCACAGATGTGAAGTCACAGCTGTTTGTGTTGATTTTGTCACACAAAAGAGATTCGGTGTCTGTAGGTTTTTCTTTCCTTAAAAACATAAAACACATTTATCCTTTTAAATATTTAGGTTTTTTTGTATTACCTTCTAGTGATTCATATCTGGTTTGGGTGAGAAAACTTAGTACAAAGAAATGACTTGGCCAAAGTCAGAGACTCGAGAAAAGTGAGGTAAGTCTGCTGCTGAATTTCAGTGTTCTACTTTCAAGGAGAGTTCTCTTTTTTAAAAAGCAAAAAAAGGGCACTCATTTCTTTTGATATTGAAAAATGAAAAAGAAATTTAAATTCTTTATTTTTCACATTGATCTTTTAGATTTTGTCCTTTTTTCTTTCTTTTTTTATTGAAAGAAAAACAAAACAGAAAAAGGGTACAAATAATACATAATTTCAAAAAAAACTAAGAAATCACTAGTTGATAATTACATATTGTCCTCTTACAAATAGTTGTTCAAGTTACAAAAGTGAAGCATACAAAGTAGACATTCAAACAGTGAGACTGCAAACAGTTCTGTTCAACTATCCAACAAAAACTTAGTAATATGGTTATCAATCCTACACACTTAAACATACATGCAGTTATATCCTTTAGAGCACTTTCTATTCCTTTCCTTTTTACAATAGTAATTACACATTTTGGGTTTTATTACTCCTACAATTCTTATTACTTTTTACACTAGAGATACAATGTGATATTTATAAATATGATTTTTGTTTATTTTACTAATGAGGATAGCTTCAAGTTGTCTCCATTTGCCTATGAAGGCCTCAAGATCATCCTTTTCATAGCTGAGTAATATTCAGTTATATAAAAATACCACATTTTATTCATCCACTCTGCGGTTGATGGGCATCTTGGTTGTTTACAAGAAATAGCTGTTACAAATTGTGCTGCTATGAACATGGGTGCACATATATCACTGTGATATGACCTTTTCAGTTTTTTTGGGAAAATACCCAGGGAGGGAATAGCTGGGTTGAATGAAATTCCAATTCTAGTCTTCTGAGAATTCTCCATACTGATTTCCATAGTGGTTGCACCAGTCTACACACACACCAACAGTGGAATTATGTTTTACCTTTAATGACTTCTGAGAAGTCAAGTATATCCTGTAAATTTTGCAGAACAATCTTTCAAATTGTTTACATATCATTTTTATTTTTCTTAGGGAAAGGGGGTGATTATAATAGGTTTAATGAAAGACTAGGTTGAATTGACAGAACTAATAGTGAACACTAATGAAGAAAACATGTAGTTCATGGAAGGCTTCTTTCAGAGGAACGATAATTATACTGACTTCCTGTAGTAGAAGAGGCTGTCTACTAAAGTTACATGATCATTCGTTTACTTTTTTTTTTTTGTCTTTTTGCTTTTTATTGGTACTAGGGGTCGAACTCACGACTGCCTGCATGCAAGGCAGGCGCTTATGCCGCTGAGCTAAATCCCCAGCCCCCCATTCGTTTACTTTCTATGGATCAATTCTTATACTCAAATGAGATCCACCCACTTCAATATCACTTAGAGCTTTGAAACAAAACAAAATTAAATTCACTGCCCTTCACTAAATCTTTGTTCCTAATTCGTTATAAGGATGGATATTCCATAAAGAAGAAGCCAGTGAAATCTATAGTGGCCATTTTCTTTATTTAAGAAAAATAAAAACGAGAACAAATAAAGTGATGGAATTGTGGGTTGTGGCTAAGTAACAAGGGAGACGTGTCTTTTCTTTTTTTAGTTGAAAATATTAGGTGAAGAAAGAAAACAATGTGATTTTATAGTGATTTTATTTACTGATCAGATTGCTGATGAGTACTCCCAAACAAACATGTGTCGTTATAATACATTGGATTATATTTCTATATAAGGAAAATCTGTGCATCTTAAATACCAGGAATATAATATGACCAGCAGTCATCTCCTAAAATTGTGAGAGTTTGCAATACTAATTCATGCTGTCTTCTCCACTACATCTAATTATTTCCTGGACAGATACCATGCCTTATTAATCTTTGCATCTTCAATTCATAGAACAATGGAATACTGAATCAGTATCTTTTAAATGAATCTCTGAATCAAGTTCTATAGTCATTCTGATGTGCATTCTGGGTTTTTCATGCTTATGATAAAATGCTTATGATTTTTGTGCTTATGATTGTTAGCATAAAAACAGAAGAGTGTCCTAATTTGCCATCATAACCCATTCACATATAAAAATATATACACTATTCAATGCATGGGGAGAATGCATCAAGGCATAATAAATAGTGGAGAAGGTGCCTTTCTCTATGCTGATGACATGGTTTTATTAACACAAACCAGGATTTTCCTTTCAAAGCTGCTGAACCTGTTGGCTACTTACTGTCAGAACAGTTTAACATCAACCAAGCTACAAGGAAAACCATTGTATTTGACAGACATTCTCTAGTATTTAAATGAACAATACTAAGTAACCCCATACAACAGGTCAATGAATTCAGCTATTTGCATGTATATTTTGCTTCTAACTTACTCGGGTGGGTACAATTCTACTTTAAAAAAAAATCAGACATTCACCACAGGCCAGGCTGAACGCTTTTATGATCTGGACAGCCAATTGGTAGTTTTTAGAGTGTCTGGCTCTCAGGGACTACCCCTCCTCTTGGTTTAGAAGTGATTCTAATTCCTCCCCCAACCTGCTTGCTCAGGATTACATGATTCTCAGATTCTGAATAAAGCTGTCAGCTGCCAAGAACAGGAAAATAGATAAGAGAAGCATTCCTGAGTAGAGGGAGTAGACTGGGGTAAGAGGGAGTAGAGTAGACCTCCTGGAGGGTGCAGTGAGAATAACTACACCCACAGAACAAGCTCAGATCAGTAAACAAAGGCTCCTCAGTGCCTGGGCTGAGATAGGATAACAAGGCAAGACCACCACAGTGGGTGGTGCCTGAGGAAGATGGCCAAACAGTGAGGTCACTGCCTGTGTCAGGCAAGGATAACAGAGACAGGCTCGGCTACCATCCTGTTTTCTGCCACTGTATTCAGACTTAACTTGCAGGGCTAGGGCTTTATTCCTATCACTTGGGAAAGTGTAGTAAATACTCCCCAAATCACATGGAGTAGTTCTGAAGCTGTACAAACCAAGTGCCCAACAGGGGGGTAACACTCCTGAAGAAACTACAAGGCTTCCCTAATTCTCATTCCTAAATGCATCTTTCCATTTCAGGGCATAGAACCTAGGAGTCTCAGCTTGATACACACTTGCGTATTTAAGCTGAGTCAATATTAATTCTTAGAAAAATAATTTGGTCTTGGTTTATAAGCAAAGTTCTTATGTCTTGTTTCTGCACAGGGATAAAGAATGTCAGATGTTTAGCAATTTAAAAAACATTAGGGAAGTTCTACCACACATACATCCTTCATATTAGAAGTGTGCCTGCTTTTTAATAAGCAGCATGGCATATAGGCATCTCAGAGGGCAGAACTTGATCATGAGATGACAGCAATGTGCTTGCTAAAGCTTGGCTGAAATGAGTATGGCTTATCAGCATATCCTAGGTTGGCTGCCCCCAAGGCAGAAACAGGATGGCAGAAATACAGGTGCTCAATCCATGATAGTAAGGAGCCAGAGGGCAAGCGGAAGAGCTGGAGAGAGATACATCCTGCCAGGTCACAGTGACCTGCCTCTAACCAGACCCTTCCTTCTAACAGCAAGTCAGCAGCAAACTCATCAATGGAGTAACCTAGTAATGGGTATAGTGCCTCTTAGGATACAGTCACCTTCCAAACACATGAGGTTTTTGAAGGACATTTTAGATCTAAACTGTAACATTGGACCCCTGGTCTCTAAAAGATTCATGTCCATCTCATAATCCAGAATGCATTTAGTCCATCACTAAGTGTTACCAAACTATTACAGTTCCAGAACTGATCAAAAGACCAAGTTTGAAGTTTATGCTGAGTCTCAAGGAAAATTCTTACCTGTGAGCGCCTATAAAAAATAAAAAAGAAAATTAGATACCTCCAATGTACAATGGCACAGAATATACATCCTCTTTCCAAAATGGAAGAACAAGAGAATAGAAAGGAATCAGATCAAAGCAAGGCCAGAACCTTTCAGGGAAAACATTAAATCTTGTAGTTCCACCTCCAGCATCTAGAGCAATTTGAGATGAAATGTGAACTCCAGTTGGCTTGGGTGGTCCCACACCTAGGCATGGCCTATTGCTGCCCTTAAGGGCTCTCCCTTGGCATGACTTTACTCACTATCTTCTGCTTTCTTCAGCAGCCTACCCATGTTCCTGTCATCTCCAACTTCCTGGGATCTCCACTGTATGTTCAGCTCCTCTCTCACAGCTTCATGCACTGCCCTCTTAGAAGCATGTTGATTGACCTCCCAGGCTTTCTTCTGAAATCTGAGTATGAGCCATGGGCCAATAACTCTTGCATCCTACCAGCATGTAAAACTAATGCCACATTAATGATGTCAAAATCTTCTGTCAGCTTGAGCAGTAGCTCAGACCCTTTGGAGCATAGTTGCAGAGGCCTCTGAGTATCTTGATAGCTATGTACTATAAACAAATATTAGGGAGCTAATTTATTTTTTTGGGGGGGGAGAAACTAATTTCTTAGATGAATCTATCTAGAAGGGGACCCAGGGATACTGTGCTCAAATGAAAGTTTTATAGGTTTGTACCTTTGAGTGTGAGAAAGGTAGTCTCAGATAGTCTCTTTCAGGTAGTTCTCATGAAAAGTGCTTGGCTGTTTTTTTTTAAAAATGTTAATCTTTTCAGTAACTATATTCTCATTGGCCTCAACTTTTCAGGTGATGAAATTTCAAAATGATGAAATTATAAACTTTTCAAATCATTCAGATCTGCCATTTCTTTTGAATTTTACTATATATCTTGCTAAAGCAGGTAGGAATATCCATGCCACAGCCAGAACACTAGACTGCCTTAAAATTTTCTCCACCCCATTAAGTAATCTACCACCCTTAATCTCAGTGTTCTAGAAATTCCCAGTATCTTTTCTGCCAGAGTGTAACTGTTAATAGAGTCTTGTTTCCAGCTGAAATTTCCTGATGCTGACCATGATGATATTCATTCTTATCAACATTCTAGTCTTCTGAGCTCCCACCAGAAACTCTCATTAAGCTCAGCTTATATAGCATTGTAGGACTTCCATAGCACACATCTCCAAAGTTTTCCAAACTCCCCCTGCAAGTTCCTAACACTTCTAAATTGCATGGTGAGGCATAGTCACAACCATGAGTCCACTTCTCTGTTACTAAAATACATGTCAATCACTCTCCCATTACTTGGACACATATCTAACAATTTGAAGGAAAAGAGCTTCCTTTTCAACTTAGGGTTTCAACTCATGGTCAACTGGTAACAAGGAAGAAACAGGATAGGAAAGGCAAGGCAAAAGAAAAACTGCTTATTCCACAGAAGCTAGGAATCAGAGAGCAAAGGGAGAAGGCAGGGAGGAGATATACTATTTCAGGTCATGACCTGCAATGACCTGCCTGTAACCAGAGCCAACTCCTAACAGCAAGCTAGCTATGAGCTCATCAGTGGGCTAATCCACTGGTAAGTATGGCATCTCCATGGTCCAGTCATTTCCAAACACCTGAGGCTTGGAGAGGGGCACATTTTAAATCTAAACTGAAGCAGAGCTCATCACTGTGTAAGCCATTCAGCTACAAAGAGCAAAAGAAATGAAATCCTGTATGAAGAACTGTCAGGAGAAAAACTCAGATGGAAAACTTACTATAAAATCTTCTGAGATCACTGATGTCTTTCCCTGCACAAACACAGTGGGAGAAAGCAAAATGGAACTAAGCGGTGAACACAATTACTTGATCAGGAAGTTTACCTACAAGTTTAACCAAGGAAACTTGAGTGCTGTCCAGTCACTTTACAGACGAGGAAGCCAGATCTAATGTTTTATAGTCACAATTCATCAATAGTATGTGTGTGTGTCTGTGCATGCATGCATGCTTTGTGGTGTATATATCATAATGAAACAGAAAATATGTTCACCTCTTTAAGTGTAGCCGCTACTTTTTCAGTATAGTGACTTGACTTACAAAATGTCTTTCCATGTTTGTAGTTTATATTTGAATTTGAAGAAGGCTTTTGACAGGCTTAATGTCTAGAGACTGGTGGAAGAATTTCTCAGGTTTTGTGGGATACTGCATTATCTGAGTGTAGTTGATGGGAAGTCTCCTTGGGGATAACATACCATCTAGGTGGTAGTGGCTATGGTGATGTCACTACAGGGCTCTCTGTTGGACTGGCACGAATGAAGTATAATAAGAGTTATAGATTTTTTGGCTGGGTTCAAGGCTGGGCTTCTGTCCCAGCAGGGAGATAGGGTGAAAACCAGAAGCTGGGAAGAAAGCCAGTCAGACTGAATGGTAGCTCAATTCCCAGGGGTCTCCATTCACCTCATGGAACACTGGGCAAACTACTTCCAGATTCTGCTTAATCATGAGAAGGAAACTTGTGATGCATTGGCAGACAACCATTACCAGCTCCTGAACTTCCTGAAGTAGGAAGCAGTTGAGTAGGTTTGGGATAGTCAGAACATAAGAGTGCATATTATTTTTCATAGAGGTGGGGTTTCTTGTACAAATACACCTATTGATAGTATAAAAATACAAAAAAGATGAAGAGAGAAATACTACAATTAACTATAATGTCAAAGACTTCAGAAGTTTTCCTTCTCTATATATTTTTAAATTAAGGCAATATTGTAAATCTTGTTTAATAAACTCACCCCAATCAGTATTTTATGTAAGTTTTAGATCTTTAAATGTATACTTTTTAATAGGAATAATTCTGGTTTTGTGGGTTTTGTTTCTTTTTTTTAAAAATTTTATTCAACGAAAGACTAAACAAAATAGAAAACGAGTAGAAATAATACATACTTTCAAAGAAAAAATAAACAGTAAGAAATCACTAGTTGATGTTTACATATTGTCCTCTTATAAATAGTTGTTCAAGATACAAAAATGGAACATATAAAGTGAGAATTCAAACAGCAAGACTGCAAACAGTTCTGTTCAACTATCCAACAAAAACTTAGTAATATGGTTATCAGTCCTATACGCTTAAACATACGTGCAGTTATCCATATCTTCATTTATGTTGAACTTAAACAAATCAAAGCAGGCTAAAATCACTCTGAACAAAGAATAATAGTATTTCTGGATTTCACATCATGACACTCTGGGATCAACACTGAGTACTGTAGTGTCTTTTTCTTCAAAGTATTTGTTTATTTCATCATGTGTCATAAGATCAGTTCTTGTAAACTGTTAATAGGTTCCAGGCATGCATGAATCTTAACATGTATTTCTATCCTTTCTATATTAGAGGGACAAACAGAACAAAGCAGGACAAAACAAAACATATTCCTATAAACACATAAAACGAAAAAGATGTATAAAATCGCTGTACAAGGAGTTCTATCCTGGTTACTGCATTGTGTCTTGTTATCTTCAATAGAATTGGCTATATCAAAAGACAGTATAATTGAATATATCATTACATGACAGTATTAATAAAAACACAACTTTTGTAGATAGTGTAAAACTACAAAAACAGGTAGTAATCAAACCAGAATGGATATCGTAGTGAATCTTGTCCTCTTCAGTATAGTTGCCTTTACTCTCAGACTTGATACTATCAATTGGAACAGTTTTGAATAAAATCTGTCGATAGCACACAGCAAAAAAAAAAAAACCAAAAAAACAAAAAAAAACAGATTTAACTAAGATCAGTCATGATAAACCAGTATAAGTTATACAGGGCTCCAGATTAAGTTAATAGGAAATTAAAGATGATTACTGTGCTATATCCTGATATTTTTGGGATAGCTGTCTGTGCCTTCAGATCTGGTACATGTAGACAAACTGGGACAGAATAAATTCCATCTAAGCCAAGCGGTGCGAGTAATATGGGTTTTAATTCTTGATACACTATTAACAATATCGTCTGCCACCTTTTTTAAGACTATTCCTCCCCTTTCACTCCTCCAGGGTGCACTGTGTATTTTTGGGTCTCACCAACACCCTTGGTTTTAAATTGGGGGAGTAACCTGTTATTTACCTAAGTGGTTCTGAACCTTCTCCCTCCTGGACTTGACTTCTAGTTGTATTCCTTTATCTATTAAAGCCTGTCTTTTCAACCTATCTGCAAATACTGGTCTAGTTATCCCTATTACTCTCTGGTTCCCTGTCACATAGAGCACTGTTTTGTCATATTTGATTTTTGGTCCATGTACCCTTTTTTAGGTTAATTATATTTCCTATAAAGAGCATCTCGGTGGACCCTACCTCCTGATCTACTCTGCCTGTGATTCTCTTTTGTTTTTATTTAGTGTATCAAGGTCATCTATATTAGAGATTATAGCCAACCTTCTCTGGCTCATTTCTGCTGTGCTTTTTTCCTGCCATTAGTTGTCTGTCTTCTTCATTTCACTTTCTGCTCCATTCATTGAGGCCTTGCTGCCACTGTTCCTGGGATCCTGGTACTTTTCTCTCTCAATGTCCTGCAATATTCTCTGTAGAGATGGATTGCTGGTCATGAATTCCCCCCAGTTCCTCTTTGTCTTGGAAGCATTTTGTTTCTCCATTAATTTCTAGAGACAGTTTTTCAGGGTACATCAATCTGGGCTAGAGATTATTTTCTTTCAAGGCTTGGAATACTTTGCTCCAAACTCTTCTTGATTTGATGGTCTGTGTTGAGAAGTCTGCCATAATTTTGATGGGTTATTTTTTATAAGTGATCTGTTTCTTGTCTCTGATGGCTTTTAATATTCTGTTCTTATATTGAATTTCTGCAATCTTTATTATTATATGCCTGGGTGTAGCTCTGTTTTGGTTGTAGGTGGCTGGAGTTCTATATGCCTCATACATCTGAATATCATTTCCTTTTCCTATGTTTGTGAAGTTTTCCTTAATTATTTCTGTGACTAGTCTTTGTAGTTCCTTTGTTTGTACTCCTGCTTCTTTATTCATATTCTTTATTCTTAAGTTATAGATCCTCTTGTTGTCTTCCAGCCTTATTGTTACTGCTTGTTTCCTTGTTATTTTAAAGCAATTTTTCCTTTCATGATCCCACATTGCAAACCTGTCCTCCAGTTTGAATAATCTATCCTTAGTTTCTTTCAAGCAGTTTTGCCAGCTTTCAATGGAGTTTTTAATTTCCTGATAATCTCTTTGAACCTGCTTCATATATTCTATATATTCTTCATCAAACGTTTCTCTCCTTTTTTTGTGCTCCTCCATTCTTCCTTCTGTGTCTTCTTGAGAGGTACTTAGCATTTCTTTTATTAATCTACTTATATCTTGCTTTACTTGGTTAAATATTTCACTTTTGAACTCACCTATGAGGTCCCAAAGATATCTCTTTATGTCCACTGGTGCCGTGTCTGATATTGTATGTTTGCTGTCCTCAGTCTCCTTTGTATTTACCTTTCCTGGATCAATGTTCTCAGGGTTGGGGACTAGGGACTTATCTTGTTGGTTCCTCTTCTCATATTTTTTGTTTCTTTCTTACAGGCGTATAGAGAAAGCCCCAGTCTCTTTCTTTGTTGGTTATGGTTCTTTTGAAGCATGTTTTCTAGGTGATCCTGACCCCTCCAGTGTGCTATTGTGGGGCAAATAGGGGTGGCAAATGCTGGCTCCTCTCCTCTGTGTCAGTCAACCTGCTGACACTGTGACAACCTGCCTTCACTGTGTTAGTATGCACCACATGTAGGGAATTGGTTTGGGACAACTTATTGGGTCTCAGCCAGGGGTGTGACCCAGGCCAAGCACACCCCACTAATCCCATCTGGGAAGGGAGCAACTGACTGAAGCCATTGCTGTTCCTTGTTCTTGCCAGTCCTGCCCAGTTCCAAGATGTTGTCTCGTTGGAACATTACCCTTTCCTGTGGAAGAGTTTTATTCTCAGCACTCACCACAGGTCCATTAAGGTCCCCTGCCAACTTGGCTCTTTGTTGGGCCTGCCGACCCCTGACCTTGGTGCGACTGTGGTTCCAATGAGTCAAAACAGTGGAAATTCGGGCAGCTTGGTAAGTTGCAGCTGTGCGAATTTGGGCACTGCAGTGGGAGCACCAAACCTTTAGCTGTTCCAATAGTAGCACCAGGACTGCATGTTTGATTGGTTCTTCTCATCTTAGTTTCTTCTTGGGTTGAGAGGATCCATCTCCCTCTCTCTGAGATGCCCCATGTGGTGTTATTTTGGCATCTAAGTTGACTATCTCAGGCAGCTTCTGTAATCTTCTGTTGTCTATCTTCCATCTTTACCAGAACCTGTTCGTTTGTTTGTTTGTTTTTAGACAGGGTCTTCCTATGTAGTTCAGGTCTGCCCTTAAGTCATTATGTGGTCCAGGCTAGTTTTGAATTCACAGTAATCCTCTTTCCTCAGCCTTGCAAGTGCTGAGATTGCAGGTATGCACTGCCACGCCTGGCTTCTTTTCTCCATACACATATGTATGCCACTTGTCCAAACTGATGTTCCTGCATTTGTGTAATTAATTTTAATCATGATTATGGGTAGAGAAACTTGATAAGTCATCCTGCCAAACTGTCATTCTACAAACTGAAGTCTAATTTGATTCAGTGGTGTGCATGGGATCATATAGTAGATTTGAATAGAGCCCAGGCAAAAAGTAATCCAGTAATGTCTTTTGCTGCACAATGACTATGATTCCCCAAATTATTTATTTTACATATTTATGGCTCGTTTGTCTTGCCAAAGTACAAGTTCCTTGAAGACAGATATAGTAGGGGTTTTTGTTTTTGTGTTTTGTTCTGCTTTGAGATGGTTTCATTATGTTGCTTAGGCTTCTCTCCAACTCTGGGCTCAAGGGATCCTTCTATCTCAGCCTCCCCAGTCACCTGGGACTACAGGCCTATTGTACCTTACTCATAAGAGGAACGAGATTGTGTTCTGCAATGCCTTGCTACTTCAATTGTGCCTCAAACAAGCCCATCAGCATCACTTAGGAATGTTGTACAAATGTAGAATCTTAGGCTCCTACCCAAGACTTAATGAATCTGAATATACATTTAAGAAAATGTCTAGGTAATTAATATCCACACCAAAGTTTGAGTAGTACTAAGGGAATAATTAGTAAATATTTATGCATAAGTTAAGTCTTTTGTTAGTATCAATGGAACTTGACCTCAAGTATCTTAAACCAAAAATGGAAATGATGGCCTTTTTTCAAAAAGCTGATATATCATAGATAATTCAACACCGCACTTTCAGCAACATTAGAAACAGTAATTCATTGCCTTTTCCATGGGGCTCTATCATTAATTGGATGCCCACTTGCATTATGTTTTCAGTCCAAGTTTTAAATCAGAGGGGGAGAGGAAAGGAGGGAAGAATATAAAAAAAATATATTAATACTTTTGCTTAGACCAGGCTTACATCCTCTTGATTAGTTTGAGCCAAGGTGCAGGTCATGTAGCAGTCATGGGTACTGCAGCCTGTCCCTTCCCCACTTTCCCTCTCCCTGTGTCATCATAAGCTAGTACCAGAGATGGAGGATGTTCTCGAGGCAAACACCATCCTAATAGTTGTCTACTGCAACTTTAAAAGTTTTTACTTTAGTGATGTACACATTTCTTGAGAATAAGAGCCTGTTTCCAGTTTTTTCCCCCTCTGTAGCCCTATTCCTGTGATTTTTATCTTATTTTTTCCATCAAAGAGTTCATACATGCTAATGATTGCAGCATTTAACATTTTGCTAGTGACACAAATGTACTTCCAGCTTGAATCTCTTTTCTGAGTCTCAGCCTCATATCTCCAAATGTTCCATCATTACTTAAAGTTCAACATGGCCAAAATTGGGTTCATCATCTGTCCCTCCCAACTTCTTTATTTCTATCAAGATGCTACTATCTTTGATGACAGTTAAGCATCTGTGGTTCTTTACTTGTTTTTCAGATGCTGCTACTAAATCTTGAACTTTAAAATGTAAATTTCTTTACATCTCCCTCCTACCCTAATTACTAACCAAAGTTCAAATCCTCATCTACTGTGTTTGGGTATCTGTGGCCTGTGACCTTGCCATGCCCTTCCTTCTTTCCAACCAGTCTGTCACACAAGTGTCATGAATATCTTCCTTAGACTTTATCTGTGTTATTCTGTGACCTACCTCAGAAAATACTCAGTGGTATGCTGGGAAATTTTATATATGTGTCTGAGGTTGTCACTGTAATATAGCACACTTGGTAATTCAGAGAGCTCTTATTATAAGTGATCTATCTAAAAGCTATGTGGAAAAAGTGACCTTTTTAGAAATATTCTATGAGATAGATTGCAAACTCTACTAGAAATTAATATCACTATGTTGATATAAAGAACAGTATGTTAGCATAGCCATGTAAGTTTTTATTTTGGGATAAACTCAGGCATTCAAAAAAGTTACAAAAGCGGCAGTCTCCAAATTTAACATATCATAACCATTGTCTTAGTTGCTTTTCTCTCCTTGCTGGGACAAAATATCCCACACTCAAAGTTAAAGAGGGTAATTTTATTTAGTTCATAGTTTATGGAGGTTTCAATCCATAGTCATTTGACTCCAAAGCAGGGTGGCATGACAGAGGGGCAGAAGACAGCAAAAGCAACAAGAGAAAAAGTGAGGAGGAGCAAGCCTCTTTTCCTCCCCTGTATTTTTTTTTTTTTAATTTTTATTTAAGGAGAAAAGAAAAGAAAGAAAAAAAAACAGTGAAGGGGTACAAGTTATACAGATTTACAGAATAAAAAAATGCGCAGTAGGAAATCACTAGTTAATGGATTACATATTGCCATCTTAGAAATAATTGTTCAAGTCACAAAATTAAAGCTTGTAGAGTGGACATTCCACCAATGATACTGCAAACAGTTCTGTTCAATGATTCAATAAAACTCTGTGATATCATTTTCTATCTTATACTTTTAAATATACATGCAGTTATATAGTTTAGAGCACTTTCTTTTCCTCTCTTTTGTACAGTGACTATTACACATTTTGGGTTTCATTGCTCCCACGGTTCTTGTTGCTTTTTTGGAAGAGAGTAAAACCAAATGTGACATAACAGAACAGAATCGGTCAAGTCAAAAGGGTGGACATAATAGATAATATAAATACATAATACAAGGTGATCAACAATGGTTACCCTAATGCCTCCCGCTATTTCTAATAGAATTGCCTATATCATTAGTTGTAATACAATTGAACAAAACCGTAAAGAATAAAACCGACAAAACCAAAACATTGGAGACATTGTAGGTCTTCAAAAGTAGATAAAAGTTAACGAGAATGGGCGTTGTAATGAATCTCATTATCTTCTCAGCTGATGCCTAAACTTTCGAACCTGATACTATCCAGCAAAACAGAATATAGGAACCTCAGTCAAAAACAAGATGGTGAGAGCAATACAGGGCTTCAAATCGAGATAATAGAAAGTCAAAGTGGGTTACTATATTATATCCTGCTATATTTTTCCCTGTAATTAAATGGGTAAAAATAAAAAAGTAAATAATGGAGTGGAGATTGAGAAAAAAAGAGGGCATAACAGCGAAACAGGGCAGATCAAAACATAACCATTTAAGCAGAACAGTGTTTCACCACCAGCTAATCCTGACCCAAAAATAGTTACCATATTGACTCCCTCCCTGAAGTCCTTGAGTGCAACTTCATATACTGTAGCATTAAGTATATCAAAACAATGTAAATCCATTTAAGAGAATGACAGCATTATAGAGTATTTAGAATCGACCAACAGAAAATGAACAATGGTCTCTGTATAATCTCCTTGTCTTTAAAAGGTTTTTTCTTATATTATCGTACATAGTAAAATCCAATAAGATACAACCTGTTTAGACCATTGGAGACAGAAGAACAAAAGCTAGATGAGACCTCAAAACAAGATGGTACTAAATCAGCATTACCTATTAAGATGTCATTTTCTCCAAAAAAAGCTGTTCCTATCATCCAATCTTCTCTGTCTCATTTCTGTTGAGCTCTTTTTCTGTCAGTAGCTGTCAGTTTGTCTTCTTCGTTTTGGTCTCTGCTCTATTCGTTGTGGCCTCCCCGCCCCTATTTCTGGGTTCTTTGTATTTTTCTTTTTTTAGAATATCCTGCAATACTTTCTGTAGGGTTGGATTGGTGGTTGCAAATTCCCCCAGTTCCTCTTTATCTTGGAAGCACCTCGTTTTTCCATCAATTTCCAGGGACAGTTGTGCAGGATATCTCAATCTTGGCTGTAGATTATTATCTTTCAAAGCTTGAATTATTTCTCCCCATGCTCTTCGTGATTTGATGGTTTGTGAAGAGAAATCTGCTGTAATTTTGATGGGTCTTCCCTTGTAAGTGATCTGTTTCTTGTCTCTTACAGCTTTTAATATTCTGTTCTTGTATTGAATTTCTGGAATTTTTATTATTATATGCCTGGGTGTTTCTCTGTTAGGGTTGTAGGTAGCTGGGGTCCTGTATGCCTCATACATTTGAGTATCTTTACCTTTTGCTAAATTAGGAAAATTCTCCTGGATTATTTCTGTGAGTAGCTTTTGTAGTTCACTTGTTTGTGTCCCTACTTCTTCTTTTATGTTCTTAATCCTTAAGTTATGGCTCCTCTTATCATCTTCTTGTCTTTGTATTATTGCTGTGTGTTTCTTTGTTATTTTTAAGAAGTTTTTCATTTCATTCTCCCATGTTTCAAGTCTGTCCTCCAATTCAGATAGTCTGTCCTTAGTTTCTTTCAAGCTGTTATGCCAGTCTTGGGTATATTTCTTGATTTCTTGATAGTCCCTTTGCACCTGCTTCACATACTCAATGCTTTCTCTGTTTTCTCCATCAAGCAATTCTCCCCTCTTTTTCTGTTCTTCCACTCCACCATCTGCTTTTTCCTGGGTGGTGCTTAGCATTTCTCTAACTATTCTGCATACTTCTAGCTTCAGGTCATTGATAACTTCATTCCTGAATTGGTCTATGAGGCTCTCTAAATGGCGCTTAATGTATATTGGTACAGTGTCCACTATTGCCTGATTCTCAGGATTGGGGGTCGAGGAGCCTTTTTTGTTGCTTCCCTTCCCCATATTTTCTGTTCCTTATAAAATGTAATCTTACACAGGAGGCCCGGCTTCCCTGCCTGTCAGCTACAGCTTGATCGAATTGCGCTGGCTAGTTGTTCCCGCTCAACGCTGCGCCCCAGGGAGTTGCGGAGGAGGCAGCCTACGCGGAAGTCGGTGGCTCCTCCAGGCCACTGTCAGGCTCTGGGATCTGGGCTAGGCCAGCCTAGGGAGTCCGCGAGCAGCGTCCCTCCGGCCAGGCACCTTTCACCAATCCCGTCCGAGAGGGAAATGCGCGGCTGCAGTTACCACCGCGCCCTGCTCTTACAGGACTGCCCGCGCCCAGAAAATCCTCCGCTGGAGTCAGACTGCGGTAGGGAGTCAGTTCCTCGCTCACCTCGCCACCAGTCAGCCTTCCTTCCTGCCTGTCGCGTTTCCGAGACCATTCCCAGACGCCCGTTCCCAGAGCTCGGGGGTTGCGTCTCTCCTTGCTGAGCCGCTGTAGAGGTAGCCGGCCGCCGCGCGGCGGGAAATCCAAGCCGCGGTTTCCAATGGCGCGGAGTCGAGTCTCCACACCGAGATTTTTCTGTTCCTATTTTAGCGCCAGGGCTGTATTCCAAGTTGGATTCGCTCAGCCCAGTTCGTTCCTGAGTCAGCAGAGCATATCTCTACTGGTTCGTATCTCCTTAGTCCGCATCATTCCTGGCCTCTGAGCCGAGCCTTTAGAGAGCGTTCAGCAGTTGCTGTTGTCTGTCCGCCATGTTCTCAGGAATCCTCTCCTCCCCTGTATTTTAAGTAGACTACCTGTCCCAGGCAGGTGTAGCACTCACACCATCTCCCTGCCCTCCTTTTGCACAAAGTGAGGATATTTATAAAGTGAGGATCCTTGCCCCTTGCTGAGTTGAGCTGCAAACACTGTAACTTTGTTTCCTGAAGTGAGGATATGAACACAAGAGGTCCAGGTTTAACAAGCAGTCTTTGAAAAGCCCACCCCCATGACCACATGAGGCTTCGGGGGGGACATCCACAAACAAACCATAACAACCTGAGTACAATAATTAGCACCAAAAAATTAATGTTGACATACTATTCAATAATCTGTAGACTTTATTTAAATTTTGCCACACTGAAATCCTTTTTATAGTTCATGATCTAAATCAGAATTGTGCATTACTTTTAAATGGGCATGTAACTTTTATTTCCCATAATCTGGGACAGTTTTTCAGACTGTTGTTCATGTTGGCAATTTTGAAGAATCTTGGCCAGTTATTTTTATGGAATGTCTTTTAATTTGTGCTTAGCTGATGTTTCTGCATGGTGAAATTGTACATTTTGGGCAAGAATACTGGCAAGATGACAGGATCTCTTTCTATGTCATGAGGGAGTAGTGGAAGATGTCAGTCTGTCTCATTACTGCTGATGTTAATTATGATGACTTAATTAAAAAGATGGGGGCAAAGGTTTAGCTCAGTGGCATAAGTGCATGGCTGGCAAGCATGAGGTCATGAGTTCGATTGCTGGAGCAAAAAAAAAGAAGAAGGAGGAGGAGGAAGAGGAGAAGAAGGAGAAGGAGAAGGAGAAGAAGGAGAAAAGAAGAAGAAGAAAAATGTCCAGCAGTTTCTGCACTTAAGTTCTTATTCCCTTTGGTTGCTAATGAATATTTTGTGTGAAGATATATTAGAACCATGCAAGCATCCTGTTTTTTGCTATATTTTTTCTTATTTTGCAACCCATTGATTATTCTAGACTGAAATAACTATCATTTTCTGAGGTAGTTGGAAAATGATGCTCTTTTTCCCCCTCTTTATTCCCTCTATGCTTATTAATTGAAATTTTGCCATAAGAAAGAGCTTTCTTTTCTCATATAGTTGTCTGTTTATGTAGTCATTTATATCAGTATGGGCATGAATATTTATTCTAAGAGTTATAATATGTTACTATTATTATGTATTTTCATATTTAAATTGTCCCAGATTTGGCTATTGGGAATTCATGTTGGCTCCTGAGTACTTTTAACAGGACTATATTATTATTTTAAAGGCTATTTCCTACTTTCCTGCAGGAAATTTCCAGGCTCATCTTGTACTTCTCTATCCTATCCTTAGAATTTTCCATTTCTCCCCAAATGCTAGCTCATTCTTGCTATTGTTTGCATCTGGAATGTCTTCCATAGGCCCACGTGTTTAAGGCTTGGTCTCCAGGTTGTTGCTTTTGGGAGGTGGTAGGAAGTTTAAGAGGAGGGGCCTAATGAGAGGTTTCAGGTTACTGGGGGTTTGCTCTTGAAGGTGGTTCTGGCTCTTCCTTTTTTTTGTCTACTGTCCCTGAAATGAGCAATTTTTTTTTTGTTCCAAACTTCTGCATGATGTGCTACCTGCTACAGGTACAAAGCAATGGGATAAACTATCATAGACTGACATTTCCAACTCTCTGAGCCAAAAAAAAGTTTACATCTTTATAAATCGATTATCTCAGGTATTTTGTTACAATAATGGAAAGCTGACTACCACACTTCTATTGCCATGCAAAAAAATGACATTTGAGAACCAAGAATTTGGCTCTTATTTGTGTTCATTACTACTATAGTGTAATTGTGACTACCCCTCTGTGTTAGTCAGCTTTCTGTCACTGTGACAAAATACACAAAACAAAGAAAGGAAAGTTTTATTTTGGCTTGTAGTTACAGAGGCTTCAGTTAGTGAATGGTCAGCACCATTGCTTTAGGCTTGTGGCACAGCAGAAGCATGATGGTGAAAGGAAATGGAAGAAGAAATTTCCTTGCCTTATTGCAGCCAGGAAGAAGAAATACATAAGAGAAAAGAGAGGAGAGAGAGAGAGAGAGAGAGAGAGAGAGAGAGAGAGAGAAGAGAGAAAGAGAGAGAGACGCTACTAAGGCAAGCCCCTCGTGACCTACTACACTCTTCTTCCTAATAGCCCACTCAGCTGTGAAATCATTGAAAATTAATCCACTGATAAGGTTAACATCTGCATGGTTTATCCACATTTAAAAAAAAAAAAACACTAACTGGCAGCCAAACCTTTAACATATGACTTTGGGGGATGTTTAAAGTACAAACCATAACAACTTCCTAGTGTAGGAAATATGTAGTGTAGGAAATATGTACCTGTGTACAGACATAGACATACGCATCTGTTTCTACTAACCCTATAGAAATTATGGACTTTTATTATTTATTTATTTTGAAGAGAATAAAACCAAATATTACAAAACAAAATAGAGTCAATCAAAACAAAAGGATGGATATAGTACATGACTTAAAAACAAAATATAAGGAGATCAATAATGGTTACCATAATTCCTCTTGTTATCTTCAAAAGAATTGTCCATATCATCAGGTATAATAAAATTGAACAAAATAGTACAGAAAAAAACCCAATAAAAACAAAACATTGGAGACATTATAGGACTTGAAAAGAAGTTAATAGTCAAACCAGGATGGGTATCACAGTGAATCTTATTATCTTCAAAGTAGTTGCCTATATCATCAGAGTTGATACTATCAAACAAAACAGCATAGAATAAAATCAGTCAAAACAAGACAGTGAAACAATACAGGTCTTCAAATCAAGTTAATAGGAAGTCAAAAATGGTTACCATAATATATCCTGCTATCTTTGGAATAGCTGTCCATGCCATCAAGTCTAATACAAGTAGACAAACTGGAACAGAATAAACCAAACTAAACAGACCAATGAAAGCAATATGGGCTTCAAATCATGATAATAGATTAACAATGGCCACTGCCTTCCCTTTTTAGACAATTCTTCCCCCTTTCACTTTCACAGGGTACATTGTACATTTTGTATCCCACTAACTCCTTTAGTTTTTAAATTAGGGAGGCAACCTGCTATTCACCTAAGTGATTCTGAACCTTTTTATGCCTGAGCATGATCTCAAGTTGTGTCCATTTACCTAAAAAGCCTGAAAGTTTTCTTTATTTATATCTGAGTAGTTTTCTATTGCATAAAGTGTGTAACCAATCTGCAGCTGTTGGGCAAGCTACCCTCACTTTTTTCTGGTTCCCTGTCACATAGAGTATTGTTTTCTTGTCATCGACTTTCAGTTTATAAACCCTCTTTTGGGTTAGTTGTATTTCTTATATAGAGCATATTGATGGGCCCTATCTCCTGATCCATTCTGCATGTGTTTTTATTGGTTAATTGAAGCCATCTGACTACAGCCAACCTTTTTTGCCTCATCTCTGCCATGTTATTTTTCTGCCACTGGTTGTCTACTTTTTCCCTTCATTCCACTGTCTGCTCCCTTCAGTGAGCCCCCTCTGCCACTGTTCCTGAAACCATGGTCTTTTTTGTTTCTCTAGAATGTTTTTCAGTGTTTTTTGTAGGATTGGTTTGGTGGTCGTGGACTCCCCCAGTTCCTCTTTGTCATGGAAGCATCTTGTTTCTCCATTAACTTTGAGAGATAGTTTTCCAGGGTACATCAATCTGGGTTGGAGGTTATTTTCTTTTAGGATTTGGAATCCTTTACTCCATGTTCTTCTTGATTTGATGGTTTGTGTCAAGAAATCTGTTGTGATTCTGATGGGTTTTCCTCTATAAGTGATCTGTTTCTTTTCTCTGACAGCTTTTAATATTCTGTTCTTGTGTTGAAATTCTGGGATCTTGATTATTATATGTTTGGGTGTAGATCTAGTTTGCTTATAGCTGTGTGGAGTTCTGTATGCCTCATTTTTCTGAACATTGTTTCCTTTTCCTAGGCTTGGGAAGTTTTCCTTAATTATTTCTGTAAATAGCTTTAATTTGTGTTTATCCCTGGTTCTTCACTCATGTTTTTTATTCTTAAGTTATGGTTCCTCTTGTCATCTTCTAGACTTTGGGTTGTTACTTCCTGGTTCCTTGTTATTTTTAAGAGATATTTTGTTTCACAATCGCAAGTTGCAAACCTGTCTTCAAGGTTTGATAGTCTATCTTTAGTTTCTTTCAAGTAGTTTTGTCAGCTTTCAGTGGAGTTTTTAATTTCCTGGTAATCTCTTTGAACCAGTTTCATGTATTCTAATTTTTTTATATTCTTCATTAAAGGTTTTCTCCTTTTTCTGTGCTCTTCCATTCTTCCATCTGTGTCTTCTTTAGAGGTGTTTAGCAATTCTTTTATTATATTTCTTATAACTTCTTTTACCTGTAGTAGTATTTCTGCTTTAAGTTCTTTTATAGCTTCATGGAGTTGTTTATTTCAGTTGCTGTTGCTTCAGAAATTGCAGGTGTGTGACTCCTGATCTCTTGCCTGTTCACATCTCCTGGACCAGTACTGGTTGGGTTGAAGGCCAGACACTGCCTTTTGCATCTTCCTCTCATCATGTTCCTGGTTTCTTCCATACAACTGGGTAATGGGTCCTTGGCACTTCCTGTATTGTTTATAATTACTCTGAAGCCTGTTGACTAGGTATTTCTGCTGTTTGCTGCTTCTCCCAGTCTGCTGGTGACTACAGGAGCATAAGCAGATACAGGGCAGGCTGGCACCTCCCTTCCAAGCTGGGTTAACCATAGAGAGTGTTTATCATGCTAGTGTGCACTGGACGGGTGAGGTTGGTTAGGGATAGCTTTAGGGAAACTTTGGTGTTGGCTGTTGGACCACTCACATGGGTGGGACTCAGTCCAAGCTATTTCAACCAGTCTGCTCTGAGCTAGGAGTGGCTGAATGAAGCCAGCTGCAGTTCTGGTTCTGGGCTTATCCTGCCTGACTCCAGAATGGTGCCCAGCCAATCGCCCACTCCCACGGGAGGACTGAGTCCTCCACACTCACTGCCAGCCAGTGCATGTCTCTGTCCACCACTCCCCTCCACTACTGCATCTCCCCGCTGAAGCCTTCAGGCTTATTAGCCACCAGTTTCACTGTTCCCATGCATCTCTGGGTTCCAACAGTGCTTCTCCATAGTAGGACTGACTCCGGTGAAATCACTGCCAGCTACCACCTTCTGTTTAATTTTTTTTTTTCTCTGTGAGCTTCAATTCTCACTTTAGTTTCTTCCTGGGTTGAGGGGACCTACTTCTTTCCTTCTTGTCTTCTCCAGAATGCTATATTCTAGCATCTGAACTGTTTTTGTCAGAGAGGCTTTTTACTTTGCTGCTTACTGTGTTCCGCCATCTTCTCAGACTCCTCTGATTTATGGGCTTTTAATATATCTTATGTGTCCTCAGCAAGAAGTCATAAGTAAAAGCTTATATCCTAGGGTCAGATCACAAATATTTTTTTAATAGCTCACCTTGTAATGGAAAAGAAAACATGAAATAATAGAAATGGTTTAGTTAAATAAGGCAAAAGCATCTCTTCTAAATAAAATAAAAGCATATTTTGAAACATTTTCCAATTACGTAAAAGAGGTTTGAAACAGAAAATCAAGGTGGGATTGAAACACCACAGCCTTCAAGGACTTGGGTACTATCCTTGTTTGTGCTCTCTATCCCTAACTCACAGTTTCCACATTCAAAGTCACCCCTGGCCATGGTGCAGTATTCTGCTAGGGCTCCAGCTATTATGTCCACATGCCAGGCTGGAAGAAGACAGAAAAGGAGGTATTCCCCTCACACCTATCTCACATCTTACATCAGTCTTTTCTGAACATCATCTGACAATGCTGCTTGCATCTCATCTGCTGCCACCTTAACAAATGAACTCTCGTAATGCAATCTTATAATGTGGAAATTGTAGTTAGAATCAAGTTAAAGTTCTATGAGTAAGAAAGAGGAAGATATTGAGAAAGAATCAAGCAGGAGCTTTAATTACACCAACATTTAAACATCTTAACATCTCATGTTGCCTGGCATAGTGGTATATGTCTTTAATCCTAGAACTTTGAGAGGCTGAGGCAGGATGATCACAACTATGAGCCTCGCCTGGGCAAATATCTCAAAAAAATAATTAAGAAATGGTCTGGAGATACAACTTACTATGAAAGTCCCAGGTTCAAACCCTACTAATGCAAGGGAGAAAAAAGCAACTGGATATTCATTGGTGAAAGAATCAAGTTGTTTTCTTACATCATATATGAAGATTAACTCAAAATGGATCATAGCACGGATTAAGAACTAAGGTATATGGGTAGATCTTTGTGACAGTGGACTTAATGGCTGATTCTTAAATGCTACACCAAAAGCACAAGCAACATGAGAAAAAAATAGGTAAACTAGAATTCACCAAAGACTTGCTTAGGGGCCAGAGATTTAGGTCAGTGGCTCAGACGCTTGCCTGGTAAGTGTGAGGTTCTGAGTTCGATCCCTGGTATAAAAAAAAGAAACCCCACTTGCTTAAAGACTTTTGTGCATCTAAAGGCATTAAAAACAAAGTGAAAGGCAACTACAGAGTGAAAGAAAATATTTGCAAATTATCTATCTCATAAAGGTGTAGCATCTAGAATATATTAAAAAAATCTCTCAGTACAACACAAAACATAAACAGCCCAATTAAAATTGGACAAAGATTTGTGTAGATAATCTTTCAAATATGGTATATAAATTTTTAACAAACATGAAAAATGCTCAAAATCATTGTCCATTGGATAAATAAAAGTAAAACTAACATAAGATGTGACCTCACACTCATAGGATGGCTACAAATAAAATGCCAGGTATAATATAATGATAGCTGGGGAGGAAATGAAGAAGTTTTAATCCTCAGATATTGCTTGTGAAATTGTAAAATGTACAGTTCAGTCACTGTGGAAAATTATTTGGTTGTCCTTCAAAATTTAAACAGAATTAACCTTTGACTTCACAATTCTGCTTCTTCCTAGGTAAAAACCCAAAAGAACTGGAAAGATATATTGAAGCAAGTACATGTGCATGAATATCTGTAGAAATACTATTCTCAATAGTCAAAAAGTGATAATAGCTCAAATATCTATCAGCAGATATGTGGACAAACAAATTGTGATATATACATACAATCGAATATTACTCATCAAGAAAGTGGGAAAAGTACTGATACATTCGATACCATGAATGAACCTCCAAAGTATAATGCTAAAAGTAAAAGAAGCCAAACATAAGAGGTGGTAGAGCACATGATCCCATTTGTAGAAAGTTTCCAGAATAAGCAAGTTCAAGAGGGCAGAGAAAGTTTGATAGATGCCAGGTACTGAGTGGATGGTTAAGTGGTGGAGAAATTGCTTATGGGATATAGAGTTTTACTCTGAAGCAATGAGAAGGTTTGGGAACAATATAAAGGCAATTATTGCACAACATTGAAAATGCATGAAATGCTACTAATTGTATAGTTTTAAATGGTTAATTTTTATTTTATATGAATTTTGACTCAGTGAATTACTTTAAAAATTTGATTGTGGGTGGTGTCTAAAGTTCAGAATGATGGAAATGGTATATGTGAACACAGCAAGGATCTTAATGCGTTTAAAGAATACAAATAAGATAACTGTGACTAAAATATAGCAAACTCAATGGAATCACTGAAAAGCAGGCTCAAGAAACAGACAGGAGACCAGAATTGGTATGTTAATTGTAAGGAATTTATTGAGAGGGAACAAGATAGATATGATCCTTTGGTTTAAGAAAGATCATTCCTGGGCTGGGAATGCAGCTCAGTGGTGCAGCACCTGCCTGGCAAGCATGAGGTCCTGAGTTTGATTCCTGGTACCAAAAAAATAAACAAATAAAAATAAGAATAAAAAAGACCATTCTGATTACTACATGTAGCATGGATTTTAGAGGGGTAATGTGACATTCAGTGGTTGGGAGATTGTTTCAGAGATCTAGGCAAAGGACAACAGTGGACACAGGTAGGATGCAGGCAATGGGAAATAAAGTGATATAACTTGAAAGATGTTTGAGAGCTCTATTGGCAAGCTTTGCTTTTGCAGGGACAAAATACCTGATATATGCAACTCAAAAGAGCAAGGGTTTATTTTGGCCTATGGTTTCAGAGGTTTTAATCAATGGTAAGCTGGCTCTGAGACAGAAACATCATTGCAGAAGAGCATGGTAGAGGAAAACTGCTAACCTCATGATGGGCAGGAAACAGGATTAAAATTGGGAAGAGCTGGGAGTTTAGCTAAGAATGGGCCAGGGTTTAGCTTAACAGCATAAGCACCTGCCTGGCAAGCACAAGGTACTGATAAAAAATAAAATAAAACTGGGGAGAGGTGACAGAGACAGAAGACTGGGCTGGATACAGGATATATCTAACCTTCAAAGACATGTCTTCATTGATAGACATCGTCCAATTGGGCACCATCTCGTAATAGCCCAGTCATTATGAATTTATCAGTGGATTAACTGCTGATGAGGTCACTTTCCTCATGATGCAGGTGCCTTTCTAGTCCCATCTGGACACTGCTGCATCGAGGATCAAGTCCTCAATGCATGAGTCTTTGAAGGTGGGAATGCAAGTTTAAACCATAACAAGAGCTTAATGTTTGATTACAGGTACTACTTACTGATAAAATATAGTGGGCACAGTTAAATTTCATTTTTTTAACAAGGGATCAAACTCATGACCTTGTGTCTAACAGGTGGGGTCCTAAACCACCAAACTAAATCCCTGGCCCTCAATTTCAATATTTTAGAAATACAGTATTACTATAAATTTCTTTTAATCAAAAATGAAAATTCAGTAAAGGTCCTATTTTTTAAAAAACTGTCAATGATATGTGAGGGGTAAAAGAAAGAAAGAATTACTGCTGACATTCAGGTTTCTGGCACCGGTGCTTCATGGGCAGCACCACTCTACTGAGATAGGGAACCCTGTGGAAGAACTGACTTTGGGGGAGCATCAGGCATTCAATTTAACCCGTAATTGGTAGATTAAGACTGACAGAATTACTCAAATAGAGTGGCTAGAGAAGACAGGATAAGAGAGTTAGAAGTGGCTCTCAGAGGGTGCAGTGAAGCCAGGATGGTGGTATGCAGAACCCTCAGAGGGGAGTTTCAGGGAGGAAGAAGTGATGTGCAAGCTGGAAGTGACCAAGACGTGAAATCAGTGAAGGACTGAAAGATCAACAATTTGGTCAATTAGGAAATTTCAGGAGAGTTGAACAAAAACTCTTTCAGTGTAATTTGAGTGGGGGGAAAGGACTGGCAGATTTTACTTAAATTTAATTTTAATGAGTTAAGGAATGGTGAGGTAAGGAAATAAAACCTGCTACAAATTGGTTAACTGTGTTAGCTTTCTGTCTGTCTCACAGAATACCCGAGAACAATGTAAAAGCAGATATCTTTATTTTAGCTGCTGGTTTTAGAGCTTTCAATCCTCGGTTTACTGGCTTGATTATTCTGGGGTTGAAGGGAGGCAGAATATCACAGTGGTGGGAATATGTGGAGGAGGGGGCTCCATAGCGGGTCACCAGTTGGCAGCTAAGAAGAAGAGTGGGAGAGAAAAGCTTTCTGCCCTCCAAGGCACGCCTTCAGTGACCCACTTCCTCCAGCTAGGCTCCGCCTCCTAACCTACCCACTCCCAGTGGTACCCTCGCTGGGGACTGAGCTTTCAATGCACATGCCTTTGAGAGGACACTCCAGATTCATACTAAAATAGTAATTAGGAAGTTACCCTAGAAAATCTAGGCAGACAGCAAAAAAAATCCATCAATTCTAAATTCAGTATGTTCTTATTTATGTTTTTGCACAGCACTTAAGCAAAAGTTAAGAATACATAATGTGGACTCCAAACAAATAAAAATGAATCTCCAAGATTTTCTTTTATTTACTGTAGAAGACTCTAATTTTTTGTGTTCGAACCAACATTGGCGTATGTCATAGAATTATAGCTAGATTCTAGATGATTAAAGAATGCAGACATTTTTGCTTTTCAAGATTTGTTTGCTTTTCAACTGTGGTAATTTTTTATAGTCATACTTTTGGATATCTTCAGAGTTGATTAACTGTTCTTATCACTTTATAATGTGCATGACAGGCATGTTTGTGAGAGTAACAACTAGACATATCACCTATCTAAATGCCAAGTCAGTTAGATTGATTTGGTATATACTGAAGCACACCATGTTATAGGAAAATAAATATGACTTAAAGGCAAAACACTAAACACCCAGTTAATTTATGGTGAAACATACCTAGTTTATGATTTTACTTAATACATACTTTAACTAGAGTAGTGTTCTGCTCTCATTTTTATTAAATACTGTAGGTGTTTGCTGGGGCATGAGGTAATAACCCAAATACAATTAAAATGGCCATAAAATTGAAGGTCTCCACGTAGGCTTCCAAGGATGGGTCTGTTTGAGGCTTCTAGTCATCAGCATTGGGTGGTCTGCTATCGGTGTATGACACTTAATAGAGCTTTTTCTCCCTTAGGTCTGTAAGGTGTTAAGGTGTTTTTATAAAATCCCATAAACCCTCATTAAACACTTTTTTTCCCATAAAGAAAGCGTAAGTCTTTATTTGGCATGTTTTCTGTGGCACTATTTTGGCATTTTAACAAGTTCTTTAGAGAATCACTCTAATAATTCTATACAGCACTAAGGGGAGAAGGACGGGTTATTTATTCAGGTTTTTGTACATTGAACTGCCTGAGATACTAAGCAACAGGCACAGGATTTTGGCACATTTTAATTTAATTTAATAAGGAACAAGATCAAAAGGATTGTAAGGTGGAGAAAGTTAGGCTAATTTCAGTATTGCATATTAACTGAACATAAGGTTAGACTACAGAATGAATTAACAGTGATTCAAATGTAGATTTTTTTTTAACTAGTGGGAGATTGGTTTTCCCTAAACACTCCCTAAGAAATAGCAGTACTTTTCCTCATCCTATAACTCTTTATTCTCTTTTCCTGCTTTATATTTTATTTGTTGTAGTTACCAGTTTTTGTCTACCTATTTTGTCTTCATGGGAGATTTTTGTCTTTTGCTCACTGTATATATTCCATGTCTAAGACAATACTTGGGAATAATGAAGAACAATAAATATTTCTGAGTGAATGGATAAATGAGAGAATACATTAGGATATTACTTTCCAGATGTGTTTCAAGGTGAAGCATGAACCTCACTTCTGTCAGAATCCAAACTTTCACCTGCATCTAACTTTCGCTTACTTAAAGATCTCATTCTTTCCTCATTTACTCCACATCTTGAATTGCAAAATCTTGGCACAAGTACGAAAAATATTTGTATGATATAGTAATGATGTGAAGTCAGCCCATGGCTTTTTGGTGATGTCATGAAGCAGTAGTCCATATAAATGCATTTATACTCTAGAATTTCCTCCAAGTAGAAACAGGTGGTCATGTTAATCTTTTTTTTCCCCCTCTATATTTTAAAAGAAAACACCTTGGTTCACAGAAGTATTGGTATTCATAGTCTCTATGTTCCTTGAAAATGTTTAACCAAGGAGAAGGATTCTGGGCATATGGAAGAGTAGGAAATAGCAGGAACCAACTACCCACAAAGACAAGAAACTCACTGGCATAATCTGTCAGAAACAACTATTATAGAATTCTGGAGTCTATCAAATGTTTGTGACTTCCAGAGGAAAAGTTTCATGGTACACTGCAGTTAGTTCCAGTAAATATGTTCTCTTAGCACTGAATCAGCCACCACCTTCTCCAAACACCCCATGGCAGTCCTGTGCGTGAGTTCCTGGAGCAGCGTGCATATAGACAGTGGGAGCCAGAGTGGGCAATAAAGGCTTTGTCTTGAAATGTTAGGGATCTGTAGTCTGATGGCTAATTGCTGCTTCTGATCACAGAGATGCAGGCACAGAGGTGGGCAGGCATGATTGCACCTCCTTCCATTGCTAAGAGCCTAACTAAAGTAGCTTCAGTTATTTAGAGGGCTGGTATATTCTTTCTTTACCCCTCTCAGTTTTTTCTGCTTTCCCATTTTGGAAACCAGATCTTTCTGGGACTTTAGGAAGAAAGTTACTGTATATACTATACTATACTATACTATACTATACTATACTATACTATACTATACTATGTATACTATACAAGAGAATTGGAATGTGACTGCATATGACTTGGAAAAGATACAGATTGAAGAAAGAATTGAGAAGACCTGTAATTTACACTTCGAGCTAATCCCTGGCAGATAGACTAACACAATCAAAACCAAAACAGCAGAACTTGGAGGGGAAGTAGAATCTGATTTCTAGAATTAGCATATTCCATAAATATCTGGTTTTAGATAACACAAGGCATATAAAAAAACAGGGAAGTAGTTCTCATTCAAAGGGAGAAAAACAAGCAGTCAGAAACTGTCCCAAAAAGACCAATGGCAGACCTACGAAATAAAGACCTTAAAACAAATATGGTAATCATCTCAAAAGCTAAAGGACATGTGGAAAAAGTCAAGAAAAAAATCCATACAGACTAACATATGCAAAATAAGGTAATTATCAATAAAAGAAGACTAAAAGAAATGAACAGTACATTAAAGAGTGTAAAAGTACAACAGCTTTGTACTTTTACAGAAATGTAAAAATTCACTAGAGGTATCCAAATGCATTTGAACAGGCAGGAGAAAAAAATCTGAAAACTTGGAGATACGACAATAGAAATCACTAAGTTTGAGAAATAGCAAGACTTGACTGAAAAAATGTGTAACTGTGGGACCTGTGAGATACCATCAAGCAGACCAACATTCACATTGTGGAAGTTCAAAGGACAGAAAAATGAGCAGAGAGATTGCTTGAAAAACTAATGGCTGAAAACTCTCTAAATTTGGTGTAAGACATGAATATAAACATGAAAGAAACTCACCACACTGTAAGTGGGATGAACTAAAACAGATTCACAATGAGAAACATTATAATCAAACATTCGAAAGACACATAATCTTGAAAGCTGGAAGAAAACACGTTCTTATTACATACAAAGGCTTGTCAAGAAGTTTGTCAACAGATATTACATCAGACATCACAAATTTTGGAGGTCAGGACAGAGTGAGCTGATATATTAAAAAAGCTAAAATAAAAACAAATCATACAAGCAAACAAATAGGAACATCCTTGTCATGAATGGGGTGTGTGTCAGAACTAAGCCCATTATACTGCTCTGCAAGTTCCCTCTTCATTTCTAACACTTGAGGATTTCCTATGCTTAATCTACAATCTAGCTATTTAATTTTATTTGATGGTACTACTTTATTTAAGCAGGTTTGCAGTGAGGGGCATAATGTCAGCACAACCCACTCCACTGGTGGGAGTCTTAGTTTTCCATGATTTAAGGGTAAATATACAAACATCACCAACTAATACTTTTAAAGAAATCAAATAAGGACATAAAGAAAAGAATAAAAATAAAGACAAGATTCTATGAACGTGGAAGAGGTAGATTTAAAAGGTAACTATGGAGAAGTTGTAGAAATGAAAAACATAGTTCCTAGAAATATAAAACCTGATTGTGTGATGGGCTTCTTTCCTTCCTTCTTTCTTTTTTCTTTCTTTCTTTTGTTCTTTCTTTCTTCCTTCCTTTCTTTTTTCTTTCTTTCTTTCTTTCTTTCTTTCTTTCTTTCTTTCTTTCTTTCTTTCTTTCTTTTTTCCTCCTTTATTTTCTGTTTCTGTCTCTGTGTCTCTCTCTGTGTCTCTGTCTCTGTCTCTCTGTCTCTGTCTCTGTCTCTCTCTCTCTTTCCTTCTCTCTTTTTTCTTTCTTTTTGTACTAGAAATTGAACTCAGGGCCTTGCACTTGCTGTGCAGACACTGGGCTACAATCCCCAGCCTCAAGTGCGATAGTTTCATGTGTCAATTAGATTGAACTGAAGGATGTCCGACAACTGGAAAAACATTATTTCTAGGTTTATTAAAGGTTTGCCCATTAGCATTTGAATTATAAGGTCACTCTCATTAGTAGAGGTGGATTTCCTCCAGTCCTTTCAGGACTCAAATAGAAAAGCAAGGGAAGGATAAATATGATCTCTTTGAGCCAGAATATCTATTTCCTTCTAGCTGTGGACATTGACACACTTGGCTCCTGGGCCTTTGTATTCAGATTGGTACTTATATCCTAAGCTCCTGTTCTAGTTCTAAAGGTTTTGGAGTTTGAATTACCCCACTGGCTTTTCTGGTTCTCCATCTTACAGACAGTGGATTGCGGGACTACTCAGTCTCCAGAATTGTATAAGCCTATTCCTATAATAAAGACTGTCTGTGTGTCTCTGTGTCTGCCTTCCATTGGTTTTATTTTTCTGGAGAGCTCTAACTAATACAATAAGCTAAACTGTATTTTGGCACTTTTGATGAGAGAACTGGTAAACTAAAGTATAGAGCTGAAGAGCCAAGGATGCAGCACGGAGGGGAAAAATGTAAATAATAAGAATTGAAATACATTCAGAAGAATCTCTATACTGATCTCCAGAGTGGTTGGACTAATCTGTGTTCCCATCAACACTGCAAAAAGCACCCCTCCCCCCACCTCAGGCTTGGCAGTGTTTGTTATTACAGTATTTATTTCTTTATGATACTCATTGTTTCTGGAGCAAGATGGTATCTCAGTATTGTCTTAATTAGCATTTCTCTAATGGCCAGAAATGTTGAATTTTTTTCATGTACTTATTTGCATTCTGAGTGTTTTCTGAGAAGTGTCTTCATTTTGGTTGCGATCTGTTGGGTCTTTCATTTTGATCTCTTTTGAATGGGAAGGAGAGCAAGAGATGGAGGTAGGGGAGAGGGAAGAAAGGGAAACTGATTAATGAAAGAATTTTAAAAATGGAAATAGAGCTATTTCAAATGGGAAGGCGAACAAGAGTTGGAGGGCAGAGGAAGGAACTGTAGGGGAACAGGACAGAAACCAGTTAAGATGTATTGTGTACACTGACAAACTCCCCACAATAAACATAATCATTATGTACTGTACGCATATGCTAATAAAAAATCAGATTCAAAACTGCAGGAATCTAACATTTGTCTCATGAGGAGTGTGAGAAAAGGAAATGGGAAAGGTAGAGCGAAATAGTGATTGCTATGTTTGAGTTAAAAACAGAGAAAAAAAAACCCAAAACTGCTGAAATTAAAAAGAAAACACCCTGAACATAGTTAATTCCTAAATACTGACGAGTCCTTGCTTCTCTCCAGTGCTTATAGAAGCAAAAATGTAAGAGGATCATAAGAAGGACCTAAAATCCTAAGTTTTTGTATTGATGTTTCTGGAAAAAGATTTTGTGGACGAAGAGGTTCAAAATATTGCCAATGAGGTAAAAAGATTTTTCTGAGAATTTTTGACATTTTTCTCAATTTCCAGATCACATTATGACCTTTTTACTTATCAGACTATATATTATCAAAGTAGAATTTAATGGATTGTAAAATACAGCTGACTAATGAATTAAAACATTTTAAATTAAAACTTCTCATCAAGAAGATTAAGAAAATATTTAGGCTGAAGCTATGCTCATGCATAGTTAGCTGTGTTTTTACATACTTAACTAATGTGTGGTTTTTATTCTGAATGTAATACTTGTTTTGAAATTTAAATAATAAACAATATTATATATGTATATACATTTCCCCCCTTAAAGTCACATTTTGTCATAATTGGCTGCAAAGCATATGGTGGGACAGTATGATTCCTATCCAATGGAAATATGAATAAGACCACACAAAAATGGTTCCACTGTGTCATTTTATTCAATGTAGTCTCATGAAAATAAACTTTTCTCACCACAAAAACTTGCTTGTCATTTCCCACTCTTTAAAATGATCATTCTTAACTTCACTGCTAAAACCTTACTCCTTTTCTGAGTTAGTGTCTACCCTAAAGTGACTTAAAGATTGTTCCTTTGCTTTGGAATTCTTCAGTCTTCATTTTTACTACATTTCTGACTGTAAAATGCATATTGCTAATACATGTTGAGCCTTTCTGATAGTCTGATCTGGGTAATTTAGGAGTTTTGGCTTATTTGTTGAGAGTTTTGTGTTATTTGTATTTTTGCTATATTTCATATTTTTCTGTATGCTTAACTCTTAGAGATGTTTTAAGCACATAATTGAGAAACAAATTCTCCAGAATATTCAGTATAATCTTTGGTTTTCTTCTTTAATTTGCTTATCAGACAATGTATTTGTGAAGCATTTTAGCATCCAATAATTTAGGTTATCCTGACATTAATCCAAAACACAGAATTCAGCTTCAAAAAAGGCATAAATTACTTCCAGATCTTCTAAATGGATTGGAGACAGATTAATAGCAAAATATTACTTGCATAAGCAGACTATAACATGAACAGTAATAGACTCTTTCCAATTACTCACAGTTGATACATTCAAAAGGGTAATGCCCTATATCAGACACAGTATTCTAATAACAATGTGGTACAAAGTTTGTTTGAGGGGAAACTTTAAATGCCTATTATCATTTATTTTAATAAATCCCTATATCACATAATTTTATTTGTTTCTCAACATTAGTACTATTAAAAATTTGAAGCCATTAATTCTTTGTTGTAGGGGTAGTTTTTGTGGTGTGTAAAATGTTTAGCAGTATCCCTGGCTTCTGCCACTAGATGCCAGTTGCACTCATCCCAATGGTGACAATCCAAAAATGTCCCCAGATGCTGCAGAGTGCCTTGTGGGACAAAATTGATCATAACTAAGAACCACTGACCCAGGGCATTACATTACCAAGTGTTCATTCAGCTCCTAATCAAATTGAGTCTAGCCCCTTAGTTTTCACTTGCTTTCTTTTTATATTTGTCTGTCCGTTATACTTTGTTCTGCATCTGACTTACTCACTTGTTTCTTTTAAAATCTGTTTTATACTGCTAATATCATAGTTCCACAGAATAGGCAAGTTGTAAAGGAAAAGAAGTCTATTTTGGGTTCATAGTTCTGGTCTAAGCTTGAGGGGCCACACACATCTGATGACACTTCTTTTCTTGCAAAGTCCTGTGGTGGCGGAAGACATCACACAGTGAGAGACGAGATTGGGATATGCTGTAGTCAAACTGAATTACAGCAAGCCTACTCTAGAGACATCCTATTAACCCATGAATACCCTACAAGACTATCCATGATTTACATGAATATATCGATTATTAATGTCTACTGTAGTTTTTGCTCACTAATTATCTAATTAGTGAGCTAATGAATAGCTGGTGACTAATCTTCCTAAAGTTTTGCAGGTGATAGCAATGTGTACATATTGTTACATCATTTTTGAGTGAATATTTCTTAATGAAACCATAGGTAGTTTTTCTAATGTAAGAACATAGCAAAGGAGTTGTTGCCTCATAGTAATATATGTATTTTCTAGTTAGCTTTAATTGACTCTCTTATTTCTTGTGCTTTCAAATACAACATTGTGTTACATTATACCAATGTTTTTAAGTTGTACTGAATAAAAAAAGGCAGCCACTATTTGGCCACTATTTGCCCCGCTATGAAACTAATGCCCTTTTCTGTTTAATTGAATCAGCTACTATCTGCCCCCCCCAATTTTTAAAATTTTCTCATGTTTAATTTTTTAAATTAGATGTCTGGTCTCATCCTGCCATATCTTGCTATATTCTGGAGAAAATCATGCTCACTATCCTAAGAGCATAGAAAGTGATATCACAGCAATAAAATAATCCTCATGTCCTTCAAATCATCACTTGAAGATGGGAAGAGTCATTTTTGAATTAAATCATTAAAAGTTGAAAGCAAAAGCTAATGTTGCCCAACTTTATTTAGTAAATATAATTAATTCACTCAAGATACTGATCACTCCTTAAAAATAGAAGCATTTATTATCATCTACTTTGAAAATAAGCAAAGTGATGGAAAGAAGTAATAGATTTGTGGGGAGGGGTTTATAGTAAATCAAAGTACCTATGAATAATTAAGTATGGGTCATTTGTCTCTGAATATAGCTTATGAACAATATATAAAATATTCCGTGTATACTTTTCAAGATATCCTTCTTACAGTTAATAAAACTGGGACATTCTTTTACATTTCAATGTTGTCATAATTGATATTTTTAGAATTTCCATTGGGAAGATGCAATTTGTTTTTGATTAAAAACCTCTGCTTCATATCATAAGCATTCACTACACAGCTTCCCTTGGAATAATTGGTTCATACTGTTGTTGATTTTAGGGATGAATATGTTAGCCAGAGTAAGAAAAGAGGTGGGATGAGCTTGGGTTTGTAGTAGGCAGAATTAGGGTCCCCATAATGTGTCCATGTCTTAACCCTGAAACCTCTGAATGTGTTGTTGCATGCAGGCAAAAAAGAAAAATTAAGATAGAAAAAGAATTACATTCCCTAAACTTCCTGACTTTAGAATAAGGAGATTAGTCTAAATTATGGGTGAGTCCAATGCAATCTCATGGGTCTCTAAACACGGAAATAAGAAGCAGGAGAGACTTAGTGTCAGAATGGTACGATATGAGAAGGATTTGAGCAGCAATTGCTGGATGAAATATTTATTACAGAAAAATGGCTATGCTTTGGGATAAATGTTCCCCAAAAGTCTATTGTTTTAAAGGCATGGGTTTTAGGAGATTAATTACAGGAGACAGTACAACCTCTGGAATTTGGTTTCTGTCTCTCCTTGTAAAAATGGACCTTACATAATAGTGTCTATTTTGTAGCCACTTCATTGCAGAGTATCCTTCATTCAAAAGAATAAAGCACTCACTAACATCAACACTGCTTTTAGGCCATATGAGATGTGGGCATTCTCATTCTTTCATGGACACCTGCCCCATCATTAAATAAGTTGGAGAAATTTTAAGAGGGATCCCTATCTTAAGATGGGAATAAGTTGTACTAACCAGTAACCAATACCCACCTCTGATGTATGGGGAACACAGATGTAACCAGATGAACTGCCCACCTACGTATAACCTAAATTGTTGACCCAAGGAATGTTGAGATAAATAATGTTGTCTTAAGCTACAATATTTGGAGTCTTTTGTTATGTAGCAGTAGCTAACTGATACAATAGTTTTTATGGAGCCCTATAAACTCTCTGAAATTGTGTGTAAAATTTGGTGTGCATTTATGTTTTCTAGGAAGAACTTTTAATCTTCAGCAATTCTCAGAAATCTGTGATCCAGAAAAGATTTGTAAATCATTGCCTTATTGGTATGATGATAGGTTTAAACACAGGCTAGATGTTAGATCCATTTACCTATTGAATGCAAGTATTAGATTCTTATGAAGATGACTAATAAACTGGATAATTTTAAAAGTGTTTTTATATATGCATGTGTGCTATCCTATGCATGCATTTTTTCAATTACACTGGAAATATAGCGTCTCTTTTCCGGTGTAAGCAGACATACTTTGGTATCAAGTAGCATGTAATGCTTATGTATTTTGTGCATTTTTTTTATGATTGAGTGCTACAGTATTCTATTAAAAGAGAAATTTCTATCACTGATGCTCTCATTAAATTACCTTGGAAGATTACATATTTGTTGTTCTTTGAAAATTTTGTTGTTAAAATACCCTTATGAACCATGGCTTTCAATTTTTAACTCTGAAACAGTACTTCTGTTTTCATTGTGAGCTGATAAGTCATAGTCATCAGACGACCCCCTTCATAGGTCAGTGATTGGGAGAATAGTAAAACCTGTAGCTAATTAAAATAACCAAGGCTTTGGGAGTTGTATAATTGTGTTAAGGTTGAAGACCTAAAATTTTACTACGTCTCTGATGTTGTGGGGTGTGTCATTTTCATTTGACATCTCTGATGTTCTTTCATGAGCTGATGAGGCCAACACACAGAGCTCTTCTTGAATGTGTATGATTTGCTTTGCTCTGACCCATCAAATGCTGAGAACCACGCATTTTCCCCAAACTCAGATCTTCTGGCTCATTGTCAGTCAAGTCATGCCAGAGCTTCTAGCCAATAAAAGCATATAGGGAAAATAAATTTGTCATAGGAAAAGTACAGGAAAGTGTTCACTTTCGGGCAATGCTACAGTAAGAACACTGTTAGGCTGCATTTCACAAATGTTACAAATAAAGTGCCTTGCCAAATATCTTTTTAAACTCTCACTTGCTCTCTCTCTCTCGCTTTCTCTCTTTCTCTCTCTCTCTGTTAATTAAAGCACAAGCACTTTTATATACTTCCACCCTGCAATGAGACCCAAATTTAGTTCTACACCAAAACCCATCAAGATTTACAAGACTTATTTGCTTGGGAACCAGGATGGATATATGTGAACACTTTCTGCACACATGACTCAATCATGTTTTTGCTAGCCAGCTCCCAGGTGTGAGGAGGAGAGAGAAGTGGAGATTGAATTTCAGTAAAACATAGCAGGTATAATGGTGGTCCCGGAGAAATACCTCCTTTTTATTCATAGAGTAACAGGTCGCTTCACTGTTTTCTTTAGCATTTTACCTTCTTTACAGCTTCAAATAAGTACTATATGGAAAGTGTGCTCAAAAGACTACACAATGGCTGGAAGAAATCCCAACTGGCTGGGAATAGAGGCTCTTATCTTTCTTTGTTCTCTGGAGTATAGCACAATAATAATAATGTTTCCCTTCTTTTTGTCTCAGAAATTTTACATAACAAATAAAAAAGAGAGTAAGGCAATGTACAAAAGATTAACATTCTAGATATTTGAATTTTTTTTCAAAGGCACCATTGTCTATACACAACTATCAGGTTGCAGGAAATTTGGTTTCCTACAACCAAGACGTAGAATGCAATAGTAATAGAAATTTGAGATGTCTTTCAGATACTGTATATACCACGAAAATAATTTCTGATGTTGCTATGACGGGGCAGGACCATTTGCTGGGCTGGTGTGTTGATGCTGTGAGGAACAGGTGGCTGAACTCAGTGAGACAGTGGCAGTAGGCAAAGGAAGTGACACCTACAAGTCAGCACATAAAATCCTGCACATAAAACCCAAGCTGTCTTCAACCAGTTGTAAGAATTCATTCACCCCTTTCCTATTCCCCAAACCACTTGCTTTTTGTTACATCTGCATGCTCTCCTTTCCCTAGCAAGGTGGCCATTAGTGTTTGTTTTCATTAGATTATTATCTGGATAAACACTTTGGATTTGGAGAATAGGTCATACACAATGTGTTTTGCCCTGACCCACATATCTCCTTAGGGAAGGATACATTTATTACATATTCTTCCAGAAGAGAAACATGATTTAGAGATTGCTGTTATGCTTGTCCTGGGAGGTATGTGTTGGACTGAAGAAAATCCCACACAAAGAGATTAGGCACAAGTTGCGGTCTGAAGTTGCGATATTCTGTTTCCTTTTATTTCTTTATTTTAAAGATATTTCGCAGATTTTCCTTTGCACTGACTCGAAATAGACTTTTGAAATCTTATGATATTTTTCAGCTGCCTCTACACTTAGTTTTTGGGTTGGTTTTGTTTCCTAATTCTGTGAAGAATTAGGAAATTAGTTGAAGAAGTGTTAAATACCAGAAAAGTTATTTGCTTGCTATATATATAGCAAGCAAATTATATATATATATAATGTATATATATAAAATTATTCACAACCCACACACATACATACACTTAGATAAATTTGTTTCTAAATGGATTCTAAGTGGCTAGAAAAGATACAACAATTGCTATACTGTAGATAAATTTATCTGGATGACTCCTTTACCAAGACTTTAAAGAAAAAAATCTGCAGTACTTGGAACCTGATATTCTTTGCTTAAAAACATTCTGTGCTGTAAAACAGTTTTCAACTCTTTCTAAAATTTACTTAATCTTTATTTCAATTCTACACCAGTTCACGTGAAGCAACAGTGCAAATCAAAGCTGGGGTCCGAAGTGCAAACAGGTTTTTGACTCTAAATTGTTACCACTGATCTTAAACTGGATTTGAAACCTAAGGCTGCAAAAATTTTCTTATTTATGGAAAGTTTAGGGGTTCATGTATTTATAATTTGAATTACGTTTTAAGTAGTTTTGGACATGTTGATATTTGAGAGAAATTAATGGTGAATGTTTTCCATTCTTTGGAAAGAATTATCTTGGAATTAATTTTGGGTGTAAATCCAGACCTTCTTGCATTGTTAACTTAAGTGATTAAGTCTTTTGGTCAAAAGTACCTGCATGGAAAGTGCAGGGTTGTGAGTTTGATTCCCAGTACCCCACCCCAAAAGTCTTATTCCAGCCATGCTGCTTTAACAAAGTACCTTACACTAGGTAATATATAAACAATAGAAATTTATTGCTCACAATTCTGGATGCTGAAAAAAGCCCACGATGAAGGCACCAGCATATTTTATGTTTGCCAGGTCTCACTCTGCTTTAAAGATGGAGCCTTTTTTTTTTTGATGTATACTCACATGGCAGAAGGGCAAAGTGCTTGCTTGAGTATGTTTTGTGAGGGTATTGATTCCATTCTTGAGGGTGAAGGCCTTAGGCTTAATCACTTCCCAAAAGCCCCCCCTCTTAACACTCTTACACTGGCTATAAGATTCTAACATACGAGTTTTGGGGGGACATTTTAGTGCTAGGGTTAGAGTTAGAATATTTAGAACACAGCAGCTGTATACATCATTTCAGCAGACTCTTTGCTTCCTACCTAATATCCATATCATGAGTTTCCATTATTATTTATGATAAGTACAATATTCCAATGTTATCTCTAAAACTTTTATACTAAAGTGTCCACAGTGATAGGAAACATGAACACTAAAGTAGGGACCTGTGGGGCTTAGCCCAAAGTAGACCATATCATTCAAAATCTATTCAAATGTTTCACCTTAAATATTAATGCACAGTTTAAACTGTGATTTATAATTATTTTAATTTAAAATGTTTAAAATTACTTACCATGTATAAAAATAGTGCCATATGCATATTCCATTCTGGTATTAACATGACTTGAAAGCAGCAAACAGGAGTCAAGTTCTTCTGCACTCATTCTTCACATATGCAGCAGGTGTTTTTCTAGTGTTTAATCAGACCAACAAATGCCATAGAGGGTGCTAGCCATAAAGAAGGCATACCATTTTTAAAAATTATTTAAAATTTGCTATAGAAGGGGCACATGTGAGCTTCTACCTGTAAAAAATTATATTAGTACTTTGATACTTGTTTACAGAATATGTTCAGGGCCCCCATACAGGGGCAAAAAAATCAAGAAAATTCCATAGAGGAGACCTGTCATAGTTTATGTCTGTGTTGCCCAGGCCTCATGAGTTTGCATTGTGCATTTGTGATTGGTTCATTGTCTAGTGCTTGGATTGATGATGTCAGTGCTCCACCCACTTAGGGGTGGAGCCAGGATGTGATGTAATGGCAGGACGAAGGTGTGTCTTGCTCTTTGCTGGTGCCTGCTTGCTGTTGGCAGCCACCATGAACTGCGGCCCAGCCATGCCCGCCTGCCTTGGAGCCAACTAAGTGTGGACTGAAACCTCCCAAAACTGTAAGAATTAAACCTTTCCTTTCCCAACTTGGGCTTCAGGTATTTTATCTCAGCAAGGAGTAAAAAGCAACTAAGACAAGACCATATCTATGACAAATACCCTGCAATCTTAGATGTTCACCAGAATGAGGAGAAAAGGCATTCTAGAAAGATAAGCAGTGTAAGCTAAGGCACAAAATGTGAAAGGCTCAGAGTTTTGGACGTGTTTCAGTGCGTCTCTAACTATCCCTCTTTATCACTGTAGATGAAGAGGGATAAAGTAGATGACACAGAGAGAGGCCAGACTGTACTAGGCTTTATATGTCATATTTCAACAGATATTTTATCTTGTCATAGGCCCCAAAAGTGTTCCAGGAAAACAACTGGCATGATCAGCTTGGCATAGTGGATAACAATTTGAATAAAGCAGAAGTTGAACTATGGCAATCATCCAAGGTTAGGTAAGTATGGCAGGGTAATTATAACAAGAGTCCAGATGCAAAGTGACAATAACCTGATCCATACTAATGGACAGTGAGAAAGGGACTTAAACCAGGAGATATTACAGAGAATTTGGAAGACTTTGTTGTCAATTTCATGGATAGCTTGTGAGAGAAGATCAAAGGAGGGAGGACATAAAATGACTCCCAAATTTTGACTTGGAGGGTGGCAAATAGTGCCCTTAATTTAGAAACAGACTATTTGAGACAGATCATTGTGGTTTATTTTTTTACTGATCTGGGGGTCAACACAAATGACCAATGAGAGTCTCCACTGTGGGTAGCAGAAAGCCAGGGGATGGTGGATGTGACTCAGACCTCTGATTCACACATAGTGGATTTCTGCTTGGCTTTTTAAGAGAGTCAACTGTGACTGCCTTGCTGACTGAAGTACTACAAGGAAAGTAGGATTTTCTACCTTTGCTTTTGGCCACCCACCATTTGAAATCCTCAGGCTTTTACTTTAACCAAATATTTCTAACCTCCGTTAACTTAATGCCAAATTTACATCCTGGCCATTTTCCCCTCTCCTTTTCTGTGTAGGCACTTCAAGTTGTCCAGCAGCCTCTGTTAGGCTGACTGGCCATACTTCCATAAATCTTTGGGATAACATATGAGCAAAGGAAAACAGATATAGGCAATTGTTACTTTTGACACAGTAGATAGAATGCGCTTCATGTTTATATCATTTCTTATTTTCCAAGTCTTATGCTTCACATGGTGGATTCTAAGCATGCAATGGTCTTCTGGAGTTGAGGAGTTTTGCATAAAAAGATCTTCCAGTCTTTTAAAGGGGTTGATAGTAAGGTGATCAACCTTTATTCCAAGGGAGAAATTAACTTTATTATTCTGATCAGGAAACATATCTTCCCTTGGATCCAGAGGGAAACATTGTTTTATCTAGGTTTGTTTAGATGACTGTAAGACAGTTTTATAGATTGGGTAGCTTGTAAAGGACAGAAATTTATTTCTCTGTTCTAGAGGCTGGGAGTTTGTGATCAGGGTGTTGCTGTTGTTAGGTTTTGTTGATGGTCTTCTTCCAAGTTGCAGGATAATGACTTCCTGTTATGGTCTTGCTTGGTGGAAAGGGGATAGAGAGTTCTCTGGGGTATCATTATGAAGGCACTTATCCTACTCAGAAGAGCTCCAACTTCATGGTTTTATCAACTCTCATCTCTCAATGGTCATGTCTTCTAATATTATCACATCAAGAGACTGAAATCTGAACATGAATTTTGAGGGCACACAAATTGCAATTGCAGCTTCTATCTTGTAGGATTGTTCTTTATATTCATACTTTGAAAAGATAACTGAGAAGTATGGGAGAAATGGCGTGGAAAAATTATTTCTCAACAGTAGCTAATTGCCAGTTTCAATTTAGCATTAGTCAGTTTATGATAGTGAAATTAATATTTAATTTTGGAATTAAATTAATAGGGTGTTAAGGTAACTACATTAAGTAGGAAGCCAACTATGAACTTAGAGCACCATGAAAATGATAATATCAAGAAATTTATCAGCTTTTCATCTGTAAGTGTGGTATAAAGTCATTGGAGACAATGAAGCTACCTAGTAGTCATATAAATGAATGAAATGACCATCATGAAGAATAGAAGAAAACTTGGGTATCAACAATGTTTATAGGATTAGAAAAAAATAAGAATAAAGGAGGAATGTAAGAAGGAACGGTCAGAAATAAGAAAGGGAATTAGGAGCGATATATGCATTAGAATTCAAGGGAAGAAAACATTTCAAGAAACGAATTGGCAGTAGTATCAAACACGAGGCTAAAATAGATGAGTGTAGAACTAGAAAAGAGGTAGAGCTCATTCTAGACTGGGGAAAGAAGAGTAAAACTGGAATGTACAGAAATTGCTGCTGGAGGTCAGAGACAAAAAGAATGCTCATCTGGGAACTTCATATTTCTCTGTAAAACATGATCGTCTTTCCAAAGGAAAGACAGTGAGCATAGGAGTGAGCGTGGGAGGACAAGGTGATAAAGAGCAGGTAAAGACAACTAAAGAGCTAAGGTGTTGGGGAGTACATATTGGAACACTTTTCATTTGCAAATTTTACCATACTTTTGTAAATTTGTGCTTTTATTTTTCTTCAAGACTGTGCAGTAAAACAAAGCAACTGTAATAACAAACAAGACAAAGTAAAACAACCAGTCATCAAGATGGAGCTGCAACCTAGTTACTTAGTCTAGACGACTAACCTGGCAATTTTTCATGGTGAAACCGAGGGAAACACGAATGGTGAGTAATGCACACCAGAATTAATGTGGGAGAGAAGGTAATGAAAGCCTTCAGTCATTGGGAGCTCCATGGGGAGTAGGGCAAATTGAGCTGAATTTTCTTTGGCTTCTGATCTGAAGTTTGTCTAGAAAAGGCTTTTCGAGGAAATGAGAGAAACGCCAAGAAGGGATGTGTGCTAACTGTGGGGTAGATAAGCCTTTATATATACTGTACTTGTCCAAATGATGAAGCCGTAGGGACACATTCAAGTCTGTAATTGTAGCCTTATTATCATTTTAAAACATTCACATGGGGTATTTATTGAGCATCAGCCATGTGTGGGCCTCCATGTTGCCCAGAGTCCAAAATTTGGTAGAAATAGTGCCAGTATTTATCAAGTGACTCCAGCAAAAAAAAAAAAAAAAAAAAAAAATCTGATCTTTACTTTTTCCGCTATATACCACCAAACCCATATCCAAATATCCAGACTCTTTTAATGTTATCAGAAGAGATCAGACATTAGGCTGATATCCTTCATGTCCACGCCAATGAGTTTAAAAACAATCTTGCATTAATGGAACAGAAATTAGGATGAACAAAACTTTTGTTGTCTGTGTCCATGATATTCACTTGGTTCCTCAGGTTATAAGCTAAAGGGATGGGGGTTATATACCATGGGTGCAGCTCCTGGATTTCCTACTGTGTATATGTATGTATACCTCAGGTACCTGGAGCACGGGAAAGACTATGTATATCGTAGTAGTACCTGAGCAGCTGAAGCTCCTGGGAATCTTGCTAAAGGCAGATGCATAGACTTGGGATGAAGCAGGAGAATTTATATTCTAGCAAGCTCTCTGATGATGTTTACAGTGATGGTCTAAGGACCAAATACTTTGAGTAGGATGGTGTTACATTACCTAGACTACTACATAGACTACTAATGGGGTTAAAAATATATATATGTATGTAAGCCAGTAGTTACAACATCAGAAAGAAACAATACAGCCAGGTATGGTGGTGGATACCTGTAATCCTACCAGTCAAGAGACTGAAACAGGATGATTGCTTTGAGTTTGAGACCAGCATGGGTTGCATTGTAAATTCAAGGCCTATCTGGAATGCATAAAAGACTATGTCTCAAAGAAACAAAAATGAAAGCATAAAATAAATAATAAATGACAGTATTCAGGAAATATTTTCCTTATCTTTTGAGAAGATTCACATTTTTTAGTTACTCAATAGTCTTCATATTGACTGTGCCCGCTTAGCATTCTCTGTAATGAGTATTCAGCAATTAAAAATAGCCACAGTATTTACTAGTGAGAGATTTGTGATGAGGTCATTTGTGCTTGATAAATGTATCCTTGGGAATGTACAAAAGTTTGTTTTTAATGTAACGATCCTTGTGAAGGAACTGGATAATTTCTTGAGAAAGTAAAGGTTTTTCTTTCTTTCCTTTTTTGCAGTCAGAATGGCAATAGTAATTTTGGTGATCCATCTATTGAGATTTATTAAACTGCTTGTGAATTTAGCCATCTGAGGAATATAATGGTTCCTTATTTAGCATCTACTTCCTCTTTTTAACTATCATAAACTCACTTTTGTAACCGTATAATCCCATGTCATAGAGCTGTGTGCCTAGGGACCATGACAGCCTGTTCTAACAGTGAGTCTGATTTTTTATTTTTTGCAGGGGGAATTCCATTTCTTTTGCAAGTGATGGCTTAGGAATGAGATGTGAAAGCTTCCAGGGGACTTCTAGGATGCATTGTCTCTGTTCCTATGAGAAAGTCATCATCTACAGCCAGCCTGAGATTAAAGTTGCCAACAGTGGAAAGATGAATGGAATTGATGACATCTTTAGCTTTTGACTTAATCAAACCTATAACCTTACCTACTTCTAGACTTTTTGTCATGTGCAATAAGTTACTTTATCTTTATTACTTTGGTTTGAGTTCTCCATTACCTGCAATTGAAAACATCTTTCTTCTTTCTTTATGCTAAGTAAAGTTGCAAAGAAGGATCATAATGTATTGGAAACTTATAAACTATTTTATTAATGCCATATAAACTCAGTTTAGTTACATTGCAATAATCAATTCCATTGATTCTCTGCTAAGTTAATATATAGATTCCTTTTTAAATGCATACTTTGAAATATTATCATTTAAAGCTTAATTTTCAAATTATATTCATAAATTTTAGAGCTGAGTAAGCATTCTAAAATATTTTTTTCCATTTTGTGAAATTTTTGAGCGTCTGATGAGTAGTTCCATCTTATTTGTGGATATGTCTACTGTTATCAGGTACATCTGAGAAAACAAGTTGAAGCAACATACATAGTATAGCTCACTGGTAGAACATTTACCTCACATGTGCAAGGCCCTGGGTTGGATCTCCAAGACAGCTAAAGAAAAACGAAGAAAAAGTCACCATGAATTCTTTTTGCATATTAAGCACACATCACCTGAGTGGAAGCTGTGCACACACGAAAAACCAAAGCCCACACTGCAGTTCAAGATGATGCTGTGCTTTTCACATTGGCTTCTCCCAAAAGTAAACAGTCTTAATTTGTTGGCTATTTTTTGTTAAAACTCTGTTTGTGTGTATTGCAAGACATTAATCTGAACATCTGCACTGCTGGGTACGATGCTATATGAAGCTCAGGGATAAAGAATGGCTTCTTTATGATACCACGAGGCAAAACCCTAGTGAGAACCATTTATTATAGAAGCCTCCTATGTGTGGTAGGTGACAGTGGAGGTCTGGAGAAATTCTTGCAAACATTTTCAAATATAGTGTTACTGGTAATTGGCAAGAGAAGAATTGACTAGGGAGTGTTGAACCAGAAAGAAGAGTAAAATGCAAAATGATAGTGAAAGAGAAGGAAAATGTCCCTATGTCCTAGTCTACCAACTTGTGCATTAAGAAAGTATATAATTCCCTTGGCCGGCTCTCAAGCTGACATATCCTACATGGAAGACAAAGGTTTTATTGTGCACAAACCACTGCATTACTTAAGTCTCCTTTGCCAATAGAGAATGCATGCAAGGGACTAACTCACATCAGTTTGGAATTTAATTAAACCACTCAGTGCTGGCCTGCAGAAGCTGAGAATAAAATTTATTGGGGGAAAATATACATGTGGACAAGTTTTACATGAGGCTTTTACATCCCATGCTTAATGTCAAATGCAAGGCTGTCATTTATAATTTTTGCACATTGGGCAAAGATACTGTATCTGATTCAAGGGGTGAATGAGTGGGATCTACAGTCAAAGCCAACAACACTGGCTATCAAAGCCAGCCAAATCTCTGACTATGGGCTACATTTGCTAGGGATAAGGGGATACATTTTTTACTTCCTGTAAGGACATTTCCCCTCTCTCTTTCTCTCTCTCTCTCTCTCTCTCTCTCTCTCTCTCTCTCTCTCTCTGTCTCTCTCTGTCTCTCCCTCTCTCTCTCTTCTCTCTCTCTCCCTCTCTCTCTCTCCCCATGGTTTTGTAGTCTCTCTGTGACCAATGTTGATCTCAAACTCACAGTCCTCCTGCCCCAGCCCCCATCCCTCTCCAGCGGTTGCAACTCTAGAGACATGCCACAACCCCTGGCTCCAGAAATCTGCTTTCTTTAAGCTGTGTGCAATCTTGGTAGGGGAGTAGAGGTGCATCTTTCAGTAATTTACCAAAGTGCAAAACATTTAAAAAAAAATTTACCCATGGTGTTGAGATGATTTTTGTAATTTGTCTACACAGAGAGCACACTTTTTCCTTATTTAGAGAGCACACCTTTAACCTATTTGGCACAAAGGCCTATGCAAGCTAGCAGCTGCCTAGTTCACGATGTATTATTGAGCCTCTGCTCCTAAAAGGCCAAAACAGAGGGCAACTAACCATTCAGGTACCATCTGTAGGCAAATTGCTCTTCTGCCTTGAGAACTTTGATTCTTAGGGTACATTGGGTAATCATAATATTCTAGGAACTGGCCTAGCTAATATTCTAGAAACTGGTGACAGGGGAGTGGGTGGCAGGAGGGAAGAACACGTGGAATCTGTAACCCTACCCTTCTGCTGCCACCCAGTGTTCCCTTGCTGGTTTTAGGAATGTAAAGTGAGGAGAGTTCATGGGGAACATTTTTTCTTTTTATTGCACATGGACTATTGCAAGTTTATGAAAGACCAGAGAGGCAGTGAAAACAAAGCCATTGAAAGCACAAGCAAATCACAAACATAGTTTCTTTTCTCCTTCCACCTCTTTCTTCTTAAAGTTTTAACAGGAGTGATTGTAATGCAGTCTAAATTATAGCCACACCCAGCTGGGGACAACAGTCATCGTCACTGTTCCCAAGAGATGACAAGACTAATCTCTTGGCAGCTACAATTATAAATAAAAGAGTTTAAAAACTCATTTATTTATTATCTTGCTTTGTCAATATTAATAGAAAAACATGTTCCTCAAATAATTCTGTTCTTCACCATAGTGATCAATTTGTTTATTTACCCAGTTGTTTGCCTCCCCTTTTCTTGACAGTTCCAGCTCACTGAGGAATGTTCCTCCTTGTTGCGTTGGTATTGTGCTTGGCATTGCCACTGTCTTTGGCCAATCACCTTTAACTGTTGTGATGAAATATATTAAATTTTTTGTGATGGCATTCCTTTTCATCTGCCATGCGGCCTGCATGTGCCAGACAGAGACTGCTTCTCCAGCTTGGGTCTGAGAAGGAGAAGACAGGCGGAGTGGAGTTACAGCCTACCTGTACCTGCATGTAACATGAGTGCTAAATAAAGCCTTTACTTTATAAACCCCAGAGACTGGGAGATCATTTGTTATTATAGCAAAGCTGACTAATACAGAAATTAGTAACAAAAGTGGAATATTGCATAAGAAAAACCCTAAAAGATGCAGCAATGACTCCTTAAAATTTTTTTTTATTATTTTGAAGGTAGTAAAATACAAGAGAACAAGACAGGTCAAAGCCAATTGAGACAGTGCAGTGGAATTGGTACAGAACTTCACAGCAGGTTACGGGACAACAGCAATAGGCACAATAGTGTATCTCGTTATGTTCACAATAGTTGTTCGTTCAACCAGGCATAGCAAAATCAAATGAAATACAGAATATTTTAGAACTTATCAAAACAGAATATTGATTACAGCATACGATTAATCACAACAAAGCAAAGTGATAACATTTGCCTTCAAAGAGATGGTAGAAAGAACCCCCCCCCCCATTTGCTATATTGCATATGGTCAACCTCCCGAGAGATGCTCAGACTTCTGGCTCCCATTTGCGGGGGAGGGAATGGGATGTTTGAATCTCAGCCTCAGCACTAGTGGGCTCACTGCAACTTGATTTCCCAGAGCCCTAAGTTCAACATGGCGCGGATCTCAGGGACACTGGGTGGTTCTCCCTCTGGGGCACCCACCAGTTGCTGGAGTCACAGCTGCTTGAGCGAGGTGAGCTGGTTGCTTGGCTTCCCGAACCCTAAGTTCCAACATGGCATGGATCTTGGGAGACACTAGTTGGTTTTCTTCAGCATTGACTTTTGATCCGTAGTTTATTTAAAGACTGTAAAAATGGCAAATTTGTGCTATACATGTGTTTGTTATAAATGCTGTGCACAATAGTTTGGAGGTAGAAAATATATTTTATGTACTTGCGATTTTAAGTTATGATGTGGTAAAGCAGAATGTCAGAATGGTGTGTGTATGGTGAGGGGATGAATTACTATTTAAGACAAAAGCAAAGCTATGGCATCCCCACATCTCTATAGATAAGATGCTACCTTCGAAAGATACTTAGCCACAAGGGAGGATGTATTCTCCAGTGGCCTCTTTAGACATACAAGAAGAACGATGCAAAAGAAATGCCCTCCTGAAGGCAACAGCCAAGAACCATGGAGAAAGATGTGCTGGAAAATTACTTCTAGGGGAGCAGAAGTCAGGTTCTATCAGAGTGTTCGCTTGGCACCAGAAGAAATTTTCAAACTTATGCACAATTTAAAATTGCTATTGATGCCCTCTGTGGTTCCTCCCCTTCCTGAAGAGTGTTTGTTACTGTCATCTTGCTCCTGAGCCACTATCATGCATTCCTTGATCAGGTATCTTTTGTGTTTCAATCTGTGTTCAGATCTAAAGCAGACACTATCAGACAATTTTGATTGCAAGGCTGTTCTTATTATTGCATGGAATTTCACCTATGGAGAAGAAGGAAGCAACTCTTCATGGGTCCCAGGGTAGATTGTAGCAGATTGCATTACTGTCCTTTTCCTCAAAGAAGGTTATTCATCCTCATCCAGTACCAAGAGATTTTCATCAAATCTCCTCGCTTTACCTTGCTGCCATAAGAGGAGCATATTTTATGGGAATAAGCCAAGACCACCCAAATGAGTACAAACCAGAGACTATTTATTTGGAGTTTGCTATATAGCAAGGGAATCAACCACCATGACTTGCACTTGTCAGCGATTCAGAGGCAGGGAGAGGAGTGGGAAAAAATAGGGGAGGCTCCAGGACAACTCTGATTGGCGGATGTTGGCAGGAGGAAACTGGAGGTTGGTCACGAAAGTGGAGCATCTTATGTGGTTGGTTTGGAAAGCCTATTTTGCTTTCTCTGGTTGATCTTGAGTTGGAAATAGGAGCAAAAAAACTGGGAAGCTGGCAGTCATTGATGAAGCCCTAACTGTTCTGGGCTGATTGCCGAGGAGGCTGTGGTCTGGGCTGGCCGGTTGCTGCAGAGCATGTGAGTCAGAGTTCTATTGCATAGATCTGGCCATTATCCACTTGTACATTCAGTCTTTCTAATTCTCTGACTAGGTGACATAGAGTTTAGCAATAGGACACCTTTAGCTAGCAGGACGTGAGAGGACAGGGTATGTACTGATCCACCTTGAGAGAAAAGGTTTAGGAGCCTTTGTGTGCTTGATTCTGGTCCTCCTTTTCATCTACCATGAGAATGGCATGTCCTTCAAACAGCTGCCTCTTCAGCCTGGGTCCTAGAAAGTGAAGACACATGAAAATGAAAGCAGAGCCACAGTCTACCCTCTGCCAAAGACACAGCCGCAGCTGTCTAGGGCCCCATGAAATATCTGTGCAAACAGACCTTTATTTGTAGGATCTGAGGTGCAGTTTTGCTGCTACAAAGCTTACTAGTACAGCACACTGGCATGTGTTAGAGAGATTCTGGCACCGTGATGGTACTCCTTTAAAGAAAACTTGAGAAAAGGGGTAAAGTTAAGTCTTTCTACATATTGAGGAACAATTTACCTTCACCAACAATAGCAGTAACACTAATATTGATATTATGCCTAGCAGATATTTATACCTGCATGTTTGTGAAATCTTCATGTAATCCTATGAAGAAAATATTATTTACCAGAATTCCTCTTAAAAGGGGAAATTTTAAAAAAATTTTATTTAAAGAGGGTAAAGTTAAATATAACAAAACAGATCAGAAGAAAACAATGTGAGAGACACAGATTTCAAAGCAAGACAACAGGAGATCTTCACTGTCTATCATATTGTATCTTGTTTGCTTCCAAATAGTTGTCCACATCTTCATATACAATGAATTCATACAAAACAAAGTGGTACTAAATTGATCAGAACAGGATGATGAAGGCATTTTAGGTCTTCAAAACCAAACAATAGGAAAGTCAACAATGGCTGCCATAATGTCTCTCGTTCTCTTCAAAATAGCTGTCTGTACCTTCATGTATTTGAACTTAAACAATACAAAACAGACTAAACTCACTCTGAACAAAGAATAATAGTAATTCTGGATTTCACATCATGATGCTAAGGAATCAGCACTGGGTACCTTAGTGTCTCTTTTTCCTCAAAGTACCTGTATCTTTCATTGAGCATTATAAAATTGATTTTCATTAAACTGTTTAGGCAAAGTTCTATGCATGAAAGAGTCTTTACATATATACCTATCATTTCTGTATTAGAGGGAAAAACAAAACAAAACAAAGCAAATTCCTAGAAAAACACAAAACAAAAAAGACAAACAATAGCAAAGAGCCCAGAACACTGGCAATATAGGCCTTCAAAACATGGTGATATGAGCATAACTAGGGTTGTTATTTTACCTAATGATCTCCAAGAGTTCCTCAGATCACCATAAAATAATGTGCGCAATTGTTCCAATCCTATGAATGATAACTATTTTGTTCCAAGAACTTATAAAATTTGTAGTGCAATCATCTTAGCTATCCTAATTGTGTTTATATAATTTTAGATATTTTTTCTTTTCCTTCCTTTTTCTTTTCCCTCATTTTTCCTGAGATATTATTTTTTTCCCTTTAAGCAGATTCTTATCCTTTCAACTGTATTTATTGAGTTTTTTGGTATGTTATGTACTCTTACCATTTCTTACATTAGGAAGACTGTATGGTATTTACACATGTGAGTCTGATTTACTTCCCTTATGAGTATGGTCTTGAGTTGCATCCATTTACTTATAAATATCTCAGTGTGATCATTCTTTATTACTGAGTAGTACTCCATTGTATAAAAATACCACATCTTTTTTAGCCATTCCTCAGTTGATGGACACTTCGGTTGTTTCCAAGATCTGGCTCTTACAAATTGTGCTGCTATAAACATGGGTGCACAAATATCACTGTGGTATGGTATTTTCAGTTCTTCTGGGAATATACCTAGAAGTGGAATAGCTGGGTCAAATGGGACTTCCAAGCCCAGCTTTTTGACCTCCAGACTGACCTCCACAGTGGTTGCACCAGTCTACACTCCCACCAACAGTGCAGGAGAGTTCCTTTTTAAAGGGAAAATAATTTTACTAGGAAAATACATTGAAAAGGTGAAACAGTGAGAGAATGTTGGTGTGGAGATAATTACTCTTAGGAAGTGAAAGTAAGTGTTTTGTGGAACCAACGAGTTGTTGAAGACCACGACTCTCAATATAATTTCCCTAAGACACCGTCCCTCAAATCTCAAATGCATTTGTTCAATTTATGCAATGTTTGTTTCAGGAAACTGAAAATGGTCTGGGCTTCCTTCCAAAATGATATGCTAAGGCAGGTTGACAGGTGCAGAAACATAAAAATAGAACCATAAAGAACTGTGTTCCTGGAAGTCACAGAGAAGTTGTGGGAAGGGCTTTTGATTGTCACAGACCTGAGAATCGGGCCAAGTTCAATCAAGTTTCTTAAGTGAGTTCTTCATTAAGGACAACTTGTATTCATAAAAAACTATAAATAAACATCATTCCTACTTTACTAATGAGAATGTTGAGATGTCAAGAGCTGAGGTGAAGGGTTGCTCTGAATTTTTCCAAAAGTTATGTTCTTTCTTTTTTGTTACTGTGGCTTAAACCAAATTTAAATATTGAAAATACATTTATAAGTCTCACAACAGTTTCTTTTTTCTTTGTGGAAATGTTTTACTTGTATTATTTACTTATTTTTGTTGGTACATATTTGCCATATGTAATGATCACATTCATTATAGGGAATTTATACCTGTACTTCGTCTTTTTTCCCATTATCCCCTTTTCCCTTCAACTCCTTTTCCTCTCCCCACTTACACAAGTTTGTTTCCACTTTTTTCTCTTTTTAAAAATTTCTTTTCCTTTCCTCCTCCTCTTATTTGTTCCCTTCTCAGGTGAACATGGTTCTCCTACTTTCCAATATCTCTTTTCCATTTTGCTCCTTATTTACTCCTTGGGCTTCTCACAAAAGAGAAACAATGCAATATTTAAACTTGTGTGTCTGATTTACTTCACTTAAAATTATGATCTCAAGGTGCATTTATTCACTCAAAAAAGCCTCAAGTCTATCCTACTTTATGGCAGAGTAGTACTCTATTGTTTATACATACCATATTTTCTCTGTTATTACTTCTGTGAGCAGGTATTTTGTGTCCTTTGTGATATCTTCTGATTTTTCATTGATTTCAGTTAATCTTATATTAACTGCCTTTGCATCATCTAGCAGTTGTTGGATTTTTATGGTCCCTTGATACTTTTAAGAAGTCTTTCATTTGATGATCACCAACCCCAACCCTTTCTTCTAGATATGATATTCTATTTTCATATTGATTGACTCTGCTGTGTACACTTTCAATAGAATTTTTAATCTCCTGGATTTCTATTTGAGTTTGTTTTATGAAATTATTTATTTTCTGTACTGGGAATTCATCATTTTCATGTCTTTCCTAAGTACCTCTATTTTTTTTAAAAAAATGTATTTACTTTAGATTTGGATCCTATTGCCTCAACTTCTCAAATGCTGGGATTATAAGCATGCACCCCCATGCCTAGCTTCTGGCCTAAATGTCAGTCGCTCTGAAAATAGTCCCAGAGATACATGCAGAAGTGCTTTTCTGCATCTCTCAGTCAGGTCAGCAATCCAAATTAACCATCACAATCAGGAAATACACAGAAACAAAGACTACATCAGTGGTGACCAGAAGGTGAGGGAAATGGAGATGCATAGTTCAGAGGGTGCATATTCATAGATGTACAGTATGATGGAATTTTGAGGTCAAAATATACACTGTAAGCTGGACTTCAGTTAATAGCTTGTATTGTGTATTTCTAAAAGTATATTTTAAGTGCTTTCACCAGAAAAAAGAAAAGAAAAGAAAAGAAAAAGAGATAACTATGGAAGGTGAGGGGTGTATTAGTTTGTTTACTTGTAGTTGTCATTTTAATATATATTACATGTTTGTATGTCAAAACATCATGTTGTTAATCTTAAACATTTAAAATAAAAACATTTTTAAAAGATTAGTGGAGATGGGGCTGGGGATTTAGCTCAGCGGCATAAGCACCTGCATTGAAAGCAGGTAGCCGTGAATTCGATCCCTGGTACCGATAAAAACGAAAAAGACAAAAAAAAAAAAAAAAGAAAAAGATTAGTGGAGTCAAGTAATTAACTGTTAATTTGCTTGTTTGTAATTACTTAACAAACAGTGCTGAGAAAATTGGTAGTTCATATACAAAAAGCAAAATTCCACAGAATATCTACCAAAATAAATCTCGGATTTATTATAGTTGTAAAAATGAAAAAGCTAAAAGGTTTTTAAAAAAAGATATACTCTCCTTATGAATTGATTTCTAAAATAAGATGCAAGAAGTATGGACAATAAGCAAAGTAATAGATCTATAAATTCATTAATATGAAAATTTATATAGAGAAAAATAACATGAGTAAAGTGAGAAGGCCATGCCATTAGCTAGACATTATTTGCAATTGCTAAGACTTAGTATCCAGAATAAAGAATTAATATAAACCAATAAAAAGATAAGTAAGTAATTCAACAGAAAAAATGAGTGGGTTATGTGGCCCACCTATAACTTTGACCCTGCCTGGCAAGTTACTAAAAAAAGAAAACTGAGTAATAATAAAAATGAGCAGGGAAATGGTAGGAAATGGTAAATTAAAATCAGATCCTTTTGCACACCAATTATTTTAGTAAAGATTAAAAGTTCATAATCAAAACTTTTGGTAAATTTTCTGATGGGAATACACATTGCCACAATAATTAGAACAACTGAGCAATACTAGTTAACTTCAAAATGTGCATACCCTGTGACCCAACTTTCACACTCCTGGGGACGTGTTCATGTGTATACTCTGTATTGGTTGGGTTAGTGATAAATAGAATCTATTGTAGCTTGTTATTAGAATTTATTTAATGGCTTTAGAATGACTGAAATGGCTGTAAACTGTAGGTTGTTTTCAGGAATGATTCTCCAGAGTCGTAGGACTGGGCCCACAGAGGAGCTGCTGTCTCACTGTGATCAGAAAGCCTCTGGCTACAGAACCACATTATCACTGCCACGATCAGTCAGTTGTCAGACCAGGTAAGGGCATAACTATGAAACTGCCAGTCCAAAAGCCGTTGCTACTCCTCCTGAATCCAGTGACACATAAACAAAACTGAAATCTGCCCTGGCTTTCCAGGCCTGTGAGGCTTGGCGCCAGTCACTGGGACAGGCAGGCACTAATGTGGTGGCTCTGCTTGCTCCCAGAGAACAAAGAGGCAGCAGAAGTGCAGTTTCTGCCTCGTTCTATTTCCCAACTCTTCCTGAGATCATTTGACTGGCAGAATCTAAATCACTTCCAGAAGCTGTTTGTAAAACAGAAGGGGAATTAGTTGTTTTCAGCTTTTAGTCTCTGTCCATATGAATCTCAGTCTGTCCTGTCTACTGCTTACACCTTACTGGTTACTTAGGACCTAAAGACAATCAAGACAGTTTTATAAAATCATAAGATTATTTTGTTGGGTAATGTATCTCCCCCTAGTCAGACTTTGTATTTACAACCTCTCAGCTCTGCTGCGGTCTGATTGTATCTGCAGTGACAGAGGATGGAAGGGTAGAGCATAAGCAGAGTTGGCATCTTCTTGCAAGGTAATTACTACAGGCATAATCAACAGGAGTTGGCAGGGGCTATCTTCCGTGGAGTGGGAGGGGTGAGGTACTCAGAGTCTTATCATCCTGTTAGATGTCCCCTCTCAATTCAGTGTTTCTGCTCTTTCTTAATTGATATGATAGCTTCTGCTTAAGAGATCGAGAATTTAAAACCTTTGATTGGGATTGTTAATTTCACTAGATTAAGAAACATGTAACTGGTTAGTAAAGCACAGTTCTGGGTATGTTGAGGGGCATTTCCAGAGATGATTGGCATGTAGGTCAGCAAACTGCGGGAGGAGGAAACCTACCCTTATTGGGGGTAGCATCATTCAGTAGGCTTGCAGCCCCGTTAGTATGAAAGGGGAAGGAGGAGGTAATTGGCCTGCCTTTGAAAAGCTCCATTCTGCTTGAATGGGTGCGTCTTTTGCTGCTGCCCTTGCCCATAGACAGCAGATTCCACTTTCTCCAGACTTCACTGTGAACTCATACCAGCAACTCTTTGGAAAGCTTCCTGTCTGCAGGTCTGGAGCAGCATTTATCACTCTCTTATTCTGTGGCTTCTGGCTTCTTGGGCTCGGCAACTCCTGGCTCTCCTGCACCTGGTGGAATATCCAGCCTCTGATCCTATAAACCAGTCTAATAAATTTCCTTGCTTAATTTATATATTGTTTTCTATTGAGTCTGTTCCTTTAGGGAACCCAAATAAATAGAAATGTAAATTTAACTTTAGTTGCATTTCAACGGTGTGTTGTATCTGAATTTTACTTATATCTGTCTTATAGGTACAAGAAGTAAAGAATAATTTAGGACAGGAGTTCTCAGTGTGATCCCTGGACCAATGGCATTAGCATCCCCTTTAAGCTGGTTAGAAATACATATTCTCAGAATCCACCCTAGGTCTGTTGGCTCTAGGGATTTTGGATGCAACAGTTTATACTTCAGCAAGATCTTCAGGATTCTTATGCATTCAGAGTTTGAGAACAATTATAGGCTAATTATGAAAGTTTTCAGGTCCTTTGTGCACTGAGCTAAAAAATTTAGTCTATAGATCGAGCTCACTGTTTTCTTTTAAAACTCTATAATGCAGTAAGAATTGCCAAACCTTTACATTTATTTTATTTCTCATTCTTACCATACACCTCATTCCTGCCAAAGGCTCCATTGGTAGGTCATTCTTTCCAGACAGAGTTTAATTATCTGTTGCTAATGAGATTATCACTGCTTTCAAACCCACTTAGATGAGATAACCAATCCCAAAGATCCATTTTCTTGAACTCTTGCATGTAACCACACATGAGAATAATCACCCAACTTTCTAATTTAGAATTCCATTGAGGAGAACAAAATCCAGTTAGGCAGTTTAAGCAATTGACTTCCTATTGGAAGAGAATAATCTAAATGTGTGGGGCATGAATTTAATGCGAAGTTTGGGGCCTCTTAAGAAACAGAGTACAAAGTTAAACATGCAAAATTAGATACACACTTCAACTTTATTCAAAATTAGAAAATAAATTGCAACAAATTTCAAATTCTAAAAAGCTGACTTGTACCAAAACATTATGAAATCCAGAAAAGTAATGTTAAGTTTTATTAATCAAATTTCTGATATGTTTAGAGCACTTCTGTATTTTTGCCTCATACATTCTTTGCCTCTTTATTTGACATTGCCTTTATTTTGACATTGATTTTGTTGTTGACTAAAATGTTTGATTACTGATAGTTTAGAAGATTTTTTTCACATTTGTGAATCATTATTGATATTATCAAGTAACTTTTCATAATTATTGTCAAAATTGAGGAAACCATGTTAAATTTCTTTTTTTACATGTAGTATGACGTTTGGAAGTTTTCAACAAGTTAGCTTCTGGTTCTGTAGATCTTAAACTTTATTATTCCTTCACAACTCACTCCTCTGGTGCAATAGGATCTCTAGATCTAGCCACTCATGTGATTAAGCTGGCTGATTTCACACAGTTGGCATTAGAAGGAATTGAAAATACAAAGATATGTCCATTAAGCTGATTTAGATATATGCCCAACTTATTTTTCCTTAATTGTATCCTCAAAAATGCCTGAAGTCACTCCATCAATACTAGAAAAATATGGAAATATAACTGAGGGGGAAGTTCTAGGGGAAACATAGTATTTTCCATTTAGAGCAGTTTAAATGTCTTATTGTTACAGGCAGCTGAGCTAGTTAGAAATATTATAGGCAGTCAGACAGGGCTAGGCCCCTCAAAGAAGCTGGCACAGAGGACCAGATGTCTGATGACCCTAGAGGAGACACACACTTCTTGCTGTGGGCCAGATCTCAACACAGAGGTAAAACAAATGCAACCACGCCCTGAAGTTTAAACCTTAGGGATTAGGTATGGATCACTTTGAGAAGCCAGGAGTCACCATCCCAACGCGATATAGGAAGAGTCACTGATCTATAAGAATACTCACTTGCTGCGTGACTCGCTTCCCATTTGAACCTAATTTAGTTAATTTTACCTGAACAATTAAATTTACTCTGTCCCACCTCATGCCTGTCTGCCTTGCAAGTTCCCAGTTTTCCCCACTTGAAATCCACTCATTTCATGGTTTTATTCTATAAAAATCCCTAAAAAATACAGTCTTTGGCAACCCACTTGGGACCCCTGCTTTCTCCCTTTCAGACAGAAACTTTCTCTTTCTCAATAAACATATTCCACTTTCAATGTCCATTGTTCCTAAAATTCATTCTTCAATTTTAGAGAATACAAACTCGTACTGGACATATGGTAGGTCAGGAATTTCATTCCCCTATATCATTACTTTTGCAATTTTTACTAAAATTTCTTATCAGATATAGCCCCATGCAATGAAGTTTTAAGCTTCTGTAGCTTCATGGTAAATATATCTCTGCTTAAAGGATACTAAATGTAATCATTAGGAGAAGGAAAAAATAGACTTCCAGTTGAGCTTTTAGATAGACTTCTAAAGTAACAGTAGAGATTCAACTAGTGAGGCTATTTTATAAGAGGAAGATGCCACTCTCAGGAGACGTTACAATGTTTGGAAGCTGTTGCTGCTGGTTCCAAAGTTACAGCAGATCTGTAGTGATTCACAATACCAAAATGAAACTATGCATAGATTCTCAATTCTTGCAAAATGTGTGAACATTAGGACTTTTGCCATCACTGAATAGAAAAATCTAATTCCTTTTGATCAGCAACAGAAATGATAGCAATGTGGTGATTATCCTATATCCATGAGGAAAAGCTCTTATGATCATCTTTGATTGACCAAGTCTCAATCATATATGCACTCGTGGGCCATATGTGGATTACTTGCTAATGAATACAAATTTTAGCTTTTTAGATACTGATTAATGGAAGGTACACAAAAAGGAACATAGAATAGATACTGCTTACCAATGTTTTAAATAAAAATAAGACATCATAGCTAACATGCATCAAATATTGATAATTTTTTGTTAAAAATGAGAAGAAAAAATTTCTGCTTGTCAAAAGGAAGATGCATAAATTAGTTTTGCATATAATGAAGTATTAGCAGTTAAAATAGAAAAAGTGTGAGTGTAAATAGCAGGAATATATCTGAGAAGCATAATGTTGAGTTCACAGAAAATAAATGGCAGAAGGATTCATAAAGACTGAGACTGTTTATGTATGTTTAAAATAGAAGAAATCTACCTAAGTAGACAGATAGGCAGATAGATAGACAGACGGACAGATACATGCATACATAGATTTAAAAACTGGACATGCAATTGGATATAATAAATACCAAATTCAGGATGATAGCATCTGATTGATATACAAAAAAGTTTACTGGAATTCATTGACTCCAGATTCAAGATTAGGAGGTCACCCTAGGAGGTACCACTTGCATCGAATGCAATGTATCATCCTGGGTTTAGGACAGTTGTTCACTTTCTCCTCTAGGGAGAGCAGTGTATGCTGTTGTTGTTCAACAAGGTAGCCCTGGGTGTACTTACACATTTCATTTTTAAAGGTGAGTAAGCTGAGTTTACTAGGTTCATTATAGTGTTTTCTATAGATTTGTGTTTTTAGGAAAGGTTTTATATTAAGATATACTATGGCTCAAAACACAGAGAGTTCTAATTTCATCTGTGAAACCCCATGATGTATGCTGATCTGGGAAAAATTACCTCTCAAACTGATTAATTTAATTGCCAAACTTCTATTTGCATCTCTTGTTTTGTGGTATGGAGATTGACTTCAGGACTTATTTTTTTACTGAGACAGGTTCTTGCTAGGTCATTCAGTTGCCCAGACTGGCCTCAAATTTGCAGTCCTCCTGCCTCAGCCTCTCAGATTGCTATGGTTATAGGTATACACCACCACGCCCTTGTTCTTGGTTCTCATTCCCTAATAGGAGCGTAGACGCATATTCTTCTGCAGTGATAGTCTTCACTTTAACAGTTTGTTGGCATTGATGGACCAGAAGATTCTAAGAGAGCTAACCACATGTGATAAATGCCCCAGATTCTAATAAAAAAATTTTTAAACCTACTTATGGCATCTTTACTAAGCTTGTTTGATGCCTTAGCGTTTTACTCGCGCTACTGCTAAGATTCAGGATTCCAGTAGTTAAATAAAAAATTTTAGATGGAATTTTTTTTGATACCTTTGTATGAAATACAAGTCAGTAGATGGAAAGAGGAAATGCTAGTGTTATTCTGGAATTCAGTAAAATTTATATACACCCACACATGTATTTACCTTCTCTTTCAAATGAAGATTTCTAAATATTAATCTTATATTATTCATAGAGTTTTGTGAATGTAGTCTTTTAAAAATTCCAAACCTATCTCTCATCCTGTTTTGTGGTTTGTGTAACTGATTGACCACTTCTGAAATTATTCCCCAAAGCGGCATTGAGGAATCCACCTCAAACATGACTTTCCAGTGAATTTTTCAGAAACAACAACCTTTGGCAGAAAGCAAAATGTGTTCATGGAAACATTATGTTTTCAAAAAACAAACAAATACAAACAGCAAGACCTTATGTCTTGGGTCAAAGATTTGGGGTATTTTGTGTATCATTTTTGTGGGTGTGGGTCAAAGGTTGTCCATGCTAATAGCTTATCTTAGAAAGATTAAAAACAACTTCTCTGAATGCTGGCAGAGAAGGAAAACTCACAAAGGTCTTTTACACTCAACCTTGGCCCACCAGCAGCAGCCAAGAGGTCAGAGGTTACTGCAGCAATGACCTGTATTACATAATGCCTCCCATCTGTCCACAGATGCGAGAGTTTGCTCAAAGATTGTTTTCTTTTAGAAGATTATTAAATTTTATAAAGCCCCAGCCCATCTGCATTTACCAGTGTTTGCAATTTCTAAAATGCCTATTCCATTAAATAGTCAATATTTGGAGGTAGATAAGAAAGTATGTTCTCTGCCTATGTCCCTGCTGCTATTTGGGGAATATTAACATGTATTTTATGGTTTAACAGAACTGACAAAGCAGGCATTGCAGGTCTTAATGATGATGTTGTTGTTGACAATAATGATGATGACAGTAATCTCTGTCTGGATCACTTTGGTGCCAAAGGCTCTAACTGAAAGTTAATGTTCTCTGGTTTGTAACATTAAACCTCCTCCATTCACCCATAATTTGATCTACAAGAAGAGAAGAAAGGAGGAACACTACAACAGTAGCAATAAAACCAAACCAAAACAAAACAGTTCACCAAACAATGCAAAATGTCACTGAGACAAAATATCAAATACCTGCAACTTCAAGAGGAGGTTTATGTTGGCTCACATTTTGAGCATTCAGTCCATGATTTTGGCTCCAAGGTAGAAAGGCAGAGCTGAGGAAAGGTGTTTAACCTACAACAGCCACGAAGCAGCAGGGTGGAGGGAGGCAAGGACAGGAACACCCCCCACTCCCAGTTTATGTTATCAGTGACCCAGCTCCAGCTAGAACCCACCTGCTAACAGCACGTTCCGCCGCCGCCTCATCATTGGATTAAATCTACTGATGCAGGTATTACTACCTTCATGATCCAGTCACCTTCCAAAGGCCAAATTGTGAATATGTGAGACTTTTGTGGGACATTTAAGATCCAGACTAGAACAACTAATAAAAATAATGAAAGCTTTTTATTAAACCCCATAAATAGCCTGAACTTGAGAGAACTTTGACCAAGAATCTTACCATTTTGATATCAATGGTGATGGCACCTTTTTCAAGCTAAGTGGCCATGATCACAGCATGGCAAGCCCTGTATTAGAAAGCCTCTATGGGAACAACACTAAATATATCTTGTTTATACCCCTGCTTCCAGTATAGTGTTGTACATATGGCAGGCCCTCCACAAATACATGCTAAATGAAGTGATGGAATAGTTATTGGTTTTAATGAATGTGTTTCCCAGCTGCTTTGCAGTTACTGAATGCTGCTGACTGAATAGACTGGAAATCTATTTTCAAAATTCTATTCCATGTTAGAATTTTATTTTGTCATAACCATCATTTGTTGTGAGAAATTCAATCTTGGGCTCCCCTGAAAAGTTATTGAATTTATTTCATATTAGAGATTCCATAGTAGTTAATAATGGCTTTCTTCAACTGAATGATTCTTGTGGTTACTTGGAAATATCTGCAGACTAATTTCTTAGATTTAGGGATAGAATTTATAAAGGCTAATTTTATTCTTTGATTTAAACTGAAAACAATTTTTGGTTTTTAATGTCCATTTTTGGCAGCTTCCTGTCAATGGATGGAGTTTCTCATCTTTCCCAGTCTCATAAACAACTTTCATTCACATGCCATGTGTGAATATAATACATTTGCAAGTTGTTTATTCCAGTACCAAAATATTTTTCACACATACTAGAAGGTCAAGAAATAATTTCCTCTTTTACATTTTAGCCATGTACAAAATTTATTGTGATGTTATCATGAGATTCATTATTTCATTTTTATTTAAAAAGAAAACAACATCACTGAAGATAAGATAGCATTTATTTGGCAGCTAGGCCTCTGGCTATCTGGGTCTGAATCCAGGCTTAGCTGTTCCAGATTCAGTGAGAAGCCAAATTCGGTCAGATGAGGAGAAATGGTTTGCAGGTGTCATGGAGTTCCAATGTTTTACTTGCATTGGGTAACCCTAAGAAGGAGAATTTCCATGTATGAAGCCAATGTTGATTTCCAAAGAAAGCATCCTTGTGTTCCAGGCTGAAAATATGCCATTTGGTAGTATGAGAGGATGAGCCCATAGTTGGTAACCCATCAATAGATTTCTATGAGAAATTATGATTATTTTCACATGTAAGAACAGAGAAAGATGAGTATCTTTTTTCAAACCTCTGTCTGAGTAAACTCACCAATCAGGAATGCATCCACCTACCTCATTTTAAAAGAAATCCAGTGGGGCTCTGACATGTGAGCTAGTTCCATGACCTTCTTTCACTGGCTGTTTCTCACACTTATTTGCTCTCTATTTTCATGTTTATAAAATGTGTTCCCAAGGCCTTTCAGATAAAATCAACAATAGTGCCCAGAGCTCCAGTGAAAGATTCCCAGTGGGAGGGTCTGAGCCTTTTGTTCCACAGGATCTAATAGACTGTGAAACTGACACAGAAATGGGAGGACCATTCAGCTAAAATTAAAGTCTTTGTTCCTTCATTAGTTGAACTTGAACTTCACATTTCTGAAGTTCTGCTAGGTTACTTTCTCTAAAGTTCTGATTTAATCAAGGTGAACAGGGAAGCTCATTAAAATCTGTTTCTCTCTCTCTTTGTCTCTCGTACTTTGGAAAAGAGATTGCAAACAGTCCCTTTTTTGGGTACATTTTTTACCCTCAAGTTTTGATGGAATTTTGGGAAAATTGACCTGAGTCTTAAATGAATATTATTTTTAATTCATTAAAGAAAATTTTTTCTTTTCTTTTCTATTGTTTTAAAAAAGAAAACCTGATGGAAATTTCACTTTATCAGCTCATTGACTTCCTTAACTGCACTGGGCAAGGTGAAAGGTCAATGGCCAGGCCATTATGTGATTAATGATCTAATATAATTGCATGAAATTTAATTTTATTGCCTTTATCTTGGGACAACTATTGAAAATAGAAAATCTTAGACTGTGCATCTTATGATTGATATCTTAATTTTGTTTCAATACTTGCCGTATCTTATTTCTAATCTGAGTCCATTTCTTATGTTCTTCATTCAACAGGAAAAAGGTGAAAAAATTAGGTAACCCCAACACTGTGGTGTTAAGGGTATGTGAAGTGTCTCTGATAGTTCAATATGATTATATATAACCTCAAACATATAATTATTTCATATTTCCAAATTACAATGAACTTTTTGTCAAAAGTCAGTGAAACTTTGTCAGTTTCTGATACAACAATTCTAACTATGACATTTAATTTGTCTTCTTTTCTTCAAGAATGGAAATTTCACCTTTTCTTTTTCTTTTTCTCTGTTTTTGGTTCAATCCTCAAAGTATGACTTCAAGTTCTTCTCTATTATGTTTCTAAATGAAGAGTGATAAGGAAAATTAAAGAATAGCTCAATCAACTGAGAAAGGAAATTTCCTTTTCATATTTTTTGAGGTTTACTATGTATTACTATCTATTAGCAAAATTCTGTTACTTCAGGCTGGGTGAAAACTTGCTGCTTACCGTAGGAAGCAGTAAAGCTTCCTCAGGGTCCTCAGATTTTAAGAGAATTATATGTGTATTAAGCTGTTGCTTTTTTATTGCTCTGATCAGAACAGATGTTTAGAGTAATGACAGTCAATGGGGAAATAACTATGAGCATGCTCTCGGGTAAAGTAGCATCCTGTTCAGATTTTAATAGTTTTATATACAAATAATACCTATCCCAAACCCAAGCAAGCAAGCAAGCAAAAGCAAATGAAACAGAACCTTCAGGAAAGACTCAGAGGATATCTATGATGTGAAGAAACCAGGACAGACTACTGTGGAAATAAAATGATGAATAAAACATAAAGTCTGATCTCAAAAAGCTTATTTTTTTACTTAGAGGAGATGCTGGCTTATCAACAGCTGTAGCTACAGGCAAATGTTCAGTTTTCCTTTGATTCGACTCAGAGGGTCACAAATTGCGATGCCTACAGGGAGTAGGCAGGTAAATAAAATTAGTGGTGACAAATACGAAGGGTGTTGCTTCTTAGCTCCAGTTATTACTGTGTGGCAGCATGAGCCTAGTGTTGCAATGTTTTTCTAATTTTTTCAAGAAAGCTTGAATTTTATTTTTCTCAGTGAAATCTCCCAATTTTTAAGTATTGGCAAATAGCATGGTTTTAAAATTCATGCTGTAGGCCAAACGAAACTCATTTGTTGGCTCGGCCAAAACTGGGCTGCCTTTGTGGTCTCTGCTTTCCCCCTTTGCCTTCTGGTTTGCTACATCCATCCCCATGGATGTTATATCTATAACAAAATTTGCTATATCTCAGCTAGGCATGGTGGCCTACACTTGTAATACTAGCAGTCTGGGAGGCAGAGGCAAGAGGATTGCAAGTTCAAGCCCAGCCTGGGTGACTTAGAAAGACCATGGCTCAAAATTAGGAAAAACAACAACAAGAATAACAAAAACACTGCTGGGAATACGGTGGGTACAATCTTTAGGAATGTAAAATAAAATAATAGCCTTTGGTGGCAGCTGGCACTCCTTGGTAACTTTTGAAGGTATCTCTTGTTTCTCTACTATTATCATTCCTTGGATCAAGGTGTACATTCCTACAGTGGCCTCAATATTTTCATGGTTTAAATGTATGCATACCTCTCAGCTTTTGCTTACTTGTTGCATTTGCCTCAAGTGGACTCCTGAAATTTCTCACCAGTTGTAGTCAATAAATCCCAAATCTTTAGCCTTCTCCATTGTTTGGAGTTCCAAACCTGCTGCACAAATCTACAATCAGACATGTCCAAAATAGGATTTATAAAAATCCTCTCTTCCAGATATTCTCCTTGGTATTCTCTCATCTGTAAATTTTACTATTATCTCCACTGTGCAATGTGTTGTTCTGGAGTGTTTTCTTACCTTTATCTTGATGATTTTCTCTTCTAACCTCTGCTCTGTATCTTCTGGCTATTTCCTAATTCCAGATCTCTGTTAATTTGAACTGATTTCTAAGCAAACCATACTGTTCTCTGCCCCCAAGGTGTCTTCTAAATACAACCTCTTGTGCTTTTTATTTGTTCAAAAACTTTTAGTAGTATGTCCTTCCACTTTTAAATTGCAAATTTGCAGCATGGAGAATAGGCCCTTAATATCTTGGTTTCAGATTTCTTCAATTTACTCTTTCATACCTTAAGTGTATACCCTACGCTACAGCTACACCTACACCATTTCTTTTCTTTACATAAACCAGGCAACTAGTTTGGTGAATGTTTAAATTAAAAAACAAAACAAAATAAAAAACTTACTATAGTAAGAGACACATTGCCAAGGAAGATAGGATAAATGCGCTCAAAACAGAGTAATTATTTTTGAGGACAACTAACATGTATTTTATTGTCATAATTTTTAAAAATTTAAAACATTCATGATATTTTTGATCACATTTTACTATCAGTTCTTCATGGCAATTTCTGTTAAATAAAAAATTCCTCATCCAGATTATTTACCAGATTTGATGCTGTATGACCTGACTTTGGCTCTCCCTAAAGTCAAAATGACGCTGGAAGGTAAACATTTTGAATCAGTTCAGGATACTGAGACAGCCACAACAGTGCAACTAAAGACATTCAAGAAAAAGGCCTTCTAGGACAGCATTCGAAAGTGGCAAGGCAACCACAAGAATGGGAAAGAACTTTGCCAGCTCTTCCTCAGACAGAGGACTAGTATCTAGGATATATAAAGAACTCAAAACAGTTAATTTCCCCCAAATAAAAGGCTTATTCAAAACATGGGCAACTGAGATAAATAGATACTTCTCAGAAAAGGAGTACAAATAGCCAATAAATACATGAAAACACATATAGTATCTCTAGGTTTTAGAGAAATGCAAATTACAACACTGAAATTCCACCTTATTCCAGAAATAATGGCTAACAGAGCTTAATCAACCATGTAGAACTTAGCGTCGGACCACTTGGTCTGGACTCAGTTGGGTGGTTCTCCTGCTTCTGGCTCCACTCCCCTCCACACCAGCCATCAGCCACATGTAAGTTGGGCAAAAGCTTCAGGGTATCATCAGCAGTGATGCTTTAGCAGGATTATTTTTAAGCCACCTGTTCATTTTATGAACTCTATTTTAAAATTCATTAAAATAATTAAATCTGTGAAAGCGGAACAGCTTGGCAGTGATACAATGGATGGGGATATCTCTACTGAAGAGTTTGGGCTGTTAGCCAGCGTCCATTTCCCTCTTCTTGGGCTTATAACCTGGCTACATTTCCTGACCCCTGCTATTATTAGCTGTGGCTGTGAGATCAAGTTCCAGCCAATGGAAGAGGAGCTTAAATGATGTGTGCTCCTTCTAGCCTGAGTACATAACAAACCTTCCACGATTGATTATCCACATCCCTCTTCTCTGGCTGGAGGAAGTGCAGATGGATATTGACCATAGACAGAAGTTAGCAAAGCCTCATTCACCTGAGAGACTGAGCAACTTGAGCTGCCCTGCAGATCCAATCACCAGAACAATAGTTAAGACCTAAGCTTAAATGCAATGTTGAACCATTGTATATTTGGTCTATTTTTGTTGCATCCCAGCCTGCCAGAATTTAGTCACCTGTCACCCCCTTGACATTAGTAAATGCTCAACCTTCCTTCAGGAAGACTTGTAGCTACATCTGCACCATGTAGGAAACTTGGCTTCCTTTCTATATTAGTAGTTAGCCCAAAAGTCCATAGAAATAGAACTTCTAGAAGTATCTTTCAGGACTCTGGGATGTGCTACACTTCAGTTAGTAGACTGTGGCTTTAAGAAACTTCAATTTTATAATTGCTACAAAAGAGCTGTAAGAGTTGAGCATGCAGAAGCAAGGCACCTGCCTGTCATCCCATCACTATGCAGGGCATAGTGCACCAGACTATCATCCCATCACTGCCTGTCTCTGCTAGTTTGAACCTAGCTTGGGTCACTTAGCAATTTAATGAGACCCTGCCTTAAGATTGAATGAATGAATGAATGAATGGGTGAATGAGCCAGGATTATAGATCAATGAGAAAGCCTTGGGCTTGACCCCCAAGTACTTGGGGGGAAAAAGTTTCTTGCTGTTAATGCATGCATTATTCTGTAAGAAAAGGCATCTGATTTGCAGCCCATTGTAAAATAAAAGTCTCATGGAATGCAGATTTTATTTACTTTATTTTCCATTTTTCATGTGCCCTTATGTGGACTTTCCTAGATGACTGTCTTTATTGTTTTACGAATGACTGGTGGTAAAAAATCTCTACCTGAGTTGCAGTACCATTTAGTACAAGACTGGGGGCAAACTGATCCAGCTCGGATTCACATTTTCTCTCTCTCCTTCTTGCTCTCTCACAGCTTAGTTTTTACTTGTGAAAGAATGTTGCTTCAATTAGCCCTATTTGCTTCTCTCTCACTCATGGAATAAATTCCAAGGTGAAGACAGCTATAATCCAATTGATATGCTGCCACTAAACAACTTCATTTTATTTTCCTGGCCCCTTCCCCACCTGCCTATCTTCATCATATATGAATTGATACTAAACAAATTTATAACCCACCCGAAACAGATGACACTTTTCAAATGAGCAGCGCAGGCCAGGTCTCTCTACCCACTAGTTGACAGAATTAAAACTGACGAGAGGTTGAAACATGACTTCAAATGTTTGCTTAAGGATGGGGAAGTTGGGCCCACCCCCACTGTATTGCCAAATGTTACATGGAGCATCGTAAAATCAAATTCTCACATCTTGTTGTCCTCCCATTAGATCACATTAAACGCTGGCAGCCAGGCCAGCCTGCCTTGGTGGTTTTTTGATTTGTGGTTTGCATTTGGCTCTCCTTGCAGGCTTTAAAAATGATTTTATTTTGTGAGCAGTCACTGATAGACTCTAGAGTAAACTTGCCAGGGCCAAAATTTGCAGTAATAACATTTCACATTATCAAGAGTTTCCTGAAGGACTGCAAAGAATAAGAACAAAGAAGAGCTTTTCTGGTCGTGGTTGTTTTTCTTCAGAGGCTGGTAACCTCCCGAGTAGAGAGGCTATGAATTTCGCCTTTGAAGAGTCCTACAAGCATCTACAGTTCTTTGCCTTTAAGGTGAAACTGGAGACCTGGAACCGATTTGGGTTTTCTTGTTCCCTGGCTTGTTGAGTGTGTAACTGATTCTCCCTTTTCCTTGTCTTGGGTGGTTTTCCTGATTATCTTGTTCAATCTTTGGTGGGGAGAGGATGGAGGTGGGTGGGCTGTGGATAGGTGGCATTGGGTCATAGAAAGGAAAGCTCAGTTTAGGTAAATCCAACGACTGTTTCAATGATCTTCATGCTATTTCCCACCAAAGCTATTTATTCTGCTTGGATAAAAGAAATGAATAGGAGCTTTCAAACAAAATGTACTACTGGTTTTCTAGATAGTTTGGTGACAGGAATGATGAAAATGGTGATTATGTTATGATTCATTAATGAAAAATATTAAGTAAATGAGCTTATGGAATTAAAAATGAATGTCAGTATGTATTTGAACTGATGTCAAATCCAAATTTTATATTGTATTTTATTATTTTTAAATGATAAAATATATATAGCATAAAACTTACTATTTTAACCATTTTTAACAGTTCTGTGGCATTAAGCATATTTATTTTGTTGTTCAACTCTTACCACTATCCCTCTCCAGAACTTTTTTCATCTGTACCCCTTCTCCCAGCCTCTGGCAATCACCATTCCACTTTCTGTGGTGATGAATTTGACTGTTTTAAGTACCTCATGCAAATGGAATTATAAAGTATTTGTTCTTTTGTGACTGGTTTAATCCATTAACGTAATGACTTTCATGCTTCTTCTATATTGTACTATGAGTCTGAATTCCTTTGCTTTAAAAGGAAGAATTATGCATTGTATATATGTACTGCATTTTATTTATTCTGTCATCTGTGGGTAGACACTTTGCTTTACAGACTTGATTTTATCCAGGGGAACATCAACAGGTTTGAGTAGCTGTTGTTTTCTACAGAAAAACCTGAATAATTATGCAAATTATCTCAGTTTTGAATTCTCATAGGTTAAACCAGACTGATAAAATTATATTAATCAGTTTACTAAGAAGTATTTACCGAGTGTTGTGTCTGCTTTATCTGAACAAATCATGATAGTGTTTTATTATTCAAAGATATATTATTGCAAAGAATTAAACAATATAAAAATATAATGAAGAATATAGAGGGCATTTGTAAAACTATAACCTTGGTTAAACACTATGAGCATTTGGTGTGGGCTATACCAACAAATGGTAACAATATAAATGCAAATACTGTACATATTAGCATAGTCAAGTTTTAGTTAACAACTAGGGTGTATTCTGAGGAATGGGTTGCTAGTTGAGATGATCACTGTGGCAACCACATGGAGTTATACTAATCTAGACTATCTAGGTAAATCACCTGAAGTGGGTTCTCAAGACAATCAATGGATGTAGTAAACAAGATGAATGAAGCTGCTGCTATTATAACACTACATATTGTTTTACAGAAAGATTTACAATTATTAAATAGAAGAAATATACTCTAAAATAATAATAAAAAGTATGGCATGGTAAATATATTAGCCAGTAATGCTTATTCTCATTATCAAGTACCATGTATGGTATGCAGTTGTACGGTCTTTTTGTTTGATTGGCAGTGCATTAAATTTGTTTACACCAGCATCATCACAATCACAGTAATGCACTGTGCCATAACTAGCACATAGGAATTTTTCAGCTCTGTTTTGATGTTATGGGACTCCAGTATATTACTCTGTTGTTGATCAAAGCATTATATAGCGCATGACTGTATAGACAGGGATTTAGAAAATTTTATAGACCTGAGAATGTATTCACATTCATGCAAACTGTTTTTCTTGATTAGCAATATAATAGGGATATAAATATGACTTTACTTTGGTAGCTTTTCACATTTTATGTCATATAACCTCTCTTCATCTGAATTCTCAGAATTCATTTGTAAAAACTAAATTCTTCCAGTTAAAGTGAACAAGACAAGTTCAGAACTCACAAAATCAGGTCACACAGGTGGTCGCAGTGATTTTTCAGACACTCCCTGGAAACACTATCACTTGCTATGGGTTGCGTTGTATCCTTTAATAAAAGCCCTGAACCCCTTACTTGTTAGTGTGACCTTATTTGTAATGTGGTCTTTGCAGGAGATCAAGTTAAGATGAGTTCATTATGGTCTAGTGAAACATGACCAATGTCCTTACAAAAAGGGAGAATTGAACACAGAGACAGAGAGACAAATAGCAAAATAGTGTATGAAGATGGAGGCAGGGTTCAGGACATCCAAAGTTTGCCAGCAGTCACAGAAGGCTAGGAGAGAAACATGGAGGTCTTCTCTGTCACAGCCCTCCCGTGAAACCAACCCCAATGATAAGATATTTTTTTATTTAAAGAAAGATAAAACAGAATAGAAAATGGGCAGAAATAGTACATACTTTCAAAGAAAAGAAATAAACAGTAATAAATCACTAGTTGATGTATACATATTGTCCCCTGACAAATAATTGTTCAAGATAAAAAAGTGGAACATATAAATAGGAATTCAGCCGGGGAGACTGCAAACCATTCTGTTCAACTATCCAACAAAAGCTAAGTAATAGGAATATCAATCCTATACACTTTTACATGTATGCATTTATCCATATCTTCATTTATGTTGAGACCTAACAGAATTTATTAGATTAAAATCCTTCTGAACAAAGATTAATAATATTGTTGGATTTCACATCATAACACTCTGGAATCAGTACGGGGTACTGCAGTGCCCCTTTTTTTTCCTTCAAAGTATTTGTTCATTTCATCATGTGTCATAAGATCAGTTCTCATAAACTGATTTGTAGGTTTTACGCAAGCATGAGTCTTAACATGTATTTCTATCCTTTCTATATTGAAGAAACAAAACAAAGCAAGACAGAACTAAACATATTCCTATAGACACATAAAACTAAAAAGACATATAAAACTGCCATATAAGGAGTTCTATCATGGTCACTGTGCTGTTTCTTGTTACCATCAACCGAACTGGCTATATCATCAGATAAAGTATAACTGAACATTTCAGTACATAACAGAATTAATAGAAATACAACTTTGTAGATAGTGTAGAGCTACAAAAACAGGTAGTAATCAAATCAGAATGGATATTGTTGTGAATCATTGTCATTTTCAGTATAGTTGTCTATATTCCTCAACTTGATACCAGCAACCTAACAGTTCTGATTAAAATTTGTCAATAATAAGCAGTATTCAAACAAGTCAGATTTAACTAAGATCAGTCATGATACAACAGTATAAGTCATACAAGGATCCTGATTGAGTTAATAGGAAATTAAAGATGACCACTGTGCTGTGTCCTGATATCTTCGGGACAGCTGTCTGTGCCCTCAGATCCAATGCTGGTATACAAACTAGGACGGAACAAGTTCCAACCAACCAGAGTGGTGCAAATAATAGGGGTTTTAATTCCTGATATACTATTGGCTATATCTTCTGCTGTTTTTTTTTTAAAGACTATTCCTCCTCTTTACTCCCCCAGAATGAACTGTGTATTTTCGGGTCTCCCCATCACTCACGGTTTTATATTGGGAGGGGGCAACCTGCTATTTACTTAAGTATTTTTGAACTTTCTCACTCCTGGGCTGGATTTCTAGTTATATTTCTTCATTTATTAAAGCCTGTCTGTTCAACCTATTCATAAATACTGGTCAGTTACCCCTATTACTCTCTGGTACCCTATCACATTGAGTTCCTGTCTTAGTTACTTTATGATCGTTGCTGAGACAAAATACCTGATGCCCAAGTTGGGAAAGGAAAGGTTTATTTCTTACAGTTTTTTGGAGGTTTCAGTCCACACTCAGTTGGCTCCAAGATAGGTGGGCATGGCTGGACCCCCATTCATGGTGGCTGCAAACAGCAAGCTTGAACCAGCAAGGAGAAAGACACACCTTCTTCCTGCCATTACATCACATCCTGGCTCCACCCCTATGTGGGTGGAGCACTGACACCATCAATCCAAGCACTATACAATGAACCATCACAAATTAACAATGCAAACTCATGAGGCCTGGGGAACACAACATAAACCATGACAGTTCCATTTTCTCATATTTGATTTTGGTCTATATAATCTTTTTTAGGCCAATTATATTTCCTATAAAGAGTCCCTCAGTGGACCCTACCTCTTGATCCACTCTGCCTGTGATTCTCTCTTTTTTCCCTTAAGCTAGTGTATTTAGGCCCTCTATATTAAAAATTATATCCAACCTTCTTTGCCTCATTTCTATTGTGCTCTTATTCTGTCATTAGTTGTCTGTTTGTCTTTTTCATTTTGCTTTCTGCTTCATTCATTGTGGCCTCTCTGCCATTGTTTCTGGAATCCTGGTACTTTTCTCTCTCTTTAGAATGTCTTGCAGTATTCTCTGTAGAGTTGGATTGGTGGTTGTGAATTCCCCCAGTTCCTCTTTATCTTGGAAATATTTTGTTTCTCCATTAATTTCTAGGGACCATTGTGTAGGATATATCAGTCTTGGCTGAAAGTATTGTCTTTCAAGGCTTGGATTATTTTGCCCCATGCTCTTCGAGATTTGATGGTTTGTGCCGAGAAGTCTGCTGTAATTCTGAAGGGTGTTCCCTCATAAGTGATCTGTTTCTGGTCTCTGACAGCTTTTAATATTCTGTTCTTATATTTGATTTCTGGAATCTTAATTATTATATGCCTGGGTGTAGTTCTGTTTTGATTGTAGGTGGCTGGAGTTCTGTATGCCTCATACACTTGAGCATCTTTCCCTTTTCCTATGTTTGGGAAGTTTTCCCTCATTATTTCTGTGAATAGCCTTTGCAGTTCCTTTGTTTGTACCCCTGCTTCTTCATTCACATTCTTTATTCTTAAGTTATAGATCCTCTTGTCATCTTCTAGCCTTTGTATTGTTACTGCTTGTTTCCTTGTTATTTTTAAGAAGTTTTTTCCTTTCATGTTCCCACATTACAAACCTGTTCTCCAGTTCAGATAATCTACCCTTGGTTTCTTTTAAGCTGTTATGCCAGCTTTCAATAGAGTTTTTAGTTTCCTGGTAATCTCTTTGAACCTGCTTCATGTGTTCTATGTTTTCTCTATTTTCTCCATCAATTAGTTCTCCTCTTTTTTTCTGTTCTTCCATTCCACAATCTGTTTTTTCTTGGGAGGTGCTTAGCATTTCTTTATTCTACTTATATCTTGCTTTACTTAGTTAAATACTTCACTTTTGAACTTGTCTATGAGGCCCCAGAGATATTGCTTTATGTCTATTGGTGCCATGCCAGATATTGCATGTTTTCTGTCCTCATTCTCCTTTGCACTTACCTTTCTTGGATCAGTGTTCTCAGGGTTGGGGACCAAGGACCCTTTCTTGTTGTCTCCTCTTCTCATATTTTTTGTTCCTTCCATACAGGTGTACATAGGAGGACAAGTTTCTTTCTTTCTTGGTTCCAGTTTGTTTGAGGCATGCTGACTAGATGTTCCTGCCCACTGCAGTGTACTAGGAGGTACAGACCCATGCAGCCTATGATGTGTCCACTCCACCAGGCCAACCTACGGAAGGCTTCACTGTGTTAAGGATGCACTGCCAGGCACAGTGACCTGGTTTGGGCCAGCCTATTGGGCCTCAATCTGTGGTGTCACCCAGGTCAAGCACTCCCCACCAATCCCACTTGAGAGGGGAATATGTGACTGAAGTCACTGCAGCACCCTGTTCTGGCCAATCTGCCCAGTCCCAGAATGTCCTCTGTTGGAGCCTCTTTGTCTATGGAGGGTCCCTGTTCCTCTCACTCACTGCAGGTTGATGCAGAGCTCCCCGCCAGCTCTGCTCTCAATTCGGTTTACCAATCCCTGCTTTCAGAGCATTCACTTCTCTATCTCGGCTGTGCCAAGTCAGGCACAGCAGTGGCAGGGTATTTAAGCCATGAGTTCCAGCTGCGGTGACACCAAGACTTTAGCTGTTCCAATCATAACACCGGGATTGCATTTCCGATTATTTTCTCTCAGCTTAGTTCCTGGGTCAGCAGGGTATATCTCCCTCTGCTTAGGACTCCCCACACCACACCATTCCTGGAATCTAAGCTGGCTATCTCAGAGAGCCTCTGTAGCTGCTGTTACCTATCTGCCATCTTCATCTCCCAAGATTTTGAACCTTTAGAACTGAGACAGTAAGTATTTATCATTCTAAGAACACTAAATGTGCCTATGTTGTGATGGCAGCTCTAAGAACCTAATACAGACCCCAAAACACAGGATTTGAAAAGCATTCTTTTTATTATTTTAAAAGTCTGATCTATTCCACTGTGTAGAAGTACATGATGTAGTTTTCATTCTCTTATCAATATTCACAAATAGTTGGTTTGCTGACATTTTGAAGAATGATGCTTTGAATATCCTTTCCAGATCTTTGTACATTTGCCCCATTATTTCATTATAATAACTTGCTGGAGAGAGGACTTGCTAGGCTAAATGATAGGAACATTCAAAATTTTAGTATTTACTGCCGACATACTTTCCAAAAAGCTCTTGGTAGTTTATTTTGTCATCATGGTGTCTGAGAGTATATATGTTTCTCTACATCTTTACTAGGTATTATCAGTCTTTTAAAATCTGAGTTAAACTTTAATTTTCTCAAAGAAACACATGCAAGTATTTTAAATAAGTATATTAGCTTTGCAGGACACATAACCCAAACCAATAGTCACACCTCTTTCTATATCTACCCCTTAACCACTTTCAAATCTTGCAGATGATTCTCCTGATTTTTAAAATTTTTATATTTATTTCTTCTTTCTCTGGTGCTGGGGATCAAACCCAAAGTCTCTTGCATGCTTGCAAGTGCTCTACCCTTGAGGTGCACCCCAGCCCTATATTTCTAGTTAGCATATTTTTACTACTTTTTGATTTTAAAGTTTTAGATGTTAATTTTTTGCTTCCTAGCATATAGGATTAAGAATGAGCTATCTGGGGCTGGGGATTTAGCTCAGTGGCATAAGCACCTGCCTTGCAAGCAGGCAGTCGTGAGTTCGACCCCTGGTACCGATAAAAACGAAAAAAGACAAAAAAAAAAAAAAAAAAAAAGAATGAGCTATCTTTATGGTTCTTTGATCTCATTTCATAAAAAGTTTATGTTATGATTTAGGTCTAAAATCTCCCCACAGTCTTACATATTTAGAGGTGGAAGTCATTAGGAGAAGGGTTTGGTTGGAGGTGGGTGACTGGGCTCATCATCCAAAGGGTGTGTTGTTGTCTTCAGCTCTTCCCTTCCCTCTGCTTCCTGTCTGCCATGAGTTAAGTGCCTTTCTTCCTCTGTGCCCCTCTGACATGCTGTTTCTACGCTGAAGTCAACAGAGCAAGAGCTGAAACCGTGAGCCAAAAGAAACCTCCCCTCCTTTAAATTGGGGGTGTCAAGTATTTTGTACCAGCAACAGGAATGGGAACAATGAAGGTTATATTGCAATTTCAGTTAAATCAATATCAGAGTTTACTTTTTTTTTTGGTACCAGGGATTGAACTCACAGCCTTACACTTGCCAGGCAGGCACTTACACCACTGAGCTAAATCCCCAGCCCTCAGACTTATTTTTTATATAATTGTGTTCATAAATAGTATTTGTAGCAAAGTCACATTAGAGTACAATTTATTAACTCATTTTTGGTCTTTGCTTGTTTGTCTATGTCCTTATGTTAACTCCTGTAAATTCTCTTATCAATGCATTCTTACTGTGTTCTGCCAGTCTATTTTTTAAAAATTATCTTTCCTATAGCTCTCCATCCTCCTGCTCTTTTCTGCTAAATTTTTCTAAAACTTATCCATCTATTTACCTGGATTTTTCTTTACAAGTTGAGTCTTGTTTCCTGCATTGTGTCTCTGCCTGTTTCTTGATTGAGTCCTTTGCTGAAGTAGAGCAGGTTCTTCTGGAGAGACCCAAGAGTGGCAACGCTTGTGTTAAACTGTTGTAGGTATAGTCTTTGGATTCCTTGGAAACATCATGTAGGTTTCTGGAAGTATCTTCTGTCAAGTTGTTGAAGAAAAGTGTTTCTTCATAATGATGATTGTTGAATTTTAGCAAATTCCTTTTCATACATATTGAAAGAGTGATATATTTTTTCTCTTTTAAACTGTGAATGTGGTGAGTTACACTGAAAGAACTGGATTTTAACCTACTCTAGCTTTTCTGTGAAAAAGGCTACTAGTTCATGATGTAATTCTCTTAATGCATTATTGGATTAAATTTCCAAATGTTTCTTAGAGGGTATTTTTGCCCTTATTTGTCTTTTGGGTTTTGTTAGGGTGTGTATAGGTTTTTCTTTCTTTCTATTTTTATCTTGTTACAATTCAATGTTATGTTAGATTTGTAAAATGAACTGAAAGTGTTCTGTGTTTTTCTATGTACTGTGACAGTGTAAATAGTACAGGAATTATCTGTTCTTTGTAGGTCTAATGCAATGAACCCATAAGATTGTCTTGGCATTGTGCCTCTTTTTAGGATTTGGGGTTTTAAAAAAAATTTCTTTTATGGTTATTGGTCTTTTCTGGGTGTCATTTTTTTCTTGAGTCATTTGACTATTAAATTTTTCTACTAAATCATCTTTGAAATGTTTTCAAAGATATTTGGTGTAAATGTAGATTTGATACTTATACTTTAAATATTTTTCCTAGTTATTTCCCCTCAATGTTGGCTAAGTCTTCCTTCTATATTGGTCACAGTAGACAAAATTTATTTGTTTGATAATTGTTCCTTTAAAAGGATTCTTATCAAAGAACCAGTTTATTATTATATTAGTTATTAATTTTTGATTTCTACTTTTATGTTACTGTATTTAGACTTATTCAATTCTCTAGCTTCTTGAGTCTTAGTTTATTTCTCAAGATCTGTTTTATTTCCTTATAAATGTATATTTTGATCTGTTTTTATCTGTAGATTCTTCAGGTAAATCAATGAAGTTTATGTCAATATCAATATAAGTATTCTCTTAAATCTATTTCTTTTTAAGATTACTTTTATGATATTAATATTACAGCTTTATATTATTGTATGTTCTATTAGATTTTTCTAGCTATTTGTAAATCATTCTATGTCAGTGCCTTTTACCAGTATTTCTTATAATTATCAAATAGCTGGTACCTAACTAATACTTCTGTAATCTGACTGGTACTATCTTTTCTTTTTCTAATTTTATTTTTTATTAGTACATGTTTGCAGTACATAATAATTACCTTACTTGTGGGAAGTTGTTACATATATGTAAAGCATCTTAATTCTTTTTTCATTCCTTTCCTCTATTCCCCCATTTCTCCGATCTTGGTCCCCTTTTCATTTATAAAATCTTCGTCTCTATTTTCTATTATCTATCTCTTTTTAATTTATTTGTACTTTTAGTTTCTCATATAAGAGAAATCATATTTAAGTTTGTATGTCTGACTTATTTCACTTGGCATTATAGTCTCAAGGTTCATCCATTTTCCTACAAATTACTGAGCTTTGTTTATTCTTTTAAAGAACCAGCTCTTTTTCACAGATACACCTTTATTTCAGTTTTGAAAGATGGTTTTGTAGGATTTATCAATCTAGTTTGGCAGCTTTCTTTCAAGACTTAAAGCACTTTAAGTTCTTCTGATCATTCAAGTTTGTACTTAATTGATATACTAATAAAGATAGAGGGAATGGGAACTGGGAAATGGAAAAATTGAAATCTGAAAAATTAATCAATGGAAGATGAGGAGAGAAAAACAGAGCTAAAGATCCTATTGAGGAGTTGTCTTGGTTACTTTTCTCTCATTGCTGGGACAAAATGCCCAACACCCAAAATTAAGGAAGGAAGGGTTTATTTAGCTCACTATTTTCACAGGTTTCAGTCCATAATCAGCTGGCTCTAAGCCAACACTTCAAAGCAGCAGCCAGAGTAAAAAGGGAGAAAACAAGCCTCTTTTCTTCCCTTATATTGTACACAGGCCACCCCACCTCTAGGGTGGGTGTAGCACTCAAAAAAAAAAAAAAAAAAATCCTTGTCCTCCTTTGCACAGGATGAAGATATTTACCAGAGTAAGAAACTTGGTAAGAACTCCCTGCTGAGTCTCTGAGTTAAACTTCTAAACTTCTCAATTTGATATAATATATCAGCCATAACAGGAGTAAAGGAAATGAATAAAATTAGATGATAGTAACATAAAAGAATATACAGAAAAAAGAATAGAAAAAATGTAGAGTGAAATAAAAGAAAAATAAGAAGAAAAAAATCAAAAGGAGAAAGGGAAAAAGAAAAGGAGAAAAGTCTCTAACCCCTAAAAACTAAGGAAGGAAAAAGAACAAAACTGATCCTAAAAAACCAAAATTTCTTCTTTCTTTTTTTTTTTTTTTTTTTTTTTTTTTGAGATAGGGTCTCACTAAATAGTGCTGGCTGGACTTGAACTTACACATGTTGCTCAAGATGGCCTTGAACTCCTGGTAATCCTTTGCTTCAGCCTCTCTGGTGCTGAAATTATAGGCATAAGCCCTCACACCTGGCTTCTTTGAATTTCTGAATGAATTGTCTCTTTTAGGGATCTGCAGTCTTGAAATCCAGCAGTTCATGGTTTGTTCTACCCATGTTTAGGGCAGTGCAACAGCACCCCCAGCTCCAGAGACCTCTTTGTCCATTCACCCTAGGCTGTGGCAACTATCCACATATCCTTGAAGCATATCCTTGTTCATGCTAGTAGATGGAGGACTCAATCAAACCCCTGGTCTCTGGTAGCTGGAGGTAATAGGCCGGGTTTGAAGCTGGCCACTGGATCCAACGCTAGAACTTTCAGATCCATTAACCTCTGGAAACCACACATGCTGAGCCTGGCTTCTCATCATGAAGGGCAGTGCCCCATGTATTTTCTGCCCTGTGTTTAAACTTCTGAGGAGTCTGTTTCTAGCCTGAATCAACTTTGCAGCTGTACCTTATGCAATCACTGTGGTTTAGTAATGCTGCAAACCCCAAAGTGAAGTTTTGGTGTCATTGTTTTGTGGCTCAGTCTTATGTAATTAATCCCTTCCTATAATGGCTCCTCATTTAACCTCATCTTGTTGTAGTCAGGGTTTACAAGAGAAAACATTTAATGCATGGTGCAATTTTATAATATTCACCCAAAGAGACAAATACAAAAGAGTGCAGGAGAGCTGTATACACACTAGAGACCCAAAGAATCCCATGACAGTGTCCTACACGAGTCCAGCTGAAGACCGAGACCGAGAGCCCATGGCAATATCCTTCATGAGTCCAGCTGGAGGCCAACAGCTCACAACAATGTCTCATGCAGGTCTCTTTCACAGATCTGCACTTGGAAGGTTCAAAGGTCAGTAGTAGAAGCTAGAAAGTTTGTGCCAGTAGAATGAAGGATCTATGCTAACAGGCTGAGGGATCTACATGGAATCCAGAAGCAACACTCAAAGGAATGAACAGAGCGCCCCCAAAGAGAACCACAGCCATTCTCAGTGACAGCAAGGACCTAAGCTTCTCCAGTGATGAAAACAGCTGAGTTCTCAGGAAAACCAGCATGACAAGTTTCTTTTGGAGAATCAACACTATACCAATTTTCCCCTCCAGTTCTCTCTTGATGCTGTTGGCAACAATCTTCACATGGGCAGGCCTTCCACACCAAGCGTCATACTGATTCAGATTCTTGAGTATTACAAGTTGACCATTTGTTAATCTGCCACATCTATTATGAGAAGGGCCCCAGTGAGTGGATTTCTTTTTCAACTGTGTTTGTCCATGAGAAAGCCACTTTGAGAATCAAAGACCTGTTTTTGTAGTTGATGATTACCATGGGCTTTTTTTGTGGCTAGCACTGCTGGCCAAGTCTGTTCTGTTTCCTAGGACCTGATGACCTCTGAGTTTTCTTTCCCTGGGCATTGGCCTCATTCTTTAAGGTGTCTTGATACATTCATCAACATCTCTCCTGGCTTGTTCTAAGGAGAAACAAAATGCAGAGCAGACTTGTACTGGAAGGTTGCCCAAGGCAGGTGCAGAATCCATGATGCAGAGTTTGCTAGCATTGCTATCTCTTAATATCATGATTAATGATTGGTTTCGATTTGTTTCAGTTATATTTACTCTGTATTTTTCTTTTCCTTTTTTCTAATATCCTGCCATCATCTTACATTGTTAATGATAAAACTGCAAACTAATCTAAATCTCACTTCCTTGTGAGTAACATGTTATTTCATTATAGATATTTTTAGGCTTTTTGTGCTTGATGTTCTGCAGTTTCCTCAGGATGTGTTTGGGTTTCTTTATTAATTCTGAAATATTTAGTTTTTTAGGTATGTATTCATTTTTGTATGTAATTTTCTTTTTAAAGATTTTAAAATGATTAACCACTTCCATTCAGCTTTGTTTGGAGTTATGTTATGCATATGCTAGTACTTCTGTTATCTATCTTTGTATCTTTAATTTTCTACTCACCTCTCTTCATAGTGTAATACCATTTTTAGAATATTTTTTCAGTACCAGGCATTTATCCCAGGGCTGAACATTCTAATCAAGTGCTCTGTATTTAGGCTACCACTCTAGCCCTTAGTACTATGTTTTAGGATAGTAGTTCATCTCAATCTTCCAACTGAATTATGTGATACTCATATATGTCCATTTTACAATTCAGTCTCTATACTGAGTTATTTTTAAAGCAATAGCTACAGTTTAAATTTCCAATTATTTCTAAAACAATTTTATGTTCTTTTCATATCATATCTGTTCCATTTTATGAATGCAGCATCCTCAAATCTCTCCAGTATGCAAAACTTTTGTGTTTTTGTGATGTAAACAGACATATAGTAGTGGCATTTTCTGCTTATTCTTTGATGAAAAAGTCCACATTACTAAGCCATGTTTCATGTCATTTTTGCTACTACAGCCTGTTTGTTTCCCTACCCTTTGAGGAAGCCCATGGAAAGCCAGGGAAAGGTCTGTTATTGTTGGTCTTCTTATGCTGTTCGTGCTGGCCTTAATTCACTATGTAGCCCAGGATGGTCTTCAACGCCATGCAATCTTCCTGTCTCATCCTTCCAAATTCTGGGATTATGGGTGTGTACTATGATGCTCACTCCAGGAAAGGTATAACTGAAATTCACAGGACAAATCTTTTCCTATTAAACTGCTGTGTCCAGTGCAGCTCTTGAAATTCATTGCGGGGGAGCAGCAGAGGATGAAGAAATGAAGACAAGAGTCAGAATGCGGAAAGTTGTGGTCAGGTGGAGACTTCTTCCTGATGGGAGAAAGGAACTTCTCAGTGACTGCAGTGTGCTTATTTAGATAATCAGCGGGAGGCTGATAATAATGGAAGAAAGCACTTGTTTAGCAATTAGCTATCTGATTTGCCTCAGGTGCTCTATGTTCTCAAGGCTGGCCTTGCTCTAGTTCCACATCTGTGATCAATCTCCAGCTCAGCGACTTCCCACATCTCCCTTTTATCTATTTTGTCAGTTGGAAGGATGAGACAGGAAGATTGCATGGCGTTGAAGACCATCCTGGGCTACATAGTGAATTAAGGCCAGCACAAACAGCATAAGAAGACCAACAATAACAAAGATTTCAGGTCTCTATATTCAGTAATTTAACCATATACAAATACAGTCTCTTAACCTTTAACAGTAGTCAGCTACCAGTGTAGCTGGGAATTGTTAGAATGTGTCAGTGATTTGAATGTCTTATAACTGGCATGTTACTATGGCATTGTCTTATTGTCTTGTGGTTATACTTTTCTGGATTCAAGAACAAGTTAAAATGGAGTCTGTATTAGTTACAATTAATTTTTTGCTGTCTACCAAGGTCAGTTATGTCCCCTCAGGATTTACTTTGGAGCTGTGTATAGCACCTCTCAGTGCTTCTGTCAGTGTCAGCTGTTTGGGTAAGTCATGACAGGTTACTTTCTGTGAAAAGTTGGGAGACCTTCTCTCTCCTGATGACTCTCCTTAGGCACACTATTCACTGTTGATCTCCTTCTGTGGTCCAACAATATCCTTGGTCAGGAGGTTAGGGACTCATCGAGTTATAGGATGTCACAACAGAGGTTCTCTTAGGTCCTGGGTACTCTGACTTCGCAGGGCTGGGGCAAAAGTTTTGGCGGTGCTTTTAGCTCATCTTTCTTTCTAGTTTTTGGTTTCAAAGCCACAGTTGTTGAACATCTAGAATAGAGAGCTAATGATATTATGTTGTAATTGGAGTAGTGAGCTTGATATGAATATCAAGCACCTTGAAATACAATGTAGAATCACTATTTCCTACCAACTATGGATGTTCTAGTAATTGATTTCTATAAATATTAACAGACAATGGTTATACAGTTTTACACAGAAAAATTGAAATCAAAAGCCATACATAATATTTTAGCAAGACAATCATGATGACATTATTATGACCTGCTTAAATTTCCATTTTGACATAGAATAGCCTTTTTAGTCAGTCATCTCTATCTAGTACGTAAGATGCTCTCACTTAATTTGATGTCTTAATGGGATGTCATTGAAATGTGTGACATTGTCTGGATTGCTTATATCTAAACATCTCTGAATGTTGTGGCACATATACATCATACATGTCACATAAGTTTTTGTTAAAAATATTATTATTGACTGGTGATCTCATGTCAGCATAAACCTATCGCAAGTAACTGGAGTACAAGAGAAAGACAGATGCCTGAATCTGAAAGAGAGATTTATCACCATAAACAATCCCAGGGCATTTTGGAAGCCCTGTATATCTAGAAGGTATGAATACATTTACTACATCATGAGATTAATAACAATCAACCACATGAAAACATTTGTTTCTTAATTTAGTTTTGTACCAGAACATTTTAAAATCAGAAAACCTTATCTTGTTTCTCTAAAACTTAACCTTTTTGATGATGGTCAATGTAAATATAGCACAATACCATATTTTGAACAACAGTTTTGGGGTAGCCCCTAAGGCTATGGGAGATCATTGGGGCTTACCATTAATGAACAAGAACTAAATAATTGTTTCCAGGCAGCTGCTTCGTTTTTCACACCTGGAGTCCTATCCAATAGTTTCTCCCCATCCTAAGGAATTTTTGTTTAATTATCTTAACAAATTTTGGATGACTTATGAGAACCTGATCACAGTACTCAACACATTTTTGAACAACAAGAGACTCTCAAATCATAAAATATAAACAATATAATATTTATACAATCTATTTGACATCATTTTGACCAGTTGGCAACCTGAGTATAAGCACATCTTTAATTCTCATGACATTTACCTGTAAGCTAAATTAAATTATGGACAAATGCTTCAAAAACCCAAAAAGTACAAAACAAAGAAAAATTTGTTAAGCTGAAATTAGACACTTGCTTAGAGATTGGAAAAGCAGACAACCAAACATATACACAGATAATCTGCTTACAAAATCAGAGTGTACTCACATATATTTTTTGTCCAAATTATAATAAATTTTTATAATTTTGGAAGTTTGAAATTATAAATAGACTAATCAGATTTTTTTGTAGGTCAATTAACAGAGATCTATCACAAGAAAATTTTGGAAGCAACAGAAATATTTTACCATATATATATATAATTTGTATTTTATTTTGTCTTAAGAATACTGGCAAAATTTGTGTCCTTTCTTTCACATAGCTTCTAGCCCAATCATCTCGACACCCTTTGTTACTTACTCAGCTTACTCAGACCTTCTTTTCCCATTTTTTGGTTACCATCTCCTGAGTATCGTTTCTTTAACTGGCTACAGGTCACGTTTAGCCTCATCCTCATCTATCAGCTGTGTTGCAGTCTCAGAGGCTTCGGTGCCACAGGACCCAGCATCAGCTTCTAGAAAGGTGGAACCAACTCTTCTTCCAGGTCTGAGTATATGACACAGTTGGACAGCACACTCTGGCACCCAGACAGGCCATTCAGCATTCTCTGGAAAGACGCAAGCATACTCTCAACCCCATATGAGTACTGCGCTGCTTCCCTTTCATTGTCCAGTGTGAAATCCTTCCGAATGATCCTTCTTAGCTTTTTTCTTTTACTTCATAGAATTTATTTTCTGCTTAAATAGTCCCATCCCTGGTAGGAGTTAAAAAGTTAATAGTACATAATGCCGAGTAAAGTCTATTATGAAGTGTGAATTTTGGAGGGAAGGATTCCCTTTTTTGTAGTGGGGTTTTGAGCATACATCAAGCACAATCGACAACTGTTTAACCTTGAGAGTTAAAGGGAATTCCTGTGCTAAGAGAAATGTGGAAATTTTCACAAAACATTTGGAAAGCAGACTTGAGTAAGCTGGGCCATTGTCTGTCTTAGTGCCCATGGGCAACAAAAGGTACCAAAAGCATCCAAACAATGAGCAATGACATATTTAGTCATTTCAACAGCATGTGCAGAAGCAAAAATAAATCCTGAGAAGTATACCCTTTTCCTTTAGGCTGTGGATGGTTATCCAAAGCAGCCCCCTGAACATATGAAAGCCAATGTCTATGCAATTCTAATCATCTCAAACAGGGTAGCCCATTTTTATAGTCTTATAAAGCCTCTTTATACCATTTATTTGCATTTTCATATGCCAGTTGTTGAATGGTTAACTTGCCAGTGTCTGTGTTATTGATAATTCTCTCACCAGTCTGCAATAGATGCACCACAAAATCCTGAAAATATTCATCAGGACCCTGATAAATGGAGGTCAGATCAAAGAATGTCTCACCCTGTGAAGGAAGTTCCCTCCAAGGCTTTGAGGCAGCTATTTTAATTTGTCAGCTATTTTAATTTGTCTGAATCCTGTTGTTAGGATACTGGAGGATGGGAAACTATGGAGGAGAGCTAAGTTTTCCCAACTGAAAACCAAGGTGACTCAAAAAAAAAAAAAAGACTTAATTTTAAGCCATTAAATTTGGGGTGATTTCTTTGGAAGCATTATTGAATTGATAGGTCATTGGTACCCTTATAATTGGCACCATGTACTTTGTCTTTTTATGGTCATAGACAGCTCAAGGTATAGTTGCTTGTCACTAACTTGGGAGGAGGTATTTCTATATGACCCCGGGAATTTTGACTCTGGAATTTTTTCTTGAAATATCCTCCAAAGTTTCAATCTCACAAACTGTCACTGCTGTGTGCTGCTTTCTGCTCACTGTCTGCCTTCCAAAGTCCATGACAATAATCTTATTGCCGGAAGTCAAATAATATATAAAACCCTAACTTCAAAAGAGTATTGCAAGTGTAATATTTAGCTATTGAGATGCTGACACATGGGAGGCTAGTACCAAGTACTAGCAGATTTAATAGTTAATGCTTTCATGACCTGCAACTTGAAAAAATATTACTAACCTAAATCTTCTTTTTCAGCCTTAGCTCTCCCTTCTCTTTAAATGTCCTCTTCCCTACCCAGAAAGGACAACTGGTGAGTTTATGACTATCCCAGCACTGTATTCATCGTACTTATCCCTTCCCTCACTTCAGCCCTGTCTGTTAAAATCCTGTTGATCTGTCAGAGCTAACTCAAACACCATTTACTCTAGTTAGCTTTTATAGATCCTCCTAAGAGAGAGTTCTCCTCTATCCTTTAAAATTCTTTTACATTTTGTACTTCTCTCATGGTGGCTTTTTTGCTTCACCTGGCATTATTGTAATATTTGTTTGTCATTAGTCACATGCTTTTACTATGTACCTTGGAAACAGGGATCATGTCTTAGTTATTTTAGTCCCGTGTAATACAACATTTTGGACAACATGTGCTGTCAGTGGACATTTACTACTTACTGAAAGACATTCACAGGCAGTGCTATGTATTGCACTACATGCTGAGATGAATCGGCATGGAAATCACCATCAAGGAGTTTCTAGGCTGCTTAAATTAGACAATGTTTTAGTCATGTACTCTCAAATAGGAAGATGTTCATAACACTTTAAGTTGGGCCACGGTTAGCAAGCTGGGGTTTCTCCTAACCTACTAGGGCAAGATTCAATACAAAAAGTGTAGGGAGAAGTAAAGAAACATATTCCCTTGAATCTCATGTTTAATTAATAAGATTTTGCTGTGGGAAGTACTTGAAGAAAGAACTAATAAAATACTCACAAATGTATTTTATATACTAGCCACTGTTAGTTTTTTTCAATCTTAGCTTAAGCACGGTAAAAAACAAGCTTTTGGGCTGGTAGTTCCAAGAAACACTCTGTTCTCAGTTCCTGCAGTACAGGAAGCTTCCTGGTACATGTTCCTCTCAAGTCGCATGACTTAATGACTGGTGGCATGTCTCATCTTCCTCCCAAGCTTCTGGTAGAAGAGACTGCTGATTGATTTGGCCTCCAGTCAGGCTATCTTTAATTGAGTCTAGCTGTTGACTTGACATTCACAGGATTTTGCTCTGCCATGTTCTATTAATAGGAGAATATGGGTGGAGTGGATTTGCTGGTGCCATATTCTACTCAGATGTTCATTGTGCTTTGGAAAAGAGAGAAAGCCAAGAAGGGAAGGAAGAGGCTCAGTCTGTGGTCTTCGTGCCCACCAGACTGTGGATCTATAAATTTCTCTACTCCATAGGCCTGAGTGAGACTTCTGTTGCATAGACCCACAGAGGATGAGCTTCTCTTTGTGAAAACACGTATGTAAAGTGTTGCATTCAGACACGACAGATGACTGCCCTCTGTTGTTTCAGAGTTAAGAAAATGGAGATTTCAAAACCTGGATGCCAGTGGAAAAATCAACCAATATAGCTGTCACTGAGGAAAGCAGCTCACAAGATTTTGTTTTACTCACTGCCAATCCCAACTTGCCAGTGTGCAGGCTGCATATGTTTAGAATTAGCAAGTAACGTTTTCTCCTTCACTTCTCAATTTCCCATCCCCCGCCCTTCCAGTTGCTTATTTGAAATGGAACTAAGCTTGCAGGCTTCTTGGAGGTCACCCATGTCTCAATACAGGTGCAGTGCAAACAGCTCTTTCCCAGATTAGCTCTTCCAACTGACCACCTTGCTCACTGACTCTCATTAGGTCTGGAGCTATTTTATTTTCATAGCTCTCTGGAGGGCTAACAAGCTTTTAAGAAACACCTGCAGCAACTCCAGATTCTACATAGAAACCTAAGTTTTCAGCAGCAGTTCCAAAGAGTACCTTGTTGGTGGGGCCAATTCTTTACCCAGATAAATGGAACTGTGGCCACGAGACCAACTTAATCCAACATCCACATTCACTTCTTTTCTGCAGTGATATGCCCAAGCTCTAATGCCTTCATTTCCCCTTCATTTGCAATAGCAAAGCCTCCTTGACCAGAAAAATAAATGTGCAGTTGGCAAGAGCTGAATAGAAGTCTGCTTAAACGATTTTTAATTTATGTTAAAATGCTAAGAGCAGTTTTCCAGGTCCCCATCGAATAGCTCACAAAATGAAATTTTCAAAGCCTACCTTTATAAAAGAACTAAAAGATTTAAAAACATTGCCTTTAATTTTAGCTACTCCATACTATATCTTTTATTTCTGCCCTCCCGGGATTCAAGCAGCTGGTTAGGAGTTTATTGGTCTTAGAACTGCGGTATGGAAGTCAGGGGCCAGTCTACTATTCCTGTCTCAAGAACAAAAAGTGTTATAACTGTGAGCTTATCATTTACGCTTTACACTCCCACTTCTCTTATTATGAAATGGAGACGGCCTTAGATGTGAAGCATGTTAAGAATCATAACTGCTTTTTAAAGAAAATATTTTGCATTCTTGGTGTTTTCACATTTGTAATGTTTATTCTGTTGATTGGCATTTGCTTTGAAATGAACCACAAAATAATTGGCTAAACTTACTCTCAATACTCTTGATTATTATAGCCTGATTTTAAAACCAGGTTAACTTTTGTCTGCCACTTGATATGCATCTAGGTTAACATTTCAACAATTGAATATTGAATGTAGATGCGGCTACGGAGATATATGCCAGATGATGAGAATTTAAAGAATAAGAATTCTCTAAAAAAATAAAAGTAGGTCACAAATGTGCTATTTTAAGGAAAATTTGCACAGTGCACTCTCTAAATAAATAGAAATACCTGTAAAATGATATCATATTGACTTACTTAGAAGGACAATCATTGATTATTCTTCATTGGAGTAGTGAATCATCTAATGTATTTTTGTGTTTTTAGATTTAGGTTTTTAAATTTGTCTAGCATTGTGCAATGTTCCATGGGAACACACACTAAGTCTTGTCTTTGATTTTACAGTTTACTTTAAGGGTATGAGATTTAAATGTATGTACATGTATGGGTGTGTGTGTCTTAACCCAAGTTAAGGGTGGTAAATGAAGTCCGTTAATTCTAAATGTAAGTAGCTCAGAAAAGAAATCAACAAGATTTCTTAGACCAGACAGTGAGGATAATCTAAACTCTCTGTGTCCTCATGAATGTTGTTTTACTCTCTATTCTGAGGCCACCTGCAAAAGCTCAGAGGATGCTCATTATCTCAAGAATTGGGTTAGGCTCAAGATTTGTTATGGCTCAGATCTACAGTGTCCCCTAAAACTCTCATGCATAAAGAGGCAGGGCTTTTACAAGGTGTTATGATTGTGGGGGCTTTATATCCATCTGTGGAGGTATCCACCAGTGAGCTCAGTGGCTGGGTATGCAGGTCCTGGTTAGAGGCAGGTCACTAGGAACTTGACTTGGGAGGGTATATCTCTTCTCGCCTCCTCCCTCTCCATTCTCTGCTTCCTGGCTTCCGTGATATAAGCAACTTTCTCTCTACCATTCCCATTCACCATGTTATTTCTGCTTTGGCTGCTTTGGCTGCTTTGGGTAACCAGGGACTAAACTGTAAGCCAAAATAAACCTCTCCTCTTGTAGGTTGTTAGTGTTAAGTATTGTGTCCTAGTGCTGAGAAAGTCACTAAGACAAGACCATTACTGACCCCACTGCTTGCTTCTCATTTCAATTGTTCTCTCTTTTTCTTTCGGTTGCATATTCTGGCCATGAGATGAGCACTTTGGCTCTGCCACACACTCTTACTGTGATATATTGCCTCACTACAGGCCTAAAAGCAACAGAGCCAACCTATCGTGAACTGAGACTAAGAGATCCCTCCTTGACCAATCTCACTGCCCCACACTCGGTTTGCAATTTATACACCATTCAAAGCTACTGCAGTTCTCAACCCTTTCTCTCAATGTACTTTTTTTTTATTTAAAAGAGGATACAACAGAATAAAACCAATCAAAACAAACCAGTGTAAATGATACAGGGTTTTAAAACATTATGAAATCAATAATAGTTACCATAATGCCTTTTGATGTCTTCAAAATAGCTACAGATAACATCAAACATAGTAAAAATCAAACAGAACAGAATAGAATAGAAACAAACAAATATAAAAACAAGACACTGAATGCAATAAAGGACTTCAAAACAAGCCAATACCTTGCTATTTTTGAAATAGCTGCTTCTGCCATTGGATTTAGCATAAACAAAGGAGAGTAAAATTCAACCCAGAAAAACAATAGAAATGATATAGGACATCAAAACAAGACCATAGGGAATCAACAATGACTACGACCCTCGGAAGGAGATGCCTTCCTAGATGCCACACTGCATACCGCTATCCTCTGAACAGATGATCAGACGGATGGCCTTAGGCCTGCAATGTCAGTGAAATACCAAAGCACCACAGGCATCCAATTGCATTTCACCTCCATAGCTATCATCACAGCCTGTGTTTCTCCGGATCAGCCAGTTGCTAATGGGGTGGGGCTGGGTGGGGCTGGGGAGGTACTTCTATTTTACCATCCTGTGCACTAGAAAAGGCTTGGGTCTGGCTGTCCCCAGGCTGGTGGCAGGCTGTGCACAGTGCTGGTTCCCAGACTGGGCTTGCTTTCTGGTACAGCCTTGTTCTCTCGGCCCCCAGTCTATGAATGGCATTGACTCATAGGGAGAGGCTTGGGGCTGGCTGTTCTGGGTACAGTGGTGGCCTACACATCTCTCTCAGTGTATTCTTTTGCAAATATTGTCACTTCTTATTCAAACACCTCTCTCTTGTCCCTCTACCACCTGTCTAACCCTTTTACTTACTTGCAACACTCTTGCAAGATTTGTGTTGTTTGTCTGGAACTCCCCTAGCTTTGCCAAACTCTCTACACAATTCCATGATGGCATATTTTGTTTTGAAATAGGTTGTGTTTGATTGAGACTGGACAGAAGTACCACTATCTTGATCAAAACCCATCATTTCAGGAAGTCGAAATCTCTATTTAACCTTTGGATCCTGGTTAAAACAGCTAGATTACTGAAATAGGGAATCGAAGTCCTCTCCTGATGTTTCCTTAAAGTCTCCTGTTGGGAGACACTCCTACCCCTTCCAAACCCTTCAAACTTTCCCTGAGTCTGTGACAGTTCTTTCTTCTGGCTGCCCCATCACAGAGGTCCGGCTCATGTTTGCCAGTAAACCTGCTTGGACTATTGAGTTCCCATCCTGCCTCTCCTCCTTTCAATTTTTATTTTTATACCTTTCAGGTTTTATACTTTTCTTTCAGCTCATACATCCTTTTGTAATCAGAATTTAGGATTGTTCGAGGCACAATTTAGGTGCTCAATAAATGAAGCAAGGAATGTTTAACTGATTTTTTACTTGAGTTTGCTTAATGTCCTTCTCATCTGATTGACTCACGTTCACTTAAGGTATGTTAGAAATTTAGATTACTTTTTTGTCTCTCACTAAGATGTTACTTCTGGAACTAGACTTTAAATATTGAGTTAACACCCCTGTGTAACCAAGAAGTAAAGCATTCCTAGCACATTTATTTTTCTTTTGCATGGTCCTACAGCTTCTCAGAGATTAGGCATTGTTCTGGCCTCTATCACCAGATGCTTGCTTTTGTAGAAATGGAGATATTTGCCCACTTTCCTGATTGGCTTTCTTGCTTAATGTTATAATTTGAAAAATTTAAATTACTGCATACAGCAGTGGTTCATTTAATGGTTGTATTGTGCCTTGTGGTAGAGTATACCACAACTTTCTACTCTAACTGTTAATAGATATTTAGGTTACTTCCAGTTTTAGGGTCTTATGAATGGACATATTATGAATAATTTTTTGTGTGTCTTTTGATACATACTTGTGAGTTTTTATTGAATTTCTGGGTAATAAGACATTTATGTTTTCTGTCTTTGTAGAAATATCTACAAAGTGATTCCTTTTTAAAGTGACTGTACCAAGATTTCCTCTTGTTTTGTTCTTTACCAACTCCTGATATTGCCAGTCTTATTATTTTTAATCCTTCTAGTAGACATGTAGTAGCTTTAATTTGCATTTTTCTAATGATTAACACTGAGCATTTAAAATTTCTTTTTCATTATTTGAATATACACTTTTGTAAATTTCCATTTTTCTATTGGGCTGTCTTTTGAAATCAATTTGTCAATAGTTTGTCTACTATTTTTTTTTTTTTTTTTTTTTTTTTTTTTTTTTTTTTTGGTACCAGGAATCAAACTCACGACCTTGCGCTTGCCAGGCAGGCACTTACACCACTGAGCTAAATTCCCAGCCCCTGTCTACTATTTTTTGCTTCAGTCTTTTCAAGAATATTTGACCTGTATTTTTCCTTTTTAAATATATTTTTGTCAAGTTTTGGATTAAGGATATCCTGGTCTAATGAGTTAGAAAATGTTCTCTCTTTTTCTGTACTCTGAAAATGTTTACTATGAGAGTGGTGATGTCTTTACTTTCTTCTCTAGAAGTCAGTGAAAATAATGCATAAGAGCATATATAGGCCCCGGGATCAAGCTGTGGGGGTGAATACTGGCTCGGCTGCTTTTCTGTAACTACCTTTGGGGAAATTATGTAGCTTCTTTGTGCCTCAACTTTCTGTTTCTATAAAATGGGGATAATAAAAGTAAATTTACTTTATTAAATCATTATCAGGTTCTAATGTGTTACCTGTCCAATTCTTAGTGTTACTTTTTGATACATTATGGGAGTTTAAAAATCAATAGCTATTACTGTTATTTATCATCTTAATTAGGGTTTTGCTTATCTGTAGAAGCTGAAGCTATCTCTTTTTTTATAATACTGACTCAACAGTAAGCCTTACATGGATCAAGGAAGTACAACCTTTTAAGGGGATACCAGGATCCTTTGCACTTGGCCTTTTTTCCTGCACATTTTTCTCTGTTTTGTGAAATGTCAGGAAACAGACATAAGACGCTTTCCATGGAACTAGTACCCAGAAAAAGACATGGGCCTTAGTTATACTACTTTCTTGGGGTTTTGGCAGTGTCCTAGGTGGATGTGGGTCCATATAGCAAATATTCCAGTGCTTAGAGAGAAGTTAGGACTTTTGACTGTCTGAGTAATTGACCTCTGAGATCTTCAGCATTTCGCTTTAAGGAGAGGAAGCCTTGCCTTTCCCGGATGTGGTTTGAATTCCTGATTTGGTTGTTGTTAGGGGCTCTAAATATTCTGTGCAGGTTTGCAGCAGTGACAGTCACTGCCATGCAGATCTCTCCCCTCCCCTCCACACTTGTTCAGCCTTTGTGTCACTAAGATACCATTGAAGTAGGACGTTTGTTTTCATCTTCCTTATATCTGAGACTTAAGCTACATGGTCTCCAATTAACTATGAAACCATGGGTACCACATCTTCTCCGGAAAACTCCTAGACATTAGGGTTACACAGATTTCCTAGCATTCTCTTTAATCTTCTAGCTTCACTGGTTTTCTCTCTGCTTTTTTTGTGTCTTGTCTCATGTCTGCTTTTTGCTTGAGGTTGAATTATCTATGCCAGCCCTCTCATACTTACTCCCACCTCTGACTAACACACAGAGTCCTCTCAGGGAGTCTCCAACCTATAGTACTACATGATGCCAGGCATGTATGGTCCTTTCTGAGCTAAATAAATAAATAAATGGCAGAAACTATTGGAGGTTCCCAATGGTCACACATGCATGTTCTCCTGAGGAGACATCACTCCATTCTGTGTATCTTGTGATCCAGCACAGGTATCTTTGCCACTTCAAAAAGTAATTTTTATGAGTTTTTACTTTTACTTAACCTCCATTTTTGAAATTCTATTCATCTTTCATAGCAGAGGTCACCTATTTGTGATGTCCTTCTCATGTCAGAATGAGATTACTGCTTTGAATTCCCATTACATTTCATCTATATCCCTATTGTAATGTTCTCAACAGTAACACACATGAATCAATTCAGAATTCTAAATGTGCAAGCTAAAAGAGTTTACTTTTCAGTCACTCAGTTGTATCTTTTGTCAAGTCATAGATGGTTTTTCCCTGTCTCTCAGAAGTTTCATCTAAATTTACATATATGGTAAAGACATAGCCAAGAACACATTTTACCCTTGACTTGGGACTCAGCACAGGGACTTATTTTGGCCACTGGGATATTAGCAGGCATGACATGATCAGAAGCTTGAAATACATGCAGGAGCCCGATGATGTGGACAAGACTACGGAAAATAACAAGAGAAAGCATAGTAACTATGGTTGATCACCTAATATTGTGGTCTTATGAGTTTTTTTCACTGCATGTTTTTCTAGGAATTTGTTTTGCTGTCTTGTTATGATCTGTTTTCCCCTTTTATACAGAGAGGATAGATATACATGTAGAAATTCACGCATGAGAAGATTCTTTTAAAAAACTATTTACAGGAACAGATTATATAATGCAATATGTAATGAACAGATACTCTGAAGAAGAACAGACACTAAGAAACCCAATACTAATTTTGTAGCATTATGATATAAAATCTAGCAATACTTGATCAGAGTGATATTAGTCTAGTCTCTTAAGTTCATTATCAGCATATGTAAATATGAGGACAGCTACTATGAAGAGAATGAGAGACACTATGGTAGTTATTGTTGTCTTCCCCAATGTCAGATCTTGAAGACCTAAAAAGCCTTCATCATCCTGTAATGATTTGATTAGTTCTATAATATGCAGTATGTATTTAATGTGTGTGAAGATGGGGACAACTCTTTGGAAGAAACTAGACACAATTAGATAGACAGTGAAGATCTCCAGTGGACTTGCTTTGAAATCTGTATTTCTTTAAATTGTTTTTTAAACTGTTTTGATATGTTTAATCTTATCCTCTTTAAGATATAAAACAAGTGTGTAGGACTGATAACCATATTACTGAGTTTTTGTTAGATCATTGATCAGAACTGTTGGCAGTGTCACTATTTGAATGTCATTTTACATACTTTAATTTTGTAACCTGAACAGCTATTTTTAAAATGACAATATGTAACCTATCAACTGGCGATTTCTTACATTTATTTTTCTGTAATTCTTTACTATTTCTACCCTTTTTTATCTCCATGTATTTTTTCTTTCTCTTTAAATAAAAAAAAAAGAACCAATTGCTAAAAAAAAAAAAAAAGAAATACATGCAGGATTAAATTTGCTCAGTCTTGTACCTTCAGTAGCACTGTGACTTTAAAGAACAAGGCTGAGCCAGACTGCTCATGTCAGAAAACGCATGAGAAGCATGTACCACAGATTTTATTCCTTATCTCACCAGTCTAGACCTGCAACACATAAGTTAAATAGTATTTGAAGCCACAGAAGTTTGAGATAGTTTGTTGTTCAGCATTTTTTGGTAAGAACTAATACATCATTTAAATCTGAGACAAGTAATGAGATTTTAGTAGGTTTTATGTTGTTGAATATGTCACTATTCCTATATACTGTTTGGTCATCAGTCCATTAAAATGGCCATTATAGCTTTCTCATGTTGGCCAACAGGTATCTAGCATCCAGTGCTACCCTTTCTCAGGCGCTTTTATCATATCTCCACGCCACACTGGGGCATGGGAAACTCAGGCTGTCCACGGAAGTCCTGCTTTTCCAGCTTTTACCATTTATGAATGCTGCAGGTTACAGTGAATATTTCTGTGTCTTTGTACCTGCTTTTTCTCTGAAAGATTTATTATGCATTTCTAGTATTTGTTGTCTACCCAGGAATGGAGTTGAAGGACAGTAGTTACCCTGTACTATAAAGCAGCTCGGAAAGACCTGTCACCTCCCTCTGTTTCTCATGATAATCAAAGCATAGACCTCCAGACATATCCAATTCAAGTCTCTTTCCTAACTGTGAGACCTACCTATCCAACTGCCTGCTTAAGTCCCCCTCTCAGAAGTTTAGATCTTCGGGAGAGGTCTCAAGTTTGTCCAAAATGGAACACATCCTTGCCTTGATCTAATCTTTCTCCAGGATCCTTATTTCAGTACTTGGCATCACCATCTACCGATTGTCTGGAAGACCTAGAAACTTGATTTCCAAAGCTCTGATCAGATTTCCAGTTGCTGATATTTTCTTTCTATTTAAAGAATCTTTTAGTTGAAGTATAGCACCACATGAAGGTGTGCAATTCATGAATATGGATCTTGATGACTTTTCACAAGGTGAACATATCCACTGTCTCATCCACTCCGCTCAAGAAATCCAGTGGTACCAGCACCCTAGAACCAGTCTTAGCCCTCTTCTAGTAGCAATCTTCTCCAAGGTCTCCACTGTCATTCTGTCCCTACAGGTTTGTTTGGTAGTTCTTGAACTTCCCCTAAGTAGGTACATCCAACATGTACTCTTTTGGGTTTTCTTTGGCTAAGCATTATCTTTGTGAAATTCATAGTATGTATGGCAATAGTCATTCTTTCCCATTCTTTTGGATGAATAAATTCATTTTTCTACTTCTGTTGATTTCTATCTGGGTTGTTTCCAGTTTTTATCATTTATGAATATTGCTGGCTACAGTGAACATTTCTGTATCATTGTATCTGCTTTCTCTCTGAAAGATTTATTATGCATTTCCATTATTTGTTATCTACCCAGGAATGGAATTGTCCACCATAGGTGGACATGTGTTCAGTGTTAGCAGATATTTTCAGTTTTCTGAAGAGATTATACTAATTTAAATTCCCATTATCAAGGAATGAAAATTTTAATGACCTGACGTTTTTGCCAACATTGGGCATTTCTCTGTTTAGTCATTCTAGTGTGTGGATAGTGATTTTTGGTTCTGTTTTATAACTTTCATTTGCCAGATGGTGACTAATGTGATTGAATATCCTTATATTGGCAATTAATGTATCTTTGTTTCTAAAATTCCTGCTCAGTCTTTGTTTAAATTGTTATTAGTCTGCCTTTTGCTCCTCTTGTAAGTAGTAGAGGTCTTTTTGTGGGATATACTTTTGCACATATCCTATATGTTTGTCTGGATATTGCAAATATCTCCTGGTTTTTGGCTTATCTTTAGTTCTTTTAATACCTTCTTCTGAAAGAAATGTTTAATTAAATGAAATCTAGTTCTCAATATCTCAATATTTCTTTTTGTGAATCTTTTGATTTTATGTAAGAAATTGTTTCCTAAGCCCACATTATAGCTATATCCTCCTATTTTCTTCTTTCTAGTAGTTTATTGTTTTACATTTTGGTCTGTTATCCATGCAAAAGGTGATAGTATACTGACAAGTGATACAAATACTGCATTTCTATTTGTAATAATAGGGCCTAGTACCCTTGTTGGTTTGGTGTTATCTCTGGCTTATTTTATATGGCTTCAGTATGCTAAAGTACTGTTGTAGTTTGAGTTTACAAAGGAAACAATTTAATACAGAACACATAATTTATAGCATTATTTTATAATATTTGCCCAAAGAATGAAATGCAAAAAAGTACAAGAGATCTGTCCACACATTAGAGACCCAAAAATGCAGCTAAGGGACTGGGTCCCATGGCAATGTCCTCTGTGAATACAGCTGAAGACTTGGAGCCCATGCCAATGTCTCCTAAAGTCTAACTGGAGGCCAAGCCTGTTTCAAAGATCTCCTCTGGAAAGGCCCAAAGGTCCGTGGTGGACCATAGAAAGTCTGTGCAAGCTGGATGAAGAATCTGTGCCAGCAGGCTGAGGGATCTTCCCTGGAGCCAGGAAGTGACACTCAAAGTAAAGACCATAGTTCCCTCAAAGAGGACCACAGCCATCCTTAGCAATAGCGAGGTCCTGAGCTCCTCTGGTGAGAACAGTTGAGTCATATCAGGATAGGCAGTGTGCCACGCTTCTCTAGGAGACTCAACAGTGTACCTCTTCCTGTCTAGCTCTCTTTTTTATGCTGTTGGCAGCAATCCACATCCAGCAACACACAGAGTCAGTTCAGCTGGGTGTTACAAATTGACCACCAGTTATCAGTTTACCACAAGTACCTTTCTTTCGCATCTAATTTGTGGACACTTTTTATTATGTAAGGATGCTGAATGTTTTCAAATGCTTTTGCTACATCTATTGAGATGATTGTATGCTATTTATATTTCATTTTGCTAATGTTTTAGATCACATTTCTTGACTTGAATATATTGAATTATATTTACATTCCTGGGATAACATTCTCCTTGAAAATGGTTTATGCTTTTTTTATGTGCTATTAAATCTGGTTTGCTAATATTTGATTAAGAATTTATGCTTATCAGAAATATTGACCTGTAATTTTCTTTCCATGAAATATTTTTGTCTGATTGTGGTATCCTTATAAAGTTACTTTAGAAGTGTTCCTTCATTTTTTGAAATAATTTAAGAAATGTTTATATTAGTTCTTTAAATGTTTGATAAGGTTCAACCATGGGAATCATGGACAGGTTTTTTTCTTTTGATGGGAGACTTTTTATTTTTGATTCAATTTTTTAATTCACTATTTATCTTTAGGTTTTCTATTCATTATTGAGTATTAGCAGGATACATATATCAGGGAATTTAATAATTTCTGCTAGATTATCCAATTTGTTGGTGTATAATTATTCATAATCTTTTTTATATTTTTGTACTGTCAGTGATATGTCTTCTTTTTATTTCTTATTTTGTTTATTTGACTCCACTCTTTCTTAACCTACCTAAAAGTTGGAAATTTTCTTTATCTTCTCAACAATGACTCAGTTTTTAAATCTTTTCTATTGTTTACTAATATCTGTTTCATTTGTTTGTGTTCTTATTTTTTATATTTTTTTTCTATTGACTTTATTCTTAGTTGTTTCTTTCTGGAGTTATTATTATAAGATATAGAACATTAAGTTTTTTATTTGAGATCTTTCTTTTTCTTTTTTTCGGATATGGATGTTTGTTGCAATAAACTTCCCTCTTAACTGCTTTGGCTGTACTGTCTAGGTCTTTTGCGTGGTTTTTCTATTCTTGTTTATTTCAAGATATTTTAAAAATTTCTTTCAATTTCTTTTACCTATTGTTTGTTCAAGAGCTTGGTGTTTAATTTCTATATATTTGTGGGTTTTCCAGGATTTTTCCTGTTAACTGATTTCTAGTTTCATAACATTGTGGTCAGAAAAGACACTTGATATCTGTTATGGTTTGTGCCTGTATGGTTTGTACCCAAAGTCTCTTATAGTCATTGAGGGCACACTTGTTTGAAGTGGCTGAATCTAGAGTTTGTGATTTGAGTCATGATCTAGTGCTGGGATTAAGGTTTGAGTGCTACCCTGTCCTAGAATGGGTATGCATGCACCGTAAGGGAGAGAAAGATGCTTGCTCTTCTCTCCTCTCCTCTTTTGTTGCTTTTAGAATCTTCTGGTGCCATGAATGGGTGCCTCATGCCATGTGCCGCTGCTTTGGAGCCAGCTGATTATGGACTGAAACCTTTACAACCTGTGAGCTAAATACATTTTTCATCCTTTTAATTTTGGATGTCAGGTATTTTGTCCCAGGAATGAGAGAAAAGTAACTAAAACAGAAGTACCAGAAGTGAGGTTGTTATTATGACCACAACTAACCATGTGGTTCAGGAGGCTTTGGAAATACCTTGGGGAAGTTTGGAAAGTTTCAGAGCTAAATCTTTCAGAGCTGAAAAAGTAGCAATGGAATGCCTTAGGCTGTTCTGTATGGGAGATTCTGGCCAGAGTGTAGAATACCAGAGGCTGATAGAAATCCTGCCATTAAAGACCAGGCCTGGGAGATTTCTTTTGGGAAGAAGGACTGTACTGGATGTTGGACTCTAGATCATGTGTGTTATGGCTTGGCAGAAAGCTTGTCTGTATTTTGTTCATGTCTGGAGACATTGCCTGAGACTAAGATTAAGGGCAACAGATTAATTAATTTGGCAGAAGAAATTTCAATCAGTCCATTGTTGAGGGGATGGCATGGCTATTGCTGGGAGCTTTTAGCCAGATTAATGTTTAGAATCAAGAGTAAAGAGGCCAGAAGAATGACTTAAAACATTGTGAATCTGGCCAGAAAGGAAGCTCCAGTAAATCTGTGTTCTGCAAAGAGAGAAAAAAGGAGGCCTTGATGGCTGAGAAGGAACAGTAAAGAAAAGATGGCCTGAGGGTACCGCAGGAAGCAGAAGGGCTGCACCCTTTGTAAGCTCAAAAGTGCAAAAGTGAAAAATGTTGCCTTGAGAAGGAAGCCCTAGAGCATCATGTTCCAGAATGGCAGCAGCCTGGAGAATTTTTTCTTGGGAAAACTCTAGATTCAGCCACTTCAAAAAAGTGTGCTCAGTGATCCAGGTACTTCCCCTAAGAGAGAGAAAAACCTGGCTACTGTTCCTTCTGGGAGGAGACCTTGGCATCATCAACACAGCACTGGTTTTAAGTATATCCAGAATGGCAGAGCTGTGGGATAAGGATGGTTTCTTCCCAGATTTCAGAAGGCCTGGGACACTAAGCAGTGTCCCTCTGAGAGGGAAGTGTATGAAGCTGTGAGCATGAAGCCAAAGGTGAAGTGGAGACCCTAGATGTTTGGAAAAGCAAGGAACATATATTGTCTAAAGAAACCTGCAAGGGAGGAGCAGTACCAGCCCAAGAGAAAAGCCATGGGAGTTACAAAAACCAGAGTGCCATAGGAGCAGAGCCACCTATGTTCTTTGGATCTCACAACTTACCACAGATTGTCTTGGATTCTGCACATGGAAATGCAGGATTTATTATTTGCCTTGCTGGATTTTGAACTAGCTTTTGTCCCATTCCTTTGTATCCCTAGTTGGTAACTTCAGGAATGGAAATGTCTGTCTTGTGCCACTGAATATTGGAAGTGTTTAACTTTCTTTTCATTTGTACATGGATTCACAGCTAAGAGTTAGTCCTAAGTTTCAGAAGAGACTTGGGAGTTGGACTCTCAAGGAATGCTGAAACTGTTAGGACTTTGGGAAGTCTTAGAGATGGATCAAATGCCTCTTGTGTGAAGGAAGGTAAATGAGTCTATAGGAGGCCACAGGTAAAATATTATGGATTTTGTCTGAATGTCCCCTCAAAGCCTCATGTAGTCATGGGGAGAGGACTCTTTGGAGGTGGCTGAATCTAGAGTTTGTGATTGATTTGTGGTCTCATGCTGCGAGTAAGTGAGTGAGGCTTGCTCTCACCTCCTCTCTTGTTGCTTTTGGAATCTTCTGATGCCATGAATGGTTGCCCCTGTGCCATAGGCCACACTGCCTTAGATTCAGTTGATTATGGACTGAAATCTCTACAAACTGTGAGCTAAATAAACTTTTCATCCTTTTAACTAACTAAAGTAACTAAGATAATATCATTTCATTACTTTAAAGTTTATTCAGATTTGTTTTGCGAACTAACAAATGATCTGTCCTGGAGAATGTTTTTGAGGAGAAAGAGTATTCTATTGCCATTGAATGGACTGTTCTACACATGTCCTTTAGGTTCATTTGGTCTCAAATGTCACCGAGATCTAATATTTTCTTTTTCTTTTTTTTGTCTAGATGACCTGCCCATTGTATAATGTGGGGTATTGATGTATTATTACTATTATAGTAGTGCTTCTCTCTCAATCATTTAGTATTTACTTTATATATTTACTAAATATATAAATAGATAGATAGTATATCTGTTTAGATGCTCTGATGCTGGTGTATGTACTTTTATAATTGTTGTAGTATCTTCTTGATCTTTATCTCTTATTGGATTGTTTGATTAAATTGTATTTTATGTGATGTAAGTATAGCTACTTCTTCTGCTCCATTTTGGTTTTCATTTGTATAGAATATCCTCTCCAGTCCTTCCCTTCTGTTTATGTGTGAGGTTAAAGAGAGTCTCTTCTAGGCTCTATATTATGGATGGCAAACCTTTTAGGGCTTTCAGTGATGCAAACAGCCTGCTGTGGCATGCATACCGTGAGTCCCCCACTACTGCTCTATATAGTTGGAGGTTTTCTTCCCCACCACATCTGTTCAGCCACTCTGTGCTTTTGATTGGAGAATTTAATATGTTTATATTCAAAGTAATTATTTTTAAGTAAGGACTTATACTGTCATTTTGCTTTTTGTTCTCTAATGGTTTTTTAGGTTCTTTGTTTCCACTTTCCACCTCTTTCTGTCTTCCTTGGTGGCTTAAGGTTTTCCTGGAGTGCTTTGTGTACTTTCGTATCTATTTTAGGTTTTTACTTGTGGTTAGAGTGAAACTTGCACAAAGCATCCGATAACTACAGCAGGTTATTTTAAGTAGATAAAAATTTTACCTTCATGTGCACATATTCTATACTTTTACTCCCTGCTCCTTGTATTTTATGTTAATGTCATAACACGTTTTTTATAATTTGTATCTCCTAACAAATTATTTCAGTTTCAGTTATTTTTAATAATTTTGTGAAGAAAATCTTAACATTGATCTAAGCAGTGACTTTTTAAAATACGACCTCAAAAGCTTAGGCTATAAAATCAAATATAGACAAATGGAATTGAATCAAACTAAAAAAATTTGCTCAACATGGAAAGCAATCAAGAAAGTGGAGAGATCATCTATGGAAGAATAGAAAATATTTTCAATCCATATGTCTGAAAAGGGGTTAATGTCCAAACTATATAAGGAATCAAAGATTCCCCAAAACTAAAGAAAAACAAAAACAGTTTTAAGGTAAATAGAAGTGATATCACATGCCATAATCCTAGCTATGCGGGAGACTGAGATGGGAAGATGGCAAATTTGAGACCAGCCTGAAAAACTTAGCAAGATCCTGTCTTAAAATAAAATTTACAGAAGGGCTGCGATTTAGCTCAGTACTCCCTAGTACCAGAAGAAAGAGAACATGAATTTATATTTCTCAACAGAAGACATACTACACTAATGACCAACAGGTATATGAAAAATGCTCATTATCAAGAAATATAAATTAAAACCAAAGAGATGTCACCTTATATCTCTTAGAATGGTTATTATCAAATAGATAAAAATCAAAAGGTGTACAGATTTCAGTTACCCAGAATTAGTAAATTCTGGAGCTTTACCTTGAACCATGGTGAATATAGTTAATAATAATAACAATAATGTATTATATAACTACAAAATTATTAAGAGGGTAAGTCTCAAATGTTCCTATTTTTTGTCTCTCTGCCTCTCTGTCTCTGTTTCTCTCTCACACGCACTATACACACATGATAACTATGTCAAGTGATCAAGATAATAGTTAGCTCTGTTTTGGTAATCATATTACAATGCATACATTTATCAAATTATCACTTTGCACACTTAAGTACATACCTTAATAAAGTTGGAAACATGATAACATATACTCACAGATGCAACCTCTGAAGTAAAATGTAAATGTTATTTACTATTATCTATTCAGGGGTTTGGGTTAATAATAGTGGTCTTGAAATAAGGGAGCAAAATTCCCAACCCACTAGATGTCTGGTATGAGTTCGTGTTCTCTAAAATTGAAGAATGAAATTTAAGAATAACAGAGGTGAAGAACACAATGTATTTACTGAGAGAAAGAAAGCTGTCTGAGAGAGAGACAGAAGGGGTCCTGAGTGGGTTGCCAAAGACTCTTATCTTTTCTAGGGACTTTTATAGAGCTAAACCACAAAGTGAGGCAGGTCTAAGGTGCGGAAAACATGGGAACTCAAAAGGTGCCCATAAGGTGGGACAGAACTGTGGTCAACCTGTATGACCAATTGCACAGGTAAAATTGATTAAATCAGGGACAAATGGGGAAGCAAGTCACATAGCAAGCAAGCTTGAAGAGCAGTGACTCTTCCTGTAGGGGGTTGGGATGGTGACTCCTGGCTTCCCCAGGGTGATAGAGACCTAGTTAGAATATCAATTCCTGATGCTTAACCTTAGGAAGTCTGTGGGTGCATTGACTCATCTTTTGTCTGGAGGTCTGGCCCACAGCAGATATGTCTGTCTCCCCCACAGTTATAACAAGGTCTTCTGCACTCGCTCCTTGGAGGACCTATCCCTGTCTGACTGCCTATAATATTTTTATCTAACTCATTGTCTATAGCAGTATCATCAGATGCAATCATTATGTATTACAAAAATATACTAATAAAATGGAAATATAAAGAGCAAAATAAAAGAAACTCTGAACCAAAATAAAACTTTTTCTTTAAGATGCAGGTATTTTGACCCAGTAATTTGGAAAGTTAACACAAAACACTGGTATCAAGAGGGCGCTGTTGATGTGATTGTACCTAACCATGTAGTTCAGGAATCTTTGGATATGCTTTGCCGGAGTATTTTGGAAAGGTTTGAAGATACTGGCTGGAGAATTTCTAGAATGGTGTTAGCCAAGCTTTATGGGATATTATCGTTGGAGCTTAGAGGACTAGAATGCTGATCAGAATGTGGGTAGTAAAGACTAAATTCATGAAATTTCAAATGAGAGTGAAGGAAACCAGATGCGAAGCCATTTTGTCCATGTCCTAAGACTGTGAAAGGTGAATTTAAAGGTGGTAGACTAATTGATCTGATAGGAATTTCAAGGCTGCTAAGCATTCAAGGTCTGGCATAGGTACTATCGGCTACTTTTAGCCAGATGAATAGTGAGATGCAGCAGCAAATGGCAGAGCTGAGGGATCTGAAAAGTTTGTAGTTTTGCCAGATGTGAAGTGATTACAGAATTTGTCAGTTGAAAGTACGACTGCTGAAACTGTTAGTATTAAAAAGAATCAAATACTTTGCATCATGACAATAGGGAAGATTGCTAGAAGGCCTCATAGGAATAGGCCAGACCCCCACTCATCACAGGCTCAAGGCTGCAAAACTGCAGAGCTTTCATTGGAGAAGAGAGCCCCTGGGCCCCCTGATGGAGGATGGTTGCCTAGGGAACTGTTTCTCCAGGATTCATTTCACCTTGCTCAGTCACCCAGGCACTCAAAGGCCAAGGAAGGCATAATCCGAGGGGGCGTGGCTGTTGCACAAACTGGAGCTCACCTTGGTGTCATCCAATGGCTCTGATTTTACTGGCATAAAGAATACAAGATTTTGGTGTCAGAGGGGCTTCATCTAGAATCCAGAGGGTCTGGGAGGCCAGAGAGTATGCCCATGAGAGGGAGGCAGTGGATGAAGTGGTAAGAGCTTTAGCTGAGGGTGCAGTGGAGACTCTGCGACTGGGAGATGCCAAGAATGTGCAAAGTGTGCTGAGGCAAACGAAGTAATGTGCAAAGTCTGCAGAAGAAAGAGGCCAGCCGGGATTTAGTTCAGGTGTGTAAGTGCCTTCCTGGTGGATGCAAGGTCCTAAGTTTGATCTCCAGTAAAAAAAGAAGAAGAAGAAAGAGGCGATGTAGGTTGCAACCAGCAAGGCCATAGATGCACAGCTGCCCCAGCCCTTTGGCATTCACCACCTGCCCGGGGGGTTGGACATGGAGTTATAGGCTTTAATGTTTTCCTTGCTAGTTTTCAGTCTTTTTTGTTTAATTCCTTTCTAAATTACCTTACTGGGAATTGTTTTCCTCTATTAATGGAATTGTTCACTCCATGCCATTGTACACATGTTGGAAGTACCTAACTTTCTTGTTTGTACACAGGTTCACAGCTAAGAGTTTTCCTTGTCTCAGTGAGACTTTGCAGAGTCTCAGCGGAGACTTTGGATTTCTCATGAATGCAAGAACTGTTAAGAATTTGATGACTGTTAGAGAGGGACTAGATGTATTTTGCATAATGAGATGACTATGAGCATTTTGGGGCCTGGGGCAGAATTTTATGGTTTAGATATAGAATGTCCCACCAAATGTCATGTTTTCGGAAGGTCATTGGTTCATGAGGGCTCTGTACTCAGCAGTGGATTATTTTATTTCATTCTCTGTCTATATCTATTCCCATACTAACCATTTTTGGCTTTGTCCTCATCAAATGATTTTGTTTGTTTTTAAAATTAGCATAACCATATTCACTAGGTTTTCTTTTGTGGCCTATTTTGCTCAACATAATTTGTAAGAAAGACATTAATGTTGCCTCAGGCGTCAGTACTGCTGATGTGCTGTAGCTGGCTCACAGAGCTTGCAGTTGTGTCCATTTCTTTCCACCTTTACATTCTGTGACTTTCTTTATAAGTTGGAATTGGTCATGGTGCAAGTATTTATACCCCCAAATCAGAAAATGTTGTCAATTAGAATTTTTTCCCTTAGAGAGCCAATTATTAAGTCTTTACCAGAACATTATTCGGTAGTTTGTTCTTTTTCTTCTTTTTAAAGTAAATGTAAGGTTTTTTTTTTTTTTAATTTAGAGGAAAAAAAGTAAAACAGAAAAAAGGGTAGAAATAACACAAAATTTAAAAAAAGAGTAAGAAATCACTAGTTGGTAAATTACATATTGTTATCTTAGAAGTAGTTGCTCATATCACAAAATCAAAGCATAAAAAATGGACAAACAATGAGAGTACAAACCATTCTGTTTGATGAACTAACAAAAATTTAGCAGTATGGTTATCTATCATGCACTCTTAAACATATATACAGTTATATCCTTTAGAGTACTTTTTTCCCTTTCATTATTACAGTATCTATTATATAGATTTTGGATCTTATTACTCTTTCAGTTTATTATTATTATTTTTCATACTAGAGAGACAATATGACATTTGCAAATGTGAGTGTGATTTATTTCACTTATGAGGATAGTCTCAAGTTGCCTCCCTTTAGCTATAAAAGCCTCAAGATCATCCTTCTTTATAGCTGAATAATATTCCATTGTATAAAAATACCACATCTGTTTATCCATTCTGCGGTTGATGGACATTTTGGTTGTTTCCAAGATTTAGCTATTACAAATTGCACTGCTATAAACAAGGGTGCATATATATCACTGAGACATGAACTTCACTGACTAAGCGTTCTAGTACAGTGCTGAGAGCATGTGATGACAGTGCACATTCTCATGCTTAAGACACTGGTAGTGGTCACCCTCGGAGGATGGTGACAGTGGTACCCTTGGCCCAGGTGCTGCTAAGTGTCCTGCACTGCACAAGCCATACTCCTACAACAAAGAGTTATGTGAGCCAACAGGTCAATGATGTTAAGGTTGAGAAACCCTGATATGAGAGAAAGCAGACTATCATAGAGTGTGACTGTGTCATCAGTATCCAAACAAGGAGAAAACATACTCTCATCATTATCAAAACACACTAAAATCTAATGCTTTCTAGACAGATTTCGTGTAAAAAATGTTTAATGATTTGCAACAACTTGGGGCTTAAAAACATGTTTGGGTTATCTAGAAAATCAATTTATGTGGACACTTATTTCCAAATAATGCCAAGTGAGTAAAGTACTGCAGAAGAGAAATACTCCTTTACAATTTTTATATTGTTCAACAACAATTTTGGAAAAACTTCTGGCTTACTGGTTTGATAGCTGCACAAAAAGCTCACTAAGAAAAGTTCTGAAACAAACTGTGTGTGGTTTACACCCAGAGCATTCTTCCTCCCTAAAGGAACTTCACTACAATAGTCGGCCCAGCCTCATCAGCATCTGGCGCTCAGCTGGAAGCTCATTTCGAAGGGGTCCTCCTGCAGACCAGTCCTCCCTTTCGTCCTCAGAGGCATGGAACACTCAGCTGGAGCATGGAAGAACCAACTAAATTTGGTGGAATTGCAGCAGTTTTTAGGAATTTACCTCCTAGGGTGAGAGAGGGGAGGAAGGGCAGCATGGAAGGGAATTATGCAGAAGTTCAGGAAAGGATAAAATGTGCTGGAAATAAAATGAATAAGTAACATCTGGAAATTGATTGAAAAGAGACAACGAATGAAAGTACATCCGTGGAAGAGGAAATAGGACTAAAATTGTCATAGATCTGAGAGTGGGAGCCTAGAGAAAGTTCTATCAACAGCAACAACAGACGCTGTGGATGAAACAAAGTTGGTTTTGCTTCCTGACCAAGAAATCTCTTAATTGTATTTCAGCAAGTTTTGCAAACCATAAAATGCAGGCAGAAAAGCATCCCAGAAGAACTAGAGACTCCAGGAGTAAGAAGAAATGGCACTATTGAATCAAAATTTTTAAAAAAAGATGCAGAGTTGAGTAGAGATGGTGTTTATACTGACAGGAATTTGTTGGGCTTTGCCTCTTGAATCACTGAAATCATGTCTTCACGTTTGGCCTCTATCCTCAAAGAAATATTTTCTTGAGCCCGGTAAAGCTGCTCAGATGACACTGGTTTGTAATGCAGCATAAGTAAACACTTTCTTCATTTGTTTATAACTTAACACCGAATAATACCATGCTGGTATGGTTGGTCATAAATCATGCTATCATCACACTCTATAATCATTTGGAACCTGTCATAATTTTTCCTACCCTTCTGCAGGATGAAGTGAATCTAGAATTGTTGATTAGCCCCTAGAGTCCTCAAGTCATGGGGAATGAATGTGTAATGCAATTTGAGATGTAAAATGATGCTATCTTGCCAAATTTCCAAGGCATCAGGATGAAGACCACCAGAACTGTCAACTAACATTTCCTGTGGACACTCAAAAGCAGGTCAGAATGCCTTTTGTGGCTACTACAGTGGTACATCAGTTCACAAGCTTAATTTGTTCCATGATGTTCATGGTTGTGGACTGAATTGGCTGCAGACTGGATGACATTTATCCATAAAGTTCAATGTAAATAAGGTTAATCTATTCTGAACTGTATGTATTTTTTAACCACAAAAATATGCAACAAAGTACAATTTGGTACAGTATGAAGAAAGGGAACACTAACCTTTCTTGAGATGACTTCTGACATGGAACTCAAGAAGCTGAATGGGGAAGAAGTTATGGTTTGGAAGGACAGTCCTCCACCATAAGGACATCAGGGACATCTTCAGGGGCTTCCTCTCTTCTTTGTCTCGTAGCTGCAAGGTCAATTTTGATGAAAAATTTGTCTAATCACTTGTTTTTTCCTGCATTGTATAGCCCTCTGGAAGTGAGACACCAAGATACTATTCATTATAGTTCATTATTGTTCAATATAGTTCTGTATTGTTCATTATAGTTATGTTGGATTTGTGTTCCTCAAAGAAACCCTGGTATTCATTCCATTTTTCCCAAATGGATTTTTGCACATCATGCTAACTTCCTGCCTGTCTTCCTCTTCTCAGTGGAATGCTCCTCAATAAACACCCCTTGCTGCTCACTCTGGAGTTCAGAGAGTGCTTCCATCAGCTCCTCCTTCTGGTTCTCAGAAAGCGCCTGTGTGTCTGTACCATCATGTCCAGACCCTTACTGTTGCCTATGGAAACAGTCTTCTTTATTACCTTGCATCAGACCCTTCTAAGTCACATGCAGTTACACATTCTGGCCACAACTTCCTCCAGACTGAGTTAAGGTTTGGTACATAATATCTTCCCAGGCTTTGTCAATGAGGTTGATGCAGTGGGAGGACACTGAAATGTTTCTTCCAGATCTCTTTTGAGTCAAGGATGTCTTCTCAGTGACATTAAAACACCTGATGAAAAGCCCTTTTTACAGTTCTCGAAATTTCAGATCACTTGCTCTTCCAGCACCATGTCCACTGCTTGCTTAACATTATTACTCCTTTTGCCACATCAGCTCCTTTAATGACATCTTTTTTCTTCAAAATCATCAAGATTGTCAACTTTGACATCTTATTCTCCAAGGCCATATCAGTCTCATGAAAACAACACTGATGCTTTTTTACGATTTCTTCCTCAATTTAATAATTATTTTTTTCAAAACCTTCTTACCATTCTTGCTCTGCACAATCTTGTCACCTCCATCACTGTTCTGCACTTTCTTTTTACCACCATGCTTGCTTCACACTTTCTTTGGAACCATGCTGAATTGAGTAATACTGTACGGTACTGTATGCGCTACCAAGCCTACAGAAAAGCTTCACAGTAACTGTGCACAGGTGTGTGTATGACCACACTCTTGACTAAAGGATGCCATGACCACATATCAGAACGGGGAACATGGCTGCTGCCATGTTTGTCACCCAATGTGGAGCTCATGAGTAGATGCAAAACTTTGCCAAATGCTTCTGTTCACAAACAAAATGTTCGTAAACAGAAGCATTTGTGGACCAACATATTACTGTATATGGTAGGAATATTTGCCAAGAATTTGATGTTTTTTTTTTTAAATTTTGTTTAAGGAGAAAAAAGAAAAAAAAAAACAGAAAAAGGGTACAAGTTATACAGAATTTCAGAAAAAATAAACAGTAGGAAATCACTAGTTAATTACATATTGTCATCTTAGAAATAGTTGTTGAAGTTTCAAAATTAAAGCATATAGAGGGGACTTTGAAACAGTGAGACTGCAAACAGTTTTGTTCAATGATCCAACAAAACTCAGTAATATGGTTATCTATCTTATACACTTAAATATATATGCAGTTATATCTTTTAGAGAACTTTCTTTTCCTTTCTTTTGTACAATGACAATTACACATTTTGGGTTTTATTGCTCCCACAGTTCTTATTACTTTTTTTTTTTGAAGAAAGTAAAACCAAATGTGACATACCAGGACAGAGTCAGTCAAATCAAAAGGATGGACATAATACATAATGTAAAAACAAAATACAAGGTGATCAACAATGGTTACCATAATGCCTCTTGTTATCTTAAAAAGAATTGCCTATATCATCAGTTATAATAAAATTGAACAAAACAGTAAAGGATAAGACCAATAAAACCAAAACATTGGAGGAGGACTTCAAAAGAAGATAATAGTCAACCAGAATGGGCATCACAACGAATCTTATTGTCTTCATAGTTGTTGCCTATACTTTCAAACTTGGTACTATCAAGCATAACAGAATAGAGGAAAATCAGTCAAAACAAGATGGTGAGAGCAATACAGAGTTTCAAATCAAGTTAATAGAAATCAAAGTGGGTTACTATAATATATCCTGCTATTTTTATTTATTTTTCCCTTAATTAAAAGGATAAAAATCAAAAAGTAGATAATAAAAAGGAGATTGACATAAAAAAGGGGCATAACAACAAAACAGCACAGGTCAAAACATAGCTATTTAAGCAAAATAGTGTTTCACCACAAGATAATCTCGACATAATACTAGTTACCATAGTGTCTCTTCCCTAAAAATCTTTGGGTATAACTTCATATACTGTAGCATCAAACATATCAAGACAATGTAAAACCGTTCAAGAGAATGATAGTATTACAGGGTATTTAGAATCAACTAACAGAAAATGAACAATGGTTTTTTGTATAATCTCCTTGTCTATAAAAGTTTTTGTTTATATTATCACATATAATAAAATCCAATAGGATACAACACGTTAAAACCGATGGAGACAGAAGAACAAAAGCTTGACGGGACTTCAAAACAAGAGGATATTAAATCAGCACTACCTATTATGATGTCTTGTTTTCTCCAAAATGGCTGTTCCTACCATCCAACCTTCTCTGCCTCATTTCTGTTGAGCTCTTTTTCTGTCATTAGTTGTCAGTTTGTCCTCTTCATTTTGCTTTCTGCTCCATTCATTGTGGCCGCTCTGCCACTGTTTCTGGAATCTTGGTATTTTTCATTTTTAGAATATCCTGCAGTAATCTCTGTAGAGTTGAATTGGTGGTTGCAAATTCCCCTAGTTCCTCTTTATCCTGGAAGCATTTTGTTTTTCCATCAATTTCTAGGGACAGTTGTGCAGGATATATGAATCTTGGCTGGAGGTTATTATCTTTCAAAGCTTGAATTATTTCCCCCCACGCTCTTTGTGATTTGATGGTTTGTGCCAAGAAGTCTGCTGTAATTCTGATGGGTATTCCCTTGTAAGTGGTCTGTTTCTTGTCTTTGATGGCTTTTAATATTCTGTTCTTATATTGGATTTCTGGAATTTTGATTATTATATGCCTGGGTGTAGCTCTGTTTGGGTTGTAGGTGGCTGGGGTCCTGTATGCCTCATACATCTGAGTATCTTTACCTTTTGCTAAATTAGGGAAATTCTCCTGGATTATTTCTGTGAATAGCTTTTGAAGTTCATTTGTTTGAGTCCCTACTTCTTTTATGTTCTTAATTCTTAAGTTATAGATCCTCTTATCATCTTCTAGTCTTTGTATTATGTATGCTGTTGTTTTCTTGTTAGTTTTAAGAAGTTTTTCATTTCATGTTCCCACCTTACAAATCTGTCCTCCAGTTCTGATAATCTATCCTTAGTTTCTTTCAAGATATTATGCCAGCTTTCAATAGAGTTTTTAGTTTCCTGGTAATCTCTTTGAACCTGCTTCACGTATTCTATGTTTTCTCTATTTTCTCCATCAAACAATTCTCCCCTTTTTTTTCTGTTCTTCCATTCTACCATCTGTTTTTTCTTGGGCGGTGCTTAGCATTTCTCTAACTATTCTACTTATTTCTTGCTTTATTTCATTAAATACTTCATTTTTGAACTCGTCTATGAGGCTCTGGAGATACCACTTTATGTCTATAGGTGCCGTGTTTGATATTGCATGTTTTCTGTCTCCATTCTCTTTTGCATTTACCTTTCCTGCATCAGTGTTCTCAGGATTGGGGACTGAGGACCCTTTCTTGTTGCTCCTATTTCCCATACTTTTTGTTCCTTCCATACAAGCGTATGTAGGAGGCCCAGTTTTTTTTTTTTTTTTTTTTTTTTTCTCTTTGTCTGTTACAGTTTGTTTGAATCCGCGGGCAAGGTGTTCCCACCCACTGCAGTGTACTAGGGAGACACAGACCTGGGCAGCCTCTGCTGGGCCCACCCCTCCAGGTCAACCTACTGAATGCTTCACTGCTAGGGTGCACCGCTAGGCGCAGGGACCTGATTTGGGCTAGCCTACTAGATCTTAGTCCGTGGTGTCACCAGGCCAAGCGCTCCCCACCACTTCTGCTTGAGAGGGGAATATGCGACTAAAGTTACTGCAGGGCCCTGTTCTGGCTAGTCTGCTCATTCCCAGAATGTCCTCTGTTGGAGCCTCCTAGTCTATGGAAGGGTCCCCATTTCTCTCACTCACCACAGGTCGATGCAGGGCTCCCTGCCAGTCCTGCTCTCAACGCCATTTGGTTCGCCGATTCCAGCTCTCAGACCTTTTGCATGTCTCTCTCCCTGCCGTGTGGATTGGGATGCAGTATCGGCAGCAGGAAATTCAAATTGCGGCTTCCAATGGCATGGGATCCAGCTTCCGCACTGAGATTTTATCTGTTCCTGTTATAGCATCAGGATTGCATTTCCAGTTGGTTTCTCTCAGCTTAGTTTGTTCCTGGGTCGGCAGGGTACATCTCCCCTCATGTAGGACTCCTCACATGGCACCGCTCCTGGATTCTAAACTGGTAATCTCAGAGAGCCTCCGTGGCAGCTGTTATTTGTCCGCCATGTTCTCCCGGAAGTCCGAATTTGGTGTTTTACTCAGAAAGTTCACAAAGTTCTTCCTGTTAAAGTTTTTTGTTCCTCCTTGGTTTTAGTATCTCATCTATTTAGATTTTTGGAGAGAAGAGTTCATTCAGTAGTGTAGTTCACATTGTAATCTGGGAAGAGGAGGGTGACAAGAAAATCACCTATGCATAAAACATTTTGTCTTTAAAGACAAAATGATGCAGCACAGATACACTCTTTGTCATGCATTAAATTATGTCTCTTGAAGTATAATATCTTCAAGTCTAAACTTCTTCTCAGAATATGACTGTATTTGGAGATACCACCTTCCAAGAGATAATTAGGTTAAACTGAGGTAATTAGAGCCCTAATCCAATCTGACTGGTATCTTATAAGAAGAGAAGGTTAGGATACAGATACAGAGGAAATGCCATGTGAGGATGCAAGAGGAAGACAGTCATCCACAAACCAGGAGAGGCCTGCCTCAGAAGAAAGCAGTTGTGCTGACACTTTGAACTCTTACTTTTGCCCTGCAGAACTGTAAGATAACAAGTTCCCGTTGCTGAAGTTACCCAGGCTGTAATGGTCCTCTGTAATGGCAGCCTTAGAAAAATATTTTGGCACCAAATACGTATCTGATATCTTGAAGGCCATGAAGAAAAGTGGAGACAGTGTTTTACATTCCTTGCAATGTTCTTCAGGTGAAATAGACAGACAACAGTGTGGATTCACCAGCCAGGATATTCATGTTTTCACAGAATCGCACTTTCACACCTGAACTGCATTGCAAGTGCCTCATTGAGAAGTGATTCTAGCAAACTGAGGAAAGAGAGTGGGAGAGCAAAGCAGAACCTTGAATTGCGGACCACTGTGCGCAGTCTCTGGGGTCTCTCACTGGGACCCCCTTCCCTGGGAGGAGGTATAGAATATGCTTCTGACTTGTTTCTTTAGAAGAGCAAGACAATGGCGGTATTTATCGGCCAAATCTACTTGTCACTGATTGAAATTTTACTCATGGCCCCCATCTCCCCGAGAGTCCTACTTACCCCACTCTGTAGTACAATTTAGCATTTTCGCCACAGTTCAGTGACACTAAGTACATTCACGTTATTGTATAATGATGATCATCATCATTGTCCAGAAATTTTTCATCACCACAATAGACACTCTGTCCTCGTTACATAACAACTCCACAGTTCCTAGTAACCAATGTTCTACTGTCCATCTCTATGATAAATTTGACTATTCTGAGTACCTCATTTGAGTAGAAACATTTAATATTTGCTCTTTGTCACGTGGGTTATTTTACTTATTGAGTTAGTCACTTTTTCATTGCTAGAACAAAATCCCTGACATCCACAATCTAAAGAAGCTGAAGTTTATTCATGGATTTAAGAGGACTCAATGCATAGTCAGTTGGCTCCAGGGCAGGAAGAGTATGGTAGAAGAGTCTAGTGGAGGAAAACTGCACACATCTTGGTGACTTGGAAAAAGGAGTGAAGAGAAGAGCCAGGAAGGAGATGTACTCTTTCCTGTCACAGTCCCAGTCACCACCTTTGCTCACACTCCTAATAACATACTCAGATGCTACACTCATGACTAGGTGAAACTACAGATGAATACAGTGCTCCCATGATCCAGTCATCTTCCAAAAGTCCCACCTCTGAATTCATGAGACTTTTGGGAGACATTCCAGATCTAAACCATAGCACTTGTAATATTTATGTTGTATTGTGTATCAGACTTCATTTGGGGATGGGGATAAATAATATTCATACACACACACACAGTGTATAAGTCAGCTTTCCTATTGCTGGACACATTATCCAACACCCACAATTTAAGGAGGAGGGGTTACATTTTACAGGGATTAAGTCTATGATCAGCTGGCTCCAATGGAGAAACATCATAGCAGAAGGGAGTAAGGAAGAAAAACTTTTTAGTTCACAGAGGCCAAGAAGCAAAGCATAGGATCAATGCCAGAAAGGAAGAGGCAAAGGTCCAGATATAGACTCAAGGTTGTACCCTCCGTGACCCACCCAGGCATGCTGGGAAGTGTGTTCCATCAACTGGTGAGGCAGGTCCCAAAGCCAGTCAAACTGATGCACCATCATAATTTCTGTGCACCATATTTCATGCATTTGTCCTTTGACAGATACTTGGGTTTTCAATGACACTGCTATGAACATTGGTGTACAAACAGACTATTCTTAATTAGACTAGCAGATATATCCTGCCTATTGCAGTTAGGCCAATCTTGAAGCTTTACACACCAGAATAAGACTGTGGAATCTGTAGATACAGAGTGGCTTCCACAGCTTCAGCCTCTGCTAGTTTCTAGCTTCCCTTATTCCTGTTCACTGCATCGTCTTCCTCAGTGTGCACTGTATATACAAATCTGTGCTGGACTGCTGGGTGCCGTTTCTGCTTCCACACATAATAGGTGTTTGGTTCATTATTTGACAATCATAGTCATCCTGGTAGATAATAGGTATGACACTAATGTGATAACTGTGAATATGAGTCTACACTGTGAGAATAAAGAATTTAGAGAGCTGTGTATTCAAATTGAGTATTATTATATTAAGGATAGTACATCATTTAAAGTTCTTTGCTTACAAGCATCAAAATCCACCTCTGACTAATATAAACAACAACAAAAAATATCTATTCTCTGTTTTGAAGTTCCCCCAAATAGATAGGGAAGCAAGGTTAGTAAAGGAATATGCAACCATTAGAGGCCTCTTCTAAAAACACAGAACCTCAACTATTTTCATTTTCTCTTGGTTAATCACACCCAAGAGTTCAAATTTCAGGAGAATCTGGTGGTGAGAGCGAGTCTTGTTCCATCTTTCCATTATCTGGAGGGAGGGTGGGGATGAACGGGGAAGGAAAAGGACAGGAAGCACAGAAGGGCCAGTAGTAAAGCAAAGGATGTTCCTGGGCTCTTTTGACTTCTGGAATCCCACCCAGGGAATCTGCATTTACCATCCTATTCAGATGGCACCAATTTGAGGAACCCAAAGAACAATGGTAGGAAGGAGATTCCTGGAGTTACTAAGGTTTATTTTATTCATATGTTTCACACATGTCCTAAATTAAGAGAATGAAAACTCTTACCGTAGACCAATGCTTGTCAAATTTTAATATGGATATGAATCACCTAGGAATTGCATTAAAACACAGATTCTGATTCAGTAAGTCTGGGGAAAGCTTCTGATTTTGCATTTCAACTCTGAGATGAATGCATTTGCTGTTAAATTATGAACCACACTATAAGAAGCAGTTATTAGAAAACTACACGTATGAGCAGTAATGTGTTGCCTACAAGCATCTTCGGCTTTCATTGCTGTATATTTTAGGTTTCACATTTCTTGTATTGAGATACAGTTCATGTACCTCAAACCTTACTTTTCAAAAGTATACAGTTTAATGGCTTGTAATATGTTCATACAGTTGAGTAAAAGTAATCATTATCTCATTCTGGAATATTTTTATCATCTTGGAAAAAATCCCCATATCCATTAACAGTCACTTACCGTTTCCCAATTTCACTCTGTCACTGAATTACCCTCTGTCTCCATGGACTGACCATTCTGAACATTTCATATAAATGGTATCATATAATGTATAGCCTTTCATGTCTGGCAGCTCTAACTTAGCATAATGTTTTCAGGTTCATTCACGTAGAGCAAGACGGAGACTTTATGTCTTCTTACAGCTGAATAATGTTCCACTGTCTGATGAGTACATTTGTTTATCCTCTTATCAGTGATGGACATTTGCATTGCTTCTATTCCTTAGCTATAATGAATAGTAGTACTATAAATGTTTAACGATATACTCTGTGTGAACACATTTTCAGTTGTTTTATGTAAAGGAGAATGAATGAATCATATGTTAACTTTTTGAGGAAGTGCCACATTATTTTCTTCTGAAGAGATGCCATTTTACACATCTATACACAGTTTCAATATTTTGCATCTTTTGTAAGACTCCCTTCAACCCTTCTTCCCCTCTTTATTTATAAAAGCATTGTTTCCATTTTTTCCTTCTAGTCTTTTTTCCTCATCCTTCCTTCCTTTACTTCTCCCTCCTCCCTTGTTCTCAGTCTCATTTGAATATTTACTTCCCGTTTCCCAATATCTAGCATACATTTTGGTCCTTATTTACACTTTTGGTTTCTCACACCAGAGAAACCATGTGATATTTACACATGCATGTCTGGTTTACTTCACTTAAGAATGTAGTCTCAAGGTCCATCCATTTACCTATAAGTTTCTCAGGCTTATTCTTTATGGCAGAATAGTATTGCATTGTATAAAAATCCCACACTTTTCTTTATCCATTCATTCATCAGTCGATGGGCATTTGAACTATTTCCAACATTAACTATTAAAAACTGTGCTGCTATAAACACAGGTGTACATATACTACTGTGGTGTAATAGTTTTAATTGTTTTAGGAAGATAAAAGGAGAACAGCTATGTCAAGTGGAACTTCTAGTTTTAGTTATTTGAGGAATCTCCATACGGATTTCCACAGTGTTTGCACCAGTCTATATTCCCACCAACAGTGGAGATGGGCTTCTTTTTCCCTATAGCTACGCCATCATTTCTTACTGGTTGACTTCTTGATAATAGCTATTCTTCTCGGGTGAGATGGAATCTTAGCATTATTTTAATTTGCGTTTCTTGGAATGACCAGTGATGTTAAAAATTTTTTCTATATTAATTTGCAATTTCAAATTCTCCATCATCTTAGAAATATTTATTCACTTCAGATGCCCATTTTTAAATTAGGTCTTTTAATTTGAGGGTTCTGATTTTTGCTTTTTTTTTAATCTATTCTAGATATTAGTTCTTTGAGGAGCAGCTGGCAAGAATTTTTTCTCACACTGTGAGTTCTTTCTCTACTCTTTTCATGGCTTCTTTTACTGAAAAAATCTTTTTAATAAGATAAGATCCCAGTTCTGGATTCTTTATGATATTTTCTGGGTGATCAAAGTTTTGTTCATTAAGTCTTTGCCTACACCAATCTCTTCAAGAGTTCTGCCTATTCTATGTTCCAGGAGATTTATTTTTCTGTTTTAATATTTATATCTTTGGTCCATTTTGATTTTAGGTTAGTACATGGCAAAAGATATGGGTTTAGCTTTAATCTTCAGCATGTGGAGAGCCAGGCTTCCCAGCATCATTTACAAAACAGGCTATCTTTCTTCTGGTGAAGGTATTTAGCACTTTTGTCAAAGATAAGGTGCCCAGATGTGTTTAGAATTGTTTTTGAATCTTCTAATCTATTCCATTTTTCTATTATTTCCTAGTACCATCATGCTTTTATCACAGCAGCTTTGTAGTATAATTTGAAGTCAGGGATTGTGATGCTCTCTGCCTTATCTTTGTTGCCCAGAGTTGCTTTTACAATTTAACATCCCTTCTGGTTCCAAATGAATTTTAGGATTGTTTTCTCTAATTCTGTTAGATATTTTGATTGGGGTTTCATTAAATCCTTGTGACTATTTTTGAAGTATAGCAATTTTCACTATACTGTTTCTTCTTACCCAAGAACAAGGGATAGATATCTTTCCATTTTCTGCTGTCCTCCTCAATCTGTCTTTTCAGAGTGCTATAGTTTTCAATGGAAAGGTTTTTTACTCCCTTCATTAGGTTGAATCCCAGGTATTTCATTTTTTTGGATGCTATTGTAAAAGTGTTGTTTCCTTTTTTTATTTTAAAGAGATTAAGACAAAACAGGACTTGTTGTTTCCTTAATTTCTCTCTCAGTGAGTTTGTTACTTGTACAAAGGAATGGTATGATGACTTTAAATGACTTTGTATTCAGCTATGCTACTGAATTTGATTCTTAAATCTAGAAATCTTCTGGTGGATTTTTTGGGGTCTTTCATGTAGAGTATCATGATATCCACAAATAATGATAATTTAATTTCTTCCTTTCATATCCTTATTCCTTTTATTTTTTCTCAGGTCAAATTGCTCCAGCTATTTTATCCAGAGCTATATTTATTAATAGGGATGATAGTAGGCATCATTGACTTATTCCTGGTTTTAGAGTGAAAGCTTTTGGTTTTGGGCCACTTAGTATGATGTTGGCTGTTGGTTTGTCATAGATGACTTTTACCAGATTTAGGTAAAGATGACCCTTTCTGTAGGATTTTTGTCATAAATTGGTGTTGGACTTTATGAAAATCTTTTTTCACTTCTATTAAGATGATCATATAGTTTTTGTCCTTGGCTATATTAATATGGCATATTACATTTATAGATTTAAATGTGTTGAACCTGTCCTGCACCCCTAGTATGAATCCTACTTGGTCATGGTATATATTCTTTATGATAATTCATCAGTATCTTACTAAGGATTTTTGCATCTATGTTCATTAGGGAGATTGGCCTCTGTTTTTTTTTTTTATTTAATCCTCCTTCCTAGTTTTGGTATCAGGGTAATGCTTTTTTCTAGGAATGAATTTGGGAATATTGCTTTCATTTCAATTTAATTAAAAAGATTGAGAAACGGCAACATTGTGTCTCCTCTAAATTTCTCATGAAACTTAGCAGTGAGTCTGTCAGGACTAGGGCTTTTCTTTGTAGATTTTTAATTACATCTTCAACTTCAATGAGTGATACTGGTATATTTAAAATTTTTGTATTTTCTTGATTCAGCTTTGTAACTCATATGTATCTAGGTATCTGTCCATTTTTTCCTGTGTTTTCTGTCTTATTAGAATATAGGTTCTCAAGTAGGTACTGATGATATTCTGGATTTCTGTATGGTCTGTTGTGATTTCACCCTTTTCAATTCTCATTCCATCGATGAGTCTTTTTTTCTCTTTTTTTGATAAGGGTGGCTAGGGTTTATCAGTTTTATTTAATCTTTCAAAGAACCAACTCTTTGTTTCATTGATTATTTATATTGTTTTCTTAAACTCCATTGTATTAATCTCTGCTATGATCTTTATAATTTTCTCCCTCATAGTAGCTTTGGGCTCCTCTTTTTCTAGAAGCTTGAGTTTCACCATTAGATTATTTATTCAGCTTGCTCTGTTTTCTTCTATGGGAATCCGCTACCATAAATTTCCCTCTTAGGACCGTTTTCATTGCATTTCATAAGTTCCAGTACATTGCGTTGGCATTATCATTTAGAAATGATAGAAACTGTCTAATTTTTTCTTTAATTTTATATGTTACCCATTGGTTGTTCAGGAGGGTGTCATTTAATTTCATGTGTTTATGAAGTTCTTGTAGTATCTTTGGCCATTGATTTCTAATGTCATTGCTCTATGGTCTAATAACATGTGTGAGGTAGTTTCAACTCCTGTACACTTACTTAAGCATGTTCTAAGCTATGAGCTAGCTCTATGAGCTAGTATGTGGTCTATTTGGGAGAATTTCCTATGTGCTGCTGAGAAGAATATGTATTCTGATGTTGTGAGGTAGAGTAGTCTATAGATCATTTGCTCAGAAGTTAAGTTCAGTTCTCGTATTTCTTCATTGGTTTTTCTGTTTAACTGATGTATTTGTGACAATGGGATATTGAGATTCCCAATTACAATTGCATTAGTGCTTATTTGATTTTTCATGTCTGTTAACATTTGTTTAATACAGTAGGGAGAACTAATATTTGGTGCATATATATTTATTTGGTGCATATATATTTACCTCTTTCTCTTGGGTTGTTCCCTTTACAACGATGTTATATATTCTTTGTCTCTTTTAATCACTCTTGGTTTGAGATCCATTTGTCTGCAAATAGAATAGTTACTCCTGCTTTTTTCTGGGTTCCTGTCACATAGAGTATTGTTTTCCATCCTTTGGCTTTCAGAGTATGAATTTCTTTTTGAATTAAATGTTTTGTGTATGCCACATGTTATTGGATATTGCTTGTTAGATTCATTCTGCCAGTCTGGTTCTTTCGTTTGGCGAATTGAGACCACAGAAGTCGATAGTTACAACATGTGTGTTGACTTACCCTTGTCATATTATTTTCCTATTGTTGGTTACCCCTTTTTCCTCTGTGTTTAATTATTTGCCTTGCATGGTAGATTCATTCTGTTTGGGTTCATGGCATTCTAGTCCTTGTTATCTTTTTCCAGAATGTCCTTTAGAACAGTTTGGAGCGCTGTTTGGTGTTCGTGAATTTCCTCCAATGTTCTTTGTCATGGAAGTATCTTATTTCTTCATCAATTTTGAAAGGTAATTTTTCAAGGTACATAAATCTGGGTTCAAGTGTGTTTTCTTTTAGGGTTTCAAGTACTTCACTCCAAGCTCTACATGACTTAAGGGTTTGTATTAAGACGTCAGCTCTGATTTTGATGAACTTTCCCTTATAGATAATTTGTTTCCTTTCTGTAACAGTTTTTAATATTCTGTTCTTGTGTTGAATTTCTGGTATCTCGAGTATTGTATGTCTTGGTGTAATTTGTTTGTTTGTTTGTTTTGGATCATAGCCAAATGAAATTTTATGTGTCTCACTTACCTACATGTCAAACTCTTTTTCTATGCTTGGGAAGTTTCCTGCCATTACTTCTGTGAATAGGTTTTTAAATATCATTTTCCCTATCTCTTGATTTTTCAGTGACTTTGATTACCCCGTGTTATTCTTCCTTGCATTATCCAGCAACTGCTAGCTTGATTTCTTTTGGTCCCTTACTATTTTAAAGAAACATTTCTTTTAATGATTGCTAATCACAGTTCTGTCTTTTATATCTGATACTCTGTCCTCACATTGGCTCATTCTGCTGCATATGGAATTTTTAATTTCCTCCTGGTTATCCATTTGAATCTGTATCATGGATTCCACTTATTTTCTCTATTGGGCATTAATGGTTGCAATCATTTTCCTACATACTCTTTTTTTTTTTTTTTTTTGGAAAAAATCTGTATCTACTTTAGAGTCTCCATGTCTTTCATTATGGTTATCTGAGAATGATTTCTGATTTGATTTTTTTCTAGAACTTCATTCATCTGCTTTATTATTTCTGCTTTTACCACTTTAGAGTGTCTGGTTGGGTGCCTTTCAAATTGTTCCACCTCATTGCCCCCTGCAATTGCCTTCTGTGAGCTGGAAGTCTGGGATTCCATCTTACTCATTTTCTTTCTTTCTTTCTTTCTTTCTTTCTTTCTTTCTTTCTCTCTCTCTCTCTTTCTTTTTTTATTTCTTTCCTTTAATTTAATTCCTAGATTGGTGCTTATAAATTGCTTATTGCAAGTAGCTTTCCGGCTGGTATTTAGAACCCGTAGCAAATGACTACTTCTCACAGATGTGTTTCATATATAACTGGCTTTGGATTGTGAGTTTGTTGCAAGATCCTACCTCTTAAGTTTTTTGAATATGAAGCCTAGCTCCTAGTTCCTTTGCAGTAGCCTATAGTATTGTTATAACCTGTAGGCAATCTCAGTCTTGGTATACCAGGAAGAAAAATTGATTTGAACAATTGTGTCACTTTGACTAAAGTAATACAATCAGTAATAACATTAGCATCAAACATGCTTAAGAAAACAATAAAATGTACTAACTACTAATTTGTGAACTTTAACCATATGAACTATATGTGTGGTTACATAACAAAATCTAAAACAGACCAGAAAATTGAATACAGTAAATTCATTCTCAGTATGCTGATGTTATTCTCAGAGGAGAAAATTTGCAAAGGACTGGGAGAAAAATAGAGAAAACAAAAGGAAGACATTAAAAACAGGACTGAAAATCAAAGGAAACAAACTTTGGAAAACTGGTGAAGAAGACAGGAGGGAAAAGAGAAAGAAGCAATAAGAACCGAACAGAACAACATTAAGAAGAAAACTCAAAATAATATTCATGTTCTTTTAAGAACAGAAACAATCAAGAAAAAAGAAAACAAAGCAAAAATAAAAAGAAAGCAAGAAAAGAAAAAAATAAGAAGAAAAGTAGAAAAAAAATTGTCCATGTTGTAACTGGTAGACTGATTGGGCAGGCAGAGCCCAGGTCTATGTTGATTAACACCTCTAAGCCAGCCATAAATTTATAGTGGGTCATGGATAATCCCAGAAAGCCTTCACCTTTCATTCTGTTGAAGTTCAGGCTGGTTTCTGGCTATGAATCCAATTTGTTCAGCCTTCAATACTCTGTGTGCCTTGTGCTGTCTTGAACTTGGCTCCTTATCCTCCTGCTGATCTGAACTCAGTTCTGCATCACCCTGTCACTGGGAGCTGCTAGATGGAGCCAGACCACAGCAGCTAGTGTTTCAAACTTTGTTTGCCTCTCTTCAAGATGGTTATTGGTCAACTGACTCTTTCTAGGGGACGTCTGTAACCAAATATCTTACCAGCCACTGCAGTCCACTGTGCCTATTGCTCTGTTCCACTGGTGCATTTCTCCCTGGAGGCCTCTGGGGTCTCCAGTAGTCACCGTGTGTCTGAAGGTTTGAGCCACCCCTCCCATAAAGTCATCAGAGCTCAAGGAGAAAGCACATCTTGCCACCTCCTTCTGCACTGAGGTCTCTCTCTTCACTGTTCCTATGGGCTTCAATTCTCACTTCGGAGCCTTGCTGGGTCAAGGGGACCTAGTTCTCTCCTTCTCTTCCCTGTGCTGCTATATTCCAGCATCTGAACTCAAATCTCAGAGAGACTGTTTCTCTGCTGTTTGCCACTCCACCTTTTTCCTGGGAGTCTCTTCTTTTTCTTAATACAAGCATTTGTAGTTATAAATCTCTTTATTTGAACTACTTTAGTTGCATCATATATGTTTTGTATAGTTTTAGTTTTTTTTATAAGTTTGTGTGTTTATAAGTTTTTTTATTCAAGACATTTAAAAAATTTTCTTGTGATTTCTTTAAAACATTGTTTTTTCACATATTAGTGAATTCTTAAAATGTCTTTCCTTATTATTTTCTGCTATTTTATTGTGATTAGAGATCATGCTCTGTATAAATTCAGTCCTTTTAAACTTTTTTAATGTGGGGAGCCATTGAAGCTGGAAATTGAGCACACATGTAGGGCTGGGGCATGACCATCCCAAGAACAAAGAGTGACTGGGGCAGCCAGGTGATGAAGCTGCCTCAGCCCAGAGAATACCCAGCCCAAGACAATCCAAACAGTGGGTTCATATGACATTAAGTTGATAAAAGGTATAAATAAATGCGTCTGCAATGAGGGGGCAGTTCCTTTTCTCCCATCAGAAGAGTAAGGGCTCCCCTGACCCCAGCTTTGTCTCTTTATTTTCTCATTCTCTCGCAGTCCTTCATCCAAGGAACCTCAAGGACTGTGTGGGTTCTAGCAATTTAAAAATGAGATTTTGGTTTTACTGGGGATTGAACCCAGGGATGCTCTACCACTTATGTCTTTTCTTTTTCTTATGTGTTTTAAGTTTTTTTCTCTATTCCTCCTGCTTTCTTTTGTGCTAAATATATATTTTGTAGTGTACCACTCTTATTCTCTTGTCATTTCTTTTTTAGTTATTTTTAGTGATTTCTTTGGATTTTCTTCCCATTAAAGCATAATGATGTAGTTCAGATTAATACCAATTTGCCAGGTGTGATGGTGCATGCCAGAAGTCCCAGCTATTCAGGAAGCCGAGGTGGGAGGATCACTTGAATCCAGGAGTTCTGAACTGCAGTGCACTATGCCCATCAGGTATCCACACTAAGTTCAGCATCAATATGGTGACCTCCTGGGAGCGGAGGAAAATCAGGTGCCTAAAGAGGGGTGAGCCACCCGAGGTTGGCAATGGAGCAGGTCAAAACTCTTGTGTTGAACAGATTAATACCAATCTGATTTCAAAAATGTGTAAAACTGTACTCCTATTTAATTCTATTTCCTCTCTATTCCCCTGTGTTGTTGTCATACAAAGTACATCTTTATACAACCTGTTTTGACAGTCTGCCTGTCAACATAAATTTAAACTTGGTGTTTTGTGCAGTTATATTTTAAATCATATAGGAGAAAAAAACTACAATGCAAATCCATTTATTATGTCTTTTACTTTTCCCTGTGTATCTTTATCTGGGCTCACTTTATCTCCCTGTGGATTTACTATCTAATATCTCTTAATTTCACCCTAAAGAACTCCCTTTATTATTTTTATATGGCAGGTTTTAGGTTCACTTACAGGTCTCTCATGTATTTCCTTTGGAAAAAAAGAGAGGATTTATCCATAGACATAGTTATGAAAATTTCTTGGAATGTCTGATAAAATGATAAATAATAGTTATTCTCTGTTAAACATATATTTCACATTCCTTGGAAACACTGTAGTTCTTTTATTTTGAACCAATTTTAAAAGTTCTGCTGTTTTGAGAAATTTTAGAAACTATTATTCCATAAGAATGGTGGAAAATGTTTCCTGAATGTAGCAATAGAAATAATTAAATTACAAAAAGCACTTTGGCTTTATATTGTGAAATAAATGCTTTGTGAAATCAAATCTGGATCTGTAAATGATAGTGTTTGTTTTAAAGAACTGAACAAATAACGGAAAGTTTGGAAAAAGCCACAGAGCACAGTTTCTGAATATTAAGTAAAAATTGAGTTTGATAACTCCTTTCAAAGGGTTCTATGTATAACAAATTAAGCCGCACACATATTCATCTATGTATCATGTATCTATAAGTGTCTGCCAGCAGATCATTGTCCAGCAATAGGAGATAGAATTGAAGTGGAGTCTGGAACCATAAATTTCTACCTTGCTTCTTTTTGAATAGTCCTGGACTTCTGGAAAGAGGCAGTGGGCATTGCTTAAAACCATGTGCAATTACCCAAGGAGAAACTGAAAGAGCTTTTGGAACATGGTGAATGTGTCCTTAGGTTATAGGAGTGCATTCATCCTCGCTGTGCAGTAATGCCACATTGTTTCTGATCCTGTCCCTCATAGACATTTGGGTTTCCTAAGCCAGTGAGGTGGGGAGGCAAGTCCTCTCCTTCAGGTCACTGAGAACTGAGTGCTGTCATATACATCTGTTGGAATTACTGGGACCAAGTATGTATAGATCTTAAGAGGAAAACTGTGCTTAAAGCATTAGGAAGTTTTCTCAGAAACACAGTGGCTGTCTGTGAGGTCTGACCACTAATGATCTAACTTTCTGTTCAAGCAGGATATTTTCCCTTATCCAACTAAAGAGATTCCTTTTATAAAGAGTCCTCCTGCTGAGCCTGTGGAGGATTAAGTCCTGGTCCCCACAAGGGAAGCTGGTATAAATTTGGTTTATTTCTGAACTATGAGGATTCCATTTTGAAAACTGTCAACCAAAGCAGATTAACGGAACAATTATCATAGGCTATTTGTGGCTTCCACTCATGGTTCTCGGGGGTTTAACTCAAGGCTTTCCTGTCCTGAATGTGATGCACTTGAACAAGGAAGAGTACAATGATCCATTCCATTCATCGTGGTGCTTCATGTGACTCCTTTCCTGGGCTAACCCAATATGATTTTGCAGGGCAAGCCTTGTTGACAGAGAAGCAGTTTTTTTCCCCAGGACCTCTCAACTCTGGTAGTTTACCTAAGGTCTAGTTTAGTTACCATTTCCACTAGGTGGAAAGACTCTTAGGCAGTGTTGCAGATATGTTCCAGAAAGTCCTCTTGGACCAGAGCAGTTAAAACTCAACATTTCGACGCAGGTCAAGAAGCTTAACTTTCTTATGCCTCCAAATTTCAGTAGATACGTTGCTCCACATTCCTCTTCATAATGCAGTTTATTTTTCCAGGCAAGCAGTGCACCAAGAATCTGTTTTCACTTTTGGCATCATGTCTCCTCTGCAGGAATTATTTTAATCACAGATCTTTGACTGAAATAGCTGGACTTTCTTGTTTTCAGGAGGAAGGAGGGATATCCTCTAGTTTTTGAAATACCAAGGGATAAACTCTTTGTTTTAAAACTCATTTATTTCTATCTAAAATGGCATGAAGGGGGATGAAATGTTGGTGCCATTGTGAGTCTGTGTGTTTGGAGCTGAATGAAAGGGAAATAATTCAAAAAGAAATAAAAGGAATGATATTAGGGTGTGGTAAATATCACAAGTGTAGCAGAAAGTCAACTGTTTCTATAAATTATTAGTATCGTGTATATCACTGAGTCCACATTTTAGTTTAGTAAATTTTTAATACTGAATAATGGCTTTTCTGGCTCATGCTTCAAAGTGAGTGGTATTTGGGGTGATCCTGGCTACTTGAGGTGAGGCAAGAAGCTTTTAAAATCATGTTATCAAATACAAGTTAAAAATTATTTCCTCAGCTATCTGAAAATAAACCAGTGAAAAATGAAAAGGTCAAATTGCCATAGCCTTTTTGATTTTTGTTGTGGGCAGTTGTGAATAGCATCACTCATTCTCAGATAAATGGAGCTTAAGTTACATGAAATAATCCTTTGGAATTAAGTTGATGGGTGGTCTTTAGTTTGTTACTCTGGCACTTGGGTACCAATACTTCATATTCATGATTAAATCCAATGAGGTAAATGCTTGAGTTTATAATCTCTTCTGTGTTTGGAGAAGAATCTAGTTTCAAACTTTTCATTTAACCAACAGGTTTTAACCTTCCTTAATGGACAAGGCGTAGAATTCCAAGTACTATTAAATATTTACCTTTGCTTTAGTTGCTGTAGAATGTACCCGGTTTGCAGCTGTGTGTCCAACACAAAGACAAGGAACCTGTTTGTCTCTCTCAACACAAAATTTCGCAAAAGCATATATAGTTGCAGATACAGCTGTTGTAAAAGTTCAGACACAGAAACTCCCCAAATGTAACCTATTGTCTCCTTGGCCACTCCATGTGAATGTCTGGCTTTCCTAGACAGGTGCTCTTATTTATAAACACCTCCCATGACGGCAGCCAAAGGGCAAGTTGCATCTAAGAGGTGAGTGATGGGAGAAGTATGAATTAATGGGTGGATGGTAGTGAGCTGAAATCTGAGCTCTTCTAATCCTTTGGAGCAGGACACCTGGAAACCCTTCTGCCTCTTCCCTTTACTGCCCCTGATTTTGCCAGATATAGGAGAGTGGAAAGAAGTAAATACATTGTGTGCTTAAGTGGTCAGGGAATGGAATGAAGGGATAGTTGGGAGGCTTAATCTTAGCCAGTAACCTTCAAAACCCTCTCATATTTGAAAACAAAACCACCAGGCGGTGGCTCTCAGAACTTTATTTCGGTGACCCTTATACTGTAATGGGCCTGCCTTGACTGGTTGCCCTGCCAGCCCTGCATCTTCTTCCTGCCTCTTTGGCTGCTGGAAACTTTCTGGGTTGAAAGCAATCCGTCACTGAGCTACACTCCCAGCCCCTTTTTATTTTGAGACAGAGTTTTGCTAAGTTACTCAGGCTAGCTTCAACTTGTGATTCTCTTGCCCAAGCTTTCCAAGTAGGTGAAATAGACATGAGCCACCATATCTGGCTTCCCTTGGGCGACTTTGGAATCATCAGTTATGTTTTCCACAAGGGACATCAAACATTAGTTTATTCACTTACACACTAAGAATTTCCTTTACTCCTATATTTGTATTTTTATTTTAGTGTCCACCAAATCCAATAATTTGTGCCCATATCTTCTCCACAAACTCTTCATGTTTGCAGACAGTTTCCAGGGACGCAGTGGAGCTTTCTATTGACTGTACTCTCTCCTGGGAGAAATCCTCAGTAGAGAAAGTAGCAGTTAAAGATGTTTGGTGATGAGAAACTATTAACATCTTGAGACCATAATGTTAAGTAAAATAAATCAGACACACAATTTTGAACATCACAAGATTTTCCTTATATGGGAAACTCAACATATAAATAGCATGAAGTAAAAGACAGGAGGTAACAGGAAATAGGGAGTTGGATCTTTCTCAAGTGGGAAGGGGATCAAGAGATGGAGGGTTCGAGGAGGGAGAGGAAAAGAAGGGGATGAAAAAGTGACTAAGATATGTTACATACCTGTAGCAATTCTACACGCGGAATGAAAACAGTATGTCCTACAAACATGCCCCAATTAAATATATAAGTAAGAGACAAAGATAAAGATGAGGAATTTAGGGGAAACCTGAGTGATGCTGTAATTAGTCAGACAGTTGATCGCAGGCCTGGTCATCTCCCTCATTAATATCATCTCTTGAGATGTGAGCATTGCCGCCCACCATGCACACAATGGCCGTTTTTGAAGACAGTCATATGCACCTTCTTACTTGCTAGAAATCTCATTTCAGGAATAATAGAATCAGAATGTTAAAGCTGGAAGAGACTGTCTGCTCTCCTCAAAGGTATGTTGAGAGCCTAGGGTTGATATAGAGACTTAGTGGCAAAACCGGGATTAAATCTCAGGAAGAATGTTTTGTGATTAGCGTTTGTTTGTTTGCTTGCTTTGTTTCTCCTCTTTCAGTTGTTATTCTTGGTCCATTAGAAAGATAAAAGCCAACACTAGGACTTCCGGGAGAACATGGCAGACAGATAACAGCAACTACTGGAGGCTCTCTGAAAAACTAGGCTCAGAAGCCAGGTATGGTGCGGACTAAAGAGACATAAGCAGGTGGAGTTATGCTCTGCTGACTCAGGAACAAATTTGGCTGAGAGAAACCAATTTGGAATGCAGTCCTGGTGCTAAAACAGGAACAGAAAAGTCTCGCTGCTGAGGCTGGACCCCGCGCCATTGGAAGCCGCGATTTGGGTTTCCCACCGCGTGGTGGCTGGCTGCCTCTACATCGGCTCGGCAAGGAGAGAGACGCGCGGAAGCTCTGAGAACGGGAGTCTGCGAACGGAGTCGAAAACAGGACGGGCAGGGAGGCATGTTCTGACTTGTGGCGAGGTGAGTGAAAGAAACTGACACTCCACCACAGTTTGACTCCAGCGGACTTTCTGGGCCCGAGCAGTCCTGCGGGAGCAGGGCGCGGTGGCGACTCCAGCCACACATTCCCCTCTCGGGCGGGATTGGTGAAAAGTGCCTGGCCTGCGTGAAGCTGCCGGCGGACCCAGTAGGCTGGCCCAACCCAGATCCCAGAGCCTGACGGTGGCCGGGAGGGGTGGGCCCCGCATAGGCTGCCTGTTGCTCAGCAGTGAGTGGGAACACCTAACTGGCGCAATTCGATCAGGCTGTGGCTAACAGGGAGAGAAGCTGGGCCTCTCATATAAGCTTGCATATATAAGGAACAGAGAATATGGGAAGAGGCAGCAACAAGAAAGGCTCCTCAGCCCCCAATTCTGAGAAACAGGCAATAGCAGACACCGCACCAATACACATAAAGCACCATATAGAGAGCCTCATAGACCAATTCAGGAATGAAGTTATCAATGACCTGAAGCTAGAAGTATGCAAAATAGTTAGAGAAATGCTAAGCCCCACCCAAGAAAAAACAGATGGTGGAATGGAAGAACAGAAAAAGAGGGGAGAATTGCTTGATGGAGAAAACAGGGAAAGCATAGAATACGTGAAGCAGGTTCAAAGGGACTACCAAGAAACTAAGAAGTCTATCGAAGACTGGCATAACAGCTTGAAAGAAACTAAGGACAGACTATCTGAACTGGAGGGCAAAATTGTAATATGGGAGAATGAAATGAAAAACTTCTTAAAAATAACAAAGAAACAAACAGCAATAATACAAAGACAAGAAGATGATAAGAGGATCCATAACTTAAGGATTAAGAACATAAAAGAAGAAGTAGGGACACAAACAAGTGAACTACAAAAGCTACTCACAGAAATAATCCAGGAGAATTTTCCTAATTTAGCAAAAGGTAAAGATACTCAGATGTATGAGGCATACAGGACCCCAGCTACCTACAACCCAAACAGAGCAACACCCAGGCATATAATAATAAAAATTCCAGAAATTCAATACAAGAACAGAATATTAAAAGCTGTCAGAGACAAGAAACAGACCACTTACAAGGGAACACCCATCAGAATTACAGCAGATTTCTCTGCACAAACCATCAAATCACGAAGAGCGTGGGGGGAAATAATTCAAGCTTTGAAAGATAATAATCTCCAGCCAAGATTCATATATCCTGCACAACTGTCCCTGGAAATTGATGGAAAAACAAGGTGCTTCCAGGATAAAGAGCAACTGGGGGAATTTGCAACCACCAATTCAACTCTACAGAGAGTATTGCAGGATATTCTTAAAAAAGAAAAATACAAAGAATCCAGAAATAGTGGAGGCCACAACTAATAGAGCAGAGAACAAAGTGAAGAAGACAAACTGACAGCTACTGACAGAATAAAAGCTCAACAGAAATGAGGCAGAGAAGATTGGATGATAGGAACAGCTATTTTGGAGAAAATGACATCTTAATAGGTAATACTGATTTAGTATCATCTTGTTTTGAAGTCTCATCTAGCTTTTGTCCTTCTGTCTCCAATGGTCTAAATAGGTTGTATCTTACTGGATTTTATTATGTACGATAGTATAAACAAAAACCTTTTAAAGACAAGGAGATTATACAGAAACCATTATTCATTTTCTGTTAGTCGATTCTAAATACTCTGTAATGCTGTCATTCTCTTAAATGGTTTTACATTGTTTTGATATACTTAATGCTACAGTATACGAAGTTGTACTTAAGGATTTCAAGGAAAGAGACAATATGGTAACTACTTTAAGGTCAGGATTATCTGGTGGTGAAACACTATTCTGCTTAAATGGTTATGTTTTGATCTGTGCTGTTTCATTGTTATGCCCTCTTTTATCTCAATCTCCACTCCATTATTTACTTTTTTAATACTTTTTTAAAATTTTTATCCTTTTAATTAAAGGAACAAAATAGCAGGATATATTATAGTAGCCCACTTTGACTTTCCATTACCTCGATTTGAAGCCCTGTATTACTCTCACCATCTGGTTTTTAACTGATGTTCCCCTATTCTGTTTTGCTGGATAGTATCAGGTTCGAAAATTTAGGCATCAGCTGTGAAGATAATGAGATTCATTATAACGCCCATTCTCGTTGACTTTTATCTACTTTTGAAGACCTACAATGTCTCCAATGGTTTGGCTTTGTCAGTTTTGTTCTTTACTGTTTTGTTCAATTGTATTATAACTAATGGTATAGGCAATTCTATTAGAGATAGCGGTAGGCATTATGGTAACCATTGTTGATCACCTTGTATTATGTTTTCACATTATCTATTATGTCCACCCTTTTGACTTGACCGATTCTGTTCTGTTATGTCACATTTGGTTTTACTCTCTTCCAAAAAAGTAATAAGAACCGTGAGAGCAATGAAGCCCAAAATGTGTAATAGTCATTGTACAAAAGAGAGGAAAAGAAAGTGCTCTAAACTATATAACTGCATGTACATTTAAGTGTATAAGATAGAATATGATATCACAGAGTTTTATTGGATCATTGAACAGAACTGTTTGCAGTATCATTGATGGAATGTCTACTTTACAAGCTTTAATTTTGTGTCTTGAACAATTATTTCTAAGATGACAGTATGTAATCCATTAACTAGTGATTTCCTACTGTTTATTTTTTTTCTGCAAATCTGTATAACTTGTACCCTTTCTCTGCCTTTTTTTTCTTTTCTCCTTAAATAAAATTAAAAAAAAAAAAGCCAACACTAGGAAAGTGAGCTTTCTACTTGTCCTCCAATGATCTCCTAGTGCATACGGACTGATCTGGGGAGTAATTAAAATAGTTTCTAAGAAGTTGGAAGCTATATTAAATCTTAAAGCTGTATAAGGAAGAATTGTCTATATGGATTTGTTTTAACCATTGCATAAAATTGAATCATAGTGAGATTTCTCAGGCTCTACAGCGATGAATTAAATGTTCACAAATGGTCTCTGGCCAATATCTCTCTAACCTGTGTTTGGCGTCTTGTTCCAAGAGCAGTGCTGGCCGCCAGGCACACCGGATGGGACATCTGCAGCAGGGACTGGAAATGAGAATTTTGCCCTGAGTTGGAAGGTGTTATTTTTCCCATGGTTTGATTTGCCTGGCATTCTTTGGCCAGCATTTTTTCCTTTTCCTTTGCAAGGAAAGGGAGAAATGAGTAGCGCTAGTTGCTGACGAAGTCAAGAGGGCGCTGAGGCTGGCTAGGTTTATTACTTTTGGCAGATGTGTGGTGTGGTGTGGTTTTACTTCCTATTTGTAGAGCCTTTCTAGAAACCTGGGTTCTGTTTTCAGTGAGTCCTCCTTGTTGGAGTATATATATATATATATATATATATATATATATATATATATACACACATACACACACACACATATATATATATATTTTTTTTTTTAAGAGCGTGAAAGTCCCACAGAAGGAAAAGAATTTTAAAAAATGTATTCTTGAAGAGAACACTGGGCCCCAGGAGAAAGCAGGGAAACCAGAAAGAGCAGAGCAGAAGACAGTTGCCAACGTATAAAAATTAACTTTCTGTTCAGTGTAGACATTGTAAAATTTGCATGCATTGCTCTTACAGCTCAGCGTAGTTAGTAATGATAACAGCAGCAGCAACAGTTGTTTGCGTATGAGATTTCATTTAAAGAAAGTATGGAACATAAAGCAAACTGAGTATTTGCATTAAAATCCTCAGGGTCCGGCCATAGGAGGTAGGCCAGTGTGACTCAAGGAGGAGATGCCAGGTTTGGCATCTGGTTTTGAGCTCAGCTCAGTTATTAAAGCCTTAATTAAGCCACAAGCACCAGACCTCAGTGTTTCTCCCCCCCCCCCCATCTGTAATAAGATGCAATTAGATTACATGAGCTCTAAGAGTCCTCCCTCCTCTAACGATCCTATTCTATCATCTATTTCTCTAGATGGGGATAGATTTTCATTTGAAACAAGGCATCCATGTGAATGTTGAAAAGCTAATTCTGCTCTTTGAGAAAGTCCTTTATTGCAGCCAGCAGTTTATTCTGAGATTTACACTTGGTTCATAAAACCATTATCTTTTCAAAAATGTGGCTAACTAAAAAAATATTGCTTTCATTGCCACCATTTCTACTTTGAAACAAAAAAATTCTCCCTGAAAAGATTGAGATGAGTGTGTTTATTACATATATCGTGCAACTAACCCACAGTGTAGCAAGTCTAACAAAAACAAGAACCACTCTCTGGATGGTGTTGTAAACCAAGTCTTGACTGTAATTCTAAACCAGGAATATCTTCAGTCTCTACATATAAATGCTGTGTTACTCAAAAGGAAGTTTCTATGTGGCCAGGAAAGTGTGCTTAGGGAAATACAAGTGTGCAGACTAGTTAGCAATGTCTCAGCCACTGTTCAGTGTGTGCATGTGAGCCTCTGTGTGTGAATCAGGGAAAGCGGCAATGATCTAAAGAACAGAGAATTAAAAAGAAATCACAGAACTGAGTTTGGTAGCATGCATATGTAATTCCATTGCTTTGGAAGGCCGAGGCAGAAGGATCGCAAACTTGAGAGCAGCTTGAGCCATTTATTAAGATCCCTGTCTCAAAATAAAAAATAAATAAGGCTGTAGATGTAGCTCAGTGCAAAGCCCAGTACTGAAAAAGAATGAAGAAAAAGAAATGAGAGTTATATTACTCCTTAACTTGGGACCATGATTCTTCTATACCCTTGTTTCTTTTATACACACATTAAGAGGCTATCTGAAAACCAAAAAGGCAAACTTCACGTGGCACGGGAGAGAGGGAACAATAAAGTCATTTATGGAATATCAGTTTCTGGTCATTGGGTTTGTGGATCTGTTTTTCCTTAGTTTTCAGAACGATTTGTAACTTGTCATCAGGTGTTAGACCCTTTTCCTACATTCTGTATGTGCTTTTGTTTTCTTTATGAGCTTTTATTATTCATCCTGTGGCTCCTGGTCAAATTTTTTAAAATAACCTTTTTATTTTGGAGTAGTTTGAGAATTATAGAAAAGCTGCAGAGATAGTAGAGAGCTTAATCAGTTTTTTATGTTTTGCCAGTGCTAATATTCACATCACCATAACACGTGTCAGATCTAAAATACTGATTTGGACATACTGCTGTCATCTAAACTTTAGGCATTTTACAGATTTTGTCTGGTTTTCTACTTGACTTTTTCTGATCCAAGATCCAATCCAGAATTACACATTGCATTGCATTGGGATGCATTATTTTATGAAAACAAATAGCAGGGTCTCGGGAAAGACTTACAAATGCCTTCAAAATTTCTTCCTTTTTTTAAATCTGGATGTTCAGCGTTGCTCTAAAGGTGGCACTGCACAGTGACTAAGTAGCCTTCGCTTTTCTGATTGAGCAGGCATCACCCTAATACAGATGTGCCTGCTTTTTCTTGGTAGTGCCATTGGCCAACCTGTCCTGTGTGGTCAATCTCACAGATAACAGGAAGCAGTTAGAATTAAAGTTACAACTGGGGCAGAGAAGAGAAGCTGTCCATCCAGATAATGTATTTGCACTGCATGGATTTGGGGGTTTGGGATGAAGGATTCTTGAGACTCATGCTCATGGTTAGACAAGATGAGGGAGCACATCCCTTCTGGTCACTATTGTCTTTGCAGGCCCACCTGGTTCCCAGCACATAGTAGGCTTTCTGTAAGTATTTGTTGAATAAACACATGTATGAATAAAAAAAAAAAATGAGCTGCAGAGCTGTGTGATCCCCAGCAGAGACAGGGAACACCATGGTTGGCAAGGAAAAGGCCTTGGCTCTCTTTGTCCCCACCCAGGCAGCTTTGGCAGGGAGAAGGAAGGAATCCTCTCTGGTGGGGCAGCTTGGACTTCTTCAGCTGTTCTTAGTTGGAAGCCTCACTTCACTACATCACACCTGGCTATATTTCAAAGATTAATGAACAGCATCTTGTCAGGTTTAATATATTGCACTTGGGGAGTTTACTTTGACGATGTAATCATAAATTCCCTGAGCTGTGAATTACACCTTAAGGACTTAAATGAAGTTCTAGTGAGAACTAAAGAAACCGGAATCACTGTAAAATGTAAAAAGTGCCAGTTTTGAGAGAAAACTGTAAATTTTCTAGGACATTAGGTTTCAAAAGAAGGATTACACACAGACTAAACAAAGTAGAAGTCATAAAAATTTAAAGACACCACAAAACATAACAAAAATAAGATCCTTTTAGTTATGACAGAATTCTAAAAGGAAACTTACACCAAATTATGCCACCCAAGCAGAGCCATTAATTAACCTAATGAGAAAATATGTTCCATTTCCATGGCCAAAGCATGTCAGGAAGCCTTTGACATTTTAAAATGAGAAAGAAGGAAAAAGAAAAAAAAAAGGCAATTGCTGCTTTTAAACAGTTTTAAGTATTAAACTTATCAGTTTAGGAACTCGGAGGCACTTTTGATATCCTCAGTGACTTTCGGGGAAAATATTTCAATTGTTGCATAAAAAATGTGGATTTATAAAGCTATCCTGGGAGAAAGAAGGAGCCAAGGACGCCATGAGGAAACTAAAAGTGAGAGTGTGGAGTAGAAGTTTAGCTGCTGACTTCTGGGCAGAACTTTGCAAGATGAACCTGAGCACAGAGGAGAAATAAAGCGACGGCTCCTCTTCACGCCATCCCTCCGAAACTACCCTGAGCTGAACAAGGCTAACGCAAAATTGAGGATATAAGAACTGATATTCTCATTACAAAAATTCCTCTGCCTGACCCTGGGGATGGCATTGAAAAGTCAATTCTTTTTCTGCTTCTTAATTCTGTTGGTTCCAAGATTAATGTGGCTTATGTTACTAGCAAAGCTATTTCCTTCCTGGTTTGTCATCCGTTCATTCTCTTCTTCCCAAGCTACTCACTATCCTAGATCTCTCTGCCTACTTGTTGTGAGCCTCGAACTAATTATGAGACTAGAGTAAAAACTAGGCAATCTGTAGGTGCTTTCTTTTTACTCCCTGAGAAATGAAGATAATAGCATTCCCATAAATTTCATAGGAGTTGTTTCAAGGATTAGTGAGGTCATATTTTGAGGTCCTCAGATAAAAAGGGTTGCATTAGTCTAACATGTTATTAGTCAGCATTATTCAACTGCTACCTGCTCTTAAACTAGCATAGTTATAGTTAAGAAGGCATTAGTCAGGGGTTTATGTATTTTTTCCCCAAGATTACTCTCAAAGCTGAAATTGCAAAGTGGTCCCAGTTGTGCAAGGTGAAACCATAGGCGATATGAAGGGTCTACAACTGCTCACAGGTGTGCCAGGTGCTACTCTGTGTCCTGGATAGGTTCCAGGTTCCACCTTCCCTGGTAATCTGTGGGGTAACCTGTCCTTTTGCACTTCAGAAGTGATGGGCAAATGATGTGGTCGTGACGGTCCTGAAAATTAAGCCTCAAAGTCTGAGGTCAGAGATGTTTTTCCAGCCTATACTGGGAAGGTAGTCCAATTCTTACCAGCCCCATTGATCCTAACACACCAACCAGGTTAGTAGGTTATCTGTTTGACTCACCCCATCTGAATTGAAGAGTTTGATTCCCTCCTCAGCCAGGTACCCTTACCTAGAAACTTGGAGTTTAATGTTCAAAGTTTTTAACTTGCCCTAAGATCATATTATTAAATCAGATCATTAGATGAGAATTGAAGGGATTAATCTTTTAACATGCAAACAAATGCTGAGAATTTTTTATATGGAAGTGGTAACGATGATAGAGAAGCATTCTGAAATGGACTTAAACTCTAGACACATTGAGTTTTTTGATTCCAGACCTGTTGGTTATTAAATAACATAATTGTCTTTTGTTTTCTTTTTTCAGTGTGCAATGTGTATTCCAGGCAACTACTCTACTATTGAGTCACATCTTCAGGATTTTCAAGATGTGAAGACCTGACCATGGTGGGCCATGCCTGGAATACCAGCACTTAGGAGGCCGAGGCAGGAGGATCAGCTTGGGCTGCAAAGTGAGTTTAAGGCTAGCTGTCATGGTTTATGTCTGTGTCCCCCAGGCCTTATGAGTTTGCATTGTTCATTTGTGATGGTTCATTGTATAGTGCTTGGATTGATGGTGTCAGTGCTCCACCCACATAGGGGTGGAGCCAGGATGTGATGTAATGGCAGGAAGAAGGTGTGTCTTGCTCTTTGCTGGTTCCGGCTTGCTATTTGCAGCCACCATGAAAGGTGGCCCAGCCATGCCCACCTGCCTGGGAGCCAACTGAGTTTGGACTGAAACCTCCAAAAACTGTAAGAAATAAACCTTTCCTTTCCCAACTTTGGTCTTCAGATATTTTGTCTCAGGGACGAGTAAAAAGTAACCAAGACACCAGCCCAAACTGCACAGTGAGACATTGTCTCAAAAAGACAATAAATAAATATATGATATGTATATGTACTAGTTCCCTAAGATGAATGTATCAAAAATATAAATAATATAGATCTTATATATGTAAAATACAGAAAAAATAAATGCAAATTTGGAAACTGGCCAAAATTCTTTCATTTACTCCAGTGAAGATATTTTGATCGTGCCTTGGTTGTCAGACTTCAGTAACCATCAGTCAGGATCTCTTGGAGGGCCTGCTAAAACACAAATTGCTGGCTTCAGCCCTAGAATTTGATCTACAAGTCCAGAGTAAGCCCTGAGGATTTGCAAGTGTTAACAAGTTCCAAGGGAAAGCTGATCCTAATTATCCTGGTGGCATGGGTTGTAGAATCTCAGATCCAGTCTAGACTTTTACTGCACAGTGTTTAACTTTGGACCTGGCATTGCCATCAGCTGGAAGTTTGTTAGAAATGCAGCTTCAGCCCCAACTTCAGGTGTATTGTATTTAAATGTGCATTTCACATGGTACCAGGTGATTAAGTTGGACATTAAAGTTTAAGAAGCACCACTCTAGTGACCCCTGCACATTTGTTATTATTCAGCAGCTTATGAGTTATTCTGGATTCTCAGAATGGCAAGCTCCTTGAGCCATATAATTTTCACTGTGAGTACAGCTCTAATGGGTGGTGACCCAAGAGCTGCTGAGAATCAGCTTAGTACCTTAGACCCTGGGTTTTACTTACTTCTCATTCATGGCTCATTCAATAGTGAATTGAGACCTTCAAAAATGGTCAGTGAACAGAATCAGAGGGTTTAAGAGCACTGGCAAGCTTGCTTCTACTATAGGATCTGAAAGCAGCAGGGGAGATTCTGGTACTTCTGTAATCATGATTTGGGGTGACTCGTCCTGAGGCAGAATCTTTTGAACCAGGTGGGGCCCGCTGTCCATGTTTTGGCCTTCTTGCACAATTCTATAAATTCTGCACATCTGAAATGTCACTCCTACTCTTGGCAGGGTGGGCTGCAGTGCTCCACGTGTAGAGGCAGGTGTTCAACATCAAATAACACTGTCTTGGACTTGACCAAGGAGAAAAAATGTAAATGAAACTTAAACAGTTATGATAAGAGCCAGTGGACCACCCCAGGTCCACCCTTTCCCAAATCATCCATGCCCTGCCTTTCTTTGCCTGGAACTAAAAGTCCTGTGAGTGTTTTTAGAATTGCAAATGCAGTTTAAAAAAAAAATAGACCCCAGACATCAGATAGTAGGGCAGATTTGTTGAAAAGCCTAAGAATCAAAGACATGACCTTGAGGGATCCATTCAGATATATAGTTATGTGTAGGTTTAGAAGTGTGTAGTTCACCAGACACATAGATTCTTTCTATGAAATCCAACATTTGTTATCTTGCATTGCTCTAGGAAGTCATGTATTCACCAAGTATATGCTCATTGCTAGGACCTGAAGAAAAGACAAAAATGAAACTCTTTGGAAGAGAGATTGGTAGAGCACAAGCAAACAAACAAAAGATTAGCAAATGAGACTGCAAATTAAAAGACTTTGGCACAGGAAAGCAGTCAACAGAGTGATGAGACAACTCAGAATGAGAGAAAATATTTGCCAGTTATTCATCTGACAGGGAGGTTAATATTCAGAATATATAATGAACTAAAAAACTTGACAAAAAAGCATGTAATTCAATTTAAAAATTAGCAAATGTTCTGAATAGATACTTCTGTAAGGAAAAAATACAAATAGTGAAATTGTATTTATTATGTTAATGCATTATTGAAATTGTATTTATTATGTTAATGTGTTATTGAAATTGTATTTATTTTGTTGTTGAAAAAAGTTCAATATCAGGGAAATGTAAATTAAAGCTATAATGAAATTTAATTCATCCATTTAGAAAGGCATATACATATATATACTAGCAAATACTAGTGAAAATGCAGAGAGAAAGAAGCACTTTGTACTCTGTTGATGACATTATAAATTAACCCAACCACTATGAAGTTCCTTATAAAACTAAACATAAAACTTCTATATGATCCAACTATACCACTCTTGGAAATACATCTAAAAACAAAAAAATGATGTCAGCATACTGTTGGAGAGTGTGGAAGCCGAATACATGTGCAGTGCTGTGGTGTGGCCCAGGCATGATTGAACTCAGAACAAGGAGACACCTCAGCGGGCAAGAAAGGCCACAGCCGAGGCCACCTGGAGACTTTCTGAAGATAGTTTTCCTTAATTAGCATCATTTATTTCTCTGGGAGGTGGGGTCCTTGAACCCTGCCCAAGATCCTGTTCAGGTTTTTTCAATTGTCCACTCAACTCCTTGTTTGTTCTGATTAAATACGGGCTGCCCAGGGTCAGACAGTTGGCTGACTAGCAGAGTTATGAGCTCTGCCGAGGATTTCACTCCTCCTTCAGCCCTGAAGGCCATGCCTTGTGTCTCATTCCTTTGAGCCTTCACCATGCACCCATTTGGAGGGTTGGGGGTTTAGCTACAGACCTCAACAGCATACCAAAGAAATTCTTGCATGCCATGTTTATTGTGGGACTATTCACAAATAGTTAAGATATAGATCAGTCTGGGTGCCCATTGGCAGTTAAATGGATAAATAATATAAGCTGTATGATATGTCATACCATATGATAAAATACAATGATATACATTCAGCCATGAAGAAGAATGAAACTATGTCATTTGTTGGAAAGTGAATAGAACTGAAGGACATCACGTGAAGTGAAATAAGCTAGGCACAGAATACACGTATTGCATTTTCTCTCTCCTATGTGGAAACTTAAAAAAAAAAGAGGAAAGATAGGAGTTACTAGGGACTAGGTGCTAGGGAACAGAAGACAGAATGATAGGGAAGGGAAGAGGAGAGGCAAAGGCAGAGGAAGTGTGAATGCATGTGATTAATATACACGTATCACAGTGAATCTCATTAATTTGTGAAATTAATGTGTGAACAACCTTTAAGAAGCTTAAACTTCTTTCACTGGAGAGAATGAAAGTAGTTACGTTTCACAGGGAGTGTCGGGGGTAGGTGGAAGGGTATGCACAAAAGAGACATGAGATGACCGGGAGCACATTGAGGAGGGCTATGCCAAAGACTGAGCCTGAAAAAGGAATTTGCATGATTTTACACAGGAAGGCATGATCAAATCTGTTTTTTAGCTATATTCTGGCTTCATATGGTGAATGGGTTAGAGGAGGTTAATGTTGGATGTAAGAGTCTGTTTAAAAGACCTTTGTTGTAATATAGACCAAAGATCTGGGGACTCAAAAATAAACATAGTGGAATCTTAAAAACAGGAACAAGACTAGAGTGCGCTCAGACTTCAGGACAAGATGGTTTGGTTGCCAGGAAACCTGTACTGAGTAGGGTTCCAGTCACCAGGATGTAGGACACGTTGGGTCATAGCATTGTGGGCAGAAAGTGATGTTCAGGTTTGCAGCTGTCCTAGTTCCTGATGTCACTGCTTTTGGGTTTCCAGTGGGCTTGGAAGCCTGTTGTTGGGATTAGTGATCGTTCACCAGGAGAGCAATTCAGATGAAACCCGAACTCTTTATGAGTCCCATGAGACCTTACATCATGTGTCTCACCAGCAGAACCAACTTCATTTTTCCATTTGCTTCCAATACAGCACATTAGCCATTCTGGTGTCCATCTTCGGCTCCCTCCAGGCTCACTTTTCGTTGTTTTGTTTTGTTTTATTTTGGCTTTTTTTGAGACAGGGTATTATGTAGTTTAGGGGCCAGCATTGAGCTCATTCTATATCTCAAAGTGGTCTTTTCACGGCAATTCTGCTTCAGCCTCCTAAGTGCAGAATTACAGATGTGTGCTACTATACCCAGCCAGGTCTTGGTTTTGCTTCTTCCTGGGGCGCATTTCCTCAAACTCTTTTCATCCTTTTCCTGAGATGGAGTTTCTGGGTCCTCCCTGTTTAAACTAGGTCTCACTCCTGCTCACTGTCTTGTCATCACCTGCTTAATTGCCCTGTTTATCAATCACCATAAAAATATTGCTGCAAAACCTAGTGGTTGAAAGCAAACGTGATTATTTGATTGTATCTTGCAGGAAGTGGGATGAGATGAGAGAAATGGCTTGGCTGGACTGCTTCTGCTCTGGATCTCTCCAGCAACTGCAGTCAGGGGTGACCGGAGCTGGAACTGCCTGAGGCTGGAGCAGATGGGAAGTCAGTCTTCTTATGGTCTCATGGTCCTCTCCAGGTAGGCTGGTTTTAGTTTCTTCCCAGCATCACGGCCTCAGGGCAGTTCAATTACTATATGCTAAGTAAAGTCTTTAAGAGTCAAGTGTTTCTGTAGACAAGGTGGACATTGCATCACCTTTTATGACTTTGCCTACAGACTCACTCACCATCATTTTTACTTTTTATTGCTCCCGATTCACAGGCAAGGGAATGTGACTCCACATCTTGGATGCTGGTGAAGCTTGCAGAGTAGGTGATTTGTTGCAGCTAACCATGGCAAAGGCAGTCTCATATAATGCCATTTATTACCATCCAAAGTTATAGGGTCTACAGTTAATTCCTGTCTGATGTCTCTCTCCCTAGAATGGGTGCCCTCTGAGAGAGCCATGTCTGTGTTGGTCATTCTTATCCCACAGTGGATGTACAGTCATGGTTAAGCTGAACCCAGAAGCAATGCTAAATACTAGGGTAAATTGATGCTTCCATTTAGTTTTTCATAGAACTAAAAAAAAAAAAAATCTTTGTTGAAGGGTTGGTGGTAGTACTGGAGATTGAGCCCAGGGCCTTCACTCTGAGCTGATCTCCAGTCATTTTATTGTTTATTTTGATTGAAAGTCTCACTGAGTCACTGAATGGCCCAGGCTGGGTTTAAACTTGTGATCTTCCTGTGTTGGTCTTCACCAGGCCCTGCTGAAACATGTCATTTTTGAAATAATCTCTCCCCTTGATTCACCCATAATCTAAAGTATGTAGCAATAGCTAGAGAGAGGCAGCACGAATATCCTTTCCTGCCCTTTTTCCCTTTTTAATTGACATTTCTCTGATGTTGTTCAGTTTTTATTGGAAAGGAACAGACATTCTGAGGTTCTTCTGCTTTTTGGACTTTTGGTCCCAGAAATGCATGACCCATGACACTTTTTAGAGATGCAAGCTTTGCTAATAAGTTCCTCCTTTCCTGCACTTTTCTGTCCAAACTAATGTTTTCAGTACCATTCTAAGTTCTCCAGTACAGAGACATAAGTAAGTACATCTAGGGAATGCTGCGCTACAAATACCTAATTCAATTATTATTGATTATTGATTACCTACCCAGATGCCGAGACATTTAGCCAATGAATTACATTTCCATATAATTTTTCAGTTCTGAAACAACAATTTTCCGGGCAGTGTGTGGCTTACTTTAAGTTGTTTTCCTCAATTGCTCAACTCTCTATTACATTTGTCTCAAGTGTTGTGTTTAATTGCTTGGAAAGGCATTTAGGGACAAGTGAAATTGAGAATGAGTAAGTCTAGACAAAGTGTTCCAGGTGAACTTTTGAAATTCTAGTTAGGGATCTCATGAACCCCCCTTAGGAATGCTATGCAAAGCTTTTCCTGAGGGATGGTAATCTTCACGTGGTGGTTTTCAAATGAAGATTCCTGACAAATATGAGCACTGCTGTTTTTCTTTCATAGCAAGTCTAGGAGTGAATTGGATCGTGAAGGCAGTCTGGCTGCCTGAAACACTGATCTTGAGAAGCTTCATATTCTGGTTTTGCTTCTGTGGTAATGTTCATCTGTGACTTTTCATCAGGGAATTTACCTTTATGGAATGTGAACTGAGTATATTATGTGAGGAGGAGTAGGCCAGTGCCACGCTGTGACTGGCCCTACTTGCCTGCAGATAAATGTCTGAATCACAGTGTATGTTTTGTTGCGCTGCTTCTACTTCTAGAGAAGGAACTCATGCAAAACAGGCAAAGGAAGAGCTGCATTAATGAAGTGTAGTTACACAGGCAAAGAGGTTGAAATTAGGAGCTTATGATACCAATGGTGAAAGTGGGAAGATGCTGCTAGCCTGAGCAGGTAAGATTCCAGCAGGCCTGGATATGGTACACGGCAATAGCAGGGATTCCTAATGGCTTCCTGGTTGACAGTTGATGATGGGCTCATCTAATGGACCGATCTCATCCTTCCTTGACCTAGCACTTGAACATAGGCCTCAGGTAAATAACCAAAGCGGAACGATTGTAAGGCAAAAATCTGCTTTGCCTGCTAACTATTCGACATTAATTCAGAGTGTATCTTTTCATATTGTTATTCCTCTCCAGACTCCAAGCACGATGAGCGTGAAGAACCTGCCTCACATGCCTTTGTTGTCTCAGAAGGGCTTACTCTGTTGTTCACTAATCATTTACCAGTTGGTTAGTTTGCAGGTATTCTTACCGTGAATGTGCAATGAAATCAGTTTCCAGTTCCCATAGGAAAACTCCAAATTGCTTACTCTCTTCTTTTCTCTTTCCCTTTTTTCTTCCCTCCCTTTTTTTCTCCATCCCTTCCAGCTTTCCTCTTTCCCTTGCTTCTTTCCTTCCCCCTTTTCTTCCTTCCTTTCTTTTTCATCTCCTCTTTCTCCCCATCCTTTTCATCTTCTTTTTTTCTGGATTTTCCCTCAATGAAGAAATATAGTGTTGTTTTGCTTCTGTTTTCCCCTAAACTCTAGTAATCAAACTCTCTTTCTCTTTGTACATTTGTAGTAACCTCAGCATATTAACATAAATATTTTTTGAAATCTAATATAGTAGAGAAGATAAACAATTTGTGAGATCTCATTAACACAGGATGCTGAGTCAAAACAAGTGAAAGGGACATACTTTAAAACAACCTTCTAAGAACTCATCAAGTGACTTCTTACCATCAAATAAAGAAGCATGGATGCCAGTCTTGACATAAATCCATGAAGAAGAATGTAGAAAGTAGGTTGAAAAACAAGTTTATGTCTATAGTTGTATCACAGTGCTTTGTGAAATAAATGCAGTAGACCATCCACATAATTGCTGTGTCTGATACTCATCATGCCTTTGAAAAACTCTGTGGATTTTGTTTTTACAAAGTTGGGAATATAGTGAATCCAGCAAGATAAGAGCAAACTTATCAACATATTGTGACTCCATGGTTGTATATTAAACACATCATCAAAAATAAATATGTGGAAGAAGCCAGCCACTTCCTGTGAAGGTTGAGCCATTCATGGGCTATGGGGAGAAGAAGAAGCCAGCTGCTTCCTGTGAGTCAGCACCATTTGTGTGCTATCAGGAGGAGAACCAAAGGAGGTCAACCCTTTCTGGTATGTGAGCTGGAAGACAAGAAGAGCCAAGGTATCCCCCACCCTGCCAACTTGTAAGGCTAATCCAGAAAAACACAGGCTGTGATGATAGCCATTGAAGTAAAATACAACTTAGTGCTCATAGTATTTATTATTTCATTGACTTAGCAGGCTTAAAACCAGTAGTCTGATCATCTGTTTAAAGGATAACAATATACAACATAGCATCAATGGGGGATCTCCTTCTGAAGGTAGTAGTTATTGTTAATTCCCTATTATCTTGTTCTAAAGGCCTGTATCATTTTCATTATTTTGTTTTGTTTGGTTTTATTCTGTTTTATCTTGCCATTTTGGATTTACTACTATTGGATTACTATTGTTTTGAAGTCCTATATGTGTTCCTTGTTTTGTTTTTATTGATTCTATTTTGTTCTATTGTTTGATTTTACTATGTCTGAAGGTATGGGCAGCTCTTTGAAGACAGCAAGAGGGGGATTAGGGTATCCATTGTTGATTTCCTATTGTCTTGCTTTGAAATCTGGTATCACTTACATGCTTTTGTTTTGATTGACTTTATTCTGTTTTATTTTGCTTGGTGTTATTCTCTTTAAAATAAAAAAAAACCTGTGAAAATAAGATAAAAATAAATACTATCATTAACTTGACAGTTTTACTTATTGTGGGAGGTAATACAAATATCTAGAAATTTGGAGTACTTAAGTCACTATGTCCTTAATTAATTTTTTCACAATTTTTTTTGAGACAGGCTCTTGTTTTGTAGTTTAGGCTGGTCTTGAACTCACTATGTAGCCCAGTCTAGTCTCAGACTCACAGCGTTCCTCCACCTTGGCCTTCCAAGTGCTGGGATTACAGGTGTGAACTACCATGCCCTGCTTAATTACTTTTTTTTTTTTTACAGTGGATGGACACATTTAAATAAACTTCAAGTCTCCCTTCCTCTTTTCTCTTTACAAGACATAAGCAATATTGTTTATGATGTCAGTGCAATGCTAGTCCAGTTTAGTCCTTCAGACTTTCAAGAAACTCTATTAGTATCCATGGAACACCGTCTTCATCTCATTGGATGTCACCTATGTATTAGTGTCCATGGAACACTATGTCATCTGGTTGGATGTTTGCAGAAATGTGACAGTTATCTTTCTGTGTGTTTTATCAAATATGAGAAAAGCACAGATGGCCATTTCTTCCAAATGTTGATCTCACAATGACTCTTAAGTATGAAATATTGGTAATACCACTGTTCAAGGACTGCTGAGACTGACTCAGTTTCCACTGTTGATCCAGGATCCTCCAGGTGTCTTATTATCTAGCATATTAGGGTGTGTCTGAAGGTATAAGCAGAATAATTTTAAAAATCAATAGAAGTCATAGTCTAACACATGATCTTTAACTATATTCTGATGTCAAAGCTGTGTAAGAATTGCTATCCTGGTCTGTCTACCCTATCATCTCTTGTACTTTTCTAGAAAAGTGGCATGTTCTCTTTGAAGCAATCCTTTAATTTAGGTATATTTTAAAATTAGTATTCATTTACAGCTTTTCCTTTTGCACGTATCTGTTGGAGAAAAAAAGACAGCCTTTTGCTTAATGCTATATTTCTTCATGCTAGTAGCTGGAAAGAGTTTGGGAAGTAGAATCGCCTGCGACATTGACATTTGAAGATGAATGTGTGGTGCAGCTGCAGTGCGATGCCCTGAGAGCTTGTGGGACGTGAGCTCTCCACACTTAGTGGATCATAAACTGCATTTTAACATGATCCCCAGTTACATAGTGAGTATATAACAGTTTGAGAAGCACTGACCTAAAATGAGCATTAATTCATGGAACTGGGGGTTGGGGACTGTCACTCACAGACGTCAAAGAAATCACACACCCTTTCAAGAGAGCTGGTGTCCTGGCTTGATTGGTGATGCCTGTTGTCCAAGGCTTTTGGCATTAGGTGGTGAAATTGGGGGGCAGGGCCAAGTGAGCAAGCCCGCTCTCCAGAAAACAAATGGACATCTTAAATGGACCTACTGTTTAAGACTTTTGTTTGGTCTTTGATGTTAAACTTACTCCAGGTAGTAAATAATGACGGACACTTATTTATGGGGAGGTATATGCTAAACACTGTGCCAGCCCCTCACAGGAATCACTTTATTTTATCCTTAAAGGAGCTATTTTTGCCCTACTTTAAAGATGAAGGAATTAGAGATTAGACAAGCCAGGAAACATGGCTTATGGTCACTCAGCACAGAATGGAGAAGAAGTGATGAACACAGATTGGGTCAGGTCTGTGCGATTGTGATCCTGGGCTCTGATCCTCCTTTCTTTCCCTATTGCCCTTCTTTAAAATTCCTTTTAACAACCTTCCAGGGAAGGCATATTGGTATGAATGACTGAGACTCAATTAAGAGTTAACATATCGCTAAACTGTGGAACCAGCCGGAGTGCCTGTCAACTGATGAATGGATAGAAAATGGAGTACCGGGATGAGAAAGGGGTTTAGTGGTAGAGGTCTTGCATTGAATGCACCAGACCCTGGGTTTATTCCCTAGTGTGTGCACATAAACACACACACACACACACACACACACACACACACACACACACACACTGTTCAACCATAAAGCAGAATGAAATCGCGTCATTTTCAGGATAATGGATGGAACAGGAACCATCATGTTAAATAAGTCAGGCTTGGAAACACAACCATCATGTGTTTTTGCTCATATGTAGGAGAGATGGAGGGAGGGAGGAAAGGAAGGAGGAGGAGGAGAAGTGAAAGCAAAGGGAGACTATTAGGAGAAAGGAAGGTCTAAGGGAGATGGGGTCAAGGGGGGGTGAATGATCAAAGTATATTATATACATGTACCAATGCACCAAAATGAAACTCATCCTGTGTAATATGCACTAATAAAAAAGGAGCTGAGTTTGAGTCCTGTCCGTTTCTAATGTGCTTCCTTTGGAAGGCAGGAGAACACAATGGGGACGCTCCCCACGTGGCTGCTGAGCAGTGGCAATGCAGCAACTGTGGTAAAAAACTGAATGTTTAAATGGCTTCATTTTGAGGAACTTTAGAGTGTGTACTTGATCGGTCATGGGAAAGCTGTTACTTGGAACAACCTGGGATGTAGGAGTCCATTTTTTCAACTGTGAATTATATACACACTAGATATAGAACAATATTTTAGATGGACATCTTGGGTCTGCGTTAAGATGTGCTGCATAGTAAATAACCTTAGAGGACGATGATAGTGTCTCCTGCTAACACAAAAGTCAGGAAGCTTTGCCTACTGTCTATTAAAAAAGATTTAAATTCCTAAGATCAGTTTCCCCTCTGTAGCTCAATCCTCTGATTGTGCAGATGCCAGGCGCTCCCTTCTGTCCCCTGTGGAGACTGGACGTCAGGGGCTACTTACTGTTATGGCTAATGCTATGAATAATAAAATGCCATTTGTCTCCGACCCAGGTGTTTCATGTCTTTTACCACCATCCACAGAACTACAGCAGTGTGAGTTTGTCAGCTGCTGAGCAGAGTGAAATCTCAAATGCTTTTCAATTCGTAGAGCAGGTGCATGTCACACAGCACCACAAAGAGGTTGGCCTTTAGTCCCTCATTTATGTTTAGTTTAGCTGAATCTTATGTCTTAATTTACTGTTTTAGGTCTGCTTCCATTTAGGGAGACATCTGTATTCGCTTTCTCATTGCCGGCACAAAATTACCCAGCATCTGCAACTTAAAGGAGGAGTAATTCATTTGGCTCATCATGGTTTCAGAGGATTCAGTCCAATGTATGTAGGCTCTAAGGCAGAACATTGTGGCTAAAGGCTGTGGCAGAGCAAAGCCACTTAGTTCATGTGTCTGCAAGTAGAACAGGGCACACCAAAGAATGGGCCATGGACCATCGATACCCCAAGGTCACTCTTCCATCACCTACCTACCCACACAGAGCCAGTGGGGTGCTAATCTCTTAGGTGGCTCCCATGCCACATGTTATGGCTGGTTTCAAAGCCCTCAAAGCCTTATGTGATCATACATGGTCTTTTTGAAGGTGGCATGCTCTAGGTTTTGTGATGCTAGGATTAAGTGTGTGACATTGGGATTGAGGGTGGCCCACCTTGGGCATGGGCAGTACCAATGAAAAGGCATGTAGTTTGAATGGGAGAGGCGGGCTTGCTGCTTCACTCGATTGCCTTCTGTCTGCCATGAACTGTTTCTCCTCTGTGATGCCCATCTGCCATGCCACCCTGCCATGGAGCCAGCCAACTCTGGACTGAAACCTCTACAAACTGTGAGCTGAAGCAAAGCTTCCCCCTTTTAACTTTAGGTGTCCTGTGTTTTGTCTTATCAATGAGAAAAATAAGATACCACTCGAGGTGAGAGTCAAGCTTAACTGTCAAAACACCTTTCTTCTTTCTTTGGTATCTACCATTGCTCTTGCCTTGACTTTATTGCTTATCCCTGTCATGGTTATTTCAAGTTGTAAATGGTGAAATTATTAAATGAACTGAACCTCATAGATCAGTATAATGAATTTGATTTTCTTTTTTTTCAGTAGTTCTTGTTCTTTCTCAACTTTTCACTTCCAGGAGAATTTTATAGAAAATTTCCACTTTTATAAATCTTTGATTGATTGTATTCAGTGAACAACATTAAATTTCCCCCACCATACTTTTGGACATCATTTTAGATATGTTTGCAACTTTTAAGTAACATGGTTACATCTTGAGATTAGAATGAAGTTGTAAAACTTTATTTTTGAAAATTCGGTACACCCTGACAACACCAAATGTGGCTGAGGATGCAGAGCAACATTGCTGGTAGAAATTCAAAATGGCACAGCCACTTCCAAAGACAAAACTAACTATATTCTAATCACATGATTCACAGGGGTGCTCCTTGGAATGAGTTGAGAACATGGCCATACAAAATCTTCTCAGAAGCAACTGAAGTATTCTCTAGTAGGTAAATGAACAAATTGTGGTATGTCCAGATAATGGAATATGATTCAGCACTAAAAAGAAATGAACTGTTAAGTCATAAAAATACACAGAGAAAGCTTAAATAAGTACTAAGTGAAAAGGCCAGCCAGAAACAACCACGTGCTGTATGATTCCAATTATATGGCTTCCTGGACTAGGCAAAACTATGGAGATAGTAGAAAGTGCTTGCCAGGGTTTGGGGAGTGGGGGAAGAAGGATGAATAGGAAGAAGACTTTTTTCCTGTGAAACTATTCTGAATGGTGCTAATTAATAGGTGTACATCATTGTGTATTTATCACAACCCACAGAATGTAAAACATGAAGAGTAAACCTTCATGTAACAAATGGCCTTTGGGTGATTATGGTATTTCAGGGTAGGTTCATCAAATGTGACAAGTAAAGCACTTTGGTGGAGGATGTTGATAACAGTAAAGTCAGAGCCACTGTAGGAGTAGTGACATGTGTGATATTTCTGTACCTTCTGTTCATTTTTGCTGTGACTAGAACTGCTCTAAAAATAAAGTCTATTAAAAATAATTGGTAGGGAAATTTCAATGTAATACTGAAAATCATTTTCTAGTTTTTCAAGGTCTGTATCTTCATTTCAATATATTTAGTCATGGTGTAATTTTCCTTTACAATTTTTCCCTCCAAACAGGAATTTTTCCCAGTTTCCAGTTGTTACTACATATATTATCTTTGCACGCTTTACAGAGCTTAACACTAATGTGTATTTATTTATAGTACAAATTACTTTAACAACCCAGCTTAAGATTAATTTGAAAAGAAGGATGAATTCCAACATACACAAAACTATCATGCTTGTTTGTGGGAAGGTGACACTATTGCTGCCATTGGGAACTGTAGGTCCAAGGACAACAGCATGCAGACCAGTGTCCTGAGGATGATCATACACACGCACTCCCGCAGTGCTGTTGTACACTCAGCGGGGCCTAGACCTCAAACTAAGACTTAGGCCATGTGGGAGTTTGGATGTGGAATGGTCTCTACTCTTCCATGTGTCAAATGCGTGGTCCTAATTAGGTGCTACTAAGTGATTATGGAGCCTTAAAGAGACAGGGCCTAAAGGGTCTAACCTCAAAGGGCACAATGGGACAAAGGTCTCTTATTATTTCGATTCCCATCACAGTATGAGCAGCTTCTCTTGTCCCATGCCCCTGCCATGATATGCTGCTTCATCACAGGTCCAAAGCAATGTGGCCAACAAACCTGGACTGAAACAGCCAAAATAAACCCTTCCTCTTTATAAATTGATTATTTCAGTTATTTTGTTACAATAGCAGAAAGTTAATATGGGCCAAGTTGTTATTTTCTTTTTGGAAGGCGATCCATTGAATCTTTTCAAGTATTACTATTTCGTTAAATAGTACATCAGCTACAAATGAGGTACTTGCTCCTTTGACTGTGGCCTGTGTGCTTATAGCATTAATACAGTTTGTTGGAGATAAGCTAAGGCCCCATCTAGGGCTCTGAATTAGAATCTGTATTTTAATCAGGTCCCTTGATGACTGAAGTTTGAAAACCACAGATTCAGGCAGTGAAAATGAGACCTTCTGTCACTCTGTAGCTGTTCTGGGGACATGGTGTCAGTGGGTGTAATTGTCTCCTACTCTTACCCCAGGTTTGCGTGCTGAGGTGGAATCTGAAGGACCTCAGAATGTAATCTTATCTGGGGAGAACATCTGCACAGAGGGATTCAGGGCAAAATGAGGTCAACCTAATACGACTTGGGTCTTTATAAGAAATCTGGACACAGAGACACACATGTAGAGAGAAGGGGACACGAAGCAAAACATGGCTTAGACAAATCCTTCCCACCCTTCCAGTTATGTTGGTCTCTTGATTTCAGATTTCCAGCCTTGAGATCTAAGAGGCCACACCTTTCTCCTGTCTAAGCTGCCCAGGGTGTGGCACTTTGTTAGGCAGCCTGAGCAGACTACTACTCAGTTACGCTTCCGTGTTTTTAACTGACCACCTTTCCAGTTTTACGAACTAGGAATTTATGCCCTTATATTTGCTCAGAATACACTATTGTGTATTAAGGAAATGGAGAGGTTAACACACCTCTAGCCAAGAGGTATACTTTCAAGTGTGCCATCCACATGGATCCCAGAATTGGTAATACTTTATATGATAGCTGTAAGAGGTGAAGGGAACTTACTGATCTTACATTTTACATAAGGGAGAGGATCCAAGTGCAGTGAGAGATGTGTCCACTATTAACTGTCTAGTTAGTGGAGACCTAGGTTTTGCATCCACATCTCACAGCCTTAGTTCAGGGTCTCTGCTAGTATATCTGGCGTGCACAGCTTTTGGTAGCTGTAGATCTTAGAACAGAGTGTCTATGATAAGTTAGGTTATTTTACATGAAGCACATGGACTTTGCATCAAAGAGTTTTAATTATAAGACTATAAATATGTCAAAAGGATCTGACAACATCTTATTAAATTACAACAGTGAGCTCAAGTAGTTTCTGATGCTGGCTCAGCCCCAAGAATGAGTTTTATAGTCAGGACACATCCAGCCTTCATCTTCTCTCACCCTGCTTCTCCCTCTTTTTTGTTTTAATGACAGAAAGAAATATTGCATAAAAGTCATGTATAAATCAAATTGAAAAATATATAAGAAATATTTCATCCAAATTGTTTTCCTTCCTTTTATTGTTTTATTTCTTTGAAGAATGACAGGATTTAATCTCCAGAGACACCTCTTTGGAATTTTAAAGAGGAAAAAAAATTGTTTTTTGCGGTAAGACACTTAGTATGGCTGGGAGTTTAAGCTGTCTTTTCATTAAAAATAATATAGAGGTTTCGAATTTTCTTTTAAAAAGTTGGTAGAAAAGGAGGAAGTTCATAGAAATACCTGTCACATTAGCTGTCAGACTCCCAGGCAATCCTGGATCTATTAGTTGTAATGGTTCCAATGTGTGTTATGAAAAGTCTCAGTGACAACTGTGGGAGTCATGGCCCTTTTCTTTGGTAGCTGCTTTGGAAATCTAAGGATGCTACATCAGCTTTGGAAGTAGAATTCCCCTGATTTTATTTTACACCGATCACTCTGGGATCCAGGACATTGACTTATTAATGTTCTCCTAAAGATTTTGTCATATGCATATTTATTTATTTAATGGTGCAAGACCTCTGTCACTGAGACACCCCCTCCCCCAGCCTGTCACTTCTGAGTTCTTATCTTCACTCACCTGTGTCTGTCACCCTTTTAAGTATGTGTATCAATCACAATATAAAAAAGGTGCATGTACACAACCTTTACTGTTTGTAACAGAGGGAATTTAAGGCAAGGAATTGATTACACTAGTGACTGCAGAGCAGAGAAGCCAAATGTGAGACCAGAAGAGAACCCAGAGAGATTAGTACCAGCAAGAAAGCTCCTCCATCACTAAACTATATACACACACTACTGTTTTCTTTCATATGCAGGGACTCTTCCAGGACTTCAGGGGTTCATAAAGCAGAGGACACCTGCAGTAATCAGAAAGTGCTCTTGGCCTAAGCCAGGAGATGAATACAAACAGCTGGGTGGCAGTGGCTCAGAGAGGACTGGCGCTTCCTGGCCTCTGCGGGAATCCACTAAAGGATGGTGTCCGCCTACGTAAGCCCAAATGCCCAGGAAGCAACCCCAGCCGGGTGACATTTGGTGAAGAAGCACCTAAGATTCTCTTAGAAACTCTTGGCAGAGAGGCAGCCTTTCCTTTCAGGAAGCCAATGAGATACATTTATCCAGGAAGAAGGGGCACACATGAAAGCAGATTGCATTTCCAATGAATATCAGCACGTTTTTAACTCATTTGTAAAGCCTGGCGTGGTGGCGCACACCTGTAATCCCAGCACTCAGGAGGCTGAGGCAGGAAGATCATTGTGAGTCCGAGGCCAGCCTGAACTGTATAATGAAACCTTGTCTCCAAAAAAATAAAAATAAATAAATAAATAAATAAATTTAAAAAATAGATCACTGTAATGTGATGTCTTTAAATCTTTTGGGAATATACATAGAAACATAATATCTGGGTCAAATTCCTAGTTTTAGTTTTTTTGAGGAATCTCTAGTCTGATTTTCACAGTGGAAACCGATAAACAGATGAAGAAAATGTGTTATTTCCACACTATGGAGTACTACTGTATTATAGAGAATGATAAACTTGAGTTGTTTGTAGGAAATTGGATGTATCATGAGACCATAGTGTTAGGTAATTAGACATACAAATTTAAATACCACAGAATATCTCTTATATAAAAACTAAAATTATAAGTAAAGAGCAAAATAAAAGATAGATAATAGGAAATAGGGAGATAGAGCTTTCTTAAATGGGGAGGGGAGCAAAGGATGGAGTGAAGGGAACGGGATGAAAAACAGGAATTAAATTGTGCTATGTATGTGAACCAACTCCATACAAGGAATGTAAACATATACTGTAAACTTGTGGTATTCAAATAAATCAGTGGCAGGTCACACATTGCACACATACTCCTGACAGTGTTAACTCAAAGCCAAATGGCCAGGTTGGTAAAGCTCTGGAATATCTACAATCAGCTTCTTTTTCGTATCTCTCCCCTTCTGCGTGCTTTTCCCCTTACGTTTAGGAACTCATAGCCTAATACTCTCCTTCAGTCTTCACTTGGTAGTTCTTACTGACTAGAGAGGGACAGGTATATTGCTTACAAGTTAGAATAGGTTTAAATGAATGAGCCATCCTCATGCTTGCCCAATGTGTCTATACAATGAAACTGACTGCCACTGGCAAATATTTTGGGGAGAAAATATTAAAATTAGAGCATGAGAAATGACAAAAGACAAGAATATTTGGAAGTAGGTTGGATATAGAATTGTAAAAAATCAACACTCACATCACCGGTGTGAATAGTTAGGAAAAGTTTTTAGAATTCTAAAATAAAAAATGATTTTAAAATAGCACATATACATCAAGTCATAAGATAAAGTTTAATACATTTGATCACGTTAAGAGACACAAAATAGAGCAAATCTAACCAAATTTCAGGCATGCATTTACATAAATATATTAAATTAAGAAAAAAATTATACACTTAAACATCCTTTTTTCCTAAAAATCATTAAATCCACAGATCAACAATAAAACCGATTCTCTGCATTTACCACTTCAAGATACAATTGTTCTATTTTAAGATAACACAAATACACTTGTTAGAATTTATATGCATTATACATATATTATATATTACATAGATAGTGTGTATACATTTGTAGTGTTTGTACAGATAGATAAATATATATACATGGTTGTGTGCACACATACAGAGGCACACAGATGTACTTTAGGTCATCTGTACTATTACTGCTGGATTCTAACGAGCTGAGTTGGAGCTGATTGGAAATGAAATTGTCTTTTGCTTCAAACATGTTCATCATACTCACTGGATCACAACCTGTTCTTGTAAATGTCCTTGCTTTTCCTATAGCACATTATCATGCTAGGCACTTCAATACATGTTTTTGAGAATAAATGGATGGGAAGTTGAATAGCAGAAGATCAGTCAAAGAGAATTGCAGGTTTCATAACTTCTGGAAACAAATCAGATTCTTTTGAACTCAGAGGGGTAATGGGAGCCAATCAGTTTGTCCGTTCTTTCAGAATATTTACAGAAACTCTAATCAGTTCATATACCAACTGCTCCTTTGAAACTATACCTGATTTTACTAATTGTTTCTATGGTCTTCTGAGTCTTATTAACAGAAATCCATAGATCAGTTCTGAAATCTGTGAGTAATGTTGTGGACAAACAGCTTTAATTTTCAACAACCTCAAGGAAAGTGAACAATGAGGAAAACTAACATACGTTAGAAAAATGAAACAGGTATCTATTCTTTGAAACTGGGCAAAATTAATCACAAATAAAGCCAGAGAAGAAATGGTTTTCCTTTCAGTATTCTTTCATGCTCTTTAACTGTAACAATTCAGAAGTTTTTTCACGTTAATTAGATGTCTTTTAAAAATAAAGTACTGTAGTGTATCCTAGGGAATCAAGTTCCAAAAAAATTCAATAGTATAATTTATCTTGTTATTTCATGGTTCTTGGTGAAATGCATATTCAAACATATTCTGTGAATGATTAAGATAGGGGAAATATCTCATCCCTTAAGGTCCTCATCTTTCTTTCTATTTTTGTGCCACTCAGGATTAAACCCAGGAGCCTGTGTCTGTTAGGCAAGTGCTCTACTGCTAAGCTACATCCTCCACGCTTCTCAAGATTTCACTTTAATATAAGGTCTTACTGGGTAGCCTTGAACTTGTAATCTCCTGGCTCATCTAGCCTCTGAAGCAGCTAAGTGTGTGCCATTTATCCTGGCTGAACTCTTTATTCTAGGAAAGCCACATCTCCAATTTTAATATGAAGAAGCGTATAACATACATTTTAGCATAGACCACACCAAATCTGATCATACCTTATTCATGTGGATGGAAACTACTGCCTAGTTATTTTATTGCAGAAAGAAATGTACAAGAAGTGGTTTCTGTGAAGAAAACATTTAGCCACTATGTATTTCCCATCATTATTAATAATCAGTTTTTCCACACTAATTGTACTGTGCTAAGATACAGTATTTTTTACCTATGAGTAAAATCAATTGAGGTAATTCACTCTTTATGTATATTAACCTGCTTGTGTATATATTTACGTGTACTTTGGACTTAAGTATAAATATTGTACATATTTGCAAAAACCTTATATGAAAAATGACATTTGACTTCATGATGTACATGATAGAATTAGTGTTGAGTTAATGTTAGAATTGATGGCAGTGTTGGTACCAGAGTTTTTAAAATGTCACTGTTGTGTGACAACAACAAAAGCAAAAAACAGGTTTTAGGCATAAGGTTTTATGTCAATGCACAAAATTTATTATTTATTTTTAATTTTTTAAATTGATTGATATTTGATCTGTATAAGTATATGCGAAAGGAAATAATGGGTCTGTCTATCTTATAAGAAGTTCAAGGGAAATGTTCCTCTTACACATGAACAGACCTCTTCATAGCATCTAGGGAAATCATTGGCCCTAAGGAAACAGCTCTATTAGATTCCCATGACTATGCCTTATTCTCCTAACATTATTTGAGGAAAATTTCCTAAATGTATTCAGAGGAGCTGGAAGGAAGGGGGTGGCGGAGGCTGGTGTTTGGACGTTCCCATGGCCATGGCTCTGAACACTTCTATGTATAGTTTCCCACCTTCCTAGAAATCATCTTAATTGGAAGTATGATCAGTTTGTGTTGGTGTGCCAAAGAGAAAGAAGGTAAAATAGCAAGCATCTCTTTCAGAATTCTAAAGAGGAACTGTCTGGTGGCATTCCATCAGCACTCCCAGTAAGAGCCCTACCAGGTTTCTGGGAGTAATGCAGAAATATATACATTAGCTGGGCATGCATCTGAGTTCTCTTCAAGTTCAGATCTCATCCTGGGGTAGGGACAGAAGATTCTGAAGTGTTCACCGAGGAACTACTTATGTTTTTCCTCATAGATTCAGGAAAACAAAATTCTTCAGAGTAGAGTCCATAAAAATGGCTGACACTCGGGTAGGAAATAGCTACTACTGTTTCCTACTGTTGGTACAGGCCCTTGAGGAGCTGTCCTGGAGCAGACAGAATAATGGCATGGGAAGGCCTGGATTGACAGTCATATATGCTTTCATTATTTCCTTCAGTGACTTTAATAAATAGGCCTCGTATGTTGTCAATTATTTTTCATGATATTTTCAGCAAATGTGACACCAGAAGAAGATACTTTCCAAGAAAATAATCTATCTTAGCAGCAAAATCCACAGCTACGTGCCATTGGACATCTCCATTGCCAATGTACTGAGGACAAGTCTATTTACTCAAAACCAACAGAAAATAAATGAACAGAGGAGAGAGAAGGAAGAGGAAAGACTAAAAGGCAGGGAAAGAGAAAGAGCTAGACTGCGGTAGAAGGGGGAGACAATCCAAATGTCAGAGGCAACATTCTATACAGAGCCTCCAAATTTAATTTGTTAATCAGCCAGCTACAACTATACTTTTGTTGTTCCTTTTAAAAATGTAGACTTGGTTTCACTTTTATAGTTTAAGCTAATACTTAGGAAGTCAGACTAACAAAGGTTTAAATTAATGTGTACTTTGAAAGAACCTAGATGTGGCTTTTAACCCTATGACACTTGGTAGGGTTATTGTACAATTTGTTTCAGAGATCAAAACAGCATAAAAATATAGATTCAAATCATTCATTTTTGGTTCTGTGATTATCTTCAAATGAGAAAATAGGGAAGGAGCGAGTGCTCTGAGGCATGTGAATGGCAGAATTCTCTGGCTAGTTGACTCTGTGTGCGTGTTGCATGAATTTCTTCACTAATTTCATTATAGGATGACTCTAGCAATATGAGAAAATGTCTGAGTATCCTATGTGGTAAAATAGAAACCATATTTTACAATGGCTACAAGGAAACAAAATTCTAGGAAAAGATATTGATAGAAGCACTTTTGCCATTACATAGTTTTCTTTTTCTTTTTTTTTTTTTTTGTCTTTTTTTTCCTTTTTATCGGTACCGGGGATCAAACTCACGACTGCCTGCTTTCAAGGCAGGCACTTATGCCGCTGAGCTAAACCCCCAGCGCCTTACATAGTTTTCTTGGTCTTTCTTTACTTTCACATTAAAGATCTGTCAGTTCAGTTTTCATTTTATTATCTTAAATAACGGTCAAGAAATCAAGGTTCTATGAACCAGGACAAAAGTTTGGCAGAAACATGGCGGAAAGATTATCTGTTAACTAAAACCAGAGTAACATTTCACATGCAGTGGACTTCCAAATCTTAAGCTCTAGACTGGATAAATGGATAAAATTGCCTATTTTTTGTTTTACCTTTATCTAACGTATATGCATTCATATCAGGGACATTTTTCTTCCACTTTACATTATGTGCTTTATGAATTAGGCAGATTTTGTCTTTTATATGATGAAACAATAATTGTTCTTCTCATGCCTTTTTAGCCAATTCCTACCTGCCTCTCATCATGAATCACTGAAGATAATTTCCCAGTCAGGCATTTAAAAAACCGACTTGAAAGAAAGGGTCAAAGAGATTTTTTAATTGGCCACTTAGTTTAAAATATGTAGCCATCAATTACCATCGCCATCTCCTTTTTTTTCGGAGAACAGAAAAAGAAAATGACTCCAATGACTTCACCTTCTTTGCGCGTGTTTAATATCCATGGCTCTTGCTATCTTCCTTTTAGAAGAATTTGGCCTTTTATTCTAACAGCCCACAATAGGAAAGGCAGTGACACCTGGGGGACACATGCTTTTCTTTGTCACTTGATACTCACTCACTTGGGCAAGGGCTATATAAAAAAATGCTGGGTCTGGTCAATTTAATATAAATTACTTTGAATACCAGAATGAACGGCAATAGAACACCTTTTATTTGGGGAAAGAGATAGAAAGATTAAGGATGTAGGAAGAAACACTTGAGTTTTAAGATTTTACTGAATATACAGCAGAACCGTTACTGTTTTCAGTCAAAGTATAAATGGGAGAATGTGTAATAAAACTACACAATTTGACAGATTTAGACAGCTGGCTCCCTCACAAGAAGTTCACATTTTGTTAATGTCACCCACATTGAATAAGGGATGATTAGATGGTAAGTTCCATTTACAAAAATGGTTGTCAGGACATTTTTTTTTTTAATTGTAAAACTTTCTGTGATGGAATTCAGTAAAAGGGCTATGAAGAGAAAGCACTGGAGACAAAAGATTGCTATTAACCTACAGATGCAGGCTACTGCATGGTTCATTGCAAGATTTGTCACACTGCTGGGCCAATGAAGTGTTAGTGAGCCTAGAAGGGACCACCCCTTTTCTGGGGTAAGAGGGCAATTTGGTCTCCATGCTCATTTAATCCTGAGACTTCTTTGAATAGACTGTCAATTGAAGCTAAATTGTGCAAAATTATGCATGCACTTTTTAATGCAGGCTATTGTTCACTAAGCACTGAACCAAGATTTCTCAACCCATTTCCATTTGGCATGAGGTCACTTGAAACTTAGGTAATCAAATATGGAAGACAAGAGCAGAGTACTTAACCAATCTTTTTTTTTACATTATAGTTTCTATATAAACACACTCTGCTTTCATTTCAAATCTCTCTTTCGAACAATAGAGAAATACTGGCTACCAGATTTTAAAAATTATTTAATTGAGGCTCATATTCTTAAGGGGAAGTTTGGAAAGTCAGTCAGTGCTGCATAAACTACACCATTCTACAATTTAGATTCTGGATGCTTACAGGACAACTAGAGTGGGTGTGCTCTTGTTGTGAGTAGAGGTGTCTTTTCAGCAGTGCAAAGAGGCCTTATAATTTTGTTAACATCCAAATATGTGAGCAGTGGCCAAAACCATTAAGAAAAAGGTCTACCAGACTCTTGGCAGTTGTAAGTTAGAACAATGTCATCTCTTAAAAACCTGAGTGAATTTTTACAGAAAATTTATTGATACATTAACCAAATAGTATTTTCATTGAGTTCTGAAGGAGCATATACATTAAAAGTCATATTCAGCAAGAGTTATATTAAAATTTTGTACAAGTGACGGCTTATACAACCAAGCTTGGATAAAAACGAATGAGCTCTTCTCCGTGAGTTTTTGATTCAGTGTGAAATATGCAACATTCTAAGCACATATACTCTGACAGTCTTGCTATGGTGAAAGGCATTTTACAAATGTTTAATGCTGGAATTTTATGGGAATTGGCTGTTTTCTCGCTTTCTCATCCGTCATTAACGATTACGTGTTGGCAAAAGGAGACACACTGCTAGATTAGATCCACAGCACATTAAAGACTGTTTGTTTTCTCACTCCCCTTCTTTAAAATTAAGTTGGTGAAAAATGTAACTTTAGTATTTTACAGGACAGGTTAAAGGTGTTTCATCTAGGTGATGTCTATATTATAAAAATAAAATAAAAAATATAAATATGTAACACAAACCCAGTGCCTATTGTTAAATAAAATATACAATAAAAGCAGACCTTTCAGGAAGATTGATTTTAAAATATGCTGTTATGATTTAATTATAAAACATTTAAAAACAATCTTGAGATTAGGCTGAAGTAACCAGATCGCCCTGCCAAATAAAAAGGTAAGTGCATAACATTCTGTAATTGAATACATTGATAAAAATGAAGATTACAACTTTGTATCAGGTTGCTCATTTAGAAATTCATCAGGGAGTTCTGAAACATTCTCTCATATAGTCCTTTAATATAAAAATATTGCTTTTTCTTTTATTAGATCCATCAGATTGCACAGTAGTGTTTCAAAACTCCATTAACGTTGATTTTAGTAGTTACAGACAGAAAATTCTTGGGAAGTCAAATAATCTCTTCTGGAAACATAAAAATTCTATTATCAGTTTACAATGGAACTTTTGTGTAAATAACTCTGCACAATGAAGTACATAGATTTCTAGAATCCACTTTTTCAACCACACCTATAGGGGTCGTGAGTGTGGGTGTGTACGTGTGTATGTGAACAGACATGCCAACATACACATAAAGGATCTGTACATTTTGGTAAATTATTTTTAAATTAATAAAGGAAAATGAAATCACAGGAGTGTGTAACAGGATAGCAGTCTTTTTTTAATGACAGGATAAAAAATAAATGCCCACTGGAAGGAATACTCAAACAGTCCCAGAAACTATACAATGTAACTTGTTAGATCCAGCAAATAAGATGTCATGTCAATGATCTGATCAAGAATACCTGCCCTGGTCACTCTGCGGATGTTTCTGTCCACTTGTTCACACTGAAGACCAAGATATCCTTTTTTACAGAGGCACTTGTTCGGTCTAACACAGACACCTCCATGATGACATGCTGGCTCGCATTTTGCTGGGAGAAAAAAAAAGAGCAGCAATATCATACTCTCATTCTGTACATCAGAAAGTGTGGAGTAGAAGACCCTCAAATAATTGATGAATAAGGGAAGGCAGGGAAAGAAAAGAAAGACAATCATAGAATAATCTGATAACTAGGAAAGGTTTCAGACTCGTAGCTACTTGGGGGCCAGAATTCAGCAGGCAGTGAGAGACATTTGTAGAGAAGCAGAAATCATGAGATCATTTCATGATCATGAGACAATTTCAATGATTTTCAAGATTAACTCTATTTAACACAAAGATTTCATTATAGTCAAATTTTTCCTCCATACAGACATTTCAACAGAATCCTATTCCTGCAGGGTAGGATCTCAATGGGGAAGCGTCTAGCCTAGAGGAAGAGGCCAGGTAAGGACAGCTTGGGGTTTGAGTGGGATGGACTGTCTTCCACATGGCCTTCCTCAGGCTTCGGGAGCCCAACACATTCTTCACCTTAATTACAATACATTTCAGAGTCCATTCCTGGGATGAGTGCAATTAGCCAGCGAGGAACGTTCTGAATGATCTTTCTGGGTCACTCCACAGGATGGAGTTTCTTTATTAAAGAATTTTTACTAAGATAATATAGGTGGAGAACATAACGATTTACTGCTAAAATGAGACAGAAGCACAGAATCTGATAGGGAACTTGATTGCAATTTGCTGATTAGATAAATTTGCAGGGTGTAGCCATTGCAGGCAGAATCAAATACCTTGAGTACTTTGCCTTATATTTTGAGGGGTCAGGGTCATTTTCACCTTTTCAAATGCATTTTCCAGGGGTCTGTGGCTGACACATGGAAAAGAAAGAATAAGAATTTTCTCATTTAAATTTGTGGGAGATGATTAAATCATGTAGGTATATAAATAAAATTCTTGATTGGGTCAAAAATATTCCAGATAGATTACTTCCATAAAGTAGCTGACTTCTGTTATATATTAGAACTATTTAAATTTAATAGAAAGATGGAAGTAACTTTACTGAAATAAAACTTGAGGATAATTTAAAGAATGCATATTTCTGCTTACATCACATATTACTATTTATTAAGATATGCATAATTCCACCAGTATGCACAATAAATTTGCCATCATTTTAAACATGTTATCACTAGAAGGAACTCTATAAATATTTGCTATTGATGACCTAAATGACATAAAAGGTAAGGCAAAATATAAGTAAAGAATCTAACAAAGTAGATGCTATACAAAAGAAACAGGGAGATATTGTCAGGTATCAAGGGAAGCAAAAGGAAATATATTATCATGAATTTGAATATCATTAATTGGAAAATTGATTCTTATTTATTGGTCAACTAACAAAAAGAGACACAGACTGAATCAATACATTGTAAGCAGCTGTTTTAAATAATATAATTACTTAATTTCTGCTGAGTATAAATTGATCCCTTTTTTCTGGATCTGCAATCATGGTATTAATTAATCACATAATATAAATATCATTAGATTTCTGAAACAATTTAAGGGTAAAATGTAAACTACAAAAGTGACTCTACATGTTAGTTATTTTTGTGAGACAACATATAAAGTAGGCAATTATGGTTCTAATTTTTAAAACAAATACATCCAGAATAAAAATGCAGTATTTATGAATCAAGAACATTATTAAGTATTAATATTACTTAAAGCTTTACTTTTCATTGGCAAGAGCTACCTTAATATACAAAACAGCAGAGGTCAAAACTTTTTCTAAGAAAGATGCTTAAATAAGCTGATTGTTGAATATGCATCTTTAAACATAATACTTGAAACTCTAGGTTTCTAAATTTATCCCATTTTCTCACTTCACATCAAATACAACTTAAACATCATTGCACAAAATTGAGGAAATCTCACGTTCAAGGATAGAATAACCCTGAATAAAAATCTCCTTTGCTTTCTCAACAGCTGCACACCAAGCTGATGATTCACAGGGGAGCAGCAAACAGAATTAAAAGGTCTCATAATATGACTCTAGATAATTGCATTTTCCCTTTTATTTAGTAACACTCACTGAAAAACTCTGTTTTTAGTGTGCTGTAGCAAGAAAGCAGGCAGTAAAGCTGGGAGGGCATTTATGGGGTGTTTGGTTAAATGCTTGGACAGGGGAGGGGGGTGGCAAACACTAAGTCACTGGCTGGTGTGTTGGTGTGTGCAGGGGTGGGCACCCCATAGAGAGGCCCTAGCTGAGCTGTTCTTTCTCTGTCTCTTTTTGAAAGGTCTCAGTCACTTAAAGTTCTTTTATATTTATGATTAACAAATATATGTGAATATTTGGCATTAAGCAAATGCAAAAGACTTAATTTAGAAGTTCAGAAACAGATGAGCACTATTATTGCAAAGGCTAAATGTTTTGAACACAAGATGATGCTAGACCAGGGCTGCTATGTTATAGAGTACCTAAGAGCTGTCCCATGCCTAGTCTCTCTGTGACCACAGAGATACTAACCGATTCTGCAGAAGTCTCCCTCCCAGCCTGGACTGCAGCAGCAGGTGCCCGTTGGGGTGCAGTAGCCGTTCCGACAGAGCCGGGCACACTCCGAGCTCAGGGTCTGTGCAGGTTGTACTGTGGCTCTGCACTCCTCAGGCAGTAAAGGTCTGCACCAAAAACAACAGTTGAAATCATACATTAGTTGGAAATTAGTACCAGAATGAAATCTAGCAAGTCTGTAGCTTACAAATTATGCCTCTACCCAAAGACATCCTTCTTCTAAAGAACTCAGCCAATTTACAAACTTAAAAAAAATACCTACCAGGAAGGAAATGAACTAATCAGTTTTGAATCAAAGTAGTTGATCAGTTTGACAATATCAGAGGATTGATAGCATTCCTCAAAATCACCGCTTCCCTCTCCAAAGCTTGGAAATCAAGTTTTGCTTTCCTTTTATATTTCTTTTGAGGTAATTTTTTTATAGGATTTTTCCTCATAAGATTATATGTGTGTGTGTTATATATGTGCATGCATTTGTAATACTGAGTCAAAGATTAAACTCTTCATGCAAAAAAATATATAATGGATATTTTATGCATATGTATGTCAAAACCAAATTATGATGTATAAAATCTGATTTTACCTTGTTAGGAAAAAAAAGAATGCTAATAGTAGCAAATTAAAACATCTTTTTTGCAAGGCAAAAATTCATAGGTTTTTTTTTTTTAATTGTTCTACCACTGCTATTACTTATAGAGGAAACCAAGAAGCCTTGAGATGTCTAAGGTTCTTCTGGTTTGTAATGTTGTCACTAAAGTCAGGGTGGGGAGTCAGGCTGGTCCAATGGACCCAACTGCTCATTGCCTCATCTTTGGGGAGGAAAATATGTGTAGTGCTTTCCTATTAGTGTAGTACCTGGGCCAGAGGCTGCTGAGAAAGCTCTTGCACTGAAGGAATGTAAACAAATGTCACCATCAGTCAAGTCACCTGCAACAGGATGACCCAAACAGTTGGGACCCTCAAGAATCACAACAAAGAAAGTGATCATTACAGGTCAAACCACCACAAAAAGTAAATTATTGAGCTTTCTGAGATAAGCAAGTAAGCCCAGAGGCTCACTTTCTTGAGATTGGTTGCCTTTTATGTCCTTATGGCAATATGAACAGTGGTAATAACTTAAGTCCTGTCTTCAGGCTGTTTCTATGATGACTTAAACCTGTTTATGTTAAAAACCAAAATATTAAAAATGTATAGCAACTTCTTCCGCTCCTCCCTCTAATGAAAGTCCCACTCTGCCATGAAAACACCATGTTTTGCAACTCATGCAGGAATTCACAGAACTCGCTTCAATTTCTCAGCCTTCTCTTTAAATCTGGAAATGGTCAATTTATGTGAAACATCCTTAAGGGATTCCATGGACTGAATACATTCCTATTCAGAAAATATTAACAAATATTTTCCATATGTTTCCCAAGGGAGTCTTTCTGGGAATAAGCATGGTGTGGAATAAAGCAGAGAAAATATTAAATGGTTATGCCAAGAAAAGTGAAGACATAATCTTCTGTGTCTTCGTGCTAATGTTGATCTTCTCGTGTCTGATGTTTCTTCCTCATCTAACATTCTTGCTTTGATTGTTACACAATGGTAGTATTTCTTTTATTTCTTTCTCTTTTCTTTGAGACAGGGTCTTGCTATGCAGTTCAGGCTGGCCTTGAACTCCAGGCAGTCCTCCTGCCGCAGCCTCCTGAGTGCTGGGACTACAGGTGTGCACTGCCAGGCCTGCTCATGATGGTATCCTAGCTACCAGAGAAGCAGTTTTTTAGCATCTGGAAAGTTTTGTGGATCACAAGTAACAATCGTTTATTAAGTGGCAGGCAGTACATGGGTATTGTTCTAATCTTAAGGGTGACCAAAACTGTAGACTTTTATGTCATCATTCGTTTACTTTTTGTGACTCACACACACACACACAATCCAAACACACAGTATATCCAAAATACATTACAAAATGTAAGTGATGCAAAATATGCAGGTATACAAGTCACACAGTACTCCACAAGATGGTTTATGCTTAAGCAGATAAATATAAAGAGAGGATGTCCTATAGATCAAGAATGTAATTGGACATGGTGGCACATGCCAGTAATCCCAGCACTTTCTGAGGGTGAGGTGGGAACTTCAAAAGGCTGAGTACAGCCTGGGCAACTGAGCAACACTTGGTCTCAAAACAACGGGCAGCAGCTAAAACGTGCTGCCTGTTTGAAGTAATGGATAAGGACATTGGTTCTTGTGCACTAGGAAGAGAAATGAAAATATGACACTTCTATAGGTTAGAGGGTCTGACCAATTGATCCTCCAATTAGGTGCTTTGACTTTTTCACAGCACATATAAATATACAGAAACTGAGATTAAAAAGACAATTCTAAGTTTCTTTTTAACAAAGCAAATTTATGCCTATTTGTGGAAGTAATTCTTTCACATATAGACATGATTTTCTCAAAGTCTAATATAAATATCTGGAGAAATGATCTTTTTTCTGTTACATATTTAGTAACCAATATTCCTCATTTAGTAAGTTAAATAAACCTCCCCCCTCTTTTAAACTGCATTCCAGTGGGGCTCCCTTAACAAGAAAATTCATTAAAAAACTGCCTGTCTCTTAAAGGACTTCACTTCTCCTGAAGAACGAGTTAATCTATCTTCCTTTTCCATTCTCGGAACAGAAATGACATACGCTTCAAGTCAATCATTTTCTCAAGCAAGTTCCACGCCCTTTTTGTGTAAGACATGAATAAAACGGGGCCCTGAATAAAATGGGTCACCTCACGGAGACCATGGATGAGGACAGATATGGAAAGACAAGAATGTAATGCAATGTGATCACTGTTATGATACAGGAGCACATGGCATGTCAGGAATACAGAGCAGGGAGCGATTCATTTAGGACTGAGAGAGAAATCTCTCTGTGTCCATAGTTTAGAACTAGAAGTAATTGAGGATATAATACTTGGTGACTTCTCAATGATATTATGAAAGATGACATTAGGACCAAGGAAAATATTACATAGAGTATCAGTTAATGCTCTTAAATTAAACTGGTGTACAGAGTAGTAACTTTCTTAAATAAATTCCATGAAGACAATTATTTCGTCTCTTCTCTGCATCTCCCTACGACCTAGAAAACATGTAGCCTACGTAAGATGTCTGTTGGATGAAGTAAAATAAAAAGAATATGGAATTTTAAAAAGTGTTTGCTTCTTTTCTATATTATTGGGTAAAATATTAGGAATAATATATGGTCTACTAGTGGAAGAATATCATTAAAATATAGTTGCTATACTTTTATGTAATAAATGTAAAGCTAAAAGCACTTGCTATATTTCCAGTGTCTACATTAACTCAATTATTCCAAATTTTGTCTAAAGCCTAAGTTCATTATCAATGATGTATTTTTATACTAACTGTAAATCTAGTATGTAAAAAGAGAATAAAAAAGTCAATGTAAGCATGACCTAAAGATCTATGACTATTTTCTTCTCCAAATCAGAATTACAGTCAACACATTTAAATTCACTTCTCTAGTAAAATATTTGCTAAAGTCTGATAAAGGCCTTTAGTGATCCCAACCATTCCTTTTCACAGGATGTTTGTTATGGTGAATTCTGTCCTTCCACTAAAAAGTGAGTAGGACCCCTTCACGTGGAGTGAGGAGAAAAGGGTATGAACCAATGTTCTTCAACTTCATCATTAAGCATACATAATACAATCTATCTATCTATCTGTTTATCTACCAGTCATCTATTTGAGTGGAATCTAAACAAAAATCTAGACTATGTAGTTTGGACAATTGATTTCTTTTTTGGTGGGTGGGCAGAGAGGGGAGACCAGGCATTGAGCTCAGGACTTTGCCCTTGCCAGGTAATTTATTTTCATATGCACTTTTAATGCACAGACAACTGTGTATTAAATTGGGTGTATTATCTAAAATACTCATTCAATAGTCTTTCTCTTCTCTTAAACAAATACTTCTAAAACCATGAGAACATTAACTTTACTGAATAAAGTCAGAAGTACTTTCAAAGTAGAGAACTTGATAAGGAATGTATCTAGCCAAGTGTGGCAGTACACATCTATAATCTTAGCATTCTGGAAGACTGAGGCAGGTGCCATGCACCTGGGCAATATAGTGACTATAATGAGAGCCTGTCTCAAAATAAAAAATACAAGAAGATGAGGATGTAGATCAATACAAGGGCCTTTCATTCAATCCCAGGACTGACCGAGAAGAGCTTACTTGTCAACAATTGTCCCACAGCTCTTAAACTGAAAGCTGAATCAGGAACAAACATATTTCCTAATCTTTTCAGATGCCAAATAATGAAGCACTGAGGGTCTAGTACAGAAAATTGCCTAACATTCCATTCCTTAATATATGAGGTGTTGTTTTCGGAAACTTAGGACGTTTTCTTAGAAACCTTTTTTGGGTGGCTTTGGGTACTGCTGCAGAGGTTTGGATACTCTCTTGAAACAGAGAAAAGCTAGGAAGCATGAGGAATTGCACACATACATGATGACTTTTGGTGACTAGGAAGGGCCAACAATGAATGTCTCTAGATAGCAGGACTTTGGGTGGCTTTCATTTAATGACACTTAATTTTAAAATGAACAAATAAATCAGTAAATGAGAAGTCTTCTGCAAATTTGGGTGAAGTCCTGCGATAAACCCCATCTCAACTGCTTGGCCCTTCAGGGTAAGGAATGCTGAGACTTTATTTTGTCTTTCACAAAAAATACTGAAATTATTAAGTATCCAGATTTCAAATTCATTTTATTGTAAAAACCAGACATAGGTCACAAGTAATTTATAAATGCTGGCTCACTGGAGGTATTAGAAACTGGAATAATGCTATTGCCTCCCCTAGCGACCTCTAAAAGAGGAGGGTGATGTAAAACTGCCTTCTTCCTTTCTCCACAGCCAGGGGGGATACATGGAAAAGTGTTTCCTGCAACTGCAACATTTATGAAGCAAATTTTTCCTCCATGATTTCTTTACATTCTTATGAGTGAGGAAAAACCAGTTGAGTCTAAATCCTCATTACTTATGGTGTCTAGGAGTGTTCTCTGGGATTTTCTCAGAAATGCAGAATCTCAGGCCCTAGTTTGTCACATGATTGGCACGTATAGTCCACTTTTGGGGAGCACTGTTTCAAATTACAGCCATTTTCCAACCAGGTACAATTAATGTGACCATTAATTAGTGGGCTCCGGAGCTTCCAAGTAGAGGATGTGGTAGAGCTTCTCCTCTGCCTGAGGAGACAGCCGTTCGATGCCACAGCACGTTCTAAGTCTGATGAATTTCCTCATTTTGTAAATGGTTGGATACACAGTGGTCATCCTTAACCACTCATTATTTTTAAAGCCAACACTCAGCTCTCTTACATCAAGAAGGAAATGGAAAATTTCTCAGGACAGGGTACATTTTCTTGTTTCCCATCTGTATAGCTCTGGGCAGAGGAATAAACATCGGTACACTACTCGTGTCAACTTTTAAGTACTCATTTTAGAGCGTTTCTCCAAGGTCAACACATAAATCGATCTCCTCCATCCTCCATGTTTGCCTCTACCCTGGCTGTTCAGTGAGCTGTCTTCCTGGCCATCCTGACATTTTTCTGTTCCGTATCGGTGTACTAAGGAAGAAGAACATCCTAGATTGTGAAGGCTTTATAGCATGTTCTCTGACCGTACACAACAATGTGGTAGCAGACTTTTAAAATGAATCTGATATCATATTAATTCAGTTGGACTGCAAGGAACCCTATACAGTCACATACAATCATAGTCAAGATAGAACGTGAAGGAATGGTGTCTGTTTTTGTGTAAGCACGTTATATCAATCTCACAGGGCCCTCATGGCAGCACAGATAGCAACTAATTTTTCCTAACAGTGTTTTTCTGTTTGAAGCATATAAAGAAATCAAATGCCTTATGATTTATGAAGCATTTCATCCTCAAACGCCTTCCTGACATATCACATGCAAGATACAGAAAAATCTTTTTATATGTCCAAGTAAGGTTGCAATTGAAGTAAAAGGAAAGAAAACTTAGAATCAAGAATCATTGCATTTATGTATACTGCACATCATACTAATTTTTTTATTCATATTGTATATTTCTAAAATTCTAACTTAGGGTGGATAAAGCCAACATTAATCCTTATTTCTAGATAGTGTTTAGAAACTTCTCTGTTCTGAAACATGCTGAAACAAACTGGGTTGAGCTGTGGCTCCTGCCTAGCTTCCTTAACAATGTCATCTTTTTTTGTTTGTTTATGTTTCTTTTGGTCTTGCTTTTTTGAGACAAGGTCTCACTACTTAGTTCAAGCAGACTTTAAACTTGCCATGAAGCTCAGGCTGACCTCTGACTCACAACAGTCCTCTCGCCCTGGTGCCTCTCTAGTGCTGGGATTACAGGTGTGTCTCACCACTTTTGGTAAATATTGTTTTCATTTTAAGGCTTTCTGAGGGTTAAGTTTCTTCCCTCAACTGTCAGAGTCACTTTCCTACCTCTCATGCTTACTTAGCATGTTCATTGGCTTTAACATCGGGCACTCCTTACTAAATTGGAGCTAAACCCAAAGAAGGCAATAGTGAATTGATGAGGAGAGACACAGGTTTGGCTGTCTAATACTAATACGATCAAAAATTTCACAGTTACCAGTTCAAGTTTGTTCCATGGTTAGAGATACAACCATCATAAAAAGAAATCATGAAGCCACTTACTTTTTTCAGTCACTTCCATGTTTAACTTTATTCCCCTGGTAAGATATCTGGCCTTGTTATTCTCAAATTTAAGACATTAAGATAGGTATGGGATGCAAAATGGGCTCACCTAGCTAGTTACAGAAAGTACTGAAATCATTCTATCCCTGGTACCGATAAAATGGAAAAAAGACCAAAAAACAAAATAAAACAGAAAGTACTGAAATCTTTTTAAAGCCCAATGTTCTCCTCTCTTACTTTAGAAAAAAGTAGCAAGGTACCCATATTTCAGATCTTATTAATCTCACTATTCAATCACCATTACCACAATACACAAGCATCTAGTAGATGATGTGAATTTCTTATATTTAACTTTATCAATTTAACTCAGTGTCTTAATTTCCATGAGAAAATCAGGACATAAAAAGTTGTGAGATCCCTTGAAAGGAAAATCTAAGACAGAATGATTAATGGAACTAAACAAAAATGTCATTTGCCTTTACATTAAAACACAAGATCTAGCTTATCAAATTGCCTTAGCTAGTGTCATTTTGTTTGAAATGTACCCTAACTTCTGGAGATGACCAAATATAATTACATTTCCGAATGTATAAAATTATGGATGTTTCTACTTTAATTCAAAATGCACATTCCTGAAAAATTTTGCATTCCACAGAATTATTAAAAATAATATAGCCATTGGCTAAATGTTTGTGTCCTCTGAAATGTGTGTGTTAAGAATGTAGTGCCCATATGAGGCAGGGCCTTTGGGAGGTAATCAGGTTTAGATGACACTGTGAGGACGGAACCCAAAGAGGTTTCTCACCCTCTTTCTACACTGCGTGAGATTGCAGCTCCTATAAGCCAGGATGGGAGCCTTCTCAGGAATCTGGCCATGCTGGCACCTAATCTTGGATTTCTAAGTGCCCAGAACTGTGAGACATCAGTGTCTGTTTAAGCCACCCAGGTATTATATTATAACATCTCAACTTGATCATATGAAAAGGTTTGATGGAAAAATCACTGTCTATACAAAGTATAGAAGGAATGGAGTCTGTTTTTGTGACTGAAGCACTAATAACAAAGTTAGTTCCTTGGGAGAGAGTTTTTGCAACTCAGTGAACAGCTCAGCAGTAGCAGAGGCTGCCACAGGGGAGACTGGAAACAAGCAGAACCGAAGTGTACGAAAGGAGAGCCTTGGACTCCAGAGGAAGGTCAGTCCACAGAGCGCCATGCGAGGCTGGGGATCTGACCACTCACCTAAGACGTTTCTTTCTGCCTTAGCAGCAGCTAGGCTGAGAGCCCCTTCCTTAGAATTCTAAGGAAAAGTGGGACTCCGCCTGAAAGGTACATGATTTTCAGGTATGCAGAAACATGAAAAGCTACATACACTTTTCATGACATCATTCTCTTTTCTATATGAGACAATTAGTGCTAAAGAAAATCTCGTGGTAGCAGGACAGACTTGGCTAGCAGGACAAACCATGGTGAAATTTACCTGCCTTAGTATTTCTGGACCAATAATTTAGCAATTAACTGGAAAAAATAGGCATTTTGAATGCTTAGGAAAATGCCAGTTTTTTTCTGAACTTACCCATTTTCACTGAGATGAAATTTAAGACAGTGACCTCTAATATTAGCAAATAAGATGAATAGATAACACTTTGATTATAATTCCAAAAATTAAAATATGCAATATTTTCCCTTAGCAATTATTAAAGAAACTTTTATCTCTTTTCTCCCATGTATAAAGCAGTAGATCTGTTAGTGTTGTAATTTCATATTATGTGAAGGTAAAAAGCTTACACAGAAAAGCTTCTTTTCTGTCCTATATAAGAGCCCAAAAGTGTCAGTTTACATTCTCTTAAAAGATTATTAGTGTGACAAATTCCAAAATCTTGTGTTATACTTGTTGATTCATTTGTTAGTGTTGACAAAGAGAACTCATGTAAGTAAGAACTGTTATAACTCAACTAAATGAATTAGTAATAAGGTAACCCTGACAGAGCCTTTTATAAGCTACAATTTCCTACAGAAAATATCTTTTCACAAAAATTTCCCATGTAGACATAGCTAATGTTACATCGAATCTGTCTTTGCCTTCTACAGAATCGGATGATACATTGTCTTATACAATAATGTCAGATCCCAGCATTGCCCTAGAAGAGATGACAATTGGAGAGAGGTAGAGATGGAACTTAAAAGTTACTTTTAAGAATTTTTCACTCTTAAGCAATGAGTCTCATTTTGTTGAATATATTCTTCATTATTCATGTCCTCTATTTTATATGTTTTTAAACAAATGCCTTTTTAAAGCAGTGATTTCAAATTTTCATAACAGTCAATACTATGACGATAGGGGAAAATGTTCTAAGGTTCAAAGTTGGTAAGTTAAGAAACTACAATCAATACAAAACACAAAATTCCTTTAAATGCTGTGATCATCTCTCACATCATCTCAGAAAATGGGGTATACATATGAGACATATGCTCTCACTATTAAGTATGACAGCTGATTGATAATTAGCTTGACTGATTATTCCACATGATGCACATTTGTCAAAACATCACATTGCGCAGTTTTTCTTACACATCTCTCTCTTTTTTTATTTTGGTACCGGAGATCAAACTCATGACCTCATGCTTGCCAGGCAGGCACTTATGCCACTGGGCAAAATTCTCAGCCCTCTTATACATCTCTTTTCTTTCCTTTTTCTTTGGGTACTGAGGGTTGAACCCCAGCCTTCATATCCCCAACACTTTATTTTTTGGGTCACCAAATTGCCCCGGCTGGGCTTAAACTTTTGATCTTTCTGACTCAGCCTCCAAGAGTGCAGGAAATACAGGATCGTGCCACCATACCGACCTTCCTCTTACAGCTTTCCATAGTTTTAGTTACTTGAATTCAACTGTGGGCCTAAAATATTAAATGGAAGATTCTAGAAATAATTAATACATTTTAAATGACTTTTAAAATATATACTGCTATTCTTTGTCATTAGTTATTATTATTCTTAATTTTCCATTGTGCCTGAAGAATTTTTTTAAATCACAGTGCCACATAAATGGGCACACTGGAAAAAACATAATATATATAGGGTTTGGTATTCTCTGTAGTTTCAAGCAGCCACTGGGGTGTTGGAACATGTCACCCAAGGGTAAGGAGAGGACACTGTAAACATAAACACTTCTTGTTAGTGAACAATATCTTAACAAATCTGGGGAGGAAAGTTTATAGAGTCATCTTGGTGAAATATCATATGTATTACCTGAGCATATTTAAGTGGCTCTGTACGTGTACATATACATACACAATTCTTGCTAAAGCAAGAATAAAATTCGAATCACACTAAGGCCATTACCATATATTATGTATGCCTACTCATCCATTCATTACACGTTTTGACTTTGATCTTACCCAATTCTTTTTGTAAAAAAAAGTCTTTAAAATTCCAGAAGGTATGTAGCAGCTTAGGGATGTCAGAAAAGGGATTTTTACTATACATAAAACATGGTATATTAAAAATAAAATACAAACAGGGAGGTAGGTATATATCCATTTTTGGTTATTGGAAATGCAGATTAATAATAGCAAAAATATGGAAAATGCTTGTCTTTTAGATTTTTAATCCACCATGCCGAATGGATTTTTATAGGGCATATACTTGTTCCTGACCTCTAGTGTTAAGAAATTCTGTCATGTTTGAAAACTAGTCCCTCGTGGAGCCTGTATCCCTGTTAATAGCTGAAAGGTCAATGGAGCTGCTAAACAGTTTGTATTACTGTCAGGGTGGCCATGAAAACACCACCTGCTGCAAGAGGACTTGGCAGCTGGGTCAACAGGCACTGTGGGAATTTATCAACTCAGGGGGGCCACTTGCATAAAACTTTGACTGATGAATTGGGACTCACTGGCTTACTGGGCTAAAGCTGCTCTATTATGTATGACTTTCTTTGGGTTGACAGAGCTGCCTGAGACACATGTGAAGGATAAACAGAACTGATTTCTCCTTAAGAAGTGGTTCTGGGGGGTAGCATTCTAGCATCCAGCATAATAATGAGGAAGATGAAGATATTACAAAAAAACGTAAACAAAGGGCGACCAGTGGCACCTTGGGGGGAGGACAGAGAAGGAAAGGGCAGGAAGCATGAGAGGCAGTTTTAGATATGGTCACAGAGGACTGGGGACACACGGCATTTTTGTGAAATGACCTCTCCTGTCTGGAATTTGCATTGTTCATCCTAAGGGAATGGTCTCTGCGACTAGGTTGAGGTAATAAATAAGCAGTATTCTAAAATATAGCTAGAGTGGGTGCACAGTAAGTAAATCAAATGATTGTTCTTAATACATTTGTTTTATAAATTCTTGGAGAAATAAACCCTGGAAATATCTCAAAATAAAGATAAAAAAATCATTTGGTCTAAGTTCATCTAAAATAAACTTAAAGAATGTTCTGTCTTTATCGAAAAATTTGTATTCTATAGCTATAAAGCTTGAGAGAAATCTTTAATTTCTACCACCTAGGAGCATTTGATTAATTTTGAAAAGATTTAGTACAGAGCAAGCATTGTAGGCAAAATGCAAATATTTAAAAATTAGGCATTTAAAGCTTTTTAGAGCTGCATGGATATCTTTATCCTAATTTTGGTACTAAGAGAACCTGAAAAATTGAGATTACCCGAAAATAATTTTAGGATGCAAGAATGAGTACTAATAACACTAAAGAATTCACTAGATTTTTAAGGATGTTATTCACCTCCCTCCTGTGTCATACATAGAAACGAGGCAGAGAAACATGGATCATCCGTACTTTTTCAACAGGCAAAGGGACACAGGATGGGGAGATAATTTGTGTAATGTTCTATACTGAAGGAGGGTCAGAGACTAGACCAACTGACTGTCTGAAGAGACTTGCTCTTATCTGACAAGTTTCAGAGGGCACTATTATAAGAGAAATGGGGATTATTGCCCCAATCTTGTGCTCAGTATATCCAAATCCTTTTTTGGGAACTCTTAGCAGATGGAGGAAAGAACCAGGCTAGGAAAAGCTGAATCCAGTACTGGAGACTTTTTGGGAATCCTGTGATTTGGCTGGACCAGTAGCGTGAGTGGTACTACCTTGATTCTAACCCCACTCTGCCATGAAACACCAGTTTACCCCTGAAGATATTTCTGATTTGTGTCCCATTTCTGATACAGAGGCACAATTTCTTCTCTGCTTCTCTATGGAAGTTTTTGCTTTTCCTGAAGTAACTTCTGAGTTCTAGGTAAGCTTGAAGGAAACCTGACTGTATTCTTCTGTTTGTGAATTTTCATTTTTTAGTTATATATTTGATTTTTTTATATCATGTTACTTCATCACCGTCTTCTGAGGAAATTGCCCAAGTGTAAATGAGTTACAGCTTATGTAAATGATTATGTAATTTATAGCTTTAGACTAAATTATCTTTACAGATTGAAATGGTAATATTGGAAACACATCTGCTTTTGCTAACTCAGATATTACATGTGATTTCTAAATTCCTTCTGTGTAAATGTATGTGCATGTGTTTGAGAAAAGCCTTTAATATGTAAAAGAGAGAGAGAGAGAGAGAGAGAGAGAGAGAGAGAGTTGATGAGATTCTTTCTTCAAATTCTGCCCAGAAGTTTAGGAAAAATAGTTTTCTCTGGTGCAGATATACTGAACATTGCTACGCTAGTAATTAACTCCTGTTTCCAAAATAATCTTGTACACATACTTAAGTGTCTGCTTAGACAGAACTTCAACTCATCTAGCAAAAAAGACTATAATAATAAATGCTGGTGTTCACATCATAACAGCACGAGGCTCCCAACAAGTGTTTATGCAAACAGTTTAATTCTGAAAGTTCTGCCTATGCCTGTGTACAGGACCGTGTCACTGGGATTCTGTCACTTCCCCCACCTTTTGAAAAGCAAACACCAGTCTTAACCCTGGCCCCACACATGACATGACTCACCAGAAACAGGCTTTGTAATGAGAAGCCAGGCCTTCAGGTATGTCACTCTGAGACCACCCTACTAGAGGCGGCCCTAAGATCACAAAGTCAAGGTCCCTTATGGAAACCCTGGTAATTAGATACTATTAATGGGCTGAAGGTGTAAAATTTGCTAACAATCCAGATGATGAGATAAAGTTCTGGGGTGTGTGTGTGTGTGACAGAGAGAGAGAGAGAGAGAGAGAGAGAGAGAGAGAGAGAGAGAGAGAGAGAGAGAGAGAGACAGAGAGAGACAGAGAGACAGAGAGAGACAGAGAGAGACAGAGACAGAGAATTCATTATATTACCAAGAAGCTTACAAAAGGTTATCAACTTAGACAATGTAATAGGTGACTATTTTGTAACTGCATTAGATCTAAGTGAAATCCCCATACCTCATTATGAATCATTCGAAGGCTGTCATTTTTATAAATTTACAGTAGTTTGACTTATTCTTAAAGTGGCCAACTTCAACAATCATCATCTGATAGCTTTTTGTATTTACTCTTTTTCTCAAAAAGAACACTGATTCTACACTCAAGAGGGGAAGGAGAATCCCTGTACTCTATGACATTGTATGGACGGGTACTTAGCATCAGAGAAAATGTGTACTATAAAACAGGGAAGAGAGCCTATCAGTGTTCAACCTCTGACATTAGTGTTGCCAGTGAGCCATTTAAAGTCGATTTTTCTTTTTGTTCCGTGGTAGCCAGTGTCAACCTGTAGTTCTTTCTGGAAAGAAAACGTTTTGTGATATATGGAAGGACAAGAGTCCTCATTTTGTTCCTGGCTTTTTCAGGAAAACATGGTTAATTAACAGTTTAATGGCTTTCAAGTGGAGCCTTTGGTTAACTTTTCAGATCATTAATTAATTCTCTTAACTAGACTTAATGAATGTGGAAGGAATTTAAAATTACAGCATGGTATGGCTGAACACTCAGCATGGCCTGGTCCTATCCGTGAGGATGCTTAGATTTTGTAATACTTGTCTGTTATGACAAATGTCTATCTGATAGCAGGTAACTACAGCGGCTCTGGATAGGACAGATCTCACCCATGGAATTAACAGCTGTTTAATTAGGATTCGAGGCGCTGGAAAGTTGTATGTGTGCAACGCAGAGGATGGAAGGAGCTGGGGCAGGATACTTATATCCCTCAAAGGACCAAAACACTCATATCTCCCCTGTGCTGAGGCAAAGCACTAAACACTTGTTTTCATTTTTTGGTCATACTAGTCTTCATGAGGGCTGTGAGATTTTGGATAGTTTTGAAATGAGGCTCAGATGTTGCACTGCCAAAATAACATCCTGATTACCTAACAAAAATCATACTAAGCAGCTGTAATGTCTGCCAACATGTTTTCATGCTCTCAAAAATAAGGGGTTCATTGCTTCCAACACCAGAGTTGAAGCCACTGCCTCACACATCGGGCTCCTCCCCTGGCTTCCACCCGAGAATTTTGATTCCACAAATACAGCATGCTCTGGGATGACAAGAACAACTTGACTGAGCTTTTAGAGTCCTGGAGGCCAAGTGTGGCCCTCACACACTGGAGGAGAAGGTCTTCTTAGGGCAGCCGGTTGCATGTGGGAAGGATGGAAGTGTTCATCGTGGTTGATTGACAACTGCATCTCTTCTGTTACTGATTTGAATGCACTAAAATAACGTGAAGAGAGTATTACCTGATTCAAAGGGACTAAAAAGAAAACTCACCTTTTTGGATCCACAATTTTGTAGAGCTTTCCGTTGTGAGTCTGGGTCATACTTTTACTGCTTGATAAAATGTAAACTTCACCTGTTGAGAGAAATAATGGTATGGTAATTCACGGCATGACACTGTTGCCTAGCAATTATTATTTGTCTTCTCCTCTGTCAATTCCTATCTCTATCCCCTCTTCAGGAAGATCACTTGCCCAAAGGTTATGGCAGCATGTCACAGGTGTGTCCCCACCACACATCTGGAAGGCACCCATTTTCTGTCACTTCTTTCCATAGCCCACTGTGTTCCCACAGGAGCAAGTAATATCACTCACCTGGGTCACGGCAACAGCTGTATACCGTAGCACCCTATTTCTGCCTCGTTCTGGGTTTATTCTCAACATTTACCCTCCAGTCCTACTTTCAGAGGAGGTTAGATATGTAAGTTAGGTGAACTTCCTTTGTTCTAACCCCTTCCCGTGGCTTCTCATCTCTCTCAGAGCAAAACCAAGTCCCAACAGTGGCAGATTTAGTCGCCTGCTGCTCTTTTGACCTCATCTACAACAGTTTGGCCCCTTGTTCACCCTAATCTGGCCTCCTTGGCTCTGTGTCTCTGAATACATGAGGCTGATTCTATCTCTGGGTTCTGTCTTAGGCTTCTGTGCGCCTGTGGGTCTTTTCAAAGTCCACTTTCCCCCTTCCTTTAAGATTGAGCTTAAGTCGTAGTTTTCATGACTGTACTATTTACAATTTCACCCGCTAGACTGGGGATTCAGTGGTAGAACTGCTGCCCAGCCTGTGTGAGGTCCTAGGTTCAAGCCCTCAGCACGATGAAAAAAATAAATAAAAAATAAGACTGCATGTTTTCCAACCCCCCCCCCCGCCAAGTCCCTCTTCACTACTAGATTTTCTGCAAAGCTTTGGTTACCAATTGACACACAATCCATATTTGTTTTTAAAATGTATTAGTGTCTTTCTTCTTTATAATATAAATTTCATGACAGGAGTTTAGATTTTTTGTCTCTTGATGTGCCCCTGTGTCCCCAACACCTAGTACAGAGCTTATCACAGAATAAGGAACTCAGTAAGCATTTATATTCTGCAAATGCAGTGTTGAATGAATATTTTTATCTCAATTTATTTCTGCCCAAGACTCAAAATCTTAGTTAACCCAAGTTGTTACTGCTAATTAATAATTTGAGGTCAGATGGAATTGGCATGCTCATTTTAATATTTTGCTCTTGAAAATATGTTAGGATGTATCAAAATAAATGTGAGAGGGAGGGAGAAACAGAGACAGATAATCTCAGCTGTAAAGCTATAGCTCCTGGTACCAAGCTACTTTCATTTATGAAAAAACCACCCTTGTGTATTATCATTTTTTCCATATAGGTCAGCATATGGAATAGATTACATGAATAGGAAATTAAAAACTACTTATAATTACATGTTAATAAGGTTTTAAATTTTACAATTGATTCCTACTTATGAAACAGCCTTTGCCTTAACCTGTTTTTCTGTATTCTATTTTTAATTATGTATCAAACACCCTTAAATATTTTTGTATTTCTGAAAGGGATATCACAAGTTTCATTCTAAAAATACAGACTCAATAGAAAAAATAAAAATGATGTTTAAAAGCAAAAGAATCTTTGTTTTGCCAATAGTTTATATGCTTACCTCATTTAATCTTTACAACAAAGGCATCTTGATTTTTAAGATTAAAAAAGTGACACACATCTCACTGATTTTTTTGACTCAAAGGTGCAAAAACATAATTCCTTTTATGACGTTAGAGAGTTTCACATTAAAATACAATTCATGTAAAGAGTATTTATTTTTGTTACAGGTTATATATAAGATGGTAGCATTTGGAAAGTTAAAGATTGTATGTGCTTTATTTTTTGGATCTTTGGATCTTTCACAAAACAACAGGTACACAGACATTAGGGGTATTTTTTTTTTTTTTTTTGTCTTTTTCGTTTTTATCGGTACCAGGGATCAAACTCACGACTGCCTGCTTGCAAGGCAGGCGCTTATGCCACTGAGCTAACTCCCCAGCCCCAGAGGTATTTTTTATGATAGTGATGCTAATAAGATTGTAGATGAGTAGTCTTTGTTGTAAAGTCTGGAAAAACAAAAATGGTTCAATCACAATATCCGCCCATTCACTTCTAACTGCTACAATTTAGTAATTCTTAAAATCAGAGTTTGAAAATGAAATTTAAATTACTTCATAGGTTATGTTTCTGATTCTTTTGGATGGGATAGAAGAATATGAAGGAAAAACTAATTGTAAAATGTTTTCACTGCTCGAATGAGATTAGATGGACTTGTTTTCATCTCTGTATTACTATGGCTCTGAAATATGTATTATACATTTCAAGAGACTTGTCTGAGGCCTTTATTAATCTAAGTGAATGCATAGAATTATTTCTGATGTGTTTTTCATTTAATGTAAAAAAATCAATATGGACTTTTACAGAAAATATTCTAATTTAGATAGGAAGCATTACTATTCTCTTTCTATGCCTTTTTTATTCATTTCTGAGCTAAAGGAATATTTTAGCCATAGTTTGAATATTGTTCTTTAGAGGGAGATATAAAAATCTACTTTAATCATTGTAATTTAAAATATAGAGTAAAAAAACTTCACTGTTTGGTTGATCACATATCAATTTCAATTTGTTCTGTGAAGTGAGTACATTTTGATAAACAAGCCAAAACATATGTTACCTATGGGTTGTGAATAATTCCTATTTTATTGGAAAAATTTGTAGCTCAGATTATCTTGTGCCAATGTCATCCTCCAAAAGTGGAGAGAGAGGGAGAGAGAGACAAAGAGAGACACACAGAGAGAGAATAAGTTTTAGATTTTGATAATTGTTTTCTATTCCAAGATACATAGGTAAGTGGGAAGGTTCTCAGATAAAGGGCTAACACAGTGCCTTAATAGATAATCAGAAATATGAGTAGACATTTACAAACTTTTTTCTGGAGGGTCTCAAATTTTTTTTTGCTCTTGTCTATTTTTCTGTTTTACTACTTTCATTATTTTTAGAATGGAATTAAGATACAAAGACTCTCAAGAGAATATTCCTGGAAGAGAACATATAACTGGGCCATCTTTAATCACTATTGGCCATCACTATTGGATTCTATCAGCAAATGGAAGATGATGCTGTTATTCTATAGAATATGCCTTCTTGAGCAAGGAAGTGAGAACAGAACTTAACAGAAGTGATTCATACCGTACCTAATTCATCTTCGCCAAATCCCAAGATGTGACCTGAAAAGTAGCCTCTACAGGAACCACTGGTGCCAAGGCACAGTGGTTTTTCTTGCCATTGCTTGGTCACTGGACTTTGCTGAAGAGTTAAGAAATTCCTGCAACGAAAACATACTATAAACCTACAATAAAAATATAGGTTTGCTTAAAGTTCACAATAAAATGTTTGAGATGAAATAACCATGCCATCTAACTTCTTAAAGGAAAAATAATATAGCCTATCATATGTCTGATTGCTGTGAAATCCTCATATGGGGAGCATGTACTGAGTATCTTTCACCCAGAGAATCATAAAAAAAGTAGGTTAAAATTTGATTTTGTAGTATTCCTATCTGTAGATACAGATTTTATCCTATTGCTCAATCTTGAAAGTCTGGTAAAAAAAAAAAAAAAAAATATATATATATATATATATATATATATAGTCTCCCCAATTAGTTTTAAAAATATTTTACAACTCATTCAAAATAATGTTTCAAATTATTCATTGTCATGGTAAATTCTCACTTAGGATGAAGAGAAGAGACTATGTAATAAGAAATGTCCACCTAAGGTCTTTACTGTTTTTAAAAATTACTTTAAGAACTTGATCAAGTCTTTTGAAAAGCATTGCTTTGGAAATTCTTCATTGAACTTTCCACATATACTATAACAAAAGGAAATTATATGTTAATGCGTATTCTAGGTCTGAGGCCCAATGAGAGACAGTCATTTTTGAATGTTTTGTGGCTGTGTGCCAGTTTATCTCTGGATGTGATAGCTGGTATATGGAAACAGGATTTTGGGACGCATACCCATTGCGGTCTCCAAACACATAGCTTCCATACAGTCTTTCAGATTGGCAGCCTCGGTAAACAAATCCACCAACTAAAGGACCGTTACTGAATGGCTTGAACTCTAAAAGCGATGGCTCACTTTCTGAAAAGAAACAGTGCATTAGATCAAATGAAACACATTTTTGTGAAGTAAAAATAATGTAGCCCAATGAACAAATATTAAGGCAATTGCACTCTGAAGTATGTTTTGTGATGCCAGAGATGGATCCTTGCTATAGATATTTAGTGAAAAAAATTAGTCTTTGTTTAAATACTATCAAAATTTAAAAGATCTCTGAGTACAGCTTACTGAAATGAAAAATGGGCTTCAAACACTTGCTATTTTTATAACTGCCATGATACACCAAGTTTTCAGTAGAATTAGAATCTAGGTATTTTGGGTATCGTGGTAAGTTTAGATTAAAATACTTTTAAAAATAATCTTCAGTTTAGAAATGCTTTTGCTTATTGTATTAGTAAACTGGATCACACATCTATTAAATTACATAAAATGTTTTAAAGTTCACACTTTAATGAAAGTAAAAGTATAGTACATAAAAGGCCTTTAAAATTACATTTATTGTGAATTTAAAGAAGATCACTTACTCAAGTAATATCTGCACTTAAAATGGTTTTTAATAGTTTTGGTTATAGAGTTGCACGGTTAACAAAGTCTACTGCAATAACTCCTTCTGAATTACAGTGTACAGTCCCATTTCCAATGTTTCCATGCAGGCTATTACATACTTGCAATGGAAAAAGCTCTACTGCCAGTTACCAATTAATCTGAAAATCACTTCTCAGTATTTAATGTCAAATGACTCACCATCAGCAGGCAGCATTTTATCAAAAACGTTTGTGGAAAGGCAGTAATTTTAAAGCCCTCTGCTCCTCCCATGTGATTATGGTAAACAGGATACATAGTAAAAAGTAGAAAAGATTAGGGAAGTTTTAAATATTCAGCACGCCACATGGCAGCATAACTGAATGATTAAGGTTGTGAACTTTTGCATCAAGGAGCTCACATCCATCTTTTACCAGATTATGTTGTGCTGTAATTAAATTTTCTCTGCCTCGGTTTCTTCATCTATACAATGTGGCCAGTGATAGTGCTTACCACATAGACTTCTTCTACAAATGAAATCAGAAACACTTATGAGCCTTTTCTATAGGGGTTGGTACCTAGCAAGCACTGTGGGTGTACATAAATGCAGGGCTGTTAATACTGCAACTCACTTTGGTTGAACCTCAGCTAATGTGATTATACAATTTAGTTTAATCTACACCCACAGCCAAAAGTCCACAGAACTAGTGCCTCATTTGATTTTTTTTATAAACCACATTATACTTTGGTTTGGCTTTTATAAGACACATACAGGCACACATACACCTGAAAAAATTTAAAAATAACTGAATACCACATGAACTAACACAGCTGTTTCATTCCTGGTGCTAAATAAATATCTGTATTGAATGAGTAAACAGAAGAAGCAATCAATTTAATAATCTTAATCTACTATGTTCCTTGAATCCTAATAATATTTAATATATTACTTCCTTCAAAAGAAATACATACTAAAATACTAAAAATGTTCTTGCAATTTATTATCCAGTTTTATATTTTATGTGTTCTCTCTATGTAGTCTAATAATCATGTTATCAAAAACAATGTTTAAATATCCTATGCCTTGTTTTCACAAATCGATATTTACTTTGTCTAAAATAAACACTTAAAAAATCACATTCTTATATAAAACATACTTTTCCTAATTGCTGAGACTAGCATATGGAGTTTTGAGAAATTCTGCACCCTTCACACTTCTTTATTTTTATTTACAAATTCTGCCTTATTAAGTTAAGTAAATAGAAGTTATTCATCTTGATTCTTAGATGAGAGTCATACAAGCTGATAACATTTTAAGCAACTAAATTATTTGGACCTACTGAGAACCATGTAATCCATGAGAGATATACTCATCCACATGGACTCCTGAGGGCCTCTGTGAGCCCCTAACTTTTAAAAAGTGAGTACCTTATTCTCTGGTCACTGTTAGGCCAGTGTTTTTAAGTTTTCTCAAATGCTTATTTTGCAAAAATCTTTTTACCTTCAATAAATAAGTAAAGCCAAACTCAAACTAAAGCAAAATCAACAAATTATGCTTGACTTACCATAATCTTTTCCCTTTATTATCTGTAAGATTCTGGCTGATCTGTTTTTTCCATTGGAATCTGAACAAAGTATTGTTAAATTGATGTTTATATCAGTGGGATGTCGATCCACAGCGCATCTGCATAACAGAAGAGGTGGATACCCATTAATTCCTATGGTATAGCTTTCACAGTGTGGGGATTCCCGACCTAGGACAAAATCTTTTGTGGGCTAGCAGAAGATCCTATGAGCAATTCAGTTTTGATTTACTAGCAACAACTGAAAAAATTATCTTGATATTTTTGTTTGTTTGTTGAAGCTTGATTACTTCTGGAGTGTATTTTTTAGTTTCTTTTGGTAACTCCGTCATCAGGAAGGTACACACTGTCTCAAAACATTTGTTAAGGAATATTTCTCTTGTTAAGGAATATTTCTTATATAATACTTGAAGCTGGGCCTGGTGTGCACACTTGTAGTCTGGGATTGGGGAAACTGAAGCAAAAGAATCAAAAACAAGTTCAAGGTCAGCCTTGGCTACAGAGCAAGACCTTTTCTCAAAGACAAACAAAAATCCATGATAAAGTATAGTAAGAATCAATGTCATCTTCAACTCACATCTATAATATAATGTAATATAATAGAATATAATACAATAGTTAGTATTAGTCCTATATTTCTTAGGTGAATCACTACATTTTAAAGCTCAGGATGGTCTAACAAAGGAAAATGTATGTTCCAATTCAGGGAATAAAATTAAAATGTAGATGGTCTCTGGACAAGATGCCTTTCAAATCAGCTGTTTTTATACTCTTCAGCATTCATCTGGGAGTGCCAGAATATCTGTGATTTAAACCAGGATCCCTGGTTTCACCAGGGCAGGGATCGCCTGAATGTTTGTCAGTAAGGTTTTAAAGTTGAATAATATAATTTTTGAAGTTCTCAAAAATGTGGAAAATAGGCCTCCATTGTCCTTAGGTTAAATCTCATCACTGTTGACATTTTGGGCCAGCTCACCTTTATTTGGAGAGGCTGTCCTGCAAATTACAGGATGTTCGGTAGCATCCCTGGCCTCTACAATCAGATGGCTGCAGCTCACTCTACCCCATCCCAAAGTGGGGGCAGAATCAGTCCTCTGGGAATCGTTATTTTAAGCCAACAAAATTCATTAATTGCAAATGAAACCAAATCATTGGGACTTTTAAATACTTAAAAAACTAAAATTTTGAGAGAGGGTGCTAGGTTGTAAGATACGAGAGTCATGTATGAATTTTTAAAAAGCAAAACAACACAACTGTTGTCTCCAAATGATCCCATTTGTAGGGAAGCTGCCCCTGGCTTGCTAAGGATGGGTGATTTGCCTTGGTGGCAACAGTCCCCTTATTGTCCTCTGTAACTCAGTGACTCACAGAATACAATGCCTGGCAGGGGTCAGGACAAAGATATATTGTGACTTAAGGTGGAACTAAATTCACAGGGGTGAAGAAAATTTTCCTGTATTATTTTTCTTTTGAAGATGGAAAAACTGTGGGAAAAAGAGGCTTGACCTGTCTCCAACCAGAAGTAGCAAATCTGGATGAAAAGGCTGGCTAGCTCCCCCAGAGGTAGAATTGCTAGGGGCCATGAGCCTTAGCTCTAGCTGAACACCAGGTCTGCTGACTATTTGACCCTTCTAACCTTCAGATGTTGTATAAAACAAGAGGCTAGTGAAACTAATCAGGACGACCGTGTGATGGTGGGTATGTGTCATTGCCCACTTGCCCAAAGCTTTAGAATACGACAATGTAAACCATGGAGTCTGATTATACTATGCAGTATTTGTTCAATTGTAGTAAATGTGCCATTCTATGGGGGATGATAATAATACTTGTGCAGGGTTAGGGGGTACCCTGGAAGAATTTGTACCTTCTGTTGAATTTTGCTGTACAACAACAGCTCTAAAAACAGTATATTTAAAAAGGAGTGTGGGGTGTGGATAGGGAATAGATGTCACTCTGAGTACTGCTGAAAAGTTTAAAGGGGACACTGCACAGGGAAAGCTATTCAGCACTCTGTAGAAAGCTGCTTACAAACAGCTTCATTTTTGCTATATATTATTTGTTTCTTTTAAAAATCTTTCTCTTTCTTTCTTTCTTTTTCTTTCTGCTCAAAATCCTGTTGAAGGGAGAAAGAATATAAACATTGACTCTCCCTTTGGCCTTCTGCTGCTGAAGGACGCAGGACTCTGGGATGCAGGCATCTTGCCACATGTATGGGCTATAAAGCACCTCGTCCCATATTTTTACACCAAAGCTCAGAACCCCCAGGCAGGTTGCAAGAAAGCTCCTCTGGGACTGTGGTTACTCAGGCTGCTCTACTTCAAAGAGCTGCTTGGTGGTGGTATCTGTGAGTTCTGAGCTATAGGAATGGAATGTGACAGTTTCCTCCACATCCGGAACCCACCTCAAGTATTCCCTGTCGAACAGATTTTAAGATCTGCTGAGATGCCAAAAAGGAAATGAACTGTAGACTTGGGCTTTGATGGAGGGGAGATGATGGGCATGAGGGATTATAAAAATAAAAAGTTAGAGAAATATTCACCTTGCACATAGTGAACACTCAATAAACATTAAATAGCAATAATAACTTAGCTAGTAAATGAATGAATGTGGCCAGATGCCCCTTAGTATAAATAATAGACCAAAGATTGGGTGGAACTTTAATTATAGAATTTCTACATTGTACTTCATACTATTTTTAAAGTGTGCTTAAAATCTCTTGCTCTGCATAATTCTTAGTTTTCCTTTTTTTTTTTTTTTTTTGTGGCTCATTATGGTATACAGTACCAAACAGGTAATATGAATTCCTTTCATATGTGTAATTATCTTTCAAGTAAAAAAAAGTTGATATTCAGCTCATCTACCTGCAAATTAACCCCACCACCACCCTATGTAGAATGAGCCTCTGATAAAAAAAAACTACCAAGTGTCAGATACCTCTGTTGTGCTTTCCCTGTAGATTTTTATTTGATCCTTACAACATCCTTATATTTGCAAGTGCTAGGATTTGAATGTGTGCTGCAAAGTTCATGTGTTGGAAATTTAATCCCCAGCAAGCAGCAGTGTTGAGGGGTGGGACCTTCAGAGGTGAGTGGGTCATGAGAACTCTACCCCTAGGAATGGATTAATGCTATTACTGCAGGAGTGGTTCAGTTATCCTAGGAGTGAGTTCCTGGTAAAGGGGTAATTTTGCCACTTCTCTCTTCCCCATGGGATGCACAGAGCAAGGAGGCCCTTACACATTGCCAGCATCATACCTTTGGACAGCCTTCAGAACCCGAATCAAATAAACTTCTAATGTGTATAAATTACCTAGTCAGTGGTATTCTGTTATAGTAGCGTAAGACAGATTGAGACAACATGGAAAATAAAATTTAAAAGGATTTAAACAATTTAAAGCTTTATTATATCTCCAAATTATTAAAGTCTTAAATCATTATACTAGTCCCACAAAGTCTAATAGTAATCCTTCCAAATTCTGAAGTCAGTTTTGCTTTATGAATTTTTTCTTTGTCTAATCTGTTTTCTCAATCTGCTTCAAACCTTAACAGAAGGAAGAGCACTATACACTTGCCCTATAATGATTTCAGAGACCCATGCTTGGCTGCTCTGTCACTTGCTACCTTCTTCCCTGGCCTACTCCCCAAAGCCAGGCCTTTTCATGTAGGCAAGAGAAGAGCCTTGCAGTCTCACCTGCCTGGGTCATGGAGCCCGTAGGCAAACACTTCTGGAGGCTGGTTGGTGCTGTTGAAGTGGGGATTGCTTTGTGGGATGGAGTAAGGAACAACGCACATGTCTGTGTCCACGTCCAGCCGCAGCACTGAGCCTGTGAAATCACTGAGAAAACGGAGATGGTGTAAGTGTCTCCTGCTGAGGATGTGTTTCACCTGGACTAAATGTGGTAAGGCTGCCGCATGCATAAAAGAAGCATCCCCTTGTTTGAGACAAAATTAATCACATTCCAGATACACTAGGGTCAGAAACGAAACCAGGGCATTCTGGTTCCACATAAGGCTCTGTACTAAGACACAGCTTGAAGGTGGCCAACAGCTACAGCATCCCTGCAACACTGCTCTTTTGCATCTGTCCCCTTTCATTTCTGCCAATCCATCTCCCAAGATGCAGAGTGTAGGGAAGCAGCACATATATGCAGGGCTGTCTGCTCTCCAAAGCCAGGTGCCGTAGGGGCAGCCTCTGCAGCACAGGACTCATTTTATGACAAAAGGAAATATTACAGGGGCAAAGTATTAAATTCTTTTGCATTTTACAAATGTAGACGGTGACAACAAAAGTTAACTATATATATGCAGAGCAATGTACTTCAGAGATGGTTCCTAACTCACTGGTTCAGACACTTTCTCCTGGCAAAAACATTTAAGCACCCAGAGGTATTGCTGGCATGTGTTTACCTTAACCCATCCATTTCTTCCATATCATCCAGTGTGATCATCCCATCCCCGAGAATGATGTACAAAAAGCCATCAGGACCAAAGAACAACTGTCCCCCCAGATGCTTTCTGTGGAGCTCTGCGACCTCCAGAAACACTCTGGCTGTTCTCAGATCAACTTGATGAGGATTTTTCCTGCATCATGGAGAGGAAAAAATACCATGATTACTAAAGATGTAAGGTGAATCCACTAGAAAGTCAACAGTACACAAATAAGGAATCAAGCATTTGGCACATAAAAGAAAACACACTTGAAAAGAGCTAATAGAAGTCACTGAAAAATTACATTAATTTCTAAATTTTATAAGAAGTGTTTAAATTGAAAGGTAATTGAAAAGTCCTAAAACTCCCAAACTCCCCCAAAATATCCACACTGAGTTTTAAGTAAGGTAAACATTTTATTTTAATTACTGCCACTATAGGGCTACTTATCTGTAATTTCTAAATCAAAACCTTACGATGAGATAAAGGAAGAATAAGATTGCAAAATGTATATGCTTTGATGCATTTTAGTGATACCTGGATACTGTGTATTCCACAACCCTGAGAATGTGGTCATGAGGCCCAATAGCCCACCGCTCTTGGTTGGTGGTATAAGACACATACAGCTTTCCATTTTTCTTGTAATTGGGATGGAATGCAAGGCTTAGCAGTCCTCTTTCATCTCCCCCCTGCAGTCAAATGAAAAACACAAAGAATTGAGAAGTTAATTATGTTCTTTATTGTGTTTCAACTGGAACCCCGAAAGAGTCTCTTTCTTTCTTCTAGATAATCTTTGCCCAACCTCTCTTCTTTTCTTCTTTGCCTACTGCACAGAAAAGGATTATAAAACATTTTACTCTGTGGAACTCTTTAAGGGTTAGAACAAGACAATTGTCTTATGTGGTTATCTAGGCACAAGAGTCTTATACCACTTTTGTCAAGTGATTTGTGTATGTAATCTTGGGAAGCAAGCAAGACAAGTTAAGTGCTGTGAAGAATTCTTTCCTGGGTTACTAGGTTGCTTGTAGTTCATGGAAGACAAATAAAAAGGTTATAATCAACAGCCACTTCTAATCCAAGTCCTCAAAACCTAAAACACAGTGTGGGCTGCCAACTCCCACTGTCTTGGCAATATGTTTAGAAAACAGTTAAATTGCTTGTGTAATATGTAAACCTTTGTTTCACCCGGAGGCATCTGCATCGGTTGTTGCTACGATGGTGGTCTGTTCATCAGAGCTAGGTAACAGGCAGCCTTGGCCTGTCTACCTCGCACGAGGTATTTTTACATGCACGCCTTCTCTGTATAGAGGACGAAAAGTGGGAAGACAGTGAGAGGCCGGGGCTGGGGTAGATGTGGGAGAAATACTAGAGAAGAAAGCGGACACTAGGAAATAAAAGAAAAATCCCAAACAACTTTCTTTTGTTATTATATGAATGTCAAGGACTGTGTACATTAGGCATGCCAAATGCTATAACAATGAAAACATCATCGTGTTCTTAAATAGAAAGGCATTTTATCTTTATTTTCTGCTCGTTCAGCTTGTTGAAATTCAATAGGGCCTTAGCATTTGTTTTACCCCACTAGTAGTCTAGGAATTTCCATAATGAAATCAAAGTGTCTAAAATTATCTAGATTGGAGGCTTAAATTTCATGTTCTAGTGAACATTTTCTCGGCTGCCCGACGAGTTATCCACAGTGGTGACAAACGTGGCACATAGCTGTGCATAGCTGTGCAGAACACACAATCAGGTACTTCTGAAGGGTAGGGGAGGAAACAAAAATCTGTGATCCTGCAACTTTTAAAAATAAAATCATTCTTGAGAGCGGATGCACCCTCATCTTTGCATCCCACAGAAAGCCTGTGTTACTAGCAAAGCAAATAACTATTTGTAGTGTGTCGCCTGCGTGGATTTGAGAATTTTAAAGTTTTAGGCATAAAACTCATCCCACGTTTGAGAGAACTATAAAAAACGAAGTGATTGCAAATATCCAAGAATTACCAAATCATTTTTTAAGCACTAAAGTCCAACCCTTTTGCACACCACGATATGCTTAGTTTTAACTTAAACCATTAGATAAGACAATAATGACCATGATTTATGAATGAGCTTCTGTTTTTTGGATTATCTTGTTATGATGATTTTAGTATTAGTTGAATGTCACTGTTTTTCTTCTTACATCATTCTTAAATAAATGTGTCTTAGAGACTTCAGGAGTTGGAGCCTATAACTAAGTGTGGACAGTAGAGAAGCCTTGGCACATCTAACCGTCCTTGATGGATTGTCTAAGGAGGCCAGGGGTGGGCTTTAGTTTGTGATTAATTCCCTTTCCAAATGTATTTCTCTCTAAAGCTGTGAGTGCAGGTTAAGTGCTGCATGCCAGGCTCGCTAATGTTTGTGCTCACTGTAAGAAGCTTTTGTTGAAAGCAGCTCTTTGTAGTTTTAATCAAATCATCTGAAGAACAATTTGAATTGGATAGCAATGTGGTCTAAAACTGTGCTGGTTGCTTTTTCAGAAATTAGGAATGTAGATTAACACAGTGAAAGAAAACAGATGAGAAAAATTTAAGTCTATAAAATAGTAGACAATTGTTCCTTTGGGGCATCGCTGATTAACATTTGATTATTATGTTTAATCTTCTTCCAGGTATAAAGTAGTGTTCTGATTGGCTTAGAAACTTGACTACTTTTAAATCATTTCAAGAAATACTTCCATAAGTATCTTGATGTGAAAAAATTTAATGTATTATGTAAATATCCTGGGCTGTGTCTCAAAATCAGCTTTTAAAATGGTATAGCAGGACTCCTGAATGTTCAGAAATTAGGAGGGGTAGATATTTTCCTGCTGTGCCAGGAGATTAAACTATTGATAGTCTCACATTTCCCCTGAAGAGTTATTTTGTTAATTTAATTAAAATATGTTACTGACAAATCATGATTTACCTCTCAAATGCAAACCTAACTTTGATGAGGTCTGGGTCGCTTTTCAACGACCATATGGAGACATATGTGGATCGGGTGTTGATGGTTAACTTTGTACCAGGGTCAGTTAGAGGCCACGCTGCCACTAGGCATCCACAGCCCCTGGGTCTCCATGGTTGCTCCCTGTCTACTTTTTACCAGGACTTACCCCAGCCCAAGAGCCTGACTGTTGGCATCTGGAGACAGGACTGGCCTGCAACCCAGATGTCCTGGCCTCCTGTTGTTCCTGCCTGTGGGTTTAGCTCGCTCTACCTCAGCTCTAGCTGTGTGTGTTCACAGACTCACTCTGTGGCTCTGAGCCTTAATTCCAGAGGCTCCCTCTTTTTCACTGTGTTTCAAAAAATCTGAAAACTCAACTCTTAGAGGTTCAGCAGAAAGAATCAAGTCAGCCCTGTGCCAGTGACATGGACTCTTCACCTAACTCCTCCCCATCATTTCTCCTCATGATGGGTGGCTTTGGGCTCAGACTTTATGGAAGCAAAATCATGCACTCTATTCAGAAATGTCAAATTATTGAACTGCTTCTTCGGGAGACAATGATTCAGATTTTTTGAGCCAAGCTGGCAAAAAGGGAGAAAAATACATTATTAATAGAATTGGCAAGTAGAAGATTCATGGTCCAGAGGTCCTCAGTTTTCAAAGACTCTGACTTTTAACCTTACACATTTGGGGGCTATTAATGTCCAAATATTCGTATTACATTTTAGTCTTCTTTGTGTGTATGTTGTACTTCTGGCAATGTACAAATTGCTAAAACCAAACTGGCGACAATCGGGCAACAAATAATTTACAGACAATAATTTAAGGTTTTCTCTGTCTGGATATTATTTTTAAACTCTGCGACTGGAGTCAGAGCCAAGCATCATAGGCCACCATGTCTTCCTCCTTTCCCTCTGCTCAGCCCTCCCAGTACCACGCAACTCTGGCCAGCGCCACGCCAAGCATGAGTAACTGTTCCAAAGCAGGCTGTCAAATGATTTGAAAACGATGTCCCTGCACATACATTTTAGGACCTTGAGATCCAAGTTGCAGCACAAACTATGAACACTTCCTCAGGCACTTTTAATAAGTAGTTAACTACATGCCCTTCAGCAGATAGGAATAAGTTCATGGGGTCCACCAAAAAGATAAAACCCCAAGACAAAGGACTAAGGCCTTTAATAGTACAAGATGAGTTCTCCTCTTGTAGTTCTGACGTAAAACTGTTTCCTTGTGAGCAGATCAAAACTGTTTCTTTGTGAGCAGATCAAAACTGTAACCAACTGAGACTCGTAGCCTTTTAGAATAAACTGAAGTATTTATTTGAAAAATAACATAATCATAAAATGATAATTACAGAAACACTTTTTTTTTCTTTTTGGAGGGAAATTATAGGTGGGGAATTATAGGACATTAGTCTTTATAACTTTTGTAATTTCTGTAAATTTTGTAAATAAGGAAAAAAATCACTCCCTTCAAATATTTAATATGGTGAACTTTCCCTGATTTCTAATTTTTAAAATTAACCTCTTTCTAAATAATCTGCTTAAGGGGATGTTGATTTGTAGATTATAGGACTGGATGGTACTGACCTGGGGGCTGGAAGCACATTATTCATTTTTGCAGCTTTTCTTGTGACCTTTTGACAAGTGACAGACTGACCTTAAGTTTGGCCTTAATGCCTCTGCAACCCAAATTGCCCGTTGCCATCTAAGGCAATGTATTTGCAGGTTCTAGGCACTAGGACAAAGGTATCTTTCATGGAGGGGCATTATCGTGTCTGCCACATGGATATTTTAATCTAATTTTTAGAAAAAGGACCTACGCATTTATAATTTAAGCTTTCTTGGCCATGGCCTGTTGTCCATAACACAGTCCTATGCTCTTGTGAAAGCAATGCAACATGAAAATTCTATGGTGTGGTGATCAAGAAATTACTTAGGACTGAATTATTATCAAAAAATTTCTTCCTCAATACGTATTCATTGAATACCTAGTAGGTATCAGGCATTGCCAAATGCTGGGGAAAATAAATCAAGGTGCATCCCTGCCCTCTAGGAGTCTATACATGGAAGATAATAAATACAGCATAGTTTTCAGATATTTTGATGCTGTCATTCTTAATGATGCTGACTTTTTGAGAGTTCAAGCAATGCTATATTATTAGAAATGTGAATGGATGAAAAACCAGATTTAGACAGTGGGCAAATATGGGTAATTTCTGACATAAAATAATTTGCTTATTTATATGCGAGTTTTCTCTGAAACTTAGTAAAGAAAAGAGTTTGCTCACATGGAAGTTAAACCACATGAAGAATGAGGTGGATTCCCTACAACAGAAGACGGCCTTCTGAGTTTATCCTACTTACATGACACAGTTATATGGGTATGATCAAAGCTTCTAGTAAAATTGTTAGTCTCTTACAACTGAAGGAATCTCTAAGTACTGACATAACAACAGAATGGTATATTTCATTATCTCTAGAATATATACTTTGGCTATAAGGTGGGGTCTTACGTTTCTTCCATTCATTGTTTTTTTCTTGTCTATGTTTTGCTGGTATATAGCATAATTTTGCTTTCTCTGAGCCCAGAATCTTCTGCCATTCAGAAATCAAAAAAAAAAAAAAAAAAAAAAAAAAAAGATTGTCTAAGACTTGTTCCTTCAAATACAAAACCAGATTTATTATTTTTCTACTGCTGCTATAAAAATTTACCACAAACTTTGTGGCTCGAAACAACACTGGTTTGTTATCTTGGTCTGTGGGTTACAGTTCAACATGGGTCTCAAAGGCTAATAGAAATGTCAACAGAGCTTAGTTTTTTTCTAAAGGATCCATTTTTTTTTTTCCTTTTCCAGATAACAGAAGTCACCTTTTCCCTTGGTTCATGTTTCTCCCCACCATCTTCAAAGCCAGCAATGGTGGGTGGAATCTTTTGTCTGTATCATCATCTGATTTCCTCTTTTCTTCTCTACCTTCAAGAATTTTGTGATTACACTGAGCCAAACTAGATAACAACTGAGAATCTTTCTGTGTACTGTTTGGCAATCTTAGTTCCCTTGGCACTTTAACTCTTCTGTGGTGGTTAACTGACTAACTGTCAATTTGAGTGAGGAACACTCTGCTGAACTGAGTCGCATGGTTCTGGGCATGGCAGACCCACTTAAGGAGCCTTGGTGTTGGAATGGTGTATGAGGATGGGCAGGATTTCAGTTGCTCTTCCTTAGAAGTTTTGACAGTTTTTCTTTGAAGGAGCTTTGGTTGCTTTCTTTGGGGAAGCTTCAGTCCTCATCTTTATCTTGGAAGTTGTCTCCTGGCTTCCAGTGCAGCTGCCTCAGCCTTCTGGCTCGGATCCTTCAGCCTTTTAGCCTGCAGGCAGAGGCTCTGACGCTTTTAGCACTGGCCCTTGGGCCTTTCTGGCACAGACCTTCGGTTGCCCATCGTGGATCCTTTGGACTCCTGATACGGCCCTGCATGGGACATTGCCGTGGGCTTTAAGCCCTCACCTGGATCCAGCGCAGACAGACATCTTATACTCTTACATATCTGACTCAAGTAAGCACTGACTAACTCACCCTCTTTGCCAGCTAACATCACATTTGCAGGTTCTAGGGAATAGGATAAGGACATCTTTTGAGAAGGGACATTATGCTGCTTACATATGGATAGTTTAATCTGTTTTTTGTAAAAGGATCCTAAGCATTTATAACTTGAGCCTTCTTAGCTGTGGTGGATTAACTAACGGTCAGCTTGTAACATCCAGTTGAACCGAATCAGCTCGGTGCTGGGTGTGGAAGGCCCAGCTGAGGATTGTTGCCAACAGCATAAAAAAGAGAACTGGAGGGGAGGATAGCATGCTGTTGATTCTCCTGGACAAGTGTGTGGTGCTGGCTATTTTGATATGAACTTGGCTGTTATCATCAGAGGAGCTCAGGACCTTGCTGTTGCTGAGAATGGCTGCAATTCTTTTCTGGAAGCTCTAGTCTTTACTTTGAACATTGCTTCCTGGCTAAAGTGCAGATGCCTCAGCCTGCTGGCACAGATAACTTCATCCCACTGGCACAGATTTTCCAGGTTCTACCACTGACCTTTGGACCTTCCCAGTGCAGATCCTTGAAACGGGCTTGCATGAGTCGTTGTTGTAGGCTCTAGACCTCCAGTTAGACTCGTGGTGGACATTGCCATGGGCTCTAGGTCTCCAACTGGACTTGTGTAGGGCATTGTCATGGGATCCAGGCCCTCAGATAGATTCTTTGGGTCTCTGGTTTGTTTTGCATTTGACTCTTGGGGTGAATGTTATAAAATAATATTAAAAATTATGTGTCCTATATTAAGTCCTCTCCCTTGTAAACCCTTACTACACCTGAAAAAGAAGGCTAGTGAAATTCATCTCCAGGTTCTCAGGAGGCACAGATACGCAAGGAAAGCCCTATTAGGCAAGCTCATTATCTTAGTTGTAGGGTTTTTTTTGTCTTTTTCCTTTTTATCGGTACTGGGGATCCAACTCACGACTGCCTGCTTGCAAGGCAGGCGCTTATGCCGCTGAGCTAAACCTCCAGCCCCAAGTTGTGGGTTTTGACAGAGCATTCAACACTCTTCAGAATGAATTGAGAGCACCTTCAGCATCCAGGAGGAGAAGGGTTCACAGGACTAGGAGGCCAATGGACCATTTGATAAAAACCTTGACATTTGTATCCATCATTCAATCAAGAGCAAAGATCCTGTGTTAATTTCATAGGTACTGAAGATGCAGAAGGTTAAATTAAATATAGGACAATTTTTACTGCTTAGTAGACAAGTTTTGCATTTTAAGTTCATGCAACTGTGTAGTCTTCCTTTGGTCACACTATAGAATACTGATTTCTTCAAAATTCTTGGAAAAGGTAAAAAGTAATACTTTTCAATAATTCCAGAAGTGTAACTTGCTCTCTTACAAGAGGAATCAATCCCCTGAAGACTGTAAGTTAACTTGTGGGAAGGATACATAATTTGGTGCTATGGTACAATAAAAAACATAGATGTCTTAGTTTTGTCCTGAGGTCCTGGCACAGAGCTCCTAAGTCTTTTGGAATTTCCTGATAGGATTTTTTAAATAAGAATCTCCTTCCAATTACACCCATATAATGCTAATGGTGGACCCCTAGCTTTTGGATGGGGTTTGGTAGCCAGAGGAACCAACCAATTGATTAGAGAGCTAGACTTTTTTGCTCCCCTTTTTTCTCATTCTAGGAGAGAAGATGGATATTGGACTCAATTACCAATGTCCAATAACTTAATCAATAATGTTTATGTAGTGAAGCCATTACAAACCTCTTAACCAATAGGGTTGAGAGAGGGTTGTGTGGCCAGAAAGTGTGCAAGAAATCCACAGAACTTCTTCACCCCAGTACATCTCTCCATTTAACTATTCCTGAATTGCATCCTCCATAATATCACTGTTACAACCAATGATAGTAAGTAAAGTGCTTTCCTGTGAGTTATTCTAGTGAATTACTGAGCTTGAAGGGAAGAAGTTCGATACTTTTTGGACCTTATATTGTAAAAAGTATGTATTTCTACAGCTGGGTGTGGTGGCACATACCTGTAATCCCAGTACTTGGGAGGCTGAGGCAGGAGGATTGCTGAGAGTTCAAGGCCGGCCTGGGCTACTCAAGGCCAGCCTGAACTGCATAGTGAAACCCCATTTCAAAAAGGTAAAAAAAAAAAAAAAAAGTATTTCTAAGCCGAGGGTACAGCTCAGTGGTTTAGTGTTAGAAAGGCTCTGGGTTGGATCTCCAACATCAAAACAAAACAAAAACCAAAAAAAGTATTCATTTTGAAGCTGGGGTTGAAAGGGGGTTGTGACACTGAGTAATTACACTGTTACAACAAAATGTCACATATGTAACTAAGAATGAAAACAATTCTCTAATAAAATGGGAACTTCTTTGAAGATGTCTTACCTAGTGAGCATCCCAACTGTAGCCTAGCCCCATCATAAACAGTAGCATGCATTGAGCTCTTACTATGTGGCAGAGGCTGGACCAAGTAATTTGGAAGTGGTAGTTTGAAGTCACAGCAACTCCAGAATTTAATCTGTCTTATTATATCCTTAATTTCTGGAAAAGGAAATGGGGCTCAGAAAGATTATGGAAATTGCTCAAAATGCACAAATGCAAGTGGAAAAGCAGACACCGTCTGTGATTGAAGGAAAATTAATATAAACTATTATGTTCTGCTGCTCCACCAAAAATCTCTGAAGTGCAAATGAGCACATAAATGACACATCATTCTCCCGCATCCACACTGGCTCATGAATGAGGTGGCTTTGAATCGATTTGCTTAGGCTCTACCAGGGAATAACATGAACTTTATAACTACTCTTAGCCTGTAGATATTATTTTAGTGTAAATGACTTAGCTATTTTAATTTACATTTTAGATACACTGAAGCATACGTCTCAATTACCTAAGCCAAAGTTTTATTTTGGCTTTAAGGCAGTGCTGTGCTGGCAAGCAGACTATCTCAGGAAAAAGTACATGACTTGCGTACATCACTATGGTGGAAAGACTCTCACCATGACCAATTTCAAACTGCCACCAAGATGTCATCGATCACAGGGTTAGGGAGAGAAGTATGCGACCAGCCCTTGACAGCCCACAGACACCATGGTGGAATATTTCTACTCCCCAGTTTATTACTGTCCCACATTATTTTTGTGTTATTTTCTTTTTCCATCTTAAAAGTTTGTTCTTCCAGTGTTTCACGATTCATTTTCAAAGTTAAGTGAAGGTTTGAAATAATTCATTATGACAGGGAAGTGAAATTCTATATTGCATTTTTAGATATAACATCCACACAAATTTGACCATCACTCAAAAGGAAGCACAGAATATGCAAAGATGCTTTCATGGAATTTCCTTGGTAAGTGGTGGAAAGATGTAAATGAGAACTCTGTAGGAAATATCTTGGCGCTGTCTGTTAAGATTGCTTGGAGAGTCAAAGAAGATTATGAATGTAAAATCACTTTATGAACTACCAAAGTTCTATTTGGATTGCAGAATGGACTATTGCAGTGGACAGAGTGGTAAGAATCCTCCTCATGATCAAATGCCTCATAAAAGAATAAGATTTCTGAAGCAGGGAATGTGATTTTGAAGTAAAGAATGCAAAGCCTTACATTTTAATCCGCTGAGAGCTCCGTTCATGCTATGCAGAGGAAGGATTCTCTTGCTCTCTGCCATCCAAAGAACTTTTGGACTTTAGAAAATTGCAGGCATGGAAAAGCATATTTCTACTTATATTTAGCACCAGGCTTATCACATAGTTTTGATAAAGATCTGCGTATATTTTCTAAGCAGGTTTAGGTGGTGTGCGTTGCCAGTAGTTTTTAAATGATTTGTAAGGCTTAAAATAATATGAGTTATTATTCTAGAGTTGAAAAACACATACTAGGTCATCATAAAACTATAATTTTTCAAAATTTCAGCTAAAAGATAGAGGGTGTTTATATCTTCTAAAGTCAAACATACAGCAATTTATTTAGAAAGCAAAGACAAGAGGTGGGAGAAATAAATCAATACTTGTTTGTACTCCAATAGTACTGATGGAAAACGGCAGTACTTCCCTTACAACCAAAAACAGATCTTACATAAAATGTATTGCCAAGGTTTATGATAGAAAATATGCATTGTTGGTTAATATTTGTGGAAATTAGAGAGGTACAGACTAACACATTTATATAAACAAAAAAAGGTACTGTGTGTAGATTCAAGTTGGGCATTTGATTATAAACCTCAGAAGAATATAAGCTGCTTCAAGTAGTGTGTGAGAATAAGCACATCATTAAAAATACACATATCCCCAGATATCAGATGATGATACAGCAAAAGGAAGCATTTCTACTTGGACAGGGTCAATGTTTCCTTCTCTTAAAAGCTTTTCTCAGACTCATTCCGAAAGTGTAAGAAATCAACATATTAAATTGACAAATAGTAGAAGATCTAGTTATAAAGGTAGCTTTCCTCCTTTGAGATGAGGAAGAAAATTCAGAAAATACATTAACTTCTTCAGACCTCTCCTATAATTTATTTTACTTTATAGTTGAGAAAAAAGTGTCTATTGTCTTGCAACTTGGACATACCTTTCATACAATGGCCTGGTCTGTGATACAAACAAAGACTTTTTCATACTTTACTAATAATGATCTTTCAAACATAAGGACTACATGTCATAAAAATAAAAGTTGTGCAATTGTTTAGACTATTAGATTTTCTTTCTTTCTTTTTTTTTTTTTTTTACTGAGAACTAATGAAAGAAAATGAACTTGTATGATTTCATTGGCCATGTTAGGGCTAAGATCTCCAAGGCATAAAGTCTGACTGTTTTGTTTTAAACATAAAACCCAGGAATATAAGTTATGATTCCTTCATACTTCTCTGTGATTTATACTTCTGTAGTTTGAAAAAACATTTTTGTTCCTGTCTGAAAATGGGGTAATCAGGCCCTTCTCAAACAACAACAACAACAACAACAACAAACCCACACCCTGAACTACTAAAGATAAATATTTAACTAATGCAAAAGGTAAAACTTTTTTCAATGAATTTGACCTCTGGCTTTTGTAAAGTTTGTTTTTTATGATGTGTGGCTAATATAGTAGTCATGCAGCTAAAAGCATTATCCTCACATCATTATATAGAAATATAACACTGTTACACTCGAATTTTCTAGGCCTGTTTTACTATTCTCGGCCATTATGTATTTCCTATTGTTACTCTAAATAAGAACTCAAATTGACTTATATGAGAGCAACCATTAAGCAATTAAATAAGATTACTGCTTTCAAAAGGAACCTTGAAAAAATCTCCCGCAGCTTAGACCACCAAGGAGCTCTAATAAATTTAAGGAAATATGAGGTTTCCTTCATGTGACTTCTTTTGAAAAGTTATGCAATACACTGCCGAAACTTCAAGGTCACATAAAAATTGTTACTTTTAGAATTATTTTCTGAGGAGAGTTTGTATTAACATGATTTTTATGTCAATTAAAGTTTCAGTTTACCAAATACTTTGAATGTTTCATATTTTCATTAAACATTATTTTAAAAATAATGAAATGCAGAATTCTAACAGTATAGCAACACTATAACCGCTTTTTTTTACATTAAAAATCATTCTTGTTCCAAAGTAGCATTGGTTACAAATCAATATTTAGAAAACAAACATTTGCTGTGCCTTCAATATCTAAGGCAACTCTGATACAAATTTGGTATTTTAAATGCGTATACTAATTCTGAATAAAAACAATATATATTTATAGACTCGTGCACAATTGCATCATTAGTATTAAGTTCTGTAAATAAGTTTTAAAAAAATTTATAGTTTCCTGTTTTGTGTAACCAAGAAAGTATGCTGCAATTTCATTAAGATGCAGTAAGGCTTGGAACTGTGTATTATAGATATCTGAATGATCTGGAAATAGTTTAAAGATGTGACAGTGATTTAAAATCAGAACAGGATTAATAAAGACTGAAAGGAGGAGTTGGTTTTCTGAAGTTTGAAAAAGAAATCTGAGGCATACACAGAACAGCCTTCCTGGAATCCATAAGGACTTACTGTAAAGACACAGACTGTCCAGCTGTTTGCCTTTTCCAGCGAAGTTTTGCCAACAAACAGGTTTCGATGAAAAGATGTTCTGTTCCCTAAAACTTTTAAATAAAATTTTTATTTATTTGTTTGCTTATTTATTTACTGGTACCGTGGATCAAACTCACACAACCTCATGCTTGCCAGCCAGGCACTGTACCACTGAGCTATAGCCCCAGCCCCAAAATTTTACTTTTTAATTATCTAGGAATGATATGATTTTGGACCAAGATGCTAACTCTGGAGGAACTTCTGATAGTCACTTTGCACACAGTTATGTTCTCATTAAACTAATGGAAGAGCCAGATAGCGAAAGACAGGCCAGTGTTTCCTAGCGTGTTCATGATTCTACACACGGAGCAGTTCAGACAAAACTCAGGGCAATTAATGCTTCCCATTCTAATTCCCCGAACCACTATTAGGAGACTGGTTCTAAATCAAAGTGCAAATGAAGGGTTTATAGCACTTCTCAACTGCCAACACCCACTTTCTTGGACACCTGCAGTGCTATTAACATTTATCCCCATGCACGGCACTGTGCATGGTCTGAGTCCAGTCCTGCATGTGGTCATCAGGAGCCAACATACGCCAGTCACTTCTGCACTGACATGCATCAAATGTCATGGATGAGTAGGAACTTAGGGGTTTGCACCTTGCGGGCCCCACTTGTTAGCCTTTTGACTTTGGGAAAGTTACTTAGCGTGTGCCCCTCATTTTATCACTTTCAAACGGTCTTTTTAATTGTGATGAGGAAGCTTGAGGAAACACCGGTGTGGGCCCTGCCACACTCCTGGTGTTCCATACAAGTCAGTCATTGTCACTGTGTGCTTCGGCTGGGGCCACTGTATTCTAGCTGGGGAAAGAGATGTTCAATACGTTCGGCTACAAACAAATGCATAGTTCAGTTCTGGAAAGGAGTATAAAGGAAAAGGATGGGGTGCTATGGGCAGGAATCCCAGGAGAACATAATACAATACAGCGGGGCGGGGATCAGGAAGGCCTCCCCGAAGATGAGCACGCAAGTTCAAACTTCAGGGGGGGGGAAGAATCCAGAGGGGAAAGGCAGTTCAGGGAAGGAACCACTAGTCCCCTGGAGGCGCTTACTGGGTGCCGAGTGTGATTCTCTGGGAGAAGAGGAATGCGAGGGAAGATATAGAAATATGTACACTCTTACACTCTTGCTCTGTGATTGCGGAGAATTTTAGGTATCTGAGGGTGTGTGTAAATATAGTGGAAAGAATGTAGGTTCAATCATATGATTACAGGGTTTGAATCCCTGCATTGTGACTTAAAGGCTGTTTGACTTTGGGAAAATATCTAATACCCCAACCTTAAGATTTTTTCTTCTGTAGCAATGGCTTTATAACTTCTACTTCCCAAGATGCTTTTATAAAATACAGAAAAATACAGAAAGAAAAATTTAAAGTGCTAGCTGGCCCATAATCAGTGTTAAGCAATTAGCTCACAATGTGGGATGTGTCTTCTACTTGTGCATGGGGCAGCGGAGGAGGGGAGAGCTAGCCTGGGCGGAAGGGTCAAGGTTATCATTATCCCTAGGGATGAGGAATCATGTATTCACCACTGAATTATTCCATCAGAGCCACACTCAAGCCAAGATCCCACCCCTGAAATATGTAAGGTCAGCTATGATAACTCAGCTGTGTGTGGTGGTTCACGGCTGTAATCTCAGCTCAGAGTCTGAAGCAGGAGGACCACCATGAGTTCAAGACCAGCCGGGGCCACAAAGTGAGACTCTGACTCAAAAGAAAGAAGGAAAGAAAGAAAGAGAAATGGTAATTTCAGTCATTCCTACTGAGTATATATATATATATTTTTAAATTTCAATAGGGAACACTCCCCCACCCCATTTTGATGGTTTTAGGTGGGAACTGTAATGCAATAAGGTGTTTGTTTTCTCTTATTTGATAACCTGGGTGCCGAGGTGATTTTAGGATAAAGGCCTTGGAAGGGATATTGCTGATGACATTTAGTCTTCTCATATGCTGCATTTGCAGTAAAGTTACTAATTTTACTGCATGGCTGGGATTATTTGAATTTAATTAAAGGAACTAATTTTAAAAAGGATCTCTCTCCTTATATATGAAATTCAAATTTGCATAGACTTATTTATGAAAAGTAGCAAACATACTTAGGTTTACGTTTATATATGCGTGTTAATATAAAAAATAAAATATAAAAGCAAGCACACTAGCAAAATCTATGTAGGTATTTTAGGAATCATGAAATAATTAAAAAAGCAAAATTTTAGAAGTAGTTCTTATCAGTCTAATTATGCATGTGAGTTTCAGCAATATCAGCAAACTGCCCTCTTCTGAGTGTTCCTCAGCATCTCCAGATATAAAATAGATTCCTTTTGATGTCATATTCCTAAGCTTGAGTAACAGGTATCAGAGACTCCACTCAGGAAAAGAGAAATCATCTATCAAAATTAATATGCTTCTTAGAAAATGATTTAAAGAGTTTTCTTTCCTACACTTGAATATTATAAGGTTATGTTGATGTTAATATGAGAAATCCAACTATCTGGAGATCCACACTTGATTAGTGTAAAAATGATACGGGCAGCCAGGGGTGCTAGAAAAGGCCTATAATCCCAGCAGTCTGGGAGGCTGAGGCAGGAAGATAACAGTTTCAAGTCCAGCCCAGGAAACATAGTGAAGACTTAGCTCAAAAATAAAAAGAGGGGATTTAGCTCAGCGGCATAAGCGCCTGCCTTGTAAGCAGGCAGTCGTGAGTTCGATCCCTGGTACCGATAAAAAGGAAAAAGACCAAAATAAATAAATAAATAAATATAAAAATAAACTAAAAATAAACAAAATACAAAAAAGGGCAGAAGATGTAGCTCATTATGAAGGCCCTTGATTCAGTAGTACCCAGGATCACAAAACAAACAAAAACCAAACCGAAACAAAAAAAAAGGAAAAACTGGCAATATTTCCATTGATACATGCAAAACTGTCACATTAGGAAGTAGTAGTTTGCATAATAGTACGCATCATTCCAGAACAGTTTAGCAGCAGGAAAGTGGTCTTATCTCAGGGGTGCTGGGTTAACTTTGAGTTATAACTCATATAAAGTTTTCTTTGAATCAAGCATTTTCTCCCATATAAATACAAATGGAGATTTAAAAAAAAGAATCACAGAAAGGATAAAGGGTAGCACTTTTCTTTTGCTATGACAGTTTCTTTGTTTGTTTTGTTTCTGTTGCTATGGCTGATGGGAAGACCCTGGTCCACCTACTAGGTAACAAAGATTTTATTATAAAATAATTATTTACTGCCTCCTTAAAATAACAAAACAAAACCTATCACCTAGAAAATAAGTCCCAGAAATTTTGCAAGGAATGTAACACCCTTTCCAGTATGGCTTTAGGCTCTTTTTTCCCAGTGACTCCTGCCTTTCTGCCTCCAATTCCTGTCTTTCCAGCTCTGCTCAACTGGTTCTTAGCTTTCCCATCCTGACATCTTTGTATTTGATTTTCCCTGCCTGGAAGACTGCACACCTCTACTTTCCCTGGAGGAGAGCGCTGGGCTTTTAAAACCGCGCGGTAGCTCTCCTGCCAAGTCCTCTCTGACTGAGTTTAATGTGCCTTTCTCTTTCCCTCCTTGCACTGTGTATCTCAAGGGCACCACACGACTCATTATCATTTATATTTATTGAACCTATCAGTCTCCCTTCCCATAAAGAAGGAATCTGAAGTGGAAAATGAATTTTATTATTCTTGGATTCTACCCACCCAAAACTTAGCCCAATGGCTGATACCTCCACGTAGTCAAATATTCGTGTTCTTGCATGTATAAACAAAAGACTCTAAGACTTATAGCTCCATTTTATGCATTATGTAATCTTTACTCCCTGCTCTTCTCTTTTAAAACATAATTTTATCAAATTTGTCATTTATAAGGATTTCCACAGAAAAGGTACTAAAGTAAGGCCCCTGAAAAAATAGATTTTTAAGGACTTCCACATGGTATTAGCAAAATAAAGAGGCATATTGCTAAAATATATAATAAACAGTTACAAAATGCCTTTCTTTAATAGTATCTAGTAGTGATCTACAAAATATTACTCCAAAATTATTTTTCAAGTTCTAAATGAACCCAAACAGTTCAACAAACAAATTATTTCTCACTTTGAACTTTAAGACATTTTGTGTTTTACCATGTTCTTTTTCACTATAAAATATATAAAAAGGAATAGTAGTCCTAATAATATAAATAAATTTAATAAAATAGGAATCCTAATAAAAAATAACTAATAGTAGTCCTAGAAAACATCAAATATTAAGGGATAACGCTAGAGAATTTATTTTTCTTAACTACTTGTCTACAGCTTCAGAGCAAAAACACTAATAAAAATCAGTCATCATTATGATGTCATCTAATAATTTCCTTAGAAGTAAACTAGCAAGTACAAAAAATATTTATAATGTACGACATCATCTATGTGCCTTTCCATTGCTCTAACTTGAGATTATATTTAGTGAAGTTTCCTGTTTGTTATAACGAACACCTCTGGTGTGAAATAAAATGCACTCATCAAAGCCTTCTGGAGTCAAACTATCTTTGCAAATTAAATGTGTGTAGCCACAGCTTAATCCTGATGGATGAAGACAATTGTATGGCCTAATCCAGCAATTTATGAAAAGATTTTCTCATTTATTGTATAAGCCAAATTCTAGGGCCAGTATTTCCCTGTCAGTAAAATGGGTATAATTTCTACAAATTCCAGATGATACCCATCTACTGATAGCATATGGGCCCTAGAGTTATAACCCGCCAAGCTTGTTAAAGAGGTGATCACTCCCACACTGGTAGCTATGGTTTGTGGTGTTGTCAGTTTAGATCCCTAAAATGTCTTTGGCCTTTATGCAAACTCGATTTACAAATAATTATAACTTAGGTACAATAGTGGATGCAGGAGAACTTTGTGTACATGAAAATGAATTTTCCAGCTTTCCATTCTTGCATAACTTCTTATGGTACTTCTTCTCCTTGATCCTATTCTGCAACATCTGGCAGAGTTCCGTAATGCCTACTAGGTCACATGGTTTCTTTGATACTTAACAAGCTCCTCATGATGAAGTGTTTTTTGGAGAATGAAACTGACAAAGAGAACAAAAGAGCCTCAAGTTCCTTCAAATACACTCATTAGAAGGTGTATCTCCCTTTTGTATACGTTCTACTATTTAGACTCCCAATTTATTATGGCAGAAAAATCAAACTTCTCATTCAGCTAGGATGGGAAAAATTCTTATCTCAGCACAGGTGAGCCTTTTCCCCAAGACTCACATGGATTATGCATTTCACATGTTGGCTGCCTGGGACTTAAAAAAAAAAGTCTAATTAATTCTACAGAAGGACACCCTGTCAACCAGCACTAAGCTGGGAGTCTTCTAGCAAACCACTCTTAACTTCCTGTACAATCTATGCCACTTCTCAATGAGGGCACAAGAGTAGTTTCTTTTTCTGCCTAGGTGACAAGCTGTTCTAAGATTGACCCATACTTGAGAACAGAAGCTGACCGGAACAGGACCATGGCTGTAGTAGTTTATTATGCATTGCTCCTAGGAGACAAAAGAGTTTGCAATCATTGCAGTTCAGGAGCAAAATTTCTTGAAATGTGTTCACAAGCTGGATTTTGGATACTTGCTACATACTGATTGTGTCTGGTTGTTGGAGCCAGACAAACAAGAATTTTAATCCTGGTTTTGCCAGCTGGTATATATCATTGGGAAGATTACTTAACTTTTCTGAATGTAAGTTTCTTTATCTATGAAACAGGGATTATCACACCTAGATTATAGAACTATCACAAAGCCTAAATGAAGTGTAACTTATGAAGCCTCTAAAAGGTAGCGGGGTCTCAAAAAGGTGAATTCAAAAAGGAGTATGCAAATAAAGTGCAAGATATCAGATTTAGCCTTGATAGTGCTGAGATGATCTATAGATCAATAACAAAAATATTCCCAACAGTTATTAGGCACCTTTAACATCTAAAGCACTCAAATAACTCTCAGGGATTTGCAGCAAGCAAATGATATCACTAATTGGGCAAAGAATGAAGACACAGAAGAACCAGTTTAATCAGGACAACTCCACACACAAGCAAAGGATGGGAAGCTGCTGGCTTCCCCTGTCCCATTCTCACAGAACTATACACCATCTAATAAACCTCCTTGGTTCTTATTGGTAGGGGAGGAGGATGTCCTCTGTGGGGCTGGAAGAACTTAAGCAGGGAACAGCATTAATGTATGAAGCAGCATTAAGCTTCATGCCAGTCTACAGTAAATGTATTAATGCATACTCAATGCCAAAGAATATAGAGAAATGGCTGTATAAAATATAGGTTTGCCAAGTACTACATTGAGCCCTTTGATTTGTGGGGTCTGCATCATCCACAGGGTCATAATTTATAACATGTGGCAGTCCTTCTTCTTACCCCAAAACACTCTTTCTCTGAAGCAAAGTTTATGGCGATGTTCTTTCTGGGCAGGACACATACAAAACACATTCACATACATATATATCATCTGGGGTTAGGGCACGAATGGCTGATGCCTGGACAGATAAGCAGGATTGCCTGCTACACCATGAAGTTATAACCAACGAGACAGTGACTGGCTGAATGTAACAATCACATAGAGCGACAAAGCTGTGCCATAGTACTGAAACATAAATACCCTTTGCCCTGAAGACAATGCATGTTAAGCCAATCCATCATAGAGTCCAACAGATACAGAGCAGTACCTCCATCAGCAATGATTCAGCAGGAAATCTGTGTCTTAGGTGCCTGTGCTTTCACACTTGTTCTCAAAATCTTTGTCCCTGTAGCTATTAAGCCCAGCCTAAGATCCTCTTGGAAAATTCTGATTACTGCACACATTGCTTTGCTGAGAACGCTGTGGCCTTACACTGAGCCAGGAAATGGCCCTACGTTCTTCTTTCTTTTTCCTCTCCCTTATACTAGTGACATCTATGTCTTTAGTAACATTTTAATAATTTTTTTTTTTATCGGTACTGGGGATCGAACTCACAACCGCCTGCTTGCAAGGCAGGTGCTTATGCCACTGAGCTAAATCCCCCCCCAACATTTTAGTAATTTACATTGTCTATAACTTAATGTCTAAACTGTACTAGAAAAAACTTAAGTACAATTTAGTTTGAGGAAGCAGAGGGCAAATGTCTGCCTGATTTTTTAAAGGAAGATTTTCTATTTTTCACTTATTTTCAATATTTCTAACATACCTTTAATCTCCAACCTCCCCATTCTAATTCCAATAGCATCTTTAACTGCAAGACACATTTTTCTTTTGAGAAACTGACACAATATTACTCTGGATCACAGATAAGTAATTACTATATTTGAATCAGTTTTATTTTTGAACAACTTCTATGTGTTATGATTTAAAAAATTCATAACATTTACCCCCCAAACTTCTTCTCACTAATTTCCTAGCTCTTAAAAATCCCTTTTCTTTAAGTTTGGTGTCACAATCATACTTCTGAAAGCCTCCAGGGAGGACACTGAACTTAATTATATCATGGTCACTGTAATTTGGTGGCCAGCCACACTTACTTCCTTAACCAATTCATTTGCTCCTCAAGGCGAATCCAAGAGTAACCTCTATGCTTCAACAAACTGTTCCAAGAAAGCAGTTGTTTATAGTATTGAGAAACTGTTCCTCCCAGCCACATCCCAGTGTAATGTTCAGTTGGCAAAAAAGAAGGCTGTATGTTGTTCAACAGGGAAATCTGCCTCATTTGACCACCCAAGAGAGCAGCAAAAATAAGTCACCTAGTAAAGGTGGTCTTTATACAAAGGTCGAACAGAACTTTACTGGAAACTTTGGGTGGACTGGAAAGTCTTGGCTTAATATAGTGAACTGCATAATTTAAAAATGTGCTCAAGTTTTACTGTATAAGCAAAGCATATTACAAGATCGATGCGTGGCTGTAATGCTTACAAAACAAACAGTGTTTAAAAAGGGAGTACAATGAACAAGATGGCTTGTACGAGACACTGCTTCCTAAACCCAAAATCAGCCCTTTCTTATTCACTTTCCCTTTTCTTTTATTGGCAATCATCTATAGTGACAGCCATGTACTCTTCTTGATGACAGAAAGGAGCAGAAGGTATTGTAGCAGAGGAAAAGCAGGTCTGGTCATCGTGCTGCTTCTGTAGGGCATGGGACACTCAATCATCACTTTTTATTCATTTTTGGTTTTGGTCTTCTCAATGCCATCATCCAGGTCATTTTAAAGCCTATTTTATAAGTTTTTTTTAAATGGTCAAGTGTGGTATAATCAAGGGAATTTTGTAATTTTTAAATTACAAAAATTAGGATGGTCCTATGTTTCCATTTGCTTGGACATACTTTTATGTTGGGTTAAATTATTCAGAGATTCCTGCATACTCAAAAATGACTCAATTTTATGATAAATGAGATAGAGCCTCTAATACATACTTCAACTATTGAGCTTGGGTAGAGAAGGGAAATCCCAGAAGTATACTTTAAGATATAGATTTTAGTTTTGCAGAACAAATAATAGCAAAGGCTGTATGCAAGAAAATGACATCAGTAGAGTTCCCCTCCTCTCAGAGCAACTAACCCTCAAAGAAAGGCAATGTCAAAGGGAGGTGATCAGTGCTGCAGAAAAGCATATAACACCAGAAGCGTAGTGCCTATTCTATCTTGTAACGTTGCAGTTAGACGCAGGAAATGTTGTATTGCTAGCAGCAGGATATCCAGGGAGCCACACTACAAGGCCTGGAACTTGAGATAAATATATAATATCCAGGCTGTGCGGATGACAGTAGAAATCCCATCAGAGTCATTTAGCGCTCAGAATAACAGATTACGATCAAAAGGACCCATGCCTCTTTCTTTTCACTGTTTTCATATATGTAATTCCTAAAAAGAATCTTTTATAATAATGTCCTAAAAATTTCAAAGCCTTGGGAAATCTAAACCGTAAGGAATTATGATTCTTTTAAGGGCAACATTACCAAAAGTAATCTACAGATTTAATCTATTAAGATACAAACAGCATTCTATATAAAACTAGAAAAAAAATTCTTAAAATTCATATGGAAGTGCAGAAGACCCAGAATAACTAAGGAATTCCTGAGCAAAAGGAGCAACGCTGAGCGATCACCACATCCAATTTAAAGGTATCCTGCACAAAGCCATGTACAGAACTTGGTCCTGGCACAGAAGCAGATGTGCAGACCAATGGAACAGAACAGAAGGGATCGAGATTGTCCCATGCACCTCAGCCATCTGAATTTTGATAGAGGGGTGTAAAACATATATTGGAGAGAAGAAATCCTCTAACAAATAGTGCTGAAAAAACTGGGACTCACATGTAGGAGATAAAAACCGGATCCCTATCTCTTGTTTTGTACTAAAATAAAATCAAAATGGATGAATAACCAATACAGAAGACTGGAGACTTAAAAACTTCAAGAAGAAAACATAGGACAAAAACTGGAAGCCAGAGGTGCTGGCCACGACTTTCTGAATAGAACTCCAATAACACGTAAATAATAGCAAGAAACAACAGGTGACTACAGCAAATTACAAAGCTTCTGCACAGCAAAAGAAACAACAGAGACACTCTACAATACACTCTCCTAATGCAGGATTAATATCCAGAATACATAAAGAACCCAAAATATTAACCCTCTCAAACAACCCAATCAATAAATAACCTGAATGGACATTTCCCAAAAGATTAAATATAAATGGTCAATAAGTGTATGAAAAAGTGCTGTATATCTTCAGCCATGAGGAAAATGCAGATCAAAACTATACTGAGATTCCATTTCACCATAGTCATAACAGCTGCCATCAAGAATCTAAAACACAAGAATCACTAGCAAAGAGCAGAGAACAAAGGAACCCTCCTCTTATACAACAGGTAGGAATGTAAACTAGTAGAATCACTGTGGAAATCAGGGCAATAGATATACTACTTCTTAAAACATTTCAGAAATAAAGATGATATCCTATAGCAATATGTGCATACCCCCATTTATAGTGGTGCCATTCACAACATCCAAGCTGCGGAACCAGTCTCGATCAGGTGCTGCAGTAGGGTGTTTGCATTATTGAAAGCTCTGAAAGGTTCACCATCATGATGTCCATCAGCCCCATGAATGGAAAACAAAAATACGGTATGCAGTATATCTGCAATGGAGTACTACTCAGCGTAAAGAAGAATGAAATCTTGCCGTGTAAAGGAAAACAGATTCAACTGGAGATCATGTTAGGCAAAAGAAGCCAATTGCAGGAAATTAAATATCACACATTCTCTCTTAAATGAAAAATTTCTGTAAATAAATAAAGAAGAGATGAAAGGAAGTGAGAAGGTGGGCTTTTAGAGGTGGGGAAAGGGATCAGAGGGAGCAGGGAGAAAAGGGAAAAGGATGTAAGGGGTGAAAATCATCAAAATATGCATGTGTCATTATGCAAAAATGATTTACATTTCCTGGTATTACTAATATGCATCAATAAAAAATGAAAAACCTTAGGCTTCTTTCAGATAGGACTGAAATATTTAGAAAAATATGCTAAATTTTTCAGGATATCATTTCGTTGTAGAAATATTTAGCTTAAAAGCTTCATGCTACACGACTTCTCAGAGATGAATGGACCGAGAACCACTAACTGATCATCCAAATCTACAGCCAGCAAACTTTTTCATAAAAGAGCCTGATATGACATGTTTAAGGCCTTGTGCACTATGTAACCTCAGTGGCAGTTACTCAGCTTTGTTGGTGCAGCACAAAAGTCACACCTTGTGTTACATAAACAACTGATATGGATGTTCTAATAAAACTTTATTTACAAAAACCAGCAGAGGGCCAAGTTCAGTCTCCAATGCTATCAATCCCTCATCTAAGTAGTTACCAACATAGCATGTCTCAAGAATACTTTACTGAGGCCCACAAGCTACAAAATAGCCACATATGTGGAAGTTGACATGATTTATTACAAGCTTTAAATTCAACACTGCACTAAAATCACAACTTTAATTGCTAAGAACCATCGGTTGTAACCATGATAATCTTCTGTTGATTCCTTACCATTTTAAAACAAAAGGAAGATGTTGTAATTAGCACCCTAATTTTTAAAGCAGGGCTCAATTTTCATATTCAGTAACACCACAAAAATATACCATACTTACTCTATGTCTTATATAAAAGTGAAGACTGGAATAAAAACGCTGATCATTTAAGTGTGGATTGAAGTTAGGAAAATATTTTATTTCTTTTCAATCTGATCCAAGCTTCTTGTATTTTATTTTTGTGGTACCAGGGATGGAACTCACAATGTCACATTTGCCAGGCAGGTGCTTGTGCTGCTGAGCTAAATCCCTGGCCCTTCCAAGTTTATTTTAAAAGGAAAATGATAAACACAAGAAAAGTTTCAAAATTACAAACAAAAACATAAAATCCTATGACTGACAATTGAGATAGATTCTAAAAGTCACTTCTTTAATGTAGACTAAATTATAAAATGAAGAAAAAAACTCTTCTTGTGTGTGTGTGTGTGTGATAATGGAGACAGATTGAACCTAAGGCCTTTACTCTGAACTACATCCCCAACCCTTTTATTTCCTGTTTTGAGACAGGGACTTGTTAGTCTCTAAATTCCAGGTTGGGTTTGAATCTGTGATCCTCCTGCCTCACCTTCCCAGAGTGTTGGGATCAGAAGCACATGCCAGAAACATTTTTACAGTGCCACAGATGCTCAGGTTTTGTTTCTCTCTCCTTGCTTGACACCATCTATTGCTTCTCTGAACCCAAAAATTCTCAAGCTTTCTCCATATATCTGAAAAAAACGTTGAAACTTATTCCTCACTAAACCAAAAAGACTGGTAAGGATAAGATCTTTCTCAGGAATACCTGCATTTTAATAAAAATTATTTACTATTGATCTTTACAATGTGATATAATACTCTTCCCTTTGTAAACACAATTTTAACTGTTCCTTTATCTCACTATCATTTTTTCAACAAAAAAATCTCATTTATATTTTGTTTCACCAATAGATTGAATTTTCATGTAAATTTATCAACAGCAGTAACGCTGTTATATCTCTCTCAGCAGTAATGTGTCATGTCTCTCTTCTCAAAGTTGTCAGTTAAGAAAATTTTATTTAATTGAAATATCATTGAGAAGTGAATGCAATTCTCATCTCCTCGCCCTCTAACTTTAGTTTTAAGAGCGTTTTAGGTTTGAGGAAGATTGAGTTGGAGATGCAGAGCTTTTCCATGCACCCCAGGCCCTTTAATTCTCTTCTTTTTAACAGTGGTGTTATGAAAGAGCTAGGTCTGAGCCAGCACGAAGGCCTCGGCATGCAGATCTTCACTTTGTTTGAGTTGAGAAATACTGTTATTTCCTCGAGTGCTGCACCCATGGCAGTCATGCCATGTAGCTCGCACAGTACGTGCTGCAGGTTTAGAAATCTGCGGCTTCCTGCTCCTCAGTAAATTAAGTCTCTCATGAGCCTTCTCTACCCCCACCCTTCTTCATTAATAATTGCTGTGTTCATGTGGTTTACATTACCGTAACCATGACACCGCTCCTGTTATCTTCACAGGCATTATGAAAAGCTGTTTGATTATAATCTCTAGTTCACAGATGAGGAAACTGAGGCATGGGAAAGTGTAGTATCTTGCTGACAGTTACACAGTTCATAAGCAGTGAGGTCTGGATTTGGCCTCTGGCAGGAGAGTGTTAGTCTTTGCTCCAGCCACCATGCCAAACCATGTACTGCAAACAAAACTTAACAGATTTTGTTAAGCCCCCAGTGAACTATTTCCTGATTTCAGTATTTTCCAGAGAAAACATTATAGTCACTTATGTACATTACTCTTATGCATATATAGATTACTCATTTAGAATTTAAACACTTTCAAATTCATATAAGTATTCTACCATGTGCACTGGGCCCTGGGTTATCACTTTGGAAGACTGAGGCAGGAGAATCTAAGTTTGAGTCCAGTCAGGGCAATTTAGCAACTTTGTGAGACTCAGTCTCAAAAAATCAAAAACAGGCTGGTGATGCAGCTTAGTGCAAAGACCCTACATTTAAACTCAGTACCACAAACAAAAACAAAACATGATTTACTTAGATCTTAGACTTAGTATGTATTATACTTAATTATCTGCGAATTTCTTTTTTTCCCTCTCCCTGTTATGTTTTCGAGACTTTTCCCCTCAAGGATCAAAGATCGTTTTGACTTTGTTTTTGTCTACAGTTAAATCTCCTGCCCACTATTATTCAGAACTAAGATCATTCTAGCAAAACTAACTGCAAAACATTAAGCTTGTTAAATACTGAAGATGAATTTTACAAAAAGTCAGTGTGAGTGTGGCTGGGCGTGACCAGCCGACCTCAGTCATTTTGTCTGCTAACACTTTAGTTCCCCCAATTATTGAATGAAGGTTCTTTATCCTACCAAAGGTTTGAATTTTTCTAATGGCATTTAGAGAATCTATTTTCTTTTTTGAGATATCTATTTTCTTTGATGCTCGAAACTATTTTTGATTAATTCTGCATTCTTAACTATTCCCAATACTTGATATTTTTTGAAATCTATTCTGATCAATGAGATGTAAACACATGATGTAATGCATGAGGTCCATAGTCTCTTAGAGGTAATTTTAGAGTCCAAAAGCCTTTGAAAAGCAAGAGGTTTTCTTATAAGTTCAGTGTAAAAATTTTTTTTACCAACACCTGAAACGTTGTCAAGCAATTTATAGTCTTTATATAATCCACTTAGGCTGAAAACTCAGATGTTTTTCTCTAAACTTATTAGTGAATTTTGAAAGTTATCTAGTCTGAGAGAATTTCACGTAAAGCATGATGATTGATAGAAACCCTAATATATTTATAGTGATGACCTGAGTACTACAGTATTTTGTACAGTACACTGAAGAATAAATAAATAGTACATAATAATGTTTTCATCTTTTCCATAATATCATCATACAGCTGTTAATTTTCATCATGTAGCTCTTAAATTATCATTTACTCAAAACACTTAGTTAATGAGATGTTTCTACTGCCAATTGGAGATAAATGAAAATCTTGTATATGTTAGTATTTTTCAGGGCAATTCTGGGAACAAGATAGCTTCTTACTTTATAAGTAACAAGTAAGTGGGGAGACTTTTGAATCTGCTTAGAAAGTGATCCTGGGACACATATCCAAAGCTCTCATGTCTTTCCTCTCTTTCTCTTTCTAGTAGTATAAATCTCTGTGTGACTATTTACAGTTAGTTTATAACAACATTTCCTAGTTCCTCTGGCTCAAATAGAAGATGTCCAATAAATATTTGCTCAATGAATGAATCTATCAATGAACAATGGCCACCCTATAGCCACATCCACTATGGGGAGCTGAGCCCACTATGTTTGCAGATCTACAAAGTTGAGAGAAAATATTTATTAAGTTCCCATGCAGAGTCATTTGGAAGACAGGTTATTCCTCTGAGTTGAATCACACAACGTTGTCAGCTTTTTGATCAAGCAGAAAGTAGCTTTAAAACTATATTCTAGTAATAGTCCTCTGGCTGGCTCCCACCTGGAGCTTCCATGAGTGAAAGCCAGTCTTAAAGAAAAGCTTCTTACCATCATTTGACATAATGAAGGCAAAACGAACAGTGTGGGGCAGGGAGTCATGGTGGTGAAATAAAGCAGAGGCCAAGTTACTTCACTTTTTTGCATGAGCAAAATTAGACACTGCATTTAGAAAGAATGGATGTGAAAGACAAGGTATTATATATGCTAAAGAAAACAAGGAAATATTTTTAGTAAGGCATTGTGAGAACACAATTCTTATAGGTAGACAGAACTACCTAAAAGGGAAAAATCTGTCATCTACATAATACTATTCCTATTTAAAACTTACCCATATAAGGCATAACTACTTTCCTTTTCAATAAAAAGAAAATGGATTTTTATTTTTGAATCTTCACACTATATATATATACACACACACACATGTACACAGACACATATATATGTGTATACACAAATATAAATGTATATTTGGTGTCAAGTTCAAGAATATGTTTACATGGGACCAGGGATATAGCTCAGTGGTACAAGCACCTGCCTGGCAAGCATAAGGTTGTATGTTCAACCCGTGGAACTGAAAAAAAAAAAGAACATGATTAAATGTGACAGAGACTGTCAGTGAGAAAATGAATGACAAAAGATATTTTTTCCTAACTTTTGAGATAAAATAAAACCACATCCTTAGGTATAGTCAGGACTTGTGCTTTGCAAGCTTTCTCTTGTTTTCACTTAAATGGATAAAAAAGAACAGATTTTAATTTGCATCCTAAATATTTAGTAAAGGCACACTACTACACTCGTGAATATTCTGAAGCATTTTACACATTTCAAAACATAAAGAAATAATGACCATATTGCATTTCAAGTAGTCTACAGAACATTAATTATCCTATTATGACTAAAGACAAATTAAAATGTAATACTTGTTTACCAAGTTTAATTAAATTGCACATAATGGCTCTTAACATCATGTGAATTCTAAAGCCGTAGGGGACAAAATATTCCCAAATTACATGCTATGATAGTACAAAATTTTGTCATTAGGTGTTTCATATTCTCTAGTAAAGCATTTGGGAGGCAGGTGCCTATATAGTCTGTTGTTATTGCAGGTTTGGCTACAAATGCTACAGTGACTCACTAATATGATTAATGGATGGAAGTGAAGTCAAACATTAACGTCTTTCAAAATAGAGAAGAATGCAGATTATGTAGTTATAGTTCACACAAGGCTTAAGCTGCCGTATTTTTGGAAGACACAACTGAAAGCGAGGCCCATCTTCTTGACTCGGTTGTTTCTGGAGATACACCGTTTCCTACGCATTTAAGGTTATTGGTGCATCAAAGGTGTGTTTCTGGGTCTACATGTGCTAAGTTAGAAGTCAGATAAAATATGCAAGAAATGAGTAATATGTGGTATCAAGACAATGTCACCTAATCAAGAATATTGTGCCAAGTGAAAGCATCAGCTAGATTGTCGTATACCCCTCAAAAGACTCTAAAATGTTTCATAGACGAAAACTGAGTAATAAGAAGCATGAAGTGGAAGGAAGGCAGGACTGAGTATTAACAGCCCAGGGCTCCAACTGCAAGTCACTTTCTGCTCAGTGAATGGTAAATGTCTATTTTTCAGACATTTAGACTGCTCAGCATCCACGCACTCCTCTCTTGTAACAATGGCCTATTTTACTGTAGAGAATTATGCCTTCCACACCAGTGGCTGGCTCAGTGCTTTCAGCTCTGTCCCTGGCCTCAGTGAAGGGCATCTGACCCAGGCCTGGCCAATCATAGTAGCATGTTCTAGGACGCATGCATGGCTGGTGGCATCCTCTGGGAGGCTCATGTTGACATCTTAGGGAAAAGCGGCTCTCACTACCCCATAGCTGCTAATCTGGTAGACATATGTAAGCCTGGGACAGTGACAATCTATGTGCAGGGAGAAACACTGGTGAGAATGAAGCCAACCCAGGGCAAGATAAACTAAGGAGTGTTTGTGTCTGCTTAAGCCTATCTACACAGAATTTCTGTTTCTCTGTTTCATTTGCCTTAACGAACCAAGGTGACACAGGAGTCTAACACATCCCTAGGGCGTGGCCATACTATCCTTGCAGGCTCCCACACGAAGCAAGCCAGACCCCTTACCAATGTAAAGTGCACTGGTCTCTCTCTGGTCTCATTTTACATGTCTAGCATGATCTGGGTCCTTTCGTGATGTTTCCAGCATCACAGGCCCTTTCATATTGTCAACATTTAGGAATCATTTCTTAGGTATGGGACGCCTGCCATCCTTGGACGGAGATATCTGTTCTTTTCTCAGCATCTGCCAGACTAAAGCAATGGAAGGGACCAGATTATTTATAATTTTTCTGTTTCTATTTCTTTTCTCTCTGTGGATTTGCATTTCTCATTACCTTGCTGATTTTCCTGCCCTTTGTCCACTTCTCTTTTTCTGGTTAATGCACTTTGATTTTTCTGTGGAAAACTACCTTCTACTTCAGGCTCTGTGTTTTGGGCTGGGTTCAGAGATGGCTTCAGGGATGGGCCGCCTGTCACATGTAGTGAGTGTCTCTCTTGGCACAGGTTTAACGGCAGTGGAATAGAATGATGACGTGGAACATGCTGTAATGGTTAAAACCACCAAGTCCTTTCACCATTTGAAATGTTTTACAAAACAAAACTACAGAACACCTATCTATACCTCAGCAGGAGTGTACACAAGGACAACTGATACTTTTGGCAGAGTTATTTTTGGCAGCAAACAGCATAAGAAGGTTAGGATAGTGGCACCTTGTTGTGTCATTTATTTTATTCTGTTGTTTCCAAATTTATTACAAGATTTTGAGCTTGGTTGTCATTTTGTCAAGTGAAATCTTCTTAGGGTTATCAAAGATTTATGCCTACTTTCTATATCACTATTATTATCTCTCCCAGATCCAAAGGCAAATAACTGTAATAGAAAGGGGGGACCATTTTGTGCTGAGTTATTTGGAAGTACAAGGCTGTGTCCTCCCAACACCAGTATCATCATCAATTTAATATTTTCCCCATCAAATAAAGATGTCTCCCAGTCTGTTGACAACTCATTTACTAGGGAGTTCTCCTGGGTGGCATTTAAACTATATTTAAAACTTTCATTTTGTTTATATACATTCACTAGCCAGAACTTTTAGTTTATAGGAAAGAATCTGCTGATCTCTTTCTTTGCCCCTGAAAAATTACTGAAGCTACATTAATTGCTTCTATGGCTGCCTGTGGTGATCTTCTCAAAATGACTGCTATATCAAATGCAAAGCTTACACTACCTGGCTTTGCTTAGGTTACAATATGAAACATAAACTAAATTGATTACAGAAATGGGTACATTTAGTCTACATATTCATACATCTAAACATTGGCTGGTTAAAAAGCAGGTGTGTAATTTTTTGGAAAAGCTTATCTTCAGTAATATTTCACTCATACTGTTTTATTTACAAATGAACTATTACCTGATCATATGATACACTTACAGTAAAACTGAACTGTGCAATGATCTTTCTTTATACAAGAAGGTAAAATAATGGTCCATTCAATACCAGTTAAAACTAATGAGAAAGGAAAAGAAAAAAAAAAAAAAAAGATATCCATGGAGCTAAAAGAGGCACCTGAAACAAAGATGCTTAAGTTATAGCCCCACAATTAATGGGAAATTAATGATATTTCATGTTCCATGTCATGCATGTAAAATGCATTATTTTCCAATACACCTAATTTTTAAAATCTAAAGCTAAATCTAAATACATGTGTTTTCTAATTCCAAAAAACTGAATTTAATTCCTGTTACTACTCCCTGAAGTATCATAAAATCTTTCTCATAATAGAAAAATAACAAAACAAAAAATCTGACAGAATTTGTCTTCAATAAATATTATGTGAAAACTAACTAAACCAATTCAGATATGATATCTTCATTTTTGACTACGTCTCATAAATTTTCAAGTGTCACAATAGATTCAAATTAACAAAATTAGAGGGATTAAATTTTCTACAGGGACAGCGAAATGTCACCCAAAGCAATCATAATTCAACTCTGATCTGTTTGGAACTCCTTCCTATTTCTCATTACATGTTTGGTACTTAAAATTAATTTTTTTTGTAGAATTGCAAACTTGCATGCTCCATCTGTGGTCAGTGCTATCTTCTAGTAGATGAGAGGTCTCTGTTAATATGCTATCCAACAATGCCACTAACTGCCTCCCAGAAATTTAGAATTAGCAATGCAAAGGTTAGATAAAGTTAAAGGTCACCCCCCACAGGCAAGAGGGGGCCAGCTCCCTACTCAGTTTCTAGCAAACCTGCTTCCCTAGGGCACATCATAAAAGTAATTTACTGACAACTCACCTTACCAGGGGTCAGCTGGGGCCTCCAGTTTTCTGGAATTCACTTTTAAGAAACATGATTAAGTGGGGACAAGTATTGGCCCTAAAGTATTTAGGCGAAGAACAAATGTCTGTCAGAATTAAGTTCTTTGTGTGTGGTGGTTTCAGACTTAAAAAGATGTGTGCCCTGATGAAAAGCACATATATTCTATTGACCAATTAAATCTTGGAATGAATATTGGTTAATTGATTTATTAGGTTTTAAAAAAATACTCCAGAAACCCAAATAGACAACACAGACGAATAAAAAGAGAACGCATTTACTGAGTTAGTTACATCCTTTTCCATCTTTTGTGCTCCAGTTTTTTTGTTTTCCTCACACTGGGAAAAAATGCATTCACATTATTTCAAAGGAAAATGAAGATGGCATTTAAACCAAGCCAAAAAAGTTGACTTAAAATTTTTTGGTAAGAAAAGCTATTTCCTGATTAAAACAAATTCCCAACTTTGTAATTTTTTAAAATAATTTTGACATAAAGGATTTGACATAGTATTAGGTAGAAATGGCTTTTGTACCTTTAGGAATTGTTAAAAGTTAAAATATGTGTGTTGGATAAAATTAAAACAGATTATCTGTCACTGTGGGTGGGAGGAGCCCTAATCTATACAGTACATGGAAGCGAAGCTGGTGCTTTCAATTGCGCAGCACAGGTCTCAGTAATAACAGGGGACGAAGCATACGGTTTCAAGGAACACCCACAATGAAAATTATTCTTTTCAAACAGAAAATTGTTTTGGAATCAGTTAGGTTAACTGGCACCATGGGATTTCTCTCAAGGATACAAGGCACAGAAATCCTTACAAATGCAAGCAAAATGATCAAGCATTAGCCTGCTTCCTTCTTCAATTTTTCACATCTAATTTACTCTATCCACAACCAAATTAACTTCTGTAGATTCAAATGCAGGTGAGAGAGAGAGAAAGAGAGAAAGAGACAGAGACAGAGTCAGAAAGAGACAGACAGACAAACACACATAGCTGTTTGCTGGTTTAACAGACAACCTGAAAGTTCATTTGCTAAATGAGGTTATTTGTTCAAATGCCAACAACAAAGAATGAATCCACTGAGGATACCTGAAAAAACTGTTTTAAGAGTGAACATAAGTACTTTATAAGCAAGGTCATTATTTTATAATTTTAAAAGTTAGAAATTTCCTTACAATAACATTTCCATATCCTCCTTATTTGAGGTCTATATTTTTTAGATCCCGTGATCATTTTAATCTTCTCTGACTTTGGGATACATGAATTTTGACCATTTTTACATGTTAAAGCTATGAACAAACATTCCTTTAAAACGTAATCATCTGATTCCCCTTCTCTCTTAAAATGTGCATTTCCCTAGGAAGAACACATGGGTGTATATCATTCAAATAGTCTTTGCTTGTGGTTACCATTTTCATGAATTAGCATTTACAACTGGCCTAGAGTGAGCTCTCTGCCACAATTGACATTTTCCTGTAATTTACAACCTCTTACGAGAACCAATTAAATACCCTATATTGCTAATGCACCAAGTTTAGAAATTTGAGATAGAAGATGTAAATTCAGGAAGTACCATGTGTAAAAATGCTTATGCCAAATAAGAAACATTTCTAAATATTCTTCCTAATACCGACCCACTGAAAGTAGAAACTGAGAAGAAAGTCTGGTATTATTGATCTCGCATTTTATAGACACAAAATTAAGACTGGGATTAAAAAAAAAGCTGGCTCACGGGCTCAAGGCACCATTCAGCAGAGCTGGAAGTAGAAAATACTATTCAGCTATATCCCTGCTCCGAACCCTGAGCTTCCAAGTCTATACTCACAGATTGCTGTTACTGATCTTGGGGAAAAAGTTTACGTCAGACCTATCATTCATCTGGCTTAAAACTGTTCCCATTTCACGCTGAGCAAAATCCAGAGACTCTAGCAGAATCTCTGAGACTCTCCAGGATCTGATGCACACTTCCTGACCCCCACCTCCCACTGCTGCTCAGCTCTGCAAATTCACCTCCTGTCACTCCCCAGCTTCCTCCACTCAGCTCTCCTCTGTCCTTTCCTGCAACACAACAAGCACTATGCAGGCCACTGTATTATCTCCACCTGCAAACCCAAGGTTGGAAAATCACTATCCCATTATCCCAGTACATTCAAAACATTACCTGGCAACCAACTAAAACCCAAGTCCCAGAACATGCTGAGTCACTCTGCAGCAGTGATGGCCACAAGGTCATCAGGCTCCACAACCCCAGTGGACTCTGAATTGGAAGATGTTGACTGGGTTTTTGGATCATGATAAAAATAAGGAACTAAATAAAATCAAAATGAAGCAAAGTAAGTCCTATGCTTTCTGAGGCTGGGCAGGCACGGCGTCATCTGACCACTTCTCTTGACCACAGTTCTTTTGGAAACAGTATGAAAACTGACTAATTTTTTATTTTACAGAATCTTAAAGCCAGGAAAATTTAAGATATCTCTTAGTCTAGTTCTTTGACTTCAAAGATAAGATTGCTCCATGTCATACAACCTTTTGAAGCAAAAGTGGCACATAGTTTTGGCAGGGCCGAGGTGCTACTGGGTGGCCCTGTCATGCAGGGATGACTTCTCTCACAAACCTGACCCAGCTGCAGTAGGGATGGAACCAGAAGTTTTACCTAGTTGCATTTCTAATAATTCTTTTCAAGGTAAAAAAAGCTCATCTAGCCACGTCTGGAAGACTTGGCTTTTGTGTTTCTTTTGCCCTTAAATTTTATATGCATTGACATTTAATCAAAGTCAAAACTCTTAATACCAACAAATCTCCTTGGACAAGAAGACAATATCTGTTTTGGTTGTAATTAAGGACTAAAATCAACTATAGGGTAAAGTATTTGGTGAAGAACAAGGCACATTATACAGAGTCACAGAAGTGTAAGATCAGCCCCAGTGAGATGTAGGGAGCAGTCTTGGGTGTAAATACATTATTAATGACCTGGGGTTATCTGATCTTCCAAATCCCCAGACATGAAAACAGAAGCCTTAATTGTGACACAGGGACAAACCACAAAAAGAATGAGGTACATGACTTTTTCAACCTCAGGTCACAGGCTTGAGTCCAGAATCAAGCAGTCATTGATAACTTATGACAGATGTTTGCTGACCTCTGCATAGGGGGAAGTTGGCTCAAGTTCTGGCTCACTTTTCCTGAACAGGTGTATTCACATCCATCCGCAAAGATGTGTGTATCATGGGAGTCTCACTGTCCAGTCTCTCACAGGCTAAGAATTTAATGGGAACTGAGTATGGCTATCTTTGTAATTCTTTTAAGAGTAGGACTTTACCAATATTTTCCCTAACCTTAAGCATCTTCCATTAATACTGTGCATGCAAGCTTTTTTCTTTTCTTTTTTTTTTTTTTAAAGAAATTCTCCTGAATATTTTCAGACTGTGGCTGAGTGTATCGTGGAGCTGATACACTCTACTTATAGAGTCTGAAGATGGATATTGTCTTACTTAATGTTGTGATCCATTTGGATTCAAAATGCTTTAGGCCAATGCTTAAGAAGTAGACTAGAATTTTTAAAAAATAAACATTTTGGCCATTGTTAAAGAGAAAACCAGAATATTTGATAGTTGAATATTTGAAAGGAATATGCGTTTCTCAAGAATTTTGTGGTCCTCCATAAAGCTTTAAGATCTGTTTTCATGTTTTGTTTTTGTATTATCTGTAGTTTAATAGATTCAGTTCTATAGTTACATAATTTCAACTGATAGCAATGCTGGAAATATTTTAGATCAAATTAATTAATGGTCTTTTTTGTCTTTGCCCTAATGTATATAGTAGAGTAGTTAGCACCTACTTTATCATAATAAATTACTTTTAAGTTTGGGATCTACAATACTTAAGTGAGTTAATGGATAATCTTATGACTAAACTCTGTATGGCACATCTAGATAGAGTAAAATGGGAATTTGTTAAATCAAAGTATTTAAGCTTTGTCTTCCTTTCAGTGATAATTCCTGAGCACTAATGTGACCATATGCATTGTCACTAGGTATCACAAAGTTACGCAAGGCTAGAAAATTACATGATTTAGAAAAAAAAAAAAAATTTCTCAAGCTTTTCACACAATAACACATTATAGAATGGTCTTGATAAATAGCATCTTATTTTTCAAAGCATATTTTTACTGAAAAGTGAAAAGATGATTTTTAATTTCTAATCAATAATCAAATTTTTCAAAACACTTTATATATAATTCCTAGTTCTGACCACTTTGCTATGATAGCTTAACAAAATTACAGACTTTATAGGCTTTAACATAACTGTTGATTTGCAGGTACAAATTCCCTTTGATGAATGCTATCACTATGCATATCTAAAATGTATTAATAAAAAAATCCAGTGGGGGAAAAAGACTGTCAATTGATGAATACTACTAACCAATCCCAACAAATAAATTAAAATGCACTATAGCCATTGATAATATACTTCTGTGCACGTTTACTGTATATGAAAACTATCAGTTCCACACTGACAATTATATATAAAAGATGAAGGAATTCTGTTAAAAACCACATGCTGTACTGTATTAGCAAACTCCCAGTGTTGGTCACAGAAGAGTAGACACAAACCGAAGAGCAAATTTGCTCACCGATTTGGAAGACTATCTTTAAAATTCTGAGTCAGTGTGATAGGAAGAAGGTCTTTTGTAGCCTGAGGTCTAAAAGGGGGTTGGGTAGATGAGAGGACTCCACTTAGCTACTGCACCTGACCTTCAGCACATTTCACCAAGAAGTTTACCGTCGTTGCCTTACTGATTAACTTTAGAACTTTCAGAAACTTTTTTTCTCTTGACTTCACAGTTTTACTGATCATCTTCAAAAAATAACTTGAGTACTGCACCCTCTGTAACACGACATTACATATTGACTTCATAGCAAGTTTACCCATTTGCCTTCCTTCCAATTTCTGACATTCTAAATCTGTGCTTTGAGCAATACCTCCTCGGACAAAAAATATGTGCTTTCCTAGTTTTCAGTTCCAGTGTATTTCCTTTACAAATCCTACAATTTATTAGGCTCTATGGCAGATTGACACGTTTAAACCATATTCCAAAATAAACACAAAAAGACCTACATTACTATAATATCCAGGTCGAGAAAAACTACTATGAAAGCAAGCAGATTCTAATGAAAGGCTGCTGCCCCACACAGCGCGTGGCTGCCCTGTGTTTGTCACCCTGAGGCATGTGCTCTGAGAAGGTCCTGAGCCACGGGTGGCTTCTGCACTGTGAGCTAGGTACACTACTACAGACCAAATGACAAAAGATGAGAATGTAGAGAGACATATTTAAAAGGAAAAGGACACATCTTGGGTTTATCTTTTTAAGATAAACTCTACATCCATCAATGAATTTTGTTTCCGTGGGACCATTCCTTTTGGCACAAACACCATCACATTTTCCAAGTTATCATTCAGACCTGTGTTCAGGGGTTGTTTCAATACCAGGCTGGAGAACTAGCAGATCAGTAGAGCTGGCGGGTTGTGCAGGGGAGTGCTGGCCATTTTTCCTTTCTCTCCTTTCCTTTTCATGTCTGATTTTAGATGACATGAATCATGGCACTTCATGCACACAAATATTGGATGCAACTTTTTATTGTCTCTTCAGTAGATGAAAAACTAAGCCTGTAGAGGTGAATTAATTTGCTCAGGGCCAAACCATCAGTACACATACAGATGTTGTGTGGCCAGACTCCAGGTCTGCAGGCTTGTCTCTAGATAAAAGGCCCCGGCTCTGCTGAGCAACTCTCACCAATCTGGTTCCCTTTTCTTCCCCTCACTTCTCCTCCTCTCTCTCTCTCTTTTTTTTTTTTTTTTTTTTTTTCATAGTTTTAAAAATTTCTTTTCTGAGGAAAAGAACCCAGGGTACTGGGGATTGAACCCAGGGACTCCAACAAATTAGAAAAGCAGTCTACCACCGAGCTTCTTCTCAATCATTTTCTTCTTCTATTTTTAGACATAGTCTTGCTAAGTTGCACAGATTGGGCTCAAACTTATGATTTTCTTGCCTCAGTCTACCGAGTAGCTGGGACCACGGATGTGTACCATGTCCCAAAATAGCACCATCATGTGGTTGAGAACACAGCACTCAGACAATCAGCATTGGAAATCTGGCTCTAATATTTGTAGCTGTGTTATCTCGGGAAGTTTATTTACCTGCTCCTCAGTCTCTTTATCTGTAAAATTGCACATTAATACCTACCCCATGAATACCATAGGGTGACTGCAGGATTGCAGAGACTACTTGGTAAAGTGAGTGCTTACAAACTGTTGGCTCTCATAATAAGAAAGACTAGAGGATCCTTGCATCAGCAGTGTTAGCTTCCAGATTGGAGTGCCTGTTGCACACTGTAAGCTAGAGGCTAATGTGGGTGTGAGCTTCTCCATCCTCTGACTGCTGGTAAGAACTAAGTGGCAGAGGATGATGCCTGCTGATCCCCCACAGAGGCCACCATGTAGGTGACAAGGGCACAGGCAGTCCTGCCTTCTGCAAACATGTATAGGTAAGGCTGCCGTTCAGGTGTTTAGTAGTCAGGGAGCTTTGGTGAGATTTCCTTGGAATAACTTCCGGAGTCCTGGTTCTTCAAACAATGATTTACAGGTAGAAGAGAGAACTCTGTATTTTAGGAATGGGAACAATAATAGTTTTGCCAACTAACTGAGCACCAGATTCCAAACTGAAAAACTAAGTCTGGAAAATAAAAACAGGAAAAGATGAAAAGCCATTTCCCAATTAGAATAAACAATTAAAGCATCATTTTCAAAGTTTTACGCCAAGCATCTTCATACTGTCACTGTTAACTCATCTCCTCAGATTGGACAAGTAGTATGTGTAGACTGACTACATAGCAAAAGGTACAGGGCAAATGACAACTGGTGTCCAGCACGTACTCTCAACGGTCACTTCAGGAACATGACGTGAGCACTGACTAGACAGAGAAAATGTGTCCATTCCTCGTGTAACTGATCTAAAAGCTTGTTAGCTTCGTCTTGCCCCAGGTTTTCAAGCTGACTACACACTGAAATGACCTGTGAAAGCTTTGTGCCCACATTTCAACCCTCGATCCTCTGATTTAATATGGGTATTAGCATGGTCACTCTTGAGACCCACTGGTCTATATCACTCCTGATGACAAGAAGAAGCTAGTTTTAAGTACTTGCCCGAAATTCTGATTTAAAATTCAGATATAAGATAATCACCAAGTACCTTTAAGACTTTTCTCCTGCAGATAGTACAATTTTTGTAATTTCCCCCTTGGGGATTAAGAAAAAAAGAATGTATACACACACACACATCACATGCACACACACAATGAAGATTCTAGTGTCTGCTCACCAGTATGACACTTGGGCTCTGCTTGTGTGTTAGTGATTAACTTGCACAATCTATAGTCACCAAAAATCTATCAAACTATATATTTTTAAAATATATTTTTGACTTACTCTCTAATCTCAATTCCACAACTTTCTTCCTATAGCAAAACGAAGTCAATTGTTTAGCTTGTGTTTAGATTTGCATGTAACTTTTGCTACGTGAACTGAGTACAATTAAACCTCTAGTATATTAAAGCTTTGATAAATTAGGTTGCACAAACTGGCTGTTTAAAAATCATCTTTTTATTTTTCAGTCAAGACCCACGTAGGGAAGAGTTGTCCAAATTTCTTAATGATTGGCTCTTGCTAATGGCATTCCTCCTAAGCAGTTAGAAGAATCAAGGCTGGTAGAAGTTTACAATCAACCAAGTCCAACTCCTTACCACAGAATGGGTCATCCTTTATTATGTAACAGAAATCACTGTCAATTCTTAAAGATAATTAGTGGAAAAGGCATTCTAAATTTCCAAATAGCCAGCATTAGCTTTTAGAAACTATTAAAATCAGGAATATGTCTGATTTAATTTACCCCTACTAGTCATTAATTAGTCATTGTATATATGTGCATGGAGGGGATCCATATTATGTCTTCATCACGCTGAGGTTGTATGTATCATGTTGAGGTTGTATGTATTATGAGGTTATTGTATGTATGAGGTTTGTATGTATTATTAATTTTGTGATCTTGCTATTATAATCAATGCTTTAGTCTGTTAAGCAACTTTATGCCATTTTTATGGTTTTAAAGCCAAAAGAAAAGAGGTGATATGCATAATTTAGGAAAATTCTTATTTGTATCATTTATGCAAAATAATTGTTGACAAATATAAAATACTTCCACAAACACGTTATGTAGACATCAAAAGAGCCTGAAAAAAAAATCACTGGAGTAGTTATGAAAATGTTTTTAAGGGCCAGGGATTTAGCTCAGTGGCACAAGTGCCTGCCTGGCAAGCATGAAGTTGTGAGTTTGATTCCTGGTACCAAAAAAAAAAAAAAAAAAAAAGAAAATGTTTTTACTCTGTAAGTCTCTGAGGGTCACGTCACCAAAATCAATGGTATGGACTCGTGAGTGTGTTGGCATTTGCCCCATCCCATTGGCAGTAGATGCTTAACATTTTCAATCTGGGAGTTCTATAGAGAATGAGACACAGGTCAATGTACATAAACTGCTGCATTATGATGTGGTCTTCTTATTCCCTATACACACTTCGATAGACTTGTGACAGTTTCCTACTACACCAACATCATTACTGCTAATTAATTAATGCTAAGAAAATTAACATACTGCCCTTTAAAATATGTTACATTGCATGATAATGGACTTTGAAGTTTAGTTTAAGCCCCTAAAGACCTGGAGCTCTTTGGGAAAAGAAGATGCCAAGTTCTGTAAGATTTTCTGCAAGTTTGACCAAGTTCTGTAGAATTCCTAGAGGCTCACGGTACAAACATACAATAGACTGACGGCCCCATTATATCGTAGTTTGTACAATTTAATTGTGTAATGAAATATTTCCATGTTAAAACAGAATGTACAAATGAATCTTTCATTCAATGTCCAAATGAATGGGTGTAAACTGAAACAGAAACTTCAAAGTAATATAGTTTTAAAGGCAATTTTAAAGATATTTTTTACACAGCTAAATTGAAACAGAAATAGTATCAGTTTTATTATTTCTTAACTACTAAATTTTCCAGTATTATAAGACTTTTCTATATGTAATTTTAATATATATATTTTTAAACCAATATTTTTGCATAATATTTGCAAACTATATATTGTTTCCTCAAATATTTAAATATATAATTTAAAGCAAATTGGCAATATGCATTATGATACATATTCTTCAACTCAGTAATGTTCTCTCTATGAATAAATATTAAAGAAATCATCTACCAACTGACTTAATTAAATGTACAAGGACAATAAATGACGTTACTTACTGGAGTCATTCTGAATGTCTCATAATAAGGGAACAGAACATCCAAAATGCTTAAAAAATAAAATTTTTGAGAAAGTTTCTAAATCTGGGGAAAGTCTGTAAGACATATGGTTAAGTGAAAAAAGAAGGCTAAAAGAATATATATATATATATATATATATATGTGTGTGATTTGATTTTAATTTTATTTCAAAGTTGATTAGAAAAACAGCTAAAAATGTTCCTTGTCTGTTTTCACATTTATTAGCATGGATTTGTGTCATCTATGCAGTTAGAAAAAATTCATTTAATTTCGATGTGGAAACCAGGGAAACATATATCAAAATATTAAAGGCGGTTTTGTTTAACCAGTGAGATCACAGAGGATGATTGAAAGCTTCTTTCCCCATTTTCTTTTTAAGGGCAGCACATTTAACTTCCATGGGCAGGACCAACACACTACTCAAGAGTCAAGTATTTCCTTCCCGCTGTGTCTTTCTCTCTGCTAGTCGGTAGTTCTGGGAGGAGTTATCAGGGCTCCTTACATTACTGATGTATAAAACACTAAAGCTTCACTTTAATTATCTGCTGTGAACTTTAATGAAAAGTTTTATGGGGAGAAAAATGAAATCACTGAGTTAAAAAGGCTTTTCCCGTGAGCCATGTCTCGGTGCCGGGGTCTTTTTTCACAAAAAGGTTTGCTTCTCTTATGGAGCATGTCTTGGAACCATCAAGCTGGATGACCTTGACTACCTGGCAACCTTCTATTCGAACCCACTCATTCTGATTTTTTTAATCTGGTAAGTACTGAACACATATCAGGAATATAACTCTTTTTTACTTGTTTCTTTCGGTTAAGTTGGTCTTACCTTTAAGTAGCATCATAGAGTAAGGAGTTCCTTTTTACACAAGTAGAAGAATGCCAGTCTTTCTTGTTGTTTTGTCCAGTTAATAAATGAAAAGGATAACCTGATCTCCCCAAGTTGTATTATTATTTTTTTTCATTCTACTATAGGCAGGCACAAGCTTAATTTTAGAATGCTAAGACTTGCTTTATCCTCTCCTATTGCTAATTCATACTGTGTTACTCAGGTGAAACAAACTTGGCAGTAGCTTTATTTGCATACACAAATTATGCAACCTGAGAATTCAAATTAGAGAAGTGAAAAGAAGCCAATAGGCATGCTTATATATTACACAGATGATGCAGTATAGATAAAAATATCTGACTTACCTGTAAAAACATGGTACAAGGAAGTCATAGTCTAAGAAGCATTTTTTTATGACACAGACACAAAAATAGAAGATTGATTTGTGATTAACAATTCAGTCTTTGTATTTAATACCATTAATCCAATTTTTTTTTTTTTTTTTTTTTTTTTTGGTACCGGGATCCAACTGGGACCTTGCACTTGCCAGGCAGGTGTTTATGCTGCTGAGCTAAATCCCAGGTCCCTGTTTCTAACAGCAAATACTGATATACAGTCTTAAGTGTTATGCCTATTAAAGAACATTTACACAAATATTTTATAAAACTAAAAATTATTTCAAATGTAAAAATTACATAAGAAAAGCATGTCAAAATATTCTGATTACACTGCTCAATAGTCAGTAAGTAACATAAAAATTCGGTGCCACTGCCTCATTAAATTGCTATCGTTACTTTCCCTTCTGTTGCTTCTATATTTTCTCCATAATTATTCTTTCTTTTATTATAAAGAAATATCTTCATTGAGGAAGATAACACTAAAAATCAACATAGCCAAAGCAAAGAGAAATAAAATTTAAAAAGCCAACCTTTATTCCACTTTGAACAAGTTTGTGAATGTCCAAATAAGGCTCCTTGAATATTTCTCTTTCTGGGGTGAGTATCTTCACGTAGCCTTCCTTTTCCAGGATAAACAGCCGGTGTGAGCCGTCCCCACTGTGCATGGCCCCAACAGGCTGCCGTAACCCGCTCACAACCTCCTGGACACAGAAGCAGTTGTGTTTGTGTTTTCTAAATAAATTCAAGAAAGTCAGTCAGGTTTTTTGTTTTGTTTTGTTTTGTTTTTGAGATAAAAGGGGGAAAAGATGTCCTCATTATCCATTTCAAAAAGTATTTCCCCTGGAATCAATGACTTTAAAAAATCAAGAAGTATTGCTAACCCAAGCATCATAATGTGAGTCTTTTAAGTGATTCATTTAAACTCTTTTCAATGGAAAAAAATAAAACAGCCTTCTGTCATAAAGTAAAAGTGAGAACCCAAACATGTATATGTTTTAAATTTTTATAAGCTCATTATCTCATCTTTTAGTAACTGTAATTAAAACTAGCTTTTACTCACAATAGTGAAACCCTACAAGAAGGCAGTCAGAGAAAGTTCTAAGATCTATTTATAAAAAGGTTTGCTTTTCTCATGGAGCATGTCTTGCTTGATTTGCCAATAACAATTGTGTAGAGTATTTCCACAGCACCATAAGCTAACAACAATCGTAAAACTCAAGTTTAAAACTATACCCATAAAATTCAGATGAGTCATAGGGAAACCAAGCTCATAACACAGAATTAGTAGTCTAAGTATTCAAAACATTTAAGCTACAATGGTAGAGAAGCAAACTACCAAAAAGAAAAATATTAAAGTATCTAGAGGACATAGTTTCTGAGGATAATAAACACAGACAGTGGAGTCACAGGAAAAACCACAAGATTTGTCATTTTTTAATATATAGAGTATTTATCTGTACGGACCTGTTGATCTCTTCCACTTTGTCATATTCTTCCATCTGGTCCAGGGAGTTAGATGCTGGTCCTCTGATTTGTTTTCTTGGAAAATCTGGAAAGCACAACCCACCATCTTTTCTTGCGTAGTAAGAGCAAAACTCATCAGCAGTTGTTTGAAGAAAACCTTTTTAAAAGGTAAAAACATTCTTTAGAAGCATTTAGTGTCCCAGAAAAATCATCTCATTCAAAAGATATAGGCAAAGAGAATCTTTTAAGAATTATGTTAATCTTCTAGGAAAAAAAAAAAAACTAGGCTAGCATAAAAAGAAACTGTAAAAAAATGTATGCACAGGAAGTTGGAATCCCTATTGTTTTCTTTCAAAAATTTAAAATGGCAGTAAAAGTCAGATAACCTTGTGCTGAATATTTTAAAGGCTCATAAGGAATACCTATACCACAAACCCAGCATTAACCTTGATCATGCATTTCCTGTTTTCAAGCTTCCTCAGTGGACATATATTATACTATGAGCTTATCTTATCACTAATTAGCGGTTTTTGCTACAGTACTAAATCCTGAAAAGAATAAATTTCACTCAAGAAAGATGACAGGCAATCAGATGCCAGTTTGGATGATTTCACGAGACTTACTTTCACTCTACCAACTTTCATATTATTAAATAATAAATCTAATGGATATTGCCATGATAAATGACAGACTCACTGTGAAATATTCAAGCAATGAATTGATCCTAATAACAAAGCCTCTAGTCTCATATACATAGGTGCCTTTTACTTATAGTGATACTAATGATTTTGTAATACAAAAATTATGTTTAAATTATACTACCTCTCTTTAAACAACAAAGTTTGCACAATACCCAGCCAAAACAAAAATACAAAATAGACTGACTGACTTAATGGGATATAAAAGAAAGATTTTTAAAAATTATATATCGGGGCTGGGGATTTAGTTCAGCAGCATAAGCTCCTGCCTTGCAAGCAGGTGGTCGTGAGTTTGATCTCCGGTACCGATAAAAAAAAAATTATATATGAAGAACTTTCATCAAATAGACATAGTTATCTTTAAACACAAAAGACTTCATAACAAAAACACTTTTGATGTTACTCTTACAATTATGGTTATAAGATATTGACCTTTTATGCACTGCAATAATATTTTGATGACTTCTGATCTCAATATATGATGCTACCAGAGGTCTAAACTACTGGACTACTTCTGGTGCCACACCTTTATTACATTTACAATTTTGGTTTTTCTCTACCAAACTAGATTACTATTCCCTCTATTAATTTTGTGATAAAGGCATTATCTGAAATTTAGAAGCTGTGTAGCAAATTCAGCCTTAGCAATATTTCTGAGAACCAGATTTTGGTGTCAGCCATATAAGCCTTATCAATGATGAAAGATGCTAGGTTTATTTTCTGTGAGCTTGACCTATGTCTCTTCAAAACTAGAATCAACCTTAGGATGTGAAGGTCTCAGAGCTTGATGTACATTTTGCTCTAACTGTTGGAGTAGTGTGATCTCATTAAATTGCTGAGAAGGACTCCTCCAGAGCAATCTCCAGCGAGGCTATTAGGAAAGATATTGCCTTTGGGGAACAGGAAGGAAGAGCAGACCTGCTTGGGAGGATGTGCAACCTACGTAGAGGTCAAAAGACAAGGAGCGTGGTGGGTGAAAGGGTGCTCCAGGAGGGACAAGCCACTGAAGAATTATCTGTCTCTGGGAAAATCCAACCATCAGGAACTGGGACGAGGAACGAAGATGACCACAGCATTTATTCCTCTTCAGCAATGCGCTGCTGGCAAAAGAGGCGAGGTGCTCAATAACTGCCTAATACGGTTAACCTGAGGGGAACTCTGAACTGCTGAATCCAACTTTTTGCAAAGTTTTGGCATAGGTCTTATTTTGGGGTTAAACACACATGCTTTTGCATGCACCCCATCTTTGAAGCATTTACCATTGGGCAGTGAGATATTCATGCCAGTATTAGGCTTGCAGGAAGACTGTCATGCTATGGATATATTTATAACTGAATGCGTCAGTGAAGAATGTTGTTTTAATGGGATGTTTGTCTACAGGGTCACAGAAAGATGTCAAAATGCAAATCATAAGAAAATTCAAGTTTGGTTTAAAGAGCAAAGAAAAAGAAAACCATCTGTAATAATCCAGTGTTATGGTCTGCAGACCAATGACCATCTTAAAGGGAAACAAAAACAAATGCTGGTGGCTGGTCCCATTTCATAAGGACTTACTAGCTGGAATAAACACAAGGAAATGAGAAATCATTTTCAAATGGAGTATCTGAAGATTAATGAGTGTCTATTCTTAAACTTTGTGGCTCCAGGGGCACTATGCTCTTGGCAAATGAAAAAATAATACAGCCTGTTAACAACGCATTTCTCCTACCTCCTAACAAAAATTAGGCAAAGTGAGGAAGAGTGAAGGAAGGAGCCAGCTCATGGAGAATCTTACAGAAAAACGTGAGCCTTTCTAGCCATGATACATGAATTGAAGTATCTAATACTTTACACTTTCTCTTAAATGATCTCATTTTGCTGTAGAACACGATGAGTAAGGCACACTTTGTGGTAAAGAGCAAAAAGGACTTGGATCCAAGGCACTGGACTAATTAATGTTTACTGCGAGGGAAGACGTAATTTACTCAAAGGTGTTCTTTTTTTTTAAGACTACACTGAACCTCAATTCACTGAAAATGCATGCTTAGCCTATCCTGGTCAGTTCTAGTACTGATGGACATACACTTCAGCAGATTTTTAAAACACCTGATAATTTATCAAGTATCCTGGGCTAGTACCCATTCCCTCAGATTATGAATTCAGTCCTTTTATAGCACAGAATGCCCAATAAAATGACATACAAAACAATACTCCCTGTGGAGTACTCTGAGTTCTAGCTTTTTTCCCTCAGCATGTATTCAAGGGAAATTATTTTTCTTCACTATATGTGCATTCATCATGATAAGAAAAACAAAAAGAGCTCCTGATTCTCTGGCAGGAAAGACTACACTAAAGAGCACTCTCCAGTAGACATACATTTTCTTGTGTCCGTCAAACCCCTCTGTTTTTCTCTCCTTGGTACTAATAAGACACATGTGTAAGGTATCTGATGGAGCTATGAGCAGCTGTGGACTGGAAAACTCAATGGATTCAAACCCTTGACCTTGGCCTCATTAGCAAAAGGATTAAACCAATTGTACTAATTGTGTGCAGACCTTTCACACTACAATAACCCACTGCTGAGGAGACGACTGTCAAGGGTGATAAAAGTCAGTATGATAACAGGTATAAAGAGAGAAGTCAAATGTCCATCCATATGCCCTCCACAGTGTATCATGCCATCTTTTAGTGAAGAGTAAACGATCACTCCACTCATTCATGCAGAAAAGATTTGCAGAGTTGAGTGAACACTCCCCGTGTTTTTTAAATATAATGTTGGTATTTGGAGAAATTTTAAGAATTGACCACCCTGAGAAAGGTTGCACTGGAGATTACTATGATTAATAAAGCTGCTTACGTTGCTTTTTAATTTCTTTTCCCTTATTTAGGAAAATAAACTGACCATGACTATTTGTGAATTAAAATTTCTAGAAATGAGCTATCTTTGAAGTTATATAAATAGTTTTAAATGGTCATGCTTTCTTTAAGTCATGTAGGTGAAGCAAAATAGTTTATATATTTATTTCTTCATTGTTAGGCAATAAAAGAGAAATAAAGATGTCTCTGAATTTACTTTCTCTTCTCCAATCTTTTAGTATTTTCCTTATTTTAGCAAAATGCATTCTGTAGGGTACCTTCATCCTAAAGTTTTTGATTTGTAGACAGAGTAAGGCTTTTTAATGAGGAGGGCTAGGCTATGTTTACTAGGATTTTCTATACAGAAGAACCCCAAAGTAGCTGTTTTCCACAATTCTGAACTTTAGTGCAATGTGAACCATATCATTAAATACATGGAAGAGGGTAAAATGACTATAAATTTGCTTTTGTAGCCATTTTTTAAAATTCATGTTGAGAAAACTAGACGTTTCTGTGTTAGGCAGCAGAACTGAAGACAGGGTTCTCATCTTACTCATCTCACTTTAAGAAATGGTAACCTATGTGCCAGCCATCAGTCTGACTAAGAGATGAATTAAGGGTAAGTGAGGCGACTGTTACCACAGCTCGCTTTGGGGGACAGGTATTTAAAATGATTATTAGCATGTGGCATAGGAAAGAGCAGCCCCCTCTGCTCCTTGTTTAGGTCTTCCAGACTCTCTGGAAAGTACCCTTACTGCTCTATCCACCAAGAGTGGGGCTTTCATCTGGTTATCTTTCAAAGCAGCCTGGGTGGCCACCAAAAGCACTTGACATCTTGATGCACTTCAGCAGTTTTACATATACACAAACTTTGTAGAAAAATAAATTTGTCATTCGTCACCACAAATGTTGATCTGGGGAGTGAGGTGTGTGCAGTTTTTGGACGCTAAAATAACTTTAAATATAGAAAGACTCCCACAGATGAGTCTGCAGATTGAACATGTTGTATTTATCTAAAGAAGATAAAGGAAAATGAAAATGCTAAGTGTTGATATCACTTTCAACTTATGGTCCTAGCGGCAAATCTTCAAGATTTGGTCTGCAGCAATCCTGTACGGGTTTTAATCTGTTAACACCTCTCAGCAGGCCATCCAGGCAACTGTGACCTATTCCACTTTGCTTCAGGGAATGCGACAAAGAGGAAGAAACAGCTGGCTTAAGAAAAGTCTTAGCAACATGGTTGGAGTTTATAAAGACAATATCATTATTTTTACATTAAATGGATACCAGTTATTCTATACCCAAAGGGAACTGGCAAACCTAGTCACGTATTTCTTTGGGTTATTAAAAGTTCTATTAAAGAATACAAAACTCTTTTCCAGGTTGGCAAAGAGGGAAAATGTGTGTAGCAGTTTAAAAAATTATGTAAGCATACCCCACAGTTCTTTAAGCATATCTTTTTCCATATATACCATTTCATTTTATAAACTCTTCCCTTCAGTAGAATTGTATGACTTTGCCTAGCTAAATTCTTTCATTCTTCTGGTTGACTCTTCCAAAGAAGCCAACAAGCGCCCAAGTTTACAAATGTTTGATGGTAAATTTAATCAATTCCCAAGAACCTAATGTCTTTTAAAGTCTGAAATATGACTGTGACCAGTGTATTTGTAAGACTGTGTACCCTAAGAACTTCTTCTGTGTCTATCCCACTGCATTCTCATTTTATAGTTTTGAATAAGGCAGATGACTTCTCCTGAGACTCAGTTTCTCTCATGTGTCCAATACAGAGAACTCTACCATAGGTACTTTACAGGGTTTTGGAGAAGCGAATCAGTCATTTTATGGGGAAGAGCTTTATAAAATGTTACTTTTTGGAAGTCCTGGTTATATTTTATTGAAGGGACTATCGTAACTATCAGTAAACATTCTCCATTCATGTACAGCTATGTAGAATAGGCTACGCTCCCAGGTAAAGAGAACTCCAACAAGGGTTAGTACTATAGCTCAATGGTAGAAGCAGGTGCAAAGGCCTAGGTTCCATCCCCAGCACACTTAAAAAGTTTGCACTGATAACCTGATGTGTATAAAAGTTACCACCTGTTTTGTACACTGAAATTATAGCATTTCTTTTCTCAGCAAGAAAACTTATGACTTTGGAAAAGCTAATCATGAAATAACAAGGATTTTGAAAGGTAAGGTACATTTTACATCTCTTGTAAACAAGCATTTAAAAACAGGTATCTTATGAGGATATTTATTTAACTGAATGCATTTTCTTTTGTTACCTGGAATGTGGCTCCGGCAGGTATAAAAGAATTCTTTGCAATAGTCTTTGCAGAGGAGGGGAAGTACTAGATCTCTCTCCAGGACTTCTCGCTCAGGTGAGTGGAAAAGGCTCTGAGAATGTGGAGAGCAAAACGCACATTTGATTTCCTCCAATAACTTCTCACATTCTGTGTTGTTGGTGACAGAAAATATCTGAAAGCCATAAGTCAGAAACAAACCTTTTTTATTGATGTGAAATTTGATGTGTTTGTGCTTTTATTGTTTGTAATCATTTAAGTACCTTAGTCTAAATCAGGCAAGGAAGTTTTCTGAAAATATTTACAGTGTCACCATACAGAGTGCCTTTAAAAGGATGCGAGTTGTCTCTGGGGCTAGAAGAGGGCCACAAAAGTCAGGAAGGCGTTTAACCTGCTTGTTACTTTTTTTTTTTTTTTTTAATCAGCACCAGAGATCAAACTCAAGACCGCCTGCTTGCAAGGCAGGTGCATATGCCGCTGAGCTAAATCCCCAGCCCCCATCTGCTTGTTACTCTTGCACATCAGTCTAGGAATGTTTTTCCGGTGTGAAAAATTAAAAAGACAATTATACTTAGAGTGTGTAATTCTCTATCATTTCATTCTGATTCAAAGTATGTACAGAAGGACATTTCGTTTTTAAAAATTTCTAATACCTTTATCCAACCGCATGCAAAACACAATTTTAAAGACATGGCTTATCTGTGTCTTAGGTGAAAGTGTACTTCATTCTTAGGATTCCTGATATGACAGTCTCAAAAGTGTACCTGCATAGCACTTTTTAAAATCTCTGCTAATTTTCAATCTATAGGGGGTGAGGGAAGGTTTTCTAAACTGTCTTTGATATTCTATAAAAATACTCTAAACTGAATCAAACAGATTTAAGACCAGTCTTTATTACTCATTACATCTTAGCCAGGGAAAATTTTCTAACTAGTTTCTTAGCTATGTTATGTATATTACTAAACACAGGGTTTAATAAAAATGGTTTTGTATAATCATGAATTTTAATGAAAAAAACATGCTTTTATTATATTTATAATGATACATCTTTTCTTTGCGTAAGATCGATTTATGACTTACTGATTCATTGATAGAATAGGTGTTGGTATCTGGAATAATTTTAACAATTGACTTAAGGAACTCTTAATAAATATAGAAGTCAGTATCAACAGAATATCTGGGGCATGAAATGTGCTATATAAATCAAACACTCACTTTTTTATATTAAAAATACCACAATGTGAATGAATTATTATTTCCCAATTATCTGACTATATCTCTACTTAATTCATATTTCTTTTGAACTATATGCTAAAACAAACATTTTAAACTGTTATCATTGTTTAAAGCAAATATTTCATTCACAAGTTGAGTGCCCAACTTTAGTAAATCATATCTTCTAGTTTTCAAGATGATTACACAAAAACTGGCTCTGGAGGAACAAAGTAACAACAGCAACAAAACATTGAATAAAAAAGCATGCTAAAATGTAGGCATTCAGGACTTCAGTCAATAGGAGTTACGGTACTTCAGGAAAAAATGATGTTTCTTAAGTGGTTACTATACAGTATTTAGTCAAATTACTAATTATGATTAATTTACAATTTATTTTTATCAACTTATTCAAATGACAACTGCTTAAATGGTTAAAGTTTTCTAAAAGGAAACATACACCAGACACTTAGAATTTGCATTCCAAGAATGTTTTAAATGTCTTTTATTGTCCATAGGCTGGCAGACCTCACCAGGTTTATTCAGTAATACTAGTGCTCAACTTGGTCCTGTTTATCATGCAGCAGTCCACTGAACACAAAACAATTGCAAGATGTTAAAGCCACCTCTTTTGAGAGCTAAAAAACTGGATTGTAATTCCCGCTGGTTTTATGGAGAATATGCATGCTTCCATTTTTTATAGCTGAGAGAAAATGATCCCTATACACTCTCCCAGCTGCTCTCCAGGAAGAGCTTGATTTTTAGTGCCTCAAGAATTTTGTCTTTTACAATTTTTGGAATGTGTCCTGGCCACAAGATCTCTCATCAAAAGTTTCACAAATAGGATTCAATAAATTATCTGAAATCAAGTATAATATTATTCTTTTTAAAGTTTCATGCTGTTCCGGCCCAGCAGGATGGTAACATTTTACTCTGTGTGAGGTCTGCAGTGTAAATACCTATTTGAAGATAGATAGAGCCATCATTCTGGCTTTGGTTTCAATGAACCAATAGTCTTACTGAAGTCAATTAAACCGACTCAGCCAAAGCTGCAACACTGGTTTAGACAGATAAGTACTGGTGTGTGCTGGGTGACTTTTTTTTTTTTTTCTTTTCTTCTTTTTTCTTGTTTTTTGTCTCTCTGTATTCACATGGGTCCTTAACTTTATGTCTGACAATGCCATCAATCTTAAGAAGAAATTTAAGCTAATTTCCTGTTTTGATTTTTAAAAACCATTTATACAAAACCATCAAATTACAGTGGTCTAAACTATGTATACTTTGGAAATCATGTAAAACTTCGAAACATTATTACAGCATGCCTAGTAATGACTGTGGCTGTTGCTGACTAATTTGTAACATCTGGTAGGTCATCCTTTAATCTCTGGCCACATGAAAGTGAAATCCATAGAAGAAAGTTCAGATAAATACTGGAGTCCAGAGTAAAGTGTGGCCTACAACTATAGCTTATCAACAAACAGTAAAATGGGTGACAGAGACCTTCTGTATTTCTCTTTATTTATCAAGTAACTAAACAAAGAGGGTAGAAAGGCATCCACGTGGGTTTGATGAAGGGACAAAAGAAGAAACTACATGACAGTATATTAAGATGTCACCTTAAGATCACTTAGTACACAAAATGTTGTTGCTAAAAATCATATGCCTACAAGGTTGTTCAGCTGTTGGGGAGAACACATGTGTCTCTGGACTATAGAGCTGGATTATGTCATTAAAGAGTTCAGTTTCAATTTTAGGCTAATATGTAAATAGATCATTGTACTAAGGCAGCTGTTAAAGGGACCCCAGGATGAGTTATTTGTTTAGTTGGATATGTTCAACAATAGCCTTTGTCCCTGAAAGAGCCAGAGCAAACAAATGATTGTAAAAGGGCACACTTGAAAACAATTACTTTTCACCCATTCCTTGACAGCTTTGGCTGTGAAACCACCCAAGGTAGAGAGAACTTCTATGCCACTGTGGCTTCAAGTTTTAAAAATAAGGGTATTTTAGTTGATTGTGGATTCAGTTTGGCTAATGGGCTTAGATCTTTTGGGCATGCTGTTTTTAGGAGCTGCAAAAAATACTGCTAAGACAATATTTTTTGCTTCCAAAATTTTGGCAGTTCTGATTTAGAATGGTAGCTAACAGTCTTATTATAATATATATTATTAAAATGTATGAAGAATTAAAATATTATAATATTTAATATTATAATAATTATGTGGCACCCAATGCTAGCTTATTAAAGAAAATTTATTGGTCTGGAAACTGGATTCAAATGTAAAGCTGCACATTCTCAGTATTCTGACCTATTTGTTGCTATTTGTCTAAGAAATTTCTTCCCTTAGGAAAGAGCTGCTACCTTAGTTTGTGGAAAAGCTGTGGAAATCTTTCTTGGGCACATTTTTAAAAATTCATAAACAAAAAAAGGGCCCTGTCAAATTGTCATCCTCTCTCCTATGGGTACATCATGAAATAAGACTCTGACCTGTATTATAATGCAGGAAGGCTTACAGAAAAAAGGCTTACAAGAAAAAAGGAAACATTGAAGTTTGTTATAAAATAACATATTTTAAACACTATTAAAATTTGAGAAGTAACATAGGTCAAGAATCTGTCTACATGGCTATCTCAAATTGCTTTTTTGAACAATTTTTGAGTATTGTTGCTTTCTAAACCAGTTGCAATGGAACCGGCAAAGTCTAGTGTGCCCAACTTAATTCTGACACATTTTCCAAATGAGTAGGGATGGTCAGAAATTGGAAGCACTTACATCAGAAAGGAATGTGGATAGCTAATGTGCCTGGTTGTTTCCTGAGTAATGATTCCTTTTTAAAAGATTTTTTAATATAGCTTCTCTTAAGAGTGATAACTCCCCTCTTAGGGATTATAAGTCCCACCCTGTTCTCCCTTTTGCCATATATATTTAGTTAAGAACTATGTTTTCTTCCCACATGTTCCTGGAAGAACAGTATAGCTAGATCATCCCTATAATTCTAGCATTCAGAGCACACAGGGCATGCATTTCTAAACCTTTCTCAATATCCTGGTTCTTTGGGCTCCTGGTAAAACCTTTAAGATGATCTGAATGTGGCTGAATGCAACTTAATTCAATTACAACACTGGCGCTTAATGACATTGTTTTGAATAAAATGCTGGAATATCTGTTCCCTGAATCTCAGACTCCGGCTGCATATGGTAAGAATAAAGAGTGAGTTGCAGCTGAAAACCTGCAGCAAGACAGTTCTCACTCATCTGGGAGTTGGACAAATGCTCCCTCAAAAGGCATGAACATTTGGACAGAGCTGGGGACTGAAAGAGAATGATGTTCTCTAGTTTCACCCATTAGTGAACCAACTAACAAATACAATGGTGTTGTTGTTATTCTTTTGCCATAAGCAACAGGACTCTGTGTGTGGGCAGCAGTTTACTGGGGAGGAGGATAAGTCGACCCCTTTTTGTCCTATTGATTTTTTCCTATTTGCATGACTTGAGCAAATTAAATGATGCAATATGGCTTTTTGTTACAAAACAAAGTGAGAGATACCACCCAGACACATATGTTGATTCGTAGGAGCTGTTTACATGAGAATAGAGTGAAATCTACCGTGAACTGAGCATAAAAATTAGATTCAGCCTGGGTATTTTTTTTTTTTTTTAATGCCTGGGCCAGCAAGACTGAAGCACAAGTTTTCCAAGAGTCTCTCAGACCTTGACAACTGCAGTGTTGTAACAGAGGAATTCTTAATTAAACCTAAAACAAGGAAAGGGAGGGGGAGCTAGGACACCTGACTGTTTATTTCATGTGCAGTGATTGTTAATGACGTGACCCAGCAGTCTTTCCTCGGACTAAGGTAGACAGCACATATTACTGCATCTCATGGCAAGAATGATACTGCAAACTTAATCAGGTCTCTGCACTGAACCAACGCTATTTACTTATCTAGTTAAATTTATCAACACAAGGGAAACGTAAATGCCATGGCTCTGTAAACAAATTCCTAGAGAAAATCTGCCTAGACAGCTCTACCCCTGAAAGGCTTAATTTACAATGTTACAAAAGGACGGAGAATCATCTTGGTTTTAGGTGATAAACACGTTCCAGCAAAATCCCCGGGGCAGCAATTCGGGAATCTTCACTGTAGGTACCAAGAGTTGCTTTTTAGCTCATGTAAGTATTGTAATTCAAGACACCCCCTTCCTACGGGGCTGGGGGACGTAAACCGAGCATGCTTCAGCATCCTTTCCGAGTCAGCCCTCTGCACAGAGCACGTGGAGAAAACGGCACACATCTTTTTACCCCTAGACAAATAAACCGGAAACCACAGCCACCTTCATTTACAGTTTCACCGCAGCCCAAGCCCAATTTGGTCCCCAAACACACACAGTGGATCGACTTTCTTTTTAAGGTGTTAACCCAGCCCGGGGTGCGGGTACCACAGCGGAGGCGCCCCTTCTCTGAGACAGGCGAGTTTGCACAGCATCCCGACCGCGGACTCTGGGGGACCGGAGAGCCTTCTGCGCACCCAGAGCAAATCACTACGGAATTGCGTTAGCGCTTTAAAAAGTTAACAGAAGGGTTCCCCCAGGAAGTTGCACCCTTCTTCCAAACCCCAGAGCCCCAGCGACCCCCACTCAGCCAGAGTGCCAAGTTTGCATCCGAGAAGCCGGCAGTGCCTACCTTGTTCTCCAGGCGCCCCAGCCCCGGGCTGTCACCTCGCAGGCAGCAGGACAGCCGAGGGTAGAAGCCACCACACAGCACCTCTCCTCCACTCAGCAGCTCCAGCTGGGACATCATCCTCCTGTCTCTCCTTTTCAGGCGTTTTGGGGGGTTCCCATTGAGGCACCTTCTCCTCCTCAAGCCGCTCCCCTCGCTCCTTTCCCCAAGCTTAGCATCTCCTTCAAAGAAGCCCAGGGCCACAGCCAGCAGCAGCAGCTTAAAGGACAGCATCTTCAGCATCGTCTGCCGCGAGCAGCGGGGGGCCGCGGGAGGCTGGGGAACCCACTGCCCACAGGGCCACTCGGGCGCGGCTCCCGGGGGAGGCTGCCGGGCGCTGGGACACTCGCGAGCCGGAGGGAGGTGGCAGGGGCGAAAATAGGTAGAGCGATGCAACTTTGCAAAAAAAGGAATAATAAATAAATAAAAGACGAGGCGATGGGTCCAGCGCCTTGGAGGAGCCCCAGCAGCCAGATAAAGTTGTGCAGATGACACCGCCTGCAGTCGTGCCAGTGTCAGTTGGGTTAGGGGCTTTCCGCTGCGCCTGGGAAGTGGGAGGAGGAGAACGACTTGGGAGAGGAGAAGAAAGAAGAGGAAACGTTCGCAGAGGTTCACTTGTCCGCGTGACGGGCGCTGTTTAGGTGAGACAGTAGCAGGCGCAGCGCCGGCGGCGGGGCAGGCGGAGGCCGGGAGGGCGCGGGGCTCTGGAGGATGCTGAGGTCTCCTCTGCCGGCGGCTGCAGCTTCTCACACAGCCTCTCATGTTTCGCTCCCTCTTTTCTTCTTCTTTTTAACTAGCGCGCGGGGAGGTGCTGCCACCGCGCGCCCCTTGACGTCACCGCTGCCCGTGCGTCCGGCTGCGGGCGGAGGCGAGGGCGGGAGGGGCCGACCGCGCGCCCCGCGGCACCGGCTGCTGCGGGTTGGGCGGGGAGGGGACCGCGGGGCCGCGGGGACCACGGGGACGGGGGGCGCCGAGGGCCCCCGGAGCCTCCCAGAGCCGGCCTCGAGGGCGCGTCCCCGAAGTTCCGGGGCTCCCTGGCGGCGGTCGCCTCCGGCTAGGTGCCCTGCGCGCAGTCTCTGCGCGCTGCCCGGGCTGAGGCTGCGAGAGAAAGGAGGAGGGGGCTGTAGGCGGTGAGGAAAAGGTGGGGGGCTGCTAGGGCTCCCCTCTGGTCAGGGGAGTGAGTGGACCAGAGAGAGCATTTCGGCCTTTTCCCCTCTCCAGGTCCTTGGTGAACCTCGAGGTCTGATTTAGAGGTGTAGTGAGTGAGGGATTTGGAGACTTTGGAGAAGGGCCACCCACTCTGGCGGAAAACCCCGCAGCTACTGAAGTGGCAGAGTCGCGTGTGGGTGGCGTCGGGTGGGGAGGGGTTCGGGGAGGAGGTTGAGTCTTCTGCTGGAGGTGTTAAGTGGGCTTGGGCAGGTTGATACCAGGGCCCCTGAGAGGGCCTTCTGTGCCTGCATTCAAGGCCAGCCCCATACATGCCAGTAGGTGAGCTAAGGTTCCAGTGCCCTAAGTGGACAGAAGGAAGCAGGCTGGGAATCAGCTTTCCTTCTGAAACACACACACACATACACACACACACACACACACACACTCCCTGGTTGTTAATACAGAGGTGTTAGTTCTGGAGGAAGAATTAGTTGCAGGTGTGTCCAGAAAGGCTGTGCTCCGTGTATACAAGTATATGAACCCCAGCTAGACAAAGACTGAAGTGTTTCTAAAAGGATGTCCACGTTACCAGGAGCTGTGTTTTGATGTTTATTGCGTCCCTAAAAGTTGGCACAGGGACAGACCTCCATGGGATTGCACACAGAATGTGCTTTTTCCCATTTGGGTATTTAGCAGGAGAGCTGTTTTCCCGGTGGATGGGTTCTGATGAGAAGATAAGGCAGCTTCCCATTTTGGCAGTGGAGGAATGTTCACCATATTTGGATTTGCTTCACTTCTTGGACACAGATTCGCAAAGCTCATGTAAAAGTTGCTGATGGTTCAGGTGGGCAGCTGATTAAATAACTTTACAGTGGTCCCAGTGGCTAAATAAGCCTTCGGGGCTGGGATTTATTGATGGAGCTAGGATTTTACCAAAAGTGAACAGATTAGAGTAACTAACGGAGAGGACCCGGCTGGAATGTTTGACTCAATCCTGAGCTAAAGGTAAGACCCTAAAGTCGCACTTCCCCTTTCTCCCAGGGCTGTGACGCAGTACTTGCATGTGACTATAAATCTCCGTAGACTGTTTTTTCTGACATTTTTCCTGCTTGGAGGACTTTTAATATAAACCGCTATAGAGACTTTTAAGACTTTAGACACATTTAATAGACCTTGAGATGAACCCCCTCAGGGTTAAATCATTTGCATAATTTCATTCCTTAGGTAGTTTAAAAACTAGGACCCAGGAGCCCAATCTAGAGTGGTTTCCACTATTGAAAATTTTATTTATTTATACCGGGGATTGAACTGAGGACCTTGTACTTGCTAGGCAGGCACTTATACCACTGAGCTATATATCCCTGGCCCTCAGAACTTTAAAGATCCTTCTAAAATCTTATTTCAGGGGCTTCACTTCCGTGCCACATGATGAATTCATGTTAGTGGTTTAGGGCAGCCCTTCCTTATGGGTGTATTTCAAGACCAAGAACATTTAAATTAAAATTGGCTTTTAAAACATTGTATGTCTGTTACAACGTATAACACAAAGATTCAAGCTATAGAGCATTTATAAAAGATTACTGAAACCAAACATGGTCTTTCTGTTTTTTCCCCTCTGTCTGAGGATGAAATCTGTGATCTTCATACTAAATTACATGCCCAGTCCCTTTTATATTTTTTTTATTTTTGAGACATGGTCTCACTGAATTACAGTGATGCCCAGGTTGGGCTCAGGCTTTCAATCCTCCTGCTTCAGCCTCCCAAAGAACTGGGAGACATGGGAGCTAGAATTTTTCCTAAGTTCATAGAAGTTAAATAACTGCACCACTTACAAGATAGCTAAACTTATTCTTAGTGCCACTGCTAAAATTTCCAGATAGTTATTAAGAAGAATTACACAAGTGAATAACTTCTGATTTGCTTTTTTATTTTTTATTTTTTGCCAGACGGAAAATTGCAAACCTCACCCACAGCCTGGACAACATCGTTTCTTGGAGTCAGGAATCAACACCGGGTTATTTCCAAACATTAAATCTTAAAAGCCCACTGGGAGGTTGCAGCCAGAGGGCAGAGATGTCCACACACTTGGATATGAAAAATGGTCTTCCTTTTCAGCTATTGCTCCAGAAGTATGGAGGAGAAAGAATCCCTTTCTGAGCAAGTTTATTGGGATGAATGAAATAGGTTCCTTTTCTGCAGAAAATGGAGTTACATTTTCTCCAGATCATCTTCTGATCACGTTGCCCTGCCAGGGTTTTCACTTGTATGTGGGTCCAGCCCAGTTCAGGGCATCTACAGGACGAGCTGAAATGCTCCCCGGGCTTAACTCACCAAGCAGTGTGCACTGGGCATCACCATGGCCACCCAGAGGATGTGGCTTCTTCTGATCTGCAACCAGGCACCTTGTGTGGGCCATTGCCAGAAGTGACTGTCCCACCCCTTTCCCCAATGCTGTCCAGAGTTATTGTCCTGACTTTGGGTGAATTAACAATTCTCATGAGCTAATTATGTTTAATATAAAAGATGAAATATTTTATCTAAATTTTAAATAGTTTTATGGATGAAAATCAAAATATCACCATTTATGCTATTTATCTATATATAGATGGGATATACATTTCTATGTATCAGAAGTTAGGACAACTTTTAAAAAAATTAAGTCAGGATAATTTAAATTTGGTAAGTGTTAAAAACTATTTTAGGGTTTGGAATTAGTTTTATATATGGATTGGATTTCTGGGCTCCACAGAAATATGTACTATTTAATTGCATTTCAACAGATAGCTAGGAAGTGCCAGTTATTGTACTATATATCCAGTAAAGAAAAATGATATTCCTTGCCTCTACCTGGTTAATGATCTAGTAGGCAGGCAAATGATAAGCTCACAAATACAGGAACAGCTGTAAATTTTGATAAGAACTGAGAGAATTGCTAAGATGGAGACTATCAGAACCTATTTCAGTTTATGTAACTGGAAGTAATCTCAAGTAAAACCAGAAGAGTAAGTTGGAAGGAGTTTATTAAATGAGTCCACTCTGCCATTTAAAGCAGAAAAGCATTTGAGTTCGGAATAGAACTGGATAGGTTTAAGAGAATGTATAAAATAAAGCAGATAATAAAAAAGGCTTGTGGCCAAATGCATAGTGTTTTAATTTGTGAACTCCAAGTATCCAATGAAATTACACCTGTGCCTTTGTCATTTGCCTTTGCAAGTGTCCTTTCATTTCTCTCTTGTCCTCATCCATCTTTGTCCTTTCTTTAAATCCCAGCGCCATGCTCAGTCTTTCTACGAATCCTTCCAGATTCCATTTCTTTCCTATGTTGGGCATTCGTGGTTTCTATCATTGTCCTAAGATCCTTTTATTTATTTATTTTATCTGTTTTAGAGTCACTAAGCATGTTTTCTATTGTGGTTACCATCTTCGTAGTTATCTGAGAAATTATTTCTCATTTCATTTTTTCCTAGAACCTCATTTCTTTGCTTTGTTGTTACCACTTTAGAGTGGCCGGGTGGGTGGCTTTCGGGTTGTCCCACCTCATTGCCTCTGGGTTTTTTTTTTTGGTGAACTGGATGTTCTTGTCTTCTTATTTTTTTTTGTAGTTTAATTCTTGGGGTGATGCTTGTAATTGCTTATGGGGAGGTGCTTTATTGCCAGTGTTTAGACCTCTTAGGAAATGACTACTTTTCTGAGGTGTCTTTCAGGTGTAGCTGGATTTTGGTTTTGAGTCTGGTGCTAGGTTCTCTGCCTTCAATTTGTTGGGGATGAGATGCTGCTGCCTACTTGGGCTGACCCCTGGTTCTTTGGCACTGATACATTGTATTTTCTGTGACCCTTAGGTATTATTAGGCTTTGGATACCAGGAAGAATAGCTGGTTAGAACCACTGTGTCACTTTGGCTAAAGTGGTACGATCACCAAGAACAACAGCATCAAACACAGTCTAGAAAATGACAAATGGAGGTAACCATTAATTTGCCCATTTGAAGCAGATGAACTAGATTTGTGGTTATATAGAAAATCTAAAACAGAAAATTGTGTGCAGTAAATTAGCCCTCAACATGACAATTTTACCCTCAGGAGAAATCTTAAAGGGATTAGGGGAAGAATATGAGAAATAGAAGAAAAGGAAGAGATTAGAAGCAAGGCTGGAAGACAAACAGGGAAACCACTCAAACTTTGGGAAATTGGTGCAGAAGACAGGAGGGAAAAAGACAAGAAAGGAATAAAAGGAAGAACAAAACAACAACCACAAAGAAAATAGGAATCTTGTTCACACAAACAAAAACAAGATCAAACAATGGAGGAAAAAACCCCAAGATGAGAGTCTGCCATCACTGGTGGACAGTGTTGGAGACAAAAGCCGATCCTTGGCGATTTATCCTGGCAAGCCAGCAGTAGCTTTACGGTGGAGTAGTGAGTGAGGCTGGGACCAGACCCCGTCAGCCTGCAGCTGCCAGTGCACTTTCTGGGAGCTTGAGCTTAGCTGGGAGCCGCTAGGTGGGGCTAGCAGTTGTTTGGAGGTCCAAGCTCAGCTGGCCCCTCTCCAAGGTGACTCCCAGCCAATAGCTCTCCTGCTCAGGATGATCAAGCCCTCAGCACTCAACCCCAGGATGACCAAGCCCTCAACCTCAGTGTAGTCCTTCAGTCCACTTTCCTCTTCCACTGCTGCGTCTCTTCCCGGAGGCCTGGTGGTCTCCAGCAGTCACTGTGGGTTTCTACCACTTCTCCCACATAGTCCCAACTCAGGAAGAAGGCTTTGGGGCTACCTCCTCCTTCACTGAAGTTTCTCTCTTTGCCCTCTTGCAGATCCTTCTGGGTCCGGGGGAGCCACTTCCTTCCTCGTCTTCTTCATGTTAAGGTCTGGATGGCAACTTGGAGAGGTTCTTTGTCTGTCATCTTCCTAGAAGTCTCCAGAATTTTTCTACTTGTAACAGCCCTTCATCTATGGCTCTTTATTCAACGAGCAAGTGTATACTGTATTTATTTTCATGTGTGCTTTGTCAGTAGCACCAGCCTTTGTTCTTATATGTACGCGTTGAGTGTCTATGAAATTGGAAATGCCACAAAGGCAGGAGCTACACCTCCTTCTTTGATATGTTTAGGTCTAGTTCAGTCTCATGATACAGTGACCAGCTTCCCAATACATGCTGGTAACTGAGTGATCTTGTTTGATTTGATACTTTTGTAAAAGTTTAAAGTAGAAGGAACACCCATATTATAAAAACCTGTAACTATTATACAGACGGGAACCCCTATGTGTGAAGGGCACCATCCTAGAGGGAGTTCAGGAGACCTGCAGCATGGTGTTTATGGAACTGGAAGGGCAGCTGGCCAACTGAAAGAATAAATACACATGTTTTAAAAATCAAAGATCTGCTGTATTCTAGCACAATAGCCAGCCTGCTGATAGGGGTTTATCTGTAGTTATTCAACCTTTTTTTCGAAAGTCAGCACTTGCTGTATGCCAGCCCATGGTCTGGACACTAGGAACACAGTAATGAGCATGGAGCTCATGTTCCTGGAAGGGGCAGATAACAAGCAGACAAGTGCTGTCAGAAGAGGAATCATGGGAAAAGGTGCAAGGCACCTCAACACTTGTTACATTGTTCTAGGACATGCAATGAGCACCAAAAATGACAAGCACCAGGCACATTTGTTTTGGCCAGAAAGGGTGGTGAGTCAACAGGCATATGACACTGACGAGTTCTAGCTTACAAGACAAGTATCAAACATGATTCCTGGGACTTAGGTCAAAATGTGTCAAGCACCAAATTCCATGAGTTTCAATGCAGTCAGACACCAAGGTTTCATCATTTGTAAACACTGGCAGGAAAGATGTCTACTGAATGGCTATTTAGGCTTATGTGAAGCAAGTGACAGACAGATCTCTGTAAGCGCAGGGCAGCAAGTCAGCCTAAGCAAGCATGCTTGGTATGCTCAAGGATTAGCAAAGAGGCACACATGACCATGACTAGAGCAGGGTGGACCACCAAGAAAATGATAGGAATGAGAGCAGAGAAGTAACCAGGGCCCAGATTGGCTAGGATCTTGAAATGTATTCTGTGGACTTAAGCATTCACTCTGAATGAGGTTGTTCTCAGTCAGGGGTCCTGTGACTAACCTGAAACCTGTTAGCTAGCATCACAGAGTGAATTAAACAGAAGGAGTTGGTGACATAGGTGACAAGAGTCATGGCAGGAAGCTGCTCCAGTCCCTCAGGACTAAGCAGAAAAATTGAGGAGGATACAACCAGAAGTTCCTGGAGGGCCCTTCAGCAATGGTGGAAACGTTTGCTGTCCAGTTGGTGCAGGTCCCCAAGGTGCTGAGAAGGGGTTATCGGAGAGCTGGAAGAAAGCTGGATGCTGGAACTACGGCATGTTTTTTCCTGAGGGGTAGGAGGGAGCCTTTGGCCTTTCTTCTAACTCTAGTAACCTCCACCGTTCTTCCCCTTGTTGTGTAGGTAGGGTTCACTCTGTGTACGTGTCTGTCTCCATGTCCAAATTTACCCTTGTTCTAAGGACAGCAATCATAGTAGGGTCCACCTGCAATGCCTCTGTTTCCAAATAAGGTTAAGTCCAGGGATACTGGCAATGGGGACTTCAGTGATAACTGGAGAGATTTGCTTTTATCCATAACACAACATAAGGGGTCAGACAGGAGCAGCGTCCTAAGGAAAGGCAAAGGAGAAAGTCTCACCTCTTCTTTATTCCTCCCAGCCTTTTTATACTATTTTTGTAAGCTTGGCATTTCTTGGTACTGCTTTAGCTACATCTCACAGATTTTGAAATGTTTTCCTTTCATCTTCATTCAGTTGACATACTTTCTGACTCCCTCTTGAGTTCTTCTTGACCCTTAGGTTATTGAGAACTCTTACCGAGTTTCCAAATAATTGGGGACTTTTTTCTGAACACTTTCTGTTGTTGATTCTAACCCAGTTCCGTTGTAATTAGGGTGTTGTCTTAGTCATCAGCAGAGCTCTGGAGACTCAAGAATCCATCTAAAATGTGGAGTTGGACTTTCAAAAGAGGCTGTCTTGATGTTGGTGGGTCACAGTGCCTGAACCTGTCTCAGGTGTGTTAATGCTGCTGATAAAACATTGGTCCTGTGTCAGCCATGATAAAAACCCACCTGTAAGGCTGTCTGTAAGGAACCTCAGGAAGGTTCTAGGGATTTTATGTCTAGCAATAAACATTTTTAGTTAAATAAGTAAATGTAATGTGTGCAGGATCATGAATAAGATAATTAATATGTAGTGTTTAGAAGTTTTTCTAATGTGTCCATTATAAAATAGGTATAATGAATTATGAAAGAATTGAATCTAAATAGAATTAAAATGTATCAATTATAAAATCATATACAGTTAGTTTTTTTTTAGTAAATGTCAATATCCTATGATATCTGAGTCAGCCCCAATACAGTCAGGTTTGAATATTTTTTCCTTTGATGGAATTGGAGGCTGAGGTAATGGGATCGGAGGGTGTGCAGAAATAGCACCGAGTTACAAAGTAATGGAAAACACTTTGCATCACAAAATTACCCCATAAACAGAATGATCACAAGTGAGATGATGTAGTAATTAATGATCACACCAATGGAATTGACTCATTTGTATCCCACCCCTATGTAAACGACCTGAGGAAGCATAATACCTTATCCACGTAAACAGCTAATCAAATATGGAAAACATGATAGATTCGCAGAATTGAAGCCCACACAGCTATAAATTAATTACTTTCATGTGCAGTAGGTGTTTTGGAAACTCAAGATTAGTTTCCTGACTTTGACTCCGTAAGACCACCCTGTAGGAGTTTAATTCCTCAATGAATATCTGTTTATCAATTAGCTAAATGTGTGGCAACTAAGCCAGCAGAACAAAATATGTCAATGAGCATTTCTTTGTGATTGAATGCAACTGATCTTTACAAGCTAAAGCTTCATCTCGAGATATTTTTAATTCTAGAGTAACATAGAACTATCAAGACTTGTGTATTCAAAACCGGCTACCTTTATCAAGCTGCAGAACTAATCCTCAAAGATCTTAAGCTGTGCACAATTTTGGCAACTTGACAATCTAGCACAACAATTCTTTGAAAGTAAGAAAGATATGTATAAAACAAATCTAGTTAGATCAAATCAAATAAATGATCATTTAAACATTGTCACATGAACATTTAAAGTATCACCTAGAAATAATTGTTCTGAAGAAAATTGCATTATAAACATCTTTATTTTGAGGGTTATAGTACAGATTTGCAATTATTTTTGGCACTGGTCTGGAGGGGGACAGGCTTACAACAACAAAAAACTTAGCCTTTAAAATTTCGGACCAAAAAATTATTAAATTTGTGGCAACAAAATATCTAATTTCATACAACATGATATAGTTTAAAATTTATTTGTATGATGAAAAATGCAGATAAAAATTTTATCTTATTCTAAAATTCATGAATTGCACATAGTTCTTTTATTTTCAAATGTGTAGTTTGCTTATAAAGAAATTCTTCAGTTATTTGTTGGAAAGAGGTCAAAATTTTATGTTCTGCCCAAGGGCATGAAGTTCACACACACTTTCAGTTATTAATGGTTGCAAACACCTGGGAATTTTTTAGACATTACAGATATTTTTATATGCATTAATTCAGAATAAATGTTGAATAGATGGGAAGGTTTTCTAACTTTAAAATCTATTTGTATTTCATAAGACCAGAAATTCTGTGGGGTTCAAACTTGTGTTTGGGTTTATTTACCTTACATTATATGTCTTTTTTTAATTTAAGGTATCAGAAAAAAATATATACTTTAACATGAGCTAGTTCTCAGTACCTTTAGATAGTTACAAATTAACCCATAACAGGATTCCATGTTCTTTAAAAGTTTGTTTTTTCTTGTTGAGGGATGAAGAATTACATTGTGAGTTTTTCCTTGCAAGTATAAACCCAAAATATTTTGAGCCAGACTTTATTTTCCTTTGAAAAATAATTGTATCCTAATTGCCATATATACTTTGTTTATTGCTTTAAAAAGATAGCTTCAGGTGATTAATAAGCACCTGCAGAAGAATAGTTTTATATTCTTCTCAAAAAAGTGACAGGCTGCACTGAGGCCAGACCCAAGCCAGCACTACATCTGGAGAGATGACGTGGTTCTGAAACAGAGTTTTTACTCACATCTGGGAGAAAGACCTTTCTAAAATGTGCTGATCTTTTGAGAAATAAATGTCAACTTAGCATCTCCTAGAAAGGGGAGAAGATCTTATTTCTGAATTTTAGTGTTGCATTCTCTAAGTTTGTAATCAAGCCTTGTCTCCTCTTTATACCTGGGATTTTCCATGTCATCCTTTTGGAACATAATGAACTTCTCAGTTTCTGTTGTGTTATTCTACTTATACGGCTGGATGGCTTCTTTTTGTTGCTGTTTTTCAGTGTCTTCTAAGCACTTTCTCTCTTGAATCTATTTGGCCAATTATTTTTGTTGCACAAATTTCTTCAGTGAAAATCCAGCAAGAAGAGCTATACCTGAGCTTTTACTTTATCCTGAGTATAGTGATAAGTGTTTTGCATCTGTGATCTCACTTAAACATTTGTGGCAATTCTACAATGTAATTTTATATATGAGAAGCAAAAACTCAGAGCAATAAAGGAAACTTCTTATGGTCATATAATAAATAAGTCACAGAGCTATGTGTAAATCCAAGCATGTTCAGACACACTCAATCCATTTATTGACCTATGATGAATATGTGATCCTAAACACAAATATCTTGCTATTGTGCTCATGGTCTGATTATTAATCTTATACTATACCTTTTTTTCTCTTATTAGGATATGTTTGCAGTACATAACAGCTATGTTCATTGTAGGGAACTGGTTCATACATATAACACATCTTGATTATTTTGAATCCTTCTACCTTTTTCCTGATCCTCTTTCCCCATCCTCTTTCCCACCTGCAAAATCTTTTTCTTCTCTCTCTCTCTCAGGCTTTTCATATAAGAGAACCAAGTGCTATTTAACTTTTTGTGTTTGACTTAATTTCATTTTTAAAAATTTTACTGAAAATCATCGTCTCAAAGTCTGTCAATTGTCCTATAAATGACATGACTTCATATATATATATACATATATATGTATATATATATATATATGATTTTCTTTATCCATTCATATGTTGGTAGGCATCTGACTATTTTCATGACTTAGCTAGTGTTAATTGTCCTGCTGTAAACTTGGGTATGCATGGATTACTATAATCACTATATTATGATATTTTAAATTCTTTTGGTAATATACCTAGGCTAGGTATATATATTTTTTGTTTTGTTTTGTTTATTGGTGGTTTTAGTAGCATAAATTCCCACCAGCAATATAGAAGGGCCCCTCTTCACACCATCACCAACATTTGCTGTGTGTGTGTGTTCTTGGTAAGGGCCATTCTGACTGGATTAAGATGGAATCTCAGAGTTGTTTTGATTTGCATCTCCCTAATGGCTAAAGATGATGAACATTTTTTTGTGTGTGTACTAATTGGCCATGTGTATTTCTGCTGTTTAGAAATGTCTGTTCAGATCATTTGCCCATTTATTACTTGAATTATTTATTTTAGGGAGGTTTTTTTTTTTTTAGTTCTTTATACGTTCTAAATATTAGTCCTCTATCAGAGTAGTTGGCAAACATTTTTTTCTGATTCTGTGGGTTGTCTTTGCACTGTTGATTGTTTTCTTTGCTGTGCAAAAATTTTAGCTGCTGTAATCCCACTTTTTGATTCTTGGTATTATCCCTCTGTGATTGAAAATCTGTTCAGGACATCCTCGTCTGTGTCTATAGCTTTAAGTACCTTCTCTTATCTTCTTGTACTTTCAAAGTTCATTTTTATATGTAGGTATTTGGTTAATTTCGATTTGATTTTAACACAGGGTAAGAGATAAGGCTATAGTTTCAGTCTTCTGCATATGGATAACCAATTTGCCAAGTACGGCTTGCCAAAGAGATTGTCTTTCTCCAGTATGGTTCAGCCCCTTTGTTAAAGGTCAGATGGCTGTAGGTTCATAGATTTGTTTCTCTCTCTGTCTACATCTTCTGCATTCATGATGAATGCTTTGTGATAATATCATCACAAACCTAACAGGAGTCTAAAACAAAATGTATTCATTTTCTCACAATTTCCTTGAATTAGGGGTACAGTCATGGCTTCCGGGTCTCTGTTGCTCTGAATGTGTTGTTTGGGCATCCATCTCTTCACAGGTAAGACTGGTGAAGGATTCCCTTCTAAGCTTATTCTGCTTGTTGGCAGCATTCAGTTTTGTGCAGCTGTAGGACTGAAACATTTTCTTTCTTGTTCGCTGCTATCTGGAGAGACCTTCAGTTGCTTATTACATGTCCCACAATAGGCCAGCTTGCAAATTCAGGAAAGGAGATTCCTTTCAGGATGGCCTTTACCAGTCTTACATGATGTAATCATGTGTATGTAGTCATGTATAACTCAGTTTTTTGATATATTTCAATTGACAAGTCATAAGTCCTGCCCACAGTCAGTGAAAAAGGATCCCACAAATAGCACCAGGAGTGCCAGCATGGGGGCCCCTTGGGGGTACCCTAATGTCAGCCTGCTGCATCTTTCTACATTTCAAGGATTTTTGCTTATGCCTATTCTCATTCCTCATATTTCTATGCAGGCTGCTGATTGCTCTCTTTTTTCTGACGTGTCAGTCTCTTCCTATCTCCACACTTTTAATCATCCACCTTAGATCAGATTCCTTTTCATTTTCAATACTAGGCAATAGTATTTGTCTTTCTCCTCTCTTTCACAATCTGGCTTCTTAAAAGAGGTGTGTACACCAACATTCACCTTTACATTTCTTTCTCTGGCTTGTCAACCCATTCCAATCTGCATTCTGTCTTCCAGTGTTCTACTGAAAAGGTTCCTGCTAATCTCACCCATGGTTATCATCTCCAGTTAGTATAGCCAAATAATACTTTTCAGTTCTTGTGCTATGTAACCACTCAGAAATATTCAGCAAAACTGAACACTGCTTACTTAAAATATTCTTTTCCCCTTTTTAGATATCAAGATATACTCTGTCACTCCATGTTCCTAGTCTTCTGATTGCTTCTTTTCAATCTTTTTAGGTAGATTCTCCTTCTCTATGAATTCTGTCCAGGATATTCCATTATCTTCATTTACAGTGTTCTCATCTAGGCAATTCTTATCTACTCCTATGTGACTTGCTTTTCTATCACGATATATGTAGCACAGCTGACTCAGGGAGTTCCAGAATCACATAGTTACTGTTATGGATTAAAAACTTGTGGGCAACTTAACACCAGCTGAATTAAATCAGCATGATGTTGACTATAGCTGCCACCTGAGGAAAGTTTCAAGCATAAATAGAGATGTGGAGAAGAAGAGGTAGGCATTGTGGGTTGCTCTAACTGTTGCTGTTTTGAGCTGTTGGTTCTCCTGGAGGAACTCGTCATGCTCACTTCCCCAGTGTGAGTTCGACCACTGTCATTGGAGGAGCTCAGGACCTTGTTGATGAGAGTGGCTGTGGTTCACTTTTAGGGAGCTCTGGTCTTTACATTGAGCATCACTTCCTGGCTTTGGAGGGGAAGATTAAACCACACAGTGTGGTTTAATCTCTAGGACAAACTTGTCATGCTGGCTTTCTGGCAGGTATTTGACTGTTCCTATTGTCAGGGGAACTCAGGACCTCCACGTCACTGAGGATGGTTGAGGTACTTTTCAGGGCAGCCCTGGTTCTTATTTTTGAGCGTGACTCTCTGCTCCAGTGTAGAACCCTCAACCTACCAGCACAGCTCCTTTACCCCGCTGGCATAGACTTTCTAGCTTCCACCACTGACCTTTGGGCCTTCCCAGCACAGATCTGTAAAACAGACTGGTGTGAGTCCTTCTAGTAGGCTCTAGATCTCCAGTTGGACTTGTAAGAGGCATTATCATGGGCTCTAGGTCTTCATCTGACTCCTGCAGGACATTGCTGTGGGATCCAGGCCTTTGGCTGAATATTCTATGTCTTTGGTGTTGTGGACAGATTTCCTGCACTTTCTTATGTTTAACTATGGGTGACCATCATAAAATAATATGATAAATTCTGTGTCCTGCTTATAGTTGTTCTCTTCACAGCCCCTGACTACAGAAATTGTACCAGAAAAGTGGGGTCATTGCTGTTATATTGCCTGGCCATGTGGCTTAACAGTCTTGGAAATTACTTTGGAAAGATTTTGAGAGACTGGCCAAAAAGATAGTCTCTGTATGCTGTAAAATATATTGGAGACTCTTGTAAGAGCCTGGAAAATCGGAGTACTGATGGAAATGCTGCCAGATAAGATGACGCTCAGAGTCTTCTGTTGAGGACTGCATCGACTACTGGAGTCCAGGTAGCATATTGTGCTTTGGCTGAAAGTTGATCTTCATTTTGCTTGTATTTAGAGATATTACCTGGGTGACAGAAAAATTTCAGTGCAGTCCACTGTTGGAATGGTAGCATGGTTATTCCAGAGAGCTTTTGCCCAGATCATGTTAGAAATTTAGGGCAAAGAGCCAGTAGAGTAATTTAAAACATTTGGCCAGAAAGAAGGCTCTTGTGGAACTGTGGGTGGCAAAGATGAAATAGAAAAGAATATAGTTGTTTAGAAGAACAGGACAATGGAAAAATGAAGTGAAGTCTTTCACCTGAAGATAAGAATATATTTGAATTACAGAAGACCCTTATATTTTGGTCTTGCCATGCCATATTAAAAGTTAGCAGGAAGAAAAAACTGTGGTTGTAATTGCTCTTTTAGTTTGATTTTAATGTTTTTATATGCTTGTAACATATTAATCAAAGTATTGTGTTTAATGTTGAATCTTAGTCACCTTTTGAATATTTTGTTTTTGGTGCAGGAATAAGTGGAAAAAGAACTGTATGTATGTAATTGTTGTATTAATGTAAATCTGAATAGACCAAAGTATGTTAACTTTCACAAATCTGCCACTAACGACTATAGTTTAAGGAAATGTGTGTGGTTATTAAGTTGACCAGGGGTGGATTGTTATGGTTTAAAAACTGATGGTCAACTTAACACCAGCTGAATTAAATCAGCATGGTGCTGAATGTAGACAGCTCACCAGAGGAAAGTTGCCAGCATAACTAGAGACATGAAGAAGAGGAGCTAAGCATTGTGGGTCCTGATTATAATTGTTCTCTTCACAACCCTTGACTACAACAGTTACCATGTGAATATCTTTAATATTTCATGAACATTTAAATTAAAGACCTTGCACTTGCCAGGCAGGCGCTGTGCTGCTGAGCCACATCACTGGTCCTCAATAGTACTCTTATTTTTTGGTGACTTGCTAAAGTCAGAAACCCGTGAATGATCCTGATCATCATCTTTCTTTTTTCTATATTTTTAATCAGTTATCAAATCTTATTCTTTATACCTTTTAACTCCAATCTTGGCTCTTTATGTTCACTGAAACCATGTAAATTTAAGCCACATCACTGACAACGACCCCTTACTTTGACTGTTGTATCAACTTCCTAACCTGCCTGTTAGTGTGTATATTTTTCCCTTTCTAATTCATCTTCTATATAGAAGCATTACAGTCTGGAGCAATCTCTTAAAAATAAAGACCTAATCAGTTACTTCCTTCCTTTAAGGAACTCTAATATTAATAGTTCTTTATTGTCCTTAGCATCATCAAATAATGGGAAATAATAGGGAAAATCAGATCCATAAGGATTGACTCTAGTATTTTGCTGTTTCTCCAGTGCCTCATAGGTACAATATCTAGTATGTAGTTGGTGCTTTGTAAGTATTAAACAAATTAATTATAAGATTACATGCATTCTGTGCTCTGTTTGTGTTGGTTAGCTTTGGCAATGTAACAATCCATCTCAAAGTTTAATACCTTAAAATAAAATTTATTTGCTTATAATTGAGTAGGTCAGGTGGTCATTTCTTGCTGTGCTGTCTCGGTGGGTCTGGGAGGTCATCTGGGAGCCTTGATAGAGATGGGTAGTCCAAAGCAGTCTCTTTTCATACTGTTATTGGAATCCTTTGAAAGAGGCATGACTCTTGGATGTCTCAAAAGACCAGTTATCCACTTGCTGTGACAATCCAATCTGGTCATTGTAGGCTGGTTGGTTAAGAAACCTTAGGGACAGCACATTTCTGCTTCACATGGGTTCTCATTCTCTAGGCTTGTTCACAAGCAGTGTTAAGGCTCAAAAGAGCAAAGTGAGAGAAAAACCTTTTCAAGACATTGTTAATGCTAAATTGGCATTTTGTTACTGGTCAAAGTGAGTCACGTGGTCATGGTATGGGTCCTGTCTTAAGTCAGTTTCCTGTTGAGAGAACAAAATACCTGATAAAATTTAAAGGAGGGAAGGTTTATTTTGGCTTATTGTTTGCAGAGGTTTAGTCCGTGGTTGGCTGACTCCAAGGTAGGATGGCATGGCACAGGAGCATAGCAGAAAAGAAATTGCTCACAGGATGGTAACAGGGAAGCTGAGATCTAGAGAGGAGTTGGGGAGAGAGACAAACCCTCCTGGTCATACCATCAATGACACCTTCTTTTCACCAGACTCTACCTCCTAATGTCAGGCCAGCCATATATTTCATAATGCTATCACTTTCCAAAGGTCCTGTCTATGTTCATATGAAGCCTTAGGGGGACATTTGAAAATAAACCATTGTCCTTGACTCCAAAAAGACTCATGCAAATCTCTTTATCTGAAATATATTTACTCCATTTCAAATAGTTACCAAAGTCCTAACAGTTGCAACATTGCCAAAAATTCCAAATGCAAAGTCTCCTCTGAGACTTAAGGCAAACTCTGCTATGAGAACTTGTAATGTCAAAAAGGAAGTAAACACTGGTGACATTCAATAGGGAATGGCATAAAGGATACACATTCCCATTTCAAGAGGGAGAAATGGGGTGACAAAAATCAGTAGGACTGAAGTAAGACCAAAATCTAGCAGGACAAACACAAAATCACATAGTTCATTGTCTAGCACCTGGAATAATCTGTGGTGAGACATTTGTGCCACATGGTTTGCATGACCCTATCCTCATGGTATTGCTGGTTTTTGAAGTTCTTATGGCTTCCTTTTTTGGGCTTGCGTTGTTTATTCTTTGCCTTTCCTCAGACATTCCATGTACCCAGCATCTCTAACTTTCCATGGTCACCACTCTACTTCTGGTTGTACCCTCACAGCTTAATACTGCTCCCTGAGGGCACACTGCATGGTCTCCCAGATCCTCCGAAATCTGGGTAGAACTCTGACTCCACAACTCTTGAGTTCTCCATTTCCAAAAAGCCAGCACATATGGATGATGCTAAGGTTTGCTGCCAGCTTGAGCAGTAACTAGGCTTCCTTGAATGTGGCTGCACTGGCCTTTGAGTGCTTGGATGGCTGAAAACTTTGAACTGAATCCTTAGTGTAATCAATGCCCTTGGTTGCCATTCTCTGTATGAGAGAAGGGTGCCCTGGGGCTCTCTTCTCAAAAGAAGTCTTTCACTTTTGTGACTTCAAGCCTGCAAAAGATGTCCTGCTGGTTCCTGCAATGCCCTCAAGTCATTTTTCTATTGTCCTGTTGTAAAGTATTTGGCTGCTGGTTATTGCTAATCTTTTCATCAGCCAAACTCTCCTGCTAAAAGTGAAAACTTTTACAATGGACTTTTTCCTCTTTATCTTCCGTGTAAATCTGGCTAAAAAGAGCAAGCAGTACCTATGCTACAGTTTGAATGTTGGACTGGCTTGAAATTTCCTCTGCCAGAGTAATTAATTTGCTATCCTTAATCAATCTCTTACAAAATCTCAGGATATGAGAACAACACTGACAAATTTTCTGCTGGAGCATAACACATGTGGTTTAGAACCTAACTGCCAATGTATTCTTGTTTCAAACTGAAACTTCCAGTGTCTAGCCTTGACCAACAGCAACACTTTTAGCATTCTGCCTTCTGATCTTTGCCCAGAATTTCCCATCAAGCTCAGTACACAACATATTCAATTTTCACCATCCATCGTGCTTCTCCAAACTTTTCCAAACTCTTCCCATGAATCAGTCCCAAAACCTTCTATGCCACATGGTGGGGCAGTTTGTCAGCAACGACCCCACTCCTGGTACCAACATCTATTTTAGTCACACTTTCCTCATTGCTGGGACAGTATACATGACACCCACAATTTGAAGGAGAAAAGGTTAATTTTGGTGCACAGTTTGCTGAGGTTTCAGTTCATAGTCAGCTGTCTCCATGGAATGGAAGAGAAGATCCTTATGGCATGGTGAAGGGGAAGCAAACAACATCCAAGGATGAGGGAGGGAGGACAATGAAACCACTAGGCTACTTCCCCAGTGACCTATCTTTTTTGATCACACCCCACCTCCTAACATCAAGCCTCTTATGCCACCCCCATAATCTAATCACCTTCCAAAGGTCCTGCCTATGATCTCATATAGTTTTATTAGACATCTAGATATAAATCATAATAGAGCCATTACTACAATGGTCTTGTATGTTACCTTTGTAGCTTTATGTTAGTGAAACTACCCTCTTTTATTTCCACATCAGTCATACAAATTATTTCCTTTGAATAAACTTTGTGAAATTACTTGGCTGATTTGCTGTCCTCCTAGCTTAATTAGCCTCTTTCCTCAAGGAAGTTAAGATATGTGTTCATATGTATAAAACAGAACAAAAATAATGGTGATTTAAATAAGATTGAGTTTTTCTCTCTCTCTAAGCTAATGTGGTTGCTGTGCTATGAAGATCTTCAGATGCCTGACCATTCTATTTTAATTATTTTTACTCTCCATAGTGTGTGTGTGTGTGTGTGTGTGTGTGTGTGTGTGTGATGTCTTATCACCATGATTGCATTCCAGCCTGCAGAAAGTGAGGAAGGGAAAGAGACTCATGCACTTTCCCTTTAAGGGTACAAGTCAAGCGTTCAACACTTGTACTATTTCATTTGTGAAAAGTTACTTGGATGACTCAATTTATCTGCAAAAAAGAAGGCAGCCTTTATTTTGTGTAGGTATATACTGAGGTCAAATACTGTTACTATAGAATAAAGAGGAAACCAACATTGGGGTTAAACTGGAGATATATTCCTTTGTTTTGTTTTGTTGAGACGTGGTCTTGCTGTGTAGTTCAGGCACTTGCTTTGAACTTAAATGTAGTCCTGCATGGCCTCAAACTTGCTACAATCCTCCATTCTCAGCCTCTTGAGTGCTGAGATTACAGACATATGCCACCATGCCTGGAAGATTTCAATTTAAGTGTAATTTCTTCTACAGTGACTTTAGTGAATACTGGTCAGTATGAACTTTTCCTTGTGGGTTGCATAGCATTGCATATTTTTAATTTGCAAATTTTCTCTTAGAGCCCTTTATTCTTGGTTGTTGTTCCTCTTATCTTGTGGATAGAACAGAGGCAACATTCTTATTTGCTTCATTATTTTCTTAGTATCTAGAATAATGTCTGGCACATTGTAGGTAATTTGTGCATATTGGGTGTCTACCCAATAACTGGCCAGGTCTAGAGGAATTTCATATTGGTCCAGGTGAAAAGAAGCCTGGTTGCTTTTATAATTTTATTGTCTGAATTTTAAATTAAGAAAAAGTACAATTAAAATGTAAAAGAAAATTAAGGTTTGGTTATCAACAGCTAAAATAAATGGTATGCCATCTCTATTAACTGTAATTAGAAATTATTCTTGGACATATAGTTCAATAGAACTGAATAAAATGGTTCCAGCAGCATAGTTAGCAAACTGAACCAAAACACTGTCAACAATTTTTCTTTACACTGTATAAAGTAGAGATAATTTCCAAATTATAGGATAAATCTGAGTAACTTAAATTTCCATGTCTTTGACATCAATTTTATAACATGTATTATTTTTCAAGGAAATTAAAAGCAAGTTCTCAATTCAGACTGCTCAAATGTGATTATGATAAAATGCATTCAATAGGAAATATCTTTACTATTTAAGAATGCCTTGTAAAATATTCATTTTTTATACTCCTATTTGAGGAACCAAAAAACTCATGGATCCATGTACATTTCTCCATTTTGCTACACTCATAAAGTAATAACATAATGTTGAACTAAAAATACACTATAGATATTTTTAATTAACTATAGATTTTTAAAAAAAATTATCTCTGCCTTAGAAATCAAGTTATTGCTAACTTCATATTATGACTTTGAAAATATTCCCTGTAGTTCATGTTTTAGAAGATTTAAACAGTATTAGTAATAAATCTTTGAATGTTTGGTAGAATTTCACCATGAAGCCATCTGGTCCTTGGCTATTTTGTTGGTAGATTTTAAAATTAATCCTTTAATCTCTTTATTTGTTGTCTTTTCAAACTATTTCTTCCCAATTCAATCTTAATGGGTTGCCTTTTTCTAGAAATGTATCCATTTCCTCTTGGTTAACCAGTTTTTTGGCGTATAATTGTTCATAATCATGTCTTATGATCTTTTTAATTTCTGAGGCATCTGTTGTAATGTCCCTACTTTTATTTCTGATTTTATTTACTTGCGTCTTCTTTTTTTTTGTAGTCTAACTATGGGCTTGATAATTTTGTTTACTTTTTCAAAGAAATAACTTGGTTTTATTGACTTTTCTATGGTTTTTCTGTTCTCTATTTGATTTATTTCTGTTCTGATCTTTATTAGTTCCTTCCTCCTTCTAACTTTGGGTTTAGTTTTCTCATTTTTTAGTTCCTTGAGGCGTAATATTAAACTTTTGATCTGTATCATTTAAATGTAGATATTTATTGTTATGAATTTTTTTCTTAGAATTTCTTTTGACATATTTCATAGGCTTTGATATATTGCATTTTTATTGTCAAATGTTTCAAGATATTTAAAAATTTTTTTTATTTCTTCTTTGACCTATTAATTGCACATTGTTTAATTGTCACATAATAAAATCTTCAAAATATTCAGTGAAATATAAATAAAGTGAATTGAACACACATCAAAAAGATCATACAACATGATCAGCTGGAACCTATTCCTGGCTACAAGACTGGTTTAATATATACAAATAAAACAATGTGGTATGTCACACTGACAAAATGAAAGGTAGAAGCCATACTATCATTCTCAACTGGTACAGGAAAGTATAGTATCTTTTCTTGGTAAAACACCTTAGCAGTTTAAATATAGAAGGAAACTTCCTTAATGTAAAAAAGTATATTTATTGGAAAAAAACAATCTACAACTGACATGTAGCCAATGGCAGACAGCTGTAAACATTTCCACTAAGCTTTGGGTTAGGGTGTATTCAGTAAGGTACAGGAAGTAGGAGAAAGAATAATTAGACAAGAGAAGGGAAAAAACAATAGACACCTAAATTGGAAGACAAGAGAAATTGTTCTTGTTTGTAGATACAGGATCCTATATGTGGAAACCCCTAAAGATGTCACACATGTATGTGGACACCTCCCCAAACAATTAGATAAAATAAATTCAGTAAATTTGCAGAATACAAAATCAACACATAGAAATCAATGGTATTTCTATACATGAAAAACTATGACTAAAGTTAAGGAGGTAGTAGACCTGTAGACTGAAACTATATAATGGTGGTGAAAGAGATTGAAGACACAAATAAATGGGAAGATATCACATTAATACTGTTAAAATGTCTATACTACCAAAATTATATACAGATTTGACAAAATTTCTGTCAAAATTCCAATGATATTCTTCATGTAGGTAAACAATCCTAAAATTTACATAGAACCATAAAAGATTCTGACTAGCCCAAAGAATTCTGAGAAAGAAAGACAAAGTCAAGGACACTATATTTCCTGAATTAATATATATTGCAAAACTACAGTAATAAAAAAATGGTGCTGACATAAAAACTGATACACAGACCAATAAAAGAGAATAGAGAGCCCAGAAATACAGAAAAATGTATACAGTCAACTATTTTTAACAAGGGGAGGATAAGGAAATGTGAAGATAAAGAATAATGTTTTCAATAAATGATGTTGAGAAAATTTTATGTCCATCTTAAAAAAAATTAGACACCTACACAACAATCAACTCAAAATTCATTTAAAAACTCAAATGTGGGCTGGGGATATAGCTTAGTGGCACAGTGCTTACCTGGAAAGTGTGAGGTCATGAGTTTGATTCCCGGCACCAAAAACAAAACAACCCAAATGTAAGGCATTAATAAAAATCCTAGAAGAGAACATAGGGGAAAATCTCTTCAACATAGGCTTTGGCAACAATTTTTTGTATATGAGGCCAATAATTCAGGATGCAAAATTTTTTTTTAAAAGATAAGACTATCTCAAATTCAAAATCTCTACATAGCAAAGAAAATAAGCAATAAAATGCAGTCTATGAACTAGAAATATTTTCAATCATAGATCTGTTAAGACACTTATAAAGAACTCTTAAAACTCAATAGAAAGAAAATAATCCAATTAAAACTGGGCATGAATTTGAATAGATGTTTCTCCAAAGAAGACATAAAAATGATCAGTAACCAAAAAAATTAATAAATATATAAAAAGATACCTCATTAATCTTCAGGAAAATTCAAAAGACCACTGTCATATCACTTCACACTCATGGATATTATAAAAAAACTACAACAGTTGATAAACAGTGGTGAGGATATGGAGAAAGAAAATTGTCTAGTATGCTATTTTGGGGAGTATAGATTGATATAGCCTTCATAGAAACCAGTACAGAGGTTCTTAAATACTTAAAAATAGGACTAGTGTAATGTTTCAGCAATCCTTTTCCTGGATATGAACACAAATGAGTTGAAATCCTCATTTTGAAAAGATGTGCACTCGCTCTCATGTTTACTGTAATGTTATTTATAGTAGTTAAGATAAAATAGACCCTCATGGATAAATGGCATATAAATGTGATAAATGTATTTGTATCTACACCTGTACCTATCTATGTTGATTCCCACAAATCATTTCTTCTATCAATGTGATCATAGCTCAATCAGCAAAGTAGAAGGCTCCAAGAACAGATAGCTTAAGGGAGTATATCGGACCATTCTTTTTAGTGATCAGGAAATTGTTTTGAAATTAATGACACTGGATTTCAACAATCACCGCCATCAGAATATTGAGGTTTACAAGGAAGGAGTGACTTTTAGGTATTCTGTCTTCTTGACTTTAATTTATGCTTTCATAAAGAAATAGTAGTAACATGGTGTATATATATTTTATTTTCTTCATTTTTAAATATGTAAGTACTTAATAAGTCTATTAATAAAGCTATAGGAAAATGAGGCAGCCTTGATATTTGTGCATCATGAGACGTGTTAGTGGTGCTTCTTTCTTAAATGATACCATTTCCTACTTTCTGTACACATGATGCACATCCATGCACGTAAATTAAAAAAAGGTGGAGGTGAGTTGTCTTTAAAACATACCAGTAAAGTGTAGTTCAGCAGCCAGTGTCTGATAAAGAGCATGAGAACATTTCTGTTTTGTTTCTTCATTACTGAACAGTCTCTGCTGACAAGATCACATTTTCATGTATATGGTGGTCTCAGTGATATCACAGCCTATTTTAGAGGGCAAGAGTTAGAGATCTGTTTGGAGAGATAGTGCTAACTGATCCCTCGGTTGTTTCTTGTGGAAAGATGAAAACTATTTCATGCATTAGGGCTGGGGATTTAGCTCAGTGGTGTAAGTGCCTGGCTGGCAAGCGCGAGGTCATGAGTTCAATCCCCAGTACAAAATAAATAAATAAACTCACACCTTAATGTGTCACAGTTAAAAATCAGGTTTAATATTGCTTCATGTCAATATGGATAAACAGAAAAATCCTCAAAACAGTTCAGAAGTTGGTTTTCTTAAATTACATTATGAGCACATAGAATATTTTTTGATGGATAATCACTTAAAAAGAAGCTTAAAAGTCCAGCAACACACAGCTAACTTAGTCTCCAGTGGTGCAAGACACATGACATAATGTGAGAAATAAATGTGATAACTATTTTTTGTTTGTCCAGAAGTATAGTTTACTGAGTGTATTTGAAGTTTACAATGTGATGTTACAGATATATATAGATAGTAAGATGATTTTTATAGTAAAGTAGATAAACATTATTGTCTTATATCGCTAACTTTTTGCAAGACCAATGTGGCTGAATCTACTTGTTTAACAAAAATCCCAAATGCGACACAATTTTATTAGCTTCAGTTTTTGTGTTCTATATTAACTGTCAAGCCATTCATTTTTTCAAACCCTTTGTGCTAGCCCCAAGTGTGCATTTCTCTAAATGAAAATCCCTTTTTATTTAAACCCATAAGCATTTTACAGAAAATGTAATAAACTCATGTTTCCTTGGCCAAAACCAGTTCCGTCCTATGCAAACCATGAAGGGGACCCATGAAGGAAGACCCAGTTGCCTGCCGAGCCAGGTCCTAGTTCTCTTCCCCTGAAATCTTGTCCTGACACAGAACTTCCTAGAAGCCAAAATTAGAGAAAATTAATGTGCCACCTGGAGCAGAGAAAATGGAAATCTGCTGAGTTCATATTATGGGTCAGAAAGTCACCCAAAGAGAATTCTTTCAATAGGGTACCAACAATAGTTTGGTTATATAATTCTCCCAGGAACTTTGCTTTTTCCTTCTGAAAAGAATGTTTGTTTTCTTTCAAAGGATAATGGTGAATGAGCTTTTAAAATTTTATTCAAATTACAAGAGAAATACAGTCTCAGTACAGAAGAGGAGGAACACACAGAACACCCCAAAGGAAACAAACCTCCTGACCCCGAGATAAAAATCAGTTAACATTTTGGCATACTTAACAATGTATATTGCCTTGGAGTCAAAAAGTTGGCATTATTGTTGAAAATCATATTATTAAAATTTGAATGTATTTTATTTTAATGGCTATGAATAAATTTTAAGCAGCAAGCTAAATGGTTTTTTAAATTTATTCTTTTTTTTTTTTTTTTTTTTTTTTTTTGCTGGGGATTGAGCCCAGTACCTTCTTATTTTGAGTCAGAATTTTGCTAAATTGCCAAGTTGCTCAGATTGGACTCAAAACTTGCCCTGCTGCTGTCTGACCCTTTCAGAATGTGGGAATCACAGGTATGTATCACGATACACGCTAATTAAAAAAAAAAAACTAATACAGTAACATTGTAAAGAAAAGTTGGGCATTGTACCCTTGAAAATTTTAGAAAACTAGACAGTCAATGATGACTCCTTTTCTTACAATATTTGAGTCTCTGTGCCCTCAAAACTGGTATACGAGACCAAGCACAAAAACATCTTCTCATTTTATAACTTAAATGCTGCTTTATAACTAGTTCTTTTGTTTTTCTTTCCCTACCCACCTCTTTTACATATTTGATTGCTTTGTTTTTAAGATCATTTTCACCTGGACAAGCAAAGCAGAGCTATTAGCAGATCAGCCGTGAAGATAAGCCCAACTTCAGCTATTTCTACTGAAACAATGTCTTGTATAAATATTCCGTAATTATATATTATTCATTAGATCCAAACTGTGCAGTGTATCTGTCCCTTTCATCTTTGCTGAAAAGCAACTCAGCAGTTACAAATCTGACACATTTAAAATTTAGTTTTTCGTGAACTAAGGATGGAGATAAACCTTTCTCTTTACTGTCAGCCTTTCTTCCTTTGGAGGTTAGTCATTGCCAGCACAAAAGTTGCAAGACTTCTTGAAAATACTGAGAATGCAGGGAAAGGCACCAGCAAGCGTAACCGGCTAAGTCACAGCTGACTATGACATAGAAAGACTGGATACGCGCAAGTGAATTCTAGAAAGTGTCAAAGCACACGATGGATGTGATGGTAGGGAGCAGGTGAGGAGTTGTAAACTGGAGTCTCCTAGTGATTATGGAGATGAGACTGAAGATACGGGAGACTTCAGCATACTTCAGGAAAGAAAGCCTCGTGCAAAGAAGACAACATTTGAGACTTGTATTTATTGATATGCTGAAAACTGCCCATTTGGGTTATTTTCATACATATTTGGTTACATCTATGTAGATTTTATCCCATGAATCCGTAGTATTCTACTGCCTGTGAGGAATGCTCACAAAATGTCCCAGCCTTATGAAAAGTAGAAACAACTGTAGAAACAACTATGATTTCAAATGACAGAAGACTGAAGATAGAGACTCCCGCTTTTGTTTCTTGCTATCTCACCTGAAAGGAAGGAAACTTACTGCTTTTCTTAAAGTAAAATCACTTCACACACTTCTTGGTAACTTACAGATTTCTTCTCTGGGATTAGCAGTGAGACTAACAAACCCCCTCCTAAGATGTCACTACCACATTTACCACCACACAAATTTCAGGCACACAAATGTGAACACATGATTCATCTTGCTTCTCTGTCATGCCACTGGGAAAAGAGAATGTTTAGATGAGATAGTGAAGCTTGAGGTGGGGAGAGGAAAACAGCAACAACCTAGAGAATACCATGCATCACAGTGGTAAAGTTTACATAACATTGCTTACTGTCTGGGACTGGTTGATCCTGTCCTATCTGATTTCTTGGCAAATCACTTTATGGGGAGAAAATGTTCTTTACTATCAGTTTTCATCCTTACCTAAGAAGAAGAATAAGTCAAAGAGACCAGAAGGAGTAAAAATTCCTTTTCCTGCACTCCCAAAGCCAGAGTTGTGGGTTCTTACCTGGAGACCTCTTGTTCCACAGTTGCCATGACAACCCCCAGCCTCATTAGGTGTCCAGCTTCGTAGCTCTGTATCCAGACACAGCACAATAACCCAACAACCCCATAAAAGCCAAAGTATCGGAAGGCTTCCCTCATTACTGTGATGGTGAGGCAACCATACTCGTACCTAATGAGACACTGGAGTGCCCCTTTATAAAATAGAATAACAGTAGTTTTACAGAATGTCAGGGCTACATGAGCTATGCCAGTGAAGATTCTGTAACTCTGATGTAGCATGCTCATTTGAATCTCTCTCATCCCTTCAATAATTTTTTTCCTTTGTTATCCATTGGTAAACCTAGCCAATGTTTTCTTTTTTAATTCTTTATGTATCAATGACTACTCTTTGGTTTGCCATTTCCTTGAAGATAGTCTGACTAATAAGGTCAACTCTGTGTCATATACAATAAGTGCTTGGTATGTAGCAGTTTTTTTTTTTATTTTCTCTGCTTAGATTTGTCACTGCCGTTAGGAAAGGACCTGCTCTTCTAATTTGTAATTGCTGTGGCATCTGGAAAGATGATAATCAATTGCAACCAGCTTTGTTTTCCTCTTGACTATGACTCAATCCCACGCTGTCATCATTTCCATTAGAGGCCATGCCACATGACTCAAAGGAAAGGATGGGAGTGAGTCTCACCCAACATGGCATCAAAGCAAAGATAATACAATAACCAAAACCTCTACTAAAACTACAAAGGCAAGTGGTGATTCTGAAAAATTTTAATTATTTTAATTTTATTATTTTAACTATGCTGTCAACTTCCGTCACTAATGTTTTATTCCACCAGAAGGTATTTTCTGAATGGAAGAGTAGAGGGGTTGAGACGGTCTTGGTGAGCAGTGGCTATGGAATATGTTACAATAATGTCACTACTGTGTGTTTGTCTTCTGCGATACTGTTTGGAAACTATGATGCCATTAGCCAAGAATCTGCTAGTAAGGCAAGAATGTCATGTGTGGGGTAGGTCATTGTTTAAATTAGCAATCCCCTGACAAAACTAAATTACTTTATGACTGCAATGATTGCCAAGCACAAGTATTTCTGGTCAATTTGCACTTAACTCTTTCAAAAGATGGATTATTGCATTTCTTTATTAAATGAACCAAAAATCATTGTCAATTTAAAATTGGAAAGAATACTAACACTTTACCAAGGCTAAGCCTTAATTGTTTTCTTTTCCAGTTTCCTTTAATACACAAAGAGAAACTTCAGTCTTGCAGTCAGAAGTCACATTCTGGAGAAGTCATATTTAATTACTTTTAATTTTGCTGCCTTGAACTTTTTTTATAGTTTGTCCACACAATACCAGCCACTTCTGCTTTTCCTTTGATGCTTTCTAGGATAATGTTTTTTCTTTCCTGAAATATGAGCATGAGTTTGTGATTCTGTCCTTTGTAGTGTCACTTTTTCCACAATGATTGCACCTCTCACATTGTTTTTCAGTTTTTTCTTTTGACAAAAAGGGAGTGACCATATTATATTTTTTGTTTCATATTTTCAATGACTACATTAATTCTTGTCAGTTCTCTTTTTTTCCCTAAATTTTATTTTAAAGAGAAAAAAAGTACAACAAAATTGCAAAACAAGATATTAAGAAAGCAATAATAAGAAATACATTGCCTATTGTTATTAAATTAGTGACTCAGAGTACAAGATACAGGCACTTAATTGTCTAAACATTATCAGCACAAATCTTTCTTTTCAAATTACTAGTATAAATATTTGTGTATTTATTTTGCTTTTCTTTTTCTTCTTTTTTCCTTTACTCCATCTCAGTTTATCTTTCCTTTTGAAGTTTCTTTCCATTTTACAATATCCATTGTACATTTTGGGTCTTATTTACTCTTTCAGGTTATCACACTAAGGAGACAATATGATGTTTACACATGAAGTCTGATTTATTTCACTTGTTAGTATGGTCTCAAGTTGCATCCATTTACCTATAAAAATATCAAGTTAATCCTTCTTTATGACTTTAATCCTTCTTTATTTCTTTGTATAAAAAGACCACATCTTTTTTATTCATTCCTTGGTTGATGGACATGTGGCTTGTTTCCAAGCTATTACAAATTGTGCTGCTACAAATTTAGGTACACCTAGATTGCTGTGGTACAATGGTTTTAATTCTTGGAAAATATCCAGAAGGGATACAGGTGGATCAAATGGGACCTCTAACTCTAGTTTTTTGAGCAATCTCCACACTGATTTCTAAAGTAGTTGCACTGGTTTACACTCCACCAGCAGTAGAGAAGTGTTCCTTTTTCCCCACAGACCTTCAAACATTTGTTACTGGTTGATTTCTTGATAATAGCCATTCTCTCCAATGTGAGATGGAATCTCAGTGTTGCTTTAATTTGCATCCCTCAAATGACCAGTGATGGTGAACATTTTTTCTTATGTTTATTTGCTGTTTGTATTTTTTCATCTGAGAAGTGTACTGTTGGTCTCAGATGCCCATTTTTGGATTGAGTCTTTAAATTTGGTGGTCTGATTGTATTGATAGTGACCTTTTGTCTGAGGAATAGATGGCAAACTATTTTTTTCTCACATTGTGGGCTGTGTCTTCACCTTGTTGTTGGCTTCTCTTGCTGTGCATAAGCTTTTTAACAAGATGAGATTCTAGTTGTTGATTTTTTGTGATAGTTCCTGTGCAATCAGGTTTTTACTCATAGTCTTTGTCTGCACCAATGTCTTCAAGAGTTAAACTTATTCTATCACTCAGAAGGTGTAATGTTTTTTAATATTTAGATCTTGGATCCATATTGAATTAAGTTTAGTGCATGGTGAAATATATGGATCCGTTTTTGATCTTTGGGAAGTGAAGAGCCAATTTTTCCAGCACCATTTATTAAAGACGCTATCTTTCTTTCAGTGAATATGTTTGATACCTTTTTCAAAGATAAGGTGGCTGACTACATCCAGAGTTGTTTCTGCACCTTATAATCTGTTTCACTGATCTTTGGGTCTTTCTTTCTTTTTTTTTTTTTTTTTTTTGCCAATAGCAGGCTGTTTTTATCACAGTAGTTTTATTGTATATTTCATGTCAGGAATTGTGATGCCTCCTGCCTTACCTTTGTTGCCCAGAATTAACTTTGCTATTTTAGATCTCTTCTGGTTCTAAATGAATTTTAGGATTGTTTTCTTTAATTCTGTGAGATATGTTATTCGAACTTTCATCTGAATTGCATTAAATCTGTATAAAAGTTTTGGAAGTAGAGCCATTTTCATGATGCTGGTTCTTCCTACCTAAGAGCAAGAGATATCTTTCTATTTTATGATACCTTCTTCAATTTCAGAGTCCTGTAGTTTTCAATGTAAAGGTATTTTACATCATTCATTACATTGATTCCTGATATTTCACTTTTAGGATGCTATTATGAAAGGTGTTGTTTCCCTAATTTCTCTCTCAGTGATTTTGTTATTCATGTACAGGAATGCTATTGATTTTTGAGTGTTGACTTCATATCTAGCTATGCTACTCAATTTGTTTATTGCATCTAGCAGTTTTTTTTAGTAGAGCTTTTGGAGTCTTCCATGTAGAGTATCAGGTCATCCACAAATAATGATGGTATGATTTCTTTCTATCCTATCATTATTTCTTTCTCTTTGTTGAATTGTTCTGGCTAAAGTTTCCAGAACTATATTGAATAGGAGTGGAGATAGTGGACATCCTTGTCTTGATCCAGATTTTAGAGTGAAAGTTTTCAGTTTTTGTCCATTTTTGCATCTATGTTCATTAGGGAAATTGGCCTGCAATTTTTTTTTTAGTTGAATCTTTTTTTTCTGTTTTGGTATCAGGGTAATATTTTCTTTCTGGAATGAATTGGAGAATATTTATTTTCTTTCAATTTCATTAAAGAGTTTGAAAAGTAGTTATATTAGTTCTTCTCTAAATGTCTTGTAGAATTTAGCATTGTATCTGTCAAGGCCTGGGTGTTTCTTTTTTGGAGGTTTTTTAAAAATTTTATTTTGAAAGTGGTAAAATACAACAGAACAAGACAGAATAAAGCCAACTAAGATTGTACAATGAAATTGGTACAGAACTTCACAGCAGGTTACCAGGATAATAGTAATAGATATCACAGTATATTTTGTTATCTTTACAATAATTGTTCTTTCAATCACATATATCAAAATAGAATGAAATACAGAACATTATAGAACTTATCAAAACAGAATATTGAATAGAGCAGTACCATTAATCTGAATAGAGCCAAACAGTAATAAAAATATTTGCCTTCAAAGAGATGGTAGAAGGAAATCTCCCTTATTTGCTATGGTCAACCTCCCAGGAGATGCTCAGATTTCTGGTTCCCATTTGCTAGTGGTGGGGCAGGGGGAGGAGAAGGTGGGTAGAGGAAGTGGGATGTTTGACTCTAGGCCGTGCACCAGTAGGTTCACTATTGCTTACCAGGGAGGGCAGCTGCTTGCTTGGTTTCCCAGCATCCTAAGTTCCAACATGGCATGGATCTCAGGAACCGCTGGTGGTTCTCTCCCTGGAAGGGCCACAGTCTGCCATATCGCCGCCACTTACCAGGGAGGGGAGCTGCTTGCTTGGCTTCCCAGTGACCTAAGTTCCAACATAGCCCTTTGGTAGGTTTTTAATGACATATTTGATTTAATTGATATTGGTTTATTTAGGAGCTTTACATCTTCTTTATTCGGTTTTGTAATTCATATGTATCTAGGAATCTGCCCATTTCTATGTGTTCCATCTTATTAGAATATAAATTCTCAAGGTAGATATAGATGATCTTTCTTGTCAGTTTTTATTTAAAACTTCCTTTGTAAGCTAGAGGAAAGGGGAATAATTCTTACCTTTCACATTGTCTAAATTGAGATAAGGGACCCAGGGTGATGGATCAGGTGCTGGGTAAGAACTAGGGAAAAGGAGCTACAGAAGTATAAACTAAGACTTGAATATATTATCTTTCCACCCTATGATTCAGAGAGCTCAGGGAAAAGATCCCAAAAGGACCACAGAGTACTATAAGTTTAGAATGAGGATTGGGAAACAGAAAGTCTTTCAATAACTGTACACTTAGAGAACCCCATTCCATCAGGATTTAATACCATCGTACACCTCTCTTCCCAAGTACAACCGTGTTGCATCCCAGGTGGTTGGAGACACAAGTGAGGGACAAAAGGGGAGGGAACGTGTCTAAATCAAGCTGGACCAGGACCAGGACCTATAGTTCTCTATTATAGGAGTTGGAAATTCAGACTTAGAAGCCACAGTGATAATCTCTGAAGTGAGGTAGTATAAGCAGAGAAGTTTGGAGAAAACATCTTCTCATGCTGATGAGAGAAAGTGGTTATTCAATAAGAAAAACAATTAGTGAGCTTGTGATGAGAGAAGAGAGATGAAAACCATTTCCAAGATTCTGAAAATTTCTTAGCTCCTGATTTTACTTCTTTAAAAAGATCACTACTCCTGAGTTCTACAAGAGATACCTATCTCATTTCCTAAGTCATCTCTTTTGGATTAGGCTGTCTTCAATTTGAGTCTTAACTAAGAAAAAGGGTGACAATTTCTGTGCAACTACTTTTACAAAACTAAAAGATTGGAAGCTAATCCTTTCCTGTTTAATTCTTTTTTGTTTGTTTTTTGTTCTGTATTCATTTAACATTCAGAGAATCAGTTCATAATGTGCCAGTTTTTCATTATTATTTCTATAACTGCTTTTAAACCATATTCTAGTACATGCGTATTTTGAAGACTGCTAAGTTTCTAGTACATTATGATAGGTTTTGGACTTCATACCAAACATGTTAATTGTGGACTGAAGTCTATAGGTTTTACCTGAATCTCTTGTTATCTGTAAGAGGCACAGACTTATGAGAATGGTGCAACAGAGTACAGTTTGTCATCTCATCCCGTCTTGGTTACTTTTTTCATTGTTGAGACAAAATACCTGATGACTAAAATTAGGGAGGGGAAGATTTATTTATTCAGTTTTGGAGGTTTCAGTCCATTCTCAGCTGGCTACAAAGCAGGGGGGCATGATAGGGCTGCTGTTCATGGCCCCCACAAAATGGCAATAGTGAACCACACAAAAGAGAAAAGACATGCCTTCTTCCTGCCCTTAAATTGTGTGTCAGCTCTAAGTCCTGGGTGAGTGCAACACTCACACCACCAATCCCAGTGCTAGACAATGAACCAATCACGAATGCTGGATTTAGCTGATCCATGATTGCATGAGGCTTGGGGGAGCCATCCAAACACAAACCATGACATGTCCCAAAACTGTTTTTTTCCTAAGGTCAAACTAAGTGTTTCGTAGGACCGAGTCCCAAGTGTGGATGAGAGGAAGTAAGGAATAGAAGGAAGTTACTTGTTAGTAATGCTAAGTTCAGATAAAGATCCCAGGATTTAGTGTTGGGTTGGTTTAAACTTTTTCTTTTACATATCTGAAAGAGAAATGAAGTAAGTGGTAAACTCTCCAAGTTTGCAGATGACACACTTTTGTACACAAAAAATACTAAGTTGGAGTATAATAACCTTCAGATCTACAAGTTCCAGCACGGTAAAAAAAATGTGAGCAAAAGTATCTTTCATAATTATAAGACTCTGAGCCTCTCAATTAAAACTCAGGAGAAAGATCTAGAAATGTTTTGTCCTGAATGGAATTAGGCACTTTTCCTCAGGTTCATATTTGCTTGTGTTTTTGTTAGTGGCTGATAGCACATTCTCTCTGTATGCCGTGCTATGTGCTAAATACATAATTCTACTTCATTCATGAGACAATCCAGTGAATCAGGTACAGCGATTGCTTACATTTTATTCAATAATGTTAATCAACTCATTTGAGTTCCTACAGCTTGCATATGTTGGAGGGCACAAAAAGCTAAATGACTGAAACAACATTCATCTATTCATCATTCTGCAAATTCAAATGAATTTAATAGACATGATCTAGAATGTGTCAATGTTAAAACAAAAAGATCCCTCCACTGATACTGGGCATATGCTATATAAGACAATAAAAAATAGATATGTTAAAATTAACAAGTAGATGATACATTAGAAAGTGACAAGTACAGTGGGGAGAGATTTTTTTAAAAGTAAAGAAAGTAAAGAGTAACCAGAGACCAGAGACAGAGAATATGAGTAGTGTTTATTAAATAAAATGGTAAGAGTAATTCTCAAGGAGAAAGTAACAATGGACCAAAAAGTTTAAAGAAGTGAAGGTTTACCCTGTAGATATAGAGGGAACAGTGATGCCAGTCTCTATAAAACAACAGTTTTAAGCTATAAGTTGAGAATATGCTTGGTATGTTCAAAGAAAAATGGAAATATTAGAGGAATGAAGTCAGAGCTGGTGGCAGGATGTGGTGGTGGTTGGGGCAGAGAGGGAGCTTAAGAAAGGCCACTGTAAGACTTTTAGATTTTACCTGTGTGAAAGAGAGAGGTCACTGCAGAACCTGACAATTATACTTTTCTGCCTCAACCATTGCTTTCTACTATTCTGATGATGTATGCATAGAGAGAGAAACAGGTTGGAAGAAAATTGTGATACAGAAGCAATGGAAATTCTTCTTTTTACTTCTACCCACATTTTATAGTGAGTATTTCTACAGTAGGGAAATTTTTCTTCCACAATTGGAATAATCAGAAGTTTATTTAGGTTTATAAAATCATTATATTATACAAATAACACTCTGGGATTGTTTCTTTTGTGTGTATGTCTTTTTGAGAATCACTACACTTATAAGATTAGTCTCGCTTAACATCTAATTGGTGCATGCTTTTTGTTATAGCTTGTATATAGATGGCCCCTCAAAGCCTCATGTGCTCATTAGGTGGGGTTTTAGGGAGGTGGCTGGATCATGGATGTGTGATGCTGGACTACGATGTATGATATTGGGATTAGCAGTGTGTGGTACTGGATTGTACACTGACTGGTTACCATTGTTTTGAGTATCAGTAACAGGAAGGCCCATGATGAGTATGGATGGCACCAGCCATTAGGCTTGTACACTGCATGCAGTAAAAGGGAATGATGGAAGGGGGGGGGTACTGTCCTCTTGCCTGCTTTGCCATGGACTGTTTCTCCTCTGGCTCTCTACCATTAACTTTGCCTTGGAGCCAGCCAACTATGACTGAAACGTCTACAAACTATGAGCTGAAATCAGTCTTTCCTCCTTTAACTTGTGTGTATCTAATATTTTGTCTCATCTATGAGAAAAGCAACTAAGACATTTTTCCTCTCCTCTCATTCTTAATTGACAATGACTGTTACAAGTTATATTCAGGCTATCATCTCGGAAGAACACCATTGTGTTAATTCTCTGGAAATATTTCTAGAATAATATATTCCTAAATAACTAATCTTAACAATGTTATATCTTGAAGTAGGTCAAAACACTAAGGTTAGAATGAGTTTAAAAAGTGCGAGATATATGCCTCTTCTTCCAGTACTCGGGAGGCTGAGGATTGCTTTGAGGCTACTCGGGGCTACACGGTGAGATTCTGTCTTTAAAAAAAGTTTAAATGGATAATATAAGATTCTTTGTAACAGAAAAAAGGTAGCCACTCAGGAGAGTCACTGAACTTGCTAATACAAATTTGAATTACATTCATTCACTTTGTCACTTTACAATAAGACTGTAAGATAATGGTAGGTAAGGACTCTGGAGCCTGATTAAGCTCTGATTCTAATTGTCACTTGGTATGTATGTGAATTTGAACAAGTTACTCATTTCCACATGCATAATTTTTAAAAAATATTTTTTGAACAAATGATGATAACAATAGTATTTTTTTAAGGAGTTTGGTGGGAAGCTACTTAAACCAACATATGGGGCTAGCACATAGTGCCTGCTTGGCAAGTATGAGGTTGTGAGTTCAATTTCTGGCATAAAAACAACACCACCACCACCAACAGCAAAAACCACAAAACAAAACTAATATATGGCAAGAAAAGTAATATTCTTTTCTAACCTATCACAAACTGGGGTTGATGTATCTACAACATAAGACAGGTTAACAAGAGAAAAGCCTAACACATTTATTCCACCAGAGATTTACAAGATGAAAAACCTTCAGAAATTAAGTTCCAAAGACCTAGGGGAAGCTATGATCATTTTTTGCCTTACTTATTTTCTCTCTCTCTCTCTTTCTTCTTGCTTGCCTGTCTTCTTTCCTTCCTTCCTTCTTTCCTCCCTTCCTTCTTTCCTCCCTCCCTCCCTTCCTTCCTGCCTAAGTTTGATGAAGAGTGCAGTTGTGTTGAATTATGATTAGACAAAGGGTGTCACCTAATGAAAATAAGCTGGCAGAAAGAACCTGGATGGCCTGTTAGTTCACCTTTTTCTTGGCCTCTGTGCATAGGGCATGACTGTTGGCTCAAGGGTTTTATGACCTACTTTCATACAAGGTAGGTCAGAGAATTTTAATGGCCAGCTAGGGCACAGAAAAGTGGGGGAAGGTCAGCATGACCTTCTTACTTCTGAGAGCTTCTCAGTCTCCTTCAGTTCCAAGTCCTCTGAATAGTATTTTCTGAGTATGAATGCTAATATCTGTAAAATACTGTATTTTAAGTGATATTCCCACCCAGTATCTATTAAAGGTAGGCTAGACATTAAATAACATTCAACTAAAATTGCTATTTTCTTAAATTTATTTAGACTCATTTCCATCAACTGTAAACTTAGGAGGCTTGATTCTTGGACCTTATATCTAACTTAGTATGGAGTCCAGGCCATTTTAATTTTAACTGATTTAGTCCACATTTGAAAACATACAAATCAGCTACTCAGCATTTGGACCCTCAATTCTCTCCAGATGTGATAAATCACAGCCATGTTCCTCATTCCAGTCCAATTGGCTTAGAAGTGTATAGTCTTTTAAACCTATGCTGGCAGTAGTCTTTTTTTTTTTTTTTTCAAATCACGGAGTGTTTTGTTTTGTTTTTATTTGCTTTTAATCTACCCCTCTTTTGTGGCGTCAAAATAAAGACAGAATGAATGACAACTGAGATCTGAATTCATTGTTTTGGTTAATTTTATTTTTCATGGCTTATATACATAAGTGTAGGAGCAAAATAGGTTAAATATTTTTGTTATACTTTCTTCCATTGATAATAAAAAAGTAATATTTCAAATCACACTGTTTTTTAAAGGTAAGGGCATTATGGATAAACAAAACCTCCTGTCCTTGTTTTCTTCCTGGGTATAGAGAAGGGTTAGATATGCAAAGGTGGTTGGATCTGAGTTTAAGAGAAGTGGTATTTTCTTTGTACAATAAAGTAAAGGTGGCTGGAAATCAGTGGGCAGATTAGGAAAGAGGGGCAGAAAAGCAGAGCCCAGAGGTGTGCTGAGAAGTTGGCTCAGTTTGGGGAGAAAGTAAAGGGGAGGCTGAAGAACCCTGGAGAACAGAATGGTCAATAGTGAAATCACAAGCCATGATGGGGTACAGAGGCACTAGTGGTAATGTGAATGTAGTGATGCCCAGTGGTTGAAATGAAGGATGCATTAGGTGTACTGTGTGTTGGATAAGTGTCCTCCTGTGGCTCATGTGTTAGTCCCCAGTAGTTGGTACCATTGGGAGATATTGAGATCTTTAAAACTGGGCCCAGTTTAGGTCTTAGGTCGCTGGGCCACACCCTCAGAGAACGTTTGTAGGATGCCAGCCTCTTTTCTTGTTTCTGGGAGCCATGAGTGAGCAGCTTATTCTGCCACATAATCCTACTGTAATGTTCTGCTTCTCTACAGTACACAGAGTAATGTGCCCAACTGACCAAAGACTGAAACCTTCAAAACTGTGAACCAGGATAAACCCTTTGCTATAGTAATAGAAACCTGACTAATATCTACACATAAATAATATATATACACACATATTTATATATATGAATCCTAAAATATCATCCTAGTGAGTGTACCTTTGTTTAACTTCTGATATTTTAATGGGCTATATGCTTCAGGAACCTATAATTTCATCTATGTGACCTTTGCTTTTATGCTTACTGGTGAGAAAAGAAAAAAATTAAACTTTACCTCCTACTTATTTCATTGTGTAAAAACATTCACCATGAACCTTAAAAAGATTAATGTACAACAAACCTAAAGGCCAGGGCCTCTGCTATAATCGTAAGTGACATAAAATAATTTCACAATCAATGTATCCTGAATGTCAGGTGGTGTTGGGTGCTAGTCTAAGCTCTCTGAAGATAATGATGAATAAAGAAAATCTCATCTCTTAAAGAGCTCTTGTTTTAAGAGAAGAGGAGCAGACCATACGCAATAAACATGATTAATTCTGTGCTTAGAAGATCATAGAGCCTTGGAAAAGAAAAAATCAAGGTTGGTAGGAGGACAACTGGAGGACTGATAGTGAGGGTGTTTGGTGGCAATGTAAAGTAGAGGGCCTGGGTAGGCTTCATGAGAGGGCATTTATGCCATACATCGAAGGAGGTGAAGGGATCATTCTTTGGAAATTTGGAAGAAGGGCAGGAAATACCTGGTGCAGAGACTCCCAGGGCGGAGTGGTACTAGCTCATTAAAGGAATGAAACAAGGAAATTATTAAATTTTCTAAATTTTTTAGCAGTATTTTCTGATTGAATTAGAAGATGCTGGAGGCTCTTGGAGATACCTGAGGGCCGTTGTTGTGGGTGATGTTAGTGCTAGTGGGATGGGCTGTAGTCTCCCACATCCTGATTAAGACAAAGGAGCTTATGTGTTCTGTGTTTCTCCTATTTGGTGTTTGTCTGTGATACCATTTAAACAGAGCTTTTCAGTTGCCAGAAAGAAAAAGAAAAACTTGTAAACCATAACACTAGACGTTTGCTGAAGTCTCTCCCAGCTGTAGCTTCTGGTTTTTTTTTAGGGAAAGTGTGCCTGATTCTGTGAAGCATACAGCGGGAGTCGGGGTGTGCTGGAGGACAGCACGATGTTATCTCCCTGTGTTATCAGCGGCTCAGCTTGGTCTTGAAATGCAACAGAGACTTGTCAAGCAAAAGTCTATTCCAGAGGCAAACACAGCCGAGCTTTACTTCAACCATGGGGGCTGCATCAAAGTAAAACCCTTCATGATGGTTTCAAGCCGATCAAAATACTTGGATGAGAAATTCTGGGAAAAGTTTTAGAAGGATAATGCTAAAAAAAAAAAAAAGGATAATGCTACTTAAAGAATATTTAAAGTGCTGTTTATGGAAACATTTTACATTTTGGGGGGTTAAAAGGGTTTTTTTAAAAATAAGTTTTATTGAAGCATGGCATACATGAAGTCAAATGCACTCATGTTAAGCCATTTAAACTCAGTGAGTTGTGACAGATGTATGCATCCAGCCAACTACTATTACAGTAAAAAATTTCCTTCACCTCCAAAAGTTGCTTTTCCTTTTCACTCATTTTCTAATCAGTTATCTCCCTATTCCTGGCTCCAGGCAAAACTGGTCTGTTTTCTGTCATTGTAAATTAATGTCTTTTTAAGAAGTGTATACTTAAGTAAAATTGAAGAATATCTACTTTGTGTCTGACTTTTTCATTTAACATAACGTTTTAGAGATTCATCTGACTTCTGTATCATGAAAATTTATTACTGGGTAGTATTTAATTGTACAGATTTATTAAAGTTTACTCACTTGTCAGAATTAACAGACGTTAATTCTATTATGAATAGATCTACTCTGAAAAACCGTACACAAGTCTTTATGTGGATATATATTTTCATTTTTGTGGGTGAACACTTGCGTGTGAATAGCTGAGTCATGTGATAAGTGCTCATTAACCTTTTTATGAGACATTTCCAAACTGGTTATAAATTTTATTTTCCCCGGCAATATAAGAGTTCCAGTTGCTCTCTTACCTACACTGCTAACTCTCAGTCTTCCTCGGTTTAGCCTGCCCAGTAGCAGCGCAGCAATATCTCCCTGTGATATAACATGCACTTCTCTGGTTGTTATAGCTGAGATGACTTTGTCACATTAATGCTATCTTTATGATTTTTGGCTTATTCGCCTGGTCATATTTGTCATCGCATATATGGTGATTATGTTTATTCTTGCTGGCTGGTATTGATAATCCTCCAGTTTGACTTTTTAGTGTCCAAATTTACTTTACTTCTGTTTTCAACAAATTACTTACATTTTTGTGATATGAAAGACTATGATAGTATATCTATTGAAATCTATTGTGTCACAATTTATATACCCGTGGTACAGATTTTTTTCAATTTAAATGACATTATTTATATAATAACACTGTTGTGAAGATGTTCTTGAAGAAAGTCTTCTGATACGAGAAAAATCCTTTGTATATGTTTAGTACTTTAAATATTTCTATTGTTAATATTTGAACACATTTTAAGAGTTACTTTCTTTTCAGTTTAGAGGGTTCATTGAAGACACAAGAAAAATAATGCTCCATACTTGTTTAAACATATGTTATTTAGATTAATTATGTATTTATTTTAGAGTTACTTGATAAAATCATACATTAGCTAGTTGCACATAATTATTCAGTTACATGACTTTCATGTTTTTCTTTGCTAGATATTTAGAAGATGTATATGCTATGACTCTGCACTATAATTTATTAGAGATATCTCTTTACTCTTTTCTATGTATATAAAATATAAAACATTTATTCATTGGATCAGCAGGCATAATCATTATAGTCTGCATCTTTATGATGTTATAAAATTATTCTGTCACCAATATTATAAATATTTAATTTTATTTTTTTGTTGAGTTGAAAATAAAACCCAGTGCCTTTTACATGCTAAACAAGTACTCTACCATGGAGGTATATCCTCTGCCCTTATGTACAGTAAAATAAATTTTAAATATCATGTGGCATTGAGATATTACTTCCTAAAGTTTTACTGATTTCTAATTATAATAAGAAAGATAATCATTAAGCAGGGAAGGAAAATGGTTGTGAAATAAATCATGTTTATTTTGGTGATAGCACACTTAAATAAGATAAATTCCACAAAATGTCTCCTTTCAAGAAATTCTGATTTATTTCGAACCCATCATATTTTACAAGCGAGTCAACGGCTAAAGTATTAAAGATTGTCCTTTATTATGTTTCATATTTCCTGGGAAGTTTTGTATAGTTTTTCCAGAAGGAAAATAATGTTTACTTAGGCTTGTCTGCTGCACTCTATGTATATACATGGGAACGTGTACAGTTTTTGAATTTGTCCAGAGCAGGCTGAGATTTGGGAGCATATGGCCAGCGTAGTCATGTCTTGATGTCATCCAAATCTCTGTGCGTTGGTGTGCCGTCCCATGAGGTTGCCAGAACCACTTTGTGAAATGACACAGCACATGGCAGCTGACCCTAAAAATAATAATGTGTCATAAATCTAACAGACAAGCACATCAGTCCAGAGCAGGGAGTGATGACCATCAGGATTCTGATGTCCATAGCTGTGCCATTGAAGTGTTTTGCAGTGTGGGCTTTTTTTCCCCCCAAATTATTCTTTAGCTCAAGTCTTTGACTTTTTTCCTATCATTTAAACTCACATGAGCTATTTCATTATCTTATTTTTTCCCTAAATTTATGACACGTTTTGTAAAACTTCTATGTATTATGAGACTTGGAATGATAATTTGCATTTCAGAAACCTAGTCTAGCCATCACATTCCATCAGAAAGAGGAAATTTGGGCTTTTTTCTTTTACCTCTGTAGAAGAGAAATTGAATTATTAACTGTTTTCAATGTAATATGAAGTACCTGACCCAAAGCAGAAAAGTTTCATTATCCTCCTGTGTTGGAGGCACATGCCATGTTTGTTTTATTCCAAATGTACATGTTGTTATAGGAAAGAATATAAATCTCTGTTCAGTAAAGGTCACTAAATACTGATATATATTTAAGGAAATTTTTATTGAAATTTAACATACATGTAGAAACCTTAAGGGTAGAGCTTAATGAATATTGTGGTGTGGACACATCTTGTATAATTACCACTTTGAACAAGAAATAAAATAACAGAATAAAAGAAACTCTTCCTGTGCCATCTTCCAATTATTATTTCTCTATTCTTGCAAAAGATAACTATCACTCTGATTTCTAACATCACAGATCAGTTTTACTTACCCAAACTTTGACACAAGATTTCATGGAGAAATTACTTTTTTGGCATTGAGATGTTCTGTTTCCTACATTCACCCTTGGTACTCTTTTAGTAGCAGTTTGGTCATGCCTATTACTATGTAACATTCCTGTGCTGCAAAACAAAGCTTTGGTCAACAGTGGAGCTCATGTATGATAGCGGTTCCATACGATTATAATTGAGTGTTCTATACGATTATAATTGAGTTGAAAACTTCCTATTATCTGTTGATGTCATAGCAATCAAAATGCCATAGCATAATATATTACTCACATATTTGTTGTGATGTTAGAATAGATAAACTTATGACACTGTAAGCCATCTAAAATTATAGCATATACAAAACATGAAGCACACAACACTTGATAATAAATGACTATGTTACTGGTTTATATATTTAATATATTATACTTTTTATCACTGTGTTAAAGTGTACACATTCTACTTATGAGAAAAAGTTTATGTAGAACAGCATGCATTGTTAAAGTTCATGCTAACCATTTCCCTTGACTGTGCTGAGTTCATATTAAGTGATTAGCATTCACTATTTGGATTTGTGTAAGTACACACCACAATGATGAATTTGGCTCGTGAAACGTCTTTGAAGATGCCTTCAGCATTATGGATAATAACTATATGGATTTACCATTATTTATTGATTCTATTGATTTAGTTTTTTCAGAGTTTTAACTATTCTAAATCATGCTGCTATGAATATTCTTGTACATATTTTTTGAATCTATATGTGTATTTCTGTTGGGTATGTTTCTAAAATAGAACTGGGCTATAGAGCATGGGTATGTTCGCCTTTAGCAAATATTACCAAAATTGTTTTCTAAAGTGGTTGTAATAATGTATGTACTTACTATATGAAATTTGAAGTTAATCTTCAACTCTAATTTTTAGTTGGTTAGAAGGCTTTAATTTAGTGCAAATGACTACTGAATTAAAGCACATCTTCATAGTTATTGGCCAGCTGAATATTTGTGTGTGAATTTTCCTGTTCAGAACACTTTCCAATTTTTTCTATTGAATTATTTATTTCAAGCTTGTTTGGACTTTACGTATTCTGGATATGGATCTTCTCCAACTGTAGAGACTGTTTTTTCACATTATTGATAATGTCTTTTTTGATCAGTGTCACAACTCATCAGGGTAATGCAACTCAAAGTCAGAAAGAGATATCATAGCATACTTGTTAAGATGGTTCTTATTAAAATGACAAAAAGTATAGATAAGAACATGAGGAAGCTGGACCCCATGTACATTTTTGATGTAAATGATGCAGCTACAACAGAAAACAATGTACATGTTTTTCAAAACATTAAAATAGAATCACTATGTTATTCAACAACTCAATTTCTGGATATTTATTTAAAAGAATTAAAATTAGGATCTTGAGGAAATACTAGCAATCCTGTGTTCATTATAGGACTATTCATGATAGTCAAAATGTGGAAACAACCTAAGTGCCCATTAATAAATCAGTAGATGAATAAAATATATGCATATACTATATACATATAATGGAGTATTATTCAGACTTTAAAAAAGTAATTCTGTGATATTTGGCAACAAGGATCAACCTTTTAATTATATCTTTTGGTGAAGAAGAGGTCTGGATTTTAATGAGGCCCCTTGAATCCTTTATTACCAGCATGCATTAAAAATATGCAAGATAGAATTTGAGATCTGATTGACAAAACTTTGGACCAGCATCCCGAGGAGCTCATATGGCTTTGCTATAAGCATTAGCAAGCTTTAGAAGATCTTTTCCCCTACTGAAGTGACTTGAACAATAATAAAAATTATACCTGCATGTACAACGGATTGAAAGACTGGTTTCCTGTAATCATATATATAATAATCATATAATATATATGTGTATATATATCATATATCAGAAGAGAAAAATAAGATCCTGAACTACGCCAACTATCACAGAAACAAAATGAGTGGATGTAGGAAATATTGCAAAAGAACAACAGAAACGACTTGCTTTCTCCGCCATGCCCTTCTACCATGGTGCTCTGTCTACTACAGACTCACAGCAATGAATCAGCCAACAATGAACTGAAATCTCTAACACCATGAACCATAATAAACTTTTCTCTCTTTAAGTCATTTATTTTGGTGTTTTGTTAACTTCTATGAAAAGGTGACTGACACATCTTGTCTTAGTTACTTTTCTTTTATTGCTGTAACAAAGTACCCAATACCCAAAGTTAATGGAAAAATGGTTTATTTGGCTCACAGTTTGTAGAGATTTCATTCCATATTAGTTGGCTCCAAGGCAGGGTGGGAAGCAGAGAGGCAACAGTTCATGACAGCGAAAGACAGCAAAAAACAGCAAGAGCAAAAAGGGAGAAAAGAGCTTCTTTCTGCCCCTTTATTGTATACAGACTACAGGAATTAGGGCAGTGCAATTTCATCACTGGACTGATCCAACAGTCACCCACCTTTAATTTCAGCACCCTTAATTCCAGCATTGCACCATGATACAGTCACAAACTCTAGATTCAGCTGCCACTGAGAAAGCCCCATCTAAAAGTATAGGAGGATATGAGGGGACATTTACACACAAACTGTAATAACAGCCAAGTATACCATATACTTCTACCTCACCATACCTGGGATATGGCCCTTCCCCTTAAAGTCTTTTTAAAATCTCATCGTATCTCTTCTCTGAAATATTCCTAGGCACACCTGACAACTTCAAGGTTTCTTTGGTATTTTCTATGCTGGACCTTGAAAGTGGTGATATTATTTTCCACTGGCAGCTTGTATGGGATGAATGTTTAGTGGTCCCATTTACAATACACTACGGAAGTCAGGAAGATCTGCTTTGAGTTCAGTTGTGTTGTGTTTGAGGCTTTGAAAGGACATCTGGTGAGAGCAGATAGTTAGAAAGTGGGAGTGCAGGTGAGATGCTGGATCTGAGGATTACGTATTACATGGGACCTTTCAGATTATAAGGCTGTGAGTTTATCAGAGGAAGAATATATGAGAGACGAGACTGGAAGACCTCTATTTCCTATGATTTGGACTAGAACTTGTATATATACATGTGTGTAATCTACATCAACCTTTATAAATTTTAAATATTTTTAAACAATGTTTATTGTTATCATAGTAACATATAATACACTTAGAGAATACTGGAAAAACAGAGTAAAAATTTCTAATCCTAATATTCACATATAGCTTTTGTAGCATTTCTTTCTAGTACTTTTATTAAACAAGTATATTTTCATAACAAAATTAGAACCATTGTGTTCCAAAGTTTTTGTCTTGATTTTTTAACAGAGATAGTAGGGTCGCAGTATATGGTCCACTATGAATATTGATCTGTGTTATGCTCCTTTGTCTATCATCTATCTATCCACCTATCATCTATCTGTCCATCATCTATCATATATCTGTTTATCATCCATCTATTCCTCCATTCACCCATCCATCATCAATCTACTCATTTATCCAGGCTATTACAGTTTTCTTTATTCTCTTATTCTATTCCTATTACAGATAAATATCTTAATATAATTGATACATAATATTTTCTTTGTAAATGTTCTTTGAAAAATTTGTATTTTTATGCAATTGTGCACTTGATTTTTATTCTGAAATATCATATATTTCCAAGTTGCAAAAATGTACATCAAAGTCCCAATAATCTGTTACCTAGCCTACTCTAGTGCTGTGTTCGCTGTAGCCATAAAACTTTATAACCCCAGTGTAACATCTAATCCAGAAAATCAGATATTGGTGTAGCCTACAGAACTTATTCAGATTTCAGGGATTTTGGAATCACTCAGCTGCATATTTGTGAGGATACTTCTACTTGGACTCAAGTTTAGCTTCATATACCCATCACTACATTTGAGCCATTGCTTTATTCCATTGCTATCATCACAAGGCTCCCACTTAATACCTCTTCATAGCCACACCATCCTCCTTCATCACTTCCTAAAACCTGGTAACCATTAAGTCTTCTCTAACTCTATAATTTTGAGAATGCCATATGAATAGTGGAATTCATTATTTTTAATTAATACATGTATCAGTAGTTTATTACTTTTATTACTGAGTAGCATTTCACTGGATGGATATATCACAAATATGTGTGTTTTAATTTGCATAAATGGTATTCTTCTGTAGACACTGTAATGTTATTTATTCATTTTCTCAACACTTTATTTTAAGATCTATTTCTGTTTCTATGTGTATTTATAATCCTTTCATTTCTAACCTCCACCTACTATTTTATAATGTGTTTCTTTCACATTTGGTATATTCATTCCTTTAGAGATGAATACCTGGTTTGTCTCCAATCCTCTACTATCACAAATAACACAAAAGTAAATATTATTGTTCATTCCACTTAAAGTTATACATAAAAATGTCTCTGGCTACTCACACCCAAGAATGAGATCACTGGCTAATCGGGATGTATATACTAAATTTGACTAAGTCTTGACAGTTTGTACTCACTGTTCTACCCCTCACCAGCAGCACACAGGGTCCCACTATTTGCATATGTTATAGTCTAGATGTGGAATGTCTCCCCAAGGCTCATGTGTTGAAAACTTAGGCCCCACCTGGTGGCACCACGGGGAGGTGGCTGAAGCCTTAGGGTGGGGACCTAGTTGGAAGTGGGCCTTCATTAGAAGTATGCAGTAGAGGGATATACTTTGGCCCTGGATCCTCTTTCTTCTCTGTCTTTCCTTTTCTATTACCAGGATAGAGACAGCCAACCATGAACTGAAATGTTTGAAATTGTCAGCCAAAATGAATCTTTCTTGTTTTTCTAGGTATTGTTTCACAGCAACATAAAGGTGGCTAACACACCATGTCTCTCATATAACCAGTTATTATAACACTTTCTAGTTTTTGCCAAAACTACAGGTATAAAGCAATGTCTCATTGTCATTTTTACTTGAATTTCTGTAACTTATTAATGATTTTGAGTGTTTTTTCTTGTGATTGTCTTTTGATTTGTCTCTTCTTAAAACTTTTTTACCCATCTATCTTGTTATGGCTTGTGTCTAGATGTCCCCACAAAGCCTCATGCAGTCGTTGGGGGGGGTGTCGGGCTTTTTAGAGGTGGGTGAATCTAGTGTTTGTGATTGATTCATGGTCCAATGCTTGAATTAAGTGTGTGAGTGCTATATCTGCCTTAGGGCAGGTAGCCTGCATACAATATAACACATACCACTTATAGTCATTTTGAGGAATTAGTACACATACATATTACATTAATCAGTTTTACCTCTTCTTATCATCTGCACTTGTTTCTCAGATTCTTTCCCATCTCCACAGAATCTAGTTTCAGTTTCCTACCATCTCACTTTGTAGAAGATGGAGTGGATGGCTCTCCTTGAATACAGAAATATTACCTCCACATTATTTAAACTGGGCTCTGTCTCTATGTACTGATATGTACAAAGCTGGCTATGCTATTTTTTCTCCCTTCAGATAACTCTAAGTGATACAAACAAGTCTAGCTGAGGTACTGATAGTAATCTTTAAGGCCAACTGGTAATTTCTTGTATCCTCGTGTTGTGTTTCCTGTAGAACAGTAGGATGGCAGATCTAGTTGGCTCTATGAGTATCAACTGGTTACGATCCTCAAAATAAGAGGCTATGACTTTCCAGGGTACAAAAGTTCATATATCAAAAACTAATGCAACAGTCTCCTAAATTCATTCATATGTTATCCCAATCAAGTTATGCAGATGGTCCTTCTGCATATCCTTCTCCCTGCATATTGCAGAGGTATTTGCTTTCTGCCTGACTAGCTCAGTTCACCTTGTTCACATAATTCCTGCCATCCTCATTGTTAATCATCCTTGAACCACTCCCTTCACAAGATAATAAATTCTAGAAGAGGCCTTGGATCAAGGCCTTTTGTTCATATATCGTCACTTTGATTGGACTTAGGACTTGTTTGCTGCCCATAACTTTGAATATGTCTTAATGTCTTTACTCTCGCCATGGGTTGCTTTGGAGATGGTAGATTAAAATATTTTCTGGGATTCCAATAACATTTCAATGGGATTATAAATATAACTTTTTAGATTGTGAGGAGGACTGAAAAAGGGATTAAAATATTTGGATCACAATATATAATTTTATACTACAATATTCAATATTTGTATTATAATATCACTTGAATTTCTGTCTTTAAAATATTTATATTTTTGGTTTCTTTTATTATAGAAGCTATGCATTATATAACCTTCTGTGTCTGATTTATTTCATAAAGCATTATGATCTCATGAACCATCCAGTTTTCTACAAATGACCCCAAAATAGCCTTCTTTATGGCTAAGTATTACTGCATGGTATATATAAAACCACATTTTCTTTATTCATTTACTTGTTGATGAGCATATAGCCTACTTCTGTAATTTAGCCATTGTGAACTGTATTGCTGTAAACATAAGTATACATGTGTCACTGTAATGCAATGATTCAACTCTTTTAAGAATATATCCAGAAAAGGTATGGCTGGATTATTGAAGTTTTTAGTTTTAGTTTTTTAAGAAATGTCTATGCTGACTACCACAGTGGTGGTACTAATTTATATTTCCACCAAGCACATAGAAGAGTTTCTTTACCTCAGTAGACTTACCAGTATTCATTTTTTAAGTTGTAATACAGATGATAACAACATCTGAAAACGTTCACAGTGACATTTCATTCTTTCTATTGCAAGGAGGTAAGAACCTCCTTGTCTTCATGAACAGCAGTGAAGCATCTAAAGTCTGTCCATAATATATTAGGCTTGCTCTATGTCATGTTAATCATGTTAGGGAAGTTCTTCTTTATTGCTAACTTTGTGATGTTCAAAAAATCCCCAAATAATATTAAAATGTATCAAAGCCTTTCAATCACCCTAACCCTGACATTTTCTGCTTTATTCAGGATAATAGGGGAGAGCAAGGGAAAGAAGCTTGTGAAGAAGCAAAAACCTGAAAGAGTATCACCAGGAAGAACATTTATCTGTCTCTTGTATTTTATAATTTTAAATATTTTTCTGTTTAAAAGCATGTTAGCGACTTTACAGTATAATTTAGAGCATTTTAGTAGATGTGCCTCAAACTCTTTTGTCATATTGAAAAAGTATAAATAAAAGGCTGTAATTGTTATTATTAAAATAATATTTTCAAATTAAGAATTTTATGTATTTTAAGACTATAGTACTCAGCTGGTTTTAAAGAAAGGTCTGTTTAGGTACAGAAAAAGAACCTGATCTTCATGAGGCTTTTACCTGAAAAGTAATTTTTGTCCAATTTTGACAATTCAACTTAAGAAAAAATAATACATTGATAAAGATCATTTCTCTACTACATTTTCAAATGCAATTAAAATAGCCAAGAGATCTTGGCAGCTCAGTCAGTCAGATTCAGGAAGACAGAATTTTTTTTAAAAAACAGATATTATTATGGTTGAAATGATAAATATTCTGAAATACAACTTTACTTCTGAAACATTTTCAAGTGGACAGATCTAAAAATTTCTCAGGTCTTCACAAATTTCATGTCTTAACTTGCTGTCCATAAAGAGAAAGGTCACAGGCTCACACTAAGAGTTCAGGCACAATAGAATGGCAATCTGCCATTTTCACGCTGCTTTGCAGTTTTCTGATTGGCCTGTGAACCTGTGACAGGAAACCTTTGGTTTGCACCCATGCACATGAAATGTTTACTTGACTGTCCCTTTGTTGCGGAAAACAGGCCAAAGCCAGAACAAAGGGCACCCAGGATGGGGTTAAAGAGGCAGTTTATTCCACTGGTGGGCTTCTGACTAGGATCTCACTTGAACAGCCAGTGGCCTGCCTTATAGGGCTTAAAGGCTTTTACAGGGAATGTGAGCTGGGTGCTACAAAGGCAGATTCCGGTGCATGTGATTGGAGGATTGGGTGATGTCATGGGTTGTTAGGGGAGCCTAAACATTTTAGGTTACATCATAAGACTGTCAGTTATACAAAGCATGAGTTACACAAAGGAATTTTCAATGTCTGGAATTTCCATACACTCCTAAGATGTTAATACATATAATCCATCGGAGAGTCATTTTTACTTTAGGTGTAAACAGCTAAAAGTAAGCAACCTGAGAATTATGTTTATGTAACAGAGGACAAAGGCAGTCCTTCTATGGGACTCCCAGTCTGCTGGAATTGTGGACCAGAAAATGCTGACAAATCCTGAGATTAACAGGAAGTGTAGAACCAGAAACTAAGGAAGATAACAATCCATTGACAAAACAGGTCAAGGTACAATAGTTCAACCAATGCAGAAGAGAGTGAAGGCAATTTTGTGGGGAACTTTCCAGTCCTCTGGGGACCTAGCCCAGAGTCCCGTAGCAAAAACAAACATTAATGAGAAAAGGTGAATCAAAACCCAACCAGGGTAACTGGACATCAGTCAATCAGTGCACAAACTCTAGTGTGTGATGTTTCTTCATTCTTCAGTTGTGCATTGACCTGCCAGCTTCCAGAGTGGCAGGAGCATGGCTTTGAGTGTGTTGTCGCTTCAGGGTGGTCTTTAAGGGATTCGTCACATCTGGATAGGCCTTCCAACAGTCATCTGGTTGCACCTGCTTGATCCTGGAGCAGTGAATCCAGGGCTGGGTCTCTGTCATTCCTGAGCTACCCAAGCCAGCACCTAGCGTGGCAATTCCCAGCTGTCTGTGTGCACAGGTAGGGAGGTCTTTTTTATATATCATGAGCAATCACACTGTGTGTGCATTGGCTTAACTGGCCTGTTTTGGTTCTAAACCAGAGTACTTCTACACTGAACTTGACAATAACTGCTGTACCTTGCAGGATTGGTTCACAGCAGACCCATCAGTATACCTACCCAGCAGTAGTTGGAGATCCCTCTTTTCCTTTTGTATAGGGGGACTAGGGGCCAAGTCCTGTAGTTTATCCTTCTGGATGGGTTTCTGGGTCATGTACATAGTGGGTGCCCAAACAATTGCCAGTTTAGTTGCCTACCGGCTAGCTTAGAAAGAGGTCACTGTTGGCGGTATGTCCCCAACATGTGAGACTGGAGGCCTGTGTCATTTCATTCCTGGGAGATGCTGTCTACCTATTTGTCCTGTGATTTCTTATGGGTATGCAGAGTAGTGTACCTTACTGCTACTTTTTAATTAGGGAATATCTGTTCTCAGCTCCCTTTCATAACTGTGACCAAAACCCAAGAGGGTGTTTCTGTTTTTGTCATGGCCCTCAGCCAAATCTATCATCATTCACATTGATGGTTGAGATAAATAGTAGGTTAGGGTCAGTGACTCATAGAGTTTGCACCTGTGCAATAGCCTTCTTTGAGCAAGCAGCTTCCACAGTGTCTATCTAGCCCTGTGTTGTTCCCTTTGTGGTCATCTGGTCTAAAGGACATAGCAAGATAGCTAGGTGTGGTACATCTGCCAAAAACCCAGCAAGCCCATATATACTGTAACTGACATACTGTCAAGAATTATTTGACAGACAAGCCAGTTCCATGAACCTTGTCTATGGCTCACCTCCATGTCAACAAAACTTTCTTTAGACTGTGCACAGTGGCCTTCAAATTTGCAAGACAATCAGATTAACATAATATCACTAATACAAAACACTGACACAATGTGTGGCTTGGCCCAGGTGACCAGATCCTAAGGCCACCAGGCTATGATGCAAATTTGGGCTACACAAATAGCTTTAAAGCAACGTATAGAAGGGCCATTGCTTGCCCTCCCAGGTGAAGGCAAATTGTCCCTGACTGGAAGCATTAGGGTGAGACATTATAGTCATTGGCCATGACCTGTCTGGTTTATGCATGGGCCATATTGAAAGGCTCTATGTAGGGAGTATCATCCCTGCTTTTTTGTTTTGTTTTGAAGAGAAATAAAATCAAAGGAAATAAAGCAGAATAGAGTCAATCAAACAAAATAATGGACATGGTACACAACTTCAAAACAAAATACAAGGAAATCAATCATAGCTACGGTAATGCCTCTTGTTATTTTCAAAATAACTGCCCATACTCATCAGGTATAATGAAATCAAACAAAATAGTACAGAATAGAGCCAATAAAAACAAAACAATGGAAGCAATACATGACTTCAAAACAATAGTAAAACCACAGTGGCTACCATAGTGCCTCTTGTTATTGTGAAAGTAGTCACCTATACTATGAGACATCAATCAAACAAACAAAATAGGACAAAATCAATCAGAACAAAACAGGACTTCAAAACAAGATAATAGGAAATCAATAATGGCTACCATAATGTATTTTGTTAGCTTTGAAATAGCTTTCCATGTCATCAAATATAAAATTAGACAAACTCACACAGAATAAAACCAAACTAAACAGAACAATAAAAATAATATGGGATTCAAATCATAATAGATTAACAATGACCACTGCCTTCTCTTTATAGACACTTCCTCGCCTTCACTTTCACAATAATGTATTGCGCAAGTGGGATCCCATTGACTGATTTTGTTTTTTATACTAGGGAGACAACATGATATTCACCCATGTGGCTCTGAACCATTTCACCCCTGATCTCAAGTTGTATCCATTTACCAACAAGAGCTTCAAGGTTATCTTTCTTTATAGCTGAGTAGCTTTCCAATGTATAAGAGTGACACGTCTGTCTTCTGCAATCTGCAGCTGATAGGCAAGCTACCTCCACTTCTTTCTGATTTCCTGTCACATAGAGCACTGTTTCTCTCCTTCAACTTTCTGTCTATGAACCCCCTTTTGAGTTAAATGTGTTTCTTGTATAAATCATATTGATAGATCCTGTCTCCTGATCTACTCTGCCTGTGTTTCTTTTTATTGGTGAATTCAGGCCATCTGTATTAGTGATTATGGCTAAAATGCTCTGCCTTGTCTCTGTCATTCTATTTTCCTGCTGTTGGCTGCCTACATTTCATCTCCATTGAAATGTCTGCCACACTCAGTGATCCCCCTCTGCCACTGTTCCTGGAATCATGTCTTTTTTCTCTCTCTTTAAAATGCCCTTCAGTATTCTTTGTAGGGTTGGTTTGGTGGTCAGGAATTCCTTCCATTGTTCTTTGTCATAGAAGTATTTTGTTTCTCCATTAATTTTGAAAGATAGTTTGGCAGAGTACATTAATCTGGTTGGAAGTTGTTTTCTTTCAGGACTTGAATACTTGACTCCAGCCTCTTCTTGATTTGATGGTTTATGTTGAGAAATCTGTTGGTGATTCTGATAGGTTTTCCTTTGTAAGTGATCTCTTTCTTTTCTCTAACAGCTTTTAATAGTCTGTTCTTACGTTGAATTTCTGGAATCTTAATTATTATATGTCTGGGTATAGATTTATTTTGTTTATGGCTAGCTGGAGTTCTATGTGCCTCACTTATCTGAATGTCATTCCTTTCCCCACACTTGGAAAGTTTTCTGATATTATTTCTGTAAATAGACTTTTGATGTCACTTGTGTTGACCCTTGCTTTTTCGCTCACACTATTATTCTTAAGTTATATTTCTTTGGGTTGTCTTGCAGCTGTTGAATTGTTACTTCCTGGTTCTTTGTTATTTTTAAGAAATATTTCCTTTCATGATCACAAAGTGCAAACCTGTCTTCATGTTTTGAAAGTCTATCTTCAGTTTCTTTCAAGCCGGTTTGTCAGCTTTCAATGGAGTTTTAAATTTCTTGAATATCTCTTCAAATTTGTTTCATGTATTCTATTAATCTATCAGATAATCTATTTTACATTGTTCATTTAATGTTTCCCTCATTTTCTTATGCTCCTGAATTTTTTTATTATCTCTGGTTTCTTTAGAGGTGCTTAGCAATTCTTATATTATGCTTTTCATTTTTTTTTAACCTAAGTTAGGTAATTTTGTTCTAATTTCTTTTATAGCCTCATGAAGTTGTTTCTTTACTTTGGTTGCCATCACTTCAGAAATCTGAGGTGTGTGATACCCAGTCTCTTCCATGTTTACATCTCCTGGACCAGCTCTACTTGTGCTGGAGACCAGAGACTGCCTTTTGCATCTTTGTCTTGACGCATTTTTGAGTTTTTCTGACAAGTGGGTAGTGGGGTCCAGGCACTTCCCACATTGGCTACAATTTTTATGAAGTGAGACTGTTTGGTTCTTCTAGGCAGTACTAGCTATGGCTGTCTGATGGTGGTCATTGGGTATGCTGGTGTAGGGCTGTCTGTTGCTTTTTGCAGCCTGCACTGGCTCTTTGATAGCTTGTAGAGTACGCAAGAGAGTGGGGGCAGCCAGCACCTGCAGATCTGTGCTGGTCACCAGCAGAGATCCTTCAAGACAGCTCCTGGAGAGTGTGTTGGGTCAGGATCAGCCACTGTCTTTAGACTGAGCTGGCTCCAGAGGGGGAACCTCTGTGATGCCCCTGGAATATGCATGGGGGCAGGGCTCAGTCCAAGTAATTTTATCTGTGTGTACCAGCTAGGAGCTGCTGGAGGAAAGTGGCAACAGTTCTGGTTCTGGGTTTATCTGGCCTGGCTCCAAAATGGCTCCTGGCCAATTGCTCTTTTCCACAGGAGGACTGAGTCCTCTGTACTCACTCAGTGCAATCCTCTGTGTCCACTGCTTCCCTCCACTACGGTGTCTCTTTGCAGAGGCTTCTGGAGTTATCAGCTGCCATCATCACCATGACTGTGCATCCCCAGGTTCCAACAGCTCATCTCGCACAGTAGGTCTGGCTTCAGCCGAACACACCTCCAGCTACCACCTTCTTTGTTTAAGTGTTTCCTTTTTACTCTCTCTATGGGCTCTTCACCTGTCACTTTAGAGAACCCACTTCCTTACTTCTTGTCTTCCCAATGATGCTATATTGTAGCACCTGAGAGAGTCTGCTTACTCTGTTGCTTACTGTTCTGCCATATTCCTGGAAGCTGTGCTTTTAAAAAAAATTTCAATAATACCTATCCCGTATCCTCAATGTCTCCAGGCAGTTGGTACTGCTTCAAGTATACAATCCATGCCTACTTGCAGGAGAGTCAGTGGTGTCAATGGCGTAGGACTATGGTTTTTATCATGTGAATTCATCATTGGAATTCCCCCTGCACGGTGTCAAGCCAAGCACCAGTCAGTATGTCCATGCCCTAGTAGGTATTCAGCAACTGGGAAAATATAGATATCATACAGGTATAGGGGCAAGCACTCAATACTCAGAGTTACCTGGGCCTTCCAGACCATAATATAGTGACCTCCATATCTTTCTGTGCATGTAGTAAGTCCTGTAAAATGGTCTGGGTTGCCATATAGAGTGTTGACTCAGCTCTAATATCCATCAATGCTAGTCAATGCTGCACAATAAATAATCACTTCTGCATATGGCCTCTGGTCTCTTGGGACCTCAGGACCCGAGTACTTTGGCTTCCTTTCTAAATGGGGTAAAAGGAGGACAGTGTCATTTCTTCCAGCTCTACCAGGGCTGCTTTGGCCTTTTGGTCCTCCCATTGGCCAGTACTGCTATTCAGGGTGCAATTCCCTTCAGAGTCAGCAGCATATCCAAAGCCTGCCTGTCTCACTTATCTAGGGCTAGGTCAGCAGCCAGTGGTTCTGTCCAGATCTGGCATCAACTAACCTTTAGTGGCTCCACAGCCTGTCCTTGGGCAGTGGGATGGCTCCATTCACCAGAGCAACCCCTTTATTTTCTTTGACAATACAGTTTTTATAGATCTCATCTTACCATGATGTTATACTTTTATAACTTCCATCTGGCCAAGATGTCAACAGCATCATGAGTTGAGTGCTCTGTAAAGAGGGCTAGAAGGACTGCCACTGACTTGAACATGCCAGCGAGCCACTCAGCAGGACCCTGCCCTTCATGTGTGCCAGTTCCTCATCTGGTACTTCAGTGGGCAAACATCATCTGCCGTGTACCTGTTTCATGAAGCACAATTATTGAATCTAGATAGTGACTTGCTCTGGCAGATCACCTGGATTTTCTCAAACCAGACAAGTTATTGCCATCAACCAATTTATCACGGTCTGATTATATATGTACTTCTGAGCCTGTCCTCTGCACATCCTGTGGGACACATCTCACAGAGTAGGTGCTGGCTATGTTGGCTCTTTGGAACCATCTCCTGTGGGCTTAACTGTATTATCAGCACCATTGTCCCGTAGCCAGTCGTCACATAGGCACTGTTCCATCCGCTTTCTGTTTTAATTGTTTTTAAAGCTTGTAAGTTTGTAAGGCTCTGAACAGACTATTTCTCAGTTCTTTGGGGCCTCTCAGATTTTCAAGAAGGTGGCTAGAGGTGGCTACATGAAGAGGCTCATGATTTTTTCTGGTCTCTGGGTGCTGTGTTCATGGCCATCCATAGAGCCATTTATGTTAAGGTACCAAAGTCAGTTTGTTTGCCTTCTTAATAAGACGGTGTGGTTGTAACAAGGACCACCAACATGAAAGCCATTTTTTTGGACAATGATCACAATGTTTTGGATAGGTAAGCTACTGGCCTCTCCCAAGGACTAATAGTCTGAGTTGGCATATAGAAACCATAATGTCCAAAAAAGAAGAGATCAATCACAGTGGCACTGGCATCTCAAAGGTTTTGAACTGGCTTTACAGGCAGGAGAGGTATATTTTAGCAGTTTGACACTATCATCACAGTGACCAGCTATGTATTGCAGGGACCAGCTGTTTTTTAAGAGACAAGAACAATTGGATCTGGAACAGGAACTATTACCTGGGCAACTAACAAACTGAAGTATTTGGAGGCATTTTTGTTTGTCTGTTTGTTTCTCTTATCTTGGTCACCTTTTAACGTAAAATAGAAGTCAGTGGCATTAGTATTGTAGAGAGAGACAGTAAAGAACACATTATATGTAATTATAGAACATGCTAAGTGAAAAACACACTAAGACTGACAATATTTTTATGTGAAGACAGAGAAACACAAATATGGGGAAAATAAAAGATGAACAAGGAAGGAGAAAAAGAAAGACAAGTGTGAAAGAATGGAGTAAGAAAAAAGAAAAGAAAAATTAGGATTTTGTAAAATAATTAAACGGACAAGTTCAGAACTCAGAACAGCTATAATATCTATTATAAACAACAATACAAACTGACTAACATTAGCTAAATTAGTTCTCAGAATGTGTGGTAGGCAGAATTCAAAGATGGCCCTACAATACCTGCCCTCTGGTGTTATTCTTGTCATTATGTCATTTCACATGCCAAGGGGATTTTGGAAGTATATTTAAGGTTCTGGTCAGTTGATGTTAAAATGGAGATTATCTGAGTAGCTAACCTAATTATATGAATTCTTTAAAAGCAATGTATTTCCTTGACTGATAATAGAAGAAATCATGAAGATTCTCTTTGATCAGCCTGGAAGATGCAAATTCCAGGCTGTAAACTGCTTACAGGGGCCTCGTGGAAAGAGTCTGGGAATAACCTAGGAGCAGAAGTAGCTGGTAAGGAAAGACAGACCTCAGAGCTTCAAGTGCAAGGAGCTGAACTCTGCTAACAGCACATACGGACTTCCTCCTAGAACTGCCAGGCTCAGCAGACAAAGAAGTTAACTTCAAACTTATGGTATCCTGAGCAAGGAAACTTATCCTTACTGCATGGGATGATGACTTACAGAACTGTGAGTCAGTAAATGGGTTTTAAGCTACTGAGTTGTAATTTGTTACCTAGCAACGGAAAACCACTATAGCGTAGGTGCCAATATACAAAAAAATAGCTACAAAGCCAAAATAATTATAACTTGCTCAATCAGCTAAAACTCTTTTTTGATTGACTTCTGGGTCACAAGTTGGTTTACATTTAAGAGTCACATTATAAAATTGCGGAATTTCCTAACATTGATCATAATAGCTAAGGAAAACAAGAAAGAAAACTTTGCACAGAAACTGTGATTTCATTTAATACAGATTTAGTATATAATAGTATAGTATTGTTGTACAATATTCAGGTAAGATGTTTGGGGGTGTGTGTTCATAATTAAGCCACTTTTAAAACTTTATTTTTATCTCTTTGAGGCAGGGTTTCACTATGCAATTCAGGCTGGCCTTGAACTCACTTTGTCACCCAAGGCCCCTCAAACTCACAGTGACCCTCCTGCATCACCTTCCCGCGTGCTGGGATCACAGGTATATGCCACCACACCCGAACTTTAAGCCAAGTTTTGAGGGGGATTATTAAAAAGAATTTTGGGAGCCATTTGTTTTTAAAGGCAGGAAATAATTTTGCATTACCTTCAACCGTTTCTTTTTGTGAATTTCAATCTTCTTTACTCAGGTTTTCTTGGAGCAAATTTTTCCTGTAGTCAAAACTTAATGACAAGTAGCGAAACAGACACAGTGAAATTAAACCTTGTGTGTTTTATTCCATTTTTAAGTGATAAGCTGCAGTTCAATATAAGGATCCCAGGAAAACGAACGGACAGTAAGTTTGAAAAAGTGGAAAAACATAATTAGTGTGCTTCTCCCTTTGTACTTTGTGGGCAGCTCTTCCTTCCTTTGCTGTATTACCTTGTTCTAAACATCAAGGTTCTGGTCAAGGACAGTTTTAAGGAATTAGCAGCAGCGTCGGGTTTTTCCTGTCTCATCAGCAACTGTCCTTGTAGTCCTCTGCTGTGGATAACGCCACCATTCCCCCAGTGCCCAAGACTCCAGAGGTCTGAGTCACCCTCCACCCTCCTTTCTCTAATCCCTCATATCCTACATTCAGTTGCCAAAGTCCTATAAATTCATCTTTTATTGCTCCCTGACCCTGCTGCCATTAACTTAAGTCCTTGTTAGGCTTTGCCAGGAGTCCTTAGGTCATTGAGTTGTCTGATTTTCTATCATAATCCATTCCGCAAATCACTTACAGAACATTCTTTCTAAAATACTATACAGTTCTAATCTTGGCTTTTTTTTCACTCAGGGATTTTCTCCTTTGGCCCACGAAATACAGTCCAGACTCCTTAGTTTGGTAATTTCCTCCACAATGCATGCCCGGTTATTTTCTTATTTTTTGGTTCTTTCTCCACATGCATTCCACTCTGTAGCTGAGTTAGACTTCTGTGTCCCTTGAAATATGAATTTTGGAATCCAAACGAGTTGCAATTAAATCCTGATTCCACAAATTACTGGCTTTGTGAACCTGGGTAATCTCCTGAGTCTGTCTCAGTTTCGATTTCATTGTCTGTAAAAACACGGTAATGCTATCTCTCACAAAGAGTCATTGTGGGATTAAATATGAGGATATATGTAAATTTCTGGGCATAAGACTTGGCACACAAATGGTGAAAAAATAATGCATTTTACTCTTATTTTTCCTTCTCTCTCTCCCTATTTCCCCTTTTTATTTTTTGTGCATTGTATACATGTTCACATTTCTAGTCTCACACCTGGCATTTTGTCTCCTTGCTTTTGTGTGCAATGCTTTCCCCACAGAGTTCCTTACCTTCTATTTTTGTCCATTTATTCCCACGCTAGCCTTCATGGTGGTGACTCCCCTGCAAGGTTTCAGCTGTCTAACCCAGGCTGGTAACTTCCTTTCCTTTGTAGATATTGGCTTAGGAAACTTGAAATGGCCCACTCCTGGCAGGTAGGAGGCAAAGGCAATCTGCTGCTAACAGCTTTATCTTTTCAATGAAAGAAACCATCCCCCTTCATCATTTGTACTTGTCTGGGTGTGATGTGTGAACTACCAGTACCCAACAGGGCAGAAGTGCCTCTGAGAAACCCTCGGGAGAAAATGAAGAGAACTGGGATCATGAAGCTATCATGCTGTGCCCAGAACCTTCTTTATCTCTGGGCTTCTTCTTGTAGCAAATAAAAACCCTTGCTGGAGCCCACCCAAATTGCAGCTTTCTTTCTTCTTGTAATCAATCAAAAAGGCTAGGTGCCACTTTCTTGGTGAAGTGGTCCACGGTTTCTATGGCAGGCATGATGGTTTTCTCTCCCCCAATCTTGTTTTCCCATGGCATCACCAGGCCTCTCTTCTGCATATGTCTCAGTTGCCGTGGAGGGAGCCTGTGTGCAGTGTCCCTGTGTCACTGGCAGGGCTTCATGGAAGGCAGCGACCGCATCTCAGTCTCCTTAGTATGCTCTGCAGAGCATTCCATGGTATCTTGTTCAATAACACTTTTGTAAGTTGCATTTTATAATTTGGGTAAAATTTAATTATTTGCTTAAAGGTCAATCATCCTAATATACAGATGTATAGGTTCCTTTCCAAAGTTTCTTGCATAAGAATATCTTAAGAAATAAAGTCTGTAGAGGGAGAAATCTAATGTCCTTTAACAAGTGGCTCCCTGATGGGAGAGAACCTAAGAAGTTAAGAACAGAGGAGGGAGGGCTAGAGAAATGGGGTCTAGGTGCTTAGTAGAACCTGTCAGCGACACTGGTGAACATCCTGACACAGGCCCAGGGATGTGGGCAATGGTACTTTCAGATGCGATGATGCCCTAGTTTGTGACCCAGGTGAATGATTGTCTTTTACTGATCTATTTGTGGAGCAGGAGGCTAGAAAGTTATGGAAGTGTCTTTTGAAAATAAGAAATAACAAACTATATTCTTTTTCCAACTTGAACCTCTTCTCTATTTTTTTTCAGCCTCCAAACAAGAGTTGCCTTCCTGACATTCACATTCAAGAACATGAAAGACTAAACGGCTCTGACTTTATTGCCATGTGACACTAATTCCTTGGTCTAAAGCCCTGATAAGATATTAAACTTTTAATGTTGTTATTTTTAATCCAAAAATACATCATGGTCTTCATTAGTGTGAGAAATAAGTCCCTCGATCTGTCAAGAACTTGAGTTTTTAGGCAAGGTCAGGAACATCTCTCCCCAGGGCAGAATTATACAGAGGGCAGATTCTCGGGTAGGTTACTTAACTGTATGGGGTCCTGCGATGGGGAGATTTAACTCCGGTTACTTCTCAATGTCTTTCGGCCCTCTGATGTTACGACAGATTCCTCTGTCACATCACAGGCTCTGAGCAGGCACTTGCAGGCATCAGGAAACCTGACCAGAGTGTGGAGGAGGGAGAGGTGGGAAGCTCTGGGGAGGGGCTAAGGAGGTGGGCTCACTTCTGTTCACTGCTTCTCTGATGTCAGGCTTGGCACATAGACTTAGGCTTTGAAGGACCGAGGCTATGGCTTCCCACTGTGGGGCAGGTTGGGTGGTTTACAGCGCCTTGGCCCAGAGGAGGCCCCACAGGCAGGGAGACAGAGAAGGGTACGGACCGCGTGTGGGGGAGCGGGTGCATTTATAACTGGGCATGCCTGTTAGTTATGACTGCATCTCGGCAGCTGCCTGGCTCTTTAGCTAACACTCCTTACTGCCCCGCTGGCAAGGATCCCAGAGCAAGGCCTTTCCTCTCTGTGTCTGTCAGAGATCCTTGCTAAGCAACTAAGGGCTCCCAAAATGAGTGCATAAAGCAAAGCAGTGAAGTTCGACACTTCTCAGGGTCCACATTACCAGCCATCTCTGGTTTTAGGAAGACCTTGATCCACCTAGGTGATTTACAAGTTCTCCCTAACACTTTAGTAATTAGTTACCTCCTTTGGTTTCGTTATTCAGTTATATTCATTGCCACAACAAATGTTTTTTAAGTACCTACTTGGTGCCAGGTATCTTTGCACTGGGAACACAAAAAAATGGTGGACCAGAGAAAAACACTCTCTACAGTTAATTAAGTTTATAATAAAAATAAAATAAAAGCAGAAAGTTAAAGACTTCATGATTGTTTGAGTGCCTCTGAGACAGGTGAGAAGTGCTGAATTCTCCCATTTCCTGTACCAGCTGCATGGGGCATGGCTTGGCTGGAAGCTATTGCGCCTCAGCCCCTTGGGTCATTTCTCCCTGAGGACAGGGACAACTTAGCCCAGTGTCCTCCCTGGCTATGTGGCAACCACTGTGTTCCACTCCGCTCCAACAGGAGTACAGCTCAATTGTCAGCACAGTGCCCTGCTCCTGCCACGTCAGATGCTACTGTTGTCTTTTTGAAGAAAGGCTACTCTGGGGTGGCTAAGATCAGGGAGGGGATGATGGGGGGCCATTGTTAACCTTCCAGCCCCAAAGCTAACCTTCCAGACTATTTCCTGGTATCAGCCCTGCCCCTTTAGGGGATTGCCACCATGACCCCTGAGGTTGCTCTGGAACCTAGCTCCAGTCATAGGCCTACTTGGACCAATCACAGGTCTGCAGCTGCTATATAAGCAGTGCTCCCCAGCCGTTTCTTGGGTGATATGGGAGGCCTCTCTCCCACACACTGATTCCTGCGTGCTGCAGCACGGGCCTGTTAAAATAAAGACTTGCTTTGGCAGTCCTGTAAACCTGTTTCTTATTTATAATTTCTCCAGTAGTATGGGCTCCAGAACTCCTGTAAATCTACTTGGGATTCTTATCTGAGGAGCTTGGATTCTGCAGTCAGTTCAAAAGAATAATAAATACTACGTGCTATTAGCACCAAAGCGCTGCAGAGACAAGCAGCCAATGAAAGTCAGCCACAGAGAGCAGCACCTGGCAGAGTCAACCGATGGTGCAGTGCCCAGCAGCTGACTGGGTCAACTGTTGGCATCCAGCATCAGCCGGTGTCATCTGGTGACATCAGTCTTGCTGGCTGAGCTGCACTTTGTTGATCCATGGTTTCCATCTGAATTGAACAAAAGAATCCTAGGCTCATTGGCTATTGGTCTTTCAGGCTAGAGGGCTCCCCCCTACCAGATATGATCAGGTCAAGCTTTTTCAAACCTTTTATATCTCATCTCCACACATCATCCTCACTCATAATCCTCCAAATATATCTGACAAGGTAAAGTTTTCTCCTCCAAAATTTTGGTGCAAGCTAATTAGCACTGGGAGGACCAGAATCACTATTTATTCAATTTATTGACAATGTTTATGTATTTTACTGTAGATAAATTATTGTGCTGGATTTAGTGGTCTGGCTTCAGACCCTGTTTAAGAAACAGTATGAACACTGTGTAACCTTTCTAACATTTAAAATCCCTAAATTTTGAGATATCCTAATGTTTTGCATGAAGGATTGTGAAGCAGTACTACCTAAATTTCTTGTGTACTCTTTAGCTAGCTCATTTATTTTCTTGTTTCCTGACAAAGAATGATAACAGAGGCCCTATCCTCCTTGGTTCCTCTATCTAGGATCTGAAGCAGTAACCTGACACTTTTAATAAGTAGTAGTTCAGTGAACAAATGCTTTAACCCTAGTGTTCTAGTGCAGGTTTGTCTGAAGGAAGGGAAGGTGACATCACAGATGGCTTCTTTGAGAGAACTGATGACAAATCTAAGATTTACTTAATTACCTAAGTGTTATGATTTGGATCTGAAAGATCCTTCAATAGCTTTGCTATCACAGGCTCGGCCCCTGGTACAGCATTGTTCTGAAGTGTGACCTAGGGAGGTGATTGGATCATAACAGCACCAACATTGTTCATGCTGAGTGTTCACAGCTGAGTGGACCTTTAGGAGGTGCCAACATGGAAGAAGGTCATCACTAGGCGTGCACTTTTAAAGAATATATCCTGGCTCTTGCTGTCTTTCTCTCTGCTTCTTAGCTAACATAAAATGAACAGTTTTCTTATACTATGCCTTTCTGCTATGATGCTTCTGTCTCACTACAGGCCTAAAATCAATGAAGTCTGCTGATAACAGATTGATGTCTCTGTGAAACCATGAGCCATATTGGAAAAAAAAAAAAAGAACCCTTCTTCTAAGTCATTATTCCAAGGTATTTTGTCACAGCAACAGAAAGCCAACAAACACTGTAAGCAAAAATTAAGAATGGGGAAGACAACTTATATACTAAGAACAATGGTAGATTGGAGGGGAATGAAATTTCAGAGAGGCTGCAACTGAGAATTTAAGAAAGATGCAGCTAACTGGGCATGGTGGCACACATTATAATCTCAGAATTCGGGATGCTCAGGCAGGAGGATCACTGAATTTGAGGTCTGGGCTACATAAGCAAATCAAGGCCAGCCTGCACTAAATATTGAAACCATGTCTTAAAAAAATAATGGAATTTGATAGCAAGTGTAGAATTAACATAATTTTTAAGACAATTAAGAAAATTAAGAATTATGTTTAAAAATTTGGATTTATCACTTGGGCAAGAGGAGCAATGATTTTATAAAGATATCAGCTTGATCCTGGCACCATTCTATAAAGCAGGTACAGTTATTCTGTTGTCTACTTAACAAACTTCAGAGTCATAGGTGTCTAAAGGACCTGACTTTGTGGCAGAGCTGTGACAATAGCCCAGGTGGGCTGGCTCTGCCATCCGTGCTTCCTTTTAGAAGAACAATGAAAATATCTTACGTGAAGCAGAGCATCTTTGGAGATGGGAAGTTGCACCTTTGCCATGAGATGGCTCCTCCAGTGTTGGGGTTGGCTGGAGCACTAAGGTGATGGGGCCCACGTTGGGGGTTTGGCCTCCGAGTGGGCTGGTTAATTTGGCCAAGTCTGGAGACTGAGTCTGGGCTTCCCTCTCCATTAGTACTTTTACCACTTATCACCAATGCTCTGGCTGCACAGGGTGAGGGTGAGATGGAGCAGATGACCCCTGAGCAAGCGTCACTGCTTCAGGCAAAGAAGCAGACAGACCAGACTGTTTTGAACTGGCAGCACCATTCATATGCACAGAGCACTGTCATTAGCTGTGACACTCAGGCATGTGATATGACACTTGGTCCCTCCAGGTAACTAAGAAATAGATTTGCAAACAAACAAAACAAGACAAACCAAGTACACCCTTTAGAAGAATTTAAAAACCATATCCAGAAATCATATCTAGACCCCTGCATTCTTTCATCTTCTTTGACAAAATCAACCATTCTTTGTTTTCTGTCTTGTAAATTCTAAGAATGTATCTTTAATAAGTATGTGTTACTTTAAACCTACCTCATGCGAGCATGCATTTGTGTATCCTAAAATGAAAAATGGCTAAATTGTATATATTTAACATAGTTCATTATTTCTATTATTCTAGAAACTTAACATTTTCAAAAGTTTCTTTGAGTAATAGCGTAATTCCTGGGCTACCTGATCCAGCAAAGGCCTGGATTTGAACTTCACAAGTGGTTGGATCATTAGAATCATTCAAATTTCACAGACAGACAGACAGACAGACAGACAGACACACACACACAAACACACACACACACACACTGAAGTGATGGCTCATTTCTGTATTCTGTTCTAAGGCATTTGGTATGGCTGGGGTTTTTCTTTGTTTATCTTTGTTAACCTTAGGAGCCCTTCCTTCAAAGAGAAAAGAGGTCCATCATGTTGGCTTCTGGTAGAGGTCCTTATAAAGATTTAGAAGGAAGCCACCTGCAAATTGGGCATCAGCACTGCAATCTAATACTCTTCATGTTGGTTTTAGAGTCAGAAGATCAAGATTTTACGGTCAACTCTATTCTCTGGTGGCTGTGAACCCTTGGAAGGTTCTTATTAAGGCTAATTTCCCTGAGCTCCAATTTTCTCATCTACAGAGTGAGACAATATCTATTTCATGAGGATGGTATGAGGATTAAAGGAAATTATACATGTAAAACATACATTGAAAGAATTGTCCCAATGTCTGCTATGAATATTAACTATAAATACCACGAATGGGCAAAACTAAAGAATTTTCTAAATGTAAGAGTAAACTCAGATATATTTGGACAATTTAAGTGTAAGAAGTGACTAAATGGGTCCTTTAGAATAATTCCCACTCTCATTTGTATGGTTTAGAAAAGCTGGGTCATAACAAGTCTAACTGAGTTAATGAGGAATTTGAGCAAATGCTAGCTTTTTAGTATCTTTTTTCTTATTACCAAGGATTGCACTCATGACCTCGTGTTTGCCAGGCAGGCACTTACACTGCTGAGCTAAATTCCCGGCACATTTTAATATCATAAGAAAAGAAAAACCCTTAGAGGAATACTATATTTAACATTTAGCATGCTAGGTAAAATTATTGGTAATCCAGATTTAAAAAAAAAACTTAAAGGAGCTAGAAGCAAAATGAGTGCTGGTTACATTTCAAATATTGTTATGAAATAACATTATTTGGGCAATTTGGATGATAAAAGTTCAGTTCTGGGGGGCCAGCTATTTTTCAGGGAAGCTCATAACACAGATTGTGCATTCAGGAAAATCTATCCTTATCATTCTGAGTTAATATTTTTATGTCCAAGATCTTAGCCTGAATGTGGTTATCCCTCTGTACCCTCAATAGGACCTGGGATTGTATTGTATCATTAATCAATAAGGCTGTGCATGTCAAAATATAGCACCATCCCTTAAGTAAGCACTCAATAAATGTTTATTGTATTTATAGAGTATTTTGAAAAATTAAAAAACCCCAGTTTTTCCATCTATGTCTGCCAATATCCTTTACCCTAAGAGAGATACAACCAACAATAAGTAAAAACCATAATACTGTTATTTTGACTCCATGTCTATTTCTCTCCTCATAAAAGTGTGGATGAAATAAAAGGACTTAGGCATGCAGTTGCTACAGGACCAGGACCCACAGCTTGTGAAATCCCCAGCATGGGCTTGGGGTTTATGTGCTGGAGATTTTGCAAGTGCTTGAACTCAGAATGAGATGAAAGGAAAGAAGAAAAAAAAGAAAGCCAGCCGGACACTGCATAGCATCCCACAGCACTTACGATGTGGTGCCTTTGTGGAAAGGACTCTGAAGTGGAGAAAAAAAATATTAAAGTAATGGGAGTTGTACCAAACCTGCAAAAGAGTGGAGGACATTCTTTGTTTGTTGAAGAAAAGGCAGTCTGTCCATTCAGGAAATGGGCAGGGGCCAGAGGACAAGAAGAAACAAATAAACAGGTAAGATATGCTGTGATAATGCTCAGAGTCTCCCGTGAGCCACATGCAGGAAACTGCTTGTCACCTGCATCAAGAAACTACAACACCGACTTAAGCCTCCCCATAGCAACCCACCTATTTACCGCCCAGAAGGCTCAGCCAGAGACAGCTACAGTGTTGACTGAGCTGGGAGGCTGTCTCAGTGGGGCCCATAAAGGGAAGAAATCCGCAAGGACTTCAGAGCCGGAGGACAGTAAAACACTTATGTTCAGAGGTGCTCAACTATAGACTTAGGCTGCGTTCCCTGGGGAGGCCCAGGGCCTCCAGAAATCTGGCCTGGAGCAGAGAACACAGGCGTAGAGCAGAACTGTCCACTCCCTTGCTTGGCTCAGGGTGCAGAGCATGGTTTATGGATGGGCAGAAGGGGAACACAGTTTGTGCTTCCTGGCTCAGCTCTACAAAGCCCAGTGGTCCAAAAGAGACACATGCTCCCTCTAGAGATGAATGGTGTGAAACTGTGAAGGCAAATATGGCTCGTTCTGCCTCTGTCGATGTCAAACACTCAATTGAAAAGCAATCTTATAAAGAGAGCCTTATTGTATAATAACACTGAAGAAGGGTTGGGAGTCTCTGGGGATCAAGTGTACACAGACGTTATTTTGATAGGCCTGTAAGCGGTGCTGTTATTAAGCCCGAGAAGGTAAACAGCTTTCCTCTTAGCATGGTTCATTGGCTGGATCAAAGCTTAAACGGCGATAAAGAGGTGGAGAAAGAAGATACAGAGTCTGAGTTTTCAGAACTCCTCAGCCTGCAAGCCATTTCTGAAATGAGCAAAGTGGCACAGTGACATCGATAAGCTTGGTTGTGAGACTGCAGGGGCCACCAGGAGAGCTGGTGTCGAGGGACCGCAGGCTGCAAATCCAGGAGGCAGGAGGTCTGGGGAGAGGGCGGGAAGGCAGAGGTGTGAAGAAGGAACCGCCAGGATGTCTTTCTTTTCTTCTGTCACTCTCATAATTCAGGAAGTGCTCTTACCTTCAAAGATGTGGGTGATGGAACATAAGGACGCAGAGGAGAGGCGCCGGGGGAAGGAGGAGATGAAGGTCAGGGAGAGGAGGGTGTGCGAGCACCGTGGAGGGCGCTCTGAAGCCTTCAGATGCAAACATGTGCTAATACCTGGGGCCCTGGGAAGTTGTTCTTCCTGTCCTTGTTCCACTGCAAGCTTTGATCCTACTGCTTTGTGTTGCAACCTAAAGTCCTGTTTCAGCTTTGGGTGAATGATTGACAATCTTGGATCTCACCCAGCTGGTGCCCACGGGGAGGGCCAGTGCAATGAGAGGTTAGGATTGGCAAACTTCCATATTCTCCTTCCTTGCCCTCCCTTCCCTCCCCTCCCCTCCCCTTCCCTCCCCTCCCCTCCCCTCCCCTTCCTTCCCCTCCCCTCCCCTTCCCTTCCCTTCCCTTCCCTCCCCTCCCCTCCCCTTTCCTCCCCTCCCCTCCCCTCCCCTCCCCTCTTCCCTTATCCTCCCCTCCCCTCTTCTCTTCTCCTTTCCTCTTCTCTTTCCCTCTGTTGGTTCTGGTTTTGGTGCTGAGGGTTGAACCCACTCTACCACTAAAGCACACCCCCATATATTCTCCATAAAGAGACCATTTAAAAAAGTTGATTTTCCTTTTCCTTTTCTCCCCATCCCATTCCTTCCCCTTTATTGGTGGTGTTTTTCTATTTAAGTGTACAGAACTTCAATGTAACTTCTTGGGGCAGTGGTTATTCTTTTTCGAAACCATTAACATAAGGAGGAGAAAACTTCTAAATTCGGGCTATGGCAAAGCAAGGCACTTTCCTGGGACTGTTCTCACCCGAGCTAACCTCCTGCCACCCTCCGTCCCGCCTCCCCCTCCTGGCCTCACTTAAGATGAAAGTCAAGGTATCCTTTAACACACAGTTGTGAGAAAGACTTTGCCCAATCCCAAGCGCCTTGGCATATGCTGCACTTAGAAACAACACAATTTTTCTTCAGTTACCACCGTGGCGACTAAAGAAAGGGATACTGAGCACATGAATTGCAGGGCACTGGGGAAATGAAGACAGTTAAGCAAATATTAGTTCACACATGGTGATCCTTTCCTTTATGTACACTGTGAACTAAAACAACAGTCTCTTAGCAGAGTGGTTGGACTGGAAGTGTTCTGACACACATTTAAAAAAATGAAAAAGAACATTTTAAATAGCAGCCTGTCTCTGTGCTATACAAAGTTCCCGAAAGTCTCGGGATGAAATTAATGGACTCTCAAGGTGTTTGCTTATAGTGCTGGGATAATGTTAACTAGCATATGTTTAGTGACTTGGTGACGTTGGAATTCTAAAGGTGATAAAAGACAAGGAAATGTGCCCTGTTTGCCTACTGACAGGGAGTTAGTACATTAATGAGGAAATATTGGAGCTAACTAGACCAAGTTCATTATTTTTCTGCTGCTAAAATTTTGTTTGGATAACTGAAGATGAAGTGGAAAAAGGAAACATTCATGTCTTATATGGAAGGAAAGACCTGGTTGCTTCTGATATTGGAGAACACATTTTTCTGAGAGTATTCATCCGAGTGAAAATATTACCTTTGTGTCTCTGCCAATAGGCGCGTTCTCATTTGTGATTCAGGATTATTTGTTCTGTTGTGGTTGTTTGATTCTCTTAAAATTCTTCTCTTTTTCTTTAGGGCTTGCTTGGCTTTCAAATTCCAGCTGATGTACATGGCTGAATAATTACCTAGAAAATGAAGCTCAGCGTGGGCCTCTGGCTTTGAGACCATTGAAGCTGCTCTTTGTTCTAAGGTTACACACATCTTCCCATTTGGAAATGGATATGTGCGTTTTTAATGTGGAATCAGGCAGTAAGTTAAGTTCGCATGTTGGAAAGCAGCGTAACTGAATGCCTTTCGTTGTACAGCAAGCTGAGGCATGAAAATGACATCAAGAGTAGAGGAAGGATGCGCTAGGATCCCAGGCTAATCTGTGGGGCTGCCCTAGGATCTGAGGGTCGGGGAACTGGTCCCCTGTCGTCCATTCCCCTAGGCTAATCAGAGTATGCTCATACCTGATTTGCACACAGCAGATTTAATGTCCCCAGGCTATCAGCCCAGGCTCTTCACAGTATGATCCTCCTTTGCCCCCCTTTCCACTCAGCCTTGGGCTCTGGCTGTGTTCTCTGTATTCCTCAGATCTCTGCCTTGTGTCTCACTCTTATTTTTTATACCATATCTTTCTCATAGCTATTGGATTCTGAGGTATTATTTTCATAAATCTCTCCTTTTGTTACTGAAGTAATTGTTTCTCTTGTCTTCCTTTTAGTTAAGTCTAAAATTTCTTTGGAGTGGAGCAAAAGCCATGATTTAATTCTCAATAAATGCTTATTGCCTAAATGGATAAACAGAATGAGACTCAAGAAAAGGAGCAGGTTACAGTTGGAAAAACAAATGAACAGTTAAATTTTTCAGCTTAGCATGTATTTTTTTCTTTATTTCCTTCTCAAAAAAGGTAGATTTTTAGGGGCTTCTGCACCTCTCCTGGAAGCTGAGGTGCTTCCAGGGTAGCAGTCTCCATCAGTCTAATGAGAGTAAAAATGAAAATAATTTGATTGAAATGTGAGACAGGTGCATGATTTCTGAATGTGTATCCTCAGATGTGGGCAGCTGTTTTGTGGCCATGAGGTGGGCAGCCTGAGGAAGATGCTGACTCAGAGTGTGGGCAGATGGAAAGAAACAGGTCCCTAGTGATGTCGTTGATACGGAGCGTGAGGTCAAGCCAGAGCCTGCGCCAGCCTGGTCTCACACTCTAAGTCAGAAAAGTCCTCCTTCAAATGGCTTTGGGCTCAGTGATTCTGTCTTTGAAGCCTAAGTTGTCCTAACTAATACAGAGCATTACACATATCCTGCCTTCCACAAATGTCTGGAAGCATGAATGAGGAAATATGGTTAACTGTCTGGAAATAGAACCCAGGGCTCTGCATATGGAGTCCAAAGCCCTTCTGGTTAAATCATACTTTGTCATGGGCATTTTCAATACTGCTACTTTCACTTCTAGTTAGAAATGTGATAAAAAAAAATTCTTAGCAATTCACAGTTTACTACTTGATGTTGAATCTGCATATATCTGCAGTATGGCTCAAAAGTTGAATTTACAGTATGAGCCTGTAAAGATAATATGCAAATTTGTGTCACAGAATGTTCAAATTGAACATTTGAGACTTGCTTTTCTGTTTTGTTTTGTTTATTTAAGCAGGACTGTAACTTTAGTGCCTGTGGCCCTGTTTTTCTTCCTAAAAATCACTGAGACCAAATATAGGAGAATGAATTAAGTTTCTACTTCTAAGTAGAGAATATCTAGTTTTATGAAACCTGACGAGAACCATACATCAACTGTTCTATCAGTAGCTAAGTGATTAAGATGAGTTTACAAATGAGGATTTACAAAAAGTATTTCAGACAATTTGCAATGAAGACAACTTTAGTAAAAATGCTAACATGCACCAAACACCATGATATCAAAGGATTATAGGAGAGCACAGGCATGGATCTATGTGTTTGGCTGCAAACTATAACATAGCATCTTCACATTCTTGCTGGGCTGATGCATCCCCGCTCAGTCTGTTGTTCAGCAGTGGAACTGCACGCTGACTATGATCCCCCAAGGAAGCATTTATGACAAGCATGGTAAGCTCTGGTAAGTGTCTTGCAGTCTAAATAAACTTCGGCAGTGATTTGGGAGCCAGTAGGAGGCAAAGTTTATCATTTTTGGTTCCTTGTGAAGAATCACTAAGAACATTCTGTTTACTTCTGCAGAGAAGTGGTTTTGATGAGTCCAAGCTCAAGACGGCACTAGGGAGTCCCAACTGCTTAATACAGGGAGGCTTGGAAAGTCCTTCCCTTCCTGACACTGTGTCTAGGATGCTGCTCCTTCCTGCTCTTTACTTTCCCAGGAGCATCAGCTGCATCTGCAACACTTACCCTGACACTTGGAAAACAGACAAATAGCCTTTTCTTTTACTGCCACAAATGCCACTTAGCCAACCAGCCACTAGGTCATGCTCATGTGCAGTGCAAGCTTCCTTTCTTCTGGGCTCGGCCTCACCTTCCCAGTGAGCCACAGCTGTCCCCCGGGAGCCTGTTGTCCCGCACTTACATTTTCAGTCAGTGGTAAAGATAAAGCTCTTATTTTCCAAGTAAGTTCATTGCACAAACATGAAGTTTCCATGTTGGAAAATTTTGTTAACTAGAATCCATGAGAGGAGCTAACATTTCCATAATTCATAAAAGAATACTTCTTTATAGAAAATACCCTGTGATATGTTTATTTGCTCATATAGAATAGAATACTGTTATCTCCAGTACCACAGAATACTTCTCTTTCACATGTTCTTAAAAAAAAATCCATGTTATTCTCTCCCAGGTTTTATTAGTGGCATGTAACAAAACTCTCAAAGTCAACATTATGAGAGGAGGATGGAGAAATGTGAAGGATGTGTTTAAGAAGCACTGCACTGATCAGTCATAGTAGAAAATAAACTCACTCTAAAATTACTTTATTAGCTGCAAGTAATATAGGAATATTCCTGGATAAGAAATCTCAGAAGATTCACATTTTTAAGGCAGGCCATGGCTTATCATTCCAAAGTTAAGACCTATCGGCGTTTTCTTCAAGTGTTCAGAAACTATACCCACAGTTCAAACATTCCATCTCATGATACATACAGGACATAGATGAGATTAGTGGTTTATTATGCTTATCATGCCAATGCAAAGAAATGATTCTTCAAAGCATGCTTGTCCTTCATGGATTTGGTCTGAAAAAGATGAGAACTCCTGCTTCTCAAGGGTGTTTTATTGAGCAAAGCCTTGAGGTGAGGCAGGCTAACGGTGGGACAGAAGTATAATCAATCAATAAGATTATAAGTGTAAGTGAATAAGTATATTTACTTAGGTAATACTGATTCAATGACAGCTCCTAGGATGGGTGTGAGGTGAGTGAAGCTATGATCAGCCAGAAATACAAAACAAGAATGGTCGCTAGGGTAATATTGATTAAATGGGGATTGAATGGGGAAAACAGGTCATGGTAGATAGCACACCTGGGCAGACAAGGACTTGCCTGGAAGGGGTGGGTTAAGGATGTTTGTTCCTTTACCCCAAGGTGATTGATGCCTGAATAGAGTATCAGTCCCTGCTGTTTATCCCTAAGGTGAATCGTTCCTGTTTTTCTTGAAGCCCAGCTTTAAGTGAATGCGCTCCAGCCACAGTGGTCTCCTGCAATGACCTCTCAAGGATCCGGTCTTGTCTGACTGCCTACAACATTTCTACTAACTTAGCTGTCTGTAATATTCCCCCCTCTGAAGTAGTACCTGTAACTGTCATGAAGGCCCAAGGGTCAAAGCTGATCTGGCTACTTCCGGCTGAAGAGGGTGGCAGTTGTGATCTCGGCATTCAGATATCCACAGAGGGCCTATCTAGAGCCCTTGACGGACACCAAGCGTCCTTGATGACTGCTTTCTGCAGTATGTCCTGCTTCATCCTGTTCCCCTTCCAGGGAAGGGTATTTCACTGGTGCAGCTGTGGATCAGCCCAGTTGGCCTTGGGTTTTCCCCTTTGAATTTCCACAAATGTACCTCGAAGTCTAATAGGAAAGTCGAGGTCATTCAGTGTAAAAACTCTAACAATGAAGAGAATGTGCTTTGTAGTCAAGCAGTGCTGTGTTAGAGCCCGCTCTGCTCTCACCAGCTGTGTGAGCTCAAGTTTTCAGACTCATTTCCTCATTTGTAACGAGGGGGTGAAAATCCTTCTCTGTTAGGCTGGATGGGAAGACTGAATGGAATACTAACATATCTAAGGAATGTAACATACTGCCTGGCTCCCAGTAAACACATAGTATATTTATTATTATTTTAATTTTGAACCTGTGGGAAAGAAGCCTGCTTTCTAAAGTTTATTTTCATAAACAGCTCAACCCTGAGGTCCTCCCAGTTTCCCTTCTCTCTAGAAGGGCAGTGACCATCAGTCCTGCATGTAGAATTGCAGTGTGTATCTACCACTGTTTTTGCTGACATTTTCACAATTAACATTTGCTATTTGATTGCTTCTTTTGCCATGACTGTATATAAGGGTCTTATACAAGGCTGATGAAAAAATAATGAAGGTTTAAATTTTTTAATAAGTTATTGCCAAGAATGAACAAAGTGACAGGGACTATTTTGAGAATTATGAGGGGGACTTGTGGCAATGTGTCTTTTATTGGAATAAATATTTTGATCTTAAGCATTAACTACATATTCCAATCAACTTTCTTTGATCAAACTTTAAGGCCATCTCTGTGAAGTAAAAGCGTGGTGTGTCCTACCCATCTTATTCACCAGATCTGGCACTATGCAACTTCTATCTTGTCCCCAAATAAAAATGACCACGAAAAATAAATTTTCTAAATCAGTGCAGGGCAAAAGGCAACCATGACAGTACAACTAAAGACACTTACGAAAGAAGACTTGCAGAACTGCTTCAGAGAGTAGAAAGTGTGATAGGGTAAGTGTGTTTGAAGGGAGGAGTACTACTCTGAGGGAGATTACTGGCAGCATGTCTTTTTCTGTAATACAGAATGTGATTAGCATTTTCTTTCTTTGTCTCTTTTAGTACATTTGTATATGTCTTTTTGGATGCATTGCTTTAAATTTCAGTCTTTATTTTTTAATAAGCATGTTTTTAACAATGGCCTTATCTCTACATGATCTTGATGACAATTAATACATTTTGCACCTCAGAGGCTGGAATTTGCTGGGCTTCTGAGACACAAGCAGGGTCTCTGTTCTAACAGAATAGTGCAAAGCTGTTGGAGAATCTTGAAGACTGTGCTGTAGTATTCTGTGCAACAGCAGGAAGAGTATGTAAAAGGGTTTAAGATAGAAGTTATGAGGGTTAGGGTGATAAGAAAGCGATCAGAGGTGGGGAGAATGGTGGGAACTCGGGCTAGAATGTGACAGTGGAAATGAGAAAGTTGGATAAAGAAGAGATATTTGAAAAATAATAATTTCTGTTGGACTAAGAGAATATGCAGGAAAGAAGGTAATTAAAAACAATTCCTATTTTGGGGTTAGAGCACTGGATGAAAGGTAAAAGAAGATGATAACTAGGACAGTAAGACTTTTAGGGGTAAAAGAAAGAGTGAGATTTTAGACACATTCACTGGAGTTGTGAATTACATATCTAAGGGATTTCACTCCCTACTTCTCCCAATTCTCAGATTAAAGGAGTATGGGGATTTAGCTCAATGGCTCAAGTGCCTGCCTAGCAACCACAAGGTTGTGAGTTTGATCCCTGGCACAAAAACAAAACAAAACAAGAAAACTCAGATTAGTTAATTTTGGGTATTATACTTACTTTCTAGTTTTGTGATCAAAGGTATTTTACTGAATCTCTCAGGGCCCCAACTTTTCTCAATTTGACAAATAAGGTTATCTATCTTTTAAATTTTATTGATAGTAAATAAGTTAGTACATATCTAGTACACAGTACCAATCAGTGTAAACTATTATAATTATTATTTATATCTTTGAAATTTTCTTGGGAAATTTACACTTTTTTTTTTACTTATTTGTGATTTGAACTTAGATATGTTAAATAGGTTTCGGGGTGTCCTACCACTATTCTTCCATAGACAGGTCTCCAGCTGTTAGGTTTTTAATGTTGAAATTAATCTCGATCACTGCATCTTATAATCTTTCTACAGAATCATGGGATTGACTGACTTTCATGCCTGATATTCTAGACTGTCTCATTGTATTGTCTCCTCCCTTTAAAAATATCTTAGATTGCTCTTTTTAGTTCCCAGACTTTTTTAGGCAAAACTGTGTGCAACTGTGGTTCTATGTTCTTCTTGTTTTTCTTGTTTAAAAGAAAGCCAAGCTGATTTCAGTCCTCTGGTATCAAATACACTACAGTGAGATTTTTGTCTTTATCCTTATATTTCAACCCCTTATTATCATATGTCTTAGTGTGACCACACTTTCATTCACTTGTCTTTCGATATAAGGAAGCTTTGAAGGGACCAGAACAAAGAAAAACTGTCAATTTCTGTACCCAGAGTCACAGGCTAAGCTGGTGGCGTCCAGGTGTCCATACCCCAGGTTGTTCTGCCATTGCATTTCTGTGCTTCTCTATACCTCTGGAAGCAATGTGTAGTTCCCAGGATCTCTTAAAATTATTTCTCCTTTATTTTCTGAGACATGCGGCTTCAGAATGAGTATGAAAAAAGCAGTCAGGATATAGTAGCTGCCTGCTTCACATTACATGCTCTGTGCTAGAGAAGGAAGCTATTCCCTTTTATTTATTGGTAAAGGTTCTGGGTCACTGAGGTAGATTTCAGTAAAAGGGGCTTCTTCCTTTCTGCTGAGTAAAAAAGGCTGCTCTGTTCCAACAAGTGAAGCAAAGGTAAGCTCTGAATTATTATTTTAGATTAGCTCCCTTTATGGAAATTCCTCCACAGCTCCCACAGTAGATTATTGGCCTTTTGTTTCATTTTCCCCCTCTGTCTCTGTGTGCATTGAATGAGAGCTTGGGTAGCTGTTGTTAAAAGCTGCTTCCCTCTCACACCATCTTCTACTGAAAAATCTCTTTGATTTTCATTTATATTTTAGTGTTTTTGTATTGCCTCATTCCAGAAAAACTTTTGTTAGAATTTGCATGCCATTTTTGGGTTTCTATATTTTTTTAGACTAAACATGTTTTCTGTATTTTTTAGGCCTTGGACTGCAATTTACATTATCTGAATTGTTTGTCCACTTAGGTCACATTCTCTAGACAGTGTTCAACTCTTTACTAGGCTGTAGATAAATAGGCTTATATACAAAATGTTCTATTTATAAATCTCTTTTTGGGATAACAGAGTGTTTCTTGCAACTCATAGACTTCCTTTAGCTTTGGATGCCTAACTTCGGAAATTCTAAATTATAAATATGACCTCTCTGTGTATATATATTTCCAAATTAATTGTTATTATTTGTTAGCTGTGCTTACAAGACATATGCACTTGCATGTCCTTATCAATTTGATGCTAGAAGTCTCTTATGTTATCAGGCTTTTATGGTAATGTTTCTGAGTCCTACCGTCTGTCTGTTTGGGCTGCTATACAAACATTTCTTAGACTGGGTAATTTATGTACAAATGGAAACTGATTTCTAACAGTTCTGAGGCCTGGGAAATCTAAGATCAACATGCTTATGGATATGGTGTCTGGTGAGAGCTCTCTATCATAAATGGTACCTTCTTGCTGGGTCCTTATGTGGAGAACGGTGAACCAGCTTCTTCGGGCCTGTTTGGTCAGACACTGACTCCATTCGTGAGGGCCTCATCCTTGTAATCTCAGTATTTTCTAAAGTCTCTGACTCTTAGTACTGGTGGATTACTGATTGGCCTTAATGACTGAGTATTTCTAGGGGATTCAAGCACTCAGACCATAGCGCATACCCTGTGATGCATCTCATCTGTGTGCCCAGGCCTCTGAGCGTAGGAAAAGGGGAGAAGGTACATTTTTTTAATCAAATGGTATCATTTAAACTAGAAAAATTTTTGTGTTCTCAAATTTTTAGCTATTAAAAAAAAGTCAAGTTTTTCCTTAAGCAACAAGTTGATATAAAGGGGTAAATCAGAGCCCACAGGAGAAGACCTCCAGTGAGGAGGGGTAACCTCACAGAGGAGTTCCTGGCTTTCCCTTAGCACAGGCTCTATCTTTGCCCAGACTCAGCCATTTTCTCCTGACACCACTGTACTTCCTGTCACAATCTGATTAAGGATGTGTACACTGCTGGCTCTCCAAAAAAATCTATTTAAAAGTATATGTATATCCATCCGATAAATTATTTTATCTTCTCAAAGTCCTGTACAAAAATGCCCTGCTTATCCTTTTTTTGGGTCTGAAAAGTATATAACTTTGTGTTAGTTTCAACTTCATATTCATTCATTCATTCATCCTTTCTTTCCTCCGACAAACATTTTTCAACCTTTTGTAAATTCCAAGTGCATCTTTGGCCTTGGAAATTTAAAAGTGATTGATATACCATTAAAGAACTTGATGGCTTTACATTTTTGTATTGAGGACAAACTTGCAACAAATCAGTGCAATGATCTATATAATAAAGTGGTTATATAATTAAATGATAGACAAAGACATCAAATATCATAGGGCACAAAGATCGGGTGGTCAGCAATGTTAGAGTGGGGGCAGGAGGTGGTTATGAAGTTATAATGTTGGGTGTGGTGGCACATCCTGTAATCCCAGCACTCAGTGGGCTGAAGCAGGAGGATCACCAAGAGTTTGAGGTCAACCTGGTCTACTTAGTGAGATCTATCTCAAAAAACAAAACAAAAAAGGTCATGAAATAATTCAGACCTTGTAAAGACAGTTTTTCATTTCACACTACTTTTGCACGGATATATACTTTGTTTTAGTAATTTCATACTTAGAAAAAAAAATTACCTGACAGAGTTTTTTACTAATTATCAAGAAAGACAGTATATTCCACTCACAGTACTCTAGACACAAATTTCTAAATAGCTAAAATTCTTTAAAAGGTGGGCTATAAAGTTTATTGAATTTTTCTATAAATATTCCCAAACATAGAAGCCTATGTCTATTTTGAAAGAAACAAGACAGAGTGTAATCATTTGTATAGCTATGAAGATATGGACACTTGGGAACTACACATCATATTTCCTTTTCCTCACTGTCCACATAAAAAGAAAAACCCAACATTATGGGAAGTAGAAAATTTTTCTTTCAGATTGTTAAAATTAGTTTAAAAATAACCTTTTAACTCTGTTGTGAAAATTCCCTCTGAAAATACACCCTGGAACACCTATTGCATTTTTGTTGCACTGAAAAATAACATAATTTCACTCCCTCTACCCCATGGGTTGCTAAAGTAGAAGCAGAAATTACTTTGTGGCCCACCACCACCAGAGGAAAACGGTTTTCCTCACACGGCATAATGTAGGCCCTCAATCATTCCAACTGCCTCCTTGGCTAAGTATAGCCCAGGAGCTCGTGCTAGGTGGAGTTGTTGCTAAATGCGATGCTATTTTCCACCCAAAGCCTCTGGGACACCCAAGTAGGCCACCAGGGTGTTGGGGGAGAACCAGACAAACAAAGGTATGAGGCTTCTCCTCCTACTCCACCCTCCAATTGCAGGGTTATCAAACCAGAGGCCTGAGCAGGCCAGTGGCTGAAGGGTTTGGGGTTTGGATAAGAGAATAACAGAAGGGCAGGAAGTAATACAGAAAACCGATCCCATTAAATGGCCAAAACCAGTTAAAAACATTTCAAAAGATCTTCTGTGTTTTAAAAAAATACTGTTTTGCTTTCCATGAAAAATTCATGAAACAAAACCTAGGAATTTCTCACAGGACATGCAGGGGAATGGATGGTTGTTTCCACTCCAGAGCCAGCTGAACGAAAGACAAGAAATGTGAAATACTGTTTCTGTGAACACGAATACAGAGTGTGCCTTGACAGGGAAGCTCTGTAGTCAGAGCCATCTCTTACAAGGTTGTACACAGGCAGCAAGCTCTCTTGTCTGGTGAAGGATGGTTCTCAGAAGCTCAGCTTGAAAACCAAGGTGAGAATATCAAGGGGCAGGCTGGACTTTTTTCTTATCTCTTAGCCTGGTAGCTCCTCTTGCTGCTCAGAAAAATCAGTTCCGATTAACAAACATGTGTGACTGCAGAAGTTCTTTGAAAGAGCTCTTTGGAGGATTCTTGAGCACACACAGTGTCACTGAGTGAGAGTTCCTTCCTTAGGTACATCCAACCTGCGTCCTCTCAGGGGCCAGCATCATGCTTTCCTGGGATCCCCAAGGGAAACTCAGTTACTCATTTCAAACACACCCCACGGAATTCACACTGGAACACAGTTGCTGCATAGGGAAAGATGCCAGCTACAGAGACTGGAAATCAGAAAGTGCACAGAAAAGGTATTTATGAAGCTTCCAATGAGCTAAAATCCCCTCCACTCATTGTCAAGGCCTTCTCTAAACCAGTGAGTACGGGCAGCTGATCAGAGGTTAAAGATAACCAAGAAAGCATTTGTCGGAACAAGAAGTTAAGAAAACACTTTTGGCTTTTAACTGCACACTCTGATTCATCTGATTCTGAAGTTAAGGGTCATTTGACGCTTTTAAAATCTCTTTTGTGCTTTTCTGCCCAACCACTTTTCCCCCGTTCAACTTCCTGTTCCTCTCTTGCATCCAGTTCTTTGTGTGACTTGGCACCTCTTCCCACCTTCACATGTCTGGAAAACTTTCTGAACAAATATTTATTGAGTTTACTAAAAATACACAGGTATAATGGAAATACGGCCACATAAATAAAGGTACCAGAGTGCTTATGTTTACTAGAAATGTGCTTAAATATGGTGGTATAAGATCCTCTGATTCTGTCTCCACTATGATTCTTTCCAGTGCTAAAAATGCCATTCAAACAGAAATACACTCATGGCAGTTTCCACTTGACTTTCTGAACATCAATTTCCATAGTAATAATGGTTTTGAAGTTCAGAACAGCCTGTACTGCCATAACGTGATGGTTGTGTTGCTCAAATATTCCGTTACCAAAAACAAAAACAAAACAAAACAAAACAAAACAAAAAACACATGATGAGAAGTATTTCTTCAATGGGAAAGATATGGTATGAGGTAGGGAGATAACAACGTTATTTTTCCTAGCAGTAATGTAAGTATGCGTTTGAATGAATACTTAAAAAACCCGATTGATTCTTAGATATCACACCTAAAATTCATTGAGCCAACCCAGCATTTGAAAGATACCTAACTTCCAATTACTACCAATACCGTGCTTAACCCAGCATCTCCATAGGATTTATCATTGGGTTACTTTTATCACACATCTATAGGATGAACCAAACAAAAGCTACTGACAGACATACAATATCTATGTTCTTAAATACTATGATTTAAATGTGTGTTCCTCTGACATTCATGTTTTGAAACACAATCTACAAAGTGAAAGGATTAAGTGAGGCTTTTAGGAGGTGGCTGTGTCAGCTGTCATGAATGGTACGGAGAACCACTCAGAATTCAGGAGCATCTGAGGACACCTGAGGACATGGCTCTGCATGTCTAGCACAGGTGTAGTGGAATACAGTTATGTAGCTATGACTTAGCACAGGTAAACACGCATGTGCTGCTAACAGTGCTATGCAAGAATGTAAATATGAGATAACAACCTATATAAGAATTATACAGTAAAGACACAGGTTGCTCTCTGGTGCTTTTGTATTCTTTCATTCTTGTGCTGTGCTCCGCTGTGTGCTGCTTTGCTGTTGTTGTTGATGTTTGCAAACACGTGTGCTCTTCAACCTTGAGATTTCATCCATGAAAATCTCCCTTGGGACCCCCGAGTGGGCTGACAAATGGGATTAAGTGTCCCTATAATAGAGACCTGTGGTATCCTTTTGCCTTTCCACTGTGCAAGCTCATACAGGAAAAGCACCATCTTTGAAGATGAGAATGAAGCTTCTCTAGGCATTAGAGTTGTTACTACTTTGATCCTGAACTTCCCAGTATCTAGAACTGTAAGCAAGAAGTTTCAGCTGTTTGTAAATACCTCAGTCTAATGCATTTTGTTATAGCAGCCTAAACAGACTAAAGCATTAAGGGTAACAGTTTTCCTCCTACCCAGGTGCTAATTCCTATTCACACTTGTGCTACTACTTAAAGCAATCTGGAAAAAGCAAATCATGCCTGTTAATCAACTTTATTATGTTTTATTGGCTTTGTGGAAAGTTGTAGTATATTTGCAAGTGCAAAACACAAGTTATGAATTAAAATAAAATATAAGTTGATTTTGGACCAAAACAAGCAGTCTTTTTGAGGTTGAAATATTATCTAACTGGTGACATTCACTAAGAATCTCTTAATTTTTTTTTGTTTGTACTATAAACTATTGAGACAGGAGCCAAAAATGGTCTTTTCTGAGGAATGCTCCATTCTTCTCCTAGGACATTTATTTTCATTCTATGTTTGTCTTTTCTTTCTATTTATTTTTGTCTATTCTTTCTAAAGCACTTGTATTTGCCTATTTGTAACTGTTTATAACTACATATTAACAAGTAACAGGACTTAATGAGAATGTCTCAGACGATGATAAGGATCTGCCCCTTCAGTCTATTTCCAAGCTAGTTTGTAGGACTCTGAGGAAGCTCCACAAATGTAATGTGGGTGAGCCAGGTATTACTAAATAGCTTTTCCAAAGAAGGGAACTGTGAGTTAAAGGAAAGCAAGCAAACTCCACTTCTCCCCCCTCTCCTAACTAAAGAGACCAGTTCACTTGCCAAGTGAAAACTCTAGTCCCAAGAAATGCCCTAAACACAGAAAAATAAGCACGTCCATGAATGCTCCCCTTTTCCTCCTTGGTCTGAGGCCGACCGACAGCACCAGGTGGCGGCCCCCGGGAGCTGCCCGCTGCAGATGCCCTACCTGACAGCCAAAGCTGGCAGGAATTAACCAGAAACATGTGCTTCCTGCAGAGGGCAACGGTCAGCAGGTGGGACCGGCAGACTCAGCTCCAGCCAGGCCGCCTGTGTGGTCATCGGCTGCCTTCCCCGTGCTCGGAGGAGGGCCCGGAACAAGACATTTTCTCAGCACTGTGCTGGAAGCTGTTCAAGGGCAATTACACTGTATGTCGTTGCGGAATGGATGACTTAGAGGTTCCACACAAATTGAATTTTGAGGCCAGCCTGAAATTACATTAGATTTGGGGGCTTTGACAAAAGCCTGTCTGAATCCCCCTGCAGTCCCTTAGGGTCATCTTTCTTTAATCATTCACTAACGTTTTTCTGGTTAGGTCACTGATTAATGGGTGACGTAAATCTCTGCCCCCCTCCCCTTTCATACTGTACATAATATTCTATTAACTTGTCCTTTTTGGCTGCTGCCAAGATACCAAATATGAAACTGATTTCTGAACCTCCAAAAGCTGACATTTCTAATTCTGTTGTGTATTATAAATCTCAGCTGCAAAAAGCTATGACTAGAATGTGATAATAGCTGAGGTGCCATAATTCTTTACTGCTGTAAGTTCACTGTCAGGACCGGGGGGTGGGGGAAACCATAGGAATTAAACAGATTTGACCCAGGAGAAAAATGGAAAATTATCCCTCAGGGCAGGAAGCACAAATGTTCATGCTCAGATCAATAGCATCCTGTGTCTCAGATAATTACTTCATTTTTCTTGATATCCTATTAAAGCAATAAACCGTGAATCTCAGAAAATTATTTAAGGTACAACAAAGTCAGAAAGCTGCTGCTTCTTTACTCAGGCTCTCTGTAGTTCAGCAGCCACACAAGTATGTAGGCAGCACATTTGTTAGGTTATAATATATCTGTGAATTATAGGGTCAGAGAGGCTATATGTAAAAGCTCTTTTTTTTTGTCTTTCATCTTTCAATCACAGAATCAATCAGAAAAATGCAGTGAGGAAAATACAGCTTATGAAGTCTCCTTCCTCTCATGAGAGGATCTGGGTTAGTAATATTCCAGCAGCAGGGAAAGGTAATGACTGGTTTGGGTGAAGTTTGTGGAGGAGAATTTAGAAGATAGTTGTCATAAACTGCTGGGTAGGCCATTTGACTAAACAACACTTCAGCAAACTTGGCGTCAAAGCATGTTTCTGTAAATGTAAAGTCAGCATGCATCTCAGGTTTATTTTGCATTCACTCAAGAAATATTTACTCAAAGCCTACTGTGTGCCACGTCCCATGTTGAACACTGGAGGTTGGGGGACAAATGAGACATAATCTTGGCCTTAATGAGATTATGGCTGAGCAGCAAGAAAGACATAAAAACAAGGCATTTCAATGTAGTCCATTAGTTTAGATTTGCCTCCTCTTAAATTTTACACAAATGGAGCCTTAAATATGTATTCCTTTATATTCAATGAATTTTCTCAATATTATGTTTGTGTGCTTTGTCCATGTTATATAACCATGATTTGTTCGTTCTCTATGATATATAACATTCTATCCTATGAACATACTATGATTTATTTACTCATTCTCCTGTGATGTAATTTGAGTTGCTTCCTGCTTAAGCCATTATAAATACTGTCTCTGTGAACACTTCTATGCATGTTTCTTGGTGAACATATGTATTCATTTCTATTGGAATGAAATTTCTGGATATATGTGCTGCTGAAATGATCCCGACAGTTCTGGATAATAAGGAATGCATAGTCTTAACCTTCCCAGTATTTCATTGATCCTAGTCAAGCTTCCAGTGTGTGTGAGTGTGTGTGTGTGTGTGTGTGTGTGTGTGTGCAGCGTACGTGACTACCATCTCTGTGAGTTCCATTTAATTCACATCCTCACTAACACTTGAGATTATCTGTCCTGTCTACTTCAATAATTCTCTTAGATGTGTAGTAGTATTTGCTTATTGTGGTTTTATGTAAGCAAAGATGCATTCCCGTGGACAACTGCTCTGAACAGAGTTGAATATTTTAGAGAGAAATTCAAGATTCTGTAATTCTGTAGGACTTTCAGTACTGTAGGGTTGTTATGACACCACCAGAACTTTCAAGCATCTCAGATTCATACCTTGTCCTTGTTTCTTCTAATTTATCATGCTTTTTACCTGTCATTTGGCTTCTCCAAACTCTGGGGATAAGAATAAAATAGGATAGTAATCACTAATAATTATTTTGAGATAGTATTCTCCAAGCACTATTCCAAAGCCTTTCTGGGTTCATATTTGTTAATTTTCACAAATATTCTATGAGTTTGATAGTGATCTTTGCTCCATTTTAAAGGTATAAAGAATGGGAAAAGAGAGGATAATTTATCCAGGAAGTAATTTTTCTATGAATTTAAACTAGGGTAGATACACTCATAATATCTTGGTAGATTTATGAAAAAAGTTAAAGGCTACTTATTGGGCAGATATTTAAGATGTTGTTAGTGTGATAAATGTATGGTGAGGAGCTTGAATAGAATGTGTGAACTTTACGTTTCTTTTCCATTATCATCTCATTTGATCATCACAACAGTTAACTGACGGAAATATTTAGGATGGAGAAGTTTAGTGACTTCCCAAGGTCAGATGGTGTTAATGGCCATAGCAAGATATGAGCCTAGATTCAGTCTCTTGGATTTCCTGGTTGTTATGGTTTGAATCTAGAGTGCTTCCCAAAACTCTCTTGTGTTTGGAAGGCGATTGGATCAAGGAAACACTAGATTCATTAGTGATTAAACCATTGATGAGTTCATAGCCCAATGTGCTATTTGGAGATGGGGTACGGTTGCAGGTAGTTCACTGGAGACATGACCTGGAAGGTGTACTTTAGTTCCCAGATCCTCCTCTCTCTCCCCTGCTTCCTGGCTGCCATAGGTTGAACAGCTTTTCTCTGCTGTATCCTCTCACCTTGTCATTTCTGCCTAAGGGTAAGCCCACCATGAACTGAAACCTTGAGCCAAAATAAACCTTTCCAAGTTTAAAGTGTGGGCAGAGTATTTTGTCTCAGCCAGGGAAAGGAGATTAACATACTAGTGCAGTTTGGAGTTGAACACACAGAGAATTTGAATGCAAAGTGAAAAACCGAAAAGCGTAAAGGCTCTGCACTTGCAAAGAACTATTAATACTGTGAATCAAAACCATCTATGTTCATTTGCATTTGCATTTGCTGTAGACTGAACAAGGTTTTCTTCCAAGTTGCTACTTTATGTGGAGGCTGGTTAGTGAGTATGTTTTTGGTAGTATTGTTATCTAACTCCTTTAATTCATTGCACAAATTTAAATATACAGAATTAACACTAATAATCAAAGACCAAACAAAATAGTGCAATTCTATTGGTTTTTGTTTTTGAGTCATAAAAGTTAATTCTTCTAGATTAGTTAGCCCCCAAATTAAAAGATTTTTTTAAGCAACTTTTATGCCATCTGATGGACAACATTGTGGTTTTTCTAATACTCAATAAAGAAAACAAATCTAATTTCTATATGCCACCATGTTGGAAAAATGTTGCCTCTCAATAGGACATTAAATATTTCAGTGCTACCCAGCCTGAAAACGCCTATGTCATAAGTCACTTTGAAACTGACATCTGTAATGCTTATGGAGAAGAAAGGCTCACATTAAAACATGAATCTTGCTCACTGTACCACAATGATAGTCTGTGTTTCTCTGCAAAGATTGCTCTGAAACCAGGAAAACATATCTGCCCATGCTTTCCTTATATTTCCCAAGTTGCTCATAAACTTTTGTTTAAACTTGATAGGTGTGTTTTGTCTCAAATACAGACAAGCATAGTGGAGTTCCCAAAACATCCATTCATTTTTTTAAAGATTTGAGACTCCTTACAGGCATTTGTGGGTCATGAAATCATTTAGAAATATATAAGCAATCTTAAAAAGTAAATTTGGGGTGGACCACAGTAGGCAAAAAGTACAGTGTATTTTGTTGGCTCGTGGAACTTATTTCAGTTGGACGTGCATGGAAGGCTATATATTGAGTCCTGATTTGAAATATATTTTCTACCAGGATAGAATCTGTGTTACTTATTCATCTATTGTCCCACAATAGACAAATCCACTTCTTTAGCATTGTAGAGAGGCTGGGGCAATGCAGCCATGGAAGGGTGGGAGAAGGAAGAAAAGAAAAGTAGATAAACTGAACACAGACAGTCGAGATGAGTGAGCCAGGAGGGAATGGACAGCTGCCAAGGGGAAGGGCATTTGGGGAATGCGCGAGGAAGAGTCATTGTGCTGTTTATAGGGTGATGTTATGTGATACGGCCCCATTCTTTATCTGTCCAGAAGAATGCTCATAAAACTACCTTTCTGGGGTGTGTGTGTGTGCATGTGCATGTGTGTGTCACTTTCTCTGTGGAGACGTCATTGACAATGGGCCAAGACTGACACAGAGAGATAGGTGGGACTAGAGGAGAGAGAGCTCAGAAGGTTCCAGGCACAGCCAGGGACATGGTGTTTGCCAGGCAATATTTTTTGTCTTAAGGAATAAAGTTTTTGAAGTCAATAGCTATGCTATTAGTTAAATATTTGGAAAATTCATTACAACCGATGAAACTCATTAACTTTAATTTCTCAAAAATATATTATGAAAATAACATAACTGTTGCTTGGTGAAGTCACTCTCTTCTCACCATTGCTCTCCAGATGGGTTCAAACAACTTGCAGGACCACTTAGCACTTGGCCCTAGACTTTATTTATTTATTTATTTTAAAGAGGATAAAACCAAGAAAATAAAAGGGTATAAAACTAATCAAAACAAACCAGTGTAAGTGATTGAGGACTTCAAAACAATCTGAAATCAAAATAGTTATCATAATGCCTCTTGTCTTCAAAATAGCTGCAGATAACTTCAGACATAGTAAAAATCAAACAACAGAATAGAACCAATAAAAACAAAACAATTAATGCAATAAAAGAATTCAAAACAGTACAATAGTAAATCCAAAGTGGCTGCCATAATATATTTTGCTATCTTTGAAATAGCTGCTCATGCCATTGGGTATAACAAAATCAAACAAAACAAAACAGAACAAAATGCAACCCAACAAAACAATGAAAATGATACAGGACTTCAAAACAAGATAGTAGGGAGTTAACAATGGCTACCACCTTCAGAAAGAGATTTCCTCCCCAGATGCCACACTGTATACTGCTGTCCTCTGAATAGATGGCCAGACTACTGGCCCTATATCTGCAAGGCAGTGAAATACCAAAGCACCATAGGCATCAAGTGCATTTCACCTTAATAGCTATTATTGCAGCAGCCTGTGTTTCTCCAGATCAGCTGGTCACTTACCAGGGGTGTGTTTGGGGGTTGGGATTGACTCTTCTTGTTTGCCAGCCTGCATGCTGAAGGGGTCTGGGGTCTGGCTGTCCCCTGCCAGTGGTGGCCCACGCATGGCTCTGGTTGGTGGGGAGGGCTTGCTTCTTGGTGAGTCCTTGTTCTCTCCCCCTGCAGTCTGCAAATGGTGCCCCCAGTATGATTGGCAGCCTGTGCATGGCACTGTTCCCAGAAGGGTCTTGCTTCCTGGTGTGGACTTGTTTTCTCCCCCTGCAGTTTGTGAATTGGTCAGGACTTTTAAATGTACATTCATTTACAACTGTCTTTATTGTTTCCTGGTTATAGTAGATATATGTGTCACTTATTATTTATTACTATAAATTATTAAAAATAATATGCATACTATCTACATATGAAGTATGATTTTAAAGGAACAGCAAATATTTAGATGTGAAAAGTTGTATCTTTAGTTACTGTTGTGGTTGCCTTGATGCCCTGAATCGATTCAAAACATTTACCTTTCATGGTAATTTTGATTTTGAGGAAGAGTCAGAAGCAGTATCATCTTATTTCTGATTATGTTTCATAAGACACTCAAGAAAAGAGGACTTTCCTGAACTGCTTCAGAGAGTGGCAAGAAGTGGGATGAGTGTGTTTGAAACAAGGCATGTGTGTGCATGTGTGTGTTATGTGGGTTATTTAGAGCAGGACTAACAATAGTGTGTCGTTTAATGTCATAAAGCTTTTTAACTTAAACATTCACTGAACACCTAGCTCAGACCTCATATAGCTCTTAAACTGCAGTGAAAGTTATAAAACTATGGATAAAACAACATGCAACTACACATAGAGTTGTATACTATATAAAGCTAGTGATCTATGTATAACCTGGCTTTAGTGATAGGGGAGAATGTTCTTCTTTGCCCTCATGGAACTTTTATAATTTCTTTTTCAGATTGTATGTAATCATTGAAATTTTCTTTTATAATATCTAAAACTGTTACATCACTTAAAATCACCTATAATACATGTCTGCATAACCAGGTTCAAGCCTGGGAGGGATCATCTTTTCTTCTAATATATCCTGTTATTTTGTCTTTGTTTTTTGGTTTTTATTGCTTTGCCAACACTTCTCTCTATTCCCTTTTTCTAAAGTTGACCAACTTTCCCATCCATATGACTAGTTTGTCTCTCCTCTGGCAGTAACCATCCAGTGTTGGGAGATGGAAGAGGTAACATACTCTCTTGGCTATAGGCTTTGGGTCACGGTTGGGAATGAGAAACAACACAGCAAATCAAGATCCTAAATAGGCTTGTCTTTTAGATTTGTCTTTCCCACCAATCTTAAATGAGAACACACGGGACTCCAGAAGATCCCTAGGGTAGCTCTTACCTGGGAATGGGAGCATCATCACAAAAGTAGAGTGGAGAGATAATGGATAGGAAGCAGATTCGGGAGTAACCATTAAACCCTGGACCAACACTTATGTGATGCCAGTTCTATCCTTGCATTGTATAGTTATATTATCAATATATTCTCTAATGTGTTCAAAACAAGCTGAGCAAACTGAGCTCATTTCTGTATTTTCAACATCTTCTAATTAGTGGTTTGGGGTGGGACAAGGGGTAGAGACAAGTATAGCAAAATTGCTCTTATGCTGTATGTGACGATTTCCTGCTTTCTACTGCAAACAATATTGTATCATGAACAGTTTCTGGGACTATGAATAATTCTTAAAAACATGATTATTAAGAGTATATAATATTACACATTTCTACTCTTGAATGTTTAGGTGGAACCCTAGGTTTTCAAAATATTTGTGTCTCTTTCCTTATCCTTTTCTTTTTTTTTAAATTTTATTTTGAAAGTATACAACAGAACAAGACAGAATAAAGTCAACTAAGATCGTACAGTGAAATTAGTACAGAACTTCACAGCAGGTTATCAGGGTAACAGTAATAGGTATCACAGTATATTTTGTTATCTTTATAGTAGTTGTTCTTTCTATCACGTATATCAAATTGAGATGAAATATAGGACACTATAGAACTTATCAAAACAGAATATTGAATAGAGCAGTACCATTAATCAGAAAAGAGCAAAACAGCAATAAAAATATTTGCCTTCAAAGAAATGGTAGAAGGAAGTCCCCCTTATTTGCTATGGTCAGCCTCCCAGGAGATGCTCAGATTTCTGGTTCCCATTTGCTAATGGGCGGTGCGGGGAAGTGGGGAAGAAAAAGGGGGTCAGGGAAGTGGGATATTTGACTCTAGGCCGTGCATCAGTAGGTTCACTATTGCTTAGCAGGGAGGCAGGCTGGTTGTTTGGTTTCACTGCATCCTAAGTTCCAACATGGTGTGGATCTCAGGAGCTGCTGCTGGTTCTCCCACTGGTGGGGCCGCAGTCTGCCAGACCACCACCACTTAACAGGGAGGGGAGGTGTTTGCTTTGCTTCCCAGTGTCCTAGGTTTGCTATTTTATGTAATTTCCTTGTCAAAAATGTCCTTTTGATTTTTTCTTTTATGAGCCTCATGGTTTTTATAGGCCTGAGATAAATCTATTGTGTCCATCAAATAATCCTCCCTCTTTTGGTTAAAGGTGCCACTTTCCTCTAGAAGCCTGACCTCAACAGAAAGACCAAAACCACTCATTATAGGAGCACTGACGGATGGTTAATCTTTGCAAGTTATCCAAAGAAAATGATTTTTTAAATTTAAAAGTAGAAAAGTAGACAGATTTGGTGAAAGTGTTCGCCTTTGAGTTTCCTTACAGGGTTAAAATACAGTCAGTACCCTATCAATATCATGCAACACAAAGCCTGGGTATAATTTTGAGTTTGATGATTCTCTTCATTAGTATATTTCTCGTGGTCCTTTATTAATTTCAGAGGTGGTTTACTGAAAGTAACAAAGGACCATGACATCCGTTCATCCTGCATGCAGAGCAAACATAGAAGACTCCAGAAACCAACTCAGCACACTGGAATCTTGTAAAGTGATGTCGTTTCCTTGCAATCAATCAGAAGTTGGAGCTGAAAGATTTGCAGCACTGAATGGGGAAGTGGGTGCATTTATTTTGGCAGGCTGCTCCACAGCAGTTAGCAGAGATGAAGGTGATCAGCTATGCTACATTTTCTTGCTTTTTACCTTAGAAGTTCACTCCAGAGGAAGGAATCTAATATCCTCGGCCTCAGAGAAGCTGCTTTCCTGTCTTCACTGAGTTTTAAATTTAATACATTCTATGAAGTGCTCCTTTAGTGTTTGTTTGAATCATGCATCACTTTCTAACTGAACCTAGTTTCTCATTTAAAATGGAGATAAAGCAAAGCGCAGAACACATATGCCAGTGCTTGAAATCAACAAAACACTGAAATATGATGAATTGATTCAGAAAATGGGAATCTATAATGATTCCAAAGCACTTTAAAATTTGTTTTTTTTCTTTATAAAAGCAAAATGATGGAGATTGGACAGGTTAATAAAATGGAATTATTTTTACTTTATTAAGAAATTAACTTACAGTTGATTATATAGGTAAAATATACAAATAGTTTTCAATATGAGATGTAGGTCCATCTTTCTGTAAATCTTAAACAAGTATAAACTAAGTGGAATACTTTTGCATGACCAGAACTCACTCTTAATTTATTAAATTGGTAAAACTATGCTCTTTGGATAAACTATTATTTGCTATAATATTATCATTTGCTTGCACTAGTAAATATACTCTTAAAAAATTCTCAGACTTCTCATACTTGCTAAGCATTCACCTCCTCTATTTTCTAAACAGATTTGCTTTTTACATAACATACTCAGTATATTGCTTATAGCTATTTTCTGTTTCATTCTACTTCTTGTTTGGTTATATTGTACAAAGAGTAAAGGCTTATAAACAACCATATCAGTTATTTCTTGTAGTACCTCCATCCTTAGAATAGTGCCTGGAAAACAAAAGGTTCTTAATATAATATGCTATTTTATTTTATTTTGTCTTTTTTGTCTCACTATGCTGTTCAGACTGATCACGAGTTCACTTTGAAGTCCAGGCTGGTCTTGAACTTGCAACAGTCCTCTTGCCTCAGCCTCCAGAGTGTTGCGATTACAGGCATATACCATTATGTCTGGCTTAATACTTTTAAAAAGTGAGCAAATGAATAAAAAATTGTAATAATGGCAATCACATTTCTATTAGTGATGTAAAATGTTACCACACATGTAATGGATTAAAACATTATAAATGTATTACCTTAAAATTCTGACTTAGAAATCTAAAAAGGGTCTCACTGGGCTGAAGGTAAGGTGTCAGCCCACTGCATTCTTTTTAGAAGCTTTTGGAAAGTATCTGTTCTCTTAAATTGATAACTATATCACTCCTTGAATAATGAAAGAACACTGGCAAACTAGGACTTCTCATCTTATGTGTAATTACTGTTATACATTTTGTGTTTGTATCGTGTTAGAGTATTCATTGTAATAGTATTACTTTTCTATTAAGCTATCATTATTTTTAATGATATTCTCATACTATTTCTGGGGTTCATTATTTCTTTCTATAGATCTATGATCTCAACTCTTTAGTTTTCTTTCTGGTGAAGATCTGAATATTTTCTCTGAAAATATTGCTTGAAAACATTTTTATTTCACTTTCATCTTAGATGGGTATGTAATGCTAGGTTGGTACACGTCTTAATTTTCAGCAACTGCATATTTTCTGTTGAAATGTTCACTGTCACTCTTCCTGTTCCTTTAAAGGTTTCAAGTAGTTTTACTCTGGCTATTTTAACACTCTTGTTTCATTTTTATTTATAACAATTTGCCCATAATATACCTAGGTGTGATTTCCTTTGTATTTATAGGCTTGGGATTTGCTAAGCCTTTGGATCTAGTGGCTTTTCACTAACTTTTCAAATTTCTTAAATATTATCTTCCCAGCTTTGCAAACTTCTTACATATTATCTTTCCAGGTATTTCTTCCACTTCATTTTATCCTTCTCCATTTTTCTCTCCTTCTAGGATTCTAATTCAAAATTTTTACTGAATACATTTCTTTTTATACTCAGCTCTGTTTTCCTCCTAACGTGTGTGTGTGTGTGTGTGTGTGTGTGTGTGTGTGTGTGTGTGTGTGTGTTGTGGTAGGAATATTTTCTACTTACCTGTATTTTAGTTCAATTGTATTGTCTTCTGTAGTTCAGTTCACTGTTATTTAAGGAGTTATTATCAGACATTATATTTTGTATTTTAGAATGCCTTGATTTTGTAATAAATCCCAAGATTTTGTTAAACATCGTTCCATCTAGTTTCCTCCCTTTTAGTTTAGTTTCTTGGGACATAAAGGCTGGGATACTAGAATTTAAGGTAAGGACATTCATAGATGAGACTTAACATACAAGAGTTTTATTTTATTTATTCTTAGATATACTACCATTATATTTTATTTTCTTAATGCCCAACCACATTTTCTAGGATTCCCATAAACCTAGTAAATTTCAATTGTATGTCAAACTTTTGAGTATAAGGATATTTAGAGACCCCAGATGATCACTTATTTCAGTAGGAGGTCAGTGTGATGAAGGGCGCATTAGGAACTGGTCCTCTCACGCCATTCTATATTAGGGCATGTAGCTATATATGACTTAGTTTGAGTCAGTTCACCTCAGTTTTTCAGATACGTTCTCCTAAAGTATTTTACTGAAAGCTTTTTATTGAAAATCTCCATCATCTTAGCATTGAACATCTGTGGGAGGTTCAGCCTGCTCTTCAGACATAAGGGATTTTGGTCGTTGGTCTTCTGCTTTCCACTGCTTCCAACTTTGGTAAATATCGGGAGGAGAAGTCCAGCCATTCGTGTGAAGCAAGTCCCATCCTCAAGTGAGACTTTGTCTCTGAAGTACTGTGGTACTACAGGAGATTTCAGTTTGTGTTACAAAAGTCCTAGATCTAGAATTCAGCAAATATACTGTGGGAAAAACTAACTATGTGTTTAGGGTGCCTGAAATTTCCAATTGTCCCGCCAACTCCACTTGACCACGAAAAGCTTTGCTGATTTCTCATTCTCCCAGTGAAGTCCCTCAGTGAGCGCCAAGCCATCAGCCCATGTCTAGAACTGGCAAATCCTCCACTGAAGAAAGTGGCCAGTCACAGATGACTCCTTGCAGAGGGTTCCCGCCTTTATGGTTTGTTTAATTTTTCTCCATCCTTTGACATTCCAAGATCTTTTAAAATATAATTTTATGCAATGTACCTACTTTCTGAACATTATTACTGAACATTATTACCTTGTCTCCTACTGTTCCCTACTTAGAACCATAAATAAATGTTTATATGAATGGGTATATTTCTCAAAAGGTTGTGGTAAGAATGAAATGTTGTAATACATGTAAATTATGTAGTATAACATTTATTGGCATGGTCAATTGATGCTAGTTATTACAATTGAATTTGAGTCTAAAACTTTCCATCAATGGAGTATAATTTTTAAATATAGCCATATTTTCCTCCTTAAAAGAATATGTACTTTTGCTTTGTAGCTCTTGTTTTTGATGATGAGAGTAATTTGGTAGCTTTGCTTAATTTTTGCATAACTTGGAAATGCCTTCTCTTAAATGTTCTTTTTTAATTTTTCTCTTTGCACTTTACATAAAGATCCTATCTCTACCACGTCGTTTCTACCACACAGGGCGGATCATGTGTCACAGTGGTTATGGCAATGTTTCCTGTCTGGAAATCCCTAGCAAAGTTGGCAAAAGAGAAGATCAGGTGTGTCTGGCCCTGCTCAATTTTCAGGGGTAAACATCCTTCGAAAACACTGAAATAACTGTAGCACTAGACACCGTTTGTGAGAATGAAGTAGAGGTCTGTTTTCTTTTTGTTTTTTTTTTTTTTTTACACATAGTGAAACCTAGAATTCAAGAGAATAGAGACAGATGTCCATTTCCATACAGTATACAAATATTGTTGGTATAATAACTACACTAATTACCTTTTGGTTCTATCACTGGATTCCTAAGGCCCTAGAAGGTTCTTGACTGATTTGATGCGTTTAAGCCAAAAACAAACCAGAAGTTCAGTGTCTGATTATTCCTGCCCCTGATTGGCCTTGGTCCATATTCAAGCAGAGTTTACTGGCATATAGAAGACGGAGGCAGCTTTGAGCAGAAATGCTCTATCTATTCAGATTATATAGCGTAACATTAGGCTCCTTATCCTTTTGGTTGTCAGTGAAGCAGAATGATGAAAACATTAAAGAGCTAATCTAGGATTTGCTTTCTACCATCTTTCTGCTTCTATATAATATCAGAATCTTGCTGCATTTTGATTTTCTTATACATAAAAGTGGTTGAATACAGCCTTCCTAGCCTGTAACATGCCATATCATTTACAAGCATCTATTATACAGTAATGTCAATGTACTTTATAATCACTAATGAGCTATTCAGCACAATATCTCTGTGAAATAGGTCAACTAAATTATCTTCACTGTACAGACATGCTAACTAAGACATTAAGAAATTAAAAGACGTGCGCAAGTCAGAAAAGAGCACAAAGTCAGAACTCATTAGTTCTTTTGTTTGTTATTGACATACTGGAGATTGAACCGAGAGCCTTTGCACCCAAGTCAAGCACTCTATCACTGAACTACATCCCTAGCAGATCTCAAGTTCTTGATGCTCAGTCTCATGCGTGGCACTAAGTATTTTGTGATCATTTTAAGGTTCTGAAACAAAAAGAATGTCTTACTCATGCAATATAGTGCAATGTTAGAGAGTTGAGAGACGGCAGGCAAGGTGGATAACCCCAAGAGTGAGCTGGATGTTAGTGTGTGGTGGGTGAGTACATGTGTGCCACAGAGAGTGTCTTGATTACTTTCTCATAGCTGGGACACAATCCCCAACATGTACAATTTTAGGAGAAATTTATTCTGGTGCACGGTTTTAGTCCATAGCCTGCTGGCTCCTGAGCAGTACAATGTGGCAGAGTGTTTGGGCAGAGGATAGCTGCTCAGGTCATGGGGGCCAGGAAGCAGAGAATACAGGAAGGAACCATGGCGGGAAATGTACCCTTCTAACTCAGGTATCCCGTGACCCACCTTTTCTGACCAGGCCTCTTTAAGAGCAGATATTTAACTATAGCACCTCCATGATTCAATCACCTTTCCAAAGCTCTACTTAAGAGCAAACGTGACTGTTGAGGGACATTTGACACACAAATCATAACAGATAGGGATACATGAAATTGAAGTCAAGATGGAAATTTTTCCAGTCTACATTTGGGGTTCTACAAGGTAATACATTTGGGGTTCTACAAGATTCAAATTGCACATTTATACTTAGATTTGAAACCCCACTGCATATTAAGCTAAAGGCAATCTGCAAGTTTTTTTATTAAAATACGGTTTTAAGAGTTTTTGTTGAGTTTTAAAATGTGCATTGCATTACTTCTAACTTTTAACATTATCTCCAGCACGTCACAGTAGCCCAGCCAGGAAGGAAAACAGAAAGCCTCACATCTGAAGTTTGCTGAGGAGCAGAGGACTTCCCCACCTCACTTGAGTTTTGATTTGTCCAAGTAAAAGTCTATTATTACTTTGGCCAACCTTTCAAGGGAAAACCAAAAACCTATTCACTTACTAACAAACATACCAAGCCTGGTGCTGGGTCCTAGAGAAACAAATCTTGAGCAAAGGATGGTCAAAGACAAATAATATTCAAAGTGTTTTAAACAATTCGTGTTGTGCAAGCACATTAGCTTGGCCTGTAATCAGTGGGTTCTTTGCTTACTGCGTGTGCCATCCCCATTGCGGCCCCAGTGTGGAAACAGATCCTGTGATTAACTGGCTATAGAAATGGCAGAAACAGAAACCAACCTAATTTTAAACCCTCGACATGGCAGCAAGACACCGAAGTACAACAAATACAACCAATCAGAGGTTTTTTCATTAACCACCCTTGTTGGGAGGAAACGGTAACTCTTAAGAAAGAATAGCAATGCCTTTGGGCCCAAAGCAGTTATTCTGCTGTAGATCCCATGCCCGCAAAGCTGGAGGGATGACCACACAGGAGGAGGGAGGAAGAGCGACTCAGAATGAGACTCTGTGCAAGTGAGTCATGCTCAGAGTAACGGGTATTTTCTCTGCCCTATTCCATGAGTGCCCTTGAGCCAAATAGCAGAAAGGAATGAGGGAACAAAGAGATGGGTAAGAGTCAAGGCAGTTGTCCAAGGTGGTGCCAGTGAGTTGATTTGGGGGAATTTAAGAAAGGGTGATATTATGGCTGGTTTTTCCAAATAAGTGCCTAACTCAGTTTTACTAAGAGACATCATTGGAAATTTTGAGCTTGCATCCAAAAGGATGTGAAAAGCAACTACAAAATAAGTTAGTTGTCCCATTTCCTTTCCTTTTTTGAGTAATAATAGATTTCTATCTTTTGATGTGTTAATTTAAAAAATTCCTTCTTATAACTCATATTTTGCTGCTAGCAGCAATTGATTGCATGACCAGACACACACACACACACACACACACACACACAGTAGTCTTCAAGTGTTTTATTATTTTCATGTTAATTTTCAAATTAGGAAAAATTTTGTTTACTTTTCAACCATAGTGAACATTTTAAACGATGTCTTTTCTGTCCTATAATAAAAACTATCAGAAAAACTTGTTTGGAGAATTGAGCGGATACAGCCAACTGTGGTTTTTGTTACCTGATGCTGCTTAGTTGCTTTCTCTGAATTTGTACCAGCCCAGAGCTTTACACTAAAAATCTTACCACTTGCCAGCTTCTTTGCTCCTTTTAGTACTTTCCTTCTGCAAGGGGGAAAAAAAACCTCCCTGTACAAACTGGCCAAATAGCAACAGAAACAGTGCTTATCTTGCTGGAGCTGGCCAATGCCCCTAGCTTTACAACAGAGTGCCCTGCTGTGGGGGAGGGAAGGCAGAGCTAAGCCACCCCTATTTGCTTCTCTGCTTTGGGAGCATCTAAGGAAATGTTTGCCTTGTGTGGAAGCCAGTTGCCTATAGCCTATTAGTTGGTTCTACCTCACCCCATCCCCTGCCCTGTTCCCTTATCTTCTGCCACACTGAAATTTGATAAGTGTCCCAAACTTATCATTTGCAGCTTAATTTTTCAGAAGTGGTAGTGCTGTCTGACCAACCCCTTTCTCTGTCAGCCAGTTGGAAAGGGATATTTGACATTTGGTAAAGTGATGCTTTCAGTTATCATTGCCATGTTCGGACTTTCTTGCTGTTGGATGGATGGTGGGCTCATCATCAGCAGATAGGGAACACATTGCAGATAGGGACACAGCCCTCTGTGATTAAGTTTATTGACGTCACAGAGCTTTGTGATATGTTAAGTGGAAGAGATAGATTATAAAATAGCATGCATTGATTTGAGTTTTATAACTATGTGACTAACAATGCTTAAAACATATATTATGCTGTAACAATACCTTTGAAGAATAAGGTCTGTCTTGCTTTTTTCATTACTATTTTAAATTCACATATTTTTTATAATAAAATCAAATTTCGATTATTTCAAAAAGTGTGTTAGAGTACAAAGAGAAAATTTATTTTGCTGGTTAGTAGATCACTAAAGTGTCAGCCTAACAACATTTTCTAAATGAATAATAATCATCAATTATAGCTCTAGATCAAGGTCTTTATGATTGTATGCCCACCTGCTGAACAGTTCTGCAAGATGGATGTTATGCTTGCTAGTCTCCATATTTCACAGAAAACTGAGGCTTAGAGTCTATTGTCCAAATAGAGAAGGAGCTGTGATGCTGATTCAAGCTTATCAATTAGTACAAATGTCCAACTGTGTTTATCATGAAGAGACTTCTCCTGACATCCATTTCACAAATAGGTCTATCATTATTGTTGAGAGAGCTTGGAATGCGAATGAGTAATATTTATTGCTACATTATACTCAATCTTCAAGACAGTCTCTTCCCTCCAAGAAGTTTCCTACATGGACAGATGATGAAATATGCATGCATATAAAATATGAATCATATAGAAGTGCATGCTTTTATTCACCTGAAATTCTCCCAATATTTTTGTTATCTTCACAATAATTGTCCATTACATCAGTCATAGAGAAATCAAAACAGAATAAAACCCTTCAAAACAGAATATTGAATAAAGCAAAACAATCAGAACAAAACAAAACAGTGACAACAATACCGGATTTCAAAGACAAGACAAAAGGAAATCTCCCCTATTGCTGTACTTCACACTGTCATCCTCCCTATGGATGCTCCTGTTGCAGAGATGGAATTTATTATCTCTTGAGACAGATGTTAGGCTAATTCCTCTTAGCACATCCTTTCTTCAAAAGGTGCAAAATGTACCTTTTGAAAATAAAAGACAACAATTTAAAATATAGAGCAACAATTTCAACAAGATCGTTGAGGGCAGATATCAAAAAATACTTATTAAAACATTTTGTTTTTAAGATAACATCTAGAATCTTCAAGCAAGTTAGAAGTATTTTTTCATTACCATATGTTTGCAGTATGTAATGATCACGATTTTTGTGGGGAGTTTATGCATGTACATAACGCATCTTAACTCTTTGCTTTTTGTCTCCTCCTCCCACCCATCTAGCATACACTAGCCTTAAAGTTTTGGAACATTGTTTTAACTGTGACTGGACTCCCCAGATGATCTGGGTCTGAGATCTTACTGAAGAGAAATTGTAGACAGATAACATTCAGCTAATGAACTGGACCCACTGAAAGCAAGTGTGTTTATGTTGGCTGATTCTAGCAAATGAAAATGCTCAGTGGCTGATAGTGTTTTTTCACTGTTCCTTCACACACACACACACACACACACACACACACACACACACACACACTCAGCTGCATCTTCCCTCTGAGCTAAGGTCTTCCTAGGACTGCTGGGTTGGGCTTATGACCTAGAGTAAGTACCCTCACTCTTGTTTTCCTGCAGATGTCTTTGCTCTCACTCATAAGAACATGTGGATTATAACAGTTTCTCACCTTTGTGTAGAGCTTTACAAAGCTCTTTTATATATCTTATCTCATCATCCCTCCTTCTCACTGTCCTGGTAAGGAATGTATTTACTTTGGCAAAGATTTATCCCCATTTAACAAATGAGAAAAAAAAAGAGACCGCCAGAGATAATTTGATTTACTTAAATGCTCATGGGCTAGATATAACAAGAACTGAAAACTGGGCCTTCCAATTTCTACCTCCAGCACTCATTCCACTAAATTCTTACTTTTTAGATAAAGTTCACCAGTGGAGAGTATATGGCAACATGTACCACCTCACCTGCCTACAAGAAAGCAGTTGAGTGCTGGGAATGGCGCTTCCCAGAAACGTGACAGCCATGAGTGTTCTTTTCTTTGTGATACCTTAAGTTTGCCTCGGTCTTTTATTTTTAAACCAAGAAGAGTGAAAAGAACTCCAAAGGCCTGGTTCTTGGTTTTCCCCCATGTTGCAAGTGAGAGAAGGCCGTACATTCATTTTGTTTATTTTATTTGTTGTTTCAGGAAAGCTTATTCTGTGCTAGGTTCTGAGATAGGAGCTGGAATGCAAATTGCAAAGGAGGGACACAGTCCTGCCTTTGTGGAACAAAATGGAGATGACCAGACACACTCACATGAAGTCACAAACCTATCATTCTTCTGGATTAAACTTGGCCTCATACGGTAACTTCATCACAAGAGGTATCTAGGAAAATTCTTGTGCAATGTGGTAGCTATGTTTTGATGTAGTTTATTCTCCAAAGGTCCATGTATTGGAAGTGTGGTCCTCAGTTTGATGTTGGTGTCAACATGGTGGAACCTTGAGGTGAGAGCTAATTGAGTCACTGGAACTGCTGTGAATGGGAGGAATTACAGAGTGAATTAGTTATGGCTACAACCAATTGTTGTAAAAGACCAAGCCTGAACCCTGAATCTCTCTAGCTTCCCTTTTACCAAGCTATGGCTTCCACCATTTTGATTCCATCTGCCGTGAGCCCTTCCCCAGAGGCCAAATTGATGGAGCTGCTGGTTGTCGAACTTTTTGTCTCCAAAATTGTGAAATAAATAAACCTTTTTCTTTACAATTACCCAGTCTCCATTGTTTTGTAATAGCAACAGGAAAATGGACTAATACAATGGTTTTACGCTTGGACTGGAGTTGATCACTTCTAGCTTTTAAAATAAATATACGTCTATGAGAAAAATATCAGCTAAGTGCCATAACTTTGCTAGGTCCCCATAATGACGCCATGACATAATTGCCATTATCACCATATAAAGGAAGGAGAAGACAGAGCATATAAAGGAAGGAGAAGACAAACTGACTCTACCAAGTTGGCAGAGCTATTCAGAGGTAAAAGTCAAGCCTGGAGGTATTCCCTCCTTCTCCATTTACCATGCTTTGTTCTTTGCCCAATTCTTGGTCTTCAGGTCTTATCCTTCTGGAAATTCCTTGAGGAAAGCGTTCATATTTTCTAGCAAGCCAGTTTTTCATCTGTGCACCACTCTCACCCTGTTTCCTCTCCACACACAAAGGTTAATGGGTGAGTTGTACAAAAGAGACCACCCTGCTGCTCACTCCCATCAGGGCCATTCCCAGTCTACTTTAACCATCAAGACGGTGGCCACTAATCCAGCTCTTCACCCTGCTGACGCTGACTTCTTCATACTGTGCAGCTTAAGCAGCTCTGCTTCTCTTGGTACCGCTGGCAAGATGTACTCTTGTCAGAAACAAGAAAGGACTGATTTCAGAAGAAAATATCATCTACACAAAGTGAAAAGTCTGCACTCATGGCAGTAGCTTGTGGAATTAAGCACCTTTTCTCCCTTCTCCCAACCCCCATGGATTGGAGCCATAAGGAAATTACAGTTCTGACTCCCCTAGGATGCTGCCCTCCTCATAGTCCCTATCTTATTTCTCTTGGATAGAGTCCACCCAAGTAGCATTACCACCCTGTCGCAGGGCTAAGCACTTCCCAGCAGGACTGCCCTGTGTTCCATAAATACTCTCTGGCTCCACCGAAATATGTACACAAAGCCTATGCATGGAAGCTAAGTGTAGGGAATGCCTCTATAATTGGTGATATTTAAATATATGTTTTACACACTCATGGGTGTTCTCTCTCCCTTTTTCAAGTACAGGCACACACTCACACATACATACTTACAAATTCATAAGGTTTGCTTCAACAAAGAACAGAGAATATTGTTTTCTAAGCAAAATTTTACATTTTTTTGTCTTAAAGAATTTCTAAATTTGTTTATAAGGTTCGATGTTTAATTGATGTGCTTGTATTTTTGAGGCAGGTCTGAATTTAAAAGTACAACCTACTCTTGTAGGCCCCTACTACATCCATCTCTTATTAGCTGCAGGTATAATAAAAATGTAGTTTGATTTAAAAAAATTTCCTGACTCAACTTTGAATATTCTGTTTGAAGAATTGGATTTTAAATTGTTTTCAAGAAGTCTTTTCTTTTCTTTTCTTTTTTTTTTCTTTTAACAGAATTTGGAGCATTTGACTTGTTTTTGAGTTAGAAAAAATTATAGAAACTATAGAAAATATAATAATTCACTATTATTTATGGTTCTTCAAAAAGAAATATAAGAACCTTGTACATTAACTATGTTGGATAAAAAGTTTAAGTGTTTGATGTTTTTAACTAACCAGATTTAAATGACTCAAACATAAAGTCTAAATTAAAAAGCAACCCCGAATCTGAGCACAGCCACATAAATGAGATGCGTGACCTAAAAGAAAGTATGCAAAAGCAATTATTTAACTATATAACAAAAAATGTCATCATCTAGATGGAATTAAGAAGTGCCACGCCTGGATCATCTCAAATTGTACGAAACTGCCAGCACAGCAAGTAGTAAGCCCCATGGGGAAAAGTATGTGTGGGCTCAAACTTTGGATTAAAAAAAAGAGTTATGTGTCTGTTAAAAATGGTTTGCTGGAATAATTTGTTAATTAAAATTATTTTATTATTTATTTAAAGTAGTTGTGGCAATTGAGTTTATATTCTTTCTCCTCTGAAATAAGAGAATGTTTTGCTTAATGTGCTGTGTGTTTAATCATGAGGATATTGAGGTTATATAAATTAATTGTATCTTTGCAGAATTGATGTAAATAGGTTCTCTAGGAATAACATGTCGAAGTGGGGATAACTTTTTTTCTTTTACCACCCACATTATGTTATGAGTAGCACACGGTATTTAAATGCTTTGGCACAGAACATGAATAAAGAGCTGATCTTGAAAATAACATTATCATTATTTATTTTGAAATTGACACTTTGCTCTATTTTAAGGCTTGCACCCAGTTCTATCTGTGTGTTTCAGATAATCCAACGTATGCATAAGAACCAGCCCCATGTCTTTCTTTCTTCACCCCACCTCTGATTATTCCATTTACTTTTTTAAAGAAAAAATAAAAGGTGAAGAAAACATGAGTCCAGAAAAAGACATCAACTAAGGAATTTTGTTTGTTATGATTGGACAGCTGTAATTGGCCTAGTAGGATCATTTTATGTTTTATTTTGATTGAGGAGATATCACTTTGCCAACCATAATTTTTATAATTCAGTTTTTCAGTCAAAATACAACGATCTTTTCTTTTCTTTTCTTTCTTTCTTTCTTTCTTTCTTTCTTCTTTCTCAGATGATTGTTGCTTAAAAGTATTATTATCTGGAAGATGATTATTCTATTACTTTAAAAGTAACCAATTTGATATCACATTTAAAAAAACTCTTCTTTTTATTCTGTGCTGGCTCAAACCCATAGATTGGCTAGTATTTTAATCAAGTAGTGTGAGAAATCTCTTGAGGGAAGTCTCTGGCTTTTAGTCATGGGAACCGTATTAGTGATACCTTTATTTGACAAAGATTAAGGATTTTCTTTTAAAAAAATGTACTCGAAGTAGTGACAATAAGAGTGAAGCCTTCTGACTCTGTCTTGTGATAGACACAAGGAAGATGTGTGTCATAATCATTTCTGTGTTCCTAGTACCAGGCCTACAATGAAACTCATCATGTTTTGACTTAAATTAAAATGATCATCTTTCACCTGCCTCAGTGGTCATTAGTTTTTCTGGAAGGTCACCAAGGACTAAATATTATGGAATCGGGGAATTATGGAATCGAAATATTATGGAATGGGGGATTATGGAATCGAACCTTCAAATGTTCTTGACTTGTACAGCTGAGTTTTGTCTTGAGCCTAAATGAGCCTAGTGATAAAGCTGACAGTGACCAAAAAACTCAGAACTACATTAGGATGGTTCTCTTTTCCAAGTGACAGTCTGAAGTCATGGGGATTCCATTTTTATTGACCATATGCTCTTAATTCCTGAAGTGCTAGAGGACACATGTGGCATCTTATGCATCTATTTTGAGATGAGGTCTGGTATACAGATAATAAATAGAAATAGCACAAGTGAATTCTGCCAATGACACACCAACATCTTTCCAAAATGAATGCTTATGACTAGAGTAGAGAAAAGTGAAGGCAGAGATTCCATTTATTGGATGGATTTCTGAAGAGGGAAGGGCAGAGTTTTAGCATTCAATCAGTTGATCTTCTGGGACTGCTTATGTGAGGGATTAAAGGTAAAGACCTTGCAGGATTTTATTCCGTAGAAGACAATGCCTCATTATTTCCTTTTGAGACTACAGTCTATTTCTTAGAGAAAGCATTATATGGCGCTCAAGTCTCCTGAAATTAAGTGCATCCTAAAATATGCAGTTTGGAAGTTTGGAACTCATAAATTTATAGATCTCTAATTTTCATTGCTGAAGAAGATATTTTATTTAGTCATATACACTAATATGAGATAACAGACTCAAGAAATTACATCCAACTCCCTCGTATATAAGCTCCCACATTTATAAACTTAACTGTGACCTTTGCGGTTTTTATTTATCCCTATGTTTATACTCCCGCTGCATTTGAATTATTATTATTATTTTTTTTACATTTTTTGTCTTGCATTAGAACGTGTCCTTTTTCTTATAGCTTAGCTTATAGAGTTGAAAGCAGGGCTTTGAAGCCAGGTCACCTGAGTGCAAATTTCAGCTTCTTCCAGTCTGTTCCAGCTCCTGGAAAATTTGAAAGACAGTGTTGCCAACTCAGGGTGTTCTGGGGCCTAATGGGCTAATTTACATAATTAGAATAGTGCTGAATCAAAATAAGTGCTTAAAAAATACTAGTTGTTTCTGAGACAGAGTCCTCCCACAAATATTGTTTGAATAAATAATTATTAGCAAAAACATCTCTTACTCTTGATGCTGATCAAATTTTTCATCTCAGTAGGTCCTTATGGGGGTAAGAACGTTCATTTGATGATAGTTTCTGATTTGATACTGTGAGTCACTGTCTTTCTATACAAGGTAAAAACATCCTCTGTGTGGCGTTTCCTTTCCATATAATGTAAATATATTACAGCCTGTTCAGGTGCTATGGCGTTGGCACTGTTAGTTGTCTATACTACAACGCTGAGCCCAGCATTTCTAAAAAGCTTGTAATTTTAATCCTTTGCTACCTCATCCTAACACTTCCAGGCAGGTCAAATGTGTTCAATTTTATCCTGGCTTTCAGGCTAGTCAGACTCCTTTCTCACTGGCATAAAATGTTATTCTCAGATTTGACTCAAGACAAACAATTAATTTTGTAGATAATGGAGATACATTAAGGATTAAAACAAAAAAGAGTTAGCATGTGTATGGACTCGGATCAGGTTTACACTGTGCTGTCAAATGTCATAATTTGTTTGAAATAAGATCTCAGGCATTTATTTGAGTCATACAGCCTGGTAAAGTGATAATGTGTTTAAATTTCTACAATTATGTTTAAATTTTGGTCTTTTATATTTTACACGGGGATCTACTTTTCAGTTAACAATTTTATAAAATGACTCATAATTATCAATGGGTCTTAAGTGATTAATATTTATGACTAAATAGCAGACTTCAGTAAATGGAAGACCTTCGTTTTGTGTTATTTCCTAATTCTTCAAAAATTGTATCTGCTTTTGAGAAGAGTGAGGTTCCAACAAACTAAATTAACATATGTTAAAATGTATTTAGTCTTTTCACATGTTAGTTTTAAAAACTCAGGAAAGTAGGCATTTGGTATATCAAATATTTAAAGTATCATAAAGCAAAAAAAAAAAAAAGGGAAGCATTCTTCCTCATTGTAATATTACTCCTCTGAAATTATTACTACTAATGTTTGGCATTCTGTGTGCAGATACTGTGTAACAAACATACACAGAAATAGTGTGAATTTATTTAAATTCAGTCATATCATGCTTATTATTCCACAGTTGTCTTTTTCACTTCACAGTAGTCATAGAATCTTTCCAAATTAATGTAAAACATGCTCACATCCCTTTTAACATTTGCCATGAGTTTCATTCTATGAATTTAGTTTCTTTAGTCATCTCTCCTTAGAGTAGACATTAAAGATAGCTTTAATTTTTCACTGTTACAAACGATACCACAATAATTTGTTTGGTACCTGTTTCTTTATACGATTGTTTCTGTGTAAGAGATTTCTAGTAGTGGATGGCTAGATCCTAAAATAGATCTTTGAGAAGCATTATTAGTTTTATTCTTAGCACCACTTTCATACAGTAAGAGTCTTCCGTACTCACTGTCACCAAGAAGAGATGTTCTGATTCTGAAATCAGAGGAAAAAATAAAGTTTTCAAAACTTTTGCTTTTAAAAGCTTAAATCCTTAAATAATGAAAACTTTTGGCAAGGATAAAATGAATGAGACACATTCTAAAAGATTGCAGATTTTCTGTTTTAGGTTAGAAAATGTTTGTCATGATAGAGAAGGAGGGGAAACAGAGGGTAACAAGCAGAGGGGAGACATTTGTAAGTTTCCAGGTTCAGGCTGGGTCCTATTTCCCAGGTTATAATCTCAGAGAGGAAACCAGCCCTAGGTAGACAGCAGCATCCTGGAGAAAACTTACTGTGTGTGGGAGAGAGACAAATCTGCCCAGAAGCAGGCAGGCCTAGATTCCAAGGGCCAAGGTGGACAAAAGAGTGGAAGAATGACTTCAAGACATGAAAGGAGGGGAGAAAGTTGCAGGCTGTGCATCCAGAACAGGGATCTCTCATCAGTGATGTCCCAGGATAAGGACTTAGGAATGCATGAACGATGCCCACAGGGCCTGGTGACTATGTAGAGGACCATGAGTCTTTTCCTCTTTCTCAACATCTTGATGTGATATCACCCTTAGGAAGACTTACTGGAAAGGGAACCCTGAATGCATGAAGACTGAATTTCTGTGATGCATTAGAATACCAGCCCTCTCCACTCCTGTGCTAACAATTGAAGCCACGATGCTCTGTACCTTAGGAAAGAATTGCACCCCTGAGCTACACCTACAGCTCTGGACCTTGAGATTCCTTTCTCATCCATAAGATTTGTGCATTTAAAACGTTTCTTTTTTGGTAGCTGTTACAGTGTTTTCTTATCTCCTTAAAAGTTTCTTCTATTTATGCTCCTGCCATATTAGAGAGTGACCTGTTTTTCCATCGTGGTTAACACTAGATTCTATTGATCTTTATATATCGATTTTTTATTAAAAAATATATATTGCTAATTCAGTAAGAGAATAGGTCTATCTCATTTTAATCTTTACTTCCTTGGTCACTGATGAGAATTTTTTCATGTATTTATTGATTATAGTCTTCTTGTTTGATGATGCATTTTTGTCTTCCACTTAAAGACAAACTATTGACAAATGACACATTTAGTCTTTAGTCCTATCACGCCATTCAAAGGGGGATGGATAGATCAGTACCTTTACTTCCCAGTGGTAATTGTTGATCTACTATAGAAGTCTTTTCAGGCTTTCTCAACTCATTGTTGCTTTATTATTTTAATGTCTTAATGATAAACACAATGATTTTTATAGAGAAATATATTCAGGTGGGGGGGACACTAAGAAATGTTTGGACTTATTTTCCATGTTTTGTGTGTTTCTAATGAAATATAGTATTTTAAAAATGCACCATTGATTTCTAAAGCCAGAAGAAAAACATTACAAGGATGATGACAGGTTATTTGCAAAGTTTTCTTTCTCTGAGCTCCTTCCAGTGGGTTTAAATTTTATTTAACAACCTGTTTGCTTGCGTTATTTTATGTAAATTTTTTCTCAGGGGGATGTTCTTTCTCCTTGTCTTCTGATGAATCTCTGCTTGATGTTTTGGTGATTTTTAAAAAAAAAATTTATTTAAAGAGAAAAGAAAACAGTAAAAGGGTACAAGTAATACAGACTTTCAAAAAATAAGCAGTAAGAAATCACTAGTTAATAGGTTACATATTGTCATCTTAGAAATAGTTGTTCAAGTTACAAAATTAAAGCATACATTCAAACAGTGACACTGCGAACAGTTGTGTTCAATGATCCAACAAAAACTTAGTAATATGGTTATCTATCTTATGCACTTAAACATGCATGCAGTTGTATCCTGTAGAGCACTTTCTTTTCCTCTCTTTTTTACAATAACAATTACACGTTTTGGGTTTTATTACTCCCACAGTTCTTATTACTTTTTTTGGTGATCTTTTAAAGCTTAACATATATCACTGGGTAAACTGCGATTCAATTTACCCAGTGATTCAGATGATTTTTGTTAAAGATAGGAACACTGGTGCAGGGGTGATGTTGCTCTCTGGCAAAACCACCAAGGGTTCAGATCTCCTCTCTCTTTACTTTTGTCTAGTCCTCTCCGTTCTCTCAAAAGTCTTAGTTCTGTTTATTAAGTTCTGAGAATCAGACAGTGTGAGAAGCTGCTCACTGTTCCAGTAGAGGCCAGGTTCTGAGGCTTTCCCATCTGAAAGCTGCTTTGATGCTTTCTGTAAAATGAACTCGTGGACACCCACTGCCCCGTTGGCATCCCGGACAGCCTCAGCAGAGATCAAAGGCTGCCTGACGCGTGGCGGCAGCTCCCTGAGGAGGACAGTGCCGGAGCTCCTGGCAGGCTCTCTGCTGGACAACATCTCTACCTGTCCCGGGTCTGCCGCTCACAGAGGGCTTTCAGTACTTGGCCCATTCTCTGGCAGCTGGGATCCCAAGTGTACTTAGAAACTATAACCAACTCTATGAATAATTTTAAAATGAAACAAGAATACCTCTGCTTTACTTTCTCCAACACTGTCCCTTTGTCTCTTCTGGGCTGACGCTGTTCTTTTGGCTGTCATTTACTGTGGCCGAAATGATTTAAAATGTTATGGAAATGTTATGGGAGGAGGCACTAGGATGGGCACCCAGAAACAAATAGATCTCTGCTTATCAGAACTGGTATCAGTCAACCTCTGCCTACTGCTCAGCAGAAAGGTTGGGAACCAAGAGTGATTGCCCCAAAACCACCTCTATTCTGTGTGCTGCCAAGAGCTAGTTTTGCCACCTAACCTGGTAAATGCCTCACATTTGGCATAGAAAAGAGTCTGTTTTATTGAAGTGACTGTACTCATTGGGATAAAGACTGAATTCCAACCACTTTTTAAAGGTACTTATTTTTTCCCCCTAAGTTTTGAAAATATACAGTGTAAAGTAAAAATACTTAGCAACTGCTTACCATCGTTAATTCAGAAAGCACGAATTATTCCAACATAGTGGATAGCCCCTTTGGTCTGTCGTATTCTAACAGCAAAGAGTGGTTCTTTTTTGGGCAGTCTGCCAAGGGTATCTCCCTTCCGAGCTACTGAGAAAGCTTTTTCCCTTCATAGAAATCCAAGTTCTTTTCTGCAGGATTGAATGTGAAGAAATGTGATTCGATATCCAGCAGCACAGTCCCCCCACAGCTTAGGCAACTCACTCTGCAGACTAACAACTGTGCAGGACTGTCATTTTTTATTGGTCTGGAGACAGGAGTTAGATAAGCAGGAGAAAAATCCATAGTTAAAGGCACCCTCCCAAGTAGAGGCAGTGGGAGGTAATTTTCCCCGGTGGCGAGTTAGAGTATTGTAGATTTGTGAAGACCTTGCCTTCATGTGGATATTGTGACATTCTTGCGGAAAAATGAAAACATAGTGCGCTGTGTATACCACGGCGTATTTAACATCGACAAGCAAGGGCTTCAAAGTGAGGGGGGATTGTCTGAGGCCCCACACCCTGCAGGTGTGTCATTAGCAGTAGGCTAACTGGGTTACTGGAAACCAGCACAGGAAAACAGAGCTGGCTTTTTGGCTCCCTGCACATCTGCTGGTGTTGAATTCATGGAAACAGAGAAACAAGCTGCATTTTGAGACTGACTGGCAAAATTCTTGTTAGTGCTTCAGAGAGCTGAATGCAGGTAAAGAATGGACCTGATTGGGATAGGGCCCCAGCTAATTGGAATAACCTGTCACTTGCTCTTTGACTTGAGCTCTGATTCCTGTGTCTAGCCACTCAACACATTTAACTAGCTTCAAGATTTTCTTGTCTGATGTCCCTAATAATCCTGTGAGCCACATAAAGCAATAGTGGTGTTGTCACTGACAGATAGAGAGACTGAGGCCCAGGAGAGTAAAGAGATTGCTGAGCTCCATGGAGTGAGAATCTGTGCACAAAGTAGAGCTCAGATTTTAAATCAAATCTAAACTTCCCTCTGCGAACTGTGTCCTGTGTGCATGTATGAGGTCTTCAGTATTTCTCTGACTTCCAAGTTTCAATTCACCACATTTACTTTAGGAACAAATCATTCCCTCTTTTCTCCAAAAGAACTCTATATATTTGTATTATTAATCAAGTAATACAGATTCACAGTAAAAAAAAAAAAGAAACCTAAAAAGAAAAAGGAAGAAAATAAACGTCACTTCTAATCCAGCCACATAATAGTTATCTATTTTTTGTGAGCTATCCTGCCACATTGATGGGGTAAATACTATACATTTATGTAAGCTGTAATATTATTAAATAAAAAAGTAAAATAAAAAGTATAAAATGAGATTATTTGGTATGGAATGTGATTGTTTCCTAAAGTTACCTTCAGTATTGAGAAGAAAGAAGCAGTATCACACTCTTCTATGATATATACACTTCTGTGAATACCTAACTTTCTACTTATTTATAATGAATATATTTCATTTTGCTTCTGTGTTTTTAAGTTTGATATACTACAAAGGATGCTGCAGTGACTGTGCTACTTATTAGTTTTTGCTCACATCTTTATAATTTCTTTGGGAATTATTTCTAGAATTAGAACTGTCAAGTTGAAGAGTATATATATTTTTACAACTCCCACCGGAGAGCAATGTAATGAGGACCTACTTCTCTATGCTTTCAGCATCACTGGGTTTTAGAATTAAAATTAAGACTTCAGATAACTTATATAGTTGCACAGGGGAGACAGTTAACATCAGTATAAAAGAGATTCCTCCCATTCTTGCATTTCATTTATAAGCAAAATGAACACAACACATTCTTTCTACACTTACCTAACCCCAGAAGATCAGCTACTGTAACAAAACAAGATCCCTAAGAGATAATATCAAAGAAGACTAAGACTGTGGTCAATCCACACTTCAAAGGCTCTGTGAAAACATCAACAAGGGGAAGTCCAATCCATCAGTGGCCCGTGGCCATCTACCTTCTCCTATAATCCTCTCATTTTTTACAAGTTAAGTAGGGTTATGCAGGGACAGCACTTGGGAAAAGGTTCTCTAAGGAAACCCCAAGGACTACATAAGGTGTTGTTCATGATTGTGTTAAATGTCTACTCTGTGCAAATAAGCATGTACAGCACTTCACAAAATACTTGTGTGCTAGTGGAAAATATTATAGCTTGTTGAATGCTGCTGATGAAAAGAGTGTTGGAAGTAACTGGCAGTGAACTCTCTGGCTTGCCAGATTTCTTGGAAAGCTTGTGAAGCAATTGGTGCAGCTGCTTCTGATGGTTTGGGGTGGGGAATTAACTACGCCAGTTCTTGATTCAGATGGAAAACTACCCATTGCTTACTTGTACAAGGTAGTTCAAGAAAGTACCAAGAACATTCAGCTGAAAGGATCACACTGCACTTCCTGGCTGTCAACAAAAGCAAAACAAAGAGCTGGTACAATGATCTGAGCACTTCAAGACCGAAAGAGAGATATGGAGGAAAAGGTGTCTTCAGGAGGACTCTGAACTCCTCTACAAGCTCTCTCCTTCTCAGCAACATACTAGACAACATCCCCACTTTCTCCTTCACTCCAAACTTCTACACAAAATACAAAAACAAAGGGAGCCCAGAAGACACACTAGAAAGTTACTGTTGGATAGATCAATGATTCAGACAGTAGGGCTGTGTAGAGATCTTTGTGTTTGATATGATACAAATTCAACTTGCAATTCCAGTGTATTCCATAGGAACTGTGATTCCCAAGACACAGTGGATTGAACCCAAAACAAAATAAAAAAAATATACCTCAGGAATTGGATTATGTCATAAATTAGGAAGATTTCTTTTTAAATAGTTTTCATCCTAAAGTAGAAAAATTTGAGAGGCTTTTAACAGAAGTAGATAGATCACTGCAGTTTGTTATAACTGGTGAGGTCCAAAGAGAAATGTACACAAATGCAACAAATGAATATAAAGCCAGCATATATAGAAATAGATTTTTTAACTTTAAAAGCTATTATTTAGTTAATGCTTATATTGACTTTATCCTTACTAAAAGTTTTAGGATAAGTTAGTCATCAAAGCAAGTCAATTTGGTTACTGGGCAATTGTTTATCAAGTATGTTTTCAAAAATTTGCATATTGCAGATGATTTTTTAAATTCATGATACACGAATACTTTTAAATAATGGGAGGTATTGTACATGATATTTTTAAATAATGGGAAGTATTTCTTATCCTTAGGAAGAAGTATTTTCTGTCACTTGGAAGCATCTCTTGAAACAGGTAAAAACAATTTTCTTTATTGTTTCTATGAGTAAACTGAAAGATAAATGAAAGATAAGTGTGAAAGAACTAAATTTAGCAATGTGTATATTAGCATACATATATAGCATATGTCCATATATAATTCTCAGTAGACAAAATTGCTTTAAGAAATTGATCATTTGGCAAAAATACATTTGTTCACTTGCCCATTTGAAATTTCTTGAACATTGATGATAATGTATCCGATACTATTTGAGATTAGGAAACAAAATTAAAAAAGAATTTGTTTCTGTCCTTAAGGAGTTTACTTTATGTCCTCAAGAAACCTTGTGACTTGAGAAGCATCATTTCCAGCACAGACTTTCTCCAATCACAGGGATCCCAGTTTCTAGGTTAGTCTTTTTGCTGACACATTAAATAAGGCCCAGAAAATTAATGAATCTGCTTTTAAAGGTTGGAAGAATGAGATACATTTCTTTTATGGGTTAAGGGCACTCATAATCTCAAGTTCCTTTTCCAGGAACTTGAGAGAGATATATAAGAAACGGATGGTTGGAGGGTGCTGCTGAGATGGTGGAACAGTAAGAGGCTTCTCTGAGAGAAACAGTCTGGATGCTGGAATATAGCATCATGGGAAAGACAAGAAGGAAGGAAGTTGGTTCCCTGGACCAAGGAAGAATCTAAAGTAAAAAGTGAAGCCTGCAGAGAGAATAAAAAGGAAAAACTTAAATGAAGAAGAATGTGGTAGCTGGTGGCACCTTCGCCTGGAACCAGACCCACTATATTACAGGAGATGTTGGAACCTGAGGTTGTACAGTCATGGTGACAGTGGTGGCTCGAGATCCAGAGGCTTCTGCAAAGAGACATGGTGGTGGAGGGGAGCTGCAGATACAGAGGACTTCACTGGCTAGTGGTGAGCGCAGAGAACTCAGTCCTCCCACAGGAGACAGCAATTGGCTGGGAGCCATTTTGGAGCCAGGCCAGATAAAGACCAGAACCAGAACTGCTATTGGCTCCCTCCAGCAGCTCCTGGCTGGGAGCAGAAAGGTGGAAATTGCTTGGACTCAGCCCCAACCCCGTGCACATTCCACCAGCCAGCCCCACCCTGTGCACACTCTACCAGTGACTGGGTGAGCTAACATAAGCTGGGCAAAGCAGCTGGCAGCCCTACACTAGTGCATCCAATGGGTACCATCAGATACCTGTAGCCAGCACTGACTTGAAGAACCAGTCTTATTTTGAGAAATTGTAGCCAATGTGGGAAGTGCCTGGGACTCCATTGTCCAGAAGAACCCGAGAATATGTCAATATGAAGAATCAAAAGGAGACTCTGGCCTCTAATTCAAGCAGAGGTGGTCCAGGAGATGTAAACATAAAAGAGATCAAGAGTCACACACCTGAAATTTCTGAAGTGATGGTAACTGAAGTAAAGAAACAACTTCATGAGCTATAAAAGAAATTAGAATAGAAATAGTATCTCAGGTAAAAGAAGAAATGAAAAACATAATAAAAGAATTGCTAAGCACCTCGAAAGAAGACATAAATAAAATAGAGGAGCATAAGAAAATGAGAAAAACCTTGAATGAACAATATAAAATAGAGTTAGAAACCATGAAACAGATTCAAAGAGATATCTAGGAAATTAAAAACTCCATTGAAAGCTGACAAAACCATTTGAAAGAAACTGAAAACAGACTTTCAAATCTTGAAGACAGGTTTGCAGTTTGTGATCATGAAAGGAAAAATCTCTTAAAAATTACAAGGAACCAGGAAGTAACAATTCAACGTCTGCAAGATAATCCAAAGAAACATAACTTAAGAGTAATAATGTGCGTGAAAAACCCAGGGTCAACACAAATGACATGAAAAGTCTAATTACAGAAATAATAGCAGAAAACATCCCAAGTGTGGGGAAAGAAAGAGACAGTCAGATAAGTGAGGCATATAGAACTCCAGTTAGCCATAAACAAAATAAATTTACATCCAGACATATCATAATCAAGATCACAGAAACCCAACACAAGAACAGAATATCAAAAGCTGTTAGAGAAAAGAAACAGATCACCTAGAAAGGAAACCCATCAGAATCACAAAAGACTTCTCAACACAAACCATCAAGTCAAGAAGACCTTGGAGTGAAGTGTTTCAAATCCTGAAAGAAAACAACTTCCAACCCAGATTGATGTACCTGAAAAACTATCTTTCAAAATTAATGGAGAAACAAGACATTGCATGACAAAGAACAACAGAAGAATTTCATGACCAACAAACCAAACCTACAAAGAACACTGAAGGATATTCTAGAAAAGATAAAAAAGACATGATTCCAGGAACAATGTCAGAGGAAGATCACTGAGTGAGGCAGACAGTAGAATGGTGAGGAAAAGTAGGCAGCCAATGGCAGGAAAACAGCATAGCAGATAAACCAGTGCATGTTGATCATAACCATAATGTAGATGGCCTCAATTCACCAATAAAAAGAAGCACAGGCAGAGTGGATCAAGAGACAGGATCCATCAATATGTTCTATACAAGAAACACATTTAACTCAAAAGGGGGTTCATAGACTGAAAGTCAAAGGAGAGAGAACAATGCTCTGTGTGACAGAGAACTAGAAAGAAGTGAGGGTAGCTTGACCATCAGCTACAAAGTGGATAAGAAAGACATGGCACTTTTATACAATGGAAAGGTGTCGATGTCCGCTCCCGGCCGGCAGGAAGGACACACGACAAAGTCTGGTAGTGGACAACCTTTTCTTTTTATTTTCCTTCTCCGTACAGCCTGCCCTGGGTTCTCCCAGCTGAAGCCTCCTCTGGTCCGCTCCCCGCGGCTCCTTTTGTGCTTCAGTCTGCCCCAAAGCCTCTACCGGTCCGCTCTCCGCGGCTCCTTTTGGGCTTTTACTTCTGGGCTTCTACCTGGCTTCTTCTTCCGCCCAGGGGTGGCACCGGTATATATACGGGTACAGTGTCCAATCATGTTAAAGTAAGCAAGGCAAGCTGATTGGCCAACATCATCAGTTGCCAGGCAGACTATATTGTTGAGCGGGTTGTTTACGCGGTAAGCAGGAAACTAACATATTCGATGGGAGGGGTAATCTACCTCAGGCTTTGCTCTTTACCACAGGCCGCACGTCCGCCGCGCAAGGCGAGCTATCACAGACGCGGCTCCCAACATCTCCCCCTATTTTATTTTTTATGAATGTGCGCATCGTAGCCCTTCCTGGACTGGGTGCAGAGGCTTATGCCCTATGTGTAGGTCCACCGTAGGTCCTTGGCTTAGACCCTGGTTGGCCATGCCATGGTCTGCCAAGGCCCTGAGGCCCTCGTCCTTTTTCTAGGGCCAGGCACAAACTGGACGGAACCTGGATGCACACAAGCTTGCACTCATTTCCTCTCCGTAAAGAAATCCCCTCGGAGAGAAATTTAGACCTGGGCAGCATCTAACAGTCCAGCGGCTTACGTGCAGGATGGGGTAGGGCCTGGCTTAGGTCGAGTCGTGCTGGGGAGGCACGCTCTTACCCGTCATTGACTCACCTACCCTGCTGTGTATTGTCACCTTATGGAGGAGAATGAGGGATGCCCACCATATCTAGACTCGGTCGTGGGCCAATTGAGCAAGCCATGCATATGCCTGAGGATCTTCTTGTCCATTTCGGGCTACCGCTATTTCTATTCATCTTATTGGTTGGTCTGTGATGGATCTCCGGTAGGGCAGGTCTGATCTTCAGTCGAGGGCTTTGTTGCCCGTGTCAGTCTCTCCGGTATCCACAGTGGTTCTCGTCCCGGTTCCTGTGGGAAAACACAAACCGCGCCTCGGTTCCAGCTGACCACTGGATCCGGGCCCATCCATTGTCCTGTCAGGACATCTTTCCACTTCACCCACCCTTTATGGTTGGGGGAAGGGTTGCAGTGCTCCACAGCTGGGGAGCGATTATCATTATTTAAATTTAAAAAATTGTGTGTGAATAGTGCCATGGATAATCGTGCCTTTGGGGCCAGGCCTTGGCCTACTCCCCCTTTTTGTTTTTTATTTTTTATTTTTTATTTTTATCTTTTTCGTTTTTTGTTTTTTTTTTTTTTTTTTTTTTAGTGGTACCAGGGATCGAACTCATGACTGGCTGCTTGCAAGGCAGGCGCTTATGCCGCTGAGCCAAATCCCCAGCCCCTTTTTTCCTCGACCGGCGTTTTTCTCAGCCTGCTCGGCAGAGAACTCTGTGTACCAGGCTCGCCAATCCAGGTAACTACCCGAGGGCAGACACGCCTTTGCCAGCTGAATCCAGTCCGCGGGGGTGAGGGGCCCAGAAGACAGGTTCTCCAGCATGGCAATGGTGTAAGGCGCAGTCGGCCCAAAGGTTGTAACTGCATTTTTAAGTTCTCTAATCTGCTTTATCTCAAAAGGCTCCCATACATTGCGTCCCTGGCCCATAGCTACTTGTACAGGAAATATCCCGTAGGGGCCACTATCTATCCCAGGTGGATGTACCTCATGAGACAAGCGTCCCCCCTGCCAAAGCCGCCTGTAAAAATACCGACCCGCCGGCGGCGGAGCATAAGACAGCGGCCGTGATTGGGCGGAAAATGGGGGCCCGTGCATCACTTCCTGTTCTGGCGAAAGGGGAGGGAGCTCCCAGGCGGCCGCCTCGTGGCGAGGGATCGCCTCCCTCTCGCGCCGGGGAGCGCTCAGGAGCTCTCTACTCCTCCGCAGACCAGGTTGAGCAGAGCGCAATTCGCGGGGCAACGCTGGAAAAGAACCCTGCGACTCCTTATTGAGCGATTTGGGCTCCTGACAGCTGGTCTCTTTGGCCTCCTTGCCATTCAACTTTCCCTCGTCCTCGGAGTCAGACGACTCCGAGGCTAGAGCCCCATCCTCCTCCTTAGCATCCTTGTTCCCCTTGACGGACCCCTCTCGGGAGCTCCCTGACTGGGCCTGCTCAGATACCCTGCGTACTTTTGTAAGCTCTTGAGAGCTTTCTCCACAACCACCCTCGCTCTTAGTGTTGCTACCTAACATGTTTCCCATCTTTTAATATGTTACTCACCGCGTGAGGCCCAAGGAATCCGCCACTTACGCGTGAGTCTGAGGGGAGTCTAAAAGCCCTGTAGGTGCGCGCCACCCAGAGCCCAGGCTTATCCCCAACTCACCTGTCTCGCAGCTCTGTACTGGAGCGTTGTCCACTTCCACGTCTCGGGGGTGATCAGTCCCCGGGCGGGCCTCCAAATGTCGATGTCCGCTCCCGGCCGGCAGGAAGGACACACGACAAAGTCTGGTAGTGGACAACCTTTTCTTTTTATTTTTCTTCTCCGTACAGCCTGCCCTGGGTTCTCCCAGCTGAAGCCTCCTCTGGTCCGCTCCCCGCGGCTCCTTTTGTGCTTCAGTCTGCCCCAAAGCCTCTACCGGTCCGCTCTCCGCGGCTCCTTTTGGGCTTTTACTTCTGGGCTTCTACCTGGCTTCTTCTTCCGCCCAGGGGTGGCACCGGTATATATACGGGTACAGTGTCCAATCATGTTAAAGTAAGCAAGGCAAGCTGATTGGCCAACATCATCAGTTGCCAGGCAGACTATATTGTTGAGCGGGTTGTTTACGCGGTAAGCAGGAAACTAACATATTCGATGGGAGGGGTAATCTACCTCAGGCTTTGCTCTTTACCACAGGCCGCACGTCCGCCGCGCAAGGCGAGCTATCACAGACGCGGCTCCCAACAGAAAGGTACTCAGCTATAAAGAAAGATGACCTCGAATCGCTTGTAGGTGAATGGATACAACCTGAGATCATGCTCATGGGTAAAATGGTTCAGAGTCACATGGATGAATATCGTGTTGTCTCTCTAATATAAAAACTATAGCAGTTAATAGGATCCAGAATACACAATACATATTGTGAAAGTGAAAGGGAGGGAAATGTCTATAAAGGAAAGGCAGTGGCCATTGTTAATCTATTACCATGATTTGAAACCCATATTGTTTTCATTGTTCTATTTAGTTTGGTTTTATTCTGTTTGGGTTTGTCTAATGTTATTATATTTGATGGCATGGACAGCTATTTCAAAGATAATAAAATATATTATGGTAGCCATTATTGATTTCCTGTTATCTTGTTTTGAAGCCCTGTATTGCTTTCATTGTTTTGTATTGACTAATTTCTTTATTTTGTTTTGTTTGATTGTATTATGTCTGACAGTATAAGCAACTACTTTGAAGATAAAAAGAGGCATTATGATAGCCACTTTGGTTTTACTATTATCTTATTTTGAAGTCTTGTATTGCTTCCATTGTTTTGTTTTTATTGGTCTTATTCCATACTATTTTGTTTGATTTTATTATGTCTGATGGAATGGGCAGTTCTTTTGAAGATAACAAGAGGCATTATGGTAGCCATTATTGATTTTCTTGTATTTTGTTTTGAAGTCATGTACCATGTTCATTATTTTGTTTCATCGACTCTATTCTGTTTTGTTTACATGGTTGTATTCACTTCAAAATAACAACAAAAAACAAAAAATGACTGCCACTGAAAGTTTCTCTGAGACGAGCTTTGAGGTGCATGATATAACCTAAACAGTTGGCTTTTATTATTGTAGACAGCTAATATAGAAATTAATATGAAGTCAAGCACAGATTGGAAACTTGAGGAAGTCAGCACAGAAGGTGAAGATATCAAAGACAACTTTGAAGAGAGCCAGGCCTCAAAATAAAGGCTGGTGAGCCTATCTTAAGATAAACAGCAATTTGAGATTATACTGTGATTAGCACTGCTTGGTGCATTGAACCCAGGTGGGCATCTGATGCATAGATGGAAAACCAGAACATCTGGACACATCCCTTTCCAAAAATGCATTTGTTCTCTCCATGTTCCCTTGTTATATAGCTCATTTCCCTATTGGATTAATATTAGCCAAGTTACTATACTTTTAATCCTATAGATAGATTGTAGTTTGAACTACGTTGTATCCATAAAAAAAAATGGAAGCAGTATAGTGATTTTGCTGTCCAAATAAATTATTCTTGGCAAAGAGCCTCGATTTTTGGATTTATACTATCTTTCATGAGTTTTCTCTCAATAAACCTTTAATACTCCTCAGTTGTTCTCTAAATTTATCCTTCAGTATTCGAGGGACACAAACTTGGCACCTCTTCTGTGTAACAGGTTGAGTTATTTTCTCCACCATACCATCTAGAACAACTAGGCAGACCTCTTCTAACCTAACAATCTGATGATGCCTCTTGGCACCCAAGAATGTTAATCTTTCTTTGCCAGCCAAACTCCAAAATGGCTCTGCTGACTCTTAGTAGGAAAAAGACTTATTTTCTTTATTTCCTGTCCTCAACATCTAGGAGAGTTGAATGGATTTTCAAAGCATATTAGAAATACTAAGTATATGACTTAGAATTTTCAAGTCTGCAAAAAAATTTTTGGATGAAAACTATTAAGTAAATGAGATTTGCTTTGTATTATGGGTGATTTATCTTGATAAATATCACCATCTAAATTCCTTGGAGGGAGAAACCTGAGGGAGACTATTAGCCTGAAATAAATTGCTGTTGAAGGTTTTTTCTACCATTCAGTAAAAAATGTGATCTGAAATTAGAAATTTGATAGCTGTGAGCAGGCCTGGCACTCCCAGGACAGTGTCACAGTATGTTCAGGTGTGGTGGCCATGCCTCAGAGCCAGTGCTTCTATGAGGGATTTGGCTGTTACATTTTTGTGCCTTGCTAGAATAGTAGATTAGACATGTGAAACTTGGGCTTATATTCGTTTTGGAAAATATATTTTTCTAATGCTGGAAATATTGAATTTATGTTCATAGGCAAAATCCTAAGGGAAAATGAGGAAATGGGCCATGAATTCCTTTTTTGAAGTGTCCACAAGTGGCTCCCTTCTGTTTATTTTAGGTTTTAGCATGCAGTAGGTCCTTAGTCTCAACCTTTCCCAGTTAGCTTGCTGCTGTGCACATTACAAAGCAGACACACCAGTCCTTCAGAGTGAGAGCGTCCCATTCAACTGTTCAAGCCAGAAGCTAACTATGAGATAACAGGAAGAGGCCAGGCTGACAGTGAAGTAAGTCAGGTTCATTTTTGTTGATAAGAAAAGAAACTACACATCAAGGAGAATTTAAATGGATTTATTAAAACACTAATTTTTTAAAAAAATTCTTTTTATTTCTGTGATATCGTTTTTCCTTGTTCTCTGATGGTTTACAATTAGATTTATTTCTCTGTACCACATAATTCATTTTTGATTACAAGCTGTCATTTTCCAAGGCATATTAGTTCATCTTGTTTTTCACTTTAACCCTTTTTATCTTTTACTTACAAGGCGTTTATTTTCTTTTTAAAGAAATTTCCTAATGTTAAATAGACTTAATTTCCTTCTTTTAAAAGTATAATTAATACTTGTCTTCTGTACTTTCTCTCTCCTTTTCTTTCTAAATAAAACATCATTGGAAGACTGAGGCAGGGAGATTGTAAATTTGAGCCCAGTCTGTGCAACTAAATAACTTGTCTCAAAAATAAGAAGTAAAAGCAATCTGAGGGTGTTGAATGTGAATATTATGGGTTCAATCCCCAGTACCATTAAAAAAAAAAAAAAGACTGAGAGCTGTGGCAACTGGTAGGATAAGGATCTGAGATTGGCTCCAGTTCCTGCCACTGACAGGTTTGGGGACCAGAGACCAGTGGAAAACCAGAGACACATTAGGTCCCCAGCTAGAGCACGATGGACAGGCAGGACTAGAGGCAGGGAAAAGTCCAAAGCGACAGTAACAGTATGAGCCAGTGGGTTGAAGTAGGTGAAGCCAGCAGGTGAAGCAGCTTTGTGTTTGGAGACGTGGTAGAGTTAACTTATTTTTTCTTTTCTTTTCTTCTTCCTTTTCCTGTTTCTTTTTCTTTTCTGTATTTTCTCTTTCCTTTTTTATTGGCTGAGGGAAAATTCTAGCCACAGAAAACTAACCCGAACCCCCACATCCAGAGTCAAAGTTCTGACCCAAACCCAGCACAAATCCACCTCCAATCTTGGCTAGCATACACATTCTGGGATCAGACTTGGACCTACCACAGAACAGTGATATTAGAGGAATCTTACTATTTTTTTTCCTCTGTCTGATGGATTTTCCTTTTAGTAGTCTACTGGGTAAGTGTGTTTTGTTTTTTATTTTTATATTTACTTATTTATCTTTTTGCTGTTGCTTTTTATTTGTGTTTTTCCCTTTTCTTTTCCTCTCTGTTCTGTTTTGCCTTGTTTTATTTTTCTTTCTGTATGTTTTTTTCCCTGTGTGTGGTTATTTTGTTTCCTATTTCTTTTTTCTCCTCTCATTTTATTTTCCTTCTCTTTTCTACTTTCCTTTCTCTCTTATTAATAATTTAGATCTCTAAGCTTTCCCTTTGTATAATTTCATTCATCTTCTTCACTTTCATCAACTATATCACTTGGTTTTATGAGATTTTCATGTGGGTTAACATTATCTCTTCTCTTTCTGATTCACTTCAATATTTATAGGCTTTCTCTTCCAAACCCTCTCCCTTGTATCCTATAATTGCCCCAAACTTGGACTGATCATTCTATGCCCACTAAATTTGCCTCTACTATACTTGACCTCATACACCTCTCCACCCTACCCATACCTCTCTTACCCTCACCCCACACACAAGAGAGTAAAATGACTTTATTAAGTGGAAAATCATTACATACATGTTTCTGGTATAAACTGGATTATACTACATAGCTATAGAAATGCTCCTATGACTAAATATATAGTTACCACAGTTTATCAGTAACCAGGCTGCGCTTGGGTCTATTGTCGTTGCTAACTGTACTACTTTAAGAGAATGCCATACCTGTTATAATCAGTTTTTCTCCCTTGTACAACAATACTGAGATTGCAAGGCATCATAAGCCTCAACATAGTCCAGTAACAAGGGAATGTGCCTTAAGTAAAATAGATAGACACTCCACATTCTTAATATATTGGGAAGGTAGGTTCTCGTGAAAGACAGAAAGACCAAGCACCACCTATATCTAAAACAAATCCTTGAGGAATAGACATTACCTAAGAAAGGCCAGACACCAGAGATAGGGATAACTATCTAACAGAAAAAAATCTATAAATGCCCACACAGAAAACAAAATAAAATAAAAAGTAGAAAATGGCAAGAAGAAGAAGAAGAAGAAGAAGAAGAAGAAGAAGAAGAAGAAGAAGAAGAAGAAGAAGAGGCAAAATGCAATCCCAAATACCCAGCACACATCCAGAGCACAAATAGGTAGAGTAAATCAGAAGACAACAACTGAAACTCTCTGAAATGGTAGCAGCAGAAATGAAAAAAACAAATGAAATAGGCCATAGAAAAAAATATAAAAAGGAAAAAAAGAAATAACAATCAAAGTGAAAGATATTAAAGCAGACACAGATAACACAATAAGGGATTATTTAGGAATATTTAGGAAAATGATGGAAACCATCAATGCACAATGTAGACAAGAAATGGAATCAATTAAATAGATCCAAACTGAAATTCAGGAGATCAAAAACTCCATTGAAAGTACATGCAACGAACTGAGTGAAGGTGATGATAGACTATCAGAACTAGAAGATAGGAATGTGACTAGCAACCTGGGAAAGAAAGATATTTTAAAACTCGCAAAACCAATTCCGTAATTCCAAGCTGAAGTAAAGAAGAATGATGTAAGATTGACTGAAGTCAGTGAGAAAGCTGGACAGTGCAAAAGCCGTTAAAAAACTTGTCACAGGAATAATGGCAGAAAGCTTCCCAAACAGGGATAAAGAATTTGACATACAAATAAATGAAGGATATAGAACTTTAAATAGCTATGACCAAAATAAATCTACACCAACACATATATTAATCAAGATTTCAGAAGTTCAACACATAAACAAAATACTAAAAGCAGCTAGAGAGAAGAAACAAATCACCTGTAAAGGAAAGTCCATCAGAATCACAGCTCACTTCTCAATACAAACCCGCAATCAAGGAGAGCCTGGAATGAGCTATTGTAAGCCCTAAAAGCAAACAATCTTCAACCCAAGTTAATGTATCCTGCAAAACTATCTTTCAAATTCAACGTAGAAATAAGAGACTTCCTTGGCAAAGAACACTAAAGAAATTCATGACAGAGTGCTCTGAAGGATATATTAGGAAGAGATAATGGAGACCACAAATGTACAAATACCAGTGGAAAGAAATTACCGAGCAGAGTAAGCAATTAAACAAGAGAAAAACAGGAAGCCATAATGGGAAAATAACATGAGAAATATAAACAAATATGTATCAGTTATAACCATCAATGTAAATGGCCTCAACTCACCAATCAAAAGAAACAGACTGGCAGAATGAATCAAGAAAAAAGATTCAAAAATATACTGCTTTTAAGAAACAAATTTAATCCAAAAAAGAAATTCATAAATTATAAGTCAAAGGATGAAAACCAATTTTGTATGCCACAGGAACCAAGAAAAAAGCAGGGGTCTCTATTCTATTTTCAAACAGTGTAATCTTACATCAAAATTAATCAAAGAGGCAAGGAAAGTCATTGTGTACTTGTTAAGGGTAATCTCCAAGAAGAGGAGATAGCAAACATATGCACCAAACACTAGTGCACCTGACTACATAAAACAAATATTAACAGACATGAATAACCAAATAGGCACTAACACAATTGTAGTGAGGGAGCTTAATATCCCACTATCACAAATAGATAGATTAACTAAACAAAAAATTAGTAAAGAAATATCAGCATTAAACAAAACCTGTGACAAATGGAATTGGTAGATATCTGCAGTGTTCCACCCCAGAGCATCAGAATACACCTTCGTCTCTGCTGCACATGGCACATGCTTCACAATAGACCACATACTAGCCCACAAAAGATGTTTACACATATGTAGAGGAATTGAAATCACTCCGTGTACACTATCTAACCATAGAACAATGAAACTGGAAATCAATGACAAAGGAAGTCACAAAAACAACACAAACCTGTGGAAATAAAACAACACACTTTCAAATAACCAATGGATCACAGGGGAAATTAATCATGAAATTATACAGTATATACAATTAAATGACAATGCCAATACAGTATACCAAAACTTATGGGCCAGAATGAAGGCAATCTTAAGCGGGAAATTTATAGCAATAACTTCTCACATCAAGAAAATAGAATGAGCTCAAATAAACAACCTAATGTTGAACCTCAAACTTCTACAAAAAGTAGAACAAATTGAATCCAAAACTCATACAGAAGTGGAAATTATGAAGATAAGCACAGAAATCAATGCAATTAACACTAAGAAAGCAAAAAAAAAAAAAAAAAAAAAAAAAAAAGCTGGCTGTTTGATTAATAAAACATTAGCCAACCTCATTAAAAAGAGGGAAGAAAAAACAAATTCAAGCAATTAGCATTAAAAAGGGGAAATCACAATAGATCCTACAGAAGTTCAGATCACTAATACCTACTACAAGAACCTATATTCTAATAACGCAGAAGAAATGGACAGATTCCTAGATGCAATTGAAATTCCAAAACTAAATCAAGAAGATACAAAACTTCTAAATAACCAGATATCAGCCAATGAAATTGAAAATGTAACTAAAAATTTACCAACACAGAAAAGCTCAGACCTTAATGGATTCACAGTTGAATTCTAAAGAAATTTAAAGAATTAATGCCACATTAGCTGAAACTCTATAAGGAAATGGAAAAGTAAGCAATACATCCAAAAATCACTTCTGCAGGCAAAAATCAAAAATCAGAGAAGAACCCAACCAAAAAAGAAAACCACAGGCCAGTCTTCACAGACATAAAAATCCACAGTAAGATGTTAGCAAGGATAATGTAGCAAATAATCAAAAAGAGTATACACTATGGCCAAATTGGATTCATACCAGGGATGCAGGGATGGTTCAACATATGCAAACTGACAAATGTAATATACCATATTAACAGAATCAAAGACAAAAATCGCATGATCATCTGAATAGATGCAGGAAAAACATTTGACAAAATCCAACACCCATTCATGAAAAATATCCTACAGAAAATTGGAATAGCAGGTCATAATCTTAATCTGATAAAAGCCATCCAGGACAAAACAACAGCTAGCATCATATTTAAATGGTCAAAAATTGAAAGTTTTTGGTCTAAAATCAGGAACAAAACAAGGATGTTCACTATCACATCTATTCACTATAGTTCTGGAAATAGCCAGAGCAATTAGACAAAAGAAGGAAATAAAAGAATTAAGAATAGGAAAGGAAGAAGTTAAATGGTCATTATTTGCAGATAACATGATTCTCTATAGAGAAAACCCCAGAAACTCCACCAAAAGGCATATAGATTTAATAATCAAATTCACTAGTGTAGGTAGATACAAAGTCAACACTCAAAAATCAATAGCATTCCTATATATATGCAGCAAACTCAGAGACAAAAATTAGGGAAATCACACCCTTTTCATACCCTTTACAATAGCATAAAAAAAAAAAGAAAGAAAGAAAAAAAATACTCAGTAATCAGTCTAACAAAAGAAGTAAAAGAGCTAGCTATACATTGAAAACTAGAATACTCTGAGAAAGGGGATAAACAAAAAGACATCAGAAAATGAAAAGATATCCCTTGCTCATGGAAAGAAAGAACCAACATAACAAAAATGGCCCTTTTCCCAAAACTGGTATACAGATTTAATGCAATTCTGATCAAAATATCATTAGCATACCTCACAGAACTAGAGAGAACATTTCTAAAATTCATTTTTTTATATAATTTTCTGATCAAAATATCATTAGCATACCTCACAGAACTAGAGAGAACATTTCTAAAATTCATTTTTTATATAATTTTCTTCATTGTACTAGCTTTTTTATTTTTAATTAGTGCCGGGGATCGAACTCATGGCTGCACACTTGCAAGGCAGGTGCTTATGCTGCTAAGCTAAATCCCCAGCCCCTCTAAAATTCATTTGAAACCAGAAGAGACCTAGAATAGCCAAAGCAAATCTGGGCACCAAAGACAAGTCAGGAGGCATCGTAATCCCTGGCCTGAAATTATACTACAAAGCTAATGTGATAAAATTAGCACGATATTGGAAAAAAAGAAAAAAAAAAAAAAGAAACCCCAAAATGGACCTGGGGATCAATGGAAGAGAACAAAAGACGCAGACACAACTACAAACACACTCAATCATCATATCTTCAACAAGGGAGCCAAACATGTTCACTAGAAGAAAGATTATTGCTTTAATAAATGGCGGAAAAACTGGTTTTCCATATGCAAAGAGTAAAACTAGACCCATGTTTATCATCTTGCACTAAACTAAAGTCAAAATGGAACAAAGATCTAAATATTAAAACAGAAACTAAATATACTGGAAGAGACACTAGGTGGAACTTTTGAAGACATAGCTGTAGGCAGAGACTTCATGAACAAAACCCAGACCACATGCAAAATACAACAAAATGGGAGCGCATCTTATTAAGAATCTTTTGCATGATAAAAGAAATTGCCACCAAAATGAAAAGACAACCCGCAGAATGGGATAAATTTTAGCTAACCATCCCTCAAACAAAGAATTTATATCTAGAACATATAAACAACTAGAAAAAATCAGACCCCTCCCAAATTCAAAGACCCAGTCCAAAAATAGGCATAGGAGATGAGTACTCACCTCTCAGATGAAGAAATACAAATGGAAAATAAATATATGAGAAAATGTTCAACATTTTGGCCATTCGAGAAATAAAAATTAAAACAGCACTGAGATTCCATCTCACTCCAGAATGGCTCTCATTAAGAAAATAATCAATAAGGAGTGCTAGAAGGGATGTGAAGAAAATGAACTCTTCTCTGCTGTTGATGGGACATGGGCAAAAAAGTTGTGATTTTTTATATAATGAAATACTATTCAGCCATAAAGATAAACTTGAGACTTTTATAGATAAATGGATGCAACTCGAAACCATACTTGTAAGAGAAATAAATGAGACTCATATGTGTAAACATTGTATTGTTCTGCTAATGTGAGAATGTGGAGGAGTAAACAAATCCAAGTTGTACAATAGATACTGTGAATAGGCAAGAAACTGTTCAAATGAAAAGAAAAACCATGACTGTAGAAAGGGGAAAGAAGGAAGGGAAAACGAAAAATAATATATATGCACGAGACAATTAAGATGGTTAGACAACTGGTTTATTTAGGTTCAAGGGGAAAGTTTCAAGCTAGTAATTTTCTGCACAATAATTTATGCCTAAATCTTATACTCTGAACAACTAATGTGAACGTAACAGTGCTTAGTATGATAATTATTGTTATCTTCCTACTGGCCTATTTTGAAACTGTTTTATTGTTATTTTTTACTTTTTTCTATTTAAACAAGAAAAACAAGCAAGCAGGAAAACAAACAAACAAACAAACAAACATTATCACCTGCCTTAAGAGTAGTGGTTGATTTCTATAGAAAGTTAAAGGACACACCCTTTCCCTCAAGTGATTAGGGACCATATTTTAAGGGTGAGGGGTTCTTGTACTCAAATTCTTGAATAATACATAACCTGGAATTAGCTAACCACTAGGTCCCTTTCTCCTGTTCCTCTACTCTCCAGGGCCCTCCTCAGCCCAAACCTCTACTCCTGTGACAGCAGACTTGTCATTGATGACACTGGAAAAAGTGAAGCCCATTTTACCTGGAAACCTGTTAATTCAGTAACAATTTCCCAAAAAAGAAAATCATCTTAGGAAGATATCAGAATATTTTACGTGATTTTTGCTAGGAGATGCTAAAGCGTTTACCTGGATACCAGTCCTTTCCAAACACTCTGAGAGTTATTGTACATTTATTCTGTCCTCGCCAGTCCTCCTGCCCCTTCACCTGGTCATGAACCACAGGGGACCTCTGTCACCCAGGAACACAGCTGCACACTTGTCACGTGCTGCATGTGTTCTGTCTCCGTTTCCTTTACATTGCACCAAGCCTTTCAGACAAATTGAAAAACAGTTTTTGCATGCTTTTGTTCTACTGTTACTTTAGCCAGTAACCTCCATGGTTGACTTTGGACAACAAGTACCTTTGTCCCCTTTCTGCTGGCATGTGAACAACCTGAGAAATCTGTATTAAAAACTGTGGTAGCAATGACCTCTGACAGAAGTGTTATGTCTTTGCTTTTCCTATTTGTAGACAGATAACTTATTTATTTAAATCAGAAGTTCATTTCAGGATTAGCTTACAACTTTTAAGTTTTGATATCTTGATAACTGATAGAAAAAACTGAGACAGGCTCCCATGCTTTGGTGAAACCTACATAGTTTTGAGACATTCGTAGGGCTGCATGGAGGGTATGCAATATGAAATCTCTGGGATGAGCTACTGCTTACTGTATTTGAGATAAAAAGTGATTTGCTCTTCAATTACAGGTAAGAGGAGGTAGAAATCATCTTCAAGTGTGAGGATCAAACTGGGTGGGGACAACTGGTCTCACTGAAAAATTCTCCTGAGTGTAGATATGTGACTTTCCTTTGAATGTGCAAGAGTTCAAGAGTTCAAATTACTCACTTTCCCAGGGCTTCATGTTGCTGTCATCAAAAAGAAGCTATATCTACATTGCTAGTGAGAGATTTCACTGGATACGACTGCTACATATACCTTCAGTCACAGGCCTGAATGATCTAGTGAATGTGGAATAAGAAATAGGTGATGTTCCAAGTGGAACCATGGATGGGATGCTGCTGTTGGTAAGGCATCATCAGAAAGGTGGTAATGGGACTCACTGGAAAAGAGGAAAGAGGGCAAAGGCAAAGAGCATGTACACCAGGAATAAGATCAAAATGTACACTCATATTCTTGGGATGAGGTGCCACATCTTGGATTCTAAGATCTTTAGAGCCAACACCAAAAACAACCTGTTAATTATACAAATGCCTCAACTGAACTACCAGTAAGATGGAGACCTTTACTTTCCCAGGAGTCTATTTGGGTTCTTAAAATTACTTTTTCAACAGAGGTTGCCAGTGGTGGAGGGTTATAATGGGCATGTAGATGAAGCGAAGATGGTGATACATAGACAAGACTCAACAACATCCAGCCCCAACTGATGCCATAGACTAATTTATGCAATTGTGAGAATCTGATAAATGAGAGACCTCTGCAAAGGGGCTTTGCGAGGGAGTTCAGTTGCAAGAGATTCAGCTTCCATAACTGCATGTATCATCCCAGGCAGTGTAGACATCATCAGCTGGAAGGGTGAAGGGCAGTTAAGAGAATGTGAGATTAGGAAAAAATGTCCAGGCATCTGGCATTCCTTTTTCAATACTCTAGAGACACCTCAGAAGTATGTGAAGGTGGAAGAATATTGCAGGAGAATGAATTGTTTAGGAAATAAGCGTAGATGCTAGGACAGCACTCAGAATTTTATGCTTCGTCCAACACCCTATTCATATGCATTGACTGTGGTACAGAAGATATTTGGATTCTGTTTGGGTTACATCTTCCAGGGGAGCGCACACAGCAGATTCTCAGGAGAGAGGCCACAGTTCTTGGTTCCCAGATCACACAAGGGGATCTGCCCCAGGGCATGAGAAAGAGATCCTCTTGCCAGGGATGTTTCTCAGCTCACTTTGTGTATCATCCTTTTCATCCCTTTCCAGTGCTACTGGTTTGTGTTTCAAGGCCTGGGAAAACTGATTCTACCTGATTGTAATGATCCTTGGGCATGGCACATGACCTAAACTAATCTGATTAGTGCCTTCAATGAAGAGATTATAATAAGATTAAGGTTTGGGCATTAATTTTAAGCCACCTAATTTAAGCCATCAAAACCAATGAAAATTTTCCATTATATCCTGGAAGTACGGAATATCAAGGACCTTGCTGAAGATGTTAATGAGACAGGATGTTGCTATGATAGGGTTGCAGCCATTTTGGTATCAGGAGGAAAGCATATCTTGGGAAGAAAAAGATCCATATACCTGAGTGGCTTTATTAAATTCATCCATAACGTACTTTTCCTGTGGTATTTTTAATAACATGAGTCAGTATAAGCTCCCTTATAGTTTAAAGCTCGAGTGAAGCTTTTTACTACTTATTACCAAAAGCAGTCTTAACAGTAAAGATGTACAGCACTAACCAACATCACCAATATCATTTGCAATGTAGTGTAAAGGGCTCTGCTAACTTAAGGAAAATATCAACAATGCCATGAAATTGGAGAGTCAATACATGTCTTCCCTCTGGGAGGCACCATAATTGGAGAGAATCCCATAAAACATAGCCATTTGTATCTCAAGTTACTTCATTCTAGACTCTAAGCAACTAGGGAGTAGAAAACATGCCCATTTATTTTACTTTAAATAATGCAGAATGTAGTAGTATTTACAAATAAACTGAATGGCTTTGCTAATGTTTTTCAGTTCATGCTTAATTTCTTCCTGTAAAAAATAATGAAGTATCTAGCAATTAACACATACCAGTTTTCTAGGAAAATAAAACAAGGAATACAATGATCTTGTTTATCAAAAATCTTAGAATTGATGCCAAGGCTAGACAATTTAGTAGTTTTCAAAAAAGGTTTACTGCAGCCATGTAGGTCCCTGAGATGCTGAGTGAGTTATTGTGGTTCCTTTTCTCATGATACTTACAGTTTAGTCTAGAGAAGGAAAGTGAATTTTGTTGTTATGTACTAATGTTGATAAATTAGTTGTTAGTCCCTGAAGACTTGATTGAGAAAAAGTCCCAGCCTGTGACTTTATTCAGTCACATAAAGGTACTGGGTCCAGGAGTACCTGAGGGCTGTATCATTAATAGCATCTGCAGTGGATGTAGACTGGTGAGGGTGGAATTGGCTCTCATATTTGGTCTCTCTGGCCAAGGACATTGCATTATATGTCAGTTCTGACTCCCATATGTTTTCTGCTAAGTCACTGGTATGATAATATTCAACTATCATATGCTAATGGTACCAAGTTCTGGAACATACTACTTTGGCTGTACAAATATATTTGCATCCTAAATTTAGTGAATACAGGAAGGATTCTGTTTAAAACCACAAAAAAGCCTACAAGAATGTAACAATATGTATTATTTCTCTAGTTCTGTTTTGTAGAGAAACAGTCAGGGAATGTATGAGTGACATACTTGTGTTTGCCAGTGACCTCCGAAAATGATAAGCTGGCTCGATAGGAGCCTGGACAAAGTAAACACAGATTCTGCTGGACCTGATGATTTTTTACACAACAGTTTTTGCAAGGCAATTTGTTGAATCCAAATTTCCTGAAGAAGATGACATTTTCTTCAGTGGGGCTTGGCTCGAGAAAGCTGTTCAAAATGGTTAGTGTGGATGGAGTAAAGAAAGGGTATTTTAGTATTCTCATGTCTCTAATTTAATTCCAGAATAGGAGTCCTGTACCCCCAGCACAGTTAAACGCTTTCTATAGCATGAAGAGTGGTAGAGGGAATTCTACCTGCCAGAGCCACGCAGATTTATACCTCATAATAGCTACCAATGCGCTGCAGTAAAATTTTACGTTTCAGCTAAATTACTAATGACTTTCAGGCCTGTGCCAGAAATTTTAGGGTAGGCTTATAAAGGGAGATGAGAGAATGAAAATACAGTCAAGTATTAGGGGCAGTGTGTGTGTGTGTGTGTGTGTGTGTGTGTGTGTGTGTGTGTATGTGTGTGCCCGCACACTCTTGTGCACACTTGGGCGTGTGTTTTTCATTTGGGATTATGGGACACGTGCTCATCATTTTTTACCATCTTGATTAAATGTAATTAGGTTCTGGCAAGCCACCCTGGCCTTCTCTTGGACATGGTGGTGTTTTTGCATTTTCACACGGGCCATCAGTGGGAGGTTAGAGGAGGAGGTTACTTGGTTGCCTTGTGCCTGCACTCCAGGGGTGGCCGCATTTTTTTTTTCACATATTAGGCTTCACAGCGATTTACAGATTAAGGTTCTGGCCTGTCCCAGGGCCAGCAGGGCTGCTGTTCTCTCTCGCGGACACATCTCGCTGCTTGGAACCAACCCTGCTTTGCTTTCCCTCTCATTATAGTTCTTAGCCCACATTTCCTTTTGGCACCAGACACTTACTTATTTTGATGATGTGCTGGATCTGCCTCCCGCCTCTACCCCCTACTGACTTGTGAAAATGAACACAGTGAAGGGAAGCAGGTGATGAGGACCAAGCTGTACCCCGGCCACCCACCCACCCCTTCTCCCCACAGCCAGAAATCCTCTCCTTTAGGTGGGAGGAGACGCCTGGGAGTGGCAGGTCTGCTCAGATGGAGCCCACCCAGCTCCTTGGTCCCTGCTTTCCGCCCTTCCTACTGCAGAGCCATTGAGGAACACAGGTGCTCAGGGAGCCCTGCATCCGGCAGTGGGTTCTGATTTGTCCTCTTCTGGAGTGGAGGACACGGATGCCTCTTCAGTCATCTCAGGACTGGGACATGTGCAGCTCTTCTGATAACACCCGGGGAGCTGATGTTTACGCCCACTGATTGGACAGATGAACAAAAGCTGAAATTTAAAATGCTGCTAAAAATATCCTAAGATAAAAGCAAAAGCCACAGGAAACATATGTATAATTGAAAAAGTCAGAAAAGTCTAGTGTTCATGTGCATGGATTTCCCTTGATTTTCACACTTTATTATTAACTAGGAATGGCCCACCTGGGCTGCTTTACTCTTTCCTATATCTTTTATGACCTAAACTTTTCATACTGGCCTAATGAGAGTCCTTTTTGAGTTTTTGCTATTTTCGTCCTTTGTGCTTTACACTTATTGGTACGTTTGTGTTGCTCAGTTATTTCTTACTGATTCCTACTGTGTCTTTATACATTTAAACTTAAGGAAGTTCCACTTTTGGCAGGTTGCATAAATCCTAGTGCAAAAGAGAGTTTTATTTTAAACACAATTTAATTTGATTGGAAGCGAGGAGAAGAAGGGAAGTACAGTCAGTCCTCTCTAGCACATTTCCAGGTGGATGTTGAAGCGTTTATTTGTAAGTCTGGGTTAGTCCCCATCTATGTGTTAATCTCTCTGGTCTTCCCTTCTCCATATGCCTCTTCTGGGCATCTGTGGTCTGGAGGTGACTCGAGAACTGCAGTATCTTGCACTGTGTTGGGCAGACAAGGTCCGTGTTTGCCCCGTTGCAGTGAAACCAGGGCTGCCTTGTCAACCCCATGGTTTAGTGGGGTGACTATACTGAGCTTTGTGGTTCTGCTGCTGATGTTTACTCAGCTGGTTTAGCTTTGGCAGTGAGGCCTCTGAGACCTGCCTCAAAACCACCACCGCGGCTCTCCGGGTTTCTTTTGAAACATCCACAGGCTTGGCCCAGGAGGTAGGACTGAGTGGTCCCAGGGTGCTCAGATGTCTTCCAAAGGCTCCCAGATAATACTAGCTTATGGGTCTAATGGCCAGGAACAGTGTTTAATTCTGAATTTGGCACTGTGACATGGCAATCACTCCTCACTGCAAACTCATATGAATAAAATATAAAACTGAAAAAAATTAAATTCCCCAAAGATAGCCAAGCATGACTAGTTCCTTCCCTTCCCTTCCCTTCCCTCCCCTCCCCTCCCCTTCCCTTCCCTTCCCTTCCCTTCCCTTCCTCCCTTTTCCTACCCTTCCTTTGTACTAGGAATTTAACCATAATCTTGTACATGTTAGATACATCTTCTCCCGCTGAGTATCTTGTATTGTCCCAATCAATCTCTGTGAGGAAGAAGGAACTTTAGACAGTCACCCCTAATGTCAGATGGGGTAAGGAACTCATTGATGGGTTCAGCGATGTCTATGAGCCATAACCTCGTGTTTTTCTTCTTTCTCCCTTTTCCCTAATAGCATAGGCTTATTTTTCATGAAGGAACATTATCTGTAGCTCATGTTCATAGATATTATCTTATTATTCCAGTTTCATGGTACTGAGACTTTTTGCGATGTAGTACACAGAAGCAAGAAAAAGACTAAGACCTGTAGTTTATACTCACAGACAGAAACCACTTCAGCTTCTAATTCCTAGCCCAGCTTTCCTTCTGTTGCTGATCTTCTGTTTATAGGATGGGATATGGCCAGGTCTGAGGGGAATACATGCTCGGAGAACCCAATCTTTGATATATTAATGGTAGCACTTGCCAGGGCTGTCTCTCTACAACCTACAATCTATTCTTGTTAAGCTATTTAACCCCTTATCAATTGCTTTTTTTTTATCAACACAGGAAAAGTATAATTTTCTTTTTTTTTGAAAAGTATAATTTTCAAACCTTTAAAATATCAGCACCGCCAAGTGGTGTATTCATTTATTATAGCTACCACAACCAACAGCCACACTGTTGGTAGTTTAGAATAACATAAATGTATCAATCACCACACAGTTTTAGAGGCCAGAAATCTGAACAGAGGTGTCTGAAAAGAACCTCCAAAGTGTCTAGGGGCGCTTTTCCCCTCTCTTTTCAGCTTCTGGAGGCACCTGGTGTTCCTTGACTGTGGCAACGGAATTCCAACCTCTGCCTGTTCTTTTCTATGTGTCTATTTCTCCCTTCCCTCTTTTACAAGGTCTTGTTATTGGATTCAGAGCCTCTTGAATTCAGTAGGTTTTCATGTTACTTTATTGCATCCGAAGAAACTCCTTTGCCAAATAATGTCATCCTTACAGGTTTATAGGGTAGTATATTATTATAATTTAAATCTAAAATGTTCCTCCAAAGTCTCATGTATTCAGAGACAAGGCTTTTGGAACACTATTGGATTGTGGAGGCACTTTACTCTTCAATGAATTCATGGCGGACTGTGCTGTTTGAAGTTACTACCTGGTTGGGATGGGTCATTGGCAGTGTGATTTGGAAAGAGGTGTTCTTGTCCCCAACATCTCTCTTCACTGTCTTTGCTTCTGGGCCACCATGAGGTGAGCATATTTCCTCTGCCATGCCCTTCCACTATGCTGTTTCTGCCTGGAACCAGTCGATCATGGATTGAATCCTTTGAAAGTCATGAGCCAAAATAAACTTTTCCTCCTTTAAAATGTAGGTATCGGGTATTTGGTCTAGCAACAGGTAGTGAGGAGCTGGTGCAGACTTGTCTATATCATTGTGGGGTTCACTATTCAACCCATTACAGATGATTAAGAAAAAATGATTTGTTATGATATAGTGGTAAAAAATACCAAGTCAGTATAATCCAATGTAGATAAGAGTACATGGCAGGGTGATGTATTTAGATTGCATTGGTGATTGACAAGAGAATATTCCTTTGAAGGAAACAATCTGATCTTTTGTAGTGCATCGATATAGAGATAAGGACAGGACAGGAAGCAGGCAGAGCGGGGCAGGGGCCTGATGGCTAGCATGCTCAGGCGTGCATTGCCCTGAGAAATTTCTGCTTCACAATTTTCAGTGGCAGGAGGAATCATGTAATCCTTGGGGACTGCTGGATATTTAATTCCTACAGAAAAGTCACTGAACAGGATTTTAGGCCAGAGGCAGGCAGAACTCACCCTGGTTTCATGATATTCCTTTCACCATGGTTCTAGTCAGCTTTTAAGGGAGCCATAAAGACCATAAAGACTCTTCCACCTAAAAATTGAGAAGTAAAACTGGGCCCACCATTAATATACAACACTAGGTACTTTAGTACAACCGAAGGATGTAGTAAGTATCCTTGTTGGTAGCTGTAACGCCTGCACTCTTATGACTGTCTTCCCTTGTGCCTTCATGGTCAGCTCCTCAGAGAGGTCCTCCCTCACTAACAGTCCCTCCAAGGGAAAAACGTTTTGCTTTCAGCTCATCCTTGATTCTCTTTACAACACTCATGTCTGTCTTTATTTTTTGCTTTTTTCTTGTTGTATCTGTCCCCTCCGAGAAAATATGTTGCATCTGTCCCCTCCATGAAGATACGTACTTCATGATGACAAGGATTGGGTTCATCTTGTTCACTGTAAAATTTCCAGGGGCTCTTAAATATCCAGCTTATAATACCTTATGAATAAATATTTGTGGGATAATAAAGAAGAGAGCAAGTGAACGAGTTTGTCTTCCTATTTCTGTGCTGAGATCGAGGCAGGAAAAAAAAACATTTTGAGATGAAATCAAGACAATAATATGCAACATAATGTAAAGGACCACTGGTGACTTTGGTGCTCTGGGAAAGAGAATAGTGACAAGAATTTTTCATCAATTTCTTTCTTCTTATTACTACCAGTACCCCTGCTACAATTGCCCATAAATAATAGTATAATATTAAAATTAAAAGACTCTTGGAGAGTTTTAAATTTAAGAGAAATACCAGAAGCACAATAAATAAAACCAAAAGTAATTAATGGGTTATGAGTTAAAGCTACTGAAAATATTATATATATTCACTGGAGTCAAATTTCCTGTTAGGAATGATAATAGGAGAAAGAACAGACTTTGATGTCTTGCCAAAAGCCGCCAGTGTGGGGATCCAAGTCACTCTGATGTGGGCACCTGGCCTACAGATTTCAGAATTCTGTGTGGTTTCCCTCAACCAAATTTCTGAAGGAGCCAGCAGAAAGGGGTAGGGCTGAAAAATGTGTTATCTATAAAAGTGAACCACAAAAATAATTTCCAAGTGCCAATAACAGCTTCAATTTAGGCTGTCAAAGCCAAGATATGTAGAGTAAACTATTGTTACTTCTTACGAGTGTGGTGGCACACAAGGCCAGCAGCACACAGGGGAGCATGTGCTTTGTGGGCACAGGACAGGGGTGGGTGAGAGGTGGAGAGGGTGTAGGTAGGCATGTAACTATACAGATTTTAAGATTTGGCCTATCTTTTCTGCAATTTAACATTTGACTGTTAAAATTAACTTCACTCTATAATTTGACAGTCATTGGGCTTTGTCTATTATGTTATTAAGACATATCTGTGGGTAAAAAGATACATGTATGAACTGAGTAGAAATCATTTCAGAATGGTAGCTCATTTGAACGATTAAGGCCAAAATCCAATTTCCCTTTTGAATACAGCTAAATGATTAGGATGATCCATTCTACTTTCTTGATGACAGTTGAAGCAAGAGTTATGCATAAAGGTTACATTCAGAGATGTGCTTATGCAGACTGAAAAGCGGTGTGTTGAAGACACAGATTAGTAAGTAAATCGCTCTATTCCAGCAAGACAAGATCAGCATTTTATCTTTTAAAATCTTCTCTTGTACAACAGTAGAGGTGGTCAAAAGGGTTTTCCTTCCTACAATCTGTTGCCCATATAGGATATATAAGAATACTTTGCTATTAAAGGGGAGCAAAGACAACTTAAAGTAGAGTAAAGTCTACTTTATAAAGAGAGTAAAGTCTTTATTTCTTTTTTAGCTAACTTCCCACTCTGCTAGTGAATTATAGGATGACCATAACAATGTTGAGAATTATGTCTTCACCCAATGATACAAAGATGAGAAAGAAGCTATGTCCTTCCCTTGGCTTCCCTTTTCAATCCAGTAAATTGTTTTTGTTCATTACACAGTAAACTTGCCTTTATGTTTTATTGGCCAGAGTTACAACTTCTATGAAGTCCCAAACCAATCACTCATAAGAAGATGGAATTGCACTGATGGGATTCATTCAAATTTACCTACCAAAAATAGAAAAGAGGGCCTGACCCCTGTCCCCCAAACGTATGGTAACTTATTGTGATTAAAATTTTTGCGGATTCACACAACAATGTTTGACACATTACAGGTGTTTGGAGGTGGAGGAAAAAGGCTTTAATCTAGAGTTCCTTTGGATTAAGGATAGCATGACTGTGCTTTTTCTTTCTTATACTTTGCTTATGCTCCTGTCCTAACTGGTCTAAAATGATATTACACTGTGAGTGAGGCTAGCCATCTCCATAATTCAGGGATCTGCAAAATTTCCCTATGAAAATATTTTAGCTTTTGCAGACCTTCCGTTTATCATCTTTGCCACTGCCACTGTTGCTGCCTCCCCCTTCATGGCCTCCTTTTATTCTTCTTTAACCTCTTCTTCTTCTGCTTCTTCCTTTCCTCCTTCTTCTAATCCCTTTAAAGTATTCTTAGGTTAAGAATTCTTAGGTTAAGTCTTATAAAAACAAAAGGCTGGGATTATTTGACCTATGATCAAAAAGAACCTGGGTTCTTTTTGGTAAATTGTAGGTAAAGATCTACAGTGTGAAACTTCAGTCTACAAAAGTTAGAGAAAACTGAAGGGAATTCTTTTTTTATTTTTTAATTTTGTAACGAATATTGAATTCATGACCTCACTCCTGTCACGCAGGCACTTTGGCCACTGAGCTAAATCCCTGGCCTTGGAGTGAATTCTTATAGAGTACCTTCCAAGTCAATGACAAGAGTGCCTAGTTAACTTGCCTTTCTTTTTTCTTTCTTTCTTTTTTTTTTTTTTTTTTTTTTTTTTTGGTTTTTTCGTTTCTATCGGTACCAGGGATTGAACTCACGACTGCCTGTTTGCAAGGCAGGTGCTTATGCCACTGAGCTAAATCCCCAGCCCCTTAACTTGCCTTTCTTTAACCACTGAACTTTTTCAGTGGTGATGGGGGAAGACATTTGAAAAATTCCAATGAGCCATTCTAACTTGCATGGTGAAAATGATGCCTAATGAATTGTTTTCATAAAGTCCAGATAAAGAGCAATGAACTTAAAATTATAGCCTCTTAAATGAGGAACAATTCTTTCAAGTCTCTGCTACTAACAGCTGACACTTTTTTATAGAAAGTCTGCTTGGTATTCCAAGCACAGGTAACAGGTGATTGTTGGTTTGAATGACTTCATTGTCAACTACTCATAACTCATTGTCAACCAGGAAGTTGCATGAAAAGACTAAAGATTTTTTTCATTTTTTTTTTTTTTTTGTTAAATGAAGAATTTCATTTGAGGAAGAAACACTATTATAAATTCTATCACTTGAAAATATTACATTTTTTTTTACTTCAGGGAACACTATATTTAGAATCCGTTGGTAATTAAATCATATTTGGAAAATTATTGAACTTAGAAATGTTAGTAAGTAGAATGGAAATATGTCGCAAACATAATTTTATCATATGGAAGAATAAAAGCAGCATGTGTTCTACAAAAATAAAAGTAAATACAGTTTGAGGATCAAAGGTTACATAGATGACATCTATCTGAAGGGCTGAATTCCACTTTAAACAGGTTGCACGATGACAGATCCCTAAGTATAGGTCACTATCTCTTCCCTCTTTGGGCACTGGGTGGATGTAATTGGTCGGTAAATAGTATATAGGTTTAGGCTCAGTGTCCACATGAAGACTCTGTGTTTCAGGATGTATCCTCTGTTTGGGACACTGTAGTGACACTGTGTTTTGCTATTGGTTTTGCTCCCTACTGCTGTTCCCCTGCACCTTCTGATTGGTAGGCCTTTTGCCAACCATTGGGCCCTTTTATAACTGTGAACCCCTTTGGTCCATATTACCTGGGGTGCAGGGTTAATAAGAAGGTTTGGTGTTAGTGGTGTTTTGCTCATTCACTTTGGAGGGTTTATCTAGTTCTTGAGCTTTCTTCCTAACTTTCTTGGGCAGGCAAAGGTTTCCAGTTGCACCCACAATGCTCAGCAATCTGACACTATCATTTTGCAATTACCCGTGAAGGGAGGGGAGGTCTCAAGCTTTCAAGCTGTCTGTTCAGTCAGTGTCCAAACACCGACATAGCAGGTTGTTAGATATATGCAATTATTTTTTTATACTAAATTGTCAGGAACCACAATAAAAGAGGCCAGAGATTAAGGCTCTAGTTAACATGGGTTTTTGTCTGGGTTTCTCTTTTTTATCGGTACTGGGGATTGAACTCATGACCGCCTGCTTGCAAGGCAGGTGCTTATGCCGCTGAGCTAAATCCCCAGCCCCTTTGTCTGTGTTTCAAGAAGGAAAAGTTCCTAAAGATTGAGATACACGCCAGGAGGTGAATGTGCATACTATTGCAGCATCCCTCCTTCTACCCTGTGTCCTTTGTTTTCTCCATCTCTAAACTTCTCCTTTCTCTCCTGCAGAAAGGTCTCCTGGGATATATGGTAGTACAGCTCATAACAGCTAAATCTTAGATGTGGCCTGAATGTCCATCACAAGATGAATAGATAAAGTAAGTGTAATTTTTATACACAATGGAATACTATTTTTCCATAAAGAAGTTGAATAAATTTGAGTCAATTTTGGGAAACTGAATGAACCTTGAGACTCTAATGTTAAGTAAATTGAATCAGACATATAAGTTTAAATATTGCAAGATTGCTCTTATATGAGAGGCCTAAAATATAAAGAAATTAAAGATCCAAATTAAAAGATGCAAAATAGGAAAAAGAAAGATAGATGTTTTGTAAAAGCAAAGCAGACTAATGGAGGGAAGGGGAAGAGAGGGAAGGAGAAGGAGATGAACAAAGAATTAAAATGTGTGATGTACACATTCTAAGTCTCCATGATCAGTGTGATCATCATGTACTTCAGACATTCACTCATTAAAAAAAAAAGTTAAAAAAGAAAATTTCCTGCCTAGGAGCCAGCAAATCTCACATAGCTTTCTAGGCTTCAGAGGTGAGGGAGGGAACAGGGATGTACACGGTGACCAAGTCTTGATGGCAGATGTGTCAAGGATGAGCGTCTGCGTATGGGTGAAATGGGGCAGGGCCCTCCGTGGTTTGCTCAGAGTGAGCTGTGGATCTGCCAATTCTTCCCTAAGGGCATTCATTTCCTTTGGCTGATGCCAAAATGCAGTCCCTAGAAGTTTAGTTTCTTACCCAACATCACACAGCTGCAGAATGACGGACCTAATAGACTGACCCCAGAGCCTACAGTAACTTCTGCTTCATCCTGGCTGCTTTTGAGGGTCACCTTAGTGACAGTCTTTCATGGAAATTTCCTCAGGAATACTTAACCAACACTCTCTTACTGTATAAGCAGGAAGAATTAAGGGTAAGATATTAATGAACAAGCAAGTAGTGCTGTGCTTTTTAATCACAATGAAACTACAACATAGGCTGTGGTAATTAAAAAGTCTGGTACTGTCTAAGTCAAATAAAAAGGGACAGTATACTTCCTGTATTTATTTCCTAAATCTGTTTTGTCATTGCTGTGTTTGGAGTATATTTGCTTCCAAAAAAGGTAAATTTACTGTATTATCTTGGACTTCTCTATGAACCAAAGTTAAATGTTTATCATAAACAGTTATGAATGCCAATGAGTGTTGGCATTCTTCAAATCTTTTTAAAAAGAAATTAAAAGAAAACAAGACAGCAAAAACATAACAACAATATACATGACATAGGGCTTCAAAACAAGCTGAAAGAAAATTAACAATAGTTACTATATTGCATATTGGTATCTTCAAAATAGATTCTCAGATTACAAGATACGAATATTTAAAACAGATCAAACAATCTAAGCAATTACAGTTTCTTTCCAGGAATGAATAGAATCAGTAGTACAATTGCCTTAGCTATCATGTGTGTGTGTATGTATATATTTTTTCTTTCAAATATTTAGGTTATTTATATTCAAATTTCTATAGCAAGCAGTCCCAACACATCACAAGATAACATATGGAGAAATGACATCTTTCTTAGGAAAATGACAAGGTCTTTTGCCTTGTCACAAACTAGAGAGGCTGATTCTCCCAACATCTCAGAGTTCTGGTATGCTAGTCCACTGCTTTATATGGATATAAATATCTTGACACTCACTAATTTTTAGGGAGTTTCAGTGACTAAGATAAATGGTTTCTAGTGAAGAGAGTAAATTAATTTTTCCAGGATTACCATATACTTGTAGCCTTGTGAGAATTTTCAGGATATATTCTTTTTGTGTGTCTTCTGGTTTCAGAAAGACAGGAATAGACATCTCTAAGAACTGATTATGTGAGTGTGTGTTGGTACCTCTGTTAATGCATGTATGATTGTGTGTATGTCTCTGTCTGTCTATTTAAGAGAAAATAGATCACTGTATTTGTCACCTTTCTGATGGTAGAAAAACATTCCTGATATGTACAATTTAATGGAAGAAAAGTTTACTTTGGCTCATGGTTTCAGAGGTTTCAGTACATGATCAGCTGATGCAAGACAGAAACATCATGGCAGAGAAAAGCTTCTCACCTCCTGAAAGCCAAGAAGCAATGAGGAGAGAGCCAGAGAGACAAGGGCTGGGGACAAACTAAATCCTTTAAGAAACATCCCTGGTTATCTACTTCATTCAATGGTGTCCAACCTCTGAATGTTGTTTCAGTCCTCAGTATATGAGTTTCTGGGGACACTTCCTGTTGAAACTATAACAACTACCTTCTCAAGAAGCTCTCATAAGATGAAGAGTGCTAAAATATTCTTTATAAAAATTCAGGTCCTTATTAGCATTTTTTAGATAATTTAATGAAATTCTACTGGAAAATTCTTTTTTCCATTGCATATGAGACTAGAAATGAACAGCTCTCCCTTGTGTGCAAAGACCAATAGGCCATGAATTTAATTCACACTTACTGTGTGGCAGGCAGTGGCTTTAGAAAGAGGAATAACACCCAGTTTCTGCACGTGAGAGTTCAGATCTATTGGAAGCCACAGATGTAGGACTAAATAATTACAATTCTATACAATAAGTAAAATGACATCAATATCATCAAAGGATTATGAGACCATAGAGAAATGATTCCTAACCTTCCCTTCAGGGTAAAAGCTATGCTCTGGACCTTCCTAAGGAAGCTTTGTGCTTGAACTGCATTTTAATGGAGAAATGGCAAATTTCTAATCACAACAAATTGTATTTAGAGCCTTGCTTTAAATAGTGCCATTTCTTAAAATGCTCATAACTAAGCCTATTTTTTAGCTACAGTGTGAAGAGCTTATGTAATGTTCTGAAGTTAGTCATGTAGATATAAGTGCTTTTTTAATCAAGAAGAACCAGTTCAAAAACTTTGTTTTTCATCTCTCTTGTTATACTAGAATGACATAATCACATGGCAAGCTTTCAGATGCATGTGACTTGACAGTGACACTTTAAAAGAAACCTCAACTTTGACAATAGGAGTCCCTACTAAGTGTAAATAAAGTCATATAAGTCAACTCAATACTCTTGCTCTCTAATTCAGATTCAAAAAGTTGTTAAATGACTTGTCCAGGGCCATACTGCAAGTCAGTGACCACAAATTAGTTTTAAGAACTAGAAGTTTCAAGTTCCTGTTGGGGTGTAAAACTTGGCCTTAAATGAGTGGAGGAGTGAGTGGCCAGGGATGAGGGAAACCTCAAGAGGGTTGGATCATCTTTCTCCATACTTATATATATGCCTTGGGCCCGCATATTGGGGTGGCTAATCCACAATAATCATTTTCTTGCTTCATTTTTCCAAAAAACAATTTTTCCCTAGTATCATTAAACATTTACAGGACACGGCATCAGAATGCTCTGTAATGTGTGCCATTTTCAAAACTTTAGGAAATGTCTAGGTATTTCCAGCTTCTAATGTATAACAGGAGGGTCCATTAGGGGAATCTGAATAGCAACTTATGAGAAAGTATGCAGGTTTTTGCTATGACTCAGACAGTCCCTGAGCAGGTCATGTAGCTCCCTGAGTTTCATCTGTAAGATGTTAAATTTAAAGGTATCTGATTTTAGTGCTATAAATTTTTTTTTGGTAGTGATGAAATAAAAGAAAGCATTCACTCCTGGCTAAGCTACAGCTCCTTTTAGGCTGCATATAGCAAATGAATCTTGCCTGGATCAATGTTGTAGTATCAATTTAGAGAGACCTTCTTGACTGAAAAGCATTTATGTCTACACAATTGATCTTACTACTAGGAAATCAGTCCTTAAACTATAGGTGTGTATTTTAGTTATAAATTGTCTACTTGACGTTAATTCTTCTTTATGTTATTTTTATGTCATGCTTTAACCAGAGTACACTGATTTGGGTAGACACTGAGTGGAAATTAAGTAGTATCATTGCAGTTTTCCTAGAAAAGTACTTGTCATCAGACAAAATGTTGAAAAAATAAGCTCAAAATCTATCACTTTATGGGATAATGATGTAGAATAAAGGGAAAACTTCCAAATACATTTTCAAGTTGTCAATACAGAAGCCAGAAACTATTGAAGAATACTTTCTAGCAAGATCAAGTTGCTCTGCAATAAAAAAGATTAAATCTCACTAATTTTTAGTATTCTTATTTAAAAGGAATGGGTAAAGAAGGCATCAAGATAAGCCAGGCATTGCACTGACCTTATTATCATTTTTAATCCTTACAACAATGCTGAGAGATATGTGCTATCTCATTTAACCCTTAAGCCAACCCTGAGAGTTATAATCCTCCTAGCAGAAAGGAGACAATCACCCAGGGAGGCTGGAGATGTATCCCAGGATCATGCAGTTAGTGGCTAGTGAAGAAAGAGTTTGTTTCAGGTGTGTTTGACTTCAAAGCTCTCACCCTTTCTGTTCAGTCCCTCACCTCTTTCCAAAGTCCCTGGCTATCCAGTTTAGAAGACTGGAAAATGTGAGTTAAAACCCAGATAACGTTGTTTCAGCCTGTTTTTTCCTCCAATTTAAAAGCCAGCCTTTTCTGCAAGGCCCTGTCTCCCTCAGATTGTTAGGCTGGGAGAGGACCACCCCTGATATGTTGACAAGAAATAAGCTTCTAATTTGCAACACTTCTTTATATGGTGTGTCAGCTCAGAGCTCCTACCAAAGAAGTATTTCACAACAGGCCTGGCCACCTTATCACATTCCAGACAGAGTTGGCTTTCGTGGCTGTAATACTTGGAAACCCACACCGTGATGAGTTACTTGCCCTCTATTTTAATGCCACCAGTATTTATTCTTCCCCTCTTTTTTTCCCCCCTCTCGGCTTCAAAGAAGTCATATTATCTTCCATCATACACCAGAGACCATGTGGCTTTGTTACAAAATAAAATAAATCCCAGTATCCAGAGGTTTATTGTTCTAGTTCATCCTTACGCACACACAAAGAGCAAATTTGGTAATTTCAGGTGGCATGTCATTGGACAAACTATGATAAGAATTTTTTATTTGTTTTATGTCCCAAGACTGTTTTGTGAAATTGAGGTGAATTTTGTGTCTCCACTCGCATGAAAGACAACTGGTTTTGTTCTTCCCTTCTGCCCCTGGGAGGACTGCTGCTTCTCCTGTAAATGATCCAGTCTGGGCCTGAAAAAGATTAAGATGGTCCGCAGGGGTGGGAGACTTTTCATCAGAATTTATTACTGTTCAAAGCCTCTATAAAGGCTTTCATTTAACACTGGCCTTTGTATTTCTATCCATGAAAATTGTTCATACCATGACCAATCTGATACATTGTCAGTGTTCTTCATGGAATATAAGACCACAGTGAACCAAGTCCTTGGTGGGAGAAAAAGGGAAAGATAGGAGATAGTCAAAAAACTCTAAAATTTGCTTTAGTATTCTGGCATTTTTTAGCTAGGTCATAGCTCCTGAAGGCCAGGACTGAAGGAAATTCTACTTTGACAGTTAAAAGAATGACCTGGATAGATGCTCCCCCACCCTGTGGGTTCTGACAAGGAAGCAAATTTTCAATTAGAGTCAAGGAAAAGAGTAGATTTAAAAGATACAGTCTTTTGTGTCTATTGAAAACTCAATAACCACCAATTACAGCAGTCTATCTGATTTGTTATGTTTGTACTTTTCTTTCAGTTAGCTAGAATCTTTCATAGCATTTGTCAGAACTGTGTTCTAAGAAAAGAAAATTGTATACATTCACACTCTCTTTATAGTTCTTTGATTTAAAACATCTTAATACACATTGAACATACACACACATATCATGACGGCAATCAATAGTATTTGAATCAACTCCAAATACAAAGGGAAGAAGGCAGGAAGGAAATAAAATGTTCTTGGGATAGGATAATTAAAGAAGAACAAGTTGTGTATTAGTCTTAAAACAATTTATATAAAATTAGTAAATGAACAAAAAGCTTCAAGCTTAGAATGTGAGTTGAACAAAGTGGAAACTGACACTTGGAATATGTACTCAATTCCTGTAAATCTATTGAGGCCACAATTCTAATGACTTAAATGCGAACAATAAAACCTTGAAAAAAAAATCTGCATCTTAAAAGCATGCACTGTAAATCATGTGCTAAAGGGGGTAATGTGAACAAGAACTGGAGTGGGGCCCGGAAGAGCAGAGGCATTATTTCTTTCACGTTTTGCAAGTACCCACCCTGTAACTGGAGGGTGCATAGAATGCTCCCTTCTACTTTGCAGTTTGTGTCCTGACCGCATGTGTATAAGATCCTTTGGGCACCACTTTTAATGTAGCCTCCCTGAACCCTAAAAGAAATGTGCTTATATCACCTCAGTTGCACTGGAAGTTGGTTAGTAATCTGAGTTGTGTTAGTTCTGATAAAGGGCCCTGGCAGATTTTAGTGATTAACTTTGTAAAAACCTTCCCTGTGCCTCCCTACCTCCAACCCATTTGCTAACTCTAACCAATGGAAAAAGGACAGACAATCAGCCTGCATTACCTAGTGGCTCCTTTCCCTTTATGACAGCATCTATTCTCCTGAGAGTGCATGTGCCCCACCAAGGGCATCTTGACACTTATAGCCTAGCACCTATTATTGTGTTCATACAGAAAATCACAATGCACATGGTCACAACATTTACCAACTTTTGATAAAATATTGCCAAATTCTTTTCTGACAAAGATACTTAAGAGTGGTCACAAAACAGTGGTACAATGAGAAAAGGCAAACAGATGAAACAACTTTGTTTGTATAATGGACATAGATGGAAAGTAATCTTATTTCTGTTTACAAAGTTTGTGTATTTTCAAACTTGTATATTGGCAATTTCTCCTTTTTTGTGTGAATTACCTGTCCTCTTTAGTTTCCTTTTTTTCTATTGAATTGTTAATCTTTTCTTTTTATTTTACAAGAAGTCAATAAATGAATTTTAATTTATTATATCATGAGAAATTGCAAATAGATTTTCCAACTTGAATATTGAAAGGGTTTTGACCCACACTGGACAATGTAGCTGGTAAAGCCTCAGCTGGAACCAAAGAGCTCCATTCCCGCCCCCCCAGGAATTTACCTATGGTGCCAAACGGACCAATGGGCTACCTGTGCATCCCTAATGCCCCCTTAGGTTCCACCCCAAACCGTGGCTACTTATGTGCCTCACTCCACGTGTTCCACGGAGAGATCGCCAACCCCGGGCAGAGATGCCACGCCCCGGGGGATCTGGGGTTTCTCTCCCTGCATTCTCAAAATAAAGGTCATTTATATTTCATACTTCTTATCTTTTCAGCCACTGCCGGTCCCCCACAGTTCTATCATATGGTTCCCTGACTGGGAAGGGCAGATGAGAGATTCCTGGGGCTTTCCAGTTTGAGTCCCCTGCTGTTCAGGACCAGGACCGGACTGCATCCTGCATTAATTCCTTGCTTCTTACACTCAGGAGCTGTAAGCTTGTCACTGCTGTTTTGCAAACAACACCGACCCAATTTACCATAAGTGAGCAATCCCCGGAGATTGCCACTGGGCCAGGCCCCAGGTAGGTTTTCTCCTCCTTTCCGTGGGTTTCCATGACACTCTCACATCCTTAGATAGCCCAAGGCAGGGTCTTTCTGGGCAACCTGTGTCCACACTGGAGGGCTCTCACATCCTTTGGGTTCGGATAGCCCAAAGCAGAGTTTTCCTGGACCAACCCACACTGAGAGACTCTCATGTCCTTCAGAGCTTTTTAGTTCTCCCGGGCAGAGCTGTTACTAGACCCACGTAAAGTCCACTCATCATATTGGTGATGGCCAATTATTAGGAGTTTTGGAACCATATAATATACCAATTGGTCTGAAGTAAAAAGTGATGACTTTAAATTTGGCAGACCACGGTCCGTTGCCTCATCTGGCTATAACTCTGTGGGCTTAGACCCCACACCAGATTTTATCTTGGGGACCACTTCCTGTTCCCTCCCCACCAAAAAACATACCTATCTATGGCTTATCACACTGCTGACAAGTTTACTGCTGACGGTCCCCCACAGTTCTATCAAATATAAAAGTTGTTTTCTCCTCCTTCCCTTCCTGGTCCCCTCCACTTTGCTTCTCCTTTACCTTCTCTGCCTTCTCTTCCTCTCCTTCTTCTCCCTTTTCTTTTCAATTGCTTAACCATAGCACTTCCTTCTTTCTAAATATGTTATAGACCACTTGCTCATGGTGACTTGCTTCATGGTAAATGCTTGACGTTGCTGCCCATTGGGCCAAGGTTGGTGATGTGCGTCTAATCCTACTGTGCTGGTTCAGCCTCTAGTATGGCACCACATAACTAAAAAATTCAAAGGTGAAAACCTACTTTGTTTTTCTCTCCTTCATATGTTTTGGAATATACCATCAATTATAAAATGCTTTCTCTAGATGTGCTTTCTATGGAGGAAATGCTCAAAAAATTGTGACTAATTAGGCCTTTTCTGGTATTATTATCACTAATTTACAAAAACAAGCTTATGTTGACTTTAGAAGCAGTTATCCATGTTAGAATGCCATTTCGAGGACATTCTAAATTTAACTGATGTCAGAAACTATCTGGCCTTCTGTAATGAGAGTGCCTTTCTCCAGATCCAGCCTCTTTTGCATTTAAATGCAGACATTTTTCCTCCTTCCACTTGTAGATGGAGATGTCTGAGGTGCCCAGAACAACCTGACAACTTTTTGCCTGTTATTTGGTGGATCTTTGTTTTAGGAGTCTTGAAGGTCAAGCATTGTTAATTGCTAAAGCCCCATTCAGAGGAGTCTAGGTAGAGAAAAATTCTTTCCCCCAAATTATTTCTCAAATTGAAAAGAAAATGTGTGTGTGTGTGTGTGTGTGTGTGTGTGTGTGTGTGTGTGTGTATCATGATCTTTAATACTTAGTACCAGTGCATAGATCAATTTTATGGACTGTTTCATTACTCAGCATTATTCCTGTCTAGTGAACCTGTTCACTTTCAAGTCTGATATAGTAAAGTAATGTTCATTTTAGACCTTCAATATTGTTGCTGGTGAAATCATACTTTATGCACATCCTAACATCAAAGAAAGCTATGGTGCTGGCTTCCTCTCCATTTCTGCTTTTAACCCTTTTGAGATACAAATGTTGATGTTCTTTTAGCAAATTCTCTTAAGTACCATTAGCTCTATTACTTTAGAGCTCTACTACTTTAGGAGAAGAAAGAGCACATTTCTTTATTTTTCTAAATAAAACAAAATCTGGAATGGTATCTACCTAGCAGGGCCAAAAGAAAATCTATTGGCCAACACTGTGGTGGGTCCCTGGGAGTTATCTCACTGTGGAGGCTGAGACGTGACTCCATTAGAAACACGACCAAGCCTCTTGGTTTTGATAGATTGGAACTGACAGTCTCAAGGCTCTTTGTTCTTGGCTGACACGTCCTATCAAAGTCAAGGGGCCTCATGCCTCAGTTTCAAGTTCAAGGCCCTCATATTTTTCAGTTGAGCATTTAGAAATGAACCTTTGCTAGGCACAGTGAAGACTTTGGCTGTGATGAACCTTCATGAGCAACAGCACACAATGAAAGTGGTGTGGGCAGGAGGAGGAATGTTAGAGTACATGGTGTGGTGAGCCTCTGGGCAGGGCTGCTATTCCTGATGAGGGCTTAATGCTGGGGTCAATGAGGCCAGAGCACAGGGAAGAATTGGATGGATTGTCCAGGCCAACTGGTGCAATGATCAGAGAGCATAGAAATATTTTAGATCTTAGAACGCATGACTGGGAAGACATTAGGAGATTGGAAGCAAAGAAATATGGATCGTTCATGTTTTAAAAGATCAACTCTAGATCATATCTTATAGAATTGAAAATAAATGTATAAATATATTTGTGCAAGGATGATCATTATGACATTATATTTATTACATAAAACTGCTAAGATAATTGTACAACTTATTCTATGAGTCCATTGAAAGGAAAAGTTAGTGCTTATATTGTTTGATCAGTATTTCATGCCTATATGTGGTAATCTGAGCAACAATGTGCAATATAATAAATATTGTTAGTTTCCTGTCATCTTCTTTTAAAACTCAGTATCATTTTCATTGTGTTTTTTGTTTTCTTTAAAATAAAAACATTAGAAACTCTTAATAATGAAGTCATTAATAAATTACAAAATGTCCATATTGAAATACTATGTAGTTATTAAAACTAATAAGGCAAAACTATCCTGATTGGAGAAGTATTTATCATTTATTAAAGAAAAAATCAAGTTGCAGTGTAATGTATATATAATAATTTTAATTTTGGAGAAAATTACATTACTAAAATAGTTTTTAAAGTGAGACAAAATGCACATTGGGTTTTCATGGTTATCTCTGGGTAATGCATATTTACAAATAATGATATGAATTTGACTGAAAGAGAGTAATTTTACTCAAATTTAAAGATATCCTATGATTTGCCAAAATATTGTAATTACCAAACTGTTCTTGTTTTTAATTAAGCTGAAATATGAAAAAAGGAAAGGGAAATTAAAAAGAAAGTCACATCCCTTAGGAGTGTTTAGAGTTTGTCCTGAGATGTTTTTCCTAGTTTTTGTTCAATTACCTAATTACAAAGGTAATTCTTTTAGAAAAGATTCAAGAAATATTATAGCATAACTTCCTGAAGCATTAATTAAGCTCTGTTTTGCAAGTTATTGTTTCTAAAACTATAATCTTACACAAAGAGAAAGGAGATTTCTGGAGGGATTACTGCTTTTGTTTTGTTTTATTCCATTTGAAAAACAATGATGAAAAATATAAAACGTAAACTGTTTTCCACGCTATACTCACAGTTACTAGCTTTTGACAGGGGTTTTCCAGGACCAGTTGAAACAATTTCCTTAAAGCTCCTGGCTTAATATATTGTAGTGAGCACGTTTTAGGTTTGGTCGCCCCGAATTCTTCATTTTATGAATCTTTTATTTCATGAGTGGGAGGTCGAATCCTTTCCCCCTCTGCTGAGAAACAGACTGGAGTCACTTTGCCTGCCCCCTCCATGGACCACGCTCAAATGCAGCAGAAGATACTGGACAAGAAAATGCCCCATCCTGGCATTCTTTGAGACCTTACTCCAGGGCCGCTGGACTGTCCTAGCCACCAGAGAGTGGGTAAGCCATCCTAAGTTCTAGCCCTCACAGGAAATGTCGACACTGCCAGATTCGTCACCGACAGAAAATCGCTGCTGGAGGCTGAGGGGGTTCAGGGCAACAACATCCCCCTTTAAGGTGTCCGTCTCAGATTCCAAGTCGTACTAAAGTCTCAGGTAAGACATTCTCTATATTTGTGGACATAGAGGCCATGTATACAGAGTTCTTCCTGAGTATTCAGGCTGCTATATTAAGTCCTCAATCTCTATGATGGGGTATTGATGGTCAACTTATGCCATTTACAAACAGGGCCTATTTTGTGCAGGTCCCAGTCTTCTCACTTGGTTTATATTTTTTCAGGATGCATAAGAGCCTTTCTCATACTTGCTAAAGTTCTGTTACAGCAAATCATTCCAAGGACAACAACCAGGTTGCAGCGACCCATGTCTAAATCAAAGTTGCTAGACTGCCATCCTGGTTTCACATCACTCAGGCTAAGAGGTGCCCTTCCAGCCCTAAATCTGATCATTCTGAGTGGTCATCTCATCTCCTGTCGCCTACCTGTCTCTGTCTCACAAAGGCTTCGCAGCCACAGTTAACAGGCTAAGTCGTGTTTTGTTATCCACTCTGGTTCCTAATTTCTTACATTCTATTAATGATCATTTTTACAGCAGGACTCTTTAACAGTATTGCCTACAGACTCCAACATCATGCATACCAGAGACAAGCCTTACCAATCTACTGTCTTAACTTTTATGCTTTCAGATGGGGGAGTAATCACCTCTCATAACTCCACTCCTCCTAACCCCATGTTTAATTTTCAGAATTCTGCCTTACCTTGGAACATGTCTAAATCAAATGCAGCCTTCTACCTCACCTGGGTCCTTAAATATGACAGTGCCATGTCTCCTCATAACATCTTGTCTCTTTGTTTTTCCAGTCTGACATACGTGCATTCACCAGTGAAGTTGTCCTGGCCAAAACACCCGGTACCAGCGTCTACCTGGGCATCAACCTTCATCCCGTCGACTCCCCTAGGCTCCAGTACAGCGCCCTTTGCCAGCAGGAAGTAGTTAAAGAGAGAAATCTTCGCCCCTTTTCATAATAATAACCATAAGACGGGATATGAAAGGTTTGGCCCAGACAGGACACTGTAGCCAGGAAAGCCACAACCGGAAGCAGGAAGCCCCATCTTGCCCTGCCCCTAGGAAGTTACCTGTGACGCCATCTTCCCGCCCCTGGGAATTTACATATGGCGCCAAACCTAGGACCAATGGGCTACCTGTGTATCCCTAATGCCCGCCTTAGGTTCCACCCCAAACCGAGGCTATTTACAGGCCCCCACGCCGCGTGTCCGCCGGAGAGATTGCCGGACGCCAGCGGTGGGGTTGCCGGTCATCTCTCTCCGTGTTCTCAGAATAAAGGCCGCTTTTTATTTTATATTTCTCATCTTTTGTTAATATTTTTCATCTTTTGGAAATAACTCTATCAGAAGGTCCAGTGACCCTACTCACCAGCCCTTTGGCCACGGCAGCTTATTTTAGTTTTCACCCCTCAGAAGCCTCCTCCATAAGCTGGAGATAATGACAGCTCGAGAATTACTGGTGCACCGATGAAGTATCTTAGTAATCTTACTAAGTATCTGACATAGCGTCCTGTGAGTGCTACATCGACATTCAGATGGCACCACGGATTAGGACTTTGGAGGGTTCATCAGAGTCAGGCTGAACTGAGAGCAAGGGCGTGTCTTCAACTTCATCCACCCAGATGCCTCAGGCAGGACACTAGGCTCCAAAAATTTATTTATCTGTTGGGGTTCAGGCTTTAAATATTAATTTTTATTACATCTGCTTTAGTACACAGTTTAATGCTATTGTACTACATAGCATATTATGGAAAAAAATTACAGTATCCTGCTCACTTTGTCTCCTCATTTTCCATTCCCTAGTGATTACTGGCTTAATTCTTTCATTATTAAACATGTTTACATTGCTATTACTTGATTTTCAAATTAAAACATTCCCAATATGGACAATGAAGAGTCAGCTATTTTTTTTTTCCAGTTTTCACCACAACTACATTTTCTCTTCCTCCACATATAGTTAGAGTTTTAGGGTAGGTCAGTACTGCATGTTTAAATGTTATGATCATATAAATATTTTCATAGTTTAGCAATAGTATATACTATGACTATTTCCTTTTTTTCTTATAAAATGTTTTGTTCTGGAGCTAATAATTGTTACAATTTTCCATCTGCTTGGTTTCTGTACACTTGTAATTAAATCATCCTCAAATTCTCAGTTTTCTAAACCTCCTCTCAGCTTATACAAACATAAATCTTTAAGTTTCATTTTTGTACTTGCTGTAATTGGAGCAGGCCGACCTCCTCTGGGAGAGATCTCATACAGATATTTCCTCCAGATCATTCTAGGATTCTCTTTCACTCTGTTAAGTTTTCTGAGTTCTTATTCTCTGTTTTATTCACACCCTCTTTATTGGTAAATCACTTCCTTCAGTAGTTTCCTTAAAAAAGTGCATGAGAACACACATGAAATATTAAACATCTGAGAATTTCTTTCATGCCCCTCACGATTAAAAATGCCAACATAGAAGTATATAGAATATTTTTTTATCTTCCTTTTGAGACATTGCTGCTTTGTCTTCTGTAATGCTTTGAAAATAAAAGTTATGTCAGCATTAATGTGATACTTAAGTAGAGAATGACTTCACAAGAAAAAAATAGCTTGCAGGGCAATTTCTCTCATAAATACTGATGTGCAATATCCTCAATGAAATATTATCAAACTGAATGCAGCATATCAAGGAGCTTATATAACATAATCAAGTAGGGTTTGTCCCTGACGTGCTAGGCTAGTGTAACATACACAAATCAATCAATATCGTTCATCATATTAACAGAATGAAAGATAAAAATTAATCACATGATCAACTCAAGTATGTAGAAAAAGCATTCGGCAAAGTATAATATCCTGTCTTAATAAATACTCTCAACAGGTTAGGTATGGAAGGAAAGTTTCTCAACAGAATTAAGGTAATTTATGAAAAAGCCATGATTAACATTACAATCAGTGGGAAAAAGTTGGAAACTGTTCCACCATTATTTTGTTCAAGGAAGTAATGCCTACTCTTGTCACTTCTGTGCAACAAAATACTAGAAGTCCTAACAAAACTATCTGACCAAAACCAACCAACCAACCACCACCAACGAAACCCCAAACATACACATTGAAAAGTAAAAGGTAGAATCATTTCTATTTTCAGACGATGTGATTTTGTTTGTTGAAATGCCCAGCATCTACAAAGATCCATAGAACTAATAAATGAATTTAATAATGTTGCAAGATTTAAAATATCAACATAGAAAAGTCAGTAATGTTTCTATATAAAATAAGCAAAGCAGTAGAAAACAAAATCAAGAAAATAACCACACCTAGCACAAACACAGAATAGGAATAAACTTAACCAAATTTTAAAAGCAGATGCATTTACATGCTGAAAATTATAAAACATTGATGTGTAAGAAACTAAAGAAGATATAAATAAATGGAAAAATACCCCACAGTCAGATGTATAAAGAATTAGTATTATTAAAATATTCATACTACCAAAGCAATATACAGAGTCAATATTATTCCTATCAAAATCCAAATGACATTCTTAATGTAAGTAGGAAAAACAATCCTAAATTTTATGTGGAATCATAAAAGACCCACTGAATAACCAAAATGATTCTGTGATAAAAAAGCAAGATTGAAAGCATCACATTTCCTGATTTTATAACAAAAGTACACAGTGATCTTAATAGTATGTTCCTGATTTAAAAAGAAAAAATCCAGACATATAGAATAGCAGAATAGAACAGATAGCTCAAAATAAGTATAAACATACCCAGTCAACAAATTTTTGCCAAGAGGACATAATGGGAGAAGGGTAGTCTCTTTAATAAAGTGTTTGGTGAGGAAACTGGATTTTCATGTATAAAAGAAAGAAGTCGGGTCCATGTATTACACAGAAATCATCTTGAAAATAAGTAAAAGACCTGAGTGAATGACCAAAAATTATAAAACTACAAGAAGAGACATTAGGGGAGAAGGTCGTTGATATTAGCTTTGGCCATGATTTTTTTTTTTTATATTATACCAAAAATAGGTCAAGAAACAAAAATAAGTAAACAGGATTATATCAAAATGAAAAGTTCCTGCACAACAAAAGAAACAATAAACGAAAGGGCACACAGCTACAGAGTTGGAAAAAACCTACAGATTATAAATTGGATACGGAGTTAGTACTTAAAATTTACAGGGAATTCATACAACTGAATGATGGGAAAACAAATAAGTTATTTTAAAAATGAGCCACATCCTGAATAGATATGTCAGCAAAGAAGACATAAAACGGTCAACAAGTATATGAAAAAGTGCTCAGTGTTATTAATTGTAAAGGAAATGACAATCAGTGTCACTATGAGATACTACCTGATACCCACGAGCTTACTGGCATTAGCATATTAGTGTATTTGTGGCTGCAGCATGGGCAGGGAGACAAGAAGAGCAAAGGCATCCTCCTGCCCATCCTTGTAAGCAACCAGCCGATCCAGAGAGACACAGGCTGGGATGATAGCTAATGAGATAAAACACAACTTAATGGTTACAGTGTTTAGTGTTTCACTGACTCTGCAGGCCTAAAGCCAGTACTATGATCATCTATTCAGAGAATAAAAATATGTGACGTAACATCTGTGGGGAATCTTCTTCTGAAGGTGGTGGCCATTATTGATTTCCTATCATCTTGTTTCTAAATTGTGTATAATTCTCATTGTTTTGTTTCGCTGGGTTTTATTCTGTTTTATCTTGTTTGATTTTGTTATATCTGATGGCAGGGGAAGTTATTTTGAAGATAACAAGATATATTATGATAGCTGTTTTTGATTTACTATTATCCTGTTTTGAAGTCCTGTATTTCAGTCATTATCTTGGTTTTATTGATTCTATTCAGTTTCTGTTTTGTTTGATTTTACTATGTCTGAAGGTATGGGCAAGCTATTTTGAAGACAAAAAGAAGCATTATGGTACTTATTGTTTATTTCCTATTATCTTGTTTGGAAATCTTATGTCACACTGTCTGGTTTTGATTGATTTTATTGTTTTATTTTGCTTGGATTTATTTTTTTCTAAAATAAAACTTAAAAAAAAAGAAATTAAAAGTGGAGCCACCAAATAACCCAGCAAACCCTCATTCTGGGCATATATTCAAATAGATGAAAACACCAACTCATACAGATACTGTATACCATGTTCATGCACCATTATTCACAATGGGCAAGGCATGGAAACAAGCTATGCATTTATCCATGAATGAACAGATAAAGAAATCTAACATCTAATAACAATAGATATGGGAATTATTCCACCCTTAAAAAGGGGTTAGATTTCACCTATTTGCCACACATATATGAGCTTGGAAGACACTGTGTTATGTGTTATCATTAAATTGGTTACTCAGAGTATAAGACACAAGTCAATTTGTTATGCTTTTTGTACTTTACTCAAATGAGAGATGTCATATAGTATTTAAGCTTGTGTGTCTGGTTTATTTGACACAACACTATATTTTCCAGGTGCATTCATTTTCCTACAAATATTTTGAATTCATCCTTCTTTGTAGCTGAGTAGCATCCCACTATGTATAGATACCACATTTTCTTTATCCAGTTGTCTATTGACGGATGCACAGGTTGCTTCCAGAATTTAACTACTATAAATTGTGCAGTTATAAACATTGATTTGCAGGTATTGCAATAGGACAGTGTCTTCAGCTTTTTGGGGAAGATACCTAGAAGGAAAATATCTGAATTTATAATTTTAGTTCATTGAAAAATACTCATGCAGATTTCCGTAGTAGTTGTACTAGTTTACATTCCCACCGTGTAGAAGGTTCCTTTTTCACCACAGCCACACCAGCATTTGTTATTCTTTGACTTCTGATGACCAACACTTGCTGGTGTGAGATAGATAGAATCTTAACTTTGCTTTAATTTACTATTTCTCTAGTGGTCAGAAATGGTGAACACTTTTGCATATGTGTGTTGGCCATTTGAACTTCTGCTGAGAAATGTTTATTCATTTTGCTTGCCCATTTCTTGATTGAGTCTTTTGTTTTAGGTGGTCTACTCCTTTCTTGTGTTCTTTATATATTCTAGCTATAATCAAAGAATAGCAGGCAAAATGGTTTTCCGGTTCTGCTGATTGTCTCTTCACACTACTAACTGATTCCTTCAAGCACAGAAGTTTTTAAAATCTTCCTGTTCCTGGCGTTCTAAGAGTACTTTGATAAAAGTCTATTTTCATTCATTTGCCAAGCATGAACTGAGCTGTTTGAGTCAGAAATGTGAAGACTTTCAGTTTTGAGGTTTGTGGACTTAATGATTTTCTCTTTTTGATTTTATCTGTCCCTCTTTTTCCTAAAATTCACATTGCTTAGATGGTGGAATTCAGCCTATCACTCTGTCTCAAGTAGCTTGGCTGTTTACCAGCTCATAGACAGACATGCCGGTTGTTTCTTTGTGGCTCCTATGGAGAAGGGCTCTCCAAACACTGGCAAGCAGGTTTGTAGGTAACATATGTTTTCATTTCTTTTGAGCATGCCGGGGATTTAGCTCAGTGGCATAAGCACCTGCCTGGCAAGTGCAAGGTCGTGAATTCAAACCCTGGTACCGCCCCCCCCCAAAAAAAATTGGGCATTTCTTTTGAGTAGATATCAAAGAGTGGGGAGAATCATGTGATAAGAATAAATTTAGCTACTGAGCTTTCTTTCACTGTGGCTATGGCATTTTGTATTACTACCAGCAAAAGATATTCACTTATTCTGTATTTTATTCTAGCAGTCTTTTCAGTTTTAGTCGTAGTGAAATATTATTTTAAAAATTTTCCTTTTCTGCTGACTAATAAAATAAAAATCTTTCCAAGCAATTAATATATTTCTTTTTTAACTGGAGGTTCATATCTTTTATTAAGTTGATTCTTGTTTTTAATATAAAATCTCTTAATATATTGAGATATAAATCTGGTGTCAGATATGAGATTTGTAAATATTTTCACTCAGATTGTGACTGTTCCTTTAATTTTCTTATTGGGGGCTCAAATTTTAATAAAGTCCAATTTACAAATGTTTTCTTTTATGATTTGTGCTTTATATGACAATCTAGAAAAACATAGCCAACTAAAGTTCATATGAATTTTTCCTAGATGTTTTCTAATTTTAGTTTGTATGTTTAAGCTTATAATTATTTAGACCTAATTTTTGTATAAAATATGAGGTGATGAGTGAGAATTTTTTTCATGTAAGTATTTAGGTATTCAGCACTATCTATTGGGATTTTTCTCTATTCACTGAATTACTCTGAGCTGTTGGAAAATGTCAAATTTTCATGTTCAAGTGAGTCTGCTTCCATGCTCCCTGCTCTGCTCCTTTGATTTCTGTGTCTTCTCCATCAGTGCTATACGATCCTTTTGATTTAGTATCATAGTAAATCTTGAGATCAGGTAGTGGGAGTGCTTCAACTTTACTGTTTCAAAATTATTTTGGGATCTTCTGTTTCCTTTCATTTCAAAATTAATTTTAGATTCACATTGTTTATTTCTAAATAAAGGCCAGGTGGAATGTTGATGGGGGTTCTTTGGAAGTACTGGAGGAATATGGGCATAACTGACTTTCTAACCATCATCAGTCTTCTGATCTAGTAACATGATACTCGTCGTGTAGGTCATTATTTTTCTCAGCAGTGTTTTGGAGTTTTCAGTGCATGGACAGGCCTCGTGCACGTTTTGCTAGATTTGTCACTAAGTACTTCATGTTTCATGAGTTTTTAAAATTTTACTTTCCAATAGTGCATTATTATGAACACTTATACAGGTCCTACCTATGTCCTCTCCTCAGAATTGCTGGAGTAATATATATATATATATATATAATATTTTTTTCTTTTTTATTTAAACTGATGCATAAAAAACATAAAAACCACACATTTTGTGGAGAACAATGAAATATTTCATGTACATGCTGTTCTCATGCACATTACACATTTATGGCACACATTGCACATTTAAATACAGTTGCATATTTATGTACCCTCAAATATTCATTATTTATGGTGAAAAATTCACAATCCTAGCTTTTTTTTGAATTTATAGCATGTTACTATTATCTATATATCAAATTTCATTTTAAAAAATACATTCAAATTCATTTTATGGTCCAGAGTATGATCTATTTTATAATTACTCCACTTGTATTTGAAAGAATGTGTATCCTATATAAATTTTGTTTGAGGTGCTTCATAAATATTAGGTTCAGTTGTTTAATGTTATTGTTAAGTCTTTCGTATCCTTATTCATATTTACTTCTATTTGTTTTATCAATCACTGAGCAGAGTGCTAAAATCTCCAGCTATAATGGACCTAGTCTTTTGTTTCCCATTCTCTTATTAGCTGCATGTATTTGTAAGATTATTATGTCTTCTGGATAATCTCTGTAAATATTTTTATGGTATATATCCTTAAAGAATGGCAATTTTTGATATTAACAGAACAACTGAACTTTTTATTTTTCTCTGCATAGTTTCATCTCCTGGTTTTTGCTTTTATCTTATCTTTATTTACTGAGTTATTCTAATGAGTTTTTAGACAGCATTTAGTTAGACAGTTTAAACAACTATCCACCAACTAGATTGCACCTTACAGTCCCAGTCTTTCTCTTGGTTGTTCTTATGCTGTTCTCAGAGTTTCTCACATAACTGACACTCAATACATGTGTGAAATGAATAATATGGGGTGGTAGCAATGGCATGATCACAGTGGATAGTGTTAAGCCACACAATACTAAATATATGTGTATATTGATTTAATTTTCCCTTCCCTCAAAAATTTACATGTAATAAGGCATTCAGTTATGACCAGGGCACATTTGAGATTAAGCAGTGGAAACAGTGAATTTGGCTTTGTCCATCGATGAGACTTAAGTTCTTTTTCATACTGTTTTTATTACTTGAACTACTTTTTCAATTACATAACATTCTTGAATATGAAGTTCTCAGTTTCAGTCCCCAAATACTGTTACAAATGAGAAACTTAATTTTTTGGACCTTTCAAGAAAATCTAGTTTATAGTTTTATAATGGAGAATAAGGTCGAGTTATGCTCCAAAGCTTCAAAAAAATATGAGAAAACACAAAATGCACATAAATTATTTGGAATTACTTTTTCCATTTCATTTTACAAAATTCATTTAAGAAAAATTAATTTTTTATACCAACTACTTTTTATTATCATTTCACCTTTCACAATATGATTTAAAAAAAAACAAAAAAGTTTACAATCATTGCTAATGTAATTTTTCCATTGTCCTCTGTCCTCTCCAAAGCCATGTGTGCAAAGCCCATTTTTCATGCATCTAAATGACAGCTATAGGCTATGAGATTCTTTATTCTATTTGTAACAGCTTATGCAGGTACAGCCAAACACAAAGCTTCTGGACAGATTGTACAAACTTTAGGGTATGCGATTTGAATTTAAAATATAGGGGCTGGGGATTTAGTTCAGCGGCATAAGTGCCTGCCTTGCAAGCAGGCAGTCGTGAGTTCGATCCCTGGTACCGAAAAAAGACCAAAAAAAAAAAAAAATGAATTTAAAATATGAAACATGAAATCTACACAAAGCTGATGAAAATCAAGCACAGATACCAGGACTGAAACTTACAACCCAGATGGGAAAGAGTCTTGCTCCCTTCTCAGTAGCTTGTTCTGATATAGAGCAGCCAAAATGAAGATCAAAAATCTGTGGTTAGCTTAACTTATACACTCTGTAAGACACTGTATCAATTTAAAAAGTGACACAGAGACCAACAGCTGTAACAGCTGTCCATCAGTTCACCTAGATTGATAGTACTCTATCTAGCTGGATGGCTGAGGACAAGTCAGGCTAAGGTGGGAAGAAAACCCACTTATGTAATTTGTGTGCTAAGTCTGATGGACACAGAGATGTACACTTCAGCTCCATGAGAACTGCTGCTTTCTTCATCCAAGCTTAAAGGCTTCCTGCCTCTGGCCACCTCCTGAGGTTTGAGTGCTATAGAAATCCTGAAGCTCCACTTCCTCAGTTTCTCAGAGGTTCTTATGTTAGGAACCTCTGGAATAGATAGCAGAAGATCTTCTAGTTAAGAAAGTTTATCATAATCCAGGTTTTTCCCAGAAATTGCACATCAAACTTTACATAAAGATCACTTTTTTCAAAAGGATTATGACAGAGTAGCATGCTTCACCTTGACTACATGAACAAATCCTGGTTCAGTTACTTTGGCAGGGAGGTATTTTGCCACAAGCTATTTTGCCTATTGTCGTACTTGAAAGTAAAATGAAATCCATCAGCAAGTCCCACCTTATACATCATGTGCAAAATCATTCCCATCTTTCTGAATTATCTTATGTTCTCATTCCTGCAGCAAAAGAACAATGTCCCCTGGTTCCAATTCTGGGGCCTGGTCTACTTCTCCACTGTTTTATGCCTTTATCTACAGGGATGTCAACAATCTTGACTTCTTTAATTACCCTCTTCCCTTCATATTTTTTAAAAATTTTATTTCAGAGAGAATAAACTAACCAAAATAAAACAGGATAAAGCCAGTCAAAACAAGGCAGTGTAAGTGACACAGGATTTCAAAGCACGGTAATGGGAAATCAACAATGGTTACCATAATGCCTCTTGTTGTCTTCAAAATAGCTGCTCATACCTTCAGACACAGTAAAATCAAACAAAACAGAAACCGAATAGAACCAATAAAGGCAAAATAATGAATGAATACAGGACTTCAAAACAAGATAATAGTACATCTAAAATGACTACCATAATATATTTTGTTATTTTCAAAATAGCTGCCCATGCCATCAGATACAACAGAATCAAACAAGATAGAACAGAATAAAACCCAACCAAACAAAACAGTGAGAATAATATAGGATTTTGAAACAGGATAATAGGGAATCAGCAATGACCACTACCTTCAGAAGGAGATCCCTCATATATTCTACACTGTATATTGTTATCCTCTGAACAGATGATCAGACTACTGGCTTTAGGCCTGCAAAGTCAGTGAAGCACTGGACACTATTGTAACTTGGTATGTGTGGGCTGACTGGGAAGAGTCAGACCTCAGCCCTACCTGGGAGTCTGTGCCATTTGTGGACTGTGGAGGAGGAGTGCAAAAGTCACAAGAAGCTAAGACCTCCTTCACATTTTTTATAGCTGTTCATTGTGTTAATCACCTGTCCTCCATTACAATCGGAGCACACTGATTATGTGTTTTGTGCCATTCAGGAGCCAGTTTTCTAACCATGATGTGAATACCTCAATCTGAACAAGCACCAGACTTCTGGATAGCTCCAAATTGTCCATCTTGACCACAGCGTGCACTACAGAGTACATTCTCACTAAGCTGTAGTCGAGTGGTCTTGCCATTATACTGTGAACAAGTACATGGCATCCTCATTGGTACTTCTGCCATTTTGACCTCTACTTTGCCCATGAAGCTGAATAATCATTCACCAAAAACGTGAGAGAAAATAGCATCCATGGCAACACTTCTGCTGCTACTTTCCCAAAAGAAGAGCTTGTTCCCCATATCTGTCCTAAAACTGGACTTGATTACATACAGAAAACTTATTTCTTTAAATTTGTCTCCAGTACTTGGATTGGTATCAGGATGAGATTCCTTAGCTAACTTTCTGTATGCCTTCTGTAGCTCATTCTTGATAGTGCCAAGCAGGACAGCCAGGAGGTCCTATAGGCTTGTGTGGGCCACTTCTGCCCTAAAGACATGCTGGGCAGCTTGAGAGGATGTTGGCAGTGTGCTAGGAGCAAAGCACAACCACATTAAATATTTTTAGTCCTATGATAACTGCAAGAAAATATGTTCTATATAGCCACATGTTTCTTCTTAGTAGGGAAAGAATGACTTAAATCATTAAAGCTTATAAATTATCTGTTTCCTTAAAGATGGAATTGGTTAATTCAGAGCAATTAATATAATCAATAAGGAAATTAAATGCAAAAATAATTTACTAAGCTTTCACATGATTAAAAATTAATTTTTGGAGACTTCCAGAAGAACATGGTGGATAGATAGCAGCAGCTATGGAGGCTCTCTGAGATACCCCACTTATAATCCAGGAATGCTGCGGTATGAGGAGTCGTAAGCAAGGGGAAATACACCCTGCTGCCCAAGAATGAACTAAGCTAAGAGAAACCAACTGGAAATCCAATCCTGGTGCTATAACAGGAACAGATAAAATCTCAGTGCAGAAGCTAGAGCTCGCACCACTGGAAGCTGAGATTTGAATTTCTTGCTGCCGCTGCTGCGTCCAAATCTGCTGGGCAGGGAGAGAGATGCGCGAAAGCCCTGAGAGCGGGAAAGGAAGTTGCGAAAGGAGTTGAGAGCGGGACTAGCAGGGAGCCCTACATTGACTTGTGGTGAGTGAGCGGAACGGGGACCCTTTCATAGAGTAGGAGGCTCCAGCAAAGGACATACTGGGAATGGGCACACTTGCCGGAACATGGCACTGCAGTGACTTCAGTCACATATTCCCCTCTCAAGCGGGATTGGTGGGGAGTGCCTGGCTCGCGTGACGCGGCTGAGTAAGACCCAATAAGACTAGCCCAAACCAGGTCCCAGCACCTGGAGGTGCACCCTAGTGGTGAAGCCTTTGGTAGGTTTACCTGGAGGGGCAGGCCCAGCAGAGGCTGCCCAGGTCTGTGTCTCCCCAGTACACTGCAGTGGGCGGGAACACCTAGCCGGTGCAATTCTAACAAACTGTAACCGAAAAAGAGAGAGAGAAAAAAATTGGGCCTCCTACATTCACTTATATGGAAGGAACAAAAAGTATGGGAAGAGGAAGCAACAAGAAAGGGTCCTCAATACCCAACCCTGAGAACACTGATCCAGGAAAGGGAAATGCAAAGGAAGACAAAAAACATGCAATATCAGACACGGGACCAATAGACATAAAGGGATATCTCCAGAGCTTCATAGACGAGTTTAAAAATGAAGTATTTAATGAAATAAAGCAAGATATAAGTAGAATAGTTAGAGAAATGCTAAGCACTGCCCAAGAAAAAACAGATGGTGGAATGGAAGAACAGAAAAAAAGGGGGAGAATTGTTTGATGGAGAAAATATAGAACACATGAAGCATGTTCAAAAGGATTACCAGGAAACTAAAAACTCTATCAAAAGCTAGCATAACAGCTTGAAAGAAACTAAGGACAGACTATCTGAATTGGAGGGCAGACTTGTAATATGGGAACATGAAATGAAAAACTTCTTAAAAATAACAAGAAAACAAACAGCAATAATACAAAGGCTAGAAGATGATAAGAGGATCTGTAACCTAAGAATTAAGAACATAAAAGAAGAAGTAGGGACACAAACAAATGGACTACAAAAGCTATTCATGGAAATAATCCAAGAGAATTTCCCTAATTTAGCAAAAGATAAAGATACCCAGATGTATGAGGCATACAGGACCCCAGCCACCTACAACCCAAACAGAGCTACACCCAGGCATATAATAATCAAAATTCCAGAAATCCAATATAAGAACAGATACTAAAAGCCATCAGAGACAAGAAACAGATCACTTACAAGGGAACACCCATCAGAATTATAGCAGACTTCTTGGCACAAACCACTAAATCACAAAGAGCGTGGGGGGAAATAATTCAAGCTTTCAAAGACAACAACCTCCAGCCAAGACTGATATATCCTGCACAACTGTCCCTAGAAATTGATGGAAAAACAAGGTTCTTTCAGGATAAAGAGGAACTAGGGGAATTGGCAACCACCAATTCAACTCTACAGAGAATACTGCAGGATATTTTAAAAAGGAAAATACCAAGACTTCAGAAACAGTGGCAGAGAGGCCACAATGAATGGAGCAGAAAGCGAAATGAAGAAGACAAACTGACAACAAACGACAGAAAAAGAGCTCAACAGAAATGAGGCAGAGAAGATTGGATGGTAGGAAAAGCTATTTTGGAGAAAGCAAGACATAATAGCTAGTGCTGATTTAGTATCATCTTGCTTTGAAGTCCCATCAAGCTTTTATTCTTCTGTCTTCATCGGTCTTAACAGGTTGTATCTTATTGGATTTTATTATATGTGATAATATAAGCAAAAACTTTTATAGACAAGGAGATTATACAGAAACCATTGTTCATTTTCTGATAGTTGGTTCTAAATACCCTGTAATACTGTCATTCTCTTGAGTGGTTTTACATTGTCTTGATATGTTTGGTGCTACAGTATATAAAGTTATACTTAAAGATTTCAAGAAAAGAGACATTATGGTAACTACTTTTATGTCAGGATGTCTTGTGGTGAAACACTATTTTGCTTAAATGGTTATGTTTTGACCTGTGCTGTTTTTGTTGTTATGCCCTCTTTTATCTCAGTCTCTTTTTTTTTTAATTATTTACTTCTTTATTTTTCTTTTTAATTAAGGGAAAAATTAAAAAATAGCAGGATACATTGTAGTAACCCACTTTGATTTCCCATTAACTTGATTTGAAACTCTGTATAGCCCTCACCATCTTTCTTTGACTGATTTTCCTCTATTCTGCTTTGCTTGATAGTACCAAGTTTGAAAGTATAGGCAACAACTGTAAAGACAGTAAGATTCATTATGACGCCCATTCTGGTTGACTATTATTTTCTTTTAAAGCCTTGTAATGTCTCCGATGTTTTGGTTTTATTCTTTACTGTTTTGCTCAATTTTATTATAACTGATGATATAGACAATTCTTTTTAAGATAGCAAAAGGCAGTATGGTAACCATTGTTGATTACCTAGTATTTTGTTTTTACATTATCTATTATGTCCATCCTTCTGATTTGACTGACTCTGTTCTGTTATGTCACATTTGGTTTTACTCTCTTCAAAAAAAGTAATAAGAACTGTGGGAGTAATAAAACCCAAAATGTGTAATTGTCATTGTATAAAAGAAAGGAAAAGAAAGTGCTCTAAAGAATATAACCACATATATATTTAAGTGTATAAGATAGATAACCATATTACTGAGTTTTGTTGGATCATTGAACAAAACTGTCTCCAGTCTCACTGTTTGAAAGTCCCCTCTATATGCTTTAATTTTGTAACTTGAACAATTATTTCTAAGATAACAATATGTTATCTATTAACTAGTGATTTCCTATTGTTTACTTTTTCTGAAATTCTGTATAACTAGTATCCTATTTTTGTTTTTTTCTTTTTCTCCTTAATAAAAAAATTAATTTTTGAAATTGTAGGTTAATAGTATAAAACATTAATTAAACATAAATTTGGGCATGTATTAGGGTACATAGATACCAGTCACATATACATGTGCCACCAGTAGCCATACTGAGGTGAAATTTCTTGTAGTCAGATTGTGTCTCAAAAGTATTCAAAGTAGCCTTTTTAATATTGGGGAATTTTAAAAATCAACATCTAACATCCAACCCTGTGACTGGCAGGGTCCAACAGTTGATTTTATGTGAATTGTGAATTCTGAGAGCTGATCTGCTTTAAAGAAAATTAATGAGATTTGTTTGTTTTGAAATCAGGGTGTCAATTACAGTTATAGCTATTAGAATAACAATCTGGAAGTTCATTGGCTTCTTTCTGGGGTAAATTTTATTATAAACCAAATTATAACCCTAAATTATTTTCCATTGAGAAATTTACTCTTCCACAAACCAGACAGACTGCAAATTAGGGCAGACTTTTTGGTAATATGACAGAATGAACTGGCATGGGTTCTCCTTCTCATCATAAAACATAGAGACATTTGATAAAAGAAAACAGAGTAACAACAAAAATAATGCAGAAACAAGTACAAAGAAAGAGAAATCTCCTGATATCAGAAAGAAAACGTGCATTACCAAATAGTAAGCATGGGAGCAGGCGCTATGAAGAGCAATGCATCCTGTACAAATATTTATTTAAAAACAGGTCTGGACTAACAAGGTCTCAGAAAACACAAAACTACTCCTCAGGAGCAGTCTCATACCCTTCCTCTCAAGACTCCCACCTGCAAAGATAAAAGGACCTCTGCTGGATTTGAGCTTACAGTAAAATACACAAGAAGAAGAAACTGAAAAAGAGTTAATGAGACAATGTAAACCCATGACAAAACTATTATATTTAAAGTAAAAAGACAAAGGAATGTTAACAAATTAACAACTATTCTGTAGATGGCCAATTGGCAAAATTTAAATGGTTGGAAAGTACTGAGTATTGGTGAGAGCAGAAAACTCTGGGGATGTGCAAACTTTGCTATTGAATGTTTAAAGCTGTGCAGCTATTTGGAAACCATTTAGTAGTCCCTGATCACATTTCCACATACCTACCTGCAGCTCAACAAAATACACTAGATATCTGAGGAGAATAACCAAAGCAATGGTAGGAGATTTCACCACTTGTTTAAGATGCCAGAAAAATCCTAGAATTGATTTCGGAAGGTGTTTGCTAAGGGATATATATGGCCTCAGCAGACATCAACCAAATTTTGGCTTTGTGCTCTTTATCCATTAAAATAAAAACAAAAACAAAAATCAAGCCTTTAGCTAGGGCGATTTCACAGTGGTTAATGTGAAATGTGAAGTTAGCAAAATTAAGCTGTTAGGAACTTTGAATGTTGTGGAAAACAAAGGCTATTGGCCTTGTTTTTGTTTTATTATTTATTTATTTATTGGTGCTGGGGATGAACTCAGGACCTTGCACTTGCTAAGCAGGAGATTGTGCCACTGGGCTAAATCCCCAGCCACACTGGCCTTGTTTTATATGCTGATTTATTGGTGGTAGTCTCAGACACTTTTTGCCTTCTGACAGAAATCAACCCTTACCAACTTTTGTTGATTATTTTGGGATTATGTCCTGGAAACCCATTATTAATTGAAAATATTATTAAATCAAAAATATATTTAGTAGACTGAACATACCGTGATAGCGTAGTCTAGCTTAATTTAAAACATGTTCAAAACATTTTCAAATCATCATAAATTTAAAAAATTGTAAGTCAAACCATCATAAGTCAGAGGCCATCTGTATTCATGTCTGCTTGGATTTAGAAATTCAGTTTATAAGTGAGGACTCCAACATTCTGTCAATCAACTGATATTGGATTCTTTTGTCTACAATGCATCAAGAGCCATTCTTTAGAAACACTTAGACCATATTAAAATATGATACCATATTTTAACCTAAGATACTATTGAAATGTAAAGCACAGTACTGATTTAATAAGTTTTTAAAAGTTAGCAGTTTTTCACTTTCAATTGTCTATTGTAATGTTTCTTTTTTCAGAAAAATTAAATATGAGAAAAATGTACACTTTGTAATTGAGCTTTCTCAGTCTTTGCTGCATGGTGACGCTCTGTTGTTTTCTGTGTGCCTTTAGGATACTTATGTCTTGGGATAGATTGAGACTTTAATCAGGTGCTGATCATAATTCCAAAAGATACAATCCTAAATGCCATCGTCCTGAATAGTAAGTTTCTGAAATATCAAAATCTTTACAACATAAAATCTAGAAAATCATAATCCTGAAATTAAAATTTGAAATGTTGAAATTTTGAATGCTGAAATGTAAAAAACAAACAAACAAACAAGCTGCCCTGAAAAAGCAAAACAAAACAGAAGGCTACATATGAAGGAGGTAAAGCCAAATTCTGGCAAGAGGATTGGCTGTGTTATATAAGCAACACTAAAACCTTTGACATTGAGGAAAATGCTGCTCAAACACTCCAGCTTCACAAGCTTTTAGTTACTTGCTTTATCAACATTAGAGGTTGCAGAGTTAAGCAGTACACTCTTGTTAGCTTTGCTATAGCTAGCACCTTGACATACAGAGGGTAATGGTAGACCAATCGTTTTATAGGCATCTGGAGGATGTTTGGTTTATCTGAGTGGCTGACACCACCCACCCTTCACAGGGGCCTTTGCTTCTCATGGATGATCTTTTGCTATTGGAAGATCAAAAACTCCACCCTCACATTACACTAATGCCATAATTTTCTAAGCATGTATCTTCTGAAGAGCCATGAAGTTTGACTACCTCTGGGTAAGCCACTATTTCCTCCCTCTTCTTTACCCCTAACCCCTTTCCCCATTCTACAGACCACCTGTTTCTTTATCCTATAACTACTCTATGCTATACTTGGTGATGTAAATTTGAGGCTTGTCCTTCATCTCTACTTGATTATTGAATTGTGAGAAACCTCTCTTTTGCAAAACTCCTCCCTTTAACGATTGGCATATTGCAGGGAAGGCGAAATGAACCCAGTTCGCTAACAACTTCAGTTTAAAAATGCATATTTGTCTGCATTGGCATTCCTTCTGGCCGACTGGAATTCCAGAAGCTTTGAATGAATTAAAGCCACATTTGCCTGAAGAAGGAGCAGACTTGGAAACATACTATGTACATGGCAGGAAAAGCAGATACTTATGCAACGGTGTTACTGTTCGATCACCACTATTGTTTCTGCCAAATTCCTGGTCTGCTTATGAACACACATGGAATGGATTTCTACATATTCTAAACAATGTACAGGCATAGCAGAGACGATAGGAAAATTTAATAAAGAATTCTCATGTTGGTATATGGTGTGTATGGAATCATGCACGATTCAAACTGAGCAGCATTTCATAGAAAACGAATGTGAATATATCCCCTATGGAGAGACATCCCTTAAAGGAAAAAATAAAAATGAAAAAGCCCCTCGGAAAAACAAAAACCAAAACTATCTACACAAGACTTGAAAATACAGTCAGTAATTGAAAATCAGCCAACTCTTATGGACTATTTCATGCAATTGCCCATAGTGTATGCCTGTAATATGCCTTTTTTCATGTCAAATTTCCTTTTTTGTTTTTTTACTTAGTGTTTTTTGTTTTCACACTACTTAAAATTGCCAGTATTATTTTTATAACTTATTATGCTATTTTTACCTATGCATCATTTCTTTTTTTTTTTTTTTTTGTCTTTTTCATTTTTATCAGTACCGGGGATGAAACTCACGACTGCCTGCTTGCAAGGCAGGTGCTTATGCCACTGAGCTAAATCCCCATCCCCGTTGTGCATCATTTCTAACACACTATCGGAGGTATAAGCCACATAAAGAATTAAAATCTAATACTTTTGTTTTGCAAATTTAAGTCCATGAAAGTGCATGATCAGAAAGTTGACTTTCTATATAAATACTGTGTGTGTGTACATATATATATATATATATATATATATATATGTATATATATATATATGTATATATATATGGAGAGAGAGAGATGATAAAACTTCCTCTTTAAATACAGAGATATCCTTTTCATACATTTACATTTGTGAAATATAAGATTTCTAAAGATTTTGGTGTTTAAGGCAACCTCATATGTGGTGGTAAACCACTGTGACATTTGATCAGTTTCATCAAGGCTTATAGTACCTTGTAATCAGCATATAGTTGGATCATTTTTACTTAATTCACTATGCTAGTCTTTGTCTTTTGATTAGTTTTTAGATCATTTACATTTAGGATAATTACTAATGTTAGTGGTTAAAGTAAAAAATCTATTTTTTTTTGGTGTGTGTTTTTCGTTTTTATCAGTACCAGGGATTGAACTCACGACTGCCTGCTTGCAAGGCAGGTGCTTATGCCGCTGAGCTAAATCCCCAGCCCCCAAATCTATTGTTTTTATACTCATTTCTTCTGGTCTTTTTCTTTTCTTGCCTTTCTATGAGTTACTTAACAGTTAAAAATTATATTTTTATTTATTGAATATTTGAGTATGCCTTTAAATAATTTCTTAATGGTTATTCTCTATGTATTGAAATATATATGTGACTTTTCACAGTCTACTCTAATTCACAACTTATCACTTCCTCTGAAGTGTGGTGATCTTACTTCCAGTTAAGCCCCTTTAACTTACCCACAATTAAAGTATCGTTGTCTTAAATATGAGGTAGTATGATCATTTTAATTAAAACATCAACTATGATTTATAAAATTTATGAGTAAAAAGGTCATTGATTATAAATACCCTATAGAATTCTGCTTTTGTCATTTTCCCTGACACTTTAAGATTTCTTATTTTATCCTTCCATTTCTCTTTAAAGATTGTTTAAAATCAACCTTTAATAATGGGCAGCTTCTTTTGCTTGTTTTGGGGAATATATATATATATATATATATAAAACACATATGTCATATCTTTATTATTTTCAGTTATTTATCTTTTCCTTCCCTCCAAATTAAGAAAAACTTTCCTTCCTTCCTATTTCCTACCAGCTCTCCCTTATTTTACTCCTTCTCTTTTATTTTTAAAGATATTTTTCCTGGATAAAGTTTCTGAAACTGATAGTTCTTTCCTTTCAGCACTTGAAAAGCATAGCACTTCTTTCTGGCTTCCATAATTTCAGATGCAAAGTCCGCTGTCGTTTGAATTGGTTGCCTGCTGTGGTAATGTGCTAGTCCTTTCTGGGGAGCCACTCGCACACTTCTTAAGTACAAACACTTGATCTTTGGGAAAGTTCCTTACAGTTTTTTTTTTTCAAATACTCTTTTAGCTCTACTTTCTTTTCTTCTGATGATAATAATATTTTGTTATTGTTCCACAGGTTCCTAAGGCTCTAGATATTTTTCTTCTCACTCTATTTTCTTTTTTTTTTTTTTTGTACATACTTGGTGATTTTCTGTTTTTTTCCTCGAATTACTGATTCTGTCCACTGTCATCTTTATGCTACTTCTTAGTTATCAAGTAAACTTTTGTTTAATTTTTTTCAGTGCTTTAGTTTATATTTTATTGTTCTTGTGTCTTCTTTTACATTGCTGAGATTTTTAAACAATTTTGCATTTCATTCAAGAGAACTTACTACTGATTATTGAAGCATTTTTACAGTGGCTGTATTAAGAATCCTTGTCAAATCTTTTTAGTGTCCATTGATTATTTTTCCCACTCCAAGTGTAATTTTCTTGGTTCTTGCTAAGACAGATAATTTTTTACTATCCCCTGGACTTTTCTATCATGTCAGGAGTCACTGAGTCTTAATGCAATCTTGTATTTTACCAGACAGTCATCCTGTTTAGGGTTAACATATTAGTCTTGGTTACTTGCATGGGCTATGATTTCACAGGAAGTTCACTTTTCACAGTCTAATAATGGTATTTTGGCCTCATTAACTTACCTTGTGCCATAGAAGCTCTCATTGTTCCTTGCTTTTGCTGATAGAGGGAGGAAGTGACTTCTCTAGTGCTGCTTCCAAGTGTCTTTCTGTGGGTAAGAGTGTGGTGGGTCCCCCAAGAAGTACCTCTGGGCTACCCTGGTGTCTCTGGATTGGAGGAGATAGGCTTGGTCCCACAGAGCCATGGAAACTTCCTGGATTGGGTTTCTTTCTTTAGCTGGGTTCTTTGGTCAACCTCCTCCTCCTGTCTTAGTGATTCTAGGTAAGCAGGGCAGATTCAGGCCTGGTGATGGAGCAGACTGCCTCTTCTGAGAATTGTTGTTGCTGGGGTTTTTAATCAGTCCCTTCTGGTGCTATTTACTCTATCTGATGTTAAAGTCAAAGGTAGTCTTATTTCATTCAGGAAAGTAATGGGCATATCTGAGTTAACTCCCCTTTTGAAAAGTGTTGGAAATGGAGGCTTGGGTAGCTTTCCTTCCCATGGTTTGAGTCCAGGGATGAACATAACACACCATTTTGCTATGTTGTCCTTTCAGTTTTGTGATTCTAAACAAACCACCTGCTTATTCTCTTTTAGCATATGCTTTGGTTGTCTTTGGTGCCACTTTTCTGGGTTTGTATTTTGCTTAACAAAGAAGAATAGGGAGAAATTCATCATTATCATCTTATGCAGATCAGAAATTCACCATTTCTTTGAAACAGCAATCAACTTATTGTGAACATTTACTATCTGGAATCCTTTCACACTACTCAAGTGAAAATGTACTTTTCTCGGAAACATTCAGAAAGAAGAATTTGTTGACTTTAGAACATGAACTTCCATGCATATTGGCTGGGAATTATTTAAAGCTTTCTCAAAGTTAAGTGAGTTCCTCTGAAACCTGCAAAGAAATTTCTCCATTTTAAGTTTGCCTTCTATGTGATATCTTTTTCTTCTCCTCCTGCTCCTCCTTTATCTCTCCTCCTCCTGCTTTTTCTCTCCTCCTCCTCCTTCTCTGTGTATTTTAGGTCAACATATTGCATTTCTGTTTAATTTCTGTTCATATTTTAATGTGTACAAGTCTCTGCTTTTACCATGGGAAATATTCATCTTCCCTATCCTTCTGTCACCAAGCTACATGACTATTACAATTTGGAGATCAAAGTGAGCCATAGAGACAGGAGGAATGAAAGGCACCCAATGAATTTAAGATTTATTCTAGTATCTAAACCATGTATTTTCTACCAGTATGATAGGACATGCACATGTAAAGAAATCTTAGTTTCTTTTTTATTACCTATAGACTGCTAGTACTGCAGAAACAGGAAATTATGATATAGAGAAGAAATAATTTGGGAGATCATGAAAAGAATAAAGAATATGCTTAGATGGTGCTATTGTTTGAATTTTGAATGTCTCCCAAAGGCCCATTATGCTGAACATTTGATCTTGAGGCTATGGGGGAACTGTTACAAGTGGGGCTTTGAGAGATTCCTTCATCACTGGGTGTGTGCAGTCAAAGGGGACTGTGGTTTCTCGGCCACTTCTTCTGCTTTCCTGGCCCTGAAGTCATGAAGTAACAATATTAGTCCACTGTGTGCTTCAGAAGCAATATTCTTCTTTACCATAGGCCCAAAACAATGGGACCCACTGACTATGGACCAGAATCTCCAAAACTGTGAACCCAAAGAGACTTTCTTCTTTATAAGTTGGTTATCTCAGGTATTTTGTCATAGTGAGACAAAGGTGATTGATACAGACAGAAAACTCAACACAAATATAAAGGGATAAGAATACACAGTGTGTTCCTGCCACATTGAAAATACTTAACACACACTGCATGCCCATCAGTCTTTTAAAAACCATAAAATTATATTATTATTCTGCCTTTTTTATCCTTCTTTGCTTTCCAACTTTTTATAAAATTCATTAGCCAGTCACAGGAAGACATTATACCAATTTATATGCTCTACACATTTTTTTCCTGTTTTGGGTTACAAAAAAATATTTGTAATTAATTCTTCTTTTGTGATCTGATCTGTTTAGTTTGTAACCAAATGTTCCTCTCCAGAGTAGATATGGTTCCAACAATATGTTCAAAATAGGAGAAAGTACATTAAGATTGAATATGACCTTACAAATATAAAGATATGGAGCACCACCGTATATGGGGTAAGGCACCACACTGTTATAAAATCCATTTAAATCCTTAAATGTTTCCTTCATGGGAAAGATTGGCTCTGAATTTGATGTCACATTAAGTCAGATGGGATAAAGAGAACCCTTGTAAACCAAGTGCACGAATTCAAATCAACAAATGCCACCATCTTCAAATAACACATATTAAGTACACAAGTGTTCGAGGTCTGTACTATGTTTATTAATAGGAAAAGACATTTGTTCTAAAGATGTGAGGTGTCTGTGTGCTTTTGTCATTTGAGAGATAGGCATGTGAGGTGTAAATGAAATTTTATTGATAAAGCAGTTTTTGGTTCATTTATTTCCTATGAGATTTTATACCCATCTGATCTTTTCTCTCCCCAAGGCAGCACAGAGTGAGGCTGGGTGTGCATAAAACCCCGGCTGTGGGGCTGTTCTAGGTTTCCAGGCCTGCTGAATAGGCTGTGTGCAATGAACGGCCATTTTGGAAAACAGCAGAGCATCTCCGTATCTCACACAACAGCCCCAAGTTCCCCAAGCCAGGCCTGTGTGGCTCACACAGTACATTCTTTATAAGCCCAGAGACGGAATTTCAATGAGGAGCACTGAGGTATGTTTTTCCAAGAGCAGCATCTGGCTCAAGTGTTGGTCACATGAATGGCCCAGCAGTTGGTTAGACCTGTGGTTTCTGCTAATTAGCCTGAGGCTGTGCTGGCTGATTCCTTGGGCCTCCTGAATGCATCCAACTTTTCGTCGTCATCATCACAACACTACAGATGGTCTAAATGTGTGTATGTGTGTGTGCGGCACAGGGAGGGGGGGAGTCCAGGGTTTTTGAATTCGGTGTGGATACCTGTCTTATTGTGGACAGAGTGGATATTTATTCCCTAACCTACACTTATCCACTAATGATGGGTCAAGTCATTTGGATTCCAAACACAGTAATAATTAATCCTGAGGAAGTTTAGCTTAAGTACAGGTTTCCTATCCCTTAGAACTGACTGTTTCTCTCCAAAGCGGGCAAATATTTCCTTTAAAAAATTTTCTACATGTATCTGTCTCTGTCATTCTCCTTTCTGTATAATCTCTTTGGATACAGAATTGCTCTGGACTTTTGAGGGATGTATATATTTGTATATGGAGGCATATGTATTTTTAAACAAGTCTTTATTATGGTGGGGAAGTTTCCTAGTACAACTGTGACCAGAAGGGCCCACTTCCTGTAGGAAAGGCCTCTGGACCACACAGAGAACAGCCCCATCCGGTCCTCCTTTCTACTTCACTTCTGCATTCACAAGAGGACTAGTGCAGAAAGGCTTTCTCACGTGGTGCACAAAATACAGCCATACCCGTTCTGCCTGTCTGGTGGCCCCTGTGCATTTATGAGCTTACTGCAGAGCCAAACAGATATTGTTTGAGAGAGCACAGAATTAGAAGTTTGAAGACCTGGGTCAACTCCCGCAACTATTTTTGGACAAAGTAGAACCTCATGGACAAATCCCTTCTATTTCTATGCCTTCATTTCCCCCAGTTATATAAAGTGATGATAAATGAGTAGTGTTTGTGTGTGCATTGCTTCAGGAAATGTAATTTGACTGAACATTTCTCGGGTAAAAATCTGGGAAAAGAATTCCAGAAATGTAAATAATTTATGAAATCCTATCCATAAGACAGCCTTAAATTCTTTGGTTAGAAGGCTGTGTCAGACGGCATAAAAACTGGGCCTGGATCTGCATCAAAAGCACATAGAAAGCAAGCAGTTTTGCAATTCACATTCCCTTCACTCCTCACCCCACTGCCCCACCACATGTAGTGTTCATCCCAAAGCATGAATGAGCAATGAAAACTTTTCCAAAGATGGACGTCACAGGTGAAATAAATGAGGGTATTCATACTGCTACCTTTCTCTCATAAAGCACACTTGACAAGTACTTTTGTCCAATAAAATTTGTTTTACTTCTGACCCAGACAATGATTGGTATCACTCATATTTCTGCTTTTGCTCCTCTATTATAATTCTTCCACTTCAAGAAGCCTGAGTACCAGCCTGAGGTTTCCATCAACCATGCAGTAGCTTATGAAATCTCTCTTTCAGAGGTTCAATTCAGGGGTGCACAGGAGCCTAGCAGGGAGAGCCTGTGGGCATCTTTTCTCTGTTCTGCATTATGTAGCTAGTTCGGCCCTGGTGCATGATCGTGGATTTTGACAAATACAATGCACTAAGGCTTCCCTCTCCCATATTTTTTTTCCAGCGGGGCAGTTCTTAAACATCTACCAATATCCAGCAGGATGATGTGCAGAGCTCTGAATGACAGATGCAGTGTGAGCACTGTGCAATCAGAATGGATGTAGTCGTTTATGCCTTGTAAATGCATCCAGCTGAATAACAGCATGGTTGTTTTTGACAAAGCCAGTGCCTCTTTGCAAAAGAATGTTCCTTGCAACTTCTAAGTAGTTAGATGTTTCTCCGGATCTTGCAGAATTGCTTTTATAAGCATTCCAGAAAAGAAACTTTATAATGTACATCCTTCAAAAATGTAGAGGAATTGATTAAAGTCTCAATTGAAAAAAATCAATATTTTACAAAGACTTTTTTACAAAATGTTTTTATGTTTTCTTTTTTTAGAGATGATTTTCTTGAGAAAATAAGCTTTTATTAAATGACACTTTATAGCTTGCAAGTGTTACACAATAGATAAGCTATTCCAATCAAATGAGTAAAGTGCTATAAGAAAAATTTCAAATTTATTCAAAAGCCTCATTCAGAAATATTAAACGTGAAAAGCAAAGTGCTTCTTAGCATTCAGGAAATATGGCATAATTGGGTAGAAGCGGTCAAGTGAAGAGAGTTGGGCAAATTGACCAAGAGCCGGAGCTGGGAAAAGCAGCTCGTGAAGTCCCCGTGGCCAGGGAGATGTTCTATCTAATCTCTTAGATTGCTTTGTGCTTCAGGAAGCATTGAACAAAAGTAATCTGTTACCTAATTAGGTAGGAGAAAGCATATGTACAAAACACTTTTTGATAAGGGAGTTAGCATTTCCAATTAGAGTAGGAAAAAGAAGAGGATTTGGTTGGTGTAAGACAAAGCTCTGGTATTCTTGAGTCCGGCAACTCAGGAAGCCAGGCTAACTTGAAATTCGGAGAATAGCGCCATACAAAGTGCCCCTTTAAAATAGATCAGATCAACAAAGGAATGCAAGCTGTACTAAACAGGATAGGATGGTACCAAGTTGAATAGGGATTTTAAAAAAATCTTTACAAAATGTAAATCTTTAAAATATGGAAGATTTTCTGTTACAGTGTAGTGAGTTTAGTAAAGGCCAGTTTCTTTTTAATTTAAGAAAAGTGATTTAAAAAATCCAGTGTTTTCTAGTGCACAGTTATGTTTGTGTCAAACAGTACTACTGTTTATTTTCTAATTTCTTACAGACTAGTATTAGCTTTTAGATTATTTCTTAAAATTTCTCCCTTTTTCTAATTTATAAGCTTTGGCAAAGTTACGTAAACGTTGCATACATTTGAATCTGTCCTTAGTTTCCCTATTTCTGTCGTTGATGACTCTAACTTCTTTGCAAAACTTTTCCATCCATAAACAAATACACAGAAAGCTAAGTTTCCTTTTATTCTAATGATTTCATGTAGTACAGAGTGAAAACATTAGTGAAAAATTTCTGATACAGCTTTAATTTTGTTATATATTTTAAATTAATTGATGATACTGAAACCTTGTCCTTTCTTTTTGCTCCTTTGTTTTGCAATATATCCTTTGTAACACACATTCCTAGACACAGTAGAATGTGTCTTTGCTTTCCTTTCCTGGACCATTTATTAGATTGCATGGTCATGCATAAATGTACAACTATTTTAGCAGTAATAACTTCATGCACTTTCTCATTACTCTTAATTTTTCAGATTTTCTAGTTGTTTTTATCCATTTATAGTAGAAACTTCACTAGAACATTGGTTAGGACTTTAGTTGATCTACAACTTTAGAAGAATTATCTTTATGATAATGTGACAGGATGACTTTCCCATTTTGAGGTGACAGCGAACTTACCTGGCTCACTCCTGTATGACCAGCATCTGTGGTGGGGTCTGAGCAATGTTTGCAGATGAAAATATTTTAAATCAATGGATGCAGGCTAAGGGTGTTTGGGGGAAGTGTCTCATCTTCACCACAAAATAACAGCAAATTAACTAAGCAAGAGGAGGGCAGTAGTAGTGTTTTAATCCTCTGCCAAATTAAAATTGTTTTCCTTTTGTTAACTCTTGGAGTCTGACCTGCATCCAGTCCCACCTCTCCCTCACTCTGGCCCCCACCAGGACCTCTTCTGACGGTCACTGTCTTACTCCTGCTCTTTTCTCACCTGGCCTTGTCCCTCTGTCTGCCTCTTTGATGAATATTCAAAGTATTAGCTTCCTGTGCTCACCTCCATCCCATGCTTAATTATTTCTAAATAATCACTGTAATTTCATAATTTAATTTACTTCGTGATGGAATTATCTTAGTATTGTTTACTTGGAAGGCATATACTGTATTATATTTCAAACTGGTTGCAAAGGTACTGATTTTGCTTATATTTCATAATGTCCAACCTCTTTGCTGTGATTCTTTGGTTAATTCGAATTGCAGACCAGTTGCTTACATTGACTTCTTTAAAGCTTACATCTGAGAAATTATTTTCCCCTCTTTTCAGCAGTTAATTATCTTAGTTGAGTTTAATATCTTAATCTATTGGCTAAACTTTCCAAATAACCCTGAATAATGGTGGCAGTAATAGGCATTTTGTATAGTATTTCTGATATTAATGCAAACAGAGATTGGTTTTCAGGTGTCTTGATAATATTTAATATTATTTATTATAGAAACAGATAATTACTTTTTCTAGTCTGTAATTGAAATCTTAATGAATAATTGTAATATTATTTGCTGGCTCCTTGTATTTTGGAATTAATGTGCTCTCTTGTGCTGCAGTTCTAGCCCTGACTGAGGAGGACTGACTAAAATTATAGTGAAGAGGACACTCCTGTCCAACAGGAGGCCGGAGGAGCTTCAAATATTCCTGCTTCTTCATATTCTGGCAACTTTATCTGGTAGATTCCAGCCTTCTACTGTTGTTGGTAAGGAAAATGAGATCCCAAATTGTAAAATAGCATGTACCAAAATCATACTACCGTGTGAAAGACTAGATTTAGGATCTTGGTTTCCTCATCTTCAGAGAGACCAGTGTTCCCAGGGCTGCTCGGTGCCTCCACATGCCCCCATTTGATTCCATACTCTGAATTACTCTCTCAGCAAGGTGCTGTCACAGCGGTGATTTAGGTGGGAAAAGTGATCTATGGCTTCCGTAGGTCCATCAGAGTTATTCAGGTGAGCCATGTTTATTTCAAACTTGCAAAATATGAAGGAGATAATGATGCTGAGTCAAATATGAACAACATTAAGAGTATGGGAAAATCTTGATTGGAAAATGAAAGAGGCTACAATGACAGAATCCTTTCTTTGCCTTCCCTTTCTTACCCTCCCTTCCCTTCCTTTCCCCTTTCTTTCCTTCCTTCCTTCCTTCCTTCCTTCCTTCCTTCCTTCCTTCCTTCCTTCCTTCCTGTTAGTCCTACCCCTGGTTCTGTAATTTGAAGAGGTTCAACAAGCGTCCCATGATAATTTAAAGTGAAAGATTTTATTTTGGCTCATGGTTTCAGAGGTTTCAATCCATGCTCAATTTAAGTCTATGATGAGGCAGAAGGGAGTGGCAGAGGAAAACTTCTCTTGTCATGGCAGTAGAGAAGGAAAGAGAAAGAGAAAAAAAAAAAAAAACCAGAGAGGAAGGAAGTGGGAACAATAAATTGCATTTATTTATTATTTAATAAATTGCAAATAAGATGCAAAGAAGCAGATTTGAAACATCAGTTATTTACAGGGATATGATCATGATCCTTGAGAAGAAACAATTAACTGCTTACCTAAAGCATACCCCTGTATCTCAGGAGTACCATCTGTGTCAATATTTTAATAGTATTCTCTGTATATAACTATTTCAGTTGAATACCCTGAGTCATCACAGGGTTGTCTTTTTCTGAAACTTCTAAGAATGTCTAAACAATAAATAGTAATAGTAACTCTACTGTGATGAATTATTTAAATACATTTGTTACTATACAACAAAATTAAATCTGGATTAATTATATGAATCACACTAAATTTGCTCATGTTTCCATGTCATTTAACTTTCTCAACTTGTGAGTATTCATTGACTTACAATGCTTGATCAAGTGTTTCTGTTTGGACATTGGATTATTTCAGCTTAATACTTGAACATATCACTATATCTACTGTTTAAAATCTTCTGTCATAGTGTTGCAGGCAGCTGACTTAGTTAAAATACTATAGGCAGTGAGACAGGGCTAGGTCCTCCGTGGAGCCAGTGCAGATACCTGGCAACTGCTGTGACTGACGCCTCCTGCTGAGGGCCAGGCCTCAAGACAAAAGGCCAAACAAATGCACCCCTATCCTGAGGATTGATACCCTATTAAATAGTTCCCACCTCCCTAGGAAAGAATCACAGCTTGGTAAGAATGCCCGCTTTCCCATTTGTCATTATTGTAATCAATTTTACCTGAGCCATTGATTTTATTGCCTAACTATAGTTATGTTCTACCTTATGCCCATTTGCTTTGTGAGTTCCCAGTCCCCCCCCCCACCTTAAACCACAGTTTTACTCTATAAAAGTCCCTAAAAAAGACAGAATCTTGGGCAACTTACTCAGGTCCCCTTCTATCTCTCTTCAGACAAAAGCTGTCTTTCTCTCAATAAATATATTCTGCTCTTAACCTCTGTTGTTCCTAAAATTCATTCTTCGATTTTAGAGAACACAAGCTTGTGGACATAGTAAGTTGGGAGTTTAATTCCGCTATATCAATAGTATTGAATGTTGATTCTCCTATTTTCTGTCAGCACTCGTAACTGATTCTTCTGAGTGAAACAGAAGCAGTCATAAGTATAACACATGACTGAAGTAACTATTGGAACAAAGCTGATAAAGTGCATTCATCATGTTATTTTAGTTTTTCTCAGTTATTGCCATAGAATTGTTTTTCTAATTCCCAGTTTTAAATAACTTTTGAGTAGCCCAAACCAAAAATTCTAGATGAACATGAACCCAGATAACCACTAAGTACATCAGAGCCTTATATAATTAGTACTGTGAAGGAGCTGTCTCTATTTTCAAGCAATTATTTTACAAAAGCAAACTTTGAAAGTAAAGCATATAAGGAGAATGACATTTTGGCTCATTATTTTTTAAATAGTATTTCCATGGTCAGTAAGACCTGGGACACAAGATGATAACCTTGGATTTCACTGAAGACCAGAGAGAAGCAAAATTTAGTTACAAAATCTGCTGTAAATTGCTATGTCATGCTTATTATTCTCAAATCATTAACTAGTTCTTGTGCTGATAGGACATGATGGAAAGACCATCTTACTGTAGAATCCCCAGCCTCCAGGGGACAGGCATGTGAATGCTGTGGCCCATTTTTGAGAGAATCATGCTTTCCTATCGCTTTCTTCTGTCTAATTCATTGTGCAAGGCTAAGTGTCCTCACCCATTCTCCCCCTTACATCTGTACATTCTCAAGAGTGTTTTCGACCTTGTACTTATATCCCGTCCACCTCCTTGTCTAGATGTGCTGAACTTCCACTGAGGTTCACAAGTTGCAAAACATGAACGGGCTTAATATATCTCATGAAAAACTCAGGGACTGGCTGATGAAAGGGCTTGGGCCAACTGGCCACATGGACCCTGGGGATTCAGAGACACTCAGTCATGTCAGCTTATGGCTGTTAATACTAGACAACTGATGCATTTTGTACCAACAGCTGGAGCTCCTGGGAGGTCCTTAACCATAGCTCTGAGCAAAGGGCATTGAGGTAATCCAGGATGGAGGTCACCAACAGATGGAAAACTGTGGTGGGATTCTCACTGGTGAGGAGAGAGCAGAGGTTACAGCCGTTTTGCCAAATCCTCTGTGGTTGGAGTCAGTGCCCGAGCGATGATTTCCATTGCGAATGCAGGGTAACATTGGTGGTATCTGTCTTTGCGAGGAAAACAAGTCCTGATACTGAGTCTTACTCTTTCATCAAGAGGCACTGCCAAAATGTGTTCTGTGGGTCCACTTCAATGGGAAACGTTCTTATCTGGATTGATTATTTTAAAAGCAAAGATGTTTTTATGGAAGTAAGCCAATGGTGAAACCTTATGCTTAGGAATCATTCTGGCATCCCGAAGGCCTATATTATGCTTTCTCAAATATTCCAGGTAGAAAGAGAAGGTGAACAGTTTATTAATCTAAGAAAAATGTAATGCAAAATATAAGCAAGTTTTTTTTTCTTTCTTTACTCCCTCTTTATTGCAGATTTTTCTTTGACTTTGTAATACTCCAGGACTAAACCATGATTCAAGGTGCTTGCCAGATCTTCACTCTAAAGAACAACCTGCAGCAGAAACTCCACTAACACATACTTTGGACACCAAGCTGGCACCAACCAAATTGTGCAGGCCACATTCTGAAGGATCTACTTTCCCCAACAAGAAGGGAGGACAGATATGTGAAGGAACAGACAGATTCGCTATGCTTAACATTGAACAAATTCATACAGTTAAAATATAACATACATAGCTAGTGATAAAAGTGAATTTCGATTTATGGTCTGGAAATTCTGTGACTCTGCTGGATACCTGAGAGCTATATATTAAAACAGTGATGTTTATCACTCATCTCTGATATGTATATAGCATGAACTACCACTGACAGCCAAGAAAGCTGAATGGAACACTCACATTTAACCAATAAGCTGATGTGCACAGAGCTCTGATCATACAACCAAAGCTAGCAGGCATAGGCTCATTCAAAACTTGCCATGTGGTCATCAGACAGTGAAAATCCATTTGGAGAAGGCTTGCCCCTCAGGGGCACACGGACCACCTAGAAAATGTATCTAGAAATAAAAAGCCTCCATCATGATCATCCCTCTTTGTGAATGACATCAGTATCTTTTTGGCTTGTTCAGATTATTGCTCTTTGAACTTATAACAATGCTTGCTTATGTCACTGGATTCTCTGTGTCACATAGGAGGCTCAATTTGCCCAGCTCACCTGTGCATGCAATACATTTTTACTGGTTTAAAGTACAGTAAATAATATTTTGCATGTCTTTTTATTATAATAAATGAGTAAAAATGTATTAGAATCACCATAATTCATATTGTAGAATGGTCAAATATACAACCAGATTTTGATAATAAATGAATTGCTTTTCTAATGTGGTATTTTTCAGCCTTCCACACTGACTTAGCCATCAAACAGGGACAATTGTTCCAAAATAATAATTATCATCATGATAGCAGCAGGGGAAACACTAAAATAGACTCACTGCTAGATAGCTGCTTTCAAATCTCCTCTCTTTCGGATCTGAATGGAAATCATAGGCCTTAGGATTTATTTTGAGTGTTAGTTAACTTCTTAGAACATAAAAGTGGATCTAAAGCACTTTTTCTATTAAATATAACTGTTGATTTTCTATTTATAAACTTCTCTTATTACTTTCTCCCCAACTTGTCCCAAAGTTTCATTTCACTCTCTCTACAATTGTTTCTGTCTGTTTTTGCTTATTAGGAATCCTCATTTCCTGTGTGACTCTGCAGAGTCTGTCTAACCCTCTGATGGCTTATAGATCTAATTAAATTCAATAAACACCTATTAAGTGCCTATTTTCTAGGCTCTGTGCCAGGCTCTATCCAGTCAGTTAGAACTAAAGTATATAGTGTTTTTATTTTTATTTTCTTAACTTTTCCTCTAGGTAGGCTGTCTAGCTCACCAGAAAGCAAGCCTTCTCCACAAGCGTGAGCCCTCTGGTTGTATACCTCCTCGTTTGGTATGTTTTATGAGTGTCCAACACAGACATGCACACACTTCTTGGTTGATTTATTTACACTGCCTTTCCAGGCTCCTGTGTACTACATTATTCTCCAACTCTCCAAGACTTCTTACCTCCCTGACTGCTTGGGCCTCAGAGCCACACCCAGCACAGCTAATACGAATGGATCCTGATCCTTACATTATTCACCTCTCATTACTGAATTATGAGCACCTTTAAAGTGGAAGCCATGGGTTCTGTCATATTCACCAATCCTTGAACTTTTCCTCTGCCACAGCAAACTTTCTCTAAATTCTGGTTTCTTAAGATGTTACAGTCAGGGAGAAACCAAGTTCGTTCACTCAAGAAAGAAAGAGTTTCAAACAAGATTGAAGAGTATGTGGCCAGCCACTCACAGCCAGCTTTTGGGAGGAAAAGCATAGGAGTACTTTGCTCTACATTCAATGTTCCTTGTTACATGCTGTGCTAATTATGCAGGTGATTCAAAGCCTGGTTCAGTGGATATTTTTCAGGTGCACCAATTAGGAGTAGAAATAGGAGCCTGGGGCACTTCACATGACATTTAGTAATCAACTTTCAACACCTGGCATAGCGAGACAGGGCTGTCACTCACTGAAGGTGTTGGTCTCCAATTATAGCCCTAATGGAGTGCTGAATGCTTGGAAACTTTAGAGAATGAGTTCTACTCTGTTACCTTCCTCTCATGCCAAATAAAACAATATTAAGTGTCTAAAAATGCTATCAGTAACTTGTTAGTTTCTGAAAAAAAATTGTATTATGGAACAACAAGGCCAATCAGTGTGTTGATTACCTCACAAAGCTAGGATCATAGTGCACATACGCTTTTGCGACTTGCTTTTTATTGCTTTGTGTGTGTGTGCACTTTTCACTTAGTTTGTATGATTAAATATTTTTCTACACCAACAAATTCCCAACGCAAGCATTTCTTGGATATCTCATTTAATAAAAGAAGAGTTTTCATGATGGGATAACTTTTAGCCTTTGATAAACTAATGGGAATCATGAGTTCTACCAGGAAAGGATATAAATAGCATTTCTTTAGATTATCTCCCCACATACATTCTCTGTTATGTGCATTCCAATGTATATATTTACATATGTTGGTGAAGTGAATGTTTTTTGGAACATATGCTGGAGAGGGAGGAAAGCTAAAAGTAGGACACAGAACCAACTGCAATCAAAATGAGGACTTGCCATGGACAATTTATGAAAATATATTTAATAAATTCTTGCTTGGTGCATGATTCATGTGTTGTGTGTGTGTGTGTGTGTGTGTGTGTGTGTGTGTGTGTGTGTGTGTCTCGTGTACAAATTTGTTCATTAGTAAAAGGAATGGAAGATTTGATCACAACAGCACCATCATCTGCAATATCCTATGGACCTAACATTCCCCGCAGCATCATTGGAGAGGTATGGCTGTTCTGATCCCCGATGTTCTGGCTAGCATTAGGAACTCAGAGTTCCTTACTCATTCTAAGAGTTGGTGCTGGTCTCCTGTACTTCACTGTGCACTCAGAGTGTGGCATTGCTGCTTGCTTTATAACTGACACAATATCTATATCAGTTCATTGGTTTTTCTAATTCTGCATTTGTGCTTCATAAAAATACATTGGTCCAAAAAGCAGCTATTAGGCAACACTCTAAAATTCTGGTTAAGACTATCTTATAAAATTTAGGAAGAAATGATCCTTTGTGGGAGAAAAATAGCAAAGCTTTGATTTTTTTTGACAGGAATTCACCTCTACTCACAGTGACTTATTATTATTTTTTTCTTTGACTTTGTACTCTGCCTAGGATTTGGTCTCATCCACCCAGCAGCTTTGTTTGGCTTTTAATAAGTGTATTTGTTTCCTTCTCCTATAGTTGTATAAAGTTGTGATTTTCCATTTACTCTGTGTTTAAATGAAAAAAAAGTTTCTGTCTCAAGTTAATTGTGCTTATCAGCCTTTGCATAAAACATTTGAAAGACAGATCTGCACCAAATGGGTTGCTTGGTGCTGCTAATGCAGTTTCTTTTAAAAAGCAGAGGTTTCAGAAACAGCTTATCCATCAATAGCCCATGGCACTTTGTGGTTGCTTTGTACAAACATATTCCCTCTGTCTCCCAAGCCTATCACCACAAAAGATAATTTTCTTGCCATGTTGGCTAGGTCCCTTTTGATTTTAAGGTCTTCCTTTTCTGTTTATCATGGGTGGTGCCTGAGAGACTTCTGTAAACCTTTTGTTCAGTGATGTGCCATGTGCCCCATGTAGGACCATAACCGGAGAGCAAATGAAACTATGCTTTGGACTTCATTCTCCCAGGGAATGGAAGGGTGGCTGATCCTTCAAACTCAGACTTCAGTTTCCTGATGAGAGTATATTGTTCCAGTGAACAACAAAGTCATAAATGTTTGAGAACTGTAATATTCACGTGAAATAAATTCTGAGGGGGGTCTGTTATATTTTCCAGATGGCAACTATTTTTCTAAATACTTTCTCACGTCGTTACCTGCTTAATTTATCCATTTGTTGCTATAACATTTTTCCACTTTGTTTTATCTTCATCGCCCTCATTTATAGAGCACTTAGGATTTACTGGATGTATCAAAGTGCAGAGGACGTGACACACTAGGGCAGCTTCCACAGCTCAGTATGCGCCATACCAAAACACGAACACATCTTGACCAAGTCGCTGTGGGTGATACGCATTTGCTGATTAGTAACTACACACAAAGGATTGTACTGGACATTGAGGGAGGGTTAAGAGTAGAGATTTTTAACAGTTGGGATGAGCTGAAGAAGGTGAATTATGTAGGTGCTGATTGAGGGAGTCACAAGATATTCAGGGAAGGTGAACCTGAGCTGTGTTTTTTTTTTTCTGTATTTTATTTTTTTATTAGGCAATGTTTGCAGTGCATACTAAGTACATTCCTTGTGGGGAGTTGGCACAATATGAAACACATTTAATTCATTTTACATCCCATTCCCATCCTTTTCCTCCCTTCTCCCTCTTTTATTTCCCCTTCCCTTTTTAAACGATTTAAAAAATTATTTTAGTTTATTAGTACATGTGTATAGTATATATTGTTTACATTCTTTGTAGGAAGGAGAAAGAATAGTATTTAAATAAAGAAAGAAGGGTCGTGTTTAAATAAGTAAAAACTAATGCACACATTCTAATCAAGGATGGCTGACAATTTCAAAATTATTATCCATCTTTGTAACTACGGAAATAACAACTTGCCTGCAACAGCTGTCTTTTACCTCAGTGACAATGTTTTCAAAATGCTTTCAATTTTCTTTGGGCTTTAAAAACTATTTTAGGAATTCTTCTTAATACTTAGGAGCACTTTTCCTGAAATCTCCTCATAGATACTGCATCTCCGAGGATTCAGTGGTTCCTGGTAAACCATCATTGCTGTCATAATTCTTGATATTTCCTGGGCATAACGATTGGACAGCTGTGTTACTTATACATTGTCCCACTTAATCGTCATGAAATTCCTGTGAAGCCGACATATTGCCATCCTGTTGCTCAGGAAGCTGAAGATGAGAGTGAGTGAGTAGATGGCTTGAAGTCACTCAATGTATAAAGTCAGACCTGGACTTAGTCACCTTGGGAAACTCTCTCTGCTCTTGGTCTTTTTTCCTTTGCTGTGCAGACTTGCCAACTTACTTCCTTGACCAACCTCAGGGTCAACCTGTTATGGGCTCTTTATCTCTGATGTCTGGCTACTGTTTGCTTTAAGGAATGGCAAACAAACCCTCCTTCCTTGGAGGTAACTTATCAGACAGCAGACTCCATCACTCTGTTTACAGAAATCATGTGTTTGTGTTGGCACATGAGTGACAGTGTGTGAGAATTTACGACCTCTTTGTGGGGGTGGGGCCAGTAAATAGAACAAGATTATTCTTAAAACCGGAGTGATAAGAAATACTAGGTTTGGTATTGGAAGAAAGCTTAAGTGTTTTGTGTAGGAATTAAGGACCAAAATGCAAATTTGAAAAACCAGCTCCAGGAGTGGATCCCATTGTCTAAAGCACTGGGAGTTTTATGGAGGTTTTGGTTATTAAGATATCTGGGGAACTTATTGGAGAGGCTGCTGTAGGGAGATAGGAAGGTGTACTGGGGAAAGATATTTTCTGAGCTCGCTTCTGTGTCACCAGCGAGAAGACTGGGAGAGGAGATTTAACACTCTCTGTCCGCATCTCTGTGGGGCCCATTCTGCATCATGTTCTTCCATTTCTCCCAGAGGCAGATGATTTTAAACTAAAAATTACTGCCCTGTGAGGTTGGCCAAGTGGATGCTGCAACCAGATCATAGCATCCCCACCCTGTCAGGACTGTGGGTGAGTCAGGCTTTCCCTGAAACTCAGGGGAGGCTTCTGTGAATCCAGAGAAAATCCCTCAGGAAGTCACGCCTAACCATAAAGGCTGCTGGGATTCTATCACAGGAAAGGAAAAACACTATCTTCCCTGCGATGAATGAGAAGTCTGTTCCTTTACCACAGTGTCTCTCAAGTGCCACCAGAGCCATGCCTCCGTGGTGAGATGACCCACTTTCCATGGGCTGCAGGCTGCAGAGACTGCTTCTCTTCAGAAGTCCTGGACAACTCTGTCCACTCGTTCGTTTCCTCTGCTGAAGACACCAGCTCCTGCAGCAGGGAGGGATGGAAAGCTCTGGGTTGGATCTGACTTAATAAGAGTTCAACATCTTTCCCCTAATGCTTTGCATTTGTCTTTTGCCATCTGAGACACTCTTTTCTATGATTATTTATGGGAGGATTAATTGGCATTACAGAAAAGAGTGGTCAAGGAGTCAGAGTAGAGAAAGGGAAATATGCATAGAACAGAGGGGACATGACAGTCATTTTAGTAATTTGCTAATAATTATTAGGCAAAATTAAAAAAAATAAAAATTTGGTAACACAGTTGAACAACATTGTACAAATTTCTTGAGTGTATAATTTATGCCTCTGGTTTTTGCATGTTCACACTCATTGTGGATCTCCAAGAAATGAGGGAAGTTGGCAGTGCTTTCCAAATGTTCTTGGACATGAAATACTTTTCAGGTGAAACATCCCACAATATTAGTTTGAGTGCAAATGTCCAGAGGGAGCCATGGTATCACAACATAATAAAAGATTTGATATTCACACCAAGAATGTTGAATATATAGAAAAGATTGTTTTGCTCATAAACTATGCCTTGTGGTGGTGAATTTAACTATCAGAAGTTACTAAAAGGATTTATTTTTGAAGAATAATAATGAATCAGAACATTGGGACAGATGGCCAGTGACCATATAACAAAGAACTAATAATTACACATGTGTAGAACTGGCTCCAGACTTGCATAAAATAAATAAACACATGAAAATGAGAAATCCTTTTTTTAAAAAAAAAAAAAGAAGCACAAAACTCTTTTAAGAATGAACTATTCAAAAATATTAAGTCTGTGAAATATTGGTGATCTATTTAGAGAAAGAGAGATCAATTGCTTCTGCTCCTAGATGCTAAAAAATTCATATAAGAATGGTGATATTAAAACTGAGTCATATGTACCAAAATTAAGCAGACATAAATTTTTTTAATCTTTAATTAAATAGGCGAGCAATCAAATTTGTTAAAATGATGGCGTTTAAAGTTGATATGTTTCAGAAGCGTTTTGTGCATCCAAAATCTTAAAAGTCAGAGGACAGATCTATAACTAGGAAGTGATAAAAACTAATGCTTAAAATGTCACTATCCAAAACATATGCAAGGAAACTTTCTTAGGTTCAAATAATTATATGAGCAACAAATATAAGTAATTATTTCACAATAGAATAAATACAAGTACTATTGAATATTTATAAAAAATATTTAACAGAATAGAAAAAATTGTAGGAGGTAGGGTGGGAAGATACACAAAAAGCTAAAGATTTCAAAATTGAATTTGGTTAAATATATAAAATCTCATATTAAGGAGATATATATAAGTCCTATAAGAGAAAATAATGTCATATGTTTCTATTCATCTTATGAGAAGTCTAAATAGCACCAAAGGCAAAGATGTCGAAACCACCAGAAAAAAAGAATGCAGATCTCAGGAAAGGTTGATAGAATTATACTTTTCCTAAGTAAGGGGAGCATCTGTCTTACAGTTGACAATCTCAGGAGTTTTCTTGGGTTCCATTTTGTCCAAATGAGAAATCTGACTGCAAAAGAAACTATATATGTTTGCAGAGGGGTAAGGAGTGGAAAAGGGACCATGCACCATGCGCTCCCCTGCAGTGCTGATTCATGATGGCTTGGAAAGACTCTCATGAAAATACCCTATTTTATAAGGAAAATACTTGAACTCCTTGACAACAAAGTGTCCTACAAATGGAGGTAGGAACAAAGAAAGTAAATGAATATACTAAGGAACAAAAGGAGAATATAAATGGGATAAAACAATTATCACAGAAAGACCATGTACCATAAAAATGTTGCCCATGAGAAAGGCAAAGTGGGAGAAGCATTGGGACAATGATCTATTATCAAAACAAAATACAAGGCACAGAGGATGGGCTCAAGGGATTCAAGATAATCAGGAGATGATGAGGATGAGTAAAGGGAACACATAGAAATGTACTGTACTACTTTTACCAATGCCAACAGTAGGAAATCAGTGATACTACAGAAATGAAGAATTACATACTTTTAGTTATCGCAGGAAAATACAAACTTGTATAAGAGTCAGCTTGCCATTGCCAGGACAAAATATCAGACATAGCTTAAAGGAAGAAAGTTTTAGCTTTGACTCACAGTTTCAGTTTAATTTGGACTCGTGTTTTCAGAGGGGCATAGGAGGAGAAAGCTGGCCACATCATGATGGCCAGAAGGAGAGAGATTGGAAGAACCAGAGTGAGAGAGGACCTCCAAAGGTGCCTCCTCAGTGATGCACCCCCCACAATGGGCCCCTTTCCTAATGCATTCAGCTATGAACTCATCATCCACTGAGGAATGCAGTGCTCTGTGATTCAGTTACTTTCTGAAAGCCCTATTTTGTTTTTAATGTGTGCGTGCATGAGTGTGTGTGTGTGTGTGTGTGTGTGTGTGTGTGTGTGATACTAGGGATGGAAGCCCAGCCCTTGAGTATGCCGGGAAACTTGAACTTGCTCTACTGCTGAGCTACACACCCACCATTGACAGCCCACCTCTGAATGTGTAAGACTTTTGGAGACATTTTCGATCTAAACCATGACATCTTGTGAATTATCAACAAAAGCTTAGTACAGAACAAAAAGAGATATAATAAAATATTTTCAAAAGCAATAAAGACATCATTATCTAACATAGAATGACAGAGTTAAAGACCAAACTTGTCTGTCATATCGATAATTCTCATATTTAAGAAGTCTCATACTAGATGACAAAATCAATCCAGGTTTTTATAAGACTAATATCTAAAAATTGTTAAAGATGAATGTAAAACAGCAGCATATTAGGAAATATAATTTTAAATAACAGGAATAACAATAATTTAAAAGTTCCTTTCAGAGGAAAAAAATTATTATAAAGCAAAGAAAGAATGAAACCCTCAATGAATATACAATCATTGTGAATATATGTAAATATTGAAATAGCAACAACTTTTTGAAAAAGCTGTAGAAAGTACAAGAATTAAGCAAAAATATGGTGTACTGGAATTTTTAAGTTTATGTCTCACATTGTATCTCAAAATATATAAATTTGTATATGTATATATAGAATAAACAATGAAGTTAATAAAGTAAGTCTAGTTTGATATGGTTTATCTCTCCATGCTTAATTTTGCATGAGAGTCTTTTCAAATCTCCATTTAATGATAAGAATTGATCAAAGTAAGTTACAGAGTCAACTTTAATATATACTAAATCATTGAAGACATGGTAGAGACACTATTCTTATCCAATATTATAAAATTAAATTGAATGATGAAACAAAAAAAAAAAGGAAAGACTTGGAAATGTTAAACTCCTTAAAAAATTCTCAAAGAAAAAAGGAAATTCAAGGCAAAAATTTACAGATTTTTGAAACTTAGAAATAAAGATAATAAAAAGGAACTCTTTATATTAAACTATTGCATACAAATAAGATTGCTCAAAATGTAATAGTAAACATACATAAATATAGTAGTAAATGTTATACTCTAGGAAAAATAGCTTCATTATATTTGTATTATTCCAAAATACCTGTAAGGTGGCAGTACTGTGTATATGTTTCCCTTCTCCCTCTGGGTGACCTAATTGATATGTTAATCAATGCTCTCCTCTGTAAAGAATTATAAATTCTTACCTAATTGATATGTTAACCATTGTTGCCCTCTACAAATAACAGATGTGGTGCTAAAATAAGCTAACAGGGGTTTTTAATTACTACTAGACTTCTCTATTCTCTGCTGAGGAAAACAGGCTGTCTTCCTAATCTAAACTTGTTTGAAGGAGAACTTGTTTGTTTGCAGGGAAACTTGCTTGTTAGCCCAACCCTTACCTGAACCTTGCTCTTCCCAAACTCTTGCCATGTTCCTGTTCTGTAGTGTGCCACAAACCCAGCCCCACTCCTTGCATTGTGAGACTAGCAGCTGTTTGAGGTTTTACAAGATAAAAGCCCTGTCCTTTAGCTGTGAGGCATGCAGTCTCCATATTGGCTCCTGGAGGCTGTGTAGCCAGGCCTGGCCTAAAATAAAGCCTTTGCTCCCTAAATTTCTTGCTTCCTTGGATTTTATTCCAGGGTCCGAGTTATCACAGTAAATATACATAAATATAGTAGTAAACAATTACTAAGAAAAAAATTAAGGATCTATATATATGATAGTTATAAAATATAATTAAAAACATATTAAAATAATAAAGGCCAACAAATAAAGTTAAAATAAATGAATGAAGTAGAAAACATAAAGTAACAGGTAAATGATGTGCTGATTATTTGCGGGAAAAAACATATAAATCACTGACAAATTAATAAAATCACAAGTACAAAAAATGACAATGATGAGGAAGTTATCATGCAAATATATGAAGACTTCAAATGATTTTGTGTGAGTCTATGCAAATAAACTTGAATAATGGAATTCAGTAACATTGATAGAAGAACAATTAAAAGACCAAGGCAGAAGGACCGAAACATAAAAACTAAAATAACTCATGAATATTGTTGACATAATTCCATTAGTGAATGCAGAATCCTTCAAAGCATTAAAAGTATAATAATTAGAAGAATAAACAATTATTTTTTTTAAATACATGTAACTCAACATTCAAAGTTTTTAATTCTAAGGATAAAAAGGGAAAAACTGTATAATCATGTCAATAGCCACAATATTATATTGTTTTAACTTCAAAGAAAAATCCCCATAAGTATGAAATGCTTCCTACTTTAATAGTAAGGTATAATTGTAGTCATTACAAATACTTTGGTCTAGATCAAACACAAATATCTAACATTAAAAATTGCTTCATGTAACCTGGATAAAGTATACTTCATCATCAGAATGAAGAAACTTTTATAGGTCTGCATTTCAATCAAGTCAGATGGTATTGGAAATTAGGTATTCTTCACTTCCTTAGCAGAGGAATTAAAATGGCTTTGGCAGGATGAAGCCACCTGCAAGAAAAAGAAACAGAAATGTGGTGATATAATTATTTCATTAGATGTGACCACTAAGTTGCAATTCTAATTTAATATTTTTATGGGTAATATATTGTCTTAATTTCATATCTAATTATGGCTTTGTGCTTAATTAAATTGGTTTAAAATTATGTTGAGAGCGAAAGGTTTGCTCCAATCTGGCTTCTTTTCTCTGGTCTGTTATTCTTGTTACCTTTGAAAAGTGGCATTTTGAATACTGACAGTGAAATCCCAAGAAACTACATGGGTGGTCAGATTAATTTATGCTAACTCGGTTCTAAAAAGGAATGTTGGACAAAATTATATTTCTTTTACCCCTTTAACATCATTCTAATGGACTCATTTGTTGTTCTTTTCCTTTTAGTTTATTAATAAAATTATTTTCATCATGAATGTGACTCTATACCTAGAAAAAAATAGTGTGAGGGTGAAAAAACATCTTAAGGCAGCTTCAGCCACATTCAAAAATAGATTTCAGTTGTGAACTTCATAAAGTAAATCATGCCTGAGTCTGTTCTGTTTTAATCCTAAAGGCGCAGTAACAAGGCAGAAGTCGTATGTGGTCCAAATTAGTCTAGTTTATGCAGACTGGCTGCAAAAAGACCACTAGATTAGGTGTGAAAACCTTGGACACTTGTTAAAGGTCTTTCTCTTCCCCCTAAGTCAGTTTGCACAAGCTTTTTACTCTCTATAAGCCCCAGTTCTCTTAGCTGAAGCACAAGGATTAGATGCGTGTGATGGTTAGTTTTGTCAGTTTGTCTAGTCTATAGCTAGTTGTTACTGAATCACACATTGTCTAGATGTTGCTGTGCAGGTGTTTTGTAGATGTGATTATCATATACAATCAATTTACTCTAAGTAAAGGAGACTGTGTAATGTGGGTGGCCTCATCCAATCAGTTCGAGGTCTTAAGAGCAAAACTTGAGTGTGACAATTTATCTTGATTGTCAACTTGTTTTCATTGAGAGATGTTTAGGAGATTAATAAAGCAAACTCCTGGGTGTGTCTGTGTGAGTCATGGAGGGATGACTTAGGCACTAGATTTGCTCCTTTCCTCTCTGACACTCTTCCCCTGTGTAGGTTCTTTGCTAAAGCAGAGGCTTTGCTCCAGTATCCCCTTCCACCATGATGTCTCTGCCTTGGTACCAGCCCGCCATGGACTACAACCTCTGAAACTGTGAGCCAAGAATAAACCTCTTTTCCTTTAAGTTGTAGGTGTCTGATATTTTGTTCTAGCAATCATTAATTCATTGAGGCTGCTCAGAGAAGAAATTTTGCCTCAGGACTAGAGCAGCAGTTCTTGTCTATTGCCCCCTTGCCAGACTGCTCACCTACAATGTGCATAATTATAATTATAGGAGACAACTCCTTCAGAAAAACTCTCTCTCCCTCTCTCTGTCTCTCCCTCTTTGGTTTTATTTCTCTGGAAAACCATGGCTGATATAATGAAATAAGGAATATAAAAACTATAATTCACAATGCAAATATGGCTTACATAAGCCAAAATATTCATGTGAAATTTTACTCTTTGCATGGTCTTTCCTAGATACCTATACCATACCTTTACTCCTTTCAGGTCTTTTTCTAAGCCTACTTAGTAAGATCTTTTATAGAAAGTCTATTTCTAGTTGTGACCCATTGACTACCTCTTCACTTCCTGACATACTACATATTTTACTGTTTTTTGATGTCTTTTATTCCACTAGAATAGAACCTCTGTGGACCATTAAACAATGTCACTATAAGAGCTCTTGTCATTAGTGTTAGTGCTTTGAATTTGTCCTCCAGAGTTAGCAACAAGAAATCTAAGACCTAACTCTAACTTTCCCATAGAAAGCACTTCGAAGGTTCAGGATTCCCCAGCTGAACTTTTTGTGCTGATGGAACTGTTCTTAACCGTTGCTTTCCATAGTTGCCCCTGACTTCATATGACTCTTCAGCCATAAAATGTGGCTAGAACAGTTAAAGAACTACATATTTAAAATACAGTACTCAATTTAAATTTGAACAGCTACTGTTGTTGAATTAGTTAGAAATATTATAGGCAGTGAGACAGGGTTAGGTCCTCCATGGAGCCAGTGTAAAGCCCAGATACTTTGCAACTGTGGGGAGACAGACGTCTCCTGCTGTGGGCCAGACCTCAAGACAAAGGATCAAACAAATGCATCCACATCCTAAGGAATGATATTCTAAGTAGTTCCCTACCACCCTGAGGAAGCCAGCAGTCGCCATTCCAACCTCCTAGGGAAGAGTCACAGCTCTCTAAGAATGCCTGCTTTCTATCTGACTTGCTTCTCTATTTGTCCCCAATTTAATCAGTTTTACTTGAACTACTAATCTTATTGGTTAATTATAGTTATGCCCCACTTTATGCCCAACTGCCTCGTGAGTTCCCTGTTTTTCCCCACCTTGAACCCATCTCGCCCCATGATTTTGCTTTATAAAAGTCCCTAGAAAAGACATAGTCCTTGGCAACCTACTTGGGACCCCTTCTGTCTCTCTCTTGGACAGAAGCTTTCTTTCTTTCAATAAATATATTCTACTCTTAACTTCTGTTGGTCCTAAAATTCATTCTTTGATATTAGAGAGCACGAACTCACGGACACAGTAGGTTAGGAGCTTCATTCCCCTGTTCCCCACAGGCCACTACCTCAGGCCTGTGGTAGAGTATGTTAGGCAACACAGATTTGCATGATAAATTCCAAGCCCTCTGTACTTTATTGCTGTCTGATTTCCCCAACTCTCTTTCTCCTTGTCCATAACACACACACTTCATAAAGCAGAAAATCATACTATGTGAAGAAGTCTCATATCCATTTTGGGGGTTTTAAGCAGGATGTATTTAGTTATGTTTTCCTTGCAGTTTTCTATGCGCCAAGCTGAACTCCCTAATAACTGCCTGATTCCTTATTGTTAAAAAGTCAGCTCTGAAGTCAACTCCTGATTCCAGTCATTCTGGTTGGATTTGAAGCTCTTTCTCTATAACTGATACTACACAGATTTGTAATGGCATTTTCAGTGCCAGATTGTATCTTTTAATGTCTCTGTCTCCTCCTTGGGATGTTGACTTCTTTGAGGTCAGGCCCTTTGTCAGTCTTTATGCATGCACTCATAGCTCAGCACAGGGCTCATAGTGCCCAATATATCTTCATTGAATCAGTGAAGGGAGGAGGGTGTATTGGACCAAAAGCCATCTTAGAACATGGTAGACTTATTGGTGTGCCAATTTCTATAACCCCTGTTCATTCTTTTGGTGCTTTACATAAACCTGGAAATATGAAACAGAGGTCAATAACTCCATTCCAACCGAGCACTAGTTAATACTGTAGCCCAAATTCTCTTTGCTTTCTGCATCAGGCGGAGGGGACTTTTCAATAGGATTGAAGCCAGCCATATACCAAAGGAAATCTGTACTTGCCTAGCCTTTCTTATAAGTCAAATGCTTCAAAAGCTGAAGCATTTTCATTATTCCTTCCCTCTGTTCCTTTCCATCCTTGAAGTCTTGTTTTGTGGGAAAGAAACAAGAGTCATTCTGTTGCATTTAGTTTTCACACGGTTCACAGATACTGTTTATGATCCATCTGTGAGTAGGGACAATTCTGAAAGCGATCTGACTCTGCACATGTTTAGAAGAAAGCAAATATCTTTGCCCTAAACAAGCTTTCATTGATTCTTCAAATTACAAAAAAATAGTGGAAATTCATAACATAAGAATTTCTGTGGCTGACCCTTGTGTTGTAGTTGGTTTGGCATTTACTGCAGAAAGTCCTGATGTATCGAAAAACACATTCATAGTATATTCAGGCAAAGAGTTAAAAAACGAGAGTGAGGGTCTAGAGAGAGGTGGGTAAGAAGAGAGGCAATAAATCTCAAACCCATGGGATTTGGACAACAAACTGCACTGGCAAATCCAACAACTGCCAGCTCTGGAATGTGTCAGCATAATATCATACTAACTGTTACCTGGTAGGTTGTCAGAATTCTAAGAAATGTGAAGATCAAAAAATGTTGCAACTGGGAGGTATTCCAAATGCTTTTCAATGTATATCTGCTGAAACAAGGAGGCTATTAAAATACCCTTTTAAAAGTCCCATTAAAATAACAATCTATTAAAAGGAGAGTATAATCTGAGAGCTTTGAGGCCGACTGCAAGTGAGTGCCATGCCGACACCCCTTACTGACTCTAGTGGAGGAGTGTTCATCTCCTGTTTTCCTCTTTGTATGCTGAGCAGGGACTTACAGTTTTGCTTCTCGGATAAGCAATTCTATGTAACCATCTCTAGAACTGCAAAACTATAACATACATGTTTGGTCATAGATATAAATTAAAAATGTAAATAAAATATAGTGTATAGTAATTACAAATTCTTAATGTAAGGGCTGACTGGAGGCTACCACAGGTTACAAAGCAAAGTGAGACTGTCCCATTGGAGGTGGACCCAGAAAATGCTCAAGTCATTTTCAAGTTCTAGCACAAGCACTGCAGACAAATTGGGAAATAATAAACTTTTGATTATCAAGCTATTTAAGAAACTAAGGGAATGATGCATGGATAGTGGAGAAAACCATGGTGCTATATTCGAAAATTAAAAAAAAATTATCTAGTTTTGCCGACTCTCATTAACCAACTAAATTCTATGTTGAATTCTTAGGAAGTCTTTTGTGTAATTTTAAATCTTCAGTACCTTCTTGAGGTACTAGTGTTGTATTTCTTGTCTACCTTTGTCATCTACCATGTTGGGTGATGTGGTAAAGCACTGTTACTTTCACCTCACACCACTACAAGTTACACCTAGATGTTTAAAATGGGAAGCTCTCTCCTTTGATTCTTCACACCCATTGTTCTGTCATTGTGTAAGTAGAATTTAGATATTCAACCATTCATTCAGTTTCTATTCGTTCATTTAACAAATTAACACTTGCTATGTGTGCTGAGGATGTAACCGGAAGAGGGGCGGAATTGTAATTGAAATTTCTTCTAGCTCCTAATCTAAAATTGGCAAGGATTCCATATTTTTAGAGGAAAAATTCAACATTTTGATAAGTTTGGACGGTCTCTGTGATATTTATGTATACCTTAGAGTGCTCTTTAGACATTTGCCCCTTTCCCCAATATAAATTCCTCCATTCTTTTACGTCCAACCATGTTTCATAATCCTGCTCATTTTTACATCTTTTTAAATTCGGTCTCCTCCATGGGTTTGTACAAAGTTCCTCTTGTTTCCATTCGAATCTAAGCCACTTTTCAAATGCATGCCTTCTTTCTCCCTTGAGTTCTTTTTGGACTCCGGCAGGACAGTTTTAATCTTTCTCTCCTAGTTAACCAATACATTTAGCTGACTCAAAAACATGTTGAATAGAATAAATCACATATGAGAACAAGGGACTGTCTGAATTTTCTTCAAAATAAATGATCCTATTACCCACACAGGTACTTATGCCAAATCCACTTGGTTCCTGCCCATTAGGTTCTATCAATTTTGTCTCCAAAATATATCTCAGACATAAATCCATCCTCCTTGAGACAGGTTATCAAGATCTCTTCTGCTTAGGGTCAAAGTCTGTAGCACTGCTCTTCTAGTCTTACTCTGGAATTGAGTACAGACTGTTTTATCGCTTTTGAAACAGTTGCGATGATTTCTTTTAAAACACAGTTCAAATCTGTCACTCTCTGGCTTAAAACCTATCAGTGTTGCTTCAAGGCGCTTAGAATAAAACTCTGACCTAAGTGACCTCAGCTTCCTCTTCTCTTTGCTGACTCACCCAAGAGATTCTTTTCACTGTTCCTCAGTCTTTTACCTGACCAACTCTGCCCTCTGACAGAGGCTGTGTCTCCTTAGTCCTCTAGGTGTCCTCTGCCTTGTATAACTAAAATGTCACTTCCTTAGAGACAACTGTAATTCATTCCCTCCATCGCTTTTAAAATAATCATCATAAAAGTCATAACTACTAGACATTTCTCTGTTCATTCATTCATTTATTATTTGCAACTACAATGGTAACTTTCTACGTAAGTATTTCATTTATTCATCAGCACTAGGGCAGAATCTGACTCTTAGTACTACTGACAATTGAATAAATGAATGAATCTACATAGCATACATTTGAATGCTGAATCAGCTGGTCTTCACCATTTTCTGTGCCCTGTGAATCTTTACAGTTTCATTACTTTAAATTCAAGTGTCTTATGCTAAGAAATCATACCATGCCTTTGTATTTCCAAAATATATAACAATGTAGATTACATTAATTGAAGCATTATTTCCGTTTGCCAAGATAGGGAAACAAGCTAAATGTTCAATAATGAATAAATAGATCAAAAGTTTTGGTATACATTAGAATCCTGTTCAACTTTTTGAAAATACAAAAATTGTCATTTTCAACAACATGAATGGATATGGAGGACATTACAGTAAGTGAAATAAGCTAGACACGAAAAGACAAATACAGTGTGATCTCATATGCGGCATCTAAAATCAAGCAAATTTCGTGGGAGTGGAGAGTACAGTGGTGGCTGCCAGGGGCAACAGTTTAGAGGAAATAAAATAATATTGGTCAAGATGTATTAGGTGAATAATCAAAAAGATTATAGGATAAATTATGGAGAGTTAGTATATAGCATGGTGACTTGAGTTAGCAAAATTGCATTGTTTAGTTGACATCTACAAAGAGAGTGGACCTTAAGAGTTTTCAACACATACATACACAAAAAGAATACTTGCATAAAGCAACTGATGCATTGTTTTATTTCATATATATACAGTGAATACATATACCGGATTATTTAACTGTATACCTTGAATATATACAGTTTTATTTGTTGATTATACCTCATAAAACTGAAAAAATTGTTTAAATGTGACTAAAGCTTAAATTTCTAAGAAACCTAGCAAATGTCTTGCTATTATTTTGGTTGCCTTTGTTAGGATAATAATAATTATTATTAGAATCTTACTTTTTCTCCAGAAAAATGTGCATAGACCAATGGAGAAACAGGAAACTATTTATTTACTCTGCTGTTCTTTGCTTTTTAGATAACATCAAAACAAATGAAAACTAAAATATTCAGTTTGGAAAATGTATGGTGATTTTATTCTACTATTTTTGAAGTAGGGTTGTTAGATTTAACAAATAAAAATTCAAAATACCCACTTAAAACTATATTTTAATAAAACAATGATTTTAATATAAATATATCTATACAATACTTGGTGAAAACTTACATTCGAATTGTTTGAAATTTATTCAAAATTCAGATTTCACTGTCTATGCTTATTTCATTTGGTGAACCTGTTTTGAAATTTGTAATAGATTTGCCAGAGTTTTGTCATGTGTAGTTATGTTAGTGATAATTTAAACTTCTTTGGAACTAGTATTTATTCTCTCAGTCCACTACTGTACTCTTGAGAAATTATTGCATTATGATAAAGAAATTCATGTTTTATCAAAGAATAATTGTTGCTTCCAGAAGTTCTAGACTAAGAACCAGAACTAACTAAACTAACGTGATTTCATTGACAGCAACTGCCATTATTATGGTTCTTGAATTCTGTGCTTATTGTGATATTTAGGGCTGGGGTCAGGTCGTTTATTGACTCCAGTTTGAGACTTAGAGCATGGATTCATTTATTATGAAGTCTGAAACCAGAGTAAACAACATTCCAGGACAGTTTCTTTTGGATGACATTTGATCCTTTCCCTTATTTTGTCCTTTCAATGTGGTACTCACGCTTAAAGTATTTACACTGGTTATGTTTTTCTAATATGAAGAATCAATCAAATGCAAAAGTTACAATTTTCTCCTGACACAAAAATTTTTGTTTCAGAAACAGAACTGTGTCCCAGGAAGTACGCATTTTTTGTAAGCCTTGTTCAACAGAAGATCAAGGATAAGAAGAACATAAACTTTCAAAATTTGCATGATCCCTGTAATCCTTTTCTACTCTCTGGTCTGTCATTGGGACTGCTGTCCATTGGCGTGTTTGAAATTTAAAGCTGGTCTTATTCAGTTATGAGCTTTTGGCAACTGGAGAATCTGAAGAAAAAATTATTTTACCTGTTATTTACACATGAATATTGCGCCAGACCCTGAGGATACAGAATGTAGCAACATTAGCTATTTCCTTCAGGAATCACAAAGTTCTTTATTACTGTCACAATTAGAGAGTGAGAGCCTTTAGAAAGTGTAAAGCTGAATGAACAACTCTTTTTAAAGCAAGACATGAGCATTTCAGAGTGGTATTCCAGTTCTTTCCAACACAGGACGCTACTGAGTTCCTAGGAAGAGGTTATTACGGTAACTGAAGTTGGTGAGGATGTTGTTGCAGTGATTTAATTTTTGAGATAGCTGACCCTAAGGTGTGAGTGACACAGAAGTGAGAGGAAATAGATGATTATATTTCCAAAGCTTTAAATGAAATCACGGTCCTAATATCATCTTTCATTAATGCTATTTTTATATTTCATGAATAATGATTTTATTTGGTGATTTGTTTTGAGTATATGATAGATATTTCATTAATAAATGTTGTAAACATTGTCTTAGAAACATAATCTTTTCCCTAGGCATTTGGTTTTAAAAGCCATCTGTTTTCTTAATTGTCTTTTCCTCACTTCTGCACTCCATTATAATTTGCAGAGTATTAATATATTTAATTATGTTCCCCATCTGTATAGCCAGGTCAACCTCAGTAAAGTCATTAATTTAACAAATTATTAAAATACTTGTCAGTTACAAGGTATTCTGCCAGTATGACACTTTGAGAAAAAAAGTTATAGGATAGCCATAGGGATGCACTGGATCTAACAGGAAACACAGAGTACAACATCACACAGCAGGGCTAGAAACCAGCTCAGAAACGGGAAGGGTTAATTTCATCAAAAGGATATCTCATCTACATTCTTAGCACTGTGGAAAGAAAATCTGAAATAGTGTTTCATGTATTTCTATCTAATGGAGGTACAGATCAGTGGTAGGTGCTTGCCTACCATATTTGAGGCTCTCAGTTTGAAAAAAAAAATTCTACTTCTTAAAGATGTAGCTGCAAACTAGTCAGCTATTATGAATTTTGGTTTCCTCACCTGTGAAATGGAAATAGGAGCATGTAGATTTCAGCTTGGTTATTGCAAAGACCAAATGAGTTTTCAAGGACATATTGCAGTTAATATGTCATAACCAGTAAGAAAATGGATATAACACAGAGGATTAGCTGGAAAAAATAATTATCAAATACTATGCAACATCTCTGAGTGGAGTAATACCATGTGTACATGCCAGTTTTCCATTGCTATATAAAAATTATCACAAATATAGTAAATAAGGCAATAAAGTGTTATTACTTCACAGTTTTGAGTCAAACCAGACACAGATGAGCATGGTTATTTGCTCAGTCTCAACAGGTTAAAAGCAAGGTGCTGGCAGGGCCACATTCTCACCTGAGGCTCAGGGGCTCTTCGAGCTCATTCATGTTGGTGGAATGTTCAGTTAGGCTTGTATTCATGAGTGAGTCCTTGTAGGCTTTCATCCTAGGGTCACTCCCAGTCCTAGGTTACCCACCATCCTCAGAACAGGACATTTTCTATAACATGATAGTTTTCTCCTTCAAGTAAAAAATAAAATCCTTACATTTATAATCTTTCTTTCAGGAAGGGTCTGATCCCTTTTCAGGACTCAGTTGATAAGCAGGGCTTACAGAATTTCTTTTTGGATTAACAAAATGTCAGTGGATTTGAAACCTTAATTATTTGCATAATCCACCTTATGTCTGCTTATGGGAGGGAAAGTCATCATATTCAGAGTTATGCTCTCATTTCAGGGAAGGGAAATAAAGGATTCCCACCATAGATTGGGAAACTCAGAATTATGCCCACCATGCTGATGCGAGGCAGAACAAACCCAAAGGAAATGGAGGATTATACAATGAAATGGTCATGCTGGTTTTTAACATCTGTGAATGAAGAATTAATTTCTATCCTAAATCATCTCAAATAAATAGAGATGACAATTTTTCTTTTCTTTTTTCTTTGGGAGCTGGGACTCAAACTTAGGACCTTGTGCTTGCGAGGCAGGTAACTATGCCACTGAGCTATATCCCCAGAACCTTATAATTTTTCATTTGAGCAGTTAGAATGGAATAAGTCAAAAAAGTAAAATCATAGAATGAAATAAATTTACAAATAAGATACTTAATCTTTCATAATAATGATCTTTATGATCAACTATCCTGGAAATATAAATCAATCCATTATAGATAAAAATAAATTAGAATGAGGACAACCTAGACTTCCGTGGTGCAATATCTTAAAGCTTCCTGGTTATTAACACTATGCATTTTATTACTAATACTGTTTTTTAATATTTTTTCATGAGCAAAGAATTAAATTTCGTGAATCAGAACACAGTATCTAGCTATATTCATTTTAAACAAAGGTAAAGGATGTAAAACAAATGATTGTTTTCTGAGGAAATGGCTTATTATTCAATAGAGGAACATTTTAAGACATGGTTGGAATCTAAATTGTCCAACTACTGTTTTTGTGTTAGCAAAACTGACTTTGAAATTTACTGAATTCTTCTTTTTTCTTCTTTACCTGCATCTCTCGGTTGCTTCCCTATCTCTTTCATTTTTCTGTGGAAGCCCAGGTCAAGAGAGGAGAGAAAGAACCAGGCACCAGTGTGAGAGCTTACAATAAATACAGGGAGAAAGGAGGCAACGCTTTTCCCCAGAGTAAAAAGCAGTAGCTTCACAGAAAACAGTAGCTGTCTTCCATCCTGAGTGGCTTTGCCTTTGTGATATATCACATTTATGATGGTATATGTCATAGTTCATTAGCTTTTCCCTGTTATATTTGGTTACAATGGAAAATTACTCAAAAACAACATGCCTGAAATTGAAGACAGATGGCCAATAAGAGACTAAAGAGTGTCTTATAATTGCTCATCATTTTCTTTTTTATTGCACTTTTCTCTCACTTATTGTGGTGCCATGTAAACACAATTTCACTTTTTAAAAATAGTGTCATTTCTTTGGAAAATAAGCAGTAGGTCATGAGTCAGGGCATGGACAAGCTGATACTCCCCTAACATCATCAGGTTTTGGGACTGCTATTTGTCTCCACATTTGTTCAGGTTTTTATTTTTTGAAGATTTTTTTTTTATTTTAAAGAGCGTAAAATTAAACATAACAAAACAGATCATAGATCACAAGAAAACAATTTAAGAAACACAGATTTCAAAGCAAGGCCACCAGAGATCTTCGCTGTCTATCATATTGTCTCTTGTTTTCTTCCAAATGGTTGTCCATATCTTCACACAGTGAATACACACCAAACAAAATAGTACTAAACTGATCAGAACAAGATGATGAGGCATTTTAGGTCTTCAAGACCAGGCAATAGGGAAGTCAACAATGGCTGCCATAATGTCTCTTGTTCTCTTCAAAATAGCTGTCCATATCTTTATGTATGTTGAAACTGAACAAAAGAGAATAGACTAATATGACTCTGGACAGAGAATAATAGTATTGCTAGATTTTATATCATAATTCTACAGAATTAGCACTGGAAATCTTAGTGTCTCTTTTTCTTCAAAGTATCTGTTCATTATATCATGCATTATATAATCTATTCTCACAACTGTTTAGAAGTTCTACACATGCATGATCTGTTTAGAAGTTCAATACATGCATGAATTTCTACATGTATACCTATCTTTCTATATTATTGGGAAAAACAAATCAAGACAACAAAAAAATTCCTAGAAAAACATGAAATGAGAAATACATATAAAACCACAATACTAGGTGATCTACAGTAGTTACTTTGATGTCTCTTGTTATTTTCAATAGAATTGTCTATATCATCAGACATAATCTAATTGAACATAGCACTACATAGCAATATTAATAAAAACACAACATTGGAGACATTGTAGGACTTCAAAAGCAGTTAATAATCAAACTGGAATGGATATCCTATTGCATCTTGTCTTCAGAGTAGTGGCCTCTATCTTAGACTTGATACTATCAAGCATACCAAATTCAAATAAAATCAGTCAAGACAAAACAGCGACCTAACAAACCAGATTCAAATAAGATCAATCATAGTAAGACAGTGTAAGTAATACAGGGCTTCAGTTTAAGTTAATAGGAAATTAAAGATAGTTACTGTAGTGTATCCTGCTATTTTTGGGATATCTGCCTGTATCCTCAAATCTAGTACTAGTAGACAGACTGGAACAGAATAAAGTCAAACTAAACAGAGCGATAAGACTAATGTGGCTTTTAAATCCTGATACACTGTTAACAAAGTCCTCTGCTTTCCTTTTTTAGATAATTCCTCCCCTTTCCTTTTCTCAGGGTGTTTTGTACATTTTGGGTCCCATCAACTCCCCCAGTTTTTAGATTGGGTAACAACCTGTTATCTACTCAAGTAGTGCTGAACCTTTTCACCCCTGAGCTTGATCTTGAGCTGTATTCCTTTACCTACCAAAGCCTCAAGGTTTTCCCTCTTCATAGTTGAGTAGTTCTCCACTGCACAAAAGTGTCATGACTTTCCAACCTATCTGCAGCTGCCGGACAAGTTGTCCCTATTTCTCTCTGGTTCCCCATCACATAGATCATTGTTTTCTCATCTTTGACTTTGGGTCCATTAACCCTCTTTCAGGTTGATTGTATTTCCTATTCAGAGCGTCTTGATGGACCCTATCTCCTGATCTACGCTGCCTGTGTTTCTTTTTATTAGTGTGCCAAGGCCTTCTGTGTTAGAGATTATAGCCAGTCTTCTCTGCCTCATCTCTGCTTTGCTATTTTTCTGTTGTTGATTGTCTACTTTTTTCCTTCATTCTACTGTCTGCCCCATTTGTTGAGGCCTCTCTGCCGCTGTTGCTGGAATCCTGGTATTTTTTTCTCTCTCTCTAGAATGTTCTTCAGTATTTTTTGAAAGGTTGATTGGTGGTCACAAACTCCCACAGTTGTCATGGAAACATCTTGTTTCTCCATTAATTTTGAGAAACAGTTTTTCAGAGTACATCAATCTGGGTTGGAGGTTATTTTTTTTTCAGGGCTTGGAATACTTTGCTCCAAGCTCTTCTTGATTTGATAGTTTATGTCGAGAAGTCTATTGTGATTTTGATGGGTTTTCCTTTATAGGTGATCAGTTTCTTTTCTCTGACTGCTTTTAGTATTCTGTTCTTGTGATGAATTTCTGGGATCCTGATTATCATATGTCTGGGTGTAGCTCAGTTTTGGTTGTGGCTGGCTAGAGTTCCGTATGACTCATTTATCTGAATATCATTTCCTTTTCCTATGTGTAGCAAGTTTTCCTTAATTATTTCTGTGAATAGCCTTTGTAATTCATTTGTGTTACTCCTACTTCTTCACTCATGTTTTTTATTCTTAAGTTATAGATCCCCTTGTCATCTTCTAGCCTTTGTATTGTTACTTCTTGGTTCCTTGTTATTTTTAAGAGATCTGTTCTTTAACAATTGCATACACATTGCAAATCTATCTTCAAGTTTTTAAAGTCTAACTTTAGTTTCAAGGAATTTTGCCAGCTTTCAATGGAGTTTTTAATTTCCTGGTAATCTCTTTGGATCTGTTTCATGTATTCTAGATTTTGTTTATATTCTTTATCAAAGATTTCTCTCCTTTTTCTGGGTTCCTCCATTCTTCCACCTGTGTCTTCTTGAGAAGTGCTTAGCATTTCTTTTATTAATCATCTTATATATTGCCTCACTTGAAATAGAATTTCAGTTTTAAGTTCATGTATGAGGTCACAAAAGTATTTTTTTGTGTCCACTGATGCTGTGGCCAATATTGTATGATTGCTGTCTTTGATCTCTTCTGACTATACCTCTGCTGGACTTATTTTCCCTGGGTCAGGAGCTGGAGGCTTTTTCTTGTTTCTTTGTCTTGTCATGTTTCTGGTTTCTTTCAGACAGGTGCATGGTGGAGGTCTCATGTCCTTTCCATATTGCTTATGGTTTTCTGAAGTGCACTGGCTAGGGGATTGCTGCCCTCTCCAGTTTGCTGTTGATCTGTGAGGTGCACATGGGGACAATGTGGGCTGTCCCCACTCCTCTGAGCCAGTCAACCAGTGAGTGACTTCAGCATGTTAAGTCTGTGCTGTGCGGATGTCACAGGTTTGGGACAGTTTCATCCTTGGTCCTGACGAGGGGCGTGATCCAGCCCAAGCAGATCCACCAGTCCTTTTTGGGTGAGGGGTGACTGACTGATGCCACTGCAGTTCCAGGTTCAGGCCTGTCTTGCCCAACTCCAATATGTCATTCAGCTGGTCACTGCCCCTCTGCAGGCCCTGTTCCTAGCACTCACCACAGGTTAATGTAGCTCTTCTCTTTCTTCTGCTCTTTCTTACACTCCATCCTCCCACCAAGGGCACTGGGCTCACCAACCTCCAATTTTGGTGCTACCACAACATCAGCGTGACCCGTGAGTTGTCCTACTCCAAGGCGCACCCAGTACAGCGCAGGACCGGCCCCAGTGAGAGCACATCTGGTTCCAGCTTTCATCCACATTTTTCCTTCCTTCCTTTCTTTTTCCTTTTCCTCAGTTTCTTCCTGGATCATGAGAATCCCTCTCCTTTCATCTGGTTTTCTCCATGGTGTTAAATTCTAGTGTCTGAGGTGCTTTTCTCAGAGAGGCTCTCTACCCAGCTACCTATCAAGCCGCCCTCTTCCCAGTGTTAAGGTTTATAATTATAGAAAAATTACATTTAAAAAAAAATCTCCTTTGGATTTAGCTCTGCAGAGGATTTGTTAGGTAGGCCATTTGACCCTTAAAGTGGAGGTTCCTGAGCTTATTCTGTATTCATGGCGAGAAAATAAGAGCTTTAGGAAATCAATCCGCAGGAAAGTTCCAGCACACCTGGGCGGGCCCAAGGAGAGTTTAAGATCATCGCTCACAATGGTGAAGTGCCCACCCAGCTTCCAACAACACTAGACTAGGCGCGGCAGGTTTTGCAGGCCTAACTGGACCATCCCCAGTGATCTTCTTTCAACCCAGGAGCTGAGGCTGCACAAGGTGTGTTCTAGCACATCGGTGCAAGCCTGGGAAGACTTTCAGATCGTTGCTCCCAGTGGTTAAGTGCCTTCCTAGCCTCCAGACACGCTGGACTAGGTTCAGGAGGTTTTGCAGGCCCAACTAGACCACACCCAGCGACCTTTTTCAATCAGGGGAGCTGAGGGCATGTGAGGTGAATTCCAGAGCATTGGTGCTAGCTGGGGGAGAGCTTTGGGCCATCCTCACCCAGGTTAGGTGCCCATTCAGCTTCCTGGAACACTGGAAGTGGCACGGGAGGTCCTATGGGCCTGACTGGACCACGCTCAGCAACCTCCATTCAGTCCCAGGAGCCGAGGGCATAGGAGGTGATTTCCAACATGCCCAGGGGAAGCTTTGTACTATCACTTGAAACACAGAAATATAGAAAAATGACAAGATAAAAGATCAAAATGTAGTCTCAAACCTCCAGAGCATTCCAAGAAAGCCTCAGAGCCATGTACATAGAAGAAAATATATGCCATACATCTGAAATACATGAAATAATAGCAACTGAAATAAAGAAGGAACTCTAGGAAGCTTTAAAGGAATTCAAATTAGAAATAATCTCCCAGGTAAAAGAAGAAATGATAAAAGTAATGAAAAAGATACTGAACACATATAAAGAAGACACAGTCAAAAAATTAGAGGAACAAAACAAAAAGATAAGAATCCCTGGATGAACAATATAAGAAACAAACAGAATACATGAAGCAGATTCAAAGAGATATATAGGAAATAAAAAATTCCATTGAAAGTTGTCAAAATGAAATCAATCTGCAAATAATGTCTATTCAAGCAAAATTATCTACTACAATGTTCTGTTTTAACAAATGGTACTGATTTTGACCTACCAGTTTAAGATTTGTAAAGTGCAGTAAGTCCATTTCTTTGGCTTTATTCTTTCCTCATTTCCATGGAGCTCAGTGCAAAGGCAGAAACCAAACCTTTGTGAAATTTCTTTCTTTCAAATACACATATCTATATCCCCATTTATTTTCTCCCCAATGGATGATCTCCCTCTATAGCTTTATTGATATTTTAATTTATTATTTTATTGTGGTAAAATGCACATAAAATTTGCCTTCTGAACCACTTTAATATTTTTTAAAGTTTATTTCTGGAACTTTTAATCAGCACCAGAATTTCTAATGTTAATATATTCTTTGAACACAATTCTAAGGACTATCACACAGAGACGTATGCACACACTTTGCAAGGCATTTGTGTGGCAATGCGAGATAGATCAACTGATTTGGAAGCATGTGTGGGCAAATAACATTTAGTGATCATTTTATATTCGTGGTTCTAGAAGCTAAGTCTCTATTTTCTACATAGTTTGATATGGGAATTGTTAAAGACTATTTATTCCTATGTATACAAGTGTATAATATATTCATTTTGTTTTCCAAATGAGAAGGTGATAACATTTAAAATGTTCTTTTAAAATGTTCTTACAAAAGAACTTTATAATATTATTGGAATGTATAGAGCTGTGTTATTGCCAGACTAGAGTAGCAACACAGAGTAAGGACAAACAATGAATTTTCTTTCTGTTTACATTTCAATTCCCAAAGATAATTGTTTAGTCAAGATGTTTAGCCTTGATTGTGGGTTATTAGGGGTCACTAATAAAAGACTCTGTTTGGATTTTACAAGTATGTTTGAGTCTGTATGCATTTTTTCCCCAAGAATCCAAGTTACACCAACACTTGTACATTGACTCTAGTGATTATGGCATGAAGTGGCATTTAAACAATTGGTTCCATTTAGAATTTGTATAAACACAAAAATAATTGAAAAGCTATTTAGCATTGATAGCTGATACATGCTGTTTGCATTTAAAAAGAGAAGTGCTGTATTTTGCCATTTGAGGGTTCAGTACACCACCTCCCATGGAGAAGCATTGATGTGCCATGTTAACTTGCTCGGGGGCCTCATAGGCACAGTGAATGTAGGGCTTGTTTGTTTTTGTAAACGTTGTTTATGTATGTGTGTGTGTATGTATATATATATATGTATATATACAGATATATAATTTTCTGTGTTATATATTATCAATTATATAATTATATATATTTATTTATGTATGCAGTCTTGACCCTGATACTGATTACTAGGTGAAATTTAATATATATCTCCAGAATGTTAAAGCATTTCTTAAAAAAAAATCATATGCCTATTCTTAACTTGTTTATAACAGGAAAAAGTAAAAGGCAACATCTTAGTTATCCAGCTACAAAGAATCCAATAAAAAGCTGTCATTTGTAAATACATGTATCTAGATGTATAGGACTTATTTAAGTGATACTAGGCTATATGTATTGTTGTAGACTTGTCATTTTTCAATTAAGAATACAATTAAGAATTGCTTTCCATATTACAAGTATAAATGCATGCCAATATTATTTAGGAATGGATAGTATGCCTTTGAATGGATGTATCTGAATATGGTTAGCCATTTCTTTATATACTTAGATATTGAAAATGTTTTGCTTTTTTATTTGTATTATAAACAAGCAAAAATGCAGAGACACGTGTGCCTGAGGACAAGCTTTAAAGCTGTGGGGTGGGTGTTATGGATTGGATGAAGACTCTTACATGAATCTCAATCAGAGATGAGGACCACAAAGGGCACACAAGGAACATAGCAGCATCACACGCGACAGGTTGCATTAGACACCATATGCACATTTCTACATCGATGAATTCTCAGATTCGAGGCCATTAAAAATCTGCCCTCCGGGTTTAGATATAATGAAGGGCAGGAGAATCTTAAGTGGCTGTTAGATAAATATGTGGAATTCAGTGACAAGGTAGTGAAGATAAGGGAGACTTGTGCATGTCTAAATGTGACCTAGAAGGTCTGGGAAGAAAAGGGGATAAGAGATTAACAAGCAAGAACATGTGGCTGCAAGCGCAAATAGAATCCAGTGATGCCTTTTTTGTGAAAAATAAAAACCTACATGCTTGAACCAGTCAGAGAAAGATTCGAAGGGGAAAGCTAGAGTAATGAAGACTATAAGAGGGGAACTGAGTTGGGGCAAGGGTTATCAGGAACTGAGAAGAGATGGAGTTAGACAGGTGCAAGGGCCATGCCCTCGGAGGCCAGCGGAAGGAAAGGAGAGCTAGAATTGTCATCAGGCTTGGCAGTGATGGGGAAGAAAGCTGGAGCTTTTAATAAAATCGAAAGTGATATTTTTTAGGTGAGTGGGAATGCCTGGCAACTCTTTTCTCAAGTGAAAAGGAATGACAATATTTAATTTTTAAATTCACTGCTCTGAGTTTGATTAATGGAAGTAGAAAATAGGGCTTATTTTATTTTATTTTATTTTTTAGAATTTAGCTGTTTTAAAAACATTACGATTATAAAATAGAAAATATTAGAAATGGAGAATTTGCAGGTAATGTAGGAAACATCACAGAGAGGCATAGTTAATCTTACACATCTCTTTTACCCTTATTATTATTTCAATAGTTCACTTACCCCTACAAAGCAAGTGTTTTTACTAGATTCTTATGGTACATGCTAGGAATACATCAGTTATGTCACCTCTCAGTAAAGGCGTCGTTAAAAAGGCAGAAATTATAATTTCCGGGGCTGGGGATTTAGCTCAGCAGCATAAGCACCTGCCTTGCAAGCAGGCGGTCATGAGTTCAATCCCTGGGACCGATAAAAATGAAAAAGACAAAATAAAAAAAAAAAGAAATTATAATTTCCCTATCCAGACACGCAGTTTTACAAGTCTTACCTTCCAATCCCAGGTATTTCTGAGCCCTGAAAATAGTAGCAATGTGATAAACATTTGTTGACTGACCGACCGGATGAGTGAATGAAGTAAAAATCATAGTTTTGATATTATGGAGGAAAGAAGGGAAAATCACAGTGCTACCTGGTCATAATAGTGACAATAATGATGTTCATAAAGACAATAATGATAGTAATAACACTAATGCTTCTAATAAATAATAACTGCAACTTAATGAATACTTACTCTACATTGTCAAATGGAAAACACTGGTAATACATAATTTTATTTCATTTTTACAACAACATAGTGAAGCAAGCTATTGTGTCCATACATGAAGACAGGATTAGACAAATTTAGGAAACTGTCCGGGATCAGCGAGGCTGTAACGCATGGGCCCGTGCTCGGTTGCCAAGTCTGCCTGGCCCCACATGCTGCCTTCTAACTATCACACTGGAACACATGGGGTGGCATCGTCCAGTTGAAAGAGACCTTGAGAGGTCATTATTCTTTTCCACAGTGCTCCACTGAGATGCTGACATAATTTGGTCTGCACATTCAGTGACAACCACCCTGGAACTTTTCTCATGATTAAATTTTTTACAATATCGTTCTAATATTTAAATTTTTTCCCACAAAACTGTCTGCAACCTTCTTCACTCTATGGTATCAGTGACCTCCCAACTCCAGCTGATCCCTGACACCTGTGCATCATCACCCATTACTGAAGACTGGGCAGCACAGATCTTGGATAATGAAGGCTTCTCTTGGTCCACCCTTCTCCTGACTCATCAGCAAATGCCTTGACTATGTTGTATGGGTTATTGTGCTCAGGCTCCTGCCCATTTCCTGGGATAAAGTTAATCACGTAAAAATGGGCACGCTGTGATGGAGCCCACTGGGGAGCGTGAGGGATGGCTCCACATGAAAGCAACCTGTGAGAAATGTCTTGGAGGGAGACACCACCTTGCTTCTTAGATCCCTTTGTTACTCCTCTCTCTTGTCACTCTTCTCCCTCTCCACCCCTTCTGTCTGCCTTTTCCTCTTTTTTCTTTCTCTCCCTGCTTCCTTTGCTCCTTTTTTGCTTACTTGTTGAATAAAAATTAATAAACAATAGCTTTGAGTTTCTTCTCTGAGCCAATTTCATCTAAAGAAAAAAAAGAAGAAGGGATTGTACAAAATGTGATAGATCACATACCTTGGGGCACCCTGATCTCTCTTCCTGATTCCGATGTCATTTCAAGTATCCTGTACCAGAGCTTGTTTTATGCTGTTCCTCAAAACTACTTGGTACTTTCGGCAGTATGACCTAGTTTACAGGAACCATTAAAAGTGGAAGCATTCACTAATATGACCGCTCAATTCATCATCAACACTGATATCCCGTATAGCACAGTGAAAGGACAGACACCCTAAAACTCATTCAATTATATAATATTTGCAATGTTTGTTAAATTGACAAGTCAGTTTTCATAAATAGGTGGACCCATAAAACAGTTATATTCAAAAACACTATTTTGAAAAAATTTTTCTTAAAAGCAAAAATAAGACATCTATGCAAATTTAAATAACAATTTAAAGCACCTCATCAAATCAATCACCTGGACACTCACAAAATTCTGTAACATCTGTATAATTCTATGTGCACATTGTTGTATTAGTATCTTAGCTGTATTCTAAAACTGTATCTGTGGAATTTTCCTGAGGACTAAATTATTTTCAGTGTAGTTCTAATATTTCAAATTTTTTCACAAAATTGTCTGCAACCTTCTTATGGTGAAAGTATGTGACATACTTACTATCATGAATTGTTCTTTCCTTGTGTATCAAGATATTTACAATTAAGGAATGCTATGTACACATACATACACACTGTAAATATGTACACTGAGGCCCTGGAAAGTTCTAAGCAAATTCAACTCTTCAAGAACATTTTAAATTCAAAATTTCATTTTTATGTATTAAAATGGATATTTACATAGGTGCTATTCTTTTTCCTCTATTCAGAGTGTTTTTCTTTTTTATATGTAAATTCTATTTATAATTTTAAAAAATTTCTTCAAATTTAAATGCTACAAATACTTCAAATTATAAATGCTATAAAATTTCCATTTTATTTCACCTCCATTAGAATTTAAATTTATCCAATTAAAAACAATAACTTGATCAAATGATTCTTTTATAACCCAAAATATTTTGAAGTGCAGCTACAGAATTTCAAAATGAAATCTTGTACAGAATTTGGGCTCAGAATCTGAGCTGAGCTGAATTGGGCTCAGAATCTTGCACAGAATTATTTGTTTGGTCACCCACTTCAGTAAGATAGATGTCAATGTCTTTTGGTTAGCAATTTTTATTTTCAATTATGTGAATTTTCTTTTTTTTTTTTACTTTATTTTAAAGAGAAAAAATAAAATAAAATTTCAAAACAAGATAATTAGAGGGAAAATGGTTAATATAACATTTAATGTTATCTTTTAATTAGTTACTCAGAGTGCAACATACCTGCTTTTAATTGTCCAAACAATATTAGCACAAATCTTTCTCTTCAATAATTGAGAGAAATTAGTAGTATAACTACCTCAACTATCTTTTATATTGTTATTTCTTTCAGCTTCTCACACTAGGGAGACAAAACAACATTTATACATGCGATTCTGATTTATTTCACTTAGGACTATGGTCTCTAGTTACATCTATTTAACTATACGCGCTTTAATTTTATCCCTCTTTATGACTGAGTAGTACTCCATTGTATAAAAATGCCACATCTTTTTTATCCATCCTTTGGTTGATGGACATTTAGGTTATTTTGAAGATCCAGCTATTACAAATTGTGCTACCTTAAACATGAGTGCATGTATATCACTGTGGTATGATGTTTTTAATTATTTTGGGAAGACTCATAGAAGAATAATAACTAGGTCAAATGGAACCTCCAATCCTAGTTTTTGAGGAATCTCTACACTGATTTCCACAGTGGTTGCACCAGTCTGCTCTCCCACCAACAGTGGAGACGGGTACTATTTTCTTCACACAGATTCCATCATTTGTTATTGGTTGGTTTCTTGATAATAACTATTCTTTCTGGGGTAAGGTAAAGTATCAGTGTTGGTTTAATTTAATTATACAGATTTAATGCAACTCTGATCAAAATTCCAATTGCATATCTTACAGATTAGAAGATGCAGAAACAATTCCAGATGCACATTATCTTTGAAAAAGGTGGCAAACACATTCACTGGAAGACAGCCTGTTTAATAAATGCTGCTGGAAAAACTGGCTCTGTACAAGTTGAAGATTAAAATTAGACCCACATCTTTCACCTTGCAGTAAACTAAATTAGAAATGGATCAAAGATCTAAGTATTAAAACAGAAGCATTGATCTGCTGGAGGATAGAATAGGTAAAACTCTTGAAGACACTGGTGTAGACAAAAACTTTATGAATAAAACAGAAACTATCACACAGTAACTATCACAAAGAATTATTAACTGGGATCTCATTTTGTTAAAAAAGTTTAGTTCAACAATAGAAACCACCAACAGAGGGAAGAGGCAGCCCACAATGTGGGAAAAGTGTTTGCCAGCAGTTCCTCAAAGAATTCCTATGGAGAACATATAAAAAACTCAAAAAAATCAGATCTTCCAAATTAAAGGCCAATCAAAAATGGGCATTTGAGATAAGTACACACTTCTCAGATGAAGAAATATAAACAGCAAACAAATGTACGAAAAGATGTTCAACATCACTGGTGACTGGTCATTTGAGAGATGCAAATTAAACCAACACTGATACTTTACTTTTTTGATAAAGTTGGATAAAGGTTTGTTGATTTTATTTAATCATTATTAACTCTTCAATTTATTGGTTCTTTGTATTTTTTTTTCAGTTTCCAATACATTGATTTCTGTTCTGATGTGATCTTTATATAATTTCCTCCCTCGTACATGCTTTTGGCTTAGCCTGCTTTTTTTCCTAGAAGTTTGAGGTTCAACATCAAATTGTTTATATGTGCTTGCTCTGTTTTCCTAATGTGGGTACTCACTGCTGTACATTTCCTTCTTAAGACTGCTTTCATTGTTTCTCATAAGTTCCTGTATATTATATTGTTATTATCATTCAACTGTAAAACCTGTCTAATTTCTTCTTTCGTTTCATCTGTGACTCATTGGTTGTTCAGGAGGATGCTATTTAATTTCCTTGTGTTTATGAAGTTCATGTGGTTTCTTTTCCCATTGATTTGCAATTTCATTGCGCTATGGTCTGATACTATGCATGAAATAATTTTAATTCCTTTGCATCTACTAAGTCATGTTCTACGAGCTAGAATGTGGGCTATTTGAAAATTGCCTATGTGTGTTGCTTCAAAGCTAGTATTTGGGATACTTAGGTAATAACTACTTCTCTGAGATATGTCCAGGTGTTTCTGGGCTTCAAGTTTTGAATCTGTTGGAAGATCCTGCCTCTTCAATTTGTTGGAGATGAGAATGTGTTGCTTGTTTGATCCAGTCTCTGGTTCTTTGCTACTGCGCTTCAGTATTTTCTGTGACCTCAGTCAATCTCAATCATGGAATATCAGAACAAACAACTGTTTAGAACAATTATATCCCTTTTGGCAATAGTGGTACCAGTAGCATCAAACACAGCCTAGAAAATGACAAACTGAACTAATCATTAATTTGCCACTTTTAATCACATGAATTGGATTTGTGGTTATATAACAAACTCTGAAACAAACCAGAAAATTATATGCAGTACACAGGTCCTTAATATGTCAATTTTGTCCTCAGGGGTTAAAATTTAAAATGGATTAAGAAGAAAGGTGAGAAGTGGAGGAAGAGGAAGAGATTATAAATAAGGTTGAAGACAAAGGGAAATGATGCTAACTTTGGGAAGCTGGTACAGAAGACTGGCGGGAAAGAGAGAAGGAAGAGATATAGAAAATAGAATAGAATCACAACCACAAAGAGGCTAGAAACCATGGTCAGTCTCATAAAAAAACAAGATCAAACAATGAAACTGATAAAATTAACACAAAAAGCAAAAAACAAAAACACACCCAGTTCTACAATGAAAAGCAAAGAGAAAGAGAGAGAGAGAGAGAGAGAGAGAGAGAGAGAGACAGAGACAGAGACAGAGACAGACAGAGAGAGAACAAAAGTCCACTCCAGTTTGACTCTGCTTTCACGGTAGGAGACAGAGTTCCAGTCCACACCAGTCTGTCCTTGTAAGCCACCAGAAGCTTTCTGGTGGAGTAGTGGATAATCTCAGCTGAGATCGGACTCCTTCAGCTTTCTCCAGTCAGGAACCTTCTGTGGGTCTAAGCCCAGCTGAGAGCAGCTGGACAAGAGCCAGTGGCAACTCTTGAGTTCTGATCTCAGCTAGCCCATCTCCAGCATGGATGCAGACCAACTGCTGTCTCCTGTGGGAGAACTGAGCCCTGGGCGCTCAGTGCTAGCCATTGTGGTTCTTCACGACTACTGCTCCTCTCTACTGCCGCAGCTCTCCACAGAGGCCTTCTGGGTCGCCAGCCATCACCGCTGCCGTGTGTGCACAGGATTGAACAGCTCCTGTCATGCAGAGTCACATCCCAGAGAGTGCTGGCTACCTCCTTATTCTTCGTTAAATTTCTGTCTTCACTCACCCTATGACTTCAGTTCACACTTGAGATTCTTCCTGCATCCAGGGACTAACATCCCGCCTTCTTGACTTCCTCACATTGCTATAGTCCAGCATCTGGATGACCACTCTCCAAGAGGCTTTTTCTCTGCTGCTTATTGCTCCACCATCTTGATCACCCTCCCTGAATTTTCTTAAAGGTTTCAGGCTTTTAAAATAATTTCACAAGTATTTTATTTTATTGGAAAAAAAGTCTTGTAACCCAAATGCAGAGAATTCTCAAACAAAAGGTCCTGGACATTGAAGTATTTTAGGTTACTTAAATTAATTCATTAGCGCTCAATGAATTCCAGTGCTATACTGAAAATGAGCATCATGTTTCCATGTTAAATTAATTCTGTTTATGCAACATAGCATTCATCACATTTTGATAGTACAGTAATATCGTTCCATGTATATAAGAAAGCATTTGTGCATTTTAGCAACTAGAGCTTTATATAGTTCACTTGAATGTATTTGGGAATCATTTGTTTGGTAGAACTAATTGCAAGTACATCTTTGCTTCACAGTTTTCTTAATTTTGAAGGAGTATTTTTTATCATAAAATTTTGTTTTTCTAAAACTTATATTTGTATTACCATTGCATTTTACTATTTGTAGTTTAAATACTTCAAGTTGTAATGCTTTTAACTTATTTTCCAGTTGAATCATCTGATATTTGTTAACACAAATTTTTCCATCACTTAAATCTTTACAAAGATCATATACTATTAAAGAACTGAATGCTACTTTTGGTAATGAAAAAATATAATCTTAGGAAGAAAAATGAGTGAAATTAGCTTATAGGAAACAGTCATTTGATCCAATGAAAAGTCAATGAATGGTTTGTAAATGTACCTCTGCTACTGTTCATGTTAAAAGTTAACTATGAAACTTTTTCTAACCCATAAAATAGTAATTTCCTATAGTTTAACCGAAGTACACATTGGTGATTTTTAGCAGATTTGTATCCTATGGTTTCCGTGTGGCCAGTGAAATCACTACGGCCTCTATGTAGACATCAGCTGTCAACAAATATTTTATGAATTAGGACTGGAACTTAAATTTGCATTGAACATAAAGTTTCATTTTCTTCAGCATATTACTGGTGAAAGGGTTTATTGCAAAATAAAATAGAATTAACAAACAGTAAAATAAGTAAATAGTTGAAGATTAACACCATGCAAAGTTCTGAAAAAACCACTGTAACAAGAGTGCTCCAATTACTTGCTCTATGTTCTTTGGCAAGACTACTTGGCCTTTATTTCCGGCACATACTTATGTATACCTAACGTATAACTTTCCACACTTTCCTCTGATCTTGCTAGCTGGTAGTACGGCAGCTTGGTGTACGTTTTAGGTGACAGTCTGGGTCATGGCATAGTAGGCTGGTCTACCAGGAAGCCGACAGGGATAGTACAATTCATTGCCACCTCTTTCCCATCTGAGACTGGCTAGGGTTAGCTGCCCTTAGCTGTTTGGGTCCCAAGGTGGTTATTTTATCAGCAAGCTCTCCACATGCTGTTCTATAAAGGGAAGTGTTAATTATGTTACAGCTGGAATAGGATGGGGGAAAAAAGAGAGGGTCACCGTTGGTCACTTTTCAGTTTTAACCACAAGTTAAAAGTGAGAACTCTGTTCACCTCATTCATCTTGGTAGTGGTGAGTCCATGGTGGAAACTGGAACTACAAGGTGGAAAAAGGATAAGTCTGCTTGTCTTATATTAATACAACTAATAAAAATAACAATATTTGGGTACTTTGGAGCCATAGAGAGATAGATTCCAAGAGAAATGCTAACCTGGGAAGGACATTGGGTATTGAGGGAAAAACAATAACTGCTCCATAAAACCGGAATATATATGATCCCTTTAATAATGCCACTATTCATTTATCCATTCCACAAAATCTCCTAGCATCCATATATTAAATGTTCTTTGTTAAAACATAAGGGTAGAGAGAAGAAAATAAAACAGTCTTAGGTAAAAATGCTTAAGATTCGAGGATTAGTTATACTGAAATCTGGGATTTTAGTTCCATCATGAGACTGATACCATGAGCCTGTTTTTCTTATATACTATGTGACAATCTGTCAACCCAAGCTGCTAGGTCCTGCTCTTCCACTGATCTTTAAAAGCTTGTGTGCATAAATATCACTTGAGAAACTTTTCTAAGTACCGTGTCACTCCACCAATTGACCTTTAAGTCTCTAATTCACTATTTCTTAATGGAGTCATGAAATACGCATTTCAGAAAGCTCCTTAAGTGATTTCAACTTCTGTGATCAGTGCTGCAAATCTTCACAAATTCCACCCAAGCCTTCTTGAATCTTTATAAATTTGTTGACCTTTTTTTTTTTTCTTTTCCTCAAATATTATGTCTTCTGAACTAGGACTTTTTGGTGTCATTTTTAGACACATCCTGTAGGCTACCATGGTCTTTGGACTGTGGTATCTGTGTTAAGTGTAGTCTCTCAAAACTGCATGGGAACAGTGGCAGTCAGAGTGATAGTCACAGTCTGATCCATCAATGTAGCACACATGCTCTTCTTTTTATGTATCAAATTGTATTGTAGCTAAACATTTTACTTGTAGTTGTCTATGAATAGCCATCAAACTAGATCTTTCCATTCCTGTACCAAAAGACTTGAGTATGATTATCTCGGCAATGAAATATTTATGTAATGAATTCCACAGTAAGTCCTGCTTTCTTTATCAGAATTCTGAAATATAAAGTCAGACTGATATGCTGTGTTTCTCCATTCTTTCTCTCCCTCCTTCCCTCCCTTTCCCTTCCCTTCCAACAGACGTTATTCCTGGCAATGTCTTTACAAGGGAGTATGATACTACCTGAGAGGCAAAGCAGACCCAGATACAAATCATTTTACTCAAGTCTTGGAGCAGCCTTCAAAGAAAAATAAATTCCATACCAGCCAGGGTCTAAGTGGAGGCCAAGAGCTGCCAACATACTTGGAAGCCTAAATCTCTAGAGCAACGTGGCCTATAACCACCTTCTAGAGATTCTATCAGTTGAGAATGAAAGACAGTTGAAATTTTATTACGTACTTACAATCCCATCACTGAACTCAGGGTTCAGGATTTTATTTCCATAGAATACTTAATTCATTTTTATGAAAAGAACATCAAATATGATTAACAACACCAAATGAAGGGAACTCAGACCTATCCAGATTTCCCTTACGCTTAACGCTGCCACAAAGTCTTAAATTCCCATTCACAATGATGAGTAATGAGAGTTTAAAACATGCAATGTATTTGAACAAAGTAGAACTATCTACCGAAACCAAATAGTTTGTGGGCTATCAGAATCAATGCAACATTTTTCTTATATCCTTATGAATATGTAGCTTTATAGTGAAGCCAAAGTCAGCCTGTTGCATTGATACCTTAAATTAAATTAAGAACATTGGCAAGCCCCGTGGGAGAAAAAGCAAAACCATAAACAAGGTCCTGGTTTTCTTGTATATGCAACTGTATGGACAAGAAAAGGGACTTGGTATCCCACTACCAGTGCCAAAGTCATTCTCCTTAAGTCTTAACATTTTTTTAAAAAAATTTCCAGTTCCTTCCTTTTACCCCACATTGCTTCTGTGAAGATAATCTTTAGAAGTCAAGAACAGCATTGCTAAATGTTTAAAATTATTTTCAGGATTTTCCCCCTTGTGCTTTCCATAAAGAAAAATAGGAGACTCTGAAGTCATTAGCAGCCCCCAAATTCAATATAGGTCAAGTGTGTTTTATTTTTGATTTTATGGAAGAAAATGAGTTATAAGTAAGTACTGCTGGTTATTTCATTTCTGCCACTAGAATATCTTATTAGAAAATTTTAATGTACTATTGCAGAGTTAATAGCTCCCCAAGACCAAAAAAAAAAAAAAAAAAAAAGAAAAGAAAGAAAGAAAGAAAAAAGAATCAGTGTCAAAATTCTTGAAGAATGAAAGCAATAGTCACAAAAAAAGAATCTGTCAGGTGACCAAGTTCCCCACCCTATTTTTAAAGAAATGGCATACCTACTCTATGCAAATATCTATGCTTACTTGGTCTTTTAGGACATACTCATCCCCATGCCCCATCTTACACTAATAGCCATGTCGAGCACTGCTTCCTTCATATCACATCTTAGGTAATATTGCTTTCTCTGCCTATAATAGTGTTCCATTGCCCTACAGCTCACCCAAATATCAGATGCTTACTTGCCCCCCAAATCAAGAATAGTCTTATATATGAAAATTTTCTATGTTCTTCTCATCTAAATTGTATTCTTTTGCCTTGTCTATATAATTTATTAACTTTTTCATTTATAATTCCTCTTATTTCACACAGCCATAGTTGATTTTATTTTAGTGGCAAAACATATAACATATGTGTTTAATATGGTTGCGTTACATGAGAACATCTATAGTTAGGTAGGTGTGTGCTACGGATTAAAAATTTGTAGTCAACACCAGCTGAATTAAATCAGCATGGTGCGGAATGTAGATGGCTCACCTGAGAATAGCTGCCAGCATAAATAGAGACGTGGAGAAGAAAAGTGGGGAGTTGTGGGTTCTCCTAAATGTTGCTGTTTCAAGCCATTGCTTCTCCTGGAGGAGCTCATCATGGCTAGTTTCCCCAATATGAATTTGGCCATTATCATCAGAGGATCTTAGGACCTTGTTAGTGAGAGTGGCTGTGGTTCACTTTGGGGGAGCTCTGCTCCTTACCTTGTGCATTGCTTCCTAGCTCCAGAGGGGAAGATGTGTGCTGTTTAATCTCCACACTGGCTTCCTGGCATGTACTCCACTGTTCTCATCATCGGAAGAGCTCGGGACTTCTATGTCACTGAGGGTGGCTATGATACTTTTCAGAGTATCCCTGGTCCTTATTTTGAGCATGACTTCTCTGCTCCAGTGTAGAACCCTGAATATTTCACCACAGCTCCCTCATCCCACTGGCATAGACTCTCTAGCTTCCACCACTAACCTTGGGTCTTTCCAGCATAGACCTATAAAATCAGACTGGCGTGAGTCTTTCTCCTGGGCTCTAGACCTCCAACTGGACTTGTGGAAGGCATTGTCATGGGCTCTAGGTCTTCATCTGGACTCACGCAGGACATTATTGTGGGATCCAGGCCCTTGGCTGAATATTTTGGGTCTTTAGTGTTGTGGACAGATTTCCTGCACTTTTTTGTGTTTAACTCTGGGTGACCATCATAAAAATAATAATATAAATTCTGTTCAGATTGTAATTGTTCTTACAACCCCTGACTATGACAGTGTGTAAATGTACCGTTCTTGTACGCTTGCTCAAAACCAAGGATAAAGTATAAGTGAAAAAAAATGATTTTCTGGTGAGAAGGATCTCAAGAAAATATAATTTATAAGTTTCAATGCTTTATTAGCAAAGATAACACTTACCTGATAGATAATCTCTAAACTTTAGGGTTTTGAGATGCTGTGGGTGGGGACTATATCTTTTATTTTTGTGATCTCAGTCTGATATAGGATCTGGTGAGTAATGGATATATGTTTGCTGAGAAAATGAAATGACTGACCCACAGACTGAGTGTTTCAAAGTGAACATTTGGCATTTTGAACCTCTAGCAACAGCTATGATTCCAAGTAAGGCTTGAATAAATTAATACAACATAATTACACAATTTCTCCTCCTTTCCTTTCTCTGTAAGTGCATAGAACTATCTCCTGATTATAGCAAGTTGTAGCAGGTAATCCTAAGCATTTTCTATATTTAGAAGCTAACCTTAGTTGCTTCTAACCTGAGATGCTCTGCTCTCTTATCCTTTTTCTGAATAAGAAAGCAACCACTGGGGCTGGGGTTTTAGCTCAGCAGCATAAGCGCCTGCCTTGCAAGCAGGCAGTTGTGAGTTCGATCCCCGGTACCCATAAAAAGAGAAAGACAAAAAAAAAAAAAAAAAAAAAAAGAAAGCAACCACTATATCTCAGTGGAGCTCTGATGGGCAAATACCACAGAACTTCTTAGCAGTCTCCAGGGACCCATCTGTAGAGGAGTGACAAGCATGCAGCATTGGTTGTGGCTACTGTTGGTTTACTTGTGGTTGACTAAGGAACTGGAAGAAGCATACTCAACTGTCAGTGGGAAAAAAAGGATCAGGGGACATGAAAAAATAAAGTAACAAAATTCATCCAAACATTCTCAAGTTTCCCAAAGTATGCCCCAGGGAGAAAGATGGAGAGGAAAACAAACACTAAATAGCAGAACTGTACAAAACAATTAGAGAGGAACTAAAGAAACTCACAATCTCAAAGAGGACACAAAGTGAAAGATAGTGGAACCATCAAACAAACTGACCAATGTGCTTATGGGAGAAACAAATAACATTTGGAAATGCTGACCAAAATTGTCCAAAATATGAACAAAAACATTTATCAAAGAAGCAAACTCCATGAACTGGTCCCAAACAGAAACCCTGGTAAAAAGAAATTATATTTAATTAATAAATTGCAGATATGGTCACTGTGAAAATAGAGTTTCAAAGGTTGAACATAAAATGAAATCTCAGAGTGAAATACTAAGAGAAACCTTAAAACAATAAGAAAGCAAAAAAAAAAAATCATCTGGAGCTACTAAAGGATACTAGGAAAAATAACCTAAAGTTACTTTGAGCTACAGAGAAAAATAGAAGGCAGCACACATGGAATAAAAATCTTCTTAATAATACCAGAAAACTTTTTTAGTATGGAGAAAGAACTAAACATACAGGTAAGTGACTCTTACAGAACACCCATAACTATGATTTAAAAAAAAGAAGTTCTGCATGACATGCTATATTCAAAAAACCCAGAAATTGTGCAACCCACTTGGGTCTTCTGTGTCATTCTTAGAAACTTTATTTCATCCAGTAAGCATTTTTTTCTCTTAAATAAGTCCCAGAGATCCAAAGCAAAGACAATCTTAAAAGCTGTCAAAGAAATCACTTCTAATGTTAAACCCATTAGAATTGCAGCAGACCTCCCAATACTAACTTTAAAAGCCAGAATAAGTTGGAATGAAGTATTTCAAGCCCTAAAAATAAATAATTTCCAACCCAGGTTAATATATACTGTAAAACTACCTTCCAAACTTGATGGATAAATAAAGATAATTTACACAAAAACATCTTAAGAAATTCATGATCACAAAATCAATACTCAAAAAAATTTCTCAAGAGTGTCCTAGACAGATATAATACAGCCAACAAAAACTGAAAGTCGAATAGAATGATTACATCTAGCAAAATGAGCAGTTAAAAATGGGTAAAGGAGTGAACAACAGGAAAAAAATCCAGTAACAGGAATAAGTCAATGTCTTTCAGTTATGACTCTCAGTGTGAATAATCTAACACTTAATTAAATGACACAGTTTGGCAGAATAATAAAAAACAAAACCCAATGGCCTATTGCATTCAAGAGACTCATCTATTCCCAAAAGAAATTCATAGATACGAAAATCAAAGGATGAAAAACAAGATTCCATTTATCAAAATCCCCAAAACAAGCACAAATAGGAATTTTACTCACAGATTAAGTAAACTTCAAGCTAAAAATGATTAGAACAGGCAAAGAAGGTCACTACAGATGAGGTAAGGGAACAGTTCAACAGGAAGAGACAGCAATTAAAAGTATACATTTACTGAATATTGGTGTATCTTTATAAAATGAGCATATTGGGCATAAAAGAGCAAATAAACAACAAATCATTGATAGTGGGTGATTTTAATATGCCATTTTCACAAATAGAAAGATCAACTAAACAAAAATTCAATAAACAGAATCAGGGCAGAACCTTAGAAGAAATACACTTAACGAGTATCTAACAGTGTTCTATTTTACCATAAGAATACATGTTCTTCAAAGAAACCCATGGAACTTTCTTCAAAATACACCAAAAACTAGTCCAAAGTTCATGCTTAAATTTGTAGAAAAGAGTCAAAAATCTTCCCATGTATACTGTCAGATAATAGAGGACTGAAAGTAGAACACCATCACAAAAGAAACCACAAAATTTTACAAACACTTGAACATTAAGTAACACAGTCCTGAACACTTAATGAATCACAGAAGAAATCAAAGAAGACATTAAACAACCACTAGAATTAAACAGCACTACCAGTGCAGCATGTCAGAATCTATATAAAATACAATAAAAGCAGCACTACGAAGGAAGTTCATTACTATGAATTCTCACATCAGAAAAACAGAATGAGACAAATAAATACCTAACAATGTACCTCAAGGTACCAGAAAAGCAAGAACAGTTCCAACTGAAACCTAGTACAAGGAAAGAAATCATAAAAATCAGAGCAGAATTTAATAAAATTGAGATTAAGAAAATAGTGAAAAACTGAATACATTGAAGATCTGGTTCCTTGAAAGAATAAACAAAATAGACAAATTCTTAGCCACTTACTGAAAGAAGGAAGAAAAGATTCACACCTATGCTATTAGGAATGAAAAAAGGTGACATCTTAAGAAATACTGCTCAAATCCAGAATACCATTAGTAATTACTATGAAAAATATACTCCAGCAAATTGCAGAGTCTTGAAGAAATGGACAGATCACAGACACAAAACTAAGCAAGAAGACGTAAAAACACTGAGCAATCAATAACAGGTAAAGAAATTGAAGCAGTAATAAAAAGTCTACCAACTAAGAAAAGCCCAGGATCTATAATACCAATTCTCTTCAATTTTTTTAAATGAAATTGAAAGAGAATAAATATTACAAACTCTTTTCTGGATGCTAGCATTATTCAGATTCCAAAACCAGACAAGGACTTAATTAAAAAAGAAAACTACAGGGCAGTATCTTTAATTAATATAGACACAAAAGTCCTCAACAAGATACTGGAAATAGAATGCAATGAAACATCAAAAAGATCATACACTTTCAGACCAAGTAAACTTTATCCCAAAAGTATAAGCATGGTCTAACATATTCAAACTAATAAACATAATGTACAACATAAAGAGAAGCAAAGACAAAAATCTCATGATTATACAATAGTTGCAGAAAATGATTTTGACAAAATCCCCACATCCATCTATAATAAAAGACAATAAAAGACATAACACTAAAGATAATAGATATAAAAGAACCTTGTCTCAATTTGATAAAAAAACATTTATTACAATCCAGTGAGCAACATCATGGATAAGTGAGAGAAACTGGAAATTTTCTCTTTAAAATGAGAAAAAAGACAAGACACCTACTGACACCACTCATGGTCAATATAGTACTTGAAACACTAGCCAGAACAATCAAGTAAGGGAAGGATATAAAAGGGATACATATAGGAAAAGGAGAATTCAAATTATCATATGTAGATGATATGATCCTTTACATAGAAGTCCTAAAAAATTAAACCAAAAGACTCCAAGAACTAAGAGCTAAGTTCTTTCCAATATTCTGTTTCTTAAAATCTGAGTTTTCTCAGGCTCCCAGAACTCCTATTCTGCCTTCTGGAGTCAGTGATACACTGATGCTTTGTTTGAGAACTTTCTCCTTACAACATAATGCAAAAGGGTCTTTGGGAGAAGTGCCAGGGCAGTGTAGCTTATGCCCTCTTTTTTCTTTTGCCTAACAGTTAGCTTTATACCTCCTTATTATTTTGATGTGTGTAAATAATGGTTCCATATACTTCCTTCAGTTTTCTAGCTGTTTATAACAAGAAGATAACTTTAAGCCTAGTTATCAATATGATCAGGTCTTTATTATATTTTCAATAAAATCTTTTAGTAACTTCATCATTTTCTTTGTATATGGTGAGGACTTAATTATACAGAAAAAATTACCTGTTAAAAATATTTCTGCTCAATAATGTTCTAGAATCATGAAATGATCTACATAAAGCTGATGCACCACTTTAAAAAGTTGTCAACTTCTGAAATTATTTCCTCTTCTGTTTTCAGGTTTTCTCTCAATTTGTTTCCTTGTTAGTTGTGACATGATCCTTTTGGTTGAGAAACAATTATATACTAGGCAATCTTTTACTCTACCACACATGCTAAACTTTCTATAGTCTCCTGGCTTCTTTCCTACCACATTTACATCTACTGTTTCAAATTTGAATGAATCCTTTCATCATTTTTCCTAACCCTATTTACTATTTTGCCTCCTCCATTCTTTGCTCCTCTTCTCCACTTACTCTCTGTGACACACACTCTGCTGATGCTGCTTGTTGATCATGTCTCTGCATTTTCTGTGACTCCATTCTCTCCCTAAATTTTCAGTTTTCAATCAGATCTTGTTTTGTATTTTGATTTTGCTCCTCAGATGATCACAACCATTGCTGTCTATCAATGGCTCTAACTAAGTCTTCTGACAGTCAGATCTTTTTATGCAATTATTTTGGAAATCATCATTTGAATTTCTACTATTAATAACTATGTCCTAAATATCAGCACTGTTACTCACTTACTATTCTAGTCCTCATTTTATTGCCCTTCAGTTTTACTGACCAAATCATTAGGCATCAATCTTTCTCCCTCACCTTCCTTAGCCACAGCTAGTTCTACTGATCAAACCTTTGAGCCATTCTCCTCTTCATCGCTACTGCCCTTTTCTTGCCATGTTATTTCACTGTTGTTTCACCCTTTAAGCTTAAGCTCCTTGACTCCTCTTTAATCTGTTCTCCCATCACTAGTTCAAGTAATATATGAAAAGAACACAAGTCATTAACCTGCTAATAACTGTTATTAATAACCTGTTAATAACTAGACTATAACACAAAATTTACAGCATGATGTTTTCTGCCAAATTTTCTACCACTTAGGACTCTTTTATTTCTAGATTTTTTAAAATTTTATTTTGATTTTTTTAAAATTTTAGTTTGAAAGTGGTAAAATACAACAGAACAAGACAGATTATAAAGCCAACTAGGATAGTACAGTGAAATTGGTACACAACTTCACAGCAGGTTACCAGGATAACAGTAATAGGTATCACAGTATATTTCGTTATCTTTATAATAATTGTTCTTTCAATCACGTATATCAAAATGAGATGAAATACAGAACATTATAGAACTTGTCAAAACAGAATATTGAACAGAGCAGTACCATTAATCAGAATAGAGCAAAACAGTAATAAAAATATTTGCCTTCAAAGAGATGGTAGAAGGAAATTCCCTTTATTTGCTATGGTCAACCTCCCAGGAGATGCTCAGATTTCTGGTTCCCATTTGCTAATGGGGGGACAGGAGAAGGGGGATAGGGGAAGTGGGATGTTTGACTCTAGGCCATGCATCTGTAGGTTCACTATTGCTTAGCAGGGAGGCAGGCTCGTTGTTTGGTTTCACGGCATCCTAAGTTCTAACATAGTGTGGATCTCAGGAGCTGCTGGTAGTTCTCCCCCTGGAAGGGCCACAGTCTGCCATACCACCATCGCTTACCAGGGAGGGGAAGTGTTTGCTTGTCTTCCCAGTGTCCTAAGTTCCAACATGGCACCGATCTCAGGAGCTGCTGGTGGTTCTCTCCCTGGAAGGGCCACAGTCTGCCACACCACCACCGCTTACCAGGGAGGGGAAGTGTTTGCTTGTCTTCCCAGTGTCCTAAGGTCCAACATGGCCTTAAATTTTATTTTGAAAGTAGTAAAAGTGCAACAGCACAAGACAGAGCAAAGCCAATTGAGACAATGCAGTGAAATTGGTACAGAATTTCACAGTAGGATATGGGGATAGTAGTAATAGGTACTATGATATATCTCTTTAACTTCACAATAGTTGTCCAGTCAATTAGGTATAGCAAAATCAAACCAAGAATAGAACATTATAAAACCAATTGAGAATAATGAATGGAGCCAAAGAAACAAAACAAAACAAAACAAAACAGTGAAAACAACTTTGCCTTCAAACAGAAGATAGAAGGAAATCCCCCATATTTGCTATACTGCCTATGGTCATTCTCCCAAGAGATGCTGAGACACCTATCCCCAGTAGCTATGGGAGGGGGGTGGGAAGGAGAAGGGTGCTTGATTTTCAGCCTGCGTGGCAGCAGGCTCACAGGTAAAGTTCTCCTTGTGGCCCACGCCGCAGGCACTCACCAAGAGGGTGTGTGAATAAGCTGCCTGAGTTCCAACAGGGCCGGATCTTGGGAGCACTGGTTCACCTCCTGGCTCATATTTCTGCAATTTTTAAATGCTGTGCAACTGCGTCATTCTATTACTCTTCCTGCTATATCTCAGACTGACAGTGCCTAAGACATACCATCTGTCCTTAAGTCAAGATTCTCTAGATAATCTGAATATCTATGGATATCTATCTATATCTATTCTATATGAATATCTATCTATATGAATATGAATATCTATTATGAATGTGTATCTATGGCAGCATATGAATGCATATGAATATCTATATCTGTATCGATATCATCTATACCTGTATCATCTATATCTTTTTATATATCTATCTATATGCTGTGATTTGAATATTTGTGTCCTCTCTAAAATTCTCATTTCAACTTCATCCTCTGCACAACAGTATTCAGTAATGGAGAATTTAGGAGGTGGTTAGACCAAGGGTTCTCTGCCCTTGTGAATGTGATTGATGTCTTGCAACAAGATTGGAGGGAACAAGCTGGGGCCTTCTTATAAATAGTGAGAAGGCCCTCACCAGACATAGAGCAGCCAGCACCTTGCCCTTAAACCTTCAATTTCCAAAATTGTGAAAACTAAATTTCTATTAGGTAGTTTATATTCAGGTATAGCAGCACAAAAGGACTAAGGCACATTTGTGTAAGATATTGCTGTAAGTATTATCCTCTAAAAGATCTGAATGTGAAACATTCAAATATAGTTGGAGAAAATAGTGTAAGATTAGAATTTTTGTATGCCCAGGGGCAGAGGAGCAAAGGAATTCAAGGACCTCATTATTTTCATAAGGACATAAGCATTGACTATAGTCCCACTTCTACTCACACACTAGTTCTACCTGTGTAGTTATAACTTAAGTTTGCCCTATCTGCACTCAGTACTTGTGAATGCTAACTCATTCCATGTATTCTTCAGTCACCTGTACAGACAACAGAACCAACCAGTATTTGAAGAGCTGGTTCATTAGGTGATAACAGTTTTTAAAAGTCTAAGTTAAGAAGTTCGTGTGTTATTCAGTTTTTGGACATTTCTTGCACAATAATTCTTTATTTACTTAAAAAATTAAAGAAAAAGATAGTCTAAAGAAACTTTTTTCTGTTTTCTTTCTTTTTGTCATTTCAAAGACATTTGTGGTGCTTGGCTCACAGCAACCTAGTAAATATAACCTGACGAGAGATATATAGTCAATTTTTTAGCACAAATATTTTGGATCTTTCAAACATAATATTGATAACTGAAAGTGAACAGAAAGAAATTAGCATCTGGTTTTGATGAATGTGGTTTGCTTGTACTTTAAAGGAAAAGTATTCAGGAAAGGACTGGAAATTCCTGCTCAGTAAACTAAAATCCAATATAGTTTTTTCAATACCTGATCCTCTATGGTACACGTGACCTTAGTGACTTTATTCTATCAATTCCACGTATTTTTTAGATTAATGCTATGCTTCATTTTAGGATTTTTGAGTGACTTTTTTTGTATACTTATTTGCTTTTCGGCCATAGACGCAAAGGTAACATCTTTCTCGGAGGAAAATCAGACTGTGTTATCCTGCTCATCGTCAGCACTATCAGGGGAGAAAAGGGAGAAACTAAGAGCAAGTGTTTAATATTTACACATTATGTCTTCTGCACTAGACTGGCCCAAAGCCGTTTTGAGAAAGCAATTAAAGTCAGTGGCTAAAATGAGGTTTCGGGATGATCAATGGACATCATTTATCAGTGTTCCACATCAAACAGCTCATCAAAACAGTGCTCCCCATTGACTGTGTATGTTGGCTGTGCTAAGGTATGAAGAAGAGTAAAATCATTTGTGCATGCAAATTTCTATTTGCTTTACAATTGAAGCATTTACTTTCTATTTTTCTAATGGAATTCTCAGAACATTTCAAATCAGTGTACAATGTAACAGTCCTCATGTTGAGTGCCAGTAAGAAAATGACCTTTTCTCTGTATTTCCACTAATTGGCTTTTAAGACACGTTTGATGTGGCTGAAAAGGTCAAAGATCAATGAGTGGCTTGTTAGTCTACATCGTTTATTTTATCAGAAAACAAAAATACAAGCTATTTAAAAAATAGAATTTTGAAAGAAATACGCAGTCTCTTTGCCTTTGGCAGCCTCTACAATTCTTCTTTGGCTCCGTCAAGCATGAGATGGTTTAATCAGGGGATTATTAAGTAGGCTGAAGAAATATAACAAAGTTTTGTGCTGCAGTAAATATTTGTAAAACAAAACTTTAGAAAAATCCATGATACATTTTACTGTCACTAATTTTTAAAAAAAACCCAAGGTATTTCTGAAATCATTACTAAAGACCTGAAAAAGCTTAAGTTCCAAGTAGATAATTGTTGCTATATATTTCAAGATACTAAAACAAACTTGTGCTAAGTGCAAAGATGACAAAAGAATGACCTTGTAGAGAACTGAAGTGAAATTTTACCTCAAATTTTAATTGTAAAGATCTTCAATCTTAACTATAATGATGTGAACCCGTGGGAGAACTAAGCAATATGATGTGACCTCTTCTGACACTGTGCTTGAGTATTTATGAAAATGATAGGGACACTGTTTCTGTTACTGCCAAGAAACAACTTGTATGTAAACAACTGATTAAGCTCACTGAAATCTGTGCTCATTATATTTAAAGGACAGAGATAGGCATGTTTTGCCAGAATAGTAGATTGTGCTTAAATTAAGCAATAATTATGGACTTTTAGGGTACAAAGAGGGAGACTAATGACTCATTAGAAATGACTTTGACCTGAAGCAAAGCATTGGGTCCTTATCCCTTTATGATCATTTAGTGTAGTCAAGAGACATATTCTAGACTGAGTCCTTTGATTCTCTTCAGTAACACAGAGAGACAAGAAGTGTTGAAAGCAGGTGGCTCGAGAGCTAGAGCGACGTATGTCACCTGATTTCCTTGAACTTAATGGCCCAGGTTCTTGCATAAATAGAAGAAACAAAAGTGCCATCCCACTGCTGTACTAGAAATTTCCTAGGTAGACAAATCGTTATTTCGTTTATTTAATTTGTTTACTTGTTTAGCAAATGTAGTTCAGCATCCATTTAATAAATAAGACTCCACTGAGTGACGGGAAAATATGGCACTCTTAAGGTATTTACAGACCAGTGGGGGAGACAGGTATAAAAACACAATTTTTAAACAGTGTCATGATAGTTGGTTTCATATCTGCTGTAGGAGGAAATGATAAGGTAACCCAGTTTGGGAAAGAGTTGGAATCATGGAAAACTGGCCTCTAAAATTAAACTTGTATAATTCAGAATTAACCATTATGTTAGTCTGATTCTAGTGAGCAGGAGAGGTGAGAGGAACAGGGAGGCCCAAGTGAAAAAGATAAAATCACTTGGGTACAGTGTTAGCCTTACCACCAAACTGATGATTTTTAACTCCTTATTTGCTCTAGAGTATGGCAAGCAAGTTGTTTTCTATCCCAGAGTTTTTATACACCTCCATTAGCAAGAATTTAAAATAGATCTAACAATCCTATGGTACTTAACAGAAGCCTAGTAGACCTTGACACTTAGCATTGTAGCCCTTTAACCATCCACTAAACCCGTCTCTGGCTGCTGGCTGGAAAACAAAAAACAAAAAACCAAAAACCCTCTTCTTGCCTTTTTTTTAGACTGTAGGAGAACAGTTCGCCCTTTGCATAATATATGCAATGGAGATAGTGGAAAAGAAATTAGGAATATGAAGGGCAGAGTAGTATGAATAATATTCTCAAAGTAGACTAGATTATATCCCTGAAGGCCTAGAACCATCACGGCTCCATCTACTTTCAAGAATATACTGCTTGGAAGCAAACACAGTTGCCACTGTGTTAGAATGGAAACGAAGAGGAATCTCTTAGGAGACAAGGACCTCATTATACTTTTTAAAAAATTTTAGGTCAGTGAAGACTTGCTTTTACTTCTGTGTTTTATTTCTCCTTGAGGTAAAAGTTGTTCTTAAATATGTGTTTAAAGAAACGCAGTCCACTGTACTGTGGTGTAAATCCTGCTCCTACCTGCACTTATCCACAGAACAGGTAACAGAGGAACTAATAAATCTCAAGTGACTTGAGAGCCCTTGAAAAATATTTCTGTGCCTACCCATGCTTTCCATAGTGCAAATGCATTATCTTTACTCAAAAGAATAATTAATTTCATAGTGACACACTTCTCCCCTGAATTTTTCCCTTGTAAAATACTTGCTGCTGTGCTTTGATCTTTTTCACTTGGGTACTAACTGATTCACATTTCCATAATGAATACTGACACTTTTTCTGATAGTCCTCATAAGATTTTCCTAACTTCTGAAAATAAAATAACTCTATTGCTAAAAATAGGTATTTTGATTGTTTTGTAATTCCTCTGATGATGATAGTCTACATATTTTGTAGCATTTCTTTCTTTGAGTAAGGAGATCTTTTGTCAAGTGAAGTCTTGTGATGAGTTCAGTGCCCATACAGCGCTACATGTGTTTGCAGGTCTTGTTTGTGCTGCTTGATGCAAGTCCCTAAAACACAGGAGCTCTAGATGAAAGCCAGGAACAAGGAGCAAAAAAGATACAACTCAGTCAGTTTTCTTTCCTGGCAACTTTTACCTCTGCTGCTGTCCTTCAGAACAAAGTCAAAGAAAGTAGCAAAGAATCACTTCTCTGAGAGGGTAGGCAGTCACACACACTTCAAGGATGTCACATGATCTTTTCTGGAGCCAACAGAAGAAAATTTGACGTAAGATGATTTTGCTCACAGGCACACGGAGTAAAGCCAGAACTCCTAAGGATTTAAACCACATTTGCAGTGTGATGTCTCCCAGTGCTGAACTGTTCTGAGAAATGATCCTCATCAACCTCTGTGGTTCTACTACAGGCAATACCAATAATATAACTTGAATCAATGAATTGATAAATGTACACCTAGTGTTAGTCTATTAATCTTTGAATAAAGCCAAATGATTAAATTTGCCTTTAGGTTTCTCTATTACCTTGTTACATTATCTCTATTTCTATCAAGTCGATGTATGTATACATAAGGAGACCAGATTTTGTTTTTTATATCAAGGTCAAGAAAATCATATAGGTCATATTGATTTGGAACTGCTAATTTTTACATAAGGAGACCAGATTTTGTTTTTTATATCAAGGTCAAGAAAATCATAGGTCATATTGATTTGGAACTGCTAATTTTCTAAATCTCAGGTGGCAAGTCATTGTGTATAACCTTAAAAGCCTATGTATTGTAAACTCAGGTATTTAAGACATCAAATCTAAGACTGGCCGGCACTTGGTGGCAATCATTCAGACTTAATGAATTACAATGGTTTTAGAGTTTAAGGCTTAAGTCTATGTTTTCTAGAATAGTAATATTGCTATGGTGATGTCTTAGTTACTTTCCAGTTGCTGGGATAAAATACACGACACTCACAAGTTAAAGAAGGAAAGATTTATTTTAGCTCAAAGTTTGTAAAGGTTTTAGTCCATATTTGGCTGGCTCCAAGGCAGAGCAGGATAACAGAGTCCTAACAGAGGAGGAAAGAGCTCATGGAATGGCTGGCAGGAGGCAGCAAGATTTTTTCTTTCCATTTTTATTCTCTCCAGACTATAAGATTATTGATTGGTGCCACCTGCACCCAGAGTAGCTCTTTACTCTTTAGTAAATCCATCAGCCACATCTGGGGCTATGATAAATACTCAGTGGGCTAACCCAGTTTCACACACATAGGTGGTCTGCTCATCTCCTAAAATACCACCTATTAGTACACAAGGCTTTAGTGGGGGATATCTAGCTAATAAGCCATAGCAGGTGAATATCCATATTGCATATTTCAGATATTGAGGAAGGAACACTATGGTGAAAACCAAGAGTCTTCCATTGGATAAAAAACAACTGAAATGCTATTTGAAAGGAAAAGATCTAGAAATCCACACACCAAGAGGATTGATTTGCAGACAAATGTATGGTATCGTACTGACATATCCTTGCTTATAGAAAGCAATGCTACATGAACTGCCCGGCTTGTTTTGTTGCAAATCGTTGGAAGTAGGTACTGTGAATAATTTTTAAAGAACATTCTTAGAGTTTTGAAAACAGCGAACTTAACAACTGGTTAGCTGTTAAGTTTGTGTAGAGGAGAGCTCCTGCAGAAATATGGTGTCATTTGACTTATTTTCTGCCTCCTCATGCTCCAGCAAATAGAAACACAAAAGAGTAAATGTTTATCCTTATAAAATGCCTTTATTTTAAAGATAAAATAATTAGTGGTAGTGGGGGTTGGGAAGAGCTAAACTGACTAATTAGAAAAATCCACAAATGCCACGAATCTTAAAGATTAGAACTTGTAGCATCTGTCGACTAATACAGAATGCTTGGGAACTCCAATGAAAATGCAAGCTGAGAATATATATGGTGGAACACTGTGATTTGTTGCAATTATATTACATACATTAAAAACCACAGAAATGCCTCATGACTGAAAGCTTGAAACATTCTTATATCAGTTTTGCTAAGAAGAAATGCTGTTTCAAGACCTATCCATAAATCAGAAAAAAATATGTAACTTACACCAGTCTGGCTTTATTCTAAAACATACTACACAGATCTCCTTTCTATGCCTGTCCATGAGCACAGAGCAAGCTAACAGCACCCAAATACCAAAGCAATTCAGTTTGCTGGGTGCAAAAAAATGGAAAAATTTCATTTTACTATGCCTCCACCTCAGTAGACTGTCATTCAGAACAACATGAATAGCTTTATGATGTCTTTTTTTGCCAGAATTTAAAATATGGGGAACCTTAGGTGATTTATTACAATTTGTGGCCAGATCTGATAAGTTAGTTATTATAACAAATTAAAATTTTAGAAAAAGGCCTTCAGTAGGCAGTGAGGACTTCGTGCTCTAATTTTTATAGGCACTAGAAGGTCAAAAGCGTACCTTTCCCACAGCCATATATGGCCTGAGGGCCACTGGGCACTTTTAAATAAAAAGATGAATGTTCTGGTATGAGCATGCTCCTAGAATCCAGTGACGCTCTTCCTCAGGGTGGTCTGTAAATATTCTAAATCTTTGCTTACTATATAAAATTACAAAAAAGTGTTATCTTGCATCACTCACAGGCACTAGACTTCTTAAACTAGGCAATCCCTACTAGGCAAATCATTTGTGCAAAAAAAGAAAGAAGGAAAGAAAGCAAGAAAGAAAGAAAGAAAGGAAGGAAGGAAGGAAGAAAGAAAGAAAGAAAGAGAAAGAAAGAGAAAGAAAGAAAGAAAGAAAGAAAGAAAGAAAGAAAGAAAAAGAGAAAAGATGGTTTGCCTTGTTCTTTTTTTCTTTTCCTTTGGCCTAGAACTATCTTTTGGCTCTGTACATTCTGATTTATTTAAGAAACATGAGTTCTTATTCTTTTAAGTCAGGTTTATCAGATTTTCACTTTAAAGTATGGGAAAAATCAGTGTTCTACATGCAGTTTTGTCTGCCTCTCTCTCACTGCTACTTTGACTTTCTCACTGGCTTTACACTGTGTCTAACTCTGGAAAAGAGATTCCTCTCATCTTGTCTACCTCCTGGTCTTCCTTCTAAACCACCCTGAGTGCATGGGCAAAGGCCCAGATGAAGATGGGAAACACAAGAAGACACTTAGGAAAAAAGGACAGTATAGCTGGAGGAGAAATGGATCTATTTTGAAGTTAATGTATGAATAAGTGAAAATTGGGATTTTGTCAGAGCTCTATTATGTTGGCTTTTTTTATGCTTGTGGTCTAATTAATTGTATTTCTTTTAACTTGATGAAAATACAAACCACAATGTTGAACTAATACTGGCGTGTAGCCCAGCTCAATCATATTGTTAATGTCTTATGGCCATTTATTAGGATGTTTGCCTCAAATTAATATTACCTGGTGCCAAATGGTGAGGGCCAGACCAATATCTATATGCTCTCTCAGCTTTTAAAAAATTGAAATGCCCTGCCTGCTTGTGGCTCTGATTTTAAGAAGGCAAATTTGTGCATTTTGCTTCAACACATGTAATGCTGTTTTGCCAAATCAGATGTCTTTCCTCATGGGATAAAATTATAATGGCATTGCAAAGCGGTTCTCTTGAAACCTTCTAAAACAGATTATGTTCTTTAAAAACTTGATTCTTGACTTTGCATGTTTTAACGCTGCATTCCATTAAACCTGTGTTTGAAGTTACTAGGATTTGCTAAAATATTTGATAATGCCTAAGCAGATAAGAGATTATATGCTTTATGTATATAGTAGAAGGATTTGTTTCAGCTTGGATACAGGGTATTAATTGGCCACCTACAGTGAGCAATGTTTAATATTTTGCTCCTACCCCCTGGTTTCACTCCTTTTTTGCTGCTTTTCAGGCAGAAGATCATGTCTGTATTCACTGAGCTGAATTTGCTAACTTTCTGGAACACACTTAAACAATGTGTTCTACTTGTGTCATATTACATTAACTTCACTTCTAATGACAAGTTGTATATATCTGTAATAAATAGCCCCTCAGGGATCAGATCAAGATTAAGAGAGAGAAAGTAGACTGCTGGAGTTAAGTAATTTACAGTATCTCAGTAAATGCTTGCAAAGAAATTCTTGCATCCATAGGGCCAGTTAACAGCACTGGAGGGCTGTGATGCTTGTAGAATGTTAAACTCTAGTGGAAATCTCCAATCACCTGGGTTCAATTAAAAAAATAACCTTTAGACTCTGCAGTGTTTGATGCTTATGGTGCTTCTTATAACAGAGACTTACCAGCTTTTCATGGACCAAGATGGACACAAGGCAAAGTGGTGGTTAAGGAAAAAGGAGATGCTAGTCAGGAATATCTCCAGCAGCAGCCATGGAGCGGAGAAGAAGACCTTACTTAAACTGAAAAACTTTCTCTGACATGCTCATTCCATATCAAAGCCTTTTTAGTTAATTGAGATAATCCACAGAAGAAAAAAATCCAAATGTTTGGGGGAAAATACAGTCAAGTTGAGCAATTGGGTCTGATTAACCAAGACATGTGCAGGGCTGGATTAACAGTCTGTTTAGCCTGGAAGACTAGTTTCCTCACAAATGTGGAATTAAAATATTCCACAGTGCACCAAGTGAGTCATAACTCCTACAGATTCACTTGTAGGAATGGAAATATAGTATCACAGGATTTCAAATTTTTCCCTCTTCTCTTTCAAACCTGTCTATTCTAGTCACACATCCAAGTTTAAACATAGAGTCACTGTAGATGATTAGTATCTGAGTGATAGTCAGCAAATCTTGATGTACAGTGGACAGATTTCAATCACTACTATGACAAGTTCTTGGTGGGGGCATCCTATGAATCCAGGATGCTGAATGGTGTCTGATGTTTCAGGAAAAATGTGAGAAAGGTGATTTTGACCCAGTGATCTCTAAGAAGTTAGTTGATTTCTGCAGAGAGTTGAACCAAGAAAACACATGAAGACCTAAACTCAAGGCATTTGCAGATTTTCTTGTTGGTGAATTGGTGCCTGATGATTGAGCTGAAGTGAACTGAACATCAAATGTATTCTTATGCAAAAACTCAAACATTGAATTAAATGCCTTTAAAATCATGATCAGGGAAAACACAGTGCACCTGTGGCAGGTAGGTTTAACCACTGCCTCACATATGTTGGGAAGCATTGAAGTCTCTTATCATTTAGCCCTATGTCACACAAAGATGCAGGGCATTCCTGGTCCACTCTAATGCTACAACATCCCCAGAATGACCTGGGACGTTATGGGGACTTTTGAGAATCTTAAAGGTTTCCAGCATGGAAATACAAACACGAGGCATTCCAGGAGGACAATTAGTAGTCACCGTGCTTGTGGTTGTGGCAGAATGGTCCCTTACATAATGCTGATTAAGTGCTGTATCATTCTTGCTTCTGTCAAGGTGACAGGAGATGGCTCAGCTCTCAAGCAGGGGCCCAGTGGCTGCTAAGAGGTTCTGAATCTACCTCCCTTTTAATGTTGCTTTCACTGTGCAGCCTGTCAGAACACAGAAACCCATCCGTATCTCTTCCCTAGATTTGTCTGGTTCAAGGGAAATTTCAGAGAAGTAGCAACAACCAAAGCCTTAGCTTGGAGAAACTCCCCTGCCTGCTATCTGCTATGCCTCAGTTGCAGACACAGAGGACTTAGTGGATTTAAGCTTTGGTTTATAGGGGCCAGGAAGATCAACTGCTTTTCCTTCTACTTTTTACCTTTTCCTAACCATCTCTGCTATAATGAACCACAACTCATAATCTACTAGAATGAAAGGGATGGGGAAATTTGACAGAAACTTTTTATTCAGGAAGGATAAAAGAATTAATGTTTTTTGAAAAGACTATGTTCCCCCTTTATTCTTTGAATTGTGCATATATTTGTTTATCCCAGCTTACATTGAATAACTAAAAGATCTTTGTACAAATGAGAACTTCCTTTCCTTCCCAAAGTCTAGCTTTAAGTAGGTGAGATTGTTTCTGCTAAAGTTTTATTGGTCCAAATTGTTCTGAAATTTCTAGGGGATGTGAATGAATAACTTGGACCTGAAATACAATTATTACTTCCAACAGATATACCATTTATTTACTCCTATTTAAGAGTTTAGTTCTAATTATCCTATTTTTTATGTTCTCTTTATACATATAAATAAATTGTTAATTTCTATTTTTTCTGAACTTCATTTGAAATAGCAATAAAATAAAGCTTATGAAAAGTAGTGAAAAATCAATCAATTTTTGACATTTATGTAGACTATATTTGGGAGATCCCTAAGAACCTTGAGGCATACCCTAAAATATCTAAAATTCTCTTTTGAATCATCACCTCCACTGAAGAAAAGACATGAATGAATATATATATATATATATATATATATATATTCATTTTAATACCTTTCTTTTTCAGTGTTTCCAATTCAGCTCCAACTGATATTCTTTTCATTTGATATTTTTTTTGAAGGTACAGAACTGTAATGTGACTTCTAGAATTCTTGAAAATGCATCTACTTTTGGCAATCCAAGTCTCAAGGTTCCCAACTCTGTATCTCTGTCATAATTTCTGGTTCTGGCTTTGGCATTCTATCAAATCACATTTTCCTAGAGGAATAGATTAGTTCTATATAAACAAGTTATTTTTATCCAAATCAGTTTTTAAAACTTAAATTGAATTTTGTAATTTTTTTCAATATTTAAAAATTTTCAATAAGCCAAATGAGGTTTGACAAATTTCTGACTTTGTAAGAAATGGGCTTCAGTAGTAGTTAAAATATTCAACACGACAAATAAATAACATCTTGTGTCTGAAAAAAAAATGTGTAGTGCCTGTAAAAACTGACCTAATTTATTCTCAGCTAGTTATATGCAGAGAATAATGGCGATTTCTTGGGTTCCTTCTCATGTTCCTAAATCAGCAGGCAGTTCATAAATTGGACTTGGTTGGAGAACGACACATTAGCTTAGAGTGTAGCCTTATTTTTAGTCCTGACACATTTTTTGGTCTTGAGAAAAACACTTAACTAGCTGCTCTTTCACTTTTCCTGCTGTAAAAAGAAGATACGATAATAATCTGTTTCTTTCCTTTAGTGGTGTTAGGAGCAATATTTAGTTAAAAGTTGGAAAGTATGTTGACAGCTATAAGATAACATTCATAGCAGATTATTCATGCTCTTTCTGACTGAACACTACTGAAATATCTCAATAGAGCATACCTAAAGTAATTTTAGCATAAGAGCCAAGACTTCTGGTGATTAAATTATCATTTTGTGGCAGATATACACATAAAAAGTTAACTTCTCAGGAGCAGAAGAAAAGGAAAGAAATAATTAACATACTAGTTGCAGATATGCCATCATAGAGGTATTTCTTTTTCCTGGTGGTGGTGGGGATTTGAAAGTAGAAGGAATGTTGAACAAGTGACAAAATATAATTTTTGTGCATCTCTAAGTGATGGAGTTCACAAAGAGATATAACAGACTTTAATTATATATGATATTTTGATGTCATTGTATCATGTTAACTTCAGGACTGTAATCTTCATGGATGCCGGATTTTTCCATGTTCTCAGAGGCTTTATTCCTGTTTTTCATGCCCACCTTGGGATGCCAATATAAACAGGGAGTCCCCTTGGCCTCAAAGGGAGCTTTGTGCTTAGATTTGCTCCTTTGGACATGGAACAAACCGAAATAAGGGACATGAAGTTCTAAATTCCACCTGATTTAGTTGGCCTGCGTTTACAGATATTTCTCTAAAATGCTCCATTTTTTTCCATAATATTTTACTTTGTCATAAAAGGAAAAATAAAAAAAAGGGTTTCACTCAATGCACAATGTTTTGTGCTCAGGCAACAATAAATTTCTATGGGACTGCATAAGTACCAGACCTAATGGCTGTGTACATTTCACAAACCTGTCCAGTCTTTTTTTTCTTTCAAAATTTCAATGAAAATCGCCTTAGAGTTATATCAAGTGCAACCAAAATAAAGCAAAATAAGTTGCAAACCTACCACAAATTCAAGAATTCTGCGGACACCATCTAAGTTACTTTAACGTAAGATATAAATCCAGAGATTTCTCATGCCATCATTTTGTAAATAATTACAGTTCTGCTGAATCTGTTGTATAAAGTTTACATGGGAGGTTCAGTGCACCCTTGCTCTTGTTTAGAACATTCGGAACCACCCGAGAGCTGTTGATATATGACCATGCTGTTTCAGTGCCTAAGACATCTTACTACATGGGAGCATAATAAACAGGGGCATAAAGACAGGTTTGTACAAGCAGTTTGGAGTGACCTTTTTGGCAGCTGAAATCCATCTTGAGTACATGGTGCTGATGTGGACAGACATGTAAACTTAGTGTTGTTACCACAACTACTAGTTCTACAAATATACTCCAATGCCCAAAATGTACATCACTCCCAGGAAAGTGACTAAATGGAGAGGTGTAGCTGAGGAACAGCAATTCAGATAAGATCAAAATCTGTACATTACCAAGAAATCTCTGTGACTGAGTTAACACAAATGTTGAAAACATGGAGTTAGGTAGGTTTAATCCAACAGGCTATAAAGTTAAGATCTTTTTAAGAGTTTATTTAGATTAAAAGGTAAAGCTTGATTTTTTTAAAGCAATTGAAGTGTATTAGTTGCTTGCTTTTTAAAGTTAAAGTTGGCATAAGAATGGTCAAGTCAATGTGTTATACCAATATGTTTAAATTTATGTGCATAGATGTACATAATCATTTGGGAAATAAATCAGGCACTTGTGTAGTGAATTTGGACAAGTGGACAGAGTTAACTTGACTCCAGTATGGAAATACCTCTTCACCAATGAGATCAGCTCGGTCTCGAACCCCAATCCTTCTCTCCCAGCTCGGCTGTGGCTTTCAGGGAAGCCCTTTGGTTTAGCAAAATGACTTTGGCCTGTGTTTTCTCAAGGTGTAGAACACACCAGTGACATCAATTTTAGTCTCCGATGTGGTGGGTGCTTCAGAGCTTTTGGATTTCTTCCTTGTTGATTCAGACAAGCCTCTAATGAATGCACCTCTTGTTTCTTTTGAAATGACACACACTCTTTCAGGAAATGTTTTAAGCTTATCTTCAGTTACTATTTGTTAAAGATCTTTGAAGATGGCAGCCAGCACTTAATAGGAAATCTGAAACCAATAGAAGCATTAGGCAGAAAATAAACAAAAACGAAAACAAATAATGTTTCACAAATCATTAGAAATAAAGGTGAACATCGTGCCGGAGGTTGGGATAGGGGTGAAAGTTTGTTCCCTGCTCTTTTAGACACTATGAAAAGAAATTTGTCCTTGCATTCCCATTCTCTTGCCACCTACCTGAACCCTGCTCTCTGCTCAGGAGTGAAGTATGAGAGACTGATAAGGTCAGCAAGTTTGAGGAAAAAGGACAGAACTTGTCTCTAAGTTACCCAGGCAGTGTTCAAACTTGCAGCCCTCTAATGTCAGCCTCCCAGAATGCTTGGATTACAGGCATTCACCATCACAACCAGTTGAAACATCATTTTTAAGTCTCAAATAGTGATAACACCACTACTGCCATCAACAAACTTACAAAAGTCCTGGTAGCGCACAATGATCTATTAAATAGGAAAGAAACACAATAGTAGCATAAAGAGTTTTTGCATGTTAAGGACCTTATACTTCCAGGCAAGGGCAAAATCCTTCAAAGGAAATGGTCACTATAAAACACCCAGTAGGAAAAAAGACTGTGGACCCTGGGTTCCTTGGGGATTACCACAGCCCCTTAGTAACTGGTTCAGAAAAAATAAGTGTGCCTAACAAACTTAGGAAGGAGTGTTGTTTCTCTCTCAAGTGAAATAAATTGAAGGTCAGAATGCTTCAGAGTACTACAGCACTATTAGTACACTGCAGGTTCCCTGCTATTCTTTGGTTGTAGCTTTATCGGTGTGCACCTTCATCTTCTCATACTTGTAGCTACATCCTCACATCCCACATTCTACAAAAGAAGAGAGGAGGACCAAAGCAGCTTGCAGAACTCTACTGAAGATCTTCAGAAGCTTCACTGTATCAACTTCCTCCTTTAGGTCCTTATCTTCCTGTGGGGGGAGATAAGAAAGTGAAAGGCTTTCAGGTGACCTGACTGTAATAGAAGTAGAATGGATATAGACAGAGCTGTGAGCCTCAGGAATTTGAGAAAATTTTGTCAAATAATGCTGAATAAAAGGAGAAAAAAGTTAATTCATAACAGGAAAACACAAATTTCACAGACTTGAGTATTCTAAGTACCTGCAAGGATGCATGAAGCTAAGATGCCGGGGTAGCAGAATGCAGAGGACAGAGTTAAGACATCAGTCTGATTGTCCAGGGTTACTTTTGGGGGCTGGGAATGGTACAACCGATACCAAAGATGGCATCACTCTTCTTTTGGACAAAGAAGTAAATACTTTTCTGCTAAAATTTAAGAGACTTTTTAAAAACACATATATGCTAATTTTGCAAATAAACTTTCCAGGGCTTAAAGAACTTGTCACATACCAGGTTTTAAATATAATTTAAGGTATGAGTCTTCTGGGGAAGATCTACAAAAAAAATGATAAAATACCTGAACCCTAAAACACAATACCAAAACATTTTGTGATACATGGCAATCATAATTACAACAGCACAACGTCAGTAGTATGCACTGTCTGGGTAACTCCAAAAGTTCTGCACATTTTAAGTCATTGGTAGAAGATTTACATAGGTATCTGAAGAAGCTTTCCCAAAATACATAAGAATAAGAAATGAGGCCTCTACTTGATGCTTTCTTGGTATTCAGATCAGAAACCTGCAGACAAAATCTAAAGCTTCAAGACAAGTTTGACCTTAATAATGCAAGTTGGACTTGATCTTGATTGACGGAGAGGTGCAGAAAACGCCAGAAGTAGCTCCAGTGTTTATTAAACATTTGAAAACACACGACCTTGGCAACTTTTTAAAAACTTGGCTTCTTAGTTCGTGTTCGTGGAGATCACCAAGCTTCTTAATAAAGGTTTATTCAACTGTGTCGCTATTGACATCATCACGGCCCATCCACTTCTCATTACCAATGGACTAAAACAGTATTGTGTCATAGGTCAATTTTTATTAAGTCCATATTCCACAGTCGTGTTCAAAGACTCAACAAAGAGAGTTAGACTCAGTCAGTGTGAGATTTTCATTGGCAATGTACTAAATATCAATGCTGATTTTTCTTTCTTTGGCAGTTTATTATCTAACAGTGTGCTAACTGACCATGGTGCAGAAAATTAAATCCATAGGCCAGGTTGTCCTTCAGGGAATGGGGAAAACAAGACACTATTATCAAGCATCACTCTCCAAAATCAAAGCTTTTCCCAAAGTGGTACTCCGTGCCAGTATTTTTCCCCCTGGCTCAAAGACCTGGATTTGCAATGGAAATGAACATGGATACAGGGTCTTTAGTAATTCATCAAAATCACTTATGCCATTAGCTAACATTAGGACTGAATTAACACACGTCTGTAATGCAGCCAATCCAATAGTGTTGAAATGAAGATTGTTCCCTGGGTGAGACACATGTGGGGAAGAGATGACAGCAGAAACCACAGTGGCCATTGTCTGTGCAGTAAACTGTCCCAACACAGCTTAGAAGAGGAAGAAAGGAAAATACTCAACAACAGAATTTCAAAGTAGAGCCGCAGATATACTAATGATAGGGAATGAAGCAATCAGAAAAATTATTACTACAGAAGTCACAAGCCCTGTGAAACTGAAGGAAAGAACCGTAAGCTGTAATGGTTCTTGCTGATGGTGGCTGCAGTTTCAAAACGCAGATCAGATTGCAGGGGGGCCCCTCTTGGAAAAGCAGCTATTCTGAATAGCTGTCATTTGCTCTGTCTTCAGAATATTTTGGGATAGTATGCAGAATGTATTTATTATGTATATATACAAGAGGTGATCGAAATATACAGTGGATGTTTAAATTTTAAAAATGTGTTACAGTAAAAGGCACATTACCATAAATCCACCCTAAAGTATTCACTCTCATTTTGAACACACTTGTCCCATTATTCTTTACTTTTCTGAAGTAAATGGAAGTCCTCTTTAGTGAGTGTCTTCATGAGGTGTGACAAAAAATACGGTGATTACTGCTGCCCAGAGCTATGCAGCAGAAAGGCAGGCTCATAAAAACATTATTTATATAATTTGGGTTTGTTTGTGAAAATATACATATCTCTTTCAGGAGTCCTTATGCCTTAGCCTGATGTTGCAGACATGCCAAAATCGTATATCAGCCTTATCTCTTATGCTGTACGATTTTATGTGCTCCTGTCTGACATACTATTTTCAGTCAGACGAGTCTTCATATTGTCTTCGAGAAGCCGCACAAACATTCTGTTAAGGATGGTGGTTCCATTATGTTCCCAGCTGGAACGCTCTGCCTATTTCTCTTCATCCTTTTAAGCCTTTCCTGAACTACCTCAAAGTCTAATTCCATGAAATAATTTCCTTATGTTGATTAGGCTCTGCTGTGATCTCTAAAAGAAACCCACTGTCATCACCATTCATAGGGCACTAAATTATAACCTATGTTGAGTTTTTATGTAGTAGCAAGCTTTCCCTCCTTCCTCCAGATGAATTATACCCTGCATGAGGATGGGGAACCGTGTCCCTTCTACTTCATAGAAAACTGGAGATAGAGCTATGCAGGTTCTAACAATCGTTACTCTCGAAACCAAATCTTATTTCCAAAGTTGTATTTTTGCCATCTTTTTTCCCACATTAACACTTGGACCTATTATAGAATTGGTTCAGTTTATTTCATAATTTTTCAAAATTGCCTGTGTCATTAGTGAACAAATTTTGAAGCTTTTTATGGTGTATCTCAAAGCAACTGAAATTATGGTAGCTTCCCGAGAATAGGAAAGCTGATAAGATTTTTGGTTTTTTGCATTTTAAAGATGGTATTGTGCAATCTAGAGATATTGAATGTTTTTCTAAGGATATCTCTATGTTAGAGGCAAGGCTTCTAATTTCCATTCTCAAAATTACTGAAGAATATAATATTACAATCAGTAATATAAATCTAGATTTCTATACTCAGATTTTTCTGTGAATCTAAAAAAAAAGAAACATTATCAGAGGCAAGAGTTTTACAGGAGTTACTGTGTAAGTTACAGGGGCCCCACCTATTCCCTGATTGTTCATTTTCTTACTATTTTTGGTTTCTTCCCCCAGGTTTACAAATGAAACTCAGAGTTGTTGAACTTTCAAAGTGAAGCTTCTTGCACAGTTTAGCTATCTTGGTGGCATTTTAATAGCATTAAAACTGCCACTGATGGTTGCTTTTTCTATTCATTTCCACAATACAAACAATGTTATTAAAAGTAAACTGTCAGAGATATGCTTACAAGTTGAGTCTTTCAAATCTTGCCCCACTTTCCTTAATACAGGAGAAGTCAGTGGCAGAGGAGAAGCTCTGCACCACTACCTGAGACATCTGGAAGGCCTTTTCCACTTGCACGGTCAAAGTCTTGCTTTTTTCTTCATTTATTGACTGAATCAAGATCAAGGGCCAGCAATGAGAATGGTGTCACTCACGCACCCACCTGCTTGTGAGGGATCCATTTCTCCTCACCCCTTACAACATAGGCAAAGATGGGTCCATTCAAAGCAGCCAAATGACTCATGGGCCACCTATTGGGAGAGCATCTGTGTTCTAAGTGGTAGCAAAGAAGCTAGTACTTAGAACTGCCAAGATTAAGTAAAGGTCATGCAGTGCAATCTGAAAAAATTGTTAATATGCCCTGTGCAATATTTGGCATATAATTATGCAAAAACTTTTTCATTGTGTATTAGAAACTCTGATTTAGATGACCATACTCAATTGGCATTTGCTTAATCTAACAACTTTAGTTTCTTCATTCAAGACCTAGTTTGCTCAGTTTTTGACAACGATTCCAGATAAGTCAGATTTCTGTCCAGTAGATCTGCCTTTCACTCTTTCCTGGATGTTGCTGCTCTGCAATTGAGGGATCCACTGGAGCAGTGCCAGAGCTGATCTGCCACATAGGTCTACGAGAGTGTCCTCAACTTCTGCCCACATGCAATGCAGAGAAGGATGGTTCAAGGTAATACAGCCCAAGTGTATCACTTTCCTTTCTCTCTGAGTCTCTGAGTCTCTGTGTCTCTGAGTCTATCTGTCTCTTTCTCTCTCTCTCTCTCTCTCTCTCTCTCTCTCTCTCTCTCTCTCTCTGTATTTTTGAGAGAGGATATCATTATGTAGTTCAGGCTGCCCCTTATACTCTATGTTGCCCAGGCCGGCCTCAAACTCAGTTTTTCTTCCTCAAACCCCCTAATGCTGGGATTATAGATATGAACCACCATATCTGACTCAAAGTATCATTTTTATGCAGTGTTTTAATTGTTATGAAAACAAACTAGACTTTGGATACTGCTTCTGACAATAATTGAATTTTGAAATATTTATTATTTAATTCATGAGTAATTTTTTTCCCTGTAACTCAAAAAGATAGTTTAACAAATCTCTTAAAATTCCACAGAAAAATAAGGAACATTGTATTCAGCAACATAAACTGAGATTTTTTTTTTTTTTAAAAAAAACACACTGGACTTGCTTGCTAAGGAAATTACTGGAATTGCCATTGAAAAAAATCAACACTTTAGAGAAGAGATTTGTGAGTGGTTAGAATTTGGGTTCACATGGGCATATTAAACCTGTGCATTGATGAGAAAGGTAGAAATGCCATGCACTGTCTCCCTTATCCCTAACATCTACTGCAGAGAAGTGTCGAGCGTCACATCCAAACGTTATAGGGCTCATTATAGGGCTCTGGATTTAATCATGGTGCAGAAAGGTTTTCTTTATAGTTTTTACTGAAAAACAAAACAAAACAAAAATCCCACATACTTTATAGACACAGAATATTTCTAAAATAATTTTAGAAATGATTTTAAAAATAAAGGTACAGCTTCTTGATCAAGCTAATTGAAGTACTCTGACAACTGACTAAAGAAAACCAATTCTTGTTTAAATGGAATTTACTCATTTTAACAAGTGTTGATTGGGTGTCTCTTATATATATTGTTAAGGCCCTGCATATGCAACTAAGAATATAGCACAGAGGAAAATATACACAAAGTTTCCTTCCATGGCACTTTCTACTATTTGGGAGATGGATGCTGATAAGTGGAATACATAGTTTGATAAATTACTAGCCAGAAGAAAAACTGAGAGTAATAGGAAAGATAGTTTTGTGGTTAACTGTTTGATTGACCTTTTGTTAATCATAAATTGACATTTGTTGAAGACACCGTGCTGTTGAAAAGCATTTCCAAATGATATACAATGAATGTTCAATAGATGTTCAGTGCCCACTGTGTGATTTATGCGTGATTTATCATTCAGTGTCATTGTATCATTATGTATTCAGTCCATGTATCATTATGTGTGATTTATCATTCAGTCACAGTGATGCATGCCTATAATTCCAAACTTGAAAGATTAAAGCGGGAAGACTGCAGCAATTTCAAGGGCAGCCAGTACTACATAGTAAGACCGTGTCAAAAGAAAAAAAGAAGAGAAAGAGGAAGAAGAAGAAGAAGAAGAAGAAGAAGAAGAAGAAGAAGAAGAAGAAGAAAAAGAAGAAGAAAAAGAAGAAGAAGAAGAAGAAGAAGAAGAAGAAGAAGAAGAAGAAGAAGAAGAAGAAGAAGAAGAAAGTGAGAGAGAGGGAGAAAGAAAGAAAGAAAGAAAGAAAGAAAGAAAGAAAGAAAGAAAGAAAAAGAAAGAAAGAAAGAAAGAAAATCATTTTAGACACTGGCTTTCCATTTTTTCGTTATTCAAAATGCCAAAGACAATATTAAGTTGAACAGTCCTCTCTCCTAGGGACATCTGGAGAAATACTGTTGTGGAAAATCTCTGCAGCTCTGAAATCTAGATCTCCAGCATACTCCTCTCCTGGCTTATTCTCTGTTCCTGACCTTGAGTCCTTGAAAGAGCTCTTCAGGATGATCAGCTCACCTTGTCATGTACTCAAAATAAAAACAAACCAAACAAAGCATGTTACTTAATATTTACCATAGGCAGACACAAGATGCCACAGTAAAGATGAGAAATGTGTTTAAGATGAAGTTGCAATTGTAGAAGAAGAAAGGTAGAAAACATAAGTGTGAGAAAGTTTAGACAGTAGAGTGTAGGTACGGGAAGAGAAACTTGCCAAGCCTAGTCTAGAAGATGTTTCTCTGAGAAGCGTGGCTTGTTTCCCCACTTTTACTTGGGCAAATAAGAGTATTTTTTCAGGAAGGTCAGCATCTTCAGGAGCTCTGAGACATGAGATATTTGCACTCCCAAGAAGTCCAAAGGAACTGAAAACACCCAAGTGAGTCTGGGGCATAGAAACTACAGCAGAGCTGAACACTGGTAAGGCTGGAGTCAGGACTAGTGGGGTAGTGTCTAAGGATTTTGAGCTTTATTCCAAAAGCAATAAAAACTGTTTGCCCAGTATAGACCTCTCAGGCACCACATGGAATGGATAGTGTCTCTTTGTATGCTAATTTCACTATCAGCTTCACAGGTAGCTCCCAGTCTAGCATTTTATCATCCTTTGATCTAGCACATAATAAGAGTAATAATATTTATTGAGATACTTTTATTATTCCCTATTTGAAGGTAAGATAATTGAATCACTAAAAAGGGAGCTATCTTGTCCAGGTTTACACAGCTGCTAGTGTTGAGCTAGGATTCAAAGCTTTACCACTGTATTTTCTTTTTTAGTTCTATGCACTGTATTTTCATTTTTAGCTCTCAGGTGGTACCAGGGCCCCAGTAGGTGCTCAACATAAGGATGCATTATACAGACCAAAAGTAGCCACCTGCTAAGTGCTTTGGAGGTAGTGGTGGTTATTTCAGTTAGTGAAAGTATTATTGCTCGTTAAGTTGAACCTGGAGATGAGGGAGGAAACCTGTGTGCCGCTTTGAATTTGGATGTTTTACATAATCTCTTACTAATATTATAATAGCTGCTTATCCCATGAGACAGTTAAACCCTCTCGGGGGAGGGGGGACAGATTGACTTTGGTGAGAAGACAAAAGAGAGTTAGAACAAGACAATCTTCTAATTACTGAGACGAGTAGAACATGGGAGAAAAGAGATGGATAGTGAGTCCCTATGATCCTGTCTTGGGAAATGTGATCAGATTGAGCTAGTGGTGCTTAGCACACATCCTTTCAAACACAAACACACAATAAGAACCCACACTCACGATTCTAGCAGAGGTGGCCTAAAGTGGGGAGGGTTGAAAATTACACAGCATAGGAACTAATCCCCCCAGTGATAGATGCCTATTAATAACAAAAGGAGTTGTTCTAAATTTATTTCTTAAATCTCATCTGTTTTCAGTACAGTTTCTATTTTTTGCACTATTTTCTTTGGCTTTGTTTACCTTCTCCCGCAAGGCAAAGACCCCACAGATGCAGAGGCATGGGGTTTTGTCCATGCCAGGTCCATCCTGATGGAAAGGACATGACCATTTCCAAGAGAAGGTAGAGGGCCACAGATAAGCAGGTAGACAAGTTGCAAGCTGCAAAAGTTGTTCTGATTCTTCCAAGCACTCTGTCTCAGGAAGGATGTTTTGGAGCATCTGCTTAAGAAAGTTTCATATTTTCAGTGATATGGAAAATGAGCTCCCAAAAAAGAGAAATGAAAGTCATAGTGTGAGGAATAGTGAAGGCCTGTGACTTGAGGATTTGTTTACAATGCTTTGGGTTCACTTGGAAACAGCTTTTTGTTGTGTAGCTAACATTATTTGGAATAACTCTAGCAAATGAATGTTTTAATCAGCCAATTCACAACTGGTTGAAGGTTATCAATGGGAGGAATTGTTTGCCTTCTTACAAAGTTTGTTTTGGATGTTTGGCTGCTGACAGCTGAAATTGCTTCAATATAGGATGACTTTTATTGGGGGTGACCTTACAACTCACCATATTAAATCATAAATGTAACTGATGTGAGAGAACTTGTCCTCCTCCCTGGTGGAGGAGGCACAAAATCACAGTGTAAGATGGCCCTGGGTGAACAGATGTTTGTCCTTTCTGGATCACCAAGAGCTACTGTAGATGAGGGATAGGGAGACATTACACAGAATTTCATGTGGACATTCATGGAGAAATTGTCTGAATTAACCTGACTTTAAGCAAAAGGGCAACAAAAGTCTTAATTTAAGAGCATCATTCTCCTAAACAAGCAGTGCAATTCAGCAATCAGTTTGCTTAGCCCATGAGACACCTCGGAGACCCTCATTAAAACAAGTGACCAGCTACTGGGCTTCAAACGTCTCGGGATCCTGGAGGTTACCTGCCAAGCCCTTTTGGGGTACCTTTGGAACCCACCTCGAAAATATTTCCTTTTAAAATATGTCCTTTCCGGATAAACTTGACTTGGTAGAGGACTAATGGGGGCAGGGAAAAAGGTCACAATTTCAGCTGCCTACTGGACTTCTGCAGAGTCCTTCAGAGCTCAGTGTACTTTTAAAAGTTGTATGCTAAACCAAACCAACAACAGCAACAACACAAGCCATTCTACTGCCCGCACCTTCCCCCTCCTCCCTGAGAAGAGAATGCTTAGCATAATAAGCTTTGGACTGTCGGTGTGAGTTGTGTTTAAAATTCCTGTTCCTTATCTTATTTACTGATTGATGGGAACATGCCTTCTAAGGCCTTCCTCCCCTGTCATCCCTCCCACGCAAGAGAGAATCACTTGACACTGGGGACATTAGAGGACACACTGGCTCCCTTGTTAAATCCCGATTGGCTCTGTAGCTAGTAGCTAGCTGGTCGCGCAGACCCCTGGCAGCGTCTGCATTGTGTCTTATCGGAACTACCTGAAGAGCCCGGCCACCCTGTGTGGCCTTCTTTCTTCATTTAAAATCCACAGAGGAAAAAAAAAAATTTTTTTTTTTGGACAGAAAACTCCAACTTATGGCAAAAGGCATGCGTGTGGCTTTATTTCTCAATTACCTTTCTTCTTAAACAAGGCTCTCTTGGTTTTCCCAAAATAAATAAATAACTAAACAAAAAAAAAAACTCCGAGTTATTCTCAAAGAGATTGCGTTTTTAAAAAAATCAAATGATTTGCTACAGCCAGTCTGTTTTGCGGTGTTTTTTCTTTCCTTGTTTTTCTTTTTCTGCTTCTTTTTTTCCCCCCTGTAGATTCTGAAAAGAAATAACCGGCTGCAGGCATGGCCTGTGGCTTGCTGGTCGCGCTCCTTGGGTGGTCTGCGCAGACTTTATGATTTATTCAGCTAATGGGAAGGGAGCATGACCCCCAGTGGCCACAGAGAGAGAGCTGCATGTGGGTTTAATGCTTTCACCACAAAAATGTCTGCTATGACTAAGCTCTGTGGCTGAAGTCACTGTCTGAATGGTGCTAAAAAGGAACTTAGGCATTAAGTGTGCACTATTTACTATAGATCGGCTCTTGGGATTAGGCCAAAGGGTTCGTACTCAGTTTCAAAGAATAGCATGGAAGCTGCTAGAAAAATTAGAGCTGTGCAATTTATTTTTACCAGTCTCCCTGGTGAGTTACCCGGTGAAGGATTTACCTCATATGCTTTCTCCCCCTCCCCTCTGTAACTAAAGAGTCATTTAAAACGTGCCAGCTTGTGCGTTTTATAGGTTTATTGTAGAGGTATCCCTATCTTTTTTTTTGTTGTTGTTTCGTTTTTCACAGCCATGAATCACTGTGTTATTGTTCTTTAATGTTAATGCGAAATGGCAAAAGAATGCTTAATGTTGAGAGAGAGAGAGAGAGAGAGAGAGAGAGAGAGAGAGAGAGAGAGAGGAGGGAGCTGCAGAATGCTGTTCCTTTGCAGCGCACTCCCCTGCCAGAGAGGCCTCTTTGATCCAGCCAGGGTCCCCCTCCCTGTCAACTCATTATTGGTGCAGAGGAATGAACACTTTTTGCTGCATGTTAATTCTTTTACCGTGAGGAACGGGCTCGATAGAGGAGGGAGGAGGGAGACGAGGAGACCTGTTTGGGGATTCTGACGAAGATGAATGATCTTTACAGTCAGTATAATACCTGCTACCAAAGTTCTAGCACGTATGCTCCTTTCTGGTGGGCTTTACAAGTGTGCAAAATGGAGCAGGGAGTCTCTTTGATGTCTGTAGCTCAGGTTTCTAGGTCCAAAATACAGCTAACACTTTCAGAATGTTCCTCCAAGATATTTTAGACTTCAAGGTCCAGAGAGAACAGCCCAGCTGGTCCAAGTCACTGGCTTGCAAACATCACAGGCAGAAAAGCCCCAAGTTTCTTAGTTGCTTGGCATTTGCAGCTTAAACCAATTGAAAATTACTAGAATTTACCTCTGTGCCAGTCGGAGTTCAGTACTATGTGTATGTGGGACCTTTCCCCAACTCCGTAAATAGACTAAGAGACTTTATTTTCAGTTTCTGCTCCAAGTATGTTATCATGAAAACATTTTTTCCGTATTCTGATTTCTTTCTGTTTTTTTTTTTTTTTTTTTGTTTACTTTTTTCTGTCTCTTTTTTTTTTTGTCTTTGACAGTACCAGAGATTGAACCCAGGCACATCCTACCCCTGATCTATATCTCCAGCCCCCCATCCTTTATTAAAATTTGAGACAGGTTCTAAGTTGCTCTAGTGGGACATAAACTTTAGATCCTCCTGCCTCAGCTTCCCCAGTACTAGGCTTCTAAGTAGATGCTACCATGCCCAGTTGCAGTTTCTTAAAATGAGGGCTCAGCTTGATTCTGCTTTAAGCCTGAGTCTTAGTCTAGTCTTACACGTTAGATAGGACTTTGTGGTCCTAAATAGTTGTCCAACAAGGCAAAGCTTTGTTCCTCATCTATGAAACAGCAGTTCATGGGCACTACATCAGTGGGAGTAGCTACTGAGTCTAAGAGAGCAGCAGTTATCAGAAGAGAGTGCTTGACATTTCCCCAGGGCCAAGCAGATAGGCAGAGTCAAGAAAGCCGCTTCTGTAAGCTATTCCTTTCTCCCTGAAGGTAGGTGAAGAAAAACAAACACAGAAACTTTTTCGTCTTCCCACTGTCCTTTGTTTCCTGTCTCCTCTGTATTTTACAGATCCAAAGAGGACCTCTTTCGTAAGTGTTGACTTATCAGTAGTAAGTCTACTGAGAATAGATAAATGATTACATTTGAAACCAAGCAAAACATAGGATGCAATGTAACATTCTGTAGTTGATCTTAGAATGGAAAATAGATGGTAGTAAAACACCTGGAGAAATTCCAGTAAAGTCTGGTATTTAGTTAATAGTATTGTAATGGTGTTAATTACTTAGTTTGGATCAATGTGTCATAGTTATAGATGATGTGAGTATTAGGAGACACCAAGTAAAATATCCGTGGGAGCTCTCCGTGTGTTTAGCGTCTCTTCTGTAAGCCCAGTGTTATGTAACAGACACTCATTGTCCGAAGTCTGACTTATGTGGGGTCCTGATTGCTAGTTTCCATCTCTTCCCCGTGCTCATCCAAGCTTACACCCCAAATCATGTCCCAAAAGTGTGTGCAGAGTTCATTTGCGTAATACCCAGAGCTTAAAGGATTTCCAAAGTCTCCAACTCTGAGTGTCTTGTTATTCTCCCAGAACACTCACCAGTTATCCACACTGTGTTACATACTGCGCTGAGCAATTTAGACCCATTTTGGGCTCAATATAGACATTATTTTATACAAAAGCAAAAGTTTATAGATAAAAGCAGCAGAATACAAATGGTGATGATATGAAATATTACGTTGTTTTGCAATACACATTGTAGGTTATTTTACTGTATGGATCCAGGTCTGCTGTGATGATTTTGCCAGATACTATACTTCCAGCACTTAGCAGAAAACCACGCATGATTAGAACTCGGTAAACATTTTTGGAATGAATGAAGGCCGGTACCACATTTCAGATGTACAGAAGTTCCCAGCTGTAACAAACAGGAGAGTTTCTTTATGACAAAGGTTCAGTGAGCTCTGAGTATTGTATTATTTTTCTTTTCCTCTGTCCTGCCAGCCTGAATCAAGAAGGCAGGATGAGTAATGATCACAGGAAGATGCTACCTGAAATATAGCTGCCTTTCTGTCCAGTTTTGGGAAAGGGGTGTTTGTGGCATTATGCACTCATACTTGATAGAGCTCTAGTGACAGAGAGGGAAACATAAGAAGAAGAATTCCCAGGCAATGGGGATAATGAGGGGCAAAGAAATCTTGCCCTCTGGTGTGGGTTTCCCATCTTAATTGGTCACCACCCCAAACCATACTGGGCAGATGGATCTGCAGCAGGGCTGCTCCTGTCCACAGCTGTGTGTTTCTGGCACACAGGTGTTTCAGCTTTATTCAGCCAGGAAGCAGCTTTTCCCCCCACATCATTTTCAAGGGAGGGAGTTTTGGGAGGTGGGAACACCCACGATTGTTTCTCAGAATAAGAAGGAGGCAGGGTTGGGGGAGGGAGCGTAGCCCACCCACTGCTTATAGATTCTGCCTCTTTTCCTGCTGGTCAGCCTTATGCTGCAAGGTGTAAATCAGAGGGCAGATGCATGATCTGGGAAGTTTTCCAGATGCACGTTGCACAAAGACCCATGTGTTCTCATTGTGTGGAAATAACATGCCATTGGAGCAGTTCTGGGACACCAGGCCTGTGTTGGGACATGTCATCCTGTCTGCACGTCTTCCACTTAGCCTAGAATGATGTTGCAGATGCAGGGTAAGAGCTTGGAAGCCAAGGGAGTGGGCAGTTAAGAAAAGCAGCCTTGTGCCTTCATGGAGTTTGCAGACAGGTCTGATGAGCTGCTCTAAGGAGCCCAGTGCCAGACGGTGCCTGCCAGATGTGCTTGTGTGGGGAGGGACTCTCCAAAGTCAAGGGAAGTCACTCACAGCCAGCAGTGCACCAGGAGCCTCTGGGGTCCTGCTCCTCACCATTAACTGCTAGCAGCTCCAAACAGGCAGCAAATATTCCGAGTGCCAGTTCCTGCTCATGCTATCTGTCACTGGCTCTGCCTCTGTCCGGCCTGTGCAGTTAAGCTGATTATATGCACTCCCCTCTCTTTTTTGGAGGAAATTTTCTGGACAGAATCTGTCTGCAAGTGAATTGTTTTTATGTAAATAAATCATATACTAGGAGGTTACATTAACTTTCGGGTCATTTGGGTGATCTTTGCTTATTTCCTGCCCCCCCATCTGGAATTAATATTGTACCCAGAAACCTCTTAAGGGAGGTCTTATTGTTATAGGGAACACACATTTTCAGTTGTCTGATTTTTCTTTTAGTTGGATTCTTTCTTTTTCCTTTGAATAGAATTGTTTTCCTCTTTGGGTTTGGAATAGTAATTATCCATTATCACCATTTCCTTTTGATTCCTTCCTTCCTTCCTTCCTTCAGATTTTCTAGGACCCAGTTCTGTTTTCTTTTGGCAATTGCTCCTGCAGTTTACTTTGAATTTCTTGCTCCTTCTGACTCTTATTATATCAGGTGAAATCTGTTTGTAGCTACTGCTGGGAATGTAAAAACTTACATTCCAGCTCAGTTGTTGTCATAACTTTTAGCTAATATCATGATACAATCATTCATTCTCTCAGTAACAGTTTTTTCTTTCTCTTCCTTGAGGTAATAATTCCATTGTTTGGCATTTGGAACAAGCCACCCAGATTCCTATAGGAAGCTAGCATATAAAACACAATTAATTAGTGAGATGGGGAATAGAGAGCAAAGACAAACAGGCCAGGAAATAGGCTTCAGATTCTGCAGAGGATATTGCCCTCAGCCCCAAAGACTCCAGAAATAACCATTAATAAGGTTATGAGCTATGGAAATTCCATTCTCCGGAACCCATTTGAGGTCATAATTCAGCTAGAAATTATCTTGTTTTTTCTGGCTTGCTTTCCCACCCTATTTGCAATCCTGTTTTCTAGTCTCCCTCAAAACCACTAAATAAATCCCAGATATTTAACTCTATTAAGAAAAATAAATGTCTTATCCACCTGTTAATAGGATTCAAATGCTAAGGCGGTTGAGACCTGAATGTACTTTATCCCACCCACTTCTCAACCCAGCAATAAACAGTAGAGGAAGAATGTGTTAAAATGGAACTGTGTTTTTGTACTTTAAGAAACTTCCACCTGAAACCTTTTAAATTTTCGTCCTTTGCTACAAAGAGAAAAAATTTTTTTTTCTAAGCAAAACAAATACCACCTGGTACCAAATTAGAAACTCACTATAATAATTGTATGTTTCTAATCTTTGTCAAATTCTATATTACATGGCACTGTAGATATTTTATTTCGAGCCACAGTTAAAAGTATTGGACAAGATTGTGGACACCAAAGAGAAAATAGCTTACTTAGGGATGGTGGTACCTGCCCTTCCTCAGTACTCCAGGATGCTCAGGCAAGAGGATCACAAGTTTGAGCCTAATCTGGGCAATTTAGTAATTTAACAAGAACTTGTCTCCAAATAAAAACATTTTTAAAATGGATGGGGGTGTAGCTCAGTGTGAAGGCCTTAAGTTCAATCCCCAGAGCAAAAAGTAAACAAGCAAAGAAAGAAACAGACAAACAAAAACAAAGAGCAAGGCAAACAGCTTTTCAGTGGCACTGTCTTTATAATATTCTAAAAACCAATTAGAAGTCCTGAAGAAATGTCTTAAATTAATAGATAAGTCGAACTACGTTATTGTTTTCCATTCATCATAGAAGTTATTTTTGCATTCACTTAACAGATACTAATATTCTTTGGTTTATGATGTGCAGAGTATTTGTCCATGTATTGTTGTTTTTAGGTTCAAATCTACGTAGATCACTACCCGTGCCATCATTGCCAGTGTGAGGAACATTGATCTATCCATGCTGGCACTATAGATGTAATTTTGCAAAGTCAAAACCTGAAAGCGGTTCATGAGATTCATAACAGGTAGCAATCCCCAATTTTGTCATAGGATGTAATTAAGGGAAACTTTGGAATTAAAGCGTTTGGAGGTATTTGCTTTGTTACCAGTAAAAAGCAACCTTTAAGTAGTTATGGAGAATTTATAAGCTTCTTTCTCACTTGAAAAATGGGTTAATAATAACATGTTCCTCATGAGGTCATTGTGAGGATTGATTCTGCAAAAAGAAAGGTACAATGCTCCACTGAATGATGTTTAGTGGGAAGTCAAAACAGTGTGAAAACTGAAGTCTAATGAATAAACTGTACAATCTGAGAGATCTCACCAGCTGTCAGTCACTAGATTTGTGAATGAACAACATCATGGGTTGGGTTGGTATAATGTAGTTTTTAGTTATTTTGTATTCTACTTGGAGATAAGGTTTCATGAGTTAGCAAAAAGTTATTTCTTACAAAGAAGTGGTACAGAGAAGAAGGCCGAGAGCTGTTGGTTAAGAAAAATTGAAGTAAAAAGAAGTGATGGTTGATGGATGGATGAGTCACAGCAGAATGCAAATTCACTTGTGAATTGGAACCACAATGCAAATACATCACCCTCCAGCCCTTTTGATAAGAACTAGTTTCTAAGTTATTTCAGTCATTGCTCGAAGCAAAACAAAAGATGGAAGTAGGTAAGGCAAAACTTTATTTAATAATGTAAAAGGTACAAGACTCGTACAAGAAACATAATTTTCAGGAGGAATGAATTTAAGAGACCATATGAATCTTGATCAATGCTCACAATGTACAAGCTGTGGAAATTTGACCACTATAGTTAGATCTATCATTAAACCATCCAACATATGATTATATGTGTCTGATATATTTTTAAGCAACTGAATTGGTAGCTATCATGACACTGTAGAACATCTCAAAAATGCAAAAAGAGTGAGTTCAACTTCTAAAGGGTTATTGTTTGCCAAGCTGGCTTGTGCTTTATGTGTACCCTTTCTCTCTCCTTTTTTTTTTATAATACCTGTCTTAGTCCATTTGAGCTACTATAAGAAAATACAATGAATAAATGGCTTATAAACACGAGAAATTTTGTTTCGGACAGTTTTAAAGCATGGGAAGTCCAGCATGAAGACTCTGTAACTGGGAATGGTAATGCATACCCATAATCCTAATACTCTGGGAGGCTGATACAGGAGAATCTCAAGCTCAAGCCTAGCCTGGACAATTTAAGAGACTCAGCTAGATACTGTCACAAAGCAAAACGTTTTTTAAAAAGGGATAGCTTAGTGTGAAAGTCTTAAGTTCAATCCCCAATGCTGCCCAATTAAAAAAAAAAAGAAAGGTTCAGCAGAATTAGTTTTTGGGAAAGGCCTGCTTGCTAGATCTTAGACAGAACAATAGCTTTTTTCCTTCTATGGTGAAAGGTAAGCATCTCTCTGGCCTCTTTTGTAAGGGTACTAATCCTACCCATGAGGGTTCTGCCTTCGTGATGGATCACCTCCCAAAGGCTCTGAATAGCATCACTTTGGTGATTAGGTATTAACTTTGAATTCTGGATAGAAACATTCAGGCTAGAGCAACATCCCATGTTCCCTTTCCAGCCCAATCCTCTCCACCTTTACATCTACAGAGGCAGTAATGAAATGAAAGATGTAGCAAAAACATTAACATGAGCAAGGAAAGGAACAGATAAAATCACAGAGTAGTAAGGTTGGAAAGAACCTGAGAAAGATTGACCCACTAGCTTTGCAGATCAGAAAATCTTGAATCATCCAAAGCCACAAAATTTTAGTACAATGTCTGATAATAGGACTCAGGATTCTTGGATCCATTGTTCCCAGCTATTTCCTCATTTTAGTTTGGTACCCAACTGGCCCCAGTTCCACCTTCACCAGACATATCGATATTTACTGTTAGGGTAAACCAAGGCACGATTGAAACCACTGAGACAGGCAGAGTTAAGGCAATGTGAATGAGGACTTAATTGCAGACTGGGTGTTCCTGGCCAAGGGTGAAAAAACCATTGGTCCTGAGCAAAGAGTGAGAGCATGTTTTATAGGGAGTTTAGATAGGAGACAGGGATACTGCTGAAGGGAAATGAAAAAGTTTGGTTTGCTGAGTCGGGGGTCCAGGGCTACTTAATAGACAGGGTAGTGTGGGGTACAGGAGGTGCTGGCAGGTGCAGCATGTCTCTTGTAGTTTTTCACAGACCAGCTCTCTGCAGGTTGAGCGAGTGAGGCAGCTGCTAGCTGGTTGAGCTGCTGGGGGAAGCTGCGGACTTCCTGTCGAATGCTGTGCTCCTGCAGGGGTGAATAACAGATCTGCTTGGGAGTTTTTTCTCCTAGCTGGGCAGGGGTCTAGTTTGGAGACTTATCATTCACTTATTCTGACCTGGCTGCATTTTCCCACTGTGTCTAAAGCATGACCAAAAGAATGAGCAGAACTGGACAATTTACTTTTCTCATTTATTTATTAGTTACTATCTAATCAATAGGAATACTTTCTTATCATAATGCATTGAGGAAAATGTTTGCTTTGATATCTAATTGATCTGCGAGGATAATTTCTACTTCTTCATGCATTTGAATTCTGTACCATTTCCTGAGATTTTAGTAATTAGAGTATAGCTGTGAACATAAATTTAGTCTATGATAACCCATGACATAAAATTGAGAGCTGTTATATCATACCTGTGGTAGTTCTCAATTCTTTGATGAACATATTAGCATCCTGTTGCAGCTTACACTTCTCCGCTGTTATGAAGTTCAAGTCTTCCAATAGTACCTAAGACTAAGTCGTTTAAAGAAGATGCACGCTTCTGAAATGCTTGGCTAAGCCACTATGAATAGGACTGATGTGAGTGCTTTGCATTTTTAAGCATTCTTCATTTCTTGTCTAAGCCTTCTGCTGTGCAACCTTATCATCCATTATGGTTGCAAAGTGTATCCTTCTAAACCCTCTTGTTCTCTCTGTGGATTGTATCCATCACCATTATGCGTGACGTCACCTTCCCATGTAATTCTCTGACTGAGCATCTCTTCATTCTACGGTTTTGTTTTGCTTCAGTGGTACTGAGAACTGAACCTGGGGTTCTTGGAGATGGAGATATGACTCCTCATCCTTTTTAAATTGTTTAATTGTCCAAGTTGCTGACTTGCCTAGACAGAGCTCACTCAAACTTGCAATCTTCCTGTCTCAGTTTCCCAGAATGCTGGATTTACATATGTGTACTACCATGCTCAGCTCATTCTGTGCCTATTCTTTGTTATCTTGGAAACTTCTCCTCCAAACAATTTTCCTTGTTCTTGACAAACATTCCATTGTTCTGTTTTTTTCTCTTTTTCCCATGCCACCCCATGAAGAATCACACAGACAAATGGAAATGTTCATTTAAGGACCCTCATTGCATGCGAGGAATTCTTCAGAGTAGATTCTTTGCAGCTTTCTATTTTCTCTTAGTAGTATTTTTCTTGTTTGCTAATGTGAACCACCATTTGAAAGATTAAGAAGCATTTTACTAATACAGTAAGTGAAGATTTGTTGTGTTTGTTATGTCCTAGCCTCTGAGTTAAGGAGTCTAACCTAAGTTAACCTGAACTACAACTTCAGAGATGGTTGGTACTGGTAGCTTCTTATATGCAGAAGGTTCTGAAATCACTCAGACTCCAGCAATTAACCTTTTCAGTGTCCTTCGACAGTAGGAAGCAGCAGGGCCAAGTCCGACTTCTGCAGGTAGCACACTTCAGTATCGACATGGATGCTTCCCAACTGCCTGACTTTCTCTCTGCTTCAGTTTCACCCTTCACTTATGACTCCAGTGGTTCCTCCAGGGAAAGTGTGTTACTGATGAAAATTGCATTCCACAGTGGCATATCTATAAAATCTGTGCAAAAGAAATGGCCTCAAAAGCTAAAAGACTGCTGTATGTGTAGTGATAGATGGCAAGCTCAGTATATATTTTTGAATAAATTACATGAATAGGGAAATAAGTATACAAATTAGATATCTATGGCTCCTTGTTCTTTGTTGTTGTTGTTGTTTTGTATGTCTCACGACACAGTTCAGGCTGGCCTTAAGCTCACTTTGTAACCCAGGCTGGTCTGAAGCTTGCAACAGACCTCCTGCCTCAACCTCCTGAGTGCTGGGATTTCACAACCGGAAAGGTGGAAAGCACAGAGCAAGAGTTGCTAAATGAAACCAAATTATGTGTCACCACACCCAGAAAATCATAGCTGTTAAAGAGACACACAAGACCAGGGGGCATAGTTTAGTGGTGGAGTGCTTGCCTGACTTACACAAAGGCCTGAGTTTGATGTCTGGCACTGCTAATGACAACATCATCAGCAACAAAAATCAATGCATTAATTTTGTGTTTATATAGTCGGACAACTGTAGATCAGAATCAGTGGATCATATGGTTAGGAGTTACTACGTGTAGCAGCCCTGGTGCTTGTTAGGGTATACAGACTTATTAACTAATGCAATAGAATTTCTAGAGATGGAACACAGTGAAATTCACTTTTCTTCTTTTGTCTACATGGAGTGAAAGTCTCTACTGGAGGACAAAGATCTCTCTAATTGCCTCAGTTTCCTGCAGTGCACATCCAGGAAAGCAACCACCTTTTCAGGGCTGGCTATGAGTGACAAACGCAGTTAAAAACTCATATGACTCACACAAAATTGTGAGACCTACATTGCTCCTCTAAAAGCTGTGAATTAGCCTGGCAGCAACATGGAGACCTGGACTATAGAGCTGTGCCCTGTGTGGGTGGAAAACCAGCATTAAATCACCACCTTTGTGACTCTGTGACCGGCGCTAACAGGATCTAGGACCAGAAGTTTCCTTTTTCTCCTTAACGTGGTTTCTTTTGTGAAAAGCATGGAGAAAGAAGCTGGGCAATGGGCCTGAATACATTACTTCATTACTTCATTCCTACTTGTTTCATTCACTAGAAACAAGGACACATTTTTTTTTCTCTTTTACTGTTTTTTTCCCTGCCCCTAAATGGGACCAAAGCTTTCCCTTCTCCTCCTTGTGCTGGGGCAATAAACACTGGGAGAGAATCCTATGAAAGCCAGTGGAGAAGTAATGGGGAACAGGGAAGGATCTTTCACCTAAGAATCTGTAGGAAAGCTGTTCTTTATAAACAGAGCAGTTGCCATTATGAAGTATAAAACCACACTGTTCTTTTCTTTACTTCTGAATGAAACTGGTTAAGCTTTCAGTATAGGTGTGAAAAAAGCAAGAAAAACATATCCATATTCAGCAACTTTAAATAGAAGAAATTGAGGAGGACAGTTGAGCCAGCTATCAAATGTTTAGAATTCTTGAATGTGAGTATGTGGCCTTGATTGGTTTCTGAACTAGACCTAAGGATAGTCGGTAAAGGAATACTACAACAAACTGAACATGCAAACTCTCCGCATCCAGGAAAGTCATCATTTTCTTTCAATGCCCTGAGAAAAAGTACACCAGATACTCAGTGACTTCAGTATCCGTTCCAACACATGGAAAGATAGGGCCAGGATCCTGATTATCGAATCCGATCTCTATGTTGAATTTCCTAACGGTTTGTATCAGAGGACGCTGCAGGCAAAAGCATGTTTTCATTATTGGCACCAAGCTCTAAGAAGCTGAGTAACTGGTCACACGAAGCATGCTTTATTAGTAATATTTCTTCATTTATTTCTACCCATTGCTGCTAAGGACTCAGACACCTAATTACCTGCATGACCTCTGGGGGAAAAATGTGCTTGAGGTCCTTGGCCCTTTAGCACACAGTCTTAAGTGAGAGACAAGCTCAAGAGTTGGTTCTCAGTCAATTTTCTATTTCTATCTCTCTTCTGGTCCTTGTTTGGCATTTAGAAAGGTAGCCCGTATGGAGTTACCTTTAGACCTTCGCTAAAGGTAACTCAGCACAGTGGGACCCTACCTTCACAACTGGAAAGGTGGAAAGCACAGAGCAAGAGTTGCTAAATGAAACCAAATGAAAATTTGGTTTCCAATTGAATCTTAATTATGTAATCACCCCTCTTCCCATGACCTAGTGTTACAGTGAGTCAATTATGAGTCCCTAAGTGTTAGGGTGGGGATTAGTAACCTTGAGCGCTTGTTCGTTCAGAGCCCTGGGTCACTGATGGTTCATTCATTTTTTGTAGTATTGATAATTAAGTGCCATAATTGTTATACAGAAACTGGATAAGTAGTTCCAGCGTGGACATAAACGACAGTGCTAATAAAAGTTTAATGTTAGCAAACTTGCTTTTGTATTCTGCTTTTTTTCATTCAATTTCAAAGTGAAATATATTCTAAGTAGTGTAGAGTACAGGTATAGTGAAAGTGGGTTTTCTACACTATGTGTGAACTTAAATTTATTAAGTTTATAAGGAAATAACACATTTACAAGGCAAACAGGTGGTATCTATTTTTAATGATGTATATGTGAGACAGAGGGCTATTTGGTGGTCGTGGTAGGTGCTAAATGAAAGTAGATAGCTGTTGATTATAGCTGTTAGATGCTAGTAGAGAATCACCTGCTAGTAGTATCTGCCTCCCTATGGTCTATGCCCACAGTCCTAGTACTCTAGGTTATTGAGACAGAAAGCAAGAGGCTGAGGCAGGATTGACAATAGGACCCCAGCCTAGGAAAACAGTGACTGAAAATGACCCCATCTCAAAATTTTTAAAAAGCCTAGAGATGTAGCCCTGTGTAAAAGTTCTGGGATCCATTCCCAAAGTGTGCCCCCCTCAACCTATAATAAGCAGATACTCCATGCACATTCATTTAAAATAGGATAGTAGTTGTGTCTATTTCATGGCATCATTGTGAGGCTTCAATGAAATAAATTTCTAACACACAGCAGTTGCTGAAGTACTGCTGTTCATTATTACCACCCTTAGCACTGCTCCTATTATTAGAGGGGAAACAGAGAAAGCTGTCTTGATCAAATTCAAATGTCCTTTAGAATAAATCCTTAAGAGTCAACAGGTTCTAGTAATCTTAGGAAGAAAACCAGGGAAGGATGCAGAGGTTAAAAAAATCCCATGAGTGGAAACTGGAAGAGGTAGGTGTTCCTCAGGTGAAGGCTTTGACAATTCCTGCACACAAGAACCCAGACCACTGGGCATTGTCGGTATGGTACCTGGGAAGTTAGTGAGACCGAAATAGAGTGAATGAGTGAATCACACAGTGCGATTCTAGCTCTTCATGGAGCAAGGAACCTGGGGCAGAAAGCCAAGCTTGTGCCAAGGAATGGAAGTAGAGTCCATTTCAAGCTTGTCAGTTATGCATGTGAAAATGTTCATCATTAAAATCAGCAACCAGAGGAAGAAGTAGCTCTCTCCTGGAAAGCAGAAGGGGATTAAGAAAGTAGACTCTTTACCTGTTCCCAGAAAATACCTGACATATAATAGATACTCAAATAGCATTTGTTCATTGAATGAGCAACTAATTGAATGAATGAATGAATGATCACCAGCTCAGGAGATGGCCTCTGAAAGTGATCTTACATTCCTTTGTACTCTATGTAGAGACTTTAGAGCTCTCTCAAGGTAAATAGCAACAGACCATCTAGGTGGGGACTTGCATAGTTATGCAGCTACATTCTTAGGGGGTGTCCTTTTGTGCTCCAGCAAGAAAGTGGCCCTGTTTAGAATTGTGAATCTATATTAATATCTAATAAAGTTTTCACATATGGAGCCAGTGAAGGTATGGGATAAAACCTATCCATCCAGAACAGTTAAACCACTATTAAAGGAATAATATGTGCTCAGGGGTTCAGAGGGCTAGGTAATCACACATGAACTAAAATAACCAGAAATGTCTGCCTTTTTTTGTTGTTGTTCTTTTTTCTTTTTGTTGGACTTTGAAGAATAGACTTTAAGTGGAAGAAAGCACTTCTCTGGCAGGAGATGTGAGTCTGTATACGTATGTGCAGAAAGTGCATATGTAGTGTATGTCTGAAAAAATAAAAAGATCTGAGTGCTAGAGATTAAAAATATTGACAAGTAATGGCAGTTATTTATAATGCATGGAGAGGGCAGGATTCGAACGGGGAGATAAGTGATTAAAATTAGAGTTACTTTTTCTGGATATGAAAACGTTAGAGATTTTGAAATCAGAAAATGACCTGATGATCTTCCCAGTGCTTAAGAACTAATGGGTATGGGAGACGTGGGACACAAAAAGCACAGGAAAAAGGCCACTGATTTACAAGGTAGAGTTATAGAAGATGCGAGCTCATATCTGTGCTTTGGCCTTAAGGAGAAAAGGAATGAGTTAAACAAAGATAGAAAAAATGGCTTCTTTTTGAAACATTTAAGACCCTAGAAAAACGTATATATCAGCAGTGACAAAAAAAGATTCAAACATAAGGCTTTAGTGGCTGTGGTAGTGGAGAAAAATAGTCAATGAGGTACTATTCAGAATTCAAACTGATAATAGGTCTTATAAAATGTAGATATTAGTCTTATTAATCTTAGCCAAGAGGTATTCAAATGCCCCCAAAACTTGTTTCAAATCAGGAGATAAATCTGACTCTGTGTGTGTCTTTGACAGGTCATTTCGCTTCTCTTGATGGGGCTTTCCTGAGACATCAGTGCAGGAATTGACTAAGTCAGTGGGCAGCTCTCTTGGAATCATCCAGTCTTGACTTCCTATGGCTCGGTGAAATAGTCCTAGCACCTGTTTTTGATTTAAACTCTTACATGAGTTTCTTTATGCTTTAGACCTGGCTTTGTAGTAAGCTGCCACATTTATTACCAGGCTTGTAGTCATTTCCTTTTATTCTAAAGAGAATATATATTCCATTTTTTAGCTTTAGCTCTTCCGGATTACAGTCTCATAGCATGGAGCCCATCCCGTGAGAACAGCTACGGAAGTCACAGTTCAGTGGCAGACCTGGTTGAGGTTGGGAGGTTACACTAGTCAGGTTATCCTGAGAACAGTCACCCTGAGACAGTAGCTTCCTTACTCTGATTAGAATTCAAAGTGATGTTCTCCCTTAGAAGTTAACTGTTTTGGAGCGGTAAGGAATGCCTTGAGACAACTCCTTTATCTTGGACTTCACTGTTCTCACCTTGGGCTTCTTCCTCTCTAATTCTGATCATTCCAGCAGAAGCTTCATTTCAAGACTCAAACTATCTATTCTCCATTACATACTTGCTTATTTTCTACTTCTTCTCCTTATGTTCAGTTACCAGAGCTTTAACTGTTATCATGATTACTCATCCAAAATTGCCCAGACTTTATGCCACCCATCTAAGAAAAATGAAATCAGGATTGGAGGAAAAATGCAACATCAGGCTTAAAGATACCATGACAGAATTAGGCAGAAGGGAGGGGAATTCTGGTCCTTTCTTTACATTGCAAAGTGATGCTTCTTGGAGGGTCATTCAAAAAAGTAAAAGGAACACCAAGGGAACCACAACTCCTAGAGAGGAATGGGCAGAAATGCTTGGCTGGAGTTTTGTAGATGGGATCTGCATCCTGATTATCACTAGGGAAGTTTCTCCTTTCTGAGTCCTGAAAATGTTAGGTGAATTCTAATGAATTGAAATTTAGAAAGAAAAGAAAAAAAAAAATGTCTTCATGATAAGGCAGGGCTGCCTGTAAGATATCTTAGGTAGGTCCTCCTCTTCCAGGGCCCTTCAGCTGCTTTGTCTACCAACACATTCTGACTCAAAAGCTAATAAGGCATCCACAGAGAACAGTTTTCATTTTAGGCATTTACTCAGACCTCACACCACTCATCCCCTCCGCCCACTACTTGTTGCTCTTTGATGCTTCTTTATTGCATTCCAGATTTCTGTGTCTGCCCCAGGGCCTCTTTATGCTTTGATGACCCTTTGAGATTTCAGCTCTGGGTTAGTGTATAGGCCCTCTTCTAAGGACGAATATTCAAGATAATTAATGGTACCTATGGCAGCAGGCAGGAGCACCTGCCAATCAGGATCCTGGCTGTAACATTGAGAACAGCAGCTCAGGGCTTCCCAGTAAATGTCACTCCCTTTTCTACTGGATTTTGGCTCAGTAATGGCTTCTTTTTTTAATTCCCAGGAAGGGAGATGTTGTCTGAGTTGCACTAGACAACTATTTATCTCCTCTGCCAATCCTCCATCTCTAGGCCACAACCACACCTCTCTAGACCTCAGCAGATTAGCATTAACTGGAGACAACATAAGGTCATCAAACTGTCCTCCTCGTGACATATGTGGCAGGTAGTGCTTCAGCTTCTCTTTTCTGGTGGGAAAGTCTGTCTTCCTATGCCATGACAAAATACTTGTGAAGAATCAAAGTTGAAAAGGAAAAGTCTACTTTGGCTCATGGTTTCAGAGGTTTCAATCTATAGTTTTTTGCCCATGTTACTTAGGGCCTAAGATAGCACAGTAGATCATGGCAGAAGGGCAAAGAGTTGGAGGTCATGGTAAATAGAATGGAAAGGCAGAGAGTGAGGAAAGGTGCAGGGTCCTACTTTCCTGATAACAGACACCCCACTGGCTTGACTTTTTCCCACTAGACCCTACTCCTAAAGGTTCTCCTGCCTCCCAATAATGCTAAAGGCTGGCGATCACAATAGTGCTAAAGGCCGGCCTTCTGTTCAAACCATAGCAGGAAACTTTGCCTGTGCTCTGCCACTCATGTGCCATCAGAATGTACTGTTGCTTGTAAGCAGGCTTGACTTCAGCCTCTGGCAGTGACGTCTTTGGCTGAAGACTGAGGATGGAGTTTGTTTCACTCTCCATGAATGCCAGGATTGGAGTACCAGAGAACACATGTCTTTCCCAAGGCCTCCTGGCTGAAGACACCGGCTTTCTAGCCTCTTTCTGCTGGGGTAGCAGGGTCAACTCTGAGGACTCCCAGGGACCTTTGCTAGGCTTGAGCTCATTACCTGCAATATATACAACTTTAAAAAATGCTCTTCAGCCACTGCCTGCCCTACCATGCCTCTCTTCTTTACTTCCTCTGCAGTGTTTTCTGGGATTGCTTTCCAAATAAATTAGTTGCACCTCGATTGTTGATTTAGGCTCCATTTCTGGGAGAGTTCAAATTGAGACAGAAAGAACTCTATTATGCAGCTTTCAAATAGTATGCACCTACCAGGTACCATATGTTATGTGGAGCTATGAGAGTAGATAAATCAAACAAAAATCCCTTGCTTCATATAGCTTATTACAAATAATTAATGTAGAAAATGTTCAAATAATATAAAGTTATAGAAGAAAAATAAGGCATGGTAAAGGATTTAGAGAGATGCATTGGAGGTGTAGGTTGCAAATTTTAGTGAAATAGTCTGTGTGGGTGTCATTAGAAAGACATTTGATAAACTACTTGAAGGGGATGTGAGAGAGCCATTTGGATATTGCCAAGAAATCTTTACAGCCAAAGGCAGTGTAGAAAAGAAGTGACAATGTGTTAAAGAGCAGCAAAAAGGCTGGTTCTGTTGAAATAGTGAGAAGGGGAGAGTGGTAGGGATGAGGTATGAGAAGAAACGAGGACCATAGGATGTGGGGTCAATCATCTTCTTGTAAGGACTGGAAAAAGAGGGGGACAGTTGTAGGTGAGGAGTGGAGCAGTGGGATGATCTGATGTGTGGTCATTTAAAGAGGTCAGGTAGGTTGCTGTCAAAGAGGACCAAAGCAGGTGTGCTCCATTGGTTGTATTCTGTGTAAGTACATTGGGTCTGGACTCTGCTTGCAATAGTCCCCACCTTGGCAGGGGACTGTACCAGTCTGGGCAAAGAGGCACCTTTTCTGATTCTCATAAAGCTGCATGTAGCAGGAGCTGACTAGAGAGACAAGAGCTAAAGAAACAAAAACAGTGAATAAGGATGATTAGATGAGTACTGGAATCATCTGGAACAAAATGATGTAGGCTAAAGCCAGGTGATAGTGGGAGAGATGGTAAAAAGTGTTCCTTTCTAGACACATCAAAGAGAGTCAACAGAATTCCACTTCATATTGGAAATGGGTATACTGATTCTCCAGTGTTGCTATAATAAATCATGGCAAGTCTAGTCACTTAACACTAAAAAAAATTATTGTCTGACCATACTACAAGTCAGAGTTTGAAGTCAGTTTCACTGAACTAAAACCAAAGGTATCCACAGTGTGATTCTATGTAGTGGAAGCTACCTCCCTTCCTTGGCTTACGGTTCCTTCCTCTCCCTTTAAAGTATGCATCTGCCTTTGTATTCCCTCTACTTGAAGCCTGACTCCCTCTGTATCCTTCTTACAGAGGACACTGTGACTATATCTGTCTCACACAGATAATATAGAATGACTTCTCCATCTCCAGATCTTTAATTAAGTCACATCTGCAAAATTCCTTTTGTCATATAAAGTTATGGGAAAATAGTGGTTGGACATGGTTTTTTGGGGGGCACATTATTTACCCTACTACATGGGACAGGAGAAGAGAGCCAATTTCATGTGTTTTTTGGCTTGGACAATTGAAATAATGGAATTTCCATTGCAAGCAAAAACATTTTGCAAAAAGGGCAGAGGGAATGGAAGAATAGGTCTTCATTGTAGATATGTTAATCTTGAGGTGTGTTGTTGGGAAATTTGTAATGATTTTTCAATGTATTGACTTGGCTAGGCTCTGGGTTTTTCAATCATAGGAGAGAAATATTTCTCATTCTCTATCACAAGGTGCACTGGTGATATTCCTATAACAAAAGACATATTAACAACAATGGCATGTGCTTTTTTGAGGCAAGGTTTCATTGCCTACAGTGTGCTACTTACAGTATGTTGTCTAGGATGACCTAAATTTTGATATTCTCTTGCCTCAGCTTCTAGAAACTATCACTGCATTGTCTCACAGCTAGCTGTATATTTGTGTAACAAAAGTTTCATGTGATTCAGAAATAAAAAAAAACCTAATGGCTCAGGGAAGATTATTCATATTTATGGATAGTCAGGTAGACGTGTAATAGGCAAACAAAAAAGAACGATCCAATTAGAAGAAACTAGAGTGAACATGGTGAGCCCTGTTAGTTTGGATTGTTCTTGCCCTATCTGTATAGAGCAAGACACCTGTACCTTGAGGGTCCTCAGGACATAAGAGAGAGGTAAAGTTGAAGAGGAACCTTGCTAGGTTTTATGCCTTGCTTTAGGGAGAAAATGGTGAGGGAGGAGTAAGTTTCCATGACCCACTTCAAGGGAGCTGGGGAGGAGAAGGACAGAGGGACCTTCCGCCTTCTATTGTCTTCTCATCTTCCTTGATCTTAAACTATTCAATGTGCAAAGGGGTCATATTGGGGGTAATGTTTCCTGCACTGTATCATAGTCAAACAGTATTTTAAGTGTCATTATGAATGTATTTTATTGACATAATTAAAGTCTCCAATGGATTCTCTTTAATAAGAGAGATTTCCCTGGCTTGTCTGTACGGGCCTGATCAAATAAGTTCAAAGGCCTTGAGTAGAGCTAAAGCCTCCCTGGTAAAGAATACATCCTCCTTGGCCCTGCAGAGTTGCGGGCTGTCCTTCCTGATGGCCTGCCCTGTGGATTCGGGTCTGAGCTATTCAGCCTCTATAGTTGCATAAGACAATTTCTTGCAATGAATCTCAATATTCACCTGCTGATTCTGTTTCTCTGGTTGGACCATATCTTGATTTGGATCAAGAATATCACCCAAAGGTCTCATGCACTCACAGGAGGGAGTTTGCAAAGTATTGAATCACAGGGACACTACAGCTGATTTACTGCCAGGAGGTGAAGGTCAGGTTGGAAAAAGAGGGTGGTTACTGACCTGGAAGAGTATATGCCCTTTCCTGGTTCTTTCTTTTTCTCTCTGCTCCCTCACCACCATGACATGAACAGCTGTCCTCACCTGGGTCCTTCCACCATGTCATTCTGCCTCAGAATCAGGCAACTATGAACTGTAACTATGAGTAGAAATAAGTCTCTCCTCCTTTAAATTGTGGAGTTGGGTATTATAGCTCAGCAATGAGCCAGTGGTTAAGACAGATTGTGACTGCTGTAATATTCAAGAGGAGATATTAGGTGAAATAGAGCAGGTGGGTTAGTGTAAAACAAGAAGCCTAGGTTGCAGATAAATATTATTTTAATATAGTAATGAATTATAAAATTATACATTCAGTGAGGATTAACATTCACCAGGAAGTTCATGAAACCATTTCATTTAGGAAAGTGCAAAAATTCAAGGCAAAAAGTCTGGTTCACTTTATCTGCAAGGATGAAGATGGCTGTTTTTTCCCAGGAAGGTGAAAAATGAGAGAAAAACAATAGCATAGACTAATAAGATGCAAAGAAAGGAGACAAGGAGGCCCTGCAGGGAGAGAATTCTTGTTGTCTATTTGAGGTGGGGTTTACGTAGATCAAGAAAATACCCAGTAGGGAGAGTGGGACATGTTGTCCAGTTATCTCAACTTAGAGGATGCACATAAGACACTATTAAAATGAGGTGATCACCAAACCTGCATCCCTTTTCCTATGACTTGGTTAAAATAGCAAGCTGTACTTATACTTGTTCATTAGGAGTTGGGACCAGACCCAGGGAAAATGGGTTTGAGCTATGGGGTGATGGGACAGATGAGGGAAACAGTCAGAGTAGACAATTAAATGAATGTGGAGAGAGAGGAGAGAGGATCGAGCCGTGTTCTAGGCAGTTCTCTGGAACCAACAGAAGGAACACAGAGTCGTATAGTGTCCTACCACGGAGAGGTCCTGGATTCAGGCTAATGAAAAGTTTGCAGACATAAAAATAGTCCTTAGGAATTAAGTAGAAGTTGGCCCAGAAGGGGACTGATGAAGGGACTCATAAGGGGAAAAGAAGAAGAAAGGGCAAAAATTTAAAGTCAAAAGAGGACAACCCAGGCAAGACAGCAGACAGATACTGACCCTGTGCTAGCAGTGGGCAGGAGGTTAGCAGCAGAGCTGCACCCGCAGAGGCAAAAGGGTCTCTTTATGTGGCCCGTTCTCCATGGGCCGCATTGCAGTCTCTATGTGGAGCTCTCTGCTATGTGAAGGCAGACTTGGTCTCTCAGGTTCACTGGGCTGGGGGTATTTATTTATTTTACATGCATGCAGTTTGGGGACATCCTACCGTACCAGGCAAGAGACAGAAATGTGCAACTGGAAAACATAAAAGGGTTTAGGGGTCTTATCAGCTCTCAAATCACCCCAGAAAACATATAAAGGTCTCATAATTATTGTATTTAATACACACAGTTTTATAGTGGTAATTAACAAGTAAAATATGTAATTAGTGTCATCTAATAGAAAAATAGAAAAAAGACTTGGAAAATTTCTAAATAATCTGGCTCTGTCACAAATGAGCTGTGTGAATGTGTTCTGGTTGGATATATTTTTGGGGGGCCTGAGTTTCCTCATATACCCTCTGTTCCACAGAAGGTTGTAATTAAGACCAAACTGAAAAAAAAAAGTAGAAGTTAGAAAATGGATTGCAAAAGTAAAGGGTGATTATTGTTACTATTTCTCTAGTTTGCCCTATTATGTCAGCAAAAAAAAAAAAAAAAAAAAAAAAAAAAAAAAAAAAAAAAAAAAAATCCAAGCCTTAAAAACAAACAAATGCAGGGAAAATGATGTTGACTTGAATTTTCGCATTGGCTACCTACCGAATAAATGTATTGAATAATCACTTGAAGATCTTACTTGGTGAGCACTGTTTAGAAAATAAAATCCTATGTTTGACACAGTGGAAACAACTCCTATTCATTCTTCCTTTTTTTTTTCATTTTAACTTTCCCCCCAAGTTGGTGGGTGGGCTAACTAAACAGAGGCCTTTTACATGGTACTTTGCTATTTTCTAAACAGAGCTGCCACGCTTGCTCTTTGGTTTATATACAATGTATTGTTGTTTTTAAAAGCAAAGTGCCCTTATAAATACCACATTTCAGAGATGAAGCATTGCAGGAAATAATTATATAAATTATTTTACATTTGCATTACATTTTCTATTATTTCTCATTTTGTATTTCCATATGTTTTCTTAAAAAAACTATACTCAGTGGCCTTAAAATTCTAATAATGCCCTTACAGTCCCTAAAATTATAATAATGCCCTTATAGATTTACTTATTTTTTAGACTAAAAGTTTATGAAAAATAGAAGTATTTGCTTTGCATTATTAAATTATATATTGTGTTGCATTGTTAAAGTATATATTGTGTGCTTGAAATCCATTTTAAAATCCTATTCTTTGAGGGAGTTTCAATATATACTGAGCAGAAAAATAAAACTATGTAATTAAAGAAATGAATAAGACAGTTCTCTTATTCAGATAATAAAGATTCATTTGCTTCTTGGAATGTGCATTTCTTATATTTAGCATGTTATTACTTGTTTATTGCAGGTACAGATCTTATATGGAGAAAAAAAAAGTTGATGACACCAAGAGACCATAATAATTATGTAGTTATTCCCTGAGTGACAATGCTAAATGAAAAATTAAGTGTTATATAGGAAGGAAAACTTCTTATTTAAAAAGACCATTAAATTTTTATCCATATACAGGTATAGCTCTAGTCCTATAATAAAATTGTTTTAGCATGATTTTCCCTAAAGTTCTGCTATGGTTCAGACAGTTTTGCCAAGATGCAAAGGTGTCTCACAGGACACTTAAAATACTGGAATCTTAGGAGTGGAAAGGATGTGGTTCAGAAAGCATCTGCATCTTAAAAGTTGTTCTTAAATTGGAAAACTCTTTGGAAAGAAATTTGGTGCAACTCTGTAAGAAAATGTTTTTCATAAGCAGTTAAGGTTTCGATTAGACACTAATTGGAATAAGTTTAATTTTTGCAGTACAAATCATCATCCTTTCTCTCAGCAACATGAACTATTAAAGCAAATTTATTCCACAGCTCTCTGATGTTCTGAAGTTTGAATACAATTTTATAAATGAATCATATGATACAGAAAGAGGAAACCCAACTAGCTGAAAACTCCAGCAAGAACGTATATACTTATGACAAGTGGGTGCTGTGAAGAGACCCTCACATCTCCAAGTGAGAGGGTCAGGCTGCACCAAGAGAAATGAATCATCTGGAAGTCAGTAGATGACTAAAATTCTACCACTTTATAGCATCCTTCAAGGGTTGTGTCCAATTCTTGATGCCATGTTCTGAGGGTAATTCCAGAAAAAAAAAAAAGAACTGAAGTACATCACAAAGGAAACAATACAAATCATTGGAAGAAATTCTGTACTTGAGGGAGGTCCATTTCATTAGAGTTCTAGTTCTGCTATTCAGAAACTGTGTGATCATGAAAGAAAATCTTTTAATCTATTTGAGTCTCAGCTTTACCCAGGACATTAATAAAGCAGAGTAGACTTGGGAATAACTTATAAAGACTTCTTTTTTATAGTTTTAAGATTCTTGCCCTTGGGCAGGATGTTTTAAGGTAATAATTAAGATTTGCCTTCCCAGCACTCATGTTGTTTCCACCTCATTGGAGCCACTAGCTTTCATAATTTAGGACAGTGACAGAGGCAGTAAACAGTGAGGTCATTTGAATTTTTATTGTTACTTTTAAACTCATGCTAGCCACAGTAATCAGAAAAGCCAAGGCATTTGATTGATTCTTGATAGAAGATTCCAATAGCATTTTGTAGAATATGAAAATTAAATCCTAAAATTTGTCTATAAATAATGTGGTATTACTTAAGAGCTATTTTTCTGTTGTTGTTTGTTTTGTCTGTTTGTTTATTTTACCAAAAAGAGACGAAGCTGACTTTCTGGGAGGGAGAAAAAAGAGATGGATTACAGCATCTTCATTGGTGATGAATCCCTGACAAGTACCCCACTATTCATCTTCCTGGGAAAGCGCTGGGAGCAGAAGAGACAGTAAGAGCCTCAGATTATTGTAGGGTTATCTGAGGCCACTGCAAACCATTGGATGGCTTCTCAAGGAGGATACAAGACTCAGAGAGAAACCAACACTCACCGTGGCATCTGAACAACAGGGTAGTAATGGTGGAGTGAGCTGTCTGAGCAAAATTGCTCCAGGTCAGCCTCTCAGAATTCCTACCTCCCCAGCACCATGGAAGGCCGGAACAGTATCTCCCATGGGGAACACAGAAGTGGTCAAGAGAGGACTAGCAAAGTAGGAATATTTTACAGACAAGAAGAGGATAAAGACGGACTTGCTCTTGGAAAATAGAGATTAAAGAGAAATGTATGTTTTGATTTAGATGCTGTAGAATTAGATGTTGATGATGAAAGATAGGTGAGGAATGGGAATATGGAATCCAGTGGTAGTAGACTCATTGTGTCCTATACCATAATAATAATATTCATATATATAGTGCCAACAATTGGTTGTTCAAGCAGTGTGAGCTGAATTTTGTCTCCTTGAGGTCCATACGTTGAAGCAACAACCCCCAATGTGATAATGTGTGAAGATGAGGCCTTTGGGCATTAATTAGAGTTAGAGGAGCTTATGAGGATGGAATCCGTATGATGTGATTAGTTCCAATGGATGCAATTAGAGAGCTTAGACTTTGTCTCTCTGCTATCTCAAGACACATGATCGCACTGCCCTACTGTAAGTGGTAGCTACATTGCAGATAAAGAGGCTATACCAGAACTAGGCAATGCTGACATCCCATCTTCCAGCTTCCTGAACTGCAAGAAAGTGGAATTCTGCTGCTTTAGTCTCCTAGTCTATAGTATATCGTTATGGCAACCAGAACAGAGTAAGAAATCAAGCCATGGCACATTTGAGAATAAATGAATAATTTTTCTATTAATAATTAATTAGAATTGTAGTTTTGGAATACCTATTCATTGAATAGCTACACTATTCCTACAGTCCTATTCCATAGTGCTTGGAACTAGCTATATTATTTATATAGATTGATTTTCTTGCAAAAATTAGTTTCAAAAATAATATCATTTCTTTTAAACTTAATTATTAGCACATTATGTTTGTCATTTTCTCATGTTTCAGACAAAATACCCAGCACCCACAATGTAAAGGAAGAGAGGTTTATTTTGGGTCACCGTTTTAGTCCATGTTCAGCAGACTCAAGCACAGAAAGCAGTATAGTGGAAGGACTTGGGCAGAGGCATGGCAGCTGGGAAGCAGAGAGGGAAGCAGAGAGCAAAGGAGGAAGGCAGGGAGGCAGATAGACCTTTCTTCTTTCTGGTAGGTCTCAACTTCCAGCAGCACACCCAGCTGCTGAACTCACCAGTAGATGATTCCTCTGAGAAGCAAGCTCCCTCATAATCCAAGCCCTTTCACAGTCACCGCTTGTACGTGCATGAGGTCTTTGGGGATATTCTTAATCTAAACCATAACACATATTAATTGAATAAAATAATGGGTTTCTTTCTTTTTAATTTTTAATTTTAAAGAGAATAAAACAAAAGAGAACAGAACAGAGCAGATCAGAACAGAACAATGCAAACAACATAGCACTTTATAACAAGACAACCAGACATCATCAGTGGCTACTAGAATGTCTTTTTTCTTTGCAATAGTTGAGCATGCCTTCACACACAATGATGTCAAACATAACAACATAGTATAAAACCGTTCAAAGAAAGGAAAGCAAAATAACAGTAAATGAACAATGGATACCATAATATCTCATTTTCATCAAAAATTTTGTCCATATCATTGCATATAATAAAATCAAATAAAACACAACATGATAGAACTGATCAAAACAGAAGAACAAAAGCATGGTAAGACTTTAAATGTTTCAAATGTTTTCTTCAAAATAGCTGTTCATACCATCACACATAATAAAATCAAACAAAACAGAATAAAACCCATCAAACCAATGAATGAAAGCATTATGGGACTTCAAAGCCATATAATAGGAAACCATGATTACCATAAAATATCCCATTATATTCAAAATAGCTGCCTCTACCATCTGACAGCATAAACAAAACAAGACAGAACTAAGCCGAACCTAACAAAACTGTAAATAATGCAAGAGTTCAACATAAGACAATAAGAAACTGACAGTAGTTTCCACCTTTCCCTCCCAGGTGTTTCCTCCCCTTTGCTCTTACGTTAACTATTTTGCTTTTGGGTCCCATTGACCTTTTCTGTTTCTTATGCTGGGGTTCTTGCATGAGTTTGAATTGCTTCGGCCATGGACGTGAACTCCAGGTGCCTACAGAAATTTACCTACAGAAATTTACCTACAGAAATCTTGAGATTATTCTACTTTACAGCTGGGTAGCTTTCCACTGCATGAAAATACCATGGCTTTCTTATCCATTCTGCAGTTGATGGAGAAGTTACTCTTGCTTTTTTTTTTTTTTTTTTTTTTTTGGTTTCCTGTCACATGAAACAATTGCTTTCTTTCCTTTGATTTTTAGTCTATGAATTTCTTTTCCAGTTAAATGTGTTTCTTGTAAACAGTATATCTATAGGTCTTGTTTCTTGGTCCACTCTCCCTGTGTTTCTTTTTATTGCTGACCTGAGGCCATCTACATTAATGGTTACAACCTGCACACATTGGTTTGCCTCTGCCCTGCTATCCTCCTGTTGATGGCCCTCCACTTTTCCCCTTTAGTCAATTGCCTGTCTTTGGTGATCCTCCTCTGCTGCTGTTCCTGCAACCATGGTCATCTTTATCTCTCTCTAGAATAACCTTTAGCACTCTCTGTAGGGTTCGTTTGGTAGTCATGAATTCCTTCAGTAATTCTTTATAATGGAAGTATACTTATCATGGAAGTATCTTATTTATACTTATCATGGGAGTATCTTATTTTTGTATCAATTTTGAAAAATAGTTTCTCTGGGTAAATTAATCTGGGTTGGAAGTCGTTTTCTTGCAGGGTTTGAAACACTTTACTCCAAACTCTTCTTGACTTCATGGTTTGTGTTGATAAGTCTGCTGTGATTCTGATTGGTTTTCCCTTATAGGTGATCTGTTTCTTTTCTCTAACAGCTTTTAACATTCTGTTCTTGTGCTGAATTTCTGGAATCTTGATTATTATATGTCTAGGTTTAGATTTACTTTGGTTGTGGCTAGTTGGAATCCTATCTGCATGCCAGATCCACTTCCCATTTTGGGAAGTTTTCTTCTATTACTTCTGTGAATATTCTTTTAATTTCACTTGTGTTGACCGCCTGCTTCTTCACTTACATCTATCACTCTTAATTTACGCTTCTTTGTATCATCTTGGAGCTGTTGAGTTGTTATTTCCTGATTTCTTGTTATTTTTAAGAGATTTTTCCTTTCACAATCACTAGCTGCAATCCTCTCTTCAATGTTTGAAAGTCTATCTTCAGTCTCTTTCAAGAGGTTTTGTCAGCTTTTGATTGAATTTTTAATTTCCTGGATCTCTCTTTGAACCTGTTTCATGCATTGTAATTTTTCTACATTCACTGAAGATTTCCATCATTTTCCTGTGCTCCTCATTTTGTCTATGTCTGAACAATTCTTAGACCTCCTGACCAATTCTTTCAGTATGTTTGTGATTTCTTCTTTTACCTGAGACATTATTTCTGATTTGACTGCTTTTACAATCCAATCCCATGAAGTTGTTTCCTTACTTCAAGTTGCTATCCTCTCAGAGAATTCAGGTGGGTGACTTCCATTTTCTTCCATGACTGTATCTCCCAGACTTATTCTGTGTCTAGAGGGCTAAAGGTCTCAGTTTGCCTTTTGCTCATTTGTCTTGATATTCTCCTGGGTCCCTCCCAACAAGCTGGTTTTGGGGCCCCAGGCACTTCCCCTGTTGGCTGCCCCTTGGCAGTGTAGGGGGATGGGGCAGGCACTTGGGTTCCTCTAATTCCAGATTTACAGGGAGATAGCAGGATGTGGAGGGGGCTTCTCCAGACCTATGCAACTACACTGTGGCTTTGCTGATGATCAGGGATGCATACAGGTGGGGCTGATTCTCAGCCCGTGTGTCTACAGTAGGACTCCCATTATGGTGGCAGACACACGGGTGTGCTTTTCTGATTCTGCTAGTGTGGGATGGATTCCTGAGGGAACCAAGGACCTCCAGTTGTGGCCTATGGATGCATAGGGCTTACCTGGCTGTGTGTCCCTGCTCCTGCTGGCTGCCTGCAGGAAGAGCCCTCTGGTGGCAGCTTCCTGAGGGTGAAGGCGGATCTGCTCATTCTCTCTACCCATGCTGGCTGCCTGCAGGCCTTTTAGGGGTGGTGCACAGCAGGCAGAGATGGATCTGTCTGTCTTCCTTGACCCACACTCAGTGCGCAGAAGAAAGGGCCTCCAGGTGGTGGCACCCGGCAGGCAGAGGTATATTTTCTGGCTCTCTCACTCCATGCTGCGAGCACAGAGGAAAGGGCCTTCTGGTGGCAGTGCCCTGTAGTCAGATGCATATCTTCTGGTTCTCTCAGCCCATGCTGGTCACGCAGAGGAAACTGCCTTCTTTCCAGTGTTAGCACCCAGCAGGCTGAGGCAGAGTAATGGGTTTCTTTGTGATACTTTTATATATGCATATAACATACTTTGATATATGTACCATCTCCTTTAACCTTTCTTACTTTTCCTGATCCTATTCCCTAGTAGTTGCTCTTCTATATTTGTGTCAACTCCTGTCCTTGATTCCACGTATGAAAGAAAACATGTGATACTTATTTTTCTGAGTCTGGCTTATTGCACTTAACATTGTGACCACTACTTTCATTCAAATTCCTGAAAATGACAGGATTTTGTTCTTTATGATAGAGTAATAATCCATTTTGTACACTTACTATATTGTTTTTATCTATTCATCTCAGCTGATTCTGTAGCTTAGTTATTTGTGAAAGTATGGTGCCAAGATAAACATGGGTGTGCAGGTATCTCTATTGTATTCTGACTTTGATTCCTTTAGGTGTATCCAAGATTAGTATAACTGGATCATATGGCAGCTCTATTTTTAGTTTTTTTGGGAACTTCTACATTGACTTCCATAGTGACTATATTAATATACACTAATGTATAAGGGCTCTCCCCCAACATCTTCACTAGCATTTCTTGGTCTTTTTTTTTTTTTTTTTCTATTTCTTTTCTGGAACTGGAATCGAACTCAGGGCCTAATGCTTACCAGTCAGGTGCTGTGCCACTGAGCTATATCCTTAGTCCATCATTAGCATTTCTTAAAAAATAACATTATTCTAAAAAAAATGGCACATGGTCTCATGGATTAACATAATATAAAAATCATTTTTATTATATAAACCTTAAAAAATTGTAAACCATATACCTTTGATGCACTGAAAGTTTTCTAGAATAATGTGTTATTATTTTAATATGATTTCTTTGATTTTATTCTTTTAAGCTTTTCAAATCTGTTTTAAAGTTACAGTATAGATAAACGTACTTGAAGTGGACACGTATTTACCTTTCTCTTAGCCAACAACAGCTTTAATTGAGAATATACGTCAAAGGTGCTATTATACATGGAAAGCTCACAGAAAATTCTATAAAGTAAAATATATTATAAATTTTGATTTTTTTGAAATATATACCTGTTTATTTATAAGTACTTATCTTAGCCTCCAATTGGAGTTTTTCTTTTTCACAAAATATTTTATAAGGCAAAGCTCATAAAACAAAGTTTCTGCTTGTAACTTTTTTAATGTTTTGCCAAATAGATGCTACAAAATTCTAAGACTTTTCAATTTCATTCCATTCTAGTACATAATAAAACCCAATTACCAAGAAGAAGTTTGATAAATTTTTTTCCTACAAATCATTAACCAAATTTCAAAATTAAATCTTATACTCTGGTTGAGGTTTCATCAGCTAATTTATTCATCTCCCTGCTTTTGTAGAGATAAATTTGCCTCTGTGCATATTACAAAAGTTAAAGATTTCTGGTTTCCAGGGGACTGGGTATTTGATAAAAGATTTACTGCCAATAATTTTTAAAATAAATATTTGTTCAGTGGCAATATAGGACTTGTAGGGTGATTTATAAAGTAGTACTGAATGCCACAATAGTTCCAAGATACAAAGTAAAAGAAAATACATTTATTGCTTAGAAAAGCTGGCTTTTAAAAATTTTTTGTTGCTTTGTTTTTGTATTTAGCATAAGTTTCACCATAAAGTTTTCTGTAGTTAAGTTACTTTACTCGGATGTTTATGTTTTGACATTGGCAGTTTCTATTTCAAATGGGTGACTATTGCCATTTGTTGGTTGTAAGTATAATTTACATGTGTGTTGCAGTCAATTTCAAGAACATTTTTCTCTATGAGTTTCTTAATTTACCAAAACCATTATTTTACGTATGATGTAATGTGTTCTGCCAAACTTGTGTCTATATTAATACTGAAAAAAAACAAATAATTATATGTTTAATGTTGCTATTTTTACATGAACACAGATTTATTTTCAGCAAACGTCCTATTTTTTGCAATCTTTTTATTTTAAAGAGAATAAAATAAAACAAAACAGAACAGAACATAGCAAATCAGAACAAAACAATGCAAACAACACAGGATTTCAAAACAAGACAACAGAAAATTAGCAGTGGCTCCATTATAAATGCCCTTCTAAAGGGCATTACTTTATGATGTGTATTTGATGAAAAAAATCAACTAATATTATAAATCACTAATTTTCTATGAATATCACCTTATTGAATGATTAAATGTATCTGTTAGCTGTTTGCTGGTGTTTTCTATTGGCTGAACATTTGTGTTCCCCAAAATACGTATTTTCAAACCTAATCACCAATGAGATGGTTTTAGGATGTGGGCCTTTGAGAAATGAGTAGTCCTGAGGGACGAACCCTCATGAATAGGATTAGTATCCTTATAAAACAGACCCAAAAGAGTCATCTTGTCCCTTTCACCTTGTAAAGACCTAGGAGAAAGATCTTGACTATGAATGAAGAAACAGCCCCCCATAAGACACTGATTCTGCTTGTTCCTTGATCTTATACTTTCCAGCTTCTACAACTACGAAGAATAAATTTCTACTATTTACAAACTACTTAGTCTTTGATATTTTGTTACAGCAGCCTGAACCAACTTAGATATGTTCTTTTTGCGATTACAGCAATCAGTCTGGAGTTCTTTGGAACATTTGGTTTCAAATATTGATGAAATAAGTTTAGAAAAAGGTTTATTTAATCCAATTGAAAAGTTATACTTCATAGCAATATAAAAATGCACTTTCTGCAGATGCATTGTGAAATTAGAATATTACATCAATTTTCTAAAAATATAACTTTTATATAGATGCTGATTTTTAAGCACATTTGTTTCTTTCAGTTTTCATGTGATTAATGATACCTCTACAGTGAAAAATATTTTGAACAGTTTAATATTTACCATTAATTCTCTTAAGAAATGGAAGATTAGTAATACTAGCATGTTGTTAAAGTTAACAGCTATTAAATATGTCACTTTTCAAATAATTTTATTTTCAACTGCAAATCCACTCTACTCTGCTTTTCTAGATTTTATAAACACAAATTTTGACAAATGGGTACTTGCTAGTCTCTGGAAACAAGAAAAGATAGACTGCAAATTTGGAGAATGGAGAAGAAAGTTTGCTGTGTATTACCTGTAGGTTTTCTAAGTATGACTTTGATTTCTGTGATTAGCACACTAGTAAGTCATCTACCTTCAACCAAAAGCAGATTTTTTTTCACATAACAGCAAGTGGATTTAGGTTGCAGCTCTCCCAACATTTGTAAAATGAGCCAAATTCTTCCCTCTCCCCTAAGGATAATAATATTTTCTTCAGTTGCTATTTCTATAATACCTAATTCTAAATTTTGCTATTAAACTATTTTATAGTTTTCTTTCTATCTAGTTAGTAACTCATTTAGCATCCTTACATCTAGTTACAAAAGTGTTTATGTGAATTTTTGTCAGTTCAAATCATTGGTGTGGTTTCCTTTCCTTAACTGGACCCTGACAGGTATAGGAATTACTATGAGAAGTGGACTCAGAAAGCAGAATTTAAAAGGGAGAATTGGTAAATGCTCTAGATTTTGGACTTGATCATATTTTTGTACTTGACTGAAATTTCGTACTTCTTACCCATGTAGAATTGGGTTCTATTAATTTATTGCAAATAGTAGCAATTTATCAAGTTAATCAATTTGTGGTTAACTGTAACAGTATCCCACTTAAGCATTTAGGAGTAGTAAATGATTGCTTTGCTTGACAATTATGTCACTAATGATGACTATAAAATCTATGGTGTGGAATAGATTCTTCTAAATACAGAGAAGAATTTTATTTTGTTTTACTTTTTGGTGCCAAGGACCAAACCAGAGAAGAATTTTAAAAAGAATTTTATAAGATCAAATTTTTAAACTCTTGACTGAAGACAGGAAAATGAAAGGAGATTTTTTTGATAGCTCTAAAAATACCTTATTTTTGAAATCAGAAAACTGTATTTTCACAACAAGATGCCTAACGTTGCTGGAAAGTTAAATCCGAAATATAATTGTGTAGGGTAGATAGTTGCTTTGGAGACTCCAAAACTCAGAGTAAGAAAAATTTGTTGGATTCAAGGTAAGACAGAGAGAGAGAGAGAGAGAAAGAGAGATCAAGAACCTTTCACTCCCAAGTCATGCTGAATCTTTCTTGTCAATGGGAGTATCTTGCCTCCTATGTCTGAGGATAATATCCTTCCCTTCATTTGGAAGTCTGTAAGGACTTTAGTTTGGGAATTTGTCACATCTAGGGGATCCTCTGCCTCCATATGACTCATCCATGCTAGATGATAGCCTAGAGTATTACAGAAGTCAAAAACATATTTAGGAAACCAATAAGAAATAAACTGAAAAGTGGAAGTTACCACTGTTCATGTTTCGGGCAGATCCCAAGGGGGGGAAAATACAAACCTTTATCTAGACATAACTGATTTATATTACAAAAGAATTGGAAATTTTATAGTGACAAAAATCTGTGAAAAACCTGTGGGAACAAACTGTAAAGTGTTAAGCAGAGTTGAATACAATGTCAAACTGGCTCAAGTTGATAGATACAACAGTGTCCAGATCCAGTGATTCCAGAGTGAATGAATTCGTTCTTACTGGAAGATTTATATTATATTATTATCCTAGGTAGGTTGGAACTACATTTAGCAGAACTCCTTCCTATTAATAGTCCAGGTTAGTGTGGGTCACAAGGAACATTTTGTATGTGGTTTTTAAACAGGTGACTCTGTAGCCAGACTGTCTTTATGCTAGGAAGCTGTGTGCAGATTACTAGGTTCTACTGCATTCTCCAATTGGCACTGATCTACTGGGTCACCTTGGCACAGGCAGCAGGGCAGCCACAGATCTCTGAGATGCTACTTTATCTTGCTCGGCGTCTCTAAATTGTGGAATTGTTGCCACAACAAAGCACACCAGATTTTTTTTCCATGCATGATCAAAGTGGAAAAGTTTGTTATTACTTTATTATTGCTGTCATAACAAATTTACCACAAACCTAAAGTCTTAAATCAACATAAATTTATTATCTTACAATTTTGTATCCAAGAACTCCGAGAGTGCTGGGTGAACTGCTTTCCTTTCTGAAAGTTCCAACGGAGAACTCATTTCTTTACTCATGCAGATTGCTGGTGTAATTCAGTTCCCAGCGCTCACAGTAAGGAGATCTTCATTTCCTTGGTAGCTGCTGGGTTGGAAATATTCCCACCTTCCAAAGGCTGTCCCCTTCTGCACCTTCAAAGGTAAAAGAAAATGTGTCAAGTCCCCTCAGGCCTCATCTGTCCCACCTTTCTCCCATTAATCCTCTCTGTCTTGACCATCAGGTGATGGAAAACTTTAATTCTATCTGCAGTGTTCTAGATGTTAACATATGGGCATCTTTAAGGGGATTGTTATTGTATCACCATATAAAGCAACTAAGGTTTCAGCACATTCTCAAGATTGCAACATTTTCTTGCTTTTCCTCAATTCAGTATTTATCTTTCTATTCCAACTTCCTGTCCTATTTTTTTGTGCAGAACTAGTGCCAGATACAAAAGTAACAGTCACATATAAGCTAGTTAATTAGCTCACACAATTGCATCAGGTGAAGTTGCTATAATAGATCTCATATTCCTTATCATCTCATTGGTTCTATTTCTTATTGAAGCCTGACTGATGTACTAATGCATATGGAAATAGCTCTAGTCATTGAGTAGAAGAGTTGTCTTAGCTTTAGTCTCCAGAAGGTGTCTATGTCAGAACCGATTTGACACAATGTAGATGATGGAATGCAAAGGCTTTGGGAAATGGAAATTTTGGTTTGGAATCATAATACATATTTTACATTCCCTCTCTTTAATTCTATCATATGATAAAGCACAGATTATGTTTTCACTAAGAATTTGAGAAAAATATTAGTGAGAGGAGCAGTTTCAAAAGGTCTCTGATGCCTTTTCAATCTAGATATGTCAGTGGGGAATGCTTCTATTAAGACAGACACACTGATTTCATTCCAATGAGAGCAGAGTTCAAAAGCAATTGAAATCCAAACACAAAGTGAGATTCTAGAGGTATAATGTAAACAAGATGTTTTGATTTATAGTAATCTTTTAATTTTTCACAGTATCCAAAGAAGTTAATACAGACTTTTTCCCATGTACATTACAAAGCAGACTCCAGATCTAATGACCAAAATTCCAGTCACTACAATGAAGACTATAGCATCTTTTCTAGCTTCCAAACCTAAACAGTTTCATTAAAGTGAAAGCTCCTTCTTTGAGGAAGGGAATTGCAATACTCTTACACTAGCTAAAATCATTTTCTAAAGAAATTCTAGCTATTTTCTAAAGTAACTCTGTGTTACTCACTTAACACCCGCATTTGTAAGAGAGGAATTTTATGTGGCTGATGGTTTCAGAAGCTTAGTCTGGCTCCAACACCATTTTTCAAAAAAGGAATACCATGGTGGAAGGGCATGATGGAGCAAATCTACTTAGTTCATGGGGGCTAGAAAGCAGAGCTGGGGGAACAGCATCAGAGAGGAAGGAGCTAGAAAGCTTGACCTACGTAGACACATAGAGAAGTGTGCTTTATTAAACCCCTAAGTGGTCCATTGCAATGGTTTACTGATTGTGTCGAAAGTTTAGAAGCTAAACTATGTTGACTCTATAGAGGACCGACCCATGCTAGGGTAGCTCATTGCCTGAACAATATGAAGAGGAAATGAAGAAGGATGGACGTGCTTCTGTTCTTATGAAGGCCTCCAGCCTTTACCTTCAGCTTAGACATCATCTGGCTTCTCATGCAGACTCTTCAGCTTCCACCTCCAATCCTTCAGCCCTGTGGTGTAGATTCTTCAGCCTTCCATCAAAGACCCATCCGCTTCTTGATATTGACTTGTACTACAGGGAGCAGCAGAAGCTGGAGCTCACACATATGGGGCTAAAGCAAGGCCAGCCCTGAAAACATGGAAAGCCCAAAGGGAGCCACAGAAACAAGCTGTTTCAGCTTTGAGAAGGCAAGGGCACAGGCCAGACAAACATCAAATTGCTAGCAGAAGGGTTGAAACTGGTGTCATCCTTTTGAGTGCACAAATAATTGTGCTACGGTGGTTGAGTAGTTCCTTTCCTCCCATCGGAAAAGAGGGCTCCATCTGGGCTCCATCCAGATTTCTGTGTCTTCTCTTTATTTCTTCACCTTCTCACCTCCCTTCACTGTCCTAAACCCGGAAAGTTCCAGAGCTGTGGGGGTCATGGCTTTGCACAAGACACTGCAGTGAGCTACAGATGTTGGACTGAAACCTTGGGTCTCCAGTGTGCAGATACCCTCTGCAACTCATCCTAATCAGTGGCTGACCATCATAAGCCAATCTTGTAATTTCTTGTACATTTGTATATTTTGTGATGTATCTGATTCTCTAGTTAAAACACTGACTGATACACTCCCTAAGACAATGAGGTTGACAGGTATACATGATCTTCCCTTGTCAGCTTGACAGGCAAACACATTTCTGAAGCCATACTTAAACAGCAAATGAGTACAATAACAACTTTATGATTTTAATTAACATAACTTTCCTCCTTATAATGAAAAATATAATAATTCCTTCCTCAAAGTCCCAACAGTTCTAGTATTGCTCAAAATCTAAAATTAAAGTCTTATCTGAAACTCAAAGAAAAGTCTTAGCTGCAAATCCCTGTAAAACTCAGAAGGCAATTTACTTAATCTCAAAATACAACACTGCTGTGTAAACATTCTTATTCCAAAAGGGTGGAATGAGGGATAGAAAATAATAGGACCAATGCAAAACCAGAATGTAGTAGAGCAATCATTAAATCTATGGCTTCATTCCAGCATTCCAAGGAACATGGTGGTGAGATGTGAGTTCCCAAGGTCTTAGGTGGGCCCACCACTACAGATTAGCTAGTCATCTCTGTGGGCAAATTCTTCTTGCTGCCTACAGCTTTCCTGAATGGACATTCTGTGCTCCACACATCTCTGACTTTTTGAGTATTCACTGTGTTTCTAATGTCTGTTTCTCACTTTCAGCAATATATCTAGTTTTATCATTGTTTTCTGCCTTACTGACTCTACTTATCTCTCAGACATCAGTTTTGATTGGAACCTAATAGTTTAATAGTCATAGTATAAACACACAAATTCATTTGGAGTATTATGCAGCTGTACTTGTAGAGAAGAAGTTAATCATGGAAAAAGAAAGGGACATAGCATCCTGTTATGACCACAAAATAGGCAAAGGAGAAGTAAGATAGTTTTAAATAGTCTTTACTTGAGGAAAAGAAAGAATAATGTAATGGGTGATAAATTGTGCCAACTTGAGAAGTTTAGAAGCTCAACTAAGTGACTCAGCAGTTCTGCATCCTAGGATGTAGAGGACATGCCATAGGGTAGCTGATTACACTCCAGGATGTTGCAATGCAATTCAATAATCATTGTGTCAATTTGAGAAGTTTAGAAGTTTAACTGACTCATCAGGGGCTAGGGTCTTCATTTTGTAAACATCTTCAGTTTGTACAAAAGGAGGGCATGGAGATAGTCTGAGTGCTACACCCACCTTAGGGCAGGTAATTTGCATACAATATAAAGGAGGAAAACAGGCTTGCTTCACCCTGATTTCTCTTGTTGCTTTTGCTGACTTTTGCCATCTTTAACTGCTGCCCCTCTGTCATGGGGCATCTAATTACAAACTGAAATGTCCACAAACTGTGAGCTAAATAAACCTTTCTTCCTTAAATCTTGAGTGCGGGGCATTTTGTCGCAGCAGTGAGAGAAAGTATCTAAAACAATTAATAAAATGTAATGCAAAACTGGGACTTGAAATGACCAGTAGCTATTATTATTATAAAGCAATATAGAAAAGACTCTGACTCTCATTTACAATATCCCTGTCAGATAAATACAAGTGTCATCTCTTCATTTCCAGAGGAACCTTTCTTCTTTGATATTCAAAGGAACTACTTTGGGAAGTATTGAAAGATGGAAGCAAAATTTTGAAGAACTAAAGGAGTTCTCTAGATTTAGTACTCTAGATTTAGTGCTTTATGAGGCTTCTCTATAACAGACATGTACCTTGTTGAGGTGGATGGGGACACCTTTTACCTATATGGCTCAAGAACTCTGTAATGGAGTGGTCAGACAGTAAAATTATGTTATCACAAATTCTTCTTCAAATTCATAGAATTTGATGAAATTGTTCAGTGTGTTTCAAATCATAGATAAATTTTCTAATTCATTAAACCTAGATTCAGGAACACAAATCTTGCAATGTTGAAGTAATTTAATGCATTTGCACAATTTCATCACAGTGGCAATTATAATTCTCAAGGAAATTCAAATGCCAACTTTACACTCTTGAAATGCTATGTAATGTTTAAACTGAGCTACTTTAATACATGTAAGTAAGTACAACAGAGGTGATGATATGATAATGGCTGAAAGGGTCCTTGGAATCTTGACACATGTGGTCCATTCTGAGCTACCTAAGTACTGTCTGACTTCAGCTCTGGAGAATGCCAGGAAAAAAGCAATTCTGGTACCTACTAAAAACCAAAGAGGAAAAAACTTGGCATTGCCAGTGAAGAAAATAATGACAGCAAAAGTTATGTAGGAAAAAAACACAAATCATGGTACATTAAATTATACCACAAGATAATTTAATAATGAAAGTTAAAGGATATAAAAGGAAGAAAAAAAGAAATGCAAGATGATCTGGTGAAAGAAGCCACTGAAATTAACATGAAAAATGAAGCTTTACAGAAGCTTTAATCACAAACCTTCACTAAGATGGTAGAGATGAATTCACAGAAATTCACAATAAAAACTTCTGTATGAAGCTTTGCCTACAGGAGTTTGTTTGGCTCATGGTTTGACAGACAACTGACCAAAATCAGAAATGATTTTTCTATGGTTGATTTTGGTATTTTTATTTTTTTCAAGGTTGAAATTATGCAGATTAAACATGTTAAAATAGTAAAAACACTATCCAACAACAGAAGAAGTAGCACTAAAGCATTATTGCTTATTATTTCAAAATTAAAGATTAAGAAGTAAAGCAGAAAAGAGAGAAGATTCATTTCCTTTATTGATCAACCGATGGAAATCAAAATGGCTCTGATATTAGGTTGGTGACGCATCTTTAGTTATTGCTGGTCCTACTAGAGTCTCAAGGGCATAGCATTTGTTGACGGTTGGATAGATTGTTTCTATCTACTTTCAGTTGATAATTTTCATTTATCTGTCTTTTCATTTTGTGTCACATCTTCAAAGCCCCCAAAATAGTATTTTTGTGAGAGAAAAATAAATAATACATTAGTTAAAAAAAAAAACTAAGCAAAAAAAAAAAAAAAAGAAATTTCTGCCAAAATTAGTTGATAGCTCTTAAACGCAGCCTCCTTCAAAGTCTCAGTCCATAAGCAAAATGTAGACAGGTTATTTTGCCACAGTATAATGTGTATGGCTTCTAGTTCAATTCTCAATAAAGCCCTTGTTCCCAAATGAAATCTCATGAATCCGGCTTTTACTGTTCACATTCCTATCAGCATTTTGATTTTCTGAACTCCCACCAAAGCCCATAAAATTCTGCTTAAAGAATTTTAAGCTTTCTGTATCCTGCTTTACCAAATTGAAAATCTCCCTGCAAGCCAGTTCCAAAGGGTGTTGAATAGTTGTTGAGGTGTGGTCATAGTGGCAACCCCATTTCTCTGGCGTCAGTTTTCTGTATTAGTCAACTTTTTGCTGCTGGAACAAAATATCCAACAACCAAAACTTACAGGAGAAGTTTCTTTGGCTTACGATTTCTGAAGTTTAGTCCGTTCCTGGCTGGTTCCAACACCATGTTCTACAGCAGGAACATCATAGCCAAAGGGTGTGCTTAGTTCTCAGAGACCAGGAAGCAGAGCTGAAAAAACAGTTCCAGAGAGGAAAGGGCCAGGAACTAGACATGATGCCCTCAAATCACACCTCCATAACCCAATGAACATGTCCAGAAGTATGCTTCACTCATCTTCTCCAGGCGGCTCTGAAGTCAAACAAGGTGACATTTAAGCTTATTTCCCACAGATTATAAAAGAAAAAAGAAAATAAATATGTGTTTCATTGACTGCTATATACCAACTCCAAAAATAGTGGTAATTTTTTAAAACTTAAAACACAATAAAGCCTGTGACAAGATAGTAAATGTGTATTGTTAGACATAGTAGGTAAAAGAAAATCGTATCTTGAAGTTCTTGCCCATTAGCATAGAGAAAATACCTTTCCTAGTCAATAAATCTCTATCAGGTTCCATAATGTATTTCAGTAAATACATTAGATCTAGAACATAATTGCAAATGGAGATATCCTTTAACAGAGTTTACAGTAATTCACAGATAACTCTAAGATTCATTTACCTTCTTCCCAGAAGAGACACCCAAGTAATAACAGAATTATGGTTGATGTCACTGAGAATTTTGAGTTTGATTGTAAACACTCATCCTTGTAACCAGCCATGTCATCTTGTTTTTGATTTACTGTCTTAGTTGGGAGAAGGAGGTCTGAACTCATCACTTGGTTTTTGCTAGGTCAGAAAGTTAGTGCAAAAATTCTGCCATGTTATTCCAGTTATAAATCCAGAAACAGGAGAAATGACTATAGGCTGGCTTTGTGGATTTATTGGATCTTTGCCATTTTTAGGCTCTTTTTAGTTGTTTGACAACCAGAAAAACCATATTATGAGTAATGCAGTAAATAATTAGCTATAGATTTACAATGTACAATAAATAATAAAACTTCCATAGTAGCAGTAATCAAAATACTCTGTATTGCATAGTAAGAATGTTCTCTATATCTGCTTTCTATGTATATTTCAAAGTACTTGTACTTCAAAGATTCTGAACTGGGTGGTTGCAGGCATGATGCAGGTCATGGCTGGTGTCCTCCTGGATTCTACACCAGTGAGTAGCAGGGGCAGCAGGGTCCAGGCCTTTCCCCATTGCCTTTGACATGTAAAGGAACCCACCTCCCCTAATTGCTCATGATCCAAAACATTTCATCAGTGAGTGCTTAAAATCCTAACTCTGAGGGAAGATGTTAATAGGTTTGAGTCCAGGAAAAGTGAATAAAATAGAAACAGGTTGTCGAATGGGCACTGTTCAGAATTAGTAGCTGTCAAGTGTGAATTCTATTTGCTATGCAGGTGTCATGCACATTATTAGAGAAAGCCAAGTTAGAAATTACAAGTCCAGAGGGCAGTTCTACAAAATTCATTCCAGATTGTTTCAATAAAAGATCATTAATAGTACTAATTAAAATATAAGATTTTGGAATTATTTCTCAACCAGATGGGAATCCCATAATAAAGAAATGAGCTAAGATTATGACAAGAAAATAAGATGTATAGTTACTATCTATGTGTATTCTCTGATCTCTATCAAATAAGCAGCATAGATAATAAAAAGTGATGTAAGTATAAGAATGATAAAGGGATAACATTAAAGTGGCTGGCTTTTATCCAAAAGAAACTAAGAAAATTTTACACTAAAGTTTGGGCTGAACTATCTATCATGATGAACTTTTTGTACCATCGGTAGAATCAGGATTTTGAGAATAAATATAAAATGTGGAATAGAAAAAATTTCTTTGAAAAGTTATACAGTCAACTGGAGCTAAAAATTTATCAGATGATTAAAGAGTAAACTGGATATACCTAGAGGGATTACTGAATAAGAAAATGATTCTCAGAAATTTACACAGAATAAGAAACAGAAGCACAAAGATGGAAATTCTGAAAGAGAACAGATAAACATAAAAAACTTAATGCAATACAACTTATATTTAAGAAAAATTCCATAAGTGAAGAAAACAGAAAAAAAATCTGAGGAAAGTAATTTTTAAAGAGCTAGTAAATAAGCATGAGCTAGAATTAGGAAAGACAGCAAAGAGAAAAGGTAAATTATCTATGAAAGACATGTCCTTTTAGATTTATAGAAGATGATATAAAACAAGACAATGTGTCTATATCTTATAAATGCTAAAATAATTTTCAATTGTGACTTTTAAGTACACTAAAATTATCAATTAATAATGACAATGAAATAAAGATATTTTAGATAAAGATAAGAATTTTATTACTTGCAGACAGACCATCACTATAACAACAAACAAACATTAAGAAATATAGTCCAGAAGAAAAAGATGATTTCAGAAAGGAAAGGAATGCAGTCAACATGCATGCTAAAAATTTAATCCTAACCATTAAAATAGAGATGTCAACTATCCAACTTCTGAAATGTTTCTGTAAACACTTCTAGGAGCAACATGGAATGCTGAAACAGTTGAAACAGATCTGGGCTGAATTATTAGCTGTGAGACTTTAAGTATTTAACTTTTTTCTGCAAAATGAGATTCTGCTAACTTTTGAATTAGATGTTTTAAGGCACGGCGTGGAGTGATTTCAATATCTATAATATCTGGAATCATTAAACAAGAAATCATGCTCATACAAATGAAAGGAATCTTGTTAAATATTACTCTAAACTGCTCATACTGATATTATAATCTCAGGGGCAAAAACAAACTAACCTTAAATGTTTTACTTACCATAGCTTGTATTTTAATTTCGCTCTTTACATACTCCTACTTTTTGTTCTTGGAGAAGTAGTGGGGAGAAGTGATCATAGTGATGCTTTTCCTCAAGCAAAACAACAACAACAAAAAAATAGATTTTCTTCTATTTCATCTATTTCAATGAGGAAATTTTAGATAGATTAGAAGATAGGTTTAGAAAGTCACTTTAAGTACATGAAATAGTTTAAAAACCTGTTGGATTTTATTTTGATCAAGCTGAAGCTATTAATACTTTAAATTAGAAAAAGTATGTTTATGACGGAGTAAGAGTTCTCATCCTCCAAAGCTTCATCCCAAAGACACACAGTGTCAGTAAGCACCTGTGCCTTCTGACAAAATCTGTAGAATTTCCAGGAGTTACGAACACTGCACTGAAAGAAGTAAAAGTTTCTTCTCTTAGATCCCAAGAAAAGACCTAAAGCAGGTGAGTTTTAGCAGTGAGAAGGAATTTAGAAAAGTTTTGGCATACGGGAGACTACAAATTCAGTCATAGGTGGGAATCAGAGGAAATTAGGAGATACACACTTTGCACAGACTTTGTTCAAGGAGGGATGTCTTTTTTTGTTTTTTTTTTTGTTTTGTTTTTGTCTTTTTCTTTTTTATCTGTACCGGGAATCAAACTCACGACCGCCTGCTTGCAAGGCAGGTGCTTATGCCACTGAGCTAAATCCCCAGCTCGGAGGGATGTCTTATCAATGGCTCTATCCAAGATGAACTTAACTGGTGCGCCTTCCAGATTCATAATATGAGAGGAGTTTTTCATTTAACAAAATTTTAATCTTAACACTTCTTACTAGCTGGAGAAAGCATGGATCATTTTAATAGAATTCTGTGTGTGTGTGTGTGTGTGTGTGTGTGTGTGTGTGTGTGTGTGCGTGCACGCATGCGTATATGTTATAATTAACCCTTTGATCGGATTTGGCAAGTATTACCCTCAAAGATAAAACCAGTGTGACTGCGTTTGAGGAATAAGTGGGTTTTTATCTACTCTTTTACTCTAAAAATGGAATTATTTGTACTCTCTAATTTATCTTGAATTCCTGATTTTTACTCATACATAAGGTCTGCAAGTAAAAATCTTTGAAGACCTTTGTCAGGCAAGAAGATAGTATCATGCACACTGACTAAAAAAGAAAGGAATTTTATTTAAGAACAGATCAGTAGCTTAGAAACAAATTCTAGTAAAGAAATAAACAATAAGAATACAAAACCCCCAAAGAAACACTGATTTATTTTCTTAAAATTATTCTGGGAAAAGACCACAAACTGGTTTAAATGTGAATTTGGTTCACCATGGAATTATGAATTTTAACTTGTTCTTTACTGAATCAATGAAAGGAAACAGCTAAGCAAAAGGCTTTTGTTTATTTTCAAAAGAAATTTACCATGAAAAAATTTTTAATTTGGTAAAATTCTAGTGGTATGTTGTGAGATTTTAAACAGAGTGACCACAGCTACCTAACATATGCATAAACAATTCCTTCTAAGCTGTTTTTCATACTGGTAGTTTGCAATTTCAAAGTTCTATTTTCCACCCTTGTTTGCATAAGAGCAATGGAAAGTTTCTATTCATCAATACCTTGAGATTCTGTTCTGGTATTGTTCTTAAAATTTATGAAAACTAAGTTTACAACACTTAGCTAATTTTCCAGAATAAGGTGAAAGATGTTTAATTAATATTACTTACTCTGCATTTAGCCTGGTCCCTTCTTACATTTGGAAAAAATGTGTATCTGGAAGAAAATCTGTATGTAAATCTTTTGTCTTTGGTGTCATAATTAATGAAACTCAAATTGAAGAAAAAACTATTTAGCATGCATTCATTGTAACCATAAGGAATACAGCAAAAAGAAATGTACAATCATTTGTTGATTTAAAAGTGATTATCAGTTCATAGCTGTCACAATTGGTAGCATATAAAACAAAGAAAGAAGTCATCTCTGTCATGTGGCTGTACTGTATAATATGGAAAATATCAGTGCTAAAACATTTTGGGACCATTTCATGTTTTGGCACCATTCTTTCTGAAACTTAAAAACTGTGCTCAAGATTGGAAAGGATTTTAAATATTATTTGCGGCATTTTGTTAAAAGGATCATTGTTCTTTGGGGAAGCTGGTGGAGAATATACTTCTTTGATGTTTTCTTGTATAGATCTGATTTCTCCTCCAGTCTCAGTCTCTTCTGGGAAGGAGGAGGACAGTAGTTATAGCATCATTTTTCACCCTCTGTATAAAGTGACATCCAGTCAAAAGTGAGGATGATGGAATGTTTTCCTGACATGATATTAAAATGTATGGAAAATGATATCGATTTTATTTTTACAGATGGAGAAAGGTTTTTTCCTTCAGCATTTGAAAAATGATGCCATGACTAATATGACATCATCTGGTCCCCCGCACAGCTCTTCTACAAACTCAGGGAGAGGCAGCTAGTAGAGAACGAAATATCTTAAATAAATAACAAATTCATTTCTCTTTGTGAAAAGAATTTAAAAATAAAAGCACTGGGAGAGAATATGCAGGACTAATGTTCTCTGAGACCCTACAACTATGGTAATAGCTGAGGACTCTGTAAATCTAACATGGATGCAAAAGATCCAGTGATTTATTTTTGAAAGTTTTTGTGCACTGATACCAACAGCTGACAAGGCTCTGCAGGGGTCAGTTCAACACCAGCCTGGGCAAACACCAAAGCCAATCTTCTGCCACCGATACTGTTTCTCTACCAGTCTCAGGTCGGATATCATCTCACCTGCTTAGTTTTTCTGCTTATTCCTTTAATTTATGAAAATTCATACTTCCATCCCTCTTTTATTATCAATATTAGATGTGCCCAAAGAAATAATTTCCCATAATTTAGTAGTATGCCAGATAATCAAATTGATAGAGGCTCCTGGGATGCCAAAAAGCTAGATTAAAGCACATACTTAAAGCCTGGTAGGATGTGATCCACTTTGGGCAGGCACAGCTCCTGCTAGTTCTGGTTACCACAGCCTTCCCTAGAAAGTGGCAAATATAGGAGGTCTTTCAGGGTTTTTGTCCCTCAATTTGCTGTGGTCCTGGAACTCTACTCCTAGCCTAGTTCATTCCTCAACAGAAGGTGGGCTGGGAGGTGAAATTTCAACTTGGTCACTTAGCAGCTCTAAAGGTTTGCTGGAGAAGAAGGATGAAATGACTAAAGCAAGACTTGGGAATTCACAGAGGACCTCCATTAGCCATGCTCCCTGGCTTCCACCCCTGTGGATAAACAGCAATTGGCTAGAATCACACCACCCCTGGACCCCCGAGGGGACCAGAACCTCAGGGGTCAGAGAGGCCCTGTAAGTGCTTTCTCATGCCTATCAAGTTTCCCTAATGATCCCTTGCATGCTCCTGGTATTTCAGAACAGGAATGCCTTCTTATGCATATTTTCTGAAAGAGATGTGTGCGCTAAATTTTCACTTCTCCCTTCCTATTAAAGTTCAGCTGGTCTCTGGGCAGGTCTGGTCTTGCTGTTCTTTTTGAGCAGTAGATAGCTTGTTTCACAGTTAATTCAAAGTATTTTGACACTGGATTATAACCTAGGAGGAGACTGCATCTGTCTAGAGGATAAATGTATTTGGGCCAAAAGGTTTATGGGGCAGTTCTGCTTCAGCAAAGTATGGGACCAGTAAGTGTAAAATGGTAAGAGACAGAAGAAAGTATGGGGGCTCCTAGGAATAAGAGAGGTGGTGCTGATGACTTCAGACAGGGCTGCCCTGAAAGCTGCATCATTCTCTCCGAATGACTCTGCTATGGTAATTGCTCATGGGCCGCAAAGATGTTAAGTTCCATCTAACTTGTCCCTGCCAGTTAGGTTAATTCAATGTGGGTCTGTTCCAGACACCAGCTGGCTAAGTGAACCATAGAAATATTCTTGCTGGCTCACCAGCACACTAAAGATCACAGAGAGTACTTGATGTTCTGGTGCTCCTGGGCTGACCATCCTCCAGAACATCAGGAAGTGGCGAGATCTCATTGTTATAGGCTCGGAGAGGTTTGTCTACCTATCTATTTGTTGTCTGAGTGTGGCATTCAAATAACAGTTGTAGGAGGAAATGCAGTAACAAGACACTAGGAAACAAAGAATTCTGGGGAGTCAGCTCATTAAGTCCCCTCGTTCTTCATTATTCCCAGAGTTGAGGATTTGTCCTACGGCCTTGTGCATGCTGGGAAGCTAGGCAAGCACTCTGCCAATGAGGTATAACCTCAGAGAAGTCATTCATCTGGACTTGCATAACTACTTGTGAAAATTTCCTAAGACCATGGGGAAACTCATTATCACAGAAAACCAACTATTATTATACTCACGATGAACGAGGCTCAGCTAGGAATTTCAGGTACTTATGCATTGAAAATAATCATGGCTCTCACCCAATAAAGTACAAGTTAAGTTATATACACATGTGCATATGCATATATATACATAAATGTGTACATAGATATGTGAATATATACCTGTGCACAGGTATGTGGGTATTTATATAGAGAGAGAAAGAGGGAGGGAGAGAGTTACTACTTCGAACTTGCATATGCATTACTGTACATTTTCTAATGGCTTCTTTCTGAATTTTTCTCATTTTTTAACTACTTTCAAAATGTCTTTAATACCTTGGATCCCATTGCTGGAGTGGATGTTGACTGGCTTAGTTCTTAAAACTAACTACTCAAGAGCGATTGTACATATTAGTCATTTTTAGTTTCATGGCTGATTATTGGTCTGGACCTATTCCCTTGGAATTGAAACAATTTGTCTTCTTGAGCCTTTCTTGGATTTAGACTGGGTTTCCTCTTCTCCACATTGCAAAGCTGCAGTTCCATTTTCCATTTTCTTCTATATTGAGACTGCAGCTCTAAAAAGCAGAGTTTTTGATCTCATCAGTTTTAGGGAAATGGAAGTAGACCCTTACAAATGTGCTCAGAACCCCAGGACCTGAGTTTATAATGTACATGATGGAACGAATAAATTACTATCTAAGTCCTTTCCAAAACTCTAAATAATGGATTGCTACAGAAGCAATGTAACGGACAAGTCAATGGTGGACATCTTTCCAAAGGAAATTCAAAGTGGGGTTAATCTCATAGGGCTTGGTAGGTTAGAGGCAGTGTCCATGAAAGGCAGTAAGACTTGAGCTTCATTTCAAGGGCCAATTGAATGAGGCTAATTAGGGGAAAGATAGCAGGCTATACAGGCCAGTATACAGTGTGTTCAAGTACACACCAGGCAAGACATGGCACTGATTACTAAGCTGATATAGCTATTTGCCTGTGATACTGATTGGCAGGAATGGAACTATGCTGAACACAGCATGCCCTGAAAGGACTTTAGCATTTATTCCCTAAGGCTGTGACAATGGAGAGCTGTTGGAGGGGGGATGTAAACTCTTATGTGTTGTAGGCACCCTATAGTATGAGATTTCTTGTGGTACACATGACTATGATAGGAGCTCAATATGACCTGCAGCCAGCATCAGGTCAGAAAAGAAGACAGATGCCTGGAGGGTGACTTCCTTGAATAGCTGTGTTTAGGAACCAAAGAATTCCCTTGGGGGTTAATGACGTGCCATGTCTTGACAGCCACAAGGAGCAATGTAAAATTGCATGCTTTAGGTGCAAACAAAGCATAAAACTCTGACAGAATAGCCAGAGAGACTGCAGTGACCAGGTTATGGAAGGGTGTGAAAAGAAATGGATTTTATGGAAACAAGTAGGGAGATGGTGAGGAATGGAGGAGGAAAATACAGAGGATGTAATTACCTTTGGAAGTATCATTAAACACACAATTGTGGAGACTAAGATAAGTAAAGAAGAGTCAATTAGAAGGAAAGAGAAATTAGAAAGAAAGAATTAGAAAATTAATCTATGAGTAAAGTTAAGAATGAGACAGAGTCATGAGGACCTTCATTGGATTAAAACATTCATTTGAATGAAACAAGATCATCCAGAGGCAAATTTAGGCAGCCTCCTCTCTCTGTTCTACATGACAGAGGATAACATTTCTTTAGTTCAAACTCCGCAGACTGTATTGTGCAGTCCCATGCAAGACACTGCTGGACTTTAACCTGGCGTAGCACCTACTTCTAATGCAGCACACAAAAGCTTTCATGACCATAAAGAAAAGAGATAATGAATCTCTTAATCATCTGGAAATGCCAGGACATCTAGAAACTAAAACATGCATTAACCTCTGCCTATGCATGTTTCTTAGTTTTACATTGCAAACATACACACTAATACAATTAAATTCACAAGGTAATTCACACTACAAAAAGATTTGGTCAATTTGTTATAGGCAACTGAGCTAGTTCATCAGACAGGGCTAGGTCCTTGAAGGAGCCAGTACAGAAGGCCAGATACCTTGCAACTGTAGGGAAATAGATACCTCCCACTGTGGGCCAGCCCTCAAGACAAAAAGGCAAAACAAATGTACCCACATCCTAAGGACTGATATTCTAGATTGTTCTCTGTCACCCTGAGGAAGCCAGGAGTCACTATTCCAATCCACTATGAGAAGAGTCACTTCTCTGTATGCATGCCTGCTTGCTAAGTGATTGGCTTCCTCATTTGTCCCTGATTTAATCAATTTCACCTGAGCAATTAATCTTATTGGTTGACCACAGTTCTGTCCCATGTTATGTCCACCTTGCAGGTTCCCATTTTGGATCTGTCTCATCTCATGAGTTTGCACTATAAAATCCCTAGAAAGACAGAGACTTTGGTAACCCACTCGGGACCCCTTCTGTCTCTCTCTCAGTCAGAAGCTTTCTTTCTCTCAATAAATATATTCTGTTTCGTGATCAGTGTTGTTTCTAAAATTCATTTTTTGGTTTTAGAGAACACAAACTTGTACAGGACATATAGTAGGTTGGGAGTTTTGTTCCCCTATATCAATTTCACAAAAGGAATTAATTATACTGTTAAATTTTCAAATATACTGCTTTTACTCAACTTTTAAGAAACATATCTATCACAAAAATAATATAAGCTTGCCTTTTTCTGCTGTTTCTCTGAGAAAAACAATTTTATAAAAACATTTATATGCAAAAATCTCAAAAGTAGTATTTATTAACTATACCTATATTGCTAAATAGTATAATTATTTTTCAATTTGAAGAGTTATTAAGAGTAACTCATTAAAAATAAGAGTTAAAAGTAGTATATATTTATTAACTATACTATATTGCTAAATAGTATAATTATTTTTCAATTTGAAGAGTTACTCATCTTTTCATGTGTGCTGAATTACTATGAATCAGTAATGAGCACGTTTAATACACAATCATTAAACATCAATTTAGATTTTCTGCTACTTATCTTCAAATAATGTTAATTCTACTTATATAGTAACTTTACTATAAAAATGGGAAGAATACATAGATTTCAGGTATGAGTAATCCATAGTTTTTAGTTAGAACTGAAAATTATGTATGATCAAAGAAAATGAAAGATATTATAATAACATCACTCACCTAGCACTTACTCCAGTTATTCATAAATCTTTACACATAAAGATATATTTCATCTTTACTATACCTCTATGAGTTAGTTACAAAGTTGATTTTTTTTTAGCAGACATGTCCACGGGGCTCAGAAAGACTAAAATCCTTGTTTAAATTCACAAAGCCACTTAGGGCTGATCTGGAAATTACATCCAGGAAGTCTTGTCCTGATTTGCCCACTCCACTCTTCTGCTTCTAGGAATTTAATGTTTTCTTTATATAAAAAATGTAGCTAGAACACTAAGCCATGACATGATTTCTGAGGCATCTACTTTATACAGAAGAAAAAGCCATAAATTTACTCTTAATGGTAAATTAACCTTTCACTGAATTATCATGGTTTTACTTTCAAATTTACTACATTCTTCTAGTAGTTTTATCCTCTGTGTCACGCTGTTTACTAAAATGACCAGAAATAGAGTCAAGACTAAAACAAGTAAGGTCTAGTTCATTTCTTCTCAAACTAGTGAGAATCTGTTTAGGAAGAGCCAATGGCCCTTATGCCTGTATTTCCTCCAGCTTGTTTTTAAGTCTCCCCACAGCCCTCAGGCAGAATTCCTTAAGGCTGACCACAAATACAGCTAGACGTGTGGGGCAGGTACAGGAGCCGTCCCTGTCTATCAGCTGAACCCAGCATATGCAAATCTTATTTTGACTGTCACTTTTCTCTGCATTCCTTCCTGAGTACAACATGTGCACTGCATCAAGAATGGTAATGTTCCGTGATCCCCTTCCCAGGACACTGGCTACCACTGACTGCACGTAGAATTCTGTCAACAATTCTTTCCTTTCTCCTGGTCTTCAATTTAGCCCACTGTCAAGGGAATAGTAAAGATGTTGTATTTTGTAGCAGGAAAATCAATTTTGACAATGCAGCTTCTGACCAAATCTGGTATCAGTATTGATGTAGTCCATCTTCCATTTCTTCCCCTTGCATCTTACATTTTTGCAGTGTTTCTCATCAATCTTCTTTCATTTCGAAAAAAAATCTAAAGTTATTAGCTGGGAACTCTTAGATTCTCCTAAGTAAGTCATTCAGTTTTTATGTTTCCAGGGCTCTTCTGATTTAACCTGTGCCCTATTTCACTTAAAAAAAAAAAAAAAAAAGTTTAACTTTTGCTTCATTTTCCTTAGGAGAAATTGTGATGTGAATTGCCAGCATGAAAAGAACACTCTCCTTGTCTGAAACAATTTAAAGATAGCCAACAAAAAAAGAATAAGCAAAGAGGTCAGTGAACCGAATTGAGAATCCAGAAACCCTTATCTTTATGAACAACTGATGATAAAGGTGTCAAAACAATTTCAACAGGGAAGAGGTAACCTCTTTTCAACAGACAGCACTAAGATATTTGGACATTCACATGTAAGAAGATCAATGTAGACTCTTACACATAGAAACAAACTAATTGGAAATAGATTTAATCAAAAGATAACCCAAGACATTTATGGTCAATTAATCTTAATCCAGGGTTTAAGTAAATTCAAAGGAGAAAGAAAATTCTTTTAAGTGAACAACGGTAATACAACTGTAGTCCCACTATTATGTAAGATAATGAAATTGACCTCTGCCTTTTACAGCTGTAAACAATTACTAATAATAGATCAAACACCTAGAAGTTATAGTTAAACCTAAAAAAACTTTCAGAGGGAGGTAGAGTAAATGTGTGCATCTTTGTGATCCATGAATTAAGCAATGGTTTCTTAAATAAACCACCAGGAAAAGCCCAAATCAATTAAACTTTGTTAAAATTTAAAATACTTATGCTTTAAAGGACACTTCTAAGTCTTTTGTGAAATGATAACACATAGAATGGGAAGAATATTTCAAGTAATATATCTGATTAGGAACTAATTTTCAGGATATATAAGGAACATTTACAGCTCAACACTAGAAGACAACCTACTTTTTATTAAATGAGAAAATGTTTTACACAAACATCTCTCTAAAGAGATACAAAAATAAGAACACAACAAGTTGCTCATCATCGTTAGTCATTAGGGAAACCAAAATAAGATATTACTCCACATTTGCTGGAGTAGACACAATTTTCTAAAAACAACAATCCCAAATTGTTGATGAGGATGTGGAGAAATGGGAACATGCATATACCAATGGTGGAACAATAATATGGTACAGGAACTTTGGAAAATACTGTCATAGTTCATTAAAGGTTAAACATAGAATTAGCCATTAAACCTAATTTATAAATAATAGAATTGAAAATACATGCTGACACAAAATATTTGAGCATGGATGTTCACTGCTACATTATTTGTAAGAGGCACATTATGGAAACAACCCCAATGTCCTTAAGTGAATGCATGTTTAAAAAATAATGTTAGGGCCAGACAGTGAAATATTATTCAATTACAAAAAGGAGAGAACTAATACATATTACAACATGGAAAAGGCTTGAAAACATACTACATGAAGAAAACCAAGTACTATAAAAGACCACTTATTATCGAATGGTTGCATTCGCATGAAATATCCAGGCAATTCTATCCATAGAGACAAAAAATAAATTACTGTTTGCCTGGGTGAACTGTGGGAGCAGTGATGAACTGTAAATGGTCCAAAGGGTCATATCAAAATGAAAAACAAAACATTCTACATCTAAATATGATAATGGCCTCATAATTTTAAATTTATGACAAATCTTTGAATAAATTGCATGGTATGAAAAATGTTACTCAATGTATTGTTGGAAGGAAAAACAAAGAGAACCAACTATGGAAGAATATATGTATGAGGGAGAAAAATGGACCCACGGGTACCTGGAATATCATTAAGAAGTATTTTGTGGCTGTTGGGGGCCAATTCCCAATCCTTCCAAGGACGGGAAGATAACAAAGCCTAAAGTATTCCACTTCCCTGAGACTGGAAGGGAATAAGAAAGATGAGTTAAATTGTGTAACATGTAATTGTCTCCAAAGGCCCCCCAGATGATAGCTCATTATAACTCTGTGCCAATTAATTTTCATTGTCAACTTGTCTGAAATAAGAGACTCTTGGAAGGGAGAACGGATTGTGATGTCACTAATTTCATTAATCGTTGACTATTGGTGATTAAACAAAATGTGCCGTGAAGCTGAACGGGCTATTAGGAGATAGGGGTCATGGGGTATGACCCTGTGGGCCTCCAGTCCCTGGCCTCTTGGGCTCTGCAGTCTTCCTTTGCTTTCTTCTCTTGGGTGCCATGAGCTGAGCTTGGAACCAACCAACCTTAGGCTGAAACCTTTAAAGCCATAAGACAAAATAAATCCCTCCTCTTTTAGGAGACAAGAGACTGACACAGGGGACAATGGAAGAACTGACTAATGCAGATCCACTCACTAAATGCTTTGTGTGGATTATTTTAGTTAATTCTCACAAATCACTAGAAGTATACATTCTTTTTATTGTTTCCTTTTTTAGAAGGGGAATAATGAGTAATTAAATCATTTGCAAAATCGTGCAGCTAGCAAGTAGCATACTAGAACTCAAATACAAGGGAATTTGACTCCCGAGTCACTCTTTAAACTTTTCCGAGAGACTGCAGAGGTGCATAGCTATTCAGTAATTCACGTTTTAGAGCTTAGACAAAGCGAAGGTTTGTGGTTTAAACAATTTTGACTTGGTGGTCTTATAAAGAATTTCTTTGATGAGATCTGATTTCTGGAGAATTGGACAGTTTTCTAAATCATTTTTAAAAATCCACAAAATGATTTTGGAAAAAGTCGTCTTAAAGATAGTATGCGAAACAAAACCATGAGATTAACAGAAGCGCATCCGGGTCAACAAAGCATGGTAGCATTGGTGACCTTAGTGCACGGAGATGCCCCGGATGCTGAGAGGCCACGCTGACCTCTTGTTCTTCAGTATTTCTGTTTGAAATGATTTAAGTCCCGTTCCACATATAGGGTGATTGTTTCAGGGGTAGTATATTTACACATTTTCTCATAGACAATATCTGCCAACACAGAAGTATATACAGGACAATTAAAAACATTAAGGATTCAGAAGAAATATACTTTTATAGTTTTAATTTTTAGGAGACATGTTTGGAAGGGGTAATGGAAATGATAAGACTTTAAGGTCAAATTCTATTGTTTATGAGCAATTTACTTAACTTCTCTGAGACTTTCTCATCAAAAAATAAAAAGGAATATGGCCTGCTTCACACAGTTTTAATACCTTACAGACATGCTTCATTGCAGGACGAGATACATGGAGGGTAAGGTGTATACTACATATAGCACCACAGTTATAATAGAGCTATAATAAGTGATCATTCCCTTTCTTCTGTATTTCAAACAATTATATGATAGAAATAAGATTAAGGTTAAAGTCAAAGGATCTGAGTTCAAGTCCCAATTCCATAATTACAGGAAAACTCATTTTTGTGGCTAAGTCTGTCCCTCAGAAGCAAACATAAACCTTTTCTGGAAGAATCCTCTTTGTCTTTAAATTTTCTCTAATTTTTTGGTATATATGTAATATTTAACCCTCAATAAAAAGCAAGCATTATATGCACATACATGAAAATATTTTCAGATAAAATGATAGATTTGCTTTAAAACAATGTTAGACGATAGAGCAGTAGATGAAATTATAACTAAAATTAAATTTGGTCATACCCTGGTAATTGTTGAAGCTGGGCCATGGGCACACAGTTTGAAAAAATATTAGTAGGTCTGTTTCTTGTTCATATTTGAAATTTTTCATAATAAAAGGTTTTTTTTTTCAAACAATAAACTCTTTTTTTAACCTAAAGCTTTTTCTTAATATGAGTAAGGATATCACTGGTACTATGGTGGGAGTCCAGCACCGTTACTATAGTTGTATGTGCTTTATACATGGAATTAATATATACTTAATATATATTATTATATTAATATATTATACATAAATATATTAATATTATTTGAATAATTCCATTCAAAAGATAAAACTACCCCAAAGATGAAAGTCTCTCATATCCAAGCAAAGTTTCTTCCAAAACTGTTTCAGTCTATGCTTTCTGTCTTCCCTAATCATGCTCTTTCTGTGTTTCACTTGGTGTGTCTCAGGCTGACCTCTGGTCACTTGGTGTCTATGTTTTCCTTGCTGCATTCTAAGCAGCACTGCCAGTTGCCTCTGAGCTCTCCCACATTCCTCACTCAACTTTATGATGTGCTCTGGCCAAAGACAGACCAGGTAACAGATCTATGATCATAGAGGCCTTCAAATGACCTTGGGTGAGCCAGATCTGATGCCACTGAAGGTCCTTCCCTGCATCACACTTTCAACCACAAGCTCCTGGATTCCAACTAGGGAGCTGAGAGAATGGAGAAAAGCCACTTACTCGCTTGCATGCTGTAACTTCATTTATAAAGTGGAGATAATCGCCCTTACTTTCAATATAACAGAGTTTGTAAGCATCAGTGCACAGCTAATGTGACATTCCTTGAATGCAATAAAACATTGTTAAAACTGAATCATGCTTATTAATGTGCTTTGCATTTTGTGAATTTAATCTGATTTTGCTCTAGACTCCTATACATCCAGATTCCTCAAGTTAAGCTTAAGTCCTGCAATCATCAATACAGAATATCAGTTTTACAAGATCATACCTGGCCAAACATGTTCCCACCACCGTTCAAAACTATAAAAAGGAATGGTTTATGGCACTAGAAAAAAAGTAAGCATTAAATCTCCCATCCATATTTTATTAACCACCTGGCAATATGATGAAATTGCCAATAATTGAGTACCTCTTAGACACTAGTTTTTGGTAACTTTTATTTTTTTCTGTAAAAGTAGCTTAGCGTTAAAGAAACAGGCATTCATTTTACTTTAATACAAGTTTAGGAAAACCAATTATCTCCTAAATCCTAACAACTCAGGTAAGGTTTTGTTGACTTTGTCTTTTAGGACATTCTCTCATGTTTAGTGGCTGTATTTTCCAAAACTTTTATTAATAGGACAGAGGTGAATTTATTTGGCTTTTATTTCTTGAGGAGACAGAATGGAGTTCATTTGGTGATGTCTGGGGAATTTCAAACCTCATTCTCTTTTTCCCCCTGGAAGATTGGTGTATCCCCCAGTGCCTTCTTAACCCTCTTTCCGTGAAAACCCTGTGTGAGTGCGAAGTGTTAGAACTGGAGCAGCTGCCCTTGCTTCAGATTATTTAGTGCATATTGCAGAACCAGCGTGTGTATTTTTCTTGTCCATGGGTCATTTCATTGCCACATACCTAAACAGCTAGAAAGAACTGACAGTGTTGGTAATTCACTCTACGTGATGTTTGCATTTGTGTCTTTTTAGTAATTTAAAGGCTAGGTTGGGGGGTGGGTTAATGTCTATTTTATAAACTCTTTGGCTAAAATTTAATTTGACATATCTGTTGCTGATATACTGAACTAATTTTTACTTCACATTCATTCACTACAAAGAAATTCTCTCATTAAATATAGATGATCATTGCATTGGTTAGCTGAGATATTCCAAGAAACTTGCAGCATAATAAATGATCAAAAGACAAAGACATATATCAGAAATATAGTTCAATATTAGGTCAGTATGTTTTCTCTATAATGTTGTGTGTGATCTCTACTGATAGTTAGAGTAGCACAAATCCTTCACAGTTATAGGAGCTGAGACAAAAGGGAGTGCTATTAAATATTGAGCCAGATACTGATGAAGGCTTTTTATGAAAAGTAAAATAAAGCAATAAAAATGCTTCCCACTGAATGAGTCCTTTCTTAACATATGACTGCCATCAGTACTTCTTTTTCATGCATAGATATTTTTGTGTATATATGTTCTATGTATGCGTATATTTATGTCTATATAATCGCATACAAAAATCACTCTGGTTTGACATTTGTCTTGAGTCACATTAGGCAGTGTTCAACATGTTAAGCTTTTGAGATATGATCAAGGAAATGGTTTATCAAACAGCCCTATATAGACCTAGCTTCTATCCCCCAACTAACATTTGAGTTCTTTTTGACTAAGTTAAGGTCAATTCAACCAACTCACTTTAAATATTGTTCACTAAACTAACGAGCTTATGCCTCTTTCTTTTATTGAAAAATAGCTCCCCATTCAACCAAATCATAGAATATAAATTCTTTTGGAAGGAGCTGCTTTCAGAGCTACATATGAGTTTTAGTCTGTATTCTTAGGGAAGATCCCTGGCCTTTGTGCTTCCCTGTCTCAGTCTTTGTCCTGGTTCCAATTTTAGGGAGGCAGTGATCCAGGAGGACCTTATATGACTAAACCTGTTATTAATAGGAGCAAGTATAAATGTACTTACACACATATCTAGTTCTCAACTGCATTCTCATTTAATTTTCTCTTGTTTACAGCTTCAAGCAACCTTTAAAAATGTTTCTGAATTATTTACCAGCCCAACAAAAAATCTTCTTCAGCAAGTTGTCTTTGATTCTTTGGCTTGTAACATTCTTTGCCAAATTTGAGAAACATTCTGGAAAGTTTATTTACTGGCCAAGCAATCAAAGCTGTATGTTTGCAGTTATGAGCATTTGGGGAAGAAGGGGATGCCAGAATTTCATCATAAAGTATTTTCAAACAGAACTGTCTTCTGTAGAAACAAATGGCTGTCTGCCCACATACATGTCCAGGTAATTACTAGGGTTAACTGCTAATGCTGTTTAAGTAATTATTTTTATATTGTATAATTATATAATTGTGATTCTATGTAGCATATTATTATAGAGGTTTCCAAAAATACATGTCTTTTTTGGTGTACACAGATAGATAAATTCAAGCATGACAAGGTAATTGGAATCACCCGAGTTCATGTGAAGTAAAGTCTCAGAAGACTTGTATTTCTCTTTTCTTTTATTTATTTATGTTTATTTTTTTAATACTGAGAATTGAACTTAGGACCGCATGCTTGCCAGGCAGGCACTGTGCCACTGAGCTATATCCCCAGCCCCTTTCATTTATTTTTGAATGTTCTTATCTTCAGAATCAAAGCATCTATCTGTAAATGTATCTTTCCCTTTAAAAAAGAAGGGAGACCCTGGATATATGTTTCCATCCATGCAAACATGCAAATCAGTAAAAATATGAATCAGTTTAAAAAAAGTGCTTCTAGACACATTCACTTTTCACTTTATAGAACTTAATAACTTCAGAGAAGTTGACCAAGTTCAGAATAGACGGATGAAGGCAAAGCTGAGAGCCTGAGAATCGAAAGTACTGGGCAACAGCTTACGTGGAAAGTTCTTGCCCTGCTTTTATCTTTCCAGGCCTTTATGGCCAAAGAGGTAGCACTATCATTCTTACTAAAGAGCTCACACACTAACAAAACTTCTATAATGGGTGTTTTCTTTTTAATGAGTGTTTTTCTATAAGATTTATGTTTCTTCTGCTATAGGGCCTATCTCCTCTACTCTCAAGTTCCTTTATGAAAACTAGAATTTTACTAAGTATGTACATTGTCTTCAGGCAAGTTTGTACAGCATTTGAAAGGAATAAAACGATTTGATGATGTATGTAATCCATTGTTTTTTCTATGCAAGAGATATGCTTAGTTAACCATTTTAAAGGAAAACATGGTCCCTGAAAATGTTTTGGGAATGTGCTTAAAATAGTGTTATGAATCAGTGTTCTAGTGGATTTAAAGAGTAAATTTATAACTATATAATAAACATTTCCTATTTTTATACTTGCTTCATAAAGTTTAAATTTCTAATCATTGCAATAACTCAGATGCTTGACATTCCTAATGAGTCACTTTTCACAACTTTGGGGATCTTTTCCAATTTTCTGTTCTAACATACGTTTATTATATTAATTTCTATAAAAACATTTAATTATTGTCAACCAGTAATGTCAGAATCTGAGAAATGAATTAGTAAGGCTCTTGATTTCTCTTTCTCATTCACATTTTTGACTATTCAAAAATATTTATAAGGCCAGAGTAGAACCAGGGACTAAGGTCTGTGTTTAAATCTAAGCCATGACACTTACCAACCCCAGGGAGCTTGCATTTCTTTCCTTGAAGATGAGGTTGCATGTTCATCCCAACTTTGTGGATGTACTTGGCGGAAAAATGAGCCAAAAGAGTAGAAAATACGCAGTAATGTGCCTGAAGCATAGTTCATTTTTAATACTTGTTAGCTTTAAAGAAATGGTATTTTAATGTGGTAATATTTTTCCCAATTAACTCTTAAACTATATTTAAAAGCTGAGTCATGGAATTTATGGCAGTGCACCTACCAACAATTACCTCTTATTCAGCCATTCTTTTCTTCCATTCTTCAATCCAGCAAAGAATTTTTTCATTTTCACTGCATTTCTTACCCCAAGTCTGTGCCTACCTGAAGTCCTTTTGCCTTTCAGAATACCTGCTTTGTCCTTTTCGTGGTTATTATTTATTTTATATGCACTCCGTGAAGTGTTTCTAACAGGTTAAAAAAAAAAAACCTCTCTTACTTATTACTTGTTCTGTTCAATTGGACTATTGCACTTTAGTTATGCCTTGTGTGTGTGTGTGTGTCAGACAGGTGCTTGTATTAAATTTTTTGTCTAGATTCTTTTTGGGTATAGAAGAGGATGTTTTATACAGACCATGTATAGAATGCTATTCTGGAAGTTGTACTAAATTTCCTGTGATAAACCAATCTACCAGAGCATCCTTGGAAATTAAAGGGACAACAGACATCCTTTTTGTACCTTAAAAATACATTTTTGCACATGTCTTCATGCTTGTATATTACAAGTGTAAAATAGAGACTCATACTTCAAGGAGAACAATAAATGTATTTATTAACTATATAGCCTTAAATATAGTTTTATTGTGAAGGAAATTTCTTTCTTATAAGAAATGGGGAGACCCACTTGAGTTATTATAGATTTCAAAGAGAAGGGCAGTCATTTGCATCTTTTTGTGCAGGAATCAAGAAAATCCCAACAAAGTAAAAACAGGAGCTCAAGGAACTCTGAGCAGTAGGGTCTTTGGCACTCTGATTGCCACTCATGCGGTCAGCTACCCTCAGGGTAGATTCTCTGTTCTCATCTCACATAGACTAGCTCGCCATTTACCAAATATCATTCATCTGCATTCCGCCACCACAGCGTTTGCCATATTGGATTTCTAAATGCTCTTTTAGTCACTTAAAATTTTCTTAAACTCAGCTTCTTTTTTTTTTTTTAACCAAAACAAAATGGTCATTGGAGGAAACTATATTTTTACTATAAATAGGAAAGATGCAGTACATTAGCTTTCAAAACAGGAAATCTGAACACGTCGGCATCCTGGCTCATGGCTTCCTTCCATCTTCGTATTGATGGAGTGGAGGGAATGACAGTGGTTCTTCTCTTTGTCTCCTTCCCACCTAGCAAGAGATTCCAACCTTGGTATGTATTAGAACCACTGGAGTGGTTGCTAAAAACTCAGTTACACCTGGAAACCACATCAGAGATGAATTCTTTTGTGAGACTCAGATGGCAATATTTTGAGTGCCACCTTCTCAATTCAAGTGATTCCAATGTGTTTCCAAAGCTGGAAACCACTGCCTAGGAAATTTTCCTTCCCTATTACTTTCATTTTGAATAAACTTCAGAGTAGAATGAAGGCTGGGTGTGTCCTGCCATGGATTACATGACCAGAGTCATCTGATTTGCTGTAAAATAGTGTGTATATAACAGCTTTAGAAATTCCATGAAGCTTTAGTTTCTCCACATATTCTGTTTCTTGTTTTTCTGTCCTGTAGTTTGTTTCTTCTAAGTTTCTGCTTCTCCTCAATTTAAAAATCTACATGGTGCTAACTTGTTTCATGGCTTTTTTTTTTTACTTATGCATTTTAAATGTTCCCTTGGCCCAGGGATCCCATTATTTCTGGATTTTCTAGTGCAAAATGCTGAGTAAAAAAGGAGTATGGGGAGGGGGAGACATCCAGCCTCACAGGATGGTCTGCATCATCACTTCATGCAGGTCTAGCTTGGCCTCTTGGCGGCCTCCCACAGTGAGGCCTAGACAGCCTCATGTGGCCACTGATTGGTTAGGCCTGCGAAGTGTTTTGTGCACCTCACCAATCGACAGACTCAACAAAGGACCTTTGAGGTTTTGGTTCTATCAATCCACATTCTCACTCAGTAAGTCCGAGTAGGGTGAGATTTTGAGAAGATGTATTTATTAATGGGTGGCAAGAAAAAGTCCCTTTTGTTTGGGAACTATTGGGTAAAGTGATCTATATGTTCTTAAAGACTTTATGGCTCAATAATAACTGCTACAATTGTGACATTAACCTCACTTTCTGAAAGCAAAAACCACAGCTTATATTTACTGAGATTAATGAATACTGTTTACAGGAAATATTTATTAGCAACTGGCTAACAAAGGGAAATTCCTTTTGGAAATTAACAGTGTATTACTAGATTAGAAAATGAGGCCACTTGATGTACAAAAAACTCATTTCTTAACTATTTAACTAACTTATTTGCAAAAATGACGACTTTGTCTCAAGAAGCATATTAACACTTCTTCAAGTAGTTTTTCCTAGACAGAGTTTGGAGGCTCCAAGTCTGAAGAATGTCCTGTATATAGTGCATTCTCAATAAAACTGCTGACTGACAAATCACAAGCAGAAGAAAAGCAAAAAAACCCTCAAACTCAGATTCATCAATTTTGTTAATTGTTAGCAGCCTGGGTAAAGTTTTGATAAAAGGGTCAGAACTAATGACTCCAATGAGGCTTTAGTATTAACTAAGGTTTCATTCATCTTAGCTGCCAGTACATTTGATTAATCTACTCACGTATCTCCTTCTACTTAAAGAGAATAATAATTTTGTTTCTAAACCATATGGTGGTTGAACAAAAACAGAGCTTGCAAATGTGGACTGTAAGCCATTCATCATCCTCCTCAACCTTATTTGCATTTTAGAATTTCAAGTTCAGTAAAATTAAAAGCCATTAACTAAAGAGTGTGCCTACTCTGTGTGTGTATATAGTGGTATCCAGTAAGTGTTTGATAAATGCATCACAGATAATTTTTGCTTCGTTGCTCTCTGATTTCCTTTTTCAACCACACGTTAGGCAGATACTGCAAACAACTAGGTCAATTTGCATTGTTGGTGTCAGAGAGAGGGAACCGGTGCTTGCCAGACGTTGATCTTTGTCTCGGGTGGATTAATCACAGCTGAGGTCAAGATGAATCAATCTATGTTCCAGAATGCCCCAGTTACAGTTCAAGACAAAAAGAAAATAAAGGAAGTTAAAGGGAAGAAAGAGGAAGGAAGTGAAAGCCTTTCCAAAAGAAAATACAGATGTTCGATGTGTCTCATTGTTGTTACAATTTGACTTCGTAAAAAGTCCAATTGGACTTACTGATATTTTGATATGAATCAACTACATGTACTATTATATCAATTCCATGATGTGAAAAAAAAAGATACTAAGAGTCAATATTTAAAAGTTATATTTACCTACAAAAAGACTAGGTACTTTAAATACATTTACAACATATGTATATTTTGTATATGTCAAATATACAAAATATATTAAATATTATGTATATATATGCACATATACACTACACAGAATTGCTATAACAATTGCTGTTTTCCACAGAAAAACATTTTTATTTGAACTTTTCTATGTTGGCACTCTTTAAGATAAACTAGGGTCATGAATAGCTATATTTTTACAAAAGTTGCTGGGTAGCTGAAAAGTTTAAATAGCTAGATGCTTGCAAGTGCACTTAGAATATGTTTATAATATAGAAGATTCATTTGCAGTGGTATTCTACTGAAGCAGTTGCTTACATTATTGGGAATGGGGGATTGATGCCACTTGGGTCAGTCCCTTTACATCTCTGACTATGCAGAAGCATGCGTACTTTTAACCCTTCAAGAGCCTTCCCAGACTCTCTGTCCATTGGTGTCTGTTGAATGGAGGTGGAAAATTTACTTGTCATAATGCTTCTAGTCTGGGGTCTAGATAGCATGGTGATAAGCATCATATAAACACAGAGAGGGATGGAATTCAAGTTACCTTTATCTATGCCTCTTTTCATATACAGTATGTGTCATAGACAGACACCAGTGTCTCATTACATGACCACCCACAGATCATTACCCAATGTGACATTTTTCAGGGGAATTAGCAGAAATGTTTTACCACATCAGCCCCTTCCAAGAACACTGATTCAATAATAGTACTTAAAAAGTGACCAGATGCCCATGGAAACCTCTCTGCTATTTTGCCTGGGAGGCATAATAAATACCTTGCATTCTAAAACTTCTTAAAGTAGAAGCATACAGAAGAAAACCTATGCAAATTCACTCATGTATGCACACACAGACATTCAGATGCACACACATAAATGCATGTGGCTATCTACTTATTATCTAGCTGGTATTCTATTTCTCCAAGATTTTCTTATGATAGGCATATAGCCATCCCCTCTGTTGTCTTCCAGATTTTTCTAGTGACTTGTACAAAAACACAATAAACTCAAAAGAGAACTTTTTGCTTTTAAAATTGTTTTTTAAAAACCAAGAAGCTCACAGAATTTCAAAGAATGGTTATGACCACCAATGAAGTCCCAGACTTAAAATGTTCAAGAATAAAGTCAATATTATGAATCTTAGATATCAGAATATTTACTAACCTAATATGTTTTGAAAAGTGACCTTTTATGAAAAATGTATTTGTGTGTACTTCATAATAGCTATTTTTTAAAATATGAGAGCCTGTTATAGATTTAAACTCACATTGCTTTTGCAGAGTAGACAGGATTTGAGGACTGAAATTTTTGGTATAATTAATTGGACTACCCACAGTTGTGAAAGACCATTTTCAATCTCCTTGTTTACCCCACACACATAGTATGCTTTGTTGTAATACAAAAATTAAACTGTATAAACAATCGTTTTCCAAAAGCAGGTACATAATTTGATAATTAGAAAGGATTGGATAAGGATAAAGGGTAGGGACTAGAAAGAACAATTCTGTAAAAAATAAGTAGACATGGTAGAAAAGAAGAATTTAGAGGAGGAAGAGGTTAGGTGCAGAATCACAACTTATTGGACATGAATTCAGTACAGATAATGAACATGTGTTAAGTGTATGTACTAGTGCGGGGTGTGTGTGTGTGTGTGTGTGTGTGTGTGTGTGTGTGTGTTGTGCTAGAAGACAGCACTGACTACAGGGTTCAGGTTTGCTGGCTTCATGAAATACTCAGCTGTCACTATTTATAAGAACTGGCAAACCAAGTTCAAGTGTCCAACCATACTGAGTGGAATTCTGTTTACATGAACTACGAAGAACTTGAATGTCCTTTTGGTTGACTAGAGAGTTGAAGTGCATTCTCTTTTCCAAATAAGCCTGTAATAAGGCTATCACTTGTGTGCATTATCAATTAGTTGTTCACTCAAAGTGAAAAGCAAAGGGTAAATAACTATAAGGGCCAATTTATTTCCTTTTAGGCTTGGTGTGATCAGTTGCTATAAAAATAGTTGGTAATCCCATGAAGTCTTTTACTAATTCCTTAAACTTGAAAATTCCTCAAATTTTTTTGCTCTTTAAATGTTTAGCTACTTTGGGGGGTAAGAACATGTTAGCAAGAAGCTATTTTGGCTGTTTGTTTGGAGGAGTTCTCTACATGTAAGTTAAGTAATCTTTAGAAGAACAGGAGGTGCTGATAGAATAATTGTGTTTATTCTTCCCACTTCATGATTTCTCTGTTGTAAACATTGTTTTGCATTATTGGGCTCCATGTTCCTTTTTCTCATCTGATGTTTTACAAATATTTTTCTAATTGCCTCAGACAGTGTGGTCCAATAAAGTTAAATTGACTTCGGGCTGAACTTGTTTTTCTGATGTCTTGCCAGAGGTTATAGTCACCCACTTGAACTGACTTTCACTCCGCTTCTTGATCTCTTTTTCTTTTCTCTCCCTTTTATGTTCTTTTGCACTCATTATCCGCCTTTTTTCTCTCTACCCAAATGCACAACTCTCAAAATTTCCATAAACAGAGATGATTTTTAAGCCTATTATCTATCTATCTATCATCTATTTATAATTATGTATAATTATCTGCTTACCTATCTATCCATTCATCCATTTTTCACTTAAATACTTTAGCCACCTAAATCAACAGATCAGACTTTCAACCCAAGCCACTGGAGGAGGTGCACTAAATGCTTAGAAAACAAGAGTGCTTGGAATAAACCAGTTGTTGGATGTCTGGAAACACTTTACAAACAACCTCCAGGAAAATAACAAAGCAAATAGTGTTGGTCTACCGCAATGGAACAGATATGGTGTGTGATCAGTTAGCTGCAACCCGCAAATAAACAGAGACAGGCAATCTAGCAAGCAAAAACAGAAACCACATTATTGTCTATCACAGATTGAAGAGTTTAAAGCAAACTTAAAGCTTCATATGTGTGACTTCTAGTCTCTGAAAAGAAGGTTAAAGGCTTCAAGGACTCTTCTTGGTTTTGTATAGTAAACTCCTGAGTTTCCCTTTAACCCCAAAGATCAACATTTATTTTAACATCTGCCCACTTTGACCAAAGCTCAAGTCTTGAGAGTTCTCATTACTGGAGCTTTCTGACTGCTTCAATAGAATGGAGCAGCAAGCAGTGCAAGCCTTGGCCGGACATAGCATAGTCATAGTTCCTTTGTCATATTTTAAATAATTAGACCTAAGACCGATCCACCCGAATGACACTGTGACACAAACCATTTCCATGCACTAAACTGTTTATATGTAAAGTTGAAATGAGTATCTCTAAGTTATAGCTCCATTTTTCCCCCAAATCAATAAACATTCTCTGCTGTTTTGGAAATTCTGAACAATGTTTTCTTTCATTCTTTAAGTGAACTTATTGAATCTTTCATAATTTACTTTCTCATAATCTCAAGGATAAGCTGATCATTGTCATCTCTGAATTAAATTCTAGTCAAAAGATCATTTGCTTTATTCTCTTTCCTCTTCATAATTAGAGATTCATTTTCACCTGAACCTATTTGCTAAGCAGGCTTGACTATGATTAGGAACAAATGTTTTGCTTTACCTAAGTTTACGGTAGTAAGAGTATGCTCATCCCTCCAAGTTTCATTGTTCCTCTTTAGAACTTCCTTTGATTTCTCATGAGCAAACTGGCCAATTATTAGACCTCTGTTTCTTTTTCTTCTGGCCTTGAGTGAGACCACATTTCTCAATTAGTTTAGATCAATGGAGGTTAGATTCATGTTGTGTTAGACAATAAGTAGAGGGAAAAGAGAATCTATTTTGTTTAATGTTTTGGGAAGAGGTGGATGGGAACTAACACATTTGTCTAAATGATACTAGATGCCCACACAGAGCTGGTCCTGGGCATTTACTTGTTTAATTCTCTTGCATACAAATACAAAATGAAACTATCTTACATGTTAGAGGGCCAGTAGCCAACAGTAACCTGACAAGAATGAATGCTAGGTAAACTATCCTCTGAGCACCCTTACTGTTGTTCTGGTGAGAAATGATAGCTTTCCATTCCTCCTATGCCTATAGATTTACCAGAATATATTAAAATTACATGGTCTGAACCATCCTCATGCTCCCTCTAACAAAGAAGACATTAAAAGTCAGTGTAGTGTTTGGTGATGTCATAAGTCTCCAGAGAGAGAAGGAAAGAGCTTGATACTCTTCAATTCTGGGAAACTGAAGTGTATTGGGAAGAGCCAGAGTTCTGCAAGTAATAGAAATATTATTTCTACAAAATATTGTCATCTAAAACAATAATTACTATTTAATATTCAAAAGATATGATTACTATGGTAAATGAGTCTCAGTAATGATCAAAGATGTCAGTACTGTCATTGAGAGGAAGACTGAAGCAGAAATAGCAGTCCTGCATTTATTTTTGTTCATATACTGGAGCCAATGCTAACTACTATTATTTTTCTTTCGTTCATAATTTTAAAAAAGAACACAAGTGAACATGAGTTCTCATCCTGCTAATTCCTGCTCTAGAAGACTGAGAAAGGAGTGAGAGAAACTTCTTAAAAGGGGGAAGATTGAAGCCACGATGGGTTCGTCAGTTAGAAATACTAGAAGAAGGAATGCACGGGCTGGATTAAATCTGAGGGGAGGAGGCTGAGTCAGAAGGAGAAGGGGCATCTGTAGGGATTCCCCTCCCTCAGAAAGTCGGCATCATGAATATTATTTTCAAAGAAGATGAGTGTTTGTTTATTGTTTATTAGGCTTTCCTTCATTCTGCAAAAATTAATTGAAGAGCTCCTGTGACCTAGATACCATTCTGAGTGTTTCTCTGAACAAGATAATGGCCTTGCCTCATAAAGTTTTTTTAATATAATGAAAACAAATGGAAAGTTTTTTCTCTCTGTCTCTGTCTCTCTCTCATACACACACACACACACACACACACACACACACACACGTATGTGTGCATGTGTGTAATTTCAAATGATCCATTTTATGAAGAGTAAATAGGGGACACTGCAGGAGTATGGTGAGGGGGAATGGTAGATATGGCCAATTGGCTTGTCGTTAAGCATCCAAAAATGAAATTATAGAGATTGACAGAGAAAAAGTCATGCTAAAGGATTTGGACATTATAGTTATATAATAGGAAGACATAAAGGGGTATGAAGCTGAAAAATTCCATGCTCTGGCAAATGTTTTAAAAAGATGGAGATAAACTTTGAGGAGAGGAAAGATGAGGCTACTTAAAAGGCTAAAAAGCTACTGTGGGAATTTATGAAAGAATCAATGATGATTTACAGGACAGTAGTAGTCACAAAAGCTCAGGTGATACAGAAGGATGTAGTTTGGACGTTCTTTGTAAGGAAAGCCAGTAACAATTGCTGGTAGGTTGAATGGGAATATGGAAGGAAGAGAGGCAGAATAAAAAGACCTAGAAGACTGACCAAGGAGTGAGAGAAACTTCATGAAAGTGGACAGATTTAAGTCATGATCGGATTGTCAGTTAAAAAACCTAGAAGAAGGAATGCACAGGCTGGATTAAATTTGAAGGGAAAAACTAGGTAAAATTAAAAGGAAGAGTATAGGGTGAAATCTGACATGAGTGGGAAAATAAAGAATGCAACAGTTTGAGATATCTACAAACCCTGTATCAGTTACCTTTTTTGTATAACCAGGCATTCCAAAACAGTGGCTTAAAATAACAATTTATTATTTCTCACAATTCTGTGGGCTGGTCTCACTGGAGCTCACTTGTATTGCTGTATTCAGCTGCAAGGTTTTATGGTCTGGAAGATCTGCAGTGAGTTCATTCACTTAATCTGCAGTTGGTTATTGCTTTTGGCTGGGAAACCTCCGTTTTCGTCTTGGTCTTTCATTCTCCAACAGGCTAGACTCTTCTCATCATACTGGAGTGAAGGGACATTTTCTAGCTCAAAGAGCATGGAGAATGATGATTCTCAACTACATTTGGCTTCCTACTTGGTAGTCAAAAGCAGAAGGTTCGAGTTTTGTGGACAGCAGTGTCTGGGACTTAAAATTCTTTTGATATCATATTCTTTTGAGCAAAGATCAGATCAGGTCAGATTCAGGGGAAAAAGCAATAGGTTGTTCTTTTCATTGGAAGGAGTACTACTGGTACAAGGACTAAGGATCATGGGAAAAATTGTCACCTCTTTCTTTGAAGGAATTCTGCCAGACAAATGATAATGGAAATATCGTATTGACAGTTTGTAAGCATCTGCTTTACGAGGCACCTATGTGATTTCACCTACATGATTTTATTACTAACTAGTTATTAAAATACTGAGTACACACTCAGTTACTTACCTCAGATTAAATGCTAGTGTTTGCAGATTATGTATACTCCTTCTACCACTGCTAATTTTTCATTACTCTAGAGGGAAATCAGATAGGTATTATTATCAGATAGATAATGATTTATTACTTTATAAGAAATTACTCCAAATTTAACAACTTAAAACAGCAAACATTTATTATCATGGTTTTGATAGGTCAGTAACTTTTGTGGTCTTTCATGAGGCTATAGTCAAATTGACCAAGGCTACAATCAGGTGTCTAAAAGTTTGACTGGGACTGGAGGATTTGTTTTTTTAAGATTCACATGACTATTAATCCCTTGCTACATGGATCGCTTCATAGGTGGGTTGATGCTTTTACTGTGTCAGCTGATTTGCCCACAATAAAGAAGGCAAGAAGGAGAGGCTACAGTGTTTTCTATAACTAAGTCGTGAACATTGTAACTCCCACCATTCTGTTTATTAGAAGCAAATCAAAGTACAATATGTATTCACGTAATGAAGAATTAAGACTTCCCTATTCAAGAGAGGAATTTAAAAAATTTTTAAAAAAATTAAAATCACTGGAAGTACACAATATATCTGAGTATGTGCAGGTTTAACTGGGACAAGATAAAGAAGTTTCTTTTTGGTTGTTGATTTTCAGACCTTTTGGTATAACACAAAGTACGAGGTAAATTAGCAAGAAAGTTTCTTGCTAAGACAGTATTTCTTGAGCATACGATAAAAATGTTCTTGTTCTGCAATGATAATTTCAAGATACATTCTCTAGGCGCCCCTTCACTCCCATTTTTTTTTTACCAGACTTCCACTTCTAAGTGAACTGAGTGCATGTATTCCAGAGCTTCATGCCAATTAAGGGAAAATATATAGTCTCTATGCTCTCTCTAGAGCTCCCCCAGGGAAAGGAGTCTTTGTTTTTTATGATAGGCTTGACATTGATTCACAAGCTGCGCTTAGCTTCAGTAGAGGACCATACAGTGATACCTCTGTTGTTGAACTCAATTTATTCCAAAGTGATGTTTCAACACTGAAAAGTTTGAGAACTGAACATATTTTTCTCATAAGAAATAATGGAAAATCAGCCGAGCATGGTGGCTTACACTTGTAATCCCAGTACTCGGGAGGCCTAGGTGGGAGGATCATTGCAAGTTCAAGACCAGCCTGGGCTACAAAGTGAGCTCAAGGCCAGCCTGAACTACACAGTGAGACCCCATCTCAAAAAAGATTAAAAAAAAATAATAATGGAAAACCAAATAATTGGCTCTGAGGCTCCAAAATTATACTTATAAGTTCATTTTCCCAGGACTTTACCAAATTTCACAATGATTTTTTTCTTTAACTCCATCATGGTTCTCACAGTCTTCCTCCTAGCTTTATTTCTTGTATCTCTAACTTTCTTTGGAGTTGTGGTTATGATACATTAAGCAAATAAAGTGCAATGATGAATGTTATAACACCCTAACATAAGAATTATATATTGTCTGGGCAAGAGTGGCACTTACACTGTAGTGTCAACTTTTTGAGTCCATGATGAGACACAACTTGTGATTCACTCTTGGCCTGTTCAGAGTTTTTCAAGTTGGATATTTGGTTTGATTACTTAATGATGTTATAAACATTGAGTAGATTATTTTTTCAAACTTTGCTCTTTGAGCAATGGAAAGTTTAGACTTGGAGCTGTTTGACAACAAGGGTATCACTGTATTTAATTGTAGAATTCAAGATGATATCAAAGAGAGAAGATAAGAACAAACCTTCTGATTGCCCTATAAATTATGAGAAATATCTTTTTGGTTTGGATCATAAACATCCCCCAAAAGCTCACATGTAAAAGGTTTAGTCCCCAGTTGATGTGCTACTGGGAGATAATGGAAATTTTAGGTCATAGGGTCTGATGGGAGAAAGTAGGGGATTGGAACTTGTCTTTTCTCTGTTACCAACAATTTAAGGAAGAGAGATTTATTTTAGCTCATGGTTTCAGAGGGTTTAGTTCATGGTCAACTAACTGAGAAATAAATGGCATGTTTGAGGGCATCGTAAAGAAAAGCTGCTAAACCCATGACAGGACCAGGACCCAGAAAGAGAAGGGAGGAGATGGAGACAAGAATATACCCCTCTAAATCATATCTGCAGTGACCACTCCTTCCAGCCAGGCCTGATTTGTCACTTCTTCATTGCTGAAACACAATATCTGACACCTGCAACTTTCAGGATGAGGGGTTTATTTTGGCTCACAGTTTAGAGGTTTCAGTCTATGGAGTATGGGCTCCAAGGTGGAACAGCATGGCAGAGGTCTTGCAGAAGAAAAGCAGCTCATGGCATGATGACTAAGAAGCATAGGGCAAAGGAAGGAGCCAAGGGGGAGATAAGCCCTTTCTGGCCACAGTCCCAGTGACCTCTTTTGAACAAATCTCACCTTTGAACAGCAAGGCAAATACAATCTCCACAATCTAGTAATCTTCCAAAAATCCTGCCTGTAGGTGCATGAGACTACTAGGTTACATCTCTGTCAAAACCATAAAAAGTTCCCACCTTCTAAAGCATGTTGTACCTATGAACTTACCAATGGATTAACACACTGATGACTGTAGCTAAATATGCCCAAAATACAATGCAAATGAGTAAACATTTCCATCGAAAGCAGAGGAATTTAACTGGACAAAAACAAGACTGAAGCTCAGCAGAGGAAGCATACAACCCTTTATGTCTATGTCCAACATCTGCATTGCATGGTGGTGAGGTCACTCCAAAGGGCTTGGATGACACCCCTCCACCCCATAGCCTTGCTGTTTACAGCCATATTGGTGCTCTCTTAGGATGGTTCCACTTATGTCTTGCAGTTTTCCTTGGCAGATTTTTACAAATGCCTGGTGTCTTTAATTTCCTGAGATCTCCAATGTACCTATGTCTTCACATTTACAGCTTTACCCATAGATCTGTCTAGAGCATGATGCCTAGTCACCCAGGCCGTCTTTTAAAACTTATGTGGAAGTCTCCATGACACCATAAATCTTGCATTACGCATACCTGAAAAACTAGCATCACATTTAGGATCCCAAAGTTTGTTGCCAGCTCATGCAGTAGCCCAAACACCTTGGATTATAGTTGTAATGACCTCTGAGTGTGGGAGTTACTGAGCTCAGGGATATCCTTTCCTGCCCATCTCTGAGTGAGCAAAGTGCGTGACCTAAGGCTCTCTTTTCAAAACAAAATCTTTCAAAGGAATTTTAACTTTTTCACTCTTGAACTTGTGATGAGTGAGATCTGGCCAATTCCAGAGATGCCCTCAAGCCATTTTCCTTATTGTATTTCTTTTTGAAGGAGCTAATTTTTTTAGTAACTACATTTTTCTAGGCCTTGACTTTACACCTGCTTCACTTTTACTCAAACATCAAATTTTCACATCTCTCTGCTCTCCTTCATGCTCCTGATTTTCATGGTAGATCTGGCGAAAAGGTATTTCTATCACCATCTGAACACTGGACTCTCTTGAAATTCCCTCTACCAGTTTAGTGTGCCATCTTTAAATTTAGTCTCATGCAAAGTCTCAGGATCTGGTTAAAATGTAGACAAACTCTTTGCCAGAATATAGTATGAATGCCCGCTAGTTCAATTCTTAGAATTCTCATTCCTATCAGAAACCTCCTGACACTGGCTTTTACCATTTAATTCCTATGGACATCTTGGTCTTTTAAGCTCCAACCAAAATGATCCATCAAGTTCTGCTTACTACAGTCTAGGGTTCTTTAGCTCATATATCCACAGCTTTCAAAACTCTTCCCATAATTCAGTTCCAAATGCTTCTGAATCACAGGGTCAGGTATATCCAGAGAAATGACTCCACTTCTCTTGCAAAATTTCTATTATTAGTTACTTTTCTGTCACTAATATCTGACACCCATTTTCATAGGTGTCATGGGGTTCAACTCATGTTTAGTTGGCTCTAAGGCAGAAGCATCACAGAGGAGGGACATGGCAGAGGAAATCTGTGTAAACTATGTAAACCAAAAAGCAGAGAGCGGAATTCTCTCAGGTCATGGTCGCAGTGATTTATCTCTCCCAAGCAGGCTCCATCGCCCAACAACACATTCATCTATGAATTCATCAATAGGTTAATCCACTGATGAATATAATGCCCTCATGAGCCAATTGCCTCCCTCAAACCCCACCTCTGAATTAATGAGACTTTGGGAGGATATTTTAGATCTATATTTGCCTTACTCAGTGGGTTGAAATGCATCTCCACAGTACTTCATTGTGGTGTCTTTAGTACTTACTATTTTAATCCATTCAAATAAGTGGTTCAAAAGATTGTCTTTCTTGCTGGCTTCAAAGAGCAAAAATTAGAAAATACACAAATGAAGTCTCTTGGGTAAAACTTTTAAATTTATATATTTTTATCTGACGGGATATTGTCCATTAGGTTTGAATAAAAAGAGTTGTCTGGGGTTATGGATAGCATTTTCTTTGATTATAGCAGGCAGGCTACAAGTATGTGACTGTACAGAATGTCATGGGGCCCCTTCTCAGTCTATGCAAATATAAATATAGAGGATTACAATGTTTTACACACATTTGTAGTCTGAAATCTTATAGGTCAGTAGATGAGGTATAATATGAATTGTTTTGGCAGCACTGGCCCCATAGAAAACTTCATGCATTTGTGGATCTGTGTCTGCAAAAAGAAAGGATAATTGTTCCACTGTAAAATGCTGTTTATGAATCAGAAGAACAAAAAAGCAAGGGAATAAACAAAATGTCATGTTCATACAAATCTTGATTAGGGTAAAGTCATCTGGCTGGCATTGCCTGTATACAGCCACCACCAAAACTGCCAACTAGTGAAGGAGATTACGTAGGTCTTTTATCTTGGGTTTTCAAAGCTTGGAAAAGTTTTTTGGAGGGTATAAATAAAAGCAGCATTGTTTCAAAACTAGATCTTGGACTAGATCTAAGACTTGTCAAGTTCTAGTTTTCCAGTCTTTACTATAGTTAACTCATCTTTACGAATCCCTGAAGTAGAGGATTTCAGAATGACTGCAGGATTCTAGACAGAATACTCACAAAAGTATGCTTCATAAGCAAAGTTGTTCCATATTAAGACTAGGGATATTTTGGTTCACATAATTCCTTGTTCTAAGAGTGTACTGTGTGCACCATAGGATGTGTAGCAGCATCCCTGACTTCCTCCCAGTAGTTGCTTGTAACTATCTCTCAGCTGAAACAGCCTAAAACTCTCCAGACATACTCTGGATATTCAGGAGGAGATATCATCCCTGAGAACCAGGATTAACAAATGTGTGTAATTCAATAACGTAATCGAAGGAACTCCATGGAGTATTAGGCTCTGAGAACAAAACTAGATTAAAAGTCTTCAGAATCTGAGGTTTAGGAGCTCAACTAATTATCTGAAATAATAGCCTTCCCTATCGACAGTACCTGGCTTGATTATTCTTCTGGAGCAGTAATTTTGAAACTTTAAATGGAGAAATGTCATCAGGAAGCCTTATTATAACATGGACTCCTAAGCAACACCTCTGGATTTATCTACCAGTTATCTGGAGTAAAACCTGTGATTGTGTTTCTAACAAGTTCCCAAAGATGCTTGTGATGTTTTGAAAACATAGATTCTTATTTGGTTTTGCAAGCAATAGCAGAGGCACACTGCTGAATTTCTAGTACATGGAGGAAAGCACAAAGTAAATTTCTGCTGTCTTTTTACTACATCCAACTACTTCTCCTCTCATTCATCTCCTTATTTGCACGTGTTTCTGCTCAGTATAATTGAAACAGAGCAATTTCAATATGCATTCTGCCTTTTCTTTCTAACATAATAAGGAGAGAGATTTTAAAACCCACTTTGAAAACTGATTTGAGTTCAAAATATTAATTTAATTTTAAAATTCTCAAATTTTAAAAAGAAAAGTTTATAACAAAAAGTCGTTTTGAATCACTGTCATTTGTCACAGTAATTATAGAATTTCTAGTTGGAAAACAATATGTCCTTTGAAGGGACAGAGACTAGTGAGTATACTTTTTAAATCAACACTTTAAAAATATGAGCTTATTACAGCTTCATTCCATACAAAAATTTACTCGCTTTTGAAAACTAAGCATATCATTGTCTGCATAATTTTCTTATTAAAATAACAAAGACAGCTAAATCTAACAAACACTTCTGAAATTCTAACAAATTCACTATTTTGGTTATTGTCTAGAAGGTACTGAGTAAAATAATAAACAATTTGTAAGTTAAATGAATTGCTAAGTCACAGGGAATTATAATCATATGCAGTTGATTTCACTCATTTATAATGGAAGCAAAATCTTTGTGTGCACAGAGGAAATGGGTACAGTACAGCATTGATAGAAGAGACATAACCTGCTAATCTGACTTTTCTTCCAGGAATTTGGATAATCCTTCACACCAGGCCAATGGATTTACCAAGTATGAACTCAGTGTTTACTTTGACTTTTGCAAGATGACGGTAAACCTCAAATGGAATGAAGTCCACAGAACTGACCTAACTGGAGAAAAGGAGATGTAATCTCTTTCTGTAAAAGTGAAAGTGGGTTATATAGTTTTGGTGTTAGTCCAAAAAATCTGTATTGCTGAAAACTGGGGATGAGTGAAAAACAACCTCTCTACTAAAGCAGCTATAATAACCTGTTATAATTAGAAAGGCCAATTTAACTTTATTAAAACTATCTCTGTGTTAAAGAATTTCCATTTAAAATACACATATATCACCACGTTACCACATACGAATGATAGACTTCTAAGTCAAGCAGAACATGAATAGAAAACCTGGTCATAGAAAAGATAAAGATAGATAAAAATGCTTTGTGGGTAAATCATTGTAATAATTAATGTGAGGTAAGACAATGTTTGCAGTAAGTAAAGACCAGAATTGGGATCCTAAGCAACATTATATGAGTCCTGGGAAGATAGAGGTCAGGAGTCTTGAAAGGTATTATGGTCATATATACTTGGCAAAGTGGGACACCTTGAGTACTAAAGGTGCTGCTATTAATAACCTCACAAGGACAGGAGATACCAACCGGGACTGTCTCAGAAAAGCTTAAATGTATATGTTTCTCTAACTACTAGGTGAAGGAGAATATAGACATACTTTGGGAGATGTTCTTAATTAGGATAAAATTAAGGCAAAACTTAATTTACCACACTGATCCTAAGTCTGTGTTCATGCTTTATAAATCATCTGGAATAGTTTTGACAGTTTCCTTTTTGTTTTTTTTTTTTTTTTTAATCAGCATTGCTATTTTTTCCACATCACTAAAACTGATTGATCTCCACTTTGGGAGTAAATCCTCAAACTCAATTTTGTTGGTGCAGATAATAAAGCACTCAAACACCAAGAAATCTCAACTAGGCAATTTTCACTTTTGCAAATAAGCGTGAGTGCACCATGAGATACTGGCTTGTTTCCTTTATTTCCTAATGCATGAGAAGCAGCTGACCATCTTCCTATTTTCTGGTTTGAAGGTTCAAAATTTGTCTCAGTTGGCTAATTAAGTCACACTAGGGCAGGGGCTAAAGGACTGCTGGGTTACTAAGAGGTTACTTACAGTTAAGAGGTTACTACAGTTACTAAGAGGAGAGTGTGGGTATATGGAGACTGAAAGTCCTTGGCTGTTGACAAGTTATTTTTGATGGTCAACTGGGTTCCCAGAATCTAAACTGAACAGACATTTTCTGTATCTTTGGTGCAAGAGAGGAGGAGCAGCTAGAGTTGACAATGGAAGCACTCCTGTTTATATCGTTGGATAGAAATGGAATACATACCTTTTCGTCAAACAGCACGTCGAAAACTTTAGTGTCCAGGGTCAACATGGCCCTGATACTCACACAGATCTCTGTAGGAAGTGTGCCTCTACAACCCTTTTCAGCTGGGTGATCATCTCAAGTGCATACTCATGTGTCAGAGAAACAGGAATAACTGATTTTTCACTATATTGTAAGGATTGAATTCAGTGATGAATAGAATTTCTTGCTATGGTGCTTAAGCCCTTAACACACAATTTATATATTCCATGAGACAGTTTTTATAAAAAAAATCAAAACCATCTTGTCCTTGAAGTCAGAGAGATACTGGAATATGAGGAAACAGACTATCACATGAGAAAGCAATTACATATAGAATTTCAGTGACACTGAAATTCACTATGGTTCTATGTTCTGTAAGAATTACCTTTCTTGTACTGATAAGGTTATGATTTGAGTTTTGAAGAATGAGAAAGAAATAAGGGTTTTCTAGTTCCTGAGAAAATGTTTGTGTTGAAAATATCATGTTGATTTTAATTTCAAAATGGGTTAGAGGAGTATCAAATTAAAGATTCACTTAAGAGTTTATTGCACTGACCCAAGAAAGAGATTTTTTAAGTGGTACTGGGGCCAAAACTCCAGGCCTTTGCCTTGAACTGCATCCCCACACCTTAAGAAAACTATCTATCTATCTATCTATCTATCTATCTATCTATCTATCTATCTATCATCTATCTAGATGTATTCTTATTTTTAATTTAGAGACAGGGCCTTGGTGAATCACCAAGTTGTCAAGGCAGGGTTTGAATTTGGCAAACTTCCCACCTCAGCCTCGTTGAGTGCCAGGATTACAGGCATGTGTCACTGCATCTGGAAAGATAACTTTATATTTTTCCCCAGAAAATAAGGTAATCATACCATCCAATTTAAAGGCTAGTTAGGAGTAGGAGTTTACTTTGGTTTATGGAATACATCTTTGATGTTTATTTCTCTATTAAGCCAATGCTCAAATACATCTTATCATTTGTGGTCACAGTAAAATTTCCTAGTTAGAATAACATTATAATCAGTGCTAGTTACTCAAAGGTGAAAATTATGACATGTGAAAAAAATTTCTAATATAGAAATTTAAAACCAATACAGTATTTTTATTCAGTGACTACATCACTTTGCTGTACGCAGAATACATGGATTTTACACAGGCAAGATACTCAGAGGACACAAATATCCTACATTTGTCTTCAAAAAGTTTTCCAGAAGTCATTTGGAATGTGAATTCCCCATAGTAATCCTTAATTAAAATTTATTAATTTTATAACATTGATGTTAATCTGAATTCAAATCCAAGAACAGAGTGTAGGGGATGATTGTTCTCAGTGTTATTTATGATATTCAGATCTCTTAACATTTAAAACAAAATACTGAAGACACTGTAGTCCGTGCTAAAACTGTGTGGAGTGTGGAAAATCAGATGCGGTGGTGGAGCAGAGCACACTGCAATGCCAACAGCAATAAAACCAACAGCAAACAAGCCCTGTGACAGTCACTGTGGCCTCCACTGGCATCAGTTCTGCTGTGCATCTGCTTTATATCTTTCCCATCAGCAAAATATTAAACAAGGAACAACAGTAACAACAACAACAACAAAAACCCCTATACAACATTCCATTAAATGCTTAAGAAAATGTGTGCATCGTCACGTGTTACTTAGTGGCAGTTTGTACTCGTTAAGAAAAAGATGAAACTTTTTCTGTGCATTCTAGCCCTATCCCAGTTATTTAGTGCAACAGGATTCCATGTATCATGTGACTTGAAAGTCTTGCAAATTACACTTCTCATTTTGGAAAGCATTATAGCCTATTATTCATCAGTTGCAGAATGAGGTTGACTTGTTTTGAACTTTCCATTCACTAACTGTTTGACCTTAAGTAAAATATTTAACCATTTCACCTTCCACCCCTCATGCAAATAAAGGAACCTGACTCCTAGGGTTATTGAAAAAAATTAAAGGAGATAATGTAAGAAAGAATCTCCACAATAACGAACACTTGTATATCAATAGTAATAGTAATAAAATGAAATTAATCTTTAAAAGCTACAAAATTTATTTTTATTACTAAAATTGCCATAATATGACTTATAAACAAGAATATAACCAGTCTTTTCATTCTATGCAGAAGAGAACGAGCTCCATTTTTCTTTAACATTGTGTCCTCAGTGACTAACACAATTGTTAGAAAATTTTACACGCTCAAATAATTATTGCTGAGGAATTGATGAATGAATAATCTAAGCCAGAAAAAAACCATTTTGCTTCATGTAATTAGGTGCCATGCTTTCATGTAACAAACTACTGATTCAGAAGGAAAGCACAAAAGAATTAAAAAGCTAATCTAGTAGTTAGAGGCAGTATTGTTTCCCCAAAGGATTATGCAATACCATTTAGTAAATATTTAGAAACGGAAACATGGGATCATTAGTACTTCATAGTTTTCAAAGTTATTATTTATGTAGCAAGTTAAAGATGAGAGGCATTCTCTGATATCTATTTCCAAGTCAAATAATCAGGTTAGAGTCTTAACAAATTAGAGTCATGTTAGCATCATAAAAGAAACCAGAAAGGTAAGTTCTCATATATAGATCTTGGGCTCATCAATGACAGCCACAGTGTTCTGTTGCCTTGTGCATAATACCTCAGACCTCACCTGTACACAGAGCTCTCAGTTTATCAACAGAATGTATTTGATTATCACAAGTACCACAATAGTGGAAGGCAGGATTCGCTTCCATATTTAACCCTCATGTTGCTTCAACATGGTGGGCTTTAACTGACTTCAAAGACCATTCCACGTGTGCGAAACTCTGGCAAAGTGGAACACAATCTCATTGTATGTTTGAAGTTTGTAGGAATGTTAATGAGAAGAGATCATGACTATAGCTCTGTAAAAATAGAAAGTTAATGTCAAGCGCTAGCCATACATATATTTGTCACAGACAAATTCACCCAAGATATGCAAGGACAAATAAATACAAGTCATGAGGTATCTTCTAGATTTATTTATAGTGAAAAACACCATATGCTTGATAACCATTTTGTAATTAGGGAAATAGTTTACAACTTTCCCTTTGTTTTACATGCAAAACACATTTGTTTTCCATTACATAATGGTTTGTAGAAAGCACTGAACCAGAAATTTAACTGTAAGCAAATTGTGCTTTCACCTTCATCCAGCACTGTTTGATAAAGTCTGTTTCACAGGCAATTTTACCTATTGTTTCCAGATAGTATGAGAAAATGCCCTTTCTTCTAAGTTTATCTAAAGAAAGTCAGTGTGCTGTGAAGGTGAATATAGAAAGTTAATATAAGATTTCTGAAAGCCTGTGAGAAATTGAGAACTCTAATACTATCAAACATTCTTTAAATAAAAAACAAAAATAATAGTAAGGATTATATATATGCCATGTACTTATACTGATTGGAATTACTGATGGCACAGAATTTAGACTGATGAATATAAATAATGGCATAGGTAAAGTGCTTCCACGTTTCAAAATGAGTTTTTACATATGGGCTCTAATCTGATTAACAGAGGAAAATCAATGTGCCAACCTTGATCATAGGTAGCTAACTCACTGGGCACACCCTTGATGGTGCCTAAAAGCAATCTGAACCAGGGTAAAAATAAGAATACATTGAAGTCTACTCTGGATTCTATCACTTGGATCTCCCTCCCTGCTCCTGGGAAAGAAGTTATTCCATTTTTTCTAAGAGAGAGAGAGAGAGAGAGAGAGAGAGAGAGAGAGAGAGAGAGAGAGAGAGAATTTGAAACAGTGGAATATCATTTTAAGCAAGAAAATTTATCCTTTAAGATCTACCAGTAACATTTTTGCATAGATATATAATCTTGGCTTAGAAAGATACATCTTGCTAGAGAAGGACAGGTTATAGTTTGGAGTATTTTTAATATGAGTACTAGTGAAAATGTTTTCTTAAAATTTTGCATTCCACTTAAAATTCTGGGGATGAAATCTTTCCAAAAAGAACCACAATTGAAAATTGTATTAGCATAATAGAAGCTTAGATGTAAAATGAAATTTAGATTATGAAAGAAATAGAATATAGTAGTCAGTTCTCCATTGTTGTAATTCAGTACCCAAGATAATCGACCTTAGAGGAGGAAATGTTTATTTTGGCTCACAGTTTCAGTGGTTTCAATCCTTCGTCACTTGATTCTTTTGCTTTGTGCCTGTAGTAACACAATACATCATAGTGGCAGTGCCTGGCAGTGGAGGCCTGTTCATCTCATGGTGACTCAGAAGCAAGCACAGGGAAAGGAAGTGATCACAGTTCCAGCACTCTTTCCAAGGATTACCACCTCCAAGTAGTGCCACAGGTTGTGGGTCAAGCCTTTAACATGTGGATTTTTGGGGGATATTGAAACTCTTGAACTGATAAGTAAAAAGAAAATGATCTCTTATTTAAACCTTCACTCAAAAATAATCATTAAACATTTGCTGTGTGCAAAGGAGGATGATACAACCTTTGGGTAACTGGTAAAGAAGACAGGAGATAAAGGAAAAATAAAAGGAAGAACAACAAAAATCACAACTACAAAGAAGCTAGAAACCACATTCATACTCATGTAAAAACAAGATAAAACAATAAGGGAGCAAGTGAAAAAGACAGAGAGAGAGAGAGAGAGAGAGAGAGAGAGAGAGAGAGAGAGAGAGAGAGAGAAAACCCACTCCTCGATTTGTCTTAGCTGCCACTGGTAGACAACGTATGGAAACAGAGTCCACATCTGTGTTGATTTATCTTAGCAAATCAGCAGTAGCTTCATGGAAGGATAGTGGATAATCTCAGCAAGCTGCAACTTTATTTCCTCTGAAGTTCAGGCTGGTGTCTGGCCATGAGGCCTGGACCAGATCTGTTCAGCCTTTAGCTGTCAGTGCACCTTCTCTGGGGAGATGCTTAGATGGACCCAGCAATTGTTCTGAATTCTGATCCGAATTGAACCCTCTCCAAGAGGGCCCCTGGCCAACTGCCCTCTCATGAAGGATGTCCAATCCCATAGCACTCACCACCAGCTAGTGTAATTCTCCACGTCCTCTGCTCCCTCCCATGGCTGCATCCCTCCATGGAGGCCTCTAAAGTTCTCAGCAGTCACTGTGTGTCCACAGGTTTGAACGCTGCTCCTCCCACACAGTGAGTCCTGTATGGGAGAAGGCTTCTCCTTCTTCACTGAAGCTTCTCTTGTTTGCTCTCCCCATAGACTTCAATTCTTGCTTCAGATTCTTCCTGGGCCCAGGGGATCCACTTCCCTCCTTGTCCTCCCTTGTGTTGCTAGATTCCAGAGTCTGGATGGCAGCTCTCAGAGAGGCTGTCTTTCTCTGCTGCTTACCACTCTGCTGTCTTCCGAAAGTTCTAAATACTGAATACTAATCACAGTGCAAACCTTGATTACTCCTGTTAAGTATACACCATCAATTTATACTTATCACTTAGAAGTGCTCACTGAACCAAACTATTGTTTGCTAAAAAAAAATTTGCCTCCAAATATAAAGATTTAAAATATCACTGCCTGTCTTGTATGGATAAATTTCTAAGTATCTAACCCAAGTGACTTGATATTTTGCAAAACATATTTTGAGAGATATCTTTTGTTCTCAAAGGAAAGAACATAGTACTGACTTCTTCCATATGCAAAAGTCCTAAAATAATAATATAAAAGATTTTTAAAGTGACTGCATAACACATGGACTCATTTTTTAAAAAGAATAAATTTTAGAGGATCAGAAATATTGAGGAAATCATGGCCCAAGATGCTATTATAAAAATGGCAAAGCAATATCAAGGGAAATTTGTTTCCAATTATGCAGAAGAGAGCAGAAAAAGACTGAGTAAATAACAATGATCACTTGGAGAACTAAATGCCTTAATACCCTGTGTAGACTGGGAAGCTGCAATAGGGCTGTCTTCAGATGTTAGAAGTGTTTAAGGAAAAGTATTTAGGGAAGAGTAGTCTGGTGGTCAGCTATACTAGGAAAGAACAGTTGCAGTTCAGCTCAGAAATTATCTACAGACACTTCATTAAGCAACATGTCCCCATCAGTGTAACTTCTTTTTTTTTTTTTTTTTTTTTTTGGTCTTTTTCCTTTTTATTGGTACCGGGGATCGAACTCACGACTGCCTGCTTGCAAGGCAGGCACTTATGCTGCTGAGCTAAATCCCCAGCCCCCAGTGTAACTCTTATATGAAAATAAATAACAAAAAATCAAAGCTACAGCAATTTTTTATTCATCCCCCACCCCCATGCAGGGTGCTTAAATAGAAAGAGCTGACTAGTAGGAAATTTCAGTTGCAAAGTTGAGTAAAGAATAAATTTATATTTTTCACTTACTTTAGGGCAAAAACTCCCACAATTTTGACATATATGTTGTTTATTATCTTATGGCAAACATTATCAAAGTAAGGAAACACATAGAAGAGTTTAAACCTTAAAGGTAATAGAAGTAATAGAATTAGAATTTAGGCAAGTATAAATATTTTGGAAGAGAGATTACCTTTTCATCTAAGAAGGAAGGACCAACAGGTGCAAAAATGAAAATGCTATTTTTAAACGTATTATTTTAAAACATTAACTATATGAATAATATAGTAGAGGCATGTGAACGATAGACTTGCCAGCTAGAATATCAGACTGAAGAAGAAAATTGAGCTAAGAAATAATGATAACCAACACAGTTGTTTAAACTTACTGGGATAAGACTTCTTAGTGTAAGGATAATTGGAGAATAGAATACAAAGTAAAATAAAAATATAAACATTCTGGGAATGTTCAAGCATTGTGTCAAAATTCTGTAAGCCACAAGTCCATAACCAAAATATCAAGAGCTATGCTTTCCCTGGGATCTGTGGGTGAGAATCCTTTCTTGCTTTCTTTCAGTGGCTCATGATTCCCCAGAAATCTTGGTCATTCTTCGACTTGAGTTGCAGCATTTCAGTCTCACACATAACACTCCATGTTCCTGTTTCCATTTCTGAGTACACCCGTGATACATACATTGGGTTAAAGGATCTTCCTTGTCCATATGATCTCTTAGGAAATCAACTCACCTGCAATGCCCCTATGTCCTATGCAAGGCCACATGTCAGTTTAGGACTTCAGCATATCTTTTGAGAGAACATAAGTCAATTCACCATCTATACCAGAACCATGGAATGGAAGAGTCAGTATTATGAAAGTGTACTTCTGTTTAAATTGGTCTTTAGATATAATGGAATCTCAATCAAAATTCAAATGGGCTTTTTAAAAAAAGCCCAAGATGGTTTAATATAGTAACTCAAAGGAACTAGAGTTTATAAAACTACAGTGAGAAACAGGTGTTAAGTTAGATCATCTCTTTTGCCTAAAATTTCTTGGCCTAGTATAAAGCTTCAGAAATTGAAAATAATATAAGGAAAGACAAACAGTTGATGAAAAGAAAAAAATAACTTGTTTTGGGGAAATAAGTTTTGACAAGGATACCAAAGCAATTCAAGGAGAAAAGGCAAGTTTTCAACAATTAATGTTGAGGTTACTGAATATTTATACAGGAAAAAATATAACCTTCACACCATTAATTTCATATAATATTAACACAAATGGATTATAAACTGAAATATAAAAGTTATAATTGTAAAGGAGGACATTCTTAAGATTTTGGTGATCAGCGATGATTTCTCAGAAAAGATATAAAAAAGCAATAAATATGGGATGGTTGGTAAATTAGTCTTTATCAAAATTTAAGTTTTAACTACTAAACCACAAAAGCCACTGAGTAAAAGAAAATAGTCACAAATGCTTATCAGTGACAAAAGACTTCTCTTCAGAATCTCCAAAAGCCAGGTATGGTAGCTCACACCTGTGGTACCAGTACTTGGTAGGATAAGACAGAAATATTGCCATGAATTCAAGGTCAGCTTGCACTGCATTGCAAGACGTGTATCAAAAACAAACAAACAAGCAAAAACAAAAACAGCAAAAGAAAACAAACCACAGAATCTACAAAGACACTCAAATGTCATTAAAAAAACCCAAAAAATTAAAAATGAAGAAAATATTAAAAAGTAAAAACTTTTTACAATGAAGAGAAATAAAAGACATATTTTAAAATCACAAACGACTTGAAAAGATACTTCACATATTATATATATGTGATTCTTATATATATATGTGATATATATATGTGATACTTCACATATTATATATATATACTTCATATATATATATATATATATATATATATATATATATAATGACTTGCTAGAAACATGTGAATTAAACCGACATTGAGATGTAGGTAATCGCTACATTTAAAAAGACTGACCACACTATGTTTTGGCTATGAACCATCTGGAATTTACTGCTGGTATGACAGCAAAGTGTTAAAACTGATTTTATATAAAATTTCCAGTTTCTTAAGCAGTGAAATATACATCTATCCTATGACCTAACATTTCACTCCCAATTGTTTATTCAAGAAGAATGAAACCTATGTCCACAGGAAACCTTCTATACAAATTTATTTATTTAAAAGCAGCATTATTTATAACTACCCCAAACTGAAATTAGTCTAAGTATTGATCAATAGAAGATTGAACAGAAAACTTTAGGATGTTTACATTATGGAATATTGCTTAGGAACAAAAAGGAATGGGCTCCTAAGTATGCTATGTTGTGATGAAATATCAAAAACACAATGCTGAGTCAAAGAATACAGGCACAGTAAATGTGTGTGTGATTTTATTTATACGAGCTCCTAAAACAAGTAACAGAAAAGAATCAATGATGATAGGCAAGAGAACAGTAGGTGCTTCTGAACCAGACACTGACTGGGAGACTAAAAATATGACTTTATAGTATGGAAATTTTCTGTAGCATCGGGCTCCATTTCTATGTGTTTGCCGAATGTGACTCAACTATTTACTTGAAGGGCATATACTTCAATGTAGGTAGATTATATCTTAGCTTTTAAAAAGAAGGGCTGAAAAATCAATATTGAGTAAGTCTCATTACAAAGATCACTGTGACCTTAGAACAGTTTCTGGAACACATTAGCAAGGCATTGTTTTTTAGCTTGCTTTTAGTGAAAGTCAAGTATACAAAGAGCTCTAAGACAATAGGAAAGGATATTATTGTACAAAGTGAAATAAATCCCAGAAGATTATGAGAAAGCAAGCTTTTTCTTTCTCAATTATTTGTGCATGGCGGGGTGGGGGGAGATGCTACTTGCAGTGGAACCCAGGACCTCACACATACTAGGCAAGTGCTCTACCACTGAGCTAAACTCCCAGCCCTCAAATGGTTTTTTTTTTTTTCCTTTCCTGTCTCTACCAATTCCCAGTTCTAGGGCCACTCCAAGTCAACACTGTCCACCACTGCACATTCCCCTGGGATGGGGTTACATTGTGATAAGGGCAGGATTGTGTTCCATAGGAACAGTGAAGAGAAGCGTCATACTGTATGTTCTGATCTGGAAAGAGAAGTGACTTATAAATTGAGCAGATACGGGGAAAATTATGCTAACAATAGATAATAGTATGAGATTTGTGCTTTTCTCTCCTCTCCTTTTCAACTGTTATTTCCCATATGACCCTGTTATTTGCCCACATTATCTAAAGCTTTCTAGAGTAATGTACATCAAGAGTTATGGGAAAAAAGAGAGTAAGCCCAAGGAAGGAGGCTTGAAGTTAATATTAGTGTGCTCAGTACCGGCCATGGGTCTGTTTCAAGGTCAGGTCTGGCAGCGATCAATAGTATTTGTAGCAGGATTAACCAAGAGGAAGAAGAGTATGGAGGACAGAGAAAACTAGAGTTGTTTGTGCTCTGTCGTCTCATGCTAAACCAAAATTACTTCCATAGCCAGAGGTTTCGGAGTGCCCCACCTCCCACACCCCATATATCAAGAAATTCTGCAGCAGTCACCAGCTGGGTGTCCTTTAACTCAGCCTGACACTATCTACTTGGAATTAGCATCAGACTGCCAGGTTTGATCCAATCAAACTGTCTCCTCTTCAGATGCTAATCACAAACCCCAGGTTGTGACCTTTGCTTCTGAGAGGCTGGTTATGAGTTAAGGTTTCTACTGCTCATTCTTAGAGTTTAATTTGCTAGAGTAGTTTACACAACTCACATACACTTGGTTTGTATTTAACATCTAAGTGACAAAAAATGCTATACAATAAAGAATACAGATGAAAAGCCAGATGAAGAGGTACACTGGGTGAGGTTGGGGAGGCCCACAACCCTCATGGCACACAGCTGTGCTCACTACCCCAGAATCTCTCTGAATCCTATAGCTCAGGGATTTTCATAGAAGTCTCATCCCATTAGCATGATTCCTTATTAATTCTATTGCTAGTCCTTCTCCTCTGGAGAAGAGAATGGGGTATGGAAAGTTCCAAGATCAGCCAGGCCTGGTGGCACGAGCTTATAACCCCAGCTGTACGGCAGAAGAATTACTGCCAGTTCAAGGCCACCTTGAGTAATTTAGTAAGTTCCAAGCTAGCCTGAACTACATAGCAAGACTCTGTGTCAAAAAAATAATGTAGAAAGAAAGTTTCAAGTTCATAATCATGGTTTAGACTTTCTGGAGTCCAGTCCTATTTAAGAGCTCACCAAGGATTACCTCCTTAGAACAAAGATGCTCCTGTCACCCAGAAAATTTTTGTGAATTTAGAAGATATGAGTCAGGCAACGGGATCAGAGACCAAATATTAGAACAAAAGATCCTGATAGCTCAGGAAATCACAAGGTTTTTTGAAGTTCTGTGCCAGGAATTTGGAACAGAGGACAATATGCATATTCCTTGTTACTTCCCAAAGAAGCATGAAGCAAGGAGCGGGGAGAAGAGATGAGGCAACCTGAAAATCCCTGGAACACCACTGAGAAAGCACAGCTTTAGCTGGGTTATATGCATAACAATCTGCATGCATGGAGGTAAAGTACTACACGGTGCCACTAACATTGGAGTATTGTGGTCTAGGCAGAGGGAAATAAATGTTCTTATTTTCATTGTTCCCTTTTCATCAGAATGGAAGGGGAATTTTTTTTAAATTAGTCTATTTCTTTCAGGCTTACGATGAAAACAATTTCAATGATTCAAGTTTTCTATTCACTAGAATTTTAAGTAGAATTACTTGCAAATTTTTTAAAAATTTAATTGAAGCATAGTTTCCAAGTGCTTTAACACTTATGCAAGTTTTTCTCTCACTGTTACAAACTCTCCTATTTCTTCTCTCTCCTTCTGTCTCTATCTCTTGACTCTGTGTCTGTCTCTGTCTCAGTCTGTCTTTCTCTTTGTTTTTCCCTATGATAATTACATGTTATATATGTTTACAGCATATTATATATAATAGCTGACAGCAGAGGGAAGAATACTTTTTCATTCAATAGGAAAAAATCAGAGACTTTTTATTTTAAAAGCAAAATGAAACAAAAAAGATGATTCAGAATTTCAAAACAAAACAATAGAAAATTAACACTAATTAATATGTTGCATATTGTTGTCTTCAAACTAGTTGTTCATATTACAAGATTTAGGCATGAAAAACTGATCAAACAATCAAATAATGAAAGCATAAACTGTTTTTAATGAGCTAAGAAAGATTAGTAGTATAGTTATCTTGTATACACACAGCAACATTTATATACATACATGCATACATACATATATAAATATAATCTTTTCTCTTCTTTCTTCAATCCAGCTATTCCCTTCTGGGTATTTTCCCAGGAAAACTGAAAACATCATGCCACAGGGATATATGGGCATCCATGTTTATAGCAGCACAACTTGTAATAGACTTGTTTATTCATCTTCTGGTAATGTTTGTTTTTTTAATTTTGCTGTAGTTAGGATCCAAAATACCACCACCACCATCACCACCCCCAAAAAACTCATCATATGGAAGTTCTTGCTTGCTGCTGGGTGTTTGGAAAGTGGATCATGAGTTTTCACTTCATCAATCGATTAATCCGTTGAGACCATGATTTGATGGCACTATTGGGAGATGATGGAAGCCAGAGGTGGAGTGTAGCTGAATGCAGTGAATAGTGGAAACGCGACCATGTGGATCGTATTGGTCTTAAGCCTTTTCTTCTCAGAACTTCCTCTTTCTCTCTGTTTCCTAGCTTTCCTGAGATGAATTTCTTCCATAATGTCTTTGCCTCTCCATAAGCCTAAAAGTAATAGATGCAGACAACTGTAGACAGACAAAATGTTTCTACAATCTGTGTAGAGACCTATATGCCATCATAATCGGCATTTGTTCCTACCTCTAAATCATGTTTATTTAACCCTCTTACTGATCAAAAAAAAGAGAAAGAAATGGGAAGTAAAGACCTTTTGGAAAGCTAATTTTTTTTTTTTTTTTTTTTTTTTTTTTTTTTTTGGCGGTACCAGGGATTGAACTCACAACCTCATGCTTGCCAGGCAGGCACTTATGCCACTGAGCTAAATCCCCAATCCCTGAAAGCTAATTTTTAAAGTTTTTCAAAAATGAATGTAAGATCAGCAGATCCAAAAACCTGAAGAACCTTAAATAAAAAATAAAAACCCTTACATCCACATTATAAAAATGATCACAGTCAAAAAGTTTCTGAAAAGCAAAAATTCTGCATGTAAAAAAAATCAAATTAAATATTAAAGATGTCACAGAAACTATGGAAGTCAAAAACATGTAAGATATTAAAGAACAGAAAGGAAAAAAGTAAACTCAGAATTTTGTATCCCCTAAATTAAACACCTTTAAAAATAAATTGTACATAAGAATTTTTTTTACAGATAAAAGCTTAAAAATTGTTCTTAACAATTTACAATATTGAAAATGTCAAAATTTAAGGTAAAAAATATTTTCTGATGGAAATACAATGATAGATGGAAATTTATATTTATACAAAGAGAAAAATATAATGATAACTGGAGTTACTAAATGGGTTGAAAGATAATGTTTCTTATATTTAAACTCAAACATGTTGTTAAAACAAGAATTGTAATCTTGTTATGGTGTTGATACAAGCTGTAAAATTAAAATTCATGATAGCAATAAAGGATCAAATAGAAAATAGGACTGTACTGTTCTAAGTTTTAAAATCATGTAATGTTGCTACAATATTTGAAGGTAAACTCTGATAAGTTGAACATGTAACTTAGGAAGACCAAAATACAGTCAAGAAATAAAGCAAATAAATTTTGAAGATACAAATAAAAAATTTAAAAATTCAGTTAACCCAAAAAGGTCAAGAAAAGAAACAGTTGAAATCAATGTAAAATAACTATTAAGAGAGTAATGTTAAGTGCTATTATTACAATAATTGTATTAAACACAAATGACCTAAACACTGTAATGAAAATACAGAGATGATCTAGTTCAATGATGAACCTTTTAGAGACAGTGCCCAACTGCAACTCAAAACTCATTTATTTACCAAAAATAGCCAACATTGCAATTAAAACTGAATACTGAGGTTTTAGGTTAGAGACAGCCTATACATTAACATCTATTGTCTTAAGGGAAAAATAATTAACACATGAACCATAGGTTTGCATCACTGATCTAGGAAAGTCCCAACAAAGCGAAAAGTGCATGCTCATATATTGCTGGTAGAAATATAAAATAGGACAATCATTCAAGAAAATAACTCTGCAGTTTCTTAAAAGTTTTAGTATAACATATACTACCTGTTTGTCCCAGAAATCATACTGCTACATACTTATTTGAAAAAATATGAAATTGCACATTCACATTTAAAACCCATAGCTGAAATGTGAAAACCATCCAAAACTTCTTCAACGGGTGACTAAGCCACAGTACAGCCACACAATGTCACCACTCAGCAGTATGAAGCAGCAAGTCACTAATACTTTCAGCAGCACGGATATTTCTCAAAAGCAGTATTCTGAGTAAAATTTTCATTTTCAAAAGAAGATATACATCATCATTCCATTTACAGGATATTGTCCAAAAAATGAAAATGAAACTATATGGCAGGGAACAGATCAGTGGTTGCCAGGTGCTAAAGCAGGAGGAGGGGGTGATGAAATTGTTACATATCCTGATGATGGTAATGGGTACACAGGTCTATGCATGTATTAAAATGTATATAGCTCTAAAATAAGTCAATTTTACTACATGATCATTTTAAAAAATTAATAAAAATAATAATTTGAACAACAAACATGTAAATCTTTGCAACTAGCAAAGGATGTAAAAACACCTTTCACCAAACATCACCATGGAAATTGCTTTCTACAGGATAATTGAAGATTTGCGTATTGCATCTTTTCTCACAGAAAGCCTCAGAATGTACCCCGACATGTGATGTTAGTTTTCATTGGATCTTTATGTTAGTAACAATGAGTATATGGCTCAGTAATGAGCACCATTTCTTATATACTCCTAACACGTAAGTCAAGCATGAAGCTCTGTCAGAAAAGAACTGATATTACTATACTGGAATACATCACATTTTATTTGCATTGTAGATGGCCCTCTTGTACAGATTGTCTTGTTTAGATATATTTCATTCTTAACATGGTGTTGTTAACAGGCAAGACCGTAATGTTTGTTTTTTTGAGCTCTGTGTGTGTGCCCACATACGTGTTGTCTATGTTGTGCATGCTCTGAATACCTACATAAATTTATTGCTCTGCACCCATAACTGGTTTGGCACATTTTAAAGGAGTTTACTCCTAAAGTATCAGAGCTGACACCAGGACTCTTCCTCTTTAGGAAGCCCTTACTCTTCAATATTCGCCACCTCCCCCATAGTCAACACCACTATTCTCCAACTCTTCAGAACCTAAGTGTACTGGACAAGACAGTGTCACTGAGAGTATTGGACTGAGGAACAGAAGTAAGTCCTTGAGTACACATGTTCCTGTAGGAGGAATGTTTTGTAAAGAAAATTTAAGGACATTTGGGGGAAGTTTGAAGAAGGACAAGAGTATCTTGTACTTTTCCTTTAGGAAAGAGCTACTGGGCAACATTTATAAGCCATACTGCTCTGCTTTACATCCTGTGTGTTAGTTTCCCTTAGTGAACACCAGGGCTTTATTAAGACTGAGACACCTCTCTGTCTTGGTCAGTTTTCCTTTGCTGGGACAAAATACCTGATACTCACAATTTAAAGGAGGAGTGATTTATTTTGACTCACTGTTTTAGAGGTGTCAGTCCATGGTCTGCTCCCACCAAGGCAGAAACATTGTGGAGGAGGATGACAAAGAGAAGCTGCTTTCCTCATGGCAGCCAGGAAGTGAAAGCAGAACAAGACATACAAAGGGGCTAGGAATCAGATGTATCCCCAAGATCACCCCTCCCCCTAACCCAGTTCCTCTCCTTGGGCCCACATTATAATAGGCTGTTCAGCGGTTGGAACCCTCAAACCCACCTCTCCGGAAGTCTCTTAATCCCATTAAGCTGTCTTGGTTAACCAGGACACGTTCCTGCATAAGGAAATAATGACAACAGAGTGGGCAGTGAAAGCATGAGAGGATGGTAGCACACTCACTCCTGGACTGACTCCGTGCAGTGGACACAGTGGGTGAAGGCAGAGTTCAGGAGGCAGAAGACCTCAGCAGGCCAGAACCACAGACAACAGCTCAGTGTCCATCTCTAGGAGCCTGCTTCAGACACAAAGCTTCATTTCCTGAAATTTTCAGAGCAGTTTTTCTCAGGACACTTTCTACAGATTTGGGGAGCTTTGTTTTATTCATTTATAACTGTGTTGGGAGTAAAATCCTTGTATGTCCTAGGCAATTGCTTTGCCATTGGGATATACTCCACTCTCGAACTGGGGACAATGTACTTTGTATGGAGTTTCCTAGACTCTACTTCAGAAATGTTGAATCAGAATATCTGCGTGTAAAACCCAGAAAACTTAAAACATAGCTCCAGGCAACTCTCAAACAAAATAAAGTTTGAGGTTTTCATTTTCAGGGTGACATTTCAGAGTCAGTGGGCAGGCTGGCCATTGGGCTCTTCCTTCTCCTCCTCAATTTTCATCTTCTTCCTTTCCAGTCTTTTCCACCCTCATTTCTGTTTTTCTCTTCTGACCCTCTTCGTCATTATTGTTACTATCATTATTCACTAGAGAAATGAGAGTGATGGGGAATTTTCTACAGTAGGCTAATTTAGTTGTGAGTCAAAGATTTTGAAAGAACTATGAAATGTGGTATTGCCCAGGGCCCTCCCTTTACTCTAATTAGAGACAAAAATTACAGGATTACGTGACCCCCATCTCTATAATTAGGGATGCCGCCTCCAGTGAACTGCCATGATGGAAGAATTGTTTACATACAGTCAGGAACAAGTTTCTCCCCTAGAAAGGAAGGTCCACATTAGTTACGTGAACCCAGTAAATGGTGCATTGGTCAGCAAGAAGACTAGTAATACTTTAGTTTGTTTTTAAGTGTAGTCATTTTCATAGTTTTATTGCTTGAGAATATGTTTTAATGTATGAATATTGATTATCTGGAAAATACCCATGTACTTCAGATTGGGTAAAATTGGTAACGCCACTGATTTAACATTATAAAATGCTCTTTTCCTCCTAATGAATCAGAATACAATCTTTGTTATTGTTCTGGGCAGTTTTACTACATGTTTAATTTGATGTTTCAGACCTTTTAATGACTAAAATCTACTATGGACCTTGATAGAAAAAAGTAAGAAGTTGAAACAGTTGGACTCAGAGACAGAAGTTTTGTTCTTCTAAATGTGCACTTTTTGCTAAGTCAAAATTCCTCATTGTTTCATGCTCTAATTATAAAAACATGCACTCTTCCATGGTGTTCTGTTGTCTTACAAATCTTTAAACGGAGCCTTTCAATAGAATTGTAGATAATTTTATAAAAATAGTATCTATATATTTAAAATTTGTTTTGTTAGAGAATATTAATCTGAAGCCATCTATTTTACTTTAAATATATCCTAATGACTTAATAACTTTACCTAGTGACACCCTTTTATATAATGTATAAAGTCCTCAAAAATGAATTTTTGTATAGTACTTTAAAGTGAAAAAAGTAAAACAAAACTTCAAAACAAGATAATAAGAGGGCAAAATGGTGACTACATTACATATTATTATCTCTAAATTAGTTACTCATAGTACAAAATACCAGAATTTAATTGTTCAAACAATGTTAGCAGAAATTTTCTGAACTTAGGGAAATTAGTATAAATATTTTGGCTATCATATATATATATATATATATATATATATATATATGTGTGTGTGTGTGTGTGTGTGTGTTTCTTTTCCTTCTTTTCTTTTTGTCCTATTTCAGTTTCTCTTTCCCTTTGAAGCTTCTTCCCATTTTACAATATTTATTATGTATTTTAGATCTTATTTAATCTTTCAGTTTCTCACACTAGGGAGACAATAAGATGTTTACACATCTAAGTCTGGTTTATTTCATTTACAAATGTCTTAAGTTGCATCCATGCACCTATAAAAGTTTCAAGCTTAACCTTCTTTATGGGCCTGTTGTATGAAAAGACCACAACTTTTTTGTCCATTCTTCAACTGATGGGCATTTGAGTTGTTTCCAAGATCTAGCTATTACAGATTGTGCTGGTATAAGCATGGATACACATGTATCGCTGTGGTATGATATTACTATTTCTACTGGCAAGATACCCAGAAGGGGGAATGCCTGGGTTGAATGGGATCTCTAATCCTAATTTTCTGAGGAATCTCCACACAGATTTCCACAATGGTTGAACCACACACTCCCACCAACAGCAGAGAAGTGTACCTTTACTCCACAGTCCCGCCAGCATTTGTCATTGGTTATTTCTTGAAAATAACCATTCTTTCTAGGGTGAGATTGAATCTCAACATTGTTTCAGTTTGCATCTCTAGAATGATCAGTGATGATGAACATTTTTTATATATTTATTTATTGTTTGTATTTCTTCATCTGAGAAGTGTGTATTCATCTCAGATGCCCATTTTTAGATTGGGTCTTTCAATTTGAAAGGTCTGACTTTTATAAGTTCTTTATATGTTCTCAATAGGAATCCTGTGACTGAGGGACCACTAGTAAACATTTTTTCCCACATCGTGGGTTGTCTTTTCATTCTGTTGATTTCTCTTGGTTGTGCAAAAGCTTTTTAATAAGATAAGATAATTGATTCTTTGTGATAGCTCCTGTGAGACTGGGTTTTATTCAAAGTCTTTGACTATACCAATGTCTTCAAGAGTTTTGCCCATTCTATCTTCCAGCAGATCTAATATTTTTGTTCTAATATTTAGATCTTTGGCACACTTCAATGTAGTTTAGTACATGGTGAAAGATATGGGTCCAATTTTAATCTTTGATATGTGTAGAGCCTGTTTTTCCAGCACCATTTACTAAAGAGGCTATCTTTCCTCCAGTGAATATGTTGGGCAACTTTTTCAAAGATAAGGTGGCTGAGCCTGTCTGAAGTTGTTTCTCCATTTTCTAATATGTTCCACTGATCTTTTGTTTTTTAGTCAGTTTCATGATTTTTTTTATCACAGTAGCTTTATAGTATAACTTCAAATCAGGGTGTGATGACTCCTTCCTTGGCTTTGTTGCTAAGAAATGCTTTTGCTATTCTAGTTCTCTTCTGGTTCCAGATGAATTTAGGATTGTTATCTCTTATTCTGTGAGATATGCCAATGGAATTTGAAATAGAATTGCTTTAAATCTGGGTAATAGTTTTGGAAGTATGGCTATTTTCACTATATTGATTCTTCCTACTCAAGACAAGGTATATCTTTCCATTTTCTGATAACATTTTCAATCTCCCTTTTCTCAGTACTCTAATTTTCGGTGTAGAGTTCTTTTACACCCCTCATTAGACTGATTCCTAAGTATTTCATGTTTTTGGATGCTATTATAAAAAGTGTCATTTTCTTGATTTCTCTCTCAGTAAGTTTGTAATTTGTGTACAGGAAGGCTATTGATTTTGAGTATTGACTTTGTACCCAGCTATGTTACTTATTAAATCTTTCAGGTTTTTAATAGTTTTTTGGGTTTTCTATGAAGACTATCATGTCATCTGCAAACAGTAATAATTCAACTTCTTCCTTTCATATATTTATTCCTTTTATTTTCTTTTCTTGTCTAATCACTCTGGCAAAAGTTTCTAGGATCATGTTGTATAAGAGTCGAGTCACTGGGACATACTTATCTTATTCCTAACTTTAGAATGAAAGCTTTTAGATTTTGTCCATTTAGTATGTTTTTGACTATTTGTTTGTCATAAACGGCTTTATCAGGTTGAGATAAAGACCATCTATTCTGATTTTATGTAGGATTTTATTATGAATGGGTTCTGGGATTTGTCAAAAGCTTTTCTGCATCTATTGAAATGATTTTTGGTGTTTATAAATTTCTTCAGATGTTCTTTGACATGGAAGTATCTTATTTCTCCGTCAGGTTTGAAAGATAGTTTTATGGGTACATCAATCTGGTTTGAATGTTGTTTTCCTTTAGAACTTGAAATAGTTCATTTCTAGGTCTCCTTGACTTAAGGGTTTGCTTTTTTTTAATTTGAAGAGTTTATTAAAAATTTTTATTTTAAAAAGAATAAAACAAAAGAGAACAGAACAAAGCAAATCAGAACAGAATAATGCAAGCAACACAGCACTTCACAATAAGACAAGCAGACATCTACAGTGGCTACCATAATGTCTCTTTTCTTCAAAATAGTTGAGCATACCTTCACACACAATAATATCAAACATAACAATATAGTATAAATTCATTCAAAAGAATGAAAGCATTATAGGACTTCAAAATAAATAACAGGAAATGAACAATGGCTACTATTAATATTTTATTTTCCTCAAAAATTTGTCCATACCATCGCATATAATAAAATCAAATAAAACAGAAAATGATAAAACCAGTCAAAACAGAACAAAAGGATGGTAGGATGTCAAAAGAAAATGATGGTAAATCAGCAATGGCTACCATAATGTCTTATTTTCTTCAAAATAGCTGTTCATACCATCACACATAATAAAATCAAACAAAATAGAATAGAACCCATCAAACAAATGAATGAAAGTATTATAAGGCTTTAAAGCAATATGATAGGAATCCATGATTACCATAATATATCCCATTTTATTCAAAATAGCTACTCCTACCATCAGACAGCATAAAATCTAACAAAACAAGACAGAACAAAGCCAAACCTAACAAAACTGTGTAAGCAAAGCAAGAGTTTAAGATAACACAATAAGAAATTGATAGTAGTTCCCACCTTCCTCTCCCAGATATTTCTCCCCTTTGCTCTTACATTAACTACTTTGCTTTTGGATCCCACTGACTCCTTCTGTTTCTTTTTATTTTTTTTTTATTTTTTTATTTTATTTTATTTAAGGAGAAAAGAAGAAAAAAAAACAGTGAAAGGGTACAAGTTATATAGATTTACAGAGGAAAAAAAATGAACAGTAGAAAATCACTAGTTAATGGATTACATATTGCCATCTTAGAATTAATTGTTCAAGTCACAAAATTAAAGCTTGTAGAGTGGACATTCCAACAATGATACTGCAAACAGTTCTGTTCAATGATCCAATAAAACTCTGTGATATCATTTTCTATCTTACACACTTAAATATACATGCAGTTATATAGTTTAGAGCACTTTTTTTTCCTCTCTTTTGTATAATGACTAATACACATTTTGGGTTTCATTGCTCCCACGGTTCTTATTGCTTTTTTGGAAGAGAGTAAAACCAAATGTGACATAACAGAACAGAATCGGTCAAGTCAAAAGGGTGGACATAATAGATAATGTAAAAACACATACCACCCTGAACGCGCCCGATCCCTTCTGTTTCTTATGCTAGGGTTCATGCCTATGAGTTTGAACTGTTTCGGCCACAAACGTGATCTCCTGTTGTGTCCATTTACCTACAGGAGCCTTGAGATTATTCTGCTTTATAATTGGGTAGCTTCCCACTGCATGAAAATATCGTATCTTTCTTATCCTTTTTTTGTCTCCTGTCATGTGGAACAATTGTTTTCTCTCCTTTAATTTTCAGTCTATGAATTTCCTTTCCAGTTAAATGTGTTTCTCATATACAGTATATCTATGGATCTTGTTTCTTCATCCACCCTTCCTGTATTTCTTTTTATTGCTGACCTGAGGCCATCTACATTAATGGTTACAACCTGCACACATTGGTTTGTCTCTGCCCTGCTATCCTCGTGCTGTTGACCCTCCACTTTTCCCCTTTATTCAATTGCCTGTCTTGTTTGGTGATCCTCCTTTGCTGCTGTTCCTGCAACCATGGTCAGATTTATCTCTCTCTAGAATATCCTTTAGCACTCTCTGTAGGGTTGGCTTGGTAGTCATGAATTCCCTCAGTAGTTCTTTATCATGGAAATATCTTATTTTTCTATCAATTTTGGAAGATAGTTTTGTTGGGTAGATCAATCTGGATTGCAAGTTGTTTTCTTTCAGGGTTTGAAATACTTTACTTCTTGACTTTGTGATGATTATTCTGCTCTGATTCTGACAGGTTGTCCTTTGTAGGTGATCTGTCTCTTTTTTTCTAATAGTTTAATATTCTTTTCTTGTGCTGAATTTCTGGGATCTTGATTATTATATGTCTGAGTGTAGATTTCCTTTGGTTATGGCTAGTTGAAGTCCAATATGCCTCACTTATCTGCATGCCAGTTCCATTTGCCATGTTTGGGAAGTTTTCGTTTATTACTTCTGTGAATATTCTTTCATTGTGTTGACTCATGCCTCTTCACCTACACTTATCACTCTTAAGTTATACTTCTTCGCTTCATCTTGAAGTGGTTGAGTTATTTCCTGATTCCTTGTTACTTTTAAGAGATCTTTCCTTTCATGATTACAGCTGCTATTCTATCTTCAAGGTTTGAAAGTCTATCTTCAGTCTCTTTCAAGTGGGTATGCCAGTTTTTGAACTTTTAGTTTTCTGGATCTCTCTTTTAATCTGTATTATGCATTGTAATTCCTTTCTACATTCATTCAAGGTTCCTTTTATTTCCTATGCTCCTAATTTTGTCTATGTCTGCATATTTCTTAGACCTACTGAACAATTCTTTCAGTATGTTTGTGATTTCTTCTTTTACGTGAGACATTATTTCTGATTTGACTGCTTTTACAATCTCATAAAGTTGTTTCCTTACTTCAGTTGCTATCCTCTCAAAGAATTCAGGTGGATGACTTCCATTTTATTCCATGACTATATCTCCCAGACTTATTCTGTGTGTAGAGCGCTGGAGGTCTGAGTTTGCCTATTGCTCCTTGTGTTGATATTCTCCTGGGTTCCTCCCAATAAGCTGGTTGGAAACTGGTGCAGAAGACTTGAGGGAAAGAGAGAAGGAAAATATTAAAAGAAGAACAGAACCAAACTGCAAAGAGGCTGGAAACTACATTTATACTTGTATAAAAACATGTTCAAACAATAAAGGAGTGAAAAAGAAAATTGAAATAGGAAGCGAAAACAAAAATAAAGTCACAACAACAAAAACAAACAGGAGAGAGAAAAAAGAAAGAAAAGAAAATCTCACTTCCGTGTTTGTCTCTACTGTCATTGGTAGAACACATGTGGAAGCACAGTCTCCATCCATGCCAATCTGTCCCAGCAGGCCAGAAGTAGCTTTCTGATGGGATAAGTGAATAATCTCAATGAGCCTCCACTTTCTGCCTGAGACCAGATTCATTATGCCTGCAGTCATCAGCACACTTTCTGGGGACCTAAGCTACTAGAAGAAGTAAGCAAACAGCTGTGAGTTCTGCGCTCAGCAAGCCCTTCTCCCAAATGGCTCCCAGTCAGTCATTCTTTCACATGGGAGAACTGAGCCCTCAGCACTCACTGCCAGTTAGTGCAATCCTTTACATCCACTGCTCTCCTCCACTGCTGTGTCTCTTTGGGGCCAGCAGCAGTCACTAGGTATCTGCAGGGCAGGGCCATCCTCATGCATAGTGAGTCCTCAGGGGGAAGGTGCTCCCACATACCTCCTCCTTCAATAAAGTTTCTCTGAGCTTTCTCTTCCATTCATGCTTCAGATTCATCCAGGGCCCAGGGGACCCACTTCCCTCCTGCTTGTCTTCCTCAAATTGCTTATTTCAGCATCTGTACAGCAACTTTCAGAAAGATTCTTTCTCTGGTGTTTACCATTGCACCGCTTTGGTACTCCTTAATCATGAATTTTTATACCAATTTTTAAAACCTATATATGTTGAGCCCCAGGTACTGTAAATAAATTGTCTTCTTCACAACATCCTAACAGTGTATTTATCCTCATTTTACTGATAGAAATACCAAAGTTCAAGGAAGTTAACAACCTGCCAAAGCCCATATAACCACTAACTTTAGCAACTGGATCCTAACTCCTTTGTTTACCTAAAACCTTTAGTTCTTTCAGTGTGCCAGCGACTGAAACCACTGTTATCACACTGACATAAATAAATGTTTTTCACTTGCTCATGTGCATCATTTTGGAACCAAAGTCAAATATCTTAAATAATTTTAAATCTTCATAACACTCTACTATTATTCTGTAAATGGTGGAAATACTGCTTAAAGTGTTTTATGAACACTACTCCTAAGAAAAAAATTAAAGGAAAAGCATGAATGAGCTCTACTTTAGGCTTCCTTCAGTTCCTTTTCAAAATATCTAATAATTTCTATAAATTTTTATTTTATATAAAATATAAGATTATAATAGTACCTACTTTTATAAATTATATTTTTCACTATTTAATATTATAAGAGCAGAAAAAATTTACAAAAGTATGATATCTTGATGGTTATATTAACTCTGCCTTCTTAGTGTTTTAAAATTGTTTTATTAGAAATTTTTGCCGTGATTTTCGAACAAAAAAGAGAGATGGAATCCATCAGAGTTTTATTTTGACAAAAGTCATGGATTTTTAAATTGTAGGGTTATATTCAAATTAAAGCATGCACAATGTAGTTTTACAATGGGTCCTTCCTCTATAAAGAATCTTAGTGTTTCAACCTGGCTTAAGAGAGATGCCCTTAGCTCTGTCTCAGTGGAGCTGTGAAGATCACCCTTGCTTGATCTGCTTCCCTTTAGTCCCTTACTGTGTGAGGATCAAGGCAACACAGAGATGAAACAATGACTTGAGACTTCAGAGAAGCTATTCAGTCCCAAAGTTGTTTCTGTTTTTAAAATCTCTGATAATTTCATTGACAAATTTTTACTCATATTTGTATTTCCACTTCCCAAGAAAGTAGTAGGATAAAATGAATTGTAGCCACATAGGAATAACATGGTAGAATTGAGATTTTTTTTTTTTAAACCCAAATTTAACTGCAAAACCAGTATATTTTTAGGAGGACCTGATTGCTTTTATTTCAATCTGACCATTTTGGGTTTAAACCGTGATGTATCTCCTTTGTCTACTTGGAATTTTCTTTGTTAGTTTTTAAATTGCGTGTGTGTTACAAAAAATGTAGTTAGTTCTAATCTAAAATAAGGCATTTGTTGTAAGACTAAATTATGAGACAAATTTGCTTTTTAGCGGAGGTTGATTTTAATTTTGCTCTGTTCTTTAAATTCTGAAGTTTGAGTTATCTAAAAGGAATTATTTATTTGAGCATGAAGAATCAATCTTTCTAATAAAAAATAGAATGTATTCATGGAGTTAAACACTATAGGAAAGATAGAAAATATGGGGAAAGTTCAAGCTAAGTTGATAAATAGCTTCAAAATAGTTCTTAGCAAACCAGGGAGCTCCTAGCTGAAGGCACTTAGCATTTCTTTTCAACTGGAAAAGTATACTCAAATAATATGTATCAAGGAGTCTCTGAATGTCACAAATTTCCTATTGTGTGTTTTGTTTTTACCCAACATGTTCTGGTATTCATTTCTTTTACTATCTGTGTTTATGTCTCAGTAGGCCATACAGGAAATCCATTACTTGTTTACATTGCTGTGCCTTGGGAAAAGACAAAGAGAGAATATTTTTTTCTAAAACAATTTCACATTTTTTCAGTTTCCATTATAACCTTCAAAAGCTATCTTGCAAAAATTTTTTAAAAGTTCTACCATTACAAAAAACTGTCAGAAATTTTAAATTTATTTTTTAAAAATCTAATTAAGGAAATTAAAACCATATTGGATACTTTCATTTAATTTTGGAATTTTTAGTGAGATATTTTCATTATGTGTTTTATTCAGAAAAAAACTACAGTAAAATTTTTGCAGAAGTAAAGTATAAGGACAATATTTTTGAATAATTAAATGCTTATTAAATAATCTTTCTTCCTATGATAAATAGTCTTCTCTTTTTTCCAAGCAGTCCTTGGGAAAATGCTGCTTCCTGTTACGTCCCTCATTCCACTTACACTTGGCTCCACTTATTTGAGCCTATCACTCAAATTAATAAACAACCATATTTCACATTCTTTGAGTGTTTATGCATTTACTTTTCTTTTTTCCCCACTTTTTACTGACTTCTGTATTTGTTCTCTTTTTAATTTACCTTATGCCATGTGAAGAGAGGGACTTTGTCCTCTCTTGATATTAAAACTTCAACTTAAAACTTTGTCTATATATGATATGATCTTCCTTTATTAATTTAAAAATAAATAAAAATACATCACATTTTTCAAGTGGCAGAAACCAATCAAGGATAAAGCTAACTACCTTCTCATGAGTGCATTTATTATCACCTCAAAACACTGGATTGTACCTTATCTTGTTAGATAAGTGTTAGTTTAGAATCTTCCAAGTAAGAAGTCCTAGTAACTACCACAGGCTCCAGTCACATGAAGCAAATATAAATTTAAAGGGCAGAATTACATTAGAAATCCATCAGAATTCTAATTTCACACTGCACACAAATCATGTAGTCAGTCATGGGATTTATGTAATGTAAATCCTACTAAAACTTAGCCAGTTTTGTTCTCTTCAAGATGGATAATGTGTTAGCAATATAACAGAGGGATTTTGTGCCACGTAAACCAAGAATTCAGAATGCAAACCATTGGACCCACAGGATAGGTTTGTTTTATCTGAACTTGGAAGAAAAGGACCTATGAAAACAAACCAATTTGCCTCCAATCCAAATTATCAACTGGAGAGATTCTTCAACAGAGTACTAGAAACAGATGTGAATGTCTTTTCTTCATGACTGAAAGCTGGTGAATGATTTCTTTCCATTTTATGACTTTATGATAAAACCCCAAGCACCCATCCATACCAGGAAAGAAAAAATATCCGAGAAGAAATATGACAATGTGTGAATTTCCCCCTCATCTCCTCTGTACATACTGAATGTATTATAAGGTCTCTTAACTGTATATTTTACACTAACAAATTTTTTAAAAATATTGTCTTATTTTGACATATCAGTTTTCAGGAGGAGCTTGCTTTTTGAGTTTGAAGTGTTGACACATTAGGTACTATTCTACTTTTAAAAGAGGTCATGTAATCCTGATTTTAAATACAAAAACAACTTTGTTTTCTTTGCTAATTTCTTTTCCTGTAGCCTATGTTTTGTAGAAGAGGCTTATGTGCTAATTTTGCATCTGTAGAAACATGAGTTCAAATTTGGCCCTTAGTAAGCAACAAACAACAATGTTTGGCATGGTCTCAAATTGTTCTCTATGCTTCTGCATCATCATACCTCACACAAAACTCAACACCATAAATACAACAAACATCTGCTGAACAAAGATCTCAGATTAGAGTACAGGGCATAGCCAAATACTCTCAAACCTCACTATTGGAAGACCAAAATGCATCACTGCTCTTGAAATGCAAAGTTATGAAATGATTTGAGACCCACATAGATTAAGGGAAGTAGGCCAATAGGTTATATGATTCTTTTAGAAATCTGAATTTTTTTTAAAAAAAATTGTACTGTTCACTTACATTTACCAATATTTTTCTACTTGGGTGGTCTTTCTCTGAAGATAAATTCATGGAGACATATCTTCAAGATCACATAGGCTGTAGGTTTCAATTGGTACAAAATGTCTTGCATCCTATGAATTTAAACACAACCACAAATTTTCTGGAATGTGAAAAAGGTCTGTGCTTAAAAATATTGGAAGGTAAAAGCAGTCACAGCTTAAAGCTATATGGAGTTGAGAGACTGTAGCAGCAGCGGCTGAGAGTTCCGCCCAGCCTGTGGGAACTTTCTCCCTGACCTGGGGACCGGGCCGGTTCCCTACCGGACCGGGGACCAGGCCGGATCAGAGACTGTAGCAGCAGCAGCTGGGAGTTCTGCCCAGCCTGCAGGAACTTTCTTCCTGACCTGGGAACCAGATCTGTTCCCCACTGGACCTGGGACCAGGCCAGATCAGTGACTGTAACAGTGGCAGCTGGGATTCCCTCCCAGCCTGAGGGGACACACTTCCTGGCCTGGGGACCAAGCCATGGTTCATCACCAGGTCCAGTGAGTGGGGCCATCACAGGGAACCCCATCCCAGGCTGGCAGAACTCTCTCCCACACCTGGAACAACACTTGAAGCTCCCAAATACAGGAAAATGACAAAATGAAAGACCAAAATGCAATCTCAAACATCCAGCCCATCCCAAAAAAGCCCAGGAGCCATGTGCATAGAAGAAAACACATGCCACATGACTGAAATACCTGAAATAATGGTAACTGAAATAAAGAAGCAAGTATGGGAAGCCTTGAAGAAATTCAAATAGAAATAATCTCTCAGATAAAAGAAGAAATAATAAAAGAAATGAAGCAGATGCTAAACATAGCTAAAGAAGATGCAGTTTAAAAATTGGAGGAACTAAACAAAAGGATAGAATCCCTGGATGAACAATATAAGAAACAAACAGAATACATAAAACAGATGCAAAGAGATATACAGGAAATCAAAAACTCCATTGAAAGTTGTAAAAACCACCTCAATGAGTGTGAAGATAGAATCTCAGACCTCAAAGACAAGATTGCAACAAGTGAACAGGAAAGAAAAGATCTTTTAAAAATAACAAGAAATCAGGAAATAACAATTCAACACCTACAGGATGACACAAAGAGAAACAACATTAAGATTGATAGGGATAAATGAAAAAGAAGGGGACAACATAAAGGATGTCAAGAGGATATTAGAGAACTAATAGCTGAAAATTTCCCAAACACGAGATTGGAAACTGATATCAAGATCAATGAAGCATATAGAACTCCAAATAGTCATAACCAAAATAAATCTACACCCAGACATATAATAATGACCATCCCAGAAATCGAACAAAAGAATAGAATATTAAAAGCTGTCAGAGAGAAAAGACAGATGACCTATAAAGGAAAACTTATCAGAATCACAGCAGACTTCTCAGCACAAACAATAAAGTCAAGAAGAGCATGGAGTGATGTATTTCAGATCCTAAAGGAAAACGATTTCCAATCTAGGCTGATGTACCATGCAAAACTGTCCTTCAAATTTGATGGAGAAATAAGATACTTCCATGACAAAGATCAGCTGAAAAACTTCATGATCACCAAGCCAACCCTGCAAAGAATACTGAAAGACAGCCTAGATACATTTAGGAAAAAAACACTAAACAAAGCAGACAATTAAACAGAGCAGAAAGATAAACATGCAACAGCAGAAAGATAATATGTCAACAATAAACCAATATATAACAGTTCTTACTATTAATGTAAGTGGTCTCAATACACCAATTAAAAGAAACAGACTGGCATAATGGATCAAGAAACAAAATCCAACCATATGCTCTCTACAAGAAACCCATCTACCCCAAAAGGATACTCACAGACTGAAAGTCAAAGGATGGAAAACAATACTTCATGCAACAGGAATCCCCTCCCAAAAGCAGGGGTAGCTATTTTGTTTGTAGACAAAGTCAACTTCAAGCCAATAATGATCAGAAAGGATAAAGAAGGTTACTACATACTGGTTAGGGGAAAACTCCAAGAGGAAGAGATAACTACCTTAAATATATATGCACCAAATTCCAGAGCACCCAGTTATATAAAAAAAGTACTAACAGAAATGAAAAACCAAATCAACAGTAACACAGTTCTACCAGGAGATCTTAACACACCATTGACACCAATGGACAGATCAACCAAACAGAAAATCAACAAAGAAATAAAAGAACTGAATGGCACCTGTGAACAAATGGACTTAATAGACATATACAGAGTATTCCACCCAACAACAACAGAATGCACATTCTTCTTAGCAGTACATGGGTCATTCTCTAAAATAGACCATATATTAACTCACAGAACATACTTAAATAAATGCAAAAGAGTTGAAATTATCCCTTGCACGCTATTGGACCATGGTGCTATGAAACTAGACATTAATGATAAAAGATACTGCAAAAATCCCACAAACACATGGAAACTGAATAACACACTCTTGAGTAATCAGTGGGTCACAGAGGAAATTAAAAAAGAAATTAAGCAATACCTACAAACAAACGAAAATACAGATACAACTTACCAGAATCTGTGGGATGCAATGAAAGCTGTCCTCAGAAGAAAGTTTATTGCACTGAGTTACCACATCAGGAAGAGAATGAATACAGATAAACAACATGATGCTACACATCAAACAGCTAGAAAAAGAAAAGCAAGTCAAGTCCAAAGCCAAAAGAAGAGAGGAAATTATAAAAATCAGAGCAGAAATCAACACAATTGTGACTAAGAAAGCAATCCAAAGAATCAACGAATCAAAGAGTTGGTTCTTTGAAAGAATAAATAAAATTGATAAGCCCCTAGCCAACCTTATTTTAAAAAAGTAAGAAAGAGCTCAAATTCATGCAATAAGAAATGAAAAAGGTGAAGTCACTACAGACTCAACAGAAATACAGAAGATCATCAACACCTATTTCGAAAACCTCTACTCTCAAAGGTTTGATAACACAGAAGAAATAGACAGATTCTTAGAAACATATGAAGTACCAAAGCTAGATCAAGAGGATGTAAAACTGCTGAATAACCCAATCTCTATCAATGAAATTGAACACATAATTAATTCCTTACCTACAAAGAAGAGCCCAGGCCCAGACGAATTCACTGCAGAATTCTACAAGAAATACAAAGAAGACCTAATATTGACACTTCTCAAACTCTTCAATGAAATTGAAAGGGAAGCAATCCTTCCCAAGTCACTCCAGGAAACAAATATTACTCTAGTACCAAAACCTGAGAAAGACCCAACTGAAAAAGAGAACTACAGACCAATCTCCCTAATGAACACAGATGCAAAAATCCTCAATAAAATATTGGCAAATAGGATGCAGCAAATCATCAAGAAGATTATACACCATGACCAAGTGGGATTCATCCCAGGCATGCAGGGATGGTTCAACATACGTAAATCAATAAATGTAATCCACCATATCAATAAAGCCAAAAGTAAGAATCACATAATCATTTTCTTAGATGCAGAAAAAGCCTTCGACAAGGTCCAATATTCATTCATGATTAGAATTTTACAGAAAATTGGAACAGATGGTCTTTACCTCAATATAATAAAGGTCGTCTATGACAATCCAACAGCCAGTATTATACTAAATGGCCAAAAATTGAAAGCCTTTACTTTAAAATCAGGCACAAGACAAGGATGTCCTTTATTACCTCTCCTACTTAATATAGTACTGGAAGTACTAGCCAGAGCAATTAGACAAGAGAGAAAAATAAAAGGGGTAAAGATAGGAAAAGAAGAAGTTAAATCATCATTGTTTGCAGATGACATGATACTCTACATAGAAGACCCCCTAAACTCCATTGAAAGACTCTTAGATATAATAAATTCAGTAATGTAGCTGGATACAAAATCAATACTCAGAAATCAATAGCATTCTTGTACACTAACAACAAAATCACAGAGAGAGAAATAAGAGAAGACACACTCTTCACACTAGCAAGCAAAAAATTGAAATATTTAGGAATTGCTCTTATGAAAGAAGTGAAAGACCTATACTGGGAAAATTATAATACACTGCAAGAAGAAATTGAAGATGATCTCAGAAAATGGAAAGACATCCCATGTACATGGATAGGAACAATAAACATTGTGAAAATGGCCATTTTCCCAAAACTGTTATAAAGATTCAATGCAATCCCAATAAAAATATCATCAACATACCTTATAGATCTAGAGAAATCACTCCTAAAATTCATCTGGAGCGAGAAAAGACCTAGAAGAGACACTAAAGTTCTTAGCAGCAAAGGCAAGGCAAGAGGCATCACAATCCCTGACTTGAAGTTATACTACAAAGCAACAGTAGTAAAATCAACATGGTACTGGAATCAAAACAGAGCAGAGGATCAATGGAATAGATTAGAAGATACAACCACAACTACAAACACACTCAACCACCTTATCTTTGAAAAAGGAGCCAAGCAGGTTCACTGGAAAAATGACAGTCTTTTTAATAGATGGTGTTGGAAAAACTGGCTCTCCATTTGCCAAAAACTAAAACTCAACCCAAGCCTATCACCATGTACTAAATTAAAATCTAAATGGGTCAAAGATACGAATATTAAAACAGAAACACTAAATCTATTGGAAGACAAATTAGGTAGAAACCTTGAAGACATAAGGGTAGGTAGAGAATTCATGAACAGGACTCAAATTGCATGGGAAATACTTCCCAGAATCAATAACTGGGACCACCTCTTATTAAAAAGTTTCTGTAAGTCAAAAAAAAAAAAATCTCCAGCATAGTGAAAAGTAAACCCACAAACTGGGAAAAGATCTTAGTGAACTCTCTCTCAGACAAGGGACTTTTGTCTAAAACATATAAAGAATTAAAAAAACTCAGACCTCCAAAATTCAAAGACCCAATCCAAAAATGGGCATCTGAGATGAATACACACTTCTTAGAGGAAGAAATACAAATAGCAAATAAATACATGAAAAAGTGTTCATCATCATTGGTCATTAGGGAAATGCAAATTAAAACCACACTGAGATTCCATCTCACTCCTGAAAGAATGGCTAGGATCAAGAAAACCAACAACAACAAGTGCTGGAGAGGCTGTGGGGAAAAAGAAACTCTCCTACACTGTTGGTGGGAGTGTAGACTGGTACAACCTTTGTGGAGGTCAGTCTGGAGATTTCTCAAAAAGCTGGGATTGGAAGTCCCATTTGTTCCAGCTATTCTACTTCTAGGCATATTCCCAGAAGAAGTGAAAGCATCATACCACAGAGATTTATGCGCACCTATATTTATAGCCGCACAATTTGTAATCACCAGATCTTGGAAACAACCCAAGTGTCCAACAACTGAGGAATGGATAAAAAAGCTGTGGTATTTCTATACAATGGAGTACTACTCAGCTATAAATAAGGATCACATTGAGGTATTTAGCAATAAATGGGTGCAGCTTGAAACCATACTCATAAGTGAAATAAATCAAACTTGCATCTGTGAACACCAAATAGTTTCCCTTGTGTAAGAAATGATTCAAATATATAAAAGTATGTGGTAACTATGATTCCCCATTATGTGGCCTTGAAGCCTTATAAAGTTTTCTCTCATTAATTGGAATGACTTTATTTTGGGCTATTTGATATTATGGCCTGTGATGCAATGGACAGCTAATTTGAAGAAAACAAGACATCATAATAGCTAGTGCTGATTTAATACTATATTGTTTTGAAGCCACACAAAACTATGGCTCTTCTGTCTCCATTGATTTTATCATGTTGTATCTTGCTGGATTTTATTGTATGTGGTAGTATTAACAAAAATTGTTATAGGCAAAGAGAAAATATAGAAACCATTGTTCATTTTTCTGTTAGCTGGTTCTAAATACTCTACAATGCTTTCATCCACTTGAATGGTGTTACACTGTCTTGATATGTTTGATGCTATAGCATATGAAGTTATATTCAAATATTTCAAGGGAAAAGACACTATGGTAACTACTATTAAGTCGGGTTATTTGGTGGTAAAGCACTAGGTTGCTGAAAGTGCCATGCTTTAACCTGTATTGTTATGTTGTTATGCCCCTTTTTATGGGGCATAACAACCTCTTTCTTATTCATTAAAAACTTCTTTCTTATTCATTAAAAATTATGTAATTTTTTAAATTTATTTTTTAAACTAAGGGGAAAAAATAAAAAAAAAACTAGCAGGATATATTATAGTAACTTTTTTGATTTCCTATTAACTTGAAGTCCTGTAATACTCCCGTTATCTTGTTTTGACTGATTAGACTCTATTCTGCTCTGTATGAAAGTATCAAGTATCAGAGTACAGGCAACTACTTTGAAGGCAATAAGATTCACTATGATGCCCATTCTAGTTTGACTATTATCCTCTTTTCAGGTTCTGTAAGATTTACAATGTTTAGGTTTTATTGGTCTTGTTCTCTACTGTTTTGTTCAACTTTATAATACCTAATGAGATGGACAATTCTTCTTAAGGAAGCAAGAGGCATTATGGTAACCGTTATTGATAACCTTGTACTCTGTTTTTACATCATGTGCTATGTCTATCCTTGGTTTTGACTGACAGTTTTGTTTTATCATGCTTGATTTTATTCTCTTACAAAAAAAGTAATAAGATCTAAGGGAGCAATAAAACCCAAAATGTGTAAATTTTGTTGTAATATAGAGAGGGGAAAAAAAAGTACCCTAAAGGATACAACAGCAAGGGTGTTTAGGTGTGTTAAATAGATGACCATATTAATATTTTTGATTGGATTACTGAACACAATTATTTGTAGTCTCACTGTTTGAATGTTCACTTTGTATGCTTTGATCCTGTGACCTGAAACACCGTTTCTAAGATGATAGCATGTAATCTATTAACTGGTGATAGCTTACTGTTTGTTTTTTTTTTTTTTTTTTTTTTTGTAATTCTGAACTACTTGTACCCTAACACTGTTTTGTTTTGTTCTGCTTTTTTTCTTTTAAATAAAAAAACAGCTACATGGAGTCAATTTCAAAAACTTTCTTGCCTTGTTTTTAGCAACTCATTTCCATCCCTGTCTTATTCATAAAAAAGAATGAGACAGAGAAAAAATACTTAAATATTTGGATAGCAGGATATCTCAGTAATATATTAAAACTCAAATCACTTATCAAGAAGATTGTTTTCCAGTTTGATATTTGTCTTAGGTATGGAGTTCATCATGGTGCAACATCTTGTGAAGGCACCTGTGTTAATCAGCTTTCTAGTACTGTAATAAATACCTGAGATAATCAATTTACAGAGATGAGAGGTTTCTTGTAGCTCACAGTATTGGAAGTTTCAGGCCTCATTGTTTTGAGTCTGTTGTGGAATATTATGGAAAGAGTAAATGGCAGAGCAAAGCTATTCACCTAATTGAGGGAAACAGAGAGAGAGAGAGAGAGAGAGAGAGAGAGAGAGAGAGCGCACAACATTCAGGGGTACCACAATCCCCTGAAGCAACTCCAATGGGCTAAAATCTCCCAATGGGCACAACTTCCTAAAGTTTCCATCATCTGCAGGTGGGGCTTTTGGAAGACAGTGCAAGTGTAAGGATGTCCTTACACTCTGTGGAACCCGCTGATGTTCACAGCTGAATGTGCTGTTGGGAGGTGCAGGCCAGTTAAAGATGTGGGTCACTACTTTGTGCCTTTGGAGGTTATATCCCTTGCGGTTTCTAGACTTTGTGTTTCCTAGCTGCTATGAATTGAACACCTTTCTTCTGGCAAGTGAGATTAGTGCCATTTCTGTCTTGGAACTAGCTGACTGCATGCTGAACTTCTTCAAACTATGAACCAAATGTTATCACCTCCCTAATATTACAGGTGTCAGGTATCTTTTCCCAGGGACAGGGAAGCTGACTCATTTAGTCATCCTGCATCAACTTTCATCCTTTATGAGGACCAAGAAGAAAGAAACAGAGACATGAAGTAATTTCAGTGAAGTTCATCAAAAAAGTTCATACTAAATTCAGACTTCTGTACAGAAAGCCCCTGGTTGCTTAAAATGGTCTGCTAAACAGGCTTGAGATTCCAAAGTTAAAAGCAAAGCTGGTTAGTGATTCTGGACTAAAACTGAAAAGCAGGCAAAAGTCTAGAGTCCTGGCAAAACTCAAGGAAATTTAAAGCTAAAGAGAATGGAAACACTGAGTCTTGTCTTCTAACCTCTTACTCAAGGCTACAAAACGGACAAGAGACAGAGATAGTTCCAGACACTAGATCCTCCATTCCATAATGAGAGTTACTTCTATTCCATCCATGTGAGATGGTGGACACCGGGCTGATCAAGCCAAAGCTTTGGCTAAACCCTGGCTAATGCAAAATTGGTGCTACATGACTCTGCGCTTTGAAGGTTCCAGTAAACACAGTGTCTATGACCTTAGAGATCTTATATTATTTAGTTTCTTTTACATGGTACCAGAATATGCCTGATACTTATAGTTTTAGGAAGCTGAAAAAAAATTGAAGTTTCAGAAAAAAAGGCACATATAAATATAGTACTGAGTAAAGTAAAAGGCACTTCACAAAATAAGGTCCCTCAGAAATTAATGTGCTATTATATGCTTGCTAAATAATCTTTAAATACTTTGTTTTGCCTAAGTCAGCTGCAGACAGTTTTCAGCAAAGGCAAAGTGAAATAGCACAGTCCATTTTGAGGGCCATTGTAAATCCCAGCATCTACCCTAATAACTACCTTTGCATCCCCAAAAAGCCTGGGGTGGAGAATTCATCCCCAGTGCACCAGTGTTGGGAGGTCAGTCTTAATGCATGGTGCTTAGGCCACGAGAGCTCAGTCCTCATGAACAGAGGAATTCTGACATCACAGGAGTAGGTTTATTATCATAGGAGCGGGTCCCTTACAAAAGAACAAGTTTTAATAATGAACTGGCCCAAGACTACAAAGGATAAGACTTTCAAAAAGATCTTGAAACATATATTCATGATTTTAAAAGTCACGAGAACTTTGATAGCTGTTTTGAGATACAAATCCCATACCCAGTCATCACAAGCAAACAAACTGATAGATGCTATTGGACTTCTTTGCTGTATTATCCCCATAAGTGTATTTTCTAAAATACTAGTTATTTTCTCAAGTGAAATAATACATACATATTGTGAATATCTTTCTAATTAGAGGATTATGAAAAATACAATGCATAGATGAAAGACTAAATTATCATTTTCCCAGGCTTTCCCATCTGATTTAAAGCTTTTTCTTTCAATTGATGAGAAGTAGCAGGTAAACTAAGAAGAGCTTAAAGGTAGAAGTCAGAATACAAGTCTCCCGTGCTAGTTCTGCCATTAATCAGCTGAGAAGAAAGTCATATTAGTTTGTCTGTATTAGTTTCCTTCTCCTTAAAATGATGATGTAAAAATGGTTCACTTCTAAGGTTTCTTTCTACATTGTGGGGCTAAGTAACTTAACTTCCAAAACATGATCCTGCTTAACATTCCTTAACTTGGTCTTTGCCACTGCTGTGAATTTTTCACTATCTGGTCCAGACAATCATAAATACAAGTACTTTGGTGGAGAAATATAAATCTACTACCAGACTCTGGGAAATATAGTTTTTATTTTTTTTTTCATGTGTGTATGTGTGTGTAAAACTATTTTTTACCTATTGGTTTTAACCTCATTTAGGAAGCAGAAACAATAGAATTAACTATTTTAAACAAAGTTAAATACTGAATTAAATTTGAATCTATGGAAATATGTTAAAGGAAGGAAATAATGTATAACATGAAGTAAAGTCTGTAGATTCCCACCTCTGTGAAATCTAGAGTCCTTGATTCCATAAATTTCACTTAGAGAGAATTTTCCATTACAAATATACACGCATGTGCAGAAATTGAACATGTTTCATGTGTTTGTGTGTGTATGTAGGTGAGAGAAAGGAGAGGAAGATATAGAGTTCTGTTTATCTTTGGAGATATGAAACCTACCAAACTATTGAATAAGGAAAAAATCTATAGTTATGAATAGGTTTTATTCTACTCAGAAAAATAAATCCAGCTGCCTTCATATTGAAGTTACTAAGGTTTTGAGTCAAATATCTAGTTCATGGTTTAACCTGCTTTTATTGAAAATTTAATATGTTGCCCAAATTTAGACTGTTAAGAATATATTTAATGTTGCCTCTTGGAAACTTATTTTAGGAATATGACTTCTCACCAAAGAGTCTCAGATTAATGTTGATAAAAAATAAAAACTTAATTAAAAGATGTACTCTGGTCACAGGGGTTTAGCTCAGCAGCACAAGTGCCTACCTGGCAAGTGTGAGGTCATAAATTCGACCCCCAGTATAAAAAAAAATGATGGGCTCTGCTATTATTTGATTAGTTCTTGTGATTTTTATTTAAAGAAAGAAAAATGATGCTAACATATTTAACCTAGAGCTATAGTTTGCAATAACTGAAAGGCAAACACCTAAACAAATTATCACCTGACTATCATAACATTGGATGCAGTTCCAGGCTGTGCCATTTAAATTGGTAGAAAAATTTAGATTAGACTCAGAGGGGATAGCTTCAGGCTTCTGTGGGAGACACAAGAAATAGATTGATGAGACAGAGTGGGGGGCTCTGCAGCCATGGCATCCTCAGATCTCACAATACTGACCACCCTAGGTAATCCTAGAGGCAGAATGAGCCTGGATCCTTCACAAGGCCACCATTAGCATCAAGAAGCATCCTGCTGTTATCCCAGGGTGTGCTGTACAAGTATCGTTGTTTTTTTTTTCTTTCTTTTTTTTTTTAATTTAAGGAGAAAAGAAAAAAAAAAAACAGTGAAAGGGTACAAGTTATACAGATTTACAGAAGAAAAAAATGAACAGTAGGAAATCACTAGTTAGTGGATTACATATTGCCATCTTAGAAATAATTGTTCAAGTCACAAAATTAAAGCTTGTAGAGTGGACATTCCAACAATGATACTGCAAACAGTTCTGTTCAATGATCCAATAAAACTCTGTGATATCATTTTCTATCTTATACACTTAAATATACATGCAGTTATATAGTTTAGAGCACTTTCTTTTCCTCTCTTTTGTACAATGACTATTACACATTTTGGGTTTCATTGCTCCCACGGTTCTTATTGCTTTTTTGGAAAAGAGTAAAACCAAATGTGACATAACAGAACACAATCGGTCAAGTCAAAAGGGTGGACATAATAGATAATATAAAAACATAATACAAGGTGATCAACAATGGTTACCATAATGCACGATGTGCAAAAGGGTGGGGAGTATTGCGTTATATTTGAGAAATATAAGAAACAATCTAAAAAACTCCTCTTTGGAATAGAGCCATGAAATACCAATCAAATAAATATTTGTTCCACATCCTGAACACCTGGGTGTTCAAAACATCTACTGACGTGAATCAGGTAAATGTGCTTTTGGGTAAATCCAATCCACAGGTACTCAATGTCACCTTGGGAACAACTGCCTTTGTCACTGAAAAGTATAGGAGCAGTAAACACATCTCCTGAATGCTTTTCTCCCAATCCACACAAAGACACCAAATTAAGCAAGATTTTACAGAATTTATCTTAAAATACCGTGAAATAGAAGTTACGGGCTAGAGAATCTTGGAGACAGCTGGTGTTTCATCCTGAAATCTCGCCCTCTTGCGATCCCTTGTTCTAGAAGACTTGTAATCCAGAATCCACCCATGTTGTTCTTGGGGAGACCTGCACACCTCATCATCTAGTAATTGGAAGCCCGATAGGAACTTTTTAGAGTAGTAGTTAGCAGGGTGAAGCTTTGAGTTGTTTCCTAATTACAAACTGGTATCCTGAGAATGTAGAACACTTATTAATAATGATTTCATTACAAGAGCACATTTTCCATGTCTTACGTCAGAAAGATTTATGGATCTGTGTGGTCATGCTTTGTAACTGATGTTTCCAATGAAGAATAATCTAATTTTCCAGTGAAAAATCATTCTGATGTGACCTAGAGACATTTCTGTTTTGTCACAAGAGCATTTAATTCGAGCTGAAATTAGCCAGAATTACACCATGTTCCTGGCAAACAGTATAATCCAAAAATATCACCATAGTAACATGTGTATTCTATCAACAATTCTTCTTTCATATTTTTAGCTTTCATTCTATCAATAATTTTGAAATGGATGAAAAAAATAGTTTTGAAATACCAACCTGTTGCTATAAGGTATTTGTAATTCAATTCAAATGGACATATAGTTTTTTTAAAAAGTATTTCCCTTCACTTAAGGAAACATTTACTTGCTCATTAGGCCAGATCAACTTTGCAGATGTAGTGAGAGCTTCCAGAGACGTTTTATATGACTAAGTGCTGAAATTCATTTTCTTTTTACTGTTTCTTTCATCGCCTTCTAAGAAATTATATGTTCATTCCAAAGAGTTAGGTCTCAACTGACCATGGAAAGGTAATTTTTTAAAAGTTTACTTCTTTCAGTTATGAGAAATCACAGCGGAAACAGAGCAAGTTCATATTCTCAAAGAGACTTTTAGTTCTCACGTCAGCAATTGAAGGAGAAATTTCTTTTGAATATATATACAAAAAGTTATAACTGTTCCTTCATAGGTTTAAAGCTGTTCATTTCCTCCCTTCACCAGCTAGGTTTGTTAAATAAGTAACAAGGTACACAGGGATGAATTTGAAAAATGGTAATTATATTTATTAAAGTGCCCAAGATTAATATGTGGATAGTTTAAAAGTGTGGGGAGGAAGACACCTAAGATAGAGGAGATGATATTTCAGTGCCATTGGTTCTTACACAGTGGACATTGTGTATTTAACAATTGGAATTTGAAGAAAAAAATTACTTGTTAGTTTTCTTGATAAAGGAGTCACAGTTATATACAATGTTGAACATAAAGAGACTATAGATGTAGGGTAAATAAGGATGATATAAAATGGGAAATAATTCGCAAAAGCTGAAACCTGGCAAATATTTCTTATCTGGAGAAGTGTCCTATGGTGTGAAGATCACATGAAAACACTCCGATCTACTAAGCTTCTGCTTGATGCCATCAGAATTTTTAAAAAATACATCGTTTTGTATGAAAAAATTGTAATTGATTAACCCTGCTTTGGGTACAGCTTATAAACAATGAGCTTTTCAGAAATGTTAGCTGTATCTTTATATTTTTATCACTGTTAGTAGATTAATGATCTGGAAAGCCAAACACCATGCACGAAGGCATCTATGTTTCAGTTCATCTTGAACTGCTGAACTCATTGCAACTCTACACTGGTATTTTCACTCAGAACAACATACTTTACATGCTCTAAGGGTCTCACTTGAAAAATGTTTGTTTATTTCTTTCTGTTTGCATTTGCTGTCTTTCTGGTTGATTGTATTGCATTCCATTAACTTTATAGCATGTGGACGGTGACCTATGTTTTATTTCCTTTAGTAGAATTCTTCCTGCTCATTCTATGATAAAAAGTCATTCATAACTTGTGGGAATTTTTGACACAGTTAAGTTTAGATGATGACAACAGAAAGATTTTCTTTGGTACAGCATTCATTTATTCAGCAGCCATTTAATTGGTAACTATGTGATGGTAGGTATAGTGTATGTCCATGGATAGGTTTATATAAGCAAAGTAGAGCTGGTCTCTGCCACTGAGACAAAAACCAAACAAACACATGGTAACATTTCTAATGATAACTACTTGTGTTATACATAGGACTAGAGAATAAAAGGGTAGGGCACAATTTAAACTGGAGAGCTAGGAAGGATCTTCTGAAAGATGTAATCTAGTACTTGAAGATTTATCAAGGTTGCACAAAGAAAAAAGAATAGGCATGAAGATGACTGGTGAGTAGGGTGATGGGTGTGGGGAGGCGGAGGAGAGCAGTAACAGAGGAAGTCAAGGACGTGGGTGAGGATCGGAGCCAGGAGGTCACCAAGGCCTTACTAAGAGTTTTATGTTTCTTCTAAGGGTAATAGATGAGTGAAAACCTTAACGGTGACATATGTAATATTATTTTGGCTATTTTCTGATGAATGAATTAGATGGAAGCAACAATAAAGACAAGGAAATCCAACTTGACAGCTATTGTTAAAGCAAGATAAGAATTTGATTAAAAGCACACAAAAGCGAAGATATATTTGAGAAATATTTTGAAGATAAATCAACAGGACTTGATGAGACGATATATCTGATAAGATTACTCTGGGGCTGCTTTCAGTGATGGGGAGCTTCCCTGTGATCGCCCTCATGTTGCTCACATCCTGTGCAATCCCCCGACAGAGTTGGTATGTGTGGGCGGCAGAAAATGGCAGAAGTGACAACACATGGCTCCCAACGCAAGATTATAAAATCAGCGTAGCGTCTGCCCTACTTCCTCTGGTATGGCTTTCTGTGGGAAAAGCAACCCAAGAAAGCAACCATTGTGGCAGATCACTAAAATTCCTGCCAACCATTCTAGAGGGTGGGGAGGGGGCTAAGATCTCTGGGGAAAATCCCTGTGAACAACCAACTTGGAAGCCAAATCCTCCAGCCTTCCTCAAGTCTTCAGAGGACTTCAGCTCCAGCTTCTTGCCTGAAACCTTCCAATCAATAGTCTGCTTCCAAACTCTTTGTCTGCCACAGCTGTGAGATAATAAATCTTTATTTTAAGCCACTAGGCTTTACTGTAATTTGTTACATAGCAATTGATAAGTAACATATTTTCTTAAGCAAGTGTAGGTACATTTACCAAGCTGATGAAGACTAGCCCAGGGACAGATTTGTAGGAAAAGTCAAGAGTTCCAGCTTTCACAATTTATTTAAATTGAATTAATTTTAAGCAAACCAACAAAAAATTCTATATATTAATGCAATATCATGTGATGTTTCAATACATATAAACATTGTGTAATCTTGGAATCAGGTTAAACGTATCTATGTCCTCAAATATTTATCATTTTCTTATTTTGAAAACTTTGAAAATACTTTCTTCTACCTTTTTGAAAGGTTTAGTATGTAGTTGTTATCCCTAGTCACTCCCTGTGCAATGGCACACCAGAAATTCTTACTCCAATAGGATTTAGGTTTACATGAAAACTGCATGCATGTTTCTAATATTTTCTAAAGTTGATTCTATGTAGAACACAGAGACAAGGACTATGGAATTCTGAAATGTGATCTGAGCCAAAGATACAAATTTGGGGGTTAAAAGCTCACGGATAATAATTTCAACCTTAAGAAGACACGTGATTACTGAGAAATGGTATGAGGTGCAAAGGGAGAAAACAGCCTAAGGATCCCCAGTGTCAGATGTCTGAGTTCCTGTCCCTTTTGTGTGACTTCAGTCCCCTTTCCCTCCTTACGGCATCTGCTGTGTAGTTTCTAATCCCATGTGCTCTTCCACAATCTCTATATTAGTTGGCTTTACTGTGGCTAGGACAAAATAAATGACATCCACAACTAAAGCAGAGAGGTTTAATTTGGTTCATGATAGATCATCTGGTTCTAAGTCAGAAAAGATTAATGCAGAAGAACATGATGGAGCAAAGCTGCTCACTTCATGGAGGCAAGGAAGTAAAATAGCAGAACAGTGCAAAAGAAGAAAGGGCCAGGGGCCAGATATTGTATCCACAGTCACGCCTCTGTGTCCTGCCCAAACATTGATCCTGTTGGTATCTCTGAGCTGATCAGGATGACAGTCCAGTTTGTTACATCATCACTCGGTTGCAGACTATCAGTGCCTCTCACTAGTCCGCACTGGACCTTTTCTAGCGTGTTGTCTGGCACAGTGTCAGGACTGCTAAGCATCCGGGCATATGTGATCTGGAAGACAAGAGCAGTTATTTGGCAGGGGATTGCTAGTAGCAGATCAAGAAGTGACAGATAAATGCTGTCACTTTTTATCAGAAGACAGTTCTGAGATGCACTGACAGTATCCTCAAATGCTCCTTTAGCTTTTTAGGATTCATTGTCCAAAAATAGTGGCTAACTCTTCTTTGCACTGACTTTCCTTTTTCATTCTGCCTATTTCTTAAGCTGCTTCCTGAGGTCATTGCTTAAATAAATAAACTCTGAGGTCTTTAAGTTTTAATAAACTTAAAAGGTCCTGCTCTCTGGAACACCCAGGCTAAAATAGTCTGGAAGAAAGGGACCAACTCAGTTTCTTAAGTAGACGTAAAAGAAGTCAAAATGATGGCAGATACCCACAAAATAAGTGTTCTGAATGTGAAAAGTAAATGACGGTCACATCTTTATGTGATCAAGGTCTAATCAGACAAAGAAAGCTGTGCAGTGCTTTACTTTTTATTTAATTTTCACATCATGTAAATGTCACAGTCTTACAAGACAGGCAAAGCCGATGTCATTTTTCTGAAGGCGCCATGAGGTTATCACATCCTGAAGAGTTACATATCTAACATCACACATTAAGGGTCCACAAGGCTTTGATTGTAACTCATTTACTTCACAAGCCTTTGCCACGCTCGTCCTAAATTAATTTCCCTAAGTGTAAATGTATGTCATCAGTTATAGGATTTTAACAGCACACATATTTTGGCAATATATAAATAGTTTAAATTTTAGTTCTTTGAGAAATTTTGTGTTGGCAGAACCAGAATTTTTAAAAGGCCTAAACTCTGACTAAGCAATGAGAAGTCGTTGTAAAGTGAAGCTATTATGCAGCTATTAAAAAGACACCTAAGGAAAATTGTGGGAAGCAAAAAAGCAACACTTCATTCTCACTGAAGATTCCAAACTGAGACTGTCAATTGGAGACTTAGAAAGGAGATCTCATTGTCCTAAAAAAATCAGAGTAATGACTGAAAATTTGGATTGTGGTAGTTGCTGTGATTAGAGTATGCCCAATAAGTAACACCCCTTTTCCCTGAATTATGAACATCTGAATGATGAGCCTGTTAGTTGGAAAGTGCTAACTTACACTAGAACTACAATAGAGAATATGGCTGAGAAGGTGCAGGCAATGGGATTTTTTCATTTAGTACCACATCATTCTAGCTCTAGGCCTTGTGAAAATGTGTAACAGCAGTAGCCAGTATTGCTCCATTATTTAGAGAGAGAAGACAAGAAAGGAAAAATCTTCATATGTGTAGGCTTTAAATAGTTCTTTTCCTAATTAAAACACGTTAACTATTTGATATCCTATCCAATAAAGAAAAGAGGGGTCAAGGAGAAGTGAGGAAGGGGTAGGCTGAGACGTTTGAACTATTACTGATGTCAGCATTCCTCTTCAAAACAATCTAGTGATAAAAAGGCTGTCAAGCTAACCCTCATTATATAGAGCTCTATCCTGCAGTGAGAAGACTGAGTTAGAAGGAAACATGACTGGGTAAAAATAAGATAACATATAAAATCCTACAAAGCCTTGAAAGGAAAAATGATTTTGGATACAAGCAACAGTACACACAGCAACATACAAATGATCTTGGAGCCACTCGGGCAATATATATCTCACCCTTTACCAAGAAACTGGCCACCTTGCTTCCTTCATGACAGTAAATATTGCCTGGGCATGATACCAACACTTTTCAACCCCACACAGCACATCAGTTTGAAAGAACCATGTGTCAAAAACTGCATTTGGGTAACCAGTTTCAATATTCCAAAGCAGACATTGGTTCTGTTAAACTTTTGTTTTATACAAAAATAACAATTTTTTTTTTACTTAAAAGCTAGAAGTTATGCCTTTAACTTGATTTTAGAGATTGCATAATGTTCCTTGGAATAAATACAATATAAAATTACCTCAAAATATGGCTGGGTGGACACATGGAAAATAATAGGAGGAAAAAAATCAAAATAAAGAAAAGCACAGAGGAAACCACTTTTTAGCTTTCCTAATTAGCAGTAAAGCCTGTGGTGGTTAAAATGGCTTGCTGCTTTATCCATACAATAAGACATGAAAGAGCGAAATATTTCCTCCTGTAGAATTTACAATATTCCTTAAATATCATCAACAAATTTCAACTTCAAAGAACGCATACTAATTACGATCATTTTTGAGGTGATCAACAAATTCAGTCCCTCAAAGTGCTGATAACAAAATGTAGAAGATGCTTAGCAGTTTTTCCTTTCCTTTCTTTGATTATATCACCAGCTAATCAGTACAGACCATGAAGATTAATTTAGTGTAGACTAGAATAAACACACATACATGGATACTTACCTGCAATTGAGGAAAAATATCAGTATAAATCTCCAAATCAGTAAGAATTGAAATTATTGTTGGAAAATTTTCCTGCCTTTTGAATTTCAACACTAAGAAATATAATCCATATATTTCAAATCTGTCATGATTCATTGATAAAAGAATTTATAAATCTGCACTTATTAATCATGCTGTGTGTAAATGAAAAATAAAACACTCCCCTCATAAATACCAAAACATTTCTTTTGTGTTGGCGCTTGTTGATGTGTACCATTTTCACTACCTGTCTTAGTTACTTTTTACTCCTCACTGAGACAAAATACCTAATGACCAAAGTTGGGGAAAGAAAAGTTTATTTTTTACAGGTTTTTTTTTTTTTTTTTTGAGGTTTCAGTCCATACTCAGTTGGCTCCAAGGCAGGGTGGCATGGAGGGGCTGCTGTTCATGGCAGCTGCAAACAGCAAGACAGAAACTGGCAAAAGAGCAAGACACACTTTCTTCTTGCCATTACATTACATCCTGGCTCCACCTCTATGTGGGTGGAGCACTGACACCATCTATCCAAGCACTAGACAATGAACAAATCACAGATACGTAATGTAAACATATGAGGCCTGGGGGCCACCAACATAAACCATGACATTCCACCCCTGACCCCCAGGACTAATGTGCATCATTTATACAAAACACATTTAGTCCATCTCCAAGAGTTTCCAAAGTCCTTATTTTCAGCATTGCTGAAAAGTCCAAGTCCCAAATCTCCTCCAAGATCTATGACAAACTCTTTACTGTAACCCCCTGTACAAATGAAACAAAGTTAAACATTTCTAAAATGCAAAGGCACAAGATAAACATTACCATTCCAAAAGTTACAAACAGGGGAATATAAAGTGTTAGGAACAAAGCAAGTCCAACATCCAGCAGGGCAAACATTAAGTCCTAGAGTTTCATGCTCAGCATCTGAAGCAATCTGGTTACAAGCTCTAAAAGGCTTGGGTGATTCCACCCCCATGATACTTCCAGGAATTTCAGCTCCTGCAGCTTTTCTCTTAAATCCTCTCTGCTTGCTTTTTGCAGCTTTCCTTGGATCATCCACGTTCCTGGCTTTTCCAAAATTCTGGGGTCTCCACTACACCTTCGGCTTCACCCTTACATCTTCACAAATTGCCCTCTCAGGGGCACACTGAGAGGCCCTTTGCAATCGAGGTGGAACTGTCTTACCCTCAGAATTTGTACATGTTTCTTGCATCTAAAATCAGCACCATGTGGATGCCGCCAAGGTTTGCTGCTAGCTGGAGCAGTAGCCAGGCTTTTCTCTCTCTTGGCTGTAGGGGTCAATTGCCTGAATCGTTGTTCTCTGTGAACCTGATTGTGAAGAAAAGCTTCTCTATGTTGCCACCATTCTAGAACCTCACGTGGCCTCTGTTGCCATTCTAGAGCATGGTGCTCTGCAGCTTTCCCCACTGAACAAATTCTTTTATTTTTCTGTTTCTCCTCAGCAATCAAAGTCTCAACTCTGTCTTTACAATCCACAGCATTCCTGAAATTTCCCTTCTGGCCAAACTTACAGTATTGCAAAGTATCCTGGTGGGCTCTTTGCTCTTGATTTGCAACATAAAGCTGGCTAAAAGCCCCCAACAATAGCCATGTCACAGCCCCAACATTCAACTGCTTTGAAATTTCCTTTTCCAGAGTAATTAGTCCATTGCCCTTTGTCTCAGTCTCAGGCAAAGTCTCTGGGCATGAGAAAAATGCAGATAAACTTTCTGCCAAGGCATAACACACATCATGGGGAGTCCAACAACCAATACAGTAGTCCTTCTTCCCAGCAGAAACCTCCCAAGTCTGGTCTTTACCATGAGGCTTTCTATCAGCCTTCTGGTTTCCTGAGCTTTGACCAGAATCTCTTCTATAGAGCAGCCTAAGCTGTCCAGCTCTATGCATCCAGGTGACATGTCTGAACCTTTCCAAACTCTGCCCACAAGCTATTTCCAAAGCCTCTTGAAAAACATGGTCAGGTATAGTCACAGCAAATGACCCCACTCCTCAGTACCAAATTCTGTCTTAGTTACTTTTCACTATTGCTGAGACAAAATACCTAAAGCCCAAAGTTGGGGAAGGAAAGGTTTATTTCTTACAGTTTTTTTTTTTTTTTTTGGAGGTTTCAGTCCATACTCAGTTAGCTCCAAGGCAGGGTGGCATTGAGGGGCTGCGGTTCATGGCAGCTGCAAACAGTAAGGCAGAAACAGGCAAAAGAGTGAGACACATCTTCTTCCTACTATTACATTACATCCTGGCTCCACCCCTATGTGGGTGTAGCGCTGATACCATCAATCTAAGCACTAGACAGTGAACCAATCACAGATGCATAACGTAAACGAATGAGACCTGGGGGCCACCAACATAAATCATGACACTACCCTATTTTATTTGTGAGAAACATCTTTCTTGGTAGCTTCTCTTTAGTTTGGGTTTGGTTTGGTTTCATTTAGTTTTGGTTGTTCCTTTTTCAGTACTGGTGGTTGAGCCTAGGGCCTCCACACTAAACTACAGTCCTAGCCCATTTTATATATTTTATTTGAGGACAGGGACTTGCTGAGTGGCATGGGACAGGCTCAAACTTGTGATCTTCCTGCCTTGACCTTCCAGTTTGGGTCTATTAGCTGTTTTGTTTTGTTTTGCTTTGTTTTTCAAGTGTCTGACAGAGAAAAGTTATGTCTGTTCAATTTTTACAGTTGCTGTATAGTCTAAATATAGGAGTCAGAAACAATGTTTTTCATGGGTCATATTGAAGGATATCTTCTTTGCAAACTGGGTACATCTCTCTGAGCACATTAGCTGTACTCAGCATAAAGTCCTCCACAGAGAGCTACTGAACGTCGAATTATGGCCCAGTTCTGTTTTGCAGCACATGCCCTGGGACAGTGACATTACACCTGTAACAGTGCCCCACATTTCGTATGCTAATAATTTCTCCTTTCTGAAGATTAACTCATTCTGTGTATTTACACATCAAAACACACAAGTCGAATTTCCATCTGAGCTCTAGTAATAGGATATTTTATACCTTGTGCTGACTTCAAATCCAATAAAATGATTAAGTTCTACCATGGTACTCTACATTTGGCTCAGTTTTGAAAGAGTTATGAAATTCTTTAAACAGTCCCTGACTTTAAAAAAAAACACATTTTGGAAGAAAAATTCATATATAAATAAATCAGTGAGCAGTGTGCTAAACTTCTGTATATTTTATGATCCTATGTACAGCTTAAGTATATTTAACAACATAAGTATATCTTCCTGTATCTGTACTAAGCCTACAGGACTGCTATGTTTGGGATAAGTTTTCCCAAAGGCTGGCGTGTAATGGTTTAGTTCCCAGCCCCTAGCTCTATAGGAAGTGGTGGAATATTTAAGAGACAGTGGGAGTTCTTACATCATCGGAAGCATGCTCTTGAAGGGACTAGCAGGGCTTCAGTGGCTCCTTCTCTCTCTTTTCACATTCCAACCATGAGATGAATGGTCTGCTATGCTGCATCCTTCTGCCATGACGTGCTGCTGTCTTCACACTCATGCCCAGAGGCTTAACAGCCATGAGGCACCGATAATAGATTAAAATTTCCAAAACTGAACCAAAATAAACCTTTTCTCTTTCTAAGCTCATTGTCTAAGATACTGGTTTTGTAACAGAAAGCTAATGAACACGTGAGCTACCTCATTTAATCCTCTAAAATAAGTATTTTTATTAGCTTTGTTTTTAAGATGAGCAAATATGACATTGCAACAAATCTGCCAAGTGTCATTCAGCTAACAAACACAAAGTAAAGACTAAGACATAGACTTTTTTGGTTTCTGTTCATATCCTCAAATACTAGGAGAGGGAGACTGACTGGAGAAAAACAGAAAGTTCTGGAATTTTAGGTAAGCAAAACCATCTAGATTCCATATCCAGGACTTGAGGCTGAAACTCATTCTTTGGCTGTGGCAAAGAGACCAGCACCAGGGTGGGATGAATTGAAGTACAGCTCTGAGCTGGGCTTTTATTTGGTTTTGTTCTGTTTTTGTTTCTAATAAATAATATTTAAAAAAAAATAAAAACCACAAGCAAACAAAACTTCTGAAGAAGCAACAGTGGGCCTGGCAGAGAGGTCAGGTGACCCCGGGATGTGTGGAAAGGAGAGAGACAGGGGCAAGACACAGACAGGGTCTGACGATCTTAGCAGGACCTGCCTGGGTAGCACACTCAAACTGGCCAGCACAATCACAGTCGGTGTCTGTAAGAACTTAATAGGCTGAGCAGCCACTAACTGAATGAAAAAGAGGACTGTCCTAATCCTGGGTGATGTATCTCTCTCAACAGTACAAGCAGTATAAAATATATATATTCTACGTGCAAAAAAATAGAAAGAAAGAAAGAAAGAAAGAAAGAAAGAAAGAAAGAAAGAAAGAAAGAAAGAAATGCTTGTCACATTTTTACATGAGCTTCTTGGTATAACTCAATTCTTCTTAGGACAGGAGATGCGCTTTACATGGCCCCAGTAACATCAGCCATAAATTGCTGTGGAAGAAACTGTCCTAGGCCTGCTAGGTCTATGTGCCAGTTTGCTCTTTGTTATCACTGACTGAGCACAGCACTTTGTTTATGCTGTTTTTTTGTGTGTGTGTTACGATTTCCTCTCCTGTCTCTGAACCTTCTTTTAGAAGTCTAGACATGATCAGACTTATCTTTGCAAAGAACCATCTCCATCGCCATGAGGCTTTTGCTTACGTTGTAATGCAAATTAGCAAGATCATTTCAACTAACGCTTTTAATCCACTGATCCAAGTGATGTTCCACTGAGCATATTCTGGGTTTGAACAGACATTTGTGTAAGGCAAGAGATCATTCCTTCTGTCCTGTTCCTGCTTGTAGACTCTGCTTTAGAGATGCTTGGCAGGTGGGATGCATTGGCTCCACCTACCTGAATGTTAGGAATACTTGTGGGAACTTCAGAGTTGCAGGTGCTTCTCCGTGGGTGGCACTGACCTTTCATTAGACACAGCCAGATTTACCAGTACATTCTGGAAAGCTCTAGAGGAAACAGTCCTGGTTTAGGAGTCAAGGACCACGTAGGCCATGCCTAAACTACTGACTCAGTATTTGACTGCAGAAAAATGGCTTAATTGTACTGAAATCCTTCCACCTTAAAATCAGATGAAAATAACAATTATCATATTTTAGTGCGTTAGCATCTTCTGGATTACAAAAGTGAAGTGACTTTTCCAAGTTGAAGGCCTCCTTAATGCACAGGCAGGGCAGACTTCTCAGGTTTTCTGTCTTGCAGTGCGGTGCTTTGTTTGCTGGACTGTCACCCTGGCTCTGGTGCCAGAGGAGGAAAACTTTTGAAGCAGTTTAAGTTTGCTTTTGCTGAGTATTCAACTCAGCATTTTTTGAAATTATAGACTGATGTTTCTTTTAAAGGCAAAGGTTAAAAATGTATAAATAAGCTCTTTGGGGCTTGCAAGAAAGCTTTGTAAAGCTGAATTTCATCCTTGTTTAGAAGCTGAGTCTAGCTGGATTTTATTCAAGCTCCTGTTGCAGCTTGTAAGAAAAATGGTTCCTAAGCAATAGACTCCTCACATTCACTGTTCATACTGACCAGTAGGTTTGAGGATTTCAAAGGTCCATTCAGCTCTGAAGCAGAAAACAGTGCCTTAAATATACAAAAGCTCATGGTAAATTCTCAAAGGCCATTTGTCTATTAATTAGTTTGCCGGTCCCTGTATATCCAAATTGTCTAACAAGGGATTTAAGCGTGCAGCCATCAGCATGCTTCCATCAGATAAGTGTGAATTTATCTTTCAAACCAGCTGCAATTGTTCCTTCTTTGTTGATACAGGACCCATGAGGCATCAACTCCTTAGAGTCTGGATTTTACTGACAATCTACTAGGGAAGCTGATTTCCCTTCCTTACAAGTATTTCAGACAGTTCTTTGGTCATTTCACTGTCTCTAGTGGCTTCCCTGAATGTTATATAGAATTTACTCAGCAGTACTCACGGCTCACTTGATCTTTGAATCCTTGAACCAATATCTGGTCACCTTTCGAATTAATATTATACATTCACCATTTATCCTGATCATTTGGCTATGCATATCTACTTTTCCTTTTTGATTTTTTTTTGGGTCAGTAATAGGTCTAACTATTGCATATTTACTCATGTATTTCTCCACAGAATTCCATCTATTTACCCCTATGCTGTGCAGCTCAGTACTCCAGATGCTAATTCCATGGCCCCTATTGTTCAAGTAGAATTCATTGATAAAATTCAGGCTCTCCTATTGCTACGACTGATACGGAAATAGGTGTAGACATAACGCACAAACGAAGTATAAACAAAAATAAACAACTGCATTTATAAGTAGAGAGGTGGCTTACAAATCAATAATTCATGCCTGATTAACCACTAACAATATCGGTCGTGGTAAATATTAGTGTAGCATCTCTCTGGAGAAGCTTTTGCTCCTGACTTGAAAGATCCTAGGAAGAGGTTACTGCAAATTCTTCTTAGCTTGCTAGTGAGTGCAGCTTTCTGGGGAATTCCGAGGGTTTATATTCTTGGGTAACTAACTTTGGGCTACATAGGTTTCTATTTCTTATGCAGTGGAGACAATGAAAAGCTGAACTACTTGACCACATGAGGAAGGGACAACACCGAAGTACAGATTCTGGTGTCAGCTTGCAGGATCACATTGCTGCATTTCAAGGTTTTCAGAACGTGGCATTACTGGAATTTTCCCAGCTTTCCAAGTTCATTAAATTGAGACAACTGTAACAATAATGAAGGGAAAGGGAGGGGAGAGAGTAAGAAATGAGAGAGAGAGAGAGAGAGAGAGAGAGAGAGAGAGAGAGAGAGAGACAGAGAGAGAGAGAGAGAGAGAGAGAGAGAGAGAGAGAGAGAGAGAGTCATTTCAAACAGGAATAGTAAGGCCATTTACCAAAATTATCAAAATAGAGCAACGGTATTTTTGTTGCCTGTTAACTTAAGCATTAAATATATAAAATAATATGGTAAGAACTGTCCCCTCACCCCACCACACACACAGTCTTTATCTATTTGCTCCTCCACCCTTCAGGTAATTAGGCATTTCGGTAGAACTTTTTAACCTCAGGGAAGGAATGTGACAATAAAAGGCTTCTTTCTGGTCTTTGAGCTTCAAAAACACTCAGACTCTCAATAAATGGAAAGAACTCATGACATGGATAAAATATTTTGCAAAGGACATCATGAGTCAGAGTAAATATTCCTCATCCCTTATTTCTTACTCCACCCTGAGCTTCTGACTAAGGTCAAACAAAATCTTTAGGCTGAGAGGGGAAGAAAATATCACAGATAAGCCATGAGAGAAAGTTTGATGGTTGCAAAATGTGGCTTCTGTTTCTACCACACTTCCCCTATTAAGGATTGAGAGTCTATGTTGCTCAACTTGAATCTGTGTATACTTTTAATTTCTTCAAACGACAGCAGAAGCAGTTCTCCAGGATGTATGGAGTGGGCCATGAAAGGCAAAGAATGAATGTTCTACCCTATTTTTTAGCACATGGGTTCTTAGTTCCAGGAATGGCCTTGTAAGAATTTTCAGTGCACTGAGACTGTCATGCTCTGAGCAAGAGTGGATAAAACTGCACATGATTTCAGCTCACGGCCATCAAATCACCTCCAGCCTTTGAGTCTTCTGAGCCATGTCACCAGAAACTATGGACAGACAATAGCCCTGCCGTGCCTGTAAGGCCTTGAAAGGTCATATAAGCTCTTGTATGCAGTATGTCAGGCACAGACAGCCAGAGGTAAGCTTACAGAACTTCCCTGTTCACTATCTGGGTTTCTCAGAGTGATCCGTAAAATGAGAGAGAAAATGAGGTCTTTCAGAGCCCAACCACTGGTACCAGAGGGCAGCATGGATCATTTGTATTGGGTCATCCCTGCAAAGCTGATGCAGACCTAAAGAAAGAGTCTCAAAACTATTGACTGTGTGCCACCGCTGTAGAATGGTGGTGTAAAACAGAAACACCACTGAATCAAGACAGAAATTAAGAAAATAACTTTGGTGTTACTCCCAGTTGTGTTTCCCAAGATTTATTTTCACTCCTGTGCCAGCAAATATCACCTCATTGTGCTACCAAGAGTCTAATTCAGGTTAGTCTCCCAGGGTCACCAGTCATCTGATCACCAGTGTGTTAGTCAACTGCTCCATTACTGAGACACAATACCTAACAGCCACAATTTAAATTTGGAGAGGCTTATTTTAACTTACAGTTTCAGAAGACTTAGTACATGGTTGGATAGGTTTGAGGAAGAAACATCAAAACAAATTGCCTCCAGGAAGCAGAATAGGGGGACAGACCTGCAGTGGAAGGTGTAAGAGACCAGACATATTCCCAAGAACACACTTCTACGATCCACGCAGACGCACTGAGATGTGTACTATGCAAATCCTCTGTGCAGCCGCCAAGCAATCAAACTGACTTGAGCAAGCTATCATCGCTAGTTCCTTGATAAATTACATTTAATGATCCACAGTTGTCTACTTAACAAATTCTGATCTTTCTGGCATAGACTTTTATCATCACATGGTCCTTCATACACATATGACTCTTCTAATACTTTCTTACTAAAAACTTCTACCACTTTCCACAGGCTGTGACTTTTCTGACTTCTATGTTTTTTCTTACACTGTTTACTTCCTTTCCACGGGATGTTCTTCCTCATTTCATACAACTGCACTGTGTGCTCTTGGAGTGCCTACCAAAGTTCTATTCATCTATGAACACCTAAGATCAACATTACTTTACTTGTGAAAGTTTTAACATTATGTCCAGGCAAAGCAGAGTTAGTGATTCCTGTTTTACGAACCCCATAGCATATTCTTCACATCAGGTCTAATTGTTCTCATGAAATATTATAATTATTTACTATATGTCTCTGTTTCCTAGAATTCTGAGCTCCAGTGTCATTCCTGAGGAAAAGCAGGGTACTTAGCATTGTATTCCTGAAATACCCTTTCACACTTCCAAGACTCTTGCCAAGTCAGGAAGACATTGTAAACATCCCTAGACTGGTCTATCCAGATAAGTGTTACCAAAAGGATATCAAGAACTTGGAAAATTAGCATTATCTATAAAAACTGTTTTCTTGCCAATATGCTAAGTCAGTTGTTCCTTGGAGCAACTGGTCATACAATAGAACCAAGCAAACAAATGATGTCCCTCCTTGTACAATCTCCAAAGCCCCTGTCACTGCAGTAACCAGATGCAGAACAAAACACTGCGGAGAAGATATTGCCATAGTCCAGCCAGCCACCACTGGACATTGCAAGTACTTTCTGCTGATTTCTTCTCACACCTGCCACTACCAAAATTCATGGAAATCTTCTGTTCTTCCCATTTTTATTGAACTTTCTTCTGTTATGTTAGTCTCAATTTATTTTATTCTTTCCTAGTAATTTCTATCAAGAATTTTTAGCAAACCGTATGTCTCACCTGCCATCTCCAGGTATTTTCTTCAGTCTCTCTGGAAGTACCTGCTTGTCTGCCCTAGTACACATGGACTATGGATGGAATTGCTCCTTAAGGCAATACGTTCATTAGGCTGAGGCAGTGATCCGTACAGTACTATCTTGGATGAACCATGCCTTTCTTATCCATGTTGACTCCAAAGCTTGGCTATATGATTTGCTTTGGCCAATAAGACATGGGCAAATGAGATACATGCAAAGGCTTTCAAACTATTTGTCAATGGGAACTTTCCTTTCCTATTCGAGAATAGATATTATGGTTTATAACTAAAATAGGCCACAAACCTCATTTGTTTAGAAGGAGAATGAATCATAGAGGCCTTATAACTAACTTGCTGTTAGGTGTGGGGTCTGGTAGAAGAGACAGGTCACTGGGGACAGGACCTGGAAGGATGTATCTCCTTCCAAACTTCTGCCTTCACGCTCTGTTTCCTGACCACCATGATGCGAGCAGCTTTCTTCCATCCAAGCCTTTCCAATCATGCTCTTTCTGTATTGAAGCTTGTTTACAGAGACTGTAACCAAAAGCCAAAATAAACTACTCCTCTTTGAAGTTGTGAGCCATTCCAGATGCCAGGCTCTTTTCGTCTTTTGATTCTTTTCTCTTCTAGATCCAAGGAGTCCTATTTACTTTTATAAAAGACAGAAAAAAGAAATAACCATAAATGGGTTATATTTGGAAGGCAGTTCTAAAATAGCAAGGCACTGTCATCTTTATTCTGCTATCTGGAGCATGGTAGATGTGATTATAAAATACAATCCAGATGTGTGCTCTAAACACACACACACACACACACACACACACACACACACACACACACACTTTGATAAAAGCTAATGGTCAGGCCAGAAAGTTAGCTCAATGGTAAGCGTGAAGTCTTGAGTTCAATCCCCAGTAACAAACAAAACAAAACAAACAAAAATGAAAACAAAAACAACCTAATGGTCATCTAGTGTAAAACACTAAAAGAATAAATAAGATCCAAAATGTACAAGTGATATAATGAAAATTAAAGGGAAAGAAACTGCTTAAAAGGAAAGAACAGCTGAGATGGAGGAAAGGAGAAAAGAAAGAAGATTATATATACTAATCTTTGTTAGTTCATCAAAAAGAATGGTTAGTGTTTTCACTGATCATTTTCCCATGCTTATAGTTTATAATCTGAGCAACTACTTTGAAGATAGCAATAACCAATATAGTAACAATTGTTAGTCCGTTACTTTGTTTTGAATTTCTGCATCATTGTTTTTTTCTTTTTTCATTTAAAAAACAAAAACAGAAATAAAAATACTAATGGTCATTGGCCCAAGCGGAAATGTCTTATTCCACTATTCCCCAATGTCTGTCTCATGGAATGCTCATGGAATGAAACAGTAATGCTATTGCCTAACTTAAGGTAAAGTGAGAAGCATGAAGGCCACGTGTCTTCTCCAGACTCATCCTAAATCTTTGACACACTGGTCTTATGAAAGAGCAGTCATCAACTTAAAAACCAAGGCAAAAACTGGATGTTAATATTGTTCTGTGACTGCTTCCCTAACACTGAGATGATGACAAAGAAGCTTTTTCTTATCCATTTGTAAGAATATTAAATCCAAAACAGACTAGAAGTATATTTAAAGTTAAATCTCTGATTATCCAGACATTATATATTATATATGCACACTTATATTTATATATATAATATGTATACATACATAATATGCACGTTATACATTATATATTGTATATTCTACAATAAGTGTGTTTATACATTATATATATTATATATGCACACTTATGTTTGCACATTCAAAATATGCTTATATACACTCAAAAGTATAGCATGCAAGGGAATTAACAGTAACATAAGCACATGAAGTATGTTACAAATAATATGGTTAAGAAGTTTTGTTGTTGGTTGTACTGGGGATCAAAGTCACAACCTTGTGCTTGCCAGGCAGGCATTTATGCCACTGACCTAAATCCTCAGCCCAAGAAGTTTAAAGATATAATTATATAATAAAGTTCGTATCACAGTATATATCATATAAGCACAGTAAATTGAAAACCTGAGAAGACTTGGGTTCTAGTCATCATTCTATGTATTATTAATCACTTAAAGTTTTTTAGTTTTAGTTCTCTATCACTATCTAAATAATTACAGAATTCTTTACTTTTCTGTCATAATACATATACTAAGGTATCCTTCCCTTTTATTTACTCATTAGTCAATTAAATATAAATCAAGCTTCCTTAGTCAAACTTTATAGAGTAATACCTGTTTTGGTTTATTTTCCTTAAGAAAGGAAATTGTACATATATAAATTTAAGCTCTTCTTCCTGGACACCAAAGTTTGAGGTAGAAGAGGTTCAGTGGGCAGCAGGCAACATGCAATGGATAATTCATGCAATTAATCACCCAAAAACTGGGACATGGGGGAAACCTGGAAGCCTTCCTTTGTTCTTTATTGTCCCCCTCTTGGTTTGCCAAGTACAGTTCACTAATACACTTTAAGGTGTTGTCTCTCCAAACCTCCTATTGTGAAATGCACGCAAGAAAGCTTGAGTTAATTATTAGCACTTTGGCTGCCAATATGTTTAGATTAGTGAATCCACTACTCAGGGAACAGTCAGGAGGGATGATTCAGTGAGGAAGGAGAAGATGAACTGTGTTGTGGGAGTATGCTTTGCAGGTCACAGGTGTGAGGAGCCACCAAAGAGCAGGAAGTTGACTCTGAGCACCAAAATGACAGTGCCAGGAACCCCTCCGCTCTTGACTGTACACCTCCAGATAATATGAGACACTAAGGACCAGGGTCACTAGTAAAAGAGCTCACATATTGTGAGCTAATTGGACAAATAGAAGATAGAAAAGGAGATGGTTTTGGTGCCTGAGAATAAGGCTCTTGTGGAGAAGAAATGAGAAAGAATGGGGCAAAGTATGGCTAGAGGTGGATAGCTTATCCTAGACATTTTTCCTCCAACATTTCCCTTGAGCTGTTTTGGCTTAGTCTTAGTCTATATCTATGTCATTGATTTGTCAATTTGGTGGGGGAAAAGTAACACAGCTGATTCAAGGAAAAGCATTACTTGCAGCATGGTTTTATAGTTTTGATAATATCTTTTCCTTTAATTGGTCATTTGTGGTTGTCAGAAATAGTGCTGGTGCCTTCTAGAAATATCTTATATTCAAAACTGTTTGGATATTAGTGATATTACCCCCTCATTTTCTCATAACTTGATGCTTTTTTTGGAAGAACTCTACAACACAGATTGACGGTACATTTTACTTTTCTCGTGTTCTAGTCACTCCAACAGGGCTGAAATAAATTTGAAGAAAACAAATGCAAACTAGCTTGAGACAGCGCTGCCCAATTTGATCAAAACTAAACATAACCATCGTGAGTGCAAGTTTGGTGGTCTAAAACACTGGAATGTTTCAAAGACATCTAAAATGCAATGCCAGTGTTGTTTTACTTGGGTTGGGGTTTGTTATCCTTTTCTGTTAAACAGGAGTTTGGAAAATGGTACAAAAGACTCACCGTCTTTTTTCATGGATGCTTACATACTAAGTAGCCAGGGTTATTGATGTTATGAAGATATTGCATAGGCATGAAAAACATATTCACCTGCCTCATGAACTTAGAGAGAGTTAAGGATGAATAACATCTGATCTTTATTTAGCATCCTGCTGAACAAAAGCAGCTCTCCAAGAAACTGCATTCTGAACCTTAGAATTGCACAGAAAACAGGCACTTGCTTGCTGTATCTCATGTGAGACCTGAGTCCTTTTGGGTCAAGATAACTGTGTGAGCTGGACCAGGGATTGAATTTAACACCAGTCAGATCTTCTTAAGGAAGAGACAGGATCAATATGCTGTCTTTGAATTCTTGGGAAATACTACATTATAATCCAGAATGAAGGGATATTTAGTTCAAAATCCAGATCCACAATTTATACTTTTGTAATTCAACATATTCTTCTAATAAGCTATTTTTAAATGTTTGTTTAGCCTATATAGCAAAATACAGTCTTGTCAGTCAAGATAGACTTCAAACTGCCTGGGCCCATAAGAAACGTTTCATTAATAACATGTGTTTACCATTGAAAAAGTAGGCTTCGTGTGCTAAGATTTTGTTTGTCAGTCATTCATTGGAACACCACTGTTAATAGCATACAATGCTTTGTGGTTATGCCACAATTTAACCCAGGTTTAAAAATACAAACTAGAGCCCTGGTGGTCTAGAAAGAACAGGGAGTGAGTGAAGGCATTGGCTCAACCTGCTTGTGGGCTGGTGGCTTGGAATGCTTTATGAACTAATCAAATTTATTGACTATGATCCCGAGGAAAAAAAAAACCCACGCTGGGGTGTGCATCTCAGTTTGACTGCAGTTTGGTGAGGTTCTGAATGTCTGAAGGGGGAAACAAGGCAACTATTTGGCATTCCTTTTCCCAAAGACAAATTAGAAACAGATATCTCAAAATATGAGAACTTTTTCAGCAATCTAATAAAAAGAGGTTTTCTTCTATAGTTTTAATTCTACTGTATGTTAAAAGGTAGGTAAACAATTAATATTGCACCAAGCAGAACAGGCAGTGAAAATTCTATTAACTCCATAGTTATACCAGTAAGAGTTTTGAATGCAGCAGATAAAAATAGACTTGCTTTGCATGTAATATCAGTTTACTTTAAGAGATATGTCAGAGGTTAGTTGAGATTAAGCACTTCTAGCTGTACAGGCACTTGAAACATATGCATAATCCAAGGGGAAATTTTTCATTTTGTACAAATCTTTCCATAAAATATTCATTGACAATACAATAAAGCATTACATTTACAGTAATGCGTGAAAAATGCCTTTTTATTTACTAAGTACCTCCATTGTGCAGAAACTGAAAAAAAAAAAGAATTGCTGTAGAATGTGTTTATGAAATCTCATAGTCTTAGAAATGACACTATGATCCTAAACATTTGGGAAATCATATATTGCATGTGTTTGAAACTAATTTTCCAGTTGCTTACAACTTATGCTTTTAAAAATATTTGTATTTCAAAATAAAACAGATCATAGTTAGTGAAAATTTAACCCATAAAAATTATGTTGGACTGCCCTGGACGTATCTCTTTACACATTCTGGAGGGAGATTTGTATTGTAAAACTGTTTAATAGTTTGATTACTTTTTGTATAATAAAAAGCACACACAGAGTTTTGAAAATCACTTTTACTATAAAGAGAGAAGAACTACTACGAACCACTACTAAGAGTCATTTCTTAAGTTGTAAGTACTTGAAACATGTAACATCAGAAGAGATAATATCTGTGAAGCTCATACCTTAAAATTTCAAAAGTTAGAGGTGACATTCACTTTCGACCACAAGTGTAAATTGCACATACACTACATTTGTAGCAATGTGTTCAGAAAGTGAAAACCATAAAGATAAATGGAGCCAATCTATTATGGAAGGATTTACAGCTCATCAAAGTATAGAAACATTTAATAATAAATTTAAACAGATTACTCAGTGTCTGATAAAATAACATTTTCACTTCTTATTTTATTCATATATGATCCTTACAGGCATTTCCTGTGATAGTCTTGTTTTTAATAGGTCTTCGCATATAACATTTTATGAAATTAACTGTAATGGAAACAGAAAGGTGCACAATAGGATTTAGGTAACTGGATTTTTCTGCAAAAATAAAAGTGGTGGCACATTTGGATGGTGAACTCAGAGGCCCACTGGGCAGATCACGCAGCTGACTGATCCTTGAAATTCAGAGAACTTCTAGAAAGCATGTCCTTTACTTCAACTCTCACCAGACCACAAAAGAGTCAGCTTTAACCGTAACTTGTAGCTGTTCTACTATAAAACAGCATTTTGAGGTTGTAAAATGTTTAATAACACAAGAATCTTTTTGTCTTATGAGGAAAATCATAATTTCACCAAATCACTTTAGAGCCAAGACTTTTTAAAAATATAATTATTTACAGATTTTTCAAGAATAAATCCCATTTTTTTTCTAAGAACTCTGTCCATTTTTTCATGTTATTGTGTAGAAGGCTTTGGTTTTCTTATATAAATCTTATTTTGGATTTAATTCTAGCATTAAATTCTAAGTGCTAGAATAATACTCTCAGATTCTGCTTTTGCACAATAAAAATATCACTGATTATAGGATCTTACAACTTCAGAGACTCTAAAGATTCTTATAGATATATTTAGGACTTAAAATAGTTCCAGTCACTGCCATTCTTTCTGTGAGGTAGAAAACTGGAGTTGGCTTTCTGATTTATTACTTTTGAAAGACTGATGGTTTCCTGAAGGAATCTGTGCTTAGTACTAATTTGCAAAAGAAAACTATATAGTGCCTTTACTGGTTTAAATCTTCACATGGGAATTCTTTGGTAGAAGCACAACTTTAAAACTTACACCTATGATTGCCATGCCACTCTTGGAAAGAACTATTGATTTCCCAGCATTACGATTAGAAAGAGAAATCTAAAAAGGAAAATATTGAGTGATTTGTAGGAGTTTGATACGTCACTCAGGAGTGCTAGGAGCACCCGTTCTGGCATTCATGAACCAGACACTTCCTTGTAAAGGTTAGTGTAGTATCATTTTTGCCCTATAGATTTGTCTAACTGAAGTTAAGAACATAAACACATCAATATGCAAGATTAAGAAAATTCAAAGTGGTAGAATACTATATATGTATTTCAAAGGACTGTTACCTACAGCACATAAAGATTTCTACAAATCAACAAGGAAAATGAGGGCAATCTAAAATAAAAATGGGTAACAGGGTTGAATGAGGACTACAGAAAAAAGAGTATCCAAGCGTATTTCTATATCCTCAAGTTATTAGTCATCAAAAAAATTGAAAACTAAATCACAATTCAAAGTCACTAAATATGCAGGTGTGCGTATAGATATATTCCATAAAATCCTAAGTATGTATATACAAATATTCAATAAAAGCGTGTATTTCAGTTTACTGAAAGATTTAATTAGAAAGTATGTAGCAGCACTGGTTGTCAGAACCTCAAACCAAACTAGATACTATCCAGATGTCTATTAGAAGTGGTGTGTATAAATAGATTGTGCCATATTCATACAATGCAATGTCGTACAGTAGGAAGAATGAATGGTCTACAGGTAAATACAGTGGTAGGATAAATCTTGCCAATGGAAGAAAAGACAAAATACAGCAGAAGAAAAGACAAAAGATTATCTACAAATTGTAAAGAGATAAAACTAAGCTCCATAGTTTGAAGACATGGTAATGATTAATATTGTGAGTATACTGGAGAATGGAAGGATTTTCAGGCAGAGAGAGAAAGAGAGAGAGAGAGAGAGAGAGAGAGAGAGAGAGAGAGAGAGAGAGAGAGAGAGAGAAAGCTGTGTTTTTTGAGCATTACAGATCTGTTCACTTTATGACAATATATTAAGATATATAAGATAAACACATATGTCTATAAATGTAATCAATATATTTTGACATACCTTTATTCAGCTCATATTTCTTAGAAATAAAATTGTGAATACTTCTTCCTATCAATGTGAAATATGAGTTTGATCACCACAAAATGAAATACATAGATTTCCAAATGTTTCCTTTCTTTATTTTAATTATTTATTGCTACAGATGGGTATCGATCACGTTCTGTATTATTTGTACCAATTCTCTTACCTAGATTAGTGTGACTGGCTAGTCCCTCAAATATAGGATGCCATAAAGAGTCAGAGTAGTGAGAAGAGTTCATCCTTGTGGAGAATAAGACAAAGGCATCAATGCTGGAACACCAATGTTTTCTACCTGTCTTCACACCTTGATAAGGAGACAAGACTATAACTCGTGTTATAAGTTCTTTGCAATTTAACATAGGAACTTTGCAACCCATAAAAGCTCTTGCAGTTTAACATAGGAAATCTAACAAACTCATGCTTGCTTTCTTAATTGACATACTTACTCTGCAAAGATAAGAACTCAACCACCAAAAAATAAGGCATGAGTGTAAAAAAAATCAATCTACTCCTTTCAAGTTTTATGACAGTAGTAACAACAAAACCACTTTCAATTTATCTTGACTATGGGTTTCTTGGGAAACTAAAGCACCTAAGTCCAGAAGTCTCAAAGAAGTTTCTGGGAAAAAGAACTCGTGTCTTCTTAATCTCTGAAAGTATAAGGCACAATAACACAAAGACAAGAGTTGATTTTGCATGATTAGAAATTTTCCACTAGTAGCTCAGTGCAGTGATGCATACCTGTAATCCCAGTACTCTGGAAGGCAAGTTTAAGCCTACCATAGGACATTTAATAAGTTAGCAAAACCTTGTCTCAACATACAAAATAAAAAGGACTTGGGATATAGCTTGCGCAAAGGCTCTGGGTTCAATTCTCAGAGAGAGAGACAGAGGAGAGGAGAAGGATGAGAAGAAAAAGAAGGAAAACAAGAAGAAAGATGAGAAGTGAAAGGGAAAAGAAGAAAAAGGAGGGGAAAGAGAAGATAGAGAAACCAAAGGGGAAATTTCCTATACCAATAGCTTTAAGAATCTTTATTTGACAATTCTTCCCACTTGCCTTTTTAGATCAGTAAATAGGAACCTGTTTCTATATCAAAAAGGCAAAATTGCAGTGATTTCTTTCAAAAGGTTACTTTTAAAAGAGTATTATAGAACTGGAAATTGAAATTTGGAAACATCAAAAGGATCTTCCATTTTTCTTCTAGTTCAAAATGGCTGCAAAACTATTACAAGATTTCCATCAAGTCTTGCTCTAAACATTTTTCAATAATTGTTTAGGTGTAAGTGACACCAATATTAAAACAAAAGACTCTTAAAATTATAGTGGCTTGATCTGATAGTTTAGATCTTACCTATTTGCAACATTGGCCCTTTACCCATGTTAGCAAGGTGGTTTTCCTCCCAATAATGATCCTGAGAATTGGACTCTTTCCACCTTTTGGCTCCACCAACTCTAAAAACCTCATCATTATTCTTTACAATAAACTAGAAGAAAGGAGAGCTGTATAGAAGCCATATTTAGGGTTTCAAAGGTTGCTGCTGAGATGGATCACACACCTTCTGTTCATAATCCACTAACACTTAATCATAGATCCCCCTCATGATGCAAAGAGAGGGGTTTGGAAAATATGAATTTTGGTTTAGTGATCTTCTCTGAGCAATAACACCTCCTTTCAGAGAAAGTGGGGTATGGGTGGACATGTGATCAGCTGTGGCACCTATTGGATCTTCTCCTGACATTGGCAGTAAATTTGATCTTCAGACAAACTAATGAATAAAGTAGGCCTCAATATTTTAGTTAAATGTAAAATTCAGAGTACATTAGGAAAGAGTAAAACTGAGAGCTGATTCATAGCTGAGAATAATTTTTCTCATCTACTTCAAAACAAGTGAATATGCATAGAAATACTTATTAATATGAATTTAGTAAATAAATCTAGAATATCTCTGAATATTCATAGCATTTTCTTATTAATATGAATTTAGTAAGTAATTCTAAAACATCTCTTAAATGCTTAGCATTGATTTCATATTTGTGGATAAAAGAGTAAACAAAATAGGCAAATTCCCTGCCATCAAGAGACATATTATTAAGAGGGAGGTAAAAATAAATAAATATATATGTATTTTGTATTTATTGGCAGAATATATATATATTTTTGCATTAGCAAAAGAAAATTTGCATAAATATTTCATTACTGAATTTATTGAGATATCATGCGATTAATGAAAGTTACATTTTCTATGCACATGAATATATATATTTAGTCATTGTCTTGAGTACTTCATCATTTCTCATTGCTGGGGCAAAACACCAGATATCCACAATTTAAGCAGGGAAGATATATGTCACAGTTTGTTGAGGATTCAGATGCTGGCTCCAGGGAAGGATGGCATGGCGGAGGAGAAACAGTCCACGGCAGGGCAAGAGGCAGGAGGTAGGAGGCAGCAGCGAGCAACCCTCCCTTTTGTCCTATCTGAACTACAAGCCTTTTGGGTGGTGCCACTCACCACCAGTGGGGCCTTTCCATCATTCACACCCAGAACTATGACAAACTAATTAGTGGACTAATCCAGTACCACACACCCTTAATTTCAGTGTGATACATCTTAGAACAAATCACCTATAAAAAGCCTCACCAATAATTGCATGAAGCTTCCAAGGGATATCTGCATACAAACCATAATTTCCATGTAGAAATAAGTGCTATGAAAAAATTCAACAAAGGAGATTACAAATGTCAAAAGCCACATTGTCAATGAGAATGCCAGGTTGGACCCGTCTAGGGAGGAGAGACTGGCTGATTATTATAGCTAGGGACACAAGCAAGCTCAACAAGTGAAAACAAGCTAGATTTTCCCCAAGAACAGCAGAGTAGGTGATTTCATTCTAACAGCGCCACATGGGCTGAATAACCATTCAAAAAGAAGATCTCACAATACCATTGATATTGATATAGTCTCTAACCACCTGGAGACTTTGTCTGTATAATTACTTTTATATTTAAGAATTTGGTTGAAAAATCAGAAGTTCCTGGTTATAAGCTGCAGTTGAAGGTTGAATTTCTTGCTAGCCACTTCCCGACCTCTTTCTGTTTTGTGTTCATTATTTATTCATTTAATTTAAACTCCAGGCTATCCTTCATCATTTGGGAAAAAATAAGCAAAGATGAGCTTAATGGAGTTTTATTGTTCTTCTCAGAGTAATCCTTATGGATTCTACAACTGCCTTTTGACTTGAACATGATCGAGAATTTTTTGTATTCCCATAGCACATTGATTTGAGAATAATATATTATTCTTCCACTGTGACAGATTTGTATTAACGCACAAACCAGAATCTGAATTACTTGGTGTACATTGCTTAATGTGCAATTTTGAGTACACCTTCCTCCCTTGTAATATGTATTTACCGTCATTAAGTGTGAAATGTTCTAAATTTGTCTTCTTTGCTTAAGTCTTTTGACAGTAACATCTTCAAGGTATTTCTGTCTCTTGGAAGTCCCCAGATCCCTGGGGCACAACTCAGTGCTTTCCATTTTCCAGGAGGCACTAGTCACTCAAGGGTGCAATATACCACAAGTTATTAAACATTTCAATATTTTACTTGCACCTGTAGTCACCTACAGCCTAGAAGCCTGGCTGCAGCTCTCTGCACAGTGGTGGTAGTTTTACCGTGTGGTTAGCACTTGGAGATGTGTTTATAGAGTTGTTTAGACAAGATTTGAAACCATTCACTGGTCTTCCTTGTTTGTGGTCAAATAAGATCTCTTTTTCCTTGGATCTACCTTTCCTATACCTGTATCTCAGATACTAAGAAATATTTTGGTGATACTTCGTAGGAAACAGATGACCCAAAGATACTGATAGTCATGGAAACATTGACTGTTGAACATTTGGAAGAGTACCAAAATGTTCCTAGCCTCTGGTAGAGTGAGAGTCTCTTCTCAGAAAACACAAGTGAAGCTGTTTCCTAGAGAACAGCTCACATTTCAGAATCCTGGAAAGCCCTGCCCAGCAGCTTTCCTCTCGGTGGCCCTGACAACTCCCTTCAATCTTTGCCCCTTCTCTGCACATCTTGCTTCAAGTAAATCCATGCAAAGATGCTTTCAGGAACATCTGCACTCTCTCATGCGGGAAGACAAGCAGAGCGGACATCCTGCAGAAGGAAATACCAGTAAACATCAGAACACCAGGAAAGGCTGGTGTTGGGGTAGCCACACACACTGGTTAGGACTAAAAGAATCACAAATAAGCCCTACTCCATCTTGTACATGACTGAAGCTCTGTAAATGCTGTTGAAAACTTTTGCATTGCTCTTCATGTCTCCAAATGCTAACCTCTGCTGTGTTAGGGCGGGGCCTAGATTTCATGGTGCAAGTAAAAAGTAAACATTTGCAACTTTTCTTTCCAAAAACACCGTCAGATTCTTCATGAATCTTGAACTATGATACAGTTGACTGAGAAAGCACCATATTTTAAATGCTTATTAAGTATTTAATAAATATCTGCTGAAAACCAATGAATTTTATAACTACAGTTGCCTTAGAGGATATCTAGCCTAGACACAAAATATCATTTATTAAGTGGGAAAACTGGAAAGCAAAAATAACTTAATGGTCATTGACCAAAAAGCTAATTATTATATTTAAACTCGTACAAAATACTTATGATAGGAAATATATAGAATTTTTCAAAAAGAAATCAAACTGCAATCTCTTAATCTTAAACTTAATTATTGTATTGAATTAGTAGGATACATCAGAGTATATTCATTCAAGGACTTAAGTTTTTGAATATTGATATACTGAATGCAAAAATAATGTTTAAAACTCAGTACATTTTTTGAGTTTCTTTAACACTTATTAATATGAAAATAAAATAAAATTCCATTATAAATTCTTATGAAATACCAAAGAATAGAAGGAAGAAAATAAAGCAAACTAAGTTATACAACACAGATAAACATAGTTAAAATTCAGATATCTTTACATTGTGTACTTTCTCTGAATTTTTGAATAAGTAAGGTCTTTTTATACTCATCATTTCATTCAGTTAATTATTTAATCATCAGTGTTGTCATGCAAGCAGCAGCCTGTCTCCAGGATGTCCTTCTATGATCCTTGCTTCTTGTGATTCACATCCTTATGTGGTTTCCACCCCCAGTGTATGGAGATTGGTCTGTGCCATCAATGGCTGATGACAGTAAAGGCAGACCTTACTTCTGAGCTGTGCTTACTGGTGGCTGTGGTCTCCATCACTGAATTGTCTCTCTCATTGCTCTCTCTGGGGCAGCAAGGTGCCACACTGTGATGATACCTATGACAGAACCCACTTGGTGGGAAACCAACCCCTGCCAGCACCTAGGAAGTCTACCTTCTAATAGGAAATGGCTTCATCACCTCAAGCAAACTTATGAAGGAGATTATGTCCCTGGACAATAGTTTAAGTAGAAGTGCATGAGATTCCCAGAGCCAGAACCACCAAAAAAGTCACTTCCAGGTTCCAAATCCAGAGAAATTCCATGGATAATATATGTGTCATTGTTTTAAGCTAATGTTTTGATGTGACTGATTATGCAGCAATAGAAAAACTACAGTACTTAAGCTTCTAAGAATTTTTCAAGAAAACCATTCATAATGGTGATTAATAGTCCATTTATAGATATATTAAGATTCATTTTACTATTCTTTTCTTGGATTCCCAGATGAATTTCAATTTTCCTTTCAATTATGTAGCATATTTTTAAATATTTTTTACATTTGTGGTTAGTTCCTTAAGCTCTTACAGTAAAATTATTAAATGAAATACTAATATTGTCAGTGTCCATGACGTTTATCATATTTCTCCAAATTTATTTTACTAATAATATTTAGTCTCATCAATTTAAATTTTAGCGACTCGTAAAAGACAGATCTATGCCATAAATGACCAAATCTACTTATAGCTCCAAATATTCTTGCTGTGCAGTGTTCTGTATTTCATTGCCTTTTGTTTTCAATATTTGTTCTGGAAAATAAGTAGATTTATGCACCTACTTGGCTCCAGGTTATATCTCATGTTTCAACCTGGCCAGTGCCAACTTATCATGCACCTCCTGACAGCTGTTTTCTTTTGTTATTTTTTCTCATTTGTGGGAAAAGCACCAGCATCTTCCCCATGTGCCAGGCTAGAAATCTGGGGATCATCTTCCACTACTTCTGTATCTTACCTCTTTCTTTATCCTGCTCCTTTCCTGTCCTACCGCTATCGCCTTAATCTAAACCTGCTCAACCTTCCAGACTGTCTTCTCTGTCTTATTTTTTATATTCTTTTGCCCTTGGACTTGTCCTTGGAAGGCCCAATAGTGAGCTGTTTCAGTTTAGTAGATTCGCTCACTGTTATCTTCCATCTGCTTGACTGCTTTACTGAATGTTACAATGCTAATGCTTTACATAACAAAGATAGGACATATTTTCATGAGTAACTTGACTAGGTAAACTGTACCTGCTGCCTGTGACAAAGCATGGCCTCCAGTGAGCCTTGCAAGATTGTGCTGTGATTGGTGATAGAAGTTTCAGCAGTGTCAGAACAAAATCTGTCCTGAGGAAGAAGACTAATTCCAATCCTTCTCTCGCCCCTAGCCGAGTGTCTACTCCATTTGGAGTTCGGTTTTGTCTTTCTAATGTAGTTCCATTCCCTCCCAGGTGAATTTTACAGCAGACACAGCACAGACCACAGGACTTGAGGCCAGCTCAGGAAGCACCAGAGTCTGAACCAGAAGAGAAAGTAGCACAATAAAGATGGCACATTGTTTTGCCACGTCTTTCCATAGTTGCATTCATTGAGATGTTTTGTTGTTCAGAGGAAGAAAGACGGCAGATATTCCAAATAATACAGTTAACATTTTGTTAATTATTGTAAAACTTCTCATGTAGAAAGAAATGAATATAAACTCAAATGTGACTTTGCATTATCTGGTAGGATTCTCATATCCATGCTAGGTCATCTATTTTGTTGGCTAAAGTTCCTCAAAAAGAACTCAGTGCAGGTTAAATATAGCCATAGATATATTTTATAGATATTTACATGACTATAGAATATGTAGTGTATATCTCTAGCTGACTAATATGTAATAAAGTTCAGTATATGTTGAAATGATGCTTTCTACCAAAACAAGTAGTATTTTTTTTTTATGGACACAAAGATAATTGTCACAACTCAAAAGATGAAACTTCTAGACTAGAGGCTGTTTCTACTTAGCCTAATGTAACTTTCATTTGAAGTGATTTCAAAGAGCATATTAGAATAAGGTTTCTATTTTGTTTGGATTTTGTTATCTAAGCTGTCATTTTTCACCCTCAGTTAAAGTTAGCACAGAACATTCTTCAGGACAGCCCCTGCATTCCTGACATATTTCCACAGAGGGTCCTTGGCTGGAAACTCCTATCCACATGATAGAGTATTTTATTAAAAGTATTATTTGTCATAACTACTCACGTATTCCACAGTGCTAAAAACTTTACACACATTTTCTCATTTCCTCCTTATAACAACACTGCAAGTAATATCATCACTGTCTTCCAGATGGAAAAATTGAAGCACATCATTTGACCAAATGTAGCAAAGTCACATAGTATGATGTAGAATCAGGATAATTTTCATAGCAATTTCTCAGTCAGGGTGTTGTTTGTTTGTGATCTGTTACATAGTGGTTCCTCATCAGACTGACCTTGACACTTCTAGGTATCTTCTATGACTTTGAACAGATCGCTGGACATTAGGGCTCTGATTTATGAAGAAATTCCCCACAAAGTATTAATTTCGATTTAGTAAATCCCAATTGTAACCTCCTCACATAGGAACACTACTTATTCCTTGCTTTAGTAACTTCTAAACTCAGTTTGTACTTTCAATGCTTCCCCAGTGACTGTCTCTCCCAGGGTGGCACATCTAATACTCCACTGGTGTCAGCTTTTTCCGAGATAGACTCGGTTTCAGCTACACAACTTGAGCTTTTCCAGCTCCTAAGGAGGACCTTATGAACTAGCACCCGGCTCATCCTGCCCCTCGAAAGCGCACTTTCAGTCCCAAATGACCAATCTTCCAGGCCTACTTAAATAGTGATATGTGACTAATTATAAGTGTCAAAGAAATTTTTCCTTCAAATTAAACTACATGTAAAAGCGATTTTTCCATTCCTTATAGTAATTAAGATCTAAGTCCATGTGCAATCATCCCCCTTTTCTTTTTCCTCTTTCCCTTCCTACCACACCTTGATGTATTTCCCTACCTACCCTTGGAGCACCCTCGTGTTCAAGAGAAAGGAAAGTGGCAACCATTGAAAATAATAAATTTAGATCTGCAGATTATTTTTCCTTAGCGGAAAATGGATGTTCTTCTAAAATTGGGTTTGGGTTATCAGGCAGTGATCCTATATCAGTTTGAGAACACCTGTTTTATTGACTAATGCCCCCTGCCAAGAAATAGTGCATGAAAAATTTAGGTTTAAAATAGCATTAGTGTCCTCTGGACAGTTGATTAACACTTTTCAGTTTATAAAACACACAGTGGTTTTACAAATAATCACTTTTTCACACAACAATCTTCTCTGGAAAAAAATAAGAATTTCATTAAATATGTGTTACAAGTTAGACATTACGCTAGTGCTTTGTACTAAGTCTTTTGCATACTTTTTATGAAAGGTCTTCCAAGTATGCACTGTCTTTATTTTATAAATGATGACTCCAAGATTAAAAGTGGTTAAATATCCCACCTGCTATCACACTGGCTTAAGATTCTAGCTGAGAGTATTACAGCTCAAATCTCCAGGCATTGCCTGTAATATCCCAGACTGCTAAGACGGCACCCAGAATCAAACCCAAGGGTTACTGTCATGACCATGGTGACCCTTGGCTGGACTACCTGTCTCCCACTACTAGCGATAATTTTCATGGAGGAGGATGAGGCTTATAACCTTTTGATCCCCATCACCATTGCACCTTTCAACTTTTACAGTCTCTTCTCTAAGTTTTTCAATTATAGATAAGTGAATAAATCTCTTTCTGACTTTTTTCCTGATGTTCAAAGAAAGGTAAACAACTGCTACAGGAAAGAGACCTTTTGTCTTCAGAGTTATGAAGAGTTTGTATTTTACTCTAAGACGTTTTTCAAGCCCACAGTTGGTAACTGAACTCTATCAAGTGCTTAAGAGATTACTGGTCAGATTGTATGTCCAGTTACCACATTGAATTTGTAATTTGATAGGATCAGACTTAATAAAACATAGTGAGAGCTCCTGAAAGCTAACTCATACTTCTGCTTTTTGTGGAAAAAGGCTGAAATAGTAATATGAATAAACCCTAGGACACCTCTCAAGTGAGACAATATAACATAAATTTGCTGTTTCTTTAACAAAAGGAAGCTCTACTTTACACCCTTGTAGAGAAGAGGATATTAAGGTGAGTGAAATGTCGTGAAAGAAATAAAATGGCACTTTGGTGGACTCAATTTAAAATGTCTCAAAAAAGAAACACCCCTTCTTAATATATTTTAAGGCACATTTTGTAAACAAGACACAACTGATTCTACTTTTGCAAGTGATAATTTTATACATATCTATGCATCGTGTATATATGTGTGTACACTTGTTTATGGATTTTAGTACTAATGCAACTTCCTTTGTAATAAGAAAATAGTCTCAGAAATCTGAAGCATAGTAAGGCAAATTCAATACTGATAGTGTTTGAGAGGTGGGTTTGGATTATTTCTATAAATGCAAAAGTAGGCTCGGACTTCTAGTAGACTTTTGAAAGCATATTCTATAAAATCTCATAAAACACTTGGCTTTCATATATAAGATATCAAATACTAGAATCCTATACAAAATTTTGTTTAAATTAGTACCTGTTTTGTGGTAATCACATTTAGCACATCATTAACTGCAACTTGTAGTTTTCCATTTAACTAAACTTTTCATGTAAATCATACAACAGGTTCCCAACATGTTTTCACATGTGTCCTGAGATGCTGTGGCTTTTTATTTACAATGGAACAAGTAACTCATTGATTTGAAGTGTTCTACATCCCAAGTACCCAAACCTGTGCCTTAAAGAAAGCAGTAAAAACATGTAGCTTACTGTGTCTAGTTGTTTTCTTTCAAGGTTTACATTTTACTTGCCTGTCTGTCTAATTTAACCCCCACCCAAAAAATTATGGAAAATGGAGACCTTGGATACCTCAAAGTTAACTGAGATCAAAATTGTATGAGGCACACTGGGTAAGAAACAAGCCTCAATGCAAAATGTGTCGCATTGATATTGGCTGGATGTCCATTGGTTTATGGTTTGTGCCAATGTCTGAACCTTAGAATTGTTTTGATATCTAAGCACTGAAATTTCCTATGGAAAACAGTGCTTTGCTTAGTTTCTTCCTGAGGGCATTTAAGCAAAGATTTATCCCCATAACCAGGTAACTAATTTATTTGACGTTAATTGAAATCCAGAAAACAGGAGAAGCTTCTCTCCTGTTACATCTTCATCCACTGTTAAACTTCTGACAAATACACACACTTCTCACGCCACATCTTGTTTTATTCCAAAATCCTTATATTTTAATATGAATTATATTTCCCTGGATAGTCAGCATGCTATAAGTTTGAAATTAATTTGTATATTTGTCTAGCTGTGTTTGACGAGCCTTTTGAAACGAGACTGTTTCTTTGACTGTTTGCAGAATTGAATGTACTTTTCTAATGTCTCTGTCTCTCTGTAACTTTGGACTAATGTTGAGTTTTAAAAGAGAGTGGAATTATTAACATGCAAAAAGTAGTGTGGTCTGTGATTCCAAGGATGCAATGGGTGTTCTTGAATGTTCTGCTTCATTAAAGTCGTCCTACACCACACATGTACCAGCAAAGGCACAACGCTTTTTCCTTGAAATGGTCTATGCTGTTTCGTTTGAAATGGTGTATGCTACTGCTGGGTGTTCTGTGGTTCTAACAACATTACTCAGAATTCACATTCAGCAAGTATCAGCCAAGAGGCCCTTTGGTATCAAAGGAGAAAATAAATCATTCTTTAGAAACACTCATCTGTTTTAAGTAGTCCCGTAGATAGATGACTGCCAGTTGCAGGGAATATTTAATATTAGTTTTAAAAAATTAAAGCTATTCCAAACAGATAAATCTAAACATCAAGTGATATTCCAGTAAATTCTTAAAACTGCATTGATAGGTGAGAACAGAAACTGCTCTGACTCAAAAAACGAAAAAAAAAAAAAAAAAAAAAAAAAAAACCTTAAAATAATTCTATGACTTTGGTGACCTCTAGTGATCAAAACTGAGAAAAATGTATCAGATTTTTTGAAAGCTCTGCAATGACAGAAATTACATATTTATCTGTTTTATAACTTTCGAGTCCTTCTTAATCTAAAACAGCTGTATTGACTCTTTCATGAAATTTTTTTTTTTTTTTTTGGCAGTACCAGGGATCGAACTCACGACCTCACACTTGCCAGGCAGGTGCTTATGCCGCTGAGCTAAATCCCTGGCCCTTTTCATGAAATACTTTGTAAAAATACTTAATACACAAAAATAGGAAACAGTTTTAGTATTTGACATTGTCTTCAATATGTTTCTATAAATTTACATGTAAGTTCCCAGTGACACAAAAAAGTAGGTAATTCTCTATAGTGTGATTGTATAAGATAAACTATTTTTCAAGTTGTATTTGTAATGATACATTATGATTATCTTTCTGTATCATTATATAGACTTCTACACATTGTTTTTACTAGCTACTTAATATTTCATTGAAATTTATTAAATACTAATACTTTATTCATATTAACATTTTAACCTATTTTATATTACTTTTGGAGCTAAATCTTTGCACTTTTCCAGAATTACTGCATTGAAGTTAACTCTAAGAAATGAAATTTGTACCCAATGTATCTGTGTATCAAAATAAAACATGGGACACATTAATATGTACAATTTGTATATTTTTTATGCCCCAAAACTAAAATTAATAAGCAAAAACATATAAACAAAAATTCCTGGAACACATGTTCTCTATATTAATCTGTTTTCAGATAATAAAAATAGAAAATGTTTCTATAATAAAAAGAAGAAGGAAGGAAAGAAGGAAAGAGAAAGAAAGGAAGAGAGAAAAAGAGAAGTGAAGAAAAGAAAATTTCTGGCTCATGAACAAAATGATCTGCAACACATATCAAATTAGCAGGTAACACTAAGATGGAACATGGGCTGAGCTGGAAAATCTTTGGCACCCTATATGCAAAGCACGGCTATCATTCAGACATTTTATTGATGAAGAGTGAACTAAAATAATTAGAAATGTTATAGTATGTGAGTTCCTGGCACCTGCCAATTAATTCAAGGTTATGCGACTTGACGAAAAGGAATAAAGAGTTGTTGGATTCTGTTATGATTCGTGTGTAATTGTCCCCCCAAAGTCCCATGCAGTCACAGGATTTTTACAGAGGTGGCTGAATACTGTGTGTGATTGATTCATTGTGCAATGCTGAGACTAAGGGTGTGAGTGCTATACCAGCCCTAGAGCAGGTAGCCTGCATACAATATAAGAGACAGAGTTCTCTCTCTCTCTCTCTCTCTCTCTCTCTCTCTCTCTCTCTCTCTGTCTGTCTGTCTCTCTCTCTGTCATTGCTTTTGAGTCTTACACTGCCATGAGCTGTTGCCCTTCTGCCATGAGGCACCTTTCCTTGGAGCCAACCCATTATGCACTGAAGACTTTACAAATCATGAGCTAAATAAACCTTTCCCTTTTTAACTTTGGATGTTGGGTGTTTTGTCTCAGCAAGGAGAAAAGTAACTAAGACAGACTTCAAGGAACTTTATTTTGTAAATGTAGATGGTGTATGATTCCCAAATCAACAACTTATATTCTTACATAATGTGTCTATTTGCCAGCTGTCAGCTGAGCGTTGTATGTGGAAACAGTTTGCTGATGGCTTAGATATTTTTCTATGGATTTGCTGATGATGTGAATGCATAGATCTTTTCTTGTCTTTATCTGATTAGCAAGATCCAGGCACAATTTGCAGTACATGGATGAGTGGGGAGAAGAGAACTGTGGAATATATGAGGTGTGATCAAGCAATATAATGAATTTTTCAATCTTTAAAACTTTATTACAGTAAGAGACACATTGCCATTAATCTCCCTGAGTACTTCCTCCCATGTCAAACACACATCCCATTATTCTTGTCACCTTCTAAAGCAGTTCTGAAAGTCCTGTCTCTGTCTTTAGTTCCACTCTTATGGTTACCTCAGTGTCCTGACTCAATTCAAAATGTTTACTTTCCAGGGTCATTTTGACTTTGAAGAAGAATCACAGGTTTCATGGTACCAGATCTGGTGAACAAGGTGGTTGAGGACATAGCTGTTATGTTTTTGACAGAAATTGCCATAAAGAGAGATACTTTTAAAAAAAAACTGCAGAGAAAGTTTAAAATTTAAAAATTACTGCGTAAAAGACACGTTGCTGCTGACCTTCCTCAAAATACTCCTTTCCCCTTTGAACACACTTATCATGTCATTCTCGGCAATGTGTCTTTTACTGTAGTAGGTATTTTTTGAATTTAATTGTTCACTATGCTTTTCAATCATCTGTTGTATGTTTTTGCAATTACTTAAGTAAAGGTAGTGCATTCTGAAATATTTTCTATGTCTAGATTAGATTACATATTTCAATTAAATTCCTTGACTATATTGCTTTCTGAGTGACACTGTCAGTGATGTCACTATTTTCAGGAAACTGTGTACTCGGACTCCGCTGTAGTGTGTATCAGAATATTATAGGACTAGGTAGTTTGTAAGAAACATGTGCACATACCCTTTTTCCTTAATATCAGTGTACAACTGAACCAAATGTGCACATGGTGCCACACCCCTGTAATCCAAGCTATTCAGGACGCTGAGGCAAGAGGATCTCAAATTCAAGACCAGCCATCACTTAGTTGCATTTCACTTCAAAATAAAAGATAAATAAAGAGAAAAGACTGGGGAGGTAGAGCATTTGCCTAACAAATGTGAGGCCCAGGGTTTCATTCCCAGTATCCCCCACTCCATAAAAAGATATATAGATAGGATAAATGGGAAGTGTTCTTTGCAGTACTTTAGATATACCTGGTCTCTAGTAAGAGGATCCTTTGGTGAATTTGAGAGCACCATGCCCCATCCTCTCAAGGTACTGCTAGCATCCCAAGGGCACCAAACAGCCACTCCCTGGCTGTTTTTCCAAACTGAAATAACCAAAGTAAGAATGAATGAGTGGGACCAGCCTACTTGCCTTTAGCATTCTCTTACTGCCAAAAAGATCCCGTGTTGGCTACTTTTCTCTGATTGCTGAGACAAAACATCAGATGCTCAAAATTGGGAAGGAAAAATTTATTTAGCTCACAGTTTGTGGAGGTTTAAGTCCATAATCAGCTGGCTCCTAGGCAGAGGGGCATGGCACAAGGGCAACTGCTCAAGGTGGTAGAAGACTGCAAAAGCAACAAGAGCAAGCAGGGAGAACAAGCCTCTTTTCCTCCCTTATATTGTAAGGAAGCTACCACTCCCCTTTGGACAGATGTAACACTGACACTATCTCCATGTCCCCTCTTGCACAGGCTCAGGATGTTTCCAAAGAAAGGTCCCTGGCCCCCTGCAGTTTCACTTAGTTAAACTTCTAAACTCAAGTTGATACATTGAACAACATACTAGAGCTGTGAGGACATGTCCCCTCCACCCTAGGCTGTAGAACTGCTGAGTTACTTAAACTTCTAAACTTTTCAAGCTGATACAATAAATCAACCATTACTACATCCTGGAGAATAAACAGCCACCCTAGGGCATGTCCTCTACATCCTGGGCTATAGAACTGCTGAGTTACTTAAAACTTCTAAACTTCTCAAGCTGACACAATGAATCAACCATTACAGATACCAAAATGCCATCAAGCCACCACTTTCTTGATAGGAATTTCTGGCCTGAACCCAAGTCTCATGGTCCCCAAGTACAATCTCACCTCTGAGGCTGACTTTACGGTTCCTTCTTTTTGATGAAAAGTGTCTACTGCTATATTTGTGTTGGTTAGAGTTACGTGGAGGCAAAGAAAATACATCAATGATGGCTAATGGGAAGCAAAATAAAAATAAATTAATAAGCACAAAGAATAAATCAGGGGACTTAGGTAGAAGACATTAAAGGACTGTCTTTCCAGGATCTGGATAGGAAGAGCCAAGTAAAACTATTGTTAAGTGATGGGGCCCTGAAGGGCTTTCTCGGTTATTGCATGCAAAGAGTTGGACATGGCATGTGACACTTAGAAAAGAGCAGCGAAGTGTAATGAAATGCAGTTAGATGATAATATTCTCGAAATGAGTGGGCTTGTGCCAGTGGAAAAGAATATGGCACAAGCAACGATACCCTTTGCCCAGAATCCACTCCTTTTCAAAGGAAGGCTCTCAATAGTCATATGTTTAATTATGTAGCTGTTAATTTTGACCATGAATGATCAGTGGATATGCAGATATCTGATTCAACGTCAGCCCATGTAGTCTGTGGGACCAATACGGAGGACTGGAAGTCAGAAGCCAAGTCTTACCACTGATGGAATTCTTAGGTGAAAACCTCCTGAGTGCCTTTGTACTGCCCGTGTTCTCACCCTGCCTGGCACTTTAGTCTGTGAGATAGCCCTGTGTCATTACGATACATTTTCTTTTTCTTAGAAGCTATTTTGAAGTAGGTTCGGGAAACTTGTAACTGAAACAGTGTTCATTAGGACAGGACTTGATGTGCCTAATTAGAGAATTATTAGCAGAATGAAGTGAGGCTGAGGCTAAGCTGAACTGGCTAGGGACCAAGATAGGCAGCTTTCCAAGTCTCCACGGCACAAGTGAAGACCGTGGTGGCTGAAGCCACTGCAGATAATTCAGTTTCAAATGACTAAAGGGGACTTTTTGTTCATGGTTAATCATGTGTGAATATTTGGCACGATCCTAGATGTGCTTTCTGTTGCCACGATGAGATAATTAATTTCTTATTATATGGTCTAATACAGTAGGAAACACTCTAACTTACAAGGTATAAACCTAGGCCTTGATGATAGACTGTCTGTATTCAAATGCTGGATTTATCAAAGGCTTTGGGAATAATACTTAGCTGAGAGAATCATGATCAGAAATAATACATAACACAAAAAATGCCATTAGCACAAGGCCTGGTACTGGGTTAGCACTCAGTGACTTTTAATTATTATTACAGGTTTGTCAGAAGCAAGAGTAACAGAGTCAACAGATAGCAAAAAAGCTAGAACCCCCCTACATTATAACCTAAAAGTAAATTTATTGTACTGGGCCAAGCTGGCTCTCAGGGCCTGGGGAAACTCACTTAATTTGTTACTAGAGTAAAGCACCATTTCTGTGCTCTCACCCCAAGTTTACAGTCAAGAAGGGGACATTTGTAGCAAGGTAGGGATCTGCACTCTTAGAATTTATTGAAACAATCACTAGTCTTTAGTCCAGATTTTAAGAAATTGGAAGTCTGTCACTAAAAATGACAACTTGGCCAGGTGTGGTGGTGCATGCCTGTAATCCCAGCACTCAGGAGGGTAATCCCTTGTGAGTTTGAGACTAGCCTGGGCTATTGTGAGTTCAAGTCGTGAGTTCAAGATCAGCCTGTACGACATAGTGAGACTTTATCTCTAAAAGTCAAAAACAAAACAAAACAAAATTCTAAGTAATGACAATGTGGCTATCTGCTCATGGACTGCTTAAAGCATGCCATAAGATCATTTTTCCCAAATTGGTCTTTGGAGAAAAAAAATGGAATATCGTCAGGAAAATTCTATTACTGACATCATAGTCATGTGCAGGTGTGAGAGTGGGAGAGAGATACATTGCCACACACCCCGGGGAAATGTGCCTGCTTACTGCTTTCTTCCACGAGGACATAAATAGTTGTGAGAAGAACATTGGGGAGTAGTGTTGAGGGTGTGTGTAAGGAATGGGTCTGTGAATCCATGGTTAAACAGGCTGACATATTAGATTGCAAACTGAAGCCCCAACCTTAAGCCTGTTTTTCCCACCAAACACTTGCTGAGTTTTATGATGGCATCGTGTGCTGGAAAAAACAGCAAAATCCAAATAAAGGGAAGAAGCCTGAAATAAAAACAAGATAAATCTTTTCGTCTCCATTGAAGCTGTTTGAATAGGGAGCCAAAAAGCAAAGCTTAACATCCTACATATGGGAAATATAAAATTATTAGGCATTCAAAGAGACGGAAAAATGGGGCAAATAGTCAATATATTTAAAAATAGAAGTTGATGGTGTAGAAAAATATGAATACATTTAATGTCATTACACTACAAATTTAAAATTTGTTAAGATGATTATTTTGCATTATGCATATTTTATCATAATAAAAGCAAACACATAAAAGCTGAACTATAGATTCATAGATATTGGAGTTAAAAAAGGTCTTTAAATAGCTATAATTAACATGTTCTGGAAAGCAGAATAAGAGGTACATAAAACAAATGAAAATAAGTACAATTTCAAGTATGAATTGGAATCTATATAAATCAGATGTGCATTCTGAATTGAAATCATCATTCAGGTTTACAAAAAAAAACAGCGGACAAGATTCTCAGGTGTCAACAGGTATATTAAAATTGAAGTGTAGTAAGCAATATAGATATGTGAATTTAAGAGGGAGTGAAAAGAAACTAAACATGGGTAACAATATGAGTTAGAAGATCTGCCTTAAGGTATGTGTAACAGAAGTCCCAGAGCACAGAAAGACACAGCACTTATAAATAGTTAAAGGGTGACGGTCAAGATTTCTTTCTAAACTTCTAAAAATAACATTGCATGGTTTCCTTTAGATGAGGAACCAAAAGATTAAAAAAAAGATAAGTAAAACCTAAAACTTACATGATTATACTACCTGGAAACAAAATATTGAATTTATACTGAAGAAAGAAATCATAAAAGCAGAGCAGAGGAATGAATGCAAAACTCATAGCCTGGATGGTAGATTTAAATACAAAAATAAAATGAATTGATTAAATTAAAATAGACTAATACTGCATTTAAAGTTACAGTAAAATTGTAACACTACAATTAAATAGATCAAATATTGCAATTAAAAGACATAATTTGATAGACTAAAACAGAAGTCCAACTTTATATTGTCTATAAGAGATACATTTTAAGGACATTGATTCATAGTAAAAGAATGAAAAAAGATACAGCATACAAATAGTTTTAAATGAAAGCAAGTTGGTTTGACTAAATCAATATCACATGAAAGTGAGTCTAACGTAAGAACATTGTTAGTGTAACATTAGCACAGTTAGTGCAAAGAGCAACATTTCATAAAATATGAAAAAGACAATTGAATAATAAACCATGAAAATTCTAAGTGCACATGTACCTAGTAATATGAAATACATTAAAGAAAAATAAAGAGAATTAAGACACAAATTTACTACAGGATCCTTCATCAACCTTTTTTCAATGACTGATAAATAAGCAAATGAAATGTCAATAAAAGTAAGTAACTAGGTTAACCTAACAGATCTATATAAGTCAGTATAGCTAGAAAACTGTGAACATATATCTCTTTCAACTAAACATGGAATATCTATCAAAAAACACATGTAAGCAAACCTCCTACAAGACTAATGGATTAAAACAATACAGATACCACTTGTGGAAAGTTGGGAAACTCAACAAGAAATCAATAGCAAAAACAAAATGGAAATCTCCAAATACGTGCAATAAGCAATGTACTTCTAAATAATTTATCAGTCAAAAAACAGGAAAATAATAAAATGTTTAAAATTAAATTATAATAAAACTGTAGCACAATAAACTGTGTTGTATGTAGCTAACGTACTAATTAGTGGCAATATAGACAACTTCATATTAGCAGAGAAGAAAGAACACACGTCTAGGATTTAAGTTTTCGTCTTAAATCACAAGTGAAAGACACCAAATTACCTCTGAAGAATATAGAATGAAAGAAGGTAACACAAAGACAAATCAAAGAGAAAACAGATACACAATAGAGAAAAGCAATCAAATCCAGAGTTCACTCTCCAAAACTAGTAAGGATTATTAAGTAAACATGACAGAAAATAAGTTACCAGGTTGGAAATGAAAATAAGACAGGCCTAAAATTTAATAGATATTAAAAATACAATAAAAGAATTTTATGAATAACTTCATACCAATAAATTTAACAACTTAAAGTTAAAGATGCATCAAAATTAACACGAGGAGAAATAAATCAAAATGTACTTCTCTATTGCAGGAAATTGGATCCATCTTTAGCGTGCTGGAACATGCCTGAAATCCCAGCATTCACGAGACTGAAACAGGAGAATCCAAATTCAAGGGTAACCTGGCGTGGACAGCAAGACTGTTTACACATACACATACACATGTGTTCATAATTTAAGGTAATTAAAACTTTTCTTATAAATAAAATACCAAGCATAGATAACGTCACTGTCAAGTTTTCCAAACATTTAATGGTCACGATTTCTTTCTGATTTTTAATTACCATATACTTCCTTTTAAAATAGATAGCTATATTAATATGCCTAAAAACACCTCAAGTCAAAGCCAATCAAGGAATGCATTATGCATTTGCAATTTCTTTTGCCTTAGTTTCCTCACCATGTACTGTGTAGCATGCAAATATGAACTCCACCTTGCTAATGAGGTTGAGTGGCAAATTTGTCTAATCTTATGTTTCCTGTTTTTCCACGTTGAAGTGATAACCTAACAAAGATGGTCAGGGAAAGTGGTTAGCTTACCCTGGAGAAGCTCAGTGGGTGTTCCTAAGATGACACGGTACTATCGAGGCAAGCAGTACCTCAAAAGATAGATGGATCTCAAATTCTCAGATCATGGAAGAGTCTGTCTAATGCACTTATCTATCTCATAGGTGAGATTTCATGCTAACCCTGGACATGTGTTTGCATAAGAATAGAAAGAAGACTGGGGAAATCTCTAAGAGAAATGAGGTATCTCTGTGTGTATGTGGAGGGGGTAACTTTGATGCACACATTTTTCCTTCTGTTACACAGACATGCCACTGGAGGGCACCATACAGCTCTTCTGCATTATGCGTGTAACGCGAGAGATCTGACTTTTAGTTCCCACACTGAGAAAACACCACGTTTGCGGCTCTTTCATCCAGCCAGTACACTTGTCCATGCAAAGGAAGAGAAGAACTTGTATTAACCTTCCAGTGACCATGAACCAAACGTCCTTCACTTTCTGTGTCCTGTGCTGAGAGAGGTTGCTGCCCAGGATTCGGACTTTCTCCGTTTAACACTGATCATTCTCCTGTTTCCACATCTTTACCTTTAACCTGTTTTCCAATACAGTTTGGAGTCAGTGTGTTTGTTTTTGACTGTTTGCATTTATTATCTTGGTTAATAACGCCTGATGACAGAGTAAAGCATAATATTTTGGAGAGAACTCACTGGCTGCACAGAACACAGGCCCTGGCTGCTCTGTTCAAATTCATTTTTCAGTGAAAGAAGCCTTGTATATGTGTCTCCTTGACTGTGATTTGATTTGTCATCGGTTTGAGTCTTTTCAAACTTCAGAACACTCAAATGCTAATTAAAATTCTCCGATACATTGCTGGCACATATAGGAAGTCTGTTTTCACTCCCATGATCCCAGCACTCTGGAGGCTGAGACTGGAGGCTCTCTGTGAGAAGGAAGTCCTTCTGAGCTGCACAGTGAGCCTGAAGTTTATAAAGACCCTGCAAACAAGAAGAAATTCTCACCTTGTTCCACAAGGGCCATCACATTATATGAAGTCTTATCAGCAATGAGAAAGCTCACAGCTGTACAACAGCCTGGGGGCCCTGAATGTGGGGTCTCCACAGTCTTAATTCTGTGCTTAACTTAGCAGCTTTTGGCTACTGCCTCACCTTTCCCATTAAACTTATGTAAATACAATTAACCCAAGGCAGTCGTCTCCTCAAAATTATGTACAGAAAATTTAACATGAAGCAGGCACTTGAAGTGACCGCTTTTATGTTCCTGGGTAAGCAGATAGTAGTGTATCTTTACTAACAAGCATCTACCAACTTTGCATTATGCAAAAAGCTGTCCAATGCCTGTCACGTGATAGTGGTCCGGGAAGGTGGGCAGGAAAGATAACAGCATGTGGGTAGGGCCAGGGACTGACATTCTCTGTTCTCCTCAGTAATTTGCTTGCACTGCTTCTGTGAGTCAGCTCAAGATTCCAGGATGTACGACAAAATAACAATCGCACTGCTGTTGGCAGGTGAGCGCAATTTCTAGCTTAATGTTATTATGTTTTAGTTGGGTGCTTCTCTTAGTGTGATGGATATCAAAACATGGGTTAAAATGCAAATTTCTCCCATTTTTCTACCTTATTTAGATGAATAAATAAGTGAGGAGTCTCTTAGATTTCAATTGGCTAGATGGATTTTATTGGGACTTGGGCTGTAATGGAGATATGGCACAAGGGCACCAGGTATTTGTAATGGAATCACCGTTTTCTGGTCTGAGAAGTTTTCTTGGATTCTAAGCCTAGCTGGAAGGAAAAGAATTTTTATCAAATATGGCAAATATACTTGTGTGAATAAATTTGTTGTTTGGTTTGATTTGCCATAAGATTAATTTCTTTTTTGTTTGTTTGTTTGTTTTTGTTGTCTTTTTCCTTTTTTATTGGTACCGGGGATCGAACTCACAACTGCCTGCTTGCAAGGCAGGCGCTTATGCCGGTGAGCTAAATCCCTAGCTCCCATAAGATTAATTTCTAAGTGAAATAGCTGTGTGCTTGTTACTGGGTAGCAAACCAAAATGTACTGTTGCTGAGCTAAGTTCCCAGTCCATTTGTGTTTATTTAACTGCAGTTTGAGGCAGGGTCTCACTGAGTTGGCCAGGGAGGACTTAAACTTGCAGTCCACTTGCTTCAATTTCCTGAAGGGCAGTGAATACAAGTGTGTGCTCCTCGTGGCTGGCTTGGTTCTTAATGAAGGTGATGACAGGTCTATGGTTCTCAGTTTTCAAAAACATAATTTCCTATTTCTCTTCCAAAAAGGAACAAGTCTTAGCATGAAATCATGAAAGAGTTGTTTTCCCTCTGTGTAACTATTACTGAGTTTTGATTCAGGAAATAACCATACCCTTTCATTTACGTGTTGTGTGGCTTAGAGAAAAATCTAAATCAGTTCATTAAAATAAAAAAATTCACATACATTAATCTCCTTAAAACTGGCCTCTTTTGGAGGAGTTATAACTGATGTCCTCTCCAGTGCAGTGTCTCTGTGTTAGAAAGATGCATCCCTGGCATGGAGATGAGGAACAGGCCATGCCCTGAAATGTGTTTCGCTTAGTGACTTGGCTGATACCCCACTAAGGTGGGCAGTTAAGCTTCTGAGCATTCTGTAGACACACAGACAGCATCTAGCAGCTTCTAAGGTTCCTTAAGGCTCAAAATAGAGAAGCGGCGAAGAACCTTAGAAGGAGGAGCAGGCAGAACTGGGTTCAAATGTAGCCCAAAATCTGCAAGTCTGCTGGGTACCAGAACAGATAATTATTCATACTGGTGCCTGCCTCACAGGAAAAGCAGAAGTATTATGTAAAGTAGTCAGTGCACTGCATACGCTCCACTCCAGTGTCTGACACAGCTACACCATTGTTAGGCATTAGTTAAGATAAGCATAATTAATAAGGATTAATATTAAAATAGACACTAAGTATTAGGAAGGTTCAAACCAGGGTAACAAACCTGGGTGAGTAATATCTCACAGTGTACATAAACTCCATTTCTTTTGCCACTCATCTGCCGATGGGCACGTGGACCGACTCTGTGTTAGCTCTTGTGCTTTACTGTAATAAGCATGAGTGTACGCGTATTTCTTCGATGTCATTTTCTTTGGATTTTCAGAATACTCAGTGGAATAATTGGATCGTATAGAAGAACTATTTTTAGTTCTTTTAGAAACCTCATTTTGCTGTTCACAGAGGCTATACTAATTTATATTCCCACCAAGAGAACATGAATTAATGTTTCTTCACATCCTTAATGATACTTGCTGCTTATAAAAAAAGTAACAGTCATTCTAATTGAAGTGAAATGGAATCTCATTGCAATTTTCATTTAAGTTTCTCTGGTGGCTAATCATATTGGGCATTTTTTCATATATTTATTGATCACTTGTGTGTGTGTAGTATTAGGGACTAACCCCAATCTTCACACCGAGCCACCTTCCCAGTCCTTTAATTATTGTTATTATTATTAATGTTATTATTATGGTTCTTGTTGTTATTTTAATTTTGAGACAATGTCTTTCTAACCCAATAATTGCCCAGGCTGGGCTCAAGCACATGATCCTCCTACCCCAACCACCTGTGGTGCATTACAGGCAGGTGCCAACACACCTGGCTGTGCCAACACACCTGTCTTTCTTTCTTTCTTTCTTTCTTTCTTTCTTTCTTTCTTTCTTTCTTTCTTTCTTTTCTTTTCTTTCTCTCTCTCTCTCTCTTTCTGTCTCTGTCTCTGTCTCTGTCTCTCTCTCTCTTTCTTTCTTTCTTTTCTTTCTCTCTCTCTCTGTCTCTTTCTTTCTTTCTTTCTTTCTTTCTTTCTTTCTTTCTTTCTTTCTAACTGCCTATTCAAATTGTTCGCTCACTTTTAATTGGATTGCTAAATTAAGTTGCTGAGTTCTTATGTACTGAGTATTAATCCTCTATCAGATGAATAATCACCGAAGCTTTTCTCCAATTGTATAGATTGTGGAAAGCACATTTTAATGTAATTTCTCCACATTATCTCTACAGCTTATATTTTAACATCAGCATCCATCCTTGCAGCTGCACCTACGAATAGTTCATTACCATCAACTGAAGGTCAGAACTTTAAGTTTTACATAATAAATTTCTAACCATTGTTGTAATCTCTATGCTTTTATAAGTTCTTCTTGTGCAATTTTCTGTTGAAAGTGAATTTGGTAAAGTAAAACTAAAATGAAGGGAAAACACACTTGAAGTTATTCTGGGCGATGGGATTGTCGGTAATTTTTTTTTTCTGCTTTTGAGTGCTTTCTAAATTTTGTACAAAGAGACTCTAATAATATAATGACAAAAAGTTTAAAACGCTTTGAAAGCAAAGTGAAAGAACACAATCCCTGCACTGTGGATGCTTCATTTCATTGTAACTGTAGCTCCTCGACCTGGCAAGGCTGCATGCAGGACCACTTAGGGGGCTCTGGTCCAGAAAAGAACAGGATGCAAGAGTGAACAGAGGAGGTCATCTACTGTTAATAGATTTCCCCATTTTCAATTTTTTATAGGGCTTGTTTCTATTGAGACACATAGCTCATTCCTGAGCCTTAGTTATCTTCTTAGTTATCTCCAGTATCTAAAAATATCAAAACTGTGGCCACAAATAGAACCTTAGGAATCAGAACCGTGCCTGACTCTGTGGTGAATGACTGCAGCACACTCGTAAGCCAGCAAATTCTAGAACATAGTGCATGCTTCCCTCAGCCCCCTTGCACCATGCTTATCCCTGGCAAAGGCCCAAGGGTGCACACAGAGGTCCATGCAGGCCTGACCTCTCATTTTTTTCGAAACCCGGGTCCCTTAATGTTTTAGATAAAACTCAAAATTCAGCAATGTGTTTGGAGTCTCCAAAGCAGAAGATCAGAGTTTCTCCCTATGGTGTGTGCAATCCTAAAAGTTGATGCTACATTTAAACATTTAATAGATAGAATAAGAAAAATAAACTCATTTGATAAAGGGAAGAACAGATTAGATCCCAGCAATAGGTATATGGGAACTGCTCTCTGCTTCCCACAGGGTACCTTTGGGCTGCGTCTTCCAGAAGGGAGGAAAACCTAAGCTAAAGAGAAAACACTAGCCTGGAATGGTGGAAGGAACGAAAGGAAGCAAACCTCGTCCCACAAACCCCGTGGTAACAGCCCTAGTCACATCCATGAGGGCTCTGTCCTTATGACTTAATCATGTTTTGAAAGTCCTGCCTTTCAATACTGTCACATTTGAATGGAAAGAGACTGAGACCATAATAGCTCATCTCTGGATTCCTATGCAGTTGGTTTCTAGTATAGTTAGGCTTTGAATAATACTAGCTAACAATGATAAAACACTTAGTTTGTGTCTGACGCTGCTCTGAATTCCTTACATACATTAATTATTTTGAAATGAAAGGCACATGATTATAATGTTTACCCATTGACCATTTCTAACTGTATAATTCAGGAACCTTTATTTTTCTTAAGGGTTTTTTTTTTTTTTTTTTTTTTTTTTTTTTGACAAGATCTTGCTCGGTCATCTAGATTGGCCTTGAACTCACCATGTAGTCCGTTTGAACTCACAGCAATCCTCCTGCCTCAGTCTCAATACTAAGATTACAGGCATGTGCCACCATGCCAACTTCAGGGGCCTTTTCTACAGTCACAATATTGTGCAATAGTCACCACTATCTGGTTAAAGAACCTCTTCATTACTCTAAAAGGAGATTCTATAGCCATTATCAGTAACTCCCCATCAGTGCTCGACACTCACTAATTTACATATTTTATGAGTTTACCTATTTCATACAATATGGTTCAATGGTTCCTCTGTGAGCTAAATGTAAAATTGTTGTAACGCAGCAGTTCTATTTTTAGGAATATTCCTATGAGCATTGAAAATGGGTGTTCAAACAAAAATATTAATAGTAACACAATTTACAATAATCAAAAGCAAGAAGCAACCCAAATTTCCTGTAAATTATAAATGGAGAAGCAAATTTGGTATATTTGTGTAGTGGAATAATATTCAGCCATAAAGATGAATGAACATCACATGCTACAATATGAGTGAACCTTGTCAAGTTGCAAGATTTCTTTTCATGTTCCTAATAGCCTCTTATTAGATATACAATCCAAAAGTATTTTATCTTATTCTATGGATTGTAATTTTACTTTTGATAATGTCCTTTGATAAAAGCTTTTAATTTTTATGAAGTCCTATTTATGTTCTCTTTTATTGCTCATGCTTTTGATGTCAGATCTAAAAATCCATTACCAAATTCAAAGTTTTGAAGATGTATTCATATGCTCTCCTTCAAGAGTTTGTAGTCAGGTCTCTTATATTTAAATTTTTATTTCTTTTGAGTTAATTCTCCTATACAATGTGAGATTAATATCCAACTTCACTTTTTTAGCATGAGGATCTTCTAGCTTTCCCAGAATCATTTGTTGATGATTCTGTTATTCTTTCACTATTAAATATTCTTGGTATATAAGTTTGCTTTTGGATTCTCAGTTACATCGATTGATATACACATATATCTACTCTTAGAAGGGAATATCACATGTCTCATTATCATTTTTTCATTATAAGTTTTTGAAATCATGAAATAGGTCTTCAAGATTGGTGTAGTTTAGTTTCTAACAATTCCATATGAATTTTAGAGTCAGCTTTTCCATCTGCAAAAATTCATGCAATTTTTATTCATTTAAGTTGGTCAATAAATCCATATGATAAACATTACTATTATTCTCATTTTACTAGGGTGAAACAAAGATACAGAGATTAATTGTTCAAAAATCTCAGTCGGTCCTTTGCTGAATTAATTTGAATGTAGGAAATTCGACTCTGGAGTCAAGGCACTTAGTGGATATACCACAGTGCTATACTTTGTCATATATAGTGTTGTTCAGACTTAGACTTTCCTTACTCTTATAACATTGTCGTTCAGTTTTCTGCTTCTTTTCATTAAGGTGAAACCTGTAGTGAAAGTCTGTTGCACTGAGGTGTAGCTAATGAACTAACTCTGACCATACGACTTCTCTGTTACTCTGTTAGGTCTTTTTAGTACAGGTTAGATTTCTTTTTAAATCTAGGGATTTTTCTTTGATGCTACCACTCATTTTTACATTGTAATTAGCCTTAAAGCCCAAAAGGAAATAAACACAAAGCACAAAAACATGAATAGATTGTGTGAGAACTCAAAATATTTTGTCAGGCAATGTAGCAATGCCCCTTCAAAATGCATGTGTGGGGATGTAGGATGGCATAACAGAGTCTACACTCATTTATTTATTAACAAAAAAAGTTTAAATCAGTAACTTGGGATGTCAAAGCTAACATTGTTCTGATCCTAATGTTTGCTTTTTGCTTTATTGACTTGTCACGGAAGGAGAAATGTTAAAAATTCAGACTACTATCATGTTTCTGGCCGTTTCTTCTTTTGCTTTATGTTCTTTATTGTTATGCTATAAGATTATAATGGTATATATTTATATAATAATCATCATGTAATATATCCTTACAAATTCATCATTGTCATCTTTTTAATGTCTTTGGTTTTTGTTCTTAGTCTAGTATTAGTATTGTGATTTCTAGTTTTGTTTTTATTTGTCTAGTGTACCTTTACTCACAATTTTTACACATTTTGAATTCTTTCATTTTCTTTTCCTTGTGATCTAGTATAAGTGTTTATAATCTGTATGTTTAACTTCAAACAAAGATCTACATTTTCTTTTTTTTTTTTTTATACGGGGGACTGAACTCAGGACCTCATGCTTGGCAGGCAGGTGATTATGCCATTGAGCTAAATCCCCAGCCAAGATCTACATTTTTTGACACAGAAATTTAATCCATATGCTTTTGTGAATTTACAGCTGACACTTTCTTTCTTATCTTTATTCCATACTTTATTGCATATTCTTTGTTTCTGAATATATTATATATATATATATATATTCATAATGTTTTGTTTAGCCTTGTCCTTGTGTATATTCTGAGAAGCATATCACACATTTACTAATAATCTCATTGTCTAATTTAATGTTTTAAAAAGCAGCCTGTCTCAAAACTCCTGAATGTATTAATGGCCCAGCATACACAGAAACTCTTACTGATTTTACGGAATTTATGGAAGCTGGGTAACGTTACTTATGAACTAAATGGCAATGATTAGTGAAAACCTCAAGTATGTCATTAAGTGAATCTTTCAGTACTCCCTCTGCCTCTCTAGGAGCCAGGTATTCAGATAAGAGTATAACCAAGCAGATCAATTTTAAAACAATCAGCTTTGTTGAGAAATGGTGAACGTATGCTGACCCTCACTATTCACATGAACATGTATCATAAACACACATGATGCAAAATTCCACAGAATGATACTTGACCTTGTAATATGTGATACACTTTGATATTTTCTGTTCTATTTTATACACCTCAATTTTTAATGCCTGTGAGAACCAGGGAACTTATTTCATGGCCCATTAGTGCAGAGAAGCAAAGTGTTGCTTGCATGTTAGAATTATCTGAGGGCATCTAAAAAACATTGACCATCAAGCTCTATATCCAGAGATTCTAATTAAACAAATGCAGGGCCTATCAAAAATGAGTGCCAAGATCCACTTTACTTTTGTAAAGTTAATAATAATTTTTATATGTGCTAAAATACATAAATTTTCTATGTGCTAAAATAATCAAAAGAATAATATTCTATGACGCATTATACAACTTTACATTCTACTGTCCATAAATTATTATTGGAAAACGATCAAGTTTCAATTTAAAATGAGTTTGTCATTAATAATTTATGAATACTAGTAATAAAGACTTTATGGCCTGCCTAGCCTAAAATTTCTATTTTCTATCCCTGTGCAGAAAAAAAGTTCATTAACCTCTGCACAAAGGGATCCCAAACTGTAATGTGAAAAACTCGGTTTTCAGTTAAGGATTTCTGAGCTCAGTTCCTGTGAAGAACCAAAGGCTGTGACCTGGTCAGCTTTCACTGGGCATTTCAACTTGGTCTGTTTCGCACTGAAAAGTGCCTAGGATAAATTCATACATGTATGTGCATGTACGTGTGTGTGTGTGGGGGGGGGAGGTCCTAAAATAAAAACGCAAGTTATAGCAACACGCAATGTGCCAAATGCTTCCGCTTCTCAGGCAATTCAGGATAATTTCCAATTGTTTTCCAAAACCATTCAAGTGGCAAATACAAGTAACATAAGAACCTTAACATATGTAAATCTGGACCCCAAATCCAGAAATATGAATTTTATATGTGCTAATCCAGTCAGGGGGAGTGTAAATCTAGTCTGCCGGCAGCTCATTGTAGTCACTGCCCAGACAACACGAGTGACTTACGTACAGGTAGGAGCAGGAAGCAATTATCCAAATTCCTTCTTGTTATTTGTGGTTGTCCCACAAGGGACAGATAATATTAGTGGTATGAAAATTTTGAGATCAAGTTTTCATTTCTAATTAGAGTTCTTTTTATACAGCTCAATTTACTTAAGCCTAAACTTACTGTGCATGGAGTTCAACTATAAAAATAGCAAAATTTTAAAATAATACTGACATAGGTAAAGATTAGAAAATCCCTTTGGTTCTGAGGATTCTTTGGTAGGCAGCAGTAGGAAGGTGGGAATAAACTTGGCTGGAAAAGTGCAATTCCAGACACTGGAAATGTTTGCCTTTTCATATGTGGATTTGCCACCCCAGGTCACCCTGTAACTGTGTGTTAGAGGTACAGCCTTCCTTCTGGTCATAAACAAGGCGAATTATTATTTTTATGTCTTTCCAGTTAGCCCTCACTTGCATGGCTTGCTTGAGAATTAGTTGTTTTGTAATTTGAGAAAAGTGTGATCTATGTTCAAGAATGTATAACGGATGTCCTCCTTCCGTTTATTCTGTGTGGCTCTCAGGAGAGCTTGGCAGATATTTCCAAAGTTAAAGAGAACTGAATTCAGAGTGGGATTCTGTTGCTTAATAGCTGTGTGACTGAGCAAGTTTATAGTGTTTCTGGTATTTCTTTTTGTAATTTACAACTAATAATTAATACATATGAGCAGGCACTCAACAAATTGTCTTAAAGATGGCAAGAGAAGATGACTGGAACACCGTAAGTATAGTAAATGCTAGCTACAGTTCCCTTAGACAAATAGATATGCATAATTATGGAATAGAGTTCCTTAGAAAATATCTATTCCATTACTTTCATATCAGAAATGGAAAAAAAACGGAGGTCCAGATGAGTTCAGGGAATTGCTCGATTCTCTCTCATTTGGTGGCAACTGCAAGACTAACACTTTCTCACTGGAGCAGTGGACAGAAATATGTCTGTCAAAAATATGCAGTGACTGAGATTGCAACTCAGTTATTCTGTCTCTCCTAACTACCTCAAACATGGTTTTGGATCAGGAGGAAAACCAAGAACAGGAAGAACAGAGCTAAGCTACCTAAAGAGCTCAAAGCTCCTCAAGAGGAACTGATCTCTTTCCTAGACCAGTGGTGGCAAACTTGTCGCATGCATGCTGTTTGCATCACTGAAAACTCTAAAAACATTCACCATCACTGTCCCAGGTCATAAAAGCTTCCGGGAAGACTGGACAGAAAGCTGCTATGTACCAAGTTGAAGAAGAAAACAGTGTGCTTACTGGTTGCATGGGACCTGCCAATGCATGCCAGTCTGCAGATGAGCAGAAAATAAGTCATTGTAGTTGACATCTGGCCCTTTAACTACCCCAACCAATAGGCCATGCTCTTTAAGAGCCATTGACTGGACAGTTGAGACAAAAGTCACTGCAGGCTTCCTGCAACACTGTGTTCAAATGTCACACAGAGCACTTTATCCTGAAGAAAGTTTAATTTTTCTGAATTGTAATTAGCTGTTTTGTCCTAATAAAATTTCTCCAAAAGAAAAATGAATGACAACAGACAGTACAGGCATCTGAGTACTGTGTATCCTTACAACTTGACCCACATTGATTTTGTTTGTTATTTGGCACAAGGGCAAAATTGAATTGTTTCCTTAAGGAGATGCTTCATGGCAGTAGACTGCAAGCATCTTTTGGCATATGGAAGGTCTCCATTTATCATTCATTCTTCATAAGACAATGAGGTCTGACAGAAAAGACAGAGCTAGAGATCAGTGGGTATGAATTTTTGTTCCAGTTTTACCACAAAATAACTCTTCAAAATTTCTGTAGATAAATTGATGTTTCCATGGTCACCAAAATGCCCCAAATTGTAACACTTAAAACATTTAGGTTTCTGAATTGGGAAGTAGATAAAGCATTTTGAGGCAGGGCGTATCCTCGTAAGGGTATGCTTTTGCAAGATAAGACTTTTATTACCCGCCAAGTCAGGAGGAAACTAAAATACAGGCAGCAGCTGTGTGATCTGACTTTATCACATTATGACAGGAGCTCAACCACTGGAAGTATTGCCATGGAGCACAACTTTAGGGTATTTGTCTGACAACATGTTTTACTTTTATGCTTTCTAATTCATTTCAGATCAGAAATGTCAGCAGTACGAGAAAGCCATGTGGTCTGCAAGATAGGGGGTATACATGGCTCGGAGATCATCACTGTTGATCACAGCAAATGTCATTTCAGTGAATGAGAACATGAATTTTAAACCAGATGTTTGAGACCTTGCAAATATTTATTTAGATTCACTTTCCTCTTGGATTTTATATTCTTATGAATTTTAGTGGTTTGCAAGCCTTTGCCTGATAGTTCTCCCCAGCATCCACAAGAATGCCCATTATATTTTCCTTTTTATATGTTTAAACTATTTCTATACTTAACTCCTCCTTTATATCTCTTCCAAAACTCAATCCATGCCCCATGAGCCAGCCAATTATTCATTTGCAAGTGTGCATGAGGTCTGGACTTGAGAGTAAGTTTTTCAGGGGTCACTGCAGCTAAATAAATATATGATGGTGGCATAAGGCCCATTCATTCCTGGAAACTTAGTACTGTACACATTTTATCCATAAAAGCAGGAAATTGAGTTGCATTCTAGCTTAAACTGCATTCTTAGTTGATCAGGACAATACTAAACCAAATCTAGGAACAATGCAAAGAGATTTTTGAAAAATGATTAAACTATGGAAACCTAAGCGCTCAGAGCACAAAGAAGTACAAAAAGTAGGACAGACACTCTTCTGGTAAGTTTCAGGTGTTATGTTTAAAGGTTAGAAATTGTCCTCAATGTTTTCTATGAAGTTCACTTGCTCTCCTCCCATATGTGACAGTAAGCTATCCTGTTCACATTCCACATATTTATAAATAGTTTGCAGTGTTTTAGACCTGCATATGCCCACAGATGTGTGTTAGCTAATTAGGTCCATAGGAAACCAAGAGACAGGTAGACACTAGGGCTGATATAATCAAATGTAGCATTAAATATTCTTGGTGTTGTTAGAGGAAGACATTGGAATTTTCTTAAATTTTTCAAGTAGTTTAAGCACTTGCCAGTCCCATTGCTTAAATATAAGATGACCAAAAATTGCATATTTTTGTTAATTTTTGTAAGATAACATAACATGAAATATAATCATGAAAATTTTATGAAATTTCTTCAATATAAGAATTGACTGTCAAAATGAGATCTGTCTGAGTGATACTTGGGATAATCATTACATGAACAAATGAATTGCCAGAGTGACACTCCAGGTAAACTATTAAACATCTGAGGATAGGTAATGAGATATGGCTTTTCTTTCTCCATTCAGATAAAAGATTTTTTTTTCCAACCAAACACTGATCTACTTAATTTGAAACTATTGATCAAACTCTTTCAATTGCCCCAAGTGAATCTTAGAAACCTAGCAAGTTCTTTAAAATTTAAACACTAAAAAAAGAAAGGAAAAGCTTCTGTGTATAATGGAACTGTTGTTCTTTCAGGCTGATACAGTTTTGTAAACTATGGACTTTCACGAATAAGTATCCGCATCCTCCTTTCCCCATTAAGCGAGACAATATGCAGTCCTACTGAAATTCTTAGGCTATCTACTTTTTTCTGAACATGGAGGAAAAATTATGATAAAAGTCATTTTACAACTCAATTACTATTAGATTTTTCAAATGTAATACACATCTCACATGGGTTTTAGGCATTCCTGTATTTTCTTCCTGTGTTGAGGCATGGTAGTCTAATATAAGACACAGTATGAATCCTACTCTTTAAACTTGGGTGCAGATACATTTTTTTTTTATCTTTGAGACTTTAAGCTTTTATTTCTTCTGAACACAAATTCTGCATAGTATTATTTTCCCATGAGGGATAGCTGCTGGTGAAAGAAATCTAATTATTTACTAGAGTGTTAAAATTGTTAAATTCCAAGGCAATTTTAACTCTCTCTTCCCTGAAACATTTTATTTGGCTACCAAAAAGTTACAAAATAGTTTGATCATATATTTATGATTTTTTCACTTTCTCTGACTTTACTGGAAATGGCAAGCATTAAGCTATTAGTTTTTTTTAAGCTATTAGTTTTAAGAGATGTTAAATCTTATTTTTGGTCTTTGTTGTGTCCTTTTTATGCATTGCTATAATTTTCTGTCTTGCTGTGCCCTCGAGTTACAGGTCTTCTTTACCCAGGGCAATGTCATACAGTGATAAGGACCTTCTGAAAGGAGGGGGGCCTGTGTACTCAGGGCCTGCTTATCTGGGTTCCTCCCAGCCACATGGGATCTCTGGGCATGCTCTCCACCCACATGACCCTCCATACTGTGGACAGAAACTTCCTCAACTGAACATCTGGTCCAAAGCCTTTATTGGCTTTCTGCTGCCCTCAGGATGAAGTCTAGGTGCTACCGTTTGGCCAATGACACGGGGTCACTTTTTATAATTTGGCCCAGGACATGTGGTCCTGCAGTATCGCTTCAGCCCTTCCATTTCCTGCTCATCCCCTTCTCTGTTTCTTTTCCTCATGTCCTTCTGCAGCCATAAGAAAACACAAGTTCCTCCAGCCTTCAGTGAGGTCTCAAGTGTAAGAACATTGATGACACTGTGGATTGTGCACCTAAAGGTCTGCAAAGTCAACCTGGTGACATCCCATATTTTTAAAAAAAATTCAACAAACTCTACCATTAGGTCTTTTAAGAACTCCTCCTACAAGCAGAATTGACCACTGTTTTCCTTGTACCCTTTCTTATTCCGTCATCTGAAAATAAGTTGTTAAGACTTCAGTCAAGTATTTGCCTGCTCTACAGTAAGAATTTCTTTGAAGTAGAGCCCATGAATTATTTTCATTTTACTCCTAATAAATAGCTCATATCATGTAAAAGAACAAAAAACATGTATAAATGATTGAACAAATGATTAAGCATAGAAAATGTCCAATAACCTTCAAGACCTAAGAAGCACATATCTAAAGAGTTAATCCTAAGATTTTATTGGGTCTTTCCCTTATCAGCCCAAGGGGTGACAATAAATGAAACTTTTAGTCTAACTTCAATTACGGAAGGCCAGGGAAGAGCTCTCAGTGGTCTCATGTGCAGCTGGGACTTGTGTAAAATATACACAGGTTTTGGACATTGTCAAAATGACTTTGTTTCTCAAAGCAATGTGTTGCCTTCAATGATAGAAATTACCAATGAGAACTGAAAATAACACAGTGAGGTAAAGACAAGGTGGGAAATGTTCCATATGAAGGAAACACACACATATCGTGGGCTGATCAGGTCCTCAACTTACCAAATGAGTGAACAGCAAAGGCTCAAATGAAAGAGACAAGTGGTTTGACTTTAGGGCTTCAGGATTATCAAAACTCTCTCGCAAAATTTGAGAGTCTCTGGGGGCTGAGACAAAGAGGTCTCTGGGCAACCTGTATTTATTTGGATTTCCCCTGAGGGAAACAAGGAAAGTGAGCTGGACCTTGGGCATCAGTTAAAAGACTTCTCCAAGTAGTAAATTATGCTAATTAGGAGAACTTTCCTATGTCCCGCTTGACAGTTATTGTAGGAGTGGAGCCTGAAGCTACAGTCTTTATATAGATAATTGAGGTTGGAGCCAGGCATCCTCTACTGTGGCCTTGTCTTGTCTTTTGAGGCCTCATGACATCATAGGCCACTATAGGTCTCAGTTGGGACCAGTGATTCCTAGAGGTTCACTTACTATGAATCCATAGTCCATCTCCAGACAAGGGGCTTAGGCCTGGGACAGACTCACAAGTAAACATGGAAAGTCATTTTATTACCTCATCTCCATCACAAACAGGCAAAGGTCTGAACATGAGAAATGTGTGATGTTGTTGGTTTCTAGCATGGTTGCAGCCCCAGAAAGAAGGGCAGGGCATCAAGCAATTGAAGAAGGGAGGCAAGAAGGGAGGGTCATATCGTACATGGCTTTCTAGGAATTCACACAGTGGGGCACCATTTATAGAGGGTCACACCTCCCTGATGGAATCCCATGAGACTTCAACACAGGTCGTCCCTAATGTCCTGCTGACCATTAGGCAACCTGGAAGAGGAGATGTGTCTGTAGTCACAGTGAAACTCCTACATGGCTTCACTAAAGCTCTTAACATTTTAAAAATTATTTGATACTGACAAATTTTCTGCTTTGTGCAATTGTTTACCTGTGTATATTTTTTCTTCTAGTTGGAAAAACGTGTGAATATTACTATAATGTTGAAAATATTTTGTTGGTCTTTTACTGGCTTTCACTCTGTATATGCTACTTTGACATTTCTTGGGATCAGTCTTAACACTGGTAATTTTAGTACATTAGCAAAGCTTATCATTCTCTAAGGGGAAAGATAGAGTATTGGAAGAAACATATAAGAACTTTCACAAGAAACCATTAATATTTAAAAATGTAGAGACACTCCAAGTCAAGGAAGAAGAAGAATTTTTAAAAGGATTTATAAGACAAGATAAAAAAATTTCAGGGAGTTTTGGAGCAATGACTCCTGACTCCTCTATTTGGGAACAAACCGACGACCTGGCAGCTGACATGAAACTGGTTTGGTACTCCATCCTTGATTATCCAGACCAGAGGCATCAAAGAATATGTGCTCAGCTGTCTGTGGATTTTCCATGAATCCATGCTTCCAGCTGAGGCATCCAGGTGGCCCCGTCTCTGGGTTAGGTCTAAGGAAGCCTTCCTACTCCAGTTTGAGGCATGTGTTTCCATTGTCCAATGAAGAAATCAAGTCTTCCTTGCCTCATCCGTAAGCCCTTGCTATGTGGACATTCTGAAGCTGCCACCAGGAAATGTATGGGGTAAAACTGTCTTCTATGATACGTTTCATGGGTCCACTTAGTCACCTTAATCTTGGTCTCTTTCTCAATTTTATTTCCTGCAGATTTCAGTCAGCCTACTCTTTCAACTGAAGAAGCTGCCGTGACTCCAGGTCTGTTTTCATGCGTGCATGTGGAGTCCCTGTTGGGAGGCAAATTTCACAGTACCTGACTTGTCACTACGAGGGAACTGTGACAAACACTGAGAAATACAAACTAAGTAGCAGTGCCACCCACTGCTCAGGAACTCTCACTTCTGGAATTTCCCACAGAAATAGTACTGTGAACTAAACAAATTCAAAAAATAGCATGGTAAGATGAATGTAGCATAAAGTACCGGGCCAGACTAAGGACTCTATGGTGCCATGGTAAGAGGGCCGGTTGGCAGACAGAGCTGGCTCAGCCCTGGCTGGGTCTGCGCTGCAAGCAGACTCTGAGTAATTTGCCTTACAGGACTTTGGCCCCTTAATTATAAAATGAAGCCAATGCCCCTTGCCCACAGAGATTTTTCTAAACATTTGGTAAGATGTATGTAAAAGTCCAAAGTTCTGACACATCCCGAGTCCCTGAGAAGTGACAGCTCTGAGCCAAGCTGGGGGCAAGACGCCTTCTCAATAATTTTCTACTGAAAAGAAGATGACTTTAAAAGGCTTGGTTGGCAGTGAAAACTGAGAGGGTCTTCTGTAGCAGGGTCTTAGGGAAAGACACTCCAGGTGTAAAATAAACCCTGAGAGACGACTTGTAGAGTGTGGCCAGAGGATCAGAAGCTAGAAGAACCACTGAGAAAATGTCTGAAGATAAATGGCAGCAATAGATTTTGAGAAGAACAGAAGTCAAGGGAATCAGGCTCAGTGACTAGACCTAATTATTAGGCTTCTGGGTCTAATTAAACAATTTCAGTTTCAAATGACTTCAATGGGAATCAAACATGTTGGTTTCAAATTGGAAAGAATTTAAGGGACTAATGTTAAACATACATGGCCATGAATTGTGCAAATAATGGCCAGACTGCTGGGACAATCACAGCTTTCATGCATAATTAATTCATTCTCACAGGAACCTATGTTAGACATTGTAATACTCATTTTTGCCAAGAGAACACTGAAACATAGAGAAATTAATTAGTAAGATACATTGGTGATGGCTGAAACTCTGCTTTCTCCAAAACCCTCATATTCTGGTACAATAGAAGAGAAGGCAAGTTTCAATGAACCTATCTACATAAGTCCTGACCAATCACAAAATATAAGAGCTTTTGACCACATTGAGACAATGTACCACAATGGTTTTTTGTAATAAGTAAATCTGAGAAATTTCTGTGGTTGTGATATCAAGAGGGTTTCTTAATGTAAAAGAGAACACGCAGATAACATTGAAAGAAATCTAACATGGAGATTATTTGGTTGGGATCTTAAGACAAATAATTATATGAGAAACTTCTACAGACAGGAAATCCAGTAGAACCATTGTAAAGCTCAAATGAAATATAGTATGGGTTTGGAAGTAAACAGTGGCTTGCTATAAAAGAAAATTGGGGCTGGGGATTTAGCTTAGCGGCATAAAGCACCTGCCTTGCAAGCAGACAGTCGTGAGTTCGATCCCTGGTACCGATGAAAAAGAAAAAGACAAAAAAAAAAAAAACTGGAAAATTGATAACCACATAACCTTTGATAGGATTGGACTAGAGTCTGGGTAGACTCTTTGTTCTGTGTATCTTCTTTCTTCTCATCATTTTTACATTTAAATAAAACTCCCAGTAACTCTTGTGGAAATCTGCAGGTGGTTCATTACAATTTTCTCCCACTCTATCCTGTAGCAAAGGGGATAGTTTGCTATTTCTCACCCATGAATGCCTTTTGGATGGTTAAAAGTAAATTCTGAAATAACTGGTGGTAAGACTGACACATTTCCAACTTTATTTTATTAGTTTAATGTTGAAAGTTGAAAATCAGTTTCAAAATACGTTAAAGAGAAACCCACAAAACAATCTAACTCTAAAAAGGTTTTATATGTACCCAATTTATTCTGATTTTTTTTCAAATTTTGTCTAGTTTTAGGAGCAAGACAGCAAATTGCCCACATGTTCTCGGAACCAGGTATGCAAATATTTGCTAAAGAATGATAATCATTCTACTTTAAATTACATATTGCAGTTTGAAATGCCTATGAAATAAGAAGCATCTATTTCAATACAGAAAAGCATGTGCCATTAACTTTGCTCACACAAAATTGTACAAGGCAAAAAAAAAGTTCCCTTTTTAAATTTATGAGAAGACTCTTAAGTTTTTCAAGCACTTTGAAAGTAGCAACAAAATTTTTTAATAATTTTTCTTTTAACTTGCATTTCCCTGGCTTTGTCATCAACCTGCGTAACTGATCAGCCTCTTAAAGTATAAAACAGTTGAGTTTCCTCTTCCCTAATATAAAGAAAGCAAGAAGCTTAAAAATTGTTTAGTTGGCACAACACTAACTATAAATACGGATTACTTCCATCTTGATTCATGTTTGTCAACCCTGGTGGTCATCCGCCTCCCCTGGTGTTGCTGCAGATCTGGCTTCAATTCGTTTGTGTTCTCAGTGTTTTTTGTTCTGTGTTTTGAACTCCCACCCTGCTCTTGGCTGTGTCCGCACTGCACACAAGAAAAAGTCAGTGATGGACTCAAACACCAGCTTCTCTGCTGGGCTGCAGACTGAAGCCAAGTGGGCTTCTAATGTTCAAACTACAAAAGACTTTGTGGCTTTTTCTCCTGTCCACGTAGAATCTTCACATAACTCTTATCTATAATTAAAACAATAAAGAACTCAGGATTTGGAATCAGAACTATGTGACTCTAAATAAAATATTTGGTCCTCAAAGTTCCAAATGCTCTCAGGTTACTGTGAAGACCCCCAATTTGGAAAAGATAAAATACACAGAAAATTTGCAATACTAGTATTTATTTTGTAAACAGGCAAGGTTAGCCTAATTTTACCAATTTAATTTTTCAAGTATTATGTGGCAATTCGTTTCATACTTAGATAATTTTTCTGCTCTCTTTTTTCTCCCACAGTGATGATAGCTATTATCTTGGGGGCGATAGCTGTTATTGTTGGAGTCATCCTCTCCTTTGCAGTCTGTATCCGGCTACTGACAAGGGTGAGAATTCAATTTTTAAATTTTGCATTATGTTCTGATGTGAGCAATGTTAGATGAATTTGGTTTTTTGAGTAAAATTAAAGAAAATGACAACTATTTAAAGTTCGCGGTGTTATGTTTTGGTTCTGGGACTCAAACTCAGAACCTCATGCTTGCCAGGCAGCACTGTGCCACTGAACTATTTCCTCAGCTCTCCTGTTTTTCAACTGGACACATAATTGGATTGAGCTGCTTTGGAAGAATTTTTTTTTGCAACTGAATACTTCTGATGATCCTCCAATATGAATCTATCTTCTTTGTTCCCAATTAAAGATTCGCCCCAAAGTTTTTCTCTAATATGATTTAGTACCGTTTGATGGATACAAATGGAACAAATTTCTGCTTGTAGAATTTATGCACAAAATCTTTAAAATAAAATTATACATTTAGGTATCCTTAAAACTCTTCCTTTTTCCATGTTACAATTTATAAAACCAATATTACAAAGTCTATCCATAAATGCTCAGCGGGAGATTTTTTTATAAAATCAATAAAGCTGTTTTTAAGTCCATATGACATAGATTTACAAAGCAGGTAACTTTTGAATATGTTTAAGACACAGCATCAGAAATGATACTATGATACTGTCACTGGATCTATATCCTATATCCTAATTACTTAGTCATAGAAGTTTGGAACAGTAGGATTTTCATTCACTTTTTAAGTCTTATTTGCTGTGATTTATAGATCATGATCACTATATTCCCTTCACCAAGCTTCTATAGAGGGACAACCACTGTGCAATGGGGCAGCCATAAGAATGCCAGCAAATCTGCTCAACTTCTTGGTCTACTTTCTTTGTAAACTATGTCTATAAGGTGACTCCTGTAATCATTCACTTTTGTGATTGTCATTATTCCACACAAATCTTTCATTACACTTTTAAAAATGACAAATTTTGTTACAGATTAATAAATGCAGTAGTCTATTAACTTGAGACTTCTGTTGTGTGAAAGATTATGTAAGGGCTTGAATATGAGTTTCTTTCTCTTGTCTGCAGTATATATATTGGACAAAAACCATCTTCTGTTTGAGAATATACGGCAAACTGAATTGTTTTGTCTCTTGATCAGTATTCTAAATGCAAAAAAAATCAGAGAATTCATAGTGTCTTCATTTGTATACTTGTGTATTTATGAATTTTTCACTGCTAATTACTGCGTGAAATACAGAAGAGTTCATATACAGAGTCATATTGCACCTACTGAATACCAAATACTATTGAGAAATACAAATAGAAGTTTAAATTAATGTTTATTAATATCTATGAAAGAAATTTATTCCTAAACCACTCTATAAAGTGATTTTCAGTCGAAAAGTTTTGAAAAATATTTTTAATTGAAATATTTTGATTTTTAGTGCCTTTGATTAAAAAATTATGGTGCTAATATTTTTCTGTTGTTTATGTATAGAAATCTCCAATTAGCAAGCCACCTCCCTTGGAAGACACAGGCGAACCTTTAAATTCTGTTGAAGTAGTACATACAGGTTGGTATGAATATGTGCATTGCCTTTAGCTTTTTGGGAATGGAAATGAATTCATGACGATGTCTTTCTTTCTGGATTTTAACACAAGATGGCCAGTTAGTCTTTATTTGTATTCAATGCTACTACTATACTAATTTTAAAGAGGCTGTATTCCTTATCTTAAAAAAGTAGAGGTTGATTTTTTTGAGAAATAATCCAGGTATTTATATTCTAATACTAATTGTAAATATAAGCTGTAATAATGATGGGAGTCTCCATTTTAGCTGCAGGAGAGCAGTTAATGAAATCTGAATAGAGGCTTCTATCTCTAAATACTTAGCCAATCAAATTTACTGCATTCATAGTGGCCCTGGGAAAATCTCACCAAGAGTACACAATTCCGAGCCAACGTGACCGGAAGCATAACTTCAAGTACCAGCTTTTTGGGGGCAATGTCCACCAAGAACAACTTTGTAGAATCTAATGATCAGATAAAAGAGTTCTGATTCTGCTTTCTACAAAACTAATTGAAAATTTCCTCGTAACTGTTAATTATCAAGATAGATCTTACGTTCTGGAAATACCCAGACTCCAGTTGTAATGCTGGGTCAGACATCTAACATCAAAGAACTTGCTAAATTTTCTAGAGCTTGGCATCATAAAATCAAAGCTTGAAAGATCCACTGCAGCTCTCCATGTCTGCAGGATCTCATGCATCAGACTGTCTGGTCAGTTCTTAAAGCCTCGCAATGATTCTGATCCTAGGAAGCCCCTTCTGTTCAGAGTGAGTGGCGTAGCTGTGACTCTCAGCAAAAGGAATTCATAAAACTCAATCTGCAGGTTCTGAAAACAACAGAAGCTTTTCAAGCATCTACAAGATTCCCTTGATTTACTGAGGTTGCCTTATAATCAGACTTGCAGCTATTAAAAAAAAAACCTTTTAAGTATTCATTTTATCTATAGTCTTCCTTATTACACAATAAAATGTTTTGATGTGGTTTTTAGAATGGAGCAATTGCCATTCAAATCTTAATTTTTTATTACCTTACTTTCTATACATTTTCTGCAATTTATTCTGATGATAAAGCAAGTGTGTACTATTTCCTTTGTGACTTGTTTTACATATAGTCTTATATGTTTCTATGGAAGAGATCACAAAAATACACAGCACTTGAAATACAACAGTGGGTTAAAATACCCTTGGAAATTTAATTCAGTGAAGTGCACCAAACATGTATTAAATGTTTGCTGTGGGCACCACACTCACGGTATAAGCAGCAGTGGAATCTCTGTCTTTAGAAGATGAGAGTCTAACAGAGGACACTGGAGTGTGGTCATTGCAGTGAACAGTTCTACGGGAATGGAGGTGACAGGTACCGCTTGCAAAGGATTTGGAGATGGAGTCACATGATGAGTGGTAAAGAGCAGAGGGATGTAACCTAGGGCAGGCAGCGGCAGGACAGCGTAACAAAGCCACTGACGCAGGCAGATGGTGGTTACCCAGGAATCCTGTGCCTTCCTGCATCTGTAGGATTAATGTTCCAGTTCTGTGTTGATGTCTCAGCTCCAGTATATGTAAAGCCAGTAGAAGGTCAAGTGAAAAACCAAAAACCAAAAATACCCTCAGGTTCACTTAATTTCCCAATATTTATGTAAACTAAATTATTAAAAACTATCTTAGTAAGTGAGTGAAAGGTGCTACGGAGCCTCACCTCATGGGAAATGCCAGAAAACACACAATTACTGAAGGTGCTTTAGTCTATTAAGTGTATTGCTCTTAAGTAATCTACAAGACGATTCATATGCGGTTAGAAGTACTATGTCATCCCAATGAGAATTTGAGACATCAGGAAATAATTCAGGGATGGACTGTTCTAACCTCTTTGAACTTGGACGTGGTTGTTTATGCTTAGTGGAAATGAGAATAAATGAATCTGACTCAGTTGCCCATTGTGGCAGCTACAAGTGGGCACACTAGTCCGTTTCTCACAAGGAAGTTTGGAATACAGAGTTCCCATGGCATCCAAATAGCACAAGATTAGAAAACGTCTCACTCCTCTCAGAGCAAAGGGTCTTTCCATTGCTATTTTGCACTTGCTGGGGCATAAACATCAATCTAGCATACATGTAACATCAGTCCAGTTTTCTAACCGGGAAGGTGAGGGTATGAGTTACAATGCAAGAGACCTGCTCAGTGCCTTCTTGTATCTGCTAGAATCAGAGAATTCAGCTGTAAGTTTCTGTGCAGACTTCTTTTAAAAATTATTCCTGAAAAATACTTTATAAACTTTGGATGTTGCCTCAAATTCAAGCACTCATATGTAATTTAACTCATTTATTTACTCTCAGTTTGTGCTGTCAGTGTTTCATATCAAAGTGAAGCACAACCATTTGTTTTCTGTCTAAAGTTTCTGGGATACATTTTCTGAACTTTTTCTGTGTCTTTATTACAAATAATGTCCAATACAGCATCTATGTAACTGGATACCTTTCATTTATTAGTAGCTTCATTCAAAGAGAACCTAAAGACTGAAATATCCTAAAATTTGTGTAATAATTTCCTGTTGTGTTTGAAAATGTCTTATACTACTTTTCTAATGCGTCCCCTCTGATGCTTTACAGAAGAGTGATCAATGAGAATGTGCTCACCAAGCAGAATTGTGGAGAAATTCAACCAAGACACAAGACTTCAGCCAATCAAAAAATGAATCTGGGAATTGGGCACTTCAGTAAATTTTGTAACTGCCTAAATTGTACCTCTTCAGGAAGCAAAAGTTCATTACAGTGAGTTCCAAAGACTCAACCATGGAAAAATATCTCTGCTCACGAATGTGTCAAGATAAAGAACACGTATTTCCTCACATGCTTTTGTATTAGCATAATTTTATAATTAGTTGAGTAGAAATTTTGACTCAAAATTTCAGTTGAGTTGATCTATCTTATTTTATTTTATTCTATTGTATTTTAATAGTGGTGCTGTAAAATGTAAGGCTTGTGACACCTCCATGCAATCTAAGTTATCTTCTCATTCTATATTTTTAAGTTCTCCACAATATTAAATAAGTTAAAGGAATATTTATTAAAAGGATTTATTTTCCTCATTGCTCAAGAGGCACAATATTGTATTACACTAGAGATGCTGACATTTTGTTGCCACTGATTAAACTTGTGCTTGAAAATGCCATAAATGTAAATTATATATAATGGCACCTACATTCACTAGTGCATAAATCAACGCAAAAAGGTTTTGCCATTAAAAAGATGAGACATTGACTATACAATTAGCCCAGGTAAAATAATTTGTCTGGCAGTGTTGCCCTAACTCCTTCAAGGCACTGACTAAGCCACTGTGTTCCCCTGAAAGAGTTATCAACATACATGGTCAGAGTATCTTGCAAAAGAAAGAGGATTAACGACTTTCAAAAGAACTTTAACAACTCTAAACAGACCAAGATGTACAGACTTTACATGCAGGAGAATTCTTTAGTAAGTCATTCTGTGTTTTTACTTAAATTTTTTAATGCTTCTAGGTCCACTCTACATTCTCTTGCCAATAGAGCTTTAGAAGCTTTTGAATGATTCAAATGATGTTTCTAGACATTAACTCCTTACAACTGTTACTCATTTGTAAAGGTACTTAATATAAATATATTTACCTTTCAAAGAAAAAAATCCTGTGATATCATTAATAATAATAATCCATATGGTTTCCCATTGTTGTGTGATAATTAAATAATTATATGTACATGTTTGGGTCTAGAAATAAATTTAACTCCAAAAAGTTTAAAAAATCTAAATCTTACCATACTTGTATGTTCAGGGAAACATTTTATACTAAATTTCTTATTTAATGTAAAGAATCAAAATGAGAAGAGAACATTTCTGTTAGGATATGTTTTTTTAAAGTAGCTTCAAAATAAATTATTAGATTACTAAAAGTGATCCAAGTGTGAAGGTAATTTTAATTGTACTTTTTAATAAACATAAAATGTTCTGCTAAAGACCATAGACTAATCTTGTCTCTGTAGTAATTCACAAGTTGAAAACAACAAGAGATTAGTGGAGTATTCACTGTCAAACAGAGCTACAGAATGTCTACAGTAATTAAATTACACATTGTTTAAACTTCTTTGAACTTTTCCTTATACTTTCTCTGTATTTCTCTCTGCAACTTTCTCCATTTAAATTTGGTATTTGTGGGGTGAAATGACTTTTACTTTCTTTGTATTTTTTAAATAATTAAATAAAAAAAATCTAATAAAGAAATCTGTCCTGTGAATGCAAAATAGCCCTATGGATAATTCAGGTTAAATTTCTTAAGATTGGGTACTAGGATGGGAAAAGGTGGTGATTTGGTTACAATTTTTGTTCCTTATTGCTGGGACTCAGCCAAGGTCTAGATGACAGAAAAATGCATAGGAATGATTGAGGGACACTGTGGAGAAACAATATGAAGAGACCAGAAACAGTGAACTGAGCGGGGGCGTCTCAATGATGATAATCTATGGTGAAAGAGCACATTATGGTATATTCTAAGCCTTTTTCCCATCAATTGTAGCACATATCTCCAATGAAACTCCTAAAAGCCAAGAATCATTCAAATAAAAATAAACAACATGCTCTGCATCATGCATGGAACTATTACTGCGTCTAAGCCCTGCTCACCTTTACGCCTTGGGTTCTGTTTCGCTGGCATTGCTGCTGGGAATGGCAGAATCACACTCGGCTTCTAGACTTCAATACAACCTCTGAAGCTTTGGAGCATTTTACCTATTTTGTAGGGTGACAGTCATCTAGATTTAGTCCTATGATTAATCATGATTCCTTAGACCACAAGCTTTAATTCATTTTTGGAACTTCTGAGGGGCTACCAAAACTTCTTCTTTATTTTGGAAAAACTTTTGAATATTCAAAATGGCATCTTACACGGTAACATCAGAAAGGTTTAAGCAGGCGTGCTGTAGAATGGAAATCAATTTCGGAGCCCCAGTTTAAATCCTGTTTTTGAAAGTGTAGTTTAATTTTATCTATCTTTTGCACTGATGATTGGTCAGGCTAGCCCGTGCTGAATAGGTGCTCTACCATTGAGCAGCACCCCCAAACCCTAAACTCTCATTATTTATTCATTTAACTTCCATTTCCTTATCTTTCATATGAAGGTTACAATAGTTAATTAACTACGTGGATTAGTCAGTTTTCCTGATGCTGAACACAATACCTGACATTCATAGGTTGAAGGGTTGACTTTAGATTATGTTTCTAGAGGATTTACTCCACAGTTAACTGGCTTGAAGGCAGGAGCACTTTTGCAGAAGGGCATGGCAGCACAAAGCTGCTTAACTCATGGTATCTGAGGAGCAGATAAAAGACTCAGAGAGGAAAGCGTGAGTGAAGGACCACTCATGATGCTGAAGACCAAGACTCCATGACTACCAGGACACTCCAGGAGCATGTACGTGCAATCTTCTAAATGTTTTTTAATCCAATAAAACTGACATATCAGCACCAGTTTAGAATCCTATAGAAAATTCACTTTAACTATGCAATAGAAATATTTCATCAAGGTTCATATATAGGTTTCTTTTTTGTCACTTCATTTTTGTTCTGCAAAATTAAATAACCAATAATCTTTAGTTATTTTATATCACAATATAATTTTTCATTATCTGAATTAAAAAAGAAATCAGCTGTCTTAGAATAAGTTGAAAGAGTAGTTTTGCTTTACAGACAGTCTTCACAGAAGGGAGAAATCTTATTTTTTTCACATTTAGCATTATAATTGTATTAGTCAGTCTTCCTGTCACTGGGACAGAACACTTGATACCTACAACTTACAGGAGAGGTTCACTTGACTCACAGTTTCAGATAGCTCAGTAAATGGTAAGCTCCTCAGCTCACGGCAGCCAGAAAGCAGAGGAAACAAAAAGAGCCAGAGTGAGAGACATTCTCCAAAGGCACTTCTTCAGAGACTCACCTCCTCCACCGGGGCCCCTCCTCCTACCAGAACATGGAGCTTGATCCAGTGAAGTTAGCACCTGTATGATCCAATTATCTTCCCAAAGTCCCACTTGTGAAAGTGAAGCACAGTTTATATTTCAACTATAACAAGACTCACAGTGGACATCTGTAATTTGAAAACAAATATTTCTGCCTATTAATTCTGACCTGCTCCTTTCTCCTTTTGAGAAATGGTTGCCAAGTATGAGGAAGTTTAGGCTTTTATGAGATAAATTCTCACAATCTGTATTTAGCAGCCAATAATGGAACCACATGCAAATTAAGTATTGTGCAACTCTTAAGTAGATAAACAGTATAAACAATTTGCATTTACCTCCAAAATTCTTCAGTTAGAAATCATTATTGTATATTAAAACATTTAGACAAGAGAATCACTGATTCCATTGACTTTAAAGTCCAAGAAATGTGCCCATTCTCTTTAAAATATATTCTCTTCTGAAAGCCTCTTGTGTAACATCAGGCTTTCATCTGGATATGCTGTCTCTTCTTCCCAAAAACTTCCTTGTGACCATAACAATGCACTTATTTCATTGTATTGTCTGCATAAATACAGGTATTATTATTCTAAGGCATTAGTAGAAACAGCCTAGAAAATTCTTTTCTTCTTTCATTTCTTACTATATCACTAGAGTGCATTCATGCACTCAATATCTCCTCTTCTAAATTTATTTTAAGTACAAATTATATATATACACGGAGCTCTGACGTATGTTAAATAGTGTTTTAATGCTTCATTTCATCCTCATAACGATCCATTCATATAGGTGCTGTTTTGGTTCTCACACTATGATAAAGAAATTAATGCACACAGAGATTAAGTACATTGAGTTCACCAAAGTACTTAACTCCTAAGTAGTAGAGATAGATTTGAATCCAAGAGATCAGTATCAGCATCATTTTCTTAACCACTGTACAGAAGTGCCATGTAAGACATTTGCAACTTTCTCTAGGAAAGGTAGACAAAACAATTCTTTTAATATGACTGGAAGTGTCAGAAAACTACCAAAGCAGTGGAAATTTATGGGTCCATGATCCTAAAGAAAAGGAAATCTTTGAAAGACGAGAACTATATTTGGTACTATATTTTCCCTCCATGCAGTGGGCAATTCCAAAGAAAGAGCTGAGATAATAGAAAACATAGCAGGACTTTGGGTAAGTTGAAGGGGCTGGAGGTGTGAGTATTGGAAGAAGACTTCATTTGCTTTCATCACTATGACAGAATAACTGAAATAATGAGTTTAAAAGAAGAAATACTTAACCCTTAGTGTATGGCTTTAGTGTATGGTTCCTAGAACCTGGCCCTTTGGGGCCTGAGGTGTTATGACATTATGATACAAGCATGTGGTGGAAGAAACCTGTTCACCTCACAGTGGTCAGCAGGGTGGAAAGATTCAAAGTCCCAATATTCCTTTGAAGGCCATGTTCCTAGTAACCTAACTTCTCCTGCCACCTTTTAACAACACTGCAGCCTGGTGACCAAGCCTTTATTAAATGATCTCTTATAAGAAGGACCCATCAGAGAAGAGGGCATTGGTGGGTATCACAGGGTTTCAATAATAGCTCTCAGAGGGCTGTCAGCTAAGTCAGAAAGGAACTGGCAATAGATAGATCTCTACAAATGATGGTGCTTTGCACCTTCGCAATTCCTTTTACATTGAAAGTTAGTTTCTTGATAGCAGCTAGTGCAAATCTTTTAAAGAAACCAATTACAAAATACAGATCCTCAAGTATTTCCATTTTGAAGAATGTGTTTTAATAAAATAACAATGTCTGTTAAATTGTTTTTGTAATTTATTTTATATATTAATTGCAGCAGGTAACAGCAAAATATACAGAATGAAAATGGCTTAAACATTCGGCAGTTTGGTAGCCATCAGCATGTCTGCAAAAATTCACTTGTGTGTACATTAACAAAATAAACTATTATGTAGAAATAAAAATTGTGTCAGTGGACTTTGTTTACGTGTCAAAATGCAATACCTTAAACAAAAATATAGTTACATATATTTAAAAAGTCAAAATAAATGTGCACAATAGTCAAGAATCTCTTCCTTCTTGTTGCTATTTTATAGGCAGTGCTGCTGGTTTTCATTTGCAGTGTAACACTGCTAGCTCTCTTCGAATATCCCCGAGCTAGGGCTATACTTCAAAGCTAACCACTGGGGACATTTTGGTGTTGTATCATTAACTGTGCCTCCAAAATCAGGTGTTCTTTTGAGTGTGCTCAAAATATGTTCTGCCACTCTGCAGAAATCATCTCTGAGAGCTGAAGAATAAATGTTTCAAAGACAGAGAAAAATAGTAAGAGGTGTCTTTCCTAATGCATCACTCAGAAATGTAATCTGCATACCTTGGGAGGAATATGATTTTACTTCTCAAATGTGTCATTTTTTAAAATTAATTAATTTTATTGGTACTGGGGGATTTATATTGGTAAGTTATTGTTATATTAAACATATCAGTTTGGTGTAGTGTTAAGAGTGGATGAGCATATGATATTTTATCAGATCAATAAATTTTAATTTCTCACTTAAACTCTACTTTGAAAAACCAGGGTATTTCTCCTTCTTAGCATGTTGGGCACTGTTAGCAGACTCATCTCCTAGAAAATCATGCATCTCTTTCTTCTCCAAACTAAGTTTGCTCCAGGAAAGAGCAAATACATGTGTAAATACATGTGTAATTATGATGTAAAAATAGAGGTTATTATAAAACACATATCAACCATTGAGCCATAACAGAGAAAGAGAATCTCTGGCAAACATTGTCAAAACTTCTTTCCTGGAAATAGAAGAAGGGCTCAGTGTTCTCCAGGAGTGGTAACTGTAATTTGAAAGTTTCTCCCTCGGTCATTTACCTTGGTAGTCACATCAGAAATGTGTATCAGTGGGCTCTTATTGTGAACACTACACAGAACACATTTCTTAATGAAGGTAGGGATATTGTATAGAAGAAATAGACATAGACTTTTCTAGTCAAGCTTGTGGTTACTTTGACAATACACATTTATTACAAACTTAAGTGACTTTTAGTAAATTTGCTTTGTCAGCTCCATTTGCCAGTAACTATATCCAAAATTATTTCTGAAACACATTTCTAAATCTGTTCATTTTTTAATACTTGAATCCATCTTTGCATCAAACATAATAGCAGCTTCTTTGAGGCATTTGAAATTTAGAGCTAAGATCAAAAACATTATTTTTGATGTGATCCTAGCCATCGGCTGGGTGCTTTCAGTTGATGAGAAGCATTGATGTGTATTTTTCTTCTAAACCTCTTTCAGTGTTTTCTTCCACTGTTTTAGGTCCAGAAGGAATTGCTTTCTACAACATCCTGTGATTAACTTCTTGTTGAAAATCAGTGAGTTGTTTTGAGTTAATATCTTTCTTAGAATATTGTTAAACAAAATAAGTAACCATAAGCAAATATTAAAATTTGAGTTCTTTCTAAATTTTGTCCTAAAACATAAATAGGGAAGACAAGTAGTAATCTTTCTAAATTATTGTAGAAATATCTCACTAAATTACTCAGCATATGTGAACAGACTGCTTTCCAGTGTTTAATATTTAACATATTGTCACTTAACACTCAGACACTAACCTAATATTTTGCATGCTAAATATTTAGTTAAATAGCAAACGTATTTCTGAATTAGACAGACTAAGTGCTTTGGTCCAAAATTTAAGGACTTAGCACAATTGAAGTTGATTATTTTGACAACATGGCTGTCCACTGTGAACCCAGAGTCGGGAGGAGGAGAGATTTACAGTCAGCTGTTCAGGGACTTAGTCCTCAGACTGCCAAAGGCATCTTGGACATCAGATTTCCAAACAGCCAGTAGCAGAGGAAAATAATGGAACATTGCTTATTTATGGTTTTCTAAGCCACACTATGGTACAAGCGGCAGCCTTTACCCACATACCAGGGTCTGTGGTACTTCTGTGCATGACCATCAAAATGCCAGCACACAGGCAGGGTTGCAGCCACTGCTTTTGGTGACACATTACATACGCTGTGACTGCTAGCATCTTTCTTGCTCTTCCCTGTGCAGGGATTGTACCTGAACTAGTGTTTCTCCACTAAGAATGATATTTCCTTTAGATTTCTTAAGTTGTTTTTGATTGTTTAAGAAAATTCTTTTTTTCATTGCTTATAGATTTTTTCTTCATAGTTACTGAAGCCCGTTTTACTTTTGTTTCTGCAACTACAGAGAATCTGTGAGTTTAAATTTTCCTTTGTCTTTTAGTTATTATTTGAACACAACAGTATCTAATTTCAAAGCAGCTGTTTTTCCACCACAAAATGATCTGCTAATGCTCATAACAAGTCTCTAGACATTATGGAAATGAAAATGTGGTGAGAAAGGACAGTTAAAGAGAAAACTCAACGCCCACCACCAGGGAGATGCCACAAGTGCATAGGAGGAGAAATTGGTGGGGGTGAGATGGAGGACCCTATTCATTCGCCTATGAGTTTGAAGCAAGACTCAAGGGTGAACATGAGAGGTAGGAACCCAGAATCAAAAGTATATGAGGAAGACATAAGAAAAACAAGGCAGATGGGGAAACAGGCTGCAACCAGGATATAAATTGTATGGAATAAACTCTGAGTCTAGAGTCCTCTTGGCCTTAAACATTTCACCTAGTGACAGTAAAGAATAAAAACAAAATGACAACAACAGAAGGGAGAGCAACACATCAATAGTTAATAAAGATCTGGAAAACAAAAGGCAAACAAAAGAGTGTTGACTGGCGTGATTATAAAGGAGAAAGTGATTTGCACAATAGTATTTCCCTCAAAATTCACCAAGCTCCCTGGAGAACACCAGAAGGCCTGTTCAAGGGAGTGTTCCCAGGCCAGGAGGGGAGCAGCAGAGAGAGAAAGCAACAAGGATTTGTAAAAAAACAGTGCAGAGGTTGCAAAGACAGATTTTAGGGGCAAATTCTGCCACTTACAGGAAGTGAGGCCATGAACGAGTTAGTTAACCTGTAGTAGGATTCAGTTATTTTTATTTAGAGTATAAGGCAATAAGAAAAGCGGTACTTTCTCCAAAACCATCCTGTGAGTCGGGGTGACATTTAAAATGGTACCTGGTGGACGATTTGCAGTAACGATTGTTATTATAATCTCATAAAAAATACATTTGCTATTTGGAACATTACATGTCCCTTTTCCTCATCTTTGCCTCTCCACTAGTCTCTGGCATGAACCATTGTCCTTGTTACTTATAAATAAAAGTAAACTAACGCAAAAGATTTACAGGTATGCAGTCCTATTTGTCATTTCAGTTCCTTTTGAAATTTAAAGCTGATTACTATGGGATCAGTGAGACAGAGTGAGGGCTGAACAAACCAACGCCAGCAATAAACACACAGAAGAGCAATGAGGCTGCCAGGACCAAATGAAATCACATGTGGGGGGATGTGGAAAGGGAAAGTTACAGAACAGTGAAGATCCAGCCAAGCATTTCAGGCCGCTGTCTGCTGAATCTACACTGTGACTAAAAACATGCAGAAGACCAAGTGTATATTATACTATGAGATTCTCTAGGAACACACTGAATTTTGCTCGTATTTTGAGGATCTTTGGCTGGCTTCCACTCGTGTCTATTTTATGCCCATTTTAATTCACCTACCTGGAATCCACAGGCACAACTGTAAGAACACACAGAGCAACGGTGTAGTCTATGTATGTTTAGTTACAGAGAGATTCTACATTAAGAGCTAATTGTTAGTCTGTTCATGAGAGAGACAGAGACAGAGACAAAGAGTCTAAAATGTTTTCAGAGCCTAATTTTTGATAGTAAAATTATAGCTAACTTTGGTGTTTTTGTTTTTAAACTATTTTTTAAAACTTCTTAACTATCTACAGTAAGTCTATATTACATTTGAATGTAAAAGACACACTAGGAGTTATTTATTTTTTCAAAATTAAAAAAAAAAAAGGACTACCAAAGCACATATCCCCATTAAAGAGTCTACAGGAAGTTTACTTACAGTTGGCAAAACTGCTTGTTCACAAGTATGGGATTATTTGACTGTGTCCAGTGTCTAATAATTTGTTATTGTGTAATTGTGACTTACAGACAACTTTTTCAGTTCAGTTTAGAAGAGAGTTTTAGTCTTGCAAAGATCACAGGGGTGTGCCCTGGAAGGATATATTGTCGTCCGGTTCTCTGCCTTCTGACTGCCATGGGGTGGGTGACTGTGTCCCACCAAAGCCCTTCCACAATGACTTGGTTGAACTTAGACAACCATGGGCTGAAATTTGAGCCAAAATAACCTTTACGGCCTTTAATCTGTGGGTATTAGGTACTCAGTCTTAGAGGGGCCATATTGACTAAGACATTAATGTTTCCAAATATTGTCAGCCATGTAACAATTATTTGCATTCTCAGTGTAAATATAACATCTTAATACTGGAAGCAACCAGTTTAATGTAAATCTCATTTGATGTGAAGCAATTAAATTATTTCTATACCGACTAAGCCCTAACTATTTTAAATTTCTCAGATCAAGATTAAAACACAGGAGTACCTAAAGGAAAGTAAAATCATTTATCCCTACTGAGAATGTCTGAGCTGGAAAAGGGTAACAGCCCTGCATCTTGTATCCTGGCCCTCATTTCCTGTACTCCTTCCAGTGCAAAGTTATCAGTCATCTTTCTAAAGCATAAATGCGATCTTATACTTTCTTTGCTTAAAAGTTTCCATTCATCCCTGGTCCCTATGCTCCTCAAAGGTCTGAGCTACCTACCTACACATCCAATCACTGATCTCCCACCCCTCCAACTTTCTCCTTGTGTTCGAGGTTCCAGCCCCTGAACTTTCCCCCGAAACTCTGGCTCACCAGGCTTGCTCTTTTCTCAGGAACTTTTTTCTATTTCTTTTCCACCTTTTGCCTCATATCATTTCTTAGCTACCTCCATATTAGTCCTGTCTTCCATCTTCAAAGAAAAGGTTTTTTTTTTTTGTCTGATTAATTTATAGGTATCCTCAAAGTCCAAAATAGTTAGTAAGATATAGTACAAGTCAAAGAAATTTTGTTGAATGAGATAGACTTTGTCATCCTATCTAAGGTAAAACAGTTTTGTTTTCTCACCTTCAATTTCTATATTGCTTCCTTCCTTTTTTCTTTATAGCACTTAATTCCTGGGACTCTTTATTTGCATAACTAGATATTAACATGTCTCAATTCAGTAGGATTAAAAAATTTAAATCTCTTGTTTATGCTGTGTGTATTATATCTCTCCTATTCCTTATTCTGCCCTTTTGAGACATAGTAAGATTTCTAGTTTCTTTTATTATTAACTTTGAGTTTCAACACAACAACTTCATCTCCTATTGAAAGTTTTACAAGCTACCTTCTTTCTTCTAAGTGTTAGCTCCTTTGAGATTGGGGCCAGAGAAAAAGAATCAAGGAAGGGATATTTTAAAACTTACCTGTCTGGATGGAGTCCTCTTCTTGGTGGTCGTGGCTGCAGACTGGATCTGCACAGGCTGATCATCTCTGGACTTGAAGTCTAAAAGCTAGATCTCTCGAAGGCTTACAAGGAGTCTCAGAAGACTCTGCCAACTGATGAGAATTCAGTTTCAGTTCTGACACTTCCCCTCTTGAGCAATCATCATCATCCAGCTTTTCTCTGAATGCTTTAATTTCTGGGTATCCATTTGGTAGGGGAACAGCGTTTTTGGATAAGATCCCAACAAGGTAACTCTTCTGGCATGTTCCATTTGAGCCTTTGGATATTCAGACAGCCTTACACATCAAATGGATGAAGTATAGATGCTCAACTATTTCCTTTCAATGAGCCCTGCCATCTAACCCCAATCTTCATCCCCCTACTAATACAGAAAGAGTAACATAGAAGCAAAGAGCTGTCTGAACCGTCTTACAATAGTTAACAAAATATAATTTCACCTTTCTGCAGGAATCTTTAATCTATAAATGTTTCTACCAAGGCATCCCTTTATTCTAGCCACTTAGATTTTGGAAATAGACATTTGTTCCTCTGCAGGTCATTGAAAAGGATTCCCCACCACCCCCGAAGTCTCTTTCCATCCATGTTCTTCTCCTTGCATGATCGGGCCAGTAGAAAGTCGAGTTCTGGAGAGTCCAAGGACCACTTCAAGGAGATCTGACCCCAGCATGAAGAGCCACTCAGTGGTTCTCTCTGGAATGAGACAGTTCTCTGTCCCTCTTCTTTTCAGCTGGGAACTCTTAGTGACCAATTACAGAAGAATAGGTGTTTAAATCACTCTTATCAGAGGGAGGACTATGTCTCTGTAATAGAGACCAAAAGAGAGAAATTATTCAGTTAATCCTTGCAGTAAATACAGACTAAACAGAAAGGTTTAGACATCTTCTTAGACTTACAAAATTATACCAGATAAATTTAGTAAGTCAAGTCTTATAAAATGTTTATTATATTGCTTTACCAAGTAACTTGTTCAAAGTTGTTCTATATTCTGACCAATAAACTTGCATTAAACTTTTAAATGCACATATATTTCAAGATGGCGTTAATTTAGTTTCAGTCTCGGCTAGGTTTCAAACAGAAATTTTTAAAATGAGGAAATTCTTGAGTATCTGTAAAACTTAAAAAGATTATTTTTAATATAATAGCTGATGAGCTGAGGCTGTGGTAAATTCTTGTTTATGTTTTAGTATTAGAACTTGGAGTGACCTTTTAAAAACTTTTGCCTATATGTTCTGGTATTTCCAATATGCTCATACATTTCCCCTCTAAAAATTAAGACATCAAAATCTTACAGGAAAGATGCATGTTGTGATATTGTTTCTTAGTATGTCACCCCACCACGAACACACACACACACACACACACACACACACACACACAGACACATGCACACAATCTTTTTATTGAAGAAGACTGATATTTTTATCTCTGTCATTAATATTTTTAGGAGGCTTAAGGGAAATGGGTATGCAGACAAACTGAAAATAAACTTACTCCCATAAAGCCAAGGAAGACATTTAAATGAGATGAATAAAATGGAATGAAATAAATGACTATTGGCAAATCCAAAGGAAAATGACTAAAAGGAAATGGCATTGAAAGATGGCATCTAAAGAGATAATGCATCTTGTCCTCAGCTCAGGGCTGTTTCATCTCATTATGCAAAGACTGACTCAAGCCATGCTTGAGAAATGGAAATTTTAGGACTGATAGAGGAAATTCTGGCAGGAAAATGTCATGTGGCAGTGTCTACAGACATCATGATTGTCAAACTGCTGAAGGAGGTATAATAGGCATCCAATGGACAGAGGTTAGGGGTCATAGGACATCTCATCTCCACCCAATCCAATATTAACATCATAAGAATTATTCAGTCAGAATGTCAATATTGGCACAACTGAAGGATAAATATGTGCCAATAGCAAGGAAAATTCTGAAAATGCAAAATAAAGAATGAGAGACTACCCAGCAAATTTTCCTACATAATACAAACCCATGTTAATTAAGTAATACTTGAAAGAACATAGTATGGTAAAGGCATGAATATTCATATAAGTGTAATATAACAAAGAACTCATTTACAGACCTAAATATATATAATAATTTAGTCATATAAGAAAACTGGCTTTTCAAATCAGAAGTTGTTACATACTGAAGAGGAAGAAATTTAATTTCTACTAATTCTTTATCATATAAAACATTTCACATTACTAAGAATGAGATATAAAATCAAAGGCAGGAAAGGAATAATAGTAAATATGGATTGAGGCTTTATTATCATCATTTAAAGATTCCTTTTGCAGATGCACAGAAATTCTAAATAAATATAGCAATTCTATTATTAGATAGACTACGTACAGAGCATGTTGTTGATACATACTTGCTCAGGCTTAATGTAGTAGTAAAGAAATAAGTAAATGCACTATAAATTCACTAATAGACACATATTGCCTACAGGAAGATTCTTGCCAATTTAAGGGATTGAAATAAAGGAAATGGAATAAGATGTTTGTGCAAAATAGCCACTGAAGTAAAGTCAGGAAATTCCTGGCATGCCAGAGTTGCTCTTCATCCTGACCTGGGTGGAGGGTACACAGTTTGGTATCCTTGGAGATGAGTATGTGAAAGAAAAACTTTTCTGAGCTCTGCCTTTGAGATTAGTGCCATTCACACCTCATATTGCACATGTGCTGTATTTCAATCAACAGATGAAGAGACTGTAAAGATATTAAAAGTTGCTGCAGCTACATTGACATCAGACAAAATAGATTGATGAGTAAAGTATTTTCAGAGATAAAAGAGTTCTGGGCTGTTTCATCTCATTATGTAAAGACTGACTCAAGCCATGCTTGAGAAATGAAACTGACTGCAAATCAGACTGCAAACCTAGGAAGTGACTGCAAATCAGAACTTGGATAACTTTGATAAAACAACACAAAACTTCAAAATAGTAAATATGTGATTTAGAAAGACTAAGATCTAAGGAACTACAAATGAACCTCAGAAGTTAGGAAAAGGACAACGAAAACCAAAAGAAAAGAGAAGGAAATGACAGTAAAGTCAATAACACAAAAGATGAAGTGAGCTGCCTGGACGGGAAACCAGCTGGAGGGAAACTCACATTGCTAATGTGAGCCAGAGGGTCGCATAGTCAGCATGAAACCAGGCAAACACAGTGATTTCCAGTGAGGGTTAGCACTGGGGAAAAGTAATAGCAGAAAAAAGGGAATGAACAAAACAGAGGTGAGTTCCTCCACAAGCTTGTATCCTGGAGGACTTTCAAGCCCCAGGGTATCCCTGAGACCAAGAGGCAGAGTGGAGTCTGGGGGAAGACGAGATGGCTGGAGTTTGCAAGACAACCCTGCACAGAGAGCTCTAAAGAAGTCCAAGTCTCAGTAGGTGAGAAACTGGCTGTTAGCCATAAAAGCATTGTAATAACCAATATAAAAATCTGATCTTAATGTGATCCAGGTCTTAATATTTTTTGGGGGTGTTACCAAGGATCAAACTCACAACATGGCACTTGCCAGGCAAGTGCTGTCACCAATGAGCTAAATTCTCAGTCCAGGGGTCTTAATTTTCTGTTAGAATGTGAGATACAGTAAATAAGTCTCACTTGGCACTGAAATACTGTAACCTTCCCACAGGCTGCTTCATTCTTTGTATCACTTTTTGACTCTTTGAAGGGAAGTTACACACATGGATAATTTATGCTTATAACTCAGGTAAAAAGGAATTTAGAATCTTATAAGATGACTTTCATTCAATGAGACAGTTTGTTCTACCTTCATTGGGTAATTCTGGAAACCATTAAACACTCACAATCATGGAAGAAAAGTGAGCCTGGTTCAGCTTTAGCAAAGCCTTTTTCCTACTGGGGTCAAAGGGATTTAAGATTGAGAGTTGAAGATTTAAGGGAAAGAACCCAGTCAATGTAGTTAATATTCTCAACAATTTCCTAAGTTTTCTTTTATTCTATTTTTACTCACTGCAATAAACCCTCAGGTGTCAGTACAAACTTTTTCTAACTGATATTTTTCAAGGATGAGAACAAATGAAGGAAAAGGAAGACGTTTTAGGAAATAAGATACTATTTTTTATTTCATTACTGTCATTAGTGACAGGTAAGAATCTCAAATGCATATGAGAATATGAATGGACCACCACTTGCAGTTTTACTGATTTTCCTGATTGATTTCCCTCAGTTCTATAAGTGTTTGTAAGAAAAAGAAAAAGAGAAAGTCATGCATGTAGATACAGTATTTTTACAGAAAAATTTCTGTGAACAGGAAAAACAAATAAAATTTAGAATGTAGCTAACCATCTATTAAAATATATTGATATCATTTTTATATTTTACGTATCACCCCAGTCAAGGGATGTTAAAGAAAATAGGGAGGCCAGTGGCATTTCCATTTTCCTGGCCGAGCTGACTGTACTATTTACCTCCAAGCATTCTGGGAGCGATTTTGATCAAGAGTAGAATAAACAGTCCTCGGACATCTTTTCAGAGGGAGTTAAGGGGAAGAGAAAGACGGGGACCAAAGGTGAGAAATGAGGAGGCTCCTCAGCTCTGGGCTGGGACAGTGGAGAAATGAGTTGTTTGCTCCCCAGGGTTGAGTTCAGAGGTCTCCCCATAGCCACCACCACAGCTTGGAGCTGTCTTTGAGCAGAGCTGCAGCTCACTCTCTGAGTGAGGCAGGAGAAGTCTGAGTCTTTCCTTAGCAACAGGAACCTCTTCCACCTCTTCTACGGCTGATTTACCATGATAACGTTTATTGGTTTCAAGGTTGACTTTTGGAGACCTTCCCAGATTTAGCCCCATGTGATTACATACACAGTCACAGGCACAGAGTGGCTTTCCTAACTATTTTCCCGCCTCTGTTGTCAAGACTGTCACTCCACCCTCATCTAGGAAAGTTCTCCTTGGCTTTTTCTGCACTAGTCACCCTTTCCCAATCGCCTATACTCCTGTTTACAGTGTGGTTTGCTTAGGATTTTCCTTCTTACTTTCCTTCCATGCCTCACCTTCCAAGCCCTCGCTACATGATGTATTTTATTTTGTTTTATTATCAGTCCCCCTAACACAGTAGTTTTGAAATCAGGGACTAAGCAAGTAACTGATTAGTTAATTTATAATATAGTATCATCATATAAAGATATTTACATATGTTTCTAAAAGAAAACATGACAATTACATAATGAAGAATGATATTCTTGTTATTAATGTATTAATATTAACAATAATAAACAAGTGGAGAATAATAGATGATTATAGAAATCACATAATCTCTGTTAGCAATCTAAAACTAAAAGCCAAATGTTTTTTCCATAGAATATTGTTCCCCAGATGTCTACTTCTTTTCTCTTTCATATTTCTTTTTTTCTTTTCTTTTCTTTTCTTTCTTTCTTTCTTTTTTTTTTTTTTTTTTTTTTTGATACAGGGGATCAAACTCACAACCTTGTTCTTTAAATATGCTCTTTAAAAAGTTTTGAGGGGGATTCCCTCGAGCATGCTGAAGAAAAAGCACAAAACAAAATAAGACAGTTGAGCCTCAGCCTGCAACCCCTTTTTCCTAATAAATGTAGTGCTCTCCTCAGCCCTCTCTGCAAACTGCCCTAATGAGAGAAAGCCACCTTGGTAAGGCACAGCCCCCATGGCAGGGGGCAGTTTTATATTCCATTTCTGGTTACTGCAGAATTGCAAAGGCCTGGTCCTCTTGCCCAACTCGAGGCAGCTCTGGATGCCTGCCCAGCTCCCCGAGGTCCAGCTGTTCCTGCTTTATACCCCAAATTCTTCCTCCCCCAATCCTGCTTCCTTCCTAAGAGCACTTCCGGTAAACTTCTTGCACTTTACTGTCCAGATTGCTGCTCAGACACTCAACCTACAACACTCTTGGCTAATTTTGCTTTTTTTCTACAGCACTCATATTTACAGCTCTGTCCCATATTTATTACTGAGCTATTAAATATTCATTTTCTGTTGTGTGATTGGTCGCCCCCACCCACCTTTACCATCCATTAGGTCATAGACTCTGATAGGGCAGAAACCCCATTTAATTTATAGTAGCAACCTCAGACTTAGAAGCCTGAAAGCACTGAATAGATTTGTATGATAAATACCAAATGAACAAAGGTTGGAGCTTGCAACACTTTACCTTGTTTAGTCTGTTTAGCCACTGATCAAAAAAATGTTCCTGAACTCTCAGTGTTACTGACAGAAACCCAAAGTGCCTACATTGATGTCCACTAATTAAGAATATGCAAAACATATGCCCTAGCAGAATTAGGACTATGCAGCAAAACTTAACTTTTTCAGGGCGATTTCTATTCCATTTCTATAATTTACATAACTTGATTTTAATAGTCATGCTCAGAATGATTGTTAGCACTTGTACAGGGTGCTGCAGGTCACAAGGCTTTGCATGTATATTTTCATTTGGTTTGATGCTGTTGAAAATTATATAAAAGAATTGTCATCCCAATTTTACTAATGAGCCCCAAATGCCTGAGTGTTAAATGACATTTTCAATGGCAAAGCTAGTAAAAGGTGAATTCGGGTCTGCTGACTCCAAATCCACTGCTCTTTCTCATACTTCCCTAATGACTCCCTGCAGAGAGACTAGAGCACCTGTCGGGACAGCAAAATCTCCACCTTAAAGATGCAGACTATAGTACCTTTACATTTTTTTGGAAATTCTGAGTGCTTTTTGTTCTATGTTTTGTATTTGCATTGGGGAATTAATGCCATAGATCTTCTGAATAAAGGGTTTGTCTAATTGGTAATTTTTTTATCTAGTTATTTACAACTCTGCCTTTCTGTGCAAGACAGTGTGTACTTCTTCCATCAACAATAATGAACTTGATTTTGATTTTGTCAGTGACTTTTAGCCTCTCCTTTGCTCATTTCAATGGTAAAAAATATTTAAAATTTATGTAAGCAAAAGCAAAGAAATTGCATATAGCATCTCAGAAAGAGATCGTGTAATCACATGACTATTTCTATATACTCTTCCAATAATACACTCTTTCCTTCTCTATGTGCATATACAATTAATCATATAGCAAGTGCCATTTTTTACAAACTTACTGATTTTTAATTATTAGATATAGAAACTAAAAACTTTCTATTAAAATCTTTTTAAATTTGTGATTTCTCAAAGCAAATAAGTAAATAATAACTTGAAGTTTACACAATAAAATACATTTACTTTCTTGCACATATGATTTCTTTTTTATCAAGGTATCAGCTTAGTGTACACGAAAATGTGCAGTTTGGGCCTATTTTTGTCCGTGCTTGCCATAATCATAGCAAGCCAAAACCACAGACTGGGTAGCTATAATGACAAAAATTTATTTGAACTCAGTTACAGAGGCCAGAAGTCCAAGATGAAGATCCAGCAGGGTTTGGTTTCTGGTGAAGGTACTTGTTCTGGATTGCACATATCTACATTCTCACTGTGTTCTCATTGGAGAAGGAGGCAGAACTCACTGGGTTTCATGTTGTAAAAATTAAGCCTATTGGCTCAGGATTCTATGCATATCACATTTTTAACCTAGATTACTTCCCTAGAGGCCTCATCTCCAGATGAAGCCACACTAAGAAGTAGGATTTCTCTTTCTTTCTTTCTTTTTCTTTCTTTCGTTCGTTCATTCTTTCTTTCTTCTTCCTTTTGAACTAGAATTTCAATACATAAATTTTTAGGAGGACACAAACATTAGCTTTAAAAGAATAGATTTATGTAATATGCTTCATAAGTATAAGTAAATTAGTGTACCAGTAGCAAGATTATCCAAAATTATATTGGGTTTATTAATCATTCATTCATGTGTATTCTTTTTCATAAATCTTTCCGAGTGTAGTAGAATATGAAGAATATTGCTTGAAAAAAATACATATCTTCTTAAGTATCTTTCAAAACATTCCCTCAGCCACCTGAATTTAAAATGGATCTGTAAACTTACTCTGGCCTCAGCTAAATTAATGATCAACTTTTAAAAAAAAATTTATTTAAGGAGAAAAAAAACAGAAAAAATACAAGTAATACAGAATTTTAAAAAACAGTAGGAAATCATTAGTTAATAGATTATGTATTGTCATCTTAGAAATAGTTGAAGTTACAAAATTAAATCATATAAAGTGGACATTCAAACAGTGAGACTGCAAACAGTTCTGTTCAATGATCCAACAAAAACTCAGTAATATGGTTATCTCTCTTATATGCTTAAATATACATACAGTTATATCCTTTAGAGCACTTTCTTTTCCTCTTATTTACAATGACAATCACATTTTGAGTTTTATTACTCCCACAGTTCTTATTACTTTTTCTTGAAGAGAGTAAAACCAAATGTGACATGACATAACAAAACAGAGTCAGTCAAATCAAAAGGATGGACATAGTACATGATTTAAAAACAGAATACAAGGTGATCAACAATGGTTACCATAAAGCCTCTTGCTATCTTAAAAAGAATTGCTTATATCATCAGTTATAATAAAATTGAACAGAACAGTACAGAACAAAACCAATAAAACCAAAACATTGGAGACATTACAGGACTCCAAAAGAAGATAATAGTCAAACAAGAATGGGCATCATAGTGAATCTTACTGTCTTCAAAGTTATTGCCTGTACTCTCAAACTTGGTCCAATCAAGCAAAACAGAATAGAGTAAAATCAGTCAAAACAAGATGGTGAGAGCAATACAAGGTTTCAAATCATGTATAGTGTAAAAAATGATAACCATACATAAAAGTATGTGGTAATCATGATTCCCCATTATATTGCTTTGAAACCTTATAATGTTTTCACTCATTAATTGTAATGGCTTTATTCTGGGATGTTTGATTTTATTGTCTGTGGTGGTATGAACAGCTATTTTGGAGAAAACAAGACATCATAATAGCTAGTACTAATTTAATATCATCTCGTTTTGAAGTCCCATCAAGCTTTTGTTCTTCTGTCTCCATCGGCCTTAAGATGTTGTATCTTATTGGATTTTATTATATGTGATAATATAAACAAAAACTTTTATAGACAAGGAGATAATACAGAAATCATAGTTTGTTTTCTGTTAGTTGGTTCTAAATACCCTGTAACACTGTCTTTCTCTTGAATGGTTTTACATTGTCTTGATATGTTTGATGCTACAGTATAGGAAGTTATACTCAAATATTTCAAGGAAAGAGACAGTATGGTAACTACTTTTATGTCGGGATATCTTGTGGTGAAACACTATGTTGCTTAAATTGTTATGTCCTGACCTGTGTTGTTTTGTTGTTATGTTCTCTTTTATCTCCATCTCCTTTTTTTATTATTTATTTTTTATTTTATCTTTTTAATTAAGGGAAAAAATAAATTAAAAACAACTTTTATATTGGTGATTCTCATAAGCTTCTATACCTTTTTGACCCAAGCAATCATAAGTCTGTGTAAAGGGAATATATTTTACAATATCAATGGTACAGATTCCAAGAAAATGGTCCCAAAATAAAAAATTTTAAAGTTAAAACATTTAATGAGTTTTTAATCCTAGATTCTAGCTAATATTCTTCAAATCTGTTCTAATATCATTTAAGTCTTGGGTTTAATGGATCCATTAAAGTGATAAATTTGAAAATTCATCACCTGAATCCCTATTACCTAAAATTAAACTAGGTTAAAAGAGGATACATAAGAAAACAGGATAGGTAAATTTCATGCATCAGTACAGATGCCATTTGCAGTAGCTGGTTTAAGATCCATTCTCTTATCCTTCCTTCTGGAGTGCTTCCTAACTACGTCTCATCTCTAACCCATACGCAGTGTAGCGTAAGGGGCATTGCACAAGGGTGTCCCAGGGCATATTGCTAATGCCATCTAGGAAAAGAGATCTGGCCCCAGTTCTCTTTATTCAGCAGTCATAGAACTGAGTCAAGCTACCACTTTTTATCTCTTACTGAAATTTCTGCTTTGTGAGCAACCAAGTGCTGACTGAGTTTAATGTTTCTACAGTCCTCTAAAACATACTTGATTTCCAATTTAATCCCTAGCTTTGATTGGTTTATACTCTACTCTTTAAAGACTTCCAAGGCCTTGTTGTTTTCTTTAACTAGACTTTTAAATCCTAAAGCCACACAAAGATAATTCTTTTTAGAATGCTTACTATATATACCCATGTGCAAATAGATGTCCTATTATCAAGAAACAATCAAATAAATACCCAATTGCTGTCAGTCCATATTTTGAGCAAAGTACCATGGTGATTAGTTTGAGTGACAAGCTAACTTATTTTGCTGACTATATTCTTTTTATTCATTTGCCAAGAATAATAGCACACAAAACCAAAAAGACCAAGTAGTTGCCAAGTAATTAAGCTACTGTGTTGCAGTCTAAGCTTTAGTGCAATGAGGACAGGTAACTAACTTATACTGAACAGAGAAGCAGGTCTTTATGTATCTCATGCTGCCAGTGATACAGCTGTCTTCTTACTTTTTTCTCAATGATTAAGCAAACTGAATGCCAGATAAAATGCTTTTACACATTTCATTTTTAAATATACAGGCATTTTCTTGTCTAATAGAGATATATAGATATTATCAAATAATAAGCTTTCTATATCAATTAATAGAATTCCTTGAATATTTGATTGATATGATTTAAATTGAAAATCAAACTTCAAACAATTGTGAAATACATGCTGATGTGGATACAAAGTAGAGAACAAAGGCCCAGTTTATAAAAGAACAATGATTGATCTGATGCTGCTTTTATGTCCTTCATACCATCCATACTTTTGATATATTCATGGATAGAAACGCAAAAATGAAAATGAAATTTTTAAGGAAAGTGGTCAGACCACACATCTCTTAAGAAGAGTTCCTTGGTGTTCACTTAGAACATATTAAAAATAATACAGTTTTTGTGCTAGTGCCTCTCTTGTTCTCCCATTTCCTAACTACCCCTGTGGAAATGTGTAGTCCATCAAAAGGTACTATGTATATGTGAGATACTCCTCTTTCAAATTTGTGTTGTCTTCTAAATAAGGTGAAGAATTATTTGTTTAATAGTATATGCAATTTATACATTTCTAAGTATTAAATATTAATGTTTTTTCTAATATTAAGATCCACAAATGTAGCCACAAAATTTTATTTGCAAGAATAGACGACATGTGCAAATTTTAACAGATCATGTACCCACTGAGATGAAAAGAAAAATAAGATGATAATCATACCTTCATTCTCTTGAGAAGCCTTGCACTAGGGAAATAAGGCTGAGACTTCTTCCCTCTTAAATCCAAAACTATAGAAGCCCATTTTCTTTCTTCGGATCATTTTATGGTTCACAAAAAAAATCATAAATGCTTTCTTTTGCAGAAAATTTCTGTTCCTGTGCCTGGAAGCCTCATGGTGCCTGATAGTTTTATGTTTCGGCTTTGCCAGACACTCAATGCCTTGTGTTGCTTGTTCACTTCGAAAATAGCATCTGCCCAGATATCGATCAATGTGTAATTTCCAGCTAAACAAGGAATCACTTCAGGTGTTAGTGACATGTTGCAGCAAAAACTAAAAAAAAAAAAAAAAAAAAAATTCCAGTGTTTTACTGTTATGGTGTTGTAAAATGTAATTTTAAAAGCAAGAACTAAATTGTAAAGTTTCCCAATACTCTACAAAAAGGGTTAAAACAGAAATTGGATATGCCATGCGTTGGTTAAGAAAAGTGGCCATATTATCCTGAATAGGACGAAGCTAGTATAAAAGTGTTATCAATCCAGTTGACCCTGTGCCCTAGGTAAGAAACTCTTTAAGGAGAAAAGCTGAGACTATCTTTCTCCAATGCATTTGACTCATAATAAAATGTTTCACTTTTTACAGTAGATCAAAGGAATGATTCTAACTCAGTGAGGGCTATAAGAGAAGGCTAAGGTGACAGAAAAACCAAAAAAAGAGAAAGAATAGAGTACCAGTTCCATAAAAAAGGTATTCAACTTCATTTTAAGTGAGTACAAACTTGGCTGAGACACATAAACCAACATATTTCAAGATCGCCTGATATTATAATTTCAGCGTTGAAATTTAAGAATATGTTCTGAGATTAGTTACAATTAAACTATATTCATACCCAAATAAATAAATAAGAGCTTATTGTGTTTTGAAAAACCACAAAATTAAATATTCTAATATATTAAAATCATATCTTAGCAGTATTTATTTACTATAAAATAAGATATTCAAGATTGAAATAGAAAATTTGACCTAGTGGCTTAATGTATCCATGGCTATTTTTTCTAACTTTATTTTCTTCATATAGAAAAAATAGATCATTGAGGGTATAAATTCAGCTTAAATATAATTATATATATGGCAGTTTTCCCCCTCTGGATTCTACATTTACAGAAACAACTGTGAATTAAAAACTAATTTCATTAAATCATTTTTCTGCTGTCAACACACATACATTTTCTTGCCATTATACTGTGAACATAACAGTATAACAACTATTTATATAGTGTAGAGATTTATTTTAAATATAAGCAACAGTATACACAAGTTATAGAAGAACATTTTACCATTTCATATAAACAATTTCCCATATCGACGGGACTTTGGTATCCATGATGGTTCTGGAACCAGTACCACAAAGTTGCTGAGAATCAACTTTATAGTCTATAAACTTATGTATTACTTTTCTTGTTGCTGAGACAAAATACTGAGCACTCAAAGTTAAAGGAGGGAAGGTTTATTCTAGCTCACAATTTGTAGAGGTTTCAATCTGTTTAGTCCATTTCTAAGAGACATCAAAGTCCTAACTGTTTCAGCATTGCTGAAGAGTTCAAGTCCAAAGTCACCTCTGACATTTAAGGTAAATTCTTTACTATAAGCCCCTGTATAAATGTGAAAAGCAAAAGGTTCAACACTTCCAGTGTGACAAGATAAACATTCCCATTCCAAAAGACACAAATATGGGGATAGAAAGGACTTGGAACAAAGTAAGTCCAAAATCCAGCAGGACAAACATTAAATCCCATAGTTGCATGTCCAGAATTTGGTGCAATCTGTGACAACATGTGAACTCCAAAGGATTTGGATAGCTCTCTGCCTGGTTGAACCTCTCATGGCTTCTATTTTGGGCCAGCTTTGAACAGACCATACAGTTTTTCTCAGATGATCCATATTCCTAGCTTCTCTAACCTTCTGGCATCTCCACAGCACTTCAGCCTAACACTCAGAGCTTCACACACCACCCTTTAAGGGACAAAGTGTCTGGCCACCCAGGTCTTCTTTTGAAATCTGTGGAAGCATTCCTGACTCCGCAACTCTTGCATTCTGCATGCATGTAAAACAGCACCATGCAGATGATGCTGAGGCCTGCTGCCAGCTGGGGCAGTAGCCAGGCTTCCTCTGCTCTTACCTATAAGGCTATAATATGCCTGTAATGCTAAGCATTATGAACCCTTTCCCAATAAATGAATTCCCGAGGTTGCCACATGGAACATGGTATTCTGGGGCTCTTTTCTTAAAGCAAAGTCTTTCATCTGCAATCTTGAACTTTAAATGATCAAGTCTTGGTAATTCTTGTGTCATCATCAAGCCATACTTTCTATGGTCTAGTTCCAAAGAATTTGCTTTTCTAACGCAAATCATTTCAACAACAAGATTTTCCTCTGTTCCATTTTGCAGTCCACGACTTTGTTGGAGTTTCTTTTCTGGCCAAACTCAACACTTTTAAAATCATTCTGATGGACCATCTGCTCCCTATTCTCAAAGCCCCTACCATGCCACTGCCTTAACATTAGGCTACTTTGAAATTTCTCCTGCCAGATTAGTTAGTTCACTACACATAACTCAGCCTCCTGAAGAGTCTCTGGACATGAGCAAAATGCAGCCTAATTCTCTACCAAAGCAAAACATGCATGGTCTACAGTTCAAAGACAATTAATTGTGCCTGAAACCTTCTGAGCCTGGTCTTTACTGGCTGTATTTCCACCAGCATTCTGGTCTTCTGAGGTCTCACTACAATCTTTGACCAAGGTTGTCTTACAGCTTTACAAGGTTGCTTCTTCAACAGATATTTCCAAACCTTTCCAAACTCTTCTTTCCACCCAGGTTTCTGATCCACCTGGCCAGGTACCAGTCACAGCAATAGTCCCACTCCTGGTACAAAAATCTTTCTTGGGTATTTCTCCTTTTTGGGACAAAATACCTGAAGCCCAAATTTATAAGAGAAAGGGTTCATTTTAGGTCACAGTTCGTAGAGGCTTCTGTCCCTAGTTGGCTGGTTCCAAAGGAGGACAGCATAGCAGAGGGGAATCACAGAGGAGAGACAGTTCATTTCAGGGCAGGCAGAAGGCAGTAGCAACAGCAGTAAGCTTCCATTTCCATTTTATCACATCTGTACTAAAAACCTTTAGGTGGTGCCACCACATCCAGGGTTTGCCTTCCTATTATCCACCCCCCCCAGACCTATAATAAACCAGTCAATGGACTAAGTTAGTTATCACATACACTTCATCCATATTCACACACTCTAATCCAGCATCACACACCAATGATCATCCACCTACCAAAACTCCACCTATGAGGGCGTGAGGCTCAGGGGACATTTCTAAATGCAAGCCATAACAGTTTGGAGCTTGATATAGTTTGCAACACCAAACAGTGGCGAGAAGAGAAATCATTCACTGGGAACAATAAGTTACTATTTGGAGAAAAATAAAAAGATGGATTCTTATATCCTAGTCTATGAAAAAACAAAATTCCAAATAAATTAAAGGTTTAAATATATATTTAACAGAATATAAAAGTATGTTTCAAATATTTGACTAAGTAGAATGTTTCCTAGCAAAATAAAGATTGTAAGAAAGCAATTTATAAGTTGAATACATTAAAACTAAATTTTCCTAGCAATCAAAACCAAATCAACATTCTCATAGTTATTATGGCACTATTAACCAGCAGCCAAGATACTCATTCAACCTGGGTATACACTCATGAATTGATGAATAAATAAATGTATAATATAACTGCATATAAAAGTAATGAAAGCCTGATATTTGAAGCAGTATAGATGGACCTAAAAGACACTAAGTTATGTGACACAAGCCAGGCACAGAAAAAGAAAGAGTATATGTTCTCACTTACAGGGACTGAACTCATGACCTCACACTTGCCAGACAGGTGCTTACACCACTGAGCTAAACCCCCAGCCCTCATTTATTTACATTTGGAAGCTTAAAAAGTTGATTTTATAGAAGCAGAGTAGAATGGTGGTTATCAGAGGCTGGGAAAGGTTGGGCAGAAGAAAGTAAAAGAGGATGGTTATAATAAATAAATGGTTGTATAAGAGGCATAATTTATAATATTCCATAGTGCATTAGAATACCTTTGGCTAACAACAATTAGCTGCATATTTCAAAGTAACCAATAAAGATGATTTTGAACATTTCAAACAAAAGTATTTGAGAGTTCTATATACAAATTACCCTGTTTTAATCATTATACAATGTATATAAGTATTTAATGATACAGTACCCCAATATTATATTCACCAATATTACTTATCAGTTAAATTTTTTAAAAATGTTAATGCTGATTGAGGAGTACATTTATGAATCGACAAAAAGCTAAGTATTTCTGTGAATTGAAAACAATACAATTTAATGGAAACATGGCTACAAAAACATATCTTACTGTCTAAAACATACTCAGCCTCATTAGTATTCAAGAAAATTTTATTTAAAATGACACACTTCTTGGGCTACTTTATGTTACCACCAACATTGTAGAAGGATTTCCCTTGTCTACAACCTCACTAGCATTTGTTATTATTTAGTTACCTGATGATATTCATCTTTCTGGAAGAAGATGAAACCTTGTTGGTATTTAAATTTGCATTTCTCTTATAAGTTTAAGCTACTGTTCAACACACTCCAAGGAGTATGAGTCAAATATAAAACGCATGACTGCAATTAGATGATGAAAAGCAGTGGTTAGATCTCTTTCTCTGTCTCTCTCCTGCTCCCTGTCTCGCTTCCTCTCCCCTGCCTCTCTCCCCACTCCCTCTCTCCCTCTTCCTCCATCTCTCTCTCTCTCTCTCCCTCCCTCTCTCTCTCTCTCTCTCTCTCTCTCTCACTCTCTCTTTCCTTCCCTTCATCTCCCCATCCCTCCCTCCCTCCCTTCTGCCAAGGTTTATACCTTTAAGTCTTGGTGTAAAGTCAGGCCCAGGGTGGGAAGGAGAGTTCCAGAATTTGCAACACTGCTGTCACAAGAACTCTTGGAAGCAACCAAAGATGTGCTGATAGATAACTGCTGTAATATCATTCACTGGAGGCTTCATTTCTGGTGCCCTATGTCCTTTCAAACTAATTTAAATCAATACCAAACAAACTAACAGTAGCAAGAGCAAGCTGCCAGAGGAAAGGATAATAGACAAGACAGGGCAACTTCAAGGGTGGGGAGTTGGCCAAAGGAAACACCGCAACAAGGTACTTTTCAAAAAACTGTATCTTGGGAAGCTGAAGAATGGACCTGAAAGTTTCTCTGCTTCTCCCTGTTAGCTTAGGTTGTGCTCTACACGCAGGTGCACAGCTGCAAGTCCTGCTGCTGCCAGTCCTGACTTTCTGTACCAAGTGCCTTCACGTCCCAAGGGTAACAACTGCTTTCCTGAACTGACTTAAAGAACTCCTTTTTTATCTCTATAGCCACAGGCAACAAATTTAATAAAGTCTCAAACACTACAAGCTCCAGGGAACTGTAGTTTTTCTTTCTTACTTGGAAGAGTATGTATAAAATAAAATAAAAATTGTACAAAAACCTTTCATAGAACTGGTTACATTCCTGGCCCAGAATATTTTAAAATTGTTTAATAATATTGTTACTAAACCATAAAAACAACAAAAACTTCTCAATGACTGGGAAAAAAGTCCTGTCACATCTCCTAACTCCTAATTCACTGGTCCTGAAACTCACTGTTTGAATGTTAGATGCTATAGAGGTAATTCCTATTCTAATTAATTTCTAAGTATTCTTTTCAGTATTGAGATCTTATAAATAATTATTGAAACTAATATTTCTGTTTTATAGCATACTATAAGCAATATACAATATGATTTTCTATGTAGAACACACTCAAAATAAATTAACAATTAAATAAATTATATTTATGTTAAGTTGAAGACAACTAATTGACCAGTAAAAGACCTAAATGGAAGGAAAACTAATAGTCCATGAATATCTCTGATTAATACAGATGAACAATTGCTTTTTCAAACTAATTCATGTGAGATTGGTAATTAAAAGTGATGATGAAATAAAAGTAGCCATCAGATACAATTCTAAAACTGAATGAATGGGATTATTCTCTGAAAAATTATTATTAAGTCAACTCTACAAGAAACTGAGCAATTTTACAAAGCTTGGAATGTACAGGCATTGAAATGACGTCCAGTGTTCAGGCATAATCACACCAATAAAGACCCTGTGTAAAAGACTCATTATTCCAAACACAGTGAGCTTAAATTGCAGTAAGAATTGGATTTGAAACTCTCACTTATTAATTTGTCCCAGGCATAATACTGAAAATATTGAACCACTTTGACTGTACAATATCAGTTGAAAAGAACACCAATGATACAATGTTAGCCCGTTAAATATCAGCTATGGTTTTAAGCAAAACTAATCAAGGATTCATAGCCTACACCCCCCAAACCCTTAACGTACACACCTGAAAGGGTAAAAATGCATAATCTACAAATAGTTACTGATAGAATTTTGGCACGGCTGAAAAGATAAGAAGTATGAAATATAAATAACCTTTATTTGAAGAATGTGGGGAGAGATCCCTGACCCTCCGGGCATTGTCTCTGGAGGCTGGCATTCTCTCCAGCAGACACATGGTGTGGGGGCATACATGTAGCTTAGGTTTGGGGTGGAGCCTAAGGGGCATTACTGATGCACCTTGGTATTCATTTTGATACCCATTGGTATTCATTTTGTGCCACAGGTAAATTCCTAGGGGAGGGGAAGATGACCTTGAGATAGAGCCTCTTGATTCCACCCCCAAGGCTTTACCGGCTACAGTATCCCTTCTGGGCCAAAATCCTTTCATTCCAGTCTTTTGATTATTAGGAAAAAGGGTGAAGGTTTCTTTCTTTTACTGATTTCCGCTGGAAAGGGGTGCTGTACTGGGGTTTAGGAGTGTTGACAGGATGAAGGTTGATGCCCATGTAGAAGCTGGTGCCAGGTGTTTTAACCAGGACAACTTTATCACTGGTGAATGCCCATATTTTAGACTGGAAAAACAAAGAGATAAGATGTTATGAGGAGGCATGGCACTATCATATTTAAGGACCCAGATGAGGTAGAAAAAAACATGCCTTTGATTTGGATACGTCATTTTATCAGGACCACATTGAGGTAGAATCATTGCCATGGTAAGGTAGAATTCTGAAAAATAAGTGTTGGGTTATTAAAGATGATTATTCCCCCACCTGAAAGGTAAAAGTTAAGAAGGTAGGTGGGTAAGTCTTGTCTCTGGTCCAGGAGTCTTTAGGAAATATTGTTGAGAGTCCTGCTGTAAAAAGGATAAGAAATTAGGAACAAAATTGGATAACAAAACATGACAGCCTGAGAGTTGTGGCTGTGAGGCCTTGGTGAGGTGGAGATGAGTAGGCAAAAAGATGGTTAGATCTAGGGCTGGAAGGGCACCACTTAGCCTGAGTGATGTGAAACCAGGATGGCAGTCTAGCAGCTTTGACCACTGTTGAGGTTGTCAAGAAGACCAGGTATGGGTCGCTCTAACTTGGTTGTAGTCCTTGGGATGATTTGCTGTAACAGGACTTTAGTAAGTCTATTAGCAATCTCCTTGGTTATCGGAAAGGCTTTTACGTATCCTGAAAAAGGTATAAACAAAGGTGAGAAGATAAAATTTATCTGTCAGTCTTGACCAGGGTTGTGTCTGAGAAATTGGTGAATAGGAAAGGAAGGGGTGATATGTGTCCCTGAGGAGAGGTTTACTAGTGATAACAGGTGTAAACTGTTGAGGCCTCAGAGTGTCTGGGTCAGTCTGCATAAACACAAGGAAATAAAAAGCATATTTAATATTTAAGGCTGTAAATTGAGTGGTGGAGGGAAGATTTGGTACCACTGGGTTGATTGGGAAGAAGCAGTCTGGAATCTGCACAAGATAGGTCCTGTTTGTAAATGGCAAAGGTTGGCCATCAATACCTCCTATAGAGACTGAGGACTTAATATAGCAGCCTGAAAACTCAGGAAGAACCCTATATATGGTCTCTATGTCCACAGGATAGAGAATGTCTTACCTGAGACTTTTAGTGGGATTTGGGACTCTGAGGACACCTTAATGGGGGCTGTGGGCCCTAAGCTCCATCAGTCTTCAGCAGCAAGTTTAAGCAGATCTATCAGCGATCAATCTGGCAGTGTTGGCATTTCCTGTGAGGGCTAGAAGTTAGGATGGCTTACCTACTCTCTGGTGGCTAGGACAGTCCAGTATCCCTGGGGTAAGATCTCAAAGGAATGCCAAGATGGGGCACTCTCTTGCCCAATGTCCTTCTGCTGCATTTGAGGCATGGTCCATGGGGGGGGGGGGCTCAGACAGCTCCACTTTGTGTCGGTTTATCTATCTCAGAACTCCAAGTGTCACAAGTATTATTATTAAAAGATCAGATTGTTATCTCTGTTGTTGAAAACAGGAAAAGCCATATTAAGGTCTCCCTGTGGGGTTTGAGGGCCAAGTTTTGCCTCTTGTCTTGGGATCTGGCCTACAGTAGAAGGTGTCTGTAGAATTAAGTAAGTATGCAGGAGTCGAACAATAGAATCAACAGGGTATTTATAATTTTAGTAATGGCTTCTCTTAAGGAGGATAAGGTCCAGGGAAATTTAGGAGCTGACATGTCATTGATGTCTGGATCTGAAAGAAAACATTTGTCATGGCTGGAACACAAGAAAAAGGCAGCAGAAACAATCTGAATTTTATATTTGAAAGCATGAATATATCATCAGATCAGCAACAATGAGTTATCTGCTATGACCTATTGTGTCTGTCTGTGCATTGGCAGTCAGAGCCCCGTTTGCAGTCAGAGCCCCGTTTGCACCTGGGGGTGGGGGCTGGGACTGCTCCCCAGCACAGTGTGTAAGGTGGGGGTGGAACATGGAGGGTGGGCGGAGCACACAGGGTAGGCAGAATGCCCAGAGTTGGGGGGATGCACAGAGTAGCGTGCAGGGTGCACGGGGTGGCTGGAGCGTGGAACTGGGGTGTGCGTGGAGCTGGCACTGTTCCGGAGATGCTAGGAATGCAGGAAGAGCCTCTAGGGTGGGGGGTGGTGTATGCAGAGTGGTGGGTGGAGCTTGCAGCAGGGCAGTGCAGAGCAGGGACCGCACAGGATCTGGGGCACAGCGTGAGGGCCCAGAGCAGCCCACGCATACCTCCCAACACTGTTTGGGTGCACTTCTCCCATCCCAGTGAGAAAGCAGTGCATGGTGGAGGGAGGGAAGTGGGAAGGAAAGAGGGGATGCTGAGAAAGCTTTGAAAGGCTGTCCTCAGTGTGGGGAGCGGGACGGATCCTCGAAGGTACTGGGAAAGGACACATTCTTAAAACAAAGGCCCAAAGAGAGAGAGTTTTTGTAAACTTATCAGTGTGATAAGCTATAAATAGGTATAGTTTTGGAGGGCACAGGAAATGGTCCTCAAGATAAAATCTGGTGTGGGGCCTGGCCCACAGAGTCACAGTCAGGTGAGGCAACAGACCGTGGCCTAACCAGGTCAGATTGTCACCTTTAACCTTTTTTAGACCAGACGGTAATTGGTAATTTAGTCCCAAAGCTTGTGATTTCTCAGACGTCACCAGGACCACAAGTGTGGATTTCCTGTGGATTTTAGTAATGGCTCTGCCCGTGAGAGCTAAAGGTTCTGCCTGGAGCTCTAAAAGGACATGAGAGCCTGAAAAGGCTCTGCCTTGGGCTGTCTAAAGACGTGAAAGTGTCACTCAAGTCCAGGGAATGGGAAGAAAACCCATGTGGGGCCTGGCGCAGCACCGAGTAATCTCCAGAGGTTGTTCACCTGTGGTAAATGAATTAGACCAGTGTTGTTTGCAAACCAGCAGCGACAAGTTTAGCAGTTCCCGAGTGTTGAGAAGTGAGGAATTAATCCAGGATGCAGTCCAGTTTGTGAATCGGCAGCAGACTCGGAATGAGGAGTCCAGAAGTCACTCACCTGCTGATCTGAGTCACAGCACCTTATGATAAAATTTTGGCATAGCTGAAAAGATAAGTATGAAATACAAATGACCTTTATTTTAAGAATGTGGGGAGAGACCCCCTGACCCTCCAGGGTCTGGCATTTTCTCCAGGGGTTGGCATTCTCTCGGTCGGACATGTGGAATGGGGGCATACATGTAGCTTAAGTTTGGGGTGGAGCCTAAGGGGCATTACTGATGCACAGGTAGCCCATTGGTATTCATTTTGCACCACAGGTAAATTCCTAGGAACGGGGAAGATGACCTCAAGATAGAGCCTCTTGGTTTTGTCTCCAAGGCTTTACCAGCTACAGTGTCCCATCTTGGCCAAAATCCTTTCAGTTGCACAGGGAGATGCTCTATTGCTGATACTTAAACCCAGCAGCATTTAGAGCACTGCTGGCTGCATGTGGTGTGGGTTGAATATGGTGTTTTCCCCCCTAACTCACGCAGGAATTTATTCCTCAGAGCCACATGGTGCTTGCAATGATTTTAAAAGGATGAGAATGTCAACTCACTGTGTTATGTAAAGATGGGCCTTTAAAAAGTTCAGGTAAAATCACCAGGTGAAGGTACTATGATTGAATCCTGGTGACTTTATGAGATGAGGAACAGACATACATACAGATATACAGATATGACACACATTCCCTGTCACTTGCTGAGTGATACCATTGCCTTGGACCTGCATTTCAAATGAATAATTGTCATACTTTCTAAAATTTCAATTCAGATTCTTTCCTCTTGCTAATAAGGACAGTACATTAGCTGTAGTTAACTAAAGTGCTAGGGACTCAAAAACAATTAGCTTTCTTTGAATTTTATTTTACTACTCAATGAGTACCAAACCCTCCCAACTTTACATGCTTAATAATTACTAATATAAATTAAAGAATGCACAGAATAGAAGTGCAAAGCCTAATCAATTCCTAGTTCTTTCAAGTAAACTCATCTTCTTTTTCTAACAGGATGGCTGGATTAGTAGATCAGGGGTAGGTGGCCACATGATATACCTACAAGTAATAGGCCCTAAACTGAACTTTCTCACTACATTTTACAGATCAGGTAGAGAAATATGCACTAAGTGAAACTGCAGCCAGGAGAATATCATTTTCCTTAAAAATAATTTTAGATTGCATTTAAAAGACAGAAGGAGCACTGATCTGTTCTACATGGACAATCCACTGATAGACACAAACTAGTCAGAATCTAGTGTCACAGTGAAACATATACCTCCACATTAACCTAGGGTTGTCCTGTGTGGAAAAATCTCAGACATGCAGAGCCATCTGCATGGGTTTATAGATAGGCTTCTTCTGTAAGAGGCCAAGAAATGTAACTAGGATCCATATATATTAGAGAATCAAATTTATACCATTATAGGGAAAAACTTTTAATGCTCAGAATTAAATAAGATTTTGCAAAGAAATGTGTATTTCCTGTAACTAAAGATGTTCCAATCTAGTCTGGAAAATCTGCTTGTCAGATGAAAATATTATAGAAGCTATTTAAGTCTTTTATAATTCAATTATGTGAATTTTACATTCCTTCCAATCTCTGTACACTGTTTAAAGATACTCAGTGTTACTAACCTTCTTATTATAAGATTTAATGAATCAAAATGCTAGTAATTCTTACTTAAAATAACACAATTTATGTTTTGTCCCTTTTGACTGACTATACCTGCCTTACAATTAGCCACTCCTTAAGTTTTGACAATATTAACTGAAATAAATAGGACTTCTCTGGCTTAGAAAAAAGATCAGTGATATTTGTAACTCTTACGTATGAATTCTCTCAAGAGTTAGTTGACAGTTCTGTCACTCAGGAAATGCCAGTCTCAAAGCATATACTTCTCTTCAAAGATATTGTCAAGGTTTATGCTGGTGACCCCCAGGCCTCATGCATTTGCATTGTGCATTTGTGATTGGTTCACTGTCTAGTGCTTGGATTGATGGTGTCAATGCTACACCCACATAGGGATGGAGCCAGGATGTGATGTAATGGCAGGAAGAAGGTGTGTCTTGCTCTCTTCTGGTTTCAGCCTTGCTGTTTGCAGCTACCATGAACTGCAGCCCCGCCATGCCACCCTGTCTTGGAGCCAACTAAGTATGGATTGAAACCTGCAAAATCTGTAAGAAATAAACTTTTCTTTTCCCAATTTTGGTCATTAGGTATTTTGTCTCAGCGATGAGTAAAAAGTAACCAAGACAGGTAGCTTTGCACACTTACTAGGCAACTTACATTTTTGTAAGATTTGAAATTTAAACTCAAGCCTATAGCTCCTATGACATAAAGAATTCACATTAAGATTCTTACTTCTTCTATGTATACTTCATATCATCAGAGTGAGGAAAAAGAGAAAAGTGTCATTTAGAAAAAAGGAAGAGAAAAACTCTAAAATGACACCCCTCAAAGCAACTGAGCAACCTATATGATATTTTCAGCAATGTGTGGTCAATGTTATTTTTTATGAACAAAACAAACTGCTTCTCTTTCAGAATGGAATCATTATTATAAGTTGCTCATTTTCTTTCTGTGTTAAAAAAATGTGTTAGAGGCCAAATAAATACAGCATAAGTTTGGCAAGGAGGTATGACTACGTAGTTTTTCTGCAGCTAGTCAAGCTCTTTCCTCTTAGAAAGTGCAGAGGACATTGAGAATAAGTAAAAATTTATCAAACTTTTCAGCATTCTGGAAACTACATAGAAAAGATATCACCAAGCATCATCATGAAATTCCCAACTGAGAATAACGATCTTCTCTCTAGGATCTTCCAGGCATCTAAAGGAAATATGTATGTGGACAGGCATCTGCCAGGTTCAGGTTTCTGGAGTCTACAGGCAAGGCTGCCTGATGGGTGTAGCTCCTGCTTATCCAGGCTCTGAGTTACATCCCCAACACTGAGGAGAGAGAGACATGGGTTGGGTAAAATAGAGAAAGAAGGAAAAAAGGAAGGGAGAGAGGGAGGAAGGAAGGAAGGAAGGAAGGAACGAACGAACGAACGAACGAACGAACGAACGAACTTGCATGTCAAAGAGAAAAGGCTCTGGTCTTCTCTGGTACACATTCTACAGCATGCCAGCTGCAGTTGTGATGTGACAATTCCATTAGAAGAAAATTCCAAAGATTGAAATGTAGAAGGATTGAAAGATCTGGGAAGGATGTATCTGATAGTGTCATGAGACACTGATAAAATGAGGAGCCTTTTGACGGCTATTATAGAATTTCATTTAAGAAGTATTTTTTCACTACACCTGAGGATGAAATATCAACAAGTCAATGTCTTTTCTAAAACACTGATGATCTGTGGCCTCCAGAGGAATGTTAATGTCAGACACAATCAGAAAAGATCATTCACTGGGGTGACACATCATAGAGAAATGTAGCCATCAATCCATTCTCCATTCTCTCATTTCTGTTAATCAGCATCTCTTGAATCTTTGAAGCATAATAACTCTCATTTACACCTCCTCTGAAAATGGCTAAGTGTGTTTTGAAGTTGTATGGCTCATTAGGTGGTCATTCTAACAATAATTGCCATATTGTCTGATTAACACAGCATGATGATCACTGAAACCTTATTATAATTACTCCAGTCAATTATAAATGAATCACTCTGGTAGGAGTCCTGGGAATACAATACCACCGAATAACCTTTCCTGGACACCCACACAAAAAGAACTCTCTCAGCCAGAGCAGTAGATAAGTCCAAGAGTCTGTCTCAGGGCCTCTTGAAGAGATTGTACATGGAAATCTGAAGAAAAAATCTTTTTAATGTATAAGTTGTTTTTGAATACCGATAATCTGAAGAAGTTTTAAAATATCAGTTTCCAAATCACATTTTTCTTCTATTCTATTATATGTAGTGTCCTTTAGGGTTTTCTTCTTAGGTAATGAATCATTTTCAACAATTATTCTCCCCAGGGCTCACAGCTTCCTGTTGGCATCTTTGACACTATCTGTTTTTTATTGTAAATGGATTCTTATGATTAAGTAAAATTGAATAATCTATACTGTTGTAAATAGGGCTTATACCTAGCCAAGATTTGAGGAATTCCATTTCTTTCTTGTTCTTCTTGGTTTGCATGATTCATTTTGAACAGGTGCAGAAAGAAGATGGAAAAAGTAGTTGGAATGCACAGATTTTAAGTCCTGAACCACTCATAGGTTTGAAGAGCATCTGTCACTATTTTTTCATAAAAACACCCTGCTTGGCATAGTAATTCTTGCTCTCATTCTCATCCTTACAATTTAGGGCATAGTTTCTGTCCTATGAAAAGCAGCACACCAAAGACTGCATCTTTTCTATGTTGACATCTTACACAGCTTTATGCCTGCAATGCTGATAAAGGTTTGCTTCCAAACACTGACCTCTGAAGATAGTCTACATCTGTCTCATTTATATTGTCTTTCACTTCTTATTTCACTATACACACAAGTATTCCCAAAATACTCAACTGCTCCTTTCATATATTTTCACCTTTCATTGGCTATTCTTCTTTCTTTTATTCCAAATGGGAACCTAGTAACAATAACAATAATAACAAACGGGAACCCAGTAATAATAACATAAGGTAATTTTAAAAATTACAAGTCAGAAAAAGAACAAAAAAATCAGCAAAAACCATCAAGTAAGGTTTTATAAGTGTTTCTGTGGTGAGAATTCTAAAATGGTGCATATGTGCAAACACTTGTCTCAATAACAGGAAATCACAAGAGTAGCAAAATCATAACATTGGCCAAGGTATATTATAATCATCAGAGTCTATTTTGGTCTCATCCATTGAAATTTTTAAGAAATGTACTGTGTCCTTTCTTATAGGCAAGGCACATATCTACCCAGGATAGATGGCTACAGCACCAGAAAACTGGTTAAACCTATCTAAATCTGAGAACCCTGACACATTGTGAATAGATATATATGAGATTCAACTTATGTTTCTCCTTGTGCCTCTCATTTAAGAACATGGTCAGTCATGGCTTTCTTGCCTCAGAAATAACCTATTAGAAAAGCAGAATTTATTCTCAGTCTTGGGTTAAAGATTCTCAACATGTCTGTTCCAAAAGGAAGACAACATAGCTTCCACAAAATACTTACAAGAAGCACCAAGAGCTGAAACTTCTACCTAAGGGAGCCTCCAAGACTGCAGAAAGTGGGAATTAGGAGCCTGCTGCGTGCTTTACATGCAGAGTAGAGAGGAAGCCAAAGAACCAGAGAGGAGAAATGCATTTGTGTGTAGCTCAAACCTGGACACAGCAGCACACTGTGGCAAAAGACAGTATTTTTATACATCTCCTCCAGAGTCTCAGGTAAATGACTACAAGGCCACATGCCACACGCTGAATTCTTAGCACCAGGCAAATTTTTGCAACTATGACAGAGATTCCAGACAGGTGGGCAAGCCTTTCAAAAGAAAAGAGTTGAAGTTTCCTGTTGCTCTCAAGGAACAGCAAGTCAAAATGAGGCTGAGAATGAATTACAGGAAAACTTCCTCATCACCTAGTGTTCCCCCAGACAGGGAGAAAGGACATTAGTGACATCTTTTTAGTAAACAGAGCCATAGATGGTTGTCACAGTGCTTGAAACTTTCAAGATCCATTTCGTCTTTCATCTCCCCACCTACTTTGGCAGCTAATGTTTCTACCCACTGAGCAAAGAAGGGTGAAAGCCTACGTTTGCAGCTATTTTAACTAGATTTGGAAATAAAACCTATTCTAACAAGACATTTGAACCCCAGACCTCTTGCCAGCTGTAAGATTTTATTTTTTTCTTAGGATGTGGTTCCTGCTAAACAACGGCATCCTCCTTACATTATCTTCTAAATTTATTCCCTGCATATCTCTCCAGACTCAAGCCACAGTCTGCACTGCCCCTGCAACTTGGAAAAGGCAAGAAAAGATGTCTTTCCTAGCAGCTTCTTCATATGTATTTTTGTGCAGCAATAGGAAATCAAATCCTGTTTGTGAATCAGTCACCTCACTGATTTCTACACACACACACAAAAATTCATCTCAGTCTCTTGCCTTTGTTTGAGAGCAATGATGGCTAAATACTTATTGGGTAATTTTGTCACCAGTGGTTGGATCAATGTCTCCACTTTTATCTTCTCCCTTTTACAGTGGGACCTGGTGATTTCTTTTATCAATGCCAAGCAAAGGCTGATGACAAAGAATTTTATTCTAAACAACTGACTGTATTTTAATTTTTTCTCCACCTGCAGATTCTAAGCAAGTACATATTGTCTCTTGCCTTGCACTGTTCTCTTTGTGATAGACTTTTCACAATAGAAAGTAATCTACTTGCCTGACACATGGGAGGTGCTCAGTGAATTTTAATTAATCACAGTAGCCTTTATTGTGATCACCAAAAATAAACTCAAGGATAACGTTGTCAGTCCCAGAAGGTATGTTAGGAAACAAAGCACCTCTGTGTGATACAGACAGGAAAAGGAGGGATAGAAGGGTAGATGGAACAGTAATTAAAAAATGGGTCTGAAAGGAAAGAAAACAGATCCCTGTATGTAAGAAGAACTGTGCCCAAGAAAAGTCCGTAGAAAGACAGAGATCCCTCACACACACAGAAATGCATAGGAAGGGAATGAATTCAGTGACAAGAAATGCAAGCATGAAAGAAACAAGAAAAAGAAAGGAGACCTGACTCTCAGAATGACTTTAGTTGCCCTGTGAGTTTCAGAGAAAATTATCATCTATTATTATTGCCCGTTGAAATCCTAATGATTATTAACCATTCACAGTTTTTTTTTGGTGCAGTCTTAAGTGAGTTCACAGTGAGGGACATAATAACAGCTCCCCATTATCAGAGAAAGAACATAAAGGATTATTTTCTGACTGTCAGAAGTGACCAAATCATCTCAAAGGCCAGAGAGTAGAGCTAAAAATTGCATCTGGCAGCCAAATAGCTCCTCCCTGTCTGTGTTAACTCTGTTGAACTCAAAGACTCCAGGAGTGTTAAAAAGATTAATGACCTTAATATCTAAAGTTTTTTGAAGGCTAAAAAGTACAAGTACTTTGTTTTTTCAAGCCAGCCTTTAATTTATGTAACTGTAATTTGTATTTTAGTGTTTCATTTAGGCAAGTCTTTGTGAAAGAAGAAACATGTATGAATTACATTGATTTATGTCCCTGTCCTGCTCCTAATTGGAAAAGTGATTTCTTACATGAGCTTTGAAAGGTGGAAAATGCCAGAAAGAGGGGAGAAAGGACACAGAGAAAACTAAGGAAAGAAAGCACCTATTTTGAAATCAGCTGTCACTGGAGCACAGCCAGGCACTAAAACACAGAAATTGACAGTTTGTCTTTTCCTCTTCTTAGTGGAACTGAGAAGGGAGGATATCACATCTCATTCGGTTGCCTTGCTATCTAGAGGCTGTTTAGTCAGCTTTCTGTTACTATAACAGATGCTCGGGATAATCAATTTAAAAAGAAAAAAATGTTTTGGCCTCATTGTTTTGGAGGTTTCATTTGTTGATTCAGTACACCATGGAGGGGCGGGTATTTGGTAGAGCAGAATCATTATATTTCAAAAGGGGTATTTGGTAGAGCAGAACCACTGACCTCATGGTACAAATCCCTATCCCTTTAATACCTATACTTGAGAGACTGAAGCAGGAGGATTGCCATGAGTTTGAGGCCAGCCCTGGCTACATAGAGACCCTGTCTCAAAAAAAACCCCAAACAAATGAAAAGCGAACAGAAAAGAGAAACTAAGAGGAAAAGATCACCTTCCCCTTCAAGGACAAGTCTCTAATGACTGGGCACTTGCCACTGGGCCACACTTCCAAGAGCTCCTCCCTGGGGGGGCAGGCTAGTAAGACCCGGGCATTTCTGGGATGTTCTACATCTAAAATGCTGCAGAGGCAAATCATTCCTGCACCCAGGACCAGGGGCAGAATGTTATGGTTTATCTCTGGATGTCCCCCCAAGAACCTCATATGATCATAGAGCTTTTGGAAGGTGACTGTATTATGGGGCTCCAGCAGATTGACAACTGGTGGTCAGCTTGTAACATCCAGCTGAACTGAATCAGTGTGGTGCTGAGTGTGGAAGTCACACCTGAGGATTGTTGCCAACAACACAGAAAGGAGAACTGGAGGAGAAGAGGTGGTGCTGTTGATTCTCCTGGAGGAGCTTGTCATGCTGGCTTTCCTCATATGAACTTGGCTGGTTTCATGGTCAGAGGATCTGAGGACCTCATGGTCACTGAGGATGGCTGTGGTACTTTTCAGAGTAGCTCTGTCCTTTGAGTTTCCTGGCTCTGGTAGAGATCGCTCAGCCTGCTGGCACAGATCTTTTGGCCTGCTAGCACAGACTTTCTAGCTTACGCCACTGCCCTTTGGGCCTTCTCAGTGCAGACCTGTGAAAGACTTGCCTGAGACATTGTCACGGGCTCTAGGTCTTTAGCTGTACTTATTGGGGGGGGGTATTGTCATGGGCTCTAGGTCTTTAGCTAGTCTCATACAGAACAATGCTGTGAGATCCAGCCCCTCAACTGGATTCTTTGGGTCTTTAGTGTGTGGACAGATTTCCTGCACGCTTTTGTATTTGACTCTTTGGGTGAATATTATAAAATAATCTATAAACTATGTGTTCTTTATTAAATTGTTCCCTCTTGAAAACCATGTCTACAATAGGAGCCTCCAGCTGACTTGCTGTGAGAGGTGGGGTCTGGTTGCAAGATGTTGATCATGGGTTGTAGGTTGGAAGGGTTTATCTCCCGCAACAGTTCCTCTCTCCTCTCTGCTTCTTATCCACCATAAGGTGAGCAGCTCTTCTCTGTCATGACTCTACCATGCTACCCTGGCTTGGAGCCAGTGAACTGTAGGATGAAATATGAACCAAAATAAACCTCTACCCTTGTAAGTGGTAGACAGCAGGTATTTTGACCCAGAAATGAGGGAATTGACTAAGATACCTCTCCTGCCACCATGTCTGTTTCTCTACCATAAAATTCTGTTATCTGCTTTGCCTGTATCAACTCATCCTGCTCTCTATTCCTTTTGGTCAGTAGCTGTACCCATCCCATTAGCTCCCTTGCATTCTCCTCCTCTCTCTGATCCAGGATGACCAACAGAGTCCTGATGAAAACAATTGGTCATTTCTTACCTCTTACCCACAATATGCTTAGCTTTGCCTCTACCAAATAAATCAAATACAGTAAAAGAAAATGCAATAGACAAAATAGAATAAAATTAAATAGAATAGAAATAATGTAAGGTAAAATAAAATTTCAGCATTGTTACTGGATTTGACTATATGAGAATGGTTTCCATTGGACTCTGGGCTTAACTACACCCAGCACTGTCCATTCAGCTTAAGTTGCTGTCCTTTGAGGTAGCAGTTTCAGCTCTTTATCCCTTTCAGGTCCTCTATTTCTATCTTTATTTTTTAAAATCAATGTTCCTATCTCATGTTTTACACAGGATAGAGAGATGATCAGGAATCTCTCCAATTTTTTTCCCTTCCAATCACGTATATTTCTGTCTGAACTATACCCTTCATAGGAGTATCATGGTAACTTTTTTGAAAAGTGCATTATGGGGGACATGGGAGTGAGTGGGGGTTATAAACCCCACATTTATTTTTTAGAAGTATTTCTATTGGTGGATTATTGAACTTACTTTTATGAATTTTACTATAGTAAACAATATATGTACTTAACATAAAAATAAAATGTCAATAAAATAAAATATTAAATTTTTAATATGTAATGAGTATTTAGAATAAACAACATTTTAACACCAACTGTCTACTTGCTTTCAAACACTAAAAATAACAGCAGAAATAAATTCCTATGTGAATGACAATGATAATGCAAATAAAACATTCAGAGGAATAATCTTTACTTTAATTATCATACTTAAGGTGGTCATTACCCGTGAAAACAGTGTGTTCCATACACAAATATCGCTCACACTGAGAGCACATGTGTTTGTTTTCCTATCTTCTTTGGTAGGATACACTTGACATCTTGCTGGTCTTCCTGTTTTCTTCAAAAGTTCTTGTGATGTTGCACCTGTCTATTCACTGGTCCCATCCATAGTTCTCATGACCTTTCAGCAAATGTATCAATGAGTAACTAGTGAACCAAATGTCAGAGATAACATTTGAGTTACTTTTCAAACCTAGGACAACAAGTCTATTCACAGCGTCATATAGGAGTCTGAGTTCCAGAATAAATTTCTGAATTCAAGGTGTAAATGTCTTCACATATGCCAGAATATATATTTTTATACCATATTTGAAAGGTTTATTTGGCATATATTGCCAAAACTTCAACAACCACAAACAAACTGACACAAGCTGTTCATCAGTTGTCACTTATTTGAATGGTGGATAAGCTGCTAGACAGTTTGAAACAAATGTTTCAAAAAAATGAATGAATATCAGTGAAATTGTCAGATTGTTTTCTTTTTTGGTGGCTCTTTTTGTCTTCAAAATACTGGCAATTTTGAAGAAAACTAAATCTTTTGAGTGTCATTATTGTTCTAAAAATCTCAGTGCCACATCTGTCACTTCTCTATAAATCCCTGAGATTCTTGTCGTTAGAATGATAAAGTCCTCCCATGAAGACTTTAATTCCTATAGTGAAGTGAGTGGCATGATAGATATATTTATGAATATTACTACTGATACATATGGAATATTTTTATATTTCATCATTAGTCTATTTCAAAATGTCTTGTAGCATACTATCTGTTACAATTTCCAACACTGAATGACAGAGTTTATATTCCATTCAATAGCTGTCACCCCTGGCAACAACCTAATAACATTTGCTGACCTTGTTCTAAGATTGGGTCATTCAGGTGGACATGAGCATTTTGTCCAGTCAGTTTTTGACATTACTGTTTTCTTCTTCCTCTGAATCAAGGTCTTCATTCTTCTCTATCTGTCGTATCTTACTTTATCTCACTGTCACAACTTCTTTGACTTACACGTTTCAAGTCATCACTAGTAGCTGAATCACTTGATGACTCACTTTCCACCTCCTGCCAAAGTTGTAAAAGTGTATTTTTATGAAGCATTGTACTGAATTGGGCTAAGTCTACAAGAAAAATAAAAAGAAAATGTGCAATAAAACAAATTATAAATACACAGAAATGTAAAATGGCACATAATGTGGATTAAACTCACCAGTTGACACTGACACATGTGCACACACTGTGGGGAGCCTTTGAAACTGGAAATTGATCACATGTGCAGGGTTGGGGCATGGCCTTCCCAAGAACAAACGGGCAAGCCATGTGAAGAAGCTGCTTCAGCCTAGAAAACACCAAGCCCCTAGGCAATCCAAGCAATGGACTGCTAGGCAAATGGACGTCCCATGACATTGTGTTGCTAAATGTATAAATAAATACCCCTAGAGTGAGGGGGCAGTTCCCTTTCTCCCATCCAGAGAGAGGGCTCCACCTGATCCCACCTTTCTGTGTCTCTTCTTTATTTCTTCACCTCCTCCCCACCCTTCACTGTCCTCGCCCCCGGGAATCTTAAGAGTTGCAGCAATGCAACTTGACATTTGTTGTAGCAAGTGGTTGCATCCTGTATTTCCCCAGTGCAGCTACTGAGATGCACAGCCAGCTACTGTTATGCTAAAGTATGCAGAAAATCATGTACATACTTTAGAAAAGTATGGTAGGGGCATCTGTTACCTACCCACGACACCCCAAAGTAACTTTTTCCTTCCTAGATTATAAGATGTAGTTACATATTTACATTTCTGCTGTCTCTATACCTTGAACACATTTTTAGTATCTTTGATTCTGCTCCTCCTTATGAAAAATACCACAGAGACATCTTGGGAGGGGTAGTGCTATAAGGTACAAATGACAAGTCAGTATCATTGTCATTATGCCCAGATAGCATATAATTATTAGCATTTCAATTTAGTAATTGGCTAGATCTCAAAACACAACAGCAACTGTTCATAGTCATTATTTTGAAAACATAACATGTATTAATAATTCTAAAGGTTATCAGTTCAAATCTATATGAGTATTCAAGAATGCTGAAAATCCTTAGAATTATTAAGTAGTTCTCAGAAAACTACATTATAAATCTTGAGTTTTTAATAGAGAAATTTCATGTCTGCATGTAAATTGTGTCATTCTTCTGTATAGCCTACAAGTCTAAAAGTTATCTGAATAATCTTTTTCTTATTTAACACGAAGTGTTCTGTTTACATATTGAATGAGGACTCCAGAAGATTTTTATGATTCTCCTTTTTCTAATAAACTGATAAGCTCCAAAAATAGCCAATTTATATTTGAGTTTTGCTATGGATCAAACCTCCCATTCACATGCTAAAGTCCTAACCACCAGGATCTCAGATGTGAACTCACTTAGCTAATGAATCATTTCCGATATAATTTGCTAAAATGAGTAAAATACAATATAATAGTGTAGTAATTAAAAGGAGGAATATGGATACACACAGGGAAAATGGCTTGTGGAGATTAAGGCAGACATCAAAATAATTCAGCAACAGCCAAGAAACACCAAAGACTGGCAAAAACTGGAGTTCAGACATGAAACGACCCTTCCGAGCCCTAGAAGAAACCAATTCTGACAATGCCTTGATCTCAGACTTCACTTTCAGAACTGAATCTTCCCCTAGGGTGGCTCTCCCTCAGCCCACACTGACTCTGGGCTCCTTCTTATTTATTATATCCAAGGATTTTTCTTTCTTTCTATCAAACTTGTCTATGGTCAATTTTGGTGCCTTAATTTGCTATTTTATCCAGCATATCTAAATTATGTCAGTAGCTAAGGAGATTTTTTTTCTGCATCAGTTCATTCAGTCAAACTGCCCAGTTTCCATGTCACAGATAGTCAAGAATATTTGTATGCAAATGACAATAATAATTGAAAATAATCATGTACCTGCTGCATCATATTATCTCAAATGTTTCCCTCCAGTGCTCCTAGCAAAATTAAAAGATGCTCATTGTTGTTTAAGCTGGATTAAAACTTTTGCATCTTTTGACAGCTAAAATAAGTAAATAAATAGATAACAAAGACAATGTCAACTACTTCCTGAAAATGATTCTAGAAAAAGTCATGCTAAATTAAATTTGCTAGCAGGTAAATTTTCTAAGACCAATAAGGAGGACTAGAGTAATATCAGATACATTAATTGTTGTATGATTCCAATTCAAAGTTCCTAAGATTAAGTAAAATTCTTCTAGCTCTTCACTTGTCTTACCAAGAAACAGGAAGGCTATGGACATTATCCCAATTAGATCTTTATAAAGTGCTTTAGACCAATGAGGAATCCAAGACTCACAGAGGTGAATTAAGCTCCTGAACTACTTATTAAAGCACTTTGGTTTTGCATGTAGGCTCCTCCCCTCCTGGAGCTTTTGTTTGCAACATACAATACTACTTTTCATCAAATAATTTAACCTTTTGGATGTAAATACATAAGTGTGATGAGAGAATTTAAAATGCCTACTGCTAATGAAAATGCTTTGTTTTTGTTTTTTGTTTTTTTGTGTTTTTTGTCTCAGAAGCTATTTTAGATAAAAGGATTCAATCTTATTTTGCCATAAATAAAAATATTCCTATTCTATCATTTCCAGTGTATATTGGCCATCATAAAACATTCTTATGGATTTTAGCCATTGTAAAATATTGGCACTTATCTTTAATAAGTACATTGAGCTTTCAAAGTAAAGTACAATTAGTAATAGCAATGTATCTTTACCCAGACCTTTCAGATGTCAGAGACAATAGACCTGCTTATAGCATAAAAATTTCACTAAGACTTGAGCTAAGAAGATTAGAGACTGTTACACTGACTAAGGCCTGTGTTGCATGAATTTCCATTTGAAATTAGACAGTGATATCTGCTAGTTACAGGACATTTACTGCTAGCCTTCATATCGTTCCAGGTTACATATAGCAAACTGGAGTCAAAAACAGGAAAATTTGCATAAAGACTTTGAATTTGAATAAAAGAAGAAGCTGAAAGTTTCGGAAAAGGATGTGAAATACAAGAAAAGGGAGCAGAGAGGAGGCTGTGCTGTTGGGACATATGGATAGACCATATGAGATTCAGGTATAAACCTTGTTGGAGTCTTAAATGACACTGTGAAATCCACAAGAGAAGGTGAAATAAGGATGAGGCCAGTTGTCTTGAGGCTGTCACCTGCCACACTGCCTGCATTGCCTCCTTTCCTCTGACACTCTGAAGACAACTTTGGAGGGGCTGCAGGCTGGACTGGGAGCTGGCACCTCGGCCCCTCCTTGCCCAGGTTTCTTTACCCTTCTGAAATCATCCTTTCTGAAAAGGAGAGCTGCATTTCTTTTTCACTTGTGTTGTTGCTAATAAATGTTGGATGTAAGATTAAAGCTGCTGAAAGGCTAGGACTGTGCTTTCATAATCAATCCTTTTAAGGAAATACCACGGCAGTTCTTTCTTGATGCACTGATTTTCACCCAGTGAAGAACACAGTCTACGAGGCTTTCTTGGGAATATTGGTTGTCACTAGCTGGAAACATCCATTTCTCAACCACTTGGTGAAAGAAAATTGTCTTCTATTAGTACAGGCAGAGCTGACATACCAGATTTGAAAGAAGGACACTGTAAAACAAACTCACACAAAGCCTCATAGCAAGTAAACCAAAATGAAAAAAATTGTAACATCAACTGCCCCAGTCCATATGGGGAATTCAAACCAGGGCCTTCTCACTAAAGTAACTTCCTAATATTTGATTTTGAGACTGAATCTCATAAAACCACTAAGTTAACATTAAACTCTCATAAGAGTAAATAAGCTTAAGAAGTGGCCACAAACTCAACACTGACTACTGTATGATTTATTTTTATAAGGTTCAAGATAATTCTGTTTAATACTTTAGAATTACAATAAAGTATTAATTTTTATGATACAGATTAAATATCATTCTGAAAAGGAGTCAAGCAGCTATCCCTATTGGGGCATAAAATGGTTATTGTGTGTTGCTCAGAAATCATACCTTATATACTATCACACATATGAACTCTTTGAAGAAAATGAGATATTATAGTAACCCTTGTTCGCTTTGTGTTGTCTGGTTTTGAAGTCCTGTAATTCTTTCATTCTTTTGAATGGTTTTATAATATTTTGTTATGTTTGATATTATTGTGTGTGAAGGTATTGTCAACTATTTCAAAGGAAACAAGAGACACAATGGTAGCCACTGTTGATTTCCTGTTGTCTTGTTTTGAAATCCTGTATTGCATTGTTCTGTTCTGATTTTGTTCTGTTTTTTTTCTATTATCTTTAAAAACTATACCTTCTAAAATTTCTCAGATATCACAAAACTGGATTTTCTTGCTTAGTGTAAAAAAGATAGATTCTAATATAAATCAGGAATACTAATATTTAAACATCCACTTTTCATCATCATGGAAATAAACAGGACTCTCTGAGTAAACTTGCAGACAAAAATGTAGACAGCAAATACACAGAGGTTCAGATCAGCTGACTTAATACTTCAAAAATATAATAATTTTACATTAAAGATTGTAAAAATATATTACTGTATGTTTATTTCAACTGTAGCATGTTTTTAGTAACTACTGTTCACATAATAGACATTTGATCAGTACTCTTTCTTCCTTTCATTTGAACTTTTCTTCTTCAGATATTTTTGGTCATTGGAAAAATGAAGGACACTATTTTTATCCTGAAGAATTAAATAAGAAATTTAGAAAGTAGGATAAAGAAATGACCAGACTTTTTTTTTTAACTCACCTGAAATAGCTTTGTGCAGGCAAAAGCTTTCATGAAAACAACTGCAAAACTGGATTTCCAGTAAGAGTATCTGCTCAAAGCAGCTAAGAATAGCAAGGCACAGGACTGAAGTCCAAGGCTGGAAAGAAGGGGAAGAAGAGGTGAGCCCAGCACTTTTTCCTTATGACTTTTGTCAACACTTAAACAGCAGCCTACAGGTGAAGCTGAGCAAACAGTGTAAGATATTTACCAGGCTGTGGAACTGAAGATTAGGGTTCAGTGAAAAGCAGAGAAAATATCTCTAAATTTCTGTTAGTGCATCAGATCAGTTTCATTTGAGGGGTAAGCTTGAACCAGAAACAAAAAGACCTTCTTAAAGATCCAAACCCTTCTAATAAACTCAATCCTAGATTGAATTATATGATTTGCCTCTACCCTGTTCTTCAACCAGCATGAAAACAAATCAAGAAGTGCCTGGAATTATCTCTAAAATTTTTCACACAGAGAATCCTAAATTTAATCAAAATTATCAAGCATGTCAGTAAAATCAAATGATCAGTAACAACACAAAACAAATTAAGCAAAAGAAACAAATCCCCAGAGATCTAGATGTGAAGGCATCAAGCATGGATTTTTAAATTACCATGGTGAATATGTTCAAGATATTAGATCCTATGGGAATAATTTCAAAAAGATCTAAATATTTAGAGCAAAATCAAATGTAAGTTCTACAATTAAAAATTACAACAATGGCAATTAGACACTAGAACATGACATTAAGAGCATACATGGCATTTAAAGAAAAGGTTTGAAACATATGTAATTGGATTCTCAGAAAGGCAGGCAACAGCAAATGGAAAAGAAACCCTATTTGAAAATATAATAGCTAATTTTTTTCTAAATGACAAAAGATACCACCTTATAGTTCACAAAATACTACAGTGCTTGCATTAGTCTGTATTCTGTTGTTATAACAAAATATCTGAAGCTGGATACTTACAAAGAAAAGAGGTTTATTTAATTCATAATATAGAGTTTGAAAGTGCAAGACCACCAGACAGCCCCATGGTGAGAGTCCCCTGGGCTGTTATAACAGTAAAGAAGTAGGGGACAAGATGATCACCTGAAAGAGAGTGTTTGTGGAATAACCTCACTGCTTTGTAATATCACCTGCTTTTCAGAACTCATTCTGCAAGACCAGCATTAATCTTTCCTAAAGACAGACTCCCTATGTCCTAGTCTCCTCAAACTGGGCCCCCATCTATTAAAGATTTCACCTTCACACTAGGGAACAACTTCCAGCATACAAATTTTTTGAGGTCATAATGAAAACCTATCCAAAGGACTGTAGCAGTAAAATTCAAAGCAGATCACATGCAAACATGTGAAAGAAAAGTCACTTAAAAATGAAAGAAGAATACCATCGATTACTTTTAAAAGAACAATAATCAATCTGGCAGTTAACTTCACAATGGAAATAATGGAAGCTATGCAACACATGACATCTTTGAAACAAGAGAAAATAAATGGCAACATAGAATTTTGTATCTTACAAAACTCTTTTAGACTAAAGCTTAAATAAAAACATTTTTATACAAGCCAAAAACTAAATGAGTATATTACAGACATGAACTAAAGAAATTCTAAAAAAGCTTTTTCAAGTAGGAAAAATAATTTTAAATGAAATAATAGGAATAAAAAAATGAGTAAATAAATACATAATTAGCAGCAGGAAGACTAAACATTAAATTATAAAACGAGAATAATATATTGAGTTCAAATAATAAAATTCACATAGAATTAAAATATAAAACAATAACAGAAAACAGAAACAGAGGTAGACATTAAATGCCCTCATCTATGTCCAAAAATCAATAAAATGTATAATTTATATTAGACTTTAATAAAACAAGAATCTCAAGGATGACAAATAGAAAGACAGGAAAAGAATACTAAGGAGCAAAAAAAGGAGGGCGGGGCAGCACAAGTTAATTCGTATGTGTATTTGCATGTGTGCGTGTGTGCGTGTGTGCGCGTGTGTGTGTGTGTGTGTGTGTGTGTGTGTGTGTGCGTGTGTGTATTTGCGTGTGTACGAGACTCGGGACTGAAGCCGGGGCTAACCTCCAGCTCCCTTTCTTTGCTCTTATTTTGAGACAATGTCTCACTAAGTTGCTCAGGCTGGGCTTGAACTTGTGATTCTCCTGCTTCTGCTGGAATTCAGGCCCTGGCTGCCAGAGTGGGCCTTTTCCTTTCCTTTCTTACATCTCAGCATTCTGGCAATTCTGGGAGCTGAAGAAACTATAAATAAGAACAGAGGTGCGTTGTAGCCAAGAAGCATCCCTGAGTTAACGTGTCTGAAAAATTGCTTACAGAGTACTCAGAAGAAATTAATCCAAATCTCTACATTTCTAGAAATTTCTGATAGTTTTCTTATTCTAAACTCAATTTATATCTAAAAATATTTACAGAATCCATAATAAATAAACTTCATGATGAAATATTTAAAGCTTTCTCCGTGACATAAAAAACACAAATTTCCCCAGTTAACAATGTTTATTTAACATTAGAAGAAAGGAGATTCTAACAAGCATAGGCAAGAAAAATAAAACATAAGGATTAGACAAGAGAGCATTTATATACAAAAAAAATAGAAAAAAAGATTTATATACAAGAATGAAACAAAATAAGGAAATTACTGAAATTAATAAGTTAGTTTTAAAAAGTCACAGTATTCAGGATCAACAGAAAAATAGTCTACCAACAATAAATAATTAAAAGTCATATTTTAAAAATTATACTATTTACAACTGAATCAAAAAACTAAATACCTAGAAGTAAGCAAATGTGCAAACTTCTACATTGACAACTGTAAAACACTGTCCAAATCTCTGAATTGTTCTGTGGAGTCCTTGCAACTCTTATTTCTGAGCCCAGCAAGATTTTCCATAGAAATTACAAGCTAATTGTAAAATGCAAATGAAAATGCAAAAGCCAAACAATTCAGACAATAGGGAAGAAGAAAAACCAGTCAGACGATGTATACTACGACATATGAATAATGAAGTTACAAAAGTTAAAAATATGAAACTATTAAAGATGGACCAATTGTCCAATGCATTATAAATCAGTGCACAAAAAGACCCACACATAAATAGATACTTGATTTATGATGAAGCTGCTACTACAAGAAATAGGAAATTGTTAAGAAACTATATTGAAAATCTACAGTGAAAAATACTAAACCTTCTGTTACAGATTAAAAACTGGTGGTCAACTTAACGCCAGTGGAATTAAATCACTATGGTGCTAAGCATAGATATTTTACCTGAGGAAAGTTGCCAGCATATAAGCAGAGATGTGGAGAAGGAGAAAGAAGGTATTGAGGCATTGAGGCATTGTGGGTTCTCCTACAAGTTGCTGTTTGAGCCATTGGTTCTTCTGGAGAAGCTCTGGTCCTCACATGGAGCATTGCTTCCTGGCTCCAAAGGGGAAGACGTGTGCTGCTGAATCTCCAGGATGAACTCGTTATGCTGGCTTCCTGGTATGTACTCGACTATGCTTATCATCAGAGGAGCTGGGGCCTCCATGTCACTGAGGATGGCTGCGGTGCTTTTCAGGACAGCCCTGGTCTTTGTTGTGAGTGTGACTTCTCGGCTCCAGCATAGAACCCTTAACCTACCAGTACAGCTCCATCACCCACTGGCATTGAGTTTCCAAATTCCGCCACTGACCCTTGGGTCTTCCCAGCATGGATCCTCAAAAGAGACTGGCGCGAGTCCTTCTTGTGGGCTCTGGACCACCAGTTGGACTCATGGGCGGCACTGTCATGAGCTCTGGATCTTCATCTGGACTCATGCAGAACATTGCTGTGGGATTCAGGCCCTTAGCTAAAGTATTCTATGTCTGTAGTGTTATGGATAGATTTCTTGCATTTGCTTGTGTTAACTCTGGGTGATCATCATAAAACAATATTATTAACTCTATGTCCTGATTCTAACCGTTCTCCTCACAACACCTAATTACAATACCTTCCCTCACTCCACATACTGCTCCAGGTGAATTGAAAATTGATATGAAAGAGAATATGGAGTTTCTGGAAAATAATATTGGAAGAGATTTTCACGACTTTCAGGTAAATCAGATTTTCTTAAGCAGCATACAAAAAATATTAAACATTAAAAGAAAACTAAGAAATCAGACAGTATTAAAGCTGGACACCCCATGTATCGAAGATACCATGAAGGAAGTGAAAGACACATTACAAGAATGGGACAAGATACTTGCAAAAAAATATAACTGACAAAAGCACTGATATTGATAAAATAATTTTAAAACTTTGAAAATTAATTTTTAAACATGAAAGAAAATCTGATTGTAAGATGGGAAAATTCACCCTAAGTTTTGAGGAAGTACAAATGTTCAATACCACCTGATACACAAGATAATGGCTAAACTACAGGCATAGTTACATTAACTATTGCAATATTGCAAATGGGACAACTGCAACTGGAATTCACAGCTAACAAGCAGATATGATGTGAATCGATACGATGGCTTCAGGAATCTATTGGTATGAACCAATGCTGTACATGTTCATCTCTTGCCACCCAGCAATTCCATTTCTATGTATGCACCCAGACGTAAGTGTGTACAAATGTGAACAAAGAACATGTTCAAAAATGCTTCCAGCAACAGATTTCTTAACAGCCTCAAGCTGGAGACAATTTGATCATCTGTCACAAACTATGGTATATGTGCACAACAAAATATAGCAATGAAAATGACCAGGTCATTGCTACCTACAACATGGATGGATCTCTCAATAATACTGAGTGAAGAAAACCAGACCCTAAAGAATATAAGCTGTAAGATTCCACTTATTGTAAAGCACAAGAAAAGTCAAAATAGTCTCTAGAGACAACCTTCAAGAGAGCAGTTACTTTCAGGAAGAAAAATCAGTAATTAGTAGGAGGGATAAGGTTTCTCAGAAACAGACAGTATTTGGTTGTATTCTTAGTACTGGCTATATAGTTAAAGCTGGGTAAGAGCACCAGGTTGCTCTTACCCAGCTTTAACTGAGAATAAATGATGCCTGTTTCTGAACTCATTCCTGTAGGGTAACGCTATGTTGGTAGCTCGCTCCTGCAAGAGTTGGCTCAGTCAGCTTAAAGTCATGACAGGACACTGATTGACTTCAAGGCTATGCTCTGCACTCCAGCTGGGACCACTTAGCGAGGCGAGACCCTCACTGCATCCCATCATCCATTCAGGCCTCTCACTACAATCCCTTATTGTGTCTCCAACTTCCCTTCAGTTTCTCCATCACATATTTTCCTTATTTCTCTCATATTTTATTATCTGCCCTTTACTCTCTTTGCCTCCCACTTATCTTTTTTTTAATTTTATTTTACTTAAGAGGAAAAAGAGAAAAACACAAAACAAAACAAAGCGGTGTAAGGTTACACATAATACAGAACTACAAAAACAAACAAACAAAAAAAAAAACATAACAGTAAGAAATCACCTGTTAATAGATTACATATTATCATCTTGGAAATAGTTGCTCAAATCACAGTATCAAAGAATACAAAGTGGACATTCAAACAGAGAGACTGCAAACAGCTGTGTTCAATGATCCAAAAGCATTAATATAGTCAGCTATTTAACACCCCTAAACATACTTGCTGTTATATCCGTTAGAGCTCTTTTTTTTTTCCTCCCTCTCTTTTTTACAACAAAATTTACACATTTTGGGTTTTATTACTCCTTAGTTCTTATTACTTTTTTGGGGGGGAGATAATAAAGTCAAATATGGCAAAACAAAGCTGACAGTCAAAACCAAGGATAGACATAGCACATGATGTAGAACAGAGTACAAGGTTATCAACAATGGTTATCAACGTTGTCTCTTGTTTCCTTAAAAAGAATTGTCTATCTCATTAGATATTATAAAGTTGGACAAAACAGTAGAGAACAAGGCCAATAAAACTGAGGCATTGTAAACATTACAGGACTTCCAAAGGAGACAATAGTCAAACCAGAATGGGCATCTTAGTGAATCTTATTGCCTTCACAGTAGTTGCTTATACCCTCAAACTTGATACTATTGCACAGAATGGAACAGAGTCTAATCAGTCAAGCCTCCCACTTATCTTACACCAGGATCTCCTGGAAAAGGTGCAAATCAGCTAGCATTCCCTGACTCTTATCTAAAGTTTCATATGGATTATTGTGCGACAAAGCTCAATGTCTGGAGGATTCATAACTCGGACTGAACTTGCAGCCCAGCCACAGCACGGACTGTTTGAGGATGTGGGTCCTTCTGTCTTATGAAGGGGCTCAGAAAAGTCATTACAGCAATGACAGTGCAAATCGCTGTTTGGGAATGTTCTAGTTGAAATTTTAAAAAATATGTACAGCAGAGACACAGCTTCCAATCTATCTTGACCATCAATTACTTTACTTTTCTAATCCCTATTGTTCTGTTTTGTAAAGTAACAAAACTAAGCTCCCTGGTGTCTTTCACCTTTAAAATAGTATGTTCAAAGATTAGAATTTATAGGTCTGCTATAAATCAAAATGATTTAATGTTTTAAATATTATTCAAGCACCATTAAATTTTTAGGAAGCTTTATTCTTTTATTAATCCCACCGCTACCCATATCAATTGTGTGTAAGTAGTACCTACATTGAATGTGTAATTTTATTGTGCCTTTTCAGAAGCATAAATCTCATGCACAAATCATGTACCCAGTCTGAATGTTAGCTTCTCAGAGGACATATTTTAGTCATTTTGTGATCTTCTAAAATGACTCTACTAACACAATGAAGCACAGTTGTTTCGAGACTTAAAATCCTCATGCAAGAAAACTCACTTCCTTGATAAATACTTCTTCAGTTTGTTTGCATATAGTGATCACTTAAAAATAGGAAAGTGTGAAGATTGATAGAGAGGATCTTAAACAGTGGCTTGCAAGTGAGATCAGCAATCCACTAGCCGGACTTCTAAATGTTATACAAGTTTTAGGCTGATAAGCACCAGGCACCAGGCAATACCGAGGTTAAAAGTTTATCTCCTTTCAAAGACATGAAAGCAAAATCTTCACAAAAACTTAAAATCAGTAACACCAGAAAATCATATTTGATATTCAGATGAAATAAGAACCTTGGATGGGTAAGAAGATAAATAGTATATAGACAGAAAATATTCATTAAAATAATCCTCATTTTTTGTTTGGAGAGGTGAGATCTCATGAGTCTTAGATAAGATTAAGAATTCATATATACGTCTTTAACTGTGAAGTTGTCTGTCTTCTATACTGTCTCAAATTTAACACTATCTCCTGCTCTAATGTAATGAGAAAGTACGTTTAATTGCTATGCATAGACTGTACTTTGAATTACTTTGGAGAAACTAAACTTCTTTAACACTCTTAAGGTACTGCATAGTTTGGTAGCAGGAAACCATACTATAAGGACTAAAATTGCATGGCAGAGCAATCAATAGATTTATTTGGAAAACTGGCTTTATTATTTGGTATATTTTATTTAATGTGACATCATTAATATAAGTAAAGTTTCAGATGCATGTAAAATTTATATAAGCCTTAAAATATTAAGTATAAAAGGGAAAGCAAGATAAATTATTGCTTCAAAAATTCCTATTTCAGATTACCACTTTAATTTTCTTTGGTGAGTTAATTCTTAGAACCCTCAAATTAATTTCAGATTCATCCTGAAGATTATAATACATAGACAATTTATTCTAATGAATCCAAGGTAGTGACCTTTAATTTTTTTCCATTTACATATTATTTGAAATGGTCTTTTAAAACCAAAATGTTGATTAAAAATAACCAATGCATAAAGATTCAATTCCATGTATGCACATCAAAAGCTACAGCTTCTTTCATTTGTAAAATTAAGTCAAATGTTTAACAAATTCTCTTTGACCTACATTATATGTACCATCCTGACCACAGTGTAAGAATGTGTTCATTAATTTGCTATTTCAAATGTTAATTCCTCATGCAAGGAATAATTCTATAATAGTCTCATATGAAAAAATAACAGCAAGATCTCACATCATAAAAAGTTTAAATTCAAGCAAAATATTCTGAAGAACTGGAAGACTGCTGAAGATTATAATGCGACCATAACAAACTAACAATTGTATCCACTGACCAAAATGTACTACATAACATTTGAGAATTTTAACTCATAATGTGAATCAGAGACATCAAGTTATCCTGAGAAATTCTATTCTAGGCCACACAGCACAGGAGTAGACTCAACCACATGCATAAAGAGACTGCTTTCAGAAAAAGATGAGAGATTAGCCAGGGATTTAGCTCAGCAGCACAAGTGCCTGCTTGGCAAGCGTGATGCCCTGAGTTCAATCCCTGGTACCAAAAAACAAAACAAATAAACAAACAACAAAAAAGATGAAGGATTAAAATGCTGGGAAAATCAAGTCATAAAGAGTCTTATTTTGAAGGCTTAATATGATACATTATGAAATGCTATATTATTAAAATTATCTTAAAAGTTAATATCTAAATTTACTCTCCTGGGCCATTACAAAAGGGTACCTGAGTAAACACATACCTGGAGGCTGGTATCAGTTTCACATTTGACTTACTAAGAAATAAACCATGATGCTCTCTACCTAAACAGGTTACCATTGTTTTCCTAATAGCATAAAACAATGAAGTGAGCTGGCTGGGTCTTGTATATTCTAAACCAATCAACCATTCTCACTGTCTAAAGATTCTGTGAATCATAATGCTATTCTAAATGGGAAGCAGTATATGCCTTCACTCTTTTAAGGACATAATGAAACCTAAGATGAACTTTCTGACTCCAACCCACAGACTGGAAAAGGAGTAAGACGAGTTGTACTGGGCACAGAATTTGTCAGTGTTGTGGCACTATGCTGAGCTCTCCTCATTAGCTCCCAGCTTCCTCTTTCCCCCAATAAGAAGACTGGACCGGAGATCATTGAACAGTAGCTAGAGCACACCCTTATTTGCATGACATTACAAACTTGTCAGATGATGTGGCTTAATGTATCAAACCAATGAAAGCTAATTTTTGTGAAAATGTATAAAACCTCATACAGATTCCTATTTTGTTTTTACTAGTAGCAATCTTAATAAGTATAAGGTGAAATCTCATGGTGGTTTTGATTTGGATTTCCTTAATGAGCAGAACATCTCCGTTCATATGCTCACTGGCCATTTGTAAATCATCTTTGGAGAAACATGTACTAAAAGTTTTCACTCATTTTATAGTTTGGTTATCTATTTTTCTCCTTTGAATATAAAAGATTTTAAACTTTATTTTTTTTCTTTTGCTATATTAGGGTGTGGGAATTCAAAATGTCAGAGAGAGGCCCATTTGCCCAGAATATAACCAGAAGATCCTATTTTCTCTCCCATTAGAAAACCATAGCAAGATTTCAGGGCACAAGTCTTGCTAGAAAAATATTCTTCAGACCATTTCTCCACATGTAGTTTGTGACTCTCAAAAGAAAGATTTAAGGAGCAAGCAACAGTAGGGTGTCCATCCTCCTCTTGCTTTCCTCTCTGGGAGATGCTCGTCACAGAACATGGTTTAGGATCCCCACACTACCACCATAACTTTAGGTACACTGATTTTGCTTAGCCTCATTTTATTTTTTATAAAATGGGAATTATTTAAAGTACTAAAGTAAGCTAATGCCTGGGTGCCTGTTAGTGTAGTTCAGACTGTATTTAAAAGAAAGTAATGTGGGAAATAGAAAATTATTGGCCAGGCTGATAGCTTTCAGATGTAAATTACATGATTAGAAATCAGAGGACAAAACTCCACAAGGACAAAAAACAAGATGTTGACTAAAATCCAGCCCTCATCCATTTGTGGGGCATAGCTTTCAGCAGGTCTTAAAACTTGAGGGTCATTTGCAACAGTGAGATCCCAAAACAAAGCCTCATATTCAAGATTATAATACAGCAGAAAATTGAGACTGTAAATTCCAATTACTTCTCCTAATCTGGTCATTTTTGTCATGGAGATGTAACAGACTTAGGGATATAATAGCATCTTGTTGATGCACTTTGGGAAAATTATATCCAAAATATGTTTGATATCAAACAATGCTAGATAAAAGATGCTATTAATGATCATAAATTTCTTTTGGAATCTCAATGTCTAAATGTATATGCCCTTCAAGTTGGGGTGAAGTAGGTTGCAATTCTGTGGAATTTTATTTCATCAATAGGAAAGAGATCATGAAAAGTAGTTATTTTGTGGGATAAAACAAATTCCAGGTGGATGAGAATGACAAGAATCAATCAGAAGATTGTAGTAGCTATTGTGCTCTCTACAAAAGAGTCATTCATTGAAGTTACTGGTAGGAAGAATGAAGTTCATTGTGTTCCACAAGTTTTGACATACACAGTTAGACTGTATTTTAAATACTATTTCCAGCAGGCTATTGATAAAACATTGCAATCCATTTGGCCTCTTTACTGGTCACCCATATTTTACGATCATAAGAAATAACATGTAGAGACTATTTTACAATCCCTCAGTCCATGTTAATGGTTTCATCATATCAGGAAGCTAGTTATAAAAGAGAGATGGTATAAGAATAAACAGTTTTCTCAGACTTGAATAGACATGTGAAAAACTTGTTATCTTTCTAAACTTAAAATTCAGCTTTAGTTGATCCTAATGAAGCAGACGATTCTACATTTTTACAAGGTCCAGGATGATGAAAATTTTCTGGCAGTCTACAAAATATACTTAGAGTACATTTTGTATATTTTAGTGTAGACACTACATCACCCAAGAATAGTATAATGGCTTGCTCTCAGAGAGTACTAGGTAGATACAAACATGAGAGACAGAGAGAGAGTATAGAAAACACAGAGAACTGTTGAGTCACAGCACAAAATGGTCTGATCCTTGGGAACAGAATAAGATTTTAGGACAGTAAGTTTGTATCATTATGGGGTAGATGCTGTTTGTTTATTTCCTTGACTTTTAAAATTAGGTATCCAGTTGAAATATAGCAAGCTGTCAGCAAGCTTGTAATTTTGATAGTTAATGCCAACTTCCTGAACTCTCCATCCCCTAAAGAAGTACTTCTGAACTCAATATTTAGATTCTGGAATACAGAGCTGTAGTTTGGACTCCACATGTCCTCTGAAGGGCCAGTGTGTTAGAATCCTGGACCCCAAGAAGGCAGTGCTGGAAGAGGGTGGAAACTTTAAGATACAGGGCCTACTGGGAGATGTGTAAGGCACCAAGGCCACCGCCTTGAAGAGGATACTGGAATACTGGCCCTCTCTGCCTCTCTCTTTTGCTTGCTGGCCATGAGTTAGTAGTTTTGGTCTGTTACTTGCTCCCTGCCATGATGTACTAAAAAGCAACAGATCAAAAAGCAACAGGGTCAATCAATCAGGGACTAAAACTTCCAAAAGCATGAACCAAAATAAATCATTTCTCTTTACAAGTTAATTACCCCAGGAAATTGCTACATGAACAACTAGCTGACTAACGCGCCTAGAATCCTGTATGAACACACTAAAGAAATCGACTCATTTATTTCCCTCCAAATGGTTGATGACTGAAATTATTGGATAGGTCAAGTTTGGTTTATGTCTCCTGCTGGCTTCTCTGCACCAGATTAAGTCTCCTTTCTGGAATAAACACTCCTCCTCATTTGTTATATGACACACGCCCTGGATTCTTCATATCTGCATGAGTGCCAGGCTACAACCCCCGCCCTTAAAATGTGGTGCCAAAAGTCTTGTTTTTACAATTTAGTCTAAAGTGACACCAGCATTTCGACAATGGCCATGCCGTATTATTGGTTCATGTTGCTGAAGCATTTGTACATTAAATATATGGGAAAGTTTGTTTTATACAAAGCATCTTTATTCTGATTTCCTCTGAATATTACAATTTTAAACTTAAATATATACTCTTAATTTTAAACTTAAATATATACTTTTAGATGTCATTGATTTCTGATCAATCTTATCTTTCCTAATTATCTTACAAGTAACTTGATTACAATAAATGGCATACATTCCCAGATAATTTTTTCTATGTTAAATAACTGGTAATCTGGTGCACAGTAAATTCTATAAAACAGAAACAAGTCAAATTTACTTAATTAAATTGATTTTTCATGTGAGTACTTATATATTTGTACAAACACATATTTGAGATGTAAAATTTAACACTTGAAAATAAACTAATGTAACTAAAATAAATTTCACTTTGTACAATAAGGAAATGGTCAGATAAATTGTGGGATAGCCATATGAAAATAGTACTTGCTTAATAAAATGATGCCATAAAAACAATTTAAAGCACCCAAGATATAATGCTGTATTTTAAAAATAAGTAAAAACAGTGGATATAAAAAAACTAAAGTGCAGGTAAGGATTCCTAGGTTAATGGATACATTTGTCAGGATGCTTAGAGGACTGAGCCAAAGAAAGAATTAGTTAATATGGTAGTATCCTATCTCACATGAGTTCTTAGAAATAAGTGCACACTGAGCTTTAGGAAAAAACTAGAAACATGAGCATAGATGCTGCCAGGAGTCCATCGTCCTCCCCTCTGCTTATCACTCAGTATCTTCCCATACACTGGCTTTCTCCACATGTGAGAAAGACGGAACCACTGAGCTGTCCATTGCCCAGAGCCTGCTCAAGAAAGGGACTCAGAATCAGACTCCGAAACACTGTAGTAAAGGGCTTATTGGTCTAATTTTCCTGAGGAACTAACTCTTATTCAGTCTGCTAAAGCTGAAAATGAGGAATCAGAGCAATGTATGGAGAGTATGGCCACTGGTGGTCAGGCCCTGGATATTAGTGCTTTTGCCCAACTTCTATCAGTGGGCTTACAGTTCTTCTATTGTCACATGCACATTTTAACTATCAATATGTCTTGTTTTCCCCAAGAAAAAAAGGGAGAAAAATAGAAAGAAAGAGGAAGAAGAAACTGACATTAAATGAAGAATTTGCCACTCAGTAGGCTGACACAAGAGGAGGGTGAGTTTGAGGTAGCCCAAGGTACATAGTGAGACTGTATTTCAAAATAACAAAAAAAAGTCAGTGAAAGCTAGTGTTTATTTTTCATGTAAAATAAATTCCATTAATATATAGCAGAATATATATATATATATATATATATATATACAGATACATACGATTTATGAATTCAAAATCAAACATGGCAGCCGTGTATGCTTGCAAAAACTAGATTTATGGCAATTCTTAATCATACAGCTTTAATCTATCTACTTTATTTCTTGGTTCAGTAAGGGTATTAGTTACCTTTCGGTTATTGGAAAAAAAATACCTGATTTTCACAACCTAAAGGAGGAAAGGTTTATATTGCCTCAAGGTTTCAGGGGTTTTAGTCCATGGTCGTTGACTCCGAAGCAAAAACAGTATGAGGATGGGAGAAAATACTCCTGTTCTGGCTTCCTGAAATCAGAGTGAGGGAAAAGCCATAGAAAGATTAAGGGCACAAGGACAAGAATATATCCTCTCAGGTTATGTCTTCTACTTCTTACTTTGTGTAATAAGGCCCTATCTCCTAATAACACATTCAGGTAAATCACCAGGGGATTTATCCATTGATTAGGTTAGGTTCTCCACAATCTAATCATTATGCATTAGCCTTCTGGGGGAAAGTTCTGAATCAAACCATAACATTAAGATATAATCACTTGGACTATTGTTTCCTTAGTGCAAATGCATTACCTGAATCATTGCACTTTCCTGCTTAGTTTCCAGCTTCAAAAGAAAAGTCTGGTCATAGCTTGACTTGAAACAAGGAGTAGGTATGTGGTATTAACCTCCATAGGTCTCCTATGGTAGAAACAGACCCAATCTCAAGCCACACTTGCACACCAATTCAGACCATAGAACTCCAACCCAGCACCCTAACAGAAAAGATAATGCCTGGTAGCTAAAAGAAAAATTGAAAAAGGTACATCAGAATAATGTTAAGTCCAAGTCTGGACAAAATCAACTAAATGCTTTCAAAATCAAATTCAACACCATTTAGGAACTTATCACATAAAAACAAAGCCTCTACAATGTAACACTCACAATGTTAAAAATATAAATGGAAGAATATCACAGATGATGCAGATATTGTTTTATATTTGTATATATACATATACATATTTGGTTTTTTTACACAAGGGCACTGAAATTCATTGAAAAAAGAGTCTTTTCAGTAAACTGCGTGGAAGCAACAGAATAGATATCAAGAGAAAGCAAACTTTGGCCTTAATCTCACATACACTCAAAAACTTGAACAGGATCTTTGCTCTGCATATGAGAGCTATACCTATTAAGATTCTAAAACAAAACACCAGGGAATATCTTTACCACTGTAGAATAGGCAAAGCTTCATTAGCCAGAACATACAAAACACTAATTATAAAAGAAAAAAAAACCCATGAATTTCATTAATTTTTAAAGATTTGATCATTAAAAAAAAACCCTAAGAAAATTCAAAGACAAACCACAGAATATAGTAGTAAGTGCCTTAACTCTAATCATTTCTGTATCTATACAACCATATATTTACTATGTAATGGTCAGATTTTTATCACTAAACAGCTGTGAGGCAGGCTGCGTTTGAATCATAGCTTTGGAAATTCTCATCCCTGACTAGGAAGATCCATTGCCTTTGGACCTCACCTCAGGGCAGGACGTCGTGAGTGAAGAGTGTGGTAGGCCAAAGCTGCTTTCCATTTGGTTGAGAAATAAAAAAAGAAAAAACTGTGAAAGAGGAACAGACCCAGGTCTACAGTCTCCTTCAAGGGCACACCTACGACAACCTAGACACTCTCTGTGGGGCATGACTTTGGAATCTTCTGCAACCTCCCAGGAATGCTGCACTGGCAGCCAAGCCTTCAACACTGGCGCCTGTAGTAAACATTCCAGACCCCAGCAACAGTAAGGATACGGATATTCTTATGATATTAAAAACAATGCCCGGTAATATAATTTATTTATTTATATTTTAAAGTGGGAAAACAAAATACTAGGAAAACAAGGAACAAAAGAGACAAACAACAAAAACTCAAAATAATAAACAATACAGGCTTTCAAAACAAGATGATCAGAACTTAATTGTTATTTTGCATAGTTATCTTCAAAATAATTTTTCAAGTTATCAGATATAGATATGCAAAATTGATCTAGTTGTATGAATATTAACTGTTTTTTGCCAAGAACTAATAGAATCAGTAGTATAATCATCGTAGCTATCTTGTATATAAATATATATACAAGTTTGTATCTTTTTTCTGTTCCCTTCTTTCCTTTCTTCTTTTTCCTATCTGAGTTATATTTCTTCTTTGAGCAGTTTCTTACCCTTTCACAATATTTTTTGAAGATTTTGGACATGGAGCACTACTTAGTTATAAAGAAGGATCACGTTGAAGCTTTTATAGGTAAATGGATGTGACTTGAGTCCATACTCATAAGTGAAATAAATCAGACTTGCATATGTAAATACAATATTATCCCCCTAGTGTAAGGAACTGAAAGAGTAAATAAGATGCAAATTCTTCAATAAATATTGTGAAAGGGTTAGAAACTGCTCAAATAGTAATGTAATGTAACAAAATAGGAAAATACACAAAAGTTCAACAAGTACCAATATCCTCTGCTCCAAAAATAGTCTGAACAGTTATGAATATAGTAATACACAATGTATTAATTATTGCTATACTTCTACTTGCCAGTTTTGAAATCATGTTTTATTATTTTTTTACTTTTTTCTGTTTAAAATTCATTTTTAAATTGAAGAAAATGCATTAACTTTTTAATAGTTTTCTGTATTAACTTCAGTCGCTGACAAGGTGCTTAATGGCAAAATGGTAAAAAGCAGCACAATTAAAGCAAGGTACTGTGCCACTATCATGTTAGTGCATTTAATATTGCTCTATAAAAGTACAATGGGAAGAAAACTAAAAGAAACACAAGCATAATTCTCATTATTTTGGTTGATATAATTGCATGCAAAATGAAAAATCTTAACAAGTTCCAAAGCTTTAAATTCTCTCAAAAGTAGAATTAGAGAATATTTTTTACTTTTGCTTATCTGTATTCACTTATCATGAAAAATTTTTAAATAATTTTATATATTTTAAAACTGAAAATACTAAACACCTGAAGTACAGAATAAATGTGTATATCAATTAGAATTTAAATGTTTCATGTTTCACTCAATATGAGCTCTAAAGAGAAAAATACTGAGTTAAAGGAAGTTGCAAGTATTCATTTTATCCATTTTTTTAAAATAAAATGATTCATATAAATACAGAAATCTAACCACAAATGACACTTTATTAAAATTTTATAAAATCTCTTACTTTTGCAAAACAAGAAAGATAAATTCTTCAGGTTAAAAATGAATACTTTCATTTGTTCTGGATACTATAACAAAATGCCGTGGAATGAATAGTTCATAACCAACAGAAATTTAATCCTCACAGTTCTGGAAGTTGGGAAGATCATGATTAAGATGCAGGCAGATGATGGCTGAGGAGAGTTTTTCTTGGTTCGTAGGCGAGGGCTTCTTGGTGTGTCCTGACATTGTAGAATGACAAGCAATCTCCTTGTGGTCCCTTCTATGAAGGCACTAATTTCATAAGTACCAAGCACCTCCCAAAGCCCTAACTCCTAGGATCATCATGTTAGTGAGTGAATTTCAACAGATAAATTCAGGACAGGGAGAGAATACATTCAAATCATTAGCAGTGAAGCTGCCTATATTTTGAAAGACACAGTCATTTATAAAGTATTACACTTTAAAAGAATTACAGATGGGTCTCTAATGTCTCCCTACATCCCTGTTGGTAAAGGCATGTTCTCAGGGTGGCGCTATTGCAGAATAGTGGAACCTTTAAGATGTGCAATCTAGCGAGAGATCTTGAGGTTATTTGATTTATGTCTTTGAAGATGACAGCAAGATCCTGGCCTCCTTCTTGTTCTCTTTTGCTTACTGGCCATTAGCTGAGTGGTTTCCATCCACCACACGCTCCTGCTGTTATCCAAAGCAACAGGGTCAAAATCACTGAAATCTCTAAAAACTGCCAACCCAAATTCTCCTTTTCTCTTCATAAGTCAGTGATTTCTGGTGTTTGTTTCAGTGACAGACACCTGAATAACACCTACATCAAAAAAAAGCCTAAATTCAATTAATTGTCACTCTACAGTTCAAGCTACATTATTTTACATCCCTCCAAGATTCATCCTTATCTGAATTAATGGGAGAAAAAGAAATATGTTCATTTCTGACTCTTATTTCCCATTAGGCCAAGGGAAATTATATTAACATCATTCATTCTCCTCAAACAAAGAAGTTTGATAAATTATCGATGTGTTCTTAGTGAATCAAACATAAAGTAGTGGCATTACTTGAGGGTATAATAATTCAGATCCACTGAGGCAAGGTTAGTGAATGATGTCTCCTTGGTGCTTGGTGATATCTTTATTCATGCTGCGCTCTCTGTCACAGCAGACCATGACCTGTATTTCTCTTTTGAAAGTAAATCTGCATATTGTTTAAATTTTAAAGTAAAACTTCATACTTATCATTGTATTAATATTAGATTACATTTTGATATTAGATTACATTTTGAAAGATGGCATTTAAAAAACCATTAACTGACTTAACTATGTTATAGTTCTCTAAAAAGTTAAAATTAAATTTCAAGACACAGATATGTATCTACCTAGATCTATTTTTTACACTTCTTTAAGTATCTTCAATGAGAATGTGGATTTTTTGTCTATTGTTACATTTAAAATCTTCACTAGAACACAAATGATTACTATTTATTGAGGTATATAGAAATTTCTAATACAAAATTACCTTCTTTTTGTAATGCATCTTACTGGAACAAATATAAATTTTAAGAGCACTTGATAGATTTATTTATTCATTTACTTAACATTTTGGACAGGACTTCATACACAATTCAGCTTCTCCTTGAAATACTTAGTTGACCCAGACTGGCCTTCAATTTGAAACCTTCCCGTGTCAGCCTCCCAAATGTTGGGATTCTAGGTGTGTGCACTATGCCCAATTTGAATATATTTTTGAAAGAAGTCTTTTTTATATAAATTTCTTATAAATTTAAGACCTCTAATTTTAAAAATCATCTTGAAAGCAAGTGGGGCTAATCATTGTTAAAATACCTATACAACTACATTATATCATGTCTACTCAAACCCTCTCTCTTCACTCTGTAGGTTTTGGATTCACAAATGAGCCTCAGGCACAATGAACACAAAGTACAATTTTTGAGAGAAGGAATCCTTAATTTTCACTGGATTCTAAAATCATCATTGATCTAAGAGAAGTAAAGATAGTGAATTTTTAGCCAAAAAAGTGAGTCTATTTTATTTTATGCTGCCATATTTCTAACTTCATAGAATTATAGTTTTGACCAGTTCTATAATTTACTACCTTCTTTTATTATTATGACAAGGACAAATTGATTGTACTTTTGATAGTTTTTTACTATGTATGATAGCCTTCCAGATACAATGACAGTTTATTTATGGCTCTTTATTTACAACTTTAAAACTATACATTTAAATTATCTATATTTATCTGAGGCCATCACATTTATCAGATCTTGTCATGGTTTACGTCAGTGGCCCCCAAGCCTCATGCAAGTATGCATTTGTGATTGGTTCATTATCTAGAGCTTGGATTGGTGGTGTGAGTGCTATATCCACACTAGGGGTGGAGCCAGGATAGGATGAAAGGGCAGGAAGAAGGTGTGTCTCTCTCTTGCCAGTTTCCAGCTTGCTGTTTGCAGCTGCCATGAAGGGCTGTCCCGCCATGCCACCCTGCCTTGGAGCCAACTGAGTGTAGACTGAAACCTCCAAGAAATGTAAGAAGTAAACCTTGCCTTCCCTAACTTCAGGCATTTTGACCCAGCAGTGAATAAAAAGTAACTAAGACAGATCTCTTGCTTGTTGCAATATAAGATAGACTTTACAATCTTACCAGCAAACAGTGCTAAGGAATCTTAACAGACATCAGATTCTCTGTCCATCCCAAGCATGAAATGATTGATTGTCCACATCACCCTTGAGAGATGATCAATTCTCAACCCCTGTCTGTATATTTCCTGTGACAAGGAATTAGTTGCATTTTCAGTTGATTCAATACATTGTCAACCGTTTAATTATTAGGAAGTTATCTCCTCTAAAAAATCCATGAGTTTAAATTTCATTCTAAAAGTGAAAGTAAATCATTGAAATGTTTTAATCAGGAAAGTAACAAAACCATTTAAAATTATGCAGCCTGAGTGCAGAGAATGAAATAAAGCTTTTAAAAAATGCAGTGAAGAGTCTGTTATAAATTCCCAGGGAAGACATATTGATGGTGGTCTGGACAGAAACTACAGTAGAGAAAGCAATTTTAGACATATTTTTAGGAAGAGTTTTGTTTGGTTTAGAGGGGGACAGGTTTAGAAATAATATGGTGGTCATGTTTGCCAATGGGTTGTAGAACCTTTTAATGTGATAATAATTCAGAAAGACAAACATGTTTGGAGGAATTTGTGGTGCTTTGAAGCATCCACGAAGCTCTGGCAAAACAGTGGATCCAAAATACTTATTTTCTGAGTCATAAAAATAAAAATGTAATTGAAGTCATAAAAGTAAATGAGATTTCAACTCAATGGAAAAGATAAATGACTCAATTAAAAATAAACAAATGAATGAATATATCTTTCTCTAAATATTAAGTGTACATTGTCAATAAGCATATGAAAAGATACTCAGCATTATTAACTGCTAGGAAAACTCAAATTAAAATGACAAAAAACACCACTTCACACCACTATGAAAATTATAATCGAGAGACACATGATAAGATAATAAGCATTGGGAAGAATGTGGTGAAACTAGTACCCCTCATATGCTGCTGATGAGAATGCAAAATCTTGGTATCGCTGGTAAAGTCAGTTTGGAAAGTGCTTAAAATGTTAAACAGAGTATGTATCAACATATGAACAAAAATTCTTCTTCTAGCTATATAACCAAGAGGAATACAAATACATATCCACTCAAAAGTTTAGAGATATTATTCATAATCAGGAAAATTTGGAAATGCCAATGCCCATTAATTAATGAAAGTAAAAATGATATATCTATATGATGAAATAGTATTCACCACTAAAAAAGGAATGAAGGAACAATGCACGATACATGGATGAACCTAGAAAATATTCTAAGTGGAAGGAGATATATATAGAGAGGAATATATATCCTTCCACTTATATTAAATGTTCGGAATGGACAAATATGTGGAGGCAGAAAGTAGATTAAGAGTTGGTAAGGGAAGAAACAAAGTGGGGAATGGCTAAAAATGGCTACAGAACTTCTTTGATAATGATGAAAATATTCTAAAAATTGATTGTGATGACTGTGTAAACACTCTACAAACAATTTAACCATAAACTATAAGCGAACAAATTGTATGACATATGTATTACACAGCACATTTAAAAATCAAGTGAGATTGCCCCTAGAAAGTCCACCACATGACACAATTGGAAAGCCTGGAACAGTCACTGAAGAGCAATGAAACTGACAGAGAGAGACCTGGGAAGATGGCGGGTTGATAGGTAGCTGGGTAGAGAGCCTCTCTGAGAAAAACAACTCAGATGCCAGAATTTAATACCATGGAGAACACCAGACAAAAGGAGAGGGATTCTCACGACCCAGGAAGAAACTGAGGGGAAAAAAAAGAAAGGAAGGAAAAACGTGGACAACCAGACACACTCTCACTGGAGCCAGTCTCTCACTCTGCTGGATATGACTTGGAGTCAGATGCCAAAATCGGGGGTTGGTGAGCCCAGGGCCCTTGGCAGAAGATGCAGCACAACGGAGAGTGGAACCAACATGGAGAGCTGCATTAACCCATGGTGAGTGCTAGGAATTTGGTACCACAGAGGTGGGTGACTAGCTGAATGACATATTGAAGTTGGGCAGGATGGTGCTGCACCCTGAACCACACTGGCATCAGTTGGCTGCCCCTGGCCCAAAGAGGACTGGTGAGATCTGCTGGGGCTGGGTCATGGCCCTGTTCGGGACCCAACAGCCAGGAACAAAACTTTCCCAAACCTGTGATGTCCACACAGCACAGACTAACATGCTGAAGGCACCCACTGGTTGACTGGCTCAGAGGAGGGGTCTAGCCTGCATTGTCCCTGCATACAACTCACAGATCAACAGCAAACTGGAGAGGGCAGCAGTCCCCTAGCCAGCACACTTCAGAAAAACTGTAGGCAATATGGAAAGGGCCTGAGACTTCCACTATATACCTATCTGAAAGAAACCAGAAACATGACAAAAGAAAGAAACATGAAAAAGCCTCCAGCCACTGACCCAGGGAAAATAAGACCAGGAGAGGTAAATACACAAGAGATCAAGGGCAGAAATCATGCAATATCAGATACAACATCAGCAGACATAAAGAAATACTCTCGTGACCTCATAGACGAACTTAAAACTAAAATTCTAATTCAAGTGAGGCAAGATATAAAAAGATTAATAAAAGAAATGCTAAGCACCTCTCAAGAAGACACAGATGAAAGAATGAAGGAACTCAAAAAAAGGAGGGAAATCTTACATGAAGAATATAAACAGAATTTAGAATACATAAAACAGACCCAAAGAGATTACCATGAAATTAAAAACTCCATTGAAAGTTGGCAAAATTTCTTGGCAGAAACTAAATTTAGACTTTCAACACTTGAAGATAGATTTGCAATGTGTGATCGTGAAAGAAAAGATCTCTTAAAAATAACAAAGAACCAGGAAGTAACAATACAAAGGCTAGGAGACAACAAGAGGATCTATAACTTAAGAATAAAAAACATAAGCAAAGAAGCAGGAGTAAACACAAATGAATTACAAAGTCTATTCACAGAAATAATTAAGGAAAACTTCCCATGCATAGGAAAATGAAATGATATCCAGATAAATGAGGCTTACATAACTCCAGCCAGCTACAACCAAAACAGATCTACACCCAGACATATAACAATCAAGATCCCAAAAATTCATCACAAGAATAGAATATTAAAAGCCATTGGAGAAAAGAACTAGATCACCTATAAAGGAAAACCCATCAAAATCATAATAGACTTCTTGACACAAACCATCAAATCAAGAAGAGCTTGGAGTGAAGCCCTGAAATAAAATAACCTCCAACCCAGATTGATGTACCCTGAAAAACTGTCTCTCAAAATTAGTGGAGAAACAAGATGTTTCCATGACAACTGTGGGAGTTCGTGACCACCAATTAACCTTTCAAAAAATACTGAAGAACATTCTAGAGAGAAAAAAAAATACCAGTATTCCAGCAACAGTGGAAGAGAGGCCTCAATGAATGGGGCAGACAGTGGAATGAAGGAGAAAAGTAGACAATCAACAGGAGAAAAATAGCAAAGCAGAGATGAGGCAGAGAAGACTGGCTATAATCTCTTACACAGCCTTGATACACTAACAAAAAGAAACACAGGCAGAGTGGATCAGGAGATAGCGTCCATCCAGATGCTCTGAACAGGAAATATAATCAACCTGAAAGAGGGTTAATGAACTGAAAGTCAAAGATGAGAAAACAATGCTCTATGTGACAGCGAACCAGAGAGAAATAGGGACAGCTTGCCCAGCAGCTGCAGATAGGTTGAAAAGTCATGACACTTTTGTGCAGTGGAGAACTACTCAGCTATGAGGAGGGAGAACCTTGAGATTGTGGTAGGTAAAGAAATACAGCTCAAGATCAAGCTCAGGGGTGAAAAGGTTTAGAACCTCTTGGGTAGATAACAGTTTGCCCCCCTAATCTAAAAACTAAAGGAGTTAGTAGGACCCAAAATATACAAAGCACCCTGAGAAAGGGAAAGGGGAGGAATTATCTAAAAAAGGATGGCAGAGGACATTGTTAATAGTATATTAATATTTAAAAGCCACATTAGTCTTATCACTCTGTTTAGTTTGATTTTATTCTGTTCTAGTCTGTCTACTTGTACTAGATTTGAGGGCACAAAGAGCTATCCCAAAAATAGCAGTATACATGACAGTAACTATCCTTAATTTCTTATTAACTTAAACTGAAGCCCTTTATTATTTACACTGTCTTACTATGATGATAGTATTTGAATTTGGTTTCTTAGATCGCTGTTTTGTCTTGACTGATTTTATTTGAATTTGGTATGCTTGATAATATCAAGTCTAACAGTAGAGGCAACTACCCTGAGGACAATAAGATGCAATAGGATACCCATTCTGGTTGGATTATTAACTGCTTTCGAAGTCCTATAATGTCTTCAAAAGTTGTGTTTTTATTAATATTGCTATATAGTGCTATATTCAATTATATTATGCCTGATTACATAGACAATTCTATTGAAAATAACAAGAGACATCATAGTAACTACTGCAGATCACCTGGTATTATGGTTTTATATATCTTTTTCATCGCATGTTTTTCTAGGAATTTGTTTTGTTGTCTTGTTTTGATCTGTTTTTCCCTATAATACAGAATGGATAGGTATGTATGTAAAGACTCACACGTGTAGAACTTCTAAAGAGCTTACGAGAATAGATTATATAATGCATGATGTAATGAACAGATACTCTAAAGAAAAACAGACACAAGATACTCAGTGCTAATTCTGTAGCATTGTGATATAAAATCTAGCAATACTATTATTCTGTCCAGAGTGATATTAATCTATTTTCTTTTGTTTAATTTCAACATAAATAAAGATATGGACAACTATTTTGAAGAGAACGAGAGACATTATGGCAGCCATTGCTGACTTCCCTATTGTCTGGTCCTAAAGATCTAAAATGCCTTCATCGTCCTGTTCGGATCAGTTTAGTACTATTTTGTTCGGTACATAGTCACTGTGTATGAAGATATGGACAACTATTTGGAAGAAAACAAGAGACAATATGATAGACAGTGAAGATTTCCAGTGGTCTTACTTTGAAATCTGTGTTTCTTAAACTGTTTTCTTATGATCTGTTTTTTTCTGTTTAATTTACCCTCTTTAAAAAATATTGAACTATAAAAAAAATTTGGCAAAGAGAAATTGAAGAGGACATTAGAAAACAGGACAATCTCTCTTGTTCCTGGATATGCACAATTAATATTCTTAAAATAGTCATATTACCAAAAGTGATGTATATATATTTAATGCAATCCTTATTAAAATACCAACAACAGTTTTCAAAGAACTAGAGTAATATCCTTTGGTTTGTGGAACCAAAAGAGATCCAGAATACTCAAAGCACTTCTGAGCAAATTGATAAAAGTAGGAACTAACATCTGTTTCATCTGTTTGAATATAAATAATGAAAATATCCCAGAGTAGCTTTTCAAACTTTACTTGAATATGATTAATTTTAGTAAGCATTATAGGTGTTTAGTGAAACAATTTAATCTTGATGTACTATGAGTAAGATGTATCACTGACTCGGGTTATAAATAAGATAGATTTTTATATACAAAGTAAATGTTTAGGAGGGTGAGATAAATTTACCTGTTGTCTTGATGGCATGTCCTTTTGACATGAATATTAGAAGGCATTTGAGGGGGGCATTAATTCTTACAATTAAATTTTCCCTTCTGCATTGTCTGGCAATAGAAATACTAATATGCACCTGTAATTCTGGAATATAGTTGATCAGTTAATGAAATACAAATCTACATTATATAATACCTTCATATTGTTTTAATTTAATAAAGTATTAGTTTTGGTTTGTAAATTTTACTATATCAAATTATTTTAATCAAAGATTTTGTTTTATTGAAATATTTTTGAGTTTTTATTTACTACTAAAGAGTAACAAGTAGAATAATTGTTAATTTTTGTGATAAATGTAATGTTTGTTATATGTGTTGACATTTAATATCATTTAGATTAATTCTATTTACCTAATTTCATTCCTTTTTTTTTGTTTGTTTTGTTTTGTTTTGTTTTGTTTTGTTTGGCTTTTTCCTTTTTATGGGTATTAGGGATTGAACTCAGGACTCCTGCCTGCAGGAGGCAGGCGTTTATGACGCTGAGCTAAATCCCCAGCCCCTTTTTTTTTGTATTTTTGAGATAGGGTTTTACTATAGAGTTCAGGCTGTGCTGGAACTCACTTTGTAGCCAAGGCCTGCCTCTAACTCACAGGGATTCTCCAGCCTCCCAAGTGCTGGGGTTGTAGGCATGGGCCATCATACCTGGCATTCCTTATATTTTGATTTTTGATTCCTTATAGTTTGACTTTGGGTCTTTAGAATGACACCCAATTTGATACATGCAAGTTTAGAGTATCAAAAAAGCATATAAGCCATTGATCTTGTAAACTTAAAATCTTCTATAATAAGATCTGGATTAAATACATAATGGAAGGGCTTCTATTGTTTTGTACTGTTTTTGCTTAAGTATGCATTTTACATTAGAATAAAAGAGAAGCAATGATGTGGAGGAAGAACTTTAGATCTGGGGTAGGTAAGTAGGTGTCAAGTTTCAATATTTATTTTGTGAAGTTTAGCAGCTGTAATTAACTTAAGTTTGCAAATTAACCCAATAAACTTTGTGTTTTCATCATGCAAATCTTGTGTACAAAATTGTTATAATGAACCTGGATATTCAGTATATGGAACCGCATATTCTCTGAGAAAATTCTTGCAATTTTATCCCAAGTAACTTATATCCTCAGACAAGGACTTTAAAATACTTGAGTTATTTCAAGTTCTTCAAAGTTAATTATGTAAGTAGAAGCAGGTAAAGGTCATTTTTAAATGGAAAATTCTACTTACATATGTAAAACCTTAAAATATATATCAACAACGTTAGCAAAAATTGATCTGCACCTTTGCTATTGCTACAAATGTTCACACTTGTTTTCATAAACCATGTTACATTAGCGTCAATAGAACATCACCTAATTCATTAAATGAATGGAATTAACTAAGCAATAGCCATTTAGTATTAGGGTAAAGTTGCAATTCTATTTTCTTGAAAATTTCATCTTTAGTTTAAACATTTTCATAGAATCAAACTGATATTAATACTCAAAATTTTTGCTTACTGACCGTTTAAAGTGCACACGTATGTCCTGGGGAATCTGGAAAAATGACTCTTCTATCTGCCTCCATATTATTTCAAAATGTTTTGAACAGAAGCACTTTGCCAACTGACACTATTATACCTAAGCATTTCAGAGAAACTGCATAGAATGCAGAAAAAATGCGGAATTTTTTTCTGATCTTTTCTGTCGTTCTCAAATGGGTCCATTTCATCCATTATGTCTTCAAATTCTTTGGGGACATAATCCTTTGGAGTTTATTTCTCTTGTTAGAAAAGACATTGATTCTATAGAATCATCTTTCTTTTTCTGTTACATGTCAGTTTTGTAATTATGCTGTTGTGTTTGGTTTTGATGACTTTAGACAGAAAACTGTATCCATCATTTCAAATGAAGTTTACCTTCTCTTTGAAACTCTACCTGTAAAGCTGCTGTGACTAAAGGAGTTACCTAGGTTTACACTACTTGAGTACTTCAAAAATGAAATTAATAACATATTTATAGTGAATTAGACTTTTCTGTAGAGATTTTTACATTAATAATTTTCTTTTCTAGGTCATAATTTGAAAGGGCTGACAGATATGGACTAGTTGAACTGAAAAAGCATTAATGCTTGTGTTTGAGATCACTAAAATTCAAGACATTAGTAGATTCTTGACCTGAAATATACTTTCTCTTGTTTCTCATATTCATTTCATTTACTGTACTACTGAGGTCATAAAGTAAAAAAACCTATGATAACCTTTTACCTATGATCCTATAGCTTCTTTATTTATGCACAAATGTGCCCTAAAATATTCTTTTGATTCTTAAATAGAAGTATATTACATTTTACTATTAGTGTTATTAGACACATCATTGTTTGAGCAAAAGAATGACAGGATGCATTAAATATTAAAAACTAAATGGTCTTTGGTAATGATGATGTGTTTATGTAGATAGAGATTGAATATGAATGTGGTTGGAGCCAGAGGGTATTTAAAAACTGTACTTTTCTCCTAATATTTTTGCAAACCCATAATTTCTCTAAAAAATTAAAAAATTTTATATTGTATTTACTTAACTAGCAGGTAAGAAAAAGCTGCCTGACTTGGATTATAGGTGTTCTGTTAAATTTCAAAACTGTTTATGGAGAACTTTTACAGATAGATTGAAATTTTACTGTCTTCACGTGATCCAGCTTCTAGGACCTGGAAATAGGCCAAATCAGTGATGGAGACACCATTATTGTGGTTTGATGATATTTAAACATAGACAATGACATAGCAAAATGTTTGTTTTTTAATGACTTGAACAGTTTCCTGTATGCATTTATGCTGAAATAATTGTAAATTGATGAAATACGCACCAAGGAAAGTTTTTACTCAATTACATTTAAGAATGTTCATACACCCATGTCCATTTCATGATATAAAGTATTTGAGGTTTGAAACATATTACAGTCGTATCTTTGTTCTCGACTATTTTGAAATTTGGAATCCATTCATCATGTTGATGTGGAAATGTCCTGATGCGCCTTGTTTGTTAGGTAGTCAACACACGAGCCAGAACTCCTCAGTATCAGTGGCCTGGTAGCTTGCTACCTTTTCTAGTCAAAATGATTTGTTTGTACTCCTTGTGTTTGGTTCTTGTCCCACCTCTCAGAACAAATTAACAGTGAGTAACAAGGTACTCGTTGTAGTATAGAGAAAAAGATAATGGCATTATTTAGCATGCTTATATAGAAATTTCCTTATTGAGTTTCAGAAGAAAAACTGAGACATAAAGCTTAAACTTGTGCTTATCAATTGTTACTCATAAAATAATGCAGCTTTGGATGGACTGTGAGTACTACAAATAGTCTCAGGAGTAGAAATGTTTAATGCTTCTTAAATATGCTTAATATGCACCAGGAAGTCTGAAAATTCAGTAATAATCTACTTGATAATGCAAATATTTCCTACTTTCATTTTATTTTTATGTCTTATTATTATTAATTTAGGTAAAATTTGTCTTGAGAATAAAAAAGATTGTTAGTGAAAATAATTAAACAACTTTATTCTTGGAAAATGCACTTTGCTTTGTACACTCTTAAAGCTATTACTATTTTACTTAAGTATAAACATTTATGTTTTATTTTTGTTTAATACACCTTTTATCATTGATTGAAAGAAGTAATATATCTTTCAAGAAATTTATGTTTAATAAATAATAGTAGGTCATAGCAATATATCCGGATTCTACTGTTAAAAAATTACTGTAATTTACCATACTAATAAGCCTTAGAAACCAACTGATCATCTCAACACATGAGGAAAATGTTCTGAATAAAGTTTAAAAGAAACTTCCTACAAACTAAGAATACAAAACCAATTTGAAAAAGGTTTATATAGAAAACCTACCACTAACGTCATGTTTAATGATGAGATACTAATTTCTCCCTAAGTCAGAAACAGGATACCAGTACTTATTCTTTCTGCCTCCACTCAACACTGTATTGGTTGTCCTGATCTTTCCAATAAAGCAATAAAAATAACATAAGCTCATTAAAATAAGAAAAAATTATCATTATTTGAATAATATACAATTATTTGCATGAAAAATATAAGGAACAACTACTAGCACCAACAAATATAGTTAAGATGTTTTCTCATTTAGCTGAATGCTGATCAATGGTCAGCACCATTCACAGACTGCAGAGGGGGAGAGCAAGGCCCCATCAGGAAGCAAGCCCTGCCTGGGAGCCAGCGCCGTGTGTGGGCTGATGCCAGAGTAGGGACAGCCAGACCCCAGCCCCTTCTGGTGTACAGGCTGGCAAACAAGATGCACCATTCCCTGCCCTGCCAAGACTGGCTGATCCAGAGAAACCCAGGCTGTGATGATAGCTATGGAGGTGAAATGCTATTGGATGCCTGCGGTGCTTTGGTGTTTCACTAACATTGCAGGTCTAGGGCCAGTGGTCTGATCATCTGTTCAGAGGATAGTGGTATGCAATGTGGCATCTAGAGGTGATCTCCTTCTGAGGGTGATAGCCATTGATGATTCCCTATTGTTTTGTTTTGAAGTCCTATATCATTTTCATTGTTTTGTTGGGTTGGGTTTTATTCTCTTTTATGTTAAATCTGATGCCATGAGCAGCTATTTCAAAGACAGCAAGATATATTATGGTAGCCTTTTGGGATTCTATTGTCTTGCTTTGAAGTCCTTTATTTCATTCATTGTTTTATTTTTATTGTTTCTATTTTATTCTGTTCTGTCTGATTTTTACTATGTCTGAAGGTATTTATAGCTATTTTGAAGACTACAAAAGGCATTATGGTAACTATTGTTGATTTTGTAAGGTTTTGAGGTCCTGTATCACTAACACTGATTTGCTTTGATTGGTTTTATTCTGTTTTTATTTTCCTTGGTTTTATCCTCTTTAAAGTAAAATAAAATAAATTTTTCATAATAAAATGTAAACAAAATGTATTTTTAAGGAGAAGAAGGGTTTAGATTTAGACATGGTTGTTCACTGACTAACCAGGAATCTCAAAGTAAAACCTTCAGTATTAAATGGTCCCAGAAGGGCCCCAGTGAGGCTGGTGATTATCTCTAGTTCATCCCACAGGCCCTGCAGTGATTGGAGGATGAATAACCAACAATGGGACCATTGCAATTATATTCATAGAAAATAAATACTTTCCATTCCTTATAAAAGTTAATTCTCAAAACGTCAGCTTCAAAAAGAGAGGAAATACAATACGTACATTAATTTCTAAAATATAATATGTGCCCCTCAAGACATTAATTTTAAAAGTCATTAATTCTATAAACCAACATATCTAAAAATAATATTAATCCTTGGAATGAAGTCCTAAGCAACATTGCCTTGTGCTGAATTCAACTGTAGTATTGCGATTCTGCTATACAGCAGTACAACCTAACATAATATAGAGTCTTTGATTAGATTCTGAGCAAACTGGTTGTAAAATGCATTTGGAAAAATTGAAAATATATATATAAATAAAGATTGTGTGGTAAAAGATATCGTGAGATTTTGGGGTTTGTTTTGGTTTAGTTTTGTAGTGTTCTTAATAGCTTGATGTTCAGGTTAAATCGATCAGATGAATTATTGTTCTTTCTACGAACTATCTCTTAGTATGAATTTGAGAATTTGGGAGTGAAATTCTATTCATGACTGCACATTAATTACTTTACACAGCTTTCTAGGGACTTAGCCCATGAAATTGTAGGATTTCTGTGGTGCTGACTGGTGCTTTGTCTGACTTGCCATGTACTCAGCAGCCTCACCTTGTAACAACTGAAGCATCAGTACACACCTCTTGCTGTCTCTATCATTTTTCACCTAATGGGGAGTAAATTGATTTAAACATATTTGTCAGCTCTTTAAAAAGTGATATTAACCCACTAGTTTTCTCAGTGAAGTGTTAAAGCCAGAGTTATATCCAATGTCAGGAAGGAAACAAAAAATTTGCACTGGACACCAGAGGTCCCAAGTCCATAAAGCATGCCTAGTCCCTGTCCTCGGAAATCTTACAATTATGCAGAAAGGAAAAGGGTTAAACAAGATCTGCAAATAATTAACTAAATTATGACCAGTATTTTATAAAAAATTAGAAACAAAAACCTTTCTGAATTGCAAAGTACACAAATGCTATCTTTGTAGCATTTAAAAGTGAATAATATCAGGAAATCATACATGGTTGGAGAGTAAAATAACACTGTATTCTTTTGACAAAATATACTTTTTTTAAAACTGGATGGGGGTGGGAAATACTTAAAAACATAGATGTTACAAGCCCTTAATTCTCTGCTAGGCTATTCTCAATCAAACCAAGTTGATAGATTCCAATTAATGATCACACCCCCAATTAATGATCTATACCTGCTAAAGGTTCTACCACTCCTCAAAAGCACCATTAGCTGAGGACTAAGCCTTTAAACAACTGAGCTTTGGGAGACATTAAGATTCAAATCAGACCGTTATTACATACATTTTAGCATGTTCTGCCCCCTGATAATCCACTTTACTTTTTATTATTTTGATTGTATAGTACATAAGAAATCAAATTCAAACAGGTACACCGTTGTAAATAACTGGTTTTTTAAAACAGATTTTCTTGTACTTTCAGAAAACAGAGCAAAAAAGGCATTTTTCAAAGAATTGCACAAAAATGAGTTATGCCAGTAACACAAATTAAGGCACTGATAGTTTCCAATGTGTTAAGGTACAGAATTCGATTCCATGTATACACTATTTTTATGACATAACTTAAACAGTGTGTGTTTATCACTTATTAAAATTAACTATAACTCTTAATTATAACTATATATATATAACTATATTATATATATTATATATATAATAACTATATTATAACTATATATATAACTATAATTATAACTATACTTCTATAATTAAACTGGAAAAGATGAAACTATTTATAGTGCTATTATATTTTGTTTCTAGATGTCCCCTCAAGCCTTATACAACCTTAAATTTGTAGTTTTCAGAGGTAGCTGGATTTTTTTCAGAGGTGATGCTGGGATTAAGGAATAATTACTAAATCAGTCCACTGATTGGTTTGACACCCTCAGTAGCTTAGATAGGATATAAAATAAGCATAAAAACACTGTTAGGCTCTCTCACTGCTTTTTCAGCCTTCTACCACCATGAATGATTGCCTCTTGCTACGTGCCACCAGCCTTGGAGCCAGTGACTTATGGACTGAAACCTCTACAAAGTATAAGCCAAATAAATTTTTCTCCTTTTAACTTTGGGCATTGGGTATTTTGTCTTAGTAACTAGAAAAGTACCTAACTCAAGTGCTTTGTGTGTAATTATCTGTCACATCTTAATTTATAAAATTTGATATTTTAAGACACACATGTCAAAAGTAATGGATTAAATGCTATAAACTCCTTGATAACAAATAAATCAATAAAAATATTACTCAATATTATGTGTGCAATAAGAAAACTCAGAAAATTTGCACATATGCTTAGAACATCTATTCAAAGTTGCTTTTACAGTCACTTTAAATGAATATTAAATGGGTTACACTCCCAAAAATAAACTCATTCCATGACAACAACGATTGGAGCAGCAGGACTTCACTCCCACTGCAGCTGTTTTGCATTATTAAAATTCACACTTTGCAAATGACACAAAAGCAACCTAGATTTATCATAATGTATGGATTTGGACTTTACAATTTTCTCGTCTAACTCAAAGGTATGCCATTTTAGGCTGACAGCATGAATTCTAATCTCCTGCTTGTGATGGCTGTACTTGTTCAAATGAAATGAGTAGAATCAGACCCTCAATAAACTTCAGAAATTGCATATCTGAATTTGCTTACAGGTCTTTTCTTTCAAAAGGTCCTGAGGAAAATTAACCAAATCTTCAATATACAAACTCTATTCTTCTATGTTATTAAGTAGAAACTAAGACCAAGCCTGGAAAGATTCATACACACAACAGCAAAAATTACGTAAAACATGATAGCTAAAGATAAAGTTTGGAAGGATTTATTTTAACAAATATTACTGTACACCTACTATGTGTCGGGTCCTAGGGAACATAAAGAAATTCAAAGTCAATTCTTGCCTCAAAATAGAATAAATAGTCAAGCAGTTAAAGACAGCTGATATCACACAGCTTGGACACATGCACATTAGGTACTTTCTTGTATCATTCCATTTAGTTTTCACTCTGTGTGTTAACTAATAGTGCTGATTTTGACTTACTGCCTCAAGTACTGTGAGACAATAAATTTCTGTTGTGAACACATCCAGCTTTGGCAAGTTGTTATAAGAACCCTAGCAAAATTATATGATATCACTCAATAATAATAGTAATTTAACATTAGCAGCATAGGTTACGTACATATATTAACTTTACATAAGAAATGTAGATATTATATATGTTGTAGTCAGAAACAATAACATACAGGACACAGAATTTATAATATTATTTTATGATGGTCACCCAGCATTAAATACAAGAAAGTACAGGAAATCTGTCCACACACTAAAGACCCAGAAAATGCAGCTGAGGGACTGGATCCCACAGTAATGTCCTGTATGAGTCCATTTGAAGACCTAGAGCCCATGGCAGTGCCTCCCATGACTTCAACTGGAGGTCTGGAGCCCATGATAATGACTCTGTAAGTCTGTTTTAGAGATCTGCACTGGGAAGGGCCAAAGGTCAGGGGTGGAAGCTAGAAAGTCTGTGCCAGTGGGGTGAAAGAGCTGTGCTGGTAGACTCAGGGTTCTACACTGGCCGAGAAGTTATGCTCAAAATAAAAACCAGGGCTGCTCTGAAAAGTACCACAGCCATCTTCACAGACAATGAGGTCCCAAGCTCCTACATGTCAGGAAGCCAGCATAAACAAGCTTCTCCTGCAGATTAAACAGTTCACATCTTCCCCTCCTGAGCCAGGAAGCTATGCTCGTTGTGAGGACCAGATCTCCACCAAAGTGAATCAAAGACCTCTCAGCGACAAGGTCCTGAGCTCCTCCGATGACAATGGCCAAATTTATATCGGGGAAGCTAGAAGCTCCTCCAGGAGAACCAAAGGCTCCAAACAGCAACAGTTAGGGGAACCCACAATGCCTCACTCTCCCTCTCCATGTCTCTTTTTATGCTGGCAACTTTCCTCAGGTGGACCATTTACACTCAGCACCATGCCAATTTAATTTTGCTGGTGTTAAGTTGACCACCAGTTTTAATCCATACTAATGTACTACAAGGATATACCAATAAAACAGGTTTTAAAAGTTACATTTTTCCAGCTCTATTGATATGTAATTGATAAAAATTGTGTATGTTTATGGTATACAATGTAATATTTTAATATACATAAGACATGAAATAAGATATAATTGTTAAATCAACATTGTGATGTAATGTTTTGACACACATAGACTTTGTGAAATAATCATCACAATCAAACTAACTATGACCATAGCTATAACCTTAAATTTCAGTGCAAGTGTGGCAAGAACATTTAAGATCTACTCTTAGCAAATTTCAAGTATACAACACAGTACTGCTAACGCTAGTCACCGTGTCACATTAGATCTCCAAAACCATTCATCGTGCATTACTGATACTTCAAGGGCTTTCATTAACTTCTAAAAACGTGTTAGTGTGTAAATCACATGCAACATTTGAATATGTATTCAGCAGATCTTGGTCATATTCGGTAATAAGGTAATGCTAAAGCTCTAAAACTGTTGGAAACATACTTAAGGTGAGTAGAATAATGTATTTGTTATGTATTTCCTACTTATGTTCTGTACTTTTGCTCTTGATCAAATAGAGAAAATGTCAAAATACTCAGAGAATATGCAAAAGAAAAAATAAGAAGTTACTGTATTTTTATTTAATTGGCACATATAATGACAAAGCATTTTCACAATTTAACTCACCTTTACATTTCAGAGCCAAAATTGTGACTGGTATATGCAACAGATCAAGTATTAAGAGAGAGAAAAATGCTTTATTAAATAAAACTTACATACTAGTAAATATAGCTATGCCCCAAAATCCAGATAGCCTATTTACTTCTTCAAATTGAATTAAAGAAAACTTCAAACAGTGAGCAAAATAGTGTTATTTTTAAGGCATTTTGAGCTCAGAATCAATGAAAGGTTCTCAAAAAAAAAAAAAAAAAAAAAAAACAATGCCAATTACATAATATCACTTTTTAGCATGAGAGCTTTTGCTTCCAAAGTTTAAACAGCTTTTGAAGGAAGTGAGTTTTGTCCCTGTCCTTACAATAAGTAGAATAAAGTGTTTCATGTAGTTTAGAAAAACTCTCAACCTTTTAGCTTTAATTATTGTTTAGCATTTATTCCTAGTGCTCTCCTTTGGAAAAAAAAATGTTTTCTTCTTTTGTGTGCTGTAGAAAGGAAGGTTAAGATGATCACTTATGACATTGTAAAGTGGTGCTGAGAAGTCCCATGTCAGCTCCATGGTGGTCTTCTCACCCAGGAGAGAGGAAGTCTGAACTGTTGCACTGTTTGGAGCAGTAGAGGCCTTTACCCACCTGCCTTGGTCAAGCCACCCTGATCTCCATTCCTCGCCCCATCATCCTCCCAGGGCAGCAGCGGCCAGAACCGCACCTCTGGGAATCAGGGCCATGCAGCCAGCCACCTAAAGGACAGATCTTTCCTCCAGATGTCACTTCTTATCTCTTAATGGCTGGCAAAATATTGATTTTCTCCCTCCCTCACCTTCTCCACACCACCTAGTTACCACGCTTCTGACAATACCTGTGTACCTTGACATGAAACCTCTTCTTTGAAGGGGAGCAAATGGGATGCTTAGAAGCACCCAGTGAAAAGTTCAGGTCAGTACTTTCATTGGGAGTCTTTTCCTTGCCCTGTTGGGTGGAGTTTGTGTTTAACAATCTGCTGACATGGATAGAAACACAGCAAACAGTGCCTTCTGTCCCACAGGCCACCGACAACCGCCTCCAGAGCTACACAGTGGGAGACAGAGTCTGGGACGGAACAGTGAGGTGGAGCTGTAGCCTCTGAATTCTTAGGGCTGGAAGACACTGACAGGAAACAGATGGGACACCATTGGCCTTGCCACTGACAGCATTGAGGACACATCTTATCCAACTTCTCTACAGTTCTATCAGGAGAGAAAAGACTCACACAGCCTGTGAATGCCATTTTAATGTTTTCTTTTGCTTTCCTTTTTAACCTGCAGCCATCCTGGAGCATGTTCATCAGTGTCTAATCATCCATCGGTGGCCCAGGCTGATCACAGTAAACCTCTAGGTAAGACCAGCACTGTAACAAATACATTCTTAGCCTTTGGCAAGCAACTGTGTTGAGGCATGCATAAAGCCCCTCCTTTCTTCTACTGGTAGAGAAAAAGTAAGTTCAGAAAAGAGCTGCTTGAAATGCTGGTATTGAATGCGCTGGCCTGGGGAAGTCAAAACTGCTGCTGGAGAACTTCATAGCAAGAGGCCAGGATTTTCTCTCCTTGTTCTCTCCTAAAAACTGGATACGGCTTTCCTGAAAGCAGGCTGTCTCTGTGCCAAAGCACATACAGAATATGTGCACACAGTGTCCCCTTTCTATGTCCTATTGATGCCATTTATTCTATGTACTTCAGGGCAGAGCCAGTAATTTATGGAGTGGGTCAGGACAGAAAGTCCCTCTGGCGTATCAAGGCCTTGTGAAGAGTCCTTCCCTGAAGGACAGATGTTCGGTGACAGTAGAAAAATTTACAAGATAAAGCTTCCTACTTTGCTCCTATAAATCTCAATTCCTATCTATAATTATGATTATATCTTACATTTATTTAGTGCTTACTCTGTGCCAGGTACTATTCAATGCATTTTATGTATTGTAATTTATTTAACTCTAATAATAGCTGAACAGAGGGAGCTCTATTACCTCATATGAACTAGAAATAAGACATATAACCACTTTGTGAGCATTTCATAGGAATCACATAATGTAGAGCTTGTGGAAACCATGGACATAGTGTCCAGTTTAGAGTCCCTTTACTTCTTGCTTAATGACAGACTTGAAATGCAGATCAGGTTTAAGGAATAAATTTGAGGTGATATGATAGCCAAAATACAATACGGTTAAATAAAATTGCCTGTGGAAAGAAAAGGTTTGTTAATATAAATGTTTGTCTGGAAACTAAATTTGCATTCTCTGAACCAAACTGACACCAGCCCCTAATGAACTGGCATATTTTGGGCAAAGAAGAAAGTTTTTCACCCGTACTCATTCCTTATGCTCAATACCTAGACCTTATGATATTTCAGCTGCCACTTCTCATGCTTTTTCATTCTTCTGTTCATTCATTCACTCATTCATTCATTCATTCATTCATTCAACAAATACTTAATATGTTCTGGCTCCGTGCCAGTCCTTAGACAGGTATTAGGTCTCAGTGGTGAGGTCACACATTTTTGCTCTCACAGGGCTTCAGGGCTGGAGGGGAAGACAATTATCAACTGATGCATGAATGGTTATACTGTTCCAGACAGAAATCTAGTAACGTGGCTCAGGGGCCCTATGGAAAGGGCTTTGAGCCATGGCAGTAGCTTTATGAAATATAATCCCTCTTTCACTTGTGATGACATTTGACTTATTTCAATTTAAAATGATTTTAAAATAATATTTTCTGGACATGCTAGACTGACATTGCCTAGTTAGGCTAAACATATATTTCAAATGTATGCACTTTAAATCTGTCACACGAATAAATATGCGTTGGCTTGTGGAATTCTCCTTTACAGGATTACGTACAACAGGGCATTTCATTGGCTGATTAAATGTCATGTTTAAATAGATTGACTTTTTCACACTACTACCATTCATATTCTTGCTCTGAGAATTGGCTACTACTGATACAACTGATATTAGCAATAAAATAGGCATCTGCAAAAGGAACATTTAAAGACTAACCGAGGGGACACATTTACAGATTTATATTTCCTGGAATCTCTCTATATCAATACAATTGTGTTCCTTTGTTTTAAAGTGTATCAGCTACTATTTTATTTATAGGAAAAGATTATTCTGCACAGTGACTAAGTAGATTTTGCTAATATTTAAAAAACTGAGATGAGATTCTACCTGACACTACACCCACAGAGCAAAGCTGATGAGCTTCTGAAAGGCTGTTTCCAGGTGTTAAGTAGATCGATTTACAGATATTGATCCAAGCATCTGTGGAAAATATTTCCTCTGCTGTTTTCCTTGATATTCTCGCCTCTGGCTACTCTATATTTCTTTCTACCAAGAAAGTAATTAGGAATCATGTCTAATAAGCTCACACAGTCTCTGTGGATCAGATACGGAAACCACATTCTAAGAAAATGGAAGAAAGCTGACCTGCACGCTCCGGTGCTTTACATGAAACCCACTGACTAGGAACAAATTCTAAAGGATTCAACTTTGCCGGCCTGGACGCTGTTTCTGTTTCCGGATAGCTAAGCAGAAGAAACAGGCGAGGGGCGCTTTGGAGGCATCGAATTACGAGAGCTGGAAAAAGCTGTTGGCTCAGACAGACAGCTGGAAAATCCTATTTGCAAACTAGCTCCTGCAGGCTTTTTAATGGCCACATTGGGATTCAATTTTGCAAGAAGAAGATGCACTCCTGTCAGAGGTGAAAAAGAGGAATAATGTCTCTCTACTCTACCGGAAACATCATTCCTTGGATGAATGAACCACACAAACGGTACTCCAATGCGCAGAACTGACCCAGCAGGTGAGACGCGGGACAGGCGGAGCGGAAGGCGGTGACAGCAGGGGGTGGCAGAGTCCCTTCCCTTGCTGCTGACACCTGCCGCGACTCAAGTGCCCCCTGCTTATTGCAGCTGGATCCCCGCAACAGCTCCCGAGTGGACAGCAGCCCCGCGCCGTCGCCGCCTGATACCAAGCAGTCCCTCCTGGGAAAGGGGATCCTCTGGCATCTCGACCCTAGAATCTCATCGCGGCCATGGCTGGAGATGCCCCACACCCCTCCGGGGCGCGCCCGCGGCTTGTAGCGCTCGCCTGCCTGCTCCTGAGTTGCCGCGCGCTGCAGGGTCAGGTACCTTTGCATGGAAACGAGCTCCACCCGGCGCTCTACCTGCCTGCCTGGGGAGCACTTGATGACAGCGACACCGCGGGTCCCGGCGTCCTGATTGCCAACCCCGGGCTCCGGGTGCCCCTGGGCCGCTCGCTTTGGCTCGACCCGCTCCGGGACCTGGTGATTCGCGTGCAGCCTGGAGACCGATGCGAGGTGATGGTGCTGGACGTGCAGCCCCTGCACCGCGGCGCGCTCAGCCCCCGCCGCTTCCCCTGCGCTTTCGGGGCGCGTCAGGTGCGCTACACACACTTTGGCTCGCGCAGCCCCCCGCGCGCCCGGGTACGGCTCCAGCTGCGCTACGAAGCCCCAGCCAAGACGCTGTTGCTGCCCTTTACCTTGATGGTGGACGTGGTCTTCTCCCGGCTGGAGCTGGTGACGCGTAACAGGCCGTTGACCGTGTTAAAACTGCGGGGTTGGAGCCAGGCCATCGACCGGAGCGTGCTGGGCTTCCCTTCCCCGGAGTCCTGGGGCGCGGCCACCCGCACGTGCCGGCTCACCGTCCTTCCTCTAGAGGGCGGCCCACAGCCCAAGTACGGGCGCCTGGTGGACGCTGTGGGGGTCCCCCTCCCCAGGGGAAAGCTGGTGGACTGTGATGCTTTTATCCGAGCTGGAGTGCGATACCAGCACATGGCCACCACCTCCTCGCCCAACAGGGACTACGTGCCCATGATGGTGGAGCTGCTGCGGCCACAGGGAGGAGACACGGGGTCAGTGGAGGTGCTGGGCCGTGAGCACTTCGAGCTGCTAGTGAGAATCCAGAGAGGAGCCCCGAACGCTGTGCCCAGGCCCAGCCTCCTGGCCACGAGGATGCTGGAGGTCAATCAAATGGTGTTGACTGCCCTGACCCCTGATACCCTGGCCGCGGAGGACGATGAGTCTGGCCCTGAGGAGCTGGTGTTCAGCATTCTTAATGTTCCCGCAGTCCACCCAGGGCACTGGGGACAGTTTGGTTACGTGGTCAGCACCGATGATCCCTTGGGCCCTCCAGTGTCCTTCTTCACCCAGAAAGAGCTGCAGGAGCTCAGAATTGCTTATCAGCCCCCTAGGGAGAGCTCTGCAGAGGACCTCGTCTTCCATCTGGAACTGGAGGTGACAGATGGCAATGGCGCCACCTCAGATCCTTTTGTATTCACGGTGGTAGTGAAGCCCGTGAATGCCCTGGCTCTGGTGGCTAGCTATGCCACACGACTACTGCTTTTTGAGGGTCAGTTCAGGCCTCTGTCCAGTGTTCATAACCTTCAGATCAATGACAAAGAAAACCTAGAGGATGTGAAAATTACTGCGGTCAAGGGCTTGAGACATGGGCAGCTGGTGGTTCTTGGGGCACCTACTGGGTGCAAGTATTTCTCAGCAGGGGACCTGGCAACAGGGCGAGTGGTGTACTATCATGATGGCAGCGACACCTACAGTGACAACATTGTCTTTCAGGTGGAGGATGGGCACCACCTTGTGGAGTACCTCCTCCCCCTCACCGTCATACCTGTGGATGATGAACCTCCAATAATCACTGCCAACACAGGACTCACACTGACTGCAGGGCAGGTGGTCCGCATCTCCCCCTTTGTCCTGAGTGCTACAGATATTGATTCTGAGGATTCCACCATCCTCTTTGTGTTAGAGGATCAATCCCTAGAGAGAAATGAGAGTGAGTGGGAAATGGCCTCTGGTTCCTGCCACTCTAGCCAGCGTCTGGGGGAGATGTTGCTACGGCAGGTTGAACCACCCCAGGCCCTTCTAAACAGTGACTGGCGTTATACAGAAAAGGAAGGGTTGTATGAGATGGTGGTGACTGAGTGGCTGCAGAGAGACATCATGGAAGGAAGACTTTTCTACCGCCACGTTGGCCCACACAGCCCTCAGTGTGTAATGGCCCACCTGGCCTTCCATGTGGAAGATGACCATGACCCACCCAATCTGTCCAACCAGCACTTTTTCACCATCCAGGTCAAGCCAGTGGATATGCTGAGTCCAGAGTTACATCCAGGAACTACTCTACAGATGACTGTGCAAGGGTATCAGCTCACACACTTCCAGAAGAAATTCCTCCAATATGTTGACCAGAACTCAGATGACCAGAACCTGTGGTACACCCTACTGACACCCCCAATGGACACAGATAGCAACCACCAAGTACAGGCCGGAGAAATTGTCCTTACTGATTCACCAGACATACCCATCATGTACTTCACCCAAGCCCAGATAAATCACCAGAAGATTGCTTACCAGCTCCCCGACAGAAAACTGGGTATTATACCTCGGGTTGTACAGTTCACCTACCAGGTGGAGGACACTGCAGGAAATAGTGTGCCAGGAACATTCACAATTTTCCTGCAGCCTGTGGACGACCAGTCTCCAGAAGTCACCAACAAAGGCTTTACTGTCTCAGAGGGAGACAGGTTTATCCTCAGCAGTAATGAGCTAGATGTTACAGACCATGACACAGACATTGATAAAATTGTCTTCATATTAATCAGGGGTCCCCAACATGGTCACTTACAACACTTTAAAAAACATATGATTCCAGGGGAATCTTTCACGAGAGCTGATATTATTAACGGGAGTGTCTCTTACCATCACAGCAGAGACCAGTCCACCAGTGATGTCTTTCTTCTGGAGGTAAGTGATGGAGTACACCATATACCCATCACTGTCAGGATTTCGGTGCATCCCACTATGGCAGACAAAAGTCCCAGGATCTCTATCAAAGACAGTCAATCATTGGATATTTTCATAGATACACTAGAGAACAGTGCCACTGAAGTTACTATGGGTGTTTTTCACAGCAGGAAGGACATAAATGACTTGATGTTGTCTTTCATTGTGGAAAACAGCCCCAAATTGGGCACTGTCCTGGTGAATGGTTTGCCCACAGAACGATTCACCCAAGGAGACCTCCTCAGTGGGGTAGTAACCTATGTCCACACTGGAGGGAAAGTTGGTTTCCAAAAGCAGCATGATTCTTTCAGTCTCATCCTCTTGGAGGATTCTTATTCCTGGGTAGTGGGAGACTGCAAAATGAAGAAGATTCATGTGCAAGTGACTGTGTTGCCAGTGGACAGTGCAGCCCCCAAGGTCACAGTGGGGGAGTCCTTCATTGTCTACGAAGGTGAGAAGAGCCCCTTGACCTTGAGACATCTCAACATTGAAGATGCAGACACTCCTCAGGATGAAATCCTATGTACAATGGTTGTGCAGCCAGCCTCTGGCTACCTGGAGAACATTGTTCCAGCTCCTGATTCAGAAGTTTCACAGGCTGGTAATGCCATCAGTGCCTTTTACATCAAGGATTTGCAAGAGGGACATATCAATTATGTACAGAGTATCCACAGAGCAGTAGAACCACAAGGGGATCAATTCAAATTTCATTGCTCTGATGGCATCAATTTCTCCCCACATATCTTCTTCCCTATCATCATCTTACCCACCAATGATGAGCAGCCTGAGCTTTTTGTCCATGAGTTTCTGGTATTAGAAGGGATGAGCCTGGTCATAGACACCCCACTGCTCAGTGGAGCAGATGCTGACCTACCACCAAATAAGCTTCGATTTCAACTCACAGTCCTCCCTCTCCATGGACGAATCATACAGCAGCTGGCCACAGGTAACCAGCCCATCCGCAGCTTTACCTTATATGAGATCCAGGAGGCGTCCACCATTGTGTATGAGCACGATGACTCTGAGACCACAGAAGACAGTTTTGAGATCTGGCTGAGTGATAGCAAACACACCACCCACACAAAAGTACCCATCGTGGTGATCCCTGTGAATGATGAAGTCCCTCAGCTGAGCATCAACCGTGGGCTGAGTATAGAGACTGGACACTCTAAAGTCATCACAAATCAGGTCCTTAAAGCCATAGATCTTGATTCAGATGGTAAGAGCCTCAGCTTTATCCTCCATTCTGAGCCTCAACAAGGGCTTCTACAGCAAATGACAGAACCTGAAGGAGAAATAAAGAGCAATCTCACTTCGGGAATGAATTTTACCCAGGATGAAATTGACAGAGGCCTCATCTCTTATACTCACACAGGCCAAGAAGAGGTTGTTGATCTTATCAAGTTTGATGTAACTGATGGGGTTAATCTTATAACAGGATGCTACTTCTATATTACTATTGGCAACTTAAATAGGGTCTTCCCTGGGGTAGTCACTAAAAGGATCACCTTGATGAAAGGGGACAGAGCGACCCTCACCACTGAACTGCTTAACGCAAGTGACATTCACAGTCCTAGTGAACAACTTCACTTCAGCATTACACAGGCTCCTAGCCAGGGCCACTTGGAATGTTCTGACCAGCCTGGGGAGTCTATAGCCTCTTTCACTGAGCTTCAACTGGCTAGCAACAAAATATCCTATGTCCATATTTCAAATGATGAGATAAAGAGAGATAGGTTTGAGTTCACAGCCACTGGTGGTCATAGCTCTGTTTTCAGTACATTCAGGATCTTCATCATGGTTAGAGGCAGCAGGAAACCTATCTTGACCATCCATGAACTAACTCTGCAGGGAGGGGAGAGCAAACTGGTCACTTCTTTAGAGTTGACAGTGGAAGATGAGTGGAAGATGAGGATACACCAGATGATTTTATTCTCTTTACAATCACTCAAGTCCCAGTCCATGGAAAGATTTTATATAACAGTAGCCATTCTGTGACTACTTTCACCAAACAAGATCTCAATGAAAATCTGATTAGCTACCAACATGATGGCACCGAGACCACTGAAGACAGCTTCTCCTTGACTGTGACAGATGGCACTGGTGTTGATTTCTACGTCTTCCTGGACACTGTCCTGGAGACCCACACACCTCAGGTAATGAAGATCCAGATAATCTCTTCTGATGACAGGGCTCCCCACATTGTGGTTAACAGAGGTGCCCCAGCTCATTGCCTGGAGCTATGAGCACCTTTCCAATGGACACATAGGCTTCCTCATCACCAGTAAGGCTCTGAAGGCAGGAGATCAAGACAGTCTTCACAGGCTCCTGAAGTATAAAGTGACCAGGGGGCCGGAGCATGGCTTCCTTATCAACACCGCCCTTGAAGATGAGCGCATTCGAATGTTTACACAAGGTCAGTCTCATCCGTCCTCCATGCCTGTGTCACCCTCCTTCAGAGGAGGTCGCTCAGCAGTTTGTAAAACTATTCTGAGCCCAGCCCATTTGCAGTAATATCTGCTTCTGTACAACATGCCGAGTAGAGACAAAAAAGGGAACAACTTCTTTTCCAGCTATTTCATCAGCATGCCTATGTAACAGGAGCTGACTGTTATTTAATAAAGCTTGTAATTATACCTTGAAATTATAAAACAACAGGAGGGCAGCTTCAGTTTATAAATACTATATATTTGCATTCGTTTCTATAATGTCAGCTTGGCTTTGAGTTTTACGAGTGACATCTAGAAAGTCTTTGTATATCTTCTTAATATCTAGATATTGAAAGATTTTTTGCTATGTAGGGCATGAGTATAAATTGTTACACTGCACATTTTTAGTGTACTATTCAAACGTAATTTCCACATCTAAAAAAAGTATAGAACTGAGTTTGCCTAAATGTGTGAAGGGCTATATTTTAATGATGATTTTTTTGTTATATTTGTGTTACTACTAATTATGAACTAAAGACAAGTCCCTGTACTCTCACAAGTGATGTAGCCTAGTATCTCGTGGCTGCTCTTCATGTTGGCTTACAACTTCTTTAAGTAGCTTTCTGCGTGGGAGATAAAGAGATGTATAAAATTTCCCACATATAATACAAGTAAGATAGATGTAATCTCAGAGTACAAGATGCAGAAAGTGTTTAAAAAATAGTTATTTACAGTCTCTGAATTGCTTCTAAAGCTATGAAACTATGTATTGTATTATAGGAAATACATATGAAACTATGTATTATATTATAGGAATTTTCTTATCAATTCTCCCAAACAAATCATCTTTAAAATTCTAACAATTACCAATAAAATACAACTGTACATCCAAGAAATAAATTCTCAAAACCCTGAGAAAACAGGCAATAAACCCTGAGAGAACAGGCAATAAACCTGAGAGAACAGGCAATAGAATAAAAAAAACATGCTTTTATTTTCATGTTCTTTTCTTTCAAGGTAATTACTCTTATGTCAATTCATCTTGACAGTGTTACTGAGTATCCATCATTGTGCCAATTTCTATGCTTCCACAAGACACACTTGCCTGTCCCTAGAGAACTAGGATGCTGTAAAGCATGCACAGTGGGTGTGTCAAACATTACCTCAGAGAGCATGCATCTATTAGCACTATGAGCAAGACCTAAGTTAATTTTTGCCATTACAAATTAGCAGATTGAGTCATGTTCATTTCACTACTATTTTAAATTTTATTTATTACAATATGTCCATGCCCAACTAAAAGACTAAAAGTGGTTAATATCCTGGATCCAAGTCTCCAAGATAACTTAGTGTGACATTTGCTCTTTTTTGCAGCTGACATTGATGAAAGGCGGATCTGCTATGTTTTGAAGCAGGGCAGCAGAGCAACGAAGGACATCTTCTATTTCTCTGTTGAAGACAGTGGTAAGTCAACAGCAAGATCTTAAAAAGATCGGGGTGGTTAAAATCAGCACAAAACTGTCCAGGTGTGGTGGCACATACCTGTAATTCCAGAACTAGGGAGACTGAGGCAGGAGGATCACCATGAATTCAAGGCCAGCCAGGGCTACATAGTGAGTTCAAGGCCACATGAACTACATAGTGAGACCCAGTCTCAAAAAAAATAAAACAAATACAAAAATGGAAAAAACTAAATCATTTATATATAATCATCATAATCAGTAATGTCACACGTAATACCAACAAATGAATTATTTTCTCTTTAACACCTTATGCTTAAGGAATGATTCATAACAAATAAACTTAGGAAGAGAAAGCAATGAGAAATTTGAAGAGTAAGATGTGAAATATGTCCTTCACCTGGATTGCATGTGATGCCCTCAAAAGACACTGAATGTTACCTTCAGTAGATTTGGAGAGCTTAGCTAGTGATTTTTATCATTCTGAAATTTAAAAAAATAGAATATTACCTTTAGATTTTATTAGGATTTTCAGCTTCAGAACTGAGTCTTATGGCTCCCTCACCTATGAACTATCATCTTCTTGGATGAAATGAAAAATGAATCCTTTGGCATAGAAGAAAACTTGTTAAAAAGCTGCCTGTTCCTGCTGCATCCGTGTCTGTGCACTGTATCTTCTGTTATAAAGGCAGCACCTAGTTAACAAAAAGCATTTTTTTACACAGCTAGGGATACAATAATTATGCGTTCAGATGAAAAATCATTTTGCAATATAGCAGGATAATAGCAGAGATTATGCCTGTGTGCTGCTTGCCACTCAATAACCACTTTCAGTATAAATCATTATTCATTCCCAGCAGGAAACAAGTGCCTTCTGCCTATCACGTGCAACCTTTCAAAGGCTAATTTCCTGCAAAGTAGGCCGCATGAAAGGCCAGCTTGCAAGCTGGGTCTGAATCCCAACTTGCCCAGTGTGACCTTGAAGAAGTTACTTTGTCCTCTTCATTACTCATTCCCCCTTCTATGAAAAATTCATCTTCATGCCTATTCCAAAGGAATCCCTAGGAGGATTACATGAGATAATAATGTAAAGTTTTTGTAGCTACCATTTTTACTGCTTTCTAGGAGCCAGGCAGGACACAATAATATAATGTACTTTTAATATGAAGGCACTGTCTTTGATCAGCTCATCTGAAGTCCTCCACGTGATAAGCCAGTGAGGTGAAATCAAGTCTAGGTCTGGCCAATTCCAAAGCCAGGACTTTTAATTGCTAGTGCTGTACTAGTTATTTTTAGTGAAACTGTAACAATGGAAAGAAGTCGAAGAACAGGTCAAAGGCTGTTTCTAATCCAACAAAGAAACACTGTAAATTAAAGTGATAAGAATGATCCAGCAGACACTCTGAAGATTTGAGGATACATTTGTTGATAGCTAGATCTTAAAATATACATGCATAGTCATAAGCTAGTTAATTATTTATATAATCATTTGTTTGGTAAATTTTTAAATTGCCTCTGAAAGCCATGCACATAGCTAAGGTCCATGTCTACTAAACACAAACATTCTTGGAACACTTCCCAAGTACCTACAAAGATGAATATTTTTCCTGATATTTTTAAATTTGGTGAATCCATGTCTTCATAGTAGCCAACTTCATGTCTTTTCCTTTTAAGATATTCCCACTTTTATCTAGACATGGTGGGCATACCTATAATCCCAGAAATTCAGAGGCTGAGGTAGGAGGGTCTCTGCGAGTTCCAGGCCAGCGTGGGCTATAGTACCTTTAGAAGATTTCCATAAAATTCAGTGTCTAATGAAAACTACAATTTGATCAATTAATAGTTTAACAGAAATAGCTCCTCCCAGTCATGTAAGCTATTTCTGATGGAGAGACATATAGGGATATATTATCGTCCATGAACTGAAGTGGAATCTCTTGATGCTTGTGTTGTTGTTGTCTGCAGTAACAGTATTCAGAACATTAAGAGAAGACTGTGTCCTACTTCCACAACTATGCAACGGGCATATAGATCTGATGAACTCAGGAGTCCGATGGATAGAAGCACTCACAAAATGATCCTAGAGCTGAAAATTTTACCAAGTCCCCAAGATTGATATCATGAAGGTTTCTGGTTCATGGGATCTGAAACTAGGTACCTACACCCACATCTCACCTTCAACCCATAGTAGCTAGGTATCTTTGAAACCATAGTTTATTTTGTCCATCTGTGGATTAGAGATAGCCATACAATGTAAATGACAGGGTTATTATAAGGATTATTATTTTATTAATTTCCCATTGCTGCTTTAATAACCACAAATTGTATGGCTTAAAACAACACAAGCTGCCACCTTACAAGTCTAGAGATCAGAAGTACAAAATGGTTTTTCTTGCTGTACTAAAATCAAAGTTTTGGAAAGGTTGCATTTCTTTGTGGATATTCTAGATCCATGTCCTTGCTTTTTCCAGTAGCTTCTACAAGATGGTCATTCCTTCACCTGCAAAGCCACAGTCAGCCTACTCTTTCTTATGTGTCCTAACTCTGACACTTGCTTCCCTCTTTTATTTCTGCAGACTTTTGTGATTATATTGGGGCCAGCCTAGCAATCTAGACTAATTCCTCTATCTCAAGATCCATCATTTAATCACTTCTGCAAAGTCCCACTTGCCATGTAATATAACACATCCTCAGACTCCAGGAATGAGTATTTGAGCATCTTTAGCGGCCCATATGGATGAAAGGAACTAATACACATGAGATTCTTAGTAGAGTACCTGGGACACAACACTCCATATATGTATGAAAGCCACTGGTATAATAAGGAACACATTTTACAATCTAAAGCTCTGAACTGTATCAATTAAGCATATTTCTTGGCTCATTAATCTTCATAGGTCATTATATTCTCAGATTCATAAATTTGCATTGAAATTTTGAATATATTTAATATATATACAAAATAGGTCTTTCCTAACTGCTGTATAATGTTACCTTATACTTGTTTAGCACTTAAAATTTCTGTCAAAGTGTTTTACATCATTCCATTAGTTTTATCCCATTTGAATCTTACCATAATCTGTGAGATAGGAATTACCTAAAATTCTAATAACACAAAAAAGTTTAGGAATTAAAATAGGTGCTGGGAACATAGCTCAGCAGCACAGCTCCTGCTTGGCAAATGCAGTGTTCTGAGTTTGATTCCCAGTACCCGCCATTACAACAACAACAAAAAAAAAAAAAAAGAAGAAGAAGAGGAAGAAGAGGAAGAAGAGGAAGAGGAGGAAGAGGAAGAAGAAGAAGAAGAAGAAGAAGAAGAAGAAGAAGAAGAAGAAGAAGAAGAAGAAGAAGAAGAAGAAGAAAGGCCAAGGGTATAGCTCATGGCATAGTGTCTGCCTGGAAAGTGCAGTGTCCTGATTTCAATTCCCCACCACCTGCCTCCCCACCAAAAAGAAAGAAAATGACTTACACAAAAGATCTGTCTAAGGCAACTGTGACAGTTAGGTTGGACTTTAACTTGATTGTCCTTGGACTCTGCCTCAAGGATCTATACGCACATTTCTAGGTGGGTCTAGGTGGATTGTAGAGGTGTGGCCTTAGGTTTGAGTATTTGGTCTGACCAATTGCCTCTGCTCTGCTTATGCAACGTAAGTAACTTTGATACCATGCCTTTATGGTTTGTGCCTTGATGTTCTCCAAAGCCTTGTGCAGTATGAGGGCAGGCTTTTCAGAAATGGTTGAATCTAGAGTTTGTGATTCATTTGTGGTCCAGTTCTGGGATAAAGGGTGTGAATGGTACACCTGCCCGAGGGAAGGTGGCCTGCATACAGTGTAAGGGAGAGAAGGAAGCTTTCCCCCTCACCTTCCATTGCTGCTTTTGCTGTCTTCCACCACCATGAACTGTTGCCGCCCTACCATACGCCACCTTGCCTTGGAGTCAGCCAATTATGGACTGAACCCTCTACAAACTATGCACCAAATAAACCTTTCTTCCTTTAACTTTGGGTGTTGTGTATTTATCTAAGTAACAAGAGAAAAATAACCAAGTCCTTCACCATCATATTTCTGCCTTGGAGCCAGCTGAACCTGGACAGAAAAACCTGAAACCTCTAAAACTGTGAGCAAAATCTCTCCACTAGTGTGTCTCTACCACACACACACACACACGCACTAAGACCAACTGATTAATACAGAAACCAAGTGAATTCTTTCCTATAAGCCTCACTGGAGTTATTTGCAACTAACATCATTTATTTTAATTTTTATTGTTTATTGATACAATTTAGATATACATAATGATTACATTCATCATAGGGAATTTATACCTATACATGATATAGCTTGAGTCTCCCTTTTCCCCCACTACCTCCCCTTCCTTGTAACCCTTTTCCTGTCATCTACAAAGCCTTGTTTCCATTTTATCCATTTTCATTTTTTCTTTTCCCTGTCTTCCATTTCAACTCCACCCCTTTTTCTTTTGAATAATTTTCCCCTATTTCACAATTTCTATTATACACTTTAATTCTCATTTACAGTTTCTTACATCAGAGAGACAATTCAATATTTACATAGGCATTTATTTCACTTAAGAGTACAGTCTTGAGGTGTTTTAATTTACCTAGAAATGTCTCAAATTTATACTTATGTATGGCTGACTAGTACTGTATTGAATCTTTTTAAAACATGAATTTTTTCATGCTTTCATCAGTTGGGCTTTTGGGCTGTTCCCAAGATAGCGATCTCAAACCCATTGCTACAAACATGGCTATATAATATATGTCAAAGTGGTATGGTGCTTTTAATTCTTTCAGAAAGATACCAAAAGGGGAAGAGTTGGGTCAAGTGGAGCCAATAGTCCTAGTTTTCTGAAGATTCTCCATACCGATTTCAACAGTGATTGCACCAGTCTACACTTCCACCAATAGTGGAAAAGTGTTCCTCTTTCCCCACACCCCTGCCAGCATTTGTTATTGGTAAATTTTCTTGATAATAGCCATCCCTTCTAGAGTGACATGGAATGTCAGTGTTTTTTTAATTTGTATCTCTCTAATAACCAGTAATGCTGAATAATTTTTCGTATATTGATTTGTTATTTGTACTTCTTCATCTGGGAAATGCATACTCATCTCAGATGGCCATGTTTGGATTGGGTCTTTGAATATGGGAAGGGGCTGATTTTTTTCAGTTCTTTATATATTCTAGAAGAAATTTTGTATAAGGTTTTTTTCACACTATGGATTGTTTCTTCACTTTGTTGATGATTTCTTTTGCTGTACAAAAGCTTTTTAATAAGATGAGATCCTAATGGTTGATTGTATTTCCCATGTGATTAGAATTTTGTTCATAAAGTCTTTGCCCACACCTATACCTTAAAGAGATCTACCTTTCTCTCTTCCAGCAGATTTAGTGTTTAACATTTAGATCTTTGATCCACTTTGATTTTAGCTTAGTGCATAGTGATAGACATGGGTCTAGTTTTAGTCTCCAGCACCATTTATTAAAGAGCCTGTCTTTCATCCAGTGAATGTGTTTGGCCTACCCTAAAGTGACTGAGTGTGTCTAGAGCTGTTTCTGCGTCTTCTATTATGGTCCGTTGATCCCCAAGTCTGTATTTTTGCCAATGCTACACTTTTTTTAAATTACAGTAACTTTGTATTATAGTTTCACTTTTTTTTTTTCTTTTTTCTTTTTATCGGTACCGGGGATCGAACTCGCAACCGCCTGCTTACAAGGCAGGTGCTTATGCCGCTGAGCTAAATCCCCAGCCCCTGTATTATAGTTTCAAGTCAGGGATTGTGATATCCCCTGCCTTGTCTTTGTTTCTCAGAATTGCCTTGGCTATTCTAAGTATATTCAATTCCCAAATGAATTTTAGGATTGTTTTCTCTAATTCTGTGACATATGCTGTTAAAATTTTGATTGAGATTGAATTAAATCTGTATAACAATTTTGGAAACATGGCCATTTTCTATGTTAATTCTTCCTACCCAAGAATAATTGATAATGCTTGCTTCCAGGAATCAGTTTAGGACTGTTGCTTCCCTTTTAATTTCATTGAAGAGTTTAGGAAGTACCAGAAGTAAATCTTCTCTAAATTTCTTATAGAATTCAGCAGCAAATCCATTAGGACCTGGGCTTTTCTTTGTGTTGATAAGGTTTTAATTACATATTCAATTTCATTGATTGATATTTGTTTATTTAGAGTTTTTATGTCTTCTTGATTCGGCTTTGGCAATTCTTATGTATCTGGGAATCTGTCTATTTCTTCTTCATTTTCCATCTTATTAGAACACTGGTTTTCAAAGCAGTTACTGATGGTCTTCAGGGTTTCTGCAGGATCTGTTCTGATTTCACCCTTTTCAATTTTAATTGCATGAATTTGAATTATTTTCCATTTTTGATAAAAGATTAGCTAAGGATTTGTCAATTTTATTTAATATTTCAACAAATCAACTCCTGAATGCATTGATTTTTTATATTATTTTATTAGTCTCCAATGAATTAATTTCTGTTCTGATCTTTATAAGATTCTCCCTCATATGAGCTCAGAGCTTAACTTACTCTCCTTTTACTAGAAGCTTGAGGTTCAGCATCAGATTATTTGAGCTTGCTCTATTTTCCTGATATAAGAATTCACCACTATAAGTTTCCCTCATAGGACTGCTTTTATTGTGTCTCATAAGTTCTTGTGTGTTGTATTACTATTATCATTTAATTGTAGAAACTGTCTAATTTCTTCTTTAATTATATCTGTAACCCATCGATTGTTCAGGAAGGCATTATTTAATTTCCAAGTGTTTATGAAGCTCTTGAGGTTTCTTTTGCCACTGACTTCCTATTTCATTGCCCTATGGTCTGACAATACACATGGTATAATTTTAATTCCTCCTCATTTACCTAATCATGTTCTATGAGATAATATGGAGATATGAGATAATATGGACATTCTCCAAGAATAGGAGAATGTCGTTTGTGCAGCTAAGAAGAATCTGTATTCTAATGTTGTGGGGTGGAATGCTCTGTAGACATACACTAAGTTCAATTTTTTAAAGTTTGGTTCAGTTCTAACATTTCATTGTTGACTTTCTGTCTAGCTAACCTGTCTATATGTGACAGTAGGACATTGAGGTCCTTTATTACAATTGCATTAGTGCTTATTTGACTTTTCATGGCTGATAATATTTGTTTTATATAGTTGTATGTGCTGGTATTTGGTGGCTATATATTCATGATTGTTATATCTTCCTTGAAGAGTGTTGTCTTTATAAGGTTGTAGTGACCTTCTTTGTCTCTCTCAATCAGTCTTGCCTTGAAATCCACTTCATCTGCTAATAGAATAACTAACCCTACTTTTGTCTGAGTTCTTGCCACATGGAGTATTGTTTTCCACTCTTTGATTTTAAGTCTATGAATTTCTTTTAGATTAAATGTGTTGCTTGTATGCAGCATATTGTTGGATCTTGCTTTTTGATCCATTCTGCCACTCTGTTTCTTTTAATTGGTGAATTCAGACCATTGACATTGACAGCTATAACTGATATATATTGACTTATCTTGTCATGTTATTTTTCTGTTGTTAGCTTCCTTTCTTTCCATTCTTTGCTTAATTGCTGGCCCTGCCTGGTGACTCATTCTGTTAGGGTTCATGGCGTTGTAATCTTTATTATCTCTTTCTAGAATATTCTTCAGAATATTTTAGTGCGCTAGTTTGGTGTTCATGAATTTCCTCAGCTATTGTCACAGGAATATCTTATTTCTCACCAATTTTGAAAGGTAGCTTTGCAGGGTACCCCAATCTGGCTTGCCGTTGTTTTCTTTTAGGGCCTGAAATACATCATCCCAAGCTCTCCTTGACTTGAGGGCTTATGTTGAAAAGTCTATTGTGATCCTGATGGACTTTCCTTTACAGGTGATTTGTTTCTTTTCTCTAATAACTTTTAATATTCTGTTGTGTTCAATTTCTGGAATCTTGACTATTACATGACATGCTGCAGATTTTCTTTTACCACGAATAATTTGACTCTTATAGGCCTCATTTATCTATATGTCAAGTTCTTATTCCCTACTTGGTAAGTTTTCTGCTATGATTTCTGTGAAGAGATTTTTTATGTCATTTCCTGTGTATCTCGTTTTTTAATTGACTGTAATGAAATTTATGTTATTCCTCTTTACATCATCTTGAAACTGTTGGGTCAATTTCTTATGGACTCTTACTATTTTTGAAATATTTCATTACTAACCACAGTCCTGTCTTCTATCCCTGAAATTCTATCCTCACTTTGGCTAATTCTACTGCACATACTTTCAATGGAATATTTTTGTAACCAGGAATCAAACTTTGCACTTCCAAGGCTGGCACTGTGCCCCTCAATGGAATTTTTAATCTCCTGAATATCTGTTTGAATCTGTTTTATGGATTCCATTTCTTTCCCATATTGGGCATTCATGGTTTACATCATTTTCCTAAGCTCCTCTAATTTTTTTGTGTGTATCTGCTCTAGAATCATTAAGCGTGTCTTTCACTAAGGTCTCCATTTCTGTAGTTATCTGAGAAATTAGTTCTGGGTTGATTTTTCTAGAATCTTGTTCATCTGCTTTGTTACTTCAGCTGTTATTAGTCCTGAGAATCCAGGTATGTGGTTTTCAAATTGATCCACCTCATTATCCCCTGGATTTTCCTTTTTGAGCTGGAAGTCTGGGTTTGCACTTTGTTTAAGTATCTTTTCATTTTCTATTTTTTTGTTTAATCCCTGAATTCATATTTGTAAATTGCTTATGGTGAATATGTTTATTGCCAGTATTTAGAATTCTTAGGAAATGACTTATTTCTCAGTGATATCTATCAGAGATAGCTGGGTTTTGGGTTTTGAGTTCACTACAAGATCCTTCCTCTTCAACTAATTGAGGATGAGAAGTTGTTACCTAATTAACTCAGACCCTGTTCTTTGGCACTCATCTGTAGTACTTTTCATAACCCTTAGGCAGTTTCAGTCTTGGTACATTAAGAACAACAACTAAATTGCAACAATTATGTCCTTGACAAAGTGGTATGATCAACAAATAGACTCAAATACTGACTAGAAAATGACAAACAGGTAACTAGTAACTTACCACCTTTACTCATATGAACTATATTTGTGGTTTTATAAAATAAAATCTAAAACAGACCAGAAATTGTATACAGTAAATAAGCACTTGATATGGCAATTTTACCTTTAAGGGAAAAATTTTAAAATGGTTAAGGGGAAAAATAGAGAAATCAAAAAAGAAGTAGAGATTACAAACAAGACTAGAAGACTTAGGAAGATTACATAGACGGGCAAATGGATAAAGAAGACAGAAGAAAAGAGAAAAGAAATAAAACCAAGAACAGTATAGAACAACTGCAACAACAACAAAAAAAACCCTAGAAGCTGTTCACAGTCATATAAAAACAAGAACAAGCAACCAAGGAAAAGCAAAACAAAGTAAACAAATAAGCAAAAAGCAAAACAAAAAGAGAAAAGAAAAAAGAAGAAAGAAAGAAATGTCTACCTCTTTTTTTTTTTTTTGTCTTTTTCATTTTTATCAGTATCAGGGATCAAACTCACGACCACACACTTGCAAGGAAGGTGCTTATGCCGCTGAGCTAAATCCCCAGCCCCAGAAATGTCCATCTCAAGGCAAGTCTCTGCTGTCATTGGCAGACAACAAAAGCTGAGTCTAGGTCTGAGCTGATTGATCTTAGGAAGCCAGCTGCAGCTGTGTGGTGAGTATTGGATAATCCTAGTGAGCCTGCATCTTTAGTTTCACTGAGGTGCAGGTTGCTTTCAGGCTGTGAGCCTGAAACCACATTTGCTCAGCCTGCAGTAGACCATGTGCCTCCTGCTGGTTTGAACTTGGCTCCCTGCCATTCTGAACTACGTTGCATGGCCCTGTTACTAGGAGCCACTAGATGGAGTTGGGCCCCTGCTATTCTGAGTTCTGAGCTCAGCTGGCCCCTCTCCAAAATGGCTACTGGCTTGTCACCCTCTCCTGGGGGACATGTGAACCTGGATAACTCACCTGCCACTGCAGTGCCCTGCTGCATCCACTGCTCCATTCAACTGGTATATTTCTCTGTGAAGGCCTCTGAGGTTACCATAGTCACCATGTGTCTGCAGATTTGAGCCTTCCCTCCTACACAGTGAGTCAGGAGAAAGCAGCACCTACTGCCTCCTTCTTCTTCACTTAAGTCTCTCTCTTTGCTTTCCATTGGGCTTCATTTCTCAGTTCAAATTCTTGCTGGGTCCCAGGGATCTGCTTCCCTCTTTCTTCTCTTCCTCACCTTGCTATAATCAAGTGTCTGGATATCAAATCTCAGAGTGGCTCTTTCTCTGCTGCTCACCTCTCCTTCATCTTTCTGGAAGTCCTCATTTTAATTTTGTGATGTATTATGGATCTATATTACAGACAAAGAAGTTTGTTTTTAAGACAATGATATAACTGCTTATAAATTCCATGAGTCTGTCCATGTAGCTAAAAGTAATGTCACACTTATTTTTTTTATAACTTTAAATTCTATAGTATAGATCTAGGAATTCAAAAACAAGGCAAAAAAGTCTGTGTGGTCAAATTATTAGATCCATGGTTCAGCATTTCACAGTTGACCAAGAAAAGTCCTAATGAACTTCTTTAGTATTAATTACCAAATAATTCTAATTTATCTTAAATAAAAACAGAGGTAAGGAAAGTACATAAGCTAAAAACAAAAAGAGTTCTGGAATATAGATAAAATACAAATACTTACATATATACAAAGCTATTTGTACAAATAAAGACATATATATATATATATATATATATATATATATATATGGAAATGTCTATAACATATATTGGCAGGATATTAAAATTGAGTTCCAGTGGCAATGGCAGATATAATTTGTCTTTATTTCTTTTTATATAATTCTTAATATTGGTCACCCTTATTATTAGAAAATTAATTTCCATTTAAAAAGTAAGAATATTGAATACCTCACAAGTAGCAATATTGTTAATACAACTAACCACATTATCCTGGCTGTACATACTTCAAAACAATGCCTTCAATAATTTAATGAGTTTTTAAAAATCTAATGAGTTTAAAACCTAAAGTATAAATAAATTAAATCAGAAAAATGAAAAATTGATGCCATAAAAGGAAACAAGGTGATAGAGCTTTTGCAAAAGGGAAGGGAATCAAGAAATGGAGAGAAAGGGAAGAGGAAAAAAGAAGGGGTAGGGGATTTAAAAAAGGAATTAAAATGTGTTATTTCCATGTAGCAACTTGCCACAATGAGTGTGATCATTATGCAAATCATTATGTATTTCAGGTAGTGTGAGGTAAGAGAATGCCTGATGATACTATCAAGGATACAGGGCTTTGTTAATCAGCTTTGTTGTTAAAGAGAATGAGCAAGTAGAATGCCCTGCTTTTGTTTTTGATTCTAAGAAAATAAAGATCAGAATGTGTCCTTACACTGTGTGGCCTGAAGGCTCAGAGCTTGCTTGTGATATAGTTGGGATTCAAGGTATTTATATCTGTATTTCCTTCTTCCTTTATTTCTACCTTCTATTCTCATTTTCCTTCATTTGTTCTTTGTTTATTGGGCCCAGCTTGTAGCATTCACTCTGGATACTCATTATCTTCATTCTATTCCCTGGTTCTTGTTTCTTTTTCTTACCCCAAAATAATCCGCCTTTAGTTAACCCTTTTTGCTTCTGCTAAATTTATATTCCATTGTGGAAAATAGTTCTTAGAAAATATAAAATCCTTTGATGTATTTATTTAAAAATTTGTATAAATGCAGCAATTTTATTATTAAATAGTCTATATCAAATAATAAACCACTTTTATCGTATCTGGACAGGGATTTCTAATAAATGTGCGAAGAGAGGTGTGTAACTTGCTATTTTTAGAAGTAGAGTTTCTCTGAAGTAGAATGCTTTGTTGTGATGTTTATGTTTTCAAAGAATATTAGAAAACTGCTTTTAAAAAGTTCTGCAAAAGAGAGGGAAGTTGAATCCTCTCTGAGGCTGGTGATGGACAATGTCTCATCCGCACGGGAGTTGCAACCTCCCGTTAAACATGAGGAGAAGCACTAAGTCATGCTGGAGCGGCTATTTGGCAATATTACAGCTGGAAGCAGTCGGGCTTGGGAGAGCCAATTGGGTTACTCAGCCAAAAAATTATAACGTGTTTCTGTGGTGTCTACTTTCCCTGATGAAAGAAAAGCAGCATGTGTGCAAATTAGCAAACAGTCGACCAAAAAAAAAAAAAAAATGAGCCTCTCAAGCTAATGACTTTTTAGTTTTTCTAAGTAATTGAATATAACTGCTGAATTTAAACAAATAATTATTTGAGGCATGATTTGAAATACATCTGCTATTTCCTGCTTTTATGGTACTCCAATTTAATATACAATCTCAAACTATTTAAGTGTTCACCAATATTTAGAATGTCTGTTGCTAAAATTGTCTATGCAGATGAGCTAAAGAGACCAAAAGCAAAACAATTTTCTCCCTAAGTAGTTTATGTTCAGTAGAATGGATTTATAGATATTAATCAGAGACATGAAGGTAAAATTCAAGAAGTTGTTTAATGAAAAGACTTATTTTATTAATTTTTACCTAAACTGTAGCCCTTCCTGCTGTTATAGATAAAAGTAGGTAACAAATGACAATAAGGCTAGCCTCGTACTTACAGCAAGTGGAAATATCAAGTTATAGGCATCATAGATATATCAAAATATCCACAGCATTCATCATTGCTTTGAAATTTTGGTAGGAATTTTATCACAAACTTTCTCTTAACAGCTTTACTGTGATACAACTCAAATACCACACAATTCACCATGTAAAGTGTACCATCGAAGTCAGGCTTCGTGGCACATTCCTCTAATCCCAGGACACTGGGAGGCTGAGGCAGGAGACCACATCTTGAGACCAGCCTGGACAACATACCGGCCAGCCAAATCCTGGGGTTCAATCCCTAGTACTTCAATAAATACATAAATAACATAATAAAAAATAAAGTGGACAAGTCAATAGATTTTAGTATATTACATTATTAAAATTTTAAATCTGTGATAAATGTGTATCACACTTTTTTCATTTCAGCCATTTTTAGACATACAGTTCATGCCATTAATTGCATTCATAATGTGTGCACTAATCATCGTTATCTGCTTTCAAAACATTTCATCAAGCCAAACAGAAATTTTCTGTAACTCCCCAGCTGGGGGAGTTGCCCCTCCCACAGCATCCGCCTAGCAGGAGGGAGGTACTGGGTTTGATTCCCGGCATGTCAACAATAAGTAATTCCCCACTCCTTCTTTTCCCACTGCCTAGTAACTTCTAATGCTTTTTATGTCTCTATAAAACTTCTTTTCTAGATATTTCATGTAAATAAACTTGTAACAGTATGTGTCCTTTTGTGCTGACATTTCATTTAGCACAACGATTCAGGATTCTGCGTTTTGTTAGATGGACCAGTACTTCATTTTTATGCCTGACAATATTCTGTCATACTCACCCCGTGCATTTCATTTGTCCATTCATCTGCTGGTGAACACTCTGTTTCAGCCTCTTGGACTACTGCGCAGAACACTCTAGTGAACACTGGTGCACAAGTATCTTTAACTCCTCCTGTTCACTTCCTTTAGGTGTTTACCTAAGAATGGCACTGCTGTATCTCATTTGGTAATTCTATGTTAGGCTCTTGAATAACTGCCAAACTCCTTTCCATAGCGGCTGCTGAAACTTATTTTTTAATATTTTGATAATTCTGCTACCATATAATTGGTTTTTCCATAATCCTACTCATTGTGTGTGTTTGTTTGTTTTTGTTTTTGCTCTAAGAAGAGGACTATCAGCCCTCCCAGCATGCCAAAGGGCGTTATGGTACAAAAAGGTTAAAACACCTACACACAATTTTCTCTTTCACCCAAGGCAAAATAATTTAAACCTGTAAAACTAAAAGTAGCATCAGAAAAGGAATGATTTTGCTTAATCTTGGAAGTTAAGTACAGATAAGCTAGGTGAATGACTAAAGCTAAAAGTACTTTTGGGAGAAATTTTTCTGAGTTAATAGCATAAGAATTACTGACAAATATGTGTTGAGGAAATCTAATATACAATTAAAGAGTAAATATAATTCAGAATTTTAATATATTAGAGTATAAGATCTAGTTAAATGACTACACTTCAAAATTCTGATAGTTCCTGAAGGATAGTTGATTTAATCAATCAGTTCTACTGAGTTCTGAAAAGGCATATACAAAAACATGGGATGCCTCAAACATTTGTATCTCTTTTTTGCCAGTACCATGCTGTTTTATCATAATAGCTTCGTAGTACAATTTCATGTCAGGGATTATGATGCCCTCTGCCTTGCCTTTGTTGCCCTTCTATTCTGGGTCTCCTCCTGGTTCTAAATGAATTTTAGGAGTGTCTTCTGTAGCTCTGAAAGATATTCTATTGATATTTTGATCAGGATTGCATTAAATCCGAATAACAATTTTGGGAATATGGTCATTTTCACTATGTTGGGTCTCCCTATCCAAGAGAAAGGGATATCTTTCCATTTCCTGATATCTTCTTTGATCTCCTTTTCCAGTGTATTATAATTTTCAATGCAAAGATCTTTTACTTCTTTTGCTATATTGATTCCTAAATATTTTATTTTTTAAACTACTGTGAAAAAATGCATTTTCCCTAATTTCTCTCTCAGTGAGTTTGTTATTTGAATGGCTTTTATCAAGAAATAAACCAAAAGTAAATTCTGGTGCAGCTGTGGGGAAAAAGCAGTCCTTCTCCACCATTGGTGGGGTTGGACAGTGGTACAACCACTGTGGAAATTCATGTGGAGATTTCAAAAAAAATAACTAAAACTAGAGGTTCAATTTGACCCAGCTATTCCCCTTCTTGATATCTTCCCAAAAAGCTCAGCGGCATAAGTGCCTACCTGGCAAGTGTGAGGTTGTGAGTTCAATCCGCAGTAGCAAAAAAAACAAACTGTAAAGCATCATACCATAGTGATATGCACACCTTTGTTTATGGCAACATAATTTGTAATAGCTAAATCTTGGAAACAGCCCAAATGCCCATCAACCAATGACTGTATAAAGAAGATGTGGGTTTTCCTGTATAATGGAATACTACTCTGCCACAAAGAAAGGTAAACCTGAGATATTTCTTAGTAAGTGGATGCCCCTTAAGATGATACCCTTAACTGAAATAAATATGACACGCGTGTAAATATCGCATTGCTTCTCTGGCGTGAGAAACCAAAAGTGTAAATAAAGACCCAATGTATAGTAGATATTGTGAAATAGAAAGAAAATAGGAAGGAGGAACTAGGGAAGGAAGAGGAGGAAAGGAAGATAGAAAAAAGAAACTGAATAAAGAAGGAAAAATGGAAACAAAGCTCTTGTAAATACGTCAGGAAGAGAGGCTTAAAGGAGGAAAAGGACACGGGGGAAAAAAGAATCAAGATCTATCAAGTACAGGTATAAATTCTCTATGATGAATGAATCATTATGTGTCTCTAAAATGTACCAATAAACATTTAATTAAAAATATTTAGATCCCTTGAATAGAAATGTGGTTAATTTAAAGCCTCTCAAAACACACTCCTTGTGGATAGCATTACTGTCATTTATATTGTGTTTCAGTTAACTTCTATAAAGGAAAAACACTTGCTCAACTTAAGTGTTTAGGGTTCAGAAAATGATTATCGTAAGTTTGTAAAGGGACAGCCAGCACATGGACTCAGTCTATAAAAGGGCAGAGAACCACTCTGCCTTTACTATAGCTTCATTTTCAACTAATGAATATTTGTTGAGGCCCTACTATATGCTAGGGACCCTGATGACAGAAAAAGACACAGTCTTTGCTTCCTAGAAACATATGTAGTGTGACGGCGTAAGTTACAACAGAGTAACTGCCATGTTAGAGGAAGCTCCAGCAGCTAAAGGACAAGTGGATCAAACATCTTGACTGTCGTCTTGCCTGAGGTCTCTCCCAGGAAAGTGGCTACTCAACTGAGACTTAAATGAGTGGGAGTTCAGCAAGAAAAGGAGAAAAGAAAAGGGACAGGGCAGAGGGATAAAAAGAGAAAGAGTAGAGGAGATTTGGAGAGTTATTTGAATGCACTCTGATTGCATAATCTAGGGAGCAGAGGTAAGCAAGTGAGTAAGCTTCAGAACATCTGCCCGGGATGTGCTAAGTGCACTCCACGGACCTCATCCTCAGGGAAATGGGGAATCAAGAAAAGGCCTAACACACTCACTGCTCCAGCCTTTCCTGCCTGCTATAACAAAATATGATAAGCAGTGGGACTTATAAAAACAAGAATTCATTTCTCACAGTTCTAGAGGCTGAGAAGTCCAAGATAAAGGTAGCTACAGATCTGGCACTGATGAAGGCCCATTTCCTGCCTTATAGGTGGTGACTGTCTTCACATGATGGAAAGGACAAGGAGTCTCTCTCCAGTCTCTTGCATAGAGGCAGTAAACTGACTGATGAAGACTCTGTTCTCATGACCTCACCACCTTCCCAAGGCCCCGCCTCTCAGCCCCATCACTGTGGGGGCTAAGACTACAATGTCCAAATTTTGGAGAAACACAAACATTCAGACTGTAGTGCTCATGTACTTTGTTCTTATCACTGTGTTTGGAGGACAAGTCTACATTGGAAGTACATATAGAGCTAAAACAAGGCACATGGCCATAAGATAAAGTGAGAAATAGCATTGGTATGAACTTAGGTGGGGAGAAGTAGATGGAGTTTTTTAAACTTGTAAGAGTTGAAATCAATGATTCTTTAATCTTGAAAGAGTAAAATAGGAAGTCAAGAATGACATGGGCAGACAATAAGTTCAGCTTGGAAAATATTGCCCATGAAGTTCTCATTCTAGATCTAACATTTCCCAGCCCAATAGTATTGGCAAATCTTACCATATATTTGAACTTCTTTCCAAAATAGAGATGTTAATTCCTTCCTATCTTATAGGGTCTGATGAAATACTAACAAAACTATGCATAGATAACATATCTGAAGACCAGGGGGTCTAAGTAGCAGTCTAAGCTCGGGTACCCATTGGTCTGTGGTTGAAGGCTGGTCCTCATCTACAAAATAGCTAGTTTCTAAGGTCCTGCTGATGGTAAAACTTTAAGAATAGTAGTGATATTCCTATAGTCAGCATGATCCTAGTACACCTAAGTGAATTATTATTACTGAGAAAATCTCAAGAAAAAATTTCAGTCACCATTAACCTAAATTACAGACACAGACAATTTAGTCTTTGTGAGAAACCACTAGTATATGTGATTAATATGTTATTATATGAGGGTGCTGAAGAAACAATATAATTGAGTGTGATTAAGGAATAGTGATTAATTTATGTCAAAATGTATGAAATAATTCTATCATGTATTATTAAACTTTATTTTGTACGTGTGAATGAATGGAGCTTAGTTTTTTCTATATAACTTTTATGCAAGAGCAGAAAATTTATTAAGTCCCACACAATTATTTTCCACATCATTTTATAATCTTTATGGTTGAGTATAAATAATCATTGACTCCTGGGGACTTTGCCTTCCGCTTAGATTTGATTCAATGAAGAAAATTTGTTTTACATGGAATGCATACTATATAATACTCTTAAGATTTTTTAAAAGGCATTTTATTTTTAAAATTCTATTGGTTCATAATAATTGCACATCTTTATGGGATAGGTGATATGAAGCTTTGATACAGGTATATATTGTATATTATTATATAAGTGTAAAATCAGATAAATTACCCTACCCATCTCCTTAAATATTTTTCATTTCTTTACAGTAAAACATTCAAAATCTTATCTTCTAGTATTTTGAAATACACAATGCATTTGTTAGCTATATTCGCCCGAAAGGTGTTCTATGGGCATGGAATCCATTCTTCTACCTCACTGTAACATCAAGTCCACTGATTAGTCTGACCCACGCCTCTCTCCTTCCTGCTCTCCCTGCCTCCAGTAGCCGCTCTCCTACAGTACTTCTGTGATACCAGTTTTCTCAGATTCCACAAAGAAGTAATGTGTGTGGTGTTTGTCTTTCTGTGCCTGGATTATTTCACTGAATATAATACTCTCAAGACTCATGCCTGTTGTGGCAAATGACAGATTTCTTTCTTTTTTATGACTGGCTGTTACTCTATTTTGTGTTTACACCATATTTTCTTTATTGCTTGATTGAATTTAGGTTGATTTCACTTCTTGGTTATTGTGAATATTGCTACAATACATAGGAAAGGGAGGGTGTTTGTTTATCCTGCTAGATCACATGGTAGCTCTACTTTTAATTTTTGGGGGAAGCACCATAACGTTTTTCCATATGACTGCACTAGTTTGAATTCATAACGATGATGTACAAGAATTATCCACATCCTCACTGAGCTTCTTTGGTATTTTTGATAGTAGCCATTCTAAGAGGGTGTAATGTCATCTCATTATGGTTCTGATTTGTATTTCCCAGACAAGTAATGAAGCTAAGCATTTTGCTCATGTCATTGTGGCCATTTGTGTGTCTTGAGAAATATCTGTGTAGGCTCTTTGCCTATTATTTAATTGAATTACTGTATTTGGTGGGCTTTTGCTATTTTTGCTATTGAGTTGTTTGCAATTCTTTAAGATTTAGGAAACTAAGCTTTTGTCAGATGCATTATTTACAAATATTTTCTTCTATTCTGTAGATCATCTCTTCATTGTATTGATCATTTCCTTGTCTGCATCAGTGCTGTTCAGTGTGATGTCATCGCACTTGTGTATTTTTGCAGGTCTTGTCTGAAAAACCTTTGTCCAAACCAATGTCATGGAGCATTTCCATGATATTGTCTTCTAGCTGTTTCATAGTTTTGTCTTCCATCTGATTTTTTAGTCAGGTATAAGAGGATATAATATATAAGAGGAAGTAATTAGGCTTCCAACATAACACAGTGCTTATTTCTGGACAGGGCTCATGTTTTAGCCATTGTTAGATTCTTGTTACTTATTAAATACCTATGCCTTGGGAATTTAGATTAACATTTTTAAAGTATTATTTTACATTTTATCTGTAATCTCTAGCTTTTCTAGGTATGCTCTGATTTTAAATATTTTGTCCTTCTATTTATTCATTTGCACATTTGTGATATATAATGACTACTTTCATCTTGAGTATTTATTTTAGTACATGTATGTGAGACATCTTAATTCATCTTAAAATTCCCTTTCTCTTCCCTCTTCTTCTATCTCCTCTTCCCATTTGCAGAAGACATACCTCCCTCTTTCTTTTATCTTTTATCTTGTTCTTTAATTCACTAGATTTTGGCTTTCTCATACAACAGAAACCATATGGCATTTACGTTTGTGGGTCTGGCTTATTTCTCTCTATACTATGGTTTCAAGGCACGTCCATTTTTCTACAAATGATGCAAATGTATCCTTCTGTAAAGCAACACTGTGCCACTGTGCTTAAATACCACACCTTCTTTATCAGTCATCTGTTGATAGACATATGGGCTGCTTCTAAGATTTAGCTAATATGGATTGTGTATTACCAAAATTTGATGTCTTTGGCTTTCAGAAAGATATTACCTGATGGGGATAGGGAAAAGATGGAATTTCTATTTTTAGTTCTTTGAGAAAACTCCATACTGTTTTCCACAGTGGTTGTACTAGGTTACATTCCCCAACATTGTAGCAGGGATACTTTTCACCATATCTTTAGCAGCATTTCTTATTACTTGATTTCTTGATGATAGCTTTCTTTCTGGAGTAAGATGAAATCTCAATGTTGCCTTAATTTGCATTTATCTAATAGTCAGAGATGCTGAACATTTTTCATGTATTTATTGGCCATCTGTACTTCTGAGAAGTGCCTATTTACTTGCCCATTTTTTAACTGGTCCATTTCTACTTCATCTGAGAAGTTTATTCATTTCATTTGCCTGTCTTCTTTGCTTTAGCTGTCTTTCATTTTTAGGAGCCTAATTTTTTTTATAGTTCTTTACACATTTCATATATATCAACCCTTTATCCAAGCTAACAAGGTTTCCATTCTATAGATTGTTTCTTCCTTCTGTTAGTTATTTCCTTTGTTATGCTGAAACTTTTTAATTTGTTATGATCCCATTTTTTTGATTCCTAATGCTATTTCTTATGCAGTTGGAGTTCTGTTCAAAGCCCTTGCCTACACACCCACTCACACACACACACACACACACACACACACACACACACACACATATACATATTGTCTTAATTACTTTTTACTCATTGCTGAGACAAAATACCTGAAGCCCAAGATGGGAAAGGAAAGGTTTATTTCTTACAGTTTTGGGAGGTTTCAGTCTACACTCAGTTGGCTTCAAGGCAGGCAGGCATGGTTGGGCCGCAGTTCATGGTGGCTGCCAACAGCCATCAGGAACCAGCAAAAAGCAAGACACACCTTCTTCCTGCCATTACATTACATCCTGGCTCCACCTCTATGTGGGTGGAGCACTGAGACCATCAATCCAAGCACTAGACAATGAACCAATCACAAGTACACAATGCAAACTCATGAGGCCTGGAGGACACAGACATAAAACATGACATATATATATATATATATATGCTGCCAAAGTGAGCACATTCCTATACTTAAGTTTTTAAAAGTTTTAATTATTTTATCTCTAGTAGGTTAAGTGTTTGTTTTAATATTTAGATCTCTTATCCATTTTTATTTTAGTTTAGTGCATGATGAGCAATACATAGGTCTAGCTTCAATCTTCTGCATATGCATAGTCAATTTTCCCAGAACCAGCTAAAGAGACTTATCTTCCCTCCATTGTACACTTTGGTCCCCTTGTCAAAGGTCAGCCTCTTGTCTGAGGTTCTTTCTTTGTTCTCTGCTCCGTTCCATTGCTCCACATGCTGATTTATCACACATTTATTTGATTTTTTTATGTGATAAGAGAAAAGGGTCTAATTTTATTATTCTGCTTATAGATACATAGTTTTCCCTAAATCATTTATTGAAGAGGTTATCTTCTTCTTACTGTGGGTTCTTGGTGCCTTTGTCAAAAATCAATCTGCTGCAAATGCATAGATTTACTACTGAGCTATTATGTTCCATTGGTATTTGTATCTTTGATTTCTGTAGCTGTGTAATTTCTTCTAATCAAGTAATGGGGCGCTTTATATCTGGATGTCTCCCAACATCTTATGTACTCATCAGTGGAGCTTTGGGGTGGTGATTGCATTATAGGGGTGTGATCTATATCACTGGATTAGTCCACAATGATATTATAGCTAAATGTGATATTGGGAGGTGAGGTCTGGTCATTGTGGCTTGGCCTGGAAGTATCTAACTCCCTCCCTTCTTCCTTGATATCTCTGTCTCTATCTCTGTCTCTGTCTCTTTCTCTCTCTGTCTCTCTCTCTCTCTCTCTCTCTCTCTCTCTCTCTCTCTCTCTCTGTCTTTCTGTCTCTCTCTCTCTCTCTGTCTCTCTTCTTCTCCCTCCTTCCCTCCCTTCCTCTCTCTGCCCTTATTTCCTGTCTGCCTGCTATGCCATAAGAAATTCTCCTCTGTGATGTCCCCCCACCATGTCACCTTGCCTTGGAGCCAGCCAACTATGCACTGAAACCTCTACAAACTGTGAGGCAAATAAGCCTTTTTCTTATAAATTACAGGTGTCAGGAACTGTGTCTCAGGAATCAGAAACTATCTAAGACACTAGTCAAGGTCTGTTGTAGTTTCATATTCATTTTTATAAAGAATTGCGTTGGAATTTTGATAGAAATTACATTGAATCTATCAATCGCTTTGAGTAGTATAGACATTTGGACAATATTAATTCTTTCCATCTGTGAATATAGGATTACACAAATCAACTAATATGATACCTCACATTAACAAAATTACAAAGGAAAAACTTTTTCTAGACTTTTGATTAGTATATGTTCACTTTAGTTTACAGTATTTCATCCTCTCAAAATAGAAGTCCATGTTTCTTTTGCATATATACCTAGAAATGAGAACCTTTCCTTCAGTTTTGAGAACTCAAGACTTCTTGATATTTACTCTCATTGCTGCCTTGGAGAACCCTTTATTTCACTAGAAAGTTAAGACTAAGTGGCAATTGATAGGAAAGCAAATGAATTGCTTTTGAAAATGCTTTTAGGTGTGGGATTTTCTAAGTATGCATGAATCGCTTTTTTCAAGATAAACTTATAAAAATTATTAAGGAAAGAAATTTTTGGTGTAATGCACTATAGGAGTTCAGTAACCAAAGGCTGTAATCTGCCCCTCTCTAAGATTTCATCACTCCATTGATACTTATTCTAAGTAAAATTAATCATTTAATACAGGAGCTGGACCCATGATCTAGGGGTTGTAGGAAGACTCAGAAAATTTGGTTTATATTTCTTGATCATAATTTCATTTTTATGTTAATACAAGTGCTTATGTTATGAAAGAGAATACAACATTCACAGGGAATTTTTAATATGTCTCTGAGACTTCAAAGCTCATAACCTCTAGCTATGCTGCAGGACATGGACTGTGTCCCTCCTCAAGACAGGTTCACTCTTAGACACCCTGAAGGGTATTTTGGTGTAGGTTTTAGAGACAGTCACAGAATTTTTCCTCATATGGTTTTGATATGAGTTCAAAATAATTTAAGTACTATTGTCTCAATAGAGCACTAAAAAACTAACAGTTAAAAGGTGTTGCAGTAAAAGAAAAAAACTTACATTTAAAGAACTTAGAAAACTAATAATTTCAACAAATTCATAGTTGCTTAAATTTAAAATTTCTCAGATGCCAGACAGTTCTTTCCTCTCTTGCTCAAAATGAAAGATCTAGAACTACCTATTGCAACCTCCAAATTGTGACCTCTGTCAGTAGACACTTAAGTCTGTACAGCAGTTGAACAGTCACATTTTGCTCTTTTACCTAATAAAAGTTAAATTGTAAAGTGATCAAAAGTTGGTAGAAATCATCCTTAATGTCATTACAAGTCTCCATGTGAAAGGGCTCTCTCTCTAGGTACAAAGCATTCCAAGTTTATTACCCATCAAATACGACTTTACACACATACAGTATTTTTTGTCTTTCATATTCCAATGTAAAGCCATATTAATTGGTCTTGGTAACACCATACTCTAGCTGTTATGAAAAATTGGGCTGTTTTCTGATAAAGTAGCTTCATTTTGGCAGATACATTGTCTGTGATTGCTTAGGCATGAAAGAGTGATGTAGTTCTACACAATTTTGCCTTTCATACTTTCAATTGATTTTCCTCTGCAGCCCTCATTTTTCTCTCCTGTGAACTCATTTGTTAGGAAAATAGAGTCCTAAGTGTGTATTTGTGAGTGTGTGTGTGTGTGTGTGTGTGTGTGTGTGTGTGTGTACTGCTTTAAATAGAAAGTAAGTATAGCTAGATCTGTGCATTGGCCTTTTGTTATTATAGCAAAATACTTGAGATATTCAGTTCAAAAGTAGGAAAGCTTCATGTTGGATCATGCTTTCAGAGATTTCAGTCCCCCAGGCATGTAGAAGACAACTGAATTATAGAAGTGCTGCAGCTGGCTTGGTGTTGGGAGGTAAGGCCTGGTTTGGAGGCAGTTCCTGGGAACATGGCCTGGAGGGTTACATCTCCCTCTTCACACTCCTCCCCTTACTCAGCTTCCTGGACACCATGGGGTGAGCAGCATTTTGTCTATTACACCTCTTTGCCATGCTGTCCTGTCTCAGAATTAGCTGGATATGGACTGAAAAGGTGAGCCAAAGCTCTCTTCCTTTAAATTGTGAGTGTCCAGAAATGTGTCAGAGAAATAAAAAGGTGAGTAGGACAACACATGCATACATATATCTATGAGAGAGAGAGGAGACAGACACAGAAATGAGACACCTTTGTCTTGTTGGCATGCACTAGAACAGTTTTTCTGTGGCCTTCTATAACCACATGGCCCATGTTGTGAACCACCCATCTACCCACTGAAAGACTCACATGTCAGGGCAATGTAGGAAACCTCTAGAAGCTAAGGGAAGCCTACAGTCTAGAGCTCATAAGAAGCTGTTAGATCTGTAGTCACACAGTCACAGAAAATCAAGTCTACCAACAATGTGAATAAATTTTAAGCAGATTCTCCCTTATAAAGTCTTTAGATGTGTTTATTTTCTCTGATGGGTTTTAATATTCTATTATTCTGATGAATTTCTGGAATCTTGATTATTATATCCCTGGGTGTAGCTCTGTTTTGGTTGTAGGTGGCTGGAGTTCTGTATGCCTCATACATCTGAATATCAATTTTCTTTCCCTATGCTTGAGAAGTTTTCCTTAATCATTTCTGTGAATAGCCTTTGTGTTTACCCCTGCTTCTTTACTCATATTTTTTATTCTTAAGTTATAGATCCTCTTGTTGTCTTCTAGCCTTTGTATTATTACTTCCTATTTCCTTGTTATTTTTAAGAGATCTTTCATTTCATGATTACACATTGCAAACCTATCTTCAAGTTTTGCTAATCTATCTCTAGCTTCTTTCAGGCAATTTTGACAGCTTTCAATGGAGTTTTTAAATTTCCTGGTAATCTCTTTGAATCTGTTCCATATATTCTAGGTTTGTTTTATATTCTTCATCAAATGTTTCTCTCCCTTTTTGTGTTCCTCCATTCTCCCATCTGTGTCTTCTCTAGAGGTGCTTAGCATTTCTTTTATTAACCTTCTTATATCTTGTTTTACTTGGATTAATATTTCAGTTTTGATTTCATATATGATGTCACAAAGATATCTCTTTATGTCAGCTGATGCCATGTCTGATATTGCATGTTTGCTGCCCTTAATCTCATCTGTATTTACCTCTCCTGGACCAATATTCCCTGGGATGGGGAATGGGGGTTTTGTCTTATATCTTTCTCTTGTCATGTTTCTTGTTTCTTCTATACAGGTGTATGGTGGAGGTCCTAGCCCTTTCTTTGTTGTTTTTGGTTCTTCTGAAGCATGCTGGCTAGGGATTTCTGCCCTCTCCAGTTTGCTGTTGGTCACTGAGTTACAAGTGGGGGCAGCATAGCCTGTTCCCTCCCTTCCACACCAGTCAACTAGCCAGTCAATATAACGTTAGTGTGTGCCACGTTGATGGAACTTGTTCAGGGCAACTTCAAGAACAATTTCATCCCTGACTATTGGGTCCTGTCCAGGGGCTGACCCAGCCCAAGCAGATCTCACCAATCTGCTCTGGGCAGGGAGCAGCCAACCGAAGTCACTGACATTCCTTGTTCAGGCCCATCCTGCCTGATTCTAATATGTCATCCAGTCAGTCATCCCTTTCTCATTGGAGGATCAAGTTTCAAACACTCACCACAGGTTAGTGCAGGTCTCCATGCTGGCTGTGTTCTCCACTGGGCTTGCTGACCCCCAACTTTAGTGCAACTGAGGCTCCAGTGGTGAAAGCACCGAGACCGCGAGTCTGAACAGCTCTAATGAGAGCACTGTGACCGAGAGTTTGACCAGCTCATTTCCCTTTGGTTTCTTCCTGGGTTGAAAGGATCCATCTGGTCTTCTCCAAGATGCTTTATACTGGCATCTGAGCTGTTTCAGTGCTGCTTACTGATATGCCATCTTTAGCTCCACCCCCACAGTTAAAGTTTAGAATTAATGAATCCTTAAAAATACATTGTCATAGCCTAACATTTTAATTAACACTTCTAAATGTATCACTTTTAAAAGTCAAATTTTGCTTTCAAAGCTCTTGAATGGATATTAGATGTATTACATTAAACCAGTCCTTAGCTTTTGTTTAGTATTTTTATTTTTTTCTTTTCCAGCAATTTTAAATGTTGATTCAATTTAATAAAAATACAAAATTTATTTTTATTTTTCCCTTCTGTCCATTATGTTTCTTTCATGGATGATCTGGGTTTAAATTTTCATGAAAGATCTTGGGACAAATTAGATAACATCAAAATTGTTCATCAGTTTTTCTGAGAAAAAGGAAAATCTCCCTCCAAAGAGAATTTTTGTTGCAAAAACCATAATGGTTGTTTCTTACTGTATTAAAGCAACCAAAAAACTATAAAGGCAGGATCCAAACATGTCAATAATGATAAAACATAGCTAAGATAGGAGATGTACGATACTTTTATCTGGAGAAGTTTCATGTGTCAGAGGATAAATGAACAGAAGGAAACAATAAGGTGACTGCATTAGTAGGAATTCAGGAAAACAGAAACAACCAATATGTACATAGGAAGATGAGAGAGAGGATAAGGGAAATACACATTTGTTGGCTCACACTAGTGTGAGATTTGTCAAATCTGCAAGGTAGACTAGAAATTTAGTTAAGAGTCAAAGTTGCAGTCTTGCATCTAAAAGAGGCAGACCAGTCAGCAGGTGGAAGACTCCAACAGAATCTCCATATGGAATCCGAAGGCCCAATTCCTTCTTTTGGAGCAAATTCCAATTGTTTGTTCTTAAAACTTTCAACTAACAGGTTGAGCACAGCTGCATAACAGAGGGCCATCTGCACTACTTACAATCAGCTGATTATTCCAGTTTGATCATTTATCTACAGGTATCTTCACAGAAATGACTTTACTGGTGTTTTACCACACACTGTGAACCATAACCTACTCAGGTTGGCAAATACCCATCAAAAGAACTGCTCCAAAATTTACATCATTTTGGAAGCGAGAAGAGGTATCTAAATGAAAAGACAGAGTTCATCACTGACTCCTTTTCCAGTCTTAAATAGTATGGGATTTCAGGGACCTGGCCAAGATCCCAAATCTCCCAAACAAATGTATGGTGAAGGCTTAAATAAATGAGACAAGTGATATGACTGCACAGCTACAGGAGGATCAAAACTCTCTAGCAGAGTTCAAGACTCTAGGGGCTGAAACAAAGAGCTTCTATAGGTGGTCCATATTCATTAAGTCTTCAAAAACAGGAGATGGGATACTGAGGAAAGGAGATGGAATGATCTGAGCAGGACCTGAAGAGTCATCTCAATGATTTCTCCAAGTGACATTCTATGCTAATTTAAAAGAACTGTCTTATCTCCACGATAACATTTGTGGTAAGCAATAGACAGCAGGAGTGAGATGCCTGGGACTACAGCCTCTATCTTGTTAATTGGGGTTGGAACCAGGTGTTCATAGCTGTTGTTTTGTCCTGTCCTTTGAGGTGTTTCTTTGTTCTCTGGGCCATGCCCTGGCCATGCCACCATGCCAAAGCCTTGCATATGTGTTCAATTTCCAGCTTCAGTGGTTCCCGACAGGGAGAGGTTTATAAGAGCAAAGAAATAATTCTAGAGATGACCAGATATACCTGCCGTGCCCTAATGCAGCCCCTCTACCTTCACTGATTGTCTTGCCACCCTCCCAGAGCACTGGTTCCTCTTCTCTGGCAGCAGACTGTGGACCTACTGTGGGTCCTGCTAGGCTCCTGCACACAGCCAGTACACAGCTTCCTGTACAAGACAGTCTTCCTCTACTCCTTAGGGCACCTGTTCCCTCAGAAACCATGCAAGTTTCATCTCCATCAATGAAAGATACAGATGTGAAGCATTATCTAAGATTTTATCACAAACCTCCATGAGTCTACCAGGTTTGATTCCAGAGCTCCAGTGGAGACAAAAATATATTGAGAAACCTCTTTGTGGATGCTATTTACTGAATAATCATTTTTTATATTTTAAATTTTAAAAGTAGAGCACATAACAGATACTAGCCAGTCTTTTAGAAACTGAAGCACAAATAAGTCCTGCCTGTGTAACTTAACAACTTAAGTGAGACCCTGTCTCAAATACAAAAAAAAAAAAAAAGCCTGGGACCAGTTCAGTGTAAAGGTTCAATCCTAGTGCCACAGAAAAGAGAGAGGGAAGGAGGGAGGGAGAGAAGGAGGAGAGAGAGAAGGAGCAAAAACAGAGAGAGAAAGGAAGGCAGGCAGGAAGGGCATGAGTACACAAAGACACAAAAATAAAGATGATGAACCATAGATATGAAACAGGGAAAGATAAAAGAAAAGAAAATTTTTGGCAAGAAAGAGAAACACAGAGACACCCATCCACAGCAAGTAGCCTTCTGTCATTTGAATGCAGTCACGCCTTTTACAGCTCACTATAGGAGAGAAAGAAGAGTGAGAGAAAGACACAAAGGATCAAGGCCTAGACACCTTTTGTACAATTCTGCCAATCACATTTCCTTCTATATATGAACACTTCTGGTCACCATATAACAGCACTCTAGGTTCAGTAATGCAGCAGTACAACTCATTAAATCACACATGTAACATAAAATCTTCAAAACCTCTTCTCATTTAAATAAAAAGTATTTTAGGCTAACTATCATTCACCATGGCTGCAGACAGTACCTCACTCAGTTCATGCTGCCACTAAACACAATTCATCTGTGACTTACACTTCCATATTTCATTTTTGCCACTTGTAGTATCATTCAAAACAATTCCTAATAAACCTGCTTCCATTTTTTTTCTCAGAGGTCTGTAAGACTTATAAATTTGATAGTGGGTTGCTTTAGTGAATCCTACTGGGACCATTTATAGCTTATTCTTTTTAAAAAGACATTTTTAATTCTAGAAAAAATAATATTTTACCCAGGAGTTTATTAGTTGAATAGAAACTATTCATTGATCTAGCAATTGTTGATTTGTGGTTTGACAGGAAGGAATTTCTGGCAAATGGAATACTTCCTCTTGAAAGAAAAGCTCTGTTTATATTCTTAGCTTGATAAGTGCTTGCTAAGAAAGAGGCTAATAACTAACATCTGTTGAATCCTTGGCTTCCCCATATTTGTAATGTCTGGTTTAACAATAGGGACTAATGCTACAGAGCTATGCTGTGGTTTATTTTGCTTCCAACCTTTCCTTACTAATTACTGTTTTGTGAAGTCTCAAAAGAACTCCAAACCAGACGTTATCCCAAGGCCCCTTTGCTTGGCAGCTTGTTTTATGGTTCCGAGATTCAACTAAATCCAGTTACAAAAGTCAGTGAATGCCCTTGGCTCTAAAGTCTGGTCTCTATGGGTTTTCTTTTTCACATTGTTTTCTTAATGTGGACCTTCATATGGCTCCCCCTTTCCCAACATTTCCAAATAAAATTGCTCTTGGAATCATCTTACATCTTTTGCAAGCACATTTACTCATCTGTCAGTTGGGATGGAGATGTGACATTTATCTCTTTATTTTTAATAGAGTAAATGATTCTATATTCTACGCGTTAATTCTCTGAAGTCTTGCTTTGAGACTTCGTTGAGCTTTATTTCATGTCAAAACAGCATGTGGTGCCCCTGCCACAGCATGCAAAAAGAATCTAAGAAAACCTGTGCCCTTTAAGAATTCTATTTTAAGAAAGGAGAAAAAGGGCCCAGAAAACTTGTATTGTTATACATAACAGTAGCACACATTCTCCAAAATGGAGCTCTTAATATATCATCAAGACAGTTTGGGAACATCCCCAAAAAGAATTACCAAACAGCTCTTTGTACATAAGTAAAGCTAGAAGCCTTGACACCTGCTACCCAAGCTGTCCCATCCACCCCACCATCCTGTGAACATCTCGCCCACCACCATCTCCTCCCCTGTTTCCAAATACTTAGATCTTATCAGATCCCAAATGTGAACTCCAAAAGAAACTTACATCAAGCTTTATCAGAACCCATATGTGCATTACTGAGCTGAACAGTAAGTCTTTGGAATCCATATAAACTTGAGAGCCTTATGGGCATGTAGAAAATTTAGACTTCAGCAAACGTACACGCTGTTGGCTGCCTCACTGAAGACCAGGAACATGTGCAGTGACAGAAACATGTGCAGTGAGAGGCTGTACTTCTCTGAAATTGAGAGCTCAGGGTGCACAGCCTATTAGCCGTAAGGCTTTGAAGCTTCATCCACCAACACTAGCACTGCTAGAGGGGCCTCTCGTGTTGCTGGGAAACTGCACTGTGTGGGGCAAGGTTCCTTCTGAGAATGGCTCTCACAAAGCTACACCTCACGCTGCAGCTAATTCTTATTCCCACAGGCATGGCTTCCATCCTAACCGAAGAATGGGGTTTCGATGACCTTGGAACTCACTATATGGTTCCAGGTACATTCTTCAGGAGTTTTGTTCACAGATAAGGTGTGTAAGGCCAGAACTTTAGGTTTCTCACTTGAACCTGACAAAATTGATTCTTCTACTTTGTCTTAGTTACTTGTCTCTCATTGCTGAGACAAAATACCTGACGTCCAAAATTAAGGAAGGAAAGGTTTATTTAACTCACAATTTGTGGAGGTTTCTGCCCCTAATCTGTGTTGGACCTTCTTTGAAGCTATGGGCTAGAAGATGTGATGTAGAAAGAGGCTAGCTTCATATTTTCCATGTTCATGTTTCCCCTCGCTTATTAATAAGGCTTCACTCCTCCAGGGTTGGCCCCGGAGAAGGTTAGTGAGGAAGACAGACTATATCTGGTATGAGAAATATTTTTGCTCTCCTATACCAGAGCCTATAGATAGCAACTATTAAAGGGAACTCATTTTTAAATAGATTTTGCATTGAATCTTGCCTCTGTAGCTCATAGGAATCTGGGATCAGCTTCCAACTTCCTTCCCACCCTGACCCCACTGCCTGCCTGAAATTATTTGTCAAGTTATAAAATTAGACTAATATTTGTCCTACTCTACAATGTGGTTTCAAACATAAAATAAAAACCATGTGAAAGAACTTTGGAGACATCATGAAAATAACCATGACGTATTACTTTGACTCAACCACGAGGTTACGCAAGTGAAGAACTGGGTGATAACTGGATTGGATTGGCCCAATTGGTGGACAACTTATCTCCATTCCACATAGAGGCTTCCTCCTCCATCTCTAATGGCTGTTGAATTATTTCCCAGCAAAGCCCTCTTTACTTTCCTAACTCTTCCAAGAACACTTAAGGTTTTGGGTTTTTTTTTTTTTTTTTTTTTTTTTTTTGAGAGTGAGAGAACCACATTGATCTCCAACTATGAAAGATTATACCAAGAGCTCTCTAAGAGGGTCACTGAAACCCACTTTCTTTAGATTGGAGTTGAACTCTGTGCAGCCTCTCACTACCACCTTTGGGTGATAATAGAGGTCGGCAGTAGGGCTCCAGCCTTTCCTAAAATATTGTCTTCACAATTTCTTTCTTGTCCATGCCTTGCCCACATTTGATATCCTTGGTTTGATTAAAGGGTTCTGTAGTTAAATAACTTGTTATTAAATGTTTCTTTAATCAGTGTTGCACACTATAGTTTGTCCTCCCCTCACTTTGACATCTGAGACTTATCATATGGGCCATCAGTTGAAACTGGGTCCTAAAAAGGCCTATTGCTGTATTCTTTTACAAGGATTATTTGTAGCAGCCACTCTCCAGCAGAGGGAGAGCCACACACACTACACCCCAATAAGAAGCTGGGCTGACCACCAGAGAGAGGCCCGTGTCCCATGTGGACAATGTGGACAAGAGGAAATCAAGCAGAGCCCTTGGATCTTTGTGTGCCGCCTGCTACTTGTGCAGTTTTTAATCACTGAGGAATCTGAGTTCAAGATAGCGTAGTAGGCCCTGGGAGTGATAAATAAACATAATGTGGATCTACCTTCAACAGATTAGTGCAAAAGGCATAATAAAAGGCACAGGGAACATAAATAGATGGAGGGAAGAGCCAGGAAAAAGGAAGTAAATAAGAGAGACAAGAAGAGAAGGATGATGGAGGTGCCAAGGATGACCTGAATTTAAAACTAAGCGAGCTCTGGTTATTTGAAACCCTGGTTCATCAGACCTGTTACGATCAGAAGACACCTGCCTCCCTCCACATCGAGTGAGCACAAAAGGACATCCTCCAGAAAAGCATGAAATTTACTCTCTGCTAAAAAGGAAAAAGAAAAAATTGAGTGTGCATTTTGAAATCCCTGGTTTAAAAGGCACAATGCATACCCTGATCATTATTTTTTTCTGATCAAATATTCCCACTGATTTCTCTTTTACTCCTATCAATTACAGGAGGAAATAAATTAACAAATCAGACTTTCCTTCTAAACTGGGCTTGGATTTCCTTGGAGAGGGAGTACTACATTGTGGATGAAGACTCCAAGTTCTTAGCGGTGCTCCTAACACGCAGAGGACACCTTGAAGGAACATCCTTCATCAGTAAGTAACTTGAGCTTGGTTGTTGACAGCAGGTCACAGCAACACAAAGTGAAACAGACGCAGTTAGTGGTTTCAGAGGTGCCCTACAAACTACATGTGCATGTCGTGATGTGGTTTTCACTGCATGTTAGACTCTGCTGTGGATCACTGTTTTTATCCTCTTCTCCTGTTTCCCTCTCTTTGCCATTTTACATTTTTTCTCTCTCTCATAACTCAAAGGTCTCCAGGAAGATTAAGACAGTCCCTAGCCATCCCGTAATCCACAAGTCATTCTGGATCACCAGCATTACTGATAATAATGCTTATTCTAATAATGCAATACAATAATTTCATAACACTTTTCACTGCCAGAACTTTCAGAAATCTTTTTGTCTTTATTTTCTTAACCCATCAAAGAGACAAATACAAGCATGTTATCTTCATTTTACAAATGGACGTTCCAAGGCCAAAGGATAAGCAGGACTTCAGTCAGTATCCAGCCAACAGGTCAGGACAGTTAAAAAGCAGCCCAGAAGGAAATGGGCTAGAGAAAAATAGGCAACTAAGGAAAGTACTCTTTTCCCATTCTCCTCTCCAAGCCTGAGGCTTCTGGAATAGGACTGTCCCCTTCAGATAAAGAGCAGCTGGAGCCTCAGCCTATACTCCCAGACTACCTCACCCACACATGGTGACACTTGCTGTTGAGAACTTTAGCTGCAAAATGTCTCCTTTCCCTTGGAGGACTGTGTCTGCACCAGTTTGTATCTCAAGGCCTTCCTCTGGGTTGGGTTAGTAACTCAGAAAGTATTTTCAAGCTGTAGTTCAGGAAAAAGCATCTATATTCCCTGAACCATTTGAATGTTTACAGACTAAAGACCTCAGTGACCTTCCCACCTCTGCCACGCTATGCCCACTTGCTCTGCCTGCCTTCATTGTACCACTTGCTGTGCCCTGCCATATGTAATGGATCTGTGTCTGCTATCTGGTTCCCCAACCCCACCAACATGGGGCATATGAGAATCACCCAACATCTGCAGTTACGTGAACTATAGGAAGTCCTGCTCACATAACACTACCCTAAGCCACATCTGATCCCCCTAGATGTCTTTACTTTGGCAGTAAAGACAAATGCAATCTTGATGCTCCAGACTGCCTTCCTAATGTCTCCATCCCATCCCAAGCATAGGATCTTGAAGAAAAGCACATAAAATTATTGAGTTTGGATTCCAGTTCTCTCACTATTTTTTGCAATGCTGCAAAAAAGCTTCCATGATTCTCTGTGGTTTATCTACCTCAACATGTATTGGTACATTATACATGATTCTAATTCTAAATCAGTATATCATGGTCCCTGGTACACAGCTAATGCTTATTAGTGGTAACTACCATTGTTGCGCCATGGCATTGTCAAACAGAACCGAGACTACATGAACTACATGTTCTTCTGTTTTTCTCCCCATATATGGAGAACTTCTTGAGGATAACAGTAACTGACCCTAATCCTGTGTGATATTTTCAGCACATAGCATAGAGCCAACACTTGCCAAATATATTAAGCAAATAGCCACATGCCTGCTTCATTCCTATAGCAGCGATCATTTGCTGTACTTAAACTTCAGCTGAGGACATCACTCACCCTTCCTGAGTTCTTCACTTTCAACCTGTGGCTAGAGGCAGTTTGTCCTAAACGTGAGCACGCATTTTCAGTTACCAAGCCAGTGTGAACACAGACTTTCCTCAGTCGTTTTGCAAAGAAAACACTAGCTACCTTTCCCTAAAAATTATTTTCATGTTTTACAGCTGTGAGTATATTTTATAGGATTTCAGATATTTTGAGAAAGTGACAAAGGAATTGGACAAGAGGCCATCAATCTCACTTATTTAAAGATTTTCACCATAGCTAGTATCAGTCCATAATTTTTGAGTTTACACATTTAAACAACTAAGATCCTAAACCGTATGAGAGTGCAAGTGGAGAGCCATGAGTATTCTTGCTTCAGTGGGTCTTCATTTGGGACTATCAAATAAAACCAACAATGCTTCAATGCTGCTGGAACATTCTGTGGTCAGGAGAGGACTTATCTAGTATTGACAGGTGCTATTGTATAGATCTGGGATGTCCCCAAAGAGTCTGGTGTGTTTAGAGTGGGATTTTTGGAAGAACTTATGATCAGAGATGTGCGGATGAATTTAAAGCCCAAGTGTGAGGTTAGGCGTGAGCCTGGCCAGAAGCGGTGAGCCACTGGGGCGCGGCCCGGAAGGGCGAATCTCTCTCCCTCGTCCTCCCTTTGCTTTTTCTGTTTCATGGCCACCACGAGGTAAGTAAGATGCTCTCCTCCTAGCCAGGCTCTTTTAAGCATAGACCAAAACCTCTAAAATCTATGAGCCAAAATAAACCTTTCCTTCTTTAAATTATCAGTGTTGGATATTGTGTCTCAACAACAAGAAAATATGACAAGAGGGTAGTCATTACATTTTTCACCTTTATATCTAACACTTGCGACTTTATACTTCTCTGGTATTGTTTCTTTGTTGCTGTTTGGTCTCCTAGTACATGACTAATTCTTATTTCCAAACACTGCTCCAATCTACCATTGGCCGTCCATTTCCAGGGACCTAACTCTGGGAAACTACTAAGAATTCTCTCCCAGTCAGACTAAACGCTTGAGGAAAAAAGCCACTGTGAGTGAGTAAGGATCTGCACAAGAACAAAACTTACAAAGTCATTCCTCCAAAGACTGAAGAAATTGGTAGGCAAAAGTAATTGTTGAGGACCTACCATGTGCCAGGGTCTCAGGAATTCATCAAAACAACCAAACAGTCCTGCCTCCATAAGAGCTCACATTCTAGTATCTTCGAGTTAGATTAGGAGCTCTGATAACTGGTGCAGTGTTTTACTCATCTCTGAATCCTGAGCATCTTGCAGAGTTTCTCAGAGGTTCTCAGTGAACACAGCCTAAAATAAATATGCTAATTATATTTTCCTGTCATAACCTTTCTTGCTTTCCTCTCAATTCAGTTTACTTCTGCTTACTTACACTTTTTTAATCAGGAGATCATTTATTAGTGTCTTTTATGGACATTAAAAGGAGTAATGTGTATATTATCTACTTTCACAAACAATAGGAACAACTTTGAAGGAATCTTTCATCAGTCGTTTGGCTTTATATTTACAGTTCCCTGATTTTTATTCAGGCATTGGGACCAAAGATGAAACTGCAAAAAAAGGTAAAGATTTTAAGGCAAAGGCCTTTCAACAAATCAAATTCAACCCTGGACAGACCACAGCCACGTGGAAAGTGAGAATTATACCTGACAATGAGTACGAAGCCTCGGAAACTTTCCAGATCATTCTATCAGAACCTGACATGGCTGCACTGGAATTTCCAGAAATGGCAACAGTTGAAATTGTGGATCCTGGAGATGGTATGTGACATTGATTGATGTGTTCTCTTGGTCTACACAGGCTCAGGGATCTATTTCCAGTATCCACACCTTCCTCAAGCTCTGGAAGCCACCAGATGAGTTCACACCGATTTAAGATTTAGTGTAAAGTAAATTACTTCAAGACAGTAGTTCTCCATTTGATTCTGGCATTTTTGAAAAGGAATATTAAAGGAGATTAAAAAAGAGAGAGAATCCTTACCAGGATTCATTTAACATATACACAAATCTTCCCTGTAAGTTTCCTGTGCACCATATGTGTGGAGTAGCCCTGCAGCCTACAAGGCTAATCCACAGCTTATCCCGGGCCCAACTCCGCAGTCTTCTAGGAGCTCCTGCAGTCCATTCAGCAAGTCAGATGTAGATTTCAGGATCCCTGTCTTGCATGTGGCTGCTTGGTACCTCCCAACCTTTTAGTATATATTCCATAAAATTCTATTATATTTTTATATCACTTTCTTGAATCCATCAATAGATTTGATGAATTAATTCATTCAGGAAATGTCCAGGAAACTCTAAAGAAAGAAATTCTTTGAATGGGAAGTTTAAACTGAAAGAAACAGGAGAGAAAGAGAGAGAGGGAGAGAGAGAGAGAGAGAGAGAGAGAGAGAGAGAGAGAGAGAGAGAGAGAGAACAGAAGGAAGGAAGGAAGGAAGGAAGGAAGGAAGGAAGGAAGAAGAAAGAAAGAAAGAAAAGAAAGAGAATGAGAGAGAAAAAGAGAGAAAGAAGAAGAAAGGGAAAAGAAAGGAAAGGAGAGAGCAGAGAGGAGAGGAGAGGAAAGTACAAAGGAAATACTAATCACAATATTTCCTGCCTTTTGAGGAGAAACAAAATTATTCCTTAAAGGGGACCTTTACAATTCATCTTTAAGTTTTAATGAGACACAGTGATTGAAATAATTCATACAACACATAAAACTACAGAACCTAAAAACTGGAGAGTTGGCTTTGCACTGCACAGGGCTCTACAAAGAATCCCCTGTATTCCAAACACTGGAATAATAGAATGTCTACATTAGAAGCTTTCCATGGTCAAAAACAAGAAAGGGTGGTCTCCTACAATGCTTCCACTCTTTGATTATTTTATCAAAAAGAATAATCTATCTTGGATGTCTGATATTAAGGAGGCAAGAACTGAGGCAGTTAATATGATTTGACTCAGGTAGTCACTACTTCACACCCAGTGATAGTAACAACCTATTTTTAATTTTCAGTTTTTATTATGCTTAATTAAAAGCCTTGACTGAGGGCACAGACCGCTATCCCAAAAATAACAGGATATAGCACAGTAATCATCTTTAATTTCCTTTTAACTTAATCTGGATCCCTGTATAACTTATACTGTTATATCATGATTGATCTTAGTTAAATCTGGTTTGTTTGATTGCTGTTTGTTATCGACAGATTTTATTCAAAACTGTTATAATTGATAGTATCAAGTCTGAGAGTATAGATAACTACACAGAAAATGACAAGATTCACTACAATATCCATTCTGGTTTGATTACTACTGTTTTTGTAGTTTTACACTATCTACAAAGTTGTGTTTCAATAAATACTGTTATGTACTGATATATTCAATTATACTAAATCTGATGATATAGCAAATTCTATTGAAGATAACAATAGACAACATAGTAACCATGGTAGAAATTCTTGTACAGTGGTTTTATATATCTTTTTTGTTTTATGTGGTCTATAGGGATAAGTTTTGTTCTGTCCTGCTTTTTGTTTCTCCCTCTAATATAGAAAGGATAGAAACACATGTTATGACTCATGCATGCATAGAACCTAGAAACAGTTTACAAGAACTGACCTTATGACACATGATGAAATGAACAAATACTTTGAAGGAAAAAAGACACTACAGTACCCAGTGCTGATCTTGGAGTGTCATGATGTGAAATCCAGCAATACTATTTTTCTTTGTCCAGAGTGATTTTAGTCTGCTTTGGTTTGCTCAGTCTCAACATAAATGAAGGTATGGATAACTGCATGTATGGTTAAGTGTCTAGAATTGATAACCATATTACTAAGTTTTTGTTGGATAGTTGAATAGAAATATTTGCTATCTCACTGTTTGAATTCCCACTTATATGTTCCACGTTTGTATCTTGAACAATTATTTGTAAGAGGACAATACACAAACATCAACTAGGGATTTATTACTGTTTTTCTTTTCTTTGAAAATATGTATTGTTTCTACCCATTTTCTGTTTTGTTTAGTCTTTCTTTAAATAAAAAAACAGTAGGAAAAAAATTAAAAGCCTTAGGAAACATTAAAATCACAAAGAAAAATAGTACATTTAAAGTCATTCTCTCAGCATGACTAATATCTACTGACATTTCAGTGATTTAATGATGTGTATGTGTATACACACATGCACATATATATGCATGTACCTGCACACAACTCAGTAAAATTTTTTCAGCATTTTAAGAAGCCAACATGTTAGCTTATACAGTGTCTGCTCAATAAATATTGAATAAATTGTGGAATAAAGTATTTTAATTAATAAATTCTATTGCCTGATCATTAAAAAGATTCATTAAAAGTGAACAGTAAAAAACAGATCTATCAGATCTCTGTTTAGAATATCTTATACTTCATTGGGGGGATTATTATAGCAAGTCTTCTCCTTCCATTTTAAAGCTCACTATCCTTTGTGATCTTTCAAAAGGAGTCTTTTAAGTCCAGCTCCACTGTTTTTCTATGACTATTCAATAATAAGTATTATTTCTTAGGCTCATGTTATTCAATAGTTAATCATGTTTAATAATATAGGGATCAAAACTCATATACATTTCTGCTGAAGTGTGTTAAAATATTACCAACCAAATTTAAATCTTGCTGAAATGTTTTCTATCGTGTCTTTCTTTAGAATCAACAGTTTATATTCCAGAGACAGAGTACAAAATAGAAGAGAATGTTGGAGAGCTTTTGATTCCTGTAAGACGGTCTGGAGACCCAAGCCAGGAACTAACAGTCATCTGCTCAACACAACACGGTATGTGGCTCATGAGTACTTGGAGACAGGGGTAATAAGATGGGTCAGATGAGACCAGGGCGAACCTAGGAACAGTGTGAGTGATGAGCAAAGTCCAGGGTGGGGCCTGGATACATAGGCCAATCGCAGCTTTCCCAGACTCCTCAAACAGAGATATATTTTGACTTAAAACTGGGATAAATGCATTTATTCTGACTACCTTAAAAAGTTCTGTGAGCATCAAATGAGACATTGTGTGTGGAAACGGTTCGTATACACTAGTGGAAGACATAGCAATGGCATTATTTTTGTGGTCTTCAATGGCTCAGGACGAGTGTAAAGCAGTCTGTATAGATCATTCAGTTTTTCTTCTTATCCTTTCCATCTTACAGCAACAGATGATCTCAGTCTTGGGACCAGTCATCCTCATACCTTAAAATGAGGTCTCGTTCTGACTTCTCTATAGAGTCAAAATATAGCTATCCTGTACCACATTCCCTATGGTCATGTTCCCTAATTTTCTAGCAATTATACAGTAAGCAAAAGTTGTGAAAATAAATGAAGACTGTCTAAATGAATACAGAAAAGTTTATTTATTCAGCTCTCACAGAAGCAAAGAAGTTAGTCACCATGGCTTGCACTTGGCAGAGACTCAGTGGCAGGCAGAAGATAGAGAAGACTGTAGAGTAGAAAAATAAAAAGGTGTCAGGAGTACCCTAATTGGAGGCTGTCAGCTTGGGGAGAACAGAGGTAAGCTAGGAAAAAGCAGGGCGTCCTATCTGATTAAGAAGAGCACATTTTTGGCTTTCTGCAACTTGTTCTAGGTATAGATATGGATAAAAATGAGGAAAACTGAGAGTACTAAGTCCTGCTCTTCAGTACTGTTTGAGGCTGGCTTCCTGAGCTGCTTTTTGAAAAATTTAAGTCAATACTCTGTTTTTGTGTGTGGTCAGACCACAATCTCTTCATATATTCCATCTCAAAATCTATGCTCCCACTTATCAATATGTCAGTAATGGAGAATTAATTCTACCAGCTATTCTTTCTCGACCAAACAACTTTGCTTTTAATACAATGTCTCCATGTCATTGTCTAATAAAAGCACAGATCTTGCACATTTTGACCAGGCAGCAAGGGTAGCCAATGCCCTAGAAAATGGAAATTTCAGTGTTGGGGACTTGAGATTCCCATCAAAGCACAGCATGAAATTCATCACCTCCTTCATCCACCTGTGACCATACTTAATGCTTCTGAATTATTGATAGCATACAAAGCATGTAAAAGGCTTCCATTCCAACTGTTGATATAAGAAATGCTCATAATTTTCATGAAAATAAGTGACTGTTAAACACTTCTTTTGTCAAGACTTCTAAAGAGATTTAAGTAATCAAATTGAACTTTTGTCCTCTGAAAACATTTGGACGTTGAGGAAAAAATACTATAATGGCACACAGTATGAGATTTACAATTTTCACTCCCTTCCAGATCCACAAAATGATGTACATGAGAAAAGATGATAGATACCATGCACATGGAGGTTTAGTGTTTCAGGAAGGGATGCTGACCCTTTTTTCCCTTTTTGTTCCACCAAGAGCATGAAAATACACTTTTTCATAGAGAATTCAAAGTCAAGTCTCAGGTGCCCTTTCTTTATTTCTGAATACTTTATGGAAACTGGATCCCAAAGGAATCCTAGGAGAAGCTCTCCCACAGGAAGGAGGCAGCCTACTTTCCACCTGATTCCTAATGGTACATTCCACACTTCCTGGTTCTGAGTGCCTGGATGGATGAGCATGGTGAAATGAATCCCAGGAAGCAAATTCCCTAGGCAGATCTTGTGGAACGTGGGTCCCAGGGGCTCGCTTATAAAATGGAAGCTTTACACTTCTGTATCCTGGAGGTTGCCAAGGGTTGAGTCTTACTGATGATTCCTGAGATGCCTTCAAGCCACCTTCTTGTCCAATTTCAAAGCAGCTAATTTTTTCTTTATTTGTTTTCCAGTATTAGAGACTGAACCCAAGGCCTTCGCCTAGGATATGAGCTACATTTCCAGTCTTTTTTGTTTTTATTAAGACAGATTCTTGCTAAATCAATAAACTGCCAACATTGGACTTGAATTTATGATCCTTCGGCATCAGCCTCACACAATGCTGGGGCTACAGACGTGTGCCACCATGCTTAGATTTTATTTAATGCTGCTGTTCCCTTCAACAACCACACTTCCTTTGGCCCTAACTTCGCATATGTTTCTTTTCTATTCAAAATTTTCAAATATTTCTGGTGTGCCTTTGCTCCAAACTTGCATGTAAATCTAATTAAACATACCCAGCAGTACACACACTACAACATGAATGTTGGGTTACTTGAAATTTCCACTTCCATATCAGTTAGTCTACTGCCCTTCAATCCAACCTCCTGCAAAGTTTTAGGACATGGGAAAAATGTGGACAAACTTTTTGTCAGAATATAACATGCCTCCAACTCCCAAAAGAATCTTCATTCTGAACTGAAACTTCACAAGCCTGGCCTTTACTGCTTACACTCCTATCAGCCTTTTTGGTCTTCTGAGATCTTACCAGAATCATCCATCAAGCTATGATTGCCATATTCAAACATTCTCTAGTTTGCATCTCCAAACCTTTCCAAACTTCTCCCCACAAACCAGTTACAAAATCTTCTGAATTACATAATCAGGAACAGCAATAACTCCTCATCTCCAGTACAATGTCTCAGTATTAGCCAGTTTTCTTGTTGCTGGGACAAATACCCACAGACTTAAAGACTCATTTGGCTTATGGACTCAAAGGATTCAGTTCAGGATGGATGTTCCCAAAGCAGAAATACCACAGTGAAGGGGCAGAGCAGAGCAAAGCGTCTCAGATCATGGAAAGCAGAGCTTGGGAACAGCACCACAGAGGAGGAGGCCTGGGAGTAAATATAGTTTCCAAAGTCACATCTCTATAACCCTTCTAAACACAGCCCAAATTGTGCCTGAGTAATCTCCTAGGTGGCTCCTAATCCAGTCAAGTTGATTATGTAACTTAACGGTCAGAAGAAGCATGGTACAAAAATTTTTATCTTCTGAAAATTGCTTATCTACCCATGTACACTGGTAATTCCAGCATTCTGGGAGGATGAGGCAGGAAGACTACAAATTCAAGCCCACCCTGGCCAACTTAGTAACTGAGTCAAACCCTTCCTCAAAATAAAAATAAAAATAAAAACCAGTAGAGTACTAAGGATGTAGTTACATGAACCATGGCTCAATCCCTAGCAACCCCACACACAAAAAAGCTAACATACTGAGTTATCTTGCAGTCTATGTTGAATCATTTAATAAATCTGATCACCCTAAATCGTTTAAAGTACTGTGACTTCTTTTTGCCCTTTTAGCTCTACACTTATGTATTTGTCTTTTTAATTCTTCAGAAATATTCATATATCCATAAAATCTATTTCCAAGTATATACTACAGAGAAATAAAATGGTATTTTATTTCTCAAGGATAAATTCAGGATATTTGTTAAAATATCATTTAGAGTGGATAAGAACTAGAAAGAACCAGTTATCGACCAGTAAATGAGTAAATAAACTGAGAAATAGGCACACAATGAGGAAGAGCAATAAAAGAGAACAAAGTTATGCTGCACGGATGAATCTCAAAATCACTGTGCTCAGTGAAAGAATCCAGGCGTTAAATGTTTGTTTCCATTTTTATGAAATTCTCATAAAGGCAAGTAAATCTGTGGTGATAAAAAGCAGATCTGTGATTTTCAGAGGCTGAAAGAAAGGGAATGAGATGGATTGCAAGTGATACAAGCCAACAGTTGTGGGTGGATTTTCTTCTTTGTTATGATGGTTTGTGGTTACTAGTCATATGCACTTGTCAGAACTCATCAAATTGTGTGCTTATATTGATTCTTAATGTAATAAAGTTATAAAAAAATTTCAAGTACATAGATTCTAAACTTAAATCCTCCAGTTAAACCTGCATTCCTTATGAAGCACTCAAACAATTTTATGGCTCTTTTAAGGATGTCATACAAGGAACCCTCATCAGAGTATAAAGAAGAAACAGATTACATATAAACTGCTCACAACTATGTCACTGTAGACAGAACAGGGAAAGGAATAATTCTAACTATACCAGTATGATGTTATAGATCTTCTAGTCTTAATTTTTCTTCCCCTCGGTTTTTCCATCTAGAACCTAAAAGATTTGGGCTAAGCCAGTGCTCAGAGCGTTTGATGTTTGATTTAACCTCTAATCTAAACAAACTTTATTCAGTATACTCTAATGTTACTAAATCTGGATCATGTCACAATACCACAGCCTATTTTAAAAGCATTTGCTATAGCTTAGATCTTAAATGTAACCCCCGGGAGCTCAGGTATTGAGGGCTGGTCCCCAGCTGGCAGCACTATTGAGAGGTGGTGGAAAGCTTAAGACTTATTTGGAAGTAGATCACTGGCACAAGTCTTTGAAGAGTATGATTTGTCCTCAGCTCTTCCCTCCCTCTCTGCTTCCTGGTTGCCCTGAGTGGAAAGCTTTCCTCCACCGTGGCCTCCACCACAATGATTCTGCCTCACCACAGGCCTAAAAGCAACAGACCCAGCTAACCCTAGAAAAAACTCCTAACACTGGGAGCCAGAATAAAACTTTACTCCTTCAAGTTGTTTATGGCTGGTATTTTGTCCTGTAAATAAAAGCTACATAGTCAGCTAATTAAATATTATTGTTTGTTACTGGAAAAGGTAAAATGTTCTTCATAATTCAGGTGATTATTATCTAAAAATAGTTTAAATAACTGGTGGAGAATTCTGGTTTAGAATTTCATTTCTTTTTACCTTTTCCTCCTCACATTCGCAGCAGGTTCTGCCACAGGCACGATTCCTGCCACAGTGACATCTTTCTCTGACTATGTCTCACGACCAGAAGATCACACCAGCATCCTTCACTTTGACAAGCATGAAACTGAAAAGACCTGCCGGGTCCTCATCATTGACGATTCCTTTTATGAGGAGGAGGAATCTTTTCATGTTTCCCTGAGCCTACCAGCAGGAGGGCGGCTGGGACCCAAATTCCCCACCACCAAGGTGATCATCCTGGCTGATCATGAGGATGGTATGTTCACTCCCTGCTTCCTCACACTTGGTAATGGGGCCTTTCACTCATACATTCTTTCTCCAGCAGTTGAGAAGCAAGTCCAGCTCTACTGTCTTTTAAGAAATATTTAATACTCTTCTTTCTCCAAATATGTAAGTAGCTTTTCAAAAACAAAGATATCACCCAGAGCAAGGTCAAAACAGAAACGTGAAAAGGTTAAGTGTTTACATTATGACTGTAAGGCACAGTCAGTAAGGTGCCCACTCTGAACTCACACACATGATCATACTGACTTCCAGAATGCTTGTGCTGCGGGCATGTACTATCTCTGCTATGGACATCTTTTTAGTTAGAACCTGTCTTCTTCTGATGTGTCCTCATATGTGATTACATTGTGGTATTTATATCTTTTCAACCCACTTAGCATAATATTTGAGGGTTTTCTTAGTGTCTTCTGGGGGCTTGATCTTCAACAGCACACAGAAAAGAGAGAATGAACCATAGTAATATTGATGATTCAAAGACAAACCAGGCATTGACATATAGTGAAACCAGCTAACAGCAACAACTGTGCTGCTACTGGCAATAGCAAAGAAATCAGCAATAGTAATACAGTTAAAAAAAAAAACAAACAAACCCTAGAAATTGACGTAATAACTAATAAAAGTACAACCCTTAAAAATAGAAAAATTATCTGTAATAATAGCATAAACAAATGAATCTACCACCCCTAATAAAGGAAAGAATATCTGCAATAATAATATAGCCACAAAGACAACTAAATATTAATATAAAGTAAATGTTTACTAAATGCAGCAACTGTATCACAATTAACAATAGAAAAGAATTCAGTAACAGCAGTGTCAACTAAATATCTGAAAATTAACAAAGCTTAATAATGATAATTGTTACTGAGGGGCTGTGAAAGGGAAAAATGAAAGAAGTAAAATTTGAAAAAGGAAAAAGAAGGTGGGAAGTAAGAGAGAATAGTGAGACAAATAATCTAATTAAAAATAAAAGAAAGTTACTAGGATTAGGTAATAGGAACAGGAAAGAAAAAACTGAAAAAGAAAAATAAAAAAAACAAGAATAAAGCAAAAGAGCGAAATAGAGGACAAAAACAAAGGAAAAGAGAAATGAGTCCAAAAAGAATCTCTCCACGTGTGTGTGTGTGTGTGTGTGTGTGTGTGTGTGTGTGTGTGTGGTTTTCTTCTAAGGCCTGCAGTGTTAAAATCACCAGATACAGGGGAAAGATGGTGTGTTGTGTCTTGTGCCTATTTTGTTTTCATACCACTATTTTTGTGTGTTTGCTGAGTCCTGTCCTTCTTTTCCTGTTGGGCAGGGTTGATCAATGGTATAGTTGCTCCTTAAGGCTGTGTTCAGTCTAGTGGCTCTTTATGTTTATACCCCTCTTTGCGGACTAAGTCACTGCTATCTCCACAGAGCAGTGGGCTTGTGAGGTGTCCTCCTTGCTTCAGAGAAGTCCTTCTATACATAAATGTGGCAACCATCCCAGCCAAGGCGTATCCCTGATCATGTTGGCTGATGCGGAAAGCAGAGAAACCACCGTCCTCTGAGCTGGAATGAGGGGGAGGGACAAGCAGTCTGCTAGACTTAATGCCAGCTATTTCAGAGCCAGCCTCTCAGAAAATCATATGCAACCTACTTGGGTTCTCATTCCAGAGAATGCAATCACCTTGTCCTTCTCAGCCTGAGCTCACAACTACTTAAATTTCTCACAGTGATCTATGACTAGCCTGCACCCTCTTTGTGACACTCATGTCTCTCTCCTGCCAAGTCACTGTGGAGGGTGACCCCAGAACCCTGAAGTATAGCTGATACCTGATTCCTTGAAAGCTCAGTTAGTCCATGTTCAAAGTAGCTCATGATAAATCTTATCCAAATATGCATTTCTTTTCCAATTCTAGCATGATACGCAGGAGTCTCTTTCAGAGTAAAGTCCCATATAGTATTTTCAGTTTCCAGTAACCAGGAGCTTTCCTTGGAGTTAGGACTGCCAGTGCATTGTTTGTCCGTGGGACTACTAAGTGATCTCCAGGTTTACTTTATATTTGTGGAGACAGATGCTCCTCTGAGGAGCCAGGGCTGGTGTTTTAGATGCTTCATTCTTTCCTCTGCATTGTCTTCAGTTTCTCAATGATTTCCAGTTTCCCTGTTGAATCTTTCTTAATTCCTAGAGTTCTTTGTCCTTTCCTCTTTGCTAAGTTGTTGTTTTCCAGGTGTCATGATTCAGGGCCTTGGAACGGTTGTGATTTCCTGCCAGTTTTTACTCTGCCATCTTCCAAAAGACAACATGCTATTTAATAAGTGAACAAACATCTGAAATAAAAGAGACTGGTGTGTTTTGCCAGTTTGCTCATTTAGAAGTAAAAAATATCCACAATAACAAGAACATGAGACAGAAATAACCCACCCAAGAAAACATTCTCTGGTGCTTGACTTAGACAACTCAGAGCTACATTAAATTTTGGGTTTGCTTATGAAGTAGTAAGTCAATGAAATTATAAAACAATAAAGAGACCCTTTTTGCTTACTTATGAAGTAGCAAATTATCTACTATTGTAAACCAAGTATTGTAATCCCTTTCTAATCTTCCTCAAAATTTGGAAAGTTATATTTGTAATCCCATTGAGATGTTGTTGGAATCCTGGCAAGTTAATTCCAAACTATCACCTCCAGTACAACTCACAGTGAGAGTAAAGACACTAAGACATATTCAAAGTTAAGGGCAGTCAAAGGATCCTAAGCCCCATCTCAGTGAGGATACGCAGACAAACGTCTTGATCCAAGGCCTCTCCCAGAATTTATTATCTTGTGAAGCAGGATGTAGCTCAGGGATGAGTGACAGTGAGAATGGGGAGTAACTCAAGCTGGCTGGCCAGGCGAGGAGAAAAGCTTCTTTGCAAAGAGATAAGCAGAAAGACCAGTCTGCATAACTTGATTGGGCTAACATATGAAAGAGTTTAGGTGGCTGTTACTTCAGTTTCTGATATACAAACTTTTCTACCCTGGGGACTCATAGCCTCTTTCTTTGAGGCTCATACCCAGTTGACATTCCTGGAGCTGAGTAGCTCTGCCATCCCATTGTGCTCGAATCTTTTATGGAGAGCACTATGCTGGGAAACAGGAGACTGTCAGACTGACTTTAAAGACTACATATCAGTCCTTCAGCTGGCCTTATTTGCATTGCTTAGAGCTAATTGAAGAGAGAAGGATATACTGAAGCCAGCTCTGTATATTTCAGTATATGGAAAGAAGATGATTTAACTAATGTTGCACCAATTGTTCTGAATTCAAGGAGGGATGCCCATGTAGTCTTCTACAATCTACCTCTTAATATTTGGAGTTAAATGATAAGAAACTTAAATAACAGGACTTTACTGACTACACCTAGAAAGAAAAGAACAGAGAACACAAGTGGCTATGGTCATTGCTTTGTCATTGTACATATCTTGGTAAAATATTTTGGCTATGTTTGTCACTTTCTTTGATTTTGTAGTTTGTATTTCAAATTATTAAGTCACATCTGTAAGCCATGGAGGCCACTGAGTCAATAGAGTGATACTACAATAATCAAATTCTAAGATTTAACCTCCTATAGGGATATATCTGATAGTGAACTTTCTGGATCCTTTGATAGTTCCATTTTTAATTTTTCAAAAAATCTTCAGACTATTTACCATAATGACTATACTAATTTACATTCCTCATTGGACATGGCAGTACACATATATAATCCCAGCATTCTGCAAGGCTGAGATAGGAAGGTAATAAATTCCAGTCCAGCCTGGGCAATTTAACAACTTAGTGAGAATCTTTAAAAGGGTCCTGTGTTCACTATCCAGGACCACACAAAAACATATAATTTACATTCCCACCATGAGTGTATAAGAGTTCACATTATAATGCGTATTAAAATATAATTAGGCAGAATTAGAGATTATCTCCTTCAGCACAGTAGTGTAACCATCATCTACAACAATTTATGATGTATTTCAAAATAACTACAAAGGAGTACAGAGGTCACCGACCCATAGAAATGATAAATATTTGAAGACAAAAAAATAACTGATCAGCCTGACTTGATTACTACACAGCACATACATATATTATCGTAATCTGTCTCATAAGTGTGTACAGGTATGACATGTCAATTAAATGTTTAAAATTCTAAAGTCAAAAGCAAAAATACCTGTATTGAATTTTGTTAATACTGAAGCATAACATGATCAAGAAAACCATCACATGAACAGCAAAGTTAGTAAATTGAACTAAATTGTGTTATCTAGTGAAATGCCAACGTTTACAACAAATCAAACAACTTGCTGAGGGATGACTGTACCAGGATGAGTGTAAAACCAGCTACATCAAAACCAAGGGGAGAAGGGACAGGGATATTGCTCAGAAGCACAGAACTTTCTTAGCATGAGGTCCTGAGTTCAATTTCTGCTACAAAAAAAAATTAAGAAGAGAATTCAAGATACCCACTTCCTTCCAGTGAAGAGAACAGCCAAGCCCCTGCTTCTCTCTGCAGAGGGGAGGGAGGAAAAGGACCATACATCCAATGATCTGATTTTTCTAGGGTCTGTTTGATGTATTGGTTTCTGTCTCACCTGTCTCTGAGCATTGACAGCCTAGTATACTATAGACACCCAAGAACTACTGAGAACAAAGACTGGGGTTTGTATTAGGAAGCTGACTCGTGCTATAAACTCAAACTCCCACCTCCCCTTTCAAGATGAGTGGAAAGGAAGCAACAATTCTCAGTGTCTACCTGGGCAGCAAAGGAAAGACCTAACCGTACATCAATGTTCCTGTTTCTGCTGGGGCATCCCGAGGCACGGGCACCTATCTACCTGCCTGAAAACACTGATGTGACCTGGCTACTCTTGATATTAGGAAGGAGTACAATAGGCTGAATGTTTGTGCTCCCCAAAAGTTGTATGTCAAAACCTCCAAACTGATGCCCTTAGGAGGTAGAGTCTTTGAAAGGTGACTAGATAACGATGGCAAATTTTTCATGACTAGAAGATTAGTACCCTTACAAAATGAATCCCAGAGAGGCCCCACACCCCTCGCACCACATGAGGCCGTGGTAGGAAAGTGCTAGCTCTTAACTACATCCTGACTCTGTCAGCACCCGGATCTTAGACTTCTGAGCCCCCAGAACTTGAGAAATAAATGTCTCTTTAAAGATCCCCAGTTTATGCTATTTTATTATAACAATCCAGATAAACTAAGATAGCCAGTAAGCACAAAATGACTATCCAAATGAGTGGAATAGTTTGAGAAGGCCCTAAAACCAGAGGAACAAAAAGAAGGGGGAAAACAATGCTTACAGAAGTCATGAACACAGCCCAGCTCTTCTTGCTGGATATGCTTGCAGCGTTTGATATTGTAACTACCCGTTCCTCTCACAGTTCTATACTCTCTTGGTTTCCCTGATTCTACTTCCCCTGTCAAGGTCTTCAGTTATTTTTGGTTTGGTTGTTTGTCGACATATTGGCTTGTGTTGGGGAGGGTCCTTTCTCCCTACCTTTCTCCCTAAGACTGATGCTCCCCATTACATTTCTTTGTATTTATTTACATTGGATGATCATAACTCCTAAAGTGGGATTTACCCCCAACTCTTTGTGCTCGGGTCTTTCCAAATCATATTTCTAGACCTGACCTGTTTCTTCAACTTTAGATTCATACATAAAAGGGTTTCTGAATATATCTAGTTGGATGCCCCAGAGGAAATCAACTTAACATACTTATAACCAGATTCACCATCTTGCCTTCACTTATTCTCCCTCAAGACTGTTTCTCCTTCTTTATTCCCAACTAAATTAATGACATTGCCTACTATTCACATGCCTCATATTTCACTTTAGAAACTTGCAGGGCATCCTAACAACCACCTATATCCAATCAGCAGGTGTTGTTCAGGGCATTTCTGATTCATCTCTCCTACTCCATCCTGCTTAGTTCACTTGCAACGTGGTGTCTCTTTTATATCTTTGTAGCAGTTTCCAAATTGGTAGCTTTGAGCCTTCCTACATTGACCCACAACTGACGTTGGACTGATATACAACACCGTACCAACAATAGCAAAACATTCTTTCACTGCTTAATATTGATCCAAATTTTGTATTAGTATCTGAAAAGCCAAAAAGTCACATTGAACCTGAGATGAATTCAACTTGCAACTGTATCTGGCTTTTATCTTCTTCTCCAAATTCTTTCCAAACATTCCCCTATCCTCACCTCACACATTGCAAATAAACTCCCATCCTCCTCCTCAAATACTGCTCTTCTTTCATGCTTATGTGCCTTTTTCAGACTAAGTGATCTGCTTGGAACATGTTTCCCACCTCTCTCATTTTTAATTCTCATTCATATCACAAGATTCGGCACAGCCTCATTTTCTCCAAGATTGCTTCCTTTGAGGCTTGAGTTGGTTCCTTCTTTGCCACACATCCAGCATTTAGGTGACTAAAATTGGTGTGACTGCCTCATACCAAAAGTATTTCAATGGCAAGGATACATCTCGTTACATCTTCAGGGGCTTCCTTGTGTTTCCGACACACAGAGGTGCTCAGTAGATGTTTGTTGAATTGACTTCACCAGGTATTAAGTAATCAATATGGACTTGTAAGCATTATCTTTATTTTCTATGAAGTCAGATCTGTTTAAATCAACAGCTCTAAAATTTTCCAAACTATTATTTATTTTCATGAAACAACTGAAAAAAGACTTTGGTATTGTTCATCTTCCAATATGCTGTTCTGGGTGGTTTGTCAAATGTACCAAGTGCTCTGCCACCTCATCTGCAAGACTTTGCATTAAATTTCTGTAAATATATACACTCATTTCAAATGGTGATCATGTCTCTTGAGAGGGTCACTGACATCTTGCCATATTTCTTTTCCTAGTTTCCATTTAAAGGACATCCTCTTTTCATGGAGATAAAACATATCTCTAGCTGGAGAATCTATTTAATGGATGATGTGACCAAAATATCACTCTTGTAATTGCTTTCTTTAAGCATCTTTGCTAGTATCACAGGTTTTCAGACAGGGCAGATAAGGAGTACTTGAAGATCCCTTGGGCCACATAAGGGACTTCTGCTACTGAGACATATACCTTCATGTGTAATACATGAAAAATCCCAAATAGTTTCATGATGCTTTTTGTGTAAGTAATACTATTATCCTCTTACATAGTATACTTTATTCACAGATGCTTGAATATTTGTATTTTTCCTTTGAACAGTTATATAACATTCAATTTTTAATCTTTCTTACTTTTTTCCCCTTCCCAAAATCCTACAGGATAATTTATAGCAGATTATTTGTCCAAGCTTTAAAAAAAAACTGTAATAAATTCAAACTACCCATTCAGTAAACTTGAGTTCTTAGACTACACTGGCCATTATGTCCCCAAGGATGCAAAGATGCAATCAGTATATGGAATATGACCCTTGATCTTGGGAAATTCATAAGACTCTCAGACAAACACAGAACAGCAGGATACAATGGTAGCACAACATTTTACATCTTTCCAGAGAGGTAATGAAAAATCAAGAGGTAACCAGGTAAGCTGAAGAAGGATTTTGAGTTTGAGGAGGAGCCTAGGCAACTTAGCAAGACTCTGGGTATAAGAAATCTGTGAAGTCATGTGTGTCACATGCAAAAAATAGTAAGTAAATCTTGTATCTCAAGGACATAATGGACTACAGTCTGGCAACTGCCTAAAAAATCTCAATGTGGGAGACAAGCTAGCTGGTTGCTTTCACAGATGAGCAAATGAAAGGAACTGCATTGGGGTTAATCAGTATTCATGGAGTTTATCAAAGCAAAACATGCAGAAGCACTATAAGGGACCACTTGCAAGCCCTCCATGCAGGAGACAGCCAGCCTGAGCTTGTTGTACTTCTTGTCCCCAAGCGCCATCTAGAGGGATGAGGTGTTGCGAAATGCTAATGGTTGAAGGATTAAGGGACAGAACACAATAGTAATGCAGTTTTCCTCAGGAAACTGCAGAAAGGCAAGTCCCTAACATAAGAGCGACACATCTGTAAAGAACCTACATGAGAAACAGTTCGTTTTTCTCGCATTTCCCACTGCCTGAGAACACTGATCACCAGGATGTTACTCATCAAGAAAGAACTTTCTTGGTGGGGCAGGGTTCATGCCTGTAATCTCAGCAATCTGGGGATTGAGACAAGCGGATTACCACGGGTTTGAGGCCTGCCCAGTCTGTACAGTGAGTTCCAGTTCAAGGCCAACCTGAGCTCTAAAAATAAATCGTGCTCTTCCTGCCTCTTCCTTCCCAGCGGTGGAGACAACAGGAGATGGAGTGGCAGTTCCTGGAAGGAAGGGGGCCAGTGACCAGGCATGTTTTTGTGGGTGCAGGCTTTCCACCTGCCATATGCCTAAGGTGACCAAATGGCAGAACTGCACAAAATGTTAGAGAAACATGGATAAAAAATGATAAATTTCCCAAGAAAATTAAATGTGGCTTCATAGAATAGGTAACTATCAAAAAGAGTAGGCATTGGCTACGTAGGTGCATTCCAGTTCAGAGGACACCACCAGCAAAGGTGGAGGCTCCCAGCTGGGTGTGGTGGCACACAGCTGTAATCTCAGTGACCAGGGAGGCTGAGGCAGAAGCATCACAGGTTGAAGAGCAGCCTGGGCAACTTAGAGAGAAACTGTCTCAAAATAAAATTTAAAATCAAAAGAGGGCCGAGGTGTAATTCAGTGACAGTGTTTGCCTATCATGCAAAAGGCCCCAGGTTCAACCCCAAGCATTACACAAAAAGAAAAAGAAAAAGCCCATAAACACAGGCTGTGTTGGGCGCATAGTGAGCTGTTAGGTTTAACTGGGGAACAGGGCACAGCATGGGGTATGGACCCTGACAATTTCAGGGAGTAGAGAGGGGACCCAACTCAGATTATAAAAGGTTTTGGGTGCTATGATGAAACTTTTAGTAAAACTTTCCTCAGCATTTACAAGACCTGCAAAAATACATACTGACCAAATAGGTACTTGATACATACCAGTATGATGTCTACATGTGTTTGTCTGCCCACTCTTTACATTCTCACTGTCAAATATTCCATCTTCCTAGAAAATGTTCTTTGCCGAAAGCCTGGTAGCTGTCTTGGCCTCCTCCATCTTCTTTCTAGCCCAGCTACTTCCCTGCCTCTGAGCAGGGCATGTCTGGCATTTCAGCTATCAGAATCCCACATCCCAGGGATATGAATCCGACCCTGAGGTCAGCAAATGCCATGAGAAAAGGCACAACACAGAAAAGGCTCCCTGACTTCCCCACCATCCTTTCCAAATAGTAGCTAACTTGCCTGAGTTACAGGTGGCAAATTTCCTCTTATTTGCTTGACGGAAAGTACTTAAAAGAAAGAAAAAAGGACACAGTTCTAACTGTCCATTTAGGAGCTGGGGAATACAAGCTCAATAGGACATGCTTCCCTGGTAAGTGCAAGGTCCTTGATTCCTGGTATCCCCAAGATGCACACACACACAAAAAAAATACCAGCTATGCGTCTTTTTTAAATATCTGAGCACTTCCTGGAGTCAAACTCATGCCGTGTTACTGTTGGACATGACTTTTTAGGTATTTTGAGAGGTTTTTTTGTTTGCTTTGTTTTTGTTACATTTTGCTGGGTTTGGTTGGTTTGGTTTAGCTTTTTTTGGCCCTGAACTTCACAGTGAATGGGACCTGTGAGATCTGTCTCCGGTTTGACAATTGTGAAAAATACCCATTCGCACAAAGCTGGATACAATATGCCTGAGGAGGCTGAAGCATTCTGAGTCCACCCCTTCCTGCCTCCCTAGAGCCTACTCTGCACTTCAGAGACATGGAGTATCACGTTGAGGAAAGCGTTGGCTACCTGGAGGTGTATGTCTGGAGAAGAGGCGCTGACCTTTCCCAAGCATCATCCGTTACTGTGCGCTCCAGAAAGGCAGAACAGACTCCAGCAGAAGGTGAGGGGCATGGAAAATCATCTTCTCAAGACACATGTCTTGGGTCTAGACTGCCCAGTGCAAGCATGCCTAGTCTCTGCAGGCTCTGGTTTAAAGTTTCTCTACCTGAGCACACAGATGCTTTGAATATCATACTAGTCAGCTTTTCCATTGCTGGAATAAAAATACCTGGCTCCTCCACCTTTACAGGAGGAGAGGATTAGCTTGGCTCGCATTTCAGAGGTCTCAGTCCACGGTCCACAGGCTCCAAGGCAGCAACGTCATGGCAGAAAGGTACAGTGGAGCCAAGCCGCTTAGTTCATGGCAGCTGGGATATAAAGCAGACAGGAAAAGCCAGACAGGAAGGGAGTCAGGGATCAGATACAGTCTCCGAAGCCACCTTTCCATGACCCACCCAGACACACTCAGAAGTGTCATGCAGGCATCTCTCAAGCCAATCAAGTTGGCAATCAAGATCAACAGTGATACATACCCAACAGCGCTTGCTGTACATAGAATATTCAGGCAGCAGCCTTTATGATTCATTCATGACCCTCTTGATAGTCTTAGGCTCAGATTAATTTCCCAATGTTCAGGATATTTGCAGGTACTGTTGCTGCTCATAAACAATAAGTCAAATGAAAGAGTTCCACAATGGGCAAATCCAACTCCTAGAGAAATCTGGTCATTTGTTAGACTTGTAAAGGGGACGGAGGCCTTCACTTCTGACTCCTGGGCATTTTCTCTGCCTTTCAGCATCACATCCTCCTGTCCCAGTCATCTTTGTGTTTGCTGATACAGTAAGGAAGGCCTAGTGGCCCGTGAGGCTGATGGTTCTAACTACTGCTTCTTAGGTACCATAGCTCTTCACCGTTCTATTTTTACAACAAAAATAGAAACGGTGGGACCCCACAGGAAGAGAGAGACCTCTCCGCCTACATTAAGCTTACATTTCCTCATTTCCTGCTTGGTCTTTTTGGTGTCCCGAAATGGACAGCCAGCGTAGCTCAGGTCCAAAACTCAGAGGGATATTTTAAGATAAAAGCAAAATTCCAGGAAATAGAACCTAGTAATCTAAAACTGTGCACTGGCTGATGTGGTATAAGGAGAATCAGGTGCATATTTATCTATGAAAATGTGACTCCAGTTTCATTACATACCCAGAAACAGTTACAGGAAATAAAAACAGATATTTTGTTCACACACACAAGAACTGACACATTATAATGTTTCAGTGAACATACCACAGGATATTGTACATGAAACCAGTAATAATTCTTACTGGCTTTTGTTTTCTTTTTGTTAATTTTCAAGGAGGGTCATTTGTTATCCTATCATGTATCCATGGACACCAAAAGTGAACAGATCAATTGGTTCTTTGGAACTTTTGTTTGTAGTTGGAAAGAGAAATTTAAATTCATTTTGATAGCCTATTTGCATAAAAATGATGACAATATGCCCACTCTCAGGTAGGGATGGACAAATAGAAATATTATCCACACTTGGGGCATTGAGTCACTGATTTAATTAGGCATGATGAAGAGATAAGAATTTAGATTTGATACCCTGTAAAATCTAATAAAGATCTAACATTTGCTTAGGCTACTTAATAAACAATAATTTTGTGTATATATTTATAATTTATTATAATTTGCTACAGTAATAATCATAACTTCTAGGTTCTCAGTGCTCATCATTTGCCATAAACTGTACTGGCAACATGACTAGATTATCTATAATCTTCATAATGACCTAGTACTATAGCTAAAATTAATCCCATTTTACAGTTGAAGAAACAGAGACTCAATAAAGTCATTTGTACAAATGAGAAAAGGATCAAGATTTGAGCCAAAGTGTATTAAATACAAAACTGTCTTTCCATTACTCTCTGCTTGAGCAATTTTTACTATAACCTCCTTTGGAATCTTGGTGGAAGTAACAGGAAAGGGATGGACCTGGCCTGAAAAGGATGGCTATAGACACAGAATGAGTGACAACATAGCTTTTGCTAGAATAAGGGAATTCCCCCCTTTCTGGTGTTTGAGACCACAAAATACAAATGATTCTGAGAGTTCTGAGTACAAAAGAGAATGCTGCAGAGTTAAGATCGCCCAATTCCTTCTGGAAAAGTAATGTTACAACAGTGTATCGTCATCTCACTAGTGTGTTTTCACTCCCTGCTAGCTGGAAGAGATTACATTGGCATCAGCAGAAAACTGGACTTTGCCCCAGGTGTGCACATGCCGACGGTCCAAGTGATCATCCTTGAAGACCAGGAACAGCCCATCCTGGAGGGCCCGGAGAGGTTTGAATTACTTCTCCAGATGCCTGTAGGTGCAGTGCTTGGAGAACCAAGGAGAACCACTGTTATCATCCACGATACCACCACTGACTGAAAGGAGAGTGCTTCTAGTTCCTTGGAGTGAGAGAACTAAGAGAGAAACAAGCAACCAAAATGTGTCTCTTAACTCTACTATTTCTAGAGCTCAGTAACTCTGGGAAGGCAATGAAAGTGCATTCATTGTCTTTGGTGTGATATTCTGGTGATATGTGCAAATGTCATTTATGTAACTGCATGGATTTAGAAATATATACATATACAATGAAAGGATTGAGCCTGTAAAAAGTGGAACCATATTCTTGTTATCCTTTTTTACTTTCTTTTACTTTGTTTCTAAGGCCAGTGAAACCCACTGTCATTAATTAAATCTATAGCTGAAAACAAAAGTGATGCTTACTCTTCACTGATTGATGGGAGACATAAAGCTTCTTACACACAAACATGAGCACACGCACAGAGGTCAATTCTGTTTTGGTTTTTGGGTCATTTAATGAGACTGCCCTTATTGAAATGTACAGAAAGGTGCAAGCTCTATTTTGCCAATTATTCAATTTCCCTCCACAAGCTTTTTCCCCCTTCTTTAGTTTTTTCACCCTTTGGGAAAAAGCATAACAAACTGTAAAGTGATAAAACACAAATAGCAAAAATGAGAAACAAAAGTCGAAGATTTGCATAGTTTCCAAAGTGCCCAGTTGGTTCTTAACTAGCTTTTAATACACAATATTTATACCAATTTGTATCACGTAAATATTACTAATGTAACATAAATGAAGGCTCACAAATTATAAAACACATCTTTGTGCTCCCATCACCCTTCAGTTATTTCTTATGCACACCTTTTTAAAATTTGTATTTCAGTCCTGACTTAACATTTTCAAGCCAACATGAGAGTTAAAGGAACCCATTTCAAAAATGTTTGCCCTTCGCAGCTTGAGACCATTCTCATAAGTGAAATAAATCAATCTCGCATGTGTGAATACCGAATAGTTTCCCTAATGTAATGATTCAAATATATAAAAGTATGTGGTAATCATGATTCCCCATTATGTGGCCTTGAAGCCTTATAAAATTTTCACTTATTAATTGAAATGGCTTTATTCTGGGCTGTTTGATATGGAAATATTTGAAGCTATAGTATATGAAGTTATATTCAAATATTTCAAGGAAAAAGACAGACACTATGGTAACTACTATTAAGTTGGGTTATTTGGTGGTGGAGCACTAGGTTGCTGAAACAGTCATGCTTTGACCTGTATTGTTATGCTGTTATGTCCTCTTTTATCTCAATCTCTCCTTTATTCATTAAAAAAATTATTTAGCTATTTATTATGATTTTTTAATTAAGGGAAAAAATTTTTTAAAATTAGCAGGATATATTATAGTAACTTTTTTGATTTCCTATTAACTTGATTTGAAGTTCTGTAATACTCCCACTATCTTGTTTTGACTGATTAGACTCTGTTCCGTTCTGTATGATAGCATGAAGTTTGAGGGTATAGGCAACTACTTTGAAGGCAATAAGATTCACCATGATGCCCATTCTGGTTTGACTATTATCTCCTTTGGAAGTCCTGTAATGTTTACAATGTTTAGGTTTTATTGGTCTTGTTCTCTACTGTTTTGTTCAACTTTATAATACCTAATGAGATAGACAATTCTTTTTAAGGAAGCAAGAGGCATTATGGTAACCATTGTTGACAACCTTGTACTCTGTTCTTACATCATGTGCTATGTCTATCCTTGGTTTTAACTGACAGCTTTGTTTTGCCATATTTGACTTTATTCTCTTCCAAAAAAAAAGTAATAAGAACTAAGGAGTAATAAAACCCAAAATGTGTAAATTTTGTTGTAAAGAAGAGAGGGAAAAAAAAGTGCTCTGAAGAATACAACTGCAAGTGTGTTTAGGGGTGTTAAATAGATGACCATATTAATGTTTTTGGTTGGATCATTGAACACAACTGTTTACAGTCTCACTGTTTGAATGTCCACTTTGTATGCTTTGATACTGTGACTTGAGCAACTATCTCTAAGATGATAATGTGTAATCTATTAACTGGTGATTTCTTACTGGGTTTTTGTTTTTTGTTTTTTTTTTTTTTTTTTTTTTTTTTGTAGTTCTGTATTACTTATACCCTTACACTGCTTTGTTTTGTTTTGTTTTTTCTCTTTTTCCTTTTAAATAAAATTTTTTTAAAAAAAGTTTGCCCTTAAAAAAAAAAATGTTTGCCCAAAAATACTGAGATGGGAAAAGAAGACCCCTGACTGGGAGGTAATCTGCACGGTTAGGTTGGGAGGTCCCCATCTCCCTCCAGCCAGTGCTTTGCTGCACTGCTAGATTTCAGTTTTCACAACAAGAGAAAAGATTCTTCTAAGCTGCCTCATAACACATAACCTCCCTTATTGCTCTGTGAAATGAGAAACTTGGGCTCAACTTCTAAGATCCCTTCCAGTTCTGATTCCTGCATGAGGCCTTATCCACATACTCTCTTTCCAGTGCGCCCTATGACCAGGGTCAAAACACATCTCAATTACCTTCAGTGAATGTTTGTTTCATCTTTTTAAACAGGTTACAAAAGTTGAGATACTACAAAAACATTTGAAAAGAGTATACATGAGTCAGGATAACTCCCAGCTATACCAAACATGCCTCCTACACACCTAGTCAGACTGTCATGAGGCTCCCAAGTGCCGTGTGCCCTGAGGACTGTCACACAATGAGCCCCATGGGAGAAGCCACAGAGGATTCTGTTTTGCATCTGGTGATCCCACTGTCAGTGTTTTTTAGCAAACCACTCTCTTTCTCTCACAGTGTATTTTTGCTAGAGCCGACAGTTAGATGAACAAGGTATTTAGACACATATCTTGTTTTTTGGGAACATTACAAACAGTGCTTTCTATTCATTCACTCTGTTCCATCCCTGCTTTCTTCCTAGTAATACATGCTAAAGATGAAAAATGAATGTTTCTAGGCTTCTAGCATAAGACCTAGTGTATTCTAAACATAGCCTTTAGTGTATTCTATAGTTGCATAATGAAGCTGGCCCAATGGTCTGAAGGAGTAATTCCAAGAATGAAATTCCATACTTTGGAAAGTTGGGTTCACTTCTCATTCCTTACATACGCTTCCTTTTTGCTAACACTTTTATAGAAAATTAAAAATATTAATGCTTTAACTTTCTACATGAGTTGGAAAACAACAGACATGTACAAGATGTCCCAAGATTTTGTTGCTACTGAGCGAGCTCTAAAATGGAAAGATGTTGTACATTTTATTCCAGTCCCCAGGGAGTGATATAAGGAGTCCACTTTCAGGGTTAATGACAATGACCAGGAATTAATAGGAGTCGTTTACCTGAGCAGAGATACCAGCTGGGTTCATCGGCACACTGTTCTGCTCAAATTCCACTCACAATGATGAACTACGAGACACCCCGAATTCTGATGACTCCCCAGCTGGCTGCCAGTTCAGGCTTCTAAAGCTTGTTTGACACCAAAGCACCAGAATGTTGCTACTTCTAATCTTATTTATAATAATGATCACAGGAATCTAAATGCCCAGCTTTCAGGAAATATATTATCCCTTAATAAAACAGTATGAATTCTAGATTGTCAATGATCAGGTAAGCTATCATAGTCCTAAAAGCAAGTGCTTAGAAAAGCTAACACATTTCCATTAAGAGTAATTAGATTATGGGCCATTTTCTTCCAAATTTACTCTGGATTTATGTTGGTAAATACATGTGCTCAATGGCACACAATTGCAATTTGCCCAAGTAAGGAAATTAGGCTATAAGGACATCACTACTCTATTATCACAGCTGCCACAGAAAGTCATCGGGATTGTTAATCTCTACTTTAGAAAAACTGAACAGTGTAACGCTATCACCAAGGCATATACACTAGAAGAAAAAAAGTAAGCAGAATTTAGAAGCCAGGTGTCAGGAGGTGTGATTCTAAGTATGAGATGGAGACAAAGGAAAAACAGAGAATCTATAGGCACAGTGGGCTAAATAGTGGCTCCCAAAGACTTCAAGTCTGGAAATCTGTGAATTTTGCCATATAGGAGATAAAAGCATTTTGTAAACGTGACTAAGACTCTGGAGATGGGAAGCTGAGGATTCTAGCTGAGCTCTAATCACAAGTGTCCTTAAGAGGGAGTCTGATGGAGTTTCCACATAGCGGAAGGGGCTGTATGACCTTGACAGTAGAATTATAGTGATGGAACCACTCTAACATCTTCCTCCATTTGAAGCTTCTTCTAGCATTGGGTCTTCAACAACATCCAGGAGCCAGATGATAAGAAACTCGTCATTAGAGCTGTGTCACACCCAAGGAACAGGAAACAGTGGTCAGAGGAGATGAGTCCTTGGCCATGCAAGACAGTTTTGTGACATAATGCTGCAATGTGACATAATGTTGTACAGCGTTGTGTGACACAATCCAAATGACTGCAAATAATCCCGAGAGTCTTGAGTACAGATCATCTTTATCATTATAAAATCAGGGTGTGGGGTGCCAGGGGGAGGTCTGCTCCTTCTTTTCTGAGTCAGACTAGAAGCTCACAGTTGTCTCAGAATCTTCAGCAACAAGGAGTCTGAGAAGCCACTCAACTTCCAAGGCAGAAACATTCTTGGTTCATGTTCCAGGGACCTGTTACCCGCCCAAGCACTCTGCTGCAAGGGCAAGAGGAAGACATGGTACATCCTTGGATGCCTTCCTTGTCCATGGGAATGGTACGAACTCTCTCAGCAAACTACACATGGACCATCTCTGCAAAACAGAACATACCTGACAAATTAGGCATCTGAGGAGGAAGGATAAGGCCACCAAAACCTGCTAAAAGTCTTCAGTGTAAGGCTGTAGTCACTGCTCAAACTTACTAGCTGTAGAAACAATTTAATATCACCTCTTGGACAGCAAGTATACAGTGTCTAACAAATTCTAATATGGACCTATCCTTTATTCCAGAGACTGCATCTATGGAGCAAAGGAGACACAGGTTCAGAACAATAAATAAATTTCTACCATAATTAATGTGAAACACACAGGGTTTCTTGTTTTTGGCATTTTGATAATTAACCAACATCCAGCTTCTTTTTCTTATTTTAAAATTCTCAGGCCAGGTGTAGTGGTGCACATCTGTAATCCCAGCACTCAGGAGGCTGAGGCAGGAGGATCATAGCAAGTTCAAGGCCAGCCTGGGCTACAAAGTGAGTTTAAGACCAGTGTGAACTGCATAGCAAAGGTGACTCAAAAGGACAAGAAAAAAAGTCTCCAACTCTAAAGTAAAAATAGAATACTAGCTCATAAAGGGCCCCTGGATGTCCCAAATTTCTTGTATTATATTATTTTCACTGACGTGTCTCAGCAAAGTATAAATCCTAAAATTGAGGCCCTGCCCTATTCATCAATATTTCACACTTTCATTTTCCAACTTGTACCCTACATAAACTGTTCTCTTAAGAATACACACACAGGGCACACGGAGTGTTCAGTCTACAGCCAGTATCAACTATGCTGTAAAAGTCCTGAATGAAAAATCTTTTAATGTCTCAGATGATGTGACTTTTACACTGAATATTGTAATTCTGAGAAGCTGGGATTTTAATCTTACAATTTTGAGAGATGAAGTAATGAGAGAAGAACTGTAACTGAATTCTTTCAATTTATTTTCCAATAAAAGGGCTGCTACGCTTTCCAGTGAAATGTTTTCTTCTATGTATAATTAAAAACTACCACTAAGTCACCCAAACTTTATGTCTCTAAGGAGGTGCGATAAAGTTTGCTTTATTGACAAACTGCAGTTTAATCATTGATCGTCTATTTAAAGAACACATCTGACACATTTTTAAAACCAGCCTCGTTCTCCTCCTGCCCCACGCTCTGTGTTCTCAGTCACTGAGTGAGCACACTGCAGACAGAGGGCTCAGAGGAGCAACTGACCCCTGGAAACTGCTGACCCACAACAACCTAAATTTAGACTTACATAGCTCTAGGGACTCATCTCAAAGGCGCACAAAAGTGCCATTTATAAAGAAACGACGTTCTTTCCAAGATTACCTACCCTGATCGCTCCAGATTTAGGATTTTCCAAGAAGGCCAAACGGACAAAGAGGATTTTCAAAGGAAAAAGGTGCTTAAGAGTGAAGTTAGACCAGGAACCATGTTTGTCCCAGCCCCCAAATATGGTATTAAATGGACACCAACTCTGAATATTTCTTAAGGGGGAAAAAAACAAACAGGATTGAAAACGCCTCCATCTAAGTCCCCCAGCGATGCATCGGCAAGACAGCAAAGAAAGATGAAATTCACACAGCCATTTTCAGTGGCACGGTGGGTTTGACCCGGTTGCCAACACGCTCACAGGGCCAACCGCGCTCCCAAGGAAAGTGGGAACCAGCGAAGCTCTAAGTACCTGCTTCTGACTCCAAAGGACGAGACTGCAAGCGTGGCACCGGCACTTCCTAAGGTCCAGCTTGGGGGGGGGGGGACACCTGCCACTTGAGGTCGCTGCCCGCCCGCTCCGCTGGGGTCCCCACGGTCCCGCTCGGCTTGGCCCGGCGCCGCGCACACACTAACCCTTCGGCACCCTCCGGGCCCACCGCTCCAGCCTCGGTCCTCCGCACCCCTGACCCGGCCGGGCGGGGGCGCCTCCCCTCGGCCTGGGTGCGCGGGCCCGCGGGGCTGGCAGCGGCAGGCAGCCGCCGCTCACTCGGGACGATTCCCGCGTGACGCTGCCTGGGCTTACCGAGCTCTCAACCTCACCGCCGCCCGCGCTGGGACGCGGGGACGAGGGGAGCGGCCGCCACCGTGCTTCCCCGCTGCAGAGAGGGGCTCAGGAACCCGCCTGGTTCTGCTGGGGCGTTTAAGGGAGGCGGGAGGGCCGCGGAGGGCCAGTGCTAGGCTGCTGACCCGGACCGTGCGCTGGCTTCGGGGCACATCCGGAGCGCAGGGACACGGAGGATGCACGCACATTCCAGCGCTGTAAGCAGGTGGCTGCAATCCCGGGCTCCAGGCTTTCCGCGGTGCCTGGAGAGCTTTACCCCCATTCACAAGAGAGGACCTGCTGGAAAACCCAGGGGCCTTGAGACGGTGAACCAGGGGTGGTGGTGCACGTTTGTGATCCCAGCACTTGGGAAGCTGAGGCAGGACAATCACCAGGAGTTCAAGGCCAGCCTGGGCTACAAAGTGAATTCAAGCCAAACTAAATCACATAGTGAAACCTTGTCTCAAAAATACCAAATAATAATAATAATATAATAATAACAAAGTAGCTTGCGATAACCCTATGATAGGTGTACTCATGATGTGTGTGACAGGCGTAGAGGGTGATAATGAGACGGCCTGACTGCCAAAACGTACTTCCTCTGTGAACCCCTTTGAGAAACTTATTAAAAAAATATTTTTTACCATAAAGAAAAATTATTTGTCCCCCCACCACCCCTCTCTCCCAGGATTAGCCAGTGTTATTTACGCACTCCTACAAGAGGAGCTCCTGCTATTCATGGCATAAAAGACAAAACCTGGGGTGTTCTTAGGTCACTTCCTGCTGAATGTCTTGGGGCCTCTGCCCCAGCTAGTGACAGTGGAGAAAAGGAAACTTCAGCAGGGGAGTGAGACCAGTCCCTGGTCATGGTCCAAGGCCCGCCAAGTTTTCTGTGGGTCCTCCTCTTACCCCATGGCTTTTTCTAACAAAGTAAGCAGAAGTTAAGTCCTGATCCGGCCACCCTTCCACAGTGTCCTGCACCCACAGCTGCTGCCCAGGGCTGGGGTTCTGGTCCTGGCTCTTCTCTGCTGCTTGCTCGCTGTGACCCTGTTTCCACGCAGCTGGACTCTCCCCTACTCACCATGGGAAGACCAGGACCAGGCCCATAGACCCTCCCTCCTCACCCACTCCAGTCGGGCAGGCTGTGGCTCCAGCCGGCCTCGCTACGAAGTCAACCTCCTGCCCACTCCTCCAGGTCCTCTGGCTCCCAGGGGTGGTGAGCAGCCAGGGGCACCCAGCTCCACGCCCTCCTGGGGTCAGTAGAGACCCCTTCTCCCAGGCTTTGGCATCTCCTGCTTTCCACGCAACCCCTGGCGAGCTCTCCAGAAGCCCAATGGCCCTGGATACCGGTGCTCTCTGTGCAGAGCCATCTGCAGAGCATCCTGGTTGCTCTGCCTGCTGAGTGCCCCTCCAGAGATGCCAGGGTCACGCTGTGGGGACGCATTGCAAGCCCAGCAGGTGGGCAGAAAGGAAGTTTCACTCCAAAGTGAAAGATGGTACTAACTTGGCGGCTTTTTATACAAATATTTTCCACTAGTACATATTTGTCATGCACATTGATCACACTCATCATAGGGAACTTGTACCTGCACATAAACCAATAAACCTGTATTTCCCCCCATTCTCCTTTCAACTTTTCCTCCTCTCCCATTTACAAAAGCTTTGTTTCCATTCTTTTCATTCTTTTCCTCTCTCTCTCCTTCTCTCTCTGAATCTGTTTCTGTCTGTCTGTCTCTCTGTCTCTGAATCTCTCTCTTTCTCTCTCTCCCCTCCTTTCAGCTCTCCCCTTTGTCTTCCATTGGAACATGTTCTTCCTACTTTTTCTCCTGCCTAGGAGTCCTAGGAGGGTGCCCCTTGCACTCCCCAAACCAAAGCTGGGATCCTGAAGGAGGCAAATCAAATAGGAATGGAGATGGCCACGCTGCCCTCTACACGCCCTGTGGCTGCCCAGTCCCTCAGATAGGAGATCTCGAAGCAAGCCTCTTGCTTTCCGCATCCCAACATGTGGCTTCAAGGAGGCAATGGGAAAACTTTCCTCCAGGGGAACTCTAGAATCCAGGGTGTGTTTTCCTTTCCATCCTGAGCCTCAGGAAATGTTTGCCTATGCTGGCCCCTGAAGGTCTATCCTTTAAAGAAATGCAAAGGTTTCCACATTAGGCAAGATTTTTGTCATGATAAACTACCCGATCTAAATACAAGCCCCCACCTCCCTAGACAGAGAAAGCTCAGAGAACTTATCAGACATACTGTGTACACCTAGATCGTTCCCACTAAAGTCTTGGTGTTTTGACTCTGAATCTTTTTGTTTCTTATACTCTATCAAGAAGCTGCTATGGTCTGGATAAATTCCTCCCCTCCCCTGCCAAGCTTCATAGGTTGTGATGCTGTTTGGAGGTGGTACCATCTTTCAGAGGTGAGGGTGGAGGTGGAGTTAGGTCACTGAAAGATGTGCCCTGGAAGGGGATTGAATTCACTTTCCTGTGTCTGGGACACCATTCTAACACTGGTAACTCAAGGAAGGACAAGTTGAATTTGGCTCATGGTTTCAGGATACTCAGTCCATGAGATGCTGGTTTCAAGGTGGAAACCCCAGGGCAGAAGGGCTTTGTGGAGGTGCTTAGGTCACGGTGACCAAGAAGAGGAGCAAGGGGACAGCACAGGAAAGGAAGGGTCAGGGGCCAAGCTCATCCCTCCTGACTCACTTACACGCAGACACAGGAGTGTGCTTTACTAAGGGCCTTCAAGCCAGCCAGGCTGACAGTGACACTTAGCCATCACAGGGATGCTAAGACCTCTCTCTTCAGTTCATTCTCACCTGACTGCCATGATATGAGCAGCTCCTCAGCCACTTTCGCAGCTCTGATGCTCTGCTTTATCACAGGCCCAAAGGTGTAAACTCTCTGAAACCCTGAGCCTATGTAAACCTTTTTCCTTAGTAAATTGATGGTCTTCGGTATTTTATCATTGTGGCAGAAAACAGACTAACATAGATCTAAACACTTATCAATGGTATTGTCTTTAAAATAACGCAAATTTTAAGAATGACTAACAACACTGAATTTTTCTTCATCTGGTTAAAAGTGGTTTAAATCAAAATATTGATCCATTTAAATTACATAGTTATTGCTTGAAGTACTCTCTATATTTATAATTTATACCATAATTCATCATTTTGTTTATAATTTTGGATTTTACATGTAAATAGTGAATATTATTGTGATTTTCAAAAATGCTTTGAGTCTAATTATTTGCATTGTATGAGAAGGGTAAGGTGAAGAAGTTTACATAGGCTGAATTTTTCTTACCACAATAGATAACTGGATCTTCAAAGACATTTGCTAAATTTATAAACACAACTCACAACATACAGTTCTGTCACAGAAGAATGGTGTTTAAACCACTATATTTGATTCTCTTTCTCACATTACCACACCTTCTCTAAATAACATTTTACAAGTTTCCGAAACATTACGTATTACCAACATTACACTTCAAAAATCTTACTTTTAAGTTTTGTTCTTAATGGGTAATGATGAGTAATGGATACACACATGCTGGTACACACACATTTCCCTCTTTTATACAAAGAGGGAAAAAGAAAAACAATAACTTGTAAATATGCTGTAAAAATCTGGTTTTTTTTTACTGTATTTACTGATAGCAAAAATTTTATTGTATTAGTTTTGCTAGAATTCTGTTAATATTTTAAAAATTAAGCAAAAACATTTAAGTCTGGCCCTTTTTTGTAAGTATAAGAGAGAAAAAGAATTGAGGTAAGAAGGATTTTTATCTAAAACCATGCATTTTTGTAAACTTTGCCTTTTAAAAATGGGTTATTGCTAGAATTTTTCTCCCTTTTTACTCCAACAATTTAAGTGAAATCTTTGGTATTTTCCTTCTATTCAGTTGTCACACTGTGTTATCCTGTCTTTGCTGCTCTACGCTGATTGATGAAATCTGTACTGAAGTACATACTCCTTGATATCTTCTTAAATAATAAATTATATGATTAAAGCAAAAAGCCTATCTTTTATTTTGTGGATAAAATGGGGTAATTTCCATGAAAATGACAGCACGAAATACGATTTGAGGTATCACTCCCATGGAAAACAAACGTTTGTGACTGGAAGGGAGTCTCTGGTACAGTATCTGCCTCCTATGTGCAAGACTCTGGCTTCAAATCCAGCACCACAAAAACAAACAAAATATTTGAAGTGATCATAATCACTCTCTGAGAATTATTTTATAGACTGTATATAAATTAACTCTCCAAAAATAAATCTCACATTTATATACACAAAAATGTCTTAAATAGCAATTTATACCCAGTACTGACAAGTAAAACAATATTATATTAAGAAATTATTGTTATAACTGTAAAGTGAGTTAATGATCTAGCATTAACTGAACTTGAACTAAATTAACATCCAACAAAATTAATTGAGCAGTTAATACTTTAATGTAATATTTGTCATGCTATTGATAAAAGTTGTAGTGGAAGACTATTATCAAATGGTCCCCAAATAGCTTCTTGATAAAATAAACCTGGGTTCACTGAATATAACAGTAAAACTGGTAACAACTGGGAGGAGGCTTGGAAGTATTTGTTCAAATCTTTTGCCTGTCTTTAAATTGGATTGTTTGTTTACCTGTTGGGTTTTCAGCGTTCTATGTGTTTTTTCAATGTGAGTCTTGCATTGATTATAGAAGTTACAAAAATTTTCTCCTAATCTATGGTGTATTGTCATCTTCTTAATAATATCCTTTGCAGTATGGAAGTGTTTCATTTTGATTAAATCTTTTCTACTCCTAGGTCTCCTGGTTTGCCGAGAATTTTCTTATGACTAAATGTTGAATTTTGTCAAAGATTTGTTCTGCCATAATTGGCATAATATGTAGTTCTTCTTCCTTGCAATCTTAAATTGAGGGATCATATTTTATGGTTTTAAAAATATTAAAACAGTCTAATATCTAGTAAACACCAGTTGGTATATATGTACAGTATTCTTTTTCTGTATGTCTGAACTCAATTTGCTGGTTTTTTGGTTGAGGAATTTTACATCTGATTTCATGAGAAATATTTGTTTATGGAGTGTCTTTTTGCATTGACTTTGGTTTTCAGAGTAGCATTGTCCTTATAAAATAAATTGGAATGTACCCCTTCTGATACTTTTCTAAAATATAATATGTATAATTGGTATTATTTCTCCTGTAAATGTGTACACTGAATTTACATTTGACAACATCTGGATATGAAAAACTTTCTTTGAAAGTTTTAAACTATTAATTCAATTTACTTAGTACATATACAGCTATTCAGATGACAGATTTCATCTTGAGTGAGTTCTGGTAGTTTGCAACTTTGGATATATGGTCTATTGAATTTTTAAGTTGATGAATTTATATGCATGTGATTGTAATATTCACTTAGTATCCTTTTAATGTCTGTAATGTGTGTCTTAATAGCTTCTTTTTCATTCTAATATTTATAGCTTGTATCTTTTGTCAGTTTTATTAACAGCTTATCAGTTTATCAGTTTTGCTACATTTTTTAAGTATTTTAAATTTCTTTCTAACTTTAATGTTTTTAACTTTACTTTTTAAGTGTATCCTAATTTTTTCTTTTGCTTACTTTGAGTTTATTTGGTCCTTATTTTTAGATATTATTATGATAGCTTAGATTTTTAATGTAAGGTCTTTATTATAAGATTTAGACTTAACTCTATAAAATTTTCTCTAAATAGTGCATTATCTGCATTTCACAAATGTTGATACATCATATTTTCTACCCATTCAAAGGAATTTCTCATTTTTTTGAGGCTTCCTTTGTTCCCCATGGTTTATCGAGAAGTGTGCTGTTTAATTTCCAAGTGTTTGAGGGTTTTCAGTTATCTTTCTGTTACTGGTTTCTAATATGAGTCTACTTTGGCAAAAGAACTTACATTTTTGTTATTTGGGGTTTTTTTTTTCCAATTTTTAATTTTCTTTTCTAAAAACTTTATTTTTTTCTATTAGTGTATATTTGTCATATATACTGATCACATTGATCATAGCGAATTTGTCCTTATACATAACATATTCCAGTTCTTTTTTGTCCCATTCACCTCCCCTCCCTTCAGCCATTCTTCCCCTCTGCATTTACACAGGCTTTGTTTCCATTTTCCCTTCTATTGTCTTTTTTTCTCTTTTTCTCTTTCTTCCTTTCTCCCTCTCACTTCCCACTTCCCTTCCCCTCTGAGCATGCTCTTCCTACTTCCCAACATCTACTCCCCATTATGTTCATTTACCCTTTGGTTCCTCACACAAGAGAAACAACATAAGGCCAGCGATTTAGCTCAGTGGTGTAAGCGCCTGCCTGGCAGCACGAGGCTGTGAGTTCAATCCCTGGAGAGAGAGAGAGAGAGAGAGAGAGAGAGAGAGAGAGAGAGAGAGAGAGAGAGACCTGTATGTGAGATGCACTTTCAGGACTGCTCTCTCTTCTAGGTGAATTGAACATTTATCACTACATAATCGCTTCCTTGATCTCTGATTTGTTCTTATGCTGCTCTTGAGTTTGACAATTTTACTGGTAGTTCAATATAGTCTAGTTTAATACATTTACTAGTAGACATTTCCTTTGACTACTGTTTGCATTCTGTATCTTTTATATCTATTATTCATAATCTAAACCATATACTTCAACTACATATGGATATCAATAGTGGTTATCTTAGCTACTTTTCACATTGCTGAACAAAATGCCCAACACGCAATGTTAAAAGGGGAAAAAGTTAAACTCATAGTTTGTAGAGGTTTCAGTTCATAGTTGACCAGCTCCAAGGCAGACTGGCACCTGGCAGAGGGACATCACAGAGGAGAACAGTTCATGGCACTCACAAGATAGCAAAAGCAACAAGAACCTTAACAGTGTGTTTCTGCCCCTTTTATGCTTTATCTATAGGGATTAGTGCTGTGCCAAACCAATCAGTGGACGAATTTAGTAATCACACACCTCAATCCCAGCACTGCATCATGAATCAATCAGACACTATAGATCCAGCCATCTCTGAAAAAGCCCCACCTATGACCACTTGAGGCTGTGGGGGGACATCTAAACACAAGCCTTAACAGTGGTTATAACTTTTTTCTGGGCATCTCTCATGGGTATATTTTGAACACTAATATTTAATGTACTATCATAATGCTTTGGATTATGTCTACCATTATTATTCTTTATTCAGTCTACTTTTTGTTTCTGTTTCTATTTTCACTGAATATTTGACCTCTCATTATTTAATATGTGAAAATTTCAGTAAATATTAGGTTATCAGAAGTTTAAAAATGTGATGCAGATTTGGTTTAGTGAATTAATTTTGGATTAAAACTTTAGATAACGTTTTCTTAAAATATTTGCATTTTAAAGTAAAGAAATACTGTTTTACTGCTGCATCATATCTTTATGTGAAAGTAAATCAATAGGTCTTCCTTTGTAAAACATTAAAAGATAAAAATGTAACCAGGAAGTCTTTAGATTTGAAGTGTTCCGTGAAGAAATGTTAAATAAGTGCAAATAACTCACAAACAGTTGTCAAATCTATTAAAATAAGAAAAGAGAAAAAACTAAAACTGAAATATATCCTATTCTTTATAAACTTTAAGGCACAAGATAATGAAATAAAACATTATATTTACTTATGTACTTATTAAGGAGTACAAGTTCTGAAAGAAAAAAGAACAAATAAGTTTAATACTCTTAGACAATTAATTTTGACATCTAATGTGAATTGATTATTTAAATCAAGTGAAAGATAATAAAATAGAAATTATAAAAAATGTTTTTTAATTGTATAAAAACAGATTTTTTGGTCTCACTTTTTTAACACTTTCTTAAATCTGCCACATACTTGCTTTTGGTATTTAATTTTTATTGAAAATGTTGTATTATTTCAAAATTTGAAATAATACATTTTCTTATAAGAATTTCTATGTTTAGGATTCTTAAATCATATCTAAAATATAGTTACTATATTTTAAGTAGGATTCTATTTGTTCCATTAATTTATATAACTGGGTGCATCCTTAGTATTAAAATGAAAATGAACAAATAAGATTCAGTTAAATTTTCATTTTATAGTAAATAATGTAAAATGCCTATACCAAATAATAAGCATGATAGTAGGATGTAAGTATGCTTCAGTTTTTTCTTTTTTTTTTTTTTTTTTTTTTTTTTTTGTCTTTTTCCTTTTTATCGGTACCAGGGATCGAACTCACGACTGCCTGCTTTCAAGGCAGGCGCTTATGCCGCTGAGCTAAACCCCCAGCCCCTTCAGTTTTTTCTTGTCCTTGAGTCTGTAGCGGTCACTTTAATCAAATGAATACTTGTGTCTTAAATGTTGGTACTCATTTATACAGAAGCCAACACAAGTGATTCAATGATGGAAATACTTGATTCATTCCCTAACCTGCTATTAGTAGGCTATAAATTCCATTTGTCAGGCTCATATTTTTGATAAACAATGAGTAAGATAACGATTGCTGTGATAGCAAAAAGCAAAACCTTTGTAAAAGGAAGTTTAAATAAGACTTCAGCATCACTTACATAGTGGTTCTTGTTCAACAGGCTCTTGTGTGATTAGAATGTATGTACTGTACTCTGTGCTTCTTATGCTTGCTGGGAAAGATGAATTCTTTGAAACTTATAAATGCTCAGAATAGTAAGTGCAGCATCAAGAGCAAGTCCTCTCTGAGCTTCTCATCAGTTATTCCAAGTACCTACAATTTTTCTTCTTATTTTGGCCAAAAACGAGTAAAAATCTTAATATTTTACAGAATAATTGAAAAAGAACAGTGATCAAATAAGCATATGAAGAGTAGATATACTTATTAGCAATCAAAAACCATTATGATGCAAATGATTGCAAAAATAAAACAAAATGTACAGGGTGAAGCCAATCTTGACAAACTTATGGAGAAACACATTACTTATGGCAGCATAAACTATAGAGCCAGTCACAAAGCAACAGGTTGTACAAACTACCCAGCAATCCCACCTCTGGTAACACATGTGACATTTCAGTTTTTCTGGAGTAGGAGAAAACTGGAACTAATCAAGGTTCACCACTCAGGGAATGGATGTGCAAGCCACGTGGATTACTATGCAACAGGTATGTACTGTAAGAAACAGTAAATAAATGAACATAAAACCTGTTGAGAGTTTTAAAATCTAGTTTTGAGAAGAAAAATGTAGAAATAGAAACAGGCTTGCCACGATAGCACAAAAGTAAATTTAAAGCAGATACAAGCATGAGAAATACTAACTGCTTTACCTGGATATGTGTATATTTATAGGTATATTTTGAAAATATTAAAATGAAATCTCTTAGGGCTTGGGAGGAAGTTGAGGTAGGGATTTGGAATAAAGGAAAAGAATAAAATGAGACACTCGGTGAATCAACAATGCCACATTGTGAAGTTCGGAGAGACAAAAAGGATGCAAAGAAGAAAGAACAATGCAAGGAAGAAAGAGGGGAGTCTAGATGAACCACCGGGGAAAGAGAGTCAAGTTACGGCCTCAGTTTCAGCCGGTTTTCCGTGGTGGGCATAAATTATATTTAAAGAACGTCAGCCTGGGTGTACTAGAAACTTCAGAGACCAGAGGACAACAATCCTGAGATAAAATTCCTTTCGTTAGAACTTCATCTCTATGAGATTCACTTTTTCTTTCTTTTTACTTATTTATTTTTTGGTGCTAGAGATTGAATCGAGGGTTCTTGCCCTGCTACAACTCAGCTCCTCAGTATTCTTCTAAATAAAAAAGAGAAAAATACCACTTTGCCACTAGGCCAACAGGTACCAGACTTAGTAAGAGGTTGCCATTATGGATTTTTTTGATAAATTTGAAATTTAATTAACTGAGCTCAGGACCACTCATACACAGATCCCCTTGTTTCAGAGTCCAAACAAGTGGTCCCGAACCGGAAAGTTACAGAGCTTTTTTTTTTTTTGAAGGTATTAAAATACAACAGAACAAGATAGAACAAAACCAATTGATCGAGATAATGCAGTGAAATTGGTACAGAACTTCACAGCAGGTTGCCGGGACAACAGTAATAGGTGCCATAGTATATCTTGTCATCTTCACAATAGTTGTCCTTTCAATCAAGTAAGACAAAATCAAACCAAATACAGAACATTATAAAACAAAACATTATCAAAACAAAATACTGAATAGAGCAAAACAATCAGAACAAAACAAAACAGTGATAACAATATTTGCCTTCAAAGATAAGATAGAAAGAAATCCCCCATATTTGCTATATTGCATATGGTCAACCTCCCAAGAGATGCTGAGACCTCTGCCCCCAGTTGCTAATGAGGGAGTGGGGTAGGGGGTGGAGTATTTGATTCTCAGCTCACACACCTTCGATTCATGGGAGATGCTGACTGGTTCTCTTCCTGGCTCATCTGCTGTTTGCTCAGGCCATAGCTGCTTACCAGGAAGGAAGGCAGGTTGCTTTCTCACTCAGTGCCCTAAGTTCCAACATGCCACATCTCAGGAGATGCTGACTTGTTCTCTTCTTGGCTGCTATTATGGATTTGTATAACTTATGTGCATATATGTTATTTGACTCATTAATGTTGTCTGTCTGGAAAAAATTTGCTCAAAACTTTTACTTGAAGTTGAGATATCTGAGGCTGACTTTATTACAAGTATATTTATACAAATTATGTCATTGCTTAGTAGCCAATTTGATGATAAATTCCTTAAGTTTGAAGAATATGATGTGCAAAAAGCTTGACCTAACAAAAAATCTATTGTTTACCTATGAGTCTCATCACTGAAAAAATCACTAAAAACCAAACATTCAAAGTCAAGCTAACTATAAATTTTATTAATTTTGTAAAGTACATTTCTGTAGCTATTATAGCATCTTCTGGCTGGAGAAAACAAACATCAAAAAGGCATTAGTATTTTGAGTGCCTCTATTGAGTAAATTGCATGAGGTTGAAGACAGAAAATATTTACAACAGAATACACCGAAAAGATGTTTTATGAGATAATAACTTTATTTTCAGTCTGATTCACTGAGAATTTTTATAGTCAGCTTTTAGTTTCTGCTTCTGAAAGTAACCAGAGGGAATATTATATTTGTCTTTCCTAAATAGTAACCACTACTATTCAATTTAAATTCTCCCAGGAAGAGACTCATCAAAATCCATGTTCATTCTCACCAGTACTCCAGTTTTGCAGGTAAGCCAGATCTGGGCTGCTGTCACAAAGCACTGCTGACCACCTGCTTACACACAGGGGTCGTTGCTTTCTCACAGCGCTGGATGCTGGAGGTCGGACATCAAGGCACCAGCAGACTTAGGGAGTGCTGCTGGCTGGGTCCTCCTAGGCGGCGTCTCCTGTGCGCCCTCATGAGGTGGAGGGGCCTGCGGTCTGAGAGCACTCACCCCAGTGACCACATGTCCACCAGCCCTCATGATCTGATCACCTCTAAAGGCCCCAGTTGTCTCATGCCACTCCTCTGGGGGCTGGACCCCAGCAAAGTCATTTTGTGCCAAGGAACACACACGTCCTGATAACAGCAAGGCTAACTTTGTCCTCGGAATGACAGGGCCATGTTCTGTCTCCAGCTTTTGTGACTGAGAAAACAGTCCTGGGCAGAGAGGTGACAAAAGGAAAATGAACTCTTCCCACCCACAGCGAGCTGGTGACAGAGATGGCACGGGATACCGAAAAACAGGGCTCCCAAAGAGCAAGGAGAGACTAAACAAGAGCTACGTTTCCTTTTATTTCTTTTTTTTCCACGTAATTTATGTTATGTGTAATCTGTAACTGTATCAGGTCCTCTCAATGATTCCGCAAAGCGTGGAAGTCCTCAGGCATGTTACCAGGGCACAGGATCCACAGAGCTGCGGGGTTTCGAACTGGAAAGAATATTGGGCTGGCTCTTATGCTTCCATTACAGTGCCACTACGTAGAGATCAAAGGGAGTTTTTGCAAGAGAAAAATCTTGTATTTAGCTTTTATCTAACTTGCTACTTTCCAATTATCAAGGTAGAGAATTATTTTTGGGAGCCACAACATTACTATTTAAAATTATGGAAGGAATGATGGGGAAAAGCTACACAGCTGATCTATGTTTATGAATACATTAGGCACTGTGGAACTGTGGGACTCAAAGTTGCATAAGCCACTATGAAGAGACAGAAAATTAATAAAATTAAAAGATGTCAAAAGGGCTAAAGACAAAAAGGTCTAGGGTGACTCTCAGCTTTATGATTATAAAATTCCGAGAGTAATGTAACTGACTAAAAGCAAAACAAAAGCTAAATAATAAGCCCTAGGTGCTGAGATATCACGTTTTATTTTGTTTTGTTTTCTTTTGTTTTGTTCTATCACTCTGTAGCTTAGCTAGTCTTAACCTCACCATTAGTTTACACTGGCCAAGAATTCTCTGTGATCCGCCTGCCTCAGCCTCTGGAGTGCTGGATTATAGGCATGTGCCGCCACACCCAGCAACAGTTATAATTTTAAAACACACAAGGGCTAATAGGTTCCCTGAGGTAAGATCTTTTAATGATTTCTGATACATCTTTCTTTCATCAGTTTTGAGGAACCAAATCTTATATTTTTTAATAGCTGGCACATTTGTTACTCAAAAATATATCCTTCACATAGGGATAGGACTTTTAATATCTCAAGATTCCTTCAAAACTGCGTTTTATTCTCATTTATTCCTTATAAATTTGTATACAAAGCATTAGCAATTTAAAATATTTCACTAAATATATCGAGAACTCAAAGAGGCAATGAATCAAAAGAGTAACAACACACGGAGCACAACCAGCCAAGAGAAAGCTCGGTCTGGAATCCGGGTGGAAGGACTTACAAACCCCTTCTTTGTGCCCTTGCTAATAATTTTTGCAGAAACATGAGTACAGTCAGTAGTGCACACGTAAATGTTGAACATCTGACTCAGTGTTTGGGAGATGCAGAGCCCTGATTTTGCCTATTGCCCATTTGCATGGTGTAAATGCTCCTACCATCCTTGACTATGCTGCTAGCTCAGAGTCACTGAATGCTGGCTTGGGAAGCAGTCACACAGCAGCACTGCAGACCGGGAGGAGCTGGCTCCCCCACATCCCTCAGCCTTCATGGTAACAGCTATCAGATGCTGGCCCCAAGGTCTCTTCAGATGAAGTCAGGTATTTAGAGTACTCATTGTGGCTTTGGTTTAGAATGATGCTCCTGGGTTCCGCGGCAGGATTTTTGAAAGGTGATTGGATCTGGGGGGCATGGGGCTCATCAGTGCTTTGATCTGCTTGCAGATGTGTGGATGAAACTACTTTTAGGAGCAGGACGTGGTCACAAGGGGCAGGACACTGAGGCTAACTGGGAAGGCGACATCTCTCCCTCTCACCGTGCCCTGGCCACCACGATGTGGGTAGCTTTTGTCCCCTGTGCTGATTCTGCCACTAACTGACTGTTGGCTCAACCATGAGTCAATGGAAACCTCTCCTACTTTAAGCTGCCAGTGTTGGATGTGGAGTCTGAGGGAGGAGACAGTAACCGAGGCAGTTCGGTTCTCTAATATGTGCCCAAACTGCAAGCCCAAATCCATGCATTTATCACAGTGTCAACACTGCAATTTATCCTAAATTCTGAGGTCTTAGCTCAGAAAAAACAACCATTTTCTGATGCTCAGCTGCTGGACAGGCTCTGCATGCCTGCGGAGCACAGACGAATAGGTTCACCATTGCCTGAGGCCTTTCCAGTGCTCCTCAGAGCAGAGGCCAGGGGTTTTGATGGCCCAGCCCCTCTCTGAGAGTGGGGACGCCAATCCTCCAGTGCCACAAGAGACACATCAGGTGTCTGACATGGAGCAGGGCCTAAGGGGTGGCTTGATGTAACTGCATGTCCAGCGTCCACTACTGCATATAAAGCAGAAAGTCTTCTCTTGATTCTCCTTGGGTTTTCCCTTAGGTGTCTTGGGTGTGTTTAAAGCACTGCCACTTTCAACAGCTATAATCTTGGCATTTCTTTTTTCACCCTCATCTGGATGCCGATTGAACACAGAAAAGGCTGTGTTCAGCAACTGGAATCTGAGGGCCCACATAAAATTTTTTATCATCTGTGCCAAATATCTGGAGCTGACTGATAAATGAAATAATGTCCCATCAGCATCTGTCCCTCCAGGGAAGATGAGTCTTGTATGTTTACAAAAGACTTTTACAAGTGGGTTAGGAAGCCGGCTGGATTTTCCCTTTGCCCTGTGTGACTCCTCTTACCTTATCATAGTTAGCAGATTCCTTAGTGCATCTTTTCAGTCCCAAGATAAGAGCAGCTGTCTTGTTAGACATCAATCCAGTCCACCACTAGTATTATAGTCCTGGTTTGGTTTTGTCTGAGAGAGAACAGCCTCTCTGGGGTTCCCTTTCTTTCTCATACTCTATTATTAATCTGCATAGGTCTTAGCCTCTTCATCTGGGTACAGCAAAGGTGGTGAACTTGAAAACCTTGCTATGACAAGTCAAAGTGTGGGTTAAAGTTTGAAACCTATCTGCAAACATACTAGGATCTTGTTAAAGTTGGCCTAGCCTTTCTTTGTATTGCTGTATATCTACACTAAAAAGGGGGGCCTAGATTTGAATAGTGCACCCACGTCCTGGGACCTCTCAGGGGCAGAATGAGCTGTGAGTTAGGAGAGTAAGAAGTACTACTCCAAGTACATCCTTGGGGCCTAGCACTATCTGATGGGCCTGAGGAAGGGGTGGGTGGGGAATGCTAGGTTCCTCTGAGGTGTTGGGCTGTGGTTGAGTTTCTGAGTCACCTGAGGGGAAGAGCACTGTTTTACTAGCCTGAAAATTGTAAGGAAGAGGTTGAGGAGACTTTCCCCAGTGGTTGTTTCCACTAAACAAGTGGGAGAGACCTGTAACCCTCTGAGAGAAGGCAGGAATCTAAGAACAGGGTCATCAGGGATATCCTCTTCTACCGCAAGGGCCATTTTAAGTACCAGTTTCTGGACTTTTCCAGAGACCAAGAGCCACAAAAGCTTAAACATAAGGGGTGCACTCCACCTTCTATGCTTTTTGTTGGAACAATTTAACTAAAAATTAGTATTGTAATTTAAACCACCATCCTACACCTATCTCTCGCCATTCCCTAGTTCACGATGGATCCAAGCCATGTTGTGAGGGTGGATACAGTTAAGTAGTTCCTTTTCCAGACTGGTGGGCCAGTCGTTCCCAGTGTTGAAGCATGTAGTCTAGTGATGAGGTTGGTAAGATCTATGGGGTGCTATGTATGGTGTTGCCATAGCACAGCTTGAGGTCTGCAGAAACAGAGAGAACTGGACCTGGGGTCCCTCAGAGGGCATCCCCTGCAGGAGGAGGCAGACCAGCTGAACTCCCAAGGCATCCCCTGTGAGACTCAAGCACTAGACAGTCATCTCTACCTGAAGCTGGGGTACCACAATGCCTTCTTAGAAGAACAGAGCCCGCCTGGGGTCTCTCTCACCTTAGGACTCTCCATACTGTGGTTCACTAACTCCTAAGGGAGAAGTGTGAGGCCCCCGAGGGGCTCTAACCTTAGCCACTTGAGAAACAGTTAGTGTTTCTCAACATCAGAAAAAGAAAACCCTCTTAAAAGATCAGAGTGGAGTCCCCTCCTGGGAAGTAATATCTCTTACACTTATCCCACTGCCACTTTGATAAGAGGTAGAAATCAAAGTAACTGAGTTTTGAGACAAGGAGGGGACCTGAGTCCCACATGTCTTGTGAAAGCAGCAAATTTAGCTCTTCTCCATAAAGGCGAGAAAGCTGAAAGGATGCGTGATTCCCTCAGCACTTTTCCTGCCCCCAAGCCACAGTCCACATCCACTGACAACACGTACAGAAACACAATACCAACTTTTTCGTCAAACTCCTTCCTCATCACTTCAAACTGTAAGATCAATAAATACGGTGGCCAAAGGAATCTGCAGCAACTTCTCACACTATTGTTATCCCTATTTTGGTAGCCTTTCAGCGTCTCCCCTCCAACTCTGCAAAGCGGAAACCACCTGGATGCTTTAGGACCCTAGTGATCAGCCCCGTCCCTTGTTACTCAGGAGAAGCTGTGGGATCCTTAGAAGCAAAGTACTGACTTACAACTTGAGTGTGACCCTAGATACAGTAAATAGACACAAGTGAGAAAAATAGGTTTGAAGACCTAGAGCCCCCAGAGAGGAAACGAACCACATACCTCAGCTGCTTGAACAACTGTCATACATAGTGCGTACCTGCACGAGTTGGGAGAAATTAGAAGCACCAGTCAACCAGGACTCGCTGAAGCCACAGGAATAACAGGAAGCAAACTAGCAGCATTGCAAACAGATTGATCAGGGGAACAAAGCAGATTCAGAGCAATGAAAGGAATAGATTAAAAGGCAAACCAACATTTTTCTCCTAGAACGAATGTTCCTAAAATAACAGTCCCAGGAAACTTATCTGGATTGGAGACTTGGTTAAGTCTCTCAGGACATAAAGTATTTGTAAACAAGAACGGAAAATGGACAGTGGCTGTGATACAATTAGGATTAGCAGTAAGCATAATATAATGGAATGATGTGCTATCACTGTGAATCTGCACGCCTAGCAAGTGCTCCATAAACCACAAACTGAAGATCAGTTCCCTGGATGTTCTCTAGGCCACAAATGACACTTTCATGAACTCACCTCAGTTGCCCAGTCTCAAAGAGAAGCAGCTATCCAGTGGTGGGGAAGCATGGATGCCAAAGCATTTTTTGACTAGTAAAAAATAAAATAACAACTAACCCAACATGTTCTTAGAGACAGACTTTCACAAATGCATGCATAAATTTCAATTGCCTTGCCTAATACAGCACAGAAAACATGAAAGCCATAGGCCGGATATTTAATATACCTGCCTCCTAGCAGTACCAAAATGCAAACTTGCAAGTCTTAAATTCAGAGTTTCATTGCAGTACAATGAAGACATTCAGTATTGAAAATCTAAAGTACAGTATTTGCAAATCCTTAAGAATACCTTTACTACTACATTGGAACAACAAAAATAATTTCCTATAAATAAAACCACACCTAAAATAGCTTTAAATACATTCTCATAATTAAATTAGCATAGCTTTGTATATCATGTTCACTTATAGAAAGTATATTACCCTGATGGTATTTTATTAGAAGCACTAATTATTTATATCTAACTTACAATAAAATGGGACTTCGGAGGAAATAACTATAGCTGTTTTATTCTTACTAGGTAAACAAATTTAATTTTGAAGCTCTAAAATACTTGAAATTTTGCCTTAATATCTTTTAACTTTCAGCTAAAATTCTTAACATTGTGTAAATTCCTTAGTCAAACGATTTTATGACTGTGGCAATATTTTTAACTCTAAATGCTCAACGCTTAGCCGAGGTAGAACAGACGTTTCTAAATTCAAGATCTCACAGAATCACTGGAATCTTTAGCAAGTGAATAAAATACCTGGGAAAGACATTTAACAAATTTCACCTGTATTAAAAGCGTTTGCTCAATTCTTAACGTTTGAAAGGCAACAGTACCCCCTAGTGGCCAAAGGTATGTAATTTCGCCACCTGGACCTCTGGACTTTGATGGATGCTGCCCAGGGCTGCTGAGCAGAGCTGGGTGAGGAAGGCAGGAGGAGGCAGTGCACTGTGCAGTCAGCACGAACCAGAGCTGCTCCGTGGTGGAGGCCACGCCTTACAGAGCCACAGCCACATTGGGTTGCTCTGCCAGAGGCCCCACACTCCACACCTGGCAGCTCGCCTCTCTCTGACACTGTGGGCCTGGTGGACACCAGCTGCCACAGATTTCTACCGTCCTCTAGCTGCCTACTGAAAGAATCTTGCCCTAGGCCCGGACACTGTAGCCGGTAAAGCCTTGGAGGCGGAACCAAGAGGCTCATCATGAGGTCATCTTCCCCGCCCCTAGGAATTTACCTGTGGTGCGAAATGAATACCAGTGGGCTACCTGTGCATCACTAATGCCCCTCAGGCACCACCCCAAACCTAAGCTACATGTATGCCCGCACACCACGTGTCCAATGGAGAGAATGCCAGCCCCGGAGACAATGCCAGACCCCTGAGGGTCAGGGTGTCTCTCCCCACATTCTTGAAATAAAGGTCATTTATATTTCATACTTATCTTTTCAGCCGCGCCAGAATTCTATCACCTACCTCTCTTAAAAACTAAAAGACCTGCCCTGAGAGAGAGAGAAGGGTCAGGAAGGCGAAACCAGCCCTTCTCAGCTTGAGTCCATGCACTGCAGAAACCCTGTGCTGAGAGGGCCTCGCCTTCTGGCCTTCTGACCAGCTTCGCCAAGTCTGTTACTGCACGTCCCGGGGATCGCAGTAAGCAGTGGTACTCTGCGGGATCTTACGGTCCTGGTCAAAGAACCAGGTGCACCAAGTAACATAAAAGCTTAACATTTAATCACGGTGAAAGAGGAAGGAAAAAGTACTGTACTCTAAAGAAGAGCCCTAAAGACAAGAAAAGAGAAAACACACCCTGCACACAGGATGAGAGAGTAAGTCAGAGGCCAGTGATCCGCGTGGCCAGGGGCTACCTAATCTTTTGTGTCCTCCATCTGATGTCAGATCGGGGTCGTGGCACACAGGGCTCTGCCATGTGTTCTGGCTGTGATGGACAGGTCTCTGCAACTGACAGACCGTGCCTGATTTTCCAGCCTCTTTGCCACTGCAAACCTACTGCCTCAGTACTGCAAGGAAGGGAAGGAGGGAGGGAGAAAAGAGAAGTGGAAAGACAAAGGCAAAGAAAATCAAAGAAAAGGAAAGAAAGGCCAGCACCATGCTGGGGGCCTTTGCACTGAAGAAAAAGGAAGGAAGGAAGGAAGGAGGGAGGGAGGGAGGGAGGGAGGGAGGCTGGCTAGGAGGGTTACTCAGTATTGTGCTCACTATGCCCCCAGTGGATCACAGCAATGGGGCAGCCTCCCTAAAACAGGGTTAGGGTCTCTGAATCCACATCAAATAGATCCTGACCATATCCTTTTTAAAATGAGCCATCTGGGCAACATAAGAAATTTGGGAAGACAGAAAAAAAACTGTACCTCAAACTGGGAGCAGGTCCTAAGTTTGGGGATTTGGCATTTGAGTTGTGGCTGTTTGTAGAGATTAGCCAAGGGTTGGAGAGACATTTGCAATGCACGCTTAGGTGCCTTGTTCATGCAGGGAAACACTTCCTGAATGGCATCTCCAGGGTGCCAGCGGGGAGGAAGCAAGGGACAGGCAAAGCTCTGCTCTGCCGCCTGCTGAGAGGAAGCTCCTGCGGCTCACTCTCCACATCCAGAGTGAATACAGGCAGGGCAGCGTCGGCCTTGCAGCCCAGGGCTCAGTATAAATGTGTGGGGAGGTGACAGATAAAACAGAAAGAAAAGAATGAAGAGTTGGATGTTCGGATGTAATGAAAAATGAAGGAGCTAGAAATGAATAATCTTCCTTCCTCTGACTGGCAACTCTAGGGAAAAGTGAAGTTAAATTCCTTCAGATCCTTTCTTTCGACTTTATGAGTGCCGAATGAACTAGTACTTGACACTTACAAACTCCTTGAAAACACCGATAATTGTATTCGGGACCTGAACAAGCCAACTCTGAGAGCTCACCCACCTATCTCACATTGCCGCTAGAGTTGTTTCGGAACTGGCTCAGTCTCTTGAGCTGCGCCTGCCTCAGCCCCTTCTAGAATCATCCTCCAAGTGACCCTTCACCAGGCTGGGTCTGAGGGCCCTGAAGGTGAAATACAGAACTTGACACATCTTTTTGTAGCAGATTTGCAGGCTCCCATGGCCAAAGAATTTCCAGGATGCGTCAGGAAGAGGCATGGGAAGGGATTAATTAGGCAGAGATTTAGTAGACATTAGCCAAGAATAGAGTGCAAGCCCTCAGAGAATGAGGCACATTATAGTTTGGAACTGGAAACAAGTTTTTATTGAAGGGGTACAAAAGCCCAGGAAAATGTGACCCTTGAAAGGACACTGTAGCCAGAAAAAGCCTCAGCTGGAATTAGAGAGCTCCTGTCTCCCCCACCCCTAGAGATTTACCTGTAACCCTATATCCCTCCACCCTTTGGAATCTGCCCCTGGCACCAAATGTGTGCCAATGAAATACCTGTGCATCTCTAATGGCTTTAGGGCACTGCCCTAAGCTTAGGCTACTTATATTCCCCCAGGCCACGTGTCCGTGAGAGAGATCGCCAGACTTCAGCGGCCGGCGTGTCAGTCATCTCTCTCCATGTTCTCAGAATAAAGGCCTCTTTTGTTTTATACTTCTCATCTTTTGGAAATAATCCTATCAACCCTCCCTTCAGAAGAGTACCGGCCCATTCCACAGGCATACACACTTTTTTTTAATTCTTTGGGTTTGCTCAACCTTCATCTTTGTCTTGGGATCAGGTTTCCATTCCCTACTGTCTCAATGAAACCAGTTTATGAACTTTTAGTGGTCCTGAGGAATTGTGGGTATGATGGTCTGGTCGGGAAGGAGTTTAAATCTAACCAAAGGAGTGCTGATATGCATGGCTTTGGGGACTTCAGTTGATTCCTAGGAGCTACAGTCTTCTTAAAAGTCTAAATGTTTTAGTTAGGATTTCCTTGATTCCATTCATCCTTTGTTCCTCCCATCCTACCTCCACCCCACCCTGCAGAGGGCACACGGGTTTTGTTCTATTCTTGTACTCTGCTGCAAAGGTCCATGCTGGAGTTTAAAAGACATCCAAAGGGACCAGGCCCAACAGGGAGGCCTCTCCCTCTAGCCACAGACTGGACTGCCTGGTCTTCCAACAGGACCATGCTGGTGATTTCCCTGCCTGTCTTCCACTTTGCTTTTAGACCTATTTCCCACCTCCTGTGCTAATGTCCTCAGAGAGCTCCACCCTCTGCACTTGACCATGGCTTCCCAAGAGCATCACTGAGGACTGTAGGGCATTCTTTGCCCTTGAGTGCTGAAATCTGTGCGGGAGTTTAGAACTGTAGGACAGTATAGGCTGTTCACACTTTAAAAATGGCTAAGACAGACTTCAACTGAGACACACATCACAAATGTGACTAATGACTTTTAATTTGTAACCCTGCCTGTCACCGTAATGGACCTGGAGACCTCAAAGAGACCGCACATTCCCCACTGTTGACAAACTGAACTGGCCCAATTGCCACCCTGACATCTCAGCTCCCCAGTTCCTCGCTGTAATTTGGAATGTGAATTGTTCAGGTGTCATCCTAGGGCCTAAGTGCCAAATACCAACAGGTGCAGGTTAAGGATCTGTGTGTTAGAAGAATGTACCTGTCATTGGACTATGGGCTTTTGTTTTTACTTAACATCTGATGCAATGCTACTTCCTAAAAGGAAGTTGCTGTAGAAGCAGCATTTTTTTTTTTTTTTTTTTTTGGTCTTTTTCCTTTTTATCGGTACCAGGGATCCACTCATGACTGCCTGCTTGCAAGGCAGGCGCTTATGCCGCTGAGCTAAATCCCCAGCCCCGGAAGCAGCATTTCACTGTCATTTCTTCCCCATAGCCCTAGGTCATGAACCCCACACGGTCCTCACCAGTGGACTGCTGAGCACAGCGGTACCCAGGATACCTGGGCACAACCTGCACAGATGCTCAGTCAGTGTAGGCGACAAAAACCATGTTTTATTTCTTACTGTCCCAGAGACTGGAAAGACAAGATCTGGTTCTGTACAAATTGCCTTCCTAATAGGACTCTTGCTGGCTTGAAGACTGCAGCATTTGCACTGGAGAAGGGAGGAAGAGACAGAGGGAAAGAGTGAGGGAGGAAAAAGGGAGGGGGGGGAGGAAAGGTTGGAGGAGAACAGAGGAGAGGGAGAGAGGGGGGAATGCTCTGGCCTCCTTCACTTGTGATTAGGAATCTAATCTCATCATAACAGACACCACCTGCATGATGTCACTAAAGTCACTTACATTTCCAAATGTCATCACATTAAGAATTAGGTATTGAACATGGGGTGGAGCGGTGTAAACATTCAGCCCACAGCGGACACAAAACTCAAACCAGACATCAGTTGTGTCTTGCTTTTCAGGTTCCTGGGTCAGGGAATGTCTCATCCTTCCACACCACCACCACCCTCTGCATGAGAAATGAAGATCTTATCTCTTACAATTTATGGAACTTAAAATTGGTAGCCAAAATGTCACAGGTAAAATTAGTCAAGTAATACGTTGCCTCTTTATGCCCAATGACTATTGGCTAAATATAGCAGTGTGACTTTAGAAAGAAATTAATGATTCTCTTTACTTGGTTGGTCACAAATAGGGCAGTACATAGACTGCGGCATTTGGAATAAAAATACCCAGGCTCAAGTCCTACCTAACATTACATTGCTGACTACAGATCCTGATCAAGACACTTAGCCTGTTTACCTTGCATATCCCTGACTGTAAACAGTTACCATATTGGTTAAAATATAAATGCAAAAAACCTAACTCATTTGTATTTATAAGTTCAGTATTTTCTTTTCATTACACAATGATAAAGTCTTAACTCTATCAGGCAAAAGACAGATTCATAGAAAGTTTTAGTTTCAAACATAGGAAACTATTTTTAAGAAACAGTAAAGGAAACTCGGAAAGGTGATATTATTCAGGCTACCATGGTCAAAAAGTATTTGTGATCTACTTTTCTGTATTTCAAATTCAAAGACGAGAGAGAACAATATGTAAAACTGGTTTTATTCAACACACATATTTATCAAATATGTAATTAGTTTAGCTGACAATCAAGGCAGGGTAAAACTCTCTAATGAGATCATTCATGTGAGACAAAGATTGGCCACCATTCCTCATGGGCTTCTCATCTATAACAAAAGACTTTTGCCATTGCTAGAACTTGCTGTAGGAAAACATTTTGTGATACTTGACATTAACAATATGAAAAGGAATAAAGGTACTGCGTCTGTATTCTGAAGACAATTTTTAAATAAATCCACACTTGCTTGCCCTTAGGAAAAAACCTATCTAGCAGAGCAGAGATGAGGGGCAACCAATACATATAACCATCAAGTTAATTTACTTTGCAAAAATCAACGGTTTGTAGGAACAAAGCATGCAAGACTCTTCTCTAACATCCCACCCAGAATTAATCATGAGTCCAATGAATGCATGTGGCTACAGTCTATTGGTACTTCTTTAATGTGTCTGCTTTCTACCATCACAATTAGCGACCCTTATTTGAAGATTGAGGATCTTAAGTAAGTCTTTGAATTGGTCCTTTGATCCAGCCTTGCCCCAGGGTCCCCTTATCCTTCCACTATAGTTTTTCAGAGTCACTTTATTGTATCACAAATCTCTACTGCCTGTTCAGAGTCCAGATCACACGGTCTACAGGGAGTTGCACCACTTTGACTTTATTCTCATCTCTGCTCACAACCTTGCGGTGCTCTGGCCCTTGAGCCCCATGCATTTCCTGAATGTCCTTGGCAGCCTCCTGTAGTGGAGCACCTCATTGGCTATGTAGGTTATGTGGAGTTTCATGCTTTGCCCATGCCAACCCCAGTGCATGGAATATCCTGCCCCAAATCTGTCTCCTAGAGAATACACCCCCACCTTTCAAGCCTCAGTACACAGTCCAGATAATTTCGGCAGATCAGTTAATAACTAACCATGCTCAGTTCAGATGTTAACTGCAGAAGGTTGTAACAGATCTGTCTCCTTGGTCCTGAGCCCAAAGGAAGAGGTTCACATCTCATACCTTTGTCCATCCCTAACACCTGCCCAACACCTGACACTTCACACCTGCATAACTCATCTTAGCCCAGCTGGTCCTTTCAGCCTGCAACTACAGAGAAAAATTAAAAAAGCAACAAAAGCTTTGGCAGACATTCCTTGGTTATCACTGCACAAGTTAGAAGAGAAATACGAAGAGATAAGAGATTTGCAGGACCCTAAGGATGAAACTTAACTGATGACGTCCAGAGAAATCTACCAACTGCCTCAAGTTGGGGTACCCGTATCTTACAAGGGGTTTCTTCATAACTACAGTCAGGGAGGGGTGCTTCTTTCTACCTTGTAAGCAATTAATCAATCTGATCACAAGAAAATCCACCATTTACCCTACACTCTGGTGTTCAGTGAGTAAAAGTTTGTGCCTGCTTCCCTTTCCCACATCCAGGTGAGCACACCATGCAGTATTGTGCTATTTCCCAGCTCCACACTTCCTTCAAGTACCACGTCTGCAGCCCTTCAGGCAGACTCACCTGCTCCTTCCCTTCTATTCCTGTGTGTATATACGCTGTACTGTAGCCAAGCAAAAAAAACCAGTACTAATTCTAAAGCATGAAATTGCAGCCAGTTAGTGGCTAGCAAAGCAGGACCACTCAAATGATGAACCGATCTTTGTTCACTATAACCCTAAGAATTTTCTTGACATTTAATGAGATACTATAATCTTTGGACACAGGCTTCATTTCAAGAGTTTTGGGGAGCCTTTATTTTTTCTGACTGCAATACTAAAGATGCAAAAAAGTTAATTATTTATAAGAACCCTGCATTTAAGAAATGATGCCCAGAATATAGCTCAGGCCAGGGATATAGCTAAGTGCCTGCCTGGCAAAAGCAAGGTCCTGAGTTTGATCCCTACTACCAAAAAAAAAAAAAAAAAAGAATTTATTTAAACAATTGCTACAAGTAGAAGTGAAAAATCACTAACACAATGATTCTCTTTTGCGAGTGTATTTTTGTGTGTGCTCCCTCATGCACGTGTGCACACCCACATGCACCACCAGGGACTGAACTCTAGGCCTTCACACTGAGTTACGTTCCTACTGTTTCTTTTCCATTTTTATTTTGAGACAGGATCTTCTAAGTCACTAAGTTGCCCACCTTAGGCTTGAACTTGAGTCCTCCCGCCTCAGGCTTCCAGAGCACAGCACTTCTCACAGTGGTTGCTTTTACAAATCCAATCTAGATTCTACGTAATTTTAGACAGCAGAAGTAGGGCCATAGAGCATCTGTATTCTTTGGTGATGCCATTCAATGCTTCAGTTATTTAGGCTATTTAAATAAATATGTAAGCTGAATAAGTGAAGGCAAAGTTTAATTATTATCACACTGCCACTGAATTTGTTGTGATAAACCTAGGCTAACTAAAATCTGCTCTTTAAATTTGCTCTGATCAGATCACTGGCTGCTAGACCTCACCCTCTCAATACCACTCATATGACTGTTTCATGATTCTGTTACTAAAACATTTTTAATGGTCAAAATGCAAGTCTAGCTTGTGGCTTAATTTTCAGAATTTAGTAATTTGACAGAAGTACTGGATAGCTTGTTTTATCACTGCTGCCTCTCAACTCTTGTATCTTAACAGCCACAGTGAAATCAACTTGGCAGGACTAACACACATAAAAACAGCAATTTCTTTTGGTTCCTACTCATTTGGGTTTCAGACACTGCTATTGTAGTATCCATCCTACTAAACACATAAGCTATGTCCATAAACGAAATGCAGAAAGCTGACCACAAAGCAAATGTAAGGGCTTTAAGAAATTATGCAGGGCATTAGTAAACACTTTAAATGTAACCCTTGCAATGACATATATCTGCGGATGACAAGGAACAAGAAAACAGATGGGACTTGTGTTTATATTCACTTCAAGGCATGCTCTGTAATAATCGTACTAGTAAAATAAAGCGAGGAAAATCAAACTTAATTTGTCTTTCAACCTATGTGGATGTGAGTATCTGCATATTCATTTGATACACCCATGTACAGCAGATACTCAAAGTACTTCAGTCCTATATCCATTTATTCCTCAGTGTTTTAGCCAAAAGGGTGCATAAAAGGCAAAAAATTAACAAATGCCAGGTCTCCTTGTAAGTATAATGTTCAAATATAAATAGTGACTAGATACACAATAGTAGTGATTGCTGCAGGAAAGCACAGATTTCTACACTTTCTGGTCAGTTACTTTTTCATCAAACCTTAACTTTGCCAATATTAGTTTCATATAATGAAAATACAATATTCTTGATTTACTGGGGAGTACAGGTGATATGTGAAAAAAACAAATTGAGTTTTGGTAATTTTTTTTTACTTTTGTTTTGGTTTTGCTAATCCAACATGTTTTCATCTGAATGAGGAAAATGTTTTTGGTTTAATATGTCTTTCAATAAAGCAAAATAAACTTACAATAAAGTGAGCAATCTTATTAAGTCTTGCAATCTTCAAATCTGGGCCTGATAGAATACGGAAGAATGATTACAGGGAAAGAAAATTAAAAATACACAAATAAATTTCCTATGGCTACCACCTCACGTGATTGTCCTATATTGCTGAATTCTGTCACAAGTTGTCACGTTTCTGAGGGCTGAAGGGTGTTTGATGAGATTAGAAATCTTTTGTTCTTGGTCTTACATGGTAAGCACTTTATGTGATTTTTAACCACATTATTATTCAGAACACAGTTTACAGGTCACATTTTTCTCAGCAATATTTATAGTGATTTGTGCTCTATAAATATAAACACATTTGTACATAGAATGCGAACACGTTGACATGGGTAGATGAGTTACCCAGACATCCATAAGCAGAAGGGTATAAGAATTGCAGGAAAGGTAACAAACGATGCCAGACCCATGCAGACTATGGACACCAGTCCTAAGACGGCTGAGGCAAGAACACTTCTCTGATCACGAATAATTATCTTCACGTACTCACAAAACTGGAAGACAAAAGTTAAGAATATTAGGAAAGCTGAATGAACCTAAAAAGAACCACACAGAGCAAACAGCAAAACAGTTTTCTTAGTTATTTTCTGTCTGTTAGGAAGGTTTTCTGAGTCCAGCTTCTTGATTCTAGGTCCCATAGCACCTGAAATGATGTTTTAGGTAATGAGGTTAATAAGGGCAGTTACCTTTGTAAATACAGAATTTTACGGACAATGGTGGGATGTAACCACATAAAAGTTATTTAGGATTAAAGTTAAAAACAACCTGAAGGCCAGGTGTGGTGGTACATGCCTGCAATCCCAGCCCTTGAGAAACTAAAGCAGGAAGACCAGATCGCTGTCAATCCGAGAGAGACTAGCCTAGGCTACAAAGTGAGTTCACAGCCAGCCTGAACTACATAATGAAACTTTGTCTCAAAAGACAAATAAATACATACATGCATACATACCGTTAAATTAGCTACCCCAATAGCCTATTCTAAAATTATATATAAAATGGGTCTCTAATCTTGAATTGCAAAAATGGAATTTAGCCTCTGATTATTGGTGAACTCAATTCTTCTACCTTATCGTTCTAAAAACTGGTGATAACAATGATACCTTTTGTATAATTCTCAAAATTCTAAAAGTATGGCATCAGTTTTGCTTTGTGGTCATATCCTATTCCCATCTAAATGAATTAGATGTGGTCATATCCTATTCCCATCTAAATGAAATCACTTTCAATTTTGAGACACATAATTGGCTACTGGACAAAAAAGATAAATATCTTTTTACCCCTGACAAAGGCATTCTTCGGCGTAACTTTTTCTTAGTAAAATAACTTTAACTTGAAAGGGACAGGTCCCGTTTGAGTGTCCCGGATCCATCTCTCTTGACTATGTGACCTCAACTAAGCCCCTTGCAAGGCCTCCTCGGGCTACCCTCATGTAATTCTGAGGCGTTCGTGAAGAGCCAGTGAGGTCTTTTATGCAGAAGCCTGCTTTGTAGTCTACATGCTGCATAAACATAAGGCACTGAGGTCCTTGTCATTGTTCGATGTGTTGACAGTTATCTCTACCTCAGTTACCTTCGCTGCAAAAATTTACATCAATTGCCATTTTTATATGAATTTTGCTATTCACACTACATTTAAACAGCTTTTCTAGCACACTGAATTGTATATGCTTTTAGGGTTTCCTACAATTATATATGCAGTACTGAAAGGTAATTTTGCAACTTTCCTGTCCTGTCCTGTCCTGTCCTCTCCTCTCTTCCTCTCCTCCTCTGCTCTCTCCTCCTGTCCTCTCCTCTTCTGTCCTCTCCCCTCCCCTCCTGTCCTCTCCTCTCCTCTCCTCTCCCCTCTTCTCCACTCCTCTTCCCTTTGAAGAGATGAGGCTTCACTATGTTGTCCAGGCAGACCCTGAACTACTCAGTGGTCTTCCTGCCTCAGCCTCTCACTCAGCTGAGGTTTCTAAATTCTTACTAGATAAAATAAACAAATTCAATATAGTTGTGTGGCTTGTAATGACACTGTAGTAAACAACTGAAATACATGAAATGATAAGCCCAGAAGATTGTCGTCAGTGTAGATTCATTCTATGATGATGTTCCCTTAACAGTGGGATTGCCTAAAATTCCATTTCTTATGAAATGCCATTAAAGGTTGCATGACTCATTTAACCACACAGATTTCACTGTTCGGTCATCTGTATTCATGCTTTAGCACAAACAAGTGTGAAGCACAAGTGTGAAACAGTCAGTTATCCAAATATTGGTCTGTTTATAGCACAGATATCTGATTTGTCTCCTAAACTAATAAGACACCAAGGAACAAATACCCATCCTGGGAGCAATGATTATCAAACTAAGTGAAGTTTTCAGGGCAGCGGTGCATCCAGGTAGATGAGTGAGTTGTCCTGATGTAGCTGTGCGTATTTTACCTTCTCTCGGATTATTTCATAATGAAGGCAAAGTAAGAATCATTCTTATTGGACTCTCCTCCTTCGCTAAAAAGCTTTCCTTAGGAAGCTTTTCTTCCTAACGTCCCTTTCTTGTTCAGCTGGCCATCTGCCTAGGAGGCATTTCTAGATGTGGGACAGTTCCAGGTGTCTTGTGAGCACTGAACTCCCCAAAAATAAAGAGGGACTGGAATTCATTTTGGCAACAAAAAGCAATATGAGCAAAGTCAGAGAAAAGAAAAAACTGTAGTAGAAAAAGTGCACAAAAATAGCCATTGTGTCAAAAGGGATTCATAATTTACAAAATACAAAAGACAATATAAAAATCTCTTAACATTTTAAACCTGTAAGAAAAAAAGAGAGAGGGAGCATTATTGCAAAGAATAAAAGGTTCTTTTCCAAATCCTTTTCAAACCAAGTGTGAGGTTTTCCTGAGAGAAGCATTGTAACTTGAGAGGTTTTGTAACTTTTAAGATGGCAGTAGCTATTGATACAGAGATCACAGGAGTCCGATCAGATCCAACACTGCACTCTGAAAAGTAGAAACTGTCCTTCAGGATTCATGACCTACTTCTCTCAGGACATGTTCAAAAAAGCAGTTCTTACAATTAGAAAATTTAGGATGGAGACTTTCCCCACTCTGGAAATCTAGTCTGGGGCCAGTTTGTTTGTTAGACCAATCAAAGTGAGACAAAAACTCAGCTTCTCAAGAGGTGCTACGTAGCAGTAATAATTAAAACACTTCCCTGATGTAAAATCCAACAAAGTTTCCACGTATGGAAAACTTTAATTAGTTATTAGTGAAAATTAAGTGTTTTACTATCTTTCAAAAGCACTCGTAGTGTTTTTTTGGTAGAAATATATAATACAGCACTACATGTGTTTCAGTATGGGGTAACTCCTAATTACTGCAGAGAAAAACTTTTTTCCGCAGAGAAATAATTTGCTTGGTTCCTAAGTAAATCTGAAGTGTTTCCTTTTGTACACTTCTAGAGGCAGAGTTTGTTAATGTGAGGGAGTTCCTTTCTAAACAGGCTTGGGTTTGGGCTGTAATTCTTGAGTCTCTGCACAATGCTCTAACTGTATTTGTATTTTGCTTGGAAAAGAATTCACAAATTGAGTCTATTTTGCCTCTATAAAAATGTATATGAAGTTTCATGTACCAATGAATAAAAACATAATACTTGCATGCTCTACCATGGAGGAGGAAGATTTTTCCCATATAGGTCAAAAAATGAGTCAAGACGTGCAGTAATTAAAATCTAAGATGTAAAACATGACTATATGGACTCATAATTTTTGCCCAAAAACTATCTAATCATGAAAAGCAACAGTAAAGCTCACTGTGTGATTACCCTGGTTTCCATTAGGAAACATGAATATTAACACTTTTTTAAAAGCTATATTGAAGGTTTCAAAAGTTTCCAGTTGCAAACGGAGTTGCGAGCTTAACAGGTTCACTTTTTAAAGATGAAGAGGCTTCAAAACGCAAGAACCTTTTTTTTCTCTTTGTATTTGTAGCTCATTTAAGAACCTTAGAATTTTAATACTTTCTTTTTCTAAGAACTCTTAAAAATTACCTTCTAACGGTTCAGGGTCCTTCTTGCAAATCAATAGTTTTGGTCTCTGAGGACCTTACAGTCTAACCTATCGCTGGGGAAAATGGGTAAAGGGTGCTTCCCAAGGAAATCACTATGGAATGAAAGCCAGCCTAGAAAAGAACTCAGATGTCAAGGCAAAGGCCTCTCCAAAGCAGACCAGGGAAGAGGGGATGTACTGGAGCTGTCTGCCTACGGGGAATTTTGATAGTTTAGACTAACAAAGGGAACTCACGCTATGCAGTTTACAGGGGGGAGAAAGCAGTATATTTTCCCACTTTAAAGGCACACTTTAAAAAATATTAACGATTAAATAAAAACAATGAACATCTTCTTTCTAATTGCAGTTCTTGGGAAGAGTCGCAGGCACACTGCCGCAGATTTCCTGCCCTTTGTCATCTGCACTGGTCGTGTGTGGATTCCTGATGACTTCTGCAGCAATAACTGGGCAGCTGTGGAATCACAGGAGGCCACCCTGCACAGCCGCACCCTTTCGCGGTGCATTTAGAGATAACCCTGTAAAGTACATCGCCTTTTATTGACCTACTTGGCCTCCCTTAGTTACATCAGAACTTGTGAGAATTGCACGGAAGTGGTGTGGAAGGTGTCCAAGAGGAAAATCTCTCGCTCCCAAGGAACACATCAGGGGCTGAAAGGGGTGTCCCCACCGAACCCACCGCCTCCGGACCCAGGAGTGGTACCTTGTCGGCCTGGGGGCTGACCGCGGTGCCATATCTGCAGTAGGTCACAAAGTGCTCACAATTGTTCCACAGCAGGCTGTAGGGGCACAAGCCCAGCCGCTCCTCCGCCCTCTGCGCCACCTCCTCATTGAGCAGCGCCTTCTTCTGGAGGGACTCGTCCAGGTGATTGACCAGGACGTCGGCTCCGTAGGCGAAGTCCTCCACTGTGTCCACGCGGATGCTGGCCACTTTGACGATGACGCCCAAGATGAGACGCTTGTTAGACACCACTTTCTGGGTGCGCTTCTTGTTGGCGGGCAGGGCCAGCAAAATGTCAGGCATTAGGTGGGCGACACGGTTGTTGCCCAGGTAGATGCCGTAGTGGGTCAGGTGGGTCCGGGGCACCTCCAGCACGTCACCGCGGAGGAAAGAACTGACCTCGTAGAATCGGTTGCTCCTTTTGTCTCCGTCCGGGGAGCCCAGGCTGAAAAGTTTTAAATTGGAGATGAAGAGCAGCTTCTCCAGCAGTAAGGACACCGCCTCCAGCATCGGGTTCTTCATCCTGCGGGGCACAGAGGCGCTCCGGAGCGGGGTCGCCGCGCTGCCCCGAGCCCGGCTGCAAAGTGAGCTCGGAGGTCAGCGGTGGGCGCCTCTTCTCACCTGCAGGCCAGGGCCCCGCACCGCGGGGTACGGAGACGGCGGAACCCGGAGATAGCAGGAAAGGGGACCGGGGAAAGAGGAGCGGCTGCCACTGGCGCCGAGGGACGCGCTCGCCGGAGCCGCAAGGGAGCGCCCTGGAGAAGCGTGCGGGCGCAGAGCCGCGCGGCAGGCCCGGGGCCGCCTGCCTCGGGTTTTATTGCCGTCACGGGGGCGGGGTCGGGGCCGTCACGCACCCGGCGCGTCGCCCATTGGGCGCCTGCAGACGGCGCCGAGCTCCGCGGAGGCCGTGGGCCGTGCGCGCCGTGGAAGGAAGCCGCCGGGGTTCCACGCCGGCTCGCGCTCCCGCCGGGGTTCCGACCCGCCCTGGAGACCAGGCTCCGCGGGCCTCTCAGCAGCCGCCGCCGGACACTGGATGACGAAGTCCCCGCCCTCGGGCGAGATTTCGGAGGCCAGCCGACGCCCGCGGAGACCTCGGCTTACTCCAGAGTTCGCTTTTACTCCGCCAGGTGCGCGCGCCCGGGCCGCCTTCGGATTCTTTCCTAAACGGAGCTCTCCGAGCCTTTAAAGCCTTGGAATCTGGGTGCTTCCTGGGTAACCTCGGGGAGCTGGGGGGCTGCACCCGCTGGGCCCGCCCCCTGCGCCAACGGTCGGAACCCGAGGCCCCGCGCGGTCGCGGGCTCTGCGGCTCTCGGTGCGCGCCTTCCAGCGGTGGGCAGCAGAAACCGCGCGGCCAACGTCCGCCCGGGCGGCGGGATTCCGGGCAGTTCTGTTCTCCCCGGTGTCAAAGTCACACGGTCCTGCTTCCGTCCCGAGATACCGAGGGGGGCCTGGCAGGTGACCCCGGGAGCCCTGGTGAGCTGCGCCCGACCCGAAGACATTCTCCTCCGGTGACCTGCGTTCGCGGCGGAAGATAATGAAGGACACAGTCATCTCACCTGGAAGAGGGAGGGGGCCCTGGCGTTCGGGCAGGGGAAGCCGGCTCCCCATTATTTTAAGGCACGGCCTTTGCTCCTATCCATCATCAACGATCTGTCTCCTTCACTCGTTTCACTGCAGGTGGCATTATAGTCCCAGCAAGAAAGGAGAAAAATCCCACGAACAAATAGAAGACAGGCAGAGAAAGGAGAGGCAGTGCATTTTTTAAAATGCATTTCTCCAGCGTGCTCCCCCAATATTTAAAGACAAGCTGGAGAGTTGCTGAAGTGAATCCAACACTTGTGCACGTGGGTGTATACTTGCTTCTAGGGGCCGCATTCCAGCTCACAGGCTTCCTTGGATGCTGGGGACCCGGGGAGAAGGTCAAATGCCCGATCCAGACCGTTGGGAGTATTTAACTGCTCATCCCGCGTTCAGCTCTGGAGACGGCAGCGCAGTTTTTGGCAAAGCACTCATGCTGGAGCATCTAGGGACACAGGCCATCAAAGTCACTTTGTAATTAGATGTTTCCCTCTCTAGTGGTCACTAACGAGGCTTATAACGCCTGTGGTTGGTCTCCGACCTGGAGAATTTGCAGGGCATAAAAGCATAGAGAATTGCCCTTACACTTCCTAAAGAATTTTTAAGCAAAATATAATTAAAGAGGAGTTTCGTACTCAGTACTCTCGCTGGCTGGCGTGGTATTCCGGAGGCAGTGTCCTGCTGATTTGCAGTTGAGGTTTTCTCGTTTCTCTTGGTAGGGTCCATGTTTTGACTGCATTTTTGGCCAAAGGAACCTTTTTAAAAAGGAGGCGAGAGCTATAGGAGGCATGAAGTGGTGTGTTACATTCAAGACTGTGGATACTCTGCTGTCTTGGAGATGAATGGGGGAGTGGCTATTTATTATTTTTTGAAGATCATTTTTGCCCCTTTGAATCTCGAGCATTAAGCCAAAACATTTATTTTTTTCAAAGGAACTGCCTGCCAGAAGCCCTCTTCCCCTGCCTGCCAGTGGGAAACTTGGCCTGGGACCACCCAAACCTTGCAGTGAGAAGTCTTCCTTTGTCCTGGTTCTGCAGTATCTTATGCCTGAAGGAAGGGTTATGTTTGCTTTTGAAAAAAAACTGTTAGCAACCAATGAGCTTTTGTTACCTAGACTGCTTGTCTTCTCCCCTTTTGGTGGGCCATCCTAGTAACCTTACCTTACAGAAATTCAGTTCTGCTCAATGTTTCTCAATGCTGCATTTGTTTCTGTAGCTGAGTGATCATTTTTTGCCTGCTCCCTAGAGGCTGGCTTCCAAAAAATACTAACAGGTTCACATGGGCACTGACACTTCCCTCCTGCACCCGTTTATCTTCCATGATAATGTGTTGAGAGCCCTTGAATGACATGAGTCGGGGACCGTGTCTGGCATGGTGATTTAGAAAAGGCTTGGACTTCGCTGGGAAGCGTGTAGACTGCCCTGAGTACTCACATCTCACCCTAGCCTCTGACTTCCACTTCCTTTTCCAGCTGCTGGTGCCACCACTACAGTGCAGCTGCCTGTAGGTAGGTGCCAAGCCCTGCACCTTCCTAGGTGTAGTGCTCAGATCTAGGATGGTTTCTCCCTGCTGCCCAGGGAGGAGATGGAGAGGGGTTTATCCAAAGGGTTTAGGAGACTTCACAGACTTCTTCCCGCTCTGGAGGGTCCTGTGCTTAAGAGAAGTCTGTGGAGTGGAGGCTATGGGCACAATATTGATACTAATAATAGGTGCTGCTTATTACCTACTGCTTATGTGGTAGGCGTTTTCTCATGTAGTCCTCCTAACAACCATGAGAAGCAACACTCCGTTTTACATAGGAAGAACTGAAGCTTGTAACTCCACTAGGTCGTAATGCTAATGGGGGTACCAGGACTCAGCCTCCAGGCTCCTGAGCTACCAAGTCCTTAACCACCACCGAGGAAGGCCTGCCCATCCGTCAGTCCATCCTCCACCACCTGAGTACCTGCTGGCTGCCAGTGGCCAGCCCCCTCAGTTCTGAGGATTTAATAAAATAATCCTGTTTAAATCCCATATCCTCTCTTTGTCATCTGGACTTCATTTTTCAAGTGCCAGGGGGTCCAAGTTTTGAGTCAGTTGTTTTACTGGGATAATGAGAAAGGGCTGCCGAGGTTCTGGTTAACCATGTCCCCGGAAGGAAGACCCCTGCGCTTGAATGGCTCTGGTCTTATAGCCTCCTTAGCACAGGCATCTGGGTGGTAGGAGTTCAATGTCTTAACTAAGGCAGTGTCAAAGGCAGAGCACAGTCCCTGTGTCCTAAAGTTCTTTTATCTTAGTCTTCTTCCTCTTTCCTGAGCCAGAAGCCTGATAAATTAATTTGGTTTCCTAAACTGCATGACTTCTTGTCCCCTTTTACTATTATCATTATTACACTGATTTAGTTACCAGATCATTGAGCTCATAAATAATGATAATCTTAACGTTTGTTTTTCTTCTGGGCTAGCTATGGATTTTCAGTTCATTTACATATGCTCAGGTCTTCCCCAGCTTGAAAGCACAGATCTTAAGTAGCTGACCTAGGAGGGTGGGGAGAATAAAAGCTTTTGGGAACAAAAGAGCAGACACCTTTTCATGGAGCCTCCTAATGACCGGTAGTGCTACATGGACTGTTAGGCCAATAGGAATTAATTACCTCCTGGGAGGAAAGTTTCCCTAGCTTCCTCTGGGTAGGCTAGCACCTTATGTAAAGGGCCTCCCTCCTGTGCATTGTCTCTGGAGAGATTAAAGGCTGCAGCTTTACAAACTCAGGACACTGAGGAAAACAATTCTATCTAACATTATGAAGAATCATCACCCAAGTGAATGCAGCATAATACAAATGAACAACAGGCTGAATCGGCTCAGGTGTAGAGGAAGGAAGCAAAACCTGACTTTCAGAGCTGGCAGTGAGTGCCCTTTACTGCGAAATAGATTGGAACAAGTTGCTGGCCACCGCTAAGCCTCAGTTTTGTCTTTTGAAAGTGGAAATGACATTTCAGAGGGCTCTTTCGAGGATACCATGCAGCCTTGTGGGGAACTCATGATGTGAAGCATCCTCTCCAGTGTCACTGCTGTTGTTCTTCAGCGACACAAAGGAAGGTGAATGGGACTCCCCGTCTCTGCTTTAACACAGTCATTCAAGCTGCGGGGTTGACCAAAGACAAGCTTTTACTCACAGGTCCCTTCCGATGGCACAGAGCCATGCAGAGAGAAGGGAAGCCCCTGTGTGTTTTGGAATTGAAAGCCAATGCAGAGGCTGAGGACACCCACAGAGGTGATGGCAGCAAGGCGGTACTATCAGCAGACAGCTTGTGAAAGAGAATCAGTCCTTGGGAGATCCGGGAGCTCTGATAGAGCTCTGCTCCCTGCTACTAAAGTCATTTATGAGTCCTAAAAAGAAAGAGAACCTGTCAGTTGTTCACAAATGACTCTCACAAGGTACACAGACCCCCTAAATGTACATTTTAAAAATTATATGGCAAGAACCAAACAAGTAGTTTAAAAATTTGAGAAGCCCACAAAACAAAGCACATTTCACTTTATGGACGGTAGATGGCAAGCCATGTTTCTTCTTAATAATTTGGAACAAATTGAGCAACTGTTTTGTAAATTCAGCTTGTTTCCTTTTGATTTTAATCTGACATTATAGCTGGGCACGCCTGTAATCCCAGCGCCTGGCAGGCTGAGGCAGAAGGATCTCCTGTGAGTCTGAGGCCACTCTGAGCTACATAGTGAGTTCAAGGTCAGCCTGAACTAATAGTGAGACCCTGTCTCAACCAGCAAACAACAACAAAAACTAATTTGACATCCTTACAGTAAATATAGATACTGGGTAGCCTGGAATTGTTCACAGAAACAAACACGACAGCCTTTAGCTACATAGTTAAAAGACAATTCCACTGTATTCATACAGAAAAGGTACAGAGAAATTGAGTAGTGCTGTCTCCCCAAACACAAGAGCACACTGGCAAACACATACCACCAAGCACCAGGAAGAGTAACTAATGGCATGTAATTAATACATAGTTCAAAAATTCTCAAGTGTGCATGTTCCCTAAGCATATAGCAACAGGTAACTGAATACAGTAAATTCTTAACAGCAGCTTCATGATAGACACTGAAATGTACTGGTATGTGAGGTCACTGACACTTCAAGTCACATCCTCATTTGTAAAGAATCCTGAGCAGGATCAAGATGAGACGCTTTCTCAAAGCCTCCTCCAGTGCCTTCATTTTGTTTGCAAGTCTACCAAACCGTTCTCTTTCTTCACTGCTGATTTTACCCTCTATCACTATATCCATTAGTACAACTGCTCCTTACGAATCAGAAGACTTGATTTGCTCTCCAAATTCTCATCACTCACCCACTTCTTACACTCATCAAATCTTAGTGTACCAGAACTCAAAAGTACCTTGGGGCACCTTATCTAAAGGTTTCAAACTGTTCCTCAAAAGAAAACAAACAAAAAGAGAAATGCATCTTCCTTGGGTAAATCAATTTATTCATAAGTATTCAAGTTGACAGTGGACATGCACTAAAACTTCTGCTTATAATTAAATCTAACATTTATTGTTCTAATTTTTATTACTATAATTTTTTATTTTGAGTTATGCATGTTTGCATTAGTTAAGAATCTTAAATCTGGTGGCTTATATTCTTATGTCTATGTAAAATTTTAAAGTGTGATTTTGAATAAATAAAATTGTCTTTCCAACTCAAATTCTACACTTACTGTTTTTGTATACATCTTTTACAAACACAAATATATTTGAATATTTTCCTTTAGCCAAAGGTTAAACATGCAAATTGCAAAGCAAATCTCAAAATACTAGCATAAACCAGATATAGTGATAAGACTGAAGTCTAAGCTATTTGCAATATTGAGGTAGGAGGGCCACTTGAGCCCATCGGTTTGGGACCAGAAGGGCAACATAGGGAGAGTGTCTCTAAGAAAATGCAAAAAAAAAAAGCATATTGTGAATGTAATTTCATATTTTTTTCCTTGAGGCATGGTCTTGTTATGTATCCCAGGCTGATCTCAGTTGCTGGGCTCAAGTGATCTCCTGCCTCAGCCTCCCAAGTATCTGGGATTGTAGGTATGTGCCTTCATATTGGCTTAATTCTTTTAAAATTACAGGTGATACACACACACACACACACACACACACACACACACACACACACCACATCCCCTGTGATCCCAGCATTCTAGGAGTCTGAGGCAGGAAGAAAAACTCAAGCTCAGCCTAAGCAATTTAAGAGATTTGGTGAGAGTCTGTTTCAAAATAAAAAATAGAAAAGGGCTGGGGATGTAACTTAGTGTGAAGATCTTGGGTTCAGTCCTCAGAATAACAAGAAATATATATATTAAAACATTCCCATATCTATATTGTCAAAGTATGCCAAATTATATTTGCCTATTCTTGAAGTAACATTTGTTGCTCCTGAATGACTATGCACAAGGGACTAGAACAGGACAGCACAGTAATAACAGAAACAGCATGGTAATGGTGACCAAATTGCCAGGTTTCAAATTCTATTTTTCTTATTTTCTAGTTCTGTGACCTTAGGCAAATTATTTCTTTGTAATCATTCCTTTAAAGTGAGAACATAGTACTCAAAATGCCTACCTCCTAAAGTTGCTGTAACAATATGTATGTATTATTTAGGAGCAATACCTAGTAATAACTGCAGAAACGATGACTGTATAAAACTTTTTTTTATTTATGGAAGACATTCAGCAATCCAGTCACTGCCCATTACTTTTATGCATATTTACAAAATATGAGCAAGACTCATAGAGCATTAAGAAATTCTGTAAAAAGAAATGGAAGAATTCTAATCTCTAATTAACCTCAATAACTGTTAATTGAACATTTTTTCAGTTTCTACATAGAAGCACAGCAATATAGCAATGAGTGGGATGCAGTTCTCTGCTTAATGGAATGCAGAGCCTGAACACCAGGAAACCCTAAATCAACTTTCATAATTCAGTGCAATATACTGAAAAAAGCAGCATGCACTAAAGGTGAGCAATTCAGTCTCACTGAGGGTACCGAAAGCGAGGAGAAGGCATAATCCCACAGTTTAGGAGTTACAGTTTCCTGGGTACACAAGCAGTGGAGAGAGGGTAGCTGGAAACCTGGCAAGGAGACAGTATGAACAAAGGAAAGCCGGTAATCTTATCTCCAATAGAGTAGGAGGTGACTCCTCCCCAAAAGCAGAGGTCAGAAGTCTGGCTGGGAGGTTTGGGGGGACAGGTGGTAAAGGGCCGTTGAGGCTATGTTGGGAGCCCAGGCTTTATTCTGTACACAGTGGGCAACTGTCAAGAAAAATTATATGAATGAAGGTTTTCTGAAGCAGAGAGCATTTGGAAGGCCATGAGGTGGTCCTGAGAAGAGAGGGAAAGGGGCAGACAAAGTAGCAAATGCTGAGATGGAGAAAAGGGACACTTAGAGTTAAGTGGGTAAGACCTGCATGTGGCATGGTGGCGGGCATGGTAAGAGGAGACAGTGGGACCCGGGATGCCTTTGAAGTTTCTTGCCAGAGCAGCTGAACACAGAGTCAAACTATCCACCAAGACAAGCAAGGTAAGAGGACAAAAATCTGAGTTTGATTTTGGGCATTTTGAATTCCTGGAGCCTATGACTTTTTGAGTAGAGATGTGAAGTAGACAGATAAATAGATGAAGCAAGACACAGGAGAAAAGAAATAGGGCCACAAGACAAAGTAGGGCATCAGAAGTGTCTATGGTAGTACAATCTTTGCGGGGTAAGAAACTGCTGAGGACCAGACACACTCTGCAGTGGGAAGGCAGCCAGGACAGAGCTGTGCACAGAGGAAAGGACACAGAGTCGGCCATGGTGCTGGGGAATAAAGCCAGAACCTGGACATGGCCAGGCTGGAGAAAGAGCTGACTAGCAGGGCACAGTCAGTACCGAACTGCAGGAGACTTAGGGAGAGGGTCAGGAGCCCACGGGATGAGGCAGGAAAAGACTCGCTGAAGTGCTGCGGTGACTTCACAAGCATCTGGCTGCTGTAGAGAAAAGGTCTAAGAGGCAAAGGGAAGGGCAGGGCAAAGAACAGGGAGATGATTCCTTCATCTTCCTTGCAAAAAGGAAAGGTGGAAAAGTATCAAATGGAAGGCTTTTTTTTTTTGTTATTTGCTTTAGATTTATCCTCAGTGGATATTACATACATATGTATTGTACATTACATACACAAATACATCATTATCAGTCCTAGAATTTTTTTCCAAGGCTCAAAATTGGAGGTAGAAACAAGAAACCTAAACATATGTATTGTAACTCGAGACAGTTAACTGAGATGGAATTTTCTCCTCTAATTTGTTTGCCTGAAGGCGCATTAGTCTTTGGTCATGAACCACACAGATACTATAGAGTACATGCTAAAGTTAGAACATCTCAGTAGAGGCACCATGAACGTGTTCACAGGAAGATTTACTAATGGTGCAGCACAAAGCTGTATTGTTCAGGGCTCACCTCACTCTGAGAATGGTTAAGACAGTCATATATATAAACATACACATAGCCATATACCTTAATGGAATTTTTATATACAAGTCTGTGTGCATGAAAAATAGTTCATAGACTATCGGCACTGATTAATGGGTATCATAAGGCCTTTCTGCTGTCTTGGACATACACCAGCCTTTCATAATAATGCAGAGCAGTGTATGACAGAAGCGATATGAAGTCCTCTAACAGCCCAGGAAAGATAAAATGCTGACAGAGACTGGTGCATAGTGTTTAAAGTTGAATTGCTTTAAGTGGATGCATCTAGATCAGGGTTGAGCCACAAATCTACATGCACCACATATCCCGTTTGTACTCAGTAAGAGTCAGTGTCCAATTTGGCAAAAAGAAAGAACACAAGTCAGTCATCTTACTGGAGAGAAAAAAACTATACTAGGGACAACTATTTGCAAATACTACAAACAGCCAAACTTCAAAAGTGTTGAAAATACTCATCTTAATATTTTAAAACTGTAAAAACATTGTACTAAAACATGAACCATTCTGTTCAAACCAGCTTCAGACTAAGCTATAATATTCTCCCTATTGAAACTTGCATACTTTAAATAGATCACTGCTAGATCACAGCAAAGCCACAGACCCTCATACAGGGCCTGTTCTATTTATACCTGAGTCAGACTTTCAATAAATGACACTCAGTGGATGAATTGATTAGCTCAGTGTCCTTCCTCATGCAGGAAATTGTGCGTGGATTTAGATGCTATTTCCTGGGATTGTTAATATGGTCATTGTGAAATCACTTGGTAAATTTATAAACTATGATACAATGACAATTTTATTTCCCAATTAATTCATGTCCTATCTGCAATAATAAATGGCAGTATTTTCTTATGCATGTAAGTGTGGACATTGTCTCTTCCCAGAGGAGCTTAAATTGTAGTAAAGGAGATAAGATACAAACAACAAATTGTCACCAGAAGCAGATATGTACCACAACACAGATAGCAAGGATATTTGTATAAGTAGTGACATCTGAGTGGACCATTATAATCTGCTCGCTTTTTCTGGTTAAGCCTGTGTTAACTCAATGATCTGCCCTTGAACTGTTGTTTCAATTTTATATCATTTCTCAGTGCTTGGTGTTTCATTGGGCCAATCCAGTCCCTATGTTTCTATTTCTCTGTGATTTTGTTTGTTTTGTTATATTTTTGTTTTGTTGTCATACTATTATTTTATTTTGTCTTCCCACAGCACTTCAAAACAACTTGAGTTCTAGATCTGTATATTATTTTTGTCATATCTGTAACCCACTATGCAAAGTACATTACCTGCAGATGTTAAATGACTATAATATCTTTTATTTGGTAAGCATAATATGTATAACAACCAAAAATCATCTACATGACAAAGTCTGAATTAGATATGTCTCTTTCCAATTTAAAATATAAAAATACTGTTAGGCTTGAAGGTATGCCTTGTAATCCCAACTACTCAGGAGGCTGAGACAAGAGAATCTCTCAGAAGCCAGCTAAACAATTTAGACTTTGTCTCAAAATTTTATAAAAGCCAGAAGTGTTGCTCATTGGTAGGATGTTTGCCTAGCATTCACAAAGCTGCTGGTTCAATTCTCAGTACTATACATTCATACATATACACACAGAGATATAATTCTACTTGCATATGGAGTAAATATATCACATTTAAAACTAAAATATGTAAATAAACGTATTGTTTAATTTTGCATATCCACATAGGAGGAAGATATACACAAATGGCAGAATGAATGTAAAAGAGCAATAAAGAATGATGAAAGTTTTGCAAACAGATTTTATAAAAAGCTTTTTTTAAAAAGCAGTGGGGCCAGGGATATAGCTCAGCAGCATAGCACTTGCCTGGCAAGCACAAGGTCCTGAGTTCGATTCTGAGTACCAAAAAAAAAAGACTGGATACTAATGAAAGAAAAGTTAGGAGAATGTCTAGGTGCTCAAATGCATGGAGAAAAGCTAAAAGTATTGGTGTTATTTAACACCAAGATTCTTAAGAAAGAATCTAACAAGTACCATTTAAATGGTATTTGTTATGTACCAGTTAAATGGCACAGTTGCCTGTAGGTTACCTGTATGGCATACAGGCTCATGGCCTTGAACTGCATCCAGAATTATTTGAATCAGAGGTCAGAAAACTTGAATCACAGGTGCACTGTGGACAGGCAGATCTGTGTAGCCTGAAAGCCAGTCAGATTGCAAATTAATGATCCTCATCCCAGACAAACAGAATTAGCTCTGGGAGTGGAGCTTCAGTGCTTGTTTTCACAAGCCTCCAGGTGATTGATGCAAGCTCAAATTCCTTCCACAGTGCCCCATAGGCTGATTCCTGGAAAAAGTGATTGCGTAGTACTTCCCAGAGAAAAATTAGGACTTCATTTCTCACAAAATTGCTAATCTGAACAACAATCTAACTGCCCAGGTGGTCACCTTCCAACCTAGACGGCTGCACATGCGCCCTTCCTGGAAAGGGCCACTTGCTCCATGCATTAGACTTCCCTGGCACCCCACCTGCCTGTTGGACGACTCCTCCTCTCCACTGTGATGGGGAACCAGTACACAGCTCAGCTCTGAGGGCCTGAGCACTCCCCTTCCCACCTTGAGGGTTCACTAACGAGCAGGCAGTGCCACCGAAGGATTTTAGGAAAGGTTAAAGGACTGGGAAAACAAGAGAAAAAACTATGAATGTGAGACTGGAAAGGGAAACAGAGGTTGTGATCTTATCTGGTCCAAGTTGAAGGGAAGAAACTTAACGGTGCAGAGCACGCCCAGCATATACCAAACCCCGGGCTCAATCCTTAGCACCACTAAAAACATAAATGAGTAAAGTCAGAGTTGGGTTGGGTTAGAGTGAGAAAAAGAAAGTAAACGCACTTTGGAGGCAGCGGGTGAGGGAAGTACCTGAAAGAGTCTCAGATGAGTCCAGGAAGTCCTAAGGGTAAAGTCAAGCAGTGGTCGGTGCGTGATGAACACTGTGAACGAGGTGGAAGAGTGAAAGGTGAGAAGCCACGCTAGCTAACCACGTCCTGGGGAAACAGGGGCAGGTGCCCTTTCTACAACAAGACAGTGAAACCTTCAATCCCTTTTAACTGTCCAAAATTAACTGTTTTTACATGATGGGTACGCACACAGATATAAACACACACACACACACACACACACACACACACACACACACACACGTTTGCCTACTATAATTAACTGGAAAATACCTTGACATTTATTAGATGTACTTTTATTGGTATATAAAGGCCATTTGTTTCAAAAGTTCACCTTTAAGTTATATGCAGAATAATTTTTTCTTTTTTAAGTGCCAGGGATTGAACTCACAGTCTTGCGTTTGCCAAGCAGGCACTTACGCTGAGCTAAACCCCTTTTGTTCCTTTTTTTTTTTTTTTTTCTCCTACCAGGGAATTGAACTCAGGACCTCACATTTGCCAGGGAGGCACTGCACCACTGAGCTAAATCCCCAGTCCTCACAATAATTTTTGAAATAAATATCTACCCACTACCATGGCTCCTAACAAATTCTCTCAAATTTTTGTTTAAAATTTAGACATACTTTAAGTTTGACAGAAGCTTATAAAATAGAAAAATCTTGTTTTGGCTCTTCTAATACACTTAAGCACAATGAAAAGCCTTCTTAATTACTAAACTTGGTTTCAGTGTCCATTAAAAGTCAAGTATCTAGGAGAAATTCCTGTTAATTTTGGCTAATTTATTATTAATTTGACTGATTAATTATATAGAAAAATAGAATATAGTCAATTTGAGATAGTTTTTTGAAGGTTTTAAGAGAAAATTCAAGAAATAAAACCTACCTCCATAGACTCTAGCAATAAAAAGGAGAGATAATCAGATTAAATCCTGAGGCACTCTAGTAAAATTCAACTCTTACTGGTCTGTGTTGGTTAATGGCTGGTTCCATATGGCTTACTCAAACAACTAGAAACATAAATACTCTCATCTCCTTTGTCAAGCTGGCAGGTGCCTCAATGGCAAAAAATAGGCTTTTTCTTCAACTTTACTTGGCCAGCAAACAAAAATTTAAATATATGGTAGTTTTCATGATTTCATCAAGCTAAGAAATGATGTTACACAGAAATTCCTCGTCATTGTCAGCCAAAGATAGTCAATGAGACAATGCTGTGTGTTGTTCCTTAATACTTACTTATAGAAACACACAGACTACATTTCTCTTTTAATACTGAGTTTATTAGGAAAAACAACAAATTGTGCTCTGTTCTCAGGAAAATTTCAAAGCTGTGAGGAGAGCCTGGAGAGGTAAGTAGACAGTGGTGACATTGCTTAGTGGAAGATAATGCATATGGTGGCCACGAGTTTCTCCTGGTTGACAAAATGAGAAATTGCATTTCTAGATGTACATATTTCATAGGATTCAGTTTCTCAAGTACAGATGCTAAGATTCCATAACTATGGATAATGCTTGATCTACTTTTAAATTATTGTATTCCCAAAATACTATTTAAATTCAGCATCCCAATCTGTTGGTAGTAGTTAGTCCTATTGATTAAAGCAAGTTGCTAATAGGTACAAAATTGGGCTCATGTAGGATAACTAGTTTTTCAGTCACTAATACAGATGCTCCTACAAATACATCTTACAAACACCAAAGGAGCTGGTGTTGAACTGGTAGAAATTTATTTGAATCCTTGGGGATAAGACAATATGTCATACTCACTTAAATATTTAAAATAAAAACTGGGTAATTTTATTACTACAGGCTGCAGGACTCTGTTTCTCTAAATTGGAGTGACTTTAAAAGTGGGTACAAATTTCTAATTCTGAGTACTACTTAAAACCCATGATGAAGTTTTATCTAACATTGACTTCTTAAAGACTAGTAAATTCTTAGAGAAATGTGCTTTATTCAATACTGAATATTTACTGAAGAAGAAACTACAGAGAATTAGAATATATGAGGTTTGCTTTTTTGCAGGGAAGAAAATAGTTCTCCGTCCACCCTTCAAAGTTTTTTGACTTGGCTACAAATTAAAGTGTCATAAGACGGGTAAAAATGGGATGGATCAGGATAAAATCAGATTTTTTTTTGTCTTTTTTTTTTTTCATTTTTATCGGTACCAGGGATTGAACTCATGACTGCCTGCTTGCAAGGCAGGCGCTTATGCCAGATAAAATCAGATTTAAGACGAGATGGAATGGCATGGTCTTGCTGTCACTGTGACAATAATGCCTCAGATAATAAGAGGAAAAGATTTCATTTGACTCACCATTGCAAAGACTTCAGCCCAGGGTCACTAGCTCCTTCACTATGGGATGCATGGTAGAGGAACATTCCTCATCTCATGGTATCTGGGAAGTAAAGAGAGGAGACTGGGTCCCAACATAGCCTCAAGGGCATGCTCCCCAATAACCTATTTGTCCTAGGCCTATCTCCAAAAGGTTCCACTTCATCCTAATAATGTCACAGACTAGCAACCAAGCCTTAAACTCATGAAATTTGGGGGCACACTCCAAATCCAAACTGTAAGACATGGAATGAGGTGGGCCAAGAGGGCTGGTGCAGAATGAAGTGAGATGGGGTGGGATGAGATAGGGCAGGAGGAAGTGAGAAGTGATGGGGAGTGGCATGCAAAGCCTTGGGTGCAGCTGCTGTAATCTTTGGAATAAAGAAGTATGGGCACAGGCCAAAAAAAAAAAAAATAGTAAGAGGAAGAGGCAGGAATTCAAGTAAGATTTTGTTTACTCATATGAAGATTTTGACAACACAAGGATATGAAATAATTTGGAACAGTAAATGATCCTGAGTGAATTTAAAAGCAGAAAGTGGTTATTTGTACCTGGAGTCCACATGGGAACTGATGACAGATAACACAAAGCTAGAGAAATCCTGTGCAGGGTGATTCTTACTGTGCGGGGTTCTTGTCCTGTGCACTGCAGGAAGTTTCACATAACTGGTCTCTCCAGTCAATGCCACTATTGTTCCTTGTGATGACCCCACATCGCTCCCACTCATTTCTAAATGCCCAGGTTAAGAATCACTTAGCTGACTGGAGATAACCTTGCAATAGAGCAAAATCAAATCACAGTCATCTATGGCTTCCCCTGGGAGCACTTAGGGACCTAAGATAGGGACCTAAGATCACAGTGCAGTAGGACTAAAAGTTTTGTATTTCCTCATTGATTGAAAATATTTATATCATTACCAACCTACTGCCACAGACCTAACTCCAAGAAGAGCAATTCTTAAGCACACGTTGCATTTTGGAGCCAAATACATTTGCATGAGTTAATTATTCCTGATTCAAAGATTATGTGTGTGTACATCCTAATACAAAGCCTGGACCTGTAAGCTTGGCCCTTTGTCCATGATGTTGAGGGAAAGGAGACACCACAAAGGTGGCTAAAAGCAAATCAGAGTACTCAGCCTCCAGAAGAGTTCCTGCTGAGGTCCTGTTGCAGAGTGCCTCTGTCCAGCACCAGCAAGATCCAGGGAGAGGAGTTTTAAATTATGTCTGCTGACCTGTCACAAGGCATTCCTGAAAATGCTGACACCAGACAAGGAAGACTTGTACCCGCCCACACAGAGAAAAGTCTAAGGTAAATACAGCCTCTTAGGTCTTGTGGACTGGTTCTTAGTACTGTTGCCGAGCTAGGCCTCAGTTTCTGCTGGGCTGGCTGGCTGTGATTGTTAAGACTGTCTAGCAGGTCCTGTTAACTCATCGAACGATGACTTTAGTCTTCTCTGAGCCTGTCCTGCATGGTTCAGCCAAAGGGCTTTCAACGTGCCAGGAACTTTGCCCTTTCTGACTCCAGCTGCTTGAATCAAGGGCCTCAATTTAGCTTTCCCAGTGAATGTGCAGTTGCAATCCAAGCTCATTTCAAACACTGCTTCCATGTAAAATGCAGGTGGTAATTTGTCTGGTTTTGGTCCTTGCCTGCCTTTCCAAAACTCTTGCATAAACCTTCTAACTGCAATGCCAGTCTTCTCACTCTGGTTAATCAAAGTGTAATAGCACACCTCAGCCCTGATAGCAATTGACCTGACATTTCCAAATTTCTAAAGCAGCCAAAGTGTTCCATAGTACCTAATTTAGCATAAACATAGGGTTTTCAGCGGCTTTATTTAGGGGTGGAAGAGTGTTAGGAGTCATGTATAACTTCACTGTTGATTTTAGTCCAGCAGAAAACATAAGTGAATTAAAAATAGAACTTCTAACTAAAGAGGATGATATTACAAAACCAAAGATTTCAGAAAAATGTTTTATATAGAAATAGTTGTTGAAGACTACAATAAAGCACCTCTGAGCAGGATTTAAAATCAACTAATTGGCTTTCTATGTTTATCTGTGAATGGGTCCTAAGTCTAGGCCCCTTGCTTGGCAACAGGAGCTGATTCATAGTAAGTGAACCTCTATGAATCACTGGTCCTGGCTGAGGCCTGTAGTGGCCTGTGAGGCCAGAGATACCTCAAAGGGCAAGACAAGGCCAGCTGTGGACACTTGGCTCAAACATCAATTAGGTAGTTAGAGACTGCAGCTGTAGGAATTACTTATTGTCTCACTTCTACCATATCTTCATGATAAGGCAGTTCTACTGAATTGACTTGATTCATTACTTGGAGAAGTCTTTGAAGTGACTCCCAAGAACCTGCTCATTGCCTAAGCTTTCTTGTTTTCCTGCCCTTTGTTTTGGACCTAAGAAAAATGGGCAGTCCAGAGAATGTCCTAGCCCTCAGAGTTCCAAGCTCAGCTAAAATGTTTTGACCCTCCTGGAGCCCTAAAATCATACCATTTGTCTCATTTTATTTAAGCCTTCACCATACACTCATTTGGGAGATCGGGGATCTAGGCAAGGACCCAACAAACAAAAATTGTGTCACTGTTAGCATTGAATGTTCTCATTGTTGATTCTAGAATATATTCATCTAAGTTTTTGATTCATCTAATTTTAATCTATGGCACTTCAATGAAATTAAGATGTATGAATTTCTAGGTATCTATCAGAAAATGAATTTAAATAATAGTGGAATTGAAAACTTAGTATGCTGAGATCAAAGCAAACAAAGATGGAAAGTTATCCCCTGTTCCTGGATAGACAGAATCAAAATAACTAAAATGGCAATACTTCCAAAATGACATACAGATTTAATGCCATTCCAATCAAAATACTAATGGCATTCCTCACAGAACTACAGAAAATAATCCTAAAATTCATATGGAACCAGAAGAGACCCAGATTAGCAAAGAAATCTCAGTCAACAAGAACAAAGCAGGAGGTATCACAATGCAAAATTCTAGTTATATATCAAAGCTATAGTGACAAAAATAGTATTGTACTGGCACAAAAATAGACATGTGGATCAATGGAACAGAATAGAGGATACAGAAGTATTCTCTATACAGAAATACAGATTTCACTATCTGGTCTTTGAAAACAAAGGACAAAATATAAGCTGGAAGAAAGATCATCTCTTTAGCAAATGGTGCTGAGGAAATGGCTATCCATATGCAAGGTTGAATGCAGAGTCATAGCTCTCATCACATACAAAACTAAAATCAAAATAAATCAAAGATTGAATGTTAGAACAAACAATCTAGTGGGAGATAAAATAGACAAAGGTCTTGACATAGGCATAGGCTAGGATTTCCTGAACAAAAACTCAGTTGCACAAGAAATACCATCAAGAATCAACAAGTGGGATCACGTCATATTGAAAAGCTTCTGCACAGCAAAGAAACAACCAACAGAGTGAAGAGAATTTCCAGAATTGTAACAAATTCCCAATATAAAAGACTAAGTCAAAAGATGGACAACTAAAATGAATGTACCTTTCTCAGAAGAATTACAACTAGCCAAAAAATATATTAAAGAATGTTCAACATCACTGGCCATTAAGAAATGCAAATTAAAACAACAGTGAAATTTTATCTTACTCCAGAAAGCATGGCTATTATCAAGAAATCAACAATAAATGCTGGCAAGACTTAGGAGAAAAAAGAACCCTTGTATACTGTTGGTGTAATTGTAAACTAGTACAATCACTATAGAAGTTAATATGGAGATCCTTCAAATATTTGAAAACAGAAATTCCATTTGACCCAGTTAATACCCTTCCAAATATATTCCTAAAAGATATTAAAGTGATACATACGCACCCATATTTAGAGAATCATAATGAACAGTGTTATGAACTTCAACACATCGTAAGCTTTCTTTCTTCTAAAAGAATCTTGACTATCATATTCACTGCTGCATTCTAGGAAATGGTAAGGTTTAGATGTATTTTGAGAAAATAAAAACAGAAATAAGTGTTTCAGCTTTTTTTGGATCCATATTTTTTCTTCTATCAGTATTAATCAACTTCTGGCTAATCGATTTCTTTGGTCAGTTGAGCACTGACGTGAACAACACCTCTTGGGAAGGGCATATAGTCTGCCAATGACCAGGACCCAGATGGCTCATCAGGCACAGACACACGTGAAATGGAGTCACTGTTCACCAAAATTCAAAGACTCTTTCAATCTTTTCAGTTTATAAACTCACTGGACAGTATCTGAGTCCATCTTACTTTGTATGATTGTATGTTACTAAAGGACAATGTCTTTTACAGCCCACTTAATGGTATTTCGTATAAGGTAAGTCTCATTATTCTTGGAACTTCAATAAAGAGAAGTGAATGGCATCTCCCAAGGTTAAAAAGGAAGAAGAATCAGGAAAATTATTCCAAGAGGAAAGAAAAGGATCTGGAAAATTCTAGAAAGGAAAACAGAGAGAAATATTTTAAGACATGAAGATATTTTTCTTTAAAAAATATACAAATTAAGTACATAGGAAAATTACAAACATGATGACAAAAATTACTGTACTATTTAGACAGCATTAGGGGAAAGAAGATTAAAAGAGGACTCAGCAAAAAGCTAACTCATAGAATAAGTGAATTAGAACACTATCAAGTGGGATTTGCTGACTTCAAATACATTCAAAATTTTTTTTTATCAAAATGAATTACTTCACTGAAACCATAGCTTATTTGAATCATACGTTGTCATGGTTTATGTCTGTGTCCCCCAGGCCTCATGAGTTTGCATTGTGTATTTGTGATTGGTTCATTGCCTAGTGCTTGGATTGATGGCGTCAGTGCTCCACCCACATAGGGGTGGAGCCAGGATGTGATGTAATGGCAGGAAGAAGGTATGTTCTTTGCTGGTTCGAGCTTGCTGTCGGTGGCTGCCGTGAACTGCGGTCCAGCCATGCCCGCCTGTCTTAGAGTTAACTGAGTGTGGACTGAAACCTCCAAAAACTGTAAGAAATAAACCTTTCCTTTCCCAACTTTGGGCTTCAGGTATTTTGTCTCAGCGACAAGTAAAAAGTAACCAAGACATACATTCTTATTTTTTTCTTAGAAAGCATTGGACAACAATATAAATAAACATATACAGCAAGCAAATATTTCACTTGTTTAAATGCAGTTTAAAACATTAAGTAACCAAAATAAATTTCAGAGACCTGAAAACATGTTTTAAAAAAAAAAACCTATATTTTCAAAGTTGCCTTTGTCCCATTTTTTGTAGGCCAAATCTTCTAAGACATATGATAATGAGCCAACGGGTAGATCTGAATGGAAGAAAACTGAGGAGATATACAAAAAATATAAGGAAAATTGCAAATATAGTCATATAGAATGTTTGTGTAGTATCAAAGTTACACAGAGCAACTTAGTTGATCAAAACTTTAACCGCTTTTTTGAGGAATCTTTTCTTGGAAGAGTAGGAAAGTTTCATATGTGTGTGTGTGTGTATAACTATATATATAATATTTATACTTAAATTTATGTATATTAGACTCCCAAGAACACAATATTTATGGGACATGGTTTGTATATTTTGTTAAGAAAAAAATTTCACTTTTATACAAAACTGGTAATAAAATGAAAACAGATAAAATATTATTTAGGTATTTATCCCATATTAAGTGAGTGACCCTATATATAAATGCTAGAAAGGAAAAGATTGTTGGGCATGGTAGTACATGCCTGTAATTCCTGTACTTAAGAGGCTAAAGCATGAGGACTGCTATGAGTTCAAGGCCAGCCTGAGCTACATAATGAGTTTAAGAACCTGAACTACACATAGTGAGACCCTGTCTCAAAAAATATATAAAAATAAAGATTGCAATATCTATTAACAAATAGGAAGCAGAACATTTGAGATGTTTTTCTTTTTAATGATTTTGTGGGAGTAATAAAATATGTTTAGATTCCAAATCCACAGGCTTCTTTCATGGAAGACCAAAACCTTATAGAAAATCACTGAAACGAGCATTTAATTTAATTCATGGAGCCAGTGGAGAGTATGCCAAACCAACAAGACCTCTTTACTTTGAATTAGTGATAAGCTCATTTTACACAAATAGGAAAATCTACCCTCAACTATAAAATATCCTTAAAAAGAATTTCATATGTATACAAAGACTAAACCTGGGAGAAGAAGCATATGGCAATTATACTGTCAGACCTTTGCGTGCACAGGAGATCTACCCTTTGCAAAAAAGCTCTCTCCTTTTTTCAGATTACTATAGAGATAACAGGTGTAAGTTGATGAGACCTCAGACTGTCTGGGTCAGTCTGCATAAACACAAAGGAACAAAAAAGGCATTTTTAAGATCTCTGACTGTAAAGTGAGTGATGGAAGAATGGATAAGAGAGAGCATGGTATAAGGGTTTGGCATCACTGGGTGGACTGGGGTAATAGCATTATTGATTACCCCAAGGTCTTACACTAGATGATAAGACCCATCAGGCTTAAGTACTAGGAAAATGGGATTGTTATAGGATGAATGGGTAGGTTTAAGAAAACCATTGTCTAAAAGGCACTTAATTATAGGTTTAAGTCCCTGTAAATGTTTGGGAGCTATGGGATACTGGGGAATTCAAGGAAAAATTGCAGGATCCCTGAGATGAATTAAAATAGGCATGGCATGGGTAGTGCAGGTGGGATTAGAGGTACCTCAAACTATGGGATTGACCAGAGAAGAAGAGAGTCTGAAACTTGTATGGAATAGGCCTTGTCTGCAAAGGCTGCATAGGTTGGCTGTCAACACTCATTATAGAGGCTGAGAACTTAGTATAGCAGACTCAGGAAGAACATTATACATGGCATCTATGTCTACAAGTACAGAGAATGTCTTACCTGAGACTTCAATGGGACTTGGGGCTCTGAGAAGGGTACCTTAATGGGGGCTGTGGACCCCGAGCCCCATCAGTCTTCAGCAGCAAGTCCAAGTAGATCAGTCAGCGATGAATCCAGTGGTGATGAGATCTCCTATGAGGGCAAGGAGTTAGAGGATGGTTTATCCGCTCTCTGGCAGCTAGGACAATTGCTCTTCCAATGGTCCTTGAGATTGCAGTAAGGGCAAGGCCCCAGAAGAATGCCAGGGTTGGGGCACTCTCTTGCCCAGTGTCTTTCGTTGTACTTGGAACATAATCCAGGAAGGGTTCAGGCAGTTCTACTTTGTGTCAGTTTATCTGTCTCAGAGCTCCAAGTGTCACTGCTAAAAGATCACATTGTTATTTTTCCTTTTGATTTTTATCTCTGTTATTGAAAACATGAAAAGCCATACTCAGAAGGTCTCCCTGTGGGGTCTGAGGGCCAAGTTTAGCCTTTTGTCTTGGAATCTGGCCCACAGTGGAAGGCATCTGTCTCCTCCACAGTCATAAGACATCTGGTTTTTATTTTGGGTAGGTGTGCAGCTTTAAGTCTAAAGGAGACAAAAGCAAAGAATCAAGTATGCAGGAGTCAAATAATAAGGAATCAGCAGGGTATTTATGATTATAACTTTACTAATGGCTTACCATACGGAGGATAAGGATAAGGTCCAGGGAATTTTAGAAACTGACATGTCATTTATTTGTCACACACACATTTAGGTTTTACAATTGTATAAGTATCTCTTATGCTGTTAGAATGTCTAATGCCATCTGATTTTTGAAGGATGGCCTGTTTTATTAATTTTACCTTTTTATTTAAGAGAGAGATCAGCTACAGTGTCATTTAACACCAGTTGAGTACGGTTAATTATAGCCCCAATATGCCCAGCATCCACTGGTCAGTGAAGGGCTGATCCAGGGCTGGCAGACAGGCTGGGAAAGATTCAGACCTGGCCCCTGCCCAAGCCTCAGCCCCAGCACCAGTCATATAACCTTTTTTCTGGAAAAGATCTGGTGGATCCCAGCAAAAGGAATCCAAAATGAATTTATAATTATCTCTTAATTTTAGTTATTGAACATCCAGAAGACTGATAACAGTACAGTGCAGTAGAGGCAGTCAGCTTAACATAGAATATTAAATGGAACTACTATTTTCTATTAACCATGGGTGTTTTAACATTTGAGCACTGAAGAAATTTGTGACATTGTTTGGACTGCTTACTATTTAAGCACAACATATACATTACATAAATCTGTGTTTAAAAATTATCTTAGTCATATGAACTTTAGTTGAGGCGTCTCACATAAGGCTATGGAGATCACTGGAGCCTCCAACTAATGAACAAGATCTGATTAAAGTTACCAGGTGGACACTTTCTTGTTCATCATTTGAAGTCCTGTCCAATGTCTCCTCACCCCAAGAGATTTTGTTTAACCAATTGTAGCATCATTTTGACCATCTGGCAACCTAGGTGGAAGCATGTTTTTTTTTAAATCAGATCATTTAATTAAATGATCTGAAACTGTAAAAGAGGAAGAAACAAGATTGTTGAGCTCAAATAAAAAGGAACACCTGTTTACAGAGCAAGCAAATGGACAGACATAGACAGACGATCTGTACAGTATAAACAGGCTGGACAAACAGACAATAGATATATAGACTGATAATCATCTTATAAAATCAGAGTGCACACAAATATATTTGGACAATTTGAACTATAATAAATAGACTAGCATGAGCCTTTTGGTAGATCAATTAATAGAGATCTCTTGAAATAAGAATACTAGAAAAAGAATCTAATTTATGGCTAATCTGAGATAGCTCAGAAAGGATAAAAGGAACGTGACTATCACTTAATCCCTCGGGAATGGGGCCAGCCAGTTCCCAAAGCGAGAGTAGAGACTGAGGCCAAGAAGGCTGTGGCCACTAAGCATCCAACCATCCAGCAGGTGTGTGTGGGCAGTTACCTGATGATTGGCTATAAAATGGCCATTCCTCACCATGCAACAAGGAAACGCAGGCTTTTGGTAGGTTACCCTGTGATCCACAGCAGCTTAGCTGCTGCCAGGAACACAATGAGGGGGTGCAAGATGGCGGCTGGTCATCATGTGACCCACAGCCAGATAGCTGCTGCTGATCACATGAGGGACCACAAGGGGCGACCGTTGATCCTGAGACCCACTGCAAGATGGCGGTGCCCTGTCACATGGTGGAGGGCCGCAAGATGGCAGCTGTCCTCCATGCAAGCTGCAGCAACATGGCTACTGGCAAACATGTGGCCTGCCAGAAGGCTGAAGTGCCCGAGACTGTGGATGGTAAACTCGTGGAGAAAACGACCATGCAGGGGAAGGGGACAAAAAAACCTCTAACAGAACAGACAGCTTGAGTTGGGGGCATTGAGAAGTTGGAGACTGGGGAGAGATGCTAAGGGAAGGATTAGAGGCTGCTGTGGTGAGGAAGAAGTAGAGGATGGCACAGGGGGCAAAGAAACCTCTGGCTGAGAAGGCTGTGGGGTTTGATATGAGAGATGCAGGGGAGGAGCCATAAAGACAGGAGCTGCATCGTCTAAGGAGGTCTGGTGGGGAGGGAGAGATCCTGAAGGAGCAGAGTGAGTCAGAAGTATTTGAGCCATCACAGAAGACAGAGTGAGAGAAAGACATGTCCTTAAAGTGAAAAAGGCCTAAAGATGAAGGGTTTCTGCCAACTTGCCACCATTGTAACAAAAGCATAAATAAAAGATCAGCTTTTTGGTTTTTATAGCCTTTAGGCCAAGAGCACCAAGGTTATGAACCAGGCACCCCAGAAGTGTGTTTTTCAGGGGACAGGAAGTGGTCCCCATGACCGAATTATAAGTAAGCTGAGAGAACAACTTTGCCTCCGGATGTAAGAACTTAAACTCCCCCCAGGGAATGTAGAAGCTGTCCTGGGTCACACTTAATAAAAGAGATTGTCACCTATTTTGAAAGTATGACATGGAAAGTCCCAAAACCCATTCTCCTCAGCAGGGTCACCGAAGAGTGCTGCAGGGTCCCAGGGAAAAAAATTATCAGTCTTGCCTCAAGCCATATGGCTTAAGGAGCATGAAAACTGGTATCCCTGTTTGGGGAAGGCAGGATGGATTTTCTGTTGCAAGCTTGCTAAAGAATGGAAACAAAACCCCAGACAGCTAGCAACTCACCTGTGTTCAGTGAGGAAGGTTACTGTTGCATCTTGTAATCCACAAATGAGCCCCAAACTCGAGTTCAAAAATGGGACAAAATATGTTTTTTTTTTTGTTTTTTTTTTTTTTTTTTTTTTTTAAAAAGGAGCATTGATTTATTTTATCCTGGGCCTGGAGACACAGTGCAGTTGGAATTTTCAAAAGCTGTGTGTCCCCTCAAAACTTTCCAACCTTTTTGTAGATATCACAGTTTACAAAGTAAGGGGTTGTGGACATGGATCAGGAAATCTGCTAAGGAAATATTTCCCTCAGCAGAGGACAGAGTAGTCTAGCAGTAATTAACAATCCTTTGTCAGTTATTTTAGCACCACATCTGTTATTTGTAGAGGGCAACTATGGTTAACATATCAATTAGGTTAGGTTCCCAGGGATTTACAATTCTTTATAGAGGGGAGCATTGATTAACATATTACATCACCCAGTGGGGGGGAAAATGCATACAGAACAGTACAGTGGCACTACAGGTACTTTGGCATAACACAAATATAATGAAGCTCTTTTTGCTAGTGTACAGCATTGCATGCAGATTGGTGGTGGCAAGTAAACAGTCCCAGAGGAAGAAAAAGGTGATTCTTTGGCACTGGGGCTCAAACTGGGAGGGATTCCTGGGAGCCACTCACTCTGCCATGTGTTGCCACTCACTCGGCAACATTATGAAAGAGTTTTTGGTGCAATGAAACAGAGACTATAAAGTAAAAACAGTCTTTATTCCAAGGATGTGGAGACAAGTCCATGACCACCAGCAGCAGCCTGGCTTTCTCGGCCGGAAATGTGGGACATGAGATTTACATATAACCGGGGGTGATGCTTAGGGCAGGGATTGATGAGGCACATGGAGCTGATTGGAATTTTTCTTTGTGTACAAACAGGAAGGGGAGTTGCAATTAAGGCTGAGGAAGAAGCAGGAAGTGGTAGGTGTTTCCGCTTTGCCCTTCTGCCATGTCAGACCACCACCATAATTTCTACTAAGGCAAGTGATAGAACTGTGGGGGACCGGCAGTGGCTGAAGAGATAAGAAGTATGAAATATAAATTACCTTTATTTTGAGAATGCAGGGAGAGACACCCCCGACCCCCCAGGGTGTGGTATCTCCACCCCAGGGTTGGTGATCTCTCCGTGGAACACGTGGAGTGAGGCACATAAGTAGCCTTGACTTGGGGTGGAACCTAAGGGGGCATTAGGATGCACAGGTAGCCCATTTGTCTTTGTTTGGCACCAGAGGTAGATTCCTAAGGATGACGGAGATAGGAGCTCTTTGGCTTTACTGGCTACAGTGTCCGGTCTGGGCCAAACCCTTTCAGCAAGAACCTTTCAGAAAGAACTGGTCAAGAAAGACGAAAGCGCATCACTGTGGCAATAAATGCTAGTGCGGAAATAGAACTCAAATCAGTTAAAAATGAAATTATAGAAGAGAAGAGAATGGAAATGTTGACAATGCCAGTTTGAAACAGTGCAGAGTGGGGGCAAATTTATCCACATGCATGAAGAAAGTGATTGCAGCTAAAAGGATGAAGAGAGTCTCAAGAAAGTGAAGCCAGCTGAAACCAAGAAGTCTGTATTAATGGGCTTCCTGGCAATACTTCACAACACTGGAAGTATGAAAGACAAAATATTGTGAGCTGGCCTAAAAGGAGTGAGACATAGGATGTCTCAGAGTAGAACTGGATATATTTTAATTTCCTGAAACTGCTTCTCAAAAAAGACTGAGAGCTTTTCAAAGCTCTCTCCTTTTTTCCAATTAAAACATTCTGTTTGTGAATGTTTTCCACACCAGTGATGCTCTTTGGTGTGCCTTTCCCATCTTCATTGGCATTTTAGGTCTTCCTAGCTAAGAGTATGTTCCTGAAAAGTCTATCTCTAAATCTGGATAAAATGTTAAACTTCTGTTTGGTATAGGCCCACCCTCAATTATGCAAGGAAAATTTTTTAATTTTCTTTGACCAAGTGAAATTGTAGGATCATCATTTTGCTCCATGAATGTCAGTTTAGTCAGGATTTCTCATAGAATCAACTTGTAGTCACTCACATCCTCCACACCCAGGCTCTTGGCATGCCTGGGCTACATTAGTGCTTCCTGCCAAAATGGTGTGCATATTTGCCATATCAATTGTATGTCTACCAAAGATAAATATACTGGAAGAAAGCATAGGTAAACTGCTATTGCAGAAAATTCTAGGTGGAGAAAGTGAACATAACATTTAAGTCATCATCTGTGTTGGTTAAAATTGGTGAAGTCTGCAGTGTAACAATGAGAGCTTTGTGAAAAGTGTCAATGTATGTTCTCTATTAATATGGGCATCAACCTGAGGGGTTGCGGCTGGGAAGCTGTTTTCTTAAGCCATGAAACAGCTTCAAAAAGATTTATGAAGTCTCAAGGTGCAGTTTAATGGGAATACTAATTGTTAAGTTCTTCATTCTGAAATTAGAAGTTCTATTTTTGAAACTACGTGGAGCACATTGCTTTGTTACTCCACCTTAAGGTGGAAAAAGAATATCTGGTTTCTCAATTGTCTCCTGCTTCTGGGCACGCACTCCCCAAGAGGTCCTGTCTATGCTTGCTGATAATGAGTATAGGTGACCGTGAACCCTTATCTGATGCAGTCAGGGCAAACTAAATAAAAGAAGCACTACCGAGTATGGCCCTGAGGCTGGTCTGCAATCAAAGACTCTTTGTTCCTTGGAGACCAGTGACCCATGGCTGTCTCATCAGTCCAATCTCCCTAGAAAAGCATTTCCAGGTTCCTCACCCTACCTTCTGAGAATTCGGCTGGGTCTGAGACACACCTTCTCTCAGGGGCCAGGTCCTCACAATGGAGCTTTCTGTGCTGAGAAATAGCTGCTATATCACTTTAGCAGGGAGCAGTAAACCTGGCTCACACTCCAATGTACAGTCAACTCACACAGTGATTTTACAGTGGTTTATATAACTGTATGGGTAGCTATGATTATATGAAGGTACAGCCAGGTCTTTCTCATCTGTGTGTCCTAATACCTAATAGTCAGTACCTGCCATAAAAAACCTCTCAAAATGTATTTTACTAAACTATAGGTTTTTGTTTATTATTTTCCAAGAAGGGTCTTTACAATTAACTTTTGATCTTCTTCATGGCCAATGCAAGTTCTTTGAGAACTGGTTATGGTTAGTAAGCAAAAGTAATTGATTGAGTGTGTACCACAGTTATTTTAATATTTGGAGGGTTCACAGCTTGTCCGTGTTTCTTGCTGTCCCAAGTTCTGTCCAAAACAGATTCCTGGCTTCTACAGTAGGTTTCACTCAAGTTACAAGGTGATCAGACAAAAATGAAAGTGGCCACTGTAAATAAGCTCTTTCTTTTCCAAATGCTGAAGCAAAAGCATTTGAAATTTTGCCCTGAGAAATTATCTTCTAAATATACGCAGATGGAGACATTCAGCAACTATGAATAAGCTTATTATTCATTTCCTTATTTGTGATTTCATAGTGATGAGAAATAGATTGGTGGTTCCTTTACATTAATAAGAGAGGCCTTATTTTTAAAAATCGAGGCAAGCATGAGGTTGTGAGTTCAAGTTCCAGTATGAAAACAAAATGAAAAATAAAATGGCAAAATTGAGTTGTAAATTTCTTTGAAAAGTTAACTTTATACTCATGTTATATGTTAACAGTCTTAAAGACCTGTTATTAATTTGCTATGGCTCGAATTTTCATAAACTATATAAAAGTCTACAACTGGTGTTAATCAATAGAACATGGAACATTTGTATAATTTTCCATGACTAGAGACAGGATCATCTCAAGTTTCAATGGTATGATCGATACCACAGACTTAGTATCATATTGCTGGCAACCAGGTGGCCTCTAATTCCACCAATGAATTCATTTATGTAAAAGATTATATTTTATTATTGTACACTCTCAGATTCTGAGGAATTGGCCTTTTGCAGTGGAGGATAGCTCAAGAATATCCGTACCCCAAATGGATTACAAAGAAAAACCCAAAAACCCCTACACAGGATATATTTTCCATGGCTTTGGACAAAGATGAAGTAATTCTATCACAGAGACCATTAGTTTATAGTTTTCCAGACTGAATGGAAGAACAAATTATCAGATATAAGAAACACAATGAGTTCTGAATAACACAAATAAAAAATGAACACCTAGACATATCACGGTGAATCTACAAAATGCCAAAGACCGAAAAAATTTTAAAAACCAAAAAGCGTGACAATACTTTTTTCCAAAACAATGTCCAGTGGTCATTTAATATTTCAGCAGCAGAAGTATCATAAGCAAAGCATAACAACCTCAGATCTTGGATTCCTTTAGTAAAACTATCTTTCAAAAGTGGGCAAGAAAAGCAATATATTTTTTGAAGAATTTTAGGACAGATTTAGGTTCACACTAGAGTTGAATACAAAGTAGATTCCATCCCTTTCCACTATCACATGTACGTCTCCCCACCTCCATCATCTACATCCAGCAGCAGAATGATATATTTCTTTCTTTCTTTCCTTATTTTAAAGTGGATAAAAAACAAAGAAGATAAAACAATGAAACCAATCAGAACAAACCAGTATAAGTGACAGATGACTTCAAAACAATATGAAATCAATGATAGTTATCATAATGCCTCTTGCTGTCCTCAAAATAGCTGCAGATACCCTCAGACGTAGTGAAAATCAAACAGAATAGAACCAACAGAAACAAAACAATGAATGCAATAAAGGACTTCAAAACAAGACAATAGTAAATTCAAACTGGCTACTGTAATGTATCTTGCTATCTTTGAAGTAGCTGTTCATGCCATCTGATATAACAAAATCAAACAAAACAAAACCCCAACCCAACAAAACAAGGAAAATGATATAGGACTTCAAAACAAGACAATAAGGAATTACTAATTACTAACGGCTACCACCCTCAGAAAGAGATCCCTGCTAGGTGCCACATGACATACCACCATCCTCTGAATAGATGATCAGAACATTGACCCTAGACAAAAACATCCCAATTATCAAATTGCATTTCACCTCAATTGCTATCAGCACAGCCTGTGTTTCTCTGGATCATCTGATTGCTTATGGGGGTGGGGGATTGGCTCTTCTTGTTTGCCAGCTTATGTGTTGGAAGAGGCTTGAGTCTGGCTGTCCTCACTCTGGTGGCAGCCTGCACGTGGCACTGGTTCACAGGGAGGGCTTGCTTCTTGGTAAGGCTTTGTTCTGTCACCCCGCAGTCTATGAATGAGAATGGTATATTTCTTTTTTTCCCGGTACCAGGGATCAAACTCATGACCACGAGCTTGCAAGGGAGGCACTTATGCCATTGAGCTAAATCCCCAGGCCCCAGAGAATGGTATATTTCTTAAAGTTGATGAATGTGTGTTGACACATCACTAGAGTTCCTAAAATCAGTTATGAGCCATTTTTGGTGTCACATTCTATAGGCTTTGACAAATGTACTCATATAATGACAAGTATAAACAACAGCAGTTTCACTGTCTTATATATTCTCCATGATCCATCTATTCAGTCTTCCCTTCCCCAGAACCCCTGGCTGTGGGTGATGTTTTACTGTCTCCATAATTTTGCCTTTCCAGAATGTCAGATACTTAAAATCATACACTATGTATCCTTTTCACATTGGTCTCTTTCACTAGAAATTTGCATTTAAGTTTTCCCCATGTCCTTTCCTGTCTTGATAGCTCACACTTTTCCAGTGCAGAATGATATTCTATTGTCTGGGTATACTACAGCTTATTTTATCCATTCACCTACTGAAGGATATCTTGATTTCTTACAGGTTTTGACAAATATGAATAAAGCTGCCATAAACTGTCCTGGTTTTTGGTGGACATAAGCTTTAATTCCTAAATACCAAGGATCCTTTTGATCCTATGTCTAAAATATGTACAGTTTTGAAAGAAATTGTCAAACTGCCCCCAAGGTGTCTGTGCCACATCGTATCCAATAGCACCAACTGAATGTTTCTGTTGATTGACATCTTCACAGCACTTGGTGTTGTCAGTGTTCTAGATTTTGGCCATTCTAAAACATTTACAACAGTAGATTTTTAAATTTGCATTCCCTTGATAGCATATCATGTGGAGGATATACCGTTTAGCAATATCTATCAGTTATCTATCTATCTATCTATCTATATCCCATTTGATTGCATGTTCCTTAGTTCTTTGGCCCTGTGTACAGGTGCTGAAGGTAGTGGTACTGAGGATTGAACCCAGGGAGCACTAAACTGCCTCCTCAACACTGCATTTTATTCTGAGATAGAGTCCTGCTAAATTTCCCAGGATGGGCTCAAATTTGCAATCCTTCTGCTTTACCCTCCATATCTGGGATCACAGTTATGTATATTTCTTATAGTTGATGGGTGTATGTTGACACACCTCTAGAACTCTCTAGAATGTGTCACACCATGAATGGCTCTTAATTGAACCTAGCAATCCTAGTGATGTGTCAGCACACATCCATCAACTTTAAGGAACATACTATTCCCATGAAAGAGTCTCCATTCCTTGTTCTGTGGCCCATTTTTACACTGGGCTACTAATTTTCTTTCATTGAGTTTTAAGAGTTATTTGTAGGAATCTTTTACAAAGATGTCTTTTGCAAAGATTGTCTCTCACTCTATGACTTGTCTTGTCATTCATTTGATATTGTCTTTTACAGAGCAGAAATAGTTATAATGAAATCCAATTCATCAATTATTTCTTTTATTGAGTATGCTTTTCTTATAGTATCTAAAAGTGATACTATACAAAGTCTAGGGTTTCTATTATACTATCTTCTGAGAGTTTTATATTTTTGTATCTTTCATTTAGATCTATGATTTATTTTGAGTTTGGGTTCATGAATGATGCAAGATTATATCTAGATTATTTTTGTGCTTTGACATGTGACATTTTGTGCTTTGGTTGTTCTAGCAGCATTTGATGAAAAGTCTATCATTTGTCCACTGAGTTGTCTTTGCTCCTTTGTCTGTACCAGCAGACTGCACTTGTGTGGTGTATTTCTCCCTTCACTTCCACTGATGGAGTATTTGATTAAATACATATTGTCTTAATTACTGCAGCTTTATAATAAGTCTTGCAGTAGGATAACATCTGTCCCCTGACTTCACTTTTCTCTTTCAATGTTGTGTTCACTACTCTAGGTCTTTGGCCTCTACACATGAACTTTACAATTAGATTTCAGTATCTACAAACAATTTCCGAGATTGTCATTTTGGATTGTGTTGAATCTATGAATCAAAATGACAAGAATTGACATCATGATAATGTTGTTTTCCAACCTTAGAACATGGAATATCTATCTATCTATCTATCATCTATCTATCTATCTACCATTTAGTTCTTTTTTCATTGCAGTTTAACAGTTTTTTCATATAGATTCTGTAGTATTTTTGTTAACTTTCTGTTTTTAGAGTGCTGATGTAAATTTTATTGTTTTTAATTTCAAATTAAACTTGTTCTCTGAGGAAGTAACTGACTTTGGTGTATTACCCTTCTATCCTTCCACCCCACTGCCGTTATTTACTAGTTCCAATTTTGTTCTTTATTCCTTCAAGTTTTTTGCACAGACAATTATGTCATTAGCAAATGCAGGCAGTTTGTTTCTTCTTTCCTTTCTATACCTCTTCTTTTTCTTTCTTGTGTTATTGTATTAGCAAGAATTTTCAGTACAATATTGACGAGGAGTGGTGAGAGGAGATATCTTTACCTTGTTCCTTATGTTAGCAGGAAAGCCCTCAGCTTCTCAAGCACTGTCTCAAAAAACAAAATCTGAGATTGATACCAATGGACCTATACCAAGATTTTTTAAACAAAAGTCTTGTTTACATTACAAATGAAAGAATTTATTATTTTTATTGGTTTATGCAACTTTGTTTTGTTTTACTCCTTTACTGACATTATGATGACAGTTCAAATATCCTTGTTTTTCATTTCTTATGTACCTTTCAAAAAATTTAAACACTATTTCATTGAAACATATTGATACATGGTAAAATGCACAAATACTAGGTGTATAACTTAATGTCTATCCAGACATACCCATTAATAAAATTTAGGCAATGTAGGTATACTAATACATATAAAATATACTTTAAAGATAAAAATATTACCAGGTTTTGTGGGCTAAAATGACTGTCAACCCAAACCAAGAAAAATACAGATGAAATATCTATGCCAATAAAAATCATAGCAAAAATATTCACAAACTGAATCACATCATGTACATCATGCTCAAGTTGAGTTTATGCCAGGAATGCTAGTTGATTAAATGTTCTCAAGTCTATTACTCTAATACTAACATAACAGTCTATGAAAAAAGAACATAATTATCTCAACATATAAGCTGTTCTGGAGAAAGTTATAAAATTTTATTGGGAATACATTGTAAAATTGTCAAGTTGGAATAAAGTTTTAAATGTGAGAGGCAAAACTTTAAAACTTTTAGAAGAAAATAAAAGGAAATATATTACCTCAGAATAAGTAAGAATTTCTTTTAGCAACATCTAAACTATGGGCCGGGGATTTAGTTCAGCAGCACCTGCCTGGCAAGCACAAAGTTCTGAGTTAAATTCCCAATATAATTTTTTTAAAAAGACATAAACCAAATCATAAAAAGTTTGATACTCTGTACAAAATGGAAATGAATAATTGTGTTCCTCAACAAATGCAATAAAACCATAAACTATGCCAGATACAATGGCTCACACCTGTAATCCCAACACTCTGGAGGCTGAGGCAGGAAGATCACTGCAAGTTAGAGGCCAGTCTGGGGTACATAGTGAATTCATGGCCAGCCTGAACTGTTACACAGTGAGACTCTATCTCAAAAAAAAAGAGGAGGACCATAAATTGTGAGGGAATTATTTATGACATATATGAGATTTGTTTCCAGAATGATACAGAATTCAAAACAATTTAAATCAAAGTGACAGTAAGCAGGACTAGTAATAGAGACATATGAAATAAAACACTGAAACCACATAAAGTACTGCTTTATACCAACCACTCTGGCAATAATTAAAAGAACTAAAAACTGAACATTGCCAGGTATTAGAGAGAGTCTCAAGCACTCGTGGACTGCAAGTGAAAGCATAAATTAATATTCCAGAAAACAAGTTAGGATTATGTCAGAGTTAAAGATCATGTCCACTGACTTATCGAGATAAACCTAGATAACCCTTTGCATAGAGACCTGGAGATGTACAAAAACGTTGCAGACTGCCATGTTTGTAAATAAGCAAATAACGCAAGAAAAATTAGTGTCCATCTACAACAAAAAGAAGTCTGTAAATGACAGCATATCCCTAGAGTACTCTACAGAGATGAAAAAAATGAATAAACTCTTGCTACATGATTCAATACTATAAACTTCATGCCTGTAATCTCAGCAGCCCGGAGGCTGAGGTAGAAAGATCAGTCTGAGGCCAGCCTAGGTTACCTAATGAGGTCAAAGCCAGCCTGGAAGACACAGTAAGACCAGCCTTGTGTCAAAAATAAGCTAATTAACTAAATAAAATAAATCCTGTGTAAATTTAAGTTATACAACACCTTGTTGTGTTTCATATATACAATAGATGGTAACATGGTTTTAGGTGAAAATTCAACATGTCTACGATCTTGCATAGTAACCTATTTTTATCTGTTTTTGTTGCTGGTACAGCTGAAATATATTCATTTAGTAGGAATCCTAAATACTAGACCATTCCATTACCTGTGTTGCTCATATTGTACATTAAAACTGTTGACTGGTTTATCCAATATTTCTGCCAGTTTATATCCTCTGACCCATCTCTCTCTTTTCCCTTCCTCTTGTACTCCACTCCTAGAAACCACTTTTTTACTCTTCATCTCCTTATTCTTAACATTTTTCTCCTGTTAGGATAATGTCCTCCAGGTTTATACAGCAAGGTCTCCTTTTTTAAGGCTGCATAGTATTGTGGTATCTATACCTATGTCTCCCAGTTTCTTCATCTGTTCACCTGATGACTGACATTTAAATTGTTACATATATTAGCTATTGTGAATAATACTGTAATGAAAGTGGGAGTGCAGAAATCCTCCTGAGCTGATAGCTTCATTTCTTTGGTTATACACCCAGAAGAGGGATTGGTAAGTCATATGGTAGTCCTATTTTTGCATGTGAAACAAACTTAACATTAATACATGACCATGGGAGAGTTGTTACAGAAATAATAAGATCATTTGATTCTTACAATTGAATTTGCAAAAATACATATTTAGAGCTATGTGTATTTAAATTAATTTCCAGTGTTAAGTGTAATAATGGAGGGAAGGTTAGAACTTATAATTCGTATGATTCCATCTGTACCATTTTCCATAATGGCTGTACCAATCCCCAGCAATATCACAGGGCTCCCTTTTCTTCAATGCCTCTCTCATGTTTGTTTCCTTTTCACTTTGTGTAAATAGTCACCCTGATTAGTTCAAGGCAGTATCTCATGGTGGTTTAGGTTTGCTTTTCCCTCATTAATGATGTTGTGCACATTTTCATATGAAGGTTGGAAATTGTTACTTTTTTTGTTGTTGGATTGAATCTTGGACCTTGTGCATGTGGTTGTACTTTTCTCAGTACTGAAATAAAATATCTGACACCCAAAGTTAAAGGAGGAAAAGTTCACTGTAACTCACAGTTTGTAGAGGTTTCAGTTCATAGTTTGCTGGCTGCCAGGCAGGGTGGCATGGCAGAGGGGCATTGCAGAGAAGACACAGCTTATGAAAGGATAAATGCAGCAAATCAGCAAAGAAATAGCTGCAAGAGACACCAGCAATCCTTTTCCCCCTTATATCTTATCTAGGCTACACTCCTTTAGGACAGGTAGCACTTATATCCAGGATGGAGCAACATTAATCATAACATTGCATCATGAATTAATCCTGGTGTCACATCCTTGATCCCATTGTCACACATCCTACATCCAACCACCTCTGAAAGCCCCACTTATGAGCACATGAGACTTGGGGGGACATCTAGATAAAAGGTAAAACACATGCTAGGCATGTGCTCTACAATTGAGGTATATCCCAGCTCCTACAAATGTGTATTCAAGGTCTTTGGCCATTATTTATAACAGATTATTTTCTTTTATACTGTTAATTAGTATGACTTCTTTATAAATTAATTATGAAGCCTTTATTAGGTATTTAGCTTGCAGATTTTTTTCAACTATACATCTCTCTCTCTCCATATCTTTCTTTCTTTTTCTTTCTTTTCTTTCTTTCTTTCTTTCTTTCTTTCTCTCTTTCTTCCTTCCTTCTTTGCTAGAAAGAAGGTCTTCAACTTGATGTAGTCCCACTTATATATTTTTGCTTTCACAGCCTGAACTTTTGCTGTAGTATCCCAAAACATCCATTGCCAAAGCCAGTGTCTAAGAGCAGCTCCTCTGTGTTCTCTTCTCAGAGTCTTATTATTTCAGGTCATATCTTTAGGGCTTTCATTCATTTAAAGTTGAATCTTGTATGGGTGTAAAATAGAGGTCCAATTTCAATCCTTTGCATGTGGCAATCCAGTTTTCCCAGCAGGGTGGATTGAAGAGACCATCCTTTCTCCATGCTGTTCCCTTGGTGCTCTCACCAAAATTTAGCAGACCACACATTTGGATTCATTGCTGGGCTTTCTACTCTGTTCCACTGCTCTATGTGTCTGTTTTTGCACCAGCACCATTCTCTTTTAATCCTTTGTAATAATTTTAAATTCGGGAATAGGATGCCTCCAACTTCTTTATTTTTATTTTTCTAAGATAATTATTTTGAGTAAAAATGAGTTTAAAAGAAAACACCATTACTTCATGTAAACAAAGTTCAAAATTATATAAAACTAAGAAGTTGATGTTTGAGGATGTACAGCTTAATGAAAAAAAAATATAGAAAAGCCAGAGAACAATGCATTTAAAATTCAGGCAAATTGTTAGCAATTTAAGAAGGAATATTGGGATTACATTCATATCTACTCCTCCCAAAGCTCCACTGCCCAGCAGGCAGCTCAGGAACTTGCAAACTGGAAACTAAAAAGGTATTAAACTGGTGTGCTGGATTTCACTGGTTTTCCTTTTATGTTATTTCTTGAATTCACAAAATAAGTTCAACCCACTGTACAGTTACTCTAGAAATAAAAGATAATCTTGTTAGCAATTCACTGATGTCTTTTCACCGCCTTTGTGCAGACCTGCAAACCTTCTAGTTCCTTTAGCAACTAAAGGTGCAAGAACAGCTGGCTTGAAGAGTCAATAACACCTTTACCAACCTGCCTCTCTGAAACTTTCTGAGGATGAAAGAGAAATCAAGTGTCTTTAGAAACTGATGAACTGACTAAGACCCTATATTTGATGAATCCAACTCTTAATTTGGATTAACCTATCCATCATCATAGTCATAATTTGCATAAATTATGCAGTATCCTTCCTTCGGTAGTTGTACGTTAGTATAGTAACTGAAATCACATAACCTGTTTTACATGTACAGAATTCCTAAATTTAACTATGAGGTGAAGACTTCTGATTGGGAGTCCGTGGTACAGTATACAGCTGCAATCTGAATCTCCTTTTGTTGAAGTGGATATTGACCTCATGCTCACTCTTTACAGTGTCTCCCTTTTCAGGAACAGTAACTCTGTAAGGGGAAGCTGGTTTCTCAGTCAGAGTTGAGGATTTGCACTTCCGATAAAAATGCTTTGGGATTTAATCCTAAGAAAATAAACAGAACTCAAAAGTGTGCCAAGCAAAATAAGCTACTCCTTTGGATCTTGCAGTGCTTGGGATAGTTAGTGTCAGGCAGGTAATAGAAAGAGAAAAGAAAAACGGAGACAGAAACCAGTTCATTTGAACCCACTTTAACTGATCTACTATGAAGCTTAGAAACACTAGAGAAAAACCAGAACCAGGCAGGCAAGATTAGATATTTTGTCTTGTTCTTTGCCACTTCTTTGGTAGAAGTAGACAAGCTCTTTGAAACATGCAAATTAATTCCTTTGTGTAACTGAATACTTATAGTTAATAATTAATGTAACCATTTATTTTAAAAGTGCACCACACCCATTTCTGCAAAGGCCTGAGGCAGTTTACATATTGACTTGTAGTTCAAAGGCACACAATTATGTTAAATGCTAAATGACAATAGACTGTGGGCAACACAGGGGCTGGTGCCCTCAAGGACCAGCTTCTGAATGGCTCCCTGCTCTGAATGCCTCCTCTCTACATCCAAACTGGTGGCTGCTTGCCCTTGAATATTTCTCTTAACCACAACAGCGGGCTAGGCTTGTCTGGCAGAAGCAGCCGTCAGTACCATGTAAGTTTTGAGTGAGAACTTTGAGGCTTAACTGCCTGGGCTGAAGTTATGACTACGCAAGTTAGGCAAGTTATTAACTGTCTCAGAGCTTTAGTTTCCTCCTTTGTAAAATGGGGGATAATTACACGTCTTACCTCATAGGTGAGAATTACATGGGTTTCATACATATAAGCACTTGGAACAGAACTTGGTACACAGCTAGTGCAAAATACTGAATGACTAAGTGCTATTATTTAGTGCTAAATTCAATATACCTCAAATATGTGAAAGTTCTTTCATTGAAACATATGCCTCTCAGATTTATGCTCATCCATCTGGTATTATCAAGAGACACTGGAAAGTGGCTTATATTTTTTTGCCGCCTACCTCCTATGTGCCATAACCTGTGTCTTCAATGTGTAATACTTAGTGTCTTGACTTCTTCAGCTCCATAAACTTTCACCTCTGCACAGACAGTAGCAATGGATCCCTTCCCTTTATCACTAGCTAGAACTATACCATTTCTAGAATCTTCACCCACACTGTTTGCCTTTCTAACAGTCATCGCCCCTTTGCTTTTATGATCCTCCTTACTCTAATTACACATATGTATCATCCAGAAGTGTGAATGAAGTTCTGTCCTATGGCTCACGTTGGTTTGCTTCCTTTTATGGCCCGCTGTGGTTCAGCACCTGTCTCTTTAAACAATACCTTCAAATTCTCACTCTTCAAGTTTCCTTGTCCTTTTATGAGATCCAAAATAGATCAATCCGTCTTTCTTTACTCCTAAAATCACACCCAGGAAGTCACTGGACCACGTGCTCTGGAGCCATTAGTTCATTATCTCTGTCCTAAGCTGAGCTCTTAACATACAATCTGTAAGCACAGCATGCCCTTCACTAGCTCTGAATTTCTTTGCAATTTTTTCCTATTATCCTCTCATCTCTCATATTTGCTTACCAAGATCTATGTAAATCATTTCCTGAATATATTTGGTATCTAAATGCCCATCTTACTTATTTTCTGCTTTTCATCGATTCTACTGGTGGAAAAAAATATTCTCTCTATTGTCAAAGTGATATTTCTAAAGTACCATCACGTGTAGCACATGTTAATATCCTGCTTTCTGAATCAGTCTCATCCATAGCTTGGCCAAAGCCTTTTGTACAAAGCCTCTGATCACCTTTATCAGATTCCCTTCCCAATTTCAATAAACCCCCTATTTGTACTTCTTTAAGTGAGCTACATTCTCTCGTACCTCATGGGCTCCTTACCTTTGCAAAGATTGCTCTTTTTCACTGATATACCTGAATAAAGCCTGCTGCTTTGGGGGTATTCTGTTCAATGGCCGCTTCTTGTCTGTTCTGGCGTACCCTCTCACAGATCCTTTGCTCAGAACTCACTACTGGATGTGTGTTTGTGTTTGCTCCTCTAGAGGGCAAATCTGTATTCATGTGCCTACCACACTCGCCAGCAGCTGGCACCAGGATATGGTTAGAATTAATGAGTATGCTAGGATGTCTCAATTTCATATAATAATACAATAAAAACTGTAATAGTACATCATCTCATATGTCTACCTGGAACAGAGATTTTAAAAATCGTGGAGGCAGTTTTGATAGGGTCTGTATTGAGCTCAAGGTCTTATGTAACTAACTGAGCAGAACCGAGAATTGGATGGGTAACTACCACTTACTGAACAGCACTGACAGCCCAATCTCATGGTAGGCTTTCTTCTCACTCCCCTCCTGGCAGCAAAAAGGCTTTAGTGCTAGGTATCATATCCTTATAGAGCAACACTTAAAGAGTCCGAGAAAGTTTGTTTCTCCTTACATTTCCTTGTTAAAGAAGCCACAGAAATACTTTTCTAGGTGGGCATGGTGGCACCACCTGTAATTCAAGCACTCCTACAGATCCTGTCTCAAAACAACAACAAAAAAAATACTTTTCTAAAACCCTGACGGCTCTCCCTCATTACCAGAAATTCCAACCAATTTCATTGTCCAAAGCCATGGCATATGCCAAGTGCCTAAAGTGGTCACCAGCATGGGAGTGGGAGCATCACTCTGGCTTAGACCAGTGAGGATATGTCCAAGTCATTCAGGATAAGGAACACTGGGGAGAAATTATTGTCCCACCATCAGATGAAGAAAGACATGGTTGTTGGGTATGTAACCAGATGTCTCTGCTAAAATAAGTGTTATAACAGAGGAAGTGTTAGATTTAGTTAGACATGTCTTAGATTCCCATTTTGGCTATTTCCTGGTTGCATGACTTTGAACAATTTACTTATCCTCCATGTAATTGATTTCCTTGTATTAAATAGAATCACAAAATTCTAACTTTTAAGGTTATTGTGAAGATTAAATAAGATAACATCTATAAAGTTGCTAACCCACAATAGATATTAATTTAAAAATATTTAAAAATATTTTGGACATCTGCTATGTATGAGGCTCTGTGCCAGGGAAAAGTAGCAACAGATATGATGGCTCCCTTCATATAAATTTTAACAATAAATGTTAGATTTAAAAATTTTCTAACTTTATGAGAATTTAAGAAGCATTGGTTATTCTGACAACCACTTAAAAACAGTTTTTGAAACCGGGAAACTCAGCTGGTGGCTGCAGTGAGTCCGAGCCCCAGGAGACTTTAAGATCATCTCTTCTGGAGCTCAAGGACCTGCCCAGAGCCCAGCCACACTAGACAAGCCTTGGGAGGTTTTGTGGACCAACTATATTATGCCCAGTGACCATCTTCAATTACGGGATTTGAGAGCAGGTGAAGTGAGTTCCAGGGCATTGGTCTTCAACAGGGGGAAGATTTAGCCCATCATCCACAGCGTTAGGTGCCTAGAACACTACCTGGAACACTGAAAGTGGCACAAGAGGGCCTGAAGGCCTAACTGGTCCAGGCTCAGCAACTTCCATTCAGTCCCAGGAGCCTAGGGCACAGGAGACGATTTCCAGCACATCCAGGGGAAGCCTTGGAACAACACATGAAACACAGAAATATAGGAAAATGATAAAGCGAAAGACCAAATTGCAATCTCAAACCTCCAGCGCATCCCAAGAAAACTCAGAAGCTATGTATGTAGAAGAAAATATATGCCATACACCTGAAATATTTGAAAAAATAACAACTGAAATAAAGAAGCAAGTCTGGAAAGCTTTAAAGGAATTCAAACAAGATATAATCTCCCAGGTAAAAGAATAAATGATAAAAGAAATGAAAGAGATGCTAAACATATCTAAAGAAGACACAGTTTAAAAACTGTAGGAACTAAACAAAGAGGTAGAATCCCTGGGTGAACAATATAAGAAACAAACATAATACATAAAGCAGATGCAAATAGATATACAGGAAATCAAAAATTCCACAGAAAGCTATAAAAACCACCTCAGTGAAAGTGAAGATAGCATTTCAGACCTCGAAGACAAGATTACAGCTAGTGAACAGGAAAGGAAAAATCTTTTTAAAATAACAAGGAATCAGGAAATAACAATTCAACAGCTGCAAGATGATGCAAAGACAAACAACATATGATTGATAGGGACAAATGAAAAAAGAAGGGGACAACATAAAGGATGTTGAGAGGATATTTAGAGAAGTAATAGCTGAAAATTTCCCAAACATGAGAATCGAAACTGACATCAGGATCAGTGAAGCATATAGAATTCCAAATAGCCCTAACCAAATAAAACTACACCCAGACATATAATAATCACCATCCCAGAAATCAAACATAAGAATAGAATATTAAAAGCTGTCAGAGAGAAAAGACAGATCACCTATAAGGGAAAGCCTATCAGAATCACAGCAGATTTCTCAGCACAAATAATAAAGTCAAGAAGAACATGGAGTGAAGTATTTCAGATCCTTAAAAAAATGATTTCCAACTTAGACTGATGTACTCTGAAAAACTGTCCTTCAAACTGGATGGAAAATAAGATATTTCCATGACAAAGAACAGCTGAAGAACTCATGATCCCCAAGCTAACCCTGAAAAGAATATTGAAAGACAGTTTATATACACTTGGGAAAAAAACCACTAAGAAAAGCATACAATTAAACAGAACAGAAAGATAAAGATTCAACAGCAGAAGGATAATATATCAATAATAAACCAACATATAACAGTTACAACCACTAATGTAAATGGTCTCAATGCACCAATTAAAAGAAACAGACTGGCAGAATGGATCAAGAAACAACATCCAACCACATGCTGTTTACAAGAAACCCATCTAACCCAAAAGGATACTCACAGACTGAAAGTTAAAGATGGAAAATAATACTTCTTGCAAAAGGAACCCCCCGAAAAGCGAAGGTAGCTATTTTGTTTGCAGACAATGTGAACTTTTAAACCAGTAATGACCAGAAGAGATAAAGAAGATCATTACATACTGGGTAGGGGAAAACTTCAAGAGGAAGAGATAATAATCTTAAATATGTATGCACCAAATTCTAGAGCACCCAGTTATATAAAACAAGTATTAACAGAAATGAAAAACCAAGTTAGCAGTAACACAATTATAGCAGATCTTAACACACAATTGACACCAAGGAACAGATCAACAAGACAGAAAATCAGCAACGAAATAACAGAACTGAATCACATCTGTGAATAAATGGACTTGATAGACATATACAGAGTGTTCCATCCAACCACATCAGAATATACATTCTCCTCAGCAGACTATGGGATATTGTCTAAAATAGACCATATACTAGCCCACAGAACATACTTAAATGCAAAAGAGTTGAAATTATCCCATGCACGTTATCAGATAATAGCGCCATGAAACTAGACAATAATGATAAAAGAAACTGCAAAAATCCCACAAACACATGGAAATTAAATAACACACTCTTGAACAATCAGTGGGTCACAGGGGAAATTAAAGAAGAAATTAAACAATACCTACAAGCAAACAAAAATATGAATACAACTTACCAGAATCTGTTGGATGCAATGAAAGCCGTCCTCAGAGGAAAATTTATTGCAGTGAGTTCCAACATCAGGAAAACAGAAGGAATACAAATAAATAACCTGATGCTACACCTCAAGCATCTAGAAAAAGAAGAGCAAGTCAAGCCCAAAGCCAGAAGAAGGGAGGAAATTATAAAAATCAAAGCAGAAATCAATGCAATAGAGACTAAGAGAACAATCCAGAGAATCAATGAATCAAAGAGTTGATTTTTTGAAAGAATAAATAAAATTGATAAGCTCCTACCTAACCTTATTTTAAAAAGCTCAAATTCATGCAATAAGGAATGAAAAAGGCGAAATCACTACAGACTGTGGAAATAAAGAAGATGATCAATACCCATTTCGAAAACCTCTACTCTTACAGGTTCCATAACACAGAAGAAATGGACAGATTCCTAGAAACATATGAAGTACGAAAGCTAGGTCAAGATGATGTAAAATTGCTGAATAACCCAATTTCTATTAATAAAATGGACAATATAATTAAGTACTTACCTACGAAGAGACCAGCCCAGACAGATTCTCTGAGGAATTCTACAAGAAATGCAAATGCCAACACTCCTCAAACTCTTCAATGAAATTGAAAGGGAAGCAATCCTTCCTAAGTCATTCCTGGAAGCAAATATTACTCTAGAACCAAAACCTGAGAAAGACTCCACTAAAAAAGAGAAGAATAGGCCAATCTCCCTAATGAACACAGACGCAAAAATCCTCAATAAAATATTGGCAAATAGGATAGGCAGAAAATCATCAAGAAGATTATACACCATGACCAAGTGGGATTCATCCCAGGCATGCAGGGATGGTTCAACATATGTAATTCAATAAATACAATCCACCATATTGATAAAGTCAAAAGTAAGAATCACGTGATCACTTCTATAGATGCAGAAAAAGCTTTTGATAAGGTCAAACATGCATTTATGATAAGAACCTTACAGAAAATTGTAATAGATGGTCTTTACCTCATTATAATAAAGGCCATCTATGACAAACTAACAGCCAGTATCATACTAAATAGCCAAAAACTGAAGGCCTTTATCTTAAAGTCAGGCATAAGACAAGGATGTCCCTTATCACTGCTCCTATTTAATATAGTGCTGGAAATACTAGCCAGAGCAGTTAGACAAGAGAGAGAAATAAAAAGGGGTAAAGATAGGAAAAAAGAAGATAAATTATCATTATTTGCAGATGACATGATACTCTACATAGAAGACTCCCAAAACTCCATTGAAAGACTCCTAGATATAATAAATAAATTCAGCAATGTAGCTGGATACAAAATCAGTATTCAAAAATCAATAGCATTCCTATACACTAACAACAAAATCACAGAGAGAGAAATAAGAGAAGCCACACCCTTCACACTAGCAACCAAAAATATGAAATACTTAGGAATTATTCTCACAAAAGAAGTGAAAGATCTATATAAGGAAAATTATGATGCACTGAAGAAAGAATTGAAGATGATCTCAGATAATGGAAAGACATCCCTTGCTCATGGATAGGAAGAATAAATATTGTGAAAATGGCCATTCTCCCAAAACTGTTATACAGATTCAATGCAATCCCAATAAAAATACCATCAACATACCTCATAGTTCTAAAGAAATCACTCCTCAAATTCATCTGGAACCAGAAGAGACCTAGAATAGCAAAGACAGTTCTAAGCAGCAAAGGCAAGTCAGGAGGCATCACAATCCCTGACTTCAAGTTATACTACAAAGCAACTGTAGTAAAATCAACATGGTACTGGAATAAAAACAGAGCTGAAGGTCAATGGAATACATTAGAAGATACAACCACAACTACAAACACACTCAACCACCTTATCTTTGATAAAGGGGTCAAACATGCTGACTGGAAGAACGACAATCTCTTTAATAAATGGTGTTGGAAAAATTGGCTTTCCACATGCTGAAAACTAAGACTAGACCCATGCCTATCACCATATACTAAATTAAAATATAAATGGATCAAAGATCTGAATATTAAAACAGAAACACTAAATCTATTGGAAGACAAATTGGGTAAAAACCTTGAAGACATAGGGGTAGGTAGAGAATTGATGAACATGGGGAATATCTCCCAGAATCAATAACTGGAATCACCTCTTATTAAAAAATTTCTGCATGTCAAAAGAAATCTCCAGCATACTGAAAAGAAAACCCACAAACTGGGAAAAAATCTTAGTGAACTGTCTTTCATACAAAGGACTTCTGTCTAAAACATATAAAGTATTTTAAAAAATCAGACCCCCAAAATTCCAAAGATCCAATCCAAAAATGGGCATCTGAGATGAATACACAATTCTCAGATGAAGAAATACAAATGGCAATGTTCATCATCATTACTCACTAGAGAAATGCAAATTAAAACCACACTGAGATACCATCTCACTCCTGAAAGAATGGCCAGAATCAAGAAAACTACCAACAACAAATGCTGGAGAGGCTGTGGGAAAAAAGGAACTCTTCTGCACTGTTGGTGAGAGTGTAGACTAGTGCAACCATTGTGGAGGTCAATCTGGAGATTTCTCAAAAAGCTGGGATTGGAAGTCCCATTTTTTCCAGTTATTCCACTTCTAGGCATACTCCCAGAAGAACTGAAAACATCATATCACAGTGACATATGTGCACCCATGTTTATAGAAGCACAATTTTGTAATAGCCAGATCTTGGAAACAACCGAAGTGTCCATCAACTGAGGACTGGATAAAAAATTTGTGGTATTTTATACAATGGAGTACTACTCAGCTATAAAGAATGATCACATTGAGATATTTATAAATAAATGGGTGCCACTTGAGACCATACTCATAAGTGAAATAAATCAAACTCACATGTATAAATATCAAATAGTTTCACTAGTGTAAGGAATGGTAAGACTACATAAAATGTATGTGGTAATCATAATTCCCCACTATTTTGCTTTGAAGCCTTGTAATGTTTTCATTCATTAATTAGAATGGTTTTATCCTGGGTTGTTTGATTTTATTGTCAGTGCTGGTATGAACAGTTATTTTGAACAAAAACAAGACAATATAATAGCTAGTGCTGATTAAATATCATCTTGTTTTGAAGTTCCATCAAGCTTTTGTTCTTCTGTCTCCATTGGTCTAAACAGGTTGTATCTTATTGGATTTTATTATATGTGATATTAAACAAAAATTTTTGTAGACAAGGAGATAATATAGAATCCATTGTTCATTTTCTGTTAGTTGGTTCTAAATACCCTTTCATTCTCTTCAATGGTTTTACACTGTCATGTTATGTTTGATGTTATATTATACAAAGTTACATTCAAATATTTCAAGGAAAGAGACACTATGGTAAGTACTGTTACGTCGGGTTATCTTGTGGTGAAATACTACGTTGCTTAAATTGTTCTGTTCTGACTTGTGTTGTTATGTTGTTATATCCTCTTTTATCTTAATCTCCTTTTTAAATAAAAAAGCCAAGAAAACGGTTTTCAAAAGTATTTATGTCTTCTGAAGTTTTATATTTACTGTATGATGAATTAGAAACATTTTTATTTTGATTTATTCTGTGTATTTTATTCTGTATAAATTATTCTGATAAGAAAATGAAAAAACAAATCACAGAGTGGGAGAAAATGCCTGAAAAGGATATATCAGATAAGGGACTGCTATCCAAAATACACAAATAAATCTTAAAAATTCAACAATGATATCACCAGTAACCTGATTAAAAGTAGGCCAAAAAAAACTAATCAGACCCTTTACCAAACAAGTTTCATAGATAGAAAATAAGCACATGAAAAGATGTTACATAGAATACCTATGTTATCGGGAAGGGCTTTCTAGAACAACAAGGTCATACTGCTCTCTATGGCCAAAATCCAGAACAGACTCCACCAGATGCTTGTGAGTATGTGGGTCACCAAGAACTCACATTCAGTACCATTGAGAATACAAAGTAATATAAGTAGTACAGCCACTTTGGAAAACAGCTGGACAGTTTCCCCAACTTAGTCAACAGGATTCAACAATTATCCTCCTTGGAGTTGAGAGAGTTGAGAATTTTTGCCCACGCTAAAACCTGAACATGAATACTTTTAGAGCCTAATCCAGAATTGCTAGATCTTGGCAGTAACCAAGATGTCTTTCAGTAAATGAATGGATAAATAAACTGTTGTACATCCCCCAAACAAAATATTTTTCAGTAATAAAAATTGAGGTCTAAAAGTGGAAGAGACATAGAGAAACTATCTATTCCCATCATTAAGGTAAAGCAGCCAATCTGCAAACGTTGCATACTATATGATTCCAGCTATGTGCTATCCTGGAAAAAGCAAGGTTTTACAGAAATAAGGAGAATGAATGAGAAATCAGCAGTTTCCAGGGTCCAGGTAGCCGGAAAGGTAAGCAGTGTGCAGAAGGTTCTGAGGACTATAGAATTATTGTGTATATTACAATGGTAGATATGTTATTACATGTTTGTCCAGACCTATATAATGTAAACACAAGAGTGAACCTTAATGAGAACTGAATGTTAGATGAGCATAATGTCAATATGGGCTCACCAGTTATAACAAATGTACCAGTCTGCGGTGGGGTTTGCTGCTAAGGGAGTGTCTGCGTTTGTAGTGGCTGAGGGCATATGGCAAACTTCGGTTAACTTCTATTAGTGTGAACCTAAAACAGCTCTAAAATGCATCAAAATGAAATTATCGTGAACACTTAAATTTTTGTGAGGACTGTATATTTTGTGAGTCTCTTTACTATAAATATTATTCTGGTTGGCAGAACAAGGCTGATTGCAAGTTGCAATATTTTTTATAAATGAATGACCAATACAATTCGAGTACAATCTTGTTGCCCTAAGTATAAATCCAAATGCAATATAAGTAGTCTACTTATCTGAGCCATCATGTGGGAGCCAGAGCCCAGACAGTTTTAATTCATAGGGAAAGTTGATATTCACTAAGGGAAACAATTTGGTAATTAGAGTGACCCATTCTCAAATGGTATCTACTAAAAGCTTTTTTAAAAAAAAATACTATGGTAGAATAAGCAATATATTTCAGAAGACTTGCTAAGATTGATACCTGAAAAACAGACCTATTCATTAGTCGACTGAAAAGTTCATTAATATTTTTAAACTATTGCAAACTTTTAAGACACCATTGGCTCAGTAGCAGACTCGCTTTATCGTTTAAGGATACAAGAAGAAAAATTGCTTGAGAATAGGATTTCTTATGGTCCATTAAAAGAAAGGACAATTAGCAATATTTTTAGAAATCCAAAGCCCCAGAAAATAGAGAAGTGGGACTTTCATGGAGCTCTGCTCATGGGTTTGTCATATACCTAATCCAACTGGAATAATGTTGTAACCTACCCTGCTTATTGATTTATTTCTTGTTTGAATTTCCTTTCAGAATTTCCCACAAAGGAGCACAAGGATTTCTTCATCAGAAATTGTCTTTGTGCCTAAAATAACAACTCTAGTGGGCTGTTAAAGTTTGAAGCCCAATGTCTAGTACACCTGCAGGTTTACATCTATGTACTCCCTCACCCAGTCACTAACAGCTAAAGTGTAACTTAACAGAAAGCTGGCAGCAAACAGGGCAATTTATAGCCATAAACAAACATAAATGCTGTTTAGTGTGATCTAATATTTAAATTTAATCTTAATCACAATTTAAGGTTCACATTCAACATAAAGCAAACAGAGATGTGTAAGGGAAATTCTCAGAAGTTATAAACAGGAGCATAGACACAGAGAAAGGGTAAAATATTTGCAAACTGAGTTAACCAGTAGTTCATACTAGAGATAAAGTAGGCCATTACTCAATTTTATTAAGTTTATGAGACCAAAAAATCTTGTAATCTTTAGACTTTTAAAAATCTTGATAGAGAAACATAATATTTGTCATGATTTATATCCAGATGCCCTTGAAGAGCCTCCTGGTCTTTGGCAGGTGGGTAACATTGTGAGGGTGTTACAGCTGGCTCGGTGTTGGGAGGTAGAGTCTAAAGAGGAAGTGCCCTAGAAGGGAATATCTTCTACCTTTGTGCTCTGCTTCCTGGATGCTATGAAATGAGCAGCTTTCCTCTGTTTAGGTCTTTCCACCGTGTCTTTCTGCCTAAAAGCCACCCAACTATGGGCTAAAAACAGGAGCCAAAATAAATTTCTCCTTTAAATTGTGAATATTGGGCATTTTTCCCAGCAGTAAGAAAGGAACTAAGATTTTGGTACCAAAGAACTGAGAGCATTGCTATGATACTATCTGACTATGTTGGTTGACAAACTTTTGAAATTGATTTGCAGGAGGAGTTTGGAAAATTTTGCAGATATTGGTTGGAGAAGAAGCCCTGGAATACTATAAGCATAGCTTGATAGGTGACTCTATTCAAAGTTTAAAAGACAAGAATGCGAATACACAGGCCATCAATGAAAACCAAGCTCAGGAGGCTTCAGTTGCAAGCAAAGATTCCTTTGGAAGTTGAACTCTGGGCCACGTGTGCTAAGCTCTGGCAGAAAATTTGTGTGCATTTTGCTCATGTCTAAGACTTTAAGGACAATGGAGTAATTAATCTGACAGAACAAATTTCAAGGTAGACAGTGTTGAAGCGGTGGCATGGATATTGTCAGCAGCTTTTAGCCAGCTCTGTGCAGAGACTCAAAAGCAAATGGCACAATTCAGTGATCTAAAAAGTTTTGAATTTCACCAGAGAAGAATCTCCTAGAAATTTGTGGCCTAAAATGTTTTGGCTGAGGAGAATTTGTTCACAAAAAAATTAGCATTGAAAAGAAACCAAGTATCTTACATCAGAATAACAGAAAGGATACTTTGAGGATATCCTAGGGAATTAGCATGATCCTACACCTTGGAATGCTCTAATTTATAAAAGTGAAAGACTTTGCTTTGAGATGAAAATCTCAGGGAACCCAGCCCATTCAAGATCAACTAGCAGCTCAAATACTCAGGTCACTACAGCCATGATAAGAAAGAGCATAGCTGTTTCTGGAGCTGGTGGCAGGCCTTGTTGTCATCCACACAGTCCTGGTTTTATAGGCACATGCATTGTGAGAGTTCTGGAGTCAGGAAGGCTTCCCCCCAGATTTCAGAAGGCCCAGAAGGCTGAGCAATGAGGCTTGAACAGGCAATGCATGAAGCTGTGAGAGTAAAGCCAAAGTTACAGTAGAGACTCCAGAAAATTCAATAAGCAAGGAGCATGGAAAATCCAAGGAAAACTACAGGAATGAGCAAAGCTAGCTCAAGTGAGAGGCCATGAGGGCTACAATCTCCAACAATAATGTAGAAGTGGGACTACCCAAATCATGTTTTGCCACAGTTTGCCATGAGTTCTGGACACTGAACCACAGGATTTAATGTTTGCCCTCTTAAGTTTCAATCTTACATTAGCCCCATTGACTTCTAGCCTTTTAGTCTTCCCTTTTAGGATGGGAATATTTACACTACGCCATTATATTTTGGCAATGTTTACCTTTCTTTTTGATTTTTACATGGGTTCACAGTGAAGAGTTTGCCTTAAGTCTTAGAAGAGACTTTGGACTTGGACTTTTCATCAGTATTTAGACTGCTAAGACTTTGGCAATTTGCAAATGGACTGTTCATTTTGCATAAGGAGATATACATGAGCCTTTTGGGGATCAGGCATAGAATGTTATAGTTTATGCTCCCCAAAGCCTCATGCTCTCTTAAGCAAAGCTTGTGGAAACTAATTATGTAAGCGTTATAGCTGATTTGCTGTGAGAAGGTAGTATATAGTGAAAGGAAGTAGCTCTCAGAGTAGCTCATGATCTCTGAGAGTGTATTTCCCTTCTCAGTCCTTCTCTTCACTTTCTGTTTCCCAGCCTCCATGAGGTGAGCAAATTTCCTCTGTTACAGCCTTCCCCACACCTTTTTGCCTTAGAACTGGCCTAGTATAGACGTAAAACATGAGTCCAAGTAAACCACTGCTTCTTTAAATTGCAAGTGTCAGGGGCTTTGGTCCCAGTGGCAAGAAAGTGACATAGAGAAAACTTGAAGGAGCATACATGTTCAGCTTAATGGTTTAGCACAAAACAAGATTCAGATGACCACCACAATATCAAGAAAGAGATTACTACCTGCCACCCAGAGGATTCTTTCTTGTGTTCTCCAAAATACTATTCCCCTCCCCTCTCCCATGACAGGCAATCAGTATCCTGATTTAAGAAAAAAATTTCTTGCTAGGAGTGGTGGTGAACACATATAATTCAGCACTCTGGAAGGATAAGACAGAAGGATCACTAATTTCAGCACAGCCTGGGCAACATAGTGAGACCTTGTCTCAAAATAAAACATGACAAAAAATAAATAAAAAGGACTGGAAATATAGCTCAATGCAAAGGTCCTGGGTTCAATCCCAGTACCAGAGAGAGGAAAATCTCTCTTTTTTTTTTTATGATTTTGCTACTTCTAAGTGTGTATTCTCAAACACTAATTTAGTTTTGTCTGCTTTTTGAACTTTATATAAATGGAATCATGATACACATTCTGTTGTGCTGTCTTTCATTTTTAGCATTACATATATGAAATTCATTCATGCTGTCAAAAGACTCTCATTATGACTCTCATATATATATTCATTGGTTTGTTTTGTTCTTTGTTCTAGGAACTGAACTCAGGACCTTGTCCTTGAACTCCAGATGCTCATATCAGACAAATATATACTTTGGCCCCTGGAAAACTAGCAGGTGTTATACAAGTAGCTGCTTTCGGTATGCTGGAGCGGTAGACTCAGACTCTTGTGCTCTCATGATGTACTTAGAACAGAAATGGCTCTGGGTCTATCAGTCCCATCACCCAAGTGTGAAAAACATGTAGAGCCATATTGAGCCCACTCCAAAGGCTAAAAGCAAGTTCAGCTAATCAACAGTTTGGAGCAGAGCTGTCCGATCCAGCTGAAGTCAAGCATGAGCATGAGAATAACTGCTTATTAATAGAAGCCACTGGTTGTGGTGATTTTTGCTATTATGGTGGCAATAATTGCTTTATAGCTATAATCAGAAGAGTAAAGGTCAGGCAATTATCATGCTGATTAATAGAACAGACTTGGCACCATTTATCTCACTACATATTTATCCTATGAAACCAGTAATTCAGATTGCAAGATGTTTTTAGTGCAAGTTCTGAATTCCCAGATTATCCTGATCAGAACTCCAGGGAATTAGAAAAATAATGGTAAGAGAAAAAAAAAATAGATGCCTTTAGGCTTACTAGAGAGCAGCTAGAATTATCTATGTATTTCTTGAACCAGAGTTATATGGGGAGAGAATGGCAGAAGATTCTTTACCCCTAGTCAGGTTAGAGATGTTTGGGTTTGCTCAGAGATGCCCTATTTTGGAAGAAAGTATAGAAGGAATTAGGAAATAGGTAAGTTATGTTTTTTAACAGCCAAATATTGAGATCAATAAAACTATAACCAAGATTAAGTATAATTTTAAAGTAAAGACATATATGTAAAGAAATGGTAAATTTCCTATATTAATAATGGCACCATAAATTGGTCTAATATGCCACTCACTGTGACATATTTGGGAAAATGTGGGAATAACTGAGACTTACTTCAGAGAACAAGTATATAATGGCAAATTTAAAGATGCTCATATAATTAAGGCCCAGTGATTTTGCTGCTATCTATGTACCATAAATCAACAAATCTCAACATAACTAAATTCACACATGAGGGAGGATTTCTGCCTGTAATCGGAATGAGGGAATTACTACTATCATGTAGTATAGGTAAGGCCTTGGTGTGTTACATGTCTTGAAATTTGAAGAATAGTTTCAATCAGAAAAAGGATTGCCCAGAATCCACTATGACTTTAAGAACATTCATGCCAGTGACAAACCTATTTATAATGATCTAAGAGTATGGTATAATCCTATTTTATGTATAAAGGTCAAGCACTTTTGTGAGGTTTTTATCACATACTATTTTTTTAGAAATGTGACTAGTAGCAAGACAAGATTGAATTTTCTTTTGTTCAGGACCATAGAATTGTTCGCATCACCAACAGCAACACACTTTGTAGTGTTTGGGTTACCAGAGTCCAAACATCTATCATTTCTTCGGTACTTCATTATCCCATCATTTTCTTCCTTCTTCCTCTTTATTTTTGAATCAGGGTCTCACTGTTTCCTAGGTTGTGTCAAAATCAAGATCCTCTTGCCTCAGTCTCCCAAGTAGCTGAATGCAGGCATGTACTATAATACTGACCTTCATTTTGTTTTCTAAATTTGTGAAGTATAACCATGGTCATTGCTTGTGATGGTTAATTTTGTCAACTTGATTTGATAGAGAAGTGTTTGGGAAAGAGAAATCATTGAAACACTCTCTTTGGTGTGTTTGTGAGAATATTTTCAGAGACAACTTGAATGTAAGACACCAAACTAGTGGCAAAGGGACACATTCTAAATGTGGTGGCACCATAAAATAGGCTGGGAGACATAAACAGAAGGAAAGAAGGAAGTCCAGCACAGTATCCCTCTCCCTCTCTCTTTCCCTCTCCCTCTTCTTTTTCTCTCTTCTTCCTTCTCCCTCTGCATCCTGGCTATCAGGAGGTGAGCAGCTCCTCTGACATGTGATGTTCCCTGCACCATGGTGTCCTGTCTCAACACAGACCCAAATCAATGAGGCCAGCTGCACATGCACTTAATCCTTGAACTGTGAGCCAAGTTACAACTGTCTTCCTTTAAGCTACTTGTTCTCAGGTGTTTTGCAAGAGTTTCTAAAAGTTAACACAATGCCACGTTGAAATACCTAATATATTATGATTTCTTTTCTTATGTTTCTACTTTATAACACAATAAATGTATCATGATGATTTTTCAGAATGTGTGTAGGTAAGTTAATGCAAATTTCCACTCAAGACAATATATAAGATGATACAAAATATTAGTTATAAGAATACACAGCCCTGACAAGTCTGCCCAAGATAAATTCACACATGCTCCCAAAATCAAACACTGTATAGAACCGTGCTCTCTTATATAGTGGTCATAGCCACATTAGTTAAGATTGAGTAATTAAAATTTGTCCTTCCACCATACTAGTTACATTCCAAATGCTCAACAGCCACAGTCTTATAGAGTACAGATATAGATATTTCTATCATTGCAGAAAGTTCTATTGGGCAGCCTTGTTAACAAATCAAGAAAACTTGAAAAAACCTACATGTTGCTTAACAGGCACAGTGAGTGGCCTATTAGACAGCAATGACAATGAATGGTAACATGTATCAACACGTATCAATCTCACAAATAATACTGCATAAAGAAAACAAAAAGAAGACCTCCGTTCTGCCGCCATTTAAGCATATAAAAACACCTTTGTGGTGTAGGGATCTTTTGCAGCAAAAGTGTTTATTAAATATATGGAAATGATAAACACCAAACTCAAGCTCATATTAGCAATTACCTCTGGCAACAGGGCAGGAGACAAAATAGGAGAATAAGATAGGGACACACCTGAATTGGTAAAATTTTATTCAGGCTTAGGTGGGTGTCTTAGTTACAGTACTTTCTCATTGCTGAGACAAAATGTCCATCATCCAAAGTTAAAGGAGAAAGGGCTTATTTAAGCTCATAGTTTGTAGATTTTTCAATTGGTAGTCAGCTTGACTGGCTCCAAGGTGGAGCATCATAGCAGAGGAGCATCACAGAGGAGAAACAGTTCACAGCAGAGCAGCCAGGAAGCAGTAGGCAGCAAAGCAACCATATATAGCCAATATAAAGGCAGCAAGCCTGTCTTTATATTACATCCAGCCTATACCACTCCCAGGGCAAGTGTCTTAGTTTATTTACTCATTGCTGAGACAAAATACCCAACCTCAAAGTTAAGAGAGGAAATATTTATTTAGCTCACAGTTTGTAGAGGTTCCAGTACATAATCAGCTGGTTCAAGGGAGGGGCAACCATTCATGGCAGCTAAAGACAGCAAAAGCAATAAAGGAGAAGACAATACTCTTTCTGTCCCTTACATTGCATGCAGGCTATCTGCTCTAGGGCAGATACAGCATTCACACTTTTAATCCCAACCAGAACTATGCCAAACCAATCAGTGGACTGTTTTACTAATCACATATCCTAATCCCAGCATCACACACTCTGGATTTAGCCACCTTTGAAAAATCCCTATGAGTGCAAGAGGCTTTGGGGGTACATCTAGACACTGTAAAAACCATAATAGTGGGATTTCCCATTATTCTCAGCAGAATTATGCTAAAACAGTTAGCAGACTAATCCAGAACCACACACCCATAATGCTCTTATTGCACACTCATGATTCAGCCACCTCCACAAAACCCCATCTATGAAGGTATGAGGCTTTGGGGGGTCATCTAGATACAAACCATAACAGTGGACATGCAGAAAGTCATCAATTTTTACATACTGATAAGTGATTTTATTTTTGTATATATCAAATGCACTTTAAGTGGAGGGAGCACCATGAACTTCTAAGACAATGGGGACATGTGTCATAGTTCTATCCTTAATGCCACACAAAGTGCCTGGCACTGAGCAGATAATTAGTTTTTGCTAGTCAATCAAACAGACAAAACAAAGTTCATGTGATATTTCCAGTTTTGAGTCTTAGCTATAAAATGCTTCCTTCAAGAGATACAGAAATGCAAACATTTTTAAAATCATGCAATCAACTTACTAATAGCTACCAAGGACCTACTTAGTATATGTCAGAGACACCTTTCATGTTGAAGATGTGATAATGAACATAAAGTTTCCTGCCCATGAGGGGCTTATGTCTGACCATGTAGAAGGGAGATAGTAGAAAAAATGTATAATAAAGAAAATGAATATAATAATAGAAGGTCGGATAAGAAGTATATGTTCTCAAGTAAAACCAAGAAGGGAAGGGGATAGGAAATGTTACAGACCCCAAAATCCATAGAGTGAGCAGGCTTCTCACTTTAGGAAAGTGACCTGCAGAAGACATGGCAGGAGTGAGGGTGGGCTGAGTAAGGGAGTGAGGGTAATACCTAGGGTGAAGCCCCTGAGGCAGCAGCATGTGGGGTAGAGCACAGGGGGCATTGGAAGAGGTCTAGGAGAGGAGGTCAGGGGAAGGCAGAGCCCACTGGGTCACGTTTTTTTATTTATTTAAAAAGAAAAAAGAAAGGAAATTAAAAAACAAAGCAGTAACAGGGTACAAACAATACAGAATTTCAAGAAAAAAATATACAGTAAGAAATCACTAGTTAATAGTTTACACATTGTCATCTTAGAAACAGTTTGCCAAATTATAAAATTAAAGCATATAAAGTGGACATTCATACAGTGAGATTGCAGACAGTTCTGTTCAATGATCCAACAAAAGCTCAGTAATATGGTTTTCCATCCTACACATTCAAACATACATGCAGTTATATCCCTTAGACCACCTTCCTTTTCTTTCTTTTTTACAATAACAAACTTTTTGGTTTTTTTACTCCCACAGTTCTTATTACTTTTTTTGAAGAGAATAAAACCTAACGTGACTAAACAGAACAGAGTCGGTTAAAACAGAAGGATAGGCATAGTACATGATGTAAAAATAGAATATCAGGTGATCAAAAATGGTTACCATTGTGCCTCTTGCTATTTTTAAAAAGAGTTGCCTATATCATCAGATATAACAGAATTGATCAAAACAGTACAGTACAAGACCAATAAAACCTACACTGGGACCTTACAGGACTTCAAAAGAAGATAATAGTCAAACTATAATGGGCATCATAGTAAATCTTATTATGTTCAAAGTGGTTGCCTATACCCTCAAACTTGATATTTTCAAACAAAATAGAATATAGTAGAATCAGACAGAACAAGATGGGGAGAGCAATACTGAGGTTCAAATCAGGTTAATAGGAAAACAAAAAAGTTACCATAGTATATCCCGCTATTTTTTAATTTAGTTTTCCCTTAATTGAAAAAAAAATAAGAAAAAATAGATTTTTTTTAAAAAAGGGTGGAGATTGAGATAAGAGGACATTGTAACACAACAACACAGGTCAGAACCAAACAATTTAAGCATCATTGTGTTTTACCACATAATCTATCATAATAGTAGTCACCATAGTGCCTCTTTCCTTGAATTATTTGAGTATAACTTCGTGTACTATAGCTTCAAGCATATCAAGACAGTGTGAAGCCATTCAAGAGAATTAAAGAATTACAGGGTATTTAGAACCAGTTAACAGAAAATGAACTATAAACCAAAGTTTTTATAGGCAAAGAGATAATATAGAAACTTTTTAATAAGAGGTGATCCCAGTTATTGACTCTGGGAAGTATTTCCTGTGCGGTTTGAGTCCTGTTCATAAATTCTCTACCTACTCCTATGTCTTCAGGGTTTTTACCCAATTTCTCTTCCAATAGATTTAGTGTTTCTGTTTTAATATTCAGATCTTTGATCCATTTAGATTTTATTTTAGTGCATGGTGATAGGTATGGGTCTAGTTTTAGTTTTTGGCATATGGAGAGCCAGTTTTTCCAACGCCATTTATTAAAGAGATTGTCGTTCTTCCAGTGAGCATGTTTGGCACCTTTATCAAAGGTAAGGTAATTGAGTGTGTTTGTTGTTGTGGTTGTATCTTCTAATCTATTCTATTGATCTTTAGCTCTGATTTGATTCCAGTACCATGTTGATTTTACTATGGTTGCTTTGTGTATAACGTGAAGTCAGGGCTTGTGATGCCTCCTGCCTTGCCTTTGCTGTTTAGAACTGTCCTTGCCATTCTAGGTCTCTTCTCACTCCAGATGAATTTTAGGAGTGATTTCTCGAGTTCTATGAGGTATGTTGATGGTATTTTTATCGGGATTGCATTGAATCTGTATAAAAGTTGTGGGAGAATGGCTATTTTCACAACATTTATTCTTCCTATCCATGAGGAAGAGATGTCTTTCCATTTTCTGAGATCTTCTTCAATTTCATTTTTCAGTGTATTATAATTTTCCCTGTATAGGTCTTTCACTTCTTTCGTGAGAGTAATTCCTAAATATTTCAATTTTTTTGGTTGCTCTTATTTCTCTCACTGTGATGTTGTTAGTGTATAGGAATGCTATTGATTTTTGAGTATTGATTCTGTATCCAGCTACATTTCTGAATTTATTTATTATATTTAGGAGTCTTTCAATGGAGTTTTTGGGATCTTCTATATAGAGTATCATGTCATCTGCAAATAATGATAGCTTAACTTCTTTTCCTGTCTTTATGCCTTTTGTTTCTCTCGCTTGTCTAATTGCTCTGGCTAATATTTCCAGAACTATATTAAATAGGAGCGGTGATAAGGGACGTCCCTGTCTTGTACCTGATTTTAAAGTAAAGGCCTTAAATTTTTGGCCATTTAGTATTTAATGGCTGTTGGTTTGTCATAGACAGCTTTTTATTATATTGAAGTAAAGACCATGTATTTCAATTTTTTGCAAGGTTCTTATCATAAATGGATGTTGGACATTATCAAAAGCTTTTTTGCATCTATAGAAATGATCATGTGATTCTTACTTTTGGCTCTATTGATATGGTGGATTACATTTATTGATTTACGTATATTGAACCATCCCTGCATGCCTGGGATGAATCCCACTTGGTCATGGTGTAAGATCTTCTTGATGATTTGCTGCATCCTGTTTGCCAATATTTTACTGAGGATTTTTGCATCTGTGTACATTAGGAAGATTGGTCTGTAGTTCTCTTTTTCAGTTGGGTCCTTCTCTGGTTTTGGTACTAGAGTAATATTTGCTTCTAGGAATGATTTAAGAAGGACTGCTTCCCTTTCAATTTCACTGAAGAGTTTGAGGAGTGTTAGTATTAGGTCTTCTTTGTATTTCTTGTAGAATTCTGCAGTGAATCCATCTGGGCCTGGGCTCTTCTTTGTAGGTAAAGTTTTAATTAAGTTTTCAATTTCATTAATAGAAATTGGGTTATTCAGTAGTTTTACAACTTCATGACCTAGCTTTGGTTTTTCATATGCTTCTAGGAATCTGTCTATTTCCTCTGTGTTATTAACCCTTTGAGAGTAGAGGTTTTTGAAATAGGTGTTGATGACCTTCTGTATTTCTATAGGGTCTGTAGTAATTTCACCTCTTTCAGTCCTTATTGCATGAATTTGAGCTTTTTCTTCCCTTTTTAAAATAAGGTTGGCTAGGGGCTTGTCGATTTTATTCTTTCAAAGAACCAACTCTTTGATTCGTTGATTTTTTTGATTTTTTTTTAGTCTCTATTGCATTGATTTTTGCTCTGATTTTTATAATTTTTTCTCTTCTTTTGGCTTTTGTCTTGACTTGCTCTTCTTTTTCTAGATGTTTGAGGTGTAACATCAGGTTATTTATTTGTATTCGTTCTGTTTTCCTGATGTGGGAACTCAGTGCAATAAATTTTCCTCTGAGGACAGCTTTCATTGCATCCCACAGATTTCGGTAAGTTTTATTTGTGTTTTCATTTGTTTGCAGGTATTGTTTAATTTCTTTAATTTCCTCTGTGACCCACTGATTACTCAAGAGTGTGTTATTCAGTTTCCATGTGTTTGTGGGATTTTTGCAGTATCTTTTATCATTAATTTCTAATTTCATAGCGCTATGGTCCAATAGCACACAAGGGATAATTTCAACCCTTTTGTATTTATTTAAATATGTTCTGTGAATTAATATATGGTCTATTTTAGAGAATGACCCATGTACTGCTGAGAAGAATGTGTATTCTGTTGTTGTTGGGTGGAATACTCTGTATATGTCTATTAAGTCCATTTGTTCACAGGTGTGATTCAGTTCTTTTATTTCTTTGCTGATTTTCTGTCTGGTTGATCTGTCCATTGGTGTCAATGGTGCGTTAAGATCTCCTGTTAGAATCATGTAATTGCTAATTTGGTTTTTCATTTCTGTTAGTACTTGTTTTATATAACTGGGTACTCTGGAGTTTGGTGCATATATATTTAAGATAATTATCTCTTCCTCTTTTGAATTTTCCCCTAACCAGTATGTGGTGACCTCCTTTATCCCTTCTGATCATTATTGGCTTGAAGTTCACATTGTCTGCAAACAGAATAGTTACCCACACTTTTTTTGGGTTCCTGTTACATGAAATATTGTTTTCCATCCTTTGACTTTTAGTCTGTGAGTATCCTTTTGGGTTAGATGAGTTTCTTGTAGACAGCATATGGTTGGATTTTGTTTCTTGATCCATTCTGCCAGTCTGTTTCTTTTAATTGGTGCATTGAGACCATTTACATTAATGGTTATAACTGTTATATGTTGGTTTATTGTTGACATGTTATCTTTCTGCGCTTGCATCTTTATCTTTCTGCTCTGTTTAATTGTCTGCATTGTTTAGTGGTTTTTTCCTAAATGTATCTAGGCTATCTTTCAGTATTCTTTGCAGGGTTGGCTTGGTGATCATGAAGTTTTTCAGCTATTCCTTGTCATGGAAGTATCTTATTTCTCCATCGATTTTGAAGGACAGTTTTGCAGGGTACATCAGCCTAGGTTGGAAATCATTTTCCTTTAGGATCTGAAATACTTCACTCCATGCTCTTCTTAACTTTATTGTTTGTAAAAGACCAAAAAAAAAAAAAAACTGAGAAAAAAAAAACTTTATTGTTTGTGCTGAGCAGTCTCCTGTGATTCTGATAGGTTTTCCTTTATAGGTGATCTGTCTTTTTTCTCTGACAGCCTTTAATATTCTATTCTTTTGTTCAGTTTATGGGATGGTCATTATTATATGTCTGGGTGTAATTTTATTTTGGTTATGGCTATTTGGAGTTCTATATGCTTCATTGATCTTGATATCAGTTTCTAATCTCGTGTTTGGGAAATTTTCAGCTATTGCTTCTCAAAATATCCTCTTGACATCCTTTATGTTGCCCCCTTTCTTTTTCATTTATCCCTATCAACCTTATGTTGTTCCTCTTTGTGTCATCTTGCAGGTGTTGAATTGTTATTTCCTGATTTCTTCTTATTTTTAAAAGATCTTTCCTTTCCTGTTCACTGGCTGCAATCTTGTCTTTGAGGTCTGAGATTCTATCTTCACATTCATTGAGGCAGTTTTTACAACTTTCAATGGAGTTTTTGATTTCCTGTATATCTCTTTGCATCTGCTTTATATATTCTGTTTGTTTCTTATATTGTTCATCCAGGGATTCTTTTTGTTTGGTTCCTCCCATTTTTTAACTGTGTCTTCTTTAGATATGTTCAGCATCTCTTTCATTTCTTTTATCATTTCTTCTTTTACCTGGGAGATTGTTTCTAGTTTGAATTTCTTTAAGGCTTCCCAGAGTTGCTTCTTTATTTCAGTTACTATTATTTCAGGTATTTCAGGTATGTAGCATGTATTTTCTTCTATGCATATGGCTTCTAGGCTTTCCTGGGATGGGATGGATGTTTGAGATTGCATTTTGGTCTTTTGTTTTGTCATTTTCCTATATTTTCAAGCTTCAAGTGTTGTTCCAAGTTAGAGAGAGAGGACCACCAGGCTGGGACAGGGTTCCACCCAGGGTTCCGAGGCTCGGCCAGACTCACTGTTCCTGGCAGGAAGAAGAGGCCTGACCCCCAGGCGAGGCAGAGAGTTCTGCCAGGCTGGGATGGGATTCTGTGCCTTGTCCCCACTCACTGGTCCCGGCAGGAAACCACGGGCTGGTCCCCATTCGAGGAAGGGTGTTCTGCCACACTGGGATGGGATTCCGTGCCTTGTCCCCACTCCCCATTGGGTCATTTTAAGGACTTTGGCTTTTACTCTACCTCTGTGACACAGAGGATGTGGAACAAAGAAAAGCATCACCTGGCTTCCACATTTAAAGCATCATTCTTTGTTGAGAAGTAGAAAGAGAAGTAGGAGATCAGTTTGGAGATCACTGTAATAATTCAAGGCAGAGGTGATGGCAGCTGGGCCCAATGTGGTGACAGTGCAGAAAGTGAGAAGTGGCCAGTATTTCAGAGGTACTGATGCAGCTAAAGAGCATGGATTGGATTGTATACACAGAATGGATTCTATTCACAGCATGAAAAAAAGAGAGTTGTCTTAATGACATGAAGGTTTTTGGCATGGAGTTGCCTTTTATTGAGAAGAGGAGGAGCTCTGCAGGCTAGTGTCAGCTTGGGAGAGATTTAATAGGCACACAAGTAGAGTTAAGTAACTGATATACAAATACCAAGTTGCAGAGAGACATAGATGATAAATAAATTGAAAAGCTTTTCACATATAGGAGGCATTTAAAGGCAAAAGATAGGATGAGATCATCAAGGGAAAAAGTGTAACTACAAAAGAAGAGTCCAAGGCTCATGTCTTGGAGCACTGTAATGTTTAGGAATTAGGAAGAGAAAGGAAGTCAGGCAAGGAGAAGGAAGAGGATCAGACAATGAAGAGGAAGATATTGGTGCAGAACCATGCCACGGAAGCCTGGTCAAGAAGGGTTTAGAAGATTACACCAAGTTATGCTCAGGACCCAAGTAGGTAGATGATGATAATGCAAATGAAGGTGATGGACAACCTTGTCAAGGGTAGCACTGATGGAGATATAGGAGTGAAACCTTTGTACAGAGCTCAGGAGATAAACAAGGAAGTAGGACACAAAACTCTTTCAAGGCTTTGGCAGCCTTATCTGATTCAGACAGAAAGTCCAAGCATTCTTTACTAAACTTATACCAATATCTATGGGACCCAGGTAATCTGAACACATCATATCTTGCCTCATCTCATAGAACACAAAGCAATTTAAAAATGCCACTGAGTATAGCAATCTGTCTTACTTTGTATGAACAGAAAGAACTACCAAGTGAAACTGTCTGAACCAAGGATTCTGGGTAGAAGTACTCACAAGAATGAGGTGACTGGTTTTTTCTAATTTTGTTAAGTGACATCAAATAAGTCCCCTTTATACATCAATAAATCAAAATTTCCCCCATTGTGAATTAGGCATTGGAAAAATGACTAGCTCAGCTCTTCAGGCTGTTCCTAGAAATGTCACTTATTTACTGAGAACTTTACCCTCTGTTTTTTTGTCTAATTTACCTTGAATTAGGTCATTGAAGTGGCTGCCAGATAAGGCAAACTTCCTTCCCTGGGGTTCTAGGAGAGTTTATGAATAAGATGTACCTGAAGGTGCCTCTGACCTCTAGACCTGCGCTGCTCTCTCTTCCCTTGTCCTATACACAGTGTTGAAGGGAATAACATATAAAAGAGTGACTTTAGCCTACTGTCACAAAGCTTGTACTTCCAGGCACCCTCCAACTACTGAGAAAAAACCAGGCATGGAAGAAAAACAAGCACATACAATGTTTACCTTCTAACCGTATAAAAGTTTGTTAAATTATTATAACTCCAGGGTAATCCATTGCAGTGGATAACTGATTTTTTTTAATATGGAGTACTCTTAACTATTTAGGAAACATGAGTTAAAACAATGGCCAGTTGATTCATTAACAAGAATTGATAAAAAGGAATCATGTGACATTAATACAGTTTGCAGAATAAGGACAAGTTACTATCATATCTGAGACAGTTGAATAAGCTAAGAAGGAAAGCAATTTTCATCACATTGATTGAATCCAATGATACTATAGTTGATACATTCTTCCAACTAAAATATTAATTTTCATAATTAACTAAGGACTAACAGCAATGTTTAAAATGAACTGCAAAAGGGGCTGCAGATGTAAGTTAGTGGTACAGTGCTTGCCTATCTTGCTCAAGGCCCTAGCTTCATAATAAATAAATACACAAAGTGAACACAACTTTTAAAACATGTATTGCAAAAGGTCTTTTTTGATGGTTGTTCTTGATAACAACTTCCCTTAGTTCCAAAATCCCAAATGTAATAAAAACAAAAGAACATGTTGTTATTTGTATACTCCTTAAACAGAACATTCTTATTTGTGCTGTGAAGTAGATAAATGAACTAATTCTTCTTTCTCTCTGTCAATAAACAACCTCTAGAGGATTCATAGCTTAATAAAAACAAGAATGAGATAAGAACAGAGTCAACCAATAGGTCAAACTACAAACTCTGGATAAAAAAAGAATGCCTTAATTTTGGCACGCAGGGCTACACTTGACTGGCATGCGTGAGCATCTGGGTTCAACCCCCTAGGGAAAAAATTAGAAAGAATACACACACACACACATACAGAGAGAGAAAGAGAGAGAAAGAGAGAGAGAGAGAGAGAGAGAGAGAGAGAGAGACCATTACAAGGGTTTAGCTTATTCAAATATTGTATGTATACTGAAATGACAATCGTGCTGTAGCAGGAACAGAATTCATACTTCTCAGTGAAGTGTTTATTTCTACCATCCTAAATGGATAGACAATCAAAAGGTACACAACTCAAAAGCCATATAAACAAACACGTAATTTTATTCTTTATGAGAGCCTAGTAAGGGAACTGTGCTTACACTGGTGATTTTCCTGGGAAAGTTGCTGATGAAGAAAGGAATAAGCATTCCCAGCCGTGGGAAGACTATCATAAACGAATGTGTGTATCCTCACTTGCTGCCGAGGTGAACAAGGTCAGGCACATTAGGAAACTGAAAGTGGAGCTGGAGTGTGAGGAGAAGAGTAGAAGCCCCCAAAAGACTCTGTGACCCCCAAGCAGGGTCACACAAGCCTGGATGGAAGTTTCACATCAGGTAAGAGAAACACACAGAAGGATGCTAAGCCGAGAAGCTTAGCATGACACTCATATTTTGATTCCTTAAATGTACTTTTTACTTATTGAATGTATAAAATACATCCACATCATCAATTCAATAAACAAGTAGATATTTAGTCAGGTATGATGATGCACACCTATAGTCCAACTACTTGGGAAACTGAGGCAAGATGATCACTTGAGCCCACGGGTTCAGGGCCAGCCTGGGCAACATAGTGAGACACTGTTTTAAAAAGAAAACAAACGAACAACCTCCCCAAACAACTGAAGAGTACGCATTAAGAGAGTATACACTTCTCTTTTTCCATCACCCAAAAAAATGCCATCAGTAGGAGTCTGACATGGTCATGTACAATGTCTCTGTGGAAATACAAATCATTAAGCTGTGATGTGAATATGCACTAATTCTCCAAGGTGAATGTAATTATGTATTGCAAGCATACACTGATTATTAAAAAGCAAAAAAGAGGGGGTAAGGTATTCATGAGGCTCTGCCTTCATGAGTAGGGCAATTAAATGTGATTGTCACAGGAACGGGTTAGTTTTTGTGGAAGTGGAATTCTAATAAAAAAGGAAATTTTAAAAAAGAAGAAGAAAAGAAATGGAGATTGTCCTGGGAAATGAAGTCCGCAATCTGTTTGGTTAAGAAAACACAGTATAGAGTAGCCTGATTTGCATGCCATGTGGGTGGGAACTGTAGGCAGTGCACAGAATGCTACAGTTGTGTGACAAAGAATCATATATAAAGGGTTGTATGTGTGCACAGAGTGTCTAGGGTAGGGATGGAGAAGAAAACATGGATTCTCTGGAGAGCTAGAGTCTAGGAGGTGGGATAGAAAGCTAGCTTTTCATTCGATTTTCTATTATAGTATTTCAATTTTGTACCATGTGCATGCACCACTTAAAAAAAATAGAAAGTAAATTGAGAAATAAATCCTTCATGGCAGGTTGCTTTGCACAAGCCTCTTCCCTCTTCTTTTGCAAACCTGCCTACTCAGGGCACCTATTGTCTCTGCAGCTTTTGCCCTCAGAGCCGAACTCTTTGATTGCATGACCCCAGTAAACCGCTATTTTCTATATTAGTTCTTCACTAATTGATGCTAATATCTTTGAGAAATGTTACAAGTCTCATGGGAAGTCTTCTGGGTGAACTCTGTCCTGCAGATAATTTATCCTGCCGAATAACAAGCCGTGTCATTTCTTTATCACTGTAGCTTCCTATTCTTCCTACTCAATCATCCTGAGTTTTCCTTGCCCATTGAAAACGGCACAAAAGACTCTAAAGAACTAGCGCATAAGATTTCTGATAAAAGTAATTTGCATGAGATTTCAAAAATAAAGTTGGGAAAATTTTAAAGAGTTGAGGGTCATTGGAGATGTGCCCTGTGGGATGCTGTGAGCCAGAGTGAGGGAAGGATTTGCCCATGATGTAACCTTGGTTTCAGAGGACTTGGCTTGCCTCCACTTGTCTGTTGAGAAAAGGAAGTGGCAAAAATACACTTTAATTATGCATTTTACATACTACTACTATTCATATCTCATTATCTGAAGTTAATTTGGAGCCGTGTCTGTCTTTTTTCCCAACTACAGGAATCAGAATCTTAGGGTTGTACACAAAGAAGTGATTTACAGTGACAGTGTTGACTTCTAATCATGGTCCTGTTGAGTTCAAATACATGTTAATTATTCTGTTTCCTCTAAATCCAGAAGATTTAAAAAAATGTGATATTTTCTTTAATCAAAAGGGGAAAATTTAGCAAACTGTTAAGCCAAGGACCTTGCTTAAAATGCTGTCCAGCACACTTACGAGATCAGTCATAATATTTATATGTACTCAAGGACTTTGAAATCTCAAGCTGTTTTAACCAGCTGTCATTTTGGTGTCAAATTCCGGTCATTTTAATGTGAAACAGAGGTCAGCAGAGGGTTTGTCTGATTTTCTTCCTATTAGTGAAGTCATTTTATAACGATGGAGCTCTGCTTAAACTCCCAACTGTAAGTTCCTATTGTGTAATCCCATTATGGAGGTCACATGGGGTTTTATGATTATTCACAAGTAAAATACACACAAGGTAAGTATAACATTAGTGTTTAAAATTCTATCAGCAATCAAACATGTGCACAACCCAGTACTGTCTATACATGTTTGGTACTGATAGTTCATTAAGTCATATTCTTCCTCTCCTTAAACTCTCCAATATCACTTCTAGGCCATTTGGCTAAGATCAAGCATATAACTCTCCAGTAGCTTCCTAATTCAAAGCAAAGGCAGACGTCTTTACAAACAAAGAATGAAAGACTTCTCATCTATAGCTCTGTTTTCTCTGAAGTTGGAAAGGTGGTCTTCTATAAAGGGAGAGTGAAAATGCTCACAAAATTCCTGAAATCAGTCACCTTAATTTTATTTATTAGCAGATTTAATCAGTGTGAATGTTAAAAGAAAACACTGTAATCTTCAAGAAATTTGTTCTTGTTTGTATATCCTCAATCGTTTCCCTGCTTTTGGCAGACAGCCTCCGTGAACAAGGTCCATTTCCCTATTTGGTCTCTTATTTATGCATCCCTTTCTATGTTGTTTTAGAATTCCAGTTCCTTGATAAGGAGTTACAGATGTCTTTAGGAAAAGCTAGTATTTCCTACAGTACCCTCCATCCTGGGGACACTAATAATTAGCATTTTAAATTTACATAAATTTAATTACTTTGTGAAATATCTTCATCTAAGCCACTGGGTTATGTTTTATTTATTAACCATTCCAAAACAGTCATAAAATAACTGCCTTATCTACTTGAGCAAATATTGTCATTTTTACAATGAAAACATTAAAAGTAAAGTTCATTATACAAACCCAAATATAGCTTTTAAAATTCGTTGTTTGACTAGATAATGTAGATACTTTATATTTACTGTGTAATATTAATAGACAAAACTAGAGGACCGTCAAATTGGGAATAGGAATGCATTGCTAAAGAACTAATGCAAATATAAGTTTGAAATATTCACATGCCTACAATAACTCCTTATTTGTGTATAAATCTAAACCAAAAGCCTAGAAATATAAGGTAACCCCTGACAAAGAGAAAACACATTTCAATATTGTGCTCACTAAAGGGTACTATGAAATCTGTTAAATTAATTTTGTAAAATAGAAATCGCTTTCAAATGTTCTCCTAACTCTGGGTTGAAAGTAATCTGGAAGACAAGTGGAAAATTTAAAATATACTAACGATGAGAAATGATGTTAATGTTAATTCTTGATAAAACATAATTATAGTAGCAGGGTTATATAGGTGAATGTTCTAATGAATAAGGATACTGTTGAAGTATTGAGGTTTGTGGTGTCCTATTGTTTAACCCTTAAAATTTTAGGTGATTTTGTGGGAATAAGTGTGTGCACATGTTGTGTGTGTGTGTGTGTGTGTGTGTGTGTGTGTGTGTGTAGAAAAGTTGACAGACTGGGCATTGATGACCAGACCAATACAGAGAACAGACAGAAAATGTAGGAATGTATTAATCAGCGAATAGAATAGGGATGTTTATTGTACTACTCTTTCAATTTTTCCACAGATTTGAAACTTTTCAAACTAAAAAATTATTAAAACTTGAAACAAATAAATAAATAAAACTTACATAAATCTTATGAATATAAATCTTCCATGATATCAGCATGCAAACCTATAAGCAACACACTTAGAAACAAATAATGATGTATATAGCATAAATAAAAAATTAAATAATGTAAATTTCATATAAACAAAATTCAAAGTCAAAGCATTAAACAGTACAATAATTGTGTATTCATAATTTCTCATTGTCCAGTGGTTATTCCTTGAGGAGTCACATAATCCTACCAGCATAATCTCTATCTCCAATTTTTAATTGAACATTAGTGCTATTCAGAAATCACTGTTTCATCAATGCCCAGTCTGTCAGATTCCCCAAAGAGTAATTTCTTATTTCTCACCTATCTCAACTGTTCCTCGCCTCACTTTATAGAAGGCCTTTTTTCTGACTTCAGAGAAAACAGAGCTCTCAGATGAGAAATCTTTCATCTTTCATTTGTATGCTATAAAGCTTCTTCATTACCTCCTTGAATGTGCACCACAAGAGATGCTGCTGTTTGGTTGATCTGCCATTCTCTGGTCTTGTTGCCTTTGATTTCTCCCACCATAAGGATGAAATGCATTCCTAGACTCCCATATACTTACAAGTGGCCACCTGACCTAGTCCTGGTCAACAAGGTAAAAATAGAATCCTTCTGGAGGTGTCTAGAAATTCTTTACTGATTAAAGGACCAAGGGAAGTCAATGCCTCTATGAGAAGCTGCATATCCATTGTCAAGATGTCTAGAATTATCTGTGATGCCTTTCTCTTGCTTATTTCCCAAATCTAACTAGTCAGAAAGCCCTGTAAATTCTACCTCTTAAGTGGCCTTGAATTTGTCTATTTCTCTTAGTCTTCCTAATCATAGCTTTTCCAAAGATGCCAACCTGTCTGTCACCCTTGAGCTTTCATGCAAGATATTGCTTCTAATTCACACATGCAAGTATCATTACTAATAATCTCTCCATTTTCAGCTAAATATTACTCTCCTGGATTTTTTAGCCTGGGTTGGATGCTGAGTGTTTCCTGTAATGTTCTATAGTCTCACTATAACTGTTCTTGCTTTATTTTTCACTATAGATACAAATCCATCTCTACTAACCAGTTTATCCAAATATAACTCTGAATTGGATTACATTGGTAAGATTTTAGATTTCTTTGCACCAAGCAATTATTTTCCATATAGAGCTGGCATCATCAGTGACTGTGGTTCAAATTGCTATACTGTGCAAGATTCCCATTGCATCCTAAGAACCCAGGAAAAAGAATTTAAATACTGGAATGAATAGTAACAACAGTGTACTTGGCCTCATTGAAATGGTTATATTCCACTTATTGGAATGAATAAATTTTATGTTTGAAAAGAAACAGCAATCCTCTATTGGCAGTGAAATAGTTGGCTAGTGCCATGGAAAGTCCCAGAAAGAAAAACTGAACAGAATATGTATAAAACACTACTTACATTTATAGGCATTGCTTAAGTGGAATAGGGTACAGAATGTATTCAAGACATCTGAGATCTAACTAAAACATGATTACTAGCAATCATCAGAAAAGCAGGAGCCAGAAGTCTTAAAACAGTGTGAAAATCAAAGCCTTATGTAACAGAATTAGAAGCAATTTCATAAATAACAATGTGATTTTATTGAAGCATCCAGATTATTGTGAGGATTTATTGCAATTAGTTTTTCTACTTAATATGCATGTGCTTCAGATTACAAAATCAAGAAGTACAATGAAAAAAATGCCAAAATTTTGACTGACTGAAACTTCTGTAAATTTTCCACTGTCAACAAAATACGATTAATATGCAAAATGCTTTTTGCAGTCTAGATAAAGATACAGTTAGCTGGATTCAAGAAGAAAATAGTAGATATTTTTCCTGTATACAAGTGATGTGCATGAATCATGAAACCAAAGGACCTATTATTATATGTATTTCCAAAACCAAAATATATTTCAACATAATCATAAAACTTTTCAAAGGAACATATTGTCTAAATGTCACCATGGTCAACATCCAAAAAAGTATGTGTGCATGCAAAACAAACTCAAGAAAAAAAGATCAGTGTTTTACTTTACCAATGATCCTTCCAATTGAATAAGACTTGGCTTTGTAATATGATTGACAGCAAAATGTCTAGCAAATCCTGCTAAAGCAGTCCATTCCTTTAAGGTCCATATAGGGGATGAGCAGCTGAGTTGTTAAGGCAATGGACTGCTTTAAGGTCCATATTTCTCCATTCTAGGACTCAAGTCGTTCCTTCACCAATTCTCCAGTTTGTTTCCACGTGAGATTTCATATTCCTATCTTTACTTTTATCTCTAGAATTAAATTTTAAGCTCCTTGGATGAAGGCCACCGGAGTGTCTGTATCTCCCATCAAACTCCCCACATTATATAAGAGTCTGAAAACACAAATAAACCCCACATATCATATACTGTGACACACTATACCTTAGATATGTGTTGGTCAATGACTATGGTAATTGACCATCTCAAAATATGACAGCCTACATGACTCCTGTTCCTGGGCCAGAGACTCTACTCTCTGACGTAAGGTAACAAACTCTGGCTAACAAGAGTTATTCTGGGTCTTAGAAATGGATTGTAGGAAAGAGACGCTCTCCCCAGCTTCAAAGAGAAGCTGGATTCTATAGTCAAGGTATAGATAAGCAGAAAAAGTGAGAGGCTAGATGAAGCAGAAACCCCAGAGCTAGTTAGTTCACTTCTGTTCTTCCCACAGTTGAGTTATGAGAGTCAATAAATTCTACTGACAAGTTCATGTAAGGATTGCACCGCTAGAAGCCAGAATTCTAACTAGTACAGGCATAGAATTGTATTACTGTAAGGACTCCTGGAATTTATTTGGCTCAAAATCCTCATATTAGGCATTAGGGAAATGGATTAAAGAGTTTAAGTATCTTGCCCAAAGTCCCACAATGAATCTGAAAGGAAGCAATGTGCTGTTGCAGATTCTGTAGGCTGGCTTTGCGCTCATTCTAACTCAACTCCTTTGTTGTTTGCCTTTCTGTATTACGGAAGCTGCAAATACAAAACACCGCTCAATCATCTTACAGCTAGGGTACCGGCATGTGGCCTGAATTCCAGGCAGGCCTAAGAGTCTGCTCAGGACATGGACCAGAAACGAACAAGGAGAGAGTTTGCTTTTTCTGGAGAGCATGGCACTAGAACAGTGTGGTTTTTCTGAGACAAATGCCGGGAACTCTGGCCTGGTAAATTCAGGTGGTCCCCACAGCAACCACTGCTCTTGGTTGGTTGCTTATTTGCTTGATTGGTTGTTTGGTTGGTTGGTCAGTTGATTGGGTTGATTGGTTGGTTGGTTGGTTGACTAGTCATAATTGGGAATGCCAGACCCCACCTTCTCCCCATGAGGCAGCACCATTCACGGACTGAGAGTAGAGAGAACAAGGCCACACCAGCAAGCAAGCCCAGTCTGGAAACCAGTGCCACCCACAGGCCACCACTACCTTGGAACAAACAGACACCAGCCCCTTTGGCGCGGGAGGGCAATCAACACCCTCCTAACCCCTGCTGTAAGCAACTAGCTTATCTGGAGAAACACAGACTATGGTGATAGCTGTGGAGATGAAATGCAATTGGATGCCTGAAATGCTTTATTGTTTCACTAACATTGCAGATCTAGGGCCAATGGTCTGATCATAGGCTCAGAGGATAGCGGTACACAGTGTGACCTCCAGGGGGATCTCCTTCTGAAGGGTGTAGCCATTGTTGATTCCCTATGATCTTGTTTTGGAAGTTCTGCATCATTTCCATTGTTTTGTTGGGTTGAGTTTTACTCTCTCTCTCTCTCTCCTCTCTCTCTCTCTCTCTCTCTCTCTGTCAAATTGATGGCAGGAGCAGCGATTTCAAAGATAGCAAAAAGCATATATTGTGATAGTACTTTTGGATTTAGTATTGACTTATTTTGAAGTTCTTTATTTCATTCATTGTTTTGTTTTTATTGTTTCTATTCTATTCTTTTCTGCTTGAGTTTTACTATATCCAAAGTTATCTGCAGCTATTTTGAAAACATCAAAAGGCATTATGGTAACTATTGTTGATTTCATAATGTTGCAAAGTCCTGTATCTCTTACCCTGGTTTATTTTGATTGGTTTTATTCTATTTTATCCTCTTTACAATAAAAAAATTAAAAACAGATGTTACGTTTTCTCAACATTCTGAACCACATAATAACTGCTAATGAATCTTTTCATGCTCAAATCAAGTTATAGTGTTATTTGAGACTGAAAATTTTCACTTAGAGTTGGTAGAATACTTCTGGGTGTGTCTGACCACATCAAAGGAGGTGACCTTGGGCATACGGTCCCTAGACCCTTTTTCCCTGGCATTGTTCTCCTGCTCTGCTTTGTGGTTATCGTGGGATGAACACTTTTTCTTCACCATGACACACTGCCATTCTCTTCTTGCCTTGAAGCTAACCAACCATGGATGGAAACCTTGAGCCAAATTAAAGCTCTGCTCCTTTAAATTGTTGGCACTGTGTTTTAGTGATGGGAAAGCCAATCCGTGGAGCTTCAGATATCAAGGCCAGATCCTGGAAATCAGACAGCCAGCAACTCCTGTGAAGCAGCAGCGTAGATTTACAAACTGTCCCTCACTGACACTATAAAGTAGACTATGTATTGGGAATGTTCCCGTGGAAGAAAGAGTATGCATGATTAGTCCAGAACAAGATTTGAATAATATTATGGTAGAATTCTTAAACTTCCCATATTCAGAATCACTTAGACACTGTTTTAGGAAGAATCAGAAACTAAAAACCAAAACAAACAAATAAAAAGCCAGTGACTTAAAAAGATTTGGAGGCTTTCTTTTTGTACATCTGTAGATTAAAACATATTAAGGGAGAATCATTCTATGCACTTCATATATTCCAAATAACAGTCTTAAAACATCAATAAAATCTAAATAGATGGACCTGGGGGTACAGCTCAACAGCACAGTACCTTCCTGGGAAGCACAAAGTCCTAAATTCAATTCCGGGTACCAAATAATCCCTAAATGGACAATATGATATTCAATAAAACTGATATTAGACATATACTTTTAGAAATACTTTACTAATATCAATTTATATTTTACTTGTATATATTCCTTTCTAACTTAAAACATGACTCTTTCTCTCTCTAGTCCACAATTCTTTTTCTAAATGGCTCTTTAATCTGCAAAGTCACCTGGCCAGGTATTACTCATTACTTTTCTTACCTTGGAGACAAAGAAACTCAGACTCTCACAAAGCTTTGTAATTTCTTTACATTAAACATCAAAAGATAGACTCACTATTAACCAGGAGTGGAGCAGATCCAGTTTTGGTGAGCCCTAATGAATATCAACAGGAGTTGTAAAAGTTTGTTAAGAATAATGATACAAAGTAAAAAAAAAAAAAATAGGAAGCCAAGCATAAAAGTAAATGAGACATAAATTTTGTCAAAGCTGGCAAATGCCCACTGTCATCACAAAATCTATCTGTATAGTATACAGTAGGGCCTCAGAAGGGGCCTGAGGCAAAGGACACTGGAGTTCAAGGAGAGGGAAGAGGTGGAGACAGAATAGAAGTTTTCCTCCATGGCGGTAATGTTTCTGGATAAGTTTGTTCCTCTCCCTTCAATCCAAAAAAGAACCCTTGTCTATTCCCATTTTCCTCCTTTGTGTCTCCCAACCTCATTTCTCTATATGTCAATGTGCGGATTTAAGATATAACAAATGTTACGTCTCCCTGTGAGAAAATCAACTCATTTACTCAGTTAAACTGAAGGCTTCGAGAGGCCTGGTCACATGGTAAGCGAGTCCCTCTCCATTGTGGACATCAGCACAGCCCTGGCTTGGAGTCTGCAATGCTCAAGGCACCTTCAAGGGGCATCGGAGAAAGTCAGAACATTCTGGGGACATGAAAAGCCCACAAAGAGAAACCTGGAACATGTAACAAGGATGCGTGACAAGGGGCACAAGAAACCAAATCAATCTTTACTGGGTTTCCTCGCATGAAATTGCCAGTCCAAACACACTATTTGCCACACACAGAAAACACAAATATCTACTGCCATAATTAATGTAGGTTTCTAAAAGTTTTGATAAACTTGAAAGACATACTATAAAATATTAAATCATCAATGTATATTTAACGTTTTTCAAATGTTTTGCTTCAGTCTCACAGAAGAGTTTTAAATGATGCCCAAGTTCTAGAGTTTAGCAAACATTTCCAAGTGCATAAAAACTAACTAATGAATATTGTAATCGATAATAGTGATAAGACAACAGAGATTCTTAAGGCTGCAACTATAAAAATATATATAGTTATCTACTCCAGTAACTATATTTTTGTAACTTGTACAATTTCTTTTTAAAAATTCCAATACAAACTTCTGTATAGGGCAAACTGAAAAATTCGTTTCATTCTCAAAAGCTCTGTTTGTGAAGAACAAAAATTTAAAAGTGCATATCTAAAACTAAGACACAGATCTCTATTTGCAAGCTCGGAGAGAATACTTTCTGGACCATATACATATCTTTGGTTTTCATGATTACTATGAGATTATTATCACAATTTTTAAGTAATTGCCACCTCACATATACACACAAAATGACTTATTAAAATAAATGTTTCAGTCCCACATAAATTAGTCACAATTCATCTGTTGTAGGAAAATAATTTCACACCTATTCATGAGAACTCAGAACAACTGCTAAGATTGCATTTTCAAATCCATTTTTTCCCTCCATTTTCCTTCTGGCTTATTGAATTGATAGCTCTTGCTTTGTTGCAGATGACTGTTGGTTTTGAATTTTATACGTAAAATTAAGATAGCTTCATTCCGTAGTCAAGCTCCATAGATTCCATAGACATTCTGCAGTCAGTGAATAGACTATGGTGGAATGAATCAGTTCTTGTAATTTGAAACAGAATAATAAGTGCATAAATTAAAATATTTTATTTGAAAATTGTAAGAATTCATTCAACTTCTTTGGAATGTGTGATCATTTGGAAAGTGGCTGGAGAGAAGTAGAAGTCTACATTCTAACTCTGCCTCTTATTCTAAACATCTGTTTGTTCTTGAATCACTTCATTTCTTTGTAACTGAATTTTCCTTTTCAGGAAGTACAGATTCTATCAGCTTCCTAATTGCTTAGAGCTATTAAGAGAGAATGTGGCATCAGATGTGAAACACTCCCTCATGTGCAAATACGGAGCATAATTATTTTAATAAGGCCAGTAATTAAAGTCAATTTCCACCTTTCCCATCACATTTAACGTCTGTCTGTCTCTCTCTCAGAGGCAACTTAATGAATCCATTTGACTAGTTATGTTACTGAATTAGAGTTCATGGTAACACTATGAAATATAGGCAGGGGCACTGTTACAAACACCTTTTAGTAAAGAATATCTTCCTAAAAATCAGTCTATAATTTGCTTTCATGATAACCTTTCTTTTTAGGTACCACATAGTTTTTTAATTCAGTGAGTTAAAATGTTGCAAGTGTAGTACCTGGCAGCTAATAGAGGACAGATTCCTATGTGTAGTAAAATATTTGCAATTTGACACCTGGTCCCTGTTTCTGGGTTTTATCCAGCATCTAAAAGTTTCCATATATGTTAAATTGACCCTAAGTTGTATCCTGACCTCATCAACACTAAGCTTCACAGTTAAACAAAGTTCTTGTCAGTTCTAGAACTGTGTAAAATGAAACGAATAACTACACTTCTTCAAAAAGTGTTTCAAAATAAAATATTTGCTGTTGAGTTTACTTTTATTTAGAAGAAAACATTCTAAATAGAAAAGAATCTCATCAAAGATTAGGATGTGGACCTTTTAGTTATCTTTAATCTAACTCTGAAGAAATATATTATTTTTAGTGCTTTATCCCCCTACAAAATTTAATAAATGATCATTTTGTACTATACATGCCCTCATAAATCAGTTACAAAAGGTCTGGTTTGCTTGTTGGTTGGTTGGTTTGTTGGTTCTGGAGGTTGAACCCAGGACCTCTCTTACTAACCCCCTGTTCTAAAATTGAGCTACACCCCCAGCCCAAATAGCTTGTTTTTTAAAATTGTCTCTTAATGAATCTCTTGTGCTTAATAGAAATATTGAAATTAGACCAAAGGGACTTCAAAATCTCACTTTGCCCTCTGTTTATGACCTTACAATAATAATTTAATCGCCCTCTGTCTCACTTTCCTCATCTTCAAGATACAAATACAGTACTAACATAATGTACCTGAAGGGTTGTGTGACCACTAAATGACTTTACATGAGTGAAACACTTAGTGACAGTTCCTGTCACATAATAATCTTCCAGTTAACATTGTTATTGTTCTAGTCGTCATTGTTATCTTCCAAAATTTTTCCTTTGATTATAATTTATTAAGTGAACAAATAACTACAGAACAAAATTTCTACAAATAATCCAGAATAAATAAAAAGATCAAGCTTTGTGAATAAAACTACTGGCATTAAAAGTGCTAAAATTGTATTCAAAAATATTACAAATATGAACAGAATGCTTAGAAATAACACAAGACACACCTGCAGTAATGTTGCTAGGCATAAATATATAAATAGAAGAAGCAATACTTAAGTTAGGTCAAATTAATTGTCCATAGTTTAACTCCCTGATCATGATTTATTTTAATTCTGTCATTCATATTTTAAAAACTAGTCTTCAAGTGCTTTGGATTAAATTAGTGAAATTGGTTTTAATCTCTAAGTAGATCTTGACACCCTTTGTATATTGAATTATTTAAAAAGTGTGAGCAGCCAACTTCATTCTGAATCTCAGATCGTTTTTCTAGGGAATGGCTGAGAAACTTTCAGCTCTTGCTAAAAAGTGTGAGTTTAGCTCAATGTAAAGCAGATGATTAACATTACAAGTTTCATCCCTAGTATCTCTTACTCTCCCCACCGAAAAGAGAATATATATTAAAAAAATAATTAGAAGTTGGAAATTTAAATATTTACAACTTCAAAAATGTTACAGGTGGAGCAAGAAAGTAAAAGAAATGGGGTGTTTTCTGTCACAAATATGAACTTCATATTGAATAACAAACTTCATACAATTAGATTTTTTTTACGAAATACACATTATAAAATCAAATAACCAAAAATTCAAAAGTCATTAATCCTCAAGTGGAATGCTCTTTGCAATACTTTTAAGTGATTAAGAGTGTTTCAAGCCAGGCACAGTACAGCACACCTGTAATTTTCAAAACAAAGCAAACATTAAAATAGAAAACAAAAAATAAAGCAACAAAAACATAATTCTATGTCATATAGTATTGACATTCATAAATGTTGAAAAGATGAATGAATGTATGAATAATGAATAATGAATAATGTAGTCTCAAAAATTCAACTTGTCATTATCTTTAATTTAAAAACTCTGATTCTATAATGAATGATAGGATCCCAGATTATTTTCATGTTTATGTATTGTTTTTATTTCTAAATATTTTATTATCATTTTTTGTAAAAAGTGAAATGGTTTGATCAAAATTCTCGCTATGGAAGTAAAAAGTCAACATTCATTTTTCTTGCATCTGTAACCACATTTATTTTTATTAATAGGGCTTGAATTTTAAGCACAAATTCCCTTCATTGCCTTAGCTACATGCTCTAAATATATCAGATAGTAGGGAACAGTACTACTGAGGACGGAGGTAAGTGGTTTGGTTCAAGTATCAGAAATTTTATAAAAGATTTCTAAGTAAGTCAATTTGGTTACATATATGTTATAAAATTTTTTTAGCTCAGTATTGCTAAGAAAAAATATGGACACACGATAGAGCCTGCCAAAAGATCTGCTCTGGCTCTGCCAACCACGTGCATTATCTTGCCATGTACCCTAGTTATACCTAGGTAGACTCAAGAGAGAAACCTAGACAGGTTTTCTGGTAGAATTTAGCATCTATACAAACTCCAAACTCTTGATTTTTCTAAGTATCTGTGCATCACTGAGCTGCAAATCACTGGCCTAGGAGACCTCAGGTGCCAACTGTTACTCTTGTTTAATGCACAATGTGCTGAGTGACTGTGGCAATAATTGGAAGGAAATGTTGCATGGCTGTAACAATGATTTTTGTTAATAATTTGATCCCTAATATGTCTAATTTAATTAGACTGAAATTTTTATTTTTTTGTTGTAGACAAAAACTTTTTTGAAAACTTTCAGCTGACCTCCATCTCATTTCAGTTGCTTTGTGCTCTCCTGCTATGGGGACAGTGCTTGCTCTGAAATAATCCTAGCAACAAATATTATTTACCTAATGACACATGGTTTCAGTCATAAACACTGGGATCCTCCTACAGTAGACTTCACAGCTATAGAGCTATTCTATTTACAGATAATGTGAACTCAAGATGAAGTCATGAAATAATAAAGGTTTGTATAGAGGTAGCATGAAGGTCTTAAAAATAAATTGTGAGAGGATTATAATGGAAACATAATCTCATAGAAAATTGAACTAATGCATAATAAGTTAAAAAATTAATTCCGTGAGTAGCTTTATTTTTTAACAAATACATATGGGAGAGAGAATAGGCCAATTACACAGTTGGAAGTAACTCAAAATATCAAAACTTTTGGTGTGCAGTCGGTGGGGGAGGATAACTCAAATACACAGCAATCTATAATACATTACAAATAACTGGAAAGGAAGAGTCTAAAGTTTCCAGCACTTAGAAATGTTTGAGGAGATAAAAGTGCTAATTATCCTGATTTTATCCATTACACCATGTATATGTGTTATCAGATCATAATACTGTATCCATAATCATTTAGAAATATTTTACATTCAATAAAAATTGCTTTAAACTTTAGTTGTAAACTTCAGTATTGTTCTTAGGAGTAATGGTTTAAACTGTATGCAAAAATTTTGGACACGATCATGTACTTGCAAGCCAACAAGAAAAAAAAAAGAGAACAACAACTCAAAAGTAAGTTGAAATTTAATTTAAAAAATTGGCACTCAAGAGGCTGAGGCAGAAAGATCCCAAGTTCCAGACCAGCTTAGCTACATAGTAAGTTCAAGGTAAATCTGTAGTATGTAACAAGACAGGAGAGAGAGAGACAGAGACAGAGAGACAGAGAGACAGAGAGAGAGAGAGAGAGAGAGAGAGAGAGAGAGAGAGACAGAGAGAGAGAGAGACAGAGAGAGACAGAGACACAGAGAGAGACAGAGACAGAGACAGAATTTGAGAGAGAAAGAGAGGAAGAGAGAGAGAGAGAGGAGGAAGAGTTTCTCAAAAGTTTTTGAATCAATACTGAATTTTGTTAGTAATTTTTGGTAGCTAAATAACAAAACACAAATACATGCTAGCATTAGTTCTGAATTTAAAGAAGTATTTGTGTCCTTAAATTTAATTGCTACGAAGTTGACAGTCAAGTTTTGTACTACATTTGGGCAGAGACTTTAGGAATAGTCTATTAAAAACAATCTAAATGTCAAAGTGGAAGGATTAGTTATATTATAATAGATGCAAATAATGGCATGATACAAAGGGGTTCTGAAATAATGCTAAAGAATATTTAGATCATAAGGGGCCCCAAATATTAAAAGTTTTTAAAAGTTACAAAATAGTATACAATGTAATAAAGAATATATAAATTTATGTTTTCGTGTGACCACCACACTCTTTTGAGTATTTGTGTTTCTATTACTGACGACAAAAAATCCCTAACTAATATACTTGCACAAAATTAGTGGAGAATTTAAATTTTAAAAAGCTGTGTTAAATTCATATTAATGTCTTAAACGTTTTATTACTAGAAATGGTGTCTCTTTGTAGCCTTCAGAACTCTTATAAAAGCAATAAAAACTTGCATTACAATATTTAAAATGCATAAATTTTGTTTTCTGCCACTTCCATAGCATCTAAATTTCATCACTTTTAATATCATATCAATACCTGTTTAATGTGCTATATTTTAAACTCTATCCTAAAACCCTTCTCTATGATGCTGTATAACTTTGGTGTCAAGAAAAGACACCTATACTTCGAGGTAAAAAATGATCACCCCAAATCTAAGAAATCATCATCTTTGTGTAAATACTAGTAACTATAAGCCTTGGAATTTATCTATACCTATTAATCCATATTTAGTTGATATAAATTACCAATTTATCTGTACCAATTCATTTATCTATCCAATTTAATGCCAAAGTCAAAGATGGTTTGTGGGTTTATTCCTTATCACCACCAGAAGTTTGGCCTACTTTTTATAGGAAATTATTGATTTACAATTAATTTAATCCCTTATCAATTGTCAAAGGGAAATTCAATCACAAACTATAAACAGATAATAAAATGAAAGCAGGAAAACAAACCTTATAAAGGAAAGAGACCCATTTGCTCCCAGAAACTGTGCTGTTTCTCCTCCAATGTCAGAACCCTGGGAGGAAGATAACAGCATCTCTTTATTTTAATAAAACATTGTTTTAATAAAATACTTTAAGTGATAATTTAAAAAAAAACTTTTTGGAAATTAACTAAGGACTGATGTAAAAATGAACTTATGAGCTGGTGGTTATACATCAGTGAAAGTTTATTCAAAATGTGTAAGGCTCTAGGTTTGACCCCTACCACTGCAAAAACATAAAGGAATAAATAATTATTAAAATTAACTTAAAGGTTAAATAGAGGATATCAGAAAGTTCCTTAGAATGAGTAATGCATTTTTCTCTGCTATCTATTTAGACACCATCTCTGGCAAGATCACATCAAGGCTTTAGGTCCCTGAGCACATCCTTGTGCAGTGGAAAGATTTCTTGTGCTGGCCACTGTTACTGTCATCCCCACAGTAATTGCTATAAAAGCTGGACTAACTGCAGTTTAATGCAGATCACATTCTGATCCTTTAAATGCAGTTGTGTGCCATTTCAGACATCTCTATCTAGTAAGTATCATCTAGCCCTCAACTAAATAATACTAAAACACTACTTAGGATAAACAAATTATGGCCACGGAATAAGTATTAAGAACTGATTCTAAGAAAGATTCATATCAACAGGTAATACACACCCCTGCATTATTTGGTAAATAAAATAGATAGGGTTTTTTTGCAAACAACATGAAAGGTTCAAAAGAAGTAAAATTCTTTACCTTTGTATAAAGGAGAGTTTTGTGAATTAATTTTAATCTGAGTTTTTTAATAATATTGAGCAATAAAGATTAAGAAATAAAGCTGGAATGGTAATGCTTGCCTGTAATCCTAGTACTCAGGAGGCTAAGGCAGGAGGATTGCTGTGAGTTCAAGGTCAGCCTAAACTGCATAGTAAAACTGTCTCAAAAAGATTTTTAAAAAACCCAAAAGATATATAATTTTTTTGGAAAGGTCCTGGAGTTGAACCCTAAACATGCACATCATTCATACTAAACATGTAATCTATCACGGAGCTGTACTCCGGGCCCAGAAATCAGCACCTCACATTCTCAAAACAAAGATTGGGAAAGTATGGTAGCTTTTCATGCTTTGATCTTTAGCAGCTAGAACATTTTCTTTTCTTTTCTTCTTTTTTTTTTTTTCTTTTCTTTTGTCTTCCAGAAGTATGAACTTGTTGAGTGAACAAAAAACAGCAAATCTGGACTAGATTTGAACTTCAGTTTAGCTATGTCTTGCTGGGGCAAGCAGTTCAATTTGTCTCCATCTCCTCTCCCATAAAATGAGTTTGATAAATACATTCAAAGACAGTCATAAGCATTAAATAACCTGAAGAAGCTGTCTCGCTGTGCAGAGCAGCAGAACCATAGCTGGTACAAAGTTAATTTCCCTCTCCTTTTCCCAGCTGATGCTGTAGTAGCATATGCATTTTAAAGTGGGTTTCCAGCCACAAATTATTCAAAATAAAGGACACAAAGGCTGATTCTAAGACCTGAAATGATCTTCAAAATCCTCTGGAATCTAAATGATTTTAAATGTTATTTCTATATGTTCAATAAATCCTCTTAGAATTGTTATATTTTATAGCACAATTCATTTCATTTTTAAATGCATATACAAGCACTGGTATAGGTGCCAGTCAAACAAAAAATACAGGAAACCTCTCAGTTGAGGCACAGAATATAAATAAAGAGCCGTCAGGATAATAAAGACAGCAAAGTAAACAGTAGAAAGAGATAACCGGCCTTGTGGTCTCTGTTGGACATGTCAAACTACAGCAACTAAAAATATGTAAGAAATCTGCCTGTTTCCATCTGTTATATTTCTCACGGCATAACTGAAAGTTCACTGTAAGTTCGAATGTGTCATATCAGGTCATTTACAGGATAAAAGTTCATGGAGAGTTTATAATGTTTCAAAGAGTAAAGTGGCAAATGAAGAAATACACTAACTGAAGTTATGCTATATTATGACCACCACACTTTTAAGCATCATAAAAAATAATTTGAAAAGGCCGTGGGTAATGCATAATGGCGGAAATGACTGTAAGGAAGATGCCTGACATAATATTCACCGGGTCTATGAATTTTACTTGTTCTAAATATTATTTCAGACAAAACAACTGTTAGATTTCTTGTTGCATCCTAGGCTTTCTTTAAATTATACATTTAAAAGTGATTACATGGAGGCATCAATAAAGGGAGAAGATTAAAAAAAGCAAATGCATATCACCTTCCTATTTGACTGAAGGGAGATGATTTCTAATTTATGATCACTAAACACTTACCTGAAGTAAACTACTTGTGTGTACTTCAAAAGTAGGAGGCAAAGCAATATGTTTCATTTGGAACCAAATTATTGAATCACTTGATAAACCTAATTAAATAGCATTATCAGTAGTGCTTGAATCCCTGAGACAACGACTAAGATATTTTTAGTAAAACCTCCATATTTTTTAAAAAAGTAAGAGGTAACAGATGCGACAGGTTCAAGACACCCTATCTTGGGGACCATGGATGCCGGTTCTCTGTGCCTCGTTTCTCTGTCCTCCTTCCCACCGTTTTAGACTTGGATGTGAGGGCCAGAACTTCCTCCCTGATCCCGGAGGGACTGGCTACTCTGTGGGGCAGAAGATCAGGCAGAAATCTCAAAGCTGCTTGGGTCTCTGAAGCCTGGGCGAATCAGCTGCGGCACCAGTCCCGAGCTGTCTACGTCTGGGCTTTGTAGGAATAAAGCTGCATTCTTCTTTCACCTGCTTTTATTGGGGTTTTCATGACTCAGGTGAACCCAACTGTTAACAATGCAAATACTGCTCAGGTGGAGAAGGTGTACAGATCGCTCCCAAGTGACACCGAGTTACAGACGTGCGCACACGGCTGGCTAAAATTTAAAACAGGAAGAAAAGCATTGGGGATGAAAGGAAAGGTGGACAAAACAGGTAGCAAAAACCAATATAAAACACCGCTGAAACGGAAGAATCCTACGTGTATTTTGGAAACAATAGTTACAGACTGACAGGAATAGAGAGAAAACTTCAGTCTGAAAATGCTCAGCTAAGGTAAACAGATCAGTTTGAAAGTGCAGTGAAAGCGGATTTCATCCTTTAAGAGAACATTGTGGTGGCCTTGAGAACTTGGCTCTCAGAACTCCAGTTGCAGGAAGCCTGGGCCGCCCAGAGGTCCCCTCCTGGCTCTGAAAACCCTCACCAAGCAAGGCCTGGGTCCACACCTCCCCAGCTGCTCCTGGCAAAGACCAATCTCACCCGGGGAACGGCAGGGCTAGTCCCTGAGGACTCAGGAGGCCATGGAGGAGAAACTTCTGCAGGGGGCCTCCCCACAGCCTTGGCAAACCCTCGCTGTGGCTGTTGGCCCTCGGGGACACTTTCTGGCCACTTCCCCGTGCCCCACTCGCTCTTGGTCTGAGTCAGACCTTTGTGTTGGCTGATGGTTCACCTGGGTTTCCCCCTTATTCTCATAGAGAATTCCTCTTAATAAATCTCTGCATATTGAAACCAGTCTTGGCATCCACCTCTTGGAAAACTTGGACTAAGTCAAAATTTTGAGATTACTAAACACTATTTTAGTTTTCATAAAAATTCAGTTATTTTTATAAAAATTAATGTCTAATTTTTATTAAAATTTTAAAAATAATTTTTAACAAAAATTTACTTACATGATTAAGAGACCTTTGACTTCATCAGTAGAATGAAAGTTAACTAAATTATTTAGTTGACATAAGCTAGTAGTGAATTTTTTTTCTTACTGTAAAATCAGTTAATCGGCTGGGGATTTAGCTCAGCGGCATAAGCACCTGCCTTGAAAGCAGGCAGTCGTGAGTCGATCCCCGGTACCGATAAAAAGGAAAAAGACACACACACACACACAAAAAAAATCAGTTAATGAACTGGTAAAATTATCCTCTTAAAGTTACCACACTGATCTATTTATCCCTTGTGAAAAATGTCTTCATACTAAGATTGCCTTGGGACGATTAAAAAGTAAATATGAAAGTCTTTCCATTGGACTCACAGGAGAAAACATGGTATTCACCAAAAGAAATCACAAACAGGTCTTTGTGTTTGTTGGTTTAAAATGTGTACTGCCCAGTAGAGGTCACTCTTACTCCAGGTCAGTGGGTTTGTTCAGTTATCACTAGAAATTAGAAGACCTGGCTGAATTTATAATGAAAAGCAAAAGTCCAATATAGGAAATGTAATTATATACATATATGCTACTGTATAAATACTCAAGGGTAAATCCAAGTAATTTATAATTGTATATTATTTGTCTATCAATTAAAATCCAAAAATCTGGCTGGGGATGATGTGCACAACTGTAACCTCAGAACTTGGGAGGCTGGGGAAGGATTAGCCATAGGTTTAAGGCCAATCTGAACCACAAAGCAAGACCCTGTATCAAAAAAAGTCCAAAAATATGATTCCAAATCAGATGTTCAGAAATTTGTCCAGAAGTCAATGCATTTCCCAGGGAAGGTCTATGCCAGTTTGTCTTGTCAGCTAGACCTTGAAACTCACAAGCATGCCAACTTCATCAGTGGGTTAACCCATTGCTAAGTTCACAGACACAGGTGGAAGAAATAGGTCACCAGGTCAGGGTGGAGAGTGCTCTGGGGACCATATCTGCTCCCTGGACCCTTTCTTTCTGCCACTGTTTTCCCAGCTACCATAAACAGAGCAGCTCTCCTCCACAATGTCCTCCTGCCATAGCATTTGTGTCTCAGAGCCAGCTAGGCATGGGCTGAAACCTCTGAATCCATGAGTCACACAAAACCTTTTTCTCCTTTAAATTGTGTAGGTCAGGTACTGTGACCTAGCAAAAGGAAAGTGACTAACACAGGTCAGTTATGCAAATGAAAATATATGATTGAAACATAATACTTGTGAATCTTAAATAAACTAGTTCACAATAACTGTATACCCACACCAATGGTAATACTACTAACTATATTAACTCTCAGATCAATGTAGTGGTAAAAAAATCTGTATGATTAACATCAAATGAAATATTCTAAAATTATTTGTGGAGGAAAAACATAACCTGTCACACAGTATGCTTTAAATTAAAGTGGTAATAAAATAACCAGTATAACCACTATAATTCTCCTGTGACAAAGAAAAATAGAAATCATTAGTTTACCTTGTTAAACTGTCAGATAACTTTTCTAATCCTTCACGTTTCAGGTAAAACACATTAAAAAGAACTCTGGAAACAAAAGAACAACATAGACAGAAATATTTGACAAGGTAGTAAAAATATATACCGATATGTGATGTGGAATTGACTAAAACATTCATACTTTTATACACGGATACTTAATCAGACCAAACTGACTCACTCACTTCATAACATCCTCCAACCTGTTTCCCATTGTTAGAGACTTTGTTCACAATATTTCCAATTCTCACTGGCTTATTCGAGAGCTCCTTTCTTTTCTATCAGTGCCAGTGTCCATATTAGCTTGCTCATGTCATTCCATCTGCTCTGCTCCCTTCTGGGGGGAGGAAGGAGCTAATCCTGAAGAGGGTATAGCACTGGTGCTGCTGAACAACACAGCTAATCAATCAGATATGCAGGAAATTGATAAATGAAATTGATTTAATGTTAATTCTTGAAATGAAGTTTATGCTTTAATCAGGGAAAAACTGGTAAGACTATTCCTTTTTAGACAATACTAGAGATTAAAAGCTGGTATCAAATATCTCCTATCATCTCTGTAAACTTCAGCGAGAGGCTGGGGCTGTAGCCCGGGAGAAGAGTGCTTGCCTAGAATATATGAGGCCCTGAAGTCAGTTTCCAGTACCGTGAAGAAACTTCAGTGAGACCCAAGTTAGAAAATCTGGCCATGTAGATTCTGACGCTTGTTTAGCCACAGACCAGAAGGGAAACGCTTTCCTCTGATGACACTGCCAGCCTCTGATGGTTTCCCCATATCCCTTTACTGCCCTTTCAGGGGTGTGTCCTGCAACACATTTTAGCAGAAACTTCCCACATCCCATCTGAGCTACCTCTCATGCCTTGTGACTTTCCTCAAAATAGATCTTTTTTCTTGAAAGGTAGAAACTAGAAGACAGTAGTTAGCCACACAAGTTGCAGTGTGATCAAGAGAGAATGCAAGGGGCTGGAGATTTAGCTCAGCAGCATAAGCGCCTGCCTTGCAAGCAGGCAGTCGTGAGTTCGATCTCCAGTACTGATAAAAAAAAAGGAAAAAGACAAAAAAGAGAGAGAGAGAGAGAGAGAGAGAATGCACAAGGGCTGGGAGGAGCTTGCAGCATCCTCTTGTGCTGGGGGCAAAATTTTGAAACACTTAAAAAAAACTTAATTTCAACTCTTAAGACTTAGGTGCTAACAAAAGCAAAGCATGAACATTCAACACATCACTTTGAACCACGCTGAAAAATCTGTCCTCCATCCAGACTTGTTCTTAGGTGGCAAAGTCCATTGTCAAATAGGATTAGAACTTATAGGTATGGATCCTATTTACAAAGATTTGTTCTCTGACTACTGAGTTGTTCCGTGACTTCCTTTCTCTCCCAAGAGATTTGGGCTACAAGGGAATTGTATTAGTTACCTTCTCAATGCGGGTACAAAGTATTTGACAGCCACAAGTTAACAGAAGAAAGGTTTATTTTAGGTCACAGTTTATGGAGGTTTCAGTCTGTAGTTAGCTGGCTCCAAAGCAGGGCAGCATGGTGAGGGGCGTGACAGAAGGAGGTTCCTTATGGCATGGCAGTGGGAAGCAGCAGCAAGCCATCAGAGAAGATAGATTAGATAGATAGGTAGATAGATAGATAGATAGATAGATAGATAGATAGATAGATAGATGACAGATAGATAGATAATTTCCAAGCCACACCCGCAGTGACCTACCTCTTCCAACCACAATTTACCAGTCAGTATTACGATCAGTGGACCAACCCAGTATCACACACCCATGCTCCAGTCACCTCTCAAGAGCCCCACCTATAAGCACACAACTCTTGGCAGAACATCTACATATAAGTCACAACAGGAATAATCCACTTTTAGGTAGTATTATCCACATCCAGACAGTATCTTCATTATATAGTGATGATGGCAGCTCAGAAGTCTAAATTGCCTACTGATATTGTACAGCCCTGTCTGCCAAGTTGAGCCTGACCACATCTAGAAGCAGATATTGTCATTTGCATAACAACATAGGATCACAAGCTCCTGATCTCAGACTAGATGGGCCATGTCTTAAAAGTGAGATGTATAGTGGGATGTATGCTGAGAATTTTTTCACATTTTGATATTTAAAACTGATCTTCTTATAAGACAATCATCCAAAGTCATTCTGTCACCAAATCTAGTTCTTTAACAATTATACATAATTGTTATGGTTTGCATTTAGATGCCCCTCCAAAGCCTGATGCAGTCCTGGGGAGAGGGCCTTTAGAAGGCTGCTGAATCTAATATTTATGATTCATTCCTTGCCTAGTGCTGAGATTGGTGGTGTGAGTGCTGCACCTGCTAAGGGGTAGGTACTCAGTTTACAATATAAGGGAAGGAAGAAAGTATGCTTTCCTATTGTGCTTTTTGTTCTTATTGCCTTTGGTGCCCACTACCACCATGAACAGCTGCCCCTTAGCCATGCTACCCTGCCTTGGAGTCAGCTGATTATGCACTGAAATCTCCACTAACAGTGGGCTAAATAAACCTTTTCTTCCTTAAGTTTGGGTGTCAGGTATTTTGTCACAGAAACAAGAGAAAAGTAACCAACACAGGGCCAGGGACATGAACACCAGCCTGACAAGTGCAGAACCTGAGTTTGGTTACCAGTACAAAAAAAAAAAAAAAAAAGTGACCAGCCTTGCATTCACTTCAAAATAAAACTCAGACTTCCGGGAGAACATGGCGGACAGATAACAGCAACTACCAGAGGCTCTCTGAAAGGCTCGGCTCAGAAGTCAGGAATGGTGCGGACTAAGGAGACATAAGCCAGTAGAGATATGCTCTACTGACTCAGGAACGAACTGGGCTGAGAGAAACCAACTTGGAATGCAGTCCTGGCGCTAAAATAGGAACAGAAAAGACTCGGTGTGGAGGCTGGACCCCGCGCCATTGGAAGCCTCGATTTGGGTTTCCTGCCGCTCGGCGGCTGGCTGCCTCTACATCGGCTCGGCAAGGAGAGAGATGCGCAGAGGCTCTGTGAATGGGAGTCTGCAAATGGAGTCGAAAACAGGATGGACAGGGAGGCGTGCACTGACTTGTGGTGAGGTGAGTGAGAGAAACTGACACTCTACCACAGTTTGACTCCAGCGGAGGACTTTCTGGGCTCGAGCAGTCCTGCGGGAGCAGGGCGCGATGGCGACTCCAGCCACACATTCCCCTCTCGGACGGGATTGGTGAAAAGTGCCTGGCCTGCGTGACGCTGCTGGCGGACTCGGTAGGCTAGCCCAATCCAGATCCCAGAGCCTGACGGTGGCCCAGAGGGGTGAATCCCGCGTAGGCTGCCTCGTCCGTAACTCCCTGGTGCGCAGCGGTGGGCAGGAACACCTAGCCAGCGCAATTCGATCAGGCTGTGGCTGACAGGCAGGGAAGCTGGGCCTCCTATGTAAACTTGCATATATATAAGGAACAGAGAATATGGGAAAAGGCAGCAACAAGAAAGGCTCCTCATCCCCCAATTCTGAGAAACAGGCAATAGCGGACACTGCACCAATAGACATTAAGCGCCATATAGACAGCCTCATAGACCAATTCAGGAATGAAGTTATCAACGACCTGAAGCTAGAAGTATGCAGAATAGTTAGAGAAATGCTAAGCACCACCCAGGAAAAAACAGATGGTGGAATGGAAGAACAGAAAAAGAGGGGAGAATTGTTTGATGGAGAAAACAGAGAAAGCATAGAGTACGTGAAGCAGGTTCAAAGGGACTATCAAGAAGTTAAGAAGTCTATCCAAGACTGGCATAACAGCTTGAAAGAAACTAAGGACAGACTATCTGAACTGGAGGGCAGACTTGTAATATGGGAGAATGAAATGAAAAACTTCTTAAAAATAACAAAGAAACAAACAGCAATAATACAAAGACAAGAAGATGATAAGAGGAGCCATAATTTAAGGATTAAGAACATAAAAGAAGAAGTAGGGACACAAACAAGTGAACTACAAAAGCTACTCACAGAAATAATCCAGGAGAATTTTCCTAATTTAGCAAAAGGTAAAGATACTCAGATGTATGAGGCATACAGGACCCCAGCCACCTACAACCCAAACAGAGAAACACCCAGGCATATAATAATAAGAATTCCAGAAATTCAATACAAGAACAGAATATTAAAAGCTGTAAGAGACAAGAAACAGACCACTTACAAGGGAACACCCATCAGAATTACAGCAGATTTCTCTGCACAAACCATCAAATCATGAAGAGCGTGTGGGGGGGAAATAATTCAAGCTTTGAAAGATAGTAATCTCCAGCCAAGATTGAGATATCCTGCACAACTGTCCCTGGAAATTGATGGAAAAACAAGGTGCTTCCAGGATAAAGAGGAACTGGGGGAATTTGCAACCACCAATTCAACTCTACAGAAAGTATTGCAGGATATTCTAAAAAAAGAAAAATACAAAGAACCCAGAAATAGTGGCGGGGAGGCCACAACAAATGGAGCAGAGAACAAAATGAAGAAGACAAACTGACAGCTACTGACAGAAAAAGAGCTCAACAGAAATGAGACAGAGAAGATTGGATGATAGGAACAGCTATTTTGGAGAAAATGACATCTTAATAGGTAATACTGATTTAGTATCATCTTGTTTTGAAGTCTCATCTAGCTTTTGTTCTTCTGTCTCCAATGGTCTAAACAGGTTGTATCTTATTGGATTTTATTATGTACGATAGTATAAGCAAAAACCTTTTAAAGATAAGGAGATTATACAGAAACCATTGTTCATTTTCTGTTAGTCGATTCTAAATACTCTGTAATGCTGTCATTCTCTTAAATGGTTTTACATTGTTTTGATATACTTAATGCTACAGTATACGAAGTTGTACTCAAGGACTTCAAGGAAAGAGTCAATATGGTAACTACTTTTGGGTCGGAATTATCTGGTGGTGAAACACTATTCTGCTTAAATGGTTATGTTTTGATCTGCGATGTTTCGCTGTTATGCCCTCTTTTTTCTCAATCTCCACTCCATTATTTACTTTTTTATTTTTATCCGTTTAATTAAAGGGAAAAAAATAGCAGGATATAATATAGTAACCCACTTTGACTTTCTATTATCTCGATTTGAAGCCCTGTATTACTCTCACCATCTTGTTTTTGACTGATGTTCCCCTATTCTGTTTTGCTGGATAGTATCAGGTTTGAAAGTTTAGGCATCAGCTGTGAAGATAATGAGATTCATTATAACGCCCATTCTCGTTAACTTTTATCTACTTTTGAAGACCTACAATGTCTCCAATGTTTTGGTTTTGTTGGTTTTGTTCTTTACTGTTTTGTTCAATTGTATTATAATTAATGATATAGGCAATTCTATTAGAGATAGCGGGAGGCATTATGGTAACCATTGTTGATCACCTTGTACTATGTTTTTATATTAGCTATTATGTCCACCCTTTTGACTTGACCGATTCTGTTCTGTTATGTCACATTTGGTTTTACTCTCTTCCAAAAAAGCAATAAGAACCTTGGGAGCAATGAAACCCAAAATGTGTAATAGTCATTGTACAAAAGAGAGGAAAAGAAAGTGCTCTAAACTATATAACTGCATGTATATTTAAGTGTATAAGATAGAAAATGATATCACAGAGTTTTATTGGATCATTGAACAGAACTGTTTGCAGTATCATTGTTGGAATGTCCACTCTACAAGCTTTAATCTTGTGACTTGAACAATTATTTCTAAGATGGCAATATGTAATCCATTAACTAGTGATTTCCTACTGTTTATTTTTTTTTCTTCTGTAAATCTGTATAACTTGTACCCTTTCACTGTTTTTTTTTCTTTTCTCCTTAAATAAAATTTAAAAAAATAAAAACAAAACAAAATAAAACTCAGCCTTCATTTAATTACTCAGGATTTCCCACAAACTCAGCATCCTTCCTTTCATAGTGTGACACACTGGGTTTATAAATCTGAGTAGGAAAAAGCAATTTATAATTAAAAGTTCTATAACATTTATTCCACCTTCAAAAATAAGCAACAGATATATTGAGATATTCTAATTAATTTAATCTAAACTCCAATATGTCTGAAGAATGACTCAGAAAGCTTTAGACACAGAATTTTGACCCCAACCAGAGAACCTGAGTAAGTAGCCTGCAGTAAAATCAGAGATTCTTCTGTGTGTGCTGGAGATTAAACCCAAAGCCTCCCACATGCCACGCACACAGCCTATGCACTTTACACTGAGCTGTGCCTTCATCCCAAAGAGAATTTGCACTTTTAGCAAGCTTCCAATGCAGCCAGCTGATGCTATGTAGTATCTCCTGGAGAAACAAGTGCTGATCCACTTGGTATGTGGTGACTTTAAATGCTAGTATCTGAGAACTTAGAGAAATTTCTGCTGAAACTCTCTACCTATACCAAATGCAAGATAAAACATTATTTCTGAAATAATATTGAATGACCTTCTATATCCAGATTATTGAAAAATCAGGATGGTGTACCTCAGTGACAGAAAGCATACTTAGCATGCACAAGAACTCAAACCCCAGCCCCCACCTCTACCCCACAAAACCACCTTGGCCACATTGTGTTAGTCTGACAGAAATACTTGCTACAAAGCAGTTGAGGTTTCATTCTGCTTTGGCAAAATATTTTAAAGCACTGAAGGTTCTATTGTGCCAAAATTTTACCTTTGAGGATCTCATTAAATACTGATTGCAATTCAGATCTGGGCCATGGCCTGAGATTCTGCATTTCCATTGAGCTCCCTGGTGAAGGTTCTATCACTGAGTGTATTACTGTAGTCCCAGAGAAGATTATGATCTCTGTTATCAAAATACATCAGACTCAGGGTGACACTTCATTTTGTAAGGTGAAACTTCCAGTGGTTTCTAAGTATAAGCTGGCAAAACTGTATTAGGAAAGAGAAAAGCATACAAAACAGTAAAATGCTACGTTGCTGCCTTTGGTGTCCCAATTCATCAGTGATCACTGACTGCCAAACCTCAGGTAGTGGCCCTGCACAGATCTGTGTGGATCCTACACGGTACTTAAGGTTCATGTAAACTGACTGCTCCTTCCTTTACAATGGTCACAGTAAAGAACAACCATATTCAATCCTGAAATGAGTACGTTATTTTGTGCTCAGTTCAACTTCTTTATACTCTTTCAACTTCCACAACCTGACACCTATTTAATCCTCACACAGAAATACTAAACTGGAAAAGAGAGTTATCAAGTGTTAAGAGGAGTACATTTCTCAGGATGTGTGTAACAAATATTCCTTAAAATGTTATTACACATGAGCTAAAGAATACAGCTCCATAAAGGAAAAAGCATTTACATGTAACTATATTTAAAATATTATATAAGCAGGAACTCAATATTACACAATAGGATTCTATTTGAGAGGTTAACTGAAACATGACAACAAATTGGCACATTAACTGGTTTTGTGTCACCAGCTTGTTTTTTGCTACCTATTATTTACCATCCACCAATTTAAACCATCTTACAAGTATACTTAATCACTGCTTTAAGTTTTAGCACATTTTTTTTTAATTTTGCAAAGAATAAAACCATAGAAACTTCAGCCAAGGGTGCACACAGGGCTGAGCTAGACCCAGGCTCCTTCCACGACCCCTGCTGTTCTGGCAGACCACTTTGAGGGACCTGGGAACTCCAGCCAGAGGCACATGGGGCTGGGCTAGACCCAGGCCCCTTCCGTGACTCCTGCCATGCTGGCAGAGCACCTTACAGAACCCAGGAATTCCAACCAGTGGTGTAGGTGGGGCTGTGCCAGAACCAGGCCCTTTCCATGTCACTATAGTCCTGGTCATCCACCTCAGGACCTAGGAACTCCAGCCCATGACACATGCCCCTGCAGTCCCACCACTGCCATCAGGGACTCCCCTTCCCCCACCTCCTGGTCCTAGTATTGCTGTTGATCTTTGGCTCCACCCCCCCCACACACAGAACCTTGGACTGCAGTAGATTAAACATACAGTATCCAGGTGAAACTCAGTAATCCTTCATCCAAACGGAAGAACTCAGTCCATCAATGAGGTGAGTTTGCCCCTAAAATAGCAATAGAGTTTGCCACCTTCAGTGGGTAAACACAAGCAATAAGGAAGCCCCCTCTAGAAGTAGGTCATTGGTGAGCTTGGCAAGTGGGTGGGTATGTCCTTCCTACACACAAAGAATATCAGGTAGGTTGAGGATGGGGTCAATAAGGCCTCCCTTGACCTGCAAAAAATTAAGGGGGCCTGTGAAACACCCAGAGACACTGTAGGGTTCCAGCCAAGACAAACACTGTAAACAGGGAGATCTGGTGACTCTGAATAGCCTGAAGACATAACAACAGCAGGAATTAGGGGTTGATTTCCATCAGTACTCTTAGGCTTGTCAGCCTAGGAAGAATATAGGACTCACCCAACAGGCCCTGCAGGGGGAATACGGGTGACTGGCCCACCTCTTCATTGTGGGACCCAGCAATTGGACAAACATCAACTTTACAGTAGGACCCCAAGGTACATTCTACCAACAGCTGACACCAGTGAGATTGAAGAACCAAATATTAACCTGAAAGGTGAAAATGGCAAAACAAAAAATCAAAATGCAATCTCAAACATCTAATCCATCAGGAGCAGGCACAGGAGACATTGAAATAGAGGACTTCAAAAGTAACACCCCAGAAATCTCTGAAAAGATTGCTATCTTTGAAATAAGTGAAATAAGAAAACAACTCCATGAGGCTATAGAGGAAATCAAATTAGAAGTAATCTCTCATGTAAAGACAGAAATAACCACTTTAGTAAAAGAGTTGCTAGCTAAAAAAGCTAGAGAAAAAAATAGATAAAAAGAAAAAAAGCACAAGAGCATGGGAAAATGATTGAAACCTTGAATGAACATTATAGAAAACAAGCAGAACTCATGAAATGAACTCAAAGAGATATCCAAGAAACAAAAAATTCTATTGAAAGTTGGCAAAAACATTTAAATGAAGCTGGGGATAGAATTTAGGACCTTGAAGTTCAGATCACAATTAGCAACCATGAAAGGATAGAACTTTTAAAAATAACAAAGCAGCAAAATGACTACCCAGCAGCTTCAAGATGATGCCAAGAAAAACAATATAAGATTAATAGGCATCAGTGAAGATGCAGGAATCAATGCGAATGACATAACTAAACTATTCATAGAAGTAATAGCAGAAAAATTCCCAAACATTGGGAAAAATCTGATATGCAGGTGAGGCATATATAATGCCAAACAATCACAACCAACATAAATCTATACCCAGACCTATAATAATTAAGATCCCAGACGTGCAGCATAAAAACAGAATAATAAAAGCTGTTAGAGAAAAGATACAACACACCTATCAAGGAAAGCCCATTAGCACAAATCCTCAAGTCAAGATGAGCTTGGAGTGAGGTATTTCAAGCCCTGAAAGAAAACAACTATCAACCCAGACTGATGTACCCTGAAAAACTTTCATTCAAATTTAATAGAGAAAAAAGATACTTCCATGACAAAGAACAACTAAAGAAATTCATGTTCACCAAACCAACCCTAGAAAGTGTATTGAAAGACATATTAGATAGAGATAAAAATGACACAATCTCCAGAACAACAACAGAAAGAAACCACCAGGTAGGACAAGCAATTAAACAAGGAGGAAAAGCAGAAAGCAAACAACTGGGACATAACATGGCAAAGTCGAGCCAGTATATACCAGTATGTCCATAATGTAAATGGCCTCAATTTACTTATCAAAAGAAATAGATGGACCAAATGGATCAAGAAGCAGGAGCTAACAATATGCTGTACACATAAAACACATCTGACCCAAAAGGAAACTCATAGATTAAAAGTCAAAGGATGGAAAACAATATTCTATGCAACAGGAGCCCAGAAAAAAACAGGGGCAACTATTCTATTTGCAGACAATGTGAACTTCAATCCTAAAATGTTTAAAAGAGATAAAAAAGGTCACTACATACTTATTAGTGGAAAAACTTAAGAGGAAGAAATAACAATTATAAATACATGTGCACCAAATACAGGAGCACCCAACAATATAAGACAAATACTAATGGACATAAAAAGCCAAATACACAAGAACACAGTTATAACAAGGGGCCTTAATATCCCATTGTGATAAAGAGATAGATCAGCTAGACAAAAAGTCAGCAAAGAAACAATAGAACTGAATCATACCTGTGAGCAATTGGACTTAGTAGATGTTTACAGAGTGTTCCACCCAACCACATCAGAATATATGTTCTTCTCAGCTGCATATAATATAGTCTCCAAAATAGACCATATATTATCCCATAAAGCATTCTTAAATATGTGCAGAGGTATTGAAGTTATCCCATGTGTAGTATCTGATCATAGCACACTGAAATTAGAAATTAATGACAAAAGAAATTGCAAAATTTCTATGGAATTTAAATACATGGAACTTAAATAACAACCCTCTGAAGAACCAGTGGTCTACAGATGAAATTAAAGAACAAATAAAGCAATACCTACAATTAATGAAAATGTGGAAATAGCATACTGTAATCTGTGGGATGCAATGAAAGCAGTCTTAAAAGGGAAATATATAGCAATAAATTGTCATATCAAGAAAACGGAGTGAGCACAAATAAACAACCTAATGCTTCATCTCAAGCTTCTAGAAAAAGAAGAGCAAGTTAAACCCGAAGCTCATAGAATAGAGGAAATTGTAAAGATTAGAGCAGAAATCAATGCAATTTAAGCTAAGAAAATAATACAAAGAATGAATGAATCAAAAAGCTGGCTTTTTGAGAGGATCAACAAAATTGACAAACTTCTAGCTAACCTTATCAAGAAAAAGAAAGAAAAAGCCCAAACTCATGCAATAAGGACTGAAAAGAGGGAAATTACAGATTCCATGGAAATTCAAAAGATCATGAATACCTACTTTGAAAACCTCTACTCACATAGAGTGGAAAAACAAAGTAAATGGACAGATTTCTAGAAGCCTGTGAACTACCAAAGCTCAATCAAGAAGATACAACAATTTTGAATAACCCAATGCCAGCTACTGAAAGTGAAAACATGATTAAAAACATAGCAACAAAGGAAAGCCCAGGTGCTGATGGATTCATGGCAGAATTATACAAGAAATTTAGAGAAGATTTGATTCCAATACTCCTTGAAATCTTCAATGAAATTGAAAGAGAAGCAATCTTTCATTCCTGGAGGCAAATATCACTCTGATATCAAAACCAGAGAAAGACCAATCAAAAAGGAGAACTATAGGCCAATCTCACTAGTGAACATTGATGCAAAGATTCGCAATAAAATACTGGCAAATGAAAATGCAGCAAATCATCAAGAAGATTATACACCATGACCAAATGGGATTTATTCCAAGAATGCAGAGATGATTTAACATATGCAAATCAATAAATGTAATACAATGGGGCTGGCAATTTAGCTCAGTGGTGTAAGTGCCTGCCTTGCAAGCACACAGTTGTGAGTTCAATCCCTGGTACCAGTAAAAAAAAAAAAAAAAAAAAAAAAAATGTAATACACCACATCAACAGAGCCAAAAACAAAAATCACATTATTAGCTCAATAGTTGCACTGAGGATAAAGTCCAAGCTTATGATAAAGTCCCACCCTTGTTCATGATAAAACCACATAGAAACTTGGAATTAATGATATCTACCTCAATCTCATAAAGGCCATGTATGACAAACCAACAGCCAACATTATACTAAACGGACAAAAGCTGAAACCTTCACTCTAAAGTTAGGAACAAGAGAAGGATACCCATTATCACCATTCCTATTCAATATAGTTCTGGAAATATTAGCCAGAGCAAAAAGACAAGACAGAGAAATAAAAGGAATAAAAATAGGAAAGGAAAATGTTAAATTATCGTTATTTGCAGATGACATGATACTTTATATACAAAACCCAAAAAACTCCATTAAAAGACTAGTAGAGGTAATAAACAAATTCAGGAGTCTAGCTAGATACAAAGTCAACACTCAAAAGTAAAAACCAATTCCTGTACACAAACAAAAAAACTCCCTGAGAGAGAAATTAGGTAAATATTCCTTTCACAATAGTAACTAAAAAAGTGAAATATCCAGGAATTAACCTTAGCGGATCAAGCATTTTCTCACTTCCTGATCCACGCCCATAACCTCTTACTTTGTAAACTGTGCATTCTACAAAAAGTCTGAGAAAGTTTTAAGTGAGTTACACAGCTTTGCGAACTCCAACTGCACTTTGTCACTGGGCCCTGGATAAATAAATCAGTGCTGCTTTTTTTAAAAATATGTCTGGCCCCATTTTTTGACACCAAGTTGGGGGGCTCATTTTTGGGCTACAAGAATGATCATCTCAATAGATGCAAAAAACATTTTTGATAAATTCCTACACATGTTCATGATAAAAACCCCCTCAGAAACTCAGAATACATGGTGTCTACCTCAATCTCATAAAGGCCTTCTATGACAAACCAACAGCCAACATTATACTAAATGGACAAAAGCTGAAAGCTTGCACTCTAAAATCAGGAACAAGACAAGGATATTCACTATCACCACTCCTATTCAATATAGTTCTGGAGATGCTAGCCAGGGCAATCAGACGAGAGAGAAATAAAAGGAATAAAGGAAAGGAAGAAGTTAAATTATCACTATTTGCAGATTACATGATACTTTATATAGAAGACCAAAAAAACTCCATTAAAAGACTCCTAGAGATAATAAGCAAATTCAGCAGGGTAGCTGAATACAAAGTCAATGCTCAAAAATCAATACCATTCCTGTACACAAACAAAAACTCTCCGAGAGAAAAATTATGGAAATATCACCTTTCACAATAGCATCTAAAGAACATGAAATACCTAGGAATCAACCTAACCAAGAATGTAAAATATCTATATGCTGAAAATTATACTACTCTAAAAAAGGAGATTGAAGAGGATGTTAGAAAATGGAAGGATATTCCTTGCACTTGGCTAGGAAGAACCAATATTGTGAAAATGGTCATACTCCCAAAACTGTTATACAGATTTAATGAAATCCCAATCAAACATTAACATATCTCACAGATTCAGAAAAAAACATGTCTAAAATTCATTTGGAAACAGAAGAAACCTAGAAGAGCAAAGGCAACTCTGGGCAACAAAGGACAAGGCAAGAGGCATCTCAATTCATGACATGAAACTATACTACACAGCCACAGTGATAAAAATCAGCATGGTTCTGGCAAAGAAATAGACATGAGGATCAATGGAACAGATTAGAAGATCAAACACAACTGCAAAGACACTTGGCCACCTGATATTTGACAAAGGGGCTAAACATGCTCACTGGAAGAAGGATAGCCTCTTTAATAAATGGTGTTGGAAAAATTGGCTCTCCACATGCCAAAGACTGAAACTAGACCATGCTTATCATGATGCACAAAACTAAAGTCCAAATGAATCAAAGATCTAAATATTAAAATAGAAACACTAAATCTACTGGAAGACAAGGTGGGTAGAAATCTTGGAGACATAGGGGTAGGCAGAAAATTCATGAACAAAACACAAACTGCATGAAAAACACTTCAAAAAAATCAATAACTGGGATCTCATCTTACTAAAAAGTTTCTGCAGAAGAAATCACCAACAGAGTGAAAAGAAAACCCACAGAATGGGGAAGAGTTATAGCCAGAAACTCCTCAGACAAAGGACTTGTATCCAGAACATATAAAGAATTGAAAAATATCAAGCCCCCCAAATTCAAAGACCCTCTTCAAACATGGGCATCTGAGATGAACACATAGTTCTCACATGAAGATACAAATGGCAAATAAATACATGAAGAAATGTTCACCATCACTGGTCATTCGAGAAAACAGCATTGAGATTTCATCTCACTCTGGAAAGAATAGCTGCCATCAAGAAATCAACTGATAACAAATGTTGGCAAGGCTGCAGGGAAAAAGGAACACTGCTCCACTGTTGATAGGAGTGTAGATTGGAGCAGGCACTATGGAAATCAGTATGGAGAATTCTCAGAAGACAAGGACTGGAAGTTCCATTCCAGCTATTCCCCTCCTGGGTATTTTCCCAGAAACACTGAAAAGGTTTGGTCACAGTGATATATGTACGCCCGTGTTCATAGCAGCACAATTTGTAATAGCTAAACCTTGGAAACAACCAAAATGCTCATCAACTGCAGAGTGGGCAAAAAAGATGTGGTATTTTTATACAGTGGAATATTACTCAGTTATAAAAAAGGATGATCTTGAGGCCTTCATAGGTAAATGGAGGCAACTTGAGACTATCCTAAGTGAAATAAATAATTATATTTATAAATATCACATTGTGTCTCTAGTGTAAAAAGTAATAAGAAATATAGGAATAATAAAACCCAAAATGTGTAACTGCTATTGTAAAAAAGAGAGAAAAAGAAAGTGCTCTAAAGGATAAAACTGTATGTATGTTTAAGTGTGTAAGACAGATAAACATATTACTAAGCTATTGTTGGATCATTGAACAGAACTGTTTGCAGTCTCACTGTTTGAATGTCCATTTTGTATGCTTTAATTCTGTAACTTGAACAACTATTTCTAAGATGACAATACATAATTTATCACCTAGTGATTTCTTACTGTTTATTTTTTTAAATTCTGTATTATTTCTACTCTTTTTTCTGTTTTGTTTTTTTTTTCTATTTAAATAAATTTTTTTTGAAAAAAGAATAAACCAAATGAGAAAAGAAAAAAAAATGGGGTCATTCAAAACAAAAGAAAGAAAATAGTACATAATTTGGAACCACAATACAAAGGGATCTACAACGGTTACCATGGTGTCTCTTGTTATCATCAATAGAATTGCCCATATCATCAGGTACAATAAAACTGAATATACAGTATGGAATAAAATCAATAAAAACAAAACATTGGAGGGCCATAGTCAAACCAGAATGGGTATCATAGTGAATCTTATTGTCTTCAGAGTAGTTGCCTAAACTTTCAGACTTGATACTATCAGCCATAACAGATTCAAATAAAATCAGTCAAGACAAGACAGTAATTGAACAAGACAGATTCAAATAACATCAGTCAAAACAAGGCAGTGAAAGCAATACATGGTTTCAGATTAAATTAATAGGATATATCCTTCTAACTTTGGAATAGTTGTCCATGCCCTCAAATCTAGTACAAATAGACAAACTCAAACAGAATATAACCAAACTAAACAGAGCAATTCAAGCAATATGGGCTTCAAATCATGATACAAGATTAACAATGTCCTCTGCCTTCCCTTTTTAGACAATTCCTCCCTTTTCACTTTCCCAGGGTGCATTGTACATTTTGTATCCCATTAACTCTTAGTTTTTAGGTTAGGGAGGCAACCCACTAGTTACCTAAGTGATTCCGGAGCTTTTTACCCTTGAGCTTGGTCTCAAGTTGTATCCATTTACCTGTAAGAGTCTCAAGGTTTTCCTTCCTTATAGCTGAGTAGTTCTCCATTGTATAAAAGTGTTATGTCTTTCCAACCAATCTACAGCTGAAAGGCAAGCTACCCCCACTTTTTTCTGGCTTTCTGTCACATAGAGCATTATTTTCTCATCTCTGACTTTCAGTCCATAAACCCTCTTTCAGGTTAATTATATTTCTTATATAGAGCATCTTGATGGACCCTATCTCCTGATCCACACTGGTTCTTTTTATTGGTGTAGCAGGCCATCCATATTAGTGATTATGGCCAGCCTTCTCTGCCTCATCTCTGTCATGCTATTTTTCTGCTACTGGTTGTCTACTTTCCTCCTTGATTCCAGTGTCTACCCTGTTCAATGAGGCCCCTCTGCTGCTGTTCCTGAAACCATCGTCTTTTCTCTCTCTCTCTCTCTCTCTCTCTCTCTCTCTCTCTCTCTCTCTCTCATGTCCTTCAGTATTTTTTTTGCAGGGTTGGATTGGTGGTCACAAACTTCCACAGTTCCTCTTTGTCATGGAAGCATCATTTCTCCATGAATTTTGAGAGATAGTTTTGCAGAATACATTGGAGGTTATTTTCTTTCAGGGCTTGGAATACTTCACTACAAGCTCTTCTTGATTTGATGGCTTCTGATGTGTTTTCCTTTATAGGTGATCAGTTTCTTTTCTCTGACAGCTCTTAATATTCGGTTCTTGTGTTGGATTTCTGGGATCTTTTATGTCTGGTTGTAGATTTATTTTGGCTATAGCTGGCTGGAGTTCTGTTTGCCTCATATATCTGGATATCATTTCTTTTTACTATGCTTGGGAAGTTTTCCTTAATTATTTCTGTAAATAGCCTTTGTATTTCATTTGTGTTTACCCCTACTTCTTCACTCGCATTTTTTTATTCGTAAGTTATGGATCCTCTTGTCATCTTCTAGCTTTTGTATTACTACTTCCTGGTTCCTTGATATTTTTAAGAGATCTTTCCTTTCGCAATCACACATTCCTCTCTTCAAGGTTTGATAGCCTATCTTTTGTTTCTTTCAAGCAGTTTTGTCAGCTTTCAATGGAGTTTTTCATTGCCTGGTTGTCTTTTTGAGTCTGTTTCATGTATTCTAGATTTTTTTATATTCTTCATTGAAGGTTTCTCTCCTCTTTCCATGCCCCTCCATTCTTCATTCTGTGTCTTCTTGAGAGGTACTTAGCATTTCTTTTATTATTTTTCTTATATCTTCCTTTACTTGTATTAGAATTCCTGTTTTTAGTTCTTTTATAATGTCACAAAGATAATTCTTTACGTCAGATTCTGCATTTTCAGGCACTGCAGGTGTGCAAACCCTCCCCCCCCCATCTCTTCTGTGTTTGCCTCTCCTGGGCCAGTACTGTTTGGGTTGGGAGTTGGAGACTTCCTTTTGTTTTGTCCTCTTGTCATGTTTCTGGTTTCTTCAAGACAAGTGTAATGGGAGTCCCTGGCACTTCCTATATTGGCTGTGATTACTCTGAAGCATGCTGGCAAGGGGTTGTTGCCCTCTCTGGTCTGCTGATGACCACTGAAGTACAAGCAGGGGTGGGGGTAGACTGGCCCTTCCCTTCTGAGCTGGTCAAGCACTGGGAGTCTTCACCACGTTAGTATATGCCACACAGATGGGGCCAGTTAGGTATAACATCAGAGACCTCATCCTTGCCTATTGGATTGTGCACAGGGGTGGGACTCAGGGCAGGCACTTCTCACCAACCTGCTTTGCACTAGGAGTGGCTGACTGAAGCTGCTGCCGTTCTTGTTCTAGGTTTATCCTGCCTGATTCCAAAATGTCACCTGGCCAGTCACCCACTCCCGCAGGAGGACTGACTCCCCACACTCACCTCAAGCTGGCACAGATCTCTGAGCCGAGTGATGTTCTCCATTCCACTGCCCCCCTCTGTGACCTCATTCTCCTGCTGAGGACCTCAGGCTTGCCAACCCCAACTTCACTGTGACTGCATGTTTTCAGATTCCAGCGGCTTTTTGTACACAATGGGACTGGCTCCCGTGAGAGTATGTCTGGCTGCAATCTTCTGTCCATGACTTTCTTTTCTTTCTTTTTTTCTCCCTTTTCTCCCCCTCTTTTCCCTTTTCCCTTTAGTTTCCTCCTGGGTCGATAAGATCCATCCCCTTCTGTCTGGTCTTCTTCAGGATGTTTTATTACAGCATCTGAGCTATTTCTTTATTTTGCTGCTTACTGATCCACCATCTTCCCAGCTCCCCGCTTAAGCACATTTTAATTTACTATTTTAAGTGCCCTAAATTTTAAAAAGTAATTAGGAATTTTTCTTTCTTTCTTTTTTTTTTTTTTTTTTGGAGGTAATCAGGTTTAACATTGCTTGAATTACCATGAAGTAACGATTTTGTTTCAACTATGGGCAGAATATTATCTTCTTAGAAGAAATAACATAAAACTCTCCTCATTGAGTAAGTGGACTGTTCTAGGTAACACACTGCTGTGATCCTGATTACCCCAGTCACTGCTTTGTCTAAACTGGCTTCAGGCATCAGTCTACCAGTTCAGAACAGCTGTACAATTTTGGATCTATCTTCATCACTAATATTTCTTTTAAAATAGATAAACAGTTTGAACTTATTTATCCCTTTTCCTTCCCTTAATTAGTAATAAGTAAAAATGGAGCTTTACTTCATTCTACATGAACATGCAATACCATGTCAAATTGATCCCTGAAACACAAGTATCTCCAACACTAGCTAATTGCCAAAGCAAAGTTAGATATTATCTTTCATGTTTTTCTCAAGTCACTTTATCTTTATGCATTTCTTTTATATTTATGGAACTCTTCAAATTCTCAACAGCTAGCGGTGTATTTGACTCAGTTTGAATTTCCACTGTGTACTTCCTCTCAATCGATTTGTGAAACATACCACTTTAAATGACTTCCATGAAGTTTTTGATTTTTACATTTTTTTCAATTATTCCCAAATGATGTCACAACTCTATTTTTTAACAATCCAATATTGTGTAGAAGTCAGTTCTGGGTAAGAGCATGGAGTAAATTCAATTTAATCTACAATTTACCATAAAACTGTGTTTTACTTGTTTTTTAGATTAACAGCAGCAATCTCATGTGTTTTTATTACTTTCTGATCATTATGACAAAATAGGTAACACCCACAAGTTAAAGGAGAAGAGGTTTATTTCCAATTACAATTTGTAGAGGATTTAGTCCATGATGGACTGGCCGCAGAGCAGGGCAGAATGGTAGAGGAGAACAGTCCCTAGCAGGGCAGGCAAAAGACAACCAGCAACAAGCCTTTCTTTCCCTTTTTATTCCATTCAGGATACAAGCCCAAGGTGAGTCTGTCCATTATACACACCCAGAATGCTAAACCAATCAGTAAACTAATCCAATTATCACAGACCTATGACCCATCCTCCTCCCAAAAGCCCCATCTATGAGGCTCTGTGGGGACATGAGGCTTTGGGGGGACATCTAGGTATAAGCCATAATGCCACATTTCAGAAAATTGCAGTATTAAGTAGCACCATAAACTCAGAATTTTCAGTTACATGTGAACAGACTATAACAGCAACTTGGGGCTGCGGATTTAGCTCAGCAGCATAAGTGCCTGGCTTGCAAGCACTCAGTCGTGAATTCGATCCCCAGTACCAAAAAGGAAAAAAAAAAAAAAAAACAACTAAAGAAACTTGAGATATCTTACAGGTAACACCCAAAAGGAAAAGGGGAAAAAATGAAAAAAAATTAATGAAAAGACCATTTTAAGGATTAAAATTTATTCTTGATGCTGCATGTAAAGCATTTCCTTAAAAAAATGAAAAACTGTTTATGTACCCAACTTACAGATACAAAACTTTATACAGATCATGTGAAGCACATTAAGGTCTCCTAGTACAGGTAAAATCCTGACACTACAATATGGGCATTCTTGCTTTACTTGTTTGTACTCTTAAAACCTTACAGGTTTATAAATAATAGCTGATAAACAAAAATCACAACCCTAACAAATGGAGCTAAATTAAAAATAAACCAAATGAAACATTTATTAATAATCTTATTTCATTACTTCAAGTGTTAATGATTTTTTAAAAACTTCAGCAGAGCTACTGCATTTGAAAAGTGAAACTTACACAAAACATCACAGTCCACAGATGAACCTGATCCTTTTCAATGTGGTTACAACTGAATATTGTAAAATACATTTAATAAACACCTAAAAAATTTGATAATGAAACAAATATGCACGCATAGTTTCAGCTTTACTTTCTTCCTTGACCATCAGTTGCTCCATTCATTTTATACTTCCATGTCTACAAACAAGCAGAGATTACTTTTCATGACAAGACTAATATAAATGTGAACTATGTACACAAATAATCATAACAGTAAAATACCATTTTTCTCCTTAAAAATGTTTGCCTTCACATTGCTAAGGCATCACCAGTATAATAAGTGAAAACTTAGAACCTAACAGTAAAGCTTACAAATCCATTGTTTTCCTAATGGTCCTTAAATTATTCTAAAACTGTGACATGTTTGCAAAAGAAGTGTGCTCTCTTAGCATTCATGACATATATATACACCTCCACAGATTTTTAAGAATTTGTATTTTCCTACTGCAATCAAGTTAAATTTTTATTTTACGTGATTCAACTGTAGTATTTACAAAAATGAAACAAAAACAACTGCACTTCAATAGCCAAGTAGTGTTCTTAAAAAGAAAAAAAAATGAAACTTAACAATCTGTACATCTGCATGTGTTCATGAATACCTGCTAAAGGCTTTGGTTCTTGTTTCTTTTCCTCTGGTTTCTCTTTTGCTTCTAGATCCATGTTTTCTCTTTAAATAAATGTAATTAAGATATTACATCTTCTTTGGACTTCCTCAGTTATAAATGTACATAGCAAACATTTCCAACTACAAGTTCCTTTAATTTCACTTTTTAAGCAAAAGTATATTCTAGAAGATAACATATAAGGATAACTCTTCTCTACAGAAATCTGCTCATTTGCAACGCAAAGAAAGTCCTCATGTTCACAAGTTTCCTTTCAGATCCTAACTAATACTGATATCAGCAACCAGTCCTGGATATGCAGGGATGTTGGAAGTTGTGTGATATTAAAGAATAAGACCAATAAACTGATTTTTTATAATTTTTATCTTAGAATAAAACCAAGCAGAATAAAGCCAATCAAAACAAAGCAATGTGACACAGGATTTCAAAACAAGATAATAGGAAATCAACAACAGTTACCGTAATGCCGCTAGTCTTCAAAATAGTTGCCCATATCTTCAGATATAGTAAACTCAAGCAAAACAGAACTGAATATGACCAATAAAAACAAAATAATAAACACAGTACAGGATTTCAAAACAAAATAATAGTAAATCCAAATTGGTCACCATAATATATGTTGTTATCTTTGAAATAGATGCCCATGCTATCAGATATAATAAAATCAAACAAGACAGAACAGAATAAAACCCAACCAGACAAAACAAGAGAATGACACAGAATTTTGAAAGAAAATAACAGGAAATTAACAATGGCCACCACCTTCAGAAGGAGATCCCCCATAGATGCTATGTAGCATATTGTTATCCTCTGAATAGATCAGACTATTGGCTTTAGATCTGCAAAGTCAGTGAAACACTAAACACTACAAATATTAAGTTGTATTTTACCTCAATAGCTATCCTCTCAGCCTGTGTTTCTCCAGATCAGCCAGCGGCTTACAGGGGTGCTGGGCGTTGGCGCTGCTTGTCTCTCAGCCTGAGCACCGGAAGGGACTGGCATCTGGTTATCCTCCCAGTGGCCCATGCATGGCACCAACTCACAGGAAGAGCTTGGTTTCTGGTTGGCTTCTTATTCTCCTACCATGCAATCTGCAAATGGCACCAACTCACCAGAAAGGGCTAGCATCTGGTTCTCGTCCTGGTGGCCCATGCATGGCGCTGACTCACAGTAAGCATTTCTCTAGCTTTTTTTTTTTTTTTTTCCTTTGTACCAAGAATAGAATCGAACTCAGTCTCTCATACTTGCTAGGCAGGTGCTTGTGCTGCTGAGCTATATCCCCAGCCCTAAGAAATTTTTAAATTGTGGGCATGAATATTTTTCTAAGGAAATTATTTTACTTCAACACTAGGAAGCATTTTTAACAACAACCTAACTTCAAAGATTTTTTTAAAGTTACCTTAATGAGTATACTTATTTGGGGCTAGCAATGTAGCTCAGCAGCAGAATGCTTATCTAGCATGCGTGAAGTCTTGAGTTCAACCGCCAGTACCACCCAAATATAAAGAAAAGAAAAATAACCCTTATTCTAAACTTGGCTAAACCTTGAGCACTCACCCTGCAGTTCTGGATTGAAGAAACCACTGGAGTCTGATCCCAGTAGAGCTGCGAATACCCTGTGGCAGCTGGTCGTGCATATCTGCCTCTCTGCAAACCCAAGCTCATCAGGAAATGATCCTCCCCTTCTGTGTAGTTTTTCCCTTGTCCACAGCTGATGGAAAGGCAACTTGTGCCACCCATCTATAAAAGTCAGATATTATAAGAAATATAAATCCCATATAATCTGTTTTAAATTCAGTTTTATCATAATTATAATTAGATATAAAAGCTCTATTATATCAGAATTTTCTATCCAGATAACCTCAACTGCATTCTATAATCTTTGTCCTGTAAAATCCAGACAGTTTGCATTACTATCATAAAAAGAAGTGCAGACTTGATGTTCTGATCAGACTGCTGACATTGTAAGTCAAAGATGCAGGAAAACAACATTGACAACATGTACAGTTTTAGAATGTTTTCCTTTGAAGAAATGTTTAATTTTAACCACTTAACAGTTTTCCCCAAGTGTCACTCAGGCAGTGTGTTTCCTTACATACTGACTATGCCAAGCAGCACTTAGGCAGGTGACATTTTAACCAGGCAATTCTTGTTTGCATGAGAAACACTCATACTTGTCATTTTTTATGTTTCCTGTTATATTATCTTATAAAATTTTATGAAAAATGCAATTGTGGTCATGTTGTATTTAAATAACTGGGCTGACAAGTATTTCCTTTCTTTTAAAAAATTAACTTATCATATGACAGAAGGTACATTAACTGCAATATTTATTAATACACTCAGCACCTTTGAATCAAGCGCTTTTTTGATACTTATTCTTCTTTGAATTCTTGCCTCTCCTCTTTCCATTTGAGCCATAATCTTCTCTGCGTCTCTGTATTTTTCCCAGAACCCAGCCATAAAACAGTAAAAGCTGGAGAGACAGGATGACAGAAGAAAAGGTGCAAAGATAAATAACTTTTATATATCTTCTGTAATATATATAGACTTTTATATTTAAATAAAATAGACATAAAATATAGACTTATATGTAAAATATATATTTTTATATATATTTATAAAATGTTTCTTGGACCTTAGTAAATACAGCAGATACATAAAAGTATTTGCTAAGGGCCAAGAAACATTTCCATTTAACTTACATTTAATACAAGAAAATAAATGAGTCACTTATAATTTCTCAATTACCTAAAATACAAGACGATCTAAATGATTTAAGTTATCTACCAATTTGTTTCGCTAAAATTCCAAGCACACTCACCACAAGATAACTACAGATATGCAACTAACCAGGAAACACAAGCACCTTAATACCTGAGACCTAATAGAGAGAAAGTAAATAAAAATTAAAATACATTTATTCCGTATCCTGTCCTGGCTTTCATGTCTATAGTTAATGAGTATTAAACAATCAAACAAGCCTCAAGATCTCTGTGCCTCAGAATTCCCAGAATTACAGACAGGAGCGCTCAAGTTTAAAGACAGCCTGGGAAACCTACCAAGACTCTGGGCTTTAAAAACAAAAGCAAAAGTGAAACAAAACCTATTATGTCACTGTGGGGCCAAACACCTGTTGTACTTCTCTTTTTAAAGCACACAAAAAGGCATGAAGTTGTGGGAAAGTTAGCCAATCAAAACATAATTGAGCCTAAGAACACAAGAAGCTTCCAACAGCCCGGAAAGCCTGACCACTAAAAATATAAAGAGAATGACCTGAGGAGGCAGTGACCTCACCTGGACTTGCTCCTCCAACATCTCCTGCTATGTGTCCAATATCATCACTATTTCCTACCACTAAAATAACTTCATTAGTCATTTAAGTGAATAACTTCATTAGTCTGTTAAATGAGTAACCTCATTAGTCATATGAGTGTCAGAATCGTAAGTTTAAAAATAAATTGACAAAGTTAATCAGTACAAAATCCAATAGTCTAGCTCTTAAAATTTCTTCTTTCTACAGTTTCACTAGACCTTGCAATCCTTACATAAACAGTTTTTAAACACAAAGTAAAAAAAAAGACTGATGGACAGCTTGCTCTAAGTATTTCCATTCCTTGCAGATTTATAGAGGTATTGACAGAGGGCTGTTATTATTCTCATCTTACAGGTAAGGAAATCAAAGCAAAGATTAGTTAAGTATGTGAGCACCAAAACCAAAAGGAATTTGGTGATATAAAATATTCAAAGTATCTATCAAGGAGGGGAAAATATCTAAACTTCTCTCATAGATAAATAAAAAGAAAAATGTACAAAATCATTTAATAGTGTATGAATAAACTTCCAAATCTGGCATTTTGTTCTTTACAGTGTCATTCTTCCCCTTTCTTCTTCCCAAAAGAATATTGTCAATTAGTCAGCATTTTAACTTATTTTGACAGTGTCATAACTACTACTATATATTGCTTGTTACCACTCTACACAAATCTTAAAATATCTGGCTCTTTAAATTTCCAACCATCTTACACATGCAAAAAAATCTTTTTAAAAAAGATAATATTTTAGAAGAGAGCATAACTTGCAACTTTATCCCAAGCACTCCCCAACAGGGAAATACTATTCTTACAACTTTCTTCAGTCTCTAACGTGTACTCTTCAGGAAGACTCTTTAACTACCAAGCCAATGTCACATTCGTAATTTACTAGTATTTTGAAGATTTTTTTCCCTTTTCTTCTTCCATTAGCTATCTGCAACCCAAAGCCTGAATTCAAACTCCTTTAACGAAACAATTCAATGAAACACTGTAGACTTACTCTTTACTCCTTATCTCCTGTCAAACAAGCAGCTCTAAGTATTTGCACCCAGCTCCTGAATTCACTCTTCAGCTCTGTAGACTTAGGAACCCAAACCGTGTGAGCACCAAATCTGAAGTCTTTCCCAGGACCCAAAAGAGTTCAAAATAACCACAAAGCAAAGAAAAATGAAAACAGTGTGCCATTTTAGACACACCCATCCCCGACATACACAAAACTTTTAAAAGAAATGTTATGTGTTTATCATAGCTAATGTAAGGCAAGAACTCGGTATGTATGAAGGCTGAGAAGCATTGTGTCACATAATCTTTGCAAGTCCTTGTGGAAGGTATTATTAATATTATCATCACCCTGTAAGATCATTAGTGTGATATTTCTAAAGTTAGCTAGCACAGCTAGAATTAAAGCAGATTTCTTTCAACCCCCTACTTTCCCCATCAGTTGAGTGTTTTAGCGCTATAGTGATATGGAATTTTTTTAAAATCTTCATTCCATAATTAGGAAGCACAAAATAAAAATTTTATGAAAAAGATCTAGGTCACCACCCTGGAAAGAAATATTTACAGATGATAAACATTAACTGATCTCACTTAAGAATGCTCAAGCTACTATACCATAAAAGTTTAAAAACAAAAAGTTTCCCCAAAGATATTATTTCAAAATTTAACAGAATTCCTCAAGGGAAGCTATGAGCTCTTTTCTACAATTAAAGTAATTACTTCCAGCAGTTAGAGAGAAAATTAGTTGGCTGACAGATCTAGATCAAAGCCAATAAAGCCTGAATTGCAAGAAAATAGACGTCACACAAAATACCGACAGCACACGTGGGCAGCAGGACAAGGGTAGCAAGGCCACCAGCACCTGCAGGGTCAGCAGAGCTGCAGACGCTCCAGGTAAGCGAAGACGGCCCTGCAGCGCCCCCTGGAGGCTGGCGCGGCGCTCGCCTGCAGGAGTCACGCGTGGGACGGCTGCGCGCTGAGGGCTTCTCTGCAGACTCCAAACGATCAGAGACCGAAGCAAGCGCCCACATCTTTCTGATCATGCAGGGGACGCAGGGATACCCCGCTTTCCACACGCGGCGAAGGCGACGACAGGCAGGCTGCGAACTCCTGGGCTCAGAACCGGTTCTGATACACGGACACGGGCCCCACGCAGACGCGCTCCCTGCGCGGAGAGGACCTGGGGGCCCAGCGAAGCCCGTCGCCCCGCCTCAGTCCTCCACAGAGTCCGTGCGCCGGCCTGCACCCTCGGTCTGGGCTGTGGCTGCCGGGTCCCTCGGGGATGGTGGTCACGAGTGCAGCGCGCGCCGCGGGCCAGCAGGTGGCGCGGAGGAGGCCGAGGAAAATCCCTGCAGCCCCAGGCCCCAGGGGTGTTTCCCTTTCCATCCTGACCCTCCGGAGATCTTTGCCTATGCCGGTCCCTGAAGGTCCGTCCTCTAACGCAATACAGATGTGTCCACCTTGGGCGAGGCATTTTTTACATAATAAACTACCAGTTCTAAATGCAAGCGCCCTCCTCCCTACTTTCTCTCCCTTCAGTTTGAAGAGTCTGCACCATGGTGTGGCTCTTAAACAGGGTTATTCTTTTTTCCTAAATAATAAATGCCCTCAGCGAGAGAAATAAAATAACCCACTTACTGTATTTGGAAGAATTCAACGGCTGGTACTTATCCACATGTCTGATTTGTTCACAGACCTCAACTCTGAGATTTGAAGCATTCACTTTCTTCCCTTGCCTGAACAGAGGGCCTGTGGGAGAAAACGTGATGGTAGGAAGTCGCCAACACGAACATCTCCACGCGGATGAGGAAATCCTAGGACAATCGCAAAATTAGCAGCCTCTTCGGCTTTACTCTAGTTTTCTAAGCTGCTATTTTTCATTAAGTGCTTTTCAAAAGTGTGTAAGTTTCAACAGCTGTTTCTTTTCATAGTATATTCATTTTACTTTTCCTCAAATTATTTTTTACTTCTTCCTAAAAGGTCAAAATTTGAATCTATTTTGCCCTACCTAAATCAAGTTTTTGTTTTGTTTTGAGCAAACTACACTGTATTTTCAATCAACCACTCTAAGACTAAGGGAAAAAAAAACAGAAAGAGAAGTGAACTTGGAAAACCAAAAATCCAGGTTTTATTTCTGGTTTTGTTACATATCAGTAGGTATGGCCAGTTTCTCTAAGATTCCTGTTTGCTCACTTGTAGCTCCAAGGCCTGCGCTCTGTTAGGGTTAGTGGAGATGACAGGTAAAACATGCTTACGGAACTCTCAAGTTCTCCTGAATGCAAGAGACAGCACTGCAGTCCATAAGACACCTCTTCTGCACACTGGCATCCCCATAAAAGGACTTTAAAAATGATGTCAAAGTTCATCGGCAGAGCAATGATCAAAGACTCCTTGCCTATATGTTGGAAAAAAACAAATGCAAAATCTTTACCAAGCATAAAATAGTTAAAACCCCAGTACAACCTATAGACCACCACCACTCTGCCTTTGCAGCCTGCTCCTGAGGAAACCGTGCATCTAACTTAGATGCACGTACTTGCTTTACAAACACACTCTTCAAATACAATTCTGTCAGAGGACTATTGATTATGCAGTCTCAGAACTCTGTACTTGGTTTATATATCTTTGTTTTGAAAGTATACATATGTAATCACATTTTAAATTGTTCGGATACATTGCAGTTCTAATACCCTTACAATAGATATTTAAAATAAGGGCAGATATTCCAATATTATTTGCACATGTATTAATTACTCATTTTTTTAAAGAATAATTTTGAAACTAGTGTCGTGTAAGCTACTGCAGCTACAGACAAATTCAGAGATCTGACTTCAAGACAGCAAGTCATGTTCAAGATTTCAAGCAAACCTAGGGACAATATCTCAGGTTAATTTCTTTTTTTTTTTTTTTTTTTTTTTTTAACTTTTTGTGGTATTAGGGATTGAACCCAGGGCCTCTATGTCCTGTTGTCCCTGAACTACAGTGCCAGCCTGTTTTACTTTCTAAGATGAGGTTTCATTTAGTTGTCCAGGATGACCTCAAACTTGCAATCCTCTTGCCTCCACCTCCTGAGTAGCTGGGATTGTGTGTGCCATGTTAATTTCAACAGCACATAATGAGATAGGCGAGCTTTCAGAAACCCACAAAAATAGTCACTTCAATGGCACTTTAAAGATGAAAAGGAAAACTCTGAATGTCAATAAAAGTTTGGTTAACTAGTTATAGCTATAAAATAGAATACTAAGCAAAAACAGAAACTCCAAACAACAAAATTGCATTTCTCTTTGCTGACAAAAGAACTGTAAGTATGATATGCTTAACATATATTGTTCAGTTCTGTAAATTTTTATAGTGCAAAATCAGTCCTGTGCAGTTTTACACAGGATGTATATATGTCAAAATGTTAATCATTCTTTCTGGAAGTAGGATTTTCGTTTCCTCTTTTTGTATTGTTGCTATTCTATTAAATTTGGTGTATTTGTTTTGTTTTGGAAACCTCTCTAACCTGCCCTCTTTACTAAACCAAAATCATGTATAGCTTTGTCTTCTATTTCAAAGAATATTCACTGATGAACATTTTCCATATCTCTCAATATGTATCAGGTTTTCTTTTAGATTATATAATACTCTATTAAGAAAGAAGGACCAGGATTTATTTTAATGATTCCTTTAGCATTGAGAAAATTAGGTTACTTCAAATTATTTTTGACACATGGGATAGAGACCATCTCATTATTCCTTTATGAAAATCCTACAGAGGGAGGTGAACCGGTTGAATTTGTTTTTAAGTTAACACATTTTAATTCATCTTCTGAATTAACAATTAAAATCAACTTTTATTACCATTTAGAAAATTGTATAACATTTAAAAGAAAGTGACACTTACCAAAAGGAGATATCAATAATTACTTTCACACATACAACTTTTGCAACAGGGTGGAGTGGCTTCAGTTCCTCACTGAGAATTGTGTGAAACTGAACAGGAAGCACATCACAAACTGCAAAAAGATTAACATTTGAACATCTATTGTAAAAATAACTGAAGCTATATTAAATTATAAACCAGAGACATAGTACAGAGTAATGTTTCAGACAAATTTTTCTAGGCTTTACTACTCTATTGGAAGATTAACAATAGGCTTTTAACATTTGCTGTAAATGAGCATATACAATATCAAAGTCCTCAAAAGAGATGTTGAAACCTGTTCCTGAGGATAAATGTTCACTTATTGTTGCTCAGAAAGAGAAAAGGAAATAAACGACAGACAGAAATGGAGGAAAAGACATATTCAGCCAAACCAAAAAAAAAAAAGTCTGTAAAGCTTTTAAATCCAAATTACTGTAAGTTTTTTTTTAAGGGTTTAGTGTATTCCCTAGTCTGTCTTACATAACATTGTATATATTCTAAGGCAACACCTTAAATAAGTACCGTTCCACAAAATTGTGACTTTGAAATCAGAAAATAATCAGGCAAGCAATTTTTCTCCAAGGTGGTATTGTAATCCAAGTGAATTTGCTTTTTAAAATAAATGCTTGAGATTTATTTTAGACTTCATTATAAAAAATATAGTGTAGCTTTGAATATCAAAGTATTTTTCTAAAAGTTCATTTTTCCATTAAAATAATAAAATAATCATTTAAAATATTCATAATATGAAATCAATGAAGGAAGGAGAAAGTAATATAGATTCCTTTCCAGCCATTTCTTTGTAAACATACACTTTTTTTCTTTATCTTTTACACAGCTGCAGGTCAAACCGAGGACCTGGCATATGTCAAGTAAGTTCTCCACAGTGAGCTACGTCTTCACGTATAAGCTGGTTCTTTTAGTAGCTGTCACGCACTAAATACAAACTTTCATGAAAGACAGCAACAGTAAACAAGCAAAGGAGGGTGGGGCACAAGCCTCTTTGTGTCACTTATATTGTATGCAGGGTACCTTCCCTGGGTGGGTGTAGCACTCACAGCTTTAATCCCAGCATTTGACCACAAATCAGTCACAAACTTTAGATTTAGCCATCTCTGAAAGCTCCACTCCCCATAACTGCATGAGGCTTTGGGGGACATCCAGACACAAGCGATAACACACCCATACATATGCAGATGTGTTATATGACAGGTGCCAGCATCAGTCAGTGAGCAAGAGAAGAGTGCAGTGCAGGATCAGAGAGATTAAAGCAAAATTGCGTTCTTAGCTCACACCACACACGCACACACACACAATCAATTGCAGAGGGGTGGAGTGTTAAGTCTTAATGGTAAAACTTGGAAATAAAACTTTTAAAAAAGCATCTGTGAATGTTTTGAAAATCTTGGACTAGAGGTGAATCTTTTGAACAAGATCCCAAAAGTTCTAACTACAAAAGAAAATCGATAAATACAACTATATTAACATTCAAAAGACACAGTGATTTTCAAAATATATTTTAAAAATGACAATGCATGTTAAAAACTGGAAGCAGTTAACATGTTAGAGAAAGCAGTTGTGTCTAAATTACTAAAAATTCCATTTAAATCCGCAAGACTGACAGCCCATTAGAGAAAAATCACAGGCATACTTCAGAAACAGAAATCAAAGTGACTGACATGAAAAGATGTCCAATAAGGGTACTGACCACAGAAATCCAAATGAAGATTGACCACTGCATATCCTCTCAACAGGCAAGCATAAAGAAGTCTGGGTAATTCTAAAGGTAAGTGAGGAGGTGGTTTAATAGAACTATCTCACAGTGTTGGTGGAGAGGAATTTAGTACACTTTGGAAGACAATTTGCTACTAACTTGCAGAGCTGAAAAGACCTGGAATATCCATGTCAAGATATATACGTAGAGCAATGTTGTTCAACAATAAAATTCAATTTAGTGGGCTGTAATCAGCTTAAAAATGGGTGAGGAAGGGTAGAATAATCAAGTAATAAGGACTAGTACTATTTAATGAGAGCATCAGCTTCACTTTGGAAGTACAAATGTATTGAGTCACTGTTTCTCTTGCCGCTGCGAACTACCTGCTAAATCTTGAATGTTCAGGAAAAGAAAACCGATTGTGCTCCTCACTTATACTGCAGAAGTCAGAATCCAAAAAGGTGGGATGATTCTTTTGTTTACCAGCTGCAAACTTTTTACAGTGCTTGAATCTTCAGACTAAAGTTTTGTTTTGGATTATTCTTAACAGCAATGCATGATTAATTACCAGATATATAACATTAATTATCTATTACGGGGAGATGAGTAACCTAAAATGTATTTACACACAACAGCATGAAAAGTTTCATTACTATAAAAACCATACCCCCACATCCTATAATTTTGATAAAAATTTAATGCCATTTCAAAGGCAAGAAAATCCCTGTTATATTATGGGTACATTGCTATGTCAAATAATTCAATAGCAGCTAACAAAATTCAAAAATCTCGGTTAAAAATGAACCAAGTCCATGCAGATTCAACAAGAATACATGTCAGTGCAGTTAGGAATATATTACATATACAGGCACAGAATATGAGAATTTTGTCGTTGTTTATAAAAGATCTAGGGTTTTAGTTGATCACCAGCTAACAGAGAGCCAGTCTGGACAGGTAGCTGGAGCTTGCTTTCATGATATTAGTTAATTTACATTTTTCTCAGGTTCTTTATTTATTTATTTATTCATTTTTGTATTTTTTACCGGTACCAGGGATCAAACTCACAACCACACGCTTGCAAGGCAAGTGCTTATGCCGCTGAGCTAAATCTCCAGTCCCTTCAGGTTCTTTATTAATAGAACAGACTAGTCATAGCCAGGCTGCTGCCACCATGATATACACCATGTTACTGCAGTTTCTTATCTCTCTCAGCTTGAATATCTTTGCCTACCTCCTATTCAGTCCACACAAAACATGTAATCCCTGAAAAATTTGGAGACCAATTCTTTGTATATTATCCAGTAACAACTTCTCTTCTGACAGGTCTTTGATGACCACACTTTAGATAAGTTCCTTTGAGTCTTCTTCCTGAGGAGATCTCACACTTGGACACTGTCCTTGCTCTGCTTGAAGTCCATCTACGAAAGCAAGAACCCTGAGTCACCCCCACCCCTTGCCATGGGAGCCCCCCTACACTGAATCAAGTCTGTCATCTCTCACCTTGGGATCTAAGCAAGACCCTCTTGGCTTTTATCAGCTTAGCAAGATTCCCTCTTCATGTCTCTTTTTAGCTATTCTGCATGCTCTGACTCTCAACTTCCCTCATTGTATTTGGAATTTTGCACATAGTACCTCCTGCCGGTATCTCCTGATCTCAAAGCCACCGAATTTATCCTTACTGTGGTCTCTCATGCTCTCTATTCATTTTCTTTCAAGACACTTCCTAAAATAGGTGGTTATTTATATCTATATGAACTTCTAACCCTCCTAATCAAACTGTAATTTCCTCCATCTGTTCGATGTACTACACTATGACTATATACTGATGCATAATGAATGATCAATATAATTGTAAAATAAACATATTAGCAGTTTCTTATTTTAAAAAAGCCAGACAATTTTGTAATGTCTCATTTGAAGTGAGAAAAACAGACACGACCCAACTACCTTGTTTAATTTGGGAGAAGACAATGCAGTGTTATTGGCCCGACACTGAGTTCTCTGGGAATGTACTTTTGTATTGCTAATTTCACATAGATAATCTGACTATCAGTTTGCAGAGAAAATCCATTAAGAGTACGGTTATACAACCTGGTAATATCAAGGAAATCAGTTACAATGGTATTGTCTAAAACAAAGTGGGTAATAACATATCGTAAGAACCAATTGTGTAAATTAAAACATTACTGTTTTAATGTTTTACACTTAAAAGTTTTAGAAATCACTTGTTACATGAATCAACTAAAGGACAGTGAGAAGACAGGAGGAGATACATCAGCAAAAAAATTAGCCTTATTCAAATTTTGAACAATTTATTCTGATGTATGAAATTATTTGAGAATAGAAAAGAGCATAGCTATTTTTTCTCCTTTAACATGAAAAAGATGATAAATAAAGAGGTGATTAAATATGTAAGATAAAGCATGATTCTGTCATTCAAATTCATATTTTCACAGGACAGTTAGCACTCTGGCTTCACGTTCTTTTTTAAATCTTTTAAAAGATGTAATATTCAATATAATAATAATCCTAACACCACCACCATCATCATCAACATCATATTACCGTATTGTGATAGTTAATTGTGATGTCATCTTGAATAAGAAGCACCCAACAGATTGGATTAGCATAGTTCCTGGTGTGGCAGAATGGACTTAGAGAGGACAGAAGACTTCCAGCGTGTGAGTGATGCCAGCCAATAAGCTTGAAGCCGGAATGGAATAAAAAGGGAAAGAAGGAAGTCTCCTTTAGTTTCTTTGGAGGAGCTCGTCTTTACCACCACTTTGGCAGGTCCATCTCCAGGCTTCCAGTGCAGACTCCTCGGGCTCCAATGCGACCCTGCAGTGAGCTCCAGGTCTTTCTCCTTTGACTGGATCATTCGGGTCTCCAGCACACACCCAGCCCTGCTGCATCCTTCTACCTCTGACTCTGCAGGTGCCTGTGGTAGACTTACATTATAAATTGTGTGTAGTATTATACTCTGTTACTATAGTGAGCCATGACTGCTACAGGTGTCCTCCCAGGTCTTTTCCACTTATCCTCCTGCTTACACGGTGAGGAAGGCAGCACAATTGTCCCCATTGTACAGAAGAGAAAGTAGCCCACTCCCTCAGAATTTAATGCTGGCTAATTTTTTAAAAGATTGCAAGTCCACACCAAAATCTTGGGGCAAAATGAAACAAAACATTAGCAGTTATTACTTCTGAACAATGCACATTACAACAATTTTTATTTTATGCATTAAGCTTTTCTCTATTTTCTGTAGTAACTGCATAGTTAAAGAAGCTGTTCACATGAGAAACAGCATAAATACCACCAACTTTCTCCTACTGATATCTCACTAATTTATTAGTGATAATTTATCTATTGCTGATATCTCATTAATTTATCTATTAAGCATTTAGGAGCAACAATTTAAGTGGTCAAAAGATATAGGATTTTTGTATACAAGTGAATGTGAACAATTTATTTTTAAAAATCCCATTTCTGTGACGCCTACCATAGGTGCTTTGAAATATGTGGTCCGTGGTTTTTTATCTCAAAAAACATCCACTTGAATTTCTTCGGGAACAGCAAAATTTCCTCACATTTGTATAGGAGGTTTAGAAAGTCTTTATTTCCAAATAGCTGAGTTTTTAAAAAATAGTCCATTTCCATAACATTGATCATAGGGGTTTTGAAGTGTGTAATCCTTAAGTATTCTTTTTTCTCAAAAAAAAAAAAAATCCTCATCTTATTTCTTTTTACAAAGTAGCAAAATCATTTCCCAAATTTTTACAGAAAATTTAGAAAGGTTTATTTCCAAAATAATTTTAGGTATAAATTATTAAAGTCAGTTCTAGAGAATGTAATTAAATAATTTTCTCATTTATCTTCTAAGAAATAGATTCATCAATTAAAACAAGTAGCTAAATGTGCAAAAGATAATATTTATTCAAGAGAAATGTCCTAGAAATTAATCTTCCTGACTAAAGTTTTAAGAATGTTAAAATAAATTTGATTTGAAATTCTTAGTGTCTTCAGAGACATTTGGCATTTCCTATGTAGCAGACTGAAGGGTGGAAAAACCACAAATTGAATTTCTAAAATGGATGCATACAATTGGTACTTAAAAGAAATAAATTGTATTTTAAATCATTTCTGCTGTTTATTAGCAATTTATTTTTGTTTTAAGAAATTTATAAAACTGACATGAAATTCACTTGTAAAATTTAACTAGTGTGATGAAAGTGAAAAATGTTTAGTTATTTTAGATTTTAAGGAGCTGTAAACAAACGAGAATGTCTTAGCATCTCTGTCTTAGCATCCTCACAGGAAATAAACATCCAAACAAGACTTCACTTATCAGTGATGAATAAATAGTTGGGCCTGAAATGTACCTCAGTGGGAGAGCATTTGCCTACCATGCCAGGACCCTGGGTTCAATCCCCAGCACCATAAAAACAAAAATAAAAACAACACATCACATCATAAGTTATATTCCAGTAGAAAAATACAGGTGATGAATGAAGAAAATTAAACTTCAAGCAACACACTGCCTGTGTAACTTTGACCTTATTTATGCAGAACTGATTTCTCATCCAGAGGCTACTAGATTTCAGTGTCCTGAGCTCCCATGGCCTCAGAAGAAGGAGGTGAGTCTAACACACAGATTAATCTTAGAAGGTGAGATCTCTTTAAACTAGTACTTTGCCCCCTGGAGGGGAAGGTCATTCCTAACTGTTCACAGCGGTATCCCGGGGTCCATTTCCCACTGAAGGATGGCAGAGAAATTTCGGCACAAAACCACTGGATTCAATCTCCAGTACCACAGAGGGGGAGCTGGGGGGTGACTCGGCCACTTCCATACCTGATTTAGGACATCTTTCCACATGTCCCTGCACAGCACTTTACTGTCCACTAAAGAGAGTCACTGGTGAAGAAGACAGGACTTTGGTACTGAATGTTTAAGCCAACAGTCATCAAATGCAGAGGCATCAAAGGCCTATAATTCTGAATTAACCACTGAAAGGGGAGCTGTATATCAATTAAAAACACTGACTCTCATGCAAAGAAAGAATAAACTGTGTGCTGAGCTCTGTATTTTTACTTTTGATACATCTGACCGCTTTACCCCACGGCAACCATCCAAGGTCCTGAGCTCCAAAACAGTCACAGCCCTCAATCTAAACCTGGGAGCAATGCTTACTCAGCTATGTGGAACACAGCGGGTCAGGGTGAGGGCCTGCAGGGCCTCCCCAGCTTTCTGGGGCGGCATCCCTTATGCTCATGCCTGCGTGCTTCTGGTACTTTGTTCAGAGCAACAGAGATGATCCGATCTCTGAGTGTGTGTGGCCCACAGGTACTTTCCAAGTAAAGGCTTCAGCTCTTATCTGTAAGGGCGAAAAAGCGGAGAAGCCCTGCAAGCCATGGCCATCTGCAGAACTGCACGAACAAGACTGAATGTTTAAACTTTCTTTCCTCAAACCCTCAGACTGGGAGAAGCCAACACATACCTGTGCAGTGGTCAGAGGAAACTGTAACTTTGACTAAAGGTGAGAGAGCGCCATGGACCCCAAATCTGCCTCAGTCACAGGAACATCCAAGTGTCTGGCAGCTTCCCCTCCCCCAGCTATCTCCCCATCGCCACGATACAGAATCACCCAACGGGACCACTGTCAAGCAGACCACATCGGTGACATGAGACTTAAGATCAGGAGTGTCCACGACCACAGAGAGTCCCAGGCACAGAGGTCCCGGGCACCACGGGAGCGTGGTGACCCGAGGTGCAGCAAGGCCGGCCCGAGGGAGAAAGTGACTTCTGGGAGCTGGAAGGCCCCTGGCACCCGTGTCTCTGCGCAGTGGACCCGGTACCGCCCCCAGCCCCAGCCTGCAGGAATGCACAAGGCCGGCTAAGGGCGTCTCAGACACGGGGTTTGGGGGCACAAACCAGCTTAGAGCAAGTAAAAGAGCCCGCGGGATGGTGCCAAGAGCTGGTCTCATTTAGCAATGAAAAAGCTGAAGTGGGTTCCCGGGTCCTCTGAGCCTCACCAGGAGCCAGCGATCTGCATGCGCCGCACAGTGAGCGTCAGGAAGAGACGGAGACGCGGGAGTGACTTGCTGTGCCACAGCGCCCTCCGCTGGCCACGGCGGGCAGAGCAGCAGAGGGCAGCCGGGCAGGACAGGGATGGACAGAGGGTGGACGCGCTGTGGGGCGGCGGGAGACTCGGCCGCGCACTCAGGTAGGGGTGGTGGGTGGGCAGCTCAACGCGCCACCCTAAGAGGACCACGATGGAAACGTGACTTTTGCGAAGGAAGCAGGCCAGGCGGAGAGATGCTGCCCGGGCCCCCTCCCCAGCGACTGCGCCAAGGGAGCAGGACGGGCCAAAGGTTCAGCTTTCTTTCATCCTTAAGGGAACACGGCCGGCAGTGCCGCTCCCCGGATTCCCCCGGGGCTGAGGTACTGGGCCTTCCCATCCCAGGTCCCCAGGGACACCCTCACCTGGTGCCACAGCTGCCTGCTGCGCTGAGCTGACCCAGGTGCTCTGGTTTGCGCTCCTCCAGGGCCATCCCAGCCCCCACCCACCCATCCAGAAAAAGGGAAGAAAAGTAAATTCTTCCAGCTGTTCTCTTGGTAACAGGCTGCATTTTACAGGGTGCACGGAGGAAACTTGAATGGATGGATGGAAGGCTGAAGTAGGTAAAGGTCATTCACGTTTAAAGAATGGCAAGAGCTCAGCGGATTGTGTGCACTGCCCTGAGCTGTGTTAAAGCCACTTGGGAAGCTAAAAGTGTTACAGGCAACTGTGCTAGACAGAAATATTATAGACAGTCAGGTGGAGCTAAGTCCTCAAAGAAGCCAGTGCAAAGGACCAGACATCTTGCAAACCTGGAGAAGACAGACACCTCTGTGGGCTAGACCTCGAGATAAAAGATCAAAGGATTGGTATTCTAAATAGGTCTCTGTCACTCCAGGAAGTCAGGAGTCACCATCCCAGTGTCCCAAAGGAAGAGTCACTGCTTTGTATGCATGCCCCCTTGGTACACACTCAGTTCCCTATTGGTCCCTGATTTATTGGTACCTGAGCAATTAATCCCATTGGCTGGCCATAGTTCTGTCCTACTCCATGCCCACCCTGTGAGTTTCCACGTTTTCCCCGCTTAGATCTGCCTCACTTTGTGGTATTGCTCTATAAAAGTCCCTAGAAAAGACAGGGTCCTTGGCAACGCACTCAGAATCCCTTCTGTCTCTCTTTCAGAAGCTTTATTTCTCTCAATAAATATATTCTGCTCTCAATAAATATATTTTCTCAATAAATATAAATATATTTCTCCATTGTTCCTAAAATTCATTCTTTGATTTTAGAGAACATGAACTGGTACTGGACACCTAGTAAGCTGGGACTTCCTTTCTCCTATATCAAAAGCAATAAACAACGGGAAAGATACTGGGCTGTGGGGCATGAGCATGAGTGACCTCTGAATGTGAATGGACATAAGAATCCCGGGCACAGTTCTAGGAGAGGGAGAAGTGAGAGGGGAGGGGGAGAAGAAAGAGGTGGAGGGGTCCGAAGCCACCTTATCCTGGAAGGAGGAAGGAGAAGACTCATTTAAAGCAGGATGGGAAGAGAACTTACCTCCTGCGCTAATGGGAAAGTGTTTCCACTTGAAAGAATTGGAAAGAGGATACCAGTGCAATACCCTCAGGGAGCCCACGTCCAGTCAAAATAAAACTTTTCAAAGAACTACATGTAGGAAACGCTCAAGGGAGGAAAATATGGGTACCTGGGTGGGTTGATGGATGATCATTTCAGGGGTGAAGAACTGCAGAAAACAGACGACAGAATCTCAGGGGAGTTTAATGCTCTAGGATTCATCAGGTAGGTGGCTGATGCTGTGGTTGAGTTTTTGGTATTGGAGTCGGCAGTGGGCAAGGCGGAGTCCTCGAGGCCCGGGCCTTAGTGTAACCTTGGTAAGAATGGTATTTTTAGCCCAGAAGATTTCCGTTTCTGCAACTGTGACAAGAGGTCAAGTGTCTGTGCAGAGCCATTATTAACATTATTTATTAGTTGAAAAGTGGAAATAATTGAAATGTCCATATACTAATAAATGGGTCATTTAAATGTACATCCATACAACAGAACATGGCTCAGAAGTAGAAAGGAAGCCTTACACAAAAAGAGTGGCGTGGTGAGCAGCATCTCAGCCTCTCCAAGCTCTGAAATCTTCAGACACTGGAAAGTAACAGGTGCGGAAGAAAAGAGGAGAGAGGTAGACCCCAGCAACCAGGAAGAACTTGACGGGAAAATTAAGTCCTACAGACCAGCTGGAGAGACAGAACCCAGTGTGGAAAGGAAGAGGACAATCTGCTCTCTCTCTCTGGCTTCCGGGTCCACACTTGCAGGGAAGGGAGCGAATCTACAGGAACAGAGTGAAAGCGGAAGACTCCGGAGGACTCCAGGGAGAAAGGCCGTGGTGAAACGGCTGGCAAACGCTGTGAGCTGCAGGGAGAGGACAGGATTCTGCTCCCACTGGAGTCCTTCAGCATCCAATTGGTGGCTCATGATTGTAGGCTAAGCACCTGCCTTATTCCCTGGAGAGAGTGTAGGGTCAGACAGCCCAGGAAGGTTTTCTTGTTTGAACCCGAAACTCAGAACAGCATCAGACAGCTTCAGTTACGGGTTCCTGATATTACCTTCCCACAGTGACTAGATGGAGGCAGCCACGGTCAGGCTGGAAAGAAACCACCAAAGGGGTTTAGGCTAACGGACACAGGCCAGGCCCCGTCCCCACCCTTGGTCAGAGGCCAGGCTCAGCCTGAATTGCTCTGCATTGGAAAGTCACAGCACTGGTACCCGTGCCCTAAACCCACTGCCTGCTGGTACCTGCATCCCGTGCAAACCTGGGTGCCTTCACCTGTGTGAGCAGTGACCACACCGTGACTTGGACGCTACTCCAAAATTGCAGATTCCGGAAGAAAACCACACATTCAGAATCACAAAGAAATGCATTTGTCTTGTCGGTCTTGGTTTGCTTTTGGTTTTGTGAGTGTGTGTGTTGTCTTTAGGTATTTTTGCTTTGTTTGGTTTTTTTCTTTTCCTTCTCCTTCTTCACAGTGCTAGAGCTTGAGGGATTTTTTTTTTTTTGTCATTCTTCCTTGCTATGTATCTGTTTGTCTTCTTTCTTTCTTTACTTTTCCTCTTTTTTCACTTCCTTCTGCATTTTTCCTCCTTTTATCTTATGTTTCTTGTCATTTTCCACTTATGTTCATTTAATTATATAAGCATCCTTCTACTCACCAAAAAAATCCTTTGAACCATTTCCCTGCCCATCTCATATATAGATTAAAGTTGCAAATTTTTCCTCTTGCGGTCCCTGTTCCCACCCTACATAAATATAGAGTTAAAGCTTTGTTAATAAAGCTTTGTTAATCATTCAATAGTTAACTGGGTAAAATTACTACTGAATTTTTTTCTATAATTAGCAAAGATATAGCTGTTGCATTTAGTACATATCAGCATATCTGTCTGATCATAATGTTTACACTATATTTGTGAATTCCTTCTTTAGGGTTAAGGTTGGTACATAAGGTTGTTATGGCATGTTAATATCCAGTTTCTCATTGAAAAGACTACTGTTACTGATTCGTTTGTTGCTGACAGTTGGATTTGTCTATAAGCCTACAGTCAGTTGCTTTTGTGACATTAACAACAGTAGAATACAATCTCAGAGACTTCAGTTGCTGGGTTAATTATACTGCATTCTCCTCTTCCAAATTACTCAAAGTAAGGTCGTAGGATTTGGGGCTGAGATCTTCAAAGATCAACTACTTGAAAATATCTTAAAAGCAAGAAGAAAGTATTAAAAAATGGATGCAATAGGGCTGACTCTGTAGCTCTGAGGCACAGCAGCTGCTTGGCTGCCAGGTCCTGAGTTTGATTCCTGGTTCACACACACACATAAATGGATCCCACAGCTGCTAGATGATGCAAAGAAGACTAACCTGAGAGTGACTGAAAGAAGTAAAAAGTCAAAAAACAACACCAATGGAATTGTTAAAAGCTGTTCACAGAAATAATGGCAGAAAGCTCTGCAAATAATAGAGAAAGGAATAGATAGCATTATGGATTGTATCTAAATGCAGTAATAGGTTACCCTTGGGAATTTTTAAAACACTGTTTTGGTGACCCTGAATTTCTTGGAGTTCTCCTTGTCATAGAAATACTCCATTTCTCTATTCGTCAGTTTTGAAGGAAATGATTGTAGGAAACTTAAGTGGGAGTTGAGAGTTATTTTTTGTAGCTTGGATCACTTCACTTCCGAGCCCCTCTGGCCTTTAAATTTTGTGTAGCTAAATCTGCTGTCATTCTAATAGGTTTACTTTGTATGTGATTTAGTGTCTTTCTCTAACAGCTTTTAAGATCTTGTCCCCCTGATGCCCTCCTGGTTCTTTCGTTTAATGTGGTTTGGAGAAGTTCTCCTTCGGTCATGATTATTTGGGGTTTTATATGTCTCACTTACCAGTCTTTGTTACTTTTCTGTTACTGAGATAAAACATCCAACATCAAAAGTTAAGGAGGAAAGGCTGATATTGGCTCACAGTTTGTAGGGGTTTCAGACCATAGTCAGCGTCAGAATGGCATGGGAGAGGGGCATCGGAGAAGAGAAACGGTCCACAGCAAAGCACTGCAGGCAGAGGCACCTCGATGGCAGAGCAGCTCCTTTCTGACCATTCCCACTTCGTTCAGGTTCAGCCTTTTGAGTGGTGCCTCTCACACTTGGGGTGGGGCACCCTGAACCCCAGCATCACACCCCTAATTCCAGCAGCACATTCTTAATCTTAGCAGCACACAGCCTCATCCAGTTACCTTCAAAACTCCCTGCCTACCGCTGTATAAACCAGTTACAAAAGACTAAGCACATATCGTCTGACTCCATATGTGTTCAGTGTCTGGAAAATGGAAAATCATAGAACTAGACACTAGATTTGTGTGTATACTTGTGATGGGGACAGAGTTGGGGAGATGGTAATGTTACTGAGCAACTGAGCACAGAGTTTCTTTCTGGGCTGATAAAAACATTCTAAAATTCAATGGCGGTGATCTTTGTATAACTCTACAAATACATTTTTTTAAAAAGTTGTGTGCTTTAAATGGGTGAAATGCATGGGATGTAAATTCCCTCTCAGTAGCAAGGGAACACAATAACTCCTGTTGTAATTAAACAAAATGTATGGAAAAATGCTTTAGACTCCCCCAAACCTACTTACACACATGGTTACTAAGGCAACTGTGAGGCCAGGTGCTCTTGAAGTTTTGAAGAAAAAGACTGCACTTTCAAGCTGGCCAAAGATGACTTACTAAGCAAATGAGGCAGACCATTTGGCTTCAAGAAACTTTTACAATTGTAATTCCATGAAAATATAGTTCCATAAATATATTCCATCGGTCAAATGTCCCATCAAGATACAGGTTCAGACACAAGAGGGCGCTGTCCACTAAATACCAACTTGTTCGTAGCTTCTGTAAACTCAGAAATAAAACTTCAGGGAAAAATAAAGTAATATCAAGATAATCTAATCTTAAAAGTCATATATACATTCACTTATAAGTCATTTGGAAGAATCCCTAATATGACCATGAGGGGAAGAGTTTGTACAATATGTTTTTAATGTGATTATACCATTTATTCAAATCATTTTATAGAAAAAATATAAGAAAATTATTTTGTGATTTTATTTAAACATACGAACTTTAGAAAAGGGATGTAGAGAATGTATGCAAAATATAATGAGATTATTAAAATCTGTTTTTAAGTATGATTGCCAGGTCATATAAATAGTATTTTGTTTTGTTTTTATTGACACTCTTAAAATTTTAATTATCCTTGTAGATACGTAGCAGTATATAATTGCAGTTTGAATTTCACATTTACTCAAAAGGTCAAACTATTTCATTTGTTTATTTGAGATTTTTATCTATTTTTGTGAAAATTCTTCTTCTTATTTCTCATCTCAGCCTTTTTGGATTACGGCAATTTTCTTACTGATCTGTAGGAATTCTAAATATATTTGGGTGATAAATATGTTGTCAATTATCTGGGTTGCAAATATTTCCCAGTGTGTTTTGCCTTTGATTCTCTTAATGGTATTGATAAAAAGTTGTTCTTAATTTTTATATAACACAAATTGCTATTTTTTATTTTTTATTACTTATTTATACAGTGTAGTACTGGGGGGTCAAACCCTGATTAGCTTACATTCCCAGTCTTTTTTTCTTTTTGATTATTCCTTTTTGCTTGTTTGTTTGTTCTGTTTAAGAAATCTCGCTGGGCATGGTGACACATACCTGTAATCCCAATGATCGGGAGGCTGAAGCAGGAAGATCGTTGTGAGTTCCAGACCAGCCTGGGCTACAAAGTGAGCTCAAGGCCAGCCTGAACTGCACAGCGAGACCCTGACTCAAAAAGAAAAAAAAAGAAAGGAAATCTCTTAAAGGAGTATGGCAGTGCTCCCCATAACCCCAGCTACTCCAAACACTAAGAAAGGAGCTTTGCAAGTTTGAGGCCAGCTCAGATGATTTTAAAAAGACCCTGTCAAAAAAAAAAAAAAACAGATATGGTGGTACACATCTCTAATCCCAGCAGTGAGAAGGCTGAGGCAGGAGCCAGCCTGGGCTACATAAATGAATTTGAGGCCAGCCTAAACTACATACAAATACTCTGTCTCAAAAAAAAATTCCAAGAAACAAACAACAGAAAGGCCTAAAGATGAAGATCAGAGGTAGAGCATATGTTTACCATGTGTCAGGTCCTGGGTTCAAGTCCTGCTACTGTAAAAATAAATAAAAGCTTAAAACTCTCAAGAAGAACTTCTCTGATTCCAAATCATGATAAATTATCCTATATAAATTTTGTCACGGACATGCATTTCACAATTGTATCCACAGTTTAGTGGGAATTGGTATTTGCTTGTGATATGATATAGAAAACCTACTTTCTGTTATTCATGTGGATATCTATTTAGTTGGTGGTTATGAATTCAGTATAACTATATCTTTGTTGCCATTTTTGTGCTCTCAGAAGTTCTACTGGCATATTTTACCTTCTGTGCAACACTATTATACTGAATCATTTGCAATAAATTATAAATCTTGGACAGCACTTAGAGTGTTGCGACTAATCTTGATCTTCTGCACTTTTATGAAAATTTAAGGTTCAGTTTCTTGGATTCATTTTACAAAGCCTTCTTGGTTTTTTAAAAATGTGATTGCATTGAATACAAAGATGAAATCTGGGGAGAACCGCCATCTTCACAGCATTGACTTAATCTGTGTGCACTGTGTGCTATAGTTTGGATCTGGAATATCCCTCATAGGCCCACTGTGGAAAAGGCTTAGCCACCCTCTGCAGCGCTATTAGAAACCTTGATAAGATTGGCCTAGCAGAAGTTAGGTGATTGACATGCCTTGGTTACTTTTTCTTGTTGCTGGAACAAAATACTCGATACTCAAAATGAAGGAGGAAAGGTTTATTTAGCTCACTGTTTGTGGTTTCAGTCCATAATCAGCTGGCTCTAAGGCAGGATGGCATGTCACAGGGGCAACACTTTAAGGCAGCAGCCAGTCCAAAAGACAGACAGAGCAAAAGGGAGCAAAACAAGCCTCTTCTCCTGCCTTGTATTGTACACAGGGCACACACACTCCCACTTTAGGGCAGATGTAGCACTCAAAAGACCTCCTTGCCCTCCTTTGCACAGGATGAGGATATTTACAAAGCAAGAAACCTGCTCCTTGATGAATCTCTCAGTTAAACTTCTAAACTTCTCAAATTGACACAATGTATCAAACATAACAGGGAGGGTGCCTGTGAAGGGGGTGTTGATATACCTGAATCTCTCTCTCTCTCTCTCTCTCTCTCTCTCTCTCTCTCTCTCTCTCTCTCTCTCTCTCTCTCTCTCTCTCTCATATTCCGTGGCTCCTATAAGGTGAGCAGACCTGCTCTGCTACCTGCTCCTGCCGTGATGTTCTGCTCCAGTACAGGTCCATAGCAATATGGTCAATCAACCATGAACTGAACTTCTGAAATTATAAATCAGGATAAACCTTTTCTCCTTTTATTTTTCTAAGTATTTTGCCATCGTAACAGAAATATGTCTGACATATTGTACATGCCTCTATTTTTATTTTCTTTATTCATGCTTAATGTTATATTATAAAGCTACAGTAATTAATACATCAAGGCACTGGCTTATAGAACAATGAACAAAACAGAAGAAGGAGAAACAACCCCAGGCACATACAGATATTTGATCTTTGACAAAGGAGCCAAAAACATACACTGGAGAAAAGATAGTCTCTTTAGTAAATGGTGCCAGGAAAATTGGATGTATAGTACATGCAGAAGATGGAGTCTAGACTCATTTATCTCATCATGTACTAAACTAAAATCAAAATCAAAGACCGAAATGTTAAAACAACCTACTGTTAGATAAAATGGGTAGGTGTAGGCAAAGATTTTCTGAAAAGAACTCCAATGGCACAAGAAATCAAATTGAGAATCAATAAATAGGATCACATCAAATTTAAATGCTTCTGGGCTGGAGATTTAGCTCAGGGGCATAAACACCTGCTTGCCAAGTGCGAGGTCACCAGTTCGATCCCCGGTACAAAAAAAAAAAAGCTTCTGCACAGCAAAGAAAACAAGTAAGAGTGAAGAGATAATCCACAGAATGGGACATTATTTGCCAGTTATTCCCTGGGCAGAGGACTAACATCAAGAATAGACAGAGAACTCAAGAAAATTAGACCCTTCCCACACAAAATAAAAGAATCGAAAAATGGGCAAGTAAGATGGACAGACACATCTCAGAAGAAGGAGGACAGATGCTCACTGTCTCTGGCCATGATAAAACTGCAGCGAGCTACCATCTTACCCCCAGAAGAATGGCCCTCATCAAAAAACCTAACAATAATTAATGCTGGAGAGCTTGTGAGAAAAAGGGAACTCTACTATGTTGCTGGTAACAGTGTGACCACTCTGGCAATCAGCGTGGAGATTCCTCAAAAAACTAAAAATACAAATTCTATTTGACCCAGCTATCCCCCTTCTAAATATCTTCCCAAAAGAATTAAAATCATCATATTACCAGGAAACCCGCATACCTATTTTTTAACAGCACAGTTTATAATAGCTACATTTTGGAAAAAGCATACATTTCCACCAACAAATAACTCATAAAGCAAATGTGGTATTTATACATGATGGCGTATTATACTGCCATGAAGAAATATAAACGAGGCATTCATAGGTGAATACATGCAACTGAAAACATAATGGTAGGTAAATAAGTTAGACACAGAAGCTCAAAGGTCTCCTGGTTTCTCTTATATGAGAACCACAAATATCAAACTAGAAGGACGATAAATAGGAAATAGGGAGAAGTTCATTTATTTCCTCAAATTACAAATTCCATTGTTTTAAATATATTTCAATACATATCCTAATAGGTTTCATTTATCTCACTTGCCTATTATCATAGTTGGTTGAAAAGACAGATTGGTATTATTATCTGTTTATTTCTTTTTTGTAAGAATCTTTTTGGTTTACATTTTGTACTCTGAGTAACTACTATGAAGATAAAAATACATAGTGTAATAACTATGGCATTGTAGTTATTGTACTGTACCATAGTAAAAACTATGGTATTTATTATTCTTTATGAAATATTTGATTTACTTTTTCATAAAATAAAAGCCAGGAAAATATTCATGATGAAATATACAGCAGAATATTATGCAGAAGACAATGTAGCTGCTTAAAACCTAGGAAAATATTATCAACAGTAGTTAAAGCAAAGAAGAATCTGCCATTCAGTTAAGAAAGGAAGTCATATGACTTTCAGGGATTTCTGCTCTTCAAATTTCCTTTAACTGCACACCATTTTACAATGTTGGAGAAGAAAATAATTTCAGAATGCAAAATACTTGGCTATTCTGTCTGTTTTCAACAACTTTAAGCCACAATGTAATTTCAATCATAATGGAAATCAATGCAGAGAATTAAGAATTTACACTCACTGGTCACTACAAAGGGTCTCTAGGAATGGTTCTCAGAACAATGCCAAGAACTAGCAGACATAGGAACAAGTAGGTATCCAACCTGCAGAGACCACTGAACCATTGAATCCATAGTGGGTGTCATCAAGGTGATGTATTTCTTGGCTTCAAGTAGGCTGTAGACCAGGACCAGGAATCCACCACTTCATGTACTTAGTACAAACTCTCTCTCTCCATTGAACTCATTTTCTGAGCTGAAGTGAATGTGGCTGCTGGAAACCAAATGACATGCAGATCTTTGGCTGTGAGCATGTCTTGGAAATGTAGTTTTCATCTTTACTGCTTCTGAAGTACCAAAAAGCATTCTTGAAAGAGGCTGGATATCCATGCAGTTAAGCAAGTCAGTCTTCCAGAGACCTTTTGATGGTTAATAAATATCGTTAATTGCATTATTGTTTTGACAGTGATAAATATGATGATTGTAACATGCTTTTTCTTTGCTTGCTTGATGTTCTCTGCCTAGTCGCATGTCCTAGAGAATGAGCTGCATGTATTACACCTCCTGTTCTCAGGCTCCCTGGATGCTGGTTGATTTTAGCCAATGGCTAGTCATGAGAGAAGTCCAGCTCCAACCCTGCTAGTCCATGTGTGGCAGAGGCTGTGTCCTCCTCCTACATTAAGACCAATGACTCCTACATGAACACCAAAGACTCTGTTGGTGAATGTTCTTCATTGGATACAGCTCTTGCTGGATATCAGCAGCTCCTTCCACTGGCTCTCATTCTAGAAGCAGTAATAGCTGCTACTGTTAGTAGTCACTGGCTGTGGTTCAGGGCTTTTAACTACATCTTATTGGTTACTTGGTCCCTTCATTTTACTCTCTTCAGTGATCCCTCTGAGTGTGCTGTCTTTTCCTACCAGGAACATGACTACCACACTAACAAGACAAACTTTTAAATCTAAGGTTGACATCTGTATGGACATGAAATGTGTCTCCTACCCAAATACGTGTTTCAATCCCTAGTATCTAAGAATATGACTGTGTTTTGTTTTGCTTTGTTTTTGGAGATGGCAGGATGTTTTTAGCAGGTTGCATTTATTTTAATGTTTTTTTTAATGTTTTTAATTTTTTATTTTTACCAGCACATCTGTGCAATACATAGTCACATACATTATGGGAGTTGGTGCCTGTAAATAACACCTCTTAGTCCTTGTTACTTCCCTCTTTTATTACTTCCTCCACTTCTAGGCCCCCTTCTCATTTGCAAAAAATCTTGGAAATAGTTTTTGAAGGGTAATTAAGATTAAATTAGTAGGCCTTTTTAAATCTAGGGATAGAGGGATCTACGAATAGAGGGAGAGGGAAGTGAGAGGAGTAGAAAGGAAGTAAAAAGATTAAGATTCAACATGTGCTTGTACTGATTTCCCACAGTGAATGTATTCATTATGTGTTGCAAACATATACTAGAAAAGAAAAAGGTTGAGTCTTTATGGGTGGGCTCTATCTGACCAGTACCTCTAGTAAGGGAGACTAGGCCTTGTCCATAACAGATGCCAAGGTTTGTATTTCATAAACAAAGGGAGCTGGTGGAAGGAGCTCTTATTGACATCAGTAAGAGCTGTATCTGGTGGAGAAGATTTTATCAACAGAGTCTGGTCTTAATGTAGGAAGACACAGTCATTACCACATAAAAAAGGACCATGAGAGGACACAGTGAGAAGATGGTCCTCTACAAGTAGGAAATAGGCTTTAGAAGAAACCAAACTCGGGGGCTGGGGATTTAGCTCAGCGGCATAAGCGCCTGCCTTGGAAGCAGGCAGTCATGAGTTCGATCTCCGGTACCGATAAAAAGACAAAAAAAAAAAAAAAAAAAAAGAAGAAGAAACCAAACTCAGTGACCAATGCCTTGATCTTGGCCCTATAGCCTCTCATACTGTGAAAAATAATTTTCTGCTCTTCAAGCCACCCAGTCTGTGTTACTTTATTTATGTTGGCAGCTGTAGGGGACTCAGACACCACTGCAAAAGCCAAAGAATAAAAATATGTGTTGTCACTAATTTTGTGACTTTCAGAGGAAGGAACTATCATCACTGGTTGGTGGAATTGAGGGAAATTCTTGTGGAGTTGTTTAAGCTAAAGGCTGCAAAAAACATTATACCTGCCCCACAATATCCTGAGGATTACTCTTTCCATCCTTTGGATTATTTTTTGGCACTTGGAAGTTTTTAATTCTCAATTCACTCCAGTTCCACTTACTTTCCAAAGCCTCATCTTTGGCTTCATCTCTTGATTCTTAACTCTGTCTTTGTGAGTGTGAGCCTCTGAGGTAGCTCCCAGTGGTTCTAGGTAGCTGGTATTCTTCACCTTGTAAGGCTCTTTCCACCATAAATCAAGGAGTGGTTTGTACAACATATCAAAGTGCAACAAATATGACGATGTGTGACTTCCAAGGCTAGATCATAAAAGATCCATACAGTCTCTGCTTGGTTTCTTGAATCACAAGCTTTGGAGAAGCCAGTCACTGAGTTATGAGGATACTGAAGTATCTCTATGAAGAAATGCACATGAAGAGGAAGAGACACTTCTATCCCTAGGGACTGCCAAATTATCAGCCATCAGAGACACTACCTGAGCATCCCCTGCAGCCCCAGAGGACGGTCTCAGGAGTCTCATCTGATCTGACTAATTTCATCAGAGCCTCTGAGTCAGCACTGCCTGCCCATCCTAAATACTCCGGAATTTCTGGCCATGGGAACCATGAGAGTAGGTGGCTATTAATGTTTTTTCAAAGCCACTACATTTTGCTTTGTTACAATGCACAAGGTAACTAATACAATATTCATAAGTTTACATGTAACACATAGTTCTCCATGTTGTCTGTCTCTTTACATCATCTTGTAAAACAACTAAACAAATAAGCTAATAAATTACTTACATTTCTATGTTCTGGGATGTCACCTCTTCCTTCTTGCTGATTATTTAGTTCCGAGTTCAATATCCATATCCATGAAAGGTTGTCTTGACTACAACAGTCTTTTGTTTGGTTGGAAATTTGGAATAATTTGTTCTACACTGAAGGTAGCACAAGAGGGCCTGAGGGCCTGACAGGACCATGCTCCATTTAGTCCCAGGAGCCTAAGGCATAGGACATGATTTCCAGGGACATCCAGGGAAGCCACAGAAAAATACTTGAAACATAGAAATACAGGAAAATGACAAAACAAAAGACCAAAATGCAGTCTCAAACCTCCAGCCCATCCCAAGAAACCCTAGGAGCCATGTACATAGAAAAAAATATATGCCATACACCTGAAATATCTGTAATAATAGCAACTGAAATAAAGAAGCAACTCCAGGAAGCTTTAAAGGATTTCAAACTAGAAATAATCTCCCAGGTAAAAGAAGAAATGATAAAAGTAATGAAAGAGATATCCTGAACACATCTAAAGAAGACACAGTTAAAAACAAAAAGATAGAATCCCTGGATGAACAATTTAAGAAACAAACAGAATGTGTAAAGCAGATTCAAAAAGATATATAGGAAATAAAAAATTCCATTGAAAGCTGTCAAAACTGACTCAACAAAAGTGAAGATAGAATTTCAGACCTCGAAGACAAGATTGCAACTAGTGAACAGGAAAGGAGAGATCTTTAAAAAAAAAAAACAAGGAATCAGGAAATAAAAATTCAACAGCTGCAAGATGATGCAAAGAGAAACAACATAAGATTAATAGGGATAAATGAAAAAGAATGAAACAGCACACATGATATCAAAAGGCTATTCACAGAAGTCATAGCTGAAAATTTCCCAAACATAAGAATGGAAACTGACATTAGGATTAGTGAAGCCTATAGAACTCCAAATGGCCATAACCAAAATAAAACCACACCCAGGCATAAAATAATCACCATCCCAGAAATCCAACATAAGAATAGAATACTGGTGGTTTTTTTTTTTTTTTTTTTTTTTGTTTGTTTGTTTGTTTCCTATCGGTACCGGGGATCGAGCTCATGACTGCCTGCCTGCAAGGCAGGCATTTATGCCACTGAGCTATATCCCCAGCCCCAAGAATAGAATACTAAAAGCTGTCAGAGAGAAAAGACAGATCACCTATAAAAGAAAGCCTATCAGAATCACAGCAGACTTCTCAACACAAAAAATGAAGTCAAGAAGAGCATGGAATGAAGTATTTCAGATCCTAAAGGAAAATGACTTTCAACCTAGACTGATGTACCCTGAAAAACTGTCCTTCAAAATGGATGGAGAAGTAAAATGCTTCTATGACAAAGAACAGCTGAAGAACTTCGTGATCACTAAGCCAACCCTGCAAATAATACTGAAGAGAGTTTACATACACTTAGGAAAAAACCACTAAGCAAAGCAGACAATTAAACAGAACAGAAAGATAAAGATGCAACAGCAGAAAGATAACATGTCAACAATAAACCAACATATAACAGTTATAACCATTAGTGTAAATGGTCTCAATGCACCAATTAAAAGAAACAGACTGGCAGAATGGATCAAGAAACAAAATCCAACCATATGCTGTTTAAAAGAAATTCATCTAAACCAAAAGGATACTCACAGACTGAAAGTCAAAGGATGGAAAACAATACTTCATGCAACAGGAACCCCTCCCCCCCAAAAAAGTGGAGGTAGCTATTCTGTTTGCAGACAATGTGAAATTCAAACCAGTAATGATCAGAAGAGATAAAGAAGGTCATTACATATTTATTAGGGGAAAACTTCAAGAGGAAGAGATAACAATCTTAAATATATATGCACCAAATTCCAGGGAACCCAGCTATCTAAAACAAGTATTAACAGAAATGAAAAATCAAATTAGCAGTAACACAATTATAACAGGAGACCTTAACACACCATTGACACTAAGTGACAGATCAACCAGATGGAAAATCAGCAAACAAGTAACAGAACTGAATCACACCTGTGAACAAATGGACTTGACAGACATATACAGAGGGTTCCATCCAACAACATCAGAAGACACATTCTTCTCAGCAGTATATGGATCATTTTGTAAAATAGATGATATACTAGCTCACAGAGCATATTTAAATAAATGCAAAATAGTTGAAATTATCCCTTGCATGTTATCAGATCATAGCACCATGAAATTAGAAATTAATGATAAAAGATACTGCAAAAATCACACAAACACATGGAAACTGAATAACACACTCGAGTAATTAGTGGGTCACAGGGGAAATTAAAGAGGAAATTAAGCAATACCTACAAGCAAACAAAAACACAAATACAACTTACTGGAATCTGTGGGATGCAATGAAAGTTGTCCTCAGAGGAAAATTTATTGCACTGAGTTCCCACATCAGGAAAACAGAACAAATGCAAATAAACAACCTGATGCTACACCTCAAACATCTAGAAAAAGAAGAGAAAGTCAAGCCCAAAGCCAAAAGAAGAGAGGAAATTATAAAAATCATAGCAGAAATTAATGCAATAGAGACTAAGAAAACAATCCAAAGAATCAATGAATCGAAGAGTTGGTTCTTTGAAAGAATAAATAAAATTGATTAGCCCCTAGCCAATCTTATTTTAAAAAGGGAAGAAAAAGCTCAAATTCATGCAATAAGGAATGAAAAAGGCGAAATCACTACAGACTCTGTAGAAATACAGAAGATCATCAACACCTATTTTCTCTCATAGGTTTAGTAACACAGAAGAAATAGACAGATTCCTAGAAACATATGAAGTACCAAAGCTGGGTCAAGAAGATATAAAACTGCTGAATAACCCAATCTCTATTAATGAAATTGAAAACGTAGTTAAGTCCTTACCTACAAAGAAGAGCCCAGGCCCAGACTGATTCACTGCAGAATTCTACAAGAAGTACAAAGAAAACTTAATGTCAACACTCCTCAAACTCTTCAGTGAAATCAAAAGGGAAGCAATTCTTCCTAAGTCATGCCTGGAAGCAAATATAACTCTAATACTAAAACCTGAGAAAGACCCAACTTTTAAAAAAGAGAACTACAGGCCAATATCCCTAATGAACACAGATGCAAAAATCCTCAATAAAATACTGGCAAATAAGATGCAGAAAATCATCAAGAAGATTATACACCATGACCAAGAGGGATTCATCCCAGGCATGCAGGGATGGTTCAACATATGTAAATCAATAAATGTAATCCACCATATCAATAAAACCAAAAGTAAGAATCACATGATCATTTCTATAGATGCAGAAAAAGCTTTTGAAAAGGCCCAACATGCATTTATGATAAGAACCTTACAGAAAATTGGAGTAGATGGTCGTTACCTCAATATAATAAAGGCCATCTATGACAAACCAACAACCAGTATCATACTAAATGGCCAAAAATTGAAGGCTTTTATTTTAAAATCAGGCACAAAACAAGGATGTCCCTTATCATCACTCCTATTTAATATAGTACTGGAAATAGTAGCCAGAGCAACTAGACAAGAGAGAGAAATAAAAGGGGTAAAGATAGGAAGAGAAGAAGTTAAATTATCATTATTTGCAGATGACATGATATTCCACATAGAAGACCCCAAAACTCCATTGAAAGACTCTTAGATATAATAAATTCAGCAATATTGCTGGATACAAAATCAATACTCAAAAATCAATAGCATTCCTACACATTAACAACAAGATCACAGAGAGAGAAATAAGAGAAGCCACATCCTTCACACTAGCAACCAAAAATATGAAATATTTAGGATTACTCTCACAAAAAAGTGAAATACCTATACAAAGAAAATTATACTGAAAAAATAAATTGAAAAGGATCTCAGAAAGTGGAAAGACATCCCTTTCTCATGGATAGGAAGAATAATTATTGTGAAAATGGCCATTCTCCCAAAACTGTTATACAGATTCAATGCAATCCCAATAAAAATACCATCAACATACCTCATAGATCTGGACAAATCACTCCTAAAATTCATCTGGAGCTAGAAGAGACCTAGAATAGCAAAGACAGTTGTAAGCAGCAAAGACAAGTCAGGAGGCATCACAATCCATGACTTGAAGTTATACTACAAGGGAACATGGTAAAATCAACATGGTACTAGAATCAAAACAGAGCTGAAGATCAATGGAATAGATTAGAAGATACAACCACAACTACAAACACACTCAACCATCTGATCTTTGATAAAGGGGCCAAACAGTTTCACTGGAAGAACGACAGTCTCTTTAATAAATGGCATTGGAAAAATTGGCTTTCCATATGCCAAAAACTAAATCTAGACCCATGTCTGTCACCATGTACTAAACTAAAATCTAAATGGATCAAATATCTGAATATTAAAACAGAAATCCTAAATCTATTGGAAGACAAATTGGGTAAAAACCTTGAAGACATAGGGGTAGGTAGAGAATTCATGAACAGGACTCAAACCACATGGGAAATACTTCCCAGAATCAATAGCTTGGATCATGTCTTATTAAAAAGTTTCTGCATGTCAAAAGAAATCTCCAGCATAGTGAAAAGAAAACCCAAAAACTGGGAAAAAAATCTTAGTGATCTCTCCCTCAGACAAAGGACTTCTAAAACATACAAAGAATTTAAAAAATTAGACCCCCAAAATCCAAAGATCCAATCCAAAAATGGGCATCTGAGATGAATACACACTTCTCAAATGAAGAAATACAAATAGCAAATAGATACATGAAAAAATGTTCATCATCATTACTCATTAGAGAAATGCAAATTAAAACCACCCTGAGATTCTATCTCACTCCTGAAAGAATGGCCAGGATCAAGAAAACTACAAACAACAAATGCTGGAGAGGTCATGGGGAAAAAGGAACTCTCTTTCACTGTTGGTGGGAGTGTAGACTGGTGCAACCATTGTGGAGGTCAGTCTGGAGAGTTCTCAAAAAGCTGGGATTGGAAGTCCCATTTGTTTCAGCTATTCCACTTCTAGGCATATTCCCATAATATGCACACCCATGTTTATAGCAGCACAATTTGTAATAGCCAGATCTGGGAAACAACCTATGTGTCCATCAACTGAGGAATGAAGGATAAAAAAGTTGTGGTATTTTATACAATGGAGTACTACTCAGCTATAAAGAATGATCACATTGAGATATTTATAAATAAATGGGCCCAGCTTGCGACAATACTCATAAGTGAAAGAAATCAAAACCACGTGTATAAATACCAAATAGTTTCCCCAGTGTAAGAAATGATACAAATACATAAAAGTATGTGGTAATCATGATTCCCCATTATATTACTTTGAAGCCTTGTAATGTTTTCACCCATTAATTGTAATGGTTTTATTCTGGGCTGTTTGATTTTATTGTCTGTGATGGTATAAACAGCTATTTTGGCGAAAACAAGACATCATAATAGCTAGTGCTGATTTAATATCATCTTGTTTTGAAGTCCCATCAAGCTTTTGTTCTTCTGTCTCCATTGGTCTTAACATGTTGTATCTTATTGCATTTTATTATATGTGATAGTATAAACAAAAACTTTTATAGACAAGGAGAGAATATAGAAACCATTGTTTGTTTTCTGTTACTTGGTTCTAAATACCCTGTAATACTCTCATTCTCTTGAATGGTTTTACATTGTCTTGATATGTTTGATGCTACAATATACAAAGTTATACTCAAATATTTCAAGGAAAGAGGCACTATGGTAACTACTGTTACGTCGGGATATCTTGTGGTGAAACACTATGTTGCTTAAATTGTTATGTTCTGACCTGTGCTGTTGTATTGTTATGTCCTCTTATCTCAATCTTTTTTATTTATTTATTTATTTTTCTTTTTAATTAAGTGAAAAAACAAATTAAAAATAGCAGGATATATTATAGTAACTCACTTTGATTTCCTATTAACTTGATTTGAAACCCTGTATTGCTCTTACCATCTTGTTTTGACTGATTTTACTCTATTCTGTTTTGCTTGATAGTATCAAGTTTGAGGGTATAGGCAACTACTTTGAAGACAATAAGATTCACTATGATGCCCATTCTGGTTTGACTATTATCTTCTTTTGAAGTACTGTAATGTCTCCAATGTTTAGGTTTTATTGGTTTTGTTCTGTACAGTTTAGTTGAATTTTATTATGACTGATGATATAGGCAATTACTTTTAAGATAGCAAGAGGCATTATGGTAACCATTGTTGATCATCTTGTATCTGTTTTTACACCATGTATTATGTCGATCCTTCTGATTTGACTGACTCTGTTTTGTTATGTCACATTTGATTTTATTCTCTTCAAAAAAAAGTAATAAGAACTGTGGGAGTAATAAAACTCAAAATGTGTAATTGTCATTGTAAAAAAGAGAAAAAAAGAAAGTGCTCTAAAGGGTATAACTGCATGTATATTTAAGTGTATGATAGATAACCGTATTACTGAATTTTTGTTGGATCATTGAACAGAACTGTTTGCAGTCTCATTGTTTGAATGCTCACTTTGTATGCTTTAATTTTGTAACTTGAACAACTATTTCTAAAATGACAATATGTAATCTATTAAGTAGTGATTTCCTATTTTTTGAAATTCTGTATTACTTGTACCCTTGTTTTTTTTCTCTTTTTCTCCTTAAATAAAATTTTAAAAAATTTTGTTCTAATTATTTGTAATTGAAATCACTTTCCTGGGTCTTCTCTTATGTCATGTGTAGAGATAAAGATATAGAGATAAAGATGATGCATATTTCTTCTGTGTTTCCCACAGCACCTCATATAATGCTTCACATTTAGCAGTTACCTTAGTGAAATTATTGAATTTTACATAAGCCACTATCTAGTAGAATGAGACAACATTTATTATTCTCTTTAATTAGAAAACCAAAATTACTACTTTATAAGAATTAGGCAATTTACAGAGTCACTGTTCTCACAAAACTGATTATAAAAAATAGTTGTAGATGTATTTAAACATGTTTGACACACAAAAGGAAAATTTAGGGATAACTGAACATAGGCATTAGGTTGTATCATGTGACAGTGTAGTCAAGGCTGCGTTCTGGGCACTGCAAACATCACACACTCATCTAAGGGTTAGTTTCCAGACATGATAGTGATACAATCCTGCCTAATGACACAGAGAAACCTCAGAAACAGCCAAGGCTGACCCAGAGTTACCCATACAGTTCTGTTCTTTATAGGACCCCGTATTCTATCAACAAGAATCCAATCATCTATTTCTTATCATACCATTTTCCCTCACTAGAGATGCCAATTTAATAATAAAATAATGGTCAGAAAGAAGTGAAAACTTGGTTCACTATCATCAGTAAATGGCTTTGGAAATTCAAGAGAATTTTAGAGAAAAAAGTGAGCAAAAATTGCCAGTTCATTTTTAAATTAAACTTCAAAATCATTGGCTGGTATGTATATATATGTATGTATATATATGTATAATATATATATATATATACATTTTTTTTTTTTTTTGGTACCAGGGATGCAACTAACAACTGTGAGCTTGCAGGGCAGGTGCTTATGCCACTGAACTAAATCCCCAGCTGGTATATTTGTAAGAGGCACTCAGATTAATGAACTAATGCATGTTCATTGCTCAATGTGTTTAATATCTGTAGCTCATTGTTGAAACATTTTTTGACACAGGGCTTCACTACATAGTCCAGGTTAGCCTTGAACTCACAGTATATTTATGTATGTATATATACAATTTATGTGCGCATATACACTTCTATGAAACTCAGGCAGGATTACACTGTTTCTCTCCCCCTCTGTCTCTGTCTCTGTCTCTCACGTCTCTCTTCCTCTCTCCACCCCCTCTATCCTTCCTTTGCTGGGGCTTAAGCCCAGGGCCATGTGCATGCTAGACAGACTACCACTGACCAACTTACACTCTCTTATGCTGTCAACCCTAAGTCTTAAGCCAGGATTTCTTCTTCACAAAACCTCAGCTTTTGCTTTTAAGGTCTTCAACTGATTGGAATCACACCAGGGAGAGTAATCTGCTTTACTTAAAATCAATTAATTGCAACTATTAATCACATCTAAAATATTTTCATAGGAACATTTCTGATCACACCTGAGCACTACAATCCACTCAACGTGACAGAAGAAATTAGCCATTGCAATGCCATCTTTGACAAAATAAGCTTTTGGGGGAATTTAGTTTTCTATACAATTACATATACTCCACACGTGGGCTACTTCAGATACTCTGGGCACTGTGTGAGTCACACACTGATTGAAAGGTTAGTCTCCAATCAAAACGGAAATAAAATCCCGTCTAACAAAGTACAGAAACACATCTAAGAAACTTACTTTTCTATAGGTGATCATTTATTTAAATATTTATGTAAACTAAATCATGAACCTTGAAGTCACAACCTTGCATTTGCCAGGCAGGCACTTACACCACTGAGCTAAATCCCTGGCCATAAATGATGAAATCTTAAGGGGAAATGCTATACACTCACATTTAATAAAATGCCTATTACTGACCCAGCTTTTACATGTGCAACAACAGTTAAAGAGTTGCCAATTTATTCTGCATAAAACTCTTTAACAAAATCTCTGCCCTCTCCCACTGCAATTCAAAAAATGTTTCTCCATCGAAGAATGCAGCTTTTTCCCCAAAGAAACTGAATGCTTGTTTATAAAGTGGCACAAGGACAAATGAGGTCAGTGTAACCTCAAAGAAAGATAGTCCTACCCTCTCAAAAACGTGATTTAAGGAGACCAGGTGTGGTGGCACACAGCACTCAGGAGGCTGAGACAGGAGGATTGCCGTGAAACGGAGGCCAGCCTGGCGTATATAATGAGTTCAAGGCAATGAACTACAAAGTAAGACCCTCTCTTAAAACAAACAAACGATATACATATATAGTATGATTTGAGGAGACTCAAAGAGTTATAAAATGCTGGGCTGAATGAAACAAAGGACTGGTTTTTCCCAGTCCCCAGTAATTTCTGGCAGGATGTTTGCAAACTCTGGGAATGTTTGCAAACTCTTACAGAAATCATAAACTGCATTATTCCCCAGGTCATGTTTTACATATAAAACACTTTTTGAGGGCAAAGGTTATTTTTTATCTGATCTTTTATACAATGAAATGCTGGTTACACTGGCTAGACAGAGAAGTAACAGAGCATATGCGTGGTCACAGTCTCAGAGTGTTATTTGGAGGAAATCATGTTTATGTTGAGCCTAAAGAAGTCTATGGAAGACATCTAAATAATCTGAGAATTAATTTTTATCTTCATGTTCACCATATTTGCTCACATCATGGCCTTTCATCTCATAATTGTTTTTAAAATTATGCAAAAATTTACACATGACATCAGATGCTACAGTAGGACATAGTGTTCTTGTTGCATACCCAGAAGAGTTTAGTGTAGGACAATTCTTTGCATGATTTAACGTACCTGACAAAGAAGGCTGAGAAAATGAGGGACTGCATAGTGGATCTAGGACTACAATTAATAGCACAATTGAGTTTCTTTGTTCAGAAAAAAAGATTTAAAGTTTTCAGTATCTCTTGCCATTAGAGAAGTACAAATTAAAATAACACTGAGATTCCATCTTACTCCAGAAATAACAGCTATCATCAAAAAATCAAATAACAAATGTTGGCAAGATGCGGGGGGGGGGTCGTGTGTGTGTGTGTGTGTGTGTGTGTGTGTAAGTGTTGGCAGGGGACCTTTCTCATCGGTGGCGAGACTGTAAACTAGTATAACCATTATGGAAAACAGTATAAGACTCCTCAGAAAACTAAAAGACAATATTCCATTCCACTCTGCTATTTCCCTTGTAGGTATCTTCCCTCCAGAGTTGAAGACATCATATTACAGTGATACAAGCAGAACCATGTTTATAGCAGCACAATTCACAGTACCTGAATCTTGAAAGCAGCAGGGCCAGGGATTTAGCTCAGTGGCATAAGCACCTGCCTGACAAGCACAAGGTCGAGTTCGATCCCCAGTACCAGGAAAAAAAAAAAAAAAAAAAAGCAAGTAGCATATGTGTCCATCAACGGATGAGCAGATAAAAATATTGTGGCATGGGGCCGGGGAATTAGCTCAGTGGCATAAGCACCTGCCTTGCAAGCATCTGGACGTGAGTTTGATCCCTGGTACCAAAAAAACAAATTGTGGCATCTATACACAGCGGAGTACTACCTTGCCACGCAGGGCAAGCCTGAGTCATGTGTAGGAAAATGGATTCACCTTGAGACAACAGTGGTAAGTGATATGAATCAGACACTCAAAACTGAAGTATCACATGGTTCTCTTACATCAGAAACCAAAACATAAAGAGAAAAATAAACGTCAGATAACAGAAAACAGGGAGACAGATCTTTTGCAAAAGGGAACCAAGAGATGGAAGGGGAGGGGAAATGGAAGGGATGAAATGACAATTTATAAGTGTTATGTACATGCATCTACTCCCACAATGAATGAAATTGTTACATACTGCAAACATGTATCAACAAAAATAAGAGAGTTTAAGGATGGGCTGGAAATGCACATTTATATATTCTTATTAAATATTTATAAAATGTCTGTAAATGTCCTTATTTCAAAATAGTATCCAAAATAGTATCTATTTAAAGGTCTTGAAGCCAAACTGTTTGAAAAGTTTTATTTGGTAGCAGAAAATATCTACAATGGCATCTTTACAAAAGATATGCAAAAAAGAGAAAAATAAAATTTTACATAAGATTTCGCTGTTAAAATTTGGGATTATTATCGACAATTGGTGGAGGTTATCAGAGCCCACACAAAACTGTGCCTTTATGTAAAGGAAGCAGAAACCATGCTAACCCCTTAACTAATTAGTTCGCTGAAATGTAGTTTATGCTGAACCTCAAGAAGTCTGTGGAACAGAAAACCATCTAAATAATCTGACAACTTATTTTTATCTTAACCTCCACAATATTTGCTTGTGCCATGGCCTTTCAGCTCATAGTTGTTTTTAAAGTTATGCAAAAATTTACACATGACATTCCGCTGTTGCTAAGAATAATTACAGTAGGATACAGGTCATTTTTTTGCTCTGTGTACCCAGCTGACTTGGTCGTAGGACAACCCTCTGCACTGACCCGATGTACCTGACAGTGATGGATGAGACCTACCAGGATGACCCGAAGGGAGAACAGAAGGGTCAGCCCATGTTGCTGTAAACTGCCAAAGGCTGGGTACTCATTCAACCCCGAATGCCAATACTCTGAATGGGCCAAAATAAGGAGGCATTAAAGGAATCTGCAAGCATCCAACAAACCATGACCAGTGTCTGTGGAATAGTGTGCAAGCATAAAGTAATTAATATTTTAGCAAAACACAAAAAATACTTTTTTCTCTAATCATGGAAAGTAGACAACTTCCCACTATTAAAAAAACAAACATTGATGTTCAATTTCCTCTTTAAATCAAGACAAAAATTATAAGCCCCATTAATTATATCTAAAAAGTCCAGAAGAAATTGTGACCTGAATGTACACAGTATTTCTATATCAAATTAAATTTAGCCTGTGATTAAATACAATGCTTTCTCTACACACATTCTCTCTCCCTTAGTACCTTTAGAGAATTTTCTAGTGTTCACAGTAAAATTATGTAGAGTATAAATTAAAAATATTTTTATAGCTTACTGAGTGATATTTTCTGTGAGCTCTTAGCTTAAATTTCTCAAGTCTAAACTTTGATTTTTGAAAGCAGAATTGTGCTTTGGCACTTAAACCATCATCAAGATCTTACGAGTCTTATAAAATAACAAAAGGAATGGAAGAAAAAGATTTCTGACACATCATTATAGTTACATGGTTAACCAGTGGTTTCATGCCATCTGTTGCTGGAGTCTAGCTTCTTGAAGCTGAGTTAGGGATGAGTTAAAAGGATTTAAACACATATTTAAAAACTTACTAAAGTTTTATTAATAATCTTCAAATAAGTCAAGGCAGAGAAGTAAATTGGCTGTTGAGGTTTTATCACCTATAACTCCAAATACACATTTATTCAGAAATTTTGTTATCCTTTGTAATGAACTAAAATATCACAAATGGGAATTCAATATACAATTACAGTGATAAACTGGACTTTGCAGGCAATATGTACATAAAAATTTTAAAATAACGTTTTCTAGGAAACTGCCTTTTAATTTGTCGATGCAATGATTTGTGTGAATTAGTTTTCTAAAGCAAACCACCTTTCTTAATTCTTTTCCTTTTGTGGGGGGAGCAGGAGGGCCTCTGGATTGAATCTAGTGTCTTACAGGGTTAAATTTGTACTCTACCTTTGATTAAGGTATATCTAGCCCATTAATTCCTAAAGAGTCAACATAATGGCAAGATCTATAAAAATCAGTTCTATAGATTTACAAAAATAGTAACTTATAAAAAGGTAAGGAGAAATTCCACTTAAAAACAGACATAATTGCTTTGGACTTTCCCAATAGACAGCTTTAAAGATAATTTTTTAAATTTATGAATTAATCATACACTTATTATTGTGTTTTAAACTTCAAAATATGGTCATCCTCAAGGTAACACAATTTCGTATCTTTACATGCCAAGTCTGTTGTGTATTTTGATAGTTTAGACACATGTCAATGATTTTAAATTTTGTTTTTTGTTTTTATTATAAAACAGCTTGCACACCAAACTCAAACAATCTTTTTTATTGAAACATTCACTTCGAAATTCAGTTCTTGGTTTTAGATTTTTTTGTGTATTTTTTGTTTTTGTTTTTTTTTTTTTTTTTAAGAAGCAAACATTTAAAAGCATCAAATGTTACTAGTATACAATTCATGTTGTTATGAACGCTTAGTCTGTAGATGGGGGAAATAAACCTAGGACATTAGTTAGGCACAGTATTATGGCCAATGAGCCAGAAATCAGGGCACATCTGTACACTCAGACAACAGTCAGATGTCTGAGTGGAACAGTCTTGTTTCAGCGGTGGAACTCTCATTTCTATGTCCCCTAAAATCTATTAGTAAATCTCAAATCAATACGTAACAGAGTATACATAATTTAGGTTAAAGAAAACTGTATCTGTTTTCTAAGTTATGTTGCAAAGCCAAGACACATGAATATAATTGTATCCTCACTATAATTTGTGGTCTTGATAGTTATGTCACAGTTTTACACCAATCTTCTGAAATTCAGAAATCTGATTGGAAGGGGTCCATGACTGTAAGATTTCACATTATAGCAAGGCTCCACTACTTTGTGAACTGGGGCAATGAATACAAATCACAGTACAAAATCCTTAAATCTTTTACTGGAAAAGCAATAGTTGCTACATGTAAGAATCACTTATATAATGTCTATTTTTTTAAAAAAATGCAGATATAAAACATTAATTGCATAGGGATTTAAATATAAGGCCAAGAAGAATATTGAGTGAAAAAAAAAACATAGAAAGGGCACTATGGTGTCAAATGACAGAATTTCATTCTTAGAGTAATACATCTGAATTACTGTTTAATTAAAAAAATCACAGTATGTTGTTGTTATTAAGAGCAAATGTCAACTGTTTAATTCTAAACTGGAAACCAACACTAAGGCTAATGAGAACACGAGTAAAACTCGCTGTTTAAACCTGATCAGTGTTAGCACGTCAGTGCTGGGTACGTACCTGACTTTTACATAATCTACCTTTTGCAAATAATGTTTAATACATGTTAGCAAGTGAAAGAGCACATCCTCAAGCCATCAATGATTTCACGCTTCCTTGACAGTGTAATTATATTCAGTCTTTCAAAGGTGCAAGATCCCTGCAGAATCTTCACTCAATGAACCAAAAACACTGTAATTAACAAAATACAACAGAGATCCACTATGAAAAACCTAAATGTACATGAACCAAAGAACTGGATTCTGACAGCTGTATATACATCATCCTCAGCATTTTTCGAAGGTAATACAGGATGAATCCAATTATACCCTACTTTAAGCTAATAGTTACTACCTGAAACTTCAGGGAGATGGCTAAATTGGGAATCTACTTATTATGTTGTCAGGCTGTGGATTAAACAGCAATGTCCAGATCTAAAAAAGTAGCTTAGTTCACTTAGTATTGTCATATAGAGTAGTGTAAGGAAAAACAAGAACTCCTCAAGGAATTCTGTGAAGGTACACTGGGAATACCCAAACCAATGTTTTAAATGAAAAGTGCATAAATATAGTCATACTACAAGTGTGTTAACTACGAGTGTTTCTCTGGGAGCTAAAGATACTATTTTCCCACAGTATTTACACGTTACAACAAATTGTTCAGATACCATGAAGCACCATTTACGGTCCAAACTGTTTATGTCTGAAAGGCCCTTTGATTTCCACCCTGCTACTGAGCAATCTGCTTAAGAGAAGAAGTGGTGAGACGGCTGCAAGCAGGGTTTATCTTCACAACTGAGTTCACTTCTGCGCAGAAATGGCGAGGCAGTGTTTTCATTTCACACTCTTGGTGGGTGTTTCAGACTCCGTGGACTGTCTGCCATCTGTCCAGGCTTCCCGGGTACTCTTCAGAGCCAGAGTCTTCTGCTGGTCTACCACAACATAATCCACTCTCTCATCCGCCACGCTGCTGCCGGAGCCGCTGCTCTTTTGCTAAAACAGGAAAACATCACAAAGTGTCAAATACAGAGGAGTGTTTCTGAGTGAAATTCAGCCTCAAAACATAGACACACAGACACTCTGCATGCTCCAGAAATTCTGCCGGGTTACCAAAAAAACCCCAAAAAACCAGGAATGACATCAATGTATCAGTTTTATCTCTCTCTCTTAATCATACACTATTTTCTCTTAAGGTTAAAATAGTCCTGCAGAAGAATTCAAACAACAAAAGGAACTCAAACTCCTGCTCTGATCACAGATGAAATTCAGAGAAAATAGGGACGTATACAACTTGACTGGTTTTTTAGCTTAAACTTGACTTTTTTCAAAAGCCCAGAGAACATTAATCAGTGTTTACTCTCAGAGTTAAAAAAATGTTTTGCAAAGTAGTAAATCAGGAAAAAATGGATAGGTCAATGCCCTCTTAATTCCCAAAATCTGACTGACGGCTAGATCACTTAAAACAGATATAATTCCTGATTCACTGTTGGGCTTACTAGAAAATAAAGAAAATAGGTAAGGTGTCAGAGAAACAGGAGGACACGGAGCTGCTGCGTAACAAGGGTAATGTTATCTTTACGATGAACACCAATCTCAGCAGTGCAATCGGGAGGCCCAAGGAAGGAGGGGACAAACCAGCTATCCTGTGAGGCTTCTCCCTAAAAAGAAGTAATGTGGTCCCAGGGTGGTGGTACCGCCTGGTTTTTAACAAAAAATCCTTTCTAAAGGAAATTTAGGGCCTCATAAGCGTAAGGGAAACAAGCCACTGGTTTTGTAGTAAGTGGAAAAAAATCAACACAACTCAAACCTTCAAGGATGTCAGTAATGGAAATTGCTGCCTCTCAGCAGCAGAAAATATCCACACATAAATATTAAAAAGAAATCAAGAATTAAAACTAAAAAGGCATAAATTGGGTAAGGAATCAAAAACTACTATAATCAGTGAGGTATAACAAAAAGGAATCCACCATCGTTCAGAAATACAAACATTGAATGAAACAAATAAGAAAAATTGAAAATTAGAAAACCAGTGATAGATGTAGCAAAATTATCCAGTTAAAGAGAAATGAGAAGTTAAAAATTATAAAAGAATAGTAATAAAGATGGGAAATATAACAAGTTCTCATAAAGACCAAAAAAATAAAACAATTAGCAGAGAAGCAATATTTAAAGACACTGAAGGCATTTTGCAGAGCTGAGAAAAATATAAATCCAGAAAAAAGGTAGCACTACTTAGGCCAAATAAGATATAGAAAAAGGGATCTACTGTGCATCTAGACAGACTGTTATCAAACTATAAAATGCTACAGACCGAAAAGAGGTTAAAATCAGCCAGACAGAAAAGACAGGCGACCTACGAAGAAATGGCAGCAGCACTTTCAACAGGAACAGAAGTCAGGTACAGGCGACGATATTTCCCCCGTGCTGAGAAAGCTACTGCCAGTCAAGAACTGTAAGCTCAACAAAATTGTTTCCAAGCACACAGGCAAAAGAAAGACATTTAAATTAAACAAAAACTGAAAGGAATTTGCCACTAGCAGACTAATGGAACTTCTGATGGCTGTACTTCAAGGAGAAAGGAAAAACTATTACAGAAAGAAAGGCTGAGATTCAAGAAGGAATGAGTCGGTAAACAGGTCGGGAAATTAAGTGTTGTTTGCGTAGTAAGGAGAGTGCTTGTACTAACTAATTTGTGAGTTTAACAAAAAAAAATTTTTCTGATAAAAATAGCACATAATTTTTGAGCTAATATTCTAAAGAGATTGGAGACACTGATTAACTTCAGAATTTGTTCAGGAATCATTTCAACAGTAAACTCTAAGAGAGCAGAGAATGTATAACTTCCATAACATCAGAAAAGAAAAAGCAAATGTGTAAGTCTGTAATTTTGTTATCTGTGATTTTCTGAGCAGCACTGAATAACAGACTTTGCTAATCTGTTCATTTTTTATTTTGCAGGGCTAAGGATTGAACCCAGGGCCTTCTGCATGCTAGGCAAATGTTCTATATGACTGAGATACTCCCAAATCTATACTTTTCTAAATTTAAATTAAATACAGTTTTCCCAAAGGAAATGATTCTTTAAGTATGTACATGTATGTATCATGTATGTACACATGCATGCATGTATGCATGTGTGTATTGTGGTACTAGGGACTGAAACCAGGGCCTATACATTGAGCTATATTCCTAGTCTTTTTATTTTGAGATACGGTCTCACTAAGTCACTAAGTTGCCCAGGCTGGTGCCAGCTTATGATCCTCCTGCCTCAGTCTCCCAGAGGGCTGGGATTACGGCCCTGTGCCACCACACCCGGCTTGTAACTGTATTTATAGAACAAAGTTTTACTTACCTTACGTGGTGGTGTAGATTTCCCAGAATCTAAATCTAGATCCAGATATTCCACTTGCTTGTCTCCTTTGGGCTTGATCATAGGACTGCTTCCTCCATCCAGGCTATTACTACCAAAAAGATTCTGAAAGTGAAACAGAACAAAATCAGTGCTCGCATACACCTGAGACTCACTAATGGACGAAGTCTGGCTGTGTGCGAAGGCTGCTCTTGAATGTCTGTGCCAAGCGACCCTCCTGCCTCAGTAGCTGGGACTGCAGGCACAGACCCCTACAGCCAATACACACCACTCGTCTTATCTGCTATCTCCTGGAGCTTAAATAATTTATTTCCAGGAGAACATAGCTTGAAGAAATGTCTGCTTAGAAAAGTAAACATGAGATTAAAAGTAATACTTAAGAATTGATTTATTTTTCTTTTTATTTTATCTTTTTGGTACTGAGGATCGAACTCACCACTTCATATTTGCCAAGCAGGCACTTAGGCTGCCAAGCTAAACCCCTGGCACCTAAGAATTGATTTAAACTGAAGAACAAGCTAAGAGTAGTTTCAAAAGTTAAATTTGATTGAACTAAGGAGAGGACACTGAGCCACAGTTGGTCACGTAAGCACAACTTGAACATAATTAAAATTTTATCTGTACTATATAATGCTTTTATAATAAAGGATCCTTGTAGTCCAGGATTTAAGTTAAACTGAAGAAGACCTTTCTACACATTATGCAAAGGCTTTAAGAGAATACGCTAACTACACTCTACAGATGACTCCACTGGCAAGCTCTGTTCTACCGCAATCATCTGGAATTCTGGACACTTAATTTCCTCTGCCTTTCTTAACTTGATCCTGTTTTTCTCCTAGAAGGAATTGTAAAGCAAGTGCTCTCTTAAAGAAGGCAAAGAAAATAGAGGACAGTGATTAAACAAGAACGAAAAAGCCTGAAGCAGAAAAGTGGAGCAGGCTATCAGGAACTTTAAGAACCATGATACATAAAGAGGAAAGGACGAATGAACTTAGGTCCCTACATCCATTCCACCCCGATTATGGTCGTTTTCCAAATGTGTTCCCACCATGTCCCGTTTGCATGCCGCGCCACATTTTCCCCATCTAGAAATGCTACGGACTTCTCAGGGGCAGGACTGCACCGAATTAGGACTGCCTCTGCCATGGGGGTGTTCGTGACCAGCTATCGTCTTTCTGAAGAAAATCAGAACCAACTTTACAGGATGGAGTATGGAATGAACGAGTCAATTTGAAAATTACATAAATGTGATTCTGTTGATTGTTTTTTTGTGGGTTGCTACTTGCTTTCTTTTTGTTCAGGTTAAACAGAGAAAGCTGTGCTTTAGAGAAAGGACACCTGCTAGACAAATACTACATCTGCTCCACCGCGTGGCAGCCAAGCTGCTGACAGCCAACACAAAGCCTGCCAGTGAAGTGGGGAAAGCTGCCTCTTCCTGGGGGCAGCACAGTGCATGGCAGGGCCCACAGCCTGGTGAGTAGCACCGGAAGGCCTGGATTGCACAGTGAGCTACATGGTATGTGTGTGACCGGCCATCCGCCCAAGTCAACATGATGGCCTGTTTGGAGCAACAGACTTGTAAACCAAACTTAACTACTTCGAATAAAATATTAAAAAACACTGCAGATAACATAAAGGACACAATTGTGAGAGTTTTGATGTTCAAATCCTCCCTTCCTAATTTATAAAGAAAAATTATAAAGAAAATGAAATCAACAACTTTTTCCCCTGAATGGCTCCATATTTCACTCTCACATTAAAAAAAAAAAAAAAAAAAAAAATCAACTGTGAGCATGAGTGATGGTCTGTCTTCAAAGGTGACCAATGAAAGAACTTACAACCTGATTCTCCCTGCTTGGGAATGCCTACAGTGTTCACAGTTTTAGACAATGCTATGGTTTGTTTAAATGTCCCCCCAAAGCTTCATGCAGTCATGGAGGCGGCTGAGCCTAGCGTTTGTGACTGGTTCATTATCCAGCGCTGGGATTGAGTGCTACATTCACCTGGGGCAGACTCCGCATACAACACTAGCGAGGGAAGGAGGTGTGCTTTGCCTTAATGCCCATTTCACTCCTGTCGCTTGCAGCCTCCATGAATGGCTGGTCCCTGCTATCTGCCACCCTGCCTTGGAGCCAGCTGAATATGGACTGAAACCCTCAAAAACTGCAAGCTAAATATACCTTTCCTACTCTCATTTTGAGTGTCAGGTATTTGTCTCACCAACGACAGAAAAAGTAACCAAAACATCAAGGCTATCAAAAGAATCCATCCATTCATGATACCTGCACACTTAATCTCAAAAAACTCCTTAAAGAAAACTTCTCACAACTGCTAGTTGAATTTTACGATTAATTCCCTCTAGAACTAATTTTTTTCATCATTAAATATTGATAAATTTGTGTGTCTACAAGGACATTGTTTGCTCTTGGTCTTATTCTACCTGGTCTGGTCTTTCACCCCACATTTTCAAAAACAAAATTTTTGGAGAACAACCAAGACACTAGGAGTTACTGTAAGTATTCTTTAAATTAAACAACCAAACAGTAGTGCGAGGTTTTTCTGAATGCTTTTAAAATGCATAAAATTGTTTGAAGATATTTGTGTTGTGCTGCTACGTCACAATATTTAGGTCTGTTCTAACGGTATGACCTTCACTCAAATTTCAAGTGTCACACTACAGGCACACTGGATGCATGTGTGACTTGATCCTTACCCAAATGTACCATGGTTTCTATCTAGATGCTCCCCTAAAATCTTACATGCCCATCTGTGGGGCTTTTGGGAGGTGACCGGATCACGTGGGTCATACTCATCACTGGATGAGTCCACGGATGAGTTGATAGCTAAACGTGATGTTGGGAGGTAAAGCTTGGGAGGTGAGTGATCAGGGCATGGCCTGGAAGGGTGTATCTCTTCCCTCCTCCTTGAGCTCTGCATTCCTCCTGCCACCATGCCCTGAGCTCTTTCTCCTCTGCCATGCCTTCCGCCTTGGAGCCAGCTGACTATGGTTTGAAAACAAACTGTAAGCCAAAATAAACTTCTCTCTTCTTCTAACTTGTGGGCATCAGGTATTTTGTTGCAGCAATGAGAAAGCAGCTATGGTAAGAAAAAAATGTTTCATACTATACTGCCCATCTCATGTTCACTGATCTAGGAAATGTATGAGCCTCATTTCAATTCAGGGAATTTAGTTCTTTTGGTTCAATCCTGTCTCAACTGTCTAGGACTGTCTTTTTTTTTTTTTTTTTTTAACTGAATTCATCAATGCAATCACACATGAGATTCTGAGAAATTCTCAGTATTTCATAAATAATTTAAATTCCAAAATTAAAGAGGTTTGGCAAACATTCTTCTAATGATCACTTTCTTATTTCTTTCCTGCCTTACCCTTGCATTTGGGATTAAAAGTCTGGACTGACTTTCTAGACTTTGGCATACAATATACAAGTAAATCCCTGTCGTAAGTCAAAGTTACTTATTTTGATTTTAAGAGGCAAATCTAATCTTAACTGGAATTCTTATCTGTTAACTCATTAAACAAGCACTGAACAAGCATTAATTCTGATTTAAAGGAAAGCAAAAGCAAAATATTTTTAAAAATTAAGCTGGGTTTGTATTCTTGAATATCTGAAGTATTTTCTCTCCACTGCTTGATTTCTAGGAAACCAAATGCTTGTTACTATCCAAGAGGTCTCATGCCTTGTGATAATATAACCAACCAGAAACAAATTATGCTTTTAACAGTTCTTTTAAGCCCAAGGTTATACTACTGAAAGATTATTAAAGACCTCACACATGAGGAAATAGCTTGGTAAATACATTATAAGATGCTTCCAGTTTATTTTCTCAAAGAGTATCAAAAGTCAAGTACACCTTAAATGAGGGGAACTGGAAAACTGCTGTAATTTGGATCTAAACTGTCTCCCAAAGCTCATGTCTTAAAGTCTTGGTCCCCAAGGTGGCACTGTTTGGAAGTACCAGCATTTTTAAGGGGATGAAGGGGTGAGGGGATGAGAGGTGATCTTTCGGTCACTGGTGATGCGTCCTCTTCTGCTCCCTAGCTATGAAGTAATTGTGTTCTGCCACTCACACCTGCCACAGGCCCCAAATGACAAAGCCAACCACACATGGACTGGGACCTCACAAATTGTGAGCCCAGATAAATCCTTCCTATTTATAAGTTAATTATCTCAGGATTTGGTTTAGTAATGGAGAGCTAGCAAACACAAAACCTTACTATATTTTCAACTAGTTTATAGTTACAGATGATGTCACACATGTGCCATTTATTGGTTTTAGTCTTTGTTTCTTTAAATACAAAAAGCATTTTAAAAAGTTGTCCCTGTTTTCTCTTAAGTATGGGGAGAAAGACACGAAGGTAAAACATACAGGCTGGAACAACGTTTTCAAAGGACTGTTCAGGAAGGGAGAGAGTAGGACAAAAACTCTACGTACTGGCTCTTCACTGGACAGGTTTGGGTTCATGGGGACATAGTTCTCCTCGCTGTCGTGTGAGTCACTGCTTGATGTTGTGCTATGCACTGAATCCGGCCGGGGGGATATTGGAAACCTAGAGGAGCTGAACACAGAAATTACCATCGTAAACATGAACATAAACATGACACGATTCCTAAATTCACTCCTAGAAAATAAAAATGAGTGATAGCGTGCATCTTTCTGGAAGATTCATTTATGTTTGTTTATTATACACATTTGTTGTAACAATTTATTGTCCACACGATACACAACTAACACACCCGCACACACACATCTTATTACAAAAGACCTTTTTGGATTTCAGATTCTATTCTATAATGCAAGCAAAAATAAATATTATCAGTAATTTATGGGTAAGTAGAAATCCATAAGAAAAACAATTTTAAAATTCCTATTTCTTTTAAAAAAAAATACCTGTATATAGACCTCTAAACAAACATAGTCCATTTGTAGTTTCACAAATTATTCTCACTTTACTATACATTTAAATAATCTCAACTCAATAAGCCCTATGAGAAAATACTGTATTTTCTAGATTAGTAGTTGTCAGAAATTTTTTGTGTCATGATTAATACAATTAACATTATTGAAAACCTCAAGATACTTTATATATATTATTCCATTAATGCTGTATTAGAAGTGAAAATAGAAATGTTTTTAATACATATTCTATTACTGTCACATGATTATTACCACATATGATCTGGAAAACTCTACTGTACACAGAGAATAGAAAAGGCAACTTCACCTCTTAGTATCTTAGTGAAAATTTTCGACTTTGTGGACCCCCAAAAGGGGTGCTCTCCAGACAGTCCTCTGAGAACCACTGTTTCAGTTATCTTGCTCGATAATAATTCCAGACAGTCATGTTACTCACAGTACATATTTTAAACAAAATACTTACTCTCGAGCAAAACTCCTAGTGATGGGAGATCTAACGGGGGCCTGTAATTCTTCCCATTCAGGCAATGGTTTTATTTCTAAAGGTGCTGGCTTGGCTGAAAAGTAAGAAAAAGGAAGAGTTTAGTGCACAAACTTTGCAAAACAAGATCTGCTATATCTCAATTTATATCAGACAGTCAGATCAAATCTAAGAGAAGCTAGTTTCACACATGAAATAAGGCTCAACGGTATTCCTTGGTATACTCCACTTGGTTACACAGCTAAACACTATGTGGAAAAATTAGATGCTTCATGATTGTTAACTTCAAGTATAAAGCCCTATTGTAACATGTTGCTTCTTAATTTAAGCAAATATTTTATAAATGTAAAGAGAGTAAGAAAAACTAATGTGACCCAATTCCTTTATACTTGCTTTATTTGTTTCATTATTTTATTAACTCATTCTTTTACTAATTTGTCTTCTATATGGATATGAATCATCTAGTAAAAATATTCCTATTTTTTCATATCAAAGCATAAGTTATACAAGTTTACATGCAAAATGATGCATAGGAAGGATTTTAAAAACTTCAGTAAAACCGAATTAAAATTTGCTAAAAACACAAGGATTAATGATCAAATCTATAAAAATAATTTGTACTCAATCTGGAAACAAACAAAAAGATAAATGATCTTTATACTTTAAGAAATGGCTGTAATTAAATAATCACCTCCAATTTTTAGTTTAATTCAACTAATGTCTCCTTTATCAAGTTAAATAAAATTAAGTAATATTAATACTTATATTCAATTTTTTAAAATAAAGAGTTTTTACTTATCTCATTTTTGCAGAAGAAAATTATTTTAATATGTACCACAGAATTCTTGGTCTTTTTCTTAATGTTGAGACTCAATTATTTTTCAGAAATGTACAGAGTGAGCAAAAAAGATAAAAACACTAGCATTTGTTAATATTAATTATTTTTAGAAGAGTACTTAAACATATTTGGTAACTGTTTTAGTTATGTTTCATTTGGAGTGTATAAAGAAAGGTTTTCATTTGTCTATGTTTCCTTAGTCTTTGTTCATCTGGGTAATTTTAATCAACTGTGTTATAATCACCATCAAATTACAAAATAGGCAAGCATTTCAAAGGATTAAACAGATCCTTCAGGCTCATATTCTAGTATTTTTATTGACTCAAATACGGTGAAAACTAAACTCATTTATTAAATTCAAATTAAAACAACTTTCCTTGTCCACATACTTAAAAACAGTCTTTTACAGAATGCTGTATTAATTCTTTATGTTTCACTTTTTTGCTTTTTAAGGTATTAAAAATTGAACCTAGGGTCTTATGCAAGCCAACCAGACTACCAGTGAGCTACATCCCCATCCTTTTTGAAAAGGTTTTCTTCCAAGATAAAGTCGCTCAGGCTGGTCTCAAACTTATGATCCTCCCTCTGAGTCTCTCAATTAGCTGGTATTACAGGTGTGAAACACCATGCTAAGCTGATATTGCACTTTTTTGACATGCAAAGGCTATCAATTTCTAAATAATGGCCCAATTAATACATAGAAATAAATTCTTTCTGATGTCTCAGGACAGAATACATGTATTTTATACATATATAGATAGACAACTGGAACTCACATGCAGTTAATAAGCTTAAAGAAAACAATGTACTGTCGTCTAAAAAGTTAAAGAAATAATGCAACAGAATAAGACAATATCACATTATCAAATATTTAACATGCTGCGGTTAATGGTATAACAGCTAGACTCATCATGTATTATGGGAAGCATTGCCTTTAGAAACAACATGCAGGGAAGCTATATTTACAACAGTGGTCACAGTATTTAAGGCTCTTTTTCTCACTCATTCTTTAAGAAAAAAACATTCCACAGTAAATAAATTCCCAGGGTCCCATAGAGCATGCGGTGCTAAAGTACATACCCTTTCTTCTTGTAGGAAAGTCACCTATGGTTTGTGAATCAGTTCGCTCTAAACCATGGGGTTTGGGTCTTAAAATTTTAGGACTTTGACCTAATTGGCAAAAAGAAGACTCTCTTAATATAAGGTTATTTTTTAATTGGAAAATGGATTCTGTCAAAAAAAAAAAAAAATCAATAGAGCCCTGTGTAGAAATATCACATCCCCAAGTGTCAAACCAAAAACTGTAGAAAATATTTCAGTCTCCTGCACAGCTTCCATGCTCAACACAATGGAAAGCAGGAGGCTGCAAACAGCAGAATAAGCACAGGTACGAGGAACGGCAGGGTTTAGTGGGATAAGGAGTTTGGTTAGCTGTCTTTATGCACGGAAGGGAAGAAAAGCGTGCCATGTTAGTTTTTCTTCTAACATGTTTAGGAAAATTATAAAATTGCTCTGTCCAATTTCACTTCCATCTTTCTCATGAGAAGGCACGAAGGCCTGCTTCCTGTGTTACTTTTCTAATTTGGTAGAGATGTTTTTCAAACAGAAATCTGGCTATTCCTGTACCTTCTGATCCAAGCTCTTGTGGAAGGAAAAGCAGGTGGCCACCATAACATTGGCTACTATAAAACCAAAACCAAGACCAACATTCACAGGCATTCAGTGGCTTCATCCGGCAAGAATTAGGTATTTATATTCTGCTACTACTCATCATCTAACCTTCCAGTTAAGTATTTAAGAACATAACCTCAATTATCATCATTTTCTGTCATGTAACAACTGCTGTTTACAATACTTCTGAAAACCCATCTAAAATATGGGTTGACCCCCATCTGTTGGTGCTTAGTAACGCTATCACCCCAGGGCACTACATCTAATTGAATGAGACAGATAGTTGGCCAAGGATGATGCAATATCTAATAACAACAACAAAATGCTTTTAGGATTACTTTGGTTTGTTGGTGTTTACTCAGGGGGCTGTAGTTCACTCTCCTCTTTTTCACAAGCATTCATTTTCCTTAGTACTTTAGCTTTCTTCTGATTTTTTTTTTTCACTGTATTCTGAAGGTGACTGTATATTTGCACAGCATCTAAGTTTTTGGTTAATTAAATAGAACAATTGCTATATCTACCTAATTATGGTTTCTTGCATTTTTTTCTTTCCTTTTCTTTTTTGGCTGTTGAACTTAGGACCTTTGCACTAGTCCCCACTTTTCTTAAAAATTTTGACACAGGGTTCACTAAGTCTCTAAATTGCCCACGCTGGGGTTGAACCAGCCATCCTCCTGCCTCAGCCTTCAGAACTACTAGCATTACAGGTATGTCCCACCACGCCCAGCCTCCCATTTTCTTTAATTCCATGTTTCAACTACCTCGCAGGTCATTTCCAATTGTCCTCCCAATTCTTTCAATCTGAATTGATCATTCCTACTCCAAACCAATGCCACATTTCTACCTCCAACATCAACAGTGTACCATTTTCTAAATCCTTAGGCATAAACCCTCAGGGCTACAAAGGTCACAGCTTCGACCACTTTTATTTGACCTTAAAACACTAATGGTCTGTCAATATGGGACTGAAAAAGAACTTTTAAGATATGAACAGTAAAAGGGAACAGAGGCAGGTAACTGAGGTCAGGAAGAAAGTTACCCAAGCCTGTCTGAATACTGGCCTGCTGGCTGCAGTCCAGAACGATCACAGGCTTACTCAACAACAAGGAGACTCTTTTAAAAACCTGTTTTTAGAGAAAGAAAAACAAGGCAGGAACAAACCTACTCTTTGTGAAGGAAGAGAAAACAATCTCAACAGATAAAAACAGAAACTCTATGCCTGTCATTTTAAATCTTCTCCACTTAGGAGAATGATCTTCAGACTGAAAAGGACAGAGAAGAAATGGGAAGAGGGACTGATGGCCTGTTAGGTGAGAAGAGCTTGACGTGGTACCCAGTAGCTTTCAAGTCTTATTCAATGAACTACGCTCCAAGATACCAAATAAACTTACAAATGACACGGAATTCACAGCAGTTAATTTGGGGAAATCATGGGGAATGTGGAAGGTGTCACTAGCATATGATCCAGATATTTTAAAATCATGTCCTTCTCCTGAATTGGATTCTCCTGTCCCTAACCACTGTCTTCTCTATTTCTCATGCACAACTTTAAATTTTTGGTCCTTCTGAAATTCTTTCATATCAGTATCTATCACTGCTTTATTAAGCAATGAGTCTTCCCATTTTCCAAGTTACAACCCAAATGTAAGATTGCCTAGAGAACTAAATACCATTATATTCAAGCACTAGTAATGATCACTTAACTGAGGGTTCCTTCGGTACTAGGTACACTAAAGACTCATTTAACTTTCAAAAAAATCTTGTAGGAAAGTATGATTAAAATAGATTTTCATGTTACCACTCAGCAGTGGGGACCAGATCAGAGTCACACAACATGGAGACTGGTGATGCCAGAATTAGCATCCTTTACACCACTGAACTAATCCTTTTCACTTGAGACAAGGTCTCACAAGCTGTCCAGGTGGGCCTTGAACCTGCATTTTTCCTGCTCCAGCCTCCAAAGTGGCTGGGACTATGGGTACCTGCCAACATGCCAGGCTCGTCTTTAAAACCTTAAATGTTAAATAGATATATAAAATCATCATATGCCTCTGAAAGGCCATCTTACTTTCACAACTAGTGTATCTTGATGGGGACAAGGAATGCTAGTGTAGAGTATAAGTGCATTCTCACAAGGAGGAATTTTCAAAGACATCACATGACCCAGGGACACACAGGCAAATGCAGATTCATGAGACTAGTGAGCTTTTCACTTGACTTCCGTTTTGTCTCCTCTATCCTTTTTCCAGAGCACTATAAACATGCTCCTTTTTCAGGGTACCCCTTGGTTTTCTTATATATAAAGATATGATACATTAGGTAGCATTTTTAAAAACACATTTACTTATGAAATTTACATGTGTTTTTTGCAGCATTAAAATCATAGTTGATGTTCTAAGCAAAAGCCACAATAGAGGAATATCGCACTGACTCGTATGTACTGTGGCACTGAGGTATTTTGTTAGCTTTATCTCACTATGCCCTTCCTAACTCAATTTGGCATTTATATTGTAAACAGAAATGAACGTTATAACCAAGGCTGGGCGTGCATCTATAATCTCAGCACTCAGGAGGTGAGGCGGAAGGATTACTTCAAGTTCAAGGCCAGCCTGACCTACATAAGTGAGTTCAAGGCCACCCTGAACCACATAGAGAGACCCTGTCTCAAACACACAGACACACACACACAAAGAATACCACATTAAATATCAAATAGCACCATCTCCATTATGACTCATGAGAGAAAGGGGGAAGTCTAACTTTAAGATGACACTTCGCAGCCCTATCTCCACCTCTGCTATTTGTGTGTTAATAATTTCAGTGGTTTTCAGACTGTAGAAGAAAACTGAAAATAGATAATAACACTAAAGCAAACATAAAAATGAGCTAAGCTCAGTAATATGAACGTAATACAGTGATCTCACAGATGAGTCAAGAGTGATTTATCTGGGCCTCAATCAACCTTTGCAACCTACCTGAGTTTCTCCAAACTAGGCGTGAACAAAGAAAGCCGCTTATGTAGCAATAGCACTGAGTAGGGGTGAAATTTGTAACTGTGCTTCACCTTTAGGCGGACTGTCAATCTCTGGACGTAATTTGGAGTCCAGATCTTTCCTGCAAACTTCTAACCTAGATTTTTAGTAGTTTACAAACATCCCTATGAATGTTCTTCCGGCTTTCAATCTACATGCTCAAAACTGACTTCTTTGGGGCTGGGGATTTAGCTCAGCAGCATAAGCACCTGCCTTGCAAGCAGGCGGTCGTGAGTTCAATTCCTGGTACCAATAAAAATGAAAAAGACAAAAAAAAGACAAAAAAAAAAAAAAAACAACCAAAAAACCTGACTTCTTTGACCCATTCCAAACCCTCGAGTTTCTTGTATATCCAGTTACCTGAGTTATTTCAGATTCTGCTTTCTCTCTTACATTCCTTATCTTAATTTCATTTTGTAAGAAAATGTAATGGTTTGTTTCTACTAAAGAGGAATGTCTTCTAAGGAAGCGAATGTATCTTTCTCTAAACTTAGTATTATTCTCTCTACCTAGCACCATAACTTAGGTTCTGTGTACGACTGGTTCAAATCAATCTAGGTTCAATGATTTGAAATATTAAAAAGTTTAAGAAAAAAACTTTCACATTCTTTATAGCTTCAGACAAGTATTTAGTCAGTATTTAATAAAAAAACTTGATACTTTGCATTTTATTTTGAAACAACAAAGAAAAAACTCAAATATGTGACTGTGTTTAAGCTAAAACTATTGTGGTTTTGCCAAATTTTCACCCTGCAAATTGAAAATATTTTAATACTTTAGGTTTTTCTTTTACCATATTTCTCTAAAGGCTGAAGGTATTTTTATTCATTTGATAAATTTTAATTAAACACGTTAGTACATTTTATAATAAAAAGCATAAAAGTGAAGTGGTCCCTACTGATCAAAGAGCATAAATTAATTTGTACTTTGATGTTATGACCATTTGTAAAACAACACAGGTATTAATTTGGTAATAGTTCTGTTTGCATCATCAATTTATATTCTTTCCCTATAAACCACAGAGTTATAGAATTTTAAAACTCAGAGTATTCTCATTTGAGATTATCTAATTTTACATTTTAAAATATGGAAATTAATGCCAACAGAAATTAGATGATTTGTATGTTCACATTCTATGGAAGGGAGTGATGTTATGAATGGCACCAAAAGAAATACATTCTTTGTTTTTAAAGAAGCTTTTTGAAGTATTGGTCTAACATTTTTATGCTCTATTGCTCTGTAATCTCATCATGATAGCCTACTTTAATGACATAAAAATAAAAACTCTGTTATCTAGAAAACATTGGCTGTTTTGAAGCAGAGTAGTTACAGAGTGACCTTCAAGACTCCCAGCTCTGCTCTCAAACCTTTTGGCTTCTCATGCAGGAAAGCAGTTTCACTCTTAAGACTTAATACAACTGTCCGAAGCCATTCCTTTTATTTCAAGGAAGTGACTCCATGTATAATAGAGAAAACAGCCTTGCAAACTCATGAGTACTTTCTTTTTCAAAGTTCAGGAAGCAGTTATAGTATAGCCCCGCCCCTCACGCAGGCCAAAGATGGGGGCAGCCCAATGCAAGTGCTCTTGGATTTAGTACAACAATTTGTGTGTCTGGTGTCTGCCTGTATTTCTTTCTTCTTCCTCTCTAAATGTGTACCTCTTGTTTTTCTAAGTCACTGTAAGCCCCTGAAGTTGAAGGAGCCAGAAAAGGGATTTTTATCTTTTTTCCATTTGATTCTATCCCAAAGCAAAACTTCAAGAAGCCTGCATTTGGCAAACTGGGCAAGCACTTTCTAAGAGAAATGAAGCAGAAGGGAGGATCTTTATAATACTGTACGTTACAGAATACAATTCTTTTTCTCTATTGTATTATTAAACCAACGGAGCATTCCAGAGCCAACCTGATTACGTAACCTGTCTGCATAAAATCCTTTAATGGTACACTCAGAATAAAATCCAACCTCACAAGCATGGATTATAACCCCCTTGGGACCAGGCACCTGCAAGGCATTTGACATTCCTTCTTCCCTTTTTCTTTCCCTTCCTTCCTTAGGCCACTTACCCACCCACCCAGGACTGTGAATGAGTCTCATCTCTCTCCTCTGTGAAAGCATCTTCAGATGCTGTTTTTCTAAGAAGCTCCAGCATCACCCTGCCTTCCTCTAACATCTCTTAATTGCCTCTGATGTGCTCACAAACTTTGCTCGGGGGAGCTTTCCTTAGAGTGCCAAAAGCTTACTTCAACCCAGCCCCTTCCTTGGTAATTATGATAATGTGTTTATTTTCCTACCTCCTCTGCTTGAGTTGGGAGACATAATACCTGCCGAAGGGTGTGCCCTGTTCACTGGGAGCACTTAAATCTGTGATGAATGAATGCTAATGAACTAACGGCCTTTCTCTTGGAGCTGGGATTTAATCTCATATATTTTTGTCTGTCCTCCCCTCTCTTGCCTTCAATTCTAGGGGCTGAAGGAAAAAAGGAGCAACTAGATGTTTTTCAAGAGTCGGTCATCTCAGGGGCTGGGGATTTAGCTCAGCGGCATAAGCGCCTGCCTTGCAAGCAGGCCGTCGTGAGTTCGATCCCTGGTACCGATAAAAACGAAAAAGACAAAAAAAAAAAAAAAAAGAAAAAAAGAGTCGGTCATCTCGAATATGGCCAACACAGTCACATGAAGCTCATGTTTCAACTAAGCAGATGCAATCTTTTTTTGTTTTTTTGAAAAGTCCATCTATGCTAATTTATAATGCTTACATAAATTCAACTCACCATGGAAATTTTATTTTCTGTAGTATTATAGATTTAATTCACTGACATTATCTACTCTTCTGTAAGTTTTATAGATAATGCTATTATTTCTAGTGGGCATAACCCAAATCAAGAAAGAAACGTAGCTTTAAAAATTGTCTTCCACTAATTCCACAATTAAGCAAGAGTACTAAAATATGCTTATATTTGTTGTAATGGTTTCACTGTATAAAGAGGAATATATTAACAAAATAGTGTTAATCTTACCTGAATGTCAAGAATACTTAGGGAAAAACCCACTTATTAATAAGGCTATGCTATAAAAATGCGCCTGTGTGACAATTTTAATCCAAAACTGGATTTTAGATATGAATTTTAACACCTGCTCTTCCAAATCTAGATGTATTTATTTGTATCATTCATTCACCTTCCAAACATATATTATTGTGCAGATGGGATTTTCAAGAAATCATGGTAATTTTTAATTGCATTCAAATATGCCTATGGGAAGGGTCTCTTAAAAAAAAAATGTTTAGAGTAAATATATCACTATACCTAAAAAAAGACTCATCTAAGGAAGAAACACACTAGGATTGGTCTTCTGTGTGTTGACAATAAAGACTCAGATCTGAACATACTTTAACCAAACTAGGGTAAAAACAGATACCTTGTACTGCCTTTTAAAACCAGCACAAAAACAAAGTTTCACAAGTATTACAGAAAGGCATGAATGGACAAAATCAAACAAAATGAGGCACAGAAAGAAAATCTGGGGTTCATATAGCAGCTACATCACATTAGAAGACAGGTTGGGGGTAGTAGGGTTTAGGTAAGCTCAGCAATTACACATGGTAGGTATGTACAACACTTTCAGAGAAGACACAGGTATCTTACTGAAATTTCTGAAATTTTATAAAATAACCTTTCCATTAGAAATACAAAACTTTGAATTGAAGTAGTCAAAACATAACCTGTCCCGCATTTCTAGCGACTTATCTGCTTTTTAAGTATGTCACACTATGCTTAAAATGTTCTTCTATTAGTATAAGCAAAGTCTGGTTCAAAACTACTACAACAGTGACAGAACTAGGATGGTGAAAATATAGCTACCACAAGCCGGTGGCAGGCAAAAAGGCCCCCGATTAGGTGTCAGCATTCAGAGCATCTATGTGTTTCTGCAGCTTTGATTACTCGAAGTATTTGAAAAAAAAAAATAACCAAATACATGAAACATTCACTTTACTGCAGTCAACAGCAGCTGATATCTAAAACTGGAGGGACAAACAGACCTAGAATGTCACTTGTTTGTTATAGACCCTTCTACCAGTTACCTTTGGTTTTGAACTAGTTACAAGAGGTTCTGAAACTAACCAAGCTATATTTCACAGGATTTTGAAATTCACATGAATTTCGTAAGATAAATTTTGAAGTTCATAAGAGATATTAAAATAACAGATTAAGTTATCATCTGATGTCACAGAACTTGAAATTAAAATATTTATCTGCTGTTAGGAATAATGAAAAGAATTCCATGACAAGACATTTTTTACAGTTTGAGGTGTGAACCTGGGCTTTAATGTATGTTTCTCTGAACAGTTAGTTGCAACTTTTCAAAGTGACTTGACAAAAAAAAAAATGCCAAATCCTTTTTTACAATATGTACTATGGTCATGGTTTTAGTAACCTCTTTATAATTTTGCCTGGATCGTTTTTTATTTTGCCAACAACTAATGGGTATTTCATTCTCGGTCCTCTTTCTCACTTCAGTTTGTGTCTAATTCAGTTGATGTGTGTGTGTGTGTGTGTGTGTGTGTGTGTGTGTGTGTGTGTGTGCATGTCTATATACAGGTATGTATGTCATGCTGGGGATTAAACCCAGAGCCTTATTATGCTAGACAAGTACTCTACCACTGAACTATTCTCTCAGCCCACTTTCCCCACCAGTTAGCTTAATTTTTATACGACTGAACATAATCTCCAAATGACCAAGAACCTACACTGATCTATTCTACTGTAAAGTCACTTCAGGTTGTTTTGAAGAACTAGGACAATTAATTCCTTATATACTAAATACATGGTATTTTTTCTGTATTGACACAGAAGTGTAATTATCTATAATGTGATATTTATGAGCTGTAGTATATGATATATGCATAAAATAACAGATGATAATGTGGGTTCCTGAGCTGCACACACAAAAAGGCTCCTGTCCTTTTTCAGACTGTGCTGTCTCGCCTTTATATAAGTCCTCAAGATACAAAACTGGGATTAAAAAATGGAGAAAATAACACAGATCTGCTGCTAACATGCACACAATACAGAAAAATAAGGAAAGTGCCATTTAACATTTTAAAAATTATTTTTCAGTATTTCAGAATTCATGCCACTTGTATCTCTATCCTTTGGTGATCTGTAAACCAATTATAAATTTGTACACATCCAGATACAATGTGTAATAGTACGCTAAGAAGAAAGTGACTAATGATGTTTAAACTAGCGTTAGAGCTAAATGAAGACAAAGAGAAGTAAAGAAAACATAAAAGAAAGACACCTGTGAGCTCACACCCTTTACTCCTGCGGGTGGCATCCCTGTAGCTGGGAAACTCTAGGTGGCTCAGGTGTGACACTCATCTCTTCATAGTTGTGGGAGCAAAAGTGGACATGTGACCCTACGACCCATCACGTGACCTGGGCAGAAAGATGAATGAGTCCAATCAAACAGTCTTTAAGCAAGCCAAGCTGACCCAATAAATAATGAATGAGCAGATTACCAGTTGGCAGGGAAGCTGCAAGGGTTTGTAGGAAGAAGCCAAGAGGCTGAGTGAAGACTACAGAGGGCGCTGTAGGATAAAGTGTTCAGCAAGCAAAAAGCCACTTAGAGGATACAAAGCAGAAGGAAACAGAAATGAGGTGAAGCAAAGGCTTCCCATCAGACAAAAGCAGAGAGACAGGGAGGGAGACAGGGAGCACAGGACGTGGTATGAGTCCCACAGCCTCAGTTTCTGATTAAGCTGTTGTTTCAACACAGGTTCATCCTGACGTACTAAAAAACCAAACCAAAACCTTCTTCTTAAGATAGGCTGAGTCTCAGTCTCTGTCTCCAACAACTGGAACTTAGCACTCAGAATCAGTGTTAATGATCTAAGCCTGCACTAAATGAGAAGTATACACGAACACTACATATTCTTAGTAAGTTGCATATAACACATGAGACTTTCCAAACACGCTGAAATCCCTTACAGTGAGGCAGAACTGTCCCACTCACTTACTTGGCCATCAAGATTAACCTACACTAATAGCAGTTGTCTCTATTTAGATGCCTTAAACCCAAATTCTAAAACCTTGTTATTTCCCAACTTGTCTGAAAAGTTCTTTTACAGAAAGTTCTTAACAAACCACGCTCCTTTATAATACAATGCTATGTAGGAAATCCATGATGTCACAACAGATTAATAAGCATTATTCATTCATTCCTCGGGCAAGGCAAAATATTTTTTTGAAACAGTTGTTATACAAATAAACAGAAAATAAATGGAAAACATTCTCATTACTTTTACATAATTACGTCCAGTACATTAATAATTTTATACATGCTTTGATAACACAGAGTCTGGAAACAAAGTTACAAAACAGCCAAGGAAGGCCATATCCAGTTTGCAGAAATACCAGTACCTGCAGGGTCTGCAGTGTTTTTATAAACAGGAAAGAGTTGATAGAATTCTAAAAATCAAGAGATAATACCTATAAAATCCTGTATGTATTTCTCACTCATCTGACTATGTGAGCTGACAATTCTTTCCAAATCAACAAAGATTACCACAGCGCAGGAGTGACTTACTCCACTTAGACAACGTGCGTGTTCCGTTCCTGCTAATTTTCCCTGTCGCCTGCTCATCCTTGTGGGTGTTTTACTTTGCAACCTTTATTTTAGAGACAGGAGATTTATAAATCTCACCTGGGCATCAACATGTCATCTTTTTAAAGCTATAAATAGCAGGACTACTATCTTAAAGTGATGACCAAAGCAACAGGAAATATGTTGGCATTTCTAGTCTGCAATCCGTTTTCTGTTCAGTGACAGGTAAATGCAAATGTGCCTTTGCACACTCTCCAGTTGTTTCTTTGCTATGCCCTCCTTACCTTTTCGGTCTGGCTTGAGGTTCCTATCCACGGGGGGCGGTTCACAGTCTGCAACAGGAACTGGCCTTCTGGGAGGGGTCTTTGGGCTAGACCTGAAGCCCATATGAGCAGGGGGAGGAACTTGCATTCCAAATGAAGAGAAATCAAATGTTCCTGGAGTCATTGGCACGTAATTTGCTTCCTGAATTGGTTCCGTGAAACTGCTGGAATGTTGTCGTGGTGGTGAGTTGGGATTCATTGGGACGTAGTTTTCATCTAGTTCTTCACTTGAGACACTTCCCACTGTCAACACATTTTTGATTTTCTAAAACACACATACATTTCTCTTAATACACAAAAACTACTGTCAACCGGGAAAATACGATTCTCACATTCATTCCTATGGACCTGGAAGTACTTTCATTTCATGACTTCATTTGATCTCAAGCTCATAAGCACAAAAGTTTGGCAAAGAAATACTCTCAGCAATGCCAAGGTCAGATATACTTACAAAGTGGTTATGGAAGCCTTCAAGCGAACTAGATCTATCACTTGGAAATGTTCGTGGAATATCATAGCAGTCTTGGGAGCCAGCATCTAGAATGAAGAACAAACTATCAGCATTTCTTTCCATCTTTGCAGGGTCTCAGGGTTATCAGGAATGACCTGTTCTCGTCTCTTTACACACATAATTGCATGAATGCACACACTGACTAGTAAAAGAATGACCACGGAATGGTAGTACCTGGACTTGGCACACAGAACCACTAGGAAATGCAGGTACACACTCCTATGCTAGCCAATAGCAATTATGGAAGAAAGTAAATTTTTAGGTCTGTGATAATTCAGGGTATAAATATACAGATAAAAATGAAAAACAGTGCTTCTGATTCTCTCTCTCTCTCTCCCTCTCTCCCCCCTTCTGTCTCCCTCTCTGTCTCTGTCTTTCTCTGTCTCTCTCTTGTCTGTCTGTCTGTCTGTCTCTCTCTCTCTCTCTGCAATAGCATGGATTTAACTTATGTCACATTAACTAAAAATCAGATCACTTTAAGAAGGGACTAAGAAATTGATGTTAAATGGTTAAATAAGTTACTGATATTAACTTTTAAATAAGTTTTAAAATATTTTTAAAATTACATTAAATCTGTATCTTCTTTAAGATACTAAGAAAAGCTAGGGATGTAGCTCAGTGGCTCAGTGCTTGTCTAGCACACCCAAAGCCCTGGGTTAAATCTCTAGTACGGGGAAAAAACAAACAATCCTCTGGACTATAAGCCAGAAAACTACAACAAAACACAGGCCTTTTAACACAGGGTTTTTTAGAACATGTACGTTAACAATTGTGGCTTTCTGTATTTAGGACTTTAAGAATTTTAAAAAATAACCCACATTCTTCCCCTCTCTTGAGGTTGTTAACTTTTGATTGTAGGCTCTAAGAGACAGCATAAGAAAAGTAAACCCATTAGCAATAACTGGAGTGACTAGTGATAAGCGAAAAGATTCAAAGCTTTAAAAATAAGCAAGTAAGCACAGAGAATAATGGCTTGATTGGAACAGAATTATCACCTGTTAGACACAACACAGAAACTGCTTATGTAGGAAGGAAGGAAACAGAGCCCAACAGATGTGACACAGAAGTGGCCGTAATGGCACACAAATACAGGAAAGGGTATGACTAAGGAGGGGCTTTGTGGCTGGTCCATTTCCTGCTCCTCTGTCCATTCCACCCAGGATTCATAGAAAGTGGGAGAGAGGTACATTTTTCCTGAGGCAGGAAGGCATTACAAAGCCCATAATCTTCAGGAATGAGAAACTCTACTCTCTCCCTTCCAACAGAGCTTGCACTCACACATACACAAATGCACACATACAGCCACACAAAAACACATGCACACACTTACATACGCATGCACGCACACCTTGCCAGGGACCTACTAAATCTCTAATATCTTGGCAACATGAGTAGCCAACTGCAGAGGTAAAGGAAAAAGGGCTTCTGTTCAGTATCACAACAATTACCCCATCCCTAGGCTCTAATAGACTAGAAGCAGACAGATGCTGACCTTTTCGTAACTTGTTCAAATCCACGGTGGAGATGGTGTTGCTTCGTGATGGTGGCATTCCTGCTGTAGGAATGCAGTAACTGCTGTCAGTGTCTAAGGCTCCATGTGGGATACTACATGTTTCTACAGGAGAACGGTCATGAGTTGGATGGGGTTTTGGTGGCCGAGGCGGGGGAATATCTGGAAGAGCATCGAGCTTTGATGTCTGTCCCAAGGTTCCTTCTGGAAATGTTCGTGGAATCTGGTAAGTATTACCAGGTGTTGGAGGAATGTCATAACTAACAGATATGTGCCTCATTTGAGTCTCTACGCTTGATGTCCCAGAAGGGGTGTTAAAAACATAGAGTTCTCCATCAGCTTCGGTACTTGATGGAGACTCCTTTGGCAAAACATCATGGGAATAACTCCTGGGCAGCTTATAAAGGCTGGAGTCTACAGAGACAGATGTAGCACGTGAGGGAAGAGAGTCATACATCACTTGCTGCTGAAAGAAGCCATTCACTCCATGTTTGCTCTGGGAGGAGGCAGGATTTTTATGAGGAGGGACGTTATCATTGCAGTCTGTTTCAGACGAGGTGGACTTTGCAGAATCAGCATGGGTTCTAAGTAAAAAGTGTTAATGACAAAATAAAACATGGTTAAGACATTGTAAAATTTTGGTAAGCAAATTGATAGCTTAGCAATCAAAACGTTTGTTTTCTCCATTAGATTTTTCTGTATGACCCATAAGATTTAAAACACAAATGTTCTTTTAGTATTTTATGATTATACACCAGACAACAAAACCACCACCACAAACCACCAGAAGCGTTTCAATTCTTGTCCTGTACCTGCTTGCACCATCAATTCTACCAAGGAGATTCACACATAAAAACCATAGCCCTGAGGCACTAGAATTAGATATTACAAAACTCTGGGAAAGCAAAATGAAGGTGTAGACAACAAGAAAAACCATTTCCTATGAAGAGCATGCAAAAATCTGGTACCAGTCCAGTTTATTAAGTTGATCCACTGCTGTTTAACCTGCCTGTGGCAAATCTGATGTTCTGCAAGACTAAAAGTCAAATGAGTACCTGGAACTGGGCAAAATCAATATGACCTACAAAGAGTTAACGAGTTAATAGGTGTCATGTCTCTTCCCTTAATTTTCTTTAACATTCTATGTATGCTAGAGAATCAAAACACACGGCATAGAGTTAATGAACCTGAAACAATAATTAACTGTGACAAATCTTACTTGGGGATATTTTTACTTTAAGGACATTTTCAGTCTCTGTATCCTGAGATATCATAAAATTTTAGGATAAGCTAAGGTAAAGCTAACAATTCAAGCCTATTCTCATTTCCTTCACAATAAACGAGGTGCAGAACTACCTGGACGTGTCGTCCAAACTCCTGCAGGAACTGAAATTATTTAATTTCATTTAATTTATTTAATAAATTGTGACAGTTGTTTTTAAAGGGCTTCTCCTCCCTGACTGCTTCCTAACGTCTGGCAGTGCATGTCATTTCTACTGCGGAGTCTTCTCCTTGTCCCCCATATTGTACTGTCCTGATTCTCCTTCTCTTCTCTGATCGTTTCCTCTTTTCAATGACTAGCTCTTTCTGCTGTCTCTCCACTACCTGCCCTCTACCACTCAGGCCATTCATTGTTAGAGAATCCTCCTTTTTTATCTCTTTACATTCTTTTCTGAATGCTGACAATGCCTGTCTTCTCACCTTACTGAGTCTCATATTCTCAAACTGGTATTTCTACTCAGTTTATTTATCCCTGTAGGACCTTGCTCATACGTCCCAAGTCAAATTTACCTTACTGAAACTGATTGTCCTTCCTGACTTCCACCCACAGAAATGCCTTTCTCTAGATTCTCTAGAATCGCAATTCAGTAGGCTTGATCCTCCTCTCCTGGACCCTCACTATCCTTCTCTCTTGGGCCCCCACTATCACTCAGGAACCAAGTTTCAAGTCCTTCCTACCCACATAACTATTCCCATTACCACCACCACTCCAAGTTCAGGCCCTTGTCTCAGGTCACCTCTACAGTACTTAACTTTCTAACTGGATTTTACTCCAATGCCTCCCTTTTCCGACCCATCCATGGGACTACACTACTATAAGATTAATCTTTTCAACGTAAAGATTTTATATTATTCACCTACTCAGAGAAACCTATTAGGTCTCTATAGGGTGTGGAAACTACAAGGTAGAAGGTAGTTCACTCAGCACTGGGGCTACTGCTGGGCTCCACCTTGTAGGTCCCAACGCTTCCCAAATCCAAACCTTTTCCTAATCAAACTCTCTTTTCCATGTCTTCCACCCACCATGTTCATTCTTACCTCTTCTTTCTCTCAAAAGACTTTTGCACCCGTTACTAATAATACACTCCTTTTCTTGTAGTGCATCCCAAATATTACTTCTCTCATGAAGCTTCTTAGTGACTTCTCTATATTAAAAACACTTTCACTGCCCCCAGGTAGAGTTTCTAACTCAACTATGCACATTCTGAAATGCACATGTCATTAAATTCAAATGCAGAAACTAAGGACAGGGGTATAATGGGTAACAAGAAAAGCTTCCTGCTCTCACTAGCTTATAGTTTACTAGAGAATAAGTAAAACTATCAAGCTATTCTTAATACTGCAACAAAAGCATGATACAGAAGCACAATCACCGTGCTGTAAAAGCCCTGAGAGACAGTTAATCCACCTGCAAGTTTGGGGAAATGCTTCCTGCAGGAGCTGTCTTGTAGAATGATCAAGAGTTTGCAAAGCAACTATCACCTATTGTACAAGCACTAATGCTTGCATTCTATGCCATCTTAACAAGTCTTACCAGCAAATTCCACAGGCAACTGTCTCTGAGGGCACTGTATACTACATGATTAATTTGTAGCTTGATAGCACCTAGTGCAATAGTGGGCACATTGTGCATACTTCATAAATACTTGTTATTTAACTGTCACTTCTGCAAAATATATCTGGGTAATAACTTTAATTTCTACTGCAACAAAGAAAGCTATGATATCAATGGAAAACATATATAAAAGGCAAATGTACTGAAAACGTACTGAAAAACTGTCACTTAGCTATTGGCTTTTAAAAAGGATATTGGAAAATAAAATCATAGTTAGTAGCACAGGTAACAAAGGTGCAAGTGTGTAATTTAAAGTACTCACAGCAAACAAGCACAATCAAGTTAGAATTTGGTATTATTAACTAGTGTTGATTTCTATAATTTTCTTGCTTTTACAGGTAAAATCCCATTACAACAAACATATAGAAAAACAACTTTGCAATGTATGGGGTGTGTCCATCAACTCAAGGAATAGATCATAGAAATCATTTAATAAATTCTATGTATAAAAATATACGTAAGTATAAATTATATGAATAGAAATTATATAATCAATCCTATGTAAAAAAATGTAACAAGGGATATGTCTGATTCTAGCTCAGTAGCAATTACTTTTAACATTAAAAACTATATTGTTGTAAAAGTAATAAGATGTTTAAAAAAACATCTTTTGGCCAGCAGTGGTGATGCATGCCTATAATTCCAGTATTCTGGGAGGCTGAGGCAAAAGATTACAAAATTGTGCTCAGCCTAGACAATTTAGTCAAATTCTGTCTCCAAGGGGCTGGGGATTTAGCTCAGTGGCATAAGCGCCTGCCTTGCAAGCAGGCAGTCATGAGTTCGATCCCCGGTACCGATAAAAAAGAAAAAGACAAAAAAAAAATTTTTGTCTCCAATAAAAGTAATAATAATAATAGCAAAAAGGACTGGGGATATAATTCAGTGTGAAAATTCTCCTCCATTTTTGTATTGTAAATAAACATGCCCAATTGATGGTCACTAATAGTCACAGGACTGTTAATGGCTTAGGCCAGCCTGTCGAACGTTTCCCTGCTTCTCTTTTAAATAGTAAACCATGCTCTCCAATCCCTTCTGTCACTTTAAGCCTCCTAATTGCTTACCATCAAATGTCAAGGACGATTAAGGTAAAACTTCTAGCTTCCAAGATGACAGAGAAGGAGACAGCAGAGTATCAAAGGATTAAGAAAGGCCTATGGGCCCTTCAGTCAAGCACTGCACAACAAATTTTTAAGCAGAAAGAAGTATATGGAATCAAAGCTTGGGGTTAGTGTTGATTGACTGCTAGGGAGGAAATAAAGTTGTATCGCTTTTAACAGTAGATTTGATTTTGTCAAATTGCACTAAAATTCAATTTGTATATTCAATAGAATCTGTCATATTGGGATTTTACCTGTATAATTAATGTCTCACACAGATCCAAAACAACTACAACACACTCACTGCAATGGAATCGTTTTGCTTTCAAAATCTTCTAGTAGTAGGTATTCCTCTCCTTCTTCAGAAACAAAAGATGACCCTTGGCTGGTTTACAATCACATAAGAAATGGAGCAAGATCACCATTTATAAATCAGTGAACTCTGTTAAGCAAGTAATACTGTGAGTCTGCAACAAAGAGTGTGAAACGGTAGCCAGATTTCCAAAAGAGTCTGATGGGTTACAACTCTTCTCTGCCCAAAGCAGTAGAAATTGCATGTCTTTAACTAAAAAATCTCCTGAATATTAGCCCTCATTAATAGAGAAATATAAATTAAAAAAAAATTAAGCTTGCAACCTATGCTTAATAGAGGGTGGGAGCCTTTAATCAAGGTTTAAAAAGCAGACACAGTTTACCTGGTGGGTTCAGGCTTCTTGCTTTGACAGTTGATAAGCAAGAGGTAGTCTTGGGGATCATCCTGGATGCCAAGAGGTTCCGGGTGTGGCGGGAGGCTGATGAGCTGGTACGGAAGAGGTAGAGCAGCCGAGGTCGGCTCTGCCTGGGTGCAGGAGGCTGCCACATTTATAGCAAAAGCTGGATCAGCAGGTGCTTGTAAAGAGGTGCTGGGTGGCTTCACAGGATCTGCAATGCCAGAGGACTCTCAGTATTGATCACGTTTTACAAAAAAGCAAACTGTCTGAGTTAAACAAAGCTAGTTTAAAGTTTGGAGATACTTTTGTTTCCACACATAAAACGGGGAAGGAACATGGCAATGTCTCTAACAGCAAATAATAATGACAAGGCATTATGTTTGTAGGAAGTTGACGGGTGCTTCTCAAAGCTCTAAAATCCCAGCTACTTGGGAGGCTGTGGGAAAGGAGGATTCCAAGTGTGGGACCAACCTGGGCAACTTAGTGAGATCCTGTCTCAAAATAAACAGAAGCAACAATGACCAGGGATGTGCGTGACTCAGTAGTAGACTGCTTGCCTAGCATGCACGAGGCCTTGGATTCTATCCTCAGTACCACCAGAACAAAGGAGCCTTTCTTCTGCCCATGGGCTCTAAAGAAAGCCAAGGTTAACTGTGCTTCAGACAATCATTAGTTTTTGGGTGTGAAAAATTAAGGCATTCTACAATCTCAGCACAAGACCGTTTTTTTTTTTTTTTTTTTTTTTAATAATCAACGAAGTGCTTCCCAAGCCAAGCCAAGCATTCAGGGAGACCCATTTGATGACATGGACTTCACAGACAAGCTGCTGCTCTTTACCCTGGGTTTGTTTTGCTGCCCATTCTTTTCACTTCCATCTGATGAGGGAGATATAGCTACAATTCTGGCACTGGTACAAATGGGTTCTACTGATATTTAGGGGAAGGGTTTCTCTAAGACAATGTCTCTTCACTAGGCTCACAACCTCACCTGACTGTTGTAGATTTTCATAAAAAGGAACTAGCCAGCAAAGAGAAAAATCACTATGTTTTGAGAACACATAAAAAAGAGAAATTGTATAGAAGGAAGTAATTTGAAAATCTAGAAATAAAAACTTCCCTGTTATTACTGACATGACCAAGCACAATTTTAAGGGCCCCGAAGGAATATGTTCTGTTTACCTGGTTAGAAATACAAGGCATTAAAGTAACACAGAAAATGACAAATGCTCATGTATAAAAATGATTGTTGGCTGCCTGTGTATAACAGAACAGAAAAGGCTGGATTGAAACTGAGAGTTTTATATTACATTCAGGTAAAAGATGCTCACATGTGGTAAGGGATGGATATTCTACCAAGCAGAATCAAAGGTCACTCATCCGTCAATTCACTACAGAAGTGCTAAACATCAGCTCTGTCTTCTCTAGATATTTAGAAATAAATCCACAAGGTTTTCATAACATCTTTATGTTTTAACAATAAGATTCATATATGCACAACAAGTCTTTGCCGCTCATTTTACAACCCTTCCTCTTAAGGACTGAAGGTCACATCCTAATCGTGAAGCCCAGTTCTCCAACTGTGGGGCCCAATAGCAAAGAAACAAATGAATTAAAGGAACGGCCCTGCTAAGTCTACTGTGCCTTCCATATGGTAGATGTTGAAAAAGATGCTTCAGTCACAGGGCAGAAATTCACTCAGCGCTGTCATACAGAGACAGTAAAGCAAAGGCACTGGCAACACTGAGACCCACTCACCTGGTGGGGGGGCCTGGGACTTACTTTAGTGAGCCCTGTCGGATGCTAAAGAAGTTTGGGAATTTCTTTCCATTAGAGAATACAGCCTGAACAAACAGAGGTTGGACTTTTTTTTATTGTTATACTGCTTCACAGAATGGCAAGTCTTCTTCACACAGGTTTATGTAACAAAATCCTTACACCAGGAGTTAATTCTTTTTTATTTATAGAAGACAAGAACAACAGTAGTAATATAAAAATAAATATTTAGATATTTAGATAACATTATATTATAATTTCAGTGGGTACTCATTAATATTGGTTGTGGAGGTGATACCCTATGAAACGTTTTACTCTTTGGGTTCAGTTGCAAATATACAGAAATTTTCTTTATGGGAATTTAAAATGGCACAGATTAAATATGACTCAATAAATCTTTGTAGATTTAAGAGAACTATGAAAAACATTTATGTTTGAAGATGAATTTAAGGAAAATATACACAACATTTGAGGAGGTAAAGATCAGAAAGCAATTAATGTGTCCTGTAGGCTGTATTTATGAGTGTATTTTGTATACTGGGTAAAACTGAATAATCTAGTTCAATTTTTTGTTCTAAACACAACAAAATAACTGGAAACTCAGATATGTATTTGTCTGTGCTCTTAGCTTCTTACTGTAACTCCTACAATAATTGTTCCAAGTGATTTCCATGTGTACATTTTTCCTTCAGTATTTTTTCTAAACCTGATGGCTAAACACTAAATGAATTGAGTAACCCATATTAAGTTTGAAAGGAAATCACCCAACAAGGGAATATATTTATTTGACCTTGCTTTTATTAACACAATGGGGTCATCTCATTTTTAACCTTTCATTTCTTCTACCTGTGAACAATAGAAATATTTTAATCCTCACAATCTCTATTTTCTGATAAAAAGTAATGAATTAAATGGCTTTTTCCAAAAGTGACTTTCAAGAGGCAAAAACCAGAAAAACTTACAGAGAGAAAAGTTTTTAAGCAGTCTTGCAAAGCAACTGCAATCATTCCAGGCAATACTGATATACAAAGGTCTAATGCAAAGGGAAGGGAACATCACTCTACCACTTTGTCTCACAAAATGCGTAATTTCCAACATGTAATATATCTCTAGTATCCATAATAGCAATAGTTTGTGGGATAATTTTACTCATGTTAACTATATATTCAACTTTGCATGTTTTAATAAAAGCACTGTATGAAGTCTAAATATTCTCTAACTTAAAATTTCTGCCTAACATTAACGACTTGTCTGAAAAAGGAAGTTCTGCTCCACCTTATAAAAATATGTGATTTACACCTTATTGTACACTACAAGTAGTAGAACAGAATATTCTGCTTTCTGCCTTGCTAGAGTTTCTGATTTACTATTCTAGGTAATGCTAGCATCATGCTTCTAAGAATCAAACACTGGTTTAGGGTTTGTTGATGCCTGTAAAATTCCCATTTCTTAAGTCAGGAGGCATGAAGAGTATAATTAAAGCCATTAAAGGCCTAATAAGCTACTGGAGCAAATTCCTAATTGAAATTTACTTGGAAAGCTAATAAGTATTGCTGAAGAAAGCCTTTCTGTGAATCAGCTTTCAGCAAAGAGAAGCAGATTGTAAGTCGATGAAATGTACTAACATTAAACCAGGTGTTATGGCTGGTGCCCAGATGTTCCCCCAAAGCCTCATGTAGTCATAGAGGGGGCTTTTTCACAGGTGGCTGGATCTAGAGTGTGTGGTGCAATGCAAGGCTCAAGGGCACTAAGATTAAGGGTATCAGTGCTACCCGCCCTAAGTAACCTGGACAAGGTATAAGGGACAGAAAGAGCTCTGGTCATCCCTTACTTGTTTTTGCTTTCTTCTGTTTGCCACCAACGTTTTCTCCTCTGTGATCCCCTCTACCAAGTCACACTGCCTTGGAACTGGCCGATTATGGAGTGAAACCCCTACAAACTGTGAGTTAAATAAACTTTTCCCCCTTTAACTCTGGGCGTCAGGTATTTTTGTCTTAGCAGTGAGACTAAGACACCATGGCATATGACCCTGCACCTAACAGTTTTACCCTATTTGGAACTATAATACTTAGTGTAAGTGCTTTTCTAATTAATACCTCTAAATATTCAAAATGATTGTTTTGGGGGCTGGGAATGTAGCTAAGTAGTTAAAGCACATGCCTAGCATATTCAAAACCTTGGGCTTGATCACCAGACAGCAAACCAAAACAAAAACACAACTATTTTTTAGTCATTTTACTACAACAACAACAACAACAAACAGTTTGCACTGTAAGAAGTAGTCCTACTCTTTTTTATTGGTAAAGTAGAATGTTGCAAAAGTTGATGTAGGTTCTTTAAATTTGCCACTATTACTTACTACGTATACCCTGAAGTTGCTATAGGGTAATCCATGATTTTGTCAGAAGCCCAGATGAGATTCTTTTCTCTGAAAATGAACTTTGTCTGCTGATAGAGCACATTTTAAAGTTTCCATTGTCAAGGCTTACCTTTACGTTCACAATAAAAGATAAATAGGTCATGGTTACTGTTTATTATTGGTTACTGATTTATGGGATATGTTGTAAAATTTTTGTTTCTGTAAAGATAAGCATTTTGAATAGATCCACCCCACCTTAGCAAATAAATTGTTCCTTACCATTAATACCAACATGACCATCTCACTTCTGAATACACATTTTTATGAAAGACTGTTTTATGAAGCTAAGTCTAACAAATGAATGCAAACAGGAAACAGGAGTAATAGCAACTGTCAGTGAAGCAATCTGCAGTTTCTTCAACTTAATCACCTACTGAAGACCCTTAACCACTCCATAATATACTGAATGTGTTTCAATTACAAACGACATCTTGTTTGTCCTGATGCTTTCCTTAATACATTACAAAAACATCCTCAGGACTTTAAAATAAATCCTTAGACAATGTTGACAAATATCTTAATTCTTATATAGAGGTTAGACAGCTGTTCATATCATTTGTGTGGTATTTCAGAAACAGAGTGCCTGGGCCCTACCACAGGACACTCAATAAACTAAGATCATTTGGGGCAGTAGCTTAAAATATAATAACACAAAACAAATGCAAAACACCAAATGTACTCTTTAGTTGAATTTAGTCCTCAGAAAAAATGCAAGTTAAATGTAGCTAAGTAGTTGAAGCACATGTCTAGTATATTCAAAGCCTTGGGCTAGATCCTTAGACAGCAAAACAAAACAAATACACAACTCTCTTATGGTCATTTTACAAAAACAACAACAAACTATATTTAACTACTTAGCTCCTACTTAGCTACATATGCATTAGAGTGGCTGCAATGAATGACTGATGATACCAAATGTTGGGGCAAATGTGGACTAAGCGGAATTCTCACACATTGCTGGTCGAAAAGCAACTGGTAGAAGGGCTCTGCAGAAATCTCTCTATACACACAGCCTATGACAGCAGTGGTGAACCTATAGCAAGAGAGGGCAGCAGGCTGTATGTATCATGAAGAGCTCTAAAAGGTTCACCATCACTGTCCTATGATGAGGCAACTCTAGTTATGGCACATATCCCAAAGATGTCCATCAAAAGCACACACAAGAGAGTTCACCACAGCTTTATTTGTATTAACTGAAAACAATCCATGTGCCCATTAACGTTGGAACAGAACCATAATACATGATACATTCACACAATGCATTGCTACGTGGGATGATGAAATGCTGCATGCTAACATATGGGTGAATCCAGACAGAAGCCAGATTCAATGGTTCCATTTATATGAAGTTCAAGAATAGGCAAAGCTAATCTATGGTGACAGAAGAAAAAAAAATTACATTTAGAAGGGAGCTTTACTGGGAAGAGGCATGAAAAACTTTCTGGGGGCAGTACATATGTTCCATTTCTTAATCTAAGACACAGTCACACAGACATCTAGCTATGTATAGATAAGGATGGATATATAAAACCATAGGTAACAGTAAAGATCTATGGCATTCACAGTTATTTACACTACAATAAAAAGAAATTTTAAATGCCCTGATTAAGAAACACTGCTTTGGGGCTGGGGATTTAGCTCAGAGGCATAAGCACCTGCCTTGCAAGCAGGCCATCATGAGTTCAATCCCCGGTACTGATAAAAAGGAAAAAGACAAAAAAAAAAAAAAAAAAAAAAAAAAAAGAAAAGAAACACTGCTTTAAGGAAAAGATGGTATGGATGTGCATATATATATATATATATATATATATATTATACATATTCTTAAATGTTAAGTTTAGCTACTTTTCTAAAGGAAAGAATAGGCAGGGGATATAGTGCAGTGACACAGCGCCTGCCTGGCAAGTGCAAGGTCATGAATTTGATCCCCAGTTCGGAAAAAAAAAAAAAAAGGAAGAATATTAAACAGATAATTGCACTTTTTTATTAAGCCACTGTATTCTGTGCATTTTGCAAAAAACCAACCCAGGGGCAGCTTTGTAATCTTGCACCCTAAAATTGGCCCTGAAGTCTTTACCGAAGTTGGTGAGCTTCCCTCAGCCCTTCAGCTGCGTTTCCCAGCACTTGTTTAGCTGATTTAACAGCTCCCACCTTGGTGGTGTAGGAACAAAAATAACTCTGCATATTTCCAAGAAAAACAAAAGAAACTAGTTTCTGCCCTCAAATCTACCAAAGAAAAGCATTCATAGGAACCACATTCAGTTCAATGAGCTAGAATTTAAAAACAGATACAGCCTGCCAGCATTTAGAGTATTCAATAATAGCAGTGGTCACCTGGGGCAGCGGAAATAACATGGTAACGATATTTTGAGAGGTTCCTGGAATCAAAACACAGGTCAGATTTTTCCCCTTTCCTTTTGTTTTTCAGGGGAAAATTAGTTATTCTCATAGGGACTAGGGATAGTTATTTTCATAGACTCTGATATCCAAGCATACTCTATTGCTTCCCGCATCTGGCTAAAACTAGCACAGTGAAAAATCACCTTGTGGTATTAGTCAATTCTCAAGCCGAGCATGGAAGCACATTCAGCCCTCTGAAGTCAGAAGAGCTCAGGACTCAGGGGACAGAGCTAGGCAAAAACAAAAATACTCACCAGTGTTTAGGGACTGGGGGGGAGGCACACCCGGAATATAAGGCAGGGAGTACATTTAGGGGACGAACAGGGACATCTTGATTGTTGTTGCATTAAACTCTAAGAATATGACTACAAAGGAAAATAGCCGTTCTCTGCTCTTTATAATGAGTCACAAACCTTTAGAGGTGTTATCAGGCCCCACCTGTGGTACTGGGGGCTGAACCCAGGGCTGCATCCATGTTAGGCTAATTTTTCTCTTTTTAACGACTTAGCAGAGTCAGCCACTACAAACATCTGAGGAAGAATAGTGGTTGATTTAAAAGCCTTTCTATAGTTTTGCGACTATGCGTTGAAAACCAAAATTACAGAGTACAGTTAAATATGTTTTGGCTTCGTGACACTTCTTAATGAACAGTTCATTTTTTATAAGATTTATTCCAACAAATAGTACATATTTCAATGTACTAAATTAAAACATTTCTGACTGTGGCTATTTAGGGGGAGATGGCCAGAACAAGCTGTGACAAATATAAGGAACAAAATCTAAAATCAAGGGTAGTTACATGTAAACACAACACACAGCTCACGAACTGAATGGAGAAAATGTTAGCAAACTGAAGTCTTTGGGACTGTTTAAATGAACAGACAAAAATGACTTGTGATTCGCACAGCTGTTGTTGGTTAAGCAACTCACAAATTACACATATCAAATTTGATTAATCATACTATGAATTTTCTCACAAACTCCTTACCCCATATATACTGTGAATATAAAAATTTCACGAATTAAGAGTTCATTCAACTCAAATATGCTTCTAATTTGTTTTATAAGGACTTGGGAGTTTTGCCACTAAAAAAGTCACTGTTGCTTTCCAGTTTTTAAAAAGTCTGTCATTCTCTATGCTGGTAGAGGTTTATAAAGTCAAAACAGACATGGTGACCAACCTATCCTGACTTCTAAAATCAATTAAAATGTTCCACTAACTACAAAAATAAAGTTCTCAGTATAGTCCCAGCAATAGTCACAGAGTTATTTAAAACTGCCTGGGTTCTGCTTGACTGACTGAAGATTAAATCATGTTTTCCATTTTTTCTGCAGCAGAGTGCTATCAACAGGTATTATGGATTCCTGGGTTATCTGACTCTCCTGCTAGACCAATGACAAACTTACAAGTGCTATAAAGATGAGAACTGTATTTATAGCCACAGTATTTTACATACAAACTCACACTCATCAGCAGGTATAACGCATTACTTTGGGTATTTGTTATAATAAATTCTCTCATACTGGATGCTCAGTTCCAGCTCTAGGAGGTTTACTGTTTGTCCCCCTGGCCAGTCACACCACACATATGTGTGGGATGAGTGTGCCCATTATCTAGTAGAGTGTTGGCGAACTCAATGATGTGGTAAACTGACAAATCCATTTTCCTCTTTCCAGAGCTTGTTTGGTGCTCTTGAATGATAAGAATCCTTCAATCCTAGGTAGCCAAGCAGATCAGGCTCAATGTGAAAACTCGAAAAGCTAACCTTGGACACAAGCATTAAAAATTCTTATCTTGGGGGTTTCTCCTCTCTATCCACTCTTGAATGAGCTTCTAAAAATTTAGTACAGTCCCCAACTGAAAAAGGCTCATCCTCTAGGTCAGCAGCTCACTTCCTTTGTTAAATTTAGGAGGACTGCGGAAGAACATCTACAAATTAGCCTTGTAGGCAATGAGTGACAACAGAAGTCTGCTCTGAGGTCCCCCAAAACAACTTAGACCTCGAAGAGGCAGCAGGCAGAGGAACAACAGCAGCGACAAAACTACTGTAACAAGTTATTTACACAGAAATCCACCACAGTGAAACTGATGTAGGATCTAATCTAACAACCGCAAAAAACAGCAATGTGACCTGAACTTTAAAATCCTTCACTGCAAAGACAGACATCTATGCAAACAGAAAAGAAGTCTAACTAGAGTTAGAAATGATGCCCCTGATGCTCACTCACTCTGCGAACATATTTAGTACCTTCCTGAGCACAAAGTCTTCAATGCCTGATGAAACAGTTTCCTGAGGCCTGGAATCCTGTGTCTTGAGTTCCCGAGCCTGGCTTTGGGCAAGCAGAACCACTGCCTGCTGCACTGGTCTCTCAGTGCTGCTCCATAACCCTTCCTAGTTCCCTCCGCTGGGCTTGTCCCCTACCACAGGCCAAGCCCAGCCCTTCGAAGGCCTTCGCCAGGCCTGCACTGGCCACAGCAGAAGCAGCGTGCAGTGCTCAGAAATGACTATGATTTCTCTTCAGTACAAACCTTGACGTTGATTGTATTTATTAATATCTCCCCACCCCATCAGCCTTCTGTAGTTTAAATATTTGGGAATGCACATTTTTAAACATGAGTGTAGTAGCCTTTCCTTTCTTTTTTATTTTTTTAAGACAGGCTGTCCTTGAACTCACCGTGTATCCCAAGCTGGTCTTAAACTCACTATGATGCACCTGCCTCAGCCTCCCAAGTGCTGGGATTACAGACATGCACCAACCACATCTGCCACCCCCCACCCCGCACCATTAATATCTGCAGTTTTGCTTTCTGCGATACCAGCTGCCCAAGGCCAATGTGGTATGAAAATATTAAATGGAAAATTCCAGAAATAAACAGTTTATAACTCTTAAATTGTGTGCCTTTTCTGAGCCACCCTGCACCATCCTGCCTGATGTATGAATCATCCCTCTGTTCAGTGTATCTGCAAGTTATATGCTACCTACCTGTTGGCCACTTAGGTCTCTTGCTTGTCTGATCTCACTGCTGTGGTATCCTGGTATTACAGTGCACACATTGAACTCCTACTTTACTTAATCATAGCCCCAAAGAGCAAGCAGTGACCATGGCAATGCAATTGCAGTACACTGTTCCAACCGTTCTTTTACTATTGCTTTTCATCTTTTCCTGTGTCTAGTTTACAAATAAAGTCTGATATAACTGGATAGAGGGAAAATGTAGTACACAGAGCTAGGTCCTATCCTGGCTTTCAGACATCCAGTAGAGGTCCTGGACCATATCTCCCATGAATAAGGGGGCACTGCTGATAGCCATGAAGACAATAAAGTCAAACACCAGTTCACGTTTATTTCTGGTCCTTGGTACCTACACAGATTTTTGAGAAAAACAAGTAGAGCAGAAGACTGAGGATACGTGGTTGAGTAGCTATGGAAAACAACCTGCACACTACGAAATTCTTAAGACTGCTAGTCATCAAACTGCTTCTGGGATGGGCACCCCGAATCTGGTCCTCATTCAAGTTCTCTAAGCAGCTATTCCCTAGCTTCTTTGATTCACAGCTTTCTGCTTCAGTCAAATAAAACTCTGTTCTATCTTGAAGTCTTTTTCTTTTCTCCAAGTCCCCAAATCTGCATTCGCTACTTTCACTTGTATAGAAATACAACTTCCTTCGAAAGCCTGCAATTTGCAATTAAGTCTCCTGAGAAGTTTTTCTCTGCCCCCTCTTATCTAACCCGTAAGCACCTCCTCTTCCTTCCTTCACACTCTTTTTAGGACTGGTGCTAAATAAACTCATCTGTTTAGTACTCTTTCATTGTTTTGTGATTAATTTCCACTTGCTTTTCCTAAATATTGATAAGCTTGAGGATTTCATAATTTCAAAAGCTAATGTAGTTCTTATAATAACACCTAAAGAGTTGGGTTGAAACACACACACACAAAAATTGGCATTTTTTTCCATCGGTCAAAAATAGCAAAGTATCTATAGTTGCAAATAGTTCGATTAAATTTTCAAAACACGGTAAAAGCTCTTAGAGATGTTCTCTTGTTACCTTCTTGTTCAGGATAATTATATTCTGTTCTGCAGTGGTTAAGTCAGTCTACCTTTCTGTCTACCTGCTCTCTCTGTCTCTGTCTTTCAAACCAGTACAAGTGTCTCTCCATACTCATCAAAGAGATCAGTGTTTTTTCTTTCCCAAATGTCAAGTTCCTTTTATAAAACAAGATTATAGGGTATAATTGAAATAATATTTTGTGACATTTAAGAAAATGTAGCAAAAAGGGAGAATTCAAGTTGAATCATAAAATCTTTTTTTTTTTTTTTTTGTCTTTTTCCTTTTTATTGGTACCGGGGATCGAACTCATGACTGCCTGCTTGCAAGGCAGGTGCTTATGCCACTGAGCTAAATCCCCAGCCCAAATCATAAAATCTTGAACTTACCTTCTTCTGTAGGATTAAACCCACAGATGTCACAAATACACCGGACCCACTTATTCATCTCCTCCTCACTGTCTGCTACCAAATAGAAAATCCGGTCAATAGTGTTGATGTCAAATATGTAGCTGTTTTCAAACTCTTTTTTGTTAAATGTCAATCCAGCATCGACTTGCTGACATAAATTTAGATCAATAATACGAATAGGCTTCTTGGCGTGGTCATTTTTGTAGTATTCCAGGACATCTGGATCACCAGTCAAACGGCCACTGCGTAACACAAACCATCTCCTCTTCCATGCCTAGAAACAAAACAAAGTGCCCATTTAGTATTACAGCAAAGTTTTGAAAAACACACATTTATTAAACCAATTTTGTAAGTGCACTGTCTAGAAAAAGTCACAATTTTTTCCATAGGAAACTGGCCACTCTTAACAGCAAAGTTAACTGATGCTCAAATTAATGATGTATATATTTAGAATCTTCTAGGAACTCTCCTCTGATATAACACAAGGTGTTACGTTGGGGCCAGGGATACAGCACAGCAGCACAGCACCTGCCTGGCAAGCGTGAGACCCTGAGTTCAATTCCTGGCACCAAAAAAAGAAAAGAAAAGAGAAATGATGTGAAAAAAGGATATAAGGAAGCAAAGGAGTGGACATGATGGTGACAAAAGCCAGTCACAAAAGGAAAAACACTGTATGATTCCTCATGTAGAGGTATTTGCTGTGATCAAATTCACAGAAGCAGAAAGCAGAGCAGTGATTTCCAGGAACCGATCAGGAGAAACACAGGGAATTAGTGTTTAGTGGGTTTCACTGGGAAGATTAAAAGAATTCTACAGATGGATAGTACTCACTGGTGTACAACAACATGAATGTACTTAATAACACCGCATTACACAGTCAAAACAGAATGGTAAACTGTATTTTACCTACAGTTTAAACAACAACAACAAAAAAGCAGTGGCTTTTCAAGCTCCTCTTCATAAGCCTGTTACAGATTTCAAACTACAGAATTCATTCTCTTTCTCTCTCTGTGTGTGTAGGAGGGAGCAAGAGTGATGAGGGGGAAAACAGCTTTAGAAACTTTCCTGGCTTCTTGCCTAGGAAGCAAGCAATAGATGGCCTCTCTTTGGGCCAGCTGATCACTTAAGATTCCACAGAGAAGGGCTGTATTCTGTAACCTGAGATACAACTGTTTTAGCCTTCCTCCTTATCTTCCCAACAAACATATTGGCAATCTGGACCTGTCCTCACTATCTCCTCCCTCCAAAGGTTCTGTATTTTCAAATTTTGAGTTTAATATTATGCCCAAATCTACTCTCTGCAAAATCTACATTCACTAAATAATAATAGCAGAATGAAATGACTGACTCTTGTTCATTCATCTTCAACCCCTGTATCTGCATCTGGAAATGAAACCAAGCCTCACTCCTTTTTGAGGTTCATCCTTTGAAACAGTCAGCTAAATTTTTCAAAGATGTATTTTGGCAAATTGCAGTCACATACTTAAGAGTTCACATCTAAAATGTCCCCCAAGAGCTTGATGTGTTTGGAAGGTGATTGGACCATGGGGTGCTATACTCATCGGTGGGCGAATCCACTGGTCAGTTTGGTAACTAACTGTGCTGCGGGGAGGCTGAACCTGGGTGGAAAGGGGCATCACTGAGGGTGCCACCTGGAAGGGCGAAGTCTTGTACCCATCGGCTCCCTTCTCTTTCTGCTTCCTGGCTGCCAAGAGTTGAGCACCTTTTTTTCCACCATGCCCTCTGCCATCAGGTTTCTGCCTCAGTGCCAGCCAATCTCAGACTAAAACTGTGAGCCAAAATAAACCTCTCTTCCTTTAAGTAGCAGATATTTGGTACGTTGTCCCTGCAATAAGGAAGTGATTAAGATACCTACTAAGAGACATTCTATACTTTGGACTGAACATTTGACATATCATCCAAAGTGACACCCTAGGCAGCAGGACTGAGAAACATCCTACGTACAAACACTGATGGAATCCTATGTTCTCACTGCCTTTTTTGTCCCCTTAGAGATGACAACTAAGCACGAGGCACAATGATTCTGTGCTTTAGTTTTGGTAAATTATAATCAGAAATAACATGTCTCTTTTCCAGCGACAACTTGAGATAATGATGGCCCTATGCTATCAGAAATTTTACTGTGCAAGTTTCATGTTAAGCAGACCATCCAATCAGAACAAAAATGTTCATAATGTTCCTAATGTTCACATACGCCAATTTTCACTAACATGCATGTTGGTAAAACATATGTATCATTCTACAAGAAAATATCTACTCAAATCCCCCAAAGCAGTGATAGGTTCTCCATGTTTTTGTTTCTCACAAAATTTGAAAAATTTAACGCAAAGGAATTATAGAGCCAATTTAAAAATGTAGCTGGATATGTTTTATTCTAAAAAACACATGAGAAAGAGAAGACAAAAGGAGTAATAACTACAAATGCTTTTCTATTAGATATTTAGTTTTAGCTTCTATTGTCATCAAATTTTACAATAAATTCTAATAGGAAGTGATTTTTGAGCTATAGTTCCCTGATAGAGGAGATAGAAAGGTAGTCAGAGGCAGAAATAGTAGTCAGAGGCAGAGTTGGAAAATGACAATGAAGGATCCTGTGTGATCCAGAAACTGGGCCTCTCAATTTTTAATACAACAGATAACTGCACAGCTAACTGAGTGCCTAAAGGTGATAACTTTAGGCTTAGTATTTTGAAAGATTCTGTAAGTTGCATGCTTTGAAGAAAATTTAGATAACTGGTTGTTTTCAAAATACTTATGAGAAAAAGAGATACACAGAGAATTCATGATTCCTACCCACATGGAGCTTGCTACCTGTGAAGAAAATACTTAACAAGTATGAAAATCCTGGGCTGGGAATTTAGCTCAGGGCATAAGCGCCTACCTAGGAAGCATGAGTTTCCTAGCGACCAAAAAAAAAAAAAAAAAAAAAAAAAAAAAAAAAAATTCTGTCCAAATATCTGCAGACATATTGCTAAGTATATGACTATTCATATGTGGGAAAATGTACACAATCCTTTAGTATGGAAATTATTAGAGCATTTGCAAAGGTCTAAATATATTGTAAGAGTTCTTTAAAATCATTGGTATTTTACATTCCGTCTGACTGCAGCTCAGAGAAAAAAAGTAAAAAGCTGGTGTCTGAAGTAAGACAGAGTAGCATTTATAGATATTTTAAGAATTACTGAAAACTTACAGAGTGTTAGACTCATGGAAGTTTGCCCTGGATTATAAAAATCTTTTCATTTTATATATACTTATTTGCTTCAGAATAAATGAAAGTCATCCAGTATGATTCTGCCCTATCAAGCGGCAAGCATGAAAGAATTACAGGGAAGTACAGGGAGAAGAAAACAGCATTACGTTATTTAGTCAGGGCCATCCAGGAGTCTTTCCTCTTGGTTGATGATCTCTGCAGATAGGGGAGGTTTCTCTTTTAAAAGCAGAAGTAACTTTTTTCAAACTTTAATGTCTCGCAAGGAAATTTTTCCTACATGCCTTACTACATAATTCATTGAATGTAATTCATCCACTCCCTCATGATTCAGACTAAGTAGTGTGATTTCTCCGCTGCACTTTAGTGACCATCTTAGAGGCTCTGGGCTGTGTAGAGGTCACCTGCCCCCACATCACACGGTACAACCATGCTGCAGCTGTAAAGTTCATCGGTCATCTTTTAATGCAGATTTGTCTTTTCTTTCAAATTTTATCAACTGTCACTTCTCTCTTCTGACAATATGGTTTACAGGAGGCCAAGCTCTTTCCTGTTTCAAAGCCTTTTGCCCCTGTTATTTCCTAGGTCTTACATGTTCCTGGTCTCCTGCCCTTCAGCCCTCTTCCCTTTCTCAACCTCCTTCAACCCAAGCAGCCCAATGAAAGCAGGATGCAATGGTGGGGATCCTTTTACCTGACTATGCTGTGATTTGTAGAAGACTACACATCAATCTTCTTACCTACATTCTTCGTTTGTTCAGCATCTAAGCGCCTAACCACACTGCAAAGTCCAAGAAGATAATGGCTACATCTGCTTTGTTTGCTATTCAATACCCGATACATAACACAGTGCCTGGTACACTGAAATATTTATGCAATCAATAAATGAGTTCCCCTGAAAGAATAAAGTTGTAAAATTTTTGAGAGTATTAAATTTACTATATGGGATACAATGAACTGTGCTTTTAAAACCTTTTCCACCTGAGGAAAAATTCTCCAGTAGTGCATGTTTACATGACAAACATAACCAAGATAACTGTACCAAAATACATGCATGAACATCCTGTTAAAGTAACAAAACCAGAAAAGAAGGGAATGAGTCCATGCTTTGTGTTCTAGTTGATTGTGGCTTCTCCCATCCATTCCTTGCTTCTCTGCTGAAATCACACTGTTGAAATTGTAAAAACCCCTAAGGAAGTAAAATAGCTAAGAAATGAGTTGCAGCGTGCTGAGGCGCACTGCATGAGATACACAATGCTCCAGTGATTACAGAGGCCGATAGACACTATACAAAGCCTGACTGCTTACGGCAGGAAATTACCACATTAAAACACAGAATTTAGCCAAAGAGCACCTGCCACTTATTTATTTATTTTTAACATGGCCCAAATGTGAATGTTTGTCTCAGTCACAAAATGAGTCACTCTCATTGAATCTGGCACCGATATAACTGGAAAACAAAAGCAATTACATAAACTACACACTTTAATAAGGCAGATACAAAGGTTCTCTGGATTATGGTACAAAGCACAATTTAGCCACAGAATAAAGCTTCAAGCTTGACAAGAGGACTGACATCAGCACCCTTGCTAATCACAGCACAAAAGCGTCTCTATGTTTGGTCAGAGCACAAATGGGCCTGCATAAATCAGTCTTTGTTATCTGAAAATATCTGGGATTCTTAAAGTTTGTCCTATTTTTATCCTCGCTGCCTTGGTAGCCCCAGAGAAAGCCGTACACTGCTTCATCAATCCTGCCAAGCAGTAACAGACAAAATGGACAAGTTTTCCAGAAACCTTCAAAACCAAATCCTCGAAGCAATTTTAAACAAAATTCATGTGGGGGAAAAAAAACATTTTAACTAATTTGACTTCTATTTATGAGTAGGTAACACAGAGAAATTTTCAAGAGGTATTCAGAGTTGAAAACTATTCTGTTGCCTTTTCTTAGGTGCAACAACAATTACTGTAATTTGAAGCTGAATAAATATTATAGTAACATGACTTCATCATAGGAACAAGCCTGCTTTCTGAGGTAGTGTAAAAGTACCACACTCCAACATCAATCCCTTTTCTCGGGGACTGCTTATACCCACTGGTAAGGCCCATACTCTCTAGAAGGGTACACGGAACCTTCTAGCTAACTCTGCCCTCCAATCCCAATCTTGCTAGCCTTGGTTTTGTGCTTTGTTTTGTTTTTTAAAATCTCTCCACTTGCCAACCACACTTCAAAGGCTTGCAGTCCCCAACCCCAACCCTCTGTTCTGTCTGTCCTGCCTTTGCTTCTGCCAAGAGATTTCCCTCAGCACCCGACCCAATCCCTGGATTCAACTAATCCCTCTTCTTGGCATCATCTGTGGGCTGGCTCTGGGATCTCCATTCCTGCCTCCTTCCTAGTCATGTATCTGACATCCTTATGTTTGCATTTTTGAAGTCTAGAGCCAGGTCTTTAAATTTGCATTATATTTCCACTGCCCAGTTCCAAGGAGGTGCTCCATTAATGTCTGTTTAATACGCAGAAAAAAAAACAAAAAACCTCTGAAGGAGGACCACAGGTGTGAGCCTAGCCTGGACAACTTAGCAACTTAGAGAGATTCCATCCCAAAATAAAAAAGGAAATGTAGCTCTGAATGACAGCTCTGGATTCCATCTCCTGGGGTGGCAGGGAAGTTCTCACACTCTCTATGCTCATTTCAGGGATACTGACATGACCACAGTCTGGTCTACTCATTCAAGAACTGTCAGCAGAGGACAGAAGCGTATAAAAAAATCAATCAGCTTTTGAAACTCTACAGATATGAAGTATTTTTGAACTTCACTTCAAGAGAACTGATGAAATACTTCCTACATTTAAGCAAAACTGAAGACAGACTTGACCAGCAAAGCTAGGTTTTAAAACAGAGTTATCACACACTGTAGGGTAAAAACATGTTATGACAAGAAAGTACCATTACTTTGCAGGAGAGAAAAGACTTTCAATCTGGATTAGTCCCAAGCCATTACTTGCTGTAATATTATTAACAATTTCATAAAATATGTCAAATTAGCATGAACAGTTAATGGATTTGATTTTCAAGAAAAGCAATATTACTACAGCATGCTTATTTTTTTACCTCTCTACAGTCCAAAATGATGTTTGCTAAGATCCCCTGGTCTTTGTCTGTACCACTCTCCTGGAGGAGGTAATCTCAGAGAGAATAACCAATATATGGACAGGTTTAAAAAAAAAAAAAAAAAAAAAAAAAAAAAAAAAAAAAAACAGGGCTCAAGGTTGCTGCAGTGGCTCTTAGCACATTAAAACACATCTAGAAAATTTAATTTAAAAAAAAAAACAAAAAGGCGCCTTATCTCAGACCAAATACATCATACTGGACTAAGGGTAAAGGGGTCCAAAGGTGTCAGTCCTGGTTTTAAATGCCAGCAGACAATTCTAACACGTTGCCTAGACTGAAAACCATGGGTTCAACCCATAATCCGAATTATGTTGCTCTTTAAAGCAGCATTAAGGGGAGAAGGGAAAAACCCAAAGGCCTTTTCAGGTTCCTGATTCCGTTTCTTCTCAACAGCTTCTAAGGTGCCAATGTAGCCTAGAACTTCCTATTTTTGCTCATTTATCCCACTGGGAAGAAATCTTGACTGTTTTCAAACCCAGACCACTCTTCAAGATTCTTTCCAACCTCCTGCTTTCCTACCCACACTGCCCCTCTACCCCTAAACATCAGTTTCTGGTCTGCAATGTCTGTTGCTTTGTCATGGGACCAATAAGAATGGTTGGTTATTCTGCATTTCCAAACTTTCCGAGCGCTTGTGAATTATCTTCCCAACTAGACATCAAGGGCCTTGGATCCCAGGGACATTCCTTCTTTTGTCGTCTCATATATTCAAAGTTTCCTGTTCACCAAAATGATTGCAGAGACCCAATCACTTAAATGAGAAGATCTAGGGAAGGAAAACAAAAACCCCAATGTTAAAGTCAAAGCTCTGGACCGCCAGGGCCTTCCAAACAGGCCCAACTGCCTCACCTCTCCAATCTCCCCAGTCTCCACAGGTGGCCACAGCAGGAGCCAGCTAGTGAGGCACGCAGGTCCCTCAGCGGCTGCTGACATTTAACAGAGGAGGAAGAACAGCACTTTCTACATTCCTGGGCCAACTGCCCTTCTACCCCTTCCACCGGGAAGCCTCACCGAAGTGCAATGGAACTTGCGTACTGTGAAATCTCTTGAAAGGTATTTCACAACTGATATTTTGGAAAAGAAGGTTATGAACCATGAGTTCTTCTGCAGAATTCAAAATGTATGTATAACCCCAGAAATTCGGAAAATGTCAGAGTTGGAGATGAGTGTCTTATAAGCTGAAGTGCCTTTTCTCTTTTTCCGGTTGTTTATTTTGTTTTGGCAGTGCTGGGTGTAGAGGCCAGGGCCTTACACATCCTAGATAGATGGTCTAAGCCTGTGCTAAACCCTCAGGTCCAAAATGCTATTTCTTTTTTAATCTAAATTTTCTCAGCAGGATAATGATTAAATAAATTATGGGACATCTATACAATAAATCCATGCAAAACACCTAACAAGTGAAATGGATCCATATATATGTGAAAACAACGAAGATAACTATTAAATAAAAAGCTACAGAACTGTACATATGAAATAATTCTATTTGTCTGAAATAACTGTGTGCCTACACATGCAATAAAATATCACAAGAGATGAGGTCTGAAAAGATAACAAATTTTCAACTCTGGTAACTCTATGAATTTACTATGGAAAGGGTAGGTCAGATAAGCTGCACATTTTTATTTATATACTTTGGTATAGTTCCTTTTTCCAGGGAGCTTTCACTTACTACTTTACAATAATCCCTCCAAAAAATTAGATGCTAAAAAAGTACATTCCCAGAAATGTTCTATAAAAGAAAGGCGAATAAAAATTTTAAAACTAGCAATGACATGCACATAGACAAAATACAAGTTTCAGTACGTATGGAAGGCACATTATTTTTATACTGCTCTAGAATGAGTGAATGAATTTAACCTCTGTTTTAAATAGAGAATTTTAGGATATATCCAAAGGGAGCCTGAGTCAGAAAACACCTTAGACAAGCCAATGACCGTTTTAAAAACTGGAGCTCGCAGGGTTAAAAACAAGTAAAGACCCCTGGAACAAAAGCAAACAGAGGAACACATTTCTCTCTCTCTCTTCCCTGAAAGTCCAGGGGTTATAATATTTACATTGCTTTAATTTTCTTTAAAAGTCCTGGCAATTAATGGTCATACATTTGGATATTTCAACATCTAAAATAAGCACCTTGGGAATTGCTTTAATAAAAATATTACATTTCTATAATAGTACCATGAGGGTAAATAAAATAAAGAAAAACAAATTAACTATGAAGTAGGGACAAAAGCAAACCATGTGCTTTAAAATACTTGAGTTGTTTTCCAGGAAGCTCCATCTTTTCTCATAGAGCAAAATAAGGAAAAAACATGCTCACTGGAAGTTTCCACTCCACTGGCTCTATCATTACGATCATCTGTTCCAAACACACACAAGCCTAAAATTTCCTGTTTTCAAACTATTGTCACCATTTTCTAGCCTTGTGCTGTCTGTGCTAACTTTAGCTTAGTAATATAAACAAAAGAATACACTGAAAATAATGCAGAACAATACCTAGATCCAGACTTTCCAATGTTCCATAAACTTTTAAATATTAGAGTTTATATACATTACTTGCATGAAACAGACTAGCGGGAAAGAAAACAATATGAAAAGGGAAAAAATAAACACCCAGAAAAACAAAACCAAATTTAACTCAAATACTACAGTAGCCAGGAGAAAATTCAGGAAATTTTAAAGTGTCAGTAACAGTGCAACGTAGTGATGTTAAATTGACATCTACCTCGAAATCTAGGCATAAGTTCCACATGAAACAAATCCTCCCCAAAAGCAAAGAACTCAGATACACAAAGTGGTTCTTAAACCTTTTCTGAGGCACAGACAACTTTGGGAAGGGAAGCATTTCCTAAATGAAGACACATCGGAAACACTGCACTATTTCAGGGGTTCTCAGCAGTCCTGAGTACAGATGAAGGATCTTGGAAGCAGGACTTCACTTTAATAGTCCTTATACACAGCACAGTTTGGTATGAGGACTGCGTGTCTTGGAAATTTGATGACCAACATTTCACAGGAAAGCCAGTCACCTCACAGCATTAAGTCTTCACAGAGCAGCACGGCCAGGCCATGTGTTCTTTTATTTGTATTATTTCACTGCCCCAATTTCAGGGTATGAGTCCCACATTAACTGGGAGGGTTTTCCAGGTCTCCTTCACCCAAACCTGGTTGAAAGTTGATCCAAGGTCACTGTACCCTTCTCTGTGAGATGGATGTGACCTGGGTGACACTACCACTCTGCGTGTGCTGGGAAGAGTCAGCCTCCCCAGATTGATCACGTCTTGCCCTTAGCACCATCTGTACTAAGTGTCCATGAGTTCGGTCAGGACATGATATAGTACAGGAGAGTTAAGGGCATGCGACCCACCTTGGGAGAGCAGCTCCTGGCCTGTCTCACTGGACTAGAAGTCAGAGGCAGTGAAGGACACCTACCTGGCTCTGTCCTCTGTGTGCCTCACTAAGAACCTCTGAAGACAGAGATGATGCAGACATCTAGCCAGCATCTTACCAATCTGGCTGAAAACAGCTAAACTGCAGTGAAGCGTCATGACCATTTTCATGAGCTCCACCACGCTTAAGGTCACCCAGCCATTAATTCCATTTCAAGCAATCCTGCCTATGGCAAAATTCAGCTAAACACAAGGCACTAAAATCTTCAACACAGTGTCGTTTCTCTTGGTAAATAACTGAAACTGTCTAACTATGCAACAGAAAGCAACATGACCAATATCCCTGTTTGCCTAGGACTGTCCATATTTAGGACTCACATTCAACCCCCTACCTCTCTTCCAAGTTCTGGGCAAACTGGAATGGTCACCTACAGTAAGAAATTGAATAAATAAATCAGAATTGTATTTACAGGTTCTTTTTTTTTTTTCCTCCTGCGTAGTTTGCAAAATTCCCAAGATAACTCAGAAATCATGGAAGAAACTCTTCTTTCCACTTGCAATAAGTAGAACCTGGTATGCAGAAGTATAGACACTACATCATTTCTGCATATTCTGCTTCCCCTGCCACCTGTGCCATGTCACCTGCTGAGCCAGGGTGTCCCTTGTACAAATCTCCCTCACAGTATTGTCCTCTTCAGTTTCAACCAATCCTTTTTATAGCTGTTTTCCTGTCACTCCTGTCTTATTCTTCTTAAAGGGCTCAACATAGTGCACAGCAAGTAAGGATTTGGCAAAAGGGCATGTGTGATAACTGTCCCCTGACTGAATGAACAAAGACACAAATGTCTCTGGGTGGCCCTGAGGATACAGTCTCTGTTCTTCAACAACTTCCACTTCAAAGATCATGGATGACACGACAAACCAACCATGGCTTTCCTACTGTTGTACGAGTTCAGCCCAAACTCTAAAGTCTTCAGCTCTACAAAGTTCAGTGGAGAAGAAAAAAGTAAAACCCACCGAAACCAGAGACAAGTCTACCTGAATCCCGATTCTGAAACCATGCCAACACGCCAATACTAGGAGACCACATTTTCTGATAGCACCTGCAGCATCATGGGGAATCCATGTATTTTAGTTATAAAACATTATTTGTTTGTACCTCCCCTCTCTCTCTGCTTCTCTCTCTCTCTCTCCATTCCCCCATATATACACACAGTTTCATTCTTATGTATTTATTAGTTACTATACAACATTGTTTTGTGGTGTGTGTGTGTGTGTGTGTGTGTGTATGTAATAGCTTCCAAGCATCTCTGAGGGTAAAATGCCATGTCATCACAGAGGATGAGGGAAAAATGCCTTTGCTATGATGTAACAATGTCAATGTTTAAATGAAAAAAATGTGCAGTCTTAAATATTGCTGTTTTATGCAGTGGAAACTGATAACCTACCTAACTGAAATGGTACCCTTGGAGCAGTGCTGTATGGCAGGACTTTCCGTGGTGGTGTACCAATGGTCACTCACCATCATGGGAGTTAACTCAGGAACTGATTTTCTAATTTACTTAATTTAAATTTAGCAACATGGACTAAGAAGCTGTCTTATGGACAGTACCATTTTAACAAACAGTTATTTAACTTAAGGGAGCGGCACTGCTATTGTAAGCTGTTGGGTCTCTAACCCTAGTGAGCCTCTTTCTTGATTTTGCCTAGTTTACAAGCTTAGGCTACTCAACGTATGCATGTCACATATGCTAATGTCATTATTTATAAAAGAACATCCTTGCCTTGTAAACCAGTATTTAAGCAATCATAACACCAATAACAATACTGATGTTTTTAAATATTGTCTTTTATAAAACCAGCAGATTTCTAAATTCTACTCCTTGTTCAGATTAACCAACCTAAAATAATTATTTCTGGGATAGAACTAGTTTCCTTTGCATTTTTAGTAAAACATATAAAAAATTCCATTTTCTAATTTTCTTATTTAACATTCACAATTAATAATGAAGTAAGACACTGTTATATTAAGATGTGCAGCACAGTTTAAAAAACAACTGTTTCACATTAAGAACTAGGTGAAAAACAAGAAGTGTTACCAAAAAATTTTTTTAAATTCTGTAACTACATTTATAAGCAATAAGCCAGAACAATGTTTAGTGTTACTTTCTTCAAAACTCAGTCAAAGCTTCCAGAATAGAGATATGTAGCTATGGGAAATTTCCCTGGGATGACACCCTTCCAAGAAAAAAAATTATGTATTCTGGAGCCAATAAAACACATATGTTCTACAGGCAAGATGAATAACCTCATTGAGAGAAGAGAACTAAGTACAAAATTGAATGCGAGACAAAAACTAGTCCACAACGAAGTCAAGATCTCTGAATGTGCTAGGATCAACCGAGGGGCTGAAGAGGATGTCCCAGTCCACCCTGGACTCCATCCCTGGCCCCAAGCTCGAGGTTAGGGGTGTCACCTTGTTGTTAAACATATTTTGGGAAAGCTGATTTTTCACTCATGCAACATACAGATAATGACCTCATCATTGGATCTGCTGACCATCTGCCTCTTTTTTATTTCTAAAGATCCGAAGGCGAGCTCAGTCATTCTGCAGTGTTGGTCCTAAAATGGGACCAGCTCCCTTTCCCATATTACCTTTCTATATGCCTGTCCACCACTCAGTTCTCCTAACCTTTGGTCAGCAGGAACCAGATACAATGGATTGAAAATAACAGCTACTAGAAGGGGATTTGTACGCACATGATTTAAAGCTTGGGAACTAACAGAAAGGCTTGGGGCGCAGAGGAAAAAAGCTAGCTGTTTCTGCCAGAGAAGTAACAGTGCCATTTGGCAGTACGCAACTCTCATCTTCAACTCCAAGCAAAACTGTCATTCATGTTAGTTCATAAAAGTAGAGGGGAGCACACTGTGTAGCGACACAATCACTGATACACAGATACACCACGTGCAGCTGACACAGACAACCTCATCTGCTTTAAACATGCTAAGACCTCTGAGAGACAAAAAGTCATTCACAGAGAGCTGGCATCCGAGGGACAGCCAGCTACCCAACTGTCTGACTTGCCAACTTAGAAGTTCACTCACATCTGTAAAAACTAAAAATAACCACATAAACATGTTTACAGTGTTTTAAAAATACAGGATCCACACTGTCCCCTAAATATAAACCCTGAGTTCAGAGTGCAGGGACTGGCTTTGGTTTGCAGGGATGTCACTGGGCATCCCATACTGCACCACAGAAATTCCCATGGCAGTGTTTTAGTACAAATACACAGTTGCTGGGGTTTAGACAGAATGAAGAAGGGGTAGAAGTGGATAGGGGAAGGCAAGCAGGAAAGGAAAAAGATGGTGCCTAGGGCGTCCAAATGCCACAAACCCCCAGTCCTTGTGGCGGGTCCTGACCTTAGTATAGTTCTGAAGGAGGATGTCCTGCCTGTATTTTTCCATCAACACATCCACTCTCCAGTCCAGTGCTCCCTTCCACCACCCTCATTCCACAGACCTAAGATACTGTTGCATTAGAGGAATGCAGCCAGGAAGGCAGTGGAAAGGGCATATTCCTCACATTCCCATCTGACACTGAGCACAGGTATGTTGAAAATAACTCTTCAGCCTTGTCCTGTACCTGAAAAAATGGGTTATTCTAAAGGAAACGCAGGGACAGTATTCCCAATGAAAATGATAATGCTGCCGCTTGTAATCTTAGCATTCTGGGAGGCTGAGGCAAGAGTCTGAGCCCAGGCAGGCTGGATAACTCAGAGACTTAGCCAAATCCTGCCTCACAAAATAAAAAGCATAGGGAATGTACCTCAATGCAAAGGTCCTGGGTTCAGGTCCCATACCTACCACACACTCATACACACACAAACAAAATATGTACACTTAAACCCACACACACATGCTTATTTTTTAAAAGCTTATATTGGAGCAGGGATTTAGCTCAGTGATGCAGTGCCTGCCTGGCAAACCTGAGTCCTGAGTTCAATTCTTGGTACAGAAGAAAAAAAAAGGCTTTCATAAACAAGAATCACCTGGAGCAGCTGCACCAAAACTATCAAGAATTCACAGAAATATTTTATTAGTATAAGCAAAAGTGTATTTGATCCCATAAAATACATTTTGACATCAACTCAACTAAAAAGTGAGAAGAAAATTATGTATTCTACCCCACAACCACTAATGGGTATCTTCCCCCATATTCTCATCTAATTTTATTCATATACATGCTTTAGTACCTAGTATTTATTTAGTTGACTGATTGATTGACATAGGGTCTCAACTGCCAGGATGGTCTGATGCTTCCCATCCTCCTGCTTTAGTTTGTGAAGTAGACGAGATTACGCCATGGGCCACTGCGCAAATTAAGCTGAAAATTAACATGAAATTATGAATGTATCTGTGATTTCAAGACTCATACTTCTGACTTTCTGAGGAGGTGTAAAAAGTGTGTGTGTGTGTGTGTGTGTGTGTGTGTGTGTGCGTGTATATCATTGCTGGGTATTGAACCCAGGGTCTCATGCATGTTAGGCAAGCACTCCACCATGCAGCTATACCCCCAGACCTTTTTGAAAGTTTATTTTGAGAGAGGGTCATGCTAAGTTGTTCAGGCTGGACTTGAACTTGCTCTCCTCCTACTTCAGCCTCCCGAGTAGCTGGAATGATCCACCTTTTGCTGGACATTCATACTAAGCTAGAATTAGGAGAGAAATGGCAAAGGCCTCACTACTTTCTGAAACCAAATAACAAAATACATTTAAGATCACAAAAATACAAAAGGATTTTCTTAGCACAGCATCACAGATACAGCTGTAGCTCAAAGAATGTCCTAAATAGTCCACTCCTAACTTAATACAGGACATAGTTGATGGTCTAAGCAAAAAATGACTAAATCAAATACAATCTTTTCACCTAAAGGGTTATGATTTTGTTCACTAATAACTGCAGTCTCATACTATATAGTATGATTCATTAAACCTAACCACTGAAAAAAGATCTTTTTATTTTTTATCATGTATTAATCATACATATTAATGGTATAATATATATCCATACATGCATGAGTAAATCTAACCTCCCCAGAAAAAGATCTCTTCATACTTCAGCTTGTAATAGGCATTGTAACCTAAACATATTGTCAGAAAATACATTTATGTAACAATCATGTAGCTAGGCATGTCACACACATCTGTAATTGCAAGTGTGAGGCTGGGGCAGGAGGATTGCCCTTAGTTTAAGGCCAGCCTGGGCTACATAGTGAGTTCAAGTCCAGCCTACACTACAAAGAGAGACTTTGTCTCAAAAACAAAACAAAAGCCATCATGTAAATGCTTATACCTTAAAAATTAAAACAAAAACAAGACTACCTACTTATAGCTATACAATCAGCAAAGAACAGCTTGTCCTCCAAATAAAAGGCAAGTTGAAAAGAAAAAAAATCTCTACTTAAAAATGATCAAGGTGTGATATATATATATATATATATATATATATATATATATCAGTATATATATATATGGTACATATATATATATGTATATATACCAGTTCCCCACAATGAATGCATTTATTATGTACTGCAAACATGTACTAATAAAAAAAGGGGAAAAATCTGACTAAACTTCAAATAAAGAAACCAAAACAACAAAACACCACTGTGTTACTCTGTTGAATGGCTGACAGAAAAAGAAAACCAATGATCTGTTCCTAAATATTATATAATGCTAGGCTGGCTGAGGGAAATCACTTTTCAGTAACTGGATTCAATTCTCGGTGGGGCAAAGACAAGAGTAGGATGGGGAGACAGCCTCTTTAGCTCGCCTTCCAGACAAGGCAGAGGAAGGGCTCCTCTCAGGTGAAGCCCCCACTCCCACTCCATCAGGAGCTGTTTAAAAAAGAGTAATAACAAAAACTACCCAGTAGTAGCTACCAAGAATCCCTTTGTTTCCTCTTATGGCTTGGCTGTTTTCACCGAATGGCTTATAAGTCAACCACAGACAATGGCCTGTATATTCTCAATCTCCTAGGCTCTTTCCTTTTACTGTTCTAATTTTTAAAGCCTAATAAACACCACGCCTGACCAAAAAGCAGACTTGAGTGTTATGAGTAAATGATGATCTTCATGAACAGTATAAGATGAAGTCTATAGAAATCATCATTACAGTCATCATAAAAGATCATTCAGTATTCAATATTAAGTGGTTTGATGATGGACATACCAGAAAAGGAAAAAAGAAATGTGATAATGAATTGATAAATTACCATGAAATTATGTTGTACAAATACGTGACGCTTTAAATATAAATAAAAGCAAACCAAAAACCACTTCAGAGAAAAACTTCAACCCTATGTCCAGAAAGAGCAATAAACATGGGGAAAAGGTAGTGAAAATTAATGGTTTCCTTTCTTTTCCATTCTTTTGTCCGCCCCCTAGTGGAGTGCTCATGACCAGGGAACGCTTTAAAGAAAAACATTATTGCAAAGATCTGGAAAAACAAAAACACTGCAGAACAAAATATAATACAAAACACAAAGAGGTCACTCTAGAACAGAAAGGTAACTGGAAAGTTCCTACTTAGTACCTCTGACTAAAAACAAAACTTTATCTATCTAGGTTAACTATTTCCTTGTGCACCTTTGATCACTGCCTTTTAAGGAAAAGCAGATGTCTCTCAGCTGTACCTCCGTATTATGCAGCTTTCTCAACGTATATGAACACAATTCACTACCTGCCAGCTTCTAGGCTGCCAAGATCTGCCCCTTTATTTTTGGTTTTCAGATGTTTTAGAGATAAACAGCTAAAACAAACTCATTTCCATGAAGACAGCTCTGGAAATCTTAGAATTCACTTAAGAGGACTTCAAGGAACAGAAAGAAACCAAGACCCTGAGTTCAGGGCAGCAGGCGTGGTGGTGACTCCTCGGAAAGCACCCTTATCTCCCAGGGATCTTTTCTGTCTCCAGAGCAAGCGGTGTGGGTTTTGTCTATGATCTCATCTTCAGCCCCAGCAGACTCTCCTCTAAGCCCGGTGGTTCATTTTAGACTAGTTTCTCACTAACACGTACAGCCCATGAAATGTGAGGCAGACAGGCAGGACTGCTGACTTGCGTAAACAACCAATCAGGAGGCCTCCACCCCTGTGACTAGTGAGTGACACACATTCGCAGGACAGCCAGCCTGGGTTACACATGGCACTCACGGAACAAAACATTGGAAGGTGATCCCTCAAGGGGAGACAAGGACTGGACACAGATCCTGATCTTAAGTGATCCAGGGTTTCGATTTCTTTCTCAAACAACCAGAGTGCATAACTGCTTGCAAATATTAGAAACAAAATGTTCTCTGGAAGTGTATTTAAGAACACGTAAGACTCTTCTTGTATCAATAGAAATGCTTCTCAGAACTGTCAAAGGATCAAATGAGAGAACCCGTACCAAAAAATTCCGAAATAAAAAATGGGTACCGCAATAAACAGCTCTTACTTGACACTCTTCGGTTTGAAGTGAAGTGTAGGTTTTTACCTAAAGGGTAATCATTTCTGACTCTATCTCACATGGGTCCAGTAGCCACTTAAGATCTTCAGGAGCTTCTGCCCAGAGGAAAGAGTTTAGTAGCCTAAACCAGGGTAGATGATATAATCAGAGGTTCATCTTAATAACCAAACACCGAGGATATAGGAAGACAAAACTTGTACATTTCGGTGCTCAGACTTGGAAATGCTAAGACAGGCGGATGGGATGAGGAACACTGAAATCCATCTTCTTCTGTTCACGTATTGTTTTCCCTTTGAGCAAAATCCTCGGCAGCAGGAAGTACTGAGACAGACAGCTGAAAACTCCTATGTTTGTAATGTTTTTACCCGATGTCTCTGCCATTGCTCAGGACTCTATCAGAAAAACAGATTTCAACAAAGGGCTCCCAAAAGATTTATTCCAGTAATCAAGGGTCACAGGTTGGGAGGAAAGAGGTGGGGGATTTTCCAAGCTCTCTATACTTGGATTAATTTTTATATCTTGTATGTTTTACTGCCAAAATATTTATAGAGGACAAAACAGCTAAAATAATTCACTTTCTTAAAGTTTACTATATTTAGACAATGATATCACCACTCAAGTTTTAAACACGCTAATATGATATAATTCTTAAAGCATGCTTATATGTCTAAGTTCATGTTTTGGAGCCTGTTCAAATTATTCATTAAAATGAGTAACAAAGAACAAAACAATGAAGCAGCAGCTGTTCCATTTGTGGATCTGATTTGCAGCAAGTAGTATATTTATAGTTAAGTATCGCAAACTGGGCTACTCAGGAAAGAATTGTTCCTACTCTCAAATAATTCATTATATTGCAAAAAATCAGTGCAGTGTCACTGAGTAAATAATTAAGTTTATATGCACAGCCTTAACTTTTTCATGTGCTCTGCAATCACACCCATAGCATCAATCACAATTCATAATACTATGCTTTTTTTCTGGTTTGTTGAGCACCTTATCCCTATCATATTACAAGCAACTTAGGGGGCAGAGACTGTTTGACTCAATGCTGTGACCAGCTCCAAGCACACTGGGTGGAAAAAGTAGGGGCTGAATGCAAATATTTACAGTAAAACCTTCTATCAAATTCACACTTGCAGGAGATTAAAACACTAATGGTACAGAACTTAGCGGGTGACACAATTTTCTCCTTCTCTCAGTTCTTTTGATTTCTGAAACAGCGTCTCACTACATAGTCCAGGTTGGCCTTGAACTCTCGAACCCCCTGCTGCAGTCTCCCAAGTGCTGGGATTACAGACCTGGGCCAGTAGGGCCTGGGCTCCTTGTTCCACTCTAAAGAGAAGCATGCTGGTCAGCCTTGGTTTACCCCTCTCGGAGCCACCTCATCCCATCTGGTCTGTGACTCTGTCTGTGTTTACGGAGGGTGGGCCTTATTCTCCTGCTTTCTAGCAGTAGGCAGCTGCAACTGTGACCACAGCACCCCTAGCTGGCCCCTCTTCTACTGTTCCATGCTCGCTGGGCTTGTATACAGTGGTGTTTGTTTGTTGTTTTGTTTTGTTTATTGCTGCTGCTGATACAGTTATTTAGTACACTGCAGATTACAATCACAGCCTTCACACTGAGCTACAACTCCAGCCCTTTTTTTCTTCCTTATTTTGAGACAGGGTTTTGCTAAATGGCCTAAATGCCCAGGCTGGGCTTGAATTTGCAATCCTCTGGCCTCAGCCTCTCAGAGTGCTGGTATTATACGTATGCGCTACCATCCATGAACCACTGTAGAGATTTTTAAATTGGCATTTATTATTTCTTCCTCTGTCCCGCAACTCTGGGAGTATAAAGACTCTTGCCTAAACCAAGCTCAAAGGAGCATAGGGAGTCCCTTTATATTACTGTCTGCATTGGAACCATCTGGGCCTGAATTCAGTTTATCATGAGTAAATTGAAAAAACAGACACCTCACATCTCCAAATAATAAGCTTATACTTGATCTCTCTACCTCCAGACACTGTACTTATCATCTTAAAGTCCTGCCTTGACAGACCATTTCCCCTTTTCTCTCAATGTAGTGATAGCACTAGTTCTAATTTCTCAACCAGGGGAACCCAAGCCACCCATGTAAGCTGTGTTCCTTAGCCTTGAGAGTGCATCTTCTGAGCTTCTGAAGCAAAGAGCTCCATCCTCTCTGTCCATCCTCCACTCCTCCCAATTCCACTGCCTAAATTCTACTGGCAGTAACTACATGTCTACACTGCTGAAGCTGAAATGTGTTCTATGACCACCACAACACTCTTCACCATAAAGGTTGAGTGAAACAGTTTAAAATTAATAAATAGCATGTCCTCTACCATGACCATGGGTGTATTTTCATTGAAGTCTCAGGTAGAGCTAGGATTACATATGAACCACTGCCCATCCAGTGAGAGTCCCTCCCCCTACACCGCTGGATGGAGAATGCTTCTTGGGTCAATTCCAATTGATTCTAATTTTTTTTAACCTCACCAATTGCCTTTATCAGATCTTTGCCTTTTTCCAGGCCTCCCATTACATGTCCAGCTGCACCAATCTTTTCCTTCCCCAGCTCTATTCTATTAGAATCTGATCCCTGATCCTTCTGCACTCAGGAACACAGTCTGACAGGTACATGGCCTTCATTCTGCCAGCCCTCTCATCTTTCTGGGAGGGTCTTCCAGATCCCTACATACACTGTCTACACACTTGCCCTTTTTTTTGGTACTGAGAATCAAACTCCGGACCTTGCACTTGCCAGGCAGGCGCTTGGGCTGCTGAGCTATATCCCCAGCCTCCAGCTTATCCTGCCGGACTCAGGTCCTCAGGATGTATACATGGAAGCCATGTTTTAAAAGAAGGAGCCTAGGATAGTGGTTTAAAATAGTGCTTCGTAGTTCGTATCAATTAGCAACAAACGACAGCAAAAATTAGAAGTTCTTATATTGCCCTCTTAGAAAAAAAGGAGCAACAAAACCTTAAAAACTCTCTCAAATATTTGCGGAGGTTGAGAGTTACAAGGGAAAGCCATAGCTGCCTGGGTTACTCCCATCTAACAATCCTGCTGTTCATTTTTAAACTGGAAAACTAAGAAAACATGGGTTTCATGTTCAAATTCCCTTTTATCCATGTGTTCAACTGTGCATTTGTTAAACAGAAAGCACTCAAAACATTTAAAACATTCTTAGCACAAAGACATTTAAATAATATCAACTGGCAACCTATAAGCACCTGAGGAGGATGTTTTGTCGGGCAACAATGATTAGCCTATAATTGATTTATTCATTCACTCACGCAAAAATATGTACTGAGCACCGACATAGCAGCTGGGGGGACAGTGGTTCGATTAACAAAAACTTACCTATCTTCAACTTAAATTCTAAGGGGCAAGACAAAAATAAGTACAAAAATAGGATTTATTTTAGAATTTCATAATCTCTATGAAGGGAAATCAAGTGGATCTGGAAGTACTAACCTTACTGAAACAATTCCAAGGATGTGGGAAACTACTGTAAGGCGGTCGGTCATACAATGTGCACTGAGCCACCCCAGCCCTTAACACAGTCCCTCCGGGCAATGACAATTAGCCAGCTCTTAGGAGCAGATCCTGGGAGCCGGACAGGCTTAAAAGCTCTGCAAGTTCATCCTCCAATGTCTCCATCAGCTAATAAGATGAGGTAATCAATGTGCGGCTTTCCCATGTAATCACACAGCCATCACCCCAGTCCCCAGACAGCGTCAGATACCCCATCCCTGAACGCTCACCACTGCAGCCCCATATGCATCAACAGAACACAGCCAAGACAAAAAAGCAGGAAAAGGTGAATGGACTATGCTTCATCTAATGTTTTAGAAATTGTTGTCTGTATTTTGCAAGTAACTACATTTATTCTTCCCTCATTTGGAAGTACAAGTAAACAAGGATCACAGAAGACAAAAGGACTGTATTTAGAAACTACTCAAATGTTTAACAGCAGTTGAGGCAAGAACACAAAGGTAGTGGAACTGCTGAACTTAAAAAATAAATATACAAAAACATGATTTTATATATGTTTGTATGTGTGTGAGAACACAGTGTATATATATGTTCAGTCAACATTACTTGGCTTGATGCTGAAAATCTTATTCCTACAATGGAAAATAATCAAATAAAAGAGCTAACACGCTGCCCTGGAACAAGAGCAACTAAACTGGACACAGAGGACAGCTGAGGTAGATTCCCAAAGGAAAAGGGGACGGCAGAGTTGGGCAGCCTCCTTTTTGGATAGGAATCTTTCTCCTTTTCTACCAATGAGCTCTGTATTTCTGTTTCTCTCTAACATTATCTTCTCTTCCACATCTCTTGTTTCCACTCCACTTATTCTCTTAACTTAAAATAGAGTCAATGACAAACTTATGTGTATGTTTTTTTTTTAAGGACCATTTAACAAATGAGGTCTATCCTTAAGTAGCTATGGTTATATTTCTTCTTATGATTTCAAGCATATTTTTACATTTGATTAAGAACCTATACTAACTTTTCTTTCTTTCTTTCTTTCTTTCTTTCTTTCTTTCTTTCTTTCTTTCTGTTGTTTGTTTGTTTTGTGGTAAAGCAAGCACCATTAAAAAAGAGAATGATCCTTCATGCTTGATGCAGAAATCAGAAAACAGTCTTTGATAACTTAAATATTGACCACTTGAAAGCAAGAACTAGTTTAGATGATCTTTCAAGATTTTTCTACCATAACAATGAAAATTGCTAACATTTACTGAGTACTCAAGTATGAGGCACTGCTCCAAGCACTTCATACATTAACTGAATCCTGATCACATCCCTATGACATAGGGTGTAATTATTCCCATTACAGAAGATAAGAAGACACAGATTAAGTAACTTGCGCAAGTCATACAAAGGGTAAAGCCAGCAACTAAATCCCAGCAGTTCAGCAGGCTGAGGCAGGAAACGACCCATGAGCTCAAAGACAGCCTGAACTACGGAGGGAGACCCTGTCTTAAAAAAAAAAAAAAAAAGCAAAACTGACAAGAAAATGGAAATATCAAAATCAACATTCAATGAATTGTGGGTGGTTTGTAGATATAGACAGCCCATAGAGAACAACCAGATACAATTATCACTAATGGAAAGTAATAAAAAGAAAATCTTAGCAGGGTCAACAGCCTTACAATTAAACTTTCACAATTAAAAACTCAGGACATGCTTCTTCTTCATCTGTTGGACTCATTCAGTCTATGGTAATCAGCTCACTGATACATTAACAGCTCTGCATACTGAAGAAACACCTTTCTCTCCAAAGTCTTATAAATATTAATTCATTGTTGCATTATCAAAATTTGCATCACCTTCAATGTCAGAAACAAAAGAAAAGTAGCACACTGTTTACTGCCTCAAGATCCCTGAGGAATTTGAAAAGCATAAGAATGTGATCATTAACCTATATTCTTCCTGGTTGTCTGGCAGGGACCGATCACATAAATTAAAACCTTCATCACCATTTACCATCTTCTTCAGAGAGCAACACTGACTGAGTTTCCATAGTCTCCGTATGTTTCACCCCAACTGTCTTTGGAAAATCAAAATCTATTTCAGCAACGCAGAAATTATTTTAATACATGCAACTAGAAAGCTGGAATTTAAGCAGCTTATCTTAGCTTTTGACCCTACCATGACAACTATATCTACAAATCCCATCTTTTAGAAGTTGCTCCTTAAAAGTAAGCGTGTAGACAAAATTTGGTTCAAAGTGTAGGCTGTTCATTATTTTTGCAATCATAATGGGGGAAAAGTAAAAACTGAGAAACTGACACATTTCTCCTTTCTTCCCTATTAACTTGAGTCCATCTGTTTAAAGTAACTGTAGTTATTTTCAGCAGTTGAACAGTAGGATACTTTTAAAAACACAAGCAGATGCCTTCTTTAAAGATTATTCCGTTATCAAACACACGAGCATTACTTTTATACAAAAGTGCCCAGTGAATGCTACTTGGCAAACCCAAAATTGTGGACTTTTAAAAAATACTATGCAGCAACTCAAGGCATCAGTTTACTTCTTTCAATTGTTTTTTAGCAATTGCTAAGCACACATACACACACACACACACACACACACACACACACACACACAAGGAACTTGAAGTTTTGCAAGTATTTAACTATATTTGCTGTAACATTAGATCTTTACTCAAACTTGACTGTCTTTAAGAATTTGCCCATTTCTTCTGCTCCGAAAAGTTACTTACCTTGTAGTTAATTCTTACCTGAAGTGCTTTTCTTTTAAATACAGAAACTCAGGTATTTTATCTGTGCTGTTGGTTGGTGACATTTACAAATCAGTGATAATCTTACTGAACATGTATGCATTTTTCTTTTTCTTATGCAGAACAACCTGTGCAGCTCTCCTCCTCTCTACCTTCTTTTTTAAGTAACATCATTGCTCCCCAAAAAAGATAGTGTTTAGAAGTTGGTGTACTCTGTCCTTGCCAGGCCAGGTAAGGGGTTTAATTTACAGAGCAGTCCTTTCTTTTCTTTATTGAAATAAAGGGATTTTTTTGGATTTGGTTTGGTTCTTTTGAGACAGGGTCTCGTTAGGCAATTCAGCCTGGCTTCGAACTCACTAGGTAGCCTAGTCTGGCCTCAAACTCACAGCAGATCCTCCTGCTTCAGCCTCTCAACTGCTAGGATTACAGGCGTATGCCATCACGCCTGGTCCTAAAAGTTTTATTTTTTAGAAGGAGGTGATCCCCACCTGGAAACCAGTGCCATGTGTGGGCCACTGCCAGAATGGGGGCAGCCAGACCCAAGCCTCTCTCCATGAGTCTGCACCTCACAGATGGTAGCTGGAGAGAACCAGGTCTCACCAGGAGGTGGTCCCTACCTATAAACCACATCATTTTCATTGTTTTGTTGGGCTGGGTTTTATTCTCTTTTGTTTTGTTTGATAATGTTAAATCTGATGACAGAAGCAGCTATTTAAAAGATAGCAAGACATATTATATCTCCTTGTGCTAAGTTGGTGTTCATGGTGTACTACTTATGGCTGTAGCCATTTGGGATTTACTATTGGCTTGTTTTGAAGTCCTTTATTGCATTTACTGCTTTGTTTTTATTGGTTCTATTATATTCTATTCTGTTCTGCTTGATTTTTACTGTGTCCGAAAGTATCTGCAGCTATTTTGAAGACAACAAAAGGCATTATGGTAACTATTGTTGATTTTGTAAGGGTGTGAAGTCCTGTGTCACTTATATTGGTTTATTTCGATTGGTTTTATTCTATTTTATTTTCCTTGGTTTTATTCTCTTTAAAATAAATTAATTTTTTTAAAAAATTATTGTGTTAACTGCACACATTTCTGGGCATAGGGTATTATTTCCAATACTCTATTGACATGTTCAGAGTTATTAATGTTTCCCTCTCCTTGTCCTAAGTTGGTGTTCAAGGCTGTACTACTCAATGGGTAAGAGATGCAATCAACCTAGATGCCTATCAATGAATGAATGGTACCTTAGCCAGCTTTTCATCACTCTGACCAAATGGCTGACATAAACAGATTAAAAGCTTATTTTGGCTCACAGTGTCAGGTTTGAGCCCATGGTTGCCTAGGTCCAGGACAAAAACACTAGGACAGAAGGGCATGGAAGAGGAAAACTGCTCAACTCACGACAGCCAAAGAGAGATTGACAGAGACAGAGACAGGGAGCAACACAGCAAGTTCTGACTCTGCACATGGACTCTGAAGTGCTGGCAGATGGAAGAAGAACATGGAAGGTACCTGGGTCCCTAAAATTCTGCAAGGAGCATGACTCCTGCTAGAGAGAGAGAGAGGGAGGGAGAGACAGACAGACAGAGAGACAGACACAGAGGGAGACAGGGACAGGTGGAGCAATGGACAGGACACACCCTTATTTAAACTCATGTCTCCAGTGATCTAACTCTTCAGTTGGGCCTTCCTCCCAGTACTCCCTTCTGTTATAAACTCATTAATGGATGGATCCACTGATAGTACTCTCATGACCCCATCACCTTCTGAAAGTCCCACCTACTACACATGAATGTTCTGGGGGATATTTTTGATTCAAACCATAACCAATGGATAAAGAAAATGTGGTCAATATACATGGTAGAATATTATTCAACCATAAAGAGAATGATCTACCACCGCACAAAATGGGCAGAACTGGAGGACATCACGGTAAGTAAAACAATCCAGACACCAAAGACAAGTACTGCATGTTCTCTCTTATACGTGGACATTAAAAAATCAACTAAAATGAATAATACTGCACACTAGAGGCAGATGGACAGGGAGTGGAGTAGTGGTAGACTGGATAACTAACTGGTCCTTCTGTGAGACAGACATGTAAGTTCTACAAGAAAGGAAAGAGGAGTGAAGGAGTAAAAATGATTTATGCTATAGTGTGTACAAATCTGCCAATATAAAACCCTTTAACCTATAAAGATATAGTAAATCTGGTGTTCTACAAAACAGTGAGGTGACTATAGTCCACAATAACCTATTAAACGTTTCGTAATAACAGGAGAGGAGTTGCAAGTCTCCAAACAGAGTCATGAGAAGCAGACTTTCCTGTCTGCCGGAGCAGCTGGCTGAGGGCAAGGAAGAACACTGCCAATCTGGAACCACTCCATGCAGCGCCCTCCCATGCTGTCTGTTGCTTTTTACTCATCTTTTCCTTTCTCTCTGAGGATTACCTGGATTTTAGGACTGACACTTAAAGGATGCTCCCTCCCCCCAAACTATCTGACACCTTATAGGAGACTCAAGTTCCGTGCTCCAACAATTCTTCGCTTCCTTTTCCCCCACAGCAAGGATGCTTAACTCCTCATCTGAAATATTATTTTTAACAAGCAATAGTGACATTTATTAAGCACCTCGGTGTAGGACATTCATTGCTCACCGAAATCTGTTCTTTCATTCTTTCAGTGAATGAACTGTAACTGGGTACATGGTCATGCAACCAGAAAGGACACTTCTCAGCCTCTCTGGCAGCCAAGTCATGGGATTTGGAAGGCTCCCAATGAAAGTGAGTGGCAGTTTTCTGGCCTATAGACACTGAGCATGTGGCCCCACACCCTTCCCTCTCTTTTCCAGCTGGGACACAGTGAAGCTTGGGGACCTAGCTTTGACTACATCCATGGACCCTGGGATAAAGAGAGATGGAGTAACACTCCATCAGGAACCTGGGTCCCTAAAATTCTGCATGGAAGATGACTGTTCTAGACGTCTGTGGTGCTTGTCTTGTTATAAGAACAATACATTTAATTACATGTCCTTTGACTGATTATATTTTGCAATCTCTTTGTTTCAGCAGCGTTATCACAGCTGGTATACACATTTCCTACATATAGCTCTGGTTTCAGTGCTTTGCTTGAATTATCTCATTCATGAGTCTCTGAGAAAGAACTGAAGAAAGAAAGAAAGAAAGAAAGAAAGAAAGAAAGAAAGAAAGAACAAACTGTTGCTACTCAAAAGGTGGAGTCACTGTTTTTCTAAGGACAAAAGATAAAGAAGGAGGGTGGGTCTGTATGGTACAAAGGTTAAACAATCAGCCACTACAGAAGAAGCCTATTTGTTCAAATTATTTCACTTTCATTGAGACTTCTTTTTTTGTCCCACAGTATCCCTTACACACCTGAAGCAGAAACATTATGCTCAAAATTCAGGTATAGAAATTGTATTTGCTTTGCTCACAAATACCTTTAATCCACTGTTAGCTGAAGACTTGAACTGTGTGTAAAACAAAAACACTGAAAGAATCAGACAGCGGACAGCATAACAAGAGACAGTTTCTAGGCAGAACTTTCCACTCCATTTCTAAAACTCTACGATGCTCCTCACAGGCTATCTCTGAATCCTATTTTAACACTGTGAGATAAAAAGACTATTAATTCAAAATGAACTTGCTCTGGCTGTGTTTGATATTATTTATTATGAAAGAGCCCATGAAACACTGTTACACAACACTGGGATTTTCCCAGTAATACAAGGCCACACACCTCCACTTCTCCCAAACTTTTAAAAGCAGGAAAGGTGCCAGGGGGTTATGAATTAGAGGAGGCAGACAGAGTAAAGGGAGAAAAGGGATTGGAAGATAAGCACCTTTTGTCATTACGCCTTAAAAAATCATTTTGCTTAAGAATCCTTTCAAGTTCCAGAAAGCTTATTTATTCATTGAACAAATATGTACTGAGCATTTACCGTCCACTGAGTACCCTGCCAGACACTGCACAGAGAACAGGTAGAGAAAGTGACTTAAAGGCAAAGACACAGCAGAAACTTCCATACAATGGTAATGTATTTTGTTTTGTTTTATTTTGTTTCCTAACTTAAACCGCAGAAGAGCTCCAGGATGGTCTTATTCTTTAGCAATCTCAAAATGCACAAAACTACAAGAAAAGAGGCTCCCTTCGCTTTCTTTCCTTCCTGTCAAACACCCCAATTATCACCATGGCATTTACACCTTGTATCCACTACTGAACTCACAGGGAAGTCCCACTACTAGACAGAGGAGGTATCTTTCCCAGGATGCCTTGCAGAAGTCTGAATATGCATGGAAAATGCACACTTACCCATCTGCTTCCCGACACTGTCGCCAGACTCACTAGGTTTTAATTAACAGGAGATGAGTGAACAACTCGAGTTCTTTGCCAGCATAAGAAAATATTTCATTATTTATATTGGTTTCCTCATTCTGTGCTTGGTTAAAAAATCAGAGGAGGGAAAAAACGGTTAGCACCCTATAGGGTAAATTATTTCTATAAAAAATAAAAGCTCTTACACTTGGTTACTGACTGTGGAAAGACAAAGCTGTCAAAATATTACCCTCTGTGGGTATAATATACTCAGGTTATGTTCCTGGAAGCCTGGTGCAGAAAATGCACCGTTCCTCCACTGAGGAGTGGGCTGGCAGTTTTTCTGCAGGAGTCTCTCAGAAGGGGCTCTGCCCACGCATCCCACTGTATGCATCACAAAAGCTCACTCTGATTTCTGGTTCATTTGTGGCTTTCAGGGAAATGCTTAAAACTTTCAAATAAGAGCTCATTCAAATATTTTTTGGGGTCTCAAGAAAAAGTTTTAAACTGTAGTTTTCTTTCACTAAAAACTACCTAAAATTCACTCTGGGATATTAAGATCTCAACTGGCACTCATTTTCAACATGCTTATAAGAGTTTTATTTTTACCTGGAGTTAAATTTTTCATGTATAATAAGAGTAAATTTTGGTAAGGGGTAGCAATTTGTTGCTGGCTCTGTTTGTAGACAGCATCATTACTGCACTTATCAGTAAGATAATCGCTAGACACTTACTAGGTGAAAGTAATACTGCCTAGTGTGTCAGATCTGCACCTAACCTCAGATCTAGTCTCTACAAAACTAGCAATAATCACACACATGAGCGATTTAAACAGGGCACTATAAGCAGTCAAGAAGGGAAAACTCACCCTTAGGACTGGGGAGATGCCCATGTGAAGTCAGAACTCTCCTGTGTCGTCACATGAGCTAGAGTCCCAGGTCCTCAGAGCCTTTAGACAGAGTAAGGCAGAGGACACACAATAAAGAACAAACACATGGACAGAGCAAAGCCCAGAGAGGGCATGGCATGCTTCTACCAAGCTGGACTCTAGAGTATGGTTAGAAAGAACACATGACAGGAAATGAAGACTGGGTCCAAGAAACGGGAGGACCGGAAGTGACAAACTAAGGAGTTTGGCCTTTACCACGCAGGTAACCAGGTACAAGAACTTGCTGGAAATTCTTTAACATAAGAGCCACACATACAGGAAGTGACTCTGGAGGATGCTGAGTCTCCAGGAGGGAGGTGAGAAAGAAACTATGAGTAGAGAGGAGCCAATCTACATTCTGCCCATGAAGCAAGAGTCAATGCACGATAGTAAGCAATCTTTCACATATTCTCCCTTTACTTCAATCAGGTTACTTCTTGGCTGGCTTCTTAAATCTGTCCCTGATCATTACTTCTCCAACAGTCACTTGCTCACCAACTGCCTGTGCCCAGGGGGATGGTAGTTCCTCATAAGTACAAAGTCCTAACTCTGCCTTTTCTGCTTACTATGTCCTAAACAATCACACTGATTATACGTTGTTTCCCTAGTGTTTACTTCCCTTTTTACTATAGTAGAGGTCAGCAAACTTCTGCTATAGTCAGACAACAAATAACTTTGGGCTTTTCAGCAAACAGTCTCTGTAACAACTACTTAATTTTCACTGAAACATGAAAGTAGACACAGATATTCATAAACCAACAGACACAGCTCTGTTGCAATATAATATTATTTACAGATACAGATAGCAAGCTGATAGATGTTCACACTACTATTTCTTCATTCTTTTTCTGTAGTAAGTGAAGATTTAGTAGGCTGTATGGTTTAAAAAAGGACATTTTTCCATGCCTCTCTTGCAGCTAGATGGGCTCCTGTGACTGTTTTGGTCAACTGGATGTGAGTGAAATTGATTCATACAACTTCTTGATTATCATTCTCTGGGCTGAAATGAAATTGTGGAGAAACATCTTTAACTGTGGAGAAACTTCTCTGATGCTAATGATGGCTGCAGCATTCAGTATGGCAGAGAAACAAGCCGGAAGGAATTTGTCTGTTGAGATAATACCACATCAATTATGGAACAGTATGGATCACATGGACTCCTCTGATAAAGACAAAACGTACTAAAACCTTTGTGTTTGTTTAAGTCACTGAACTTTAGGTATCTTAAAGACTTTGCAGTTTCAAAGTTCAGTTCATGGTACAAAGCTACAATTAATTTAGAAAGGAAAAAAATTTTGTTTCAGGACTACAGAACCCTAATGATAAATCATAAACCCACACAGTGGCGTCAGATGATTTAGCACAGATCTACCATTATCACAGTAACTAATATCTAGTAAAGGCTTATCCTGTGCTACACACTTATACAAGCTCTTGCTTGTCTTGAAAGCAATTGTTAATCTGGTCACTCTGACAGATGAAGTTCAGAGAGGTGATGAAATATGAGCAAAGTAACTGCACATACATACAAATTCAGGACCATATGACTCTTAAACACATTCTTTCCCCAAATCAATTCCCTTGTGTCAATTCCAATCCACAGTCATGGCACTAATCAAATCTAGGGTACTATTTAGAGATGGCTCTAGGTTTCAGTTTTCAAATGAAAACTGCCAATAAGATCCACTCAGTGATTGATGGCTTTAGTTTAATTACTAGCCCCCTTTAAGAGCCAAGTAAACCAATGATATGAGGTTAAATGACTTGCCCAGATTCCTCTGAAAGATTCTGAGAATGCCATTAAAGTGGATCTCATCAGACAGCCCAGGTGGCTGTCAGGCAGTCCCTGCCAGTGTCATCCTGTCCTCTTCCACTGCCCATTAGAAGTAACAGCATGAAGCCTTTACAACACCATGCTCAGCAGAGCCTGCACAAGCAGTGGTAAAATTCACCAGCAAAAGGGAAGAGCTTTTCTCTCCAGGAAATTGGGATTGTCGACATTTGCTGTTGCCCTTCGTCTGTTGCACATAGCATCTATCTCTGCAGGGCTTGGCACCCTTCATGGGTACCATCTGGTTCCATTTCCATGGCTGCCTTGGCTTTTCTTGTCCTGCAAAGCCTAGAGGCCCATGGAAAGTCACGTTTACCCCAAAATTAAAGTGGAGCCAATGACGCCAACTGATCCTGGTAAAGGAATCCAAACTGCAAAAAACTTTAATCTTGTTTCAAAATTTAAGGGGAAGGATTCTTTCAAAATTAGCCTGTTACTTTTTAATGGGATAAAAATTGATTTTTTGAAAACTTCACCAACTTAACAGCTATGAAAAAGTCAATTAAAAATTATTAAAATTAGCTGTTGCTACACAAGATATAAAGTGTTTGTTTTGTTACAGAAATGAGACAAAGCAAAAATAAATCTATCTTGAGTAAAGCATAAAATCTGCATGTTCTGTATTATTCTTTTAAGTTAATTACTTGTAAAATTAGGAGAGGAGACATCCCTGAAATAGGCGTTTTTACTTTAGTAAGTATCTTTGTTTAACTTTTTCTAGGGCAAAACTGTAACAGACACAAGACTATGCAGCTATTTAAAAGTCTTTCAAAGAATATTTGGGGCTATGGAAAATCTGCTCACATATATTATAAAAAAGTAAGTTTCAGAACAGTCTAATAGAAAAGAAAAATTTGTTGAAGTAAATACTTCAACATTTCAACAGCAATTTTCCCTTGTACAATAAAAATTTTTTTCTTTAGATTTGAAAAATTTTTATATCACAACAATATATATTTTTATTTTGGTGGTGCTGAGGACTGAACCCAAAGCCTCACACACACTAGACAAGCATTGTACCACTGAGCTACTCCTCCAGTCCCAGTACATCTTTTTAAAAGAATGAAGAATAAAGAATATCAGGGCACTAACAGCAGAACTGCCTCCTTTCACTGTGTTCTGTAAGAGGATGCAGAATGTGGCTTTGGGCGTAAATCAAACTAATCTACATCTGAATCATATACAGAAATCCCAGATGCACTTCTGATATTAACAGCACACAAAGTTTCAACAATCTGATGGTTTTGGAAAGATCAGAGGCAGAGGGTACCATAACATATCAAAAGGCAGTCTCTCTGGAGAAGGGGTCCAGACTCATTACCATACAGAGCTATTATCTACATTTATCTCCACTAAATTGACAATTCAAATGGACAGAGGAGTGCGTCTAGCACTCAAACACCTGTGACACATCATTATGACAGAATAATAATTCTAGGAATTATGGTTCATGATCACTGCTTTTAAATTGAGTAAACAGCAAAAAAAAAAAAAAAACCCAACTATGATATTAAATACACGTATATCACAATTTAGTAGCACTAGAATCAAATAGAAATCAGTTTTAATTTCACAATGGGTGACTCTAAAATTGCAGCAAACTCCCACAATTTGAAAACAAGAGTCAGAATAAAGTTTAAATCTGGAGAATGTTATCTTCTCTTCCCCATTCACCCTTACCCATCATGAGGCAAAACAGGGCTTGAGGCCACATATTTATTTGGAGATACAGGGGAAAAAAAATCTGCACTCCTCAAGCTAACAAAACACTGCTCTGCGTTCACTCAAAGGGTCATATGATCCTCAAACGCTCTTTCTCAGACCCTATCTTTCCCTGACAAACAATATCTTCTTTCATGAAGCCAACTGATCATCAAAACAGCCTCAGCTTTAGCTCCTGTGCTTTTTAAATGATGGAACCTCTTCAGAGAGCAAAACAGGACTTGGAAAGGCACAGTTCAGGAAAAAGAGAAGGTAGGGAGTTTCAGGAAAATGCCTGATAAAATTCCACTTCTTTTTCCAAAAGAATAACACAGTTTCCCAAGCCCCACATATAAAAAAGTAGAGCAGAAAATAAAAGTGTGTTCTATTCCTGAACCAAACACACTTTCATGTGCTGTTTCAATGAACACTTTGTAACATCATTTTATCTACAAAAAAAAAAAATAGACTAAATAATCCCCTACAAATAATCTTTGTAGGACCTAAAGAAATAGCAGGTCCACTGAGAAATTCTACCTGCCTTAATCAACTGACAAGATATTAATCAACTGATGAGACTTTCAACAATGCAACAATGGAAAAAGATGCATAACAAAACAGCATGAATCTGTCTAACCAGAAAATAAACAACGTGAGAGCCCAGCAGGATAGTAACTAGATGATTAAGAGAAAAAAACATCACTAAGCTACTGAATAGGGTCTGATCTATTCACCTAAGTATGACGAAGAAAACAAACACACCTTTCCTGTGGGCTGCCTACAGAGGCAGCGTCCCAGTCCCTCTGGCTTCCACCATCCTGTTTCTGACCAGATCCTAGGAAAGTAATGTTCGACCTCGGTGAGGCTGCCTGGCCTGCACCCAAGGCGGTGACTTCAACCTCTCCACATTAATAACAAAAGCAAACCCAGCGAATGAGTGGTGGGGTGGGGAGATGCAAGAGATAAAAGACTCAGAGCACAGCTATCTCCTCTTAAAGCAGTGAGCCAAGCACTGCTCAGGAGCAAGAGCTGTGCACTGAAGCACTGGTGTCTTTGGAAAGCCACCCCATGCAATGTTAAAAAGCAAAAGCAAGAAACAGTCTGCAGAGAACTCTGACGCCAAACAATCCTCATTGAAATGGACTGCAGCAGTCAAGGTGCTCTGGATGCCAAGGACTGTTCTCAGCACCTCATATAACTAAGGCGGCCAGACTGCCAGCAGCCCCTGGAGGGAAAAGCTGCTGGCCTCAGTTTGCAAATCAGAAAACAGGTAATAACACAGTCAGAGACTCTTCACAATCAGACCTGGTTGACTTGTATGTAAGCTGCTGGCTTCAGAAGCCAAGGGCTCCCTGTCCCACACTGAGTACAGCTATATCCACAACCCCACACCTCAAAGGGTCTCAGATACTACAACTCCCACAGCCACGGTTACCGGCAAGACACTAACTTTCATGAAGTACCTATTCTGTGTTGGCCTCTTTGGAAACAATAAATGCTTCAGTCTGTCATGTGATATAAACGTTATTAAGATTATTCCCATGTGACAGATGAAAGATACATCTTGAGGGGGTAGGTCCCTTGCGTAACGCTAGTCAGAGATACTGCTGGTATTTGAACCTATGTGGAGGGCCATGTTCCTGCCACAGGTAACTGTCCCATCCTCCTCAGTGACAGGCTCATCCTGCAAGCTGTAACTTATCCAACAGCCAGAGATGATCGCTCATATTTTCAGTGATTGTTTTATAAACAAATGCAACTTGTACTACTGAGAGGACCATGGGGAGGGAAGGAAATTCAAACACAACAGCAACAAAGCTCTCAAACCATAGAAAACTCCCCCAGTTAGGTAAGAGAAAACGTAGCTGGTGCAGATACATTCAATCCTGGTGCAGAGAACTATGGACTTGAAGTATACAGTACTGTGTATTTCTGATGTAAGTACACTAAATGTGCAATTCATTTTATATTTTTAATGTATTGGAGAAACTATTAAGAATTCTGGGGTTAAATTCCTTTGTAGAGTCAAAAGTTGTTTTATAATAATCATCTTCTAACTTCTTTTCTTAGTCTGTGAGTTTTCAAAAGAAGTTATATTCTACTTTAGGTGGACCTCCCACAGTATGTAATAATCCAAATTATTTTACACAAGCTTGGGGTGGAGTCTTGCATTAAGATGGAAGAGTCAGACTAGTTCTAGGTTTTCTTCTAGCCTGTGGTTCTATGAATTGTACCACTGCTTATCATAGTGTACAAATTAATATGTGTTTACAGCCTGGCTAAGAGGATCTTGAAATAAAACAACTAGCAGAGACCAAACGGTTGATTATTAAAATAGTGGAATAGGATTGTGACTCACACAAAGTGCAGATAAAAGGATCTCAAGGTTCAATCTTCTCATTTTATGAAGAAGAAAGTGAGGCCCAGGAGTTCAGTGATCTTTTCTGAGTCTTAAGAGTCAGTGGAAGAAACAGCACCAGAACCCAGTATGCTAACGCCCAGTTCAGTGCATTACTGGTAAGAAACAGACGCCCTCAAATTCTGTCATGTAACACCGTCAGCTCCCAGAGAAGGAATCGTGTCATAGGTCTTGTTTCCACAACTTCTAGGAACTGCCCTGCTCAGGAATTACTGACTCCCTCTGTGGCAGGAGGAAAAGCTCAGAGGTTGCATAGTAGGCGACCTCCAATTTCTTTTCTAGTTTCGATAGTCAAGGGTCTCGGCAAATGCTTCTAACAAGGGAAGGAGGAGGTGACCAGACCCGGATGTGCGGTCTTCAGGATGTCCTCTGAACCCACTCAGGACTGCCAGATAGGACACACTGAAAGCAGTTACCTTACCCAGCGCAAGACTCCTCAGTCCAAAACCAAAAAAAAAAAAAAAATCTCACTTCCTGATCTCCAAATTCTCTTCCACCTGTACATGTTTATTATTCTGTCTGTTCCTTCAGTTTTATAACTTTGATATGAATTTTTTTTGGACATGAACAGTTTTATTTTTCATCTTTTTGAGACAGAGTTTCAATATGCAGTTTAGGCTGGCCTTGAACTCAAAGCGATCCTCCTGCCTCAGTTTCCCAAGTGCTAGGATCACAGGCATGTGCCACCACACCCGGCAAAAATTACTACTTTAATAAAATCTTCTTGATTTAACTTTGGTGGATTGCATGGAAATAGCCTGCCCCCGCCCCGCCCTCCCATTCTCCACCCCAGAGAATAAGGCAGAGAAGGGAGCAGCTCTGGTCTGCAATGTCCAATGGGTCCCCCCACATATCCCTAACTCTAGTGTTACTGGTAGAGCTGCTCAGGTTTGGGGAATTAGGACCTGAGCATTCTTTGTTTTACTATTGGCACCAGGAATCAAGGCTAGATCAGTAACATGGAAACACCGTGTGGAGGCCATGGCCCCTCAGGAGAGGCTGCATGTTTGGTTTCTGATGAGACCTTGAGCAGAAGAGCCAGTCAACTGCAAGGGTGGGAGTGGGAACTGGTCTGAGTCCAGAGGCACAAACAAAGTCAGAGATAGGCCAGGCCTCAGGGAGAGAGTCCCCATGCGTAACCTGAAACTGGAGGTGACTGACAGACACTCAGACAAGGACAGAACAGGGGAGATTCAGAAAAGATGGGAAAAAAAAAGAGAGAGAGAGAGAGAGGCATACAAAGAAACAGATTACTTTGGAAACTCCGGTCTACTGCTTTCCAGAAAGCTAATGTTTCTGTGATCCATGTGGTTTAAAATATCATGGATTTGTTATATTTGTAAGCTATGTGGCACTTTACTAACTGTTGTTAAGCGTGAAGAGCTTTGCTAGGAATGCACAAGCGTCAAGGGAGAATGGCCTGGACACAGGATTTTTCATACTGAAGAAAACCAAACGGACACTGTATTTGTATAGGACTTTATGTTATAAATCACTTTCCTGCATATATTCTGCTCTGATCTCTGTAACAACTCCCACGACCTTTGAAGATACTGAGGCTCAATAAACTGAGCGTTTACAGTTAGTCATTGTGGTGCTCGGCTGTAAGCACTAACACTTTGGAAGGCTGAGGCAGGAGAATCACAAGTTCAAGCCTAACCTAGGGAATTTAGCAACCTAGAAAGAGCCTGTCTCAAAATAAAACATTTTAAAAAGTGCTGAGGTTACAGGTCAGTGCAAAGGCCTTGGATTCAAGCCCTAGTACCACCGCCACTAAAAAGAAAAAAAGAAGCTGATTTACTTGGCCATACTTGGAACTGCATTACTAAGTAGGACATCTTCAAGCCTGTTGGGGAGTTCTTCCACCATACCACTAAGTGTCTTTAAAACTTTTTTTTTCCTCTGGAATCACCTTTTAAGAGAACTGAAATTTATTCTTTAATTCTTAAAAATCTTCTATTTTAACTCCAGGTATTTAATCTAAATTGTTTCTATTTGAACTCCAGGTATTTAACCTGAGTTGCAGGTTAAATACCATTAAGTAACAATGTGTTGATATTTGCTCTGTATCACTGCCCCTTGCTGCAAAGCATGTTAGTATCCGACACACTGAATCATCTTTGAGGGCCAGTCTGGAAGCTTTACACCACATATACTAAACTGTTGCCTCTAGGAGAAGCTCTGTTCCAAGCTCCAACCATACAACTTAAAGGGGATCGTTTCAAACACAGGAACATAGCTGAAAACTTTCACCATTACACACCCAAGAATGTCTTCTCCACTTTTCTTTTTCATTTCACATAAACATATACAGACATACACAGAGCCTATTTTCACAGAGCAGCACGTACAGCATGCAAAACTAAGCATTTCAATGTAACAGAAGAAATGTCATAAAACTCCCGCATATTATGAAGATGGACTACATTTAAAAAAAAAAAAAAAAAAAAGTAGGAAAGTCCCCCTGGCCTCAAGGTTGTGCCAAGACATCTGACATCCTCGTGTCTTCCAGGACTCCAGGATTACTCAGCTCCGAAATCATTTTCAAGAAAAATCAACTTAATGTTGCAAGGTTTCAAAAAACGACTTCTTGCCACCATAATTTACATCTTGAGAGTATCCAAAAGATCTGTGCTAAGGAAAATATCTCCTTGCTAAGGGACTTCAAATATTGAAAACATTCAGGTTTTCAGTTATTAATTTTCAACAAATCACAAGCCTTTGTGGTTGACAGTTTGTTCATTGAGAATTACATCAGTTTAATACTTAAGAAATAGCTTATAAAAAAGGCAAATCAAACATAGTTGTACCAGTGTCTACTAACGTGTCCAGAATATTACAGTAAGTTCAATTCAGAAATTCTCCTGATGCTATTAACCTAACTTACTAAAAACAGATTTATCTACAACTCTAGATACATTTTTGTTGTTATATAAGTTCAGATATGCCTGGATAAGGCATACACAAAACCAAACAAAACAAGAACTCTCCAACTAACTCTAAATACAGTATTCCGCTTTTCACCAAAAGTCATGGGGAAAAGAAAAAACTCGTCAGATATTACCCTACCTCAAACAGCAGATATCATGTGGTCCCAGTGGCTCAGTACCCTGCCATTTTCTCTTGAAAACACAGACTAAGAACGATAGGGATCAAAGCAAAAAGGACTTCTACGCATGAGAAAGTCTGAATTGCCTAATTTCTGTGACAAAGCGTCTCAGTCAGCTGGTCCTCTATAATTTTTGATGAAGCACAACATAAACCTGTTTAAAGCTATTTTTAATCAAAAGGTACAAATTGTGAGAACCAAGTTCTCTTGGTTATTGAGCTAAGTCTTAAAATAACCACAACCAGCTAATATTTAATTTGGTGTCCTTACTTTCCTGTGAGAAATCTTAGTAAGTTACAAAGTACCTTTCCTTATGAAACCTAACGATAGCAGAAACACCAGCTATTTCTCCATCATCATTATATCTACTTTCTAACTATAATAAGCAAGTCTTTTTTTAAGCAGGCAAATTATCATTTGCTTTAAATAGCCTTTTCTCTTGAGGCATGTACTTAAAATAGGCTAACATGATGCCCATACCACTGCGCCGGGCTGGGCCAGGAATCTAGTCACATTCCAGTGAGTTGGCTTTATTTTTGTGAATCTGAAAAATGCTCACTATACATCTTAAATTCATTTATAGTAGCACTGGACATAAATTTTTCTGGGCTGTTAATCGTGGCCCTCTTGCATATCTATGTGTATAAATTTACACTTTCGTTTAGTTAACTTGAAAGTAGGCACAGAGGCTGGGGATTTAGCTCAACGGCATAAGCGCCTGCCTTGCAAGCAGGCAGTCGTGAGTTCGATCCCTGGTACTGATAAAAAAAAGAAAAAAAGAAAATAGGCACAGGTTCATGATCTGTAAGCAAACTAAAACAAATAACCCTGCAGTCTCAAAGCAGTATGACCTCACAGATTTGTGTTTTTTTCTAATTCCCCAGATCAGTTTCCTAATGGAATATAAGGAATATAATGCCATGTGCTGGGCAGGGGCTAGGGAGAGAGGAGTATTGCAGAAGGCAAGGCGCTAGATGAGACCTAATTCCCTCCCAGAAAGCTAAATTTCTGTCACTCGCTGGTCTCTCCCAGACCTGAGAACCTGCACAGCAGTAATAAGCACATAGAGGTGGCTATCTGGCCCCCAGGGCATATGTAGCAATGTCTGGAGCATTTCTGTTTGCCATAGGGGTGTGCCCTTAGCATCTAGAGGGTAAAGACCTAGGGTAACAACCTACTATGCAGAGGGCCAAAATGTCAACAGTGCTGAGGCTGAGAAGTCCTGCGATGGAGTCACAAGCTTGGGAACCTAAACAATCTGTCACATTCAGAAAATGGTAGTGGCCACTTCCTGAAATATCTGCGATTTTCATATTCTGAGGCAACTTAAAGGTCTTCCAGGGTCAAATAGGAAGCAGAAATGTTTCTCAGCTCTTTTCCTTCCCCATCTCCTGTCACAGAATGACCAGGGCAGGGAAGCAAGCCAAATAAGCAATGGTGCCTGCCTTCCAAGTACTCCCACCTGGCAAATGAGACAAATGGTCTCCCTGACCACCCAAGTGGTAAGTGCTCAGAGAGAGAAGGAGCAGATGGGTTTACAGAGGTCCACAGGAGCAAGGCAGCAGCACAGCATTTAACCAGCAGGTAGGACCCAGGAGCCTTCACTGCAAATCATTTCAGTGTAAAAGTTGGATCACATTAAAATGCATTTTAATGGGCTAGGGTTGTAGCTCAGTGGAAGGGCAATGGCCCAGCAGGAACAAGGTTCTGGGTTTGATCCCCAGTACTATAAAAAGAAGAAATGTTTTCAACATACCAAAATGATTACAGTTGTTCCTCAGCCATGAATGTCATTCCTGTCCTTCCAAGGGAGGATATAATCAAACACTCCTCTAAGAAGACTAATGGTGTTCCAAAGGTTACCGGGCTTACTGGCTCCACAATTTTTATTGTTTTTTTTTTTTTTTTTTTTTTTTTGGTAGGAACAAATGGTAAGGAAGGCCTAGCAGTCAGGACTATGACTGTACAGTGCAAGACACTTGCTTTCTAAGGTCTCTGGGACAATCCAGGGACCATGCAATGGCTCCCCTAAATCAAGATATTTTTGAAAGTTAGCTCCTCTAGGACAGCGTAGACTGAGCCAGATATCCACTAGACCAGTGATAGAGAATCTTTTGGGGTTTTCAGTGATGCACACAGCTCACTGTGGCACAAATGCCATAGGTTTGCCACCACCGTAATACACCCATGACCACCAGCACAGCAGTGCTTTCAGAGCTGCCTCAGTTGGCCAACAATACCCACGCAAACTCAGTAGTACCACGAATTGTACACATAAGGATGACTGCTACCGTATTAACCAGTTAAACTTCAGTTAGAGACCAAAGGAAAAAAATTAGAGATTTGGTATGAAATTCACACTGCACATACTCAAGCAATGCCAAATCTAGAAAACCCAAACATACTCTGCAAGTCTCAAGAGTAAGATTCCCATGACAGTGTACAGCAGATGGGATTTAGCCTTTTCTTTGCAGCACACAAAAAGCTGTTAAGCAGTGTCTTTTCTCTGAACTTAGCCAAGATACCAGTCCTCCAATCTGCATAAGCACATGTGTACTACTCACACCCCATATGAACCCTCAGTTAAAAGTCACTTGACTGTATAGATTTGGTGTGTTTGACACTTTGGTCCATGGTCACTTTTGTACTAGGCAAGAGACAGCTTTAGTCAGTCTCCTCTAGAAAGTCACACTGTCAGCAAAAAAAGAACACATTCTTGGACACTTGAACAGTTAAAATACTACACATTCCATCTGGAAAAATCATATAAAACAGCACATTACACTTCTTGGAAAACAAAAATTCTCCCAGGCAGAATAAGGTCAATACTCTCTAGTCTTAAGAGACTTAGCCATAAATATGGAAACGCCTAAAAGAAAACACTGTATTCTTACCCGAAGCTCACAAATTAAAAATGCAACCAAAAAAACATACTGATGCCTTGGGACTGAATGCAAAAGACTGTGCTCCCTGCATGAAAATCAGAAAGGGCAGCGGGTTCCACAGCCAGAGAACAGTGGCAGCCACTATGTCTTACGGTTCTACTCTCCCACTTTTTTCTTAAAATTCAGCAAACTCAAGATGAGACACTAGATAAAAATCCTGGAGAAGAAGGTGATACAACTTTCGCAGTAGTCAGAAAGTGTAACTACCCCAACCTTCTAGATCTGATCTAGGGAGGGACTGAAAATGGCAGCTCACCTGAAAAAAGGCAACAACAAAACACTGTTATAGCCATACCTTGTCCAAAGGAATCAATCAAGCAGCCATGACCAACAGCACAGGAAAGCAGACGCTCCAGAAAAGATAAAAAGGACACACACACACAAAGGGTGAACCATGCAGAGGTAGGCTTGGGACCAAGTCCGGCAAAACTCTGGGTGTTTAAGTGGACAGACTAAAGACAAGGTGGCAGGGAGGAATGACAGTGACATTTAAGCATCACATCGAATTACCCTTCTTTTTATAAGGCTGGTATCAAATGGAAAGCCAGGATCAGTATTTGTCTTCATTTCTTGGCAATGTCTCGATAAAATAAAGACATGAAATGGGTAACACAGTTAAGAGTGTTCATGGTTATCTTCAATGCTATCCTGAAAAAGGACTAATATTGAATTGCTGTCATCTGAAAGAACAGCCTGCTGTCATTTCTCTTTTAATGAAGCAATGAGATCAGATAAAATTTGAGAGTGTGCTTGATTAACAAAGTCAGATGAAAGGATATTCAAAAGGATCCTAACGCAGAATATTGGGTGGATGGCAATGAGGTAACATTTTAATAAGAGACAGAGTTTGGGTACTATGTTTAAATACATACACACAAACTGCGCAAACCAAAATGCCCGAGATCTGGCCTACCAATACTTCAACACAGGAAATCAGAAGTAACAGTTTTTTTGTTTTGTTTTGTTTTGTTTTTTAAGAAAAGGAAATTCAATCTCTAACTACATTACTGAAACGAAATAACAGATCAAGGGAAGATCAAGGCATTACCTGAATGGAAACCACATCTGGAGCAATGAGTTAAGTTCTAGGAGCATCATTTGAAGAGGAAATTAATTATCTAGAGAAAGACAAGAATAGTCAAGAGTAGAAAAATCACGCCATGTGAGAAACTGTTGACAAAACTGGGAAGGTTTCGCTTAGAGAGCGCTTGGTGGGAATACAATGCCTTTCTTCAGCTATTTCAAAGGTTACACCAGGGACATCCCCTGAACAAGTTTCAGTGTGTTCACGTCTCTCCAATACGTAAATGCAGTACTCCAGCCAGCTGGACAATAAGAAAACAAATCCAACCTCTTCAATACTGGGCACACTGTTCACACAGCCTGAGACGGAATTAGGCGCGTTGGCACTGTATCACACGCTTGACTCATCATGAATTGAAGCCCAATTTAAACCGCAGTTTTCCCCGTGATCACAGTTCACAGCTGTTGGTCTCAGCAGTTATCACCAAGAGACATCACCTTATCTGTTTGCTCAGTCACTCTTCTACCCAGGAGGATGTAAGCTTCAGGAGGGCAGAGGCTTAGTTCTGGCCACAGCTCATACTCAGCACGGGAAATAAGAATCTTGGCTCATAGCAGATGGTCAGCAAATACGCTGAATAAAGGAATGATTGTTAAGCAAACAAACAAGATATCACAGGGACAAAAATTCCAGGGCCAGCAAGTAGTGTACTGCACATTACAAGAAGGCAGACGTTAATGCAAAGAGAAACGTGGTTATAGAGTTATCCCACAGCAAAACAAAATACTCTGTGGAGGACGACTCTGTTTCTGTAACTGAATATATTACACTTCTATAGATGTGGAAGGAATAGGAAATCTGCATTTTCAGGGCTCTTCAACTTGGTAGCCTCAAGTATTTTCAAGGCCGCGATTCTTCAGAGTTCCATAGTATCAGTGGATGACAGGGATGTCCCACAGAAAGACAGCCTCGGAGGAGTGTTACCCACTTGGTACCAGCTTCTACCCGGTTCTGAGCCCGGGGTGCTGAATAGGTACAGACTGTATGGCTCCTTGTTCTCCAGCTTTCAGGTGCATTTGGCCAATGGGGAACAATGGTGAGAGATAAGGAGAGGAGTCCAAGGTCAGGGGACAGATTCCCTGGCTGTGTGTCCACTGCTTTCAGTGGATGGCCTTGTCCCTTGGCGGAGACCTCAGCTCCCCCGAGGCAAGCTTTCCATAGTCTAGTTAATGTCTTTCTCTGTCCTCTTCAGGTAGAGCTACTGGCCTCTGTCCTGCCTGCTTTTACTGACCTTCATATTGCAGCATGCCTCTGGTTTTTGTAGTCTTTTCACGAGACAGTCTTCATATTATGTAACTTGAGTTCCCTGTCCACCCCCGTCCAGGCCCCCATTCCTTCAGAAACAGGAAGCTCTGTCCAGTGAAGGGATTCTAGGTGCTCGAGGAAGCTATCAGAAAATCATGTACACATGATATCCCTTTAGAAACGAGTTTGGGGAGGAACAAACACCACCAGATTTCTCCTGTTATCTTTCATTAGGGAGGCTAAACTAACCCTCTGTGGAAATTACTAGAGCAACAGGTATTTTCATCTTGCATTGATTTTACCTTACAAATAGTGTCTCAGCTAGGAAAATACTGTCTCTTGTCATTACAGAGAGACATAAAATGAATTAAATATTTGGTAGAGGTTGGTATTTCTTTATGAGGCTTAGTGTCATTGTAAACACCAGGCTAACAAAAGGTCAGGTAAGAAATGTACACCTAAAGTTGGATGAATTTTGACAAAGGAAAATTTAAAAATAGCACTTACAAGTTCAGATAAACAAAGAGAAATAAAATCTTAAAAACTGCATAAAATAAGAAGAAAAATGTCTATAGGGCTCTGTGGGCAAGAATAACCATGGATGTATTATAATTAAAATCTTTTAGACTGTATATATTTGAAGAAATTAAGAATATATATAGTAACAGTGATGGCAATTTAAATGAAAAGTATGAAAACTTTGTAATTTCCTTTGTTTATGATAATTAACTTGATAACTTATTTATGATTAACTTGATAAGAACATATAAAGTAAGTGAATCTGATGCTAGCAAAAAGAATTTAAAAATTTTTAAAAGAGGTGGAGAGGAAGGGGGAAAACAGAATTAACAGTATGCACATGTATGTTATGTGCATGTATCAATTCCCCACAACATATGTAATCATGCACTGCAAACGTAATAATAGAAATAAATATTAAAAGAAAGAACATGTTATAATTCCTTCTAGGACATAGCCGTGTTTTACTAAGGTTTCACTTACTCCTCTGGTAAGAAAAGCAAAAGAGCAAACATTTGCCACCCATAACCAAATGGTTCTATCTAAATATAACAGATCTCACATAAAATTACCAAACAACTGCTCCAGGGCTCTCCAAATATTTTCCTCATTTGACCTACAAATGCTTTCACTCTTTCCCTTTTACACTTGGGATTGTTATGGTTGATAAACTGTGTCAACTTGCAAAGTTCAGAAATTTAACTAAGGGACCCAGCAGAGAGCCAGGATTCTTACTTTGTAAATATCCTCAGCCTCTGCACGGAGGGCAGGAGATTTTGTGAGTAATACACTTGTCCTGGAGAGCGGGTGACCTGTGTACAGTACAAGGGAGGAAAAGAGGCTCACTTTTCCCCACTTTTTGCTCTTGTTGCTTTGCTGACTGCTGTCTTGAAATGTTGCCCCAATGCTATGCCTTGGAGCCAGCTGATTATAAACTGAAACCTCCACAGTGAGCTAAATAAACCTTTCCTTACTTCATTTTGAGTGCTGAGTATTTTGTCCCAGCAACAAGAGAAAAGTAATGACAGATTCTAAGTATCTTTATTTAAAGGGATTGGAGGGGAGAGAGAGACAGAAAAAATATCCTTCCCAGAGACATTGAAAACTTCCTTAAATCCTGCCACCAAATACTGGTCTGAGTCTACAAATTTCTACTGAATTCCAACTATGTGCCATTCACCAGGTCACTGCACAAAGAAGACTAGTCCGATCCCTCCAAATGTAGCGATCATCCTTAATTCCTGAGATACAGTACACTTTTGTGAAATGAAAGGATCAAAAGCCCAAAAAGAAACTACAGGCGTGGGCAAAATAGAGGAAAATCTGAAAGAAAGGTGATTGCGTAGCACCTGCTTATCATCAGCTGTCATGGTTAATCTTGATTATCAACTTAACTGTCCTGAGAGACACCTGGGAGATTAGTAAAGCAAACTGTAAGCTAAATAAACCTTTCTCCTCTTAATTTTGGGTTTTGGGTATTTTGTTGTAGGAATAAGAGAAAGTAACTTGGAAAATACCCTTATATATTATCCTTGTAAAGCACACTTTTAAAGTCAAGCTCTATCATTCTATTTTTATGTCAATTTCTTGAAATGTGTAATTGTTTTCATCACAGAAATCTAGAATAAAAATAAAATTACCTGTTCTTGGACTTTGCATCCTTAATAACAAGGCCAAACTGAAATTACTTAAAAGCTGTAAAGGTGATGTTACTGCTACTGCTACTCAAGAATGTCAGTATTCAACCCCGTATGTGAGACCTGTAGAGACGAAGTAATGGGAGTCACTTGGAATCTTGGGACTTGGGATGACCATTCATTTGGACCCTACTGTGAAGAAGGGCCCTTGAAAAGGCAGTAATATTGCCGCTTGAGGTGGGAGGAGAGGCCTAAGTAATGGAGAAAATGCCTCCTCTTGAAACAGAAGTCCCAGTTTCCATAGATGAGCTAAAAAGTGATGAACAGTTTGTAAGAGTTCATTGCAGTGTGAGCTTAACAGCAGTAGTTTTAGAGCAAATGAAAGATTTCTTGGACTTTAGAATTAAAGGAAGCAGTAAACTGGGTTAGTCACAAACTAAAACTATTAAAGGCAAAACAAGAGAATTTATCAAAAATGCAGAGGAAAAGGCAAAAAAGTAAAATACAGAAAGAGAAGAAAAAGAGACGCAGAGGGGCCATCCAAGGTACAGTCTATGAGTAATAATTATACTTGTAACACCCTTAATCCTTGCAGTGCGCAAAGAATCAGTCACACACTGTAGATTCAGCCGCATCTGAAAGCAAATGAAGCTGAAACAGTAACTAAGGAACCAACTGAAGAAAACTTTCCAGAGTTGAAGAACAAAGTAAGCCTGTGAATGGAGACGGCTCATCGAGTGCCTTTAAAATTTAATGAAAAGAAAGCAAGACTTAGACATAGCCTGGTGATTTTTTTTTTAATTTCAAAGATTTAAAAAAAAAATCGCAATTATCTAGACAAAGAAAATAGGTTACCTACAAAAGAGAAAATCAAACTGATTTCCAAATGCCAGGAGACAACGGAACAACATCTACAAAGTTTTAAGGGAAAAGGTTTTGTCCCAAGAATTATATACCATGCCAAGTGAGTATTCTCGTATGAAGGTAACTGGAAGATATTCTCAGATATCTAGGGACTAAGAAAGTATGTCAATCAAGAACCTTCTCTGAAAATTTTGCCGAATGATTTACTTCAGCCAACAGAAAAAGTAAAAAGCATAGGCAGACAGTTACAGTATAAGAAAGATTTAATGGTAATCATTAAAACTAGTTAAAAATAATGAAGTCTAAAATTGTAATACAGAGGGCAATAAACCTAAAATGTAAAACAGACTTATAAGGTAGATCTGAAATTTTCAATTTATATAGTTTTAAACTGTCAAAGTGCACTCCAAATAGTCAATATAATGGACAAATACAAAATGTTCTATTTTTGTCAGGTAATATTATAGATAACAATGCATGTTGTTAAGCCAAATATATGCTGGCTAAAAAAAGTGCAAACAGGACAGGGACAGTAAAGACATTCTAAATGCTCATCTGACAAAACTGGAAAATGGTACCATTTTATTTCCCTTAAAAAAAAAAAAAAACTAGCAATACTGATACTGTAAAGAGAAAATTTCCAAGTCATTAGTTGTACAGGGATGGATACGTTTGAAATACCAAATTGGGAAAACCAGTAATTACTGCATCATATGGCAGTTTATATAAGTCAATTTGTGCACAAAAATAGAATACATACATGACAAGCTTCTGAAATTGAAAAAGAAGGGAAAAAAACCAAAAAAATAGCTGAATAAAAACAACCAAAGTATTAAAAATTTGCACAAAAAATACTGACTGAGGTAGAGGTGAATTATACTCAAAAATTCGTTTAATTCCTAATTAATAAGATCCAAACTAAGTGTCATGGCTTATGTTGGTGGCCCCCCAGGCCTCATGCATTTGCATTGTGCATTTGTGATTGGTTCATTGTCTAGCGCTTGGATTGATGGTGTCAGTGCTCCACCCACCTAGGGGTGGAGCCAGCATACAGTGTAATGGCAGGAAGAAGGCATGTCACTCTCTTGCCAGTTTCTGCCTTGCTGTTTGTAGCCACCATGAACTGCGGCCCTGCCATGCCACCCTGCCTGGGAGCCAACTGAATATGGACTTGAAATCTCTAAAAACTGTAAGAAATAAACCTTTCCTTTTCCAACTTTGAGCATCAAGTATTTTGTCTCAGTGACAAGTAAAAAGTAACTAAGACACTAAGTTAAAAAAAAAAAAACTATCTCTGATCTGAAATACACCTGTATAAAACAAAGGTTAAACAGGGTTAGACATCCTAGAAAATGAATAGCAACATTTTTTATTAAGCAGAAATAAGGATATTACAAGATATTTATATTGATTGAAGAGCCTACGTGGCATTCCTGTTAGATTTTTGTTCAGTGCGTTGATGTGGGTGGTAGCATTACTGTTGTAAACTGATAGAGGACATGTAGCAAAAAAAAGAATGTCAATGTTTTCTCCATTATTATCTAAAAATAAATTTAATAACAAACCACAAATGACAAAGAAAATGGGCAAATGAATACAGTAATTCAAAAAAAAAATTAAAGAATTACTGAACTTCCAGAACTGGAAGTGATTTTGCTATATAGGTTTTTTGTTTAAATGGAAATCTGCCTATGACCTCTCCAGGACAGGGTCCCTATTTTCTCCACATGTGGATTCTTCCTATAAAGCCCCACATGTGCTAGGCACTCTATAAATACATTCAAAATAAGCTACCAATGTTTGCTGGATGAATGATATTCATTTTAATGCAATAATTAATAAGCCCAGAAGAAAAGACCTCTAACTCTGGCCCTTCTGCAAAGAAATGGTCCATTGTCCTTTTATATATTAGTAATGAATAAAAGCCTGAACGGGAGAACACACAATGGCAGTCCTCAACTAATGGGAAGGTTGTCGTCCCAAAGTTTGTTAGGAAATAGATTTGTCTGAATTCAGAACACATTTTCCTATAGAAACAAGGCTGTACAGTTCGGGTCCCTGCTTTGGGCAGCCCACAAAAGCTTTCTTGACAACCACCACACAGGAAAAATGCCCCAGGTGAACATACATTCCCCCGCTGTGGGAACTGCTTCCCGCTGCTGCGCAGAAGACAGGCCCCTGTGGGATCAGAGATGGAGGGAGATGTGGCTGAGGAAATCAGGCAGACTCAAACTGTTAAGGATACAGAGAAAAATGATGGCTGACTCCCTAGATTCTCCTTAAGCTCCTTTCTCATTTGCCATGCAAGTTCCCGGTAGCCCCACCAGTAGTGATGGTGACCAAACTCAGGGCCTCCTGAATGCTTTAATACACTTTAATACACTGTACCACGGAGCTACACTCTCAGCCCAAGCAAGCATACTGTGAGTGCCTGCTATGTGACAGGCCCTCTACTAGGCATTGTGGGGGATGAACAAGGCTATCGATAACATGATTTTAAGGTTACAGTCTTAACCTTACAAAACGCTAAAAATGCTAAAGGGTTAAAAAGAAGAAGAGAGTGAAGGTGGGTGGGGAAGGGATAGAAGTATGATGGGCAAAAAAGAAAAGAACATTAGAAATGTTAGGTATCGTTTCCCCCTCGTGCTTCTTCCTCCTGCATCCATTTCATCGCTGGCAAGGTTGGAGATGAGGACCAGAAAGAAGCAAAGAATTAACAAGTAGATAAAGGAGATCTGTTTTCCTGCTCTCCTTTTCCCTCTGTGTCCAGGGGTGAACCAGTACAGAAAACAAATGGACAGTGTCAGTGCTGGGTCAAGGAAGTGCACAGCAAACAGTGGCGTTGCAGTGATGAGAAAGGACTAGGTAAGTCACCTTCCCATCACTCTTAGAAAACAGCTGAGAAGAGTCAACCTGAAGAAGGAAAGATTTATTTGGGCTCATGATTTCAGTCATGGCTGGCTGGCTCCATCATTTCAGGGGCTGGGATGAGGCAGAGCATCATGGTGGAAGAGTGTGAGGGAGAAAAGGTGCTTGCTTCCTGGTCAGGAAGCGGGGGAGGTAACCAGGGAGAAAACATACCTTTCAAATATATCTTTTCCAACTGGGCCCATCTCCTAAAATTTCCACTGTGCCGCAGGAACACCAACAACCAGAGACCAAGTCTTCAATCCATGTGCCTTTGAGATACATCCCAGATCCAAACCCCACATGGGTGGGGTGATTAGGAGAAGGAGGGTTGGCATCTGGATGACAAGAAGAGGCTGCACCTCAAATCATGAAAAAGAGACCTGTTCAGGGCCCATCCAAAGTAGACTCTACTCTGGACATCTAACCCTAATAGACATTAAAATATATCCCAATACCTATCTAATTTTTTCCATAGTTTTCTATAATCCATTTAGGGGTACTATCTTATTTGCAACTAAAGTTATCCTTCATCGCTGGGTGAGTGGTTCTAGAACCTTCCCTTACAAAACCAGAGACACCCAAGTTGCTTATACAAAATGGAGTAGCACTGGTATATAGCGTCTCTGCATCACCCATATACTTTAAATCACCTTGTAAATGTTTTATAAAATTATTATACTGTATTGTTTAGGGCAATAATCACCAGAAAAAAGTTTGTACATGTTTAGCATAGATGCAAATTTTTTTAGTATTTCTGAGCTGTGATTGGTTGACTCCAAAAATGCAGAACCTATGGGTTTAGGGAGGCTAACTGTATACATTCACCTGCGGTCAAGTACTCTCAAAATGGTTCTCTCAAAAAAAGGAGAAATTACAAACTGTAAATAACTAAAATTTAATGACCATCCTTTCTGAAGTTTAATTACCATGATGTTGTAACATAAAGTTAGACTCTTTTGATTTGCAAAAAAAGACAAACAGTATAAATAGATGGAAGATTTCACAAGGCCATCTGCGTAGGAAGGAAAGTGGCAGATTGGCTTCAGTGTGGGCAGGTATAAAATAACAGCTCAGTTATTGTGAGAGATGATGATTTCTAAAGCAACAGATGAGACTGGAATATAGCAAATACCCATGTCCATCCAGACTGTTTACTCACCAGAGATGTGGCCTCAAAGACCAAAACCAAAGCATAGTAAAAAAGGAACAACAGCTGCATTAAAAAAAAAAAACTGAAAATGTAAACATAAATAATTGGCTGTGTCCATTGAGTAAGTGAACCCAGAATACTATGGGTTTCTATCATTGCGCTGCTTGGCACATTTACACAGAAAGGAAAGAGTAAGTACATACAATTTCAAATTACTCAAGGCAACCATAACTTCAGTCCACCTCTTTTAATTCCTGAAGCACCAGGTGCTGGCCACACTCTCCTTAAACTATGCTCTTAAGGCTCCCATAACGGGTCTCTACCCAGGTTCTCCTATCAAATAAAAACCACTCAGTCTTTCGCTAGTTCCACCCTTTCTGACCCAGCCCCTAACCTAGTGTTCTGTTACGCACCACCGTCTCTTACTGTATAAACTCCTCCCAGAGAACCTCATGTCCAAAGTACCTAAAGACTCTCAGGTTTAAGGAATCCTAACCCCAACCATTTTCCTGGGCCAGCAAGGCATCCCAACTCATGACACATGGTAAATTATGAATTATTAAGGGACATGATACAGAAGTGTCCTCACGATTTTCTGGTTAAATCAAGGAGGTCATCTCATGCTCCCTCACAAGATTTCATATGAGGGGGTACTTGGTATGACAACAAAAGCAGAGATGTTTTTCAAGTAAGCAAACAGACATGAGTTTAATCAGCGCACCACCAGATCTGAACCATGTTTTGTTTTTGGAAATTACTGAGTATCAGTTCTCTTACCTATAAAAATGAGGACAATAATGTCTACTCTTAAAGTGATTGTGTAGACTGGAGAGTAAAAACAACAACAAAACAAAACACTATCTAGCACATTAACAACTTAATAAACAAAGTATCTGCTGTTATCATCTCTGTAGATGCTGCTGTAATGAGAATACCAGGAAAGTATAGATTTTGCATGACATTTCTCTTCTCTTAGTACTAGCAGAGGTTTTATACCAAGCATTATAACAGGGCAGCTTTTGTACACATTTTTAAATTCCTCTATCTCTACCTTCAGCATGCCACATACAACTGATTCCTTTAGGCTGCCCTTCCAATACCTGCAGAATCACTAACCTTACTATTACAAAAGCTGAAAACTACAGATAATTGCTTCCTCAACCACCCTTGTAACCAAAAGGCAGACAACATGGTCAGGTAGACTGGTATTGTGAAATAAATCCATTCCAGATTTTCAATCTCAAGTAATTACAAGAGCAAACTGCTCAGAGACTGGGCCAGTGAATGCAGTCACCAGAGGTCATGGTGATGGCACTCAGCGTTTTGTGTCACTGGTGTTGGTAATGCAAAGGTGTGGGGCCTATGGTCACAGCCCACAAGGCAGCTGTGATACAATTCCCCGGACCAGCCCAGCAGCAGGTTCCTGGTTGACAAGTTTCCAAGACAGCTTCTCAGCTTTCCCAGAGAAACTACAAGCCACCTAATATCTTTAATTAACTTTGTTTCTGATTAAATTAGCCAAGATTTCTGTTGCTGGCACAGCTGGGGATCCTGAGTGAAGTGTCAAGTCAGGTAACACTTTATTGCTTTTGGTCAAAGGTCACTGTAAGGCTTAGAGAGTAAACAAGTACAGTTTCTTCCCAGGAAGTCAGCTGGTGAGCTGGCTAAGCAAGATGTTACTGGCATTTCTGGTATCAATTCTTAAAAAGGATGAATAATACATCACATATATCACCTGCTATTTTAACAGTAATAATGCAAAATATGATCGCTTTTACCCATCAGATTAAGAGACACAGTGGGGCAATCTCCTTAAAAAAGTCCAGTTACTTTTTTACATCTGAAGGAGTTTTTTTCTTTCTTTTTTTTTTAAGGACACAAGATGTCCCTCCAACAAAAATCTGAATTTTTACCTTGCAGCTTAGCTATTCCCAGGGAAACAGTGATATCATTCTATTGTCCACAGTGGGTATCACTTTATGACAGCCTGATAGAGAAATTTTAAAATATACATCTTTGGGAGTAAGACTGGCTAGGAACTGAAAATGTAACTTTTCAATCGTAATAACAAAAAGTGCTCATACTTCAATTAGAACTGGTCTTTTTCTATTTAACTTCAGCATCACCTCATTTCAGACACCTTCAATAACGCCCTTGGTTCTTGCAGACACTGTAACTAAATTGCACAACAAGTTCTTAATGTTCCTTTTGGTTTATCACCAACGATATTTACCAGTGTACTTTTTAAAAATGCCTGTTTAGTAAGACTCAAATTTCTACAGAAGTCACATGAAAAACAAAACTTTGGCACATGAAAAAAACAAAACAAAACAAAACAAAAAACCCTTAACAGTAAGTAGCAGGATTCTGAGAAAAAACAACTTGCAACTAGCATGAGACAAGGGTTTGGGGAAAAGGAACTTACAGGAAAAAGAGTACGTGTTATGCCTTCACTTTTTGTTGCTTTTGCTGTCCTGGCTATTTTAAAAGTATCCAAGTTTTATCCTAACCCTAATTTCGGTTTCCATTTTGTCATCCAAATGTCTCTAAAATTTAACAATTAACCACTGAGAAGAAGATAATTCTACCAATGTAGAGGTTTTAATCTTTGGTTCGAAAATAAAAAGAGGGAAAACTAGTTTTGATCTTAAAGTAAATAAAAGTCATTTTGATCTTAAAAGTAAATGTCAAACAAAAATAACAAGAAATAAAAAGACTCAGTAGCAGAAGAAGGTAAACTGAAATTTTTCCCAGTTCTGGAATTTTCATTTTTTTAAACAGATGCAATCCACATAGGACTATTCTCTCTCTCCTTCCTTGTTAGTTCAGACTAGACCAGCAAGTGGTGAGCCTGTTTATATAAAAAATCTTCTCTTTAATATCAAGTTAGATTACCTGCATAGGATAACATAGTTTTAGCCATTTCCTCTTCTACTCTCTAAAATCACTGTAAACCAACTACGCTAAAAATTAAGCAGGCTGTAACCTTCTGACCCACAGAAACAAGAGGCACTTGTAGGATAATTCGAACTGAGTCATTCAGGGGGAAAAAGTACTTTGATCTTAAATTGAGATCTTCTAGGTTAGAGTTCCCTAGTGTCTGAACCAGCGAGCCCTGAGGTTGAACCCGGTAGATAATCTATAAACTGTGACACGGGTAGGAGTACATCCTCATGGCTTTGGTTTAGCAGTCTCCCTTTGGCAGAAGGATACCTGAAAATCTCAGAAAGTCCCCATATAGAGAAGAATTCAAGGAAAGGCTTCCATATCAACCTCTCTCTGATGGTAAATGGATAATTTATCATCAACCCCACACTGACCAGGGCACACAGCCAAAGAGCTCAGCACTCACACTCCTTTCATTATCGTGCACGACAATGCTATTGCAAACCCAGTAACCACACAGCTGGTGAACACCATTGTCATCAAAAAGCACAAGGAAACTCCCTCTCCTTATACACCAGGGAAGAAGGAAGCAGAACTTGGGTAGCCTTCGCTTTCTTCACAGTGGGCACTAATAGACGAGAATGGTCCTACTGGCTCTGTTCGTTGGTTTTGCCTATGCACAAAACTCCTTAATGGACACAGCTGACATCTACTTTCAGTATCAGGCGCTCTAGTATCATTCAGGGCACATTGTGTAGCATGTGGAAAGAGAAATCATCTTAGAAAGCGTCACTAAAGTCTCCATTTAGTTCCTGTTGCTTAGAGAAAATAGAAAAAGCCCCAGAGGAGGCAGTCGCAGGGCACCTGACAACAGAGGCCCCTTGGACATCACTCCTGAGGACTGCTTAACTTCTAATACCATTTACAATGTTATCACACATTTACTTAGCTCTGCAGTTTATGAGGAACCTACCAAACGGGACAATCTGGTCTGGATTATACAATATGTAAATAAACGGGGGAGCTAGGGAGGCAGTTAGAGTAGGAGGAGCTGGACTTGTGGCTAAGGAATTACATCTTACTGCACCTGAAGGCAGCCTGGTCCCTTTTCTCCTTTAGTGCTTTGTAACAAAAACACAGAAAGCACAAAATCCAATTAAAAAGTTCTATGTATCCCAACTACTGGCAACTAAAGTACTCAGCCACTGAAATTAAACAGCACAAGTCAGTATACACACTTCATTCAGTTCCTGTTTGCCTGAATTCAGTATATATGATGAATAACTCACATGTGAGCCTGGTATTAATGAATTCTAAAGAGATTATCAGTAATTAGTAATTCTTCCCCCACCCACATTATCAATTTAAATGAGGGCTTGGAGCCAGAGCTCAAGTTTTTCTGGTGTTGTTTTACAACCTGAATAAACTGTTTTAGTTTCATGCATGTACTCTTTTGAAAAATAAGATTTCATATCTGTCACTTTCATGGATGTTGAAGACCTAGTAAGTAGTGAAACTGGTAACATTCTACAAGTATTTCTGTAATACAATGAACATGAAAGAGAAGCTACACCAAGTCATTTTATTATAAAAAGGAAAATACTAACCTTGCAAAGATGTTCATTAACCTGCACTGCTTCATGAAAATATAACTATCTATACGTTTTTCTTGTAAACTGTCTGTTATGCATTCAACTGGAAAACATAGTTATGAAAAATCAAAATTGTTTATACAATTAGTTAAAAGTAGATGGTTATAATAACTACACAAATCACAAACATTGACAAAATTGCAAGTAATGAAATTCAGTAAAAGAAGGCTGACATTCGGTAACTTCAGTCTAGAAATTTAAAACTTACTGTTCACAAACCTGATTAAAATATGAACATATATGGCTCATTAAAATAGTAAAAGGGGACAGAGAAGTAAAAAGAACATGTCATGTGCATGTACCAACTCCCCACGATGAACGTAATCATATACTGCAAATATGTACTAATAAATTATTAAAAATCTATTAAAAACACTGGGCTGGGCTGAGCTTATTGTACCAGTGATCTTTCCTAGAATCTTATTTTTTAAAAGCGTTTTAAAAATATGATCAAACTGGGTTGGCACATAATGTGTAATCCTAGAACCCTTGGTTGCTAAGGCCAAAGTATCCTAAATTCAAGCCCAGCCCAGCCAAGTTAGCAACTGTGATGGTTTAGGTCAGTGGCCCCCCTAAGCCTCATGAACTACAGACACCACCAAATCTAGCACTTGTGATTGGTTCATTGTCTAGCATTTGGATTGGTGGTGTGAGTGTTACACCGCCTAGGGGTGGGGCCAGCATACAATGTGTAATGGCAAGAAGGTGTGTCTGTCTTTCTTACTGGTTTGCACCTTGCTGTTTACAGCCAGCCATGAAATTTATAACTACCTATAAGTTTTTCTTGTAAATACTGTGTTATGGTGGCCCTGCCATGCCACCCTGCCTTGGAGCCTGCTGAGTATGGACTGAAACCTCCAAAAATTCTAAGGAATAAACATTTCCTTTCCTAATTTTGGGCATCAGGTATTTTGTCTCAGCAATGAGAGTAAAAAGCAACTAAAACAGCAACTTAGTGAGATGCTGTTGTAAAATAAAAAATAAGAAAAAGGGAGTTGAGGGAGTTGGGTATATACCCCAATGTGAAGGCCCTGAGTTCAATCCCCCAGTAGCACCAAAAACAAAACAAAAGCAATGATCACATTCATGCTTTCCTGTGTCTTATACTCCATATATATGACTTAAAAACAATGTCTTAAAAAATAAGTCAAAAATTATCTTCAAAGAGATAAAGAGATAACCTTTATCTTTTTGAAGATAATTTTTGACTTATTATTTTTTATTTGACTTATTATTTTTTAAGACATTGTTTTTAAAAGCCGCCCCCCTCAAAACCCTCAAGGGGCAGAGGAACCCTCTTATAGCAATCCTATTCATGCACATTTAATATATTATTTCAAAATCGTTTGGTAGGAGGGTGAGAGCTCGTGCCATTAGGCTGCCTGATTTTATCCCAAAGAGTAGACATCAGGCAGAGTTGCAAACCGGCCCCTGACTGGACACCACCACACTGTGTGGTTATTTATGTGTTGCCTTATTATACCGTCACCCTGCCCTTGGCCACAACATGTAAATAAGGAACACATTACGAACGTGAACTGGTTTTGAAAAAGCTCTATAGTGATGACGGTTTTCCCTACCCAGCTCCCCAAATGAGAACTAGAAAGCCAAGTATTGTGGATCTCTCTTCTCACTCTTAAAACCCTGCAGATGGATGAGAGCACAAGAGAAGACTTCCCACGGGCTGATTCTTCCCTTGCCCAGGTTTATGGCCTAAAGTGGTGGCCATGAAAAATCAAAAAGTATCTCAAGACACATACAGATGCTGCGCTGTCACCTGACAAAGAGGCACCTAAAGCTGACATAAGGAATCTAACTCTCTCTTTTTATAGACTAAGTCTGTAGGTTTGCACTCCCATTACAGAGAAGGCATTTTCCAGACTGGTCAAGAGGAGGCAAAGGAAGCATTTTATTAGCAGACATTAAAAGGGACACACTCCAAGACACAGAGGGTGAGCTCACAGAGACATACTATTTCCTGAACCAGGGAACATTTAAGCTTCTCGTGAAGGGAAGGCAGGGAGGAGGTCGCCCACCCCAAGAGGATACCAGGCTGTTCCAAAGCTCAGGGTCAGTCCTTGTTGTTACTGTGTGCTCTGGTTGAATCAGTAATTTAAACATTCTTTAGATTTTCTCAACTTGTTCTTTTATCATAGCATCAGGCTTCTGCTCATTATTTAATTAAACCAATTTATACAAGATTTTTTTATGAATTTGAGGTGTAACAGGTCTGAAAGAGAAGGAACCTAAATTTAACCCCTCCCAAAAAACGTTTATATGAATCGCCTTAGATAACTTTGGCTGGGTCCTAAAAGTTGCACTCCTCTTTAAAATACATTTTTTCAGTTATGATTTCCCTGTCTTTTTAGCTAGCTTTGATTTCTTCTACCTCAAGGCCACAACACTGGCGTCTGTAAGAACACGTTTACTCCAAAGGCACCTGAGTGCACCCTGCCTCCTGGGGTCCAGCCATCTGTGTCCCCAGAGAAGAGCTTGTGTGGCTGGGCTTCCAAAAAGAGCTTCAGGTCCGATTCTGTAGAAGAAAAAGCCAGGCTGAACAGGAAGACAAACACAGCCAGGATAAATTACCCAGGGGTTTCTAAGACGCACATGTCCAATGGTATTTTGTAAATATATATATATAAAAAGGCGGTAGAAAGAAAAGATCCACAAGTTTTTACAGAATTAAACACATCCAGGTGTGGTGGTCCTGCCCTCTGGGGGACTGAGGCAAGAGGGTGAAAAGTTTGAGCCCTGGACAAATGAACAAGACCTTGTTATGAAATAAAAAATAAAAATAGGGACAGAGCACAGAGCTCAGTGAGAGGGCCCAGTTATACCTCCAGTATCTCAAAACCAAGCCAAACCAATCAACCAAGCAACAAAAAGTTGTTTTGTTGGGAGGGTAAGGAAATATCCTAAACAGAATCTTCTAAAATCTTTCTCCTCCAAGAAGAAAAACTTGAGAGAGAGAGAGAGAGAGAGAGAGAGAGAGAGAGAGAGAGAAGAGAGAGAGAGAGAAAAGAAAATTACAGGCTCCAATCTACATTCCTCAGAAATTCCCACTGCTCATTTGGCAGCCTCCAGGAGCCTGGCTGGGCTGGCAAACGTTCAAAATACAGTTATTCAAAATATGTTAATGAGGCTAACGTGGTGGTGTCTGCATCACACACCACCCCCCACCCCGCCTCGTGAGCTGGACCTGCACAGGTTAAAACAGGCGTGCAGAACACTCGCGAAGTGAGCTTACCGCCTGGTGGCTGAACAACTGCCAATTTAAAATAAGCATGTAGGGAGAACGGCTCCGCTCAAATGCGTTGTATTTAAAAATGGATATGGCTTTTCATTTTGATGTTCAAGTCACTCCCACTCACATATTGCTCTATCAGTGTAAAAAAAAAAAAAAGCTAGCAGGGATGATTTATATTCTCCCAGAGTATCCTAAAGAATTCCAAGGCACTTTATGAGTGCTGTACTCTTTTAAAAAGTGACTTTCTAGCGAAATACTTTTCATCCTACAAATAAAGACATGGAAGGCATAGTGACACATTGTACATATCGATAACGGGAACTCAAAGCAAAACTCGGTTATTTTATCAATACACACAGCCAACAGTATCGCTTGTATCAAGGATGTCTTTTGTGTAGTGACTGTAAACAGTACAATCACAAGGCAAGGAGCTGCTCATCTTTGATCTGGACGTAGTCTAAAAATCTCCCTATTTCCCCCACAAAAATCAGCCCATCTTAAAATTTTCACTCTTCATCTCTTGCTGCCCCTAAAAAGCATGTGTCTGTTTCTTTTTCCACACAGACATTCCACACATAGCCTGAATTTCAGAACTCAGGCCAGGCCGCTTCATTGGCAGAACACAAAGCACTGGTTCCAAAAAAATCTCAACACCTCCCCGTGCCTCTGTCAGGGTCCAGGATCTCAAATATAAAAAGTCCAGAGGGGTGGGAAGGTACAAACAGGGATCGCACACGTAGCATGGTAGCGTGGTGACTCATTCTCATCCGCTCAAGATTAAACACAGTGCTGAATCAAGGATCAGGAAAGAATTTTTCCTCTGGGGCAGAAAGGGGTGTGAGGTTTCCCGGTGCACACTGAGGGTGATCACCTGTGTGGATCAGGTGAGCAAATCCCACGTAATTAACTTCCTACTACGGGAAGGGAGCAAGCTCCAGGGAGGTGCACAGGCCTTTGGAAAGGTATTTGTACAGAGCCCCTTGCAGTGCAGCCATGCACAGAGACTGGCTGGGGAAGCCAGAGGGCAGGGTGCGCATCAGTGGGAAGATCCTGAATTCCACACGCAAAAAGGGTGAAGACAGAAAACGGGAGTGGTGGCAAACACCTGAATTCCCAGCTACTCAGAAAGCTGAGGCAGGAGGCTGACAAGTCTGAGGCTGAATCAGGAGAGGGAGGGAGACCCTGTCACCAAAAAAGACAAAAAGAAAAAGAAAGAAAAACACATGGAGCTCCATGCAAGGCATTGGGTTCGATCCCTGGTATGCGGTGAGTGAGTGTAATTTTATTTGTTTGTTTTAGAATTTTTATTATTTTTAAACCACAATTGAAAATAAAAGAGTCAGAGTAGGATGGGCTTCTACTGTCACTGCTCTGAGGGCATCTACAAGGCTCTTCTTTGCAATGCACAAGGGGAGCATTTTGGAGGCCTGGTTGTCTCCAGGCCGGGCATCAGGAAGCTGCATCTGGTCCCACGCTGCCTGCTGGAATCATGTGGTATCAGCCTCAGTATTTCTTAGGCTGAAATTTCCTCCTAGCTTAGTTTTTCGTACTAACAGAAAGAGTAAGAAACACTTTTTTCCTTCTATTACAGTTAGAAAAACAGCTTTCATCTTCCTGGAGTTATTTTTTTTTTTTCTCCTTTAAGTATTCCAATACATATAGCAAAATTTTAAAATATTATTCTGCTTTGAAAATTCATGGTTTCATTATGCAAGAGATCCTCTGTGAAAACAGACAGGAATGTTTCAAAGGTTGGACCTTAATTCAAAAGGTGAAAGATACTTGAATATTTCCTTTCAGAAGTACACAATTGGGGCTGGGGATTTAGCTCAGCGGCATAAGCTCCTGCCTTGCAAGCAAGCAGTCGTGAGTTCAATCCCTGGTACTAGTAAAAAAAAAAAAAAAAAACCAGAAGTACACGATTTTCTCAATATAAAACTAATTTTCCAAGTTAGGCCAAAAAAGACACATTTGCTAAAGAAAACAGAATGTCTTCAGTTGCTTAAGAATCCCTAGGATAAGTAGGTAAGTATTAAAGATTCAAATATATTATATTAAAATTATAACAAAACAAAATATTAATATTCCATGACATTTCACTCAATTTATATGTTCTATTTTAGCACAAATATGAAAATATAAGACTAAACATGTATATTATAGCTCAATGATAGATCATCTGCGCCACATTGTTAGAAACTCTTCCATTTAATAACATGTAAAAAGCAATACATCTGTATGCCTAATAGTTGATAACCCTTTTTTTCTATCTGTTAAATCCAAGCTAAAACACTTGGTAACTTCCACTGACATTTATAAGCAATAGTTTTATACCATACTAGATGATTATTTATTGTCCTATTTTTCCCTAAGAGCATTTATGATTTGCTTCTAGCACATATAAGTATTTGTGTGAGACACCACTATGTTAAACCATACACAAATTAGTATAGATTCCAGATAAAAATATCTGGCAAAGTAATTAGGAATATTAAGAGGTTAATAAGAAAAAGATCTACCAAGTGTATGGCTTAAAAAATACACACACAAAAGAGCAACAAACTAAAGTCACCTGAAGAGAAGGTAAGTCCTAAGTCCAGTCTCCAGTCCTCTGAGCAGGGTCAGGAGCCCAGCCCTCCTCGGCTGCCAGGGCAGAGGTGGCCCCAGGTCTCCGTCAGTTTCCAACAGAACCTTCCTTTTCAGTTCAGGAGCAAAGTAATCTGCTCACCAAACTTACCTGGACTGCTGGTGTAAGGAGTGGGTGTGGCGGACACCACATATAATGACAATAATGATCCTCAGCACTTACAAAGCAGATATGAAGATTCTGTAAGATCTCCTGGGCAGATGGGCAGGGTCCCAAGAGGCTAAGTGCTCCGGAGTAAATGGATGGAGGAGGAGAAGAGAGGGAGCATGAAAGATGGTAAAAAGGAAGGCAGATGGGGAGGGCTGAAGAGCTGGTTAATATGACACTGGAGTGAGAAAAAGTTTTAAAGCACAATCTTTGTTTCTAACACATTTGTGGGAAAACAAATGCTTTGATACAGAGACTGTCAGTGTAAAGAGAAAATATCAATGACATTCATCACCTTGTAAGTGACTGACTTTTTATTTTATTTACTTGTTTGGTCAAGATCTCTCCCTAAGGTAAGCGAACTGAACAATAAAATGCTCCTACGGAAATATTATAGAGAAGTGAGAAAGAGAGAGAGAGAGAGAAATATAGACGAGAGAGAGAGAGAGAGAGAGAGAGAGAGAGAGAGAGAGAGAGAGCCTTCCAGGAGCAGAGTAGTACTGTAGATAAACAGTCAGAAATAAATTCCTTTTTCTTTATTCCACTGTAGGGTTAAGTAACCATTCTCACCTGGCCTACATCTGGACCAACTTTCTAAAATATAATCTGTCCACCTCCTTTTCTAGTGGACTTCAGATTAAACACACAAATACAGAAAGAAATACAAAAACAAGATGACTTCTTTAGTCTAGCAAAACTATTTTGTTGCCCTTTAACAAATCAACTACATCTCAAAACTGACCAAAACTTAAGGAAGCTAAGCATGTATTTTATAGACAATGGGAAAGGTTATTCGTATTCTGAACTACTCAAAGAAATCTGGACTCTCATAATAAGCGTTCAGATCCAATAACCAGAATAACCAGAACTTCTAGTGAAGAACTAATCCTCTTCCATCTCTCCTCTTCATCTTTAAGCCTTCTGCAAACTTAACTCTGGAACACGCATTCATTTTTAAATCGATACCTACTTAATACCTTCTTTGAATTAATCATGTCTCTTGAGCATTTCAACAATGCTCAGGTACCTTCCCACAGCCTGACCTTTCCAAAACTTCTCTTCCATTCTTATCATCTTCTGTGTGTGTTCTCTTAGAGGAGCAGTCTAATGTCAGTCACTGCCAGGAAAAAAACTAAATACCTACTTCTATTAGCATCACAGCACATTCCCCTTCATTGCACAGAACAGAAGAGAAAGTTACATGCTGAACTTCAGTCCTTGCTTTCCTATTTCATTCCTGTTAAGTTCTTATTGCTTTTGGATTCTCTTTCTTCTCACTTTTTTTCTCTCTATCCAACTCAGGCTCTCCCCAAATATAGTCTGAGAGTCATCTACATCAGAATACGTAGGGTTCAAATTTAGAAAATGCGGGATCCCTACACTTAGTCTTCCTTAAAGCATCAGACAGGTAGAACCTTGATTTCAGGTGTGACTCATGTGATATTATTTGTGCTGAAGTCAGAGGACCACTAGCCCAAACCCGTGATTTCCCCCAAAACCAAAGAACAGGAAGGACTCTACCAAAGCTATAAGGAAGAGAAGGCCCAGTGACAGTTCTCTTTTCACCTTCCTTTTGAAATAATCGAGGAAGAGGCAAGAAAGCTTGGAGTGGAACATGAGCTGAATGTGAGACATCAGCACAAATGCAGACTTGTCAGCCCGGCTCAGTGGCTACTGCCAATTACAGTAGCCAGACCTGCAAGAGGACTTGATTACATGTAATTTATAAAAAAAGTAAACAAGCTGGACGGCTTACGAACAATGAATGGTGATATTCCAGCCAAGAACTAATAAAAAGCATGAATAAATGACTCAGCATCTCCCTCCCCCCTACCCAGACAACAATAGGTTGTGCTCCGGTTAGGAGAACAAGTCCTAAATGAGTACTCTGGTAAAGATTCAGAGGACAGCAGATCTTTGAAGAGAGAACTTGCCTGTCGCTAAACTTAGAATCTCTGGTGTGCAAATGCTGAGCTATCTCCATAACTGTTTTTCTCAACATTACAACAGTCCCCAAAATAAAATATTGGATTCCAGGACTACAATACAATCTTGCATCTGAATTACAGTTCTCTGTGGAAATGCAAAGAAAATAAACAGACAAATACAGATGGGAAAACCAAGCTTTATGAAGGATTGCTCTGTACAAGAGTTTCCTGAGTGTGACACACTAGTATTTTGGGCCGGATAATTCTTGGCTGTGGCGCTGCCCTGTGCAGCACAGGGGGTGGTTAGTAATGCCCCTGATTTGATGCACCAGACATCAGAAGGACTCCTCCATGAAGCTGAATCAAACCAAAATGTCTCCAAGCACAGGGACACAGCCCCTCAAGAGTACAAAGGCCACATCCACCCACTACACAGACACATCATGAAAATATTTGCATATTAGTAAAACAGTTTATAGGACATTTTTGGCAACATAAAAATCTCATGATTTTTATTTAAATATATATAGAGTATACCTTTTAAGTGTAACATCCTATTTCTCTGTAAATTTTTCCAAAGACTAAACTACAAAAATCTTAGTATTACTTTTAGTGAGCTGGCTATCTAGGCCACATTATAAAAGCGCCACATACTAATGTAACTTGCCTTCCCCAGTCTTCAGCAGTGGATGTATGATGCCAACTTTATCTTTAAAGTATTTCTGTTCTGTTGGTTTGTATCTAGATATCTCTCCAAAGCTTCATGCAGTCATAGGAGGGGATTTTTCAGAGGTGGCTAGAGCTAGAGTGTGTGATGCTGGGATTGATTCACGGTACAATGCCAGAATCAAAGGCATTAGGATTAAGGATAGGGGTGCTGTCCACCCTAGGTAAGGTGGACAAGGTATAAGGGATAGAAAGAGCTGTGGTCTCCCTTGTTTGTTTTTACTATCTTTTACCTGACATGAACTGGTTCTCCTCTGAGATGTACCTCTGGTGAGCCACCCTGCCTTGGAGCCAGTAGATGATGGACTAAACTCTCTGAAAACTGTGAGCTAAATACACTTTTCCTCTTTTAACATTTTAGTTTTTGGGGGGAGAGGGTACCGGAAATAGAACTGAGGACCTCACATATGCAGGCAAATGCTGTGCCACTGAGCTAAACCCCCGGGCTCCTCCTTTAACTCTGGGTGTCAAGTATGTTGTCTCAGCAACGAGAAAAGTAACTAAGACACTGGGTATGGCAGGGAACACCAGAAACCCCTGCAGTCTGGGAGGCTAAAGTGGGAGGATCATAAATTCTGGCCCAGGATGAGCAACGTAGTGACTTAGTAAGATGCTGTTTCAAAAAAGGTTTTTTTAATTTTTAAAGGAAAAAAGAAGATGGTCTGGGGGAATTGCTCAGCATAAAGGTCCCAGGATAGGGGGGAAATGTTGTTTCTGCTCATTTAACAGAGGCGGGGTACCACTCAGACATAGTGCCTACAATAATGAATATATAACAAGACCAATTTGAAATATATTTATTATTGCACTGACATAGTTACTATATATACACATTTTTTGTTTTTTTATTTTTGAGTCAGGGCCTCAGTATGGAGCTCAGACTGTCCTTGAACTTACCATGTAGCCCAGGCTGGACTTGAACTCATGCCTCAGCATCCTGAGTGCTGGAATTATAGGTATGAACCACCAAGCCCAGCCTATTTAATTTCCTATTTTTTTTAATAAAGGAAGAGTGAGCCCAGGAAGGCATACGTACTCGAGGCTAAGGATAGCTAACAATGCTTCAGGAAGGTCATCTGGCTGCCTTGATGAAGAGACAGCTTGTCAGGAACCAGCAATGAACACGGAGAGAGACCAGCTGGCTACCACCGCAAACCAGAATAAAGGCAATGATAAACTCAAGAGATACAGAGGAAATGAAACAGGCACGCATGGGGCTGGACCACTGGGTGTGCAGACTGAGGGAGGGAGCAGGGTAGAAGGAAAACTGCGGAGTCGGGGCTGGGGATTTAGCTCAGCGGCATAAGCGCCTGCCTTGCAAGCAGGCAGTTGTGAGTTCAATCCCCGGTACCGATAAAAAAGAAAAAGACAAAAAGAAAGAAAAAAAGAAAACTGCAGAGTCAAACCACGGGAAGAGGACAGTAGGACTAGTCCCTGAATGGGAACAGCAAGAGGGTGAGAAGGCGGCACTGAGGGAAGACCAGAAGCTCTGCTGTGGTTCTCTAAGCAGCCAGAGCCACAGGCCTAAAAAGAGAAAGGGCCCAAGAGAGCTTGGGATGATCAGCAAATACCTCCGGGGCATGAAACTGCCAGTTTAAAGGTCAGAAACCTTGAAAGGCTAGAATCACCTTTGTAAGCACTATTCTCATGAAAACACAGAGCCAGAGGCTTTTATCAAATTTTTAGGAGTTCAGGACCTTACAGTGGATAAAGAATGACCAACAGCACTGGGAACAGAGACACCAACCAGTGCCAGCCATGGAGCCCTGAACTCCAGCACTTCAGGAAAACATGGCCTGGGCGTAAGGCACAGGAGAGAACAGGGCTTGGGAGGAAAGGCTGGCATCTCCATCAAGACAGTGAGGTGTTCTGCAAGAAGTAAGGACTGAATTGCGTTCATCTGATTTGCCAACAAAGCGATCACTGCGGAAAGTCAGTAGGGGACAAGAATCATGGAAAAAGGATCCAGGCCACTTTCCATTACCAAGGAGTCTGGCTGGGAAAGGGTCTCACCCCAGCCATAACTTTGAAAGTGGAATACATCTTTTAAGGCCCTGAAGAAATGTCTCTTGCAGCCTTCATTAAGCCTCTAGCGCCCCCTTAATCGCTCTGTACTGAATCCTCCTAGGCCTCTGTCTCACATATCACTGGCCAAAACGTAATTTGCAGGACATGTCCTCCTCTGTCCCCTAACAGCACAAACTCTTAGAGAGAAGGACCTTGTCCTCTTGGTCCTCTCCTTTTGAATTCTTCACGGTGCCTTGGGTCACAGGAGGTACTTATTTGATGACTAAAAGGATTTGCCCTGAGAGGTGACAATCTGACCCTAATGAAGGAGCTGATTAAGTTGTATGACCTCAGACAAATCAATTGGTTTCCCCAAGGCTAATTTTCATTCCCTGTAAAATGAGGAGGCTGGATTCTTCTCTGCTAGTGGAAAAGGGATCACTGGAAAAGGATATTCAATATAGCTGCTGTTTTTTTTAGCCAAATCATAGAACGTTAGACTGATTGAAAGCCAAAAGACCTTCAAACAACACATGAGAGCTGAATTAGAAAAGACTGAGAACTCTGGACAAGATGATTCATGATTTTAAGATCAGATTTCTGCAATTATCTGGTCATGCTCAAGAGACTATGCAAGGTATCATCGCACTGTTCACTTCAAAGTGCAAATACCATCCTTGTGCTCTAACAATTAAGATCCTGTTACAAACACCAAAGAAAGACAAATGAAGCTGTGACTTTTTGTAAACTGATCCTGTGGATATATACCTTATACTGTGTGGCAGCAGATCACAACGAAATCGTCTAGAAGAATGTATCAGGCTTGTTTTTCCTGTTTGAAGAAATACACATGGATAAATCTGACCCCTGGTTATTTGACTGCTTAGAGAAAAAGGGAAAAGAATATTGTTCAACAGCATGCATCTGTGTGCCCCTCTTTTTGGAGCTAAATGAGGTATACACGCAGTGAAGAAGACTCAGAAGCTGCACCAAGAACCCATTACCTTCCCAAATATTTTTACATTTTTACTAATTCAGTGTCTCCTTCTCCCTCTCTTCACTTCAAACATTAAACCTGGAATTTTCAGGAAGAATTTGGAAAACCCAGATATTCCTGCATAACCTTGAGATTAATTATAACTTTGCCAGAAGGTAGAGGGGTTCAAATAATACCTCTCTAGCTGAATGAGGTCATCATTCCTCACGAAGCTCTACACAACACCATTGGAATTCAAACCATGGAGGGGAGTATTTTACCGCATACTTTGCTTCCAAAGGCCAAAGATGAAAGTGCTTCTCTGCCGATAATCAAGGGGTCACCTCTCCAATCAGAAGCACTTTAATCTCAGCTAGAAGGACGGCTCAGGCCAAGACACTCATGGGAACCTGTTATGGATTGGAGCTGAGAAAGCACACCAGGCACCTAATTCTTTAATCAGGTAGTCATCTCAGGGTGGAGTTCTGCTAGTGAGAAAGTGGCCCAACCACATTTCCCAATACAATGGCAACTAAGAACCCATTTCAGTAGAGAAAGACAGCCTACATGGCTGGCAGGTGGAACATTATTATCCCTACACCCCATTATCACAATCACACAACGTTGACACAAATTAACACCAAGCAAGGTAACTGAGGCAAACCAACTGTTACAAGGGAGAAAATAACAGAGCCTCAGGAAAATGTGCCCACTAACTACAGCGCTGAAAGCCACAACAGAAATAGGCTGAATTCTCAATGTGCCCCTGATGCCACCACCCGCATTCCCAGATCACAGAAAATAAGCCTCCGGATTAAAATTACACATATAATAGCCATCTTCTCTCAGAAAGAAGGAAAAGTCCAATGAAACCAGGCATCACAAAAGCCAGTTAGGAGCTTTCTCATCCTACAGAGCAGAAGATGCCCGCTTTGTTTCTATCTCAAAGTGGTAAACAAAGTCATGACAGGCCCCGCCCCTACGCGGCATTCTTAAAGAAAACATATAAACTCTCTTTTAAAACTTTAAACAACATGAGTCAAATCAAAAGTAAATAAATAGAAAGGGGAAAGGAAAAACAATGAACAGGATAGCTCAAGTAAAGTTTGGTATTTTTCTTCCTTTATAAAAAAGTGAGCCCAAATTTTTACATTGAAAAGAAATATTTGGACTCTTAGTATATTGTTTTCAATTCACAGAACAATAATGTAGCCATTGGATTGATTTTTTTTTTCTCTTTTAGGACATTGTTTTATAGAACACATAACCAGGGTGATTACCTTACCAAGTATGAATTCAAAGTAAAAAGCTGAGAAGAAATACACAGTAAGAAAGACTAACAAATTTGGCATTCTTTCCAGTATATAAAACTAAAAAGAAACCTCAGTTCAGAAATATGGTAAACATTTATGAAATACACACAAACAGGGAAAGAAAAAACAATTAAGTGGCAGGAAAAAACTTTAAGATACCGTAACTCACAGTTCCCCTTCCAAAAGTTCTGCCGCTTTATGACCTACACCTTCGTGGTAGAGTTACATATAGCAGCTCCACAAAAGCAACCACATGGAAAATTTCTGCTCCAGATAATACTGCAGGACAGGGCTTGGCAGCTCCAAGTCCTAATCAGAATGCTTCAAGAGCTAGTGTAACAAAGATAACAACCAAATATGTATTACAATGCAGAGTCTTTAACTCTTCCTATAATGCAGGCTACAAAAGAGTCAAAACCCGGTTAGGTTTTACTTTCTATGCAGTCGGCAATGAGAACTTTTCAACAAGGAAGGTGGGATCTGGAGGAATAAAAAAATTACTTTTATAATACAATAAAATAATAATATAAAAGATTCTCCCCACTGAGGCATTTTTGTATCATGTAAGGTGCTCACATCTACATGCCTGGAATGAGCCAGGCGTGGTGGCACACGCCTGTAATCCCAGCCCTTGGGAAGCTGAGGTAGGAAGACTGTTGCAAGTTTGAGACCAGCCTGACCTACAAAGTGAGCTCAAGGCCAGCCCGAATGGCACAGTGAGATGTGAAAGGTTCTTGCCCTAGTACAAATTACTGTTCAGTTATGGCGGTGGTTTAAGGTGGCGAGGGCCAAAGCGTAACTTCTCCTTCACCCCTTCCTGTTTACATGCACAGGGAATTCCAATGGGTACCTCCAAGTCATCAAGATCCACCCCATGCACCACTCCAATCAGAGGTCATATAACTCTGCCTCTCCGTTCCTGGTCGAAGGAGACAGCCCAGCCGCCACGGGTTGTGTGCTCCTTTCCACGTCCTCAACTCAATAAACCTGTTCATTTTGTACTTTTGCTTCTCTTGCACCAGAATACCAAGACACTGTTTCAAAAAGAAAAAAAAAATCAGGGGGCTGGGGATTTAGCTCAGCGGCATAAGCGCCTGCCTTGCAAGCAGGCAGTCGTGAGTTCGATCCCTGGTACTGATAAAAAGGAAAAAGACCAAAAAAAAAAAAAAAAAAATCAGTTGCTAAAATGACTCCTTGCCCCAATTCTATAGGCTTAATTTGTCACCTACAATTCACTAAGGGCCCTGAAAACACCAGTTTGGTGGTAGAAGCTACTTATTTAATAAACATGAAAATCCACAGTACAATGGGTCACTTTTCCCCCAGAGAAATCTAAAGAAAAATGCTAATTTCATTGGTGCTGTAGTCCAAAAAGAGAGCATAAAGAAACTTATGACTTGATGTATTTTCTGTACTCAGTCAGCCGATGGAATACGAGAACAGGAGTCACAGAAATGTGACATCAACCAAGATCAAACAGCAAATTCAGATGAAGCTCTGACATGGTGGAAATCAGCCACTACCACCACGTTAACGCAAGGCATGGGAAATGATAGAAAGTCCTCCGTGGACGGTGAGCAGGGGTTTAACGTGAGCCAGGGGTATGTTCTCCTGCTCCAGCACTGGCTGGCATTCGCACAGCTGGGCTAAGATGGCTCCCGAAGTCCCCAAGTAAGACGCTAGCCCAAGGCAGTGCTGGCCTCCTGCTGCAACTCAGAAGCTCAGGAATCAAAGGCTCTTTTATTCTTCCTCCCACCAGAACATGCTCCCTCTTGGTTGTAAACTAGAGGCTTGCCAGAATGAATTATTTAGCTCAAAACAGACATAAAGAAATCTTAAATAACACATGTCCTTTAGAATTTTAATCAGCTCAAGTGACCAAACAGGTCGCTCTGTTTGTTTCCAGTTTGATGTAAAAAAATAAAATGTACTTGTGGTTTCAGGGCCCGTGAAGAGCATTAGGTCACTGGAGAAACGGGAACTTCTCAAACTGGAAGCTACAGCTGACATTCAAACCCCACACATGGAACAAGTGTTCCGAAGCCCTGCTTTTCACTAGGATGTCCTCCTCCTTCCTGCAAATCCTGCCTCCCTTATGACCCCCCCGCTTTTGCCTCAGGCAGGATCTCAGTTCTCCTCAGAACAGAGCTTGAAATTCAGTAGTGCAGTCTCCGCTGGCAGGCCTTGTGCCCCTGGGCTCTCAGTCTGAACTCCTAGGCAATTAATGTCTGCACCCCTCATTTGGCAATTCATAACACTGGGCCCCTTACATTATCTCTCCTGGAAGGCTATAAATGTCCCTGCATTCACAGCCCTTCTCCTTCACAAATAGAATAGAAACTCCTTAAGGGCAGGGATGGGATAGTCCCTTCCTTGCATTCCACAGGTGGCACATTACAAGCTGAACAGGGCACCAGTGTGGAGGGAGAGATAGCACCCACTCAGAACCCAGCAAAGACAGCTCCAACTAGAACAAACTCTGGAGAGTTCCCAAAGGATTCTGCGGCAGCTGTTCCTAATACAGTCACTAACCTGTAAGATGAACAATAAACTAAAATGTAGTTCCCCCCAAAGGAAGGTACTGAGCAGCTCCCCACCTTCGCCTCCCACCCCAGGAAACACCTAAGGCAAAAGCTCCTCTATAACAGCATTTAGGTCTTGGATACCCCTCCCCGTTTTACAGATAGGGACACTCAGTATCTGCATGGTCCAGCAGTCCCATGGTGGAGGGTTGTAGCAAAGCCAAGGAGATGGATGCCCTGGATGAATAAAAGAATTGCTTAAAATATAAAAGATTCAGGTGAATCATGGCACATGGTCCTGACACATGGTTGGGTTTCCCTCCAAAGCGGCGCAGTGTATCCAGTAAATGCACCAGTGGTTGTGTCAATCACTGGTTCTCCCCTCCCCTTCCTCTCCTCTTTCCTTCTTACCTAGCCCAGGCTGGCTAGGAACACCACAGCAGTCTTTCTGCCTCAACTGCCTGAGAACTGAGGTCACAGGCATATGCCACCAGATCTAGCTCAAATCACTTTTTAAAACATACTCTTCCTAAAGGAAAGTAGCAGCCCACTCACCATAATGTCCCTTCTGTTCGCCAGCCTCTGTGCTGACACCTAACGAATGCTCTGAATCTGTCACCTCACACCTTCTTGGTCTGGGAAATTATCAAGACCTTAGCTTATATATTCTATTTTGACTCTAAAACATGAAATTTCAGCTAGTTCTGACATATCTCTTTTCTAATTCTTTTTATGGGGTGGTGATAATGAGGTTTGAAAGCAGAGTCTTTGCACTGAACTATATCGACGCTCAGATCTTTTTTGAGGCAGAATCTCAGTAAGTCACTATCTTGTCCAGACTAAGTTCAAATGTGTGATCCTCCTGCTTTGGCCTCCTCCCCATGACCAGCTTTGTGCACTGCATAACATGTGAGTGCGTTGCTGAGAATCAAACTCAGGAACTTCTGCACATTAGGCAAGCACTCTACTACTGAGCCATGTCCCAGCCCAATCTTTACTTATCTCTTAAGCAAATCATGACACTATGCATTGAAATAATCAACTCACCTACCAACTGGATTCTCCAAATATAATTCTTACCACATTATTTCATTTTGTTTAAAGATGATCTTTTAAAAGTTAATTTTTAAAACTTCACAGAATTCTAAAAGTACCCTCCAAACTAATACATTTTACAAATGGTAATTTTAATTTCCAGAAGACAGCAGTCAGAGTTAAGAATTCAGCAAGTTTATATGAAGAATTCGTACTTATCATTAAACCCAGGCACAACAAAAGAATTAACTATTATTAAGCTATTATTAAGGCTTAACGTAATTGCTAGTTGAAGATCTTTGTTAGTAGAAACAAAGACCCTACAATACTTTGAAAGGGAAAAAGAAAACATTAGGAATTTGATTTTTGTTTTGTTTTTTGTCTTTTTGAGACAGGGTCTCCCTATGCAGTTCAGGCTGGCCTCAAGCTCATTTGTAGCCCAGGCTGGTCTCGAACTCGAAACGATCCTCCTGCCTCAGCCTCCTTAGTGCTGGGATTACAGGTGTGAGCCACTATGCCCGGCAACGTTAGGAATTTGAAATGCATGTTTACTAATTTTAAAAAATGCCCTTCACCGTAAGCAAAAGCTCTGGAATCCACTGACAGCTACTGGTAAATGCTAAAGAGGTGGGGGTGGAAGCACTTCCAGACATGACAGTCCTCTTTATTACAATGACCTAGGTGGAGCAGGGACTTCCAGAACAGCACAGGGTCTGGGTTGTCCTGGAATCTGGAAGATGCTGGGACTCTACCTGCCCCACCTCCCTTCCCCAATGACTGAGGTCAGGTGGCCACCCAGTGGGAAGGGCTATTTCTGTGTCTAGGCCCATTTCCAGAAACAAGAGTGTATTTTCGAAGTCCAGAAAAGAAATGTCCTGTTAACTGACAGCTGCGGAGTGGACAGAGCCCAAGCTGGGTACAGATTAGGCACCAGAGAGCTGGCTGCAGCCCCATGCTGGCTGTCAGCTACCAGGCCACCTAGCTTGGCCTCAGAAGCAGGTCCTCCTGCTGAGACGGCATACCTGCCCCACACTGACAGCTTGGCCTGGCTCTAGGCAGACCATGGCGGCCAGGATCCCCCTGCAGAGCCCTGGTGGCAGCCAGCTGGCTTGAAGCAATCCTTTGTTTATAGACTTAATTTATTTCTACTAAAATTTTAGGTCCTGATGGAAATTCCACCAGTATTTATTTAAGTAACTTCAAAATCCGAAGTATGTAATTTAATATGTGTTTTATAAAGAACTGGAAGACACACATCACAAAAAGAAAGATAGTTTGAAGAGATGGAAATGCTAATTGCTCTGATTTGATCATTGTGTATTATATCCATGTACTGAATTATCACACTATAGGCCATGAACAGAAACAATTGTGTCAATTTAAAAAAATTATTTAAATTTTTAAAAATCTGAGCACCACTGTTAAGTATATACCACCAAGAGTTTACTTCTTGTCTGTAACCCTGGGGGCGCTGTTCTGTAAATGACTCCTCTTGGGTCCTGGACAAAGTAAAAAGCAGTTGTTTAAGATAATAGGATGCAAACAGCAACCCAATAGTAGCAAAACTGGAAAAAAACAGACAATTTCCCCCTTGTTTAAGCAGACAGAAACTTTACATGGAGTGAAACACAACATAAGGCGTTCTTAGCCTTTCACAAATACAGAAATAATTAAAAGAGAAGACAGGATCTGTACATACATCCTTCACACTTTCTTTTATCTTATGTCATTTTCTCTCTCTTTAAGAAAGGTTTCCCTATCAGAAGAACACACCTGTGGCTGAAGAAAACAATGCTGCTTCCAACTGTCTGCAAAATAAACCAAAAAGGTGGGGGGGGGAGGGGGCTGTAAATGGAATTCACTAAGAGCCATAATCTAAGACAGTTCTAAATATAAGCAAAGTTTGTCATTTACGAGCCCTTAAGGACTATCTTCACCAGTGTTTAGACCAGCCTACGCAAGTGGGACAACTGTCAAAGTCTCAGGGGTGACGTACTTCCCAGCAAAATCATGATGCTCAAACTCTTGGGCATTTTATTTAGTAACTGCAGTACTAAGCATTTAAGATATCTTTTCTCTCAGCACTCAGAAGGCTGAGACAGGAGGACAGCCTCATACTGAATCTGCTCATTGTAAACCAAGACCGCGAATTGGCCATACAGGCCATAGTAGGACAGGTGCCCGACATGTGCTAGGACTTAAAATCCATCCCAAGTACCCACCTCTCAAACTTTTTAGAAGTAGAAACTATTATCAAGCATCATTTTTGCCTACTGGGCAGCCTACAATATTTCGTCCATGCATAAAATACAAGATTCTGAGCAAAAGAAAACAAGCACAAGAAATATATGACATGTATGCCCCGACCTCCCACAGTCAACACCACTTTAGCAAAATCATTCCAAAGTTCAACAATTTGAGAAAGTCAAAAATCTTCTGGACAACTAACCAGACAGATAAAACATAAGGTAAGTGGCACAGGGTGATAAGGGCCTGCAATCCAGGCGCTCTGCAAGGCACTCCCATGGCACGAGGGTGCCACATTTGAGCCCAACCTGGGCAGTTCAGAGAGATATTGAGTCAAAATGTTTAAAAGGGGCTGGAATGGAGTCCCTTCCACATGAAGACCCTGGGTTCAAACCCCAGTATCAAAAGAAAAAAATTTAAGGTAAACATCATTTAACTTTTAATACTCCCTGGCACCTACCGGGACCACCCACCCACCCACCCACACTGCCACCCAGCCACTGCCCTCTTCCACTGTCACAGCTCCAGTGCTCCACCTGGCAACAAAACAACTCCTCCCAGCTCTTAGGCACATTCTTCCCCCTGCTGAAATGACTGACAACTTAAGGAGCTCTTTGAATATTTCTGTTGTGTCAATCTACACTGAGCTTGTTCCTCAAAACGTCTAGAGAACAGTCTTACCACTCAGCTTGGACACAGTTACAAGTTCTGCACTATTTCATATGCTGATCTCATCACAAAGACTCCAGAAGCCCCCTGAGTAAAGACTGGATCTTACATCTCTTCAGCACAGAGCAACTGAGTCACACCTCTTCCTTGAATCCTCCACCAGACTTCACAGACTCCCAGGAAGTTATTGTGAAAGGACCTTTAGAGATGACCTCTGAGCTCCACATCTGAAATGAACTAGAGGAGACTCAGGAACCTTCCATAACCTCATCAGTCAGGAAGATCTGCGTTCAAATCCTACCTCTGGTGTATTTGAAGTGGCAGCCCGTTTTATCTGCCACAAAACATATAATGCCTCCTTTAAAAACTACTGTGAGCATCAAATTACCTACACACACACACTTACACTTACCCTCTTGTTTGGGGGAATCCTTTCTTACAACAATCTTTTTTATTTTCTTCCTGGTTAACATCACATTTCATTGCAAGTCCCCAAAGTAGGGCCTTTTCCTGCAGGTAGTCCCAGAGGACAGGGCACAGCAGCTTTTGTGTAACCCATAAAACACATGCAAGATGCATTCAGTCTCCTTTATCACTAGTTCAACAAATGTATTACTCTTCAGTTCTCCTAAACCCCCAATCACAGCTGGGTGTAGTATTCCCAGCACACTAGAAGGCTGAGCCAGGAGAATCCCAAGTTCCAGCCCCAGGAAACTTAGCAAAACACTGTCTGAAAAAGAAAGAGGGCAGAGGGTGCTGGGAATATAGCTCAGTGCAAAAGCCCTAGGGTCAATCCCGAGTACAAAACTAAACAAAACAAAACTCCCTATCCCTCCAGTCCCACCCATACAATCTTCTCTTTAGAACAGCTGGAAATAAACACTGCAACTCTCCAATTTTTGGAACACAGTTAATATTTTTCCCAGAACATTCAGGCAAACTGTGATAGATGGAAAGACAGGATTTGGAAGGCTTCTGCTCTCAAGGGGGCTTGCTTATGGTTCATGGCACCAACTCCTTCAACGAAATGATTTGTCTATAATAAACTCTGGCAGAACCCAAACCAGAAACTCACTGGTGTGTCACTGGTGAAGCTCACCCTGTTTTATGCAAAGCAAACTGTGACCGATGGGATTAACCTGAGCTCTGTAACAGGTTCCATTAGCACAAGTAGTGAACATATTTAGGGGATATACAAACACTTTTCACTAGAGAAACATGTGCCAGACCAGAAGTGTCATTTCGTGCCTTTGAGGGGGCACTGATATAAGCACTAGCAACAGAGAGAGAGAATAATAAGATCTCAGATTCTGGAAGGCACAAGATTCCTGTGACGATAAAGTTGGTTCTTTCAAGGAATGTTTTTTTTCCTAACAGCTATACATAATCAGCATCTTGTATCAATTACAGAAATACCAGTTAAGCCACTCTGGAGCCCTGGGAAAAGAAGCGCAAAACACAGAAAATCTCTGCTGGCTTCAGCTGTCCGCTCGTGCAGGGCCTGACAGCGCGTCCGAGGCGTCCAAACACCCGCCCCCAGCACCAAACCGCCAGAGCTCCGGGGCCAAATTCCAATGTCCCACAATTCAAAACCGCGAAAACGGGAACCTTACTAAGCAAACTGCAGGGCGCGTCAGAACTTTGCTTTCTTTCCCTGTGCGCGCATTTGTGATGCTACATTTTACAGTGCATTTCTCGGGTCTACCATACGCTAGCTACGCGCCACCCACCTAGAGGGACAGGGTGGGTGGGGGATGAAAAGGAGGCGCGGACCGAAGGGAAGCCTCGTAAGGACTAAAAATCTCCGCCGTTGTCCTAGTGCAGGAAATTTGCCACCCCCCGGCCCCGTCATAATTAGATGCAGATACAATGAAGAAGACTCCTCTCGCCACATCGCACCCCACCCCTGCTTTTAAAAAGCAAAATCCTGCAACCCGGCTCGCGAAGGACATCTGGGTCCTCCCAGGGGAGACGAGGCCCGCCCGGCCGGCCGTCGGGAACGTGGACCCGGGAAGCCTCCCCGCCAAGCGGACGCCCGGACCGGTCGGGAACGGGGCGGAGGGCAGGAACGCGAGAGTGGCAGCCCAGCTCCGCGCGCGGCCGGCGGGCTTGGGGAGGGTGTGGGCGCCGAGGCCCGCGGGGCGCCGGCCCGAGCTCTACTTACATAACGCTTCAACTTTTTCTCCGGAGGGGACTTGCGGAGCCACCCCGAGCAGACCACTTCGCCGCCGCTCATGGTGCGCGCCTGTCGGGCTCGGGGCCGGGCGGCTGGCACGGTGGGCGCGCTCTCGACGCCGCGGGCGCCCGGGGGACCCGGTTCTGCCCCGACGGCGCGCGCGCCGCGCTCCCCTCCGCAGGTCCGCGGCCGGGCGCGGGACTCGCCGGCCGCCTAGCTCCGCAGCGCTGGTGCCCGCGGGACTCTGCCTGGACGCGGAGCGGGAGCCTCGGCCCCTCGCGCTCCGCCCCCTGGAGACGGGACCTCCCCGGAGCGCCTCCCGAGCCGACGCGACGCGGCACACACGCGTGTACGGAGCTCCCGCTCCGGCTCGCCCGTTCTCGGTTTCGGTGCGCCCGGCACGATCTTGTCCTTCCCTCTCCTCCGGGGAGGGTGGGTCGCTCCTCCGCGGCGCCCGGGAAGCCGAGGGACAAGGGGCAGCCCCGAAGCGCCCGCAGGCAGGGACGCGGGGCAGTCCGGCTCCGCCGAGTGGGCGCCGAGGCACCGGGCGGCGCTGGGCGCGGGGAGGTCGCGGTCCGGCCGGAGGGTGGGTCCGCGATCGCGGCCGCCGGGGAGGGCGGGCAGCAGCGGAGGACTGGGCGCTGGGCGGCTCCGCGCGGGGAGGGAGCCCGCTGTCCCGGCCCCGCGCTCCTCCCCCGCCCCCACCCCGGGGCGCACGGCAGGTTCCGAGCGACGCGGCCCCGGGCCCCTCCTTCTCCGGGCCCTTCCTCTCTTGCCTCCGCCCCTTCCCACGTTCGGGCCGGGCTGTTTCTGCCCAGACTTTCTCTGAAACTCCGCCGCGGCACTTCCAGCCAAAACAACAGGAGCCGAGGAGGCGGGGAGGAGAAGGGCGGGCGAAAGCGGGAGTCCGAGGCACCCTGGGATCTGTAGTCCCGAGCCCGAGCGGGGTCCTCGCCGCCCCGCGGCCCCCGACCGTCTTGAGTCCGGGAAGAGTCTGGAGGCCTCCTAGAGGGCAGCGCCCCCGGGGCGCGGATGCGGGAGGAGCGAGGGACGCCCCAGTGCTGGAAGGGTTTCCATCTTGACTCTGCGGGGCGCCAGTTTGGAGTTTGTGTTGTGCCAGAGATCGGGGGGCGGAGGGAGAGGTAGTGTCCTCTGCTTGACAGCGTGAAGACAAAACCGCCCGGAGGGAGCCAGCGATCCTGCCCGGGGCCCTACCGCGCAAGGCTGAAAGGAGTTAGGGAAGACGCCATGGCGCCTGCCCGGAGCAGGGACTGGGGGGCGCGCCGAAGGCTGCCTCGGGCTGGCCCGGAGCGGTCCCGCCGCGTAATGGGGGCGCTTAGTGGGCCAAAGGGTTGGTTCGGACCACGTTAAAGGCTAACCCTTCCCTCCGTTTGTTGCTTGTTTCTTCCACTTTGTAAAATCTGTCCAAGGGTTGTTGCGTAGAAAAAACGATCCTTGGGTTTAACAACTACTGTACTATGCCTGAGTTTACCCTGACCTTATAGTAGAAAAATATTTTCCAATGTATTTGAAACAAAGATCTCAAACAAAATGTAAAAGATAATATATATATGTAATCAGATAAAAGTGCTAAAAATATGAAGCGATAAATGAATATGAGTAAAATAACCTGGGCCATTGGCTTTTTTAACACAACATTCGTGTTATCTTCTGACCACAACATTCGTGGAGAATTTTCTCTATGTTTGAAAACGTTTTAGGTTGTAGTAAGATATTAGGTGTCGAGATGGTGACCAGACAAAGGTCACTGCATACGTGCAGAGGAGGCCTTAGGATAATAAGCAAAGGGTCAACAGAACTATAGATTGTGATTAATGTGTTCCCTGCGGGGAATAAACCCAGTTTAAAATATGAATAACTGAGATAAGACTAAGGCTGAGGAGTGTTTAGCCAGAGGCAGAGTTGAAAGATGTAAAGAGAGTAGCATCAGATTTGTTTGCTGGACAAATGAATAATTTTTTTTTTTTAACAAACAATAATTATAAAAAGGGCTGAAAGAAAAGCAACCAGAAAGTTAGTTTATAGGTAGCACAGATGAAGACCCTGGGAACCTGGAGATGGGAATAGGGAACTCTAAGGGGGAAAGAGAGGTTGCTGAGTTGTGCAAGCTTTGGTTCTGTAAGCTGAGACAGTTGCAAGAGGTCCCCCTCCCCTCATCATGCTATCTTGAATGGACTTCCTCATTCAGTAACTTTCCATGGGATTAATATTCTGTTACTGTCATGAGAGTCAGAAACTACCTTGAAAATAAAGTGTATTTAACAGAGGAAGATATTATCAGAAAGTAGTGTTGGTATCTTCAGCTTATTTAAACAGCACAATTAATAAATAGCACATCAGAGGCAACCCGGTTCATTGAGGTTTAGAAACTTCATCCTTTTACAGATGCTCGGGTATTATAAAAGTTGAGCTTCTTCAAGATCTGGATTCATTTCTTGGGTTATTGATTTAGTGGCCCCGACTTCGACAAATTACATCGTGTCTCTGAGCTTCAGTTTCCTGGCATGTAAAATGGGAATGATAACACCAATTCTGCAGAATTTTAATGAAAGTGAAAAATAAGAGAATTTTAAATGCTAGATGCATGATAAATGTTGAAGGGTTTTGCTGTTTGTGGTTTATCAGAGAAGTTTAAGGCTTTTTAAAACACAAGCAAGGGACCAGGGATGCAGCTCAGAGTCATGGCACCTGCCTGGCAAGCACAAAATCCTGAGTTTGGTTACTGGTACCAAAAAGAAAAGAAGGACACATTAAATAATTTTAATTAATAATTTAATTAATTAAAATAATTTTTATGGTAGTTGAGAGCTAAAGCAGTTCTTTTTTTGCATGAACAAAGATCGTGCTGTTAAGTCCTCCAAAAGATGTCATTATATTTATGTTCCAGTTCTCCCACAATGTGCATCTACGTTGAATCAAAGCATTACTAGTTAGCATTGGTAAGGCTGCTTTGCGCCTGAGTAGAGGACTGTTGGCTTTAGCATGTTTAGGGCCTGCTCCCGAGTGTAAGGTGATCCTATAATATAACTGGATTTATCAACATTATCAGTATTTATAGAAAATATAACCTTGGGCATTCTTGTATTAACATTCATAGTTCCTCTGTGTTTGAAAATGTTATCCGTTGAAATTAGATTTGCTGACAAAACATCCCTGTGCACTGAAGAGATGCTTATCATAAAGTCCTTTTAAAATGGAAAATTATATTGTCTACTATTTAGCTTTTGGAATTTTCAGTATTTTTTATTTATTTCAATTAAGGCATGTGGTTATCTCATTTCTACATTAAAAAGTCTTCATGAGAAATGTCCCTATCTTCTACTGCATTATTTTAGAGACTCATATTTCTAGAGACCAAATCAGGATTGAGGTGAGGCTGAAGACAGATGGTATTTTAGAGAGGAATTTTGCATTATTTTTATATTATATGCTATTTTTAGATCTGTAAATCTAACATTTTATGTCTGTAGGCACTAAAACTATGCTGGGAAAAACTATTATATCTAAATATCTTAAAATATTTTCATACTAGAAATATGTATGGAATGTCTAGTATTTGCAAGTCCCTGGGGAGCTGGGATACAATGGAGAGGAAAGGCAGACTTGTTCCAGCCCTTGTCTATCCAGCAGCAAAGTTTTTTATAGCTATTTAACCCCATCATGTCTATACAATAGCTGGTAACTGATTGGAAGGAGTATATAGTCTGGTTTGAGCCTATATTAGGGGATCTACACTTTCCAAGTGAGGAGAAAAGGGTTAGCTTAGGAAAGATTTCCCTGAGGAAAAGACTTTAAACTGATTCCCCAGAATGGGCAGTTGGCCCAGCCTAGAAGAGTTTTCCAGACCAAAGAAAACTACTTCCCATAGGTCCTCATTCAGAGGCATCCTCTAACGAACAGAATGAAGACAGCAGAGAAGCTGAGAGAGCTGTTAGCATTGTGTGACATTACAGAGGCAGACAAAGAGCATCTACGGAGATCTTCAAGTTTAGACTTTGGCTGAGAGCAAATGAATGACCATGCTATCTACGGTGATCTTCAGATCACCTCAGTCAACCCTGTGGTACCCCCAGCCTAATTCAACCTCGTGTCTTCCAACTTGAGTTTTTATTTCTCCCCATACGTTCTTCTCACACCTCTTCTGGCCCGTGGACACCTCGTCTTGTTCCGTAGTATCCACTCCCTTCCTCCAGATTAAATTCTGTGGTCCACATCTCCAACCATGTGTTTCCATGTCAAAAACCCCACTTTTAGACAAACCTGCCTCCACTGTCTTCTGTACACAAGCAGCCACAGGAATGATATCATTATCAAATTCATGTTTACTGACCTCAGGTAGATTCTTAACTATCTACAGGCACAGACCTTGCACAGATCATCCTTGATCCCATTGGTTTTCTGGGACCTGACGTTTATATAATCTGGAGAGCCCTTTTTTAAAAAAGGAATACACAGGGCTATGTTAACAGCTCAATGGTAGAGCACTTGCCTAGAATGTACGAGGTTCTATATTCACTCCCCAACACTGAAATAAAGAAAAAGAAAAGGAAAGAAAGAATATGAGATTGCAAATACAAAATTAGGACAAAAATTTAGAATGAGAAAATAAATCACTCAAAATTACTGAAGACTTTGAGAGGTAGATGCCTTTCTTCTAAGATCTATAGGTCATTTACAGAATCCTTACATGCATCAGTACCTGAGTACAGCTTGGAGTTTCCTCCTGTGTTGTTATCCAGTTTCCCATTGATGTGACAAAATATCTGAAATAAACACAAAAGAAGGAAAGGAGGAAATCTTTCCTCCTAAAGAAGGAAAGATTTATTTTGGCTTCTGATTTCAGAGGTTATGGTCCATGGTTGACTGTCTCCGTTGCCTGTGGACCTGCCTGAGGCTGCTCCTTGCCTGTGGCAAGGCAGAAGCTTCAAGGCAGAAAGATGTAGTAAAGGAAGACTGCTTACTTCATAGCAAAGATGCAGAGAAGGTAGGAGAGCAGACAGCCTATGTCAGCTGGCTGACCCTGCTTTTGTTCCTTCGCGGTCCTCATCCTGTTGGATGCAGCTGCCCATATTTGGGAGGTTCTCATCAGTTTGCTATCCACTTGTCAATCATCTCTAGACACACTCCTCCAGACATAGCCAGGAACGTGCCTTACTAATTTTTCCTGGGTGTTTCTCAGTACATCCAGTTGACAATCAAGATCAACCATCACACTTCCCAACTGGGACATGCTACTTCTCTCTGCATTCTTCTCTATACTTTGTAGGACTGAGCTAGGAGAGACAAGGAAGTGAAGCTTCATGGGTGTTTGTATCATCTTACCAGACTGTTCAGGTAAGGTTAGTGTGTTCAGGGTGCTACAACAAACACTACCTTAAACTGGGCAACTTGTAGACAACAGAACTTTATTGCTCAGTTTTGGAAACTGACAAGTCCAATATCAAGGCACCAGAAGATGACTTTGTGGAGAAGGCCTGTTCCTCATAGGTGGTACCTTCTGGCTGTTTCCTTACATGGAAGAACGGATGAAGCTCTTTTGGACCACTTTATAAAATCACAAATCCTACTGAGCATGGTGGTAAACACTTGTTACCTTAGCACTCTTGAAGCATGAGGCAGAAAGATTGAGAATTCGAGCCCAGCCTGGGCAACTTATAGAGACCCTTTCTTGAAATAAAAGGTGTAGGACCTGTAGCTCAGTGTAAAGATCCTGGATTCAATCCCTAGGAACTGGAGTGGGGACACTAGCCCCACTCATCAGAGCAGAACCCTCATAACCTAAACACCTCCCCAAATCTACTTAATACCATCATCTATGGCAATGGATTTCAATGTGTGAGTTTTAGGGGATACAAACATTCACACCAAAAGAAAAAAAAAAAAAATTCACACCTCAAGTGTCTGGCAACCCTACATTTATTTCCATCTGGAAAGTTTACTTGTGTATTCTCTGCAAGCTTTCCTTTTTATTTTCTCTTTAACCTGTTACCTCTATTGAGATATAATTCACATACTACAAAATTTACCTTTTTGTTAAAGTGTTCAGTGGTTTTTAGTATATTCATAAAATTTTCAACTACACCACTAATTTCAGAAAATTTTCACTACCCTCTAAAGAAACCATATTCTCATTAGCAATCATGCCTCATTTCCTCTCACCCTATGCTCTGACAACCACTAATATTTCAGTTTCTTTGTATTTGGGCCTTTCAAACATTTTGTACAAGCAGAATAATACAATTTATGACCTTTTATGACTGATTTCTTACACTTAGCATAATGGTTTCAAAGTTTAGCCATCACATCAGTTCTTCATCCTTTTTAATTGCTAATCAGTGTTTCAGTGTGGCATTTTAAATTTATCAGCTGATGGATATTCAGTTTACCTCCATTTTCTGGCTATTATGAATACTGCTTGTAATAACTCTTAAAACTTCTTTAGCAAATTTCTAAACACTTCCTGTAATAATCAGCTGCTTGTGTCAATTTGAGTAAGAAAACCCTGTTAAATTGGTTCAGCATAGTTCTGGTGTGGAAGCCCCACCCTAGGGAGAGTTGTCACCAGAATGATATAAAAAGGAAATTAAGAAATAACATTCGCTTCTGTTTCTTTGGAGGAGCTCCTGTCTTCACCTTCACCTTGAACACTGTCTTCTGGCTTCCACCAATACTCTTCAGCCTTCCTGTGCAAACCCTTCCAGGCCTTCGACTGGCTCCTCTGATCCCCAGTGCACACACTGCCCTTTTGCACTCTTCCACACCTGACTCTGGGCAGCCAGTGCAAGCCAATCTTGTAAATTCTTATATACATGTATATCTTGCAGTATATCTGTTTCTCTAGGAAGCACTGACTGATACACTTCCCCTTCTCATCAATTGGAGATCTTTTCTTGTTGATTTTCTGGGAATTAAAAGTACTGGAAAGAAATCTGCTTCAACCTCTAGCCATCAAACATCAAACCTGCCTGCCATCTCAACCTTCTTATTCTACCTTCTTCCTGTAGCAATAGAAGAAACTTCCTTCAGCTGTCAAAGACCAGTTCCTCAATGAATACTTTAGATTTCATCTTAATTCACCTTCTCAAAAACTTCACCATGTGAATGACTTCTCTAGAGCTAATTCCTATAGTGAATTATTTGCTATAGCAGTGTGTGTGTGTGTGTGTGTGTGTGTGTGTGTGTGTGTGTGTTGCAATAATATTCTATTTACAAAAACAAGTGATGATCCAGATTTGGCTAAAGGGCTGTCATTCCCAAATTTTGCTTTATCCCACCAGGATCTGATTGGTGAGGTCTGAGGAAGTGATCAAGATTCTGATTTTGTTTTTTTGTGGAGCCAACACACACACACACACACGCACACACACACACACACCTCATGTAATTTTCTACTGGAAGAAGACACTGCTATGGTCCCTTTTAATTCTTTAATTAATTACCTTTTTGAAATTTGAAGTCTGATCTTCTTTGTTACTCTTTAATAATTCCTATTGTTTTAGTAGATTTAGAAGTAGAAGCTTTCAGAGAGGATAGTCTAGGACAATTTGTGTGTCTTGGCAATCCATTCCTGATGTCTCTCTTTGGCTTCTTTCACTTTTCTGGCCAAACATTTGCTGTCCTATGTAGCTCCTTCCTGATTTTGCTTAGTACCCTGTTTTAACAGAGCCATGTACTTCTGGTATTTGTGTTGAGGATATGTGGAGTGACAAGATGCTAAATCTTGAGTGCTCTGGCCCCAGGTTTCTTACCTTCTTGACCTACAACCTTCCTGACAACCTATTACTGGGTACCATCTTTAGAGAAGTTGACAAGTTTGTAGATTCCGTTTTTGCTTTTGGGCCCCAGCCCACAGGCACTGTAATATCCATCACTCCAGAAATGGCTTCTCTTTTTTTACAGTAAACAAGTTGAGGTGGCTTGCACTGGCACCCACAGCGCAACCCCAACCAGGTCTGCTCTATTTGTCTCCACTTCTCTTTGATCTATAAACAACAATGCCCCTTACTTGGTAGCAGGCAGACACAGCAATGGATTGAGATACTTCATGGGGAAGCCTTGTCTGTCATCCTTATTTCTGATTGGGAGCATGTAACCCTTTCATTCTTCACACAGAGCATTAGCAACCATTTCTCTAGGTCTATGCTTCTCATACAAGCTATGAAGTTTGCATTCACTGGCCATGTTCCAGTGGCTGGGAAGGAAATACCCAACTTTATCTTGATGTAGCGGACTGCCTTTGAAGCAGCATAAAAAAGACCACTGTGTTACCTTTAAAATTAACTATTGTAAGCCAAGTCTTACAAGAAATTGATGATGATATGCATTTGCAGATTGTTTAATTCTTCCCTAATAACAGCACTGGTCTTCTGAATGAACTACTAGCTAATTAAAGTGAAAGTTGATTGTATTCTATTTGAGAAAGGGATTGTAAGCCATGAATTACAGTTTGCTTCAATTTTAATTGAAAATTGAATTAAATTATCTTTCATCTTTTAAACATAAGACAATTTCTAAAACCACAAAATGTGATAACCCCTTTATATTCTCTATTCCTTTATAGCTTCTTTCGCAGACAATCTTCTTTCATAGACAGACTTCTATTAGTTGTTGTAGTAGATCAAACCTCTTGTTCCTTATCTTCTATTCACTTCTTAGCCTGCTTCTTTCTGGCTACCATCCTGATTTCTTTCTCCTTTTTTCCCATCATCACTTCCACATTATCAAATCAGACATAATTTTTTTAGTCTCCGCATTTCTCAATTACTTGGTCCAAAACTCTTAGTACCCTTGGTTTCTGAGATTTCGTAGTTTTGAATGTTCCTATGTCCTTGCTCCTTTGGTTCTCTTTGCAAGATCTTCTCTTATTGGCTCTGGGACCTCCTCTCCACATATTCTATACTTTCTCATGTATGATGGTGTCGATTACAATCTGCATACAGACACTTGACAAGTTTCCACCCCCGGCTCCGTTCTCTTCTGAGCAACCAGCTTGTAAATCCAACTGTTTTCTCCATATGTCCACCTGGCTCCACAAAATAAACAAAATCAGAATCATGAATCTTTCCCAAGACCTCACCAAATCTGTGTCCTTCTCCAATTTCTTTGTCTCTCAGTAGCTCATTCTTTATTCCTTCCTCTCTCGTCATTTATCACAACCCACATAAACCTAGGTGGACTCGCCTGTGAAAAATTTTTCCATTCCATCCTTCTCTATGTAGTACCACCCTTTGCAAGCTATTTCACCTTTCATCTGGGGTTCTGGGCATATATTTATGTATGTCTACAGTCTCTTTCCCCCAATCAATAGATTCTCCACTCTGTAGCCGAAGTAATGATTATAAAACATGAATATGATCATTTCAGTGGCTGCCCATTGAGCACAGGATACAAACCAAAACCTTAAATGTGGGTTATCAACATACTCATGGCCTCCCCCTCCATCGGCACCCAGCCTTACCTTGCCACTCTCCTATTATTTCTCTACCAAATCACTCAAACTTTTTCCCAGTCCGCACACACACGGGCCTCTCTTCTCACTACCAAGCTTCTATTCTTGCTGTTCCTTATTTTTTGAACCTTGCTTTTATTAAGGCTGCTCCTTGATTTTATTTAGGCTGGTTCGTTTCTGCCCAGACTTAAGATCTTAGGTCACCTTTTTCTCCAGTGTGAAACCTTTTTCTCATGCCATGTGTTAAGTCATGTTATCACAACTTATGTATCACAGGCGCCTTTCCACCATTAGTAACATTATTCACTGACTTGATGATGGAGGGAAGGGACCCTGTCTATTTCATTTATTTGACTTGTTTGCCTCCTATCAAATGCCTACCAGAGTGCCTGGCATATAATAAGCACTTAGCATGTGTTTCCTGCATGAGTGAATGATGGAGTTTAGAGCAGGACTTCGATCCGATGGCTGACTAACCCAGGTTTGTATCCACCTGTTACCAACACAGCAGCCAGGCAGGGTGCTGGATGCAAGGAGGTTAGGTTAGTGTCCTCAAAAGCACTGGATTCTAAAAGATGAAAAACAGTGCTTTGTGTAATTACCAAGAAGTAGAGCTATTTTTGTATTTAAATAAAAATTCCAGTTTAGAATGGTGATGTACACCAGAAGTTGAAGGCCAGTCTGGACAACTTAGTCAGACCCTACCTCAAAGTAAAAAATAAATAAAAGGGTGAGAGAAATATAGTTCAGTGCTCACTGAGTTCAATCTCCAGTACCCCGCCCTGTTATAAATCTAAGAAAGTTGCATTTAAATCTCAGAATGAAAGTATTTTTGGAATAAAACCAATGTTACTAGAAAACAATCTTTTGACGAGGGAGTAAAACATTGCTGTTTTAGAATACTTTGGTTGCAATTAATGAGTATAATAAATTTAAATACATTTTTATATCACTGTCTGAGTTGCATACTGTGGTTTGTAGCTTAATATTTCAAAGTTTTGGTCACTAACTGGGCTAAAAGAATTTGAAATATAAGTAAAATCTCTTTAGTTATTTGATATAATAATTTATTCTTTATGTATTTTGAGTTCAAACTACATTTTCTCTATTTTGAGTGAGCATTAACATTCTATTAAATCAAAACATAGTTACTTAACTTAGTTTTCTTTTAAGCTTAAGATTATTTGGGGGAGGATTTTCCTTTCTCTCTTTTTTTTTTTTTTTTTGGTATCAGGAATTGAACTTGTGACCTCGGACTTGCCAAGCAGGTGCTTATGCTGCTGAGCTAAATATCTGGCCTTGGCTTAAGATTATTGAATGACCATTTCAGATGCCATTTTTTAAGTTGAAATCCATGCTGTATGTATAGGTAGCCAAAAAATAGGCCCACATTTATGTAGTCATTAAACTGATAATGGAAACACTGAAAAACATTAGGGAAATGACAAACTTTTGGTTAAGTGGTGCTGGGTTAACTGGGTGTTCATATGGCAAGAAGTGAATTTTAAATCCCAATTCACAACATTCACAAAAAGCAATGCTAAGTGGATTGGAGGCTTCAAAGTTTCAGTGAAAATTTCACTCAGAAATACAGTACTTGCCAAGCATGTGTGAAACCCTAGATTCCCAGCACCATACACAGAAATAATAAAGAAGTCACAGAATGCACATACCTTAAAGTAAAAAAAAGTGTTTGAGTTCAATAACATTAAAACTGAGACCGCTGCTTCATCAAAAATCATATTTAAAGAGTTCAAAAACAAATGGAAGATGCTATTTTAATACATGTGTATTAAAATCTATTCTTCAAAGAGTAGGTATTTTAATACAAATGTTGTTAAAGAGGTTGTAGTTTGAATCATCCCCAGAATTAAGATACAAGCAATCTAAGTCTTCAGCTTCCAACCAAGCTAGAATAGTTGAAACTAGACTTAACAGGCTTACCAAAACAGCTTTTAAAGAAAGGATCAAATATATGAAACAATAATTTACATGACACTGGACAGCAGGCAATGAGTAACAGTGATACCTGGAGACAGGAAACAAGGAAAGCCCCGCTGTTCTCCCAGGCTACTGAGTGGGGAGACTTTCCAGTCCACGGCATAGGGAGTTGGAAGATCTCTCTGAGTTGTGAAAATGGAGCAGGATTTGGGAAAGATAAATTAGAGGCTGCAGGATAGATTCCAGGATAAGAATGAGCCACAGAGGGCTCTGGAGAGCCCCACTCATGTCCATTTCCAGCCTTCAGATGAATGCTGACCAGCAGATGCAGATTAAGAAGTTACCTGATGATGGGGGAAGAAACACTGGAAAGGATGAGAGAGGCCAGAATTATCACGGGTCGCACATTATAAACAGTTCTCCTCTTCCCCCAGCCAGAGCAGAAAACATCATCCAAGTAAGGAAGAGCGTCCTGCGAAGCTCTCCGATAGATTTTGTATCAGTAGAGGTGTCAAAGTAGCCCTACATTAAATGCTACTGTGGTCTTGCCTGAGAAAACTTAACAGTAAGGCCACATAGCTTTAACCTATTTTCAGGCAACCAGAGTATATTATAAATATAGTAAAACTCACTATATTTATAGGAAAATAAAATATTTGACACCCAACAACATAAAATTTACAATGTCTAACATCCAATCAAAATACAAAGAAGGTAAATATGACCCCAAATAAGGACAAAAACATCAATCAATTGAAGCCATCTCATAGTAAGAAAGATGATAGAAATAGACACATACATTAGAACAGTTAAAATGACTCTATTTAATGGGCCAACGAATACCATATTTCATGGGCCAAAGAATATGTGAAGACCTAAATTTGAGCCCTAACACCACAAACAAACAATCACTCTTTAGCTTGTGTTCAAGAAGCTAAAGGAATGACTCAACATGTAAATTAGAAATATGGAAGATAATTAGAAAATCCTAAATCAAATTTCTAGAGTTAAAAACTATAATAACATGAAAAATATACTGCATAGACTTACACATTTAGATATCACAGGTTAGTAAATTTGAATTGCAGCACTGTGAAACAGAGAAGAGAAAAAAAGTAGAGAAAAAGGAATAGAGTATTTAAAAAACCCACTTCTAGCAACGTAAAATATATGTGATTGGGCTTTCCAGAGAGGAAGAGGTATATTAAAATATTTAAAGAGAATGAGGAAAAAAAAATTGAGATATATTACAAACAGGTACAAATTCCTTATAATGAATGTGATCATTACTTATATCTTAACTGTACCAAAAATTAACTTTTAAAAAAAGAAATATTTAAAGATCTAATGACCAAAAATTCCCAATTTGACAACCACATATGCAAGAGACATTGCTGAGAAAGATTAAAGACATAGGTATGATATACTGAGTTGGTTAATCAAAAGAGAGTATCATTAAGTTGTCAATTTTCCCTCAGGTAGATTGATACATTCAAGACATTCCCAGTCAATAACACATCATCCCAGAATCTCTTTTTTCCTTCCAAGGAAAAGGCTGTTCCAAAGCTCATGGAGAAGTGCAAAAGACCTTGAGTAACTAAAGTAACTATGAAAAAGAACAAAGTTAAAGCTGCCTGACTTTGATACTCACAATGAAGCCACAATGATAAAGGCTGTTTAGTACTGACACCAAGATTGACAAACCTATTAATGGAACAGAAAAGAGTCCAGAAATAGACTCAAGCAAATAGTCAATTGATTTTTGAAAGAGGTGCATGAGCAATTCAAAGGAGAAAAGACACTCTTTTCAATCATTGATCTTAAAAGAAATATCAAGTACAATCACAAACCAAACAAACCTTTGATCCATACCTTGCAGCATATGCACAAATGTGTTCACAATAGACCATAGACCTAAGTATAAAACCAGACTTAGAAAAAAAAAAAAAACAACTAAAAGAAAATACGGGAAAAAAATCTTTATGATGTTTAATTAGGCAAAGATCTCCTAGATATGACACTCAAAGCATGACTCAAAATAGGAAAAAAAATGATAAAATAGACCTTCTCAAAATTAAGACTCTCCTTGAAAAGACACTGTTGAGGAAAAAGAAAGACAATTCACAAACTGGGAGACAATATTTCAAAACACATTTGATAAAAGAGCATTTCTAGCCAGGGATGGTAGTGCACGTCTGTAATCCCAGCATTCAGGGAGATTTAGGAAGGAGGATTGAAAGTCAGAGCTAGCCTGGGCTAATTAGGGACACCTTGTCTCAAAATTAAAAAGCGCCACAGATATCTCTTAACACTTATAAAAGCCCTAGTTTAATCCCTAACGTGTCTAGGAAACCGTATCCAGAATATATAAAGAACTACAAACTTTGTAACAGGAGAAACAACCCAATTAAAAATAGGAATGAGGGGCTGGGGATTTAGTTCAGCGGCATAAGCACCTGCCTTGCAAGCAGGCGGTCGTGAGTTCGATCCCTGGTACCGAAAAAAGCAGAAAAAAATAAAAATAAAAATAGGAATGCAGAAGTCGCAGCTCAGAGCTAGCGCACTCACCAAGCACACACAAGAGCTTCAGTTCAGTCACCAGCACAGGGATGACAAGTGAAAGGTAGAAGAAGGTAGTGCTGGGGGAGGGAGAGGGACTGAGGAGGGCTGGGTGGGCTGGAGTGATTAGGGTGGAGCATCTACTTGATTGGCTTTTTGATTTTTGTTTCTTTATATATTTTGGTCCCAGGAATTGAACTCAGGACCTTGCACTTGCCACTGAGCAATATTCCTGGCCCTTGATTGGCTTTGGGATCTACCTGGAGGATTGGTGGAATACACTTCCGGGTGTGTCTGGGGGGGGGGGCTGGAGATGTGACCTTGGGTCATATGCTGTCTTTTGCCTGCTGTTTGTTCTGCAGAACTGTTTCCTTGCTCTGCTTCCCCACTGCCATGAGCTGAACCGTTTTTCCAGCTTCTACCAGGTTGTTTCTGCCTGCTTGGAGCAAGCCTGTCATGGACTGAATCCCTCAGAACTGTAAGCCATATGAGACCTCTCTTCTTTAAGTGGCAGGTGTTGGGTACTGTATCTCAGCAACTAGAAAGCTGACTGAGGCAGTAGCAGATTTGCACAGATTTTAACTGAAAAAGAATAGGGTTCAATTTGGATGGGCCTGGTGGCATAAGCCTGCAGTCCCACCACTTGGGAGGCTGAGGTAGGAGCACAGATTCAAGTTTGAGGCCAGCCTGGGCTACATAGTGAGTTCAGGCCCAGCCAGGACTAAATAGTGAGACTCTGCCTCAAATAAATAAATAAATAAATAAATAACATTCAAAACTTTAAACAATAAACCAAAACAAAACAAACAAAAGAAGACTTACAAGGAACATGTCAAAAGATGTACTCAAAAATCACTATTTATTCAGAAATGCAAATTAAAACTACAATGAGATATGACACATACAATTTCTGAAAATATTGTTCATATCAAATGTTAGAGAGATGCGCAACCAAAACTCTCATACACTTCTTTTAATAATATAAAATGAAAAACATTAGAGCAATGTCTTTTCCTTTTTTCCTTTCTTTTCTTTTCTTTCTTTCTTTCTTTCTTTCTTTCCTTTTTTTTTTTTTTTTTTTTTTTTTTTGGTACTGGGGATTGAGCTCATGACCTTGCACTTGCCGGGCACATGCTATGCCACTGAGCTAAATCCCTGGCTTTTCTTCTACTTCTTCTTCCTCCTCCTCCTCCTCCTCCTCCTCCTCCTCCTCCTCCTCCTCCTCCTCCTCCTCCTTCTCCCCCACCCCCTGCAGTCTTCTTCTTCTTCTTCTTCTTCTTCTTCTTCTTCTTCTTCTTCTTCTTCTTCTTCTTCTTCTCTTCTTCTTCTTCTTCTTTGACAGGGTCTCTCTATGTAGTTCAGGCTGTCCTTGAACTCACTCTCCAGCCCAGAGTGGCCTTGAAATCTCAGTGGTCTTTCCGATGCTAAGCCTTCCAGGTGCACATGTGCCACCATGCCCAATTTAGGCAGTTTCCTATGAAGTTAAACATACACCTAACATATGACCTGGACACTGCACTCCCAAATATCTATCCAAGATAATGCCCACACAAATGTTTATAGCAACTTTAGTTTAAGTAGACACAGGCTGGTCTGTTGTCATGCCACTCTGAGCATGCCAGATCTTGTCTGATATCTAAAGCTAAGCAGGGTCAAGCTTGGTTAGCACTTGGATGAAAGTAGCCCTAAACTGGAAACAAGGTAAATATGCATTAACAGATTAAAAGGTAAAATGTATATATCTATATAATGGGATACTGCTCGGTCATGCTAAGGAATGAGCTAGTGACACAAGTGATGAATTACACGAGTCTCCAAATTACTGCTCTGAATGAAAGAATCTAGACAAAAATTGAAACGTGTGATATGATTCCATTTCTACAAAATTTTAGAAAATATAAATTAATCTATGGCAGAAGGTTGCCCAGTGGCTGTCCAGCTTTAGGAGGGGTGAGTATGTTCACTATCCTGATAATGTTAATGGTTTCATGCTGTATACTTATGCCAAAATCCATCACTTTTGGGCTCTTTAAATACAGGTATTTTATTGCATGTCAATGGCATCTTAATAAAGTCATTTTAAAAAAATTAGCCCATCATTTAAAAAAAGGCAAAAAACTTAAACGAGAAGCTAGGCAAAGCTGCTTTGTGGAAGCCGAGACTGGTTACCTTGAGTGTGGAGAAGTGGAGGGAAAGGAAGCCTCTTCCTTTAGGGATATAATGGTGGTATCTTGATCTGAGGGCTGCTTACACAGGCATTTTACCTTTGGAAATTCATCCAGCTGAGCACGGATTATTTGCACACATTTCTGTATTTGTGCTATGCTTTGATTTAAAATCTTATTTATAATAAAAAACAATCCAGTGTACATCTGTCATCGTGGTGCTGAATTTTGCAACATGTTGCTAGCTCTGCTCCAGGTTGAAGTCTCTGCCACTCCCATTCTGGGAGATGAATTCTTTCGCTGTGCTTTTCTAGGTGGTAGAAAAATATCCTCAGAAGTTTCTCAGAAAGCTGTTTATTATTTTTATAAGTGAGGGATGTGCCTATTTTAGCTTCAAAGAAATCAGCAACCTCTTCCAGACAGGAAATTGCTTGGGAAAAGCAATTAGATTGTTCAGAATGTTAATGCAGTTAGTTTCCAGCGGGGCGGTGCCTTGGCGTGCAGTCTGTTTGTTGGCTCAGTCCATATGCTTCTTCCCTGAGAACTGCCTGGCTTCCCAAGCCCACCAGGGTGGAATCTTTGGTCATGGTTTCACTCTCTGATGCTGCTGTCTCTGGTGACAGCTGATGGTACCACTTGAACTATGGGAAAACAACTGAAAAGCTTTGCCAAGCAAGTTAGATTTGTTCTTGAAGAATTTGGAATTGAACAGACTCTAGTTAGTTGATGAGATCTGGGACATCTGATCACACTCCAGTAAGGAGCAGGAGGGGCCTGCTGAGAGAGAGCAATGAATCCACAAAGGACTGAGGCCATGCTGGTTGTAGTCTCTCAGGGGACCACGTTCCAGTTCTTACAGTCTGTGGGATTAGTCTGTGAGATTTCACGTATTAAATGAAAACCTTTCTTTTGACTTACTGTCATCTGCACTTAGTTCTCTTCCTTGCACTCAGTGCTTTCTAAAACATCTGATAAGTAATAAATCAATGTAAACCAGCATGCCTGTCATCCCTGTCCCCTAAAGAAGTTGAGGCAGGAAGATAGCTTGAGCTCAAGACATCGTAGGTCAGCCTGGGCAACATCAGGAGACCTCGTCCCAAAATACAAATAAAAACAAACTGAAGACCTGGGCTATAGGAGCAGAAGGGAAGAGTCCTATCACTGTAGAAAATTAGATTTGCAATAGAAGCTTAAAGTTGTCTAAGCCAAATATCTCCCTCATTTTGGAAATTCCTTTGCTGTGGAATTATCTCCTTCTTGGCTTGATCACTTCAAGTCTTCTCCCTCACTCTCTTTTGTTTCCTTTACTCTCCTTCTCATCTGCCCTTCTGTCCTCCAACGACTGTCCATTGAGTATTTACTCTTAGCTAAGCCCCATTCTGAGTGCTTGGTATCCAGAAAAAAAAAAGCTTAAAAAAATACAAAGAAAAAAGACGAGTTCTCTGTCTCCTGAAGCATACAATCCAGTGGAGAGAAACATAATGGGAACATAAGAAAGCAGTTTACATTAATGTCCTGGGAAGTGAAAGTTCTGTGGGAAAAACAAGAAAAGAGTAGGAGGATAAAGAATGGCTTGGTGAAGGTGCTAGAACCAGAAGCTCAGCCTTGCTGCAAGCTCATGGCACAAGGAGTGCCCTGTGCTACCTGGTCGCTGTGCCCAGACTGTCCCAGGTGGGTGTGAAAGGACGGTGAGAAGAAGATGTAAAGAAAAAGGAGGAGCAAAGCCATGAGCTTGAGAGTCAGGACAGGTTTACTTAACACCAACCTGAGAGGGATCGCAGAGAGGAGGCCACGCTGACCTCTTACAGGCTTAGGGCTTTATAGGGCTGGAAGGGGCAGATGTTGAGAAGAGGAGCTGGATCTGGGCTGGAACGGCTGTCCTTCAAGCAGGCAGCTGGTGGCCTGTGTATAGTCCATGAGGAAAGCTGGAAGAGAGAGCATCACTGGCCTTTAAGGGAGCAGCTTGTGTAGGAACTGACCCTTGGGCAGGCAGCTTGTGAGTCTGGGGAAATAGAAACTTTAGAAGCATGAGAACTAATGCTGCCTTGGTCTCCTGGTCCTCATCTGATTCATTCAGATGGAGGAAGGGAACTGCAGTGTGAAACAGGGTGAGCCTCTTTGAGAACCTGCCATTTGGATACACTTATGAAGGTGATGGAGTTTAAGGAACATATGAGGCCTAATAGGGATCAGATCATGGGGAAACTTGTAGGCCAACACAAGGAGTTTGGCTGCTGTTCTGAGTGAATTCAGAAGCCTGTGCAAGAGATACACTGTGACTTAAGAGTTAACACAACTGGCTTCTGTTTTGAGGATTGATTTTAGGATGACAACAATAGATGAACTGATGATATCATAATTTTTTTTGGTACCAGAAATTGAACTAAGGACCCCGCACTTGCGAGGCATGTGCTGTGCCACTGAGCTAAATCACCAGCCTGAAGGGATGATATGATTCCTGGTAAGCAACCATTGAGTCAAAATCTATGTTCATATAAGTTTCAACCTCTCTTTTAAACTTTGTCTGGAGAAGCTGAAAATTTCATTTCTTTTAAAAAGTTAGATCTGATTATAAAATAGACCATATTCTAGTAGAAAAAATAAACACATACAACCAAAGTAAGAGTCATTTACTATATTGTCCAGAGAGAATCACATTTTTCATTTTTACGTAGTATTCTGTAATTTTTGAAGCCATGTATGCATTACATATTCTAATCTCCTCTAATAGTTCTTCAGCTCTTTTCTCTCAGGAGTATTTCATTCTCTAGATCAATTTTTTTTTTTTTTAAATTCTGGAAGCAAGAGATGCATTCCAAGGTTCCAGGAATTACTTGAAAGCATACACAGAATTCTGTGCCTGATATAGAGGAAACTGTAATTTGTCTAGGTTCTTCAAGGGGCATTTTGCATTCCAGAAAGTAAAGAAACTACTGTAAAAAGTTGTGGGGTATTTGCCTGCCACACAATGACCTCCCTTCAATTTATTGAGGGGAGTTTCAACAGCCATGTTTCTTAGGATACTTGAGCCACTTGGCTCCAGTTGACAGAGATAAGGTGGTCACTTGACCCATGCTGCACTAAGTAGAATCCTTTCTATTGGTGACATGGTACTGGGACTAGGGAAAAGGCAGTTTCTGGTAAGTGGGCCAGGGTCTAGTGAAAGCTGTCTCACACAGACAAACAATGAAGCAGGGAGAAGAAGAGAGCCAATATTGCTACTTTTCCCAATGACATTCTGTTTCCTGGCTCAAGCCCTTATTCATCTCGCACAGCTGTATTCCTAACCTTGAATTTGATGAGACACTCCTGTTTCCAGGGGTGATATTCAAAATATTTAAAACCAGTACACTATGGGAACCAAAGAATCAGAGTAGGTGCCAGAGATAAACAACTAGCTCAGGCATACCTATGTATCTCGTCTCACTGGCAACCTTGTCTGTGTCATTACGGTTCATACCCACTACCTTTGCCTAAGCCAATTGATTTATCTGTTGAAACCAAAGAGTTTTAGCTGATAGAGTCACTGCTCTGGCTAAACAGTTGTGCAGAAATTCCTTAAGTCCTGGAAAGCTCAGACCTCTCCATCCCAGTGTGTTACCTTCAAGTTGTCTGTGCCTTGTAATGGCCCTTTTGTTGAATGGAGGTAACACATGAGTAGTCAGATATTGCCTGACCAGTTGATGATACTAGGATTACTGTCTTGTGTAATTTAGACACAATCCTATTAACGTTACCCATAAGATTAGCCTTTAGAGCAACTAAGTCACATCACACTGAACTTTTAATTAATAAAATGCACAAGTGTTTTTACATAAAATAGCCAAACTATTTTGTCTATTGTATACGTTTATGAGATGGTTTTTGGAACACAAACTCAGGGCTTGTTAAATTTCACTCTGTCACTCTTGAACAAACCTTCCAGGCTCTTGAAAAACTTTTCAAATTCTCCATCATACTAGCCATCTTTTCTAGCTTTGTGTCATCCACAGACTTGAAAACTGTGCTCTGTTGCACTCTTGCATGACTAGACTTGTTTGAAATAGTCCAGGGTTATGATCAGTTAGTGACTAGTGTCTCAGTTGGATATCAGATCTTGCCCAATATTTGAAAAGCTGGATTGTGGTCAGACAATGGATCTGGCAACAGGTATTCTTGGCATGAGATGTGTTTAAGAAGCTGTACAAGCCTGTAAACATGAACAAAGCTGAATTGTAAAACAAATTGTAAACCAGTATTGGGACAAATACTACTTTTAATAACCCTAGAAATAAGAGTAGGGAGTCTAGTTATGCCGACAGAATATTCATTCCAGAATGGCTCTTGTCTGCTTGAGTAAGTGTCCTCCTTGCTTCAGTGGCTTTGCAGATATGGTTCCTGTGAAGACGCCCTCGGCAAACCATGGATCACCCCCTTCCCCTGCCCTGCCCAGAAAAAGCCTTCAAAGCCCTGAATATCATGAAAACCTATCAATTACAAAGAGCCAAACTCAAGAAATATAAGAACAAATGGGGTGCCTAATCTATGGAGCGAGAAGCCAAGGTGTAGATTGAGAATCTGCAAAAATGTTTATGGGATATCTTGACAGTGTTTGTGGCAATATGGACAGTTTTATCTCAGACTTCCAAAACCTCATCACTCATGTGTTTTCCTGATCCCAAACTCTAATATGATTACTATAAAAATAATTTTTCACCAATGATGCTGGTTAAGTGGTTTAGTCACAGAATTTACTGAAGGTTCTTTTTTCTTTTCTTTTTTTTATCTTTTTCTAAAAATTTAGAATCAGAGATTTCTTCATTTAAAAATGTGTTGTTTATTTACATATTTATATAAATATATATTTATATATTAAATAATTTTTTAAATGTTTGCACTTTTGAGTTCCAGGACAAGTGATTGATAATCTCCAGAAGATTAGTTGCAAGAGAAAACATTGAAGCTGGTAACAAACAAAGAATACAATACAGATAAGTTATTATTTTATAGTTGTGAGTGAGTTAGAGATCAATAAAAAGAAAGTTAGCATGTTCAAAATTTGTGTACTTATATAATTTCCAAAAACGGTATGGCTTTCTAGTGAAAAGTTTATTAGCTTTTTAGTGCAGACCTTAAGGATTTTTTTTCATGCAATTATTACACCAAGGTATTTTATTTGTTACTGATGTGTAAAACTATTGTAATCTATTTATGATTTCCAGGCTTTCTTTATTAAAACTTCTCTGGAATTTCAGGTTCAGTGTGCAGTAGCACAGAGTTCAGAGCATTACTGGCTTAGAGGAATTATATTTCTCTCAGAGACTCCAGTTTGAGACCTGCAATTTTCTTCTAGGAAGCATGATTTATTAAGTTATTCATTTACCATTTTGTTTTGTTTTGTAAAAGACACTACCCTGGGCACCATGTGAAGAGATACCAATAGGAAATTTTATAAAATTTACAGAATTTTAGTCAGGTAGGATAAATCTCTAAGTTGTCTAAGTTCTAGAGAGTATAAATAGATGTTGGGAAAAGACCCATTTGTGCCTTGAATGATTTGTTCATGTGCAAAGTGCTACCAAAATGTCCTACATTCAGGAAGAATTTGCATGGTCACGTTAGGTTCAGTAAATTTCGCAGACACTTTCATATTCTACCTGAAACACTCGGAAATGATTGTTGCCAAGCCAAGGCTGAGGATATTTGATAATGTTTATGTCTTTATCTGCTCAGATACACCTCATAGACCGTTTACCAGGATTTTACCTTGGAGCTTTGTCCAGTAAACACCATGCAGCTGCCTGTGGCTTTTGCTCCTTGCATCTCTTGGAGAGAGGTCTGGAGCCTTGTTCAGGGGGCCACCTGGAAAAGGTTAAGAAACTCTGGGACTTACAGTGTCCCTTGGTTCACTACCTTTCCTTCCTATTTCTCTCTCTACCCACTTTGCGACAATTTTTTTTTATGAGTCTGTTTTTTTTTTTTTTTTGTCTAATTTATTTAAATCTAGATATTCAGGTTTCTGGAACACAAACATGGGGCTTGTATTTTGAATTTTGTTTGTTTGTTTTTGTTTTTAATTAATTAATTAATTTTACTTGTTTATTTTTTATCTGGATTCTTTTCTGTGTCCAGAGCTCAGGTCTTACTACACTCTTAAATGAAGAAAGGAGAGAAGAGAGAAACCCCACGGAGAAAACAATAATGAATGTTTGATAAAGTTCTACACCAACTCTGGTACAAGAAGGCTATAGCCCAATGAACTATTATTTGTACAGACTTTTAGTGGCTTGTAAAATATTCAGAGAAGGGAGAAATTAGCATTTCTGTAAATGCAGAGCAGGCTTCTTATAGGGAGTTGGATCTGAGCTGGATTTTAATGTGTGGTAATATTTTGGACAGAAAATAGACCAGAATCTAACATTCCTGGTCTAGAAAATAATATTCTCAATGCCCCAGTGCATAAAAGTAAGAGTAGGACCATTGATTAGGAAGGCCAGAAAGATGCCAGAAATCTTTTAATCCCACAAAAGGGGGATGGTCATGATGCATAAAATAGGATTTTCTATTATGGGTTAGCTTAATATAAATACACACATGTAAGGACTTCCAGGAAGATGGCAGAGTGGTCAGCAGCAATAAATAAATCTCTCCAAGATTTGGAATCCAGACACTGTACAATAACAACTTGGGAAGGAAAAGAAAGAGACAGATTCCTGGGACCCCGGGAGGCTCTGAAGGGAAAATTAGAGCCTATAGAGAAATTGAAGAGTCAGACCACAATGCAGAAAAAGGAAAGGGAAATCTGCAGTTTCTCCCCAAACTCCTGGCTTGTGGAAAGAGAAAGGAAGATCAGATCTACAGAGACACAGTGAAATCAGGAAACTTCAGAGGCCTTCAGGGAGAAGCAAACCAGTGGAATAGAGCAGTAGATACTGTTCACTACAATAGCTAGTGAGTGACTCCAGTCCAAGCATCTGTCATATCCTGGGAGTGGGTGCCTGGTTGGATACCGTTTTAGAGAGGGGCCTAATAATTCAGAGCAGATGTAGGTTGGCTTCATCTCAGGGCTTCCCATGTTAAGTTCCCACAGTGACTGGGTGAGGGACATCCACAGGAGGAGTCTTTGGTCAGGGAGCCATGATCAAGTGGCAAGAGATACCCAGGCTGCTGTGAGTTAACTGACTCAGTCCTTACCTCCATGACCAGAGGCCACAATCAGCCTGAGTTTCTGCGGATTTGAAAATCCCAATCTGGCACATTAATGGAATAATCTCAATTCACCCATCAAAAGAAACCAACAGGTAAAATTGGTTAAGACCCAGTAATATGATGCATACAAGAAACACATTTAACTCAAAAAGAACTTCATGAACTGAAAGTCAAAGGGTGAAAAACAATACTCCATGAAACAAGAAACCAGAAAAAGGAAACAGTAGCTATTCTGTTTGCAAACCGACACTGATCAGAAGGGACAAAGAAAGTCATTATATACTTGTTAAAAGGACAATCTAAGAGGAAAAGATAACAACCATCAATATATCTGCACCAAATAGCATTGCACCCAACCATATAAAATAAACACAAATGGATAGGAAAATTCAGATAAGCATTAATACAGGTGTAATGGGGATCTCAATATCCCATCCACAAATAGATCAACCATAACCACCCCCCCCCGCCCAAATCAACGAAGAAATACCAGAGCTGGACCAAACCTTTGAACCAATGGACTTAGTAGATATCTACAGAGTGTTCCACCCAACAACAACAGAATACACTTTCTTTTCAGCAGTATGTGGGCCTTTCTCCAAAATAGGCCACATACTAGTTCAGTGAACATACCTAAGAAAATGCAAAGGAATTGAAAATTATCCCATGTATATCATCAGATCACAGTGCAATGAAGTTAAAAATAAATAACAAGAGAAACCACAAAAGCTACGTAAAAAATGATAAAGATCAGAGAAGAAATTAATGCAGTTGAAAATAAGAATACAAAGAATCAATGAATCAGAGTTGATTCTTTGAAAGATTAAACAAAATAGAAAAACCCTTAGCCAATCTTATATAAAAAAAAAAGGGAAACAAAAGACCCAAATCCACACAATTATAATTGCAAAGGACAAAATCCAACATCCAACATCATCAGTACTTTTTGTGTGTGCCGGAGATCGAACTTAGGACCTGGTGCTTGCCAGGCAGGTGCTTGGGCTGCTGAGCTAAATCCCCATCACTCTCAGTATCTATTTTGAGAAGCTGTAGTATAACAAGATGGAACTCAGAAGACATGGACATATTCTGAGATACATATGAATTTCCAAAGGTAAATCAAGAAGATACAAAAATTCTAAATAATCTAGTATCAATCAATGAAATTGAAGAAGTAATTTAAAAAAACTAAAAACCAAAGAAAAACTCAGGTCCTCATGGATTCACTACTGAATTGTACAATAACTTTAAAAAAGATCTAATGCCAGTATTCCTCTAACTCCTTAATGAAATTGAAAGGGAAGCAATATGCCTAAATTCATTCCTGGATCAAGTGTTAACCTGATACCAAATCCAGAGTAAGATGCAATTGAAAAACAAAACTACAGACCAATCTTCAGTGAACATAGATGCAAAAATTTTCAATAACATACTGGCAAACAGAATGCAGTAAATCATCAAAAAATGATTACATATCGAACCAAGTAGAATTCATCCTAGGATGCAGAGATGGTTCAAAATATGAAAATCAATAAATTAACATCACATTAACAGAACCAAGGACAAAAATTACAGGATCATTTCAATAGAAACAAAACTATTTAACAGAATTCAACACCCATTCATGATACAAACCTTAAAGAAAATTTTAATAGATTTTTATATTCAAAATATAGTCATCTATGACAGCCAACATCATACTAAATTGTCAAAAACTGAAAGCTTTCACTCTAAAATCAGTAACAAGATGAGGATGCTTACTATTACCACTCTTATTCAATATAATTCTGGAAACATTAGCCAGAGTGATTAGACAAGAGAAATAAAAGAAATATAAATAGGAAAGGGAGAAGTTAAATTATTATGCCTTACCAATGTCATGATATTCTACACAGAAGACTCCAAAAACTCCACCAGACTCCTAGAATTGATAACCAAATTCAGTAGCATAGCAGGATACAAAGTCAGTGGGATATTTCTCTGCCATAAAGAAGGATACACTTGAGATATTTCTAGATAAATTGATGTACCTTCAGAGCATATTCTTAACTGAAACAAATCAGATACTCATGTCTTTTTTCTCAATGTAAGAAACCAGAAGTGTAAATAATGGCCAAAATGTATAACAGATGAGAAATGGGGAAAAAATGTTCAAATGAGAAGGAAATCAAGGGAAGAGAGAAGAGGAAAAGAGTGAAGGAGCAAGAGAAAAAAAAAGAGAATAAAAGGAGAAAATGGAAACAAAGCTTTAGTAAATAAGGAGAGGAAGTGGGGTTGGAAGAAGAGGAAAGAAATCAGAAAAATTAAGACGCAAGGTATATCAGGTACAGGTACAAATTCCCTATGAGGAGTGTTATCAATATGGATAAAAAATGTACCAATAAGAAAAGTCAGTCCTCAAAAATCAATAGCGTTCCTGTCCATGAGTAACAAACAGTACAAGAGAACTCAGCAAACAATACCTTTCCCAACAGCATCAAGAAAAATGAAGTATCTAGGAATCAATCTAATGAAAGAAGTGAAAAACCTTTACACTGAAAACTGTAGTACTCTGAAAAAGGAGTTCAAAGAGGGTATCTGAAAATGGGGAACATTTTCTGTTTTTGGATAGGCAGAGCCAATATAGTGAAAATGGCCATACTTCCAAAACTCTTGTATAAATTTAGTGCAGTCCCAATTAAAATACCAATAGCATATCTCACAGAACTACAGAAAGCAATCCTAACATTCCATATGGAACCAGAAGAGACAGAATAGAAAAGCAATTCTGGGCAGCAAAGCAAGGCAGGGGGCATCACAATTCCCAGTTAGAAATTACACTACAAAGCTATGGTGGTAAAAACAGCATGGTACTGGCAAGGAAACAGATCCAAGGATCAATAGAAGCGAACAAAAGATACAGAAATAACATCAAGCCCTCTCAGTTACCATATCTTTGACAATAGTATCAAACATCTTCACTTGAAGAAAGCCTCTTTAATAAACTGTGGTAGGAAAATTTGCTTTCCATGTCCTGAACTCTGAATTTTGACCCCTGTCTGTCATCATTCACTAAGCTAAAATCAAAATTGATTAAAGATCTAAATACAGAAACAGAAGGCCAGATGTGGTGGTGCAGCACCTGGGAGGCTGAGGCAGGAAGGTTGCCATAAGTTCAAGTCCACCTCAACTACATAGTGATTTCAAAGCCATCCTGAATTACATAATGAAATGCTGTCTCAAAAAATAAACAAATACATAAGCAAATACATAAATATAAAAACAGAAACAATCTGCCAGAAGATGGAGTAAGTAAAGCTCTTGAGGTTAGGGACACAGGCAAAAACTCCAATCACAGAAGAAATACTACAAAGAATCAACAAGTGGAATCACATTAAATCAAAAAGCTTTTGAACTTTAAAAGAAACCAATAACAGAGTGAAGAGATAGTGTTCAGAATGGGAGAAAAATTTTACCAATTACTCCTTAGACAAAAGACTAATATCAAGAATATATAAACATTTTAAAAACCAGACCCCTCAAATTTAAATACTCAATTCAAAAACAGGCATCTGAAATGAATAGACATTTCTCAGATGAAGTATATAAAAATATTCAGCATCACTGGTCATTGGAGAAATCTAAGTTAAAATTACACTGAGATTCCATCTCACTCCAGAAAAAAATGGGTATCATCAAGAAATCACACAACAAATGCTGGAGAGGCTGTGAGGGAAAATGGAGCCCTTCCCGAATGGAATGTTGTTGAGAATGTAAATTGCTACAAACAATACAGAAATCAATTTGGAGACTTCAAAAAAACTAAAACTGCAGGTTCCATTTGACTCTGTGCCCTTTTAAGAATCTTCCCAAAAGACTTAAAGAGCTGCAGATTTAGCTCAGTGGCATAAGTGCCTGCCTGGCAAGCATGAGGTCAGAAGTTCAAACCCCAGTACCAAAAAAAGTTAAGTTGTTATTTAAAAGCATTGTACCACAGGGTCGTATGCATATCCATGTGTATAGTAGCATGATTTGTAGTGGCTAAGTCATGGAAATAGCCAGTATCCCCATAAATAGATGAATGGTTAAAGAAAATGTGGTATTTTTATATAACAGTACTATTTTGCCATAAAAAGGAATAAACAAGGCATTTTTAGATAAATGCACGCATCTTGAGACCATAATGTTAACTGAAGTAAGTCAGACACACAAGTCTAAATAGTGCATTGTTTCTCTTGTGTGAGAAGTCCAAAAGGTAAATAAGGCACAAAACAGACGGTAAATATTGGGGAATAGGAATAGTGTGTTCAAAAGGGGAAAAGGGACAAGGGAAAGTGAATGGAGAAGGGGAGGGAGGGAAAAGGAATTTTAAAAAGGATAGAAAGGGAAGAATGGAAACAAAGCTTTTGTAAATGGAGATGAGAAGAAGGGCTAAAGGGAGGAAAGCAGAATAAAATTATGACATTATATCCAGGTACCAATTCCCTGGGATGTATGTGATCATTATGTACAAGTACGCACTAATAAAATTTTTTTTTAAATACACACATGCATACTACTATGATCAAATTAATTAAAAAGTTGATTTGAATTCTTTCAAACATTTCTTAAGAGCTAGGAGATGCTAGGCCTTCTGTTGGAAGTGGAGACTTCAGCAGCAAGCGAGATACAGCTCTAACTCGAGTGGCAGACAGAGTCATTGTTATTGGGCTTGAGTTCAGCTCTAACCAAGGACTTCCTACAGATTTTATTTAACAAAAAGATTCCAGCCACGAATTCTATGACACGAGAAGTCCAGAGGGTGTGTAGGACCCTGTAGCCAGGTGATATAACCTGGTCTGTGGTTAGCAGTGCAGAGGAGAGAATTTTTATTTGGGATCTGAAAAGTAAATTGGACTCAGTCACATGCAGAGTGGAAGAAGAAAGTCAGAAGCAGAGAGAGTGATACACACTGTCAAGAAACAAAATTACAACAAATTTAGTTTAAATATTCTTTTAAGCTTTTATTTGGAAATCTAGAACTGGCAAAAATCACACTCCACAGAGTGTGCTGATGATCTCAGCAGAGGAGTTTGTGTGATGCACAGAAAAGGGCTGAGGAAAACAGAAACAGAGAACAAAAACCGGATTAGTCATCTCCTACTTGCGCTTTTATAAAGACGGAAGCACATGGAACTCCCTTATCATGACAACTAAAACTGTCTGTTTGAGGATTTGACTATCATGCCTGATTTCTTAGATCAGATAAAGAACTTTAGTCACAGCTAGATGACATAGAAATTCAGCATGATTGATTCCATTTCAGAATGGTCTTATTTGGCTTAGTGCAGGCACCTTCTGTGAGTGTTATTTAACAATACAAAGAAAGGAAGAATTATAGACAGCTGAGCTATTTACAAGTATTACAGGCAGTCAGACAGAAGTGGGATTTTAAAAGAGTCAGTGCAGAAGATAAGAATGTAGAACATGTGTGGCTGGAGGTGCATTCATTAAAGGTCAAGCCTCAGGACAAAGAGAAATGGCTACACTAACATACTTCCCCCAGGGATGAACAGCGATGATTAATATTCTAAATATCAATCATCTTGGGTGAAGGACCAAAACCTCCCATTCCTTCCCAGAAAGCCCTTTTCATTCCATGTTTGTTTGCCATGTGGCTTGCTCCGCATATTTGATCTCCACTTAATCAGGATTACTTAAGCAATTATACTTGTAATCTTATTAGATAACTATAGTTTTGTCCCATCTTATACCCACCTCACCTCATGGTTTTATTTTGTAAAACTCTCTTGAGAAGTGGGTTCTCTGGGCCACCTGTGTGGGATCCCTTTCTGTTCCTCTTAGACAGAGCTTTCCTTTCTACCATAAATACTTCCTATTCTTAACCTCTGTTATTTCCAGAATTCATTCTTTGACTTTAGATAACACAAACCCACTATATGAGACACCTATCTGGTCAGGAGTTATATTTCCCTTATATTATTGGAATTATTCCCTATGTCATATTCCTCATAGCATTTGGAGGTTCCACTGAGATAAATGGACAGAGGTAAATGCTTGCTTTTGTTTCATGGATTCTGGGTTGTGACTTGCTTAGGTAATCAAAAATTGTCATCTTTGTTTGTCACTTGCATATGCTTTACATGTTTATGTTTTTGGGCTGAGGGTGCAGGTCACTGGAAGAGCTCTTGTCTTGCTTGTACAAGGCCCAGCACCAAAAAATAAATAAATAACAGTATGTCTTTGTCCATTGCCTACACCTTGAATTTTATGATTTGTCTTTGTCCATTGACTGGGTCTTGTGTTTTCTTTCCACTGTCTTTTGTTAAAATGATAGTACATTTACATGTTGCACTTGGATTAGTTGTTGAATTTACTGGTTTTGTTTGACTTGTTAGATAGCAGTGCTCAGAAGAATAATGAAAGAGCATCCCCTAGTGGGATTTGATATGAAATACTGTAAAATGGTTCTTTTAATGAAATCTAGTTCATATTTTATACACACCTATTAATAAATCATAGGGCCCCTCTTGCCAGTTAAAAGACAATAAATAGGTCAGTGGCTGTTCTTAAAAATTGGGGGACAAGTTTCACTGAGACAGACTGGCCCTGATAGCTCCTCTGTACTCTAGCAGAAATGTTGAGCCTGTTCTGCCTCAGTTTCTGTTTTGCTCTGATCTACTAGTAAGAAGGCAGTCTTAGCTATTGAGGTCCCCCATTCTCCCCTTTCCAGGCTGAGAGTGATAACTCATGGCAAGTTGTCTCAATAGTTCACCATGAGCAGAAGATCTCTTTTTTCTGATCCCATTTCTGATCCTTCCCAGCCACTTTATACTTTTATTCATTAGAGACATGTGATATTACAAAGAAACCCTTCCTTCCTCTCCAACAACTAAGAACCTTGAACTTGATCATGCAGAGAACGAGCACTTTCTAACCCAGAAGACAGGGAAATCATCTTAAATGAGGAACACATATCCCATCTCTGGGTCAGATAAGACATCAAAATTTTGCCCATCTAGGAGAACACATGTGAAAGTGTGTATCTGCTTACATATGCTGGACAACAGTCTTCCCTGGGCGTCTAAACCTGAGACTCTGTGGAAAGAGCCAATTTCGGAGTGAGACCAAAAGGAGCTATTTCCTAAATGCAACATTTAAGGGACCAAAACACATTTAGTTTAAAGAATAATCTTCAACTTCCTGGCGAGCTCTGTCTGTCTGTCTGTCTGTCTGTCTGTCTGTCTGTGTCTCTTTCTCTCTTATTTCACTCCTAGTTCTGGTTCTCATCATTCATGTGTATAGGGAGGAAAATAGTTTTTTCTTTAAGTTGTGGATTTTGAAGCTTCGACTGTAAACTTGCAAAATGCTATGTGGTGATATTTTAGAGCGGGTTTAGACAGCTTAGGCTTTTATCTATCCCTTACAGAACTCAAATGAGCAGTAGTTTGGGGTCAGATCTCTGGTTGTGTGGAGCTAGTGAAAACTGAAAGGACAACTGAGCTCCACGGCCAGGGCTATTTTCTATCAGATACCCAAAGTTTCCGCAGTGGAAGGTGGGTCCTGGCAGCCTGACTAGGTAACCAGCAGAGAAATCCCCATTTACCTACTGTACTTTTCACTTGCTAGGAAATTACAAACTACCCTTAAGTTTTTCTCCAACTCATTAGGAGTTACTTTAGAATCACATTATGGTTAGACTTCCCCTCCCAAGAAATCAAGCAGAAGCAGTTTGCAACAACTTGTTTGCCTTTCATGGAGGAAAGCAACCGTCAGTGTCACGATTTACATTTGTGCCTTGCCTATGCCAAGAGTAAGAAAGGCATTTTAGTTAGCCTTGCTCTTCTTCCATGCATGTGTAGAAAACTGGTAAATGTGCCTTTACTAACATGTGAATTGTGGTTGCTGGGTGATGGGTATAATTTTAACTTGAAAACTTCAGAGATGGAGATTTTAGAATGAATTTTTAAAAGTATAACCTTGTCTTGCTGCTAAAAAAGGTTAGGATGTAGATAATGGGGATGTCTTAGAGGGTCCAGGGAAAGATTTCTCTAAATCTGATTATCTGTCTCTAGAGGTGATCTCTTTTACAGGCTAAGCATTAGTCCAACTACATCCCAATTACTCTGATATTTTCCTTTTTCAAAGAACTGGAAAGCAGTGTTTTAGATCTCTTGATTTGTTAAAACTGTTACAACTGGGATCAATTGTAGCTCATGCTTTTAGAAACATCTGCTAGAATTAGGAGCATCAGTGTCTGGGGAAGACACAGTGGTGAGCTGCTAAAAGGTGGCTAGTTCTATCTGGCCTATCCTTTAGTTCCTTTCCAGAGCCAAAACAGAATGCAGAGGGAAGCATTGATTGTAATGCTATTTCACAACTAGAATATACTGTAAGAAAGAGGAAAATGTTCAGAAATGCCTTATGTTCAGACTTTCTTTGCATTAAGATATAATCCTTACTTGTATTCAAATGTAAATGTAAGCAACAAGAAAACCAGACTCCTTTGGTTCTAAAAACATCCACTATTACTGAACCCGAGGACAAGGTTTCCAAGGCAACTTTAATCAAAGCCTTGCCCACTATGACTGGCTCAGGCTTCCCCTACTTGCCCTTTGAATGCTGAGGTGGAGCTTCTAGGCAAGCCATCATTATGTCTCTCTGGTGTTGTACCATCCTTAGCTGGTTTTCCTCAAGCTTCTCAAGGGAAATATACTTTAGGGGAAGTAAATGGGGTATTTGGAGCCACCCGAGTTCATGTATCCTTTTCTTTCAGTGACTTAAAATAGATTAAGCAAGATCTACAAAAGTTTTCAGATGACCCTGATAGGTACCTTGAGGTCTTTAGAGTACTTACTTAGACCTATGAACTAGATTGGAAAAATGTAATGTTACGCTTAAATCAAACATTGACTTCGAATGAGAGACAACGGTACAGACTTTAATCTGTGAATTTTTGAAGTGTGTTACAGATACCTGGGGATACATATATTCACAGTAGATTTAAATAGAGCCTAGCCACTGCTATGGAAGGAAATTACTTAGGTTACCCAATAGGGAACCCAAAATGTCCCCAAAACCTCTTTGTCTTAGGACCGAGATTTCTTCTAAATTATTACTTGTTTTTGTCTGTTCCTGGAGGTAATAAATCTCTTTAGCAGGCTGGGATTTTAGACCTTTTTTATTTTAAAGAGAATAAAATCAAGCAAAACAAAGCAGAATAAGGCCAATCAAAACAAACCAATGTAAGTGACACAGGACTTCAAAAAGCAACATGAAATTAAGAATGGTTACTATGATGCCTCTTGTCTTCAAAATAGCTTCAGACATCTTCAGACATAGTAAAAATCAAACAAAACAGGAAAAAAAAAATAAAAATAAAACAATGAATGTAATAAAGGACATCAAAACAAGACAATAGTGAATCCAAAATGACTACCATAATATATTTTGCTATCTTTGAAATAGCTGCTCATGTCATCAGATATAGTAAACAAAGCAAAACAGAATAAAATCTAACCCATCAAACCAATGAAAATTATACAGGATTTCAAAATAAAATAGTAGGGAATTAACAATGGCTAGCACCTTCAGAAGGAGATCCCCAATAGATACCACACTGTGTACCATTATTGCCTGAATACATGATCACACCACTAGCCCTAGAGCTACAAATACCACAAGCATCAAGTTGCATTTCATTTTAATAGCTATCATCACAGCCTGTGTTTCTCCAGATCATTGATTACCTATGGACCAATTGCTAATGGAGAGGGTCTTCTTGTTTCCCAGTCTCAGCACCAGAAGGGGCCACAGTCTAGCTGTACCCCTGCTGGTGCTGGTTTGCAGAAAGGGCTTACTTCTTGGTGAATTCTGGTTCTCTTCCCCTGCAGTCCACTAATGGCACTGACTCATGGGAAAAGACAGGTCTGGCTGTCCTCCTGCCAGTGGTGGTCCATGCATGGTCTAGAATGTTGTGAGTTAGAAAGTAAACCCTAAACAATATATTTGGAACACTTTCATATTCTCTCTCTCTCTCATTCTCTTTCAAAAGGTTAAGAAGCAGCTGTTACAATTCTTTGATTATTGGTTTAATTTTCTGATTGGCAATGCAGTTGAAGTCAATCATAATTTTTTTTTTCTGGGAGGGAGGTTTTGGTAAGGGTTAGAGATCCACCCTGGCAAAGCTCTTGATCTTAATCGTCTTTCTATACCTGAGAGGGTTAGGACTTAGTTATTGTGCCATACTTCAAGCCAGTCTTCTGTCCTTTCTCCACTGCCCTGACCCTGAGAAATAACATGGTTTGCAACAATGCTTGGTTCAAGGCAATTCTCTCCTCTGTGGCTGCTGTATTTCAGAATCAAATTTCCAGGATGGTGAGTTTTCCCTCCCTGGGACCCTTATAGAGTGAAACTGAGCTTCACTTATCTCCAGATCATATTTATTTTAAAATCTGGTCTAGATTTAGTCCTAAAACTCTCAAAGAATAAATGTTAAAGTTTTAGTCCAAGTCTGTCCACCTTTCAGTCCTCAGGCAGAACTGGAGATTAACTCCTCTCTCCCCTAAAGAATGATGCTGACCATGTTTTTAGAGCACAGGGCAGATTAGCCGCTTTTTTATAACACAGATAAATTCCTTGATAGAACAAACCATTCCTAAGGAAACCTATGAGTTTAATAACAGTTTTAAATGAGAACAGGTATTAAATAATAAGCACAGCCCTCGTCCCCAGAAAACTGCTTCTCTCATCAAGATTTCTCTCCAGAACATCTTGTGAGGCCAGCCACTATTCTCAGAGATATGCTAATTAAGGCTATTAAAAGGAAGGCCTCTAGCTAAGTATGGCCCAAGGGTCACAGGAAAAATGGAAAAAGACTGTTACGGGTAGACATCTACTACAGAGTAGATTAACGCCTTGGCAGACTTTCTTCCCCCACTGTTTGAAATACGTGCTTAGCTCCAACAGTGCCATCTGGTCTCTTTCTACACCCATACCTGACCTGCACACCCACCCCTAGATACAGTTAAAATTACCTTTAATAGTGAGCCCCTGTAAAGGAATGATTACATGTGGCCAATTACATTTGGCTGTCAGCTGTGACTATCCAATAACTATGGCTATCAAAACAACAATGAGACGTCTAGATAGCTGGATATTTCAATCAGATAAACTGTCAGCAATAGGGTTCATCTTAAAAATTGTCTTTGCTTGGGGCTGGGGATTTAGCTCAGTGGCATAAGCACCTGCCTTGCAAGCAAGCAGTTGTGGGTTCGATCCCTGGTACCAATAAAAAAGAAAAAGACAAAAAAAAAAATTTAAAAATTGTCTTCGCTTTCACAAGTGTGAAGGCTTTTATTCCTTCTTATTCTTAGTACAAGAGATCTCTGTTAATTGACCTAAAAATGTTTTGACTAGTCTATTTAGTCTACCTAGACAAATTTGAAAATTATAAAAGAGTTATTATAATTCAACTTGGACAAATACATCTGAGTGCACAATTTTCTTATGTGTGCCTGTCTATCTCTCTGTGAATTTGTGAATTTATCTCTCTGTTTACAATACTTACAACTTTTGTTTGAGCTTAACAATTTTTTCTTCCTTTTGTCTTTTTTAATTTTTAACATATTTGTTTATAACTTAAGTTGGCTTCTAGATAAATGTCATTAGAGTTAAGGACATGGTTCTACCTAGATTTCCCAATGATTGAAATGATGTCAACATAGGTTTTACAAATGCAATGCATGTTGTTGTCTGTGTACATTAGAGAGTCTTTCATTGGTCAAGAATAGTGTGTTAATTTTTATGAACTGGTTCCCATAGGTCATCTAAAATTTGTTAAATTAATTTAAATGCCCTAGGCTTAAGGAAACTTCCAGACAGGAGTTCTTTTGGTGAATAAAGGAGTAGATTCCTAGAAACATTTTATTCCAGTCTTTGTTCACTAATTGGACTTCAATAATTTCCATAGTCTTTATGGACATATACCCCAATAAATGTTGCTGAACATAGTGTTGTAATATGTTTACATTGGTTATCATCAAAAGGTTGTTTTCTCTGAATAAAACCATAAGGTTTTGTTATTACAAGAATATTCTTGGTAGAAAACAAAATTAAGACACAAAAGTTTCCATGTAACTGTAACATTCATCCTTGCTAATCTCATGAGTACTAAGTGTATTATTCATGCTTCTGAGTACACAGGTTTTCTAAAATGTGAAATTAGGATTGTTTACAAGAGATAACCTTTTTAGAGAGTCTGATATCTGCCTTTGTTTTGTGCTCCAGCTACTTGTGATAAGAAGTATTTGTCAAATCAGCATGAGAACACCAGTCAAATGATAATTAAAAAAAAAAGCTTACATGGTATGTGTGTTATATATATGTCACTACACTTAGAGATGCTCAGACACTGAGCAGGTGAGACAGTGTCACCCGTTTATTCAGTGACATCCCATTAAAGGATAACACATTATATGAGAGCTTCTTTATGTACTAAATAGTGCTGATAGAAGAAAAAGTCTATTTTATATTAAAACACATTTAAATGTATCTCAAAGATAATATCATGGTTGTTATGCTAACAGACTATGTGTGCCTTTTGATTCTCTGTAAAACTTTGATAATTGTTGTCTGTTAACATTCCATAAGGATTCACCTGCCAAAACAACCACAATTGGTAAGAAATAACAGTCCCTTGGCTATACTGTGTAGTTCAAAGTGCTTGATATTTAGATGGGATTATAATAGTTAAGCTCACTGATCCCACTGCAATACTGATGTAACTGATCTTTTCTTCTGGCTATTCAACAACTGAAGTTTAGAGAGCAGAACTAGAAAGGTTTCAGAGCTCAGAGAAAAGTCAGTATTTTGGCCCTGGACCTTTAAGGTCAGCTAGGACTCAGAGTATGAAAAAACCTTTTCTACAAGATTCCACAATTTTGGTGAGGCACCCAACCTCCTGATCAGAGAGATTGCTGGACCATAGAGGATAAGAATCAACAAATGTACAGTGTGTCAAAGGAGGATCACCAAAGAAGGAAGTCTCCCATGCCTTCACAGAAAAAACAAAAAACAAACAAACAAAAAAGCATGGCCAAGCAAGACTGTCACCTATCTTGAGGGTTGACACTGATAGAAGAGCTACGAGTCTCTGTACATGCTTCCAAAAGTAATACCCATGGAGACTTAAGTGACTTTGGTAGATAGCAGGAAGTTAATTTTTATTAACATAGGTCTTGTTTTAACTTGTTTTTAAATACCCTGCAGAAAAGTATAACCAAAAGGTGTACAAAAATAATACAGCAGAACTACAAACTAGATATAAAAAGGAGCTCCAATTGCTGACCCCTTCTGGCAGCTTCCAGCTGTGCTGGTAGTTGACCACTTATGATTCAGTGAGGCTAAAACAGGATGAAAGCTATAAAAACTCAACAAGAGTCTCTAAGTTCTTCAGTTACAATTGTCCTTCAAAATCACGAAACTATCTTCTTAAAGCTAAAACTAGAACTCAACAAAAATATTAGATTTATAGATAACTTCCATCAGCAGAGAGGTCTAAAAGCCAGTGGGTTCCAATCTCCATTTCAGTACCTGAAGAATCTTTTCTGACATGGCCCTTTCCCCAAACTGCCTTTCCATTCGAGTGCTCATGCTTTGGTTATATATGCTTTATTTCTTGGAAAATTTGTTTATTTTGCCTAGAGGCTGCCACACTCCTAGTGATCATGAGATAGAACCAACAACAAATGTGCCAGACTTTTTTACTGGGGTCCAGTAGATTGAGCTTGTGAAGGGCATTTATAATTGTTGAACTACAACATGACCTCTAGTCACGGTCCCTTAGATTAGCTCTCTTGAGAAGGCCCCAGACTGTGGTATCCACTACACTAACTTTTCTCAGCTCAAAGCAGCTAGATAGAAACTACTCTCACTCTCCTTAACGGCAGTTAGGGATACCTCTTCAGAGGGGTAAATGTTGTAGGTCACTAAGTTATTTAGAAACCTTATAGGCAGTTAGAGCTGGGGCCTTGAGGGAGTCAATGCAGATGATAAAAACCTATTACAACTGCAGCCATGGGGTGCATTTGTTAAAGGTCAGGCCTCAGAAGAAAAAAAATGACTACACCCACAAACTTCCCCTCGGGATGAGCAGCAGTGACTCGCATTCTGAACAGGCATCAATCACCTTGGGTGGAGAACTAGAACCTCCCTAACCCATTCCTTCCCAGAAAGTCCTTCTTTGTTCTGTGTATGTTTGTTGTGTGACTTGCTTACCAATTTGATCCCCATTTAGTTAGCATTACCCAAGCAATTTTAGTTGTAATTTTAATAGTTAACTATAGCTTTGCCCCACTTTATACCTACTTCATCTAATGGTTTGTTTTATAAAACTTTTGAGAAGCGTGTTCCCTCGGCCACCCATGTGGGATCCCCTTCTGTCCCTCTTAGACAGAAGCTTTCTTTCTCTAAATGAATACTTCCTGCTCTTAACCTGTTATGCCTAGAATTCATTATTAGATTTGAGAATATGATCTCAGTATATCAGACATTTAGCAGGTTGGGAGTTATATTTCCCTTGTATTATTTGACTTATTTGTAGGCCCTATTTCATCCCTAGATCATACTTTTTATATTAGAAGAGGTAGTATAATATATCTGAAGAACAGAAAAAACTTATGTGTAATTAGAAAGTTGTATGACCAAATTTTTGCTAGGTGTGGTGATGTACACCGATAATCCCAGCTACTGAGGAGGTTGAGGCAGGAGGATTTCATGTTCAAGGCTAGCCTGGGAAACTTTGCAAGACTCTTCCCATTGTTTGAAAAAAAAAGAAAACTATAGAGTAGGAAAAGCAATTTTAGCCAATTGTCCTTCAGACAAAGGACTTATACCTAGAACAAATAAAGAACTGAAAAAAAGACCCCCCGCAATTCAAAGAGCCAATCCAAAAATGAGCATCTGAAATGAACATACACTTCTCAGATGAAGAATACAAGTTGAAAATAAATATATGGAAAAATGTTCAACATCATTGGTTATTGGACAAATGCAAATTAAAACAACATTGACATTCCATCTCACCCCAGAAAGAATGGCTATCATCAAGAACTCAAACAATAACAAATGTTGGCAGGGCCACGGGAAAAAAAGAATCCTTCTCCACTGTTAGTGGGAGTATAGACTGATTAAACCACTGTGGAAATTCTTCAAAAACTAAGATTGGAGGTCCCTTCAACATAGCTATTCCTCTTCTGGGTATCTTCCCAGAAGAAGTGAAAACACCATATCACAGCAATATATGTGCACTCATGTTTGTATCAGCATAATTTGTAATAACTAAATCTTGGAAACAGCCCAAATGTCCATCAACTGAGGAATGGATAGAAAAGATGGTATTTGTATACAATGGAGCACTACTCAGCTATAAAGAAGTGTAAACTTGTGACTTTTATAGGTAAATGGATGCAACTAGAGACCATACTCACAAGTGAAATAAATCAGACTCATATGTGGAAACATCATATTGTCTTCCTAATGTAAGAAGGTGAAAGAGTAAATGAGATCCAAAATGCACAATAGATATTGTGAAATGGAAGAAACTGTTTGAAAACAAAGAGAAACTGGAACAGGGGAAAGGAGAAAAGGAGAGAAAAAGGAAATACACACACACTCTCTCTCCATATATATATATATATATATATATATATATATATATATGGAGAGCTAAGATAGTTATAGTTAAGATAGTTATAGTACTGGGGCTGGGGATTTAGCTCAGCGGCATAAGCACCTGCCTTGCAAGCAGGCGGTCGTGAGTTCGATCCCTGGTACCAATAAAAAAGAAAAAGACAAAAAAAAAAAAAGGATAGTTATAGTACTAATTTATGTTAGTTTATTGAAAATAAAGTTTTGTGCTAATATTATTTGATCAATTTTTCATGCCTATGTCTTACAATCTGAGCAACTACTGTGAAGATAACAGTACACAATATATTAACCATTGTTATTCTCCTCTTGTTTTGAAATTTTGTATCACTGTTTTTATTACTTTTTTCTTTAAAATAAAAAAGAGACTTTTAAGTTACAGAAGGAAACTGGGTCAGTGTAGGGATCTTGGACTTTATTTTAAGAATTTGCATAGCTAGATTCTACATTTTCAGATTACCCTTGTTATTATCTAGGAGAGAGATTAGAGGAAGGGCAGGCTGGAAACAGGAAAATCTCATTAGATGGCTTTTTAAGAAAGACTAAAGTGATTTAAACTAGGGTGGTAGAAAGTAATGTACAGCACTTGGGAGGCTGAGGCAGGAGGATCATTGTGAGTTTAAGACCAGCCAGAGCTACAAAGTGAGCTCAAGGCCTGCCCGAACTGCATAGGCAAGACCCCATCTCAAAAAGACAATTTAAAAAAAAAAAGAAGGAAAGAAAAAAAGTAAGAAAGTAATGTAGAGATGACCAGAAATATGTGTGTGTGGATGTGCGTGAATGGTATGTCTGATAGTTTCCAGTATGGGTAATTGGGTGAAAGATATGATTTATTGATATAAAGAATGTGTTTTTAATATGCTAGATTAAACTAAATTAGCCCAGATACTTACTTCAGTTTCAAGAAAGGGATACAAAAACATGTTGAATTTTTTAAAGGTAGTTTACCATTAAATCTCTTTTCTGTTTTCTCAAAAGGCTGAACAGAACTGTAAGTCAGCGTGGCCATGTCACCACGGTCATTAGCAGCAGGAACCAGAAAGCTGCATGAGGCTGCAGACAAGAGAAGATGCTGAGGAAAGTGGCTGGAGAAAGAACTCCTGGGTCCTGACCACAGCTGACCTTCCTGGGCCTCAGTCTCCACCTCTCAGGGGCTCAGGCTCATGTTATAATAAAGCACCAGACTGTATTGCTGAGAACATTAGAAGTGTCTTCTCTCCCAGTTCTGGAGGCTGGGGCATCAAGGAGTTGGCAGGGATAGTGTTCCTGTGAAGACTCTAGGACAGATCTTTCCTAGGTGGTGGCCTCAGGAATTCTTTGTTTTGTAGATGGTCATCCTTTCCCTGTGTCTGTTTATTTTATCTTCCCTCCGTGTATCTCTCTCTGTGATTTTCCGTTTTATGAAGACATCAGTCATGGTGGATTAGGACCGAGCTTAATGACTTCACTGTGAGTTGACTACCACCAAATAAGGTCACAATCTAAGAACCAGAGGTTAGAATTTTGCTCTCTCTCTCTCTCTCTCTCTCTCTCTCTCTCTCTCTCTCTGTCTATCTATCTATCTCCCACTCCCCTCTTTCTCTCTGAGATAGGATCTCACTATGCAGTTCAGGCTGGCTTTGGGGTCATTTTGTAGCTCAGGTCTCAAAGTTGCAACGATCCTCCTGCCTCAGTCTCCCAGATGCTGGGATTATAGGAGTGCACCACCATGCCCAGCTACAACACTCTTAAGAGATGCAATTCAGCACTTACTAGGACAAAAGCCAGATTATAGAAACTGACGTAGAGCATGTAGAGAGTAGCGTGAAGTTAAGAGGCTGGAAATTCTTGGAAACATGTAAAAGGTTTTACATATGCTGCTACTGGAGTTTAAGCCAAATATTCCTAAATTTCCAAGGATCGTGGAAGATTTCATATGAAATCTGGGCTGAAGAAGTACAGGAAGAGGCAAGGGCACTGGTTCTTGGAGGGAAACATGCTCTCCAATGGAACTGTAAGACTCCTCACCCAATCAGGAGGGATTCCGGGCTCACAGGATGCCCATATCACAACATAATTTCCAAGTATTTTTACCACTGCTATGAAATGACTTTTCCTGCTGCCGCCAGGAAACATTAGCCTAAAATATAATCTTGCATCATGTTACAGCTCTGTCACTAAAGAGTAGGGAGGAGACCTAGATGATGCATGTGGGCTTAACACAGTAAGAGGAGATCTTGCAAAAAACAGGTGGCATGTAGTTGACTTCTCTTAGTACTATCAAAGGTAGGGGGAAATGATTCTACATGTACAATGTCATTAACTGACGCTTAGTGGACCCCTAGTTCTACTCAGCACCCCTGCTGAGTGTCCCTCCTTGCCTCTGTTGATTCCAGTGACACTCAGATGTGGTACTTTTCCCTCCCTGTGTGGCTCAGATCTGGTCACTTGCCAGAGCAATTCTGACCTAAGGTAGGAATTGCTTTAGGTTTCTCTCAAACCAGTGAAGCATGATTACTTAACTCCCTTGTAGATTTATACCAAATATAAATCCGTGTATCTGGTTGTCTGTTGAAAAATCTGTGTAGACTACTAAGTTTCCCTGATTTGTTCTTTGCTCATCTGTGGTGCTTTGATCTAGAAATATTATAGGCAGTCAGACAGAGCCAGAAAAGGTCAGTGCAGAAGACAACTGTGGCTGGGGGGCCATGAGATGAAGATCAGGCCTCAGAACAAAGAGAAATGACTACACCCACATACTTCCCCTGAGGATGGACAGCAGTGACTGGTATTATAAATAGGCATCAATCACCTTGGGTGGGGGACTAAAACCTCTGTGTTCCCTCCCTTCCAGGAAAAGTCTTTGTTTGGTCCCTGTCTGCTTTCCCTGTATGATTTGCTTTCCCATTTGACCCACATTTAATTAATATTACCTAAGTGATTACACTCATAATCTTATTGGTTAATCATAGTTTTGTCCCACCTCATGCCCACCTTGTGACTTCCCATTGGATCAATGTTACCTAAGCAACTGTACTTGTAATCGCATTAGTTGATTATAGTGCTGTTCCACATATACCCGCCTCAACTTGTGGCTTTGCTCTATAAAACTCACTTCACAATCAGGGTCCCCAGGACAATCCACTCAGGACCTTTTTCTGTCTCTCTTAGATGAAAGCTTTCTTTCTCTCAATAAATATTTCCTATTCTTAACCTTCCTATTCATTCTTCAATTTTAGAGAACATTGGTATATCAGACTTCTAGCAGATCAAGAATTACATTTTCCTTATATTATTTGCATTACTTAGAGGTTCCATGTAACATTCCCTATATCACTTTTGCCCTAGTCATACAGGTTCTTGAATGAGTTTTGAATTCATGTTGAAGGACATGTAGACACACACACACACACACACACACACACACACACACAAGTTAATTCTGGGACCATTCTTTGGTCTGAGAATGGAATTTGCCATCTTTTTATATTTGTCTGCTTACCATTAAAGAGTAATAGATGATGTATGTGGACTTCACACAAACTACTTCAGTAGGTTGTGCCAATGTAGGGGCCAGCAAGTTTTTTTTTTTTTTTAATTAAAGGATACATAGCAAACATTTATCTTCGCAGGCCACATGATCTCCAATGCAGTTATTCAGCTCTGCAATTATAGTATACAAGTAATGTCAGATGAAAATAATGAGCATTAATAAATCTTTATTCACAATGAACACAACAGACTAGATTTAGCCCAATGGTCATAATTTGCTGTATCCCTGATATAAACTACAACTTGCCTTTGTTGTTTTATCCTGTTACTTCCACTTCCTCCAGAACTCTTCCTCGTCTATTGCTGAAGATAAAGCACCATGCTTTAATATGAAATCCCAGGTAGGACACTAATCACTGCTGGATAAACCAATAACATTTAGTCTGTATACCTGACTAACAAGTCTGGGTTTCAATGTCCATGGGGGCTTCTTGGAAAAAAAATTAAACTAGACACCAACGGGCTAATACTTCTGTCAGATGTCATTCAGGCAATTTCTACTGTTGTTTCTCTAAAATAGAGGACCTCACCTCAACCTTTGTGATACAGTCTGGGTGTTAGCTATCATTAGCCACTTTGTGCAATACTATTCCTTGCTTAAGAAGCCTGGCTTTTATTTGCCATGGCAGCACGTTAAATAGAAAAAATATAGCCCTTCCAAGGACAGGGAATGAAATTTGTCTGTAATGCTTATTGGTTAATGTCTGGGACCAAGGTCAGGGAATGAGATTTGCCTGGAATGCATGTTGGTTAATGTCTGGAACCAAAGGCAGGGAATAAAATTTGCCTGGAATGTATATTGGTTAATGTCTGGGACCCAGTTCTGGGCAGTGGTATTTGGGGGAAATTTCCTTGTGGCTTCTAGGAAAGATTTTTGTCTCTAGATAAGAAAGAAAGACGTGAGGAGAGACACATGCTTCCCTGCAATTGATTGTCATTGCATGAATGATGTTTCTATACAATATGGGATTCTAAACCCATGCAGGCCTTGGAACAATGCAGAGAGATGTAACTAATACTTTGATCCTGGGGAAGGAAAGAGTAGTGTCATGGCTTGGATCTGAGTTGGCAATCGTTTTATATGGAAGGGTTAGCCCCTAGCCTATGATGCTATTGGGAGGTGGTAGAACCTTTAGGATGCAGGCCCAAGTGTTAGGAAGTTATGTCATTGGGGGCTGCTTTTGAGAAGGTATGGGGACCCTGGCACCTTCTTTCCCATTTGCTCCCTGGCCACCATAATGTGAGCAACTTTGCTCCACATGTGCTTCCCACCATGATCTTCTGCTTTGTCACAGGCCCCAGAGCAAGGCCAGCCAACCACAGACTGAAACTTTTGAAGTAATAAGACTTTGTCTTTTTGAGACAGCGTTTCAGTATGTAGTTCAGGCTGGCTGTGAACTCAGAGATCCTCTTGACTCAGCGTCCTGAGTGCTGCATTACAGGCATATGCCACCAGCCTCAGATCTTTTCTTTTTGAAGCTGATTCTCTCAGGCATTTTTCACAGCAATAGAAAGCTGACACAAATGGGAAGAGTATTTGATGACCGGGAGCTGTCTCATTCTCTCTTAGGTACAGAATATTTGCTGCATGTTAGTCTTTTAAAACCTGAATAATTTAAAATTCTGAAACACATCTGGCCTCAAGGGTTTTGAGTAATGCATCCTGGAATTGCACTATAATTTGTATCATACATTGGATGATAAGATCTCATTTCTAAGGTAAAGAGTATTCCTGTGCCCCAGGAAAACATATTTTCCATAGAATAACAAAGACTTCCTCTAGCTGGCAACTCCCTGCAGCCTCTGCCTTACTGATTTGGAGTCTACAAATGAAAGAAATAGTTGGTACTATATGTGAGAATTCAGAGGACGCTTCTTCTTTGGTCCTTATCTGATTTTATGAAAAACATGCCCTGAAGGGTACAAGTAGTCTGAAGTCTCCTTCCTTCTTTAAGACCACAGTGAGATGCAGAGAAACAATGTGGGGACAGACATATGAGTTCTCTGTCCTGACCTTTTGTGCAACTGAAATATACAGCGATGATGTGTAATTTATCACTTCCCAGTTCTTCTCATTTTACCAGCTTGTCCGTCTTGTGATAAAACATCAGTACATTTGCTTGGCTGATCAAATCTGTTTGTGTAAGGCCTGTGTACTTTGGGGGTCCTACAAGGAATCTTAAGGGCAGTAAATTGCATCTTAGGAACGCAGGCTTTTTGGAAATGTGTCTGCATCGGGACTCGGGGGGATTTAAATGCAAAGGGATTTGCAAGGTTTGCATTTTTCATTCATTAAGGCAGGGCTGCTGCCAAACTTCTCTTCCTGTTAGTCATACAGAGAGGAGGGCTCAACACCGTGGGCCAGTCATAAATTACCATGTGGCTCAGAGCAGCCGAAGTGTAATACCAAGGGAAACATAGATCTTGGCGTGAGTCTTACAACAATTTGTGAGAAATCCCTAAGTATTGAAAAATCACATGTTTACAGTGGGACGAGAGACTAAGCCTATCTTTAAATTCAGCAGACCAAGAATTAAGTTTGTCTTTTATCTAAACCAGTGTGAGAACCCCAGAATTAGATGACTATAAATAATCTATTTTTGTAGCATCCCATTGAAGAGTTAATACCACTAAATGGTACTTTTGTCTTGATTTGTGATTCTTAATCTTCTTTCTTTTGGATTCTTTTTAGAGTCTGAAGAACACTGTGGATCTTCTGACCAGAAATTACTCACAAACTCAAACCCAGTTGGGTGTATGATTTCTGGAGGTTTCTGGCTATTCTGAGGCTCATCTACAATTCTCAGGTGAGAACCTTTGCTCTTCATACCAGAAGCTCCTTGATGGTAATGATTATGTCTAATCACTACCTGTAATTAAGTCTCATCTGCATAACAGCCTTCCTGTTTCTGCCTCATGCTGTTATATATTCTGCAATTCTAAGGTTTCCTGACATGAACTTACAGTAATAAAGTTCCTATTTTTATAATGTTCTTTTAAAAGTCCAAGATGTTTAATTGATCACAAATGCCAAATCTTTTCTTTAAATAAGTTCTGCAGTATCTATCATTATGTACTCCTGATGCAAGAGAAAGGAAGACATTTCCTCCTTTTGAACTCCAGAATCACCCCAAACCAAACTTATACTTAGGTGAAACTGAATGTGCACTTGACACCCCTGAGAATGACCCATTCGCTGTCTAACTTCTTCCTGGACCCTTAAAGGTCCTCAGTCTTACTTCCATCTTCCCACAGCTAAAGGACAGAAGGTTCCTGCAAGCATTGCATTGAACCATTCACATATACAAGCATATATGGCTTTGAGTCCTTACTTAGCGGGGTTATAACTGCCACTGAGTCCTTACTGTGCTGGGAACGTGAATTATCTTCACCATCCCTGCAGGCTAGATGTTGCTTCATTACTCACTTGAGGACAAGAAGGCCAAGAAAGCTAAAGTAATATGCTCACAGTCATAAACTTACTAAGTGACAGACTTTTTTGACTTTAAAACCTGAATGTAGCTATGACATTGACCCCCTCCAACCTGGACTGCAAAGATGTCAAATAAAACATTAGGGAAGTGGACAGAGAAGAGATCTATTATTCTCCTTCCTATGAGGTGTGTCTGGAAGCTGCAGGGAGCTGATCCTTCCATATCAGTTCATGCATTCCTATGGGGAGGCACCTCTGGGCGAAGCTTTTAGTATTAAAAGGAATTAAAAATAAACAGCTACTAACATAGTGTGTCCACAGGAAAAACCGTGATGTAGATGAGCATTGTCCTGGGGTTCCCAGGCTTCTCTCACCCTTCTCATACCTGGGTAGCAGCCCTGTATTCGTAGGCAAAAGTGCACTGGTGTGAAGAGTTCAGGTGTTTTCTCACTGGCCTAAGAAAATGGAAGTAGCTCACAGGACTGGCTTCCACTGCCAAGTAACAGAGATGGGAATGGGAAGGGGTAGGGGGGTTGAGACATTTGGAACCTGATAAAGGAATGTACTGCATGGTGAAGGTGGGGTGCTAGCTAAAAAGGCATGTCTTCTCTTTTCTGGGATCTGATTCATTCTGCAGATGCCCCTGGGGACTCATGTTTGGAAAAGAATTTGTTTTTTAGGCTGAGAGCATGTAGGTCTGCCAACTTGGGTCCTTGAGCATTTAAACAGTTTTTTAAAATTTATTTTATTTTAATCTTGTTCACTTACTTTTGGGGGCAGGATCTTGCTATGTAGTGTAGGCTAGCCTTGGATTCACTTGTGTAGCCACGCCTGGCTTCAAATTCACAGCAATCCTCCTGCCTTAGCTTCTTGAGTGCTGGGATTATAGACATGTGCCACCACACCTGATTTTTCAAAAATTATTTATTTATGTATTTATTTACTTGATACTGGGCTGGAGCCTGAACCTGGGACCTTGCTGGTGCTAATATGTGATCTCCTGCTGAGCTATCCCCTACCCTCAGCTTGAGCTTCTAAGAAGCCTGTTCCCTGAAAAATCAAAAAGCAGCGACAAAAGTCCAGACAGTGTAGTGAAAAAGTTAAAGAAGCAGAAACAGATTCTATTCAGGATTATTCTTGAAAGCTAGAACTTAGAGACCAAAAATAGATTACTGAGGTTACCCTAGAGTCCATGTCCTAACAAAGGGAGACTATAAAAGGGTGACTGAGTGGAGCCATGGTTGGCAGAGGGCACCAGATGGGGGAAAAGGAAGAAGGAGGGTGTCTTGGAATACGCTGCCTGGCAACGTCCAGGACAAAAGCATGGGAGCCAAGGACAAGCCTTTCTTTAACCTCACATCACCCCTGAAGAGGAGCCAGGGCCTCCTGGAAACTGCTGGGACCCTGCACAAACTGCCCGGATAGACTTCTTGTCAGAGGTTCAGGCCATTTGAGAGCTCTGCCTCTCTGCACAGGAAGCTGAGCCCCTAATACTGGTGGGACAGCAGTGCTCCAGCAAGAAATCTTTAGCATCTGTATGGGGGAAGCTGTGTGTTGGAAAAAATGCCCCTAATGCAGTGCAAACTACTAGATTACTTAGTAAGATTAAAATGCCCCAAAGGTAATTAAGTAACATTAGAAAATGTAGCGTGGAGAATCTTTCCTTATTGTTACCTACAGTCATATTTTGTCTGAAGTTTAAAAATTAGACTGTTCTACACCTTTGCTCAGGGGGGATTGGGAAGCCCCAGAACACTAGACCGTTTTGCTGGAGGTCTCCACATGAGAAAATGTCACAAATGCAGATAATTTGGGGCTGGGGGTTTATTAGAGAGCCTTATTATAGAGCATGACCTACAAGACCACTGAGCAAGTCCGCATAGGAGACAAACAGTTCTGACTATTTTTACTGCTTTTTTTTGTATGGTGAGAAATAGTCTACTGACTTTCACCCCTCTGGCTGGGGATTCTCTTTTCTGGCCACTGAAGGGAAGTGTGGCAACAAGAGACTGAAGTTCGTTTTCAAAGCAGGGCAAAGAGTACTGAAAGATGCTGAACATTTATAAACTACCTTTATTTGCCTTTTCAGAAGGGAAGTATTCTGGGATTATTTTTCTTCATCCTTCTACAGTTTCTTCCCATATCCATTGAAAGACACATTTATTGAACTTCTACATTTGCATGCTGTGCTAATCCTCACTAAAACTACAAGCATGGACAGACCATGGTTCCTTTCTGGTAGGAGTTCTAACAGGCAGAATGTGACAGGTGCAGAACACAGGTCACTGTGACTCCAGGCCCATTGGGTACTGTCACGGTTTATGTCAGTGCCCCCAGACCTCATGTGATTACATTATGCATCTGTGATTGGTTCATTGTATAGTGCTTGGATTGATGGCGTCAGTGCTACACACACGTAAGGGTGGAGCCAGGATGTAATGTAATGGCAGGAAGAAGGTGTCGGGTTCTCTTTTGCTGGTTTCTGTCTTGCTGTTTGCAACCGACATGAACTGCGGCCCTGCTGTGCCACCCTGCCTTGGAGCCAACTGAGTATAGACTGAAACCTCCAAAAAAACTGTAAGAAATAAACCTTTCCTTTCCCAACTTGGTACATCAGGTATTTTGTCTCAGCAACAAGTAAAGAGTAACTAAGACAGGTACATGCAGACGGAGCAATGTGACCCTGTTGAGGAGAACCAAAAAAGACACCCTAAAGAAAGTAATGTTTGAAATGAACCTTGAGAAATGAGTAACGTGTAATTAGTGGAAGGAACATCAAAGAGTGGCTCAACATTGGCCAGGTCGGGGATTCACCTTGCTCAGAGGCCTAGGGTCTGAACGGCCGGGGGTGTGACTGAGCCCCCCCCTAAGTGGCCAGCGGGACTGAAGCAATGTTAAGACCGCTGGAGCAGTGATCGGTATTTTCATCATCTCGGACGTCACTGATGCAGCTGTCTGCTGCAGCAGGTATCTTTTGGGACAGTGACCAGGAAAAATACAGGTTAGGTGATAAAGGGCCGAGGGAGGTTTTTCTAATCCTCCCTGCTTTTCTGCTCAGGAATTACTATTTGTAATTTCCTGTTCCTTCTGTTTCCAACTGTTACAGGAACCAAACTGGGGCTCCCACAGCAGTAGGGATTCTCTGGTCATTCTGCTTGGATGGTAGAGCATTGAGGTTTTAAATACACAGGCTATTTTTCCTTAATGAAAAGTAAAAGACACTTTCTGTAACTTTTTCTGGAAGCATAAATATCATATTTAACATTTCAGCTTCTCCATATTGCATTGATATATCTAGCTACAACAGAGTCTAGTGCGAAACATATACAACATCTACCAGCAGTTCCACAATCCTAGCCAAAGAACATGTCTAAACAAAGAACCTTTTGATTAGTCGACATTAAAAAATTGAAATAGTTCTCTGATTATGGTTTCGAATGACCTATTTTTAGGGAAACTACACCATCCAGTTCTCCTTGAATTTGGAAGACTCACGTGGGTCTTTGAGCTCTGTAGGTTTTTTTGACCTTATTCCACTCTTAGGTAGAAGATTATTCATGAAAATATTGGGCCTCTTTAGTTTGCAAGAAACTATAGCAGCAGAAAGGCTCACCAAGCCAGAACCTGGTAAAGTTGGCAAACTTCCATACTGCCCTGCTGCTGGCTAGAGAACGAGATGGAAAGTGACAGAGGCAAAGGAATAAATCTGGAAAACCCTCCCAGCCCATACTATTATCCACTTAGCTTTCAAAATTTATTATCAGCTCTTCCTTTGAAATACAGAAATCTCTTTGAAGAGCGGTATTCATTTGCCATTTAGGAGGTACAAATTAATTTACTTAGATAACATTTCACTCTCTTTTCGCAAATTGAACCAGGTTAATGGAAGCTTTGGAAATATTAATAAGAGATTGAAAGAGAGGTGGCAAGGGGTGTTTGTCTCTAGGAATGGACTGAAATAGATTTCTTCTTGTGTGAGGCAGAAGGCTAGTAAAACTATGTGATCTTGAGGACTTTGGATGGGAGACTCACCAGGATTCTGGAAAACTTAGGAGTAGAAGGAGGTCTCTGACAAGGGTATAGTGCAATCCCTGGGTGGACGACGGGTGGGAGGAGGCTGGGAGATGGGGTGGGTGCAAACTCAATATCGTCCATTTCACAATTTGCTTAAGATCGATTGTTGACAATCACTTCCTGATACATTGAGAAAATTCTACAAACTCCTTATTCCCCACTTAGTGTCTGAATGGCTTTCAATAAATTAAAAATTCAGAACTGATTTGAATTTTTCGCCTTTCTGTGGTAAGAGGAATCTTGTAGAGAAGATGATTACCTTGCAGCAGGCTCTGTCCCTTTCTTGCTACTGCCAGCGCACGATGTGATGCTGGGCACTTGACTTTGCTGATCACCCCATTTTCCCCGTATGTTATGGAGAGGTAATGACCCCTATCTTTCATGGTTAATGAAAGAACTAAACAAAATAATGTAGTTTAACAAGCTTGGGAGGATACTTTCAGTAAGCACTGTATTCCAATGTTTCATCCCATTTTGGAATTGTAGAGGACAAGTTCGCTGTACAGAAAGGGGCACTGGGATCATCTCGACAGAGTCCTCCAGGTCTGTGGAGCTGCAGCTCACACCTCCCGGGCTTTGCAAGTGACTCATTCTTTCAGGGAACCTGGGAGCAGAAGGAGAAATGGACTTTGGTTTGCTGCCAACTAGAGCAGAGCCTTTTCAGAGCTGTCCCAAGCTCTAGGCGTTTCCCTGGAACCATACCAGCCTTGAATGGAAGTGACCTGGCTTCCCTGAGTTTGGCCTGCTTTGGACTTTCCAAACATCACTGCCAGGATCTTGCCTGGAGTAAGAGGTGGTTCTCTTTTCCCTCAAACCTGTTTATGTTAATCAATCAAGGCATTTTGCAGCAGGAATTCTTCATGTAAGGGACATTTCCCACAAACATTCAGCCTGTAACATGTCTTCCAAGCTAAAAATATTCTGTGTTGCAACCCCTAAAGCTTTATAAATTACCATTCCAACTGGTAGCAGTAATGATTTGTACATGTTCCTTAATTGAATGTCATATAAGGTTAAAAAAAATCAATTGTTATCCAAGAACCATCTAATGCATCACAGAATTAATTCTAGTCTCCCTAATTTGCAGGGTTAAAAGCACTTCCAAAAATTGTAGGTTTATAGAGAAAAAATAATTGAGAGTCAGTTTATATTAGTATGTTGATTACTTTTGTACATTAATCCTTGGAATGTTCAAAAATTTCCGTAACTGTTTTTTAGTACATGCATCAATTCCTTTGTTTAATAGTGAATTTTTTGTAAAGCACAATTCATTAGGCAAAGCATAGGACTGTAAATACATCTAAATTTAACCCTACTCCTCCACCAATAAAAGATTAATAATTATGTCATCAAAATAGAGTTTAGCATGTCTGGGGAAGAACTTAAGATTAGTTTTTTTGTTTTCCTACTGTTTGGAAAATAGTTTGAAAGGGAATGAACCATTTTCCTCTTCAAATTATTCTTTTGCTTCTTTCTTTTAGTTCCCATGTGGCCACTGCAATAAGAGATAGGTCCAACGTAACCTGTCAACTAGAAGAGGCTCTTGCACCTTTGCAAACCCTAGGAAGATCCAAATGTACTCTTGGAAAAGGAGAGTATTAGAGTTAGATCTGAAATGTCCCCCCAAAGTCTCATTTATTCTGAGGTGGAACTTTTGGAATGTGATTGGCTCTTGAGGATGCTACACTTACAGTGGATCAATCCACTGATCACTTGATGACTGAATGTTGGAATGAGATCTGATTGGAGGAAATGGGTCACTGGGGTTGTGACGCAGATGGGTGTATTTTTGTTCCCGCCGCCGGACGTTCTTCCTGCTACTTCCTGGCCACCAGGGGTTGAGCACCTTGCCTCTGCCAAGCCCTTCCAGTGTGCCATTTCTACCTTGGAGCCAGCTGACCACTCATGAGCCCAACCCTCTAAAACAGAAGCCAAGATAAGCTGTTCCTCCTTTAAATTGCAGAGGTTTGGTATTTTGTCTGGAAAGTGACTGATACAGAGGCACTGACGGGCTGTTTTTGCCTTATGTAGAAGTGTTTGTTCTTGGAAATTGTCTTCTCAGGAGGTAGGACCCTGGGCACCAGTTCTGTGTGTAAATCTGTAACAGTGGTTCTCAAATTGTGGACAGTAGGTCAGCAGCTCCAGAGAACTTGTAAGAATGCAAAGTCTACACTCCGTACCAGATGGAGTGAATCAAAAACCAGTTCAGCTTTAACAAGGCTCCAAGGTGACATTAGTGCAGACTTGCCTATAAAAGCTTAGCTAAGTGTTAGGGTAGAGGGAGTATTTTACCCAGAGGATCTGTGCAGGGTCAGAAGCTCAGAGGCTAGTGAAGTATATATGCTTTTTGGGACGTGCAGAGGAGTTCCTGTTGAAGAAGGATTGACTCAATTTGCTTCTTGAAGACACAGTATAGACACTGCCCCTTCTGAGTAGATGTTTGTTTTAGTATCTGGCACTCTGACTTCTAATATTGGCTTAATCACTCTTTGTGGAAAGATCTTATGTAAGACATTTTCCAGGGTGTGCTTCTAGCCGGGCCCAACCTCAGTACTACAGTCGGGCTGCTCTTTGAGGGTGAGCCCGCTTTCAACTGAGCATCCAATGCCTTCCTGTTGCTACTACTGTTTTAAGTGCCTTTCAAGACTTCCCCCCACCCAACCCTAGGTTAACTGGTCATTATACCAAGTTGCTTTTGCACGTAACTGGTTTTGGTTGACTGAGTGGAAGCATGAAACATTTGAGTACTAAGTACAATGGTGAAGCATTCTGAGCACTGAATCCATTCATGTTTCTGTTTGTTTGTTTGTTGCTTGCTTGCTTGCTTGAGACAGGGTCTCACTATGTGAGACCAGGCTGGGCTTGAGTTCATAGCGAGTCACCTGCTTCTGCTTCCCCAGTGCTGGGATTACTGGTATGCACCACCCCATCCTGCCTTATTCAAGCTTCTTTTTCTTTTTCTTTTTTTTAATATTTATTGAGAGAAAGAAAGAAAGCTTCTGTCTGAGAAAGATAGAAGGGGTTCCAAGTGGGTTGCCCCTCTTTCAGGTTTCTATCTTGTGACTTTTTCCAACATTTAGTACTTAAGAACCATTCAATAGGATCATATGAACACATCAATAGCTTTTTGTTGTAGATGTTACAGTTCTTACAGGAACTGATGTAGCAGGCAGGTTGCAGATTTGTGAGAAATTCCAAGGTTTGAATCCGGGTTCCAACACTTAATAGGCCAATGGACTTCAGAAAGTTGCTTAGTTTTAGTTTTCTCAATTTGAGACAGAAAAAACAATTTCTACTGTCTAAATTAGAGCTGGTGGAATCAGTGCTTAATGGGAACTTTTATGATTGGTGTTAATAAAATGAGAGATCCAAGCCTGGATATGAAGTGGAAAAGTCTTTTTCTGTTTGACTTGAACCACTTTGGTTTTGTTTGCAATGATACTGTTAGTATTGTTCTTTGGTTAATGAGCATATACAAAAATGGGGGCCTAAAAGTTGCTGGATATATGGAAAAGAAAAGAATGAAGTACATCATTTATCAGTGGGAGGTGATGAAGTGGAAGGCTGGAGAACTAAGCCAAAATCGCAATTGTTTTTATCATGCTTTAAAGAGAAGGAACACTTTTGCTTCATTTCACCACCTTGTTTGTTTTACTGGAAGGGGAGTGCCCTAGAAAAGCTAAATCACGTTGAGGTGCCTCAGTTCTGGCACCTACTAGCTGTATTGCCTGGGGTTAAGTTACTTAACCTCTGAGACTCATTTTCATCATCTATAAAAGCAGGCTAATTTCCAGCATTCGGTGGTGGTGTAAGGTTAGAAACCCAGGTAACCTCAATTATCAGCCTTAATGGGAGAGAGCAATAGATAATAAAATTTTAAAAAGGATGAATTTCTCTTGGGCTTTGGAGGCCCTTATGATTTTTTTCCCATAGAGATTTAGCTCTCTCTTGCTTTTTTTTTTTTTTTTTTTTTTTTGCATGGGTCAAGATGAAAGTCCATTTATTGTGAGAATTATTCTCTAGTATTGGGAGAATACATCTATATAGTAGGATGTAATCAGGGAGATGTACCAACCTTTTGCAAATTATTGAGAGCTGGCTGTGACATGGTGGTCAACTCAAATTCATAAGCTATTTTGTGAGGGAATTGCTTCAAATCATTGCCCTTGAGTATTTTTCATGACACTGTGTCCCCATAATCTCTCCCACCAAAACAATATTTTCAATCTGTAAAGTATAAAAATAGATTATTTCTACCTGATATGTTGGACTATCATCAGCCAAAAAAGAAGACATTTTTATTTCTTGAGATGAGCTAATTTTTTCCTTCCTTCATATCCTGGAATATAGCTGTAAATTGATCTTTTCTTTCTGCTTCAAGAGAGGTACAGATGGATTCCAGGCTCAAATACAAGGTCAGAAAAATCCTTGAGGTTTGCAGGTCCTCACTCTGCTTCAGTGTTGTAATCTACCAATCTAAAGAAAGAGTAGGCTGTTGTAAGCATCCTCACTCTATTTTTTATCTCAAATTCTGCCTTAACTTGGTCACATTTTCTTAATAATCCAGTTGAGAGTCACTTGTATTAGTTCTATTTTTGTTTTTGAAACATATTATTTTGTTTTAGAATCAGTACTATTTTCCATGATGGCTTTTTTTTTTCAGTTCCTATATTTTAGCAGGTGCCATGTTAGTTTGTTTATTCATGCTTCTTTGTCTTTTTATGCAAAAAGGAATTTATGGTGAAATGAAAGCATGGTGATGTACAAGGAGTGATAAAAATATACCGTGAATGCTGAAGTTTTAAAAGTTTATTACAATAAAAGACATATTACATTAATTCCCACCCCCCACACACACAAATCCTCCTTCCATGCGAATTCTAGTCCTCCCTCAAAGTCAAAATTACCAGGAAAAGTAAGATTTTCCAATTGATTCATGATATCTGGTCAGCCAGGACAGCACAACTAAAACTCTCACAAAAGGGGACTTGCAGAAGTGTTTCAGGAAGTGGCAAGAAAAACGGCATAAATGGGTTCAAAGTGGGGAAGGGGTACATTGAGGAGGACTAATAATGTAGCTTTCACTTTAATACATTTTTAAGATTTAAACATTCAGTGTGTTTTTTGATCATATCTCCAAAGGAGATGCATGCTTTTGAGTTTGGTAGGTTCACTGCAGTCTGTTGAATGTTAGATGTGTGACTTGAGACAAATCCCTTAACCTCTGTGGGCGTCAGTTTATTCAAGGCAGCAGAAGACAGCAAAAGCAACCAGAGCAAAAAGCAGGGAGAGCAAGCCTCTTCCTTATACTCTAAGCAGGCTACCACCCCAGCTAGGGCAGGGGGAGCGCTCACATCATCTCTGTGCTCTCCTCTTCCACAGGCTCAGGGTGTTTACAAAGTGAGGTTTCTAGCCCCCTGCTGAGTCACTTAGTTAAACTTCTAATCTTCTCAAGTTGACACGATGAACAACATGTTAGAGGGATACAGGCATGTCCTCTATACTCCAGAATGTAGAACTGTAAAGTTATTTAGTTAAGCTTCTAGACTTCTCAAGTTAACATACTGTACCAACTATTATAGCTACATAGCAAGTGCAAAGCCAGTCTGAGTTCCATAAGGAGCAGCTGTCTCAACAAGCCAAAAAAAAAAAAAGGACTTTGTATAAGTTAAATATTCAACAAAATGTAGCCATAACTGATTCATACCACTAGAAGCCATACATTGATCTGAAGGCTTAACAAAAGTTATGATTTTCATAATTTCATTTTGGGGTGCTGTTGGACTCATTCTGTGTATGAAAGAATGGAGTCCCCAAGAAGTTAAGTAATGCACTCAAAGATATGTAACTGGAGAATGGAAAAAACAAGTTTTATTTTTTTTGGTACCGGGGATTGAACTCACAACCTTGTGCTTGCCAGGCAGGCGCTTATGCTGCTGAGCTAAATCCCCAGCCCAGAAGAAACAAGTTTAAACCTGTTATTTTGAACCTAAATTTAGGGTACGTTTCTACTTATAAAAAAAAAAAAAAACGCTAATTTTTTGCGGTATCATGAAGTCAAAAACTGTGAATGCCAAAAACACATGCTTTACCTGTTCCCCTCTAATCACTGATTGCCTTCTACCTTGTAGTGTAATTGTCTATGCATATGTATTAATTTTTCTGTTAGCCTATGCAAAAAAATAAAAAATAAGAGGCATTGCACCTGTCTCTCTATTCCCAAACTGCTTGAGGTGGTTCATTGCTCAAGTTAATCTGTACCCGCCTTCAGTGACTCATTTGGAGGGATCAACAAGTTCACATGCTGATGCAAAGAAAAGACCGAGAGAGAACAGGCATTTTACAATCAAGAAATAAGCACTGACATAAAAAAGCTGTATGCAAATGAAAGATTCTGTTTAAATAAATCTGTTAACAGAATATGCATGTAGAAACCATGTCCAAGAAGTGCTCTGCAAGCAAAAAGAAAATGTAGTCGAAGGATTTAGGAGATAACAAAATCAAATGGTGTTCATCTGCTTGTGCAAATCGTTGTGTAGGCTCCTTCTGCCATCACACCGATCCTACCAAGCAGCATAGCGCTTCACAAAGACTTTAAGCTATTAATGATTTATGTGGATAATTACAGCGTTGCTTTAGGTCTGCTTCGTGTTATACAGACTTGCTCCTCTTAAAAGAGACATTAGGCCCAGAATTCCCTTAATGACTCGCAGGACAGTAACATTAATCAGACTCAACACAGCCAAGCATTCTGTGTAGCATGCAGGAAAACTTCTGCTGGTGACTAAGTCCTGGTAGTTATATTTCCCGAACTAACCAACCTCAGGAATAAACTAGGGACTCGGGGAGTCTCAGGGGTGAGTTCCCCTGAGGTAAGAAGCAGTCGTGGTCCAGGTTATAGGCTTGGGCCTTGGGAGTCATCATTTTCTCCTTCTCTACCACTGCCTTTTTGTGGGGTACTATTGGATAAATCTGTTAACTTCTTTGTGCCTTGGTGTGTTCATGTAGAACAGTGTTTCTCAGCTGGAGGCTCTTTTGCCCTCCAGAGGACACCTGGAGATCTTGGAGATGTTTTCAGTTGTCACAAGAGAGACAGGGGAAGCGATGCTACCCACATCTAATGGGTAGAAGACAGGGACACTGTGAAACATTTTGCATGCCACAGGGCAGTTCCCCGTGACACGTATTTATCCAACTCTACAGCGTGATTTAAAGAGACAATGGTGATACGCTAAACCAGCCCCTACCAATGAAACATTACACAATTTTAGTTCTGTGGCATATTTTGGAGATCACTGGTTAAAAGTTGCTGTGTAAGTTAAAAGAAAAAGAATCGTGTTGCTACAGGTCTTTCGACCTCAGTGACGCTTGCTGGCAGGATCTGACTCAGCTCCTTCTCCCATTTTAATGGGTTATCTTTGCTCTCCTTGGAGATTTTTTTTTTTTAAGCTTGTTTTTCTTTCAAAAGTAATTTGAATTTTAAAGATTCAGTCCCATACCACCTCTTCTTTCTGGCGTATTACTATGAATCTTAAAGAGAACTTTCCAAACTGGTCTTGGTTCTCCAACTATGAAAGGATACTTATTTTCCTGAGGCCAAGGAATCAAATGAACCTTTAAAATGACTGCACTGTTGGCTGATTTGACTGCTCACCAGCGTGTGAAAAAAGGATAACTAGTAAGAATAACAGAGCTTTTCAATGGCTCTTATTTCCTCGTCCTGAAAAATTCTTGTCAGAGAATCACACAGAGAATGACAAAGAAGGAAAAATAAAAATTCCAAAATAGACACTCTCAAGAATCATATTTATTTCTTTTGGAACCATATAGGAAAAAAAAAATAAGGGGAAAAAAAAACAGCCACACTGACAAGACAGTTTAAAACCAAGCTTGCTTCTGATTTAAGTCCTCTCCTTGTGGCTAGCCTGTCAAAATTCGATGGCATTGCACCAAGTTGGTCTGAAAACCTTTGTTTCTGAAACGTGAGTGGTATGCATAGGTTCCCAGGATTATTTTCCCTGTGAAAAGAAGGCTAAGGCTGAAGATGGGGAAAGAAGTATCAAGTCATTGGATTCAGGCAGAAAAAGAGAATTTCTACCTGTAGAAATTTATTTTGGCCCAGGAGCCTCTATCTCATTTTCCTTGGAAGAGCGTTCTGCCCAGCCTATTAATCATATTATACATTAGCTCAATGAATTACTTTAGTAGACGGTCAAAGTCATCAAAACATAGCAAGCTGGAGGGCACAGCTGGAAAGCGCTGGAGGCTGCTGAAGTCGGGAAGCAAGCGCTGAAGAGACAGACTTCCCACAGCTCTGTGAACTGCACACTGCAGCCTTCACTTTGATATCTCAGGGTCTGACCGTGCTCTGGAGTTTTCCTCCTTCCAGTGTGTGAAGGGGATTATGAGAACATGGTTGGCTCATAGTGATGACATTAGCATTATGAATAATGCTTGGGGACTAGACCTAGGATGCTGGCAACTGACTGTTGGGTTCCCAGAACATTTTACATAATGATAGTGCCAGCTGGCACGCCAGGTCAGCAGAGTGACTGCTGGAGGAAATGCAGGCAGCAGAAATCCACTGGAAGTGGATGTTAGGAGCTAGATATTTCAACAAGATTTTGCAATAGTGTCTTTCTTTTTTCTCTCTTTCTTTCCTTCTTTCTTTCTTTCTTTCTTCCTCTTTCTTTTTCTTTCTTTCTTTCTCTTTCTTTTTCTTTCTCTTTCTTTCTTTCTCTTTCTCTTTCTCTTTCTCTTTCTTCCTTCCTTCCTTCCTTCCTTCCTTCCTTCTTTCCTTCCTTCCTTCCTTCCTTCCTTCCTTCCTTCCTTCCTTCCTTCCTCCTCTTCCTCCTCCTCCTTCCAGTGGTTTGGCTTTACTTTGTCATTCTTAATTCATAGAAGCATATAGCTTGAAAAGTATTATTTGGTTGCTATTTAAATATCCTTTTTCTGTCTTTCTCTGTCTCTTTCTCTCTGTCTCTGTCTGTCTGTCTCTCTCAACTCCTCTCTCTCTGAACTTCTTATGGTTGCTGTAATCAGTCACAACAGAAATCTATGACTTGTCAAAAAACCAGCAGTCATATGTATGGTCTTGTTTAGATTTCTCTTTTCCTATATTGCTTAAACAGAGAAATGGAGTCAGTGAAAAAGAATTATAACATGTTCTCATCTATATAACATTAAAGTAGGAATGACATTTCCTGAGCAGGCTTGAGGTATAAGCAGGGAGATTTGATTTTTATAGGACAGAGCAAAGAGATGCTCAAGAGCACTAATTATTTCTATAGTAGAGGTGAAAAAGAAGCCTGTTAAGGCTGGGAACTTAAAAAATGTAATCTTAAAAATAGGAGCCACCAAAATAAGAGGCAAAGTAGTACACAGCAGTAGTTAGCAAACTATTTTAAAGGACCGAGTAGTTAATATTTTGGGTTTGAGGGTCCTTTGTTCTCCATAGCAACTACTCAACTCTCATGTAGTATGACAGCAGCCATAGTTATGCAAATGGGCTGTGTTCCAATAAATTTATTTATGGACACTAAAACTTGACTTGCATATAATTTTCATATTACAAAGTAGTCTTCATTGGATTTCTATCATTTAAAAATATAAAAATCTGCCAGATTTAGTAACACATTTGTGAATTCAAGGCCAGCCTGGACTGTGTCACAAGACTCTAAGAATACAAAGTAAAAACCATTTTTAGTCCACAGACCATCTTTACCTCATGGAATAATAGATTCGCCATTAGAACTAAAGCTTACTGACCATTGGTAAGTGGCTACCTGTTCAATTATTTAGATATAGGATAACTAAAAATTTCAGTTTTAAACATTTTTTGTAAGCTATTATTAACAGGAAATATGAAAAAGACAACTTTACCAAGTGTATTTAATACAAGTATCAGCTGGTTGAAAATGTACCTGCTCTAGTGGTGCTCAGGATAGTATGCAAAGAAACACACTGCCCGAGTGAAGCTTGGGTTAAACTGTGAAGTGGATATAGAAGAAATCACTGTTATTTTGGAAGTAGACAGACTTGTGTTAAAAACCTGGCCCTAGCCACTATAGACAAACTTGATTTAGTCAGGGATAAATCACTTTGCTAAGCTTCAGGTCCTTTATAGAAAGTGAGGATAGTATAACCTCTCATTCACTGTTAAATTATGGTGATTGTAAAAGATAACACAAGTAAAAAGTGCCTAGTACTCTGTGCTCCCTGAACGAACAGTAATAGGATTGTTATGGCTGTGTCTAGAGGTCCCCTCAAAGCCTCACGTGGTCATAGTTGGGGCTTTACAGAGGTAGTTGGATCAAGAGTGTGTGACACTGAGATTGACTCATGGTGCAACGCTACGATTAAGGGTGTGAATGCTACCTGCCCTACGGTGGTTAGCCTGAGTAAGACACAAGGACAGAAAGGGTCTGGTCATTTGTCCCTTGTTTGTTCTGTCTTTACCTGCCATGAACTATTTATCCTCTACGATGCTGCTCTTCCAGGACACCCTGATTTGGAGCCAGGCAACAATGAAGTGAAACCTCTGCAGACTGTGAGCTAAATAAAACTTTCTTCCGTTGACTTTGGGTGTCAGGTATTTTGTCTCATCTATGAGAAAAGTAACAAGACAAAGGTATTAGTAAAAACTATTTAATTGACTTCTTATACTAAATTTCAGTGTCTTCACTTCCCCAGTGGGAAGGTATCATTTTTCATTTCTTTGAAGGTGATATAAAAATCATATTTTCTTAAATCTGTCACTATTTTTAATCTATAAGGATTCTTTCAAATATACTTCTATAATCTCTTGCAGGAGTCCACATATGTAGACTCCAAATGAATCCAAGTCTATATGTTTTCCCAGACAAACAAATCAATTATCAATTAACATTAAAACATGCTTATGCAGTTCCAGGGAAAAGCTTGTCAGGTTCAAATTATAATTTATACCTGAGAGTTGCTGTGTTCCTGGTTGGCCCCTCTCATTAGAGCTGGCAGGACAAGAAAGAGTCTCTGGTTTCACTTGAGGGCCTTGTATCTGGGACAGGACAGAATATCGCAGGAATAGTGTCAGTGTGACTTTGACTATGTCGTGTAAGTGAGAAGAAACAATTTGATATTTATAGCTAATTCTTAAGGTACAAGCATTCCTCAGACCCCATAATTTGTGAAAAGAGCCATCCAAGAGATCTTGCAGCCTCAAACATCTCTACTCACTTGAACACAGATGCTTAGTTGGACTTTCCATTGTGTTTCTCCATCACTTATTGTAACTATATGAGACCATATTTTGTTTTGTTTTGTTTTATTGGTACCAGAGATGGAACTCACAGTCTCACACTTGCCAGCCAGGTGCTTACACTGCTGAGCTAAACCCTCAGCCTGTGAGACCATATTTTGAAGAAAAATTTGGTCTGTTCACAGGACCAGGACTAGAATAAAGGGATAAGGCATTTGTTTTGGATGCAAAATATAAGGATTGGCAAAACAAGCAAATAAACAAAATCAGTAATCAACTTAGATAGCATTTTAGTGAAATATTTAAAAAATCAAAGTTAATGCATAAAAATCTATAATGAAACAAAATTTTAAATAAAGACAGAAATCAGTAGCAAAGGTCGCCAAGCCACAATATATCCAAGACAAAAGAAAAAATATCATCAGTTCTGATTCAATGGATTTTTTTGTTCATGGTTACTTCACCCTTGGAGAATGCATGTAAATTATTACTATAATTAAAAACATTGACTTAGAACCTGAGTTAGATCTGTTGCATTATTATTTCCCCTTCTTCACTGCTTACCTTTTCCACATTTTCTTCTTTGACTATTGTATTCTGTCTTCTTTATTCGATTATCACTCACCCACTTTTCATTCTACTCCTTCCTTTTGGCACATCAGCCGTGACCCATTTAGTCTTCCATTAGATTTTGCAAGGAAAAGAATCGAAGAGCCCTTTTATTTACAATAACAGAGTGTCTTTCTATAAGCCAATACTATACGATGCAAATGCTTTGGTTGATGCTGGTTTATATCCTCTTGCCTTGAGGTCAACTTAGTGATCTCTTTAACAATTCTCAGGGTGTCCTCGGCTGTGGAATCTTCAATCTGGGAAACATTTTGCACTCTGTGAAAGCTGATAAACCATAATTAGATCCAGGCATTCCCTGGAATCTCTCAGTGGCAGTGTGAGATTAAGTGCTGGTGAACGCCGAGTCCTCCGTGACTCCCACTGGCCACCAGCGCATTTGACTCCCGCAGGCCAACCAGTGTTTGAAGTGAACACCCTGGGATCGGCAGGGCTATTAATGTGGCAGCATCTGGCATTTGTAATCTGAATAAAAGCTCCTTTCCTCTTTGTTAATCTTTATCCCAGATGGGAGCATGGCTTGCTACCAAGAAAGTTTTCAGTTTTTCTCTCTGGGAGAGCTAAGCCAGAAGCACAGAATGCCACTGGGAATAAGGGTCAGCGCTTTCATCTGTTCCGTGCAGTATCTCGACAGCCATGAGGACATAACCTCTGGTGAGCAGTTTTTAGTGGCTAGCAATTACATGAACTGTTTGTGTACAACTCTATGATTCTATCACAGATAATCAAGCAAAATCAGGATGTGGGAGAATTTTTACTATTTTCCAAATTTAAAAAAGAGGTTTGGCTTTTTTGCTGCCAGTCTATATGTATGTTACAGTTCCTTCAGTGTAGATTTTAAGCAAAAACAGTAAAATAAACATGTCACATGTTTATTCAGATATTGTCCAAACACATACCAAGTGTTCTTCTGATTGGTTTGAATTTTTGAATTTGGTTCTCTGTATTTATTTATTTTGCTTTTAAGAAAAAATGTGACAGGGGCTGGGGATTTAGCTCAGCGGCATAAGCACCGGCCTTGCTAGCAGGTGGTTGTGAGTTCAATCCCTGGTATCGATAAAAAGACAAAAAAAAAAAAAAAAAAAAGAAAAGAAAAAAAAAAAGAAAACATGTGAGTATCTTGTGCTGAGTTAAAGTAGGAGTCGGGGGAGGTGGCTTTTTTCCAGAGCATGGGAAAAACTGGGGTTAGTTGCTTTAGGTTTGACACGAGGGGAATCCTTTTTCAAACATGAAAAATACTCACTTGCTGAGGGGTAAATTCATTGCAAGTAGAGAGCAATGATTCTCAAAGTGGAGGATGCTTCGGGGTCGTGTTGCTGGGTTCCGGTGCCAGAGTTCCTGATTTTCCTGCAACCCTGAGGATCTGAACTCAGAGCCTTCCCACTGAGCTATATCCCCAGCTGTTTTTATTCTTTATTTTGAGACAGAGATTCACTAAGCTGCTAAATTAGTAGCCCAGATGGGGCTCGAACTTACCCTCCTGCCTCACCTTCCCAATGGTTCTGGACTACAGAGCTGTGCCAACACACTCAGCTGAGCCTTGGCATTTTTAACAAGACCCCAGGTGATGCTGCTACTGCTGCCAGCCCAGAGATCATCACACTTTGAGAATCACTGGTACTCTTATTTCTAACATTCTAATAAAAATTTTCAGTGTACAGAAAAGTGGAAAGATTTTAGAGTGAACATTTGTTTAAACCTGTCATGGAGACTCTAATTCATTTTTGTTGTAGTAATAACATTTGTGATCTACCCTTGTAAACAAAATTTTAAATATACAATACCATATTGTTAACTATAAGCATGATTTTGTATGGCATCTTTAAAATTTAGTCATTTTGCACTACTAAAACTTTATATGTATTGTCAAGCCCCTAACAACCATTAGCCCACTTTAGCTTCTGAGTGTGTCTACTTTAAGTACCCAGTGAGATCTCGCAGCATCTGTCTTTCTATGTTAATTTATTTCACTTAGTGTATCCTCAAGACACATCCATAGTGTGTAATATTACAGGATTTTCTCCTTAAGATTGAATAATATTTCATTTGTATATTTACCACTTTTTATCTGTTCATTTCTCAATGGACATTTAGCTTGTTTCTATATATTATCTATTATGAATAAAGATGACATAAGCATAAGAGTTACAAATATCTTGTCAAAAGGTTGATTTTTAATTCTTTTAGGAATAGGTTTCTGAACCATATAATGACTCTTGTTAGTTTTTTGAGGAACCACTATCTTGTTTCCTCCCATGGTGACCACACCATTGTATGTTCCCGGTAGAGTTTTTAGGATTTTATACATAGAAGATGTTATATAATACAGACTTCAAGTATGATTTCTTAAGGATTCTGCTAACATTCTTAAAAATAGAAAAGATATTGTGGAAAAAGAGCATTAACAACATCCAGATATTTTAAATACTGCACGATGTTTGTACAAAGTCTGCTTTAGTAAGCTGTAGGCATTGTTAAGTGAATCAAGTGAAACTATTGCTTTTCTCTGAAGAAAGTTGACTTTGAATTCAATGACGAAGGAAAGCCACACCACTTCTAAGATTTAATAAAGACAAACATTTCAATGGTGGATACAATTTAAGTTATTATTTGGTAAGGAAGCAAGGCTATCTTTAGCCAGTAAGTAAGAGAAGAAAAGCTAATCCTCTCTGAGTTTGTCAGTCACAGCTGTGTGGTAAGGAAGGAACACAATGACCTGCAAAAGACATGTGTTTTGTGTTCCGAGAGATGACTTAATCTTGAATCCAGCCATTGACATTTACTAGCAGAGTAATCCTGCAAAAGCCATTAGCATCTGTAGCCCCAGCTTCCTTTTCTGTGAAATGAAGATATTATCTGTTTTACAGGTCACTGTGTAGACAAGATACATACGTTAGCTTATGTGATATGTGGAAGTCACTCAGTGCATACCACTCTGACATAACTTGCCCCGGGGCTCCATATTGTTCCTCCTGATCTTTTCTGCTGGTTCTTTCCTCAAACTTGGGTGGTCTCCTTTTGCATGTGATCACCAGAACTGGTGAATTCTTGAAGGAGACTTCACATATCTGGAATTCTCTCTCCCCATAACTGTCGTCTTTCTCAGATACTTTGTCCTGTGAACTCTAACCACATGCATCTCCTGGAATTTTTATGCATGTCAGGCACCACTACCCTTCATTCTTTGGATGTTCCAGGCTTGAAATCTATTGTTTCACATATTTTGTCCATTTTTCTAGTTGTCTCAGACAGTAGAATAAATGACTGCTGTCATTTCATCTTGGCTGACAGTCAAGACATTATTTTAAAATTTATTTTTCTTTTATATGGTGAAATACATATACAGAAGAGCTTTCAAAATATGTATGTGGCTTTTTAATAATAAAACAAACACCCTTCTACACATTACACAGGCTATAAACTAAAACACTGATAGTGTTTAGAACTTCCCTCCAAAGTTCTCCCCAGTTTCAGTTCTTACCTTCCTCCTTTGGGAAAATAATAAAAGTGAAATTCACATTTATTCACTTTTTAATTTATAGTTTTACCATCAATGTGTGGGTGCTTAATGATACTGTTTTTAGTTGTATCCATTTCTATACCATCTGTAAGTGAGATACAGTTCATGGATCCTTTTATGAATTCTTTTGTTCTACATTACATTTGTGAAATTCATCCATGTAGTTATAGTTTCATATTTTTGTTGCTGGCTTGTCTCCATATTTTTTTGAAGTTTTTGTTGATAGACCTTGGGATGTTTTAAGTTTGGAGTTACCGTGAACAGTACTGCTCTGGTCATTCCTGTACTTCTTCCCAAATGCTTGTGTGCCTCAACGGGAGTGAAATTATTGAAGGTGTACTCTTTATACATCTTCAGATTTTTTTAATGATGACAAATTGTTCAAAATGGCCAGACCCATTTACACCATCTGTGAAGTCTGTGAAAGTGCCCATTGAGTCACCTCTTCTACACTTGGCATTGTAAGGTGTCAGTTTTTGTAAAATTGGTAGATGTATAGTGGTATCTTGTTATAGTTTTTATTTGCATGTTCCCTAATTGTTAATGAAGTTGTTGAATATTTTTGATATGTTTGTTATTTGTCACTTTTTATTTTCTATTAATGTGCCCTTTTTTTGGTCCAGTACTGAGGATTGAAGTGAACCCAGGACCTTCACACTGAGCTAAATACCCAGCTCTTTTTTATTTTTGTATTTTGATACAAGGTCTTGCTAAATTGCTGTATTACCCAGACTAGACTTGAACTTGAAGTCCTCCTGCCTCTCAGAGTAGTCTGTGTGCTTTCCTGTATTGAAATTCTTGTCCTATTTTATGGTTTTCCTTTCACTCTCTTTAGTTTAAGACGGAGTCTCACTATCTGGTTCCAGCTGGCTTTGAACTCACTATGTAGCCCAGGCTAGCCTTGAACTCCCACCAATCCTTTTACCTCAGCCTCCCATGTGCTGGGATTATAGGTGTGTGACACCACACTTGGCTGCTTTGCACATTTTTAATGGTGGCTTTTCAGAAATTCTTAATTTTAATGTAACTGTGTTTATCACTTTTTCCTTTAAAATTGTCATTAAGAAAAATTCTTCACTACCCTCAGGGTTGTGGAGATAATTTTCCTCTGTTGTATCCTTAGAAATTAATTTCTTGCCATTGACATTTAGAAATTTAGCTAGGCATGGTGGAACACACCTGAAATCCCAGGACTCTAGAGATTGAGGTAGAAGGATCTCCATGTGTTTGAGACCAGCCTGGGCTACATAGTGAGTTCAAGCCTAGACTGGATTGCATAGTGAGACTCTGCCTCAACCACCACCACCAATAACAACAACAACAACACATTTAGAATTTTACTGCAGTTAGATCTAGTTCACTGATATACTGAACTGCATAATTACCTTTTTAAAAGTTTTTAAAATGTGTTTGCAGTGTATAGCATTTATATTCCTTGTGCGGAGTTGGTATAGGGACGTAACACCTCTCAATTCCTTTATGCATTTTCTTTCCCTCCTTTTTGCCCTCTCCCTCCATCTCTTGATCTGCTTTCCATTTGAAAACATCTATCTCCATGCTTCCATATTATATTTTATTTCACTCTTTATTTATATTTTGAGTGTCTCATATAAGAGAAAACATGTGATATTAATTAATTCATTTATTTAGGCACCAGGGATCACTTTGCAAGCACTTACACCACTGAGCTAAATCCCTGGCCCCTACCATGTGATATTTAAGCTTTTCTGTTTGACTTATTTCCCTTAACGTTATTGTTTGAAGGGGACCATTTTCCTACAAATGACTCAATTTTATTTTTCTTTATGGCAGAGAAATGTTCTATTGTGAGTCAATATCACATTTTCTTTATCCATCTGTTAATAGACAAATAGGCTGCTTCTAAGATTTAGCTATTAGCAGCTATTATGCTGCTATAAACATGGGCATGCATGTATCACTGTAATATGATATCCTGAACTCTTTTGGGAAAGTGCCTTTAAGGAGAATAGCTGGGTCAAATGGAATTTCTAGTTTTAGTTCGAGGAATCTCCATACTGATTGCCAGAGTGATTGTACTAGTTTACATTCCCACCAGTGATGCAGAAGTGCTCCTTTCCCCTTGAAGCCTTGCCAGCATTTGTTTTTGTTTCTTGCTAAAAGCCATTCTTTCTGGGAAAAGATGGAATTTCAGCATTGTTTCAATTTGCATTTCTCTGATGCTCAGCAGTATTGAGGATTTCTTTAACATTTGTTAGTCACTTACACTTTTTCTGTGCAGTGCCTGTTTATTTCACTTTTTCATTTCTTGACTGGGTCTTTATTTTGGGAGCTCTAATTTTTCTGAGTTCTTTGTACATTTTAGATATTAGTCCTCTGCCTGAAGAATAGGTAGCAAATATTTTTTCCATTCTGTATTGCCTGTATATCTTTTACTGAAGTGCAGTATCAACCCTGTCCTCTGTCAACTGGCTACCAATACGGTGATCCATTCTCAGAGAGCTACATTCTCTTTTGTAGCTCACTGTGGCTAGACAATATTGTTAATTACAGTAACTTCACAATAAGTTTGATAACTGGTAGGGCAAGTTCTTGGCTTCTTTCTCACCAGTGTCATGGTTTTTATTGGCTGTTTGCACTTTCATTTATCTCTTCGAATGGAGTGTCCAATTCCACTGAGCTACGTACGTCCCCAGTGCCTGACAGCTCACACTGATCGCTTACTCTTTTCCAGCACAGTTCTAAATGCTTTCAGCCTCACAAAATTTTATGTGGTTTGTGCTATTTTATTTTCATTTTATAGCTGATACATAGACATGCAGGGAGGTTAAGTAACGTGTGTTCAAGGCCACATAATACATGAAACAGTCGAAACATGAGCACAGAAGTTCACGCTCCTTGGCTCTGGTTGTAGTACTGCTGTAGGCTGCCTTCCCAGGTGACTCTGCACAAGATGGACAGAACTGAAAGAAGAATACTGCATTGTTTTCTTTTCACCATCTTTTATTTCAGAAGGATTTCAAAGCTTCTTTGGAAGATAAGACAGTGAGCACTCTTTGTTTAGGCTTTTAAATCTTTCACTTCTGCATTTCTCTTGCTTTGAGCACTCTGCAGATATCCTATTCCCTCAAGCCTGCATTTCTCCTTATATCTCCTGAGAACAAAGGTATTCACTTATTTTTGACCACTTGTTACCAACTCCTGTCATAATCCAATAATCCTTTAAAGCTTTATTTTTTGAAATCCGGGGTAAAGAGTGAGTCATTCATTACATTTAGGTGTTATATATTTTTTGTCTCTAATTTGGATATTTAGAACAGTTCCAAACCCTATCTTCTTTTTTTTCTTTCTTACCTTTTTTTTTTTTCAATATAACATTGCCTTTTAAAAAGTTCAGGGCAATTGTTTTTGCTGAATTCCCCTCAGTTTTTATTTGCCCAGTTGCTTCTTCAGGATTCAATTCAGGTCAAATGTTTTGGACAGGAGCAGCACACAGGTGATTTGGTGGTCAGGGAATCATATCCTGGGGTCCACGCCAGTCCTCCTCACTACTAGAAATGTTAAATTCAATTGTTGTGTTAAAGCAATTTCTGACAGATATTTCTATGGTAAAAGCTCCTTGTCCCTCTCAAATTAATAATATATGGGGTGAAATCTTGTGACTATGTAAATGTTTTTTCCTAAATAATCTTACACCTACTAGCATTGGAATCCACATAGGGTTTTGTTGAATCTGTTATTGCTGTAATGATTATAAAATGGGGAGTTTCGGTCTCCATGAAGCCTCTGTATTTATTGGTTGGAATTTTTCTGTGAAGAACAATTTGTTTCCACCGTGAGTTCCTGTTTTTTGATGACGCTAAGATACACTTCATGGATGCTTCCATTCAACGCTCATTCTGATGAATGCGCCAACAGCTGCCCCTTCACCCTGATTTCTAGTCTTCTGATGTGCTCCTAGTTTTGCACACCACCTTACTTCCTGGCCCTGCCTTACTCTTCTACAAGATGTTCCATGTTCTTGGAAAGTCTGCATGGTGTGATCAGAAACTTCAGTAAATGTTTGTGTTTTTTAAGGTGTATTTCAGTAAAACACATATTACTATGCATCTCCCCTCGAAATACTGCCTCTTGCTTTAAACCACCTTATTTCATCATTCTCACCATTTCTGAAGCAGCTCTGAAAGTCCTTTTTAAAAATCTTTATTTGGGCAGGGGATTTAGCTCAGTGGCTTAAGTCCCTGCCTTGCAAGCGCATGGTCATGAGTTCGATCCCTGGTACCAAAAAAAAAGTAAAACTCTGTATTTGCTGTTATGGCTTGTGTCTAGATGTCTCCCATGTGCTCATGGGAGGCTTTTTAGAGATGATTAGGAAATGTGGATATCGATTAAGGATGTGTGATACTGGATTAGTCTCCTAGATGGTTTTGCATAAATGGTTTCACTGAAGAAGGAGGCCCACCCTGGCTGAGCGTGGTACAGAACAATAATAACCTGGATGGAGTATAAAGGGACCGAAAGAAAGCAGGCTTGCTAGTACTGATTCCTCCCTTCCCTGCCATGGACTGTTTCTCCTCTAGGATGCCGGCTGCCATGCCACCCTGCCTTGGAGCCAGTCAACTATGGACTGAAACCCGCATAAATTGTGAGCAAAAATAAACCTTTTTTCATCTAACTTGTGGATGTGGGTATTTTCTCCCAGCATTAAGAAAGTAACTAAGATAGCAGTATGGTTGTAGCTGCCTTGATGTTCTGAATTGATTCAAAACATTTAGGTTTCTTGGTTATTGTGACTTTCAGGAAGAACAAGAAGTGACCAGGTCAAGTGAATAAAGATAGTGAGGATTCAGTTTACGAACCTGCCTTTCTGTAGTGACATTCACTGTATTTTTGATCAGACCTTTGTACAAACACTCATGAGAGGAGTATCAGAGCACGCACAAAATAAAACTTTTAGAATGAGATGGTAAATGCTTTCCAGGTGAGGAGAAGTCTTTTGAGGGGGATAAATGGCAATGTGTCTTCTACTGTCATAGATTTTTTTAAAATTACTAATTCACTGTAATTTTTATCACAGCTCATATTTAGTGACACCTTTGTGCTTTATACATTTCCCACCATAGATTTAATTCTCTCAATTTCTTTCTTCAGCTTTCTAGTTTTTCCTAATTTTTCCATTTACTTCAGCCATTGTGCTTTTGTTAACATACAGTGCAGGATACTTCTATTTTTCCACTACTGAAATAATGAAAAAATATCTAATTACCTAAAAATAAATAAAAAGAATAAATTAATAAGATCAATGTCAGGTAAAATCTAGTGAAGACAAAATATAATCTTGACACATATGTGTGTATAGATATGGTGTGTTTTTCATTTAAAATTAAGTTTACTAGTGCATACTAGTTGTATAGATTAAAGGACTTCATTCTGGCAGATATGTGTATACAAGAAACAAATTTTGATCATTTTCACTGCCTTGTTCTTTTCCTCTTGTCTAATAGTTCCCCTTTTCTTTCATGCTGTCTCTATTTCTTTGATTCCACTGATGAGAAAAGATAAGTAACATTTACCTTTTTTAGTCTTATTTCAACTAATTTGATAAGCTCCAGGTCCATCTATTTGCCTGCAAATGGCATGATTTCACTTAACTTGCTAGATGAATAATCCTCATTGTATATATATCTCACATTTTGCTTATCCATTTTTCTGTTGACCGTTGTCTACGCTGATCCACTGATTCATGGTTTACCTATTATGAATTGGGCTGCAGAATGGGTATGCAGGCAAGATTAAGCTTTCTTTTAACTTAAGAATCACAGGGTGTGTTTTCTCCAGCTTTTGGTTTTGGGAAACAGGGAAAGGAGAGCACTTCTCTCTTTACATTGTAAGCCTCTTTGTTATATATTTCATAATAAGCACATATTGTTCTTACAACTAAATAGCTAAAGAAGATTTTAAGCCTTGAACCTATCAAAACAAATTGTATCCTACCTCAAAATTATTTCCAGCAAATTTGAAGAGATACATGTAAAACTTAAATATTTGGGGAACAACAGAAATGAATATCCATCAATTAAAATGAAGTGAAAAAATAAAAATGCTTCAAGAAATTTCTACTTCCACATAGAAACCAATAGCCATCCTGTGCTTCTTTATAGTTTCAGTATCTTGTTAGGAAGTTTTGATAAAGGAAGTTAAATCAGTAGTTAGCTTTCCAAAGCATTCCAAAGCTAAGGTGAAAAAGTCCTTTTGGCCTGCTGCACCGTTATAATATCTTTGCTTATGTTTTCAAAAATCAGACAAAAGAGAAGAGGTTACTGGGCAGAGTCAAACAGGAAAGGATGAGAGGAGACAGCTGTCAGGGGGACTGCACCACGGCAGAAAAAGGCAGAAGAATGTGTCTGGAATATTTCTTACTATGCTGCTCATACACTCTTCCCTTTTCTGTCTGATCACAGGCAAGAGCATCTGAGAAGACAGGAACAGAGCAATCATTTGAAAAGGAAATTCTGGGCCACCAACTAGCTGGCCGGGGTCCTTAATCTGCACGAGAGGAGGGCCACAGGGGTAAGGAGAAAAGTCTTGGCTCCTGGCACTAACTTTGGGAGGACCTGGCATTCAAAGAAGACTCGTGATTTGCTGTGGAGGAACCAATCCTGGAGAAGCTGATTAGATGTCAGACGAGGAGCCCTTGTAACAGGGAAGGAAGGGTTAGACAACAGCTTAGCTCCTCACGTTTCTTTAATTGTTGTGCCAATTTTTTTTCCAGTTTAAACTCATATTTGGAAATACTGATTAATCTTTATGCTTAGGTTATTGTTTCTTGCTAAATTGAAGAGCTCTATTTTGTTGTAAGGATGGTTTTTTCAGAAGCATTGTTGAATGGAATAATGTGCTAACATCATCCAGTGAACTTCATCCGTGAGTGGTGAGTGACTTCATCTTGAGAGTCATGAGATCATCATTTAACTTAACTCCTGGGACGGATGGCTTAATTTAGTGGAGGCCAGAAACATGCACTCTGACTTCTAATTACAACTTCGGACTGAACCCAGGTAACAAAACTAACCCAATATTGACACTTTTCTAATCACACCTAGAGATGGGAGATAGCAATTCTATCTCACCTTATCTGTCCCAGTTCTTCTGGGCTCTGTATGGGGCACAGACATGATCAGGGATCTCCTCCTGCTGTGAGGAGCAGGAGATAGAATGATTAGGGAAAGGGCTTAGAATTTAGCTCAGCAATGTAAGCGCCTGCTTGGCAACCATGAGGTCATGAGTTCAATTCCCAGTACCAAAATAATAATAATAATAATGGCAAAAAGTGAGAAGAATTAGAATAAAACATTAGGGGCTAGGGATTTAGCTTAGTGGTGTAAGCGCCTGCCTGGCAAACACAAGGTCATCAGTTTTACTCCTGGTACCCCCCCATCCCCGTCTCCCCAAAACAAAATAAGAAACAACTTCCCAGGGAAATCACTGAATCAAACCCAGCACAGGCAGTCCAATCTGATTGCTGCTGCAAGAAGGATAAGAAGCAATGTTAATTCTGGCATTGTTCTAAACGGGCAAGGTTGCCGTGTAAAAAGCCTAGTGTGTCCAAGTCAGCTACAACTTGCTATTATCATGTGTTCCCTTTCTTTCTTGCTTTCTTTCTCTCTCACTCTTTCCTTCTCTCTCTCCTCTCTTTCCTTCGCTCCCTTTCTCTCCCTCCCTGTATGTACTTACACAATTACTCACTGTAAGACTCAGAATATTACAGACCACTTGTCATTTACAAATACATATAGACTTCATGTTTCTTTGCGCCCTTTGTTTTTTGAAGTTTGTGTCCATCATCTCAGGTCTGCCTTCTGCTAGTTTACTATAACACCCAGAGGTTGGCCACTGTGTAGCAGCTTGTGCAGCTTGAATTGAAGAAGTCTCTCATTCTGTCATGCCCGCTCACTTTCCAGGGTGATCTCCAGCTTAGATGTGTAGACAGTCAGTCCCTTCTGCCTGAGAATGTAGTACTAAACTTTAGGTTGTGTGAGACTTTGAAAAGTTTAAAATTCACATGCTGCATTTTGCCCTCCCTGTTTGTTTTAAGGTATTTCCCACATACTTGAGTAAATTTTTGTAATTACAGCTTGGTTAAAGAAAGGTGGAATTCCTTACCTTTATTTTCTTCTTGTCTGGCTGACAGGACCAGTAGATAATTAATTGTTGCTTTCTGTTGTCAGCTAGATTTTTTTTCCCCTGTAGCTGGGGCTACTAATTAGCATATTAACAATACTCTCTAAACTTATATAACATGTAAGTGAGCTACTTTCTCCACATCCTTGTCAGCATTTGGTATTGTCATTATCTTTACGTTAGCTATTCTGATAGATACACAGTAGTATTCTTATTGTGGTTTTAATTTGTGTTTCCCTGATAGCTAATAATACTGAACTTCTTCTTACGTACTTATTTATTATCTGTGTATCTTCTGGGAAATATCTATTCATAACTCTTGCCTCTTTTCCTGTGGGATTATTCCTGTTGTTCTTTGAGAATTCTTCATATTTTAGACATTGACCCTTCAGTGGGTGTATGATATGCAAATATTTTCTCTGCTCTGTAGCTTGCCTTCATTTTCTTTTCAAGGAGATCTTTTGTGTTTTCATTTTTACAAAGCAAACACTTTAAATTTTATGAGGTTCAACTTATCATTTTTTTTATTTTAGAGAAAATAAAACCAAGGAAGTAAAACACAATGAAATCAATCCAAAAAACCAGATGAGTGACACAGGACTTTAAAACTTTATGGAATCAACAATAGTTACCACAGTGCCTTTGTTGGCTTCCAAATAGCTGCAGATACCACCTTTGGACATACTAAAAATCGAAAAGAACGGAATAGAATAGAAACACCACAAACAAAACAGTGAATACAATAAAGGACACCAAAACAGCCAGTAGTAAATACATAATGGCTTCCATAGCATGTCTTGCTATCTTTTAAATAGCTGCTCATGCCATCAGAGTTAGCATAAACAAAACAAAAGAAAATAGAAACCCAACCCAACAAAACAATGAAAATGATATGTTTTCCGGGAGGGAATCTCCTCCCTGTAGGGCCAGGTTCTCGCCCTCCACCATCCATAAATGGCACTGATTCACAGAGAGAGGGTCAGGTCTGGCTCTCCCCATGCTGGCAGCAGCCCGCTCATGGCACTGGTTTTGGTGTCAAGTCTAAGAACTCTTTATCTTACTACATTCTGAAGATTTTCCTCTATGTGTAGATTTGTGTGTTGCTAAATATGGTGACTTTTCAGCTATTATTTCTTAAATACTCTTTCAGTTAAAACTTATTTGACTGTAGTGATGTAAATGTTGGATCTTTCATAATTTTCCCACAGTAGTTGTTTCAAGTTCACTGCTTCTCTTTCCTGTCATTGCTGCTCTTCAGGGCCCACTACAGTGAATATAAATATATATACATGTATATATTTTGTTTTACAAATTTCTCTTACAGTATTTTTTCAGTTTGCTATGGTTTAGATCTAAAAATGTCCCTCAGAAATGTCACATATTCAGAGGTAGGGCATCCAGAAAGCATTCGGATCTAACTTCATCATCCCCCAGGCCTGAGAGTGGGTGACTCAAGGTACTCTGGTCACTTGCCCCTGTTCATGCCCTGATTGCTTAGTGTCTCCAGGCCCAGGAGAGCTTCAGGACCAGAAATAGAGGCCTCTTGACTGGGCTGCATTGTGTAGCAAGGTCTTTCCTGCCAGTTCGGCCCACTTGCAGATGTTTCTTATCAAGAAAGGGGAGTTCCAGGCCCTGCGGGGAAGGGCAGGAGCTGCCCTTGCTGCCATGCACTGTTAAAACCTGTGGAGTAGGGGTGGCCAGATGTTGTCAGAGGGCTGCCAGATCCCTACAGGAGAGGAAGAAGCTTGCTCTGCTAATGTTCACTGCCAGCTTTATGGATTGGACATTTTTAGGGCTGGGTGGCTTCTTTGAGTTGGGTGGGTAGATGCAAGATGTCCTGCCATTGACCTATCCCTCTTTCCCCAGAGTCCCAAACCAATTCATCTTCTTTAACTACTTTTTGTAGTCCTCCTTCAGTTGTCTCTCATGCCCTTTCCAGACTTTATAGAGTAGGGGGATGTTAGGCCATCTTATCCAGCCTGGGTGTCTCTGTGCATGTTGCCTTCTGCTGTCCCTCTTGAGAAGTTATATAGGGTGTGGAACAGAAAGCTATTTTACACAGCAGCTAAAATCATGGAAGACTTACTTCTTATTAGTTTAGAATCTGATAATGTATTTGTAAGCTTAATAAATTGATTTTTTTTATTTCAAAGTATTTTTCACAACCCTCTTTTGTTTCATTTTTTTTATTTTAAAAAAGATAAAACCAAGGGAAATAAAATAGAATAAAACCAATCACAGCAAACCAGTGGAAATTATACATGACTTCAAAACATTATAAAATCAACAATAGTTACCATAATGCCTTTTGCCATCATCAAAATTGCTGTAGATAGCTTCGGACTTAGTAAAAATCAAATAGAAAGAATAGAATAGAAACAATAAAAACAAAACAATGAATGCAATAAAGGACTTCAAAACAAGACAATAGTAAATCCAAAATGGTTACCATAACATATCTTGCTATTTTTGAAATAGGTCCTCATGCCATTGGATTTAACATAATAAATAAAATAAAACCCAACCCAATAATACAATGAAAACAATACAGAACTTCAAAACAAGACAATAAGGAATCAACAGTGGCTACCACCCTCAGAAGGAGATCACCCCTTGATGCCATACTGTGTACCTCTGAACAGATGATCAGACCACTGGCCCTAGACAATGAAACACCAAAACCCCACAGGCATCCAATTGCATTTCATCTCGATAGCTATCATCATAGCCTGTGTTTCTCCAGATCAGCTGGTAGCTTACAGGCAGGGGTGAGAGGGCTTGGTACTTCTTGTTTGCCAGCCTGTGCACTGAAGGTGGCCTGGGTTTGAGCTGTCCACACTTTGGTGGCAGCCTGAACTTCTGGCTCTGGTTTCCAGACTGGGCTTGCTTCCTGGTGTGGGTTCCACAACCCTCTTTTGCCCTTGCATAGGTTTGAATGACTAGAACAGTATTCTGTGGGCTCATAGTATCCCAGAATGCCACAAGACATGTGTGCTGAACAATGAGAATTATTCTTTCCCACTGGTCCTACTCTGTCTATGTCTATATGTTATACAAGCTGCAGCCAATGTGCCCAGGAAGCAATAGCAAACTCAACTTACCTGTCATCAATCTATAATGACTACAAACATCATGCTTGGAAGTTACATACAGACAATAAGGCCTCAATAATTATCCTCTGAATGGGTGACTGAGTGGCCATTTATATTTTATTTTCTTAATGTAGCTGAATCTGTTTTTTCCTCCCAAATTGAGTTGGTCTTTTATGCATTATTCAGCTGTTGTGTGCCAGAACTTGGTAGTATGCTTTGGCTGTGTGTTTCCATCATTTCTTGTATTTCTCGTCATGCAACAAGTTCAGTCCATCAAACTTCTCATGAATGGCAAAGGTCACACACAAGTCAAGGTAGAAAACAGTTGGCTTTAGGAAGATGTAGTGAGACCATACTCAGAATCAGCAGTCAGTGAAACTGGGAATTGAGGAAGCTACAGTTCCTGCCTGCCCACCCTTCATCCTCAGGGTGCCTTCAGGGGTCCTTTACAACTTAGTACAAACATAGCACAAGAATTACATTCACATAATTGTCTTCAAAGAGTCTGAGCCTGGATAACTGACATATGAACTTATTCAGCTCCCTAGGGGCTCTCATTTCACCTCAAACAGACTTCATTTTAGCTGAAGGATTCTGGCCTTGCATGATTCAGTGCAGTCATGCCTTCTAAGAGCATCAACTCCTGTCTTAGGATGTAAGCACGTTGCTATCACTGCTTTTTCAGCCATGCTTCTTATCCATTCTAGGCTTATAAATATGCAAGGAGAATGGTGTTCATTTTCCTATCCGTTTTCTGTCCAGCCTCCAACAGTGTCTGGTATAAACGCCGTAGAAGTTATTGTTTAATAATTCACCATTCTAGACACAAGTGGGAGTGAGGCAGAATGAAAAATGTGAAAGAACTGAGGTGTCCCTAAGAACTTGCATCTTCAGTGAGGAAGATTAATGGGTAAATAACTAACAATAATGTAAGTCATTAAATAAATAGTAGGAAGGGATTAAAATGATCAGATCTGATAGTCTCCAACGGAGGGAAGTTAATTGCTATTTATGGGATCAAGGAAGGTTTTTAAAGGAAGTGGCTTAGGGCTGCATGTGGGAATAACACACTCCAGCACATGGGAAATTCCTTCTCTAGAGTGCATCTTCCTTTTCCTGGCTTCTATTTTTTTTCCTGAAAGGAGAATTTTTTTTTTTTTTTACAAAGTCTTCCTGTTACTAAGGATCTGCATCCTGCTCAAAATCCTGAATAGCGTTCAATGATTAGAAAAACAAGAACCTCTATGTAATAATAAGGAATCCAGATCTGGGTGTATAAATCAGGAAGGAAAATATTAACCAAATTTTCAACCCAGATACTATTCCAGGGCCTTTGGGAATCTCTCTGTTTTTGCTTCAGCAATTTGTTTTTGGCTCATAAGTAATCTCAAATGGCAGCAGTGTTTCTAATTAGATCTTAGTCCTGCTGACTGTGATTCATTTAAGGGTGTGAATACTTTTTTTCTTAATTAGATTCATAGTGTAATTGAGTTTTCCAGTGACCTGGAGAGATTACATAGACTTACATAGGCTTCAATAGTATGGTTTTCCCACTGAAGGGCTCTTAATTCTATAAAGAAGAAAGAATATATATTCCATGAAAACTGTTACTTTTTATCATAGGGTACGTTTCATAAAATATTTTGTTAAAATGCTACCAAGTTTTTGGGGGATCATCTCACTGATCTTCACCAGGAACCTGGTTGCAAAGATTGGAAAGAAACTAAATATATTACTTTTCCTTTAGGTAGTTTCATCAGCATAGAAAGGTTAAATATGTCATTGTTATTTCCTAGAACAGTGCAAAAAATCATTCCATACTGTGTGCTTAATTTGTGGCTTCAAAAGAGATTTGAAAAACTTTTGACCGTAATGTATTTTCTCTCGACTGTTTTTGGAAAGCAGGGCTGGTGGTTGAGGAGAAGGTGTTAAAATGAATTTCCCCCCAAAAGGAAAGGGAAGGTGGGGAAGCCAAAAGCACCTACGGCAAGCAGTTTCTTAGGCAGCTTCTAAACCTGTACCATCTTCATCCATAGCAGCAGAGCGGCTGATGTCAGGTGAGGTTCTGACCCCAGGCATGGACTGACTAAGAAAGAGCTATGGCATACATGACTCCCGAGGCTGGCTGTGTAGCTTAAATATTTCCTTGCCTTCTCTCCATGAGAAATAGTTTATGCCTCCTTCAGCAAAGCTCATTAGGGACAAAATGTTTATTATTTGTACTTTACAAGTAATTCTCATCAATTCCTAGTACTGTTATTACACCAGGCATCTCCTCAAATAGACTGTCATCTGCTTAGGGCTAATGACCAAGGCTTATAGATTTTCTCTCACAGGATATGGTATAAGTCAGGAAGCAAAGACATCCTTTTTTTATAAAAATTTAAAGAGAAAAAACAAAAGCAATGATACAAAAATTCAATGCAAGATAATAGGAGATTAACAATGGTTAATAGACTACATATTGTTATCTGCAAAGCAGTTGCTCAGATTATGAGATTAAGGCATGAAAATTGGTCAACCAATAAAAGCATAACATTTTTTTTCAATGAACTAATGGAAATTAGTAGTATAATTATTTTAGCTATATATATATATAAATCTCATTTACTCTTTCAGTTTCTTAGAGAGACAATATGATATTTAAACACGTGAGTCTGATTTATTTCATTTATGAGTATAGTCTCTAGTTGTACCCATTTACCTATAAAAGCCTCAAGTTTATTATTCTTTATAGCTGAGTAGTACTCCATGGTATAAAAATACCACATCTTTTTTAGCAGTTCTTTAGTTTATGGGCATTTGGGTTGTTTCCAAGATTTAGTTGTTACAAATTGTGCTGCTATAAAGATGGATACAGATATATTGCTATGGTATGATGTGTTTAATTCTTCGGAGAAGATACCCAGAAGGGGAATAGCTGGGTGGAATGAGACATCTAATCCTAGTTTTCTGAAGAATTTCCACAGTGGTTGTACAAGTCTATACTCCCACCAACAGTGGAGAAGGATTCTTTTTTCCCTCACAGGCCTGCCAGCATTTGTTATTGGTTGATTTATTGATAACCATTCTTTGTGAGATGAGATGGAATCTCAGTATTTTTTTGTTTCATTTGTTGAATGATCAATGATGTTCAACATTTTTTCACATATTTATTTGTTACTTGTATTTCTTCATCTGAGAATTGTGTATTCATCTCAGATACTCATTTTAGGACTATGTCTTTAAATTTTTCAAGGGAGAGCTCATTATTTTAAGTTCTTTATATGTTCGAGATAGAAGTCTTTTGTCCGAGGAAAAGTTGGCTAAAAGTTTTTTCCCATTCTGTGGGTTGTCTTTTCACTCTGTTGCTGATTTCTTTTGATGTGCAAAAAATTTTATTAAGATGAGATACCAATTGTTGATTCATTGAAGTACTTTCCATGCAGTTTGGGTTTTGTTCATGAACTGTCTACCTACCCCAATGTCTTCAAGATTTCTACCTACTTTGTTTTCTAGTAGATTTACTGTTTTCTTTTAAAATTTAGATCTTTGATCCTTTTTTATTTTAGTTTAGTACATGGTGGTAGAGGTGGTCTAGTTTTAGTTTTTGGTTTGTAGAGAGTCAGTTTTCCCAGCACCACTTATTAAATAGTCTATCTTTCTTCCAGTGAACATGTTTGTCCCTTTTATGAAAGATAAGGTTGCCGAGTGTGTTGGAGGTTGTGCCTGGATCTTCTAATCTGCTCCACTGATCCACAGGTCTTTTTTTTTTTCTATTGCCAGTACCATGCTGATTTTATTATAGCAGCTTTGTAGTATAATTTCAAGTCTGGGATTTCTGATGCATCTGTTGCAAGGATTGTTGCAAAGGATTGCCTTTGTTGCAAAGGTCTTTTCTGTTTCAAAATGAATTTTAGGAATGTTTTCCCTAGATCTGTGTGGTATGCTAATAGCATTTTGATCGAGATTGCATTTAATCTGTATGACGGTTTTGGGAGTATGGCCATTTTCCCAATGTTGGTTCTTCCTATCCATGAGCAAGGGATATATCTTTCCATTTTCTGATATCCTCTTCAATCTCCTTTTTCAGAGTACTGCAATTTTCATTACTTAGATCTTTTACTTTCTTTATTACATTTATTCCTAAGTATTTAATTTTGTTGTATACTCTTGTGAAGGGTGTAGTTTCCCTAATTCTCTCAGTGAGTTTGTTGTTTGTATACAGGAATGTTACTGATTTTTGAATGCTGACTTTGTATCCAGCTACACCACTGAATTTGCTTATTAAATCTAGAAGTCTTTTGGTGGAATCTATATATCCTTTTGATACATTTCATTTAAATTAGGTATAAGTGTTGGCTACTGTGTTTGTCTCTGGGTCCAGACAATTCCTATTTTTTGAGGACTGATGTTTCATCTGTGAATCAACAGACAAAGTCCCACAAGCCATACTCTGACTTGTGACTCTGATAGGCTGGGTAGGACACATAGAATTCTTTCTCTTACACATTTGGGATGTTGACCTGAGGGAGAAGAAAGATTTCAGTTTCTTGGCCATGAAAACCCACTTGATAAAGAATGGGAGATCTACAAACCCTCTGCTTCCCACATGTAAAAAACATTATGGCTGCCTGCTGAGAGGCACAGCTTCCATTCAAACACTATGATTTCCTTCTTGTACCAGTTAAAAGTTCTTTATCTCCTGGGAAATAGGTCCAACATTTAGTCTAGGGGTAGTGTAGTTCTTAATCCTTAACCTAGTGATAATCTATGGATGTTAATATACTGTTTGACCATAATCATTAACTTCATTCTATATAGAAAGACAAGGCATGATAGGAAATCTGTTGAGGGTCTCCTGGGAAATACTTACTGTTCTATGAAAAAAAAAATAATACAGAAAAGTTTTTCTTCTGCCTTGACCATTACCCCTGTTTCCTGCTTGCTGCCTTTGAATGGTGTGCCTGGGGTTAAGGCAGCCATCTTGTCATGAGGCCACTGAACAAAGAATGTGGGCGTATGGAAGCTGGTTAGAGAAAGAATCAAATGAGACTGGTTCCTTGATGACTTTGTCCTGGGCAGAAACATCTAGAATGTTATTTTGTCACATAATTAAAATGTTTTTATTTTTAAAGCCATGCTTTGAGGTTTTTATTATTTTATTTTTTTTAATTTTATTTAAGGAGAAAAAAAAAGCAGAGAAAGGGTACAAGTTATACAGATTTACAGAAAAAAATAAACAGTATGAAATCACTAGTTAATGGATTACATATTGTCATCTTAGAAATAATTGTTCAAGTCACAAAATTAAAGCTTGTAAAGTGGACATTCCAACAATGATACTGCAAACAGTTCTGTTCAATGATCCAATAAAACTCAGTGATATCATTTTCTATCTTATACACTTAAATATACATGCAGTTATATAATTTAGAGCACTTTCTTTTCCTCTCTTTTGTACAATGACAATTACACATTTTGGGTTTTGTTACTCCCACAGTTCTTACTACTTTTTTGGAAGGGAGTAGAACCAAATGTGACATAACAGAACAGAGTCAATCAAATCAAAAGGGTGGACATAATAGATAATGTAAAAGCATAATACAAGGTGATCAATAATGGTTACCATAATGCCTCCCGCTATCTCTAATAGAATTGCCTATATCATCAGTTATAATAAAATTGAACAAAACAGTAAATAACAAAACCAACAAAACCAAAACATTGGAGACATTGTAGGTCTTCAAAAGTAGATAAAGTCATCGAGAATGGGTGTCATAATGAATCTCACTATCTTCGCAGCTGTTGCCTAAACTTTTGAACCTGGTACTATCCAGCAAAACAGAATAGGGGGACATCAGTGAAAAACAAGATGGTGAGAGCAACACAGGGCTTCAAATCAAGATAATGGAAAGTCAAAGTGGGTTACTATAATATATCCTGTTATTTTTATTTATTTTTCCCTTAATTAAAAGGATAAAAATAAAAAAGTAAATAATGTAGTGGAGATTGAGATAAAAGAGGGCATAACAGCAAAACAGCGCAGATCAAAACATAACCATTTAAGCAGAATAGTGTTTCACCACAAGATAATCCTGACATAAAAGTAGTTACCATATTGTCTCTTTCCTTGAAATCCTTGAGTACAACTTTGTATACTGTAGCATTAAATATATCAAAACAATGTAAAACCACTTAAGAGAATGACAGCATTACAGGGTATTTAGAATCAACTAACAGAAAATGAACAATGGTTTCTGTATAATCTCCTTGTCTTTAAAAGTTTTTGCTTATACTATCGTACATAATAAAATCCAATAAGATACAACCTGTTTAGAACAATGAGACAGAAGAACAAAAGCTTGATGAGACTTCAAAACAAGATGATACTAAATCAGTATTACCTATTAAGACGTCATTTTCTCCAAAATAGCTGTTCCTATCATCCAATCTTCTCTGCCTCATTTCTGTTGAGCTCTTTTTCTGTCATTAGTTGTCAGTTTGTCTTCTTCATTTTGTTCTCTGCTCCATTCATTGTGGCCTCCCCGCTACTATTTCTGGATTCTTTGTATTTTTCTTTTTTTAGAATATCCTGCAATACTCTCTGTAGAGTTGAATTGGTGGTTGCAAATTCCCCCCAGTTCCTCTTTATCTTGGAAGCACCTTGTTTTTCCATCAATTTCCAGGGACAGTTGTGCAGGACATCTCAATCTTGGCTGGAGATTATTATCTTTCAAAGCTTGAATTATTCCCCCCCCCCCAAGCTCTTCGTGATTTGATGGTTTGTGCAGAGAAATCTGCAGTAATTCTGATGGGTGTTCCCTTGTAAGTGGTCTGTTTCTTGTCTCTGACAGCTTTTAATATTCTGTTCTTGTATTGAATTTCTGGAATTTTTATTATTATATGCCTGGGTGTTTCTCTGTTTGGGTTGTAGGTAGCCGGGGTCCTGTATGCCTCATACATCTGAGTATCTTTACCTTTTGCTAAATTAGGAAAATTCTCCTGGATTATTTCTGTGAGTAGCTTTTGTAGTTCATTTGTTTGTGTCCCTACTTCTTCTTTTATGTTCTTAATTCTTAAGTTATGGATCCTCTTATCATCTTCTTGTCTTTGTATTATTGCTGTTTGTTTCTTTGTTATTTTTAAGAAGTTTTCATTTCATTCTCCCATATTACAAATCTGCCCTCCAGTTCAGATAGTCTGTCCTTAGTTTCTTTCAAGCTGTTATGCCAGTTTTCGATAGAGTTTTTAGTTTCCTGGTAGTCCCTTTGAACCTGCTTCACGTATTCTATGCTTTCTCTATTTTCTCCATCAAACAATTCTCCCCTCTTTTTCTGTTCTTCCATTCCACCATCCGTTTTTTCTTGGGTGGTGCTTAGCATTTCTCTAACTATTCTGCTTACTTCTAACTTCAGGTCATTAATAACTTCATTCCTGAACTGATCTATGAGGCTCTCTAGATGGTGCTTTATGTCTATTGGTGCGGTGTCCGCTATTACCTGTTTCTCAGGATTAGGGGCCGAGGAGCCTTTCTTGTTGCTGCCTCTTCCCATATTCTTTGTTCCTTATATATGCAAGCTTATATAGGAGGCCCAGCTTCCCTCCCTGTCAGCCACAGCCTGATCGAATTGTGCTGGCTAGGTGTTCCCGCCCACTGCAGCACACCAGGAAGTTCCAGACCAGGCAGCCTAGGCGTGGGACCCGCCCCTCCAGGCCACCCTCAGGCTCTGGGATCTGGGTTGGGCTAGCCTACTGGGTCCGCCAGCAGCATCACGTAGGCTAGGCACTTCTCATCAATCCCGCTTGAGAGGGGGATATGTGGCTGGAGACACTGCAGCGCCCCGCTCCCGCAAGTCTGCCCAGTCCCAGATTGTCCTCCGCTGGAGTCAAACTGTGGTAGAGTGTCAGTTTCTCTCACTCACCTCACCACAAGTCAGTGCACGGCTCCCCACCCATCCTGTTTTCAACTCCGTTCGCCGATTCCCATTCCCAGAGCTTCCGTGCGTCTCTCTCCCTGCCGAGCCGATGTAGACGCAGCCGCCGCGTGGCGGGAAACCCAAATCGCGGCTTCCAATGGCGCAGGCTCCAGCCTCCACACTGGGGCCCCTCTGTTCCTGTTCTAGCACCAGGACTGCATTCCAAGTTGGTTTCTCTCAGCCCCGTTCGTTCCTGTGTCAGCAGAGCATATCTCCACCTGCTTATGTCTCCTTACTCTGCACCATTCCTGACTTCTGAGCCGAGTCTTTCAGAGAGCCTCTGTAGCTGCTGTTATCTGTCTGCCATGTTCTCCCGGAAGTCCTGAGGTTTTTGTTATTAGCAGTAAGATAGATCTTAGAGGATATATTACATCATCTAAATATTTTACCTTACATTTCATTAGATTCATCAATGTGCTTTCTATAAATGCTTTGGGTAACTACAGTAAATTTCTATTTGTGTACAGCCAAAGCAGCATTAACTTATTATGTCAGCTTTTCACAAAATATTTGGTTTTTCCCTGAAATGTAAGAGGAAGTCAAGAAAATGTTTATCCAAGTACAAGGAATAAACAATACTTCATATATGTTGAGATTCTCCTTTCAATTTTAGTTAACTCTGGGTGAAGAGAACAATGAACTCACTGACTGGTATTACACCCTCCGTTTTGCAAAAGCAATGAAACAATTAGAACAGGACTTATTCAAAAGAAAGGGTGTTCTTGCTAGTAATGGGAAAATTGCAATTTAGAGTTGTCACTGTATGTCGTAAGATGAGGGTAAATTCAGATGTATACATGTAGCAAGAACATTTCAAATTTTCATTGCCCCATTTAGAGGGATGATATTTATTAAAACTACAGAGACGTTTCACATCCTTTAACCAAGTAATACAACTGCAAAGAATTTTTCCTAGGGAAATATTTTGACAGATGTAGGACAGATGTTTCAAAGTGCAATAGAAAAGAAAACAAAACAAGAAAAAAGAAAAAATATCTAAAACTAAGAATAATTTGGTAAGTTACAGTATATCAATAAGAATACAGCCATTAAATATAAATACATAAGCAAGACGAAAATGTAGAAAATGAGATATGGTAGTTTAAAAGCAAAATATATAATATATACTATGATCACAATTATACATTAGGTCTACAAGATACAAAAAAATGCAAAATAATTTTGGAGCTTAGTGAAGTTAAGGTAAATTTCTTTTTTTTTTTCCTCCAATATCATTCTAAGGTGTTTTAGTGTTCATGAAAAACATTGTATAGGGCTCAGTGGCATAAGCACCTGCCTTGCAAGCAAGTGGTTGTGAGGATCTCCAGTACCAAAAAAATAAAAATTAGAAAAAAAAATATTGCATAAAAGCTTGTAAACTGTGCATAGAAAAAAGAGATTTCCCTCTCTCTAAACATCACGAGAAATTAAGACTATGCTTACTTTATGTTTGTTTATTCTTTTTCTTATTTAAAGAAAAAAGCAAAACAGAAAAAGGGTAGAAGCAAAATTTTAAAAAACAGTAAGAAATCACTAGTTGATAAATTATGTATTGTTAGCTTAGACGTAGTTGTTCAAGTTACAAAACCAAACCATAAAAAAGGAACAGACAATCAAACAATGTTTGTTTATTCTTGTGCTGAATAAGCTGCATGATATTTCCTCTGAGAACTGACAGCTCTGTCATCTTAGGAGACGCAAATGGCTCATGAGGCCTTAGCAAAACTGACGAGCTGTGTTCTAAGGATCACCAGGGGCCTTATATTCCTCCCGCAATGGTTTGAGCAGGTTACTTGAAGTCCATGAGTTAGAAACTTGATCCCCAAGGTAGCAGTGTGGGAAGATGGGACTCTGAGCGTTGCCTGGGTCACAGGAACTCTTCCTTCGCTGGTGGTTCATCCACCGAGCTTTTCAGATCTGCATTCCTGACATAAGCATGAGTTCAAACCTTCTCGCCACCATGTACTTTCTCACCCTTCCACCTGCACTGTGTTAAGACTAAGTGCAAAGCTGGCCCTGGACTTCTCAGCCTCATAAACTGTAAAAATAAATTCCTTCTTTATAAATTGCCCAGCCTAGATGCACTGCATGCATTTCTGGGAAAAGATCTCAGTGAATAAAAGTAGTTCCTCCACTGGAATTGATAGATTTTTGAGGAGGAGAGAATAAAATTGGTATCAACAGCAACATCTGGAAAACATTTCCATTTGTACTTTCAGATAAGGAGTGTCTCAGAGTGAACTTCCAGGAGAGGCAAACACATTAAATTATAGGTCTGCAGTTGTTTGTCTTCAGATGGTTAAATAAGTAAACACCAAAAAATTATATGCTTCTGATGCACACAATAAAAAGAGTAAATAGTAAATAATAGTGGTCCCATTTAGTGATGTGAACAGACCCATATTCTGAAAGAACTGTGATTTGAACAGAGGTGCATATACTACTGGAGAGAACCTGCATGCTCAGTAAGAAATTCAAGTCACAAGAACTGTGCATTGTTTTTTGGGAGTGTGAGAAATAGTAATTTTAAATGCACCAGGATGTATTTGAAATGGAGTTGTTCTCATTTGCACAAAGAGCATTCTAAATTGGTAAGCATTTGGAAATGTGAGTGAGAATTTTATACTGTCAAGATGAACAAGTGCTATTACTCCATTTAATGAGCAAGGGGCAGAAATACTAAATTCATACAATGTTGGAGACTATTCTTTTTTATATTTTAAAGAGAATAAAGCAAATCAAAACAAAACAATGAAAGCAGTACAAGACTTTAAAACAAGATAGTAAGAAATTAACAATGGCTATCAATATATCTAGTTATCTTTAAAATAGCTGCCTAGACCATCAGGTATAATAAAATCAAACAAAACAAAACAACAGAATAAGACAAAATGAGACAAAGTAATGAAAATGATATGGGACTTCAAAGCAAGATAATAGGAAACTTAACAGTGGCTACCATAGTGCTTCCTGTTATCTTCAAAATAGCTGTTCAGACAATCAGACATAGGTATGTACAATTAACCAAACAATGCAAGAACTAAGTGGCTGCCTTATTTCAGTTAGTATATTTTCAGAAATTTCAGCCATGTGATCTCTCATTTCTGCTGTCTGGGTCTGCTGAACTTGTTCTGTGTGGTTGTATTTTGCTCCTTTGACATTTTCCTGTGCTTCTTTGGACCAGCCCATTACTACATCCAGGGCACTTCTGCACTGACTGCCAGTCCCTTGGTGCAGTGGATCGAACTTGGCACCTGTCCAGCATTCCTGGAATGTTTGGAGAGGGCAGTGGTTCACAGATGCTGCCCCATTGGTGGGCCTCCGAGTGTAGCTTCTCCAGGCTCTCTCGCAGGATCTGTCTGAGTTGCTGCATGCAACCTCGGGGTGTGGCTTCTTTCTCTTAACTCCATTTGTTCACAGGTTTGGTTCAGCTATTATGATATTTCTTTGCTGATTTTCTGTCTAGTTGATCTGTCTTTCTGTGACATTGGGGTATTGTAGTACGCTGATATAACTGTGTTATTGCTCATTTTATTTTCCTTGTCTACCATTAACTGTCTTATGTAGTTGAGTGCTCATGCATTAGGTGGATATATATTTATGATTGTTAGGGCATTTGTGTTTCCTCCACCTTTCTCATTGTCCCCAGCTAATTTTGTGTTATTCTTTGCTTCATCTTGTAGCTGTTGGATTGATTTCTCATGGTCTCTTGCTATTTTTGAGATATCTTTCTTTTCATGCAATTCTGTCTTCATGATCTGAAATTCTATCCTTTCCTTCATTCAATCTGTTGCATATACTTTCAATGCAGGTTTTAATTCCCTGGATCTCTGTTTGGATCTGCTTCATGGATTTCATTTCTCTCCTATGTTGGGCATTTTTTTGGTTGTTTTTATTGTTTTTTAAATTCATCTATTCTTTTATTTGTGTCCTCTCTAATATTTTTTATATTTAGCATCATTTCTGTTTGTATCTGAGAGATCATTTTCTCTATAATCTTTTCCACTTGGTTTTTCTCTTCTGTTGTTAATATTTCAGAAACTCACAGTGTCTGACTTCCACCTTCATCCATCTTGCTGTGTTCCAGGCCTGTCCTGGGTGGGCTGGGGGTTTGGGGCTCCTCCCTGCCGTTGCATCTTGCCATTCTCTTCTTTCTTTTATTTTATCGTCTATGTTGATGCTCCCTCTCTATCAAGAGGGAGAGAAGATGTCTGTTCTTCAAGGATGCCCTCCATATGCAATCAGTTCTTTACAGCAAACCCAAGAACCACCATTTCTGGTGTTTACAGTTCTGTGATGTCCATGTTACATCCCAGGTATGGAGCTGATCTTGGCCTCTGGACGTGGGGGCTGGGACTAGTCTTTTGCCAGTGGAGCTCTCCAAAATCCAGTTGCTGTCTCTTCACTGCTGCTTCAGATGTCTCCACATTACCGGCCTCACAGATTACTTTGCCTTCTAAAGGTGTGTGTGCATCTGTGTGCCAGGGTGTTGTCCTGGGTCTTGGGGTTCCTGTTGGTCTTACACTCTTCCAGTTGGCCCCACCATCTTGGAGAAGAGTTAATGGAGGGGGCCTGGAGTGCAAACTTACTGTCTTCCAGCCGGCTCTCCCTCCAGAATGCAATGAAGAGGATTAGAGCACGAAATCATTGTCCTCCAGCTGGTCCTGCCATCAGGGATATGAAAATTATTCCTATCAATAAAAAATTAGTTCTCATAAAATTCCCATATGGACTCTATAGAAAAATGCTATTGGAAAATCAATGCAAAGAATAACCTTGTAAAGGCCAGTGATTTGGTTCAGCAGCATTAGCACCTGCCTAGCAAGTACAAGGTTGCGAGTTCAATCCCCAGTTCCTAAAAAAAAAAAAAAAATAAAGGAAGGATTAGAACCTTAATTATACTTTATGTTATATAATGGAAAAAACAAATTGAAGCATGAATTCATCAAACCAGGAGAAAATAAACACATTGAATACAGAAATATTACCAACTTATACCTAGTTTCTTTTATATGTAGTTAATGAATTTGAATATTTATGGAACTCCAAATCCAGGCTACACCACATTAGAGATTTTAGTTTCATTTTTTAAAATAAGTTAAGGTCTTTTCTTTCTGTTCTTCACATACTTTCTTGTAAAAAGTATCTTACTGCTTTGGCTCAAGTTTTCAGTGTATTTGTGTTTCCCAAATGCTTATCTCTACTCTCCCTCAGTAAGGGAACCAGGTGAAGAAATAACTTAAAAATCCAACTAAGCCCTTGCAGCCCTCCATCCCCTCCTCACATAGAGTCTCTTTGCTCTTGGCTGACTCTGGCATTGTTCCTGCGAAGTGCACTGGAGAGAGGGGCATGGATCCCTGGGCTGGGCTGGCCTGGGGTCATCCTCTTAGGTGGCGTTTTGGATCCTGCATTTCTATGCTTCTAAAAAAACAAAAAAGAAGCCCTCTGAGGACTGGGAGGGAAAACATAAAAGAGTATTTTTCTTAGATCACAGATCAAAATAAGAACCTAATACTTGCTCTGGCTTTTCAGCACTCCTAACTTGAGGAGGATGGTTAGAAGATGTATTTCTCCACTTAGGTGGTCACAAGCCTGTTCCCAGCAGCATTCCCTCCCAGGTGGGCTGGGCAGCCTGGGTGGCCAGGAAGCTCGCTCCTGGAAGGGAGGAGGCTCAACCGGGGAAGGTGAGGCAGTGAGTGCTAATTCTTTCTGATAGGACCCATGAGGTCTCACTTGGGAGGGCTGCTGGAAACTTGGTTTTTGGCTTTGTTTGTCTTGCTTTATGATGTTTTAAATGAGAGGAATATGGCTACATAATTCTACACTCTATATTCTCCTCAGCCTTACTTCTAGCCCTAATTTCTCCCAACAGATATCACTAATCTAAGAAGTAGTTGGTAATGAAAGTGTGTTGAGTGGATACAAGAAAACACGGAAAATAGTCCACAGAGACAAATTTTCCCCCCTGTTAAATCCTTGCAAAGACTTTGCATGTGTTGTTTCCACTGTCTTGAATGCTCACTACTGTCTGGTGTGTTCAGGGAACCTATGAAACACTCAGGTCCCCTCTGCTAAACCTTCACTGACAATATCAAACCTTCCCACCCCAGGACGGTAAGTCTTCTCAGTACATCAAGTAACCTATCCTGGTGGAACTGACCAGTTTTACTTTAGTAAAACCTCATTCTCGAAGAAGTTCACAAGTAAGCTGCTTGCTAGATCCTGAGGGGCAAGAGAATAGTAGCCAGGAGGGCCCACCCTCCTGAGGTAGCCTACTGTGATGCTACTAGGTGGAGTCCTAAACAGGAGAATGTTAGGAAGAGAACAAAACTCTTCCTAGACTTCCAAGACTTTTTCAAGATGGAGAATGACTGCATCCAAATGATGCACATAAACCATTTGCATTTGACTCTAGACTTAAATCTTTGTGCTGAATTTCTTTTAGGACCTTAGCAACAATCTCACGCCTGCCTCGTTTCCGCTGTATGACAGATATTTATTATTTCTTGTTCTCCTAACCTGCACAATATTTTTGTGTTAAGGCTCTTATTCTCTGTATTAAATCTCTTTCTGTTTGAAATACCTAGAGAAGTTCTGTTTTCTTGACCAACCCCTGACTGATATAATCCATGCTATATAATAAAAAAAAGATATAAAGGATTTTTTATTTGAGCATCTAGTAATGACTCAGGAGGGCTCAGATGATTAAAACAAGGGTGAGTGTTTTTATTTCTTCACAACATCCAAACTCTCCTCACCACTTGTATGTTCTTCTGCTTTTCCTCATACTGCTGATTTGCTTTCCATATCAGAACTCCTCCTTCCATAGTGATTGGAACACAACAGGTATATAATGCTTATTTGCTGAATTAAAAAAAAATCATGAATCTATGTTTATGGCCTTAATTTAAAGACATTTTAGATATATATTTGGTAGCTGGCCACAAAACAAAGTACACCACAAAAATATTTTACAAAAAGTCTGATTTCAGCCAAGCATAGTATTACATGCCTATAATTCCCATACACCTGGAGGTTGAGGCAGAAAGATTGTAAGTTCAACCTAGACAACTTATTGACTTAGCAAGATCCTGCATTAAAACAAATAAACAAAAATGTCTAAAAAGGCCTGAGGATGAGGTTTAGTGTTGAACCTTGGGTTCATCCCCCAATACTGCATGTGACAAGTCTGATGTTTACATGTACCAGGCACCAGTTCATCGCTCAGGGGGGAGAATGTTGGATGATAGCTTATTTCTTCATGCACACCATAATTTGTACAGTAAATACTTCTTGATCATATTATTTGTTTAGGCAACATTTTATACACTTATATCACAAGTAAGTTAGACACAAATTCCTGCCTTACTTATCTCACTGCTTTAATTAGATCATGAAACCCAGGCCTGCTTGTTATTTCCTTCCTTTATTTCCTCCTTCTTGACTAAAACAATTATTTTTAGTGGGATAAGAAGTGTCCTGAGTGCAGATCGGTATGGAAGAAGCATAGAGGACAAGGATGTGTCTGTGGATTTCATCTTCATCTCATGCTTGATCTAATGCCCTGCTTTCCTTAGTACACGACGTTGCCATTTCTCTGCGTGAAGATCCCTTCTCTTCTCCTCTTCTTCATTAGTAACAGCAGCAGTTAGATGCAGTGCTTCCCCAAGTCTTGGCAAGTTGACGTTCTACTGGGATAGGTAACGTTTACTAGGGTTCATTCAAGTTCCCTCTTGTCTATGGTTTATAATATTGCTCTTATTGTTTATTTTAGACATAAAATACCCTGGAGTGGTGTCTTATTCTATATATTGCTTTTGGCATCTCTCCATGAAGTCTTCCCTGTCTTCACTCGTACAGCACTTCAGAGTGATTTCTGGGATGAAATTGACTCATTGCTTATGACTAACTTTGTTGCATTTCCTTTGCAAAGGATCACCCTTCTAGTTAATCCAAGTGCATTATGAATAGTCCAAAATGTGAAGTAATATAGTTGTGAGTAAATGACAAAGATGCGTTTTGTAAGTATTTTGTTCTTCTTAATAGATTGAATAATAAGAAGGGGTATTCGCTCAAACATCCATTAGGTTGGTTTGGCTTGTATTCAAGAATGAAGGAGGCTGCAGCAGTCCTTAGATGCCTGGTGATCCTAAAGCACGGGCAGTAGGACAGCAGGGGCTGTTAGTAGTCATGGCTGGTGAAGAATGTAAGGTTACTGAGATGGTGCCTCGGCCTTATTTCCTGCCTTATGCTCAAGGGGTACTACCCTGAATAGTGCTTAAACAGGCAGGGCCTGGAGTAGGTGTGATCGTAACTGCTAATCTGAACCAGAAGGGCAATAGGAATCTTGCAAGTAGTACTGTCAATGTCCAGCCTTGAAACATCTGGGCAGTGAAATCTGACTCTGTTCAAAAGAACTTGTAATTTAGAAATAACACAGGACACCTGAATTCATTTAAAAATTTATTTTATAGTACACTTTAATTTTTCAAAGGATGGAAAGTCTATGCTTCCTGATTCATATTCTCTATGTCTAAACATATAAATAAAAAACAGGAAGTCTGGCAAAATATATTCTACATTTTGAATCCTGTTGACTATCTGCATGCAGAAGTAGATGGAGGCAGGTAAAGGGAAAACAGTTATGAAGGGAATGGGAAGAGAAATATGAACATGACAGTGGGGAAAACTTTTAATTTAATTTTTTTTATATTTTTATGTTTTATTTTAAAGAGAATAAGCCCCAACAAAACAAAACAGAAGAAAGTCTATCAAAACAAAGCAGTGAAGAGCTACAGAACTTCAAAACATGATAATGGGAAATCAACTATGGCTACTATAATATACCTTGCTATCTTCACAATAGCTGTTCATACCATAAGACGTAGCAAAATCAGACAAAACAGAGCAGAATGAAACCAATCAAAACATAACATTGAATAAAACCAAACAGGGGCTGGGGATTTAGCTCAGCGGCATAAGCACCTGCCTTGCAAGCAGGCGGTCATGAGTTTGATCCCCGGTACCAATGAAAATGAAAAAGACAAAAAAAAAAAAAAAAAGAATAAATAGGAACAAAACACAACATTGAGAGCAATACTGCATACTGTGATCTTCAAAAATAGTTGCTCAGTTACCAGATGCTGAAATAAAACAAAATAGTAAAATGGAACAAAACATTGAATTTCTTTTTTTTATTTTAAAGAGATTAAGACAAAACAACATACCAGAGCAGATCAGAACAGAACAATGTAATCAAAACAGTGTTTCACCAGAAGACAACCCATAATTAACAGTAACTAACACAATGTCTCTTTCTTTGAAATAGTTGAGTATAACTTCATATACAAAATGTCAAACATAACAAAATGGTATAAAAACATTCAAGAGAATGAGAGTATTACAGGGTTTTTTAGAACCAAATAACAGAAAACAAACAATGGCAACTATATTATCTCATTTTCCATAGGAAATTTACTTATACTTTCACATGTAATATAATCCAATAAGGTACTACATGATAGAGCCAATGGAAACAGAAGAACAAGAGCATGGTAGGACTGCAGAGTAAGATGATATTGTTTCAGTACTGGCTATTATAATGACTTGCTTCCCTCAAGTTAGCTGTTTCATACCATCACAGATAATAAAATAAAAAAACCAGGACAAACACATTACAACTGTGATCATTATAAGGCTTCAAAACAATGTAATGGGGAATCATGATTACCCTAAACTCTTATGTACACTTACTATTTCTTACACTAGGGAGACTATATGGTATTTATATATGTGAGTTTGATTTATTTCACTTATGAGTATGGTCTCAAGTTGTGCCCATTTATTAGTAAATATCTCAATGTGATCATTCTTTATAGCTGAGTAGTACTCCATTGTATAAAAATACCACATCTTTTTTATCCATTCCTCAGTTGATGGACACTTAGGTTGTTTCCAAGATCTGGCTATTACAAATTGTGCTGCTATAAACATGAGTGCACATATATTACTGTGGTATGGTGCTTTTAGTTCTTCTGGGAATATGCCCAGATGTGGAATAGCTGGGTCAAATGGGACCTCCAATCCCAGATTTTTGAGGAATCTCCAGACTGACTTCCATAGTGGTTGCACCAGTCTACACCCACCAACAGTGCAGGATAGTTCATTTTTCCTCACATCCTCCCCAGCATTTGTTGTTGGTAGTTTTCTTGATCCTGGCCATTCTTTCTGGAGTGAGATGGAATTTCAATGTGGTTTTAATTTGCATTTCTCTAATGACTAACAATGATGAACATTTTTTCATGTATTTATTTACCATTTGTATTTCTTCATCTGAGAACCGTGTATTCATGTCAGATGCCCACTTTTGGACTGGGTCCTTGAGCTCGGGGATCTGATTTTTTAAAATTCTTTATATGTTTTAGATAGAAGTCCTTTGTCTGAGGGACAGTTCACTAAGACTTTTTCCCAGTTTGTGGGTTTTCTTTTCACTATGCTGGAGATTTCTTTTGACATGCAGAAACTTTTTAATAAGAGGTGATCCCAGTTATTGATTCTGGGAAGTAGTTCCCATATGGTTTGATTCCTATTCATGAATTCTCTACCTACCCCTATGTCTTCAAGATGTTTACCTACTTTGTCTTCCAACAGATTGTGTTTCTGTTTTAATATTCAGATATTTGATCCATTTAGATTTTAGTATATGGTGATAGGCATGGGTCTAGTTTTAATTTTCGGCATATGGAGAGCCAGTTTTTCCAGCACCATTTATTAAAGAGACTGTCATTTTTCCAGTGAACATGTTTGGCCCCTTTATCAAAGATAAGGTGGTTGAGTGTGTTGGTAGTTGTGATTGTATCTTCTAGTCTATTCCATTGATCTTCAGATCTATTTTTATTCCAGTACCATGTTGATTTTATTACAGTAGTTTTGTCGTATAATTTCAAGTCAGGGATTGTGATGCCTCCTACCTTGCCTTTGCAGCCTAGAATTGCCTTCACTATGCTACATCTCTTAGGGTTCCAGATGAATTTTAGGAGTGATTTCTCTAGGTCTATGAGGTATGTTGATGGTATTTTCATTGGGGTTGCATTGAATCTGTATAGCAATTTTGGGAGAATGGTCATTTTCACAATATTTATTCTCACTATTCATGAACAAGGCATGTCTTTCCATTTTCTGAGATTTTCTTCAATTTCTTTTTCAGGGTATTATAGTTTTCCCTGTATAGATCTTTTACTCCTTTCATGAGATTAATTCCTAAGTATTTCATTTTTTTGGATGCTAGTGTGAAGGATGTGGCTTCTCTTACTTCTCTCTTTGTAATTTTGTTGTTAGTGTATAGAAATGCTATTAATTTTTGAGCATTGATTTTGTATCCAACTACATTGCTGAATTTATTATATCTAGGGGTCTTTTAATGAAGTTTTGGGGGTCTTCTATGTAGAGTATCATGTCATCTGCAAATAATGATAATTTAACTTCTTCTTTTCCTATTTTTACCCCTTTTATTTCTCTCTCTTGTCTAATTTCTCTGGCTAGTATTTCCAGTACTATATTGAATAGGAACAGTGATAAGGGACATCCTTGTCTTGTACCTGATTTTAAGGTAAAGGCCTTCAGTTTTTGGCCATTTAATATGATGCTGGCTGTTGGTTTGTCATAGACAGGCTTTATCATATTGAGGTAAAGACCATCTATTCCAATTTTCTATAAGGTTCTTATCATAAATGAGTGTTGGTCCTTATCAAAAGCTTTTTCTGTATCTATAGAAATGGTCATGTGATTCTTACTTTTGGCTTTATTGATATGATGGGTTACATTTATTGACTTACGTATGTTGAACCATCCCTGCATGCCTGTGATGAATCCCATTTGGTTGTGGTGTATAATCTTCTTGATGATTTGCTGAATCCTATTCGCCAATATTTTATTGAGGATTTTTGCAACTGTATTCATTAGGGAGATTGGCCTGTAGTTCTCTTTTTTAAAAGTTGGGTCTTTCTCAAGTTTTAGTATTAGAGTTATATTTGTTTCCAGGAATGACTTAGGAAGAATTGCTTCCCTTTTGATTTCATTGAAGCGTTTGAGGAGTGTTGGCATTAAGTTCTCTTTGTATTTCTTGTAAAATTCTGCAGTGAATCCATCTGGGCCTGGGCTCTTCTTTGTAGGTAAGGACTTAATTACATTTTCAATTTCATTGATAGAAATTGGGTTAATCAGCAGTTTTACATCTTCTTGACCCAGCTTTGGTACTTTATATGTTTCTAGGAATCTGTCCATTTCTTCTGGGTTATCGAACCTATGGGAGTAGAGGTTTTTGAAATAGGTGTTGATCTTCTATATTTCCACAGTCTGGAGTGATTTCACCTTATTCATTCCTTATTGCATGAATTTGAGTTTTTTCTTTCCTTTTTAAAATTAGGTTGGCTAGGGACTTATCAATTTTACTTATTCTTTCAAAGAACCAACTTTTGATTCATTGATTCTTTGGATTGTTTTCTTAGTCTCTATTGCATTAATTTCTGCTCTGATTTTTATAATTTCCTCCCTTCTTTTGGCTTTGGGCTTGACTTGCTCTTCTTTTTCTAGATGTTTGAGGTGTAGCATCAGGTAGTTTATTTGTATTCATTCTGTTTTCAGTGCAATAAATTTTCCTCTGAGGACTGCTTTCATTGCATCCCACAGATTCTGGTAAGTTGTATTTGTATTTTCATTTGCTTGTAGGTATTGTTTAATTTCTTCTTTAATTTCTCCTGTGACCCACTGATTGCTCAAGAGTGTGTTATTTAACTTCCATGTGTTTGTGGGGGTTTGCAGTTACTTTTATCATTAATTTTTAGTTTCATGTCACTATGATCTGATAACATGCATGGGATAATTTCAACTCTTTTGCATTTATTTAAATATGTTCTGTGGGTTAGTATGTGGTCTATTTTAGAGAATGTCCCATGTACCACTGAGAAGAATGTATATTCTGATGTTGTTGAATGGGACACTCTGTATATGTCTCTCAATTCCATTTGTTCACAAGTGTGATTCAGTTCTGTTATTTCTTTGCTGATTTTCTGTCTGGTTGATCTGTCCCTTGGTATCAATGGTGTGGTAAGGTCTCCTGTTATAAGTGTGTTATTAATATGATTTTTCATTTCTATTAATACTTGCTTTGTATAAATGTGTGGTCTGGGATTTGGTGCATATATATTTAAGATAGTTATCTTTTCCTCTTGAAGTTTTCCCCTAACAAGTATGTAATGACCTTCTTTATCTCTTAGGATCATTCTTGGTGTGAAGTTCACATTATCTGCAAACAGAATAGCTATCCCTGCTTTTTTTTTTTTTTTTTTTTTTTTTTTTTTGTTCCTGTTGCATGTAGTATTGTTTTTCATCCTTTGACTTTCAGTCTATGAGTCTCCTTTTGGGTTAGATGGGTTTCTTGTAGACAGCATATGGTTGGATGTTGTTTCTTGATCCATTCTGCCAGTCTGTTTCTTTTAATTGGTGAATTAAGACCATTTACATTAATGGTTGTAACTGTTATATATTGGTTTATTGTTGACGTGTTATCTTTTTGCTGTTGCGTCTTTATCTTTCCATACTGTTTAGTTGTCTGTCTTGTTTACTGGTTTTTTTCCTATGTGCATCTAAAGTGTCTTTCAGTATTCTTTGCAGAGTTGGTTTGGTGATCATGCAGTTCTTCAAAACATTGAATTTCAAAAATAAGACTGGAGCATATCCCTCACAGTTGCTACAATGCACACTGCCATCCTGCAAGCAGATGCCCAGACCACCAGCCCCAAGCCTGCAGAGTCAATCAAACAACACAAGCATTGAGCTCTTCCCTTTCCCTCCTTGCTATCAACTCACCCTGAGTCCTCCAAATTAGCTGGGGGAGGGAGAGGAGGAGGAGTGTTACAGCGGTGGGGGTTGCTCTTCTGTTTTCTTAACCCATTCACCAGCTGGCTCCCGGAAGGCATGGTTTCTCTTCTGGCTGATGTTCTTTCCCATCAGCATGGTGGAGCTTGCTTCATGGGAAGGCTCAAAATTACATTTAGATCACATCAGAGTTTTTCTTTCATCAATACAAAATAGCATCCAGGCTTAAATCCTCATAGGTGATGGTGCTGAAGTTTTGCTGCCCTGCGCTGTTTCATCTTCCTGCTTTCTTTATGCGACTCTTTTAGATCAGTTAGGAACTGGAACACCCTACAGTTACTGAGCCGTGCACAATCTGCGACTTTCACTTCCCTGTCCTCCTGCCTTATCTCAAACAATGAGGTCACACTCTACCACTGAAGCGCCCAGCTTCAGCCTGCGCCTAGCACCTGGGTTGCCCAGTTTGCCTTAATTTAATTTTTAACATGATATAATCATTAAATTTGTACTTTAAATAAAATATAAAGTGCAATTTAAATATATAAATTTAAAATATATAAATATATTTACCAACTTTTAAAATAATTATATATATATATTTAAAAATTATTTTAAGGGCCTGGGGATATAGTTCAGCGGCATAAGCACCTGCCTGGCAAGCTTAACGTCCTGAGTTTGATTCTCAGTACCTCCCATTTTTTAACTGTATTGATTTGTGATATACTGTGTGATAATTCCATGCATACAAGTATATAGTATATAATGATCAAATCCGATTACTTAGCATTTTTATTTCCTTAAAGAACTTTTGATTTATGTATAATAATTATAAATATTTTATGGGTTACAGCGTGATGGCTCAATATGTGTACAGGACATGTACTAATCAAATTACGGTAATTAACATTTCTTGTCTTATCATTACTTTGTATTTGGAGCCTTCAGGTGACTCTTCTTGTTATGCATTAAGTAGATTACTGTGAACCATAGTCACTGCCCTGTGCTGTAAACACTAGCGCTTACTACTTCTTTCTGTTTAGGTGCCCTTTATTTAACTTTGCACTTTCTCTCCTCTCCCTGCAACCCTTACCTCCCTGTAGTAATCACCATTACACATTCTGATCAACTTTTAAGAATATCCATATAAGAAAAAAACATGCAGAATTTGTCTCCATGTCTGATTTATTTCACTTAATGTCCTCCAGTTCCATCTATTTTGCTATAAAGGAGAGCATTTCATTCCTTTTTATGATTGAGTACTGTTCTACTGTATATACATACCACATTTTCACCCATTCATCTGTTGGGAGGCATCAAGGTTGACTCCTTAGCTTAGCTAATTTTAGTACAGCAGCACAAACATGAGAGTGTGGGTATCCTTTTGGTACACTGATTTCATTTCCTCAGGATAGCTGGACCATACAGTAGTTCTATTTTCCGTTTCTTGAGGAGCCTCCATAGTTCTAGGTAGGAGTTTTAAATCCATCATCAAAAACTACAAAGCAAAACAAAACAAAAACACAAAGAAAGGAAATACTAGTGCTTACTATTATATAACGAAATCTCTTGTCAGTAAATTAACAGCTAATTTTAATATTATTCTACCTAGAGTGCCTTACAGTGTTAAAGGACTTCTGGAAATACCACCCTGAAATATGGTGCTTTAATATGTGTTGATATTCCTTTGAATTGAGGACATCCAAAGAAGGCGGAATCAGGCAAAGACTTTTCCTGAGCTCCTCTCATCTACCTAAAGACCCCCCCCCCAAGAAACTCAATTTTACATGATTCACCCTAAAAAAGAACTCAAATTATCAACTGGGTTCACCTGAAATTGGAGATAACGCTATGCTGGCTGCCACTTGTTCTGCTGAGGGCTACTCTCAGGAGATAAAGTCAGAGAGATAAAGTCTGAGAGACTTTCTGCATATGAGGCAGTCCTCTGTCCCCACGTGCTGCTTCCCATCACCCTCCACTAACCTGTGTCCGCTTCCGCCCACCAGAAAGCCCTGAGCCTTTATTGCTTCCCGTAGCTCAGGATGCTTCATAAGCCCTATCTGGCCCTTCTTGAGCCTGGTGCGTTGTTGGTTTTTCTCCTGTTAATCTGGTTTTATGTGAATTTAAGCTGTGGCCCAGCCAAGGAACCTAGAATGGTGGATGGAAGCTATCTTTTGCTTCCTTACAGTGTTCCAAGCCTGGGGCACAGTTAGGGGAAAGCAGAAAAATGATACTCAGTGGTCGTCCCCCATCCACGCTGCCAATTTCCACTTTAATCCAGCCTGTCTTCAGCCCTCAGACCGGTATTTATTTACAAGGAGGAATGGATGTAAACACACGCAGTGTGGGAAGCCTGTGCTGGATCAGATCTGGCTTTGAAACCGCTGTAGGTGAAAAGGCAGGAGGGCGCCTCCCTGCCAGCGCATTCCTGTCCTGTTGCCTAACCAAGGGGCAGAACTGAAAAGAAACCCTAAGCAAATATTTTTTCAGTGAATGGGCACAATTACTGAAATTTCACCTAACACTTCAATCCTGCCCTGCAGTTCATTTTCCTTTCCACATTCAATATCCAGCCTTTCAAAATATACATTTGCAGAGGTCAATTTGCTTTAGCAAGCTTTTAAAAAAGTCCTACCAAATGGGTGGCAACGTGCTTTGCTTGGTTCAGACTGTGAATTTCATCACTTTTGTATCCCACCCCTGCCCAATTTTTCTGTCCTAGTTTAGAGATCATATTGAGAGCAAGAAAGCAGTGAGGCTCTGATGTCAGGAGTAAGAAGGAAGGTTTACAAGTTAATAGCGCTATCTGAAGCATTTTTAGCAGCAAGAAAACTTCTTGGGTTCAGAAAACCACAACTTTTTACCTGTTAGTTGACATGTATTCATATATTATATGTCATTATCTTTCTTTCTTTTGCTTTTTTACTACTGAGGATTGAACCTGAAGCTTTTGCACTGAACTACATCCCCAGCTGTACCTCCTCCACTGTTTAAAACAAATTTTTTTTTGAGAAAGAGTCTAGCTAAATTGCTAGGTTGTTCAGCTAGGTTCAAACTTGGGTCCTCCTGCCTCAGCATGCTAGAGTCCTGAGATTACAGGCAGAGACCACCAGATTCAGATGAGTATCTTTATTCAATTGTATTTTCTTCCTATTATGATTATTTCTATCAAAATTATTCCTGCCAAAAATATTTGAGATTATAATTAAAAGTATGTACAGGGAATAGAATAGTAAAAGTAGGTAGTAAAAATAGTTTGTAGGGCAAACAAAAAGTGGACTATTAATGAATTCAAGTTTTTACAGTAATCAAAATAAACAATAAAACAAATATTATTTACCAAGTGATCTTGCAGTGTCTAATTTTGAATTTGAACACTGAAAAGTGCTCTTAAAATACATACTAGCAACTCACCAGGCATGGTGGCTCACACCTGTAATCCCAGCACTTGGGAGGTTGAGGCAAGAGGATCATTTTGAGACCAGCCTGGGCTATAAAATGAGTTTAAGGCCAGCCTGAACTACATAGCAAGACCCTGTCTCAAAGAAAAAAAAAAAAAAAAAAAAAAAAAGCACAGAAACATCTAATGGAGCACCTTCAGAGAAAAATTGGTGATAGTTTGCTTTATCCTGACTACAGTTAGCTGTGATTATCAAATTTTACATTAAGCAAAAGTCACCTCTCAGGAATCATCTAGGGGCACATCTGTGTTCCTAGCTCAGATTCCTCCCTGCAGGGGTCTCCCTTCAAGGCACTTTCCCGTCCCTAGTCCCATCCCTGGGGCCTGTGAGACAATCTCCCAGTATGTGCTGTGATTGCTGACCTAGATATAGCACCTCTCCTAGGGCTGTTCTGGGAGAGAACATGGAGCTCTAGGGAGCCCCACACTTTTTCCTGTTTGGCTCCCTGCTTATCCTATTGCAGTAAAAGAGGAAAGATTTCATTGTTACTTACAGTTTGGCTTATCTTAATTGATGCCTTTAATACCTGTTAGCTTAATTCTAAGTCAGTTCTTGAAATAATTACATACTAATCTTGGAATAAAACCGCCATTTACACTCTTACTCAAGATGAATCTTTGGAACAATCAGGCAGTTTTCTTCCCGAGTGCAAGTCATAGTCTATCACTGGACTTTTCTAGGACATTGTTGGTGAGAAGCAGTTAGAGGCTGCTGTTGCTCTGTGTCTGTTCCCTCCAGAATTCAAGTTAAAGCTTACTACCCATACAGTGCTATTAAAAGATGGGGCTTTGGGGGAAGTGGTCAAGCCCTCATGAGTGGGTTAGGGCTGTAGAGGACTAGCTAAAGTCTCCGCTACACCTTTACTAGGTGAGGATATAGCACTTATTCCCTCTGGGAGATGTAGCAACAGGCACCATCCAGGAAGGACAAATCATGCTTTCTCCAGACTCTGAACCTGTATCCCCAGCCTCCAGATCTATGAGAAATCAGTTTCAGCTTTTATAAATTACCAGTATTCGGTATTAGTAGCAGCACAGAAAGACTGACACAGGAGTATATAACATAGTCCTCAGATTGAGTCCCAGAGGAGAATTTGGTTTTTCTCCAATATGAGGATAAGAGTGACTTGCCTTGGGACTTTCCTGGAGGTGGATAGGATGTTCCCAGATTAGTTTCCAGACTCTTGGTAAATGAATACCTACTCTTTTGTAGATTTTAAACAAACATGTGATGTGGACTAAATTGTATCTTCTTCCCCTTCAGATTTCTCTGTTGAAGCCCTAAATCCTAAGGTGACTATATTTGAAGAGGGGACCTTTAGAAGGTAATGTTAAGGGGGTCATAAATGTAGGTCCTTAACCTGTGGAGCTAGTGTCCTTGTAAGAAAAGGAAGAGGAGACAGGAGGAAAAAATAATTTAATAGGAAAGTAGAGTGGGGAAAAGAGAAAACATGCATTATAAGTATGTTTCTTTGGTTTTACTCCAATATGGCATGGGAGCTTACTATGCAGAATTTATATTTCTTTGGATATCTTAAAGTGTTTATTGTTATGAACATGGTCTATTTGGAAATGAAATCCCCAGAATAGGAAAATCTATGAAGATAGAGAGCAGCTCAGAGGATTTAGGGGGAAGGGATCAGATGATAGATAGCAGGTAGGATGTTTTAATTTGAGATAACAAAATGACCTAAGTTTCATTGTGATTATAGTTATACTACTTTGTCAATGTGCAAAAATCTATTGAATCTACTGAACATTTTAATTGTGTGGTATGTACATTTGAGTTCCATAAAGTTGTTTTATGAAAGAAAGAAAAGAAAGAGACGTTAGCGCTCACTCCCATTTGCGTGCACAGAAGATGATCAATGTGAGGCCTGAAAAGAGATGGCAACGTCCAGCCAGGAGGCAGGCCTGTCAGGAAGCAGACCCTGCTGGCACCTGGATCTTGGACTTTCCAGGCTGCAGAGTTGTGAGATAAATAATTGTGGTTGTTTATGCTATCTAATCACTGGTATTCTGTTATGGCAGCCTGCCTGAGCAAATTAATGCAATGGGGAACACAATCCATATATAACTAATTCTGTAAGCATGAAGCAAACAAAAAATCTGGCAAGGCGCTGAGCAATTGCTGGAATGTAAGAAAGAAATATCCATTTGACCTTGACTTGGAAAAAGTTCCTTCAAGTAGCACAGGTTTATTAACATAGGATTGTATTTCACCCTTTGTGGGTCTCATTATGCCACCTGTTTAGGGAGAGAATGGCATTTTTTGAATCATATCATTTTAAATGATCATAGGTGCTTTTCAATTTTTGTAATTTAACCTTTTGATAAAGATTCAGATAATTGTAGTAATTGCATGGATGCACAATGTGTAATCTACATAAAACAAAAACAAACTTTAATAATATAAAAATTAAAGTCAGAGTTGATAAAGTGGAAAATGGACAGAGTTGAGGCAAAATGTAGAAATTAATTTTTCATTTCATAAACTGTGGAGTTGAGAAATACTGTCTGAAGTAGATTACACAACAGATGATATGGCTCATTAATGTTAAAATAGTACAGCTAAAAAATTTAAAAATGCTGACTAGTTCTTAAAGGAGAAGTAGCTACTTCTAGATCCTTCATTATTCATAAAAGTCAACAAGTGCCCCCCCAAAAAAACCAAACCAAAACAAGAAACCAGACAAGAAATAGAAGTACAGGGGCTGGAAGTATAGCTCAATTTTAGAGTCGTCGTATAGATTCAGGAGGTCCTGGGTTCAATCCCTAGTACTGGAAGAAAAATGCAAGTGTATTTCTTTGAACTTACATTTTAATAGTCACAACTAGATAATATTGGAGGTTCTGTGAAGAACCAGTCAGCAGATTTCCTCTTCCCGTCCAGTTTCTGAACAAATGGAGAAATATGCAAGGAGTAAGATTGATGGAATATTTGAATACTACTATATTATTTATAAAGGCTAACTTGGGATATACTGGAAAGCTTGCTGTGAGAGCTAAAAGGCATGCTTAATGCAATTCACGAGGAAGAACTTTATCTCTACAGTTATAAACATGCTGGACCCAGGCTGCTTTTCCCAGCATTTGGGAAGAATTTACTCTTAGAAAAGTAGCAAGAATGCCTTTCCCAGGAGAAAAGAAGAAAAAAAGCAGAGCCAGGGATGCCTGATTTATTTCTCTTGAATATACTCTCAGATTAAGCAGTTTTTAAAAATGAGTTCCATGATGGAACAGAGAAGCCAGGAACTGCAGACTCCACACAGAAGGAAAATCAAGACAGAGAGTTTCCTCTTTTGACTGCTGCATCCAGGGAGTTGGACTTGCTTTGAGTGTGCTGTCCATGAGAAAAGAATTTTATTTTTAATTGTATATGCTTTTGTCCCTTTAGGACTGTATGACTCTAACAGTTCCCTTAAAATCTGGAGGGAAAATGAATAGAAAGTAAGAGGTGAATGAATGTTTGCTCTGTGTCTTACCTTCATGTTGGCCTATTTTTTTCTTATTTACCTCCTCCTTCATCCATATCTTCATCTTAAGCTGGGCCAACAGCGGGAAGTGAATGTTGGAAAGATTAACATAAAAACAAAGCAATGAATATGTTAGCTGAATAGTGTAAGTCAGTTCTGAATATTTGTCTTCAAGCATCCAGCCTCTAACCTAGATGCTACATCCACTGACATAAGTCCCAGGTGACGTCTCAGCCACCTGTTTTTTCAGGTTCCCAAGATTCTTTCTTTTCTTCTACGTGAATATATTTTAACAAGGGAGAAAATTTGTAAAGACCCTCAGCTTTTGGAACACACTGATGTGGGCTCTTCCCACAACATTGCACGAAGGGAAACATCTCTGTAATTGACAGAACTGAAAATCCCTTCTTACCGTGTTTGCCAGGGGACCAAGAATTTGGTACTCCCATCCTTCACCTGGATTGTAGTATACAGGTATGCACAATATGTGAAAATTTATTGAGCTGAAAATTTAAGACCAATGCACTTCACTAAATATGCTATGTGTTTTATATATCTATTTTTAAAAAGTGTCCTAGTCTAACATTTCTAGGCAGCTTTTAGCCCTGCCCCAGACTGGAACAGGACCTGGTATGTCCCTTCCGCTGTACTTTAATCCTGGCAGCACTTAACGGTGGGGCTTTTCAACACTCTACAGTCTTTCAGTATCTCTCACGCTTTTCAGTATTTCTTCTCCTTAAAAACTATTAAGTATTTTCAGTACACAATTAAATTTCATCTTCAGCACACTTGCCTCACTACGGTGCAAAAGCAAGAAGTTGTTAGAAAATGTTGCATAAAAAACTTCATAGAAAAAAACTACATGAATAAAATAAAAATTTGATAAAAAGAGAATAAAATATTCACAACATAAGCTCCATACAAAAGGCTAAGTCCATGTGATAAAGTTCTGACCAGTTTATAAACGACCAACAACACAATAGAAAAAGGGGGAAAGCTTACAAACAGTTCTATTTAAAATTTATGAACCCCCAAACACACAAACATATGCTTATGCTCACAATAAAAGAAGTGAAAATAAAAACTATAATGATGCCAGGTATGATGGTAATGTCTGTAATTCCAGCTACTTGGGAGGCTGAGGCACAATAATTATTATAACTTTAAGACCAGTTTGAGCAATTTAGTGAGATCATGTCCCAACAAAATAATTTTTTTAAAGAACTAAGATTGTAGCTCAATGATAGAATGCTTGCTTAGCATGCATGAGGCCCTGGGTCATCCTCAGTACTGCAGACAACAACAAAGACTATACTGACACTCCATTTTTACACTGTCAGTTTGGGTCAAATCCAAAGTTTAGATACCATATGGCGCTAGCAAGGCTGAGGGAATTAGACTTGGCTATCTGCTGTGCAGGAATATACATTTTCTAGTTTTATAGAGGGCAGTTTAACATGCCCTTTGGGCCAGCAGTTCCATTTTTAGGAATTTAAATGCAGATATACTTTTGATAATCAGAATGATTTCTATCCAAGATAACATGATTGTAATAGCAAACTATTGTAAATTGCTTAGACATTTATGAATAAAAGTCTAGTTAAATTATGATATATGCTCTTATACTATAGTAAAATCATGGGAAGCTATATTCCTCTGTTATTAAGTAAAATGTCCAATGGGTATTGCAATGTGAAGAGTATGCTAATATTTGTATAAAGGTAGGAAAAGCATGTATACATCTATATTGTTATATATGCATATTGTCTTGGTTACTTTTCTCATTGCTGAAACAAAATATCTGACACCCAAAGTTGAGGATGAAAAGATTTATTTAACTCAGTGTGTAGAGGTTTCAGTTCATAGTTGGCTGGCTCCCAGGCAGGGTTGCATGGCAGAGGGGCATCATAGAGGAAAAACAATCCCATGGCTGGCAGAAGTCACAAGGAGCAAGTCCAAGTGACAATAATAGCTTTTTTTTCTGCCCCTTTCATAGTCTCTCTAGGCTACTGGGCATAGGGTAGGTGCCAAACAAATCAGTGGATCCTTAATCCCAGCATCACATGCTCTCAATCCAGCCATTTCTGCAAAAGGCCTACCTGTAACCACATAAGACTTTGGAGGGACATCTAAACACAAGCCATAGCACACAGAAATATGTATAATATTTGTTTAAAGTACTCTGGAATAACCAAGAAGTGAAACAAATAGGTTGCCTATGGGGAGACATTTTATATTTTTTGTTTGATGCTTTGTATTACCTCTTCAAAACAAAAATGATCACTACTAACAATTGTGGCCTCTATGTGGCCCAGTATGGCTGACATACAATGGAGTGGTCAAAATACACAGTGTATGTTTAAACAAAAAAATTATTATAGCAAAAGATACATTGCCAGGAATTTCCCTGAAAATACCTCCCATCACTTTGAACAGTTATTCCATTTTTCTGAAGCAGTTTTAATACCTTCTTTTATGAGTGTCTTTCCAAAGTGTGATTAAAAAAACACCCTGGTGAATGATGCTGCTGAGTGCTATCCACAAAAGGCAGGCTTGTAAAAACATTACAAAGTGTCCTCATCCATCTTATCCACTGGACCTGGAGTTGTGCAACTTTTGGCTCTTCCCCAAAGTCAAAATGACCACTAAAGATAAGCATTATGAGTAGATTCAGGACCCAGAGGCAGCCAGGACAGTACAATTAAAGACATGAAAGAGGACTTCCAGAACTGCTTCAGAAAGTGTCAAGGACTACCTGAATGAGGTAAGAGCATTCAAAATGGGTGGGTGGGGGGTTACCTCTAGGGAGGATCAATAGCAATGTGTCTTTTACTGTAACAGAAAAATTTTTAAAAATTTACATTGCATTTATTTTTACCACATAGATTCTGTTTAGACTTAGGCTTACTGCCAGAGAGGACAAGACTTCCTTACAGCCAATTATAGACACATCTCATGCTTAGAGGGCATGGAAGGATCGAAAGTATTTCTGGTCCTGCCTCTCCAAGCTGCTGTCTGAGCAGATATCCCCCCTTAGGAGGCTGCCGAAGTTCTCGCAGCTTTGCCTTCTTTGACCCTTTGCCCCCAAAGATTCCATGTGGTGATGGCGTTACTTTGCTGACTCTGATCTTTTGGGATGGGGGAGGAAACCTCCAAATAATAAGCTTTCCATTTGCTAATGCTAATTATTCCTGTAAAGTGGCTTTGCTGGGATGCTCTCCCAGTGAGAGAAGAGATAAAAAGGTGAAGAAGAAGCCACCTTATACTAACATGAGGCTTAAAACTCAGCAAATACACCCTAAATACTCTTAGACAGCCTTGTCCACCCAAATCTGGACCTCTCCCAGTGCTCCTTGCTCCGGCGCTCACACACATCCAGTCAGACCAGCCGTAACAATGCTGAATTCTGTATCCTGAGGATTAATCAATACCCTTATGTCCTAATCATCTGTTGACTTTCTCTGCTACTTTCAGTCCTGCAGCTATCACTTCAGCCAGACACTACTGCGGTCATGATCTCTGTTTACATGACTGTGATAACTGCCTCCTCCCCTTTGTCTTCTTTCTCCTAATCTTCTATTTTTGTCTTCATATCTGTGTGTGTGTGAAATGTAATATCTATATGCAAGAGTACATGGAATGGATGCTTTTAGAGATTTCCTGACTCACCTATAGTAACTGGCGCATCTGTCCCCGGGTGAACGTTAGTTGCTGACAACTGGTAGCCGTTTTTCTCTGCCAAACTCAGCTGTGACACCTGGGTGGTCAGTCTTGCTGTACCATTGGCTCCCACCTTCAGGAGCTGTGCAGACCCACCCCAATTACCAGAATTGGGACAAAAATGATCCCTCCTTTGCCTCCAGTGGGGCTGCCCATGATACAATGTGACTTCTGGTATTCCCTGTAGGATCAGAACCTGTTCTCCACAGGCTACATCTCTGCTTGGCTTTCTCCACTCCCAGCGCACTCTGCTTCCCTCACTCCCTTTCTCCTCTTTTCCTGAGACAGATCACTTCCTGGGTAAATCACCCGAACCCTCATCTGAGATTCTGCTTCGATTAAGCTGAACCTAAGGCAGGACATAAAAAAAGCAATGCTTTATCTTATCAAATTATCATGAGCACACAAGAAAAATTATCCACAACTTAAAAATGAAGGTGTTATGGTTTGTCTAGATGTCCCCAAAACCCTCATGCATCATAGGGTGTTTTTTTTTTTTAATTTTTTTGAGGTGTCTGGATCTAGCGTGTGATTGGTTTTGTAGTGCAGTGCTAGAACTAAGAGCGCTGGATTAAGCATGGATGATTGATGGATCAGTCCCCTGACTGGACGGCTACCACTCTAATGCTGGTAGATTGGATGCAGTGTAAGAGAAGAAAGAGGCTTCTCTCACGCTCCCTGTTGTCCCTTTTGCTGTTTTCTGCTGCCATGAACTGGTACCTGTCTGCCACACTAGCCTGCCTTGGAGCCAGCGGACTATGGACTGAAACCTCTACAAACTGTAAGCTAAGTAAACCTTTCCCTCTTGAACTTTGAGTGTCAGGTATTTTGTCCTAACAGTTAGAGAAAAATAACTAAGATAAAGGCAACATGCTCTCCAAATATCACATTTGACAGGCTTACCCAGTGACTGTTTACTTATCTACAGAATTGGTCCTTACACTTCAGTGTTCATCTTGATTATGAGCTGAAATTGTCCTATTGAAAACTACTGTACTTTTAAAAAAAGTAACCAGACTAGAAAAAACTGTAAAATTTAAACAAAAATTTTTATTATACTAGGGAGGGAGGAAATAGAATGCGGAAAGGGACATAAATTGGTTTCCTCTGAGTATACTTTACTGCAGTTTTCAGAATTTTGAAGTCATCTATATGTCTTATACAAGTTCTAAAAATTAAATTTATTTTTAACTGATGTAGAAAACATAAATGCTATATGTATTAATAGGGCAGCATATAGTATTTTGATTCATATATAGTTTTTGTAATGTTTATATCAGGTCAAACATCTGTGTTCTCAAACATTCATCATTTTCCTATGATGTAAAAATATTCAAAATATCTTCCAGCTTTTTGAAGTTGGCATTACATTATTCCTCTCTTAGCTTAATACCCATTTGACCAACCTTCCTGATCTCTCCCTGTCTCACACTCTCCCCAACTTGTGATAAATCCTGTTCTGCTCTCAACTTCTGTGGGGTCAACTTTTTAAAGTTCTACGTATGAGTAAAATCTGTGGTAATTGTCTCTGGCTTATTTCACTTAACATAACGATCTCCAGTCCCACCCATTTTGTCACAAATGAGAGCAATTCTTGTTATGGCTGAATAGTATTCCACGTTTAATGTACATTTTCTTTATCTATTCATTAGTTAATGAACATGTTGGTTGTTTCCAATTCTTAGCCATTGTGAAAGTGTTGCAACAAACACAGGAATTCAGCTGTGTCTTTGACATATTGATTTCATCTCCTTTGGATCTATACCCAGTAGTGGGAGAGCTGGGTCATCTTATGGTAGTTTCATTTTTAGTTTTTTTGAGGAAACCCTATACTGTTCTCCAAAATGGTTGTGCCAATTTGCATTCCCAACACCAGTGTGCAAGGATTGCCATGTTTCCACATTCTTGCCAACTTTGTTATTTTTATATACCTTTATAATTTAAAACATTAAATAAAAAAATATAAATTAAGAAAAAGTCAAATGAATCTAATGCCATAACAGGTCAGAGGCATTACCACACCACAAATAACTATTCTAAATATCTTTAGAATAGTAATTTGATTATAATTCCTAGAGATATACTCTATGGGAAACTACAGAACAGGAAAACAAAGCTTTCTTTAACAGTGATAAGATTTATAAGGAAAATAAGAGATGTATAGCAGAAAAGAATAGTCTTAAAGTGTTTGAGGGAGGCAAGGCAATCAACTGCAATTTATGGACTACATTTGGCCCCTAATTCAAACAAATAAATTGGAAAAAAGTGTTGTAAGACAATTAGGGAAAATCTGGTGTTAAGGAAGCATTGTTAGTTTTTTTTTTTTTCAGGCTTAAATTGTTTTGAATTTAAGCACCGATTTTACAGCCTGTCGTCTAAAAATAGACTATATTTAAAACTTAATTTTTTAAACTTTAGATTATTAGTATAAGATTTTACATGCACTTTGGGAGAGACCGTCAGAAATGGTTTCTTTCCAGTAAATGTGTCCTTTTCCACCTCTTCAGACTTTTCACCACAGGTGTGTGAGGTGAGCACTATTGTCTGGACCTTGCTGTTCTCTTGAATCATTTTGGATGATGATTCATCTTCTCTAGTTATGGGGCAACTCAGGACATAAAGCCAAAGGCCTGATCAGAAATTTTGAAGGAGAAATTTTGTAGATGGCATCTTTCTTATCCAATCCTGACCATCCTGCCGCTGTAAGATCAAGGATAGCTTGGTTCCTCTCCTCCATCGTCAGCCATGACACATCTGTATCTGTCCGGACTGTGTGCACCACTTCTGAACTCTTAAGGTGTGAACTTTTTGTTATGATTAATTTTTGTTTTAAAACTAATTGTTAGGATTCAGCTACATAAGTGTAAATACTTAAAGACTAAATGGTGTTTGCATTTGCTTCAGAATAATTCTGGGGGAAGGGAAATACGAAGTAGATGCCAAGAGATTCCATTGCATACTTGAGTTTTTATATCTGATGTTTTCTAGTCTGAAAAATAAATTTACAGAGGGCAGATGGAGAGACATAATTCTCATTGAATCATGCCTTAGAAAGTTACCATTCCCTAGATGTACTTTATTCTTGTAAGATACAAGAGAATGATAAAGACTTTGCTCTATCACAATTCAGAGGTTCATTGGGGATTTTAAAATATGTCCTAAAACATTTTTCCATCAATCTGTCTTGTTTTTCGTGCTATTATTTCCTCCTAATTTGACCAACTCAATGCCTACTCTATTTTATTACCTACTTTTTTTTATTGCTTTTCATAGTAGAAGAACAGAACAAAACACATTAAGACCTCCCTAAGTGCAGATGCTTAAAACAAAAATAAAAACATAAAGTAGAATGGAGAGGCACTATTGATTAAAATCCTTTAAGTCAACAATGAGAACTTATTAGCTCATGGTCTCATTAGGTAAGTGGTGATTTTTTTAAGAGAATAAATTAAAATAGAAATACATGCATATATGTAGAATTTAAAGATACAAAAATTTGCTACAAGTATCCAATAGCATTGATGCTAAGAGTTTATTGAGAATTCCCTAGAGATATTCTAAATACATTGGCAGAAAATAGTCTATACCACAAATGTAAATATAATAAATACAGTTTTTGAATACTCTCTAATTTTCCCTGGTACTGTGATTTTTAGGACTGCTTTTTACTTCTGGATTATTGTTTCTACAGTAGCACAGAAAAATAATTCTGAAACAATATTTGCCTCCTTTTGTTTTTTTCTTTGGGTTTAAAAAGTTATTTCTTGGTTTCAACAACTTAAGCAATTTCATTTTTTTTTTCAGGTGAACACTCACAAGAGTGCATAAATAAGAATTTAAACTTCCATATGCATAAAATCTGTTGGATTTCAGCAAACATTCTTCCCTGAGTTCTACCAGTCTTGAAAACTTAACGTTAGATAGAAGTACAACTAGACAATATTGTTATGGTCTCCAATATTCCTGCTTTCAGAACTGTGATTTTTTTTTTAAAATAAAGCTCAAAACCATGTTTTTGCTTTACTTTTTGGTTTTGTTTTAGGCTTGCTGTGTTGTTCAGGCTGGCTTTGAACTCATTATGTATCCTAGGCTGGCCTCAAAGTTGTTACAGTCCTCCTGCCTCAGCCTCTGGACTGCTAGGATTACAAGCGTCAGCAGACCTGGCCTGAATAAGGGATTTTTGATGAGAAGTTACAGTGAATTAGCAATAGTGTATTAGATGAACCACTGGGAGATGGGGAAGATGCAACAAGATGAGAAAGGGACAGTGGAGACCTCGGAATGGGAAGGAGGAAACAGGAAGGTGTACTTCCTTGCAAACCTTACAAATTTGCGTTATTTGTAGGATGGATCTTGAGACCATAATACTAAGAGAATTAAGTCCTCCTAGCTCTCTTCACATCGTGCATTGGAGCCTCACTGCTTATTCTTACAGCCTCTGAAGGAGGTTCTTTTTCTGCAGCTGCAGCAACTCCCTGCAGAGTTGCTTGGAGAGTTTTCAGATATTTGAGTTTTAGCGTTGGCCAGTTTAAGTTCACAGCACCTGCATGGTATGATAGTTCTACACCGAACGACTACATGTGCAATTAGACTAGTTATCATAAGGCATACACTAAAACTGTTAAGAAAGCTTTTACATGAAGTACACTTTGAGGTATGAAAGAAGATATAAAAATGTAGTAACAGTCCTCCAGTCTGATCCCTTTCTGTGATCCTCTTTCTGTTTTTATTCTCCTTTTCTAATACTCCCTTTCTTTCTTTTCACAACAGTTCAAGTAGGCCCCAAGACGCAGCTGCTCAGTCCTCAAGGGCAGGTCAGATATGAATTTTTGGGACAAGACCGGTTATATTTACAATACATTAAACTCCTCCAAAATGTCATGGACTAAGCAGTCACCCAGTTAAATATGTTATAAAAATGTATCATTCTAAATATAGAAGCCCATAATTCCACAGAAAATCCAACATAAATAAAATTGCTAAATTCAATAAATTTCTCTATAGTTTTTGACTATTTTATCATTAAATTGGTGAAAGTACAGTTGAGCCAAATGCTTTTCTTCAAAAGCCCAGTGCCCACTCTCTACAAATTGAAAATTTTCCTACATTATCTCATTCTGCAATTTCCAAAGATTATATAGTCTTGCAAATTGTAAATATGTTTCTTCAATAATTTTCTACCCACTTTGGGAATCCTAAATAATTTGATCTGCTAGAGATCACTTTCAAGGGGCTTTGTTTCAAAATTTAAGAAAATAGAGAAATGGTAATAAAACATCACAAGGTTCTCACTGGATTCTGGAAAGACTTCCTGTTAAGAGCACACTCTGGACTCAGCATTTTTGTCCTGCTGGGAAGTATCCCACTGTGATGCTTTATGACGGTTACACCATACATTCTTTCACTTTCCATGCCTTCTGTCTAGTGTACTGTCCTCGTTCTCCAGAGGGACAGAACCAGTAGAACCTGTGTGTAGTAATGAGAGGGACTTTGTTTGAATAGTTTACATGGCCCAAGGCTGGACCTCTCTGCAGGTTAGGGAGCTAGGGAAACCAGTTGCTGTTATTTTAGAGAAGCTGCCTGCCTCAAAATAATGAACAACTATTTCTAAGATGACAATATGTAATTTATCAACTAGTGATTTCTGACTATTGTTTTGAAATTCTGCATTATTTCTACCCTATTTCCTGTTTGCTTTTTTTTTTTCTCTTTAAATAAAATTTAAAAAATAATAAGAGGAACCAGTGACACAGCCCAGTCCAAGGCTGAGTTTTGGAGGCCACCTGGAAAGCAGCTGGTAAAGTCTGGATTTAGAGGCTGAAGAACTTGGAATCTATTTTTATTATCAAGGGTGATGATGGGAAAACAAGAAATCCAGTGCTCAGGGAAAGTACCCCCTTCTTCCACTTTTTGATCTTTTCCTGCCCCCAGCCTATTGGATGGTGTGAACTACAGTCGTGTGGCTCTTCCTTACTCAGTTTTTTTATTAGTACTTGTTTGTCAGTATATAATGATTACATTTGTTGTGGGGAGTTGTTATGCATACATAACACATCTTAATTCTTTTTCTTAATCTCCTTCTCTGCTCCTCTCTCTTCCTCCTATTTACCTCTCGTGGTCTTTTTGCTTTTTGCAAAAGTTTCCATCTCCTTGTTTACTATTGTCTATCTTTTATTTTGCTGTTTATTTGTCCTTTGGGTTTCTCACCTAAGAAAAACCACCTAATATTTGTGTGTCTGATTATTTCATTTAAACTTCCAGTCCCAAGGTGCATCCATTTCCCTACATATGAATCAAATTTTTCAGCCGATGCATATGCTAGTATTCTTTGGAAATACCCTCATGGACATACCCACAAGGGTATTTTACCACTTCTTAGACATCTCTCAATCCAGTAAAGTTGAGAAACAAGATAAACCATCACAGATACTGTTAGGATGTCAGTGACAAGTCTGTTATCTTTCTGTAATGTATGGCGGTGTCTCGTGGGACATGGTATTGCCTACAGATGATTGCCGAGTTTCTCCAGTGCTAATACGTTGTTTTATGGGTGGTCAATCTCAGATCTGCATTTTCAGTGATTCCAGAGGCTCACCAGTAGGAATATGTGATATGCGCTTCAGAGAAAACCCATACTATTTTTATTAAGATAAAGCTGCATTAAAATAGGCTGTAATGCTGCCTTCAAAGGGAGGATGACACAGAAAAGAAGGTATAAAGAAGATATGGAAGAGAAGTTGGAGTTAAACATGTCTCTGCGAAAGAGAATGGCAACTATGCTGGACTCAGTTGTGCACACCTATAAGCGCAGCACTCAGGAGGCTGAGGCAGGAGGAGTGCTGTGAGTTTGAGACCAGCCTGCACTACAAAGTAAATTCAAGGCCAATCTAAACTGAATTGCATAGTGAAATCCTGTCTTGAGAAGAGAAGAGAAGAGAAGAGGAGAGGAGAGGAGAGGAGAGGAGAGGAGAGGAGAGGAGAGGAGAGGAGAGGAGAGGAGAGGAGAGTGTAGCTCTACTTACTTGATGTGGTGGAGGAAAGCGTAGGAGGTGGAAAAGCTGAGGCCAAGTGGTCCCATGTATTTATATGATTCTCAGGATATTTTTATTTCATTGCCAGCGGTCGGAGTAATCATTTAACTTTGGCCAAATGATTTATTTTTCCTAGCCTCAATTATTCAGCATGTGAAGTAGGAATAATGCCACTTGTTGGAGTGATTGTGAATATTTTAAGATAATAAATGGGGGTAGTGGTAGAGGTTGGTGGTTCAGTGCTTGACTAGCAGATATAAGACCTTAGGTGTCATCCTGAGTGCTGCAAAACAACAGGTTTTTCAAAAATAATTGAAAGGGGGCAGAGAATGAGTTCTACTCAAGAATATTTAGTTATGTCGCTCTTTGTTTAACTGTTTTGTTAAATTTCTACAGAGAGTGACTGACTTGAGCGTCTTGGAGGTAACCACCAAAAACTTATCAACTATGCTGTACCTGCTTTAAATGAAGCTCTTCTTACGAAGAAACAATTACTCTATTAATGTGGGTTTTTTTTTTAACCAATCCTCTAGTTATTGGTTGATGGCTTGTTGCCTGGAAAATGGAGACAGGGATTGTTTAAAGCACATATTATGACTTGATAGTAGATTTGGGAAGATAATTTACTTGCCAGATGATAGCCAATGTATTTTAAGTATTTAACACAAATTTAGGTGACAGTATACTTTTAAGTGCTTAGTCATGATGACCTAATCATTATGTTTCACTGAGGCATCGTGGAATATTCAATAATGTCCCCAACAATTGCTATCTTTTCCTATTGATAGCAAATCTCAGTGAAGACAAAGTAGGCCATCACTTCCGAAAGCAAGACTCCAACTTCAGCTTGAAATGTTTCCACTGTTACTATTTTGTTGGGATTTAAGGAAAGGCAGTGGAGATCACAAGATAAGTTTAATCATCATCATCATTTTATGTTTATCTTAGTCATAGGCGTGGAAGTAATAAACTTGTCAAACATTATTGGTTAACCTGCTTGTGCAATTGCTTCTGTGATTATGAAAAGTCAAGAGTGTGGAAATTATCCAGGCAAAGAAATATTCATCAGAGACCCGGTGTATCTCTGCATCATATTATCAATTTCAGCAACCAATTAGTTTTCCATTTTCTGAGCCTACATTTCAATACTTTCCTCATTAACCCTCAACTATGGTTTGAGAACAAACTGCTCCAGGCAGAACCAAATTAAGGTCAAGTTTGTGTTTCACAACTGATTATGAAGTTATCTAGAAGTATAAACTGTCAAAAATAGAGCATGAATAGTATTTATAAGCATATGTCTTGGATTTAGCCAAGTATAGATTGTTCTGGAGAAATTAAATGACAGCAGTGCTAATGTTCTGTACTGGAATGTTGTGATTTTGATATCGAGACCATATAAATAAACCACAAGACAGACATCCTGAAAAATATTCAGTTTTGTTATTGTCTGCTTCATGAAACTGGGGTCAGTGGTAGGAAGTGGAGGACAGAGTATAACCCAAGTCTAAGAAGTAAAAATAAACTTGAAAAGAGACAAGATATTTTAATAGGATAAGGCAGATGTTAGGAACCATTTCCCTTAGTATGGCTGTGGGCAGTCTGGATAAAAGTCAACAGCAGATGCATTAATAAATAATTTTGAACTGTTCCCTTAATATTGGGAAAGCTATCAATATTGTTATAAGATCTTCTTTCAGGACTTATACTATGATGCATTCCTGAAGTAGGATCAAAAATTTAAAATTTAAAATTTTCAGGAAGATAGGTACTCAGAATTTTTCTAAAGCATTTTCATTTATTTCACAATTGGAGTAGATACGCATTTAAGTTTTTAAAGAGTATCCTGATAATGGACCAGATAGGAAGGAAGCATAAAATGACATGCTGTAGATCATCAGCACTATCTAAATTGTGTTGTCCATTAGGGTTCATAGACATGGACACATGGAACCACTGACCACTTACAATGACCTTGAGGAACTGACATGCAACTTAATTGAAATTTTAAAATGTACTCAATTTAGATCTTCAGTTATTTCCAAAGCCCATATGCAGGCCCAATGCCGTACTGGTGCTCTTGGAGTAGCTTAACATCTTTCCTATCTCTAGTCTTGTACCATGCAAGGCTTGTCTCAAAAGAATGGTCAGTTATAATTAAATTTTTAAAAGTTTAAAAAATATAAATCACAAAAAAGTATGCAGTTCTAAGTGTACAGTTCAATGTGTTATCACAATAGGAGCACAACCTAAATGATCAGGTAAAAATGTAACTTTAATCACACCCCAGAAGTCTCCCCATTTATAAATTTTTTCTCATCCCTTCTCCCTCCCTTGACTCCAAAGATAACATTATTTTTACTTTTAATACCACAAATTAGCTCTGTTTGGTGTAAACAGAGATAGTAGTAGGAGTGCCTTCCTGTGTTTCTGGTTTCTTGCCTCAGTGTTGTGGTTGTGGGACTCATGCAGGCTGTGAAGTGTTATCTGGAGTTCATTCATTTTCATGGCTGTATACTAGCTTAACAAGTGAGTATTCACAACCTACTCTTCATGGATATTCTGATTGTTTCAAGTTTTAGGCCATTATAAATAACACTGATTTGAATACTAAAACTTGGTGCACATTCTGTCTCCTATCTATCCTTAGTATGGAGTTATGGGGTAACAGAATACATGCTTATCTTGCCAGTTTTCCAAAGCAGTTATGTCAGTTTATACTTCTGTAAGTAGTGCAAGAGAGTTTTACATTTCACATCTTCACCAATATTTGATATTTATATACTTATTTATTCTGGAAGTATTCAGTGATGTATCATTATAAATGTATTTACATTTTTTGATGAATGGACTTCACATTTTTGTACATTAGAAATTTGTTCTCTTTTGGGATGCCTGCTCAAATCTTTTAAATAGAAGATTTTCTTTTCTCATCAGTTTTATTTTTTTAATTAATTATTGTCTTTTTGAGATAGGGTCTCACTATGCGTTTCAGGCTGGCCTTGGGCTCACTTTGTAGCCCAGGCTGGTCTCGAACTTGCAATGATCTGCCCACTTCAGCCTCGTGAGTGCTGGGATTACAGGAGTGGGCTACTACAACCAGCTCATCTTTTTTTAAAATGGTACTAGAAATTGAACCCAGGAGTTTCACATTGAGCTGTGTCCTTAGCCCATTCTTTTTTAATTTTTTATTTTGAGACAGTCTTGCTAAATCACGAAGTTGCTCAGGCTGAATTTGTAGTCCTCCTGCCTCTGACTCCCAAAGTATTAAGCACACACATGTATACCACCACACCTAGCTGGAAGGTGTTTATTCTAAAGTAATCCATTTTATTATTGTTTCTCTTCATGACCAAGGCTGTTCTAGAGCTGTTTAGTATTTTCATTCTTGTTGACTTTGAAGATACTTTACCAGATGTTCTTTCAGAAATGTTATTGTGCCTTTCAGTTTATCTTTATAGCCAACCCAAAATACATTTTGAATATAATATGAAGCAAGGGCAAGGATTCTCTTATTTTGCATGATTATCCAATTGTCTCACTAACATTTATTGGAAAGCCTTCAACACTGTTCCAAACAGCCACTGAAGTCTGGGGGGGAGGGGTGACAAACTTCATGTTTTGGGACGTGGCTGTTTTTAGCTCTGAGGTTCTGTGTAAATGATGCACACATACAAACATGGGTCTACTTCTGAATTATCTTTTCAAATTGGGACAATGAACCCACTGTCTTAATTATTTTACCTTGGTAAGTATTGTTATCCTGCAAAGAAAATCATCTTACCTTATTCATATCCAAGAGTGTCTTGACTAATTTTGGAAGTGTTCATTTTCATTTTTAGAATAGGTTCATTTAGTACAAAAAAAAATACCAAGATGGAGGTTACACTGATTCTATAGGTTAGTTTGAGGAAAAACTGTTTATGTAATACTAAATCTCTAACCCATGCTTTACCTAGATCTTCTTTAATTTCCTAAATAATGTTTGTTATTTCATGTGGTTTTGTACATTTTATTTCCTAAATCTTGAATCTGTAGACCTCTTGAAAACTAGGTTTTATCTTTTAATATTACAAGAAACATTAAATTTTTCTAACATTAATTTCTAATGTTATTTTAATAATTGTGCTTGGCACATAGATTTACTCTTTAACCTTGTATTAAGGAACTTGCTGAACTGATTAATCCAAAAGTTTATACAAGCAAATTAAACATTCATATATTAAGTATTTTGGATTTTTTTACATAAACAGGTGGTTGGTTACAGGCTATCATTTGCCAACTCCATCTTTTGTCCATGTTCTTTTTCTGAGAGTCTTATGTCAGTCTGTATGGTGTGTGCCTCATACACAGTGAAAGCAGCAGGCAGTCCAAATTGCTGCTTTTGGGCACAGTGTGAGACTTGGGCTTTTTAAAGCTCCTTTCCTGGATATTTTATAAATCAAGGCATCGGTGCCAAATCCATTTTCAGCATTCCTCTTTCCAAGTTTCCATCTGGTATTATTTTCCTTCAGTCTGAAGAATTTTCTTAAACGTATCTTGCTGTGCAAATATTCAAGGAAAACTTCTCTTGGCATTTATGTAAAGGTATTGATTTCGAGTGATATTCATTGGATATTGTGAATATACACTAGGGGTTTTTTGTTGTTCTTTTTGCACTTTTTAGACGTCATTCAGCTGTCTTCTTGCTTTGCATATTTTTTGATGACTACTGCCTTTCTTTATAAAAGGATCATAACCTTTTTCTGTGCTCTAGTAAACATTTTAGTTCTTGCCAGTGATAGGTCTTTGTCAGAGCAACTCAATTTTGTCACAAAAGTGTGAAAACAAAGACAATATGCAAACCCTACAAGCATGGCTGTGTTCCAATAAAACTGTTTACTTAAGGAAAAACAGGTGAAAGGATAGTTTGTTGACCTAATATATCTTTTTTCAAGTCATTTTCAATCGTTTCTTTATCACTAAGTAACTTGATTCTGATGTGCGCTGGCTGAACCACGGTGTTTGGTTGAAGTCTGGCACTTCCATTTCACACTTCATTACGGTCCTGTTTATCCGGACATCCCTTCAAGCTCCTGGTTTGAAAATTCCCACTTTCCACAGTTTCTGGATCTGTTTGTATCGATTGCATTTTCTCCTGGGTGTGAGTTCCATTTTCTTTCTTCTTTGGATGTTTGGTAATTTTTGATCAGTTGCTGGATATTGTGAATTTTTTTCAATTTTACTGGAGCCGGGGATTTAGCTCAGCAGCACAAGCACCTGCCTGGCAAGCGCAAGGTCATGAGCTTGACCCCCCCCAATACCAACAATAATAACACTAATTTTATTGATACTTTTGATATGATATTCCTCATTGGCAATTTGCACCTGTACTCGTGTTTTCCTCATTCTCCCCCTTTCCCCTTCAATACTCTCCCCTTACTTACAAAAGCATGGTTTCCATTTTTCCCTTCTATTTTCTTTAGCTTTCCTTTTCCCTTCATTTTCCTCCTTCCCCGACCGTGGTTTTCCTTCCCATTTGAACCTTTTCTCCCCATTTCCCAATGTCTATTATACACTTTGGTCTTTATTTACACTTTGAACTTCTCACACCAGATAAATCATGGGGTATTTACATGTATCTCTGGTTTATTTCACTGGAAAGTATGATCTCAAGGTGCACCCATTTGCCCAGAAATGTCTCTTCATCCTTCCTTGTGACTGAATGGTATTCCATTTTATTTAAAAACCGTATCTTCTTTATTCATTCATCCATTACTGGGCATTTGTTATGTTTTCAAGATTTAGCTATTACAAATTGTGCTGCTATAAGTGTCAATATATTGCTGTGGCATGATGCTCTTAACTCTTTCAGGAAGATATCAAGAAAGCAACTAGCTGGGTCAAATTGAACATTTAGCTTTAATTTTTTGAGGAATCTCCATACTGATTACCACATCGTTGTACCAATTTACACTCCCAGCAACAGTAGAGAAGAGTTCCTTTTCCCCTACAGCCTTCCCAGCACTATTGGTTATTATTGGTTCATAAGAATTTTGCTTTCTTAAATGCTGTGTCCATTCCTTCAAAAGGTGTCATATTTTGTTCTTTATGAAGTTAAATTACTTTAATCAGAAATTGATCCTTTTAGAGCTTGCTTTTAATCTTTGCTGGGCTGGAGTGTAAAAGATTAGCCTTTAGTCTGGGATTAGTTTAGCTCAACTAGTTAGCCATGGGGATTTCAAAGAGAAGCATAAGATATGACCAAGGATAAAAGGGTAGATGAATCAGTTTGGGAAGTCAGTGTAAAAACTGAGTGAGCAGGAATTAGGTGAAAGCCTGGAGGAGAAAGCAGAGTAAGAACGGCATGCTCTGCTGAGAAGACCCAGACATTATACATGCATGATGTCTGAGTGCTAAAAAAAAAAGCAATATAAGATCGAACAGAAATGGAGGACAGAAAAGCAAAAATAGAAGATATAAGGCTTGTAAAATAAACTGACTAGACAGGTACAGTATTTGCTAAGAATAAGTTTCCCAACTCTTCAGATTTTTACACAGAGGCTTTAACAAAGCTGACCTCATTTTAATTTTTTAAGAATCATGTGTGGAGTGCAAAAAACATTGAGCAGCCCATTTGAAACCCCTCCTGTCTCTCAAGAGCTATTCCTATTCCCCATTCCCTATTCCTATTCTCCAATAAAGTTGCCTACTCTTAACCTTCCCCTACCAAAAATAGAAATTTTATAATTTATTGTCCTTATTAATATGTGCTTAATCCTTCTGCTTTTTTTCTACTTGTTAATTTCTCCACTGGAGAGCATGAATTTTGGAGTTCTGAAGATTTAACATTTCAGTTAGCATAACAGTTCATTCTACAGAATGTCGAGCAAGTTCTTAACCTGATTTTTTATTTTCTTTATTCATAAAGGGGTGCACTCAGAGAGCTAGTGTGAGTTAAAAAGATAAATATGTGTCAGTGGATAGCACGATGTAGAATACTCACATTTGTCTCCTTGGATAAAAGCTTTAAGAACAAATTTCTTTACTAGCCCAGATGTCCTTGACTCTGGCCTCACAGAAAAACCCCATGAGGAACTACAAAAGATGTTGATGCCTACATAACTCAATTGGTCTGGGACGAGGCCTGAACATGGTATCATTTTTTAAAAGCTCTGCAAGTGATTTTAACATGAATGCAAGGTTCTGCTGATCGAGCCAAGGAAAGCCAAGTTTTTATGTCTCTGAAATCAAGGACTCTGTGTGTGTGTGTGTGTGTGTGTGTGTGTGTGTGTGTGTGTGTCTAGGTCTGGCATACAAAACATAACATGGAAACACATCCATTAAGAGAAAAACAACTGCAGGCCATAACAGACAGTGACAAGAGCTGGCAATACACTTGGCTGACTTCTAGATTCTATTTTTAAATGTTCAATCCACACTGGTTATATAACAGTGTTATATCCACACTGGTTTTACGTAACTAAACCTTTTGAATTTCTGAAACTCAGATTGTTGATTTTATAACAAGTCTGATGTTCATTTCTTTGAAAATTATTTCTACTGCAATTCCTTTTCATATGAGAAAGCTACAGGTTTTTTTTTTTTAAAACAAGGTAGTTTTTTAAAAATCCCCATTCATTGAGATTAATTTACCTCGAAAACAGGACTCTTTCCAACAATATAGTGAAACAAAATAAGGTCAATGATTTTTATATAACATTATATGGAAGAATGTATATTTTAGAAAAATTCATTGGCCAAGATTTCTTATTCCTTCAGATGATATTACTAGTAAGTTTCTTATATAGTGTAAATAACTTTTTTTTTTACCTTAGGAATTGTTTTGTAAATCCAAACTCAGTAGAGAAAAACAAGTGGTGAAACAGCAATTCTATGAGAAAAGACACTTCGTGTAAACTTAAGGTGTCATTCCCTCCGAAATAGCCATTGACGAAGTGTTCTTCAGTCAGGCATAGTGACACATGCATGTGACCCCAGACTCTCAGAGGCAGAGGCAGGAGGACTGCAAGTTTGAGCCCAATGAAGGCAACTTAGTAAGACTCTATCTCAAAATAAAAAATAAAAAGGTAGATAGTGCTGGGGGGTATAGCCCAGTGCGAATGCCCTGAGTTCATTCCCCAGTAATTTTCATAGAGTATGCAATATGAACTATACATCTGGAACAAAGTATGTAAGATAGGATGGTGACTTCCAGTAACCACATGGATTATGCCAACTTTTTAGAAACTGTGCTGACACTTGGTAAGTATCTGATGCACACTTAGAGGAGAGCATTGCTGAGGGATTACATATATGAAAAGGTAACTACTTTTATAGTTACACTGTTATGAAAAGAACAGAACTGAATGAGAAAGAAACATAATGGGCTGCAGCTGGACTTACTCTTGAACTATTTCTGTTCTTCCTAGATGTAAGTTAACGAACTGTTGGAACCTGTCACAAAAATCCCCAATACCTCCACACATCCTAACGAATCATTCTTTCTACATCCCAAGGTTCCTATTGGCACCGTAAGGGATGGGAACAAAAGCTTGGGATCTCTAGCCCAGGTAAATGTCATGAGTTAGAGTTGCACAGGCAACTACAGGACAGGTTAAAGGCCTTGCAAGACCATGTTGCATACATGTCTTTGTGTGTCATTCTGGAGAAAGTTCTACTTTCTTCCATGTGTCAACAAATATCTTGCAAAGGGACAGACTCAGATTTCCAGCTTTAGGTTTGGTGTGCAGTGAAGCCTAAGGTGCTCTTTAGGCAGCAATGGGCAACTTCATTTAAACTGGTTACCCTGGACTGAACGAAAGAGACAGAGCAACAGTACCCTACTCAGCCTTCAGTGAGACCTCAAACTATTTTCAAGTGGAAGGAGGCACACAGGGTAGGAACATGGGAGAAAGAAAAGGCCTAATATGTCAAAGAAAGCAGCAGTTAAGTGACAGAGACATGGGCTCAGTGGCATAGCACTTGTCTGGCATGCACAAGGTCCTGGGTTCGATCCCCAGTACCACAAAACAGAAAACAAGAAACCGAGATGTGTAAGGACCAGATCACTTTAAAGTATTATATTATTTTGCTGGGTGTGGTAGTGGTTACCTATAATCCCAGCATTTAGGAGGCTGAGGCAGGAAGATCACCACGAGTCGGAGGCCAGCCTGAACTACATGAGATCCTGTTGTAAACAAAGGCATAAATAAATCAACAAGAAAGAGAAAGAGAAAAGAAAAAAAAGTACTACATTACTTTAAAAGTTCAGTTACCTAGGTTTTCGAATGAAGCTTCTTATTTGGATGCCAAGTACATTAAATTAAGCAAATAATTAGTATTACTTTATTTTTAATCTAAAAGGAAGTTTTAACTTCAAGTCTTCGGCATTGGCATCACGTTATGATGGGAACAGTCCCAGTATTTCTAGATAACCAGAATTTAACCTTCATAAATATTGTACTGCCACATAAAATCTTGAAATAGTTGATATTTATAGACAAAACCGTCTGGGTCTTACTGCCTTTATGGAGGTTCCTGGGAGTATCTTAGCTCAATAGTAATCCATCAAGTATTAAACGACTTTACAACTTCAATAAATTGAAACTGATATATTGCAATTATAAATCGCCATCTCATCAGTGGATAACTGAACACAGAGTAACTGAGAAAAACACTATTAAGATAAGAGGAAACCCAAAAAAAGTATGATAAAAATTCTTATTCATTAGTTTATGAGGAAAACAAACCTTGATTAATTCAATGAAGAATTTCGAGTTTTTAATGTGATCTATTTTCCTAATCTTCCTGGGGACTGGAAACAGATCAGGAGGGGGAGGCAGTGGAATGAACATGAGGAGTTGTTTTTTAACCACGGTCACAAAGGCTTGGGAAAAAGATAAACCTCAAATCACCAAAGAACATTATTTCCTTAAAATGTTTTCAAAATAAATGAGAACAATCTTCAGAACAATGTACAAGCATGGATAAGTTAAAACCTTCAGGAAGGAGGATATTTGGTAAAACTCCTGGATACTACACAATCAAGGCCCATGAGAACTGACCTGTTTCCAGTTTCCTGGCAACAAAACAACATGGGATGGCAGGATCTGGCACTTTAATGTTTTATCTGAAACTAAATTGTAGAAAGAACTTTGCAAAACATATGACCAAACAAAAAAATCCCAGATATACAACTCGACAAATATGGTACTGATGTTTAATGTTTTGAGGATTAAGGAACAAAACAAAAAAGATTTGCTTAAGTTTACTTGCTCTGAATTTTTCAAAGAGTTAAAAATTTACTATCACATTTACTGATTTAGAACCACATTTATTGATTTAGAACCATCAGATTTTACTTCTGGAAAATCTAATACCATTCAAAAAGTTATATTAGCACAAAAATTACTTCCTAACATTTCATTTTAAAAAAAACTTTTCTGCAGCCAAAGTTTCCGAGTTTTGAATTACAGTACTGCAAGGCACATACAGAACTCACCTTCTTCAAAATACACAGAAGATATACTCCCTGAAATAGAATTTTAAAATCCTTTAACAATTAGGAATACTACAAAGTTAGCAATTTTTAGGTAAAAACATTGCTCCTACAAGATCATGCACCTTTCTTAAAGTCAATTCAGCACGTATGTATAAATAATCCTTTTTAAAAACATTTGTACTTGAAATACAGATACAATGATGCTGAAGACAGCACTGAAAAGTACTACAGCTTGATAAAATTCATGTTATTGCCATTTTAAGAGACTGGGTGATCTCTAGTATTTTTAAAGACTTGGATTTAATAATGGGGTAATTATACCAGAAATAAAGGATTTTCTTTTTTTTTTAAAAAAAATCAATATTTCTTTTACCTCTAGGATCAATTATTTCAGAAAGGACACTATAGATATTATACACTTTTTGTTCAGTAAAACTGAACACAGAACATTTAAAGGCATCTATCAAATTTAACACAGCTTAATTAGAGACCGAGTACACTTTTTTCTCCAAACATTTTGGTCAAGCATTTCTAACCATAAATGCAAATGGAATTTTAAGAGGTAGATTTTTTCCCATGATGCATTTTGTTAATAAATGTATTGTTAAGAAAATAAAAACAAGCACTGTGTTTTCTTAAAGTATAAGGGTCTAATGAAAAGAAAAATAAAAAATAGATATGGTATTTGTTACAGTCTGACATTTTAACAGTCATAGCATTGGATGTTTTTGACCAAATGCATTTTGCACTCTTTCAAGTTCAAAATACGAGTCTGCCAACTGTGCTAAATCCTCCTCCACCCCCTCCACCAGTTGGTCCACAGCTTCCTGGTGGGTCATTGTCGTCAAATCCATTGGGCCGAAATGAACAAGAGGCAGATGCAGCTTGCAGGGCCCGGGCTCGAGCATTCAACTCTTGTTCCTAGCATGAAAAATAATTTTATGAAATTAAGGTCCTAAATATGATAGGTATATAGCATACACAATTGTTGCAAAATTTCTTAAGCCTTAATAAGCATCCTTTCAATCTTAGTAACCGTAAAAATGTCAACATCAATCTTTATCAAACATCACTCAAGCAAGTAGAGCAAAATCTATATGTGGCCCAAAGAACCCTAAATGCCATTGTTTCAATATCTCATTTAATAGCCAGGCGTTGTGGTACATGCCTATAATCCCAACGTTTGGGAGGCTGAGGCAGGAGGATTACTGTGAGCTAGAAACCAGCCTGGAATTCTTTTGTACTATATAGAACACAAAATTAGAAAGTTACACAGTAGATTACCCATTCTTTATCAACTCAAATATGGTGGGCACTACATTGCGGTTTTTTTTGCAGCTCTAGCCTACCAGTAGAAGGAGTTAAGAGTAAAACCCCATGCTGGCTTTGCAGTTTACAGTCACCATGGGCTTTTTTTTTTTTTTTTTTTTTGAGATAGGGTTTAGGTATATACTTCAGGTTGCCCTTGAGCTCAATATGTAGTCTAGGTGAGTAAAGGAAAACAGATCTCTGGGGACTGGGAATGAACAGACAGGAAAACTAGAGAGAAGCCAGAGAAACTGAGCACAATGCTGAAAAAACAGTGAAGCAGTCTGGAAGGCTAAGCCTAGCTCAGAGGGGGACCTGTCTCCATTAAATAAGATAAGCCTGGAGAGGCTTGGTGGTCCAGGGAGAAGCAGACAGAGCTGGCAGTGCGAGCCCCAAGGAAAGCCAATGGTGACTGTACACTGTACAGCCAGCATGGGGTTTTAACCCTTCCACACGGTAGGCGAGAGCTGGAAAAAAAACCCAGCACAGTGCCCACATTTGTGTTTACTTGGGAGCCATTTTGGAAAGGGGCTAAGACTGAGCTATGGAATCACTACACTTCATGGTTCCTGGTGTCACCCTACCACAGTGACTGGTTGAGATGGCTACAAAAGACTCGTGGAGAGGGTTCGGTCTAGACACAGGCCCCTGTGAAATTTCAGCTCTGGTTAGGAAGAACATGAGAGCCCCGCATCTGTGGTGAGAAGCCAGGTAATAGGGATGGGGCTGGGCTGGAAGTGCTGGCAGTGAGTCTGGCAGACTAGCTGCTCTCCCTGCGTGGCCGGCTACCCCCAGCTCAGAGCTCAGTGGTCTGTGTGCTTTCTCCATCTACCAGTGTGATCAGGGATATGCCTTGGCGAGGACAGTTGCCAGAGGCTGGGGTACACAGACAAAGGGGCCCTTGGTGGTGGGGAGCACCTCACAAATCCACAGCTATAGAGGTAGGCAGAGAAAACACTGACTTGGGGTGTGCACAGGTGCATGGAAACTGGGAGGGGCTAGCTTGAATACAGGCCTAGGGTGGACACCACTGACCAACTACCCACGGAGGAGACGTGGGACAGGATTCAGTGTTCATACCCAAAAGTGGGAATACAGAAGCAGAATAGGTCTTAGCAGTAACCCAGCAGCTTTCCCTCATATCTTGCAGATTCCAATACCACAGACCTTGAAAAGAAACCACTCATTTGAAAATGCAGAGGAATTTTTTTTGTACTCTTTGTTGGTGCTTTCTTTTTTCTTTTCCTTGTTTTTTCCTCCATTAATCAAATTCTATTGATTTTTCCTACTCCATAATAGGATCCTGTTACTTTTCTCACATTCCTTTTAATTTTCAAAATTTTACTTCTCTCATTTTTCTTAGCTCATCCATCTAAGCTTTATTAATCAGCTATTTAACTGACTCTAGGTTATTATCATTGAACGATTTTCTATCATTAGTGATGGTATAGTTGTTGCATTTAGTAGATATTTATTGTATATTAATACTTGGTTTGTCTTTGTGTCTTTTTTTTTTGGTTCCAAGGATTGAACTCACGACCTCACACCTGTCAGGCAAGTGCTTATGCCACTAAGCTGAATTCCAGGCCCCTGTTGTCTTTGTGTCTATAAGTACAGATTTGTTGGGGCATGGGGAATGTCTTCTGAGACAGGGTATTACTATGTAGCCCAAGCTAGCCTTGAACTCATGGTGATCCTTCTAAATCTCTAGAGTGCTGGGATTATTTTACGAGTGATACAGTGGCAGCTTTTATTGGTTCTTACGGTGTATCAGTAGAGTGATACTTTGGTTTATGAACTGAATTTGTTTTATGATTCTAGGGAAGATAGCCATGGTCATGTCTGTCACCTGATGCAGAGTTTGTGAATGGAAGCAAAATTTTCCCTGGTGATTTTGTTTGAAACCAAATAGTTTACAAACAAAAGTATCCGTGAACTAAGTATTATTGCATCCAATTTTACTTTGACTCCAATATTATTGCTGATTTTGATGTTATTACCAGGATTGCATAGTTATTATTAATTGGTTTTTATTGTATGTCAACATCTGGTTTGTCTTTGTGTCATCAAAAATACTGTGGTTTACTTCTAGAAAACTGGGTGCTGGCACAATTATATATAATCTCTCAGCCTAAATCAGCAGAGGTGACCAGATGTTGGGGCAAAGGCAAAGACCTATAGACAGCCACACCTAGAGCTTATCACTGGAAAGCAGGCAGTAACTACAGAGCTCTCCATACCAGCAACAATGTATTTCTACCACTGTATAGCCAACTCTCAACCATCAGTAAAAACACAACCACCACAGGGAACCTGAGAAACAAGGCAATAAAATGCCTTTGAAAATGGGGGTGGGGGGAATCAAAAGCTAAACATTGAATTACAGTGGTACCTCAATTCAGGAACTTAATTCTTTCCATGATTCTGGTCACAAATCAAATTGGACTGTGCCACCAGGCAGTTTTTAATTAATTTTATTGGTAAAAAGACCAATAAAAGTGATTAGATCCATTTGTGCCCCCAGTGGTACGAGCCGCCCAATGGGACAATACTGCATGTACCAATGGTGTTCAAGTACCCCAGCATGGAGATTCACAAATTACAGACCATCGTCAGCAAGTTAATGATACTGAGGCCATAAAAATAAAACAACGAACAAAAAACCCCAAAGAATTAATGAATCGAAGAGCTGAACCTTTGAAAGAATAAGCAAAAATACAAACTCTTAGTCAACTCTACAAAACAGGTGTAAGGACCCAAATCAATGCAATTAGAAATAAAAAAGCTGAAACCACAGTGGAAAATGTGAAAAAGATTAGTAACTACTTTGAAACCTGTACTTCAGTAAACTGGAGAATCCAAAAGAATGGACAGATTTCTACATAAATTTGAATTACCCAAAATGAATCGAAAAGATTTAAGAACCCTGAATAATCCAACTAATAGACAATAATATTGAAGTATACCCCTTTTTATAGTGGCACAAAGCATTTGGTATGTCAGTGAACAGAGGAATGGATAAAGAAAATGTATCTATACATGATGGAACACTTTCTGCTGTAAATAAGGGTAAAGTTGAGTCACTGTAGGAAGGTGGATGCAACTGGAGTACAATTTTAAATGAAATAAATTAGGTACTTAAGCTTAAATATCAGATAGTGTCCCCCATACAAAACCCAAAGTATAAAGAGCAAAATAAAAGACAAATAATAGGAAACAGGGAGATACGTATTTATCACATGTGAAGAGGACCAAGAGACGGAGGGAGTGGGAATGAGGGAGGGTATGGGATGTGAAGGAATTAAGGTATGTTATGCAGATATACCAGCTCCCTGCGATGATTGTGAACATTATGTACTGCAAACATGCACAACAAAAATTTAAAAACAAAGAATGCTGTGACTTCACCATGCCACGTAGCAAGGCAATACTACTTCATAATTTCTAGCTGTAATTTTATAGTTAACTATTATTTTTCTTCAGAAGACACTCAGTTTTTCATTATGGAGGGAAACTCCAGGCTTATTCTGCCATCTATCTCTCACATTTTGGACATCTTATTTCTCTGCAGCATACAGTGACTACTGTCTGACTCTAAAACAGAAAATGATAAGGAATTACACATTTTGATGGCTAAAATATATCTTCAGTAAGCAATACTTTTTAATAGAATAGCCTAATTAACCAATCCCTGATAGGGCTTTTATGACTTAATTTGCACAATACTTTTTGAAAACATTTTTTTTTTGTTTACTGTCATTTACAACATTAATAATGGCAGAATCCCACATAGTATTTTTTCAGATGTTATATATATATTAATTTAGTCTTCAAAGTATGAAACTATAGGAATTTCAAATGTTTTATTGATAGAAAATAAAAGCTACTATAAGTCAGAAAGAGGAACAACAAAATCTAATTCCTCAATGTTCTTGCTCTGTAACCTGGCATCTTAATGTATTCAAACAGTAAAACTTAAAAGTCTATACTTAAGAAACTATATTTGATTTCAGACAGATGGTATGCAATAAAAACTAAAGAATATGCAAGGTACAGTTTGATAAGTTCTGTGTCCAAATGACACAATTTTTATCTAGACTTTATTACAAAGTGATTTTCTCCTAGAAGCAAAGTTGATGGACACAAAATTAATAATTCATTGCTCTGACATCTATGAAATCTGCATTCCATTTTAAAACACAAAACTTCTCAAGAATGTTTACTTTTTGATTTATTATCTATTCATATGAATATATGGCTGGCAGAGAAAAATGTGTTTTCAACAGACAAGCTCACAGATAAGTGCTGAAAAAACTGACTTCCATTTTATTCTTTCATTATAGATGAAATAATAAATATTATTTATTATTTATTTATTATATTTATTTATTATTTATCTTGCAAATAAATATCAAAATTAAATTATGATTCCATAGCATATGTAATTTATATCATAAATTTATAGCAAGGATTAAAATTAATTCTAACGTCATAGCAGACTACAGATACAATAACAGAATGGAATTATTTTTGCTTTGCATTTAAATCTCTTTTTTTTGCATTTAAATCTCTAATCCAAGTAAAATTATTGACATTAAATTAATCCTCTTGTATATTTCTTTAAGCCATACATTTTATTATACATGTAGGCATAGCAAAAAATTAAAAATTACAAACTACTGCTGGGTATGATGGTGCACACCTGTAATCCCAGCATTTGAGAGCCTAAGGCAGGAGGGTTGCTGAGTTCAAGGCCAGCCCAGGCTAAAAGGGAGACCTTGACTCAAACAACCAAAAAAGAAAACAGTAAGTTAAACTAACATCTTCTCTAAAGAAATGAAGAAAAGAAACCAAACAATACAATCTGGAAAGCTTTCCTCATAGGTGACACAGACCAGGTGAGCTAGTAATCTCCCTAGTGCAACTCTGGTGATTCTTATACAATCTTTTCCTTACTGGATTTTAACGAAAAGGGTAGCTTTTGTACTCTAGACAGTAAAATAAAGCAGGTATGTACTTCTAGTGGAAGTTGGAATAAAGGGAAAAAAATAAAAAGAAAAAACATTGCCAAAATTTGTTTTAAAATGCAGTTTGCATTCTTTTCCTGTCAGGCTAGAATACACAGAGTAGAAAATGGTTTCTCAAATAGGACTTTACACTGAAGCTCTTCAAAATGACTTTGGCCAGGACTAGAATCAAAAAGTATTTTTTTCACCTGTAAATCTAGTTGTGGCTAGATTTAACTGAAAAATGGTATCTTTAAAAACTGAATCCTAAAAGGACAAAATTTTTCTACAGTGGTTTTCTAATATGTGTATGAAGTGTTAGCAAAGAACGCAGCTGCCCTGCTATGTATAAAATGGTAACCTCACTGGCAGTGTTGATCCGGAGTAAAGGGACTCAAAATGTTCACTCTACATCCTTTTACTATTGAAGTTTTTATAATTGTTTTATAAATAGGTATAATGCCATTTTTAATAATTAAAGTAGTACCCTAGACATATTAATCGGTTATGAAGCATGAAATGCTTTGTCATATGAAACTCTTAAATGGGCACAAATTTTGAAGTAAGCCTCAAAACATAGGCAAAACCAAAAATGAAAGACCAAAAATACAGATGTATACTTTATATGTTCAAAACTAACTGAGTGTTGAAAATTGCTGTATATAAAATGTCAACACCATACTTCCCCATTCACTGGCAATTATTATAATATATTCACTAGCACAACAGAATAAACAATACAGGACTTGCAACACAAACCTAAAATACCACGATTTGATTAAGTAATATGAGAAACTTCACAATTCAAGCCTTTATCAATTACATTACTGTATTCGAAAGTAAATACTCATAATCTGAATTATATTTAAGTTTCCAATTATGCTTGAATATTATAATTTGTTTTAAAAAGGCATTTTGATAATACAGCTTTGATTTAATAGCCAGTCTAAATAGAGGCAAGTAAACTTGGATATGTTTTTGCACTAAACTTGCTGGCCTGAGACTTTAAGACAGTATTTAGAACACTAAAAAATTGAACTCACAAAATACATGACCCATTTCATTATGTAACACAGAAGCCTTTAAAATAATGAAAAGAGTGGCTCCTTACCCTCCAACACTGTGTAGTCAGAATGTACTGGGTAAATGACAAGATCAACTGCAAAATCATTTCAGAACTAGGATACAAGGTGCTATTATGGCTACAGTGTTTGGCCATCTGACCACAAAAGCTAGTTTCTTGTTTTGTAAAACTCAAGCCTCTCATTTAACAAATATTTTACCCAATAACTGGTATGTAAATGATCATCTAGCTATGCCTTATTATCTACATCTTATATTACACAGAGTTGTTCAACTTAAATCTCCAGAATCATGACGAACAAAGCTACCTCTCCAATTCTCTGAAATCATGAAATAGTGCTAAAATGATACCAAGCAAGAAAGATACAAATTAATACATTTTATTTCTATTACCTTGATAATACACCCCGAGTGGTGTCAGGCTTTAGTAGTCTTTAGTAGTTCTAACAAAAACTCCAAATTTCTACATTTTTCTAATTTTTTTTTTTTTTTTGGTCACTGGACTACTTACTGTCCTATTCCTTTAAAAGTGTAGCATGTAGCATTTGGGTATTTTACAATGCAGTAAATTTCAAAGTTTTTGAGAAAGTTTTCCTCTAAAACTCATTACCATCATGGCCCATTTTTCTTATTCTGCCTGTATCTTTCAGTTTTGTGACTTTTTTTTTTTGGTACCAGTTTTGTGACTTTTTTTTTGGTAACTCACAACCTTGTACTTGCCAGGCTCAGTTTGTGACTTTCAAACAAAACTCTTTTCTGTTAGTCCTTTCTGTTGACAGCAAGTTAGCAAGTTTCAAAGAAAAATATTTTCAGCAAGATCTTTATTTACTTTAAATAAAATAGTTCCTTGAAAAAATTATGCTTACATATAAATCTATCTCATGTGAAAACTATTTCATACCTTTTATCTCCTAATTGATTTTACTGCCCAGGTGCTTAAAGCCTATATTCTTTCTTTATAATTCCTTTTAGTGTTTCTGTATCTTGTTCATCTAAATGTGGATACATAGCCCTCAAAATATTTACACACAAAATTTGCAGGGATCAGTACCAAACTTACTGTTTTTCTTGGTAGATGAGAGAGAAAAAAAATGATACTCACATTTTATTAAAATTTTTATGTTTCTGTATGGCATGACTGTAGAATTATCTTTTAAAACTAAAGACACACTTTTTGAAATTAAAAGTATATCTTTTTGGTTTTTTTTGAGACAGTCTCACTGTGTAGCTCAGGCTGGCCTTGAACCCGCTAGGGAGTACCAGCTGGCCTTGAATTCAGGCAGTCTTCCTGCTTCATCTCCTACATGCTAGGATTACAGGCATGCATCACAATGTCCAGGCCTCAGTATACCTTTTATAATTAACAGAAATAAGTTTTCTAAGTTGAACCTACTCGCTACTTTTCACAATCAATTCATAACATTAGAAGTATGGCAATTTAATTACATAGATTGTTCACTTAATATAAATCTCAACTCAAGCTTCAGAATTCCTTGCACAGTCTTTTGGATTTCAAAATTAGGGCTTCCAATTAACCACCTGTCAATTGCTTAATATTTTTCACAAACAAAGAAGCTTATCTATTTCCAACTTACCTGTAAATATAGTTTATTGTCTTTTGTTATAGCATCCATAAGTTCTTTCTGTAGGGGTGGGTCTCCATTTACCCAGTGTCCATTGGTTGGATTATTACCATTGAAACCATTAGTACTGTTCTGTTTTTTATACAAAAGCACATAAGCTGTGTCCTTTGGAAATCGACTAGTAATTTTCTGCACTGACTGAAATGAAGTAAATGTCACTCTGCTGTCATTAAATAAAAACCATTCTTTTGACATTTCCTTAGTTTCCAAATCCTGTTCAATAACAGCACTAGGACCATCTCTCCCTAAGAAACGATTCTGGGAAGGTGCCAATGACAGAGTTTCAGACTGGTGGCACATCTCGTATGAAGACTCTGTACCTGTGATGTTTCTGGCGTAAGAGTAGTAATGCCCACTTTCAGAGGATACACCAGAGTGAACAACAACAGAACTTAGTAGGTAGGGCACTAGTTTTGGGCAGAAAGGTTCTTCTAACCTGGAAGGTTTTAATTTTTTAGCTAGATTCTCACTAGTATCATTGAAGTCAACATCGACAGACCAACTCTCTGACAATGAAGAGAAAGAAGTAGTTCTTTTAACTGGCAACTCCAAAACCAGCGGCAGTGACACGTTGTCTAAAATTTTTCTTCTCACGTGATACTTCTGATCATATGAAAATCTGAGGAGAGTAAGAATAAGGTACTCAGGTTCCTCTGTGATTTGCATAGTTTTCTCAGCATTCTGCAGAGAGGCACAATTTTCACAATAATATTGGTTGTCACCGGTTAGAATTTCTGGAGCCAAAAAATAATTTAGTAAGTCAGTGACCGAAGGGGTATTTTCACCACCTGGTTTCTGAGGTACATCTTTATTGACAAAAATCTCGGTAGCCTCATTAGAGACAGAAGTGCTTTCAGCACAGTGGAACTCATCAGGAGGACTGCCTATTTCATTCACAACTGAGTCACACACAAAGGCAGCTGTTGCTGGGTTATAAACCACTGTTTCTTCTGAAGGACTAGGTCCACTGGCTTGCATCAGGCCACCATCTTGTGCACGGGGTAATGATGCCAGATCTTGGAAAGACAAGTGTTCCACAGAAGGGGAAGGACAAAAGGCCAGTGAAAGATCTGTAAAGGCTTCTACTTTTTGTGAGGTGCTCCTGCAGTTCAGACAACACACATGAGTCTGCAGTTTTCCTCCAAACATTCTTTCTATTAATGTCTTCTCACTGTTACTTGTGCAAGGGGTCTCTGTTAGTCCAGCTGCCTTAGTGGATCCTTCCTGCAAAGAAACTTCACTGCACCCCAGGCTGTCAGAAGGCTTGTGTGAGGACTGAGCTTTCAAGATCTTTTCTTCTTCATGGAGTCTGCAGGAGAGATATAGCAGTATATAGCTTCTTCACTAAAGTTTATATGCATTTCTATTTACAAACACTGCCTATACAAATTATTTCAATCAAATACAATGCTTAACAAAAAATTTTTCTTTTTTAATCAAGAATAGTAAGAATAGTATTGACTAGCAACCCTAGAAGGGGAGGTAAGGAGCTATTACTATTCTAATTCTCATTATACTTTCTTCATACTGCTACTATAGCATGTATTACATTATAGGTAACTACATATGTCAATTCCTTATCTTACCTATCTCTGCTTGGCATGCCACAGAAGTCGGCAGAAAGAAAGCACTGAAAATACCTTTGGTTAAAGAAAGAACTGTAGAGGTCGAGTCCAACTTAACTTTACTAGTAGTCATTCATACAACTGAAGGGAGCAAAGACGGTGATACAAGAAGATAACAAGTTTTATTAATTAGTGGCAAGGGTACAGTGAAATATACTATCTTCACAATTGCAAATTGGTTTAAAGTAGTGGTTCTTTTTTGTTCCAGGGACTCTATTTGTATTTTATTTACTTGGTGTATGCTTACTTGTATGTATCCTGTTCAATCATTGAGACCAAGACAAGACAATAAGATATTAACATATTTAAAAATACTAAAAGCTGTGATGGTTAATCACATTTATCAAGTTGACTGGATGGAGAAACGCCTAAGAGATTTACTTTGGGACGTGTCTGTGAGGATATTTGCAGAGATGATTGGCATGTAGGACAGCACACCAAGGAGAGCTGCCCCCCACCCCGCAATGCGGCAGGTCTGTCCGTGCTGGGGGCATAATGGAACAAAAGCAGAGGAGCAGAGAGCCCGCCAGCATCAGCTCTCTGGATCGCTCTGCTTCCTGGCAGCCATGAGGTGAGTAGATCCCCCAGCACACCCTCATGCTGTGATGCTCTGCCACCTGCAGGCCTGAAAGCAATGGAGCAGCCCACCATGGACTAAAACTAGAAAACTGAGCCAGTGTTTCATCCCTTAAATTGTCATTCTCAGGTATTTTGTCACAATGAAGAAAGCTAACACAAAACCCATTACATGTCCATGTTTCCTTTAAGAAAAAGTTTTATTTTTTACCTCCTCCCCATAGCAAGATAGGCAGTTTAAGTATCTGGCTTCATATAAAACAGCTGGATCCTCATATTTGCTTTGTACTGTATCTGTTGCTCTATTTTTTTTTTTTTTTTGGTACCAGGGATTGAATTCACAACCTCACACTTGCCAGGCAGGTGCTGTGCTGCTGAGCTAAATCCCTAGCTGCTCTATGTTTCTTTTTTATGAAATATTATCAAAAAAATTTGGCTTCCCACAAACATGTGGTTGGAAAAGAGAAGATCCCACAGATTGCTATGTTTTGGGAACCCTCAGGAGCACCTGTTAGACTTTGTTAACAGCTGATCTAAAATGAGAAAACCCCAAACAGAAATCAAATTAAAAACAAAACTCTAAAAATAAACCATAAGGGCAAGGGTATTGCAATACCTGAAATATATTGTCAAAAGTAAGAACAATATTAAATGGAAATAAACTGATGAGAAAACAAAATTCAAATTTTTGGACTTTTACCTGTCCAACAGAAACCTGAGGTATTCGGAGCAGTCTTGCTGTGATCTGGGAGTAAACCAGGGAGGTCTGGATGCCTCAAAGAATATCCGGGGTGCGTACGCTTCCCTCTTTTGGCAGCAGTAAGGGAAACATAGAGAAGTGATTTTTATAATGAAACAACCGTAATGTATAAGGCTTAATAAAGATTACTTTAAAATTCCTTTGGCTTAATATTAACTAAAGTGTCAGACCAGAGGGTGGGTTACAGCTTAGTCACAGCTTTTCACCTTGCAGAGGAAAACTGAGACCTAGCTAAATAGGACCCTGCACAGGGTCCTATAGCTACATGAGTAGCAGAAAGAATATTACATAGAATGTAGGTGTCTCTAACTCTTGATATAATGGTCTTGCATTATCTCTCTATCACGGTCACATATTTGGGTTCATAATTTTTGAAAAATCAAATCTGAAAAAGATACGTTAGTGAATATATAATATGGATAAAGGAATAGGGGAATACTCTAAGACTAACGTGCATGTATGTTTTTGGAAAATTTCCTTGGCTAAGTACTTGCACAGAATGTGTGCATAGCAGTTAGGAACTTGCCAATTCCTCTCCCCTCCTATCTTGTTTTTTTTTTCATTTAAGAAATTATAATTGAGATATTTCTTAGCTTGTAAATATGAAACCAAGAATTCTCAACAATTCAATTCCATCAATTATGAATTTCTCTTCCTTTCTGGACTTACTCTTTTAATATTATTTTAGGCTTCTGTGAGATAAAGGCAATCAGAGTAAATCCAGAAAATGTTAAAAAAATATATGATATTTATTATTTGTAAGTATATGCTCAAAACCTAAACTGAAAGTTCTTTAAACGTAAGATTCCCTCTGGAATGTTTACCAGAGACTATAAATAGATACATATAGTAACTCTTTTTTTTTTTTTTTTAATCGGTACCGGGGATCGAACTCATGTCCACGCGCTTGCAAGGCAGGCACTTATGGTGCTGAGCTAAATCCCCAGGCCCTATATAGTAACTCTTAATAGATGCCTATTGAATGATTGTTTATAATGTGACCCTTTCCATTATCATAAATTTATTTTCTTGAAATAACCTGTGAATATAAAAGATCATCACAAAATCTTAAGTTCTAAAACTTAAAAGGTAATTGGACATACAAGGATTTTTAGTCATAATGAAAGTAGGCGAAGAAGGGAGAAAAAAGGCAAAGCACCTACAAAATTATTTTAGTTGTTTGTTACTGTGCAAATCTCTATTCAGTACCTGTAAATTACAAAAGATAAATTTAAAGTGATTTCTTCATGGAGATTATTTATTGGGTAGGAAATAAGTTGGCACGATATTCATCTATGACAATGGCAAGTAGAGAGAAGAAATAAAAACTGAGGCACATCCCAATGTCTAAATATTTTGGGCAGTGGCTTTAGCACTTCCAATGAATTCTCATCTTAGGTAAGACACGACAATTTCATTAGTTAAAAATAGTCAAATGCAGTAATATGTACATACTACATAAAGACAAACTCACCTGTGTATGAGCCAAGAAGGCAAACAGATGCTGTAATTTTTTCATTAATGAATTGCATCCATTTAGATTTAAAGATAATACTTGTCTCCTGAAACTGAAAGAGAATAAAATGCAATGATTTATATCTGTAAGTGTAAATATATACGCATTTTTAGAAAAAGCATTTTTAAAAAATTAAAAGGAAGCTGATTCAAGAACTTACCAGCTCCTCAAGCTAAACCTTCACTTACATGATAGTCTTTGGCTTAACAAAGTTACCTAACTATATGTAACAGAGTGAGGAGAGGAGGGGAGAATGGCAGTACACTTAACACCTGCTAGATGGTCTTGCAATGTCTATGTGCTCTCCCACACTGTTCCTATTTTCTGGATTAGCAAACATAAATACAGTATGCTGATTAATACCAACTGCCACCTCAGCTAGATTAAGAAACTCCAGGAGAGGTTCCTAGATTGTGTGAATACGAACTTCTTCCGCAGGCTGAATGAGCTACTAGGGAGATGGGGTCTACCTGGAGGAAGCAGGTCATCAAAGGATGACCTTGGGAACTACTTCTGGCCCCTGGTCTTATCCTTGTATGCTTCCTCGATGCTGTGAGCTGAGTACCATTCCTCCACTATGCCCTTCCACCACTGCATTTATGCTTCAGAGTCAGACAATCGTGGGATGAAATCTCTTAAACTGTGAGCCAAATTATACCTCTCCTCTTTAATTAAATTGCAGGTGTCAGCCATTCTGTCCCAGAAACAGAAAACCTGAGTAATGCATAGTTTAAGGTATTAATTTGTAACTTATGTACCTTTTAATTCTTTCAGGTTTGTATGAAACAAAAAATGCTGTCATCAAAACCCCATAAAGTTAGAGTGATTTAAAGAGCACAATTTGCTACTCATTTTGAAGTAAATCAAGGTAAGATAAGATTTTATGTTATCACAAATAACACATAGGAATAAGAGTTTAAAAGTAACATACAATCCTAGTGACATAGTTAAAAGAAAAAAGGAGAAATTTAAAGGCTTTTAAAATCCAGATACTGTAAGTGAAAAAATGGCCAATTTGATTATATAAAATAAAAAAACATTGTAAATAAAACACTCCACAACGTTGAATCACAGGACCAGAAGAAAGCATGTAGCATAGAATTGTGATACAGAATATAAAATAAATGAACATGAAAAAAGGAAAAAAATGATAAAGATGTTTGAACAAAAGATTTAGAAAAGAAAAAACCCAGAGGAACAAAGAAAAAATATAATTTAAGGATGGTTAGTTATATGTAAATTAAAACAAAAAGACAAGCTGGAGAAGTGGCAACTGTTTGTAATTCCAGATACTTGGGAAGGTAAAGTAGGAGGAGGAGGATCACGAGTTAAGGTCAGCCTGGGAAAAAAAAAAAAAAAAAAAAATCCCAAAAGGACACTTCCCTAAATGAGAAAAAATTAAAAGGACTGATTACATCAAGCACTGCCAGTGGTATGGGGGTCACAGTTAGTGTCAATTATCAGCACATAAATTCAAAATGCTACATCTTTTGGGAAGCAATTTATATCATCTAAAACCTGTATCTGCACATGAATGGACAGATACTAATTGTGAGGAAAACAATCTAATATTCACCAGTAAGAGTACGGTTAAATAATCATGGCACATTTGTTTACTCAGAATGATATGCCATGGAACTGTATTGTCATAACAATCAAACATTTTTAGCAAACTATTAAGTGATAAAATCAAGTAGTTGGAAAAGAATATAAATAGGATTCTCTGCAAATATTTTTTTTAGAGCACTTTTTTGTGCGTCTGAGACAGTCTCACAACGTAGTGCAGGCTGACCTTGAACTCATGATGTAGCCCAGTCTGGCTTGAACTTGTGGTAATCCTCCTGCCTCAACACCACCATGCTTGGCTGCAAGTTTTTATTGTTGTTGCTGTTTTAAAGAAAATAATGCAATTGTTTTTGTACTGCTTCTGAATTTATAACTGTACAAAAAGGTTCTGCAATAATCCACATAAAACTGTTAAAAATTCCCTTGGGAATGAGTGGGTCTGATTTTTATGCTATGTATTTATAAATTTTTAGCCATGAAAAAATGTTACCTAAGAAACATGTTGTCTTCTCATTCTGAGAGAGTAATCATCCGCCATGATGTAGTAAGATGTGTTCTTTGAATTGTTCTGAAGTTACAATTGCTTTACATCTGTTTTCTCTATCATTTGTAAAATGAGATGGCTGGCTAGACGACCTCTGGTGGTGAGATACTGATTCTTTAGTCTTAGGCCTAGTGTTACTTAAAAAAAATTCGAAATACAAACCAAATACTAAACCATACTCAAAACACTTTAGTGCATAACCTGGGGCTAAGGAATAAACTAAAGCTAACTATAACATTTACCAGTCAGCTAGGTGTACTTAACAACTTAAAAACTCTAGAACTCTGTATCTCTGGATAAGCTCCATGAATATTTGATTAGTCCTGAAGAGAAAATACCAACCCTTTTTGCTATTAGGAAAAGTTCATCATAGTTGTGTACCATTACAGGATAGCATTCCTGTAACTAACAATCGGATTTCCTATTTACTTGGTTACAGAAGAAAATGGATTCAAAAGTAAATTCAATGAACGTTAATTACACACTTGTTCAGTAACTACCATCTTAGGGTGGGAAGCACAGCAAGAAAATAACTGCTGACCTGATAGCAAAATACCTGTGTGTGCATAAAACTAAACATGAGCTAGGCGCCATGCATATGTCTGTAATCCTTACACTTGGGAGGCAGAGCCAGTAGGACTGCTCCAAGCTTAAGGCCAGCTTGGACACACTGAGTTGAAGACCAGCCTGGGCTACATAGTGAGACCCTGTCTCAAAAAAACAAACCAAATCAAACCAAACAAAAAAGCACACCCCAAAAAACTAAACAGGTCTCCTTCTAGAGATACATAGACTAAAAAAGTACAGTAAGACAACACAACAGAAGCGAAGACATGGACAGCAGCAAAGAAGCAATGAAGGACACAATTCTTTAGAGCAGGCTCAAACAACCCCTCTGTTACGCTCTGAAGTATCAAATCACAAAACTTTTTTTTAAAGTGGCACTTAAATGTAATGTGTAATATTAAAGCAAGTAGAACTTTTATGCTAATATTTTAATAGTTTTTGAGCACTAAAAGAAGTGTCATTTCAAAATAAGACAATTATATGGAACTACTAATATCTGTGTGGTTTCACATATCTGGGTATGGTGGCAACTCCAACAGTCCCAGCACTCTTCAAGGCAGAAGGACTCAAGTTTGAGCCTCGCCTAGGCAACTTAGTGACTCAGCAAGATCTTGTCTCAAATTGAAAACAAAAGCGCTGGGGATATAGCTCAGTGAGAAGATCCTATGTTCAATCTCCAGAACTGCAAAACTAACGAATCTGTAGATACTTTTCACCTTGTTTCATCAGCACGCATTAATTTCTGCAGTTAAAATGAAAAGCCTCAATTTAAACTTACTCTGTGGCCATGAACAATGCTTGTATAACACTGTTCATATAACATGTGTTTCCTAGGTTAATAAGACCAGTTTTCCCAGTTTCAGATTTTCCAGACAGTCTAGACAAGCAAGATGCCAAAGTATTGGATTGAGAAGTCCAGGCACTTTGATTGAGAATCAACTTAATCTTCTCTTCACTGGGCTTAGGAAAATCCTATGAATCACAGAGAAAAATAGCATAAAAATAAAGTAAAAACTACTTTTGTCATCCAATTAACTGACTCCATAAAGATTTATTCCCTCCCTGCAAAGTTCTTTTCTTTGCTCCTACTTAGTTTTGAAATCACTCACAGTACTTGAGGGTAGTCATTAAAAATCAAGTTGAGTCGCACGGCAGTTTAACATGTCGAAGAATCTTTAACAGCCAGCAATTCAAGTCTCATTTGAACTATTTATATTCCTTATTTGCCAGCAAAATGCACACAAAATAAATCTTTGAAATCAGTGTATACTGCAGTATGATTCAGAGGCAATAAAATGAGGATTTAAAGCAGTACAGAATTGACTAAGCTACATAAAAACAACTTACTTTCCATTTCTTTATGAAAACAAGAAATGTTTCCTTTTCAGTGACCACTAATATTTGCTCAGTATTAATCCTTAGAAATAAAAGTCTAAAGTGATTAGGGATGAAAAGCAAAAGGCATAATTTAACATAATGATCTCTGACTTTGGAAATAAAAATTTTATATTTTACCATCTAGAGAATTATTATAACATACAGATTTCCTTTACTCAGTGAAGTATTAAGTTATATGCCCCGTATAAATGATTTTGAGCATGAGTAGACTACTGGAGAACAAAGGAAAGTTGGCAAAATCATTTATGCTTAACAGATTTGCTTTTCTAGACTGATGTCACAGTTTCACACATAGACCTTAAGGTATTTTAATTTCCTAGGTTCAAAAAAATTTTTTTAGTTCATCTTGATGATAGCAAGTTCAAAGTGCTTTCCTTAGGCTAAGAATAAGTAAACCTTTTTCTGCTTCTGATCCCATGTAAGTTATTAGAATTTTCAACATAAAAAGCAATACAGAACTGAAGAACAGCGACACAGCAATAATATTGAAAGAGAATAACATTATTATCAAGTCCATGACAAAATGCTCCTGCACACAATTTACTTCTGAAATGTCAAAGTGCCATACCAATGCTCCACATTAGTTACTTAGCAATCTTATGTCTGGGGCTCAACCAAGTTAGTTTAATTTCGCTAATTTAAAAAGAACGTATTTTTAGTTCTTTCAGTTACATAAGAGATAAAGGCAATGAGATTTTGCATTGTGTTTTAAAGTTTAGAAGGAAGCATTATCAATAGAACTGCTATCAAATAACATCTGATTATGTCAGGGTAAGTCCTCTCATTCTTTTGGTACACTCTGATCATACAACACATTTACTGAGAACAAAGCATCCTTGATATAACCTATAATTCAAATGAAATCAATACTTTTTGGATCCACATTTTGTTTTTACAAAGGTAAAAAACAGGGTAACCCACAAATCATTCAATTAAAGATGCTGTGATACTCCTGAAGAGTCTACAGCAAACAGAATTGTAAAAAAGAGAAAATGATGACCAGAAAAGAGAAGTGAGATTATCATTAGATACCAGAAAGGGAGTCAGGGGCAGTGGCTCTGAGTGCGGGAAACTGGAACAGATATAATCAAAACATATTATACACATTGAACGCCCTCCCCAAATTGGAAACCAGGAAAAACGACTTGGTAAGGGGAGTGATGTTGGAGGTTGCTAAAATGGTCAAAGTATGCTATGTACATGTGTGAATCTACTAAAATGAAACCCACTAATCTGGATAAGAAATATGCACTAATTAGAAAAGTGAAAAAAGGAAGGGACTCAAATTTACATATTTTACTAAATCATGCTTCCTTGAATCTTAGATGTACTTTACATATTTTAACACTGGATAGCGGGGGTACAAATCTGATATCTATATATATCTATATATCTTCATTTAATGTAGCGTATCTTTCCAAACAAATTTCCTAAGAGGTGTTCTAAATTTAAGACTACACCATATAATTGATGACATTACAGACTGAAGAAATAATGGCTACTGGTTTAGAACAGTGATAGCAAATGAGACATTATTCTTCTAAACATTAGTGAAACCTAATTCTAACTTTTTTTTTCTAGCAAAAAACAGAGTATGATAAGACTGTAAATTGAACAGCTGGTTATAGGGATGTTTTACCACATTCTCCTGTCACAGCCTGATCTGCAGCTCATAAATACTGGTGATGTGACTATCGTCCTACCTTTATTGCCTCCAGGATAGGTTCATAGAGATCTGGGAATCCAGAATAATGATACATCATACAGTGTATCAGTTCTGTTAACTGTACTAAGAAGGCTGCACTGGAAGGCTGGCCATTACTTTTGAAAGAGTGGACCAAATGAAGGACATGAGGAACAATCTGAAGAGAGAAAAGGACAAATATTCCTTAGTTTATCATTAGTAACACGTTCTCTAGCCTACAAGGCGAGTATTACATGATAAGCAAATACATTTCTGAGACATCAGTCATACTGTTTTCTTAAAAAAGTTACAAAGCTAAAACCTTTAGGAATATTAAGAAAAAGCTAGTTTTTGAAGTCACATATGATTGTACTTCCATTTAGTATGCCCCTCCTTGTTCTTGTGCTCCATGTAAAATATAACCTAAGGTACAAAATACAAATCTTAGTCATTGCTGCCATTCTTTAAAAAAAAATAGAGCCTTTAGCTGAAAAACCTTAAGGCCATTATGTTGGTCAGATTATTCAATAGAAACAAACAAACCCCCTCAAAACAAAAAATATCTAGAATTAGCTGAAGAGCTCCATCTAGTGTACATTTAAATTTTTTCACATAAAAGAAAATACACTGCAAGATAATCTACTTCCAAAGACTTCAACCTAGCACTTGGGAGGCTGAGGCAGGAGGATTGCTGTGCATTCAAGACTGGCCTGAACTGCATAGTGGAACACTGCCTCAAAAAAAAAAAAAAAAAAAAAAAAAGGCAATAAAAAGCAAACAGAAAAGACTCGAAATAACACAAGCAACTAAAATTGTAGTCAGATAACATCACTCATCACTTTCCTTTTTGATAAGCATAGGAACAATGTCATATGTCAGATGGCATATCTTTAATAAGAAACCCTGTTCCCTATCTCTAAAAAGAGAAGGCTCTGAAAGGGAATCAAAAATTTCTCTTATTTTAAGGAAATGAGACTTAAAAAAAAAAAGAAAAATTTAAATGCTTGTTGCTTATAAAACAAGTAGAAAATTATCAGTACAACAAAATGATGTTCTTTCATTCACAAACTTAGGCTAAGAAGCCAACAAATACAGAGACAATTACACCTTTAAGAGATTACAAAAAGGAAACAAATTCTATTTTATAGAAATGATCCATTTCACTAACATTGTTTTTCCACTAGATTATTAATCATTATCTATGATCTGATAATACATATTTACACTTCTTATTGTAAAGGGCATCTTAAATTTTATCTGTAGAGCTATTTTTGAGTTGTTGCTATCTCAAAAAAAGAGAAGTTGGAGCTTTATTAAGGTCGTATCATCAAACAATAACAGCAGCAGCTTAGTAGTGCCCCAATCAGCTGTTTACCTTCTGCTTAACAATAATTATATTCTTGTACTACTTTCATTCTGCTCTGCTTGGCTTTATTCTTGTGCTTGAGGTCTTAAGCTACATTTTATTTACACTAGCTTATCTAATCTTATCTCCGTCCAAGCAGGTATTGCTGTGACTAAGACACTAGCAGTTCCTGATGCTATTCTATGTTTCTAAGAAAATCTGAGTAAATTTGTCCCTTAAAGCCACATGAATATGACAGTTGCTAAAATGCCAGAAATACAAAATTATTTTGTTCCCTCAGAGGGGAAGGAAGATGAAAAGAATTTTTAAAATAATTATTGAATTCATAGTTTTGAAAGCTTCTGTAGTATAGATTACATGGTTGAAAACCACTATATCCTAAATGGTGAAAATCATTCCTGGTTTAAGGAAGTAAGACTTACTTCTTAGTTATACAGATATACTTTTAAATAGGTACTTTCCATCTAAATATTACAATTTTCACTGAATGCAAGTTACTATATAACTGTATAAAACCTATTAAATTTATAGCTTGCACATAATTCTTTCTCCTTTATAATTATGTACCACTGTATCTACTTGAAATAAATTTTTTCAAATTACAAAAAGGTAAATGAAATGAAAATTGGCCTATAACAACACAACAAAGGTAAATCTTGGTTTTCCCTTAAACATGCTAAAAATATAATGTTAGGGCCGGAGATTTAGCTTAGTGGAGGAAGTGCTTGCCTGGCAAGCGCAAGGTCACGAGTTTGATCCCCGGTACCAAAAAAAAAAAAAAAAAAAAAAAAAAAAAAAGATTCTGTTGATTCCAAGTTATTGCTCATACTTAGCCACACTGTGAACTCGAGTCCCTCACTGAGTTATGTGGCATTACAGGTGATTTAACAACCACATGACTCACTCCTAGATGTCCAGGTTATTTTAAGTAAAAGATCAAGCTGTACACACTACTAGGCAGTAATCTGGTCTTTGTTTTTAGGCTTACTAAGCCAGACTAGTTTCAGATTTGTTTCTCAAGTAAATGATTTAATACTTGTTTAATTCAATAGCCAAATATTCCAAAGTCAAACATAGTTATTTTAACGACTTTTCTTAATTAAAAAAAGCAATACAAAAGTTAAGGAGAAATCTCTAATCTCTAAAAAAATTGTGAGCAAGGAAATAGTTTATATCTTAAATGACTTATTCACAGAGATTAAGAAACATCCTCAGTGTGATAAGTAATAAATGTTAGAATGGATGACTAGAGACTCTCCTTCCTAGAAATTTTGAAAACAATTTTTTTCTCAAATAGACTATACACAGTTGTGCCTGAAGACAAGAAGAAAGTGATTTTTTCTTGGAAAACTTTGCTAGTATACCTGCTACATTTTCTAGAGTCTGAATTTTGTTTGAGTAACAGGTATAAGGTTACTACTTCATACTGAGCTCACAAAAATTAGAGCAATTAACTGCAAAAATCACTCATCCTAAGTGATAATGTACAATCTAATTCCTTCTTAGTAAATTGTACTTACTACAAAGCCTGTGAATGTTCCCCCAGGATAAATGCAGTGAGAAACCTTCCAGTGAGTTTATGGTTGGTTCTCTGACTAGTTATGTTCCTAGCTAACAATTAACAACTGGGATTTTATACTTCTTCATTAGACTGCTCTGAGTTTTGATATGGTGGGTCAGTATTCCTAGGACTTTTAGTGTTGTGGGTACACTGATATATGAGATGACAGTCCAGTAAAACTGAGGAGCAGACCTTGCAGGAAGTGGGTAAGCACATGAAGACACTGCCAGGAAGGTCAGTGGACAGCTTCCCAAAATGAAATATGCCATTCCTCACCTGTTTTGACTTATAATCAGATCAAATCAAAACCAGTGAGACAGCAGGTTTAAAATGGTAGATCTGGACAAGTTTAAAGGTGGCATCAACAGCATTTGTAGGATATGAAGAAACAGAGACTATAAAAGTGTAATTCTGGGGGCTATAAAACCAAGACTGATGTTTTCATGGTTCTACAATCTGAAAGCAGTTAATGGTTTTCTGCCATTTTAATCCTTCTACATTGCTTGCACAGGTCACATACATGCATCAGAGACCCCTCCCATGTAGCGCAGTAACTTTCAACTGCTGGCAGTGGCTGCAAGTGGTTTTGGTGAGACATAAAACATCTGAAAATAGACTGCTTGGAAAGACATCTCATGATCTGAATTTTCTAAGAAATCATAAAGTTATATCAAAATAGTTAGGATTTCAGGATTCATCTATAATGTTTTGCTACACAGAAATGTGGCTCAATAGAAAACTTAAGTTTGGAAAACAAGACTTTTTCAACACAGAAAGCTTGTGTCATAACTTACCAGATGGAACGCCTCTGGAGAATGCTGAAAACTAAGCAGCATGTGAGAAAGAACTGCAAGAGCACCAGGTCTCACAAGTGGAAACCAAAGTCGATTAAAAACCTTCAAAATAAGACCACATTTTAAGAGTTTGAAGGAAAATCGTTAGTTTATTCAGTAGTTATTTCCCTTGGGCTAAAAACTGTTTACTGTGAATATCCTCCTCTTGAAAAGTTCTATTGTAACATGTAGTTTAAGGGAAGGAGGAAGTTAAAAATAACATGACTGAGATCAAGGGCAACCAAACAGCCTAAACAATTCTTAAAACTCCCTGATTAAATGAAAATCTGTCAAAGCATGTTGTAAGGTGAAAGGTCCTGGTCTACTACTCAGTCAATTCACTCAGTAAACTTTATTTAGCACCTACTATTGCTCAAAACTGTTTCAGACAATGGAAAAACAATAATGGCTCTGCTAAGTAATCTCCACCTCATAGGGCTTATGAATTAGAGGATACGTAGAGACACATAACATACAGTGGTAAGTGCTATAAAAAATGTAAAGCAGGATACGAAGAATAGAGGAGGATCTGAGGGCCATCTGGCTGCAACACTCATCACCCCACTGATCGTCAGGGCTGATTTGGCTGATCTGGTTGGCTAGGTGGGTGTTATCTTCTTTCCTCAGTGCTCCATGTGCGTCCTTCCCAAAACTGTATGCTTGGTTAAAAAGGACTATGCCCATAGAGCAGAACTGTTTCCTTGGTCAAGGATATTCAAGTAGCTGTAGTCCCCTGTTAGAACCCCCAAACACACTCGCAAGAACAGAGGGGTCTGCTATTGGCAGAATTTGCTATTTTTACATAGGGTGTTCAAAAACTGTCTCATGAAACTGAGTATAAAACTGAAGGCAGTGAGATAATCCTGGAAGACACCCAGGAAAAGAGCACTGGAAGTAAAGCCAACAACACTGAAAAGGCCTGGAATACTCCTGCGGATGTGCCACAGATATGCCTGGGGGACAGTGTGCGAGAAGCAGGAGACAACGGCAAGAATACACCATGTATGATCTTATGTGACACCTACTTGGCACTAACAGCAGGAACAAGGAAACATAGACCACAGTAGCAGTGATGTAACAGGTTAAAAGAGGTGAGATTTTGAATCTATCCTAAGGGTGGAGTTAGTAGTATTTGTAGGATATAGCTTGAAAAAGAATGAAGAGAGACAAGGATAGCTCAAAGTTGTGGCTTGGGTGCACAGAAGGTTAAAGGAGCCAATTATGAAGATGGGAAAAACAGAGTTAGGGAGGTAAAATAAGGTATTAGATTGTGGATAAGGTGAATTTGAGATCCAAGTATAAACAGTTGAATAAATGGAGTTCAAAGGATAACAATAAGTGAGAAATGAATCTATGAGTCATTAAATCAGAGATCTTATTAAAAGACACGAGACATCTATGCTGTGAGTATGGAGTATGAAAAAAGTGAACCAAAGACTTATTTTTAACATAGTCTAAAAGTAGAAAGAGTAGACAGCACACTGGTTTGCCAGTGAAGCAGGACAAAAACCAAGAGAAAATACATAATGCCCTAGATATTAAGGACATTAACAGTTGTTTTAAGAGGGGTGGATCAATTGTGTCAAATGCGGTTGACAAGTCAAACGAAAAGAGACCTAAGAAATGACTAGAGATAAAGTAAGTTTGAGCCTGGGTGACTCAGTGTGACACTGTTTCAAAACAAAAAAAAAGCTAGAGGCATCTTAACTGCTTTATGGGTTTAATCCCTAGTGCTAAGACAATAAAGCAGATAATGGGAAGAATGTGTTGTCACATTAAATATTTGAAAATAGCAAAATTACTTTAATTATCTGTATTTAAGAGGCATTTAAAAAATTCTTAAGCCTACTCAAAACAATATCCAGGAAAGGAATATATTCAAAATTTAGATGTCTTAAAGCAGATAAACCAAAGATAAAAACACTGATCGGATGAGCCCATACACCCTAGCAGATTAATAAACTCCCACTTACCAGTTCTATTTTCAGCAGTGTAACATCTATCAAAATAGTAAACTTCTGAACAGCTGCTAGTCCTTTCAGGAGTGCAATAACCCATGTATCCACGTGCTGAGCCAGGGGCCAGGACAGCCAGTCAATCATTCTGAGAATGGAAAGAAAATGAAAAATCAGAATGAAAACATTATTTTGTCAGGAATAACAACTTACAGTAGATAACCACTCACATACTACGCTTGCTAGTAAAAAACCATTGAACAAGATGTGGAAATTGTACTGTAACAGGTGCCTAACCTCAAGGAATTTTCAAACTTGTGAGTGTACATTTGCTTACATTCAACACATTAAAAATGTGCTGAATTCTCATCAATGCAAAATTAAAAATTTATGCTATGTAGCCACATCAGTTATTTATTATGCAAACTTACTCTAAGAAGAACAGTTAAAATAAGATATTAGAACTAAAACAAGGGTGTCAGCCAAGATTTCTCCTTTCTGGTGAGTACACTCTAATACGTAATACACTATTAAAAGAGGCTATATTTTGAATTGTGAAACAGGTGTCTTCATCTCTTTCAAAATCCTACAATACAAAGACAACATAAGAAAACCTCAAATACATAAAAAGGCGCTGAGTATAAATATGCTAGTGGTCACATTTTCTATTAATGAATGTTTTTCTTCTTGAATACCAATGCAGTTCAATGGAAAAAAGACAAAGTGCAGTACTAAAGCTATACCCTTTACTGCAGTGAGTGGTACAACATTTTTGGAAAGTAATTAGGCCAAGTAATCATATTATTTGACCTCGTAATCTAATTTTGGGAATTATACTTGAATAAAATAGGGGAAAAAATTCCAGGTTTCATGTCACAATTTATTGTCTGAGAACTCTAAATTATTCATTCTCTCATTATGTATCAATTTTGTCATTTCTAGATTAAGCTAAACATGCTTATTTTATAGAACTGTTGCCAAGATTAAATGTAACATATAACACTGGGAATATTGTGATTGTTTTTCTTCTATCAAATATTAACACGCATAATGATTGCATACAATGTAAATGCAAATGCAAAGATCTTAATTGTATACAATGTCAAGTGTAAACATTGGAGATATAAATCTGTGATCAAAATAGCAATGACCATGCTAAAAGGACTAATATAGAAATTGAGCTTATTTTCAAAAAAGTTGTGCTTTATATCTATGCTTGTATTGGGGGGTTATTTTTATGAAGATTTTTGCTTTTAAGATTAAAAATATTTCAAGAGACATCAAGAATAATATCAAAGTCCAAATGCATTATTAATTATAAGTTATCTGTTTGTTCTTCCTTTACCTATACACATTTTATTTCTTTTCTTATTTTCCTGGCTTCCTCCAACAATGATGGCTGTAAATCATTAAGGTAGTCCCTGATAGCCTGTACTACATTTTCCAACTATTACAAGGTTGATTCTTATTAAATTTTTAGCCATTGTACATATATAAAGAAGGAAAAAGAAACAGCTTGTATTCACGTATAAAAAACATTCACAGTAGCACAGTTATGATATAGAAAAACTACAATAAACCTAAATGACCATCAATAAGGAAAAGCAAAATATAGTACTGATACTGCACAACACTATAAAGTGCTTTAAAGAGTGAGGCAGATCTGTCTATGGCAATCTAAAATGGAAAGATGGGAAATACTATTAAAGTTAAAATACCAGTATATTTTTAAAAAGCTACTTTTGCCTAAGAGAAAATCATGCTAACACACATATTGAAATATACACACAAGAAACAATGTGGTGTAGGGGAGGGGTATGGGTCAGCACTTCTCTCTGGCTCTGTGAACTTTTCGCCCTGAGGGGAATGGCACTGACTCAACAGAATTGGACCAGACTCAAGGCCATACATCCCTTTAATTTAGCCTACTGAGTACAGGTGAAGGATAGGAGTGGACACAGAACAGAAAATCCCACCTGGCAGTGGCTCTTTGTTTGTAATTAGCAAGCTTTTCCTCTATTTTTACTTTTGGCTTTCCATCTCACAGGCCTCCACTCTACATTATCCCAGATATACCAGTGTCATGATCAACCTTAAACAAACATTAAATTAGTAGTTACGGAAATTACAAGTTGCTGTGCTTTAAATGTTTGTGCCCTTCTAAAATTCATGTGCTCAAACTGAATTCTCTACGTGATGATAATAAGAAGTGGGGCCTTTGGGAGGTATCTAGGTCCTGAGAGAGGAGCTCTCATGAATGGGGTAAGTGTCCCTATAACAGAGGGTGAAAGGAGTTCCCTGGTCACTTCTCCTACATAAGGACACACAGAAGGCACCATCAGTGAGCAACAGCACCTCAACGGCTATGTCACAATCTCACATTTTTCACCCTTCAAAACCATGAGAAAAATAATTTGTCTAAGACATTTTGTTACAGTTGCCCCCAAAAACAGAAGTTATTCATAAAACAAACACTTGCATGTCTATTATACAGCAAGTGCTGCTTTAGGAGCTCAGATTGTAATAGTTTCTGCCCTCAGTTTTAAAAAGAAGTCAGGAAATTTGTCAATGGTCATACACAGTTGTCAAATAATGGTACTGGTATCTGAACTAATCTCTGCCAAGCATTTAATGCTATGTTTTTTGGTCACACTACAATTGCCTATCAGTTCTGCTTCAGTTTGATTAGACTCATATAAGCACAGGAACTGTAGGATGCTATTTTTATGTTTAAGGGGAATAATTGTATCTACCATATATTGGTTATTATCAAACATTTTCCTTAACTTTTTACTTCCTTACAATTTTGAAGAACATTTTAACTACAGTTGTTACCTACATATTTCAAGCCTTGTGTCCTGCATAAGACTATTAACTCAACAACAATGACCTTGTTTGAATCTTATAAATTTGTGAATCTCCAGCATTTAGCAGAATGCCTCGCACTGAGTAGAAGCTGATTTGTGGTATAAATGAAAGTATCTTTCTATAGATAAAAAGAAAAAAACATGCAACTTTAAGAACGTAACATTACAACAGGCAACATTATGAAAGGTAATAAACAAATCTAATCATAATGTATGAGGAATAAAATAAACTTTCACTTTCACATGGTAGCCTGATGGCTATCTCTAGCCTACAATACCTGTCCCGGTGTTTTAAAACTTAAAACCTTTTACACATAAAGTGGATTTCAGGCTTCTTTTGAAAATTTAGATCAAGCCAGACTGCATGCAAATTTTTTTGTGGTAAAAACAAAACAAAACACCCAAACTTGAGGATTGGCTTTAGAAGGTATTTGTGTACTCCATTAGCTATCGTTACATTTGCAGTGGCCTGTTTCATAATTTAATGTTATCTGTCAGGCCCTGGAATGTTCATATTTGCATTTCTTTGGATTACACCAAAATGACTACAAAGCATGGAGAGCGCTACATTTTGGGATACACAGAACTTAATTCTTTTCAGGATTCTAGCTGCAGCCAGAATGAATTCTACCAGAATCGTAGAAAGAATTAAGTTCATGGACCAATGTATCACTAGATAGGAAGAAAATCCTAACAACATGGTGTCACAGGACTAGAATTTCAAGAACATATACAAAAATATTAATATGAAACAGTCATATAAGGCAAGGATGTCACTATAAATTAGTAGTGATAGATGCTACTCAGCAGGAACAAGATTATCTACATCTACCTCATGCACAGAATTTTTTCATACATAAAATATTTTTACAAATCTTGGAAATTAAAGATTGTCTGAGCTATGTAAAAGTCAAAAGTTAAACTGATTCCATTAAATTTAACAGCAAAAAAGAAAACAGAAAAAATTGGGTGGACAGTCTGAAGAGGAAGAAAAGGGAAAAAAATAAAAGTTCTTACAGTTTGCATTATAGAGAGTAGCATCAGTAAACATGTAGCATTCTGAGAACCCAACATAAACACTTCAATCCACATGTTACTATGACTATAATTTTGTAAGGATACAGAAACCATTTTGCTCCAAATCATTATACCTATATTGTATTTCAGTGTGCTTGACACACACAAACACCCAGTAATTATAGAATAAACACAGGCAGACATGAAATAGCACAGATAAGAAAGACTCAGAAAAAGTCAACGAAATTAAAAAACTCAGTAGTTACAACAGTAATAATCTGGGTTATCCTCTGCTTGCTTAGCTACTTTCTGCTTGCCACAAACTCATGGTCCTATGCGATGCTTGCCCGCCATGTCAACCAGCCTTAGAGCCAACTGATTATGGACTGAAACCTCTACAAACTGCAAGCTAAATAAATCTTTCCTTCCTTTACTTTAGATATTACTTTAGGTTTGTCTCAGTAATGAGAAAAAATAACTAGGACAGAATTTGATACTGGGAGTGGGGTTGTTGCTGTGACTTTACCTGACCACGTGGTTCAGGAGCCTTTGGGACTAGCTTGTGGAAACAGTCTGGAAGATGCTGGCTGACAAAGCAACCTTCAAATCCCTGAGCTGTACTAGAGGCGTGGTACTGGTCAGAGCTCAGAAGACCAGAATGTTCATAGAAATGCTACCAATGAAGAGCAGGCTTGGGAGGTTTCTGCTGGGCAGGACTGCATATGGCTCTAAACATGTGTTAGGCCTTGACAGCAAGTGTGCCTGTATTTTGCTCATATCCAGAGACTTTCCCTGAGACTGAGATTAAGGGTGGCAGACTAACTCACAAGAAATTTCAAGGCTCTCTAAGGTTGAAGCAGTGGCATGGTTACTGCTGGGGACTTTTTGTCAGATTTATGTTGAGAATCAGGAGTAAAGAGTCCAGTAGAATGACTAAAAACATTCTTGCTTTTGCACTATTGTTCAGTTAAAAAGTTTTTAAGTTTAATTATCTTAAGTGGCTTTTACATTATTGTATAATTAAAAAATTTAGTTTGACTTTGTTTAATTATTATCCATCTATATATTCTTCCTTATAGGTACTATATTCACAGGTTTGCACCGTTACTTCATGTTTTTACTGTCACAGTACAGTAAACCTCAGTGAACTCTTCCTCATCCATCTTATTTGTAAACTGTTCCTTTATGCCTTATGCCCCTTCTTGTCCACATTTTCTTTCCCAAACACTCATTATCCAACACAGTAAATTATTTTTCATAGCGAGTGTTCAATATATGTGATTTGAATAAATCAATGAATGATTGAATAAAAGTATAAAAATTCTAAGAGGGACAAGTAACATTGAATTTATATCTAGAAATCTACAATAAAACCACAAAACATTAAGAAAAAAATAAATTATAAGAGAAGGGTGACTACTTACAAAAGAATGACAGTCAGATAGCTGACTTCCCCTTAGCAACAATGGACACCCAAAGAGAATGCAGCGTTATTTACAAAATGTTAAAGAGAAAGTTATCAAATTAGAACGTGTATCCTACCAAGTCATCTACATAAAACTAAGGGACAAAAAACAATGTTAAAAGGGACAATAGAGAGGGTATTGCTCACTGAGCCCAATCGAAAGAGAAAGTAAAAGTGCCTATTTCACAGGGGGGAAAACCCCAGATTACAGGAACAACAGAGAAAAGAAGGTAGAAATATATGTTGTAAATTCCATCAATTTCTGGCTGTACAATAAGTATATATATGTGCATGCTTTGGGGTTTAATAAAACTTAAATTGAAAAAGGATCTGTGAATTACTGAGCTCTCTGTCAAATCTATAAAAAAGTAAAAAAGTTATTCCAATTAATATGCAGAATCTTTCTATATTTGGTTCCATGATTTTACTTTCAAGTGTTTAAGTTTTCCATTACTTAGAAAGTAAAACAAAACATCTGCTCCTCTCAAGTTTATCATTACTGCTGATAGTGTCAGGAAGAAGTACCTGCAAAGAGCTTGGGTCATACTTGCATCTTTTACATTTGGATCCGTGGTAAGACTCCTGATGAGAACTGTAATCATCTGAAGAGGAATATGCTGCACAAGGCTTGCCAATGCTACAGAAGGTTCAAACGATGCATCTAGTTTTTCAATTAAAAAGAAGAGAAATGTGGCAAGAAGGTTCAAGTACAGTATTTAAAAAAAAACACTATGCCAAAAATATACATATTTACAGCAAAAGTCAGGAAGCAGTCATGCTACATGCTGTGAATAGTCTTTAATACACAAGGAATACTGATTTATGAAAGCAAGATTACAATACCAATGATCACTCATTCTATAGATGAAATACTTATAAAAACTGTTATCCACTACTGTATTGCCATTCTTTTCCACAAATTGATTTTTTGCATTCTTTAATATTTACTGTTATGTCAAAATACTCATTTGCCAACCGAGTCAGAAAACAAATGTAACATATCATTTCAATTCCCTAAATTTTAGAAGTTTCAAAGTCACTTAAAACTGTTACAATAGTCATTATATTGTTCTAAAGAAAATTTTAAAAGTAAGTAAAAATTACGGTGAATTTGGCTAGTTTGCTTAAATTATGTAAAAACTAAGCAAATCCAATAAGAGCAACTTTACTGCTGATAGTTGAAAAAGTTGGAGTAAAATCTAACACTATAAGACGGCCAATACAAGTAAAATTATAGTGAGAAAAAGTTATTCAACTCAGATACTGTAAATATTTTTGTGATGTATTAAATTCATCAGAATGCATGAGCTTGTTTAAACTCCATGTTTGTTTATGGTTTTTGAGACAAAATGAGGACACCTTCTTCACTAGTTCAATTTTGAATCCCCAATAGTATAATTGTACTAAGTAAAAAGGAAATGCACCTGATTTTCTACTGACCTTCAACTTCACAGACTACAGATCTGAAAGCTCCAAAGCTTTTAAGAACACAGACACACAAGAAAAATTCCTGAGTGAGAAAACATTCTCTAGCCAAGAAATCAGTTGACTCTTCTTAATTTCTGAGGAAGAAAGGAGTTCAGGGTACACCTATTTAAGTGTTCATACTCGGCCTTTCCTCATTTTACCTGTACCGCTTTTCTCAAGCACTTTACAGTAGATAGAAAATGCCAATACTTAAAAATTGTGTATTTAAATGGGCTAATCTGATAATAGAACTGCACAATTCAGGACTTTAAAATATGGAGGAATTTAAAAAAGGAACAAACTCATTAATTACAACAAAATGATAAGAGTTGCAAACAATAATAATATGGTACTGAAAACATTGTACTACCATTAGTCACTAATGAATGAAGCTTTATGGAGTAGCTATCATCCTCAAGGCATTCCATAATTTGAGCAGAGGCTGGGTAATTAAGCAACTTGTTTAGCAACAAATGTCTTTGACCTAGATGTTTTTAACTTTTAAAACAGGAACACTGCCTGCTTTTAAGGTAGGCATTGGCTTTCTGAATATAGCATCATATTGAAATAGAATTTCGAATGTGGATATTAAGAATCTTTACAGGGAAGGAAGCAAACATGATGCGCACCTGAGAGACACGTACTGAATTTCAACAGATGGTCGCCTAAAGACAACGACCCTCACCTGTGGAAGAAATGCTCGCAAACACTTCTTGCAGAGAAGGTAGCAGTGTGGCGGGCTCGGCCTTCCAGATGTTCTGTAGCAAGTTACTCACTTTCGTTACCTGGGAAACATACTCCCGCAGCTCTTTCTCCTGAGTGGACACACACTGAAAATGGCCTATCGTCCGAACCAGCTGTTGACAGAAAGTGATGGACAACTTCCCTTTGGGGATGCATTGCACAAAGTCGGTCAGAAGGTCGCTCAGTCGGGCACAGAGCTGCGGCTCTGGCCTTTCGCATACCATCCTTAACACCTCCACCTGCAGCAAGCTGAAGAGGTCCAGCACCGACGGGCAGCTCATGATCAGCTTCAGGCCATTGTGAATATAGTCCAGGATGGCTACATCCTTCCTGTCCAGTGAGTTATAGCCTTGCTGAAGGAGGCCCAACACGAAGGTCTTGTTGAAGAATGATTCAAACTCTGGCCGATGGTATCGCGCATAGGCCTCCAGCACCTGATGTCCCACCTGCCGCTGGAAAGGGTCCTGGCCCTCCAAGATGAGCCGGGTCGTCAAGTCAAACATGGCCTCGCACTGCGCCCGGTCCAGCCAGTGCTCCGCCGATTCCACCACCTTCCGTACAATCACCCGCTTGAGGGGCAGCGGGTGCGAAGAGCTCACCAGGCCCTCCAGGATCTTGTCCATTGTCGCCACGCTGCAAGGCCAGGGTCAGGATACCTGGAGCCGGCGGCCGCAGCTCCGCGGTGGGGCGGAAGAGCCCCGGGGCAGAGGTGAACTTGGAGCGGGACCGGCCACCGCCACCGCGGTCTCAGCAGACACATTTATCGGGCAGGGCTGGCCATCCAAACCGGGGCGCGCTCGGAACATACACCCGCCGCGGCTGGCCTAAGTGGAGTGCTAGAGGCCCGAATGCAGCTGCCAGCCCGGGCCCGCGGTGCCTCTGCATCCGCGCAGAGGCAACAGGGCCCCCGTTTCGGTGGAAGCTCAGGGCCTGGGGCTGCGAGCGAGCGGGCAGGCGGAGGGGGCGCTTTGGGGTCCCAGCCGATCAATATAAGAAACCTGCCCCGGGCTGAGTCAGAAGGCGCTGTCACAAACGGTGCCGGAATCAGCCGGGGAGAAGAGGCGGAGATCACCTTTGACCCGGATATTGAAGGGTAGCAAACCGGAAGTGAGGTGCGAAGGGCACTCTCCAAAGGCCCGGCCTTTGTCCCCTCCCCATTACCCTGCCCACCCCTTTACAGTTCCCTCCTCTCCGCAGCTCCCTCCCCTCGGCTCCGTCGCACCGTTCTTTCCTGACGCTTGAGCGGGGCAGCCTCGGGTTTACTGCCGCGGGTCGGCTGGCGTCACTAGAAAGCGTGTGTGTGGTCACAGGAGCGCTTCCGGGAGAAGTTGCCCCGGGTGGAGTTTGTGCAGGTGACTGGGCCTTAGGGTTCCCGCCGCTGGGTGTCTTAGGGTTTTTTTCTGGGTCAAGTTACTTGTGAGAACGTGAAAAAGAGTTTTTTATGAAATATCTTGTAAATGTGAGAGTTTTGGAAACGCAAAAAGAGCAGCCTGGACTATAGAGTTGTACCCTGTCGCAAATAGAAGTTTTAAAATTTGTTCGGGAGCCTGAAAACGACAGGCCTTCTCTCACTACTTGTTTGCCAAAGTCAGGACAGTACTGTCCGTGAGGTACAGTCTATTTCACCAGGGTTAGTATCAGTGGAGGTTGTTTTATCAGGCAAATATCCAGTTAGCTTTTCATATTAAAATTTTGTAAGTTGTCCCCGAAAAGGTACGGAAAATGAAAAAAAAAAAATTCACACACATGTATATTTATAAAAAATGCGGTGAATGTTTAAATTTTTAAACGTTACAGTAAGACACATTGTCATTAACTCCACTTAAAATACTCATCTCTCTTAGAATATTTTCCGGCCACATTTTGAAGCAGTTCTGGAAGTCCGCTTTTATGAGTTTCTGCTGTCTCATCGAAAGATCTCATTGTCCAATATCAATCATATAGGTATTATTTAAATTCCCAAGGTTCACAATAAGGGTTCAGACAGTAATTACCCTGAACGTTGGAAAATATTACCTGATTATAATTCCTTTCAGACTTGGTTAATATAAACAGCTAAATTAGAATGTAAAATGCAGCTAGAGAAAGATGGATTAGGCTCTTGGAAGTTGGCATAGAAGGTGAGACATAAGATTATGACTGGAGGCAGATCTGAAGAGAGCTAGGTCTGCAAGCCTTTCTAGAGATAAACAGTGATTTCAGATTATTCTTAAGTACCACCCCCAGTTAGTTAAGTCCACTAGGCCTCGGATGCATAGGTGAGTTGTTGGGGCGTTACAATGTAAGAAAATATAAGGTAGCAAACATAGATATTTCATGATCAATTAAAAGTCTCTGACCAAGTTTTTTTTCTGCTGTTTCTGTTGACCTACATTGACTTCACTTCTACTGTGTACAGCTGACTTCTATTCTGTTGTCTACAGCCCAGTTGCATACTTCTGATGAGCACTGAGTGAGAGTAATTGTTTTGTATTTAAGGTACCCTGGGCTAATTCAAAGGCCCTCCCAGAATGTTCCTACATTATGGTAGTACCTTAACTATGCTCATTCAGGTTTCCTCCCCTTGTTCCAGGAGTGTTTCTATTGTTTCAAGACTAGCTTGTTTGTCAATATATTACTCAATGCATGTAACCAATCGTGTAACATTTGTCACTTGCTTTGTACCCATTTAAAAATTCTATATAAACTAAACTCTTCCAGAATTCAGTACTATTGCCTTTGAGGAATTACCCTGTGACAGTCCACTGCGGTGGCTCTGCAAACCCTGCTGCTTTATTTCCTTGGTGCAAAGAGTATTCCTTTTGCTTCCTTTGTTTGGTATGGCTTGGGAATTTTCCCACAAGTGACCAGAATGTCTGAGCCTATCCCTTTCCAAGAATGCCTTTTTCTTTCCATTTACCCTTTCTAAATGACTCGTTTCCTTTTTGGATCAATATTAGCTAAGTGACTATACTTGTAATCCTATAGGCTAATTGTAGTTTGACCTATGTTATACCCCCATTGTGATTTTGCTGTATAAATTACCCCTGACAAAGGGGCTCAGTTGACACACATTCCAGACCCCTTCTGGAAATCCAAAGGCTGTTCTCCGAGTAAAACTCTCTTTAACTTTCTCTTTTGGTTCAAAACATCATTTCTGGTTACTATGAGACCAAGAATTCAACATATCTGACATCTAACAGATTGGGACTTATTTTTCTCATAACAAATACATTTGTGAAACCAGACATTAGCATCTTGTCATACAGAGAGAACTTTATTTATTTATTTATTTTTTTTATTTAAGAAGAAAAAGAGAAAAACACAAAACAAACCAAAGCGGCGTAAGGGTACACGCAATACAGAACTACAAAACAAAACAAAACAAAACAAAACAAAAAACCATAACAGTAAGAAATTACCTGCTAGTAGATTACACACTATTTTCTTGAAAATAGTTCCTCAAATCACAGTATCAAAGAACACAAGGTGGACATTCAAACAGGGAGACTGCAAACAGCTGTGTTCAATGTTCCAAAAACATTGATAAAGTCAGCTATTTAACACCCCCAAACACACTTGCTGTTATGTCCGTTAGAGCTCCTTTTCTTTCTTTTTTTTTTTTTTCCCTCTCTTTTTTACAACAAAATTTACACATCTTGGATTTTATTACTCCTTAGTGCTTATTACTTTCTTTGGGGGGGGAAGAATACAGTCAAATATGGCAAAACAAAGCTGTCAGTCAATACCAAGGATAGACGTAGCACATGGTGTAGAACAGTACAGAGAGAACTTTAAATAATTTAAAATATACAGTAGAAAAAAGGAAAAACTATAAGTTGTAGTTTCAGTTTGCTAGTCTTTTTATTTATTTTTTACTAAGTTACAAGCATGATTGCATTAATATATTGAGCACAGTGATTAGGATAATCTTTTTTTTTAATTTTAAAAATTTGTTTTTGTTTTTTGAAGACAGGCTCTCCTCCCTATGTAGCTCAGGATGTCCTTGAACTCACTATGTAGGCCAGGTTCTCTAACTTCTGGTGATCCTCCTGCCTCAGCCTCCCATGTACTGGAATTACGCCACCATGCCTCTGTGATTGGGATAATCACAGTAGCAATGTAGAGGAGATAGGAACTGGAAAGGAGAAATTGACATTAATTCAATTTGTAGGAAGAGACTAGAGATAAAAGTGAGGTAATCGATGGATCTAAAAGACAGTCTGGCCAAGTACAAAAGTGGCTATCCTATTTCAAATAGAATACAGAGAAGTTTGGCTTTGTTAGGGTTAGTACTACCTTCGAAGACAAAGTATTAGGAAGGAATGGTAAGATTATGGATTTGAGATGAAGATTTTAGTTTTAATATTAAGGTTTATAACAGGATAAAGATTTCTGAATAATAGCAGTGAGGAGATTACAGTGAAGCAGACAAAAAAATATTTAGTTCAAAACTTGACAGTCTGCTCTAAATTACCCATAAAATTTCCCTTTACTGCTAATATAACTTGAGAAATTAAATATTGTTACATAAGAAAAATAATGTTTTCAGTCTTACATAGTACACATAACATGCTTTCATTCTGATTTCCAAAAGCTCTGTGACAATAAAATATTTCTAGAGTGACGTATACATGAAATACAATAGTAGATTTGTATGCCAAGGTATTCAAAACACAGTTTTTCTTTTGCCACGGGTAAAAAATGTATATAATATGCCCTTCTGTTGTTACAGGATTTTAGTAGAAGGTGTCCAATTTTAATTTATTTTATAATCAAAAGTTATATCACATTATTCTGTTCCTATTCAATATTTTAAGAAGTTCATGAAAGGGTTTTGTTACAGTGAATCAATACCATTAATCATTGGATTAGTGGATTTTGCTAAAGGTTTTAATATTTTGTGTAAAGCTTTATACCCCCCAATTGCTAATTAATTAGTTTTAGAAATATCTTAGATCTATAAATGGAAGTTAAATGTTAAGGATGAAAGAGAAAAAGCAAAGGATAGGGAATTATCATTTGGTAAGTATACTTTATATGCTTGGCACTCAATGTAGTATACTTTATCCCTAATTCTGAAAACAAACGTTTGTAAATTGATGTAGGTAGCTGAATTTTATAGATAATGTAATAAAGTCATGAAAGCTTAAATATACTAGTCTGACTCCAGAGTCTGTTATTTCCATCATACCATTAGGTGAGAAGTATATATTTATGTATATATGTCTGTAATAAGCAAAGGGAAACAGTAGTTCAACTGCTGCAGCTGTGTTTTGAGATGACATTTTCCCCTAGGAAAATTATATCATCTTATATAATCAAAAGTAGGCATACTGTATAAAGAGTGACTAGTAAACCATTGTGTGAAATAACTATAATCTCTGCTTTTAAGCAATGCTGTTTATATTCATACACTTATTCTCAGTTGTGAAAGAAAAAAAGCTGTAAAGAATACACTTTGTTATGGTGGGATTTTAAAAAATGATTTATGACAAGCATCAGATTAATCTCTACCCTATTTCAAGTGTGTTAGTGCTGCTTATCCTGTTTAGAATAAAATGCAAATGGCTAACACTCGTTGTAAAACCCTATGTAAAGTTGCTCCTATGCATTCCCACCTTTCTCCTCATAACTGTGCAAACCACAGTGGCCTGCTTAGGGTTCTTCCGTGGGGTCAAACTTTTTCAAATTTCAAAGCTTTTGTACTTACTGAAACTTTTATTCTAACTTCTAATTTGGTTTTCTACTTAGTAATCGCCTCTGGAAGTCATTTGTAAGCTACCATTGTATTATGTACTGTGTTTCTTCATAGTACTTAACTAGTACCTGAAATTATTAATTAAGTGCTTACAGTCTTTTTTTATGTTCCTTAGATTCTAAGTTAATTTGCTAGTCACCTGTATATCTCAGAACACTACCTGCAATCAAATAAACAGTGTAACAATGAGCAAACTTTTTCCTCCTAGTTTTTGTTGTTTTTGTTTTGTTTTTGTTAATCAAACTCATGACCTGGGGCTTGTCATGTAGGCGTTTATGCCACTGAGCTAAATCGCTGGCCCTTCCCCCCGTTTTGAGGATGGAGCCCCTTTGGCTGAGGTACATCTTCAGTTCTTTAATTTTTTTATTTATAGAGAAGGTCTTGGTAAATCACTGTGTTGACCAGACTGGACTCTAATTTAATACCCTCCTGTGTCAGCCTCTCATAGGGATAGAATGACTGGTGTGCACCACCATACCCAACTATGGATGACCATTTTTTTAAGAAAAATCCAAGGATTCTACAAAATAATTTCTGGAATCAATAAATCAGTTCATGAAGATTTCAGTATACAAGGTAGTATACAAAGATTTAATTTATTAGCAGTGAACATGTAAAAATTAAAAACAGTACACTTAATTGTTCAGAATCAAAGCTGCTTAGGTTTAAATCTTAACAAAACACACAGAAATGGTACATTGAAAGTAACAAAACACATATGAAGGACATCAGAAAAGATCTAAATAAATGATAACATGCATAAGATTGGAAGTCTACATAATACTGCTGTTAATTATACCCAAAATGAAATTCAGGGTTAATGCAATCATAGGGAAAAAAAGCAACAGGAAACCTGAATAACTATAGTTCTAAAAAGGAAGAAATCTGTCCAAGGAATCAATCTACCTGAATTTAAAATTTCTTTATGCCACAGCAATCAAAGCACTTTGTTACTGGCTTTGTTAAAGGAATAGATACATAGATCACTGCAGTAAATTACAATACACAGAAAAAGACAAACCCAAAAATTCTCAACTGGTTTTTGATAAAAGCCATAGCTATTCAATGTAAGAAGGATAGTCTTTTCAATAAATAATGCTAGACTAATCAGGTAGTTATAGGCAAAAACCTTGGCATAAATCTCAAGCCTTATATAAAAATTCAAAATGGACCATAGATTTTACTGTGAAACATACAAACTGTACCACTTTCTAGAAGTAGAAAAAGAAGGGTATGATGATGCATGCCTGTAATGCATGCCAAGACTCAGGCAGAGCCAGGAGGATCACAAGTTCAAACAGCCTAGAAAACTAAGCTTAGGCAGTTTAGCCATCTAGTGAGAACTTGTCTCAAAATTTAAAAATGAAAATAGGGCAGGTGAAGTGAGAGTGTAGTTCAGTAAGGTGACCCTATGTTCAGCCCCAGTATTAAAACAAAACACAACTGGGCCTTCATAAGAGTTCTGAGGCTCAACACCAAAACAAGTCACGAAGTTGGATTTAATCACAATTAGAAACTTTTTTCAGTGAAGGCCTCTGTTGAGAAAGTGAAAGGACAAATTGCAGACTGGGAGAAAACATTTGTACATCATATATTTTAACAAAGGGTTTGAATCTAGAAAATAAACTCTGAAAAGTCAACAATAAAAGACTACTTCAAAGCACATTGTTAAGAATATGAAAAGAAAGCCCTATTTCAAAGCATATATTTGATAAGAGATTATATAGAACACGTAAAGGACTCCTACAATTCAACAACAGTAAGACAGACCAAGGACGTGAGCACTCCAAAGAAGATCTACTGTACAAAGCACTCAATATAAAAAGGTGTTCAACATCTGTACCTGTGTGACAGACAAAACCACAATGAGATAGCACTTTGCAGATACTAGGATGGTTTATTATTACAAAACAAAGCAGAACAATACGCAAGAAAGTAGCAAATAGTGTGTATTGGCAAGGATTTGAAAAAAAACATGCATTGTTGGTGGGAATATGAAACAGTGACACTGGCTGGACGTTGTGGTGTGTGCCTGTAATTCCAGCACTCTGGAGGATTAGCAGGAGGATTGTTGTGAGTTCGAGGACAGCCTGTACTACAAGCAAGATCATGTCTCAAACAATAAAACAAGGACACTATTGTTAAAAACTTGGTGGTTCATCGAGAGGTTAAACATAAAATTACCATATGATCTATCAATTCTATTTCTAACTACATATCTCAAAGAAGTGAAGATAGGGAACTCATTCGAATACTTGTACACCAGTGTTTGTAGAAGTATTATTCAAAATAGCTAAAGGGCACAATCAATAGAATAAAATACAGTCAAAGGAATGCTGCTAATGCTAAAAAGAATTAGATTCTGGTACATGCTACAATATGAATGAGCCCTGAAAATACTGGGCTAAGTGAAATAAGCCAGTCACAAAAGGCCAACTATATGATTCTGCCTATCTGAGGTGTCTAGAGTAGTCAAAATTATAGCCACAAGAAGTATAGTACAGGTTTCTAGCAGAAGGGGTGGAGAAAGGAGGGAGTTATTTAAAGGTTTGTAGAGTTTCTCTTTTGGAAGATGAAAAGTTCTGAAAACTTGGTTGTGATTACACAACAGTGTGAAAGTACTTAATGCCACAGGGTTTTATACTTACAATGGTAAAATGACAAATTTTATGTTACAGTCACCTAATAAACAGAAAAAGCCAAGCAATCCAATTAAAAGTGGACAAAAGACAAAGACATATTTACCTGAGGAGATAAACAGATCACAACAAGCACAAGGAAAGATGTTCTGCCTTGTTAACCATGAAGAAAATGCAAGTTAAAACCATGGAGATATTGCCACATGCCTATAGAATAGCTGAAATTTAAAAATGACTTAATGCTGGCAAGGATGCAGAGAAACCAGATTGTTCATACCTTGCTGGTTGAAATACAAAATTGTTCAGCATCTCTGGAAAATTATTAGGAAACAATAACAACTTCTACTACCACTACTACTTCTTCCCCTTCTTCTTCTTCTTTGTCTTCTCCCAAAATTCACATAAAATGAACAAAACACCTAAAGAATTAGTGGATTAAAGAGCTGGTTCTTTGAAAGAATAAACAAATTAGGCAAACCCTTATTACCAAGGAAAGAAAGAAAAGACCTAAATCAGTGTAGTTAGAAAAAGGGGAAATAATAGCAGCCACCACTAAATTACAGAAAATTATTACTGACTACTCTGAAAACCTGTATTCCAATAAACTGGAGAATCCAGAAAAAAAGGGATTTCTAGGCAAATGTGAGTTACTAAAACTCAAGAAGTTACAGAAATTTTGAATGATCCAATAATAGTGATATTGAAATAGTAAAACAAAGAACTGGCTGAAGTCAGTTCACCACCAAATACTGTAGGAACTTCAGGAAAGATCTAAGGTGAATACTTCTGAAACTAATGAAATTGAAAAGGAAAGAGAAGGGATACTCTCATTTAATTTCTTTTTTTTTTCTTTTTTGTCTTTTTCTTTTTTTATCGGTACCAGGGATTGAACTCACGGCTGCCTGCTTGCAAGGCAGGCGCTTATGCCGCTGAGCTAAATCCCCAGCCCCTTAAATAGTGTTTTTTTTTGTCATTTAATTTCTTGAAGCTAGCATAACTGATTTCAAAACCAGACAAGATACCAACTAGAACAGGCCAATCTCTTTAATGAACATAAATGCAAAAATTCTCAGATTCTGGCAAAGAGAATGCAACAATTCATCAAAAAGATTATACATCATGACTAATTAGGCTTCATTCCAGGGATGTAAGGATCATTCAACATATAAAAGTCAACAAATATAACACATAAACAGAAGCAAGATGGTAAATCATGATCATTTCAATAGACCCACAAAAAGCCTTTGGCAAAATCCATTTATTCATGAGAAAAACTCTGAAAAAATAGTTACAGAAGGATCCTATCAGTCTAATCAAAGTCATTTATGACAAACGTATGGCCAATAGCATATTGAATGTAGAAAAGCTGAAAGCTTTTGAGAAACAACAGGAGCATGTCAAGGATGACCACTGTCACCACTCCTGTTCAATATAGTACTTGAAACATTAGCCAGAGCAATGAAGTAAGAGAAAAGGGATATGTACAGGAAAGGTGAAATTTTTTCATTATTTGCAGAAGGTAGTAACAATATAGAAGACCCCAAAATTCCACCAAAACAAAAACCCAAACAAAACCTCTTAGAAGATCCAAAATTCCACCAAATTTGGCAGTGTAGTGGGATACAAAAGTCTAGCATTCCTATATACCAATAGTGAACTTCCTGAGATAGACATCAGGAAAACAATACTATTTATACTAGCATCAAGAAAAATTACTTAGGAAATAACCTAAGCAGCAAAGAGAAAGACTTCCACAATGCAAATTTACAGTGCTCTGAAAAATGAGACATAAGAGTACAAACAATATTGTCAAATTTCCTGATAGTCACAAACCATATTGTCAAAATGACCGTACTTCTAAAACTGATATAAAGCTACAATACAATCTCAGTGAGAATAACAACAACATTCCTCAGAGAACTAGAGAAACTAATCCCCCAAATCATACAGAACCAGAAGAGACCCTAAATAGCAAAAGCAATCCTAGGCAACAAGAGCCAATATTTTAAGGTATATTACAAAATTAAATGATAAAAATAGCATAATATTGGCACAAAAATGGACACATGGAACAGTGAAATGCAATATAGGGTACAGAAACAATCCTAGGCACCTAGGCATCACATAGATCAAGTTATATGATCTATGACAAAGAGACCAAAAATATATACTGGAATAATGATAGATGCTTTAGCAAATCTAGGAGAAGTGATTATCCCAATGCAGAAGATTTAACCTAGACCCATATTGCTCACTATGTACTAAAAAAAATGGATCAAAGACATAAATATTAAACAGAAACAATCTGTTGAAAGCTAAAATACTGGAAACTTTTAAGGAAATAGTTTAAGCAAGGACTTTCTGAAAAGAATCTCAATTACACAAGAAATAGTAAAATGAATCAACAAATTGGATTATATCAAATTAAAAACATTTCTGCACAGCAAGAATAACAACCAAAAAAAAAAAAAAGACAAGTACAGAATGGAAAAAATTTTTGCCATCTACTTCTTGAACAGAAGATTGCTCTTTACAGTATATAAAGAAGTCTAATTTTTTATTTTAAAGAGAAAAATAACCATAAAAAATAACAAAAATAGCTGTATAGATGTTCAAAACCAGATGATAGGAATTTAACAAAGATTGTTATATATTGTATCTTCAAAATAGTTGCTCTGATCACTGTACACAGGAATAAACAAAACAGTAAAACAGAACAAAACACTGGATTTCAAAAACGAGACAGAAATCCCCCACAGTTACTATAATGCATATTGTTATGCTACAAATAGATGCTCAGACCAGTTTTATACCTGCAAAGTCAATCAAACAATACAAGCATTTTGTTTTTACTTAGGTTGCTATCATCTCAGCCTGAGTTCCTCCAAATCAGCAAGTTGCTTACTGGAGTGGGTGTGGGGACCCCGTTCTTGTCTCCTAGCCTATGTGGCTAGCTGGCTCCTGGAAAGATATGGTTTGGCACCTTCATTCTCTTCCTATTCCCCATGGCTGCCATAAGTCTAAATATTTGACCCCCCAGCAAATAAAACTCAATTAAGAAATGAGCAACAGAAATGTATTGAAATTTCTCAGAACATGAAATACAAATGGCCATTAAATACATGAAAAAACAACAGCCCTGGGCATTAGAGGAATGCAAATTAATGTCACACTGAGATTCTCATCTTCAAAAAAAATGACTGTCATCAAAAAACCAAATAGTAACCAATACTAGACTGTAGGGTAAAATGGAACCTTTGTACATTTTTTGTGAGAATATAAACTAGTACAACCAGTATAACAATAAATATGGAGATTTCTCAAAAACCTCAAACTAGAAATTGCATTTGACCCATGTAGTAGTTGACTGATTATGTCAATGTGAGACATTTAGAAGCTTAACTAAATCAGATTAGCAATTCTACACCCCAGGATGTAGAAGATCCACCATACAGTGGCTCATCTCCCGAATGGTATTAAAGGAAAGGAGGAAGGACAGATGAGGTTCCATTCTTCAGAAAAGCTCCAATCTTCACCTTCAGCTTGGACATCATTTCCTGGCTTCCAGTGCAGACTTTTTGGCTTCCGCTTTGGCTCTTCTGGCATAGATTCTTCAGCCTTCTCTCAGAGACCCATCAACCTGTTGATGTGGACATCCATGGGACACTGCCGCCTCCACCATGTAGACATCATTTGCATGCTTCCTCATCTGACTCTGTAGTTGACCATCATATGCCAGTCTTATAATTTCTTAGACATTTGTATGTCCTGTATTATATCTGTTTCTCTAGTAAAACCCTAATACAACCCAGCTCTTCCTTTACTAGGTATCTTCTTAAAAGACTTAAAGATGTCATATTACAATGATACATTCATACCTGGGTTTATAGCTGAACAACTGATAATATTTAAATATTGGAAGAGGCCTATATATTTATCAACAGATGAATGGATAAAGTATGTTATTTATACACAGTGGCATACTTATCTGCTATGAAGAGGGATAAACAAGTCATTTGTAGGAAAATTGATGTAACTTGAGCACATAATTTTAAGTGAAATCTTTCAGACACACAATCATAAATGTCACAAAGTTTCTTTTATATAAGAGCAATGTAAATGAACAAAATAAAAGGTAGGTAACAGGAAATATGCAGGTAAATCTTTTGTAAATGGGAAAGGGCCTGTGAAATGGTGGGTGAAAGGAGAAAGGGGAGTGTAAGGGGGTAAAAATGTAATATGATGTGTTATGTATATGTACCAACTTCCCACAAATGATGTAATTATTTTGCACTAAAAACGTACTAATAAAAAGTAAAAATTGAACTGTGTATTTTTGTTTGTTTGGTACCAGGAGTCAGACTCAAGACATTGTACTTGCCAGGCAGGCACAGTACTGCTGAGCTATATTTCCAGCAGATAATAAAAACTAAAAAAAGAAAAGATATGATTTGAATTTTTTTGGCAGGGAAATGAGATTAATCTTGATAAAAAGTGTTTGATAAATGCTTTACTTCAGAATTTAATCTTCACTGAAAATGTACAACTACATGGCAGATTCAAGGACAAGTTGAGACTTAGGCTAATCATCAGTAAAACACCTGTAACAAAATGTCTGCCATGTAAAGGGAACTGTATGATATATATTATGTGAAGAAATCTGAAGACCTTGAATATTTTATTGTATTTTATTTTTTGGTTTTGGGGTCTTGCTATGCAATTCAGGCTGATCTTCAGCTCACTTCATAGCCCAGGCTAACTTTGAACTCATGGCAATCCTCCTACCTCAGCCTCCTAGTGCTGGAATTATAGATGGGTGCCACCACACCTGGCTCCAGGGTCCTTTTAATTGTTAAAAATTTTCTCTATTGTTACAGTCAAATAAAACTTGAAACAAAATATAATTTTTAAAAAATTTCAAAGGTCAAATCTGAATAAGAATTCAAAATTAAAATATCTAAATCTAAAAAACAGACATGAATGTTTACAGACACACAAAAATAGTTCATTTTATGCTGTGTTATCTTAAATTATTAACATGACATAGGAAAAAATTGAGTGACAATTTTTGACTATTTTGTTTTGTTCAAATCACCTGTAAGGTTGCACCCATGTCTCCTTTTTACTTATTATTTGTTTGTTTGTTTTGTTTTTTTATCGGTACCGGGGATCGAACTCACAACTGCCTGCTTGCAAGGCAGGCGCTTATGCTGCTGAGCTAAATCCCCAGCCCCTCCTTTTTACTTATTTTTTTTTTTTTAATTTAAGGAGAAAAGAAAAAAAAAGTGAAAGGGTACAAGTTATACAGATTTACAGAAGAAAAAAATGAACAGTAGGAAATCACTAGTTAATGGATTACATATTGCCATCTTAAAAATAATTGTTCAAGTCACAAAATTAAAGCTTGTAGAGTGGACATTCCAACAATGATACTGCAAACAGTTCTGTTCAATGATCCAATAAAACTCTGTGATATCATTTTCTATCTTATACACTTAAATATACATGCAGTTATATAGTTTAGAGCACTTTCTTTTCCTCTCTTTTGTACAATGACTATTACACATTTTGGGTTTCATTGCTCCCACGGTTCTTACTGCTTTTTTGGAAGAGAGTAAAATCAAATGAGACATAACAGGACAGAATCGGTCAAGTCAAAAGGGTGGACATAATAGATAATGTAAAAGCATAATACAAGGTGATCATCAATGGTTACCATAATGCCTCCCGCTATCTCTAATTCACGCAGGCCAGGCACTTTTCACCAATCCCGTCCGAGAGGGGAATGTATGGCTGGAGTCACCACCGTGCCCTGCTCTTACAGGACTGCCCGAGCCCAGAAAGTCCTCCGCTGGAGTCAAACTGTGGTGGAGTGTCAGTTTCTCTCACTCACCTCGCCACCAGTCAGTGCACGCCTCTTTGTCCTGTCCGTCCTGTTTTCGACTCCGTTCGCAGACTCCCATTCCCAGAGCTTCCGCTCGTCTCTCCCCCCCCCCCGCCGAGCCGCTGTGGAGGCAGTCAGCTGCCGAGCGGTGGGAAATCCAAACCGTGGTTTCCAATGGTGCGGGGTCCAGCCTCCACACCGAGACTTTTCTGTTCCTATTTTAGCGCCAGGACTGCATTCCAAGTTGGTTTCTCTCAGCCCAGTTCGTTCCTGAGTCAGCAGAGCATATCTCTACCGGTTCACGTCTCCTTAGTCCTCATCATTCCTGACCTCTGAGCTGAGCCTTTCAGAGAGCCTCCGGTAGTTGCTGTTAACTATCCGCCATGTTCTCCCGGAAGTCCTTTTTACTTATTGATAACAGGAACTCAGAATGATCATGTCGATGGCTAAATATAGAGAGATGATCATTTTTCTGGGTGGAGACTCCTGAAGCAGTGAATGGCTAGCAGAAGAGATAGAGAGCTATGGGTTATGTGGTAAAGGCTTTGTGTCTAGCCTATGGCACTATTGGCCTGTGATGGAATCTTTATGAGGGGAGGCCTAGAGGAAGGAAGTTAGGTGTCTTAGTTACTTTTAATTCGTAAAAATTAAAATGGTCAGGTATAGTCACAACAACGACCCCACTCCTGGTACCAAATTCTGTCTTAGTTACTTTTAACTCATCGCTGAGACAAAATACCTGATGCCCAAAGTTGGGAAAGGAAAGGTTTATTACAGTTTTTGGAAGTTTCAGTCCATGCTCATTTGGCGCCAAGGCAGGGTGGCATGGTGGGGCTGCAGTTCATGGGAGCTGACAAAGGCATGGCAAAAACCCCCAAGACAACAAGACATGTCTTCTTCCTGCCATTACATTGTATGCTGACTCCACCCCTAGGTGGGTGTAGCACTGACACCATAAATCTAAGCTCTAGACAATGAACCAATCACAAATGCATAATGCAAACGAATGAGGCCTGGGGGCCACTGACATAAACCTTGACATTAGGTCCTTGAGGGTATGCCCTTAGAAAGGATATCAGGACCCTACCTCTTCAAATTCCTTTCTTTGCTTCCCCCACTGTGATGAGCTGAAGAGACTTCCTCTGCCATGTGACCCACTGTTATGTACACTTGCTACCACAGGTCCAGAGCAATAGGCCAAGCAGCCATGAATGGAAGTCTCTGAAATCTTGAGCCAGTGTACACTTTGTCTCCAAGTTTAGCCATCCAGGTAGTCATAAGCCCTTCAGTCATGCTCCAGGGGGACTTGGGTAATGGTTGAGCTGGTGACAGATGTTGACATCATTTATCTGGTGCTGATGTTTTAGCATACAGAATGCAAGAGTTATGGAGTCATGGAAGCATCCATCCAGATTTCAAAGTAAGATCTGGTGTGCTAGGCTATGTGCCATTTGAGAAGGTGGTGCACAAGTTGTGAGAGTGAAGTCTAAAGTAAAGTGCGGAATTCAGGATGCTAGAGATGCCAAAACATGTGGAACATTTTCTAAGGAAAGCCACAGGCTGTGAGTGGATCCAGCCCAAGAGAGAGGCCACGTGGGCTGCAACTGACAATGCTGTTGTGGTGGGATTGCCCAGGTCCTTTAGAGTTAATGTTTGACCACAACCTGCTCCAGATTGTAGATCTGGAACTACAGGGTCTAATGTATGCCTTTCATTTTTGGTCTGATTACTTTTTTGTCCTCTATTACTCCATTTTGGAATGGCAATATTGTCCCATTGTACACTGGGAAAATTTAGATTTCCTTTTGATTTTTTTCAGTTTCCCAGCTAAGAGTTTGCCTTGAGTCTCAAAGGAGACATTTCAGTTACATTGAGATTTTGGTGGCTTTTGAGATAGATTAAGTACATTTTGTGTGAGATGAGCATGAAATGTTTTAGATTTAGAATGTACCCCTGAAGTCTTATGTGTACAGATGTAGAACCTGGTTAGAAGAGGTGAGTCACTAGGAGTATAACCTAGAAAGATGTGTTCTTGTCTCTGACTCTGCACTTTTCTCTCTGATTTCTGGCTTTCATGTGTTGAACAGATACCATAATTATAATGAAAATCTTAAGAAATTGTAGCAATAATTGTGTCTGGAATCAGCTGAAGATAATGAGTAATAAGCATTATCTTCAGGTTCTTCAGATTCATCTCTCTCTCTCTCTCTCTCTCTCTCTCTCTCTCTCTCTCTCACCCTTCCCTCACTCCTTCCCTCCCTCATATTGTGCCCTGTACATGACAGACATGATACTTGACTGATACTTTTCTTAAGGGCAGGTATCCTAGACATAAATAAGAGGCAGAAAGGGGGTGCTGCTTGTAGCTTGCTGCTTTGCTTCCTCACTAGTTTCCTGCCTTCTTCCCACTATAAACTGTTTCTTCTCTCCAGTGCCCTGCTGACACTCCACTCTGCCTGGGAGCCAGCCAACTATGAATTGAAACCTCTACAAACTGCGAGCTGAAATAAACTTTTCCTCCTTTAACTTGTGGAGTTGGGTATTTTATCTAATCAATGAGAAAACTAATACAGATTTGGTGTCAGAAGCAGGGTCCTTGCTATGATGTTACCTGACCATGTGGTTCAGAGCCCTTGGCAATTAGCTTGTAGAAAAAGTTTGGAAAGTTTTGGAGATGCCAAATGAAGAAGGAACTCTGGAAAACCTTAATATGTAGTTGATGGGAGATTCTGGTCAGAGTGAAGAAGACTGAATGCAGATAGAAATATTGCTAGTAATGACCAGGGTCAGGAGATTTCTGCTGTGAAGGACTGCACTGGCTATTGAACTCCAGATGAACTGTGTTATGCCTTTGTGTAAAATTTGTCTGCATTTTACTCATGTCTAGAGACTTTGCCTGAGACTGAGTGATGGACTAATTAATTTTGCAGAAGAAATTTCAAGCACTCCAATGCTGAGAAGTAACATGGCTACTATTTGGGGTTTTTAGCTAGATCTGTGTTGAGAATTGATAGCAAAGAACTCAGCAGAATGATTTAAAATGTTGTGAGTTTGGCTAGAAAGGAAACTCCAGAAAAGCTGTGGACTGCAAAGATACAGTAGAAGAACCTGAGAAGAAAAAGATGGAAAAGTTGACCTGAGGACTTAACAATATGGAAAAGGCCTGAGGACTCTAGCATTTGCAACCTCAGGGTTACAAAGGTGAAAGAATTTGCTTTGAGAGGAGAGCTACAGGAGGCTAGGGATATAGCTCAGCAGTGTAAGTGCCAGCTGGTAAGCAGAAGGTCCTGAGTTTAATTCCCAGTACAAAAAAAAAAAAAAAAAAAAAAAGGCCAGGAATTTAGCTCAGTGATACAAGGGCCTGCCTGGCAAGTGTGAGGTCATGCATTCAATCCCCACTTTAAAAAAAAAAAAAAAAAGAGGGCTACAGAGTACCATGCTCCAGAATGGTGGTGGCTAGAGAATTTGTTACTCAGGATTCGGTTCAGAATGCTCAGTGATCTAGATACTTGATCCCTATTGCTAAAAGAGAATGAAGCTTGGCTAGTGTACCAGCTGGCAGCAGACCATGGTGCCATCCATGTGGTTCTGGTTTTAGGCACATGAAGAATGTGGGAGTTGTAGGGTTGGAAGGCTTCCATTTAGATTTTAGATGAAGGCTTGGAAGGCCAGGCCATCTGTGCCTGAGAGGCATGTGTGAAGTTAAAGGTGCAGAGGAGACCTCAGAAGGTTGGAGAAGTCAGGAATGTGAATCATCTGAGGAAAGCTTCATGATCTTTTTCTTCTCTGCAATGCCACTCCGCCATGTACCTCCTTCTTTTGGAGGGAGCCAACTGTGAACTGAAACCTCTACAAACTGAGCTGAAATAAACCTTTTCTCTTTTAACTTTTAACTTTCTCTTTTCTCTTTTAACTTCATGTATTTTGTCTCAGCAACTAGAAAAGTAACACACATTCTTCAACTTAATTTAAATCATCTTTATGTAGATTACTTCTAATACCTAATATCATATAATGTGACACAAATAATTATGCTGTATTGTTTAAGGAATAATGAGAAGAAAAGTCTACAGATGATGTAATTATTTTTCAAATATTTTAAATCCACAAAGTACAGCAGGGCAGGTATATTTCTTTCTCCTTTATCAGTTGATGATTTGGCTGAGAAAAAAATAGAAATGTAGAATGTTATTGAACCATATCCTTTACTCTTTAAAGTAAGATCCTGTCTGCCTGCCTGCCTCCTCCAACATCTCCTTTCTTCTGTTTTGTTTTTTCCTGAGAAAGTAAATGTTTTGATTTTGGATTTCATTTATAATGATGAGGAAGATCACTAGCAGATGAGGAAAACAGAGGGTACATACTGTAACAATTATCAATAAGTGCATCTTGGATTGGTTTAGGAAGCTCAGAATACTGGAGCTCAGAATACTGAAAGTTTATTTGGAAGAAAATTTCAAGGGTAAACATTGAACATACAAAATGGCTATTAAATAAGACAATATTATTATTGTCTTAAAATAGGTATATTTTAATTATAGGATTCCTGTATTATTAATGTTCTCATGAAAAGAGTAGTGGAATTGAAAGAAAAAATTGGGGGAGGTACTTATTGGTTTTGAGATGAAGAGATAGTGAGGCTTAAAAATACAAGATGGTAACAAAAATTTTGTACTTTTCCTGTACACAAAGAAAGCCTATCCTGTATTAATTATATTTACAATGTAAAAATCAGAGATTATTTACCAAAAATTCTGTCTTAATATACCTTCTATTTAGCCCCATATTATAGTTCTGGTCAAAAGATTTAAGTGACAGATCCCAAGGATAAAATAATCAATCTATTTAGTTTAGCTTACACCAGATACAAATTCTAGTTACTTAAATGTTTCATTTGTTCTACTCCAAGGTTTTTGAATTTCTTACAATGATATGTACCACAGTAGACTTCCCTTCCCATAGATTACTATGTGATTAGTAAATGAACTTTTTCTGTAAAGAGTGTTTTGACTCTATCAGTAAGTACAGGCCAAAGCATTACTTAATTCAGCTAAGTTTTTATTGTTGGTTTAAAATACTGGACTAATCCCATAATTCAATCTTCCTCATTTTTCAGATTGTTCAAATATTTTTAACACTTAATCTTGAAACCTTACAAATTGATTATACTACTAATTAATGTTATCCACCCTGTGGTCTCATTGCTCTTAAACAAGTTTTGTATTCATCTGTAAATATTTTATGTTCCTCCAGCATTGAAACACCTTATGCCTGCTTCACCTTGTTTGTAACACCTTTCATTTTTACTGCATTGAAACGATTGAGGACTATTATATCAACTTATCCTTCTTTCCACTTAAATAAAAATATGTTTTACATTTGTTTTTCTCCTTTTTGTTAATTCTGGTGGTTGGGATGTCTGTCTCATCCCATCGATAATAGTTAATTATGATGTCAACTTGAATAAAAAATGCCTAGTGGATTAGTTTAACACACTTCTGGGAGTGTCTGGATGATTCATTTACTTGATCTACCTTGGATGTAGGTAGCACCAACCAATAGGCTTGTAGCACTGATTGTATAAAAAGCAAGGAAGTCTCCTTTTGTGTTTCTTTGGAGGTGGCTTAGTCTTTGCCATTCTTTGGGCATGTCTCCAAGCTTCCAGCACAGACATTCCATCCTTCCAGTGAAGACTCTTTGGTTTCCTGTTACAGACTCATGTGGGACTCAACAGAGAGCTCCAGATCTTTTTTTTTTTTAATGGAAAAAAGGTAAAACAAAATTTCATAACAAAATAATAGAATAACAATGATCAATACATTACATGTTATCTTTAAAGTAGTTGCTCAGGGTATAAGATACAGATGTAAAAATTTCTCCAATCAATATTAGTGCAAGCATTCTTTCTTAATGAACTAAGAGAGACTAACAATATAACTAACTTGAATGTTTCCCCTTTTCCTACTGTAATTTACCGTAATGATTCTCCTGCCTCTGCCTCCTGAGTGCTGGGATTATAGGTGTGTGCCACCATGCCCAGCCCAGTATATATTTTAGAACTTATTTTCTCTTTCAGTTTCTCACACCAGGAAGACAATATGATGTCTACACATGTGAGTCTGATTTCTTTCACTTATGAGTATAGTTTCAAGTTGCATTCATTTATCTATAAAAGTCCCAAGTTTATCCTTATTTATGGCTGAGTAATACTCCATTGCACAAAATAACACATCTTTTTAATCTCTTCTATGGTTGATGTGCATTTGGATTGTTTCTAAGATATAGATATTACAAATTATGCTGCTATAAACATGGGTGCACATATATCACTGTTGTATGATCAAAACTTTGATTTTTGACTGTATCCTCTGGCTCTGCAGCACACATAGTCCTTTTGCATCCTCCCACCTGACTGAATATGGACATTGTACCTTGTAAATCTCTCTCTCTCTCTCTCTCTCTCTCTGTGTGTGTGTGTGTGTGTGTGTGTGTGTGTGTGTGTGTGTGTGTCTTTCTCAGTCTCTCACTCTCTGTGTCCTCCAATGAACCCTGATACACCACCTTGGGGATAATTGCTTTATGAACCATATACTGCTGTTATCAATCTCTTTACCAGGATGCCCCTTAACAGATAGGCATGTACTTTTCTCCATCTTGTTATCATCTTTTCCATTTGTGCTGTAGTATCTTACAGTACTTCAACAAGACTTTATAAAGTAGCAGATACCTTCACTGTTCAGTTTGCATGGAAAAGAATGTTCTTCACCTGTTTCATCTGTACTGATAAAAAACATAGATCTGGGTGTGAGAGAAAGCACTTTATTATTTATGGCACAAGATACATCAGCATCAATATTTGTGGTTCCCTGTGTCTCCCATTTTATGGGAGAGAACCAGAGGATACAGTTGGAAGTCATGGAATTGTGTCACAAGAGAGCAGCATGGACCTTGGGATCCCACTGCTTTTATTTTTTGTTTATTTTTATTTTTATTTTCTGGTACCAGGGTATCAAACTCAACCTCACACTTGCCAAACAGGTGCTTATGCTGCTAAGCTAAATCCCCTGCCCCTCCACTGCTTTTATAGCAAGCAGTAAGGAGGCCTGCTTTTTATCTTTGTTGGAGGAATTACGTTAACTTTCAGCATATTCTCTTTCAGCAAATTCAACCCTGGGAAATGATCTGGGCAAGGAAATGATCTGGGATTTGCATTTTTGGTACACCTATAAAAACATGCAAGATGCGTGGGGCCAGTACCTCTCCCCACAGATCTTTTTAGTTCTGTGCCTTCTTTGTAGTAATTCTTAAAGAAAGACATTCCTCACTTAATTTTTAAAAACAAAGAATATGCATTTTACTGTATAGTCGACTTGGATATAGGCATGTAAAATTAAATTTGTAAATCTCCTTCCATTTAACTGTCAGCTCCAATGCTATAGTCATTGCTTAATGACTATATTGTGTCACATAGGTTGCTGAAATTCATGGAAAGATGATTTAATATTCAGTTTACATGTTTTACAAAATGAATGTCCCTCTTACAACATGGCTAACTGGAGAAAGGGTCATATCAGAGAAGCTCAGTAAAGAGCCACTGAAAAGGAAAGTATTTGGAAGGTGAGAGACTTTCATGGTGAAACAAAATTAACAAAGAAAGCTGATACATAGATCAGTAAAACAAACGATCAATAAAAAGCAAACACAAAGGGAACTGGTATAGCAGTGACAACTGAGCTGACCCCATTTCTAGCTTTACTGGGCAACACATAATCTAGAGCTGCACACACCAGATTCCTGGGACACAGATTTTGATCACCAGCTTCATATATATATATATTATATATATACATACATACACACACCTTCCTCCTGGAGACAAGAAAGCAGCATTTCTGTGTTCTCTAGCACATAAGGGGCCCCTCCACCGCCAGAGAGAGAGAGGATATACAGGCTAAAGACTTCCTAGCTCAGTTGCAGCAGTTCACAAACCTGCTGGTCCTGACAGCCAACCTGTTTGCTGGAGTACACACACAGAGTCCTATTACTCCACACCAGTATAAATAGGCCTCCTGCCCAGAGGGCCTGCTGAGTCATAAGGAGGTGCACACAGATTGATTGGAACCAGCTCTTTTGCCCACAGGTCAGCTGAGTCACAGACAGTGGGCCAAACAGCCTAGAATGAGTCCTGTATGCCTGCTAGACCACAGAGTAGCCTAGTAGGTGCTAGGCCTAAACACAGAGGGAGCCATGGACCAAGTTGACTGTATTCCTGCTGTGCATTCCAGCATGCTATCCTAATCACAAGAGTATCTGTCCATCTGTGGACAACACAGGGTGGGACAACCAGCAACCAGACTCCAAAGGGAAAATGTACAGAATCATGGACTCTGGCATTGTGGTTAGAAGGAATTGTAGCCATTTCCCTCTTGTTGTAGTCGTAGTTTTCAAGGGAAAGGATTAAATACAGGGCATAATTTGTAGGATCACTTTATAATATTCACCCAAAGAGTCAAATGCAAAACAGTTTGGGATCTGTCCACACATTTAGAGACCCAAAGAATCCAGCTAAGTGCCTAGATCCCAAGGTGATGTCCTGCACAAGTCCTGCTGGAGACCTGGAACCCACAACATCTCTTGCAAGTCTGTAACAAGGATCTACACTGGGAAGGCTCAAAGGTCAGTGGTGGAAGCAAAAATTCTGTACCAGGGGGATTAAGGATCTGGGCCCGCAGTCTGAGGCATCTGTACTGGAGCCAGGAAGGGACCCTCAAGGTAAGGACCAGAGCTCCTCCGATGATGAGAACAGGTGAGTTGATATCAGGAAAGTCAGCTCAACAAGCTTCTCCAGGAGAATCAACAGCACTGCATCTTCTCCTCCAGTTCTTTTTATGTTGTTGGCAACAATCCTCAGGTGTGCCTTCCATGCCTAGCTGATTCAGTTCAGCTGGGTGTTACAAGTTGACCAGCACTCACTGAGGACTAGGAACCTCTGCCCACATCCCAAGCAGAGTGGCAGAGTCTGTGGACTCCAGCAAGGTGAGGACACACAACTTGAAGAAACTGCAAACTTCAGAGAGTGAAGATCTGATTATATACCAGTCACTGCCATTTTCCAGGCTTTCTGGAAAAGTGGTTACATGTGAATCACATATTTATTTTTTTATCCGAGTGTGTAAATTGAGTTTTTAAGAAAATATCTTCTGAGTTTTAGATTTTTTTGTATTGTATCATTGTCTTTGGCATTTTTGATAATCTTTTGTGTTGTTTGGTTTTTTTTTTTAAGATTTTTTGCTTTGTAGGTTTTTGTTTTTCTTCCATTTATTTTGACATGGTTGGCATCTAGGTTGTCTCTTATGTCCTTACCTAGTTCATCTCAAGATTCCACAGAAAAGTTTCATAATTCTTTTTGAGAAGGAAAATTAACAGCACCTTCATTCCTCTCATTTCTAATTTGTCATATTCTGCTCTTTCAATCTCTCCCACCTTTTCTGTATTAACCCACTTCATATTATAAGTTTTGACTCTTTGGTATCAAACCTAGCCTACTCATCTACTTAACTTTGCATTTCTTCTTCTCTATTGATATTATTTTTAATTATTATTTTATTTTTGTTGATGGGCTTTGGAGTTCTATCACCCATTTTCTTGTTCCTCATTTTATATTACCTTATCGATTTGTGCTCTCGCTTTTCCTTGATGTCTCTTTTTCAACTAGTTTCCTTATTATTTTATCTTTTCACTGTAGTTTAATCCTGTTCCTTATTATTTCCCTCTCCTCATTGCTTTTCTGTTATTGTTATTTATTCCTATTAACTGTTAATGGGGGAGAGCTATTAGGAAGTAGGAAGATGTTCAGATGAGAAAGAACAAGAGATAGTGGAATTGGGAGATAAGGAAGGACAAAGATTTAAATTTTAAAAACAATTTAAAGAGAAAACTGGAAATAGAGCTTTTACAAATGTGCTGGGGAAAAAGGATTAGATAGAAGGGGAGGGAAAGGGAGCAACAACATAAAATTAAAATTGGTATGTACATGCACACATTCCTGATAATGAATGTAATCATTGTATACTGCAAACATGTACTGAAAATATGAAAAAAGTGAACATCCTTAATACAATGACACTTCTAAGTTTCAATTGAGTATCTAGAGAAAAGTAACTAAGACAATGTCTATGGTGTATAATGGTCAATTATGTTATAAAGGGTGTGGTATATCTATGTCATTTCTAAATCAACAATGTTTTACTCTCCAAAATAATACTTTAGTCATACATATCAATCTCAGCGCTGTTGACAAAGTTGATAGTATTGATTTGTTCCTCTTTTTTCAAGGTAGCAGGGGGTTATGCTTAGTGGAATGGCAAAGACATTACATTCTTAGAAGTGAAGTAAAAAATACTGAGATAGTTTTTATTATTTTATAAATTTTTCTTAATATTAGTACCTTCCTGGGTGGGAGTCACACACATTTAGAAACTACATTACTATATAAAGCTACTTGGTGCTAGTTAATTAATTATTCTTTAATCATACTAAAATAGAACCATTGTGATGGACTTTTAGAAGACAGATAGTACACAGAGGCAGTGTCACTTGAGATTTGGAGCAAGAGCTCAACACATTAGTTAGACCACCAAGTATAAAGTTCAGTGCAAGAATTTATTGTGTGGTGCTAGGACAGTTCAATTATTTCTAATCTTCACATTCCTCGTATAGAAAATGGTAGTAAATATAGAACATAGCGATTTGTGATGATTCAATGAAATAATACACGAAGGGCACTTAGCATTTGTGTCTATTACATAATATTCACTGGAAATAATAGCTCTTAATCTTGAGATTATGATAATATATTAATAGCAACACTTACTATGAGGTTGGCATTGTTTTAAACATGTCTCAAACTGTTTTAAACATTTCCTATCATTAACTCATGTAATGCTTAGTCCTATGAAGCCATAATCTTAGCACAAACGATTATATTATCAAATCAGACACACAAAAATCAGACATCTAACCCTGAATCAAACTTTCCTAATATGGATAACAAGGGATCACAGGGAACAGGCTAGGCTGAGACAGTTCTAGGACCAACAACTCTGCTTCTCATCTCTTTTTTGTTGCTTCTGGATCCATTCTGGCACAGGTTAATTTATGAAGATTATTTTAGTCTTCATAAATTAATTATGAGTTAATTATAATTAATCTCCTTGTATTATGAGGGAGTTTTTTCAGTAGTTACACTTTAACTTCTTATATCCAGTTACTAGTTCAACCAACTTACCATCAAGTTACTAGTTTACATAACATTTTCCAGGGCAATGACCCATAATTCCTAGACCCCAGGTTTCCTTATCATAAACAAACAATAAGGACAGGTGCATCCTATTGAAGGTATTCCACAGATTAGCACCTTTCATTTAGGAAATAAAAAAAATGTGTTTACCAGTACAATGCCCATAGGAAGACTTAACTAGGTTATCCTTTTTCTTTCTGAGGCACCATGCTCAGGGAAAAAGTCAATAGATTGCAAACATATTCTAAGTAGTTTATTCCCAGGTATATATTATTACTGTTATTTTAAGGTTGAAGAAATTCAGGCACAATGAGAGTAAGTTAGTTGCATAAATCCAACTAGTAAATGATAGCACCTAGATAAAAATGGTTTATTGACTATCAGTGAGGCACTAAATTCCCAAGCAGACTCACATTTAATCTCACGGTAGTTTAAAGTTTGAAAGAAGATATTTTAAAAGATTCATAAAATATATACTTTTGTAGAAATACACTGAGAGAGAATATTGTTCAGGTTTGTTTTTTTCTGGTATTTCCTTTGTCAGAAATAGCACTATCATGTAATTGTAAAAACAAAGATATATTTATAAAACTTTCTGCTTCACCCATATATTCAATACCTTAATAAAAATCCTATTTTATGTTTCTCATAAATAACTTTGAGAGGCTGGATATGGTGGTGCACACCTGTAATCACAGCACTCAGGAGGCTGAAGCAGGAGAATTGGTGCAAGTCTGAGACCAGCCAGATTACAGAGTAAGTTTAAGACTAGCCTGAACTGCATAGCAAAACCCTGTCCCAAAAAAGACAAAAATAAACACACACACACACACACACACACACACACACACACACACACATTCTACCTCTTTCTTATTTCTTAGTATAAATACTATCATCCCTCTCCTGACCTATTGCAACAATAAATTTCTGGGTAAAAAAGTAGCCCATACCAGCACTCTTTTAAAAAATGTAGTCTACTTAAAATCTACACCACTTGCAAAAAGTGGTATTTCCAAAATACAATCCAATTGTGTCATTCTCCTTCTTAAAATATGTTAAGGAGTCTCATTCTTAAAATAGAAGCAGAAATCTTCATGGTCTGCGAAGCACTACATGGTCTCTAGTTCCTAACTGCTGTGTGTCTCATCTATTTTTGTATCCTTCAACCACATTGGTCTTTTTGCAACTCCTTTAATTTCAGTATTTCTTTCTTCCAATGGCCTTTGCCTATGAACTTTTTGGCTTGAGTGTTCTCTAATTTTCCTTTCATCTTGCTGTTTTTCATTTATTCTTCTGATCTTAGTTCAGTTACAGTTTTCCTTGGTGTTTCTCACCTGTTAAGGCCAAATTCTTTAGAAAAAGACCTCAACACATAGGTTTTAGGTAATTTTACTGAGAAACAGTTGACTGAGAATTCCACAAATGACCAATTTGCTGACAACAGTTTGGCAACAGCCAGTTTGTAGAAGATTAGTTCATCACCCTAATCTAGGAGAGTTCTCTACATCTGTCTTTCTGGCAATGTCAGAGACAGGCAGAAGCTGAAGTCTGATGATAGCAAATTCCTTTTAAGGAAAACCCCACCATTTGTTTACATTGGATACTGGTTCATTGGACATTAGAAAAAGATTTGGCATTTGAAATGTGAAAATATGAAACTGACTTTTAGTCCAGACAGTCAAATTTGGAGTTAAAGAGCTATCATGAAATAATGCATCAAAAATGTGAAATGAAGACATCAGGAAATTATCAGTAATTCAGGGCATTGGTCATTTGGTGAAATAATGATTTGGCATACCACTGTTCATCAAATTGATTTATAGAAGTTGGTTTTTGGCAAACAATTTCAGTTAATTTTATGTTAGGGAATTCAGTGATTAGTCATTTAGAAAATTGAATTTTGGCAAAATGGCTTTCTGTAAATTGATTTTTGGTAAATTGGCCTTTATATAGTATCATGTAGCACATGTTGTAGTTTTTTTATAGCTAACATTTTCCATATATTTTTTAGTTGTTAGACTTGTGATGGTTTCTTTCAATCTGTATATGCAAGCACCAAAGAGAAAGAGTAGTATGAATTTTTATTCACCATTTTATTCTCAGCTCCTGGCATAGTGCCTGGTATATAGTAAGTGTTTGATAAATATTTGTAGAATTAAAGAAAAACTAACATTTTGCTAGGGAGTAAAATGAAATAAACAGATTTCAGGCATCACTGAGTGGAACTTAATTACCAAACATCTAGGGGAAATGATTGGGAAGTAATTGCTTAAAGTAATCCATGTGAATGCTGTATCTATAAAATGGTTCAGTTTTAATCTTTAATAACTGTAATAGCTAACCTTTGTATATCACTTTGTGCCAGTTACTATCTCATTTAATTCTTGCAACATTCCCAGGGGTTAGATTATTATTGTTATCTTCATTTAACAGGTGAAAAAAAAACAGTCATAAATGGGATAAGGAATTTGTTCAAGGGTCATATAGCTGCCTGAACACAACCAGCCTAGCTCCAACATAAACCAGCATGTTATAGTTCTGTTGATTCAAGATAATTTCAGTCGAAATTATGTGGTAGTGCTAATGAGTACAGAAATGCACAGGATCTTGTCTTGTTCAACAACTGGACAAAACAGACAAAGAATGTAGAGGTTTTGTATTTATCAAAGGTAAAAGCAGGGAGAAAAGAAGGGAGAAGTGCTCTTAAAAGAAGTGCTTGGCAGAGTGAATGAGGCCAGTTAAAACAGGAAAAGAAGTGTACCCTGAGGAGTGCAGACTGGGTCAGTGAAAAGTCTCCCAACTGCCATGAGTTTAATGGCCACCAGCTTTTAAGCCCCCATTATGACATCAAATCATGGCCATTCTATCAAAACCTGCTTGATCTTGTGCCAGAAGAGTTGGAGACTGCATTCTCTGATTAGTATCAGGTGCAGAGCTGGGAAGCTCAGCACATGTGTCCTGGCCATGATTGACAGGTCATAGGTGCTCATACAGCCAGTTTGTCATACCCTGACTTCCTCTTAAGTGACATAAATCCCCATAATCCTTTAAGCATTGCTGAAGGTGTGGCAGTCTCTGTCTACATATAACTACTTCTAGCTGAAAGGGACTGAAGGCCCTACATACTGATGACTATGTGCTTTTTACCTTAGGATGCTGTATGGGCTGAGAAAACTGTCAAAAGACAATGAAAAGAGAGAACTGTTAAGCTGCCTGTTCAGTGGGAGAGCTGGGTTAATTTGTCAGGAGAGTAACTTTGGGGATATAGAGTTCAAATATGAAAAGGAACAAGTCAGATTTCCCTGCAAAGAGGTATAGTAGGCTACTAGCACCCATTTATAGTGAACGTACTTATCTGCACTCAGAACAGAACTGGAGTCTTGCCTTGTGAAGAGGAGCTTCAGGTCTCCCCAAAGTTCACAGGAGTTTCTTTTTTCTTTTGTTGTAGTCTTTTTCCTCAGACATTTCAGGTGGAGATCTTTATTCTAGACGGGGTGACTCTAGCTATCTGTCACTGTTACTGTAGCAAGAAAGGGTCCTTTTCTTTTGGTTTTTATTGGTCTTCAGGAATCCCTTCTTTTCAGGGTCTCCAGGGCAGATAACTAGGTAGTCTCCTTGGGATGGGAGCTGGCAGAATTTTGTTTCCATGTAGTTAGATTGCCTGTTGTACTTGGCCCAGAATCTTGTGGTCTTTGAGTCTATTTCTGTATCAGAAGGTAGAATGACATAGTCCAGGTTTGGGGGGTGTTTTGAATCCTTGTGAGGGCTATTTGAAATAATCAGAGCCAAGATATGTCTTGGCAACAATTTGTCGGAGGTCACTTTAGGGTCTTGTTTGCTCTCAACTTCTCTGGAGGACTGAGGTCTTCATGCAGAATGGAGATAATATTTCATGCTTAATGCTTTTGCCACCCCCTGAGTTATATGAGATGTAAAAGACGGCCCATTGTTATTCTGGAGGGACTAGGATAGTCCAAATCTGGGGTGATTTCATTGAGGAACACCTTGTCTACCTCCATAGCCTTCTCTGAATGGATATGAAAGACCTCAATCCAGCCTGTAAAGGTGTCAATTAGGACTAATATTTGTTTAAATCCCCACATGGTGGAATGTGGCTAGAGTCTAATTGTCGGACCTCCCCAGCGTATGTCCAACTCCTTTGTACAGGTTCCAACAAAGAGGTAGTCTGGACTTGCTAGAATTATTATAAGCTCAGAGCGGGCAAGCTTTGCAGACCTGTCTAGTGGTCACTACTAGTCAGCCCTGTGAAAATGTGATATTTCCCCATGTAGCATCTCTTCTCTTATGGAAAAAATCATGAAGGGTTTTGATAGCCTTACAGTTTGTTCCCAGAGGAAGGATTATAGTTTTCTAGATACAATGAGTCCCTCTTTAATTCTCTCTTTTTCTAAGACCCTTCATGGCCCACTCATAAACACCCAGGAATGTGGTTTCTTAATCTACTAATATTTATTGATCTAGTGAACTTGAAAAATGTTGATTAATGGTCACATTTCCTTTTGACTGTTTGTGTGTAATAGAAATAAAAGTTGTATATTTCATTCAATTTCTATATGGTATTAGTAATGCTGCTTCATTGACTAAGTGGTTTCATCTATGAAAGAACTAATCTTGATCTTACCATCTCTGTTTTCTTTAACTTTTTAATAACATAGTCCAAGACAGGGATTATATTGCAGATAAGACTGTTTTCCAAGAAAGCAGCAAAAGAAGACATTGGTTATCCCATAAGGTTTGGTAGACTACAGAATTGTTTCTATGCAGAGCTGGCTAATTCAATCATAAAAATAAAGTTTTCCAAATATTTCTTTAGATTTATTGAATTAACAAACCTGCTTTATTTGCTTTTTAAGGGATGAACAACATTTTTTTGCTTACTTGCCTATAATGTAATTCAATAAATAATAATGAAAATGCTGCTGTATGCAATTGATTTTTCAGAATATGTTTTAATGGTTGATTAAATTTTTTTCTAGTTATTTATACTTTTTCAGAGAAATTACTCTACTTTGTTAAACTAACCCTTTTCCTTCTTAGAGGGAGCATTTTTGCAGCCTGATTAATATAAATAGATAGGTTGGTTAGATTTCAATTAAGACAAGTCTTATGGAAAAAGACTAATAAATGTAGGCAAACATCTAACAAATTAGCATTTGTGGATATGAATAAATTAGTTTGTCCTAGCCTATTAGATTAAGAGGTGTTCTCTTTCAACTCCTGCTGCAAGATTTTTTTTTTTTTTTTTTTTTTTTTTGCCCAATAGAATAGGATCACAGGATTTGGTGCTGAAATTTTGCCTTTATCAAGTTTTCTATGTCAAATTATAATTATTTTTCCAAAATAACTTAAATTTACTCAAGGTTTTTATAGTTTAATTATTTGGTTAAAATTTTAAATTATCAACTAAAATTTTCTTTCATGTTGCAGCTTCTTCATTCTCTGAAGTTCGATTGTTGATAATTCAGAGTTTTAAATGTACTTATCAAAAAGTACAGTACTACCTACCTGTTCCTAATGGACTTTGATACTGAAGAGAGTTATAAACATTAATTTTCTTAATGCTATGGGTTATCAACAAAGAATCAAAAACTGTAAGACTGCAATAAATGATATTAATCATTTGGGTGGGATAGGCCAAGCAATGGATATAAAAAATACTTACTATGGAGAAAGTTTGCCAGTATTTTAAAAGTGTAATTTGTGTCTGAAAGTTGATCACAGATCTTTTCTTTACCATTGACCTGATACTAATTTGCAGGTAGATCAAATTAGGGATACTTTCCCCCTCTATAAGGATCAATTAAAATTCTATAACATATTTACTTCATAGTTTTTGCATTTGTAATCTATGTTGATGTGTTTTAGGTCACTCTCTTGAGCACTGTCATGAAGAATGGGTTGATAAGGGACATGACTGGATACAAGATCAGTTACGAAGCTCTTGCAGATATATTAAGATGGTAGTCAAGAAAGGACAGAGGCTTGAACTAATATAATACCATTGTGATGATGCTAATGAAGGAATACATATTAATTGAACTCTTACTATGTGCTTAGCACAGTGTTATGTGCTATACAGGTAATTTTTCATTTGATATTCATCACAGGAATGTGTTGCATCTCAAACCTAAAACCTTGTGCATGCTAAGCATGTTCTATACCACTGAACTGCACCTTCAGTCACTAATCCCTAAGTTATAGAAGAAGAAGTTCAGGTCAAGGAAGATTAAGCAACTTATATTCTGTGTTATTTAGTTAACAAGTAGTAAAGCGGTGCTTCGAATCTAGAGTCTGACACCATCCAACAGATAGAGCAGTTTACAAAGTAGAATTTTTCACCTTCATTGATACCAGAGCTTCCTTTCTGGCCAAACTCAAAATGTCTTAAATCGTTCTGCTGGATTTCTTGCTCAGAGATCTGGCTAAATGCCCCCAACAGTAGCTGTGTCACTGCTTCAATATTAGACTGTCTTGAAACTTCTTCTGCAAGATTAATTAGTCTGCCACACTTAATCTCAATCTTTACTTACTCACTTAAGTAAAGCCACTGGACAAGAGAACAATACACATAAAATTTCAGTCAAAGCATACTACACATGGTCTGGGGTCCAACTGCCAATGCAGTCATTCTTCTCAGCAGAAACTGGAGCTTGGTGTCTATTAGCAGCATTTCTATCAGCATTCTGCTCTTGTGAGCTCTGACCAGACTCTTCCATCAAGTACAATTTAAAACATTCCAGGGCCACTTCTTCAGCTTGTACCAAAATTTATCTTAGTTACTTTTATCACTGTTGAGATAAAATACCCAATCCCACAAGTTAAAGGAAGAGAGATATATTTCATTTCAAAATTTACAGAAGTATCAGTTTGTAGTCAGCTTGCACCAAGGCAGAGTGATATGGAAGACGGGCAATGCAGAGGATAAACAGTTCATGTCGTGGCTGGAAGGCAGAAGGCTGTAAGCAGCAAACTGGCTTCTCCCTTTTATCCTTTCCATGCTACCTGTCTGTTGGGCAGTGTCACTGACATTCAAGGTGGGCCTTCTAGATATAATTCATGACATATAAAATTTTTATATATCTGTATCTGTATCCATACCCAGAACTACATTAAATCAATCAGTGGACTAGTTTAGTAATCATGTACCCACCTCCAAAACACTCCACCTATAACCAGATGAGGCTTTGTGATATATCTAGATATAATTTATGACATATAAAACTTTTATATATCTGTATCTATGTCATTTAAAATGGAAGCTCCAAATACCAAACTAACTCCTGCTGGAAATTTTCAACTATTCATTTAACTTGTCACTTTTAAGTTTCAACAAGGCTTCATGACAATGACAGCTATAGAGGCCCAATAAAAGTCTTTAAATTCCTTGGCTGAGATATCCTTTAGAAATGCAGAACCCTTGATTTTCTTATAGCTGAAACCAAAGAGCTTGCACACTTATATACAAAACTTATTGCCTTCATACAAATAAATATATATAAGGTGAAAAAAATCTTAAAAGATTATAAAAACACCAAATCAATAATAGATAACCATCATGAGCAGACAGGTCTAGGACCCAGCTTGTTATAACTACTACTTAATTTTCTTTAGAATAGAGTCTGGACTTGACTGCTTCCATTAATCACCCCCATCTGTCTTTTCATTCTGGTTCCTATGTTTGGGCCATATATTGTTAAAATTTGTTTCTTCTTGCTTAGAGACTGTGAAACTATAAGTGGTCATACATATCTAGCAGAGAATGTACTGGACTCTTTTAGTCAGGCTACACTAGGTCAATCCTCTAGAGAGAAAGCCTACAACTGTCAGTCCTCCTCCACAGCTCCTACCAGGATGACTTAGAAATCATACTGGTAGACTTAGATTGGACATCTAGAGAACATTCCTGACTGCTTCCCCCCCTACACTAATCCCTCTCAGCCCAAGGGAGTTAGATTGGTCATCATCTATCTTCCCTAATAGCAATTAGAAAGATTTCTTCAGAGGGAGAAATGTAAGACATAGTTTAACTATTGGTTTATAAATAGGTAGCTGAGAGGACAGGCTTAACGAGTGAGTCTGGTTGATCAGCCTGATTGATAGAAATTAAGAAAGAACAGACAATAGGACTTGAGCTTGGAAAGGAATGCCTCAGGTGGAATGAAATGCACTAAGAAAACATCTCCCTATATCCAGGGCTGGGCTCCGAGGCATTTAAAAATATAGAGTAATCAATTTTAAATTCAGTTTCTTTTAAGCTTTGTATGCTGAGTACCTGTTTTAGAGAGTCCGAGTTCCAACTGATCATTTTAAATCCTTGGGGCTACCTTTGACACGTGACCACTGGACACTGGGCAAATCCTTGCACTCTGCTTATCTTTAAGAATACATGGGTAGAGAATAGAGCTCCTGAGATCCGGCCATGGAGGTACTCAGGCAGCTTATTCACCCGCCCTCTTGGTAAGCGCTGCGGCCTGGGCCAGGAGGAGTGTTTGTGTCATTTGAGATCCTACTGTGTCACTGGGGTCTTTTAATTTTCTCCAATTTGGTGGAGGCCTTATTGGCACATTTCTGTCTAATATTCTCTGTGTGGAGGAGGGGATTACCCACTCTCTTGTCAGGTTTGTCAAGGTCTCACAATTGAAGGGCATTTCACTTCTGCTCTTTTTACCCACTGTAGACCTTTATTTTAGGGTCAAACTCACCACACTGACAGGAGCCTGCTGAGGTCTTCTGTTTGGGTGAGGAGTTCCTGAGTCTCATTGAAGCCAGCATGGTAATCCACTATAGTCCAAGGTTCTGAGAGAAGGGATTGGATCAAAAGATCAACTGCAGTGCTAGGTCCAGGTAATGGGTGGGTTTCCCAACGTACGACCCCTAGAAGGCAGTCCAAGATGGCTCAGTTGTGCCAGGGGCATCCCAGGTGTTCCAGAGCAAGGGGTGGGTTCATGGCAGCAGTCAGAGGTGTCTCAGTGGTGCTGCAGGTGTCCCAGGTGTTCCAGGGCAAGGGGTGGGCTCATGGCAGCAGTCAGAGGTGGCTCAGTTGTGCTTCAGGTGTCCCAGGTGTTCCAAAGGGCAGGCCCAGGGGCAACAGTCTAAGTTGACCCAGGTTTGCCCCCAGCATCCTAGTGTTCCCGACGGAGGGGCAGGCCCAGTGGGGTAGCCTGAGCTAACTGTTTTGAATCATTGCTTCTTAGTTAGGTGTCCTAGAAAAGATAGTTCTTAAGGCAAGTTTCATTGTATTCATTAAAAAACACCTTGTAAAAATTTTTGAGTTAAATATTTTTGGAGAGCAAAATTAATGTTTGATTTACTTGGGGGTATTTAAATGTTGAACAGTCTTAACCCTCAGCCAAATTCTTTATCATAGATTATTTACACTATTAATGACATTCCCCAGATACCTTTTCAAGTGCTAATGTACTATAGGAATTCTCTATAATTTACATTTAAATGACTAGCTCTAAGTTATCAAAAATTAGAATCTGACCCCATGATATATTGTATTCAAACAGACCATCAGTATGTAATTATCATTTGTTTTCTGCCATTACTCATAAATAAATTTTCATGCTTCTGTAGAGTTTTATAGCTCATGCATTTCTGTGGTGCCAATAAATTTTTACATATTGTAAATTTGTAATACATTTTATGATTGACAATAAATTATAGAATAGTAATAAATGAAATTAGGTTACTGAATTGAATAACAAATTACAAACAGGCAAATGGATATCTTAATAAACATCTTTTCCAATTTCATTTTGAATGGGATTAAATTTTAGGAAAATAAATTTGCATTAGACAATGAAAAGTTAACTATCTTTCCATGGCTCTCTGTGGAAATAAAAAGTAGACACATTACACAGTCCCAAATGGTCGATAGAGCATAGTTGTTATGAGGGTTTGATAGCGTTGATACATTACCAGAAGTATAGATTTTAAAGACTTCTTTTCAGACTTCTTTTACAGTTGTTATGCAAGTATTCAGGTATATCCTAAACATTTTTGTGCTGCTGCTGTGAAGCCTGCAAAAGAAACAAATGAGTACCAAAGAAAAAAGCAATACATTAAGACAAAAGTGTGATAGAAAATAAAGTCAACCCCCTATACAGAAAGTAAACCTGAGGATAATGTCTACTTAAAATTCTTACACCCAAGACAGGTATATATGAGTTGGAGAAAGCAATTTACTTGCTAAAGAATTTCAGATTCTGAACTTAACTAATCAAAACCAAGGCATTTGTCTAAGCACAGGATACGGCCCTGGAGAAGAGGAGCAAAATTTGTTTTTGCCATGTTATGAATTTTTCCAAACTCATTTGCTCAAGAAATTAATTTAGTTACTATCTTTATGTAGAATAATAGTCTAAAATGGAGTTGTTTCCAGGAAGGACCAATCTGATTTGGAAGATTTTGGGTGATGAAATTTATGTAGATTTTTATGTAGCTATTCTAGAAAAAAAGTGCTTGAGACTTATCTGTTAAAAAAATTGAAAAAAAAAGTTTTCAAAACTTATTAGAGGGCTGGAAATATGGCTCAGTGGCAAGTGACTGCCTAGCAAATATGAGGTCCTGAGTTCAATTCCTGGTACCAAAAAAATAAAAAATAAAACATAAATTAGAATTTCTATTGGCGGTGCCCTTCCCAAATGTTTGAATTATTTAAAGCTAGACATGAAATTGCAGGAAATAGAGAAAAAAATTGTTTCTTGAAGTATTGATAATTGAATCCTGAGCCTTCACATTGAGCTACAACCCCAGAAACTTTTGTTTTTTTCCTCTATTTTTTCCAATCTTTTAAAATTTTATTTTGAGGCACAGTCTTGCTAAATTGCATAGGTTGTGCTTGAATTTGTAATTCTCATTCTTCAGCATCCTAGACTGCTGGGGTTATAGATTTGTACTACTACTACTATTGATCTAGGTAAAATTTTCTAGAGGACAAAACAGCACCATTGGTTATGTCAAGTGACCAGACAACTACCAATATGCAGATGGTTATTTTTTAAAATTTTATTTAAAGAAAGACTAAACAAAACAGAAAATAGGTAAAAATAATACACACGTTCAGGGGAAAAAAATAAACAGTAAGAAATCACTAGTTGATGTTTACATATTGTCATTTTACAAATAGTTGTTCAAGATACAAAAATGGAACATGTAAAGTGGGAATTCAAACAGTAAGACCACAAAGAGTTCTGTTCAACTGTCCAAAAAAACCTTAGTAACATGGTTGTCAATCGTATATGCTTAAACATACATGTAGTTATCCATATCTTCATTTATGTTTAGATTAAACAAACTAAAGCTGGTTAAAATCATTCTGAACAAAGAATAATAGTATTGCTGGATTTCACATCATGACACTCCGTGATCAGCACTGGGTATTGTAGTGTCTTTTTTTTAAAATTTAATTTAAAGAAAGACTAAACAAAACAAAAAATGGGTGGACATAATACATAATTTCAAAGAAAAAATAAACAGTAAGAAATAACTAGTTGATGATTACAGATTGTCTTCTTACAAATATTCAAGATACTAAAGTGGAACATGTAAAGTGGGGATTCAAACAGTGAGATTGCAACCAGTTCTGTTCAACTATCCAGTGAAAACTTAGAAATATGGTTATCCATCCTATACACTTAAACATACATGCATTTATCCATATCTTCAATTATGTTGAGACTGAACCAACCCAAGCAGGCTAATATCACTATAGTATTGCTGGGTTTCACATTATGACACTCCAGGATCAGCACTGGGTATTTTAGTGTCTCTTTTTCTTCAGAGTATCTGTTCATTTCATCATCTGTCATAAGATCAATTCTCATAAACTGTTTATAGATTCTATACATGCATGAGTCTTAACATGTATTTCTATCCTTTCTATATTAGAGGGAGAAACAAAACAAAGCAAGGCAAAACAAAGCATATACCTATAAACACATGAAATGAAATAAACATATAAGACCATTGTACAAATCATTCTACCATGGTTCCTGTGGTGTCTCTTGTTATCTCCAATATAATTAGCTATATCATCAGGCATAATATAATTGAATATATCATCACATAACAGTATTAACAAAAATATAACCCTGTATATAGTATATTGTGCTGGCTAGTTGACCCTTCACACTGCCTTGTGCTACTGAGATGTGGACAGGGACAGCCTATGCTGGCCCCTCCCCTCTGGGTCAGTCTAGCTACTGTGGCCTGCACTATATTACTTTGCGCCACCTACCCCCTGGGTCTGTCAAACTTCTGAGGCTTCACTGGGTTAGTGTGGCTAGTGTGTGCTACCACTATATGGACTTGATTTCGGATAACCTATTTGGTCTTAGCCAGGTCACGTGACCCAGGCCTATCTTACTCCACCAATCCCATTCAAGAAGGGAACAACAGACTGAAGTCACTGCTGCCCCTTGTACTTGCCAGTCCTGCCTGGTCCCAGAATGTCATCTGCCAGAGCCCCCCTTTCTGTGAAATGGCTCCACTCCCATCACTCACCACAGGGCGATGCAGGCACCCCGCCAACTCAGCTCTCTGTTGGGCTCGCTGACCCCCGAACTCAATATAACCGTGCCTCCAGTGAGTCAAAGCAGTGGGACCTCGTATGGCTTGGCAAATCATGGCAGGACCTTGGCAAGTTGTGGTGGTACCTCGGATGGTCGGCAAGTTGCCCACTGTGGTAGGAACACTGAACCTTTGGCTGTTCCAATAGAATTCATCTCTGTCTGTTTGTGGCTCCTCACTCTACTATGTTGAATTCTAAGTTGACAGTAGGCTGGAGTCCTGTATGCCTTACTTATCTGAATATTATTTCCTTTTCCTATGCTTGGGAAGTTTTCTTTAATTATTTCTGTAAATAATCTTTGTATTTCATTTGTGTTTACCCCTGCTGTTTCACTCATATTTTTTATTTTTTAATTATACTTCTTCATGTCATCTTGTAGCATTTGTATTGATACTTCCTGGTTCCTTGTTATTTTTAAGAGATCTTTCCTTTCATGATCACCAACAAACCTGTCTTCAAGGTTTGATAGTTTATCTTTAATTTTTTTCAAGCAGTTTTGCAAGCTTTCAATGGAGTTCTTAATTTCCTGGTAATCTCTTTGAATCTGTTTCATGTATTCTAAGTCTTTTCGTGTCTTTCATTGAAGATTTCCCTCATTTTCTTATGCTCCTCTATTCTTCCACCTGTGTCTTCTTTAAAGGTGCTTAGCAATTCCTTTATTATGTTTCTCATTTTTTCTTTTTCTTGATAGTATTTATGTTCTAATTTCTTTTATAGTCTCTTTGTTTCTTTACTTCAGTTGCTATTGCTTCAGAAACTTCAGATGTGTGACTCCGGATTGCTTCTGTCTTTACATTTCCTGGACCAGTATTGCTTGCATTGGAGGCCAGAGACTACCTTTTGCTTCTTCCTGTTGTCATGTTCCTGATTTCTTCCAGACAACTGGGTAGTGGGGTTTCTGGCACTTCCTGTGTTGGCTACAATTTCTCTGAAGTGAGACTGTTTGCTTTTTCTAGCCCATGATGACTAGGGGTGTCTGATGGTGACCATTGGGTATGCCAGTGTGGGGCTGTTTGCTGCCTTTTCCCAGCCTGCTGGTAGCTACTGGAGTGCAAGCAGGGGCAGGGCAGGCTTTTCCCTCCCTCCTGTGTTGGTTTACAGCAGGGAGCCCTCACTATGTAGTTTGTACAGGGCAGGCGGATCTAGTTGGGGATAGCTTTAAGGGAAACCTCTGTGGGTGGCTATTGAAATGTGTATGGGATGTGACTCAGTCCAAGGAATTTCTACCGATCTGCTTGAAGTTAGGAGTGACCCAGTGAAGTTGGCTGCAGTTCTGGTTTTAGGCTTATCCTGCCTGAATCCAAAATGTCACTTGGGCAATTGTCCACTTCCGCAGGAAGACCGAGTCCCCCAAACCCACTGCCAGCCAGTGACGTTCTCCAGTCCACTGCTCCCCTCTGCCACTGTGTCTCCATGCAGAGGCCTTTGGACTTGCCACACTCTGACCATGTGTCTCCAGGTTTCAACAACTTTTCTTGCATGGTGGTTCTGGCTCCAGGTGAAAGCTCCACCAGCTACCACCTTCTTCTGTTTAAGTTTTTCTTTTTTTATTCTCCTTGTGGTCTTCACTTCTCACTTGAGGTTCTTCCTGGGTCAAGGGGACCCACTTCCTTTCTTCTTGTCTTCCCTGTGATGCCATATTTCAGCATCTGGACTGTTTCTTCTCAGAGAGGCTGTTTACTCCACTGCTTACTGTTTTCCCGTCTTCCTGGATCCTCAGTTTGTTTTTCATCTGTAAAGTGGAATATCTCAATGTTCCTGTATGACCAAAGTGACCCCAAACAAAAAACTCATAAAATTACTTATGTTTTTGTTATCTATTGTTAGAATATCTTGTCCTATATTCTAAGAAATTCTCAGGGAGCCTTAGTTTTCAGTTTTTATTTTCTTATTAGTACATATTTGTAGGATATAATGATTACATTCTTCATGGGGAGTTGGTACATGTACATGACACATTTTAGTTCTCTTATCATCCTCTTTCTCTCCCCTCTGTTTCCCTTTCCCTATTACTTGGTTCTCTTCCATTTTGTAACAGATCTAACTCTCTATTTTACATTTTGCTATTTATTTATATTTACTCTGTATTTTATATTTATATTTTCATAGAAGAGAAACTATGTGATATTTAAGCTTGTATGTCTGATTTATTTCACTTAAACCTATGGTCTTAAGGTGCATAAGTTTTTCTACAAATGACTTCTTTAAGGCAGATTAGTAATCTATTATATACAAATACCATGTTTTCTTTATCTGTTCGACTAATAATAGACATATAGGTTGATTCCAAGATTTAGTTATTGTGAATTGTCTACTATAAGCTTGGAAATCCATGTATCACTGTAATGTGACATCTTTAAATCTTTTACCTACAAGGGGAATAGCTGAGTCAAATGGAATTTCTAGTTTTAGCTTTTTGAGAAACTTCCATACTGATTTACATGATGGATGTACTAGTTTACTTTCCTACTGACAACACCAAAGGGCTTCTTTCCCTTGTAGTCTTGCCAGCATGTTTTATTTTTTGATTTCTTGATGAAAGCCATTCTTTCTGGAGTAAGATGGAAATCTCAGTGTTGTTTTAATTAGCATTTTTCTAGTGTCCAGAGATGTTGGATAGTTTTTCATATATTTGTTAGCTCCATGTACTTCTGAGAAGCAATTCATTTCAATGGTCAATATTTGATTGCTTCTTTTATTGTGAGCCCAAATACCTTCCAGTTCTTTATATATTCTACATATTAGTTCTCTGTCCAAAATATTTTTTTTTCCTACTTTCCAGGTTGTCTCTTTATTCTGTTGTTTCCTTTGCTGTGCAGAAGGGTCTAATTTGATTTTATCTCAGTTGTTGATTCCTTATGTTATTTCTTGTACAATTGGGGTTTGCTTTAGAAATACTTTACCTATATCTTCAAAAGGAAATCTTCAGTATTTTTAAAGTACCTTTTCTAGAAGTCCTCAGAGATGCTTTTGGGATTCTGGAAACATTTCATTTGAACACCATTTTATAGTAAGTTTTTATTTATCAAACATAAAAGTACATAAACCATTATAAGGCTTAGCACAGAAAAAGAAGAAGTTCTACCCTTTATTCTTTCAAGACCAACCCTTCCCCAATAACCTGAAATGCTTACCTTATTATTTCTACCATATTTCTATATACTATTATTTTTTATTTTTAAATATTTGACTTTCTTTCTGTTGGCTCCTCACTGTGGAAGTTAAGGATACCTATCTACAGATGTACATACTTCCTACCCTTCTATTCTTCTTATACAATTATGTCATGACTTCTGCTCAAATGAGCAAAGACTGTGTCCATAGTTATATATATTGTTGTAGGTAAGCCATGTCTGTTTCCTTTCTTGGATTTTAATTTTTCTTGAAATTAAGAATTGTTTCACTTTAAAACTTGTCTTGTTTTCTGTGTTACTTTTATTAATTGAGTATAAAAACATCAAGGCACTGGTAGATTTGGTGTCTGATGAGGACCTTGTATCTAAATCTAAGATGTAACCTTATCTGTAAAATACAACATCTTTGTCTCACTTGACATAAAACAGAAGGATAAAACATAACCATTGCTAATACTCTTCATCCTTTTATAAGGACACTAATCCTGTTCAAAATACATTTATTGGACTTACTTAATGTATACTAGGACTCTGATGGTCATTTGGATATTACATTTTCTATAGTTTGGAAATGCTGTGATTATAGAATTCTAAGGCTCTACCATGACTTCTTGTATTTAAAGAAATAAAAGTTTAGCATTATGAATAATTTAATTTTTGCTCAAGTATTAAATTACTAACCAACATGAAACCATTATTGCTATGGTCTGAATGTGTCCCCCCAAATTTATGAGTTGAAACCTCTTAGCAACTGTGAGGTGGCACCTTTAGGAGATGGTTAAATCATGATTCTAGAGCCCTTATAAAAGGCTGGAGGGAATTAGTGATAATTTTCTTTTACCTCTGCCATATGAGGGCATAAACTTTGTGCCCTCCAAAGGATGTAACACTTAAATGTCATTTGGAAGCAAACACAGGGATCTCATCAAATATTAGACCTCTGAATGCTGTTGACCTTGGACGTCTAACCTCCAGCACTGTAGACATAAATTCTGTTGTTTATAAATTGTCTAGCCTCAGGTATTTTTATAATAACAGCACAAATTAACAAAAAATACATCTGTTTGTGAAGAGATTTATTTAATTTCTTATGTGGAATATATTGGTCTACTAATGAATAAATGGATTTGTTATTGATATACAGGAACACTGTTGATTTTTGAGTCTTAATGTGGTATAATGTTATCATAATACCATATTTGGATATTAGTCATAGGAGTCTTTTGGTGGATTTTTTGGGATCTTCTATGTGCAGTATCATGTCATCGGCAAATAATGATGCTCTCTGTGGTAACTACTGTGTATACTGCATAAAATGTGCTCACTTCTCTAAGACTTTGAAAATCTTACCTGATTTTTGTGTAAAGCTTGATGTATATGTTTGAGATCACATCAAATCTAGATGCAGATGATACTCCTTGAAGCAATTCCTTTGTTCAAAGGAATTTTGAATTAAAAGTTGCCATTATTACTAGTACATTAAAATTATAAAATCTAGCTGTGCACATGTGGTCAGCATTTCCTGGTGTAAGGTAGGAAATATACATTGACTAAAGCCTAGGTGTGTTTTTTGGAGTCATTCTATAATCTCTTCTTTTCCAGCATTCTTTGCTCTACTCTTCTTGGTATGCTCTGAGAAGTGCTGGCATATATTTGTTACATAATAAAGAATTTAAATAGTCTTTGTCCAGGTGCCTATAAGACTTTACTTGTTTAGAATTTCCTAGGTGGGCTGGGGATTTAGCTCAGTGGCATAAGCGCCTGCCTTGCAAGCAGGCAGTCGTGAGTTCAATCCCCAGTACCAATAAAAAGGAGAAAGACAAAAAAAAAAAAAAATAGAATTTCCTAGGTGTTAGAAGCATCTTTGTTATTCATCAGCTTTGTATACAATACTTGAGTTTATTTAATGATGACACTGATGGTGGATGTTAGGTCAGAAAAGATGCTTGGCAAAGCCAACAAAATGACCAGCTATAAGAAAATTTGGAGGCTTACTGTCTCTGGCACATGTATACCTGAGTCTCTTCACCTTATTGAGACCAGGAAACAAAGTGAGAGAAAGGAGGGGCTAGGGTACATATATCCCCTTAAAGAGGACCCACCCACACCATAGCTGAATTTCTTTCAGTAACCCCACCTGAGTTTCTAACACCTTCCAGAAGTTCCACAGAGTGGAGACCAAGCCTTTAAATCAAGGGATATTTCATTCCAAGTTACAGCAGATATGGGACTAGATTATGAAAAGCATTGAGTAAGGGTAAAGTTTTTGGAACACTGAATTGTTTTTGTCTGTTGTAAATGGCTATGGACTACTGTGTTTTTTTGTATTAGGTTAAAGAGGACTTAAATTTTCACCAGGAATTGGTATAAGCAAGGTATATATTACTAAGATTAATTTGGCAATGTATGTGGAGAGTCACTTTACTGCAACACACACATATAGTCCTATTATAATAATCTTGAGTGTGAGCTCATGAAGATAAATCTAAAATGGTACTAGGAATACAGGAGAAAGTACATCTACCCATAAATTTTTAATTATGAATAAACCATTTCCTTGGAATGTTTGAAAGGCAAGCATTATATTCTCTCTTCTTAAAGTTACCCACTTTTTCCTCGGGTTCTCTATTGTAAGCCTGGAATTACCCAGTCTTGCTCTGTGATTGGAGTAATTTTTTTTTTTCTCCTCAAGGCATCCTTCATGAAAATGGAATATTCAAATTTTTCATTTATTTAAAAATAGGATTGTTTCATTTGAAGCAGATTCTTCATTTAGTGAGGAATTAATCATGAGGTCGAGTATAAAATATTATAGTACATTTAAAATATCATGTTAAAACATGTTCATAATTTAAATGATCAATAAATGATACAGAGTACAGAAGGATTGGCAACCCGTCCCATTAAGTGTCTATCACCAACTGGTAGCATGTCAATATAGCCCCACATTCAGCTTTGCTGGTCCCAAACTGAATTTGATTTATTTACCCAGCTTGTATAAGAGATTGATTTTTTCCCACTACTTCTCTGAAGCTGCTCTTCCTGATGTTAACCACTCCAGAACGGCTCCTTGTTAGAAAACCTGCCCATTAATTTCCTTCCCTATGTTGTTCACATTCTCAGCAATATTTGACCCAACTGATTGTTTTCTTGAAACTTACTATATTTGATCTTTAAGACACTACTCCTCAGTTTTTCTTCAGAGCTCAGTCTCCCTAACTTGCATGGAAATACTATTGTTTGATCTATACATTTCAGAATGTCAGTCCACTTTTCTTCTCTATTCTTTGCTTAGGCAATCTGTTCTAGTCCCATCACTTTGTATTCTTGCTCTTTCCCACATGCTTGTACACTGTCTGTGTACTGCCTCAGATTGATTTGCAAACAAGCATCATATATATATATATATATATTTGTCTTTTAGAGACAGAGTCTCACTATATAGTTTATTCTTGTCTTGAACTCATTTTTTAGCTCAGGCTGGCCTCAAACACGAAGATTCTCATGTGTCAGCTTTACAACTGCTGGGATTACAGGCATGCACCACCACACCCAGCTAAGCAATTTAAATTTAAAAAATTATAGTGTCTTCCTTATTGCTGTGGCAAAATACCGGACACCTATAAGTTAAAGGGAAAAGTTTTGTTTCTGTTCACAGTTTGTAGAGGTTTCAGTCTATATTTAGCTCACTCAAAGGCAAATTGCATGGCAGAGGAGTATCACAGAGGAGAAACATTTCATAGCATGCCAAGCAGAAAGCAGAAAGCAACACTCTTTTTGTCTCTTATCTCCTTCCAGGCTACCTATCCAGCATGGGACAGCCTTAATCCTAGCTTTGCACCATAGATCAATCCTAACATTACATCCTTGATTCCAGTGTCACACACTCTAGATCCAGGCTTCTTCAAAATGGCCCACCTATGATCACATGAAGTTTTGATGAGGCTTGGGATGGAGGGGGGGAATCTAGATGTAAACCATAGCAAAGCCCAAGACCAGATTCTTACACTTAATTTCTAGCATCCAAGACATGTTGCCTACTGGCTCTTAACCTTCCTCTTCTGTGTCTCAGTGAAAACAAAAATTTAAAACAAGATCTTGCTACATAGTTTAGGCTGAGCTAGAATTCACTATATAGCTCAGGCTGCCCTCAAATTCACAGCAATCGTCTTGATCACAGACATGTGCCATCACACTTGGCCTAACATACGCTTTTTTTTTTTTTTTTTTTTAGTGTGCTAGAGATTGAACCCTGGGCATTATTTTTTATACTTTTGTTTTTGACCTAGGAAACAGTTTATTCATGAACTATAAAAACTCAGTGAAACTTGCAGTATAGAAAAAATTTGTACATTATTCTGTGAAATTTTATTGTCTGTTTCTTGGTTTTTGTGTAGATAAATGCAAATCTTTTAAAGATAACTATAACTTTCTTAATGTATTAGATGAGTAATCAGAAAACTATGGCGGATATCTATTGATGTGATCTTTTATCTGTTTACTTTTGAAGAGAATCCTTAGCTTTGAGAACTAGAATGTCCTACCTAAAAATTCAGAGTGTTGACCCTTTGTTTCTCTTTCTGCTATATAATTATGACTATTACTTTTCAAGGTTTTAATAATTTATTTAAAGTGTATTCTTGGGTTTTTGGGAAGATGGCAGAACAGTAAATAGCAGAGTAAACAGCTTCTCTGAGAGACACAGTCCAGATGCTGGACTATAGCATCATGGGAAAGACAAAAAGCAAGGACCTGGGTTCCCTGGACCCAGGAAGAATTTAAAGTGGAAATTGAAGCTTACAGAATTAAAAGACAAACAAACAAACAAAAAGAAGGCAGTAGCTAGTAGCACCTTTGCTTAGAGCCAGATCCATTGTGCAAGAGAAGCTGTTGGAACCTAGAGATGCATGCATGGTCATGGTAATGGTGGTGGCTGGTAATTCCAGAGGCTTCTGCAAAGAGATGTGGTGGTGGAGAGGAGCAGCAGATATGGAGACTGCACTGGTTGGCAGTGCGTTCAGAGGATTCAGTACTTTGGTGGGAGAAAGCAATTGGCTGGGGGCCATTTTGGAGTCAGGTCAGATAAGCCTGGAACCAGAACTGCTGCTGGCTTCCTCCAGCAGCTCCTAGCTGGGTGTAGACCAGTGGAAATTGCTGGGACTGAGTCCCACCCTTGTGCACATTCCAGCAGCCATCATGGAGTTTCCCCACCAATAGCCAGCTGGGTCTGGAGGCAACAACCAGTCCTGCCCCCACATGCACTCTGGCAGTCATCTTGGAAGATCCACATCATTAACCACCTTGGGAGTGGAGGCCAGCTCTGCCCCTGCACACACTCCACCAGGCACTGGGGAGCCAGCAGCGGCTGGCAAAAGCAGCAGATAGCCCTGCACCAGTGCACCCAATGGCCATCACTAGATACCCATCGTCAGCTCTGGCTAGAAGAACCAGTCTAGCTTCAGAGAAATTATAGCCAATGCAGAAGGTACCTGGGACCCCACTCCCACTTGTCTGGAAGAACCAAGGAATACGTCAAGACAAAGGAGCAAAACACAGTCTCTGGCCTTCAACCTAAACAGAGCAAGTCCAGAAATGTAAACAACTCCCGGGGAGAAAAGAGATCAGGAGTCACACACCTGAAATTTCTGAAGTGATGGCAACTGAAGTAAAGAAACAACTTCAAAAAGAAATTAGAACAGGAATACTATCTCAGGTAAAAGAAGAATTGAAAAACATAATAAAGAATTGTTATAGAAGAGCATCAGAAAATGAGGGAAACCTTGCATGAAAAATATAAAAAAGATTTACAATACATGAAACAGATTCAAAGATATATCCAGGAAATTAAAAACTCCATTGAAAGTTGGCAAAACCACTTTAAAGAAACTGAAGCTAGACTTTCAAACCTTGAAGACAGGTTTACAGCTGGTGATCATGAAAGGAAAGATTTCTTAAAAATAACAAGGTACTAGGAAGTAAAAATTCAACACCTGCAAGACAAATCAAAGAAACATAACTTGAGACTAATAGGTGTGAGTGAAAAAGCAAGAATCAACACAAAAGACATTTAAAAGTCTATTTACAGACATAATATCAGAAAACTTCCCAAGCATGGGAAAAAGAAGTGACATTCAGAAAAGTGAGGCATATAGAACTCTAGCTAGCCATAACCAAAATAAATCCACACTCAGACATATAATAATTAAGATTTAAGAAATTCAACACAAGAACATAATATTAAAAGCTGTTAGAGAAAAGAAACAGATCACCTATAAAAGAAAACCCATCGGAATCCTGACAGACCTCTCAACACAAACCATCAAGACAAGAAGAGGCTGGAAAGAAAATAACTTCCACCCTGGAATGATGTAGCCTGCCAAACAATCTTTCAAAATTCGTGGAGAAACAAGATACTTCCATGACAAGGAACAACTGAAGGAATTCATGACCACCAGACCAATCCTACAAAGAATACTGGAGGAAATTCTAGAGTGAGATAGAATATGGTTCCAGGAATAGCAGAACAGGAGGATCATTGAGTAGGGCAGACATTTGAATAGAAAGGAAGGTAGGCAGCCAATGGCAGGAAAATAGCATGGCAGAGATGAGCCAGTGCATGTTGGCCATAACCATTAACATAGATGGCCTCAATTCAGCAATAAGAAGAAACATGGGCAGAGTAGATCAGGAGACAGGATCCACCAATATGCTTTATACAAGAAATACATTTAACTTGAAAAGGGGTTCATATATTGAAAGTCAAAGAAGAGAGAACAATACTTTATGTGACAGGGAATCAGAGAGAAGTGGGGGTAGCTTGCCTATCAGCTGTAGAATGGATAAGAAAGATATGACACTTTTACATAGTGAAAAGCTACTCAGCTATGAAGAAAAGTAACCTCAAGGTTCTTGTAGGTAAATGAATACAACTTGAGATCATGCTCATGGATGAAATGGTTCAGAACTACATGGTGAATATTGTATTGTCTCCCTAGTACAAAAAACTAAAGGAATTGGTGGGATCCAAAATGAACAATACATATTGTGAAAGTGAAAAGGGAGGAAGTTTCTAAAAGGGGAAAACAGTGACCATTGTTAATCTATTCTTGTGATTCGAAACTTGTGTTTTTTCATTGTTTTGTTTAGTTTGGTTTTGTTCTGTTTTGATTTGTCTGATTTTATTATATTTGATGGCATGGACAGCTATTTCAAGGATAACAAGATATATTATAGTAGCCATTATTGGTTTCGTATTATCTTGAAGCACTGTATTGCTTTGTTTTATTTTGATTTATTTTATTCTATTTTGTTTTGTTTGATTGTATTGTGTCTGATAGTTTAAGCAACTACTTTGATGATAACAAGAGGCATATGGTAGCTAGTGTTGTTTTACTGTTATCTTGTTTTGAAGTCCTGAATTGCTTCCATTGTTTTGTTATCATTTTTTTTGTACTATTTTGTTTGATTTTATTATGCCTGATGGTAGGGCAGTTATTTTGAAGATAACAAGAGGCATTATGGTAGCCATTAGTGATTTTTTTAAACTTGAAGTCATGTATCATGTTCATTGTTTTATTTTCATTGACTGTTTTCTTTGGTTTTATTCTTTTCAAAATAAAAAAGTAAAGTATATTCTTGCAAATCTTTAACTGTGAAATACCTATCATTTATAAAACTGTTACAAAGTGTTTGTAAGTCTTACAAAATTAAAGATAAAGGATTTGTGATGCTAATAAAACTATTAGCCCACCAGATTAACAGTACAGATATAAGAAGTAGACATCTGTTTATGAACCAGAATATGGGTCTTCATCAAACATGCTATCTTGCCAACATCTTGCTCTTAATTTTCCCAATCTCAAGCCATGTGCAACACATTTATTTTGTTGATAAATTACTTAGTCTATGTTAGTTAAAAAATAACAGTTTGAGTGGACTAAGTCAGAAGAGGAGCTGATTAATGATTTAGGGGGAGTGTCCTGGGGAAGGCTTCACTGAAGAAATGATATGTCAGCTAACCTTGAAAACTGAGTAGGAATTTTCCATAAGAATAAATAAACTTTGGGTATAACTTTTCCACACTGGGTTCTCTTAAAACCTAAAAAGAAAAGTAGCCTTAAAAGAAATCATTCTACATTTTGTTACATTTTGTTTTGTTTAAGATAGAGTCTTGCTATATATTTTAGGTTGGCTTGAGTTCATTGTAGCCCAGAGTAGCCTCAGCCTCTCAAATTAGAGGCATGTACCACCACACCTAGCAAGAAAAGTCATTCTGGGTTATGACTGAAATATGTAACTAAGGGACCCTACAGAAAAGATGCTTGTGAGCCAATGAACTGTTTTTGTTTTAAAAATTTTCCACAAGCAGAATAAGACAAAAATAGCTAAAATACTAATAGAGTATAAAACTTAAGAGCTATGATACTTCAGTTTAAGAAAGATCAGCTTGATGTATGATGTTCTGAAAATCTTTAGAAGGAATGAAATTTGAAATTCAACCTTTAAAATAAAGAGGACTTGCAAATATGGGGAAAAATGCTGACTGCAATAGTGCCATGCTAGCTTGGAAAGAAAAACTATTGAGAAGAAAGAAATGATTAACAGACTCAAATGTCACAGCGCTTGTATTGCTTGGGGTTCTTCAGAGAAACAGAACCAGAAGGATTTATTTATATTGATAGATATAGCTATCATACTGATATATATATAGTTATATGCTGCATATATATATATATATATATATATATATATATATATATATATATATATAGTTATATGCTGTATATATATAGTTATGGGCTACATAATGATATTCTAGTTAGTGACTGACAGTAAGTCCATAAAATTATATTACACATTGATGTCATGTTCTTAGTGAAGCAGGAGATTAGGGCCTGGCAAAGTGACTGGACAAGTGGGAATGATCTGTCAATCCTAGAGATCTAGGACACATGCAACCAAGCTCTGCACCTGGTATTAATCTGCGAATGCTGCCTTCAGTTTTGTATATCAAAGTCAAACCGGTTTTTGAAGGGACAACCTAAAGCTGATGTCAGAATGGAGGATATAAAAGATGGCAGCCATTAACCTCATGTCTGCTGTGAGCCTTTCATCAGTCTGCTCTGCACTCTTCAAAGTGTATTTCTTTTTGTAGCATTAATTGGCCCTTACTCACTCTATAGAGCATATTTCTTACCTTTAATTGGCCCACACTCACTGTGTAGAGCGTATTTCCTTTCCTAATGTTATAGGCAGCTTAGTTAGTAGGAAAAATTATAGGCAGTCAGACAAGGTTGGGCCCTCAAAGGAGCCAGTGCAGAAGTTCAGATACCTGGCAACCTTGGAGGAGACAAATACCTCCCACTGTGGTCCAGATCTCAAAACAAAGGTCAAGCAAATACACCCACATATTAAGGACTAATAGTCTAAACAGTTCTCTCTCACCATGAGGAAGTCAAGAGTCACTATCTCAGTCCCCTATAGAAAGAGTCACTGCTACTAAGCATGCCTACTTGCTCTGTGACTCACTTCCCCATTTGTTCCTGATTTAGTCAGTTTTACCTCAATAATTAATCTTATTGGTTGACCACAGTTCTGTCCCACCTTATGCCCACCTTGTGAGGTCTCATTTTTCCCCATCTTGGACCCCTTTCACTTTGTGGTTTTCCTCTATAAAAGTCCTTAGGAAAGACAAAGTCTTTGACAACTCATTTGGGACCCCTTTTGTCTGTCTCTCAGACAGAAGCTTTGTTTCTCTCAATAAATGTATTCTACTCTTATTAATCTCCATTGTTCCTACAATTCATTCTTTGATTTTAGAGAACATAAACTTGTACTGGACACCTAGTAGGTTGGGAGTTTCATTCCCCTATATCACAACCATTTTTTCTTTTCTTACCTTTAAAATCTTTAATAAATGTAAAACCTTGCTATTTTGTTTTGCATGCAATTCTTTGTTTAGAACAAGAAGCTGGAAAGAACTCCTGGGAAGAGCATAACACACCAGTACTCTGCTAATGTTAGTGCAGATACAGTATGCTCCATGTTGTTTTCAAATGATGAAATTATGTAGTGGTACATTTCTCCAAATATATTTCTGTCATTAAGCAGCACATGATTGTATATTATGGGCACTGGCTCATGTGATTACAGAAACCAAGAAGCCTGTGAGCTGCCATCTGTAAACTGAAAAACCAAGACAGCTGGTGGTGTGAAATGATCCACTCTGGTGTCTGAGGGGAAAAGATGGCAAGACAAGCTAAGGAAGAGGGAAAGGATTTATACCTTCTCAAGTTTTTTATTTTGTTTGAGTCCTTGATAGATGTTGATGAGGGTGGAGCTTCTTAGTACAACATTTCAAATGCTGCTCTGGAAGTACCGTCAGGCACATAGTTCAAATGCTAAGGTCAGACACACCTGGAAATGATGCATCACCAACTATCTCATCATCCTTTATCCTCACAAATTACACATAAATTAACCATCACAGAGCTCACATAGATTAGAAAAGAGACCGATTACTAAGAGATTATTGATGATATTTCAGAAATAGATTTGGATTGTGGACAGAGTGATTACTCAGAATAAATAGATCTGTGTTATAATAAAAAATAAATGGAAAGTAAAGATATTGAGCAAGTTTATAAAAAGTTGTATCCTATGTCCTGTATTTGAATGTCATTGTTTAATAAGTTGTAAGTGGTATTAAGTGACAGATTAAATGATTATTAGTGGCTACAAAATAACAGCAAAACCTAGATTTTTTTCTTAAACAAAACTTTTACAATTTGAGGAAACCTAGTAACATTCGTGAGACTCAGAGTGTCTATTAACAAGTTTGTTAGATAATTTGAGTTCTTAGAAGTAATAGTATGTCACTATCAGTTTAAAACATTTTTTTTTTTTTTGGGTCTTTTTGAAACACTGTCTGGCTATGCAGTTCACGCTGGCCTTGGGCTCACTTTGTAGCCTGGGCTGGTCTTGTACTTGCAATGATCCTTCTGCCTCAACCTCCAGAATTATAGGATTATGGGATTATAGGAGAGAGCTACCACACCCAGTTTATCAGTGATTTTAAAAATTTGACTGTGATCCTCTATAATGAATTTTTCATTTTGACCAATACATACACATATACACAAACATATGGCTGACAGGAGTTTCAAAAGCAATGCTAATTTCTTTATTTTTCTCTTTAATTTCATTTTTAACAATTTATAGTTATGGTGAGTTCTGTTATACAGTACAATTTAGCTTTGGCCTCTGTCAGAGTTTGATTGCCCAAATTGGTCTTGAATATGGAAAGAATTATGTACTCTAAAACTATTTAAAACATTTGTAAAACTTTTATTTTTGTTTATTTAACTCGCAATTTGTTTTTAAAAATTCTAAATCTTGTAATTTTTATATAAAATACCCATCTTTTGGAGAACTTTTGATTTATGGTCATTTAACTCAGATCAATAGATGAAATCACTTGAACAATAAATCCAATTTATAAATATAATTTGATTTTCTGAAACATTCTACGTTACATTTAACGTATTTGATTTTCCCTTTAATCACTTTAAACGCTTGACTAGGCAAGCTAAGGTTTTAACAAGCAAAATTCCCTTAAGAACTTTATTTTTGTAAATCTAATAAATTACAAGCACAAATGGAACAAAATCTTAGGCTCTTTTAAACTTGTTCATGATGTAGAAAAATAATTCCCGAATTTAGCAGTGTTGTCTAATAACCTCTATGGAAATAACTAGCATTTCTGATTAAATGCTCAAGCAATTTATCTGGTAAATTCAAAAACCTCTTCTATGTAGCCTGCAATGGTGATAAATCACAGAAGCACCCTAACAACTTTTAGCCAGACTTAAAAGTTTTATGATCTTTAACAACCTTCTTCTAATCTTATATTTATTCTCATAATGATTATTAAACCACTTTGTGTTTATCATAAAATAACTCCAACAAGACATCAATTTTAGAATAGGATCTTTTAGAAAATCTCCATAGAAAATTCAAAATAAAATTTATAATAAAATACTTTATACCATGCCTATTTTAAAGAATAGTTTTGTATATGCTAAAAGATAAAATTTTTAGAAGAGACAAAGTTAGAGGTCTTGTGCAAACATAAAGAACATGTGTCAGACATTTTATTTAACTCTAAAGGAAGCCAGTAATATGTGAAACAAAAAATAAATAGCAATCAGGAATTTCAAAATAAATTTGCAAACGGATACAAAAGAGGTAACTTCCTTGGTGTTGTGGTGATGGCAGCAATGAAATAAATGTTTCTTTGTTGGAAAAATTTGCATGTTTATGGATAAGGCTGCTATTCGCTTCTTGTAGTTTTTACTCTTTATAGTTGTATAGTAGCTCAGCTAGAGACAGTGAAAGAGGCACACAGACATGTAACCAGCCTGGAAGCATACCTTATACAGTACCTGCTCCATTGAAAAGATACTCATACCTCTTCTCTTTCCCATTTCAAAATCTTTTACAATTTTTCCTGTAATCTCTCTGGTGACAATAATTCCAAGATTATTTTAAAATTTTATTTATTTTTAATTGGTAAATAAAATTATACATATATTGTGTGCATTATATTTTCAAGTATAAACACATTGTGGAAGAGTTAAATCTAGCTGAATGTTACGTGCATTACTTGAGAGTTACTATGCATGTTTCAAGTGAGAACATTTATCCACTATTTGTATTTTTCAAGACTATAAAATTAATTAGCATCATCACACTATATGAAATATTTCTCAAACTTATTCTTCCTATCTATGATTATATATCATTTGACCAACATTTCCTAATTCCCATACCCCTACTTCCTCCAATCTCTGGTAACCAGTTTTACTCTTAACTTCTATATGATCAACATTTTAATATTCCACATATGAGCGAGGTCATGTGGTACTAGTCTCTCTGTGCCTGGTTTGTATTACTTAACATAATGTGCTCCGCATTCATACATATTGCAAATAACATAATTTTATTCTTTTTTTGTGGCTGAACAATGCATATAAATATTTTCTTTCTTTTTTAAATTTTATTTTATTTTTAAAACGGGGATAAAACTAACCATGACAAAACAGAACAAAGCAGATCACAAGAAAACAATATAAGTGACATAGATTTCAAAACAAGACAATAGGAGATCTACTGTGACTACCATGTGTCTTGTTTTCTTCTAAATGGTTGTCTATATCTTCACACACAATAAATTCATACAAAACAAGAATATAAAACTGATCAGAACAGGGTAAGGAAGGCATTACAGGCCTTCAAAATCAGACAATATAAAAATTAAAAATGGCTGCTATAATGTCTTTTGTTCTCTTCAAAATAGCTGTCCACACTTTCATCTGTGTTGAAATTAATACAAACAAACTAAAACCACTCTGAACAAAGAATAGAAGTATTATTGAATTTCAAAGCATGATGATACGAAATCAGTAATGGATATTGTAATGTGTATTTTTCTTAAAAATAGCTGTTCATTTCATGACACATTATATAATCGGTTCTCATACTCTTTGGAGTAGTTCTAGGCATGTATAAGCCTCTACATGTATACCTACCCTTTCTACATCAGAGTGAAAAACAAAACAAAACAGATTACTAGAAAAACAAGAAACAAAAAGACTAATAAAAACAATAGCAAAGAGCCCAAAACAATAATGATACAGGCTTTCAAAACACAGTGGTAACAACAAAACTAAGGCTGATATTTTACATAGTGATTTTCAGGTCACCTGACACAAACGTGCAAAATTGTTTCAGTCTTATGAATATTAATTGCTTTGTTCTACAAACTTATAGAATTTGTAGAACAATCATCTTAGCTATCCCAAATGTGTTTATATAAACCTAGATATTTTTTCTTTCCCCTGCTTTTCCCTGAGATATTATTTTCCCCCCTTTGAGAAGATTCTTATCCTTTCACTGTATTTATTGAGGATTTTGTATCTTATGTACTATAATTATTTCTTACACTAGGGAGACAATACAGTATCTACTCATGAGTTTGATTTATTTCACTTATAAGTATGCTCTCAAGTTGCATCCACCTACTTATAAATATCTCAGTGTGATCATTCTTTATAGCTGAGTAGTACTCCACAATTTTTTTATCCATTCCTCAGTTGATGGGCATTTAGGTCGTTTCCAAGATCTGGCTATTACAAATTGTGCTGCTATAAACATGGGTGCACATATGTCACTGTGATATGATGCTTTCAATATGCCCAAAAGTGGAATAGTTAGGTCAAATAGGTCTTCTAATCCCAGCTTTTTGAGAAACCCCCAGAATGATATCCATATTGGTTGCACCAGTCTACATTCCCACTAACAGTGCAGAAGAGTTCCTTTTTCCCCACAACCTCTCCCGCATTAGTTGTTGGTAGTTTTCTTTATCCTGGCTATTCTTTCTGGAGTGAGATGGAATCTCAGTGTGGTTTTAATTTGCATTTCTTTAATGACCAATGATGCTGAACATTTTTTCATGTATTTATGTGTGATTTGTATTTCTTTTTCTGAGAACTGTGTATTCATCTCAGATGCCCATTTTTGGATTGGGTCTTTGAATTTCAGAGTCTGATTTTTTAAAAAAATTCTTTATATGTTCTAGACAGAAGTCCTTTGTTGGAGGGGCAGTTGACTAATATTTTTTAAAAATTCATGGGTTTCCATCTTACTCTGCTGGAGATTTCTTTTGACATACAAAAACATTTTAATAAGATGAGATCCCAGTTATTGATTCTGGAAAGTATTTCCTGTGTAGTTTGATTTTTGCCCATGAATTCTCTAGCTACCCCTAGTCCTCAAGATTTATATCTACCTTGTCTTCCAGAGGATTTATTGTTTCTGTTTTAATCTTTAGATCTTTGATCCATTTTAACTTTAGCTTAGTATATGATGATAGACATGGGTCTAGTTTTAGTTTTCAGCAGATGGAGAGCCAGTTTTCCAGCACTATTTATTAAAGAGACTATCTTTCTTCCCATGGACATGTTTGGCCCCTTTATCAAAGATAAGGTGGCTGAGTGTTTTTGTAGTTGTAGTTGTACCTTCTAATCTATTCTATTGATGTTCAGGTCTGTTTTTATTCCAGTACCATGCTGATTTTATTACAGCAGCTTTGTAGTACAACTTCAAGTCAGGAATTGTAATGCCTCCTCCTTTGCCTTTGTTGATTAGAATTGCCTTTGCTATGCTAGGTCTTTTCTAGTTCCAGATGAATTTTAGGAATGATTTCTCTAGGTCTGTGAGGTGTACTAGTGGTATTTTGATAGTGATTGCATTAAACTGTATAACAATTTTGGGAGAATAGCCATTTTCACAATATTTTTTCTTCCTATCCATGAACAAGGAATGTCTTCCCATTTTCTGAGACATTCTTTGATTTCTTTTTTCAGGGTATTATAATTTCCACTAAATAGATCTTTTCCCTTTCTGTTAGATTGATTCCTAAATATTTCATTTTTTGGATGCTACTGTGAAGGGTGTGTCTTCTCTTATTTCTTGCTCATTAATGTGTTTGTGTGTAGGAATGCTATTGGTTTTAGAGTGTCGACTTTGTATCTAGCTACATTACTGAATTTATTTATTATAGCTAGGAATCTTTCAATGGAGTTATTTTTTTAGGAGTCTTCTATGTAGAAAAACATGTCATCTGCAATAATGATAATTTAACTGCTTCTTTTCCTATCCTTACTCCTTTTATTTCTCTCTCTTGTCTAATAGCTCTGGCTAGTGTTTCCAACACTATATTGAGTAGGAATGATGATAATGGACATCCTTGCCTTGTTCCTGATTTTAGAGCAAAGGCTTTCAGTTTTGCCCATTTAATATGATGCTGACTGTTGATTTGTCATAGATAGCTTTTTATCATATTGAGGTAAAGACCATCTATTCTAATTTTCTGTAAGGTTCTTAACATGAATGAGTGTTAGACCTTATCAAAAGCTTTTTCTGCATTTATAGAAATGATCATGTGATTCTTATTTTTTGTTCTATTGATATGGTTGCTTACATTTATTAATTTGTGTATGTTGAACCATCCCTGAATTCCTGGGACAAATCCAACTTGATCATGATGTATAATCTTCTTGTTGATTTGCTGCATTCTGTTTGCCAATATTTTATTGAGAATTTTTGCATCTATGTTCATTAGGAAGATTGGCCTGTAATTCCCTTTTTCTTTGTTGCTGGATCTTTCTCTGGTTTTGTTATTAGAGTAATACTTGCTTTCAGGAATGACTTAGGGGGAATTGCTCCCTTTTCAATTTCATTGAAGAGTTTTAGGAGTGTCAGCATTAAGTCTTCTTTGAATTTCTTGTAAAATTCTCAGTGAATCCATCAGGACTTGGGCTTTTCTTTGTAGGTAAGGTTTTAATTACAAAATGTAATTAAATCAGTTTCATTAATTGAAATTGGGTTATTCAGAAGTTTCACATCTTCTTTTGGGGGGGATTTTTTAAATTTAATGAACAAAACAGAAAAAGGGTAGAGATAATACATAATTTCAAAAAATAAACAGTATGATATCATTTGTTGATAATTACATATTGTCTTCTTAGAAATAGTTGTTCAAAAGTAAAGCATACAAAGTGGACATTCAAACAATGAGACTGCAAACAGTTCTGTTAAACTATCCAACAAAAACTTAGTAATATGGCTACCAATCCTACGCACTTAAACATACATGCAATTATATCTTTGAGAGCACTTTCTTTTCCTCTTTTTTACAATAGCAATTATACATTTTGGGTTTTATTACCCCTACACTTCTTATTACTACTTACACTACACCAATGTGATATTTATAAATATGATTCTTATTCATTTCACTAATGAGGATAGCCTCAAGTTGTCTTCATTTGCCTATGAAGGCCTCAAGATGATCCTTTTTTATAGCTGAATAATATTCCATTGAATAAAAATACCACATCTTTTTTCATCCACTCTGCAGTTAATGGGCATCTTGGTTATTTCCAAGATTTAGCTATTACAAAATGTCCTGCTATTAACAGGGCTGCACATATATCACTATGATATGATCTTTTCAGGTTTTCTGGGAAAATACCCAGGATGGGAATAGTTGGGTTGAATGGAACTTCCAATCCTAGTCTTCTGAGAAGTCTTCATACTGACTTCCATATTAGTTCCACCAGTCTACACTCCCAGTAACAGTGCAACAGTGTTCCTTTTTCCCCACAGCCTTGCCAACATTTGTTATCAGTTGATTGCTTGATGGCAGCTATTCTTTCTCAAGTGAGATGAAATCTCAATGCTGCTTTAATTTGCATTTCTCTAATGACCAGTAATGGTGAACATTTCTTCATGCATTTATTTGCCATTCATATATCTTTATCTGAGAACTGTGTGTTCATCTCAGATGCGCATATTTGGAGAGGGTCTTTCAATTTGGGGGGCTTGATGTTTTTCAATTCGTTGCATGTTCTGGATATGTCTTTTGTTTTAGGGGCTGCTGGATAAAGTTCTTTCACATTCTGTGAGTTTTCTTTTCACTCTGTTGGTAATTTGCTTTGAAGTACAGAAACTTTTCAATAATACAAGATCCCAGTTGTTGGTTCTTTGAAGTGTTTCGCATGCAGTTTGTTTTGTTCATGAATTCTCTGCCTGTCCCTATGTCTCCAAGACTTCTACTTACCTTGCCTTCCAGTAGATTTGGTGTTTCTGTTTTAATATTTAAGTGTTTGATCCATTTAGGCTTTAGTTTTGTGCATGGTGATAGGCATGGATCTAGTTTCAGACTTCGGCATGTGGAGAGCCAATTTTCCAACACCATTTATTAAAGAGGCTATCCTTCCTCCTGTAAACCTGTTTAGTCCCCTTATCAAATATCAGGTGAGTGATTGTCTTTGTAGTACTCTTTGCATCTTCTAATCTGTTCCATTGATCCTCAGGTCTATTTCTTTGCCAGTACAATGCTGATTTTATCACTGTGGCTTTGTAGTATAGTTTCAAGTCAGGAATTGAGATGCCTCTTGCCTTTGTTGCCCAGAATCACCTTTGCTATTCTGGGTTTCTTCTATTTCCAGATGGATTTTAGGAGTGTTTTCTCTAGATCTGTGAGGTTTGTTAATGGTATTTTGATTGGGATTGCTTTAAATCTATATAACAGTTTTGGGAATGTGGCCATGTTCATAATGCTGGTTCTTCCTAGCCAAGAGCAAGTAATATCATTCCATTTTCTAATATACTCTTAAATCCTTTTCTGATATAGCGTAATTTTCAGCATACAGGTGTTTTACATTCTTGGTTAGGTTGATTCCTAGGTATTTCATTTTTTTAGATGCTATTGTGAAATATTTCCATAATTTCTCTCTCATAGAGATTTTTGTTTGTGTACAGGAATGCTATTGATATTTGAGTGTTGATTTTGTATCCAGTTAGAATGCTGAATTTGTTTATTACTTCTAGTACTCTTTTAATGGAGTTTTTGGAGTCTTCTTTAGAGTATCATGTCATCTGCAAATAGTGATAATTTAACTTCTTCCTTTCCTATCTTTATTGCTTTTATTTCTCTCTCTTTTCTGATTGCTCTAGCTAACGTTTCCAGAACTCTATTGAATAGGAGTGGTGACAGTGGGCATCCTTGTCTTGTTCCTGATTTTAAAGTGAAAGCTTTCAGTTTTTGTCCATTTAGTATAATGTTGGCTGTGGGTTTGTCATAGATGGCCTTTTTAAGATTGAGGTAGACACCGTGTATTCCGAGTTTATGAAGGGTTCTTATCATGAACATGTGTTGGACTTTACATTCTTTAGTGAGACTGGCCTATAGTTCTCCTTTTTGGTTGGGTCTTTCTCTGGTTTTGGTTTGAGAGTAATACTTGCCTCCAGGAATGGTTTAGGGAGGATTGCTTCCTTTTCAGTTTCATTAAAGAGTTTAAGGAGTATTGGCATCAAATCTTTTCTAAATTTCTTGTAGTCATTAATCCATCAGGCCTGAGCTTTTCTTTGTTGGTAAGTTTTTAATTATGTTTTCAATTTCAATAGTTGATATTGGGTTATTCAAAATTACAATATCCTCTTGGTTGATCTTTGGTAGTTCATATGTTTCTAGAAATCTGTGCATTTCCTCTGTGTATTCCACTCTATTTGAGTAGAGATTTTAAAAGTAGGTATTCATGATCTTTTGAATTTCCATGGGATCTGTAGTAATTTCCTTCTTTTCAGTCCTTATTGCATGAATTTGGGTTTTTTCTTTCTTTTTCTTTAAAAGATCATCTATAGGTTTGTCAATTTTGTTGATTCTCTCAAAAACCCAGCTTTTTAATTCATTAATTCCTCGTTCTTTTTTTGTAGTTTCATTGATTGTAGTTGCATTGATTTCTGCTCTAATCTTTACAATTTCCTCTCTTCTATGAGATTTGGGTTTAACTTGCTCTTCTTTTTCTAGAAGCTTGAGATGAAACATTAGGTTGTTTATTTGTGCTCATTCAGTTTTCTTGATATGACAATTTATTGCTATATATTTTCCTCCTAAGACTGCTTTTATCACATCCCACAGATTATAGTATGTTGTTTCCACATTTTCATTGAATTGTAGGCATAACTTTATTTCTTCTTTAATTTCACCTGTAGGCCACTGGTTGTTCAAAATGTTGTTATTTAATTTCCCTGTTTTTATGCAGATTTTGTGATTTCTTTTGCCATTGATTTCCAATTTCAGTGCACTATGGTCAGATATTATGCATGGGATAATTTCAATACCTTTGCAGTTACTTAAGAATGTTTTTTAAAATTTTATTTAAAGAAAGACTAAACAAATGAAAAAACAGAAATAATACATACTTTCAAAGAAAAAAAATAAACAGTAAGAAATCATTAGTTGATGATTATGGATTGTCCTTTTACAAAAAGTTACTCGAGATACCAAAGTGGAGCATAGAAAGTGGGGATTCAAACAGTGATACTGCAACCAGTTCTGTTCAACTATCCAACAAAAACTTAGAAATATGGTTATTAATCCTATACACTTAAACATACATGCAGTTATCCATATCTTCAATTATGTTGAGATTGAACAAACCCAAGCAGGCTAATATCAGTCTGAACAAAGAATAATACTATTGCTGGGTTTCACAATATGACACTCCAGGATCAGCACTGGATATTTTAGTGTCTCTTTTTCTTCAAAGTATTTGTTCATCAGGTGTTATAAGATCAGTTCTCATAAACTGTTTATAGATTCTACACATGCATGAGTCTTAACATGTATTTCTATCCTTTCTATATTAGAGGGAGAAACAAAACAAAGCAAGAGAAAACAAAACATGTTCCTATAAACACATGAAATGAAAAAGACATATAAAACCATTGTACAATGAGTTCTACCATGGTTCCTGTGGTGTCTCTTGATATCTTCAATAGAATTGGCTATATAATGACATAGTAAAATTGAAAACATCAGTACATAGTAATATTAATAAGAACACAACTTTGTATATAGTATAAAACTTCAAAAACAGGCAGTTATCAAACCACAATGTGTATTGTAGAGTCTTGTCATCTTCAGTGTAGTTGCCTATACTCTCAGACTTGATACTATCAAGCATATCAGTTTTGAATAAAATCTGTTGATACCAAACAGCAATCAAACAAACCAGATTTAACTAAGATCATTCATGATAAAACAGTATATATCATACAGGGCTACAGAGTAAGTTAATAGGAAATTAAAGATGATTACTGTGCTACATCCTGATGTTTTTGGGATAGTTGTCTGTGCCCTCAAATCTAATGCAAGTAGACAAACTGGGATGAATAAAACCTATCTAAGCAGAGTGGTGCGAGTAATGTGGGTTTGAAATCCTGATACAATATTAAAGCATATCTTCTGCCATATTTTTTAAGACTCTCCCTCCGCTTTCACTTCCCCAGGGTACACTGTGCATTTTTGGGTCTGACCAAAGACCATTGATTTTAAATGGGGGGGGCAACCTGCTATTTACCTAAGTGGTTCTGAACTTTCTCTCTCCTGGACTTGATCTCTAATTGTATTCCTTTACCTATTGAAGCCTGTCTTTCCAACCTATCTACAAATACTGGTCTAGTTGCTCCTATTACTCTCTGGTTCTATGTCACATAGAGCATTGTTTTTTCATATTTGATTTTCAGTCCATGTTCTCTTTTTCATGTTAATTATGTTTCTTATAAATAGCATCTTGGTGGACCCTACCTCCTGATCTACTCTATGTGTGGCTCTTTTTTTTTGATTTAGTGTATCAAGGCCATCTATATTAGAGATTATAATCAACCTCTGCCTCATTTCTGTTATGCTCTTTTTTTGCCATCAGTTGTCTGCTTATCTTCTTCATTCTGTTTTCTGCTCCATTCATTGAACCTCTCTGTCACTGATCCTGGAATCCTAGTATTTTTCTCTCTCTCTAGAAGGCCCTGCAGTATTCTCTGTAGAGTTGGATTGGTGGTTGTGAATTTCCCAAGTTCCTCTTTGTCTTAGAAGCCTCTTGTTCTCCATTAATTTCTAGAGACAGTTTAGCAGGATATATCAATCTGGGATGGAGGTTATTTTTTTTTAGGGCATGGAATATTTTGCTCCAGGCTCTTCTTGACTTGATGGTTTGTGTCAGGAACTCTGCTGTTATTCTGATGGGTCTTCCTTTATAGGTTATCTGTTTCTTGTCTCTAACAGCTTTTAATATTCTGTTCTTATGTTGAATTTCTGGGATCTTGATTATTATATGCCTGGGTATAGCTCTATTTTGGTTGTAGGTGACTGGAGTTCTGTATGCCTCATATATCAGAATATCGTTTCCTTTTCCTATGTTTGGGAGGTTTTCCTTAATTATTTATGTGAATAGACTTTGTAGTTCCTTTGTTTGTACCCCTGATTCTTCATTCACATTCTTTATTCTCAAGTTATAGATCCTCTGGTCATCTTCTAGCTTTTGTATTGTTACTACTTATTTCCTTGGTATTTTTTAAAGTTTTTCCTTTCATACTCCCACATTTCAAAACTGTCCTCCAGTTTGGATAATCTATCCTTAGTTTCTTTCAAGCTGATTTGCCATCTTTCTATAGAGTATTTAATTTCCTGGTGATCTCTTTGAATCTGCTTCATGTATTCTATATTTTTTTATATTCTTCCTCAAATGGTTCTCTCCTTTGTTTGAGTTCCTCTCTTCTTCTGTCTGTGTCTTCTTGAGTGGTGCTTAGTATCTCTTTTATTAATCTTCTTATATCTTGCTTTATTTGGCTAAATATTTCCCTTTTGAACTCATCTATGAGGTCCCAAAGATATTGCTTTATGTCCACTTGTGCTGTGTCTGATATTGTATGTTTGCTGTTCTCATTCTCCTTTGTATTTATCTGTCCTGGGTCAATATTCTCGGGGTTGAGACCTGGGGACTTTTCCTTGTTGCTTCCTCTTCCCATACTTTTTTTTTTCTTCCAGGAGGCCCCAGTTTCTTTCTTTGTTGGTTACAATTCTTCTGAAGCACTCTGACTAGGTGACCCTTCCCCCTGCAGTGTGCTAGTGAGTTGCAAACAGGGGCAGCGTATGCTCGCCCCTCCCCTCCAGATAAGTCAAACTGCTGAGGACTTCACTGTATTACTGTGTGCCACCTCCCCTCCAGGTCAGTCAAACTTTAGAGGCCTTCACTGTGTTAGTGTGTATCGCCACTGTAGGGAATTGATTTCAGATAACCTATTGGGTCTCAGCCAGGTTGCATGACCCAGGCCAAGCTCACTCCACCAATCCTGTTTGGGAAGGGAACAACTGACTGAAGTCATTGCTGCCCCTTGTACTTACTAGTCTTTCTCGTTCCCAGAATGTCATCTGCTGGAGCCCCCCTTTTTGTGGAATGGCTCCCCTCCTATCATTCACCACAGATTGATGCAGGCTCCCCATCAACTCAGCTCTCCATTTAGTTGGTCGACCCCAAAACTCTGTGTGACTGTGCCTCCAGTGAATTGAAGCGGTGGGACCTCAGATGGCTTGGCATGTCGCCCACTGTGGCAAGTGCACTGAATCTTTTGCTGTTCCAATAATAGCACTGGGACTGTGTGTTTGATTGGTTCTTCTCACCTTAGTTTCTTCTTGGGATGAGAGAACTCATCTCACTCTGTTCGGGACTCCCCACACTGTATTATGGTGAATTCTAAGTTGACTATTTGAGGGAGCCTCTGTAGTCAGCTGTTATATATCTGCCATCTTTGCTCAAATCCTACTTAAGAATGTTTTATGGGAGAATATATAGTCTATTTTGGAGAACTGTTTGCAGATAGGATTCATTTCTACTATTTCTTTGCTGACTTTTTGTCTAGTTGACCTATCTCTTTGTGACAATGGGATGTTAAGGCCCCCTGTTATAATTGTGTTCTTCTCTATTTGGTTTTTCATGTCCATTAGTATCTGTCTTATATAGTTGAGTGCTCCTGTATTTGGTGCATATATATATTTATAATTGTTAGTTTCTCTTCTTGAATTTTCCCACTAACAAGTAGTAGTGACCTTCTTTATCTCTTTTAATCATTTTTGGTTTGACATTCACATTGTCTGAAAATAGAATAGTTGGGGGCTGGGGATTTAGCTCAGCAGCATAAGTGCCTGCCTCGCAAGCAGGCAGTCATGAGTTTGATCCCCGGTACCAATAAAAAAGAAAAAGACAAAAAAAAAGAAAATAGAATAGTTACCTCTGTTTTTTTCTGGGTCCTGTTGCATGGAATACTATTTTCCACCCTTCGACTTTTAATCTATGAGTTTCCTTTTGGGTCAGGAGTGTTTCTTGTATACACCATTTTGTGGGATTATATTTATTGATCCATTCTGTTAACCTGTTTCTTTTGATAGCTGAATTGAGCCCATTTATCTTTATGGATATCACTGATATGTACTGGCTTGACTTTGCCATATTGTGTTCCTATTGCTTTCTAGTTCTTCTCCCTTGTTTAATTTCTTGTACAGCCTGGTGATTTCTTTCTGTTGTTGTTCTGGAGATTGTGGTCCTTTTTATCTCTATCTAGCATGTCTTTCAGTACTCTTTCTGAGGCTGATTTGGTGGACACGAATTTCAATTCAATTGTTTTTTGTCATGGAAGTATCTTCTTTCTCCATTAATTTTGAAAGACAGTTTTTCTGGGTACATCAATCGGGGTTGAAAGTTGTTTTCTTTCAGGGCTTGAAATTCCTCACTCCAAGCTCGTGTTAATTTGCAGGTTTGTGCTGCAAAGTCTTCTGTGATTTTAATAGGCTTTACTTGATAGGTGAGTTGTGTCTTTTCTCTAATGGCTTTTAGTATTCTGTTTTTATGCTGTATGTCTGAGATCTTAATTATTATATGTCTGGGAGTAGATTTATGTTGGTTGTGACTGTATGGCATTCTGTATGCCTCATTTATTTGTATATCAGATTTTCCCCCTATATGTAGGAAATTTTGTTATTACTTCTGTGAATAGTTTAGTTATGTAATTTGCATCAACTCCTGCATCTTCACTGATACCTATCATCTTGTGTTGTTTCTCTTGGTATCATCTTGAAGCTGCTGGATTGTCATTTTATGCTGCTTTGTTTTTATAAGTTCTACCCTTTCATAAATTGCTATCTGTGATCCTGTCTTCAAGGTCTGAAATTCTATCCTTAGCTTCATTTAAATAGTTTTCCCAGCTTTCAATTGAATTTTTTGTTTCTTGCATATTTCTTTTAATTTGTTTCATGGATTCTGATTGTTTTCTGTATTGTTCATTCAATGTCTCAATCAATTTCCCATGCTCCTGTAATTTTTTATTTCTTCTCTAGCTATATTGAGCAACTTATTCACTAAGGTTGTTATTTCTGTATTTACATAAGACATTATTTCTAATTTGATTTCTTTATAGCCTCATGGATTTGTTTGTTTACTTCGTTTGCTATCTTTTTAGAGATTCCTGGTGTATGACTTCCATTGTCCTCTATTTCAATGTCATCTGTACTTGCCCCTGATGAACTAGATGTTTGAGATTGCATTTTGCCTTTTCATTTTGTCATTTCACCTTTTGGTAAATATTTGATCTTTCAATCCCAGTAATCTCAAGTTTCCATAGTGTGAGTTTTTGGGTCCTACTGTGTGGTTGATATTTGTCCAGTTGCTAGGTATTAGATATAGAGAAGAGCCAGTCACCTAAATTCATCCTACAGGGCCTGTTGGGTGAGTCCTATATTCTTTCTGGCTAACTAGCCTATAAGTATTGATGTAAGTCATGTCTTAGTTCTTGTTGTTGCTATGTCTTCAGGTTGTTGCAGGCAACCAGCTCTTCCTATCTATAGTGTCTGTGTCAGCTGAGATCCTACTGTGACACTGAGGGTCTCATAAGCTCTTTTAATTTTCTCCAAGTTGGCAGAGGCCTTATTGGCACACTTCTCAATCTGTCTGATATTCTCTGTTTCGAGGGAGGATTACCCACTCTCTTGTCAGGTTTGTCAAGGTCTTACAGTTGAAGGGCATTTCACCTCTGCTCCTATTTACCCACCATGGACCTCTACTTTTGTGGCAACTCACCACACTGACTGGAACCTGCTGAGGTCTTCTGTATTTGTGGGGGTTCCTTAGGCTCCCATCTAGCCAACACTGTAATTCACTGTAGTCCAAGGTTCTGGGAGAAGAGGTTGGATCCAAAGATCTTCTACAGTACTAGGTCCAGGATATGGGCGGGTTCCCTAAGGGCCTGGCCTGCTGGGGTGGCCCATGTGTTCCTGCAGAGGGTCAGGCCCAGCAGAGGCAGTGAAAGGCAGCTAGGTCTTACCAGGGCTTCTCAGGTGTTCACTGCTGAGGGGGTGGCCCAGCATAGGCAGTCTGAAGTGATCCAAGCCTGCGAGGTTGGCCCATGTGTTCCCATGAAGGGTTGGGTCCAGTGGCAGCAGTCCCTGCCAGGGCTTCTCAAGTGTTTTCAGAAGATTTACATCTTCTTGACCCAGTTTTGGTAATCCATATGTTTCTAAGAATGTGTCCATTTCTTCTGTGCTATCAAGCCTATGAGAGTAGAGGTTTTCAAAATAGGTACTGATGATATTCTGTATTTTTACAGGGTCTGTAGTGATTTTACCCTTTTCATTCCTTATTGCATGAATTTGAGTTTTTCTTTCTTTTTGAAAATAAGGTTGGCGGGGGCTTATCAATTTTATTCATTCTTTCAAAGAACCAACTCTTTGATTCATTGATTCTTTGTATTGTTTTCTTAGTCTCCAATGCCTTGATTTTTGTGCCCTTCTTTTGGCTTTTGGCTTCTTTTTCTATATGTATGAGGTGTAACATCAGGTTGTTTGTATTTGTTCTGTTTTTCTGATGTGGGAATTCACCACAATACATTTTCCTCTAAGGACTGCTTCCATTGCATCCCACAGGATCCAGTAAGTTGTATTTATATTTTCATTTGCTTGTAGATATTGTTTAATTTATTCTTCAATTTCCTCTGTGAGCCACTAATTGCTTGAGTGTATTATTCAATTTCCATGTATTTGTGAGTTTTTTCAGTTTCTTCTGTCATTAATTTCTAGTTTCATGGTGCTATGATCTGATAACATGCATAGGATAATTTAAATTCTTTTGCATTTACTTAAGCATGTTCTGTGGGCTAGTATATGGTCAATTTTAGAGAATTTCCCATGTGCTGCTGAGAAGAATGTATATTCTGATGTTGTTGGACAGAACACTCTATATGTCCACCAAGTCCATTTGTTCACAGGTGTGATTTGGTTTTGTTCTTTCTGTGCTGATTTTCTGTCTAGTTGATCTGTCTCTTTGTGTCAATGGTATGCTAAGGTCTTCCATTATGATTGTGTTATTGCTTATTTTTGTTTCATTTCTATTAATATTTGTTTTGTACAGCTTGGGGCTCCCAAATTTGGTGCATATATATTTAAGATTGTTATCTTTTCTTCTTGAAGTTTTTCTCTAACTGATATGTAGTGACCTTCTTTATCTCTTTTGTTCATTATTGGTTGGAAGTTCACATTATCTGCAAACAGAATGGCTACCCCTGCTTTTTTTTGGGTTCCTGTTGCATGGAGTATTATTTTCAATCCATTGACTTTCAGTCTATGAGTTTCCTTTTGGGTTAGATGGGTTTCCTGTAGGCAGCATGTGGTTGGATGTTGTTTATTGATCCATTTTCCCAGTTTGTTTCTTTTAATTGGTGAATTGAAGCCATTTGCTTTAATGGTTGTAACTGAAATATATTGATTCATTTTTATCATGTTATCCCTCTTCTGTTGATTCTTAATCTTTTCACTCTGTTTAATTGTTTGCCTTGTTTAGTGGTTTTTTTCCTATGTATATCTAGAATGCCTTTCAGTATTCTTTGCAGGATTGGTTTGGTGGCCATGAAGTTTTTCAGCTGTTCTTTGTTTTGGAAGTATTTTGTTTCTCCATCAGTTTTGAAGGATAGTTCTGCAGGGTACATCAGTCTGGATTGGAAGTCACTTCCTTTTAGAATCTGAAATACTTCACTCTGTGCTCTTCTTGACTTCATTGTGTTGAGAAATCTGCTTTGACTCTGATGGCTTTCCTTTATTAGTGATCTGCCTCTTCTCTCTAACAGCTTTTAATATTCTGTTCTTATGTTGGATATCTGGGATGTTGTTTATTATATATGTGTTTGTAGTTTTACTTTAAAGCTATTTTTTTTTTTACCGGTACCAGGGATCAAACTCATGACCACATGCTTGCAAGGCAGGTGCTTATGCTGCTGAGCTAAATCCCCAGCCCCTCTAGTTTTATTTTAATTATGGCTATTTGGAGTTCTACATGCTTCACTGATCTGCATGTCAGTTTCCATCCTCATGTTTGAAAAATTTTCATCTATTACTTCTGTAAGTAGCCTCTTGTTATCCTTTGTGTTGTCACCTTCTTTTTCATTTATCCCTATCAATCTTATGTTGTTTTTCTTTGCATCATCTTGCAGATGTTGAATTGTTATTTCCTGACTTTTTGTTATTTTTATAAGATCTTTCCTTTTCTGTTCACTAGCTGCAGTCTTGTCTTTGAGGTCTGAAAATCTGCCTTCACTTTCACTGAGGCATTTTGCTACCTTTCAATGAAATTTTGATCTCTTGTATATCTCTTTGAATCTGTTTCAGGCATTTTGTTTGTTTCTTATATTGTTCATTCAAGGTTTCCATATTTTTGCATTGTTCTTTTATTTTTTTAACTATGTCTTCTTTAGATGTGTTCAGCATTTCTTTCATTTCATTTATCATTTCTTCTTTTATCTTGGAGATTATTTCTGATCTGAGTTCTTTTATAGCTTCTCGGAGTTGTTTCTTTATTTCAATTGCTATAATTTCAGGAGTTGCAGGTTTATTGCTTACATTTTGTTTTATGTCTATGCCTTCTCAGCTTGCTTGGGATGGGCTGGAGATTTGAGATTGCATTGTGCTCTTTTGTTTTGTCACTGTCTTATATTCCCTTAAGGAAGCCAAATGCAAGGCCTCAGTTGTTTTTGGCTTGAGAATATCTATTCTTATTGCAGGGATTTTCCCCAGTTGCGTGGAGAGGTCATTAGACATGCCATACCAGATGGCTCCAGCCACTTGGGGTTGTTGGGCAGGGCCTTATCAGTCTAGCAGCTAATCACTAAAACCTTGCCATAGGCTGGAGAGTGCTGTGCACACTGTTGTCTTGCCGGGCCCAAGGCAGGCACTGTGATCAGCTCCAGAGTTTCTGGATGGGGCCCAGATAGGCCTAGAGGAACCTCCTGGTGCATCCTTGGGTGATGCGGGAGGCAGAGCAGGATCTTACCAGTCTCACAGCAAAGCACCAATACTTTTATGGGCTGGATAGTGCTGTGCATACTTTCTGGTGTGCCAGGCAGAATGTGGGCAGCTTGGCAATCACTGGGCAGGCCTAGATAGGCCCAGAGGGACCTCCTGGTGTGTCCTCCAGTGATACAGATGGCAGGGCAGGGTCTTAGGCTCCCATCATAGTGTTAAAACTTCCCTGTGGGTTAGGGAGTGTTGTGCACACTTTCCATCACACCAAGTAGAATCTTTCTTTCTTTTTAAAAAAGCCTTTTATTTTATACAAATTCTACTTCAATATTATTTAAATTTTTACTTGAAACCTTACCACAACAAAACTGATAATTTGTTTAAAAAATTTTCAAGGGTGTATATAACTATTTCTCTTAAGAAGATGGACAACAAGCATATGAGAAAAAATTCAGTATCATTAATCATTAAGGAAATGTAACTCAAAACTATAACAGAGCTTTGCCTCATATCTGTTAGAGTGGTTTCCATTAAAAAAATAGAAAATAGATGTTGGTGATCATATGGAGAAATTAAAATTCCATGTACTCTTGGTTAGAGTGTGAATTGATGTAGTTATAATGGAAAACAGTGTGGTGGTTTATTCATCACTTACATTGAACCCATATCTTGACTACTGTGAATAATGCTGCAATAAACATGTGACTATAGATGTCTCTTTGACACACTGACTTTATTTCATTTGATATATACCTGAAGATGAGATTGCTAGGTCATATGGTAGTTCTACTTTTATATAATTTTTTTATTTTTATTTTCTATTTTAAAGTGAATAAAACCACACAAAATGAAACAGAATAAAGCCAATTAAAACAAAACAATGAAAACAATAGAGGACTTTAAAATAAGATAATAGGAAATCAAAATGAGTACCATTTTCTCTTTTTAGACATTTCTCCCCCTTTCACTTTCACATTATCTGTTGTACATTTTGGATCCCACTAACTCCTTCAGTTTTTTTATACTAGGGAGACAATGTGATATTCATCCACATGAGCCCAAACCATTTCACCCATGAACATGATTTCAAGTTGCATTCATTTACCTACAAGAGCCTTGAGATTATCCTTCTTTATAACAGAGTAGCTTCCCATTATGTAGAAATACCATATCTTTTTTATCCATTCTGCAGTTGATGTGTAAGTTTCTTCTGCATTTTTCTGTATTCCCATTGCTTGGAGCATTGTCTTCTGTCCCCTGACCTTCAGTACATGAATTTCCTTTTGACTCAAATGTGTTTCTTGTATATAGCATATTGATGGATCCTATTTCCTGATAACATTCTAACTATGTTTATTTGTATTGGTGAATTGAGGCCATCTACCTTAATCATTATGGCCAACATGGGCTGGTTCATCTCTGCCATGCTATCCTTCTGCTGTTGGCCTTCATCCATATTGCAAATCACAGAATTTCCATTCTCTCCTTTCCTCTCCATTCAATTGCCTGCCTTTCTTGGCAATCCCCCTCTGCTGCTGTTCCTGGAACCATGGTCATTTTATTTCTCTCTAGAATATCCTTCAGCACCCTTCATAGTGTTGGTTTGGTGGTCATGAATTCTTTCAATTGTTCTTTATCATGAAAGTATTTTATTTCTCCATTAATTTTGAAATAGTACATCAATCTGGGTTGGGGCTTCACTCCAAGCTCTTTTTGTCTTGACGGTTTGTGCTGAGAGGACTGCCATATAATTCTGATGGGTTTTCCTATCTAGATGATCTGTTTCTTTTTACTAACAGCCTTTAACATTCTGTTTTTGTGCTGGGTTTCTGGGATCTTGATTATTATATGTCTGGGTGTAAACTTATTTTGGTTATGGCTAGGTGGGTTATCATATGCCTCACTTATCTGTAGGTCAGTTTCTTTTCCAATATTGGGAAATTTTTTGCTATTACTTCTGTAAGTAGTCTTTTTATGTCATTTGAGTTGACCTCTGCTTTTTTGCTGAGTCTTAAATTATTTGCTGAGTCTCAATTTTTCTTTGTATTGTCTTGCAGACTTTAAATTGTTATTTCCTGGTTACATCTTATTTTTAAAGATCTTCCTTTTCACAATTGCTAGCTGCAATCCTATCTTCAGTATCTGAAAGTATCTTCAGTTTTTTCCAAGTGATTTTTACAGCTTTCAATGGAGTTTTTAATCTCCTGGATATCTCTCTGAATTTGTTTCATGCACTGTAATTCTTTTCATATTGTTCATTCAAGATTTCCATCATTTTCTCATATTCCTGTTTTTTATGGCTTCTTTAAATATGCCGAGCAATTCTTTCATTATGGTTGTCGTTTCTTCTTTTACCTGAGATATTATTTCTGATGTTATTACTTCTACAGCCTCATGAAGTTGTTTCTTTACTTCAGTTGCTATCATTTCAGAAATTTCAGGTGTCTGACTTCCAAATTCTTCCATGTCTGTGTCTCCTAAACTTGTTCTGGGTGGGCTGGAGGTCTGAGATTGCCTTTTGCTCCTTCATGTTGACTTTTCTTGGGTTCCTCCAAATGAGCTGGTTGTGTCCTAGGTGCTTCTCACATTGGCTGCCTTTCTGTGGTGTAGGAGAATGGGCTAGGCACCTGTGTTTCTCCTAAGCTAGGTTCCCAGGGAGGCAGTAAGGTGTGGAGTGGGCTTTTCCAGACACATACAGTCAAGTCATTATGCTTTTTCTCTACATTTTCTTATAGTTGTTTCATATTTTCTGATCATAAATTTAATCTTTTGACTAATTTTGAGTTAATTACTCTCAATAGGAGGAGATAGGCATCTAATTTTATCCTTCTGCATGTGGATTTCCAGTTTTTCTCAATAGCATTTATTAAACAGAAATTTCTTTCCCCATAGTGCATTGTGCATTTTTGTTATCTTTGTCAAAAATCAGTCAGCTGTAGAGAAAAGAATTTATCTCTGAATCTTCTATCCTCAAAAATTATCCCCTCCAATTTTTTAGATATGGTCTGGCTTGCCTAGGATGGTTTTAAACTCCTGTTGTTTACTTTCTAGAGTAGCTGCACTCACTGGTGACCCCTATGCCTGGCCTCAGAGACTTTTCTTAATCACACATGCAAATAGGTTGACCTAATTATTACATAGCTGCAGCATAAGCAGTAATGATATATGCTTCCTTCAGTTGATGTTGCTCATGTAAACCATATTTAATGTATTGTGAAAATGGAACATTGTTAGAAAACAATTCCAAACAAACAATTACAACAGTTTCTTATATCAGTTCATCCACTTCTATTTAATTCTCTCATTCTCTTGAATATTGGCTTAGGAAACTAGCTCCCAGAACTATCACCTCTATAAAAACATCCTGGAAATTTTGACTTAATCTATTCATAGTTGTCCTAACAACATCAGCTAGAAACCTATACCTGAGTCAATTGTCTGATGTGTTATTAGTTTGAGGTGTCTGTTAAGATCCTTTATTTTATGAGGTTCTGAGACTATATTTTTTTGTCAAATGCCTGTAACTTTTTTGAGTGTTTTCTTTTTTATTAAGTAATCAGAAATGTAATAAAGCCTACATAAATCACAGGAAAAGTATTCTAGTAGAAGCCATAAGTCACTTAATGTATTAAAATTAAATTTTATTATTTTCTCAGATTTTTAAGGAAGATTTGATTTGTATAATTGCTTATTTATCTTTATAAGCTAACTGAATCAGAGATTCTATATGAGAATTAATAATTTAATTTATTAATATCATACAGAGATACAATCACTCAACTCAATAAAGAGTAAAATCCTTTGACCTAAGTTAAAGTTTCATACTTCTCTATCTCTCTGCTCACTATTTCTCTCTCTCTGTCTCTGTCTCTCTCTGTCTCTCTATATCTTTCTTTTTGTACCAGGAATCAAACTCACAACCTTGCATTAGCCAAGGATGCTGTGCCAATGAGGTATGTCTCTGGCACAAGGTTTCATACTTTTCAATTTAAAATTCACAAATCTAAAATCAATCATACAATTTTCATTAGAACCACAAATGTTACATTCTCCAATGTACCCCTTCCTCTACATATTATTGAAACTTTGTGTCTGTTTCAAGCCAGGCAGTTGAGGCTGATATTTGGGTTCGCATTTATGGCTATATAAATATTTCTTTCCCAGCAACAGATGTGTCATGGTCAATAGAAACAGGGTCCTCACAATCAGTACAATTTAGATAGGTCTGACTTCACAAAGTATTATTCCTTATTTAAGAGATGCTCTTAATAAATTCTTTCATTTAATCTGAAAAGTGGAAAGTGACAAAAATCTGGATACAATTACGTATTGTTAAATTAACATGTACTATAAAGGTCTTATCTCTTTCTCCAATATGATTTTCAGAATATTTACATAGGAATACTTGCTGAACTAGTGAAGAAGAGGAAAAAATTTTCATATACTATCAAGAAAACAGTTTTGTTGCTTCTACAGTGATAACTGAAGTTACAAACAGAGTTGCTGATAACCATTGCAAATATGACACAGCTTTTAAATGAGACAAAGAGCAGAACCATATAGGTCTAGTCAAAAGATGATCTTTGTCTGGCAGTCCTTCTACACTTCTGTACCTCTGCCCTATGCAGGCCATTTTCTTTGTGTTCCTCTAACATAGTAAGTCTATTAAAGCTGTATTTACACCTTCCCTCAGGATGCACTCCTTAGAATGCCCCATGTCCTTTTTTTAGATTTCCTAAACTCCATCAACACTTTCAGGTTCAGCTTTAGTCTTAAAACCTAGGATTATTCTATCCAAGAGCAAATTTTCTCCTTTTGAATTCTTACAGTATAGATAATCTGTTTCATCCAAGTTAGTGCTAGTATTAAGAATGTTTATTTCTATTTCCCCAACTAGAGTCAAATTTCTCTAGGTAAATAACTGAGCGTCATTAGTTCTTATTATCAGCTGGCTTTAGTAAAGTACTGAAGACATAAAAAGATATTAAAAGAGCTCTATATGAATTCAAGCTCCTCAGAGACAGATATTGTACCTTTTATCATTTTATTCCCGGTATCCAACTCTGGATTTGACATTTATTGAGCATTAGTTACATAAAACAAAAAAGTTATCAATAAATATCATATAATCTAAAGATTATTTTCGCTAGCACCTAAAGAAAAATAGAAAGTGTAGTTTGCTTTTTATATTGTGGGTGAATAGTTCTGAATGGATAATTATCTTGATAAGTATTAACAACCAGGAATTAACATTCTTGGAAACTGTTGAACAAATGTGAAATCACTATGCAGTTGTCAGTTAGTGTCTTATTCAAACACCTTTAGAGTCTATGGAAACACGTATAGTTTGCTATGGTAAGAACGTATGGCCTTTTTATTCCATCTCCATCTAATAACTTTATTCTGGTCATCATCTGGTACACATGATTTATTGAAACTTGAAGTACCGTGCTTGGTAAGACAAACTTGGACCAGTTTGTGAAGGAACTTCTCTACTCTCTTAGCCACCACTCCTTGCAAAACTATCTTTTGATTTTTAACTTTATATATAAATACAATATTCACCTATATTCTTTTGTTCTTTTGTGGTAAGTAGGCACAACTTCATCTTGTCAGGAAAGTCTTAGATGTATTACAAGAGGTTTTATCATAGATGTTGAGTATGCAAAATATATATAATTAGGCAATCATAGGTTTCAAAGAGTGTTTGATTAACAGGTGTAATTAAAATGTGACTCTCAGGAATCACTCCAGTAAATTTCAATAAACCAACAAAAAATTACCAATAAGATCTGGGTATTAGTGAATATTGAGTAAAAAATAGGAACATATGTTTATATTAGATATCCAGTGCTGTATAATGAATCATCTTAAACATAAAGGTTTAAAAACATTCATTTGCTATCTTACAGAATCTTGGCCTGGCTTATTTGGGTCCTTTTGTAAGCCCTCAGAAGATTATATCCCTAATGCTAGCTGGGCTGCATTCTTTTTAGGAACTTGGAATTCTTTTTCATGCTCATGAGATTGTTGTCAGAATCCAGTTCTTTGAGGCCATAGAACTGGCTATCAGCCAGGGGCATTCTCAGCTCCCAAAAGCCCAGAAGTCCTGTCCATGAGTGCCTCTTAGGCTTTCTTGCAGTGTGGAAGTTCCATTATTCAAGATCAAATGGAGAAACTCTCTGCCCTCAGAGAAGATCCCAGTATGTCTTGGAAAGATAATCTCTTGATTAAGTTAGGCTCATCAGAATAATATCTATTCTCCTGTCTGCTATATATGCAACTCTTCAAGGAGTGAAATCTCATATTTATGGACACTGTCTATACTCAAAAAAGAGGGGTTATATATGGCAGAAGTACATCCACAGTGGATGGAAATTACAGAATGTCTCAGAATTCTGCCTACTATCAAATTTAATTCCTAAAAGCAATTTCCTATAGGAAAAATAGCAGAGTCCTATGGAAACAAGGTCTAGTCCTGACTGCCACTGACTCATTGGCACTTTTGAACAAGTAAATGAACTCTTCAGAGGAACTGGATTTCTTCTGCATGTCTTTCAGCTGGTAGCATTTCAAAATTCCAAAATTCTCTCTGTTGGCTTCTTTGTAGGAAGTGGGGACACAAAACCAAGCACATGGTTGTAATTCAATAAATATTAGTTTAGTGAGGTAGAAAATGTAATCCCCTTATCATATGGACACACAGAAGAGTTATAATAGGAATTATAATTAATGAATACAATTTACTACCAATTTTACCTTTCCATAGAGTCTCAGCTATCTAATGAGAAGGGGAAAAAACCCAACATAATAATTAATGGAAAACGTGACTTAATTTCAAATTTTAAAGTGGGCATTTAGTAATTAACACCACTTGGAAAAAAAATTTTATATTACCTCCTCTCCATTTGTCTTTCTACCTAAGACAGTGTCAGAATCTGTGGACACAGGAGGGACAACGGGAAGGAATGAGCTAGAATATTCTCCTTTGAGTGAGAATACGGTGATATTTTCAAGTGTAGCATCCTGTGCCTCCTCCTGCTTTCAGGCCATTGCCCAACCTACCTGAGTGAGCATGTTTACTTGGCATTCAAGAATCTGGGGCTGGTATAATTACCCCTTCTTGGCTGGGCTGGTCAGGTCCCACAGCACTCCTAACTTTAACCCTAACCTTAACCCTAACCCTAAACCTAACCCTAACCCTAACCCTAACCCTAACCCTGACCCTAACCCTAACCCTAACCCTGAGTTAATTGCTCACACTTGAGCTCCTGCAGGTGCCCTTTTTTGGCATCCCTCTTAGCTTATCTAATATTGCATTTTCTTCTTTAGGTTGAAGTGTGGAAAGGGAAAAAAATGGGGAAACTTATGCCTGATTACCCTACTTGCTTTGTTTTCACAACCGTTTGAGCCAGATGACTAACATGCTTTTCTTTTGTGTTTCTAGACTTTGTTCTGCAAGACTAAAGATTTTCTGTCTTCAGCTGGAGAGCTGTCTTTCACAGTTTTAGTAGATGCCATGAGCAAAGCCTTTCATAATTAGCTTTTCATATGTCAAAAGGAGAAATAAATGATTTTTGGAAATCTTTTCGCACACAAAGATCTTGCTTTTACTGAGATTCCAATACATGATCGTAGTATAAAAAGTCTGTTATTGAATATTAACTCAGTTCTTTTTTTTCCTATTCTTTCTATAACAAAGTCTAATCAAATCTCTAGGCAACCAGAGAGCTAGAATTAAATATTGTGAGCTCAAGAAGGCACTTAGAGCATGTCATTATTACATATCATTAAGTTAGTTGTGGTAGTAATACTATTGTTGGCCATGTGTACTTCCCAATGCCTGGGAAAATAGTTGGAGAGTAGCAGCATCTTTTATGTAAATGTAAGGTAAAATATTTTCTGTGTGTATTTAGGAGTTAATAAATGTGTGGAAAGTCTTCACGGGGAACTTGTTTTGTAGCATTATACTTTGAAAACTTCTTCCTGTCTTTTCCTTCTCCAGTCTTATGTTTGTCAGATCCCTACAGGGTCTGTATTATTTCTCAAGTCTTTTTGCTTGCACTCACTGTCCGTTTTGTTTTGCTTGAGAAATTTACACCTTTTTTGGTTAAGCTACAATGAAGCTATTTACAAAGAATGGCTCAGATTTTACTGAATTAACCTGTCTCCCCCTTTTAAACTATGACTTATGGTACACTAAGAAATCAGAATTTAATTTAATTTACTTGCTGTTTGATAGGGAAGGTAGAGAAATATTATTTATTTATTGTTTTCATTGTGTGGTATTAACTGATATGTACTGGAGAAAATAAATAATAATTTCAATTTTGTTTTTTTAAATTAAGCTTATTGGTACATTTTAGATAAACATAATGATTGTATATATCATAGGAATTTTTTTACCTGTACATGCTATATTTGATTTCCTATTTCCTGATCCCCTATCCTCCCTTCAGCCCATCTTCCTCCTCTTATTTATAAAGTTTTGTTCTATTTTGTCCTTTTTTTTTGTGATAATGTCTAACATTAATACCTATTTTGGTTTGGATTTGATGTTAGAATCACTTTACTTATACCTCCACATTTAAGTCTTATAACAACCTTTGATAAGTACTAGCTTTAATCTCTTTTACTGGTAGGAAAATTGAGTCACAGATTAAATAATAATAACCTGCCTAAACCCCACAGCTAGAAATTTTTGAAGCTGGAACAATTGCAGGGTTTGTACTCTGCATTCTAATACATTGTCCTAGGACAATAACTATCATAATTTTATTCTAAAAATCTTGAAAATAACCAAAATGTAGTCTAAAGAAAAGGTATTCTAAGAAAAAGAAACAGAAAACTTTAAAAATTCTGATTTAATTTAAATAAAATAATATGTAAATGAAGTGGTCAGGTTAATATCTTTTTTATTTTGAAGAGAAAAAAACAGAAAAATCAAGAAGCAATCAAACAAAAACAACAACAAAAGCAAAATGAGAACAACAACAAAACAATAGTGATATAGGATTTCAAAACAGGATAATAAGAATTTAACAATGGTTGTTATGTTATATATTGTTATCTTTCAAATAGTTACTCAAGTTACCAAATACAGGCATGTAAGATTGATCAAACAATATATAATTTCCCTTTGAGCATATCTTTCTTTCTCTTTTAGTATATCTATTGTAACTTTTGGATTTTATTTACTCTTTCAGTTTCTTACACTAGCGAGACAATATGGTGGAGATAATATGTGGTTACACATGCAAGTCTGATTTATTTCACTTATGAGTGTGGTCTTGAGTTGCATCCATTTACATATAAAAGCCTCAAATTATCATTCTTTATGGTTGAGTTGTATTCCATCATATAAAAATATCACATTTTTTAATCTATTCCTTAATTTATGGGCATTTGGGTGTTTCCAAGATCTGTCTATTACAAATTGTGCAGCTATAAACATGGGTGCACATATATCACTTTGGTATGATATTTTCATTTTTTTTCTGGGAAAATACCCAGAGAGGAATAGCTGAGTCAAATGGAACCTCTAATCCTGGTTTTTTGAGGAATCTCCACACTGATTTCCATAGCGGTTTTACGGGTCTATATTCTCACCAGTTATAGAGAAAGGTCCTTTTTTCTCATAGCCTTGCTAGGATTTGATATTGGTTAATTTCTTGATGTTAGCCATTCTTTCTAGAGTGAGGTGATATCTCAGTGTTGTTTTAACTTGCATTTCTTGGATGATCAATGATGAACATTTTTCATATATTTATTTGTGTTTTTATTTTATCTGAGAATTGTGTATTCATCTCAGATGCCTATTTTTGGATTTGGTCTTTCAATTTGGGATTCTGCTTTTTTAAAAATTCCTTATATGTTCTAGATAAAAGTCCTTTGAGGAACAGTTGGCAAAATTGTTTCTCAATCTGTGGGTTTTCTTTTTACTCTGTTGGTGATTTCTTTTGATGTGCAAAAACCTTTTAATAAGATCTCAGTTGTTGATTCTTTGAAGTACTTCCCATGAAGTTTGGTTTTTATTCATGAAATCTTTGCCTACATCTATGTCCTTGAGATTTCCACCTAATTTGTCTTTCAGTAGTGTTAGTGTTTCTATCTTAATATTTAGATCCTTGATCCATTTTGACTTCAGTTTAGTGCATGGTGATAGGCATAGGTTTAATTTTAAATCTTCAGCATTTAGAAAATCAGTTTTTTCAACACATTTACTAAAGTGGCTATCTTTCTTCCAGTGAACATGTTTGGCCCCTACGTCAAAAAGGTGGCTAAGTATTTTTTAATTGTGTCTGCATCTTTTATTTTGTTCCATTGATCCTCAGGTTTGTTGTTTTTACCAGTACCATGCTGATTTTATTATAGCAGTTTGTAGTATAACTTCAAGTCTGGGATTGTGATGTCTTCTGCCTTCCCTTTGTTGCCCAGGATTGACTTTGCTATTCCAGGTCTCTGATGGTTCCATATGAATTTTAGGAATGTTTTCTCTAGGTCTGTGAGATATGCTAGCAGTACTTTGATTGGGATTGCATCAAATCTGTATAACAGTTTTAGAAGAATGGCCATTTTTATAATATTGGCTCTTCCAGTCCATGAGGAATAGATATATTTCCAGTTTTTTAATTCCTCTTCAATTTCTTTTTTCACAGTGCTGTACTTTTCAGTGTATAAATTCTTTTACTTCCTTTGTTATATTGACTTCTAAGTGTTTCATATTTTTGGTGTTACTGTGGAGGGTGAGATGTCTTTAAATTCTCTCTCATTGAGTTTGTTGTTTGTGTACAGGAATACTGTTGACTTTTGAGTATTGACTTTGTACCCAGCTGTGCTGCTGAATTTGCTTCACAAGTCTAGAAGTCTGTTACCATAATTTTTGGGGTCTTCTATGTACAGTATGCGAATAATGATAATTTAACTTCTTCCTTTCCTATTTATTCTTTCTAATTTCTCTCTCTTGTTTAATTGTTCTTGGTATTGTTTCCGGAGCTATATTGAATAGGAGCAGTGATAATGGACAACCTTATTCTGTTCCTAATTTAAGAGTGAAAGCTTTCAGTTTTTGAACACTTAGTATGATGTTGGCTGTTGGTTTCTCATATACAGTGGTTTATCAGATTATCAAAGATCATCTATTCTGATTTTCTCTAGGGTTTTTTTCAAACCATGAATCGGTGTTGATGTGTTGAGCATTTCATTTATAAATGTTGACATTTCTTTTTTAACCACAGAGATTATTTCTGATCTGATTTCCTCTATAACTTCGTGGATTTGTTTCTTTACTTTGGCTGCCATCATTTCAGAAATTTCAGATGTCTATCTCCCTTTTTATTTTATGTCAGTGACTCCCGGACTTGTCCTGGGTGGGCAGGAAGTCTGAGCTTGCATTTTGCTTCTTCATTTTGCCATTTTCTGGGTTCCTGGAGAAGGTGGGTGATGGGAATAGCCTCTGCCTCATGCGCCCCATTCCTTGGTTTAATATCTTGACAGAAATCTTTAACATAAAAAAAACTTGTTGACGGTAGTAATAAAAGGATTCTGAATTGTTTAATGAGGGAAGGGGAAGATTATCTCACCTCATACTAACAGCCAAGTATGGGTAAAAATCATCCAGTGACTTAAAGCCAGAAAGGTAATACAGTCCCCCAGAAAACTCAAGAAAACAAAATTGATTTTCAGAAGTTGTAAATGGAGGATAAGATAAGATCAAGGCATTTGGGTTGGGAATTTAGCTCAGGGATACAGCCCTACCTTGCAAGCACAAGGTCTTGAGTTCAATTCCAAGTTTAAAAAAAAAATCAAGGCATAATTAAAAGGAGGGAGGAGCCCTTCAAATCACCAAGTTTAGTGCCCTAGACAACAAATTTTGTCAACATCTCAACATCAGGGCCTGGAGGTAAAACAAAATAATGCAACAAAAGCAATGGAAATATATTATCCCCTTTCTTCTGTATCTTATTTATTTAGAGCTGGAAGTGGAAACTCAGAAAGCATTTACATGTGTTTGTTTGCAAGCTGCTCACATGTAGTATATGCAATTGTAAGAATCAGTTGCTTTTGAAAGGTGAACATTTGAGATTCTAAAAACTCGTTGTGGAGCATAGAAAAATGTTCTTAAAATATGTAACTCAGACTTCTGTGGGTTTTTAATTATGTACAAGTTTATAAGGTTTTCCTACAAAAGATTGCAGTTTTTTGTCTTAGGAAAATGTCCAGAGTTTAAAAAAATACAGTAATGGAAAGTGAAACAAAAATTAAAACAATAACATATAGAGATATAAAGATATGTACCTTCTGGCCATCATCTGCACAATATTCTTAATAGTAGAGCTTTCAATTTCTGTGTCTGAAATTTAATAATTGACAGTACTTTAATATTCCTTATTTATTCTCTACTTTTAGTTCTTCATTTTCCAAATCATCTTTTAAGTCAGTTTGTGTAATTTGTAGTTATTCATGATGACAAATTTCTAAACTGGGTATATTAGGCACTGATTTAATCTAGTTCTATGGAAAATACTGGGAAGCAGTGACAGTGATATTGGATGAAATTAATGTTCATTTCTCAACAATATCTCATTCCTAAATAAGGCTATTCTGCACTGAGAGACAATATTGGCATATTTTATTCTTAAAGAAGACAGACAATAAAATAGATTCTAAGACTTCTTCATGCCTTTGAGGATTTTAACAAAGAAAAAACATGTAAGCTTTATAAATTGTGTGCATCTGTGTATGCATGTGCATGAGAGTGTGTGTGTGTGTGTGTGTGTGCGTGTGTGTGTGTGTGTGCGTGTTGATGCTGGTCAGTGAGTGAAAGGAACAGGAGATGGAATGGACAAAAGTAGAGACAGGTACTAGCCTGAAAAGGAAACATAATTAGCTTGCTTTTATCCTATAATACTTACATGGTTTGTAGTCATTTGGGTATAGATATTATTAGCTATCTTACTGTAAGAATGGATTTTAATATTGTGAAAATGAAAGGGAAAGAAAATGCTCACAAGGAAAGAACAACTTTCCTTAGGGATAGGGGAAAGGAGAAAAGAAAGAAAACGATTATAAGTGTGTGTATATATATATATATATATATATATATATATAACTATACTACTAATCTCTGTTAGTTCATCAGAATGAACAGTTTGTGCTCTCATTGTTTGATCTTTTGATCTTTTTTATGCCTAAATCTTGTAATCCGAACAACTACTTCTAAGATAATAATATGCAGTATGCTAACTACCATTAATATCTTCCTTTTTTTGAAATTCTGTATCATTTTTATCCTTTTTTGTTAAGAATGGAGTTTAGGAATATCTCTACACCTGCTGTATCAGTTAACACATTGTTATGAAGGTCAGGGTAATTTATACTCTATGGGGCCAGTAATAGAAGTATATGATGGATGAGAAACACTGAAAAAAACTTTGCAAACCTTTCATTCTCAATCAAGGAAACTTGATTGAGATTTGTAAAATTTGACAATCCTTAAAATTAACAAGGCATTTTTAATAATAAGTTGTAGTACTGGAAGACACTTTTTTATACTAAAAATAATTTTAAAAAACAAATCAATCACACTAAAGAACGAATTATGGTTTATTCTCTTTGTAAAATATTAAAACATTTTTGTCATAAAAATGATCAAAGATAATGCTGTCAAAAGTATGGAAGAAACATTCTAAACAAATGCTAGGCAATTAGTTAATAAACATTTTTTCTAGCTTTTAAAATGCTTATAGTATTTGTTAACTTTTAAAATTTTTAACTTGTGATTGTTATAATTTAAATAATATTCACATATAAATGTAATTTTTCATAACTTGTTCATTTTAATTTTTAATCTTTAAAAATATACTATTAATATCCTTTATTGATCAACAAATTATAATTGTTATGTTTATGGGGTTTAATGTGATATATATGTAGCTGGGTATGAGGGAATCAAGGTAATTAGGACCTATTACCTCAACTATCATTTTTTATGAAAGATATTTGAAATTACTATCTTAGCTGTTTCAAAATGTACAGTATATTATTATTGACTCGTGGCTCTGCTGTGCAATAGATCTCAATCCTAGTTCTTCTGTCTACCCGACACATTGTATCCACTGATTAACAGTTACCATTTTCTTCTCTGTCCTCATCTCTCCCCACTCTTGTAATCATCATTTGACTCTTTACTTTTATGAGTTCACTTTTATTAGATCCCATGTATAACTGAGATCACACAATATTTGTGTTTTAATGTCTTCCTGGCTTATTTTACTTAGAATGTTTTCCAGATTCATCTGTGTTATTGCAAATGACCTAATTATCCACTCATACATTGAAGGACACTTAGATGGAGTCTATATCTTGCTTAAGATAAATACTGTTGCAATGAAATGGGAGTGAAAAAGTCTGAGAATGTTAAATGATTGTTGCTAGTGAGGAGAAAAGTGTAAAAATCAACTTTCTGAGAACTGTAAAATATATTGAGAAGAAATGAAAATGAAGCTTCTATGTCCATCTGTTCCAAGTAATATTTGGAGACTGATAAAACCACTTCTCTAGTTTTGCATATCATGCAACAGTGTCACCCAGTTACCCAAGCGAGAAACCTAGTGTTTATCCTATATTCCTCTCACTTTTACCTTTCATTGTCATCAACTCATATACTAATGTCAGCACCTCGGGCCAGGCCCCCTGGACTTAAAACCTTCCTGGGACATCTTTTTCTACCTCCAGATATTCTTTGGTGTGCAATGTCTATCCTACTGGGTGAACTTTTAAAAATGTTCCAAGTATCCTATTATATGCTTCAATGACTTTCTTTTGCTTTTAGAAATAAATTCAAGCTCTGGGCCATAATTCATAGAGTCCTTTACAAATACAATTTGACCAACTTCTTTTTACCCTTCAAGCCACTGCTCTTCTGTGTCTTCCTCTTGGGATCTTTCTCTGGTGTCCAAGTCTGAATTATGTCACCATCAAATGGTCTCCTAAGGCACTTTGTAATTTTCTGTTACAGAACAGAACACATTGTACTGTAATTGTTTGTGTAATTATCTAAGCAGTCTAACACAGTGAGGGCAAGGACCATGTCTTCATTAATTGGTGACATGCTAGGGAGGGAAATAGATATAGTCCCTGTTGTAAGGATACCTCATGATGTGAGAGACTGACGTTTTTCAAGTAATTATTCAAATATAAGCAGCAAATCTCTGTTTGGAGATTTTAAACTGAGATTCCCACTCTCCTGTGCTGAAATTATTGTTATTGCTTTGTGGTTCTTCACGCATTCAGTGATTTGAGAAGATAAAACAGGCCAGAAGAATAAGATCACCAGTTAGTTTTAAATTTGATAATTCATAGTGGGATTGTACTCATGAAAGCTAGATTTTTTATTAGACGAGCTAGGCACTCAAAGGAGAAATGGGTTTCCTGAATTTCAAGGCATTTCCTTGCAATAGTGCCAGAAGTTCAGAGCACTAGAGTAGAATTCTATAAACCTTAGCGTAGGGAGAATGCAAGATATGTTTGTTATATGGGGAGAAGAGGAAAAAGCAAAGGAACTTGGAAGGGAATACAGAGGACAGCAAAAGAGAAAGCTTAAGTGAGAAATTTCCTGTCTCCTCTTCCCCCTGCCTTCATAGTATATCCTTTTAGGGTAAAGAAACCCTAAGATACTATTGAAAAATCCTCAGCTAAACTCATGCCCTGCTTCTTTTTCTATTACTTAGAGGAGGTCAGAATCTCTTAGAAAAACCCTCAGCTTAGCATGATGCTGAATCAACATGGCACCTTGGTGATTGATTACAATTGTTGAAGCAGGTAATGAGGTAAATGGATTTGTTACAGGAAAACACATTGCTATGGTTTAGATATTGTAACTTAAAGGTCTGTGTTTTGAAGGATTGGTGCTCAGTATGGGACTGGGAAGTGTGAACCTTTAGGAAATGGGACCTAATGGAAGTTCCTTAACTCATTTATCAAACAGTCTCCAAATAATTTCCCCTGAAAGGGATTGTAGGACCCGGCCCATCTCTTCTTGCTACTTTCTGGTTTGGAATGAGAGCGCTTTTTGACATGTGTGACTGCCTTGATGTGCTGCATTCACTAGAGGCCAAAATAAATTAAGCCTCCCAAATTTGGATTTGAACTAATCACGAGCTAAATAATTTTTTTTCTGTTTATAAGTTAACTACCTCAGGTATTTTATTATAAAAAGACAAACCAGGCTGATAACAGTTTAGAGTTCCAGGGCCTTTTGGGGAAAGACAGTACAAAGAAAACTAACAAGAAACATGGAACAGAAGTTGAGAAGGTTTTGTTTATGGTTGTATCCTGAGCATCTAGTATAATTCACAGGCTTATAAGTTAACAAATATTTATTTAATAAATTTAATGAATGAGAATTAGGAGGAAAGGAGTAAATTGCTTTTTATTTACTTAAAATGATCTTATGAAAGGAAATTGTCACATGAATATCTTAATTGGAAAATTTATTTTAACTCTTCAGGTGAAGAACTTCCAAGAGAGAGACCTGACGGAAGTCATAAAATAATGGTGTTTTCCAGGCATGGTGGCACACATCTGAAATCTTACTGTTCAGGGGCCTGAGATAAGTTCACAAGTTCAAGCCCAGCCTAAGAAACTTAGAAGACCCTGTTAAAATAAAAGATCAAAAGGGCTGGGAATGTAGATAGGTGGCAAAGCACCCTTGAATTTGATCCTCCCCAGCACACGCACGCACACACACACACACACACACACACACACACACACACACATTGCTTAGTTCATCTCCATCGCTCTAGAATCCATTGATTCTCTTGAGGAAACAATGACAACTTACTTGATCTAATTGTTCTGCAACTTATTCCACTTCTCACAATTAGTTGGTACTTCCATTACTGGCTAGTACTCTAGCAGAGAATATGATATGTGTTGATTACTTTTCTCACTGCTGAGATAAAATGCCCAAAGTTATAGGTTGAAAGGTTTATTTTTAGCTCACAGTTTGTAGAGGTTTTAGCTATGATCAGCTGGCTCCAACTTAGGGTGGCACATAGCAGCAGGGTAACTGTTCGTGGTGACACAAGAAAGCAAAAGCAACAAACGAGAAAGAGCGCAAATAAGCCTCTTTCCTGATTTAACTTTGGGTGTTGGATATTTTGCTCCAGCAACAAGAAAAATAACTAAGACAGAATTTGGTTCCAGAGAAGTAGAGTCATTGTTGTGACTGTACTTAACCATATGGTTTAAGAGTCCTTGGGAATGACTTGTATGAAGAGGTTGAAAAGTTATCCCCTGACTGGAGCCAGCTGATTATGGACTGAAACCTCTACAAACTGTGGCTAAATAAGCTTTTCCTCCTTTGAGTGCCCAGTGTTTTGTCTCAGCAATGAGAAAAGTAAGACATGCTGCACAGTCAACATTCAACACAGATTTGTTGAATGGGTTGCTGCAGAACTCATCTAATGCAGAGATATGAAAATTTTGGAGGAAGGAGATTACTTTTTCTTTTAAATTGCATCTATACTAATTATTTGCATGGCATGTAGTATGAAGGTATTCAAAGATACATGTTGAAATAACTGAATAATGAAAGATGCAGTGAAGAGGAAGAAAATTTGAGATCATCTTGAACATTTCTATCAAATATATCTTTCCAGAGAATCTATATCTAAATTAAAATTTGTTTCTCTCCATTGTTTTTGATATATTATTTTTAATGTTGAACAAAGCCTTTTGTTCAACATTATAATTATATTTATATTATAAAAGAATATGTTTTTAAGCAATTAGATTTTCCCAATTGTTTCTTTTATGATTTTTAAGGAAGGAAACTCTTAGGAAGAATGTTTGCTTTGCTGAATGAGATGTATGGTACACATCGTAGAAGCAAGCAAGTCCTGTATTCTGTACAGAAAGGGTAGAGAAATTCTGATCTAACGGTATATGACTATAACTTCTTCTATGTGCTAGGTTTGGGGCAAATCTGGTAAAATTGAACTTTACTCTTTTTCAGTTTTGTCAAGATCTGATTCTTGTTGTCCCTTTCTACTGACTTGGAAGTTCTTTCGTCCTGTATGATTTTGAGACCCTTTTATGTTTCTATTATATCCTGCATTTTATCTTGGCAGAGGATGTTTATCCTGAAATAGACACTACCAGTGTCAGCCTTAGATCCCACAGTCGTCCTGTGGACTCTCATCTCAGAATCTCTGTTACACAGGAATGCATGGAGAGCTTTCTTTCTAGCTGACCAAACCTCCTATCCTGATTCAACCATACTGGAGATGGCCATTGGTTGGTCAGGGCCTGATTTTCTTAGTGTTTACTTCTCAGAACCGGAGACAGGAGGTGTCAATCCTAGTCAGTTACCTATTTCTCCTCCCACAGAGCTTTGAAGATTATTTATATTCTCTATTTTCATTCCCGTTTTGTTCCCACAAATTATTAGGTTGTAAAGAATAGGCTTCCTATTTACATTTCTTATTTAATTAAAAATATTCAATATCATATCCATAACATTTTGCCTTTTCATTTCATTAAAAATAAAAATTATGAGTGAACATAGGGAGACAGAAAACTTACCAGTAGAGAACATGCATAGGAAGCTATTTTTAAAATGGTAAGTACTGTACACTATGAGAAGAAGTGATTTAGATGATATCCAGAGGTCTCAGGTTTCGGTGATTTTGCTAGGTTTAGAAAATCAGTATCACTTTTTTTCATGGAAAAAATAATATTTAACTCAATCTCTAATGGTAAATGATTTATTTAGTGATTAAAATTATTATTCTTGGAAGTGGAATATACTAGTTTTAATCTAAGTTTTGGAGACACTTAATTTTAGCATAATAACTGAAGTTTATTCCTTTCTATACGAGCACTTAAGTATTCTGCTGTAATGTAGCTCCTTAAAAATCAGCCTCTTCTTTATGTGAATTCAGAAGAGAGAGCTTATTTTTTCTCTTGTACTTCTGCATCCCCACTAGTCAGCTTAACACCTATGACACAGAAAGTGCTCAGAAGTTGTTTGTTAAATAAACCCCATTAAACCTACAACTAATCAGTAATATTTCCATTTAAAAGTGGCAATATTACAAAAGGCCACAAGATGGGCTCATTTCACTATGAAATTTGTGAAACACTCCTGAATCATAGCATTATAATTTTTTTCTGCAGAAAATGAGAAAGATTTCACATATTGTTTCTGAATCTTAAAGAAGTAAATGCTTTTAGTGGCGTTTGCTGGCAATGTTTAGCCATTTATTTATTCACCTAAAATTATATTAAACAAAAAAAATCCTGCTTTTATTTAGTTATTGTTCCCTCTTGGGGCTTTGAAAAACATTAAGGTTTTATCTTTATTGCTCCTTCTGTATTTTCCTTACTTCAAAACTGAAATATATGTCTTTCTGTTTATAAGATAGTAAATTATATTTCTTAGACTGCAAAATGGTGTTTTGTCACATTTTTTCATTCAAAACATTAAGGTCCACTAAATTGAATAGCCCTTTCCTTTAAAAACTGTTTCTTGAAAATTGACCTTATGCCAGTCAGTGCCAATCATAATCTTAAAAGACATAATTTCCAATGCCATAATCTCTAATGTTGAAATCTCCCAAATCACAGTCTCAGGTGATTAAAACCAGAGTGTTGAAATCCCAAACACCAAAATGCTGGAAAAACCGTAATTCCCCTGGTGCTGGTGGCGGGGGAAGCAGTATATAAGAGGGGTAGGAAGCCCATTCTGGAGAAAATGAATGTGAATGTATGTTCTATGCCAAAAGACGAAAAGGCAGTTACTATATTTATTGCAATATAAGACTTTAAAGTATATATCACATGAAAGCCACTCAGTACTTACATACTACCTCTTGCAACTTCATCATATATCCTAGAATATCTTTTTAAAATCACATGTGGAATTTTTAGGGTTTTTGTTTTGTTTCAATTTTGTCACTGTTTTAAATTGTCAGAATAATTTTTTACACTTTGCAGTATTACGTATTTGTGATGGTAAAGGTGGGTTGTCAGTTGCTTGAATTAGGAACTGCCCCGCAGTATGTATGGGTAGACTAGGGAAACAAGGCCTTGGTGACTAAATCATATTCCTCCCCACGCCTTCCTTGCTGGTATGGTTCTCCTGCTCTGCTTTTGGGCTCCCATGAACTAAGCACCTTTGCCCTTACACTGTGATGCTTCTGCCTTGGAGCCACCCAACCATGGACAGAATCCTCTGAAGCAGTGAACCAAATTAAACTTCTTTCTGTTGTGGGTGTTAGGTATTGTGTCCTAGTGATGCAGAAACTGTTACAGTTTTTCTTTGCTTTGTTTTTGATATATGAAGTATAAATTATTTAATGACCTTTAGAGAGTTCTCACTTGGTCTTTTTTGGTTTTTTTTTGCAAATATACTTTCACAGCATCACTTTTGTGTGTGAGCACTGTGCATGTACATAAAAATATTGAAACTTTTGTAAAAACGTCTTTTTTTGTACAGCTGCCTTGTGAAATATAAAATTTATTCAGATCCTGACTCTTCTGGTAATTGTGTATGTGGTGATGGTACATTGGTTTTTGATGAATCTTGTCAAAAGACTTAGATTGCCCATCATGATGTTCAGATGATAGAGATTATATAGCTAGGTGTACACAATCACCAATCACAGTGATATACATTAATATATTCTATTTTTATTTTTACCTGTTTCTTTGTGAATGAAATTTGCTCATAACTGTGATACTTTTTCCATTGGTATGAGTGAATCTGAATATTTAGGCATAATAAGCACACACCATGAAAATATTCTGTATTTTAGAGGCTAGAATTATAGAAGTAGAAAAGAAAAGGTCACTTCTGTATGAGAGGTAAAATGTTAGTTAGATTACAGGAAATAGTAAAACAAAAACAAAAGCAAAAGTAAATTAGGGAAGCAAGAAAATACGAGGTAATGATAAAACAGGGTGGTGTGATAAAGCAGGATTGGCGGTGGCAACATTTTATGGCTTTGGAGGCAGTGATGGTTGAGGTAAGCCAACAGTCATCAGGAGAAGGCGACCTTGTACAATTCTGGGGTAAGCAGTTACAGAGGGAGTAGCTGCACAAAAGCCCAAGGTTGCTCTCTATTTGCAGAGGAGGAGACAGAAACTATGTGACAATGAAAGGTTCATTCAGTATCACTACCAAGTCTTTAAATCAGTTGCTATTTTTCAGCTAATGTCCTGGCCTCCCTTAGAGATAAGCAGTCATTGTATATGTGTCTATATAACGCTCTCAAGGATCGAGGCTCATTTTAGGCAACTGGCATGAACTTCTAGGCAGAATGAGGAACTGTTGTAGAACTGGCTGCTCTTTAACTGAAGGAAACATGCATCTTAATAGGATTACGTTCTATTAGGATGACTCCAAGAAAAGCAGGACATATTGGCGCTTGTTGAAGCCCAAATGTGACTGGACTGTTTTTCTTACATTCAGTCTCTATTGTATGAAGTGTCTACTGCAGTGAGCAAATAAAATTTCTGTCTAAGGCCCATTATGACCAGGTGGTGTAGAATGGCTTATATAATTTACACATGGTTTACTTTAATTCACTTAAGTCTCCAGTATGATTAAATTTATAACTCTTATTTATGGGATATTTGAACTGATATCTAGAATTTTAATTCTCTCAGTGGAGTTTTTTTTTTATAGTGAAAATTCTTTTCCAGACGTTAGATATGGTTCCAATTCTTCCTGCACACAAAGACTCGGAACTTAATGCTGGCATCATTGAAAACTGAAAGACAAAATGGCTTATTTTTACAGCCGTAACCCATAATGTGGGATCAGACTTATACAGTACTTCCTCACCCCTACCAGTTTCCATCTATAAGGTCAGAATTGTTTTTTCATTACTGTCTTCTTTATTAATTGTCATGTGAAAAACTTGAGAATCAGACAATGGCTAAAATCTACTATACCCAAGTGGAGGTCTCATTATAATAGATTAAATTGACTTTTTTTGAAATATTTTCATCTTTAGGATGCCAGGAGAGAAAGAAAAGGAAAGTGTATTGATATGCTTATCTTTTGACACAAAGACTGTGTTACCTGTTGGGGATGTGAGATAATTTGTGTCCTCACATCTTACTTATTGGAAAAATCACCTTATGAAGACTTGAGGCCTAGTTACTTATTTTGAAACTTTTCTTTGTCATTGGAAATGAATAATATTGACATATTCTGTGTATGGCAGATTGTTCTTAAAGTTCTATGAGTAGTTTTATACCTCTTTATATTAATTTTTCATACTGCATTAGAAAATTATCACAAACTTTGTGGTATATAGCAAACTTTGTGGTATATGCATTGATTATTTTACAGTTTTGAATGCCAGAGGCCTGACAGTTGGTCCACTGGGCTACACTCAAGATGTAGACAGGGATAGGTTCTTTCAGAAAGCTTTAAGGGACGACCTGTTTCCTTGCCTCTCCGTGTCTGGAGAGGTTGTCTGCACTGTCTAACATCTGTTTCTTTTCTCTTGTTTTCAGGGTCAGCAATATCATCTCTTTACAAATATCTTCTTTCAAGTTCCTCTTTAATCAAAGCCACACAGAAGTTTTTCACTTCTAAGCACACATGGCATTAGATGGCTCCCAACCCTAGATAATCTGGAATAAGATTGTTGCCTTTTTTATTTTAAAGAGGATAAAACAGAATAAAACCAATGAAAACAAACAAGTGTAAGAGGTACAGGATTTCAAAACATTACAAAAGCAACAATAGCTACCATAGTGCCTTTTGATGTCTTAAAAATAGCAGCAGATAACTTTGGACATAGTAAAAATCAAAAGCATAGAATAGAATAGAAACAAAACAATCAATGCAACAAAGGACTTCAAAACAAGCCAATAGTAAATCCAAATTTGCTACCATAATATATCTTGCTGTCTTTGAAATAGCTGCTCCTGCCATCAGATTTGACATAATCAAACAGAACAAAAGAGAATAAAATCCAGCCCAACAAAACAATGGAAATGATAGATATTCCAAAATAAGACCACAGAGAATCAACAATGACTGTAACCCTCAGATGGAGATCCCCACTAGATGTCACACTGTGTACCACTATCCTCTGAACCTATGAGCAGACCACTGGCCCTAGACCTGCAATGTTGGTGAAACACCAAAGCACCACAGGCATCCAGTTGCATTTCACCTCCATAGCTATCATCACAGCCTGTGTTTCTCTGGATAAGCCTGTAGCTCATGGTGGTGGTTGCTGGGGTGGGGGCAGTGTTGCTGGTAATTCTTGTTTGCCAGCCCATGTACTGGAAGGGGCTGGAGTCTGGCAGTTCCAGTCCAGTGGCAGCCTGTGCATTGCTCTGGTTCCTAGACTGGGCTTGCTTGCTGGTGTGGTCCTGTTATCTCTCTATCCCTCGTCTACAAATGCTGCTAACTTAGAGAGAGAGTCTGGGGTCTGGCTGTTCCAGTTTGGTGGCAACTTGCACATGACACTGGTTCCCAGACAGGGCTTGCTTGCTGGTGTGGTCTTGTCCTCTCTAATCCTGGTCCATGAATGGCCCCCATACTCTTAATTGTATTGTCAAAGATCCTTTTATGATGTAAGGTGACATATTTACAAATGTTGGGGATAAGAACATAGATGTCTGTGGGGTGATTATTTTACCTATCACACCTTTTTCAAAAAAATAGGATGCATTAAAAATAAGATCTGTAAATCTCTTGTGTAGAAATCTTGCTCTTTGCAGTTTTGACATATATGCCTGTCTCAGGAGATAGAAAAATTGTTAGTTTGTACTACAAAGTGAAGAAAAGTTTGATTTTGAATTTAAATTTATCTTGGATTCATTTCTTGTCTCTTGTCTCTTTGGGATAGATAGATACATAATGTGAGATGAATATCTATGCTTTAGTGTCTTCCGACCCTCTCGTTTTCTCTCATAACAGAAGATGTTGCATTCTTAGCTTTGAGTAGAAGAAATGAGTACCCCATCCCCTTATCCTGTTATTCCAGAAGAGATTTATTTAATCATGGTGCTCCTTCTCCTCCTTGCCTCAGGGTTGTGCTCATGACCAGCCCTACTTCATTAGATTGTCATATTTCTCCCACACATTATGACTGGTAAACTAGTATGAATTTAACTCGTTTGGCTAATCAGAGTAATTCTTTGGGATATTTTCCTAAATGGCTCTATGGGTGAAAATTCTGTTTCTTTGTTAAAATAAAGCTGAAAATACGATTCAGAGCTCTTGGTAGTTCTGTGTGCTTCGCTACTTAAAGAAACTGAGAGACTGACAAAGGAGGAGAGGGTCTCAGGGAGCTACTCACTGAGGTCTTCAAAGCTTCCTTGATTTCTCTTTGATCATATCAGTTGTGCACATTTACTTACAATAAATTTCCTCTTGGTTTGTTTTGTTTTGAGGATTGTTTCTTGCAACAATAAGACTCGATGAATGCAGATGATTTTTCCTGTCCTATACCTATTATTCATGTTACTTGTCCCATTAGCTCATTGGATTAAAAGCTAAATATAAAGTCAAGAATATCTCTCATGGAAAAAGAAACAAAGGAATAATGACAGAAGATTCTGAAATAGGTCCCCATGTTGTTGCTCACATGTTAATTCTTTGGTCACATTCTCTGGAAAAATTTGTTCCTTGTTCTACACTTGATTTTGGATTATTCAGCTCCTCTAATTATAGGGGATTATGCACAGATGACAGTAATTATATTAATACAATGACAATAATAAAAAAGCTTGCAATATGAATTACTATTTTCCATTTCTGTTATTAAGTTGTCACAGTAAAATTAAAATCCTTAAATGAAATCACCCTTCTAATTTCTTCTTGTTTTGCTTCTAGAACTAATATATTTTCAAGAAAATCTTCAAAGCCAAAGTATTGTTAATAGTTCTCTTAAACATCCTATTTTTCAAAGTTCAGGAGGTTACATAAAAATAAGAATATTTCCACTGCATGAAAATATTTCTACTGCGACTCCATACCCAGAATATTCTGACCCAAATACAGGAAGTGCCTGTTTTGCTATATAATTTAGGTTTCTCAATAGTATAGTTGAAACACACAGAGAGACTGTTACTTGATGTTCATCTTTTACATCTAAGCAGAGGCCCAGCATGTGCTTCCCAATGCACTGCAACGTACAGTTTCAGAGGGAATTCAAAGGTAGAAGAATATCCAATTAGCATATGAGGTCAAGAAATCACTTCACATTAAATTACAGAAGGGATTAACTACATTTTCGGAGCAAGATATCTTCTTCGTATCTTGTGTAAATTAGAAATAATCTCTCAGGTCTAACATAAAAAGACTACCACTACAAAACAAAATTAACTCGGTACTTAGAAAAATATAGTAGCCCTTGAATTAAGTACTAAATTCAGGATTTATCTCTTGAAGGTTTTCCTGAATGGAAGTCATATTTCACATTTCATGCAGCGAATCTGAACCAGAATTACTTGGTCTCCCAGCTAAATGAAGATTATGCATCCCTGCACAGATATTTTAATATATTTGTGTGATTAGTTACCATATATTTGTTGAACATAAGCTAGGTACTTGACATATAAAGTTTAATAAAACATCCGATTTCAGCTGTCAATGAGCGTGTAGTCCAATGGAATACAGAAACCAAAGAAATGGTAAATAAATCTATAATTTAAAGTGATCCTATGTGTTGTAAAAGAAAAGGGCAGGTTGATAATAGAGTAGAATGTGAGGGACATTTGAGTTGGATAATGAGAAAGACCTCTTGAATAAGATGACATTTAACCAAAGATAATTTGAAGAGTGAAAAAAATGCTTATCAAGGACAACTATAAGGAAGACAGTACTAGGCAATAGGAAGAGCACCCTGAACAAGAAAAGAGAAATAGCAATTCATTATAGAAGGCCTAATGAAGCAAACTGTAGCTCTTTAAAGAGTCTTACGCACACAATGACCTGGAAGTTGGTGAGTGATGGAGGGTAGCAAGAGTGTGTGTCTGAAAGATGGCTAGTGACAGCATAAAAATTATACCAGGCTTACACTTTGTATTTCCCTTGAACCAGATTAAAAATTTTTAGAATGAGACAAGTGAACTAATTTGCATTTTAAAGAGATCAAATATATTCCTGTTTAGAGAATGATAGTGGTGGGGCTCTAATAAAAGCACAGATTCTAGTTACAATGCACAGGTAAGGCTGGTTTTTTAGTAGTCATGGTAACAAACTCAAATAGAATATATATGTGTTTGCAAATAAGATGAGATTTTAGTGATGGGTTGAATATAGGGAATTAAGTCAAGGTATCTGCTTTGAGTGACCAGAGAGATAATGCTGGTGTTTAGTGATACAGCAAAGACTTTTAGAAGAAGAGATCTTTTTTAAATAGAGCAAGAGTTCAATTTTAAAATACTAAGCTTGAAATGCCCATGATCTCTGTCATAGAGACATCAATGACATAGCTGGAAACACTAGTCTGGAGTTCAGAAGCAAGGTTTAGGCTAAAGATTTAAACTTGAGCTCAAAAGCACATATTTTTTAACCTTTTATTCTGAAATAATTTCAGACATATAAAAAGTTGGAAAAGTAGTACTTAAAATTGTGTGCATCTGGATTCTCACTGTTTACATCTTATATAGCTGTACTACAATGATCAACACTAGGAAATTACAAATAATAGCTACTATCTAGTTTGCAAGCTTTATTTATGTTTTGCTAATACCCTTCTAAATTGTTTTTGCCATCATCATCTAGAATCAAAATCTCTGGGTACACATTGCACTTAGTTGTCATGTTTCCTTAGTCTCCCTTAATATGGAATACTTGTTTTGTGTTTCACTATCATGATATTTTTGAATAGCCTTGGCCAGTTACATTATACAGTATCCCTCAGAGTGGGCTTATCTGAATATTTCTGTTATGCTTTGTGTTTGGATGTGACCGGCGCAGCCCCCCAATGAGACAGAGGATGCTCTTGTGGGTAACAGGTAACTGCCGCTTTATTGAGGCGGGTTCTGGCTTACATATCTGACTGTGGCCAATCACAAGCTGCCTATCTGACTGTGGCCAATCACAAGCTGCCACGGAGTAAACATCACTAGTTGCTGTGGAGAAGTTTATTTGGAGAGGGACATAACGCATTGCAGAAGCTGACGTGGCTCTTGGTCTTGGGTGGGGTATGTTGAGCGCCTGCACCCGACATCTCCCCCTTTCTTTATAACTGACGCAGGGTCTCCAGGGGTCGGTGCCCCTCATGAGGTGTCACGTTGCAGTCATGACAGTGCCTCACTACTCTTTGGTGCTCTTTTGGAGGGGGTGGGAGTATTGTTTTATGAGCCCAACCCGCATGCTCATCGACTTGGAGACCGGGGTGTCTCCTGGCCAAGGACAACATCCCCTGCGATGCTTTGCTCCACACCTGCGTCACAGCATGGCGAACCATGATGTCGGGCTTTGATCGGATTCCATGACCAGCAATGCTTGTTTGATACTTTGTCCCTATTCCTTTGTCTGCGAATCCGACAGAGCAGAAGTAGACTGCCGAATGCAGCAAGTGTAGCGATGGCAGCCAGAGCCCCTATTCCTGCCCATTCCTTTTATTGCACACGAGCTGGATCACAGGAAACTCGTCTGGGTCTGCCATAACTGGAACCGGTACAAACTGAGGTACCTGCATAACGACAGCTGAAAGCATACTGTTATTCCAACATTGTGACACATAACAGGTTGCGGTGGAGCAATTTAGAAAAATCATATTTGTGGTGGCTTCAAACAACAGAAAAAGGATTCCCTGATAGGGCCCGAGATCTCTAACACTTGCAGGGCATTGACGACATAATGTGAGTCTGAGAGCAGATTGAAAGGTTGTGGGTACTGTTTAAACACTTCTATGATGATTTTTAGCTCTGTTAGTTGAGGTTGATCAGGTGTAAATAGTTACCAATTCTGTTAATTGAGTTTGCCTGACTTTGGGTGTCTAACTTCCTCCTTTCTGGCGGCCGCTGTGTCCGCCATTTTGTGTACTTGTTCTTCCTCCCCCTCATTATTTGACGAGTCCTCTGTTTCTGGGTTGGGTGCGGTTGCCTCGCCTGCGACACTGGGCTCGTGAGATTGCTCGCAGGAGGATTCTGCCTGATGGTGACCAAGCGCCATGGTGCCAGCCCTTATATGGTCACGACAAGAGGCGTTTGCGAGGCAGCTCCTCACTACTGCCCAAAGGGGTCTGACTCCTGGCTCCAGGAGGCCATTTTCTGCTGCAAAGTCAAGATCTCTCCCTAATTTATCCCAGCTGGGGATGGTAATGGACCCTGTGGGACCAAACCAAGGTGCTACCTTATTGACCTGATTGAGGAAGTTTTGAATTTGCTTTCGTTTCATTTTCAATCCCTTTTCTCTCAGTAAGTCACTTAAAGCGACTGACAGCCGCTGAGTAGCGGTGTTACCCATGTTAAGGGGAATTTCAAGAGTTTCTTTTTATTTCTTTTTGTTTCCTTTTTCCTTTTTTTTTTTCCCAGGGACAGCTTAGTCCCCGCGCCCCTTTATGGCGCCCCCAAAACCGGACTCTTTACGGCCCCCAGAACTCTCTTTACGAGTTCCTGAACCTGCCTTTTTACGCCTCCCGGAACTCTCTTTACGAGTTCCTCAACCCTTGTGACGCGTCCGCCCAAGGTTGCCTGATAGCCCCCACCATCCGGCCCGGCAGCACCCGCTGCCTGTTGCATAGTACCTGCTACCAACGTTGAGCAGTTTAGCCTGTCAGCCCCTGCCTGCCGCATAGCCCCTGCTATCGGCGCTTGACGGTTTTACCTGTTGACGCTCTGTTCCATCGGAGAGAGGTTCTCAGCGTTCCCCGTACGGGCCACCAGTTGACCGGCGCAGCCCCCCAATGAGACAGAGGACGCTCTTGTGGGTAACAGGTAACTGCCGCTTTATTGAGGCGGGTTCTGGCTTATATATCTGACTGTGGCCAATCACAAGCTGCCTATCTGACTGTGGCCAATCACAAGCTGCCACGGAGTAAACATCACTAGTTGCCGCAGAGAAGTTTATTTGGAGAGGGACATAATGCATTGCGGAAGCTGACGTGGCTCTTGGTCCTGGGCGGAGTATGTTGAGCGCCTGCGCCCGACATGGATGGCCCTTCCAAGCCTCATGCAATCATGGAAACAGCTGAGTCTAGCATTTGTGATTGGTTTGTTGTGTAGCATTAGGATTGGTAGTGTGAGTGCTGCACCTGCCCAGGGTGGGGGGAGCCAGTATACAACGTGAGGAAGGGAAGAAGATGTGTTTTACCCTCTTTTGCCCTCTTGCTCTTGTCGCTTGCAGCTGCCATGAACATCTGACCCTCAGCCATGCCACCCTGCCTTGGAGCCAGCAGAGTATGTACTGAAACCTCTAAAAACTGTAAGCTAAATAAACCACTCCTTGCTTCACTTTGGGTGTCAGGTATTTTGTCTCAAACAATGAGAGAAAAGTAACCAAGACAATTTCTTTATGCATAAATTGCAAGCATACATTTTTGGTAATCAGAATTTTTCAGAAGCTCGGAGAAGAGTGAAATATTTGTATTACTTAGTGGGAGGTTGTATCATGAAACTTCTAACACTTGCTTCAAAGGAAACTGCTTACCTTGCCTGTGCTCCATTTCTTGCTCCCTTTCTCTTGAGTTGGACACAGGCATGATGGTGGACCTGGCTTGGATCATAATGATGAGGACAAAGCTCTTGAGGTAGTGGAGGAATAAGATAGAACCTGGGTCTCTGAATGACTTTGTGGATCCAAGTCATTTCACTAGCCTAGAACACTTGCCAATCTGTCAGGGATAATAAACATTTGTCTTCCTTAGGTCACTGCCTTCTTGGGATTCTTTTGTGCAGCACAATAGATTGTTGCTTACCAGCATAATGAGCAAAGAGTAATCTTTGAGCACCAACACTAACAGAGGAAGGCCTTACTGCTCCTAACCATGAGAATTCTTGAATATTAAAGTAGTGGGGTAGGGAGGAGGTGAAAGGGTAGGAAATAGGGCAGTAAGTGCTCATACCTTTTTTTCCCCCAGCAGATTTTCCTTCTAAGGCAAGGTGGGACTAGAATTGGTGATAATTTTAGGGTTTTGACTATTACATAGAATATACTATTTTAATTACTGGAGTTAGATTATTCTTGGAACTACAAAGACAAGAAGACTTTTGCTATTTGTGATTATGGAAAGAAGTCATCAGTGAAGTTGTAAAATTTACTGAAATGATGGGAAAGAACATAATAAAATTTCAATGGGCAATGGGGCTACACTTATTTTTATTTTGCTATATTGAGTTTCTTTTTAAAGCGTTGTATATAAATTTGAAAGAATATTATTGAAAAATAATAAGCTAAACACTCAAGCATTTAAATATAAGCATGAATCCCAAAAGTTATAAAAGAATGAAATAAATGTTAAGCAAACAATGCAAAATCAACTAAGCCAAAAACTAATTTCTGGAAAAGATACATAAAACATATTAACTTCTTTTAAGCAGTGAGCATACCTATATATAAAGTAAGAAATATAAAAAGAAAAAGCCAGATAATATAATAAGACAGGTTAATGAATTTATAAAATCTAGAACAAATGCTTTTCTAGAAAAATGTAATTCACTAACAAAAGACTTATAAGCACTAAAAACTTAATGAACATTTAAATATCTACATGCACATAATACCACCTGAGGTTGTTACAGATGAATTTTGTAAAGATTTGAAGGGAATAATATTTCCAATTTTATAAAATATGTACATATAATAGTAAAAGAGGATGTACTACTCAGTTGCTCTTATTTGTCTAGGAACTATGATGCATATGTAAAACAGTTATTCAAGAGGGGAAATTAAAAATCCTTTTCATTTATGAATATAGTTTTAAAAATCCTAAATGTCTTAAAATGAATTCTATCACTGATTTTTTTCAAAAGATATCTTAGCCAAGCAAGAGTCATCTCAAGAATGATTTATCACCTAACTTCTATAAAGTAATTTAACATAATCATTGTATAAAAGGTTAAAACCCACTTCCACAGCCCCTGTCATGTGTTGCTGGTATAAAAAAACAACAAAAACAATAGAAAACAAAAAAAAAAATTCCCACAAAATTTACTGATTCAAAACAACAAGCAAATTTATCTCTCTCTCCCTTTTTTTAAACAACTGAAAGCCCCAGTCCATCCTAGTGTGCTAAAATCCACATGTTGACAGGGCTGCATTTCTTCTGGAGGCAGAAGGGTAGGCGCTGCATTTTCTGGCTCCTGGGCCTGTCCATATTCCTTTGCTGTGGTTCCATCGTGAATCTGCAAATTCAGCCTTGTAGCATGTTCTGGTTTCTTTCTTTCTGACTCTGATTTTCCTAACTCCTTTTTTTTTTTTTAGATAAGAAACCACGTAATTTCTTTACCTTGCTTAAATAACCCAGCATATTCTCAAAAATCTTAATTCTCTCTGTAAAGTCTTTTTGTCATTTATGACAAATATTCACAGGCTTTTGGGATTACAACATAAATGCCTTTGGAAGTATTATCTTGCCCCTTAGAAAAATAATTTGATAAAATTGAACATGTATTATGATTTCAAAATAGACAACAATAAAACTTTGCAATAGGAATAGAAAGGTACTTCTTTAATCCAGTACATAGTAGGTTTGGGAACATTTTTTAGAAAGTAACTACACAAGAATTCTTATTATTACTGTTTCCATTAAACATTGTGCTGGAGATCTTACCTACTCTAATACATAAAATAGATAATTAAAAGATTATGCACTAGAAAGAAATAAAGTGTTTTTAGACAAAGTGATTTTCCACATAGAAAATAAAATAAAGTGTACAAATAGTAGAATTTATACCAAAAATCAGCAAAATTATCAGAAAAGATGAATCTACTGACATTAATATTGTTTTTACATACCAGCTGTTGCAAATAGAAAATGCAAAGTACAACTTTTAAAATTTCAGTCCCTACCTCATGGCATACACAGAAATCCATTCAAGGTAAAAGGAGGACTTAAATATTGAAGACAAAGTTATAAAACTTTCAAAATACAATAAGAAATTACTTCATAACAGAGTAGGGAAAGAATACTTAATTATGATTTAAAAACTGTAACTCTTAAAAGAAAAGATTAAATTTTATTACTTGGAAATCATGAAATTCACTGTCAAAAGCCACATAAAGGCAGTGAAAAAGCAAGTCACAAGTGGGAAGACATTTTAAAAATATATAGCTGAACCAGAATTAATATTAAAATACACAATGACTACTTAAAGTAAATAAAAAGATATTTTTAATAGAAAGATGAAAGGTTTGAATTGGCACTTACAAAAGAAGAGATTCAAATGGCTAATAGACACAACGTGTATTTATCTCATTCAAATTAAGGAAATACAAATTAAAAACAAGATGAGATGCCAACCTATATTTAATATATTCACAAAATATTGAAAAGTCTTTTACATATGGGATATAAGTATTCAGCACATGTGTATTGATTAATGTGACACAAGGAAAAGCAATGGAAGCCCAATCAAAATTCTAGTGGCATTGTTATGGAAATAGGAAAACAATTTTAAAATTCATGTGGAAGCAAAAAGAGCCTTAGTAGCTAAAACAATCTTAAGCAAATAACAAAGCCAGGAGCATGCTACTAATTGATTTTAAAATCTACTACTACTAAGGTAGTATGATACTGTTATTAAAACAGAAATGTAGACCTGTATACAGCAGAATAACAAATCCAGAAAAAAATCTTTACAGTTATTGGTCAATTTATTTTTGATAAAGATACTAGGAATATGTAATACAGAAAGGATAATCTGTTTATTGGTTATGGAGCACTTGCCTAACATGGATAAAGCCCTGGTTCAATCCCAGTAATGTGATAATAGTTATAGATGCTAGAGAAATGTAATATTCACATGCAGAAAAATGATTATCTCATACCATATACAATGACTTAAGTAAAAGACTTGAAACTGTAAAACTTCTGAAGACAACACAGGAGAAAAGCTCCATTATATTGATTTGGGTGATATTTATTATTTATACCTCCCAAAAGCATCAACAGAAACAGAAGTAAAAAGTAAAATAGGTAAGAAGGATCATGCCAAACTAAAAAGCTTCATGGCAAAGAAAACAATTTATAGAATGGGAGAAATATTTGCAAATCATACATCTGATAAAAAGTTAATATCCAAAATATTTAAAGAATTCAAATAACTAAGTAATAAAAAAAACTTGATTTAAAAAGTGGATTTGAATAGCCAGTTGTCAAAGTAAGACCAATGAGTATGTGAAGTTTGACATTAGTAATCATAAGAAACCTGCAAACTAAAACATCTATGAGGTACCACTTCATATCTGTTAGGATAGCTGTTATCAAAAAGATGAAAATAACAAGCATTGACGAGTACATGGAGAAAAGTATGACCAAACACACTATTTGTGGGAAGGTGCACTAGTACAGTCTTTTGAAAACTGTATGAGGGTTCCTCTAAAAATTAAAAATAGATTTAACATACGATCCAGGAATCTCACTACTGGAAATAGGTATCTAAAAGAGTTGAAAATGTTTGTTGAAGCCTTAGTTACAATAACTATGCTATGTAACCAATTAAAATGTCTATCAGTAAATGAGTCAATAGAGAAAATATGCTATATGTACACAGTGGAATACTAACCAACCTTTAAAAAGAGGCAAATCCTGTCATCTATGACAACATAAAGGGACTTGGAGGATGTTATGCTAAGTGAAATGAACCGAGTTCAGGGAGATAAATGCTACATGATCTCAATTATATGTAAAATCTAAAAAAGTCAAACTCATAAAAGCAGAGACTAGAAGAGTAGTGAAATGTGACTGGGAAGAGATTGGAGAAATTTTAGACACATGACTTCAGTTTGACAGGAGGAATGTTCAAGAGATTTCTTGACCATTATGGTAACTACAAGTAATAACATTTTTATTTTATGGAAAAAAGGTAAAACAAAATTTCATAATAAAATAATAACAAAAAACAATAGTTAATATATTGCCTGTTGCTATTTTTAAAGTAGTTGCTCAAGGTACAAGATATGGGTACAAAAAGTTCTCCAATTGATATTAGCACAAATCTTCCTTTTTAATGAACTAAGAGACACTGATAGTACAACTGACTTGCGTACTTTTCCTTTTCTGTACTATCCTTTCCCATTTTACCCATCCTAGGTCCTTTCTCCTTTTGAACAATTTTTTCTCATGTCACAATATTTATTGTGTATTTTAGGCCTTATTTACTCTTTGAATTTCTCACTCAAGGAAGACAATATGCTGTTTATACATGTGAGTCTGATTTATTTCACTTACGAGTATGGTCTTGAGTTGCATCCATTTACCTATAAAAGTTTCAAGTTTAGCCTTTATGATTGATGTGGTGGACTGATAATTGGTGGTCAACTTTCATACTAGCTTAACTGAATCAGTGTGGTGCTGAGCATGGATGGCCCACCTGAGGACTGTTGCCAAGATAAAAAGGAAATCTGGAGAGGAAGGGTTAAGTGTGTGGGTTCTCTTAAGTATTGCTGTGGTTTGGAGCTGTTGGTTTTCCTGCAGGAACTTATTGTGCAGGCTGCCCTGATATAAACTTGGCTGTTATCAATGGAGGAGCTTGGGACTTTTTTGCTGAGAATGGCTGCAGTTCACTTTTGGAGAGCTCTGGTCCTTACTTTGAGCATTGCCTCCAGGCTCCGGAGCTGGAGATATGTGTTGTTCATTCTCCAGGAGAAGGTTGTCGTGCTGGCTTTCTGATATAAATTCAGTTGTTCTCATTGCTGGAGGAGCTTGGGACATCACTGTTGACTGTAGTGCTTTTCAGAGGATCTCTGGTCCTTATTTTGAGCACTGCTTCTTAGCTCCAGTCAGAACCCTTGGCTGCTTTTTGGCAGAGAGCCTTCAATCTGCTGGTATGGACTTTTAGTTTCCACTGCTGACCTTCAGGCCTTCCCAGCACAGATCCGTGAAACAGACTAGCATGAGTCATTGTTGTGGGCTGTAGGCCTCCAGCTGAACTTGTAGGGGGAACTTTCATGGGCTCTAGCTGGACTTATGCAGAAAGTTGCTGGACTTATGCAGGACGTTGCTGTGGGATCCAGGCCCATGGCTGATTCTCTAGGTCATTAGTGTGTGGACAGATTTCCTGCACTTTCTTGGTATTTGACTCCTTGGGTGACCATTATAAATAAATTATATGTAAACTATGTGTCTTGTATGTAATTGTTTTCCTTGGAACACCTGACTACAATAACTAGTAGTACTTCATTATATAAAAATACCACATCTTTTAAATTCATTCCTTGGTTGGTAGGTGTTTGGCTAGTTTCCAAGATATAGCTATTACAAATTGTATTGTTATAAACATGGGTGTACATGTATCACTTTGATTTGATGTTTTTAATTCTTTTGGGAAGATACCAAGAAGGACAATACCTGGGTCGAATAGCACTCCTGAGCCTACTTTTTTGAGGAATCTCCACAATGATTTCCACAGTTGTTGCACCAGTCTACACTCCCACCAATAGTGGAGAATTTTTTTTCCCCACAGTCCTAACATCTGTTATTGGTTGATTTCTTGAAGGTAGCTATTGTTTATGGGGTGAGATGGAATCTCAGTGTTGTTTTAATTTGCATTTTTTGAATGACTAGTGATGTTGAACATTTTTTCATGTGTCTATTTGCTAGCTGTATTTATTTCTTCATCTGAGAAGTGTGTATTCATCTTGACTGCCCATTTTTGGTTTGGGTGTTTGAATTTGGGGGACCTGATTTTTTTCAGTTCTTTATATATTCTAGATAGAAGTCCTTGGAGGGACAAGGGGCTAAAATTTTTTTCTCACTCTGTTGGTTGTCTTTTCACTTTGTTGGGGGTGATTTCTTTTCCTGTGCAAAAGCTTTTTAATTAGATGAGATTCCAGTTGTTGATTCTTTGAAGTGTTTTTCATCCTGTTTTGGTTTTGTTCATGAACTCTTTATCTATACCTATATATTCAAGATTTTTACCTACTTTCTTTTTCAGTAAAGTTTAGTGTTTCTGTCTTAATATTTAAATCCTTGATCCATTCTGACTTTTGTTTAGTGCATAATGATAGAGATGGGTCTAGTTTTAGTCTTTGGCATGTAGAGAGCCAGTTTTGCTAGCATCATATATTAAAAAAAATTAAAAATATATTTCTTCCAGTGGACATATTTGGCCCCTTTGTCAAAGATAAGGTGGCTGAGTATGTTTGTAGTTGTTTCTGCATCTTCTAAATTGTTCCACTGGTCATCAGTTATATCACTCTTAATTAATTGGAAAGGTAGCATCTTGGGACAGACAGAAACCAAGAACCTCCTACACACAGAAGATATCCCTGAAGAACAAAACTTACCTAGAAAGGCCTTGATACTAGCGATAAAGCTACCTACTACAAAACCTTACAAGGATCAATGCAGAAAACAAGATAAATAATTTAAAATAGAAAGTGACAAGATGCTGAAGCAAAATGCAAACTCAGCCCTACAGCCCACCTAGGACAAGTACATGAGACAACGAGGTAGAGAAAAATGGAAGAAACACATCTGACATTTTCAAAATGATAGTAACCAAAGTGAAGAGACAAATCTATCAGACTGTAGAGGAAATCAAATCAGAAATCATATCTCAGGTAAAAAAGAAATGTCAACGTTATAAAGGAATTGCTCAGCAAATCTAGAGTAGAGATAGATTTTTAAAAATGATACTGGCAAAAGTAATAACTTTTGTTCATTTAAAAATTAGTAATTGTTTTTATCACAAACTATATATTGTGTCATATATATTAAATAGCTCGATGTAACTATTTTGAAATGTGTACTTACATCATGCTATATACCATATATATATATATATATATATATATATATATATATATAATATTTTACCTGTCAGTTTAAAAATAGATAAAAGTGGGGATATAAAATTTTAGTTTTACATCAAAATTTTCAACAGTAATGAGCAACAATACTCTCAGATATCATTGGAGTATAATCTGGTATATCATGTTGGACAATAACTAAATTTGAATGTAAGAAAACATTATGATTCACCATTTCCACTCTCAGGCATGGCTTTAGAAAAACTAGAAAATGCACGCCATTGCATTGCTCATGGTAGCATTATTTATAATACTCCCAAACTTAAAACAACTCACATAATTATCTACAACAAAACAGATAGAATTTGGCATATACATACTAGGAAATAAACAATGGCAGTGAAAATGGTTGATCAGTTGTTGCATGTGTACATTAATATAGCTGAACTGCAAAAGCATGTTGTGGGTTTTTTGTAGAGTTGAAAACCATAAAATCTAATGAATATATTGTTGATGGGCAGATGAAAACACTATAAAGAAAAGCACTGGAATGTTTAATATAAAGATTAAGAGAGAATTTATATATATGTTAAATAAGACAGAGGAATGAAATCAGAAAGGAAAACATTAGATTTCAGTCAGTCCCACTTCTTGAGATGAGTATTATATATTACTGTTCTTTAAACTGTGATATTTCATACAGTTATATAATATTATTCTTCCTCTTTCTTTCACACCCACACCCACAGTCAAGAAACTCCATTCAGTTTAGCAATAAAAACTGAAAGACTTTTAGAAATAAATCTGAAAAAAAAACCTGCCATAGCTTGTGTAAAGAAAATTCTGAAATTTTCTTAAAGGGCATATAATGAGACAGTGATTGAGCAACATGGCACTGGAACTCTGCAGAGAGTAAGCTTAGTATTGAAAGGTGACTGTTCTCAAATTACTTTACAATTTAGCACAACGTTTCCTGTTTTGATTTTCTTTTTGATGACCTTGATATACCAACCATTAAACTGCAGAAAAAGTTAAGGAGTCCAGATTAGCAAAGATAAGATTGTGGCACAAGAAAGGAAAACTCACCCACTACATCATGCATCAGTGCTCCCTGTGAAACATAGCTCATGACAGAGCTAGTCTGGCTCAGGGCGCCCCTAACATAGCTACTGGTAAGAATCACCTAAGGTACATGTGAAAACTACAGATTTCTTTGTCACATAGGAAACCAATTGGATCAGATATTCTCTGAGGGAGGGACTTGGGGTTCAATATTTTGAAAAAGAGTTGCCTACGTAATTCTTAAGATTTAGCAATATTGTGTAACAGTGATATTTCTTAAAGAATAATCACTTCAGAAAGAAGTGATTGATAAAATAGATTTTTTTGGTGGACAATTAAGCATAACTTTAAAATAATAGTGGTCACTTAAAAACATTTATCTGTATATGTGGGAAATATTTCTATAGCAGTTTGGGATTAGCTTTAGCTATTAAATGATTCTTTAGGAAACTTCTTTATAGGTAGGCTTGCCAAGTTAGAAAGAAAACTTAAAAATATTGATTTATAAGAATTGAAATATTCATTGTATTAATTGGTCATGTTTTTTATTTTCTACATTTTGTTTGTAGAAGAAGGGAGTATAACACAATTTTGGTTTTCAAATCTGTCTAACAAGATTTGGGATTTATCTGTTTGCATTTGTCCAGAATGTGATAGAAAAATGGTAAAAGTTTCTGTCTCTTCTGAATTTTCGTGGCCCTCCATTTGTACCTTTTTGTTAAGCACTTTTTGTGGCCATGACTTTTTAATTACACAAATAATATATGGCTATATATATTTTCACTGTAACTGGTCTAAACAATTAAAGACAATAGTTACTCCCATGTGGTCTATGTGCTAAATTCTTGGAGTAATTTATTTCCTTGACCTCCTAACAATTCTTAGAATACTCAAAAATCTTTTTTAACACTGTAGTATAATTATTTTAAAGAAAGGAAAATCCAAGTTTGTACATGTCAAAAAACAGAACCAGAATTTGAACACAGGTCATTTGACTCCAAGGCCTACACACGCTCTGAATATCTCTTCAATCCAGTCATCATCAATACCAGGAAACAAACCTCTGTGTCCCTCCCTCCCCTTCTCCTCGCCCTCCAGCCTCTGCAGCTTTGTTGTAATCCCTTCCGATTCTCCTTATATGCATCTATATGCAGAGCTGTACATACACATATCCCTTTCATTAAACACAATTTTTTATAATTTTTTGCATACTCAGATTTTAAAATTTCATTACTATAATGTACTACATTTTAAATAACTAAATGTTCTATAGCATATGTGTAGAAAAAATTTTAAAATTTATGTGACTATACAGACCCTTTCCAATTTTTCCAATTATATATGGAGTTTCAGTGACAATATTTGTACACCTGTGTCAATACTATGAATATTTCTGTAGGATAGACTCAGTGAAATGAAATTTCTCATAAAAATTCTATGAGCAGTTAAAACTTTGATATACACTGCCAATTTATACTTCAAAAGTATACTAACATATTTTCAAACTTTATGGATGTGTCCATTTTCCTATACCCTATCTATATTTAATATTCTAAATGCCTATAAACTTTGACAATCTGATGAGCAAATTATATTTATCACTTTATTTATCTCTTAACTGTCTTTATATCGCTACTGATGTAAAGTGTAATGCCTTATATATAGTAAGATTCAGTGAATAAGTGTTGAATGAATGGCAGAATGAATGTATTAGTTATTTGTATTTATTCTGTGATCCACCTGTTCATATCTTATCCCATTTTTGCATTGACCTATATCTTCTTTCCATGCATATAAGGACTCTTTTTATGTTCTTAATAGTAATCATTATTGTGTATGTTGCAAACATTTATTTATTTTTGGTCTGTTGCTTGTCTTTACTTTGTTTTGGGAGACAATTTTTAATTAGAGGATTTGATATTAAAATACTATTTCAAATATCTATATTCATAGAAAAGTCATTCTTAGCTCTAAGAATTATAAAGATTTTCTAAAATAATTTCTCTAGTATTATACTTGTATAGTTTTATTTTGTTTATATTTCTTAAATTCATCTGGCATGTCTGTATGTGTTTACATTGTCTGACTTTATATTTTCCAAAATGATGCCAATAATTATATTTTTGGAAAAAGTAATCATCTTTCTATACCCATTTTAAGTACAACTTTATCATAATGACATTTCATTATATTCATGGTACTGCTTTGTTATGGAATCTGTAACTTTTAAACTTCTACGTAATTATCTTTGGATGTTATTTATTTATTTAGGAGTAACAGGCCAATTTTTCATGAATACAGGGCTCCCACCTTATTCAATATCCATTTTGTAAATACTTTAGAGCACAATGTCTGAGATGTGAAGGGCCAGCGTTTACAGGATGAACCACAAAAACAGATGAAAGGGTTGGAGAACACAGGAAAGCTGTTTCTTTTTCTCTTTTATAGACTTCATCTGTTCTTATGTTGTTTTAAGGATGAAGAATCTGATGGAGTATACAGAGGCCCAACGATTGATTAGAGGCCTTAAAAAACTTGCCATACATCTGAAATTCTATCCCCTTATTTTTATAAGATTTCTGCATAATCTTTATTGCAATTTTCACTTGGCAACATAAAAACTGATACCTCATTGCTTTTGGAGGAAATCAGACCATCCCATTTCTGTCACCATAGAAGATACAAGGCTATTTGTGACTAAGACTATGAGTCTCTGTCTTTCTTTCTCATCACCGATTCTTTTTATCAGCAGATCTGCCAAACATAGGCATTTCCCTCTGACAATGCCATGTTGGTATTTGGATATTTTATAGTCAATAATATCCAAAAAATCAGCCTGCTCTTATCTCTTGTATCATCCCTTTCTTGCAGAGAATTCCCAGTGGGACATTCTGAAAGCTGTCCTTCAGGAGCTCAATCCAAAGGTCTTGCTCAGATGTGAAGCACAATGGGAAGAAAAGCACGTATTTAGAATAGAATCAGGGAACCTCCAGTAAATCTTTTGGAAAGTTAAATTAACTTTTCAACTTATAAGAGTACTTTTGTCCAGAGCCTTGCAAACTTAGGTTTTTAAAAAGCTGACCCCAATATATGATTTCTCTTAGAAGTGACAGAACTGAATTTTTGCTGATGAAGAAGCCTATACCTTGAGTAGCAAACTGATTTTTATTATCCCATCTCAATCTGAATATCTCTCTTTCCCTAATTAAAATGAAAAATCTGTCCTCCCCAAGCTTCCAGCTTATACTATGTCACTTTCCCTGACTAGATTTTCTTTGAATTATGCTATTGCCTCTTAAGAGCTTATAGTTTTCCTTGGAGGACAGAGGAGTATGTAGTTTATCCAAGTCACTTGTGATTTAATACTTGTGTTACTGCCTCTCAGATTGTGAGCATGTACCAATTTTTAAAAAACATTTACTTATCTCAAGACAGCCAATTCAAAGATTTCTTCTTGGTGGAAGGATCTTCTGGGGAAATACTAAATACATAATGATTGTTAGATTATATTTTTAGTAAAGTATCTCTAGATTAGACATTATGAAGTGACTGTAAGCTGGATAATGTTACTCTAATTTGTTAAGAAGGTTTGAATTTTGTGACAGCTTTTCAGAAGGTTTCTTCATGATTGTATCATGAATATAGCTATTTCTCAGAAGATACTGCTTCATCTGTGTAATGTGAATATTAGTTACTGCTAACATAGAAGAATGCAGAGTTTTGCCCCAGCTCAAGCAGAGGGCCCTTGTCTTGTCTTGTCACTTTTTTTCCTTCTTTCTTGTTTTTTTTTCTAATTGAGAAACTTTTTGTAGAGAGAATCATCTTAATCAAGAAAGTTTATTTCATTGCATTTTTACACTAAATGTATTGATTTTGTTGCTTAATCACTCTTTGTATCTTTTACAAATGGCAGAAATTAGATACAGATTTAATTTGCACTAGACAAATGCAAAAATATTAGCTCTTACATTGTTATTACTCTTAAAAGATCTTTTTGGTTAATTTCTAAAGTCAATATTTATAGTTGAACATATATAATCATAAATGCACACCCCTACCCTTATCTCTCAGCAAGCCATTGCAATACTGATGGTGTGTCTTAAGTGATTTTAAAAAGTACATAGACTGTTTATACGGACTGCCCCTTGTAGCTTTTGATTGTTAGCTGCTTTAGAGCAGGCCAGTTTTGTTTCTCTGTCTAATCTCTTTATTATGCTTTAAATATCAGAAAGCTAGGATAATATAGCTTCTGCTTCATTCTGGAACAAGTTTTCAGTGTTCACTGATTCCAGTAAAGACGTAGGTGGAGAGACCTTTTTCCTCCCTTGGGTGAAGAAACAAGAGTGATAGTGCAGTCTAACCCCTGTAACAGAGCTTCTCCACCAGACTGGGGACTTTGAAGTTGCTTGGGGGCTTCTTTGAGGTAAGGAGTTTCATCGTTCCTGTATGAGGTCTCAAGTAGTGTTCTCTCTCTCTCTCTCTCTCTCTCTCTCTCTCTCTCTCTCTCTCTCTCATTCTTTCTCTCTCTGTCCTCTGTGGATCAAATCCAGGCCCTTGCACATTGTAAGTAAGCGTTCTACCACTGAGCCACACCTCTAGCCCTGCCTAGCTGTATTTTTAAATTTTGGATGTGGAGAAAGAGAAATTGACCTCCCTGGTTCAACGTGATGGTTAAAAAAAATCTGTTATCAAAATCAAGTTTTACCCTGCCAAGAGTTATTGGTTCTTAATTGTAGTGTAGCTTTTTGCCAAAAGTCATCTTTTAGAATCCTGTGAGCATAAATTGAATCCCTGAAAGAAGACTGTGTAAAAATCCTGCAGTGCTGCACAGGGTATGCCCATAGCAGTGGTAGTGAACCTCTGACATGCATATTATTTGTTTTCCTTTTAAGACAAATAATGTTAATGTACGAGTTGTTTGTTTTTTTTTTTTTCTAAACTAAAACCTCAGTATTTATATTTAATAGCAGTGTTGGCACTTTGCGATAAATAAGTGGGTTTTGGTTTGCAGTTTGGCCACTCTTCTCTAAAAGATTTTGGTATTGAGTGGTATTGAGTATGGTGCTTAGCATCCACTTAGTAATGGCTTCACTTTGCTAGCGGTGGGTGTTTGTGACAATCCGGACTGATGACATAGCTTCTAAGCAGTATCACTACTGCCAGAAATGATTGCTCTATATTTCTAGAAACAGGAATTTCTTAATATACTCAGATAATTACTACTCCATTGCAGACTCATGTTGACTAAATTCTTTGATTTGGATAGATAAACCACATCTCAATAATCCATAATGGAGCATTTCTGTGTGTAGTTGCTGAAATACACATTATCCTCTCTCTTGGGCACCTAATATCGTGGAATCTGAAAAACTCAACTACTAATTGGAGTGTTGCTTTGTGTACCTGCAATCTGAGCAGAGTATAGAGTCAGTATTTGGTCCACATTTCAGTAAATAAAAACAAAGCCTCACTGGCTTACAGTAATGTTTCTTTATTGAATATAGTTGACCAAGGTATTACTTTTTTTGAGACAGGGTCTCACTATTTGGTTCAAGCTGTCCTTGAATTCTCCATGTAGTCCAGGCTGATCTCAAACTCAAAGTGATCCTCCTACCTTAGCCTGCCTCCTAAGTGCTGGGATTACAAGTGTGTGCCACCACCCCTGGCCAAGACAATTAAGGAGAAAACTGGAAGTAGCAAACAGATAAGAAGTTAAAGAAGGAACTACCACTGGAAAAAAAAATCATAACATGATAAATTCTATTCATGAGTGAAGTAACAGTCCAAAACTATTCCAAGAGCCTAAAGCAAAAGAATTCAGTTAGCAATTGCCTTTTAAAAACATCTTGTCCAGCATCAGATTTAAAATATTAAAATATGAAAGATACTTATTCAAATAAATTATCGTGAACAGAAATAAAACATTTCAGAAACTATCTCCAAATATTAGAAATGTGAAGAATTAAAAATGTGGCATGACTAAAAGCATTCCAGATAGAAACTCTTTTATCATTACTTGTTTTTTTTTGTTTGTTTGTTTCACAAAAATAGGGACTTTTGTAAATGTATCTGTGCTGAATTTGTTTTCAAAACCTACTTAAACACGCATGACTGCCAGAGTACTGTAATTACTGTCTCTGAATTTCCTGTGGTATATATTTTGCATTATAGTACTTTGCTTTGGAACTCTTACAAGAGATTGTAGAGATGAAGAAAATAAATTTTCATGAAAAGAGATGTTACTTAAAATGTAAGACTTAGGGAACTGAGGAACATAAACATGATCATTAGGATTGATACAAACAAAACATCTGTTTTCTTACTTTGTCTTCTCATCATGGGGTTTAATGAAGGACACATTTTTTATTTTAAAAATGGTAAAACTAAGCATAATAAAACAGAGAAAAGTAGATCAGAAGAAAACAATGTAAGTGACACAGAGTTCAAAGAAACATAACAGGGTATCTACCATGGCTACCATAATGTCTTCTGTTTTCTTCTAAATAGTTGTTCATATCTTCACACACAATGAATTCATACAAAACAAGATAGTATTACACTGCTCAGAACAGAGTGAGGACGGCATGATAGGCCTTCAAATCCAGAAAACAGGAAAATCAACAATGGCTACTGTAATGTCTCTTTTTCTCTTCAAAATAGCTGTCCATATCTTCAAGTATGTTGAAATTAAACAATACAAAACAGACTAAAAACACTCTGAACAAAGAATAATAGCATTACTGGATTTCACAGAATGATGATACATTATCAGCCATGGATACCAAAATGTCTCGTTTTCAAAGTAGCTGTTCATTTCATCGATTCTTATAAACTGTTTAGGGAAAATTCTATGCATGTACAAGCTCCACATGTATATTTATCCTTTCTGTATTAGAGGGAAAAAGAAACCAAAACAAAACAAATTACTAGAAAAACACAAAACAAAAAAGATAATTAACAATAGCAAAGAGCCCAAAACAGTGATGATATAAGCTTTCAAAAAAAGGTGGAAGGAGCATAACTAGGGTTGTTATTTTACATAATGATCTTCAAGAGTTCCTCAGATCACCAGGCACTAATATGCAAAATTATTCCAATCTTATGAATGTTAGCTGTTTTTGTTCCAAGAACTTATGGAACTTGTAGCACAATCATCTTAGTTACCCTAAGTGTGTTTTTACACTTTTAGATATTTTTTCTTTTCCCTTCCTTTTTCTTTTTCTTCCTTTTCCCTGAGATATTATTTTTTCCCTTTTGGGTAGATTCTTATCCTTTCACTGTATTTATTGAGGATTTTGTATCTGATGTACTCTTACCATTTCTTACACTAAGGAGATAATACAGTACTTACACATGTGAGTTTGATTTATTTCACTTATGAATATGGTCTCAAGTTGCATCCTTTTTAAAATAAATATCTCAATGTGATCAGTATTTATACCTGAGTAGTACTCCATTGTATAAAAATACATCTTCATCCATTCCTCAGTTGATGGGCATTTAGATTGTTTCAAGATCTGGCTATAACAAATTGTACTGCTATAAAAATGGGTGCACATATATCACTCTGGTGTGATGTTTTCAGTTTTTCTGGGAATATGCCCAGAAGTGGAATAGCTGGGTCAAATGGGACTTCCAATCCCAGCTTTTTGCGGAACCTCCACACTGACTTCCCCAGTGGTTGCACCAGTCTGCACTCCCACCACCAATGTAGAAGAGTTCCTTTTTCCCACCCCACAGCCTCTCCAGCATTTGTTGTTGGTAGTTTTCTTTATCCTGGCTATTCTTTTTGGAGTGAGATGGAATCTCAGTGTGGTTTTAATTTGCGTTTGTCTAATGACCGATGATGATGAACATTTTTTCATGTATTTATTTGCCTTTTGTATGTCTTTATCTGAGAACTGTGTATTCATATCAGATGCCCATTTTTGGATCAGGTCTTTCAATTTCAGGGGTGTGATTTTTTAAAAATTCTTTATATGTTCTAGACAGAAGTCCTTTGTCGGAGGGATAGTTGACTAAAATTTTTTCCCAGTTTGCGGGTTTTCTTTTCACTATGCTGGAGATTTCTTTTGACATGCAAAAAAATTTTTAATAAGATGTGATCCCAGTTATTGATTCTGGGAAGTACTTCCTGTGCAGTTTGATTTTTGTTCATGAATTCTCTATCTAATCCTATGTCTTCAAGATTTCTACCTACTTTGTCTTCCAACAGATTTAGTGTTTCTGTTTTAATATTTAGATCTTCGATACATTTGGTACATGGTGATAGGAATGGGACTAGTTTTAGTTTTTTGGCATATGGAGAGCCAATTTTTTCAGCACCATTTATTACAGAGACAATGTTTCTTCTAGTGAATGTGTTTGGCCCCTTTATCAAAGATAAGGCGACTGAGTGTGTCTGTAGTTGTAATTGTATCTGGTAATCTATTCCATTGATCTTCAGGTCTGGTTTTATTCTAGTACCATAATGATTTTATTACAGTAGCTTTGTAGTATAATTTCAAGTCAGGGATTGTGATGCCTTCTGCCTTGCCTTTGTTGCTTAGAGAATTTCCTTTGCTAATACAGGTCTCTTCTGGTTCCATATGTATTTTAGGAATGATTTCTCTAGATCTGTGAGGTATGCTAGTGGTATTTTGATTGGACTTGCATTAAATCTGTATAACAATTTTGAGAGAATGGCCATTTTCACAATATTGGTTCTGAAGGATAGACTTTTAAACAAACTGTATGGATGGAGGAAGGAAGAAAAGCAAGATTCCAAGGTGGAGAAGGCAAAAATCCAAATAAGCACAACAATTTTGGATGAGAAGTTGTATAAATATTAAAACATATGGAGCTGCTATGACACTGGCTTTTTTAAATAGAAGTAACTTTGAGTGAAGCCCCTAGTTATCTTGGACTCCTTATCTATAAAAATGGTAAAAAGCATATTTTGGAATGTGCACCCTACACATTGCCTGGTGTACCTCAGCATCCAGAACAACAGTACTGAACAGGCTTTCTATAACAAATAATTTTAACCGAATGAACACATTTTTAGCAATGAGCGTCACCTGACAGCTTCAAAAACATGGCATGATCATTATGCTGCATATGCCCAGGAAGATGTACAATTATCAGAATTATGTGAAGGAACTTAAAATATGCAAATAATATGCAAATGAGGAGTTACATAGAGATGAAGTTGTGGCTCAACAGGAAGGGTAAGGTTAAGGTAGCACAGAGCTAAGCAGTTGAGAAATATGATGACTGTGATAGAATTGTCTGGGCAGAGATGACATTGAGAGACTATTACAAGCCGTAGGAGGACCACATTTCTCTCCATGCTGTGTATAAGGACCCTAAAGTGCTTCTTTTGTTCTAGGAAATATAGACCAGAAATCACTCCTTTAACAAACAAATTATTGACATCGCTCTATTCATGGTCCACAAAGAGATATTTAAATTATATGTATTAAAATTATTTTAAACCCAAATATAGAGATTAGTCATCCAAGTATTGTAATCCTCTTTCTAGTTTTCCTCACTGAAAGAGTTGCTGGCCCAGACCGGACACTTTAACCAGGAGAAGCCTCAGCCAAGTTAAGGAGCTCCTGCCTCCCCCCAGCCCCTATAGATTTACCTGTAACCCTATACCTCCATCCCTAAGAACCTGTCCCTGGTGCCAAACGTGTACCAATGAAATACCTGTGCATCTCTAATGGCCTTAGGGCACTGCCCTAAGCTTAGGCTATTTATAATTCCCCCACGCCACGTGTCCAAAAAGAAGAAGAGAGTGTTCCAGAGAGAGACCGCCGGCCCGGGGTGGAGATGCTGCGCCCCGGGCCGGGGGGGGGGGGGGAGGTGGGGGGGGGCGGGTCTCTCTCCGCATTCCCGAAATAAAGGTTACTTATATACTTTATATTTCTTATCTTTGCAGCCACCGCCGCCCACTCCTTCCACAGCCCTCTTTCCCTTCCACTCCTTCCTCTTCCTCCCCCCTCTTCTCAGACCTAACACTCACAATCCAAAAAGTTATATTTGTAATCCCATTGAGACATTATTGGAATCCCAGCAAGCTAATTCCAATATACCACCACCAGTGCAACCCACTGTGAGAGTAAAAACACCAAGACATATTCCAAGTAAAGGCAGCCAAGGGGTCCTAAGTCCAATCCCCCATGAGGACATGTGGACAAAGATCTGATCCTAGGTCTCTCCCAGCATTTATTATCTTGTGAAGATGGAGGTGGCTCAGGAATGAGTGATAGTCAGGATGGTGGGAATTATGTGAGTAACTTGAGCTGGCTAGCCAGGTGCAAGATTGGCATCTCTGTAAATTGCAGAGATAAAGATATGCAGAAGGATCAATTTACATAATTCAATTAAGGTAGCAGTGGAATTGTTTTGGGGGGGGGGCTATAGAGAAAAGGAAAAACCCTAGCCAGCTTTTTACATATCAGTATAAGGAAATGAGTTTCCAAATAGTCAAAGTCACAGTAACTGTTTTGAATTCAAAGGGAATCACTGGAGTTGTCTCCCACAAAAATGTTTATGCTACTTTTTAAACTGCTGTACACTGACAAAACCTGCCACTTTGTACTGACTTTTAAATAGCAACGAAAGCAGAGCAAAATAGTTTTAGTTATTTCTGAATGTATGTTAAGGATATTTTTTATCATTAGTCAAGGACTAATTTAAAAGTGTATTATTTGGTATAGGGGTGGTATGAAGTAAAACAAAAACTAAAGAACTACTTGTTCAGTTAACAACTAGAAACAAGCAATGTATACAAAATAGTTACCCCTTATGAAAATCTAAGAAGAAAATAAGTAAAGAAAAGAAAATCCCTATGAGAAGAAAGAACGGGAGCAGGACTCCTCAAGGGGGAGAAAATCTATACCCTGGAAGGCCTGGCTGTTTGCACTCAGAGTGATCTGACTGGCTGAGGGCGTGGAGAACAATGTTCTTTAGGAACATGAGTGTCCAAACTTTTCACTTGCCTGGGCTGTATTGAGTGAAGGATTGCCTTAGACCTCATATAAAATATATATTTAATGTGTATAAGTAAAAAATACCCTAGCTTGCTCGCTCTTTTTCTTTCTTTTTTACCCAATGCTCACCACATATTAAAAGAGAAGATGCCTATTTTAGTCCATAGTTCTAGAACTTTCTGTCCATGGTTGGCCAGCTTCAGTACAGAAATGGAATGGAGGAAGGGCCTTCCATAGAGGAAAGATTATTATGTTATGGTGGCCAGAAGGCAGAGAAAGAAGAGAGGCCCCAAGATCTTGCCCCAGTGACCTACTTCCAACCAAGCCTCACACAACAGCAACCCCCCCATATTCCAATATTCCCCCATATTCCAATCACCTTCCATACCTCTGAACATATGGGGACATTCCAGATTCAGTCCTCAATAATACTCAGATGAAAGTGTCTATCAGAATCTTTAAGTAGCCCCACATATCCCACAAGGGTATTCACAAATTCTGACAGTTTTGGACCTTTTTCATAGTTCCATACAATTATTTTTTTTTGTCTCATTTCTGGTTTGTGCTTTCCAGAAATAATAAAAGGTCATATCCATTAGGTTCCATATATGTGAGCATCTTTCTTGAATCTCTATTCTCATTAGTTGAGTAACTTTCTCGTCTGGACCCATTTGGCTCTCCTCTAAGTTTAAACATAGACCTTTGAGGGACAAAATATTGAAATTTTAGTTGTTGGTAGGAATGTAAACTAGTATAACCACTATGAAAATCATTGAGGTTATTTCTCATAAGAGTAAAAAATTTGCATTTGATTCAACTCTTACCTTCTAGGTATCTTCCTGAGAGAATTAAAATAATGTCACAGGGATACATGAATACTCATGTTTATAACAGTACAATTTATAATAGCTAGACCTGGGAGATAGTGTATATGTCCATCAACAGATGAATGGATAAGGATAATGTGATATATGTTGACAATAGAATATTAGTCTGCTATAAAAAGGTGGAGAGATTTATAGATAAAGGGATACAACTTGAGAACATAATATTAAGTGAAATAAGTCAGACACACAATTTAAGTATTGAAAGATTTCTCTTATATGAGACAGTCAGTATGTATAAACACATATTATGCCAATGAAAAGCAAAATAGAACATAGATAAATACAAAGTAGAAAGAAGTTCAAATATTACACTAAATTACCTATTTGATTATATCAAAATATTTTAATATATATGATAATTTATTTCATTTATACTATTAGTTTTCCTTAGTTCATTGAAAAGAAAATTTTGTACAATTGTGATTTATTTTTTCTAAGGGAGGATCTTTTTTTTTTATTCTGAGTAATTACTTTGAAGAAATGATGCACAGTGTTTAAACTATTGTTATTCTTATTGTTTTTTTATTTTTTCATAAAATAAAAGTGTTGAAGTTTCAGCATTTTTGTCATTCTTAATCTATCTTTTTCTTTCTTATCTGTCTCCCTCCCCTTTACTTCCCTTTTTCCTTTATTTTTTTCCTGTATTTAAATTATTCTTTGTTAGACAGTTCTATTTCATGTAAAACAATCTACTTTCATGCTCCTATAACCTTGCCTTGAGGCACAAAAAATGCACAAACACATTCAATGACACTTTAAATTTGACATACTTTTATGTTGGATTTACAATGAAGAGTTTGCAAATATTTTTCAGTTTCCTGTAGGTTATCGAATTTTTAAATACTATTTTTCAATTTTTTCCCTAAATAGTCTTTATAGATTTTTCAGATTCTTTTTCTGAAGTTGAATAGCTTGGATTGATTTTAGTTTCATTTTGTTTTCTGTTTTCCACTGAAATGCTCAGTTTAATTGGCACCCTCATCGATGTTTATCTGGAGCCCATACTATAGTGCACTATGCCCAGGGTTGGGGATCCAAATACCAAAAATGGTTTTTACTCTCAAATTGTTTGTAATTAAGGTAGGAACACAAGATACACATGACAAGGTAAATAATAATAAAAGATCATACATGCTATGTTTCAAAAAATAATACAAATGAATACATAGGAATCAAGAGATGGGCATGTTTGTAGGATTTGGACATATCTTCCAAAAAGTTCATTTGTTGAAAACTTAATCCTCAAGTTCACATGTTAACGGTATGCAGAAATACAGTTTTACAGATGTAATTAAGACTGGAATGAAAGCATGTGTACAGAGGCCCCGTGATGGACTTGGTGCATTAGTGCTTAGTGCTTTTTTTTAATGGAAAGAGGAAGAGAGACCTGAGGAAGTGCACCTGCTCTGTCTCCCCATGTGATTCTCTTCACTGTGTTATTCCCTCACCAGATACCAACACCATACACTTGGATTTCTCAATCTCTAGAATGTGAGTTGAATAAACTTCTATTCTTTATAAACTACCCATCTGTGGTATTGAGTGATTTCACACAATTTTAAAAAATACATCCAACTGCCTTTTTGTGTAAACATTCCTGGTGTAGATATCTATTCTGAAGAAATATTGGCATAGGGCCAATATCTAGTACTATGCAGTGCTACATATTGTGCAAAGATGTGTCTACCAGGGTTTTACAATACATTGCTTAGTAGGGGAAAATGGAATTAATGGGGACTAAATAGCCATTCAGCAAATATGTTTCTATTTCTTGGCACAAATACAACCAACTTTCTCAGCTCTGATAGTAACATGATCAGTTCTTGCCAGTAGAATGTGAGCATGACAGATAAGACACTTGCAGTTTGAGACACTGAAGATTGAATGTATTTTGAAATTCTTTTCTTTTTTCATCTTGTCTTTTGGGTTACCCTGAAGAAGATGCTTGATCCTTGAGCGACCACTTGAAAGAGAATGCCCCAAATGAATTATAAACAGATGAAAACTCTGTGGGGACAAGATGTTGAAGTTTTATGATTCTTAGTGTATCCTAATGAATTAAACGTGGTCTAAGGGGATTATCTTAGTTTTCTCATTACTGAGACAAAATATCTGGCATCTAGAGTTAGCTCATAGTATGTAGAAGTTTCAGTCCATAATCACTTGGCTCTGAGGCAGGTTGGCGTGGCACAAAGACATGACCAATAACAAACAGACCATGGTACAAAGAAGGTAACAAAGCAATAAGGGACAACTACAGCTCTTTCTAACCCTTATATTTTATCCAGGCTACTTAGGGCAGGTAGAAGTCTCATTCATAATCCTAGTACCCTTAACCTAGTATTACACCTTGAGTCAATCCTGGCATTACACTCTAGATTCAACCACTTCTGAAAAAGCCCCACCTATGACCTCATGATACTTTAAGGGGACATCTAGACATAAGCCATAACAGAAATGATAACTAATATAAAGTAAGGGTTATTGAAAGAATTAAGCCTGTAAATTCTTTTGGGGAACATTCTTTGTGTTATTCATTACAAAACATCATTTAGTATGAAACTTAAATTTCTTAGAGTCAAATAATTTCCTTGATGAGCATATATCTTCTAGAATAAAACCCAATGTTTTAAGGCCAACTAGCAAACTATAGAGGAAATATAGGAAAGAGAAATACTATCATTCTGAGTTTTATCTCTTTCCTTTTTAGAATGAGAGTTACAATACAAACCCAAGATGTTATTGCAAAGTTCAAGTAAGAAAACATATGAAGATACTTTATAAGGTATTGTTATAATTGATGTCTTTCTTCCATGATTTTTCCAACATTATAGATGGCAAGGAACTAAATTCTCAGACTTTTGGCCAACATTATTCCAGGTTATATTCTGTTAATTAAACACACCTGCATGTGATTTGAAAGGTTGAAGAGAAGCTTCTGTTCTCTTGCTCCTTTAGCAATAGTGGCCACAAGCACAAAAAGTAGTTTGAGACTTCGCAGTAGCCTTTAGGCACTTACTTGAAAATCACCCATAATAGTACAAGAGCAGCTGTGTTCCCGGATGGCTGTGCTCTACAATGCCTACAATTTTCTAAGTTCCTCAAAGTCACTGGAACAACTAAGAATTAATGCTGACTTTTCTGACTTTCACTGCAGAACTCTTTCATGCACTTGGAATCAGACTAAGTATATTGTCCTCTCTAATTGTAATCTTTTAATTTATTATATGAGTAGTCTTATTGCTTAAAACTGAAAGAATACATTCTAGATTCTACTTTTCTGCTTGAACACTGATAACTCAGGGATAGGCTTTAAAATGAAATAAGTGGCTATTTCATGATGTCTTCTTAAACTGTGTTTGAAATATGATGCCCACCAACATCCATTAACTTTCTATTTTCTACTAAACCATAACATTATTGGGTAGACAAAACATGGGTCAGCCATAGTCAGGATTTATGGATATGATCTGGTTTGTAGTTTCTCTTCTCCAAGGAGAATTTTCTCCATTTTTATATTCTAGCATGATTAACAGTGAGGACATCAAATTACATTTCTTTTATATTAGGTAAATCAGGAAGTGAATGTCTTCTCTACACTAAAATAGACAAAATGACAAGCCCACAAACTTTTCATAATATTATTAAACTATCATTAATTATCTTATCTGTTCATTTCAACATCATTATAATCTTTATAAGAGAACTATTCACATTGACTGTTTTTTCCTTGGGTTTGAATAAAATTTTCCTACAAATTTATTGTGCCTGATAGTGTATTATTGAATGCTGGATATTATAAATGTCATGTTGTTGAGGGTTTAACTTATGTTGTCTTTACAGAATGTTGATTTTGTTGTTATTGTTCTTGTTGATAGGAGATTAATATATTGATAATTTACCTTGGTTCTTTTACTCTATTGTTGATAACTTTGTTTACACAGGTTTGTGGTAGTCTTTTATATATATATATATATATATATATATATATATATAATTTTTTTCTATCTCCTGTTCTAACTTGTGCCTTTCAAAGGTCACATAACAAAATGTTAAATATATTGAATGCTTAGAAAGTTGTGTAAGGTCTCTAGGTTGTCTGAATCCCAGAACTGTGAGATCTCCTTTCAGTTTATGGATTAGTAGTTGACTCTTGGCAGATCTGGAATGTTTCACCCTGTACTTATACAAGTAAGAATTTGGCCAAAGGCTTAAATTAACTCCAGATAGATTCATGTATTTTTTTCCCTCCACTTCCTCTTCTCTTGCACTATTTCTTGCAAAGTCTTACTCAATAATCTTCAACTACAATATTTATTATATACCTGGTAAGATTATTCAGGATTTATATCTGTCTGAGGCACTTTGAAAGTGTGCATAGGCCAAAAACCACGGTGAAAGTGAAGCTTGCTTTATGGGTTTACTTTTTCTGAAAGATCAGAGTCCCACGTTTTGTTTTGGACAGTGCTTGAAAATATGCACTTTAGATAGTTTTCCTGCCTTCTTTCACTGCAAGAAGGGAAATCTGATATCAATAAATCCATCTGCTGATTGTCTAGAAAACTGATAGAAATAAATCATTGTTTTTCTTCGTGTCATTCTCATGTGTAAATGTGATATGGAAGCTATGCCATCTAATTACTGGCATGGACAGAGCCTTAAATCTAGAGAAGAACAAGAGAAACCACGCCCAAGACAGACCAAAAGAACTGACACATTTATCTATGAGTTCTAATTAGTTGAAGATATGCACATCTCTTTGTTAAATTTAATTTGAATTATATGCTCTTTTATTTCAGGCAAGCTATGTTAACATATATAAGTCCACACATACATTTTTCAAATGACAAATTAGGGCATATCACAATACACTGTGAAAAATATTTAGATTTTCTAATATTGAATGTAAAACATTATATGACATAAATGTTAAATTGGCTGGTACTAAATATATGATGAAGATTTTTCATGAAATCACATTTTTTAAATAATTAAGTTCTCAATACTTTTAACATCCCACAAATCTTTACTTAAAACTCTGAAAAGCATTGGGGATTCCATGATGCAAAAATCAAAATGATGCATGTGTTGTTGTCAGTGAGGATGTGCATACATATATTTCTAGAGAAAGGACCAAAAAATGAATTAGAGTGAAAGCTTACAACTATCTAGCCAACAATAGAATAAAAAATATGTTAGTTTTCTCTCTTAGTTTTCACAACAAAAGATAATTTTATTTTAGCAATGAGGAAACCAAAGTTTTGCTTTTAAGTTGTCAAAATGAAAAAGTGAAAGAGATTTTATAATGGTTATTATGAAACGAGAAAGCTCATTCTCCTTAAAAAATGTTTTTGAAATATATTTAATGATATGGAAAGATGTTTATGATATTTTAAGTGCCAAAATGCCAGCTGGAATACAACTGCCTCAGAATACCATCACATTATCTTGGTTATAGGTGGGAACACTTTTGACACTGGGTATATGATATAGTTTTCTTCTTCTGGAAGAAAAATGGGTCCAATGAATTGAAATTAACTTTCTTGAGTTCAGTACTACAACAATTTAGGAGACTAAATAGTGTATGAAAGATCTGTATTATAACCCTTTATTCTGAAATTATGATTTATAGTTCTTTCAATGATTTTATTAAAGAGCCAGACAGAAAATCCCCAAACAAATAAGTGAACAAACAAACCCATCCCAAATTGCTGCTCAGTGTTTTAGTGGAGCAAAGGGAAAAACTGGTGATTGGTGGGGAATATTTTTCTTCCAGCAATATCATTTGTATCTTTTACCTATAAGAAACTCCTTTTTCCCCCCAAATATTTATTCTGAAAAGGATATGGATGATTTGTGTATTCTAAAGAGAAAATCTTGCAAACAGATCACTGAAAAAGGTAATGTCTGACCCTAACCTAGTATGGCCTTGGGTTCTGTCTTGGTTACTTTTCTCTCATTGCTGAGACAAAATACCTGACACCCAAAATTCAGGAAGGAAAGGTTTACTTAGCTCATAGTTTGTGGAGGTTTCAGTCTGTGATCAGCTAGCTCCAATGCAGGGTGGCATGGCAGAAGGAAAACAGTTAAAGGCAGCGGAAGACAGCAAAAGCAATAACAGCAAAAGGGCAAAAGGGAAGAAGCAAACCTCTTCCTCCCTTGTACTGTAAGCAGGCTACGCCTCCACCCTTCCAACCCCTCAGTCACAGAAATCAAGTTCTACTGCACAGGCTCAGGATCTTTCCTCACCCAGAGAGGACTTGGGTCCCCTGCTGAGTCACTCAGTTAAATTTCTAACCTTCTCAAGTTGACAGTATGTATCAGTCATAACAGGAACAAAACAAGTGAATAAACACCTAATTGAGCTCTGTTTCTTAGTATAGGAAATATCTGTCAAGCCAGATAGCCTTGATTTTGGTAAAAATGATCTGTTTCTATTATTTGATGTTCATGATTTTTCTCTAATGAATGCACGTCACTTATGTAAATAAAAAATGGTTTATTAAAACTTTGTGGGTTGCAGTGAGTCTTAGATATCATTTAATTCAAATCCTTCCCCTCTACAGGTGAGTACATGGAAGCTTATTGAGGGCAAATGTCTGTCTTACATGGACTAGTGTATTAGTACTGATTAGTATTGCTTTGCTGAAAGATTTGCTGACACAATTCTTAATAGTTTATTTACTGAATAGCATTTCTTTTGTATCTTGTTTGGAAAGCCTCAGTTTTTTTTAATTTATAAAGGAGAAATGAGAACACTTCTTTAGACCCTATAAATGCATTTTCACTTTTTAACTTTAAGGGAATTTTGTTGTCAGATATTTAACATAAACAAACATGAGGGCTTTTTTGTATTATTTGTTCTTTACATCTGAAAATGTTGCTGCTTTAATCTTAGCCCATCTAAAGACATTCTGTGGCTTTTGCATATTTGGAGATGGCGTTGAAGTGCTCTTTTTGTTCTTCATGAATGAGATTTACCAACATGAGGATTGTTTGCTTTAAAAAAAATTGTATCTGAGTGGTTTTCAAACTCTTTTAAATTTTCAGACGCTTGATTTTTGAAGGTCAAATATTGTTTGTAAAAATGGCATTTCACTTAATCTTTTTGAGTGAGTGGCATTTCACTGAGCTCTTTGTTGACTCTATTTAGCATCTCCTTTGCCTTATTTTATCTTAGCTTCCTGGTGGGTAGCATATTCATCTGAGAAGAATGTAATTGATGGCGTTCGAATGTAGTTTTTTCTTAATGAAACTTTTTCTTAATATTTCTCCTCCCATGCACTCTCCATCCCTTCTTTCTTTTCTTTATATAGTCCTGGCAATTAAACTCAGGGGCTTCATGCTGAGCTACATACCTAGAACTTCTCATTTTTTATTTTGAGACAGGTTTTGCTAAGTTGCCTAGACCGGATCCTCTTGTGATTCTCTTGCATCAGCCTTCCAGTGCTAGAAATAAAGGTGTGCTCCACCGTCCCCAACCTATTTTTTTACCATCTATCTGTATATTTTTCTGGATTTCTTTTGCTTGCAAGAAACAGAAAGCTTTATCAGAAGTTGCTTAAAGTATGTGTTTATTTTTGTCATATTATAAGGAATCAAGTGGAAGATGTCTGCTAGGTTCAGTAATTCAGGCATATTATTAAATACAGTAGGTTTTCCTATATTTTTATTTCATTGACACTAATTTTTTGTTTTTTTCTTCATGGTTGCATAATAATTTTCTAAAACTGAGTGAAGCTTTTGAATTTTGAATTCATTTCTTTAAAAAAGGTCAAGGAACTTTAACTAAACCTGTAGGTAGATTTCAAAGAAGCCTGTTTGGAAAAGTATTTGAGGAGATATACAGATTGCTGAGAATTTTCTCCTTTACCCCATTCATTGTTTTACTTTTTATTTCTAACCAAGCTTGATCTGGGAGCCCTAGTTCTGTATCAAAAGCAATATGCTAACTATTTAATATTAATGTGCACTGCAAGGTTCAAAACAGCAATTTTAGACCTCAGTCAGATTGTTAATGGAAACATTTTGGTTGTAGAATGGACAATCTGAATGGTAAATATGTCCCCCAAAGAATGTGATAATGAAAACATCAAGAAGCCAATGAAGTAGTTAGCATATTTTGCCTCTTTCCATGACAACTGAATAATATTCAGTTTCTGATTCTGGAAACAATAGTGGTCACTGGAACTTCTTGACTCAGAACTAAGCGAATGCTGTTACCCAAATTTGTTTTATTTTTATAAGGATCCTAATTAAAATGCTTAGAACAAGTTTTCACTTGCAATTGTAAAAACAACCATAAAAGTAGATTAAATATTTAAAAATCAATGTACATTTAGTTGGAGAACAAAAAAAAGTGATAATCTAAAGGAAGTGAAAATTACCTAAATTATAAAATGAATTAGGCTGCAAAATTATTAAAATCACATAATGAGTCTGTGCTTTATTATCTTTCTACCTTACTTAATGTTAATTTGAAACCTGAGTCATTAATATTCAATTTTCTCTGAATTATACTATTAGATAATGTATTAAAAGTATTAATCTTATTCTTTGCTTAGATAAAAAATCCATTTACCTTAAGGGAATTAATATGAAAAATAGAGTGTGCCAAGGTGCTTTTAAAATTACATGGTAAATAGCAGTACAACAAAGTTTCTCATCAAGTTTTGCTAAGTTTCTATAAATGTACTTTTGAAAATAATTTTTTGCAGTAAATGCGCCATGGTTTTTCATTTCTGAGCTGAACTTTGGATTGTACATAGAAAATTTCAAGTAGCTTTTGGGGGTATGATGTATGTCATGTTTGATGATGAAATACTGTGAATGTGAACTAATGCAAATAGGAATATGTTTACACCAATAGTTAGAGAATACCATTATTATACTAATTACTATATTAATAATGGAACTTGAAAGAGAAATCATCTTCCTGTAGTCTTCTTTTTATGAAAACATGTTCTTGACTGAAGTGCATACGTTGTGCACCCTTGTTCCAAAATCAAAGATGATCTTACAGTTTTTTCTGTGGTATAGTGTTCTTGATCTTTGTTTCCTCTCCCTGTTCGTAGGTTCTCTGAGAACCATACCATGACTTGTGTAGAACTCACAGAAAGTGTCTGGAGAATTGAGCTCTTTCTAACACTGTGCTTTTAGGTACCATGACTTGTGTAGAACTCACAGAAAGTGTCTGGAGAATTGAGCTCTTTCTAACACTGTGCTTTTAGGTGGTGCTCATCCATGTATTCTCCGTGTACTCATTCATCCACTCATCTTCTCATCCTGGGTCTCTGCTGCTTTTCCTATGTCCTTCTCGGTTCTGTTCTTTCATTGCAGTTTTATGAGCTTGGGGATGTAGAATGACTTAAATTCTTTGTGTGACTGTCAGCATTTCACTTTTTGTTTTGTTTTGCTTTGTTTTAAATTGTTTTACAGGTTCCTTAACTTTCTTTTGTCCTTGACAGCACAAGTTGTCCAGAAGTTCCACCTGAGCTCCCCAGACTTGGTTTTTACCCTGAGATGAACATGCTCCAGCAAAATACAAGCAAAGGGGTTACAAGTCTACATCTGGAGTTTTTGTTACTCTGGTTCCTTAGACACAGACTTGAAGAAGGTAAATGAGGCTCTCTTCTCTACCCAAGAAAGTAGGTTTCTGAATAACCACCAGAACATGTATTTCAGATATCACTGTTGTATATATTAGTATTGCCACATGTAAAAGTCCATTGACATATGTAATTATACAAAGGTTGTTTTAACTTTGGAGGTCTTTTATTGGAAAGAACTGAGACATGACAGGATCTTGAACATCTGTCTGAATGGACAATAAGTTAAAATATATAGTCAGAATGAAACTAAGATATTTATAAAGAATTACTGATAAAAATAGAGGACAGAGGAAAGATCACAGGTTTTGAGCCCAATCTAAGGAACCAACAGCACTGAGCACTGTGCATGATACAGATCCTGGTCTGGAAATGTGAACTGACATTCAAGGAGCTGAAAACACTTATGCAAGAGACAAGCTCTCAGGGAGATAATGAAGCAGTGTATTCAACTGTGTCTTATGTACAGAGAAAAACTCAATAAGACAAATCAGAAAAATATATAGGAAGTAAGTAGGCATAAGAGGATTTAATATACTGGGTGAGTCTGTAGGACTGTGGTAGAATACTGGCGGTAACTTAAAGAAACACTCATACATTAAAATGTTATTGATCCAAAAATCAGCAACCACAGTCCGTGCTTTCTGAATTACTAAATACAAGATTATACAAATGTCAAAAAATGGCATATATACCAGTAAAAACCTAAAAGCACTACAACTTGCTTTGTGGCTACAAAAACTTTTTCTGTGGAAAAAGTTACCTGGAAAAGGACATGATAGAGGTCAGGAAGAAAAGTGAGTGGGTGTAGGGCCTGCACAGGGGTTGGAACAGACAAAATTACCCTCAGTAAAATAAAATCTCACAATGAACTGAAGAAGATTTATAAAGGGTTTATAATGTGCTACATGAGATCTTTGGTTCCAGGGAAACTGAAAGAGACAGGGTTATATGTGCTGGATGGGAGGGGACAGTTTGTGAAAGACACCACTACGTGGGTAGACTAGATGATCATGGAAAAGCAACAAGAAAGAGTGTGAAATTAGGGATGGGGAAAATGGATCACAAACTAGAAGATGCATGAACTTTTCCTTGTCACTTGCCAGGGAGCATTAGTTTAAAAAATTGAACATTTGTACACCCCCAGATATGGTTATTCATACAATTCAGTACATCAGCCCAGATCATCAGTTCTGTCTGTTCATATCATTATTGTGGACCAAGGAGAAAATATTATCACAAAATAAATACAACATATCATTTAGAAAACTACTATAAGAAGAAAATTGACAATAAAAGAAAAGCATTTTAGGTGATGAAAATCTCTCCTTTGATACAACCACTAGTGGGCGAAAACTACTGTAATAAAGAAATCATCATAGATATAAAAACTACTGAATTATAAATTTAAAAATATGCACAAGAAATGGCAAAATTTAACAACATCTCCTAAGAGAATATGGGAAAAAGAGTTTACTAATCACAGTAAAGAAGTTGACACAAAAAAAATCCCCACAAAAATCATCTTAGAAACAAGGACTGTGCGACAAAGTACAGAGTGAACAGATTCAGTTATAAATTTAGCAGTTAATGTGAAGAAAGTCATAGCAATAGCAAGAAAACAAGTATAGAATATAGTAGAAATGAATAAGGAGCAAAATGCTACAGAAGATTACACAAAAGAGCATATATACATATATAATATATATGCATTTACATACATATTTACATATGTAGTTTTATTCATAATTGCCCAAAGCTGGAAACTCTCCAGATGTCCCCCAACAGCCGAATAATTAAACAAACCATGATACACCACCACCACCATCAGCAGCAGCACAGTAAAAAGATCAAGGCAAGTATAGTACTATGTAGTGCAAGTTTCCTGGGACTGTGTTTTATAAAGATGCTTGTCCCTAATTTCACTCCACCATTCCTTTACTGCTGTCATTTTTATCATTTCAGGAATGTTACATAAACAAAATCACGAGCTGCCACGCCTGGCCATAGGTCTGCAGAGGAGGAGCTGGGCAGATCTGGGGTGCCCTCACTGGCCTCTCTGCGTGTCTGGAGGACTCTGGATATCTGCGCCCAGACTGCTGGAGTTCCCTCAGGCTTTCAGGTGCAGTGAAGGAGAGAGGTGGGTTTGAGGCTTCCACATCAGCCTCCCCATTCCCGGCTTCACTTGGAGACCTGCTGAGCTCCCCATAGGTGGGCTGGCCCACACTACCAGCCTAGCCCAGCCTGTTTAGCTGCTGCGCCTGGCCATAGGTCTGCAGAGGAGGAGCTGGGCAGATCTGGGGTGCCCTCACCGGCCTCTCTGCGTGTCTGGAGGACTCTGGATATCTGCACCCAGACTGCTGGAGTTCCCTCAGGCTTCCAGGTGCAGTGAAGGGGAGAGGTGGGTTTGAGGCTTTCACATCAGCCTCCCCATTCCCGGCTTCACTTGGAGACCTGCTGAGCTCCCGACAGGTGGGCTGGCCCACACTACCAGCCTAGCCCAGCCTGTTTAGCTGCCGCCCCTGGCCATTGGTCTGCAGAGGAGGAGCTGGGCAGATTTGGGGTGCCTGCATCGGCCTCTCCATGTGTCTGGAGGACTGTGGATATCTCTGCAACCAGGGAGGGTCCACAGGTTCCTGAAGCACTGCGGCCTGTGGTGAGTACCCTAACCCGGCTGCGATTGAAGAACTGTGGAGCTTCCAAGGGGCAGGTGGGCGCACAGTGTCCCTGAGGCCCAGCTTGTCTGGAACTGCGGAGTTCTGAGCAGGCAGAGGAGGGCCACTGGTTCTGTAGGCCTAATGGCTTGGGGTAGCGCAGCGCCAGAGTCTCAGTAGCTCCAAACATAGAAGGGGATTTTCAACAGATCCTGAGGAAGCTTTCAAATAACACTTGAAACACAGAAATATAGGAAAATGACAAAACGAAAGACCAAATTACAACCTCAAACCTCCAGCCCATCTCAAGAAACCCTAGGAGCGATGTATATAGAAGAAAATATATCCCATCCACCTCATATATCGGACACAATAGCCACTGAAATTGACAAGCAACTCCAGGAAGCTTTAAAGAAATTCAAACTCGAAATAATCTCCCAGATAAAAGAAGAAATGATAAAAGAAATGAAAGAGATTCTAAATATATCTAAAGAAAACACAGATAAAAAATTGGAGGAACTAAACAAAAAGATAGAATCCCTAGACGAGCAATATAAGAAACAAACAGAATACATAATGCAGATGCACAGAGATATACAGGAAATAAAAAACTCCACTGAAAGTTGTAAAAACCGCCTTAATGAAAGTGAAGATAGAATTTCAGACCTTGAAGACAGGATTGCAGCTAGTGAACAGGAAAGGAAAGATCTTTTGAAAATAACAAGGAACCAGGAAACAACAATTCAACAACTGCAAGACGATGCAAAGAAGAATAACATAAGAATGATAGGGATTAATGAAAGAGAGGGAGACAACATGAAGGATGTCAGGAGGTTATTTAGAGAAGTAATAGCTGAAAATTTCCCAAGCATGAGATCAGAAACTGACATCAGGATCAGTGAAGCATATAGAACTCCAAACAGTCATAACCAAAATAAAACTACACCCAGACATATAATAATCACCATCCCAGAAATCCAACACAAGAATAGATTATTAAAAGCTGTCAGAGAGAAAAGACAAATCACTTATAAAGGAAAACCTATCAGAATCACAGCAGACTTCTCAGCACAAACGATAAAGTCAAGAAGAGCATGGAGTGAAGTATTCCAGATCCTAAAGCAAAATGATTTCCAACCAAGACTGATATATCCTGCAAAACTATCATTCAAAATAGATGGTGCAATACGATACTTCCATGACAAAGAACAGCTGAAGAACTTCATGAACACCAAACCAACCCTGCAAAAAATATTGAAAGACAGTTTAGATACACAAAGGAAAAAAAGCACTAAGCAAAGCAAATAATTAAACAGAACAGAAGGATAAAGATGCAACAGCAGAGAGATAACATTCCTACAATTAACCAGCATTTAACAGTAATAACCATTAATGTAAATGGTCTCAATGCACCAATCAAAAGAAACAGACTAGCAGAATGGATCAAGAAACAAAATCCAACCATATGCTGTTTACAGGAAACCGATCTAACCCAGAAAGATACTCACAGACTGAAAGTCAAAGGATGGAAAACAATTCTTCATGCAGCAGGAATCCAAAAAAAGGCAGGAGTAGCCATTCTGTTTGCAGACAACGTGAACTTTAAACCAACAATGACCATAAAGGACAAAGAAGGTCACTACATACTCGTAAGGGGAAAACTCCAAGAGGAAGAGATAACTATCTTAAATATATATGCACCAAACTCCAGAGCACCCAGTTATATAAAACAATTATTAACAGAAATGAAAACTCAAATTATCAGTAACACAATTGTAACAGGAGACCTTAATACACCACTGACACCAAGGGACAGATCAACCAGACAGAAAATGAGCAAAGAAATAACAGAACTGAATCACACCTGTGAACAAATGGGTTTGATAGACATATACAGAATGTTCCACCCAACAACATCAGAATACACATTCTTCTCAGCAGTACATGGATCATTTTCTAAAATAGACCATATATTAGCTCACAGAACATATTTAAGCAAATGCAAAAGAGTTGAAATCATCCCTTGCATATTATCGGATCATAGCACTCTGAAATTAGAAATTAATGACAAAGGATACTGCAAAAATTCCGCAAACACATGGAAACTAAATAACACACTCTTGAGTAATCAGTGGGTCACAGAAGAAATTAAAGAAGAAATTAAACAATACCTAAAAGAAAATGAAAATGCAGATACAACTTACCGGAATCTGTGGGATGCAATGAAAGCCATTCTGAGAGGAAAATTTATTGCACTGAGTTCCCACATCAGGAAAACAGAACGAATACAAATAAATAACTTGATGCTACACCTCAAACAGCTAGAAAAAGAAGAGCAAGTCAAGCCCAAAGCCAAAAGAAGAGAGGAAATTATAAAAATCAGAGCAGAAATCAATGCAATAGAGACTAAGAAAACAATCCAAAGAATCAACGAATCAAAGAGTTGGTTCTTTGAAAGAATAAATAAAATCGATAAGCCCCTAGCCAACCTTATTAAAAAAAGGAAAGAAAAAGCTCAAATTCATGCAATAAGAAATGAAAAAGGAGAAATCACTACAGACCCAATAGAAATACAGAGGATCATCAACACCTATTTCGAAAACCTCTACTCTCAAAAGTTTGATAACACAGAAGAAATTGACAGATTCTTAGAAGCATATGAAGTACCAAAGCTAGATCAAGAGGATATAAAACTGTTGAATAACCCAATCTCTGCTAATGAAATTAAGAATGTAATTGGGTCCTTGCCCACCAAGAAGAGCCCAGGTCCAGATGGATTCACTGCAGAATTCTACAAGAAATATAAAGAAGACCTAATGCCGACACTCCTCAAACTATTCAATGAAATTGAAAGGGAAGCAATCCTTCCTAAGTCATTCCTGGAAGCAAATATTACTCTAGTACCAAAACCTGAGAAAGACCCAACTATAAAAGAGAACTATAGACCAATCTCCCTAATGAACACAGATGCAAAAATCCTCAATAAAATATTGGCAAATAGGATCCAGCAAATCATCAAGAAGATTATACACCATGACCAAGTGGGATTCATCCCAGGAATGCAAGGATGGTTCAACATACGCAAATCAATAAATGTAATCCACCATATCAATAAAGCCAAAAATAAGAATCACATGATCATCTCTATAGATGCAGAAAAAGCCTTCGATAAGGTCCAACACTTATTCATGATAAGAACTTTACAGAAAATTGGAATAAATGGTCTTTACCTCAATATAGTAAAGGCCATTTATGACAAACCAACAGCCAGCATCATACTAAATGGCCAAAAATTGAAAGCCTTTACTTTAAAATCGGGTACAAGACAAGGATGTCCTTTATCACCACTCCTATTTAATATAGTACTGGAAGTACTAGCCAGAGCAATTAGGCAAGAAAGAGAAAAGGGGTAAAGATAGGAAAAGAAGAAGTTAAATTATCATTGTTTGCAGATGACATGATACTCTACATAGAAGACCCCCTAAACTCCATTGAAATACTCTTAGATACAATAAATAAATTCAGTAATGTGGCTGGATACAAAATCAATACTCAGAAATCAATAGGATTCCTATACACGAACAACAAAATTACAGAGAGGGAAATAAGAGAAACTGGACTATTCACATTAGCAAGCAAAAAAATGAAATATTTAGGAATTACTCTTATGAAAGAAGTGAAAGACTTATACAGTGAAAATTATAATACACTGAAAAAGGAAATTGAAGATGATCTCAGAAAATGGAAAGACATCCCTTGCTCATGGATAGGAAGAACAAACATTGTGAAAATGGCCATTCTCCCAAAACTGTTATACAGATTCAATGCAATCCCAATAGAAATACCATCAACATACCTTATAGATCTAGAGAAATCACTAACTTTCATCTGGAACCAGAAGAGACCTAGAATCGCAAAGGCAATTCTAAGCAGCAAAGACAAAGCAGGAGGCATCACAATCCCTGACTTGAAGTTATACTACAAAGCAACAGTAGTAAAATCAACATGGTATTGGAATCAAAACAGAGCTGAAGATCAGTGGAATAGATTAGAAGATACAACCACAACTACGAACACACTCAACCACCTTATTTTTGATAAAGGAGCCAAGCAGGTTCACTGGAAGAACGACAGTCTCTTTAATAAATGGTGCTGGAAAAACTGGCTCTCCATTTGCCGAAAACTAAAGCTAGACCCATGTCTATCACCATGTACTAAATTAAAATCTAAATGGGTCAAAGATCTGAATATTAAAACAGAAACACTAAATCTATTGGAAGACAAAATAGGTAGAAACCTTGGAGACATAGGAGTAGGTAAAGAATTCATGAACAGGACTCAAACCGCACGGGAAATACTTCCCAGAATCAATAACTGGGACCACTTCTTATTAAAAAGTTTCTGCATGTCAAAAGAAATCTCCAGCATAGTGAAAAGAAAACCCACAAACTGGGAAAAGATTTTAGTGAACTCTCTCTCAGACAAGGGCCTCTTGTCTAAAACATATAAAGAATTAAAGAAACTCAGACCTCCGAAATTCAAAGATCCAATCCAAAAATGGGCATCTGAGATGAATATGCAATTCTCAGATGAAGAAATGCAAATGGCAAATAAATACATGAAAAAATGCTCATCATCATTGGTCATTAGAGAAATGCAAATTAAAACCACACTGAGATACCATCTCACTCCTGAAAGAATGGCCAGGATCAAGAAAACCGACAACAAATGCTGGAGAGGCTGTGGGGAAAAAGGAAGTCTCCTGCACTGCTGGTGGGAGTGTAGACTGGTACAGCCTTTGTGGAGATCTGTCTGGAGATTTCTCAAAAAGTTGGGACTGGAAATCCCATTTATTCCAGCTATTCCACTTCTAGGCATATTCCCAGAAGAACTGAAAGCATCATACCACAGTGATATATGTGCACCTATGTTTATAGCAGCACAATTTGTAATCGCCAGATCTTGGAAACAACCCAAGTGCCCATCAACTGAGGAATGGATAAAAAAGTTGTGGTATTTCTATACAATGGAGTATTATTCAGCTATAAAGAAGGATCACATTGAGATATTTATCAATAAATGGGCGCAGCTTGAGACCATACTCATTAGTGAAATAAATCAATCTCGCATGTGTGAATACCGAATAGTTTCCCTAATGTAAGTAATGATTCAAATATATAAAAATATGTGGTAATCATGATTCCCCATTAGGTGGCCTTGAAGCCTTATAAAGTTTTCACTCATTAATTAGAAAGGCTTTATTCTGGGCTTTTTGATATGAAAATATTTGAAGCTAGAGTATATGAAGTTTTACCCAAATATTTCAAGGAAAAAGACACTATGGGAACTACTATTAAGTCAGGTTATAAGGTGGTGAAGTACTAGGTTGTTGAAACAGTCATGCTGTGACCTCTATTGTTATATTGTTATGTCCTGTTTTATCTCAATCTCCCCCTTATTGTTTCAAAAAAATTATTTAGTCATTTCTTATGTTTGTCTTAATTAAAGAAAAAATTCAAAAAAATTAGGATATATAAATAGTAACTCTTTTCGATTTCCTATTAACTTGTTTTGAAGTCCTGTAGTACTCCCACGATCTTGTTTTGACTGATTAGACTCTGTTCCATTCTATATGATAGTATCAAGTTTGAAGACATAGGCAACTACTTTGAAGACAATAAGATTCACTAAGATACTCATTCTGGTTTGACTATTGTCTTCTTTGGAAGTCCTGTAATGTTTACAATGCCTAAGTTTTATTGGTCTTGTTCTCTACTGTTTTGTCCAACTTTATAATATCTAATAAGATAGACAATTCTTTTTAAGGAAACAAGGGACAACGTTGATAACCATTGTTGATAAACTTGTACTCTGTTCTACACCATGTACTATGTCTATCCTTGGTATTGACTGACAGCTTTGTTTTGCCATATTTGACTGTATTCTCCCCCCCCCCAAGAAAGTAATAAGCACTAAGGAGTAATAAAATCCAAGATGTGTAAATTTTGTTGTAAAAAAGAGAGGGAAAAAAAAAAGAAAAAGAGCTCTAACGGATATAACAGCAAGTGTGTTTGGGGGTGTTAAATAGCTGACTTTATCAATGTTTTTGGAACATTCAACACAGCTGTTTGCAGTCTCCCTGTTTGAACGTCCACCTTGTGTTCTTTGATACTGTGATTTGAGGAACTATTTTCAAGAAGATAGTGTGTAATCTACTAGCAGGTGATTTCTTACTGTTATGTTTTTTTGTTTTGTTTTGTTATGTTTTGGTTTTTTTTGTAGTTCTGTATTGCGTGTACCCTTACGCCGCTTTGGTTTGTTTTGTGTTTTTCTCTTTTTCCTCTTAAATAAAAAAAAAAAAAGAGAGAGAAAAAAAAATAAACAAAATCACACACTGTGTAACATTTTGGAATTGTTTTTTTTCACTCAGCACAATTCCTGAGATTCATCTAAGTTGGTACATGTATCATTTACTCTTTTCACTGCTTATTGATACCATTTATATAGTAATTTAAGCATTCTTCTTTTACAGATATCTTTTTGTATGTTTTGAGTATTATGAATATACTGCCATAAATATTTTCATGAAAATTTTTGTATAAATATAAACTTTCACATCTTTAGGATAAATGCTTAAGATGGCTATTGATGGGTCATATGCTATCTATGTCTTTATCAGTTTTATAAGAAATGTCCAGAGTTTTTCAAAGTGGCCATATTATTTCACATTGTCACTAACAAAGTATGAGCTATTTAGTTCTACATTTTACTAGTATTTTATTTTGCTGATAAATTTTATTTTAACTTTTCTGATTGATGTGCAGTGATATCTAGTTGTGTGTGCTTTTATTTTGAATTTTTCCAGTTAGGCTGAACATCTTATGAAAGTGTCATCTGCAAATTCTCTTCAGTGAGATGTCTGTTGGTGCCTTTTGTTTATTCTCTACTTGAATTCTTTTTATGTTTTGTTTATTCTTTAGCTTTGAGCATTCTTTACATATTCTATATATGAGTTCTTTGTTAGATACATGATTTCCAAATAATTCCTTCCATTCAGAGCTTAGTGTTTTGCAGAACCAGGCTTTTAATCCCACTGAGGTTCATCCTAAGAATATTTACTTTATGGATTTGTCAAGTTTAAGAATTGTGTACTTAGCTCTAAATTCTAAAGACTTTCTCTTCATTTTATTTTTCTAAGTGTTTTATGATTTTACATTATGCATTTGAGTCTGTGACCCATTTTGACTTGACTTTTCTTTGTAAGGTATGAGCTTTAATTTTTTTTCTCTTTCTGTTTCTTTTTCTGTTTCACCCAATTACTGTGCCATAATCTGTTGAAACCCAATTACTGTTCCATAATTTATGGAATTGCTTTTGCACCTTTTGTCACAATTTATATTTCTGAGTTCTGTATTATGTTCCATTGGCCTATGTGTCTCTCTCTCCTCTAACATTGTATTTTCTTCATTTCTATAGCAGTATAGTAGGGCTTACTATTGAGTGGGATTACCTCTCCAATTTTATTTTTATTTTTCAAAGATTCTTTTAGCTGTAGGACCTGTATCTTCCCACATAAATTTTAGAATAGGACTGCTGTGTCTAAGACAATCTTACTGGGATTTTGATGAGTTCACTGAGGCCATTTATCAGTTTCAGGATAACTGATATTTTCACTATTGAATGAACATAGTAGTATGCTTCTTCATTTAGTTGGGTCTTCTTAGATTTGTTTCTTCAGTACTTTATAATTGTCCACTATACAGATTCTTGTATGTGTTTTGTTAATTATATATATAAATATTTAATTTTCTTTGGGTAATTGGTATATGATTACTGCATGGTATATGATTAATTTCTCTGTGGTGATGTTTTCTATAGTGACCTCATATGTTGGGAGCCGCAGCCCCGAGCCCGGTCGCCTTACTTGGCGGACGTGCGGCCTGTAGTAAAGAGTGAAGCCTGAGGTAGATTACCCCTCCCATCGAATATGTTAGTTTCCTGCTTACCGCGTAAACAACCCGCTCAACAATATAGTCTGCCTAGCAACTGATGATGTTAGCCAATCAGCTTGCCTTGCTTACTTTAACATGATTGGACACTGTATCCGTATATATACCGGTGCCACCCCTGGGCGGAAGAAGAAGCCAGGTAGAAGCCCGGAAGTAGAAGCCCAGAAGGAGCTGCGGAGAGCGGACCGATAGAGGCTTCGGGGCAGACTGAAGCACAAGAGGAGCCGCGGAGAGCGGACCAAAGGAGGCTTCAGCTGGGAGAACCCAGGGCAGGCTGTACGGAGAAGAAGAATAAAAAGAAAAGGTTGTCCACTACCAGACTATGTCGTGTGTCCTTCCTGCCGGCCGGGAGCGGACATCGACATTTGGAGGCCCGCCCGGGGACTGATCACCCCCGAGACGTGGAAGTGGACAACGCTCCAGTACAGAGCTGCGAGACAGGTGAGTTGGGGATAAGCCTGGGCTCTGGGTGGCGCGCACCTACAGGGCTTTTAGACTCCCCTCAGGCTCACGCGTAAGTGGCGGATTTTTGGGCCTCACGCGGTGAGTAACATATTAAAAAATGGGAAACATGCTAGGTAGCGGCACTAAGAGCGAGGGTGGTTGTGGAGAAAGCTCTCAAGAGCTTACAAAAGTACGCAGGGTATCTGAGCAGGCCCAGTCAGGGAGCTCCCGAGAGGGGTCCGTCAAGGGGAACAAGGATGCTAAGGAGGAGGACGGGGCTCTAGCCTCGGAGTCGTCTGACTCCGAGGACGAGGGAAAGTTGAATGGCAGGGAGGCCAAAGAGACTAGCTGTCAGGAGCCTAAGTCGCTCCATAAGGAGTCGGGTCTGCGGAAGAGTAGAGAGCTCCTGAGTGCGCCCCGGCGCGAGAGGGAGGCAGAGCCTTCCGCCCCACCTCGGGGGCCGTTTCCGGAGGCGATCCCTCGCCACGAGGCGGCCGCCTGGGAGCCCCCCCCCCTTTCGTCAGAACAGGAAGTGATGCACGGGCCCCCATTCTCCGACCAATCACGGCCACCGTCTTATGCTCCACCGCCGGCGGATCGGTATTTTCACAGGTGGCTTTGGCAGGGGAGACGCTTGTTTCATGAGGTACATCCACCACCTGGGATGGATAGTGACCCCTACGAGATATTTCCTGTACAAGTAGCTATGGGTCAGGGACGCAATGTACGGGAGCCTTTTGAGATAAAGCAGATTAGAGAACTTAAAAATGCAGTTACAACTTTTGGGCCGACTGCGCCTTACACCATTGCCATGCTGGAGAATCTGTCTTCTGGGCCCCTCACCCCCGCGGACTGGATTCAGCTGGCGGGGGCGTGTCTGCCCTCGGGTGGTTACCTGGATTGGCGAGCCTGGTATGCAGAGTCCTCTGCAGAGCAGGCTGAGAGAAACGCCAATCGGGGAGACCGGGGGTGGAACAAGAGAATGCTTGTGGGAGAGGGTCGGCGCGCTGATGGTCAGACTCGGTTCCCCGGCGCTCTCTGGCGGGGAGGAGATAGAGAGCCATCCGCTCCGCCCTGGAGCTCTTTTCTAAAAGCGGCTCCCCGCCGAGAGGCCGCCACAGGAAACCCTCCCTTCCCTCAGCCGGCACAGGAAGTGACGCCCCGTTTCACTCTGTCGCGACCGCAGTCTTATGACGTCGCGCCGCTAGGCAGACGGTATTTTCATGGGCGGCTACTCTGCCGAGCAGGCTGAGAAAAACGCCGGTCGAGGAAAAAGGGGCTGGGGATTTAGCTCAGCGGCTTAAGCGCCTGCCTTGCAAGTGTGCAGTTGTTAGTTCGATCCCTGGTACCAATAAAAAAAAAAAAAAAAAAAAAAAAAAAAAAAAAAAAAACGAAAAAGATAAAAATAAAAAATAAAAAATAAAAAACAAAAAGGGGGAGTAAACCCTCGAGGTTTGATCCCTGGTGATGTTTGGCAGATGGACATCACACATATACAGGAGTTTGGGACTCTTAAATATGTTCATGTTTCCACAGACACCTGTTCTCACGTCATATTTGCAACAGCAGAAACAGGTGAAAAAGTGTCTAATGTGATCAATCATTGCCTGGCGGCTTGGGCCGCATGGGGCAAACCAAAAATATTAAAAACTGATAATGGACCAGCCTATATAGGCAAAGCTTTCAATGAGTTCTGCAAAATGATGGAGGTTCAATTAAAACATGGTATCCCATACAATCCCCAAGGTCAAGGAATCATTGAGAGGGCTCATAGAAGCCTCAAAGAAATTTTACAAAAACAAAAAGGGGGAGTAGGCCAAGGCCTGGCCCCAAAGGCACGATTATCCATGGCACTATTCACACACAATTTTTTAAATTTAAATAATGATAATCGCTCCCCAGCTGTGGAGCACTGCAACCCTTCCCCCAACCATAAAGGGTGGGTGAAGTGGAAAGATGTCCTGACAGGACAATGGATGGGCCCGGATCCGGTAATCAGCTGGAACCGAGGCGCGGTTTGTGTTTTCCCACAGGAATCGGGACGAAAACCACTGTGGATACCGGAGAGACTGACACGGGCAACAAAGCCCTCGACTGAAGATCAGACCTGCCCTACCGGAGATCCATCACAGACCAACCAACAAGATGAATAGAAATAGCGGTAGCCCGAAATGGACAAAAAGATCCTCAGGCATATGCATGGCTTGCTCGATTGGCCCACGACCGAGTCTAGATATGGCGGGCATCCTTCATTCTCCTCCATAAGGTGACAATACACAGCAGGGTAGATGAGTCAATGACGGGTAAGAGCGTGCCTCCCCAGCACGACTCGACCTAAGCCAGGCCCTACCCCATCCTGCACGTAAGCCGCTGGACTGTTAGATGCTGCCCAGGTCTAAATTTCTCTCCAAGGGGATTTCTTTACGGAGAGGAAATGAGTGCAAGCTTGTGTGCATCCAGGTTCCGTCCAGTTTGTGCCTGGCCCTAGAAAAAGGACGAGGGCCTCAGGGCCTTGGCAGACCATGGCATGGCCAACCAGGGTCTAAGCCAAGGACCTACGGTGGGCCTACGCATAGGGCATAAGCCTCTGCACCCAGTCCAGGAAGGGCTACGATGCGCACATTCATAAAAAATAAAATAGGGGGAGATGTTGGGAGCCGCAGCCCCGAGCCCGGTCGCCTTACTTGGCGGACGTGCGGCCTGTAGTAAAGAGTGAAGCCTGAGGTAGATTACCCCTCCCATCGAATATGTTAGTTTCCTGCTTACCGCGTAAACAACCCGCTCAACAATATAGTCTGCCTAGCAACTGATGATGTTAGCCAATCAGCTTGCCTTGCTTACTTTAACATGATTGGACACTGTATCCGTATATATACCGGTGCCACCCCTGGGCGGAAGAAGAAGCCAGGTAGAAGCCCGGAAGTAGAAGCCCAGAAGGAGCTGCGGAGAGCGGACCGATAGAGGCTTCGGGGCAGACTGAAGCACAAGAGGAGCCGCGGAGAGCGGACCAAAGGAGGCTTCAGCTGGGAGAACCCAGGGCAGGCTGTACGGAGAAGAAAAATAAAAAGAAAAGGTTGTCCACTACCAGACTATGTCGTGTGTCCTTCCTGCCGGCCGGGAGCGGACATCGACACTCATAGAACTCACATATTGGCTATTTTTAAATAGCTTTTCTAGACAGCCTACCTCGTCATCCTCATATAAGGATGGTTTCATTTTTTCATTCCAGTTAGAATTCATTTTATGTCTTTTTCTTACATAATTCAGTGGACGGAGCTTCTAATACTGTCTTGACTAAGAGTGGTGAGAGTGGACAATCTTGTGCTTTTTTATTTTAAAAACTTTTATTAGTACATGTTTGCAGTAAATAATTCATTGTGGGGAGTTCACGTGTGTATCACACATATTAATTACTTTTTAATATCCTTCTCTCTTCACTGCTTCTCGATTTCTTAGTCCTCTTTCCCTTTTGCAATAGATCTACAGTATCTCCTATTATACTTTATTTTACTCTTTAATTAACTTATATTTTATATTTCTCATATGGGACAAATCATGCATTATTTAAACTGTGACTAATATATTTCATTTAATGATAAGGCCTCAAAATACACTGATTTTCCTACAAATGATTCAAGTTTGTTGTTGTGTATCCTTCTTTATTGCAAATTAGAACTCCATTGTGTATAAATATTATTTTTTCTTCATTCATTTATCTGTTCAGGGACATATTAGCTTCTTCTCCAATTTAGCTACTATGAATTATACAGTCATAAACAAGGATATACATGTGTCACTCTTTTTACTCTTTTAGGGAGAAGACCCTTAAAAGTGGAGTAGCTGGGTCAAATGGAATTTCTATTTTTAGTTTTGTAAGGCATCTCTATACTGATTTTCAGAGTGATTCACATAAACCTATTGGTTTATGTGAAAGCTATTGACTTTCATGAGTTAATTTTATATTCTGCTATGTTTTTGAATTTATTATTAATTCTAGAAGTCTTCTCTTGGAATTCTTTTGGAATTTTCTATGTAAAGGATCATGTCTTCTGCAAAATAAGGGTAATGTAACTTCTTCCTCTCCTATGCATATACTCTGTTTTATTCTCCTGCCTAATTTCTCTGGCTAATGTTGAAGTATTCTATTGAACAAGAGTGGTGGTAGTGGACATTCTTATCTTGTTTTTTACTTTAGAGGGAAAATTTTCAGTTTTTCCCCATGAGTTTTTAATGACTGAATAATGAATACTCTCAAATATGCTTTCTGCATGTATTGGTATGATTATTTGATGTTCTGCTTTAGGATATTAATGGGGTGGATTACATTAAGAGACTGCTAAATGTTGAGCCAGTGTTTTACACCTAGAACAAATTTCACTAGATCATGATATATAATTTGCTTTTATTTATTGTTAGACTCAAGTTGCTAATACCATGTTGAGGATATTTTTGTCTAATTTCACGAAAAAGTGATGTGTAATTGCCTTTATATACTCTCTTGGTCTGATTTTGATATGAATACTAGGAATTCACTGATAACCTTATGAAAATTTCCTGTTATGTGATTAGATTCTTTTCTTTTGCTGCATTTAAGGTTGTCCAAATCACTGAATTGAATCTATTTGGAGACATTTCTTCAATATGCTTACTATATATGGACATCTATATTTTCCCTCAGATTTATATTTTCACCCATTATTTTAAAAATAAGAATTTTATTCCTTTGTATCTCTTTGAAATTTCTCTAACAAAAATGTTGGGACATATGGACTTTCTTTCTTTCTTTCTTATATGCTTTTGGTTCATTAGTAGTAATACTGTTTTTACCATGATGATGCCCCCATCAAACTTGCAAATGTAGTACAACTGGAAAAATAAGAATTTTTTCTCAATGACATTTACAACAATGTCAGATATTTTACTTTCAGTTGAATAAATTTCTAAAAGTCTCATTTTTATTCTGTAATTTTTATGAAAGGCAAACTATCATTAGTATTTCTTAATTTTACATTCAAATTATTTAAAGGCATTGATTTGAAATTTGCAAAATGAAATTCTGATATTTTGCTTCTAGAAAACGAAGCCTTTATATTAAAAGGTATCACTTCACATTTCATGTAAATACAAGATAATATAGAATACAAAATTAGTTAAACCAATACAGAAGCATTGTCATCTGATTAAAAACATGAACCAAGACTGTCCTGGACAAACCAGAATATGTGGTCACCTTATCATCTCAGAGACCCCAACCTTGTGCTTTGCCTATATCTTCCTTCTTCCCCAGCTGCCTATTTTCAGAGACAATTACCTCCTACTTTCAACTATTTCAGTTTTTAAAATTTAGTTCTGGGTTTTTAAGTGTGTATAAACTGTTATGATTCTTAACATTTTAGATAAATCAACTGACTTGTTTTTACAATATGAGGATTTTTCTCTTTATCCTTTTCATACATTCCAATATAGTTACCATAATTTTTATGAAATTCAGTTTTCACTATTATATGTATTTATATATGGTTTGTGTATATATTTTTTCATTGCTGAGCTAAAGCATTGTGACATGATTATAAGTTCTGGTTACATTTTTTCCCTTTGGTGTTGATAATTACTATATTCCTGTACTATAATTTTTAAAAATTGAAAGCAGCCTTTCTATACTCACTAATAGCTTCTTAAAATCTCTTTGAATATAATTTTCTAAGCAGTAACTATACCACCTGCTTTATTTTTTAATGCAAGCATCCCTTCTGGAACATTTCTTCTTTCTATTCCATGAAGGTTTTCAGTGTTGGCTTCCCAAATAGCTGTCAACTTGGGTTTTCAGTTTGACAAGTTCATGAATCTTTTTTCTCCCACTTTCCTCTGTTAATCTCTTGTTTTCTACAGTCTATGTCTTTTTTCTTTCTTTATCACTCATTTTAGTGTACTGTATCTTTCAATACGTCCTCAAAAAAAAGAGTCTGGGAAGTTAAAGTTTTGAGACACTTGATTTTATCTTTGAACTATGAAAACAGTATATCATTTTTCTAACATCAAGTATTGTTATTGCGAAATACAATGGTGTATAAATGGCATGTGAATTCTTGCATAGATGGAAATTAATAATTAGAGATATCTAATAATTCCTGAGCATATGAATACTGATGTGTGCACAGATTAGGCATTGCCTGGTAAAGTAAGTGAAAAACAACAAAAGAAAAAGGATCTAAGTCTTGTATTCTTATTACAGCTGGAGTATTTTTGATAAGCAAGAGACTAAGTGGTATATAAATGTACTCTTCTTGTGTAGTTTGTCTTTGCTCAAAGTATCCTGAAATATCTTCAGTATATTTTACTTACTGAGTGAGATTTAATTTCATTACAGATGTTCTTAGCATTTTGTAGACTTTAATGATTTTTATTACTTGTTTGTATTTTGAGCTTTTTAAGACTCTTTTCCAAGTAGAACACACATACTAGCAAATCAAAAAGAAATACACTGTTCGTGCCTATTTTGTACTTGTAACATCTCTTACTCCAGAAACAGAAGTAAATCATTAGAGGTGACAAACTGGTAATAAAATCTCACACATCTGAGTGTATTACAATTGTGAGTAAACTGTATTTCAAACCATAATCAAAATAATGAGCAGTGCATTTTGCTGATTGAAAGCTCATAGATGAATTATGATAGAAGAAAATGAACATTCATCTGTCTTTGTATTACGGTGGCAGACTCTATATGATTTAAAGTTATTAATATTAAAGTAATATTTTAAAGAGCTTCAAATAAAAGAAGCTTGAATTCAGAGATAATACCTTTGGGAATACAGTTCTTTAAAATTTGAGTTGGAAAATAATATGTCTCCAAGTATATGTTTGTGATAATCTAAGTTCTACGACATTGTAATGTTACCTGAACATTGATTAATATCTTGGTCATCAATATATCTTACCCCTAACAATAAACATTTGTCTAAGTATTATTACAGTAAAAATATAGTTTTCTTTCCAAGGTTTTGAAATAGGATAGTCTTACTGAGCTCAGAAATAGGCTATGTGGAACAAGTAGCATAGAGAATTTTGGGTAAATGACTTATAGAGCTCAATATAAATATGGATGGAGAACAATGGTTTAAGCAGATATATATCACAGTGAGAAGATTAGCATTTCTATGTGCATTTGAATTTTTCAGGAACTATGAGAAAATTTAAAATTAATGATAGCAAAATATTTTGAATCTTTGCTCGAAAGTAACAAAACTTAGACTCTAAAGCATAATAGTTGGAATCTGATTGTTTTAGCATTAGTAAGTAATGCGAAATTAAATCACTGAAGGTCAAGGAATAAAGTAATCTGATTCTATAAATGAGTGTCATGCAAGACTATTTGCATCTCACAACCGAATGCTTCTTCCGAGAAGTAAATCTCAGAGAAATGATATTGGTTTACTACAACAACCTCTAGCTATTGTGCACAGCAATAGGATATTTATTTTCAACCTATTCACTGTGATTTTACTTAAAGGGAGTAATGTTGCTGACTGCAATCATTTTTTTCTGATAGTAAATGAATTTTAGATGCTTTCTTGTTTATGAATGAAATGCCAGTATAAAAATATTATTTGTTTCCTTACCATTAACTTATCAGGTTACTAGTTCAAATTTAGAAAAGCATTTTAACTATTTCTGTGCTTGAAATGGAAAATAGAGTCATTTTATTGAGTTAACAGCTCTTTGTATTTTGATGATCACTTCTATACTCAATTTTCCAAGTGAGAAGAAAGAGATACTATATAAGACGACATTATGCCCTATTTTGTTTTGTATTCATGGTTTCTGCTAATCTCCTACATTTCATTTTTTCTCTTCACACTATTTGTGTGTGCTAATTATTTTAACATCTTTCCCCCACAAGAACTTCACACCTTTTCCCTGTTCACCATGCTATATGATCATCCTAATTTATACATATTTTGCAGCTTGATTTCTTACTTCTGGACTAATTCTTTTACAAAGCACACCAACAAATAGAAGAGACCATTAATCATTTACTATATGATCTACTGTCTTTTTGTTTTTAAGAACAAACACAACGTTCACTTAAACCACTACAATAAAATCTAACAGAAGTTGTCAAATCATAATAAATATATTCATAGTTGGAGTACTTCAAACTGCCTCTATGTTAGCTATTTGCTCCTTGTGGGGGAAACTTCTGGAATTGCCCCATTCATTTATCTTTGGGTATTTGTAGCCTCTACTTAACTAGATATACCTGGTTGTGATTACAGCAACCATGTTAGTACAGTTCCAGGAATCTGAAATTATTCTATTAAGTGTGATTTTCTTCCTTCTGGTCTTTTAAATTGTGAACTATATGGTTATTTATTATTGGCCATATTTTCTACTTAGAGAGTAGAAAGTCTGGAACTAAAGAGCTTGAAATAAGATTGAAATTTACTGATACTAATTAATATACAGCAATGAAATGTGGATAAAGAGTCATAAAGGCATTGAAACTCCTGATTTTTTAATTTGTCCTGAGGCCCAACCAGTTAAGTCTGTCTTTGAGATGCCTCTATATTCTTTTATAAACGCACCTTCAAAAACTATGCTGGACTTTGATTTGTTGTTGTTTTTGTTATATGCCCTTTGCAATGAGCTACATCCTCAGGACTTTTTTGTTTTTAATTTTGAGTCAGGGTTTCTTAAAGTTATTGTTTTGTTGCAGATGAATTTGAAGTTGCAATCCTCCTGCCTTAGCCCCCCACTGGAATTACGGTATATGCCACTACGCCTAGCTTGGGTTTTGTTAATGTTAATAGAAGGTTTTAACAAATATATTTCTCCAGACTGAAACTATGTTTTCAATAATATTATCTAAACTATTGTTTATCATTGCAAAACAAAACAAAAATACTGATAAATTCTCTTGTATCATTCAAGAAAGATATATTTCCTATGCTTTGGCCCTTCTTTGATAATGTCAAACTATAGTGTCAATCTGTTGAAGTTTGATAATTGGGTGCCATGTAGGCGATGGTATATCTGTATTTCTCTGACAAATCAAAAATAGCCCTTTTTTATCACATAGGAAGACTTTACATATTTTATTCATGAAGGAAAATATTCATATAGGATAATATTTTTTATTATATTTTGGTTATCTATTCTCAAGGGAAAAGAGTTACTTTATTATTTAGCATGTGTATACCTATGTACACATACATATATACATACAGTATTAAACATGCATGTATATAGTGCAAACAATGCATACATGTATGTAATAAAGTTTATGAATGTAAACTTGACTTTTGTTGCACTCATTTACATTTTCCCATATATCCTCATAAAGATAATAGTCAAAATAAATCTTAACCATAGTACATGCACATACAAATTAAAATTCCACAATATTTTCATTTATTGTGATATCCATTTTCTTCATAGGTCATGTAAATTTCAGCAGACAAATTATTCTCCTTTTCACCTTAGTAGGATGCTAATCAAAACAACCACACAAAAATTCTTTTCCAAAGGTTTTCAGTAAATTTAAGCCTTTGTAGATTTGCAGTAAAAAATCGGTTTTGGGGAGACATTACCAAGATGGTTGGATAGCAAGCCAATGATTCCTACCACCAGGGTGTTAACTACAATACACAGACTAACACATGAGAAATACACAAACCAGTTTAGCAGCTACTATACTCCAGGTAAGTACAAAACTAGCCGTGTCAAACCCAGGAGAACAATTTGTGGTGGTCTCTTACCTTAGTTTCTATAGAAGCTGAGTACACCACACTGGGTGAATCTCTTTACTGTCTTCCACACTGCTGGATTGGGGACCAGGCTTCTAACACATGAACACAGGATCTTGGGACTCAATTTACAGTTTTGAACACAGGACCTTGGAACTCAAATCAAGTCAGGACAGTAATTATATAATTTTGCTCCAAGATTTGCATTAAAACTTTTTATTGTTTTCCATCTCTTTGATGAAATTCTCATTTTGTATATACATTTTTCTCCTATGCTCATCGCACATCATAGTTAATTTGAATCCTTTATCAGTTGAATAAGATATCCTTGTTAAGTTAGTGTTGGTTTCCGGAGATTTATGTTGTTCTTTTATTTTGGTCATATTTTCCTGCTTTTTTTATTCTCTTTCCTTGCATTTTTCTGTTGGGATGTTCACATTAGTAAAGTCACTTCTATGAGTCATTGCAGCCTCTCATCTATGGGAGAGCACACTCATCAGTCAGTTCACATTATCTGGGAGCTTCTAAAACCTTCTTATCATATGCACATTGTCTGGACTTGTGTGTGAAAGCTCTCAGTGGGATTCGCCAAAACCTTTTTCAGCAATTTGTAATCTCTTCTTCCTCTTCATCTTTGTATGCTATATGAGTCTCCTAGGTCATCAGCATGTCATAATCTGTTTCTGTTGTTATTGTTCTCTGAAGTCTTCAGGCATCTGGAGCATGCTGGTCCCTAGCTGTCTTAGTTACTTTTTTATTCTTCGCTGAGACAAAATACCTGATGCCCAAAGTTGGGAAAGGAAAGGTTTATTTCTTACAGCTTTTGATGGTTTCAGTTCATCCTCAGTTGGCTCCAAGGCAGGGTGGCATGGCAGGGCTGCAGTTCATGGATGCTGCAAACAGCAAGGTGGAAACCAGCAAGAGAGAGGCACGCCTTCTTCCTGCCATTACATCACATTCTGTCTCTACCCGTAGGCCGGTGTAGCACTCAATTGTAGCACCCCCACTCCAAGTGCTAGACAATGAACCAATCACAAATGCATAATGCAAACACATGAGGCCTGGTGGCCACCAACATAAACAATGACACTAGCTTACTGTTATTGGGAGGCAGTGAAAACATTAGAGGTGGAGCCAAGTAGAAAATGCTTTAGTAAAAGCTAAAGGTAGTTAATGTACTAGGTTTTAGGTTATTGAGGGTCATGGTCTCAAAGGGGACTGTAGAGACTTTATCTTCTTAACTCCAGAATGAGCTATGCCTTGATGGGCTGCCTTGCCATAGGGCACAAAGCAACTGATCCAACCAACCATGGACTGACATCTCCAAAACCATAAACCAAAAGTAAGTATTTTTCCTTACAAGGTACTTTTTTTCTTTTTCTTTTGGTATTTTGTTACAGTAATAGAAAGTTAAGTGATGCAACTTTTATTGTCTTATTCCAAATTTAAAGCACTTCCTCTTCCAATCACTCCTTACAGCACAGTCCCAAGTAGGGCCTGTGGCTGGAGACTACAGCAAGAGTCAAGGCAAGGTCTGTTATTTCACTGCTGTCCTCCATACCTCCTCCTTTTTCTTCTCTACTACTTTTGACCCCTACATGTCTGACAAAGGCTGTAGGGAATCTAAAGAGGTGTGTTAAAAGTCTTACACTGAACTACTGTTGCCTTTGATAGCTTTGTGAACTCTAGGGTGCAAGTATTCGATTCTTTGGAGTACTCTAGGAACTTCTTTGCTACCCTGGCTGAATTCTCTAACAGTGGACTCTTCGGGCTCCCATTTCACACCACACGTACTCTTGAAATGATTCCCATGAAGGCTCCCCTGTGTTGCTCTTTTTTCTTGTCTTGCTTTTTCCAACTACTCAAGTCAACTATAGGAAATATATGCCTGGTTCTCCCAAGAGCTCTCCTGCAACAGTCCACTCTGCAGTTGGCACAACCAAGGTCCATCTGTTCTGCATTAATTCTCCAAATGGAAAATGGGCTGCCAATCTCCTCTTTTTTTTCAGATCAGTCAGCTGATCTCTGACTGGTTCTGTTAGAAATTTTGCTTAATTAAATTATAGAGGGAAAATAGAGGAGAGAAACCCCACCACCCTCCATCTTAGATTGACAGCTCCCATTTCAAGAAAATTCTGTAATACTTTCTTTTATGACTGCCTTCCTTTAAATAAGCTGGAGGTGTGTGAATGAGGGTGAAGGCAACAGATCTAATTTTTATTTCATTTAATGAGCCCCAGAGTAGATATTTGGTAGCTTCTTGGTTATTCTCTTTAAAGTAGTTTCTTTGAACATAGATCCAAATTTCCCAGACCACAGGAAAATGTAATTTAAAACCTCATATCTTAAGTTTTCCATTTCTTGATTTAACTTGTAAAATATTTTTAAGATTATATTGTATGTCATAGTTGTGTTATATGAGTCTTTAGTGGATTTAATGTATTTTGGTTTCAAATCTTCACAGCTGTCCCCTAATAGCAGTGACTCAAGGAAGCTGAAATTCGGTTGAGATAGAGTTTGGGCGGAGCAAACCTGGGTGTGCACCTAGCATTTTTACCTCACTGTGGCTTTGTTGTTCTCTACTTGTACACAACAACTCTGCAAGGGATGAAATGGTTTTCTTTGAACAAAGTGACTATTAAGCAGGAGAAGAGTCTAGTGCAAGTTAAAAAGGCAGCCGAATTGCTAGTCAGGGATGTGCTGGGAGTCAGGTGACTTCTGACTGATGTGTACTTAGGGCAAAGTTGAGCTAATGTTTTGGGATTTATAATTTTGAAATTTTATAAACACTTCACACTTTAGCCAGCATAAAAGTCAGTTCTCTGCTGTATCATCCTAATGTTTACTTTTTTTTCCCTAGCTCTTGTATTTGTGTGTGCACGTTTTCTTTGTATTTTCTTGGTAATATTAAAAGTTGTGTTTACAGCATTTTCTGAGCTCTCAGATTCCTGATTTGCCAGTTCCTGCACATTTTTTTTTAAAAAATCAAACTCTTCTACTAGAAATTTTCTTGTCTTTCTTATTTGTTTTTTTTTTTTTTTTTTTTTTTTTTGTAGTCTCTTTTCAAACGGCACCTATGCAGGTAAAACTTCTACTATAATTTTTATGTAACACTGCAAGAGAACAGGAAGAAAGCAATACAGCTGCCCATGTGCCAGTGGTGGCCTTGCTGACCAGACATGAAGCTCTACCCTAACCCCTATGTGATTTGGGAAAACACAGACTGAGATGATAGCAACTGAAGTAAAGAAACAATTTAATGCTTTTATTATTTGATTGACTTTGCCGGTAGCCTGAGTGACTATTTTGCGGTTAATAATATGCAATATAGTAACTGTTGTGGATTCCTACTGTCTTATCACTGTTTGGTTTCATTTTATTGTTCTGTTTTATTCCCTTAAAAACCAAACCAAAACCAATAAACCACTCCAAATCCTTCCTACCCCATTTTGGTCTCTAACTCTTTATCCTACTATATTTTTCTTTGCAATAGTTATCTCTAAATAATGTTGCATAATTACTTGCCTATGTGTTTACGTATCTGCTTGTTTGTCTGCTTGTTAAAATATAAATTCCCTACATCTTCAGTACTTGCAGGGTTGCTGGAACATAATAGGCTTTTGCCAAAATATTTTTGAATAAATAACTGAATATAGTGAATAATTTTAAACATCTTGTTTTTCTGATGTTTTTGCTGATTATTTTGATTTGAATTGTGAGTTCATTTATTATCATTTTTATTTTATAATCAGAATTTTTAATTTAAAAATGATTGTACTTTGATTTTTCTGTTCACTTTAAAGTTATTTAATAAGAACTTCTAAAAAAAATTCCAAGCCATTTGGCTGTTTTTTCAATTTTTGCTACTTGCCAATTTTAATTTTCAGGCAAAAATTGTGGATTTTATAATATGTTGATTTTGGGAACTTAGTGATATTATCACCATGATCTATTTACTACGTGATAACTTTATGGTAAATATTTTCTGAGAGTAAAGTCTGCTTTATCTAATAAATAGCCTTATTAATTATACTAGCATTTTCCTGTAAAAATAAGTTTTCAAATTTTTAAAATGAAAATAATTTTTCTGTCAATAATGTCTTCTCTTTCCACTTTAAATGTTTATGACTATTTTATTTTCACTGTAAGTTAAATTATTTAGTAATACAAGTGACATTTTACTTGATTTTGTTTGAATTGATACCACTATTTGCCTTCATTTGATCTGATTTTGCCTGGTAAATCTTTGTTCCCTTTTGTTGATAGGATTTTGGTGACTTTATGTTAGTGTCCGTTTTGAAATTGAATATTGTTAGATTTTTTTTCCCCAAATAGTCAAATCCAATTATTTTACTTTTGCTTAAATTTCTTTAATTATTTCATTTCTGTTATCCATCTATTTTGTTATTTTGATTTTTTTCTCTACTTTTTCTTTTTCTTTTTCTAGTGATTGAAAGATAAAATGTCCTAAAATTTGCATGGAACCAGAATAGACCCAGAATAGCAAAAGCAGTCCTGAAACACGAGAACAAAATAGGAAGCACTACAATTCTGAATCTCAGTCAATGACACAAAGCTACAGTAATTAAAGATAAAAACATTGCACTGGTACAAAAACAGACATCTGGATAAAAGAACAGAATAGAGAATGTAGAAACAACTCCAGGGAGATTCAGACAATGGGACCTATGACCTACACTGGAGAAAAGTTAGCTTCATTAACAAATGAAGTAGAAAAACTGGTTATCTAAATGTAGGACATTGAATCTAGATCTGTATCTCTTGCTGTGTACTAAAAAAACAAAATGGGTTAAAGACCTGGATATTGAAACAGAAACAATCTGCTGTAAGGTAAAATAGATAAAACTCTTGAAGACATAGGCATAGGCAGACTTTCTAAACAAAAATCCAATTGCACACAAAAAAATAGCAAAAATAATCAACAAATAAGATTAAATTTAAAAGCTTCTGCACAGCAAAGGAAACAACTAGAAGAATGAACATATAGCCTGCAGTATAGGAAAATATTTTGCCAGCTCTTCCTTGAACAGAGGCCTAAAATCTAGAATGTAAAAAGAACTCTGAAAGTTATACCTTCTAAATGAAAGGCCCAATCAAACAATGGACAATTGAAATTAATAAAGACTTCTCAGAAAAAGTACAAATGACCAATAAATATGACTCTACCTTACTCCAGAAAGAAGAGCTGATAGAACTGTGGGGGACTGGTGGAGGCTGAAAGGATAAGAAGTACGAAATATAAATGACCTTTATTTTGAGAATGCGGGGAGAGACACCCCGATCTCCTGGGGTGCAGCATCTCCCCTCGGGGTCCGCGATCTCTCTGTGGGACACGTGGAGTGGGGGCATATAAGTTAGGTTTGGGGTGGACCCTAAGGGGCATTAGTGATGCACAAGTAGCCCATTGGTATTCTTTTGGCGCCATAGGTAAATCCCTAGGGGTGGGGGAGATGGAACTCCTTGGTTCGCCTGAGGCTTTACCAGCTACAGTGTCCTGTCTGGGCCAAAACTCTTTCATATCCCGTCTTATGATTATTATTAAGAAAAGGGGCAAAGATTTCTCTCTTTACTGCTTCCTGCTGTAAAGGGGTGCTGTACTAGGGTCTAGGGGAGTCAACGGGATGACGGTTGATGCCCAGGTAGAAGCTGGTGCCAGGTGTTTTAGCCAGGACAACTTTACTGGTGAATGCACGTATGTTAGACTGGAAAAACAAAGAGACAAGATGTTATGAGGAGGCATGGCACTGTCATATTTAAGGACCCAGGTGAGGTAAAAGGGAGGGTGCCTTTGATTTAGACATGTCATTATATCAGGACCACTTTGAGGTAGGATCATTGTCACGGTGAGGTAGAATTCTGAAAAATAAGTGTGAGGTTAGGAGAAGTGAAGTTATGAGAGGTGATTACTCCCCCATCTGAAAGGGTAAAACTTAAGAGGGTAGGTGGGTAAAACTTGTCTCTGGTCCAGGAGTTGAACTGGAGAAAATAGGGGGAGTACAAGGCTCCCTTCCACACACACAAATGTATCTGAGTTTTAATTGATCACCTCTCACTAAGCTAGAGGCTGTAGTTCATGATCTCCCTGTAGCTAGGTAAAACCATCTAGATGTTGGTCAGTTGGATGTGAGCAAAGTAATGTGTGTGATTTTCAGACACATTTTGTGTAAGAAAACTTCTTGATTTCACATCTTCTGTTTCTCAGTCTCCATGGGCCACTTCCTGGATGACTGTGCATGCCTGTTTTCACTATATGCATGAGGTCAGTACTCTATGAGATGGCCAAGCAACCAGATAGGGGAGTTTGGATCCTCACATAACCTGCTGGGCTGTTTGCCTCCCTAAGGGGACTGCCTGCTTACTGAGCACTTAGGGAAAAGTAGCTACAGCTTTGTTCCTACCACTTTTTTTTTTTTTAGTCTTTTATTTTAGTTTCTCATCACACTCTCTAACTAATGTCCCATATTTGCCAGTATTTGATATTTTACATTACTTGACATAATCCTTTTATACTTCTAGTTTCTCATTCTTATTTTTTATTTTTCTCTCTATTCAATGAGGAAAATTTTTGCGTTTAATTATCCAGGTTACCTACACATGGGCAGCATGTTCCTCAAGCCATTTGGTCATGTTATTTTGTTTGGGTTTAAAGGTCTTACCTCTTTTCTCTCCTGCTGGTGTTCTGAGCTCCATGAAACAGACTTTTTGATTCTTCAAAAATAATCTGTTGCCTGCTTGTGTTTTTATAAATTGCTATACTGGAATTTAAAAATGTATATAGCTTATATTTAATTTATCACATTTTATATTAATTTTGCCTAAAATTCTATAAATATTTTTGCCTAAAATTCTATAAATATTTTTGATTAACACCTCTGTTTTTTTCTACTGTAGAAAAAAAATGCTATTTTTTCTTTCTAATAGATCTTTGCTTATTGCCACCCTAAGCCTTCTGGTTCTTTCTCAGCAGTGGTGATTATTCATGTGTTCTATTTTCTCTTTCACTGTATCTGGTTGTTACTGGTTAAAGTTTTATAGATTTTAATTCTGCCCTTACAGTATCAGAGAAAAATTTAATTGTAATACTTTTAATTCTGTTCATTTGGATATTTCTATATTGTTTTGCTCTGTTAGGTCAATTTTTGTATTATTTTATATCTTCCTTCGTTGAGTTCATCATTACTTATATTTCATTGAGACTGAAAAAAAGGAATATAAACTTTTGTTTTATTTCTTGGGTAAATGTTATTGTGTAGACATCTCTTTATTTTTAGGATAATTCAAAGTTATTTATTTTATATAGTAACCTAAGTATATAGTAACCTGAATGTGTGGCTGTTTTATATAGTAACCTGAATGTGTGGCTGCCTGGGCTATGCTGGGGAACTTGACTCACTTGCCGATAGAGAGGGCTCCGCGTGGCCATTGCAGTGCACGTGCCATAGGCTCGCCACCACTGTGATAGACTATAGCCAGCACAGCCTGCAAGTGGACACTTCATCTTGTTCTGAACAGAGGTTGAATTTACCACCAAGAAACAAGGCACTGTCAACCATCATCACTTAGTGTGCGACATTAAAAGTGGTTGCTTCATGAGTGACTATAAAAAGAGAGGTAAAAATGAGTAGGAGGGACAATCTATATTATTAAGTACTGGACTTAGCAAACACGTGCATTTCTTTTCCACTTCTTTCCTATAGAAATGTTTCTTTTTGGAGGTCTTGTCAGTGATTATTTTATAAAATATGGAAACTATAATTAAGGTGAAATCATTGATGGATAACTAATTTTTGTTCTATTTCTATTACTCTCACATTTCTCATTTTTTCCATTTTTTTTCTTCCACAAGAATGAAGACATATGCATCAGTTTCAGTTAGTCAGCACCATCATCACCAAATGTTCTATTTCACCTCCATTTTATTTTAAGCTTCATTATGCATTTGAGGAGATTCATTCCTATTTTTTGAACTAAATAAAAAAATGAAAACATGAACTTCACATTCAAACTGTGCAGAGCTGTCATTCCTAAAGGTGTTTAATTGCCTGTGGGAAATATTTGTTTTGTTCAAAAGCCCTCTAAGTGTTCATGAAAATTCTTGGAATTTAATTTTGTCTGAGAGGTGGGATGATAAGGGGTTATACTTGAAAGTTTCTTGAAAAATAATGTGTGGAACAGTTACTTAGAGTATCCTTAATCAATGATTCCACAAAAGCAAAACTGAATTAAAAGCTTGTGAAAGCTGTACACATTAAAAGCAACTGAATGCAAATCCACTATCTACTTCAAATATTAGAATGCATCTCTCAACAACTGTCCTCAGGCATAGCCTTGTACAGGATTTGCAGGAACTGAGAAGATACACTTACTTTGGCTTTGAGTGTCACATTTAATCAGATGAATCCAGATAGTATCTTTTCAGATGTGAATTACCTAGATATTGTGCCTATATCTTATACTCTGAACAGCATCTAAAAGATAATACATAATGCATCAACTATTGTAATGATTCAAGTAAACTGTTTTGTTCTGTTTCACAGTTTGTCCCTGTTTCTTTTTGTCTCTTTTCTATGTTTCTTTAAAATTATATATATATATATATATATATATATATATGTATGTATAATAGCAAAGATAATTGTACTACTAAATCTAATAGTTCTTGGAAAAGAGTAGTTAATGCTCATATTGTTTGATCAATTCTGCATGCCTATATCTGGTAATCTGCACAGCTGTTTTGAAAATAACAATATGCAATATAACAATTATTGTTAATTTCTTACTATCCTGTTTTGAAATTCTATAGTTTTTGTTGTTGTTGTTTATTTTATTTAAAATAATTTAAAAAATAAGTAAAAGTCATGGGCATTGTGGAACTGGTTTTTCTTCTAAAGAGAAATGTTTTCATTGGCCTGGTTCTGTTTCCCTTTTCATCTTGGCTTCTCAAAGCTCCTCGTTCTCCATGCACTGACTTACCAGAATCTCGGACAACCGCGTCCTCTAGAACCCCTGACTACTTGTCTAACTTTTGAGCTCTAGTTCCAATTTGATTATCCATTTCCAGCCTTCTTCAGTACCTAACATCTAACTTTCATTCAACCACACATTTGGCCAACTGATTTGCACTGCTGAAAGTCTTGAAATAAGAAAATGATTGGCAAATTCCTTCAACATACATACATGTTTAAGTGTGTGAATACAATTATACTATAATTTTTAAAATATAGTACTATGAAACTGAGGAAATGATATAAAAGCCCACTAATAAAACTATTTAAATTTAAAAAACAACAAATAAACTGGAGTATTATTCTGTTATGCCCTCCTCTAAATACTAGTATTTCAGTTTCAAAGTATCCAATAAATACTTTTTAGACATGAGCACTGCAGAAATAGAAATTCATTCCTTTCCATTGTTTGAGTTGTCCCAGTGTTTAACTCAGGACAATGTAGTTATTTCTTACAAACTTTAAGTTAGAGATCATTAAAGAATATTTTATCTTTGTTATTTTATGCCCTCACCTCCACATATGTACTGCCTGAGCAGTTACAAAACTACCAAATTAAAAATGTCCCTGAGTAGAGAGATAAAGAATTTGAAAGATTGATAGGTGTTATATTTATTCTCAGGAATCTGATGTCTTAAATAAATTACATTTTTACCTTGATAAGCCTATTTCAGTCTTTAAAATAAAGAAATTATCCTAATTGAGATGATCACGGGGAACTAATGAGATTTGTTATAGATTAAAAACTGGTGGTCAAGTTAACGACAGCTGAATTAAATCAACATGGTGCTGAGTGTAGATGGTCCATTAAGGAAAGTTGCCAACATAAATAGAGACTTGGAGAAGAGGAGTGGGGCATTGTGGGTTCTCCTATGTGTTGCTGTTTGAGCCACTGGTTCTCCTGGATGAGCTTGTCATGACTATCATCCCCAGGATGAGTTTGGCCATTGTTATTGGAGGAGCTCGAGACCTTGTTGTTGAGAATGGCTGTGATTCACTTTGGAGGAGCGTTGGTCCTTACATAGAGCATCACTTCTTGGCTCTGGAGGGGAAGATGTCTGCCATTTAACCTACAGGAGAAACTCATCATGCTGGCTTTCTGGCATGTACTTGACAGTTCTTATCATCAGGGGAGCTCGTGATCTCTATGTCGCTGAGGATGACTATGGTACTTTTCAGGGCAGCCCTGATTCTTATTTTGAGCATCACTCCTTGGCCCCAGTGCAGAACCCTCAACTTAACCGCCACAGCTCCTTCACCCCGCTGGCATGGACTTTCTGGTTTCCACCGCTGACCTTTGGGCCTTTCCAGCACAGATCTGTAAAACAAACTGGCATGAGCCCTTTTTGTGGGCTCTTAGACCTCCAGATGGACTCGTGGGGGGCACTGTCATAGGCTATAGGTTTTCATCGGGACTCATGCAGGACATTGCTGTGGGATCTAGGTTCTTGGCTGAATATTCTTAGTCTTTAGTGTTGTGGACATGTTTCTTGCACTTCCTTGTGTTTTACCCTCGGTGACCATCATAAAATAATATAAATTCTGTGTCCTTGATTCTAATTGTTCTCCTAACAACCCCTGACTACAAGGTTCATGTTAGATAACAATAATTCCTATCCTTGCAACATTTTTTGTCACACCATGAAAAATACATAAAATTGTTTTCTCTGTGTAATGTATGTCCTTTCTGAAATATTGATAATCTGTTCTGAAAAGTGAGTGAGCCACAAGGGTTGTAGGTGCTTGGTATTTAATAACAGATGAACTTCATCGTGCATAATCAACAGTATTTGTAAATCTCTAAGGGGAATAAAGAAGAGACTCTTAATGCAGGCAAGGGTAATAGTGAATGGTTGAGTCTGTTATATAGAGTAATGTTGAGTCTGTTACAGAGAGTAACTATCATGGAGATTTTAATTTAAATACATTTTAACATGTTGATAGGGTAGTTTTCAATGATTGTTTTATTTTTAAAAAATCTTTCTTTTTGTATGTTAGAACACTTTCCATTTTTCAGAAATATTCTTTTTGGCCTATTTTTGACATTCTTGTTGCTTTATGTTTACCAGTCAACTACTTTCTGTTGGATCAACCTCTGGCTAGTTACATTATAAAATTATCATTTTTGTTTTAGGAATTTTTTTGTTTTGTTTTTGCTTAACTTGTCCTTTTAGTTTTTCAGTTATTGTGTTTCTATTTTGTTATCCTTTACCTTTGCTCAGCTATAGTGATTTTATTCATTTTAATTAATTTATCATTGATCTTTCAACTTTATTCCCATCATTCTTTATTAATGCAGTGCCAGAGATACATCATGTACACTGCACTGCTAATTAATACAGGTAAGATAGGTTACTGCTTGGAGTAGAGCTTTCTACCTCGTACCTCAGAATAGGGCTTTTCCATAGTACTTGTGATACCTGAAGAGCTTTGACACCTATTAACTGAGGAAGGTAAAAGGCTTTCATAGTAGAGGACGTGTATAAGTAGGTCACAACACACATCGCTCAGGCCATGGTAATAGGAACACTGAACCTAATATTTATTTATTACAGAGAAGCAACATAACATCTTTTCTTTTTAAAGTTTTATGCTAATGTGCAATGACAGGCACAGGGAAATATATTTATGAACTCATATATTGCTTTGCCAATTATTAGGATGATCAAAATAAAAATCATTATAGCTAAAACCCAAGGTACAGCTAGTAAGAGAAACATAATATTCGATTTGTGGAAAGCTTCTGATCTTGCTTTTGTGTACAGTAAAATGTTTTATAGAGTAAAGAAAATCAGTAAGGATTATGAAACATGAGGTAGAATACATTTATTTAAATTTTTTGCCTACATGTGCTTCATTTGCATATTATTTTTCAACATGCTACAGAATTAGACAAAACTGAAATGATCAAGATTTGTATTACTTTATAATTTATTTGAAAAAATTTCAAATTTTAGTTCAGAATTGAACTAAGGTCTCTACAAGGCTGCAATCTCAGTTTTCTCCTGAGAGAGCAAACAAAGCCACAAAACACCCTCCACTGAGTTATTGCAAAGTAAGCTGTTGCCAAGCAGTTTAACTGAGATCTTTGACTTTCTTAAGTAATTGAAACTCTTTTAAATATTAAATCCAAGACTTTTTAAAAAGACAGTTTTGAACTCTTCTTATCGTGTGAACCTTCTTGACCCCACCCCCATTATCTTTGCCCGTTAACCCTGTAGCATTTGCTCCTGTAACCTTGGAGAATGATGAGAAATCATTAAATCAAGGTCTAATCCTTGTTTTGTAATGAAGGCTGGTCCTCAATCAGCTCATGTCTAAAAGATCACACATTAGCATAATAACTAATGATCGTTTTGTTCCATTCTCAACATAATTGTTTTAAATTTAATATATTCAACTCATAGTCTCATTAGGGGCTGTTAGTACAACAAAGGTGTTTGGGGAGTGTAATTAAATTCAGATTTAATCATAATGCACTATAACACATTCAGGATGATGACTGGTTTTAGGAGGAAGAAGAAAGGTGCATAAAATTTTAATCTTTATAAATTTAGGGAGCATTTTCCTCTGGACAAAGTTTTGAATTAGTTCATTTATTTTCTAAATGCAAAGTGAATAAGCTAATCCCAGGCTTTAAGAGGTCCAGAGCTCTTTTTGGATTCTACTCTGTATGAGGGTCTTTTTGCTTCTTTTGAGCATCCCTGAAGCTGGAGATGAAGATGAACAGCTCTACTTTCCTCAACTATTGATGTGATCTGCTTAAAAACTTAAAGTACAAAGGCCTCTTATCTATCTATCTATCTATCTATCTATCTATTTATTTATTTATTTATTTAGGGTGTCTGGGGATTGAACCTTGGCCTTGTGTATGCTTAGCAGGTACTCTAGTGCAAAGCTATTTACTTTTTCATATTGACTCTGTGATGCCAGTCAAATAAGCATTTGTGTCCCAAAATTACTAGAAAGTTCAATATCTTATTCAAAAATTTTATCCCCTTCTATCATATTAAATGATATATAACTCCTGGGTGCTGACTTAGATCAAAGAAAGTGCCATACTTCTAAACTCTTGTGGAGAAAGATTTTGTTTCTGTAACTACTACATCCTGCTGCTAATTATGACAGGCTTTGAAATTTTCTGTCATTCAGTGCATTGTTGCAATGCTATTAATGTGGGTCTAGTAGCAGCTTTCCACTCTTGAGAGGGAATGTTAAGCCTAACTGTGGTCACATTGTACTAAGCTCCTAATACTAAAAGTGTTTTTTAATCACAAGCAGTGGGGCAGATGTCTAGAGTCTGCAGAAATGCTTTTGAGAAAATTTCACTCTCTTATAGTGTGATACTTGTTGAGTGTGCTGCACACTCAGCCTGTCAAGTGCACTTTTGGTTTACACTCACGCATTCACACTCAAAACATGAACATTGTACAGGAAGTAGCCCAGCAGGGAAATAAATTCACAGCCACTGCTGTCCTTAGCCCTTCCACCAAGTCCATTGGTCCTGGCTCTGAGCTAGTTCCCTAGTCTAGCTGCTTTTCCCAATGGTAACATTCTCCTGGGGGACTACTGTAAGTCATTCCTGTCACTGGAATTGTATTGTTCAATAAGAAAGTTTTTTATAACAACAATCTCAAAAAAGGGTCAAGATCTCAATATCTTTCTTCTCAGGGGACTCTTTATCTTTTTATTACATAGTTTTGTTCACTACCTCCACGAAGATCAGCTCTCAGGTTATTAGTGGCAGTGGTTTTCATCTGGATACATAGATGTGGATACACACATTTCCTCTTTGGCAGTGGTGTGAACTGTGGCATGTGTGACACAGCTATTTGTTGTCATTGAACGTTGTAAAAGTTTTTCCATCCCTGCCCTCGTGTTTATGGTGCCTAGTTTCTTTCTAAGAAGAAATGTACTTTACTAAGAAGTCCAATCCGTATAAAGATATGTTTCGAGCTTGTTTATGTTTGCTTATGAAGATGGAAATTCATGTACTGCATTCAATACTCAAAGAGACCAAAATAATTTATTTTGAAGCTTGGTACAGTGGAACATATCTGTAATCCCAGCTACTCTGGAGATTGAAGCAAGAGGATTATGAATTCAAGGCCCCCAGGGGCTATACAATGGAACCCTATCTAAGAACATCTTTTTCATCTTGCCTTCTGCTCTCATCTTCTTAGAAGTATGTATATTCTTTTATGATATCACATACACAGGTGCACACACACACATTCCTGTTTTGATAATTCTACCATCCTTTGCCCATAATTATGCACTTTGCACTGTTCATTTTATAATATCAGGTCTATAGCCCAATCCATCTATTTATATAAAAAATTGCCTTGTTCTTTTTAAATGTGTCATATTTTCTGTTGTATACATGAAGTATAATTAAGCCATACATTTGTTAATAGACATTTAAATTATTGTCAATATTTTGCTATTATAAACAATGCTGAATACCTATCTTTTTGTGTTAAACAGGGTAAAACAAAACAAACAAAGCAGAACAAAGCAGATCAGAAGAACACAACATAGGGTACGCAGGTTTCAAGGCAAGTTAACAGGAGATCAACAGTGGCTACCATAATGTCTCTTGTTTTCTTCTAAATAGTTGTCCATATCTTCACACACAATGAATTAATACAGAAAAAAATAGTATAAACCTGATCAAAACATAAAAATGAAGATATTATAAATGAAGAACAATGGGGGCTGTCAAAACCAGACAATAGGAAAATCAATGACTATCATAATGTCTCTTTTTCTCTTCAAAATAGCTGTCTATACTTTCTATGTTGAAATTACATAATATAAAATATACAAAAAGAAATCTAAACAAACAATAAAAACATTACTAAATTTCCCAGCATGATAGGAAATCAGCAATGGATACCGTAATGACTCTTTTTCTTCAAAGTAGCTGTTCATTTCATTATGCATAATAAAATTGATTCTCATAAACTGTTTAGGAGAAGGTCTAGGCATGTGTAAGCCTCTAGATGTACACCTATCCTTTCTGCATTAGAAAGAAAAACAAGCCAAAACAAATTACTAGAAAAACAAGAAACAAAAAATACAAATAATTAAAAATAGCAAAGAGCCCAAAATAATGACAATATAGACCTTCAAAACAAGGTGGTAGGAACAGAACTCGGTTGTTATTTTACATGGTGATATTCAAAAGAGTTCCTAGGATCACCAGACACAAACATGTAAAATTGTTTCAATCCTGTGAATGCTGTTTTGTTCTAAGAACTAATAGAATTTGTAACACAATCATCTTAGCTGTCCCATGTTTATACAAATTTAGACATTTTTTCTTTTCCCTCCATTTTTTCCCTCCTTTTCCCTATTATTTTTTTCTCATATGAGCAGATTCTTACTCTTTCACAGTATTTGAGGATTTTTTAAATCTTATATACTCATCATTTCTTTCACTAGGGAGACAATACTGTATTTACACATGTGAGTTTGATTCATTTCACTTATGAATATGGTCTCAAGTTGCATCCATTTACTTATAAAAATTTCAATGTGATCATTCTTTATAGTTGATCATTGTATAAAAATACCATATCTTTTTTATCCACTCCTCAGTTGATGGACACTTAGGTTGTTTCCAAGATCTGGCTGTTACAAATTGTGCTACTATAAACATGGGTGCACATATATCACTGTGGTATGATGTTTTCAGTTCTTCTGGGAATGTGCTCAGAAGTGGAATACCTGGGTCACATGGGACTTCCAATCTCAGCTTTTTGAGGAATCTCTAGACTGACCTCCACAGTGTTTGCACCAGTCTACACTTCCACCAACAGTGCAGAAGTGTTCCTTTTTCCCTGTAGCCTCTCCAGTGTTTGTTGTTGGTAGCTTTCTTTATCTTGGCTATTTTTTCTGGAGTGAGATGGAATCTCAGTGCGGTTTTAATTTACATTTCTCCAATGGTCAATGATGCTGAACATTTTTGCATGTATTTATTTGCCATTTGTATATCTTCATCTGATAACTGTATTTATCTCAGATGCCCATTTTTGGATTGAGTATTTGAATTTCAGGGGTTTGAATAATAATTCAAAAACTTTTTAATAAGAGGAGATCCCAGTTATTGGTTCTGGGAAGTGTTTCCTACGAGGTTTGATTTTTTTTGTTCATGAATTCTCTACCTACCCTATGTCTTCAAGATTTCTACTTACTTTGTCTTCCAACAAATTTAGTATTTCTGTTTTAATATTTAGTTCTTTTATCCATTTAGACTTTAGTTTAGTACATGGTGATGGACATGGGTCTAGTTTTAGTTTTCAGCATACAGAAAGCCAATTTTTCCAGCACTATTTATTGAAGAGACTTTCTTTTGTCATTAATTTCTAGTTTCATGGTGACCTGATAATATACATGTGATAATTTCAATTCTTTTGCATTTACTTAAACATGTTCTGTGGGCTAGTATATGGTCTATTTTAGAGAATGTCCTATGTGCTATTTAGAAGAATTTGTATTCTGATGTGATTGGGTGGGACACTCTGTATATGTCTATCAAGTCCATTTGTTCACAGGTATGATTCAGTTCTGTTGTTTCTTTGCTGATTTTGTGTCTAGTTGATCTGTCTCTTTGTGTCAGTGGGTGTTAAAGTCTTTCACTATAATTATGTTATTGCTTATTTGAGTTTTCATTTCTGTTAATATTTTTTTTCTGTATAGCTGGGTGCTCTCGAATTTGGCGCATATATATTCAAGATTTTTATCTCTTCCTCTTGAAGTTTTCTCCTGACTAGTATGTATTGACCTTCTTTATCTCTTTTGATCATTCTTGGTTTGAAGTTCACAATGTCTGCAAACAAAATAGTTATGCCTGCTTTTTTTTTTTTTAAGTTCCTGTTGCATGAAGTATTGCTTTCCATCCTTTGACTTGCAGTCTATGAGTTTCTTTTTGGGATAGATGGATTTCTGGTATACAGCTTATGGTTGTATGTTGTTTCTTGATCCACTCTGCCAGTCTGTTTATTTTAATTGGTGAAATGAGGCCATTTACATTAATGTTTATAACTGATACATATTGGCTTATTTTTGATACGTTATCTTTCTGCTGTTGATTCTTTACCTTTCTACTCTGTTTAATTGTTTGCCTTGCTTAGTGTTTTGTTCCTATGCTTATCTAGAATGTCTTTCAGTATTCTTTGCAGGGTTGGTTTGGTGGTACAAATGTCTTTGCAGCATGAAGTTCTTCTGCTATTCTTTGTCATGGAAGTATCCTACTTCTCCATCAATTTTGAAGGACAGTTTTTCAGGGTATATCAACCTGGGTTGGAAGTTATTTTCCTTTAGGATCTGAAATACTTTACTCCATGCTCTTCTTGATTTCATTGCCTGTGTTGAGAAATCTGGTGACTCTGATAGGCTTTCATTTATAAGTGATCTGTTTCTTTTCTCTAACAGATTTTAATATTCTGTTCTTATGTTGGATTTCTGGGATGTTAATTATTTTATGTCTGAGTGTAGTTTTATCTTGATTATGGCTATTTGAAGTTCTATATACTTCACTTATCTGTATGTAAGTTTCCATTCTCATGTTTGGGAAATTTTTAGCTATTATTTCTGTAAATAGTCTTTCCATATCATTTGTGTTGTCACCTTTTTTTTTGTATACCTATTAATCTTATATTGTGTTTTTTTTTGCATCATCTTGCAGCTGTTGAATGGTTATTTCCTGATTCCTTGTTACCTTTAAAAGATCTTTCCTTTCCTGTTCACTAGCTGCAATTTTGTCTTTGAGGTCTCACTTTCACTGAGATAATTTTGCCAAGTTTTGATGGAATTTTTGATTTCCTATATGTCTCTTTGAATCTGTTTCATGCATTGTTTCTTGTATTGTTCATTCAAGGTTTCCATCTTTTTGCAGTGTTCCTCTAATTTTTAACTAAGTCTTCTTTAGATGTGTTCAGCATTTCTTTCATTATACTTATCAATTCTTATTTTACCTGGGAAATTATTTCTGGTCTGAGTTCTTTTACAGCTTCCCGGAATTGTTTCTTCCCTTCAGTTGCTATCATTTCAGCAGTTTCAGGTATATGACTTATATTTTCTTCTATGTCCATGTCTCCGAGGCTTGCTAGGGATGGGCTGGAAGTTTGAGATTGCGTTTTGCTTTTTCATTTTGTCATTTTCCTATGTTCCCTTAGGGAAGCTGAAGGCAGGGTCTCAGTTGTTTCTTGGGTTGGGAATATCTATTCCTACCATGAAGAGCATTCCCAGTTGAGTGGAGGTTGTTAGATAGGCCGTACCAGGTGACTCTCAGCTGCTTGGGTGTTGCTGGTGGGGCCCACCTTCTGTGGGTTCACTGGTGATTGGGTTTGCTGGACAGTGCCCTACCAGGCTCCGAGCAATATGTGGAGGCAGCACCACGAGATGGAAATTGCCGTGCATACTTTTGTCTTGGGAGGTGGAGCAAAGGCAGCTTCAGGCCACTCAGGGTTCATTGGGCAGGGCCCAAATAGGCCCAGAGGGACCTTCTGGTGGGTCCTCCCACAATGAGAGACACTGGGCCAGACACTACTATGCTCTGAGTGATATGCCGAGGCTGCACCAAGGGGTTGAAATTGCAATGTGCACTTTTGGCTCTTGAGATGGAATGCAGGCTGCTCCAGGCCACTCGAATATTGCTGAGTGGACCCGAATAGGCCCAGAGGGACCTTCTGGTGGGTCCTCTGGTGACAGGGGATGCTGATTGGATCCCTACTATGCTCTGAATGATACACTGAGGTTGCACCATGGGACGGAAATCACTGCACACTGGATACTTAATGTTACATACATCATTTAGCAGATATATTACATGTCTACAAAAAAACTAGGTATATTATGTATGAGACAACTAGACAGAACAGTTGGGCTAGACAGTAACCCAGTAATTGTGATTTGCAATTTGGTACATTCTGTTAAATCCTTCTTGATGGTCAAGCAATTTATACTCCCATATTATATCTAGTGTACTATAGTTTTACAAAATTCATGATATATCACTTTTAGTTTGAGTCTATGTCCCTCTACATCTTCACGTGCTTAGGGTCAGGGCTTTTGGTGGTGATTTGGTTTAATTCACTTATGAATTCAGAGTTAAATATGCTGTTGGTAGGGAGGCTCCTTCCTTTCTTTCTGCTTTCTGGCTGCCATGAAATGAGAAGCTCTCCTCTATCTAGACACTTCCACCATGAACTGTCTGCCATATACCCAGGTGATCATGGATTGAAACCCCAAAAACCATGGGTAAATTGAATCTTTCCTCCTTTAAATTGCAAGTGTTGAGTATTTTGTTTCAGTGGCTAAAAAAGGTATTTTTTAAAAAAAATTTATTTAAAAAGAAAAAGAGAAAAAACAAAACAAAACAAAGTGGTGTAAGGGTACAAGTAATACAGAACTACAAAAAAAGAAAAAAAAAAACAGTAAGAAATCACCAGTTAATAGATTACACATTATCATCTTAAAGATAGTTGCTCAAATCACAGTATCAAAGCGTACAAAGTGGACATTCAAACAGTGAGACTGCAAACAGTTGTGTTCAATGATCAAACCACAAACATTAATATGGTCATCTATTTAACACTCCTAAACACACTTGCTGTTGTATCCTTTAGAGCATTTTTTTTCCCTCTCTAAAAAAGGTAGTTTTATGTATTGCTAATATTTTGGTGAAAATAGAATCCAGTTTTAGTCTTTGTTTGTGTCCTCTTACAAGTATAAAATTGAGCATTTTCGCCTATAGTTCTCTTTCTGTGAACTGTTTATATTTTCCACTAAGGTGATGGAGGTCTCTTTTTTCTACTGGATTTGGATTATAGGATCTCTCTCTCTCTGAATCTCTGTCTCACTGTCTGTGTGTCTCTCTCCACACTTTCACACAAGATATTAAATAAATTAATTATTCTTTAGTTTATAAAATACACAAAATGTTTTCTTCACTGGATTTGCTTTTTAAGATAATTGAAATTATCAATATTTGTGTTTCATGGTTTGTAAGTTTTGTGCTATATTTAGAACTGTTTTCCCACTCTGGGACCTGCATAGTCAACCACTGTACTTATTTTCTTAATCATCTACATTGTAAGCCCCTGTTTAATATTTGAAGTAACATGAATCAAGTTCTGTTCTTTATGACTTAAACAAAATTAAAAATTTCTTTTTCGAGGTAAGGTCTCGCTATTTAACCCAGGTTGATTTCAAACTTGCCATCTGCCTGCCTTGAATTTCAGGTGCTGGGATTACACTTGTAAACCACTACACCTGACTGAATAACATGAACTTGTGGAACAAAATGAGTCAGTAGAACAGAAAGAAAACATTAAGGATAAGTTGAGCCATGATCTTCACTAAAGATAAAATCTTTAGGCAAACCAACCTGATATGTGGCCTCAGCTATAGGTGTTCATTCTCTGAACAAAGGTTTGGTCTCAGATGTGAACACCAGGTAAGACTTCCAAATAGCGATAAATCTGATGCTGGGCAGTATTTTTGTGAAAAATTGATGAATATTTAATTTAGGAAATATTTGCTAGACATAAAATAAAATGTTTTTCAAATACTTTTTGTCTACTTTTAATTTTAAGGCGCTTTTCTGTCCCATATTTCTGATATTTAATAAATATTAATTTGGTGTTTTTGTGTTTAGTGTCTTACTGGCCACCAAGAAATTTTAAAAAATTAGGTCCAATTATTTGTGACCTTTTGGAACTTAAAAGTTCACTGGCAATTAACTAATTAGATTAGAAAAACTCTGTGTGTGAAATCAAGACCGTATTTCCAAAGACATGCATATACTAAAGCTTTGCAAATTGTATTTACAAATAGGTTGAAGTCATTTAATTTTTAAATGGGATGTGGATTAAAGAACCTGAATTAAGCTTGTTTTAAAGTTGTTAGTGATAGTTTGGAAAACATAAACACAAGGGCTAAAAAATAACAATATTACAGAGATCCACTTTGAGCATAATGTTTATCTATTTTTAAATATAATACATTGTACATACTGTTTATTGGCCTTTTTCCCTTCATTTAACAATAGACTAGGGGCATCTCCCCCTTCCCCCACTGTGCTACTATGTGTTAGTGTAAAATGTTTTAGTTCTTTGTTGAAGAGATGTATTATATCTGCTTAACCAATTCCATATCATTGGAACTTTGAGTGGCATTTAAATTTTCAAGATAATAGAGAGCATGATAAGAATTTTCTAGGACTAAATCTTGTGGTACACCTGTATTTTGTTAGAATATAATAGTGTTTGGAATTGATGAATCAAGAGGCCTATTTAAGGCCTTTGACATTTATTGCCAAGCCTCTCTTCAGAAAGTTTCTCAATTTATAATCCCATCATAGCCTCACAAACACTGAATGTCATAATTTGTACAAATCTATGTCAATATGATGTCCAAAAGCAGTCATTCACTTTAATCTGACATTTTAAAATTGCTAGTGGGAATAAACAGCTTGTCACAAATGTCTTTGCCTCATATTGTTTATAAAATTGTGATCTAGTGGCAACTTTTTAAGAAACTCTTGAGTCCAACATTAGAGAAAGAATTATAATTGTTTTTCAGTCAGTAAGTGAATTAAGAATTGTTTGCAGGTTACTCTTTTGAAATAAGTTTGAATTTTTGATTCACAAGTTTTAGTTACATCTTCATTGGACAGTCTTACATATCACAATGTAATGAAAATTAAAAAATGACAAGAAGTGTCATTCTAAAAAATCTCAGTAAGAGTTATATTTACAGGATATTGATGAGAACAATAAAGTAGCTTGGATTTCAGCTATTAATCATTTTCATCATCCTCTCCTCTGAAATATTTCATAGAGATTGATAACATGTAGCTCAATTCTGATAGGTGACAGGTGGAATGTGTGCCAGATCCACAAACTTCTAGCAGTGAAAGAAGCTCCTTGCTAATGTTTTTACAGAAGAGCTTGAAAAAAAAGGAGGTTGTACTGAATCCCTGATGTTTCTAGGTAAGAGTGGAAACATCTTTCTGTTGAGTTTGGGTTACTTCTTTGAGGTATAAATTGTAGAGAGTTCATTTTAGCTTGTGATCTCTTTGATAAACTGGACCAAAATACAATTGGCCACCCCAGTGTTTAGGATCTTAGAAACCACAAACCGAGCTGGGTTAAATGGTAGGTAACAAATGAGTTGCCTAAGTCATCCATGTTTGAATGCAGGAGACCTGAGAGAAAGATCTTATCTCAGTGATATCCTTCACGATAAAGGTTGTGGTGGACTGAATTTTGAAATCAAAGATGGAGTCCCCATGATGATACTGGTGTCCTTATCAGAGGAGATGCCTCAGAGTTTATTTTCTGTTAACTGGTGAGAGCACAGGGAGAAAGCACTGTCTGTCATTCAGGGAGAGAACTCTCACAAGAACCAGAACAAGCCTGTGAGTTATGAGGAAGTAAATTTCTGCCATTGAAGCCAGCTGGACTATGGAGTTTATTATGGCAGCCTGAACACACCAATGCAAGAGTCTTCTAAAACAACCTTTTTTTTTTTTTTTTTTTTTTTTGTCTTTTCCTTTTTATCAGTACCAGGGATCAAACTCACAACTGCTTGCTTGCAAGGCAGGCGCTTATGCCACTGAGCTAAATCCCCAGCCCCTTCTATACAATCTTACTATTCATTCATCAAGACTGAAGTCTAAACTGGCCTATTAAAATGTAAAATGAGACAACAAAATGCATGTCAGTTTTTCTTTAGAAACTTAATGCCTCAAATCCTGAGAACATTGACTATTATGGGAGTTTTGATAGTTAGAGTTTCATGGGCTAACATAAGTAAAAGGTTCTCTAGTGAGGACCTTATAGAAAGACTCACATTGGTCTCGGTTAATTGAACTCGTATAGTCCAGGTCTTCTAAGTTTATAGTGTTATTCTGGGGCGGGTTATAGGAGAGTACCAAAGTGTGAAATATGGAGATGTGCAAAAGAAAGCATTCTTGTTTCTCATATTTGAGAAGTGCTAGGTATTTTGTAAATGGAAAATACTTGTGGATCTCCAATGTTGGCTTTAGTTATTATTAGTTTAACCATACTTAGCTAAGGAAGAAATGTTTTATTTTTATCAAAATAAAAGTGTAAAATTCTCTTAGGAAATCATTAGCGCTATAGACTGAGAATAAACCAGTGAACAGGCAAATAGACAATGTGTAAGAAAATGATAAAACAATGAAAGTATATAAAGTAGGGTAGAGGGAGATAAGGAGTGCTGAGGATATTATTTTATAATGATTTATTCATGTATGATGATTTTAGAGAGTATCTTGGATAAAGTGACTTTAGATCAGAGATACAACTACATAGAATGAGCTTAATAGATTTGTGATAGATACTCTATGTGAAGTCAAAGGAGAAGCATACTTTGCCTGTTAAAGTAGAGCAAGGATGCTGTCATTGTGGAGTTAGGAGGTGAAGGGGATAGTTAGAGGACTCGGTCTCAAAGGGAGCAGATGGTAATATTACCTGGACCCTTTTAAGATCTTTATAAGGAAATTGCTTTGACTGTGAATAAGATGGGACATTATCAAGAGTTTTAAGCAGAGAAATGACCTCTGGGACAAAATTCCTCCTAGATATTTCATATGTCTTCACATCTTCAAAGGCATTAACAAGCAATTTGCTCTGAACTATCTTTTTAATAATGTTTGCATAGAAGTAGCCTTGGATGGCAGAGTTGCTTTCTTTTCTAAAGCAGCCTTTTTTTTTTTCAAATTTCAAGGGAATAAATTAGAGATATCTCCATATGTTATAACTGCTCATATAAGGTCAGGATTCCCCCTCAGGACTCCTCTATGGCATGCCTCATGCCTATGCTGGCAGTTTCTGGCCCTCCACACCCTCTGGTGAGAGTTAGGGTCTAGGGAACTGGTACAGCAATGTTAGACTGACTATTGCTATAACTGAGAGCAACAAATTATCTTTTATCTCTGACACGGTAGTTTTGTGCATCCTGTGAGTATCTCTGAAGTGGAAGGAGGTTAGCTCGTTAGCCTACTAGTAGGCTAAGTTCTCACAAAATTCACAATTCCTGTGATCTGATCTGACATATCTGAAGGCATCATTCTGGCTGATAGGTGGAAAATACAGTGTAGGAAGCAGGGGCTTAGTAATAATGGATTTTCTATAATTTTAAAGAGAGAACATGGTGATTTAGATCAGAGGATATAGGATATACATATTTATTTATTTTTTAAAAGGCCACGGTAATAGTTAAATTAGATAAAGAGACATGCTACAGACAATTAGTAATAATGGATTTTCTATAATTTTAAAGAGAGAACATGGTGGTTTAGATCAGAGGATATAGGATATACACATTTATTTTTAAAAAGGCCACGGTAATAATTAAATTAGATAAAGAGACATGCTACAGACAATTTCAAGATTCTTGGTTGGAGCAACAGGAAAAATATATGGGGAAAGCTATAAACTCTTGGTGCAGAAAAATTAAGAAATCCATTTTGGTTGTGTTAATTTTAGAACTGTGTATCTCCAATGAGAATATGCATGTAGTACTCCACATTGTTAACCCAGTAATAGACACAATAAGGATTCATACTGTGACTCTAGAGTTCAGAGAAAGGTCTAAGTAATGAAGACAAGTTTGACAGTTATCCATATAGCAATACTTTTAAAGCCACAAGACTAGATTTTTAACAACTTTGAAATAGTGTAGATAAAAGAGAGATGAGAACTAAGAACTGAGCCCTAAAACACTAAACTACTTATTGACCAAAAGATACCAATATTGAATTAGGAGGATAAAAGAACTGGTATTCTGGAAGGCCTATGAAGAAAAAGGGGAAGCGAACAATTGTTTCAAATGTTGATGAAGTCAAGAAGTGGAGTAAGAACTTACCACTGCCTATTGCAATGGTGGGTGATTGGCCTGACAAAGGCCAGTTAAAGACAAGGACCAATTTTCAGGGCATAATGTTAAGTTTATCTACAAAGTGGGACAGAGGAAAAAAGACAACAACTAAAGAAGTACAAGAACAAGTTACTTGTTTTAAAACAGGTCTTATGTTTATGTGCTAATGGCAATCATCTCAGAGACAGGAAAAATTATAATGTAAAAAAGAGAGAAGGGGTAAGTGTGGGAGGGATCAGGGCTGTGTATAATATGAAACCTAGAGAAGGGTTAAGCGCTGAGCAAGGTTAGATCTACAGTAGGGTTCCTAATGCAGTATCAGTCCATGGCCTGTGAAGAACCAGGGTGCCTAGCAAGAGGCGAGTGACTGGCAAAAGCAGAAGCTTCATCTGTGTTTCTAGCCACTCCTTGTGCCACCTTTTGAAGGAAACTACTTGGTAACATAAACTATGGAATTCTATTTCTAGAGGCAGGAGAGTGAATAAAGGGTGGTGACAACAGGCGATAAAAAAGTTGTTTGGATCCATAGCCTGTAAGCAAAGAATTGATGGAATATCTATTTGGATGTAGAGCAATAAAAGAGTAGAAGTTTTGATTGATGAGTTCATGAGAAGAATACAGATTATAAATTCGTTTAATTTAATCCACTTTAATAATATGTTCCAATCTTTTTATATATATAGTACAGTTTTTATTTTTAATTGCTACATTTAAAAAAAAGTCTTTATCTTGGCTGTGTAGACTATGTTGATCACTGAACAGTAAGAAGCATCCTTCAGAAGAGTCGATTTGGTTTGGCCACTCAAATTCTTAGAAGTGTGTGATGATTCCAGTCCATTTTTGAATTTAATATTCTTTATAAATAATTTCCCTTGTAGCTTCTTTTACTGTGGACCTTTCTACTTCACAATAGTTTTTTTTCCCATTTTATGTGAATGAATCCACAAAGTCCCCTAGGAGTTGTCAAAAAATAATTTTCTCTTTTTAACTAGTTTATAATTTTATTGTTTCAAGAAAAAGGAGAAATGTAAACCTGTTATTTCTTTCTTTGCTGTGGTAAACCTCTTGTAGCATCTTTTCATTGTCTGTCCAGAGTGACTGCACCACAACCCTGGACCTTGATCTCTAAATTTTCCTCCTGCAATATCCTACAGGCTCAGAGCCTAGACAGCTAAGCTGTTTTTATTCACATATGTGGTAAGATTTAGCAGTGCTCTCTTCAAACACAGGATGGGTCTTTGTCCTCTCTACTCCCTCTGGCAGTGGTTACCTTTGATGTGTTATCAAGGAGTTCTAGGTAGAATCTTAGCGTTCTGTGTGGCTTTCATGAGTGTACCTTCCTCCAGGCTCAGTGTTCTAATCGGTCTCTTTCTTTTTAAAGGATCATTAATTAGGACTTTAAAATAATTTTTTCTGCTGATAAATTATTCTAAGTGTTTAATTCTTATTCTTATTCCACTGACCTGGAATTGGGATTAATAATGCTTGGCCAATATTTTACATAAAGAATCTTGAAGATGCTCTTTCTCTCACATCTATGCTCCATAAGTTTTTTCGGGGCTGGACAATAAGCTGTTACTTTGATTACAGTGATGGTGTTAAGAAATTTATTTCATGCTCTCTCTAGACAGGGATGTAAACCTGACAAAGTTAAGTTATAGTATGAAAGGCCACTTCCAATTTTTTTGGATGCTCCTCAGGGGCCCTATAATTGGAAGCATCCATTAGTTATAGGACTTAGCCCACCTTGTTTCTTTTTGATGACATCTTAGTTTTCTACTAGGAGGAGACATATAGAAATTTACTCCTTCATGTTGTAACCTAGATTTAACCATTGCACCTCATTTCTATTTTGTATGCATTGCTCAGCCCCTCCCTTCCCTTCCTGTCTTTCTAGGTTAAGTTTCTATTTCCTGAGAAAGCTATAAAAGCCTTAGGTATCAGTTTCCTGTACCCCCCTCCCCTACCCCTCATTCGGCTATCTGTAATAAAATGTGCTGTTCTTTAAGAAATACTTAACTTCAAGGAAATTATAGGAAGTTCTATAAGGCCCAGATGCTATCTGTCAGCGATTACAACATTCCTGTGGTTTTTAGCTTTAAAAGCTTAATCCCTTATAACCACAGGTATGTTCGAGAGTATAGGATGGAAAACCATATAACTGAGCTTTTGTTGGATCATTGAATGGAACTGTCTCCAATTTCACTGTATGAATGTTCACTTTATATGCTTTAATTTAGTGATATGAACAACTGTTTCTGGGAAGATAATATGTAACCTATTAACTGGTGATTTTGTACTGTATATATTTTTTTCTAGAAATACTGTATTATTTGTACCCTTTTACTGCATTGTCTTTTTATGTCTTTTCTTTTTTTTTCTCTCTTTAAATAAATTAAAAAAAAGCTTAATCTCTCAGCTGTGAGGTACGCAGTCTCCACATTGGCTCCTGGGATTGCGTCACCAAGGCCTGGCCTAAAATAAAGCCTTTGCTCCCCAAATTTTAATTTCTTGCTTCCTTGGGTTTTATTCCAGGGTCCGAGCTATCACACTTCACAGTTATTGGTGGACAGAAGTCCAAAAATTAAAGTGTTGGCAGAGCTCCCTTGGAAGACTGCAAGTATTTTTCTCCTTCTTCACCTTCTGAAAGCCCAAAGTGTTGGTTGACTCTGATCTCTGCCTTTGTGCACATCTTCCTTCTGTGTCTGTATCCTTTTGTCTTTCTCCTTCATCAGTTCTACTGCATTGGATCTACTGTAATCCTCTACAAATTCATCTTAATTAAACTCTCTGTTTCCAAACAAAGTCACACTCATTCTCTAGGTAAATATGCATTTTGTGGCAGCAGAACAGGATAGGAATCATTCAAATAAGTACAATGGGTAGAGAAAGAAGCTTTATAAGAAGTGTTTTATACTCATTCTGTAGGAAGGTAACATTTAGAACATTCTATGCAATTTGGCACCTCATCTACCACCATCACTACCATACTCCTTTTGTATTTAAGAGTTAACAGAGAATAAGCTCATACCAGTCACTCAAGATGTTTTTTTTTAAATCTAAACACTCTCCAAATACTTGGAAAAATTAATGCTTTGAGGGGGAAAAACAGTCATGAAAATATGTTATGATACTAAAGTAGAAATATGAAGGAATACTGTCCTTCACTTGGTAAGTGCCCTTTACCTGTGGAAGGAAAAAAGCGCTGAGCATTTCTTCATGTCTTTAATTTTATCCTTTTCAAATATTCTTAGAAGATGACCTTACCTATTACTTTTCTACAGAAGAAGTGAGCTTTCTCACCATGCAGAGTTGCTGTTTGTATCTTCATTTCTTTTAAACTGCAACCCTTTTCTGTCATTTTATGCCGTGAGGAGAGTTTCTCTTTCTTCTGGGAGAGGAAAATGCCTCTTTCCACCTGTGCTGTTGATCTAATACCTTTTCCTTCTTTTGACATTTTACTTCTTTGATTTTCTTTTTCCTTTGTAAATGTAATCTTTCTCTCAACCAGATTTCTACCATCTGGTGGTAAACACATTTAGATCTCCATGCCCTGACAAATATTACTTTCACTGCAGTTAAAAATCAATATGATTTTTTCTTAAATCCAGCTCATTTTTTATTCTGTACACAGCATTTGGCATCTTGACCATCTCAGCTTTTAATTTTGCTTTTCCTCATTTTTCATTTCTTACTTTATTCCTCCTCTTTCTCCTTTGTTGATTCTCTTCTCCAATAAAAGAGGAATTTGCTGTAGTTCTTTCCTCCAAACTGTTGTCTTTTCTTTGATAATTTTTTTCAGTATTATCATCTTCAATTAATATCTTTCAAATAAGTCTTTTTCTGTAGTTCAAATCTGAAACGTCCTCCAGAGTCCCTTGATTATAAGCCTAGTTGGGATGTCATGGAAATTTTAGGAGGTGGAATTAATGGGAGGAAAGCAGTCATTGGGAGCATGGCCTCAGAAAAGCAAACCTATCCTTGGCTGCCTGCCTCCCTCTTTGCTTCTTGGGTATTATAAGGAAAGCTGCTTCCTCTATCAAAAGCTCTTTCCATTATCTATTGTTCCATTACAGAATCAAAGACAATGTGACCAAGTGATCACAGATTGAAACCTCCTAAACTGTGAAACAAAATAAACATTTCTTATCCAAAGTTACTTACTTCAGATATTTTGTCATGGTGATGGAAAGTTGACATATATTTTGTCTCCAGTTTTTCATAATTTCTAGGGGAAACAGTAGAAGCAAAGTCAACAGTACTGGCTTTTGTTTACATAGTATATACAAACTGCAGGACTAAGTAGGTGTTTTTTTTTCATTTCTTTTAATGTTATCATATTAATCTTCATATAAAATCTATGACTTGAATCTTATTGCATATTTTTAGAGACATAAAGCTATTATGACTATTAATTCACATTGTAAGTCATGGTGTGATAATTAACTGATTTTATGAATTTGAGTAATATCTAGCTAAATTCTGGATGAAGGGATTTACTCAAAACAAAAGAATAGCCTTGGGTGTAACACCAATCAATAGGCTTGTTTTCTGAATGAAATAAAAGGGAAATGAAAAAGGAAGGCCTGCTTTTGTTTCTCAGAGGAACTCCAGTCTTCACCTTCCCCTTGAGCGTTGTCTCCTGGCTTCCAGTACAGATTCTTCAGTCTCCAGTGCAAACATTTTAGCCTTCCATCCCAGACCTTTTGACCTCCTGATGCGAATTTACACAGGGCACTAAAGAGAGCTCCAGATCTTTGACTAGATACTTTGGTTGTCTAGTGCAGAGACATCCCTTTGTATTCTCTGGCACCTGAGTCTACAGGCAGCTATCTTAAGCCTATCTTGTAAATCCTTTTATGTATTTGTATTTCTTGCATTAAATCTATTTCTCTTGTAAGAACTGTCTGATACACATGGATCCAGGAAAGCATGAGTTTTGTGTGTAGACTCCAGAAATGATTCAACAAGTCTTGTACACTCTCCTTACCTCCAGATTTTAGTTAAATGTAACATCTGGTTCCTTATTCTGTTTATTTGAATTCTCAGGTTTTAAACTGCAGGGCTTTCCTCCATTCCCTCTTTCAGAGAACTCCATGCAGTCACATAATTACTCACCAAGTTCTTCATAATGTTTTGAATCCAACTCTCTTTTTCCAGTTTCAGGGTTGCCACAATAGCTCAAACCTGTCTCATTTTTTATCTGTGACACAAATGCCCTCATTATTCCTCTTTGCAGAGTGCACTGCACACTGCTACATGCCTAGGCTTCCTTATTCCCAGGTGGAGTGCAGCATTGCTTTCCCATAGTTCCTCACATTTTCATTGCTTTCTGAATTAGATGTAAACACCCCAGGCTAGAGGTGGTAGGTAAAGATTAGACTATTTTGAGGATAATGTTTGCATACAGAAGAAATCTAATAAATATTTTATATTATAATAATTTTTTGCTCTTTACAATTTGATGCAATTTACTCTTTGAGCTTAGGTGTTCCAAGGCCCTTATACCCTATCCTCTATTCTAACAAGACAAACTGTCTTACATCTGCCTTTTTGCACTAAAATTTTTAATCATACTTTTTGTTTCTTAGATTGTTCTCCTTACTTTCAATGTTTATTTCTGTCTTTAAAATCTATTAATTGTAGATCCTTCTACAGACTTTCCTGATAGGAGATTTCCTGGCCCAAGCTGATAGACTTATTTCTTTCTCTAAGTCCATAATGCCTTGTTTATAACACCCAGAAGACAAATAATGTTGATAATAATTTGACATAATTATTAGAATAGTTGACTGTTATGGTTTGTGTCTAGTTGGCCCCCCAAGCCTCATGCAGTCATAGAGGCACCTGAATCTAACATTTTTGATTATCTGGTGCTGGGATTGGCTGTGTGAGTGTTGTATCCATCAAGGAGTGGGGCTGGCATACAATATAAGGGAGGGATAAATGCATGTGTTTTCTTCTTTTTCCCTATTTTCTCTTTCCATTTGCAGCCAGCATGAATGGTTGCCCCTGAGGCATACCACCCTGCCTTGGAGCCAACTAAGTATGGACCAAAACCTCCAAAAAATTACAAACTAAATAAACCTTTCCTTCCTTCATTTTGGGTGTCAGGTGTTTTATCCCAGGAATGAGAGAAAAGTAATCAAGACAGAATTTGGTACCAAGAGTGGAGTCATTGCTGTGACTGTACCTGATCATGTGGTTCAAGAGCCTTTGGGATGGCTTGTGGGAGAATTTGGAAAAGTTCAGAGATGTCACCCAAGTACACAGAGCTGGAACAGCTTAAGCTGTTATGTAGGGGAGATTCTGGTCAGAGCTCAAAATACCAGAAGGTTGATAGAAAGCCTGCCAGTAAAGATCAGGAAGCTCAGGAGGTTTCTGTTGGGAAGGACTGCATTGGTTGTTGGACTCCAATAGATATGTGTTACGGCTGGCAGAAGGTTGGTTTGCATTTTGTTCTTGTCCAGAGATTTTGCCTGAGACTAAGATTATGACAGTGGACTAATAAGCTGGCAAAAAAAAAAAATTCAAGGCAATCAAATGTTGAGGCAGTGGCTTGGCTATGAGGGGTTTGTAGCCAGATTTATGTTGCAAATCAAGAGCAACGAGCTCAATAGGATGATTCAAAATGTTGTGAATTTGACCAGAAAGCTGTGGAATACAAAAATAGAACTGAGACCTTACTGCTAAGAAGGAACAGAGAAATAAAAAAGATGGCTTAGGGGCATCTGGGAAGCAGCAGGTCTCTACCCTTTGTGGCCTCAAACTTCAAAAGTGAAAGACTTTGCTTAGAGGAGAAAGCTGCAGAGTGCCATGTTTCAGAATGGTGGGAGAGGCCACAGGAAGTTCCAAAATGATGGCAGCCTTACCAGGTCCCAGAATGGAAGCAACATAGAGAATCTGTTCCACACAACCAAGTTCAGAGTGCTCAGAGACCCAGGCACTCAACTGCTACAGGCAGGAGAGGAGAAAGCCTGTTTACTGCTCCAGCTGACAGCAGACTTCGGTATCATTCATGTGGCACTGGTTTTAGGTATATGGAGAACTTACAAGTTCTGAGATTAAAAGGCTTCCACCCCAGTTTCAGAGGGCTTGGGAGGCCAGGCAGTGTGCCCCTAAGAGGGCAGTGTGTGAAGCTGTGACTGTGCAACCCAAGGTGCAGTGGAGATGCCAGAAATTTGAAAAAACCAAGGTCATCTAAGGAAAGCTGCAAGGATGGAGCAGAGTGAGCCTAAGAGGGAAGCTGTGGGAGCTAAAACCCTTGGAAGTGCTGTGGAGGTGGAGTCATTCGGAGCTCACAACTAGATTGTTTCAGTTGCTGAGCATAGAACTCCAGGACTTAACATTTGTCTTGCTGAATTTCCTTTGATCCAGTTCTTTGTATTGCTGATTTGTACCCTTTGGAATGGTAATGTTTATTTTGTGGCATTGCATGTTGGAAATGCTTAACTTTGTTTTCATTCATATAGGGGCTTACAGCTAAGAATTTTCCTGAAATCTTGGAGGAGACTTGAGACTTTTTGGCAATTCTTGGAGGTGGACTAAATATCTTTTGCATTAAGGAGGTACATGAGTCTTTGGGGGGCCAGAGGTAGAATGTTATGGTTTGTGTCTAGGTGGCCCCCCAAGCCTCATGTATGCATGGTAGAGGCTGAATCTAACATTTGTGATTGGTTCATTATTTAGCACTAGGATTGGCAATGTGAGTGCTGCTGCTGCACAGAGGTGGAGCCAGCATGCAATATAAGGGAGGGAAGAAGGTATGTGTTTTCCTCTTTTGTCCTATTTTCTATTTACATTTGTGGCCACCATGAATCGGTGTCCCTCAGCCAAGCCACCCCACCTTCGAGCCAACTGAGTATGGACCAAAACCTCCAAAATATTGGAAGCCAAATACACCTTTTCTTCCTTCACTTTGGGTATCAGGTGTTTTATCCTAGCAGTAAGAGAAAAGTAACCAGAATTTGGAACTAGTTAATTCTGTACCTTTGTAGGGCATAATACAGTAAATTGCCCAGTACTTGCATACAGTATTTAATTTCTATTATTTTTTCTAAGTTTATTAAGAAAACATTAGGCTGCTACAGCAAAAAGACCCAAAGTGCTCTGGCTCCAATGAAGTAGAAGATAATTGCCTTGAAGGAGCTGTGGGACCCAGGAGAGGTAAGGCAGCCTGATCTTTTCATAAATGTACCCAGGAAATCAAAGTTTTGTTTTTGTTCAGTAATTTCCTGATGTTGCCCCATGTGCATGGTAGAAGCTTATTAACTTACCTGGTCATATTTCTGAATATTGACTCAACAGAGGAACAAGTGGAAAAAAAAGCAATTTTCTTGAAAAGGAATCACAGCAGAAGTTGTAGAACAGATTTCTACTAATGTGCAGGAATGAGAATTTGGCCCCATGGCCACACTGAATCAAATGGAGACTTGGACCTATGTCTTCATATGCATACAGTTGTACCCTCTGTATACTCAGGACATCTTTTCCAGTAAGAAGGCTTGAACCTAGGTCTCCTCCTATTTTTGTACTACTGAGATACAGTCCCAGGTGTTTAAAATTAGTTTTATATTTTTAGACAGGGTCTTGCTAAGTTGCACAGGCTGACTTCAAACTTGTAATATTCTTGCTTCAGTTTTCTGATTACAGGCTGTAATTAGAGACATGCACTGCCGCATCTGGCTATTCAGGATGTTTCAGTTTCTCAGCAGATGACCCAGAGAATGAAAAGTAGGGAATAATTAGCAGCCTTTGCCACCACCTCTCAAAGAGAATTTGCTATATGCTGTTTTTACCTTCACTAGTGTGTTATACAAGATCCAGATCGAATCATTCTGAATACCTGAGGGTTTTTTCGTAAGTGAGTAAATACTTATCAATACATAAAACTTTTACCTTGGTTTTTGTGTTGCTTAACTTTCATCTGCTGTGACAAAACACCAGAGAAAGCGACTTAAAGAAATAAAAGATTTATTATAGCTCTTTTTTTTGACTCATGAGTCCTCATATGGTGGGCCTGTTCCAGTGGTGAGTCATTTATTCTCTGATTGCGGGACTGAGGTTGATCCACAGCACAACAGCAGAAGGACATGGAGCAGAAGGAGCAAAACTGCAAACATCAAGGCAGCTGGGAAGTAAAAGGAAGAAAAACAGTCCACAAGTAAAGGTCCAAGGACAAAACACTCCCTTTAGAGTTAAGCTCAAGTGACCTGCTTCATCTGATTAGGCCTTGCCTTCCAAAAAGCGCAGAGATGTGAATAACTCCATGGGTAAATCTGTCCTTGGAGTTAGCATCCTCATGATCCAATCACTTCCCTGAATGCTCTCTGAACACTGATGCATTGAGCACTAAGCTCCCATCACATAAACCTTGGGCAGCATACCATATTCTAATCATAATGGCTCTTTGAATACATAGCTTTTCACATTGCTTTATCAATTGAATTATTAAGCATGCAAAATCTTTTCTTAAATACTTAGGATCGTCTTTGTAAACTTCCAAGCTAAAAAAGAGTAACATCTTTGGACATGATGGTTCAGGTTGCTCTTTGTGCATTTTCCCTGCCTTATTATGATGTGGTAGAGTGATGCCCTTGAATCTCATCAAGCTTTTACTCCTTTATTCCATGTCCCCAGTTTTCATATCCACTTTTAAGTATCACCTGCCCTCTTCCCTTAAGCATTAGGGACTGACTAATATCAATGCTGACTAATATCAATGCATTTGCTTGTAGAAACTCTTGTCTTCTTTTTTGCTATTTGTAATATTTTGTGGGCTTAAAAATCAAACAAAAACTAGGTGCCAGGCACAGTTCTGAGAATTTTACATATTTTGATTCATTCCAGCCTTACAATAGCACTATACAGTACATTATTATTTTCCGTATCTTATGAGCAATGTAACAGAAGGCTGAGTTTAAGTAACTCGCCCAAGGTCACAGAGCTAGTAAATGGCAGAGCCAAGATTCACTGCAGTCAAACTTCAGAGCTGCGCTCCTAATAATTACTCTGCACTGCCTTTAGGCTTCTTTGAATTCTGTACACACTAAGAATAAATAGATTTTGAAAAAGAGTGAGAGATACTCTTAAATAAATAGCATATTTGGTCTTCAGAATATTCTCCCTTTGTTTAATTTCATAAGGATTCAATTGTAAGTTAGACATGTTTCATATAGGTAAGGTTCTTGCCAACTTTAGTTGTTTGGACAGTTTTGTCAGAAAGCAGTGGGAAAGCTATGAAAAGTAGGTCACTTGCGAAGTAGGGGCTCTGAAGTGAAATAAAGTGTTTCTTCGATTCTATATTTGATGTCACTGTCACTGATAGTTGGTGATTCTCTTTTTCACAGTGACCAAACAGCAGCTTGCTCATGGCTCCTGCTTTGTCGTACAGACTGCTGAGCTCACATCTCTGGAGTGACAGAGGAAATGTCTTAAAAGGAAAAAATAAATAGTCTAAAGAATGTTACCAGTGTTTTCTTTACTGCTACACTATAGAAGTAGCTTCCAAATGTGACTAATTTAAAAGTGGAGGGGGAAAGGACTGTCTCTTGGTCAAGCTTGGTGGCTCAGGCCTATAAGTCCCAGCACTTTGGGAGACTGAGGCAGAATGACTACAAATTCAATCCCAGAATGGGCAATTTAGTGACTTAATTAGAGTCTATCTCAAAAAATAAAAAGAGGATAGCGTACTTATATCAGTGAGAAGGCCTGGGGCTCAATCCCTGGTACTGCAAAGCAAAATGGAAAATTGGGTCTCTGGCAGACAATTACACCATTGAAAAATGTAATATCAGAACAATATTTCTAAGTTAAAGTACAAATGTAGCATAGGGCAACTCGGAGTGAGAAGGTACTTGCTGGGAACAGTGCCCAAAACCAAGGAAAAAAAAGTAAAAAAGGTTGTGTAAATGCTGACAGCAGAGTAGATATTACCTTGTTATAACCTCTATGAGGTGGAGATTATATTGATAAGGGTCTTTGGCACTTTATTTTGATGATTAACATCAGCTTTTGGTGTGTTTCTCATTTTTCTGCCTCTAAAACAACCCAGAGCACTTTCTTTATAGCAGAGGTGACTAACAATGTTGAAAAGTAAGAATTCTCTTCACTTATATATTGCTACAAATGGTTTTATTATAAGGCAGCAGCATACTTCTGGAGGTCCACAATTTGGTTTATTACAAAAACAAGTATGATAGTAGAATTTTCTATAAAATGTTGCGCATCCAGCATTTTGTACTCCTGCACCTCCTTAGCCTGCCAAAATGAGGAGTTACACTAATTTTTTTTACATAACAACACATATAATTACTAGTTGTAAAATTTGGACTGAAGGATACAAAGGAAATAAAGTAGGCTATATAGCAATGAAATGAATATGAAACATATAGTGACGTAGTAGCAAGAAATGTTCTATTTCTACAACCTGAGACTGGCAGACATAAATACTTCTATTTCAGACTATTAGATATGGCCATGTTCCTCTACTGCTTCTCTTAACGCTGAGAGTTCAAGTGCACGTTGACACACACAGGTCCCTTGGTGAGGTATAGTGGAAATAATTGTTAATCTCCTGCTGAAGCATCCGTTAGCCAATACAGTTTTAGTTAAATTCAAGTAATATAGGCCAGTGCCGATTTTCCAGGCTGCACTAGCCTCTTTTTAGAGATTACATTGCTATTTTAAATGAAGGTAGGAAGAGATAAGCAAGGATCAAATCTGAAATTCTTGGATTTTGTTAGAATTTTAAATTGGTTTAGCTTTGTCTCTTTGAATGTGAAATAAAGGAATGTCTTGTACAGTCTTGGGCACTTGATTTTGTAAGTTTGGCTTGATCTTTCAGACAGAACTTTTGGTCATCTCACCTCATCACTTGTATTATCTGGCAAAGGAAGACCTTGGAGTTAGCTGCCACATACTTGATGATTCTGGTAAAATCAGAATATTAACCCAGATACTAGCTGTGGCTCTGGATTTTATGCTGATGAATTTTACATCATTTTCAACCTACATAACCTTAGATCTTAAATTTTATCATTTTCAGTGTATTATAAGAAAAAGAAATCCAATCATGCCAAACTTTCATAAACTTGAAGACACAAAATTCATGACAGTGAGTACATTATCTTGGTCTTATTTGCAGTTATTTATTTGTTTATATATTTATTTACAGACAGGGTCTTGCTATGTAGTTCAGGCTGGACTTGAGCTCACTGTAGAGCCAAGATGGGCCTTGAAACTATAGTGATCCTCCTGTCTTAGCTTCCTGAGTGCTGGGCTTACCATCTCTTTGTTTCATTTTCAAAAATTATGTTATATTTGATAAGATATGTACATTGTACACATTAATAGAATTTAGTGTGATATTACAACATAGGCACACAGGTATACACTGATAAAATCCAGTCTCCCTTTGCTCTCCCTGGCTTGCCTGCACCTTTCCTTACCTCTAGTAGCCACTATTTCACATGCAGGTCACTCTTCTGTTTGCTTCCATGCATGACAAAGAGCATGTGATTTCCTTCTTCTTTTTTTTTTTTTTTTGTATTTCTTAATTTCTTTCTGCACCTTACTGTTTATTTTATTTTATTTTAAAGACAATAAAACCAAACAAAATAACAGAACAAAGCCAATCAAAGCAAAACAATGAAAATGATACAGGACTTCAAAACAAGATAATAGGAAGCAACAATGGCTACCATAGACGGAGCTCGGAGAACATGGCGGACAGACAACAGCAACTACTGAAGCCTCTCTGAAAGGCTCGGCTCAGAGGCCAGGAATGATGCGGACTAAGGAGATACGAACCAGTAGAGATATGCTCTGCTGACTCAGGAACAAACTGGGCTGAGAGAATCCAACTTAGGATACAGTCCTGGCGCTAAAATAGGAACAGAAAAGACTCAGTGTAGAGGCTCGACCCCGCGCCATTGGAAGCCGCGGTTTGGATTTCCCGCCGCCCAGCGGCTGGCTGCCTCCACAGCGGCTCGGCAAGGAGAGACGCGACGAGCTCTGGGAACGGGAGTCTGCGAACGGAGTCGGAAACAGGACGGACAAGGAGGAAAACTGACTGGTGGCGAGGTGAGCGAGAAACTGACTCCCTACCACACTTTGACTCCAGCGGAGGTTTTTCTGGGCTCGGGCAGTCCTGTAAGAGCAGGGCGTGGTGGCAACTCCAGCCACACATTCCCCTCTCGGATGGGATTGGTGAAAAGTACCTGGCCTGAGTGACACTGCTGGCGGACTCCCTAGGCTGGCCTAACCCAGATCCCAGAGCCTGACGGTGGCCCGGAGGAGCGACCGACTCCCGCGTAGGCAGCCTCCTCCGCAACTCCCTGGGGCGCAGCGGTGGGCGGGAACAACTAGCCAGCGCAATTTGATCAGGCTGTGGCTGACAGGCAGGGAAGCCGGGCCTCCTATGTAAGATTGCATTTTATAAGGAACAGAAAATATGGGGAAGGGAAGCAACAAAAAAGGCTCCTCGGCCCCCAATCCTGAGAATCAGGCAATAGTGGACACCGCACCAATATACATTAAGCGCCATCTAGAGAGCCTCATAGACCAATTCAGGAATGAAGTTATCAATGACCTGAAGCTAGAAGTATGCAGAATAGTTAGAGAAATGCTAAGCACCACCCAGGAAAAAGCAGATGGTGAAATGGAAGAACAGAAAAAGAGGGGAGAATTGCTTGATGGAGAAAACAGAGAAAGCATTGAGTATGTGAAGCAGGTTCAAAGGGACTATCAAGAAATTAAGAAGTCTATCCAAGACTGGCATAACAGCTTGAAAGAAACTAAGGACAGACTATCTGAATTAGAGGGCAGACTTGAAACATGGGAGAATGAAATGAAAAACTTCTTAAAAATAACAAAGAAACACACAGCAATAATACAAAGACAAGAAGATGATAAGAGGAGCCATAACTTAAGGATTAAGAATATAAAAGAAGAAGTAGGGACACAAACAAGTGAACTACAAAAGCTACTCACAGAAATAATCCAGGAGAATTTTCCTAATTTAGCAAAAGGTAAAGATACTCAGATGTATGAGGCATACAGGACCCCAGCTACCTACAACCCTAACAGAGAAACACCCAGGCATATAATAATAAAAATTCCAGAAATTCAATACAAGAACAGAATATTAAAAGTTGTAAGAGACAAGAAACAGATTACTTACAAGGGAATACCCATCAGAATTACAGCAGATTTCTCTTCACAAACCATCAAATCACGAAGAGCATGGGGAGAAATAATTCAAGCTTTGAAAGATAATAATCTCCAGCCAAGATTGAGATATCCTGCACAACTGTCCCTGGAAATTGATGGAAAAATGAGGTGCTTCCAGGATAAAGAGGAACTGGGGGAATTTGCAACCACCAATTCAACCCTACAGAAAGTATTGCAGGATATTCTAAAAAAAGAAAAATACAAAGAACCCAGAAATAGTGGCGGGGAGGCCACAACGAATGGAGCAGAGAACAAAATGAAGAAGACAAACTGACAGCTACTGACAGAAAAAGAGCTCAACAGAAATGAGACAGAGAAGATTGGATGATAGGAACAGCTTTTTTTGGAGAAAATGACATCTTAATAGGTAATGCTGATTTAGTACCATCTTGTTTTGAAGTCTCATCTAGCTTTTGTTCTTCTGTCTCCAATGGTCTAAACAGGTTGTATCTTATTGGATTTTGTTATGTACGATAGTATAAGCAAAAACCTTTTAAAGACAAGGAGATTATACAGAGACCATTGTTCATTTTCTGTTAGTCGATTCTAAATACTCTATAATGCTGTCATTCTCTTAAATGGTTTTACATTGTTTTGATATACTTAATGCTTCAGTATATGAAGTTGTACTCAAGGACTTCAGGGAGGGAGTCAATATGGTAACTATTTTTGGGTCAGGATTATTTGGTGGTGAAACACTATTCTGCTTAAATGGTTATGTTTTGATCTGCCCTGTTTCGCTGTTATGCCCTCTTTTTTCTCAATCTCCACTCCATTATTTACTTTTTTATTTTTATCCATTTAATTAAAGGGAAAAATATAGCAGGATATAATATAGTAACCCACTTTGACTTTCTATTATCTCGATTTGAAGCCCTGTATTACTCTCACCATCTTGTTTTTGACTGAGGTTCCTCTATTCTGTTTTGCTGGATAGTATCAGGTTCGAAAGTTTAGGCATCAGCTGAGAAGATAATGAGATTCATTATAACGCCCATTCTCGTTGACTTTTACCTACTTTTGAAGACCGACAATATCTCCAATGTTTTGGTTTTGTCGGTTTTATTCTTTACGGTTTTGTTCAATTGTATTACAACTAATGATATAGGCAATTCTATTAGAAATAGCGGGAGGCATTATGGTAACCATTGTTGATCACCTTGTATTATGTTTTTATATTATCTATTATGTCCACCCTTTTGACTTGACCGATTCTGTTCTGTTATGTCACATTTGGTTTTACTCTCTTCCAAAAAAGCAATAAGAACCGTGGGAGCAATGAAACCCAAAATGTGTAATAGTCACTGTACAAAAGAGAGGAAAAGAAAGTGCTCTAAACTATATAACTGCATGTATATTTAAATGTATAAGATAGAAAATGATATCACAGAGTTTTATTGGATCATTGAACAGAACTGTTTGCAGTATCATTGTTGGAATGTCCACTCTACAAGCTTTAATTTTGTGACTTGAACAATTATTTCTAAGATGGCAATATGTAATCCATTAACTAGTGATTTCCTACTGTGCATTTTTTTCTTCTGTAAATCTGTATAACTTGTACCCCTTCACTGTTTTTTTTTCTTTCTTTTCTTTTCTCCTTAAATAAAAAAAAAAAAAACAATGGCTAGCATAATATAACTTATCGTCTTCAAAACAACTGCCCATTCCATCAGACATAATAAAATCAAACAAAACAAAACAATATAACCAAAGCAAACAAAAAAATGAAAATGATATGGGACTTCAAAGCAATATAATAAGAAATTAACAATGGCTACCATAATATGTCATCATCTTTAAAATAGCTGTTGAGACCACCAAGACATTGGCATGTAAAATTAATCAAACAATACAAGAACTAAGTTGCTTCTTTGCTTAGCTAGAAAGTTATTTTTTCAGAAATTTCAGTATGTGACTTCTAATTTCTGCTATGCCTGTGTCTTCTGAACTTGTTCTGTGTGGGCTGGAAGTCTGAGATTGTATTTACAAGGAAGCTCTTGATGTTTTCCTGTGTTCTCCAAATCAGCCCATTGCTGCATCCAAGGTGCTTCCTGCATTGGCTGCCAGGCCCTCAGTGTAGTGAACTGGACTAGATACCTGGATTCCTCTGATACAGGGTTCCTGGAGTGGTAGACAGGGATGGGGCAGTGGTTCACCAACACTCTCCCGATGGTTGCCAGATTTCAGCATGGCTTCTTCTCCAGGCCTGCACTGGGTTTGCCAGATCTCTCTAGGCCACTGTGTGTCCTATTCTCATCCTCACACTTGCCTTGGAATTCTCCAGACTTTGAATTTTATAGAAACCCCACTGTCTCCAAATTTTCATTGATTGGTGTTGAGGCCCTCAAAAGCTTAAATTTTATGCTAAGGCCCTTTCACAGTGTTTTTCCAGTGAAGAGAGTTCTCTTCTCAGAATTACAGGTCAGGGGCTAATAACCTTTCAACATCCTATTATGGCTGATAGTTCACTACCTTTGTCAATTGCTCTCCTCCTTATCACACTCTCTTTCCAGTTCTTTTCCTTTTAGCGTTTCTTTCCTCATCCATCTTCTTGTTCTTCCCTCTTTCCCTCTTTCCTACCTTTTACATCTGATGCGCACTAAATATCCTCTAGGCAGAGAGATAAGGTCGATGAATAACACAGGTCATTACTTTCTAGAAGCATCAGTCAAGGAGACCAAAATATATACAATGTGGCAGGCAGAGAAGGAGGGTTTGGGTCTAAAGTTCATTTCATGGTTGCTGAGTTGGGAGGATTGCTTCGATAGCAATGCCATTAATCAAAAATATTAGAGGAAAGGAAGGTATTAGGTAGAAATGATAAAAAAGGTTGGTTTTCAATATGCAGTTTCATGTACCTGTAAGATGACTGGGGAGAGAGAAAGTTAGGTCACAATTCATGAAAGAGATTAAAACTGGACCAGAATTTCAGGAGTTACCAGTGTAGGAAGGAAAAGCAAATAAAAAGAAAAAGGACCAAAAAGACAGTCATCTTAAATAACACACACCTTTTACACATAGATGAGAAAGAACCATGAAAAGAAAAGAAGTACAAAAGCTGAAAAGTAAAAAATTAGGTGGAGACAGGACAGTCTGTTTCCAAACTCTTCCCTTCCTTGTATGACCATGAGACAACAGACATCATGGCTGCACAGCATGGTTAGCACCTGGGTGAGGAGAGTCATAGTGAGGAGGGAGACTGACCATCATGGTTGTAGACCATTCCTTTCATCTTTTTCTTCAGTACTGGAGATTGAACACAGGGCCTTGCACATGCCAGGCAAAAGTTCTACAGTCAGCCACTCTCCAGCACAGACCCTTCTTGATCCATTTCCGATGAAGATGGAGGGCTCCTAATCACTGTCTTTCACACTTTTCTTGCCTAGTATTACTTCACTGTTCTGTCAGTTCCATTCTTCAATGACTATTTTGTGAACCATCTCAAAAAGATATATATATATATATATATATATATATATATATATATATATAACTTCTCTAAAATCCCCCTTAAATTTTTTTCTTCACAGAGTCTCACTAGTTGAAGTGGGCTAGTGTTCCCATTAACCTATCTATTCTTTTTAAAATGCATTCCTAAGTAGCACTTGCAGCACTTAGAAGCATAATGAATCAAACTCATGGTGCCCAGTGATCTCTGAATTTCTTTGTTTACATTTCTACATAGGCTGAACTTAGATCTTAGTTTATTATTATAGCTACTGGTTTCAAGTACATGATTACTGGGAATGTGAGTTTTTTCTTTGTTTCTGGCTGGTGTGTAGGGAGATAGAATCTGAGTAAATATAATTGAAAAGACAAGACAGAGACAATTATCAAAAGATTTTTCAGCTAAGAGAATTCATGCTGAAGGTTTCTATAATTCTTGTCTTTGTGGCAGTAGTAAAATGGCTTTCTAGTCCTGCAAGGGCGTGAGAAGTTAAAGAAATTCTTACAGGTGGCATAAAGTTGTTTTTCTATAAACAATAAATTTCTTTGCATCTGACACCTCACAAAAAGTTATTTTATTCTTCTATTTCCTATAAAATATGTGATTGGTTTTATGATCATTTTACATTAGTTTATGACTTGTATAAGGATTCTTGTAATAAATTTCAGTGTGTTTTTTTATAAGGAGAACAAAAAGATAAAATTATAATGAGATGGAGATAATTCTCTCTTCCTATACGTACACATTCACATATGAGTTTATATAGCACTTTGCAGCACAGGACCTAATCTGTGAATCTGAAAACCTGTTGGCAATTCTATCCTTCTGGGAAGGACGTGTACTGCTGCCCTTTCAAAAGGATGCCAAGTTTCCTGTGACCCAGATCCTTAAGTAGCCAGGGTGATGGGGCAGGAGGAGGTGGCGACTCTGAGTTGAAGCCTCCCTGCAAAGCTTTGTGTTCTCCTGTACACTCCTCTTCTACAGCAGATCCGCGTGCAGTGAGAGTGTTTTGAGATTCATCCAATAAGTTGTGTATGTCATTAGTTTATTCCTTTTTAATATTAAGTATATTCCATTATTTGGAATTGTCATAAATTGCTTTTTTATTCTCCTGTTGATGAATCCCTGTACTTTTCCAGTTTGGGGCTACCATGAGTACAATTTTTATGAATATTGTTATACAAGTCTTTTTATATATAAATATACATAGATGCCTAGAAAGATGGCATTTATACAGTTGGCTAGAGCACAAGTCATGACTTAAAAATCAGGTCTCTAGGAATATCCAGTGGCTGTCAGAATGCTTCAGAAAGGATGCAAGTAGTAATTGAGAGTGTTGGGCATGGGATAAGGAGATTTCCTATGCTACTATTGATACCAGGAGGTCTTGATGTTGTTAATTGAAAATAAAACATATGAAAAAAGGCTGTATTACAGATACTTGCCATTTTATTTGAAGTAACAACTATAACCTATGATGCTGTTTATTCACTCAACAAATATTTAATTGATGGCTTATTATATTTCAAGAAGTTTTGTAGAGAATATATAAATATAAATATATATGGATACATATATGGCTTACAGTTTTGATGGAGACATGAAATGAAGAAAATAAATAGGTAATTAACGTTTTATAAGGCAAAGAGTGTTATGAAGAAAAACATTTATAAGGAGATCATCTCATTAAGAAAGAAGAATCTGAGAAAATACTTGAAAAAATGAGGGAAGAACTGTGGAAATCTGAATTAAAAGTGTCTATCATGGGCAGAAAGACAAATCTCTGGTGGATGCTCTTCAGGAATTTTAACAAGGTAACAAACAAGACTAAAATGCAGGGAATGAAGATTAGTTGATGAGAGCAGAAATGTCACGGGGGTCCAGGTCTTGCAGAAGGCTTCTCTGGTGTTGTAAGAACTTTGGAATTTATGAGTCAGCTGTTTGTTCTTTTAGAGGTGAGACATAGCTGACTATTCCTGAAAAGGATTCCAGCTCTTTGCAGGGAATATACCAAAGGGGAGCAGGAGTGTAAGTAAGAAACTCAGTGAACTTTTTCCATAGTCAAGGTTATAGAAAATTGCAGTTAAAAAATGTATTTAAACTCTCTTAAACTCAGTTTTTTGTCCTACAAAATTGTACTAACAATAATACCTACCTTATAGGGTTATGGCTAGGCTATTTTGTTGCAAGCGTTAGGTGCAGGCAAGCAAACACATTGCCTATCTTAGTGCCTTTCTTGTGCTAATCACTCAATAAAGTTTCGGTGTTTTGATATTATTAGTGACTGAGATTTCCACTGGGGCTGAGGTTGCTACAAAACAACAGTAAAAATGCCATGACAAGGTTCATATTGACTGGCTTAAGAGTGAGATTAATTATTTAGAGTAAAATCACTACATATTGAGTTAGGATGTGTGTGTGTGTATACGTGTGTGTGGGATATAAAATGTTGGTATTTCATGCTGAAGGATCTTTGAATTATATAGTAGACCTGATTACACCTTATGTCTAAATAATTTTGTTTGGAAAGTTTGATTCTTTGAAATTTTTCATACGAGTAAGAGTGATATTTATATTTTCTTTATGATTATCCACTAAATTTTATTTAGTGGATAATTATACTTTATTATTACACTAAAGTAAAAAATAAAAGACACAGGTCATAACAATATTCTGTAATAAAAAAATTGAGCATGAGTAGAACCTTTCCTATGGCTTAAAAGTACAAGAATTTTGGGTATAGAAAAAATGGAATGGGCCAAAAAGGAAGCCACAATGGAAATAAGACGACTTGGAATTCCGCTGTTAAAAAACTACAGTGTGTTTGTGTCTTCCTGTATAACTGGTGAGTGTTTACTGAATCTATAAGTTTTAATGCATGTTTATGGTAAATAAACCTGTAATTGTGAGTTTATCTTTGGCCCTTGAAATTCTATTCCTTGAATTTTTGTCTGTACTTCATATGGAACTTTGCTTGGTTTGGTTTGATCTGGTTCATCTCTGAATTTTTGCTTATCTGCCTCCAAAAAAATATTATAACTTTTCTCAAGAACAAAAGCTCCCAAGGAAACAAATGATGAACCTGAGAAGGTATTACATTAGGCCTTCCTCCATAAGTAATGGGCTAGACAGTCTCAGGGGTGTAAGAGAAGAGTGTGAGTCAATAGAAATTAACTAAGTATTTAAAGTAGTAAATATTTTATGTGTAAGACAAATTGAATTTAAAAAGTCATCAAAACTATGGAATTAAAGCAAATAATAAGACATCATTATTTGCTATGACAGTGTAAGAAGAATATGAAGATTTCACTAAAAAATGAAATGAGTAGATAGGAAACACAATATTCATTAGACTTAACTATTCTTGAATTGTGTATAAATAATTAAGATGACCAAATCAAGAGGATCAAAATCTTAAAGCAATTATACAGGTATAAATTTAATTTCCCACAAGTAAGGCACTGTAAGATATGATTTTATTTCCCCAGAACTGAAATTAATTTCTACCTTAACTCATCCTGCCTAGTGGACAAATTTAACAATTGTCCCTTTAAGATAAACTTAGTCAATTCAAGAATTTGTCAACCCATTGAGGATTTCTCCATTTCCATTCATATATATACATACATATATATATATATATATATATATATATATATATATATATATATGGTTTGAGACTATAATATAATATAATATAATATAATATAATATAATATATACTTATTTATTCTGGGGCAATTCCTAGATACTAGAGAGGCAGGGCATCTTCTCAGCTGTCAATGCCCTTGGTGTCATCCCTTAGCCCTTTCTAGTGCTAATTCCCAGCTGTTAGTGTTGCTTCTCATGTACACCTACATTCTGACTCTTTCATTCTTTGTGTTGTTCTAATGAAGTGTATGCCATTGACTTACTGTGCAGAATGTCTTGGAACAGCATGGAAATGATGGGGTGGCCCTCCGCTGTCTTCTCCGCACACACACACTATCTTCTCTATAAGAGTCAGTCTGTTTTGCCCTTGTACCTTTGAATCTAGACTGGCCAAAGTGACTGGCTTAACCCAAAGAACAGGCAACAGTGAAGTTCCGAGACTTCCAAGACTATGTTATAGGAAGCATTAGGTTCTACTTGAACTTCTTGGAATGTTCCCTTTCAGCACCATTTCAGCTGCTGTAAAAGAAGTCCAGCTTCTCCAGGACTTACATGACCAAGAAATGAACCTGATTCTGATAATTAACTCAATTAGCCTTTGATCAGCCTATTGAAGGTACTAGGTATGTCCGTAAGACAAGCTGAGTACTGCTAACTTGTACCAGTTGCCACCATATATAGAATGAAGTGCTCAGATGAACTCTACACAAATTCCTGACCCAGGATATCATGAAAAATAATAACAATATTGCTTTAAGCTACTAAATTTTGGAATAGTTTGTTATACAGCTAAAGACAGGACCACAACCAGAGTGGAACAATTTATTAATGAATATTTCAGATTTTTATTTAGTACACAGTATGGTCAAGTTGATCATTGAATGTTGACCTCACGCTCGTTTGAGTACTGTGAGCCATTGCCAGGAAGTCATTCCTGTATGGTGCGGGGTCTGATCCAGGACTCTACTTCTGTCTTCTCCTTTTAAGTGTCACCATTCAATGATTTTCCAGAAAAACTTTCTCAAGAAACTTTCAGTAATATTTTTTTTTCCTGGAGTTAATATTCAGTCTCTCCACTTTGTATCCACAGTTCCTCTGTGTATTTTTTTACTGTTACCTATTGTGCTTCATAATATGATAGTCTCTTTTCTTTTCTTTTTTTTGGGGGGGGGGCTATAAATTTCCACCTGATGATCTTTTAGTATAAATCAAATGGAGTGGCCTTATATGTGTGACAATCAATTTTCCAATCTGATTATTGACCTATTTGTTCATTCTACTACCCAAATTATGATGAACTAATTATGCCACTGATCTTCCTTTGATATGTAACTTCCTAATTGATCTATTTATTCTCATGGTCTTTTGTTAATTTCTATGGAAATATAACATTTATACAGAAAAATGCATAAATCTTGATGCTATTACTATCAAATTTCAAAATAAAACACTCTTGTTTAAATACCTCTCAAATCAAAAGACAGAATATTTAGTAGGACCCAGAAATCATCCTTTTTCACATTTCTACTGATAACCCCAAATTAACCAGCATTTTGACTTTTTAACCATGAATTAGCTTTGACTATTTGAACTTATTATTTAAGTGGATTCTTACAGTATGCACCCTTTTATATTTTTTACATTACTCTCTGTGATATTCACCTGTGTTGTACATGTAATAATTACTTGTTCATTTAAGTTGTGTATCATCCTGCTATATGAATATGTCACACTTTACTTGTCCATCCAAGAATGAATATTTGTTTGGTATATACCTGACATGGAATGGAAGAACTGTAGAATACATGTATATTCTTCTTTGGCAGAGAGTGTCAGGTCATTTTCAGTTGTGCCAATTTTAATTTATTTATTGTTAATTTTTAGCTACCTGGTGGATGGGTAGTGATTTTTTGTTATGGTTAATACTCATTTTCCTGAAAGAGTAATGATGTTAAACACCTGTGCATGTGTTTATAACCTTTTGGTCTCCTTTCTGCAATGTGCCTGCTTAAGTATTTTTTTCTATCACAACATTGAATTGTTTGTGTATTTTTTCATTGATTTTTAGGAATTCTAAATACAGTAGAACTCATTTACTCATTAAGTACACATTGCCAGAATAGAACCTCTCTGTCATTAACAGGGAATGACAAAAGTCATGTATAGTACTAAATCCTATATTACTATGTCTTTTTACCATGCTTCTATACCCATGATAAACTTTAATTCATAAATTATTCACAATAAAAGGTTAATAATACTAATAATAAATTGAAACAGTATACTATAATAAAAATTAGTGTTATTTGGCATTTTATATTTAATATTTTTGGACCAAGGTTGACTTTAGGGATCTGCAAACAAGGAAAGCAAAAATAAAGATAAGGAGAAATATTATGTAATATGGAGTTGAATCCTTTCTTTGAATGTATGCTTGTAAATATCACATGTTATGACTTATCTTTTTACTTTTGTAGTGGTAGTTTTGACAAGCAAAAAGTTCTTAATTTTCATGAAATATCACTTATCAGTTTTTCCTTTTCTAGTAATTTCCTGCATCCTAGTAGAGAAACTTTTTGCCTGTCCTGATGTCATTGTATCAGTTTCCTACTGCTGCTAAACAAATTACGATAAGCTGGTAGGTCACTATCTCTAGCAGCTTATGAGACAGAGTCTGGGTCAGAGGTTGGAGCATGGCTTAGCTTGATGTTGGCCAAGCTGTGTTCTCATCTGGATACCACTCTGGGAAGGATTTACTTCTAAGCTCACTTAGGCTGTTAGCAGAATTAATTTCAGTGCCTGTACTGAGGGCTTTGAAGTTTTGCAGGGCGTTGACTGAGGGCTGCCCTCAGGTCATTGATGCTACTGTGGTTCTTTCAGGCTTATTATGGGGCTGATCCAACTTGCTAGTGATTTCATCAGCCCTGTAAGGACAGTCCCTTTTTTAAGAGAGATCCCGGCTCCCGCTCCTAAAAATCTTTATCTTACTCAGATTCACAGATGAAAATTCTTCTTTCCAGAATAATTATAAATCAACTTCTTTGAGATTTGTTTACTTTAAAAATTCTTTCATTTTGCCATAGTCTTTGGACAGAGTCCAGTCACAGATCGAAGCCACTCTCAGAAGGAATGAATGGGGTTACACATTATGTGAACACTTGGGGACATGAATCGTGGAGGCTGCTGCAGGGTCTGTCCCCACAGTCTGAAAGATTTGAAAAAAAAAAAAGTTGTGTAAGTTTTACTGTTTCACATTTAGTCTTGCAATATATTTGGGGTTGAGTTTTATGTGAGGTAGTCAGATTCATTTTTTCAGTGGATGCACAGATTGAGTGAATTATATATATGTTGGCTTCTTTTCCTAGATTGGTTTCTGTTAATTGGCCTGTTTATACATTCTGTGCTGAAGCTACATTTTCTCATTACTTGGAATTCTAATGTCTTGCTACCTGGGCAGTGTTAACTCTCCAAATTTATTCTTTCTTTTATATATTCCCATAGAAATTATAGAATCAGCTAGTTGATTTCTACCAAAATCTGTTGTAGGATTTTCAGTGGTATTTCATTAAATTTAGGGGTCAATCTGGAAGAAACTAACAAAGTAAAAATTGGATCTTTCTGTTCATTGTAGCATTTTCTCTCATGTATTCATCTCCTCCCCTCTCAGTTTTTAAAATTTATTTCAGTAATGTCTTGCATGTTTTTCATTAGGTTTGTTTCCCTACAAAGTTAACCAGTTGTTCTCTATGAAATTGGAGCGTTTTATCAATTTCAGCCAGTTAAGCATTTTAAAGCAGAGGTGGGACTTAGAAAAGATGTGACTTTGATAAATTTCTCACTCAGCTCCTTAAAACATAATTTCAGTAGTAAAAATTGTGCATGATTAGGAAATTAGAGACTCTAGTATTCAAATACATAGTATTTAGATATTACTGTAATATATTTGTGCCAATCTAATTATGTGTACAGAATGATTAAATGGTAAATTTTCAAACCACTACAACTAGAGAAGGTTGTTAATGTTGTTCAGAAAACATAAATATAAATACAATTGTGTCTGCGCTCAAAGGAGCGATCTGATTCCTGACCTCATGGTGTTGTCAGTCTAGTCTCAAAGAGAGTAGATCCAGGACAGAAGAAAGCTATTTCTTGACTCTGTCTCCCTGTGAGGTGTTCACTGTTTTTTTTTTTTTTTTTTTAATAAGAAGGCAGATGCAAAGGAGATCTCTAGGATATAGGTATATTCATATAAATGTGTATATACTTATACTTGTGTTAATATGCAATGAAAATTCTCCTACATATTACATTTATTTTCATTATTTTGTTTGTGTAAACTCTTTTAAAGCTAATTTGTTTGAGTAACTTTAATGAATTTATTATACTTAATTTGACTTATTTGTGAATATAGATCCTATTAATCAGTATAAACAACTTGAATTATGAGAATTTTGATAAACATTTTTTGGTGTACAATGTTTTAGTATAATTACATCTGGAAGATACAAAGTTCTGAACTCAAAGCTTTGATCTGAAACTCTTACACAATTGGAAGACAATTTCATTAATAATTTAAAACATACTGTATATTTTAGTTGTGGATAATAAAAGAGAATTTATAGGAGTAGAGAAAGTATTCCTCAAAGCCCAGATATATTTGTCTTAAATAGGATGTGAATTTCAATGCGTGGAACACATGTTAAGATATAGATAGGTCAAGATTTCCTATAAATCTATACAATTTCAGCTGCAATTTGGGACCAAAAGAACACATGGTAAAAACCTATATATATTAAATGCTTACTTAATTAGCTAAGAAATCAGGATTGTAATTTGTTATTTCTATATTTGGCATTAATTATTTTAATTTAAATACCTTCCTTGACATATTTCTAAGCATTTTGCATAACATGAGGTGTTAATAGCTGCCACAGAGAAGGGCTTTGAGCTCAAATCAGTGTAGATTCTGTGATGTGGATTCTCTGAATGCCATCTCCCTTTGTTAGAGATACACCTGTGTGTGAACATGGGGAGTGTCATAAAGTCTAGAAGTTAAGAAATGTACTCATGCATAGCATAGATTTCTTCCAAACTTTTTGGATGAAAAAGCAATTCAGTTCTTTGTGGAGCACTTATGTTCTGAAGTGTGGGTGTTCCAAAGAGGAAAAAAAATTAGGAAACAGCTGTTTTAATCCATTATTTATTACTATATTGTTTCCCCAAACTGTCTTTTTTTGTTTCTGACATTTCTAATCTAATGAAAATAGTTATATCTGTTTCTGACATTTCTTATAAACTTCTAGAACTTGGTTTCTACTTGAATAACTTGAGGAAAGAAATTTATTTTTCTCTGTAAGTTTCTTCATGCTTAGTTGAAGATATTATAGACAAGTTATATTTTGTATTTTTATGAGCACTTCAAAAAGTGTGCTGACAGGAAAATATATATTATACCAGTAAATATTATTCATAGCATAGGTAAAGGCTGTATAGTATTTTTCATGTTTACTGTTTTTAAAAGTATATAAATAACCTGCAAATATTCTCATTATTCAAAATAAATCAACTCAAATTTTAGAATAAATAAAAGCTCCCTCTCACTAGTCACTATTATCTGTATGCATTCACTTTGAAAGTGTATTTTAAATGTTTATTGTCTTTGCATTTTTCAATAGATTTAGAAATGTCTCCTTTATTCCATAACTTTAAATAAAATTATCATTTACTCTCTCTCAAACAGGGGGACTAGAAAATCTAGAAGCACAAGTAAATATGCTTGGTAAAAGGCTTATTGCTATTATATGACAGTAAATATGTTTAATGACGCTCATGATACATTCAGGGTAGTATTAGTGCTACATAGTTCAATGTGCATCAAAAGTGCATGCTGACTTGGTGGCGGATTGATGTAGTGGACCCGTCGGTCCCGTTTGTACATCAGTAATGCAATGACTTAGCCTTTGATTTTCACTGAATAAACCTGTGTTTGTAGAATAACTCAGAAAATGTAACCAGTGAAGTTCAGTTTGCCTCTCTGTCCATCCATCTCCAAACTAATGACCACTCCATGCTTTTGTAGGAAAATTTTTGAAAGTATTTATCTATTTGAGCCACCTGGAATTGAATTCTGAATGTTGTTTGAAGATGGAATCTATATTTTAATTCAAATGAATAAATGCTGCTTTAAGTACCCTTTAAATGGCAATTCATATGGGACCATGTGTATGCCTACCTTGAGATAGAAATTAAAGTTTATCGAGTCTCTCACAAAGAGATGAAAGTTGAATATGTGAGAGAAAGTGGATGACACTTGGAGGAAGAGAAGGTATGGTGCATTGAACTTTAGGACGTGTCCACCCTTAGAGGAAGGGAACAAGTAAAAAAAGAATTGTTGAAGAAGTGGGTAGAAGAATTCAAAGCGGTGTTGGTATAGGGGAATGAAACTCCCAACCTGCTGTATGTCCGTATGAGTTTGTGTTCTCTAAAACTGAAAAATGAATTTTAGAAACAATGGAGGTTAAGAGCAGAATATATTCATTGAGAGAAAAAAAGCTTCTGCCAGAAGAATGTCCTGAATGGGTTGCCAAAGACTCTGTCTTTTCAAGGGATATTTATAGAGTAAAACCGCAAAGTGAGGCAGGTCTAAGATGGGGAAAACACTAGAACTCCCTAGCTGGGCATGAGGTGGGACAAAACCATGGTCCACCAATAAGATTAATTGCACACATACAATTGATTAAATAGGGGACAAATGGGGAAGTGAGTCATGTAGCAAGCAAGCTTGCTTAAAGAGCAGTGACTCTTCCTGTAGGGGATGGAGATGGTAACTCCTCGCTTCCTCACGGTGATAGAGACCTAGTTAGAATATCAGTTCCTGATGCTTATCCTTAGGAAGTCTGTGGGTGAATTTGATTCATCTTTTGTCTGGAGGCCTGGCCCATGGCAGTGGTGTCTGTCTCCCCACAGTTACAAGGTATCTGGCCTTCTGCAGTGGCTTCTTTGAGGGGCCAGCCCTGCCTGACAACTGTTCTAATTCAGTTACCTACAACAGTGTCATGGCAATTATGGATTATGGAAGCCTCAAGATGAGGGGAAGGTGATAATAGCCAGTGGAAAAGCAGAATATATATTGTGAGAGTTAATATTTGATAAATCAATTATAAAGCTTATTGAATTCTACGGTGTAATTGTGGTATAACTGGCTTTTTACTATTTTGGATTATTTATAATTAATTCTCTTGTTTTCATTCATAGGCATAAATTATTATGACTTAAACGTACATGTGGCTTGTGCCTGGATAGTAAAATGAAATGTTCTAAACAATATATTTTAAAATGTCATTGTATAGGAGGCTGAAGCAGGAGGATCACCATGAGTTTGAGGACCTCCAGGGCTACATAAACAAGACTCTATCTTAAAAAAATCATTGTATGCCATTTCATTTGTATACTGCATGCAAAGAAAAGAATTTTTTTCAGTGAAAACCCAGTGAATATAAATGAGTAATGTATATAAGGGAGTTTGTAACAGAAACAAATTAGAAACATAAAAGATGTGATTTGTGTGTAGAACATGTGGCTATTTCTCATCTGATTGGTTGAAATATGAGCTAAGAGGCTTGGTATAACCGTCCTGCTCAGCACCATGGAGATGCTATTTGAGACATCTGAAGCTTGCTAGTTCTATAACTTTGTAGCCTAGTCATTTTTAATGCCTGTTCATGGCTCACTTTTTCCTGCTTCCTTCTTCAGAAAGAGGTTGAAAGACATAGTGAATTTGTGAATTTGTCTCGGTTTTATTTGGACGTACTGTTTGATCAGCATGTAGCCATGCCACAGTGCTGATTATCACCATGTAAATACATAGCAGCCCAGCGCCATTCTAGCCTTTACCAGCTGCCCTGGAAAGCAGCCAGTGTGCAAATGGTGAAGCTGTGAGGGCAGAGCACACTGACTAAGGATGGCTGGCAGCAGGACCCTGCAGTGGCTGCTCCATGACAGGATGTCCAAGAACCCTCCACAGAGGCATTCGCGTGGAGTCCATCCGGAGCTGTGGTTGTGACACCCGCCGAGGAGGCTGCTGTCAGTTGGTGATGAATGGGGTTGCTCTCAGTGGGCAGACATAGCACACAGCAGTATGACAGGGGTGTCTCATTTTGATTCAAGGTATTGAGCAGTCTGTGAGGCTGGGAAAATTGGCCACAGTGACAGGCTCTGCATTTGTACCTGCAGTAAGAAGGCTGGGCTTGACCAGCCAAGTTTTGTCTGTAGCAATCTGCAAGATTCTCTTTTAAAGCTATGTCCATAGATATGGAAAATAACATTGCCAGCATCATTAAAATCATATATGAAAGAAGCTGATGCATATCCATAAATCATACTAATGAACGCCAGCTAATGGCGATGTGCTGGGTGCTGTGTTCCATAAAAGTCTTCCAGTCATTCTCTATCTGCTTAGCCTGATTTATGTTCTTCATAGCTTCATCTTTAACACAATTTTATGACATAAGTTCATTTCCTTCCAATGGAGGTTATGGGGCGTGGGGCCTTTGAATGCTCTTGTGCCTTGCTGTGTCCCCCTTGTCAACAATAATGGCTGAACATAGTAAACACGTATTTGTTGAAAACAATGTGAAAACTCAGTCTTGTGTTTTTCTGATGATTTGCCAAAGCATTAGAGAGGCTCAAGACATCAATTTAGGATAAGGAACTTGCTTATTTAATGAACAGCCATTTTTTTCAAAGAGGTTCCTAAATAGCTGAATTTTATAGTATTCAAAATGCATAATGCTATATTATAAACTGCCACATTTCTGATGTACTTAACAGTTAACTAATTAAAGATTTGACCAGTCAACTAATTGTTTTGCATGTTTGCTACCTAGTTAGGCCTAACAGGATTTAACTAGATTTTACTCCTCTCCTTTCCTGTTCTTCCTATCTTCCTCTGGAGAAGACACAAAAGCTTACCTCAAACTCACTGTAATCTGTTGATAGTAGGAATATACTTTCTTTCATAAATTGTGTATGTCTGCATGCAAAAAGAGAGTAGTAAAATATCTTTCTTAGGTAGAGAAGACAAAATATTTGTAATCATGTTCAGTGCAAGTGATTGGGGCTCTGAGCTTCGAGTGGTTTCAGCAGAGACAGGCTAAATTGACAGGGAAAACAAGGCTATGATTGTACCTAAATCAGCCTGGGCATCAGTATTGTTTGGGGACATTAACAAACAGACAAAATGAAAGCAGGTTTAAAGCTCTTGGATTAGTTAGGGTTCTCCAGTAGAGCAGAAGCAATAGAATGTATGTAGATATATGGAAAGATATTTATTAAGATGAATTAACTCACTAGATTATGAAAGCCAAAATGCCCCCAGATATGTTGCCTATAAGTTAGACAACCAGGAAGCCCAGCCCAAGAAAAACCAGGAATGCCCTTTCCAAGGACAGGAACAGGGTATGTCCATTAAAACATAGAGAGGAAATTCACCATTCCTCTATTTTTTGTTTTATGCAGGTCCTCAACTGATTGGATGGTGCCCAAGCATATTGCTAATGGTGGATCTTCTCCACTGAGTTCACTAATTCAAATGCTAATCTGTTCTAGAAATACTCTCACAGAAACACACAGAAATACTGCTTTGCCAACTATGTGAACATCGATTAGCCCATTCAAGTTGACATGTAAAATTAACCATCACAGCCCCAGGTCTGTGTCTGATTCAGTAATTCTGTAGAGAAGGCAATGGACTCTATTTTGTAAACAAAACCAAACAACTCTCAATTGATCCTAAAGCACATGAGCTTTTGAGAGTCACAAAGACTGAGAGAGATTCAAATTTCAAATAAAAGTTGGACCTGGACTAAACATTGTTAGCTATCACCCAAGAGTACTTGAAACTGTTTGTCCAAGGCTTTTCACATTAAGGATTCTAATTCAATTAAGCTGAGATGGAACTCAATAATCCTCTTTTATAAATTTTTAATTTTTAGATAGTTTTAGCAATGTTCCTGTTTATTCCAGGCACATACAGAATGCATTAATTTAGAAGAAACGGGGGTCTGATCCAGTCCTCAGACTTCATGATTATTTTGATAATTCTCTGCCTTACCTGTTTATAATCTAGACTTGAAATTCTTCTTCCTTCCTTTCTTTCTTTCTTTCTTTCTTTCTTTCTTTCTTTCTTTCTTTCTTTCTTTCTTTCTTTCTATTTCTGTTGTTTTCCTTCTCCATTCAGTCAGCATTAGGAGTCACACAACTAAATTAATAGACAGCAGTTTACAAGTTGATAGTTCATGCCTTTCTTAAAAACATACAAATAAAGAGACCTCATTTCGTGCAAACGTCACCATGGAATGTCATGCCCCATGGATCATAGGCCTAGTAATGTCTTTTATTTGTGTTTGAACATGCTACATAGTCCTGCAATCTGGGTGTTCAAAGGTTAAACTGAACAGCTAGAAAAATGATGACAGTAACAAAGTTTAAATAACAAAAAAGCTGGTGCATGAAAACCAATCTTCCAAGTCTATAGAACTACAAGCGCCAATTCCTCATTATGTTTTAACTACATCATGATTGTACCGCTTGAACTATAGAGCAGTGTTTCCCAACATTTGTTTTGCATTTTCTTTTTTACTTATTTCTTTTTTAAACTTATATTTCAAGTGAATTAAATAGGGAATTTTAATTAAGAAAGCAGCTTTGGGAGCCCTATTTGCTTCTCAGATGCTGTATTCTATGGTCCAGTGAGTACTTTAATGAGTTGTAACCGGGCAAGATGTTTCTAGTTTCCTTACATCCTTACCTCCATCAGCATATATTCCTGCCAGACTTTTAAAATGGATTCTATTTTCCAAAAAAGAGCTTCGTGAATTTACTTTTATTCTTCTTTATAAATGTGCCTAATTTAAGGCATAAGCTATTCTTAACCCTAAATAAGATTGAACAATTTTTTCCCTAGCTGTTTTACATAGATATTCACCCTGCAGAAATCTTGGAAGGCTTTTATCTTAATTTTAGGTCTCTAGATACTGCATACAGTAATTACAGAAAGATAGACTTTTGGAATGTGGAAGGTACCTTCTACTATTATTCAGGTGTTTCGAGGTGCAGTAACCTGATCAGATAGGAACGTCATCTTTGTGATGTCCTGGAGACAAACAGAAGGAGGAGGAGACTGTACTCCACTATAAGAGTGAGAAACTCCATGGCACTCCTAGCCGTAAACTAGCCAGTGATTTTAGCTTAACATTGTTCAAGGCAGATCCTCAACATTTATCTTACTCTAGATATCCATCATCCAGCACCTAAAGATGAGATTTCCTGAGGTTTTTCTTCCATACTCATGAAACAAACATGCCTACCATCTTGTTTTGGTGATGGAGTGATGATCTACCTCATAGAGGGCACAAGGCACTCTAAGGGGACGAACCAACTTAACCTCTCAAATGAAGTGAGGCAGATGAGTCTCCAAAATAGATGAAGAATTCACCACAATAATTTTAAGACTGAGGAAGACTGGGAGGAAGGGCTAGCTGTGCCCATGAACCCACTGGCTTTGTTGGCAGAGGATGCCATTCTTCACATTCTGGTCCCCAACCAAACGCCAGATGAAAGTGAATGAAGAACACCCTCAAAGAAAATAGATGTCTCCCTTTGCTTGGGAGTTAGAGACATCTGCCTGCTCCTATCCATAGGCACATTTCTTGAAATGCCAGGAAAAAAATTCCACACTCTTTAGCCTGCTTTCTCTGTGAGTTACCATCTTCTGGAGTACTTGCAAATGCACTAGGTTCTAATACTCCAGAAAAAGGTGAATGGAGAAGGACAGGCATATATACCAGGAATTGCAAAATTCATACTGAGAAGATGAACCATAGACTTGATGGAAAATATGGTCCTTCCTTATCCTGGAACTGGGAAGACTGGGCATGTATTGCATGTCTGGGCCCAGCAGCTGCTCCTGTCATGAGGAGACATGAGGAAGAGTTTCCTGAGGAAGATCATGGGCAGCAGTGCTGGCATCATGAGACCCCCTTCTAAACATATGTTAAATTGCTGCAAGATAAAAGAGGAATTCCTGAAACCAGTCATTGTATGCATATTAAATAGGAATGTAGCATCTTCAGTGCCTGCCAGCTGGTGAAGAATACACATTCTACTTCCACATGAAGAGACAGGAGTTCACACCATATCAATTAACTTGTCAGACACGTAGCATCAAAAGTAGTGTGCCACACTTTATTCCCAATAGTCGCTAGCATAAACTGAGCATCTGTTATGGGCTAGGGACTGTTCTAATGGCTTCATGTGCAATTGTCTTACTTAATTTTCATAACAGTGTCACCAAAGTAGATGTTTTTATTATCATCACCCTACATGTATACTGTCTTGCCCAGGGAAGTGAGTAAATCCATAAGTGAATCAGAACGTGAACCCAAGGAGGCTGACTCCAGCACGGTGCCCTCAGTCATTATATACTTCTCTAATGTGGCAGGATAAGCTTCCTTCAAAGACATAGGTGACAAACTCACTTTGGGCTCGAGTGTTAGTTAAAGTATCCCACTCAACAACAGACTTCCTCCTTCACATGGTGACACCTTTTTTCACACACTTAGATAAGTCTCCAATGTGCACCAGTCACCTGTACAATTACTGCAGGCACAGTCCAGGCCATCGCCCGCATGAACATTGCACATGCAATCCCACACCATGCCCGTTCTTTATTTTTCAAACACTATGAAAACTATCACTCATCCTTGCGCACAGGATGCCTTTCTCACCCTAATTTTTTAGCTACTCTCATTACTTAATGTCAGTTTTCTTCTGGGAGTTCTTTATGTAGCTTTGCCACCCTTTACCAGTCCATTTCATGGACCATCTGCCCTCCTCCTCTTCCTGCTCTGAGTACGTTTCTGAGGCAGACTTCAGTCTTCCAACCGTCTTTACTGTGTGTGCTGTCTCTGGATAGTCTTCCAGGCTTCAGTGACCTCCAAGACGCTCACCAATCCCATTTTTTTTTGCTTCTCAGATCTTTCTAGAGTTCTCAGATCATTCTAGAGTTTATTAAAATTTTACTTTTAAAAAAATGCATGAGATGGGGCTTCTGTCTTTTGAAGTATTTTAACTTACTTGTTGTAATTTACATACATATATGAGAAACAAATATCATCCTGAGGTTGTTTTCAACTATTCAAAGTATTTTGATTTTAGTTGAATTTAGAATATGATAATAAACCTTGTAGTATACTTAAATCATAATTTTATCCTAGATATTTAATGTGCAATTTCATTTTTATTGGTAATAAAAATCTTAATATTGAAGTAAGGATTAAAAGCCACTTAAGGGAATACAGAAATATTAATAATATTTTAGTAACTTGTATTTAATGGAATTATTTTTTTGGAATTACCTTGTTCCCAAAATTAAAGCATAAAATGAATTTATAGATATTCAGCTTTTAAAGCACTTTTATGCATAGAAAACCTTAGCCATTTACATAGGCATAAACTTTGTTTATGAGGAAAACAGATATTTTCTCAGTAGCTATCTGAAGTGTAGTTATCAGTAGAAGATGGAAGGCTCTTTCCTTAGTCTCTAGATATAGCAGAGGATCTGTGGTCCCTTTTATGTATAAAAATGAGTTAATGTCTACCTTAGTCTATTTTATATGGCTATGGCAGAATACCTCATGCAGGTTAGTATATAAAGGAAAGAGGTTTATTTGGCTTAGAACTTGGTACTGAAGAGTCCAAACAGCATGGCGTTGCCTTCTGGCTATATTACATGATGGTAGAGAAGCAGGAAGAGAATGGTGTATAGAAGGGGTATACATAAGAGCAAGGAAGCAAGATACTGGGGAGGCACCAGGCTTGATCTTTTATAAACATTTGGTCTGGAGAAAACTGACTGATTCCCACAAGACCTGACCTTCACTTGAGAGACATCTTTTATCCTTTGGGGAGGGGAGATCCCCATGATCTAATTACCTCCTGCCAAGCCTCTTATCTGAACTGTGTCCCAGCCCCCTACTCTGTCACAATTTTTTTTTTTTTCCTTTTGTATCAGGGATTGAACTCAGGACCTTGCGCTTTCCAGGTAAGTGCTTATACTGCTACGCTAAATCCCCGGCCCGATGATGCACTTTCAACTCATGGATCTTTAGGGATATACTCACAGCATGTTCAAACCACAGCAATGCTCCTCAGAATTTCCTTTCAATAGCTAATGCCTTTGAAGCTAGGTTGTCAGATGAACAGTAACTCAAATAATTCTAGTAATTCAGGAAAAAGCTTCCATTTCCAAACAAGGTAATTAGGCTAAGTCATCCAAACATGGGCTTCCCTTTTCTTCAATGCTTTAGCCTTAAGTTTATTTTACATGGTTACCTACAGATAATCTTGACACAAAAGGAAACTGGAAAATAAGGCCCAGAACGTAAGTCACTATTCTAGCTCAGCATCACCATCTGCTAAAACTGTAAGATGACACATCCTGAAATGTTCACATTCTGATTGAGAGCATCATTATAAATTGCAACAAATAAGACAGCACCGAGCATCATGCAGATATCCAAAATAGCACTGCTCTGACTCCTCTGAATCAATGAGGCAAGTCTGTTTTAGCTCCAGGTATCCACATGATCATGGCAAAGTGGCCTTGTAAACAGATTGGTGTATGGACAGAGCCATCTGTGCTGTGCTGCACATCCGCAGGGAAGTCTTGTGAGAAGAAGGAGAAGAAGAAGAAGGAGAAGGAGAAGGAGAAGGAGAAGGAGAAGAAGGACCGTGGAACTTCAACACATCCACAAATCAGGCAGTACTTAACTGTCTCTGGATCAAAACTCACACAGCTGGATGCTTTATGGAGTCAAGTCTACAGCGAAAGATATTCACAAATGTTTACTTGGTTCAGCTCTTTGGAGCAGCTGTGAATTCAAAAGTCTCAGAGCATGCACATATATTGCCTAGAAGACCCAGACATGACAGTACTATTATGGGAATGTGATTGGTGTTTCATTCATAGAAATGTTTTCATTAGTTAACTGTGGTATACCAAGACTGAAAAGGAAAGGAAGAAAGAAACAGAAAAGAAAAAAAGAAAGAAAGAAAGAAAGAAAGAAAGAAAGAAAGAAAGAAAGAAAATTCAGTGAGAAGGCATCCTAGGAGAGTGAGATGGTACTCCATTAGAACAGGATTACAATGCCAGAAGTATAAGAGAAGAGAGATTTACCAAGTAGAGGTGTGATAAGTTTGCTATATTAAGCTGGACAACCTCGTTGTAAATTTTAGCTCTACTGCTTACTAACTCATGACCTTGGGAAAGTTATCTACCCTCTCTTTGCCTCAATTTCCTCATCTATAAAATGGTTACCAATCAAGGATGCTGTGGGATTAAATGAGGTATAATACATGCAAAGCATATGTGTGTGCATCACACAGTAAAATTGCTCAGTGAGTTTTAGCCATTATTAGTCATCATTGTGACTAATGTTCCTACATAGTCCCTGAATATATCACTGCCTCAGGGTGAATGCCAGTGATATAGCACACAAGCCACGAGGTGCAGAGACTACAAGGACCTGTGGTAGTCCTTGAAGGCATCTATATATCTGAGGAATTGCCACATTAAAACCAGATCGCCTTCCAGAGAACATGAAACTAATGGGGCCTTTAGTGCAAGGCTATACATATCCCATACACTTGGGTAGCATTTTAGGGCTTTTTTTGGGAAATGTACATACATATATGTGCACACAAGACAGCAAAATCTTACTGTAAGGCACACATTTTGTTACATATTTTATATACAAATATCACTAGCTTCTCATAACATTTCTCTGAGGTAGGTCCAGTTATTATCTTCATTTTAAATAAGGAGACTATGAGGTCAGGCTCATAGTCTCCTTATTTAAAATGAAGATAATAACTGAATATAGATAATTGGATCAAACTGAGACAGGGTCGCCGAGTTTGGACTCAGGTCTGCCTGACTTCAAAATCTATGCTCCTAACCTAACCAGTTTCTATATTCAGGAATAGAGGACAGTGCTCAAAGAACAATCCCATGGAAGGCAAGGACTCTTACATTCTAAGGAAACAACCACATTTTCTGTAGCATATAAGCTAGATATTAAAAAGCCACATTCTTTACGTCAGGGAGCTAAATATAACCGTTACAAATAAGGGTGTATAAATAATGAAGTGTGTCTGAGCTTAGTGTTTCTTCACCTCTCACCCCGTGAGTTGTAGGGAGTGGTCAACACTCCGCACTTGCCAACTATGACCCATTTGGCATCTTGTATCATAAAACATCTTTTTGGGGGTGAAATCGCTTGATGAAAGTTCATCCTACCTATACAAGTTGCTTCCGGTCTGTCAAGTTTTCTTCCCCTTCCACTGTTGAGATAGAGAGCTTGGGTATTCTGAGGTGGGGAGGCTGCCTGTTTTCCCTGCTGAGTGCTCCTGGTTAGGGTGAGTAGGAGGCTTCCTCTCATGTGATCAAGGTCAATGATCCCTGCTTGCTGACAGAGCCCCCTCATTTGTTCTCTTGATGATGTTCACCCAGTGAAGCACCGCTGGAGATGCTACTTATCCTCTGGGCATTTTGCCCAGGGCATCTGCTCCAGAGTCACTTTATTCTTGGAAGTGGGCCCCCTACCCCCACCACATAGCAAGTGTGCTACTTAGCATCCTTAATGATGTTTCAGCTCTCTTGGGGCATGGAAGTTTCTGCATCTTCTCTCCGGCACAAGGACTATGGTGGCTCTGCAGACACCTCCCTCAGCTCTTCCGACACTTTTGCTATGGATCCTTGTTAGAAGCTGCACCCTCTCTCACCCCAGGACTTTTAGGGGTGGATGTCACTCCAATTATATGGGAGGGAGCAGGAAGTCTCCTCAAATCACATTTTCTTCCCTTTCCTTGAAAAAAGACATAGCCATTGGTGGGGGATATTTTTTCTTTGTGTATCTCTTGATTTCTTTGCTTAATACTTCGCTATGTATAGAAATAGCATCTGCATGTTTATGGTGTGCCTGTAATCCTACCATTCTGTGAGGCTGAGGCAAAAAAGAATGGGGATGTAGCTCTGGGTTCATTAGTGCATATAGAATATACATATTAGACAGTTTCACTTTGGCAGGTTTCCATAACCCATTTGCCCCAGTGCTCTTTGATTTCACATGCTTTTGCAGGGGGTGAGTTTCAGTGTATGTAATATTGAAGCAGAGGTTTTGGAAATTCAGGGATGGGCATTGGGTATGTGTGCATATATGGCTTGGGGGTGGGGAAGAAGATGCATTTGCTTAGGGAAATTTGACTTCTGAGATTATTTTCTTGCTCTGAATTTAATAAATCTGATTTAACATTCAAATGTGGACAATTACTTTTTGCTCAGTATTATAGGTCCATTCACTAAAGCAGTGAAAGCCCCTTGGTTCAATGCCTGAGAGAGCCACAGGGAATTAACACACACGGTTATATTATTTTCAAAATATCACAACCATTCTGCATATCTAGTTTAATGTTACTTTCTGAACAAGATTTCCCTTTGGTGGTCTTCACTGTGATGTTCACTTGGTTGGAACGAGAGCATTAAGTAGGAAACAATAATAATTTCTATTCTAGCCCAGGCACCGGAATTCAGAGAAGAAGGAAGCGATTCCAGGGAGAACAGAGGTGTGGTGTAGTGCTTACCTCTCATCCTTACACAACACACCTTCTTTTCATCCCAGCTGTGAATGTTCCAGGACTAATTTTTGTTAATAGAGGAGGTTATTATATCCAGAAAAGTTTAGTGGTTAGCAGTATTTTTTACTACTATTGACACCAGTGTTCTGCTTGAGAGTAATACTTGACTACGGAATGTAAAATATGCACTATTACATAGAATATGTGATGTTGTTATAAAGAAGATTTCAGACAAAGGTTTATCCATCATGTAGGCATTCTACAGGATTTTAAATCTTATTAGATTGTTAAAGATGACATTCCACTGCGTCTTGTGTTTGGCATTCGGTTAAAAGCCAAATTTTAACAAGGACTTGGAGAAAACTGTAGCCTGTAAATGTTTGTGGAAGTGTATTTTCTGATAATGAAAAGAAACTTAGAGACCTCTGTGTAAGCTGTCTGTGAAATGCTATAGCTTGTGTTTTTGTGAAGTGCGGTGATGTACTTCCTTATTCATACCCTCCTTTGCCTCATTCCTAATTGCCACCACTCCTGACAGAGAAGGGTAGGGAAAGGATATTGTTTTTCTCTTCTTACTTTGACCCAACAGAGACATACATGGCTTCCCTCAATTTACCACAATGAAATGAGAAATGACATTGAAATGAGAATTCTCTATGTGATAAGAAAGTAACTTGCTTTATAAAGTGTGGCTTTTGCATACTTAGTTTCTGAGCTTCTCAGTTTCCATGCCTCATTTTGACATCCACAACTGACTTAAAATATTAGACTATTCTCTAGCCTAACGAGAAAATGGGAGAGAATTTATTGAAGCAGCTGGTGAGGAAAGCTTCTGACATATGTAAATAAATACTAGAGTACACCCATTATTTCATCTTAGTTGTATCTTTAAAGCTAATAGATGAGAACTGGAGCAAGAAGTGACACTGATGAGAAAGAGATCCACGTGACAGGGGTAAGAGTGTGAAAGAGGGAGGCAGGAGTGATCAAACAGTGAGCAGCGATCAGAGCTGCAGTGACCGAACAAGTCTACACACCTTTCTAAAACCTTCATAAAATCGCCATGTTCATAGGTTATCTTAAATCTTATGGTCTAATAAAAGCCAATAACTTTAGATCCACAAGAACTAATATGAGCTAAGTGTAAATTCTGGGGCTTCTTATGTTTATTTTTAATGTCTCAGATTCCTTTCACTGCGGATTTTCACATTTATTTTCTTTTTTCATATCCTGCATCCACATGTGTCTGAGGATCTACATTTAAATGAGGATACTACCTCCTCTGTTTTATTTCTGTGCTTTTCTGTTGAGCCTGACAAGTAGTACAGCTTCTTTGCTGCTTAAAGGTGGTATACCTTCTCTGGTTTGCCTTTGTTCTTTGGTTGTAGCAACTTCTGTCTGCAGGCACAAGGTGATGCCTGCTTAGGTAGGTGTTGTAGCTATACTGCCTGGTTTATTTCTCATCTTTGATTTTATAGTAAACTCAAATATCTTCTTAACCTATCTAAATAACTTACACGGGAAAAGATGTCACACTCAAGTCCAGTGAGTTGATGATTGTACTGGTTTATAATGGTAACTTTCCTTCCTTCTTATTTCCTTCAATATGTATTTTTTCAGAGATTTTCCAGTGTTCCACACCTCACCAACCTGCCTTTTGGCACTAGGATAAGCCTTGTGATTTACTTTGGCCTATGCAATGTTAGCAGAAGTATTACAAACAGACTTGGATTGTATTTTTACCTTGAGACTTCCTTTCCTATGTTCTAGCAACACCATCAGAGTATGCCTCAGATAATCAGAAGGTTGAAAAATATGAAGAGCAACCCCAAAGCTGTCCTAGACCATCCATCAGTCATCTGTCAGACATACAAGTGGCCTGACTAAAGACTGACCAGTTGACTGTCCATCTGATGCGAGATATTCTAGCACTGCACACTTAAGGGTGCGTGATACTGAAGTTTTGTGGATTTTGTTGTATGGTACTGTGATAACACAGAGTTTAAAATGGGAAGTTTTTATAAAGGAGAGTGTGTAGACTTTATGTAAATCAGAGTTTAGGAGTGGCAATGGGCAGTGTTTGCTTACCTTGTCTATACCTGAAACAACAAGGAGAGAAAGTGATCACTCAAACTTAGAGAAACGAAGTATGAAAAAAAAGAGCTAAAAACTTGAATTAGGGAGGAGGCTAACCTGAGATTACGTTATGGTGAAAGAATTGGAGAATAAGTACCTTACAAATCTCTCACCACTGAACTCACTAGATCAACTGTTAGAGAAACATGGGCCATGTCTTCATGTATACTTTCTCTGGACTGTGATGGTACTTCAGGGATTGGACTAAGCAGCAGATTAGAATCAGACTCCAATAAACCAGCCCCTGGAGCTCTGAGGAATTCCATTGGCTTAGTGCACAAACTGACCACAGGACCCTCTGGAAGTCCTGGAATGCACTTCTGGCTGGATTTTCTTGTCTTTTCTCAAGATGTCAGCCAACAAAGACCCTCTGGTCTTGTAAATTGGACTAAGTGTGGCTGAATAAAGGACTAAAAATCTCGCTGTAGTGACATAAATTTCTGATGCCAAAATCTAGAATATTTGTTCTAATACATGCATAGAAATACCTTAATATGTAGCCCATCTGCTTCACTTGTAGGCATCTCACAATCAATTTTCCTATACCCACAAATACTTCTGGGCTTCTGGGCCCAAATAGTTTGGCTGTTTTTCCAGGGGCTTATTGTTTAATTGGACATATCTTATCACTGATGGTTAAGTGCCAACATCTGGTTTTTGTCCCTCTGGGACTCCTTTGTTTCCTCTGAGATCAGAAAACCAAATTTTAGTGCAGCACGTTCCATCATTATCTCTAGTTTACAGAATACAGCCAGCACAGAACCTTTCAGCATCCTAGTGTGCTTTCCATCAATATCTTGGTGGGGAAGCATTCTCTAGGCTGCTCAGGGCACAAGATTAGGTGTGGCAAGCAAACTACATGCAATGGATCCATTCCAACATTCCATTTATCATTAGGCTTCCTTCTGTAGTATTCCAGAATTTTGACCTGAATAATGTGGATCAGGACTCAGCAAACTCTTTCAACAAAGGGCTGGGCAGTAAATATTGTAGGCCAGAAGGACCATATAGTCTCTCTGTCTACTGCTCAGACCTGACAGCATAGCTCAAAAACAACCTCAGACAATACTGAAATAAATGAATTTAGTTCTCTAAAACTTTATTTACAAAAACAGATAGTGGACTGGATGGGCCAACATAGACCATAGTTTTCTCACCTCTGATGTAGATAACTTTTGGATCCTGCCTCTATTAGCCAATTTGGTAGTCTCTTAACACCACTGCCAGGTTTGTTATCTAAATCTTGGGTGAAGAGAGTTTCATTAATTAATTCATCTGGGTTAAATGTTATGCTTTGCTCTTCTTGATCTAATTGCACTTCAAATCTATCTCCATTGCATGCTTTCAGCCTTGTCTGCTCACTTTGTATCCCTTTTAGTGTGTGGACTATATCTTTTGGAGCTGGTTTGATATTGTGAAATAGTTAATGCTCTTACTCTTTGTTAGGGTCCAGGGGTACAGTTGGTTTGCCTTCTCTGGTTTGCCTTATTCTTTGGCTATGTTTAAAGAACTCTGTAGGAAGGTAGCTCTCCTGAGTCAGTCCTTGAAAGGTTTTTAAATTTTTTTTTATTTTAAAGAGATTAAGACAAAAGAAGACAGAACAAAGCAGATCAGAACAGAACAATGTAAAGCAACAAAGTATTTCACCACAAGACAGCCGTAATTAACAGTAACTGCCATAATGTCTCTTTCTTTGAAATAGTTGAGCATAATTTCATATACAATAGTATCAAACATAACAAAATAGTACAAAACCATTCAAGAGAATGAAAGCATTACAGGGCATTCAAAACCAAATAACAGAGAATGAACAATGGAGACTATATTATCTCATTTTCCATGAAAAATTTGTTTATACTATCACATAATAAAATCCAGTAAAATACAATATGAGAGAACCTAGGGAAATAGAAGAACAAAAGCATGGTAGGACTTCAGAGTAAGATGATATTAAGTCAGCACTGACTATTATAATGTCTTGTTTTATTCAAAACAGATGTTCATACTATCACAGACAATAAAATCAAACAAACCAGAATAAAATCATCCCAACTAATGAATGCAAACATTATAAGATTTCAAAGCAATGCAATGGGGAATCATGATTACCATAAACTTTCATGTACTCTTACCATTTCTTACACTAGGGAGACTCTACGATATTTGTACATATGAGTTTGGTTTATTTCACTTATGAGTATGGTCAAGCTGCTCCCATTTATTTATAAATATCTCCATGTGATCCTTCTTTATAACTGAGTAGTACTCCATAGTATAAAAATACCACATCTTTTTTATCCATTCCTCAGTTGATGGACACTTAGGTTGTTTCCGAGATCTGGCTATTACAAATTGTGCTGCTATAAACATGGGCACACATATATCACTGTGGTATGATGTTTTCAGTGCTTCTGGGAATATGTCTGAAAGTGGATTAGCTGGGTCAAATGGGACTTCCAGTGCCAGCTTTTTGAGAAATCTCCAGACTGATATCCACAGTGGTTGCACCAAGGTTTTATTCAGTATTAAGTTGGTTCGCTCCAAAGGGAATGGAAGAGTGAATGAAAGAGTCATCTTAAGGAAAAGAATTCCTTGAATTCTGCAAGGGATGTTTAGAACTTCTCTTAGAACTACATACATAATTTATAAATATCTTAATACCAAATTATTTTCTCAGATTTTGTTTCAATTTATACATCTATATATGTATACACCCATGTATACATATATGTGAATCCTCATTACTAGTCCCTAACATTTACTGTAAGACTTAACCAGTTAACTAATTAATGGGTTATTATTTACCAATCTGGTAGTTGTGAAATGTCATTTCTTAGTGGCTGTAATTTATATTTTCCTCAGAAAGGTTCTTGTTTTGCCCTCAGTCTTTGGGATGTTCTTGGTATAAAACCAGATGAGGTTTTGTTTTTTTTTTTAAATACTGGAATTGAACTCACGACCTTGGGCTTGCCAGGCAGGTGCTATGCAGCTGAGATATATCTCTGGTCCAGCTGAGCTTCTTAGAGCATCAGCTGGACTCTGGTTCAGCTCCTGGTGGAGAAGAGGCCATAAAACTAGAGGAGGCAAGCCACTAGATTTCTTACCCAGAGTCGTTACAAATTTCCCTCCGGCATGACACTGGCTTTGGGTCTGCTTGCTGCTAACCTTTTTAATTTTATTTCTCTGTATGCCAATGGATTTTCCTTTCTTAGTTGCAACCAGCAGCGAATCACAGTGGTCTATCAGGTGTCTAGTTATACATAGTACAGAAGTCTCAGCTCATCTGATCTATTTTATTTCTAGAAGCTGAAGTCCATGATATACACGTTTGTTAATGCAACACGTGAAAAGGTCACAAAACACTCCTTTCTCCCAGCCAAAACTTTCACGATCGGTTTTTGGATTTCAGCACCTTTGCTCCGAGCTCCATTTATTCATGCTAAATGCTGGAAGACGGGAGCAAATGCTGACTGGATAGGCAGAGGAAATCCACCTGTTATTTCAGCCTTGGCTATTTGCTCAGAAGACATCTTGTGTCCTCCAACCTCCAGGATGGAAGTCTCAGGCTTTACTAGTCCACCTGAATGACTTCCTCCTCGCAGTCAAAAGCAGAATTCCCTGAATCACTCAGTTCGGAAGTGCAGGAGCTAGCTGAAGGATAAGGGGCTGGGCCCTGTTTAATAGGTAAAGCAATTCAGGCTGAGGCATTCCCTGAGGCACAGGGGACTCTAGAGTGCTTTTCCATTTCTGCCTTGGCCATCTTCATAAACCATGCCCCAACTGACTCAGCCTTATATCCCACCTCTGCCCCTGTGCACTCAGAGCTTGACTGACTAAATAGCACTGGATCATTATGATGCATCTATATTAATATACATGGTGCCCTAATACGCTCATATCATGCCCTTTGCTAGGACTAGTCTCCAGTTATTCTTGGTAAATGTTGCAGTTTCCTAAAGCATCTGTTTTGTGATTATTTCCAGCTAACATGAAGCTTTTCACATATAGAATCAAGTCTTCCCAACCTGCAAGTGCAGTTCAAAGCCTGGGAATGTGACTTCTCAGTGCCACACATGGCACAAATACAAGATAAATACTTGACCAATGTTAAATGAATGAGTGAAACAGCAAATAAACAAAGAGGGGGTCATATTTTGAAATTTTGGGAGATTTTAAGGTCAGGTTGAAGCCCTTCAGAAGGGTCAGAAGAATGATTGCCCTTATAAACTGTTCAACAAACCTGCTTCTATTTAGGTGTGTGCATTTACATTTGTTTTATCTTGGATCTAGAGTGTTTCCCAAAAGCTAAAGTGTTGATGGCTTTGTCCCAAGCTTGGCACTATTGGAAAGCAGTGGAATGTTAATAGGTTTAACTTAGTGGGAGATCTTAGATCACTGGGGGCATTCCCTGGAAGGAGATAGTAGAAACCCAGCTCCTTCCTATCTGTCTCTATCTTCCACTTCTCAGCCAAGAGGGAATGGCTTTATTCTCTCACATACTCATTACCATGATGTGCTGCCTTGCCACAGGCCCAAAAGCAAAGGAATTACTCAGTTTTAGGCCCTCATACAAGAATGTCCGAGTAGGTAGGTACTGTATTGGATTCAGTCCAAGAATTTTCATCCTTAACTGATTCTGAAGTAACTGCAAGGTTGCTGCTCTGGAATGCTCTTGGAAAATACTGGTTTACAATCTTTAATACCCATTTATTCCATCCTCTGCTGCTGATGATATAGGAGGCTATCAGAACACAACACAGCCCACTGTGCTGCAAGTAAGGGACCCCAAATACACTGTCTCAACCAAAAGAGAAGTTTATTTCTTTCTCATACAACCATGCTTAAGAGTTGAGTGACAGTAAGGAAGCTGTTTCTTACTGAGTATCTTGCAACACTGTCCAAGCTATGTCAATTTCCAAGGAAATAAGAAGGTTAAAGAGAAGGCACAGAGTAGCAGTGCTGACTCAGAGAGATGACCTAGATGGCGCACATGTCACTTCTGGTCTTCATTCATCAGCCAGAATGGTCACTAATCACACCCCATTTCAAGGAGGTTGGCAGAAAGCTAATAACTGGGTGGTCCCATATCAAGCAGAAATGTGTATTTCATTACAAAAAGAAAGAAAAAGAGGATGCAAGCAAGGTTGCTGCCTCAAGTGAGATGTTTTAGGTAAATGTCACCCAGCACCTATACTGACAAATGGAAAGGATGAAACTATGACCTGGAACCCATAAATCTTGTAGGCTGAAAGGTGAATTTGTGTTTGAACTTATAAGGTGGTTGATAAATTCATTTGACTTAGAACTGTAATCTAAATATTAGATAACTTCAGATCCACTGATTGACCAGAAATGTTCTGCCGTTAGTACTGTTCTTTTATTATTGAAGGTCATTGTGACATTCATAATTAATTTCTCTTAATGGAGAAATCACCATAATTAATTCTCTTCTAGTGCACTCTTGTCCAGTTGTTTATTTTTTGTATGGTTTTCATACATTTATATTAGCCCTTTAATTAAGGGCTACATTGATGAAAGGACAAAAAGTCTAGAAGGGTAATTATATTTTGTGTGTATTTTACTGCATTCAACAAAGGTAATATTTTCAGTTCTGTAAGGAACTTTGTAATGTACTTATACAGGTCTCAGGGCCTTATATTTCTCTTTTAATCTCTTCTGTCTCCATTGGTTTTATCATGTTGTATGTTAACTGGATTTTATTATATGTGATAGTATAAACAAAAATTTTTATAGGCAAAGAGATAATATAGAAAACATTGTTCGTTTTCTGTTAGCTGGTTCTAAATACCCTGTAATATTTTCAACCACTTGAATGGTTTCATGCTGTCTTGATATGTTTGATGCTATAGTATACGAAGTTATATTCAAATATTTCAAGGAAAAAGACACTATGGTAACTACTATTAAGTCGGGTTATTTGGTGGTGAAGCACTAGGCTGTTAAAATTGTCATGCTTTGACCTGTATTGCTATGTTGTTATGTTCTCTTTTATCTCAATCTCCCCCTTATTCATTAAAAAATTATTTATTTATTTATTTATATTTTTTTAATTAAGGGGAAAAAATTAGCAGGATATATAGTAACTTTTTTGATTTCCTATTAACTTGATCTGAATCCCTGTATTACTCCCACTATCTTGTTTTGACTGATTAGACTCTGTTCCGTTCTGTTTGATAGTATCGAGTTTGAGGGTATAGGCAACTTCTTTGAAGGCAATAAGATTCACTATGATGCCCATTCTGGTTTGACTATTATCTTCTTTTGAAGTCCTGTAATGTTTCCAATGTTTAGGTTTTATTGGTCTTGTTCTGTAGTGTTTTGTTCAACTTTATTATACCTAATGATATAGGCAATTCTTTTTAAGGAAACAAGAGGCATTATGGTAACCATTGTTGATAACCTTGTACTCTGTTTTTACATCATGTGCTATGTCTATCCTTGGTTTTGACTGACAGCTTTGTTTTGTTATATTTGGTTTTTATTATCTTCCAAAAAAAAGTAATAAGAGCTATGGGAGTAATAAAACCCAAAATGTGTAAATTTTGTTGTAAAAAAAGAGAGGAAAAAAAGTGCTTTAAAGGATACAACTGCAAGTATGTTTAGGTGTGTTAAAATAGAGGACCATATTACTGAGTTTTTGTTGGATCACTGAACATAACTGTTTGCAGTCCCATTGTTTGAATGTCCACTTTGTATGCTTTAATCCTGTAACTTGAACAACTATTTCTAAGATGACAATATGTAATCTATTAACCAGTTATTTCTTACCTTTTTTTGGTAATTCTGTATTACTTGTACCCTTACACCGTTTTGTTTTTTCTTTTTTTTCTTTTAAATTAAAAAAAATACTGGGACAATGTGTTTACTCCCTCATACATACAAATATAAAGGCTATTGATGGTAATTCCTAATGATCTGATAATTTGAAATGAAGGCTATATTAAAATTATAGTGTGCATGATAATAAAAAGTGTGAGGGTGGTTTTGACATTATCACGTCTGACTGGTGTCAGAGTTGGTGCCAAAAAGAGATGATTTTTGACACTTGAAATATTATAAGAAAGATAAATTACATCTATTTGACATTATCATTTCTGAGAATGCCTACCTCTGATAATTTTAATTCCAGAGAGTAAGATAAAAGGTTAGTAATTTGGGGGAGATTGAACCACATTTTTAATCTTATTTCTCTAGGCTAAATAGAGTGAAGACTTGAGAAATTATGTGGAAAAGTCAGAAATATTTTTAGATTACCATGTGCTTAAGTACTGCCCTATTTAGTTTTCACACGCTATCTCAGGGTACCATTATTATCTCCATTTTACAGAGAAATGAAGTGAAGTAGGAGTTACATATAGCAACGCAATAGCAAACATTCACTTGGTAGAAAACCTGGGTGTGCGGCAACTTCTGTGTCCAAATCTTGGTGCTGTCTTCTATAACAAGCTGCCTCTCGTTACAATACGAAAACAATCATTATTATTTGCACATGAAGTGCTATCTATTATCTGGAAAAAACTCATTTTTTCATTTTATTTTCTAAGTATATATTTCTAAAAAGAGAGCTTGGGATTCTCAAATTCTCAGATTGGGCTTCCTGTAACTGCTCTTAAACGCATTCATGCACATGATCTGTGCTGCTGCTTTCATTGCATCTCCTGATTGGGACTTTGGGCAAAGATTCACTGAGAGCTGCGGATAACGTACAGGTGCCTGCTAGAGGGATGTTTTTCAAGCTGTAGCATCTTTATCGACTTAGCAGTATTCAACATGGAAAACCAGAGCTCACATATTTTTTTGCTGTTAAAAAAATCATTACAATTAATCAAATTTAAAAATTAAGAATAAAGCATAGAATTTCTAAATCTATTATGATTTTATCTCAGTGTGAATATCAGATTATTTTAATATTCCCTAAAATAACAGTATCTGGTACACAGATAGATAATTTGAATTTCTGGTCAAGGTTTGCATTTTTCCATTTTTTTAAAATTTTCTTTTGAAAAATCTCAGCCTACAGGGATTTGCTAAGATATTCAGTTGAATAGATCTAGATATTCAGACCAAATATTCATGTAGAGATTTTGTCAGCATTCACTTCCTGGTGTGGAAACCATTCAGGACTCCATCTTAACCAGATCACATTTAGAGGCTGGAAAATCTAGTGAAGGGTTTATTTTGGGAGGCAGAGAACAGTAGATTTCTAAATTCAGGGTGCATTTTTTATTTAACTCTGTTCTGTCTCAGAATTCATACGTGATAATTAAATGTTTTATCACATATAAAATATGCTATCAATTTGTTTCTCTCCATGTGAAGAAAATCATCAAGTGTTATAAAAAATTTCTCATGTCTAATTTATTCTCTTAAGGAAGTGTAACTGATATTTTGTTTTTAACACTATTATATAGAAGTGAAGCCTCTTATATTTGGTGACTATTTCTTTTTTATAATGTGCTTAGAATAAAGCCTTCAGAGATTCTGTGTTTTGAACATTAGTATATTTTGTTTACTTACCCCCTCCTTACCATTTCAGTTTGCTGAATAGGTTATAATCTGGTGGGCTTTCAACAGATTTTTTTCCCTCTACTACTCAAGGGAGTGTGTTTGGACGTTGTGCAGAATGTTACCTTCTCACTAATTGCAATACTTGGTTATATGTAAGAATACACTCTTATTAGTAGGGAAGGAGGAACCAGGAAAATTCTCTTTGCTCTTATTCAGGAGGACAGATGATTTAGAATCAATGTCAAGCCACTTAGTAACTATCAACAAAGCTTAATTTCTTTCTTTTTATGTTAAATAAATAAGAATGATTCTGTTTTCTTTCTGATTTTTATTCCATTTTTTTTCACTCTTCCTGAATCACCCATAGAGTCATTTTTGAATGCTAGTTATTTTACTATAAGTATTACTGTGTTGTGGGAGGCATTTAGACCCAGGGATTAGCTGTCTTTAGTATCCAATGTATAAGTAGTAGTAGAATAAAAAGATTAGCTTTGATTAAATTCTTCTTCCATTTATAATAACACCTAGCATAATTTTTAGCGGGGCATTGGTCCACTCACCTAGAAAACGCTTTTTTCCTTTGCCTTGCAACAGCTTGAATTATTCTGGCCAGTGGAGAGTGCGTGGAAGTGATCCATGCAACTTTAAGATTTATTTAGTGGGGGGAAACGCTCTTTACATTGTACTTACATCCCTTTAATCTTGAATTGCAAATATCAACAACAACATGTTCCACTTCAAGCCAGTGATGGCAATGACTTGTTAAAAATGTAGAGACCTCTTGTCAAGGATGATACGGTGAAAGAGAAATGAACTTTGCATTGAAGCCATTTTATTTTTGGTTTTCTTATTGGTTGATTCTCCAATGCATCAGAGAAAAAGAGAAAACACAGAAAGAAGAAATGAGGCCTTTATTGCGGGCTAGCAGGGACTGCCAAAGCAAGGCAAGCACCTTCTGGAAGGTTCCAGGAAAAAAACCCGTGGGCTTTATTTGGAATTGACAGGGGCTGGAGTTAAAGGGGGCGGGTGCAATGACGTATTGACAGCTGATTGGAGAATCGTTGGCGTGTTGCGGAAAGTGGGAGATTTAACTTTTTGGTTCACGAGAAGAATGCAGGGAGGTGCTGTCCAGAGCCATGTTAATTTAACCGCACATGGGGAAAACCAGTCAGTTATCACGGCAGTTTGGCTTGTTTATCCTAATAAGGCCCCATGATTTTCTGAATTGCAGATATTCTCCGAGGGATATCTGCTGGTAGCTTACTCACTAGCACCTAGAGTAAAATGCAGGTGAATTTTGACTCACTTGTAACAATCATAGCTACAAGGTGGGAGGAGGGAGGAGCAGCATGTATTAGATTATTCAAAGAAATGTACTAATAGCTACTACCATTTATTAAGTACTAACCATCAGTAGGCACTTTCAATAGTCTCTCTGTCTCTGTCTCTGCCTCTGTCTCTCTCTTTTGTTAATGCTTAGGATGACCCCAAGGCTCCATGTATATTAGGCAAGCATTTTCCCAAAAAGCCACAGGCCCAGCCCTATCTCTTTTTCCTCTCTCTCTCTCTCTCTCTCTCTCTCTCTCTCTCTCTCTCACCTTCTCTCTCTCTCACCTTCTCTCTCTCAGCTTCTAAATACATTATGATTTTGGAATTACTATTTCTGTTTTCCAGATAAAATATGTTTGTTCAGTATGTTTGAGACTACACAATTACTAAGAGATAAAATCTAAGAGTTCAAGTGTGGTGGTTTACTATGCATCAATGTGACTAAAGTAAAGAATATCTGAATAGCTGGAGAAACATCACTTCTGAGTGTCTGTAAGAGTGTTTCCAGAAGAGACTAGTACTTCTATCAGTAGACTAAATAAAAAAGATCCATCTGCACCAGTGTGTACTGGGTATCATACAGCTCTTTGAAGACTTGGAGAGAAGAAAAAGGCACAGGAAAGATGAAAAACTTTCTCATCTAGAATGGGACTTTGGTCCCTCTGATATCAGGTCTTCAGATTCAGACTGTACTATTACTGGCTTTCCTGGTTCTCCAGCTTGCATATTGCAGATTGTGGGAATTTTCAGTCTTCATAATCTTGTGAGTGAATTTCCACAATTAATTCACTCATATGTCAATAGTCTATGGACTCTTGTTTCTCTGGACAGCTATATCACACCAAAATCTCTGGTTCTTCTGATTTTGTCTTTCTAAGATCTATTTTAAAAATAAACAAAGCTATAACTTAATGGACACAAGTATGTTGTAGGTCTTTTGAATTTTTTTTCACAGAGAAGGTTTCAGGTTTTTATTTTTAGATACTGAAACCATGGTTGTGAATACATACCATAAAGAGATGGGAAGCCAGAATAGTATGTCATAAAACCACTTATTCCATTAAGATGTACCATGACTTGGTCAATATGATCTGCTGTTGAGATCACTATGATAAATGAATGTGTCCGAAGAAGTAAAACAAAAAGAAACCTTGGTTTATGTCTATGGCATCAGCTCTCACAAGATTGGATGAGGAAGGAGGCTCACAAGATTCTCTAAGCTATGCCCATTGAAGCCAAAATAAGGTGAAGGACGTAGGACAGCAGGAGAAGGAAGCCTTGGATATCAGAGAGGTAGAGGACTTTCTGACACCATTTCTATGTTTCTTTCTCAGGCACACAAGATTTACCTTGTCTTAGGTTGTGAACTAGTAACGTATGTGGAAATCGCTTTCATCTCTGGGAAATAGGAGTGCCATGTGGAGATACATCTTATTTCTCTCACCATATATCTCAAAACAGGCTTTGTAAGAGCTCAGAAACAAAAACTAACAGAAAAAAATAGAAAGTGGGTGCAAATAATCAGTCTGTACTTTTTCTGTAAACAGAGCTGATAAACAGGCACAAGTATCTCTTGGTTTAATAGGGACCCTAACTCAGCTACTAATTAAAACTACAATTGTAATTAGTTAATACATCTAATTCTGGTTTGGCCAATGTTCAACATTATAACTTATCTCTAGATATAAATATAGGTTGCAATAGATCAGCTGAAATTCACCTCTCTCTTAGTCAAGCTTTCTTTACTACAATCTGGTCACCATTATTCTTTTTTTTCTATATTTTAATGACATTTGTAAGACAGAAAAAGCAGAAAGATCAAACTAATAATAAATTGTACCATTCAAAGAGATATAGGTATTGCAGAACTTTAAAAACATTTCAGGATTTGAAAAATATGTGTTGGGGTAATCATATACATGTGTTCATAGTCACACATAAACTTGACTATTTTGTTTCTTCCACTAGAAAAAGCATCACAAGGAGACTGTTAGATTAAAGCAACTGGGGGAAGCGTGGAGAATGGCTAGTTTAGAGATGCCGGACAAACCCTAATGTGTGAGAATTCTGCACGAGGGGAGCATGGTGATATGGACTCTGAAAGACACATTGGAAAAGAAATTAAGGTTTTTTTTTGCAAAACTGAAATGAGGAAGCGGGTGGGGAGGCACTCCAGCATGGAATCATAGCTCAAGGGGCAGTATTCTTGTTCACAGAAACAGTGTAGGACGAGCGAAACTCAGGAAATCAGTGCATCCAGATTCCTTAATTTTAATTCAGTTGTACGAATGGCTTTGTGCCTAAAACTCAGCTAGAACAGCAGAGACTCCATTAGTATTTTCATGTCCTCAATCACTCATTTTAACTCATTCAGTATATATTTACTCAGTACCTTCTGTGTGTCCTGAGTTAGAGTCAGAATAATAAGGATAAACAAAGCGCCAAGAATCTGTGTTCTTGGAGTTTATATCCTGGTGAGAACTTAAAGTAAAAGTTATCTTGATTTTAAACTGGCAAGTCCCTGATACAAAATGTTTTAAATTGTTATCAGATAGTAAGAGTCTAGGAAGAGTGCTGAAGGAGAGGGCTTAACGCTGATAACTTTGATAATTCTGGACTTTAGCAACATGTGTGAATAGAAAGTCAGGATCATTCCACTACCTATTTCTTCAAAGTGATGGCTGAGAAATCACACACAGTAGCTTGCAATGAAAATCTAAAATTTCGATCTATTGTCCTGATAAAATTTTGCCTTTATGTAACTGACTGTATCAACATTCTACTTCTCCTTGTTATAGATTTAGACTAGAATGAACCACAGATTGCAAAAAATGTTGAAGATTTTACTCCATTGATAGCTGCTTAACAAAGGCTATGCTCAACCCATGTTCAGCTCCAGCATTCAAATAGTAAGTATTCTCTGTGTTTAATTCCTGCGGGTTTAGGTGTTTTGACTTAAAGATACTTTATCTTCTAGCAATCACAGAAATGTAGATTTCATGTTGTCTCATTTCCTGGAGATTCCAGAAGTTGACTTAGTTATTTCACTTTATTATTTTTAATACTAAAATACTAAGTACTGATATATGGAGTCGTACATGATAACAGTAAAATCAGAAACTTCACTAGCCAATCAAACTTCCAGTTTTTTAATGATGAGGAAAGGCGACTTTATTTCCATTTCTTTAAAAAAAAGTTTGACTGCTATTTCATCCCTTAAATAAAATGAATTTTCATAGAATTAGCCGGCATTTTTTAAGACTCTTATGCAAATTGGTAGCAGAGCATAAGCAGTTATAAAAGAAGTTGATAACTATGGAAAATATGAAAAATGAAAATGCTTTTACTTATATACATATATGTGACTGCATTTAAAGGTCAAACAGGAGCCAACAGATTTGTTGGAAGAAAATAAGGTTTCTGAAAGATGTGTAGTGAGCAGAATGAGATCAGAATGTTTGGGGGAAAATTTAAATGGAGAAAGGGCAAGAAAATATACTAGAAGCTTAGAAAACTTGAACAACAATAGATTGTCATAATAATCAGAATATGAAGGGTAAAAAAAGCAGGCAGCAAGTGAGCAAGACTGTATGTATGACAACCGGGGTTGATCCTGTTTTCCTTTAGTAGAGACAATTTAACCATCTTCCTTAAATCTATAATAATAGCTCCTTGTCACAAGTAAGTCACTTGAATTGTCATTTATGCATTTATATGCTATGCTGATGAATGACCTATGAATAATTCAAAAATATAGGCATTATTACTATTATTATTTTTATTTTGGTACCGGGGATCGAATCCATGACCTTGCACTTGCCAGCCAGGTGCTTGTGCCACTGAGCTAAATCCCGGGTCCAAATATAGGTATTATTTGTAAAAGCAAAAAAAAAAAAAAAAAAAAAAAAAAAAAAAAAAAAATCCTCTCAAAAGCTGTATTTCAGTATTTTGAAAAATGGTAATATATTTCAAGTAAAAAATCACAAACAAACCACAGCTTTGCTGACTTTAAAATACTTGGCTCATTTTTTTCAATTATAGAATCTAATTAAACAATAATTCCTGCACATTTCACTCTAAGAATGACTGTGTAGCAGATGCCAAGGTTAATTATTGACAGTTGGGTCTACAAATGAATGGGGAACCTTGTAATTAGGTTCATGTACAGAAAAAAGTGTGAACTGGCACTTTGTGCAACATGTGAAGCCATACTACAAATGTATATGGTTACAAATGTACTCTGGGGAATGGAAAGTATTGCAATCAATGTTTTTAGTTGGGCTTGTCACATGCATTGTTTCATTGGAAGTTTAGTTAGCATGTCTCAATGTTGGTTTGGGATCTAAATTTAGGTGTGAATTTTTGTTTTTAGATTAATATCCAATGTGAACAAGTGTCCATCATATAAGGCATAACATTATTATATGGAATAGGAGAAAGTCTAGATTTGGAATCATATAAACCTGATTTAGTCTCATAATGTTGGGTATATATGAGTTTATAAGTTTTATAAACTTATATGTTTATTATGACAACAGATTGCTACAGTTGATACATTGTGTTAACTTGAAAAGTTTTGAAGTTTAATTAAGAGACTCAGCAGGCAGTCAATATCCTTACTTTGTAAATATCCTTACCCTGTACAGGACGCAGAGATTTTGTGATTGCTACATCTTCCCTGGGTGGGGCAGAGTGAGGAGTGGCCTGTGTATAATATAAAGGAGGAGAAGAGGTTTGTTATTTTTTTCTTTTGCTTGTGCTGCTTTTGCTGGCCACTGCCTTGAACTGTGGCATGTTACCCTGCCTTGGAGCCAGCTGATATGGACTGAAACCTTCACTAACTGTGAGCTAAAAAACCCTTTCCTTCCTTCATTTTGGGTGTGGGTATTTTGTCCCAGCAAGAGAGAAAATTTTTTATCATTGGTACTTTATGAGCTGGATAGATTTTTGGGCAGTGGTACAACTACATTCAGACCATTTAACTTTACTGAATGAGTATTTTTTTTTTACTACTGCTGATATTAAATTCTCTCATCAGTTCAATATTTCAGAACTAGCAATATCATTTATCAGTATATAAATCACCTTCTTAATGCTGAACAAGACATTACAAACCAAAGCATTATTTTTGGAGTATCTCTGAAGAGGCCACCATTATATAATTATTTATAGTTATTTGGTTAACCACAGAATATTATTTTGAAAGGTAGGTGAGAGAATTCCTCTAAAAAACAGAACAAAACAACTCAGAACAGAACAACACAAAAATTGCCAGTTAATTAAACTATGGATTTGATGTTCTAAAATATATAACTGGAATAATTTCTGTCGCCTCTGAATTTCAACCAAGAAATGATTGTAAAACAGACAAATGAGAAATAGTTTTCTCAACAATTGAAAACATCATATATCTTTCCAAAAACATTTTACAAATATACATTTCACTGAAACTCCACAGACAACTGTGGAATGCTCTGTCCAGATAGAAAAGGGCAAAAATATTTTTATATATCCTCAGTTAATTTTGTTGTTATTATAGTTGCATTTGATTAAAAAATTTAAAAAATGATCATTGTTTAAGCAAATACTTTTGGATAAAATTCTGAAATAGACATTTTGTATAGAATTTAATTTTTTTGGCAACTCCACTTAGCTTTTTGTACCATCGTATTTAACTTACATTCCAAGATCTTTTCCTCTTTAAGAGCTCTGTTTGTTTTATTTGCATTTGAATCAACAGGAAGGGGAAAAAGTATATTTGCTTTTAAGGACATTTCCTGGAAAAAGTAAACACCATATTAACTTACATTACATTGCCAGAATTTAGTCACGTCATCATGCAGAATTGCAATTTCGGTTTGAAAATGTTATTACTTTGAACAGTCACGTGCTGAGCTAAAAATAAGGGGTTCTAAAGTAGAAGAGCAGAATAGACTGTAAAGACTAAAAACCGGATACAAAGCAGAAACCATGAAACAGGGACAGTTGATTATGTTGTTACTCAGTAGATTGAAAAAAATAAGAAAAGTAGATAAATCATTCTATTGGTCAACTTTCCTGTTTCTAGAATGAAAATCCAGTATCCACAATTTAAGGGAGGAGAGGTTTATTTGCTCACAGTGTAGGAGGTTTTACTTCATGATCTCTGGCTCCAAGGCAGAAGCACTATGGCAGAAGGTCTTGGTAGAGCAAAGATGCTCTCATGGCAGCCAGGAGCACACAGGGGAAGCACTGCAGAGAGGAAGAGGAGCCTCAGCTGTATGCCTTCACAGCCACATACAAACATGTGCTTCACTGATCTCCTAGTTGTCTCATAGCCCAAGTCAAGTTGATGATCAAGCTTTACTATCACACCAATAGCCAAGTTAACCAAAAAAGTGAGAGCACAAATATTTTAAGAAAGAGTCCCAAAAGAGTAACATAATCACAAATATACAAAATAGGAAATGATGTGAAGAGAACCGAGTGTGGTGACACACTCCCGTAATCCCAGCACTTGAGAAGCTGAGTCAAGAGGATCACACAGCAAGTTCAAGGCGAGCCTGAATTATAAGAACAAACAAGTAAATAAAGAATACCACACTACCTAGGAAGTCTCCAAAAAATGGTGTGATAGGATAAGTTTTGTAAGAGTAGTAAATAAAATATGAAGGAGTTTATTTTGCACATCTCCTTTATGAAAATGTTTTAAAATATAGTCATTTTTAAACGAAAATAGTTTTGCTGGTTGTGCTGCCTTACAGATAAAACTTGAATTTTGTATAGGAGAATTAGAGAAAGTTGTACTGGAATTAGCATACAAGTAAATGCCAAGCTCGCTGAGTTTACAGGAGAAAAAATATCAAAACATCTTAATGAATTACATGAATTATTTAAATGTATAGTAGTAGATGGAAAACTTCATGTTTCTGTTGAACAGAATACTGTAGACTGAATGGCTTATTGACATCACAGACATTTATTTCTCACAGTTCTGGAGACTGGGAAATCCAAGATCAATATGCCAGCAGATTTGGTGTCTAATGAAATCTGTGTTCTGATTCATCCTACTATAACCTCACATGACAAAAGAAACAAAGAATTTCTCTCCAACCTGTTTTATAAGGGCACTGATTCCATTCATGATGGCTCTAGTTTAATGACCTAATCATCCACTAAATACCTCACTATGGCATTACAGATTAGTATTGCAATGCATGAATTTGGGAACAACCTAAACATTCAATCTATTGCAGAATAAGTAAATGAGAAGTAAATTAGTGGTTGTCAGGAGTTGGGAGGAGGGCACTACATGGAATAAGTGGTAATTTCTTTTTGGAATGACAAGATTTTGGAATTATATATTATCTGGAAACAGTGGTAGTTATTGCAGAACTTTGTAATTAAATTAAATATCTGAACACTTTACAAAGGTGAATTCTATGCATATGAGTTATATTTTGATAAAAAGTTCTTGGGAAAGAAAGGTACAAAAACCATATCACAAACCCTTCAAATGATGTAAAGAAACAATTCATTTTAAAAGATACATCTGAAATGGGCTTTAATAATATTTTTCTCCCTGGTAAAGATAAATTAAGTGAATATCATTTTTTGAAACATATTTTGGAACTTTATACATTTTCTGGAAAAAATAGAACATTTCCAATTTATTTGAATATGATTGCGCTTCTACTTTTTTTGTGATATTCTGAAATATTGGTTTTCTTGGTCTCCTGAATTAAGGTTGTTTGCGACTGAATCACTCAATATTGATCCTTGAAACTAAGAGCAGATCTGGTACCTGGAGCAGTGCAGAATTTCAGGCCTTACTCATCACCTCTAGCCAACACTTTACATCAACACATGATTTGTAGTCATGTTTTCTGTGTGATTCAGTGCATGTGTAGTTTTATGAATTTGGGAAGAGAACATTGACTTCTCAAATACTGTTAAACATTTATCCTGTTACTTAAAGTCTACATATCATAATTATTTTTGTCTCTCCTTGAACTCTTCTGGAATAGAAAACTTAATTTTCCTCCTATTTTGTTTCTATTTTCCTATAGATTTAGTTTTATTAGTGTTGATGCCGTATATATTCTTTGGATGCACAAAATCATGACACTTTACTGTGCACTGTATTGTTTATCAGTGTAAACTGCCTGTCCTGTCTTATGTAATTCTGCATGTTCAGTTTTCACATCAAATCCTTTTTTCATGGGCTCCTCTATCCATCACCCAATTGGATTTTAACATCAAGTAATGTTTTCAGGTATGACTCAGTTTCTTTATATTGGAAACTGATTGCCTTTATAAAATTCTTTTATTTTCTGGGGAAAATGTAAAACAAAATTTCATAACAAAATAAGAATGATATAGCTTATTTTCTGGAAACTTCGGTGAACGATTCCCTATATTCTGCAATTAATGTTGCTATCAGTAATTTTGAAAACAGCTTAATTTTCTCCTTTAAAAGTGGGTTGAAGTTTTTCCTTGTATACTTTAGCAATTTGCCATTTGTAGTTTACCGTGCTGCTCTAGGATCCTGTCTGATTATGCACTTGCCTCAGTTTCCTATTTTCAGTAAAATAAAGTATTCTATCGATAGTTGCATTATAATAAAACTGGATGAAATTGATAGACACTCAGGACTTCTGGCCTCCACCATGAAATCCGCTAAACATATTCATACATGGTGACAAGAGTTAACATGCAGTTACTTGAAGTTGATTGGCAATGACCTATTTCATGTCTTAACTTCCCATACACAGCCTAATAACACCTGCCTGTCAAGTTCTATATGCAAGATGAATAGTGTTGGAATACACAGGAGCACACACACACACACACACACACACACACATGCGTGCACGCACGCACACACACGCACGCAGTAAGGACAACTCACTTTGTTGGTGGCTGGAAGTGGTAGAAGAAATTCTTTCTACTGCTGTGTCTGTGTGGTCACTTGGAATACTAATCAATTATATTGCTCCCTGTCATGGTCTTGGGAGACACAAGATAGCTGAAAAAGACTAATCCTTTCTACTAATAGCAAGGACCTAACAGGCTGTCTGGATAGAGATCACTGGCCACATCAGGCAGGAGTTCCTAGAACTTAGAGATGCAAGAACATCTCCAGTCTTCTGCTTTCCTTCAGCAAGCACACCTCTGACTGTCGTTTTGTTTCTCCCTTCCATCCTTCCACACTTGTTTCCCATAAGTGACCTCTTGCTTAGGTGTGCCTCTGCCACCACATGGTGCTATTGCATGGGGCTCCAAGAGGCTTATCTAATTTCGTCACATTTCTAGTGCCAAGCAAGGCTCCTTGGCTTACTTGCTTATAGTTTGCCACTTACTATCGGAGAGCTCCTTATGGTATCCAAGATTTGCACCAAAATATGTCCCCTTTGCCATCTGCTGTTGATTTAGTCTTAAATTTGGTAGATACTTTAAATAGCTTCTGGTTTAGGGCTGTGATATTTTTTAGTAAACAAGTCAGTTGCTTTTCTATTTTTAGTTTTTTTCTTTAGGTTTCAATGAATGGAAAGGAAAAACACTCTCATACTTCAATTTGAGATCTGTTTCCATGCCCAAGTGGACTGTATGGTGGCTGACCACCCTTTCTGTATTCTAAACAATGATCTCCTTTTCTCTCTCTCTCCCTCTGTCTTCTCTCTCTCTCTCTCTCTCTCTCTCTCTCTCTCTCTCTCTCTCTCCTTCTCTCCCTCTCTTCCTCACTCTTCCCCCTGGCATATACTCACTCCAGCCTCATAAAATAGAAATTAAATTTCATGTTTAGTGTGAGGTAAGTAGTCAATACTTATAGGTTAGCAGTGAAAACCTCTATAATTTGGTGGTGAAACAGAGTAAGAAGAAATAAATAGCACAAAAATTGCTGAGATTATTCTAAGTTAATGAGTTTTTAACTCATCAGCTGAAGTATATTTTTCCCCCTTCTAAATCTCTGTTCCAGCTGGTTAGCTTGCAACGCTGATGTTACTTAATAAGGAACAGATCCTGGAAACCTATATACACAAACTCGGCATCCTGTAAAAACTCTAACTATGATTTGTCAAGCAATTTGTAAGAGTTAATAGGTTCAATTCTATTCAACTGCTCTGCTACTCATATTTAGAAAATATATGTATAAAAAACAAATCCTAGATCACTGCTGAATAGTTTTTCATTTTAAAATGTGAGGTGAATCTTGGAAAAATAAATGCAGAAATCACAGGTTAAATTTTCAGATAGAATTTATTCCACAGAAGTCATATTGGGGCCTTGATATTTAGTGTGAGTGAAATGGAGGATAACTATAGACCATGAGTGACATAATGTGATCTAACAGGGTCACTCTGGATGCTCTATGGGGAAAAGACAGGCAATAAAATCAGGAGGAACTGAGATAGTTCAGATAAGAAATGATGCTGGTTTGGACAGGGATGGTAGCAATGAGAAGGCAAGAAGTAGTTAGTTAGCAGTAATTTGATTGTTTTTGCTTTTCCCTCAGAGTTTTACTGGTTTACTAGTACATGTTTGAAGTACATAAGAACTTTATTCACTGTGGGAAATTGGGACACACACATAACACACCTTAATTCTTTTTACTTCTCCTTCTCTTCTGGCTCTAGGCCCCTTTCCCATTTGCAAAAAAAACTATCTAGTGGTTGGCTTTCATCTTTTATTTTACTCTTTGGCTTTGGGTTTTTCATGTAAGGGAAACCATGTGATGTTTTACCTTACGTGTTTGATTGATTTCACTTAATATTGTCTCGTTACATCTAGAAATAACCCAAATTTTATTTTTCCTTATGGCAGAGTACTTCTTTATAGTGTGTAAACCCCACACTTCCTCTGTTCACCCCTCTGTTGGTGGGAATAGATATAGGCTGCTTCCAAGATTCAGCAAGCATGAGTTGTGCTGCTACAAACATGGGTATCCCATGTAACCCTGTCATACAATGTCTTTAGCTCTTTCACAAAGATGCCAGGAAGGGGAGTAGTTGGGTTGAATGGAATTTCTATTTCTGAGGAATCTTCATACTGGTTTCCATAGTGGTTGTTCTAGTTTATATTTCCACCAGCACTATAGAAGAGTTCCTTTTCCCTCTAGCCTTACTGGCATTAGTTATTATTTGATTTCTTTATGGTAACCATTCTTTCTGGAGTGAGGTGGAATCTCAACATTTTTGCATTTCTCTAATATGGGTCTTGGCCTAGCCCTAGTCTCCTTAACAAATGGATGGTGAGTGACTGGAGTAAAAGAGACCATGACTGTGATTTTGGGGGGCTTTCAGGAATTTCAGAACTCTCTCAAGAGAAAAGACAAAAAGCTCCACTGGTCAGCCCATATTTTATTTGGTTTTCAAAGGAAGGAAGGGGACACAGACATGATGGGCACTAAGCAGGATCTTGGAAAGTGAGTTCAAAGAGTTCTCCAAGCAGTAAATTTTGCCAGGTAAGATGACTGCTTGATCTGGGAGGTTGTCATCTTTAGTGCTGTGGAGTAGGGGATGTCAGCAGCCCGTGCCCATGGCTGGTCAGCTGTGGTGGTATCCTGACCTTAGAACACTATGCATCTCCTCTTTTCCAACACAGACATTCCTGTGTTCAGTAGGTTAACTCTATACAGCCTGGTACCCAACACTAATGCCAGAAACGTTGGAGACCTTTCATCTATTTATTGATTATTTATACTTCTAAGACGTGTCTATTCATTTTATTTGCCCATTTATTTTTTTGACTGGGCCATTTATTTGGGAGAGTCTAATCCTTCTGATTTCTTTATATATTGCAAATATTAGTCCTATTTCCAATGAGTAGCAAAACTTTTTCCCTATTCTGTTGATTGTGTTTTTACTGTCTTGAATGTTTCCTTTACTGTACAGATTTTAATTTTGATGTAATTTCAATTGTTGATATTTAGTGTTTCTTGCACAATGGAGAGTCTGTTCTGAAAGTTCTTGCCTGTACCTTTGTCTTCAAGAATTTTATCTATTTTATTATTTAGCAGATTGAGTATTTCTGTTTTAACGTTTAGGTCTTTGATCCATTTTGATTTTAGGGTAGCACGTGGTACAAGATTCAGGTTTAGATTCAGTCTTCTGTATGTGTGTAGCCACTTTCCTAGCACTGTTTGTGAAACAGGCTGTCTTTCCTTCAGTGGACGTTTTGGCCCCTTTGTCAGAGATCAGATGGATGAACGTGCCTGAGGTTATTTCTGCATCCTCTATTCTGTTCTAGTGATCTGCGCCTCTGATTTGTGATAGTACCAACCTATTTTTATCACTGTAGCTTTGTGGTATAACTTGAAATCCCAGAAACCCTGAAGTGTAGCTGCTCTGTGGCTCAGACTTAAACATTTAACCCCTTCCCCAAATGGCTCCTAATTAAACACTTAAATTTGGCCAGCACTGCAATTGAATTTCTTCTTCAGCTCTCTCCTGCTATGTAGGAGTTACTTTCAGGATAAAACACCATACTGATTTTGCAGTTAATAATAACCTGGGATTTTCCTGGGCTTAGTGCCGTTGGCCTGGTCTGTTGTTTCTCCCTGGAGCTGCTGATCCCCTCCAGGATTACCTTGCATTAGTAATAACAAGTCCTCTCGCCCAGTGCTGACGTTATCTTTTGAGACTGTTTCATACTTTTCTGAAGATTATCTTCAGTTTCTAGTTGCCCTGTCAAACTTTCTTTTTTTAAATTTTTTGTTCTTTTTCCTTTTTATCGGTACTGGGGATCAAACTCACGACTGCCTGCTTGCAAGGCAGGCGCTTATGTCGCTGAGCTAAATCCCTAGCCCCTGTCAAACTTTCTTGATTCTCAAACATCTACTGCAATTTTTCTTCACTAATTTGTTTTTCCAGTGTTTCAGTTCCAGGTTCTGGAGAGGTTGTATTTTGCAGCTGGTGTTTACTCCACGAATTTTGATCTTCCCAATAGTAATACACTTTTTAATTCAGGATGTTCTTGCGAGAGAGAAGAGAGGAGACACACACAACACACACACACACACACACACACACACACAGAGAGAGAGAGAGAGAGAGAGAGAGAGAGAGAGAGAGAGAGAATGCTATTTGAAGAAAAATAGAACTTGAGACTATACTGTTAATTGAAAGAAGTCAGAGAAATATCACATGGTTCTCTTGGATGAGGAAACAAAAATATAAATAAATAAAAGAATAAAATAAAACTGTGATAGTAGGAAATAAAAACCACAATCTTTTGGGAGATAAGGATATTAGAGAAGGGGCATGAAAAGATAAAAAAATCATCAAAATATTTCATATAGTTGCACCAGTTACCCAAAACAAAGATAACTGTTATGTATTGCAAACATGCATAAATAAAATAAAAAAGAATAACATTGAGCTGCTTTTTGTTCTGTCAAACCACAAGACTGTGGTCACAGTCGCCTGAGACAGGGAAGACTGTGGGATAAAGAATAAAATAACAATTGACTTTTAGATGTGACTCATTTAAAATGTTTACTAGACATACGGACAGGGTGGGACATACGGATTTAGCATTCAACAGAAAGGTTTGGACTAGAAATATAATTTGGGCAGCAATAGCATCTAGATGGCATTCAAAACCGTGGTTTTGGGTGAGAGTACAGCTAGAAAATGAATGTGGAAAGAAATAGAAAACTTCCAGAGTAAACCAACGTTCACAGTTTGGAATGTAAGAAGGAAATTCCTCAAGAGATGGAGAAAAGCAAAGAGAAAATTAGGAAATGTGGGACCTCGCCTCAAGGGCTAAGCATGATCTACTCTGGCAAATGCTGTAGGTCATGTAGGACCAGGAATGAAAGCTAAGCATCAAGGCTTAGCAACCTGGACACACTTGCAGACTTGGGAAGAGCTGTTATATTTACATGTGCATCTCTTAAGTTAACATCTCTTCTGTGAGTACACAAGCCCCGCCCAAATGGACAGTTTTTCTTTGCTAGATATTCATCCATCATGTGTAATAAGTACTTGTAAATATTTAAAAAGTAAATTCTCTAAGAATGAACAAATCTTATTGTTTATCTCAGATACAATTCTGAGCTCCTAAAGCATATCTTAAACATTCATGGAAGATTCTGTCTACAGGTTTACCTCAGTCACTCAGTCCAATTTAAAGTGGCTTCTATGGACCAAACTTTGACTTTGGTCATAGAAATCACAGAAAGAAATTGTACAAAAATCACCCTCCCAAACAAGTGTATCATAATTGTGTAGGCAAACCAATATACCAACAGTCTAAGTACTAATAAATAAACATAGTGATAGCAGTAAAAATGGCTTTGTGAAGCTACAGAAACAGCAGGTGGATGCAAAGGCGATGGGGATGTGGAAGGTAATCCATAACTTAAAACTAAATCTTCAAGTAGTGAATAGGCATCATGCAGGTGAACACATACAGGAAAGGCAGACTGCAGAACGGCGTGTGCCAGGTGTGTGGCCGAAAACAGACATAGTTTACAAATAGATGCATGTATTTCTTCCCTCATTTCTTTGGTGTGAGCCCTCTCTCCCATCTCTATGCCTCTTATCTCATCTAACTGTACTCTACTGTTTTAAAATCAAATCTGTTTTTCATCTCTTTCTCTGCTCACTCTATTCTTCTTTCTTAATTGTGGCTGCTTCTGTTCCCAGCATAAATGCTTTTGCTGATTTCCTATTTGAAGACTTACTTCTTCTACTTAACCTTGAGGTCAGTCTGATTGCCATCCACCATGTGCAGTCCTGAGTCAGACGGCCTGGACCTTAATTCTTTCTCCCTTCTTTCTCTTCACTCCAGATGGGCCTGTGAATTATGCTCTTTACCTTTCCTTCTCCACAACTTCTTTGGAAATGTTTTCTCCAGTAAAGCCCAACTGCCTGAAGTTTCCTAAATTGACCATCTAGTTTCATGTCTCCTAGCATCTCCACCTTGGTTTACTTTTCTGGGATCTTCTCCTCTTTCCTTTTTCTGGTGACTTAAATTCATCCTTACTTTGCAAGATAATTTGAATACCACCCCTTCTATAGTGTATTATCAAGACAGGTTAGGTAAGGCTACAGGACAAATTTCATTCAAATCCATATGACTTAACAAGATAAAAGTTTATTTCTTGCATTTACAGCTTTCTTTGGGTCGGAAGACAATCTGGTGATTTCATTCTTTTTTGTGGCAGTTTAATATTCCAGGATATTTTGATTTTGTAGGGACTTCACATCAACAACAGGAGCTGGTTGCCACTTGGGCAGGTAAACGTCATGACCCCAGTGCATAAGTCAGTGCTCACTAGAGAAACAGATTTAATGCAAGATATAGAAATACATAAGCACTTACAAGATTGGTTTACATTCACCACTCATAGTGTCAGGTGTGGTAGGATGCAAAAGAATTATCTGTGGGCTAGAGAAGTGAAGGATCCAGTTGAAGGCCCAGTGTAGTGTCCTGTGCAGGAGCTGCAGGGTCTGAGACAGAAACTGAAGGGCCTGGGCAGGAAGCCAAGAAATGATGTCCATTGCGAAGGTGAAGACTGGAGCTCCTCCAGAGAAACAAGAGAGATTTCTTTCTTCTTTTCCCATTTAAAGCATTCAGGCAACAAGCCTACTTGGGATGGGTCTTCTACCTTCAGTAAATCTCCTCTGTCACACCCAGAACTATGCAGATTCAATTTAGTTGGGTGTTTCTTGCTCAAACTGATATGATCAGTTAACCAGCATCTGGTGAAGAAAATTGTACATTGGTTGTCAAATTTTTTTCCTAGAAGTTACACGTGTCACTTCTGATCACATTGCACGACCATGTATCCATGCATACATTCAAAGAGGGTCTGGAAATCTTATTTCTTACCAGTAATTTATACTTTATGGGATGTGCTGATAAATTGTGCTGGTAAGACTAGCAAAGGGACCCTGATGCTATCAATTATCAACAGTAAATTATTTACTTGCCAAATGATGGTTTTCTCTCCACCTTTGTTTCCTCAGCTATAAAGTAGAGTTACTATAAGCATTCATCCTAAAGAGGTCATTGTGCTTCTTAAGACACATAGAACTGTACTTGGTACAAGTATTGGTACAAGTTATATAAAAGCTTCGTTCTCAATTTTTCCTATGAAAATTGTCGTGTACTAGCCAAAAGAGCATTGTCATCCTGCTATGTTTGCCAATGCCCAAGTTATATGATCAAATTACCTGTCATTTCCCTTCGTAAACACAGCTATTTTCGACAGCTGACCACATTGTTGTAAATTAACTGTGGGCCACCATACTGTTCTGTATGCATCATCTTCCTGGGTGACCTGATTGATACATTAACCATTGTTCCCCTCTGCAAGGGACAGATGTTATCTAAAAATTTAAATGCTGAAATTGGCTGACCAAGGATTGTGAATTCCTGTGAAACTTCTCTGTCCTCAAGCAAAGGAAAAGGTCTTCCTCATTCCTTAGCTGACCAAGGACTGTAAATTCCTGCAAAACTTCTCTGTCCTCAAGCAAAGGGAAACAAAGGTCTTCCTCATTCCTGTTCTCCCACCCATCATTTACTTTGTGATTGTTCTTTCTATAAAAGTCTGTCAAAATTTTAACCCAGTTACACAGCTTTGCAAACTCCAACTGCACTGTGTCACTGTTGCCAGCTTAAATAAAGCACTCCTTTTTCTTTTCAAAGACTTTTTGCCCCATTTTTTGGATGACATCTCAGGGTCTTATTTTTGAGGTACAACAAAAATATCTTTGAGTTGCATGCCTTATCTCTCCACCCTTCCTAATGAAATACTTTCTCCCTTATATTTTCACTCTTTTTGTATATGAAATCAATGGTTTCATTTATCTCAAAATTCGTTAATTCTTTAGATGTGTTCATGAGTTTCTTTTTTATTTTTATTAGTCCATGCTTGCAGAACATGATGCTTGCATTCCTTGTGTGCAGTTGGTACATATACACAACACATTTTCATTGCTTTTTTCTTCGCCTTTCCCTTTCCTCCCCCTCTCTCCCTCTATCTTGTGATTCCCTTCCCATTCAAGAAAGATCTGTCCTCCAGCTTGAATGTTACCTTTTTAACACTGTACTCCAGAATCTACCACGTTGCATATAGTATGTGCCCAATATATTTCATGTGCATGAAAAATAGATAAACAAATAAAAGGTCTAGTGATTTCCGAGGTCTTCATTGGGTAATAATAATGTTTAGGATTATAAATACTTCCCATTTTTCCCTAAAGTCCTATTCCTCACTGATATTCTAACTCCTCTTCCACTTGTAAATAAACTACTGAAAGGATCAGAAGCATCATTGGCCTTAATGTCTTCATGATCATGGGTATGGCTTCCCCATTCATGAACTTCCTTGTACACTAGTACATTGTGGTACAACAGCTAGCAGCCTCACTTAGGTGCTTGTTAAACATAGAATTCTGCACCCCACCCCAGACCTACTGACCTAGAGGATCCCATGTGATTAAATGCATACTAACATTTAAGAAGCAGTGTTCTACAGCATTCAAGTTACTTCCTCATGCACGTGCCTATGAACTAGGGACTAAGTAAACAAAGCTGTTCTAAAATTGTTTTTGGCTAATTTATTTTTGGTTGATGGAAGAAAAGTGATTTTAATAGTTCTAATGTTAATAGAATATGATTAGCATATGGAGAATGACAGAAACACCTTTTTGTCAAAGTATTATTATGTCAAAACAAAACCAGGTAATCTGTATAATCGAGTAAAAAGAATTGAAAAAGCATGGCTTTGCTAGGAATGATGAAGGCTAGTTAATAATATTTAGTGTTGACTCATCTATTATCATTTCATATATCACTGAACATAAGAAGTACAACCAAGAAAGGAGGTGGGAAGTTATGGACCTAACAGGTGGCTTTTGTTAGTTGGTTTATGACATGTAATGTTGATCTGATCTTTCTCTCAATACTTGATTTTAATATTGTTGAAAGACTTTGTATAGGTTCTATGAAAGACATCAGGCAGCTGGTCTTCATGCATTTTTCATAGAATCAGCTGTAATCTTTATTCTGGATAAAGACCTTAAGGATACTTTGAAAGATACTCACAGGGTGTGCTTCCTGCTGCAAGCATCTTTGTGTGAGTGACTGGCAACAGGGCTTGGTATCTGCAGTGATGCAGGGTGGAGCAGGGGCCTGTCACAACTGGTCCACATATGAGTGATGACAGTGGGAAGCCAGGAGGATCCAGTCACAGAGTGATTTGGTGCTGCTTAAAAGTTTTTATTTTAGGAATATAAAATGACAAATTCTACCTAGAAAGTCTTATTTTATGACCTTCCTTGAAGGGCCATGTAGAAGGAAGTCTCCTGTCATTCCTCATAGTAAATAATACAGTTCAGAGTAGTCAATACCAGTGCAGAGTTACATGGGAGAACTTTTTTTCTTTGCGAAAAACAGTCAGAAAATTCTCCACAACATCATGATGTCTTTAATTATAGGACCTCATCCAGGTTACTGATAGAGTTGTATATAGAAGTCATCCATTGCTTTTAATAGGAGACTCTTTTCAAGAATTATCAAGTTATCTATGATTCCAAAAATTCCTATCTTGTTTATAGTAGCTATATATATCTGGGATGCTGGTATTGTGATATTCATTTTGTTTTACTATAGATAAAATGTCTATTAAAGGTTTATTGAATAATATATTCATAAGCAGGTAATAAACAGTTGATATTAGCAGATGATAAAATGCTTTTTAAATCGTATTTTCATATCCTTCTCAACATGCTTCCTAGAAATGTGTTAGAAAAATATAAAAGATACATCTTTACCAGGATATATTGTATTTTCTTTAAATAATCACAATTGTTTGCTCATCTATTTGAGCTTGCTTTGGTAGTTATAACAAAGATTTTTGTGTTTGTCATCATTTATGACATATGAAAAATATTTATGTGCTATGAGAAAAATAAAAATTAATGCTGAAACAACTAATTGAAGATATTTCTGTTCTAATATGTCATATTCATGCATTTGCCAGAAACATTTCTACACTGTTTTGTCACTCATATGGTGCAAAGTGTATGTGATTTTATGAAATAAAATTTGTCATGTTCATATGTAGTATTTTAAATACAGTGTTTCATCCTGGTAGTTGCCAATCAAATGCAGTACCTCAAAAGCAGTTTGTTTCCTCTTCCTTGCTGTTATGTGAAAACATAACACTTGAATGACTTAAAAGATCAACAGGCACAGCATGTCATACTGATGCCTGCATATTCATATTTACTGCTGTGCTCCTTATGATAGCAAAATCTTGGCCTGTCCATAACAGATAAATGGGTAAAGAAAATGAAGTATATATAGACACTAGAGTACTTACTCAACCATAGAGAAAGGTAAATTTGAGTCATTTGTAGGAAAGATGCAACTTGAGACCATACTATTTTGTAAGATAGATCAGATAGACATGTTCAACTATCACGTGGCTTCGCTTATATGAGAAACACATAGTAAAGATCAAAATAAAATAGAGAACATAGAAAGCTGGATCTTTTGCAAATCGGAAGGCATCTAGAGATGGAAAGAGGAAGGAGAGGGGGAGGGGAAGTAAAAAAGATAACACAAAATGTACATGTACCAACTCCTCAAGGTGGGTGTATTCACTATGTATCCCAAACATGTACCAATAAAAATCAATTGTCATTGTACAGGAAATTTAAATAATTTACAAGTAAATGAAGTTTCAGAGGCACTTGGCTTAAGAACTAATCACTAGTGATAAGTGGATGAAAACAAAAGAATAATCAAAATATTTTTAAAATGAACAAAGTTGGAGGATATTTACTTTCAAATCTAAAAATTTACCAAGATGGTGTGGTACTGGCACAGGTTACACAAATAAAAAAAGTGGAACAGAGAGTCCACAAATAAATCCAAATATTTATGATCAAATAGATATTCCACAAAGGGACCAACAGAATGAAGGTGAAAAAGAACAGTCCTCTCAACAATGATACTGCGACATGGGAAAAGACCCTTGTCTCACTCTATACACAGAAATTAACACAAAGTGAATCAGACAAAGATGTAAGAGCTAAAAGTGTCTCCAGAGAAAATATAGGAGGAAATCTTTAACAATTTGAAATAGGTAAAGATTTGTTAGTTATAACAAATAAAAAGCAAATTTATAAAAGAAAAATTGATAAATCAAATCTCTTCAAATTTATAAATTTTTATGCTTCCAAAAATACCATTATGAAAGCGAAATGGCAAGTCAGTCAAAGGGAAACATGTCTGTAAATCAGGTAGTTGATAGAAGGTGTGTACACAGACCGTCTAAGCATCTCTTATATCTCCATAATAAAAAGGTGAACAACCCAAATAAAAATGGACAAGATATTTTGACAGGCATTTCACCAAAGGAGATATATGAATGGCTAAGTAGTACATGAAACATCATTATTTTTATTTCATCAATTCTTAATCATATTGAAAAGATATGCTCAACATCATTAGTCAGCAGAGAAATGGAAATTAAAACCACAATGACATTGTACTTTATATCCACTAGGATGGCTGCAATAGAAAAGACTGACAGTAAATTGTGTTGGCAAGGATGGGGCGAACTGGCAAACCACCTGCATTGTTGGTGAGAATATAAAATAACGTGGCCAACTTGAAAAACATTTTGGCAGGTTATTTAAAAGTTAAACATAAATTTACCATACATTCTAGCAAACCACACCTTCATATCTGCTCAAGATAAATGGAAAAAATATACCCACGATAAAATTGCTCTCAAATATTCATTTCATTATTGCTCATAATAGCTAAAAATGCATCATTATATTTATATAAATGTTAAGCAAAGGTAAATCTATAGAGCCACAGTGTAGATTACTGGTTGATTGGGACATGAGGCATGGGATGGAGCCAGAGATTAACAGCTAATAGACATAAAGTATATTATTTAAATAATAAAAATGTTTGGAAATCAGGTTGTAATATGGGTTGTACAACTCAATAAAATTACTAAAAGTCAAAATGGGTGAATTACATAATATATAAATCTTACCTCTGTAAATTTGTTGAAAATAAGTGAACTGTTGAAACAAGTAAAAATCTCAGTTTATGTATCATCTTGATGTGTACTTAGGTTTACGGTTACTAGGATACTCGTAATCTTAGTGCTTCTCGTCTAGATGCCTACTTTCAATCAGAAGACATACCTCTCACCAGTAGACCACCTCTTTATTTGCAGGATGTAGGGGTGGGTACAAGGCAGATTTTATTCAAGAAAGCCAGAGAAAGAGTAGAACTTCCTTAGAATGCACACTTGATTATTGTGTTCCAACTATTGTGCCTTGCAATGTCCTTCTCCCCTAATTTGTTCCCACTCCTTATTGAGATACCAGCTGAAGCCATTTGTCCTCCAGGAGCACTGACTTATCGGTTATGGACCCTGCTGACCTTTGCATTCATGAGCCAGTCCTTTGTGCACCAGCCTCCTCCTGGCCAAGTCTTCCCTCTGTTATAGTGAAGTGTGCCATTGTGTTGCATTGCTTATAGCATGGCATTTCAATATGATTAATAATTGGTGAAATAATAATAATTATGTGGAACTTTATTAAGAATATAGTCTTCTGTGTTTTATTTACAAGACTTACCAAGTGGCTTGGCAATAAGTAATTTTAGCCAAGTCTGTTAATGGCTCTGTGTACTATTGAGTAGATCGCGTATTGTTATTGACAATCAGAAATATATCACTAAAGGTGGGATTCATCAGAGTACGTATACATGTGGCTCTGGCAATCACTGTTAAGTGCCATATATTTTATTTATAAGGATATTTCTATTTAAACAAAAAGTTGTCAAAAAGTCAGTTCTTCCCAATTTGATCTGTACAATCAATGGACTTCCCATCAAAATCCCAGCAAACTATTTTGTGGACAATGACAAACTGATTCTGAAGTTTATGTGGAAAGACAAAATCTGAAAGAATCCCACACCTTTGAAGGAGAATAATGTTACAGAAATAACACTACTCAACTTCAAGACTTAATATATATCTACAGTGGCCAAGAAAATATGGTAGTATTGAAAGAATAAATAAAAATAAATCAATGGGACAGAATAGGGTTCCCATAAATAGATTCAAATAAATAGAGTTGACTGATATTTAAAAAGGAGCCAAGGAATACAATGGAGAAAAGATAGAATTTTCAACAAAAGGTTCTGAAACAATTGAATAAACATATGGAGAGAGAGAGAGAGAGAGAGAGAGAGAGAGAGAGAGAGAGAGAGAGAGTTCTCTTCACAAAATTAAATGTTTCTAATACCTAAATATGAGGTGCAAAATTTAAAGCTGAAGCTATGAAACTCCTAGAAAAAACATAGAAGAAAGTCTAGAATACTTTTTAGATGCAATGTCAAAAGCATGCCCACAAAAGAAATAATTAATAAACCAGACCTCACTAAACTTACACTGCTTTGTGAAAGACAATGACAATAGAGAAGTCACAGACTGGAGAAATTATTTGCAAAGTACATTAATGCTAGAGGACTATTATTTAAAATAGATAATTTTTCAAACTCGGGACTATCATTAAACAACCCAATTTAAAAATGGGCCAAAGACATTTTGAAACACATCACTAGTGAAGATACAATCATGGAAAATAAGCTGTTCCATATTGTATGTCATCGGGAATACTGTTAAAACAAGGAGATACCACTATGTACCTTCCAAACTAGCCCCACTCCAAAACAGTGACAGCAGTAAACACCAACATCATCAGAACTCTCCTTTGCTGCTGGAGGGAATGAATGGTGGCTACAATCATTTTGGAAGATGGCTTGGTAGTTTCTTATAAAACTAAACGTACTCTGACCAAGTCATCTAGAAATTGAACTTCCTCATATTTACCCTAAGGAGGTGAAAATTTAGCAACTTTACTCATAATTCCCAAACTTGGAAGCAGCCAGATATGCTTCTGTGCATGAATAGATAAGTAAACTGGCAAATCTAGACAGTGGATACGATTTAATTCTAAAAAGGGATCAGCTGCTAAGCCTTGGGGACATGGTGGAACCTTAGTTGCATATTACTAAGTCAAAGAAGCTATTCTGAAAAGGAAGCAGACTGTGTACGCTCTGATGGCTGCTATGTGAGATTGTGGAAAAGTCTCTGTGACTTTCTGGAAAAGTAGAAGTACGGAGACATTTAAAAGATCAGTAGTTACCAAGGGCAAGCGGTGTGGGAAAGAAGGGAGGAACAGACTTACATCGTCCTTCCATGTTGTGGGTTATTGTGGGTTTTTTGCCTCTCCATATAAACATCAGAATCAGTTTGTCGGTGTCCATAAAATAACGTGCTGGCTTCTTGATTGAGTTTTACTGATTCTCTAGATCAAATTGAGGAGAACTGACACTTTAACAAAATTGAGTATTCTCATTCATTAACATAAAATACCTTTCAATTACTCAGTCCTGTTATTTAAACGATCAGCTTTTGTAGTTTTCCTCATGTAGGTCTTGTACACATTTTATTATATTCTTCTCATTTCATTTTGGGGAGTGTTATATGAAATCATATTGTATTTTTAATTTCAAGTTTCACTTGTTCATTGCTGCTATAAAAGGAAGTGATTTACTTTATGTTTTAATCTTGTAGTCTACCACTTTGCTATAATCACTTAGAATTAGTTTCAAAAGCTTGGTTTTTTTCCCAATTCTTTCAGATTTTCTACATTACTGATATTGTCACCTGAAAATACATCTTTTTTTCTTTCTTCTTAATCTGTTTATTGTTTCTTTATTGGTCTTACTGCATTACCTAGATGTTCCTGTGCAATGTTTAGTAAGAGTGGAGAAAGAGCACTTTATTGTCATGTACTTAATGTTATTGGAAAAGCCTCAAGTTTTATTGATGCTGGTGTGAGGTTTTCTACAGATACTTATTATCAATTTGAGGAAGTTCCCACCTATACCTATTATACTAAGAGGTTTTGAAAAAATCTTCAATAGCATTAGATATTACCAAATACTTTTCTTCATCTATTTTTGATATGATTTTTTCTTTTCATATTGTAAATGAATTTTGTTAATTGGTTTCCAAATGTTGGACAAGTCTTGCACACATGTAATAAATCCCACTTGGCTGTGGCTTTTATTCTGCTTACATTATTCTACTTGTTTCCTAATATTTTGTTGTGGATTTGCATCTCTGTTTATGAGAAATACTGGTCTCTTTTTCTTGTGATCTCTGTTTTGTCTTGTAGGTTATTCTTGGCCTCATAGGATGACTTAGGATGTGTCTCCTCTTTTGCTGTATTGTAGCAGCGATTGTACAAAAATACTTATAATTTGGTAATGTTCACTAATAAATCCATCTGAGTCTGGTGCTTTCTTTTGAGGAGATTATTAGGTTTTGATAAAATTTCTTTACTAGATATAGGAATACTCTATTACTTATTCTGTGGGTTTTGACAGCTTGTGTCTTTCAACAATTGTATAATCTATATCTATGTTATCAAATTTGTGATAGCAGAATTCTCTGCAACATTTTTATTTTCCTTTTAGTGCCCATGAGATCTATAATTTTTTTTTTTTTTTGGTCTTTTTCGGTACCAGGGATCAAACTCACGACTGCCTGCTTGGCAAGGCAGGCGCTTATGCCGCTGAGCTAAATTCCCAGCCCCTGAGATCTATAATATTGTTGTATCTTTTATTTGTGATCTTAGTAATTTATTTCCCCTCTCTTTTTTCTTAGCCTAATGTTTTTAATCTCATTTTTAATTATTATTAATCCAAATTAGTTTTACAGACTAATGAGATTCATTTTTTCAGTTTATTACATGCACATAACATGTAATCATCCACTTGTTTTTTGTTCCCCTTCTCCTTCTGTAATAATTCTCCTTATACTTTTGTGTCATTAATCTCTTATAAATAAGCAGGTTTTTGGTATTTAATACTCTTTATTGAGTTTTTGTTTTCAATTTCACTGATTTCTGCTCTGATTTGTATTATTCTTTTCTTTCTGTGTATTTCAGATTTAATTTGCCATTCTTTCTACTTTCATAAGATGGCAACAGGTTATTGATTTTATTGACTAATTTGTCTAACAATATGCTTTTGGTTCCACAGATAAATTTCTTTCCAAGTTTTGCTTTTATTGAAACCAATGAATACTAATGAGTTGTGTTTTCATTTTCTCAAAATATTGTTAGATCTATCCTAATATTTCCTCTTTCATTCATGTGTTTTTTTAGAAATGTGTAATTTATATGTATTTCTAGGATTTTCTAGTTATCTATTACTCCGTTCTATTAATTCTATTGTGATGCAAGAGCATACATTGTATACTTTCTGTTCAGGTTAATTAAAAACAGAATTTTTATTTTGCCTCCTTTGGCGAATTTGAGCTTCAGAAAAATGTATACTCTGCTGTTGTTCACTTCATATTTATTAGCTACTGTTATAGTGTGTTTTACTTTATATTCTTGTCTATCTGTTGCACGTATCTACAGTGGTATTGAAGCCTCCAATTGTGATAGTAGATTTATCTATATTCCCAAAGATCTAGCTATTTTTATCTAGTGTTTGACATTGTATCTTTAGGCTCATATATATTAAGGATTGTTGTGCCTTCTTGGAGAGTTGAAATTTTTAGCACTACATAATGCTACAGTTCTTTATCTATGATAACTTTCCTTTGATAACTTTGAAATTTTGTTTAAAGTGAATATTGGTACACTTGTGCTTTTAATTGACCTCAGCATAATATATTTCTGTCTACCCATTTATTTATAATCTTTCTTTATTGTATTTTAGGTGGGTTCTTATAGATAGTATATAGCTTTCTCTTGACTTTGTTTGCTTTTAAATCTTTGTTCATATGTTGTTTATAAGAAGTGTTTAATCTCAGTTCTCTGATATTTTTTCCTATGTTATCTTCTAAAACTGTTATTGTTTTAACTCTTTAGATCTGTGATCAATTTTGTGTTAGTTTCAGTGTGGTATGGGATAAGGCTCTGCTGTGACTTGCATGTGGCTAATCCTCCAAGGGTGCTTGTGTTAGGAACTTGGTCTGTAACCAGCGGTGTGAGAGATGATAGGACTTTTTGGGAACTAGCAGAAGGTTATGAGGTTCTTGGAACTGCCCTCTTGAAAAAGGATGGTCCTGTAGAATGAATTAATGAATTAGTTCTCACAGGAGTACATTGTATACAATTGCACAAGAAATAACAGCAATAATCAACAACTGGTATTACATCAAATTAAAAAACTTAACAGCAAATGAATCAATCAGTAGAGTGAAGAGACAACCTACAGAATGAGAAAAAGTTTTGACAGCTATTTCTAAGACAGAAGACTAATATCTAGACTATCTAAGGAAGTCAAAAAAAAATCCAACTGCCTAAAATTAAAAAAAAAAACTCTATAAATAAATGAGAAAGTGAAATTAACAGACAATTCTCAGTGAAGGAAATGAAAATGATCAACAACATATGAAAACATGAGTTCAGCATTCCCTATTCATTACAAAAATGCAAACTACACCCATACTAAGATTCTGTCTTACTTCAGAAAGAATGGACGCCATCAAGAAGTCAAAAAATAACAAATACTGGTGTTGTTTTACTGAAAAAGGAACCCTCCTTCATTGCTGGTGGGAATGTAAATTAGTACAATATGGAAATTTGAGTAAAAATTCCTCGGGAATAAAGTTAGAAATTCCATATGACCCAGTGGTCTTCCTTCTAGGTATGTTCCCCAAAGAGCTAAAGATAGCATGCTATAGTGACACATGTATCCTAATATTTGTAGCAGCACAATTCACACTAGCTGAATTCTAGAATTAACCTGTATACCCATCTGCAGGTGACTGGATAAAGGAACTGTGGTGCCTATACATAATGGAATACTATTCTGCTATAAAGAGTAAATTTGAAACATTTGTAAGAAAATTAATGCACTTGGATATATAACGTTGAGTGAAATAAATCAGACATATAAGCTTAAAAGCCATGTAGTTCTCTAATTGAGTAAGGCAAAGTACAAATAAAGAACACAATTAAAGGACAGATAAAAGGAGACAAAGGGTTACGTAGATCTATGCAAATAAGAAAGACTTCAAGAGAATGTGGGTTAGAGGTGAGAGACGGGGAAGGGGGAAAAATAGAATAATGATATGCCAAATACCGGACCCTATATCCTCAATGAATGCAAACATTATATGCCATAAATATGAGGCAAGATTAATAGCATCATCAGGAACAGATGTGGGGTAGAGGTGATGAGAGGAAAGTGGGAAGGAAGTGGAAGGGGATTAGGAAAAAAAATTATATTATGTGCATGTACCTACTCCCCAAAATGACTGTGTCCTGAATATACTTTAAACTTGTACTAATAAAAAATAGAGAATCAGACAATTCTAATAGCTAAAAATGCAGAAAAGTTATGGAATCTGGTTGAGATAATTTTAAAGGAAGAAAAGGTGGGGGCTTACTATAAAACAGTTGACACTTATTTTAAAATAAAATATTTTCATGTTTAGTGTGACTATTCACTAAAAGCGTTATGTATGCTGGTTAACAAAGACACATTTTCTTGCATCTTCCTTGTTAATTAACTATGTGATTCTTTGACTTTGCTGTATACTTGATCCTGATGCTTTAAACAGATTAAATAGGACCCCATTCCTTAAATAAAAAAACAAACAAAAAAGAGTAGGTTGTTTATAAGAGCAAAATAATCCTGGTCTCTGGCTTCCTGTCTTGTCACCTAATGGTGTACACAGGTCCTCTTGCCACTGAGATACCATCCGCCCTCAGGTTCTTGGTTGAGCTAAGCAAAACCTGGTGCATCCTCTTAGGCCTCCAGGACTGTGACCTAGTAAACTTGGTATTTTTTGACAAGTTACTTATCCTCAGGTCTTTTGTTTAATACAATGCGTATGTTTTTTAATATGGATATCCATTTGTCTACATATCATTTGTTAAAAAGCAAAATATCTGCTTTTGTACTTGTCTAAAAATATGCTTATCCTTATGCAAATACCACACTGTCTTGTTAATTGTGGTTTTACACTGTTTGGAGATGGGAAGTTGAGTGTTTTCACTATGATCTTCTTTTCAAAATCGTTTTACCTAATCCATGTGCTTTTCAGTCCTTAACCCTGTACAGGATCATCTTGTCAATTTCTGTCAAAAACCAAACCAAACCAAACAGCCTGTTGGAATTTTGATAGTATTGTGTTGAATCTATGGGTCACTTTGGGGAGAACTATCTTAACACTATCTAGTATTAACATTAATGTGCATGATACATCATTTTAATCACTTAAAATTTTCCTTATTAATGTCTTTTTTTTTTTAATATTTTTTTTGTCTTTTTCATTTTTATCGGTACCAGGGATCGAACTCACGACTACCTGCTTGCAAGGCAGGCGTTTATGCCGTTGAGCTAAATCCCCAGCCCCCCCTTATTAATGTCTTTAACTTTCATGTACACCTTTTTTACCACTTTTGCCAAATTATATATATTTTCTATACTATATATTATTTCTCTACTGATGTTTTGTGATCTATCATGTATATTGGTTGGCTTTTCAACTATATATCCATATATTAATAATGGTTATGTCTGATAATATAAAGAGGAATATAATTTTATTTTTACATTTTGCCCATAATTTTCAGTTTCCAAAAAGTTTACTTACTTTAAGAGGATGATCCCCCAAATATAATAAAAGAATAATATAGAAAAGAAATGTATGAAAGGAAGAGGCTTAACAATAATAATTAAAGCTATTTCTTGTTACACTCTTACCACGTACCAAGAGTTTTTCCTATTTTACATTTTTACTATATTCAATGTTTTCAAAAACTTTCTACCATGTACCAAGAGTTTTTCCTATTTTACATTTTTACTATATTCAATGTTTTCAAAAACTTTCTAAATTAGATCTATTATTTTGATCATTTTATTGATAGAGAACCTAAGAGACAAAGTAGGTAAGAAATTTGCTCAAAGTCTCACAGCCTGCAAGTGATTAAGCAATAATTTGAACTGGCTTGAAATTCTATACTCTTACCCATTTAATACTGTAATAAAACCCATCAAAATATCAATAGTATGTATCTCTGGGTACAGTATGAAATATCTTTACTTAAAATGTCCTCCTGTATTTTAAAAATAAGTACCAATGCTTTTGTAATTAAAGACAATTTTGTTAAAGAAAACAATAATTTTTTGTACACTACTGCAACATATAGTCTTGCAGACCTGATATATGGTCCTTGACCAGTGCAGCCCCCCAATGAGACAGAGGACGCTCTTGTGGGTAACAGGTAACTGCCGCTTTATTGTTGTGGGTTCTGGCTTATATATCTGACTGTGGCCAATCAGGCTGCCACGAGGGGGCAGGGTTGGAATGAGACGCGGGCTCTGGCTAATATACCCAGCTGTGGTCAATCAGGGGTTGCCACAGAGTCAGCACGGGGTGAATAGGAAGTGAGCACGGGGTGGCTAATTTGGAGAAGGACGTAGCGCATTGCGGAAGCTGGCGTGGTCCTTAGTCCCAGGTAGGGTATGGTATGATAAGCGCCTGTGCCCAACATCTCCCCCTTTCTTTATAACTGATGCAGGGTCCCCAGGGGTTGGCGCCCCTCGTGAGGTGCCATGCGGCCCTCATGACAGTGCCTCACTACTCATTGGTGCTCTTTTGGAGGGGGCGGGAAATCTGTTTTATGAGCCCAACCCGCATGCTCGCGGACATGGGGACTGGGGCACCTCCTGGCCAAGGACAGCGCCCCCTGCGATGCTTTACTCCACACCTGCGTCACAGCATGGCGAGCCATGCTGCCGGGCTTTGACCAGATTCTACGGCCAGCAATGCTTGTTTGATAATTACTTTGTCCCTATTCCTTTGTCTGTGAATCCGACAGAGCAGAAGTAGACTGCCAAATGCGGCAAATGTAGCCAGAGCCCCTATTCCTGCCCATTCCTTTATGAAAGAGAAAGCTTTGTGGATCCAATTGGAGAGTTGGCCCGAGCTGGATCACAGGAAACTCGTCTGGGTCTGCCATAACTGGAATTGGTACGAACTGGGGTACCTGCATAACGACAGCTGAAAGTGTACTGTTATCCCAACACTGTGACACATAACAGGTCGCGGTGGAGCAATTTAGAAAAAATCATATTTGTGGTGGCTTCAAACAACAGAAAAAGGTAGGAAGCTTGCAGGCAGACTAGGGTTTTTGTGATATTGAAGACCTTTTAAGACTTGTAGGTGGAGGGTGTGAAGGAATCGTTGCTCCTCACCCCTGAAACATTGCTATGAAAAACACGGACTGGGGATAAGCCTGCCACAAGAATGCTTCATTCCCTTTTCTAAGACAAATATGGTTGTCCCTCCCAACAAACCCAAAGAAACCATACAATAATTTTCATCTGTCTCTAATTAGGCCACCATCCATCCAACCAGTTGAGGTTTATTCACTATCCTAACCACAAAAAGCTTCCAAGCATCCACCTCATCACAAGAGCTCTCACAGGTGACTCTAGCAACAGCTGCAGTGACTGAGGCAATGAATCTTTGTTTCCAACTCAGTTGCAAGGACAAACTGCAGGTTACATGCTATTGTCGAGTCCCACAGCAGCTTTCTAAGATTAAAGCGTTAATTCAGAAGAAATCAGATTTTCCTGTGGAATTTAAATAGTCTTTAGTCTTAAGCAGGGACGGACAAGCAGCTGGCTTCAGGCACTTTCTGCCTGGACAGGTGTTTCTCTATAACAGGAGATTTTAGGATTCTGAGGGAAGGTGAAGTCAGAAATTGCCCCCAGTCGATCCCCAAGCTTGCTCTTAACATAACCCATGTGTTTCTTGTGAAGAAAACTTCAGAGTGGGATTTCTCCCTGAGCCATCGTAGCTAGAGTTCAGGGTCCTGTTGGCGGGAACCAGGCCCTCCACGGTAACCATGAGGGTGGTAATATTCATGGAGTTATTTTCAGTCCCTTTTCTCTCAGTAAGTCGCTCAAAGCAATTAACAGCGGCTGACTAGCAGTGTTACCCATCTTAAGATAGATTTTTCTTTCTTCTTTTTTTTTTTTTTCCTTTTCAGGGACAGCTTAGTCCCCACGCCCCTTTATGGCCCCCCCGTAGCCTGCCTCTTTAGGGCACCGGGAACTCTCTCTAGGAGTTCCTCGACCCTTGCGACGCGTCCGCCCAAGGTTGCCCGATAGCCCCCGCCATCCGGCCCGGCAACCCCCGCTTCCTGTTGCGTAGCACCCGCTACCAACGTTGAGCAGTTTAACCTGTCAGCCCCCGCCCGTCGCATAGCCCCCGCTATCGGCGCTTGACGGTTTTACCTGTTGACGCTCTGTTCCATCGGAGAGAGAGGTTCTCAGCGTTCCCTGTACGGGCCACCAGTTGACCGGCGCAGCCCCCCAGTGAGACAGAGGATGCTCTTGTGGGTAACAGGTAACTGCTGCTTTATTGTTGCGGGTTCTGGCTTATATATCTGACTGTGGCCAATCAGGCTGCCACGAGGGGGCAGGGTTGGAATGAGACGCGGGCTCTGGCTAATATACCCAGCTGTGGTCAATCAGGGGTTGCCACAGAGTCAGCACGGGGCGAATACGAAGTGAGCACAGGGTGGCTAATTTGGAGAGGGACGTAGCGCATTGCAGAAGCTGGCGTGGTCCTTAGTCCCGGGTAGGGTATGGTATGATGAGCGCCTGCGCCCAACAGGTCCTGAAATTTATGGTCACCAATGGTGGCTCAATGAGTAGAAATTTTTTACTTTTCCTTATTAACAATACCTGTTCTATCACAATAAAAACCTCATGCTAGCACTTGTATTACTTTAATCAAAACCACAAGTCATTCTTAAATCATTTTAATCACTTATAAGTTTTTAATATTTAAGCTATATTACTGCACATAATCTCATGTTCAGATAAATATGAAATAAATAAGCAAAAAAGTGACATTCAAATAAATTATTTTTGAAAAATACATACAACTCATTTTTTAATTTAAATACACAAGTGAATACCTATGTAACATTTAAATTGACATTTTGTCCAGATTTCTTCTGTTTTTGTGTCTTGTTAGTACACAGGCTTTTGAATGCTCTAAAGTCTGAGGCCATTAGGAAAGTCCTGTGTCCTATCACTAAAAATCGCTACCCTTCTGTTTTGTCCAGGAAAGATGTAGGGTATTTTTTAAAGAACCATTGCTCTTGAGATGGGAGTGAGACGTTTTTGAACTTTCACAAAAGGATTCATCAAGAACTTCATTTATTTGAGGTAAAGAGCAAATGGAGCAGTGCCTATTTTCAGCAGTTCAATAGTGATTTGAGTCAGCTACAGCTTGCTAGTCAATAGTCTTTGATAACATTTTCCAGTTAAAAGAGCTACTGTTGTATTTGTCTTTAGAACATCAGTGGTTTTTAGGCAGCAGCTTACACACACAAACACACACACACACACACATGCACACACACACACAAGTGACCACAGTCACTGGTGAAATACTGTCATAATGCTTTTCTCCTCCTATGGATAGGACATAGTCTTCAAAACCAAGAAACGTTTCAAAATTTGGCTTTTAAATATAAAATAACTAAAGCTTTAGTTCACCTAGCTTTAAATATGAGGGAAAAAAATGGAGATTTACCTAATTATTGAATCAATTCTATAAACATAATGATACAGGCCAATGCAAATTATATATAAATTAAGTATATGCATAATCTTCAAACTACTTTTATTTTAAAAGAAAAAAAGGAGAATCATATCCAGAAACTGGTAAGAAAAGATTTTGCTACTTTCATCTTAGTCTCTGAGTCACATTGTAAAACCTTCTCTAAATGCTTAGAGATCTATGTTCTCTGTATGGTTTGGGGGTCATTTAGAATTAGATCTAAAAATTATGTAAATTTTAAAGATACTTTAACTATCCTGCATCTGTACAGGGCAAGAAGAAGCAAATCTTAGCGTGGCAATTTTAGTCACTAGGATTCACCACTGCTGCTCTAAACAATCGATATAAATGGCTGCATAATTAGCCTGGCTGCAATAATGCATCAATCATGGAGACAAGTTGCTGAGAACCAAAGCCGATTTTACCTGCTGTGACTCATTTTGTTAATCATCTGAGATATAGAGTTAAATACCTGTGAATATACAACCCACTATAAGACCTGCAGGTACCATGGCAAATAGTGTGGCAACAATTAAAATCCTGAACAAATAATAAGGTCTAGTTCTACAAGTCTGAATATTCAGTTCAAAGAGTTGGTCTTGAGCTTGAGGGTAGGTCTATGCAAGAGGCCAAATGTCCTGTTACTCCTGCCAGAACACAGTCAATTAATGTCTCTCCTGGCTTGGATACCCTTTAAGAGGGAGAGAGAGAGGGAGGGAGAGATAGAGAGAGAGACAGGGAGAGACAGAGACAGAGACAGAGACCGAGACAGAGAGACAGAGACAGAGAGACAGAAAGAGAGAGAGACAGAGAGAGAGAGAGACAGAGACTTAAAATGATGGTGTTAGTGGGAAATACAATGTGTTGATTTTATAAACAGCAGGGAAGAAGAAATTCTGAATGATATTACTAGCTAGAAAAAAATTATGTAATTTCAGAATATGAACCTGGGACCAACCCCAAATTTATTTTTAGAAACAAACATGTCACACACATTTACACAAAATCAACTTGTATATACATTCTAAAGACCAAATCTCAAAGCAGTATATATATAATCAGTTTCTTTAGAACAATATGGACATTTTATGGGTGGTAAAAATAACAATTCAATAAAAATCTCAAAAATAAAACAGAGTTTCATTCCTATACTATATTCAAGTTAATATAAAGTGTGCACAAAATCAAAAATAAAATTCTGCAAAGAACCAAGATATTGAAAAAATTCAGTATAGCTTGAAAAATGACCATTTTCCATAAGATCTTTTTAAATCCTCTTATAGCCAGTGTTAAAAGGTCATGGGGTAATCAGGGGAAATGTAATCTGTATGAATCTCTAGCAGAAAATGTCTTCTGTTTTTGAAATTAAATTATATGTAGAAAAAAGCTACACAATTTTGTACTAGATTCTTCAGTAAAATATTAAGTTCAAACACAAAGCCTATAGACTCATGTAGTTTCTAAGATGAGATTACTTATTAGGATACGTCTGGTTAACTGAAGATGAATTACCAGCTAAATAATTATTTAGGAAAATGAAGAAATACTTGAATCAGGAATAGAATACTCTTTTGTACACAACCTGATTTAAAAGAAAGGTTCAAGATACTATTTAGCTCCCATAGATGACTTGATAAAATGTTAATATTGTTAACAACTTCAAAAGAGATAAAGTGAACCTCTTTGAGAAGTTGAAATAATGATTCATTTGGCTTGATTTTCCTATAATTTTTAATCATATTTCACAAAATTTGATGCAACTTGTGTGTTTTTTAAAATTTTAAAGAGATTAAGATAAAAGAAGACAAAACAAAGCAGATCAGAAAAGAACTATGTAACCAACACAGTACTTCACCACAAGACAACCCAGTCTTAACAATAGCTACCATAATATCTCTTTCTTTGAAATAGTTGAGCAAACCTTCATATACGATGGTATCAAACATAACAAAATAGTATAACCAATTCAAGAGAATGAAAGTATTATACGGTATTCAGAGCCAAATAACCGAAAATGAACAATGGAGACTATATTATCTAATTTTCCATAAGAAATTTGTTTATAGTCTCACGCATATTAAAATCCAGTAAGATACAACCTGATAGAACCAATGGAAACAGAAGAACAAAAGCACGGTAGGACTTCAAAGCAAGATGATACTGAATCAGCAATGGCTGTCTTGTTTTCTTCAAAACAGCTGTTCCTACCATCACACACAAAAAAATCAAACAAAACAGAATAAAACCATTCCAATTAGTGAATGAAAACATTACAAGGCTTCAAAGCAATGTAATGAGGAATCATGATTACCATAAAATCTTACGTACTCTTACCATGTCTTACGCTAGGGAGACTCTATAGTATTTATACATATGAGTTTGATTTATTTCGCGTATAAGTATAGTCTCAAGTTGCATCCATTTATTTATAAATATCTCAATCATTCTTTATAGCTGAGTAGTAATCCATTGTATAAAAATACTGCAACCTTTTTATCCACTCCTCAGTTGATGGACACTTAGGCTATTTACAAGATCTGGCTATTACAAATTGTGCTGCTATAAACATGGGTGCATACATATCACTGTGGTATGATGGCTTCAATTCTTCTGGGAATATGACTAGCAGTGGAATATCTGGGTCAAATGGAACTTCCAATCCAAGCTTTTTGAGGAATCTCCAGACTGACCTCCACAGTGGTTGCATCAGTCGACACTCCCACCAACAGTGCAGGAGAGTTCCTTTTTCCCCACAGCCTCTCCAGCATTTGTTGTTTGGTAGTTTTCTTGATCCTGGCCATTCTTTCTGGAATGAGATGGAATCTCAGTGTTGTTTTAATTTGCATTTCTCTAATGACTAATGAACAGTTTTTCATGTATTTATTTGCCATTTGTGTTTCTTCATCTGAGAACTGTGTATTCATCTCAGATACCCATTTTTGGATTGAGTCTTTGACTTTTGGGGTCTGATTTTTTAAAAATTCTTTACATGCTTTAGAAAGAAGCCCTTTGTCTGAGGGACAGTTCACTAGGATTTTTGCCAATTTGTGGTTTTCTTTTCACTATGCTGAAGATTTCTTTTGACATGCAGAAACTTTTTAATAAGATGTGATCCCAGTTATTGATTCTGGGGAGTATTTGCTGTGCGGTTTGATGCCTGTTCATGAATTCTCTACCTACCTTTATGTCTTCAAGATTTTTACCTAATTTGTCTTCCAACAGATTTAGTGTTTCTGTTCAATATTCTCATCATTGATCCATTTAGATTTCAGTTTAGTACATGGTGATAGGCATGGGTCTAGTTTTAGTTTTCGGCATATGTGGAGCCAGTTTTTTGAGCACCATTTATTTAAGAGACTGTTGTTCTTCCAGTGAATATATTTGGCCCCTTTATCAAAGATAAGGTGGTTGAGTGTGTTTGCAGTTGTGGTTGCATCTTCCAATCTATTCCATTGATCTTCAGATCTGTTTTTATTCCATTACTGATTATTACAGTAACCTTGTAGTATAATTTCAAGTCAGGGATTGTGATGCCTCCTGCCTTTGCTGCTTAAAACTGCCTTTGCTATTCTAGGTCTCTTCTGATTCCAGATGAATTTTAGGAGTGATTTCTCAAGATCCATGAGGTATATTGATGGTATTTTCATTGGGATTGCATTGAATCTGTATAACAGTTTTGGGAGAATGGCCATTTTCACAATATGTTCTTCTTATCTATGAACTAGGGATGTTTTTCCATTTTCTGAGATCCTCTTTAATTTGTTTTTCAGGGCATTATAATTTTCCCTGTATAGATCTTTTACTTCTTTTTTGAGATTAAATCCTAAGTATTTCATTTTTTTTGGATGCTAGTGTGAAGGGTGTGGCCTCTTTTATTTCTCTTTCAGTGATTTTTTTTGTTAGTATAGGAATGCTACAGATTTTTGAGTTTTGACTTTGTATCCAGTTATATTGCTGAATCTATTTATTATATCTAGGAGTCTTTCAATGGAGTTTTGGGGGTTTTCTATGTAGAGTATCATGTCATCTGCAAATAATGATAATTTAATTTCTTCTTTTCCTGTCTTTACCCTTTTTTTTTTCTCTCATCTAATTTCTCTGGCTAGCATTTCCAGTACTACATTAAATAGGCGCAGTGATAAGGGACATCCTTGTCTTGTGCCTGATTTTAAGGTAAAGGCCTTCAGGTTTTGGCCATTTAATATGATACTGGCTGTTGGTTTGTCATAGATGGCCTTTATCATATTGAGGTAAAGACCATCTATTCCAATTTTCTGTAAGGTTCTTATCATGAATGAGTGTTGGACCTTATCAAAAGCTTTTTCTGCATCTATAGAAGTGATCATGGGATTCTTACTTTTGGCTGTATTGATATGGTAGATTACATTTATTAATTTACTTATGTTGAACCATCCTTGCATGCCTGGGATTAATCCCACTTTATCATGGTGTATAATCTTCTTGACGATTTTCTGCATCCTGTTTGCCAATATTTTATTGAGGATTTTTGCATCTCTTTTCATTAGGGAGATTGTCCTGTAGTTCTCTTTTTCAGTTGAGTATTTCTTGGTTTTGGTACTAGAGTAATATTTGCTTCCAGGAATGACTGAGGAAGGATTGCTTCCCTTTCAATTTCATTGAAGAGCTTGAGGAGTGTTAGCATTAAGGCTTCTTTGTATTTCTTGTAGAATTCTGCAGTGAATCTGTCTGGGCCTGGGCTCTTCTTTGTAGGTAAGGACTTAATTACATTTTCAATTTCATTAATAGAAATGGGTTTTTCCAGCAATTTATATCTTCTTAACCCAGTTTTGGTAGTTCATATGTTTCTAGGAATCTGTCCATTTCTTACATGTTATCAAACCTTTGAGAGTAGAGGTTTTTGAAATAAGTTTTGATGATCTTCTGTATTTCCACAGAGCCTGTAGTGATTTCACCTTTTTCATTTCTTATTGCATGAATTTGAGATTTTTCTTTCACTTTTTAAATAAGGTTGGCTAGTGGCTTATCAATTTTATTTATTCTTTCAAAGAATCAACTCTTTGATTCATTTTTTCTTTGGATTGTTTTCTTAGTCTCTATTGCGTTAATTTCTGCTCTGATTTTTATAATTTCCTCTCTTCTTTTGGCTTTGGGCTTGACTTGCTCTTCTTTTTCTAGATGTTTGAGATGTAGCATCAGGTCTTTATTTATGTTGGTTCTGTTTTCCTGATGTGGGAACTCAGTGCAATAAATTTTCTCTGAAGACCACTTTCATTGCATCCCACAGATTCTGGTAAGTAGTATTTGTATTTTTGTTTGCTTGTAGGTATTGTTTAATTTCTTCTTCAATTTTCTGTGTGATCCACTGATTGCTCAAGAGTTTATTATTCAATTTCCATGTGTCTGTGGGATTTTTGCAGTTTCTTTTATCATTAATTTCTAGTTCATGGAGCCATGATCTGATAACATGAGATAATTTAAACTCTTTTACATTTACTTTATATGTTCTGTGGGCTAGTATATGGTCTATTTTAGAGAATGTGCCATGCACTGCTGAGAAGAATGTATATTCTGATATTGTTGGATGGAGCACTCTGTATACGTCTATCAAGTCCATTGTTCATATGTGTGATTCAGTTTTGTTATTTCTTTGCTGATTTTCTGTCTGGTTGATCTATCTCTTGGTGTCAATGGTGTGTTAAGGTTTCCTGTTATAATTGTGTTATTGCTTATTTGATTTTTCATTTCTGTTAATACTTACTTTGTATAGCTGGGTGCCCTGGAATTTGGTGCATATATATTAAGATTGTTATCTCTTCCTCTTGAAGTTTTACCCTAACGAATATGTAGTGATCATCTCTATCTATTTGGATCATTCTTGGTTTGATGTTCACATTGTCTGCAAACAGAATAGCTACTCCCACTTTTGGGGGGCTCCTGTTGCATAAAGTATTGTTTTCCATCCTTTGACTTTCAGTCTATGAATTCCTTTTTGGTTAGATGGGTTTCTTGTAGACAGCATATGGTTGGATGTTGTTCCTTGATCCATTCTGTCAGTCTGTTTCTTTTAATTGGTGAATTGAGATTATTTACATTAATGGTTATAACTGTTACATACTGGTTTATTGTTGTTATGTTATCTTTCTGCTGTTGCATCTTTATCTTTCCATTCTGTTTACTTATCTGCCTTGCTTAGTAGTTTTTTCCTGTGTGTATCTAGACTGTCTTTCAGTATTCTTTGCTGGGTTGATTTGGTGATCATGAAGTTGTTTAGCTGTTCTTTGTCATGGAAGTATCTTATTTCTCTAACCATTTTGAAGGACAGTTTTGCAGAGTACATCATTATAGGTTGGAAGTTATTTTTCCTTTAGTATCTGAAATATTTTGCTTCATCCTTTTCTTGACTTCATTGTTTGTGTAGAGAAGTCTATTGTGATTCTGATATGTTTTCCTTTATAGGTGATCTATCTTTTCTTTCTAACAGCTTTTACTCTTCTATTCTTATGTTGGATTTCTGGGTTTGTGATTATTCTATGTCTGGGTGTATTTTTATTTTGTTTATGGCTATTTGGATTTCCAAATGCTTCACTAATCCTAATGTCAGTTTCAATTCTCATGTTTGGGAAATTTTCAGCTATTACATCTCTAAATAGCCTCTTGATATCATTTGCGTTGTCCCCTTCTTTTTCATTTACCCCTAGCAATCTTATGTTGTTTTTCTTTGCCTCATCTTGCAGTTGTTAAATTGTTATTTCCTGATTCCTTGTTATTTTCAAAAGATCTTTCCTTTCCTGTTCACTAGCTGCAATCTTGTCTTTGAGGTCTGAAATTCTATCTTCACTTTCATTGAGACAGTTTTGACAACTTTCAATAGCATTTTTGATTTCATGTATATCTCTTTGAATCTGCTTCATTTACTCTGTTTGTTTCTTATATTGTTCATCCAGGGAGTCTATCTTTTTTGTTTTTGTTTTTGTTTTTAACTGTGTCTTCTTTAGATGTGTTCAGCATCTCTTTCATTACTTTTATCATTTCTTCTTTTACCTGGGAGATTATTTCTAATTCGAATTCCTTTAAAGCTTCCTGGAGTTGATTCTTTATTTCAATTGCTATTATTTCAGGTATTTCAGGTGTATGACATGTATTTTCTTCTATGTACATGGCTCCTAGGCTTTCTTAGGATGTGCTGGAGGTTTGAGATTGCATCTTAGTCTTTCATCTTGTTGTTTTTCTATATTTCTGTGTTTCAAGTGTTGTTCCAAAGCTTCCCCTGGGCGTGTTGGGAATCCTATACCCTTGGCTCCTGGGGACTGAATAGAGGTTCCTGAACATTGTCCAGTCACGCCCACAGGACCTCCTATGCCACCTCCAGTGTTCCAGGAAGTGGAGCATGCCTCTAACCACTGTGGGTGATTGTCCAAAGATCTCCCCGGGCAAATACCGATGTGCTGGAACTCACTTCACATGCCCTCAGCTTCCCTGATTGAAGAAGTTTGCTGGGCATGATCTAGTCAGGCCCACAAAACCTCCCAAGCCTAGTCTAGTGTGGCTGGAAGTGCCCCAGTGGGCACTTAACCGCTGGGAGCAATGATCTTAAACTCTTCCTGGTCCTGTGCTGGTGTGCTGGAACTCAATTCGCTCAGCATCAGTTCCCCTGATTGAAAGAAGATCGCTGGACATGGCCCCGCTAGGCCTGTGAAACCTGCAGAGCCCAGTCTAGTGTGTCTAGAAGCTAGGTGAGCACTTAGGCACTTAACCACTGGGAGTGATGATCTTAAACTCTCCCAGGACCTGTGCTGGGGTGCTGGAATGCACCTCTGTCAGCCCCAGTTCTGATACAACATGTTTGACTTAATAGTATTGGCTGGCTTATAAGTCCTTTCCTGGAGTAAATGCTACAAGAAGACACACCAGGACAGGAAAAACTTCAGTCTTATAAGTAATACACTGATGCAGAAAGTGTGCAAAGTAGACCAGATAGTAATACTCCAGGAAAGCAGCTCACCTTGAGGTGGAGTTGTATTGCAAAATAATGGGTTGGGTGATATTTATTTAATGAACAATCTAGCAGCAGCCAGTATATGGCAAGACAAGTAGGAAATCCTGTCAGTATCAGCAGACATCCTCATAAGAAACAGAAAGTAGACTAGTGGTGGAGTTGAGGGAGTGGAGAGTCAGCATTTAGTGGGTATAGAGTTTCAGCTTTCTAAGATGAGAAAAGTGGTGATGGATGATGAGGTAGCCATACCACAGTGTTAGTGTACTTAATACCCTTAAACTGTGTGCTTAAAAATGGTTAAGATGCTGGGCATAGGGCTTATAACTGTAATTCCAACTACCAAGGGGACAAGGCAGGAGGATTGAAAGTTCAGGGCAAACCTGGATTATTTAAGAGACTCGTCTCAAAATTTAAAAAAAAAAAAATCAGTAAAAAGTGCTGGAGATTTGGCTCAGTGATTCCTGGGTTAAGTCTCTAGCATCAAAAAGAAAAAGAAAACAAAAACACAGAAATCAAAACCAAAACCAAAACAAGCAAGCAAACAAAAAATGATTAAAATCGTAATTTTATGTCATTCATGTTTTGGCCCAATTTTTGAAAATTAGGGGGAAAAGAGTGGAGGTTAGCACTAAGGAGGTACTTATTTTTGCTGGTGCAGATCAAAATGGAAGTGCTTTGAGGCTGAGCAAGCAGTTGTTGTCCTGGCTTCTTGTTTCTTCAGATGGCTTCCTGATGACAACCATGGCAACAGAACCCAGGGCGGTCCATTCCTGCCTCATGACTTAAGGAGAGTTTTCTGGAACACAGTCTAACAGTGTAGTTACTGGATCTAGTAGTTGCAAGCAAAAGTTTCCAAGAAATGGGATCCTGAAATTGATTGAGTTCAAACTCATCATAATTCATGAGTTTGGACTGAAGGCAGCTGAGATTTCTTAGCATCACAGAATAAACAGTGGCACATTCTGGTAGTGTTTTAAATTGCTGCTGGAGTGTTTTTAGAATAAGGAGCCTACCAAAGACAAAGTGTTGCTGGCTTAGGGAATGCTGGTAATCATGCAAAAAATAGGAAACTGAAGGATGTGTGTGTGTGTGTGTGTGCGCGCGCACGCGCGTGTGTGTGTGTGTGTGTGTGTTTTAAATCTGGTTCTCAGAATTTAAAGGGAAAAAATGATACAATGGAATTTAAAGCTCTGCTTAAGGCATGATCATGTAATCAGGCAGCTTTTGTGGCTGCTCTAGGACTCCAACTACTGAACTCACCAACCAACCGATGGAGCCAAAAATCAGAACCAGAGCGGCTCCTCAGTGCTGAACTGCAAGGTGGGATGGATTTATAGATTTAACACATCTCTAATGTGTGCTCTCAGACACTTGTAAGAAAGAACAGGACTGGGAAAACTAAAATTGAGGATTCCAGTGTCTCTTACTGGAATTTCAATCCATAGTCCTCAAAGGCAGAAGCAAAATCTGTTTTCAGTCTCACAAGACTATTCCTTTTTTGCTTGTCAGGGTAGTAAGACAGAATGAATAGGTCCTATCTGATAGACAGACATAGATAAAGTACAATGAGAGACAAAGTTTATTAGAGGAATTGGCTTGCATAATTGTGGTAACTGATAATTCCCATGACAGCCTGTCTGCAAATTGGAGACTGTGAGGTGCCAGTACTGTAACCCAGTACAAGTTTAAAGGCCTCAAAACCAGAGAAACTGATGTAAATTCCCACTTCAAGGCCAAAAGTTTAATAACTGAAAATGCCAACCTTATTTTTAAAAAGAAAGAAGAAGCTCAAATTCATGCAATAAGGAATGAAAAAGGTGAAATCACTACAGAACCTGTGGAAATATAGAAGATCATAAAAACCTATTTCAAAAAACTCTACTCTCATAGGTTTGATAACAGATAAGAAATGGACAGATTCCTAGAAACATATGAACTACCAACTGGGCCAGGAAGATGTAAAATTGCGGAAAAACCCCATTTCTATTAATGAAATTGAAAATGTAATTAAGTCCTTACCTACAAAGAAGAGCCCAGGCCCAGACAGATTCACTGCAGAATTCTACAAGAAATACAAAGAAGCCTTAATGCCAACATTCCTCAAACTCTTCAATGAAATTGAAAGGGAAGCAATCCTTCCTCAGTCATTCCTGGAAGCAAATATTACTCTAGTACCAAAACCTGAGAAAGACCCAACTGAAAAAGAGAACTACAGGCCAATCTCCCTAATGAACAGAAATGCAAAAATCCTCAATAAAATATTGGCAAACAGGATGCAGCAAATCATCAAGAAGATTATACACCACAACCAAGTGGGATTCAGCCCAGGCATGCAGGGATGGCTCAACATATGTAAATCAATAAATGTAACCCACCTTATCAATAAAGTCAAAAGTAAGAATCACATGATCATTTCTATAGATGCAGAAAAAGCTTTTGATAAGGTCCAACACTCATTCATGATAAGGACCTTACAGAAAATTGGAATAGATGGTTTTCACTCAGTGTGATAAAGGCCATCTATGACAAACCAACAGCCAGCATCATATTAAATAGATAAAAGTGGCACAAGACAAGGATGTCCCTTATCACTGCTCCTATTCAGCATAGTACTGGAAATACTAGTGAGAGCAATTATATAAGAGAGAGAAATAAAAGGGGTAAAGATATGGAAAGTGGAAGTTAAGTTATTATTATTTGCAGATGACATGATACTCTACACAGAAGACCCCCAAAACTCCATTGAAAGTCTCCTAGATATAATAAATAAATTCAGCAATGTAGCTGGATACAAAGTCAATATTCAAAAATCAGTAGCATTCCTATACACTAACAACAAAATCACTGAGAGAAATATGGGAAGCCACATCCTTCACATTAGCATCCAAAAAAGTGAAATACTAAGGAATTAATTTCACAAAAGAAGTAAAAGATCTATAGAGGGAAAATTATAATGCCCTGAATAAGGAATTGAAGAGGATCTCAGAAAAGGGAAAAACATCCTTTGTTCATAGATAGGAAGAATATATATTGTGAGAACGGCCATTCTCCCAAAACTGTTATACAGATTCAATGCAATCCCAACGAAAATACCATCAACATACCTCATGGATCTCGAGAAATCACTCCTAAAATTCATCTGGAACCAGAAGAAACCCTTAGCAAAGGCATTTCTAAGCAGCAAAGACAAGGCAGGAGAATTACAACCACTGACTTGAAGTTATTACAAAGCTACTGTAATAAAATCAGCATGGTACTGGAATAGAAACAGATCTGAAGATCAGTGGAATAGATTAGAAGATACAAGCACAGTCAACCACCTTATCTTTGATAAAGGGGCCAAACATGTTCACTGGAAGAACGCCAGTCTCTTCCCATGCCTATCACACATGCCTATCACCGTGTACTAAACTGAAATCTAAATGGATCAAAGATCTGAATATTAAAACAGAAACACTAAGTCTGTTGTAATACAAATTAGGTAAAAATCTTGAAGACATAGGGGTAAGTAGAGAATTCATGAACAGGAATCAAACTGCGTGGCAAATACTTTCCAGACTCAATAACTGGGATCACATCTTATTAAAAAGTTTCTGCATGTCAAAAAAAATCTGCAGTATAGTGAAAAGAAAACCCACAAACTGCGAAAAAATCTTAGTGAACTGTCCCTCAGACAAAGGACTTCTTTCTAAAACATGTAAAGAATTAAAAAAAACCAGATCCCAAAAGTCAAAGACCCAATCCAAAAATGGGCATTTGAAGTGAATACACAGCTCTCAGATGAAGAAATACAAATGGCAAATAAATACATGAAAAAATGTTCATCATAATTAGTTATTAGAGAAATATCAAATTAAAATCATACTGAGATTTCATCTCACTCCAGAAAGAATGGCCAGGATGAAGAAAATTACCAACAATAAGTGTTGGAGAGGCTGTGGGGAAAAAGGAACTCTCCTGCACTGTTTGTGGGAGTGTAGACTGGTGGAACCACTGTGGAGGTAATTTTGGAGATTCCTCAAATGCTTGAATTAGAAGTCCCATTTAACCCAGCTATTCCACTGCTAGGCATATTCCCAGAAGAACTGAAGCCATCATACCACAGTGATATGTGTGCACCCATGTTTATAGCAGCACAATTTTTAATAGCCAGATCTTAGAAACAACCTATATGTCCATCAACTGAGGAGTGGATAAAAAATTTGTGGTGTTTTTACACAACGGAGTACTACTCAGCTATAAAGAAGGATCACATTGAGATATTTATAAATACATGGACACAACTTGAGACCACACTTATAAGTGGAATAAATCAAACACATATATAAGTACCGTATAGTCTCCCTAGTATAAGAAGTGATAGCAGTACATAAGATTTTATGGTAATCATGACTCCCCATTACATTGCTTTGAAGACTTATAATGTCTTCATTCACTAGTTGGAATGGTTTTATTCTGTTTTGTTTGATTTTATTGTGTGTGATGGTATGAACAGCTATTTTGAAGAAAACAAGACATTATGACAGCCATTGCTGATTTACTATCATCTTGCCTTGAAGTCCTACCATGGTTTTGTTCTTCTCTTTCCATTGGTTCTATCATGTTGTATCTTATTGGATTTTAATATGTGTGAGAGTATAAACAAATTTTTATGGAAAATGAGATAATATAGTCTCTATTGTTCATTTTTGGTTATTTCATTCTGAATGTGGTATAATACTTTCATTCTCTTGAATGGTTTATACTATTTTGCTATATTTGATACTGTTGTGTGTGAAGGTATGCTGAACTATTTCAAAGAAAGAGACATTATGGTAGTTACTGTTAATATCGGGTTGTGTTATGGTGAAGTACTGTGTTGCTTACGTAGTTCTGTTCTGATCTGCTTTGTCTGTCCTTATTTGTCTTAATGTCTTTAAGACAGAAGAAAAAAAAGAAAAAGATGTGACATTTTTCTACTCAGGTATATTAAAGGATGATCTTGATGCCTTCACAGGCAAATGGAGACAACTTGAGACTATCCTCATTAGTGAAATATATAAGAATCATATTTATAAATATCACAATGTGTCTGTAGTGTGAAAAGTAATAAGAAATGTAGGAGTAACAAAACATAAAGTGTGTAATTGCTTTTGTGAAAAAGAGAGGAAAAGAAAGTGCTTTAAAGAATATAACTGCATGGATGTTTAAGTGTGTAGGATTGATAACCATATTACTAAGTTTTTGCTGGATCATTGAACAGAACTGTTAGCAGTGTCGCTGTTTAAATGTTCACTTTGTATGATTTACTTATGTAACTTGAACAACTATTTCTAAGAGGACAATATGTAATTTATCAACTAGTGATTTCTTACTGTTTTTTTTTTTTGAAATTCTGTATTATTTCTACCCCTTTTCTGTTTTTTTCCTCTTTAAATAAAATTAAAAATAAAGAACTCAAAATGTGTGGTGGGGCTGCTGGTGTAGGTCCTGAAGTCTCAAGGTTTCAGAGCCTCAGGAGAGACAAGAAAGAGGGAGAGTGAAAGACGGAGAAGGAAGGAGGAGAAAGAGAGAGAACTCACCCTTCTCTCTCTGTTCTTTCCTCTTCCTGAGCCAACTGAATTATGCCTGCCCATACAGGGAGCAGCAGGCTGCTTCCAATCCACTAATGCCAGTCTCCTCTAGAAACACCTTTACAGGTACCCACCGAATTAAGGCTTTTTCAGTTCTGTAGGTTTTCTTAATCAAATTGACACCTAGAATTCACTGTCACTGCAGTACACACCAGCTCTCCACAAGTCCAGCCCTCCAGTGTTGTCAGATCCAAAACCAGAATCTGATCCCAGCTTGCTGGCATGATAGCAAACACAGATGAGACTGGAGGGAAAATGCTTACCCAACAAAAAGAATTACAAGATCTTGCTAATTTGCGATGTCAAAAACCTGGAGTGTGTGTGGCAAAGAATTCCATCAGCTCTGAAGAATGAAGGGAGAGGAGTAATTTTAGATTGGATTGAATTTTTTCACTGAGTACGCTTGCCAGAGATTCTGGGTTCAATATGCTCACTTGAACAGCTTAAAGTGTTTGACAGAAATATGGGCGCAATGCGAGTCAATGCGCAATTATGATGCCAATAATTTCTGTGGAAATGTAGAGAAATGGATGTAAAGATAAGGAAATAGTGGTGAGTATTTATTATAGGAAAAATCACTCATCTATACCTAATTATGCCTCATTAGAGGACCCAGAGGCCTCATCTTTCATTGAAGAACTATGATCATCAAGAGAAATCTAGAGACATGCAGGCCAGACTTGATGGTAGGAGCTGCCACCAGAAAAAGGATTCTGGAAAAGCAAGCCCTTCCGTTAACCAGGTGCTGCCATGGGGATCCGGAGGAGACTACTCAACAGGAGAACAAAGTATGTCCTCCCATGGACCAGCCGGTGCATGGGCTGGGAAACCAGAAGAGCACTCCCCACCCCTATAAGCAACTGGTTGATTGGGAGGACTCAGGTTAACATAGCAACTGAGGTGAAGGGAATAGCTTGATTGTAAGTTGTTTGATTTTGCAAGCCTGGGGCTGGTGGTCTGGGCATCTGTTTGTAGGATGGCAGTGTACACTGGGCAACTGTGGGAGAGTTCCTTCTGCCTTGTTTTTGAAATGCAATGCTTTGTTTTGTTTTACTGTTTTTATTCCTGTTTCTGGTAACCTGACTAACTGTTTTTTAAGATAACAATATGCAATAGAACCATTGTTAAATTACTAGCATCTTGTTTTGAAAACTTGTATAGCTATTGTTGTTTTGTTGTTGTTGCTGTCATTTTGCTTTTGTTGTTTTTTTTTTTTGAGGTTTATTTTAGCATCTTGATTTTTCTGTTTTTTCTTTCTTCTCCCAAATATAAAGTGTACAATAGTTACTGGGACTTAGGAAAAAATTGTTCAATGGGAAGGACAAATTGTGATAGGAGAAAGGAAAAATGGGTAAAGGGAAAAATACATATATATGGTAGTTAAGGTAGTTGTACAGCTAGCTTCTTTTAGGTCATGCTACAATGATATACTCATGTTTACAGCAGCATAATTTGTAATAGCTAAATCTTAGAAACAGCCCAAATGCCCTTCGACCATGGAATGAATACAAAAGATGTGGTATTTTAATACAGTGGAATATTACTCAACTATAAAGAAAGATAATCTTGATATGTAGACAGAGGCAACTTGAGATCATGTAAATATCATATTGTCTCCCTAGTGTAAAAAATGGAAGTATAATAAGATTCAAAATGTACAATAAACATTGTGATAATGACAGGGAAAGAAAATACTCAAGTGGAAAGAACAACTGAGATAGGGGAAAGAAGAGAAGGAAGAAGAGAAAACTTTATATATATATATATATATATATATATATATATATAGAGAGAGAGAGAGAGAGAGAGAGAGAGATTATACACACACACACACACACACAAAACAGATAGCTATACTACTAATCTGTTCATCCAAAGAAAGCAGTTCATGCTTTCATTGGTTGTTTGATCATTTTTTTGTGCCTAAATCTTGTAACCTAAACAATTATTTCCAAGCTAACAATTTGCAATATATTAATTACTGTTAATTTCCTACTTTTAAAAAAATTCTGTATCATTTCTATTCCTTTTTTCTGTTTTGATTTTTAAAATTGAGAAAAGAAAAAAAAAGAGAATTCTGGTTTCTCTGGAGAGACAGGAGTCCTGAGTGGCAGAAAGCAAGAGAAAGCACAATGACAGAGACCGTGGGTATGGTCGTCACAGGTGACAGGGCTTAAGTGACAGCTGCAAGCTCTAACTACCAGGTGTCTTTGGCCATGTCCAACTGGTCAGGAAGTTTCTAGAACTAAAAAAAGTCACATAGACAGTTATCCCCCTGATCTGTATGAACTGAAGTAAAAACCAACTTTACGTGACCTGAGGAACTAAAACTATGTGTCATGATCCTACTACCAGTCTAGTGACCCATTGCCCACAGAGAAAGAGAAAGTCAAGAACTCTTGAGGAATCAGTTTAGAATTTGTCATATATTCTCCACATCATCTTCTGGTTCTGCCTCTAAAAAGGGCTTGTGGTCGTCTTTAGGAAAATGAAGGACCCTGATGTTAGAGGCATCATTGATGTGAATTCTGCTAATGCTAATCCCAAAGGACCTAGAACCCCACTGTGGTCCACTACTCAAAGGAGGTTTATTGGGGTCAAGGAGTATAAATGCAGTTTGTTCTGGATTTGCATCCAATGGGGTGGTCAGTGTGAGGCATTGGTGAATGGTTCTCTGGTTATTCTCCCAACTTCTCTGCAATATCTACATTGGCTCCCTGGGCCTAAGAACAAAGGTTCTGGAAGGCCTTTGTGCTCAGTGTGAAAAATGTGATCCCAAAACAATGCTGTGTACTTGCAACACTATAGACGTAAGTAGTTGGAAAGGGCAGGGGTAGTACTTTCTGAACCCACCCCTCGCCCCCCAGTTTTCCTACCTCTTCACCAAGCTCTTACATTCTCAGTTATCTCTTCTCTTAGACCAGTGAGAAGGTAGCTACATCTGTGGAATAGTATCAGTATGCTATCACAAACTTAATGGGAGAATGCTTCCAACTGATGCTGCCAGTACACACGGTTCATTTTCTGAAGCCAGTAAGCACAGATTCAGATGCTTCACATTCAGTTATCAAGTTGGCAAGAAAACTTTTTAATACCTAAATGCAAAGAGACTGTAGGCATAATTTCCTTCAACTGGCAAGAGCAGCAGTGGACCAATGACTACATCATCTCTGTCTCTTCTTGATAATTTAGTTCAGGGATTGGCAACTTCCCCTACAAAGGACCAGATAGATATTTTAGGCCTTGCAGGCCACATATGGTCTTGTTGTGTGTTCTTCTTCTTCTTTTCTTTTTAAAACAGGCTTACAAACTAAAATTCACTCTTAGCTTGCAAAACTTGCAGAAAGAAGCTGCAGGCCAGATTTGGCCTTCAGACTGCAGTTTGCTGACCCCAGATTTTAGTTTCTGGGGACTCTGGCCATCTCACTCATCTGCAGAATATCATGCTGCACAATTATTTTGATAACTCTGTAGTTATGAGGCCTGGTGAGCAGAAATACTTTAATACTTGGTAAGAAACTTTGATGTCAAAGATGGAAGATAAATTCTGTGACAGTTCAGCAACATGTCGGTGACACAGAGCCAATTTTCAGAAAAATACATTTTTTAAACTCTGGGGTTCAGAAAAAAACAAACAAGACAAATTAGGAGAAACAGATGCAGATTCTGGGATGGACAAGCAATAAGCCTACCTTGACTCTGGCTCCTCCACTATTGTGGGGCTGTCCTTAAATCCTTACCATCAAGGGCCTTTGGAATTGAGAAGTGGACAAGCTACAGAAGAGTGTCAGGTAGTTCTGCTGTCAGAGGGGCACAGGAGCTAAGGGGCTTGGACAGTTAGGTCCCCACCATGTCCATTTGAATTGCTTTACCAGTAAACCATTTCTGACTGGGGATATCGCCTGGTGCAGATGGAAGCCAGTAAACTTCAGCTTCCCCTTTGCCTTCAGATTCCAAGAAAAAACTCTGCCTATAGGTAATATGAAAATAGTTATGTTTCAAGGGAATTTAAAAGAAAGATATATGCAAGGGGTTGTTGAAAACTGTGTAATTATTCAAGCAGAGATGACTTTTTTTCTTTATTCATTTTAAGAACCGTTTAAATTGGTTTGTGCATAATAAAACTTTAGACTTTCATCAATACTTGTATAAATAAACTGCAGCCTCTCTGGGATAAGGATTATCAAGAGACAATCAATCTGTGGTTTACAATTTCACATAGTATGCTTTCTCTTTCAGAACTAATAAAAGCCACAAAGGCATGCTTTATTATTAAAAAAAAAAAGCAGAACAAAAGACTGTGCAGTATTTTCTTTATTTCAGAAAGAAAAAGCTCAAGAATGAATCACATAGTAAGAGTTTAACCTGAAGAGTGAGAGATTTGACTTTGCTCTGCTATCTTGGCTTAACCCCTTCTCTTGAGCGTGGCCTACAATCTTAAATACTCAAATCTCTAATTCCATGACCTTGAGTAGAAACATTTATTACTGCAAGCATGTATGCTTTTGCCTAAGGCTATTTTCTTACGTACATGGAGGTGCATTTGTTTCAGGAACCTTTATCAGTCTGGTGCTCAACATCCCTCTCAGGCTGATATCCCCAGCTCACAACTCCTCGCTCTCAGAAATGATGCCATGCTGACATTTACAGTCTTTAGACAAGCATGGATCACTTATCTAAGCATAGTATACCTATGTATGGGTCAGTAACCTATAAGCTGCACTGTTACAAGAGGCTCTCTTTTAGGAGAGGTGTTAATTATCTTCATCTATCTGATGCTATCTTTTGCAGTTTAGACTAAGGAGGATGAGGTGCAGTCAATTAGTGGGAAGAGAAAATAGGGATTCTTTAAGTAGAAGCTCTGTCAATGAAATTGCTGAGAAGTAATAATGCTTCTAGGGAAGGATTCAGAAGAGAGCAAACTTGTGATCATAAATGGCAGAGTCCCCTGACATTTTTTCACTCACAGATGTCTAGTAGAAGGTGAGCAGCACCCAGTGATAGCCATGCCAGAAGCTTCTCTGTCAGAGAAAAATGAAAGATAGACAGAGAGCAGATAGACCAAATAGCATATTCTTCGTAGGCCATGTTTGCTTAGTGCACTTCTGGTCCTTTTAACTGTCACACAAATATCTGTGACTTCTCCAGATTTTGAGGGTCACCTGTTCCTTAGCAAATACTTAAGAGTGGCTGGGTCTGGCATCACATTTGATTTTAGGAAGCATGGAATTTTTCCAACTCAAAGGATGCTGCTATATGCTTCTGTCCTCTACCCATTTGCCAATTTGGAGAGGTTCACACACAATCATCTTCTGGTTCCAGCTCCATCTGGGTTCCCCAGATTAGTGCTACCCTCTTGTTCACTCTGAGGATGAACAAAACTGCCACCGCTCAGGTTCACTCCTGGTATGAAGAATACAGAAAGAAATGACAGTGGAGAAAGGACAAGCAAATGACAAGAGCTGTCAAGAATTCTAAAGTAAAAGCCCTTCTATAAGAAATCATTGGAAAGGGGAGAATTACGGCCTGCATGTATATTTCTCTCCCAAATTAAAATGTTGACACTCAGTGTGATAGTAGTAGGCAGTGGGGTCTTTCCCTGGTAGCTAGGTCTGACAATGGGGCTCTCATGAATGCGATTAGTATCCTTATAAGAACAGATGTGAAGGGTTGGTTAATCTGTCTTGAACACCTGGGGTTATAGTAAGAAGGTGGGTGTTTATGAGCCTGAAATGGACTAAACTTAGACATGTTGTCTGGTAGTGTTTTGATCTTGGACTTCCCAGCTTTTGGAACTGTGAGCAATAAATGTTTGCTATTTAGGCCCCCCAGTCCATAATATTCTGCTAACATGTTGTGAGATAAGACACAGGCTTGGTGTAGGATGGGGGCATAGAGGGAAGGTATTAATTCTGCTATTGTGATGCAGGGAGTACTTTTCATCCTTGAAAAGAAAGTACCTCTGATGATAGACTCCCTGCCTGGAGTCGCTTCCCCCACACCCACATCTTTTGAGGTCTAGTGAAAGAGGCAAATCAAGTTTCTCTCTCTAGTAATATCCATAAACCTTCATTTAAAGGCTAGTTTCAGGAAATGTAATCATTCTCAGAGATAGATAAAGACCTACAACAAGCAAACCCTTTTTATTATTATAGAGTTCCGCCATCTCCCAATGTAGGGGACTTTCAACTGCAGAATAGTATTCTTTTTGGCTTTACCATTATAAAATCTTGCCAAAGTACTTTGTCCCAAAAACAATCAATTTGACCACATGATCTCAGTTAAATACTCATTTAGAAAACCGACAAAATGTTCACAGATTTGGAATAGGTGGTGGTCCCGCTGCTCTCTGCTATTATTCACCCAGAACATTCAATACATCATTGTTTAAAAAAGATCTGTGTCTACCCTTATCCAGACTTTGGGTACAGAGCCAGAAAAAAAACTATCTCTGGCATTTTATGTTTTATAGAAAGCATAAAATGAGTCATTCATTTGCTTTCATTGTTATATTCATGAAACCGAAATTCAATCCTATAAAATGTTAGTTTATTTTAGGCCATAAAAAATGGTTATCTTTGATTGCCTTTTCACATTGATGAATTTCCTCAACTTTTTCCTTACGTTTTAAATAGTTCTATTTACCCATAAGTACTGTGTTTCAAAGGAAGAGCATTTTTGAGCTATCTTTAATGATTTCTAAGGTTTTTACCTTAGAGAATATTGCACTGCAGTCTGTGTGTGACAGTTATATTCTGTTTACAAAGAAAAGTTTATATTTTTGCAGCACGTGCTGTAAAAACAAGCATGTCAGTGTATATAAAAGTTACTGTGGAATTTTGAAAGCTGTCAGAAAGTGATTATACATATACATACTGACCTACTTGTGTAATACAGGAAAATGTTTTTAAATAATCCAGGTGACTTTTCCCCTTGTGGCAACCCCGTTCTTTCTCTATATCTGCTTCAACATCATGAACCTATGAAAGAGCAACACAATTGCTACCGGAAAAAAGAAGGAAAGGTATAGGAAAAAAATCTTAGCAAATAGCGTAGGGAAGTAGGAAGCTGGAAGAAGGGGAAAAGCAGAAAACAATGGGGAGAACAAAGCCAGGAGAATGAATATGACTATTTTTGTTTCCTTTTAGAGGCTGACTGGCAGCGAGGAGATGGCAGATATCCCGAGATGCATTTTGAAGAACCCCAAACACGGCATGTCTCAGAGACATCAAGCTCTCAGCATGGGAACATGTTAGCGAGGCGCAGCAGAGGAAAGTGCCTGGATGGACCTGCTGACCTGGAAGACAGTCCAGATGTCCTGAGAAAACTGTGGGTCAGAGGGTGCCCAGGACTGAGTAAGCTCCACTCCAGAAGGAAGTCCAAACAGCTGGTGAGGAAAGGGTTCAAACCACATCTAATTTGATTGAAAAATAAATAAACATAACCTGAGCTCCAAGTTCTTGGAATTTCCTGGATCCTTCACATCTGTTACCTGAAACTAAATAAAACAGAGTCTCTAAGCTTCGAAGGAGCCATGACCCAGTGAAGGAGACAGGTGAGTAACAAAGGCAATGCAGGAAGCAGAGAAGCCCGAGGAGGAGTGTAGTGGCCTGGAAGAGAACTGCTCAGAGCCTGTGGTGCTCAGGTCAGACTTGCAGGATGACATTTCTCCTGGTGGACTTCACTTGCTCTCACTCTGTCATTTGGACTATCAGTATTATTCTCTGAGCTCCTTCTTGTATCAAGTGCCTCCTCTTTCATGAAGATTTTTTTGATTCTTTCAACTATATTTGTTTTCTCCTGCTTCCAGATTTTCACAGCACTTTGGCTTACTTTATGGACACATAGTATTTCACCTTGTATCGTACTTACTTGCACACTTAACTACTTATTCTGTCTTCTTAAATTATATGCTCTTCCCTGTGCCCCAACATCCCTTTATCAGCTCCTCAGTAAGATAATATTAAAGTAAACTGAGTGGGCTATAAACACTAGAAGATAGGTTTAGCAAAATCAACCCTGAAATTCTCAAACAATGCAAACAAAATTTATACCTGCTTCGTCTTTTTAATAGGGTTTGTGACAAAGATTAGTTACTTAGTGAATACTTGGTAAAATTGAATGAAAGACATAGGAAAAAGTATTGTAAAAATAAACTGAAAGTTGGAAATGATTCTGCAGAGACTTCACAGTAAATAGTCTGGAAAATTTTGCTCTATGATACTGACTTTAGTCAGTCTCCAGAACTGTGTTACTTTCCACAGGTGTTGCCCAATATTTCTGTGACAAATGTCAAATTTTAGGTAGTATTGCGTTAACTATCCTAGAGCACATGAATGAGAAGTTCATGCGGAAGCTGATTTTGCTCCTTCTGTGTCCACCTTTTTAACTCTCAGCAAGGGGACGTTGGGCAGAAAGACACACAAGATCAATGCCAGGCCGTCCATACAGTGTCTCCCAGGAATCTCACTATCACTCTATAAGGTAGGTACTGTCACCCCATTTCTCAGAAATCTTCTCAAAGCTCACACACGACACGAACCTGGAGTACACCCAACAGGACCTAATGTTGTATGATTCTGAACATAACTTTTGCCCTGATAAACAAATGGAACTCCTGCAGAGAGCAGCCTCCAAGATGCATGCTGGACTGCGATGTCTACGTGAGCCTCCTTGTTCTGATTCATCTATTCCAGCAGAAATCAAGTCACCAGGGAATGGTAGAGCTGATTTATTGTAGGAAAAGAGACTCGGGTTAGTAATTTGACAAGATGATTAAATGTAGGGAAATGTCTTAAAATAAGAAAAGAAGGATATATTTAAAGTATATTTAAATATTTAAACCTGGAAGGTAAGGTGGAAACAAGGATAAACAAAATGTAGCAGAATATTCAGAAATAATATACTTACTTCTGAAAATAACCAGTTCTTCCAATCTCCCTAAATACTAGAAATATTTCCTAAGGCATGCTTGATATATAAGTTTCTCCTCAGTTTTATGCCACTGGTCATAAAATTAGGTAATATAATATGGTTGGAAATGGGAATGTGAAGAATAATAATTAATTCAGGTTTCTTTTGATGATCTCTGTGAAAAAAAGAAAAGCTTTCTATTCTTGAAGTGAAACAATATTACTTTTGAGGCCTCTACACTTTGCATATAGCTATCTCTACACAGCAATTGCCTATAATTTTCCCATTATGAGTCTGTTTTTTTCTGGCATATACTAAACTTAATCATGTAAGCTATTGTGACATAATTTATATGCACTACCCCTGTTAAGAAAATAGAGAACACCAGACTATACATTAGTAGAGAATTTTACACACACACACACACACACACACACACACACACCCCACACACAATTTTTAAATTAAGAAGCTCCACTATAATAGCTAAAGTTTTTTTTTTTTGTCTTTTTCTTTTTTTATTGGTACCGGGGATCAAACTCATGACCACACGCTTGCAAGGCAGGCGCTTATGCTGCTGAGCTGAATCCCCAGCCCCAAATAACTAAATTTAAAGAACCAGATCCCCTAGGAAAATACTCTTAATCTGGAATAACAGGTGCTGTTCAGGGAGGTCTGTGGGCTTTCTGACAAGGTATTACATGTGAAGTATAAAAGGGACAATAGAGACACAAAGTAGAATCTTTAAACCTCAGGTGAAAATAGTAGAACATAATTTTTCTACCATGAAAGTGATTTATTGTAAGCCCATATGTGTACTCAGAAAACTTAATGTAGCCTTCTTACTAGTCCTGTCCACGAATCTAAACCAAGCCTTCCTGGTTTACACTGGATCCAGTCTAAGGTACTGAGGACCTCTCTGCCTGTGTGGTAGCTTATTGGTTGAGGTGACCTATGAAGCACTGTGACACTGGGGGACATCTCTGGCTGCTGAGAGCTTCTTCTGTGATTTCTAAACAGCTGACCTCACACGTGCCCACGTGGCTCTGGTGCATACTGAGGTCACTGCTCTGTCCATTGTGGCCACACATTCCTGAACCAGTAGACAGCCTGGAGGAATTAGATGCTTCTGTGGTTTATTTCACTCCATCAGGCTTTACTTTTTCACTGGCATAAACCGAGAAGCCCTTCTAGGCAGTCTCTCAGGCTTCCTGCTCCACGGACCCTCTTTCCTGAGTAACTTTCAGGCCTCTCGCAGTCCATTGGTTCTAGAGCCCACCTATCACTTAGATAATATGTGAAAGACCCAGAGTCATCAGTGCTTGAGGATCTAGATAAGGCAAAGTGACATTTATATTTCTGTTGTACATTCACTCACATGTTTTAAGCTTTTCTCTCAGAATAATTCAAGGGAAAAACTGGCTACAACTCTTTTTACTCTTGAGTCCTCTTTAAATAAATGAGAATCTATATCCTGACTTTACTTTCAGACTTACTCTGGAATATTGTTCTCATTTGCCCTAAATTCATATTCTGAAGCCCTGATCCCTAGCACCTGAGAATATAACTAGTTTTGGAGACAGGGACTTGACAGGAAACAACTGGGTTAAATGAGAAAATTAAGGAGGGCCTTTATGCAATCTGGTTAGTGTTTTTATAAAAAAGGGAAGTTTAAACACACAAAGGGACCTCAGGGAGGAAAAACTACATGAGGACCCAGAGAGAGGGTGGGATCTTTGAGCCAAGGAGAGATGCCTCAGAAACAAAACCCTTTGAATTTCTGGCCTCTAGAACTGAGAAGTAATTCTTCATAGCCACCTGCCTCTTGTATTTTATTATAGTAGCAATAGCAGATACATACAACAGTCTCCCCCACACTGCTACTCTCTCTCTTCCTTCTAAGACCTCTGTCTTCCTTTGCTACCAACAGCTCATGTACGTCTCATTCAGGGCGGGGGAGGAGAGGGTGCTAGTTCACATGTGTTCCACCAAAATGCATATTTTTGGCTTTTATCTACTGGTACTTCACATGATTGTTCAAGAACGTGGAGTCTTTGTTTCATGTGTTCAAATAAGGATGGGAGAAGACAAACACAATGTGTAGTGTGAAGATCCAGATCCCAATAATATATCATCCTGTTATAAATGTGTGTGCATAAACTCATATTTTTCTGGAGAACACTCTACAACTCTTTTCAAATTTTCAAAGGGATTTATAACCATAAGAACGAAAATTTTCCATATATTTTGAAATATGACTCAAGTATATATTTATAAAATGTATTTATAAATGCTTCAAATTTATAATTTATATACAACTTTAGAAATACAGTGTATTACCTAAAGGGAGAGCAGAATGTTTATCTTCAATAAATGTAAAACCATCTTGCACCCATTTGCTTCATTTAGAAATGTCTGATTTAATTTGCCCTGAAAACAGAAGCTAAAGTAAACTATCTGTGAGAAACTTATTTCCTCCATCATGCTTACCCAGTCTCATGTTAAGAGTTCATAAACTCACACTGCTGCTTCTACTGGGACAAGCTATCAGAGAGCTGCACCAGCAGTAAGGGATATTCTGTCCCACTCAGCACTGAGACTTACATATGTGTCTGTACGCCACAGAATTACTGTTCCTCATGTTTTCTTCTTTACATTCTGTTATGGCTTGTGTCTGAATGTCCCCCAAAGCCTCATATGGTCATTGGTGGGGCTGCTCAGAGGTGGCTGGATCTAGGGTCTGGAATTAAGGGCTTGTAATTACTAAATTAGTCCACTGATTTGTTTGGCATAGTTCTGGGTGTGTGGATTATGGGCAGGGCCACTCTGGGTGTGAGTGCTACCCACCCTGCGAGCATGTAGCATGGACAGAACACAGGAGACAGAAAGAAGGCTGCTATTATCACTTGCTTGCTGGTTGCTATTTCGCTGCTTTGCTGCCCTGTTGCCATCTGCCTGCCATGAACTGTTTCTCCTCTCTGATGCCTCTCTGTCACCCAGAGTCTGAGAGGGAAGCGTGATAGAGGGAGGGAATGAATGGAGCAGGTAGTGTATGAGACAAAGAGGGAGAAAGGAAGTTCCATGTCTTTGTTTCCAGTTGTCCCTAATTCCAAGCTTCGTTCCTATTCTTGGATTCCCTGAGATGCACAGGTACCTTTGCAATAATTTACCTTTTTACCTTAGTTAGGTCAAGTTGTTATTTCTAACAACATACCCATTAATTTAAATTCACACACACACACACACACACACACACACACACACACACACCAGATGATCTAAATTTATGAATAACAAATTTAACTCACAGATAACTTTTTGAAACAATTGAGGTGTGAGATAGTCAAGTGATTGTGTCCATTTGAATAAGAAATACCCAACTAAATTGGATTAGCATAGTTCTATGTGTGGCAGAAGACATTTGCTGAAAACAGGAGACCCAGCCCGGGTGTGAGTGGCACCAACCAATAGGCTTGTAGCTTAAATGGAATAAAAGGGAAAAGAGGAAGGAAGGCTCACTCTGCTTCTTGGTAAAAGCCTATCTTCACTTTTACCTTGCATGTCATCTCATAGTTTCCAGCACAGATTTCTCAGCCTTCTAGCACAGACCCTTGGATGTCCTGATATAGACTCTCACAAGATGCTATAGTGAGCTCTAGGCCTTTGCTTTTTGATTGGATCCTTCACATCTCCAGCACAAGACAGACCTTTTGTGCTCTGCTCTTCCACGCCTGACTGGGCGGCCACTGGAAGCCCTCCTTGTAAATTCTCACATAGCTGTATATCTTACATTAAGTGTTTCTCTAGTGAGCACCAACTGATACAAGATGAAAACAAGGATTTTCTCTTTATAGAGTTCCAATACTATGAATCAACACTATGGCTAAGGAAGACCCTTGTGTGGTACTAATTTTTAGAAGAGACTATAAAACTCTAGATATACACTGTGTCATGGCAATCCACCTGAAATAAAAACACCAGGAACTATGAATGTATGGAAAGACTGTAAGCTACCTCACTGTAAAGGGGGTGTGAACCAGCTCTGCAGATTCTGGCTTGATTTTATTGCTTTAGACAGCAAGGTAACTACTGATAATCACTTCTGACTTCTGGCCCTACTAAAAAAATTCAAAAGGAAATGAAAAATATTTTTTCTCTCATCGGCAAATAGAGTTACAGTTGGGGGGCACAAGTAGTTGAAAGCTCAAGGCTTGTAAAAGTAAAGGCTGACTGAGTTTAATAAACAACAGAAGCATCTGAATCCTCTAAGCTTATTCAAGGAAAACGCTGCCAAATAACCAAAACAAGGGTAAATATCAGGCTGATGGATGGATTTTTACAAGTGTCACGTGGCACATACATCTAATAGGGTCCTGATAACAGCCTGTATCTGTCTGTCTGACTGTCTCTCTTAAACTTTTTAGAGTTCTGCACAGGTACAGTGCATATTCTTCAGCAGCCTGTGAAAGGGCTTGGTTGGTATGAGCTATTTCTCAATTTTACTTACTGTGATAATAGGGTTTCTTGAGTACCTTGCTCAAGTGTTCATTTCCAGGTAAGTGTGTCTGTTTTGCAATTCTGTATTTTAGGAGGAGTGTTTTAGGACTTCTTGCAGTACTGTATCAGTCTACATAAACTCATATGCACACACCCCTCTGTGTGGAGGACTGATATGGTAATATTTTCAATTTAGCCGCAAAACTCTGGCACCCCAATGTTCTAAATATCCTTTCAATTTTTCTGTATTTTAACAAAAGGCTGAACTGTTGTCCAGAGGAATGAAAGTTGCCCTGTGGCAGCTCTAGCTGCAGACATCCCTATACACACGTATAGCCCAGTGCACATTAGCTACCTCTCTACAAGTTTCAGAATGCAGCCTTAGATCTGCTGAGAAATTTACTGGGCAGCTCTTCCGAGGCACAACCTGAAGAGACAATGCTGCATACTCAGTCCCTTGACTTATGTGTCTTTTCAGGCTGCTTACCCCAGTCCTTGCTTCCCTGCCCCTTGCTTGTGTGTTTTTTTTGCCTTAAACTCCATCGACAGTTGCCTCAAGAGAAAAAAAACAATCAATCACTTGACCATGATTTGATGAGTGTCCAAGACACACTGGATACACTCTGACATCAAATTGACTCTCTCATTTCCTTTTCAGAGTCAACTTAGGGGGAAACCACATAATAAGGGAAACAAACCACAATTCCTGGTGGAAAATCTTTCAGTCTTGGGGACTTCGGTTGGAGCCCATCCTGAGATCACTGACATGTGGCTGCTTTTAGTTGGGCCTAGTTTCAGAAAATCACATGTAACTTGCCCAGCAAAGAATTTGCTGGGGAAACTAAAAGAGGGAAGAAATGTAACAGAAAATGCACCCCCCACCCCAGCTACCGTACTTCAGTTTATTTTACAAGGTAATAGTTCCTGTTCCTATTGCTTCCATCTCTTAGGCACAGATGGTCACTGTGATGCACACTGTATAAACGAGTCCCAAACTGACAAGCCATTCTGCCTCTGCACTTCTGCTTGCTTATCTCATATAAGCTCTAGACCGCCAGAGCTCAGGGCTGATATTCCAGAGATGATCCCCATCAGTCTCCACTGACCTAAAGAAATCTGCCTCCAAATCTTGGGTGTCCTCTTGGTGTTTCTGCTTGTGGTTGCAGCTGAGCAGATCCGAGATGGGTTTGACAGAAGGAAAAGAAAGGGGTTCACAGAGCAGGCCAAGATCAAGTTCTGGTTCATGGTGTTTATTAATTTATTCTTTTTCTTTTCTTTTGGATTTTTGAGAAAAGGTCTCACTGTGTAGTTCAGGCTGGCCCTGTATTCATTATGTTGCCAGGGCTGGCCTTGAATTTGCCATGATCCTCTTGCCTCAGCCTCCCAAGTGCTGAGATTACAGATGACATGCTGAGATTGTGCCACCATGCCAGGCTTTTATTAATTTATTCTACAACCATCTGTTGAGACTACAACACTTGGGCCTTGGCTGGAAGCTCTGAGAGTAGAGAGGTGAAAACAAAACATCCTCAAACCCAAACAACCCAAACAACCCAAGTCCCTGCCCTCAATGACAAAGCTTGTAACCCAGTAGTAGTCAAATGCTTGTAGAGTGAATGGATGCCTGGATCCAGGCAGTGACAGCAGGGGTGACAGCTGGGGGCAGACAGCTTCCCACTTTGTGAATTTGTTAAGCACTGACTTAACCCAAATTGATTTTGCCATCCTGACTTTGGGATTACACGCTCTTTGCATGGCAATGTTACACTTTCATGCAAGCATTCCCTCTCTAATTTATGTGAAATGTGAACTCAAAGGGCCCATAAGCAGGAGAAAAGCCGAGGGGGCTTTAATGGACCCGCTCCAGGCAAGGCTACATAGAGCAGCTTGGACAAAGCCTTTCCGACAGAGCCACCAGGTGGCACCTGTAAGGCGCAGATGGGGAGAGACTCATTTGCCCCACACCCACGGCTTGGAATAACCAGCCTCCGCGCTTTCAACCCTAGTGGGCTTGTTGGCTACGAGGTAGGGGAGTTTTAGTCTGCTTCCAGACTGCGTGATTACAGGTCCCGTCTTCCTGACACCCCAAACATGACGAGGGCGTGTTTGTCCCCACGCGCTCAGGCTGCCAAAGGCGTGTCACAGGCTTCTTAGGAGCAACTCGGCCTCCGCCGCCCGCTGCGGGCGGGGACAGGCGGCGGGCGGCTGCGGGCTGCCGTGAGCTGCAAGCCCAGCCAGTGCCCAGGTCTCCTCGGCCGGACGCCCACTCGGGCCAAAACGCAGGAGAGGCAAGAGACCTCCCAGGGTGCGACAGACCAAAATCCCCCGAACGTGGGACACCGCCTCACACACCTTCGACCCCCAACCTTCGGCGTGGGGACAGTCCTTGGCCCAGGTCTGGGGCGCCTCCTTCCGCTGGGATTTCTCTCTGATTCCTCCTGCTGGCTGCAGCTCGGCGACCCCAGGTCACCCCTCCTCACATCAGCAGCGATCACACACCCAAAGTCGGGTGTCGCTCCCCGCCCCGCGCGCAGAGGGTCCGGGTGCGGGCGTTTGGGTCATTTCGAGGTGCGCAGCTGGGCCACCAACTCTGCTCCGTCTGTCGCGGGAGGCGAGCTGCGCCAGTTGCGCGACTGTCTCCATCGCCGACGACGCTTCAACTCGGCGGCCAGTGACATTGGGAGGAGACAGCCCGGAGGGAGCAGAGGAGGAGGAAGCGGGGCGCGCAGGGTCGGGGTAGGGACAGTAGCGATTGCGCCAGGGGGCGTGTGAGCCGCGCGCCAGGCGGCCGCGCCGGTACCAACTTCTTCCGGGCGTGCGCGGCGGGGAGCGCGGCCCGAGCCCGGAGCCGAGCGGAGGGCGGCGGAGCTCGGGAGCCGCGGCCCGCGCCCTGCGCCGCCGCCTGCTGGTCTGCTCCGGGTTCTCGGCCCCCGGTGCTGAGGCTCAGGTCTATAAATAGCAGGTTACAGCTCCCGCTCGGCGCGCACACGCTCACGCGCGAACGCAGGAAAGTCAGCCTAAAAGTGTCTGCCGCCGCCGCCGCCCCCTCTCAGCCCCCGGCAGAGGTAAGGACCCGCCGGGGACCTGGGGCTCGGTGGGGAATCTTGCAAGGTGGGGTGGCTGAGGGTGGGGGACTCGGCAGGCTTGGGAGCGAGTCTGAGGAGGGCGCGGGGCACATCCCCGGAGAGGGGATGCCTTTGGCACCAAGTTTCCAGAGGTTGCAGCCCCCGTGGACCCTCCAGCGCAGCCGCCCGCGGGCGAGGTGCGCCGCCTCTTTTGGGGTACCCCTGGCCTCGCTTGCAGCGCCTCGCCCGGCGCCCTCCGGCCCGGCCCCGCGCGCGCGGGTCCGCACTCACTCTCCCGCCCGGCTAACTCCGCGCTCGGGCCTCGCCGACCTTCCAGGCTGCACCCACCTGCCGGGTCCTTGACAGATGCTGTGGTGGCCCCGCTTGCTCTCCCCCTGAACCCCTATGACAGGCGGCCGCTGCAGTCAGTCTGGGAAGAAGGGGTCCCCAGGCCGTGGAAAGGTCGGTGGGCAGCCAGGGTGACAGATGCCTGTTACCCCCATTTCCTGATGTTTCCTAACGCGCCCTCTGCGCGCCCATCTCCAGAGACCCGCAGCAACTCCTTCCCGCGGAGAAGCCCCGCTGGTCTCCCGGCTGCCTCCCATGCACCTCATCCTACTCCGGAGGTCTCACTACGGTTAGAAAGCCGGGCCTGCCTGGGCGGTTTGCGGGACACAGGGGTCCTTGTCGGGAGCGCGAGAGCTGCGCTGCCCCGCACTCCCAACTCTTCTGACCCCTCGGGAGACCCCTGCGCCGGGCATGTCCAGGAGCCTGGTTCTGGAATGGACTGAACAGGTTTGGGTGCCAGAGCCTCAGGTACCTGTGTTTGCCCTTCCTTGCGCCTCTAAATTATCTACTCTTTGGAGTGGTGATTTCTGCCCGAGGACACAATGAACAGGGTCCCTGGCACTTTCTGTTTGGGGTCCAGAGGGTTTCTAAGGTGAGAATGTGCATATTGATTTAGTTGCTGCTGCGCAAAAACTTAGAAAAACTGGTGGGGTTTTCTGTTCCCTTTAGTGAAGGAGATTGGTTGCTTTGCTTCTTTTTTCATCTCGGAAGCAGTTTTCTTTTCCTTAAATATTATGTGAGGTCATTCTCTTTGAGTCCAAGTGTTCCATTTTGCCTACCTCCCCAGTTGGAAACAACTTGTTTATAAAGGTGTGACTCTTAAAATAGGCAGAAGCCTAGAAAACAGAGGAAGCTTTCATCTTCTCTTCCTACTGAGGGGCACTTGGTAGGTCTTTCTCAGTTGAACACCTCCTTCAAAGACATTGCTTGTGACCGGAATATTATTAATGATCTTAGACCTGCAGCGGTAGTATAGTGCAAAAGCTGCCCTTAAGATGCAGGAATCACCTAGAGGCAGCCGGTTGATGGTGTGTCACAGCTGAGTAAGGAGCTGGGCAAGTGGAACTGGTCAGCTCACTTAGCGTCTAAGGAAATGCACTCTGTCTTGTTCCTTTGTGAAATACTCCGGTAAAGCATTGGTATGAAATTAGAGTATGTTACCAATAGCTTTGTGATAAATACATGGGAGTTAAAAATTGAACCTGTTGGGTTTATAATAATTCAAAGACGCTTCTGCAAAGGGACCCTTTCTCAATGCAATCTTTTAATATGATTTGAAAGTTTGTCCTTGAAAGGTTATTGAAATGTGCATGTGAAGAGGCTCAGTGTCATTAAGAAACATATTTGCTGATTAAAATACTGCCCTCATTTTAGAGGAATATTTTCTTTGCTTAGGCAAATATTTATTTTTGATAAGCTAACAACCAGTTGGGAAGTGCATATTTATAGCGGCATGCTGTTTTGGCTCTGATAAAGTAAATGAACAACCACATAGACCAAGTTGTCTCCTCTTTCCAGAAACTTGAAGAATTATGTAGTCAAAGTTGTAGGCATAAGCTTATAGCCGTTGAGTTTGAACTTCACTTTGGGGTGTAAGGTTTAACTTCATCTTGGGGATGCCCATTGAATGACTTCATATCTTGTAAGATTTTTGTCAAAATACTAAGTTCCTTTTTAAAAAACATAGACACATCAGTTAAATTTGACTATAAAATAATGTGATTATTCTTTACTTTTGTGGAATGGAAAATCATTAGATTCTGCAAAAAGCCAGATATGTGTTCTAAATTGTGCAAATTGGAAGTTACTCATTTATTTTCTGAAACCTTGAAGTTATTTTCTATTACAAATAAAGTATATCTTCACATGGGTAACAGAGTTCACTTTTACAACCTTCAGGCAAAATCCAAGAAGGCAATTCTCAGATGGACACAGAAACCTTCCAAACTATTTTATATCTCTTAGCAACCAAATAGACGTCAGTTTTTAGGTGAGCATTTAACATCTGAAAATGCAAAGTCAAAAAAATGATGATAGGGTCATAATTAGTGAGTAAAATGCTTAGTGAATATTTCAGAGTGAACAATACCCACTAGTGCTAATATTAGATCTGTAAGTGTCATGCATTTTATGATCTGCATGGAATAAGTCTTTGTCTTTTCACATGGGATTTTTAATAGAAAAATCCTGCTTTAAATGATCTCAAGTTAAATGTTCAGCGGACAATGACATCAGTCCCTTCTGTATTCTGTGCCTTACTTGTTAAAGAGGACCCATCTCTTTCTAAAATCCTAAGGCATCTTAAAAAATCAAGTTGTTGCTGTTTTTTTTAATGTTGAGTTAGAAATCCTTGATCAAAGAGTCTCCCTTATCATATACTCATATTAAAGTATATCCTTTAATACTAATGCTTGATAATGACACTATTCAGCCAATAATTTCAGCATACATCTTTATTTAAGTCCAAATGATGATGATGATATGACAGCATTTTGTGTGTGAAAAATGTTTATAGTCTTTGTGCTGCAAAACTTTAGATACTGTACATATCTAGAAAAGGCATTAAGTTATGTGGGGGGGGGCGATTGTGGAAACTTTCAAAGTTTCTAGCACAGTTGCCATTTGAATTAAGGAATGTTCATTCCCTTTATGTGTTTACACTATTTTGTAGGTTAATGAAAGCATTTAAAACTCACAGAATTTTATGGGCTATAAATTTTATGGGCTATATGTATCTCTATCATCTATCTCTATCTCTATCTCTATCTCTATCTCTATCTCTATCTCTATACCTATACCTATATCTGCATCTGCTGTAGAGGCTTTCCTTAGATAAAGCACAGTTGTACCACTATCTTCTACTCTGAAAGTATCTCACTGAGTAAGCTTCAGTGGAATACTTAAGAGCCTTAGCTTTAGATATTTGTTACAGTTGACTTTCTAACTTTACCAAATGTTGGCTGTTTTGATAGATGTCATCTGAACACAATGCATTGTTTTTTCTTAATTAATTTGTTCTAAACTTAGCTTCTTGAGTTGCAAGATTTTGAGTGAGTTGTTTTCTGCCTTAGCCATTCCAACTAGTGGTACTAATTATGTGTTAGAGGACTTAAAATAGCTCTCAGTGGAATTAAGTGAAGTAGACAGTATGTTACTTAAATTGGTTAAAGGATATCTTCAGTACTGTAGTTTTCTAAATCATATGAGAATTATCTGCATTAATGATTTTCATGGAGATGTAGATACCTCTTCCATCAAAGGCAGGAGTTTAATTCATCCGCCCATCCATTCATCTATCCACCATCTACCCTTCTATTGTTTTTAGCTGCTAATCTGTTAATCTGGTTATGAAAATAAGGCAAGGCAATAGGCCTAGTGGTGAAATTACTCAATGCTTTTCTCTGATGTTTTCCAAGGGTAGAAAAGTTTGTGAGAAACAGGGGCTGGCTTGTGTCATGCTGATTTTGAATGACTTGAGTAACAAGGCAATGAAAAGTACCTTCCCAGATAAAAGAAAAATATAAATCTTAATCATGTACACATATTAACTACTTATAATCCTTCATTTACACATTTTAAATACTGTTTAGAGCCTGAGCTTTCTGTTTCTTGAAAGGGAGTATGCATTTTAAAAAGTTAAGCAACCAAGATTGAAAGAATCATTTTAGTATTTCCACTATGAAAATCAACAGAATTATGTATCTTTTGCCTCTTATTTTAACCCATAAGTATAGAGCATCAAGGAAGCCAGAATCAGAATTATATTTTTAGAGTATACGAGTTGGATAAAAAGTGCTGCGTAACCACAGCGGTGCTATGCACTGGGAGCTTTGCTTTAGTACTTTTATGGCTGTCATTTTACTTTGAGGGGGCTTTGCTTTTTTCTAAAAAGACAAAATGATGAGGAATGAGCTCTAGAAATTAGCACAACCAACACATAGCAATCATTCCAATGAGGAAAATGAAGTGATAAAATCAGTGGCATCTTAAATTGAAGTTATACCTTGCATGTGAATAGAGATTACATTTTCTTCAAAAAGCTAGTTATATCATTAGGGATTATTGTTGTGTACTTTGATGTGTTTTTGAGCATCATCATTGTCAGACTTGCTACATAACCATATATTCCACCGAGAGATCAGCATATGCCACCTTCATAGCAAAAGACATTGCAGAGTTGCTGCGTGGCACAAAAGATCACATTTTAAAAAATGTCTTCTTTTCACTAACAAGATCTGGAACTTTTTAGTATTTACTAATCTAATCATATCTTTATGATTATGAGACGTGATTCTTATGGTGTTTGTAATTTTATTTACTTGCAGTAACCATATGCTGAAAATCTTGTGACTAAATATGTCTCAGACTTGCTTTTCTGGGTAAATTTACTTTAAAATACAGCATTTCTGTGTTCCTGGAGCTGCTCTGTATTTAGCATAGGAGAGACATTTAGCACTAGGTGGCAGTGCGCGATGCTGAGAAGCCTTGGGTCATTTCAGTTGCAGTAAATTTATTTTTAAAGCTTTAAAAAAATTTATATCATGAGTGAATTAAAATCAACAGAAATATAAATCCTTAATAGTATATTTAGAAGATCTATTATTTGTAATACTTTAACAATTTGATAGTAATATTTAACACTGCTTTTATGAGGGGTCTGCTTATGTGAAGAGCAAATGTTAGGAGTTAATTGAATTAAATATGCCAGAGCTCTGTTTATAATGAGTAAGGGAAAGAGAAAAGTAAATGAATATTATAGGATATGAATGAATAGGAATATGTATGGTCGAAAAAGTATGGTCATTCTACATAGGCATTTTATTAACTATTAACCATTTGTATTTTAACCCTAATCTTCTCACAGCACTAGTTGAGCAAACTCATTTGTTAAGTGGTCAAGCTGTGATTATTAATTTTCCTTTATCTTTTTACCCTTGGGACAGTGCAAAAACTAAAATGGAATAAACAGTGCAGACACTGACTGGTGCTTCAGCAGACACCCAGATGTCCTCCGTGGTAGCAATGACTTGGCCCCCAGGCACCAGACTGGGTTCACCATGATGCATTGTGATGTACTGGTCATCATGACAGCTGAATGCTGGCTATGTCATTTGTTCTTATTTCATCTGGTTGTAGACATCCCAACTTTGGCCAGATGATTAAACTATGAATCATAGCAGAGTTAATCAATTTATTCCATCGTCTGTGTACCAGAAGAGGATGTCTGCATGGTCTGGTCATCTGAATGGAGCATCCTCAAGACCAACGTGGGGTTTCAGCTGTGTTCACAGCTATCACATGAATGGAGACTGGGGAAACCTAAATTGACCTAATTAAGAAATTCACTTCTTTAAAACTGAAAGTAGAAACACATTTTGAGGGCAGATACTGAAGATTAGACTCAGATCCTTCACATGGAGCTACACTTTTATCTTTTTTCCTTAAAAATAGGCTTTTATTTTTATTTTTTATTCTGAAACAGGATCTTGCTGAGTCTCTAAGTTTCCCAGACTTGGATACAACTTCATGCAAAACAAACAAACAAGCAAACAATCTTTTTATTATGTAAATTTCAAGGTTATAGAGTAGTACATCGAACCCTTGCCCGACATACCATCTGCAGTAAGTGTTAAATCATGATCATTCTTATTTCATGTACCATCCCATCATCATTTCCCCACATTGGAAGTTTTGGAAACAAATGATAGGAATTACATCAAAGGAAGGAAGCATACTTAGGAAGCAGATATTTACAAATATAGTTGTGATATGAAAGGTAATTTAAAAATACTAGGTGAAAACACTACATATTTCACCTTAAAAATCACAAATCTTGGCATTAGGTAAATTGTGTACTTGAATTTGTTTATGAAAAATATGACACACATAGACTCCAGATTAGATTCTATGTTATAATTTTTTGATCTCTAGGAACATGCAGCCATGTTCTTTGAACTTATCAGGTAGTTGTATGCATGATAGACTAATGGTTAGATTAGGCTTCTTAGAGTAAGAGAAATATTGACTGCGTACCTTACTGCCACAGACCTTTTATATACACATTTTACTTTTGTAGGAAGCAGGCATCGTAAATAGAGCAGATGTTGGAATGCAAGAGTTCATCTTCCTGCGAGTCAAGATGTTAGCTGTATGTGGTGGTGCATACCTATAATCTCAGCACTCTAGAAGCTGAAGTAGGAGGATCCTTCTGAGTTCGAGACCAGCCTAGGCTACAAAGTGAGCTCAAGGCCAGCCTGAACTGCATAGTGAGAGCCTGACTCATGGTCTGTGAAATGTAGTGGTTTATGATTTCTCTGTGGTCTGAACTGAAGTCACCTGGGCCTGGAGACTGACCTCTCAGGGGCATGCTCTACCCAGGTAACACTGTGCTGTCACTGACAGACAGGTCATGTCACTTCTAGGACTAGTTATCTGGGGTATCTTTGTGAATGTGAGAATCTGAAATGGTTTTATTTTCCTCTTTGAGAATGTCAGGGATCTGCTGAAACATCTTTTAGATGCTGTAGAGTTGAGTTGACGTTTTAAATGAATAGAATTTTTTCAGGTTTTAAAAATTGACAGCAAGCACTATGTATAAATCATTGTGGCATTATGTGTCTAAGGGCAAATATAATTCCACTGTAGAGAAAACAAGTAATTTGTTTCGAAAGGGTTTATGCTATGCTATACTTTTCATATGTATAAATTATACAGGGAGAAAAACACCTGTATAATTTTCTTAATATTAGACATATGAACTTTTTGTCTTTAAAAAATTCACTATAGTATTTTCTTTCCTGGGCTATGTTTTAAAGACTACCTCCTGATTTATTCATGCCACTAATATCCCGTTTCCTTTTTTATATTTCAGTGGGAGTGAAGAATGCTATATTTCAGGATAGTATAATGAGAAATAATTGAGCCATTGACTTCCACTTGACTTCTAGAATTTTTCTTTTCTTTTTTTCTCTTCACTGTTTTCCTGATTATAAATGTAAGAAGTTACCATTGTAAAAAACTGTAATTGACACATGGAGAAAAGTTTAAAGTGGTGGAAAAAGATCATCCAAAAACAATGTTTTTAACATTTTATATATTTTTCTCTAGAATTTCCAATGATTTTTTATAAAAGTTGAGATTTGTGTGTGTGTGTGTGTGTGTGTGTGTGTGTGTATGTGTGTAAGACAGACAGAGTAAGAGAGAGAAAAAGAAAAACGAGTGCCCTGCCTTTTATATTTTATGTGGAATTCTGTTTTGCCATTTAAATATTGATCGGTGCCTATTGTATGCAGATACATTTATGGATTGATATCTCCTGTATGTCAGGTGTATGTTAGCCTCTTTTATGATTCATAGAGGTCAATAACAAAGAAAATTGCATGCCTTATGCCAGTGAATACTTCTGTAACCTAAAAACATTGTTTTCCAGTAATTAGCCATGTGAATCATTATCAGTTTATTTAACCATCCCAACTTAGATTTTAAGATTGTTGATGATGTTTTTACAGTCATGTAAATGATGAATATATTCTGTTTGGTCTCATTTAGTGATAGTCTTGTCTAAATTTTTTAAAGTAATGATTTCTTGAAGTGTCATATAACATAAAGGGCATGAGTACTATTTACTTTTCAAAAGGAATTAAAGTGTCATTTTAATGTTAAGAAAAATTGTTAAAGTGCATAAAGAAGGCATAAAAGAAGGCAACAAATCCTTTCAGTATGATACAGAAGAATTATTTAAAATGAGACATGAACATTTTAAAGGCTTTTTATATACATGGCCAAAGTGTTTTTCAGAAAGCTCATACCTATTTTCACTCTCCATATAAATAGACAAATATCATTATCTTCTCATCATTGAGGAATATTATTTCTTTAAAAAAGTTTGTTAATTCAAAAGGCATAGATATAATAGTAGCAAAAGAGTAAGGCAGGAGAGAAAACCTTCCAGGGCTTCAAGTTATATTACAAAGCTACCATGATGAAAACAGCATGGTAACAGCAAAAGACTTGTGGATCAGTGAAATAGGACAAAGGATGCAGAAACAACTCCAGAGACACTTGGCTATATTATCTTTCTTAAGATAATATAGATTATCAAATGGAGCTAGGGAAACTGACTATCCACATGTTAAAGATTGAAACTGACTCCTGCCCCTCACCATGTACTAAACGGAAAGCAAAAGTGGATCAAAATCTAAGTGTTAAGACAGAAGCAATCTGCGTGAAGACAAACTAGGTAAGTCACATGAAAGCATAGGTGTAGGCAAAGACTGTCTGACAGAACCCTGGTTGCAGAAGAAATAATACCAAGAATCAACAAATAGGAGTGCATCAAATTAAGAAGCTTATTTTGCACAGCACAGGAAACTACTAACAGAGGGAAGAGACAACCCACAGAGTTGGAAAAATTTTACCAGCTACTTAGACAAAAGACTGATGCCTAAAATATATAAAGCACTCAAAAAATTTGTTTCAAATTTAAAAAACAAATCCAAAAATGCACATCTGAAGTGAATAGACAGTCCTCCGATGAAGACGTAGAAATGGCCAATAAATATGAAATAATGCTCAACGTCACTGACCGTTATACAAGTTAAAACAATGCTGAGATCCCACCTCACTCCATAAAGAATGACAATCATCAAAAAATCAACCAATGACAGATGCTGTGGGAAAAAAGGAACCCTTCTTCATTGTTGGTGGGAATGTAAACTGGTATAACCACAATGGAAGTCAGTATGGGGATGGCTCAGAAAATTAAAAACACAAATTCTGTTTGATCTGGCTATTCCCCTTCTAGGTATTTCCCAGGAGAGTTGATGACGTATGCACGCCATGTTTATATACATATACTGTAAAGTATGCATACCACAGTTGATAATAGCTACATCTTGGAAGCAGTCTCTGTGTACATCAACAGATGAACAGATAAAGAAAATATGCCATTACACCAAGGTGTGGTAGTCTGCCATAAAGGAGTATAAACTTGAGTCAACTGTAGGAAAATGAATTTAACTGGAAACCATTATTTTAAGAAACACAAGCTTAAATATTGTGTGTTTTCTCTTAAATGAAAAACTCAACATGCATATAAGGTTCAAAAATAAAGACCAGGTAACAGGGTGAAAAGAAAGACAGAGAAAAAGATTTATTTTAGTTCAGCAGGGACAGTGTATCTAAAAGGCATCTTGATGTAGTGTAATTGGTTTATTACTCTAGTTGTTAATCTGTATGCATGTTAGTTAACTTTATAAGGACTAATGAGGTAAAGAAATGAATCTGATACTAGCAATAAATGGGTTGGAGGGGAAAAGCAAAGTATTGAGATATGTTGTGGACACCTATCAATTCTCTACCATGTGTGTAATCATTATAGACTGCAAGTAATGTAAAAAATTTTAAAAACCTCTTACAGGCAGTTCAAAACTTTATATTATCTGATTTATTTTTTGCAACAAATGAAAAAGGATGACAGTATTATGTCTCCTATTTTTCTTGTCATTTGCTGTTGGTGCTGGGAATTGAACCAAGGGCCTTGTCCATACAAAGCACACACTCTGCTACCGAGGTGCACGCAATTGCCCGGCCTGCTTTAAAGTTTAGGAAATTTATTTTTTGGAAAGTTAAGTGTCTTACCTGAGATCATGTCACTGGTAAATGATAGAATTGGGTCTTAGATCAGCATTGATTTTGTTTTAAAATGTAGGCCTTAAAGTACTACCTTTATCTTCTACGACTCTTCAATTAAATGAGAATCAACATTTTTGATATGCTTATTTTCAAGCATATCATTTTAAGCATAACATTTTTAAGCATAACATTTTGATATGCTGTAGTTTATTTTAGTAGTAATTCTTAAGTTTAATGTGTTTACATAACAAGATGTTGGTTTTCCTTTTTCGACTTGCAGGTGTTATACTAGTGATTCCGACCTTTTGTCACTTATTTTACTTATATATATATATTTTCTTAGTATATACACATATTCTTCTTAGTACATGAAAATATGTTTGTGGTTAAATAGAATTTCATCTTTCTTCTGTTGTTGGTGTGTGTGTATGTGTGTTGAAAGTGCTTTCTCGCCCATGAAGCAAATTAAAACTGACCTAAATTATTTTCCTTAAGGCAGTTTAATTTAATTCATCAGTGATGTTTTAGTCCAACCCACAATTTCGGGTAGATTCTATGCATAAGGATTAAATTGAGATTATTTCTAAAAATAGGTAAGCATTTTCCAACAAGTTTTAAACCATCCGTTTTCCACTGTGATTCTATTGCAGCATATTGTATTATTACCTTATTCTAGCCATATGTGCTTATGCAGTGCCTGCCAAACTCCCATGTGCTGCGATTCTGGTTCTGGTATATTTCTTCTAGTGTTCTGTCACTTCTTTTTATTACTATTACTTAGGCTTGGATGTCATTGCTATCTCTGTAGTATCTGCAGGGATAAGCCCCATCCCAAGGGGTGCGTTACTGGGGGCCACCTTGGAATGGTAAATTCTCTCCCCAGCTCCTCCCTTCTTCACCTGCTTTCTGCCCGCCATGTCTTAAACAAGTTTCCAATGTCACGACATTTCTGCCTTGGAGTGAGCTGCACATGGACTAAACCTACCAAAATCTTGAGCCAAAACAAATCTCTTTTCCTTTAAGTAGCAAGTGTCAGGTTTTGTTGCAGTGTTGGGAAAGCTGAGCAATACAGTGCTGCCTTCCCTGCAGCCACATTAGCATCCTCCTTCTCATTCACATCTGGCCTCATGGCGTCTCGGGGTCCTTAGAGGAGGGGTTCTTGGAGCCTGGGTGCATCCCTCCCATTACTAGGCTACATTCTTTCTGTCAACATATGTATTTTTACATTATTTTACTTTTAACCTAAAAGGATATTATCAATATAAATATTGATATGAAATTGTATGAAAATAGTTTAATTTCTTTAACAAATCACTAATGAGATGTTATAACATTGTCCAAAAATATGGATCACTTTTTTATTAAAAACATTTTTTTGAGACAGGATCTTAAATAGGTAGCTCAGGCTGGCCTTGAACTCACTGTGTGGTCCCAGCTGGTCTCCAACACTAGGTGACCCTCCTGCCTCAGCCTCCTGAGTGCTCAGATTACAGGTGCACACTCCCACGCCAGGCTGTGGATTACTTTGTCTATCAACAAAATGTGATGCAGAAAACTTTGTTTAATGTGAAATTTTGTTTCTTCTTTCCAATCCAACAAAATTACCTCTGAAATAATCAGTTTTGGCCTGTTGTAGTAGAGTGGCAAGGTGGGTACAGCCTGAAGCTATACCTTATGTGTTTGAATCAGTAGTATAGTTGTAATGATTTTAAACCATGAAAGTAGGCAGATGCATTTTCATATGCACAGTTTATTTATGCCTTTATTAAGTGGGACATAATACCTTCTCATGGTTTCTTCCTTTTGACTGTGGCTTTTGAGACAATTTGCTTTTTTGGAATCTGCAGGCGAGAAAGGTTTGGCTTTATTTACTTGAATTCACTAAGCTGTTTTGGAGCTGGAAGACTTGTTTCTTTCAGGCAGCTGGGTTCTACATTATCCGGTGCCCCCTCAAAAACTGCACACGGACAGCTACTCAGGAGAGGGGCCCACAGGCCCACTCCTATTCCTCCATTTCCAGTTTTGTCATTTCCCGGGGCAGGTCTTCTGTGGGGTGAAGTTGAGGACGCACATTACACATGAGTTGTGGGCATTAGGGTTGTGCAAGAGCCATTTTTATCTCTCTGCCTACAACTGCAGCCTGTGCATAGGTGGGTCACCAAGTCAGATGCTGCCAACACCCACCTGGAAACGAATGAAGGCATATAATCTGCTTGTGATAAGATTTGCTGATTTCCATGCTTAGGTGAGGCTTCTGTTTGGTGGAATGCTTGTAGCAGCAATGCATGGGCAGTGATGAAACCCTCTCAAAGCCTCAAGAAAGTGCTGCTCCCATCGGTGTAACTGTTCAGAATCTTTTGGTGATGAGATGCTAAGAATGTGAGAGAGGAAAAGGGAGTGCAGATGCTGCACTGTAATCAAATTTTGGTGGAATCCCAAATCATGCAATGTATTTATCCACCTACCTGTCCAATTATTTAGATTCAAATGACCAAAAATTGCATATTTCTTTGTTAAGTTTTAAAAGGTAATATAATAGCAGATATAAAAATGACAATTTTATCAACTGTATTCAACACAAGAATTGACTGGCTGAAATGACACCGACCTGAGAGATGCTCCAGATACTACTTCAATATATGCACTGCCCAAATGAGCTCGGGCTGAACTGTTAAGTGGTTAAATTGGAATTCTACTCCAAGGACACTTTTCTAGCATTTTGTACATCTATTAGTTCACTTAAACCATTACTATTTTTAAAGGTTTTGTTATTTGTGGTTCTGGGGTTCAAACTCAGAGCCTTCCACATGCCAGACAAGTGTACGACTGCCGAGCTACATTCCCTGCCCTTTTATTTTATTTCGAGATGGAATCTCAGTAAGCTGCAGAGTCTGGCCTTAAACTTAAGATCCTCCTACCTCAGAGTCCTAAGTAGTTAGGATTATGAGCGCCTGTTATCATGCCTGGCTAATCCTTACTCGTAATAACAAATTTACCATCTTAGTTTGGGGAGACACTGTCTAGGACCTGCTCATTTATTTGTACATTCCATTGAAGGATATCATCTTGATTTGCAGGGGACAAAAGAATTTTAGTACTTAAACCAGGAGGAAGCTGGGCAGATGGGTCTTTTGGTCATTTTATCTCTGCAAACATGTTTCAGTAGTGGTAGGACAGTAATAGGTATCTGTTCCCAAATCAACCCTTGTAGTCAAAAGAAAGAAAATACAGTCTTTGATACATGAAAGTGTTATTTGAACATTTTATGAATAATAATCACCCTGTAGATGGTATAAAATCTGTACTCATTGTCTTCTACTGGCCCAAATTGGATACTTTTTATTTATGCACTGATATTTATTTTCTCATAATTCGTTCCCCAAATATTTAAAAAATAATTCATGACTTATGGTAAAGTTACAAATAAAGATACCAATTTGTATATCAGTTCCATAGCAATGTAAAAATGTATTTTGGAACTTGGTTAAAAGTAGTGTACCTTTAAAATTAAATTTGATAACATGCATCCTAGCTAGTGTCTATACGAGGTTATCTAATTAGAACACTATATTCTGACAGTCAAAATGATGATTTTTAGATAAAAGGGTAGCAATTATCTGATGTTGTAAAGTTCCCATCAGACAATCTGAGTAAGTTATTGGGATGTGGGCCTGGCAAAGAGTACCCTGGACTAATCCAAATAGGAAACACAGCTTTCTTTTAAGTGAATAATTTTTGATTCTGGCTCCACATGTTCAAACCATGTATGTAACTACACTGCATCAAACAGACTGTTTCATTTATTAAAATGACCTGGAGTGAGCCTTTGCTTCTCTAACTTTAGACTATTGTGTTGTCATTGTTTTCTTCCCAAGTCTCTGTGTTACTGTTTTCCACTATTGTAACAAAATTCATGAATTAATAAGCTTTTAAAAAAGAAAGGTAGGTTTTGCCTTGCAGTTTTTTAATTAATTAAATTTATTAGTAAATTTTAGAGATACTTAAAGATAACTTTTGTCACTGTACCTGTAGCTGATAGATCTTGATTCTGTTTTTTCCATTCTTCTCCCTTCCCTTTAACTTTTTTCTCTCCTGATTTACAAGAACTTTGTTTCCATTTTTCCTTCTTTTTTCATTTTATTTTTCCCTTCCTTTCCCCTTCTCTCCTTCCATAATTCAGTTTCCCATTTGAACATTTTTTTCTATTTCACAATATTTGTTATATATTTTGCTTCTTATTTAAACTTTTGGTTTCTCACACCAAAGAATGCAATATTTATATGTGTGTCCAATTTATTTCACTTGAGGTGTGGACTCGAGGTGCATCCCTTTAATTAGAAATATCTCAAGCTTATCCTCTATGACAGAGTAGTATGCCACTGTACATAAAAAACACATTTTTATGTATTCATCACTCGATGAGCATTTGTGCTCTTTCAAAGATTTAGCTATTAACAAACTGTGCTGCTATAAGCACGGGTGTGCATATATCTCTGTATGATGCTTTCTATTCTTTTGGAAAGATACCAAGAAGGTGAGTAGCTGGGTTGAATGGTACCCCTAGTTTTACTTTTTTGAAGAATATCCACAATGATTTCCAGAATGATTGTACACAGTCTATATACTATCACCAATAATGGCAAGAGTTCTTTTTACCCCATAGTCCCATCAGCATGTTATTGATTAATTTCTTAATAATAGACATTCTTTCTGGAATGAGATGGCATCTCAATATAGTTTAAATTTGTAGCTCTCAAATGATCATTTGATATTGGTATTGACCATGATTTGATATTGACCATGTTCATTTGATATTGAATATGCAGCATATATATTTATCTGCTGTTTCTACTTCTTTACCTGAGAATTGTGTATTCATCTCAGATGCCCATTTTTGGTTTGGTTCCTTAAATTTGGTGGATGTGATTACTTTGAGTTCTTTATAGATATTAGTGCTTTGTCTGAGGAATAGCTGGCAATTTTTTTCCCCATTCTGTGGATTTTTTTTTTTTTTTTTTGCTGTGCAAATGCTTTTTAATAAGATGAGATCCCAGTCGTTTTTTTGTGATATTTTCTATGAGATGTGGGTTTTTTTCATAAATTGTTTGCCAACACCAATGTCTTTAAGAGTTCTACCTGGTCTCTCTTTCAGCAGATTTAGTGTTACTGCTTTAACAATTAGATCTTTGATACATTTTGATTTTATTTTAGTGCATGGTGAGAGACTGTTGATTTGTATGAGGGAGCTGGTCTGGAAAGTGAGGTGTGGCAGATGAAAAGATAACAAGAGAGAAACAAAGTTATGCGACCAGACTACCAGGCAATTCGCAGTCTTTAGGACTGAATCCTCAGTCGTAGTTTTCTCTGGCTATTTATTAAAGTCTTTTCTTTACAAAAAGCAGAAGTGGAAAATGGGAGGGGTAAGGTACAGATAAATGAGAGCTAAATTATTTAACTCTCCGAGGGACCATCTTTGTGTCTGGTTTTCACGCCTACCATTCTTTCAGACATATTTTAGCAAAACATCTCAAGCTGTCCCAGCAGCATTCCACTGGGAATAAGGTCTCACTGTCATTTCCTCTTACACTGTGCTTTAGCACGACTTCCTCAGAGCAGTCATGTGGCCTAGCAGAGCTCAAAGTCCCTAGAGTTACAAGAGATAAGGTTAATTTAAGATGTATTTTTTCCCACAAGACACATAGGTCTAGTTTTAGTCTTTGGCATTTGGAAAGCCAGTTTCTCCACAAGCATTTATTAAAGAAGCTATCTTTCTTCCAGTTAAGGTGTTTGGCTCCTTTGTTGAAGACAAGGTAGCTGAGTGTGTTGGGAATTGTTTCTTCCTGCATATTCTATTCTATTCCATTGATCCTTTGGTCTGTTTTTTTTCTTTTTTTTGCCATGCTATTTTTATCACAGCAGTTTTAGAGGATAATTCCAAGTCAAGGACTGTGATGCCTCCTGACTTCACTTTATTGCCCAGAATTGTTTTTGCTAGCCTTGGTCTCTCTGGTTCCAAATGCATTTTAGGATTGATTTCTCTAATTCTGTGAGATATGCTATTGATATTTTGATAGGTATTGCATTAAATATGTTATAATAATTTTGAGAGTATTGGCATTTCACTATCTTGATTCTTCCCACCCAAAAGCAAGGAATATTTTTCTATTTTATGATATCCTTTTCTATGTTCTTTTTCAGAGCATTATAGTTTTCAGTATAAAGATCTATTTCATTTGTTACATTGATTCTGAAGTATTTAATTTTTTCAATATTATTGTGAAAGGTGTAGTTTCTCTAATTTCTCAGGTTTGTAATTTGTATACAGGAATGCTGTTGATATTTGAACATTAACTTTGTATCCATCATAAGACTGAATTTGATTGTTAAATTGAGTCTTTTGGTGGAGTTTTGGGGTCTTCTATGTAGAATATGATATCATCTGTAAATAATGTTAATTTTAGTTTTCCTTTCCTATTTTTATTCCCTTTATTTCTTTCTCTAATTGACTTGGCTCATGTTTCCTGAACTATATTGAATAGGAGTAACGATAGTGGATATCCTTGGTCTTGTTCCTGATTTTAGAGTGAAAGCTTTCATGTTTTGACCATTTAGAGTGATGTTGACTCTTGGTTTGTCATAAATGGCTTTTATCAGATTGACACAAAGCCATATGTTCCAGTTTTTTGTAGGATTTCTTTTGTGAATGAGCATAAGTCTTTGTTAAATGCTTTTTCTGCATCTTTTGAGATGACCATGTGATTTTTGTCATTGTCTGTGTTCATATGGTATATTACATTTATTAATTTGCATATGTTGAGCCATCCCTGCACTCTTGGGACAAATCTTACTTGGTTGTGGTTTATAACCTTCTTGATTTGCTGCATTCTTCTTGCCAGTATCTTATTGAGGATTTTTGAGTTCATGTTCTTGAGGGAGATTGGCCTGTGGTTCTCTTTTGTGATTTGGTTCTTCTCTTGTTTTGATATCAAGGTAACACTTCTTTCCAGGAATGACTTTGGGAGTATTTCTTCTCTTTCAACTACATTAAAGATTTTTAGGAGTAATACCATTAGATATTCTCTAAATTGCTTGTAGAATTCATCTGTGAATCCATCATGACCTAGGCTTTTAATGTTGAAATATTTTTATTTTTTGGGAGTTGGAAAATAGCTCCAACTTTATTCAAAAAATTATTAATCAAAATTTCAAAAGTAGATTTATAGAGCCAGATAGCAATAACAAAAGAGGGCGGTGATAAAACATTTTAGAGACTTCTTGAAAAGTTCCAGCACAGGCTGGGCTAGACATGTTCAGTTAAACTATGACTGCAAAACAGGTTATACTCACTCCTGAATTGTCTCAGTGAGATCTTTTATTTGCCTTTCTCTTTTCCAACTTGTAAAGTCTTGACTTTGTATTCCAGATTTTTTTTTTCTGTCGTTGTCTAGTTTTAGCCTGGTGAAAACCACCTCAACAGTCATGCAATTAGCCTTCTCATACTGCACTCATTTAATATAGATGACACACTTTTTTCTGTGTACCTGAACCACCTTGCCAGTTTGCTGACCTTTGTAGTATCCTCAACCATCTGGAACTCATTGTCCTTGTGGATGGGCATGGAGCAGACCTTGTACTTCTCCTTCAGCTCCTTAGAAAGAGGGAAGACACAGTTTTCTGCTGCACATGCAAGGGGGCATTGAAGTGGTGTTTGTTTTTGCTGCAGTCAGGTTATGAACAGCTTGACCTTCATGGTTATAGTCTAACAGACACCAGCTGGTTCAGGCTGCATGTAGCAAAATTACATCTTCAGTTTCATCAACTGGGTTATTTAGAATTTATGGGTTATTTAGAATTTATGTTTTCTTGATTCAGTAGAAGTCTATCCATTTCTTCTGTGTCTTTGGTCTTATTTTTATACAGCTTCTCAAAGCAGGTACTGATGATCTACTGGATTTCTCCAGGATATATTGTGGTTTCACTGTTTGCATTTTTAATTGCATGGATTTGAGTCTTTCCTTTTATTGATAAAGTTGGCTAAGGGTTTGTCAGTTTTTTAATCTTTTAAAGAATCAACTCTTCATTGATTCTTTGTTTTCTTAGTCTCAATTGCATTAATTTCTGCTCTAGTGTTTATAGTTTTCTCCCTTGTACATGTTTAGAGCTTGACTTGTTCTTCTTTTCCTAAAAGTTTGCAATTCAACATTAGGTTGCTTACTTGGGCTTGTTCTGTCAGAGATGCAAGAGTTCCTGATGTAAGAGTTCACCTCTATACATTTTCCTCATGGAATTGTTTTCATTGTATCCCATAAATGTAGTATGCTTTGTCAGCATTATAGCTTAATTGTAATGACTGTCTAATTTCTTTTGTTTCATTTGTCACCCATTGGTTTTTCAGGAGAGTGTTATTTAACTTCCATGTGTTCATGCAGTTTTTATATTTGCTTTCCCATTTATTTCCAATTTCATTGCACTATGGTCTGATTATATCCATGGGATAATCTCAGTTCCTTTGCATTTACCTAAGCATGTTCTATTAGTTAGTATGTGGAGGACATCCCATGCACAGCGGAGCAAAATGTGTATTCTGATTTTATGTGGTGGCACACACTGTAAGTCCAATTATTTACAGGTTTGGTTCAGTTCCAGTATTTCTTTGTTCATTTTTTGGTCTAGTTGATCTGTTTATTTGTGACAGTGGGATACTGAGGTCCCCCATTACAATTGTGTTAGTGCTTGAGGTTGGGGATGTGGTAGAGTTCTTGTCTCACATGCACAAGGCCCTGGGTTTGATCCCTAACACCACACACAAAACAATGGAGATACAATTATGATAGTGCTTACTGATTTTTAATATCTGTTAATATTTATTTTATATAGTTGGGTGCTTTTTATTTGCTGCATATATATTTATGATTATTATCTCTTCCTCTTGGAGTTTTCTTTTATAAGTATATAGTGACCTTTTTGTCTCTTTTGATCCATCTTGGTTTGAAGTTCACTTTATCTGAAAACAGGATGGCTCTCCCTGCTTTTTTCTGGATTACTGTCACAAAAAGTATTTTTTCTTATTCTTTGCCTTTTAGTCTATGAATTTTTTAAGTTAAATGTGTTTCTTGTATGCAGCATATTTTTGGATCTTGTTTCTTGATTCATTCTCCCAGTCTGTTTCTTTCAGTTGGTGAATTGAGACCATTTACATTGATAGTCATAAGTAACATGTATTGGCTTATCTTTGTCATATTATTTTCCTGCTGTTGGTTTCCTGTCTTTCACCTCTGTTTAACTTCTTACCTTGCCTTGTAGGTTTTTTCCTATTGGTGTTACTGGAGTTGTAGTCCTTGTTATCTCTTCCTAAAACATCTTTCAGAAATTTTTGGAGGGCTGGTTTTGTAGTAATGAATTTCTTTAGGTGTTCTCTGTCATAGAAGTATCTTATTTCTCCAATGATTTGATAGATAGCTTTAGGAGATTCATTAATCTGGGTTGATGGTTGTTTTCTTTTAGGGCTTCAAATACTTTACCCCAAGCTCTCCTTGATTTGAAGGTTAATGTTAAGATGTCTTCTGTGATCCTTATGGGCTTTCCTTTATAGGTGATTTGATGCTTTTTTTCTAGCCACTTTCAATATCCTGTTCTTGTGCTGAATTTCTGGAGTCTTAGTTATTATATGCTTTAGTGTGGATTTATTTTGGTTATGGCTAACTGAAGTTTTATATGACTCACTTATCTGTATATCAAGTTCTTTTTCCATGCTTAGGAAGTTTTCTGCCATTAGTTCTGCAAACAGTTTTCTTGAATGTTGTTTCTACTGTCTCCTATTTTTATGTTTACTCTGTTCAATCTTATGCTGTTCTTCTTTGTGCCATCTTCAACTATTGGATTGATTTTTCATGATTCTTTGCTATTTTAATGTCTTTCTTTTTTATGGCTAATTGAAATTCTGCCTCTCAGATCTGATATTCTATCCTCACCTTGGTCCATTCAGCTGTGTATACTTTCAATGGATTTTTTTTAACCTCTTGAACGTATTTTTTTTTTTTTTTTTTTTTTTGTCTTTTTCCTTTTTATCGGTACCGGGGATCGAACTCACAACCGCCTGCTTGCAAGGCAGGCGCTTATGCCGCTGAGCTAAATCCCCAGCCCCACTTGAACGTATTTTTAAGTCTGTTTCTTGGATGACATTTCTTTCCAATGTCAGGCACTCATGGTTTATCATTTAACTGAACTCTTCAATTATTTTTATCTGTGTCTACTCAGATTCACTGAACAAGTCTTTCATTATGATTGTCATCTTTTTTTTAACTGATCTGGTTTCCTTTATAAGCTGTTGCATATATTATTTTTACTTGTGCTGGTATCATTTCAGAAAATTCAGGGGTGTGGCTTTGGATAGCCTCTATCTTATTCTTATAATTGTCCTAGGTGGTCTTGAATGTTGAGATTGCATTTTGTTTCTGTGTCCTATCATTTTCTATTTTTTAAATATTTGTTTTCTGTGTTAATGCTTATAAATTACTTATGCTAGGTTGATTTGTCACTATTATTATGACTTTTCTAGGGAATGTCAGCTCCTCAGAGATGTCTTATAAGTGTAGTTGGCTCTTGGTCTTTGTTTCTATCCCAAGATCCTCCCTATTAGGAATGAGAAGTTGCTACTTGCCTTAGAACCCAGTCATTTGGTACTGGATTATGGTGATGGTTATGACCCCAGACAATCATAGTGTTGTCATACAAGGGAAAACAACTGATTGCAACAGGCAAAAGTAGTACAATTAACAATGACAATGACAGCAAGCACAGACTAGAAACTGACAAAGTATGATAAGTATTACTTTGGTACCTTTAACTATAGGAGCAGGATCTATAGTTATATAACAATATCCAACATAAACTAGGAATGTTTATGCAGTTAGTTTCCCCTTCATAGAGTGAATTTACCCTAAGGGAGACATTTAAGAGGAATATGGGAAAAATAGATAAATGAAGATAAATATCGTAGGAGCAAGGCTGAAGAACCAAGGACAGTCACCCAAGGTTTGAAAAACTGGAGAAACGGCCGTAGATAAAGAATGGAAGAAAAAAACAAAAGAACATTGATGCAAATCAGAAAGATTAGAAACAGTGTTCAGTTACTTAAAAGCATTAAAAACAGCAAGAAAGATAGTTCAAGGAGAAAAAAGCCAAACAAAACAATAAATGTAAAAATCTAAACAGAGAAGGAGAGAGACAGAGAGAGACAAACAGACAGAGACAGAGAGAGAAAGAGAAATGGTAACAAAAGAAACAGAAAGAACAACATCAAGCAATAAAAATTTTCACAAGTCCTCTGTTCTGTGGTAGTTTTAAAGTCTTGGCTGGGCAACCCCACCAAGTTTACAGTAGGATTAGTGTTGAGTGTTGGGCTGATCTTGGTATCTGGATGTGGGGACTAGAGCCAGAATCTAAGCTGCCAACTTTCTGTGTGTCCTCGGTGGCCTATCCGCCTCTTGTTACCCTGTTTATCTCTGCATTGCTCACTCAACTGCTACATCTTGGGACAGAGACAGCCCAGGGCTGCTCCAAGTCCTGTCTGCAGTTGGCCTCTCCCAGCCCTTGTATAGGCTCCTGTGCTCCACTCCCCGGGCACCAGCATGTCTTGCTTGTCTTACACTGCTGGGAGCAGAATAGGAGGAGCACTGGTTTCCCACCCTCTGCCCTTCCACAGTCCGGTGGTGCTTAAATCCCGGATCCCTCTCTCCCATGCTGCTGGGAACAGGACAGGAGGGGTGGTGCTATTCCACTCACTAGTTACCACCGCCTCTTGTTGTCACTAGAGGTTCCAGTTAGCCCTGTGCAGCATATCAGAAAAAAAGAAAGAAAGAAAGAAAAAAGGAAAAAAGGAAAAGCTGGTAGCTGATCACAGAGAGAGCAGATTGCTGGTCCCTCACCCCTATTTGTACCAGCAAAATTTGCTGCCAGGCTTCAGTGTCCTGTTTAGAGGATGCAACAGAAGCGTGAGGCCTTATATCTCAACTCTATCAGCATGGCTTCAGTTTGCCTCAGGTTTTTGGGGGAACTTCGAGGATGGCAGTTCCTTCTGTGTGCAGGAAGAGATTTTATAGAAAGTCCTGTGTAATGCCTTGCCATTTTATAAAGACCTGTTTTATGAGTGGTTTGGTTTGAAGTACAAGTCCCTTATTTAAGGTTTATTTTGTCACCAGGGTGTTTTTCTCTCCCTTTCTTCCAGTTAACTGTTGGTAGTTGATTTTCTCTGAAGAACTCCAACACAGCTCCTCCTCTATTCAGCCATGGTGAATCTTCCTGCCTTCCAGTTTCAAAGGTTCCAGTTTATTGTTAGTTGACTGTGTTGAGTTTATGGTGAGACAGGGCATCCCAATATTAATGTGTATGCGAGGAAGTTGCTTAACTTGTGGCAGGCAGGAAGCAGAGACAAGAAGAGATGTGTGCTTTCAGTCACCTGTAGGATGTCCTCCATCGACCTAAATCCTCCTACTGCACCACGCCTCTTAAGGATTCCATCACCTTTCACCAGAGTCAAACAGAGGACCACATTTCCAATCCATGGACTTTTGAGGGACAGTCCAGATCTAGGAGACAGCACAGTGGTTTTTCATGCATTAAGTAGAAATTCTAATTATTTCACACATTTATAGTGAAAATTAAGTGAGATTATGATTTAAATATACTGTGACTTAAACACACTGTTGTGGTGGATAAGGTGGAGTGTAACCGGATTGTCTTTGGGATCTGCCCAGGGGACTGGTGGGCACACTGCGAGTGTGTCTGGGAGGGCTGTGGAGGCGTGGTCTTGAAGTTGATACCTGGTCTCTCTTCTTCTCTGGCACTGTTCATCTGCTGTGTTTCCTTGGTGTCATGGACTGAGCAGCTTTGTTCAGCACACCCTTTGCCATCATGTTTCTCCCTTGGATCCAGCTGACCGTGGGCTGAATTACCTGAGTCTGTCAGCCATATAAAACCTCTTCTTTAAGTTACGGTGGTTGGGCATTCTGTCTCAGCAAGTAGGAAAGACGACCAACTATAAAAGTATAATATTCATATTGACAAGTACTAATATATTTATTATTCCGCTGTATCCTATATTCAGAATGATTAGTTACAGCTCAGTTACAGTTTTAAATGTACCCAACAAGTCTGTATTCATTCCTCTGATGTGAAGTGAATGGCTGAGCATAACTTAAACATTTAAATTACCTATACAATCAAATAATTTCTTGGGTATGATAAACAAGATAGCTACATTTTGGGTAGTATTCACCTAGAGTCAGAATAGATGACAAAAAGAAAAAAATTCACAGTTTTTTAAACTTTTTTATTTTAAAAAGAAAGAAGTCATATAAGAAAAAACAAAAAGCAAAAGAGACAAATAACAAAAAACCCAAAGCAATAAAAATATAGGCTTTCAAATCAGAATGAAAGAAATTTAACAATAGTTGTTATATTGCATATTATCTTTTTTCCAAAGAAGGAAAGAAAAGAAATTTTAAAAAAAAACAAAAATGGTGGAGCAATACAGAATTCAAAAAAATTAACAACATAAAATCAGTAGTTGATACATTACATATTGTCATCTTAAAAATATTTGCCAAAGTCACAAAGACAAAACACAAAAAGTGGCTAGACACTCAAACATTGACAGTGCAAACCCTTCTGTTCAGCGATCCAACAGAAATTCAGTAATATGGTCATCTGTCTTACACTCTATTTATACTGTTGTATCCTTTAGAGCACTTTACTTCCCTTTCACTTTTACAATATCTGTTATACTTTCTGGATTGCATTACTGTCAGTTTTTATTATTTTTTACACTAGAAAGACAATGTGATGTTTACTAATGTGAGTCTTGTTTATTTCACTTATGAGGATATTCTCAAGTTGCCTCCATTTACCTATCAAGGCCTCAAGATCATCATTTTTATAGCAAAGTAGTATTCCATTGTATAAAACACATTGTTTTTATCCACTCTGTGGTTGACGGGCATTTTGGTTGTTTCCAAGATTTAGCTATCACAAATTGTGCTGCTACAAACACAAGTGCACATAATCACTGTAACATGACCTTTTCAGTTTTTCTGGGAAAATACTCAGCAGGGGAATAGCTGGACTGCATGGAACTTCCAATCTTAGTTTTTTGAGGAATCCTCATACTGATTTCCACAGTGGTTACACCAGACTGCACTCTCTCCAACAGTGGAGCAGTGTTCCTTTTTCTCACATCCTTGCCAACATTTGTTATCAGTTGTTTTCTTGATAGCAGCCTTTCTTTCTGGTGTGAGATGAAATCTCAGTGCTGTTTTAATTTGTATTTCTCTAATGACCAGTAACGGTGAACATTTCTCCATATATTTATTTGCCACTTGTATATCTTCATCTGAGAACTGTATGTTCATCTCTGATGCCCATTTTTGGAGAGGGTCTTTGAACTTGGGGGCTTGATGTTTTTCAAACCTTTATATGTTCTGGATATAAGTCCTTTGTCTGAGGGATTGTTGGCTAAAATTCTTTCCCATTCTGTGGGTTTTCTTTTCACTCTGTTGGTGATTTCTTTTGAAGTGCAGAAATTTTTAGTAATATGAGATTCCAGCTATTGATTCTTTGAAGTATTTCCTGTGTGTGCGGTTTGCGTTTTGTTCATGAATTCTCTGTTTACCCCTATGTCTCCAAGACTGCTACCTACCTTGTCTTCCAGTAGATTTAGTGTTTCTGTTTTAATATTTACATCCTTGATCCATTTAGATGTTAGTTTTGTGCATGGTAATAGGTGTGGGTCGAGTTTCAGTCTTCGGCATGTGGAAAGCCAATTTTTCCAAAACCATTTATTAAAGAGGCTATCCTTCTTCCCAAACATGTTTAGCCCCTTTGTCAAATATCAGGTGGCTGAATGTCTTTGAGTAGTGTTTGTACCTTCTAGTTTGTTCCATTGATCCTTAGGTCTTTGACTTTGCCAGTACCACGCTGATTTTATTACTGTAAAAGCCACGTTTTTAAGAATTAAATTTAGGTTACTTTAGGCAGATCAGAAGTATGAATTTTTGTGTATGTTCTCTTTTTTATTTTTTAGGAGATAGAGTCTTGTTATGTAGTTCAGACTGGCCTTGAACTTTCTGTGTAGCCCAAATTGGCCTTAAACTTGTGGAAGTCCTCCTGTGTCACCTTCCCGATGGTGAGATTACACTTGGGAGGCATGTGCCACCACGCCCGGCCTAAATTGTTTTCTAAATTGACTTCAGCAGTCTTTATACAAAGTACCTCTACTTTGAGCCATAGTCTATATCACTGCCTCTTGTCAGACACCTGGACCACTTGACTTACGTGTTGTGCTGTTTGCCTGAACCTTGTATGCAGTTAAATTTAAGTCTACTAAGCCTGAGAACAAGAGGTGGACCACATACTCCTTAAATTATCTGTATGTATATTGTCATGTAAAACAATGGCCTGGACAACTTAGAGACACTTTGTCTCAAAAAATTGAAAAAAAAAAAAAAAAAAAAAAAGATTAGGGCTGTTGCTCAAGGCATAGGGCCTGGATTCAATCCATAGTACCAGAAAACAAACAGGGTTCCAATAAAAGGCAAGCATGATGTACTTCAGTGTGTTTTATGCTAGTATTTTCAATTGAAATTGCTTGGTGTACATGACCTAAAACTTCACTTAAAGCAAAACAAATAATAGACTCGAAATTATTTTTGTGAAAACTTAGAAACTAAAAATAATTGTCATCTAACTACATAGTCATTTTCTATTTGAAAATTGAAAAAGAATAAGGATTTATTTGTGGGCAAAACCAAGAAAGTTTTTAAATATCAATTCAAAGTCTACTGTAATTAATTTTAAGCCTGTGTTTATCTGTAAGCTGGTTCATTAACACCACCTTGCAAGGAAAGTTATGAGGTTTAAATACAATAAAGGATTTGGAGCAAATAGTGTCAGGCCACAATAAGTCTTCAGTAAGTAATAAGTCTTCAAGGTACTTTGTTTCTATGATTAATATTTTATTATTATTATTTGAATTAATGAGGAATTGAGATAATATAGTTATTTGACATAGTGTTTTCTAAACTTGGCTGTAGAATTTTAAATGAAATCTTATTAGTGGATATAAGATATTTTATTAGTATAAATCCAAGTTCAGATTTTTAAGTTCATATTTTAAAATTATGCTTAGCGATAAGATGAGATCAAGGAGATTCCTCAGCTGAACACATATTTGTAAGTCAGGCTAACAATTAGTTGTGCTATTATATTAGCTTGTGTACTAACCATGAAATTCAATTTTTATTTAGCTTCTTTACTTTATTTGATGTCTTTGTTTGGTTTTGATTTATTTGGAGGATTGTTTTTTGAGGCAAGTTCTCACTGTGCACTGCAGGCTGGGTTTGAACTTACTCATGCGCTTATGTATCCCAGGCTGACCTCGAACTCATGACAGTCCTTCTGCCTCAGCCTCCTCAGCGTTGGGATTACAAGTGTGCACCATTACTCCTGGTTATTTGGAGTTTTTACTTTAGTTTTTACTTGGTTTTATGGTTTCCTCACCTAGGCTGCAAGCTCCTCAAGGATGGGGAGTGTTTATTTTCTCATTGGGGCTCAATGCTCAGCAGAATGCTTGATACATAGGAGGTCTCAACAAATACTTTCCTATCCTTTTCTTCCCTCTCCCTCGTACCCACTGTCTGTCTGTCTATCTATTCCTGTTGCTAAATAAATAAATAGGTAAATAGCAGGACAGAATTTATTTTACCTAAGTAAAAATATTGCTTTGCTTTTTTTTTATGCTCAGTAGGTTGGTAAAGGTGTGAGATAGAGCTTAAAAAGAATGAGAAAAAATATAATAACATAACTGATCTAAAAGGGTGCCTTTTGATGAAGACCTCAAAGAGCTTTGCTCTCCCAGTAAAGCTTTTGTTGTACTAGAGGAGAGTCTAGTATCTGGATAGTCAGTGTGTGTCTCCTCGGGGCATGGGTGCGCTCCTTCATATAGGTGGATTCACAGGAGTGGGAGGGGGACAGAGAGGAGGAAGTGGGGAGGGAGTCAGGGTCTGTGGGGGGTCTTTCATGTACCAGACACCTGCTAGGCACATTGCTTCAGCTCCAGAGGGGTTCGTGACAACAGCCTCAGAGCCCACTGAAATTAAACCAGTGAGGCATTATGCACACGTTGACGGATAGATTATGGAAAACAAGTGTAAACTGTGCAATGTCTCCTTGAGGATGAATACTTTGTAGAGTTCTTTATCACTTTCATCTCACCCATGGGAACCAACAATAGAAAGTAGAGGTAAATGCAGAAAAAGTCGCTGTCAATGGAACTTACATACCTACTCTAGTTTGCCAAACATGACAGCATCTGATCCTTGTTTGACATTGCATGCATTTTATTCATATTAATGCTTTTATGCACCCAATTTGTGTGAGATGTCTCCATTTTTCCAGTGGGAGAATGGAGGCACAGAGAGGTAAGGTGTCATGTTCTGGTCATACGTGCCCAAAGCATTGCGTCTAGGTTTCTGAGTGCATCCGCCACTCAAGAGCCCGCTTTTGGAATCTGTTTCTTAAAATATCAGCAGAAGTGACAGGGAACCACACATGTTCTTTTACCGGTACAAGGCTCAGTGCTCTTCCTGTGAGCTTTAGTTGATGAGAAAGAGATAAGCAGGCAGCTTGTGGGTCACTTGCAGCCCTGGTGGCAGGGAAAAGAGGACTTTCCCTTCGGTGGTGCTGAAGGATGGTGGTGATTCTGATCCAGGAGGAAGTCAGGCTGAAAACAAAGTAAATATCTGTATAATCCTCTGTGCCTTTTGTCTCTTTACGTTGGAAAAATGTGTTTTTGGCTCTGATTAGATGGATCTGTTGAATGTGTGCATGATAATCTGGAGATCCGAAGATGATATAAGCATAAGATTGCCAGCAGTTGGAAACCTTTAAACATGCACTTTGAACATTCTAGTCAGAAAATTTTTTGTGGCCTAAAAAGCATCCTAGTTGGAAGGAAACATCTGCTGTGTTGTTCACAAAAGCCTTGGAACCCAGTATGCTACATTTACACAGTCATTTTGTGTGCATTGAGCAAACTTAGAATTTTATTTATTGTTGCATTTTTCCACTCAGAGCATTCCCCATAAGGAGAAATGTATGGTAACCTCTGTAAAAAAGATGGACTAATGCCATCTATAGAAGTTGGCGCTAAATGTAGAAAAATCAATGTATATCTTGGATTGCTGTTCCCTCCTGCTGTTTTAGATGATATTCCCTGAGCACAATATATAATTTTAAGAATGATTTGCTTACACAGTATGGTGCCAGTATGCTAAGGTTTATTTGTACCACAGCTCCTTAAAGTACAGATATCATGGAAATTCATTTGCACTGTAAGAACAATGCATTTGGAAAAAATCAAACGCACTTTGGGTGACAAAGTTGCATTATGATAAGCATGGATCAAATTTCCTTTGATGAGGGGTCCTATATCTTTTAAATGGGAGCCTGTTCTGAACTAGCATCAGATGTGACCATCTTGGGTTTGTGTGCTGAACTCTCTGGTGAGGTTCATTTGCAGAACACTCAACAGAAGAATTTCCTCTTGGGAAGAGGGAAAATGCTTTTTGGAGAAACACAGGAAGAATTTGTGTTATGATCAACCTGATCATAACTCATTGCAAGCACAAGGGAATCTCTTTGTACATGTTCTTTAAGTTAATGAATAGTGAGGCGTCTTCCTTCACCCTTGTGAATCCTTGTAAGAAGACATTTGCAGAGAAATTACTAGAGCTGCTTCCCTGTGGGAAGATTAATGTTTTAATATGCAAAAGCAGACAATTCACATTCCTTTGCTCAGTGGCACTGAGAACTGCAAAGTCTTACTGCAATATTTTTCCCTTACAGACTTTCCCTAAGAGCTATTTGTAGAATCAGATAGAGCTGCTAGCTGAAAGCCATCTCTGGCCTAGACTTGAAGACTCTGATTGCTACGTGGAGTCACCAAGCAATGTATCCTAGATCTGCTAGGAATAAACATTTACATGAAGATGTTGGCATTTTTCTGCTCATCCACTTTTGACTAATTTCCTACTCGATTTATCTGTATTGAAGTTGGGTCCCAGAAAATGGAGTGAAGAAAAGATGAATTCTTATTCTCATCTCTTTGTTTCCAGAAAACTGGAAGTCAAAAAAAAGTGTTTCCTCTAACAGCTCACTCCGCCCATCCTGCCACCCTTTTCTCTCCTGCTGGGCACTGCATCTTGCAATTCTGTACTCAGTCCTGTTCCTTCCTACAGTCTGAGGGACCTCTCATGGCATTATTACTTTTACGTCTTCTCTTCTTTCTCATCTGCTTCCTTCTTTGAGCGGTGAACATATTCAAGATTTTGACACATTCAACACAGTAAGATTCCCTCTCCAGCCCATAGTCCCTTTGAGAGCCCCTCTCCCTCTTCCATGGGAAAGCCAAGCATCCAGGCAGAAGTATTCATCATTCCCCCTACTTTCTTCCATTTCATTTGATCTCGATTCCTTGTTCAAGACTCCAGTGAAACTGCGTTTGTTAAGGTCACTAAAAAAAGAGACTTTGACTTACTTTTCACAGATATTCCTCTGGCTTCATCTTACTTGGCCACTTGGCAGTGTCAGATTTTGTGAAACACTCCTTAAACTTAATTCTTGAATATGAAATAAGAATAGAAATATATAAATGTCTGTCCCTTAACTACTCCTTTGATTCACATTTGTGTTAGGTTTGTGTTGCTGTGATGAAATACTTGAGAATAATGATATACAGGAGGAAAGTCTATTTTAGCTCATGGTTTCAGGCCATGGTCAGTGGACTGTACTGCTTTTGGGTCTGTGGCAAGGCAGAAGGTCCTGATGGAGGAGACAGCTGGTGACTTACAACAACCAGGGAGCGAAGAGAGCCAGAGCATGGCCTGGGTGGCTTCCTCTTCCCTTTTCTCTTGTTCCCTCAGGATCCCACCCTTTGGGATGGCTCGTTTACATGTGGAATGGATCCCCTCTCAGTTCTGTGTCCCACATGCAAACTGTCTCTAGGAACATCCTCACAGATACACCAGATGTGTGGTTTCCTCCTTTCCTGGATGTTTCTCAAGCAATGAAGTTGTCAATCAAGATTGACCATCACAGAATTGCACTATGATGAATTTGGGCAGAGTTGACCTCTTTGGATATTGGTTATAATGTTTATATCCATAAACACAGCATGTCTCTCCCGTAGTGTCCTTCAACGCAATTTAAACATTTACTCTGTGAAGATCCTCTACATCTTGTGTTGGATTTATCCTTAGCCATCTCATTTTTATTTTAAAATGATATCCATTTTGAGACTATATCTTCTGAGCTTATTTATAGCATGTATAAATATTATTGATTCATGTGTTGATCTTATCGCCACTTTACTAAATTCTCATAATCTAATACTTTTTCTGTAACATGTTGTTTTCTAAGTCTAATATTTATTGTGGTCAAAGTCTGTGATAGTAAACGCTCTTGGTTCCTGTTTACCTTAAACTGCTTTCTATGGAGCTTGCTATTGAATGATAGACAGTATTACACAATTCCAACCTGACAGTTTTCTTCCAGCACTTTGAAGTTATTTGCTGCACAGTTCCCTGGCTTCTGTGGTTACTACTGAGAATTTTACTGTTGGCTAATTGCCATTTCTTTGTAGTACTCTTTTTTGCTTCTGGTTTGATAAAAGCCAGCAACAAGGAAGAATGCAGAGGCTCAGAAATAGCAGCCCCAGAATGCTCCATCAGACAGAGGTTACAGGAAACCGCAGACGGTGGGACCTGAGTTCCTATCCAGGTGCAGCTTCTCTCAGGAAACACAGGTAGGTTGGGGAGCTCTCAGGGGCTCATGGGCATAAGTAGCTGGGCTCACTCTCCCCCTTATGACTCCTGCCTCTGTTCTACACTGGACAAACTCCTCAGAAACCTGGTGACTGCTGTGTGGCCAAAGAGCCTGGTACAAAAGGTGAAAGACTGGATCTGTAAGTGTCGACGTAATGTCACTGGCCCATTCCATTTATCTGCTCTTCAGATTTCATCCCTTTTTATACTTGTCTTCTTCCTGGATTCTCATCATTGTTTAGACATCTCATGCATAGTTACTTACAGTGTATCTGTTAGGTCTGGTATTTTAGGTCTAGACTTCCTATAGTTTTTGTGTTTGTTCACTCTTGTTCACAGTGGCTTGTTTACTTGAGGTTATGTTCTTTCAGTGTGAGCCCATGTTTAGTTAAAATTAATCTACATCACTCTTAAGGGACCTGAGTTAAGGATTTTTCCACTTCGTATGATTCACTTTTGTTTCTGCAAGATGCCGTGGTCCTCCACTAACACTCCCAATAAGAGTAGTGTCACTTAAACTGCAGATTTATGTAAAAGAATGATTATACATAGCTTTAGGAGAGGCTGTCATATTTTTCCTGCTAAGACATATGATGGACATTAACAGATTTCCTCATCTGCTGCCTTTGTTGTTGGATGGAAACTTTCTCCTTCTAGTTGCGGTTCTGCGTGGGCCCAAGCGCAGGTCAAGGCCTTAGCCTTCATCTTCCTATACCTAGAATTTGAACTTCTCAAAGTCTGGTTCCCTGGGCTTGATATTTGTTCTGTCCTTTCTTGATTTGCTGTTCTTTTAGCTTGCAATTGAAGGATTTCTTTAATTTCATGTGAATTTTAGGACTTTAAGGTTTCGGAAGGAGATCCCTAGTTGTTGTATTTCCTCTATTCATGACTCGGCATTTTTCTTGGGATCATTTTCCTGATTTTTCTTTGATTTGGGACACCTCAGAATTCTGTCCAGTTCCTGCTCGCTGAATCACCATACACTTCCCAGTCAGTTACAGCATTAATTCACAAACTGCTGTCATCTCCCTGTGGAAAGGGATTATGCTGGCATTTTTCACCCATCTCATTAATGTTTAGCATTATATCAAGCACACAGAAGGACTCTAGTTCATATTTGTTGAATTAATGACTGAAAAAGAGAACCATAATTTGTCTCTAGAGAGAACAGTTTGTTGACTGGAGAGAGGAAGGGCTAGCGCAGTAATGACACTCAATGGATAGATGTTCTGATGTTACTTTAGTTTCCCAATGTTTGCTCTTCTCTTCAGAAAGTATATTTTTAGCTTTGGCTTTGTCTCTCCCTTCATGCTGTAGAAAAGTTATTTTTACACCTTTCATATATATTTTTTGTCTGGGTTGTGTGTGAGCATATAGCATTCTTGAAGTTTCAGCTAGTGATGGGAGTTTTCTCTCCATCGTGGGTGGGCTGGGATGGATACTATTGAATCTCTTTTGTCGAATGATATCAAATCATTATTGGCTTTTTTTCCAATTAACATTTGGACCTTCTAGCTTGCAAGTGATTTTATTAAATTGGATGGTTGGACTTGAAAACTTGCTTCAAATGAAGCTGATAAAATACAATTAACTTCTGCAAATATTCAGAGCATGCAACACCTGAAGATAAGGAAAACCACTTTGAATGTGTGGAAGGAGAGGAAGAGGATGAAATCTGACTTAATCAATACTACAGGACTCTGATGTCCACCTCACAGGGCTAGCTGGTGCCTTTAACATTCTTCTCACAAAGAATAGGGTAGAGAACAAGCCACTGCTGTGGAGAGGCAAACGAATAAGTCACTCTCAAAATAAGGAGCTTGTAACTTCTCCAAACAAGAGGCGATGGGCCTTGATGTGAGTGTTTATTAGATGCAGTGTGGCAGAGACTGATGTGTGTCTGGAGCGAGGCCTTGGAGACAATAGCAGGGAAGATGATGCTGGGAGGAACCGGCTATAGAAGGCACCATGAGGACTCTGGACAAAGAGCTGCCGCCACCAATTTCACAGACTACAAGAAGGGGCTACTTCAACCACAGTCACAAGCTTCCAAGAGCTTTTACAGATGAAAATTGTTATTGTGCACTAGCTTGGCTTTTTTAAAAGCCTGCTGGGTCATTTGATTCTTCCTATATGTTTGAAGCTGGAGAGTTGATTTTGTGCAGGTGAAAATAGAGAGAGCTCTTGTCCAAGTGAATAGAAACACAAACTTACCTGGCTGTGAATTTCCACAGAGAAACAATGGTGAAAAGAACAGTCTTGCAGATGCAGACAGTGCAACCAGAGAGCTAGAAAGGCGACCCTCTTTGGGGGCTTGTGCAGTTCCCAGAGATTTCAATGGAAAAGTTTTCTTTTGTTTTTTTTTATTGTGTTTGATTTTTTTCTTTTTACTTGTGTGACATGTAAAAATTACACATGTTCCTAAGGTATCAGGTTATATATTGTATTGTTCAAACCAAGGTAAACGTATCTATCTTTAGAAAGATTTGCCAGTTCTTTATGGTACAGACAGAAGATCCTTTCTTCTATATTTTTGAAATATGAAAACATGGAACTAAGCTAGGAGCACCTCTCTGTGTTATGGAACAGCGGGACTTATTTCTCCTGCCTAAAATATAGTGCCCTTTGACCAATCCTTTGACAGTCCTGTGTCTCACTTTCCCTAATCTTAGTAATCACTATCAACTTCTATGATGTAACTTTTTCTGTGATCCACATGTTGGTGACAACATATGGTACTTGTTTTCCTGAACTCCCGGGTCATTTAATTTAACATAATGATCTCAAATTCTGTTCATGTTGCTATAGATGACAGAGGGTTTTTTTTTAGGATCGAATGGTATTCTTTTATGTCTGCACACCATGTTTTCCATATATAGTTATCAGTGGTAGGCATTTAGATTGTGTCTTTTTCTTAGTTATTGCAGATAGTTCTGCAATAAATATGAGAGTGCAGATGTGTTTCTGATACACTGATTTTATTTCCTTTGGCTATATATTCAGTAATGGTATTAGTGACCCATATGGTAGTTCTGCTTATGATTTTCTGGGACACCTCCTTGATAATTACATAATGGCTGTTTTTTTTTTTTTTTTTGGAACTGGAAATTGAACTTATAACCTTGTACTTGCCAGACAGGCACTGTACCACTGAGCTCTGTCCCCAGATCTAAGCTCTTTTGGTAGATGTTTGCACCAAAGTGTACGAGGGTTCCCATTTCTTTGCAGCCTTACCAGACTTGTTAGTTCCAGTGTTTTTGATAGTAGCCATTCTTGCTGAAGCAATGTAACAGCTCATTGGGATTCTGAGTTCCACTTTTTTCATTATTAGTGATGTGACCGTGTTTTCATGTATTTATTGAACCTTTGTATGCCTTCCTTTGAAAAATGTCTACTTACATCTTTTTCTCATTTTAAAAATGATTTCTTGCTACTGAATTTTTTGAGTTCCTATATATTTTAAATATTAACCAGAGGTACACTATGCAAAAATTTTCTGTCATTCTGTAGATTGTCATTTTACTCTGTAGATTGCTTTCTTCACTGTACAGAAAACTTATTTTAATGTAATTCTACTTAGTATTTTTGCTTTTCAAAATTTTTATTAGTACATCTTTGGTGTACATAATGATTACTTTCATTGTGGGAAGTTGGTACATGTACACGTGATACATCTCAATTCTTTTTGCTTCCCTTTCCTCCCTCTATATCCTGACCCCTTTTCCATTTGTAGCAGTGCTGTCTCCTTGTTCCCTATGATCTGTTTTTAATTTTGCATTTTGATTTATTTATGTTTTGAGAGAAATGTGATATTTAAACTTGAATGTCTCATTTATTTCACTTAACTTATGGTCTTGAGGTCCATCCATTTTCCTACAAATGGCTCAAATTTATTTATTTTTTAGAAAAATAGTACACTATTGTGTATAGATAACATATTTTTTAATTTTTCCTCTGTTCATGGTCATAAAGGACACTTCCAAGATTTAGCTATTGTAAGTTGTGCTGCTATAAAAGTAGGTTATGTGTATATCACTGTAATACGCCATCTTAAACTCTTTTATGGGAAGATACCTACAAAGGGACTGACTGGGTCAAATGCAATTTTTATTTTTGTGAGAAATCCCAATACTGATTTTCTTAGTGGCTGTGCTTGTTTACATTTATACCAGCAGTATAGAAGAGCAGTCTCTGCAACATTTGTTACTATATGATTTTGGGATGGCAGTCATTCTTTTTGGAGTAGAGTAAGATGAAATTCTCAGCTGTTTTAACTTGCATTTCTGTAATTGCCAAGGATGTTGAGTAATTTTTTGGGCATTTGTTGGCCATTTGTTCTGCTTCTTCTGAGAATTTTGATTGTTGATGTTATTTCTTATAGGGGTTCTGCTCAGAAAGTCCTTGCCTACACTTATGAATTCAAGAGTTTTACCTATTTTATCATCCAATTTGTTAAGTGTTTCTGTTTTAAATTTAGATTGTTTATTCATTTATATTTTAGCTTGACATATGGTGAGAGAGACGGCTCCGGATTCAGCCTCCTGCATGTGGACAGCCAGTTCCCCAGCATCATTTGCTAAACAGGTCATCTTTCTCCGAGTACATGTGTTTTGGTCTCTTTATCAAAGATAAGATGGCTGACTATGTCTGAGGTAGTTTCTTTATTCTGTGTTCTGTGCCATTAGTCCACAAGTCCTTTCTTTGTGCAGTACTATGTTTTTATTGTTGTAGGTTTGTACTATAACTTGAAACCTGAGATTTAATTCCTTCTGGTTTACTCTTACAAAAAAGTATTGATTTTTCTATGATGAATCTTCTGGTTCTTTATGAATTTTAGGTTTTTTTTTTTAGTTCAGTGAAGAATGCTGTTGGTAGTTTCACTGAGATTGCTTTACACTTGTGTATCAGTTTTGGATGTCTGACTACAGTGTTTGGTTCTATCTATCCAGGAACAAAGGAGATCTTTTCATGTTTTGATTTCCTCTTTGTGCTTCTTTTGTAATTTTTGTATGATGGTTCTCACTTTCTCAGTCGGGTTAATTCTAAAATATTTAATTTTTGTTGGTATTATTGTGAATGGCATTGTTTTCTTGATTTTTCTCCAGTAGGTTCATTATTGGTGTAAAGATCACTGTTTATTTTTGTGCATGATTTTGTATCCTGCTATATTGCTGAATTTGGTTATTAGTTCTAAGAATCTTCTGGTGGAAATTTTTGGATCTTCCATGCAAAGAATCACGTGATCTGGAGATAATGATAGTGTGACCTCTTCCTTTCCTAAGTACATTCTTTTTAGTTCCTTTTTGCTTTATTGCCTTGGCTAATGTGTTACAGGAGTTTACAGGAGTGGTAGAGTGCACTTTTGTGTTATTACTGGTACTAGTGGGAAAGCTTTAGCTTTTTCCATTTAATGTGAGGTTGGCAGTGGTTTTTGTAATAAATGGCTTTCATCATTTTAAGATAAGGTCCTTATATATCTAAGTTTCCATGGTTTTTGTCATGAAAGATGTTGCATTTTATAAAAAAATCTTTTTCTGTGTCTATTGATATTATCGTGATTTTTGTCTTTGCTTCTCTTTATGTTGTATATTACATTTGTTGATTTGCATACATTGATTCTTGCATCCCTGGGATAAAGTCTACTTAATTATGTTGTATGATATTTTTGATGATTTGTTGCATGTCTATGCAGTATCTTGATAAGGATTTTTGTACCCATGCTCATTAAAGAGATTGACCTTTGATTGATCTCATTAAAGTGATTCTCCTTTTCAGTGGAGTCCTTATGTGCTTTTTGAGTTAGTGTATTTCTGGCTTCCAGAAAGCCTTTAGGAGTACTCTTTTTCAATTCTATTAAAGAGTTTGAGGAGTATTTACATTATATTCTCCCTCAGGTTTTTGTAGAATTCAATGATAAATCCACTAGTTCCTGTGTAGATTTTCTATTACTGCCTCAATTTCATTTCCTGTTATTGGATTGTTTAGTTTATGTCTTCTTGTTTTCAGTTTTGCTAATTCATGTGTGTAAGACTCTGTCTACATTTTTCAAGATTCTTCAATCTTTTAGAATATTGTTTTTTCATAGTAGTTCCTAAAAATCTTCTGGATTCAGTATTTTACATTATGATTTTGCCTTTTTCATTTCTGATTGCATGCATGTGGGTTTTTTTTTTCCTTCTTTTGGTATGTCTGTGTAAGCGTTTATTACTTTATTTATTCTTTGAAAGAACCAGTTATTTGATTCTTTTATTCTTTGTATTGTTTCTTAGTCTTAAATTTTTAAAAAAAAATCCCACTCTGATTTTACAATTTTCTACCTGACCTAGATTTGCATTTGGACTGTTCTTGTTCTTCTAGTATTTTGAGGGTATTGTTGCTGTGTGATTTATTTGAGCTCACTGTTTTTTGAATGTGAGCATTCACAGCAATAGACTTCTGTCTTATGTCTTCACTGTGTTCCATAGGTTTTGGTATGTTACAGTGGTATTGTCATTTGATTCTAGAAATTACTTAACTTTTTTCTTGATTCTTTGTGTGACCAATTGAGTGTTCAGAAATGTGCTAATTAATGTCTAGGTGTTTGTTAAATTTCTAATTTATTTTTCAAATGAGATCTAGTAGTAGTAGTTCACTATGAACTGATCATATAGATATGATGATTTCATTTCTTTGTATTTATTTAAGTAGGCTTTCTAGACTATAATGTGCTTGATTTTGGATAAATCTTGTGTGCTGTTTTGAAGAATGTATATTCTGTCATAGTAGAATATTCTCTAGACGTCTATCAAGCACATTTGCTCAAAGGTATGCTTCAGCTCTGATATTTCTAACTTAATTTTTGTTCAGTTGATTTAATTATGAATGTGAGGCATTGCACTCCTCCACTTTGATGTGTTCATGATTATGTCAGTAGTGTTTTATGAGGTTAGCTGCACCAATGTTTGGTGCATATGTATTTATAATTGTTATCTCTTCCTGCTAAATTGTTCCCTTACCTAATTTGTTGTGACCTTCTTTACTTCTTCTGACCAGTTTTACCTTTAAATGTACTTTACTTGGAAAGAAAATAGTGACCTCTGCTTGTTTTTAGGGTCCTGGTGCCTAGATTATAGTTTTCTATTCTCTGACCCATAGTGTATGATTCTTTTCTTGGAATAGACATGTCACTTAAATGTAGTAGACTGTTGAATTTTGGTTTTTGATCTAGCCTGTAAGTCTGTGTCTTTTAATTGGCGGAGTTGAGGCCATTTACTTTGAGATTTATTCTTGTCGCTGAGTTGTTAACTCCTTTGTTTTTCAGTGTTAGCTTAAATGCTAGTCTTGTTTAATGTATTCATTCTATCTGATTTTTTGGTTTTGTTGGCTTTTTTGTCTTTGTCTAGCATACCCTTCAGGATGTTTTGGAGTGCTGATTTGATGCTCATGAATTACTTAAAGTGTTTTGTGTCACGAAATCATACCATCAATTTTGAAAGATAGCTTTGTAGGATATGTTAGTCTGAGTTAGAAGTTCTTCACTTTTATTCATTGACATCTGTTATTTGATTTCCTCTCCATCAAAGCGCCTTGGTTCTACTGTGTGGGAGTTGGGGGTCTGTAGAGGCATTTTTCCCCCAGTTGCTTCATGTTCTTTTTGTATCTTTCTTTTGAAACTTGAGGTAAAAAGGAATGAAGAGAATTCATTGTATGAAGATCTCTTTAGTTTGGTTCTGTTTTCCAGTAATGTGTTCTTGGCTTTACTTATGAAGAGTTATTGTTTTGAATTTCAACCTATTCAATTTAATTGGGTTGAGTTATAATGGTCACTGTGTTACATGAAATAAATTCTTTCCATTTATACACTGAATTGAACTTCAAACAAAGACAATAAATAATATGGAGTGTATATGATAAAAATATGTGCATGTATGACAATATCATGTTGAAACCCAATATTTTGTAGAACTCATAGGTACATACTAGTAAAATATTACTTTAAAAAAATGGTTTGTTGGTGATTGAAGACATCCAGATAAAATTACAGTAAAATCTTCACCCCATGTCATATGTTAAAATATCCAAATTTTGTGAGTCAGAATCTAAAACAAGTGAATGGGAACAGATCTGTTTCCTGATGCTGATAAGTTAGATTATCAAAATTCACATGAAAGTAATTCTGGTAACTGTGTCTCCTTTTTAAAAATATAAGGACTTCTAGATGTCAAAAGAAAGAAAATAGCTTACTACATTTACAAAATGCAAATAATCTGCTTTTTAAAATCTGTCAAAGGAAGAATGATTACTAGAAATGAATACTGATATGTACTTTACTCATCACAGAGAATTAGCTCACAAATTGAAGGCTGCTGTGTTGTTACCCCAAATCACCAAAGTTCTTTTCTAGTACTTTTCCTAGTTTAAATTCTCTGGTGGTAAAAATGGAACGTTACATTAAAACGTTGTTAAGAAAGGTATTTCCATATCTGAAGATTTCCATTTTGAACAGTTTTCAATTTACAATATTAATATTAAATTTTAGTTCTCTCTCTTCTCTTTCTGTCTTTATCCTCTGCCCTCTACTTTTTCTTTAATAAAGGATGAAATCTCTTAAAAATTCACTTGTGTGAAGTAAAAACAATGTTAATGCCTCATATTATCTTTTTGGGAGAGGAGGGAACCCAGTATTTGAGTAAAGATCTGGGGAAACTGAAACAGACAGAGATTCCAGCGACAGTCCATCCCCAAAGGTATTCACTCTTTTGATACTGTGGATAAACACCTTTAGAATTGTGCTTTAGAGTTGGTGATTTATATAAGAACAACTATAGCTCTTAGAGTTATGGTAAACTCTCAATTTCAAAGTAACTTCTCACTTAATTGAATAGAATCATGGCAACACATAGCAATTATTCTCAGTTTAGTCTGGAGAGAGAGAGACAGAGACAGAGATTATGGCAGTTGGCTGACAGGTTTATGAAAACCTAAAAGTCCCATAACCTTCTCTCTGTATGCTGGACATCCAGGAAAGTTGGTGATGTAATTCAGTCTGCATCCAAAGGCCCAAGATCATGGGCAGCCTCAGGAGCTAATGGCCTTAGAGCCAACAGTACTGATGTTCACAGGCAGCACAGGAAGAGAAAGCAAATTTGCTCTTGCTTTGCTTTTTTCTCCCCTGTTTGGGCCCTCAGTGTTGATTGATACCTACCATATTTGTGACATGAATCTTCTTTACTCAGTCTGTGGATTCAAATGCTAACCTGTTCTAGGAATACTCCTCAGACAAAGGTGGTGTTTTCCACCTACCCGAGTGTTGCTTAGCTCATTCAGGTTGAAACATAAAATCAGCCATCGTGGAGGATCATTGTTTTTGCATGACACAGCCTTTACTTTCTCACTGGAGACCTTGGGATTATGAGAATGTTTTTTTTCCCCCTCAGTACTGGAGACTGAACCCAGGACTTTGCAGATAGGCACATCTCCACCCCTTTTCTAAAAAAGGCTGAGCTCAAACTTGTGATCTTTTTGCCTCAGCCTCCCAGAGTGCTGGGATTACAGATAGGTTACCATTATGCCTGGCCAGGAGGATGGCTTTTATCTGAAAACATTATCATTCCAGCTATGCAACTACCAGTCCTTTAAATTCTAAAGACTGCATAATCATTTGTGAATTAATTCTGAAAGGAAATATTATTAGGAGGAAAAATATTTAGTGATTTATATGATCTTTAAGCAACATCAAAACATTTTAATTCAAAAATGAATCTTTGTCATTTAACATGGTGAAGATGAATAGAAACTCAAACTGCTTTTACATAGGCTACCAGTTAAAATTGTGTCATTTTCTCTACTGTAGTGGATTATTTGGGGAGTGAATATGTAGCATTATATTTTTACAGAATTTGACATCTTAATTGTTTTTATTTGTGTTGGGTGAAACTCTACACTTTGGGAAGTGAAAACACCATCATAGAAAAAGGGACAATGCCATGACTATATTGTGCTATATGACAAATACCTTCTCATTAAGATTTTGGAGAAAATATTTTTGGAATGAAATATTGACAACTTATGAAGGAGAAAATGCTTAGAAATCATAGTGGAAATATGGGGTTATTAGTTCTATTTACCAAATGCTTCTTTAATTGTTGAGTATCATAAGACTTAATTCCAGCCAAATGACTAATTGGCTGGGTGGCCAAGTGACTAATTCTGTGACTTATGAGCAAATGTGGGATTTGTGTCATTTTTCTTTTTTACCTCTGCATTTAGCTGCCTATGTGTCATCTTCTGAAGCTCCTTTTTTCCCTTTCCTATGGCCCTTGGCATCTTTTGAGATGATGGTTGCACCATAAATCCAAATCCAGCATTAGGAGAAACGGAGCAGGTTCCATAGCCAACCCATGTGAACATGTGCAGTGAGTGTGAAAGGCGTCTTTGTAGGAAGATAGGACTTAGGGATTGTTTCTTAACATAGTGGAACTGTGCACACTGACTGATAGATTAAGAATTCCAAACTGTGGGGCCAGGTTAGGAGACTGGTAACAAAAGAGGTGGACTGTCCACCTCCTCCGTTATTATTGACAGGCTCATCATTTCCTGGAAGGCAGTGTGTCCTCATGGTGAAGGACTGCTTGCTTGTACCTCTAAAGCATGCAGGTTGGATGTGCCTGGCTCTCCCACGTCACACTGAGTGATGAGGAATTGTGTTGGGCTGCCTATGAAATATATAATATCATATGGTTAATGTACATAAGTAATAAAACTTTCATTATTTTTAATAGTTTTATTATATAACACAGGGATGTGCAGCCTGAGGGTTGCAGGCTGGACCTGTCTGAAGCTATTATTACCCCATCTGTTACACAACAGGTATCACCTTAGCACTTCCTGAGGATGCAGTAGTTCAGTGTGATAATGCATTTAATGTGCTTCATACAGTGCCACACGATAACATGCAGGGAGCTTTAGGTTTTATTGCTCTTCATTATTCCAGTGGCAAGGAATATTGTATTCTTCCAGCCAAGCATGCCAGTGTCGAGAAATCACTTTCACAGTCTTTTTGATAGGTGGCTGCCCTGATTTTGCTTGAAGTCTGCAGGGACAAGGAATTCACTTCCTCCTGAGGCAGTGAGATACTATTTCACATGGGGGAACAAAGGCCATTTTCCCGTAGCTCCCATCTGTAGGTTCTTAACACTGGTCTTTAGGGAAACAGAGCAAACCTGATTTCTTTTCTGCTGAACAGTTCCTGTAGGTGATCTTTAGATGGTGACTTCCCTGTGTGCTCATTTTTTGATGTGTCTGAGACCCATCTGTGAGGTGTTCCAGAACTAAACACGAGACTGCCATACCTGTACCACCTGTGAATTACATGAAAGCTCATGTTTGTAGATGACTTGGTACCTGCAGGCTGTGTCCTCATCACAATTCTGAGTGATTTTGTTGTTATTTCCATTTATATGAAAGAAACAGAGACAAATTAAAAAAGTATTGTTCTGTGTACAGATAAAATTGTTGAGTAAATAGGAAAATATTGTGTATATTATTATAAGGAGAAATTCATAGAATGAATGGAAAAATAAAAAAATACATTGAGGTTATTTATTGGCAAATTGAAAAGCAATATATAGGAACAGCAGTATTGATAATACTAACCAAGTAATATGGTAGAAGCAGTATGATGTAAGAAATATGTATGTTACTCATGCTTATTAATACTTTTTGGATTATTCTAAGCCACAAGAAAAAAACAGTCATATTCTCCAGAAAAGGTATAGCAGCTGTAATATCATTTTAATTAAGGCAGCGTGTATTTCTAACATAATGTGTGAAAATAGAAAACTGACTAAAATATAAATAAATCTAACTATTCCAATAGAAAGTAGCATATAAATCAAGCAAATAAATTAACTCAAGGGAATTTAGTCTCAAGAGAATGTAATAAATATTGTGCCTTCAGCGAAGTCTTTAAATGTTATTACTAAAAAATATGAACTAAAAATAAAAAGCAATTGACTAAGTTCTCAAGTGGCATTATACTTCCTAAGAGAAATACCTGACCAGATTGAAACATTCCTACATATTGTGAAGATAATTCATATTGCTTGCTAATAAAATGCAGGAGACAGATTAAATTTTTAACAGACTATAACCAATATAAACTTAAAATAGAAACCAAGAAACAGTCCTCTTAAAGTCAATCAAATATACAAGACCCACTTCATGAAAGAAAGAATTAGAATTAGATGAAAAGGACTCTAATTTAGTTCAGTACTTTATTTCTTTAGGGTTATAGAGTCAACATTCCTACATTAAAAGATTGAAAACAAAGAAAGTGAATCAACTAACTATATATAAGCAAACCAACTTACTATATATACAGCAGGAAACCCAAAGAGAAAATGTTACATTCCATTACATTGCAATAACTTATTTGAATAAGGAATGACCATTTGTCTTTGAGCCACACTTTTAGACCAGAAAGACAATGGATGAACTTATCAACTGAAATGGGAAACTCATCTTTACATACAGTCACTTTGTACTTCTAAGAACTTGCTCAAAATCAATTAAATTTACATGTGACCTTAAATGAGGTATGCTGTATTCCAATTTGATCTAATATAGGCCAGAATTTTTGGATTTTGAGTCAAGAGCCTAACTCAGAAATCTAATTCTTTCAGTTTGAGTTTGTAGGACTGTGGGTGAATTCTAGCTCATGCCGGTGAAGATTCACTGCAGATTAAATACAGGGACTCTAGGGGAGTAAGCCAGCCACAAAACACAGCACACCTAGTGCTGTCCACCGAGGGGGTCAGTCAGTCCTGGGCTATGAGCTGTGTGTGTCTGTGTGCATCAATTTCCCAGGTGAGGGGACCCCGGTGGGCACTGGCACTCGGGACAGGACACTGACATGGCCTGTATCACACATTTGTATTTTCATTTTACCCAGTTATTGTGGCCTTCAGAAATAACTTCAAAAAAGAAAAATAAACCTGATGGAGAGGGATGGGATGCAGACAGAATTTTAAGCCTAAACATGTACTAGAGTTTCACTCAGATTAGTAGGCAGTGGTAGATTTTGACGAAGTGGTAGATTTAATGAAACTGTAGTGTTTCCCTCAGATTAGCAGGTAGTGGTAGACTATAATTTTCATTTAGAGTTCTGGTTAGTTCATACCCCCAGGACTTCCTTTGAATTTTCTTGTTGCCAGCTTAATATTTCCCTTTTTGTGTGCGCATTTTTTTTCTTGGCCTGTAGCTTGATGATAGACTCTGTACTGCCCTCAGTGGGGGACCAGCATTTATACATTGGTTTGAATGAAGAGGATCAAACATCTCCGTGCATTTTCCACAAGCCGAATGATAAAGGCAGGCTAAGACCAGGTGAGCCCAAGGTATGCAGTTCTTTAGGATTTTTGGTCTTTGAAAGTGAAGTTGTTTACTCAGTCTGCTAAAGCTGCCCATTTCTTTCATCTGTATATATTCTTTCCAAAATTCTTGATATTTCATTTGCCCAGAGCATTTCCAGGAAGGTTGTGAATACAAATGTCTGGATTATTTTTCCTTCTAAGGTAAATATCACAGAGCAATCCTAGCACACAATGCAAAGGTGAGAGTCCTTCATTCCTCAGGAGAGATTTATCCTGAGCCTGTGGGAGCCAAATACTCTTCTAGGTGCTGGGCATGAGGTAATAAACTCAACTGGCAAAGTCCTTGTCTTCTTGGATTTACGTGCCATAGTGGTTGATTGATTGTGTCAATTTGGGACTTTTAGAAGCTTAACTAAATGGGTTTAGCAACTCTACACCCTAGGGTGTAGAAGACCCACCCTAGGGTGGGTCATCACCTGGAGGTATAAAAGGGAAGGAGCAAAAATGAATGCATTCCATTCTTTGGAGAAGATCTAGTCTTCACCTTTGGTTTGGCCTTGCCTCCTGGCTTCCAGTGTACTCTTCAGCTTTCTAGCATAGACTCTTCAGCCTTCCATCTTAGAGCCTTCGGCCTTCTGTTGCAGACCCATCAGCCTGCTGGTGTGGACTTGAAGGAGACACTAGGGTGAACTCCAGACCTTGGATTGAATCCTTCGGCCTCCAGTGCACAGACACCCTCTGCATGCTTCCTCATCCAACTCTGTGGCTGACCATCATAAGCCAATTTTGTCATTTCTTATACATTTGTATATCTCGTATTTTATCTGTTTTCTCTAGTAAAATCCTGACTCATACACTTACTAACAGACCAAAGGCTCGTAAGCAAATGTCAGTGGGAAGGCTACCCTATGGATAGAGATCACACAAGGTGACAGGTAAGGGGATGCTGAATGGTTGCTTTTTATATAGAATGATGAGGGAGAGGGACTCTCAAAACAAGCACAGTTAGGCAGTGAGCTGCCAGTGGCATGGAATGCCCAGACGGGGGAGAGCTCTGGACTGCAGGCTCAGGACCTGAAAGTGCAGAGGCCACATGCTGGGAGAGGGACTTGATTATAGATGGTGGCAGGAGGTGGCCCCAGGAGCTCACCAAAGCAGACCCATCACCCTCTTTTTTGTGCTAACATTGAATATATATATACACACATATACACCCCTCCTTTCCTTTTCTGGTGTTGGGGATTGATTCTTGGGCCTCACGCATGCTAAGCACATGCTCTATACCCTAAGTCCATAATTTTTATTTCTGAATTTCTAATGAAATTTTTGCAATAAAGACTTCACTGTGTATAATTAATTTTAATTACATTATGATTCTTGAATTACTTAAATACAAATATTGATATTATTGGTATATTTGGAAATACCAGCACACACACACACGCACAACATTCCTTTTTTTTTTTTTCCTTTGTAGACCAGGTCCTAGAATAGTCACTATAAGAAAAAAACAACAACAACAAAAAACAAACAAACAAAAAAAAAACATGGAAATTTTACTGTGGTACAGCATTCCCCAGGAAAGGTATCAATATCTGCTTTTATGTTTCTAGGAGAGCGGACATTTTTCAGGGAAGGGGTGATGGTCATTGCAGTTTGGCCATCAGAGAGGAAATGGAAGCCCTACAGGGGAGGGTGTTAGAATGGAACCAGTGGCTGCAGGCTGAGTGACATCCTTCAGGACACTCTTCTCATGCTTTTCTAGACAATGCTAGAGAAGCTGGTTTCTCACTGCCTTTTCATTCTTTACGGTTATGAGAGTTTCACTTACCTTTTCACGTGATTTCCCTTCTCATTATCTATATACCTTTCTTCCCTTTTTCTCCAACTCTTTCTCTCATATTTTTTTCTCTCTGTCCATTTCTGTAAAGCTGGCTGTTTATTTTTCTAACTCCAGGGAAAGGAAACCCTAGAGCCAGCCAGATAAGTTTATCTAAGAACTTCAAATTTCCTGGTGCTTTTTGTTTTTATGTTGGTTTCCTTTTGATGTCAGTCTATGGTTGTGGTAAAGTAGGTTTAAATATTTGTATCTTCTTAATCCGAATACATTAAGAATATAAAGTAGCACAATCCGGTGAGATTCAGGAAATATTAAGTTATTTAAAACTGACTTAGTTTGAATTGCATGCTGACTTCCTGGGTGTACACTGTGAGGTTGATCTCTGGCACCCTGGTTTCTGATGGTTAGCATGCTAAGCGTTTAATCAGTCACCATTCTCTTCCAAGGGCTTTTGGTGGCTGAGGCCTTACTGTCAGCCTGCTGCTTACTGTGTGCCTTGGAAAACAGATGGATTTGATCCGTGAAAATGGTGAGAAAGTCAGGACAGGGTCTCAGGTGTTGGAATGCAGAAGGGTTACAGCACTTCAGTTGCAGTCTGGCTTTCTAAGGACTTGGCAATCAGGAGAATGCATGCCTGGAGGTAACAGAGGCTCTGGAAGGCTGCTTGCTTGTGTCTTGGAAACTCATCAGATCTGTGACTCATGATTTCATTTCACACATCTTTAGTTTTACGTTGCATTTTAGTCATAGCTGGGTACCTCACTAAACAACTTTTATCCTGCAGCCAGAGTGATCCTTCACCTTGTTAAATGAATGCATGCAGTGTAAGGTGTGGGATCAGCCATGAACCATGGTGAAAATAATGAAATTCCATTCCCTCCTTGACCCCTATCTTAATTGTCATATGTTTTCTAATTTTCTATCTCAGACATCCATTTTGATATGGAAGTTACAGCCTATAGCATTTTTAAAAGTTCTATTTAAACTGATATTATTCTTATAGAGATCATCGTCTATGTAGTATCTATCTTATCCCATGTATCAGCATTTTAGAGCTGCTATAACAAAGTCGATTTGATGATTTTGAACAACAGAAATATATTCTCTCACTGTTCTTGACACTAGAAATACGAAATCGAGGTGCTGTCAGGGCAGTACTCTTTCTGGAGGCTCTCCAGGAGAAGCCTCCTGAGACATTGCTGGAAGACACTGCTTCTTTCCATTCCTTGGCTTGTGGACACATCACCCAGTCTTAGCCTCCGTTACCTCACCTGTAAGCTCTGTGTGTATCTCTGTTTCTCTGTGGCACCTGATTTTAAGGACAACAGTTGTTCAATTAGAGCCTACTTTACACAGAATCACTTTGTCTTAACTTTACTGATTCAAACTGTGAACACCTTATTTGCAAATGAGGTCCCATTGTGAGGTCCATATAAACATGGATTTTCAGGAGATGATATTCAATCCTGTATGTGCCACACACTGGAACCAAAACTATACATTATTTGTTTATATCTAGAGTAGCTGTATCTGGAGTAGCACTTCGAAATCAGCACATACTTAATGATTGTTAGATGATAGTTTTACATTGAACAGTGAAATATCCTATTAAGAATAAAATAAGAAATTTAAATGGGATGTAACATTTCTGAGAGAGAATAGTAATTGTCACCCACTATTTCCATATGCACATACATGTATCAGCAGCAGCAGCAGCTTCATCGTCTTCACTGTGATCAGAATGATTGATCATCTTATTATGTGCAGAAGTACAACACAGATATAAAAACAGGCTGTCTCAGTTACTTTTTCTCATTGCTGAGGCAAAATGCCTGACACCAGAATTAAAAGAGAAAAGGTTTATGGTAGCTTACAGTTACAAGTTTCAGTTCATATTTGGCTGGCTCCAAGATAGCATGGCATGGCGTAGGAGCACCACAGAGGAGAAACAGTTTATGGTGGGCAGAAGGCAGCGAAATACCAGAGAAAAAGCAGCAAGCTATGACAGCAGTCTTTTTTCTGTCCCTTACATTATATCCAGGCTGCCTGCCAAGATGGGTAGTGCTGATACCCAGGCTGGGTATCATTAGCCACACCCAGAGCTATGCTAAACCAATCAGTGGACTGGTTTAACAAGCACATGCTTTTAATCCCAGCATCACAGGCTTTAGATCCAGATACTTCTGATAAGCCCCATCTGTGACTACATGTGACTTTGGGGGGACATCTAGATACAAGCCATCACACAGGTTTATAATAAATTATATGTAAAATAAATATATAATTATATATTGAAAATAAATTATATATATTGATATAGCTGTATTTTTATATATTTTTACATGATTTTCTAAGGAAGTTAGATTCCATAGAATGTGACCATTTGTTTTTTCAAGCCTATTAAATTTAAGCCTGTGACTTGAAGGAAATGATGAAGCAGATTCTTTTTCCTTCTTTCATTAATGTTTCCTGTGGCAGTGTAGTTAGCTACGGTCATGACCAATAAGAAAACATACTCAGAAGAATATCATTGCCATGTGTATGAAAAAATGTCCTACGACGTGGAAATTAGAAACTTTGAGATTAATATGCTTTAATTCATTCTGGAAAACACTTCTTTCTGTAAGTGTTACAACCCTAAAATTGGATAGTGGCAAAATATCCCTTCAGTGAGAAAGCTATGCTGGGTATGCACATAGCCGGCAGCATTTCCTACAAAGGATTGTTGAGGAAGATAAGCAGATGCATTAGTCACTTTCTCATTGCTGGGACAAAGTTCCCAGTACCTACAATTTGTAGTAGGAGAGGTTTAATTTGGCTCATGGTTTAGAAAATGCAGCCCTGGTCAGCTGGCTCGAAGCTAAAAGCAGCATAGCAGACGGGCAGCGGGACCACGCAAAGCTCCTTAGTTTAATAGTGACTGGGACGCTGAGCAGGGAAACAGAATCAGACAGGAAAGGTCCAGGACCGAACGCAGACCCTAAGGTCATACCTTTATGTCTCATCCACACACACCTAGGAGCAGGCTTTAGTAATTCACTAGGCTGTTTCTGAGCCTTCCAAGGCTGACAAGCTTTACTGTCATAGCAGAAGTGGTTCCTTTCTGCCTCGGAGCCAGCCTGATCAATTTTGTGACATCAGTCTGTTACCAAAGAAACACTGGTGGTGACCCAAATGTAGCATTTAGGGTTTTATCATAGGGAGTAGACATTTATTTTCTTTACACAGTAGATACACCAGATATAATATGAAAAGAAAACACATCTTGTTTTAGATTAAAGTAAGCAATTTACAAAAGTGGAAATAAAAATAGTATCTATCTATGGAAAAGAAAGGGCTTTCTGCAGTAGATTTTCATCTGTCCTTTAAAAGAAGACATCTTCGAGTTTTAAAATATCTTTGCAACAAGGTACCTGATTTATAATAAGGAAAAAAATATACAGAATGAAGCTAATGCATATAGAATTAAATGTGGAATTAAGCTACTATTTGTCATTGTCTTACCAGTTTGTCTTCAGAAGGTTAAGAAATAATGAAAACAGTCTTCGCAGAAGTACAGCAGTTGATTGGGATGTCATATTTGTTTTTCTCATCACATTTAACAGAAATAGTAACCTGAAAAGTAATTGTTTCATTACAGTAAAACATATGAGTGGTGTAATAGAATTATATTTTTATAACTTTTGTTAAAATACATTTTCATTTTAGAACAGTTTGGGATACATAAATTAAAAAATGATCTTAGTAGCTGAGCATGATGGCATACTATTGTAATTCAAGCACTCAGGAGGCCTGATACAGGTGTATTACAAGTTCTACCCTAGCCTGGAAAATTTAGTGAGATTGTCTCAAAAAAAAAATCAAGAAAAGAGTAGGATATAGCTCTGTGTGAAGGCACTGATTCATTCCCAAGTATTGAAGTCAAACAAAAAAGGAAAAAAGGAAGAAAGAAAGAAAGCAAAGCAAAAACAGAAAAAAAAACCCATGTATTATCCATGTGGCTTAACACTGTGTCTGACCTTGATCTTTGATGACAAAGTGTGTCAGTGTCTGTGCTGTAGCATCATCATATTATTCTCTCTTTCTCTTTTGGATTCTTTGGAAGGAAATTACTATATATAGCTGACACTTGAGGAGCAGGGTTAGAGATGTGAGGTATCTAAATCAGTCATTTGGAACCCTTCTGCATAGGAGATTCTCTCTCTGTCTCTATCTTTGTCTCTGTCTCTCTTTCCTCCCTCCATCCCTCCCTCCCTTCTTTCCTTCCTGTCAATATGAACTCATGGATATTTACTTAATGTTTTATACTCCCAGATACTTTGAAAGGTTTGTTTCTCACATTATTCCTGCCTTGACCACCGAGAACTCTTTCAGATGGCTCCTAAATCCTGTTAGGTCAGTCAGTGTGCATTTAAATAGTCTGTAACAGTTCTTTCCCTCTCCATACAGTAACTCTAAAGAGTAATTTTGGAGAAAAGGACAGTGTGTTTGGTGAAGGTATTAGGTAGCTCTACCAGAGAGTGATACCCATTTTTTATCTTTGTTTTCATTTTTACCGTAATATTTAGTTAATTTATAGTCTCAGGAAAATTTATATTTTTAATTTATGTTAATATGTTTGAAAATTATTTTATGCTTTATATAAGTTCTTAAAAAACTTCTATGATTGGTAAAAAGACTAGAGATGTAGTTGGTAAAGGAACCTTCCCACTTCTGTTTCCTCCTGCCCTCCAAGGAGGCTTCATGGTTTTGCCTGAAGACGTTGTCCTTAAAGTAAAATGTCTTCTACAAGGGGGGTGCATGATTATCCTTTATCTCTCTAATCTGGTTTCCTATCATCCCTCCCTAAGGAGATCAGTCAGCTTCCTGTCACTGTAATACTTAATCTTAATTGTCAATTTGACTGGATTGGGAACCCCTTGAAAGGGTAATTGGATCCTGGAGTGCCACACTCATCAGTATATTCATCTCTAATGTTTGTAGCTGAGTGTGTTGTTAGGAGGTGGAGCCTAGCTAGATGTAGGTCTGGACCAAATCTTCTGAAATCATAAGCAAAATAAATCTCTTTCTTTAAATTGTGGGTGTCAGGTATTTTGTGCAACCACAAGAAATCTGACTAATGCAGAAGTAACCATTTTACAAGGGGAAATGATTTATTTTGGCTCACAGTTATGGAAATTTCAGTCCATAATCAGTTGGTGCTGTTGCTTTTGGGCTTGTGGTGAGACAGCATGACATAGTAGGGGCATGTGGCAGAGCAAATCCCTCCTCGGTCAAAGCCAGGGAGCAAAAGACAGAAGAAAGGGGAGTGGGTCCCAGAGTTCCCTTCAAGGGTGTGCTCCCCGTGGCCTAAAGACCAGGGCCCCTGCCTAGCCTAATGGATTCATCACCTCCCCATAGCATCACCCTGGAGAGCAAACCCTTCTCCTTTTGCTGTTCTGCACAAGACAGGAAAAATCTTGGAAGGCAATGGTTATGCCCCATTGTCCAGTCACTTCCCTTTCACAGAAACCCTCAGCCTGCATCTGAAAACACTTTCCAGTTCATCAACAGCTGGGGGAAAGTAGCGGGTTTTTTTTTTTTTTTTAAATGACATTTCCCTCTGCTCACGGGCAACACCAAATTGGGGCCATTCTGATGATTTGGAGCAGGAGATTTATAGGGCTTGATTAGAGAAATTGGTATCATGGTTTTAAAGTAGTTACCACTATGTTTTACTGGGTATTGGGAGTTCAGTTCAGCATATAAATATTACCCGAACACATAAAATGCAACATAATAAAAGGAAGTAAGAGATAAGAGGTGGAGTTCTTCTGTTACTTTGCTATTTGTAGTATATAAGATACCGGTATACTGTACATCATTGATTTAGTAGTCATTTATTTTGTTGGTGGCATCAGGATCTTTTAAAATGAAAATTTTTACTAGCTTGAATCTATAATCTGTGTCACTAGGAAGCTTTTCCAACTCTTTTATGTGGTATTGTTTATGTCTTTATCTTTTTATTGCTAGTGACAAGGCATAGAGCAAAGCTCAACTGGGTAATACAGAACACTATCACATTGCTTAGTAAAACAGGGATAAAAGGAAGAGACTGGGATTAGAGAAGCATTGTGTTCTATTTATTTACTGCATTAACCCAGCTGATTGCTGCAAATAAGTTGGATTCTGTTCTTTCGTGTGGTGATATAGAAAGGCTTTTTCCTGAAAGATGCCTTTGTGGCTTTATGTTTATGTTTTATCAAATGAATGTTGAGAAATGACAGAATGGGTTTCTGTCATAATGTCTAGAATAAAATATTCGTTTTGGGAGATAGTGTTATTTTCCTTAATTTCATTCAGTGATAGTGTTGACTGTCATTGGCTTGGGATACAAACAGTGCATGTTTAAGTCTCCTTGTTGGGGTTGGGAAAGATTTATAGAGCACTGGAATGGACAGGAAAAAACTTCCTCCACATTAAGGCCATTTTAATTTTATTTATTGATTTGGTACCGGGGATTGAACTCACAACCTCATTTTTGCCAGGCAGGCACTTACACTACTGAGCTAAATCCCCAGCCTAGTGAGACCATTTTTAAAATTTAACTTCTAACTTTTTAACTTTTAACTTTAAATGTAATTTTCTAGGGCCTAGATCACAAGTATGTACACAAAGGAAAGTTGAGGTAGAGTGTTTAACATCGAATGCCAGGATTGCTGTATATTATGAATACAAATTTAATATTGATCATAATAGTGCTTTTTATTTTTAAAGATAGATAAGCCAGGAATGGTGGTGCATGCCTGTAATCCTAACACTTGGGAGGCTGAGGCAGGAGAATCACTGTGAGTTCAAGATCAGCCTGGCTATAAAGTGAGTTAAAGGCCAGCCTGAACTGCATAGTGACATCCTGTCTCAAAAAAAAAAAAAAAAAAAAAAAAAAAAGAAAAGCAAAAACAAAAACAAAAGAAAGATAAATGAAAGTCTCCATCTGTGACATGATGTTCCAGAAGTATTATTTTAGTAATTATAAAGGATTATCATGCTTTTACATGCTAAACCTTACAAGTATACATAGCTAAAGATAGTGATTCTAGAAAGAACATATTATAAGAGTCCAAAAATATTTCATTCACATCAGGTGTTCTGATATGGTTTTATTTTATTATAAAGAAATACGCCACACAGCAATGAGGTAGTACACTGGTTTCTGCTTTTCCTCTGCAGTAGCCCTTTACCCGTTCACTTTTTGTGTCTCACGCTGAGCAGCTTGCCCTTACACCTTCTACCGTGCATCAGGCACGGAGATGAAGGCCAAGATGGAGTGGAATGAATTTAGTGGACTTCATAGAACTTCCTCAGAGTCCATGTTATAAGTGTGTGATAGTCTCACTTTAAACAGGAGAAAACAAAACAAAGCCAATAAATTTGATGATGAAGCAGCTGTCATGACACATAGCACCCGAAGTGAATGCAGTATCCTCAGTACATCTGAGCAATGCAGGAAGGTGCAATCCTGAAATCTCAAATTCTGTATTTGCTATCAAGCATTAAAAAGCCACAAGTCATTAGATCCATGGATGCCCATAGATACATCGTTTTCTGGAATGCCTACTGTCACTTTAATATATGGCTCAGCACAGAAGGAAGCAGTAAATATTAGTGGATTTACTTATGCATTTATTTATTTTACCATGAAAATGTTTCTCTTGTTAGGTTTTTGGCTGTGTGAGAGCATAGGGTAAGTAACTTTTTATTGTCACACTTCCATGAAATTCCTATGGTATCCTATTTTTCAGAGGCTCTTAATAATTTCTTTTTGACTTGGATTTGGAGAGAATCGGAAATGGTATCTGCCAGCTGAATATGTATTTATTCATTTACTTCATGGCTGGGTGGATAATATTTGAGATCTACTGTGTTAGCATCACGATTTAAGGATACATTGGTAAGCAAGCTTAGATATGGACCCTAATTCTGGTGGACTGGGGACAGAGGAGAGGAAAATGAAAATGCAATTCCCAATTTGTTCATAGCTCTGTGGTCTTATGAATCAATATATAAAGCAATCTACAAATGAAAATTTACAAAGGAACTACCTGTTATTAACTTTACTAAGTAATACATATCCTGAGGGTGCTTACCAAGTGCTATAGATTATAATACAAATTGCTGATCAAATTTCCACTCATTTTCAAAGGATTGGTTGATTTTTAGAAAATGTCATTGTGACACTTTGCTTGGTAGGTAGCAGTAGCTGTGAGGTCCATTTCTAAATCCTGATGTAGTGAGTGACATCACACTTGCCCACGTCCACTTCACAAATTCTCCCCTTGGCATGTGCATGCTGTTGACAGGGCTGCCCTGGTCCCCCTGGGCAAGGCAAGACAGGGCTCTGGTGTTAGTGATCCCCTTGTGACTGGGACCTGGGGCACACCTGGCTTGGCCGCCTCACAGCAATGCCTGTGCCAAGGCTGTGGGCCCTTCATGCACGTGCTTTCCTCATGCTGTTCGGAGAGGATAACCCCACTGCCTGGTCTCTCTCCCATGTGTTTGGTAGATGTGTATCTTGAATTTAGGGACACACTTCCAGCCACACTGCACCTGGCCCTGTTAGCCTTTCCTGCTAGAGTAGTATCATTAAGCTTATGACAGTGAGATTAGAAACTAATCTCACTGATTGAGGATAGATTAGTATTTTACCAATTAGTGTAAAAATACTGAAGTTATGCAAGATTTTTAGATTATTTTCTTGGGGAGGAGAGAGAGAGATTCTGGATGGTTGATTTTTTTTTTTTTTATGGTATCAAGTTCACAGAAACCTTCCATTGATCAGAATAACCTAGATGAGTGTATTGTGTTTTATGTTTCTCTCATGTTACAAAATGTTGTGACCTCTTTATTGTTACATTTTAAATCATTTCTCTTTTTGATCAAAGGCTTTCTGTGGCAGCATTGATGATTGAATAATGGATCTCAGAGGTTAAAGACTTAAGGTCCCACCTTGCCAGTAGGCTCATTTCTAGGTAGTCACAGCCTATAGAGGGAATAAAGACAAGGCTGTAGTTCTGAGACTAGGGCTGAATTGTAGAGAGCAATATGAGGTCTCAATCACACAAGTGTGGAAAGTGTCTGAATCTTGTCCAGTCATTGGGTCACCACAATTTTACCTCTTCCTGTAGTTTTGAAGCATTGGGACACACAAATCATAAGCAATTTAAAGCGAAAACAGAAAAAAAGTGATAATCATTAAAAATAGTCATCCTGATCTCAAGATTAGCCCTACTTTAAAAATAACTAAATATATTTGAGCCTGAGAGCTCAAGGTTGGAAAGAGGTGTTTGGTAGGGGTCTCGCGGCATCAGGGTAACTGATATCTTTGCTTCCTGTAGTGTGCGTTACCTCCCTTTGTGGGTGTGGGTTCCAGGGGTTTCTATCCCTTCTAGAAGCATAGATCTTCCTTGTTCCAGGAGATAACACATCTCACTTTTCTAAGTACCTGCACTCCACTCTTGAGTGCACCCTAAAATCTCTGCCTTATAAACCCTTCTCGGGCCTCGTACTGATGCATTATAAAAATTCTTTTTCCTTGTGGAAAGTCAGCGAACCCACAAACCTCCCTTTTATTCTATAAAAAGGGAGAATAGAGTCCTTATTGCAGCTCTGCACTTCTCAAACCTAGCCAGGTAACAGATGTAAACTTTATACTCTTGTTTAATTAATTGATATTTTAGGCTTTTTAACTTATGTAGAAATGACTTAGATATCTAATCAATGTAAGTTTAATATAAAGTGATTTTAAAACTTTCTAAATTTGGTGTAAATCTCACGAAAGTTTTGGATAAATTAAATGTTCTTTAATTCATGAGTCCTCAACTATTTCTAAGTCAATCTGGTACTATGTAGACAATATCCCAAACACAATTATAGACATAAACATACATGTATAAATACCATGCAGTACCCAAAAACATACTAATACATAAAAGTGCAGATAGAAACAAAGACAGTATAACACTCATTTAGGGTTTTCATTTAGTAGCTTTAAAATAGCTTTTGTCCTCTTTCCAACTGTGTGCATCCTACTGAGGCAAGAGATTAGGGTGTGGTAGACTGGCTGGGAAGTAGGTAGGTGCTGTTAATCACAAAAACCTAGGATCATATGCAGAACAGTTCCCAAAGCCTGCATTTCTGGTGATTCTGTTGCCTGTACAAACATTGCCCCCTAATCTCTCCTCTCCAACAATAGAGCTTTCCAAAAAATGAGCACATCTTGTCCTTGTAGTCTGCTTGTATACATTGGCAACATAGTTGTCAGTGTTTTTAGCCCAAGAATTCTTCACCCAGGTCACGCCCTCTTGCAGGCTAGGCTAAGAAAGTCTCCATTAAATCAAGTGTTAATTAAAGAGTTAGACAATGACAGTTAAGAATGATGGCACATACAAAAGAGGTGAAAAACTGCAGGCACCACGAATATGTTTATTTCGCAAAAGTCCATTAAGTACATCTGTTCCAACACACTGCATGTTGAATTATGAAGATTTATATTACACAGAACTGCATCTGTTTATTATCAAGTGTACACATTATTCATGCATTGTGTCTGCACTCAGATCGGTCATTCTGCAGTGAACCTCGAGTTCATCCATTTACATAGGCATTTACCTCTTTTTCAAGAGATCCATTTGAATATTTACAAATACTTAATTACAATGCATGTTATCATTTAAGTATTAATGTCAATATTTACTTATGTTTAATTAATATAATTCTGCAATTCATTACATTTGTCATAGGTGGCAAAGGTCCTACTAAATGCTTCAGTCTGGCTGGCAATCTTAACTAGGGCTTATTTTGAAGGTAGGGATTATATTATGAGCACCCTGAAATAGAATGAAAAGGCTAATTTTCTGATTAGGTCTTCTTTTTTTGTACTGACAACTGAACTCAGGACCTTTTGCCTAACAAGCAGGTGCTGTGCTGCTGAGCTATATCACCAGCCCTCTGATTAGGTCTTATTTTTTAATTTTTATTTTAAAGAGGATAAAATCATGGAAAATAAAACAGAATCAAATCAATCAAAATAAACTAGGATAAATGAAACAGGACTTCAAAACCTTACAAAATCAGCTACAGTTACCATAATGCCTTGTGTTGTCGTCAAAATACCTGCAGGTACCTTCAGACATAGTAAAAATTGAACAGAACAGAATAGAATAGAAACAATGAAAACAAAACAATGAATGCAATAAAGGACTTAAAAACAAGTCAATAGTAAATCCAAAATGGCTACCGTAGTATGCCTTGCTGTCTTTTAAATAGCTGCTCATGCCATCAGATTTAACATAATCAAACAAAACAAAAGAGAATAAAACTCAACCCAACAAAACAATGAAAATGATATGGTTTCCAGGCAGGGATCACCTCCTGATGAGGCCTGGCTCTTTCCCTCCATGGTCCACAAATAGCACTGACTTACTAGAGAAGTCTGGGTCTGGCTGCCCCCACTCCAGCCATGGCCCACACATGGCACTGGTTTCCAGGTGGGGATCACCTTGTTGTGAGGCCTGGTTTTCTCCTAGGTCTTATTTTTGAGGAACTGTAGTGTATAATGTAGTTCAGCTATGCAAGTAATAAAATTCTCTCCTTAAAATATTTTTATAAAGAGTCCAAAAAATGAAAGCTGCGGGTTGGATATGGCTGGGAGACTACCATTCTTTTATTATTTGTTCTATTGTCCAAGTGATAGATGAACGTAAATATACATTTACGGTAAGGCTCTTTAATATCTATTTCTCTACATATCTACATCTATCTTTGAATCTGAGCTATATTCCCATCCCTTTAAAAGTTTTATTTTCTTATTTACTGATTCACTAGGTTGCCCTGGCTAGGCTCAAATTTGTGATCTTCTTCTGCTTGTCTTTCCATAGTGCTGGGATTAAAGGTGTGTGCCTGCGTGCCCAGCTGACAATGTACATTTTAAAGCAACAGAACTTAGATCTAAATACCACTGTCCACTGAGGCGATGAGGGACACGAATAAAAGCCCTGTTGAGATAAAATGGTCAAGTGTGAGGCTTGTTAGGTGGATTTAAGTTAGTTTTTCCCTGTCCTGAGTTAAGCAGCAAGGGAGCATTCTTACAAATGGAAATTTCCTTTATAGATGTAAATTTCTTCTATAAAGAATTCTAAAATAGCCAACTAAAATGTCAGAAAGTCATTTTTAAGTCTTTCCAATGCAGCTTGCTTTTTAATTAGGTTACTGACTCTAGGGCAAAGCGCTTAAGGAGTAGGGCAAAGAGCATTATGTTTGCCAGCTTGATTGGAGGAAGTACTTGGGAAAGCCTCTTTAGAGGTTTTTAGAGATTTTCTTTTAATTTATTATAAGGTTCAGTCATTTTAGAAGAGATTCTTGTAGAAAAAGAATTTTAGGCTCTGAAGACCATAGAAGCCTGAGTTTGGGTGTTCTGACTACTTTTGTTGTCCTAATTTCTCTTTAGTCCATTTTTTTTTAATCCCCTTTTTAAGACACGTATTATTATTATTACATTCTAAGAATTCTCCATGAAGATACTTCAGTGTAGACAGGACAAGGAGAAAGCTGAGCATCTGAAACAGGCCTCATTTGAAAATAATGGGTTGGAACTTATCATCGACACAGGACACCCTCACATCTGAATAGTCCAGTGCTCCCAGGAACACGATGAGTAAAAGTGATGGGTTGAGAACAGAAATGGTGCCAGCCAAGCTTCATTTAAGCCGGGATTAATCCTCCAGCAATGGGCATTTCAGTTTCTCTAAGATTCTGGTAAGTAGAAAAGACTTACCCCTTCTGTAAATCCTCGTAGCGTCTCATGGGAGGTCAACGGGTGGTCTTGATGAGGGTTTTTCTTAAAAGAGTGATAGAAGAGAGAGACCACAGCTTCTCCATCTGGATCACCAAAGAATCTTATGGTTCCATGACCAGTAATCAACCCAAGCCCTGGTGGTAGTGAGTGCTGAATCCTGGCCACTGGAATCTTTGACCCAAGGAGTGATGGTGGTGCAGAAACCTAAAGTAAAGGTAGCTGTAGAAGACATTTTTTTTCAAGACAGTCTCTGCTACATTTTGATTTGTTGTTGTGGTAGATGGTTTTTCTGTGTGAAACAAATCATCCACTCCTTTGTTTAGTTTCGAAACTGTGTTTTCCTAAATGAATAAGCTAATGCACCAATTTCAGACTTTCAGAAGATTCCTGTTTTGGTCACTTGGACTATAAGTTTGTTTTTAGTTAGAGGACATGTGATTTTAGATAGAGTACAGCATTTCCTACTTGTTGACACAAGGAGGTGCCATCAGTGTTATGCAAAAAGCCAGGTGGAGGTGTTAAAACAAGAATGTAGCCTTTTATGCAGAATTTTCCCTTAGTTCAAGTCTTTGGTTGTTATGACCAAATTGGACTGTCGGGGGTCCCCTGTGCTGTTTGTGAGCTTTATGATACTACAGGTATCATACTTGTGCTGACTGTGCTCTTTTAAGGGTACCAAAAGTTCAATTACTCTTTATAAGTGGGGTGCCAGGGTGCCTGCCAGGTGACTGAATTTATGTCCCTAAAACACTCTTCTTATGTTGGGGTGCCTGTGAGATCTCAGTCATGCTAACATTTCTGCTAAGGCTGTAATTATATGGCTGTTAGGCTGGAAGGAGCAATGCTTTTGTCTTTTCAATTCTTTGGAGGAAGATTTGCTCCCATGTGTTTTTATGGGGGTCAAACTAAACTAAAGGGGTTGGTCACAGTCATTGGTAGGTCCATACCACAAAGCAAAAGAGATGAAATTGCAGTTTATAAAAACATTTATGCTAAAGCTATGGAAACAAATAAACAAAAATTCCTGCTCTCATCTGAGACCCAGATTTGGCGAAGTGGAAGGAGTGGAGACAGAACTTTGGAGACAGAACTGTGCTTCTGATCTCATGAAGAAAAATCAGACAATAGCGCCAACAAAGTTCAATCTCAGTTAAAGCCTGAGACACCTGGATCCTGAGAGGGCTCAGTGTTTATTTTAGTCCCAGCCCCAGAATGGCAGAACTGAAAGGGTTCTATCTCTTGTATTGAGTGCTCAATCCAGAGAGAGCCGCCAGAAGAATAAGGAATCCAGTGACAGTTGTCAAAAATGTCAATCCAGGCTGAGGATTTAGCTCAATGGCATAAGCGCCTGCCTGGAAAATGCAAGGTCATGAGTTGATCTCTCCTCTCAAATAAACAAACACATAAAGAAAAAACAAAAATGTCAACCTCAAAGGCCAGCTGAAGCACACTGAGTGTGAAGACATAGTTTATTCAGGCCCAAAATGAGGATGTCACCCATGAAAAAGCTGCAAATAAGCAATGTTCTATTTTTAATTGTCTAGCAAGCAGCTGCTTTTTGTCTGGACGTGTATAATTAATAAAATCAAGAAGAAATACTGCTGTACCAGTGTATGGTTTTTCAATATTAATTTATGTATAAATTTTCTAATCTATAATTTTCCTTGAGACAAGAGACTTAGAGATCAGATATAAATATAGAACACAGAGAACCAAGCAGTTTCCATCTTGGGATTTCCCTCAGTGACTTTGGGATTGCAATGTCAGGTTCACAACAGTCTATGTATTTCTAGACATATACAGTCTGAACTTGCAGGTTTGTGTCGTGCTTGCAGTTATTTATTGAAGAATCTGGAAAAGTCCTTCGAGCTCAGTAGAAATTCAGTAGAGGTGAACTAGTTTTTTAAGCCACTAGTATAGTTTTAAAAATATGATCCTATGGATTAGCAGAGGCCTCATGACTGAACTGTTGATCTCAGTAAGGTATTTATATTCCAAATCAATGAATAGATAGCAATGAGGTATCAAAGTTGTTTTGGGTAAAAATTATGTATCTACTATATAAACAAAGACTTGTTCTAAACTTTGTGTGAGTACACAGTGAAAAATACTATTCCATAATTAACTGAGAAATGGAAACATCATGAACATTCCTTGTGATCATTCCTTTTTTATTTGTGGTAAATAGATATCATTAAAGCTGATACTTAATAATTTTAAGTATATGTTCTGAGATATTAAACATAGTCACATTATTGTGATGGTAAGTTATTGGAGGCCAGAGATATATTATGTCCTGGAAATTTTCAATTTTTTTATCAGCATAGGAAAAATAAATATTTTATAGAATCATTCTCTGCAGCTTGCCTGTGTCTTAGTGACATAGGAAATCAGTCATAAGTACACAAGAGAAGGAAAAAATGCATACATTTTGCTACTGTTGCCATTTTTAAGTAATTTCTAGCATATATTCCAGGATGGTTGGACAATTTCATTTTCTTTATATTTGGACCAGTAATTTCTTTATATGATGATAGACTATTAATAATAGTTTGTAAATGGAAATTCAGTCTGTGTGTCCATTCTCAGTAATCTACATTTACACTAAATGGGAAGTACATGGTATCTGTTACTGTAGTAGCTCATAAAGATGGGTAAGGAATGAATGTATCAAAGGAACTATATATGTCCTGAATACAGTGATGTTGTTATTAGAAACTAAATGCACTCTGCAAGACCTTTGTGTGTGTGTGTGTGTGTGGTATGGGGATTGTACCCAGGATCTTTGCCCTAAGCTACATCTGCAGCTCTTTTTATGTTTCATTTTGTGATAGAGCCTTGCTAAATTGCCCAGGTTGGAATTGAACTTGTGATCCTATTGCCTCAGCATCCCAGAGTCCTGGGATTATAGCATTAATAGAACTAATAAGCCTCCAATAGAACTAATAAGCTCTCATTATGAAAATAATTAGACTTAAAGAAAACCTTTGTTTATATCAAAGGGTGACATAAACATTAATTACTAGATATTAAAACAATACGCAAAGTCAGGATTAAAATTTAGCACAGCTATTTAGTCCTCTTAAACATTCTTTCTTATATTGCATAAATGGAAATTAAATGTGAAGGACTATAATTATATTTTAGAATAATAACTTTAATATTTTTCTAATTGAAGCTGTTGACTATTTTCCTTTTTATGCTTTTAACATTAAAATTCATTCATTATATACTGAAATTCAAAACATTATTTATTGATAAAAATGTCCTAAAGATTAAAATTTCCTTCTTTAGTAATTAAGTATTTAACCCAGTGTAATTTGTGAAATCACTCATATACAAATATTTCTGAAAATAAAGTTTAAAGTTTCATTGTGTGTTAAGTTTTCCCAGCATTGATAGAATATATGAAGAAAATTTCAAGAACAGATTTTTGGCTTACAGTTTCTGACTTCAGTCCATAGGTAGCCAGGTTCATTGTTTTTAGCCCTGTGGTGGGCAGAAATTGCGTGGCAGAAGGGAGAGAAGTGATGCTCACCTCATGGCAACCAGGAAGCAGAGCAAAGGGAAGGGCAATGCCCAAGCTCATCCTCTCCTGCCCCACTTCCACTGGACCCACCTCCTGTCCCCTTGCCTCCTAATAATACCATCTAACTATCATCTCACAAATGGGATAAAGTTGGAAAACTTATGAAACAGTCACATCACAAAAGCCCCAATTCTGAACACATGAAAATTTTGGGGGGACATTTAAGATCTAAACTATAATATCTGTGTCCTCTTTACTTACTAATCTGAATGTTTGATTCTTCATTTTTGAATTTTGTACACTAGTACCTTGATTCAGGAACTCAATTACCTCCACAACTTTGGTTATAAACAGAAGTGGACAGGAACCGAATCTAATTTCCCCATCAGGTCAACTATAAATGTAACTGATTAATTTGATTAAGTTCTTGTCCAACTCAGTTTGTGGCCAGAATCATGGAAAGAGTCAAGTTTGTGAGATGAGGTACTACTTTTTCAATATTTAGGATGACAGTATTACAGTTTAGGCACTGTTGTGCCATTCTAAAAGATATAGCTAGTTTTCTTCCCGTATAAAGATTATATAATGAAATAGTTTGATAACATGGGAAAATAAAACTATGAGAAAATTATCTCATTTCTATTGTTCTGTTTCTAGTGTTCTGATCATGCATAAGTGGGGTAAACATGAAGAATGATAGGGGTTTATGTTTACACTGTCAAAGACTGTTTCCAAGCAAACCATCCTGTTAAATTCTCCTCTAGCCATAAGTACCTCGAAATGCATCCAGTTATATTTTTATTAATTACATATGAATGTCACTTAGAGGCAAATAGTCTGTTTGTACTGAAAAAAGAAATCTACAAATGGAAGTACAGTTGAGATTAGAGTTTTTTGTTTGTTTGTTTCTTTGATTTTTGAGACAAGTTCTTACTATGTAATTTAGGCAGGTATTGAACTCAATTTGTAGCCCTACCAAGCTGGCTTTGAGCCATTGGCAATCCTTCTGCTTCAGCTTCCTAAGTGCTGTGATTACAGATGTGCACCACCAGGCCCAATTAGTAGAATCTTTAAAAATCATGAATTGTTTTCTTTCTGACTGGGTAATTCTTTAAATCTTAGGATACATATTACAAATCCACAGGGAATCTTGCTCCATTTCCTTTTCTCATGTGTCTTCATGTAACTTTCTATCTGAGAAATCTGATGAATTCTCTGTATTTTCATTTTCTTTTTTGAAAAACCTTAACCATTTTGGAGTGCCTCACCTATTGTGGAAACACTACTTCATGATTCTTTAGCATTTATTATTTGATAAAATAAAATAAGAAAAGCTACCCATAGCAAAGGAACCTTCTGGTTGAAAGGTGAGTAGTGTGTACGTGTGTGTTAAAGCTCAGAAATTAGCAAGTCCTTTTTATTAGGTGATAATGGGAGGTGATGGAAGTTGGGTAACTTTAAATGTATATTACAAAGTGGAAAAATGAAAATACCACCCATGGTAGTAATGGAACCTCTACACAGTGAAATAAATGTCAGCTATCATATAAAACAAATCTGATTTTTCACATAGTTCTAGTGTAAATATTAGCATATTTGAATCAAATATTATTCAAAAAGATTAGGACAGTTCCCAGGTAGACTGACTCCTACACTCTTACTTTTAGAACTAAGGTGTTGTCAGGAAATGCTCGGTGAAGTTTGGATCATTGATGAATTCTGAATGTCACTGTGTGCCCTTTGTTATGCATGTTTCTGGGTAAAAAAAAGAAGTGCCCCAGAAAAACATCACACTCTTCACATCTCAGAGGAAAGTTGCATGTTTGGTCTTTTCCCTTTGGTGCATCTTGCATTGTGTGTTGTACCCCCCCCCAAAAAAAAAAAAAAAAAAAAAAACAAGCCCTGTGATGTTGTCAGTTGTCAAGAAGTGGGGGGGAGGCAAGATGTCTGTAAAAGAGCACTTTATTTAAGCTGGTATCCAGTGGCACAGTGCAGATGGAGCTTGCAAAGTGTGTAACTGAGTTAGAATTTTGACAGATTTTTATAGTTCATTTACGATTAGCTCATTGACCATTAAGTACACAGTGATGAGAAACAGAAACAAGGTGGGCCTTTGTTCCCTCTTTGCTTGAGGTCAGAGGCAATTCACAGTGGGTGGTTAGCCAATTCATAGCCCTTGGTCTGCCAATTCCAGGAACATTGTCTCTCATACAGGGAACAATGGTTGACACAGCATCATTTGTCTCTTACAAAGGGAACAAAGGTTGACACAGCAAACAGGTTACTAAAGTAGTGATGCATACAGAACAGCTTAATGATGTGGTCAGTTAATCTATAAGTATGTGATTGGTGCTTCCTAGTTACTAGGGTAACGAGCACAGCCATAGAATGACAATACTTCTAATAACTATTTTTTTTAACTAACTATTTGTGCTAATAACTATCTTTTTAACATTTTAGTACAACACTCTGCTCACCAGATCCTGCTTCTCCATGGTGAAAAAGATTCTGGTTCCACATCATCCAAGGATGAAGGCTGAATTTTGTAGCATACACTGTCAAAACCCTTGATTATTGATTGCTGCCCTTCCGTGACATTTTCCTTTATCCTCTGAATACCATATTTCATTTTAGCAATAGACTATTCTCAGGCTTATCTTCAGGTGTTTCACATGTTTATTGGCTTGCATATCCAGATTCTTTCTCCTGGAACATTCACCTTCTGTTTTTTTTGTAGTCTGCCATAAAATGATAACATCACATCTTTTGGAGAGTTGCTTGATGTCTTTTTGTTTCCTGCATGTATTTTTATGTATTTCATGCCTGCCTTATACTAGTCACTATCACTGAACCTCGTGGCTTCATCTAAGAACAAAATCCAGCACACAGTGTTGTATCATATAGATGGTGCTTATATTCTACTGCACGTGCACACAAACGCACACAAACGCACACAGACCCCTGCCCCACAGGGTTACATATCGTGGCAAAAGTGTGTATAGCAGCTCAGTATAATACCATAATCATGTGTCACTGAGTCCCATTTGATTATTTTTTGCCAGATTAGCATGTCAAGAGACAGACACAGTTATGGGAATGGCAGTCCTTTGAAAGACTGGGCTGTTGACCTTGTTGAAGACCTAGAGGGATTTAGTGTTTAGCTTTCTCCTCTCATTCACTAACTTATTTAAGATTTTATTCAGACATGTTTTAGAGATAGAGATTTCTTTCTTTAAAAATGCACTTAGATTTTTAAAAAGATGATAGATATTATGAAATATCAAAAAATAGAAGAGGAATATGCTATAAGAAATCTTTTTTAAAATTTCCATTTAACTAGTTTTGTTTGGCCCAATTGAGAGATAAAAGTCATCCAGAGATTTATATTTGTACAGGCTAGTACCGTATATATTTATAAATTATTTTTTCTAATTTTTAAGCAAAAAGTATGAAGTGGTTATTCATATTATTCCATACCTTGCTTTGTATGACAATCAATCTTGACAATCCACTGTGGAAATTTTTCTATGATAGGTGTATTGGTCAGCAGAGGTTGCTGTGCTACTCCTAAAGTCTTTGTACCTTGATACAATATAGGTTTTTGTCTCAGCCATACTACATGCCTATTATGGGTTAGCGTGGGCCTGTCTTTCCTTCTCGTCTTTCAAGACTTCAGATTGATTGATATCTATCTGAAACATTGTCACAGCAGAGGGGATAAATGGCACAGTAAGTCATGTATATCTTGTTCAGAGTGACCCATTGCATATAGCTCCACATTTTAGAGTCCAGAGTGCTAATGACATCATGGAACCTCTTATTTTCACATTTCAAAACAAAGCAAATCACTCTATATCCAAAGTTGAACAGAACAGGCATGAAGGCAGGAGCATTACATTAGGGCAGTTGGGAACAGCTGGAGAATAGCAACCCAGTTTACCCCAGAGAGCACCTACAGACCTTCTTGTTACCATTTACAGCTGCCTTGCTTCTATTGAATGCATATTCCATCATTTTACTCATTGTAGTCTGTTTTTATTCTTATAGGTAATAGTTTTGAAAAGCATCATTCACATGAGTGTGAGCACCTCTGTAGGGTACATTCTGAGCAGGGAAATTACTAAATCAAAAGTGTGTGTGTGTAACTTTGATTGATATTGCTAACTTGCTCTTCAGTGTATGCCAGGATCCTGTAAATGTTGCCATGCTGTTTCTGTGTGCTCACCAATGAATGTGTTGCAAAACTTTCTGGAACTTAATGAATCTCTAAGTATAACTATATCTTGTTATAGCTTAAAAGAATTTTATTTGAAACAGCTTATACTTACAGTGTAATAATTCAATATGTGTATATGGTAGATAATGATCAAATAAGATAGTTAACATTTCCATCTCCTTAACACTTAAACTTTTTGTTGATGAACATATAGTAAGTATACTTATTTATGGAGTACAGGGTGATATATCTATATGTACATAAAATATGCCCTGATCAAATCAGAGTAACATTTCTGTCTCCCTTGGTTCTGGTAAAACTTGGAATTTTTGTTAAAATAGGTTAGATATTATTTATTTACTTTCCTAAAAGTTGTCTACATATATTGACTTTTTGACTGAATGAGTCATTGGTCTTTTTGTTGTTGATTTATGCAAGACCTTTTTAATTAAGGAATTATTCTAATTTAGCAATTACTTCTTTATCTTTAGTTTGTCAGCTGTCTTTTGGGTTCATGAATAAACGGTAGCATTTATGGTATTTGTATATCCATTTGTCATTTTGTTTGGCCTGCAATACAAAAATTTTTAATTTAGTAAAATTTATTAACCTTTTTCCTATGTGTCCTAAGTTTTGAGTCTTCATATTAGTTTTCTGTGTTGTGCAACAAATGACTACAAATTTAGCCAATGAAAACCACATGGACTTATTATCTCCTGGTTTCTGTAGAGTAAGGAATGTGGGCATTACCTAGTGGGCCCTCTATTCAGGATTTAACAAAACTACAGTGTTTTGTTGGGCTGTGTTCTTGTGCAGAGATCCAGCTGGGAAAGAATCCACTTCCAAGTTTTTTGCAGTTCTTGCAGAATTAATTTTCCTTTTTGATTCTGCAGAATTCATGGACTGTTGCATAATTATAGGAGCAAAGGAGAGACTGGAGAGATAGGTGCTGCTGTCTTTCATAATCCCATGGACATAGTCACGTTCCCTCACCATTGGCATTGCCACAACCTGATAGGAGCAAGCGTGGTTCCTACCCACACCGAAGCAAAAGTCATGCCACAAAGATGTGAATACTGGGAGGTCGGATGATGGGACCACTTTGAGAAAAATATTGCATATTGATTCTACACAGTAATAGTATGAGACTTTGGTGGACATCTAGATATAAGCCGTAATAGTCTCCCTTCTTTGTAATTTTTCTCTCTCCTTTGTTTCACATATTAAGGAAAACATGATACTTTTTCAGTCTGGTTTATTTTGCTTCATATGATTTCAATTTTTTTCCATTTTCCTGAAAATGACATGATTTCATTATTCTTCATGAGTGCATACTACTTCTTTACATATAAATATATTACATTTCTCTTCATCTGTTGACAGATACATTGGTTGATACATAAGTAACTATTGTGAATTGCACCACAATAAACATGAATACTTGAGTAACTTTATAAGGTACTGACGAATGATATCGACCCCTGATAAGGACACACCAATAATAAAAAAGAAAGATAATTATAGATTAATATCCTTGAGAAACATGGAGGCAAAAATCCTCAATAAAATAGTTGTAAAACAGATTGATCATAAAAGGTCAAACACCTAGATCAAGTTGGTTTCATCCCAGCAATGCAAGGATGGCTCAATATAAGCAAATCAATATATGGAATATACCATAAGAATAAAATGATATGTATGTGTGTCTGTTTCATACAGTGAATGTAATCATTACTGTGAACATGCTCTAATAAAAATAAAAATTTTAAAAAATCATATGATTATCTCAAACGACAAACACACACACACAAATACTTTGGAAAAATTCAATATCCTTTCATGATAAAAGCCATGAAGATACTATCTCAGTATGATAAAGGCTCTATGTGACAAACACATAGCCAACATTATACTGAACAGGGAAAAATGGAAGGCATTTTCCCTATGCTCAGTAACAGGAAAAGGGTGTTTACTCTTACCACCTCTATTTAACATACCAGGTGTTAGCCAGGGAAATTAACTGAGTAATAATAAAAAGGGATACCGATTTGAAAGAGCTCAAATTATCCATTTTTACAGTCAATATAATCCTATTCTAAGATGACACTAAAGACATAAATAGAAGAGTCATAAATAAAAAAGTCTTTCCACGAGGTCATACAACATGCCTTTTCCAACATTTCCAAAGTTCATTTTTTTTTATTTAAGTCATTTTGTATATTTGGAGTTTATATAACTTTAGTATTTGATGCATGCTCTGATTTAGCCTTTCTTTGAGGACCTATTGGTTTTTTCAAATAGCACATTAAAAACTGCAACTTTTTCAAAGCTTTTTGAATGTCAGATTCAAAAATCTAAAATCATTTAAATATTCACAACTATTTCTTGGTGTGGTAGACAAAATGATAACTTCCTAAAGAGGTCTGTGCCCTTCCTTGTTCCTTAATCTGTCAATAGAATTTGTTTCAATAACAATGGAACTAAGGTAGCAAATGCAATTAATTTTGCTACTCTGCCAACTTAGATAGGGAGACTGTCCTAGGTTATGTGGGTGAACCCAGTGTAATCACAGGGTCCTTAAAACATAAAGACAAGAGGCAGAAGAGTTAGAGGCAGGGTATGTGACTTGAGGAAGACTTGACTATTACTGATTTCAAATATGGAGAGGAACCATGAATTGAGAAGTTTGGGCAGCTTCTTGAAGCTGAAAATGGAAAGAAAATGAATATGATTACTTTTATTTTAGCCAATGAGACTCTCCAGACACTGGCCTCTAGGAGTTTAAGACAATAAATTTCAGTTATTGTAAGCCATCAATTTTTGTCTAATTGTTATAGCAACAACAGGCTGTTTTGCTCTTTTGACTGGTAAAGTCATGTGCATTACGGTTTAGATTATAATATGGCATATTTCAAAATATGAACAATCAAGTTCTCTCCTGCTGTTATTAATTTGTACATTTCCTTGTAGATTTCATTTTCCACATTAACTTTCACATCAGCTTGTTCATTTTCAGAAAACAAAACAGTTGATATTTTGTTGTAATATTAAATTTATAAATTCATTTAGGAAGAATTCACATTTTATGACATACTTCCATTACTTTTTCAAGTGCAGTTTTAACTTATGCTTTGGTTGTCCTAATAAAATGCTGCATATTTATTTGAGAAATAACTTGGAAGTTCTTTATATGTTGTTTTCTTTTACTGCTGTGACTTGAATCTTTTATCTATTATTTATTGTTTATATAAAGTCATTGACTCCTATACATTATATTTATATTCTGCTTTAATATTATGTTTATTTTGATTCATTTTCATCGGGCTATATTCTATTTGGATTATCTTATCTATAAATAGTTTATTCTATCTATGTTTTTATATTTATAATGTCTTACTATTACTGAATCACCTAATACATCTTATAGAATTTTAAGTATTGCTAGTGAGCATGGACATTGTTTTATCTTACTGTAATGGAAAGATTCAAGTGTCTCTCCACTAAGAATATTTTTTAGGTAAATTATATTAAGGAGCAAGCTATCAGTTTCTATTTAGATGAGTATTAGCAGGAGTGTCTATTTTACCATCCACTGGCTTTTCAGTGTCTGGAGAGACTGTGCTTTCTCTTCACATATAATAATAGGATCGTTCAGTCATTTATCTAAACAAAATCAAATGACTGCAGTGTGCTGGGTATCGTTGTAGGTATATGGAATACAATAGTGAACAAAATTGCCAAAGAGTTCTGCCCTTCTGTAGTTTATGTTATGGTGGGAGAGAGAAACATTAAGTAAAAATCAGGATACACAGTTTGAGACGGTTCTAGAAGATGATTACAGGTGCTATAGAAAAATGAAAGCACTTAGCAGCATAAGAAAATCAGAAGACCCTCAAGTTAGGCTGGGACTATTATAATTTTAAGTAGGGTGATTGGTATAAGCTTCATTGTAAAGGTGACACTTAAGCAGACAATGAAAGGAGGTGAGGTATACACCCCGCAAGTACTGGCAGAATTGGTTTCTTACTCTTTTCTTAGGATTCATTCATGAATTATCATAAGTGAAATTGATCTGGAGGATTTTTTTCTAGATCATCTTAGTTTTGCCCATTTAATTAAAAAATGTAGAGCTTTCCCTAATTATTTTTTTTGCAGTGTTTGAGAGTATTGACTCTTCTCTTTTGTTCTTTGTTTTTAAAGTTTAGTAGAGCTCCTCTAGGAAACTAGAGACATATTTCTTATATTTATTTCTGTATTATACCACATTATACCACAAAAGGGAAGTTACACAGAAGGAAACCTTTGTAGGGTTCTACATAGTAAGATACAAATGTAAAGTGGTAGAAATAGTTACCCTTTTCCTCTTACATAGAAATATGCAGTCTTTGTGAAAGTGCTGTTCTTATAGAAGAAAGAGATAAGATACTTTCATTGATTTCAACAATTTTCATCCAGATTTACTTGATGAAATCATTTGTCACATCTGCTGCCTGATTGGTACACGAATGTATTTTAGAAATTATGATGAACCAGTTAACTGATTGATGGTTCCTGCAAAACCTCCCATTATTGTTAAAGGTATTTGAAAAAACTGGTTCCTGATGTTTCGTATCTTCTATCAATCACTATTCAATTTTATTATTTTGATCAGGGAAGGTGGTCATCACTTGAAAGCAGAAACTGTGAGAGGAGAAAGGATCTCCCAGGCTAACAGCTGGGGTCCCACAACTTAGTGAATTGACTGAGTTGACATTGGCAGCCCACACTTCTTAGTCACTCCGGTAGCATTTTGGTTGGTCAGGTCTTTGCAGAAGTCCTGGAATGTGCAGAATACAGATGAGGAGGTATCACTGCCATTTTCCTCATTTAATACGCAAGCAATAGATAATTCCAGGGTCTGGTGGGCAGTTTGACCATTCCTTTTGGGAAGACATCTCCATGACTCTGTTGACTTTTATTCTTGACCAGTGATTTTTGGAAACTATTTTAATCTGATATACAAGACCATTTATGAGCTATCTCTGGTCAACCACTTTTATCCTTTCTGGACAATTCCTTCTCTACTTCAGTTTTTAGCAAATCCATTTTGCAATGAGATGGGTCTATTTTCAGCCACTCAAAGGGACCCTCTCTACAAACTTTGAACCTTCAGACATCCCTCTGCCTGCAACTTCTTTCTAGTGTGGGATAATGTGCTTTCGTCAGCTTAGTGTACCTTCTTGGGTCATTGGTGCCATCCTCATTGACCTTCATTCATTTAAGGGGAACTGAGGGAAGTCCAAGCATAGGACAAAGGAGGAAACATTGGGCATAACTCCTAACCTGTAATACTCAATTAATTCAGATCTCTAAAGTCAAAGCATGCCAATGATATGATATTTTGAAGGTTATAAACTAATGATCAGCTTAGTCATGCTTTGCCTTTGGAACTTAAAATACTGAAAGATAGTCATTGATCTTTTCCTTTACTTTGGGGAAATGTGCAAATAAACCTTACAAAAATTTCAGTTCTTTAAACCTTGAGAAACATGCTTCTGTAATAGTTCTAGCAATTTAGTTCCTGGTTGATGAGATATACACCAGTACCTTAACCGAATACCATGCTGTAATCTTTAAGATCAGAGAGGACGCATGATTTGTTAAGCGACCCTTTTAATAGCCTTGTACATAAGCACAAGCACTTTGTAGAAGAATCAGTATCTTTACCTGCTGTGCTGCTTCTGTAGAGATACAGAATACAGAATACAGATACAGATACAGATGGCCATAAAAGGAGTAAAAACTAGAAGTGTTCTTTGTTTGCCTTATATAAATTATTACTCACTTTTGGGAGAAAGGGGATTGTTATTTCTGTTATTGCTGTATGCACATTCTACCTAAAAGGTGTTATATATTTTCCCTTGGACTTTCAAAGCACAAGAATAGAACTCTCTAACCTTTCTGCTTTTAATTTGTGCAATAACATTTTACACAAGTCAGATAATTACCCTCCCTTTACTTAAATTATAGTGCTAAATATTTTATTCAGATTGATCTTTCTACAGTTTAAATTAAGTGGGGACCTCGTAAACTTCGTACTTCTGGAAGTTTATGTGATGAAAATAATCCAACGGAATTAAAGAAAACATGCACAAATATTTTCATTGTATCATTATTTACAATTAGAAAAATGGAAATATTAGAATGCTAACTCCTTAATAGGAGGACAAGAGTTAATTAATAGTTGATAGATTAAAGCATTTAAAGATATTTGGGAAGACATTTATTTTTAGGATAAATACTTTTTTAAAAGGAAAAAAAACAGAAGAAACTTGCAGATATAGTGATAAAATAGCTAATTATTAAAAAAACAGTAATTATGAATAGAAAAAATATGGGACCACATATGTGACAGTGTTAAAACTGAGTATCTCTCTTCCCTGTTCTTTATATTTTTCTCTTTTTTGACTTTACTTACATTTGATATGTTACTTTATAATACCTCACCATTTATTTTAAAATGATATTTAATGGTTTTGTTAACAGTACAGAAAATATTTTTATGTTACTTTTTGCAAAAAATAGAAACAAAAAAATTAGTTATGATATGATTTTAATTATGTGAAAAAATAAAGATATTTGCTAATGAATAAAAAGTACTTGCATCCAAGAGCTGAATTATCATTTGTTCTATATATTTTTCAGAATTGCATAATTTTCTTGTAATATATGTGCCCTTTTATATGAAAATAATGAGTTTCAGGAAGTAATTAGGAAAAATAGTATATATATATATATATATATATATGGAGAGACAGAGAGACAGAGAGAGGGAGAGAGACAGACAGGGCAAAAAGATGGGATTTTCTGAGTAGTGTTTATAACTAATGTTGTTTTAAAGCATTTAGCAGAGGTTAAATCTGAGAATTTCTTTAACTTTTATCATGTTTCTATGGGCATGAATTCCAGCCTTTAAATCTAATGTATATATATTTTTAAATTTCATTAATTCTTTTTCTATTTTTCATTACCATTATAATATGGCATAATGTGTATGTGGATAAAAGATCAGTAGTATTAAATTATTTGCCAAAAAACCCCAATCAATCTCACATTTCTCATCTTTTTGTTTAAACACTATTTAAGCCATTTCCAAGTTTGGTTCTTCTATTGGTTAATAACATTGATAAACCATGCTTACACACACAATATATCAGTTTTAGATATTATCTCTAGTTCTCACTATGAAGCATGGAAGTTTATCTCATTATATAATCTTCACACAATTTTCTGTCCCTTTCAGTTCGGAAGATTTACATATTTCAGAGGAGATCGAGCACGTTCAGGGTGGTATGGCCACACATGGGAACACTTAAGTATTTCAGAAAGGTTCTTCACTAATGTGTCTGTGTTGCTGTTGATAATGTACTTTTCTTTATGCTCTCATTCCTTATCTTCACATGCGCTCTCCTAATACCTCACTATGTCTGAGGAGGACATCAGTGCCTGTCTTCTTCCATATACATTTATCCAATTGTACCTTCCAACCTCTATTACCTATACCTTGTGTGTTATCAAGACAGGTGATGTTACCTTCTGTCCTGAAGCCATAATAAATTCTTTCATACTTTAAGTATATTCTAAAGGCGCTGAGTTAAGATTACGTTTCTCTTCATTGGCCCAGTTACCCACTTCTCATGCCTCTGGATTCTGCCATCAAAATGAGATGAGCGCTGTAGTTTGCTTATACATTACTAACCATGCAAGATTATGCCACATTTAATGTATGCAAAAACAGCCTCATGTTTTCTCTTTTTTCCTATATTTCCATTCCTTCCAGCCTTTCCCTTCCTTTGGTAACATAAAAAAAACAAACAAAAAAAAAACTTACTATTTTCACAGTGTCACTCTTTTCATTTGATTTATTTTAAATGTAAGTTGCAAACTGTAAACTTTTCATTATTTTGAGATTTTTCTGCTAGGGACTTAGTGTCTTTCTGTGTTAATTCAAATCAGCCGCTTTGTAGGCTTGCTGCATAATTGAGTTTCTTTTCGTTTTTGTTCTGGTTCCTAGTCCTTTTCTTCTGTGATTTCCATTCTTGTTTGATAAAGTCATTCCCAAGTAACTTCTTCAGGGCAGTGTGCAAGAGATCTGATGTCCAAATTCTTAAATATCTGAAAATATATTTTATTTTACTTCATATTTAAAAATTTCTCCTGCTGAATTAAATGCTGAAAATGTTACTCTAATTTTATTTCCTAGCATTTAATGTTGATTAAAACAAAGTAAGTATCATTCCTTTTTTTTCCTTTCATTTTGGAAGGTTTGAGCCTATTCCTTTTATATAAAATGGCATACAAGTATGTGTAGATTTCATTGCTTTTTATTATGACCTGGGCTGGGGAATTTGTTTATTCCTTCTAATATGAAAACAACTATGCAGTCTTTGTGAAAGTACTGTTCGGTCTTCGCTTTGTAGAACTTCAATCACTGATCTTTTATGTCTCTTCCTCTTTTAGCTAACATTTTCTTTGTTTTCTTCTTTGCCCTGTGTTCTGAGAAAGTTCCTTGACTTTTCTCCAGTTTTATTTTTGGTGATCACTACCAGCATTTATGGAGGCTTTTTTATACTCTGGTAGTGCACTTTTTCAGTTTTACAGATGTTATGTTTCAGAAGGCACACAGCGTAAGGCTAAGATAGAGATTTTGGAGGAAGCGGGTCCTCGAACAAATCTTGGCTCAGCCACTTACTGTGTGACATTAAAAATGTTTTCATTTCTTTGAATTTGAGGATTTTGGAAGATTAGATTACATCTGAAATATTGTCAGGTTAGAGCTTGACGGATAGTAAACCTTAAATAAATGTTAGCATTTATATTCTTGAGCTTCTTTGCTGAAAATAATCTTAGTTTTCGGATATTTCTTCTTTTATGGTGTGATTAAATTTTTTTTAAACAATCTTCAATAGATTGCCTTTTCCTCTTGTGTTGTCTTTTATGGGAATAATGCATCTAATTATTTCCAGTTGCCCATGTTTAATAGTATAGAACTAGGCTGGATATCTTAGGTGGGCAGTGTGATTCATTTCATATATATCTATAAAGGTATATCTATTTCCTGCATCAGATTTTCCTAAACAGAGGAACTTATTGGAAACTGTATGTGGCTGTCAGTGTTCTAAGGTTGAAGGAGTAGAAAATTTTTAGGCTGAGAACTTTCTAGTGCGAGAAAAGATAGGTATCAATTTCAGTATCAGAAGTTTCTACGGTAATTATTCAAATCTTCAGACTAAGCTCTCTCAGGTTTTTTGGTCGTTTTTGACTGAATATTGTCAGCTGCTGGTAGCTTTGCCCATGTGTCTGACAGGAAATGGGGCTCCTCTGTGAGCTTCTCCCTTCTCAGCATCCTTGGTCCTTCTTAGCTGTCCTTGGTTCCAAGTGCAGTTAGGGCTCGCTTTCTCTCACTGCAGCGTCTTTTCCGTTTCATTCTAATAAAGCTCCCAGAAACTTTCCCTTTCTCAAGATTTCATTAATTTGACTGCTGAACCCTTGATTCCTTTCATAGAATGATTCTTTTTGTGTTGTTTTGTTATGTTAATCATGCCCTTGTCTTTGAAAATACAAGTGGCAAACCTTCTGCCTTGTCCTTTAACTTAAGTAAGATTCTGCTGAGCCTGTTTACTCTTTGTTAATCCATTCATTTTATAGCTCTTTATTCATGCTACAAATGTACTCATTTACATAGACAAACATATTGAAAGTAGAGTGGTGATCCTCCTCTTCCAGCTACTCCTATTTATTACTTGCAAGTAGTATAAACAGGGAGTTATTTCTTTTTTTCTTTTCTTTTTTTTTGTCCCTAGTGCTGAAAATTAAACCCAGGACTTCATACATGTGAAGCACATGGTCTACCACTGAGCTGCCCTGTCACTTAATTGACTATTGCAGCCAAGTTTAGTGATGATTTTATTATAGGAGGAGTGATTGTAAAAATCTAATGAATGTGGAAATATTGTACATCTACTTCATTGAAAATAATTACCTAGCTTAGGTGAAAATATAGGAAGCACATTGAATAGACTCAGCAACTATGAAAATTTTAGAAGTAGAAGTTGTAATGATGAGAACCACACCAGATATGTAAGGTTTAAACAGTAATCACTGAAAGGCGTAACTCATCAACTGAGTTAAATTTTACTAATTGTGACAAGGATTAAAGAATTTGATAAGCAGAGTCCATAGAATCATTCTTTTAACTACACTGATGGTTGTATTGGTAATAATACATATGGTATTAATGTTATTGTGATAATAATTATTGGTTACTGAACATCTACTGTATCAGTTACTCTCTCTTTGCTGGGACAAAATACTGGACACCAACAACTTACAGAAGAGAGGTTTATTTTGACTCACAGTTTCAGTGGTTTCAGCCCATTGTTGGCTTGCTCCAGGGGAGGGACCGAAGGATGGAAAGATACGGTAGAAGAAAAGGACTCAACCCATGCCAGTCAGGAAGCAGAAAGAGAAGGGAGGAGAAGGGGAAAATAATACATTGCCAGGTCATTCCTGAGTGATCAGTCCCTTTTAACTGTGCCCTGTCTCCTAAAAACACATTCAGCTGTGAACTCATCAATGAATGTGTTTCCATAATCCATTGACCTAAAAATGCTGTCGTTGTTTACACAGAATGTTTAAGGGACATTTTAGATCTCAATAATAACATCTACTATATGAAAGACACTGTTACAAGCTCTATTGTATTTTCATCCATCCCTGTGAAATAGATACTATTAATTCATTTTACAAAACTAGGAAACAGTCCTAAAATGGCTAGATTATCAACCCAAGGATATTAAGAGGAACTTGTGATGGTTCATTTTTCTTACCTGTTGCAAAAATCAAACAAACAAAAAACCCCTTTAATTAAATATGTATTAAAGTACAGAGAATGAAAATCAGCATTTCTTGTGAATCTATCATTCACACTGAGAAAGAGAGATGTTAGCTTTACTGTTCCTCTGGGATGCATCTTACTATCACCTGTCTGTGTTTCCTGGTAGGTTATTTCCTATTCTTGATTTTGTGGTCTTAATTTCATTGATTTTTCCTCGTAGTTCTATCTATAATTTTATATGGCTAAGGAACAGTTTTATTTTATGTGTTTGAAGTTATAGAGATGAGACCATTGTGTATCATTCTGTATCTTGTTTTTGTACTCAACTTTATATTCCATTTGCTGCATAGAGCTATGGTTCATTCATTTTTGTTGCTACATAATGTTTTACAATATAGGTCATAATTTATCAATTCTACTTGAATTAACTTGATCATTACAAAGAATGGCAAATAGATATTCATGTGAAAGTTACTCTAAAATATACAACTGGGAATTGAATTGTTAGTTTAAATTATTTGCACATACTTATACTCTTCTATATAATACAAACTTGTTTTCCATTTTTTTTTTTTTTTTTGGTCTTTTTGAGACAGGATCTCGCTCTCCAGTTCAGGCTGGCCTTGGGCTCATTTTGTAGCCCAAGCTGGTCCTGAACTTGTAACAATCTGACCTGCCTTAGCCTCCCAAATGCTAGGATTATAGAAGTACACCTCAATGCCTGGCATCTTTTCTTTTTTAAAAAATGTTGTCTATATCCTACAGCTTGTTCAATTACCTTTCTTTGAAGACTTGTTATGTTTCTCTGTAGGGAGTATACCATTTTTATCTAGTGGTATTGCATATATGTTTTACTTAATTTTTATGCTAATCTTTTAATATATGAGAAATACTATCTCCTAGTTTGTGACTTGAAATGTCATTTTTTTATATGATGTCTAAGTAGAAAAGTATTAAATTCTGATATAATTAAGTATGTCAATAGAAGAACAGATCAAGAAATGTGTAACCTAAAATTAATAGACACTTCTCAGGAGTACAAATGGCTGACAAGTACATAAAAAAATGTTCAACACTGCTGTCCATTAGCAAAAAGCAAATGAAAACAAAGAGTTCTACCCTCCTCCACAAAGAATGGATAGTATCAAGAAATCAAATAACAACAAATGGTAGCAAAGCTGCAGAGAAAAAGGAACCAGCCTACATTGCCAGTGGGAATGCAAATTAGCATGACCACTATGGAAATCAGTATGATGACTTCTAAAAAATAAAAATAGAAAATCAATGCAACTCTTCCCTTTCTGGGTATTTTCCGAAAAGCGTTAAAGACATCATATTACAGTGATCCACAGATACCCGTGTTTATAGCAGTATAACTCATAATAACAGAATCTTGGAAGTGGCCTCATGTCCATCCACAGATGAATGATAAAGAAAATGTGGTACTGACACTCAATAAAGTACTGCTCTGATATAAATAAAGATAAAACTGAGTCATTTGAAGAAAAATGGATGCACCTTGAAACAATAATGTTAAGTGAAATAAATCAGACACAGGCTTAAGTGTCACATAGTGTCTCTTATGTGAGAAACTCAAAATAAATAAAGGAGCTAACTAAAAGGCAATAGGAAACAGGTGATGGGTCATTTGCTGATGTAAAGGGAACCAAGAGATGGTGGTGGAAGAGAGGGAAGAGGACGTACAAAGAAATAAGATGTGTTATGTACAGATACCACCTTACCATGATGAATGTAATCTTTATGCACCAAAAACATGTAAATAATAAAAGAATATTTTATATTAAGGAATAATAAACTTCTAAATATTGTATTAGAACTTACTGTCTACCAGTTGCTTTAACATACATTTTCTTTGGAACTTGGACTTCAAAGATGGAGTAAAACAATATGACTTTGTGAAAAGGAAAGACTTGGGATACTGAAGGAACTGACAAACACTAGATGCCTAACACAGGGACTTCCTAGCTTTAGCACCGAACCTTAATTTTAAAGCATCAAAGACTTCATTTTTGAAATTTACTGCTGTATGAAGGGTTGTTAAATAGTGGTGCCCTGTAAGGATTTTTGTTTCATTTCATGGAATTTTAGCAATTCAGCAAATATCTTCCTCTATGGGCAATTTGCCAGGGGAAGAATTGGTTTCATACCAGAGAGCTAGAAATTAAAATAGCAGCAATTAAAAGAGGGATTTTGTCTTTAGCATTAACATACTGTCCACTGCTCAGACTTCCAAATGAAATTTGCCAAAAATGTGTGTAGGAGTAAGTCTTTCAGACTGGGGAGAAATGAGAATTCAGCAACCCTGTGATATGTGGCCATTCGACCTTGAAGTTTCAAATTGGCCTATAACATGCTCTGCTCTAATAATGACTTTTGTTTTTTCTTGATGATTAATGTCTAATTGTGTAACTATTTCAACATCTTACTAATGTTTTCTTACAGAAGCTTTGTCTAATACCTTAGCTCCCTCTGCTTTGTCTCCAGGGATTAAGAACAGGTTTCAGTTTTGTTTTGTCTTGTTGTCATCTTTTTCAGAAATAATTATTCCACAATCGTACTCCTCCAGGGAAGTCTGGGCTTTATGACTCAACTCTGTAACCTGCCTACCCACTACTATTATCTAAACCTGCACCATCAGCTGATCATCTGAAATACTCATTTGCCAAGCATCTATAAAATGCAAGTATAATCAAAAGTAAAATTCAAAAAAAATTTTTTTTATAGATTCTTGGCAAATGAGTATTTCAGCAAAAGGAAAACTACCAATACATGGCAACACGAGGAAGATGATTAGGGTCTCAAACTCGCAACGATCCTCCTGCCTCAGCCTCCTGAGTGCTGGGATTACAGGTGTGAACCACCACGTACAGCTAGTTCTAGGAATCTTTTGGTGAAATTTTTTGGATTTTCTATGTAAAGGATCATGTGTTCTACAAATGATAATTTGACTAATTTATTTTCTGTATGTATTTCTTTTGTCTGATTTCTCTGGCTAATTCTTCGAGTACTATGGTGAATATTCTTGTCTTGTTTCTGATAATTAGAGGGAAAACTTTTAGCTTGCCTGCTTTAATAGGATGTTGGCAGTAGGTTCATCATCAGTGGTTTTTGTCTTTGCTTCTGTTTATATGGTACATTATGTTTGTTGATCTGCATATCTTGAATGATTCTGTAATGATGTCTACCTTATCATGTTATATGATATTTTTGATGATTTGTTGCATGTCTTTGCCAGTATCTTGTTGAGCAGCTTTGGACTGTAGTTTTATCAGTTGGATTCTTGCCTAGTTTTTGGAATCAAAATTTGGGTATTTCTAATTTTCAGGAATGTTTTGAAAATATTTCTTTTTCAATTTCACTAAAGAGTTTGAGGAATATTGGCATTATATGTTCCCAGTAGGCCGTGTAGAACTCAGTGATGAATCCTTTGGTTTGTGCATATTTCTTACTTGGTAAGTTTTTTTTTTTAATTGTCTCAGTTATATTGCCTGTTACTGGATTGTTCAGTGTTTTTGTTTCTTCTTGGTTTGGTTTTGGTAATTCATATATGTCCATGACTCTGTCCAATTAGTTTCAAGATTCTTCAATTGTTGGGGTACAGTTTTTCATAGTAGTTCTTAATTAGCTTCTGGATTTGGCAGTGTGTATTTTGATTGTCCTTTTTTCATTCTAACTGCATTGATGTGGGTCTTTTCTTTCTTTTTGTAAGTTTGGCTAAGAGTTGTTAGATTTTGTTTATCATTTCAGATAACTAATTCTTGATTCGTTGATTCTTTGTAATTTTTTGCCTCAGATTTTGTTAATTTCCACTCTGATGTTTATGCTTTCCCTTTTTTGTAGTAGGTTTATATTTGGCCTATTTATTTGATCTCAATATTTTTGTCTAATATGAACATTTACAGAAATATATTTCTCTCTTAGAACTGCTTAAATTGTGTTTTGGTATGTTGTGTTTACCAGTATGTTTTACAGTACAAGTTTTTACTTAATTTTTTCTGTCTTCTAACTTTTCACTAATTCCAGTCAACCTCAGATTCATTTTCTTTGAATCATCAATCAGCTGTTAGATCCATTTCTCATGTTCTGTTGTGGTTCTGAAGGTATCTCTGCATAATTTGTCTCTGACAGTAGCCCTGTCTTCTAGTTCTGACATTTTCTCCACAGAGTGGTTGCTTCTGCTCTCCACACTTTTAATTCTTATTCTAGAAAAGAATTTTATTCTTTAATTTTAATTCTAGAATTTTTAACCTCCTGGATTTCTATTTGGAACCTTTTAATGGACTCTAATTCTTTGCTAAATTGGTGATTCGTGCTTTGTATTATGTAGTTTAGCTCAGCTAGGTTATTGTTGTCTTATGTAATTCACTGGTCATTTTGTTTACTACATTAGATGATGAACTTGTGAGTACTTTATTGACCTGTTTTTAATATAATTTGCTATCCTTTCATGTAATTTGCCTGTATGGCTTGTGATTTCTTTCCTATCATTGTTGCATCCGTCAATGTTGGTGGAGTTGGGAATTTCTAGAGGCATTTTGTTGCCTTGTTTTCTTGTATTTCTTTCTCTCTCGCTCTCTCTGATTATCTCTCTCTGTCAACTCCGGGTTGAGGATATATTCGTCTGGAAAACTTTGTTGCTAGTATGCAGATATTGCAGATGTGTTACTATCTGCCTTCCTAGGATATGCTCTGGATGTTGCTTTTTAGAGACTTTTACCTCTACCCTGAGATCTCACCACCTGTATTAATTCGAGGGGGGGCGGGGCTATAGTGTAATTGACCCAGCACGGAGTTCTTTGGAAATGGACTACCGTATTACTGATGGCACAAAGACATATCAGTATTAGCCTGTAGTAAAAATTAATTATAGCAACAACTGTATCACCCTGGCGTTAAAAACAAGATAAACAACAAAAAGGAATGAAAGACAAGCTGGATATCGACACACCGTAAGAACCCAGAAAAGTTATGATTAACAGTAGAAAAATAATCTATTATTATAATATTGATGCAAAGACATCAAATATTGACATACAGTAAATATCTACCAAAAACAACTGCACCACCATTAATAATATAAAAGAATTCAACAATAATAGCATAATGTCAGCTAAACACCTAAAGAGTAATAAGGCTTAATAGTAATACTAATAAAAATCAAAGGGATCAGGAAGGTGAAAATGAAAGTAGTAAAATTTGAAAAATAAAAAAATTGAGCAGGGGGAGAGAAAAGTGCATCAAGGATTTATAAAAGAGAAAACAAAATTGATTATTTGATAAAGGTTATAGAAAAGAGCCAATAAGAAAAAGAAGAAAAAACAGATCAGAGGAAACACACACACACACACACACACACACACACACACGTGTGTGTGTGTGTGTGTGTGTGTGTGTGTAGAGAAAAAACTCAAGTCCCCCAAACCAGTGAAAGGAGTTTAAAACTTTTATGAGTGTTTTCATTCCATGATCCAGAATGTACCAGATATGGGAATGGGATAGTGAGTCACTACTAAGTCATATTGTGTTTCCAGTTTATTCCAGTTTTTGTGCATGCTGAATTCCACCTAGCCTTTCCTGCTGGGCTTGTTGGTCAACAGTGTATGCTCTAGGGCTCTATTCAGGCCAAGTGTTTCCATTGTAGTGTTTCTCTGCACAGAGACTCCCAAGGCACTGCTCTTTCCAGCTAGTTTTATGACCTAGAGGTTTGAGGAGTGTTCACCACTCCTTTGAGTTCCCTCTGCCCATATCCTCTGGGCTGTGGCAATTGTTTGAGTCATGGTGTACTTCTTGATCACTTTGGAGGATGAGGAGAGCACATAGATGACAAAATTCTGTTCTGGATGCAGGCAGCTGGGTGGGGTAGAGTTAAGGCCAGTACTTTCTGACCTAGGCCCCCTCTGAGTACCGTACAGGACCATCCTTGCGTCTCATACAGAGGGTGGGGTACATGTCACCTTCCTGCCTGAATTTAAATGTCTCAGAGGGTCTGTGTTAAACCCACACCCCTTCTGTGACTGTCCTATGGCTGTCTCCCACTCCTTCACTTTAGGATGACTCCAGAAACTCAACATAGAGTTGTTCTGTAGCTCAGTCTTACATTATTCACCACTTTCCAAGATGGGGCTTGTGTAAACATTCTCAAACATGATAAGTGCTTCAGTATATTTCTTTTCCAACTCTAGCTTACTGTGTAGAAGAAGCTACTTTCAGAGTAAAACCACATGCTATTTTTTCAGTTTACAAAAACTATAGGTTTTTGGGGGGCTAGCACTTCTTGCCTGGTTTGCCCTTTCTCCCTGGGGTTGCCAACTCTCTTTGGGCTTACCTTGTGTTGATGGGGATAGATATCTCTTAGAGCAAGCTAATGTTACTGATCCAGACTGATTCATTCTTTTCCATGTTCTCAGTTTCTCCACTTTCTCTGATTTCTGGCTTTCTTTTCTGCTCCCTTCCAATTCCTAGGAATCTGCTGTTTTTGTTCTTCACTAATGTGTTGTTTTCCAAATCTTGATTTCAGGTCTTGGAGAATTTGTATTTTGCTCTGTCTTTACTCCACCAGTATCGATTATCCTCATACATAAGATCCTTAAGTGTAGGCAGGTTTGTGGTGGTTTTTATGCTTTGTTTTAGAGAATTCTGTGGCATGGAGTGTGGGTCATTAACTGTGTCTGCTTGAAATGCTGGGGTTAATATCTCTCCCTTTCACATTTCTAAAGCAAAAGGAAGATAGGACATTCCTGTTACCTGGTTTTCAGCATAAGAACATATAACAGGATCTCAATTTAAACAGTATTCTGTTTAGCATCATTTGAAGAGAGATATTTATATAATTAAACTGTGAAAATAACTACATAGCTTAATAGTTTGTAAAATGTATTGCGTTTGTGAGGAAATTTTGGCTACAGTTTTGTGTATCTTTTCTCTGTATAAGCTTATTGGCTTTGAAAAAAGTCTGGCTTGTAACTTCTGGGTTCCTCTGATCTTTAATGACTCAAAGTTGCCTAGCAGGTGCTGTGAAACCAACAGAAAATTCTTCTATAAGAATCTGGAAATTCATTTGTTAGTTTCACATCTATCTTTAAAAAGTCTAATTTTTCTCTATAGGAATGTTTGCCTCATTTTTTTCTAATTTCAAGATCTGTGAAAAGTGAAATGAAATTATATTCAAGAAGCATTTTGAGATATTTGAAATAAAAATTGCTTTAATTATTAATCTGCTGGAATAATTATTATGTTCTCTGTCACATAGGTTAGGATTTTTAGAACTTTGCAGACAGGTGATTTTTTTATTTTATGGAAAAATAAAACAAAATTTTGTAACAAAATAATAGAAGAGTAACAAGAGCTAATACATGATATATTACTATCTTTAAAGTAGTTGCTTAGGGTACAAGATATAGGCATAAAAATTTCTTTTCTTTTCTTTTTTTTTTTTTTTTTTTGGTCTTTTTTGAGACAGGGTCTCTGTGCTGTTTGGGCAGGCCTAAAGCTCACTTTGTAGCCCAGGCTGGTCTTGAACTCACAAGGTTCCTCCTGCCTCAGCCTCCTGAGTGCTGGAATTACAGGCATGAGACACCACACCCAGCACAAAAATTTCTCCAATCGGTATTAGCATAAGCCTTCCTTTTTAGTGAACTAAGAGATATTAACAGTATATCTGATTTGCATTTTTTCCCTTTCCCCTACTGTCCTTTCTTCTTTCACTCATCCTAATTCCTTTTTCCTTTTGAATAATTTCTCCTCCTTCCACAGTATCTAGTGTACATTTTAGGCCTTATTTACTATTTCAGCTTGTCACACCAGGAAGACAATATGCTGTTTCCACATGTGAGTCTGATTTATTTCACTTAGGAATACAGTCTCAAATTACATCTTTTTATCTATAAAAGTGTCCTTTATACTTCTTTATGGCTGATTAGTACTCCATTGAATAGAAATACCACATTTTAAAAATTCATTTCCTGATTGATCAGCATTTGGGTTGTTTCCAAGGTTTAGCTACTACAAACTGTGCTGCTAGGACCTAAGACTTAAGGCTTCTTACAGTTATGTGCTCCAGTCACTCCCACCTGAAGTCCAACTTCTCTCTGCTCTGCCAGAATTGCTCTGTTCTCTATAGTATCACATTTCTGTTCTCTCCAATCCGCCTCTGCTAATCACATGCTAGTTTTGCTACAATGTATATTCCAATTCAAATCTCACCAGTCTCTTAGATGCTGCATTGTAATTATATTACTATTCGTTTTTAAAAATTGTGTCTCTCATTAATATTTTAAAGGGCAGTCACTAACTCCCAAAGGATTTTTTACCCTTTAAGCATCAACTTAGTACTTCCCAAAGACTGTAATTTCTAACCACAGTTTCATAAACTGAGGAAAATGTAATTACTCAATATTCTAAAATAATTCAGTATACAGGTATCATTGTCTTTTTTGTGCTACTATAGCAGAATAACCAAGACAGGTAGCTTACAAATGTATTATCATACTTCTGGAGAATAAGAAGTCCAATATGAAGTTATTGCCATCTGATGAGGGCATCTTACTGCATCAGTCTACAGTGGGTGATAAAGACATGTGAAGGGTTTTGTGTGTGTGTGTGTGTGTGTGTGTGTGTGTGTGTGTGTGTGTGTAAGAGGGAGAAAAGAGGGTGGGGGCAATATCCTTTTATAAGGAACCAACTCCCATAATAATTCATTATTATTAATTCATTCACAAAGACAGAATCCTCATGACCTAATCACCTTTCATCAAAACTACTTCTTAGCACTCTTGTGCAGGGGACATGATTTTTGGGGGACACAGTCAAACCACAGTGATAGGATTTTTTTGAATCATACTAAACTTAATATTCATTTTAATAGGTTTTATTTTTAGAATTGTTTCAGGTTTATAGGATGATAGAAAATAGAGTACAGAGAATTCCTATATACTGCACGCAGTTTCCCTTATTTTAAATGTTTAATGTCATCAGTGAATAGATATTGATACATTATTATTAGCTGAAGCTCGCCATTTATTTTTATTCCATGATTTTTTACCTTACATCTTTATTCTTTGCTCAGGATGCCATCCAGGGTACATTACATTTGGTTCTCCTGTGTCCTTAAGTGTCTCTTGACTATGACAGTTTCATCTCGTTTTTGATGACCTTGACAGTCTTGAGGATTATTGGTCTGGTGTTTTATAGAACAACCTTCACTTTGGATTTGTCTAAGGTGCTTTTATGATTGATTTCTCAGGAGTTATTTCTGTTGGGGGGGAGAAGGAATATGAGTGGTAGAAAGACATTTTTATCACTTCATATTGAGGGTGAGTACAATCGCCGTGATTTATTGCTGTTGATGCTGACCTTGATCTCTGAAGTCCTTTGTGCCAGATTTCTTCATTGTAAATTTACTCTTTTTTGCTCATCATTTTTATTCTGTTCCTTTGGACAGAAGTTAACAGAGTCTAATCCATACCAAAAGATCAAGAAGATATGAGCTATTTCTATTATGGTGGGATATTGACAAAAATTATTTTGAATATGTCTCTTCACCCCAATTATCAGTCAACATTAACTTATGAATGCTTATTTTATTCTTGGTAGTATTTTGTTGTTTAAATTGTTCCACTTTTGGATACGTGAGCTCTTTAACTAGGTACTGGTGCCCCTTTGATGTATTTATATCACTTTAGGGCTTTTTGTTTCATTTATTTTTTATTGTTACAAGGTGCTCTAAGATAATGTTTGTATTTCTTGTCCAGTTCTAGAATCTGTCATTTCTCTAAAGAACCCAGATTGTTTTTATTAGAGAATGTTAGAAAATGTTTGTTTATATCAGGGTGTAGGTTCATTATCGTCTTTCAGTTGGTGCAAAGAAATAAGTGTGCATACTAACCTGGGATCATATACACATATCTCTGCATGTAAAGCATCTTGATGGTAAGGTAATATGCATTCTTACTGAAGACTTCAGTGCTAATCATTACTACCTAAATCGTCCTAACCTCTTCTTGCATTTGTGTAAACTCCAACTCCTTCCGTGAGAATCCTGGCTCTCTCTCTCTCCATTTGCTACTCATTTACTTAAATGTTTAGCTCCAGGAGAGATTTATGGCTATAGAAGAATTATTAACTTATTCTCTTGTGAGAAAAAGCTTTACCTGTTTAGAGTACAGTGTTTATATGTGGTTTCTTGTGCCTTTGTCTTACAGTCTATATTTAAAATTACTTAGGACAAAACCTCTCCCAACTCTTTCAAGGTAAAAAGCTACCCCACTTTTTCTTACATTTATAATATATTTAGAATTTATTGTCACAGTCTGCATTGTTTCCTTAAATACCTTGAACTCTGTGCTAACTTATTTTAAAACTCCAAATGCATGAAAACTTTTTTACTATATTTTACATGTGTGTGTGTGTGTGTGTGTGTGTGTGTGTGTGTGTGTGTGTAAGAGGGAGAAAAGTTGGTGGGGGCAATATCCTTTTATAAGGAACCAACTCCCATAATAATTCATTATTATTAATTCATTCACAAAGACAGAATCCTCATGACCTAATCACCTTTCATCAAAACTACTTCTTAGCACTCCTGTGCAAAACATATACTGTTATAAATCTTTATTATAATATCATATAGAGTAGTTTGATTCCAGTTTGCTTTCTTTACTTATCCCCCCTTTCCCTTCCTTAACTCTAAACAGCCACTGATCTTTAAAATCGCTATAGTTTTTCCTACTCTAGAATATCACACAATTGAAATGCTATATACAATAAGTAACCTTTGCATGATGTTCTTTCACCTATTAGTATGTACTCATATGTTTTAAGGTTCAATATTTTATTTCTTTTTTTCCTTGAACTAGATTCCTTTGGGTGAATATAGCACAGTTTATGTGAGCTGAGAATATTGATTTCAATTTTCTTTTTATCAAGTAAATGTCTTTAATACTATATGTTTCTAAGTATGGCTCTACCTGTATTCAGAATAATCAATAATGCATTTTTATTTAAAGAGTTTTATTTTTTCTCCAGAGGCTTCTGTCTTGAGCCACATGTTTAGAAGTATGCTGTTGAATATTCATATATTTGGGGATTTTATATTTACATTCCATTTATAGATTCCTTTTTGATCTTAGAACATACTCTGTGGTTTTATGATTGTGCAAAATTGTATATTCCATTGCTGGTTGAACTAGTCTATAAATATTCAATCAAGTTTACTGATTATGTTAGGCAGTTCAAACATTTCCTTACTGATCTTCTATCCTCTGATTCTATTAATTACTGAATACTAGCGCATTAATGTATACAGCTGTGGGGGTGATTCTATTTTTTCCTGTAGTTTTATTGTTATTTACTTCACATTGTTAAATGTTTGTTTTATACAGGTTAAAGATTATTATGTCCCCTTGGAAAATCAGTCCTTGTATCACTATATTTTTATTTCTGATGATTTTCCTTCACTTTGGACAAACCCTTCTTCAGTCTTTCTGTGAACCTGTGTCCCTCCACCAAAGTATTTCTTAGTTCTTCACTGTTTCTCAGCTTCAGTGAGACAGGGGGGCTGGGGCTGAAAATTGCCCTACTCCTTCATATCATAAGGCTCCAGAAAAGTCCTTTCTAGAAGACTCTGATGAAGCATTACATTTTAAAATGGTTACTCTTCTTCTCTTATTTCCAGAAACATGGGAGATTTTTCCTTAGGTCTTTACTATGAGGATTTGGTGGAGTTCTTGGAGGTAAAACCCACCACATTTGGGGCCACATTACACTTGGCCTTTGAGGCTTGGTTTGTCACTCCCAAGCTAACACTTGGAAATTCATCAAAATTACCATTTTAGTGCTATCAGCGCTTTATTATTCTGGCAATATTTAGTCCAGGTAAGCTTTGCATGGTAGTGATTTTCTGTATGTGACTGTCTGCCCAGATTTTGTGGTGATAATTTGCCCTGTGACCTAAATTCTCTGATTGATCTTTAAAAAGTTCTTGACTTTTAGTTTGTTCAGCTTTTTTTTTTGGTTGTTGTAAACCTGGGAATGATGACTTCTAAGTTCTTTACAAGTTTAAACTGAAAGTTCCCAGCATTTTATTAGCCTTAAAATTCTTTTAATTTGATCATTTTGAAATAGCAATGTTATTATTATTAAAAATAGTCATCTGATTGTACAACAGAGCATCAGAACTCATTCCTCCTGTTACTCATCAATATCTCCTCCACTGCATCCTTCCTAGCTCTGATAGCTACCATTCCAGTCTCTAATTCCATGGATTTAGCTTTCTTAGATTCCATATTTAAGGGAGATTATGTGGCATTTATCATATTGCCTAAACATCACATTGTACCTCACAAATTTGTATCATTATTCTGTCACTTACAGGTAAAATGAAACCTTAAGAAATGTCTTCTGAAGCAATCTCTTACTTTTCAGTTAAGTCATGTAAACCTTCTGTGTTCTAACCATTCCACCATCCTTTCATCCTGCTCTGTGTTCCCTGTTTGCCACCTGTGAAGTGCTGAGCCCACTTCAATAACTGGTTTATAAAAGAAGGTAAGGACAATTCAGAGAAAGCAGGTAATGTGCTACGTGGAGCATTATTATATTCTCTCTTCTCCCTATTGCATATTTCTGTCATTTTTATGTTTTGCAGAATACACGCAGGAGTCTAAATTTCTGTTTACCATAATCCCAATGTAGCAAAATGAAGTATTTAAAAAAATTAATCTTCCACAAGGGATACATAAAAATGAAGCCAGAAACTAGAAACTAAGAGAGAAGAGGGAAAAGGAAGCCAGGTCATAAAAATGTATCTGTGCATGGTGCTTTGGTATTCCCTTTACATAAATACTGCCAATATGGAAGACATCTAACTTAATTTAAAATACAGTTACTTTAAAAAAAGATTAGCAAGACAAGAAGAAACAAATAATTCCAGCTGAACCAGTGTCCAGCAAGTAAAGCACTAAGCCTTTTTATTGTAATTCTTTATAGGTTAGTAATTGAATTTTTATTGTTAAATGTTATTTTCTCATAGAAAGTATATTTTATGGGGTTTTCTTTTATTTTACTGTAATATTCAAAACATTTGTCAGTGTCATGCAATGGTGCATACCTTGTGTGGAAACTTATATCTTAATTTATAAACATTCATTCCCACTGGAACTCTAGATTTGATTGATTAGCCTCTGCAAAATTTTCTATCCAGTCTCTAATTTTTTATCCTTGGCTTTGCTAAGCCTCTCTGATTTCACTAAATCACAGATAGGAAATACTCATCAATACACTTTACACGACAATACACTTTACATTGGCATCTTATCTGGGCCAAGAATGGGCTGGATGTTTCTGGTAGAAGGAAAATCAGCGTCTCCTTGGATGAGCTCTTGCATATTGGAACAACCCTGGTGGCTATGAGGTTCTTTTGTAGCGTGACTCAAAGTTGTCCTCTTCTATTCCTGTCTATGAGGAGTGAATGTCTGTCTTCAGCAATGCAGTCTGTGGGGAGGGTTGGAGGGTGAGCCCTACCAGTGGGAACAGGATCAACACAGGACAATGACTTAACCTGAGAGAGCATGCTCATGAAGGATGGACTGTAAGGAAGGAGGTTTCCTTACAGTTTGGAGGGAGGAGCCCCAGTTGTCCCTTGAGAATGAAGACACACCTCATCCTATTCCCACTTTCTAACAAGGACTCATACTGATATGAAACCCCACCACTGTCTGGTTGAAATCTAGTCAGTTTGAAGACTGTCACATACACAGGAAGAGTCCAAGCTGTGTTGTAGCATTTGTAGCTCAGAGAGTCAGTGAGTATTATGAAATTGATTTCTCTAAACCTCTGTCTTGAGATAAATGAGCTTGTAGACATTTTCTATATTCTCATTAATTTTATATTCACAACCAAAGAAGAAACAGTTCCACAGCCTGTGACACCTTTATGAGAAGTACATTAAGATCAGATTCAGTCTAGACAGAATCGAATTTTGGATTAAATTGAAATTCTTTTCCTGAAGTTTATTAATGCCTTAATTTCTTAGTGCTAAATGTTTGTGTCCCCAGCATGTATCATGTTGAACAAAACTATGGTTTCTGTCCCATTTTGATCATAATTTTGTACTTTAAACCCTGTTGATTCTATCCCTGAAAATTCATATGAATTAGTTCCCCTCTCCCAGTTTCCTCTGATACTCACCTTTCGTGATTGCTACCACTTGTATGAGATTGTGTTGAAGGTCTGAGACGAGAAGCTTCATTTGACTTTATCATATGGGAAGATGCAGGTTCTTAGCTTTTAATAAATTAAAAATAATATTCACTTTAAAGAAATGATATAATTTTCTGTAAAGTGAACCTGAACTTATTTAAAGTGCCAGAAGTTGCTCTCTTCTTTCTTAGCTATTAATACAAAATTAATGTTATTTATTTAATGAATGTGAACTGTTTCATCTCAGTTGTCCTGGAAACTTTGGATATCTGTTGTTAAACACAATGCAGGTGTATTTTCTGGCTCAATTACTCTGACGTTTAGTCTTTTATTTTCCTTTACTCCATTTTGTGCTTTGTGATACTGTAACCCTTATCTAGTGTGCCATTTTAACTATTTTCTTTTCACTCTCAGTTTTTCTGTTTCCCTTCTTTCAAGCCTTTCTTCTGTTTGATAATTTTTAATTTTCTTTTTTTAAAAGCCAAATACAGCCTCCTAATATCATAGATGGATCATGGACCAATGCCTTATGGCTTATCATTTATTCCCCAAACAGGGAACTTAGGAAAAGAAGAGAGGGATGCTGTATGTGCATTGACATCAATGATACTATATGTTGGTACAAATGATGAGTAATAGTAGTGGCCAGGGTTTATAGAAAGACTAGAAGTAAGCATTTTTCTGATGGGTTAGTTAGCAAATATACCAGTTATGCATCTGTATCCGTTTTCATAGTCTTTGATTTGTTCTCTTGATGATTTTAGATGTCATACTTTCACATGTGTTAAAAATTATGTACAGGCTGTATTCTGAAAATTTGCTGGTAAGTGACTGGCATGGGTCTCTATATAATTAAAACAGTGATGTTAAGGTTCCTAAGATAGCCAATAAAAAAACATTTAACTCATAATAAATTTAATATATAATTTTAACATTGTCATTACTTATAACTGACATTTATAAAATTGTCCCAGGGAAAAAAGAAATCCTGAATTTTATTTATTGCAGAATGCAGAGATTTGGGGCTGTGACTTGGTTAGTTATTCAATTGGAAAGGACTATAGCAGTGGGTCACCTAAAAATCAGGGCCTCATTAATCAACTCATGGGTCTGGGAAATTACCTTCCTTATTTACATAAAAATTAAGCTGGTGATTCACATTATTCTTTAACAGCTACATTAGTTCTTCTACGCATGGGGAAGGAAAGCATAAAATTCTGAATTTACACCTGTAGTTGTTTATATCTATGAACTAATCTCATCTCTAATATTAAGTATTATGTTACCTGTGCAAAATTTTACATGATTGAAAGATTAGGAAGCAGTAGCAAGTTATAAAACTAGTGGATTCAGAAAAAAAGAAAAGGTGAAAACGAAATGCAACCCTGTACCTGAAAGGCAAAGTATATGGAATTCTTTCTAATAAAGTGATTCTTAACAAAACAGTGATGTAGAGTTATATTCTTGCTTGTTAGAATCACCAGAGAATCTTTGTCAATGTACTTACCTTTGATTCTGAGAGTCCTTCCAGCTCCCTAAATGTACCTGGCTGAGGATCGACTGTGGTGAGCCACTGACTGGGTGGTCATGTGCCAAGCTGCTCACGTGTATTTGATGGGAGAAATTCTGTAATGATGGTTTATAAGAGTAGGGTAGTGAGGCAACAGAGATGTTTTGGAAAACCTTGAATTCTTACACTGGTGCTATAAACCTGAATGTTACTTGCTGCTTTCTTAAAATAAAAAGCTGAAATAGGACCTGAAAACAAGTTAATAAGTTTTAAGAGAAGTAGTCATTTTTAGCTTTACCTGTAACAAATGTGTTTTTGTATTGCCTGTATTTGAGGGAAAAAGATGAATGAAAAAGATTGTATTTACTTAAGCCTAGTGGTTCAATAATAGGCAAACTAAAAGGGAGATTAAAAAGTGAACATTTATTGAGTACCTACACTAAGGCAGGACCTTCCACATCTCCTTTATATGTTGCATTGCATTCCTCAAACTTACAGTGTATCATTTTCTAAAATGAGTACTTTGAGATTCAGTTTAAATGATTTTCTCAGGCATATCTAATAATAATGGTAAGATCTGGACTTAAGAGTAAGTCGCAGAATGATGCAATCACATATGGCGTTCGCATAAGGCCATAGCATTAGCTTCACACTTGGTGCTGTGGTTTGAGTCAGTGCTCCCCAATGACCTATGTGTGAACGATGTGGTCCCCAGAGATGCTAATGAGAAGGGGTAGAAACTCAGAGAGTGCAGCCTAATGGGAGACCTTCTGGTCATTGCAGGATGTGTCCCAAAGAGGTTACCAGGATCTCAACTCAGCCCTTTCTTTTTTCTCTTTTACTTCCTTGCCATGTGGCAAGCAGTTTATCCCCCCACATGTTCCCACCATGGCAGACTGCCTTATCACAGGGTCTAGAGAAACAGTCAACCAACTATGGACTGAAGTCTCTGAAACTGTGAACCAAAACAAACATTTCCTCTTTGTACATTTGTTATCCTCATACTTTGGAAAGCTGAATAATGTATTCCATTTAGGGTTCTGCTGTCACAGTCTTGTAATTCTTAAAATTTTTTGAACAAAGGCCCTACATTTTCACTTCATAGCAGGCCTTAAAGTTACATAACCACTCCTGCTGGTGGACTATGGCAGTTTTCCTCTTATTTCCTCCAGAGACATATATTAGAGATACTTGAGCTTTCTAAGGCAGACTAAGAGAAAGAAGTAGCCAAGGACTGGCACAGCAAAAAATTTGTGATGTGGAATCAAGGTCTGAGTTTTGGGGATGTATCACCCTCAGGAGAACCTTTGCCTCCTATGATGGCACAGAACATTTCTGGGTGCTAAAGTGAGTTGGTGCATTATATTAGTTTTCATATAACAAATTACTCCAATCTTGCTGGGTTAAGACAGTCCACATTATTGTACCACAGTTTCTGTGGGGCAGCAATCAAGACACAATTTAAATGGACTTTTTGCTCAGGGTGTCACTTCGTTGCATTTATCCCTGGCACTCACTGTCATTTTCCAATCTCATGTTGGCAGAATCCATTATCTTGGTACTCTAGGTCTGAGGTCCTGAGCTTTTAAAGGCCACACATTTCTCGTGTCTATGTCCATCTCCTTAAGCAATGAGTCACATGTGATTAATTCCTCAAGACCAGCAGGAGAGTCCGTATCTGTGGCACCCTCTCTTTTTCTCTACCCTTTTCTCCAGTCTGTTATAATGTAATCACAAAAGTGATGCTACTTTTACATTTTCTTTTGGCCAGAATTGGGTAATAGGGGAAGAGTTTATGCCAAGACCTTAACACTAGGAGATGGGGAGTCTTGGAGTCACCTATGGTTTTTTTCCCACATGTAGAAGTCTGTGGTCCATGTGACTTATTTACAATATTATATATAAATTGATTATTTAGTGTGAGAGAAGAATCGCAACAAATTACTCGAATCTTTGGAATTTCGGTCTTGTTTATTTTTCTGAGATCTTTAAGCACTTTACTAGAAATCCATATAGATCCATTTTGGCTTCCTTGAATTCAAGTAGAATATTCTGTAATTCATGATAACTTCTAGCATCAAAGAAAGCCAGAGCAAGTGATAGATCTTAAAGTTTCATTGCACTCCTGGGAAATATGCCTCTGGCCCAGGATGTCCTTACAATTCTGCAAGTGGTCCATGGACCAACAGGACTGCCATTTGTAGAAGCATGTTAAAATACAGAATGACAGGCCTCAGCTATCCCTGCTGAATAGCACTGTATGTCTCAGAGTTATTATTTTGGGTAATTATACACACATTAGTGTTTGGGAAACATCACATTATACCACACGCTAAGCAGCACTGCATCCTTATGGGTTATACCCTACCTGTATTCTTTTGGTCGACTTGTGTGGCTAATAGACTTTAGCTCACAGCTGGTAATAGTCTTGACAGGAAACAGTAAGAACACATCAAACTTCTTTGAATTAATGTAAGTTTCCAGGGTCAGACAAATTACATCCTTGGGATAGAGAAAGAATTTATAGCAGTGGTTAGAGAAGCACTGCCAGTAATCTGACGAATCACAGAGAGTCAGAGGGGTGTCATTTTTTTCAAAGAAAGAAAAAGATGAATCCTGAAAATTACTGGGTAGTGAGCCTGACAGCAATTTCCTACAAAATTCTGGGAGGAATTATTAAACAGGTACTTGTCAGATTTTAGCAATAGAGATGGTAATCACCAGGAATCATGCCAAATTAACCTCATTTATTTTTCTTATAATGTGTTTCTCAGACTGTAAGACTGAGGGAAAGCTGCATGTATGGTGGTTTTGATTTTAGTACATATTCACAAAGCTCCAAAAGATATTCTTATACATCATGTGCAGCACAAATAATAGCACAACCCAATGAACTCATGGTTGGTTGCATAATGATCATCTATAAGGTGAATCACCAATCGTGTGAGAAAGGGAATTTGAAGAAAGGAAGTATGTAGAGGTTGAGGGAAGGAGTGGGTCCCTTTGTGAGCCAGGATCCAATTGTAGAAGTAGAATTCCTAGGTATGGTATGGCATTAATTTTGTGAATTTTACCTTGTTTGGTTCATGGAACTGATAGCAGGATGGGAAGTCAGGAAAAAAAGAGAGAAATGAAATGGGGGAAGAGCGACAAACTAGGATATGTGAGGTTGGTCTGGAACCTCTAATTTTTCAATTCCAGTGATGCAGGTGCATGGCAGAGGAAAGAGAAGTTAAATGAGTTGTGCCCTTGTAGTCCCTGTGTGCCAGTGAGTTCAGGACAGATACATAGTAGCTCAGTCAGTGCAGCTGCCTCACTAAGAACTTCAGTCTACCTAAGTTTCTCCTGTGGCCAATCATAGGACCAGAAAAGAGGAATAAGGAGAAATATAGTTTCCACTTACGTGAGCTGACATTAGTTTAAAACTAATATAGACAACAGAGCTCTGTCCTTGGTTGTGTCATGCTGACTGCATTTAATAATGCAAACTGTGGATGACAAAACATGCTGGAAAGCAGGGTTCATGGGAAAACCTCTATAAGTTGACTTCTCATTCATCAAGTGTCACACTACATGGTAGTGACCCTTCTTGACTGTGCTCAGTGAACTGGAATCTCCATTTCCAGTATTCTTCTATATTCCCAGACCTTGCTATGTGTTTTCAGTGCTTATTAGTTAATTTGATGAAGTTATTTTATCTGTAGCAGAATGCTAGCTCTGAGGGTGAAGCAAAGACATTCTCTGTTTTGTTCAATGCTCAATCCTCAGTACCTAGAAGAGCACTCTGAAGGTACAATATGTTTATTGAATGCATAGATGATTTAATAAGACATTTAATAAGGATAAATCCCCTAAAAAGAAGAATAACATCTTATGTTGAAGAGTACAAAATCAAGTGTATACTTAGAGAATGGTAGAGAATTATTCTAAATTAAGAACCATTCATGAGGGAAAATAGATATGAGGCTTTTATTGGAAGCAAGTGCCTATTGGAAGTTATATATTGGAAAAATTATGTGTATCTTATTTTTATTAGTAGAAACAATAGAAATAACATGGGCACTATATTGTGTAAGCAAGGTTAAGGCCATATTTAAAAGTCAGGAAGCTACCATTTCAGTAGACTGAAGAAGAAACATTTTATGATTATATCAGTTAATGCGGATAAAACATTTGATAAGATGCAACACATTTTATGAGAAAAACTCTCACCAGATTATGAATAGAGGAATAATTCGTAAAAAATTCTATAAAAATCTATAATCAACCTCAAACATTATGATGAGAATTAAGATGCTTTCTTCCTAAATAACATATATGATAAAAGACCTCTCTTCAAAATGTGTAAAGAACATTCAAATGTTCTAGTTATTTTTTAAAGTGGTCCAAATGTGTGCTGCAGGGTGGAGAACAATAAGCCAGCCCCTTCCTGTGAGTCAGCACTATGTGTGGGCTGTAGAGAAGAGAACCAGGTGCCAGCCTGTTCTGTGAATCAGTGCCATTTGTGGGCCACAGGGAGGAGATCCACATGCTAGCCCCTTCCTGTGAGTCAGCACCAGTAGTGGGCCATGGGAAAGAGAGAAAAAGGCCAGCCCCTTCCTGTGAGTTGGTGCCACATGTGAAGGCCACTGGGAGGAGAATCAGATCCTAGCCCCTTCCTGTGAGTCATCAGCACTTGCGGGCCATGGGGAAGAGAACAAGAAGCTAGCCCCTTCCTGTGAGTTGGCACCATTCATGGACCATGGTGAGGAAAATGAGATGCCAGCCCCTTCTAGTGCACAGGCTGGGAGATAAGAAGAGCCAATGCCCCCATCCTCAGCCCTTGGTAAATGACTGGCTGATCTGGAGAAACACAGGCTGAGATGATAGCTATTGAAGTAAAATACAGCTTAAGGCTTGTAGTGCTTAGTGTTTCATTAACTTTGCAGACCTAAAGTTGGAAGTCTGATCATCTATTTAGAGATAACAATATGCAACATAGCAGATATGGAGGATCTTCTGAAGGCGGTAATCATCGTTAATTCCGCATTATATTGTTTTAAAGTCCTGTATCATTTTCATTGTTTGGTTTTATTCTGTTTCATCTTGTTCGACTTTTATATCTGATGGCATAGGCAGATATTTCAAAGATAACAAGATATGCTAGCCATTTTGGATTTACTATTGTCTTGTTTTGAAATCCTGTATTGTGTTCATTGTTTTATTTTTATTGGTTCTATTCTGTTCTGTTTTGTTTGATTTTACTATATCTGATGGTATGGGAAGCTATTTGAAGATAATAAGAGGCATTATGGTAGCCATTGTTGATTTCTTATTATCTTATTTTGAAATCCTGTATCACATTGTTTGTTTTGATTGACTTTATTCTGTTTTATTTTGCTTAGTTTTAGTCTCTTTAAAATAAAAAGTCATAAAAAGTGCTTCAAATATATGCATATTTCATTTTTAAAAGATATATAGGTGGTGTGTAAGAGTACCAGCAATGCTCAACATGATTTTTATTAGGGAATTTCAAGTTGAAACAGCATTGAAACACATTATGATGGTCATTAGAATGGCCAAAAGTTTAAAAAGGCTCCAATATCACTTGCTGAAGAAAACACAGAACAGGAACCCTCATTCATTAGAGTTAGAAATAAAAGTAATTAAAAACTGGCACAGTCACATTAGAGTACAGTTTCTTACAAAGTAAAACATGATCTTGTCATATGACTAGATATTTACCCTTTGAACCAACAAAGTCCTGCTTATAAAGTTCATAATGAAGGTGGCCAGGGATATAGTTCAGTGGCATAAGTGCCTGCCTAGCAAGCAAAAGCTTTTAAGTGAAATTCCTGGGACCCACCCAAAAGGATATATGGTTGACTTATATGACCAAAATATTGGAAACAATCAAAATGAGAAAATGGATAAATAAACTGTGGCACACCTATACAGTACAATGGAATTTTACTCACCAGAAAGAAATGAGATATCAAACTACCAAAAGACATGAATAAATTTAAAAGGCATTTTGCCACATTAATACAGCTAGTCTAAAATAACTATGTATATGGCAATTCCAATTAGGTCATTCCAGAAATGCAAAACTCTAAAGATGGTTAAAAGTATCAGCGGTTCATGAGGAAATAGAGAAGAACTGAACTGGCAAAGCATAGGAGATATTCAGGGTGGTTAAGCACTTTTATATGATACTGTAAGGATGGATATAGACATGATTAAATAGTACACATTGCGTCAAAACCCTTAGAACTTCACAGCATGACCAAATTTCATTAAATTCAAAATTTTAAAAAAAATCATTGTTACATTGGAAAATTTCTATGACAGAAGAAAACATAACAAAATAAAAGGATGTGACTGAATGGAATAAGTGTAAAAGATTTACATAACTTTGAAAATGATTTTACTCCTTTAGAATAAAGTCAAAAGAAATTATGTGTAAGCATTATGCTGTCATTGATAGTTATTTCTCAACTGACTATAGATTTAAAATTCTGATGCTGCTATAAAAGTTACTAGAGTTGAATAGTTGAGTAATGTCTAGCAAATGGTAGGAGCCAGATTTCCCAGAGGAAGGAAGGAAGGGTGGAGGAAAGAAAGGAAGGAGGGAAAGAAGAAAAGAAAGAAAAGAGAGAGAGAAAGAAAGAAGAGAAAGAAAGAAAGACACACATAAAATCCAAATAATATATGCTGACTCTCAAGCATATGGAACATAACTATCCACTCCTTAAATGTGGACTCTGTATAGTGACATATTTTGAGACATTACCTAGTGTATAGTGTATATATATTATTTGCAGTGGAGAATCCTAAGAGACCCTATCTCACCACTTGACTAACAGTAGAGAGTCATTTTTGTAATATGTACTACTGATACAGTGTTAAGATACTGGCACCAAGTCCAATGGGTTTCTCCCCATCAGCAAATAACTCCAGTCTAAGTAGAAATAAATCAAATTCCATGTCTTAGTTACTTTTTACTTGTTGCTGAGACAAAATACCTGAAGCCCAAGTTGGGAAAGGAAAGGTTTATTTCTTACAGTTTTTGGAGGTTTCAGTCCACACTCAGTGGGCTCCAAGGCAGGTGAGCATGGCTGGGCCACAGTTCATGGTGGCTGCAAACAGCAAGCAGGAACCAGGAAAGAGCAAGACACACCTTCTTCCTGCCATTACATCACATCCTGGCTCCAACCCTATGTGGGTGTAGCACTGACATCATCAATCCAAGCACTAGATAATGAACCAATCACAAATGTACAATGCAAACTCATGAGGCCTGGAGGACACAGCCATAAACCATGATATTCCACTTGAAGGACATCCCCCCAAATACATGTATTTCTCAGGGTATCCAAGTCATCAAAAGCAAGGAACTGTCATAACCAAGAGGATCCTAATGCAATTCTAGATGGAATCCTTGATAATAGGTAAAAGCAGAAAGTCTGAACAAAGTACGGGTTTAATCAATAATAATATATCAGTATAGGCTCACTAATTGTAACAAAGGTAACACACTTTTGTTAAGAGAAAGGAAAGCCATGTGCCGGATATATGGGGATCCTGACCTATCTGAAGTTTTTCTGTAAGTCGAAAACAGCTCTAAAATACTTGGTTTTATGTACAGAATACAAAAGCAATGAGTGATTCTGGCAAACAGGTTGCAAATGGGATGTTTGTCTAGCAAAATGAAAGGGATGCCTATGAAGTGCTTATTATATGAAGTAGTCATAATTGAAGTGCTTATAATTTCCATCTCCAAATATTTTAGATGTTAAATGTTAAGAAATCATGCTCAGTGTAGTTTCCAGGGCAGATCAAGAAGAAACTAATAAAAGTTCTACAAAAGGAGATTTCAATACAGATTGAAAAAGAAGTTTATGCTTATTAGAGCCGCCCAAGTGTGACAGATCTGCTCTGGAGAGGGGTGAGGTGCTGTGGAAGCAAAGGCCAAGGGAATGTCATAGTGAAGAACAGAAGGACGAGAAGGAGGCCATGTCCTCTCAGATGCTGTGACCACATGTGTGTTAGCCAGCCCCACTGCAATCTCACTGGTTCAGTGGCCCCAGGCAGGCCCCAGAAACTCGTCATTGTGGTATGACATCCAGATGGCAAGTTTTTCTCTGAACATCTTACAATCACACACTCTGGAAAGAAAGAGAGAAAGAATTTTTGAGCGCAGGGAGGAATGGATTTAAGAGATGCCTCTGAGAATGTATTTATGCACATGCACTCTTCTCTTAAAAAGAGAACTAAGAAAAAGTCAGAGGAAACAAAATCAAGACACCAAGCAAAACCCTACAGAGATTTCAATACTGGATATTATTATCTTGGTTTTAAATACCGTCTGGTATAACGTTCCTTTAGGCCAACTTCAGTGAATAGAAAACTTTTTAAAGAATAGCATTTCTATTGCTGCTATCCACTGGCTTTAACCTCTAGTGTTTCTGATCAGTGTTATTTTCTTCAGGGAAAACGACAGTGGAAATTTTGGTCACTTCCCTTCTTGTCCTACTGACAAAATAGTGTGTTCTTGCTCTTGCATTTCCTCCTTTTTTACATGCCTCCACGTTGTGATTCATACTCAAAACATTGTGGAACTTAAGAAATACAGACAAGAATGCAAATTATGGAATCCTCTATCATTTTAGCTCTGAAACAAATGTATTACATGAAAAGCTGTCTTTTAAAAAAAATTAGCCCTTCTAGTAAAAAAAATAGTCCCACTGGTTCTCCTATCAAGAACTATCCTTGTGTACTTGCTAAAGAACAACGTGTGTGTGCACATTAGCTTGTACACATGTGTGTATCGCTTATATGATTTTTAGTAAGCTGCATATTCAGTTAGTTCTGCACTCAAATATAAATAATAAGTATATGGTAATTAGAAATGTGTGACTTATACATCTGTATTGATGGTTTGCATGCAATAGTAAATATAAATGTGGTTTTTTAGATGTTTTTTAACTTTGGATTTAATATCTTGGTTGTATCCTACTAGATTTCAAATTATTTGGTGATATGATTATGGTCACATTAATTTTATGGAGTATGGGCACCAGGTTTTGTACAGGTGTGTTTTTTATTGGGAATTTACAGGCATAGCATCATTGTCACTGTAGACCAAGAGAAGGCCTTTAATTTTTACTTTCCAGCATTAGTCTCTGAGAGCATCTACTTCTTTAATTCATGCCTTAAAAGCAGTTGTACTGCCAGGTTGTGTCATTAAAGCATCAACTTTTATAATACCAATTTGCTTCCTTATGCCGTGAATACTCTTCTTGGTCCCCTTTGGCCACTTTAATTATCCGTGTACCTATGGGTATCCTCACATAGTCTGCAAGCCCCTTTATTGTTGGCGTCTGTGTTGTATTAATGTGTTCATTCCTTCTTACTCCACGGTGCTGTTTTGCATTCAGTTTTACATTTTCCTTCTATTGCTCACCTGGACCTTCAACCTTTCTACTCTCTACCCGTCTACTGATGCACAGGTTTTATTTAAGGTCATGTGAAGTGTTATAACCTGTGAGAAGCAGGTTGCTCAGTTGGAGTGACTCTTGTCTTCAGCTCCACTTTGCTGTGTTCTCTTTACAGGTCTTATTTCTTTTTGCTCTGCATTTCATTCATCTGCAGCTCATTCCTGCCCCAGAAACATACGTCCCCAAAGTCTTTCATAAGCTCTTTAAGGATAAACATCCTGCTTGTCCCAGCACAGCACTAATATCTATTTGATGAACTACAGATGCCTTCTAAATGTAAGCTGAATCATGCATCTTAGAGCCTTGTTAAGATAGTTTTGAAACCATCTCTTCTCTGGTGACTTGGAAATTTATATCTCTTGCCTGGACCTCTTTTTACTTCTCTTGTATCCATAGATTCAGAAATCTGCAAAACCCAGTTGGGTTTGTAATTAGAATCTGAAACTTAATATGGCTTGAAAAACTCTTGAGATGTTTTCTTTTTTTTTTCAACCAGTAAAAGCACCATTTATAGCACTGCTCAGGCTGATCCTGAGCATAACTGTTCTTTTTTTCCACTCATTTTACAGGCTAAATTCTTAATAATTCTTTCCAGATCATTGCCAAGCTATATCACTAGTCTTATACATTTGTACTAGTTCATGATTGGTAGCCCCAGTCCAACCCAACATCATTCCCAGCTGAATTATTGCTACCGTTTTCTTACCTGAGCTGCAACCAGAGTCTTCCATTGGTTTATCTGCCATCATTATTGTGCCACTAAAACAAATTCTTCTCATGGTGGCTAGAGAAGACTCTGCAGCATTTATTAGAACACAGCTTTCCATAAAGCCCTTCTAACAGCCTCTAATTAAATGTAGATTTCTAACCGCATTAACCAAAGTTCCAAGTTATCTGATCCAAGAGTAACTGCCCAGCTTTTCTGTCTTTTCTACACTCACTATGTGTCCCCATTTCTGTCCCTAAAACATTGCAAGCTAATTTGTGTTCTTGCTGCACTTCGAGCTGGAAGCTGTCACTCTATATTTCAGGACCACCTCCTTCGAGGGCTTTGCTGAGCACTGTGCTGAGGAGCATCCCATGAGCTCATCTCTTTACAGCCCTTCCTGTGTGTGGGTCGCTTCTGTTGACCTCTTCCCATCTAGAGTGAGGGCTCCTGTATCTAAATAGTGCCTGTCTTAATACATGTCTATGGACTGATGGGTGGAGAGAAAGGTGACAGTGTGCCTTGCCTGTGTACCCACTGGTTCTTTCTCCTGTAGTTGGGGTTTTGTTCTGTTTTATGGCTGTCCATGCTTACCACAGCGATTTCCCATGCTGGACTCTGAGCCCACTGGATGCAAACACCACACCCATATCTGCTGCTCAGAGAATTTGACATGGATGGTGCTGTGTAGATAAAAGTATGTGTTTTCCCTTGAATTCTGCAATCACTCTTTCCTCTCTCATTCTTTTTCTAATGGAATTGCTTGTTAGTTATAGGAAATTTAAATTCCTATTAGAGCCCCTTAAATCTGAGATTGGAGAATTGATGAGGCCTGTAATTGGTAAAAGAAACTCTGACCAAAGGTACCTGCCTAATGAAAGAATGTAGCAGGAGGGCAGTGGGAATAATTTCACTTAATAGAAGAGATGAAGATTTGATGCTCAGGATACCAGTTTATTAGGCAGGCAAAACCAGTGCTATTAATTCACTGAAAAAAGCGATCTGCAAGAAGTTTCCTCTTCTCTGCAAGCTAAGGGATCAGCTTCCATCTCCTCATAATTATAGCCCTTTTACTTGTATTAACATTACTAAATCAAAATTTATCTTTTCTGTATAATTTTAGATTGTATAACTTAATATATAAACTGAATATTGATATTGGACCAAGGTTGCTTGCCAAGGGGACATTGCAGGTTACTTGACAAACTCTAGTGACCAAGAGATGACCTGGAATGTAGAAATGTGATTATTAAAGGTTGGGAAGAGAGGAGCTACTATGGAAGAGGGGGGTTAGACTTGATTTTTCCAGTGTATTGAAATGTCACACTGAGACCCATTACTATGAACAATTAATACGTATCAATCAAAAGAAAGTAAAGAATGAAAATCTGTGGTCAGTATTCTGCAAAGATGATTCAGCTTTTTTCAGGGTAGGTTTTTCTTTTCATACCACTTTTCAGACCCGATTTTCTGGGCTGAGTTCAAAGAGCTACAATAATGCATTTGGACTTTAATGATTTCCCATTGGCAGTGACCGTCTCCCCCACACCAGCCCTCTCTCCTTCATAAAGGTCCTGGGCCCACTGATGCCTTCCGATCCCAAACAAAAATTAGTCTCTTCCTATCCTGTCCTCCTCCTCCATACTTCAAATGATCCTACCTCAAAAGTCTCATGCCCCCAGTGCCTTTTTCCCACCTAGATTAAAGAAGGAAAACAGATTTGTCAATGCTAATAACATCTCAGTGTTGGAGCCAATGGTATTTGCACTTTTGAAATGAAAATTCCTGGAGAGAATGATATCTGAAGAATAATAAATCTTCACTGGTAGAATTTCAGACACCACATTAATCTACATCATATTATAAAAAGTTCCCAGTGCCATAGGCCTAATGTCTACTTTAATGATGACATAATAAATTAGTAGAGCTAAAAGGTGATTTCATGTAGCTAATCATTTGCTAAAATAGCACAATGTATTTGTTGAGATTTAGGTCCAGTTTGGGGCCCAGAAGGTACTTCAAAGTACCTTTCAGAATATTCTGGGAGCCTTTTTGTACCCTTCTCACCTTCCCACAGTGCCTTTAGGTGACTTTGCAAAGGAAACAAGCATGGTGGATGTAGGCAGCATATGCTTGGACCCTCAAAACCGCCAGATCCAAATTAAATTTCTTCTTTTCTTCTTTCTTCTATGGGATGTATATTTCTTATTTATTTTTTGTCTTAGTTATAAAGCATTACTAAACCATCAATTATTTAAGCCAGAAATCTGTAAATCGCCTCGGAAATATCCTCCCTCAACTTCTGTGTATCTATCTCCCGGGGCTAAAACCTGTGCATTCTGCCTCTCACGTTCACTGCCACCGGTCTGGATATTGCTACACTTCACATTTACCTTCAGCTGTGGTAACAGCCTCTCATCGGCTTTCTTCCGCGTCCAGTGTGGTTACCCACAAATCCATTCATTACACTTCTAGCAAGTTCCTAAACCACAATTCCTGCAAATTGTTTCCGTTCTCTACAGAATTAATTGTGAACTAGGGCAAACCACTCTTTATCCTTCATGACTGTGGTTTTGACTCTTTATGTTTTTATTTACTTCCAGTTACCTACGGGAATCTGTGTTCCAGTACACTTGATCTTCTTGCTGTTGTCTAAAACTTCATGTTCTTTTTACTCCTTAGACTTGCTTCTGTGTATGTCACTCTCACTTTTGAAATGTTTCCCTTGCCTGAGGCCATTCTGTGTATCTTTCAAGAGTCTGTGCTGTCACCACTTCTTCTGGGAAGCCCTTCGGATTGCTACAATCTCTGAGCAGCATATGTTAAGCTCTATTTATGTTGCAGTTAAACCCAATGAATATTTTCATCATAATCTTTGAAAATTTTGTTGAATGTTTCTTAGCTGCCTCAAGTAGATTGAAGAGATAAAGAGAAGAGCCTGTATTATTACTTATTTATTACTGCATTTATTATTTGGAGATATCACATAGTATTTGATGTCTGGTACACAATAAATATCAAGAAAGCTGATAGCCTTTTTTTCTATGTTCTAGGCTTGTTCTAACTACTTTACACAAATTACTTTATTTGAGCCCTATAGTACTGCTTTGAGGTAGATAATATAGCCAAAGCTTTCCGTGCTCCATGTTGCTGTCCCTTGACATGACTCTGATTTCAGTTATCACTGTGGCAGACAGTTTTGTATGAGCTCAGACTCATGCTGAGTGTCTCACCAGAAGCACACTGTGTGTCAATCTGCTTTCTGTCTCGGCCTCCCTCTAAAGCTGCGGGATGTCACTAATTCTGTTTGTGAGCCCAGCTAAAAGAAAGAGGGATTCTCGGTTCAACCTTCAAGCATGTGTGCATGTGAGCTGGTGGGCAAATTTGCCAGCTTCCTCGCTTTGGATAGATGATTCTAAAAGGCATTCTGCAAACCCTCAGACCTTGGCTGAATCAGACTTTCTTTGCTTGGAGAAGCAACTTTGATAATTTACTCCTGTGCCTCTCTGTCTCACTTTTGCCAATCTGTACCGTATCCAGAGGCATTCTTTTAGTGAACTTGCACACAAGATCTTGTCAGTTCCAATTTTGGGGAAGCCTGAATTAAGACAGACACCACCACCATCTCTACTGTATTAGAAACAAGGGACAGAGAGCCTAAGAACCTTAAGAAAGGGAAGAAGTCTAAGTTTGAACCCAGAGTCTGGCTGCAGAGCCTGTTTATATGACCACCTCCCCACAGTGACCTAAGAAGATGACCACTCCCAATTACATGGTGTGAGCCACCTGTCCTTATTGTGTTTAAAACTTGTCTTGGTTGAAAAATTAAACATTCCAGGTTTAGAAGGAAGGGTATATTGCCTCTTTAGACTTTTTAATCCCCCTCCAAATAAATTCCAGTTTCTAAATTTAAAGATTTTTTTGATTTGTTTTTCCCAGAATAAGAGCAGTTAATAAGAGTAACAGAAGAAAGATTAAAATGTTTTAAGTTCCTTTTCTGGAAGTTTCATGTTTATGATTTCACATTAAAAATATCTAAATAAATGCTGTGTGGCTATTAGAAGAAGCATTTAGATTACATTGTAGGAGGTCAGTGTCACCTGAAACATGAACAGCTACAGTTGCATGATCTTGACTTTATTCCCCCATCTGAATCTTACTTTCCTAGTGCATAGAATAAAGAATTTGAATTAAAGAGGATGTTTTTAGTTTTTCAGCTATTTACAATCTGATGAAATTTCTGTGCATAATGCCTGCTTTTCCTCCTTCCTTCCAAAAGCACACAAGTGCCCACACCATGCCCTGTGTAACTTCAGGGACTTGCATCATATGGAGAGCTGCTGGTCTCACGGTTAAGAGCCCATCGTCAGCAGGCTCCAAGGCAAGAAGGGAATGTTAGAAGTGTCTCCGGAAGTAAATTAGCTCACATCATGTTGTCTTGGTTACTTTTCTCTTGTTCTTGAGACAAAATATCTGATGTCCAAAATTAGGGGAGGGAAGGTTTATTTGTCTTACAGTTTTTTGGAGATTTCAGTCCATAATCAGCTGGCTTGAAAGCAGGGTAGCATGGCACAGGGGCAACACTTCAAGGCAGCATTCAGAGCAAAAAGGAGAGAAACAAGTTTCTTCTCTTCCCTTATATTGCACATACACCACCTCCCTGCCCCAGTGGGGGGCAGGTGTAGCACTCACAAGACCTGAAGACCCTCCTCTTGCACCGGATGAAGATATGTACAAAGTAAGGATCCTGGATCTCTGCTGAAGCTCTTAGTCAAACTTCTAAACTTTTCAGGTTGACATAGTGCATCAACCATACCAATCTACTCCTTGTCAACTTGGCAATCAGACATAGTTCTTTAAACCAGCCTCTAGATACACAGAAATGCTTATTCTTAACCTTTTGCAACTTAAAGGTTATAACACAGTTTAACAATCCTTAAGAACCTGCATTAAGTCTGTCAACAGTATATTACATTAAAAACATAACCTTTTGTCTTTGGACCACTCCGCCCTCCCCCCCCCCACAAAGACTCATGCATATACCTTTAAGCAAAGGGCATTTAGTCAGTGTGCAAGAGTTGCCAAAGTCCTAACAGTTTCAGCATTGCTGAAAAGTTTAAGTCCCAAGTCTCCTCTGAGAGGTAAGGCAAACCTTAGCTGAAAGGCCCTGTACAAATGAAAACAAAGTTAAACACTTCCAATATTCAATGGCACAGGGTAAACATTCCCATTTCAAAATGTACAAACAGGGTGATACAAACAATTGGGACCAAAAAAGTCCAAAATCCAGCAGGGCAAACATTACGTCCTGGAGTTCCATTCTCAGCATCTGAAGCAATCTGGTTGTGAGCTCCAAAAAGCTTGAATGACACTACTCTGTGGCACTTTTGGTGGTTTAAACTCTCAGGGCTTCTCTCCTAGGCCCATTCTGCTCAATCTTTGTAGGTTTCTTTAGAGGATCCACATTCCTGGCTTTTGTAAATTTCTGAGTTCTCCATTGCACCTTTGCCTTCACACCCTGCCTGCTCAGGGGTACACTGCTGGGCTTCCCAGGCCTTCTGAAATTGGGATGGAGGCTGCCTTAACCTCAGAACTCCTGCATTTTCCCTGCATCTAATACCAGCACCACATGGATGCGGCCAAGGTCTGCTGCCAACTAGAGCAGTAGCCAGGCTTTCCTCTCTTGGCTGAAGGGGTTGAGTGCCTGGATCACTAAGCACTCTGAACCTGACTGTGGGGAAAAGATTCTGCATGCTGCCACCATTTTGGAGCCTGGTGCAGCTGCCACCTTTTGGAACTTCCTGTGGTCTCTGTTGTCATTTGGAAACATGGTGCTCTGCAGCTTTCTCCTCCAAGCAAAGTCTTTCACTTTTGCATTTTTGAAGCTGGGAAGGGTGAAGAGATGACCCCAGGCTATCTTTTTTATTCTCCTATTCCTTCTCAGCAATGAAGATCTCAGCTCTGTCTTTATAGTCCACAGCTTTACTAGAACTTCCTTTCTGGCCAAACTCCCAACATTTTGCTCTTGATTCACAACAAAAACCTGCCCAACAATAGCTATGCTAACATCTCAACACTTGACTGCCTTGAAATTTCTTCTGCCAGATTAACTAGTGCACTACCCTTAATTTTAGTCTCAGGCAAAGTCTCTGAACATGAGCAAAATAAAGACAAACTTTCTGCCAAGCCATAACACAAATCATGTGGAGTCCACCAACCAATGCAGTCCTTTCCAGCAGAAACCTCCTGAACCTGGTCTCTACTGGCAGAATTTCTATCAGCCTTCTGGTATTCAGAGCTCTGACCAGAATCTCCCATGCACAACAGCCTAAGGTGTTCCAGCTCTGTACGTTCAGGTGATATCTTCAAACTCTTCCCACAAGCCATTTCAAAAGGCTCTTGAAACACATGGTCAGGAATAATCACAGCAATAGCCCCACTTCTCTGGTGCGAAATTCTGTCTTGGTTTACAAAATGCCTGACATCCAAAATTAGGGAAGGGAAGGTGACAGTTTTTTGGCTTAGCTTATAGTTTTTTTGGAGGTCTCAGTCTGTAATCAGTTAGTTCCACGGCAGAGTGGCATGACACTGGGGCAACACTTCAAGGAAGCCAGAGCAAAAAGGAGAGAAACAAGCCTCTTCTCCTCCCTTATAGTGTACATAGCCCACCCCCTTAACCGCTGGCTGGTGTGGCACTCACAAAATTGCTGTGCCTGCCGTTGCACAGGATGATATGTACAAAGTAAGAATCCTGGATCCCTACTGAGATTGCCAGTTAAATTTCTAAACTTCCAGGTTGATACAGTATATCAACCATAACACATGTTGATCAGGAAACACAGAGAAGGAAGGAACTGGAGACCAAGAGATACCCGTTCAGGTCCTGCCCCTATGACCTTGTCTCTTTTAATTGGGAGTCACTTCATTACATGGGATGATCTATAAGGACCATTTCAACCCCAGACTTCTATGGTATTGGGTAAGGAAGGACTTCATTAATTCATCTTAGGATTTTCCTACGAGAGAAGAGATTGTACCTTTTGCTAACTGCCAGACTCAGGGTAAATGAATTATTTGATAAGCGTGCAGGTGATATTTAAATAGAAATTAGGGGAAACAAATATTTGTATCTTACTTTCATCTTACTCTATCATTATTTTGTGTTTGCATATCTTTTAAACCAGGCAGTAAATGATATCAGTGATTGACTGCTTATGCCAGACGAACAATATTTGTTGTATGATATAAATAAAATGAAAAGTAATAAGAACATGCTGGTTCAAATGGATAGGTGCTCCCATGTATTGCTGTCACTGATTACAGCATCTATAATTAGTATGTTTATGCAAATGTGTAAGTGCTCTAAGCTTTACTGTAAGAGGCCATATTGATTCAATATTTCTATTTGCTTTGGGAAGAAAAACTGTTTTCTTTGGAAAGAAAATTAACTAATGGACTAGAGAAAAATCAACAGACCAGCTACAGATGGACTCATGTTTATTGAATAAAATAGGGCCTCATTAACTGGAAGAGAACAGTAGCTTTGACTTATATTGTACTATATTTTGATAAAACCAGTAGCTTCATAGCTCCCTTTTGCTTTTCTGACCCAGTCTAGTGTTCTTATCTTCATATTCAGGCTATTTCAATTACTTTTTCTTCCATAGAACAGACATCCAACGCTCTTTATTTGAAGGTGGGAACATTATGTTTTCAGTCTGGTCAGCTGGCTCTAAGGCAGGAAGGGAATGACAGAAGGGTTTTGGGGAGGAAAGCAGCTCATGTCATGTTGACAAGGTCACATGGAGCCAGGAAGAATTGGAGAGGGAGAGAGACCGTTTCAGGTCACGTGCCCAGTGACACCTGTCTTCTGAACAGGATGCACCTCCTCACAGCACATTCAACACTGCCTCTACGGGCAAGAAAGCTTGGCAGTCCTTCTTGGTCTAAACCATAACACAAGCCATGCTCTAGTCCCAACCTCTGTGCTCTAACATGGGTTTCTGTAGGTCTCTGGTTTCATAAGTTCCTTGAAGTGTCTGTTATTCTTGGGGTATATTCTGGTCATTAGAGGGTCAGGGATGGGACAGTGGAGCAGAGGATGAGAGTTTCATAACAAAGACCCTGGGCCATGCAGACACTGCCATCTGTCAGGAGCGTTTCTTGAAGAATATTGGCTATTTCCAATTCCAGTTCACTCCTGTGACAGCAGGTTTCCCTTTACTTTTGTTAGAATAAGATGGTTAGATTCACAGGGTAAGATCTGAGTATCATCAGAGCCCTAAACTAAGTTATTGTTTCTGTTTTTTGGTCTGAAAGTAACTCTAACATCAACATGTTCTTTGATGTCAGCCCAGCATGGTACTGGGCCAGCTATTTTCTGAAGTTGCCTTCAATTTTTTATTACTGTATACAGCTAAAAATGGCCTTCATGAGTTTTGGTATCTGTTTGATGTATGTGTTCATTCATATACTTTTTCAACAACCATATTTTAGAGGGTCAAAAAATGAATCCACTGCTTTTCGTGAAAGGAAAGAAACAGTATTTGTAATTTCTTTTTGGTTTGTGGGATTTTGATTACCTAACACTGATTACATGCAATTTGTGTTTTAGTTGTAAATTACATATTTTATGGTTTGCATATATGTAATTTTTTGACATTAAAAATGGAGATGGAAAATATCTTGAGAATGTTAGGACATTTTTTTAAAAAAGAAAAATTTATTCTTTTATAAGCTAAATAATAACATTAGCATTTTGACATAAAATTTTCAACTTGAAATAAAGCATCTTAAACATGAATAAGCTGAAAGAGTCTTAAGCAGCAGATAGAGCTTTTAGAAAGCTGTCCATGCATATATTTAATCACAATTTACACAGAAATTTCTTTGTGTTTCCTAAATGTAAGACCTTAAATAATTTCATCTATTCTGACTATTTACAATTGCTTCTTTGCTGGGATTTTTTCAATTTAAAACTTTTTACTAAATCAAAATTTGTGCACTTGTCTTTGGAAAATTTTCTAGCTGCACAGCAGAATAAACATAACAATTGATCCTTAGTTACAATTGATTCCACCATCAATTTTACTTTCCTGGTACAGCAGGCACATTGATTTGTGGCTACCAGTTTGCTACTTCCTGATGACATTCTTTATTCTTCTTTTGGAAGAAGAATAAAGTAACAAGACCAAGTTGAAAAATATATGTACTAAATAAGTATGTACAAATATATGGCTTCTAACTTCTTCCTTATGACACCATACCATAATTCTCAAACTCTGTTTCCCTTCTTAATCAATTCACTTCCATTTTGTGTTTACCAGAGCAGTATCTTTCTGCCTTTTGTCTGTGTTTCTTGGTATTGCATATTTTCATTCAAAAGAGTACTTCTCTTAATTTTATTTCATAAGTAAAATGTGTTAATGAATTTTATAAAATTAGGAAATTCTTCTCTTAGTGCTGAGAAGTTAATGTAGTAGGGAAGAGATTTAGAATATACTTTTAGTTATTAACTTTAGAACAATTTTCATGATATTATTTAAGGTTCAAGTAAGATAAAGTAGTTGTAAGCAGGCAGAAATTAATACTGAAGGAATCGAAATTGTTCTCCAAGATGACTGTTTGAGTCTGATCCTACTACTCTAATGGAATTCCTTAGACTGGGTAATTAGCAAAGAGCAGAAGCTTATTACTTACAGTTAGGGTCACCAGGATGCTCAGGGTCAAGGCATCAGAAGATTCACTACCTTGCAAGGATCACTTTTTGCATCCAAGGTTACCCCTTGTTGCTGGGTCCTCATATACCTGAAGATGGAAGACAAAAAGGACAAGCTGCTCTCATACATCTCTTGTATTTCCCATTCACTAAGGCTCTGCCCTAATTACCCCATAAGGCTGTACCTCTAAATCTTACCACACTGATGATTGAACTTTAGTGTCTGAATTTTGGTGCAACATAGGCAGACCATAGCTGTGGCATGGAACTCATAGGAGTCTGAAATTTTAATTATACTACCGAGGCAATATCCTTTAACAAGAATTTATTTTCTGAACTTACACTCTGTGTGTGTGTGTGTGTGTGTGTGTGTGTGTGTGTGTGTGTGTGACAATATGGATACAGTTGCAGAAGTGAGGTGAACGTGGTTTTGAGTTTCGGTTTTTGCACTCTATTTTCAAACTGAGTCCCTGGTCCAGAGGATCTAAAATACTTCTACAATGCCAGTGGATACAGATGTGAGGCAGGGGGCATAGAAGCAGACATGAAAGGTACATTCAAATGAACAAATAAGCAGATGGGTTTGTGTGTGGCGGGGGTGGATGCTGAGTGTGCTGGGACTTATAGATAATCAAGGATCACTGTCTGTCTGAGAATATCTAGGGTAGTCAAGCCCTAAGCCATAGGTGGAAGTTATATTACACACTTTTTAAAATTTATATGTTTTTGGATTTATATTCAGACTGGGTCTAGAAGATCAGAAATCATTTTTGACTAACAGTCAAATTCAGGCTATATATATATTTGGTGTGGGCATGTTTTGAGAGGTTTTGAAATGCTCCATTTTACACCCTTGGCTAAGGGTGTGTTGTGTTATCTCAACAGTCTCAGAGTGTGATCGATTCATATTTGAATGGAAAAATTGTCTGACTACTCCAGCTTTGCCTTTGAACTTTCAAATGCAGTGTATTTCATGTCAAGTCTGATAGAAAGGCTGGTGTTATCTTCCTACTTCTGTCAATGTATAAAAAATAGAATCAATCAAATACCAAACATAACTTTCAAGTAAATTTTCTTAACATGAAATAGGCTTTAAAAATTCTTCACAACAAAGACTACAATGATATCCAGTGTGAACTTTGTTTTTCTTGGAATATAAAATTCAGAGAAAAATAGAACTCAGTTATCTGACAAGTGTTGGTATGAATACTAAAATGGTCACATTTTCAACCTTGACCTTGTGACATGATAGATTTTTGTATGGAAAGATTTCCATGGTGATGATTTAAAATAAATTATATAATATACATTTTATTTGTTCTTAAAGTAGGAACTCAATACATAAAAGGGTCAAATGGGAGCCAGGCACAAACCTTCACCAGTTTTCCAACTTACATCATGAGAAGTGACTAAAAACCACGTTCCTGAGTGTGGTAACAGCAGTGCAGGGTCACTGGCAAACGGTCACACATTTTACTGAAGGGACACTTTCTTTTATAAAAAGTCTGGTTTTCAATGCTTTTATATGAAATTTATCACAAGCACAGTTGGAATCATTAAAATGATCAGACCCAATTTTATCTTTTTGCAATTCGCTGTCCTTACGTATTGGGCTTCTTTATAACATGACTACCCAACCCATTTTTACAAGTCAATCATTGAAAGTATTTTATACATAATTTATTATTCCTTAAGAGTATCTCAGCTTTACAGCATGATTGATTTCCTCACTGGAACAGATTGTGAAGGCTTTTCTAATGTTGACGTTAACTTCAAGTATATTGCTGGTCATTCATATAAATTGCCACTTTGGGTAAAACAGTAACCTATAAAACAAAAATCTGTGTATTTTTACAGTTTGTCTACCAGCTTCTCTGATTCCACACTCTTCTTCTCATGTCTCTTTTTCTATTTTGGTTAAAGAGGTTCCCTTTGTTATTTTCCATGTGTGACATGAAAGAGAAGCTGTTAAAATGATTCATTGCTGTATTTTAATATGACGGCGTGCAAACAGCATTTTCCAGATTGATTTGTTCAGGAAATGTGTTCTCAACTCCATAATATGATCTGCTTAATTGGAAATGGAGGTTTCTAAAAAAAAAGAAAAGAAATGGAGGTTTCTGTGTATTTGTGAACTTTGACAGCCGTATATTTGTAACTACAGTGATAGGCTTTGGTTTGCAGTACTTGAGTTTGACTTTAATTATCTGAGGCAACACATTGTTCCAAAATAACAGCAGGCTTTGAGTTTAATAAACATTTTAGACTCCTCCCAGCTTTCTTCCTGCCCTTTGGAGACTTAACCTAAGAGTCCACATGTTCTTCTACGGTTGGTTCCTTGTTATCCAAGTGCATCCAAAATGCTTCTTGATATAACTTAAAACATATAACATGAAAAGCTCTATAAAATATTTGAGGCAAATTCTGGCTAAAACATAAATTACCTTTATGATCCTAGATAAATCATGTAACTTCTTTGTGGCTCAAATCTGCCACCATTCCTGGACTCAGTTAATCAAACTCATTGGCTATTTCCTGTGATATGCTACTATTTTCAATTTTGGTGGAAACTTGAAGGAATAAAATTAGAATTTGATAGGAGATATGAGGCACAAGAATTCTTATTAGGCAAAGAACACACATACATGTATAAAGCAAAGCAGAAAATATTAAGTACTAAGACATCATACCACATTGATAAATGTAACCCATGTTTACAGAAGGATCTTGAAAGTGCCTTCCTTAATACATACCCATATTAAACAAATGGATAAAGCAAATGATATAAATTAATGGAGTGTTATTTTGCCATGAATAGGAATACATTATTTGCAGTAAAGTGGATGAATCTTGATATTATAATTTTTTGATATTATCATTTCAAGTGAAATAGACACACAAGCTTAAATATTATATAACTTCTCTTATATGAGAAACCTGAAATATAAATGATTTGAAAAAACAAAAGGAAAGACAATAGGAAACAGGTAGAGAACCTTTTGAAAACAGGAAATAGATCTAGGGATGGAGAACCAAGGGAGGGAGGGGAAGAGAATAAAAACAATTAAAATATGTTAGATCCATGTGCCTACTCCCCTAAGATGAATGAAGGTATCATGTACTGCAAACATGTACTAGCATAGTAAAAAATAAGAAAATATTAAGTACAAGACAGCAGCCAGTGTAAAATGCAGTGAGACTTCTGAGGATGGAGAATTTATCTGACTTGAGGTGTTTAAGAAAAATTTGGAATGGTCGTGGAATAGAGTTTGTGTTTAGGAAGATGTGAAGAAAAGAAAAACTGGAGTTAGATAAAAAAGAACAGCTTTAATGTAAGGCTTGTTGCCAGGATTCTTTGGGCTTAGAAGGAAACAAGTAGTTCAGTATTAGTGAATTCTGAAGTGAATTGGGGGTAATCATGGAAACAACATTTGAAATTTAGACTGGAGACAGAGTTTAGTGTTTATTTTGGAGATGTTCTTGGAGAAGTCACTATGGGTTTGGATTTGATGAGACATAGGTTTTAAGTGCTGATTTTCTGGGATTTTTTTTTGTTTGTTTGTTACTATAAAGGTTAGGGACAATATTCCTGAAGGGTTTTGTCCTTTCACTTATAGATAAAATGTCCTCATTTTTCACCTCATCCTGTGACTTGATTGCAAGATACCACAGCTTCCTGTTTGGCTTCCCTAGATTGCAATTCAACATTTAAATGCCTTTTTGAAACCACAGTTCTCAGGATTAATTGATATCCTGCCTAAAAGATCTACTCAGAGTTAACCTCAGCAGTTCTTGCTTGATTGAGAGTCTAGACCAGCATCACTGGCTGTTGTCTGAGGAATTTTATAAAATGTGCAAAGCCAGGTTCATTCTCAGGATATTCTGATTTACTAGGGCTGGATTTGGGTCTAGATGGTGATGTTTTTAAAAAGCTGCACAGAAACACAAGATAATTCTATGCATTGCTGGTAAGACTATAAATCAGTATATTTGCTTTGAAAGACTTAAAAAACTAAACATACTCTTACCATAGGATCTTATAATCATGTACCTTTTGTATTTGCCGAAATGAACTCAGAATTAATGTTCACCCAAAAACTTGCACACGTGTTTTTGAAGCAGTTTAATTCATCATCACCTAAACTTGGAAGCTAAGATATCCTTTAATAGGTATGAATTAGAAAATCTCGATAATGGACAATTATTCAGTATTAAAAAGAAATGATCTATAACGGTAGGAAGAGCTGTGGAGAAATCTAAAAGTACATATTAGTAAAAACCAATCTGAAAAGTCTGCATACTGTATGGGTCAAACCAGTAGGCATTCTGAAAAAGGAAAAGTTATGGAAAGAGTAAGAAGATTAGTGATTGTCAGGGATTATGGAGGAGAGAGGAATGAGTGGGCAGAGCACAGGATTTTAGGACACTGGAACTGCTCTGTACAGTATTGCAATGTAGGTACATGTCACAATACATCTGTCAAAACTCATAGAACGCACAACACCAGAAATGAATCCTAATGTAATCCACGGGCATTGGGGGAGGGTGACCTGTCAGTGTAAACATTCAGTAGTTGTGACGTAGGCCTGATAGTGTGGGTGGTTAGACTGTTGATAATGGGCAGATTGAGAGTGTGTTCGGAGAGACTAGGCAGCGTTTATGAGAACTCCTAACATCTTTACTCAATTTGCTGTGAACCTAAAAGTACTTTAAAAATGAATTTTGTTAATTAGTTTCTAAAATGTTCTCATATAATTTTAATATCTAGTTGGACCTAGAACTTTGTGCTCAGTTAATGAAGGTGAGATAGCACGTATTTATGACAGCCATATAATACCAAATTGGAGAGCAGTTAAAACCAGTTAGGGCTCCTTGTTAGATCTTTTCTAAATTTGTGCACTGCATTTTCTAGGATGTAAATCTGTGACTTTCATTTGCTTTTGTTATATTTCATCTTGGCCATTTCTGGCAGCCATTCTTACTGCCTACATTTTCACTCTTACATGCTTCATTTGGATAACCTTAAGGATTCATTAATTCTAGATAGGCATTCCAGAATGATAAATTTAACAAATGCTGTATATTCAAGCCTGCCCTTTTGGTCTATTCTTCGCTAGTGAATGCTATTAATTGCTTGAACTCTTTCATATTTGATACACCTGTTAGTTTGCCTAATGCTTGGAATAGGCTTCCTTTCTCAGTGATGGTAGCACATCCTATAGAGCTGCAGGCTAGCAGGGAAAAGGTCTTGGAATGGAAACTAAGGGAAGAGGCCTCCCTTCCTAGTTATAAATAAAGGATCTTCTAGCTCTTGATAAAAATATTGTAAAATGATATTGTTGAAGCTTAACTTGATTCTGGGTGCCAGTGAGAAAAACCCTAATTTGTATATTTTAAGTAATGAAATTTGAAAGTACTTAATTTAGTTTTTTAATGTCATCAGTGTCATCCTAGTGAGTTCAAGAACAGCTACAAAGAGAGTTTAAGACCAGCTTGAACTGCATAGGGAGATCCTGCCCACCCCCTCAAAAAAGATCCTGCCTTCCTATTTTCTCATGTTCCCACTCTGCCATCTTGAGCATTTCCTCTCAGGCATGACCTTCCTTCATAGTCCCAAAATGGCGGCTGCAGTTGCAGAGGAACAGGAAGGCATCTTGGAGCAGAACAGCAGGGCTTTTGTCATCTCTTCAGAATCCTATGATTGGATTTCTTCTGTCTTACTCTCCTGAATTATATCCAGCCTTTAAAGCAATCACTGGCAAGTAAAGGAGAAATGGGAATTAACCTTCAGGGCTTAAAATATATATTCAGGATATGAAGACCAGCCACTTAACCTGAGGGAATGACTGATGGAGCTGATAAAATTTGGAGATTAGGAAGCAAAATATGAAGAAATTAGAGATTCTGTAAACAGTGAGGAAGGTGATTATGAGAAATAATTTGTACAAACTACCAAGTTTCATTATTTTCCTAAACCTCAGAAACATTTTCCTTCTTCAGAATACACATCATTATACTGTTGCAAACGATTTCAAAATAGTTCAAATGCTTTAAGTACAGGCTTGCTGCTGAAGATCAAGTGAGCATATTTATATTTTATTTGTGTCTTAAAGAGTTAATTGAAGCAATTAGCAGTTAAGGTCTCACAGAATCTCTTGAGAGTCTGTGTTGAAAGGCTTAAGAGTCTGCATTGGAAGCTGAGGACGAGCATCTAAGGCAATGGTGAAGGCTGGAGCTCTTCCAAAGGAGCATAAAGAGACTCCCTTCGTGGTTTCCTTTTTATTCCCCTCAAACTGCAAGCCTCAGGCCACCCACATCCAAGATCAGTCTTCTTGTTTCAGTTTCTGGCCTGTCTTACAATTATCCAGAGACGGACACCCAGAGCTTTAAGGATCTGCTTGGTGGTTTTTACTCAAGTCCAGCTGACATACTACAGTCAATAATCACAAAAGCATACTCTAAAATATAATTTATTTATGGTTTAAGGTTAATCCTGTAATATTTGGTCCTTCACAGGAATACTGCATCTTCACACAGACCTTTACCTCTCAAAAGCGACAACACTGGTTTTTTTCGGTCAGTTTCCCAAAAACTCTTTAAAAGGAGTTAAAATTAAAGCTTTGCAAGTGAAATTGATGGAAGACCGGTACTGCTGCAAATGGGAAGGCGGCCAAACATGAAAAGAGGGAGGAGAGGAGGAGAAGGGGACATTCAAAGAATGAAAATGTGCTGTGTGCTCACGCCAACCCCCAAGATGCACATACCAGCAAATATTTTTTAAAAATATAGGACTAGTGGAGATCAGTGACAGGAGAAAATATCTGGGAGATGGTACAGTTTTTAATGGACTAGATAAGCAAAAGTTAAATATTTTTTGTAAAGCTCATACAAAGTCAATGTATTACTGTTTCTAATCCAACTTAATGAAATAAAGAACCACAAAACTGAGAGAAGTTCAGGTAATGTGAATGGTTCAATAACCTCAGGAAAGAAAAGCTGAGATGAGTGAAAGTTGGTAGCCACTAATTTTAATGCTAATGTGCAGAAAAATCTAACATATAGGAAGATAGATCAAATAGACATATGCATCACTAACAGAAGACAATGGAATTAGTAATCCAAACAAGAGCTCCAATTTACTGTGACATAAGTTTAACATAAGTTTGTATGGAGAACTTACTTGCATTGTTTCATTTAATTCTTGCAATCCTTTGAGGCAGGTGCAACAGAAAACAGGTATAATCATGAATTATGTAATAATAATTGTAATGTGTCATATTAATAATGCAAGATATTGTGGTTCAAATTTTTCTGCATACATGTCAGCATATTGCTTAGTAGACTGGTTGTCTTTAATTCTAAGGTGATTGTACAAAGGCCCATACATCAGAGTTTACTTGTTTGAGGATTCTTATGGCTTTTGTCTAGATGTCACTCCAAAGCATGCAGCAGTCATAGTAGCTGGGGCTTTTTCAGAGATGGCTGAATCTGGAGTGTGTGATTGATTCATGAGGCAACACAGGGATTTTGGGTGTTAGGATTAAGGGTGAGTGATATATATATATATATATATATATATATATATATATATATATATATCTTACTAAATCAACTCACTGGTTTAGTGCTAGCCTGAATACAATATAAGAGACTTGCTTGTTTTACTTCCTTCTGGCTGCCATGAACTATTTCTCTTCTGTAATGTCCGTCTGCCATGCCAACTTGCCTTGGAGCCAGCTGATTATGGACTGAAATTTCAACAAACTGAGCTAAATAAAGCTTTCCCTCCTTTAACTTTGAATGTCAGGTCTTTTATCTGAGGAACAAGAAAAGTAACTCACACAAGGATCACTAAGTAATTTCATCTGATACCTAGTCTCAGAACCTCAAAAATTTACCAAAGTAAAAAAAAAAAAAAATACAAAATGAAATTCATAAGGCCAAATCTTTCCTTTATGAATATGTGTGTGTGTATGTGTGTGTTTTATTAAAGAGTCTGAGACTCTGTTCTCTACTCTGATGCATAGCTCTGACATTTAAAATATTTTGGGTTTTAGAAAAGGATACATTTCGTTCAGTAACATAAACCTGCATTTCAAATGCTACTCTAAAATCTGGCATAACTATGACAACATACAGCAAGTGATGGCAGATACTGGTGTGGGCAGGGAGAAGAAGGAAGGGAAGAGAAGCAGCTACTCACCACCAAATGTCGTTGGCTGTTTCTCATCAGACACATTGGTTTTAAGCAGTTATTTTTGTTGCTTGACACATTCAGGGTCGCCACTGCTTCAGCCCAAATAAAGCAGCTCATTAGGAAAAGCTGTCTTAGAGAACAGAGTGACTCATTTACTTGAGAAATTGAATGCAAAAGAGCCCCATAGCTAATATTTTGGAGTTGTTTTTTATTAAGGAAGAGATGCAGGGGAATTATTAAAGGCATAAAGGGAAATTTTGAATGGAACATTTGCACTCCTCTTCGTTCTAGACGTGCTGGTCTGCTGGTTTGGAAACCAGCAGCTATCACATATGCCATGAAATAGAACCTTACTTGGAATTGTAGCATCGTTACTATCCTGGTTTTTCAGTTGCTAAAGTGGAAATCAGTCTCCAAGATAATTTCCTTCTAGGGTTTTCTTAGGAATCAATAAAACCTGGCTTTAATGGTTGTGAAAAGGAAAGAAAATGAAAGAAAGTAGGTAGATATTGGTACTTAGAATGTCAGGAATGTGGTAGCAAGTTATTGTCAGAGTTTTTCAATAAAATTACACATAATAAGCATCCTAGCTTTTTTGTAGTCATTTGCACAAACCAAAAATGATGATTGTATATTTCTTAAGTATTTTCATTGTCATAAACATGTTGAGATGAGTTCACCTGTTTTTTTATCCAAAGGGAGTGATTTATTTTAAAATGTTTTATTTCCCTTTTGAGAAACACATTCTTCCAGCATAAGGTTTGAATAGTCAAAATTCAACCTTAAAACACATTTTTAAGAAATTAGAGTTTTTTAAAAATGATATCTCTGAAAGATGTAGTCCCCGAGTATGTGTAACTCATCAAAAGCACATTGGAGAGACAAGAGAATCAATACGCAAATTTGTTTTGAGAAATTCTCCAGGCTGACCTGATCTTCGCCATAAAGCAGGACTGCCAATGACAAGATGATAATTAGCATGTTGACGACAAATCAATTTTTGCTTGATTGTGAACTTTGTGCTAGAGCATCTGTTATAGAGTGATCTTAAGCTGTCTTTATGTGCTTAATATTTTATGATAATGAGAATAACAAAAAAATGGTTACTTGGTTACTATCCCACTCATGTACACTTAGGAATTTAACCTTGGTAAAAGAATTCGAAATAAAATTTATTAAAGCAAAATATAACTTATCAGTGTAAGGATAAATATGATTATGTTAAATGTGTTCTATGACACTGTTGCCTCAACTATTTTTTAAACATTACATCTCAGTGAAGTGTTTATTCTGACTAAAAGTCCTGGTCCTGAGTTAGGCATTTCTGAATATGCCAAGATAAAGGTTTTATTGCATGTCCAGAAGCTTAAAATTATCTTTTGCGGAAAGTTACTTTCACCTAAACAGAGTGTGCCAGAAACTATTTACAAATTTTGAATGGGATCTCTAGATACCAGCTCAGTGTCTGGATGAGATGAGATACCGGGAAGACCTTCCAGGGCCTCTAAATTCTAGTAATTCTCTGTTAATGTGTGCTGTTCTTTCCCTTGTTCTTACAAGGGAAAAAAAAGGAAATTTTGCTTTTCTTGAAAGTTCTGTAAGAATGTGTGTAGAAAATGTAGCTGATTAAGGAGAAACATCTGACCCCATTTTGTTCGAGAAATTACGAAAGGTGGTGTTCTAGCTGTCAGGCTGTCGTTAATTGGTAAATATAAAATAGGACGTTACCTGACGATTCCAGAGTATCTGTAAGACTTCTACACCATTCTTCCTGACAGCTGCATCCTGTGACTCTTCCAAGGACAAGAGAAGGGCTCATTAACTTCTGAATTTCCCCAGCTAGTTGCTTAAAATCAAATGGTAAAGCTGAGAAAGGATGAAACCTCCTTCTCTGTGGTAACCAGCAGGTGTTCGCTTCCAATGCATGAAAGGCAGGTAGTTCCAAGGCTTATGAGTTGAGGCCTTATGGGTCTGGGCTGCTGTTCAGGCTGTTATTCTTGAGTCTTCAAAAGTTGTAGCTGAACAAAGGAAGTCGTTGGCAGGTGGATCGTGAGATTTAACACAGAACTTTAGGAACAGGTCTCTAGGACTGAATGCCTCCCGCTGGGATGGGATACCTATAATTTCCCAGGCCTGCATTCCTCTTTCTGGGAGGTAGCCTTGGCCTCCTGAATCTCTGTTCTCTGCACACAATGACTATTTCTTTTTTAGTTGATTATGATGTGATTCACTGGTCTTTAACTCCCATGAATGGCTTTCATTCTAGAGCACTTGAAAATTTCTATTTCCTCAAGCAGGACTTACAGGAAACATTAATTTAGATGATTCTAGGCTTGTGGTGTTTGTGTGTTGGACTTGCAAATATGCAAGGCACACCCTCTGAGAGGATTAAAATAGAATTCCACATCCTGAAAATGTAAAGTTGTTGAAAATTGAAGTTACTGGGGGAGTAAATTAAATGCAGAGGATAAGACATGCTTTGGGGAAACTAAGATACATAACTTCCAAAACTTATGGGAAAGTGCTAAGGTGGACATGTGGGGAACAGAAAGTATGCAGAGTAAATTAGCAGCTGGACCAGAAACAAGATAATGTAAATTGGTTTCTTTAGGACTTTATACCTACTCCTCCAGGTTCCAGGAAGAGTTTTATAGAAGCTTATTTCTTCTTTATATCTGAGTGATATTATTGAGTGCTGTTTAAAAATCTCACCCCATTGCATATAGAGTAGGTGATGATACCATATGCCTATCGAACCAGTGGTTAGTCAGCTCCAATGACTTTGAGGGAAGTCCCTTTCCCCTTAGCATCATCTCCTCCAGGCAGGACCCTTGGGTTTCACAGAGAATCTTACTGAATAGCACAGGACATGGGGTTAGAAGTATATTAAGGTCTTTAAGGAAATAAACTTATGAAGTATTTTAGTGCTGCTTCTTCTTAAAGATTTTCAGGGATGCATATTACTTGAATTTTATTATGAAAATCAGAAGAGAGAGAGACAGGCAGAGGCAGGCAGACAGACAGAAGGTGTGTGCAAAGATGATGTGTTACTCTCAGAAACTGTAACTTGTTTGCTGTATAAGACGGTTTTTGTGTTGCACAGTTCTCCACAGATTTATTGCAGAAACCAAGTAAAAGGCACTAATGTCTTCTCACTAATGCCCTCTCTCTGTACTTGTGATTAATTGTCATCAAACATCTTTTTTAGCTCTGATAATGCATTATGTTGGCCCTTTTTAAGGCAGGAAAATTGCAAGTTAGAGCCCAGCCTGGGCAACTTAGGAATTTAGTGAGATTTTGAATACAATAATAATAATAAAGGCATATAGCTTTGTGTGAAGGTCCTAGGTTTAATGCTCAGTACCACAAAAGAAAAAAAAAAAAAAAAAAAAAAAAAAAAAAAAAAAAAAAAACTTTGTTTGGCTTCTTAATTCATTTATATCTCACATTTAAGACTAATGAATAGAATTACTCTACAAATTCTTCTTTTATCACATATAGCCCTTTTTCTGCCATGTTTTATCTCAATATTTCTTGGCATCATGTTATTTTTATACCTGTATTCCAAATCTGTTATGTGGCCATAGAGTTCGTCTATCTTTCTACATACTTAGTTCTTTTACTTATTGTATTAAGTATTGACTCTTCCATTTTCCAAATTTTTTTTTACTAAGTTCTCTAATCTGTTTGCACTAAGTTCCTGAGTTTCTAGGTTCTGACATATTTCACATGAAGTTATACAGAAGACACTTCTGTTACTTATGCCCTTTTCTCTGCAGAACCTTCTGAAGTTTCTCAGTGTCTACAAAAGTAAAGTTTAAATTGCCTAAGTTGACACCCGAATTTTGATTCAGCATTCACTTCCGGTCTAGTCAGCTCCAGCCCTCTCCCAGGGAGACCCCGTTTCTCTCAATTCATGCTACTCAGGTAGGCAGGCATTTTCCCCTGGCTTCCAGATCTTGGGCTTGCTGGGCTTTGGGCTTTGCATGTGCACCACCTTCTTGTTGAACTCCCACTGCCTTCCTCTGGGTCTTGGTCCTCTTCCCGTGCTGTGAGCCTCTCCTGCACCCCCAGATCTGCATCTGCCCATTTGGTGAAAACCATGAGGTGGTGCAGGGCAGACTTTTCATCTGTTCCCACCAGTTTCCTCCCAAATTGCATCTTCTTTGTAAGACTCTTATCCTGCTCTGTCAAGATCGCTTTTAAAAATGAGTTTCATTTATCCTCAATGGTGCAATTATGAGTGACTTATTTTCCTTTTTTATTTTCAAATATTCTTCATTTTAAAAAATTTCAGTGAGTTTTTCCTAACAGTGAAAACATCGCTTTTGTGTCTGGTACCAGTCTAATTACTTTAACAGTGCTCTAAAGCCATTCTCTCACTAAACTCTGACAACTGTGTGGGACATAACCATGTTGGTTTTACAAATCGGGTAATTAATTTGAACTACTGTGTGTCTGACCTTAAAACTTAACCTTTATACTACTTTTTCAGGTATCAGAACAACAACAACAAAAGTTTGCTTTTTAGTACTTTTTAAAACAATCATCATCCTTCTTAGTTTAATATCAATTACAAGCTCATGCATTGTGTGCATTCTTTTATCCAAGTTTTGTGATAGGCTGTACTTTGGCCATCCATGCGATATGTACCCCATCCTGTGTGCATTTCCCATGTGACCAACTTGTGTCCCATTGAAAATGTGGCTGGCATTTCCTTCATTTGGATCTGAGCAGGAGCTTGTAACTGCTCTACCTAACAAACTGTGAGGGAATGAGACTCTGTGGCTTTGAAAGCTAGGCCAGAAGAATGTGGATGTGTGAGATTCTTCCTGTCCCCTGTCAGAATGCAGTGAGATACATAAACTCTAATAGGAAGCGGGGGAGGACTCAGTCTAGGAACTAGAGTACAGTAGGTAGGATTTTAAGAAAGCACCAAATGTATAATTTCATGAAAAAAGAATTCTTTGAGTACACAAAGGAAAATAATAAAAATAAAAGCACAAGTAATTCAAAGCTATTGCTAAAAAAAAGAGTAAGGGTTCCTTAATAAAGTACTGTTGATAGCATGTTTATTTAGGTAGCACAGATACACAGTTTGGTTGTAACATCACGGCAGATTGTGAGAATTAGGAGTGGGCATAAGCACTGAATTTAGAGGAAGATACATACCTCCTGACACTTGCCAGTTTTTAAAATAACAAACTAAGAATTAAAGATAAACCAAGATAAACAAAAAAAGTGGAGTCTTTCCTTGTGAGATGTCTTTGTGCATGATCTCTATTTTTATTGTGACTAAAATCATAATCAGTAAAAATAAAATCTGGTACTCCGTCAGTTGTGGTAAATGCACACTTGAGAAGAATATGTTTACAATCATATGTGTTAGGTGTAAGGTTCCACATGGACCTACTGCTTTTGTTCAAACATTCAATGTTATTCATTAATTGTTTGTTTTCTTATTATATGAAGAACTGGAGAAATATTTTAAACATGTGTGATAAAATTTCCCATTGTGATGATGTGATAGAAAATATCTAATTTGCTCATGTATTACAACTCTCACGTAGCTAAGTGGATGCAAATTCACAGTTGTCTGCGGTGTAAACAGGATGCAAGAATTAGATCTTTTGTCATCCTGTGGATTTCTCTTAACCCCACTGCTATTTTTAGTCTTAAAATGCATTTTGTCTAATATTAAGTAATAATATGGCCTCATTTACTACTTTTATCTGTTTACTCCTTTGACCATTCTGTTAATAGCACACATTTGCAAGTTTGAGTCTTTGGAAGACTTTAGTGCTAAATTTATTTCATTATTTCTTGAAATTGCAAACTATTTTTTAAAGGACCTGATAATTCTCTTCTATGTATTGGCTTTTCTAAATCATTAGGAATTCTTTCTTGTGTTATTTTGTGCTTCTCATTTGTCATTTTTCTCTTGTGTTTTTATATATTTTAATATTCTCTCTCTCTCTGTATGTCTCTCTGTCTCTGTCTCTGTCTCTCTCTCTCTGTGGCTTTCTTTCTCTCTCTCATCTTTTTTCTTTGTGGAAAACCGTCCAATTCTGTATCCGGAAAATTTAGTAGAGAGAGGAACACCCTTGAAATTTCCTTTTCCATTGGAGTCAGTTTGGGGATGTTGAAGTGTTTAGGGAATACATCCATTGTGCTATTGAATTAATTGGCATTAAGTCGTTCCTTTTCTGTCTTGTCATCTGTATGGTATAGCAATATCTGATTTTAAATACACATTTGGTGATGTTTCCTCTTTTCTACTAATTTTTTGCAGAATGTTTATCAATTTTATTAAAATTTTGAAAGAATCAATTTTTGCTTTTAGAGTCTTTTCCCATTGTGTGTGTATACTTACTTTTATGATTTCTGTTCTGGCTTTTAATATTAATTGCCTGCTCCTTAATTTGAATTTAATTTGCTCTTCTTTTAGTAGCGTTAGTAATTTAGTTCTTATTTTCTGATACTACAGCTATAAATCTGCCTGCAATCACTGGTTAAATATTGCCTCATAAATATTAATCTATGGCATTCTTATCATTAAGTATGAAACATTCTAATTTTCTTTTGATTTCTCCTTTGTCTCATGGTGTATATAGGTGTGAATTATTTAATTTCCAATTGTTTTTAGCTTTATGTATATATTTGCTATGTGTTTATAATTTAACTCCAATTTGAGAAGAGAACATACTCTGAAATTTTATCTTTGAAATACATTAAGGTTTATTTTATATCTTGCACATATTCTGTCATGGTGAGTATTCTAGGTGTTCTTGAAAAATTGTGTGCCTATTATTCTGTAATTGTCAATTGCATTAGAATGGCTGGGTATTGTCGTTTAGGTTATCTTTTTATTTATTGATTTTCTTGTCTTCTGTATTATCAGCTATTGGGATGGTGTTACTGAAAATCTCCCATAGTGAGTATTGGGTTGCTAGTTTCTCCCCACAGTTCTATCAGCTTTTGCTTCCTGAGTTTTGATTTCTTATTGTTAGATGCATACATATCTAAGATTTTAATTCTTCATGATGAATGGATTGTTTTAGCAGTATAAAATATCCAACTTCATAACCTGATGTACATTTTGCCTTAAAGTCGATTTGCCTTTTGTTAATACAACCACACTGGTTTTTCTATGCTTCCTACTTATAGTCTTCCTACTTATAGTTCTTCTTCATCCTGAATGTATTTGTCTTTTGACATTTCAATTGGCTGCTTTGTAGGCAGCATATATCTAGTTAGATCTAACTTCTTAACTCTCAGAAGATCTGCTATTTAATTGGAGTATTTAGTCTACAGATTCACACAGTTTTCCAATAAAGGGCCAATGAGTAAATACTTTAAACTTTGCTGAGTAAATACTTTAAACTTTGCAAGCCATTCAGTTTTTGTCACTGAGCCATATTATTGTGACACAAATGTGGCCAGGCAACTTATAAATGAGGATAAAGCTATTTTCAAGGGATACTCATGTACCACTTAAATCGGGTAGGTGTGCATTTTGAGAAGAGCTGTTAGGTGATTTCATTGTCGTGTGAACATCATAGAGTGTGTTTCTCCAAACCTATTTGGTGTAGCCTCCTACACACGTAGGCCATGTGATGTACCCTATGGTACCTAGGATAAAGATGCATGCAGTGTGTTACAGTGGTGAATACTGTAGGCAATCACACCACAGTCCCTGGTGTTTGTGTTTAGGTCTATGTGAGCATAGACCTAAGGAATATGGCGTAAAGATAAAAATATCACACCCACCTAAGGTGTTCACCAAGATGGAACTTTCAGGACTAGAAGTTGCTCTGAGTGAGTCGGAGGAAGAGTGAGTGTGAAGTCCTCTCACAGCTGCGCTGTTGTAGACTTCATAACGTTCATACATTTACTCTGTGTGAGCTCAGTTGACATTTTTTCCTCTTAAATAAATCAGTGTTAGCTTATTATAGTGTCTTTACAGTTAATAAACTTTGTAATATTTTATAAGTTTTAGAATCTTTATGCTAATATTTAAGTGAAAACATAAACACATTGTACAAGTGCACAAAAAATCATTTATATATTTTTAAAATCAATTTATATGTTTTATTCTAGAAGATTCTATATTTAAATTATTTCTCCATTTTAGTTTTTAATTTTTTAAATAAAAAATATGACATAAACATACATATTAGCCAACACTTGCACGGGGATGTGTCATCATTAGTGTTGTCCTCTGTCTTCACATCGTGTCCCTCTGGAAAGTCTTGAGGGGCAGTGAAATGCGTGGAGCTGTCACCTCCTGGGACAATGAGGCCTTCTCCAGAACCATCTGGAGCATCTTTTATAGTTATTACCCCAAAATATCAATAAAATGTACTGTTTGCTGCAGATGATTTCTCATTTTCGGTTTATAACAGAGAACCTATTTTACTTTGCTTCTGAAGGATAATTTTATTAAATATAAAATTCTGAAAAGTTTTTATTTCAGCATTGTTAGGATGTTCTTTTGTTAGCTGGATTACCTTATTGGGAAATCAATGATTTTTCAAACTTGTTTTTCTCTGATGTAATATTTCTTTTCATCTGTGTGTGTGTCTGTGTATGTTTGTAAATGTGTACATTTGTGTGTGTGTGTTTACATTTGTTTTGGTACCAGAAAATTAACTGTGATGTGCTTTGGTATAGTTTTCTTTGATTGTATCAGTTTTGAAGTTTTTCTCAGGATCTTGAGTCTGTTAATTGATTTTTCTGATTGAATTGAATGTATTTTAGCTGTTGTTACTAATTCTTCTTCTTATTATTATTATTATACTGGAAATGAACCCAGAGCCTTTGCACTTAGCTGTGTCCCCAGTCCATTTTAAATTTTTATTTTGAGACATGGTCTTGCTAAGACACCGAGTTTCCAAGCTGGACTCAAACTTGTAATCCTCTGCTTCAGTCTCCTAGCATGTCGGGAACACAAACATATTCTACCACCCCTGGCTCATTATTTCCTTTACTTCACAACTGTTTGTTTTTTCTCTGAGACTGTGATTGTACACAACAGATCAGTACCGTATCACAGAACACTGATGTGATTTTATCATTTTTCTTTAATCATTTTCAACCTCTGTTCTTCAGATTACCAGATTTCTGTTGCTCTCAGCTTCACTGTTTATTACTACCATTTATAATTTGGTGTTGAGTTTTATGTTTTATTTATCTTTCTTTTCAATTTTAGAGTTTCTGTTTGCTGTTTCAAACAACTTTTATTTCTCTTTTGAGGCGCTCTGTTCTTTCATTAAGACCATGTTGTCTCTCAATTCTCTGAACTTACTTTTTTTAGTTTTCTAAATATATTTTAGTTGCTGACTTAAAGTTATTTGCTAAGTGCAAGATTTGTGTTATCTATGGGTCAGTCTCTTTTTTATGGCTTTTTCTTTACTGTGTGTCAGATTTTGTTCTTTCATAGCTGGAAAAAATTACATACTTGGCAGTGCTAAAAACGTTCCTGAATATTACTCAGAAAGTATATTTTTTAGGGCCTACATTTTATTAGATGAAATCTTTGGAAAATCTCCTATGTGCAGAGAGCAAATGTAACTTGGATCAACTCAGGCTCTGCGCTCTGTCTTCTTATCAAAATGAATGAATCGGTTATGTATCACAAATATTTACTAATAAATACATATCATTATTAAAAATAAAGATTTAAGGTCAAAAAAGATTCATAAGAGAGTATGTAGAATATGCTTTATTTTGTCACACAGTCTTTCCTCAGCATAACTTCTGACACAGCTGCTTTCTCAGGTGGCTGCCTGTGGCATCGGGATGTGTGTGGGGGGGTCTCCACTCTGGCTGGCTCAGACTCCAGTATTTGTGGTAACTGCTTGCCCTCTAATGTCTATAGTGCATTCTTAATCAGGGGCAGCAGCTGTCCCAAAAGCCTCATGTATTCTGCTCGTGCACATGTATAACCCAGTCCTGGACCAAGAGCTCACAGGAAATACTATTTAGACATTGGAAATTTCCTCTCTGATTAGCTTTTTGGTTCCTCACCTTGATCATTCCATTTAGTTTGTCTCCCTTACACCTCAGTCTCTGCCTTCTGATTAGAGCACAGCCCCTGTGTTTTGCTTGGGTCCCACCTTGTTTTGCTACAGCTGAGAAATTTTCTCTAAAGCGAGACCTTGGCCATTGTAGGGTTTTCCCTTCACTCATAAAGTGAAGCTGTGTGTGGCATGTAAAATGTCTTTCAAGATTCCCCTTACATGTGTTCAGCTTTCTGGTTGTTTATCTGGAATGAACTACGTCAGGACACCTCTTCCTTCATTTTTGCCATTGGAATCATTCTTACTTTTAGTAAGCTTAATGGTGCCTTTAAAAGTATGTTTGTTTGCTTGATTAAATATTTCTAAATGTTTTCAAGTAGATGGAAATTTTAGAATTATTAGTGATATTGTTTCCCTCAAGCATAAATCCACTTATTGAGTACCATGTAGTGTATTTTTATCTGAGTACTTCCTCTTTCTGCTTTTATTTTTTGGTTGTTCTTTGTTAGTGGAATATGGTGATGTTCAACTATAATTCAAATTTCCAGATTGTATATTTTTTTCTTTTGAATTAATTATGTTTATGTCCTTTATTGCAGCTTTTTAAAAATTTCTTGTTGTTTCTAGAAAAATGCAGGTAATGTATAATAATTTATTCTCATTTTTATTGTTAGTTATTTTTCACATCCAAAATTGCTTACTGTATTTTATACTTCTTTTAATGAATTATGCACAGAGATTACCAACTGATAGAACTCTCCTCTTTGGACTAAGCCAGAAATGCTATGACACTGGGGAAAGATTTTTCATGTATCTTTTAATAGTATTATAAAATTAAGATTAATAAATTACATAAAGAATTAACATACGATTTGTTTGAACAACGATCAATAAAAGGTGTCAATAGTATTTCTCAAATGCAATATGCCATTTCAGTGACGCTGTATTTAAAATTATTTTTCCTTTTATAATTTTACTCAAATAGACCAATAACTTATTGAAGCTTCCTGCCTTGCTACTAAAAGTTCTCTATTTTTGATGTGTTTTTAAAATTCCTAATGTCCCTACTCCTGTCTGTTTCTGTTTGTGATAGTTTTATTTTCCTTTTCTTTCTAGTGGTAGAGGTGTGCACTAGTGCATAATATTAGCAATTTTTTGACATTTCAGCCCATTTTAGTACTCATCTCTTCAGGATAAGGAAATTTATTTTACACAACCATAATATGGTTATCTCATCTGACAGAATTAAAGCTAACTCCTTATTACCAGCAACATCCAGTATATACGTTTATTTTCCTAGTAGCAAAATTTTAAAAATTATTTTCCTTGACACTATAAGCTGAAGTGGATTAATATTATTATCCTAAGTAGGCCTTATGTTGAGAAATTATTCAGCAGTTAACACAGAGGGATAAGAGGATTCTAAACATTTCTTACTTTTTTTTTTCAAGATTTGCATAGTGGTACTTAATTTTAAATTCAAGAGTTTTATGGTGGTATTTGAAACAGTATCAAGTGCTTACTGACACAGAATTTTTTCTTGTTTTAAAAACTGAAATAGAGTTGATAAGTCTTTGCATTAATTTCCTGTTATTGAGGTTTATCTTGATGGTTTTCAGTGTGTTTCTTCTTGTTTGTAGTTCTTATGCAGTTGTTATGTTTGGTTTGGGTTATTGTGGATAGTAGCATGGATCATGAATCACTGCTAAGTTATTTTTCGTAAACTTCTTCAGGTCCACTTATACAACAAGCAGGAAAACCTTGGGCAGCATATAAGTGAATACCCAAGAGCTAAAGAAACCTGAGAAGAATTCACAAAGGGACTGAGATCAACGCTGTGCTATGAGACAGCATAAAATCACCAAGATTTTAAGAAAACAGTAGCTTGACCACTGTTAATCTTTTAACTTAGGAACTCTTCTAACATTTACAAGGTCAGACTTTTACACATCAGAGCTGAAATTTGCCAGCGGTAGCTCTCTTTCAGCAGATGGCATATATTGTCACGTGTGGAGAATGTAACACTTTGTAAGCAGTTAGCTTTTCAGACAGAGAAACTTTTCTGTTCCTCAATAATTAGTCCAGGAAAATTCCTTAGTACTTCTGGCAAGAAAGCTGATAGAGATAGTGAAGCACTCCATCATAATTTTAATAGACTACAACACTTAGTGGTAAAATTGATGAGTATCTTTCACCTAGGGAAATAAATTAGTTGAAAGAAGGATTAAGGAAGCTGTAGTGTAGAGGAATACATTATATAAAGCAGCTTTCTTAAATTTTAATGTGGCTTCATATCATCTGGGGTTCTTGGAAAACACAGACTTTGACCCAGCTAGTGTACATTAGAGCCTGGAATTATATATTTCTAATGAGCCCCCAGGTGACAGGGATACTGTGGCCTAAGGGCCACCGTTTGAGTCCAGTGTGTTGAGAGAATGAATGGCTGCAATGTGAAATTGCTGGGAAGAAAATACATAACTAAATACATAAATGAAGTTCAAAGTTAGACCTATGTGTATGTGTGTTTTGGTGTAAACTTAATGATATATATATAGTTTTAACTTCTCAAGAGATAGCATTTACTCTAAAATTCAAGATATAATACTAAGGAATTTTACTGGACTAATTATCTCCACACGTGACAATATGTTTCAGTTTCTTCATCATAAAATGCCAGCTAGGAAGGTTGCTATAAGTATAAATGAGCAAGAGAGCAACTTAGAGCAATATTTATCTAGTATTTGAACTAAATATTTATTTTTATTATAATAATAATAAGAAGCAGTTACTGTTAAACTAGTTCAGACTAAGATTATAAAAAATTTGCAAGCAACAGAAGCTTTGAGTGCATGTTGCTGCTAAGTTTGGAATGAAAAGATTGATTATTTATTTGAAAAACAACACGGAGTAAAAAATAATGATTGAGCAAATGGACTTAATCAGTGAAATCAGAGTACTATCAACTCCCTCTTTGTATTTTTGGGTTCAACATCTGCAGATTCAACCAAATGCAGATGGAAAATGTTTGGAAAAAAATTGCATCTGTATTAAACATGTGAAGACTTTTCCTTATCAATCAGTATTAACAGTACGGTGTAACTACTACTGATTCAAGTAGATTTATGTTGTATTTGTTATAAAGCAATCAAGATGATTTAAGATATACAGGAGGATGCATATAGGCTATATAAAGATGCTATGTCATTTTATTTAAGGAATTAGAACACTGAAAGATTTGGGTATTCATTAGACTCTTGGAACAAATCTGAGGATACTGAAAGACAGTATTGTAACATAAGAGAAGGATGTTCAAATCAGCCTAGTAAAGGTCCAATTATTTTAAAAAATAGAATGTAAGACTAGATAATAATTGTGTCTGGTGGTTAGCTGCTATTATGCCTTACATCCCAGATTTGAATTTATTGTTATTATTTTATTTCTGCCTTTCACTGGCATGGATTTAAACATACATTTAAAAATCATTACCTCTGCAATCTTTCATTATTAATAATAATTATAACTCAGAGAAGTAAAGGATTTTTATATTTTATTGTTTATAGAAATCAGTAAGACATTTATTTTATTTATTTTTTATGTTTATTTTTTTTTCTAAGTTTAAGTACAGAGATTTCTAAAGATCTGAAATTCTAAGCTTTTGTTTTATGCTTTTCTTTGCTGGAAAATATTTTCTCATAAATTAATAGGCAAGAAAAAATTATACTTGAATCCATTTGATAACATGTTTGCAAAAAGAGTTAATTTTGTAAGGGAAGTATAGTACCAACAATCTGATTGTGAGTGTTCCTAGCTAACATTGTTCAAATTTAAGTTTTTTGAAGAATATTTTGTTATGTACGTATTATATAAATAGCTTTTAAAAACTGAATTGCCTTTTATTCTGTGCTAACTTCATACATCAAAAACAATGAAAGAGCAAATTCAAAGATGAAATTTTTCAAGTCAAATTTATAGAAAATAATTTGTGTTCCAGGAAGAGACTACAAATATAATCACATTGGAGGTTAGGGTTTCACTCTCTGATTAATTTGTCCCATAAGAAAATGATATTAGGGCTGGGAATATAGTTTAGTGGCCTAAGCATCTGACTAGCAAGCATAAGGTCCTGGGTTTGATTTCTGGTACAAAACAAATGATATTATGCAGTATAGATATTTGGACTATGGTTTCTTTCCTTTAACATTATTTTTGATGCTTATGCATGATATTTTTGTATTTGGGCCTTATGTTTAGAACTTCACTATATGAATCTATGTATATTTTTACTGTTGTTGGATAGTTGGGTTCATTACCATTGTTAATATACTATTATGAACATGCATGGCCTTTATCACGGCTATACAATGGTATCTCTGTTCATGAACTTAATTCTTTCCATGATTCTAATCACAAACCAAATCAAATTTCCCCATAAGGTAAACATTGAAACTGACCACTGAATTTGATCTGCTCCTTGTTGAATTTGGTTTGTGACCAGAATTCTGGAAAGTTCATGAACAAAGGTACGACCATAATTGTAAGACTAGAATTGCTCAGTCTTTTCGTATGTACATATTTACTTTTAACAGATGCTAGCAAACTAAACTTCCAAATATTTAGACCAGTTTTCACCTCGCCAATATGATATACCAGTACTATTGCTCCATACCTTGTTAACTTTCGGTGTTATCTGGCTTGCTTTTTAAATCAGCCACATTTGTGTGGTCCAGTGACATCTCACTATGATTTTAACTTATATTCCAAGTGAGTAACAAAGTTGACAAACTTTTGACATGTTCGTTGAATGTCCTCTTTTGTAAAATTTCTATTTATGTTCTGTGCTCCTTTTGGTATTGAGTTACATTTTCTGTACGGATCTGTAGAAATTTATGTTCATATATTTTGAATATGAGTTTTGCCTGGAATGTGTACTGCAAACTTCATGCATTCTGTGGCTTACTCTTTCATTTTCTATACTTGGTGTCTTTTGAGAGATAGAAGGCTTTAAATTAAATTAAATGCCATCAAACTTAGCGTGTTTTTCCCTCAATGGTTACCACTTAAATGCTGTTTAAAAAATCTCTGTCAACTCCAGTGGAAAGACATTTTCTTTTAAGACTCTGTTGTCTTTTTTCTACATTTAGATATATGGTCCAGACTTTAGAGGTGACATTTTTATACTTACAAGTCAAATTTAACCTCATCCCCAAGTGGATATGTAATTTATTTGGTACCATTTACTGACGTTATTGACCTTTTCCCCTCAGATTTATATTGTCAAATTCACTCTAATTTATGTTATAAATGGTGTGGTTTTGTTTCTGGATTCTGCATATTTGGTTTTATCTCATCTGCTTTGTACCAAGTATTCACTATTTAATTATATTTGGTAATTTAAGACCTCCAGTTTTTTTTTTTCTTTAGTATCACATTGGCTAATCTTGATTCTTTGCATCTCTTTATACATGTTAGTTTGTTAATTTTTATTTTAAAAACTTAGAAACAAATCACTGGGCTTTTACTTGAGATCACAGTGAATACCTGGACCACTTTGGGGAAAATTGAAATAGTTACAGTATGGAGACTGCTGATATCTGAGCCTTACAATCTCTCATTTGTTTATCTGCTTTGTTTCTTCTAAATAATGTTTTGTAGATTTTTGGTGTAGAAGTTATCAACATCTGTTGGTAGATTTATTCTAGGGATTTGATATTTTTTCTAAGTGTCGTAACTTCAGTTTTTACTTGTTGATTGTTTTATGGTAGCACAATTCATTTTTTATATGACGTCCTTAAATAATTTTGCTAAGTTTACTAATAAAATTTAACAAGTTTCTGAGGATTGTTTTCTATCATTATTATTTCAGTTGTTAGTATATATAATTCTTTATTAAAAGAAATAAAATTATTTTCGTGTAAAATAAAATTGGAATGTTTATTTTGAATATTAAATGATGATGTAATTTATATTCATAGTAAAAATTAAAGCTGAGCTCTAGATTTACAGTGTGGCATAGTGTGTTTGCATTTGAGTTGATGGTAGAAAAATTGGAATTAATGGCTCCTTTTCCCTTTATATGAATAATACTCATGGGTAAATTGGTTTGTCTTTCTGCTTAGTTTCCCCATTTGGAAAATAGTGGTACTGGACTAGATAATTTTCACTCCTTTTCCTGGGGTCAGTTGGCTGTTAAATGGTTTTACAACTGTTCCTTTTTCCTCTGTTTGTCCCTTTGTGGGCTTGTGATTTTGTGGGTAATAGTCTTGTGACCTCATTTTGGTGGGAGTAATAGGTGGGACCAAGGCCACTCTGTACTCCCAAGTCCCCTACTCAGGGAACTCGAGAACCTGTCTCTCCCTGCACGTCCCACACTGCCTGTGAGGATGCGTGATAGGAGTCTGCCTCAGTTCATCCCTCCACACACTTCTCTCTGCTCGTGCCCCTTGACTGCTCCCATGTTGAGTTAAATGCTGCCTGCCATTTTTCTCTGAGAACATTGAATTCTCCCCAGCCCATGACCTGAAAATTAGCTTGGTATTTGCAATGCTCTTATTTTTTCTTACCACTTTCATAAGAGTGGCTACAGTAGATAGAATGGAAATGAGGAATTACTTTTCACCCTCTTTTCTGCCCATCTTCCTCTTCCCAATATAGCTTGGTCAACTTCTTGTCACTGTGACAAAATTCTTGAGGTAATCAAGTTGGAAAAGGAAAAGTTTGTTGTGCTCACAGTTTCAGAGACTTCAGTCCATGTTTGCTTGGCCCTTCTGCTTTGGTCCTGTTGTAGTATATTTCCTTAGGCCAGGAGTATGTGGCAGAGGATGCCAGTTAGTCTTATGGTGGCTGGGAAAGGGGGAGGTGGGTGGATTCCTAATACCACTTTCACCAACACACCTCCAATGACCTAACTTCCTTCCACCAGCCCTCCAATTTTAAAGGCTGCATAATTCCTAGCAGCACCATAGACTGGAGAACAGCCCTTTAGCACATGAACTGCTGAGCTTCAGATTGTTTTTCGTATCCTTTGCATCATATTCTATGCTCTTTCTACTTTCAGCACTGCTGAAACACTGATCTAGTTCTCTAACATTGACTTTCAATGTCTTGTTGGAAACTAACTCTTAATTTGAAATTGTTTTTTATCTCTAAAGAATGCCTGATATTCAAAACTGATTGTTTTGTTGACCCAGAATTCATCACAGATGTACATATCTAGACTACTTTTTCTTAGTTCATTTATGTTGTACTATTTGTAATCTTCCTTCAGTCAAATGACATCCCTGGAAGGAGGGTGCAGACAAATACAGAAATGCAAAGACATTGCATTTAGAGGGGCATAGCTAGAGTTGGTGTAGCTTGTGGTGGGTATGAAGATCAACCACACAAGTCTAAGTCATCATGTGCCTAGAAATGCTGCTGTATTCACAAGTGCATGGGAAACTAGTTTAACATTAGTTTAACACCAAATATGGCTAAAAAGAACCATAATTGTTATCATATAACTTTCCTTTTAGTCAATAATGCCACCCAAAAATTGTGCCACTCAGGGCTATCTGCCACCTCTGTGCTGCCTTCCTCCACCTTAGCTATACCATTGCAGTGTGTCTCAGAGCAATAGCATTCCTGTCATATGATTTCCTATCACCTCCCTTTTTTTCTTTTTTTTCATCCTTTCTGTTAATCTGTCCAAATGTTTTAAAAATTGATGTGGCCACAATAAAGAATATACTTCCACATTTTTATCATAGCACATAGGAAGATATTTACACTGCATGAGATAGCTCTGTCCTATTTCATTACTAGATATGTAACAGATAACAATTGGGTGTGCGCTTTCTTTCTATGTGTTGATCACATAATTAAACACAGTTAGAGATAGGTGAGAGGCACATGATACATCTGGCCTTGTGGAAAGTATAATTAACAGACATGACAATTCAAGATAACCCAAGAAAATAAATTGTAGGTTTATTGGTTGGAATTGATGAAAAAAATCAAAGAAAAAATAAGATCAACAGAGTCCAGAATGCATAGAGGTAATTTTGTAGAGAAGTTTGCATTAAAGCTTTGACAAGGTGGTAAATTTATGAGAGGCTAAAACGTAAGAATTAAACCACAACCAGAAGAAATAGAGAGAACAAAGCCAAGGTTGAACAATGTGACCGCTACAAAGTACTGTGTTTGACTAAGTAGTAGAGATAGTATTGAATAGCAATGTAAAATTCATGGTTATTCAGGAAAAAAATATATATATATATATATTAAACTTTTACCGTATTTTATGATCACTGCCAACTGGTCAAATATTTAAATCAACCTCTGAAATAAACACAATTATAGTGTATTCTTACTTACCTTATTCTCAAGATCTGGTACTGTCTGACTTTTGGTTGTTTCCCAAAGTCAAAATGACCATGAAAGATAAATATTTTGAATAGATGTAGGCATGGAAGCAGCCACAACAGCACAGATAAAGACTCTTATGAAAGAGGACTGCCAGAACTGCTTCAGAAAGTGATAACAATAATGGGATAAGTGTATTTTAAATGAAGGGGAATATTTTCAGTGGGGTTAATAACAGTTTGTCTTTTACTTTAATAAACTTGTTAAAAATTTAAACACAATTGTTTATTGTTCCATAGGTATAATATTTAGTTGCTTATCTGATAGATCTATTAAAATACGGATTGTAAAATACTGGTATCACAGGTTGTAAAACTGTTAAATTTTGACACATAAGGCAATAGATATCAGGTACTAACATGATATATGAGCAAAATCACCTTGTAGAAACTTCCTAATACCAAGAGGAGAGCCTTGGCAACTCCTGTGTTCCTAATCTCAAAAGGTTGGGAACTCTGAGGATTACAGAGATCTCTATTTGGAATTAGCTGAATGTGCTAAAAATGTCCATAAATGACAAGTGAGGAGCTCATGAGCAGTTTAAAGCACATCAGTGCAGAAGTGCCAAATTGAAATGGCCCTACTTTTTTGGAGAGTGTTAGAGAGTTTACTGTGGAATAGGTTGTGCTACAAATGTGGGAGGGCTGGCATAGGTTGCTTAGTTTGTCCCTTACAACTGCTCAGCAGGTGAACTGGTCAGTAGACAGATGCTCATGGTGTCACTTGAAGCTATGGATATAGTGACAACCTCAGACAATATGAGTCTCCAAACCAGCAGTAGTGCAGAGGTCTCCAGTGAGTGTAAGAGAGAAGGTCATGGAAGAATCTAGAAAAAAAGAGTCCACAGGAGAGAATTACCCTTAAACACACCCCAGGCCCACAGAGTGAGTCCCGTAGCTTAGTGACCACGAAGCTAATCTTTCCCTTCACAATTTTTCTCCTCTGTCCTCACCTTTGCTTTTTTGCTTTTTTTTTTTTTAACTCTTCATATTTCAAAGACGTCAGGACAGGAGGGTGTAACTGTTTAGGAAAAGTAGGAAGTGGGAAGCTGTGAGACCAGCAAATCCCTTTTCATTGGCTGTTGTCTTCCACTTACAGCAAATTACAGCTCTAGAGAGGAGACTGGCTAAGGGAGGGAATAAGACATAATTCCACAATATTTCTATGTATTTTTCATATAATGCAACATACTTTCTAATTTGAGGATGTATTTGGTGGGCTACCATGCCAGTTTGTGTTTTTAAGCTCTGAGGGGTCGAAGTCTGGTAGGTGTCTGATTCTTGTTGACTGAAATGATGTTTTATTGATTTCCTCTGGTTCTACAACAAATCAGTGGAAAAGGAGTGGCTTAGAAGAAGAGAGATTCACTTTGTCATATTTCTAGGGCCTAGAAGTTCAAAATCAAGGTGGCATGAGGATTATGCTCTCAGGAAGAATAGGAAAGCCTTTCTTTTAGCCCGTTGGCATTAGCTTAGCTTGTCACTCATTGTTTTCAGGATGCTTCTTTTTAGTTTCTGGCTCTGTGGTAACTGGCATTTTTTCCTAGGGTTGTCTTTGCAATCCTCACATGCCACTCTTTCTGTGTTTGTCTTTGTTCTCACCTCCTCTTGTAAGAACATCAGGGGTGTTAGTTGGGGTAAGGGCCCACTCTAGTGAGTCCTCATAGTGTTTATATTTTAATAACATCAGTAATGATTTCATTTGCAAAGGAGTCACATTCAGAAATATCAGGGTAGGAGGACTTTGACATATATAACTTAACCAACAGCAGAGGATATGCAGACTTTGGTCTTCCTGATTCCTTTAAATGGGGTCAGGGTTGTGTGTATGACTGTAGTTAGAGATGCTTCCTAGTTTCATGTCTGTCTGTCTATTTATCTGTCTATCTACCTATCTATTCATGGTACAGAAAATTGAATTCAGGACCTTTGCACTGAACTATATCCCTTGTACCCCCCCCCATTTAAAAAAATTTTGAAACAGATTCTTGATAAATTACTAAATTTCCTTGGTGTCTCAAACTGACATACTTGTGATCCTCTTGCCTCAGGTTGCAAAAGTTGTGTGGTTATAAGGGTGTGTCACCCTAGCCTGGGACCACTCCTTTACACTTGGGCTTTTGGACAGTTAACTTTCAGACTTAGTCTTTAAAAGTCCTTCTGTTCTGTAAAATTTTCTCACACCAATAGGACTGATTGCCATCCACATGTAGTCATTCAACTATTCTGACTGGCTTTTAAAAATATTATTATTATTATTAGTCTTTTTGAGATAGGGTCTCACTGTGCAGTTCAGACTGGGCTTGAGCTCACTTTGTAGCCCAGGCTGGTCTCGGACTCACAACAGTCCTCCAGCATCAACCTCCCAAGTGTTGGGATTACAGGTGGGAGCCACCATGCCCAATTTAAAGATTATTTTTTAGATGGGTACTTTTCCCCTTTAATTTCATGAATAATATTCTTTCCATAATTTATGCTGCTTTAACATATTTTATTTTGTTTAAGGTAGTATTTCCACCAATTACTCTAAAATAATTGTCCCCAAGTGTGTTTCCTCCACTAAACTGTATTTCTTAAATCTTGTTGTCTATTGTACTTTCTCTTAAGTGTGTCACAGGCCGTAGATTGCAGGAGGAACTCACTGTTTTCTGAGTGTGATTAAGTGTGCACAGTAGTCAAGGACCAGCTGCATTAAGTGAATCTTGAAGTATGTCGCAGTGTCTTGAAGCTTCTTGAAACAAAATCCTCAGTAAAACTGAGAGTAGATAGGGGCAGGTGACAGCTTACTAATAATCTTCTTGAAATAGTTTCAATCCTTTTCCTCCTCCTGCTAAAGACTTAAAATGATGCCTTGTTTTCTTTGTTATCAAAGATTATAATTGATAGTTAATTGATTAATAAAAAGGCAAATTAGTTATTGTCTAGTGTAATAGGACTTAATCAGTTTTCCATGTTGCTCATTCTAACATTAATTCTCAAAGGGGCAATGAGATTTTTGAAAATGAATGTAATGCAAATTATAGTAACAATGATATTGGCACTGAGATTGGCTGACATTAACGCTTAGCTTGGTGGTGTGTAAGGTCCATTGTTTGTGTTTATCTTTTAGCTTTCCTATAGACTATGAAGTAAGAAGAGTTATCATTCCCACACTATAGATGAAAAATAAAGGCTTAGAAGAGTTTAATTCACTTTTCCAAGATCATATATTGGATAAGATGTCGTAGTGATTGCATTCAAATGACTATGCTTGTAATGACTGCTATAATCAGTTAATCAATGTCACTTTTAACTGTTAACATTCCTTCAGTCAAGTAACTTTCTTATGGCATGAATTTAAAATTCTCACCTATCTGTGTGATGGCCCTTTCTGAAAAGCTATTGCTCAGATGGAACCTCTTATCCTCCTATCTGAACATTCAGATAATGATGCAATAAAATCTTTTATGGGATTCTCTTCAAGGTTGTTATATCTCAGGGAGGGAATGAGATATATTTTCGTAACTTCTGACTTCTACAAAGTACTTTCCTCCTCAATGCAGCACAAAAAGGCTTTGAAATTGCATCTCTTAAGGAGGGTAATCAGAAATTATTTTCAGAATCATCCCAAGTCTCTCATCTTGTCATTTGGTGGAAAGACCCAAAATTTCATGAATATTGCAGATTTAATTTCAATTCGTCCTATTCCAATTCCAAGTCAATAGTCTGTTCCAACAGACTATTGCGTCTTGGCTTTTGAAATGGTGGAAGCTGATGCTTTCCTTGCTGAAGTGCAAGTTTTATTCCCACATAAGAGAAGAAAGAGGTGCTGAGAAGTCAGGCTGGGTCTGGGCCCCAGTCACCTAAGTTCTCAGATGCAGAGAGATAGGACCTTTGGGGAAGTTATTTGGCATTTAAAGCAAGTGGTTCCCAAGGCAGCTGCAGAATGGGGCTGAGTATTTTGTTGAATGATTTTCTTCTCTGACCTTTATTACTAATGAATCTTTTAATAGAAGCACTCAAACAGTAAAAAGAAAGGGTTTTTTTGGTTCAACTTTTTTCTCTTTGTCCACAGAACCCAAAGAAATGGTGTTACCTGGCAAGAGATCTGCTGTTCTGCATGAAAAGTCAGACCAAGGTAGTAATGCTTTTTTTTTTTAATTGTTATTATTTTGGTCTGTTTACTACATGAAACGATTGACTTTCCTTATTATTGATTTTTAATATTGAGTGACTCATCAAAAATGTAAATCATCTGAATAGCATAAGGAAGGGTTTATGGTCATCACTATTTATGAAATGAACAGTAGCATTTTAAAAATACATAACAACTTTTGGAAACATTGTGCATAATGATTATTTTTATGATGGCACTGTTTCATTTATGTTGATACATTAACAGTATCTTGATGAGAGGATTGCGTTTTCTTTATCTGGAAATAACTTCTGTTGGTACACTGTATTTACATATGTATTAAATTACAGAATAAGACCTTCATCATGGTCTAGTGATGAGGGATGAATTGTTCCTTTATGAGGAAATAAAGCATTAGTCAGATGGCTTTATATATTATTGTTTGATGATGCAAAAATTTTGTTATAAATTTCTAGAAAACTACTTCAAGTTTTATGAAGATATGCTCATATAAAATACATATTTTCTCTGGAAAGATTGAATTATACAGTTGTTGAATGGCATGCCTGATTATGCTTAACAGATTGCATATTTAGTTGCTAAATTTTCAAATTGCTATGTGATTTATTTACATATGTTGTCCTTAGAATATAAAAACCCATGCAAATATTCTAATGACATATGCTTGTAAACAAAGTGTGAGTATACAAGCGCAATATATGTATATTTTATAAGTAAAACTGCTCTTTCAAAAAATATTTTTACAGAAACGTTTCAGACAGAATTGTGGAGGAAACTGGATGCATCTACTGAGTACACTCTACGTATATATCTGTAATATCACTTAGGTGCTTAAACATTCATGCTAACTGAAATATGTTCTTACGTACTTATAGAAACTGACTTTTATTTTTGGGTAATCATTGAAGTCCTCAAAATATATGAATGCTGAAAAGTAGAATTTTAAATTTAACGGATATTGGCACAAATTTTGTTTCTGAACTTTTATTTGCAGTTTAGCAAGAATGAATTGTTACATTATCAATTGCAGTCTTTGTGCTTACCTTTTGCATTCAGTTAGTTCTTCAGAGGATATGTAAACCCTTTGAGAAAACAGCTTCTCTCTCCTAAGAGAGATTTTTGAATTAGGACACTCTATCCAAGTTCCATCTACTCCAAAATGTTAATTCAGATCAAAATTACTGAAAATAGTTAATAAAATGAGTTGAGGGTTTCTGTGCCTTTCAAGGAACCTGATAACAAGATCAAACACCTGACAATATGTGGAAGAAGTTGAGGGTGAACTACATGACAGGGATAGGGAGATGAGCGGGAGCGAGTACTTTTTGATGGGGATCAGCAGAAGATCGTGCCGTGCACAAAGTATGAAAGTGTGTGTCGCATTGTATGAGAAGGAGCCGGTAAAGGACGTCATGGATCCCCAGGCGTTAGAATGAGAATAAAGAATGAGAGGACAGACTCTCCCAAATGTATTCATGTGAATGTTTCCTTTTCCCAGAGGTGTTCATGCACTAACACTGTCAGTTCATTAGGGATATATTTTATATATGTAATATTCAGATAGACATTTTGAATTGAGTGTAATAGAGGGAGACAGTAGTAAGGAGAGGGCTCCTCATTGACACTATAGAGTTTTAGCATTTGTGAATCCAGAATAATGAAATTTGCTTCTTTTCATCATGAGAATAAATGTGTTCGCTAGAATGCCAGAGTTCACGTGTTTTGGTATCATGACACTACCAAAGTCGCTGTGACCCAACTGTCTGTCTTTGTGTCAGAGTGTGGAGGAGGGGACTGAGGTGGGAGAACTGGCATAGAAAAATGGGTTCATCTCAAGGTGCCCGGAGTTTCATTCCTTGGATTCACTTAAACAGGGTGATTTTCATCTCATAGAATTTTCATTAATAAGGCAGAGAGTACTATTGATGCTTTGTCTCGGTTATCTCAGATGAGGCAGATGTATTTAACTTTCTTTTTATTATTATTATTTAAAGAGAAAAAAAGAAAGGAAATAAAAAAGAACAAAGCAGTAAAAGGTACAAATAATACAGAATTTCAAGGAAAAAATACAGTAAGATATCACCAGTTAATAGGTTACATATTGTCATCTTGCATTTAACTTTCAATGTTTAAATAGTGATGGTTTAAGATGAACTCATAAAGGTGCTTTTTTTAAAAACTAATGCAACTTCGTGCCTTATCCTAGTTGTAAATGAATAATGATAAACGCATTCATTTTGTGTAAGATTAACGCTGGCAAAGGATCCCAGAGCGCAATGTGTTGAATTAACAGGTAGTCTTCTGTGTGCACATACCTGAAAAGTCTACATTCCATTCTTTTAGAAAGGATAGTTTTCTTTTCTTTTCTTTTCTTTTTTGGTACTGGGGATTGAACTCATGACCTCGAGCTTGCCAGGCAGGTACTTAGGTCACTGAGCTAAATCATCAGCCCTAGTTAAGTGATTTTTCATTAGTGTCTTATTACTAAAACTTATTGGTATGATCAGAATATTCTTAATTTTTTATTTTATTTTATTTTATTTGCAATACTGGGGATCAAAATCAGGACCTTGCACTTGCCAGGCAGGTGCTTATGCCACTGAGCTAAATCCCCAGCCCTAATATTCTTAATTTTATAATCCAAAAATACAGGCAAATTTAATTAGCTCAAAATGTAAAGTGTCCTTTAATATATTTAGTAATTTTTATATAACTATACTGTTATATGTAATATATTTCACAAATATGAAATAGATGTAACATTATTACAATCAATTCTTATGTTTGTATTTTTGGAAAGACTTTCAAGAAATTTTTCATGTCTGGAATTGGTTTTTATTGTGTAAGAATATTAAAGTTTGTTCTCAAATGTAGTTACCTTTCCTATAGAAAATCAAATGTGATAGTAAACATTTACTTAAACATCTTGATGGACATTAGTTTAAAAGCTAGGCTTATAGCAGACTGAGTAGATGCATAGTTTTCTTTCATCCACAGCCTGTAATCTTAATGCATAGCCTTATAACCTAAAACTTCTCTTTAAAAATTAGCCTTCTGAACCCTCATCATGATACAACTCTCTTTTCTTCTCTCCCTTAGCCTGATTTCATTCAGTAAAGTCAATTAGACATAGTATTTATCATAGTCTTATTAATGTATACATAGTTTTACATCTTCTTATGTATACATGTGTGTACCTATGTGAGAATACATTGTATTGTTGTGTTTGAAGGGAACCACGTATTTGCCAATCACTTTCACTCTTTTGTAGATACATTTTGAAAGAATGTACTCTTGAATCTCCAGAATTTTTCCACTGAAGGAAAATTTAAAAGCCTCAAAGAGATTGCCTTATACTGTGAATTATAATTTAGCTATGTTTTATATTAATTAGCAGTACCTTGAATGCCTACTCTATTTTTACCACTTATTTTCAAAGAGAGTAGAATCTAAATTCAGACCCACTAATTTATAAAGCCACTGTAGAAACACGCTCTTCTCACCAAGGAGAGATGGCCTAATTCTCTTGCCACTTGGCTTTGTGCCACTTTGCAAATGTCATTGGAGAAAAATCTAACCTGAGCTCCTCAACGAAGTCGCTTTTGCTTAAGAGGAAATCAGTATCCTGTGAGAACACTGCTTATTCCAGAGTTTTCATAAGAATCAACAGGAAAATGAGTATACTGAAACAGCCATCCCATTCATTTATTCATTTATCAGTTAACTGTTCACCTACTATGTTCAAAATGGTCAAATGAAGATGCATCCCAGAACTAGAATGTCTCCTTCTTTGTGCTATTCTTCACACACATGCATGCACAACATACATGTGCACACCACAACACATACACACACATGTGCTACAAATCTACTTCATGTAGTTAGAAGTTATATTTGTGCTTCTAAATTTTTACACAAATTTCACTTTCTTTTATGTTCCTATATATCATTCATGTGTATGGTTAGAAATCATTGGAGTGATCTCTGGTGTCTGACTGTCGTTGAATCTGTATGTAGAAATTTTGCGGTTATTGAGAATGTACATGTTTGTTTATGGAAATACAGTCTAAAATAACACATACCCAGCTCTACAAAGGAGTCTCTGTAGGGAGAATCTTAAAGTAGCTAAATGCGAGGCGTGGAAGTTGGAATAACGGTTTCTGTTATTTGGGACATTGAGATGAAATTGGATCTGTTGCAGGTTTGGATGGAACTATTAATAGTTGTGCATCCCTAGGAATTGGCAATTTCCAGTAAACAACTAGTAGCTTTGAGGGAATTGGCATTTTAAATGCGTTAGCAGCTATGTTAGTTTTTGTTTCTTCAGTTTTGTGGGACTAGCATCAAGGGAAATCAAGTTATTGAAGATAAAGCGGTCTAGGCTGAGTATAATAATTTGTGATATTGGATGTCCAGTAGACCTTGAGTGTACCCAGCGAGGTCTGTCTACCTATCTAATTAATAGTGCATATTATATGTATATATGCCTCTCTCTCTCTCTCTCTCTCTCTCTCTCTCTCTCTTCTCTCTCTCTTTCAAATGCATTTAGCTTTTTGAAAATTATGCCACTAGATGTCAGCAGCAACCTCCTAGGGTTTCTATGACCTTATTTGTAACCAAATATGTGATTAGAACATCCTATCAGAGAATAATAAATACTCAATTTGAAAATTGAAGACCTGTTTTTGAAATATTAAAATTGCTATATAAAATATCTTGAAATTATGTTTCAACTCATTTCTGACCATATATAACACATTACCTTGACTTTCCTAAACCAGCTGAGTGATTTAGCAGAAATCCTACCTGATGTCACAGCTCTCAGCTTCTGTTGCAACTTTATGATTCATTGATGATATCGTTGCATTAGGATTTGGATTTTGGCTTTATTTTGTTTTTTGTGGTGTTCACCATCAGAAGGTTGTGTGGTATTAATTTTTCAGTATTCACATCTGAGCCTTATTTACTTAGTAATCATTGAACTATCTTGGGTCTGTGTTCTGTTGCTGTAAGATGCTCAGGACATTTTGATGGATACCACAGCATATTATGGCTGTTTGCTCACCAACTGACACATACAATAATGTGCACGTGTGAAAAAATAATTTTTACCGTTCACTGTAATCAAGGTAACTGGTTTTTTCAAAAGTAGGTAGAAGTGTTGGAAATGTTTTCTCACAGAAATGAATAAGAAAACTGTAGCATTGAAAAGTTCTATCAGATACTGATAGATTGAAAGCAATTCAGTTATTAGCTGTTCAGATTACATGCACATTAGCAGGAAGATCCAGTCTAACCTGTTAGATTTTAGGCATCAATTAGAATCAGTGATGGGGTGTTGACTGTGAGTTGACCAAATACCCAAAACATTTGTTAATAATAATAATAATAATGAAAAAAATAAATTTGTTCCCATTTCTCACTGTCACCCATTTCCCAGTTTTTCTAAAGAAAATTGATTTGCTTTAAATTGTGTTAAAAATATCTTAGTAGCCAAGTGGCATGGGGGCACATGCCTATAATCCCAGCTCCCTGGAAGAGCAAGGCAGAGGCTCACAAATTTAAACCTAGCCTGAGCAACTCTCGGGATGCTGTCAAAACAAAATAGAACACACACACACACACACACACACACACACACACGAATTGTTAAGGGCTAGGAATTTACCTCGAATCTCTAGTACAATGTCAAAAACTTTTCTGAAAGTATTAATGCAAATTTTATATCCTTATCAAAGAATTTACAAAAGTAATTGTTCTAGGTGGTCACAGTGAGCTAGGGTTGATCGAGTTAGTATAGAGCTAAAGAGTTAACTGCTCTCATACAGAAGTTGTTATAGCTGAGAATTACTGGTTTGACTTCATAACACTGTATTTCTTATTTTTTACATCAGTATTTAGAACTTGCAGTAAAAATGAGTCGCCAAAAGTCTTTCCCTAAAACGGCGATTAGTATCTATCATCATGCTTATAATGAGGCAAACACTGAAATCATGCTGCAGTTACTTGACCCATGTAATTACCTCACGTGGAGTTGACACAAGAAGGAAACACACTAATAAATGGAAGGCACATCATTAGGCAGGTGTTCCGTCTAGGCACTCTTGACCTTGAACTTGGTGAAAGCATGCAGCTTGCTGGCTCTATCATAATAGCGTGGCCTACAATTCTCATATTTAACCTGCTAGACCAGGTCAGGGCTGGAATCAGACTGGGGCATCGCATGGTATTACTTTCTTTATCATTTCTGTATAAATGTTACTGATAGCTATTTGTATGCTATTGGGGATAGGGAACCTAAATATTTAAACGAACTATCTAGTTCTACAGAAAAAAGCTAACTGCCATATCTATATGCACCAGTACATTCTATTTTTCTTATTTTTGTTGGGATATAAACTTTGTAAGTCTTTATGTGGTACATTATAATAATTCAGAACTTGTACACAATGTGCAGTAGTCAAAATAAAGCAACAGGGATTTCCATCACTTCAATATAGAACCTTTTTATGCATTAAGGATTCTGTATTGTCCTTTTTAGTCATTCCAGAGAATAGAGTAGATTGTTTTAACCAGTATTAACCCTATTGTGCTAAACAGAAACTCAAAGTGATTCCTCCGCTTTGTTTTATTGCCTCTTAGGGAAGTTCTTTCCATCTCTGCCCAATCTCTAGACAATGTTCCAGTCTGTTCTTCTACAAGGTTGACTTGAGTTTCCAGAATTAGATGAGAACATGTAGCTCTCAGAACACATAGTTATCTTTCTATGTATGGCTTATTTCACTTCACATAATGGACTACAGTTCTATCCATATGACTGCAAATGAAATGGTTTCATTCTTTTTTATGGCTGATAGTCTTTCTTTGCATAAATATATCATGTTTTCTTTATACATCCATTCATCCACCAAAGGGCGTCTGAGTTGATGCCATATTGACTGCTGTGAATAGATCTGCGTCACCGTGGGAGTGCAGGTACCTTCCCAAACTCATTCACAGCTCTTTGCTCACTGCCATGTTGCCTCAAAGCCCACACAACCTGATGAACCCTTCTGTGTGACTCATGTCTCCCTTAACTACTTTGCATTGTCTCTACCTAGAAGTTGACTTTTATTTCCCCTGCCTGACTTCTTGCCTTTCATTTTAGAGACAGCAGAACGTCGAAGGAAAATTCTTGGTAGGCAGATGTGCTGAAGTCAAATTATATATGGGCAGTTTATAGTTTATTGCTCTTGATCAAAAGCAAGGTATTCAATTGCTGTGTGTTATAATGACTTTTTCTACAAAGAAGGAAAGAAAAATATTTAAATAGTTGAGTTAGTCAAATGAAGCTATTAATATTAACTTAGAATAGTACCTGGCATATATATAATAGCTACCCTAAATTCCACTGGGTCAGCATCAAAATTCATTTCCATAAAGTTTATTCTCAAAATGTTTTGTCCTTCATGGTCTTTAATCTTAGTGATGTATATTGGAAAGCCTATCTGATCACTTCACCAATACTTTTATATTTAGTGACCTATGAATTTTAACCTCTTGGTTATGTTAATTTCTGCATTAATAAAATGGGACAAAAGTTATTCATCAGGGCCATGCCTAAAATCACTATGAACACAATTCAGGAATAAAAATGGTAATAGGGCTTAGTATATTTACCACTTACACTGTTCCATTTACATGTAAGACACTGAATTAGGAGCTTTACTTACATTAACTTACATTACCATGACAATTGGGGTTGATCAGCATATGTGTGAATGTTTGAATTTAAAAAAATCATATGTAGTACATTACCACTGATCCCATTAAAATAGTCTCCCTCACTTTGAATATACTTATCCGGTCAGTCTTGTCATTTTCCTCCTTCTTCTGTTTATATCTATGATTAAGAATATGATGAACCCAGCTTCCAGTGGTATTCACTACAAAGGAAAAGCAGGCTCCTGAAAGCGTTACAGTATGTCCTCATATACCGTATTCACTGGATCTGGTGGGCTGCATCTTGTGACTCTTTCCCTGTAATAAAATGAGTATGAACGGTAAATGTTTTCAAGCACTTCAGTACATTGAGGCAGCCACAAGAACACAATTGAAAATCTGAAAGAAGATTTCCAGAATTGCTTTGTAGACTGTCAAAAATAATAAGATAAGTGTGTTTGAAGAAAAGGGGTGGGGAGTATTTTGGGGTGAATTAATGGTAATATGCTTTTACTGTAATCAATAATTTTAATGTAAACATTCACCATATTTTTGATTATACTTCGTACATGTGTTTGGTGAATGGTGGACAGGAAGGTAGTGAATCTACATTTAGATCTATGGAAAAAGGAGGTGGTAGGATATTGAAGCACTGAAGTCAAGGAGAAATGGAAACTTAAAATTAGGTTTTCAAAGAGAAATGACAACTTGAGATGTTTGAAAACTATTACATAGTTGGACTGAAAGCAAGACAGTGAATGAATGACTGTGTGAAAGAGAACTTGGACAGAGAAAAGCAGCTATGGAAAAAGCCCCCTTCCCTACTCACAAAAAGGGTTGTGTGTTCTTCTTCTTCTTTTTTATTTTAAATTAAAGTAAGGGATATAATTTGGGCAGGGGGGAAGATCACTTATCCTTTTCAAATCTGCAATAATCCCCTACATAAAATAAGTGCATAAAAGTGTATAAAAAAGACCAGGGCAGATAAAATTACTCTTGACCTAATTTTTGACCTGATATAAATATTGTTAGCAATAGCAATTAACCATGCAATAAAAATTTTATTGTCCATTTTGCAAGGTGGAAACTTGATATTTGATGTAATTGATGGTATGATAGCAAGGCATAGATCAAAGATTAGAAATCCATATAGAATATATAAAAGGCATTGTAGATCATCTATTTTGGCAAAGCGTGGATAATGTTAATAGCAAATGTTTATTGGCTACAGTCAGCCCTTTGTATTCAAGGGTTCCACACTCTTGGATTCAACCAATCAGTGATCACAAGTTTTAAAAAAGGAATTACATGTATGCTCTACATGTGCAGACTAGTTTTTTTTGTGTGTGTGTGGTTGTTATTTACTAAGCAAAAGAATGCAAGATATTTATATAACATTTATGTTATAGTGATTATTATAAGTAACCTAGGGATGATTTAAAGTATTCATATGCTTAGATTATATGGAAATATTATACCATTTTATTTAAAGAACTTAAATATTTACAGATTTTGGTACCCATGAGGGAACCAGAACCAATTCCTTGTGGATAACAGAGGACAATTGTATTTATCTGATGCCAGGCACTGGTCCACACATTTTATGTAAATCAGTTCATTCCTGTATCTGTTTTAATTTGGATTCCTAATAAACAACCTATATTTGGATTGTTGGATTTTGGGAAATCTGTGGTCAGGCACCGGCTTCTTTGGTGTCTACCAAGGATCCGCTTCCTGGTTCACAAATTGGGTTTCTAGCTGTGCTTTCATGTGCTGTATGGGGAACATGAGTTCTTTTGGACCTCTGTATGGGTTTACTTATCTCACTTAGGAAGGCAAAACCACCGTGACTCAATAAAACCCCAAAGACCTCTCTCCCTAATACTATTACTCTGGGAGTTAGAAGTTTATCCCCATGCTTTTTGGGGGAATACAAGCATGCAGTTCATTGCAGTCTTACAATAGCACTATGTAGACACTGTTAGGATCTTGGTTTCATATTTATTTGTCATGGCAGTACCACAAAATGAACAACCACAGAACTCATTAGCACATGTCTGCAAATTGTCTGGGTGGTTTTGCTGTACTTAGTGAGATTTGGTTATCTATCTGTAGTCAGCCAAGGCCAGTTCTGGGTTTGTTTTGCTGATCTTGGCTGAACTCTTTCATATTTGTGACTTCAGTTAGAGCAGCTGGGCTGATTCAGCTTTGCCCTATATAATCTTTCTTCCCTGAGCAGTCTTAACTGAGCTTGTCCCTATAAAAGTACAAAGGAAAAGAAAGCCATTAGTATTAACAGGCTCTCCCGAGGTCTACCCTCAGAACTGGCAAAGTACAACATTCTGTTAACAAACCTTCAGGACCAACCTGGAGTCAAGCGATGAACAGATCTTACCATTTTCTGAGAAAAGCTGCCAAATCACGCATCACAATTGTTTGGATTACAGGTGGATGGAAAATGGGGCTATTTTTTTAATCAAACAATATACCAGATTTTTATTCTACATATAAGAAATCTGAAAGAAAGTCATATTACATTGTTTGTTGCTGGGGTAGACATTGGGACTTCTACCTGTCCTACTGTGGAACTTTATTTCCTGGACTTCAGTGACTTGATAAGGGGTGGGTATGTGTCCTACAAAGAATTATTCTCAGCCCTAACATGAGATGTCAAAAATAAAGACTCTTCCTTTACACAAAAATTGTTTAGATACTGACTGACAATAATCTGTTGTTCTATCATTTGGGAAGGATGCTAAGACAGTTAAAAATGAAAGAAGCAGAGGAGAAAGGGAAGAATGACAGGGGCCAGGAGAAAGGAAGCAAAGATTTAAGACAAAGAATGAATGAGCAAGTATGAGAAATGATTATATTATTGGAGTTACGGGGTCCAGACGTGCTTGGAATCTTAAGCTCACTAATTTCTTAATATTATTATTAAGCAGGTTTGACTAAAGTTTCTGTCACTTGACACCTAAATATTGTAATAATGGTGATGTATTATTTTGCAACGAGAGTAGCATTGTTTCCAGTCCCTCTTGTTCTTCCAGAACCTTCTTGGTGGTCCCCTGCAGGTCATCAAATGGTGAACATGATTCTCCCTTTTTTCAAATGAGTGATCTTATATCTGATACTGTTAGTGGCGATGCTATGTGATTTTCCAAACTGGGTCATAACGAGGATAGGGAGCCAGGCTGACTTCTGAAACACTTGTCCTTGGAAGCTGATTATCAAGTAAGAAAGTCCAGGCTCCTTAGCTCAACTATTTGTAAGGAGTCCTGGGCAATATCCCCATCTCTGCTTTCAGCCAGTAGGTAGTATCATCTGCCAACCGTGGAACAACTGCATCTTCAGATTCTGCTGGCTCCCTGCCCTTGGGCAACCTAGGTGATGAGGAGGGGAACAGAGACAGGCTTTCTGCATATGGACCCTGCCCCAAAAGCAAATTCATGAGCAGAAAGAAAAAATGTGGTCATAATAATAAGCCTTAAATTTTGAGATAATTTGTTAGGCAGGCATAGAAAACAGCAATGCCAGCATGGTGCTCTCTCCTTGTCTTCTGTCCCAGAGGGGCTTCTTTTACTAAAATAACCTGTTAGAGCCACTCCATATAGTAATTGGCATTTCACATTATCCCATGTTTTAAACGTGCTTTAACTGACCTGGTAGATCTGGGCAGTTTGTGTTGATTATTGTCACTGTTTTCATTGGCTTTGTGATGTGACTTTCCTTGGATGGAGACAAGATTGAGGGTGCCCGTGTTGTTTCATGTCTCCTACTAAAAGTCTGCTCATCTGATTGGACAAATTTTACTCTTGCTCTCCACTGCTGTGCTATCTGATATGGTAACCTGTAGGCGCTTGTAATTACTTAAGTTTGAATTAAGTTAAAATTAAATATAATCCAGTTATTCAGCTGTACAAGCCACATTTCAAGGGCTCAATATTTATATGTCGCTCTCGGTTAGCATGTTGAGCAGTGAAAATTACAAAACATTTACATCATTGTCTCATTCTTCTGTTACGCTCTGCTCTGATTTGCAGTTCACACGTGTGGTCCAAATCTAAATCCTAATGAGGTACAATGATATGAAAGATTTTGACCTTATGCAGAGAGCTCTGAAGATCTGGTTTCTTTCCTAGATGTGAGCTCTCGAAAGACAGAATCTGTGCTCCAGTTAGTAGGGTTATTTTCATTTACATAACATAAAACAGGCTACTTTTTATAGCCTGTCTTTACTCCCTGGACATGTAGGCAGTGTTTACTCTCTTTTTTTTTTTCTGTGTAATTTTATTTTAATGGAAATCTTGCCTGACTTTCAGAACAATTGAATTCATAGAAGGTATTCTAGTGAGCAATATAGCCCTTTGCAAATACTTGGGTGTCCTTGGTCTCCCAGCTGAGAGTCGTCATAACCACACAGGGTTCCTGTTGACTTGAAAGCTTACTCTGGCTGTGGAGTGGATATTAAAAAAGAAAAAGAATCAAGTCAAGGCAAAAGGGTCTTTACTTTCCAAGGGTGTAAGTTTTCTTGAAAGCTTGTTTATTGATTTGCATTGTAATAAATGAGCTTTCAAACTACCAAAACTACAAAAAAAAAAAAAAAAAAAAAAAAAAAGAAGAAGAAGAAGAAGAAAAGAAAGAAAGAAAGAAAGAAAAAGAACAACAATGACAAAAAAGAATCTGGGAAATAATATCAGGGATGGACAAGTTTATTCATCCACTGTATGTCATTTGTAGTCAGTTACCATAAAGCTGTGAAATACAAGCACCACAAGCTCCGCCCCCACCTTTCCTTTTTTTACTATTATGGAACGTAAGAATTTAGTCGATCAAAAGGGAAAAGAAATATAAACTTTCAAGCAAGGGTTCATTTCCATTAAAAGTGTTTGTGCCTGGCTTTATGGCCTTGTGTGAGGAGAGTGCTAAAGACAGATACATGGGAGACCCGGCTGAGGGGATAATGCCTGGGCCATGAAAACAACACTATTGCTGATCTCTAACCAATTATGCACATCACCTGAAATCCTGTCTATTAATGTTCTGATAGCAAGATGGTTTCCTAAATTTCTGACTCACATGATGAGATGACCCCTTAAAAAGGTCCTCTAATCAGGCAATTTTGGAAAAATGCTAAATTTTATGTCTCCTCTCCTGTAGTTTTATGATGCACATTAGGTTTAGTATGTGAGACATCCAGCCGGAAAGATACCTGTTTAACTTTGTTTAACCCAGAATTTCTTAAAATTAGCGTTCCATGAAATCTTTTTATGCTTTAGTGTGTATTTTATGTAATGCTCATTATAGGCAGGGTACTAGGTTTTAGTGAAGTACACTTTGGCGATGCTGCTGTAAAATAAAACATGGAACCACGAGAGAGTTAGCTTTGCAAAATAAAAGTTACCAGGAAAGAGTAGTTCTGATTTAACAGCCATTCAGATAGATTAACTGCTAAGTAACTGGGAATCCTACAATCCTGATAGAGTGGGATTGGCTGACACAGAACATTTCCTAGAGAGACCTGGGGGAACTCTCATGGCAACCACGTTGGGAAGCATTTTTTGGAACAGGAGATTTTCAGCGCTATGTTTCCAGAAAGGTTGCTAATAGCAGATGTCTCATGGGAGATAACTAGTTGCAGAAAAATTTAGCAATGTGGTGTGACTTCCAGAGAATGTTCAATCCTATTTTCCCTTTTGAACAGCTGTTTCTCAGAAGAGTAGATTTCCCTTACTGTTGCTGTTTTCCCCAACTGTTTACTCTTGGTTCACACAGTCTTTCATTTACTCTTTCATTGCATCGAACTCCTTTTCTCAGATAACCAGTTATTTTTGATTTGCCAAGGGTAATAGGCTTCTTCCAGCACGAGATCATTGGCCTTCATGATTCAGGGTTCCACTTAAATGCTTTTCACCTCCATGCTTGTATCTCTAGCCCAGAATTTGTAGAATCACAGATTTATACATCAAATTGACCCATAGACTTATACTCTAAATATTTTCCCTCCTGTAGATCCTTGAAAGATCCATTGTCTAGCCTCGCACCCAAATTAGAAACCTAGAATCATCCTTTATTCCTCTTTTTGTTTTAGTCCCCTCTCGATCAGTCACCAGGACTGTCAAATTTTACATTTCTCAAGAACAGCTCGTAATTCCCATTTCTTTGTCTTCCATAGGCACCAACAAACAAGTAGCATCTGAGTCAAATCTTAGTGCTTCTACTTTACAGCTCAATGATCTTGTATGTGCTTGTTAGTCTCCGTTAGCCTCATCGTTCTCATCTATAAGACGGGGGTAATTGTGATGCCTAAGAAAGAGTTGTGATTTTGTGAAAATAAAATGGGAATCAAGTAGGGACATGTAGAAAAGATTTGTTTTCTTTTTTCTCCTTGGGTGCAGTGAGTGACATGTACTTGTTTATTACTTGGGAAGAGCATCATGAAGTGTTGGTTGGCATTTATGTGGGGGACAAATATCATCCTAAAGTACTAGGATGCATAGAGAGTAAGATAAAACATAACTGAAGTTTCAATTTGTTAGACTATGTAGAGAATAATTTATTAATATTTTTTTTTCATTACACAATTAAGGACTTTTGCCAGGAAAATAAAAGAAGGAAATGAATGATCTTTACTACCCATCAAATCACCAATGGAAGTAGACACATATTTGTGATGGGGTAGGTACATGACAAGGAGCTGATGGTAGCGCACCTGGAATATTGGGTTCATCCGGCCAGCACTCAGGAATGCGTATTGAGGCGTCAGCCAGCAGGAGTGCAGCTGAGGCAGGACGCGGGAGCCTGCAGCTTTGAAGAGCTGCCTATTCATCTCAGTCAGTTTCATGTCAGTATCTCCTATTTTTTCTTAATGCTCAACCCTGTTGCTATAGCAGAAAACCTTAGACTGGGTATTTTATAAATAATAAAAATTTATTTCTAATAGATCTTGGGGCAAGGAAGTCCAAGATAGACCTTGATGGTGCCATCCTGCTGGTTTGTCACACAGTGGAAGGGGCAGAAGTGCCAAATAGCTCCCGGGCACCTCTTTTATAAGATCATTATTCTTACTCCTGAGGGTATTATACTCCTGACTTGATCAACTCCTAAAAATCCCTCTTAATACTGTCACACTGTTGGTGAACTTTCAGCATAGGAATATAAATCAGACACAGGCATACTGAAACAATGGATTACAGCCCTTTTTAAAACCACATTGCATGGACAGAGAGCTGCAGAAAGTAGTACACCGAGCCCTCTGCACTCTCAGGCCTATCGTTGTAGGAAGAAGAATGCATGATTAATGAGAGTCATTCATTCTTTTAATAAATTATATTGTCCTCCTTCTATGGGCCATTAATTCTAGATGCTAGGAATATGGCAATCTACAAAACTGACAGAAATCCCTGCCCTGCTGGATTTTATGTCCCAGGAAGAGGAGACAGATGGTAAACAGGATAAATAATTATAGAATATTCTAGAAAACAAGCATGGGGAAAAGTAAAGCTAGGAAGGGGTCAGAGTGTCTTGTGGCAGGGGTGAAGTTGCATATTTAAATAGGAGGACCAAAAGTTGTCATTAAGATTCTGCTTAAGCAAAGACCTGAAAGTGGACATGGGTCAGAGGAAGGATTTTCATCAAAGGAAAGAGCTGATCAGACTTTCACATCATTAGGGTCACCGCAGCCACCTTTGAGACTAGACAGAATGAGATCAATCATTAGGCTATTATGATAATCCAGGCCAAAGATGGTAGTGGATTTGGCCAGGGGTAATGTTGGAGGTGACACAGGTAGAAATAAAGGTCAGTCTTCAGGTAGATAGCGTCTGTAAGCCTATGCTGTTTTTTTTTTGTTTGTTGTTTCTTTAAAGAAATGCCAGGATTTCAAGGTCAGATGTAGAGAAAGGAACCGGAGAACAAAACCTAGAGAGAAAACCAGAGAGGAGGAAAGTTATTAGGAAGTAAAGTCACAGAAGCAAAGGTGATTCAAGCTTTAGGAGGTCTAAATAATATTCGGTAATACACAGTTGAACTGGAAATGTATTTGAAGGAATTCTAACAGATTTGACAAATAGAAGACCACTGGTGACAGAACAGGAGAAGTTTTTCAGGTCCCTGTAGTAGATATTGAGACTGAGAAGTGAAGAGGTGTAGACAGAGGTTATATATTACTTCCTCATGAAGCTTAGTAGTCACAGACAAGCTTAGTAGTCACAGTGCTTTCCAGAAGCACTTTATTTTTTAATCACAATCCACATTAAGAAATATATCTTCTCCAGCGATTTACAGCACCTGTGTACACGTGCCAATATACAGAAATAGATGGAGGTAGTATTTTGTGGCACAGCAACCACTTTGTTATAAGTGTGTCTTCTCTATAATTGTTAAATACTTGTCACATGGTATAAGTTGATTTTTATAACCTACTCTAGGGTTTTGATTCATGATTGGAAATCATGATCATGGGCAACAAATAGCATAAAAACTCCCATCTAGACCATCACTCTCACATTCTCTGCCACACCTGTTAGTATTACGCTTCAATCTGTAGTCACAAAATTGAAAATCAGTAGTTATTTTGGGTCAGTAAGACTCTCTATCTGGGAGTTGGGGTTATAGATCACGCAGGGAGCAGACTTAGCATGAACAGGATCCTCTGTATAAAAAAACAGAAAGACTCCTTGTACAGGTGAAGGCATTGAATGTGTTCACAAATAAAGTATTTCCTGCTAACAAAACAATATGGGTGTTTCCCTTATGATATCTGAGCTGGAGATCTGTGACCTTGGGCAGAGTGGGTTAGCTGTGTCTGGGAGGCTTTGACCTCAGTGAGATTTAGAATGAGCTTCTCTTGTCCAAGGATTGGCATACAGTAGGAGCTAGGAAATAGTCACCAAATAAACTAAAGGCTTTATGTAATATATTTTTTGAAAGTCAGGAAAGTCAGCATAGCCCAGTAGGGGTAATCATTGATTCTTCTGCTGTGTAGCTAGATATTACTAGCAAAGTTCACAGACAAGATGAAAAATAAACTTTAAAGGAAATGAGAGGTGACAGGGGCAGAGGGCATTAAAAGATCAAAGGAAAATCCACTTTCTAGTCAAATGAAGCTGTCAAATAAGCTGCTTAGGAAGATGGTAAAGATTCTTGGGAGAGAGTACACTTAATGAGGGGGCGCAGTATTGGAGGGGAAAGCATTGGGATTCTTCTTAAAGTAACAAAAGACCGCTTCTCCTTTAAGGCTAGATAATTCCAATCAGAGAGGTTTGTAACCTGGGAACAGGAAGACAAAAAAGGTTGTTTATTAATTACTGTGACTTATAGATTGGGAATAAGATCTTCTGCTAAGAGTGTGATGGTGCTAAACGTTAAGAGGGTGCTTGAGGATAATATTGAAGTTTTGGAATTGTAATTGAGCAGGAGAAGTTGTTAATGCAGGATTAGAACACTGATAGACATGACAGGTTAGTAATTATCTGCAGTTTCACATGCTGTCTTCTTTCACTTTGGTTTAAAATTAAGGCCATGAATTGATAATTTATAGGACCCAAGAGGGCCTATAGATTAGTTTTACTCATTTACCCTTATTCTAATAAGCCAATTTTTAAAATAAGGAGTTTCATATGCAGAGTTTGGATTTGAAAATTTAAAAAGAAGATCTGAGAAAAATTTGCTGGATTCAGTCAGACCTGTGTTTTCCTTTCAGTTCACCATTCAGTAGTAAACAATATGTATTTATTTATGGTGTCTGTATCACTCCTTTGTGCTGCTTCTCTGGACCCTGTAGGCTTAGGAATAAATGTGGGACCCTGATTTAAACCTCAGCTGATGGAATTTGAGTCTGAAGTAAGTATCAAAAATACCCTTACTTATTTCACATTAGCCATGCAGCTTCATGGATTATTGGTTTTTAAAGTCTGGTCATCTGTCCTGATGATTGGACACTGGATATTGATTCAGATCAACAAAACACACAGGCAACAGATTTATAAACAAATACCCCTACCCACGTTAGACAATGAACAGAATAGCCCTTTGTCGTACTTTTCTCTCTTGCTGAGATAAATTATCCAAGACCCAAAGTTAAAGAAAGAAAGGTTTTATTTTGCTCACTGTTTGTAGAGGTTTCAGTCCATAATCAGCTGGCTTCAAAGCAGGGTGGCATGCAGAAGGGCAACTCTACACGGTGACAGAAGACAGCAAAAACAATGAAAGAGCAAAACAAGGAAAGCAAGCCCTTTTTCCTCCCTTATATCGTATGCAGGCTACCCTCCCTAGGGCAGGTGTATCACTCACACTACCTTTGTGTCCTCCTCTTGCACAGGCTGAGGATGTTTACAAAGTGCGGGCAGCCCTGGCTCCCTGCTAAGTTACCTAAACTTCTAAACTCTCAAGTTGACATAATGCATCAACCTTTCCACTCTTTCTATGTAGCAGCCTACCTTATTTATGCATCTACTAGTGTAGTCTCTTAAAATTATTGCTAAGAATGAATCACAGAATGGGAAATCCACTATTTTTTATTGTTTTGGATTTAACAAAGGCAAACACAAAGCATATGCTCCATGGACATAGAGCCTAAAATCCATAGAGGACACTAAAGTTTAGCAGTTACAATAATGCTATTCTGAGTATTGCAAGGTGCTATGGGTACTCAATGGCCTTGAGTGCTAGATGCTGACACAGTAGTGGGCAAAAAATATGGGAAGTTATATTTCTGAAGTTTAGAGATAAGGGTGGGGAGGAAATGAAGGAAATTATCTGTGACTGTAGCAGGAAACAGAGATAAAGGACAAGATAGAGCTGAGACAGTGACAAAGGCCAGATTATGAAGGATCTTGTGAACCATCTTAATAGAAGATACAGGAAGAAAAGGAACTCAAATCCACATTTCATGTACAGGAGTGGATTTCACATGAGAACTGACTTTGTTTGCTCAGGTTTCATGGTGGACAATATACCAAGGAGTAAGGTTGGTTGCCTTAATATGTACCATGGTATACTGAGGCTTGGTCACTTGTCAAGCCTTGTGACAAGACCTTATACAGTATCTCATTAAATTACTGCCTCACTCCTGCAAAATTAAGCTTTATATTATCCTAGTCTTAATGATGAAGCATTAAAACCTTAGAAATATTAAATCAGTTGTTGACAGTAGCATGTTAAGTAATTGGCCGAACTGGGCTTAAATCATTCCCTGAAAAACTCATCCTCTTAACTGTTAGGCTACATTACCTTCAATTGCAGTTATCCAGGAGTGATAAAATGAGATAAATAGAAGGAATCTTGAGCAATCTGTCTTTGGGAGTAAGACCAATGTGATTGAATTCTCTCTTTCTCTGTCTCTGTCTGTCTGTCCCTCCCTTCCTCTCCCTCTGTCTCTTTTTCCTTCTCTATGGGTAGGGAGTGCTGGCAGCATTTAAAAAGAAAGATAGTATCTAGATTTTTTTATTACATCACATAAATTGCGGATGATTTCTGTGGTTCATAGAGACAATAAATAAAGTAGAACTGGTTTGCGGGACATCATGATAAATGCATGCAATATCGTGTATTTAAGGTGACAGGAGAGAAGCTTTAGGAACTGTGCAGCATAGAATTGTGATGTGCACTAACTGTTGAGACCTGATGATCCTAAACATCATGGTAGCTGCCTAATCCATTGAAATATGTCTACATTGGGAATAGAAAGTGACTTAGGGAGAAGTGATAGTATAAGAATAGTTTGAGGAAGGAAAAAGCAAGTAGAAGAGACTGAGAACAGCATTAGAGGGAAAATTAGGAGTCTGTGGTGAATTTCAGGAAGGAGATTATAATCTATATTATTAAATGTTTCTGAAATGTGAACTAACAAAGGAATTTAGAAATTAACTAGATTTGATAATTAATCAAGTGATATTGATAGTGATGAGGCACTTTTGAGGGGAAGGTAAGTAAGAGCCAAAGCTGGAATCTTGTGACTTGAAGGATGAGCATAGAGTATATATAGAGAACTGGCAGTGATTTTGAGGTTAATGAATGGAAAGAATAAATTCAGTTATGACTAAGAACAGGAATTTGAGGGAGAGTTGTTCAGGTTGTGTGTAAGATAAAAAAGTGATCTTTAGCCTGTTTACTTATTGGTAGGGCAAAGTGAGCCGAAGAGAAGCCATAACATCCAGGGAGGAAGGATACACACACATGATAGAATTCTCAAGCACGTGGGAAGGGAAAGCACAGAGAGGACTGTTGCAAGATTAATTTTAAACTTCATTTCCCTATAGTATTAGGAGGAAAGCATAGAATAGATAGGTGAAGAAGCCTGTAAATGTGTGAGTTTTATGACTAAAGTAAAGGAAATTCTGCATGACAGCTTCTCTTGCTCTTTGAAGATATGGTGGTCACAATTAGCTTGATTATAAAGAATTTAAATAAAATAAATGTCTCAAGGGGTAGTTCTACCAAATTATATGTGATTTCTCGATCATTGTACTCACCATTATCTAATGAAAAACAATTAAATTCCTTATTTAGCAGGAGTTCTCCACTGATTTATTGCTGGAAATAAGTGCTTTAAAAATATTTTCAATGTGTTATCATCCCCAGACTGTGCCCTGCCACCATCACCCCTTCGTTTTGTCTTGTAGTTTGCGCTCTATGCATTTGGAATATGCTCCTGTGGTTTGTCCATCCTGGCTCCCTCCTATTGCCATCTGTTTTTGTATCATGTGTTTCAGGAGACCTTGAATCCTCGTTCTGTGAAGCATTTCTACTGTTAGCTACTTCTACTAATGCACCCTTGCTGGGGAGGGTACTGCCCTTCTTTTGTTCCAAGGTCACTTTACGATTTTTAACTAGCTAAGTACCAGACTGTGGATGCACTTGAGTCCTCTACATCTTCATGGAAATGTCCTCATATTGGCTGTCTTAGACAGCAGAGCTTCAGAAACTGGCCACATTCTGAGCTACGGGAAAGGAGCAGAGATGATGTAGTTCCATTCACTTCTAGCCAAGTCAGTCACATTTATTTCACTTCTAGAATGTTCTGGTCTCCTCTGAGCTTCAGGGTTTGGTTACAATGCATTCTGCACTCAAAGAGAGGATCTCTTTTTATTTCAGGGCTCAGTAATTCTGAGAAATATTAACTGCAACACTCATTCCTTCAAGGATAATGAGACATGCTATACAAAATTAAACTGCACTGGAGAAAACAAGATACATATATTTATATTCATACGCTCCAAAACCCTATGAACTGAACTCCTTGCTGATTTATTTAATGGTACTCATTGGTCTTATCACTAAATTTGGAGCACATTTTGCTTTTGTTCTCCTGAAGCTCTTCTTCTCTTTAGGTTTCTTAACAAATGGCTTAAAGTTAATCCTTTCATCTTTTCCCTTCATACTGGCCACTTAGCAAGAAATCTGCCCATAATAGTATTATGCTCTAGCCATTTAATTTAACTAACCAAAAAATGTGTTATTGTAAGGTTTTCGCTTATCTTTTTTAAAAAAGTGAAAACCCATTATTAATTAAAAACTCTGAGATTTCAGACACAGACTTGATATTTTGAGGAAGCATTTCTGTTTGCAAGGTTCAGTGCCACAGTGGCCCCTCCAGGAGAGCTTTTGGGTTTACAGTGACCCTCCTAGCTGTGGAGTTTGTAGCTTTACCTTTGTCCCTGCCTTCTGAAAGCTGAGAGCATTAGTAATTCCCTCAAGTATGTAAGCTAAAGAATAGAAATAACCTCAAAGAACTCACCAGGAGAGTGCGAGCACACACAAGGGGTGATGGGAGAGGCATTATACTAAGCTATTTTTTTCATGAGATATTCCTTTTAATTGTTACATATTATTATCTGCCTTTTTCAAGTAAGAGAATTGGGCCTCTGTGGAGTTGCCCAAAATAAAATAGTTAATAAGTTTCTGAACCTTGTTTAAAGGAACATCTTGATTCCAAAACAAGTGCTCTTTCAAATTCACGTACTCTTGATATATTAGCCTTTTTCCTTCCATGACTACAGATATCAGTACTTCTCTATAAAAATAAAATTAGAGCTGGAGAAACAACTTAGTGGTAGAGTATGTGCTTAGCGTGTACCACATCTTGAGTTCAACCCCTAGCACTCAAAAATACCGAATAGAAATAAATAAAGTAAAATAGAACAGCCAACAGATACCAAAACAGTAGCCACAATAAAAGACCTTCTTCAGTGTTAAGTTTAAATAGAACTAGATCTTAGATCAGAAATGATATGGAAAAAAATTAAAGGGAACTTATTTGCAGATACCAGTTTTTTAAGAAAAATATTAGTTTGTCAACTCAAGGTGAATCCAAATTCCATGTCTTTAAAGCATAGTTTCTAGATAAAATTCCATTTGCATACATTTGTGAATAATTAATTTGCCTTTGTGAGATATGACAAAGATTGGCACAAAGGAAAATAGGTAACTTTAAATATGGTCTCATCAACCAAAAAAATTTTTTTTAATTAACAAGAAGTCTGAGAATGATATATATGAAATAAACTCTACTCAATGCCTGTTTGGAAATTCTCATGCCTGATAATAAAAAAAAAATAGAAAATAAGTGGATAATTTTATGAAGATATGAAAGCTTAAAGAGACCAAAACTATGGGCACAGAAAAGATAACAGATGGTGTGTATGAAATTACATCAGGAAAACCGTGTTCTGATAGGACCGCTGACAGGTTCCCAACTTGGGCTGGACTTGTGTGGGCGTCAATGTGAGTGGCAACATGACTTTTCCCAGTGACCTGATTTGATTTAGTTCATGTTATGCTGAATTGTCACCGTGTCTAAAGGTTCCTGTGTTTAACAAATGCGAGAAACTGTTGCAGTTTACTATCAGCCTACCCACAGGTTTATTTGATAGAAGTCTGGGAAGGCTGGCTGTGCACAAAACCAGAGTTTTAGGCTCTTTACAGTTATTTCTGGTTTTTGTTTATCAAGATGGAGCTACCAACTCTTGACTCCTGAAAACTTTGTTTGTAAACAATGATTTAGAAAGAAATCTAGTAGGAAAGGGACAACTTCCCACCTGATGTTCCAAATAAATATACAATGCCATGTATATCAATATATATTTGATACAAGAGAAACAAGTTTGAACAGTCACCAGGAGAATTCCACTTTTATAAAAATAAGGCCTGGGCTCTTCTCTGACTTCTCAGTACTTTCTGCTCCAATTTGTCATTTTCAATGTGCTTCTGAAGATCATTTCAACTTGATTGCAACTGGTGGGGTGTGGTATCCTTGGTGCCAGAGTCTGGGTCTGATTAGCAATTGTAAATCACGGCCTAATGTTGACTATCCTCAGTTTTTTGGCTGTTTCTCACCATTTCCTGTCTTTCTTTGAGAGCATCTCTTACTGTGCCTGAGCTGGGTAGGATCAGGAATTGCCTAAGCACTACAGAAATCAAATGAGTATGATACTTCTCTCACCTTGGAGTAGTGAGGGGCTAATTATGACTTGGCTCTGTTGTCATCTGCATATTCCTTAAATTCAAATACGAGCTCTTTCAGCAGTGGCTTGCAAACCACATGGTTCTCGCTATGTGACCTGTGATTCCTGCTACCATCCCAGGGACCCTTATAGCCCAGTCATTATCCAAGACTGTGCTTCCTGCTTCCCATTGTCCCTGATATTTTCCCAATGAAACCCCACATGTATTTAACGTAGCCATGCTCAATTTTCATTATTTTTTGGTCTAGCTGTTGTATTAACCTGATTTGACTATGGAATGTTCTGAGATAACAATTGTTTAAATCATCCAAGTACCCATATTTTCCAGTGTTTTAGGTATAATTTCAACCAAGATCTTAACCAAGACAATTTTTTTAAATTAAAAAGTGGCATAACAATATAAATTCAAGACATTTAACTGATACATAAACACAAAACCACACGATTTCACAAGAGTCATGTGACCTGATTCTAAGAAAAGATTATAATCTGAGCTAGACAAACACACCTGCTGCAAGTATTTAAAATTTTAACTCCATGAATATGAGCTGAGCAAAAACAAAACAGTAATAAACTAGACTAATACATAATTACTACCTGGTTAAATAAAAATGCTATTATTTTAAAAAAGAACAAAGGCATCAAGTAGACATTTAAGAGACATGGAAAAAAATTTTTTTATTCTGCTATGAAAAGAAAGATGAAACTACAACTTTATTGTAATATGATTAATTTGTTCCTTCTTTGAAATTACAACAGTCATGGGTTTAATCAAAGAAATGCTAGATACACCAAAAAATGATTAAAACTACATTCAATTCAGTATTGTATACTTTAAGAAAACCCATAACATCTGTCCAGTTAATCCTCCCACTTTTAAAGTTAAAACTTATGCCTCTATTTCAAGTGAAAACGTTTATTATTAAAAACACTTATGGACTGATACAAATTCCTCACTTACTGAACCTAGTTTTTTCAGCCTCTTGTGACTTTAGGAGTCACTACTTTGAATCTCTTTTAACACAGGGAAGGATATTCCTTAACCTTGCATCCTAAGTTAATTATAGAATAAAATTATTATACAGTTTCTGGAAAGTTTGCTGATTGCTTAGCTGTTGGGTCATAATCTCATGAGCACCACTGGTTACAGTACAAAGATTTCATTGGCTGTACAACAGTAAAATTGCTAGTGGCATGATAAGTACAAGAGTTTGTTTGGAGTATCTTTTAAGAAAAGATTGGAAAGAACAATTTGAAGACCAAGAGTATAGGCAAATCTGGTATAATTGTTTACTATATGGGAAAGGAGAAAAAAATGGGTATTTGCTAAAAAAAACAGTAGTTATTGTTTTACTTTTTAAAATTAGAGAATTGAGAAATAATTGGTATACTGATGAAAAGAAGCAGAGGAATGAAGGAGGCTGTGAGAAGGAGGCTGTTGTACAGGGGAGAAGGTTTAGCATGCAGTGGAAGAGGTGCTTTGAGCCATGGACATGGAAAACTTACTCAGAAAGGAGGCAGGATGTTTAGGCTCAGTTGCCATTAAAAGGTTAAATATTGAAAACCTCCTGATGGATGCTTTGATACATTCTGATTGTTTATGATTCCTTATCAAACTAGGCAGTAAGGTCATCTGAGACATAGAGGGCAGAGAGGGATTCAGACATTTAATAAGAATAAAAGGAGGCCTGAAACATGAGGAACAGGAATGAGTGATGTTTGCCAGGCTGTTGAGTATGTTGAAGGTAGAGGTCAAAGGTATAAAATGACACTGATTGGTACACTTAGAGGTCTTTTTTGCAGGCATATTCAACTGAACAGGTAGAAAAGGGAAGCTAGAGAATTGTTTTTCCCAAGTATATATTTTTCTTCAGTAAATATCATGGACATGAATCAAGGTATTTTGGGGTCTGAACAAGAGAACAACCATGAGGTTTGTGCTGGATTAGAATGGGATTGAGGACATGGAAAGGGATGCTGACAACAGACTGTAGATGCCCAGGCCCTGGCTGAGCTGAGAGAGCTGATCTGAGCTGCTACGTGTCAGAAGTGCTGATTAAGACAACGAGAAACAAAAGAAACAGTCCAGACTTTAATCACTTATTGCCATAGTAGGAGCAAGATGCTAAACCAGAGAAAGCCCCTCTTGTCATCCCTGTTCCATTTCCCATAGAGCATTGCTGGCCAGGGTCAGTTGGATCATTCCACATGTGAGGACCACACTGCACTGCTGATGGAGTACAGTACCTAGAACCAGGGAGAAATGTGAAGAGGAAGGGTTTGAACTGAAAAACATCTGAGTCAGAGTAGCGAGAACTATCTTCAAGTTACTTTTCCCCTTCTCTTGCTAGAAAGGACTCAGAGATTCCTGAGGATGACCTGGTCTGATCCAAAAGCTTGCACACTGAGCTAAGAATGCAGACATGCATAAGACCATGGCTCCAATTAGAGGTCTGAGAACACAACTGGAAAGTCCCTTCAGCAGTGAGTAGCTTGCACACCAAGTCTGGCTGGGAGGCAGTTCTCTTTGCAAGGCCTGCAAAGCTAAACCTTCCTAACTGCCTGTGACTGTGCCTGAATTTTTCTAGACAGATTTTCAGCCTGAAGCTGGATTCCTAACTAGATCCTAATCTGGTCTAAAGCTTGTTGGACACAAGAGTAAGTTTTAAAATTAGGAAATGAGATGTGTGCATTTGAGATCTGGAGAAGTCTGGTTATTGATAATGACAAGATCTAGAATCTGATAATGAAATGGATTCTAATCAGTTGGAAAAATCATTTAAAAAGGGAGACAGAGTCATATCTATGGAAGTTGAAACCTCAGTTTATTATGACTTGTACTTAGATGTCCCCCCACGGCCTCATATTGCTCATATCATAGCTATGGCTTTTAGGAGTCGACGGGATCTGGAGTGTGTTCAATGGTTTAAGGGTGTGATGACTGGACTGGCTCACTGGTTGGTTAGCATTGTTTACATGTGGGTAATGAAATGTCCCTTTCTGGGTGTGGGTGACATTACACAAAAGACTTACAGGGAAAGGGAGGCTTGCTTTGCTGCCTCCAGGCTGTTCATCCAAGGACTGTTGTCCCTCTGCTGTGCCCCTTTGCCATGCTACCCTGCTTTAGAACCAGCCAACTATGTACTGAAACCTTTACTGACTGTAGGTTGAAATAAACTTTTCCTCCTTTACTTTTAGGTGTTGTGTATTTTGTCTCAGCAATGAGAAAAGTAAGACACTGATTTACGAGAGGAAGAACTTGTGGTGTGGCTTAATGGTGGAACATGTGCTTAATCCCACAGAGGTTCTGGGTTCAACTTTAGGACCAGAAAACAAAACAAAGAAGAGTTATGACTACAATTGTGATAAGACCTATAATATTGGAATTAGGAACCAGCTCTTCCTGGGACACCCCAGATATTATCTAATTTGTCCCCTCACTGGGTCCCTGGCTGGCTGCAAAGGGGTTTGTGGACTGAGAGGAAGAGATTGCACTGATTGTGTTGCCAATTATGAAAGCTCAAAGTGCTGTGGGAGCAACAGCTATGGCATGGCAGAGACTCTCAAGGGAGGAGTGGTCCCTGCAGATGCCAGGGAAAGACCTAGTCTTTCAGTGATAATTTATGGTACTTACATATTTGTCTCATCTGTGTCTTTTTCTATGAAAAAGTAGTTAATGATATCTTTATTGATTCATATTGGTCTAGATGATGAACTCACGATGACTTTTTCTATGAAAAAGTAGTTAATGATATCTTTATTGATTCATATTGGTCTAGATGATGAACCTTTTTGTCATAGTTGTAAGATCCATAACTATTGTTTTCTTTGACTGGTTCAAATGTGTTCTGGCTGACAGTAGCCCTCATAACATGCTGTGACTACTTATCTGGAGTCAAATCAATATTTATTTCTGACAATGTGTTGTAGACATATCAAAATTTCAACAACTAGTCTTCATGTACTACAGTCTAAATTAAATCAGGTGTCATATTCTGAGACGTGAGTCTTAATTTATATAGCCTTGATTTTGTTAACTATTCAGTATTCTGGGAATATGAGATTTTCAAATGGAGTTTAAAAAATTCTCAGTTAATCTGATGCAGATGTTACTATTATTATTTGCCTAAGAATGTGGATGAAGAAAAGTTAATTAAATCAATGCCTAGAAAGTGAGTGGTAAAGTCTTGTTTTTATATCATAACTTGTATTTGTGGCTGCTGATCTGGGGTTTATACTTGAATGAGTATGTCAGGCTGAATACATTCAATCATGATACTGGGTGATTCCAATGGCTGAATTTCCTATTTATCTTTACACATTGCTCTTTTTCGTCTTTCTCTCTCTTTTTTTAAAGCTTCTGGTATATACTCTGACCATGTAAAGAAAAAGGAGCTTTTTGTCTTCCAGGTATTTAGAATAGCCACTCAAAATGTGTTGTCCAAACCTTTGGATTTACAGTGAGATTTTTAAGAGAAGATAAACATAACAGTATGTGATTAAGACCTATTCAGATACAACAAACTTGGCTTGCCTATTCTTTTGGTTAATTTGGTTATGTATATAATTTATTTTCATAGTTGATACCAGACTCTTGTTATCATTGGCAACTCAATTAATTTAGACAACTTTTCCAGGAGTGAGCTTGATGGCTTTCGATAGGTTGGGGAAATCCTACCAGTATCAGAGGGGAAGGTGACCATGGGGCCACTTGCCATACATGCAGTCCCAGATGCCTCTTAATTAGAAGTCTATCACCTAAATGTTTTTGTCTTCCAGGGAAATATTAAGTATTATACAACAGATAATTTATTAACTGCATATTTAGATTTCTTACAATTGACATCAACTTCACATGGATAGGAAGTAATTCCAAAAATTAAAAGAAATCACTGAGTTAGTAAACTATAAATGACATACTTTTAAATTAAAAGAAAGTAAAATCTGTCCAACTCCCCTACTGTGCTTCCTGCTGTCTTACCAGTCTAATGATACCATTATCTTCCTAATGATGAATGCATGAAGTAAAGTGTGCTGAGAGGCACACAGAAGTCTTATCTGCTTCTCTGCTGGAGGAAAGTCCTTTTTATAAAAACAAAATAAAAACATGCAAAGGGAAGTAACATAATAAGTAATTTAATAATAAAAGAGTGGAATTAGGAACCAGCTCTTCCTGGGACACCCCAGATATTATCTAATTTGTCCCCTCACTGGGTCCCTGGCTGGCTGCAAAGGGGTTGGTGGACTGAGAGGAAGAGATTACACTGACTGTGTTGCCAATTATGAAAGCTCAAAGTGCTGTGGGAGCAACAGCTATGGCATGGCAGAGACTCTCAAGGGAGGTGTGGTCCCTGCAGATGCCAGGGAAAGGGTTTCAGCGGCTGTCAGAAGTGATGTCTGACACAGTTGGATAGACAGCCATGGCAGAGTTTGTATGGAAGGTAGATGGTTAAGGCTAAGATGGGACACAGATTGTTTTTGCCACAAATTAGGCACTGGTCCACTTAGCAGTGCCTTGTCCAGGTGTGTGTGTGTGTGTGTGTGTACTTTGTCCCTTCAGCCAGATTGTGTGCTCCTTGTTGGTAATCTTGTTTGCTAATCATTCCTTAAGTTGCTGTGCACAAGATGAAACATGATTCATTGTTGCATGAATGAGGGTCACTTGTGACATTCTTCTTTGGTGTTCTAGTCTCATAAGGACTGTATAAATGCTCATAGGCCCAGGGATGCTCTGTCTTGTCAGAGGACGTGGAGAGGGGACAGGGGAAAATGTTTCAATTGTGATTGAAGTGTGCTTGAGTTTATCCAGCATGCTAGTTTGACTTTCTGGACCTTAAACACTACCTTTGGGGAGTCCTGGTGCCTTCTAACCTTCTCACCTTCTGATGATCTCTTTAATACTGTGTATTTTGACCAGGGACACCTGCCTAGTTCTCAGTCTCATTCATTTTCCTGTATTTAAACTCTGACCCGAAGACGTTTAGGGCTCGTCATGATCCATCCTCTCCCTCATAATCAAATATCCTCATAAGAAATATGTCATGTATATGACTACAGAGCTGTATGTCTGACAACTTAGATTTGCTTCCAAGTAACTTAGTGCTCTGCTGGCTAGAGTACTGTAGCTGTCTTAATAAGCATTCTGTGACTGATTTAAATTCTACTGCACAGTTTATTAAATCATATCTGTTGGATAGGTTCCTGCCTTTGAAGCATGCTGCTAACAACATGATACAACATCTTATTTTTCTTTCAACCAGCTATTTCCAATCATAGATTTGTACATAGTACTTTACAAATAAACTATTAATTTGCAGATAATTGCATCAGGAAAGTGACAGCTGCATTATGCTTTGTCCTTTGCTTAAAACACACACACACACACACACACACACACACACGCACACGCACACACACACACACACACACACACACACACATACACACACAAAGCACATTTATTTCTTTTGCCAGAAAACGGGTGTTTTCAGCAATGTTCAGGTTTAGTATATGTATGAATTCTTAAACATTTATTTTTAGGGAAATGGAATAGCTATTGAGTTTGCAAGAATTATCTGTGAAAGTGGTTGGGGATTTAGCTCAGCGGCATAAGCGCCTGCCTTGCAAGTGCATGGTCGTGAGTTCAATCCCTGGTACCGATAAAAATAAAAAAAAAAAAAAAAAAAGAATTGTCTGTGTTGGATTTTTGGCTAATAGAAATAGTGTTTCATCTTTGGCAATGGGTTTGAGTATTAAAAACATCTGTGAAAACCTTTTTATTCCTGGGTTATCACTGGGCCCTAGTTGTAGAACTTCATATTTTTGTGTGATCCTAAATAATTTCAGTAATTTTCTTGTCTCCGATATGAAAATTATCTTGTCAAGTAATTCATTTCATGTCTAATTTTTACCACACTGGCACTTACTATTGAATAAAAATTAGCGAATGAGACAGAAGGTGGCCTAACTACAGGAAATTGTATTATAACGTTTGAAAATATTTTTGAATATATAGGTGTAGCATAATATTCTCCTCTGCCCTCTAAGGTTGTATTTTTAAACTGGACCAATACTGAATGGATTGTTCTAATGCAAACAAGCAAATTTTTAAATTTTTTTTTCCACTTAGTTCAGAAAAAAATATTTCTGAAAATGTTGCTTGATATTTTTCCATGTACATATGGTTAAAGTAAGTATATTTAAAAAAAAAACTTAGAGACAATCCAACTTGGAAAATTTAGCACAATAACATTTTCAGGATAATTGTAAGTCTTGTAAGCAAATAGAAGATGGAGAATAACAAAATGGTAGAGGAGATATTTAGTATGAGCATGTATATTTTTGTCTTCATTATTTTTGCTTATTTTACTTTCAGTTTTAATTTTTAAAATTTATTTATTAATATATGCTTAAAATGCATGGTTTTGACAGTCACCTTGGGAAATGAGTACCTGTACATAATAGAGTTTGCTACTTTTTAAATCCTTTTCCTCCCTCTTCCTTCCCTCCTCCTCTAATTCCCCATTCCCCATTTCCATTCTTGTTGCTATTATTATTATTATTATTATTATTATTATTATTATTTGGTACCAGCGATGGAACTCTCTTGTTGATATTGTTGCTCTTAATTAATGTTTATGGAGTAGATCACCACACTCATGGAGGTTATTGAGATCCTGTAGATGGCACAGCTTTCCCTAGTTCTCCACCCCTCTCCTTTATCCCAACACGTGGTCCTCTGGGCCCATCTCCATCTGCAGAGATCCATCCCCTTGTCCACTTCTAGCCTTCCTTATTTGTCTGAGCTTTTTCTTTGCCTTACTCCAACAAGAGATACCATATGGTGTTCAAGCTTGGATGTCTGATTTATTTCACTGAACATTACATTTTTCCAGGTGCATCATTTTCCTATACAATATTGCAATCTTGTCCCATTTTATAGCTGAGTAGTATTCCACTGCATATAGCTACCAGTGTTTCTTTATTCAATCTTCTGTTGATGAGTGTAACTGTTGCTTGCAGAATTTTGCTGTTATGAATTGTGCTTATGCAAACATTGGTATGTAATAGGTTCTAACAACCTATTTAAAATAATGTCATGGAAGTAAACATTCATCTGCTTTATCCCATGATGGCTTCTAAACAACTGTGTTTAGTGGCAAAGAGAAATAATTTCATATGACCCATGGGGTTTGTGTGTGAAGATGCCATATTAATTTGTTTTGAGAGTACCAGGTAGTTTATTATAGAATTTAAATTGGAGTGGGATGTCTTAGGTCCTCACTCATTCTCCTGATTTAAGAGGAGACAACAATCCCCAGAATCTAAAATGAGATCTAAGCCTTTGCTACCTCCCCTCCCCTGCCCTCTTTTCCTCACTCCTTCCCTCCCCTCTCCTCCCCTCCTCTACCCTCTCAGACCCTCCCTTCCTATCTCCTCTCTTCCCTTCCCTTCCCCGCTTCTCCTCTCCTCTTTTATACTAGGGATTGCCAACAGGGCGATTGCAGTTTTTATTTTTGGTTCAGGATCCTGCTCAATTGCTAAATTGCCCCAGCGCCATCGGGCTCAGCTTAGTGATCCTTCTTGGTGCACAGTGGTGGATTTGAGCAGGTGGGTCCCGCTGAGTTCTTAGCTCTGTCAGGGCCGGAAGGTCCGCTGGTTATCAGCCTGGAGATGGCTCGCTTTACAGCAGCTCAGGATTCTACTGAGGACTTGGATGGGCAGAGTGTGAAGAGGAGAGCTGCTTGGTATTAATGGTGTCCAGGGGTGCTTATCTAAGTTTTGAGGGGCAAGGGCTGGGAGGCCATGGTCTCTGGCTTCTGGAGGACTGTGAGTGTGGGGGGACCCTGGGCTCCTTTTGCATCTCATGCTGTGCTGTACAGAAAGGTCAACTCCACTGTTCTCTGGGATAGTCCAGTGGGTATCTGGAGCCATTCAGAAACTCTAAACCGGCTTCTCTAATGAAGCCAAAGGTGTGGGCCAGACTCTTTGGGAGGAAGTGGGAGGCAGCCATTTCCATTTCTTCCCTGTTCCATTTTACAATTCTCCCCCGCAGTTCGCTGCAGGAGAGTCTCAGTTTCTTTAAAGATTGTTTCAATGTTAAATTGGCACTGAATCAAGAGCACAGCAACCCCCACTCCCAACCTAGTCCTTTTAAGTGAAGGGAATTTTGCGAGCAGCAGGTGTCCTGTGAGGAGTGGATGCAGAAGCAGGGAGGCTGCAGATAAAACCAGCGAAAAGGTTGAGGAATGGGAATAGAAATTAAGAGACTTTTCCATTTATTTTGAAATATGTGATCTGTTATGCAGACCTTTTCCTTACTATGTCATCTAGCATTATTTGTTTCATCAAATACATACTTTTCCCAGCTCAAAAGAACAAAAATAACATTAGAACAGTGTTTTCCATGTTGTCTCCTCGGCAGGACCCTTCAGACCACCCTTAACCTGCATTTGTTCGCTCAGGCTGTCAGCTGGCTCATGGACTCGTGGATCAGCAAAACATCCCCTGTCCTATCTTACAAGGATGAGAAAAGCCAGATCTTGTTTTTGTATACTGGTGCTAATTGATGGCAGCTTCCTCTTCATTTGGCAAAATAGGGCTAAGCATGCTACTTCAATAAAACTCCAAAGCAATACACATAATAGCATAATGTATCACAGATTATTAAATGCACACATGGCAGTTTATTTTGCCATGAGGTCAGTAGTCGCCAACCCTTGTTCTAATGTTGTGTGTATGTATGTATGCATGTATGTAGCTTGCAACATAGGGAAAATTTAATCTTTAAAATTGTATAGCTAATCCTCAATGGTGAATTTAATGTTCTCAGGAAACAGAAAGGTAAATCTCAGTATTTTAAGAATATCTAAGTCGTTTGGGAGCATTTATCTACAATATAATTTATTTACTGACAAATATCTATCTCTAACAACTGTGCAATATTTTAATGCTTCGGAGTGGGAAATGTATGATAGGGATCCCACGCCATTGCCTTTGGCTGCCTCTTTGAGAAATTTAGCGTCACACATTTTATGGGTTCACACCATAGGATAAATGCCAGCAGCTCTTCCAATATTTTGTAGGGTTCTTGTTCCAAAATAACCCTGAACCAGAATTTGATTAACTCCGCTAAATGAATCATAACTTCTTGGTTTAGACTTAATAAAATAGGTTGTTTTGGAAATCTAGTATTGCCCATTGGAAACACTTAGTTTGTGAGTATGCAATTTTTAAAAAAACTTCACTTGTTTTATACATATTTATTGTCTGCCAATGTGCTGACGCTTTCACTTGGTCCTCAGGATCAATCTTTCTTCTCAATTAGAAGCAAATATTTGGTGAGAGGTTTGTTTCTTGTTGGTGGACATAGACGGTGTATCGGTGACCTGAAGGAGAACCATTAGCTCCAAGACAGTTTCAGGGTGTGTCTAGAAGTGAGGGGTATGCCAGGGTGGGATTTCAACTTGCTGACTCTGGGGTTCTACCTGCGGACAGACAGAACACACTTCTGCATGTGTCTGCCTGAGGAGGGCGTAGAGAGCACAGTATTGGAGACTGTAGTCTCTCCAGGCTTCCTGCCTGGTGCTGGTGCCCTGCTCCGCTTCCTTGCTTCAGGAACTGAGCACTTTTACTGTCTCCCACTGTTCTCCTGTGATGTTTCTGCCTTGGAGCCTGAAGATCATGGATGGACTCTCCAGGGATCTGGAGCCAAATGAACCCTCACTTTCTTTAGCTTGCACATATCTAGTATTGTACCCATTGGGAGGAAAGCTGACTACTACACAGGGGGACTCATGGTTGAAACCTAAAGGAGGAAACACACTATGAGAAGAAATAGTACTTTAGGTTAAAAGTAAACATGTTTTGAAAGGGACAGGCATGTGTGGGCGGAAGTGCAGCTCCGGAATCTGTCATTGGCTGAGGGAGTCTGAGGAGTGAGTAGAGGACGATGCTGTCATTGAGAGCTGTGTTTCTTTCGTGGAAAAGGGCACAGGGTGAAGCTTAGTCAAGTTTGTCCCAGTACAGCTTGGGTTCCACAGGCAGAGAGGAACAGATGAAGGAAGGGGGAGGACAAGCCCAAATGGGTATGAGGATGAAGACAGTGTCATCCTGGCAGGGGAGAGGCCGCAGGCGCCAGACAAGGATGAAACCTGGGGTGTGTGTACGATCATCCAGAGTCCCATGACACCCCACACTGTGTGCAGTGTCTCAGCAAATATCCGTATCATCCATCCTAACCAGAACTGTATCTGCTATTCTGGGCAATTTAAATTTGGCAACTGGCTGGTGCTCATGTTTCCAATGCCCCCTACTTACCCCCTTTATTTGGCTGTCATCTTCCAGCCAGGTTTTGCCCTGAGGAATCTTCTCAGCTCATGGGACCTGTGCTGGTCTGAGCACTCTAGTTTTTCTTCAAGAAGAGTTTTCCTGAAGAAAGACAATAGAATACGAGAAAAAGTTAGCCATCTCACTATCCCTGCATCCTTTTTGTTTTGAGTTTTGGAAAGATTAAAGCTGAATTTGTTTCCTAACAAAGTAACTCTAAAACCTTGTGTTACATATGTCTTTCTGCAAATCCTAATCAGTCTTATTTAATTATCTATGGTTATTTTTTCTTTTCCTTGATTTTCTCAGTGCTTAATTGTGTACTTTGCTATTAGAGCTATTTTAGGAACCTCCATGAAACCCTTTTAAAATGAGTTGAATATTAATAAGTAAAAAGCAATCAAAACTCTCTCTAAACTAATGAGTTCTCTGCTGTATTGGAGCACATCCTTGATTTTTTATGAGAGGGTCAATGTCTTATCTTCATTTGGCTCATTTTTTTTTTTTTTCTTAAAATCTCTCAGCTTTTAATAAAAAAGGTCTCCTACTTTACTGGTGGTGAAACATCATTATTGATTGCCATAAACTGAAAAAATACTATTTTTCTTACCCAATCTACTTGTTTCCTAAAAACAAATCTTGGTTGTCATCCCTATTTCTAATGACATGGATAGTTTTACCCTTTAATTTCCTTGATTGGGTGGCTTTTCTTTGTAATATCTAGAGAATAGAAGGAACAAAAACACATAATCATCTCTCTGCTGGGATTGTTTCCTGTGTGTTAACACAGGGTTATTTTTCCAAATTATACATGACATGAAATTTAAGATTAAATAAGGACTAAAACTTATGGACGCAATGTTTTTTTTTTTTAAACATTTTGTCATTTAAATTTACCCTATGCTGTAGGAGCCATACAATAGTTGAAGATGACATTTAGTAGTGATTATAGAACTCAAAATTGCTGGCAGAAAATGTTACAGATTAAAGAATATTTTGCTGATATTTCCTTGGTATTAAAATTATATAGTGAGGTTGTTGCTCTGTTTTTCATTACACAGAATGGTCTTTTGACCCACTGATCTCATCTGTACTCTGGCCTTCCTGAGGAGTTCTGCCCTCTGTGGGCACCTAGACCCTTAATTTGACTTTAACTCAGGTTTTATGTCTTGGCTTTGACTCAAACTGCTACCAAACATTGCTTATCCTGACCGGTAGCCATGGTTACTAGAATCAGCATTTCTCTCTACTCAGCGTTCTTCAGTCCAATTGATGTGTTTCTGGCTTTCTCATTTGTTGCTAAGGGGCTTGTCTTAACTTTCGTGTCTGTTAATAGCAACCTGTCAAGCCAGATCACTCTGGCATTTGAATTTTGGCATGCCAGAAAGCTTTTCAAATTTTTAGGGCTAGTTAGAGTGTAGGAATTACAGTCCTGATATCTTGGAAGCATTTCCAATCCCAATTCCCACCTGACTCTCTAGAACAAGTTCTCTAGATAGGCCTTGGAGTTCAGATTTATCTAAATGGGCGGCGGGGGGGGGGGATTTTTGAGGTGAATTTGTGCCTTATAATTGGTTATAAATTTCAAAAGTCTAGTTTTCTAAATCAATTATTGTATTTCATATATCCTATGTAGTCAATCTTTTATTATTTAGTATATAGCTCGACAACTTTTGCACATTTTCCTATTTAGATCAGTTGTGCTGACATATTTTTAAGATGTCTGGGAAAAATTTGCACAATGAAAAACAGTTTGGCTTCAGAGTAAGTATAATTGGTTTACAAATTTAAAGAATGAGTATAGCTTGGTAGGGAAACACTTTTAATTTTGGAACTGATTGCAGATAATAGAATTTCAACAGAATGAAAATATGTGATATCAAAAATCATACCATGAAATTTGCACCATGGATGGCACTAAAATATTTATTGTTTAGAAAACCTTTTTTCCACCCTAGAACAGTCTTTGAAATATTACTCACTAAAAATGTCTCCAAAATGAAGAATAGTTTTAAAGAGCAATTGCTTTTTTTCCTCTTCTCTGCAGTCAGGGAGAATCTATAAAATGGTAAATATTCAGATGTTCTTCTTGTAGAATATGACATATTTGCCTTTCTCTGGCAAGTATAGGACTGTGTTGGCAGAAGTCAGCTTCTGCTTATTAAGTAATATTGCTCTGGCTTGTAAAATTGGAAACTTGCATATTGGAGCCTGCAGTAGTCCTTTGATATATCACTGACTGTTATGCATTTCAGAATTATTGAAGACATACTTAAGGCTGAATCAGGATATAATGTCAGTGAAAATAAATATCCACTTTTGGGGCAGCAGTTTAAAATATGTTAAGTTTTAGAAGTGTTCAAAGTCACACATATGTTCTTCGATTTATTTCCTTTTATTTCTCCATATTAATATATAACCAATGTTCAAAGTAGCCTTTTAAGGTTTGTATTATCATTCTGCATAATTTCCTTGTAGTCTTATGTCAATTTAGTGCAATTGTAATTTTGCCAAGTAATTAGTAATGTGAAAGTGCTGTTTTTCCTACTTAAAAATGATGCAAATAAGGTATATTTAATTGAATATATTTCCAATTTTCATTTTGATATGAAATGGCTGTGGCTAAATATCAAAGATACCTTTTTGAAAATAACATTTCTGAGCCACTGGTGAAAATGAAATTAAATAGTAATTGTGTGTATTAAATTCTAATTATGTGATTGTCTTTAATTTTTTAAGTTGTTAGACTGCATTTCTACCTCTCTCCTAAATTCCCATGCATGTCTTGATTTATGGTTAGTGAGGTATTTAGGATTTATTGAAATTAGAGTTCTTTTGCATACATAGGGGAGGTGGGAGCAGGAGAAAAATCTTTATAGAAGATGTCACATCACGAACTTAGACTGATCCTCAGTCTGAGAGAGTTGTCACACTTGTGGCTCTGTGAGGACTCTATCACGTGCTGTTGGAAATGTTATAGGAGCATTTTGGACCTTGCTATCTTGAGTTGCCACAAAGGGCTCATCCATGCAACCCATTTTAGTAGAGCCATTCAGAAAGATGCATACTACTTTCTAAGAAAGTCTCATTTTGTCTTACTTCATAAAACCCACCAAAAATCTTAGCAAATCTATCTGGGAAGACTTGTTGGATGGCAACAACTCTTTCCTTCAGTTGCAAACAAGATAATCACAAATCCCTAAACACAGTTTTATCATGCATGGAAGTTAAAGGAGTTGTACAACAGACAAATCCAACTTGTGGGCTTCTGGACTTTTTTCTTGCCACTTCATCTCTCTATATGTTATACTTCAGGCTCCCCCAAATAATGGCCTGACCCAGGACATACCATATTTTCCTCTGCTTTTAAGTTTACATGAAATGCCTGTAGGCCGGTCACTGCCTGATATCTGATAAATGTATATTCATTTCTCCCAACTCAGCTAGCACAGCAATTCTTACATAAAAGCTTTCTAAAATTTTCCTCCCTTTCCTAAGTATAGAATGATTTTGGTATTCCCTTATATTTATACTAGTTGCAATACATTTATCATCTTATAACCACTGTAATGGTTAATGGACTGTATTGTTTTGCTTATTTGTTTACATGTGTAATTCATATAACCCCAGGTCCTCAGGCATAGGAGTAAAATAGAGGATTGCAATAACTCGATGAAGAGTATTTGCCTGGCTTCTTTCCAAATGTTGGTAGCGACGGGGACATCTCATATGGTCTCTGTAGGAAGCCCTGTTAGTTTATAAGTTGTAGATAGCATGTTTTCTCTTCTCCAGCATGTTTCACTGATAACTCTTAGACCCTACATTGCCCTGTGCTCTATCTTTTCTCCTCTACATGGACACCAGTTGAGTTTTCTGTTTAAATTACAGTGCTCATTCTGTGCACCCAAGACCTCTCAAAGCTTTCCCTGAGGGGAGAAATCTTTTCAGTCACTCAGGTACTGTGGTTTATTCTACTAGCACTAAGAAGGCTTGTTTGTGCTCTCAGTGCCTTAGAAAAGTTGTATAAACAATCGATATCCTTTCTCCCCTGTTACAGAAACACAAAGCACACTGAAAAGGTAAGAACGAAATGACCTTGGTAGGAGGTTGTTTGTATAGAAAAATGCATATTCTCTTTTAAAGATATAGAAGTTTAAGAGAGAATGGGTAGAGAATCAATAAGAAAAGCTTTGACTTTTAACCTTCACCTATCTAGAAAATCATCTATCTATCCTGAATCCTAGAAGATAAAGTCTCCTGAGACTTTCTGTTCATCATGTGTGTATATGTGTATATATACACACACATATAATCATTGAGATATATTTGTTGTTCAATACACTGTTTTTAAAAGAGGCCTAAAGAATATATTAGGCAGAGATTTAAAAGTGAACTCTTAAAGAATTTGTGCGTCCTCAAGAGAGAGAACTGTGCTGCAGTTTGAGCTGGGAGTATTTATGTGTTTCTGTGGTGGAAGTCTGTGGAGTTTGTGAATCTATAGGAAATTCTGTCTTGGTTCTCTAGAAAGGATGGCTCCTTCAGAGAAAAATAATGGCCATTTTACAGGTGAGAGGCACAAGCTCCAACAATTTTTTTAGATGGGTTATGTAAGGCATTTTGCCTAACAGCATTCTTTGAACTCTCTAACTGTTCCTTTGTTTTAAAATTACGTTTCTGCCTTAACAATTCCACCTTATGTGAAGTATCTTTAAATGATTTGGGGCTTTGTAGGTATAGAACAAAAAAAGCATAAGCAAACCTAGAAATGTGGATGACCGTGGGTAACTTTCTTTCTTGGAGTTGCAACTTCCTTAAAAGTACAATTCCCACATGTACCAGCTCCTCATAATGAATGTAATCATTAGTATTAAGAAAAATAAATTTTTTTCATAGGCACATTTTTTCTTGTTTACTTTTTAGCTATTTTTATTTCTCCTATCCTAACTTATTCCTCAACAAACATTTTGATTCTTTGTTCATAAGGGGTGTGGGAGGGTAAAGGTTCTGTCTTTTTATAACTATTCCAGGCTGAAGAGAAGAACTGATGCTTCCCAGCCAGGGAGCAAAGGTCTCATCCTGAATGATCTAAAGGAGGTCAGTTTTGTTATGTGATGAACTCTTATGTTTTGATAGTCTGGAAAAGAGCACAAGAACAAGTCATTGATGCTAAAGTTTTATTTTAACCATCTTAAATCATCAGAAACTAAAAGTTAAAAATAAAGTAATAGCTCAAAACATTGTAAAAGTCAGACAAAGTTATGGAGCATATGATATGAACATTTTATCTTTAAAATTAACTTCCATTTCTTCAAAGGTGTTAACTTAAGTCCTACCAGTGGAGTTTAAAAGCACATAGACTGCCCTCTGTTTTGTCAAAGAAATATAATATTCTCTTATTTTCATTATAAAATGGTAAAGGAGTATACTAAGTGAAGATATCTTTATTTAGGAACCCTTGGGCCATTAAAATTTTTACTGTAGGACTCTATTTTGTAGAACTACAAGACATTTTGTGCAATGACTATGTCCACATAATATAAATATATAGTCTAAAGTCGATAACAGGAAGTTTATACCACAAAAGTAACCTTTTATATTCTGTTGGTGCACATACAGAAATAGCTAAATCATTGTACTTGAAAGTACATTAAAATAACATAAGAATATATTCAGAAAGGCGAAAGACACATTTTTGGAAGGCAGCTATGCTCATCTCTGTACCACGAAGACAAGACACATTTTTGAAAGGGCTAGTGTATAAAATAGTTTACTCATTTAGCTTATGAGTAAGGAATCTAGCTAACAGAAGGGCCAGAGACAGAGTTGGGTGACCAGCTATACTGATAAAAATTCAATTAAGCGTGGACAGTGAACTAAGATTTGGAAAAAGAAAAAGCCTCTACAGCAACATGGAATACAGCCTACTTCTTACTAAAGGGAGGTACAGCCACTCTGTTAAACTCCTGAGTACTGAAGAAATTAAAATGGAAAATAATGTTGTTTATCTCTATAATCCCTGTTTCCTGTATACCCTGCATGTTTTAAAAAGCTGCATTAGAGAGCCTGAAATCCAATTGGTCATTTTAAGTCCACAGAACTACCAGTGACAGGTAGCCACCTAACAATCAAGCAATTCCTATGCTGTGCTGGTTTGTAAATAGCTTTGGACTAAAAGGCCAAGCAGCTGCCCACTCAGAAGCCCTCCTAGAAACCCTATTCTTATTTTTGATAAAACTCTCCCAACCTCTTTTTTTGGTTTGTGGTTGCATTCCTCATCATTGTGAGATCACAAACTCAGCACATGTGACATCTAACAGGTTGGGACTGTTTTTCTCTTTTCACTAGTGGGCGATGGAATCATGTCTTCTTATGGCTGTAGGCAGAAATGTTAAGTGAAGCTGATGGGCTGATGCCATGGTTGTAGCCCTTTTTAATAACTAGCCTAGCTTTTCACTTAATATTATTATTACTCTGATTTTTTCTGTTGGTTACATTTTCCTGCTGGGTGTTTTAAAACCAATTGGAAAAGACCTGCATTGATCAAATTTAATATATTAATCATAATCTATCAATACCAACATATTATATTAATAACATTCATTGACACTTGTTATTAAATATTAATCAGTATATATTATTTGGTTAAGGCTCCTTGGTGGTTCTTGATGGGGCCATGGGAGAAGCCTATTAGTTCCTCTGGTTTTTTCCTCTACCAGTTACATCATCTGCCAGGGTAGGTCATGGATTATTGTATAATATTCTTTTATTTACTGTTCCAGTAGTTGAATTCCTCCTGTAGGTAGGCTTCTTTCCATGCCACTGATTGATATATTAAAGATATCAAAGGTATTTTCTATTTATTAAAATGACTTAAATTCATTTTTCACTGGTACATAAAACAAAAATTTTGTGTATTCATGTGGTAGCATATGCTTTTGAAAAATGTATATGTTGTATAATCTTTAAATCAGGGTAAACGTATCTATCTCCTCCAGCATGCATCATTGCCTATGGTAAAAGCATTTGAAGTCATTTCTTCTAGATTTGAAATGCAAGAACATTACTGTTATCAAAAATCACCTTGCTGGGCCATAGCACACCAGAAATTCTGACTCTGCTGTAACTAAAACCTAGAACTGATCAATCAAACTGTTCTATCACTGTTCTATCATTCCATCCAGCTCTTTCCAAACTTTGGGAACCACTCCTCTACTCTCCATTTCTATTAGATATATATTCTGCTCCATGTTTCTAAACCTGAGCAGTCTTTACTTTGAAGATGGAATTCTGGATCTCAGTTCTTTGTCTCTTTCTCAGCACCCCATGTTCAGTATTTTTGCGAAGAGGCTATTTTAACTTTTTCCATCAATAATCAGAATATTTTTTCCTGTCATGTAATAGAAATAATTTATTTGTACTACTTGTAAGTTCAAGGAATCTTACTTCCTTAGTTCTGAACTGGCTGATGCAATCTCTAAGTGACTAAGATTTGAAAATTGTTAAAATATGGATACAAAAGTAAAGAGATTTGATATTTTTTAAATTGATAAAATTAATTAAAAAAAACTGATTCCTTTCCAATAGTTAACAAAGGCTAGAAACGTTGGTATGGGTAAGCCATCTTTAATGGATAAAGAAATAAATATTAAAACCTGGATGGATTTTATGTCTCACTGTTTTATGTAGATCCTTAACTTCTTATTTTGTTTTCCCCCAGTTCATCTTCATAGAACGTCATCAAGCCCACCACTTATAGAATTCAGAAAAAGTTTTATATTCATACTTAAAATTTATTTCATCAAAATAATATAGATGTAAATTAGCAGAGGAATGAAGCAATGTATTCAGATTTTCTTAACAAACACTATCAATAGGCACTGTCTCTCTCTATCAAGAAATTTGTTTCTGTGTGTAGGAACTGGCTCACTATCTGCCATCTATACCCTGCAGAATCTGGGAAGCCAATAATGCAGCTTAGTCAGAGTCTAAGAACCAGGGGAGTTAGTGGCGTAGTTTCCTATCCAAGTCTAAAAGCCCAGTAACCAGGAGTAACAGTGTCCAGGGTAAGAAAAAGTGGATGTCACAGTTCAACTAGAGAACAAATTCATATGTACTCTATCTTTTTGTTCTGTTCTGGCCCTCAACAAATTGGATAATCCCCACCAAAATTGGTGACAGTGATCTTTGCTATATCTACTGATTCAAATGCTAATATTTTATAGAAACACCATTTAGATACACCCAGAAATAATGTTTTACCAATATCTGTGTATCCTTTAGGCCAGTTGAGCTGACATACAATGTTCACCATCACAGGCCAAATTCAGGAGAGACCAGAATGAGCTTTAAAAAACTCTCATCATGACATTGTAGGGTCAGAGTTCTCCTACTAATGATTGTGACATGGATAAAATATTGCTAACCAGGGAGGCTCACTGGAACTTCAATGTATATAGTTTTCATTTTGGGTTAATCACATAGGTATGGAAAACTCATCTCTCCAAGATGGCAGACTAACACAGTGTGATTTAAGTTTCCAGGTGAAAAACAAAAGCAACATAGGCAATCGCCATTTTACACTGTTTAGCATAATCTCTTTGAAATCACCCAAGGCTTTAGGTATACAGAAGTAGTCTTATGAGCCATCATATTTCAAGGGCTTATAGGTTATTCTCCAGGAGCTTCTTAAAAATCATTTATTTGTTTAGATTATGCAGGGTGTGGATGCCCCAAACCTTCCAGTTAACCCTTTTTGTAGACTTCATTTTTGAAATATTCAATTTCAAATTATGTATATTGTTGCCTGTCTTTTTTTCTAAAGAAAGACAATATGGCCCACCAATTGTAGAAACAACACTCAAAGAAAAGTATTGTTTCAAACTCAGAAAAATCAGCAAATATATGTGAATGCCTGTATTTTAAGTTGAATTAAAGTTTGCTTACAGCAGTATATATCATTTTTTTATTTCTCCCTTTAACTGACTTTAACTACTTCAGCCAGTCTAATTGGCTAACAAAGAAACAAACAACCTCACTTCTTAAAAAAAAAACAAAAGAAAACAAAAACAAAAACAAAAAAACCCCACTTCTAATGAGCTTAAAATGATTTTAATAGTCCCCTATTCGTTGCATGAAATGCAGCATAAAACTATTGTAAAATTAAAATTTATTAAGGAACCAAGTCATTCTCAACAACCACAACATGAAATCCTGTACAAATTATCATCATCATCATTTAACCTGACTAGATACCAATCAAAATGTTGCTCCTCTTTACTGTTTTAATATCAAACAGAAGATTTTCACGCAAACATGCAAGGAAATGAGAAGCAGCATTTTAAGGTGGGATGTAGGGATTTAAGGGTGTTTTGTTTGCTTGTCCTACCGTGTGTTCCAAAGTATGCTATCATGAAACCCATCGGCCTCCAACTGCATCTTCCCCCAAGGCAGATGGAAGATCAGAATTCCTAAAACACATTGGTGGGACCCTGTATTTCAATTTCTGCATGTATTTTGTTTAACACACTGGTATATCACTTTCCCTAAGGAATCCCTCCTTTTCTGCACATAGCAAGGGCTACTGCCAGAATTATTAAAAGAGAGAAGCAAAGTTGTAGAACTAAAGACGTTCAGGTGTGTGATCTCTTGTGACAGCTGGTGGATGGCCAGGGCCCTGGCATTGAAGTCAAAGATTATCATTGAGTTAGCCATTACTACTTCATAGGAATTACCTATATTTCATTAAATCAGAGGGAGCACTTGTGATGAATTAATAAAAAGTTATTCATTTAGATTTTGCCAAGCTGAACTTCAAGAGAGCCTAACTCCAAATGCATTATTCTCATGCCTATTTCACAATTTTTTCTTAATTGTTTCAGTGTCATTTTCATTTGAGATCTTTGCAAGGATTTTTATAATGGTAAAAATATAAAATTTGAAAAGTTAAAGGTCTTGAAAATAGTGTTAAGAAAAATGCAAGGACATAGAAAATATTAATCACGCTTCATCTTGGAGAATGGTGGACATATTGAGTAATGAATTATTGATTCAATGTTAATAACCCTGAGGTTTACCTTGAAGCTTCTACCTTGGAGTGGAAGCAGCTGGTGCTTAACCTCCCTTTACTCATTGTGAACCTAGGTGAGATGGAATAGCTCCTGGAAATATAGATTATTGATGTTTCCTTGACAAAGATTTCTATGCAGACAATTTAACTCATCCAACAAATATTTTTTTTGCCATTTCTTTGCTTGGCACCATACTAAGGTGCTAGCTGGAAGTGAATCAATATCATATGATCAATAAACACACAAGAGAATGATGATTATGAAAGTAAACTTCTTACAGAAGCAAGGCAAGGAAATATATTTATTCCAAAATATTAAATATTTAAAATGTACACAGATATGAGGCTATCATTTATGTGATGCCTGATTTTTTCTCCAACTTAAAGTTACTATTACATAAAATTATTATCCACTTAGACACCTTTATATTTCATGAATTGCAAGAAAGCAGTGTATTAGCAGTATATATTACTACAATATATGAGTAGAATTTATTTCATCTCCCAAATCCTGCTTTTTTATTTTTTATTTTTATTTTTGGTGTACACAAGAGAGACAGTTGCTCATTAAGCTAACGATTTATTTTGTTTGAATAACATTGTGACAATAAATCAAAACAGCTTTTATCCATCTTTACATTAGAGTAGTTGGAAACACTGAATCAGTTCTGCTGATTTGATCTCATGCCACATTAAATTAGTGATAATTTTATTAATTATACTGCTTCATTTGTTTTTGTTAATATAACTATTTTATAGTCAATAAAATCTGTTAGCAGTTTTATTGTATAAATTATTGCACAGTTCAGTTTTCATCTCTCATCCAGTCCTGGTTAGATGATGCAGTTCCTTTGTTTTTGCACCACGAATCAAACTCAGGACTCTGTGCTTGCTAGGCAGGCGCTGTGCTGCTGAGTTTTACCACTGGCTGATGTCATTATTTTTATGTAAAGGTGATGTGCACGGGAGGTGTCAGGGTAACAACTTAATTATTTTGCCACCCAGATCTTTCCTGTGAGCTTGCGTTGTCAGTCGTCTGCATTTGTTCATTTGAAAGTTACTCTGTGTGTTTCAGTAGGTAATGAGTGAGTTAATGATGGTATTTTAGTGGAAAACAGGATTACAGTTGTTTTATCAGTAACATAGTGACATTTAAGGATTGCTTTATTTATAGCATATTGTAGAAATATTACTTCCTTTCTGGAGTTTATTTTTTAATTGATATTAATGCCAGTCTTTGTAAACAATTGTGCTTCTGCTAAGGAAACATAAGTAATTTGTTTTCCATTGACACACAAAGTAAAATTGAGTATTGTTTTTATAGCAGAGAGACAGAGATAGAGATAGAGATAGAGATAGAGATAGAGATAGAGATAGAGAGAGAGAGAGACAGAGACAGAGACAGAGACAGAGACAGAGACAGAGACAGAGAGAGGTCTTGCCAAATAATTACATTAAATATTCTCTCTGGGGAGAAATGCCAAGAAAACTAGAGAAGTTGTGCAAATTAATAGAATAAATTAACTTCCTATAAAATCATTTTCCACATAATTAGAACATTTGTTTTCAAATGTCAGAAGCAGATGAAATAATTTTACTACAGATACTGTTTCGGGAACAATCTAACATTCACAGAGCACTAGAAAAATGACAAGAGTAAAACCTCCAAGTGTACATTGAATCTAAATTATACAGTGAACAGAACAATGTGGTGATTTTTATGAGTGAACTTTCCGGTTGCTTCTGGGTGGATTTGGGATAAGTATACATGACAGAATAGTGTATTAATGTAGTCAGCAATATCTCCCAGCCATATTTATTAAGAATTGAATGGACACAAAGCATTAAAATGCTATACTATCTCAAGGCAGATTTAAAAATGATGTAGTAGCCAGGTGTGATGGTGCATGTCTGTAATCCACTCAGGAAAGCTGAGGCAGGTTTGAGCCCCGCCCATGCAATTTAGCAACTTAGCAAGTCCCTGTCTCAAAAAAAAAAAAAAAAAAAAGTTTAAAAAGGATTAAGGATGTGTACAGTTTGAAGGTTTGGGATTCAATCCCCAGTACCAGAGACAAGCAAAAAGAAAAAAGAAAAGAAAGCAGCATTAGAACAACTGACCCATCTTTGCCTTACTTACTGTATGTTTGTTATTTTCTCATTGATAACTATGTTTATTTCCTTGGAATTTTTCAATATCTTGTAAAAAATCTTTTATTTTCTTCTCCCTGCTCTGTCTCCTCTCTTTCCTGTCCTTAACTCTCTCCCCTCTATGTGTCCCTTTTTTTTCACCATCAGTTTTCAAGGTGTTTACCTTAGTGCCAAAATTAATGCCACATTAGAATTCAGGCTTTCATTTTAAGCTTTAAATACTCAACGTTTCCTGCTTACTTAATCTCTCTTATTCTTCTTTAGCTTTACCTCGCAATCAAAGATAGCTAATTAGCATCTACAGCAAGGAGGAGAAAGGGTTGCACTTGTCTCCAATACCTTTTGTCTCATTACTGAACTGCATTTAGAATTTAGTGAAATCTGCTTTGGTTCAGGAGGCTCTTCTCTGTTAACACCCTTGGTTGGTCCTGGCATCTCTAGTTTAAATGTAATCAGTTGCTCTAAATAGGAAATTCCCCTTCTTTATGTGATAATAGCCATATAAGTCTATGCTAGGAAAGAACACTGACTTTAGATCCATGGCTCATTAAAAATATTGTATATGGTTTAAAAAGTGATACCAGCATAAATGTGTATTTTAGACTGTTTAAAGAGCCATGTAATTACAGTCAATAATAATTATACTGAGTAAAACTACAGGCAAGTAGAGTTTTATGGACATAACCAGTATAACAATATACTTACATATGTTGGTTATGATCTTGGCTGAAAACTGAGCCAACTCAGCACCCTTTTCTATAAATGTGTAGTCTTAGGACTACCAAGGATTATTCCACTTGGTTCTTGAGAAGGAGGATCATCAAGAGAATTTAATAAAGAGGAAATGATTCTTGGGTTTCCTGACTCTTTGAATGGTTCTGAAATGTGTCTGGCTCATGTTTGTGCTTTGGATTTGTGCCATCGCTGCCTGTACCATGCAGTTGCTAATTCCATGCAGCCACTGATACGATGAAGCTACAAGAACCATAGATGAGGGAAGAGCGTCAGGGCCTTCTCAGTCAGCTCTGGCTTGCGCTGGTAGTAAAAATCTCTTCTAAATCCTAACCCTAAAATCCGTGTGAAATGCCTCGGAGATGGAAATGCGATGGTGGCTGAGACAGTGTTTCTAATACCCAATTCTAGAACTGTACTTACTGAACTAATGCATCTCTGGTTGATACAGTTAGTACATGTGGCATATGAAAAAAGTAACTTCTCTTACTAAACAGCAATCAGATAGCTAGTTAAATAAAGAAATTGCTGGAAATTGTTTCATCCAGTAAGAAGCCTTTGATGTTGCAGTTTTCCATCTTTTAATTTTTCCATGGTTATTTAGAAATAAATAGCCCAGCTATAAATAAAGATTTCAGTTGTTCAGCAATAGCTACTTTACAGGTGGAACTAAATGTCTTTTTAATTTGGAAGCAAACTTAAATGATCATGCTTGGTGAAGTGCTTCTCTTGAGGAACGTGGTAGGTAAGAATGGCAATAGGATTTGGCATGGACTAGGTAATTTTGAAATGCATCATAGCTAACAAACAGTTTGATTTGCTTTCCTGTTGATTTCTTGGCGGTGGTTCATGGCACAAAGAGAGGAAATCAAATTAATGGGAATAATTTTAATTCCCATTAATATTTTATGTTAAACTGCTGTTTTAAAATTTGTCTAAAATAATCGATTTCAGTTTGAATTCACTAACACCCATCAGTAGACTTACGAGCTGTGTTGTTCTTTCCCTAAATCAGAACTCAAATGGGATAAAGGTGAGGTTAGCTGAAACCAGCGGCTCATCCATTGTTGAAAGGACAATGGAAAAGGTAGGATAGAAACTAGATTTTCTGTTAACAGTTGTCACCCATATTTAATAGACTGACTCTAATGTGGAACCAAGATTATCATGTATGTATTTGTCTACTTACTGATCCAGGAAGCATTATTGAAAGATGTACATCTCTCTTATTGCCCATGTGACTGCCCCCAGGAGAATGCCATCTTTGGTAATGTGGGTAACTGTAGTTTCCTGGGTGAACTCTGACCCTCAGAGAATACCTGAAGAGTACCACGGGGAACACACTGTGTGCCAGATAAGAGCCTGCTAACTCTTCATCTTCTTAACCTCAGACCTCATTGTGGGTTTGAGGTATGGATGATGGTGCTCCAGGTGAGACTAACTATGGTTAAGCCCATGTCAACTTAAACTTGCCGCCTTTAGTGATGTTAATTTAAATTAGTGCTTCTCAATCTCTCTGTGCCAACTATTTGGAATATCTGCTGTACCATTTTAAAAAGGGATTGAGAAATAGTGCAACCTGCCCACACACTTAATTTAAATATAATCAGTCTAATGCCATCTAAATGGAGCATTAAAGAGAAAGGTAGGCTGTCATAAGATATTTCTTGCAACAGGTAAATAGTCATGTAGGACTTTACTAGAGGGCAAAAATAGCCCCATAATTTCCAAGATTCCAAGTGCTTACAGGACTCTGTTTACTATAGTGGGAGTGTTGTTTTAAAGAAGGTACCAGTTATAGTGATACGTACCTGTAATCTTAGCAATCTGGAAGGTGGAGATGGAAGAATAAAAAATATTTGACTTCAGCCTGGGGAACCTCACAAATAGCAAGAGCTTGACAATAAATAAATAAATAAATAAATAAATAAATAAATAAGACTAAGAATGTAGCTCTTTGTGAAAGCCCTAGGTTCAATCTTTAATATCCCCCAAAAAGAAAAATAAAAGATCTTACCAAGTCTCTTAAGTTCTAGATAGATATTTATCTGAATTGGTAAGGCAGCAGGCAGTTTCCTTCCAAGGAAACCATATATAAAATAGACATAGTATAAAGCAGATTAAAGTTATTCCTTACTTCCTGTGAACCACAGTGGCTTATCCCCAAGGTGTGTTTCCTCAAAGGGTCTGGATAACTAATTACATTAGTGGTATCCTTAGAGCCAAAACTAAGTTGAAGTAGATGAAAGCAAATCTATTTTTATTATAGTAAGGAAATGTCTTACTCCTTAAACTTTCTTTCCTTTTTTTCTTGAAACAATAAAGCAATCCCCCAGCCTTACCATTGAAAGGAACTTTTAAGAACTAGAGAAGAGAACTAATTTCTTTGGGGAAAGGACTCGGGAAATTGTTTTTAAATTCTTCATTGCTTATCTAAGGGAAATAGCATATGTTTGAATGGGTGAGATATTCTCCTTGCTAAATGCTGCAACACTGAAGTAACCTCAGATCAGTTACTTAGGCATAAATGAAGGCATTTCAGGAGTATCTTTCATTTAGAATCAGTAATTTTAGAAGAAACCTAAGGGAAAGCTAGTTTAACATGTTAATTGAAAGTAAGAAAATGAGGCCTAGAGAGGTAAAGTGATTTGCTCAAGCTCACCCAGGTGTCTAATGCAAAACACCTGTTGACTATGCAGCAGAAAACCAGCTGGCATCCTCACACAAGAGGGGCTGAGATATTTGTTTCCACTTTGGACATTTATCCAAAAAAACAAAATTCCTGGATACCAGGAATTGAACATTTATTCCAATAAAACAGAAGTGGCTTTATTGGCTGGGAGGAACCAGGCGTGTTGCATGGACAGAAGTCTGATACGGTTTGCCTCTTCGGTATGTCTCACTTGTTATAATATTTCTTATGCCAGTCAGCAGGCCTTTCAGATTTAATTTCATAGATCATCATGGTAGTATTATAATAAATAACATCATGATGAGGTGCCTTTATATTTATTTATATCCTGGAACAATAAATTACAATCTAGACAATCTAACAATCTGGAATAAATCTAAAATCCTAAAATAAATAATTTCCATTATTTGTCCTCAACAAAGTTAGGCTCTTCCCTCATGTACTATAGACCTTCAAAGACATCCTTTTCTTACAAAGGAGCCACAAGAATTGGGTCAAAACACTGCCCAACGTCAGTGCATACACATTTTGGTCATGATGTGTCTATGCTGCATGTCAGATGCAGAGAACTTGATGAGGAGATATGTGCTGCGTCTTTGCATCAGTTATCCGGGATAGAATCTGAGCAGGTTCATAGTCAGGAAATGTGTGGTAAGTATTCCCAGACACAACCCGGTAAGAACCTAGGAGGAAAACGGTGGATAGAGGAGTTAAGCAGAAATGTAGTTGTCTTGGCATCCTCAACCAATCTCATGGGAAGAGCCTTGGAAAGCCCTGGCATGACTCACCCTTTAGGCACAATGCCAAATCGAAGAAGGCAGAGGAGTCCATCATGGGATGCAGATTTTTCTTGCTCCAAATCCCCGATGGCCTGAATCTCTGATTCCCGTGTCCTTCTCAGGCTGGGTGTGGCCTTGCACTTACCTATTTACCATTAATGCCAGGGAGAAGAGTACAGAGAAATGCTCCATGAATCATTAGTTTCAGATGGATTATTCTCTGTTCCCTCAAATCACAACATTTCCATCTCCTCATGATAATCAGGGCCAATTATGCCATCCACCATGGGATTCCTTTCCTTTTTCATTGCTCCATTGGCTTGAAAAGCCCAGAGTGACTGGTGAGATTGATAGGTTCATATACAATAGGACTGTTTCCAAACTGAGTCAGTGCAATCTTATAAACTTACCACACTTAAATTTACAATTTTTGTCTCTAAGAAAAGATTTAGTGAATTTAACTCAATATCAAAATTTTGATTGAAGTTGGCAAGTTTACTTTATCACTAGAAATGGCAAAAGAACTAGAATAGCCGATACAATTTTTTAAAAGATGGACAAAATTAGAAGATGTGTATGATCTCATTTCAAGGATTATTATTATAAAACTATTGTAATCCATCATATGGTACTAGAGAAAAGACAGACAGACAATTTAAAAAAGATTAGAAATGTTATAGGCTCTCACATAGTCAAATAACATTGATGAAGGTGCAAAAAACAATTCAATAAATAAAGTCTTTTCAAAGCACGATACTGGAAAAGTTAGACATTCATTTATAAATCAAAGAGCTTCAACTTTTACCATACATCTTATACAAAAATTAATTCAATATTAATCATAGGCCTAATGTAAAATATAAAGCCTAAAACCTCTAGAAAAAAATATAGACAAAATATCTGTGTCTTTGGTTATACAAGGATTGCTTAACTATGATCCTAAAAGCATAATCTATAAACTATAAATTAGACTCTTGGAATTATAATTTTGTGCTTACCAGAAGACATTGTTAGGAGAATGAAAAGAGGCCACAAAGAAAAAGACACTTGTAAAAATACATATCTGGTATAGAACTTGTATTTAGAATTTTCATAAAGAGTTTTCAAAATTCAATAACTAAATGAAAACCCCAACATTAAGTAAACTTTTTAAAGGGAACTTTACTGAAGAAACTATATAAAGAGAAACAAAAAGTGTTCAGCAAGATTAGTCATCAGGGAAAACAAATTAAACTGCAAGGAAGGTACAAAACATGTTTATTAAAATATCTAAATTTTTAAAAAATGAGGATTGCATTTATACTAAGTGCTGCTGAGGAACCAGAGCAGCTGGAAATCTCAAACATTTCTGGGAGGAATGAATAATAGAATAGACATTTTAAAAAAAAGTTTGTAAATTTCTTGTGAAGGTAAACATACACTTACCAAATAACCAAGCAATCCTTCTCTTAGGCATTTACTCAGGAGAAATAAAATCTTACAAACATAAACTTACAAACACATAAATACACAGAAATCTGTGTGTTAATGTTTATAATAGCCTTATTCATGGGAGCCAAAACATGTAAATCTTATAAATGTCCTTCAGTTGCTTAACTGGTAAGTAAACTATAGTGTATTTTATACAATAGAAAACCACCCAGCAATAAAAAGAAGTGAATTTCTGATGCATGCACCAATATACGTTATACCCAAATGAAGGAGACAGACTTAACTTAAAAGATTATGTACTGGGTAATTCAATTCTGGAAAAGAAAACACAAGGACAGAAATTATACCAGTTGTTGCTAGATATCAAAGTTAGGGAGGGAGATGACTTATAAAAGCATGAGACAATATTTTGGGGTGATGTAATTATTTTATATCCATTTTGGTGGTGGTTCCTTGGTTATACACACCTCACAAAATGAACAGAATTGTATATTAAATATGGTAAATATAAAAGTGTGTAAATTACACTACAATAAAAGTGTTAGAAGATTATTGAAAATTTTGTTGTGTCCTCTGGTGGAAATGTTGCTGTATAGAAACAAGCCTACAGAGCCTTAATTTATGAGGAGGATGTGCACAGATCTCTCACATGTCCCTGATATTTTCCACATTCAGTAATAGTTAACCGGGCTATTCCTTTCATGTCTTATCTTTGGGGCTCAAGATTATGCCAAATTCAGATTCCAGCCCCATACAAACCAAGTTGTATGTGAGTTGAGTCTTTAAGTGAGCCAGCTGTAAAAGGTTAAAACATAGGAGGGATTTCCAGGAAGGAGAAAGTATAACACTAAAAACTCAGAGGCAGGAAAATAAACATTGTGGTTCCAAGTTTGTTTCACTGGAGAATTAAGTATATGTGGGTTATATTTGAGGCAAGCATATAAAGAAAAATTGGATCATGTTGGTATTGTGCTAAAAGATCGTGTGTGATTATGTAATCCACACAGTGTCTGGTTCTGAGAGAGGAACTGGCTGATGGTCACAGCTGTCCTTTGGCTCGATTGCTAGGGCAGTAGCCCTTCTGATGCTTTTGTATGACTGAGGAGAAAGGCGATTCTAAGGGCCCGCTCACTTTCTCTTCATATGATTAACTTTGACTTTGACTTTGACTTTTACCTATCTCTGTATTCCCTTCCCTCTGTAATACTTTAGTAATAATTACCTTCTTTGCTGTTTGAAATTTCAGAAGACAGTTCTGCATTTCACGTGCATTTACAGTAAGGTGGCCATGGTATTTCCGTGGCACCTAACTTATGTTTAATTATCTAGGATTCTACCTTTTAATGACCCAGATTTAAACTTGAATCCTCTTCACAGAGTTAGAGCCTGAATTGTACTTCAAAACCCAGACATCTGCTCAGGCATCTGTTCTGAGGCCTCCTCCTTGGACAGAGGAGTCCATGGGCTGTCTTTATTCCTTGAGCTCTTGAATATTTTATACCTTTGCTATCCATAGATATCCCGCTCCTACATCCCTTTACTAAGAGCTGTCATGTGTCATCCATCTTGTATGTAATCTCCTTTAATTCACAAAACAACCCATTGGAGGTATTTTTCTTAGATAAAGACAGAGGCTTAGAGAAGTTACAAGAGTCAATCTTTACATGATTTATAAGCACCTGAAATAGAACTGGAAATGAGAGGTTTGCCTCCAGAACCTGCATTCCTACTCTTGCTAATGTCCAAGTGTCAGCCAGATTTGAATAGGTAAGACAGTGCATTACAATTATTGGGCTTGGCGGTCTGCCCTTGTGGAGCCAGATTCTTGCATTTTCAAATATACAAGATGATCCAAGCAGCTTCCAATATATAGATATATAGTCCTAGGGAAAACAAGAGGATTGGGCAAACATAGCAGACACTGAGGAGGCTACAGCTGGTTAGAAACACAAATTTTGAGCATGATTATCCTTAGGGAGCAAGCCTTGCCTATAAACCAATCCAGTAGGGGTTCTGAGGTTATGCATTCTATATAGTCAGTACTGCCCAGAGTTTAAATGCTCGAGTGCCAGACAAAAATGATTTATCCATTAACTAAGCAGAATGGCAGATGTTGACACACATGTGTCACATGCAATGATTTCCTTAATTTATAATATCCATATTTAAAAATATGAGTGGCCATTCTTTTGTGTATTTATAGCATCTAAATCCCAGGAAGTGGTAAAAACTGACCAGACAGCATGAAATAGCCTCAGGCTGTGCTGACCTGTTTATATAAATGGCTTATTTATTGAGCAAATGAATATTAGGGTTCTTAGTCCTCATTAAGAGACCTCAGCAGATTAAAAGGTTGATAGATTGTACTTGTCTTCACCCTTTTGTTCCCAAAGCAAATGATGCTGACATCACTGGACATTAATACATTGTACCATTATATAAGATGTTCAGCAGCAAGGAATCATACACAGTCACACAGACAGAATGTCAGTCTTCTATTAAAATGATTTATTTTAGGAGCTACATTTTACACAAACCTAAAAAATTGTCAGAAGAAAGATATTCACTGATTTTTTTTGTTGTTGTTCTTAAAAGTATCCTTCTCTGTGTACTCTATGTTCTGAACGTATACTAATAAATTTGTTATAAACAAAAGGAAAACTTATGTTTTATGTTATCTTTTATTACCTGTATCTTCAAATTTTATATTTATATATTACATAATATGGTTAGTTTTGGTAACATACATATTTCATATTTTAATTTCATATTGTCTGTAAAATAATTTGTATTATAAATATAAAATATACTATATACATTTTTCAAAATTATTTATAATGTGTCACCATGGAATATCATTATAAATGTCTAGGTTTATTTTAGTCTTTATTATGAATATATCATAATAAGTACTGTACATAATGTAATCATATAAAACTATATGTAAATTTAATATTAGTTTTTTGCAATATATGACATCTGTTGCATATTTTAATTGATCTTAAAACATATGTGTGTATGTTATTAGTTTTGTTATGAAATTAGCATTGCATCACAAGATTTCATAAATCAAATACTCATGGATTATGTGATAATGAAATATAATATTGTAAATAAATGTTTTTTAATCCATGTAAGTTTATTTTTGTGAAAGTAGTGATTTTATCACTGATTTTTTGTTTACTTTTAAATTCTTCCTCATCTTTTTATTTTTAATGTTTCTTAACATTTCATTAGACGTAGCTTTTCTGAATAAGTTATGAAAATTTTATTAAGCTGAAATTATATACATATTTTTATACTTTTATTGCAAAAGTAAATTTTTGGGGAGAATAATAAAGGCTAATTTATCAGTAATCTTCTCCAATTGCTAATATATGACAGAGGGAGTGAAAGATTAATGTATATTAATTTTAAAAACAGAATTAGTATTCTAAATATGAATTAGTTGTTTTTAATATTTTTAATAAAATCTCCTGAAATTTTTACATCACTTAAAATACTTTATGGATTTATCTTTATGATACATGGCATAATAACTTCCTTTGACCATATCATTGTCCTGTTTTTGTATAATTAAACACATTTAAAATGTTATCGTGACTAACCTTGTAGGTAGGTCTTTGGCACATCAATCATTATTTCTTTAAAATAAATTACTAGAAAATAAATTTAAGACATAAGTGATATAAAAATAAATATTTTGATTAAAAATTTTAATGTCTTTATTTTCCCTGCTTTCTTGATTTCCTGTTATACATTTTGCTATTCTTAAGTTTCTATTATTTTTCATTAAATTGAAATATTTACTTTTCATTTCTATTATTGCTTTCCTTAAATAGTTCTTAAAACAATTTTAAATTATAAGTATTAGGAATGCAACTATTATTTCACTATTTGTCTTTATGTTTCTGAGTGAAAAGGAGATGAACTTTGTTGAGTCTTTTAATGTGTTAGGATTGATCTTGATATCCCAGCTTGATTCTTGTATGCTGAAGCTTGTATGTGGTGTAGTACCAGGGATTATATGACAGTCACCTGGTCCAGGTCCAGAAAGAATGTGCTTTGGTTGGGTGAGACCTTGATAGATTATCTCTGTGTCGCTGGAAAGTGACTTGCCCACAGTGGGGAGCAGAGATGGCAAAGAGAACCAGGTGGCCTCAAACCAGGCTAACTTCTTGGATTGGAAATAAGCATCTGGGCCATGTGGGGCATGACAGCCTGCTGACATCAAAGTCCTGGCATGGGTGGCATGGGTGGTGGTAAGCAGGAAAATCAAGAAGTTCATGTCTTTTGATGCAGGTGCTGACTCATTTGGGCCCAAACTGAAGCTGAGATGTGAACCAGGTGGTTCCATCACACAGACAGAGCGTCAGTGCCCCAGGCCAGATAGGTAGCTACTTGGTGTTGCTTCAGGAGATTGAGGTTACACTAAATGTCTCAAAGAACATGGCTAAGTTAGACATTTATCTGATGATACATTTCAGTCCTTTGTCATCTTTTGGGAATATCTGGAGTTATTTTTCGAAGGTGTTCACTCACTTAAACAAAAAGTTTTATAACATTGTTTCACTTTCTTCCCATATTCCAGTCTCTAGTTTGGGCTTCGCTTACATTGTAAGTAAAACTACTCACTTACTGAAAAGTTTTCCAATAGATTTGTTTCAAAATCTGAAAACTATGGTGACAGTTGCTATAGAAATTCTTACAAACAAATCAAAACATAATTAAAATAGTCTTTACAAATCTCAAATCTGTTAACATTTCTTTATGAAAAATAAATGAACTATTTAAAACATTAAATATGTTTATTACAGTAAATAATATAGATTTTAAAATACATGTTTTAACAAGACCTGCTCCTTGTGTTGAAAAAAATCTAATTGTGTAAATATCCTTTTCTCTAACAAAGGCTGCAGTGCTTATATTACAATGTCAGTTTAATCCATTATTAAATATATCACCCCTTAATTATCACCTTTCAGTTTACTTCTAGATTTTATTTTCCTCATTAAAATGTATAATTACAAATTTCCTTGGACTTCAAATCTAATCCTGAAGATAAATTAATATAATTCATCGCCTTAAAATCTACACACTTATTTTGGTTTTCTAATACATTCTCATTCATATCAATTTATGTTTTTGAGTATTTGATAGATTTTAAAGGGCTGTCCATCTTTTTTCTGACTTGACCTTTTAAACAGATAAACAAGATTGATATTAAACATTTCATCAGGGAGAAAATGGAGATGGAATAGCTTACCTGATTCCTTCTAGTGTTGATAATATCCTTTGTCCTTTGTACATTTCTCATTCTCTCCTTTATCGATTCATTTAATGTCTATCAGTTTCTCATTTTACAAATCGATAATTTATTAATATTACTTTTGCTTCTACAAGGAACCCCAACTTGTCTCCAGTAACTTTCGTCCTTGCTAACAAAGATAGTTCTTAGAATTTATTAACTATTTTAGACAAATGGAGTACCTTTTAATGGTTATAAGTTTTTAATGGTGAGAGCAGCCCATCTATTTTAAGATTATAGCCAGCTATCAGGCATTTCTCCAACTAGAAATTAAGCAAACTCTGTATATTAAGTTTTATTTTACACTACCGTTGATTTGGGTTTACAGGATTATTCTACTTGCTCTAATTAATAAACTTAAATGTTTTTATTTTTCACTTCTGTCCAAATCCACTTGATTAGTGAGTACTCCACAGAATCACTCAGGGAATTCAGGCTATTTCCATCTTTGGTACCTCTGAGTTCTCTGTCTCAGGTCCCACTGCTTGTTGAAGGGTTCAGTACAGAGGTGACACAATCTTTTCTCCTACTAACGAGAACTAATCACATTAGAAATACAGAATCCAAGATATTTAGGAAATGGACCACTCTCTTCCAACTTCACCAACATTCTCTGGAAAACAAAGAGTAAATTTTTGTTAAATAGTTAGCCATCAGGGCCCCATAAGACTGCTACTGTGACTGCCCTATTGGTACCATGTAGAATGCTCTTTAAAAATAAGGCAATGAAGGCCTGTAGATTTCCACCATGTTTTCACACACATGACAACGTAAGTACACAGAGGACCAAGCCCTGCCTATCCCTCTCACTGTTCTTGTAGGTTGTTTTAGGGTGCTGTCCATCTAATCACTCTCTGACCATTTGGGAGACTGGAACTCAAAGTACCTTCTCATGAGGTCTCTCTACTAAAATGTTGTCTCAGCTGTCCATGTACCAAAATTTAAATGGACTCCCTTCTCATTTGAGGGAAAGCCTTCCAGCATGAGTCTTTTCCATCCTCACCATTTCCTAGTCAATAGCTGGTACACAGTAGCCGAGTGGAACAGGGATATTCCTGTTTCAGGTAACTATCCTGGAGGTCTGCATGGAAGAAAGATCTAATAGTGTTTTGTAAAGGATTTTGCAAGTAAAACAGCATTATTAGATTGAGGAACTCCCCAATTTTATCTCTCAAGAAAGATACAACACTGTAAATGGAAGGATTCAAACATTATTTCCCAAAGAGATTATAATCTATTTTTCAGATTCTAGCACCTTTTTGATATCCATTTTAAGGGTCAGTATTAGTAATTTATATAGTGTCTAATTCAAATTTTTATGCTGTAACTAACCTATTTCCTCCTGGGATCTCTCGCACAGTTGAGAGAATATTTGGTTGTGATATTTAGCTGGTTGCAATTTATTTTGCCACTGCTCATATGCTTTACTTTTGTTATGGGTAAATTTAAAGCATCCTCAGAGGCATGATTCAAGTTTCCTGACAATCTTCAGTACTTATTTTACCTGTATCTGACATTTTAGAATTAAAGCACTCAAATATTCTACTTGTTACATGATTGTCAGTATAGAAGGCATAGTCACTTTCTAATCAGCAGTGCATGTGCTTTTGAAAACCAACAAAAATACAAGAAGCTAGCAAGAGTACAAGAATGTCGGATATCTTACGGTGCTGTCAGGCTCCTTACACCCTTCAAGTGGACCTTATAAGGAATAATGCACATAATTGAGAAAAAAAGTCAAATTAAATTAAGATCGTAATCTATAATTTGTTGCCACAGATTCTAATTTTTATACTCTCATAATTAGCTGTGCTACCCAATAACTTTACAGACTTGTTTAAGTCTTGTTACTTAACCATACACTCATGCTGTTAATTACGGAAAATTTAAAGCAAGACTAATTTTTAGAAATATAATTCATTCAGGTGACTTAGAGCATTTAACATCCAGAGGACAAAGTTAACTGCACTTGTCAGATAATTTCCAATGCAGATACTTAAAATTAGCATGTGAAGGGTTCTCTCACTTAGATTTGGGACAATCCTGAAAGGCGTGGTTCACTGAAATCATTGTGGACTCCATACCATAAGAATGATTCATAGGGAGCAGAAACCTACTGTTTTTTGCAAGTAAAAGTTTAGAAAATAAAGTGACAAGGATTGCACAACTGTGGAGATAATGGAGCCCACCTACTGCGATGGATGGTAGGCAAAATGATTTTCATAAGTATCTTTTTAACCAGGAAAATTGATGCTATTCAGTGAAGATGAAAAGATTCCTGGGAGAGATTTTTATTGTTGGTTTTTTGAAAAGCATTAACTTCTGAAATCAGAGTTTCACGCAATGAATTAGGAAGCAAAACATCTGATTTCTACACTAAACTTGTAACTTTTTATCCTGCAAATTATTGCCTTGAAAATTGAATAGGTAATTTCTCTGAAGTTTACTGGTGGATTTTTCAAGATCAGGAACTCTTAATTGTGTGTAATCTCTTTTTGGAAGCTCTGGTGGATTGTATCTCCAAAGGAGGTCACTGTGCTCCCTGTTCAGCTACCAGTAAGTATCTGTGGATTTAATGATACCAGGCAGGGTTATCAACATGCCCCAAAAGAGATAAAAATATTCCTACTTACCAGTAAAGTTAAATTTGCATTTCTTGATGGAATTGACCTATTATGTTCAGTTTTATGTATTATTCACCACTTAGCAACCTAGCACATTAAAATTTCCTTTTCATAAAGGTCTATTTTCCTTGCAGTTAGTAACTGCCCTGTTTTTGCTTGCTTAGGTATTTTTACAGCCTGCACTTTTAAAAATACTTTAAGACTTCTTTCAGTAAGAAGACACATTGTCTAAACCATGGGGGCTTTTCTCCTCTGTTCCTTGGAGAACCATTCTGCCTCCCAATGGTCTGAACTGGTTGTCTTTTACTTTTGAACTCTGGAGTTATGTGATTTTCTCTCACCATTTTTTTTGTCCTCCTGTCAGTGATCCCTGTCTCCAGGATCTGCTGTTGCATAGGTTAATTTTTATTGTCAGCCTGACTGGATTAAGAGATTCCTGAAGAGGTGATTGGATCATGAAGGTACTCATTACATCAGTGTTTTAGTCTGTTGATTAGTTTATAACTCAGTGAGCTATTAGGAGGTAGAGACCAGTTGGAGAAGATAAGTTATGAAGGCATGACCTGGAGGACTATATCTGGTTCTTGGTAGTTTCTTCTCCTCTTTCAATTCTCTGCTTTCTGGCCTCCATGAAAGAGCAGTGTCTTTCTATGATGCCCTTCTGCTCTGATGTTTCTGCCTTAGAGGCAGAGGACCATGGAACATGAAACCGTGACTCAAAACAAACTCCTCCTCCTTTAAATTGCAGAAATCAGATTCTTTTTCCTCAGCAATGCAAAGGTGACTAATACAGCTGTCTTTCTCTATTTTGTTGTTGTTATTTACATTCTCATTTAGTGAAGGACATTCTTTGTTTTCCAACAAATGTATGTTTATTAAGTATTTGGATTCTAGAATATCTGAAAGTGCCAATAATTTACCCTCATACTCAGTTGACAGTTTAGCTGGAATCGGACCCCTTTTTTACATAGAATTTTGAAAGTAGCTTCATGATGTTGGGAAATATTTCTTCTGAACTTCTCCAGTGTTGCTGTGAGAGTTCTAATACCTGCTCATTTCAGATCTTTTGTCTGTAATCTACTTTTTGTGCTTTGGCTTTATTTCTCCAAAAATGCTTAGAATTTTAGCTCCCAATAGTCTGAAAATGTTACAAAGATTTGTAACATTTGATGTAGAGTTTTGTTTGTTGTGTTAGTCTGGGAGTGCCCTATTTTTTGATTTTTATGCTAAGTATTTTGTTTTTTTGTAATAAAAAACATCATGGAGATAAAATTTATAGTGAAGAATATCCATATTAAGGATATCATTCAGTGAGTTTTGATAAAAATATGTAATCATGTAACCTTGACTCCAGGTAAAATCAGAGCCAGTTACTAGTACCAAAATATTCCCTAATCACCCCTCATGTTTATCCCTTGTCTCATGCCTGGGTAAAACCACCATTGATCAGATCTCTTTCACTGTCAAATCTTTAACTGTATCTTCAGTTTTCTTGATTGTGCAATATAAATCATTTTCATTAAAATTTCAACCTATAAAGATGTGCTTATCTTTGTCGTAAAAAATCATTCTTTTATTCTTTTTTTATTTACTTTTTTCCTTGACCTTTTGAGACAGGGTCTCACTATGCAGTTCAGGCTGGTTTTGAGCTCACTTATAGCCTAGGCTGGTTTGTAACTCACAAAAATCCTCCTGCCTCAGCTTCCTGAGTGCTGGGATTACAGGTGAGCACCACCATGCCTAGCTTCTTATCACTTCATATTTCTTCTTCCTTTTTGCTATTAAGCTGGAAAATCTGTGGTAGCAGTGTTCATTAGGGTAGGATCTGCGGCTGCTGAAAAAAAGATCAAAGTTGAGTGGTCTAGCCAAAAAGCCACAACCTCCATTAGCAAGGACCCAAACTCCTTTTATCTTTCTGCTTTTCCAACCTTGTACTTGGCTCCTGGCTCACAGCCTATAAATGCTTCTCTAGTGTGCTTATCTGCTTTTCTATCTGTGGGAACAGGAGAAGACATGGGCAGCCTAGGAGTTGCAACCATCACATTCTATTAATTTAGACAAATGGCCACATATTGCAATGAAAACTGAGAAATATGGTCTTACTATCTAACCACATATATAGCTAAATTTAGGGGGTTTATTCCAAAGGAAGATGGGAGAATGGATACCTGGAAAGAAATAACTGTCTCCACCGCTTTGATTCCCTTTCAGATTACTTTTGTTCCTTGCTGTATCGCATGTTGTCTGTCTTTGTCTGTTTTCTGTTGCTGTGATAGAACGCCTGACGCATATCATTATGCATATCATTAGGAGGAAGAACTTATTAAGCTCACAATTCTGGTGACTGGAGAGTCCAAGGAGTCTGGCACTGGCATCTCACCAGAGACTAGCTGCCACCACAGAGGCTTGGAAGGGAAAGGGGGCATATGCAAAGAGACAAGCTGAAGGGAGACATCAGACTTGTAACAACCTGCTCTGGTGACAGCTACTCCAGCGGCATGAGACCTGAGGAGCTCCTGGGAGAGGAGCATTAATCCCTTCTCAGGGTGGTGTCACAACGACTACACTACTGCATAAAGACCCCAATTTCTTTCAATACCACTGCTTTGGAAACCAAGTGTCTAGCTTAGGAAACCAAACTACATTCAAACCATAGCACTATCTATGCTGAAAACACCTCTGTGACCAAATTGCCAAATTAATGAATTCTTTTAAGTCAATGGAGTATATCATTTCACAGAAATTTTGTCTAATTCTATTCATTATAAGTATTCTTAAATTTGCTAGCAACATTTACAAATTTCTAAAATATTTTTGTATTTCCATAAGTGAGGGAAAATTTAAAATTAATGGGCCTATTTCCTGTATATTTTTATTTGATGATGCCCAGTAGCACACAGCATAACAAAGTTTTAAATGATTTTCAGTAGTTCTATTATACAGTCACTTAAAATCAGATATTGACATAGGCTTTTTTCTTCATAGAATAAACTAATACCATAAAGCCAAGATTCTCTTTAGTCTTCAAAGAACGCCACACAATAAGGGAAAGTCTTTCCTTGAACTGGGTTTTCTGTTGCTGAAGTTTAACACCTGAAGCAGACACAGTATCCTTTACTGAGCTTTTGAGACTCGATTGATTTTCTTGATGATATTATTTTCAGGAGTGACTCAAATTGAAAGTCACTCAGTAGCAAATTGTTGAGTAACTTGTTGGTTTTAGTCTTCATTTTTAAATTTTGTGAAATCCTTAGGAGAATTTCTACCCAACTAGCTCTATAATGTTTTCATAGTAAGGCTTGAAAATAGTGGAGATAGAGAAGGCTGAGCATGTTATACTGCAAACAACGAAGTGAGGTGAGCATTGAAGGAGTGGCTATTCTAATGTGTATTTTTTATTTGGGTAGTTGAAGCAGGGTGGGGTTCGAAGCAATGGAACCCCATGTCACTGTGTATCTAGGCTGACCTGAACCTTGTGACCTTCTACCTCAGCTTCCTAAATTCTGGGGTTATATGTGTCTACCATCTTGCCAAGCCTTAGAATTATTTATTTATTTATTTATTTATTTATTTATTTTAAAAATTAACAGCAAATTTAAGTTAATGTAAAACTGAAAAACACACAAGATATTTTCCTCCAAGATTTATTAAAGTGAAGATGCCCACAGCCGCCACTGGATGGAGATTTAAACTGCCCCCACCCTGGATACTTTCTCTGTGCCCGCGTTCATTGTTCCCCTCCTTAAATGCAGCCACGAGTGTTACTTTCATTTCATCACTTCATTTTTCTTTATAATTTTAACATCTAAGTATGCATCCCTAATCGCTTTGATTAGGGAATTCTTTTAAGACTTTTTTCCATTTTAAGATGTTGATGTTATAGTGCAGTTTACTATGTTTTAGAAGCTTCATTATTTGAATTTCATATTTAGATTTTTCATATTGGCATCAAATTGTCCCTGTGTAAATTACTGACAAATATATTTACTCCTCTGCAATCCTGCAGGGTAAACTTTCTTGTAATTCACTCATCCCTGTCCTTGTGTTTGATTTCATTTTTCTATTTGTCGCTGTTGTAGCAGTGTCACATAAATACTCTAGCTTTGTACTGAGTCTTGTTTGCTAGTAGAGCAATTTCTCACTTTGCTGTTCTTATTCTTCAAATAACTTGGAGATGACAACATACCTAATGATGCTTATCTATAAATTTTTCCATTAAAATCAGAAAAAAGGCAGGAGTGTTTGCACTGTTTTTCACTTCTTTTCAACATCATACTGGAAATTTTGAAGAAATTGTAATCAAGAATTAATGGTGAATTTGGTCAAAATTTTAGTATTTTTTAGATAACCTCACTTTTCTCATCTCGTATATTCTGCTACTATAATGAATTACAATGCTAAGTTGACATGGTGATCTCACCTTGCACTCTTAGGTTGAGTTCGATTGTTTTGTATTATTGTTATATTTTGTTGGATTTGCTTTTTCCAAAATTTTGCATAGAATTTTAATATCTAAAAACCAGTCCTTTATATAAAATGGCATAGTACATTCATATAACCTACTCACATCCTCCTGTATACTTACTAATCATCTATAGTAACATAATATGAATGCTACGCAGATAGCTCTTTAGGAAATCGGGACAAGAAAAATACGTGTGTTCATGTTCAATAAAAACAGGATTTTTTCCATAAGTGGTTGAATCCATCATACAGAATCCATTAATATGGCAGATCAGCTTTGGGTCATGTACAAATTCCTTATTTTTTGCTTTTAACTTTTGTGCTTTCACTTATGTAACACATTTTTATTGCTGAAATATATTTTTTACTTCACTTTATCTTCGTTTTGAAGAGTTTAAATCTAATCTATGCTTATGATTTCAAAATTCTTTTAAAATGTACATACATCTTGCTGTGATCTTTTTTTCCTATTAAACTGATAGTTTTACGGTTATTCTAGAGTTTACAACATGCATTGTTTTCTTTCTTTCTTTCTTTCTTTCTTTTTTTTTTTTTTTTTCCTTTTTCCTTTTGGTACTGGGGAACGAACTCATGACCTAGAGATTGCCAAGTAGGCACTTAAGCCGCTGAGCTAAATCCCTGGCTCTCATGCATCCTTTTCTTATCAAACTTTAATATTAATTGATATTGTCTCCTCTTCCCTGATAGTGCTAGGACTTTTGAATACTTAACTCAATTGGAGATGCTTTTATCATCATGTACATTTTTATTGTGTATTTAATGTTTCATGTATAGTTTTACTAAATGTACTGGTTATTTTGTAGCCCTAATACTAATTTCAGTATCCACATATTTATTATTATTACTGCTCCTTATTTCATTCTGTATCTTTAACTTACCATTTCCATTTATCAATATCAAGTACATCACTTTCATGAATCTGTTGTTGAAAAATCTTTTCATTTTTATTTGCTGAAAATATTTCTATTTCACCATTATTCTTTTTTAAATTTTTTTATTTAAAGAGAAAAAAACAAAACAGTAAAAGGATACAAGTAATACAGAACTTCAAAAAAAATAAACAGTAAGAAATCACTAGTTAATAGATTACATATTGTCATCTTAGAAATAGTTGTTCAAATTACAAAATTAAAGCATACAAAGTAGATATTCAAACAGTGAGACTGCAAACAGTTCTGTTCAATGATCCAACGAAAACGTAGTAATATGGTTTTCTATCTTACACACTTAAATATGCATCCAGTTATATCCTTTAGAGCACTTTCTTTTCCTCTCTTTTTTACAATAATGATTACACATTTGGGGTTTTATTACTCCCACAGTTCTTATTACTTTTTTTAAGAGAATAAAACCAAATGTGACAAAACAAAACGGAGTCAGTGAAAACAAAAGGATGGACATAGTATATGATGTAAAAACAGAATACAAGGTAATCAACAATGGTTACCATAATGCCTCTTGCTATCTTAAAAAGAGTTGCCTATATCATCAGGTATAATAAAATTGAACAAAACAGTACAGAACAAAACCAATGAAACCTAAACATTGGAGACCTTACAGGACTTCAAAAGAAGATAATAGTCAAACCAGAATGGGAATTATAGTGAATCTTATTGCCTTCAAAGTAGTTGCCTATACCTTCAAACTTGATACTATCAAACAAAACAGAATAGAGTAAAATCAGTCAAAACAAGATGGTGAGAGCAATACAGGGGTTCAAATCAAGTTAATAGGGAAACAAAAAAGTTACTATAATATATCCTGTTATTTTTAAATTTATTTTCCCTTAATTAAAAAAATAAATTTAAAAAAAGAAAAAAAAGGGGAGATTGAGATAAAAGAGGATATAGCATAGCAACACAGGTCAGAACAGAACAATTTAAGCAACATAATGTTTCACCACCAGATCACCTGACATAACAGTAGTTACCATAGTGTCTCTTTCCTTGAAATATTTGAGTATAACTTCATGTGCTATAGCATCAACCATATCAAAATGGTGTGAAACCATTTAAGAGGATGAAAGTATTACAGGGTATTTAGAACCAAGTAACAGAAAATGAACAATGGTTTCTATATTATCTCTTTGCCTATAAAAAATTTTGTTTATACTATCACATATAATAAAATCCAATAAGATAAAACATGACAAAACCAATGGAGACAGAAGAATAACAGCTTGATGAGACTTCAAAACAAGATGATATTAAATCAGCACTAGCTATTATGATGTCTTGTTTTCTTCAAAATAGCTGTTCCAAAAGAAGAGAGGAAATTATAAAAATCAGAGCAGAAATCAATGCAATAGAGACTAAGAAAATAATCCAAAGAATCAATGAATCAAAGAGTTGGTTCTTTTAAAGAATAAATCAAATTGAAAAGCCTGTAGCCAACCTTATTTAAAAAGGGAAGAAAAAGCTCAAGTTCATGCAATAAGAAATGAAAAAGTTGAAATCACTACAGACTCTATAGAAATACAGAAGATCATCAATACCTGTATCAAAAACCTCTACTCTCAAAGTTTGATAACACAGAAGAAATAGACAGATTCCTAGAAACATATTAAGTACCAAAGCTGGGTGGAAAACTGCTGAATAACCCAATTTCTATTAATGAAATTGAAAAATGTAATTAAGTCCTTACCTACAAAGAAGAGTCCAGGCCCAGACGGATTCACTGCAGAATTCTACAAGAAATACAAAGAAGACTTAATGCTGATACTCCTCAAATTCTTCAATGAAATTGAAAGGGAAGCAATCCTTCCTAAGTCATTCCTTTAAGCAAATATTACTCTAGTACCAAAACCTGAAAAAGACCCAACTAAAAAAGAGAACTATAGACCAGTCTCCCTAATGAACAGAAATGCAAAAATCCTCAATAAAATATTGGCAAACAGGATGTAGCAAGTCATCAAGAAGATTATACTCCATAACCAAGTAGGATTCATCCCAGGCATGCAGGGATGGTCAACATACATATATCAATAAATGTAATCCACCACATTAACAAAGCCAAAAGTAAGAATCACATGATCATTTCTATAGATGCAGAAAAAGCTTTTGATAAGGTCCAACATTCATTTATGATAAGAACTTTAAAGAAAATTGGAATAGATGTTCTTTACCTCAACATAGTAAAGGCCACCTATGACCAATCAACAGCCAGTATCATACTAAATGGCCAAAAATTGAGGCCTTTATTTTAAAATCAGGCACAAGACAAGGATGTTCCCTATCACCGCTCCTATTTAATATAGTATTCACCATTATTCTTAAAGCTTGTTATAAATGGCAGATATAAGAAAATAAATTAATCTATCAGTTTATTTTGTTAACATCTTTTGCGTGTAGATGAGTTAGCTGTCAGCACAATTATTGCTGCCTTGAAGTTACATCTCTTTTTTAAACCCCTATTTTAAGAAATGTTTGTACTTAATTTTTACAATGTTAATGTGTTTTAATAGTTTTATTTTTACTTATAATGCTTTGAGTACATAAAAAATATTGACTCTGTGCCATAATGCCCTGAAACAATTTTAGATTTTTCTCAATATCTTTCCCAGAATGGGCTTATGCCATGTTTTTTCTAGCTCCCTCTTTCTTTAATGTAAATTATTACTAAATCATAAATTCTTACACTCTTTCTCTATTCGTTACCCTTCTTTTTGACATGTTTATTCTTTTCTATTATGCTTCACTCTACATGTTTTCTTCTAGCTTATTTTCATGTTTGTTAAATAGTGTTGTCAACTGTTGCTATTTTGCTTAAAAAAAAAAACTCCAAAACCAAAATATATCCATTGGGCGAGGTATAGTGGCACAAGCCTGTCACCCCAGAATTTGAGTGGCTAAGTCAGGGTGATCTTGAATTTGAGGCCAGTGCAGGCTACATAGTGAGGTCCTGCCTCCCAAAACAAAAACAAAAACATTGAATTCATAATTTTAGTTATCCTATTTATAGGTTCTGGAATATCAGTCCTATTATTATTTATAGCTTCTTCTCTACCAAAACAACAAATCTTATCTTTTGTCTCTGATCATAACAATACAACCACCTTCATCTATTTTGCTATCTCAAGGTGATACCATTCCGCTTCTACTGTTGAATCTGGAGCGCTTGGTCTCTATTGATTTGCCATGCTGTGTTCTTTTTTGGATTGTATGGTGAAATATTGGTTAATCGGAGAAACTGCTTGTGTTCTAGCATGATATTTGTTTCCCCAGAGAAGATTTCATGGCATCTAGTGGTGTTAGCCATAGTGGAGAATCTCAATTCACTCCCAGTCATAATGCTGAAGACGCGCGGCAATTCCAGTGAAAGGATGTTGCCTGCTAGGTCACTGTTACTCCTAAAATGGTGCCAAATTTTTCTTCTGGATTTTCCTGCCTCTCCACATATGCACGCAGGCCCTGGACTCCAGTCCCATTCTTCTTACTGCTCTTAGGGCTTTGTAGATTGCTTCTTAGCTAACCCTCCAGATTCCCCATAAATGAGCCCCAAAAGTCAGTCTTCTTTTTACAGACTTGTGCTTTCCATTCTTTCTTGATATGGTAAAGTTTTACTCTCTTATTAGCTCTGCAAGGACTTAAAATACATTCCTTTTTATAATACTTCACCCAGACATTCTAGTTGTGCTTGGTAGGAACATTGGTTTGCATTACACAGTATGTAATTACCAGAATTAGAAACCTTGGTAGAATTTACTTGGTTCACCTGTTGATAAACTGGACATTTCCTTACCTCTTAAAAGAGCATGAAATATCACTCTTTTTAGAATATAAAAAGTACCTGAATTTATAAAATCATTTTATTTGGCAAAAAATAAGTACTCACAAAAATAAAACAAAAATGTAACTGTTGGGTTGTAAAAGAAATTCAGTTTCAATTAACTTGATAATGTGGTGGGGCTTTTTTTATTGTTCGTTTTGTTTTTTGTAGCAGGAATTGAACTCAGGGCCTCACACCTGTCAGGTGGGGTGCTGGTGCCACTGTGCTCAATCCTTGGCTCTTAATCAGCTTGATTATGACAGCTTTGGCTTATTTAACCACATACTGAAAAAGTTAAGAGGGCTGGCCGGATAAATAAGTGGATTTAAAGAACCAAACGCAGTGAAGATGACACCTCCCTTGTCTTTCATGTCTGTTGTCCTTTCAGGATGGATTTTACCCTGCTTCAGATGTGCTTTTTCATTAGGATAGTGTAGGGTTTAAATCTCTACATCTTCACTAGAAAGTGGAAAAAGTGTATCTTTCATTCTTCCCCTAAAATGTGGCAAGAAAAATCCTAGGCTCATGCCCTGTGCTGATCTGAAATCATCGCCATGGTCAGTTCCATAGCTCTGCTTGGCTCCTGTGCCCATCGTTAGGGCCATCTCTGTGTCAGCTTTCTAGAAGTGTGACTCTGGTTGGCCACAGAGGTGCTTGCCTTAGGCGCAGGTTCAGTCTGGGGAAAAGCAGAGGAGAAGAATGGCTGGAGGAAGGAAAAAAAGAGTGTTCCTATTTTATACTCCATAAAACTTTTTGCAAACATGTCCCAGCATGTTTCCAACATTACATTTTGTTACTGCTCACAGACCTGGGTTCCTGTCACAATTAACATATCATTTATTCCTCCAACTGTATCCTTTGTTTTCATGATGCCATATTGTTTTGTAACCTATCAATGTGCTAGAAGTGTGTTCTGTTATACAACCTAGCATTGTTAGGGATCACTCAGTGTGCTTCTTGTGCCCTTCTTACCCATAGACTGGCAGACACACATCTGCATGATCACACACACACGCGCCCACACACACATACACATGCACACACACACACACACACACACACACACACACACGCACATTTCCCTCGCCATACTGACATGTGTATACATGTGAATCACATATTCTGGAATTTCTTTCGCATCTATAAATAAATATTTCCTTTATCCAGCAGAAATTTTAATTTCTCCTGTTAATATTAATCTCATTACCTTCTTAACCTCAATTCAGTTGCTATTTCGTATCCTGTACACACACTATACTTTGTCACATCAGAAACAGTGCATAAACGTTTGTTGAATGAGGGAGTGAGTAGATGAAATCTGACATCCGCCAAGCTTTACCCCTTGCTCGGTAAACAGTCAGTACGGACTGCCTGTTTCCAGTTTTGATTCGTGCCCAAGAATTTCATCACTTCTACCTGATCTGGGCTGAGAGAGGAACCGCTGGGCATGCTCATTTCCCTTCAGTTACATCTTCTTACTTGCTTGGTCCTGAAAGAGAACAGCACGTTCTCACCTGGTTAGTAGTAATTCTGCTTGCTGAATTTTAACTGCCGGAAAGCAGAATTACTACTTCTGCTTCTGTAGAAAAATATGAATGAGGGGAGGGATTAAATGGAATGTGTGAATCGCCTCTTATGGACGTGATGTGATGTGCTGTGTTTCTCAGGAAGTAAATGCTTTGTGCCACCTCTGTGATGTTGTGTTTTCATTCCCCTCCCCCAACATATTCCCTGTATGACAGCCTGGGCCCTTACTTGTGTTTGTCATTTGTTTGGAGGGGAAGTCCTTCAGAAGAATAAACTTGTCATAGAGAATGAAGATATTTTCTCTGCAAAGAAACTAAACACTAGGAATTCTATAATATAGTAGGGCTACATGGTAAAGTGCCTGTCAGAGGGTGAATCAAAAGAAGATATAAACAACCTGAGCACTTACAGGATAATCATGGCAGGAAAATTATGCTATCAAAACTGATGAATAAGGAGTCCTGAATGTGGTGTAGTCAGTGGAAAGGCACTAATGTCTTCCATGGGTATTGTACCTATAGCCGGCCATCCTGGTCAGTGTTCTAGTGTCACAGTGCAGGGCTATGTATCTAAAATGTCAGTGATAGCCTCTTATAAAAGTCTTCTGAGCTGAATTTTTAATGATATCCAGTTATGAAAGACTTTCACCAAATGAGAAATGCATCAAGGAAACATAGCCTTATGGTATCTTTTGATAGAGGTGTGTACTAGAGAATGGAAGAATTGTTCATCTTCTAGAATCCCATAATATTTACTTGAAGTTGTGCCAAGTATAAAGAGAAATTATTTGCCATATTGGACAGCTAGGTAATATTTTTCAAGTGGCTGAAATAAGGGGTGAGCTGGGCTGAATTTCTATATCCTATGATCCCTTTCTAAGTTCACTTGATTGTTGGGACACTCCAGTTATTGTGGTTGAAGAATCAAGATCCCTGCTTTCTGGCTCTTGGCTGGTATTGAGCTCAGCTCCCTGAAGTTGCTCTTAATCCCTGTCATATGGGTCCTCTATATTCAAAGGGGACACTGGAGACTCAGTCATGTCATGTGTCTCGGATTGCAGGAAGGGCTCTGTGCCTTTGAAGCATTTACCTCATTAGGAAAGACCACTCAGATAACCTTTGAATTAATTTAAAGTCAACTGATGATAAACATTAATCATTGGAAGGCAGGGCTATCATATTCGCAGTTCTATACTGATTCTAAAGGAGAGAATGACAGAGGCATTTATGCCAGAAGATGAGAATGTTGGGAACCATATTAGAATCTGGGATCCACAGTGGATTTCTGCTTTAAGAGGGTGACTCTGGTGAGGTATAAAGGGTATGTTAGATGGCCAGTTGGCGTCATCTGGTGTATCAATTCCAGTCATAGGGCATGGACCCCTGGACCTTTGTGTTGAGAATTCACCAAGCCAGCAAGGTCTGCATAGTTAAGCAAAATAGCCGAGGTCACAGCAATACACATGTACCACCTTTGAGTTTTAGGGCTCTGTCAGTAGTCCCAGGAATGGACAATGTCAGCCTTAGTCAGAGCAGGTACAGTGTGAGTGGAGAAACTGCAGGAGACTTGCAGATGCTCAGGCTGTAACTGGAAGACCTTAAATAAGGGAGCTCGAGGAAGTGGAAATGCTTTTCATCTAGATCATCTCCAAGGGGTGATTGAAATATATGGTGAATTTTAAATTTAAGAAATGTAAAAGGATAAACCATATTGCCATCAAGGGCCTTCAAAATACCCCATCACAACCACTTCTGACACATTTATACCATTGTTCTTGCCACTTTCTGAAGCGGTTCTCGGACGTTCCCTTTCATATCGCTTATGGGTGTGATAAAGCAGATCCAGTGACTGATGCTGCTGAGTGCTTTCCACCAGAGAGCAGACTCACAAAGCATCATAGGATGCCCTCGTTGACCCTATTCACCACACCTGGCATCATGTGACTTCTGGTCTTCCCCAAAGTCAGAATAACTATGTGTTGGAAATTCCAAATGTTTATTTTGCAAAATTGCAGAACACAAAGGCAACCATGACAGTGCAACTAAGGACACTCATGGAACTGCTTCAAAAAGTGTTAGGAACAATGGGATACATGCATTTGAAGAAGCAAGGAGTATTTTGGGGGGGGGTGTCAATTAACTGAATTAAATTGTAAAAATTCACTGCAGTTTTCAATCACATCTCATGCATGCAAGTGATTCACCTAAGTGACCTCAGGCAATCAGAAGGGTCTGAGAATCTGGGGGAATGAAAGGACACTAAAAGCCCACAGAAGAGTTTCAAAAAGGCAAAGCTCCCCTTTGGGCAGAAATTAATTCTCATGGGTCTAATAGAAAATGTCTTCAAATTGGTGTGGTAAAGGTGCTGTGATTATGTGAATATACTTTATATGTACAGAGCCTATGATCTGCCACACCAAGTTAGGAGCTGCTAACTTGGAGAGCCTTGGATGGCCATTGGTATTTCTATTTATAATCCCCTTGCTGAGCCTCTTATTTCAGTCCAAGGAGTTTCTCTGATGAGTTCTTTTCGTCTCCATTCAAGCAGTCTCATCATCTCTTTTCTTGGAGATGGTCCATTCATTCACTGGGACTGAACTATAAAAACGCCTGTCCGCTCTTCACTTTATGGCCCATTTCTTTATCTCCCAGCTCCTTTTGTGCTCTAACCATTACGAGCAGATATAGTGTGCACATGGAAATATTTGGGAGCTCTTTGTTCAGAGCACACGAGACAGAATAGGGATTTTTTTAATGGAAACCTTCACTTTTGATTAATATCAGCATTAAGAAGAAATTTCTGGCTTTGTTGCATTGTGAAAAGGAAAATGTAATGAAAAGTATCAGCGTTAGCAAAATGGTTTTATTTACTTCATTAACATTTGTAGCCTTGGCCAACATTGAGCTTCTTTGGAGTACAGTGAGATTAGTTTGCCATAAAACTCAAAAAGCTGCAGTTATAGCAGCAACCATTAATTATCTACTGTGTGCCAAGTTGTTTATACGTAAGGTAATAATGACAAGGCTGTTAAATACATTTGCAGCCAGAATTCTTGAGTCAAAATAGCACTTTTAAAAAACTTCCCAGCTACATGTCCTTCATTAAGTCTTCTGTGTCTCAGTGTCCCTATCTGTAACATTAATATAATAACAGTTCTAGTCTTTACAGTTTCCTCTACAGACAAGCAAGTTACAATAAAATGGTACAGTAATGTTCTGTGCATGGCAAACATTAAATGTTAACTTTTATTATTTATATATATTATTATATTTAGTACACACAATTGTCTAGCATAGCGAGGAAGGATCGTTCTTCTTGTCAGTGATAAAACAGATTGAGATAAGTAACAAAACTAACAACCTATCACATATCTCAGAGTAAAATGAGAATGTAGATGCAGTTTGAACCCACTGCCCAACCTTTGCCCATCTGCCTTAATTTATGAGATTTAGTCCCTGATAGTATTGAACATAGGTAATTGAATCTAATAATATTTCTGTTTCCTCGAGTTTTGGGCTAGAAATAACTGGCATCCATTTAACCCAGTGTATAGTACACAAGAACTCTGTAATAGATGGGTTATTGTAATTACCAGTTTTATCAGAATCATAACCTCAGTCTTTATGATTTTTAAATCTTTAGTAGATCTGTATTACTTTCCTCCCTGCTAATAAGCTGATAAATTTTTCACAAGTCTTATTCTCATTTAGGGAAGGAGTTGACCAATAATAAGGAGAAGGATTTATACTTCATTGATCTTTCTTTAACATTTATATTTGATAATAAAGGAAATGCATGTGATAAAGTAGGCCACCAAATCAAACAGATTCAGTAAATGAAGGAATGTGAGGTTAAAATGTTCTACGTTTTATTTTTTGGCTTCCTTTATTGGGAATAATTAAAATTATAGTGTGGAAAATTCAAATCCTCTGGGTAAAAAGTTAACTCCAATAAAATTAAGGGTTAACTTTTAGATATTTTTAATTTTTATTTTATGGTGTACAGTTCTTTGAATTTTAATACATGTCGAGGCTTGTGTGGCTGCCAACACAATTGGGCTACGAAGCAATTTCATTATCCCAGACACCTCTCTGCAGGTTATATTTTAAGTTAATCTTTAAAAAACTTAAACTAAGCTATACAGGTAAAAACATGAAAATAATGAAAAACATTAAAGGTTAAATAAAACCTCAAGACCTGAGTTCTTTTCTGATCTGTGATGCAAATTAGCTTTATAATTTAGTGATTATCCTTAGCTTTTTAAAAACTAGTTTCTTCATGTTTTAAGTAGAGAAGTTAGGCTAAATGGGTACTCATGTGCTCTCAACTTTAGAATTGTTATTGTGTGTTAAATTGTATGTGCCCAAACATTTCAGAAAGCATTCTTTGTTTCAATGTTCAAAAAATATGTTTCCTTTCTTTTCCTGTGATTGAGTCCTGAGATGCAATCTTCAGTCTGGTGTTTAACAACCATTTATATTTTTGTTATTGTGGTAAGAACATTTATAGAAGATCTAGCCACTTACCAATTTCTAAGTGCACAGTACAGCATTGCTAACTGTAGATACAATGCTGTAAAGCAAATTTTTAGAACTTAAGCATCTTGCAAAAATGAAACTTTATTTCCACAGAACATCATTTCTTCATGACCTCTTCCATCCCGTCCTCTCATAACAACTGTCTATTTTTTGCTTCTGCTTTGAGTGTTTATTTACTTCATCTTAGTAGCACATGTAGAATTTATCCTTCTGGGATCAGCTTATTTTACTTAGCACAATGTGTTTGAGGTTAATCCATTTTATTACATCAGGCAAGATTTTAGTCTTCATGCTGAATAATACTCCATTGAATGGATCTGTACCCTGTTTTGCTCATCCATTCACCTGTCACTGAACATTCAAACTGTTGCCACATCTTGGTGCTGTGATTAATGGTGCAATAAACGTAGGATTACAAAGATCTCTTTGATATTTTGAGTTTTAGACTTTTGCATGTATATTCAGAGATGGGACTGCTGAATCATGCATTTCTATTTTAAACCTTTTTGAGGAACCTCCGTGCTGTTTCCCATAGCAGCTGCATTATTTTATATTTCCAGAATACATGAGGGTTCCAGTTTCTTTACATTAACACTGACATGTGTTGTTTCTTTTTTATTTTTTGACAGTAGCTTTACTAACAGATTTGAAGTGACAGCTCATTGTGGTACTTATTGGAGTTTCTCTGATTATTAATACCATTGAGTATTTCTCACATACTGTAGGTCATTTGTATGTTATATTTGAAAAAAATGTCTACTCCAGGTCTTTGACCAAATTTTTCTTTTGTTTTATTGAGTTGAAAGAGTTCCTTACGTCATTTGGATAGTAACACCTTACTAAGTGTGGCTTTCAAATTTTGTTTCCTGTTGCATACATTTTCTTTAGATTTTGTTTTCTCCATTGAAGTTTAATACAACAGCACTTATTTAGTTTTGGTTTTTGTTGCCTATACTTTAGTGTCATATCTAAGAAACCACTGTGAAGACTAATGGCACAAAGTTTCCCCTTCTGTTTTCTTCTATGGATTCTACCTTTTCAGAACTGATGTTTAAATCTTTATTTTGAGTTGATTTTTGTGGATAGTATTAGATTGGGGTCCAAGTTCATTCTTTTGCACGTGTGTATCTAATTTCCTCTATTTCCCCACTTATTGACAAGACTATCCTTTTTTGGAAAGTATTCTTGACACCATTGTTAAAGGCCTGCTGACAATGTATGTGTGGGTTTATTTTGGGTTCTGTCTATTCCGCACCCTGTGTGTCTGTCTTTATGATGGTACTGGGCCGTTTTAATTGCAGTACATTTGCAATGTGTTAGGAATCAGGAAGTGCAATGCCTCCAGCTTTGTTCTTCTTAAGATTGTTGTGGCTCCTTCGTGGCACCATGTAAATATCAGGCTGTTTTTTTTTTTTTTCTATTTCCACAGAAAATGCCTTTGGGATTTTGATAGGTATTGCTTTGAATCTGAAATAGTTATGAGTAGTATGAGCACTTCTGCCATATTAAGTTTTTCAATATCCATTTATCAGTGCACCCCATTGGAAATATTACTTTAGCACATAAAGTAAATGAGATCAGATTTCCTTTAATTTCCTTTACAAAGTATGATTTTAATTGCCATCCATCATTAGAATGACATTTTAGAATATTGCTGCTTAAATGTGATAGTTTGATTGATAACTTGTAATAATTTTGGGTAGTCCACTTCAAAAAAGAAGATAAATCCTGAAGATGACAGGTGACATAAGAAACTACAACTTTCAGGCTGTTTTCTTGATTGCACTGCCTGGAAGTTGTGTTAATCTGTTCCACCTTGGCAAGGCAAAGTGCAGAGTAATGAGTGCATCCTCCAGCAGAGTTTTCTGTAGGATTTGTGTTGTGGCTGGATATTATATCATGTGATTTAATCTTGGTGCTTTTGCCTTTAATCCATGCTGTTTTCTCTGAACTCCAGGGAATACTGTGTTTGAGAAGTAGATATTCAGGACATGGAATAATGCCAGGATTTATTTATTGTTCCATTGGCTACTTGTCCCATTAAAACTCATTTTCCCTAATGGCTATTTAGCACCAATTCCAGGTGTGAAGATTGTGCTGGAATCTGGCCTCCAGCTACGGATCTTTTTTTTTTTTTATTTATTTTTATTTTTATTTAAGAGGAAAAAGAGAAAAACACAAAACAAACCAAAGCGGTGTAAGGGTACACGTAATACAGAACTACAAAAAAAAAAAAAACAAAAACAAAACAAAAAAAACAAAACAAACAAACAAACAAAAAACATAACAGTAAGAAATCACCTGTTAGTATATTACATATTATCATCTTGAAATTAGTTCCTCAAATCACAGTATCAAAGAATACAAGGTGGACATTCAAACAGGTAGACTGCAAACAGCTGTGTTCAATGATCCAAAAACATTGATACAGTCCCAGCTACGGATCTTGACCCCTTGGTGTTGCACAGATCTTGTTGGTGTGAGGGGTAATTACACTCTGGAAAGCAGGTAGTCCTGCCTTCAAGCATTATCCCTCCCAGCTGTCATCACTTAGTGAATGTGACTTGTGGGCGGGTGGACACAGATAGTCATGAATCTGTGTAAGTTGGAATGAGTGCATGTCAACTGTACTCTCATCTCCACCAGGGAATGGGGGGATCTACCTCTTTTCAAGCAAGATTTTCTGTAGAAATATTGCCTCCAGTAGAGACTTCTAGAAGGTTGAAGATTCTTAATGTTCAAGGGAAGCAATTGGTTAAGATGAATGTTTATAGTTCAGAAATTGAGAGTTCTCAAATTTGAATATGCTTGGGCCAACTGTCTCAGTTACCTTTCTCCTTACTGAGACAGTTCTACAGGACTACAGTTCAAGGAGAAAATGTTTATTTAAGCTCACAGTTTGTAGAGATTTAATCCCATATTTAGCTGGTTGTAAGGCAGGGTGGCATGAAGGCATGACAGAGGAAATACAGTTCATAACAATGCAGGCAGGCAAAACGGAGCAAACAGAAAGCTTGGAAGATAAAGTAAATTTAATGTAGTTTAAGATGCTAATATATCTTTTACATAATTTTATTATAAGTAGCTGAATGTAAGCTTAACTGACACATAAACTAGTAACACATTTGTAAGATAAAAGATTAGTACACATACAGCTTTTGCATAATTTTTACTTCTTATACAATGTATATTAAGACTGTAGATCATACTGTTAAAGGACTATTATATGCTACTGTAATGATCATTTCTTTTTGAATCAATAGAGGTTTGTGAAGAGCCATCATACATATCCATCTCCCTGATACTGTTTAGAAAGACCCATAGTGAGAACAGGAGTTTAAAAATTAAAATAAAATTTTCCTAAATGTCCTCATGCCATTGCTAAGTACATTTGTCTGTTAACCTATAGATCTTCTACCTCATACTCAGAATCAGCTACTACATCTCAAATTATTACATTTATATTCTTAGCAGCAGGGAGGAAAAAAGGAGAAAAAAGACTATACTTCTTTTCTGAGAAAATTTCTTAGATGACCCTTACATTATTTGTGATTATATTACAGGAGGCTAAAACCTAGGAGCAAAGGTTAGGAATTGACAACTTTTAGTCTTAGCAACAAATTAAACTGAATTCTCTTACTAAGTGAAAAGGGGAAGTGTTAGAGACTGAAGTGTGAAATCCTAATGCCCAATGTGGTGACATTTGAAAGTAAGGCCTCTGGAAGGTGATTCTATCATGAGACTGGAACCTCATAAATGGGATTATGTCCTAAAAAAAGAGGCCTCAGAGAGAATTTTTGTCCCTCGCACTATATGAACAAGATAGTGAACTTTCCCAGACACCAGGTCTATTGGCGACTTGATTTTAGACTTCCCTGCACCCACAACAGTGAAATACATATTTTGTTGTTTTTAAGCCACTCATTCTATAGAGTTATGTTATGGTAAGTGAAAGAACTAAGAAAATGAATGTTACAGTAGGTAATACGTAGTCCCTACATATTTTGTGTTAAACATTTGAAGCTTAGTTGTCTCAGTTTTATGTAAAAATGAGTGGCAGTGTCAACATTTTGAACAGAAATAGATCATCGTGCTCATGACAATGTGGACCTCTCATTTGGGAAGCAAAAGCATGTAGTCATTTGCAAGATGCAAGCACCTGGTAGGCACCTCTAGCCACCCTTCCACCTCTGGGTGGTTGTTTATAGGGATAAGCTCACCAACTGCTGGTGTATGCAAACTGTGTGTAACTTTGTGTTTTTGATACAGCAAGCTGCAGAAACCTGACTCTCAAGAAGAGCTTCCCAAAAGCAAGTGAAGCATTTGAGAAGCTAATTCATCATCTGCACACAAAGTATTTGTTCACCAATGAAAAACCACAGTAAAAGATGCTGACTTACAAAATCCTGGACCAGGCTTAATTCATAATTAGTGTGTGTCATATGCTTGCCATTACTTGCTTTTCCTGGAAAGAAGCAAAACCAAACTAAACAAAGAGATATGTGATATTACAAATATTTATAATTATCAGCACATATTCTGTGTTGTTTCAGAAAAGGTTACGAAGTTTCAGTATAAAGATCTTAGGAAAGGTAAGAATTAGCAATCCTGAGTGACATTTTTTCTTTATGCTTACCAGTTTTCAAAATGTTAAAGCATACGTATATTTCATGTGATTCTCAAAAATATTCTCAAGATAGTAAGACTGAGACAAATTAGAATCTGATAATTTCAAAGTTGTTAGTTACATGTTTCAAAATGTTGAGGCCCCAACAATGAAAACAGTGTTACCAATCCCACACAACTAACTGGAGATTTAGCTTGAAACCTGCATCTGAGTCTTCAAGAATATTCTCTGCAAATATTTTTGTTCACTCAGATGTAAACTGTAAATCTGAGAGGTATTTGCTGTTGAAAGCAAATGGTATTTTATCCTGAGTATTAATTTTCTTTTGTATTGTAGGAAAATATGTGACCTTAATAAAGTTGATCACGTTAACATTGCACTGTCTAATGTGGTTGTCACTAGCCACAAATAGCTATTCAAAGATAAGTTAACTAAAATTAAATATATGTTTCCTCAGTCCCACTAACCATATTTCAAGTACACAACAGCCGGATATGGCTAGTGGTTACTATCTGGCAAAACAAATTATGCATTTGTATCATCATAAAAGGTTTTGCTGGACAATGCTGTATTGGAAAGCTAATATATTCACTTTTCTTGGTGAATTTATAATTACATTTTTCCTTAAGCTAATGGGAAGTTGTGCTGTGAACAGTGAGCGAGCAAACCAGCGTTATCAAAAGAATTTAGAAGACATCTGACACTTCAAGAAACATCTTTCCTATTCAGGAGAAAATGAGTACGTGTGAACTTAGAATAATAAGTGCAGCTAAGCAGACAAATGTTTTAGGAAGTCATCAGCACATGGCTATTTATAGATGGTACGTGAGATGAGATTGTTTTTTTCTGAAACATTTGGATCATAATTTTTATGAGTAACCAAGTCTTTTGGGGACAATGATGTGATTGAATGCTCATTCAGGGTCCTGTCAATGAAATTTTGAAAACTTTGAATTAATATCTTTTCCAACAATGTGAAGTTGAACACAATAATCTTTTTAGAAAAGGGGAAAAGAAATATCTAAAGAGAAGAAGAAGAGACACCTTTTTTTTCTTTTAAGATCAAAACACATATATGCATGTAATCATATGATTTAGGCCTTCATTCTGATGGGGCTGACACATTCAAAGTTCATTGTGATGACTTACACATTGCAATATTGTACATTCTGGAGGACCTGGCTGATGTGTTAAATTAATTTGCAAGCAATTTGTAGGCAGCCTTTGCCGAGACTTCCATACACAACTTCATGAGCTTCATGCCAATCGCATTAAAGACACTGCTGGAAAGTTATTGGGAGCTGCAAGAGAGCACTTGCTAGGAGAGGAAAACCTCAGAAATGCTACAAGAGAATACAGTGATAAGTAAATACTTTTTAAGAATAGAGGAAATTTCAATATAGAGTGAGAAGAAAAAGTCATTTCAGGAAGTATATTCTACTTGAAGAATAAGTTTTTGAGAGGGAGTAAGAACGTACTCTATTGTGGCAGGAAGGAACAGTCTTAGAGATTCTCATGTAGGTGTAATCTGGCAAACGTGCAATATGGAAAGGGAGAAGGTTGTGGGACTGCTTGAGGGGACAGAAACTTCATATTAGGAGTTGGAGGAAAATTGGCCATGGACGTAGGATTAGGTAGCATAAAGAGGATCTTGAAGAAAAGAGTCGTAGTTAGGGATGCAGTTGTCAGAGACAGCCTCTGTTGATTTTTGTTTGGATACTGACCAACCAGGCTTTCAAGATGGCAAGTGCTAGAATGTGTTGTAAAGGATAGGCAGAGTAGGAGAGAGAGAGTGGAGACTGCGGGGATTGCTGTAATCTGGGGTATCCACAAATATTTATTGCTAATAAATATTCTTCAGGGCCTTAAAAATAGTAAACTATCCATAAAGTGATTTTGAGCATAGTATAAGAACATTATAGTGTGTTAAGAATGGGAAGTGTAGTTAAAAGTTTTAGGAAACTTATAAATTCCTCATGTACCCAAATGCTGGTATCAAAGAAGATACCTTCTTCTTTTTGTTTTGTTGATTTGAGATGGGGTCTCAGGCTGGTCTCAAACTCCTTGCAACCTCAAACTCCAGCCTCCTGAGAGCTATGGTTAGAGGTATGCCCCACCATGCCCACTTAGTGGTTCTTTTTTTAAAAGGCCATTTATATTACCAGGTACGTTTTCTCCAAATGTAATGTAACTGGAATGTTTTCACAGAGGCGAGAGATAATCTGCCCTTATTTGCTTTTTCCTTATCCAAGATAGTTAATAAAGAAAAAAGTCCTCATCATCCCTCATCAATTCCCGGAAGGAAACTGCCACTTTATTTTTTAGGAAACCATTAACTGATGGGCAGGTGCAACAGTCATGCAGCTGTTTATGATTAGGAGGCAACAGGACCTCGATGACCCATTCACTCATTTAAAAATGAAAATAAAAGAAGCAGCTTTTTTGATGCTTACCTTTTCCCTGAGGTTCCCACAGTAAATATGTCAGGTAATGGTGTCTTTTTTGTGCTGGCAGAAAGCCTGGGAACCGCTGAAAAAGGTTGGATACTGATGTCATGGGAATCTTTCATGTTGTCCTTATCATTAGAAGGGCTGCTGACATTTGACTGTCTACCACAGACCAAGAATATAACCACTCATGTTGAAAATCAGGTTTATTAAGGAATTGAGGGATACATTGGAGTGGTCTTTTCTTCCATCTGTCTCTAGAAAGATATAGGACATGGACCCTCTGCTCCTGAAAGATAATATGCATTCTTTGAATATTACATATCATTCATAGAAATCTATTTTCTGTGCAGTTATTCTGTATAACTGTTTTTTTTAATGTGAAAATAATCAAGGAAATATTTTACAGAGACTTAATGTACTACTAGTATTAAATTTATTTCATATATAGATATCTGGACACGCCATTCAGTAAGCTTCTTTTATTTTGGACCCAATAGACAGACCAGAATCCAAAGTTAAAGTCCAAGAGGTCTGAATGCAGACTGATATTGGTGTCAGATTTTATGGCAGTCAAGACTGGAGCACTTGAAAACATCACCTATATATAAGCACAAATACCAAGTTTTGAATTCCTTGCATTAAATTACATGGAGAATGCTATAAGTGTGTAGCATTAAAAAGCTACCATGATAGTCTTTTACTACATCTTATAATAAAGTTGTAATTATTTCATTACTGCATCTGCATATTTAATTTTGTAACTAGTTTTATACTGAAATAAAATACTTATCTACTTTCCATATATGTCACAACATCCAACAAAATAATGATCAAATAAATTTTTAATAAAAATGATCAAATGAATTATTTATGTAATAGAATTTACACAGCATTAGAATTTGTATCTTTTTTACCTTAATTAAAAGGTGTGGTAATGTGCAAAACTGTTGCATAAATGAATAAGTATAGTATGCATTTTCTTTAGTAGCATTTAAATAAGATTGAAAATAATATAAAATATGAGAAATTAATCATCTTTATATGAGGTTATATAGCTTTATTTATATTTTAGATTCATTGCATTCTTAGATTTTCTATTTTATTCTATAGACTATATAACCTGATATAATAAGAAAAAAGGAACACTAGAATTTTTAAAAGTTAATCATCACTTCATGTTTTCTAGAATTTGTCTCTGATTTCCCAGTACATAAAAGATTCATACATCTTCCACATATAGTTGAAACTGTCATTTTCAGAGCTTCTCACTTTATATTTTAATCTGAGTCCAGAGTAATCTGATTTCAGCATTCTCTCTAATAAACAGAAATATTGCCAGCAGCTTCCTCATGGAAATTTAGCACTTTCAAGGCCAGAATGTTGCATGTGAAAGATTGAAAAATTCCTTTGGGCAAACATTCTTAAGATGTAAAAATATTTGGAAATATGTGTTTGAACAGCTGTGTTTTAATCTGATAGTTTTAAGATTGTTTAGCTCTTCTTGATGCAGGAAGGTTATCTTGGACTTATTTCCACAACAGATTCATTTTGGAGTTAGGGAAATTTGGTTTTCAAACTATAAATTCCTTGTTTATCAAAAAGAGTGAGCTCCCGGTGCTATAGAAGTTCATTTGCTGTTGCCTGTCACTACTTCTGATATTACAGGAAAAGTCAACAGCAGTCTTAGAGAAAATGAATAATGTTTTATCATAGTGAATGAAATTTGCTAATGAATTACCACAGATTCTTAAATGACACATATTATGGTTTTGTTATGTTTCCCCAAATGGAAAGATGCTTACTGATAAAGGAATTTATATGGTAATAAATCAGCTTTTGAAACCTGCTGACAACCCCTCCCAGAATTTAATCTTATCTCAAGGATTGTCTAGTTTAGGATAAAGAGTTCTGAGTGATTTTAGGCCTTTGTCTTCTAAATCTGTCTCAGTAACAGTTGTCTCAGTGATTTCTCTTAACATGATACGAAAATCACAGAAAATTTGTTGTAAAGTGTGAAAAAAAATGGCAGGAATCTCATCTAAACCCAACTCTCAGGATATGGTGGTGCTGCTGATTCTTGTGGTTATCATAGTTCTCATAGTTCATTGCACTCCATGTGTGTGATCATGAAATTGGCAGATCACTGGAAAGGCTCTTAGAAGAAATAAAAACTCTAATAAATTCTGGACATTGAAGTAGATAAAAAGCAGAAAATCCTACTGATTGTGCTAGAACATAATCCTTAAATTGGTGTCCTGTTCTTTCTGAACAAGGATTTAATTTTCTCCATTGGCACCTACATCTTGATGTTGGGAGAGTTGAATGATATTATGTGAATCTTCTGGTCTGATACTTTGTACATTATAACAATAGCTACTGATGAATGAACAGTAGCTCTGGACCCTAGGCAAGAAAGGCTGTGTCTTGTTACCTGGTACCCGAGATTATACAATTTTAGAGACCAGAACAAGAAGCAGGAAGTATGCATCCATGGATGCTTGCATGCAGACGTGAAGACTGTAGGATCATAAAGGTGACCGTGACTTGGTAAAAACTAAGCTCTCTACTTTACTGGCTTTTCCACAGCAGCAGCAGGGGTGGCTTTCCCATCATTACACCAGAATAAGCATCCCTTTGACCAGCCTTGACCTTTCTGCTACAGTGACAGTTTAGAAGAGTGGAAATGAAGAAAACTTAGACTGTTTCAATGCCTTCTGTCATAGACATTTGAGTTTGCAGCTGTATAGACTGCTAGCACTCAAAGAGTGGTCAGGAGTCCCCTTTCATATGATAGTAAACAGGAAGAAACACGGAGAGATAAGAGATGCCACTGACACAGCAAAAATTGCACACATACCTTCAAGTCGGTACAATCAGCTGACATGGCAAGTTTATGTTGTAATATATAGACTTTTGCTATAACCTAAGTCAGTATTCAAGGAAGGGTGACAGCTAAGAGTTCTGACTCTGAAACTTGTCTGTTTGTATTTAAATCTAGCTCTTTTTCTGACAAGCTATGGGCTTTAATTTTTTTCTCAGTTTCAGTGTTTTCATGGGTAATAATTGTATCCATAATACAAAATTTTGTGAGAAACAAATGGGTTAATAGAAACAAAGAATTTATGATAGTAACTGATGCAAAATAAACATTTGAAAAGTATTAGCTATTATTCTTACTGCTGTTGACAATGAACATTGATACAAACCTTTTAAAATATAAAGTGACAACACATTGTCAAGCATGATGTAAAGATTTTGTACTTTGCCTCTGTAAACAGCCTTGTCTTGGTTACTTTTCTCTTGTTGCTGAGGCATAATATCTGACACCAAAAAATACGGAAGGGAAGGTTTATTTAGCTCTCAGTTTGTGGAGATTTCAGTCCATATCAGTTGGCTTTAAAGCAGGGTGGCATGGCAGAGGGTAACAGTTCATGGTGGTGAAAGACAGCAAAAGCAACAAGAGCAAAAAGGGAGGATCATGGCAGAAGGCTCTTTCTGTCCCAGTACACCCCAAGGCAGGGATAGTACTTACATCCATAATCTCAGCATTGGACCTTGAGTCAGTCTGACACTCCAAAACCCTGCTCTCATGACTGCATGAGTCTTTGGGGGGACATCCAGACACAAACCATAACAATACTACAAATGTAGTTCATGAAATGATGGAAAAGAAAGAAAAAGAATTATAGTTGGAAATGTCCAGTGCAGTGTTACTTTTTTGTCACAGCAAACATGTATTATGGCTATGAAACAATTTAATGATAATAATGATAAACTGTTATAAAGGGGAAGTAGACTTATCTAAGGAAAAGGAGAAAGCTTTTGACTTTCTTTTATGCCTTCGAGAGCTGGGACAGGCATTTTTGTAGAATGTGACTCCATTGGGATTTGTCTGGGACTTTTCTCTTGATTAGGGCTATATGTTCTAAGGGAGCAGGCCACAGAGATAAGTGTCCTTCTCCTAATATCATATCAAGAATACATGTAAGGAATGATTAAATTATTCTATGAATGTTTAAATTTTAAAAAATTACAGCAAAGGACACTATTAATTGCCCTCTCTTTGAACACATTTATTCTATCATTCTTGCCACTTTTTGTAGTAGTCTAGAAGTCTGGTTTTTTTCTTTATGAGGTGTGATAAAAAAATATGGTGACTTCTGCTACTGATTGCCATCCATGGGAAAAGCCGGCTCATAAAAACATTATGGTGTGTCCTAATTCAGCTTATGGAGTGGGTATGGTTCTGTGCTTCTGCTGGCTCTTCCACAAAATCAAAATACTGTGAAACATAAATTTTTTGAGCTAAACCAGGACATTAAGGAAGGCACAGCAGAGCAATGAAAGACATTTATCACAATGAGCTTCAAGAACTGCTTCAAAAAGTGGAAAGAACCATGGGGTAAGTGTGTTTCAAGGGGCAGTGAGAGGGAGATTATTAGCAATGTGTGTTTTACTGTAATAAATTTAAAACTTTAAACATTCACCATATTTTTGTTCACTTCCATATTATCTACTTTATTTATCTAGGTGAGTTCCAAGTAAATTTACTTTATATACTGTACTCATTGAAAGAAGTCATCCTGTGCAGACCACATTTAAGGACTTGGAATTGCCTACACTTCCTGGAGGGCTGGATATTTATATAAATTACTTGGAATTCTTCTGTACTAGATATTTTACCTTTCCCTCATTTATTTATGCAATTATTTATTTAAAGCAATATGAATACGTGATTATTTATCATACTCTCTGGGTTATAATAGGTTATTTCTTGCTTTATATGTTTTACTCAAATTCATCTAGCTTTGACTTGGCTCCTGTATCTCTTTGACATAATCTCGTGCTGTGGGCTTTTGTCTTTTTTCCTGGCTCTTCCACCATCACCTTGTGTATTACTTGTCCTAGCTTGAAAGTCAGCCTTTTCCCCATGGTATCTGGTTGCCTTTTTCAGAGGATGGTGTTACAAATGAACATCTGGTACTGGCTGTGCTTTTTAGGTGCTGCAGTATCGCTGGTCCTGCACTGTGTCCACAGATGCAGCAAGAAAAATGCATGTTTTTATATTAATATATGCTTATATGTAGGCATCTGTAAGTATCTATTTTTCTTCCTCTTTATCGCGTAGATAGCTGGCCTGTAATGTGAGTTCATGCTGATAATCCAACTGTAACCCATCCACATATGTGTCATTCTAGGTGTTTCCTATTGCTAATCTTTACTCATGTCAACAATGAGAAAGAGAGGGCTGGCTTCAACCATCTGCCACCTATGTGCTTCTTTTACTTTAAGCATACATTTATAGCCTGATCAAAATCACTTACTTGACTTCTCATGTGCTAGGAACTTGTATCATCAGTGGCGATAGAGTACTTGTGTGCAGACCCTTCTGCGTTTGGCTTTACAGACCACACTCATTTCTGAAGTTACTTGGTCATTACCTTCTCCCACCACTCCTTTCAGTTAGGCTGTTTAATGTGTTTCTAATATGATTTTAATTATCTGTTTATTTTTAAATTTTGCATTCCATGTAAAAAGGAAAACTTTCAGTCTCCTAATCGACTTCCTAACAAATATACACACATCAAAATTCATGTTTTTTGTGAATTAGATTTCTATGGGATTTGATGGGCATAGTTCAGATATCCCCTATTATGGTGTCATACAGAATAGTTCCATGGTCATAAAGTCCTCTGGGCTTCACCTATTCCATCTTTCTACTGGTTTCATTTCATTGACTCCTGGAAGCCAGTGAAATTTTTAAATTTTTGTCACTTTAGTTTTTTACAGAACATCACACATAATATTTTTAAAATGGGCTTCTTTCCTTTATGAGTGTATGTATCTTTCCAAAGTTTAAAAGTTTATTTTTATTATTACATATTTCATTTTATAGTTTATGGATGTACCAGGAATTTGCTTACCCATTCTGCTACTAATTTTGTTTTGTATTTATGTTTTTCCATTTTGTAGTGATTATAAATAAAAGCACAATAAGCCTTTAATGTTGTTTTTGGATAAATATGCTTTAAAATTTGTTGGACAAATACTTGGAATCATGATTGCCTGGTCACGTGACAAGTTGAGCATTGTAGGAAAGTCCACATTGTGGTCCCATTTCAGGTTACCATCAGTTGTTCTTCATCTTTACCAATTATTGGTATTACCTAGTTTATTTAGTCATTCTAGTAGATTGTAATGGTATCTCATTGTTGTTTAAATTTCAACTCCCTAATGAAAAATGGTATTGAGTATCATTCATATTCTGTGATAAAGCCATTTTTTATCTTCTTTGATCATATGTTTTATCCATTTTGAGAACAGAATTTTTTCTTAATCTTGTTCTTAAAATGTTCTTTATGTATTTTTATAGACAAGTCAAGTAGATGTTATGCTCTTCAAGTATTTTCTCCTATTCAGTAACTGGTCTTTTAACAGCCTTAACATAGTCTTTTGGCAGAGGAAAATTTTTAATTTAGCAAAAGCTCTGGCAAACTCCTCTTTTCTGATCTGTGTATCATATGTTTTCACTTGCTATTTTATTACACCATCTACATTTCCACAAGATAGTGTGACAGAACTTCTCAGAGTATATTTTTATTTTTTCCTTAACTTTCCAGGGAAGTCTCTAGTTTCTTATCATTAGGTACAATATTAGCTGAAAATTGTTTGTGCACAACTTGAGGAAGTTCCTCTTTATACTTTGCTGATAACTTTTTTTTAAACATCAATGGTTTGAGATTTTATAAAGATGCTTTTTTAAATGTCAGTTATTATACTCATATTATTTTTCTTCCTTAGCTTGTTGATGCAGTGTATTATATTGATTTTCAAGTGGTGAAACAAACTTGCAGAAATAGAATAATTCCCCTTTGTCTATGGTGTATAATTCTTTCTGTACATAGTTTGGTATGATCGCTAATATTTTTGCTGGAGTTTTTTACATTTATATTCATGAGAGATATTTATCTATGGTTTACCTTTCCTGTAATGTCTTTAGCTAGTCTATATAAGAGTCATGCTGTGCTAAAAGAATAAGTGGAAGTATTCTTTCTACTTCTAATTTTTTGGAAGGAAATAGCAGTAATCAGCATCATTTTCCTTAAGTGTTTTGTAGTATTCAACAGTTCTGGTTCTTTTTTTTAGAAGGTTACTGATTATCTATTTAGCATCAAAAGTTATATAACTGTTCATAGTAAAATTCACTTAAAGGAGTTTTATTTTCCCAGAAATTCTAAAAAAACTCATAATCTAAGTAAGACTAAACGTCACTGGTGCATACCTAGTGGCAGCCAACAAAAATGGTGAGTTTTGTGGCAACTAGCTAGGTAAAAACGATAGATGATCTTTGTAAATAGATTCTAGCTCATGTCATATCTTCCTATTCCTCCTTTTCTATCTTTACCACCTAGCTCCCACTGCATAACAAGCCTGTGTTTCCATATGGCTAAACTGATTTTTATCGAGAAAACCAATAAACTCATAGTGGAAAAATAGTCCAACAATTCAGTAAAAATATGTCTGTAAATTTGTTCACAATTTATCATCTGATTCCCATCAAACCTCCTCAGTTTGAAAACAGCACTCAACTTCCCAGTGCTTTTCCCCTCACTTCTCAATATACCTCTTCTCACCTCCACTGTGTTTCAGTATTCAACATCTTACAAACACTGACCTTGACTTTCAGAATTCTCTGCATGCTATTCCTTCAACTGGAACTCTCAATTCCTTCTTTACTGGCTGATTTTCATACATTCTCCAGATCTCAACCTACGTTATCACTTCTCAGAAGCCTTCCTTATCTGAAGATTCTTGAAATTCCCTGCTATTTCCTCACTGCATGACTAAGTGTTCCTCGTATTTTTTTTCTTTTAGCATTTTGCAATCTCTCTAACATGAAGGTAATGAAACTTCTCTCTTATGAACAATTGTATGATCACTTGTTTATGAGTTATTCTCTGATTTATTATTCCCAGTTCCTAACTCAAAGCTTTGTATGTTGCAGATACTTATTAATGAAAAAATATTAAAATGTGGCACTTGTTTTCAAAGTGCTGTGGAAAATAACTGGGAAGGCAACAATTTGCCACATTTAAGGAGGCTGTTCATTTATCTAGGGCTTTATGAATACTCCAAAAGGTTCTGGGTTTTTTTTTTTTTTTTTTTTGTCCTTAACACCTGCCACCAGTTTAAGTCAGAGGATGCCTAAATATTTGTTCGGATGGTTTCTACTGTACAGTTCTTTAGGAACAGTTGTTAAACCCTTCTGTCCCTTATGCTCACAATTTCCTAGCTGAAGCCAGGGGAAAGGAGACTTCAGGAAAACAACAGAGTTCAATGTGTGCCTCTGTGGTTTGGAGGACACAGAGAACAATCACGGGCCGTTTCACACCTCCTAAATCCATGATGCTTTCTGGAATTCCTCTTGGCAACAAATCTATAGAAGAAGAACAATGCTGGAATTTTTCAAAGGATATGCAAGACTCTGTGATGGAGGGTGTGATTGCTTGTGTTACGGATCTGAGTGGCTTTGAAAAGGTTTCAGCCAAAGGTGGCTATGGGGAAAGTTAAATATGCAGGCACATACTTGTAATTGCAGCACTCTTGGAGGCTGAGACAGGAAGATTACAAGTTAAAGCCCAGCTTGGAAACTAAATGACTGTACAGAGACCCTGTCTCAACTTTGCTGGGTATGTGCAGGGCTCAGTTTTCCAGCAGGTTTGTCTGTGAATTAAAGGGCTCCACAAGCAAGAGGAACATCTTTCAAGAAGTAAACTTTTGACAGCCAAGAAAGAATAACAACTTGCTTACTTGGTTTCCAATAGCATCCTTCAACAAAAGGAACAAAGGCTTCGTGGCCAGATGGTGCAGTCTAGGATAAGCACGGTGTATATATAACATGAGCCCCAGCATCTTATATGTTCCTGACAGAAAGTGAGAAAAGTACCAGCAACGACAACAACACCAGAGCATCTCTCTGCCTTTGTGCTTTCCCCACCACATTTAAAATGCTGATAATTATGCAATGGGACACAAAAGCCAACTGGGTGGAGTGTCACTGACCAAACCTGGGAGAATGTGAAAAGGCAGTGTAGCAATACTGGAGTATAACTCCAAGTTTAAAACATATACTCATGAGAACATAAATAAATAATAGAACAAATTTCTATGCATCAAGATTCAAATAACATGTAGATGCTCTGATGTTATGAGGTAGAGCATCATTTCCATTATACTGTCGGTGTCGCTCCCGGCTGGCAGGAAAAACACACGACAGATTCTGACGGTGTGCAACCTTGTCTTTATTTGTCTCCACGTGGGCCCCGCGAGGCCTCTGCTCTGCCACCAGTCCTTTCTTACCGGTGGACTTTTTCTATCTCTCTCTGTGCTTCTCTCTCGTAGCGGGAGAGGCATTTACTTTTATAGGGTAACAGTGGCCAATCAGTTCAAAGCGCGCGATGCGAGCTGACTGGCTAACATCAGTTGTTGCTAGGCAAACTATTCTATTGTGCGGGCTGCTTACGTCGCCAGGGCAATCAGGGGGCAGGAAGCAGGCGCCAACTTGGCTCACTCGATGGGAGGGGTAATTTAGCTCAGGCTTTGCCTTTTCTACAGGCCTCACGTCCGCCAAGTAAGGCGACCGGGCTCGGCCGCGGCTCCCAACATTATACAACTGTAATTTACAAAATGGCTTTCTTTCCTCAAAGATTTACAGTAGAGAAATCAGACAGAAAGGGCCTAATTCATATGATCGAGTTCAGCATCAACAATGAGAAATCAGAAGCACAATCTTGATCTGTATTTAATGTGGAAGGAGCGACCCTGTACCTCTGTGGACTCCCTCCCTGAAACCCCGTTTGATCATGAGAAAAAAGTTAGATGCATCTCAGGCAACGGACACGCTGTGACACAATTGGGAATCTTCTCCAAAACTTGTTCCATAAAGCAGGACAGGCTGAGAGAACATCATAAACCTAAGGGCATAATGATGTATAAGGAGAATAAAGTCGATTGGCACTTTGCATGGTGGTCTAAAACTGTGCTAAAATAAAAAAAGTTTTTAAAAAAAATTTGTCATTTTTGTTGTCAGGACAACAAAATAAAGCTCTTATTCTCTTTCCTGCGCCCTGGCTCCCTGCCAGGCAAGGGGAGTACAGGGAACAGGACAGGAAGGGGGGTAGGCCGAACATGCCCTCTCCACCAGCACAGGCTTCCAACACGAGACTAGAGCTTGAGCTGTGGGCTGATGAAGAGATTGAGACTGAAACTTTATGGAGTAGATTTGTTTAATATCCTCAGTGTACCTGGGGATGGGCAGACACCCTTCTGAAATACTGTTTGGAGAAGGAACAAGTTACCTTTTGAAAAAGAGTTGAATTAAAAGCTACCAGATAAGTTATATTGGTTCTTGAGTCAGCTCTACTTACCCAGATCATTCAAACTGAGTAAAGGAGCCCATCCTCTCACAAACAGGCTTTTCAGCTGACTGAGCTGAGCCTGGCATGTTGTTTTAACCTCCTGTGCTACTTTATGTCCCACCTGGCTTGCAGTCCTCACCCACACTTGGCTGCATGCATGTCTTTGTCTGGAAATTGGAAAACTTCTCTAGAGGTTTTGGGAAAAGACAGATGGTTGGCAGGGATGATGAGGCATTTTTTTCTCCATTTAGTGCTTTGGACTCAGTTGGTTCCCTGTAGAAATCAAGGGAAGGTTGAAAATAAATCTTCCTTCCAGAAGCTTCTGAGAATCTAGGGGAGAGGAAGACATTGTGCCTGTGGGATTTTCATGGCCCAGGTGTAAAGCTTATTACAGCTGGGAAGAAGACCATTTTCCCTCACTCTCCAATTCTGGTCCAGCAGCTTCATGGCTAGCAGGCTCCCAAACATCCACAGACAGTTGACTTGGAACCATACAAAACCATTTCCAAAGGTGCTTCATTCTCTATGCTAGAGGCCAGGCTTTCTTTTCCTAGCAGGAGCTGGGCAACAAGCATAAGATGTAGGGACCAGGACTGCAGCTCAGCAGCACGCAGCTTGCCTGGCAAGCTTGAGGCCTTGAGTTCAAATCCCAATATCCCCCACTCCCCAAAAAAGAATAAGAAGTGGAAGTAGGAAATGAACAATGGCTACATCTGATAAAGTCTCTCTTCTAGATGGTCAAAAAATAATTGATACATTCTTTGAAAGCAGCAGATTTCTTGTTTAGGCAGGTAGGATGTCAAGGTTGTTTTAATTTTGACCTGAAAAGTAAATATGACTTTATTTCACAAACTGGCAAAGATAGCAATATTTCAGGGGCACATATTTTATTTGGTACTAGAAGTAAGATGTACAATATTATTCTTATATCCACTGTTATTGGGTTTAGAGAAGTTCGGATTTGCTTAAGGTCATACAACTCATCAATTAACATAAAGGAGACTCATTCTGAATTATATATTTTCTGCATCGTGTATGTAAATACCAGTATGAATAAAAGTTCATCTCTAGTGAGAAAATAAATATAGGTTGACTGGATACAAACAGTAAAATATGTTGTAAACAAAACACCAAACTGTCAGTGTGTTACTGCATGATTGTGTGTTGTGCATTAAGCATTTTGGGTTTCCAGAGCACTGCTGGAGGGCAGGTGTCTTTGTTTATGTTTTTTATGATTTGTCCTTAGCAGCAGTCATAGATTGACAGAAGGGGAAGCTGTGCTCAGCCTGTCACCAGTAGCCAGGCCTGGACTCGTGCTCTGAAGGGTTTGCCTTCACATGCACTGAACTTGGTATCAAAGGGCCATTACAAAGGTGCTCCTTTTCTCTTTAGTTAGATTATATTTTTATAATTTATTAAGCTCCTGTTAGTAACTCGCACCATCTCTCTCATGTGAGGTCAATTTGTAGCTTTTTTTTTTTGGCACAGCTTCTTTCACACTCATGGAAAAACAGTTTGAGTGTGTTACTTAAAGTTTTATAGACTTGTTTAGCTGTGTTTCTCCCTGCTCATTTAAACAGGACCTGCATGGAGTAAATGAAATTGCATGAGCTGCTTTTGCCTCTCATATATCTTTGTGGTTTTGCTTGACAGCTTTAATAAGTACAAGGTACAAGTACTAGGTCCAGTCTTAGGTCTTTAAAAACTAATTTATAATTTTTGTAGCATCTGCTTTTTTGCAACCTGTAGCTGTCTGGGAGTAGATTTATTTTCTTTACCATTAGCTGATTATGTTTTCAGCAGATTAGGGAAACAAGTAGGGAAGGTGTTCAAGACCACTTGAACTTTAACAGTAAGAACAAATTGGCAGTGGCAGGTGTAACGTGTTTGGGAAGAGAAGCAGGGTTGATACATGTGCTAGATTGCTGAATAATATCGTGGTTTCTGGCTTCCACCATGCATAGTTGTAGCAGAGCTTTTTCTTTTTATAAATAGGTTTCTTTTCTTGGGATGATTAATACTCTTTCATTACAACACAATTGCAAGAGACAAGCCTCTCACCGCAGTCATTACCTCTAGTAATTTCTAAGTAGCATCTACCATTCCTGATTCCTGTAGATTTGGGACCAGTTTGTGACTGCTGGGCTCCAGATAACCTCGCATAAACAACCATACTGCTATACAAATGTTCAGCTTAGAGTAGTTATGACATTTTAATGTAAGGTAATTTGAAAATTTTCCCATCAGGTAATCTAAAGAAAGGTGAGTTATATAGGAAATAATTGTATGCAGAGAATGGAGCTTCTGTCTATTTCTAGTAACCTTGAGTCCTGGTGAATTGCTGCTGCCTGTTGACCTTGATGATTTGAATGATAGCATATGAGTCAATAACTAATAATCTGACGTGAGCTTGGGGAGTCCGTTTGTTTGCCCTTGATTTCCAATAGGACTTGAGAAGCTGGATCAGAGAGACAACAGCTGTGCAGAAATATTTGTGCAGAAAGTAGTGCTTTTCTTTGTGCACTAGTAAACTGGGAGAAAAGTCCCTAAAGCTTTCTGAAACAGAAAATACACCTTAATTTTGCCCTGGATTTCATGTTCTTTCTTTAAAGAGTAAGCCAAAGTTTATTCTTTCAAAACTGATGAATTTTCCTGTTTTCTTTTCTGTGGTCCTGCCATTTTTCTTTCTCTTCTAGTTCATAGCCCACACTTATTTCAGATATATTTCTACTAGAAATTTGAGTTATCAGTGATAAGCAATAAGGCAAACCTAAATTATTCTTTGTCCTGAGGACACGTTGTGCAGTTAGGAAATCTCCTGATACTGGCTTAGACTCCAGGTAATAAACATGTGTGCATAGGCCCTGGTGAATTCTAAAAGAGTACTGTGTAATATTCTTTGGAAGGTGAAACTGTGGGAGAGGTGGATTGAATAATTTTGATCCAATTTATTTAATATAGCTCTGTTTCTATCTCTGTCTCTCTGTCTCTGTCTCTCTGTCTTTGTATCTCTCTATCTATGTCATTATCTCTCTGGTTTAATTTTATGCGATATAATGAACACATTCTGATTTTTAAGGTCTCTAAAATGTTCTAGGCATTTGGGGGAGTAGAGCAAACTAGCAAAAAGAAATTTGAAATTCAGTGCTTGTTTTTGTCTTCTCTTATTATCTGAACACAAAAAAAAGATCATATAAATACATTTTTTTTTTTTTTTTGTGTGACCTGCACAGCGATCTCTTTTTCGGGAGGTAGAATTAAACACCTGGATTTTAACCACAGATACATGTGATTTTTTTTAGCTGAGTTCTCTCAGAATTAACTATATTTCTAATTTGAGATCCTCAATCAAGGAAACTTTCCTGTTAAAATTATCTCTTCAGAGGTGTGTTTGATAGAAAGTGGCATAAAAAGAAAAATTATATATTGAGTTTTCTTCATGTTAAAATTGCTGATATTTGGTGAGCTCAGATGTGTGTCAGATACGGAGTATTTTACATTGTTTGACTCATGTAGTTGTTGTGATGACATACAGAAGCCATATCTATTGCTACTTTTAAAGTTAGAAATTAAATCTTAATGCAACTAATGTGTGAAAATGATAGGATGGGAGCCCGAGCATTTCATTCACATCCAAACTTTGAGTTGGGCCTGCGTTATTTATCCTAGTGATCTATGGTGAATGCTGGTGTTCCTCAGGTGCCGCAGTGCCCCCAGGATCTGGCCTCTTTCCTTTCCACCCATCCCCTTCTGTGTTCTCTGCTCCATTTGCCAGTACCCATGCATTGATATTTTCCAGGGAAAAAGAACAAACAGAAGAAATATCCTCTCCACTGTATGTAGAAGTGCTTTCTTCTCTCCTAACTCACTGTTGCTATCTCTTTCATAGCCTTATCATTTTGTGTAATTCATATTATGAATGTGGGTTTTTTTGGTTTGTTTGTTTAATACTGCCCCCACCTTTCTACTTCCCCCACTTAAACACTGGCTCCATGAATATAGGGACAATATTGAGGGATTGGTTTCAGATATATTTTATTAAATATGTGAAGGAATTTGCTCAATACAACACCTAACACACTTTAGTGTGTGTGTGTGTGTGTGTGTGTGTGTATGTGCATATGTCTGTATCTTTGGTAATGATAGGTCACAGGACATGCTTATGTTTCAGTTACAAGAGGAATAGAATTCTTAGAAATTTAAAATTTCAGGAATATGATTACACTCTGAGAATTAAAGTTTCACATGAGATGTAATGGATCATGGTCAAAGTGGGCAAATCATTTGAAAGATGTTGTCCAGTGGTAAGGTGATTAGTATTACAACATTTCTAAAAGACCATGTCTAATGGAGCTAAAATTACTACTGTGCTGTATATTCATATGTTGGAGCCCTGACCCCTAATATCTCAGAATGTGATGTATTTGCAAATAAAGATTTTAAAGAGACTAATAAATTAAACCAAGGCCATCACTATGGGCAATACTCCAATCTGAGTGATTTTCTTATAAGAATTGGAGTTTTGAACACACACAGACATCAAGGATGGCCGTACACAGATAGATAACGCTGAGGAGAGAGGGAGAAGATGGCCAAGGAATGAAGTCTCCAGATGAACCCTACGTTCTAATACCCTGATCATGGGCTTCTGGCCTCCAAAACTATGGGGAACTCAATTCCTGTTGTTTATTTTATCTGTAGTGTTTTTGAAGCAGCCAAAGCAAATTATTAGAGCTTCTAAGAATGAGGGAAGTGTGATGCCCTTGGTAAAAGTGACAAGATAGTCATGAAAACAAAACTCATCATTGCCTGGGAAGAAAATCAAGATCTCCTGTAACAGAGATGGGGTGGCTTCAGTACCATCACACGCTTGACTCTTATATTATTCACAAAACAGACAACACTACTTGGGGTAGCAGACTGCTTTAGGGTGGTTCTATGGTCTTCAACACTCATTTTTCCCCATTGTGGCATCCCATATGTAGTATACTGTGTAACATTGTGTGGGTGTCACCTGGGATTACAGCGTGCATTGTGCTGGAGGCTCCTATGCCTATTTTGGAAACATGGCATCCATGTTGAGAAGGAGCCTCACGCAGCAAGGAGCTGCAGTTGAATTCTTGCATCTGAGGACAACCTGTGGCCAATAGCTACATGTTCATGATGTCCCATTAGAATAATGATAAAAGGCCAACATTTGCCAAGCCTGAGGAACTGCTTTAAACTGTAAATGAAAGCAAACTCAGCTGTAGAGTTCTGTTTCACTGATAAGAAAAATCAGCACTGGAGAATAAATAGATTCCTGTAAGTTCTCATGACTGGTAAATGAAAGAGTCAGGACTTGACCCAAGCACTCTGATGGGGCTGACTTTCACAGGCAAAATATCTTTCACAAAATAACCAACTGGTCTTAACCCTCAGCTCCATGGATTACTTTTTGATTTCTCTTCCCATTGCATTTCCTTGAACAAAAAGAGAATCTCTTCTGACAACAGCTATCATGTAAAGTGACTTTGTGTTGTCGATGTAGACACGGAAAATAGGGTTAGACATAGAAAATAAATTGCAATTTTTTGGTGGGAAAATTGTGCAATATTATTCTACTATCGCTGACCACCTTTGCCTTTATGATCTCATGTTGGCTGCTTGAAATTTGTCATGAGAGTGTTCTTACCACAGCTAGCAAACTCTGCGCAACAAAGTTCAATTTATTGTTCTTTTGAATGTTTAGCTTAAGAAAGTGATGGACAATAATTAATCTAGCAGATTAAACTTGAAAGTGTTTAGTAGAATAAATGGTCATATCATAGTTGAATTGTAATCATAGGTTGGTATGAATACAAAAAGAGGCAAAAATCAATGCAAGTATTATTTAAGAAATCAGTGCCTACATAAAATTTAGTAGAATATTGCATACTTTATTATTTGCAAGTACGTGACATCTTTGTATTTATAAGATTTATACTAAATTTTCACATTTATATTTATAAGCCTACATGTGACTATGGATTTATTTTTATTATAAGCCACCAGTTTCAGTTTTTTAATATCTTTTTAATAAATTTTTTTTGTCTTTTTCATTTTTATCGGTATCGGGGATCAAACTCACGACAGCCTGCTTGCAAGGCAGGTGCTTATGCCGCTGAGCTAAACCCCCAGCCCTAATAAAATATTTTTTAAAGGCAAGGACCTTGCAATGCAAAATAGAGCACATTCTACCAGTGTTTGAATGGTCTGTTAAATATGTTTGAATAAAAAAATCTCCAGGTTTTGATTCCAAATTTATGTTGTGGTGAATTTGGAGAGATGAGGTGACAAGTTGCAATCACTTTGCATGTGATCACAAATTACGGGCAGGGCGGTGCTTTAAGAGTTTAAATTCAAAACTCTAGAGCAAGGTAAGCATGGTAAACACTGGGTAAATGGGTCGTAACACGAAATTGGGGTCTTTTTTTTTTTTCCTTTGAAGACATGTATATAATCATCTTAAGGCATTGGTGTCTGTTATCACAGTGATTTTATAATTATTATCCAAATTGTCAATAAATTTCTCTAATGTTTTGCTGGTGTGTGTCTTGTTTGTTTGTTCTGTAGTATTAGGGACTAGGCCTAAGGGTTTTTCACCAACTTGCATCCTCAGCCTCTGTTTTATTTTGAAACAGGATCTTACTAGTGTGCTAAGTTTCCCAGGCTGGTCTTGAATTTGTGATTCTCCTGCCTCAGCATCCTGGAGTGTTGTTTTCTCAAATATACATCATACCAGACACATGTTACCTTTTTTGATGTAATATTCTCATTTAGATTCCCTGGTACAGGTAAGAAAATTAAGAAATATGTGAGGAAAAAGCAATTGGTCACACTTTAAGTAGTCATATCTAAGATCCAGATAGACTGCATAAGGCCAAATTGAAAGATAACACTTTAATTTTTTTTTAATAAAAAACCCTCTTCTACAAATATAGGCCCAACTTATACTTTGGGCTTAATTGATAACATTTACAAAGCACACACACTTTCATTTCTTCCTTTAGTATCTTACACAATTCTTCCCTGAAATGAGGTTCTAATTTATAAGGGATTATTTTTTCCTGCTCTCATCAGTGCTATATCCCAACCACAAGTAAATGTTGATGCATATGAGGACAAAAAAAGGACTCAATGCTAAAAATAAATGTTGTTAAGTAAATGAATTAGCCCATTTGAGTGGAAATGCAACAGTGTTAAATATGGGTTATCCCAATATCTAGGCTAGCTAAAAAGCATTAGCTCTCCCACCTACAACTTAATGTATGTTTTAACAGCTATTAAAAGGTGCAGGCAATGATTCAGTCTCTTAACAGTGGTCTGGGTGCTGACATATGTGGTTTTCATATGGAACTTTGAATTATTTCAGTAATAAGATAGTTGATAGTCACAGTAACCATGGAATCAAGGGTGTGATCATAGGGTGTATTACTATAAGCTTGATTTTGTGCCATGGCATTAAATATGTCATATTCATACTTATTCTGGTTTCTGGGCATCTTTCAGAAGTCTTTTTTTTCTGAAACAGTGATAACATTTAGAGAAATGATAGTAGCTAATGATATTAATATTTATTAAGTTATTCCAATATTCCTTCTCTGTTTTAAGCAATTCAACATTGTTATTCTGCCTAATACTGACAAGGGCTCTATGGGCTACCTATTCTTGGTTATTGCATCTTATTGATGAGGAACTACTGATTCAGAGGTGTTGTTATTGTTATTAAAGGTGGTTGTTAAAGGTTGTGCTATAGAATCAATGAGAATAGATTATAAAGACAGTAGGCTATGGCAGGAAAAGTGTATGGTCGGTAGAAAACATTGGTTCAGTGAATTGATCTTAGTTAACTCACAGCCTACTCTTGGCATCAGTATTCTCCAATGGGAAGATAGGTTTCAAAACTCTTTCGCAGTTAAAAAAATGCGTCTGAAATTCTTGTTTTGATTTTCTCTGTGGGTATATATACCTGATCTTTCTATCCAGCAGAAACTCTTTGCTGTGGTTGAATAAGTGTCTCACAGAGGCTTAGTTAAAGGCTTTAGTTGCCAACCTAGGCACTGTCAGGAGATGGTGGGACCTTTAAGAGGCGGTGCCTGTGGGAGGAAGTTTTGTCCCTGGCAGCATGTCCTTGAAAGGGACTATGGGGCCCCATATCCCCATCTCTCTTTGCCTCCTGGCCACCATTTCCTTAGCATTTTCCTCTGCCATGTGTTTCCACCATGGTGTGGGCAGAAGCAGTGAACAATAGAACATGAATTGAAACCTCTGAAATTGTGATCCAAAATAAAGCTTTCCTCTTTATAAGGTGATCATTTCAGCTGTTTGTTCAGTAACAGAAAACTGACTATATAACTCTTCTTGTTTATTTGTTTTCTGTTGTCTCTATTTCTCTCTACATTTTTTGCCCTTTCTGTGTGATTCTGCTGTAGTGTGTGAAACGGATTTTGGTGTTGAACTGAGAGCCAATTAACATAGCTAACACTTTCATGTGGAAACCATATTCCAGAGTAAAATTTTCTTCTTTCGACCTTTATAATACTTGAAAGTTGTTTCATCCAAATTTAAAATCAGTGGTGGTTTTACTGAAAAATTTGAAACTTTCAAACCTAAGTAGATAGTATTTAGAAAAACTGTTCTCTTTTCTACCACACTTGCATTTCCATTCATTCCTTTATTAAGGGGAGGATATTTGAATTGAATCCTGACAATTCTGAAAAGTACTCTTTTGATAAATTGATTACCTCCTCCTTGTGACAGCAAGCTAGAAGTTGATGTGGGAGCACAGTGTCTTGTGGGATATTCAGGTGTCTAGACTTTGAGTAGCTTTGTGTGGCCTGGTTAAGGCTCAGAGACAACATTTTATGCCAGAAAGGCCTACACATAATGTCCACAGACAGAATTTTGAAGGACAAAAGATGGTGGTGGACTAAGGCAGTGTGGGAAGGCTTGGAGGGAGGTGGGAATGAACTGGACCTTAAGCATGTGCAGACAGGCAGATTCAGTCTTTGGATGCTGAAGAATATTCGAGGTCAGGTTATGAGCACAAGGGAGGAAACTGGTTCTCTCAGTAGGATTTGGCAGCAGTGTGAGGACTACCTACTGGAGCAGAAGATTGTTGTAAACAGCTGGCTATAGTGATGGAAATGGGTTTTCCTCTGGACTATCATATGAAGACACTTAGTATTGATTAAAGCACACTAGTCCATGGGTAGATTTTAAGTTCAAAATAGATTTTACGTAGAAAGATGTAAGAAAATTGCTTGTAAAGGATCCAGAAAGCCATGCAGCGGGGCACATGAACCCAAATGAGCAAATTCCAAAGTTGTAATGTCCCTCTTTTCCCTGACAAAGATCTTGATATTTCTTTTTCTTCTGTAGGAATCAGAAGGCCAGGTGGAAGGACTGGAATAGGGAAAAGGTAGTTTAAGTTTTTGTGCTGTTGTAATAGACTACCTACAAATAAATAATTTATAAAGAATAAAAATTCCTCAGTGTGTGATCTGGCAGCTATCATCTGCAGAGTGTGCTAGTCTGTTAGAATGCAGTGGAACAAGAAGGGGTCAAACTTGCTCTTATAGCGAATCCACTCCTGTGGTAGTGACATCACTCTGTCCTCATGAACATAGTCTATAGACTCCTCCTGCAAATAATTGGTATTGGTGATTCATTTTACAGCATATAGACCTTAGGAGACACATTCAAACCAGAGCAGTTGCAGAGAGATAAGGATATATATTTAAGTATTTCTAAATATAGTTTTCCCTTGATATCAGTGGGGAATTGGTCCCAGTACTCCATTTTTTATGTTTTGATTTTGTAACTTGAACAACTACTTCTAAGATAACAATATGTAATTTATCAGCCAGTGATTTATTACTGTTAAGTGTTTTTGATTAGTCATTTATTACTGGTTTTTGAAATTCTGTATTGTTTCTACCCTTTTTGCTGTTTTGCTTTTTTCTCTAAGTAAAAAAAAAAAAAATGCAATATGTGTGCGTAACCTGTGCACATTTCCTTTAGACTTTAAATCATCTCTCGATTACTTGTAACACCTAGGACAGAGTAAATGGTGTGTAAATAGTTCCTTTATTGTATGTTTTAGGGGCTGATAACCAGAAAAAAATTCTTTGTGTTCTGTACTGACATAACTTTTTTTCAAATGTTTTTGATCCACAGTGGTTGGATCTGCAGATACAGAAAGCTGATTGGATTTTTTGTAACATACTAATGTACATATGTTTACTTTTTCCTTTGCATTCTATAAGAATAACTTAAGAGTTGTCAGCCTTTCACCAAATATTTATTGCATACCAACTGTGGAACTCAGAATCATTAAAGATAAGTATTATTCACATTTTATAATAAATTGAAGAGAAATACAAGAAATGTAAAAATCTAGTCTACAGTCAGAGATTTCATGTGACAGAGATCTGGAGCATTTTCTTCCATATTTTAAAAAGTCATTGTCTTCAAAATCTCTGATCACTAAATGCTGTGTATTTCTCTGTATCTATCCTGACATGACGCACTCCTCACTCGCTTTTGGAGCAGCTTTGTGGGCCAGCTATGCTTGGCAGCTCATCTTCACAGGGGTACCACGCTCTCAGCCCTGCACTAGGTGCAGTCATAATCAGCTCAAGGCGGAATCACCTCCTTACACTGCTGAGCAGAATTTCATAGGCTCACATGGCCACAATACAAGAATGTTAGATCTAAATGATGATAGACCAGTTTAACATGCATTGGTCAAAGACGGGAAGGGTTCTAGAATTAAAACATAAAATTAGTGGGACTTAATTCATGACAGTCCAAGAGAGCAGATCTTTACCATTGATTAACTGTGAAGCAGTGATACAGAACAGAACATTTTTGAGTATTTACAAATTTAATTTTTCTTGCATAAACCACAAAATCTATTCATACACTCAGTCATTTATGTAATTTGTAAACATTACCCTACGCTTTCTATACATCAGGTGGAATTACACATTTTTCTTTAAACAGACTGTATTTTGCCATGAAATTCAGGGTCATCCTGAACTTACTCTGTATCTCTGTCTGACCTCGAACTCATGATTGTCCTCCTGCCTCAGCCTCCTGAGAATTGAGATCACAGGTGTGTACCATCATGCCCTCTTACACAGTATTTTTTTTTTTTGACAAAGCTTTCAGAATATCAATTGGTTGACATACTGGTCTATGATTTCTTTAACTGTTCTCTTTACTATGGAATAATATAATTCTAAGGAACTCTATCATTACTTTGCCAAGACCTTCATAGTCTCATTGTATTTAGTTCCCTGGCTATTACTATGACTTACTTTTTCATTATTGTGCCAATGTTTTCAATCTGTAAATAGATGTGGAACAATATTTCTTTGATTTTTTTTGGCAAGGAGATAATTATGCTATGTATGCAAGAATTTGTACCTTGGGTACATGCTGTAAGAATAGAAAGCCATAATGAATAAAACAACAGAGATGTTTAATCATATAATCATTACTGGCCTACTTTAAATATATTCATCAATATATATAAATTTTGATTAGTCAATTCACATAGGAAAAATTGAAGGTAATAACTCAGTTAATTTGTTTAACTGAAGTCATCATTTGACTATGTATTCTATATAATATATATTTCTATATAATTTTTTTAAAAATTAACAAAACTGGGGCTGGGGATTTAGCTCAGTGGCATAAGCACCTGTCTTGCAAGTGTGTGGTCGTGAGTTTGATCCCTGGTACTGATAAAAACGAAAAAGACAAAAAAAAAAAATTAAAAAAAAAAACTTCTCACATTGATCATGGCTGATTGAGTAAAAAAAGTCATGGTAAAGGATCACAATTAAAATTAGAGGAAGAGAATAAAAATAAACACGATGAGACTTGGGTGGGTTCACGGCTTTTTTGAATGTATTATAAGGTTTCCAGCTAGAGATGGAACGGTCTCCCATCTTTTTCTTTCTACCCCCTGTCTCATTCCATATTTTCCTCACTTGGGAGATTCAGGAAAGACTCTCGGAGATCTTTGATTATGTGGGTGGGGATCCATAGAAAGAAGACTTTAGAGTGAGCCCTATAGAATAATAGGTAGTTATTTGTTAAATAGGTAGTTATAAGTCTTTAGGATAAGAGAAAAGGACTGATGTAGGGCTTGGGTTCTTGTAGCAGAAAAGGGTATGTCTTCCCTTGCAGATGGAGAACAGGGTTGAGGAGATGTAGCAGAAGAGAAATTAGGCCTGAAATAAAGGAGAGCACAATAAAATTCACTAATGATGAAGTTGAACGTGCTCCTATGCCACTGGTGAGTTTAACGGAGATCCGTGACAGCATTCAGTTACATGCAGAAATGCTGAAATGAGTTATACTGTTTAAAAATTGCTAACGCATTTCTTCTTCTTTTTTTAAATGTGCTTTCAAGAGTTCGGACCATAAAGCATCTTCGGGGTGTAGTTCAGAACCAACTCAGATTCTGCCTTCTTACAGCTTTATGGTCACTTGTTGATCACTGAGTCTTTTTACTATCCAAAGTAGCTTACAATTGTATCTTTTTTTTTTTTTTTTTTAAATTTTATTTAAGGAGAAAAGAAAAAAAAAGCAGGGAAAGGGTACAAGTTATACAGATTTACAGAAAAAAAATGAACAGTAGGAAATTACTAGTTAATGGATTACATATTGTCATCTTAGAAATAATTGTTCAAGTCACAAAATTAAAGCTTGTAAAGTGGACATTCCATCAATGATACTGCAAACAGTTCTGTTCATTGATCCAATAAAACTCTGTGATATCATTTTCTATCTTATACACTTAAATATACATGCAGTTATATAGTTTGGAGCACTTTCTTTTCCTCTCTTTTGTACCATGACTATTACACATTTTGGGTTTCATTGCTCCCACGGTTCTTATTACTTTTTTGGAAGAGAGTAAAACCAAATGTGACATAACAGAACAGAATCGGTCAAGTCAAAAGGGTGGACATAATAGATAATGTAAAAACATAATACAAGGTGATCAACAATGGTTACCATAATGCCTCCCGCTATCTCTAATAGAATTGCCTATATCATTAGTTATAATACAATTGAACAAAACAGTAAAGAATAAAACCGACAAAACCAAAACATTGGAGACATTGTAGGTCTTCAAAAGTAGATAAAAGTCAACAAGAATGGGCGTCATAATGAATCTCATTATCTTCACAGCTGATGCCTAAACTTTCGAACCTGATACTATCCAGCAAAACAGAATAGGGGAACATCAGTTAAAAACCAGATGGTGAGAGTAATACAGGGCTTTAAATCAAGGTAATGAAAAGTCAAAGTGGGTTACTATAATATATCCTGCTATTTTTTTTCCTTTAATTAAAAGGATAAAGATAAAAAAGTAAATAATGGAGTGGAGATTGAGATAAAAGAGGGCATAACAACGAAACAGCGCAGATCGAAACATAACCATTTAAGCAGAATAGTGTTTCACCACCAGATAATCCTAACCTAAAAGTAGTTACCATATTGTTTCTTTCTTTGAAATCCTTGAGTACAACTTCGTATACTGTAGCATTAAGTATATCAAAACAATGTAAAACCATTCAAGAGAATGACAGCATTACAGAGTATTTAGAATCGACTAACAAAATGAACAATGGTTTCTGTATAATCTCCTTGTCTTTAAAAGGTTTTTGCTTATACTATCGTACATAATAATATCCAGTTTTTGCTTATACTATCGTACATAATAAAATCCAATAAGATACAGCCTATTTAGACCATTGGAGACAGAAGGACAAAAGCTAGATGAGACTTCAAAACAAGATGATACTAAATCTGTATTACCTATTAAGATGTCATTTTCTCCAAAATAGCTGTTCCTATCATCTAATCTTCTCTGCCTCATTTCTGTTAAGCTCTTTTTCTGTCCGTAGCTGTCAGTTTGTCTTCTTCATTTTGTTCTCTGCTCCATTCGTTGTGGCCTCTCTGCCATTATTTCTGGATTCTTTGTATTTTTCTTTTTTTAGAATATCCTGCAATACTCTCTGTAGAGTTGAATTGGTGGTTGCAAATTCCCCCAGTTCCTCTTTATCCTGGAAGCACCTTGTTTTTCCATCAATTTCCAGGGACAGTTGTGCAGGATATCTCAATCTTGGCTGGAGATTATTATCTTTCAATGCTTGAATTATTTCCCCCCACGCTCTTCGTGATTTGATGGTTTGTGCAGAGAAATCTGCTGTAATTCTGATGGGTGTTCCCTTGTAAGTGGTCTGTTTCTTGTCTCTTACAGCTTTTAATATTCTGTTCTTGTATTGAATTTCTGGAATTTTTATTATTATATGCCTGGGTGTTGCTCTGTTTGGGTTGTAGGTAGCTGGGGTCCTGTATGCCTCATACATCTGAGTATCTTTACCTTTTGCTAAATTAGGAAAATTCTCCTGGATTATTTCTGTGAGTAGCTTTTGTAGTTCACTTGTTTGTGTCCCTACTTCTTCTTTTATGTTCTTAATCCTTAAGTTATGGATCCTCTTATCATCTTCTTGTCTTTGTATTATTGCTGTTTGTTTCTTTGTTACTTTTAAGAAGTTTTTCATTTCATTCTCCCATATTACAAGTCTGCCCTCCAGTTCAGATAGTCTGTCCTTAGTTTCTTTCAAGCTGTTATGCCAGTCTTCTATAGACTTTTTAGTATCTTGGTAGTCCCTTTGAACCTGCTTCACGTATTCTATGCTTTCTCTGTTTTCTCCATCAAACAATTCTCCCCTTTTTTTCTGTTCTTCCATTCCACCACCTGTTTTTTCTTGGGTGGTACTTAGCATTTCTCTAACTATTCTGCATACTTCTAGCTTCAGGTCATTGATAACTTCATTCCTGAATTGGTCTATGAGGCTCTCTATATGGTGCCTTATGTGTATTGGTGTGGTGTCTGCTATTGCCTGTTTCTCAGAATTGGGGGCCGAGGAGCCTTTCTTGTTGCTGCCTCTTCCCATGCTGCCTCTTCTTCTCTGTTCCTTATATATGCAAGCTTATATAAGAGGCCCAGCTTCTCTCCCCGTCAGCCACAGCCTGATCGAATTGCGCCGGTTAGGTGTTCCCGCTCACCGCTGCGCACCAGGGAGTTACGGACCAGGCAGCCTACGCGTCTCCCCTCCCGGCCACTGTCAGGCTCTGCGATCTGGGTTGGGACAGTCTACCAGGTCCGCCGGCAGCGTCACGCAGGCCAGGCACTTTTCACCAATCCCGCCCGAGAGGGGGATGTGTGACTGGAGTCGCCACCGCGCCCTGCTCCCGCAGGACTGCTCGGGCCCAGAAAGTCCTCTGCTGGAGTCAAACTGTGGTAGAGTGTCAGTTTCTCTCACTCACCTCACCATAAGTCAGTGCACGCCTCCCTGCCGTTCGCAGATTGCCGTTCTCAGAGCTTCTGCACGTCTCTCCCCTTGCCGAGCCACTGTAGAGGCAGCCAGCCGCCGCGCGGCGGGAAACCCAAATCGCGGCTTACAATGGCGTGGTTCCAGCCTCCACACCGAGTCTTTTCTGTTCCTGTTTTAGCAGCAGGACTGCATTCCAAGTTGGCTTCTCTCAGCCCAGTTCGTTCCTGAGTCAGCAGAGCATATCTCCACCTGCTTATGTCTCCTTAGTCCGCACCATTCCTGGCTTCTGAGCCGAGTCTTTCAGAGAGCCTCCGGTAGTTGCTGTTATCTGTCCGCCATGTTCTCCCGGAACTTACAATTGTATCTTACCAAACTTCCAATTTGTATATTATCCTTCTCCCCCAAATTATTGCATTTTAAGAACCATTTTATCCTCTTATACCCTAATGAAAAAATTGTCATAAAATATTACTTAACTTTCATAAAGTGTGGAAAAATTTTGGTGGCTCTTGGAAAAAGGGTAATGAGAGTTCTAAGTTAGTGATCAAATGAGTGTTCAGGGATTTAGGAAAAAGACGGGGCTTCTGGAATGGGGTTGTTTAGCAAGAGAACATTATTAATGTCATCGAAAATCAGTTCATTGTTTGGTGTGAAACAAATACACAAGGCAGCAATATGTGCTTCTTTCTGTCGTTTCATGGACACTGAAAAACAATGTGATTTCTTTAGTTCATACTGCAGTTCTTTATAAGGTTGCATATAGTATTTCATAGTTTTATTTATTCCTAAATCTTGCAATTTTTTTGGAGTTGGGAGGGATAAGGTTCTTATTGATTCTTGAACCTAGCTACTCAACCAAACAATAAATCATGTTTACAGGAGGGAGAAAAGAAATATAATATTGATTTTATTTTATACCTATGTGTTTCCTGTACAGAGAAAATTATGCGTGAGAGGTGGCATTTGTTAAATATACATATATTTTAATGGATCTGTTCATTGTAGTCTTTATCAGTGGCAGACAAAAGTATTTTTCATTTTGGGGGTGAACTTATGTTTTAAACGAAAGCTTTTAAAGAAAGAAAACACATATTCAATGAATTTGGAAGATAATGATAAACTTTGCTTTTGAAACTTCTTAGACTACAAACCTCAATTGTGGGATTGCCTGTATCTTAGAGAAAAGAAAGTTATGTCTATTCTGAGGAGATGGGAACCAATAAGAAGGTACTGCAGCACTGCAGTACTCAAGGCAGACATCTCTTCATAGACGGCCTGAGCTCCAATCCTGACCTCTGTGCCTGGTTTCTCCCCACGGTGTAATAGACACGATAAATATTGTTCACCTCAAAAGCTCATTTGTTACACATATCCAGTGCTTTGATATTTATAAATCACTTGCAACAGATTTGGCACATACAATCCTGTGATTGTTTATAACCGGAAGTAAGTGGGCGTGGCAGCCCAGGCCTGAAATCACAGCACTGTGGGAGGCAGATGTAGGATTGTATGGTAGAGCCCAGTCTGGGCAATGTAGGGAGACCCTGTCTCAAAATAAAAACATGCAAAAGAGAAGGACTGGGGATATAGCTCACATGGGCCCCAGGTTCAATCCTCAGTACTACAGATATAAAACATAAGTAAGCAAATCACTTCTGGATGCAGTGGGAATGTATTTAAATATGTAGAGAATTATGTTCTTTTTAGGAAGACAGTTCCATGCTTACTTGCAGTTAGGCACTTAGGCATGTTTATTTGCTGTTCATTTTTTGTGTGTGTCCCTAATAGCATGTTCTTTTTATGGTTTTTAGATGCTCTTATTGTCCTCAAGATTTGGTTGTACTTTCATTGCTGTTTGCTTCGCACTGTAAAAGCTGAATGTAGCAGACAGTTGAAAGCACTGCAGAAGAAGGGTTTCTCCTAGCAATGTGCTCATGAAGAGAGCCGCTCTGCTGGGAGGGGCTAAATGGTTATGACATTGCTGAGAAATGGAAACTGACTCTTCCAGAAGGCTGTGGAATTGAGCCATCACCAGCTCCAATTACCTCTCACCTTTTCCAGAGGTCCAAAATGAGATGAATAGAGGGAGAAGATGGCTTTTTCCCTTTTTTCTTGTCATCCAGTGCCCATCTGGGATTTATAAGACAGCGGACAGTGTGTGTGTGTGTGTGTGTGTGTGTGTGTGTGTGTGTGTGCGTGCGTGCACGTGCATTCCTACTCGTGCCCATATGTATAATAAAAAGATGAAATGATATAGTAAAATAATTCATTAATCTGATCTCTCATCTAAAACATATTAAAACATTTAACATTAAATATCACAACATTTATTTTTAAGTTCCTGTCTCAGCAAAATAGTTACATTTGAAAAGGTGAAGTCTTCTGATCTATAAATACTAACAGTTCTTTGCAATTACTACAGGAATTTGTCCATATATCTATAAAATATCTCTTTGAGGGACTAGATTATCACTTACTGAGTTTAAGAATATATATGTGATACTTTCTAACTGAGAGGCAGTTCTGCCCAACCGTAAACAGTACTGATTTGTTTACTGTAGTACGTGCTGTCAAATAATAGCATCTTCATAACTGTTAAGTATATGTATGCTCCTCTAACAGGATTATTAATTATTCCTTCTGCTCTCCATATGTTAGTGATGACAAAGACACCATTTTTTAAAGAGCTGTTCCATTTTTAGAAAGGGGCATTTTTGGCACAATATTAAATGTGCAATTTCATTAATTTCTTGGGGGGGTGCTTACAAATTAAATGATATTAAGCAGAAAAGGAAAAACTATAGCAATGAAAACCAAGATCCAGATCTTTCCTTACTCTTGATTTAGTTATTGCTTTAAAATGACTAAATCTCTGTGTATGTGGGGAAAAATGATGAGAGTTCTTTAGGCCAGCGAGATGATTTCTGGATGAGCCAAGTATTCAGATAGTTCTGCAGCAGACTTTGAACCTCGGTGAGTCACTGAGAGTAATGAAGTTTCAGGTTTTATCAAGGTTGGAGCCAGAGAACCAACTTGGAAACGAAAGAAATGACTGGAGAAAAATAACTTCCTTGGTAAGATCAGATGACTATTTTACCATATATGTTATAATTCTGTGCAACAGGAAGAAAAAGAAAAGGGGAAAATGAAAATCAAACTGTCTTGGGAGGGAAAGAATATAAAGAGGGAACGGTTGGGACCAGAGTTTACCTTCTCTCCCAGTGAACCTCGGCTGTCATCCATTCACTGAAGCTCTCTCTGTTCCCAGGATACAGCTGTTCTTAACAAATCTGGGGGAGTTTCTGTTTTGAAAATATGGCTATTGGAGGCGAGGAGTGTCTTAAGTAAATTTGTATTATAATTGCAAGAAAGTAGAGTATGATTTGAGAGTACCTGAATTAGGATTTATTTTATTCCTTTTCAGGAGCATAAATAAATAAACAACAATAATGAGAAACCTTCCTTAGATTACCTAATGAACTGTGGTGAGGCAAGGTTTAGGAATGTGATTACTTCAGCTGAGATAATTTAAGACAAGCTGCGGATGTAAGAGATATTTCTTTTTATGTGTACTTTTTCTTAATATGCATATATCTATTTTACTGTTATTGTAGGTATCGGAAATAAGAAAAAAGTATTTAATGAGCATAAACTTCCTTATTTGATAAATATTCACTCAGCCTTTTAATATATTAGCTAAAATAAGAGATTCTTTTTTCCTTTTTAGTCTTCTCTTTCCCCAGAGAGGTTGAGCTGCTGCTTCTCTCTCAGCCTCTTGTCTCACCTAATGAAAGGGGAGATTCTTGGTTCACAGCAGCTCTGTCTAGCACCAGGGGGAGCGCTACCAGAGAGACTGGCTACAGCCCCTGATCAGCAGCAGCTGTCCAGGTGAAGCCCTTTCCCCAGTGGTAGAGCACCGGTCTCCTGCCAACATTGGCTGACCTAGGTTCTTCTGCTGTGCATGGATTCAAATTTATTCCTTTTCCTCCAAGTAGTTATTTGGGATGCCACACTTTGCCAATTTATAAAGAAATCAAAGTTGAAACGCCTAGCTCTTGATTGCTCTTAAAATAGCTTGAGACCTAAATGGAAATCCCATTCTATCAGAGTCTTTTCCATCTTGCTTACATGTAAATGTCTGAATGTTCAGGAGCAGATATCTGATCTGTAAGAGGATGGTGTTGGGGTGAATGACCTCTGAAGCCCGCTAGGCTCTGACAGCCAATCAGAGTGACTGAAATCCCGTGGAGGCTTCAAAAGTAGTCCTGATTTTGGTATAAAGGCCAGTGAAACTTCCAGATAAAGAACAAACTTATTTTGCTTTTTAACAATGAGTTGAATATAACTCTGCACATGTATCTGGCTTTTTTTGTGCACTTAGAAACTGATAATTGCAAAGGTTTACAGTTCTTTTCTAACCCCTTGAAGAGTCCTGCTACACACAGTTCATATGAGCCATAGAAAGTACTGAATTTGGAAGAGCTGGGGAAATACTGGTTCTTTCTCTTACTGGGTTTGTACCAGTAACCAAGTTACAATTTCACTTCTTGTCAAACTCAGTCTTTCTTATGTGTGATCCTGATTTCCCATCCTGCAGTTTTACCTTTCCTTCTGCCGGCTGGACACTCTCTTTAGGATGACCCACAGAGCTGCACAAAACACAGTGCCCTCCATGAGCATGTGCCCATGTTAGTGAGGTGGGGACTTTACATTGTTCTCCACCCCTTCACAGTCAGTGAGTGGGAAGTCATTTTGGCTGCTCATATTTTTCCTCTGCTCATTCTGCCCTTCTCCACTTGTGTGGCCACTGTCCTAGTTTGCAGCATTATAACGATGGGCCAGCAGTAACGTAATGGATCCCATACAGACTTCAGTGTTTTCTATCATTTTCATTTGTACCCCATTTATTTTGTATGCTATCCTCCTCTGCTGTCTGGTCTCCTTAATGCACAACTCTTATCCTGCAATTTTTCCCCCCTAAAAGTCCTCAAACAAATCTCTTTGTGCCAGGGATATAGCACATTGGCATAAGCGTCTGCCTGGCAAGTGCAAGGTCCTGAGTTCGATTCCAGGTACCAAACAAACCTCTTTGTGAACTAAGTGAAAGCTGAACTGCAAGACATTCTAACCCATCAGTATGTACCCTCGTGTGTCTGATATGAGGTTGACTGAGCTCTGGCTTACAGAACATTTTCTGTGACATTAAATTTAGTTTTGATTTTTGGTGAGGATACAAAAAAAATAAGATTGTGACCTTCTTGTCATTTTGGAGATATTTTGTATCAATTTATTCTATTAATGAAAATGTCAGCTTTAATCAGTTGTTGGAAGTGGCGACTGCTAACTTTCTCCACTACAGTGGTCCTTTATGTGTCTCATAGGGAAGTGACTTGAGCATATTTTAATATCTTGTTATTTATTGTGACTTCACTGCTAATTTTATCATACCGTTGGTGATTCTTGCTTGAAACAATTATTATTGAGGTATTTTCCAAAGAGTAATTTCCAGTTATAATTGCTCCTTAATCTGCAGATACTATTTGGAATTTTGCTGTAAGGAAAAGGTCTTCCTCTGTTATTTATTTATTCATCCACTTGTTTGTCCATTGACTTACTTATGTTAGTGCAGGCACTTGGGTACTTCTGATATCCCATGGGTTATAATCCATTACTATCATGATTTATTTTGTTGTTTGTATTCTGAGATTTGAATGACCCTTATAGTCCTCCTTTTCCTCATTCTCCTCCTTTCAATCTTTCTCCCTCTCCTTCCCTCCCAAGAACTTCCATATATTCAGGCACAAGATATCACACATTCCTCTTGTGATTCCTCTGGCCTAAACTCTGGATTCAACTTTTTCTCCAGGGAGCTGTGGTTTTCTCGTATTAGAGACTGATATTTAGAACCCAAAGCCTGGGCCTTAGGGGAACTCACAGCACTAGGGAAGATTAGGAAATACTGAGGAACTATTTTATGTTAAAAAAGCCTAAGGAAATAGAACAGGTAAAGGCAGGATGTTTCTAATCAAATACTGAGAAGTGAGAATTTATGAGACAATTGGAGAAATTTGATTAAATTGTACAGATTATATAATCTTATATATATTTTTCCTGTTATGATCAACTAAAATGACAGGAGAATACATCTTTTTAAATTTTTTCAAATTTTTTTCAGTTGAAAAATTAATCATGAGAAAAATTAATCGGAGATAATTCATGAAGTAAATCAAAATATACTTAGTCTCCTAAATTAGCCAGTTTGAAAGAAATAATAGTTTCTTTCAAAAAAATCATTATATATATCAAAATTCTCCTTTGCTGAACATTCATATTTTTTCCATTTTTATATTGTAGTATTTAAAACTACATCAAATATATTTATATGTAACTTTTCAAACATTTGAAAATCTCCCTGGAGTAGATTTCTTGAGAAAGGTTAATTTACTAATATATAGTGTAGCCATAAGCAGTGGGAAATCATTATAAATTATGATACAGATCAGGGTTTGGTCAACCAGCGCCTATGGGCCAGGTCTCCTGTCCTGCTTATTTACCTATTTGCCAAGCCTTTTTCTAGCTGTCAGGCAAAGCCAGAGCTGAATAGCTGATACAAAGACTGAAAGGCTCACAAAGCCTACAGCATTTCCTGTGTCTCTCTACAGAGAAGTTTTGTTAACCTTGATACAGATTATTAATATTCAGGTTGACAACATTTTAGAGTGAAAAAGATAAAACTTATTACCTATGTATATAAACATGATGTGTATTTTAAAGATCCTATTGATTTAAAGTTATCTATGGACAGGAGACTCTGAAACATGGTGCATCAAGGTATGTGAGTGCTTATATGCTTTTTTAAAATTTTCTTAAATATTTTGTATACCTAGAGTTTTCTGAAAATGGTTTGTATATGTTTTATTTCCACATTTTTACCTCCATCAACTTCTTAACCCATCCTGTTTAGTCTTCTGCATCTAAAACTTTAGCGACCGTGAACAGGCAATGATCAGAAAACACCATAAATGGCACATTTAAATGTTTACACAGGCCACCTTGTATGGCATTTACCCAGAACAAAGCTGCTTTATAGCTGTTGGGACTGTGATGTCAGGATCCCCTGCATGGTTTCTCTGAGTGCTGATATAGTTTCTTCTCAGCAAGCCTGAGCTGCTGTTTACTTTTCACTTGTCCTATAGGTGCTGACACGCCTCTCTGAGTTCTGTCCCCTGTCCCTGGAGCTCTCCCCAACTCCCATGGATTGATTTGCTGGCTCTCCGGAGATAGTTCCAGATTTTGTACCTGTGACTCCCAAATCAGAGCCTTCTGGACATCTCTAGGCTGTTTCAAATCTAATTTCATCTGGTGCCATCTTTGTAACTGGCCTTGCACTACTGGTGCATTTTTCCAGTCACCAAAAGTCTCTGGCAGGTTAATCTCCTAAACGTTCCATACACTGTTCATTATCCTTACCCCTGCTCTCCCAATTCAGATTTTCTTGACTTCTTTCTGAATGTTTACATTTGCCTACCAGGCCACAGCCAGAAAAAGAAAACAGTTGTACAAATTGACATGAAAACAATAACAAAAAGAGTGTAAGAATAAAAACATCACTCCCAATCATCTCAGGAGCCATCGCTACGTGCTTCTCAAAATGTTATCCATTCCATGAACAATTTGTATAAGATCATCTGAGGCTGCATGGTATAAAAGAAGGATTAAAGCCCAGAGTCCGGACTCCAACAAAGAATTACTGACTCAGTGTCTTTACGAGTGAAAGAATAGCCAACAATTTGTATTTGTGATACCAGCAAATATGTTTCATGTGCCCTAATGTTTGAGAATTGCTGTCAGTATATTTCTCTCCAAGGTATTTGTGGTTGTAAAACCTTCCACTGTGTTTCTTACTCATCTCTTTAATCTTGTCTCTTGCCATTCCCAGAGTAAAACCGGTTTCTACTACCACAAATCCCTGCGCCTCTCACTTATACCTTGCTATCCCACTTCTTTATAACTTACTGTTCACTTTGTCTGAAAGATGCCTCCCGCTGTACTTTCCCAGGCCACACCCTAAATTGTTTCCAATCATCACATTGCCACCTCTGCTCCGAGCCTTGCTGGCTTACCCAGGTGCGCTGTGCACAAGTTCTGCCTTCCCAGAGCACCGTTCCTGAGCTTGTCTGTGCATGTGGCGCCTTGGTCACACTCAGTAAAGATCTGGCAAGTTCAGTTAAGAATTTTCATGAAGCTTGTTAGACTAGTGGAGAGGGGAAGAGGATCTGGCGATGGAAGAGAACGGAGGGTTGGGAGGGGAAAGACAAGAGAAAACGAGTAAGGTGTTACATGCACCTGTACCACTTCTCTAAGATGAATCTAATTTTTATGTATCATAAGCATATTCCAATGAAAAGAAATAAATGGAGTTTCTCCATTATCTTTGGTGTGTACTAGATGACCCTGAAACTATGAAACAAATCACTCTGAAACAACTTCTTGTTTTAACTCATAATTCTTTGGGTTGGCAGTGAGGTTTGGGATCAATGGGCTGGTTCTCCTGACTCAGGTGGCCATGCTCATTTATCTATGTTCTGTGCTTGCAACCAGGGGATTCTGCTCTCCAGATTGGCTGACTGTTGGATGGAGAAATAGCAGGGTTGAACATGACTCATCCTCTGGAAGCCTAGCCCTGTTTTTGGGCTTGTCAAATGGGGGTGGCAGGTACTCAAAAAGAGAGGCAGAAATAGGGGGAGAAGCCTACAAATTCTTTTGAGGCGTATGTTCAGAGTTGGTACAATGTCACCACCCTCTGCCACTTTCTAATAGCCAAAGCTAAACCACCACTCAAATTGAAAGATGGGCAAATAGACTCCAATTCTTGATTGGACGCACTAGAACATATTATGACCAACTGTTTGCAGCCTACTTCTTGAGTGTAATGTATATAATTTGATGATTGTCATTGACAATGTAATATACACTAGATTCATATTTTCTATTACACTCACTGCTCTTGCTTTATAAATAGGCATCATTTCATTTTAATCTTCAAACCAGTCCACTATCAATTGCTGCTGCTCCTTGTCCATCTCTGTCACTTAAGTCATCTTCAGTTTGCCTATTCTGCAGTAACCTTTGTGTCTACTCAAGAGAACTACATATAGGACTGTGCTACTCAGTTAATTACTTGGATTTAGTTGTCTTTAAAAGAAGCCAAAATTCCCAAGTGCAGAAAATGGTGCACTCAAATACAATTATGAACACATTTGCTAAGAAAAGAGAAAACACCATTTTTGTATCCTTGAATTTTACCTTTTTCTTTAGCTTTATTGCCTTGAAAAATTTGTGCTTTCATCCTGTCATATCAGGTGACCTATTTTCTTTGTAAAGTGGCATTCATCCTTCTGCCTGCGGAGGGACTGTTCAGTGCTAAGCAAAGCTTTCTTTAAAGGTCAGAGCAGTCCTGAGGGGATGGCCACTGCCTGGCTCCTGGGAAGGTGAGGGATGCTTTGACTGAGAGTTTGCATGCTGAACCTTAGCGTTCATTGTTGGTGTCTCTCCACCTTCTTGTCTTGATTTCCAGGGTCTGTCTAGGGTTTTTACCTACATTGTCACTTAACTGTAATTTCTCACCAGACTATGAGAAATATAGAAACATCTAATATATGCAAACAGCATAAGAAGAAAGAATGACATGGGGAGTATTAAATAGGCTTTTGGTTACCTATCTTAGGGACTTCTATGTCTCTAGTTTTCTTTCTCATGGATGCTGAATAAAACTCAGAAATCCTTTATTTTTTCCCTTCAACAAAAAATGTGTGTTATGCAAGTACTTGGAACTGAACAATTCTGTTTTCAAAAAGCAATCGGATTTCTTTTTCGTCTTCAAAGGCACTTAGGTCGCCTGACTTCCTGGCTCCTGGTCCCCTTGAAGCTTGGCATCCAATCCTGGTATTCATCAAGAGGAAAAAGTCCTAGAATTCGCTTTGTGACCTGGGATGTATGGGATATAAGTGTCTGCAGCAAACTTCAATGCATAAGGTTGCTACTTTTGATATAGTCAGGCTTAGGAAGAGATGGGATTTAGCTGCTTGTAATGAGAATTTGATGTGACTGGAAATTGAACAGAAGCATCTTTTTATTGAAGGTGCTGAGCCTTATAACAATCATTCAGTGACAGAAGTTACTGTTTTTCACATTAATTTTCAGCTACAAAATCTTTCAAAGTCTTATAAGAAAATCTTTATCCTTGTTCAAACAACAACAGGTTGGTAAACGCTTTGCAGCCATATAAATTGAAAAATATAGTGATCTCCCTTATAAATTTGTGTTAGTTTTCCTTTATGATAATAGTCTCTTTTTCTTTCTAAGTCAGATGTCTCCCATGATTATACTTAATTTTTCATTCTACTCCCTGTAAAAATCTTAACAAAAAGAAAAGAAAAGAAAAAAATCTAGACACAGTACCACAGATTTAAAATACACATAGAAACACTTTGCAAAAGGCAATTTTTAAAAATTTATATGAAAGCTTTCTTACAGTGTGCACATAAATCAACATTTCAGGTTTTATAGATCTGTAAAAGATGATGAACAAAAATTTTGTGAGTTTTATATTTTAATTGATATTAGAAGAGAAACATCTATTTCTTGCTCCATTCTTAAATCAAGTTTAGAAACTTAAGCCACACAGATTTTTCTTCAATTTTTCCACTTATAAAATAAAATATTCATTCAGTGAAATAATTTTGTGAGTTAATTTCTGCTTTAGAATTATGTTTTCATCTGATGTCAAACCTCTGTTTACAATGTAATGATTCATTCTACCCTAACAGAAAATATATCCAAAAAAAATCAGTGAGTGGTGAATTTTGTAATTGTTGTGTTTTGGTCTTCTATAGCATCAAATAAAAATATTTTAAGCTTGAGCTGGGGATTTAGCTCAGCAGTATAAGTGCCTGCCTGGCAAGTGCAAGGTTGTGAGTTTGATCCCCAGTACCAAAGGAAAAACAAAATTAAGTTCTGATTGCTTACAAATTTCTGAAAAATCCAATTAGTTTTGTATATACATATATCATTTTATATACATAGGTATATATTTCCTATTAAATTTAAGGGTTTGAGAACTATTCTCAAGAAAAACAAGTGATATTAAAAGGTACACTTTAATTTTTGCCAACATTAGTCATTACTTTATCAACTATAGGGGACCTATTTTTAAAAAAAATCAATACTAGAATTTATGAGCTTTTAGAATTGAGAAATATAATAGTCTTCCCATTCATATTTAACTTTCACTGTTTTCAAAACCATGGTTCAATGACATTAAATGGAAAATTGCAGAATTAAATCATGTTTTAAATGACTTTTGTTTTATTCTAGCATATTCTTTATAATTGCTGTGTTTCATTATTAGTTGCTGTTATTCTCTTGCTGTGCCTAATTTATGATTTGTCTCCAAGTGTGTGTGTGTGTGTGTGTGTGTGTGTGTGTGTGTGTGTTTTACAGGAAGTGACCCCAGGGCTTTACACTTCAGGCAAGTGCTCTACCACTGAGCTACATCCTTAGCCTCCTAATGTGTAAGTTAAGCTTATTACAGGTATTTCCGTGTAGGAAGAGGCTCTGTATCTCGGATTTGTTAGGCTCTGTGGGCTGAAGCACATCCGGGAGACCTAGGAACAAATCCCTAAAGATAAGAGCAGCTTAAATTCCAGATTCTGATTATGGCCTTTACTCTACCCATGTATTCACAGTGCTGTAGAAGAGAGGGTGATAGGCAAGGCCACCCCTTTCTGGAGCTGGGCAAGGCCATCCCTTCCTGTGGCTGCAGCTTATGCTGAAGAGCCCCAAGGCTGGGCCAAGCCCATTTCTCAGAGCCCAGGCTCCAAGGTTTAGACTTAAGCCTCAGCAAAGTACTTTACCTCTGTAATAATCTCAACAGAAGGGCATTTTGTGAAAACAGAAATATTTGTTTACTGTGGTTTTGTTTCCTGCTGCTTATCTGTTATGATGTCATGGGCTGTAAAGTAGCTCCTGTGCCACTGGGATGGCTCCAGGCAATGTGACAGACAGAACAGCATTAGCTCTATTTTCATTATAGACTTTTAAAGTACATAAAATTCATGTTAAGTTAAATTTGAACAATAATCCAAATTTGTTTTCATTATGTAAGAACAGGAAGCAACAATGAAGAAAAATTGACAGCTTTCTTTTCTTATTATTTTAATGTTCCCTGACAGAATTTTCAATCTATACATAGAAAATTTAAAGTACCTTCATGCCAATTCTAAATATATACAATATGTGTGTGTGTGTATGTGTGTGTGTGTGTGTGTGTGTGTGTGTGTGTGTGTGTGTGTGTTTCTATTCCTATAGATATATACCTACACTGGGTGATAGTCTTGCCTGAAAAGGGTCATGACCACAAGTTAAATACTTATACAAATATAGTTGAAACTCTAGAGTTGAAACATAATATTGATAATAATTGATGCATATAACTTCACTTTTTGCCAGCCTGCAGTCATATGAAGACAGCAAAAGTTGCTTTAGAAAAGACATCTTTGATAGTTTAAGTGTTGGAATACTGTATGATCCCACACATAAAAATGAGAGGCAAATGTCCATTTATTTAATCTAGGCTTACTAAATATAATGTACATGTTGAAAATTAATACAATACCAAGCAGTTCTCCACAAGTCATACAAATAAAAGAAACAAAAACAAAGCAGAGAAATAATTTGTAAGAGCACTTCTGTTCTCTGATATCTCCTTACTCTAGCCTTTATTATATCTGCTGCGATTTCATCCTGTGTTGGTCTGCATCCATCATATAGCAGCTCACATTCATCGTCTCGTTAGTGTGCACTCCTCCTATCACTATGGAATCTTTTAACACACATATGTGGTTTACTCCATTCACTTTCTGCTAAAAATGGGAAACATTGTAGAAACTATAGTGCATTAATTCTTTAGCTAACGAACAGTTTGCAAATGGTAGAGAGGTGCATCAACACATTGTCCACCAAACATTAATATCCCCAGTTTCTACTTCTACACATGTAAAAGTTGGGCTTCTCAGGGTCATTACAGTGGACAGAGTCCTCTATCCACTCATAGCTGGTAGAAAGAAATGGTGCATGTTAGCTACAGGCTGAGGCAGGGAAGCCCTTTGTGAGGCTGTGATTTTTGTGGACTTAGCAGTTAATTGAGGAGAACATATGCTTTTGATACTGAAGCTTCACAGAGTAGAGGCTGCCCTTTGGCAGGTCCTTAGTTCCTATATGAAGCAGTTTTTTCACTATCTTCTAATACCTCCCAAAGTATCGAGGAGAAATAAACTTTTCTAATATTGATCCACTGAGATTTCCAGATGATTTGTTAATGGTGGCAAAATATAGCCTACCCGCAATGTCTATGGATCATGGAATTTCCTGGTCTTTGGACTTCATATTTAGGCATAATGGCAATAACTGTTTGAAAAAACTCTTATTTTTCTCTCTAAGTTTTGTTTTGCATCTTTCTTCTTTTCCTGTTTTATACTGTCAGAGATATACTGCCAAAATGACTGCCTTATTTGATGCAGAATAATGAAATCTTGGAGTTAATAAGAGTATTAGGAGTTGTGGTACAGGACAGATAAATGCATCTGTAATACAGAGCACAGTCAGATGGATTTTCAAGCTTCAGCAGGCAAAGTAGACAAGGAACCTGAGTACATACACTCAGCTTGAATTTTGGGGAGCAAAATTTTAAAAGGAGCTCAGTTGTGTTAGGGGTAGAGCCAGTGACTTTTGCAGGAGTCTGAGGTGGTGAGTAGGGTATAGAGTTCAGGATGGAAACCTGCAATCAATATCTTGGGATTGAAAAGGAAAATAGTGTGGTTGATACCAGTTATGCAGGTCAAATCACTACCAAAAAAGTAAATCTTTAGATATAGAAGAGCTGGGAAGCAAGGTCAAATGCAGGTCCAGTGCAGCTGTGCTTCAAATACAGAGAACTGGCATTGGCTTGCTTGCTGACTAGCTTGGTTCAAGTCAGGAGCTCTTTGTGGTCATGGGTGACCGGCTGACACCTAAAAAAAACAGTGGGGATTGAGCCCATGGCAGACTAGAAACTGCAAGAGGAGACAGTAAAGATCATTGTATTGGCAAAAACACTACTCTTTTAGATTTTTGGGGTATGCATTCCATTTTACATGAAATAGAAGTTGCCTCAATTCCATTTTATACTGCATTGCAAATATCTCTTATTTTTACATCTAAAAATCTATTCTACTATTTATCAGATACCTACAATACACCCCTGCAATTAGGCTAACCATGCCGCTATCTGCATCCTGAGTGTGTCTGTGTATTTTGCCACTGACAGTTGCCCATGGCTCTGCCAGCGAGGTACATGTCTTCTCTGGCCTCAGTTTCTTCTCCATAGAGGTTGTGTCTCTGTATTGGAGGTGGTGGTGGTCATAGTGTGTGTGGCCTCATGTACATTCAGGCCTTTGTATCTCTCTGAAGCAATTCTTTGTAGTGAGTATGACTTTCATAGAAGTTTCATTGCTGGAAACTAAAGGGGCTTTTATAAACTCCTCTTGTTATCTTATCCATATTTATCTTCACAGATGAATCTAAATTCAGATGCAACTCTTATCTGTTCTTTACTTTCTCCTCTCCACAATGACATCTCAAAATTTCCTGTCAGCAGCTGAGCCTGGAAAGCTGCCAGGCAGCCTCCAGCTCTCTCAGCAGTGAGGAGCACTCAAAAGATGCCCTTGCACTGCACATCTCTCCAAGAAGCCTCTTTGAATGCATCTCTCAAGCCGAGCACCTGGGTGAAAACCTGACTTGGGGTGCATTGTTGGAATTTGGGCCCTGAGCCTTAGTGGTCACAGTAGGACAGTTCTAAGAAGCACGTTTGTGCTCTGTCAGTTTTGATGCATCAAAGAAAGAGAACAAAGAGCCCCTTTGGCCCTCTGTCTTCTATTCTTTTTGCTTGACTATATGAGGAGATAGCACCAATTTCCAGGGCATCAGCTTAGGTGATAAAAACCTGCAATCAATACTTTCCCCTGCAATTTGTATGCCTCTTTCGGGCCCTTATCCCTCTTACTGTAACTGTTAAACTTGTCTTTCTCACTCAAAGTGGAAATAAAACTGTCTTAGGTGATAGAAAGCATTTTTCCCAAGTAACACATCAGCAGGAAATCTCCACATGCATATCTTGCCCTCTTTGCCAAGGTAGCTTATCCTAAAATGAACTAAGGTTTTTTTATTTCTATTTGAGAGCCAGCTCTCAAATGACCCTGTCTTGGTCATTGGCATTGGCTTTCCTCCCAGTCTCTGAGTCCTAGATTCTTTTATGTTTCTTTTTCTTTATCCCTCAAACCCACTCAGATATTTCATTCTTTCACTTTTTCCTCTTGCTGTCTTGAGTAACTGCCTTTCTTCTGACAGTTGCCCATGGCTCTGCATGGCTCCGTTACTCTCATCCTTATCCTCCTTTACAAATTAATTACTTTTCTCTACTTATATCTCAGAACTCCGTCTGAGGTGAGAGGTTCATCAATGACTGCCGTTACTAAGGGATGATACGGTAGTGTCTCCATGCCCAGAATTTGTGCCAGTTAGAAAGATTGTACTTGGACCAGAAAAATTTCTCAGCCTTACTAGTTTGAAAAGAGGAGACTCAAGTGGGTCATGCTCAGAAATCACACATGTGGCCATGCTAAATGTTTAGATCAAGTGCTCCTCTAACTGATTAGAGACCTGAGCTTTGATTGTAGCTTTGCCTCTTAATTTGTAAGGTAATGAAGTTCCAGGCATCAGTTGTACCTACTAACTAAGCACCCATCATCTAGCCCTCCCTCTGTATCTTCACTGGTCACCCATAGCTAAGAACTCTCTTTTGTTATTGAATAAGGTGCACGCACACACACACACTCATACTTGGATTCGACACACATACTTGATACTTGCTGCTGTGAGTAGAAACAAAAGAATGCTTTAAAATTTTTTTTTTTTTTTTGCAATTAACCTCAAGGTACTTACTGTATTAAAGTTGGCCTTGGAGTCTATATAAATCAACTGTAAAATGCTCATTTACCACTTTGTCGTATCTAATACGTGCAAGATAGACTTCATAGTAATCAAATCGTATAGATTCTCCTTCTGTCACATCCTTCAAGCTGGCTTTACCTCTACAACCCCACAGCTGCCATCTTTACAGCTGTGCTGATGGTCTCTCACCTAGGCTGCTGAACTGGCTTTCCGAATATTATCTCTCTATCCCAGCTTTGTCCTTCTCCTGTTTGTCCTTCACGGTGTACTAGAGTCTCCCATAGAGATCCTGTAATCTGTGCTCTGATGGTGTGGGGAAATCTGCAGACTGAGCCCCAGCCTCATGTCCTAACTTATATACTGTGGCTTGGGATAGTTGATAACCATCCTGTTGCCTGATATTTGCATCTTAATGACTTTTAATTTTTTTTGGTAGCTTTTACTTTCTGATGAGGCTCAGTGGCAGACAAGGACATGATATATTTATGACAAAATTTTCAAACTCTTTTTGATTCTGATCTTTGGTGACAGGTATACTTTTCATTATGATGTAGTGCACACACAAATGAAAACAGTTTTAGCAAACAGCATTTTAATGTATTTCTCCTCATTTCATTAAAATAAAATTCTGATTTCACCAAAAATTGATTTATATCTCACTCAAATCTTAAACACTGCTTTAACATTCAGGGTGGGTATACTCAAGGTGTGAGGGCTAGTTCAATATCAGGTGAAAATGAAAAAGAAAGGAAAAACCAGTCCCACAGTATTTTTTTTTTTTTTTTTTTTTTTTTTTTTATCGGTACCGGGGATCAAACTGACGACCGCCTGCTAGCAAGGCAGGTGCTTATGCCGCTGAGCTAAATCCCCAGCCCCCTTTCCCACAGTATCTTGTTCCTTGGTTAACCTTGTTTATCAATAGCCTGAAAGCCACATAAGCATTTATATAAGGAGCACTTAGAAAGAGGAATATGGGCAAGTTTGCATCAATTAATTAGTGAGTTAAAAAGTCAAGAATGGATGCAAGGGACACATTAGAAGGTTTTGTTTTTCATTTGTTTTGTTTCTATTGTGGATCTGGTATGACAGTGATTAAGTGGTTTGCGGAGAACATGGAAAAGGAGACAATTTGAATCTATTTATTGGACACAAGTCTAGGACGTAGTAGATGTGAAGTAGGAGGTAGGGAAGAGATGAAAGGTGCTGCTAGAGTTCTAGTCAGTGGAGTCAGATCGATGGTACATCCATGCATTGAGAAGACAAGCGTTGAAGACAGTCTGGGAGGACACGACTTGCAATGGTCTTCCCCAGACCCAAGATTATATTTAAGTGCAAGTGATGATACATTTGGGAATTGTTCCTGGGAAACACCAATGAAGGATCGAAGGAGACTGAGAATGGAAAGCCAGGTACATTATCAGGAAATTTTGTCCTACCATGCAGTACCAGAGCTTATGCATATAAGGGAACTATAGTAGCCAGCATGAGACAAGGGAATCAGATGGTATTTCCAAGTTATGTCACCTAAGGGAGGGAGGATATTTGTCCTCCAGTTTGTTCTTGTCCATCATCATTAGACCAACAGGCATCAGTTCCCCAATTTTTTGGATTGTCTTGGGGTAGGCAGAGTGGCCTCCAGTGACCAGAGAAAACATTCAGACAGATGAATACAAATACTAGCAGTTAGAAATTGGAGGCATGTGGTATAATAATTCCAGGAGGACAGGAATAGGGCACAGGCAGTGTTATGAGTTATATCTAGATGTCTCACCAAAGCCTCATGTGCTCACAGATGGGACTTTAAGGAAGTGACTATATAATGAATATGATATACTGAGTCTTTGGTGTGTGATCCTGACTTAGTCCACTGATTTGTTTAGATAGTTCTGGGTGTGAGTGAGATTAATGTCAGCAGACTAATTTATCTGACAGAAGAAATTTCAAGGTAGTCTAATGTTGAGATTATGGCATGACTACTCTTGAGAACTTTTATCCAGCTGTATTTTGAGAATGTGGAGCAAATAGCTCAACAGATTGAAGTAAAAAGTTTTGAGTTAGCCAGAAATCAGCTCTGGAAATGTTGCAGTCTGCAAAGATGAGGTTGAGGAGATCTTGTCTGCAGAAAAGACTAATGTTAAAAATACAAGTACTTTAGAACTGGACACTAGAAAAGGTGGCCCAAGGGCATCACAGGAACCAGCACGCCTCTACCCTTTGCAGCCTCAAAATTACAAAAGTGAAAGACCTTGCCGTGAGAAGATAGCCTCAGAGTACCATTCTTCAGAATGAGAGCAGCTTCAGCAATTGGTTTCTTGGGTTTCTGTTCATAGCATTCAGGAATGCAGGTACTCAAGCCCTATGGCTAAGAGCAGAGTAAACCTGGTGGCAGACCCTGTCATCATCCTTGTAATGTTGGTTTTAGATTCATGCAGATGCAAGAGCTGTGGGATCAGGAAGACTTACACCCAAATGTCAGAATACCTATGAGGGTAATCAGTGTTCTAGTAAGAGAGCAATTAATGAAGCTGTGAGTGTGAAACTGATGGTAGAGTGGAACGGTCTAGAAGGTTGTAAAAGCCAGGAATGTAGATAATCTGAGGAAAGCTGCAAGGAGTAAGCAAAACTGGCCATGAACTGTTTCTTCTCTACCTTACCCATCAGCTGTGATTTCCTGCCTCGGATCCAGCAAACAATGGACTGAAATTTCTACAAACTGTAAGCTAAAGTAAGCCTTTTACTGATGAGTGTTAGACATATCCCATCATTGAGAAAGTAATTAAGACAGACAGCAATTTCTGCTACAGCATGCTTTGTGGAGGTTGAAGGTGAAGGCAGCAATCTTGATCTTATTTTTTTTTAGATTTATTGCATTTGATCTAGCTTTATAGAGGCAAAAATAGAGATGTCAAGTTGAATATATAAGGAATGATAGGAGTTTTCTGAGGAGAGGTGATTATCAAACAGTGATTGATATTATTTACTGGAGGAACCTACAGAGAGAAAACAAGACAGCTTCTGACTCAGCCTTGAGGAATCCCAGCCTTGAGTGGACAAATTAAGAGAAAATGATACTGGAAACAAAACTGAGGAAGTCAAGAAAAGCAGAACCAAAACCAAGAGTCCAACCTTCCCTGAATATCAGCACACTATAATAAGATTATTCTTAAAGAAGGAAGGGCAGTGCTTTAGCACCCATGGTTGCTTCAGAGACTAAAAATGTCATTTCATTTTGCATCATGGAGAAAGCTATTTTGGTGGTGCAGTGGAGTTGGGAAATGGAGAAAGCATGGCTACAAGTGTGTGCTGTACATCACGACAGCATGTGTCCAAATGCCTGTCCAAAGCTGTATGACCCTGGATAAATAACACTCCCTCTCTGGTTTTAGTTTCCTGTTCTTAGAAGTAGCAGTCATTCTTACCACATTGAATTGCCATGATACTAAGAGTTGAAGTGACAAAATATTTAGCAGAGTGCCTGGTAGATGGCAATCATCAAATGGTAGCTATTGCTAACTTTATTCTTTAGATTCTGTTTATTTCTCTGAGAGTTGTCTCCTATTCTTTAACTTTCTCTAATCATTTGTATTGTATATTGGAAGAATAGCACTAGTTTTTGGTAAAATGTGACATTTAACAGAGATGCAAAATCATGCCCAATTACCCCTGTGCTGCGGTGTCTACTTTGTCTGAGACTGTGCTGAGACAGGCAAAGTAAGGTTCCAGGAAGGAACTTTTTTTTCCTGCTAAAAGACTCAAAATTTCAAAAATTCTGCTTATGAGATGAGCTTATTGAGTAAGTATGCTGTGTTGTTTGTTATTTCATGAGGGGTTTCAGCTTTGCTATTTTAACTGTATCACAGACCAGTAACCTCAGTGTCATCAGAAAGTGTTTCGAGTTACATAAACTTAGATTTTTCCCCCAGACGGAGAAATAAAAGTCTATACATTAACATGCTGCCATGCATCTTAGGAATTAAGAAATGCTGCTCTTGCATGGCATGCATTTGGTTTTCTGCCACAAGAATTCAATCTTGAATAACTTCCTTACCTAAATTCTCTAAGACTGATTTCACAATACTTTCCTGTGACTCTGTGGTAGAAATTACATGACCTACCTGGTTGATGTTGAGTCAATTGCTATACCTCTGAAAAAGACCCCTTATTACAGGGGTCTTATTATAGGGCAGACATTTGTTCCTCATTCATAACCAGGACAGGGTGTTATTCAAGGTAGAACTGTTTGCCACACCAGAGATCAAATGAACCCTAGCAGAATTTAGAATAAAGCACAGATGTCACCAAGGATGTGTTGTACTAGTAAGTTTTCAATTGTGGGCACACAGTACCTGACGCCTGCTGCTTGAAGGAGGAGAGGTTCTCATTTGTCTCAGTTTCACAGGGTTCAGTCCATTGCTGAGTGACTTCCAAGCAGGGGCACTATTGCAGAACAGCATGGTGGGAGTAAAGCTCCTTCATACATGGCACCTGAGAAGAGCAGGGAACAGCCCCGGGAAGGAGGAGGCCAGGGACCCACCCAAACATTCCCAGAAGTGTTCTTTTCTAACCCCTAGGTGTTTCTGAAGCCAATCAAATTGACAATCTAGCTTGACTGTCACATATACCCTCTCCTTAAAGTAGATAAAACAGACACTAATCGTGTTTCTGTACCCTAGAGAAGTCTTATGTCCTCTTGCAATTGAGTATTTTGAAATCCTATATATATAACTGACATTCTCCTGGCTTTCTGTCACTCTGAGCTTCTGCTTGATGGGGCTGGTTTTGTGCATGGATCAATTCTCCAGTGCTAGCATGCTGCTGCAACTCCACTGTGTAAGACAAATTCTCACAGTAGACCTTTGCATGTTTGACAAATTAAAATAGGTTTGAGGTGTGAGACAGGATTTACATCACAGGCATGCAATAGTAGAATCCTTGCCTTGAAACCTCGTGAGCAGTATTACAACTTGGAATCCAGTTTTCTTCTTTGTCTCCTCTGCTTTCCTTTGCACTGTTAATGCAATCTCAGAAAAAAAAAATCATAGCAAGAAACCCACCCCACTAGTTATTTCCAGTTTGCAATGTACTGTGATTTATCGTATAGGTTCCATTTGTCAGCCCAGATCCTGCTCAAGCTTTGAAAAGCCTGCTCTCTATGCTGTGCAACCAGAAGTGGAATAAACTCCCCTACAAACACATGGTCTAAAGGCAAGGAAGACAGATGCCCTGTGCAACAGAATCAGATGCTATTGCCAAAGAAAATATGTGCTTGCTGGGCAGCCGTAAAGTAGCACATGTCCAGTTCATAAAACAGCAAACGATGCTTCTACACGGCCAAGTGGTCATGTCTTTCCTTGGCTCCCTTGAGTCTTTATCATTCCTTGGTTAGGACACTTACTAGTTTGTGGTATCACTTCCTAATTTGTATTATCCACCTAGTAAGTGCCAAAGGTATTACCCAGTGATTCATATAGATTAACTCCTTCACATCTATAATGCCAATGGCACAGTTGGAATTAGTGTTGCCATTTTATAGCTGAAGAGTCTGAGATTGTAGAATTTACATTTTGCCTATAGTGACTCAGCCAGGTGTGTCTTATAATTTGTTTTCATCCCTGTTCCCCAGTGAAAAGCAGGGAAGACTGAGCTTTTGTAAAAGCAAGAACCACATTGTCTTCCTATGTGGCTATGAAGTGCTTCTCCTCTGTTTTGTTTTGGGCATTAATAATTATATGGGTTGAATATATACTTCAAAGCACAAGGGAAGACAGAAAAACCTGGTTTCCTGGAAGTAAAATAAAAAATTCATATATATTTGTCATGATAGATGTGAGAGATCAAGAGGAAAGGGAGCCAAACTTGAAAAGAATTTCTATTCTGAGTAAATTTCTTTTTATTTCAGAGAAGTTAAACTGCCCTGTGTTAAAGAGATTAAAATAAAGAACAAGATAAGGGTGCACTCCCAAGCCTCTCCCTTACCCAGATTACTAACATCCTGGTTTGCTCATTTTGAGTTCCCAGACCTTAATTATGTAGCTCACAGCGTGAATCATACTGTCTGTTCCTACAGAGAATACCAATTTGTCTTCCAGACTGCGCAACCTTCTGCTACTACAGGAAAGAGTAAGAAAAAGGCATAATGGAATCTCCTCTGGCCACAACTCGGGAGCACTTTCCTCTGAGGTGATAATCACCTGACCTGTGATCACCACTTGGGACACCTGGTTCTGAGAGGGAGACCTGAGCAGCATTAAGCTATTCAGTAAACCGAATTGTTTTTAGGGCTCAGTCCTAGTGAATCTGGAGATGGGAGTGCAAGTCTTAAGCAGAGGCAGCAGCCTTGGGATTTCATCATGCTGCACAGGTCATTTACCTGGGGGAGCATCCTTTAAAGCAAAAGGGCGATTCTTTCCGGAGGGCAAAGCTCCCCCTCCTGCCTCACAGACAGGCTCAAGTGCAGCTGATCAGCTCCTCCTGTTCCTTGTCCCTGGGATGTTATTTGCATATTGACACGGAAACCAAAACATAGAATAACACTTCACCTTAGGAAGCTCTGGGGCTACCCCTCGAGGAGCTGTTTAGCCGGAAGCAGCAAGTGAAAGGATGGGCAGCCTCAGCCTGGGCTCCTCTCTGGAGCTCCTGTCCCCTGGCCCGCTTCTCAGCTGCGCACACAGAGCTTCACAAAACCTGTCATCAGCATCACAAAAATGAGTTCCTTCCTGAATCAGGTTCAAAGTAGGATGACCCTGGGGCTATGGAAAAACAAACAGAGAAACAAAATGACAACAACAAAAAATAAATCAGACACTCTTCCACAAAGTGGCCTCCTTTGTATATATTTTCAATAAGTAATCACCCTGAGTGGGGTTGGAGGAAGGCACAGCCATCTTAGTCACTGGAATTCACCTTCACCACCTTACATGACTTGTTCCTCCAGGATGTCCTTGCTCCTGGGTGTTTTGATCCCTGCACCCTTTCTCACGCTAGATTTGTTGCTTTCAGCCCCAACATGCGATTTGAGCCCTGGACTGAGGTCTGGGTTGGATTCCTCCATAGACTTTGCTTTTTATTAGTGCATGTTTGCAGTGCATGAAGTTTTCATTCACTGTGCAGGTACATAACACGGCTTGTTTCTCTTTCTAATTTCCTTTCCTGCCCACTTCGTCCGTCTCTGAATCTCCCTGCCCCATTCTCATTCTTCTTGTTAGCACTGCTTCATGTTTATGACATATAATGCTTACGCTCTTCGTGGGTGTTTGGCACATGTGTGTGACATTTCTTAAAACTTTCTACTTCTTCTTTTCTCTGCCCCTCCCTGTCTCCCTGTTTCTTTCTACCAATCCTTTGCTTTTTATTTGTACTTTGCCTTACTCAAAGAAGAGATACCCTATGGTATTCAGCTCACGTGTCTTATTTATTTCATGATTACAGTTCTAAATTTTATCAGGGAAGCCCTCATCTACTAATACACTGGATACCCCACTTCTCAACTGTGTCCGAATTTACACTTACATGGGAGAGGGAGATTGTGTTACCAAGAATGATGAAGAGGAGAACACAAAACAGAGCCAAGGAGGAGAGGAAAATTATAAAAAAGCAGAACTAGTGTCAAGGATAGCCTGTGCTTTTGTACACTAAGGAGTCACTGAAAGGACCCTCATTACCAAGCTGAGAGACCTGTGTCACTGTTTGTGTCCCTTAATTAAATCACACTGCTCCTGTCTCGACATTAGTGTCCTTTTCTGTAACGGAGAAGGCTGGACAAGTGCTCCAGTGCCTCTTAATTCTGGCATTCTGTAATTTTAAGGGCAGTAGAGAGTATACAGTTCTGAGTGTCCCAAAGGCATAAGTTTATTACAGCTGAATCTAATAATTAATATTCACCATGATGACTTTGGCTCATCAAGGAAAATTACATTATGCCCAATGTGCTTTTAAGGAAGCCTCATAAAGTTTAATACATTTTAGAATGATTTTCTGTCAGAATGTTAAATGTATCTGCGTATCTATGTCTCTGTGTCTATCTCTCCATATATATTCATACAAACACACCTCCTGTTCGTGCAGGCAGGCATGGTGTTTAGCACTTACAAAGGCAATGGCAATCGTTTTGTTATTCTGAAAACATGTCCTCTTGAATGATTTACATTTCAGGGATTCTGCAGGGAAGTTTAGCATATCTATAAAGCATTTGATCAAAGTGACTGCTTTTTTGAAGGTACTTATCAATACCAGAAAATGCTCCGAGTTATATACTTTAGATAGGTTGTTATGGAGGCAATTAAATTTGCTTTTCCAGCAGTATATTTTGTGTGTTTTAGTATTTTATTGTCATGCCATGTTTTTCTTTAGAAGACATGACCATTTGAATTTGCCTTTTCTTCTAATTTACATTGATCTTCTCATATTTTAGTGAGTAGACTTTTTCTCTGATGAACTTTTTGTTTCTCTGGATATTTATATTCCTTGAAATTCTTTGGCTGTCATTCAGTCACTGACAGACACTAAATCTCCCTTAATAATTTCCACACATGTGGCTCTTCAAGCTCATGAATCAAGGTTTGCCCATAGTGCACACACCGTTCTGTCAGAACTGGTGTTCAGCAACTTGTGCCTGCTACTGTAAGCATCCTGAGGGAATCATTGCTGCAACTGAAGAAAACTTTGGAGTATTGTTCACCTTTCAATGCTATTCCTTTGGACTTCTCTCCAGGCCTATCACGGCTCAGAGTCACAGCCTGCTTAACCCCTGAAGGATGATGTATGATATAACAACCCTTGCCTTTACCTGTTTCAAGGACGAGAAAGACAGCTTCCTTTCAAGCTTTATGATTTCAGGCTTGCAAATACATATGGTAGACTCAGCATGGTGACACAAACCTGTTATCCCAGCACTCAAGAGGCTGAGGCAGGATGATCACTGGGAGTTTCAGGACAACCTGGGCTACAAAATGAGTTCAAGGCCAACCTGAAACTTTGTCTCAAAACAAAACAAACAAATAAACAAAAAGTACATATGGTGGCTATAAATGAATAAAGTTGGGCTGTTGCTGCTTGAAGACGATGGGATCAATAATTATTTACTACAAATTCTCATGACATTTTAATATCAAAGAAAGAGCAAATATGATATAGCAAACTGGTATTCAAAATTTGTTCACGCCAGAAAGGAACTGAGACATAACTTTTTCAGTGTGATTTATTATAGATGATCATTTTCCTTTTAGGAAATATAAGGCAGTGCTTTTTTCTGCCACTCAGGCTTTGAACCTCATTCAACACACTGTCTCTTCAGCCAAGTCACTTAACCTTCATGGTATTTGGTTTTCCTGAGATATAAAAATGGGGTATAAACTCAGTGACCTCTGATGGCCCATTGGGCTTTTTCACTGTTTGATTTGTTAGTAATCCACAAGATGAAGGACATTTATCATTTGTCAAATGTTGCCAATTGGGTTGCAGAAAGTCAGTGCAGAGTTTTGGGACCAGTTACAAGTATTTGATACTTAATTCTTGCCTACGCCATCCTGCAAGCACTTGGGAATTCAGACGTGAAGTATCCTTCAGTATTTCTGAAAGACTCCCAGGGGCAGGCCGAAGGATCCTTAGGGCAAACCCACTATTTAAACAGATGATTCATTATTAGGAAGAATTTGGTTCTAATTCTCAGAGACTTTTGAGACTCCAGGAATATGGCTTGCAAACAAAAATACTGATTGGGGGTAAGCCTTCTGAATTCGCAGAATGTAACTGTGGAGCCTTTTGAAAGCTTATTTGCTATGCTGGTTGCCTTGGGCAAGTACCTAACAAGCACTGGAATCAAGAGTAGAGAAATAAAGAATATAAGGAATACTATAGAATGGGAAATAGACAGACAGAAAAGTATGATTCAGAAGAATCTTGGCTTAGACAAATGTGCAGTCCATTAAGTTAACTGAACTAATCTAAACAAAATGGTTATAATATCATATTATATGACATTCACTTTTTGAAAGAACTTAGGACACTACTAGTGTTTACATGTAGGTAGTAAAATTATAAGTAGTATCTATATTCCTTATATTTAGCTTCCTACTATTTCTCAAAAAGTATTTCTTACTTTTATAAATTAGAAAATTAATTTTAGTAGAAATTCACCATCCCCTTTGATTGTGTATTGCCTGTTCTCAAGATTGTATTTTGTCTAAGTTGTATTTGTCAGTTTTTTAAAAAATTAAGTCAACAAAGGATATTAAGACTCTAAGATACTGTTTGAAGACGTGTATTTATAGTTAATATTACTAAACAGCTCTCAAACACTTCTGATTTCACTATTCGGTTTGATTATTAGAACATATTAGGCTGGTCATGGCATTGTAATTCTTACACGTGCATAGCAGGACAGAGAATCTGGAACTCTGACTTTGGACTCTCCCTGCTCTGTCTAATGCTCCCAGGTTCCCAGGGTGAGACATAAAGTATGTTCAGAAGTTCTCCACCAAAGGCATTCTAGTCTCTCAAACTATTTCTAGATAAAATAAAATTTTAAAAACCCGACTCTGGAAAATGAATGTCTTAGGAATTTTTTCTCACCTTTGCACCCCAGTGATTTGAACTACAAGATCATTTGACATGTCCGTATTAGATCTGCTATCTCTTGTTCCTTATATATTGGCATAAAGTAGTACGTGAAAACTGAAGGTAAAGGAATTCTCTGAAAACTGTGGTTTGGTAGGCAATTGTCCACCTATGAGCTGTCCTTTAGGTCAGGAAACATCTGATGGACTTAGTAGTCCCATTTGCCTGTATTTTTCTTTTGCTATGATAAATATTGACTAAGAGTTTTATGTCTTAATCCATCTCTGTCACCTAGAATGTAGATCAGTGACCTTGAATGAGTCATTAATTGCTTTCTCTGTACCTCTATTACCTTCATTTTGCAGTGGGGGTCATAGCATCGCTGACCTCAGGGAAATGTTGAGAACATTATACACATTCTCACTGCAAACTTTCCAGAATAGAATTACGTACAAAACGAGTTCGTAGCATGTATTAGATATTTTTATTGATAAGTATGAAACTGCTGTACAGTTAAATTAATGTAGTCATTGTTTTTTTTCATAGGTTTTTATTCTAAGGCACCACAACCATTTTCTTTTGATATCAGTGCAGATAAACTTAGATAAATCATTTATTCATGCTTTTCCCTTTACAATTATAATCAGGGTCTTTCAAATTTAAATTATAGATTTTATAAATGATATAAATCACTGATTAAGTACAGGCTTAAGAGTGTGACCATAAAAATCCACGTTTAGTATCTTGTGTTCATGTAAAGTAGATTTAATAAGAGAAGATTTTCCTCCACCAAATTCATTACCCTCAGGTAAGAGAAAGTCTTGAAGTCACTGTTTACATAAAATAGTCTCATTTCTTAAAACAGGTTTTCTTAAGGTCTTGCTTAAGGCTCAGTCTTCATGGCGTTCCCTCTGGCTGTGGTGGTTTTCATCTTTCACCTGTCTGCAGGAAATGGAGTGTGGCCAGCCTCATCTACCTTCACTCTGGACTGTCCCTCCCTCATTCTTCTCCGGAGCCATAGATTCCAGCCCTGCCAGGGTTGCAAAAGGACAATAGGGAAGAAATATAAATTTGTGACATTATTTCTTGAGTGGTAACATCATTATGTGGTTTACTCACTCTTAAATTCCCTCCTACCCCATAGATGACTTTGTATATTTTGAAGGTTTTTTTGGATGGTGAGTCTCATGATCTGGGTAAAGCATTCCATCCATCCGGCTGTAGTTACCTGCAGCTTGTGATGGGCTCCTCCTAAGGTCTCTTTCCCTTCTTCTTCCTCCTCTATTTTTCCTATTGGGCAGAAGATAAAATATTGTTAGACTAGCTTGCTCTTCCATTGATGCTAATCTGCTGAACATACTCAGAAATGTGTTCTGATGACATTTCAGAGCCAGACTGGTTCTAGTACAGCAGTGACATCTTTATTCTATGGCCAAAGCAGCCCAACCTTTTCTCACTCAGTAGGGTTTCTATTATTTCAGTTATGGAGCTCACCTGTCTCCAGAGACCACATGACTTTCTTTTCATACTCATCCCCTTCTCCTGCTGTTTATACCTTCATGCAGAATAAAAATACAACAGCCACATAACAGGCTCTTGGGATCTGTCCCAAGGCTTCCTCCTGGTGAGATCCTCCTGCCTGACTTTGACATCTATTATTTTTACTGCCTTTGGCATCTCAAATGAAACATCTGATTTAAAAACTTATTTTTAAGAAGAAGATAGGGCTTTTCATAGTGCTTAAAGTATTTCAGAAACATTTCAGTGATTGTATACAACATATAGTTTATGGAGATGCCAAGTTAAAACTAATTAAGGCCATGTAAAACCTTATAAAATTTAATCTTTGGGTAACAGTTGAAGATTTAAAGAGGAGTCAATGCCATGCAATGAAAGAGCACAAACATTGCTCAGCATCTTTAGGAGGACTTTTCTTTAAATGCTGACTCTACAGTTGAATTCTAAGATTAAGGGAAAAAAGACACTTATCTTATAATAAAGTAAAATGACCGTTCAACCGCACAGTTTGAAGTTTCTCTAATGGATTTAGCTCCATCAGAAAGAAACCTTCTATTTCATTTTCTGCCAATCACACAGAAACTTAGTAGATTACAATGCTAATGGGAAATTAATCGTGTGACAGTGGGAATGAGTTTGCATAAAATTCATTTAGTTGAAAATAGAAGCCATCATATTTACCAAATTTTAATTTAGCTAAGAGGTGGTACAGTAACAGCATAGTTAAACCACACTTACAACAAAGTACACTCCTAAACTTAATTGGAAACAACATTTGTTTGGTGATTGAAATTGAAGGTTTAAAAATGTGAATAGTAATGTAATATTTTCTCTTAGGGTTAATACATTTAAATGTAAGAATGGTATGCTGTTTGTAAGTATTAACAATGTACAATTCAAGTCACGCGCATGTATCAATACTTTGAGAAATGGGCTTCCAAAGGTCATTAATGTAATTTTTAGACATTAGAATTGTAATATTTCCAGAGGGCTTTTTTCTCTATTAATAATGAGGAAAATACTCTTTGTAGCATGTAAATGTACATTTTTCCCTTTTTTGTGAACAATCTGGTGACTTTTTAAAATTATACAATCAAACTAATTGGTGCTTATTTTAAACAAAGAAGATTTAGAATGTTTACAGTGTGCAGAAGGTTAATACTTTTAGTGAATTTGCATTAGTGTGTATAGTATCTTATTTAATCTTTCTGAGTTGTGTGTAATCGAATACAATCATCTGGTTATTATTGATTTGACAAAATGGTTTTATACCTCCCATTGTTCCCAACTTAAGAGGAAAACTAGATTCATATGAAATTGATTATTGAAATAAACAAGTGTCAAAGAGCTGTGACTGAGGAAGCAAACATTAATTTGTAGCCCAAGAAGGGCACAGTACTTCACAAGTTTTAATTTTCAACATTTGAGTTCTTATCTTAGATTAAGTCAGATACTACCCTAAGGAATTGCTTCATGTCTCTTAATTAAGGGGAAGAAAGATTATTTAAAGGTTAGCAGAAATTTAAACTTTGTATCAGATATGGGAGTCAAAAAATTGACTAGTTTCTCATGGACAGTTTTCATATGTTACTATAATCTTCTGAAGCAGAACTCTGTACATTTCATAAATGAGATGATTTATTCTCTTTCTGGTGAAGGTGCCACATTGATCTTATAATGAAGGAGACATTTTCTTTTGAATGTTCAGGCAGGGTCTGATCAGGAAATAGGAGCCACATGTTAATTTCAATAGAGTTTAATGTAAGAGGTATCAAGTGAAAGAGGAAAGGGGAATACGAAGAGGCCTCTACTTAATGTAAAAGTACTAGACAGAAGGCACAATAGAATCTCTGTGCATAAGATGATCCAAGCGGAGTCCTTCTCAGTCCCATGTCCAGGCCTGAGATCCTGATCTTTGGGAAGAAGCATCAGGGTTAAAGATGGCAGAAGTTGTTCCGGTGCCTTTCAGGCAGAGCTTGCTGGGGGATGCAGTCTTACAACTTGCAGTAAAGCTGTCATCTAGGATTCTTGGGTAATAGTTGGCATCAAGATATGTTCTCTGAAGCATTCTATTCCAAAACTGCCCTGCAGGGGTCTGGGAGAGGCTAGAGGGCCCGGGGTGGTATTGGTTACTATAATCTTCTGAAGCAGAACTCTATACAAGCAGCCAGCACTGCAGCTTCTGAGTGCTTGACAGACTTCCTGAGATTTAACAGGAGGGCACTGCAGGGCCAAAACTCTGCAGAAGCTGGAGGATAGGGTGGCACATGTGGTGCCAGGACTGGTGTCCAGGGAAGCCATGACGCTGTAGCAGTAAGGTGAGTGAGCAGCCAGAATTCCCGTTGCAGGAGCCCACAGAATAAGCTCACAGGAACCAATAGAGCAAGACAAATCAAACCCCCCAAAGCTCTGGAAACACCTCTGCGATGCCTTCTGCAGATGAAGCATTGCCTTCTCCATTGGCAAAGAGAAGACCTCATTTGATGATCTTGTCTTGATTTTTACCAAGCAGGCTTTAAATGATGGATTTGGAACTGAGAGGGAATAAAGTCATAGTGTTCTGTGCCGGGAAGACCCAAGGGTCAGTGGTGGAAGTCAGAAAGTCTATGCCAGCAGGATGAAGAAGCTGTGCTACTGAGAAGAGGGTTCTACACTGGAGCCAAGAAGTCACACTCACAACAAAGACCAGGGCTATCCTGAAAGGCACCACAGCTGTCCTCAGTGACACGGAAGCACCAAACTCCTCCAATGATAAGCACAGTCGGTTACATGCCAGAAAGCAGCGTGACAAGCTCATCCTGGAGACCAAGCAGCACACGCCTTCCCCTCCGGAGCCAGGAAGCAATGCTCGATATGAGGATCAAAGCCTCTCCAGGAGAACCAACAGCTCAGACAGCAACTCGTAGGAGAACCACAATGCCTCCTTAATGCCTCAACCCTCTACACCTCCCTTCTTCTCCACCTATTTATCCTGGCAACTTTCCTCAGGTGGAGCATCTTCGCCCAATTCCATGCCAATGTAATCCAGCTGGCTTTAAGTTGACCACCAGTTCTTAATCCATAACAAATCATAAGTGAAATAAATCAGATTCACATTTGTAAATGTCATATTGTCTCTCTAGTGTAAAAAATAATAATAAAAGGCTGAAAGACTAATAAGATCCAAAATGTCCAAGAGAAAGAAAGTGCTCAAAAGGAAAGAACAACTTGCAGGTATACACATATAACTGTATGTATAAGTGTGCAAGATAGATAACCATAGCAGTAACTCTCTGTTAGCTCATCAAAAAGAATAGTTTGTGCTGTCATTGTTTGATTGTTCATTTTTTACACTTAGATTTTATAACTTGATTTATGCTTATGCTTTGATTTTGTAACTTTGTCACAACTACTTTTAAGATAACAATATGCACTGTGTTAACTAGTGTTAATTTCTTACTGTTATTTTTTAAATTCTGTATTATTTCTACCCTTTTTGTTTTGCTTTTTAAAAATAAAAACAAAAACCCAAAATATAAAACCGATTTAACAAGGAAAATTTTAACATCTGAGCTGGGGAATGATTGTGGAGTTTGTTCTGTTTGGCTAAACTTCGTATTAGGTCCTCATAGCCTTGGAGGATCAGGAAGGAGGTGCAGTATGAGACTCACTGCTGTGTATTCAGTAAGAAGATTTTGTCCTTGAAGAGTGTGTGAGCCATAATTAGTGAAGGCAGGGAAGGAGGGGACCAGAGGTACTGTCCACTGTGTTTCACTGAGACTACTTGCTTAAGTATTTTGATTCATTAATGCAGCTGCACTCCAGTTCTGGCATGTGCATCACGATGAACTGCTGACCAAACTGACCTAACTGACAAGCTGGTTGAGTTTAACACAGGTTAATTTTTAGAGGCAAAACCATTCTGCTTGGTAACTTTTTTCATCTATCCTTTGAAACATGTTCTATTTCAATAGGGAATATTTGTTGTTGTTATATGATCACGCAGATAGGCAGAATAAATGTCATTTGCTATTTTATGGCTTTCCCAGATATTCAGGTATCTGAGCGATAAATATAGCAAATGTCTAGCAGTTTGTGTAAGCAGCCTTCAGCAGGTCTTGGATTTTCTGCCTGGAGATCATCCAAACTTTTGAGGGGGAAAAAACAGTTGGAAAATTAAAAAAAAAATAGTTCTGGTCCACATTTGAAACCAGGAAGCAGTGGTTATCAAATGAATATGTCCTCAGAAAGAGAGAGTTTGTGTGTGTGTGTGTATGTATGTGTGTGTGTGTGTGTGTGTGTGTGTGGTTTGTAGCATGTAGCTTGTTTTCCCATGTATGCAGAAAGATATCTGAGCACAGCTAGGCTCAAGGTTTTTTTTTTTTTCTGTGCATATTTTTGAATTAACTTATAAAAACTTTAGGACTCATTGAAATATAATTGATCAAATTTCTAGGCTGTACATTGTTGCTAATTCTCTTATTTATTTTTTATTTCTCTCATTTCTGCTTCTTTGGCAAGAAAACATATACTGTTTTCATAATTGTAAAGGTCTTTCTACAAGCTCCAAGTTGTAGGAAGTTATATTTAAATAGGGAAATTTTTGGTTGAAATGCTTCTGGGGAAATTTTTTTTCCCATACCCTTTATATGACTGCAGTGTGGTCATGTGACTAGACAGTGTTTATCTGTGAAATATTAGAATTTCAAAATGGTTAGTTGTCCAAAGTACAGCTTTTATACTTCTCAATATTTGCAGTAAGAAAATACTTGAAATTTTTTCAAGTATCAGTTAGCACGAGTCATATTTCTTCAATGGGCATATGCATCTCAAGGAGACTTTTATGATACCACGAAGAGTTATGTTGTCTGGTATTATGAAAATTTAAGCCAAATAAGTGCAATTTTCTTAAATGACTATAAGTCAAGAATTTAGCTCCATGACTGTGTGAATTTCTGTTATGTGTATGTGTTTTAATATGTATATGGATTCACATGCATATATCCTGAGTAATTTAGTAGATCATAGAGTATCTGCATAATTTTTATAGATTTCTGCAGTGTCACAGAGTTTGCAATAAATTGTTTTTAATAAATTTCCATTTTTAACACACTCCAGATTGTTGGCTGTCCTCTTTGCCATTTGGATTTGACCAATTTAGCAGTGGGTGTCGAATATGTTCAGTATTTAAAAAATAATGCTCACAGAGAAAGAGTATGGAAAGCCACTTATGTAAGGGGCGATGTGGCTGATTAGCAATCAAAACCAAGCTGTGCTCTTTGGTTTCTGTCCCATAATGCTCATACATTTGTTCAAATCTTCAGATTTAGGGAAGGGTTTTTTTTGTTGTTGTTGTTGTTGTTGTTGTTGTTTTTAAGGAACAAAAAGCTATACAACATTTTTAAAGTTGAAAAATTAGGAATGATATATTTTCTTGAAGTAAAAGTCTTTGCATACTAAACTGTCACCTACTTCAGTTTTTTGTGTATTTTCTTTGGAATCGATATTTCAAAGGTTTAAGGTAAAGTTTGGAATAATTGTTAAATTTTAATTTCTGAAGTTTTTGTGATGAGCTGATTTCTCCTTTATCTGTTGTCCTAATATTGGAAGACTGGTTTTACTTTTCCTTTTTGTTCATTAGTAAGTATCTCTGACCTAAGTCCTCCATCTCTGTCCATCATATACTTTGATTTTCCTTTGAGAATCCTGCCTTCCTACTTGCACACTGTTCAGGACCCATTTGTCTCTCTGCCTCACCATGTCTAGAAATCTATAGCTATTGATCACCCAGGACTCAGCTGCTTTTATTTTGAAGATATGCCACTACAATTTACTTATACCGACTAAACTCCTTGAAATTAGAGTGAAAGAGACAAAATGTGGTCACTTGAAAGATGAAATCAAACCCATGACACTATTTACTGATCTGCTGGTTACACGAAAATACTCCAGAAAGTAGATGGATGTGTTATAACAGGTCTTGGTAATCTCTAAATACTTCCTGTAAAGTATTGAATGTAAAGTGGGAAGCAGAAGTTGAGAATCATATTAAGAGAAGTTCAAGTTTGTGGAGCTACATTTTTTTCAAAATCAGCTCCACTGCAGCCCCAGATATTGTGAAGCTAAGCACTGGTTGCACATGTTCAAATTAGGTTACTGTAGATGTGTGGGAAATGTGTGCAGGTTTATGCCCTCTTTCCACTATTTGACAGTCACCATTATCAAACATGAAATGATAGAGGAAATCCCTTGTTTTCAAGATCAATTTCAATATTGAGGAAGTGACTTATGACCTTTATCTTAAATTTGACATTAGAACAGTATTTTGCTTTTAATAAAATTTATCTTTAGACAACTGATGATTATTAATAGAATTTATTACTTTGAAATCTAATATTTTTACTTGATTGTTATTTCTGTTTAGATACTGTCTTAGTAACTTTTATCTCATTACTGAGACAAAATACCCAACACCCAAAACTTGGTAAGGAAAGGTTTGTTTAGCTCACAGTTTGCAGAAGTTTTAGTTCATAATAAGCTGGCTCCAAGATGGGATCACGTCACGGGGCAACACTTCAAGGTTGTGGAAGACAGAAAGAGCAAGGGTGGAGCAGCCTCTTTTCTCTTTTATGTTTTAAACAGGCTATGCATCCTAGGGTGGGTGTAACTGTCATACATCTTTTTGCCCCCTTCTTGCACAAGCACAGGATGTTTATAAAGTGAGGACCCCTGCTGAGTTGTGAGACCTAAACTTCTCAGGTTGATACAACGTATCAAGCATAACAAACTTACTCTGCACCATTCATCTTATAGATGTCAATCATTGACTTCTATGATCCCTGAGTGCACACTGGGACCATTAGTTTCCATTGTAACTCAGAATTATACTGGGATACTGTAATTTGGTCTCTTAACATCAACAGGGAATTTAAGGAAAAATGGAAAACACCAGTTTTGGCTAAAGCTTATAGTAGGTACCTGCCTAAAACAGAGATGGATATACTGTTGTTTAGGAAAAAGAAAAAAACCTATTGTTAATTTCAACTCACAAAATAAAATTGATGCTTAGCTACCTACTTTTTGAGGTAGTATTGCAGTTTTTAAATAATATATATTATTTTATATATTATAATATATTATTTTAAATAATAATATAAAAACTGCAAAAAATTTATATTAAACATACTTAATATAAAAACTAGAGATTTTTTGGAATAGCAAGGAAGTTTATAAAACTGTGTTAAGATTAATCTCTTTGTTGAGTAGTGTGTTAGGTTTGGACCTAAAGATTCATACAGTCAAGCAGCATAGACAGGCACATAAACAATTACCGAAACTATATATATGCTAAATCATTCCTAGAAGGGTCCAGGAAGACTCTTAAAATTGCTTTTTAAGTGGATATGAATATTTTCTAGATAAATCTGGAGTAGTTCTAAAGAAATTGAGAATATTTGGAAATTTGTAGATGAACCCGGGGTATGTTCATATACTGTAAAGTACATGTTTATTAGCTGAGATTTAGACTTTTACAGGACGCAAATAGAGATTTCCAAGCCCTGGAGTGAAATATCTACTTCCTTGAGTAAGGCTTTATCCTGGAAGCAGAGGATCAATGAGTAGTGTGAGAGATTGCGTTTCTTCCTGCAAGTCTCTATACTTTAGTAGCTACTGTGTTGTTTTTGTATATCTTTGCCATGTTTTCTAAAACTGTGTGTTTTTTGAATGAATGATGACCCACAAGTAAATAAATGAAGACAAGCATATTAAATACTGTTTCCTGAGATGAAATTTGTAATAATTCTTAACTTCCTACAGTGATAGTTTCCACATATAGAGACAGTTTTAGATGTGAAGGGCCATGCATTTAAAAGATGGGTAAAGTGAAGTCTAAAAATGTTTCTGTGACCTGCCCTTTTGACCAAGCAGATCCTTGCCAATGGCAGAGCAGAAAAATCGTGTCCGTTCCCCAAGCTGTGGTCAGGTTTATAGTCAAGGTTGTTGCTGAGCGGACGGTCAAGGCGATCAGGATGGTCCTCAGTCTTGCACATGCTGAGATGGTCTTTCCCATCTCCAGTGTCCTTGCCTGCATCCCTTAAATTCTGGTGGGAGCTGTGTGGAAAGTGTAGGAACGTACAGCTCCAGCTCTAGAAATGCCAGGGCAAGCCACTCGACACGCAGCTGCTGCTGCTTTCTCTTTGAGGAAATAACCATTTGGTTCCTTAGACAAAATTAAAATCCTAAATTTTTGAAAAGCAGAAAATGATGGTGACGTCATCTTTGGTTAATTTTCAGGTGGTTGATTATCTGTTAAATTAATGATCATTTATCTTCTCCCTGCTTCAGAATTTTTCAATATGAATTTTTAGAAGTTAAAATTGTAAGTGATTTCTGAAGTAGAAGATGGAGAAAAAGAGGGCAGCTAATTATCAAGGCATACACACAAAAAGAGAAATTCAGCAAGTCAGCCAGCATTGTTTACAGAAATATTAAATGTAATACTTTGTTAGGTTGCAACAACTTATTATTTTGTATTTATTTTAATCCTTATAGTAAACAGGCAATTGATAAGTTTGGCTTTATGCTATTAAATCAATAATGTCTTTCTTTCCTCAAAAAAATAGGCAATTTTAAAGTAACTATAAAGTGATAAGACTTCTTGATTCTGCAAAATCTTGGCTCTTGAGGTCAAAGAGGGACTAGAGCCGGATATGGGGGTGCATGCCTGTTACTCCCGTACTCAGCTGACTGAGGCAGAGTTCAAGGACAGTCTGAAATATTCTAGAAGATCCTGACTTAAAAACATAACGATAAAAAAGCCTATAACAGATCCCTCTAAATAGGGTATCAATTCAAGGGGCATCATTGCCCAAATCTGAACTGAACTGATACCAGCTTGGGCATGCAATATGTGATATAAACATAAGCAGTTTTAAAAAATTATTGTGATTTCCATTGAACACATTTTAATGGGAGTTAGAAATAACCTAGGAATCAGGGATAAATTTGGAAATTTAGGAATCTTACTTTAGAGTTGCTAATGGAAAACTGGAGACTGGATGAGATTTTAATAGAATATTATTGGAAGAAAGAAAAAGATTGAGGATTCAGTTTGGGAAATACCCACACTCTCAGGTTACTGATTTAGATAATATACATCCTAACAAGTTGAACAATTTACTGAGCAACTAATATGTACTAGACAGCTGGCATTGATTTGCCCTTCAAATCCTCAAGATCCCCTGGGGTAAGTGATTTTATTGACCCTAAATTATGGATGAGAGAACTTCAACTGCTCAGTTCCTTCTTTGCACTTCTTGATTAAGAAGCGCAGCTGTGGCCAAGCAAACTGCTCACTTCTGCTGCACAGCTCTCATTTATGTAGTAAGGAAGAGTCTAAAGATATGCTGTGGCACAGAAATGAATACTAGATTGCCCAAAGAGTAGGGAGTATTAAATCTCTGTTTGGAATGCTGTTTCTGTTTAATGAACACAAACATTGTTGACATTTATTTGGAAGCAAGAAAAACTGATGTTCCCACTTCTATGTAGGTGGGTAAACTAAACGTTCATATTTCTCTGTATCTCTGAGTTATTTAACTCAAGAGACATCATCAAGCAGCAGGCAAAAGGTATATTTCTGGTTAGGTAGGACTTTTGTTGATTCATCAGCTGACTCATAAAGTTACCAGTACAAATATTACTTTGCTGAAAAAAATTACACGTAAGTATAGTCATCTGTATTGTCCCTCAGGATGATGTATACTCCTTTTGATTAGCAATAGTAGCTTGTTATCTTTTAGATATTGTTAATATAAATGTTAGGCTGCAATATACTAGCTGCAAAGTGACTTTCCAGTTACCCAGAGAACATATTTTAAGAAAAAATGATACTGCTTCCAGGAACGAGTAAATTGTGCTGTACCTGTGCAAAAGATACAAAAATGCTTTGTGTGTCCCTAGATAATTTTAGAAACATGCCATTACCTTTACAAAGACCAAAGAGCTTAAAGGAAAATTAAGTATATTATAAAATAAGCAATTTTTAAAAAATGGAATATAACATTCTACGACCTTTGCATTACCTGGTTTCTTTTAATTATCTAGTTGTGTGTTATCTATTTTATACTATCCCTGGTGATATAACAGAACACCACAAGCCAGGTAATTTGTGGAGGATAGAGATTTTCTTCTCACAGTCCAGGAGATGGGGAACTCCCAGATTAAAGCACCAGCTCTGCTTCTGTTTAGAGATCTTCTTGCCTTGCCTTGTTACTGTGTCTTCACACAATGGAACGTTTGGGAAAGCTGAAAGGATTCCCCCAAAAGCCCTTCAAGAAGGTGTTAATCTCATACATGAAGGCAAAGCCTTCATGACTTGTTTTCCAAAGGCCACACCTTTCTATACTATTGCACTAGGGCCTACATTTCAAGTAATTTTTCAGTTTTCACCATTGTTCAAACCATATCAGCATCACAGGACATAGTTTGACATTATGTTTGGTGATGAAGTTACAAAGATACATCATTCAGGGTGAACTTTTACAGACCTGAACAGCCGAGCATTTTTCTCACTTAGGACTCATATCACAATGAAATAGTTAGGACTTGAGCTGCATATTTAAAATGACAAACTCAGGAATGGAGAATTTCTACCATCAGCAGCAATGCCAGTGCAGAGGCAATGGAAGGGAACTTGGCAGAGTGTCTGTGCATCACCTGTTAGAGCTTTTATTACAAGATGACAACCGTTGATTCCACTAAAACTTTATTAGTAATTCTGTTGTATACTCAAAGAGACAAAAATGTAAATATGTGGTTACTTGCACTGATGACTGTTAGACTAACCTTCTAGGAGGCCAATGGGGAATGTGGGTTTGTTTTGCAAGATGTGTCTTCACCCTTTAAAAGGTAGTCATATTCTTATGAATACATCATTTCATGTTTAAGCATTTTGATAATGGATAATCTGAAGTGTTGTTAATGGGCAAGGTGAAAAATGTATTATATTGCTGGCCTAATTCGCCTGATTTCTTCCTGAAACTCAAAATGTGCTTTTCCATTAGTGTTATAAAATGTAGTAACTGGAATGAGTGTTGAGGATGATTCACTTTTAAAAATATCCACATTCTTACAATGGGCACAGACGGTGGTTGGGTCAACTGGAGCCATAAAACTCAGTATTATTCTTGAGATTTTATTTTCTTTATCTATCTATCTATCTATCTATCTATCTATCTGTCTGTCTGTCTCTGCCTATCTATCTATCTATCTATCTATCTATCTATCTATCTAATTTTTGGTGCCAAATTACCAGTCCATTTTATTTTGAAAGAGAATCCCATTAAAATTTCCAGGCTAGCCCTGAACTTATAATCTTCCTTCTCAGCCTATCCTTGGATTAGCTGGCATGCATTTTTAAGAAACATTTTTGCATTTTTTACATTCTAAAGCAATTATATGGTTAATTAGATGATTTAGAGCTTGCCATATGAAATCTTTGAAGCAGGAGAAGGTCAGATGAAGAGTTACTGTAAAGCTTCCTAGAGGTTGCTTCTGATTTTGAAGCACACTCTAGATTTTATCAGAGCTTAAAATTGCTGCAGAGCAGTGGCAGAATATGTTTTGTACAAATCCATATAACCGAGATCAAGCTCATTCAGATTGGGAGACTGAGTATTTATTTATAATACATTTTGGTCTTTGACCTCCAAAGATAAAAGGGTAAGTAGCAGAAGGGCTTCTCAAACTTGTAATTTTGGGCACTATGTTGCTGAAATGACTCTGATTCAATTATTTTAATTTCAGGCTATGTTTGTGATTATTTGCTTTCTAAATGCATGAATTCGTGGCATCTGTATCTCTTACAGTTAATGGTGAAAAGAAAGCCTTAGTATTTGCCATTGTGGTTTAAAATTGCCTTTGTAAGGTGTTTTGGAAGTCCAGGAGGTAAGCAGGTCAGCAGACTAATAGCTTTTGAGTAAAATCAAAAGATCTAATTTATCAAGTATATTTTCCTCCAATTATTGATTTCCCAATTATGGATTATTATTGAAATATCTAGGTATTGGTGTATGTCTTTCACTTTTATTTATTTTAAAATATTCCATTTTAATGCTCACTTGTCTTTTTTTTTTTTTTTAATGGAAATTAAACTCACAACCTCACACTTGCCAGGCAGGCACTTGTGCCACTGAGCTAAATCCTTGGTCCACTTACTTGTCTTTTATTAAACATTTCTTTTGTGAATAATTTTTGCAAACATTTGATACTGAACATGAACAGACACAGGTCTTCCTTGTGGAAGACTGGTGACCACCTGTAAGGGATGCGGTCATCTGTCAGATATCCATCATGCTAGTTTTATAACTGCTGTGAAGTCAAGAAGCAAAGAATGATCAGGGAATGTTATCGGGGTATTTGACCATGTTTGGGTGGAGTAGGGTGGTTAGGAAAATGTCTCCTGAAAACAGTGAAAGAGACTTGAAGAATAAGGACTAAGAGGGCAGGAAAGCAAAGCGCGTCCTGGTGGAGGGTCACCCTGTGCTAGGACCTTGGGCTGCGAGGGAGCACAGCTGTTATTGGACAGAGTGAAGGGTAGTGTGAGCAGAGCCAGGTTCTGCTGTAGAGAGGATGGAGCGGCACAAAGCAGGCTTGTTTGGGGCCTCAGTTGCTCCTTGACTATCCTGTCAGCAACTGTGAGCCTCTGCGAGTTTTTAACACAGGAAAAATTGTCCTCTGATTTGAGTTTTCAAGATTATTCATAATGCTCTGCAGAGGGGTATCGGAGCTGGGTAAAGTGAATGCAGAGATCAGGATGGGGACTATGGCTACAGCCCAGCCACAAAAGACTGTATGGACCACGGCGATGATGGTGAAGAGTGGGACCATCATGTATTTTAATAATAATTAGGGTATAAAATTAACACAGTGATGAGTTAGAAGTAGAAACTGGCTATTTATAACAAAAGTCAGCCTGGCTCAGGATTTAACATCTGGCTATTGAGACAACAGGCATTTAAAACAAAAATATCCTTTGTGTAAAATTTATGTAAAATGTCACACATTGAAAAGTAGATGGAGATATCTTTTTCCAGTTACATTCAGCTTAATTCATGCTCTACTGGTAACATTTTAAAGTAAATTGATCAGTGGGCCTTATAAATGGCACCAGCAAATTCTTGCACTTTTGTTAGAAAAATCACCCACCTCTTAACCAGTGTCTGGGTTTATTTGGCAGGGTCCTTTGCCTTGTCTGAGCCAGGGGAAATGACAACAAATGTGACCTTCATAGAGGCTTTTTAAGGAATCTACTCAAGAAAAATTTTATTCCATTCAGAGAAGAATACCATTTTACTCACAAGTGGATTAGATAACAATAAATCAGATTGTAATAATGTGGAAAGCTACATCATCAACTAGGGCTCATAAAAATGAAATTGCTTCTCATAGCTGTGACACAAATATGCATGGGCAGCTGCTACATATGGCAAGTTTGCTCAGCACCACTTCCAATGTTTCATGCTGGATAAGTGTGTTTCACTTATATAGATGCATCGTTCTTCTGACTGATATAGTCAGGACCTTTCCTAAGTCATAGAATTGATTTTCTGGAAAAATCTATTTATTCTGTGACAAGCATTTTTGCACTGAAAAGTTTAGCACAGACTTGCTTTCTTTTTCTCTTCCTCCTTTTTTCCCTTTTGTGTCTGTTTCTCTTCCTTTCTGTTTGGAAGAATAATCACTTTTCATGATATTAACTGCCTTGAAAGTAACTCTTTTCTGTCCACATCATTTAAGATATCAGTACGTCAATTCACTTTGTTTTCAGACTGGATTCAGAATCCAGAAAATGCACAATGCCTCCACCTTACACTTCCCTTTCTAAGTTAATAAAATCATCTTGATATTCTTTAGGGTTTCTCTTTGCCCTTGGGGTTTTATTTTTTCCCCAGTAGTCAGTGACCCTTTAAAAATATAACTTTTACTACAACATCCCTTATGTCCATAGGCTCTGGCTCCCTGCCTCAGGGTAAAGTCTGTTCTCATCACGATCCTAATGACACGCTGTCGGTGGTGACTTGCACTTTAGCACTAGGTCTGACCTTGTCTGCTCCTCCTCCCTCTCCAGGCACATGGAGCCCTGCAGAGATTTCAAGCCTTGCCCCACACAAGAGTTTCTTCTGTTTCTGCCTGACTGTTGCTCCTCCAGATGCCTTGATTTGTTCTTTTATTCAGAGATCTATCAGTCATCATCTGATCAGACCCCTTTGCTGTCCATCTTATTTAAAATTTCAATTGATTTTTCCTGACTTGATTTTATCCATTTTATCTGTTTTATTACTCTCCTAATAAATGTGTAATTTTTTTTTACTTATTTTTTTCTCCCACTTAGATGTAAACTCAGTGACATTTGGGACTTTCACTGTTTGTTCACCTCGGTTCGACAGCATTCAGAATAATGTTTCATATATAAGAGGTGCCCAGTTACTGTTGACTTAAGGAACTGAAGTTTTCCAGATTCTGGAAAAGGCAAGGAACTAATTTTTCCTCGTATGTTCTGGAAAAAAAATGAACAGGTGTTAGAATTTCTGACCTCCAGAACTGTAAGATAAGCATTTGGGTTGTTTTAACACACATTTGTTCACAATAGATTTCTGCAGCAGTAGAACATGAGTACATGTCCTGAGCTACATGCATCTTTATACTTTACACTTTCAAGTCAGTGTTTGAACAATCTAAAATACTACAAAATTTGGTGCACATGGTGGTCATTGCAATTATTCTGAAATATTTCTGGTTTTTTCTTAAGGCATATGCAGAATTGCATTTCCTGCCCCCAATTTTAGGTGTGACTAGATAGATTTCTTAGGTTGATGATTAATAAGTGGAAATAACTTGTATAACTTCTAGATCAAACATTTAAATAAAGCATTTAAATACTAAGAATTATAGCAGTATTTTAAAAATATTATTTGAAAGTAAAAATAAACATTATTAACATAAAGTATATCTTCATGGAAAAACTATTTTCCAACAATAAAAAATAGTTTCTTAAGAAGAATGGTGTTTTTATATAGACTTTACAATATTTTGATGAATAGAAGATATCTGAATTCTCAACTTGGCTTCTCCAGCATTGAAATTATTGCAGTTTGTTGTGGTTGAAATACATGTAACCTCATATAGTTACAATGAAGTAGTCCAAAAATAACTGCAAATCTTCTTTCATACTATACTAAAACCTTGCAAGTGGCCATTTCATAAAAGTTAGTTGAATATGAAACTTTATCAACATATTCATAGTTACATCCAATTGTTTTGTCCTTAAATGGTAGATGTAAGATTTTGTCTGGGCATTCAGACAATCTGTCATTTGAAAACCTGGCTAACTGAACTTCACAGACCTTAATGCTAATATATTTCATCATCCAACAACAGAACTCCATTTTTTTTCTGTTTTTCTTTTAAAGAGAGTAAAACTAATCATAACAAAACAGAACAAAGCAGATCAGAAGAAAACAATGTAAGTAACACAGATTTCAAAGCAAGACAGCAGGAGATCATCATTCGCTATCATATTGTCTCTTGTTTTCTTCTAAATAGTTGTCCATATCTTCACACACAATGAATTCATACACAAAAACATAGTATTAAACAGATCAGAATGGAATGATGAAGGCATTGTAGGCCTTTAAAACAAGACAATAGGGGGCTGGGGATTTAGCTCAGCAGCATAAGCACCTGCCTTGCAATCAGGCAGTCATGAGTTCGATCCCTGGTACCGATAAAAAACAAACAAACAAACAAACAACAACAACAACAAAAAAAAAAAACACCCCAGACAATAGGGAAATCAACAATGGCTGCCATAATGTTTCTCATTGTCTTCAAAATAGCTGTCCATACCTTCATGTATGTTGAAATTAAACAAGACAAAACAGACTAAAGTCATTCTGAACAAAGAATAATAGTATTTCAGCATGATGCTACAGAATCAGCATTGAATACCATAGTGTCTCTTTTTCTTCAAAGTAGCTGTTCATTTCATCATGCATTATATAATCGATTCTCATAAACAGTTTAGGAGAAGTTCTATGCGTGCATGAATCTCTACATGTATACCTATCCTTTCTCTATTAGAGGGAAAAACAAAACAAATTCCTACAAAAACAAGAAACAAAAAAAAATAAATAACAATAGCAAAGTGCCCAAAACACTGAAAATGTAGGTCTTCCAAATGAGGTTGTAGGAACATAACTAGGGTTGTTATTTTACATAATGATCTTCAGGAGTTCCTCAGATCAATATACAATAATATGCACAATTGTTCCAAACCTATGTATGTTGACTTTTGTTTCAAGAACTTATAGAAGTTGTAGCACAATTATCTTAGATATCCTCTGTGTTTATATAATTATAGATATGTTTTCTTTTCCCTTCCTTTTTAATTTTCCTCATATTCCCTGAGGTATTATTTTCCCCTTTAAGCAGATTCTTATCCTTTCAGTGTCTTTATTGAGTATTTGATATCTTATGTACTCTTATCATTTCTTATACTAGGGAGACTATATGATATTTACACATGTGAGTTTGATTTATTTCACTTATAAGTATGGTCTCTAGTTGCATCTGTTTATTTATAAATATCTCAATGTGCTCATTCTTTATAGCTGAGTAGTACTCCATTGTATAAAAATACTACATCTTTTTTATTCATTCCTCAGTTAATGGGCATTTAGGTTGTTTCCAAGATTTGGCTATTACAAATTGTGTAGCTGTAAACATGGGTGCACATATATCACTGTGATATGATGTTTTCAGTTTTTTGGAGAATATGCTCAGAAGTGGAATAGCTGGGTCAAATGGGATTTCCAATCCCAGCTTTTGGATTCAACTTCAGACTGACCTCCACAGTGGCTGAACCAGTCTACACTCCCACCAACAGTGAAGAAGAGTTCCTTTTTCCCCACAGCCTCTCCAGCATTTGTTGTTGGTAGTTATCTTGATCCTGGCCATTCTTTCAGGAGTGAGAAGGAATCTCAGTGTAGTTTTAATTTGCATTCATCTAATGACTAATGATGATAAACATTTTTTCATGTATTTATTTACCATTTTTTCTTCATCTGAGAGCTGTGTATTCATCTCAGATGCCCATTTTTGGATTGGATCTTTGAATTTGAGGGGTCTAATTTTTTTTTTAATTCTTTACACGTTTTAGACAAAAGTCCTTTGAGGGACAGTTCACTAAGATTTTTTCCCATTTTGTTCATTTTCTTTTGACTGTGCTGGAAATTTCTCTCAACATACAAAATTCTTTAATAGCATGATATCCCAGATATTTATTCTGTGAAGTATTTCACGTATGATTTGATTCTTGTTCATGAATTCTCTACCTACCCCTATGTCTTCAAGATTTCTACCAACTTTTTCTCCAACAGACTTTAGTGTTTTTCTTTTAATATTTAGATCTTTGATCCATTTAGACTTTAGTTTAGTACATGGTGATAGTTTTAGTTTTAAGCATATGGAGAGCCAATTTTTCTAGCACCATTGATTAAAGAGACTATCTTTCATCCAGTGGTTGTGTTTGGCCCCTTTATCAAAGGTAAGATGGCTAAGTGTGTTTGTAGTTGTACCTTCTAATCTATTCCATTGATCTTCAGATCTGTTTTTATTCCAGTACCATGCTAATTTCATTATAGTAGCTTTGTAGTATAACTTCAAATCAGGGATTGTGATGCCTCCTGCCTTGCCTTTGTTGTTTAGAATTGCCTTTGATATTCTAGGTCTCTTCTGGTTCCAGAGGAATTTTAGCAATGATTTCTCCAGATCTATGAGGTATGCTAGAGGTATTTTGATTGGGATTATATTAAATCTGTATAACAATTTTGGGAGAACAGACATTTACACAATGTTTGTTCTTCCTATCAATGAACAAAGGATGTCTTTCTATTTTCTGAGGTATCTTCAATTTCTTTTTTCAGGGTATTATAATTGTCCCTGAACTTCTTTTGTTAGATTGAATTCTAAGTATTTCATTTTTTGGATGCTATTGTAAAAGATGTGACTTCTCTTATTTCTCCACAGTGATTTTTGTTGTTAGTGTATAGGAATGCTATTAAATTTTGAGGGTTGACTTTGTATCCAGCTGCATTACTCAATTTATTTATTATACCTAGGAGTCTTTCAATGGAGTCTCTTCTATGTAGAGGACTATGTCATCTGCAAATAATGATAATTTAACTGCTTCTTTTCCTGTCCTTACTCATTTTGTTTCCCTCTTTTGTCTAATTGCTCTGTCTGGTATTTCCAGCATGTATTGAATAGGAGTGGTGATAATGGACATCCTTGTCTTGCTCCTGATTTTAGGTTAAAGGCCTTCAGTTTTTGGCCATATAATATGATACTACCTGTTGGTTTGTCATAGAGGACTTTTATCATATTGAGGTAAAGATCATCTATTCCGATTTTGTTTAAGGTTCTTATGAGTAAGTGTTGGGCCTTATCAAAAGCTTTTTCTACATCTATAGAAATGATCATGTGGTTCTTATTTTTTGGTCTATTGATAAGGTGGATTACTTTTATTGATTTGTATATGTTGAATCATCCCTGCATTACTGGGATGAATCCCATTTGGTCATGGTAAATAATCTTCTTGATAATTTACTGCATTGTTTGTAAATATTTTATTGAGAATTGTGGCAGCTGTGTTCATTAGGGAGATTGGCCTGTATTTCTCTTTTTTGGTTGGGTCTTTCTCAGATTTGGTTTTAGAGTAATATTTGCTTCCAGGAATGAGTTAGGGAAAACTGGTTCCCTTTCAAATTCACTGAAGAGGTCGACGAGTGTCAGCATTAAATCTTTGAATTTCTTGTAGAATTCCATGGTGAATATGTCTTGACCTGGACTTTTCTTTGTTGGTAAGGTTTTAACTACATTTTCAATTTTGTTAATTAAAGTTGGGTTGTTCAGCAGTTTTATATCTTCTTGACCTATATTTGATAATTCCTATATTTCTAGGAATCTGTCCATTTCTTCTGGGTTATTAACTTATGAGAGTAGAGGTTTTCTGAATAAGTAATGAAGATCTTCTGTATTTCCACAGTATCTATAGTGATTTCACCTTTTTCATTTCTTATTGCATGAATTTAAGTTTTTTCTTTCCTTTTTTAAAAAAAAATAGTTGGCTAGGGGTTTATCAATTTTATTTATTTATTTCAAAGAACCAACTCTTTGATTCATTTTTTTCTTTGTATTATTTTCTTAGTCTCTGTTGCATTGATTTCTGCTCTGACCTTCATAATTTCTTCCTATTGCCTTTGGGCATGACCTGCTCTTCTTTTTTTAGATGTTTGAGATGTAGCATCAGGTTGTTTATTTGTGTTCATTCTGTTTTCCTGACATGAGAATTCACCGCAATAAATTTTCCTCTGAGAACTGCTTTCATTGCATCCTACAGGTTCTGGTAAGATGTATTTGTATTTTCGTTTGCTTGTAGATATTGTTTAATTTCTTCTTTAATTTCCTCTGTGACCCACTGATTGCTCAGGAGTGCATTATTCAATTTCCATGTGTTTGTGTGGTTTTTGTAGTTTCTTTTGTCATTAATTTCTAGTGTCATGGTGCTATGATCTGATAACATGCATTAGATAATTTTAATTCTTTTACATTTACTTAAGGATGTTGTAGTGGATGGTAAATTTTAGAGAATGTTCCATGTGCTGCTGAGAAGAGTGTATATTCTGATGTTGTGGGGTAGAACACTCTGTATATGTTCATCAAGTCCATTTGTTCATAGGTGTGATTCAGTTCTGTTATTTCTTTGCTTGTTTTCTGGCTAGTTGACCTGTCTCTTTGAGTCAATGGCATATTAGGGTCTCCTGTAACAATTGTGTTATTTATTATTTGATTTTTCATTTCTGTTGATAATTGTTTTGTATAGCTGGGTGCTTCCAAATTTGGTGCACATATATTTAAGACTGTTATCTCTTCCTCCTGAAATCTTCCTCTAACTAGTATATAGTGACCATCTTTATCTCTTTGGATCATTCTTGGTTTGAAGTTAACATTGTCTGCAAACGGAATAGCTATCTCTGCTTTTTTGGGGAATCCTATTGCATGGAGTATTGTTTTTCATCCTTTGACCTTCAGTCTATGAGTTTTCTTTTGGGTTAGATAGGTTTCTTATAGACAGCATACAGTCGGATGTTATTTCTTGATCCATTCTGTCAGTCTGTTTCTTTTAATTGGTGAATTGAGACCATTTAGATTAATAGTTATAACTGTTATATACTGGTTTATTGTTGACATGTTCTCTTTCTGCTGCTGCATCTTTATCTTTCCATTCTGTTTACTTATCTGCCTTGCAGAGTTGTTTTTTCCTATGTGTATCTAGACTGTCTTTCAGTATTCTTTGCAGGGTTGATTTGTTGATCATGAAGTTCTTTAGCTGTTCTTTGTTATGGAAGTATCTTATTTCTCCAATCATTTTGAAGGACAGTTTTGCAGAGTACATCATTGTAGGTTGGAAGGTGTGTTCCTTTAGGATCTGAGATACTTTGCTCCATGCTCTTCTTGAATTCATTGTTTGTGCTGAGAAGTCTACTGTAATTCTAATAGGTTTTCCTTTATAGGTGATCTGTCTTTTCTTTCTAACAGTTTTTACTATTCTACTCTTATGTTGGATTTCTGGGATGGTGATTATTATATATCTGGGTGTATTTTTATTTTGTTTATGGCTATATGAAGTTCTATATGCTTCACTAATCCTAATGTCTGTTTCCATTCTCATGTTTGGGAAATTTTCAGCTATTACTTCTCTAAATAGCCTCTTGATATCATTTGCATTGACCCCTTTTTTTCATTTATACATATCAATCTTTTGTTGTTTTTCTTTTCATCATCTTGCAGTTGTTGAATTGTTATTTTCTGATTCCTTGTTCTTTTTAAAAGATCTTTCCTTTCCTGTTCACTAGCTGTAATCTTGTCTTTGAGATCTTAAATTCTATCTTTACTTTCATTGAGGTGGTTTTTACAGCTTTCAATGGAATTTTTGATTTCCTGTATATCTCTTTTGCATCTGCTTAATGTATTCTGTTTGTTTCTTATATTGTTCATCCAGGAATTCTATCATTTTCTTTAGTTCCTCCAATTTTTTAACTGTCTTCTTTAGTTGTGTTCAGCATCTCTTTCATTACTTTCATCATTTCTTCTTTTACCTGGGAGATTATTTATAATCTGAATTCCTTTTAAGCTTCCTGGTGTTGCTTCTTTATTTTAGTTGCTATTATTTCAAGTATTTCAGGTGTATGGCATATATTTTCTTCTATGTACATGGCTCCTAGGCTTTCTTAGGATGCGCTGGAGGTTTGAGATTGCATTTGGTCTTTCGTCTTGTCATTTTTCTATATTTCTGTGTTTCAAGTGTTCCAAAGCTTCCCCTGGGCATGTTGGAAATCACCTCCTATGCCCTCAGCTCCTGAGAACTGAATGGAGATTGCTGAGCATGGTCCAGTCAGGCCCACAGGACCTCTCATGCCACTCTGGTGTTCCAGGAAGCAGGACAGGCTCCTAACCACTGTGGGTGATTGTCCAAAGCTCTCCCTGGGCAAGCACTGATGCACTGGAACTTATTCCATGTGCCCTCAGTTCCCCTGATTGAAGAAGGTTGCTGGGCGTGATCTAGTCAGGCCCACAAAACCTCCCAAGCCTAGTCTAGTGTGGCTGGAGGTGCCCCAGCGGGCACTTAACTGCTGGGAGCCATCTTAAACTTAAACTCTTCCTGATCCTGTGCTGGTGTACTGGATCTCACCTCACTCAGCCCCAGTTCCCCTGATTGAAAGAAGGTCACTTAGACATGGCCCAGCTAGGTCTGTGAAACCTTCAGAGCCCAGTCTAGTGTGGCTAGCATCTACGTGGGCACTTTGGCACTTAACCACTGGGAGGGATGATCTTAAACTCTCCCTGGGCATGTGCTGGTGTGCTGGAATGCACCTCTGTCAGTCCCAGTTCTGATACAACATGTTTGACTTAATGGCATTGGCTGGCTTATAAGTCCTTTCCTGGAATAAATGCTACAAGAAGACACACCAGGATAGGAAAAACTTCAGTCTTATAAGCAATTCACTGATGCAGAAAGTGTGCAAAGTAGATCAGATAGTAATACTCCAGGAAAGCAGCTCACCTTGAGGAGGAGTTGTATTGCAAAATAATTGCTTGAGTTGGACTGGAAGTTTGAGATTGCATTTTGCTATTTACTTTTGTCATTTTCCTATATTTCCGGGTTTTGAGTGATGTTCCAAAGCTTCCCTTGTGCTTTAGGGATCATCTCGCCTACTTTTGGTTCCTGAGGCAGACTGCTGGAAACTTCTAGTGGCTTGGAGGTCACTGGGCATGGCCCAGTTAGGCCCTCAGGGACCTCCTGTGCATCCTCTGGTGATTTGAAATACTGGGCATAACCTTAATGGGTGGGAGCAATGTTCCAAAACTTCCCCATGTGCTGGGATTCAACTCGCACACCCTTGGCTCGTGGGACTGAATTCAGGCCCTTGCTAGCCCCAGAACTCCATTTTCTTTATTATTGTTGCCAATCTCTTTAGAAATAAAGTCTATTGAGAAATTCTTAAGATACTCAGCACTGTAGGTTTCCCAAAATTATTACATTCGTTTGAGTCCTGAAATTCTATTTTTGGGAACAAACACTGTTGTTCAGTGTTGTTTTCCTTGAAGTGACAAAACTTTTTTCGTTCATTTAAAAAATATCTTCAATTCTGCAAATATCTGCAAAGTACCCAGGCCTGAGTAACTGTAGTTTGTTCCTAATTATTTTTCAAATGAAAGCAATATTTAATGAAAAGTGCAGCCTAGATTGATTTCTCACATTGACCCTACTGCTTTGCCCAGAGACATCTATCCTGGGAGGCATCTTCTATGCAGCTGTCACTAAATCTGGATTCTTAGAATTCACTCTCTTTTGTATAATTCCCTTCACGTGATAGTAGCAGGACCTAGTGAACTGCTACTTAACAAATAGAATGTGACCAAATTGATAAGATGTCACTTTGGTGATTAGATTTTAAAAGCTTGTTTTTTCTGGGCTTTTCTCTTTACTTCTTTCGATATTGCCTAGATAGAAATGGCAACCGGGTAGACATTGTAAAGAAATCCTCTCTTATCTGTGAGATTGGAAGTAGAAGCCTCCCCTAGACCTTAAAAACGACTGTGAGTCCAGTTAACCTTTTAATTAGAACCCTATAAAGAATCTGGAGCAGCCAAGTAGTACCTAAATTTCAGACCTACAGAAGCTGAAATGATAAATATATGTTGTGTGAAGCTGCTATATTTGGGAGGGTAATTTGTTATGCAGTGATAGGTAACTAATACAACTCTCCAGTTCACCATGCATCGCAAATGCTTTATGACCACTTTAAATTTTGGTCCCATAGAATAGTGAAGAGTGTTTCTGATGACCAAGACTTATGCAACTAATAATTTTTCTGCTTCCTCTGACAGTCTTATATTGAGTCAATAGTTTAGTGAACAATGGTAAAGAATACAATCTATTAGTATGTCATGGTTCTACTGCCTCTATTTGTTCTATATCAAAACTATTTTACCCATTATACTTGTACCATCAGTACAAATACTTCTTTAGAAACTGCTGATCTAGACTATTCCAATTACTATATCAGATGAATTAGTAATTTTCTCCCCCAAATTTATATTTTATAATATAATCAAGGGAAGACAATGCAGAATTTGTTTTATTTAAAAAAAGAAATTGATTTTACACAATTTTTATTTTTTTCCTTCAGAGTGCATGCATACGATTGACTCTGGTTATCAAACATAACTGTTGAAATGCAGCTTCACTTTAATGTTCTATACCTACTTGTTCAATAATCCTGTCAAGAAAACAGCTTTGACTCTCCGTTACTTACTGTTTTCTAATATCTACATCTGAATTCTTAATTATCAAGGACAACATTAGAACCCTATAAAGAATCTGCTTTATAGGGTTCGTTTTGGGAAACCTACAGTGCTGCAAATATGCTTTTGACATGTGTGTTGCATGTTTGATTTTATTTTGTGTAAATTTTATAAATAATACACTGATACAACTTTGAATAAGATTTTTATATATTTCCAAGTATGTATTTCATTAATGCCTTATTAATATTAGTACTACAATCAATAAAACTACCTATGACAGGGGATTTTTTAAACTTATGGATTAAAAAAAAACATACATTTTCTTTCCAGCAAGACAAAAGATAGTTGTGTGTGTTTTCTATCATTTTCATACATTTAAATTTGTCTAGGTGATATTTCAAATTTTCTTTAATAAAATTGATGGTAAATTTTAACCCTATAACTTGCTTTAAATTTTCTAGTTGTGGTTGTAGATGAATGCACAAATACATAGATTTTATTATGAAGAGTCAGAATTCCACAGCACAAAAGCAGCTATTTCAGATATCTAAAATACTGAAAAAATAAAGCTTTTCCACAATAAGTTGACTTTGTCTAAATTACTAAGCATATTTCATGAAGTATTAACAAAAGATTTGTTATTTTAGTGGATTTTTACACATATCTTCATAGACTTTTAAATTAACATGTAGGCACATGTGTAACATAAAGAAAAAAGGAAAAATGTACCATATTGATGTTGTTATAATTAATAACAGAGTCACATTTCAAGTCCTTAAATTGATTTTTTTGTATTAAACATGGATTCACAGATGTTACAAGACTCCTCACTTGTTTAAAATCCAGATGGTGGCCCATGTGCTTCCTGCTCCAGAGTGTCCCATGGCTAACTCACTCACTTCAGGGTCTTTGAAGTTGATCCTGGCTGCCATAGCTGAGCTGAATCTTAGCAGTGAAATTGACACTTATTATGGGCAAAAGAAACACACTAATCAGGTCTCTGATAGGTTATTGTAAGATTACTCATTATTTCACAACCTCTATTTGCATTATAGAATCAATAAAAGTGTTAAAACACCACAATGTAGAAATCTGAAAATAGTCAAATATGGTCTGTATCTGGCTAATGCTTTACGATGCATATTTAAACCTACTGGAAACAGAAGTAAATTTATTTTTAAAAATACAGCACAGTATATTCTTTGCAGACTGTTTTTCAGATACTGGAAAGTCTTAACTATACATGTATTGGTAACTGTTTTATATTTAATGGACAGGGATTCCTACTATTAAACGCTGGGTTCGAGGCTATTTCTCCCCTTTTTATTATTGAAAAATTTCTGAAAATGTACCTGGTATTTAATGTTAGATGAAATTGTTGCAGACAAATTACCTTCCCTGAGGAGCCTCCAGCTCAATGTGGGAGGACGGTACAGGAAGCAGATTTTAGAAGAGCAGTCTGATTGAGGGTTACAGACCAGGTATTGCTTTCTCACATAGGTGGACTACAAGGATTTGAAAATTAAGAAATGATCCTGAGACTGAGAAGCTGTTTGGTTAAACAAATCTGTCTTAGTTACTTTTTACTCATTGCTGAGACAAAATACCTGAAGCCCAAGTTGGGAAAGGAAAGGTTCATTTCTTACAGTTTTTGGAGGTTTCAGTCCACGTTCAGTTGGCTCCAAGGCAGATGGGCATGGCTGGGCCGCAGTTCATGGTGGCTGCAAAACAGCAAACAGGAACCAGCAAAGACAGCAAGGCACACCGGCCTCCTGCCATTACATCACATCCTGGCTCCACCCCTAGGTGGGTGGAGCACTGACACCATCAATCCAAGCACTAGACAATGAACCAATCACAAATACACAATGCAAACTCATGAGGCCTGGGGGACACAGACATAAACCATGATAAAATCTAATGGCTGAAATCAAGGAAAAGTATCAGAAAAGAATTTTGATTCATCATATGAAAAGTCTACACTTCTCTGAAATTTTCTCCTACTTCCTTTTCTTTTTTTGTGTTTTTATTGGTACCGGGGATCGAACTCATGACTGCCTGCTTCCAAGGCAGGAACTTCTGCCGCTGAGCTAAATCCCCAGCCCCCTACTTTATTTTCACTTGGTTTCTCACTATCACCTCCCATCTTTATTGATCCAGCATCCTGGTCCTTCACCTTCCACAGCATCACCTGGGAGGTGATGTAAACTACAGCTTAAGGTCCACAGGGGAGAGTTTGTGAGCTTTACCCCACATTCCTGAATTTGCATTTCTAACAAGTCCTCCAGAATTGCTGCTGGAACTCCACTCTGAGAACCTCTGTCCTGAGCTGTACCTTTCCATTCCTTATAGCTTGTTCTCCAAACTCCAGCTTGGAGTCATCTCAAATTTTCATCTTTGTAGTTATACAAAGGCCCAATTCTATGTTTCCTAGGAATTTCTTTGAGGTATATTTTGTCTTTTCAAACTCATAGCTATCAATTTAGTCAGCTATTTCTACTATCATTAGCAATAAAATGAACTACAATCATTATTGCTAATTTCTTATAAACCCCTAAGTGCAAGATAGTAAACAATTAAATATAGATTTAAATAACATATTAGTAAATATTACTATTTTCTATATAAATGAATAACTTCATTTCCAGCAATATTAATTCATCTACAGTAAGAACTACAGAAGGGTAGTATTTACAGAATATTTGTATAATGAAGGCTTGTTTGACACCAAAGCCTGTGTTCTAATACTTTGTTTATACTGCATTCTGATCCCACCTCGAGGTCCCTTCTTTCTTGTAATCTCTGTGCTACGACTGAATCACGAAATACAGATTCCTCTCCCTTCTCTTAACTCCAAATGCTATATATATACATATATTCCACAAAATTTTTTTTTCTGATGGGAGCATTGGAAATCATTACCAAAAAATAGATTAATCAGTATGAATGGGACAATTAATTGCCTGGTGATAATACACAAATAAATAGTATATGATAAGCAACTGATATGTATATGATAGTATATGATAAGCAATTTTCTCTTTTCTGCATTTTTAAATGTTTTCATGCTTAAAAATAGAAAATTTAAATGCATCCATGGCCAATGGACTTCTGGATATTCTGGGTTAATCAAAAGCACAGCCATTTTCTCTGCTGCAGAACTTTTTAGTCATTAATATGCTAATGGAATTGTGAATTGCCAAGAGGGTAATGTCTTATGAAATATTTCCCAAACTTATTTGACCATGGAAGCCTTTTTTAAATGAAACATCTATTAACATCTCACAGATATTTTGGGAAATGCTGTTATACATCATAGCTCTTAATTTTCTCTAATTGTTTTATGTAATTTAACTTAATTTCCCTGATTATATTTTCCATCTCCTTGATGTCAGGGCCTAAGTCTGATTCCTTTTAGCTTGAAATACTTTGATGGTTTATTTGATTTTTTTCTTAGAAATTAGTATGCAGTTCATTATACTAAATGTAGCTTTGGGGCAGAAGGGTAGTAGTAAAAGTAGCCCTTCCACAGTTTTAAATAGGACACAAAATAATAGTGTTTTTCAAGCAAATGACAATCTTTTTGTACCATTAGCAGAGCCAATAGCTAAAGACTATACTTTTTATTTATGTATTTATCTCATTCAACAAGTAGTATGATGTATCTAAGGAGAGAAATGATACTTTTATAATAGTAATAGAATATAATGTAATATATAAGGTTTCTTAGAATTAAAACATCTTAAAGTAAAATAACTCAATCCTTTTGAGATTATGCCAAAAACACATATCTAATTCACAGATTTAGACAATCAACTTACATAGGGACTTGTGACCACTAGACATATCTTAAACTCTTTGATTAAGAGGAATGTAATTTTGATATAAGTTAAATAGAAATGTTTACACAAAAATTTGTTGACTTGATATTTTGCATTGCTCTTCATCTGAGAATTAACCAGTTTAATGTTGAAAATAATTGTCTCTCATTCCTATCTTTTCAATAAATTATAAACATGTTGAATGCAGATGTTAAGTGGAAATAAATACCAGGCACTATTTTTAAATAGTATATAAATCTATCTAGAGTGAATACATAATGTAGAATGAATGAGTCAGCCTTGTACATTTGAGTATTTCAGAGAAGCAGCTGATGAATCTCATTCTAAAACCATTACCCTTTATATTGGTTTATATTTGATATGTTCTGCTGATACTAAAGATAAAACACTTGGATTGCAAGTTTTTTTCATTTTATTATAGTTCTTACAACTCAGAAAAAATTGTTTGGTGGAGTTGCATGAAAGAAAACTCTTGTCCTTAGAGAAAGCATAATTTGTATACAAGTTGAATAATATAGGTACAATATCAATATCTTCAATACAGTTAAGTTGATTCAAAAACCCCAGTTTTCCTAGAATAAATTCAGTCAATACTAAAAAATTAATCTGTTGTTTTTTTCAATTATTGTTTTGGAATTTAATACTGAAAGTTTTTAGCAGATTTTACTAAAAAATTTCTATAGGTACACAAAATTATTAAAATGTGATTTTTTTCATCTTCTTTGTTACTGTTTAGTTTTGTAAACAATTCTTTGGGAGAGAACATTTTATAGATAGACCTTCATTGTATGTATTGATGTAACAATGGACACTTAGAGCATTTTGGGAAGTGTGCTGTTAAGTGTATTATCAAACTACTAGTATCTCCCATGTTCTGTCCTCCTACTTGGAGGGCTTACTTGAAAAACAGGTTGCTGTGCATATATACACACATATCGTAAATCTTCTATAGAGTGCTTGAAGAATGTTTCAGGTACCCTTGATATGTAGCAAGTTATCCCCAAACTTTGTGATTTATAACAACACTCATTTATAGTCTCATGCAGTTTCTGTGGATCTACATAACTGGAGTAGCCTTGCTGGGTGGTTCTTGCTTGGGATTTCTAAGAAGATTAAAATCCGGGGCTTCAGCCATCAGGGCTGGGCTGGGACAGAAGACCTTCTCTTAAGCTAGCTTAATCCCAGGCTGGGCAGTCCAAGGTGACTCTCAGTAGGGGACCTCAGTGTTCTGCACACGGGCCATCTGCTTGAAATGCTTGAGTATCCTGTTCTTGTTGCCATTGGCTTGTGTCAGAAAAAGTGACAGGAGGGAAGCCCAGTGGTCTTTACTAAATCACTTTGGAAGTGACACACACCCTTTTCTACTGTAACACACTGTATGCTTAGGTCGACCCTGATCACCATGGGAGATAATTATGTGAGAGTGTGGGTAACACATGAAGTGCAGGTCCCTGGAGGACACCACCTTGGAGGATGTCTGCTATAGGTGGTGAGGGAAAGAAATAGCATGTTTAATATGAATGAACCACTGTATGTTTTTTTCACCGCTGGCCAAGGAGGATCCTAAAAATAATTTCTGACTAATTTTTGTTAGGCAAAGTATCACAGTTGTGTTTTTTTATATTATTACTTGTAAATATACATCACTTTTCAGAAATGCCAGTCAGTTTTCAAGCAGATCATGCAGATGCAATTGTCATTTAATAATAGGGTGGTCTTGTATCACACATCAAAGTTGATGATGGAATTAGAATTGGAGGAATGAGACACAGAGCTCCTGACTTTCCAATTTTGGTCAATGCTTCCTACCAGTCTAGGAGTGCTCGTAGATGTTCTCTAAATGATAATTACTGAAATAGGTCAATGTATTATGCATTTCTCTCTACTCATTGTTCTATGAAATTTTAATTCTGGGAGATGTCTATTTCTTGTGTCTGTTCCTCTGGTACTTATATTTTCTGATGAAACGTTTTCTGATGATGAATCAAATGAGTTTTATAAACCCAAATGAGCATTTCATGTGATGATGAAACAAATGAGCTTTATAAGTATTTATTGCCAGATATATTTAGCTTTGCAAATATCAAAACCTGGTAAATGTACCCTTTGACACCAGGCCATCTAACATGCAGTTATGAAGCTAGACCTACTGCATGGAAGCCAGGAGTGGAAGAGAGGAGTCATCAGCACTTTTAAGATGCAGTAAGCTGAAGAAGAGATGATTGGTCATAGTTTTTTAAAATTGTGGCTGAGGCTATGTTCTTACATCCCTTTCAGTGGAAGTAGCTTAATTTCTATCCCCAGGTGGGCTGCACAGTAAATGGCAAGACAATTTAACAAGAGATATTATTGTTCATTGAAATGCTCACTCTTTATTCATAAGCATTTAATATTTTTAATGCATGGCTGTATTAAAAGGAAGGGAAAATATATACCTTGTGTCTATATGTGTGATGTGTTTGTGTTTCTCATTATCTGGTTCCAGGAAGCCAACTGTCTAGACTGGCATCTGAGTGACATATAAGACCTTTTGTATTACACTAAGTGTTTGATTTATGACAAATGAACCAAGGCTCCAGTAAGGTCATTCAACTCAGAGACCAGCAACAAGCATAAGTATTCTGTTACTGCACTATTGTTTAATGTTCATGGTGCTTTAATAGACCCAATGACTACTATCATAAAAATACTGTTCTATTGGCCTCTTATATAAACCTAGAAATGGAAAAGTAATTTTCATGTAGACTTGTCATAGGTAGGGTCAAAGTCTATTTGGGCTGCTGTAGAATTTATTTCCTAGAGCTGGTGTGTAGAAGTTGGATGGTCAGGACATGGAGTATTATGCTACATTTCTTGTCTAGGAATATTATGTAAAAAAGCTTGAGAAATTAATGCATTGCATAGATGTATGGAGTAATGAATTAAAGACAGTTTGATAAAGATGTGGTCAGAGTTGGAAAAAATAACAGACCTGGAATAGAATTCCTCAGTGATTGTAACATTGGAGAACTATTGTTAGGAGCTCTTAGTAAGAAGTCTCAGATTCCAGAGAGGGCTGTTTCACTGCAAGGAAGAGTAGCCTACAACCTGGGGATGAACCAACCAGTAGTGAACATTTTGAGAAGAGTCAGAAAGACAAATCCCCTGACTTCAGGTCACCTCTAATCTCCTGGGAGTGCTGATACCAAGTGGAAACTCACTGATGCTAGCCACATGGACTCCAAAGTACACAGCAAGGTCTAAAAATGTGGGCTATTGTTCCTGAGTGGCACAAAACCATACTTAAGACCAACAAGAGTATATTTTGAAATGTATTTTTCTTTTTCCTTATTTCACCAAAACTGAAACCTAAAATATTGTATAGTGATCACTTCAGCTGGATTCCTAGGCTTCAATCCTCACTGTCATATTGGCCTTGAGCAGGTGACGTGCTCTCTCAAGGGCACTTTCCTGAAAGGAGAATCATGGTGTTAAGTCTACATTGCTGTGGTGAAGAATACATGACAAAGGTGTATGAAGCAAGAAAGTAATACACAGAACACAGGAAGCATTATGCATCTTTACGGTGCTACTTAGGTCCATACGATGTGCTGTGCTTGTGTGTCATTTCTTAGAACAAATAATGTACATTAAATAAGTTGGGTTCCTCTTGTTTGTGATTAGTTTTCAGTATTCTTGTTACTGAGCTATAACCTGAGGTTAAATACCCAAGTTGGATAATCAAATTGAGGTCCTTATGATTTACGTTTAATAACGCAAGACAGAGGACATTTTCTTGTCTATCCTCATGCCAACCAGAAGGTCTCATGGATTTGTTCTCTCCAAATAGAACTGACTGGGCAGAGCCTGTGTGAATTAAATTCATGATGGAAAAGTTTTGTCAACTGTTTCTGCTTCCTTCATTAGATGAATCCTTTAGGAACTGCATTTTAAATGTGATTATTGTACAAAATGGTAGAAGCAGAAATAAAACTTTGACTTAAATGATGCCTGTTCTTCAAACATTATCTAATTAAGGAATTTTCTAATAATACAGGCACCTAACACATGAACCCAGAAACAGCTGCCATAATGTTTGAAACTAGCATTAGAGAATCATACTGCAGTTCACAAAAGGACACTCACATTTACCATCTCAGTTGTTTCCAGACATTAGTTTTAGCCATGCAGCATCATATTTGTACATATACATATATATGTGTGTAATATATATGTGTATATAATATGCTATATATGTTATGTACATTAGGTGTGATGTGATACATGTAATATGTCATATATGTTGTATATGATACATGGAATTTACATATGTGATAACTCGGTTCACTACTTGATTCTTTCTACAATTCTGGTTGCAAACTAAGTTGGATGAAAACTGAATCAAATTCAATGATTAGGATCAATGTTGACTTTATGGGGAAATTTGATTCTATTCTTTCCAGTTCATTTTGCAACCAGAATCATGGAGAGAATGTGTGATGAAATGAACAGCTACTTCAAAGAAAAAGAGACATTGTGGTATCCTTTGCTGATTTCCTATTGTCATGTTGTGAAGTCTACTAATATTTTTATTCTTTATTTAAAGTGGTTTTAGGCTGCTTTGTATTATTTAATTTCAACATATACGAAGGTATGGATAGATATTTTGAGGAGAAAAAGAGACATGATGGTAGCCATTGTTGATTTTCCTATTGTCTGGTTTTGAAGGCCTATAATACCTTCATTACTCTGTTCTAATCAGTTTTATACTATTTTTTGTATGAATTCATTGTGTGTGAAGATACAGACAACTATTTAGAAGAAAACAAGAGACATATGGTAGCCACTGTTGATCTGTTGTCTTTCTTTGAAATCTGTCACTTTCATTGTTTTCTTCTGATCTGCTTTGTTCTGTTTTGTTATATTCTGTTTTATCCTCTTTAAAATAAAAAAGAAAGTGGAGAGAATTGAGTTCAGGAACCAAAGTACAATTGTACATTATATGTGATATATATATATATATATATATATATATATATATATATATTGTGTGTGTATATGCATTATATTTTTGTGAGGTAGATGGACAGACAGCTGTATATGTATATAACACAACTAAGGACCTTTTTTTGACTCCAGCCCACCTAATCAGCTCTCCTTTCTCTGCTCTGCACTGACTGATGGAAAGGTATGGGATCTCTTGGTAGGAAGGCTGCCTTCTGAATTCCTTTCCTTCTTTGGGTGCAAGGCTCAGCTGTCCCACTGATTTGTGGAGTTGTCTTCCACATGTGGCTTCTGAGCTACAAGACAGGCTTCCTGAAAACACTTGTTTAGCACAGAGGAAGTGACTTAAGGGTTTGAGGGCTGAGAGAAACACTGAGGAGGACTGAGAAGGGATCCTCATCTTCTCTTCTCTGTGCTACATGAGAGTTTTGTTTGGAACCATATGAGCTCTGTGACTGGGAGTTAGTGTATTTCAGGATTTCAAGTCCCTAAATCCCACATGGAATAATTCATCTAAGTTAAAATTGGTGGATAGCTCTGTCAGATGACCACAAACAACAAAGGGTTTTTCACGAGATCATGCAAACCTACATGGTATAACTAACTTAAACCTCATATCTAATACCACTGAGATATTTATTTACATAATATTTAACATAATCTCAGATTGGTCATGTGTGTGTGTTTGTGTGTGTGTGTGTGTGTCCTACTTTTTTCTTTTACTTGCTGGCTGCTCAGTTATTGAAGGCTTGTGACTTAGCCTCTCATCTGAATTCTCTATACTATCTCTTTTAAAACTCCCAGTGTTAATTTTGCATTAAAGAAACTGAGAATTGAGTCTTTCCCAAAGAGTTTCAGTAAGATCTTTCCATGAGCAACTCTTCATGGCCTGGATTCCTCCCATGATACTAAACTACATATGCCAGCTGGACATAGGTCAACTGTAAAAGAGAAAATTAACCTGGAAGAGTAGGTCCATGGTACAGCACCAGCCTGGCCTGCATGAGGCTCTGAAATCAATCCCCGTGAGTACACACACACAGACAGACACACACACACACACACACACACACACACACACCACGTATGGTAAAAACAAAGGGCAACACAGATTTTAAGCCAGTTATCGTATACCTTTTAACTGCATTTTGGCTAGAAGTTTTGGAAGGAATTTGGTCATTATCAGTTCCTTGGTGAATGGGGAGTGATGTAGCAGAGGCAGTGACCCTAGGCAGCTTCTGAGCAAGGTTGAACTATAATTGAGATTCACCTTTGGATCAACTTAGTAAGGAATGGTGAGGAAGAGTGTTTTGAAAGCTGATTCACTCTTTGCCTGTGCCTTTGTTGAGATGTCTGTTCCAGCTAATTAAGAATTTCCAGGAAGATGGTATTCGCTTTTCTCACATTCTGGTGTGCTTAAGAGCTTCACGGGGCTGATCTTATCATTTCAGCCTCAGAGCAAACATGAAGCGCCTAGCCTAGCCATCTTCCTGAGCATTGCTTCTCCGTGCAGCCCCCGCTCAGAAGGTGAGACGCTCATGACTGGTTTCCTGTCTTCAAAACAAGAACAAGAGTCACTATCTGAAATTATCTTTTTAAAGCTTAAGTGTGTTTACAGCACATAAAGATTACATTCCTTGTGTGGAGTTGTACATGCACATTATACATCTTCATTCCTCTATTTCAGCCCCTTTCCTCCTTCTCTTAATTTTCTCAAATGAAATCATCTCGACTTATTTTTTATTGCCTGTTTCTTCCACAAAACTGTAAACTTCACAAAAGAGGGATATTATGAAGTGGTAAGTTTTTATTGCCCACCAGCTATCTGGTCCATACTAGGTTTTTGTAATAGCCCAAGTGGACTGATACTTGTCTCTCTCTGCTCGCTTCTGTACTCTTCAAGTAGAGAGTAGTGTCCAGTATTTAGCAGGCAGTGCATACATATTTGTTCATTAATACTCTGAAGCTTTTGAGGTGCCCTGTTATAGTAAGATTTTCAGCTGCAAACTATTTCAAATGAAAGAGTTCTTCATGACATTTAAAAAGTTTTAGTAAACATTATGAAGAAAAAAATTTTTTTAAACTACAGAATTTTAAATTTAGTTTGATGTTTATGAAAGTTTGAGAGAGAAAAGCTTACATTAATGTCAAAAATAAGGACACCTTGGTGGTAGGTTACAAGCAATTTTTGCCTACATTTTTACTGGAGTATATTGAACACAAATTACACTTTTAAGAAAAGTGTGAAACAATAAAGACCTAAAAGTTGTTTGAAACGGATAAACAGTTTTAAAATGTTGTAGCTCTAGCCTTCAGACAGTTTTTGTGAATTTACACATTAGGGACTCATCTATGTAGTCATGCCAGTTACAATAATGGTACAAAAACAGTAATGCTTAAAATAAGAGAGTGCAAGAGAGCAAGAAATGAACAAAATTTGGGAAAGTCGTTATTTACTTGACATAAAACTTTCAGAGTCTTAAGTAAATGTTAACGTTATCAATCTTGTTCTTTTAGAAGACAAAAGGTGGGGAAAAGGGTAGAAAATTAATATAATCTGAAAATATTGTATGAACAAACAGTGATTCATCTTGAATGTGATGGAATATTAATAATTTCACAATATTGTGGGGGATGGTAGATGTGTGGGTAGTCATAGTCTTTGTCCTGATTCATGAGTCAGCCAGTGAGGCTGTAAATCAGTAACTATTTTGCAAAGATGTCTTTCAGCAGTTGCTGTGAAGGTGGAGCATAGTTTCCTAATTTTAAAAGTTGTGCAGTATTTTTGATGAATTAATTAATAAACTGGTTGTGGTATTTTATTATAAGACATGAAGCTAAATTCATTTCTCTGTTATAGTTTGATATTCTTGTATCATGCTTCATACTGCTACCCTGCTTTTGAGAAAATAATATTGGATAGCCATTGGCTAAGTCTTCTAGTTCACCTAGAGTCAATTGAATGGGCTAGTGATATTTAACTGCATATATTAGAGCCTTATAAATACTTCAGGCAAATCAAATTGCCCCAAATGGGATATACAGACAGAGAAGACCTAGGATGATTTATTTAACAGTACTGTCACAAGAAAGCACAGAAATTTAAAAATCTATCCCAGGAGCAGCTTTAAACTTCATTTTTGTCATACTTAGGTTTGAAAAGGTATTTTTCCTTTAATTTATACATCAGTTGTGAAACTGTATCCAAATATTTCTCTCAACTCTGTTGTTTAGTGGCCATTGTCATGAAACCTTTTATTTCTCACCTGGGAAAGCATTAAAAAATACCATTGTATGGGTGTTAGTATAAATACACTGAGTTCACTGATTTAGGACCATTCTGACCACTGGAATGGCTAAATCCTCCATAGGTTATCTAAGGTTTAACCAGGGTTGAAAACTGCAGCTTTAAATAGTTAATACACTGGGGTGGTGCTGTATTCCAAATAATCTAGCATGCTGACGTTTTTAGGATCTACTATCGGTACTGACTTACAGAAAAAGTCCATACTGATTTCCATATGATAAATATTTTCTCATGGAAAGTATCAAATGGGTTATTTGCTACCCTTCAGAGGTTATTTTACAAGGTAATTTTGTGGCTTTGTCAGTATTTACACTTGTTATAATTCTCTTTTAAGGCTGGGGATTTAGCACAGTGACCTAAGCTTCCTGGCAAGCACAAGGTCATGAGTTTGATCCTTGATACCAAAAAAAAAAAAAAAGTCTCTTAAAAAAGCAAAACACCTCAGCATTGTGTCTTGATCTGAACCTCACTGAAGTTGCACATAACAGCTCCATTCTAAAAAGTACATTCAAGAGGACTAGTGCTTTGTTTTATTCTTTTTAAGGATAAAAATTGAGAAATTAACACATAAAGTGAAGGTAAGAATATCCTACTGAACTAACCAAAGTGCACCCTGTGGAAACTCATAAAGACAGAAAAAAAATTAAAAATTTGAATACAACTCTGCTTTATGGAAGAATAGGAAACAAAATGAATTATTCTTTAGACCTTAGGATTTCAGAAACTCGAGACACATTCAATTTGGAACTGACAAGTCTTTCTAAAGAAAAAAATGATCTAGAAAATTTGGGAGTAAGATATCCATTGTGTTTGAACTGCTTTTACTTAGTGATTAAAACCCTTCTTTACGTGTTGATTTAATAATTTGTTATTGAGTAGACTCACAAGGGATTTCACACTTTTTCTTCTTATATACTAATGTACTTTTAAATTTAAATAATCTCTTGAGGAAATTCAGGTAGCCTGAAGCTTATTTTTGAGATAGTATAAGACAAAAAATTACTAAATCTCTAAAGATGCTAGAAATAAAAACATCCTCTACTCAATATGTAATTGATAAAAATGTGCTAAAACCCTGCATTACAAACCAAGCCAAATTCATTGCATCTGAATTATCTACAATTATGTTGAACTACCTTGTCCTGTTACAAATTCTTAAGCTGTATGCAGGAGGTGAGAAGAGTTTTATTCCTTCCTGTGTGTTTGTCAAATAAAATGAGATCAATGCACCACAAGTGAATTAAATATTTTATTATTTATTATTCCTACAATAGCTGTTTATCTGATTGTAACCTGCTGGGTTAATTTGCCAGCCACTGAAAATTTAATAATTTTTCTAAGCAGGACATGGGCTAACCAAAGAGCCACTACTTCATCAGTGAGATCCTGATAGGTGAGGCATTCTGTTGTTGGGGATTAATCATAGTTATTGTGTAAATAAGTTGACTGAGATGAACCTCGAAAGCAGATAATGGCAGAGTGGCAGTTCATTACTCTATATAGACTAATTAAACATCTAATTATATTCTTACTAGGAAATACGTTCATGGGGATTATGAATCCAAAGTGACTCAGCAAGCCCACAAATTGGATTAATTGGATTTTAAATTCTCATAAAAATAATGGTGTTGGAAGAGCTAGCTAGGTCTTAAAATATTAAATGAAGACTTAATTAGATGTCATTTATTTCCCCATTTATTTGCTAATCAATTCATAGATTCCCTATTTTCAAAATATGTTTAACAAAATAACATTCAAATTCCATAAATTTTATCATTTTTACTCATCTTTCTCATTGGTGTTCTCTTCCAATGTTATTTGTAGTTATTTCTCATTTCCCTATCTTTGTTATGTTTTAGGAGTTTTACCGTTCTATTTTGAGTTGAGCATTCTGGCACAGCCTAATTTCCGAAATCTAGCTAAACCCAAAGAAAATCCTAATTGTTTAAAGCAAGTTTCCTCAATGACAGAATTATAAAAATGTTAAACAATTATTCCTTGTATATAGAGACTGAGATGTGAATTGTAAAATAATCAGCTGTACCCAGGCCATTATTCCACTAATTCCAGCAGCTAACCTGCCTCGCTTTCTCAAATTATGACTACCAAGAAGGTCTCCAGATTTTGCCAAATGTTCCTTGGGGAGGAGAAGTAGCCTTATTTAAGAACCACTGACTAGTAACATTAGGATATGTTATTGAATCATTTTTTAATAGCTACAAGTATTCCCACCACTGTGCCACAGTTGAAATACTATGAAGTGGTGTCAAGGAAAATGCACTGAGAGGAATTAAACAGGCAATGAAGGCTGTAGGCAGGAATATTGCAAAAGGGGCAAGAGATAACTGCAGCTCTACTGAAACAAAAAGTGGAAGAGTTTTTGAGCACCCAGAGTGATCTAGTGGCAGTGTTGGGGGATTTTAAAAGCAAAATTGATCACTATGATTGTGCCATGCCTGGGTTTACAAATTGGTGCTCTGGAGGTTGGTTTTCTGCTCTTTCCCATAAAGTGGGAGATAGGGGATCTGTATTTTTCCTTGACTGCATTTTAAAGAAATAGTAAGTCTTTGGAAAGCCCTCCTTGGTTTGTAAAACGGACAAGAGGCTCAGAGATTTGTATCTCCAAGTGCTAGCTAAATAATCAACATGTTAAGTTTTCTAGAGTAAATGAATTAAAATCAGAACAGATAGAAATAAACTTGTCTCAAGCTTAGTCAAGCTGAAAAAAGTTTAAGCATTCTTGGATATGTTAGTATTTATCTTTCAAGGTGAATTTGGGATGTACCATTATTATATCAGTGATTGGAATAGGTTTTGTGGAACTTTTGCTCACCCTCTCTGCAAAGCATATTTGTGGAAGATTCTGCTCTTGGAGTCAGGTCCTGTTTTAATGTGTTCACATTGCAACCACTTCTGTTTCTGCAGCTTCATTTTGTAGATCTCGCAACCCATATCCAAGTTCCACCAACGTCAGCAGCTGTTAGCCAGGATTATATATTTTTCACACTGAGGACTATTTTATACAATTGTGAGCTAGTCAAAGGAATAGGAATAGGATAGGTACTGTCTTGTTTATACAAAGAGCATAGTGATTGTTTGCTTCATGCATGAATAGGAATAGGATAGGTACTGTCTTGTTTATACAAAGAGCATAGTGATTGTTTGCTTCATGAATTTGGCATGTTTAAATCTGTGAGATTTGTCTTGACTCTTACCTGGTAAGTCTTCAGGAAAGCAGAACCAGCATCTGCTGACTGGGGAAGGTTTTCTGGATGTATCCTCAAGATGCAAAGGGCATAGCAGAAATAGAGAGGTCATGAAGTCTGTGACCAAATCACTCATCAGTTTATTTCACAGTTAGTGCTCAGCCTGTGCTGAATATTTAGCTTGAGCAAAATCCTGTGCTAACTCTGAGATAAGAGACAAGGCATCACACACATCCTGAAGGATTTCTTTTTTTTTTTTTTTTTCAAATTTTTAAATCTTTTGATATAAAGTTTCACTAGTTCAAGTTGGCCTTGAACACACTACATAGCACAGGCTGACCTCAAATTTGCTACAGTCTTCCTGCCTCAGCCTCCCAAGTGCTGGAAATGCAATTGTAGATCACCTTGCCTGGCCTCAGGTATCATTATTTCAGAGGAGACTGACTATGCTCATGGCTATAGTACTGTATGATTGTTTAGGTTTAAGAGCAATGGGAGTGCAAATAAAATATGTTGTGTTGAGAGACATTACAGAAATTGTTATGGGATCATAAATGGTAAGCTAGGCTGTTTGGAAAAATTCAAGAAAGAAGTGTAAGAAATGTCAGACAAAATATGGGGAAGAAGTCATGGCTGCTTACGTCAACAGACAGTAACGAATAACCATGTTGCAGGATTAGCCTTTTTGCTTGCATTGTCCTCTGCCCCAGGAAATACCTCAGAAAGATTTCAGCTTTTCAAGATATAATATTAGAAAAATCACTGGATATTAGGGCTCTTCTTGTCTTGATATTAAAATTATATCGCATATCATAACTTTCCTAGTTACTCCAATTGATGGCATCTATCTCCCCATTTTACCAGTAAAAGTTGACAAAAGAGCTATGTTTGTCTATGTTTCCATTCTTCCTGTGCTTGGCTTGGACACTCTTCCTTTTTAACTTTGGGAGAGCAAAGTCAGGAGACAAGTCTCCCTGCTGAGGCACTTGTAATCTGGGAAATGGCCCTTTGTTTCTGATGCCCCATAGCTGGTGTCCATGTCATGAGTTATTTCTTGTACACAGTTTGGAAATGAAGAGATGAAAAGCTTGCCCGTGACTTTTGTAGGTCTACAAGTTTTGTAAAAAGGATTTCTAGTCTACTTCATATTCACTACATATAGTACATAACTGAGTAACCATGAAAAGAGGAGGTGAAGACATGTTTAGATTTGTCTCAGCAGGTCTGGATCAGAGGGTTTGGCACTTTTCAGAATGTGTGAACATTTATCCCCTGCTGTCTTCAATTTTATGACCTTAGCAAAGACTTAGCCAAGGCAACTGAAAAATCCCATTCAGTATCCTGCTGTATTTAAATTCATAGAATATTTACTGTTTATAAGACACTTACATTCATCAATGGCAGCAGCGATTTTAGAACAAGACTCAGATCTAGAACTGGCCATACCTAACCCTAACTTTGACACTGTGGTGAAAATTACTTATCTTCAAAATTGGTGAAATAGAGCATACTTTTGACATCACTGCACGTACACCACAGTGTCTGACACGTAAGATGTGAATCCCAAAATGTGAGTCAGACAGTTACTTCATCCTAAGATAACTTTCTGAGTTAGCATTGTGAGAATTGTTTGGAAAATAGATGGAATATATAGGCGTATGAGAATTACTGAAATTTAGACTGGTTAAAATTAGATGAAAAGCATATTTTTAGGATCTATCTCGTTATTTTAGGAGATACTAGCTTTCTCTGAAACGTATCTAAACCTAGAAAAGAAAAAATTTAAAATATAGCACATGATTCCCAATCACTTACTCTGGAATGTCAAAATAATCTTCCTGCCAGCCCCTCCTTCTCTTATTTAACAAGAGCACTTCTTTAACTGGGACCCAAATCTGGCTTATTTACAATAGCTTCAGGGTTGATAGCTTTAATAACCAATATCTATTCAACCCTTGCTAGGTGCCAGGTAATGTGCTAATCACCATAATTACATTGCTGTATTTTATTCCTTGCATAAGGGAGGAAATTTCCAGCCTGGGAAATGCATTGGAAACCTGTCCTCAGTTGGTGGTAGCTTGGAATGTGAACCCGATCTGCCTACCACCAAAGCCTGTGGGCCTCTTGCTTCCCTGTCATTTCCTAATCATACCCTGGAAACTCTAGTCTTTAAGAAAAAATCCTAAAAATAGCAGAATGATAACCATTTTTAATTCTTGAAAAATTATAGCCATGCATGTAATTTTGCATAATGGTATAGTTTTCATTTTTTATAGTTCTTTTTCTGTTGCTTTTCTTCCTGACATTTCTCTATTCACCATTGTCAAAACAAAATGCCATTCTAACTACTTCTACAAGTAGAACAATATTTATGCTCATATTTATCCTAATATTTGGCACTTCATCTTTCATTTTATACACTGCCAGAAAGAAATGTTTATGCCATTTGTAATTAATATTTATGTTCATAATCCTCCTCATCATGAATTTGGTGATTTTTACACATTTCTCTGTGTCTTTTATGATCAAAATAAATATTTCTAGATCAACTCATAAAGGTCTAATTCATTCTCTTAATGACTGAATTATTTTCCTTTGTGTGATATGTTTCCTCTCATTCAGCCATTCCTCTATATTACAAGGCCTGGTTTTATTTTTTGGTCAAATTTTCATCTTACGCTGCGTACTAGTGAAGCAGGGGCTTCTGGGTTATAGTCTCAGGAACTGAAAATTTTATAGAAAATTGGACATATTTATATTCCAATAGATGTCACCACATTGCTTTCCAAATAGCAGCCTAGCAATTAGAACATTTCACACCCCATACATACTAGAGTGTCTTTTTCAAATATACCTCTGCTATTACTTACATTTTAATTTTTGAATGCCTGAAAAGTACAAATTGACACTTTTCTGAGTTTTATTTGAATTTCTGCATTAAAAAGTTTAAAAACTGTCTTCTATGAACCATGTTTTTATAGCCCTTTACTCATATTTCTGTTATACTTTTTTCTTGATATCTTATGTATTTTACATAATTAACCTTTGGTACACCATTTGCTTGACAAATATGTTTTTCTCACTATGTTGTCTATAGACATGTTTGCCTCAGAAGGGGTTTTCGTGTAATTGTATTAGTGGTGGAATTCTAATTTTATTTAGATTTTCCTGCCCCTTGACCATAGATGGTGTCTCCTATTTTTTTTTTTACATTTGAATGTGTAATTGATATGAAATTTGTTTTTTACATATGATAATAAACAGGAGTGAATCTTTATATTTTTAAGAGCGATAGTTACATCATAACATTTATTTAATAATGTATTCTTTACCTGTCATATATAGTGACATCCATTTCTAGGCTCTCATTACATAATTATTCTCCCCCAATACATAAAACTTGGGTAATATAGTGGTTTGATCATGTTTCTATGTGCCTCCTCATTATTCATCACTAAATCCTTTTATTGGCGATTGTGGCACCCCATTCCTGTGCACCTCAAATTATTTTATCCAGTTCTACTTCAAGTCTAGTTGGCATTCTAGTTGCAGTTCCATCAAATGTATGTGATAACTTGAAGAAAAGCTATAATTTTTATTTTATTATTTATTCCCATGTAATGATCTTCCCTTTTTTAGATCTTATTTAAGTAGAATTGTTTGGTTTTCTTCATATATTGTATGTCCCATACCATTTTTATTAAATTTCTCAGTATTTCAAAATGTTTATAAGTACTATGAATGGCTCATTTTTTTCATTTTAAAGTTTACTATTGTTAGAGAAGATAAAAACTAATTTTTAAATATTTACCTTGTTTCAGACTAACCTACTATAGACTTCTGTTTCATTATCTATTATTTTTACTATGTTAACATTCATAACCTGGTAGATATTATGCTACTATTTTATTTTTTTGGGGGGGTACCAAGGATCAAACTCACTTTATGCCACTGATTTCCGGCCCTATGCTGCTATTTTAGCTGTGTCACCCAGTATTTGCTTGCCTCAGCTTCTTCCATCTTGAAATTTCTGACCTTAGTTATTCATTTATTTTTCCAATTATCTTCACACACAATGCACGAGGATATTCTTTATGTTATTGTGCCTTTTCTGTAAGCTGCTAAAAGGATTTTAGCGTTACTAGCCTTGTTTCTCAATTAGTTCTCTCTTTTACTCTACTGCCTCACTAGCTTTCAAGGCTTCATTTGAGAAACATCAGATATTGTTGTTTTTCTTGCTGTTGTTTGCATAGGTAACATTTCTGTGTGCCTCAAAGCCTTGCGGTTTTGTTTTGTAATTTTTATTGCGCAACCTGGGAATGTGTTTTCACTCATCAGTGAGATCTACAGCTTGGCAGGAGCTCTTTCAACTGCTTACTTAGCTTTTTTACTTTTTCTCAAGAAAGTTCTTTCTATTCAAAGTCAATCATTACTTTCCTTTAATCTGGTCTCTTTTTTTCTTTTTTTGAATATTAGGTATTTTGTATTTATAATCCAAATCGCTTTACCTTTTCCTTCTCCATATATTCCATCTATATATTTTCCATTTGTTTCTGAATTTTGAGCCTAACTCTTGATTTTCTAGGCCAGTTGGTTATGGTGGTGATATTACTCCCTTTTCTTTGCTTTTAATAAAATCTTTGGAGGCCCAGTTTCTTGGCTTAGGGATGTGTGTGTGTGTCCTGAACAGATTCACCATAGTGAATCTTACCCAAATACCATTTCTCTGGATACATTATCCCTTCTAATTTTTCTCTTTTGTGTGGCATCATGTACCAAATTTGTCCCCCAAACTCCAGTTTATTGGACTTCAGTGAAGTTCTGCAGAATCATGTTTAACACTTCCATTTTGAGAAGCAAGCTCAAACATCTCCTTGACTCTTGATGATACTACACCATTATCTTGATTCAGAAATGGCCAAATGTCAGAATTTGTTTTGTAGTGAAAAGGGGCACTTTAGGTTTCTTGTGGTTCCCAGTATCCTTTCTGCTTCACATAGCTTTTCTAAGGTTACAGAGAGGCACAATGAGGAAGCCTGAGTCCCATCTTGGAACTTGGCTTTAGGGGTGCATTATAACTCTCCAGGAAGGTGGGTTATAGAATAATAGGGTTTTGGTCAGATTGCAGAGCCAAGATGTGGAACAAGGAAATAAAACAAGAGAGTCCATAAATTAGTTTTTCAAGATGCAATGGGATTTAACTAATGTCTTAACAACCTGGGAGGTTTGCCCATTTTTATTGGCTAGAAGGTAGGTATTTGAAGAATTGTTGAATTGGTAATTGGTATCTTTTGGCAATAATGATCCCTGTGGAGTGATGAATGACAACAAACACAGGATAACTGATTCCAAGGGATGTCTGAACATCGTGTAGTCATTTGTTTTTCAGTAAAAGAAATTCCTGTCTGTGCTCAGTATGCCCTAGATAAAAGCTTATAATTAGTCACTAGGAAAACCAAAATTATCTTATAATCTGAGAAACATAATGAAATTTTAGTTGACCCATTATGTGCCGATCAATAAAAGCAAAATATAGGTTGTACATATATTTAAATCAACTCAATTTTATCCAATTCCAAGGTATTTTTGTTTTTTATTTTGTACTTTTGTGTATTTCCTATTCAACTCTGTTTCCTTCTGTTGGGATATATTAACCATAATTTGTTGTTTTTATTTTTTATTGTTGTATTACATGTATGAGGCTTCAGTTTAACAATTTTTTTTTTTTTTTATCTCTGAGTACTGGGTTGCATCTTGATAAGTAAACAACCAGAGCTTATACACAGTAGCATTAACTCTCCATTCCAGCTGTATGGATAAACTGAATGATTTTTTAGGAATAGATATTTTCCCTTTATCCCTGATTCAAGAAAGATTACAATAAAAAAGCATTTTCTGCTTCATGCAATCTGAAAGATCCTGATCACCAGTTCTTACTGGGAGAACACTTCGTAAACTTTTCAAAATGATTTTTACATATGGGAAAAGTGTGATCCTTCCTTTAAATAAATAAATAAATAAATAAATAAATAAATAAATACTAGACATAAAGGGTCTCAGTCTCTTTTTGTATTTGACAATTCTGTGTCTTCTAACACATTGTAAAGATTACCTTCCCCTCTAAACTATAGAGTTTTCTTGTTAATTTCTTTTAAAATAAGATTTTTAAAAAAGTAGATAGAGTTCTTATAAAAATGACTGATGTTCCCATAAAATCAGTCACCTTCAGTTTTAAAAGTAGTTATAATTTTCTCAGTATGTTTGTGTCGTATTCCTCCATGGGAAGTGACTTTTGCCCATCAGAAGACTGATGTGACCACACAGGCTGGTAGATCAGATCATACATACAAATGAAAATTGCTATTTTCCAGTGGTGGTAATGTAAATAAAAAATCACTCTTTGGAAGCCTCTCACAACAGTTACTAAAAATGAGCACATCCATGTACTCCATGATCCAGAAACTGCAACTCTACAACACTCACAAACCTTTTTTTAAAAAATCTATTCATTGTGTTATTTACTTTTCCTGTGGCTGAAGCACAGTACTAAAGGTTCACATCTTCAAGGAGCAGAGGGTTATTTTGGCTCATGGTTTCAATCCCTGCTCATCTGGTTCCAAGGTAGAAATGGCCTGGTGGAAGACCCTGGGCAGAGGAGAGGTGCGCATCCTGTGGCAGCCAGGAATCAGGCCAGAGAAGACAGGAGCTGGGGTTCACAATCTATTCCTTGGGCTGGGGAGGTAGCTCAGTGGCACAATGCCTGATTGGCAAGCGCGAGGTCCTCAGTTTGATTCCTGGTACCAAAAAAAAAAAAAAAAAAAAAAAAAAAAAAAAAAAAATCCACTCCTCCAGTCTCACCCTGGTGACCCAGTTCCAACCAGCCCCTGTCTCCTAACAACACATTCAAACACTTAACTCATGAATGAATGAATCCACTGATGAGCATAGCATGCCCCATGATCCAATTGTGTTACACTCAGATGAGAATTCTGGCAGACACATTAAATCACTGAATGTCATTAACAGCACTTCAAAACTGTGGGGAAAGGATGTCAGATAAATAGAAATCACCCAATTTGAAGAACTGAGAGCACAGTAGTTTTTGAAGCATAGTCCTCGTTATATGTGATGTGTTATCACAACATGTAATATGTATAGAGTTCCAGAGAAAGAGAACAAATGGATAGAGCAGTAAAATGTTTAATAAATAAGGGCTCAGCATTTTCAAAATTTTCTGAAAATGAGGAACTCAGTCAGTAGGATCAAGAAAGTCAAAAGCACAAGTAATATGACTACAAAGGAACACAGCCCTGATCCTAACATAGATCAATGACTGAAAACCCAGGATGATGAAATACTGTTGAGATAAGCCAGCAGAAAGAATGCATTTCAGATAGGCAAGGATATTACACAAATTATGGTTTATTTTTTTTTTTTACTGGAAAAGACAGTAGCCAGAAAAGAGTGGAACAATAGTTTTTAAAGTTTTTTTTTTTTTAAATCAAAACAATTGGAGTTTCATGTCCAATGAATGGATGCAAAGAGACAAAAGCAGAGGATGAAATAAGAACATTTCTAAATTTGAGAGAATTAGTTACAGAAATGTGTATAAAAGAAGCTAATCTGCAGCTGAAAAGAGTTGATAGATGTAGGAACTTGCATCAGCAAGAAAGCACTAAGCGTGCAGAAATGCTACATGTGTTGGTAAACAGGGAAGTCTATATTTGGTATTTTTATTGGTGTTTTTTACCTATAAATGATCTAACAGTTAAAGTGCTACCTATGGAGTTTATAACACATGCTGCCAATAGCATAATAATTAGAATTGTGCTAAAGATACAATTTTTAAACTTTAAAGGTACTATTTAGTATTTATTTATTTTCTTATTTACTTAGGGATGAAGGTAGTGTCTTGCACATGCTAGGCAAAATAAACGCTTCACCACTGAGCTACATCCTCAACCCATTAAAGCTACTATGTAAAAAATTTTACAGAAGGTATAAAATTAACAAAAGGCAACAGAAGAACTGAAAGAGAGTGTTGTCCTTTCTCCAACACTTATCATCTCTTGTCTTTGTTGGAATAGACATCCTAGCTATTGGGAGGTAATGTCTCCATGCAGTTTTAATTTGCATTCACTTCATGGTTAGTGACCAGGAGCATTTTTGTCATATGGACGTTGACTATTTGTATATCTTCTTTTGAGAATTGTATATTCATAGTGTTCACTCAATTGTAATTAGATTATTGGTTTTCCTCCCGTTGAGTTACACGTGTTCCTCTTATATTTTGGATATTAATTCATTTCCAGATGTATAGTTTGTGTATATGTTTTCACATTTTATATACTGTCTCTTCCCTCTGACTGTTTTCCTAGCTGTGTAGAATATTTTGTTTGTTGCAGCACTCTGTGGTTTTTTGTTTTGTTTTGCTTTACTTTTGTTGCCTCTGCTGTTGGTGTGAAATGTAATAAAATAATTTACCAGAATGATGTTCAGAAGCTTTTCTTTGTTTATTCCTAGTGGTTTCATAGTTTTCATTCTTATAGTTGAGGCTTTAATCACCTGTGAGTTGATTTTTCTATGTGGATGACATAGAGTTTAATTTCACTCTTTGGCTTATATTCCCTTGGTAGGAATTTATGTTAGAAGGCGTTATGGAACCGTCTCAAAAAATTGAAAAAACAGCTACCATATGACCCAGCAACTGCAGTACTGCCTATAAATCTAAAGAATATGAAATCTGTATGTCAAAGTGCTATCTGCATCCACATTCTCATTATGGAATTGTCCACAACAGCCAAGATACAGAGGCAGTGCCTATCAAATAAGCGGGTAAAAATATGAGATTATTGGTATACAGTGGTATATTACTCACCATCAATCATGAGGGAGTTGCTGTAATTTGTATCATGTGAATTAACCTGGAAAACATTACACTAAGTGAAACAAGCCACTTATTGAAAGACAAATTTTGCATAATCTTATATATGTGATCTAACAAAGTCATGATGGAAACAGAAAGTAACATGGTGGTCAATCAGGAGTTATGGCAGTGGTATGGAAGAGGAAATGTGGAGATGAAAGTCAAAAGATACAAAAGGCAAGAGGAGTAAGTTCAGGAAATGTTTTCTATAACGTGTTGAACTGGTGATTCTAGATAGAGTTAACATATTGAAAACTGCTGAGAACAAAGTTTGCATTTCAATATCTTCATCACAAAAATATGTTGAGATAATTATATATTAAATAGCTTGATTTAGCCATTCTAGGATGTAAATGTGTATATCAAAACATGTTTGTACATCATAAATGTATATCATTTGTACTTGTGAAAGGAAGGATGATAAAGAGATTAATAATGAAGTCAGATTCTTCCTATCCCCAAAGAATATATACTGCCTCTGATGCAGCTTACCTATATAAGTTTAAGTAAAATGCTGGGAAAATATGTAATATGAAAACAGTAATTATTACAAAGAGACTGCAAGTATATTAATATCAGTCAAAGTAAACTTCAAGAAAAGGTTATTATCTTAAAGGGAGAAATGTTTCCTAATGTCAATTCACATATCAAATAACTATTGTAATATGGATACGCATGAAAAACCACTCTTAAAATACATGAAGCAAAGTTGCCAGATGAAAAGAATACATAGATATTCAATCATACAAAATATTTTTAACCTTCCCTCTCAACAGCTGATAGAAGCAGTAAATTAACTAAATAAATATGCATACATTTATCTACAGCTTGGAACCACTATCTCTCACATTGATCTAATTTAAATTTGTATACAATAGTCCCAACATCTGCACAAGACAACTTGTTCTTAAGTATATATGGAGCACTCACCAAAGTGACTCAATACTAGTGCAAAAATATTTCAATAAATTTCAAAAGGTACATTTGATGCAGTAGTTTTCTCTGCCAGTAGTATATACAGTACAATGTGAAAAGCATCAGATATTTAGGAATTAAAATCATTTAAAATAGCTTCTGATTCAAAGGAGAAATCCCAAGGGAAATTAGAAAATGATTGAATCTAAACAAAAAAATTAAAACACAGAAATTAAAATTTGCAGGATGCAGCTAGAACAGTAGTGAGGATAAGCAAACATTTTTAATATTTATCATAGAAGAAAGACACACTAAAATAAATGAACTAAGTTTTCAAATTAAGAAGATTGAAAGAGGAGAATAAAACCAAAGTAAGCTGAAAAAGGAAAATAGTAAACACAAGAAATTAAAGAATAAGATAATAGAAAAGATAAAGACTAAAATTTGCAGTTTTTTTGAAGATTAATCAAATTAATACACTCCCCAAATATGATCAAAAAAAAGGAAAAGCATAAATTATCATTATTGAATGAAAGAGAAGATAATAGTATATACTCTAAAGCTATTAAGAGAAATGTAAGGCTGTTTATTGTGAACAATGTAAAACTTTAAAAATTTAGAAGTAAATACTGTAATTTAGATGAAAAATATTTCCTTAAAGTCACAGTTTATCACAAGCCACACAAGAAAACATGAAAGATACGAGTATTACTATCTCTGTTAAAAATTAATTTGTTTCAGAATCTTTCCATAGAGAAATCTCCAAGTCAACATGACTTCACTACTGAGATTGATCAAATATTGACAGAAGAAAAATTCCAATCTGATCCAAACTTTTGTCAAATATAAGAGGTTAGCATTTCAGAAATGATTTTGCAAAAGACATCATAACTCTATAACCAAAGATAATAGAAGAAAGTACATTCAATTATCCCTTATAAGCAGAGAAGAAAAATTCATTAGAAACACTGACAAAGCAATTTCATTATATGTATAGAGGATCATATATTATGAGTATTTGGAGAGTATCCCAGGATTGCAAGCATGGTTTAACATTCTAAACATGATCATGCACTGTGCCACACTAGCAGAAGGAACGTGGGAAGTCTACAGTGAACTCAGTGGATGCAGATTAAGCATTAAAAACTTTATCACTCACTCATGATGATCAGGAGACTAGGAATACAGAATTTATTTAATATCCTAGTGTGCATCTATGAATGATCTACATACAGCAAACATTATTCTAAATGGTGAAATTTCAAATATGTTCCAGCCAGTGTCTTTTTTCCTACTCAACACTGTTCTAGAGGTCCTAATATATTTAAAAAGTTATGAAAATGAAATGAAAAGTATAACAGTTCAAAAGCAGAAGTAAAACTATTAACAGAAGACATATGTATGAAGTAAAACTATAAACAGAAGATATGTGTATAAAAATGTACAATACAAGTACTGGACATATAGAGAGAATTTATATAAACTGGATAAATCTATATGACCGATGTACACCAGCTCTTATTTTCCATAGATGAGTCATATTCCAAATTTCAAGTTTGTGTCATGATATAAATTTGATTTTATAAACATACATTTCCGTGTTCATGTAAAAACAAAATAAATTTTAGATATGTTATTTTAAAAAGCACACCTTATAAACAAAGTGCCAAGGGATATTTTAAAAATATACACAAATTCTTACGGCAAAATTTCCAAAATTTTACTTATAGACAAGCTTAAATCCATGCTCAATCCATGAATTAAATCACTCAATTCTGTTAAAATAATAATTGTTCTAAAATTGACATGTAAATTAAGGTACTCTAAACTGGAATCCTAGCTAAGTTTTTTGAAGGAGAATTAGAAATTGAAGATCTAGTACAAAATTTATTTAAAAGTGTCTATTTGTCTTCAAATAGACAAAACATCTAGAAAAGAACAAAGTTGGGGAATTATATACCCTAGTTTCAAGATATAATGTAATTCTTTTATAATCCAGATACTTGTAGTTGCATAAGAACAAACAAATATGTCAATGGATCAAAATGTTTCTACAAACAGACAACATAGAGTGACTAATTGATTTTTAATATAAAGCACTAATTAAGGAAATTCTTTACAACAAATGTTTCTGGACCAACTGGATAAATCTATGTGACAGTTTCCATAGATGAGTCATAATCCAAATATCAAATGCAAGAATATAGAATATTTAGATTCTTTTTTGGCTTGGTTTGGTTTTGGTCTTGGTTTTATTTCTTTTTGTCTTTTTTGGTTTTGATTTTGTTTTGTTTTGTTTTCAGACAGGGCCTTACTGTGTGGCTCAGACTGTCCTTGAGCTCATTATGCAGGGCAATCTGGCCTCACACTTGCAGAGATCCTACAGCCTCCCTGGTGGGTGCTGGGATTATAGGCGTGAACCACCATCCAGGGCTACGAGCATAAAACTTTAAAACAAAAGAAAACAAAACAGACCATTCTCATAAAAAAGCACAAATCACAAATGAAAAAGTAGGAAGTTGGTTTTAGTAAGACATCAGCTAGATTTCACTCATTGAAAGATGTCATTAAGGATATGCAGTGGCATGCGATGCAGTAAGAAAACAATATTTCTCACAAAGAAGCTCTGCCAAAGTATATTTTATGAAAACTTATATCCAGAATATAATAAAGACTCGTATGATAATATAATAAACATCCAGTTAAAAATAGAGAAAGGGCTTAAATAGCTAGTTCTTCCTTGTAGATGTAACAAAGGAGTGCCAAACACAATCTACATGCTCCAAATATAAGTCATCAGGAAAAAAGCAAATTAAAATCACAATTTCTATTCTATGTGGACAAAACATCTATTAAGAAGACTCTCAGTTACTAGTTGCTAAGAGTGTAGAGCAACTGGCATTCTCATACTTTGCTGACAGGAGTATGAAATGGTAAAGCCACTTTGGATGTTCACAATTAGTGATGTCATCAGAATAATTCTTTTTAAGTGTCCATGTAAATTCTGATCTCACCATTGCTGGTAGAAAAAAAGCCTTCTGTGTGTCCATACAGGGACCTAGGATCTTTTCATCTTGTATATTGATGCTGCTCGGTGTGTGTAGAAGGAGTTTCCCAGGGCAAATGTGGAGTAAGTGTGCATACATCTGTCTCCACTGTATGAGCCAGATCTTAGCCATTTAATTGCACAGAATTCTGGGAAGCCTAATCTAAGTGTGTGTAGGAGCAAAAGGAGAAGGGCTTACTGAGTGTCTGTGCTGTGCCTTATTCAGACAGTTGGTTAGTGATGGATGGATGGGGAGGTAATCCAGGTAATTTATATAATAAGGAGCTTCGGCCAGTTTAACTACTAGTTCTAGTCTACATGAATGTTGCTTTGGACCAGAAGTTAAAATACTGTGTGAGTTAAATGCATGTATTTGGAATCAGAATTACTGAAATCTCAATTTCTTATCCTAAACCTCCCAAGCAACCACTTTGTGCAGTGGATCTTACAAAATCACACATTAATGATGTACTTTCTAGTTCTTAGAGATTGAGTTTTTACTTTTATAAAATAGGAACAATGATACCTTTTCTAATTCATGCTAACTTTATCCTAAATATTATATTAATGTCTGAATTGTCTGAACTATGTTATGATAAATAATTTTCTGTCTCAGCTACAAAACAGTATTGGTCTATGCAATATTTAGATTTTTGAAGACAGATCCTTCAGTATATATCATTGGTGTGTGTGTGTGTGTGTGTGTGTGTGTGTGTGTGTGTGTGTAGCTTGGAAATACCTATGATGCATCAAAAACTTTAGTATTCGTCAGAAACTTTAATGAATACTAAAGAATTGTTCACTTGTTTTCAATGAGAAAATTTCCACTTCAATGAAGTATTCTTAAAAACATTTAGATGAAAATTGAGACTATGCCGAGATTCTCATTGCTTTGTTCTTGTCTCTCATCTTTCTAGCCTAAGATCAAAGTCTCCTGTATCAAAGGAATTTCATATCTCAGGTTAAAAAATTTATTGGTGCATGCCTTCAATAAATGCTATTTTCATTCTCTGGAAAGGAACAGACTAATATCTTAAAATCCTTTATGGAGCAAAGATTCTCTATGATCAGACAGACATCTCTACTTCAGTTCCCTAAATGACATATTAGCAATCTAGTAACTTCAATTTCATCTTTCTTCCATAGATATTTCTAATATAAAAATACATAATTATTGATCTAAAACTAAATTCACAACCCCTCATTGAAATTGATTTCATAATATCTGAATAGAGACTTTTTCTGTAGAATGCTTTAATTTATACATTTTTTCATAACATTATGTTTGCTATTGTTTAAATTGGTTTTTGAGCCAGATGTATATAAGTAGTTCCTCGTTCCCTATGTCAATGGCTTTTTTTTTCCAGGGATGCTATTCCAGTGATGTTTTCTTTATCTACATAAAACCTCACACTCGCCCAGCATGGTGGCAGGCTCCTCTATTGCAACACTCAGGAGGCTGAGGCAGGAGGCTGGCTTCAAGTGTGAGGGCAGCCTGAGCTACATAATGAATTCGAGGCCAGCCTGAACTACATTCCAAGAACCTGTTTCAACAAAACAACAAAAACAAACAAATTAAAAGAAAAAACTCAAAGCCTACACAATCTGTGAAGCCAGGGTGTGGTAGTGGTGATGAAACCTAACTGTAATCCCAGAACTCTGGATGCTGAGGCAGAAAGATCACTAGTGCCTGGTCAATGAGACTGTGTCTCAGAAAAACAAAATTAAGAATTAATTATTTTGGGTTTTGAAAAATATTCTTGAATTCAGGCGTATAAATCACCTCTCAATGTTTGATTGGCTACGGAAGCAATAAGAAGTTTACTGAAGACTGTGGCTTTCAGCTGTCAACATGGGCTGCATTCAAGATTTCCTCTAAAAACTGTCTATTGCCTAGTTTTTCACAAGTTTATGTCAGATTATGTGTGTTTCCAGATTGTATTTTTAATTTGTATAAAGTATTGGTAATCTTGCTCTCCAAGATAGATCCCTTTACCCTAGATACTTTGAGATTTGATGAACAAATCTTTATTAAATCTGTAAATTATACTGTTTTAAGTTATTCATTTTTATGTTCTTCCATTTCTGTCTTAACCATTTTAGGCTGGCTGCACGTAGCAACCCTCATATTTTACTTACTTGACTGTTCTAGGCATTGTTTTCTGAGCCTTCTTACATTTTAAATATTTTTCCTATGATACAATAGTAAACATGTTCTGATATTTTTAAATTAAATCTGTTTTAATGCACAACAGTTGCTAGTCCCCATCAGTTACCCCACCATCGAGAGCCATGTTCCCAAACAATAGACTTAAGATTCTCAGATTCCATCCACCCTGTTCAAATTAATTCAGAGTGCTGAATTCCATAGATTCATCACTTTGTTTTCAATATTACATTATCTTTTAAAATCTCAGTAGCCTAGGCTTCAGTCCACATTCTATACAATGGCAAGAAATCAAAATTTCAAAGAATTTTTGAGCACTTCCAGGAGGTATGAATTCCACAGATGTACGTTGGCTTGCTGTTCCTAACTTTAGTTCAGCCATCGTCCTCACTTACTCTATTTGATAGGATGCTGGTTGCACACATGCTGTCTTAGTTGTCTGCCCTTTACTTTGCTCTAAAATACTTACAGATGCTACTTTAGTTCATAATATACATGAATTCAAGCTTAGACAGTTTTTTTAAGATGTAGAGAAACTAGAATGGAAACTGAAAACTGTGTCAGATGGCACTGCTCCCTGGTCCATTCATAAGACTCATTTGCAGAGAAACCCCACTGGCCTTTGCTGTATGAGCTTCAAAAATAGCATAAAGAGGAGCTATTTGGGCAAGATGCTTAGAATCTTGGTTCAATGAACTCTACTACATTTTCTAAAACTCTCAGCATACTGTTGGAGCATAATGACAATAGATAGAGCTTCTGATGTGGACTGAGCACTGTGCTATGCACCTTGAATTATCTAGCAAACTTTACTGGGACCCTTGACACAGGCCTGTAGAACACAAGGACAACCATCACCTGTATCCAGATATTATTATAGTGTCTATTGCTATGACCAATTTTAATTTTTAAACTTCAGTGATGTCCATAACAAGAAGTTTTTTGCATAACTTTTATTTCTTGGGCCAATTCTTAGAGAAATAGCCAAAAAATGTCTTTGTACATAATCTGTGATCATATTAAATATAATCTGTTCTGTCATTAGATGAAAAATACTACATTACTTATTTATTGAACATTTTAAACATGTAGTGATTATTCTAAGTGCTGAAAATAAAATAGTCTAAAAGCTCAAACTTTTTATAGAATATATAATCCAGTGGGAATAGTGAACTCTTCACTAATGAGTCAAAGAAATATTTGATATGCTATAAAGGAGAAGTACTTGATGACATAGAAGTAAATAATGGTGAGTTAGACCAATTCAGAAAGTTCAGGAAAGGTGTTAATCTGTACAAAGCACTTGTATATGATTAACTCCTCTGGGTCATGGCTGCCTTAATATACTCTGATTATGTCACTGTACACAGCTAGTATATATGTTTACAGGTATTGTGTGTAGTCTTAGAAAAAAAATGATGATACACCTACTCCCTATGATGAGTGTACCATTACATACTGCAAACATGTACTAATGAAAACAAGTACGTACAAATCTAAAAAATAGTCCATCACAGATGCAAATCATTCCTTTTATGTTGGACGCTATTAAAAGTTCAGAAATATTCACTATTGAAGTCCTAAGCAGGGGCATTGGTCAGTAAATAATGTTTTATTTTTCCTCTTGTGTTTTACGTGAGACTGATGGATAGGCATCAAAATCAGGCAAATGGAGTTGTAAGCAGCAACTTGATGATGAAGACCTTGATTTGATGATATGACATACTTAATATCAAGTTAAACTTCCTAATATTTCATCCTGGTAGTAACTTACATACCCAATTTTGGCTGGAAGACGCAGGGTCCATACATGGGGTGGAGCTCACAGTCCTACTAATCAAAAGGATGAACAGGAAAGAATGCAGTCTCTGAGTATCCAAAACGGAAGCCCACGTGTGAGGAGAAGAGAGAAAGCTAGGCATGTACTCTAGTGTAGCCCTATTAAAAATTAGCCTTGAGTATTGAGCCTCTATCCTGTGAGCCATATTACTTTTGCTCTTACAACACATTTGGATTTAACAGTCATCTGTGTGACTCGGGGAAGTAAAATCTATTTTCAATGGAGAGAAGGCTAGTTCATCCCTAGAGAGTTCTACTTTCTATTCATAAAATTAACAATAGCATTTCTCCTTTGTGTACCTGATGGGAAGTTAATATTTATTCTAGAGCTGCACTGTCCAATGAGTAGACATGAGCCATATATGGCTATTGAAATTCTAATGTGTTAAATAAAATTCAGGTTCTTGATCACACAGTGCACCTAAAAGTGCTTGGTAGGATTGGGCAGAGTGGATTGCATTTGCTCTGTCACCAAACCATTTATTCGACTGTACTAATCTTGAAGTTGTTGTAGTATTTTAGGACAGTGTATCACTGAACTTTAAGATCTTGCTGTACCATAAGCCACAATCCACTCACTTTATCTCTCTTCACAAATTGTCCCTGGACACAGAGCCAGTAGGTTTCTCCAGAAATTATACAATTGCAATAGCAAACAAAGATGATCCAAATAATGCAAGTTGGAAAAATTATTTCTAATGCTATAATAAATACCTATAGCAAAAGAGAAATTCTGTCTATGCAGTTAGTGCAAGGAAATAAACTCCTAAATTTCTCTTTTCTTGATTTCTGATTCTTCCCTGTGTTAGCCACAGGGGTCCCTCAGAAGCTTGTGAAACGCAAGGCTCCTTGGTAGATCCACAGGGCTGGCTCTCCCCCGTAATCTAGTATTGACCAAATGCCCTGTGTAGCAATTTTTTCTAAGCTCTGTTTGTACATTTTTGAGACATTCAGCAATGTTCACTTCTTTAGAGCAGTGGAAATATTTTCTCAGACATCACATTTCTCTCAAGGAGAAAATCTGCCTTTGTTCTTTATCTTTCTGCTGTTCTCTCCCTTTGGAGAAAGGCTCAAAAGAGGATTAGACAGCTTTCTCTGTTTCTTCAACTGATTCTTTTTTTCTTTTACCTCATGAAGCACAAGTACTGTTTGCTGCATCTGAGCACCTTCTTTCTTTTTGATTTTAGCCGAGAAAATGGTTTTTCTAACACAAGCTTCTGAATTTTATATAATAAGGGATTTCTGTTTTGAGAGATATAAAATCATTCACTTTTCAATCTACTGAAAGCATCTAATATCGATACGAATTTTACTTATCTTAACCCCGCTGACTTGGAAAATGGTATCTCAGAGGTATTTTGTCTTTACCACAACAACTTACCTAGGTCTTAATAGGTTTTATTTTCTTTGTGCAATTTCTGTTAGTACATCTCTTTATAACTGTCCATTCTTTAGGAGTCATAGCTCTTGAACATGTCTCTTCAGGGTAGACCTGCTGGAAACTGATGGTTTAGAAAGAAAAATGAAACAAAAATCTGTGCTTTGAAGTGTTTATCCTTATTTATTATTGCAGGCTATTTCAGCCTTCTAAGAGGATGTTACTATGTTCAAATTCAGCAACACCCATGTGTCTCATGGGTTAGCTCAGCATCCAAGCTCTGAAGTATTTCAAGGAACTGTAGTACCAGCCACCCCTTCTGTAGTTATGGGGCCACTTTGTAACTGATCCAGCAGCATTCTGAGTTTTTAACACAGATCTTTGTGTCTTTGATTTTCAAACACAATTCCCATTTTTCATCCTTTTCTAGACTAATCTGAAGTTTCAAGGCACACTTTCTTACTGCTCACATTATGGACTCTTCACAAACATATAGCTCAATAGTTTTGTAGATTTATCTTCATGAAGAGAAACTGTCTGGTCTGTTCTTGTTTTTTGGCCCTTTTGACCTTTATATTTTGGGCTTTGGTCATCCTTCTAATATGTGGAACCAATTAAGGACAAGGTGATAATGTGATAGTATTTTTAGATATAATAACTGAATATAATATTAAATCATCAAAGAACCAAACTTTGTTTTTATGATACTGCAGTTTGGAAAGAGACTTCTTGCTAGGCTACTACATTTCCAGCCCTATTTTTTTTTAATTTTTATTTTGAGGTGAGGTCTCTCTAAGTCTCAGCAAGTTGCCCAAATTGGGTTTGAATTTGTGATCTTCTTACACCAGCCTCTTATAATGTTGGGATTATAGGCATAAACTTGGCCAGTAAAGCTATTTCTATGGTCAAAATTTTATAAAATCATTTTATTCCAAAGTTCTAACCTGTGAGTGTAAGGGAGAAATTATGATATTCCCTAGTATCTTTCCTTTTGTTTTTACAAAGGGGCCAAACATATTCTCTGGAAAAAAGCCTCTTTAATAAATGGTGCTGGAAAAACTGGCTTTCCACATGCCAAAGATTAAAAGTAGACCCATGTCTATGATTATACACTAAACTAAAATCAAAATGGGTCAAAAAATCTAAATATTAAAGCAGAAATGCTAAATCTGCTGAAAGAGAAAACAGGAGGAAATCTTGAAGACAGAGGTAAGCTGAGACTTTTTCTTCTTCTTCTTCTTCTTCTTCTTCTTCTTCTTCTTCTTCTTCTTCTTCTTCTCCTTCTCCTTCTCCTTCTCCTCCTCCTCCTCCTCCTCCTCCTCCTCCTCCTCCTCCTCCTCCTCCTCCTCCTCCTCCTTCTTCTTCTTCTTCTTCTTCTTCTTCTTCTTCTTCTTCTTCTTCTTTTTGTTAACATCCTGAGTACCATTGCTCTGTGGTCATTATTATGGGTTTTTTTTCTTTGCCTATTCTTATTCTTTATTATACTAAAAATTATTTATATTTGCTTTAACATTCCTTGAAAGGTGATTTTGCAAGTTATTTGTAGGGAACATTTAGCCCTAGATAATTTTTGATTTGTTAGGCTGCATAGAGAGCTTCCTTGTCTTTGTTACTCTGCCTGACTTTCCCTATTTTGAAAGTCAGATTTTAATAGGTGACAGTTCATGGTTTTTGGTTGGAAGTATTTACCACTTGTGCAAAAATTGCTTGAAGAAGGAAAACTTCAAAGTTGTGTATTATTATCTCGAAACTGATAAAGCTAGTTGAACTTTAAACAAAAACAAATATGCACTTTCCTCTTGCAGTGATATCTTCATTTCCTTTATTACCTGTTTATTGTGTCTCTTTTCAACATGTATTTTTTCCTGGGCTTATGATAAGGAATTTCATACACAGTCACCAGTATTTTTTTAATCTGTTGACTTTTTGGGTTCTATTTTGATTTCTCCACTGTTACCCAAATATTGTTGTCATATGACATTTCTTGTAATATTTCACTCTTTGTTTCCTCACTCTCCTGAGGATAAAATAAACTAACGTCACTGGGATGATTACTACACTTTAACTTTCCCATTGTCAGCTCTTCCACCACTTTCCATGTACTGAGATTAGCAAAATAGAAGAGATGCTCCTTTCTGGGGAAATTTTAACTGCTTTTTTTCTGAAATAAATACCGTTCCCATCTAAAATTCCTAGTGTAAATCATGTCTGTCACTTTATTTTTGGATAATTAAAACCATTGACCCATTTTTTTTTGTCTGAAATGTGATTTGACATTTTTAACTAAGATTCAGCAAAATTACTCATCCATTTTCCCCCAATGGTGTTGAAACAAAATCATCCAGGAGCTTTTGAGCAATGTAGCATTCACATCCAAAATGCTCTGAACAAGAACCTGTACTTCACAAGTAATTATGATATGCAACATATTTTTTTAAAAAAAAACCTAATGTATAAATCTACTTTGCTTTTGAAGCATTACTAGATAAGCATTCTAATTGCCATCTGTATAGAGAAAGGCTTGACAGTGTGAAAAACTTTAAAAAACACATTTATATAACATATCAGTAAACAATGGGCAACAACCTTCAACATCATAAATAAGAGAATTCCAGTGGATGAGAATGATGCAAGCATTGTGAGGATTTTTTTTGGGCTGGTAAATTGCCGGCTGGCACTAAGAACCTGATGGAAGGTATCTCCAGCCTGAAGTTAAATGCAGTCATAAAGCAAGATAAACTCCTTGTAGATACCTACTAAAGGGGAAGAATGGAAGAGGAAAGGTAATCAAATGCCCCACATGTATTTTTTGAGGAGCATTTGTAACTTTTGTTATAAGATTATGGAAAAACACTTCCCAGTTTTTCTTTTCTAATATGATTTTTACTGCAATAATGTTTCTGCTGTTCTCATCCAAATGTTCTTTCCTCCTGGATTCTTGTGTTTATTCTCCCTTAGGTACTTGCTGCAAATAATCATCACACTCTTCTGATGATCCTCTTGTTGTCAGTTATTTCAGGTGCCAGTTTTACCACATTTATTTACCAGTCATTCATTTTGCCTCTGGCATTGGAATAGACAAATATGTTATGGGCCCCACAAGCTTAACTGCAGTAGACTGTGATGGGAGACGTCCAGCTGTCAGGAAAACTTGCTGCACTGCCAAGCACAGAACATGGTTGCCCAGTCTTCCTTTCTCCAAGTGGAGTTGTGGAACACTTCCAGACACTTCTACTGACCCATCGAGTTCTTCTTCTGCTCTTTCCTAGCCTCCCTGCTGCAGTATCCATAAGCAGGGTGCATAAGTCACCGCTCTGTAATGCTGTGTTTTCTCCCTCAAGTCTGGTTTTATGAAGGATTTCATAAAACAGAGCTCCCTCCCTCCCTTCCTGTTCTCATCAACCAAAAATTAGATCCATGACTTAACAATTTTAGGCTTAAGTGGCTGCTATTTCATAGCTGATTACTACAAAACAGTGTCACCATAACTTTTATAAGAATCCAATTTTTTGTTCTAAGTGCATGTAATACTTCCTCGGGTGATTGGTTAGAAGAAAATTATAGATAGAAATGAAATGACATTGATCAGCAGTTTCATTAATTTTACTTTTTCACTTAGCTAATGACTTAAGGAATCTAAATCTTTATTAGAAATCAAATCATCAAAGATTAAGCATCTAAATTATATCTGGAAAGGAACTGAGAGGCTGGACTTGGATTTTATAGGCCATAGCATTAAGTAATATAACCAAGACTGAGAAGCAGTATTCTAAGCTGTGTTCATGTTTCACTGTTTGATTTTGTTTGCTGCTTTAAAAAAAAAAGAAATTAAATGTCTACATTTTGGATTGGATTGCAGATTCCTTTTTAACTGTGTCCTAGTGAAATTGTGTTTCTTAGGAGAGTCAAGAAAGCGACAAGCCCTGTGATCTCAAGCTATAGGAGAAAGTACCTCTGCCTTAGAGATTCCCATACCTGCTTGTCTGCAAAAGCTTACGGGGGCAGGGGCGGGAATTATAGGGTGACACAGAATAAAAGGAACAAGCATGTGAAGGTCTTTTGAGTTGGAAAGCTACAGAGTAATTCCAAGGATTGACAGAAATTATCTAAAAGTGAATCTAAAGAATATTCAGATGGTGGAGATGTATGCAGGGAAAAGAGTATTTCAGAAATGGGATTGATATTCAAGAAGAACTTTTTAACCAACTGTAAGGGAGATTCTGATTTGCTTCCTGAGATAATATCTTACCTAGCCGAATATTGCTGAAGGTGACAACTTGGTCAGTATAGGAGATAAAGGACATTTAAATGCCAGATGAGTGATTAGACCTAATCTCATTTTCCCCCCAGTGATCCTTGCAGTATCTACCTGGCTTGAGATTCTGAGATGTGGGTGGGTTCTCATTTGATTTTATTTAATGGTACATTAATTGATCACATTTTCTTCTGCCTTTATAAATGCATTATTTTCGCTTTAATATATATATTATATAAATGTGAGAATTTCTAAAGTGAAAAATGTTAAAAATTTTCACTGTAGTTTTTCAATCTGTACACTATAGTGTTGCAATCAGGTTTCTTAATTGAAAATGTAGAATATATTTGAACTATTTTAAAGTGAGAAACTTCATCTGAAGACATTCAACAGGGTGGACTTATCCAGTGGACACATGAATCTGATACTAAAGCCCACGGTGCATTTAGGAGCCTATAAAAGTATCTTAATTTCTTCTTAAACTTTAAAGGGAAGATAACTTTAAATTGAAGAATTATGCAATGTAATATAATGTCTTTATATCAATGTGATCATAAACGAGTGTTGTGTGTGTATATGGACACACATCTATGTGTGTGCTCTGCTACTGTGAAAGAAGGAGTTAATAGAGGCAGATGTGTCTAAGATCATATAAAATAAGGAACAGATGTCAGGGTTGGAGGACACCCTCTAGAGAGCACCACCTCCAACCACATAGGTATGAGCAGTGCTCTGGGGAAAGCTCTCTGGCCTGGCACCTCTGACCGCAATACTGACGCTGGGCCCAAGAGTGGAGCCTCTATCACAACTGCCAGTGAGAGCTGGCCAAGGTGTCAGCACTCAGAGCTGACTGCCAGATGGCTTCTGTGAAGCATATGTTTCTGGGCTGAAGCTCTACAGGGTGACATCAGAGGTGACGAGGCCACATGCTTGTACACTAACTGCCTCAAGACTGAGGAATGGCTTTCTGGCATCTCTCCTGGTGATGTATCAACTTGTAAGACGGGGTGGGGGGGGCACTTCCCAGATGAAGAAAGATGTTCCAAAGGCTCTGGCTAACCCGACCACCCACACAGCTATTACCATCACGTGATGTATTGCCAGCTGAACTTCCTGCTATGCATAGGCTTGGTGTTTTGTTTGATAACTGAAATGAAACCTGTAACTGTAATCACCGAATACTCATTATATGAGAGAATGAGAGATAACTCTGAGAGATAACTCAGAAAAACTTGCTGCACTGTCAAGCACAGAACATGGTTGCCCAGTCTTCCTTTCTCCAAGTGGAGTTGTGGAACACTTCCAGACACTTCTACTGACCCATGGAGTTAATGGACTATGTCCATTAACAATGCTTGAATTCTAATTTAATTATTAATTAAAATAGCATTTGGGGATAGACAATATGGTTATTACTTTACTATTTGATAAGTGCGACAATAGGCTTATAATGGCTAAGTAACTTGATCACAGAGATAAAAACATAGGAAGGTGGGATTTTTATTCCATAATATACTACCAAATATTTATAAGTAAAATGCACCACTTCAAAAACTGTGTTTTAGATTTAACATTTTGGCATATGCCTTTTAAATGTGTTTTAAACTTTTGGTGCATATCTTTATAATGATGCCATAACATGCCACCAAGTTAATATAACAGTTTGTAGTTACAGTTTATATTTACTGTTTATATATACTGTTTATATAAAAGGTTATTCCAAGTTTCTATATTATTAAGCATTAAGGTTGCTTCAATTTTTTTCTACTTAGTCATGTTGTAGAAATCCATTGTGTATACTTTATTTTTCTAGTTTGGAGTTCTTCATCTAAATAGAAACATAGAATTAGAATTACTAGGTAGAAGGGTATGGAAACATATTATCTGAAACACCAGTACCATATTTTCATTGATTTTATTGGAAGAAACAAGTGCCTTTATCCATCTATTCCACATTCATCACATTTACTACATTTGTTGCACATGCTGGCTGTGATACCTGTAAGGCCATGATGAGTATTTAACATTCATTTGCTTAACACTATTCTCGTTTGTTGGCTGTTGAAATATGATGTGCCTGAAAAGAGCATCGTCTACTAACTACATATGGTTAGAATGCTTCCTAAATATGCTGGTACAGAGTAAGAATATTTCAGTATTTTCAGAAAACACCCTTGGGGATGCAGGAAGGCAGCATTCAAAGCAAGCTCAAAACAGCAACACATATTCCTTCCATTTTTTAAAATGAAATGTTTTCAATCATTGTTTTAATGATTGTTTCCTTGAGTACTAATGAGGTTGAACATTCTTCCATATGTTCATTAATGAGTCATTTGCTCAATGAGAAGTATTCTTTGACTATTTTTCATTTGATATTTAGTATTTGTGCAAAAATAGACTTTGGTGTATTACATTAGATGCAGGCAGTTTTATATCTACTTTCTATTTGTTAATTTTTAATATAGGTAGTTTATTTCACAGTTAAATCTGTCAGGCATTTTCTTTGTAATTTCTTCTAGTACTCAGTGTCAGAAGCACATAAAAGCTTTCCAAAAATGCCGGTAATCAACCTCATATATCTTTATTTGTATGTTGCAAAATTTTCATTTATTCCCGTAATACATCTAGGATTTATATCTAGATCTCTTGGAATACACTTGACTTGCAAAAGTTAAGTGACAATTCCTTAATGTTTTGTCTATTTGTGACTCTTATTTTATTATACAGTAATTTTAATTCCCCTTTTTATGCACATGTATGTATTCCTATTCCAATTATTTTAATATTTCCTGCAATAAAAGTAACTATTAAATTTTCTCATCAAATTTAATAGAAGGGCACAGAAATTGTGTGTGTCCCTTTAGTGACCAGAACATTGCACAGTGTTTGACTGGCAATGTATTTGTTGAATTAAAACATAAATAACGTGTATGTTTCTGGAATACTTTTATTTTCATAATAACTTGAACATCAATTTCAGAGCCATGTCTGTACTGTTAAATACACCATAATCATATATTTTATCATTACAGCAAAACTTCTCAGTAATATTCATATTTAGAGTTCTCATTATAATCCATAACTTTTTCTGCCAATTCACTTCAAAAATTTTAAAGGGCTCTAAAATTACTCCCACAAGAATTTCTATTTGGATTATGTTAAAAATATAAATTAAAACTTGAAAGAATTGATATTTGTATTGTAAATATTTCCTCACTCACACATATGTAATAGCTGCCTATTTCTCTTTATAGCTTTTTGTAATTTTTACAGGGTTATTCATAAGTATTTTATTGATTTTTGTTGTCTCCACTATAATGATTTAGGATATTATTGTGGCAATTGGGATTGTATCTATTTATTTTGAAAAAAAATTACTGTTTATTGCTCTTAAGTAGAAAAGTTATTGTTGATAATTTACCTTGCATCCTGGGAGTTTGCTGGGATAATTTCATTAATTGTTACAAAACTTTTTATAGTTTTTCAGTTGTACTGAAGTCGGTATTGAGCACAAATCACTATTAGCTAAATTCTGTTTTGCCTTTGTGGTAAGAGATGAAAGATAGGCAAAACAGTAAGTTTTTAAACATTTGCTTTTGGAGAGTGAATTGAATCTTTACAGGTATTTTAGAGATAGTTTTTAAATATAGCTTTCAGTAACTACATGCACATGGTCTGTGAAACAGGGTATTTAGATACTGGCCCTTCTATGGGGCAAAATTTTAGGTTTCTCAGAACCTATCAGGACTGTCAGATAGCACAGTTCCCTGACTTACACAATGTACTGTCTCTGTAATCTCTTTTAAATGCTACACCTGTCGATTGCTGCCTTTTGTGTAATATACCAGATCTCTCACTGAGGAAGTCCTTGTTCCGAGTCGCCCAAGCTGTGTATAGTGAACATAAGACCTTCAAAGCCCAAGGTTTTTTCTGTGAAGCAACATGTAAAAGTGAAATAGTCAACTTTGATGATAGTTACATTCTCATCACGATACATCCGGGTAGGAAGTGAGACTCAATGAGATGAATGTATTGTTTAGGATCACAAAGAGGATGAGAACAGGGACCGAGGAATGTACCAACCTCGATAGCATAAAGTGGGAGCCCAAAGCAGGCAACCTCAGGCTTTATTATGTCACATTCTAACCCTAACCAGTAGTGCTCAGTTTAAAATTATGAAGTTGCCCGAGGCAGAATTTTGTACCCTTTGTTTTTAAAGAAAATTTTATGTCCTAATTTATCCAAATGTACTATCTGATCATTTATTTTGAAAGTAGTGATATATGTGTTAAATGAGGCCTTTTGTTTGCGTTTACTCTGCGGGATATTTATTTAAGATGATTGAACACTTCAGTAGATTTGAGTAAACATCAGTTCTTGCTGAATGATGGAAGCAACAAGTGATGGATAATACCCTAATGAGAACAAAATGAGCCTGAAAGGCTCAGGCTCCTGAGAGACAGTTGAACTTTCAACATCATAAACTTTTTGTTCTTTAGACTTTCACAGTTATCCTGCTTCTTTCAATTTATTTAACCATCACTCTGTAGAGGCTGTACTTCCTTTACATGCTTTACTTGCATTTTAAAAACTATTCAAGGGCTTACTTATCAACTGTGGACCACAGGAGCCTCTGTCTCTGTGCATCTTTGCAGATGTGATGACATCTCAAACTATCAGGATGTGTGATCTGTCCTGGTGATTAAAATGAGCACTTCCATGCTCTGTGTGTACAACAGAACATGATGTTAAACTCTTGTGGATCTGAAAAGGATAACAGATAAATTAGGGTTTTGTTCAAATGCTATATCTCAGACACCTAAGGATCATGTCTAAGTAGACTAAGATGTCTTTTGTAAAGTCTGTCTAAAACTAAAGCTTGAAAAAAGCAAGTCCAGGACTTTTCCTTATAATTATTTTTCTATTTTGTGTTTAGCAATCAACATTTGCTTTGCTTTTTTTTTTTTAGTTTCAACTTAGTGACTAGTTTCATGCTTTTTGTTACTCTGAAACTTTTCAAACTCTTATCTTAAAAGTATATCTGGATCTGTCATACTCCAACAATGACAAATTTTAAGAAAAACTGTAGTAATATTTTCTTTCCCCAAATTAAATTAGACAGTGTGAATTAAAGATTACTCACTATATATATATATATATATATATATATATATATATATATATATATAATTTTTTAACTCACCTTACCCATATTCACATCCGTATACATTTTTGGATTTAGTAAACTCTGGATTGAAAACATAAAAGGATTACTTCCATACTGAATGTGCACTGACCTTTTTTCTTAAGATTATTTTCCGATCAATATAGTATATCATAGTGTATCATTTATAGTATGTAGCATTTACATTGCAGTATTAGGTATTACAAATAGCCTAGAGATGATTTAAGGGTTAGGGACAATGTGGATAGAGCATATGGAAAAACTTCATCACTTTGATAAGGGACTAATGCATCTGAGACTTATGATACTCTCAGGGGAGTTGTGGAACCAATTCCCTTTGGATCCTGTAGGTGGAGAGAGATATATGATCCTGTATATGAATAGTCATGATTACATCTGCATTTTTAACAGGACAAGAGGAAAGGTGTTTTTGAAAAAGGTAGAAGGGATAGACAATAAACTGAATAAGTTACAGGATTGTTTTCACAGATGCAATGGAATATTAGTAACCAAAAATAAGTGTATAATTTGAAAATGATCATTCCTCACAATAAACATAGGAAAAATGAAGGCAGCATTTTAATGCACTTATTAAATAACTTATAATGACAAATACTTTGATAAAAAAAAAAAACACGAATTGTGATAAAATGACCAAACTCTGGGCTTAGTTTGCTTTCACCTTCAAATGCTGACACTTAACCTAGGTTTGGGGTTCCACCTGAGCTCCCTCAGCTTTAAATTCGCTACACAGCATGCATGATAACAGTACCTGCCTCACAGAGCAGTGTCTGACATGAGCCTGAGCCCCAGGCTTCATGATTTGCTACCATAATTTCCTCAGACTCAGAAAAGCTGTGCAGTGCTGACCATGTTTTACTACTGTGAAAGGATACAGGTTAAAATCAGCAAAGTAAAAAGGTTCATGAAACAGACTTTCACACCTCTCCACCCAGTGGAGTCGTATAGGAACTTACTAAGGTTCCCGGGCAAAAAATGTGGTATGTGAAATGTGGTACAAGCTTAGCCAACTTCACGTAAGGTTACTCTCACAGGCGTGTAGCCCTGAGGAACTCACCTCAACTCCACTGACTCCAGTGCCCTTTTCCTTCTAGCAGAAGCAAATATTCACTGTAAGAAACATTGTAGGATAATGTTCTCTGGTCGGAGTGGAACAGCATTGTCCAAGGCTTCATACATAAAAGTAAGTTTTACAAATCTCTTAAGCAGGCTACAAATAGCTCGAAGCTCATTTCCTAAGAAGAATCAAAGACCAGTCTTGGAATGTGCAGGAGTTGGTAAAGCAGCCCTGCTAGTTAATTCTTTCTTGCCCAGTGGTTACGATGAATAAAGTTTAAATTTAAAATATGTTTTGGCATAGTAGCACATGTGAGCAGTAAACAAGGGTAAGGAATAACCCTTATAAAGGAGCTCTATGACCTTCTGAATAAAGTCAGAAATAAGAAAGAAATATATTCTGTAGATCTTGTGGTGATGAAAAGTCTTAAGTTTATAAAGGTCAGCATAAAGGATTTGAGTATCATATCTATGAAAACATTATAAGTTTCCTATGAAACACCAAGTACTAACATTTTGTTCCTTTTTCCTTTGCAGAATCCTGAAACCAGCAAAATAATCATCAAAGAGAAGTGTTGAGGCGTACAACCTAAATAAGGTACAGAAGCCAGTCTCAGTAACTAACATGCAATGCATAGTAAAACTGACAATAGATGCAATCTTGTTTCTCCTGTTACTAGCAAAATATTTTATAATAATACCAGATTGATGTCTTAAAATGTGTTAACATAGGAAACTGTTCATATCCTAAAGAAAAATTGACTTCTATTTGTAATTTAAACCAGTTGTAAGAGCCTCAATTGGGTTAGGCCTAGACAGAAATGTGAAAAAAAAATTAAATTAGTAATACTTACTATTAAATTGTCACATATTCATGAAAGACACATTACATGGGAAACTCACCTATGAAATTATCTTACATAATTGGATAAAGTGGGGATAATCCATCCAACTTGATGGTGCCTACAGTCCAAACAAAGGAAAAACCAAAAAATTATTGTTTGTGTGTCAGCTAATCTGACTCATATTCTCTTACACCAAAAATGTCAACTGTTGGTTTTTAAAACCTCATAATTTACGTTCCTAAAAAAGCCTTAAAGCGATGTAAATGACTGGAGTTAATGCATTCTGTAGTACTTTAAAGAACGATTCCCCATCCTATAAAATGTGGAGATTTTGTACTCGCAGTAGCATCTGAGGACTCAGAGTATTTGAGCTCACTTGTCCTCATTCCACAAGAGACATTTTCAGCATACGTGTTTGTCAGAGAGGGCACTGACATTCTTATAGCTCAGCACCTTTCAGTTAAGTTGGCTATTATTTAAATAGAAGGACAAAGTCATGAAAAATTCTGCAGGATTTCAAAACTTAGAAACAAAGAGTTTTGCTTCGTCCCAAGAAAATAGACAGCTGCCTTTTAATTACTGCTGTGGCCATTTGCTTTCTAGTAGAGATGTGTATCAAGTTTAGAATCTAATTAGAAATCCTAATTGAAAATAGCCTTTAAAAAAAGAAATTGAAAAAGAAGAAGGATCAAAACTGAAACACAGATGGGGGGAAATTAGGAATGGTAATATTGTAGTCAGAGTGAAAGTCGCCTGGTCTCTGGCTAATTTTTTATCTGGCTTCCAATTGAACTTGACAGGTTTGTCTTTCAAGAGAAATTTCTCCAATCAAATGAAGAGTATTTGAAACATATAAATTATAATTTTATCCTCACTGTAAGAACAGTTGTTGCTGTGGTCCTGGGAATTAAACCCATCAAAATAATGTTTTTAAAAGTTTGAGGCCTGGAGTAAATGTTAACACTGTATCTTAACCTTTTTTCATATAATTCATGACAAATTCTGAGCTATTCTTGCCATCAGTTTATTCATCTCTGAAATGGAGTTTTCAATCTCATTTTTCAACATGATATCTGTCTTGTTTCTCTCTTGACTTAGACACTGATTAGTATGTAATAGCATGTGTGTATACACAATATTATGTCCTAGGAAGGAAGGAAAAAGAAGAAAGTAAAGCAAAGGAGGCTAACTTTCTGAATAAACGTTATAATATTTAGCACAGAATATTGCAAATGAAAACATTGAGAAAATGCTTATTGCTTTCATGCTCTGGAAGCAAAATCTCAAATGCATATAACTTAATCCTTTTATTCAAACTATATTTTTCTTGCAGATATTCTAGATTCTGCTTTTCAGATTGTAAACTACTTAGGGCAAATGCAATATATTATTTCTGAATTATGCATAACATTTTGCGTGGTATTATGTGTGATAGTCAACTAATATTTGATTGAGTATGGCTATGAACTAAGAATGCCAGTCCATACATAACCCAAACTGTCATCTCCTTTCCTTTACAACTATCATTATGTAATATCAGAGCAAGAATGAATATGCTTTCCTATGAAAGATTTCATACAATGATAGTGTAATGGTACCTTGGTTCACAAAGTCAATTCTCTGCATGATTCTGATTGCAAACCAAATTGTATGAGAACCCAATCAAATTTCCCCATAAAGTCAACACTGAGCCTAACCTCCTTGGATTTGGTTCTCATCCAACAGTCTGTAGCCAGAATCATGGGAAGAATTAAGTTCATAAATTGAGGTGCCGCTGTGCATTCACCTCTCGATGCCCTCCATTCACTGCTGCCATTGGATTAACCAATGTGGGGCGTGTTCCACATGTACAGTGTTAGCTTTGTGTCTTTGCTTGCATTCTCAATACCATGTATCTCAGTATTGTCTTCCCTACTCCCTTTCCCACTGTGCCTCTCTCTACCCTTCTTTTCCTTTTATCCCTTATCTTTTCCTTCATCTGTCCCCAAACTTTTATATACAAATTTGTTACATTCATATCAAGTACTGTGTCCTGTATGTCAGAAGGATCCTGCCATACAATATTTACAAGGGGGGCTATCTTATTGCCTTTTTGTTTGCTTGTTTTTAGGCTCTGTCTCTTGTTTCCCATTAGTGGAAACTGAATTTGGCAAAGAGATAGTAAAAACCAAGCCACATAATATGTTAATGACACTTCTCTTCCATCCTCTTCTCTGTCCTATTACCCACTGCTACCAAAGCAGAGGGGCCTCCAACAAAGATGGTGATTTTTAGCACATGGGAATCAACTGTTTTAATACCATTTAAAACAATTTACATTTTTGCAAATTTTTCAATAAATATGTGTGTATTATTATCTGTTTATTCTATATATTCTTTTACTGAACTGCTGCTATTTCTCAAGTCAAGTAGTATAATTACTCTACTTTTGTTCTGATTTTTCAAAACTGTTTTGGTTATTCTAGTCCTTCTGCCTTTCCATACAGATTTTAGAATTAGCTCTTTGATATTTAAGATAGTTTTCTGGAAACTGATTATAAATATGTTAATTCTATATATCAGTTTGTAGAAAATTTACATCTTAGCAATAATGCATTTTTAAATCAAGCAATATGGTATAGCTCTCTATTTAAAGAAACTTCATTCAATTTATTCCGTCAATATTTTTCAGTTAAAGCACACACACTCAACTCTTCATGTATTTTCTGTAATTCCTAAAATGTGCTTTTTTTGTGCTAGAGTAGATGGCTCTTTTTTGTGGTTGTTGTGCTTGTTGTTTACTGTGAGACATGCTTTTGCTAAATCACTCAGTTGACCCTGCTAGTTTAGAACTTGCAATCCTCTTGCCTCAGCCTTTTAGGATGCTGGAATTCCACACCTTCACCCCATTGATACTTTTCTGTTGACTCATTTTCTGAAATTTCAGTATGTCATTTTTATTGCTGGATTATACCCAGTTGGTTTTCATGTGTATGTCTTATATTGTATAACTTCAGTAAATTCAATTTTATTTTTAAATGGCTTTATTGAGGTGCAATTTATATGTCTTACATTTCTGTCCTTTCAAGTGTACAATTAAACACCTTTACACTTTTTATTTCAAAATGAAATAAGAGTAAAAATGATGACACAGAATTTCAAAACAAAATGATAGGATTTTAACAGTGGTTAATATATTGTTTCAGTGTATGACTAAGATTGAACTCAGAATCTTGCCATGCTAGACAAGTGTTCTACCACTGAGTAACATCTCAAACATTATTTCTTTCTTTTGGTGGGGACTAGCTGGCCTCAAACTTGTGGCACTCCTGCCTCATCTTCCCAAGCAGCTGGGGTTCCATTCTTGTGCCACCATGATGCAGCAATCAAATTGTGAATACTTAAATTGTCTAAAAAAGTAACCATGCTGCTCCAACCCATCTCCTTTGTTTTCTCCATATTCTCCAGCACTGGTCAATTCTTACACCTACAGCTTTGTGTTCTCCAGATACTATGAGGAAAAGAATAAAATATGTGAGATCTTTTCACTTCGTACAATATTTTTAAGGTCCCCTGGGGTGCAGCATATATCTGTACTTTATTCACCTTTCCAGCTTTATTGATACAAAGACAACAACTTAAAATACATAAGGAATTCATTCACTACTTTAAACTGTTTCTGCAGAAATAGTTGGGAAACCTCTATGTATACCGTCGTATTGTTTGCAAACAAAAAGTTTGTATCTTCTTTTTCAATCAATAGGTCCTTTATTTCTTTTCCTTGCCTTATTCATGAGCATCATATATCCAGTATTTTTTTTACCTCATTGTTATATTTTTACAATACATAATGATATTTGTTTGGGATGTTCATGTGATAATCATATTGATGGTTTTTGATACCTACCTTGACATTCCCTTTCCTTTATTTCCTTTCTCTCCTTCCCCATCCCTGAGAAGTCTATCTCCTATGTCCTACCATCTACCCCCCCCCCTTTTTTTTAACTCTTTATTTATAATTCCCCTGATTTGTCTTGGAGAAAATGAGAATAGGTCTTCTTGCTATACTCCCACTTTAGAGACAAAGACTCAAGGCTCTTATCATTGTGTGTACACATTTTCAGATTAAGGAAGTTCAATTCCTGAATTCCTTAGAGTATTTTTAGGGAATTAGGATTTAAATAATGTGCATGTTTTATTTTTATCAAACGTATTTGTAATATTATTTGAGTAATTACAATATTTTTCTTCTGTAATCTGTTAGAATAGTAAATTATATTGGTTAAGTTTTGAATGGTGATCTGGTTTTATATTCCTGGGATAAGCCTCTCATTAATATACTTCTTTTTTGTACTGCTGAATTAGATTTTCTAGTAGTAAATATTTAATTGCTTATTTTTTCATGTATCTTAGGTTTGGGAAAATGTTGATCTTTATTTATCATTATATTTTCAATTTTCTATCGGGTAATTCTCATTTCATAAGACAAGTTGGAAAATATTCCTTCTCATTCTGTTTCCTGGAGGAGTTTGTACAATGTGCTATTTGTTCTTCAACATTTCTGTACAACTCATTAGGGAAGCATCTAATCTTGGCATTTTCTTTGTAGCTTTCATGTATGAATTCAGTAGCAAGCACAGGATTATTAAGGTTATCCAAAACTTTTTAAAAATGACATTTGCTTGTGTCACTTAAGAAACTGGTAGAATTTGTCCAAATTGATCTGTTCATAAGATTGTCAGATTTCCCTTTTATTATATTAATGTTTATAATTCATGATGATGGATCTTCTTCCATTACTGATATGAAAATCCTCTTGATCAGTCTGGCTAGAGGTTTTTCAACTTCATTGGTTTTCTTTTCAAAGAATTAGTTATCAATTTTAGTGATTTTTCTCTATTGATTTAATTTTAAATTGTATTGATTTTTACTTTGCTTTTTATTACTCTCTGATGTTTGCTTTTAGTTTAATGTACTCTCTAGTTTTCTAAGATAGAATTTTCATTTAGTTGAAACTTATTTCTTAATATAAATACTCTGCATTTTCTGTAAATACCATTTCATTATCGTCCTACATAGCTGATGTAGAAATATGTTGTCTAGGTCTCAGATAAATATATTTTCCTGATATTCTTCTGCTATTTAATTCTAGTTTCCTGTCATTATGATTTGAGAACAAAGTTTATATCATTTTCATTCTTTAATTTTTTTGTGATTTGGTTTTTGGATTATATCAAAAATTCAAAATTTCCTATTTAGACCTGAAATGACTTCCCAAAGTTTATATATTCTTTTTTTTTTTTTTCAAAGTCTTGTATCTTCAAAGGTGGGTGTTTGGAAAGGTGTTGGATCGTGTGAGAACTGTACTCACCAGTGGAATAATCCACTGATGCATTCATGGCTGAATGTGCCTCTGGGTGATGGGACTTGGTGGTAGGTGGGTTAATGTGGATGTGGCCTAGAAGATTGTGTTCTTGTCCTTGACCATTCCCTTCCCTTTCTTCTTCCTGGCTAACATGGGTTATGCATTTTTCCTATATCATGTCCTCCCATCATGCCATTTCTGTCTTGGAATTTGTTGTAGTTACGGTTTGCAAGGAAAACAATTTAATACAGAACAGATAATTTATAGAATTATTTTATAGTAGTCACCTAAAGGTTCAAACACAATTAGTGTCTGGCAATCTGTCCACAAACTAAAAACCCCAAAGAATCCCACTGAGGGCCTCAATTCCATGGCAGTATGCTGCATGAGTGCAGCTAAAGACCTAGAGACCATGACAGTGACCCTCCATGAATCCAGCTGGAGGCCTAGAGCCCACAACAATGTGTCACTCAAGTCTGCTTCACAGATCTGCACTGGGAAGGCCCAAAGGTCAGCAGTGGAAGCAAGAAAGTCCATCCTAGTGGGATGAAGGATCTGTGCCAGCAGACTGAGGGATCTGCACCGAAGGCAAGGAACAATAGTCAAGGTAAGGACCAGAGCTCCCCAGAAATGAACAGCAACCATAGCAACCGTGAGGGCCCAAGCTTCTCCAATGATCAGAACAGCTGAGTCCAAACCAGGAAGCCAGCATTACAAACTTCTCCTGGAGATTCCACAGCACACCATCTACCTGCCTCCCCAGCCAGGAAATGATGCTCAAAGTAAGGACCACAGCTCCCCCAAATTAAGTGGAGCCATTCTCAGGAAGAAGATTCTGAGCTCCTCTGATGATAACAGCTGAATTTATATCAGGAAAGAAGCTTGACAGGCTTCTCCAGGAGATCCAACAATATCAGGAGACCCAACAACACCAGACTCTTCCTCTCTAGTTTTCTTTTTTATGTTGGCAACAATCCTCAGGTGGGCCCTCCACACCCAGCACCTTGCCGATTCAGTTCATCTGGATGTTACAAGTTGCCCGCCAGTTTTCAATTCACCTCAGAGCCTCAGGACCATGGAATGACCCAAATAAACCTTTCCATTAATTTTGGGGTATTGTGTATTTTGTCCCAGCTACAGGAAAGTAACTAATACAGAAGCTTCCTCAAATCAAAACTACAGGAAAAAGACAAAAAAATTCAACCTTACAAGTTTAACTTCTTCAAATTTTAACTCCTCCCAACATCTTTCTTGCTTTTGTGTATTTTGTAAGAATCATTAGACAGCATATATTTTAAATTTAAGCATAGTTAAGTAGAAGATGTACTTGTTCATGTTGTTTAGAGATGGCACGCCTAAAACCTTTGAAAGTCTTAATGCATTTAATTCTCTTCATGATTATTAGTCAAGAATCATTATTTTTCCCATTTATGATAAAGAAAAGTACAGTCAAGTGAATTACCTTGGGCTGCAGAGAATCTTAGCTGCTTGGATCCATACCTGGTATCCTAACCACTTGCTACATGTGTTTTTCTTGATGAGTTACTCTAATGATAAGCACTGTGGCAGAGCAGTTCATACATGCATACTCTATTAACATGGCATCAAACACAGAATAACAACAAGAAAGAGCCAGACAAAGAAAATTCAATTAACTTTGACAAGAGAATAAAAAAAAAAGAATAAAAATGGTGGAAAATTCTCCTAATATCACACTAAGAGGAAAACTTTTCTGAGAGTTTGATAATACAGTGATAGGAGTACAGCTGGTTGCTATGTTGACTATGCCATGTATAACTTTCAAATTAGTTCTCTGAAAGGATGGAACAAGAAAAGAAACTTCTGTGTCCAGCAGTGCCTTCTGCATAGACAGTAGGCACTCAGTAGATGCATATTCTAGAATGCATGGTTATGGTGTTTCCTTTCCTTACTTCTCCTTACCCATTGGGTCAAAACAATCCTAATATTTGGGGCTCCTCCACCCAAGATTGAGAGGACAAAAAAAGGTGTGGGAAAGTTTACATAGTTGTTTTATTCAGTATTGAGGCATGAGTTAATGATACACTTTTATATAAAGCTTGAACTCATAATCCCCTGCTGTCTTCCTGGCAGTCTTTCACCATCTGCTAGTAGAAGATAAACTCATACAGGGATTTTTAAACCCTTCCATGATTTACTGTAGCTCCATGAGATAAGCCAGAGAAGTGCTGGGGTAGATTTGTGGGCAGAACGGTGGCCTGTAACCTCACTGGTTACCCGAGTTCTTTTTGTAGTTATTCTGTCCCTTTTGTGTTCAGCAGTTTAATTTCTTTTCTTAATACTGTGCATTGTGGGTTCTCATTCCCATCACAGTACAGGTATATGAAATAAATATTTAATTTAGAATGCATGGTAGTGTATATATTGGACATTTAAGAACCCTTGTGGTGAAAGCATTTAAGATGCACTATCTTTATGTAGGAGACAGCAGCAGGGATAAGAAAATTTAGTTATGCCATATTATATTCTTTGTAGATAACCTCAGGCAATCCATGAACTTTCCTCTGCAGAGCTAAAATGAAATTATAATAATCATACATATACATTTATTCTTGCCTGTCATAGTAAAAAGCAGAAGATAAAATTTTAATTAAATTCATTATCTGTCATACTTTGAAATTTCAGATTTCAGAAGAAAATGAGTAATTCATCATCAGAAACTGCACATAATTTAGTCAATACTAATTTGAACCTGGAATGTATCATCATAATCAATTCAGTCAGCTCTGTGAATTAGTAACTTCTGATGATGTCTGTATTAGAAAGGTCCTAAGGAGATAATCAAAGCTTCAGTTTTAGTTTTGCCCTAGCATATGCAATTTAACTGGTTTTGGATATATGTATAAGACCATGTTCATTAGGATTTTGTGGCATTGAAACTAGTGAGGCCAGGCTTCTTTTACCCTCATTAGTACTTCTGAAATAAGAATCAACCTTCAGCCAAATTATTATTTTTTCTGTACATCTCTGCTTCTTAATACAGGCTGGCGATGGGCTGCTAGGGCTCTCTTATATGTGAAAATTGCTATTTGTTTGAAGAAATACATCAGAGAAAAAAAAAACCTGTCATTTAAGTGTACAATAAACTCCTGTCCTATACTTAGCTTTTTCAAAGATGATAGAAAGAGGCATTTAAAAATCGTTGAGCATCAAAAATTCATGTTCCAGTAACACACACACACACACACACACACACACACACACACACACACCCTTAAAAAAAATCCTTCTTTGTAATAACAGGAACCAAGAGATTAAGTGAAAGGGGATAGAAAAGAAGGGAAGAAGATGAAAAATAAAAATAAGATGTATTATTTATGTGTACTAACTCCTCATATAATTATTTTGTATTTCCAAAATGTACTAAAAAATTAAAATTGATAAAATGTATATTTGGGGCTTCAGATTTTATGAATCCTGGCAACTTACAAAATTCAGTGAGTTACATGTAGTACATTAAAGAAAAAGTTGCCATGAAGTTTTAGTCTCTTCCTGAAACAATGTCATGAAAATTTTTCTACCTTCTAAATGACATATGTCACGCTAAAAAGAGACTGTTACAAAGCTCACCTCAGAACAGAGACTTACAGTATTGCCCAAACCCAGTGTGGCCACTGGCCAGCTGAGTGTACTTCCGGTCCTTTTCTGGATCTCTGTTTTCATCTCTTATGTGAGAATATTTTCTTTATGTCTTACTATTTTTCCTTTTTTGACCTATTTTATTGTTGTACGTTAAAGATTAGCAATAGATGGACATATAGTCAAGATATTTCAAAAAAAAGACTGAGATTGAATTAAGCCTCCACTCCCATCTTTTCTTTGTCACTCTTTGGTTAGTCTCACTTTTGTAGACTGACACAAAACAAAGTGAAACAGGTCAGCCAGCTGACTTCTGTGCTCCCCTCAAGACACTGATCTCTGTTGGATATGATGCAAATTTTGACACAGATCCATTGCTCTCTGTATTATTGTATTATCTGTATCTTGTATTATCACAGAGATTGATCAAGATTCCTCTTTTACTTTGTGTTAGCAAGCTTTCCATCACTAACACAAAATACCCAGATAATTAACTCATAAAGATTACAGGTTTATTTATTCACCTCATAGTTTTAAAAGTTGCAGTCTATGATTGGGTAAATCCGTTAGTTTGAAGTCTCTTGCAAAACTTTATAGCAATAGTTATCTCATAATCAGTAAGTAAAAGACAGAGAGGGACTGGGATATCATAGTCCTCAGTATCACAAACTCATGACCCAATTCCCTCCCAAAAGACCCACCTATAAGTGAATTAGACTTGGGGGAGGGCCATGTATATATGCATCATAACATTTTGTGCCTGATTACAAAAAAGGCTCATGTGCATCCATTTTTACAAAATGCATTTAGCCCATCTCCAGGAATTTGCAATGTCTGAAAAGTTTTAGTCCAAATTATGAAATGTAAAGGAAATTCTTAGGTGTAAGTCCCTGTAAAAAGGCAAAGGAAGTTAAATGCTTCCAACATACAGAGGCCCAAAGGAAGAAGTGTGGGGACAGAAAGAAATGGGACCAAGGCAAAACCAGAATCCATGAATGCAAACCTTAAATCCAGTCCTCATGGTTCATGTTCGGCATAGGGCAATCTGTGGCAAAGTGTGAACTCTGAAAGGCTTGGGTAGCCCTCAAGTTTTTGAGTGATAGAACATCCTTCTCAAGATAGTATTTAGGTTCTTTTTTGTCTTGAGGAAAAATCTTGTCCAAACGAACACAAAGGGGTGAAAGTTTTACATTTATTAAAGGTAGGGAAAAAAAAAAAAAAAAAAACCAGGCTCTGCAAAGCAATTTTGGGCCAAGTAAGAAAAAACAGTATACTGCATAGTGTGGGAGTAGGCTCCTGTGAAAGGACACAGTTAAGCCGAGCTCATTGTCCACTGTCCTTCTGTACCAACCCTCCTCAAGCTGACATTAGGTCTAGGCCATCCCTTTGAAAACCTGCTTCAGTTCTTGCCAGAAGTTCGCATGTAGAGCTTTGGTCTCTATCCCTCTCAGGTGTCTTGAGCTTTTGTAATTGACAGCAGATCCTGCCTACTTTCTCATCCAGCTTTGCCATGCCCTAGTCTCCTGCCTGATTACTGCACTGCTGGTGGTTGGAGCTCTTGTGGCTGTCTTTTGGGTTGGGTTTTCTGATTCCTTGTGAATTTCCTCAGATAATCCATGTTCCAACATTCTGGGGTCTCCACTGCACTCCAAGCTTCACACTGACAGCTTTAGACACTTCCCTCTCAGGGGTACACTGCCTGGCCTCCTACAACTTCTTCTGAAATCTGAGTGGAAATCTTTCTGACCTCACAGTTCTTGCATTTTGCTTGTGACTCACACCAGCACCATGTGGACTAACCTAAGGTCTGGCCCGTAGCTAGGCTTCTTTTTTTCTTAGTTGTCAGGGGTCATATGCCTGGATTGCTGAGTGCTGTCAGTCTAACCCTGAGCAACAAATTCCCTAGGCTGATACCATTCTGGAACATGTGCCCTGGGGCTCTTTTTTCAAATTGGAGACTTTCACTTTTGTGCATTTGCCACTGCAAAAGGTAAAATCCTGATGCTTCCTGTGAGGCCCTCAGGCTGTCTTTACTACTTGGTTCCAAAGTACTTGCCTTTTTAATGCTAATCTTTTCAGCAATCAAGTTCTCTGCCCCATGTTTGCAGGCCTCAAATTCACCAGTTTCTTTTGTGGCCAAATTCAAAAACTTAAATAATTCTACTGTTTCCTCTGGATTCTCAAGTTAAAGCTTGGTAATCGCTCTTAAGAGAAGTCATCCCACGACCTCAGCATTAGACCAACTTGAAACATCACTGGGCATATTAATTAGTCCACCTCTTTAAATTTCAGTCTCTTGCAATGACTGAGAATGAGCAAAACGCAGACACATTTTCTACCAAAGCATAACACAAAGGCTGAGACTCCAACTGTCCATAGATTCCTTCTTCCCAACTGATACCAACTGGACCTGGTCTTTCACCAGCTGCATTAATGTGAACATTTGCTTTTCTAAGCTCAGACTAGAATCTCCCATCAAACTCTGCTCATAGCATGCTACAGATGATTGCTTCTGCATCTCTAGAGCTTTTCATATTCCTTCCCAAAGCTACTTCCAAATTCTCCTGAACTGGAGAATGGAAAAAACAAACAAACACAGAAGATGAAGAGGAGGAGAAAAAAGTAAGATAGGAGATTCTAAAGGGAAATTAATACTGATATAAAAAGTTCCTGGAAAAATGAACAAGAAAAGGAAAGATAAACAGGAAAAGCAGGAGGCAAACAAATAAGCAAACCAAAAAACAAGGAAAATTTTTTAAAATTTTGAAAAGAAAAAGATAAAAGGAAAAAAGAAATTAAAAGAAAATTTTTAAAAATTGGAAAAAAATTCCCTCACCCTGAAAAAGTCTAATGAAGGAAAGAAAAAAAAAAGATACAAAATAGGAAAATCAAAAACAGTTGAGTCACGGAGAAAAGTCCCTGTGTTGCTGAGTGAGTGGTTTCTTTCCATGATCCTCAATCTTGGCATCCAGCAAGACAGTTTCTGTGCTTAGCTTTAGGGGCTGTGGAGGTGTCCTCCTTGCAGAAGGTCCCCTCTGTTTGTTCTTCCCAGACTGTGGCGGTAACCAGCCACCAGGGTCCTCACTGGGACTGTTATCCAGAGTTCTTAAAGCTTAGTAGTCACACTAGGAAAGGTGGGAGAGATGAGGAATGAGCAAACGGAAAAAAAGCAAAATAGGAAGAGGGGGAGAAAAATAAGGTGGGGATTCTGAAGAGAAATTAATAGTGATATAAAAAGTTCCTGAAAAAACTGAACAGAAGGGCAGTTAGCGCTCTGTTTTCTGCTGAATGTAGGCCACAGGGCAGGAGTTCCAGAGCCGCAGTCAGGGCATCTGGTTGCTGGCTTCTCCCCTCAGGTGTTCTCTTCAAACTGGACCCAGTCAGCTGGTCACTCTCCACCTCAGCTCTCCCACGTGGTGCTCCCCTGGGCTAGGGTGCTGCTTCTCTGTCACAGGCCTCCTCTCTCGTGTGGCAGCAAGAGGCCGAGGCCCCTGTTCCTGGTCTGCTGTCTCACATGGGAGCTGGATGTCACTCTGCGTCTGCTCTCTCCAATAGTGTACTTTTTATTATTATACTTCTACATATTAGTAGAGTATACAATGATCATTCAAAATACATACACAGTCTGTAATGATCAAATATGGCTATGTAATATTTTAATCTCCATGAGCATTGAAAAACTTGTTCTGTTAGCATGTGATAATTCAGTATGTTATTTCAATACATGCATACATATATAATGACCAAATCAGAGTAAAATGTTTTCAACTTCTAAGAATAAGAATAAAATAAAATAAAACATGGTGAACATATGCATCTTCTAGAACCTCCTCCTTTGACTTTACCCCTGTGCCCTAAAATCTTTCTCAAAGGATAATAAAAGTTTGAAAATCTTTGTGTGTTAAAATGAAAAGCGGGTGGTGGGTAGAACAGGGAATGGAATCACAACTCCTGTTCACACCCCAGTCTCTCACTTAGACAGTGGCCCTGAAAGCAATTACTTTTAACTTTCAGTTGTTCACCTGTAAAGTTGCTTTATAAAATCTGTTAGGAAGACTAACTTAATGCCTACAAAGAGATACCACAGAATGACAAAAGCATATCATAAAACTGTGTGCTAGTAGCTGAAATGAATTTCAAAAACAATATAGAGACAAAACTCTGTGATGATCGTGGATGAGTATTCATAGTGCCTCCTTTGTTTTTATTTCTGAGGAAAGAAAAATGTGACTACCTAGTGACATGTATTTTTTGAATTGATTTTCTCTCTTCTTCCTGTTTCCATGAGTCACAGCAGTTTGAACTAACATATAATCTAAAACATTTTAGGTACATGTTTGTATGCTAGATGGTCCTGCTTTGATGACATTAAAACACTAGGTCTTATTAGGAACTGCCATCTAACTGCCATTGACACCTCCAATACCTTCCAAAGTTTGGTGTGCCATGAACTGGCTCTGTTTAGTCCTGGAGGCACCTTGATCTCTCCTTGCCATGGATCAAGTAAAATGTCACAGAGTTGAGCTTGGGGAGAGCAAAGTTTAAAGACAGTAAGACTAGGGACAGAGGTAAGCCTGCACCAGGACTGATCAAAGAGTCTGTATTGAGAAAGCCAGTTTTTTGCAGGATGAAAGGGTAGGTGAGTCCTCAGACAGAAACAGATTTTGAGATCCTGGCCATCCCTGAGGGTAAGACATGAACTATTGGCTAAGGGGACTGAGGCCCAGGCCAGGATCCACCTGTTTCTGGAGTCATTCAGTGGCTTTTATCTGGCAGCACTTCATGTTTACCTCCTTCAGCTTGTTGGCCTGGAATATCTATGATCTTCTATACCTCAGGATGCTCCACAAGACTAAATGTGTTTGGGTATCAAATTTGCTAAAATGCATGATCTAATGTAGTAGAGCTGAATTGGGGCTGAGGTTCTATATTTCTATCAAGCTCATAGGGAGGAGGCAGCTGAGCCAGAAACCAAATTTTGAGCAGCACAACCTTGAAACTTTATTGTCTAGTCTTGCTTGATCTGTGGGTCACCTGTGTGATGTGTTAGTGCTCCTTTCTCATGGTAAAGGCAGGAAAATCATCTTTAACTCATCACAGTGTTAGTTTGTGGTTGTTCTGGTTGCCTTTAAAGGGTCTAATCAAACTAAAAGTTGACTGTCCAATCTTTAATCTTCTTGAAACAAAACAGGTTTTCACTGAATTTAGTATTGGTAGCAAAATCATGTGGATGATCTGTTAACCTTTTGTTATTATGATGAAGTAGCTGATATAATCAACTTATAAAGAAGAAAGGGATCAGAGATTTCATTTCTTGGTTGCTTGGCCCTGTTACTTTTGGTGGTCACACTACAGCGCATTTTAATGGAAAGTATGTGGCTGTGGGAGCTGCTTATCCTGTGGCAGTCAGGATGAAGGCAGAAGGATCATGGTCCCAATGTTCCTGTCAGTGGCTTGGGACCCCCATGACCTAACATCCTCCCCTAGGCCTCAACTTTTAAAGACTCCATCACTTCCCAGTAGCACCTCAGATTTTTCAACACATGGGCATTTGGGGGACACATAACCAAACCACAGCAGATGGCCTACGAAATCAGTTATCTCTTGATGTAGATGATGATTTTGCAGATAAAATATTTCCATGCTACTCATCCACTGGTCTGACTGGATTAGTCTCTGCCCAGTTATGCTCTCCTGAAGAAGCCAGGAGTGATTTTGACTTTTACAGATGTACATTATATTTTTTCAGCTAATATATAGAATTTGACAATTTATATCATTTTTCTCAAAATGATTCATTTTTTTCTGAAACTTCTTCTGTTGTGCTGTGACTTTGAATGATGTCAGGTCAGAAGAAATTTGTTTCTGAGCACATAGGTCTGGTTGCAAAACTGAATCTAGTTGTCCTACATTTGGGTAGACTGTAAAGTAGCCTAATATATTCTGTGAGGGGAAGGGAACCGGGGAGGCAGAGGCAGTAATCCATCTGGGTCACATTTCTGGTGGTTCTGCCTCATTTGGGAACTATTTAGCATTTGGCTGATCCTTAAAATTCCTGCCCATCCACACTGTTTCTAGCAAATTTCATGTGTTTGGAAGGGTTTTAAAATAATTTGGTACTGTAAATATGTTCTATTCTATATTCTAGTCTAGCCTAGCCTAGCCTAGCCTACCCTATCCATTTGCTCATTCATTTATTTACTTATTTTGTAGTTCTGGGAATCAAACCCAAGAACTGGCATTTACCAGGCAAGAGCTCTATCACTGAGCTACATCCCTTTCCCTGACAGTATGACTTATATCTGGTTTACCAAAAGGAAGTCTTGAGGCATTGACTGCTGTGAAGTGAGCAAAGACAGTGTTTTATGTATTTAAAGAGTTCATCATCAGCACAACAAATGGTTGTGCTCTCTTTCTGTCTCTCTGTCTCTCTGTCTCTCTGTCTCTCTCTGTCTCTCTGTCTCTGTCTCTGTCTCTGTCTCTCTCTCTCTCTCTCTGAATATGAAATAACAGTGATTCATCACTTGCTATCAGAGCCTTCTTTAGAAACCTAGAGAACAGACAGAGATATATAGCATCTCAAGCCTTCAGCACTCCCTCCTTAGATGTCAACCTGCACAAACCAGGAATCATCTTTAACCAGAAGTCTGTTTAGATCCCAGGAAAACCCACACCTAGCCCACAAGACCCTTCTGCTATTGATCCTTGCCTGCTGTGCCATCCTCTTGCTGTGGGTTTAGTTGGCCATGACTCAGTCTTACCCTTATTTTCTCACTGTTAGATATTACATAAAGTCTAGGAGATCTTGTGTTTCTATGAAGATAGTCCTTTCCACATTCCACTTCTTTGGAGAAGTTCACTTTTGTGTTTGTCAAATAGAACTGGGTATTTGCGAGGCATTTCTTTCATGTACATAGCACATAGCACAGAGTGGGGAAGCAGGATTATTTTATTTTATTTTTTTCTTAATACCTCAAGAACCCTTTCAGTGTCTATGATCCCATTTAAGATTGCAGATGTCTGGCTGCATTAACACTTTCATTTCCATCTGTCAGACATACTGTCCAAACCCCTGTTCTTTCCAGTTTTCTAAAAGCATATTGTCTTTCCTTGGTCCCTGAGTCCTGGCTGTTTTCTGGATGATTTCAGCTTTTGTGGGAAGTAACTTATCTAACACCCTTGATGCTTAGTCTTCCTGAGTCAAGGGACTCTCAGCCCCATTTCAGCTACCCATTTATTCCATGGCTGTTCCCTGAATTTGTCTTCACTTAGAACTGAATATTTCCTCATGTCTCAATATATTGCACATGTCCCTTTTAATAATTTCACAATCCAGCCTTACACTTTTTGGTATGATTTTCTTGGCATCATTCTTTCCACAGTGCACTGACAGGCAGAATCCTAGCCGTGTTGACTGTGCTGGTTTTATTCTCCAGACTGCCAAGCACTGTGGAGAAATCCTTGTGGGGAATCAGACTGAGACCTCCATAAATCATGGTCTGCAAGCCTGGTTAGATCCTTACAGCTGTCCCCATTGGTTCTTGCCTTGTGCACTTACAGGCCAGCTCAAAATTTCATCTTTCTCCTTAAGTGATTCGTTATTTCCTGTCAACATATAACCTTACCTCTCTCTAGTCAAATTTACCATAAGTATTCAGAATACAAAAAAGGTCTAAAGAAAATCAGAGTAGGCATTTTATTTCTATTACTTAATTTAAGAAATAAAAGTTTCCCAATACAGTGGAAGACCAATGTGTTCTCTTCTGGGATTATATCCCCAAAGCCTCTTCCTCCCAAACTCGACAATTCTGATTTCATGTTTATCCTACATTCCTCTGTACTTGCACCTTGTGCATATATGCATCAAACAATATAGCTCTATAAACTATTGTTTTACATACCTTTCTTTCTCTATAAGTGCTGTCATTCCTTGCTTTGTCTTACTACCTGCTATGTTCTAGATCTAGAATGTAACCCTAAAGTCTCCTGAGTTCAGAGGTGGAGCTTTGGGAAGATGCTTGGATCATGGGGGCACTGTACTCATCAGTGGAGTTCATAGCCAAATGTGACATTAGGAGGTGAGACTTCTTGGAAGAGGTATGTAACTGGAGCAGTACATTTGGACTGTATCTCTCTCCCTGGCTCCTCCCTTCCCTCTCTGCTTTCTAGCAGTTGTGAAGTGAGCAGCTTTTCTCTGTTGTGCTGTTCCACTATAATACTTATGCCTTGTACCAGCTTGCTATGGAGTAGATCTCCTAAAACCCATGATCAAATCAAACTTGTAAATTGCATCAAGTGGTATGTTGCCCCAGTCAAGGGAAAGCTGACTAGTACTGCTACCTCCTCCGTTTTTTCCTCCTTCCTCATTACTTTTACAAGTTTATCTATGTTGCTACATGAAATGGAGATTCATTAGATTTTTCTGCTATATAGAGCAAATAAACCATAATGTCTTCCTTCTTTTGATAAGAATTTAACTTGTTTTCAATACTCTGATAACAGAATTAGATTATTAATAATTTTTTCATGATATACATTGAGAAGAGTTCCTTTAGAATATATGCTTATCTGTAGAATGGCTACTCAATGTTACTAGATATTATCAAAATATTTTCTGCTATAGCTGGTGCTTCATCAGTGTGTAAAAATTTATGATTCCTTAAGTCCTCATCTATATTTGAGGATTTGAGAACTAAAATTTTACTTATTGATGGCTATATGTTACAACTTAATTGATTTCATATCATAGTTCTCTACTTACTACTAAAATTAAAAGTATCAGTATATTTCTTGACAATGTACATTTGATAATTTGGAATAGTTTTATTATTTGGGAGCTGTTCTGATTGTGTTGTTTTGCCTCTTATGATAAAATTTTTAATATATACTGGAAACTAAATCTCATCAGTTACATTAACTACTCATATCTTCCTTATCCCAGATTTTTATGTTTAATTTGCATTTTTGTGGTTGTAACGTATAAGCTTATATTATTGACTTAGGACTTTCTTTTCTTTTTCAAAAATTTTATTTAAGGAGAAAAAGAAAAAAAAAACAGAAAGAGGGTACAAGTTATGCAGAATTTCAGAAAGAATAAACAGTAGGAAGTCACTAGTTAATAGATTACATATTGTTATCTTAGAAATAGTTGTTCAAGTTACAAAATTAAAGCTATAAAGTAGACTTTAAAACAGTGAGACTGCAAAGAGTTTTGTTCAATGATCCAACAAAACTTAATAATATGGTTATCTATCTTATACACTTAAATAAATATGCAGTTATATCATTTAGAGCACTTTCTTTTCCTTTCTTTTGTGCAATGACAATTACACATTTTGGGTTTTATTACTCCCACAGTTCTTATTACTTGTTTTTTAAGAGAGTAAAACCAAATGTGACATAACAGAGCAGAGTCAGTCAGATCAAAAGGATGGACGTAATAGATACTGTAAAAACAAAATACCAGGTGATCAACAATGGTTACCATACTGCCTCTTGCTATCTTAAAAAGAATTGTCTATATCATCAGTTATAATAAAATTGAGCAAAACAGTAAAGAATAAAACCAAAAAATTTGAGACATTACAGGACTTTAAAAGAAGATAATAGTCAACCAGAATGGGCATCATAATGAATCTTACTGTATTCACAGTCGTTGCCTATACTTTTGAACTTGGTACTATCAAGCAAAGCAGAATAGGGGAAAATCACTCAAAACAAGATGGTGAGGGCAATACAGGGTTTCAAATCAAGTTAATAGGAAATCAAAGTGGGTTACTATAATGTATCCTGCTATTTTTTATTTATTTTTCCCTTAATTAAAAAAATTAAAAAGTAAATAATTAAAAAAAGGAGAATGAGATAAAAGAGGGCAAACAACAGAACAGCGCAGGTCAAAGCATAACCATTTAAGCAAAATAGTGTTTCACCACAAGATATCCTGGCATCACAGTAGTTACCATAGTGTCTCTTTCCTTGAAATCTTTGAGTATAACTTCGTATACTGTAGCACCAAACATATCAAGACACTATAAAACCATTCAAGAGAATGACATTATTACAGGGTATTTAGAACCAATTAACAGAAAATGAACAATGGTTTCTGTATAATCTCCTTGTCTATAAAAGTTTTTGCTTATATTATCACATATAATAAAATCCAGTAAGATACAACCTGTTAAGGCCAATGGAGACAGAAGAATAAAAGCTTGATTGGACTTCAAAACAAGATGATACTAAATCAGCACTAGCTATTATAATGTCTTGTTTTCTCCAAAATAGCTGTTCCTACCATCCAATCTTCTCTGCCTCATTTCTGTTGAGATCTTTTTCTGTCATTTGTTGTCAGTTTGTCTTCTTCATTTTGCTTTCTGCTCCATTCATTGTGGCCTCTCTGCCACTGTTTCTGGAACCTTGGTATTTTCCTTTTTTAGAATATCCTGCAGTATTCTCTGTAGAGTTGAATTGGTGGTTGCAAATTCCCCTAGTTCCTCTTTATCCTGGAAGCACCATGTTTTTCCATCAATTTCTAGGGACAATTGTGAAGGATATATCAATCTTGGCTGGAGGTTATTATCTTTCAAAGCTTGAATTATTTCCCCCCACGCTCTTCGTGATTTGATGGTTTGTGCCGAGAAGTCTGCTGTAATTCTGATGGGTGTTCCCTTGTAAGTGATCTGTTTCTTGTCTTTGACAGCTTTTAATACTCTGTTCTTATATTGGATTTCTGGAATTTTGATTATTATAAGCCTGGGTGTAGCTCTGTTTGGGTTGTAGGTGGCTGGGGTCCTGTATGCCTCATACATCTGAGTATCTTTACCTTTTGCTAAATTAGGGAAATTCTCTTGGATTATTTTTGTGAAAAGCTTTTGTAATCCAATTGTTTGTGTCCCTACTTCTTCTTTTATGTTCTTAATTCTTAAGTTATAGATCCTCTTATCATCTTCTAGCCTTTGTATTGTTGCTGTTTGTTTTTTTGTTATTTTTAAGAAATTTTTCATTTCATGCTCCCACATTACAAATCTGCCCTCCAGTCAGATAATCTATCCTTTGTTTCTTTCAAGCTGTTATGCCAGCTTTCAATAGAGTTTTAATTTCCTGGTAATCTTTTTGAACCTGCTTCACGTACTCTATGTTTTCTCTATTTTCTCCATCAAACAATTCTCCCCTTTTTTTCTGTTCTTCCATTCCACCATCTGTTTTTTCTTGGGCGGTGCTTAGCATTTCTCTGACTATTCCATTTATATCTTCTTTAGGTCGTTAAAAACTTCATTTTTGAACTCATCTATGAGGCTCCGGAGATATCGCTTTATGTCTATTGGTGCCGTGTCTGATATTGCATGTTTTGTCCTCCTTTTCATTTACCTTTCCTGGATCAGTGTTCTCAGGATTGGGGACTGAGTACCCTTTCTTGTTGCTTCCTCTTCCCATACTTTTTGTTCCTTCCATACAAGCGAATATAAGAGGCCCAGTTTTTTTCTCTTTGTCTGTTACTGTTTGTTTGAGTTGTGCCGGCTAGGTGTTCTCGCCCACTGCAGCGTACTAGGGAGATACAGACCTGGGCAGCCGCTGCTGGGCCCACCCCTCCGGGTCAACCTACCGAAGGCTTCACCGCTAGGGTGCACCACCAAGTGCTGGGACCTGGTTTGGGCTAGCCTACTGGGTCTTAGGCAGCGGCGTCACGTAGGCCAGGCACTCCCCACCACTCCCGCTTGAGAGTGGAAAATGCGACTAAAGTCACTGCAGTGTCCTGTTCTGGCAAGTTTCCCCGGTCCCAGTGTGGCCTTTGCTGAAGCCTCCTACTCTATGGAAGGGTCCCTGTTCTGCTCACTCACTGCAGGTCGATGCAGGGCTCCCTGCCAGTCCCATTCTCAACTCTGTTCGCTGATTCCTACGCTCAGAGTTTTCACATGCCTCTCTCCCTGCTGTGTCGATTTGGACACAGCATTGGTAGCAGGAAATTCAAATTGCGGCTTCCAATGGCGCGAGATCCAGCTTCCGCACTGAGATTTTATCTGTTCCTGTTATAGCACTGGGACTGCTTTCCAGTTGGTTTCTCTTAGCTTAGTTTGTTCCTGGGTCAGCAGGGTATATCTCCCCTTGCTTAGGACTCCTCACATCGCCCCATTCCTGGATTCTAAGCGGGGTATCTCAGAGAGCCTCTGTAGCTGCTGCTATCTATCTGCCATGTTCTCCTGGAAGTGCCGAGACTTTATTTTCTAATACATGCATTTAATACTAATTTCCACTAAGCATATATTGATATGTAGTATAGTGATTTTATTCTGATTCAAATACTTCTTGTAAAAATTTGAAGGTTTGTTGTATGTCCCAGAATATAATCTGTGTTAGTGATATTATATGTGTGCTTTTGCATTTTGTTATTTGGATAGATTGCTCTATTAATGTCAGTTACATGAATCTGTTTGTCATATTGCTTAAGTTTTCTGTGTTCACTGATTAGCTATTTGTTCTGTCAGTTACTAGAGAGAGAAATGTTATCTCCAGGTATAACAGTATTTACCAATTTTCCTCCCAGTTTTGTCAGTTTTTGTTCATGTAATATGAAGTTCTGTTGTTAGACTCATACACATTTAGTATTAATGTAACTTCTTGGTGAATTAACTATTTTATAGCTAAGAATGTCTCTGCTAATATTCCTTGTTGTGAAATCAATTTTGGATGATACTTGTACAACTGCTGTAATTTTCTTTTAACTAGTATTTCTGTTGTATGTATCTTTCCATATCTGTGTTTCACCTTATTTCATATTTAAGTACAGCTATGAAACATGAACCAAGTTTTGCCTTGTGCCAAAGCTGTAGTCTTTGGTTTTTAATTGGTGTACTTATATATGTACATGTGTTTGTGTGTGTGTGTTTATCTGTTCTGTATAGACCTAACTGTAATGTAATTGTTGGCATATTTGCTAGTTACTCTCTCTATATTCCGTCTATTTTAATGTTCTTTTTTCTTGCTGATAGTTGAATTACATGTTCTTATTCCATTGCATCTCCATTATTAGCTTATTATATTTTTAACAAGGAATTACCACATACTGTAATTAATTATGGCCAATTTTCAAATATGTTAGTGATAAGATTGTAAACTATCCTTTTAATAAAAGAACCATATTATACAGTTTTTATTCTTTCTTCCCTTATTTTTGCTGTCTTTATTATACATTATCCTTTAACATGCTATAAACATACAGTGTATTTCTACTAACTTTACTGGTAAAGATAATGTATGGTCAATACTGGTTTATAGGCCAAATCCAAGATATAGATAGGCTTTATGAATAAAATTTATTATAACATAGCCATGCCTTTGTTTTGCATGATACATGTCTGTTTTCATACTGTTACCCAAGTTGTGACTGTGACAAAGACTGTACATCTCCAAAAGCACAAAATATTTACTGTCATTTCCTTAACAGAAAGTGCTTTCTAACCCCTGTGTCAAAACAAAGAAAAGAAGAAATTAACTTTTTCCTTTCCTTTATGCTATCTAGATAGCTTTTTATTTCTTTTATAGATCCAACTCTCTTCCTATTGTGTCATACTTGAAAAACTCCCTTTAACATTTATTGTAGTGCTGACAGTGAATTTGCCATTCACCTTTATTTCTTATTAAGCTTTACAGATTATGTTTCCATTGTGTATATGTCTAGGTTGATATGTTTCCTTTTTTTTATAGAACTTTAAAGATATCACTATTGTTGTTCTGAATTAACTAGTTTCTAACAAGGAGGCCATTATATCTCTTACCTTATTAGTCTATATATAATTTGCCTTTTTTACCCTCCAGTAACTTTCTCAATTTTCTTCCTATTGTTGATTTTCAGTGCTTTAAAAATTATATATGTGAATTTTTTGTTTGCTTTTCTTCGTAGTTTATTGTACAGATGGAGCAAGAGGCAGAGCGAGAGCAAGAGAGAGACTTTATTCTGGTTGGTGTTTTCTGAGCTTACAATATTGGATCTGTGTTTCAATGTCTTTCAATATTTTTGGAATTTTTTTCAATCATCATCACTCAAATATTTATTCTATGCTACTCTTTCTTCTGAGGTTGAGATATCTCATATATTAGACTTGTTGCCATAGTCTCAGAGCTTTTTATTATTTGTGTTTTGATTTCAGTAAATTCTGTTTGACTGTCTTCAAGTCCCTTTTTCCTTGGTTTTGCAAAATCTACAGATAAGTCTGTCGAAAGTATTTTTATTCTGTTATCATGGTGTATACTTCTAATATTTCCATATTATGAACTTTATAAATTCTCTTTCTGCTAAAATTACCTAGGTGGACATGCAAATTCTACATTTTTTCCCCAGAAGTCTTCATCGCTTTTTAAAAATTTTTTAAATTCTTTTTAAATTTTAATTTTTTTTCTTATAGTTCCATCATTTGGATTATATGTGAATCTGGCTCTCTTTATTTCTGGGTTTTTGCATTTTCTCTTGACAAAGTTTTTGTTGTTCTTCTCCTCCTCTTTCTTTTCCTTGTATGTATATACTATTTATGTTTGCAGAGCCTGAGGTAAACTGTGTTTATGCCAGAAAGTGGCCATTCTCCTTTTTTCTTCCAGGCCTTTGATTTGTATGTTAGGAGTTTGAATCTGTCTAGTAATTTATCTGGGTTTGTTTTGTTTTAATTGCCACGGTTACCTTCCGTACATCATTAGCTTGACATTCTTCTACTGCTCACTGATGCTTAGCGTGGGGCTGGATAGCTGAAGACTTTGCTCTACACTCTCAACTTCAGGATTTTTCTGTAGATTCTGCCTCTTAGAAGTTCACTACCCCTGCTTTTATGCTTTGTCCACCGGTAGGCAGTCTGCTGGCCCTTGTGTTTTTCTTGCTGACCTAGGGACAGGCACAGAGGCACTCTCTGTGGTCCTTTTTCAGACTGGAGTTTAGAAAAGCTGCGTTATCTTTGATGATAGCAACAGAAGATCAGAGTATCTCTAACACTCTGGCACTGGAAAGATTTCCCACTTTTCCCTTGCCTATTCTCTTCCCTTCCCCTAATTGCCAATTTTTAAGTGTGAAGTACCCTATGGCATTGGGACCTGTCACTTTTGTTCTGCAAGCAGGAAGAACAAAGTTGGGATTCATACTTTTCCTAGCATGATTGATTTCCCCTCCACTTTCTCTAGACTCCCATTCTGATCCCCATCTTCGTCATGGGGACCTGGGAGAGATGCATGGAGAACAGGTGTCAGTATATGGAGGGGGCCATTGAATTGTGTCTCAGGTGCTAGTCTATACTCTCATGCTATCCCTGAGCTGACTTTTAGTAATTCATAAGATACTCACTGAACCAGCTTCTTTGAGGCTTGATATCGTATCTTCTCGTTCTGTATTCCATGGAGGCATCTGTTTTAACTTAAACTCAAGCCAGTTAGTTGCCCTGAGACCTCATCTTTCTTCTTAGTTAAGGAAAAGCTATGATTTTATAGATTGTTCAGGTTTTTCATAAGATTAAGATGGAAGTCATACTCTATCTCTTAGTATAATTCTAAATGGAAGCTGGACACTTTGTGTTTACGTTTCCTATCTGTGGTTTGTCTTCTGATTTTGTATAACATCTTTTGCTTTGAGACTTTAAAAATTCAATGTAGTCAGATTTATTAAACTTTCCTTTGTGGTCTGTGCTTTAGAAGTTGAGTTGAGAAATTTTTCCCTATACTTAGTTTCTAAATATGCCCTTTTGTTGGAAGGAAAAATATGAGACAACTGGGAAAAATACCCTCAAGCTTCTATGCTTTACTAATCAGATTATGGTGCATTCTCACGTCCCTTTACCCCTCTCATCACAATGGACCCTTGTCCTTTAGAGCTTTCCTAATGCTGTCCATCATTTTCCTCTCTCCTTAATCTTCAGTCTCTCTCTCTTTTCATGCCTATACGCTTTCAGCCTTTAGGTACACTCATGTTTCCACATCTTTAAAAGATAAAGTCACCTCTTAACCCAGTGGTCTTGTCTACCTGTTAAGCAGTGTGACAACACAAGTCCATCTGCTGCTTCTTATATTCTGTCCACACTTTTTACAAGGAATGCTTCCCTGCCCCTTAACACACTTCTGTCTTACAAGTGATTCCTTAGAGCTCTTGTCTAGTTACATGAATTTTCTTTCATGACTTTATACATTCTTTTGACTTAACTATTTGCTAATGATTCCCAAATACTCTTTTTTTTGCCTTGATGTTACTCATGAGAACCTAGACCCATGTGTGTTTAATTACTAAGTATATTTTCATGCCACAACTGTTTAGTTAAAGCTAAATTCTCATTTTGCACTAAAATTCCTCCTCCTGTATTCTGCAGATAGCTTAAATTGTCTGCAGAATATTGGGTGTCATGAAGTTTTTTGTTTTTCATTATTTTAATCAATATCACCAGTTAATTTTATTTAATAACTTTCTTTGGTTATTATTGGAATCAGAGACCTTTTTCCAGTTCATTTATTTTTATCAATTTAGCCTCTCATTATTATTTTATTACCTTGAAATTTGAAAACAAATCCTTGTCATAATCACCTTCTTCTAGTATTTTCTTTATTTTGACTCCTAGTGAACTTTCTAAAATTCAATATGATTGTGTCACTGTTGCTTAAAGTATATTTACTTGGCTTATTTTTGCTTTAACAAGTAATTCCAGTTTCTCTAGTTTAAACTGCAGGCTCTTCTGCTACCTGACCTTTGCTTATTTCTGTAATCTTATCTCTGTAATCTTTCTGTGGCATCAAAAATCCCCATTTCATAACACACATACACAACACACATACACACACACACACACACACACATCCATCCATATCTATGGAGGGTGCAGAGGAATGCAGTCAGGAGGGTTGTAGGAGGCAACTCAGTAAATCCTCAAATTGAGTTCCAGGAAGGTATTAACCAAATTCCTAAAAGGAAGAAAAAGGCTGATAGGCGAATACAGAGGAGAACTGTATTTACCTGTCTCAATTTAAGCAGAGTAGCTCTGCTGTTATCTCTTTTATGTGTTATCATTTTATTTTGTCTGGAAAAAATGGTGTTGCTAGAAAGAAAAGAAAAACAATATAAAGTGATAAAACCACTATGTTACACTTGGCCCAAATGAACCACTGCAGTTCAGTAACTTGTCTTTGTTTCCCACACCTTTATTTCTCTTGCTTTGCAGTCTAAGAAGGCCAGTACCTCTCCCACCTTGTTGATCTGGCCCCTCTCCAATGAAGCCTTCCTTGCAAGCGTTCCTTTGAACTCTTGCTTTAGAGGTCACCCCTGCTGCTCCACACTTTGGCAACTGATACCAAGTGTTCCCCCTCTCATAGCACTTATATTCCATTTTATTTTTTCACTTTACTTTCTCCTTCTAAGACTGCTTTTTCACAGCAGACTCTAAGTTACTTACTCATTTTTATATATTTGGAAGACTCTTCTGTTTACAGCTGATCTGCTTATTGTAAAGGCAGAGATACATTGGGGTAGTACAATCTATTCTGCATAAACATCATTTTAATTAACTAAAATGTTTCAGTTCGTGGCACCAGTAGAATTTCATTTTCTTTGAAAGGATTTTTGCTTCCTTTTGTGACTTTTTAAGTACCTACTAATTAAGCACAGGAAAGCAAAACAAAAATAAATGTTTTAACTTTCGGGCACTGTTGTTTGAATTCATATTTTATAAAGCCATCAAGCCACATCAGGAGACACTCACTGTGTTTCAGTATCTCTCAGCTGGCCTTCTAGTTCCCCACTTCTCCCTATGTGAGGTGAGTCTCGCATGCCATGTGACAATGGTAAATGAAACTTACAGTCCTCACACTATTACTAGGTGGACATTGTTATTGTCCATGAAGGCATGGCAGTTGCAGCTCCATCACTGGCCCCTGCTTAGCTTAAGTAACCCACAGACTGTCTTATCTTATCCTGTCCTGTACTATCTCACTACCTGGGTCTCACTTTGGCTTGGATGGAAAAGAATCCTCCAGAGTTTAGGCAGATCTTCAGTCTATTTCTTGGCCTGAGATGTCATGATCCCAACTTCTGCTGCAGAGTTGTCAGAAATCCCAAAGCTGACTTGCTAGCTTTCAGCTCTGTTTCCTTTTGATCTCTTGAAAGCCAGGTACTCTCTTTGGCATCATCCATGCAAGGAGAGGCACAGAGGGAATCCTGAGTCTAAAGGGAAGCTCTGGCCCTCAGTCCATTTACACATGGATCCCCTTATTCTTTGGGAGAAAGCTCTGTGTCGGCACAGGGGCATTGTGAAAAGTGGCCCCTTTCAGATTTACACTGGGGGATAAAACATCTACCTGCCATCTACCAAGAGCCTCTGCCACCCTTTTGGGCCATAGAATATGACTGTTACCCTTGGCTGCTTCTCTCTCCTGTGTCAACCTCTGGCTCCAATTTCATGTATATCAGGAGTGTATTCAACTCATCATATAAAAATTCTAGAATTTGACCAACTAAGTGTGTCTCTGTAATACAGAATGAGAGGAAACCAATTCACCATATCCTATTTTCTCAAACCTAAGTTGTTCTATTATGTTTTGTTTTTGTACTGGGAATTGAACTTGGGAACTCACACCTGGCAGGCAGGCGCTGTGCCACTGAGCTATATTCCTGGCCCTTCAACCTATTGTTTAGCCTTTTTTCCCCCTCAGAATGATAACTATTATAGATCTGTAGATGGTTGTAATAAAAAGTTGCCTTGTTTAGTACTTGTAGACTGATTGCCCTTATCACAACTTGTTACATGTAGTCATTAAGAGAGCTGATATTTCTTTTCCCCTGCTTTCATCTTCTGTATTTTATACTATAGTTCCTTGATCTTTATTTGCCTATAAAGTTCTCAGATTTGATAAAAACTGTTATATGATACTGTGATAGAAGTATGATATTTAAAAAAAGCACCATTGCAGCTCAGGAAATCTCCACAGCACTGTCTCCTGTGCTGCGATTCACCTCCAGATCTGTCTTGACATCAAGAAGCTGTGTCTTGCTTGTCACTAAGGAGGGACCAGCATCTTACTGTGGGTTCCATCTTACTGTTGGATGCATCACATTGACCCATTCACCTGTGAAGTCTGTAGTTTTTCCATGTTATTAGTTTTCCTAATTAGCCACAATCTCTGTGCATGGCTTTTTTTTTTATATCACTATCATCACATTTGAGAGTTAAGAGTACAGAATGTTAGGAAAGGCCATTTTGGCAGTAGTCCATGTGATATGTTGTTCAATTTTATGTAGTTGAACTATAGCTGCTACTAGTGTGTCTCCTCTAAGGGAGCAGAACAGAACTAAAAATATTTTCTGACTTGTGATTCTTCCGAGCAAGGCAAGAGATGTGAGAGCTGGCAGAGTAGACAAGATGCTTAAAAGTTGTCCCTTTTAAATATATGTGTGGTGTGCAAAACCACAGTCTATTCTGGTGCAGGATCATAAAACCAGAAAATTTCCAAATTGACACAGAAAAAGAACTGTTGCACCTCACCAAAACCAGAGTCAAATACCATATTTACCAGTTTGAAATGCAGTTGTTTTCTGGGAGCTTTGTCACCAATTCCTTTTAAAGCGTGTATTCTTGTAATGAGTATATCAAACCTTAAATTAGTCCCCAGTGCAACAAAGGAGCAATGAAAATGTAATCTCAAAGGTTATTACATGAAGCTTGTTTTGTATAGTTGGCTCATTCTCTCTAAAATTGAAGTTATTTTCCCTCACTGAACTAGTTTGGGCTGGGGGAATATGCTTCAATTCTCCCTTCTCATCCACAAATTACACAAGTGCAAGTACAGAGTTAACATTTATTTCATAAATTGTTCACCATTTTTATATTTAATTTCTACTTTTCAAGAATACATTCATGCTGTCTCTTGTAGGTCTCCTTTCAAACTTTGAAGATAACTCTTAAAGGCAAAAAAGTTGAATTTGTGGTCAAGAAGTACAGTGAATTTCGCAAAGTTCTTATGTCAAAGTGACACACATTGCAATGTGGTATAGGTATCTTTCTACCGTTGGCACTTGTCCTTCAGAAAGCATGAAGCAATGAGCATGTCCATTTGTTACAGGAAATACTTTTAAGTGTAATACCCAAAAAAAGAAATTAGTGGGCATTATCACTCAAAACATATAGTTGGATTTGTTGTACTGGTGGTACAATAGCTGTTTATGCCAGAAAGTATTTCTCACTTTATCATTAGAAACCAATATGCATTTATCTGTAACTATATTGTAATGTTTTCTAAAGATTTGGGACATATTCTAGATTTAATTTTTGCAAGATGATTCTTAAGTCTTGAGCTGAATGACAAATGAAGCTGCTTTGTGATAAGCAACAACAGAAAGCGAAGCTGTTGATTTGTGAAGTTTGAGACCACATCAGTATTCCAAGCCAAACAAAATCACTGCTATCTCATTAAATAGCACTGTGTAGAAACTTAAAGATTTTTGCACATTTTAATTCAGCTGGTAGCTTGATTTAAAACAACATTGATTTTTTTCAATTTATTCTTGGTCATGTATATCATGCTAAGTATCAAAATGAATCTGTAACTATTTGAGGCTGTCTGCATAAATTTTTGGAGAGGCTTTCTTTCCCAATGCTAATTTTCATCAATTTGCTATTACTTTCATTTCCCCTTGAGCTTTACCTTTTTAGAGTTATTATTCATTCTTTTCACCGTATACTAGAATCATTAAACAATTAAGCCTTTATCAGGTAGAATAGCAAAAGACTGTATGGGTAATAATGAGGCTAGATGTTCTTCTCTTCAACCTGTTGGCCCATTTTAGCAGAAGAGTGTCTTGCCAAATTATCTTTATGTGGTCATGAATAATGTTAACAAGGGTGGATGTAGAAGCAAGGATAGAGGGTAATTCTAATGGCAGGAATGACAGTAATATTCACCTTGCACAACACACTAATTCCTTGACAAGATGCTGTCTCCTCTTGCTGCTAAATTAGGTACATATTAAGTAACTAGTCCCAATACCTACTGCTTTCTAACAGAATTAACTCAGAGAGAATGAATATACCTTTCAGGATTTAGAAGTCTCTCATGAGGCCATGTAACAATTACCTGGAACACACATTTAATCTAGAATGTCTGGTACATTAATTGTACGAGTTGTCCTTCAAAATATGTATGGGATAGGCAGAAAAGACACTTACTTGAAGCAGCTGTAGTTTCTGTCTACTTTTAATTGTTGGCTTCATATTGAATACCAAAGTAATCGAGGTCTTCAATTGTGATGTTTCTTTGCACAGGATTTCAAAGTGAGAAATCAGATCTTTAGTGAGAAGATACACCTATATTAAACCAGAAATCAGTGGCCGGTGATACTGATAAGAGTAATTATAAAATTAAACACCTGTGAAGATTACAATGGAAATCAAAGAGGAAGGAACATCAGAAGAAGGCCAGCACTTTCTTTCCACAGCCCAGGCCAACGATAGTGATGGCACTCAGTTCACAAGTAAGTATGTATGTGCCTCTTCCTGTAACTCCGTAAAGATGCAAGTGACATTGACTGAAAACCACTGCCATGCATTCAGGATCATGGCATAAGAGCATCTGGTCATGTTTCCTGTGCAATATTTACTTTGGTGTTGTAAATGTATGATGTGCCGCTTATCTTTCACCTTGAGTAAGACAGATGATATGCATGATGTAATTAATTATCAAATAGTAAATCACAGTTTTGGAGGTATATTAACACACTAATGGAGACATGTTCCATACTAAACAATAAAACTTAAATCCTAAGTATAACACACCTTCCTGGACAGCTTTTAGATACTATTGCTATTTAAGGGTACCTTCACTTTAGTATTTATATATTCTTTGTGGAATTGCTTTTTAGAACACAGAAATTTCCTTTAAAATCAAAAGATATTTAAGTTGAAAGCATCAGTGAAAAATTGTTACATTAGACCCTTGAACTGTTTGTGCTATACTTCAGAGCACAGGTTAGCATAAATAGAGCAAGCTTGGAGATTTGGCCAAGTTTGCAATTGATCATTAGAATCAGTTTTTGTGATACTCAAAGTCATTGGAAAAACTGTACGTTTTCTCTCATGCTTAAAATTCTAGAGCTCAGTTTTACTGTTTAGTATGGAATATGTCTTCTTTCAGAAGACTTCTGTTGCCCAGTTACTTAACATTGACAAATATAAGCCAACCTCATGTAATTTACATTATAAAAATGATCTTTAGAAAGTTGTATCAGTTGGATAGATTTTCAAGAAATTTGCTTGTCAGAGTTAACAATAGAGTTAATTATTAATAAGCTTTAAAAAATCCAGACGATTTGAATTTTACGAAGACCTGCCTATCATTGTCCCACTAACCTCTCAAGTGGTCTATACTTGTTAACCATAGCATTCTTAAATGTCAGTAGGAGAAAACAAAATAAATGGTTATTGTGCCAAAACAATTAACACTGCAAATAAAAACATTATTTTTATGCAGAGAGGTTTTTAAAAATGTAGTAGTGACTAAATACCTGTAAATTTAAATAGTATCTAATGAATGTAACAACAAAAATAAATAAGAAAAAAATGTAATAATACTACATTTATTGCTAAATGGTTTACTTTTCCACACATTTTATTTTTGCTTCTTTGGCCACTTATGAGTTGTAATAAATGACATCCCATTTGGACACCCACTATTCATTCGCTGAGGTCCAGGAAGACCCTGCTCACTGTGAGGTCACAGGCACCGTCTGTCCAGTTTATCACCTGCTGCAGCCTGATCATTCGTGTTTGACATAAACTGTCTACATTGTCGTGCCTTTATTCCCAGACTCACTTTCCTCTCACTTGATTTTAAATCACTTTAAAAGCCATATTGTTATATTTTTTACCTATTGCTAACAAAAGAAGTAGAAACAATTAACAGAATGTTGATTTAACCTGTCAAAAAATAGCACAGTAACCGGCACCATGTCAAAGCCCACCAGAATCTTATTGGAGAAGTTTAATGATTTTCTATGTACAGTAAGTCAGAGTGGCTTAAAAGAAAATCCATGTAAGAGAATATTGGAAGAGGTGGTTCTTTTTAAAGGCTCTACTTCTGTCTGCCTGTTTCCAAAAGAAACAGACACAGTTGAAAAATATGTTTCTTATTTGTCATGGTTACAAAACGGTATTTTTCAGTGTCTTTATGCTTGCGGAGCTAAATGGTTCAGTTAAATCTTTAGTCACAAGTTCTGCTGCGGCATCTTGCTACCTTTTGACAGCACTCCACTGTTAAGCCTGATTGCCCAAGTTCATTCAGTCTAGTAATTCTGTGTTTATAAACAGAAGTCAAAGTGAAGTCAGTAATGCATATTCTTATTAATAATGAATTAAAATATTTAGACCTGAATTTACATTGTTATTTATAGGTATTCAGAAGAGTGCAAATGAACCACAACTGGAATTCATTCTTGGTAAGGAGCTACATCTCATTTGTATTAATAAATATAATAAGAGTTTGTATAAATAGTTCGTGGATTATAGTTATACTAGTTAAATCATTACATATTTTACAAACTTTTATAAACATGGTACTACTTAAAATTTTTTTCCTTAAGGTAGTTGTTATTTTTCTCAATTTATTAATAAAGAATCTGGGCTGCTATATAAGTTAGTTTCCTGCCCAAATAGTTAAGATTCCTTGGTGAGAGCGCTTTATGTTTTAACCGGGTATTTACAAGTATGTTGCATCCACCACTCATTCTGATTCCACAATTGATTCAGTGTTGCTGCAAATCTGTTTACTTTTCTACTCTTTGGACTGGAAACTGGCTACGTGTACAGCTGCACTGCATGCTTCTTTTGATGTTTGTAAGATTCTTCTTCACTTTCTGCCTTACTCAGAAATATTATTCCTTTACTCTTCCGTATTGATTCTGTAGACAAATCCTTGGCACTTAGAATTTAACTTTAAATTCAAGCTTTGACTTACTTAAGCAACTATAAAGATCTGTCACATGTAAAAATGTGTAACTTTGTCCAGGGATAAATTCAAAGTGTTTACTCAGACTGGCCCAGTATTTTGCTAAGGAGTAAGAAGTGTTCTGTGCTTGAATCAAGTGGAAGTGTAAAAATACCATTAGGGAACTACTTGCAAAAAACTACTTAAAAAGGTAAAATTAGGGTTCATATGAAGTATTTAGACCATTATACCTTCTTTTTATGGTTCTGAAATGCACTGAAATGGCAACAGTGTCTTTCCATTTTATTTTAGGTAAACTTTATAATTTGTAAAAACATATATTCAATGCATAGAAACCAGGTACATTTTAGTATAGAAATCTTTGCATGTAAATAGAAATGTGTTCTAAAGATTGGGAGAAGATTCAAGTGTGAATACAGTTTACTTGTTTTTAGTGGGTTGACGTTCCAATTATTTTAGGATTATACATTTTCATGAGCATGTTGCAAATTTATTTTGTTTGTTCAATATCCAATTGTAAGGTATAACTTACTGCGATAGTAATTATGTATAATGTGTATTTTCAACATTTTTAAAGTCACAAATATAGCTAATTGGTGCTTTAAAGGAAAGAATCTAGGTATTTTCCCCTTAGCTATTGAGAAATAGGCAGAAATATAAAACTCAAACTTTCATGGAGATATCAATAACACTATACTTTACCTTTAAGAATTTTCAGATGGTTTCAGATTCAAAATGAACTTGTCAGATTCAAAATGAAAGAGAGCTGAGAGATCAAAGAAACTTATGTACCCCTGACTCACCGAGCAGAACTCTCACTACTAAAGCTTCTGTCCATCTTACATATTAAAAACAAGATGCTTATAATCCCTGTTGATCATTTTCACAGGCCTTCTGCAGTGTGAGGATGTGTTAGAACAAAGTGTTGTATTTCTGATCACAAACAAAGCCTTCCTCTTGGATTGCTAGGAAGGACGAATCTGGGGGTAGCATAGCAGTTGGATTTGAGGCCTTCTATTTCAAACAAAATAAAGATCTTGTTCAAAAGCCTGTCTTATTTGTTATGATAGAGTAGTCAGGTTCAGTAGCAAAGCTGCCATCACTTATTGTGCTTAAATTATAGAAATAAAAGATTTGAGATTGCAAGGATTAATTCATGGTAATATTCTTCCATTAAAAAACATCAGATCTTTGTCTTTCTAAATTATTTTAAAAATACACTAAAGTCCTTGAAAATAATTTTATTTTATCAAATAGTGAGAAATACCCAAGTGAACACCAGTTTACTAAAGAAAATTGTTCAGGCTCTTCAAAGGATTGTACTATTGATTTTAGAAGATGTACTCTCTAAACTGTTAGGCTTCTTAGAATTTTAAGGTCCCCAACCATACTGTTTATTGAAGAATTTATAAAAATAGTTTTTTAATACTCATAAGTTTTACTGTGTATTTCTGTCCCTTTTTAAAAGTTTATTCTTAACCCCAGAAATTCTTCAGCTGTATTTTTCGCATGGTTAACTTTCATGCCCGTAGTAATGAATAATGAGAGAACAGTTGTTTCCTAAAATAGTTGCATCATTTAAGGATGTGCATATTTATTTAATCAGATGTGAAAGCAATAAATTCTAAGGACAAAACAATACAGAGGTTTTATTTTCCACCCAAAGTTTAAATATTATATTCTATGTGCTCTATCAGAATATTCAAATAAGTTGAGAATTTGAGTGGTCCTGCACTTTAAATTAGAGAAATAATCGCACTAGTCATTTTTCTTGGTGTTACATTGCTTTGCATGAGCTATTTTCCAAGAAGATTTGTTTCCCCCATGTCTGTGTGCTGCTATAAAATCATTATATCTTCCTGAAGTTCCTTGGCTCCAACTTTATTCAAGTAAATGAGGTAGGAGATGCTTAGTCAATTGAGCAAGCTAATTGGCTACAGATGTCTTAATAGCACTAGACAAGCATTACTGAAAAAGTGAATACCTTATGTCCACTGTTAAGTATATTTTGAATGGTCGGCTGCATTTAAATTAAATAATTTATTACAACTGCAATTCTGCATCCATATTTGTTTTCTTATTTCTTTAAATTAAGTATAAGCTTTAAGTTTTCACAAAGAAACCAAAGAATAAGTAATATCTAAGAGAATAGCGACTTTGCTTATGGTTTAATAAAATTGCTTGCAATGAAGCTGGTGTTTTAAAGCAGAGATCATTTCTTTAAATCCATATACATTTCCTTCTTCAAGCCATTGTCAAAAATGTATAGAGACTAATCTTGAATTGATATAAAAATTCTATGAAGTATTTTTAGTTTGTTCCCTTTGATTACGCTTTTAACATTGTCTTGTGCCACCATTTGTTATCTTCAGAGTTAATAAAATATGATTTCAAAATTTTTATGTATTTCACATATATTATTAATCCAAATCAGTAGCTCACAATCCTTCTCAAACACATGGGATATATATATATATATATATATATATAGATAGATAGATAGATATAGATATAGATATGGATATAGATATATTGATGGTGATCACTAAATTCTTTATTTGACACTGTGAAGTCTTGTTCTTCAGTTTGTATCTCGATGGTGGGTGGTAAGTGGAAACAAACTAATGAAATATGCATTTTACATGTGTTGGTAAGCTTTGCAATTCATTATGCTAGGAATGGGAGCATGGGAGCACTAGTGAAATCCTTAACAAGTTCAAGTAATTTATTTATTAAAGTTGTACTACGAGAGGCCCAGAATTCTTATAAAAAAATAATTCCAGGTGATGTTAGATTCCCTGTACAGAAAAACAAGGCACTGTCTAAAATATGCTTGGAAGAGAAGCACCAATTTAGGAGACAAGACATTATTTAGATACAGATTTCAAAGCAGTCACTAACTGTCCAAAGATCCTTACATAGAATGTGGATGCTGACTTGCAAATTGTCTTCTCCTAACCTGAAACCCAGGTAATTTTATAAAGATCAAGGAACAGGCTGGTATTTAAATAGCTGGTAATAAGGTCCTTATAAGAAAAGTGGAGTTCAAGGTTAATAATTAGGTTACTGGCTTAACCAGACTTCAAACCAAGTCACAAATTTATATGATATTAAGGTAAAAATAGCTATTAGGATAAACAGCAGGATGGTGAGGCTCCATTCGTTATGATGCTGGAAGGCCAAGCACACAGACGGCTACAGGAAAGAATAAATGCAGAGCCAGAGAGCTCTTCCTCCCATGCCTCTTCCAATTCCTTCTCACCTTCACCTGTACCTAATGCCCTGGACATCTGTGGAGAGGGAGGGAGTTGCAGACTGGAGGCCAGAAGCCTCTAGTGACTAAGAGGTAGAGTCGTGGGATTTGAATGTAACTCTCAGGTCTATTGCCTTCTGTGAAGTTGCTTTATCTTTAAGACTCAATGTCTTATGGAATAATTTTTCCCAGAGACAATTTTTCTTCTTACATCCACCCCACCATCGCTGCTTTAATAGATTTTCTTTTTTAAAGAGTAGGAACACTTACTGGAGGGAAGGAGTGGGGGCTAGAAAAAGCTTCTGAGAGAGAGTAGGGTTCCTGAGCACTTTGCCCTCTTCTGTAGGTTTTATTGATGAATAAAATAAGAATAACAGAGCTTTCAGTCTTTATCTTTATCTAACATTGGTAAATCCACATTCACTGCTATAGTGATCCTAGATAAAAATCAGTAACAGGCCATGTAGAACTGCACCACAGTTAACTACATAATGTGATCATGCATCATCTTACATTTATAGGCAGAGTTAAACTTTTTCTTTCTGTTTCATCATCTCTTTTCTTGGATTTTCTCCTAATATATCAGACTCAGGGAGGATGATAGAAAATACGGACTGACAGTACTTCATCATTTTCTTTAGTTGATCAGTCTATGCTGTTGTTTAATTTCTACAGCAAAACATGCATGTGGAATACTAGACTGTCATTAAAACTCATCTGTCAAAGGGTTATCTAGTCACACAAGAGAATACAGGTTTTAAAAGCAGATAACAATAGTATTTACAACATATCCCTCAAGTAACACTGTCAGCCTGCATGTACAAAAGAACAGCATTAAAATAATAAGCATGAAATTCTCTAATCATGATTCTCACCAATGAGTAGAATTTTATTTCCCTTATGATGCATTTTGCTATTTTAGAAAGTCTTTGCCTTATACTTATATAAAGTTCACAACTGAATATTTTTTCTTTTAAATAAACTGAGTGTGCTGAACAACAGAAGAGGCATATCTGAAGAGGTAAAAATCATTATCTACCTTCAGTTAGCTAATAATATAATTTGAAAGCTCAAACCAGTGAGCCTAAAATCATTAGAAGACCCTTGGACTAAAGTATTATTTATGGTCTCTGAGACTGTTAAAGATTAAGTAAGAAAGAAAGCAAATGCGAGAAACAGTGAATGAGATTACCAAGCAGAACTGACTAGAGACAGGGTCTAAGTGAAGGAAATAGTATTAGAACAGAAAGAAAGAGGAGTCCTTTCTATATATGGAGAGCAACTGAAGTAGGTGTTTTATTGAAGATGAAGATTTCAAATTCAGAACTCACACAAAAGACAAGTAATAGGCTCTACATGTATGTATGTTAGTCAGCTCTTTGTGGCGGTAACAAAATACCTGCCATAAGCAAGCTTAAATTAAGACAGTGTTTTTGGCTTATGGTTTCAGAGGTTTTAGTCCATGGTTGTTTGGCCCGTTGGCTTAGGCCTGTGATGACACAGAAAGTCATGATGGGGAGCACATGGTGGAGCAAGGTGCTTAGCTCATTGTAGAAAGGAAACAGAGAGAAAGACATGGAGAGACCCGGCTTTCAACATCCCATTCAGGGGTTTTCCCCCACTGGATTCACTTCTTTCCACTAGGCCTCATGTCTTAAGGATTTCACTGCCTCCTAACAGTGTCACAAGCTGGGGAGCAAGGTTTTTACTACCTGGACCTCTGGGAACATTCAATATCCATACTATAGCAATAGGGCTGCCATCTTGTCTTCCTAGAAGAGAATGTGAAAATAATGTTTGACTTGAATAGGATTCTTGATTTTTCTACTTCCTGGTCCTTTAAAGGTAGTTTTACAAACTTAAAAAAATCATTAAATTAACATCACTTTCACCCTGTGCTGTATAGAGAATTAACTTCACTTTCACCCTGCAAGTCATGTTGATTCTGCCCTATACAGTGTGATTAAATAGATGTGGTGAAGTACTTAGCTTGTAGAAGCTCTACTTTCTCAGTGGAAACAGAATTTAAAGAAAAAGTCCTGTGGATATATAATCCATTCTACATCTGTGTCAGAAAAATGATCAGTACAATGGTAGAGTATTTTATTTTATTTTATTTTATTTAGAGTACAATGTTTAAAATGTAGTTTATCACAAAACTGTGTCTTTGTGCAATGATAAGCTTTTCTCAGATAGGTTACTTCAAACATCACAGAAACTATAAATGTGTGTCCTTTGGTGTTAAACCCAGGAAAGGACTGATTTCAAATACTTAGTTTTTATATGTTGGATTGTGTGTTACTCTATGTGAGCTGACTTTGGATTTCATATAGAAAGCTACTATTGGGGCTGGGGATTTAGCTCAGCGGCCTAAGCCCCTGCCTTGCAAGCAGGCAGTCGTGAGTTCGATCCCTGGTACCGATAAAAACGAAAAAGACAAAAAAAAAAAAAAAAAAAAAAAAAGAAAGCTACTATATCCCACCAGTCTATTCAGGTAACAAGTCAGTCTTCAGCGCTTGGTAGGTGAAAATAGATAGAACTGTGTCCCATATGACAAGCCCTACAAGGTAAGCAATCTCCTCTCTTAGAAGACACAGTTTTGTAGCATATGCAGGGTCTTCATTTATGTGCATGTAAGTTTCATTCATACTTTATTTGTTTATGTTTATATTTATATTTATATTTTATTTTATTTTATTTTATTGGTACCAGGGATTGAACTCACAACCTTGTGCTTGCCATGCAGGAGCTGTGCTGCTGAGCTATACACTGATGCCCATTCATACTTTATGAAATGTTGTCAATCAGGCATTGTTTTCTTTAAAAAAAAAAAAAAACCTGAAGAGGCTCTGATGTATCAGTTCTATATTCCACTTATATTGATTGATAGGTTGTGTTCTACAAATGATTATAAAACTCTGACTTTTAAAAACTCCAGTAAGAGGATGGATGATATTAGTACACCAGCCTCAGGATTTTTATGGTATAATAGGCCAAATGAAAGGGATACCAAGCAAGAAGTATCTTTTTTGTTTAATATAGTGATAAATGCAAGATTCTCTTTGGAGCAGCAAGAAAAACAACTGTCAAATAGACAAAATTTCCCTGGCCTTGTTTTTTGCCTTATTATAAATTGCCGTTTGGTTCTTACAGTATACCACAGCCTACATAAAATGTTGCAGTCCACCGAAAGGGATTTTCTGAGAAGCTTCTAAAGACAAAAATATTGCACAAAGTCCTGAGAAATCACAGGAACAGGTGCCATGGTTCCTGCCTCTACTCTGTGCTTAACTTTTTGCCAAAAAAATATTATGGATACATGGCCACCAGATAATAGTATTTAAAATACCAAACGTTTATTGAGTGCTTACTTGTCTGTCAGATGGTGTTCTAAATAATTTGCAGAGACTAATTAACTTGAGTCTCACAATTTCATTATGAGTCATTACTGCATTGTTATCCCTACTTTATAAGTAAGGCAAATTAGATGTGAATAGGTAAAGTAGCGAACCCAGGAATTAAACCTAGGCATCTTGGTTCCAGAGTGTATACTCACCTACTACTTTTATCTAACATGCAAAGAATCTTGGATTCCCAAACATTAATTTTCCAAAGATTTTATGGAAAATGATAACACAATCAAAGTTCAGATTGAATTTTTCTGATTTTGAACCTCTTGCGTTTGGTCATTAGGCTATTCGCTTTTCATTATTGTTTCCTTCTTCCAAGGAAATTGCAGCTGGTGGTGGGGACAAAAATTATTGTGCCAGGTAGATAGTGCTAAAGGAGAAACAAATAACAGTAGAGGTGCTGATCAAGTAGTGACTCAGTGTGACTATGGCATCAGGAAACACCTTTCCTAGGAAATGGCATGTATACTAGGTCTTAAGGGGTGGGCATGATGTTGGTTTAGAAGGAACAGATGGGACAAGTCAAGGGTTGAGAGTAGAAAACAATATGAACAATAAAACCACAGAGCTGATTTTCCAAGGTGATGATTTAATGTCCATTTTCTGTCTCTCTCATATTGCTTATCATCCTATTCTAAAATAAAGTTTTAAAGCTCCTCTTGCAATATTTTACAATTACTCCATGTATATTACAACATTCTTTTTTAATTCTAACTGAACAGGATTTAAAAATTGATTTATTGCTAGTAAATTATATTCAGGTTTTGGAAAAGTGGGTTTTCTTGGTTGTGGAGCCTTCCAGTCAGAATGTACCGCTGACAACTGCCTCTCTGTGTAGAATTTTTGAATGCACGCGTCTTCCCAGTGAGTCTTTCTTTGAGCTGTCTCAATTTTGACAACAGCAGGTTTCTAGCTATGCAATCAGGGAGATATTTTCAAAACAAATCTTCCACCAAGAACACGGTAACAAAAATAAAGATGACTATAAGAAATGGATTTGCAGTTTAGGCTAGAGCTGACCCAAAGTGAAACACTTAGTAAGAGGTGGGAATGAGAAATTCACTTGACATCATTTGAATCTTATCTTTCTTATAGCCTACACATGTGGTATTAGAAAAATTGCATGGTATCTCTGGGTTTCTTGTTTCCTCTTGTATAAACTGAAAAGAGTATGAGTATCCAACTTAGAAGATACTTGTGAGGATTAAATGTACATACACCTAAGATGATCTGTAACATTATACAGGACTATTATTATTGTGATATAGGCAAGAGTAAATCACTTTGTCATACTTAGTACTTCCTTGGCCCTGCATGTCTTGTGCATGCTGATAGTTACCACTTCTTGGACTTTTCCTAATTGGCAACTATTAAGCTGTATACACTTTCTCATGTTTTCTCCCTGATTCGGCTGTGAATCCCCCAGATACATTTTGACATTCATGGTTCACAGACAAGATCAGACCCTCTGCTTTTTTTTTTTTTTAACAAGAGTTTACTGCCAAGATTTAGAGGAATGTGGATTTTAACCCCAAAGGCCGTGTTCTTTGTGGTTGCTTACAAAAGTACAGGCATGTGAAAGAGAAGACAAATAAAAGGTTATCTAAGACCTGTAAAATTGTTTGTGGTATTTCTGAAATAAAGTTTTAAATGAAAGAAGAGAAAATGAACAAATTAGGGCATCCTTATGGATCTGGTTAGTTTCCAGTGATCCGAGATTTAATGTGTTCTGCAGCTGGAGAGAAACCCTTTCACACTGACACTGGTCCATACTGGAGCTTGTCTCACTGACAATATGAAGATGTATGATATCAGTCCACCAATGAGAAGTCAGGCTTCCCCCCCACTTCTTCCTGTTATGAATGTTTCACTTAGCTGAATTGCATTTCAATAAAACATGTGTTTTCTTGTCATGTCTCTTTCTGAATATATTGTATGAGCATTTGATTAAGAGATGTCTTTGACCAGGTTTAACTCTACAGGCTTAAATAAATTTTTTCACATGGGCTAAACAACTTCTTCAATCGCTTTTTCTCAATCTTCTCTTCCTTTTTTGTTTTGTCCTTGATGATCACTATACACCATCTGGTTTATTTTTCTTTCTGCATCATTTACCTAGTTACTTTCTTCCCTCTGTTGTCTGCTTACTGAGAGTGCTGGCCACTGGAATGGGCCGGCTGTTTTAGTATTTGTTGCTACTCGCTGGCAACTGAGGAATTTGGTTAAAATGAAACTTTTTCTTTAGATGCTTTTGTTTTGTGTAAAACCTAAAACCACTAAGACTGTGAAGGAGCAAGATTTCCCTCCTGCATGTGTCTGTACCATAGAAATTTGCCAATCTACCTTCTTGTCAAGTGGGTGGTTCCAAATGTATTGTAGACCACCTGGAAAACATGCCATGAGGAAGAGAGGAGACCCGATTGAGTAAAAGACAGAATCAAAATGAAATCCTTTTACAGTTCCGTTATACAAAACAGTGTTTCTGTCTGCAAATGCTTCCTGTTGGAGCTTCGCTGTTTGCAGCTGAAATGGGATGCCATCCCCGCCTGTCCATGGGAGAAACTGAAGGCCAGACAGGTTAAGTGACTTGCCACAGTCACTTAGTGGAGTGGGGAAGCCTAAAGTTTTGAGTGCTCTGTGGTTTTCTCCTCCGGGTTCTCTGCTTTACCAGTGGCAAACAGATGCTCCTGGGAAGGTGGCAGATTGTTCAGTTTGAACAGTCAAAATATTTCCAGGTCAAACTTCATTCTAATTCAAAATGTCAGTTTTATCTCCACGCAAAACTTAAATTCCCTCTCATCCTAAGCAACTTCAAGTTTAGGGATTTTAATATGATCGTTATGGATCTATGTTTCCAAAATTTGTCACTCTTGCCTCACTTTGCTTCCCATTCATCTTCACTGGCTGTGGGATATCAGCACTTCCTTGTCTAGGAAATATTTTAAAAGTAAGGTAGCTAAACCTTCAATTTTGATCCCTGTTCTTGTCCCTTAAAATATTTTATTACCCCATGACACTCATCTCTGTAAAATATGCCACCTGCTCAACTACTCAAATGCTCAAAGGACAACTCCATCTTGATCCTTTTTACCCAATCTTGCGTCAAATTTATGATCACGTTCTGTGTGTTCTATGTTGGAAGTATACTCTGAATGTGGCCACTGTTCTCTGTGTCCACCACTGTCCTTTACTGCCAGGTTCAATGACTTCCCACCTTGGCCGGTCAGGAGCATTCTCAGTGATCCATATGGGTTCTTGGCCCTCCATGGTCCCTCTCTGACACGACAGACAGAATAATGCCTTAAAATTGAAATGTGATTTCTTAATCCCTGCTCTGATGAAAATCCCCCAGTGACTCCCGTTCTGTTTGAATAAAATCGGGACATCTCACCTCATGCTACCTGAGCCTTTAGGAAGCAGACCATGCGTACCTTACCCAGTGCTCCTTTAGTCCATTCCTCATTGTCTTCATTGGTCTTTCTGCTTCTCAAACGGTCCAAATATTTGTTCCTCCTCCTCCGCTGGTCCCTTGGTATACTTCAGTCACAGTTCAAATTCCCACTAATCGGGGAAGCTTTTCTTGATCTGTCACTTTCAAGCATTCTCAATTTTTTCACCCTGTTTAGAATTTTCACAAAACAAAACAGACAAAACTTCTTTTTCTAGTAGACTATAAAATCTATGAAAGATAGAACTTGAGTTTCGGTTAACTCCTGTGAAACTGGCACATAGAATCATTCCAAGCACATTTTAAGCATTCAGTAAATAACCAGCAGCTGAATATATGCATTGATTCTATTGCTAAATCCCCACTCATTCCTTCTAAATATAAATTGATATCTTTTAAAATGCTCTTGAAATGTTGTATACTTCTAGCTGACATTATTTCTAAAAGTGATTCACTTCAAATTCTTAGTGCATACCGTTACTTAACTACTAATATTTCATTGTTCGCGAAGTAATGTGTTAAAGATTAAAGTTTTAATGACCTTGTGACCATTTTAGCAAAATCTGACAAGAAGAATCAGTTACAGTGTGAGTCAAATAAATTGGTTCTATAACTAGATTGCACTTGACAGTGAAGCACAGAATTGACTTGTGTCACATTTGATGCCTCGAGTTCTTCACAGTATAACTTTGAGATCTCTATGATGACAGCATAGGGAAGCATGCAGTCCTCTTGGTGAGATGCTCTTGAGAATAGACATATACAGATAGCAACAAGAAGAATAATAGACAACAGAAACAATAGAAAGGGCTTGCCAGAGATCTGAGCATGCATTTCAGCCTGAGCATGTGACATCAAGGGTCACGATGTGTGAGAGTAGGAGCAGCACTGCCTGGATCTCCTGATTTTGCTGCTGGCTACATGTATGATCCTAAGAACTTTCTCTTTACTGTGCTTTTTGGCAGATTAAATGAAATGCTTTGTCTAAAGGTGGTGCTAGGTGTGTAAGTGATCACTTGATGGTATTATTCTAATTATTATTGTGTCTTACTCCCTAATGACATGGGGATTCCTTATTTTATGGATAATTCCTCTTTTATAGCATGTGTGAGCTAAATATTTGAAAGTGAGAAGTGCATTATTTCATACATTATTAGAAATTTAATAAGTCTTTCTCACTTCTTTTATTCAATTGGATCTTCACAGTGTTCAGGGAAAATTAATACAATTATCATACTCACCTATGGATATAGAAATACCATAAAAAATCCAAAGTTGGGCCAGGGATATAACTCAGTGGAATAGCACCTGCCTGGCAAGTGTGAGGTCCTGAGTTCGATTCCTCGTTACCCCCCCCACACACACACACACTGCAACAAAAAAAAGAAAAACATCCAAAGTTAGATAGTAAGGATTGAAATCTATAGCTATGAACTTCTGCCTGTTTAAAATGCAAAGCAAGTAAGAATGTAGTGCCAAGGAGATACCAAACAGGAGATGCCCCTTGTTCTTATTTAACCCAATTTATCCCTTATTCTAGAAGAGCATCAAAGGCTCCAAAGCCATCTGCATTTACTTCACAGGTCTGCTGAGTTGTGGGTTCAAGCTGTTCTCTTTGGAGATCCTAAACATTCTGAGAAACATGCTTTTTGTGTCCTCCAAACTAATTGTTTTAGAACTCTTCCAGTGTGTGTCCTCAAAGTCCAGCCACTTCAGGCATATTAGGCTTAGCTATCCACCTTTGGGGACCAAGTGATCTGCTGCCCTTGCTGTAAAGTGTCCTTCTTCATCAACATGGTGGCCTCACCCATTGGTTCACAGGTAGACCAGGGAAGCAGCCCTCCCTGATAATCACAGGTCTGCTGACTCCACTGGTAAACCTATGCTGGTTCTGAATGGGGAGCCTATTGGCTCCTATGTCAATGGTTGCTGTTCTGGAAAAATGTTGTCACCTAGGTCCCTGGAGAAGCAATACTGTTCCCTGTGTTTCTTCTCCCTCTTCTTCCATCCTAGTTATAACACTACTCTTTTCCATCCAGTGACTTGCACTTTTTCCTTTAGTATTCAGTGGAACGTGCTTTCCTCATAGAATAACATTTTCCCCCTTTCCAAAGCAGCACATATGGTCCTACTGAAAAGAACAGCAGAGAGCTGTGAGCACTTGCTGTCTCCAAAGTAGAACACGGCTCTGGAACACACAGAGAAAGTCAGCCAAGTCAGCCTGCAGCGTCCAGTGAGGCCAGGCCAGTTTGAGGTTGATGGCCTGCAGTGTGGGACATTCAGAGGGATGCGGGCAGCCACCAGCTGGTTTTTAATTCAGTTGCCTGAGAAAGGAGTCTTGACCCTTAGGTAATAGTCAGAAAAATAAGACAAAATAAGTTTATTTAAGCATTGACACAAGAGAAATAGAGGGAGCAGGGGACAAGCTCCAGATTGGGAACCTTTGGGTACCAACAACAGTGAGCTGAACAAAATTTCTTCCTTTCACATGCAAATGTGATGTCTGCCACACAGCTGGCATCTTCCCTGTTCAGAGCAGACAATAGGAGAGAAGAGACTTTTGAGAGCACTATTGTTCCAAGAAGAGGCTGTATTTTTTTCTCCTTTCAGATCATTCAATAATACTCAAATTGACAACTGGTACTGGGTGTGAAGTTTATTTTAGCATCAATAATGTTCTTAACGAAAGAAGTAAATTTCACCCTCTTAGCCATTTTATTTTTCTTTTAAAAGACTGACATGTTTCTACTGAACACACACACAAATATAGTGGCATATTTTTATATTGTCTTGTTATGTGAAAACATAACAAATTTTATTTCAGGGCTTATTTTCCAACAATCTGAATCTAGCCTTTTACATCAAGGAAAACAGTTTAATTTATAAGTAAGTCAGCTGTAACACAATTTAGCAACAGAGTATTTCAAATCTCTAAAGCAATTCTAAAGCAATATATCTAAAACACAATCTTTAAATTCCCTCTTGTAAATTATTGCCTATATGCCTTCCAAATTCTGTCATCAATTTCCTCCCTATGATATTAGCCCCATCCATTCACCAAGTTTTATTTGGACTCTATTATTAGAATGTTGAGAGTCTTAAAGTTCTCAATACAAAACTAAATCACACCGAAAAGACAGAATACCAGCATGAGTAGAATGATATTATTGAAAATAATTCAGATTCTTGAATATTGAACTATTGGTAAACTAAAAGAGATGCTCTTCCCTCCTGGACTTATATGTTTTAATGCCTGATTGATAAATAAAAAGTTTACATATCAAATTCATGGAGATGCGAGGCACTGATTGGCACATTATTGCTCTGGATATGCAAAATCACAAGCAAAGGACCCGGAACACAATGCTATCTACACATTAGTAAGTATTCTGTAGATTAAATATGCTGCCCCACCACTACCTTCTCTGTAGGTCTCACATGCTACCTTAAATGAGCACCACCCAAAACATGTACAATATTAATACTTTATGGTTACAATATGAGAACAAAAATGTCCAGCTTTTTTGAATCTGCCTAAAGGATTCTTGCATTGGAGTAGCTTTTGTTGTTCACTCACTTACACATTCAGTGTGTGTTTGTAGATTCCTAGGTTGATTTTTTAGTTTATATATGAAACATGGCATTTTTCTTCTAGAAACCTAAAATTTCTACTGTTCTTACAAGTTATGCAAGTGTTATCCTGATTGAAAAGAAAGGCGTCGATATTGAACACATAACAATTAATTCTTGCACTCAGTGCCTAAAAAAAAGGAAAATAAAAAAATTTAAACTTTTTAATCTTTTTTCCCACACCAACTTTCATACATTTATTTTGTTTTTCCAATATATTTTGCTCATGTTGGTAGCTATGGTCACATATATGTCAGGAAAGGATGTTACTTAAAATCTCCCACACTACAGGCAACGGGAAAATAACACTTTTGTTATATTTCTATAAAGATCTTAGAAATAGCTAACTGAGGGTAGAAGCTATTATTTGTTAAGTGTAGTTTGTCCTCAACCCTTGGGACAGTAAATATATGAGCAACGATTGTCATTACCTCATCTTTCAGAGTGATGAGAGAAACACGTTAGAGAGGACATTTGATGCAACAGAGAAGGGGACAGAAAGGAATAATACTGACTGAAAAAGTGATGGAAAATGAGCTTTCTCAATTGCAAATGAAGGAGAAAGAACAGAGAGGGCGTGATAAGATATTACACTGGATGACTTACAGATTAGGGAGAGTACAGAATGAACACAGAAAGATAAATATTAACGACCATAAATCAGTTCAGTGTGATTCAGTCACATTCTCCTGAGCAGCAGCTGTTAGTACATGTCGAAAGTGAAGAGAGCATCCCTTGCTACTTGTGTAATTCTCATTGTGCGGATATTAATATGACTTAGAAGCATTGCACATTAAACCACTTTACTGCAAGCAGTTGAGTTATCATGGGATGCAATGTGTGGGGAAGCAGGCAGTGCTGTCTCCTAAATCTGCTCAGAGGATGTGAACTCTGCGGAGGCTGACATTCTAGGCTTTAGAAAGTTACTGTCTTTTTAACACTCCTGAGTGTAAGGAAAACTTACACTCAGGAATGTGAGGAAGTAAGGAAAAGTGTAAGGAGTGTAAGGAAAAGTAAGACAGAGAAAACTAAAAACAGGAAAGCGTATTGTACTACCAGAGTAATTAGAGAGAGGGATTATTAGGCTTTTAAGTGTTCCATATATCTCTTAATGTACGATGTAAATTGATTTAATCTAAATGTAATCACTGCTATAGAATGGTAACTGTGAAACCTCGTAATGGAGTCTGCTAATTTATTGGACTGGAAACATAACTGAAATTGCTTTAGCAGTTGACTAGTGGAATCTAATTTTCTGGAGTACAAGGAATACAATATATATGCGACATCTCTGAGAAACTTGACCAAACATTAAAAACTTGAGGAGTGGATAAAAAATTGTGCTCTAGCCTGCAGGAGTCTCCCTCAAATCCTCAAGGAAGGACTTGGCTCTCCTAAGAGTGTTAGTACACAGAAGAGCGATTGAGGGAAGCAAGAACCAGATCCTCTCCCCTGCGCCCTGAAAGCCTTGTGTGTGTAAGGTGACACGTCTGTGCTAGGATGTGTGCTGTTCTTTGTAGTATGGCTTGCATTTACCTTTTCCATTTTCCTGATAGAGTATGTGTAGGTAGGATGCAAGGAGTATTTGGTCATCAGGGTCACATGTATGCAATCTATGCTGTATTTATCGGGAATATTTATTTTTATTGTAAGAGGTGGTATTAGCTTTAAGTCTTCCTCTTTGCTGAAGGAACTGTGCAGAGTAGCAGAGAAAGTTCATGACCCTGAGACACCTCAGTTGCTAATTTAATACTGCTGAGGGCCAAAACCCACTGGCTGAAGGTGCATTTACCTCTCATTCAGCCTTTTCGTAGAGAGCGAGTTGACTGTTCACTGCAGCACATCTGCTGGGAGCTGGAGAGTAAAGCTTTCTGCAGTCATTGCTGTTGGCTCTGCATCTGATCAAAGTTGAAATTAAAATGTTTATGAGTGCACAGCTTGTTTCATGGATTGCAATACACTAATATGCCTCAGTCTTTTGAAGTTGACTCAGCACAATAATAGGTTTTAAAATATTTATTTAAATATATAAAAAGGGTACAATAATCAGTTATAAAATTAATAAATGCTTTCGTTGAAAAAAGTGTCTTTATATAAAATTGAGATCAACCTAAAATATCTGGAGTATATTATCAGTATCACAATGTGAGACATAAATACATTTTCATGTTAGTGTATGCTTATTAATGCTAATAACAATATTGATAATGTTGGCATAAAACACCTCTGTATGCCTTATACACTCTCTGCAGTGTCTTATATAGTCTTTATAACAAATTTATAAATCCTATTAATCCTATCTGTTGCTTCCTATTCTGTTGCCTCCACCTTATAGGTAAGAAAATAGAGTCTCAAAAAGAATAGTGATTTGTCCAAAGTTGAATAGTTGAATTTGGGCCTAATCCTGGCATCAAGTGCCTTTGTTTATCTTCTATATGCCATACTGTGTGGTTCTGAGTAGGGAATTAAGTTTTGCTAGATGCCATTAACCCTGGATGGCAGAAATGGGAATTAAGCAAGAAAATGACTCACTCCTGGAAAAGAGGAGCTCTGAGAGGGTAAGAGGCCAGTGTCTGGTATTACCGTATGTTTCAGCTTCCCAGGGCTCAGGCCACTGTCTCACCAGAAGACCAGCCTTCCATGCTTTTTTTTGCACTGCACATCTCGTGCAGGGCTGAGGACTCCTTGGATTGTGGCAGCACCGCTGAGCTCAAAAGCAGCTGGAGGAGCAGTTGCATTCTGCTCTGACTTGATTATTGCTTGACTTAGCTTGTTGAGAGAAGCCAAGAGAAAGTTTTAAGCTCCTAATCATAGTGGCCACAATGATAGAAAGACTCTATGAATTTGATAAAGATACAAGATTTAGAAGCAGTGACTGAATGAAACAAAACCTTATGCCTTTAAAAGAAAAACACGCGTACTCATAATAGTACAAGGCTTTGCATTGCATGCCTGTAATCCTAGGACTATAGAAGCCGAGTTAGGAGAATTACAAATTCACATCTTGCCTGAGGAGTTTAGGAAGATCCTTTCTCAAAATGAAAATTAAGAATGGCTAAGTCTGTAGCTGTGTACAAAGGCCCTGGATTCAATCTCTGGTAATATAATAAATAGTAATAATAATATAAAGCAAAACACCAATGGTATTTTGAGGTAGATGAAATATTTGACTCAGCAAAAACCCTGAAGATCATTACTTTTTAGATTTTTGGACACTAAAGTATTAGAACAATCAAATCAGAAGACAATCTGTTTTCTTCCTGAGATCTACCAATAACTATAAGCATCTAAAAACAAAAGGAAGCAACTTGTGGCCCACAGGCCAGATCTACCAAAAGATGAATTTTGTGTTCCCTTCTATTGTTAGCCCGCACAATGCATGAGTTTCAAACTTTGGGTGAATGCTCGAATCAGGCCCATAGGCCTTTGCTTTTATCAGGCAGTGAATGTGTATAGAGGTCCTTACATAAAATAGTCTCAGCTTTGCATGGTTGCATGCTTGAACTTCTCCCAAGATACTGAGGTGTCATTCATTATTTATCATTCCACTTCTACTGAAAATTTCTTTGTACTAGTGTGACATCTGCCTGGCTCCTGTGTAATTCTCTTATGAGATGCTTATAGGGATCTAACGCACCATTATTAGGGAAAAAACAAGGACACTCATGTTTATAGTTACTGTTACAACATTAACTGGAATAATAATGACTCAACTTTTGTTCTGAAAAAAAGTTCAAATTATAAGTGTTTACTCATTCATTCTCTATTGTCATTTTTCTCTTTTCAGGAAAAAAAATTAGTCAGTTAATGAACTCAAGTACGTTTGAATCTCAATGTATCAACTTTGTATGTATTAAAACTACTCTGTATCTGGGGAGTAGTTTTAGATATTTCAATCTAAAACAAAACCAGTAAAAAGGCAGAAATAAAAGTAGGAAGTTTAGTGATGAATGAGTAATTACAGATCAGCATGTGTTACTACCAGTTTGATACAAATCATTTCTCGTTTTAAAAGTTAATCCTAACCAAAAGAGAAACACAGTTTCAAACCATTGCATCCCTTCATTCATATAAGTTTAGGGAGTTCTTTTATGCAGGCCCCCCAGGAGCAGTTTTATTTGGGTAATGGAGAGTCTTAGGTGTGGCTGAAAGACTGATGCAACATTTTATTTTTCAAAATTGGTATTCAGGTTTCTCTGCTGACACTAAATAATTCCCATGCAGATTAAATTGTGTAGTGTTCGAGTGAGTAATATCTCTATGGAGCAATCCACTCAGTCACCATTTATCTCTCCTCCAGGGAGACAGTTTCAGTATGTGTAGACCCATGACATGTCTGGGTTTCAACTGATGAAAGGCAATGACTCATGTACTGGTTTGGTATTAGACTTGACACTAGCATCTAAGGAGCTGTCTGACTATGACTGAATCAGTAAAAAAAAATGTTACATAAATACAATGTATCAAATATTGGTAAAATTAGGGCAATGATATTAAGAAGCATTTTTGCATAAAAAAGCCCATTCATAAAAGGCTTAACATTCCCCTTACCTCTACCCTGCCAAGTGAGTTGATAGATTAAGATCTGAGTGCCAAGAGTCTGTTGTTTAGTACAACAGGTCTAGGAAGGGAGACTCTAGGCTGCATCTCAGGGTTCTGCTTGATCTCAGGCTGTCTCCCAGATACCTTGTTGCCCGAGTCAGAAGGAAGAGTAAATGCTCTGGACTGTTAGGAACAAAACAGATAAGCAAAGTTTCTAGTAGGTAACTGTTAGTGTTGCTGTTTTCTATGCCAAACTTGTAGATATAGAACACAAGGAAATGAAAAGCACCATGATTATTGTCTTTCCTTGCTCAGGATTGAGAAATCTTCTACTGGAGCTGCACAGACCCTTTGAGTTTAATAGAGATTTTTTTCTGTTCTTATGGGAGTGAGTCTGAGAGTTCTCTGATGAAATCAAGGTCAGCTCCTTGCTTCTGGGAACCAACCACAGCCCACAGTCAAGGCTGACAGAACTCAGAAACAGTGACTTACTCTGAGCAAAGGTGTCATGAGCTCAAGACACGGAGGTGAAGTTATCACCATGAAAGAGCACCATGCATGTGTTTGAAGCACAGTGGAGCCAGCTCTACCATCCAGTGACAGCTATTTGTCAGCATCAGGAAATGCTCCCTGTGAGCAGAAAACCGAGAGAACGGGGGCAGGGCAGAACTAAAGACATTAATAAAGCAAGTCAGTGAAGTGATCAAAATACCCCCAAACATCTTGTCTAAATCTAGACTTTGGTTTCCATGCAGTGATAGCTTGATGTTACTGAGACCTCCCATTAGTGTTTTTTAAAAGCATAGATGTATTAGCATGAGAAAACAGAACCATGGTGGCTGTGCTGCCAACCAGAGGTTCTTTTGTGCAGAGGAGCTGTCACTAAGCCAAGGAGAGAAGTGGCCTTGTGAGGTATGAAGGGAAACAGCTACCAGAGAAGTCCAATCCTGTGACTGTGATCACTTTGTTTCCAAGCTAGGTCTTAGTATGCAAAACTGAAGTAGTAATTCAAAACACTGTTCCAAGAAACCAAAAGGTGATGAGCAGAATTCCTCAAAAACAGTGAGGGGTAAGGAAACTGGCTGTTATTTTTTTCCACACACGGTTCCTGTGCTCTCCTGTATTGTTTGATGTATGTGGCTTAACCAAGGTAAACTTAGGACTGAATTTCAGGTAGAGCAGGGAATCCTAAAGTCGGATAAGAAGAAATCAAGAAGTTAAATAATTTTCTCAGTCTCATTTAGCTATTAGGCCTGGGCTAAAACCAGGGCTGTTTTCATTTTAAACTCCTGTTTTGTAAATCTCACCCAGCTTCTGTAAGTGAGATGATCTCTAAGTGATTGAAAGGTGATAATTATATGTGTAATTTCTTTTATTTTAAAATCTTAATTGTAAGCCCTGTTATCCTTGTCTCAGTGGATGGAGGTCCTGTGAGCCATATTAGTGTCAGTGTAGAGTGTAAATAGACCTCCTTGGCTGCCTTCCCTCACTCCTCCCCCAGAGGTTGTAGATCTTGGAGGGACCTTGTAGAATCCTGCATCCTACCTTGGAGAATCAGCACCAAGGGCTACTTCTCAGTTCTCCAATTCATAGTCAAAGCCTGAAAGCAGGCATGGAAAATAGCAACAGCAATGTTATACTGGGGACTGTATATGTCTCACCTTTCTAACAGTCCAGCATTTATTTTTCTTAGGGCTCAGGCAAACCACCAACTGTGCTGGACTTGAACCGCCTTTGAAGAGGGCATTGAGAATCATGCTGCTCCCAAATTCAAGGCAAGAAGCTACTATTCCAAAAGGAGGGTGCATAATTAATACATTATACAAGCATTCATCTTGGGAAATCAGTGCTATACATATCACATCTCAGTCATTTTCACAAAACATGTACTGATTTTTAAGAAGAGAGTTCAAAAGGCAGGGCACATGATAATGGACTTGCTCAAAAGGAATCTTTTACTGGATTTTTCTTTCCTATAGTGGGGTAATGATATGTGAGAGGAGAAAATATTCAAGTAAATATGGTATGGTGCTGAGTGTCTGTAACTTGAGCCTGGTGTCTGGAGTAAAGTTCTTAACACAGTGGCCCCCAGGCAAGAATTAACTCATCCCACTCCAGGTTGCTCTCTCCCAGTCTGGGCTTGAACTCCAAGTGGAATGCTTTTGAAAACCCTCCTGTGATTCCTCCCGTTTGTATGCTGCAGTGTTGGGACCCATCTTCCGTTCTGGGGTCATGCATGAGACTACAGGAACCCAGTTCTAATGAGTTGGTAGGAAAGGTCCCAGTGTGCATTCAGACAGTTGTGCTAATGCTGCCAGTGTCAGGAAGGGACCTGTACTTTGCTGGCTGTGGATATGGCTCAGATCCATTTACTCTGTTGGGGAGGGTGAATTAAAGCCTGGGGGGCGGTGACTACCTAGAGTCACTGAAGTCCCTGAGCAGTATGTGCTCTGTCACACATGACAGCCGGGATCTCAGGCAGTCAAGACTTGCATGAGTCGCAAATGTGGTCAGTGGAAATGAACTCTCAGTGCGGCTCCCGGGCACGTGACTTCCTATTTCTGTAAGGTACTTCCAGAAGACTTCCTCTGTAAACTCAGCCTGGGTCCCAGGAGGTTTCCTTTAGCGCTTGGCTGAGTTTACTTTCAGCCAGGGACAGAAGTTTTCCTGAAGATATGGTGTTAGTTTCTTTTCTTTCTCTTTTCTCTGCCTTTGGCAGCCTGCAAGGATCTTGTGGCTCCTGTCCGTGATCGGAAACTCAATACCCTGGTGCAGATCTCAGTAATCCACCCCGCAGAGCAGAGCCTGACAAGATATTCCAGCACTGAAATTGTGGAGGTGAGTGTGCTATCTGCCAGCGTGTTCTTTCTCTCTCTCCCTCCCTCTTCTTCCATGCCTCCCTCCCTGCCTCCCTCCCTGCCTCTCTCTCTCTCTCTCTCTCTCTCTCTCTCTCTCTCTCTGTCTCTCTTGCTCTTTGTCTCTGTCTCTCTGTCTCTCTGTTTCTCTGTCTCTGTCTCTGTCTCTGTCTCTGTCTCTGTCTCTGTCTCTCTCTCTCTGTCTCTCTCTCTCTCTGTCTCTCTCTCTCTCTCTGTCTGTCTCCTATCTCTTTCTCCCCCACTCTCCCAGCAAATAGCTAAAAATGACTTTTTCCTTCATGGTCTATAGCTGCTGCTGTGCTCCATCATTTAGTATCATGTCTGAAGTTGTTAAGCATGAGTGTGTGTTGATCACTTAGAATAAACACATGCATGAAGAACTTGCCATTTTCATTGGAAGACCTAATTTTTCTTCCATGCATAGTAATTTCCACTTTGAATTCCCAAATGAATGGAATAAAGAGAGAAACAAAAATCACTTAAGTTTTAAATGAAAGGGTGTGAACATGCATTCTAGGGAAGTTGTAAAGTGCACATAGGTGTTCTCAATGTGTTGTATATTTGTGCTACTTTCCTTTTTCTTTTGTTCTTTAGTCTAAAGTTGGAAACTTTATATTTCCTGCTCTCTGTGTGTGTCTGTCTTTCAGTGTTCAATGTTTTTCAAAGAAAGCTAGGTTATTAATTGAGAAACTGTGATGTTTCCAGGCAAAAGGTGTATATGTTACTCATCCCATGAGCAATTTCCTATTTACATCTACTGTTACGAATATAGCATTCAGAATGTGTCAGGAGGAAACTCGTTATTGTGTTGGATCAGATTCAAAAGAGGAAGTATTTCCCTTTTGATAATTTGGTTCTGATCACACATTTCATGACCTTAGTGAAAGACACTTAGTTGCACATCTGCGACTGGAGAAAATGTGCTCTAAACTTCAGATGGACTTGTTTTATTTTTAGACTTTGAGCTGCATCTGTTTGGAAGGAAGATTTTCTTCCTAAGAATCTAAGTAGCCGAGGCCCCAGACCTGGTGGCTCAGCAGTGCCTGTCTGCTTTGATGCAGTGAGTGGGATCCATGATTCAGACTGAACTCAGTCACTTCTATAATGGGAATGACCCAGATATTCATGTAGCCCTGAATCTGCTCTTTGGAACCTTTACATTTCTAGGCACAGTTAATGCTAGAGGTGAACTGACAAAAATAATCTTCTTCGTATGAAGATGACTTTACTAAAATTGTAAAATTGTTAGGTTTATATGTTCTAAGTTATTTTTAAAAGATCGCCAAAACTTGAAAATAACTTATATATTTTTCATCACCTCCCCTTCAGTATTTTTGTTGTGGTGAAACACACGTCATTAAAACTGCATAACCTTGAAAAATTATTTATGTTGACTCATTTTGAAATTTTCCATTTTAATAGGTATTTCAGTTTTGGACTGTTTTATTCACTCCCTGTCCCCAAATGTCTGATACAATATGAAGCCAAAAGTATTTGTGGAATAAAAGAATTAGTGAATAAATGAGTGAATGAATGAGCATTTGAATGAATAATTTGAGATTTCAGAAATTTCCATAGATACGGTCTATAGAACTAGAGCAAATATTCCCATAATACATAATTTAATATTTTGAATATAGACATATACATATGCATATAAATTTTATTTATTTATGTATGTATTTATTTATTTTTGGTACCAGCAGTCGAACTCACAACCCCACGCTTGCCAGGCAGACACTATGATGCCAATCTATATCTCTGGGCCTGTAATTTAATTCTAAATGGCAGTTCTCTAAAAATCGGTTCTGAGGCATTGAAATATGCTGTGTGCTGCATTCTGAGCTAGTCATTTCATAGTCCCATATCCAAGTTCTTTAGAGTTCCCTCTTTAGTTTTCATGTTGGTCTGTAGAGAAACATCATGGTGGAACATGTAAAAACAAACGGGCCCTCTCGGAGCATGGCTTTCAGTGCAATCATGCAAGGAAAGACATGGCCAGCAGAAGACCACCAAATGGACCTTTTTGAGAAAATAGCATCATTTCCATTTTGCCAGTATGTGAGACTATTTTCATAAATCATAGATTATAGCTGTTAAACACATTGTAAGTGGATTGACCACTGGGTCTAAAGAAAATTTCTGTGTGTAATGAAAATAAATTGTTTCGCAGGACTCATCATCACTAGCAGCTCTGACAAGGATGTAAGTCCTTCTACCCTGGGCAGCTGTATCAGTTCTTTCGGGTCCCAGCCCTTGTTGTCACTCATGAGCAAAATCTAGCAATTCAGAGCTCTCTTCTCATAGAACTATTTCCTAGAAAAACTGAGACGTGCCGTCTTCCTGTGTGTGTGTCTCTGCATGCTGCGCTAGCAGTTGCTGCCTTCTGGAATCCAAGTTGTCTGCTTGTGCTCTTTCAGGGAACAAGAGACCCACTGTTTTTGACCGGTGTCATATTCCCATCAGAGTATCCCATCTATGAGGAGACCAAAATAAAACTAACGGTCTATGATGTCAAGGACAAGGCTCTCGACACGGTAAGTACATGCCCTTTTTTGTCTTTGAGAAAAAAAAGTTATGCTCTTTCAAAGTGTTAGACTTCTGATGCAAGTGCCACTTTTCAGAGAGTTTATTTGTACAATTCATACTTGTGTTATATTTATAGTTGCTGGGTGCCTTTCAATTTAATTTGACTCATTGCCACATTTGCAATTTGTTGGGAGCGAAAGCTTTTGGAACAGATTTTTCTGTTTTTCAGAAAAACATCGACTTGATCTATTGGTTTACTTTTTTTTTTTTTTTTTGGTTGTTGCTTTAAACTAAAAGAGGCAATATTGTGGGTTGAAAGCAAATGAGAGATTCAATAATATTTTAATTTTTCTAGATGTGATGATTCTAAAACAGGAATTTGACAAAATATTCTTACATTTTACTCGTTCATTTAGTATATGGAATCTGTCTTTTTCTGGTGGTGTTACTGTACCAAAGTAATTAAAAAATATAACAGGAAGCACTAGGTGGAAGTTTTAATTGGTCTTTCTACATTAAATGTAAAGTCGCTGTAGTCTTTTGTCTCAGACACTTGATTTTCCTACCTGGTTTGAATTTCCTTCCAACTGAATCATCTTTCCTGGTTAGACTGTTAGGGACCTGGGAACAATTCCTACAGCTCCTAGACAGGAGAGAAAGCTGTCAGGGAGATGTAGAGAAGAGAGAAGCGCCCTCCTTTTCAGGCAGAAGCTAAGGGATGCTGCTAGGCCTGAAGAACCACGCAGTAGCTCCTATGGGGGAAAGGCAGCTTTGCACTCTGCCTCTACTGAAGTGTTTCGCATTGGCTGGTGATGACTCCTTTGCAATCTTTATTGCAAAGCATGTAACGTAGATAGGAGGAACTTTCATTCAGTTCAATGCTGGGGATATGTAGTAGAGGAAAAATAATCTCCATTGAAGCATTTTCGCTCATCTTAGTCCCAGAAAAGTTTCTCTAAAACTATAGAATACATTCTCAAAAAATTAAATACATAGCACATAAATGGGATGGAATATTTGAGAGGTCTGGTTAAGTTATCAGTGAAGCAGGTGCTATTAACCGGACTTGATTTACTAGCTTTATGTCTCTCAGAGAGTTAATATTTGATGCTTCCATTTTCTTTTATAACGTTTACCTTGTGGGCTGTTGTAAGCATCAGATAGCTTGCTGTATGTAAAATATTTAGAAGACTAACAGCTACTGAGTAAGCAGTGAGTGTAAGCTGTGGCTATTACTGTTTTTATTGTTTTGACTGCTGGCTCACAGTTCCTCATAACTATGAAAATCAATGAAATAATAAAATTATTTTCTAACTTTGTTATTCTTAAGCCAGTTATATGTTTCTTGTTTCTGTTAGACCCACCTTTGAAACAGAAGCAAAAATTTGGTTAAAACTATGCAGTGGGAAAACATTTGCTTGGAAGTTTTGTTTTTTTCTTCCCATTCTCTCGATAGCTATGATTATTAAGGCTATGCATGGAAAAGCGGCACACTAACAGTGGGCCATCAGGACCAAGTTTGATGGATTCTGCGCAAAACTCCACATTTACTGCCCTGTTCTGGCTGCTGCTGTTGTTGTTATTGTTGTTGCTGTACCTGGGATTGAACTTAAAGAGTTCTCATTGAGCTGCCTCCCCAGTCATTTTACTTTACATTTTATTGCACTTTATTTTTTAAATTTTATTATGAAGTCTAAGTCACCACTTGCCCAGGCTGGCCTGTAACTTGTGATGTTCCTACCTCAGCCTCCCACAGTTCTGAGATATGGGTGTGTTCCAACCACCATGCCCAACTCTTTGTTTTTTTCTTCTAATCATCTGTCAAAAGAGAGAGAAATGGGTGGAAAGGAAGAAAACTTCCAAAGTTGATGAGTATGGAGATCTAATTGAAATGGGTAGTGAGACTGGATAATGCAACTGTTCAGAGAAGCAACAAACCAGAGAACAATTCAGGAGAAGGGAAAGCGAGCAGAAATTATGAGGTTTTATGTTTGGCAAAGCACGTGATTAAACTCAGCCTCGTAGGTTTAGCTAGGACAGAGAACATGGAAAGAGCAGGGTTGGGGGGACATGCTACAGAAATGAAAATTTTGGTGCTAAATGCTTAGATTTGTTAAGTATTAAGAAAAACCAGAGTTAGAAATATTAAACACCACTAGTGTTTCTATCTCCTTTCATGGCCTTCATCTATAATATGCAAGCACATTAGCGCTCTAAACATTTGCTTACTCATTAATTATGCTTTTTGTTAACTTCAGTTCTAGAAATTAAGTATTTGGGTGTTTTTTAAAACTGTCTTCATTGATCAAAAGTGTTAATCACATAAAAGTGTTAGATGAACTGAAACTCCTGCTGTGCAATAAAAATTCTGAAATTTGAACTTGCTTAAGAAATACAACCAGCTTTTATTTACCAGATGCTGTTAATTAAAGCGTAACCTCTTCCTTAGAATAGCTAACAATTAGCTGCAGTGAAGGAAGTGTAAATAGAAATACAGTTCATTAATGTTCTAATAGACGCTGTGAACTTCTGGTCTTTATCCTGGTGTCTTTTTTCTCCTTGTCGTGTGCTTCCCTTTGGGATGGGTAATGGGGAGAAGAGGCAAGTGCTTTAAAGTACAGCTCTAACTGTAATTGTGAACGTTATCAACCTAAACATTTGAAAAGCGTCATATTTCTAAGGCAAAAGAAATGTTTGTGAATATGTATGTTTTGGAAGATTAATTACTCATTTGAATGTACATATATAAAAATAATTAAAGTATTTGGTTCTATCAAACAAGCTACTGAAAATATTAGACTGAGCTAGAATAGTCTGTCCTGTCCTGGTTGAATGCCTGTTAGCTTAGTGAGATTATTTAATCACTTGTGTTTTCCTAGTGCGTTTATCCTTCCGCGGAGATAAACAGTCAAATAGACATGCTACTTTGCTATTTCATATTCATTTACACACACACTCACATTAGATGCTTTTAAAGAGAAATGGTGACTTTCCTCTTGTGTCTGATGCAGCTACTGCCTTGATGACTAGTTGCGGTACTCTTTTAAACAACCCGGCCTAAGATTGATTATCTTTTGACTTCCAGGCAGAAAAACAATTAATCATGATAATAAATGAGAGGAGTGTAAGTGTTGGTTCAGAGTGACTGCTGTTCCCTCCTGTACACCCTCCAGCTTTCAGGTTCATGGCAGATTAATGGACAGTGCTTGGCAGGGAGGGCTGGGGTGAGATGTAGGAATCTTAGAGTCCTTTTAGGGCTCAAATGATGTTGTGTTTATTTTCCACGTTGTAAGAAAAAGTATAATTTTCCTTATATCTTGGAGATGTATATTGATCATATACCCCATTCTAAATCTCCCCCAAAGTGAAATACAGAAAAAAAAAAGTGTTTTTATGGTAATCACTCTTAGAGACTCAAGTTGGGAGCCAGGGTTCTTCAAATAGTACAGTGGAAACTTCAGGGAAAAGAGAATATTGGGAGCCATAGAGTACATCAGTTGTAACTGTCAAAATTGTTTCTCAGGAGCCAGAGGTTTAGCTCAGCAGCCTGATAAGTGTGAGGTCATAAGTTGGATCCCTGGTATGAAAAACAAAATATCTGAAAAATTGATTCTTTTTCTTCTTTATCCCACGTAGTTTGGCAGTTCTGAAGGTACAGAACGAGACTCTGTCAACATTCCACTGAAGAAGGCCATCAGATTTGCAAACATATTATTAGGTCACAAAATAGTTTTTGCCTATGGTTGAAATTTAAATTTTGCCCTATTTTGCCAAAGTATCCATTGACTCCATTCTTTTTGCTCTGGGGATAAATCTGTGCATTGTAGCCTTAGATAATCAGCTTGTAGGGCAGAATTTGGTGCTGAGTAGATGCTGAGCATATCTCAGGTGAGGAAGCATATATCTTAAGACTTTATTTAATACCAATTACTAGCAACCTTCCATTAGAACCTTTCTGAAAATCTGACCTTACCAAGATTACATAAAAACTTAACATTATCTATGTTATAGGCTCTGGGCAATTTAGTTCTAGGCCAGTTCTCTAACCAGAAGTAACCAGTTTTCTTTAAAAATTTTCTGTGGAAAATAAAAAGTTTGCTCTTTAGTATAACTTGCTTTCATTGAGTTTCTAAATTGATTTCTTAAGAACCTGGAGTCTATATGATATTGAAATACTGTGTAAGTTGTATTGGCTAACCTTTCTCTTGGTCTGGAAGACAAGATGTAGTGGTTAAGGAGAAAGAAATTGAGATTATTAATCACAAAGTACAAACCAAATTCTGTGGTTAAAATATTAACTGTGATTTCTTCTTTAATATCCATAAAATTCCTGCGAGGGTGTCACTATTAAACCCACGAAGAAGAAACTGATACCCTGAGAACTACAGGCCATGTCATAAATCTTTAATAATCTCCAGGGCATCTCATGGGTATATACATTGCTGCTAAGGTTTCCTTCCTGCCCACCCCAACAGTACAACATTTTGCCTTAACTGATGTTTTAAAATTGCTCTTCGTTTGGAACTTCAAAATTGATTAATTACAAAAACATCAGTAATCAGAACTAGAGGAAGTATCCATATCCCAAATTATTAACCCTTAAAATTGCAGACGTCCAAATAAATTTTGTAATGGAACAGTCAATTAATATTCATGGAAAAGTATTGTTGTGACATCTTGTGAAATGCTTGTTTGTGGCTCACTGTTCTGCTCCAGGGATTTGTTTCCCTTTCTCCTGGATGTGTTGTGTGTGGACCTTTTAATCCATCCATTCCCCAAACCTCTGGCTTTTGAAATGCTCCCACCCATGTTGTAATTTTGGAAAAGCAGTTACAGATTGCATACAAAAGATGCTAAGGGCTAAGATGTTGCTACCCTTCATAAATGAGTCCACTTCCTTCCTACCTGTCGAAAAGTGGTACATATTTACTAAGATGCATTTATGTCTTATTGGCACGTACTCTACATGGAATATAATAGAAATGAAATGTTCAGTTTGATGAGTTTGACAATTGCAAATACACACGTAATCCCTACCCAGGCAAACTATCAATCACTTTGAAGTGCTCTTGTGCCCTTTTCAGGTTCATTGCTACCTCCCACAACCACACACACACTTGCTTGTAGACTTGTTTTGCTTTTTATTACAATTTATGTGAGAGAAATTGTCGAGTGTGTGCTCTTACAACTAGCATCTTTTCCTCAGTGTGGTGTTTAGATTCATTTATTTGCTGCATGAATCAACATCCCATTCATTTTTGATACTGAATTACATCATGTTGTAATATGACACAGTTTATTTATTTTCTTACTGTTAAACATTTAGCTTGTTTCTAGTTATTGACGATGATAAGTGAGGCCTTTATGAACAAACATTTGAATGAAGATGTGCTTTTATTTGCTAGAGTAAATAAGCAGAGAATAACTGTTAGATCATAGAGCAGATTCGTGTTTAACTTTGCTAGAAACTATCAAACTATTTTTCGTGTTTATTGTAAAATTTTATGCTTCTCGTAGAAATATGTGGGAGTTATAAATACTCAACAATATACTATCAGTCTTTTTTATTTAACTACTCTAGTGAGCTTGTAGTCATATCTCATTGTGCTTGTGATTTACATTCTCTTGGTAACTAATTATGCTTATAATCTTTCTGTAGACTTATTGGTCATTCATCTGCCTTTTTTTGTAGAGTTTCCCAGTCTTTACTCTGTTTCCTTTTTATTTTTGACTTCTAAGAGTTCTTCATTATCAACACAAGTGCTTTTTCTGAATCTATGTGTTATAGTTGTTTCTCAATATTTGATTTACCTAATAATTTCTTTAATAATCTATTTTGTTAATTGAAAAACTTCAGATATGATTAAATCCAGCTTCTCAATTTTTAAATTCATGGTTTGTGCTTCTTGTTTTAAAAAATTAGGATAAGAGCACTTAATGAGATCCACTCTCTTAAAAAATTCAAGTGTATAATGTAGTAGTTTTAACTATAGGGATGATGTTGTACAGAAAATTTCTAAAAAGCTATTCATCTTGCATAACAAACTATTGCTCATTAATTAGCAACTGCTCATTTTCTCTGTTACCCCATCGCCTAGCAACCACAATTCCAATCTTCAGCTTCTATGAGTTTGACACCTGCACAGGTCTCAGCTGTGTAGACTCATGCAGTGCTTGATCTTTTCTGACAGATTTATTTTACATAACATGATGTCTTTCAATTTTATCCATATTATCTCATATTGCAGAGTTTTCCTTTTCCTTTTCCATCCCTTCTTTTCTCTTTTATCTGTTATTCTCCTTCCCCTGATAGTACTAGGGATTGAACCCAAGGAATTCATACAGAGCTAAATACCAAGCCCTTTACTGTGTTACTCTGAGTCAAACTTTCAGCAAGTTACCCATGGTGGGCTTGAATGTGTGATCAGTCTTCCATATTACTGTATTTATAGGTATCTAATTCCTTCTTTCATAGACTGAATAATATTCTGTGTGTGTACCATAAGTTCTTTATCTATTTACCTTTGGAATTTAGGGCTTTTTTGTATGGTTTATAATACTATGGCATACTGAACATTGTAGTGCTAATATCTCTTGGATATTCTGACTTTAATTATTTTGGGTAAATACCCAGAAGTGAGATTGTTGTGTTATTTGGAAGTTTTGCTTTTATTTTTTTGTATTTTCTCCTTTCCTCCTTCCCTTTAATAATCTGGAGATTGAACCCAGGGTCTTGTGCATGCAAGGCAAGCAATCTACCACTCATCTCACATGATCGGTATTGACGGAAAGGTCACTAGATTCATTTCAGCATATTTTTTTCTGTAATTTTTTTCAGTACTCAGCATCGAATCAAATCCAGGGCTCTCACACTGAGCTGCATCCCCAATCCTTTAAATGAGATATAGATATGAATATATAGAGAGAGATGTAAATATATAGATATATATGTATATATATTTATATCTATATCTATAGACACAGATTTGAATATATATAAATCCAGATGTAGATACAGACCAAAACTACTAGAAAAAATGATGCATAATGAAAAGCCTTAATGGTAGTGATCTGGCAAATGCTTCTTGGATATGATCCTAAGAGTACAGGCAACAAAACCAAAAATAACCAAATGGAATTGCATCAAAGTAAAGTGAACCTTCTTCAAAGCAAAGGAAACAATTAGTACAGAAAATACACAAAACAGAGTTAGAAATATTTCTACTCCACGTATCTCATCAGGGACTAATATCAGTAAATATAAGGAACTGCATCACTAATAAGAAGCAAACTCACAAATAAGAAAATGACCCTATTTAAAAATGGGCAGAAGACCTGGACAGAAATGTTTCTGATGCATATTTTCAAATGAATAAAAAAAGACAGAAAAACTGCTCATCACCAATAATCATCAGGGTAATGCAGATTTTTAAGTACATTGAAGCATCACCTCCTTCTTGTTGGAATGACTATCGGCAAACAGACAGAAGGTAGCAAATGTGTATGAGAATATGGGCATAGTGAGCCCTCTCGCACCACTGGGGACAATGCAGATTGGTTGAGGAAGTTGTAAAGTGGTCCCAGTGAACCTGTTGTGTGTATAGGTTGAGAATCAGTGGTGTTCATATGCGTCTAGTTTGATGAATATCTGTTCAGATCCAGCATCATAACAAAGTATATAAATACATTTCAAATGGATTAATTGTGGGAATGTATATTGAAACTCCTAGAAAGTAATCTGAGAGTCTATTTGCACACTGTAGAGATGGGGAAAAGTTTTCTAAGTAGTGGGAGTCCAAAAAGTATATATTTTAATTAAGGACTCAGATGAAAGTAAATGTCATAAGCAAGATGAAAGTAGATGTGGAAAATTGCTATCTAATTTATAGAGTAAACCCTATAATATACAAAAAGTTCTAATTTAAAAAAAAAGGTCCAGAATTAAACACAGAATTTGCACACACAAATCTTTCAAAAATAAATCCAAATCAGCCAAGAAGAAAGAAAGAAAGACAAAAAAGAAAGAAGGAAAAAGGAAAACAAACAGGATGTCAAAACATTCTCTAATTGTCTTTTTTTCTTTTTTTTTTTTTTTTTGGAAACACAAAATTACAATACCACAGTGACTATTTTATTATGACTGGAAAAAATTTTAAAGACATTTGCTGGAAGGAATGTGAGCAAAATATGCTCTCAGATTTTGTTGATTGGATATAAATTTTGCACCTTTAAACATCTTTACTAGAGTAACATTAGGAGTCCACTTTGATCCAGCAATGTCATTTCTAGGTATCACTTCATTGAATCGAAATACCCAGACTTGAGAATATATGGAAAAGAATGTTTGAGCCCAGTTCCTAATAGTGAAAAACTGAAACCAAGGTAAGTCCTATCAGCAGCAGAATGAGTGCATGCACACCAGCGGGTATTTGGAAGCCTTTAAGAGAGAAGCGCATAATGAATTGAGCTTTGAAAGCATACATGAAGAATCATATGGTGTGGCATAACTGAGAAAAACAAGATCATTCAAAAAATCATGTAACTTCATTTTTAAAAAAGAGCTAATTATGAAAAGTGCGTTTATATATGTAAGTGCATTGTGTTTTCATGTATATAACATATAATTAAATATGATATAAGCAAATAGAAAAATGTAGGTGAATACAGCTAGTAAATGGAATGGGGGAAGAGAGGAGCAGATAGGAAGGGAAAGAGAAAGAGAAGAAAATAAAATAATTGCCAAGTAAAGTAGGCATGTTAATGGATTTTCTGAAAGATTTCTTTGCATCTAATAAATTAGAATGTGTTACTTAAAAAGATGAGTGTTATTAATTGTATACAAAATAGATGGCTTGATAGTAGTGTCGCTTTGCATTCTGAAGATCTGGGCTGCCAACTGTCCCCCACTGAAGGGGACCACTGTGAAGGGATGGCATCCTGGTAGGTGGGGCATGCACAGATATGACAACCTACTGTCCGTGGTCATAGGAGGGGAATGAAGGCCTAGCTGAAAATAATGCGGTGGGGTGGCAGGTCATTGTAGAGGAGGAAGAAAATGGTGTCGTGATGCCTCTGGGAACTCCCTGAAATAACCAGGAGGAAGTTAAGAAAGGACTCCAGGAGCTCCCATGGCAAGTGGGAACATACTTTCTTGTGCTATGTGTATAGTCAGTATACTGTAATTCATTCATGTTTTGAAGTATAGCTAGGAGCACCACAAGTAACTGGCCTGGTGACTGACCACTGAGATTTTAGAGTCAGACAGGGGCCCTGGCCTGAAAGATTGATTTCTGTTTGAAGTTACTTCCCTTGGCTCCACAATATTTACTTCCTGTAGTTTCAAAGTATGCTGCAGTTGTCACCATTTGCCTAGTGGTCTGCCAGCTGTGACTGTCTGCTCTGCACAGCAACTTCTTGGCACAGCTGTTCATGCAGATGGATGCTTAGAGAGCGTCTCTGAGAGATGGGAGCCCTCACCTAGCCCTGCTGGGCACCTGCACTGACTTCTCAGCAATGCTTGCTTTTGCAAAGCTGAAATGGAATGTGCTGCCAAAATATTTCTTCTGCTTAGAAAGGAGCAGAAGCGAGCTATTTAAAAGGTTAGTCTCCTTTGACTGGAAAAACCTTTTCACTACTGTAAGTTTATATATGACGCACAGTGTGGACAAACAGAGACTCTGAAGAAACAGTTAGAGTCATTTGAATGGAATGATAATTACACCTTCACTGAGTTGGTCTTCAAATTTGCGTGAACTTTTTTTTAAAGCACTGAGGAAAGTTGTGTGTACCAAGGAAAAAGTGATGTCCAATGCATCAAGGGAAATCTGTTTTCACATCACAAAGATTTCCTTCTTGTTTTGCCATGAGCCAGGTTACTGAAGCTTCATTGCACTGAGTCAAGCTGTCTTGTAAGATGCGCTCACTGCCAGTGGAGCTGAATGCTGAGGTGGCAGCTGCTCTGTATACCTCGTCCTAAGAAATCCTGTGTGTCAACTTACAAAACAAATAGTCTTTCCTACAAACTCCGGTGGTAGTTCTGAACCCTGATTTAGACGAAAAAGTAACAGTTTTGAGAGACCATGATTGAGATCAGATATGAGCCTGGAGTGAAATATAAAATTTCATATAATAAGCTGATATTTTAAAAATTGCCCTTGGAGAGTTTTTTCTTCCAAAAAGCTCTAATAGTCATATGAGCATTTGTGTTGTGTGCAAGTTTTCTAAAGGAATATTATTTGGATAGGACCTAAGTATAAATAACCGCTCACTCACCCCATTCCCCACTCAGGAAATTAGATGCATCAGTTTTAGCTATCACCTTTGTTTTTCATTTTTTAATTCAGCTGAAAGATAGTGAAATGTGTGAAGCAGCTTATGGCCTGAGAGCAGTAAAGAAACAGGCCTCATAGAATCTCCTGCCTTGTGATGGATTCACACATATACATGATTATAAAGATGAGCTTGTACATTGAGTAATATTCACAAAGATTTGTCTGTCTATGTATGTATGTATGTATGTATCTATCTATCTATCTATCTATCTATCATAAGGCTAATTTCTACCTCTAGGCTCAAGTTCATTTGAAACTGGAAAAAGCTCCAGATATCTTTAGGGCAATATCTTAATAGTCAGAAGAATTTGCTTCACTTTATACCGAGACTTTTTCAATTGGTGTAGTCTTAAAGCAGAAGCATGCCTTTGGAGTCTGTGTTACTGCCTTCTAATCGGCCTCCCCCATCAGACATGTGGAATCAGCAGCTACTTTTCTTTCTTATTGGTTTCTCTAACTTTGAACTTGAAAACTAAGCAAGTGTCTCACAAAAGAGAGTACCAACCAGAAGTGAACTATTGTGATAGACTAACATTTGAAAACCCCATCAGCAGATTTTTGAAAACCACTTTGGCAAAGACAAAGATGCTTTTAGTGTTGAAAACAACTGGGTCAAGGATGTTTTCCAAACATGAATCCAAGAACACACCTCTTGTCTCTCTTAGAGTCCTTCTCAGTCATGAGGTCATGTTGAGAACAGACGACACAAAGTTAAAACTCAGAAACTGTACTCTTGAATATGCGACTGTGCTTTTAACAAGAGTCTTTCTTGGGCCTCAGTTTTCACAGCTCTAAAATGAGAACTTCAGTGCCTGCTTTGTCCACCACTGGAAGGAAAAATTAAAACAAAACAAAACAAAACAAAAACCACATCTAAACTGTTGTGGGAGTGAAACATGCAGCAGAAATGCAGGTATCAGCATTTCCTGCAAGTATTATTTTTGCAGTCAGGGTTTATTTCCTGAGTGACATCGTGTTTCCAAGAGAAGAATGGGTGGTTTGATAGTATCAGACTCCACAAAGTTGACTGTGTTCCCAAGTGTATCAATCAGTCTAGTATCTTGTCTATGTTCTTGTCAGGTGATTTGTGGTGCTGTACAGAGCCTATGCTGATGTACCAGTGCTGTTTCACTTTGAAACATACGAAAAGCGAATGAATAAGAACCAGTTTCCTGTGTGCTTACATTAATATTCCATTACCCTGATCTTCTGCATACTGATACTCCAACATTCATTTCCTGAATGATGTTTTCTTTCCAAAAGGTGGGAAAACGTGCAAAACATGATGATTACAAAGACATCCCACGCTTTCCATTGTAATAACATCATTTTGATACTTGATTCTCATTTCTGTCTGGTTATAAATGGTTGGTGAGTCTATGGATCTGTCTTCTGAAACCACACGGAGCAAAGAATGAGAGAGAAATAACCTTCTTTAAGGTTCACTTTTAAAATCATAATCACACTTGATGGACTGACCAGAAAGTCGCTCTGCCCCTTTTTCATTCCTTTGACACTGAATCATCATCCAGTTTGATATTTGAGACATCCTTTTAACTTGCTCCAAATAAAAATCTTTTGTACAAGAGTCTTTGACCATGGACAGCTAGAAAGTAAAAACTGTGAATAAAGAATTCTTTTTTAGGTTTTGTACAGTCACTCTTTGCTTTTTTAAAAAATAGCATTTTCTAGAAAAAAAAAGATTATGAGAATGTTTTCTCTCTAGCCCCAACTCCATGAAATTCTTGAATGTTTAGTTAACTGGGTTAGATTGTTTGAAGCAGCTTCTGAGACCATTTCCCCTAATATTTATACCCAAAACTCCTCCCCTTATGGGAAGATGGTTTAACCAGTCAGATTCTCAGAAATATCAAGGACTTCAGTGCTATTGCTTAATTACACATGGGACCAGGATACAAATAGTGTTAATGAATGGTGGAATAAAGGATAGAGGAATCTTGCTTTATAAGTACACATATCACTTTGTTCTATTTATAGTAGTGTTAATTATATTAGGAACACACAAAAAAGAGCAAATAAATGACACAAAATCTTATTAATTACACAGAATATGTATATATACTATCTTGTTTGATCATCCTAAGGAGCCTTTCTATCCAGAGCATCACAATGTAGGAAAGGAAGCTAGAAACTAAATTGAAATAATTGCTCAAGATCTCCTGGAACTATTGACCAGAATCTACATCTTGTCCTTTTGAATGTAAAGCACTGTGGAAGTTTCTCAGGAATAGTGCTAAGGCCCCTAACTGTGTTAAGCATTTCAGTTCAGTGATGATTGAAGATAGCCCACACCTATAAATGTGATGTGAATCTGCCTATTGAAGGCTCTGTGTGTGGAGAACTCCTTGAAAGAACTATCTCCATGTATTTATTTGTACAGAGCTGATTTGATTCATTTCCTTATTCTCCCAATTGGCCTTAAGCAATGCAAGTGAGTCTAGCCAAGGTGCAGATGTGTAGTTTTTGAAGCAATGTGACAGGTCAGTGGTGCCCTGTCTGTAACTCCCAAGTAACATGCATGAACTAGGCTGAGTGGTGCCATGCTGTAGGCTTAGAATGAGCCTCAAAGATGAGGCTGTGACTTCTCAGGACAAGGGTTACACATCAAAAGTGAAGCACTGACCCCAAAACACTAAATACTGCCCCAGTCTGTGATATCAGATTACTCTTTCTGCATTTATCTGCCTGCATATTGCAGAGGTGATCTCAATCCTCCTACCTACACCACCTCACAGGACTCACATACTTCCCTCCATAGTCACTCATCTCCGAGCTGCGCCCCTCTTCATGAATTAATAAAACCTGTGTTCAATCCAGGGTCAAGGCCTTTGTTCCAATTAGCCATAATTTTAGCTAGATTTAGGACTCCCTTGGTTCCCCACAATTACAAAACTGTCTTAGGGTCTTTTTCCTCACCATGTGTTGAACTGGAAGTGGTACATTGGAATTCTCTTATTAGAATTCCAATAACTTTTCCATGGAATTACAATGTGGACCTTTCTGAACCTTGATGAGGTCCAGAAGGACTTTCTATGTCTTTCGATGTCTAGAGCAGCTGCTTGATATGATGCCTGGTGCTTTGAAGTCAGCAAATCTGAGTCCAGCTGCTAGCATGCTCTTGTGGCATTTGGATTATTCCTTTCAGTCTTGATAATCTTATGTTCCTGTGTAACAGCTGTGATAATTATAAGACGCAGTGTCAGTGGTGCCTGTGTTAGATTTGCTGAGTTACGGATGTGAGACTTTGGTAGATGAACTAACCTCTAGGAAGAGCAAAGTCATGTTGTTAAGTAATTATGAGACCTTACCCCAGGATACTGATAATGTCAAGATAAAAATATCAAGTGGGAAGACGGACAATATATCTTAATGTTGCTGCCTCTACTGAGAAATTCCTAGAGACTGCATTTGCTGCATCATGGTTTAGTTGTGTCACAATTTATTAATTCCTTCACATGTTTTATATTAACTTTTTGTAAAATAGTGCTACATAACAAGAAATGATCAAGATGGCATTTTAAGGCTTCTTTATATCAATTTGATTTTCATTATGATAAATTAAACCTGCATCTGGGATATTCATGTGGAAATGTCTAAGCGATCATTTTCAAGTAGGCGCATGGAATTAAAAGATAGCCAGAAGATCTGTAAGGTCTAGAAACATCTGTCTAATAGCAGCTTAAATAAAGAGGCTCTTTTCCCCTCACATAGAAAACCTTTCAGAAGTATGCAAGTGCTGATCCTGGTGCAGGTGTCTAATGGTGTTATAAGGGGTCCAGATTTTTTCTTTTTCCACTAATTATCTTGAACTTCAGTCCACATATGTTTCTGTCAATCCATGGTTGGAAGGCAAATATAATAGTACAAAAATGTAACCCAGGAAACCAAAGGGAAAGGAGTGACATCTCTATTATTTGGGAAAATAAACCCATCTTAGACTTTGCTTCAAATCTCATTGACCAGATTTATTCATGTGTTTTGCAAAGTCTTTAAATATTTTTTTCCTTGTTATTGGGTATTCAACTCAGAACCTTTACATCAAGCTACACCCTCAGGCATTTTTTAAAAATTTTATTTTAAAGAGAGTAAAACTAAACATAACAAACAGAACAACGCAGATCAGAAGAAAACAATGTAAGTAACACAGATTTCAAAGCAAGGCAACAGGAGATCATCACTGGCTATCATACTGTCTCTTGTGTTCTTTTAAAAGTTGTTCAATCTTCACACACAATGAATTCATACACAACAAAATAGTATTAAACTGATCAAAGCAGAATGATAGGCATTATAGGCCTTCAAAACCAGACAATAGGGGAGTCAACAATGGCTGCCATAATGTCTCTTGTTGTTTTCAAAATAGCTATCCATACCTTCATGTATGTTGAAATTAAACAATATAAAACAGACTAAAATCACTCTGAACAAAGGATAATAGATTGCTGAATTTCACATCATGACACTATGGAATCAGCACTGGGTACCTTAGTGTCTCTTTTTCTTCAAAGTAGCTGTTCATTTCATCATGCATTATATAGTCGATTCTCATAAACCATTCAGGAAAGGTTCTATGCGTGTATGCATCTCTACATGTATACCTATCCTTTCTGTATTAGAGGGAAAAACAAAATAAAACAAATTTGTCTCTTTTGTTTTGTGTTTTTCTAGGAATTTGTTTCATTTTGTTTATCCTTGTAAGGCACGTTGTTTTTATTTTGAGATATATTCCCAATAAGTTTTTAAGATGCTTAGGTTGGGTTCAAACTTGCCAGCCTTCTGCCTCAGCCTCGTATACAGAAAAGAAAGAGGTTGACAATGAAATTTTGGTTTCCTTACGTAACCACAGGATTTGGAATAAAGATTTGAAAGGCAGATTTACAGAATTGATTTTTGAAAAGGAGAGATTTAAGAAAAAAATAATAGGAGAAAATGGTCTAAGGTGGGACCTTATGAAATATTGATGGTAAGAACGAGAGATAATAGAGTGAGAATGCAAATGATAAAGACCAGTAAGTAAACAAAATTTGGAAAAAGAAAAACAAAAACAAAGGGAACCACATGGTACATAGAAACAAAACCGTGGGTAAAATTTAAAAAAGGAGAGAAGGCCTGTGTGGCCTAGCTCTACAGAGTTGAAAAGGAAGATGAAAAACAATAAATTCAGTGATTAGGGGGTAAGCAGCCTTTCAGACAATAATTAAGTGAAGAGAAACGTGATTTCAGGGGAGTGTGATGAAATGATGAAGGGTGAGTGGCAAAAAGATGACAGAGGGAGTGAGGGGGCATGCAGGAAAGTGTTTTCAGTCTGGGTGTTTGTAGATTCATCCTGGGCCTTTCAGTGAGTGATTCTGGAGCTGTGGATCTGTGGGCATCGGGCTCACAGAACACAGAGGCGGAGGTTTCCTGATTATTTGAAGATTGAGTACTCCAAAAAATGACTACATTTAGTTTAAATTGTAAAATTTATTCAGCATTATTTATACTACTCACTCAGAAACAGTGAAATGTTTGTCTTGTACCTACTTCATTTGAGTGAGTGATAGAATTGTTTTTTATTATATCTGGAAATTCTGGTGGAAAGTAAATCACATTATATCAAGATTACCAGTGATAGAACTTCGTTAAGGCTGATAAGGATATTGGTGTTGCCTAGTCATTTCATGTATTTATAGCAAGATCTGTAAACAAGACTTTTTAGTTTGCCGCAACTTAAGAACCCAAAGATAAATATGGTAAATATGATAAAGAAAAATCACATAGAAGAATGAAAACAAGTGTGTGGGAAATCACATTCAGCAGGGACACTGATGCTGTCTTTCAATTCCAGCTAAAACTTTTAGCAATATGAAAAACTCTATTTTATTAAAATCTTTTAATTATACATTTTCCCAAAATTTATACTTAAGCAATTTTTATTAGGAAATCTCGATAATTAAAAAATTATACATAAAAATGCTAGCTGGAAACATATATTTCTCCTTAAAACAGTGGGTTCTGATACTATGATTAAGATTGTGACCCAACGTTTTTATCTCTAGGCTCCAACACTTTTTAGTTGTGTAAACATGGACCAGCTACTTAACCTCTCTGTGCCTCAGTTTACTATCAACAAAAAGAAGGGTCCTCAGAGTGTCTACCACATTCCATGTTTGTGAGGGCGAAACATGTTCACTGTTGCAAAGCTCCTGGCAGAAGGTCTGCTGGGCCATCACTGTTAAGGCTGGCTGGTTATATTGTTGTTTGTCTTAATATTATTGTGTGATATCTATACTTGAGTACCATACTTTACCTTATAATTTTTTCCATTGTTTGCTTTTAAAATAACTGAGTCAGAACTCTCACCTATATAGCAATAATCACTATATTTTAAAATAACTCGTCACTTTACTTGTTTATGTGATGTATAATTAACTTCATATTTGTTATTATAATAGCAAACTCTTAATAGCACCCCTCTGCATCACACATGATCTCAGGGCTTTACATATTTACATTTTAAAGCTTGTAAGACTTTCTATTGTCTCCGTTTTCTACACTGAGAGTTTGAAGCACAAAGTGGTCCAGTGCTTTCCCCCTAAATCACAAAGATATTAAGTTGTTATCAGATTTGAATGAGGCTATTTAACTCCAGAGTCTGTACTCATCTCAATCACTGTACTCTGAAATGACCATAAATAACAGAGTACATAATATTAGTATCCAGGTGCCTATTATATTTGGCTACAAGAGTGTTTTTATTTGAGTATTTTCAGCCTCCAAGGGAGCAATTCTAACAATTTCACTAAAACATATTTTTCTCTAAGTATTTGAGATTTATTATCTCAGGTTTTTCAGAACCTTAAAAGGTCAAACATTGCTACTCTATTCATCTTCTCAAACACTTTCTGCTTCATGAAAGGGTACCGATCTATTCAATATAGATGCAAAAATAGAATTTATGACACGTACACTACTTGGCTCTTCAATCAGGGCTCTTTCTACTATGCTGAATCACACAGAGTCAGATTTTCAAAATAGTAATTGTTAGTGCCTGCAGCTATTTGAGATGGATCCTTGTTCTGGCAAAGGACAGAAATGATTCATTCTAAAGCCTTCTATATTTCAAGTCCAAAAGAGAAATGTGCTGCATGCCTTTATACCTATGCATGTCTGCATTTTTTTACTTTGTTGGTTGTGCAGAGTGTAAGCCCTCAGTTTAGAATGCAGATTGAGTTTAAAGTCTAAATAAGCAATCATGTGAGTGCTACTGCTGTTGACATCCAGGCAGCAGGAGTCAGAGTTGAAAGTCATGTGGGTGTTGGTTTGCAGGACTGGAAGACTCAGTTCATTTTCTTCTTCCTGGAGAGAAAATAGTTGTGTTGGTGGTAGGGACTGGAAAGGTTATCATCAAACTTATTTTTTTGTCCTCAACAATGTGCCAAGTTTATCTTTCAGTGTTGTACATTCTTAGCAGCTGTCACAAATCACCCTGGAAATGAAGTGAGAACCTGGAAGGGAGACCTCTCTACTCTTTGCCATTGCAGAACCAAATGCATTTAATTCTTTTCTACTTGCATTATTATTTTCTTAGTCTTTCCTTTTTTTTTTTTTTTTTTTTTTTGATGAACAGCATTATATTACTTTGCCATATGGGAAATCATTCAGCTTGTGAACTACTTTTATTAAGGTGATTTATTTTAAAGGAAAACCTGAAAGAGTTTGAGGAGTCTAGACAATCTCCGTGGGGATCACCGTGCAGGGGTTACTGTGTTAAATGAGTGTGGGAAAATTTTCAAAGCAAACTGCTAGACATTGTCCCGGGATGGTAATTGACTATAATGAAAGCATTCATTTATATCTGGAAGATAGACTCTGGGTTGAACAGACTTGGGCATGAGTGTTTATTGGCTGGCTGTGACCTTGAGCATATAACCTAAGAAACTCCAATAATTTAAACACCAATGTGTCTGTTACTATTGGTGCATTGCTATAATCTGACCTGCGTCTCCTGGGCCTGCGAACTGACCCAGGGAAATGAGGCTGGTATCTGATCTACTGAGAATGTTTTTACTTCTCTTTCCTCCTGGAAATATTTGAGAAAGAAGCCCTTTGTAGCATAGAGGATAACACTGTCAGTGGTTATAGTGTTGCTTCTTGGGAAGAATCTGAGAATGTAGCCCATAAAGAGAAAAATCAAAATCTTGAGACTGCAATTGACATTTAGGGACCGGGCAACGCCTAGATACTTAGGTGAGCAGACAAATTCCAAATTTCCATACATTTCATATTTTTTCCAACAATTTTTTGATTATTTACTTACAGGTAATCCTACTTTTCTACCTCCTTTGTTTGCTTCTTTCCCTGTCTCCTTTTCTTCTTTTGGCATTTTCTCTACCCTCTGTCAGTTTTGGAGAAATTCCCAAGCTTCTTAGCCTGTACATGTCTTTTCCCAAAGTAGCCCAAGTTTAGCTTAGCAAGCACTGAAGGCATTTAACTTGTTTTTGTGGAGGTATTTTGAATTTGTAAATGATGTCTATTGTTAGACTTGGAAGAATTTGCCTGGTTACAGTGGCAATGTGACCTTGTAGAATCTCTTTCAGGCACCAGCCCGCTGTTTGTGTATTTGAATATCTTAAATATGGAATACCAAAGGAAATAAACTGGATTGTATGCTTCTTTTATTTGTTCACTGGCAATGGTTGGCATGTGATTTTTCCAACTCTCTACTTTCTGTTTGTATGACTTACTGTCTCTGACCCAAGATTACATTCATAGAATTCATAAGGAAAACTGTAATCCTCCCAGATCAGAAGACATAATAAGAATTAGGCCAAATTCATCAACTATAAAAAATGGCTTAGGAAGGGTAGGTGTTTAAACCTGTCATAGTGCCAGAGTCATGAAACTGGCACACATTTTCCAACTTTAAATCTGGAATCCGTAAGATTTACTAAGTTTGTGATTTATGTGTTAATTTGGGACAATACAGCATAAATTAAAAATGCAGTCCCACATAAATCTAAGTTTAAGCCCTGGATCTCAGAGTTACTAACTTTACAATGTTAGGAGACTCCATCAGCATCACTAAAGCTTCATTTTTCTTCAGCAGCCTCTTCATGGAGTCCTTGGCACAGGCCATGACACAGCCAGGTTTCCACATATGCACTGGTTTTTTGTTTTTTTTTTTTTTTTTTTTTATTATTACCATGGTACAACCTAACATTATCTATTAGAACCTTATCATATACAACTCCCTGGAGATAAGGGGGTTCCAGGGAATTGTGTCCTAAAGAGAGTTGGACACAGCACACACACACACACACACACACACACACATGCATGTGTGTTCACACAAATTAAAACTAGTGTAAAATGTTAAATGTTAATCAATGAAGAGACATAGACCAGTAATCCCAGAAAAGGACATTAAAAGCATTCCACATGTTGATGATTCTATTTTGTAATGTACAACAAAAAATACTTATTTACCCTGTCTGCTTAGTTTCCCATGTAAGAATAATATCTGTTTAATTTTGAGTCAGGAGTCTTAGTAAAAACATACAAACACAATGTTCTCATAAGGATGCAAAAGAAAAGCTTGACTGAGGATGGTTTGACCAATTCTTAAATGTTTCCCCTAAAAGTAGCCATAAAAATGTGAACTTTCATGTTATTAGTAATTATTTCATGGGTTTTTAAATTTTAATTTCCATTGGTACCAATTCTTTAAGCATCTATCAGGAATTCTACATAGTTGAGCAGCACTTTTCAGACAGCATGGTTTGAATGACAGCCTCCCACAGCTCAGGCATGCTGTAAGGTTTAAAGGGTTATCCATTGGTAAGTAATCAGCAGGGAAAGTCATCCCACCAGTCTTTTTGACAAATAAACAATATTTTTGTTTCTAAATGAGCTTCCATAGTATCTCATGTTACTAAATTATTACATTACTCATAAGCTTTATGAAATTACATGGAAATAATTATTAGGCCTTATTAATTATGTAAATATCACCAGTACAACTGACCAGCTAATATATGAATTTTGCATTTCAATGATGATCAAATCACCTGAATGATAAAAATCTGTTTTATTTCTGTGCATTTAAATTATAATTATGAGCTGACACTTGTAATCCATATTTAGGCATGCAAGAGATTATTTCTTGTCATGTCCCTATTTATAGCCTTGGATATATACAAATTACAACTGCAGAACCAAACCTCAGAAGCTGAACTCACAGGGTCAGGCAGCCAGGCCCTGCAAGGAAGCTCACAGAGTTCCTGGGAAGGAATTCTGTGGTTCTTGTTTCCATCCATCGCAGTTGTAATCGATGCCTAGAGGAGGAAGTTCTTTAACTATGTCATGTCATTATCCCTGTTTAATATCAGTATTGAGTCATTCACAGGAACCAAGTTCCTACTCAAAGCCCACTGAAGAAAGCTTAGTTTTCCCTTTACAATTAAAACTGTTGTTACTCTCTTGTGACAAAAAACTAATTAATCAAGAAACCTAAGAGTATCAATCCAAAGAAAGTCAATGATACTCCAAATGCTAAAAATTATTGAGAAGGATAGACTTATAGCCAAGGGTTTTAATAATCAAGAAAAATCTTCCACAGTTTCAGTTCAAAGCGTTGGACCTTTCATCTGCTGTATTGTCTACACCAAATCTTCCTTCGCAAAGCTATGGTGAAGTAATTATTTAGGCTCCATGCCTCAAATGTGTAACACTATCATTTTCATCTCTGTAATGCACAGCATCTCAAGTCAGCATTTGTCCTTAAAATAAATTTGCGTTTGGTTTGATCTGAATCACATGTGGCATTCTCAAGTTCTCTGTATTTCCCACTTTATGTCCTCTGAATGGCCGAAGGTGTAGAGAATTGTCATTTAAGTGCATTCATCGAGTACATATTGTGTGACACACTCTTGCTGGAAAAAAGAGGAAAGACAGAAACATGGATTTCCACATCTCATAAGAGAATATGCTTTTCGTACCAAAGAAGTTCAGCTCAGTGCATCCTATTCCAAAGAGCCTGCAGCGGAAAGAAGCTTATGCTGCCAGCACTTCTTTCTTCTTTTGCTGGTGATCAGGGTTAAGGTCTCTCACTGTCAGAATGTCAGATACTTTAAAGACTTTTTTAGCATGTTCTTTAAAGTCTCAGTTTTTCTGTATTTATTACTGTACCTGTTTCAATGTCAAGATAGGTCTCTGAGACTTCAAACTGTTAAAAGAAGTCTAGTTTATCACGTGCTGACGTCCACTTTCCATGGCGCTTTAGTTGGCCCCACCCCGCCCCTTTCACTTACCTTCTTCACCCTTCTCTGCTCTCATCTGACGCTTGCCTCTCTGATCTTAGATCCTGGTCTTCTTCATTTTCACCTTCACAGTTGCCCTAGCCAGGGTGGGGTTGTGCTGGAGATAAAAACAGGAAAGAAGAAAATGATCTGTTTATTAGCAAGCGCAGGCCTTGTAGAAGTTCTGGAGCTGGCTGCTTTCCTCACCTGCCACAGCTGCCACAGCTCCCCTGACTCCACCATGCTCCTTCCTTTCCCTCTTCTCCTGGGTGGTGGGAGGGCTGATCATTAGGACTACACTCCTTAGTGCCTTTGGTTCTCTTCGCCTTTCTGTCTCTCTAGACGGTCCTTTCTGTTGATCTTTCTCTGTTAAACCAGGCAGGGAATGGCCTCTGGTTTTTATCAGGCCCTAACCCATACAGTGAACAGGACATGCTTTTAGCTAGCAATTCTATTGGTTTGTTACACACTATTTTGCTGATTGAGATGCTTTTAGATTTCCACTCTTTCTTTTCTGCTATGTCTTACTTACCTTCTCACTTCCGGGTTTGGAAAAATTCTCAGCGCACTGGATTTCTCCAGAAAGCTTTATAGAAATCTTTACATGATTAAACTGAATCAATTCTCTTATTTTCATTACGTCAAGCAGCATGTTAAACTGTACATAGATTGTGTGACAGTTTGCTCACGTAAACCAAATAGACATTTACGTAAATATTTTTCACAGTATTTCTCTTTCTCACTTAGGTGATTTACTTTAGCCAACTTCATCCTGGTACTTAATTAATGAGTGTTTTAAATAAGGACTAGGTACTTCTAATAACATTTTATTGGAGATGCCTATGTTTAAGTGTTTTATGCCAAATTTGTGGTTGTCATTTTTACAATTTTGGGAAAATACTTTTTAAGATTATTGTCAATTTAAGGTAATTAGAGAGTCAATTTCTTTTAGCAAGATAAAAGAAAATTAACCTAAGAAAAGAATTTTTTTTATTTTGACCAGAGTTAATAATTTGGAGTGAAAAATCATTGTAAAATTAATATTTGCTTAAAAAGCAAGTGAAGTATGCTCTATAAGGATACTTTGTGGTTTTACATCTCGCTGAATCTTGGCTGTATTTGCAAGACCCATGCGTTACAATAAGCTGCTATGTGACATGACTGATGTAATGATTCCACATCACATTCAACTGATATAGCCAAGTGCCTGAAGTACACGGTCTTTGTAGTGTTAAGTGTAAGCCTCTCCAGATTCTTCAGTGTGCACTACAGATGTCTAAGTGGGGAAGAAGGAATCTGAAAACTGCAGAGGACTGCTGGAAGAGAGGGCTGCAAATGTTCATTTCTTTGTACCACCTCCACCTCATGCTTACCAACTGTTTTCATTGCAGTAAATCATTTCTGTGGAGAACGTAAATACTCCTTTTTTTCCCAGCTGAGGTCTGCCCTTCTTCCTTCACATTCTCAGCTGATTTTTGCATCTCTGTGTATCTAGTTTGTGGAGAAGCCTTGGCTCAGTGGGAAACACACATAAAAGGTTTCATTTTCCACCAGTCCTTGCTCCCCTATTGTGTTATGTCTAATTCCTCTTCCCAGCCGGGGTGCGATCACTTATCAACATCCTAGGTAGATTCTACACCTTTCAAGCCACTTCATGTTACTCACATTCTGTCTAAGTGAAAACTCTGATTTCATTTCTTTTACAAGATTTTTTTTTTCCTGAGGCTGTGGACCAGGTGTGCACCTGTGGATGGGTGCCAAGGGATGGCCGACTTAGCCACTCCTACTCAGTTCACTGGCCTTCGGACACCTTCTTCATCTCATTTTCCTTGTGTGATGAGGTGAGAAGAAAAAAAGGAGCAGTAATAGTGGTTTCTTGCCTAGCAGTGCTGTTGTCATTTTTGTGGATTGCCACTGCTTCCAGGGTGTGGTTTGTTTGTTGCATACCTGGGTCTTTCTCAGAAAACAGAAAAGATTTTGTTTTGTTTTTATTTTATTTTTTTCAGGGCTTCAGGGCTTTTATTTTGTGCAGTCTCCTGCACTGATTCTGTGGGCATCTTGTTACATGAGGCCCTGTACTTCACCTTCAGTCCTAGGGCCCCGCTAAAGTGGGTCCAAGCCAGCGCTCTTCCTAGTTGCCATTAACCATGGGAATCATAGATGTACAATCTGCAATACTGAAACACGCTTGTGTGTATTTTTAACCTGCTTTCCTGTTTTTCTTCTGTTTGTCCTTCCCAGTTTGCTTTTCCTTGGCCTATATAGACTCAGGGAGGATGAGGAATACCTCATATACATGGAAACCAATGAGATGCTGACATTTCTATTTTCAGTTCCTTCTAACTGAGCATGTTGGGCGAGGATAGGTTTCCCCACTGAAAAAGAATTTATGCCAACACTCTGTGCACCTTGATCATGTCTTTGCACTCTCTTTTCTTATTTGTTTATTAAAAGGTACTTAAAGGAAATGTGATGATTAAATTTAATTAACAACCTGATTGACCTCAGAGCTGCAGAGGAGAATACTAAGGCATACTTCTAAGTGTGTCTGAATGCATCACGGAGGCATGACCTTGGGGTCTGTAGCGGGTCCCTGGCCCTGTCTTCTCTACCATTCTTCTCCTGTTTTGGTTTCCAGACACCTAACTAGGCAGCTTCACTCTACCATACCTTCCACCCTTACGTCCCTGCATCTGTAAGGAGATAAATGCACTGAATCCTGTGAAGCCATGAGCCAGGTAAATCTCTCGTGCTTAAATTTCTGGTGCCAGCTATTATGTCCTAGCTATGGAAAAGCTGATTTATACAGGAGGTCAGGATACCAGTGTGGCATTAAGGGTATTTCAGCTGCCTTAGAAAGCTTTGAAACAGAAGGTCTTTACTGTTAGTAGTTCTACATAAATTATGAGGTACTAATATTTTTTCTGTTCTTAGCATTAAACATTAATGACTGATTTAGAGGAAGCTAAAATTCCAAGTTAAGATCCTGTTCCCTGTTCCCTCTTATGCCTGTTGGTAGAAACACCACAGTAAGATTTTAGAAAGGGCGACAGTGAAATAATAGTGTCTTTGCTCCTCCTGTTCACTCACTCAATTCTGACACCTAGATCAGTAAAAGAGCTCAGAGTTGGGAGTAGCTGGTTACATTCTGCTTTGATCACTGCCTGAGCTCACTAGTTCCCTGTGACTTCACCTTTGCTTACCTCAGATAATCCATTTCGAGGAATACAGATGAACTTTCCTGCCACTTGTCTTTCTGAGATGCTGCAAGACAAATGGGATACTATCTGAAAACCTTTGGGAGGAAGTGTGATGAATAAATCTTGGGCCACATTATATATGAGACACCACCTTAATCATTGCTTCCACATGCTGCAAGAAGAAATGTCTTTCTGTTGTTATGAATGTAACAGAAAGATCACAAGACTCCATGAAATCCTGCTTCCTCATGGATTTGGCCAGTAATTTACCTTTCATTAGGAAAGCAACAGCATCTCTTTCTGTTTACTTCCATACCTAAAAATTATACAGCAAAATAATGCTTCTTACTCTTTAGACACACTTTGAGGATCAAATAAGGAGTAAGAGAAGTCTATGAAATGTTAGCACATATTGAAACATCTCTCATATAAAATATATATATCCATATCTATAACTATATGTGTTGTATTATTTTATACAGTGAAATGTCTGAAGCAGTTATCTTATGAAAGACAAAAAAAGGTTATTTAACTCATAGATCTGGATGTTGCAACTCATGATTGGGCATGTTCACTGTTTTCAGCCTCTAGTAAGAACAGCAGGTATCAGTGGTCAGGGATAAGGAGGGAACATGTCAGAGGAAACTTCTGACATTATAATCCAGGAATGAGAGAGGAGAGAGAGAGAGACAGAGACAGAGACAGAGAAAGAGACAGAGAGTCAGAGAGACATAGATGGGGGGACTGCAGAGGAGAGAGGATACAGGAGAGAGGCTGAGAAACCAGGGAATCACCTCTCTGTCCAAGTGCCATCAACCTAAGTTCCAAGCCTTTAACATATAACCTCTGGGGACACTCAAAATCCAAACTATAGTACACACAAAATACATAGTAATGGATAACATACCCTTGTGCCTTTCTATATCCATACATGAAAATACACATATGCACACTGTTTCACTTGTGTTAGATTCATGGCACATTCCAAAGTGTAGTCCTGGCAGTGTTCTTGGATAGATACATACAAATGACATACTCAATTCATTCAACTCATTTTCATAATAATTTGAAAGTTTCTCATGAACACACTTGTGTGGTTGCTCTCAGACCCTTGTAGATAACTAAAACCATTCTTAACTCCAACTTTATATGTACCTTCCCTCTGATAATGATGCTTCAGATACAATGGGATCCAAAGACATTTAGAGAATAATAATAATTTTTAAAAAATAACACAAGAGGATCACAGGCATTCAGGGATACATTTCACCCCTCACACATCCTGAGAGCTATTCTGCTTTCCTGTGTTAACTTTCTGTCAGATAGTTAATTGTCTATGTTCTTCTTATAATAGATTGCTGCCTTTCAATATTCATTAAGCCTCAGTTTGGAAATATATAATTTATAATAGTGTTAACTTCTCCACCCCTGCAGATTTTGCAGAACCACCACATCCTGTTTCCTCTCTGTCTCTCTCTCCTCCTTCCTCCCACTGTGTGTGTGTGTGTGTGTGTGTGTGTGTGTGTGTGTGTGTGTGTGTTGTAAGTGTGTCTCCCTCCCTTCCATGTCTCTTGACGTGTCTTCAGAAATCAACTCTACCACACCACGGTTACTATTATTCCTTAAACCAAATTGGGTCATCCCAAGATGACCAAAGTAAGGAGTTACAGGAGATGAGCCCATAGAAATGTGTTCACATTTTTTTTTTTTTTTTGGCATTCATTTATTGTCACTTTTTTTTTATGAGCTCTTCCTTGTTTTATACAACACGAAATTTTTGAAAGTGCCTTTAGTTTCCTCTCTGGGCTTTGCTACTCAGCCTCATCTCATCCCCTATCTTCATTGTAACAATACTGAATTTTATTACCAGTCTAGACATAGATCCTTCTTCTCTTCCCTACATTTATCAATTGTGATATCGTCCTCTTTTGAACTTCTATGGTGTCTGCATCCATCCATGATGCTTGTTTGGGTCCCTGTGGTTTTTTGTGCTAATCTGTGTCATTCTTAACAGTGTCAGCCATGTTATGTTTTCATTGTTACACTGGCCAAAACTAGCCCACACAAGTTTAGAGATCAGACTAGAGATGAAGGCAGGGCCAGCTCACGCAGAGCCTTGCACATATTTAATCACCTGATTTGGTGAAGAAGCCACTGAGTGGCTTTAAGTAGGAAAAAGATGTAATTCCATTTATATGTGTGAGCGCTTACACTAGCCACTCTGTAGAGAAGGAATGAAATGGGATGCAGGAGAGCAGGCAGGACAGAGGCCAGTGACGGGGCCAGTGCATCATCAGGGAAATGGAGAGAAGTGGTTGGACTTGAGGCATGTGTAGGGAACAAGGGACTTGGTGAACATTAAGAATGTAGTTGACATGAAGAGACAGCATCTAGGGTGATACTGAAGGAGCAAAAAAAATAGTGTATATGTGCATAATAGAGAAAATGAGGTTTCTTTTTGTGAGAAATCCAGAATACAAAAGACAGCAAAACAGAGAACAGACAGATCTTCTACAGATGGGAAGGGAACCAAGAGATGGAGAGAGAAGGAAACTAAAAAAAGGTTGAGATGTGTTATACACAATAACTCCCCGCAAGGAACATAGTAATGTACTGCAAGTATGTATGAATAAAAAATAAAAAAAAAATAAGGGAAGAAACCAACACAAAGTTATGTAAATGTACTATATACATAAACCCAACTCCTATAAGGAAAAGTGCTAATACATCTTTAAATTATGTTGATAGATTGTCATACTATTTTCATAACTACTGAGACGTACTTCTAAAGCCTTACATTAAAAAAAGACAATTACTTTTTTATGAACTGACATAATTAAAAGACATTCCATCATTCTATTAACTGTAATCACCATCTCCAACTATTAGGTGAATTTTTTTTCTCCTTTCCTGCAGTGTGCAGCTCTCTGACCTGGATCCTGTGGGATTTGTGGAATTAACATAGACGTTATCCCATCCCCGAAATGACCTAAATTCTTCACAGCGGAGAGAGGGATTTTAGCATCAATTATTTTCAGTGTGTCATAACTACACTTGGCTTTGTATTGTGAAATAGTCTTAGAAAATAAAAATTTCTCAAATGTATCCTGAGGGTAACTCTTAGGAATTCCTCAGGTCTCAAATCGGTGTGCTTCTATGATGATGACTTTGAAACACCTTGACTATGACATATTTCTATCTAGCACAAAAGACCAGATGGTTTTAGATGACCAGCTGCTTGCGTCTCAGGGACGGGGCAAAGTACTAAAGATTATTAAAAATACAAAGTGAGCAAATTTCATAATCTGACCTTGCTTTTATAACTACTAGATTAGCTGCTCATTCACCCTTCTGGACAACGAGCTCTAAAATAATCACTGGTTGTGTATGTGTTATGATTATATTCACAGTGAGGTCAGAATTCATATAAATATTGTCAGAATCCTGATCTGGAACTCTAAAGTGGGCTTCACATTATGGCTAAAATTACCTTAAATAATATTATTTTTAGTGTTTCTTTAAAAGCCCCTCCTACATGACATTTAATTCAAAAAGAAACACAGTGTGACATTCTAGCATAATTTTTAAAGACTTGAAGATCTTCCCACAGTCCATCCTATGCAATATCATTATCACAAGTTCTATTTTTAAAATGAGCACAAAACCAAAGTGAGAAGAAGTAGAATAAAGTTCAGCATGACCAAATAAACTTTGACATGAAAAAGAATTTACTGCCCAAAAGGGTCATTTTAACTCAACAAATTATTGAAGTGTAAGTTATGGGATACATTGAATCCAAATAACAGAACTTTGGACTATAATAGATATATCAATGTATATTTTTTATTTTATTATTCTATTTTATTTTAATTTTTGGTACTGGGGATTGAACTCACAACCTCATGCTTGCCAGGAAGGCACTTATGCCACTGACCTAATTCCCTTGCCTACTGTGTATATTTTTAAATCAGTATCTTGTAATATCATTTATTGATGATGGTATCAAAAACGGAGAAGCATTTAATCCATTAAAAATGAACAAAATTTATTATCTAATAGAAGATTTAAATTTTTTATTACCTTTCTTTTCTTTGCTACAATGAGAATAAAGGAATAGAGATTGGAGTGGCTGAGGAGGGGAAGAATTCTAAAAATAAAAGTGAAAAATTGTCTCTCACTCAGGGAGAAATGTAAACTGTTAATTAATTGTTACTAAGCACTTAAATTCTAGGCATTGATAATTATTTTTCTCTTTAGTCTTCCCGAGGGTAGCCACTATTATTACCATGACTATTATTACCATGACTTTTTACAAAGGAGAGACCGTTGGCATGGCTAGAATTTGGTGTATTGCTCTGAATGGCACAGCTAGTTGCTGATGGAGCCAGGATTTCCCTGGCAATCTGGCTTCAGAGCCTGTTTCTCACCAGTGTTCTTCACGGCCTTTTAAAGAATGGTAAGAGAGACTTCTCCTGCCAGAGTCTCACAGATCATTTACAGCTGCAAAAGATAATACTATACGTGTGTGTGGAATGCGTGACAACCCCAATAAACAGCCACCACACGACGTCCTTCAGAAGGCTGGAATCCTTTTCTGATGATTTCTGTGATGTTTTCCTGCAAACGTGATGGTAAGGTCAGAATAGCCACTTAGACATGGATGTTACCTGGAAAAGCTAGATTACTTGCTTGAATTGATTGTTCTAACAAATAAGGACTTTCAAGGGGCTTTAAACCAGACCTCTCAGGGCTGTTCATTTGAGACACAGCAGTTCTGCTCTTAGATATTTATCAAGCATTAAGTGGGCAGGTTCCCAGCATGACTATTAAAGTAGCTTGGGGACTGAAGATACGCATTAGAAACTAGCGCTCCAGGTGACTCTCCTGGTGCGTGTGTAGGGAGCTGCATCTCCAACTCATTTGGAAGGTGCTGAGTGAGCGCAGGTGTTTTGATTCTGATCACTAGAAAGCGCAGAAGATTCTAATGTGCAGTTCAGTTTACAATTCTTTGCTCTAGACCTAGCAGATTAGTGAGTGTTCCCTGCATATAAATGTGCTGGAAATGGGGAAAAGTTTCCCACTTACTGAGATTTGATCCTCCTTAGCCTTTGGAGTAGCAGAATGTGCTTGTGAGACAGAAGTTACAGGTCCCCTTTTATAATCTCTGAGTCACCTTTTCTCTACCCTAGTGCTCCCTGTGAATGTCATTTGCTAGCTCTGCCATGATGTAAAATAAGTGTGGTATGCACGGCTCTAGGATAAGGCATCCAGATTTTTGTTAAATTCTCCAGATAATTGTGATGCTCAAATAGTGCTACTACCTGCCTCCCAGATTATTTTTGCATTTTTTAATATTAGTATACATTTTTTAGGAAATCTAAATGTTGTAAGTTAGATGAATAAAGTATTCATACTAGGAAAACAGTAAATATGAGTGAACTCTCAACATATATTGTAAAAACACAACATTTTAAAATAGAAACTTATGAATATGTATGCTTACTTAAAATGTAAGCATGTATGATGATAGTAAAAAACTGAATTCAGCACATTTATTGTCTTTTAAATGAGGGGGGAGAAATTGGATCAAGAAAAAACACACAAAAGGCTCTATGTGTTTCATTATACACATCTTTAAAAGCAAAACATAATAAGGCAAAATGTTGTGATTAGATCCCTAGGTTATAGGACTTTTGTTGTATTACATTTTATTCTCTGTAATTGTTTTTGTGTTTGAAATTATTTATAAATTAGTTAAAAGAACAAGAACATATTGTAGACAAAATAACTAGATAACTAAAATACAGATTAACTAAATAGTCATGCACAAAATCATAAAATATTAATCCCAGAATGGACTGCAAAAAATATCTTACTCATTGCCCATACTATGTGCATGTACATGTGGGATTTCTAGAGGAAGATGAGGCTTTCCTAACTACTCGTAGGTCACTTTATTTTTCAGGATTATCTGAGGAGAGGAAGGGAGACTAAAGTTGCCCCACTAGAGTGGCGAGATTTTTCTCAAAATACAGGGAAAGAGAACTGTATTTTTCTTTATTATGCTTACACTCAACACTGCTATGATCATTTGTGTGGTTTTCCACTACCAGCAATTCTCTGATACTTGGTGGACACCAGGTTCTTGTCCTGAAGTTCAACTCTGACACTGACAAGTGCAGAGTTAGCACAGATGCCATGTGGTGGAAGCTCAGTCCCACAAGACTGTCCTGTTCTTCAGATGCCACTCATGAGGCATCTGAGTTGGATGGCTTCCCATGTTGCTGGTAACTTTTGTCCTGGTTGGCTACAAAATAGAAGTTCCCACAGTTGCCTTTTGTATTTGATAATGTGCTAGAGGAACGCATGGAACACAGGAAAGCACACTGCTTACCATTGAAACAAGCAAGATACCTTTTGAGATACAGGTGAACAGGTGGGGAAGGAGGTACGTAGAGTAAGATATGGAGGTATCCTGAGGCCAGGAGCCTGTTTCCCCATGGAGGTGAGCCCCACCTGACACCTGGCTGTGTTCACAGAAGCTCCCTGAATCCTATGCGTCAGCTATGAGGGCATCATCTAGTCAGCATGATCAATGCTGATCAATCTCAGGCCTCTCCACTTTCCAGAGGATTATCTGGGATTTGGGGTGAATAAGTCGAAGCTCCTACTGGTGATATGTTCTTTGCGATGACCTGTTTCATCAAGGAGCCCATCAAGAATCCCCTCGTTAGACTTTGAGATGCTTCTTTATCCTAGGGAATTCCAAGGAATTAGAAGCTCTGTATTAGAAGTTCACATCAAAGATCAAATATTAGGAAATAGACTCAGAACCTTGGTCTCTCAGGAAATCACAAGAGTTTTAGGAGTCTGTGCTGGGAACTGAGGGTTAAAACCCAATGTATTTATTTTTATTTTGTCACCTAGAACTGTGCTGCCTCACCAGCAGCATTTGGTCGTTCCAGTGCCTCCTCATTCCCACAAATCCTAGTCTCTGCTGTCTACTCTCAATTTCAATCTGTCCCTCTCAATCAGACTCACTCAACCAGAACCACATAAGTACAGTTTTCAAATCTGTCCTCAGCAGAATCCTGAACCCTCTTCTTCCTTCCCCTGAGTCATTCTGGTTTCAGACCTGGGTAATTTCCATTGTCCAATCACTTTCATGTCCCTGTGGTACTGAGCATGGCAATAGAAAACTGCAAAATCCGATTGACTAGATTCTCCTGTGAAGTGTGCATCTCATCTCAGCCACTCCCTGACCATTGCTGTATGCATTTTTGATATTTCTTATAACAGCCCAGCCATGGATAAGATCTCAGGCACCCTGAGTGCCCCAGCAAAGTCTAGTGTCATTGTCTGGAAGCTGGAATCTGGATTGCTGCAAACATTAAGGCTATCCATGGTTTTCCCCCATGCTTTCTTCTTTCTCTATAATTTGTGTAAGATCTTTATTTCCATTTTTCTCGACCCCTGTCTCAGAAGAGCAGGTTCCACTCTGCCTCAGAAATGTCAATGATCCTTTGTGCTCTGGACTATATTTTTCTTGGCTCTGGCCTTGGTTATGCTCATATAATTATTTCAGGAGATACCCATTCTCTCCTCCTGTCTTCTCCTCTGGAATCAACCAGTTATTGTGGCCAGCAGAAACTCCTAAAAATACTACTGTGATTATTTGATTCATTGCTCAAAAGCATTTAGTAGCTCCTCATTGGCTTCCAAAGCAAAGCAAATTATTTTTCAGCCGACTGTGATCTATGCTGATAGTCTTGTTCCTCACAGATTTTTCTCTTTTTTACCTTTTAGACCCCATATTTGCACACAGCAGGATTTTTTGATTAACATTCACTGCTTTTATCTGCTTTTACTCTCTCTTTTATCTAGGAGGCCTGCCTACTTCTCACTAACTAGCAAACATTTCTCCCCATGTTTAAAGTATAGTATAATTATTAAATATCACCACCTGTGGATATTTTTAAAACTCCAATGCAATTATTTTTCTCTTTTGAACTTAGTTTGTGATCTGTTCATTCTGTCCATCATGGTGTTATTTTATACCATAAACTATCCACTTTTGTCTTTATCAATGTGAAAAATAAAAATGCATAATTTTCATTTTCATAACTCTAAGAAGCCATCTATCAGAGTATGTGGCATCAAAAAAAATTGAGGCATCTTACTGATTGAATCATGCTGTCCATTTCTCTTTTGATTAAGAAAAGGCTCAGTAGGGGGCAAAGTGATCAAGGGTGTCCTTATGTAAGAAAGGATTTCTCTCCATGAAATTAATTGGTCTATCTGAGGATCAAAGCCTTGACTTCATTAGCCTCATGCTCTGATAAGTTGAGTTGCTTCACGAAGTTTGCATGATTAAGCACTGACTACTTTGGATGCTTCAGTCTCTCCAGAACCCAGTACATCTGAATCTCCTTTGTGCGATTGTATAAAGATTCTCTGTGCAAACATAATTGCTTTCCTCAGCCAAGAAGGTCATGACTTTTCCTAATGGATAAGAATTTGTGCTTACTAAATAAATTGACCAAATATAGTTTAGTTTCTCTGAAAGGTCCCTGATCCTACTTCTGTCATCACTGAGATTTCAAATTGCAAGTGTAGTGTGTGCCAGTTATGATGTAGACCTTGTATAAATTACTACATTGGCATAGCTTTGTTTGTTGTAAATTAATTCAAAATAATTAATTATCTAAAGCAGTGAATCAGTGACCTCTAATGTCCTTTGTCCCTTTATTCTATTGAATACAGGGAGGATCAAATCTGTGTCTCATTCAGACTCCTGATTTCTGTCTTTTGCCTATAATTGTTAAATCAGATGTGCCTGAGTGATTTGTAGCTCCTTCTATAAAAAGATGTTCCCTCCTTTTGCTTCTAATCTATCCTTATGATGTGGTTTGGTAGGGAAAATGCCACAGAAGTGATTACCATGGCTTCTGATCTTCTAATTTAAGGGACCTTAGAGGTTTTATTTTTGCCCCCCACGGAAGACTTCCAGGATCATATAGAAAGACTGGATGAAAACGGCAGGGAGATGAACATTCCAAGACAGCACAGCTATTGCAGCCAATCTAGATGGAGCCCGGGCATGTCCATGAGGCTGTCTTAAGACAGATCTTCCCACTGTAACCCTTAGGTGAGCCTCAGGTGTCAAAAACAGAACTATGAGAAATCATAATCCTCATTAAGTTGATGAGTATCAGGTTTCTTTTTTATGCAGAAACAGGTAGCTGATACATTAGCTACCAGTTAAGTATATTTTAATTCTGTTCCCTGAACCTTGGAGTATACTGAAGTGGAATTTCCCATTCACCTTTCTCCACGATAGTAAGGCACATGATAGCATCTAAGGTAAACCTGAAATGAAGATTATTCCAATGAAGTTCTGAACCTTTCTAAACTTCTTTCCTAATTTTCAAGTGAAGGTGGTAGATGAAATGTAATTTAAGATCTTTCTTTGTTCTGTCCTCCATATTTCCAGCTCCTTTTATTAGCTGAATCCTCTGGAAGAACTGCAACCCATGATTGTAATTTCCCTCTTTTCCCCCTATCTGAATTGTTCTGGCCAGTTATCCCTTGACTACCTAAGGTACATAAATGATACAAAATGGTAATAGAAAAAAGATCTGCGTACACAGAGATGTACGGGAATCCTCCTCCTCTGCCTTTCCTGTGAAAGGCCTGTTCCTCCTACGTAAAGATGGTCTGTTTCTGAAGTGCTCCATCATTATGGCAAGAAATGCCGCTGGCTTCATCAGGAAGATGGTTTATACACGGTGTCTGTGCACCCACAGAATCTGTAGGTGTAGGAGTCAGTGTGCACATTTGTTGAGCCCATATCCTAAGGCTTAATGAAGAATTTCCCACATGTTATCCAATATGCTCGATTACATTTATGCAGATGTGACTTTGTTATTGGGATTGTTTAGGTGGGTTTTGACTGTTGTGTTCCAGCTCTCTGCAGCTGTCTGATCTTATGTATTCACTTGACGTTTTTTATACTTGAAGATGTTTCAAGATGTGCTCTATGACCTTGAATGGACTTGTGTCAATTTGATCACATACTGGAGAAATAACTAAAACTACCAAGAGTTATTGAACAAAATTTCATTTAGCACTGGAAAGAAATTATTGAAGATAAAATGCATAGAGTTTGGAGTCATAAAGCACATTAGAAGCCATCTAGCGAGGAAAGCGGAATTCAAAGGGCAAGGGTTATGTCTAAAGTCACAAAGCGAGTTAATGGCATTCTGTGAAATTTTAAAATAAACAATCTCTGCTATTCTTTTATATTAGAAATCAGAAAATTCTTGAGTGCTCCAGTAGTATGGCCATTGTTGCAGGCTTGCCAAGTGCTCCTATATACAGAGATTACCCAGAAGGACATGGGGGTGGGTGTGTGAGCAAAGGCATACCCAGGTAATTCTAGGAGCAGCTGTGGGGCATATGTATGCTTCCATCGCTGTATGTATATATACGGAGAAAGTGTACAAGGTAATGATTTAGTGTGGTTGCTTCCTGGAAGGAATCATTGGTGAGCATGAGAAACATTTGCCATGCTGACCTCTCCAAGTCCCTAAAGATTCTGCAGTCTACCAGTGTCCTGGGATCTGATGTGGCATGTCAGATTATTCCTTCATAGTACCCATGGAGTTTTTTCCTGCTTTCCTAATGTTAGCCTTTACGAAAATTAAGGGGAAGATCCTGGAGTTCCCCCTAGAGGCTAAAACAAGTACTTGCAGCTTACAAAATGCAATGTCAGAATCCTAGTATTTCCAGTCTTAAAAGTTTTCTGATTAATAAATATATTAGCATGGTTTGTGTTTATTACCTTCACAGATTTTAACGAGATAAATGTAGAATATGCAAAAGTGTGCCTTGTTAATAAAAAACTTTACAATGGACATTTAAAAGTAAGTGTTTAGTGACTTTTCAATTTCTAATGTGTGCTCTTTTGGCTTCTGCCCAACAGTGTAAATCTCCAAAATGAAATGATAAGGATTTTAGTTATCAAGGTAGTGAGCTACTAAGCTGGAAAAATAACACCCTGTTCATAAGTGACTGTATTCAATAGACCCCTCCTCACCAGCTATAGTTTCCAGGAAGAACTTGGCGCTTGACTGTTACAGATGCCACCTTTCCAGCAGAGGCTGTATTCCTCACCAAGCAGGAGCAGCGGGGATGCTGCCATTTACCACTAGTTTCTCGATGACAAATCGTGATAATACTGGAATTATAAAGGTAGCACTTTCACAGGTGTTTAATTAACAAAAAATAACTAGAGAGGTGGAAATGTTTCTTTCATTTGTTTTTAATTTCTCCACTAGTTCTCTGTTCATGGTATATCAACCACCATGGAGAAGGAGCCCAAGTCTGGCCCTATTAAAGTAGAAGGTGGATATATTCAGTTCTTGGTGAGACACACAGACATATACTTGGGAATATATGAAACTATCAAAGGTCATTTTATGTATCTCTATAGAGGTACAAGTTTAACTGTAATTGTAATATGTTTTTCTTACCTGTCAGTTCTGGGAGTCTAGAAAAAAATCAGACAAAAAAAGGGAAGAAAGCTTACATATTGTTTTCATAGCCTGTCTTTACTTTATTTCAGTGTCTTCACACTGCCAAAAGTGGAAAGAGGTCATTTGAGAAGCATTTATGATGCTTTCTTCAACTTGATTAGACTTTGCCAGGGCCTCCAGTTGCACTCTAAAGGAATTCCTGTAATTCACAGAAACACAAAGTAGTCTTTAGAACCACATCCTCTAAACAGACAAGAGGAAAAGATAGTGTTCAACCAAAGTAGGGAAGCCCATGTCCACAATATTTTACTGAGCACACCACGAAGTAGTCATTACTTTTAGTTTAAACATCAGCCTTCATTATCAGTGGTCATATTTATAGACTATCTGGCAGCTTTCTTAGAATTTTCCTTTTCCAGTTTTAAAATTGCATAGGAATAATGAGCTTGTACGTATGATTTTAGCACTCTTTAATATTCTCACTGTTTGTTACACTACAGGAACTCTTAAAACTCTTAAAAGGATTAAAATTAAGATGCTAAGAGTGATGGAAATTAAGGAGTTAATTAATCTGGACTTTCTATGAGAGATCTGGCTTTAAATGGCCAGTTCCCCTGGCTGCCTCATGTACTTTTAGGTAGGGGTTTTGATTGAGCATAAGGGTTAGCTATGAAAAGTATTGTGTAAGTGTTGTGTTTATGTTATAAATGAAGGCTTGCTTGCTCGCTTTCTCCCTTCCTTCTTTCTTTCCTTCCTTCCTTCCTTCCTTCCTTCCTTCCTTCCTTCCTTCCTTTCTTCCTTCTTCTTTTCACACTGGGAAGAGAACCCAGGGCCTTTGCACGGAGCTACATCCTCATTTTTTTTTTTTTAATTTTGATGCATGGCTACTAAGTTACATTTCCCAAACTGAGCTTGAATTTGAGCTCTTTCTGCTTCAGCCTTTCAGGGTGCTGGGATTACAGGTGTGGGCCTCATGCCCAGTATAGAAGCAAATTTCTGTGAAAACTATGATAGAAACTTAGTTTGAATATCGAGGACTTTGACTCCAAGATTTCACCTTGTAGGTGTTAGTTAGCAAAATTGTTACTTAACCCTTTGTGAAATAGAAGTTTACTTTAACAACCTCTACAGGATTATTGAACTCATCCAATCCCAACCCATAGCCACAGACCACCTTAGCTAATTAAGCTGCATATATAAAGTAAGTAATTGGTGACTGAGCTACATTCTTGTTACTGAAAGAGTCAAAAGAGAATTCCAAGTAATAATGAAAGTGGTAACTGTGGCAGCTATTGCTACTGGGTGAAAGAAAATGGCTATGGTAAAGGTCTTAGCAATAGGGAAAAGACATTTACCATATAAAGAATTGCTGCTTCCCCATCTTCTAGGCTTTGCAGTCTTCCTGAGGGCTGACTGTTAGAAAAACCTTGCATAGAGCCAGCCGGGACCATGAAATTTTGAGAGTATCAGGTCCAGCTTCATAAAGCAGAAACCCAGACCATTCGGTCTGGAATTGAGAGCTAGTCACTGGGATGCAGTTGTATATAAAGTGCTTCGGAGCTTGAAATGCATGTAAAGTATAATTTCACAATATAAATGCAGAACTGTATAATCATTAACATTCTTGCTCCTTTAAATCTTGAAAAAGAATAATGGCTGAGGTACTCTTAAGTGATTCCCTTGTTGTCAAATACCTTCCCTGCTACCAGGGTAGTTAATCAATATTTATACCACCCTGGGCCATCTCGTGTTTGAGGCTCAGTGGCTTACACAGAATATGCTTATTCTGCTATATGTAAGCAAGGATTTGAACATTGTTGCAGAATGAAGTAAGCCTTGAGTAAGAAGAGGTGTGCTGAGAATTTGAATGATGTTGGTATTGGGAATATAGAAGGGATACTGATTTAGGTTTTAGTTTCCTAGTCATTTTGCCTAAGGAAATTGTTGCAGGGGAAGTCACTGAGAAGAGAAATGTGGAATGTTATTCATTGTGTGTTCTGATTTATCTTTAAATTATTCTTTAGAAATGGTAAATGAAACGTGGACAGCAATTATTGAACAAGGAATGTAGGAATAATTCTGCTCTTAGTATTCTGCCCACATAAAGCCAGAACATACATTAAATTCTTGAGGTTGCATTACTGAGTGAATCCTGATGTCTCAGAATGATTCATAAAAGGCTATGTTCTTTGAGCAGAGAGTGACATGTGACCCCCGGTCTTTAGCTCCTGGCTCATGGTGAGTTTCGTTCTATAACTTTTTACATCTCAGAGCAGAAAGATGGCTTTCACTGTGGCCATAACAATCAGTGTCCTACAGGATGGTGATTCTTAGAGCAAGCAGCGTTTGACTTTAGAAGTCTCTTTGTCTCTACTGCACATTAAAAGGAACAAAGAGTAGCTTAGTGGTGAGGCCATGATGATGCTGATGCTGATTTTTAAAGTATAACTTATTTGGACTGCTGATATCAGGAAGACTTGGAATTACTTGGGCATAAAATTCTTATTTTATTTTAATGCTATAGGTGAAAAATCAGTTGTGACCAGGGTTATGTCTCAGTGGTAGAACACTTACCTAGCATGTGTAAAATCCTGGGTTCAATCCCCAGCACTGCAGAGAAGGAAATAGAAGAGAGAGAATTTGATGGGATTTTTTTTTATGGAGAACAATTCTTTATATACCATTGACAGAGTATTGAATATTTTCCTTAAAAGTTTTTTCTTAAAAGACATTTTGTTGTTGTATAGAAATCTTAATAAATGTTTTATTTTCACAAAGTTCTGATGTTGAAAAAAAGTCTGTTTCATATTTTTGGAGGAATAATCTTATAGCATTACCGGAAAACAGAAAAAAAAAAAAAATCCCTGAGGTCACTCTTGTGCTCCAGTCTCTCTCTAGTTTTAAACTATTTGCTAAGATCAGTTTGACTAATTTTCTTAGAGAACTACTCAGTGCCCAGTTACTATGAGCAAGCAGATTTTGCTTCCTAAGAATCTAATTTACAAAGAGAAAGCATGAAAGGTAACACAAAACTTAGCTTCCTTTTTACACATTATCCTCTCTCGCCAATTTGTAAAGTGACCCACAGACCTTCTGTTTATCTCTATATATCAGCTGCTCTTATTCCCTGCAAAGAAAGAAAAAAGCCTACACTGGGAATAGTCTGTGTCCCGTGATGTCAGAGTTTCTATCTAAATTAAGATGTACTACCAATAACGGATTCAAGTTAATTTGTTTAAACTCAGATTGTAAATAAATGGCTATTGCCATGGTGATCTTGGCTACTAGACAGAGGGTGTAGCGATAGCTAATAAACAGCCTGACATGGTAGAAATTTGGAAGAGGAACAAGAAATATTCCTTTCCAAGGCGGTGTGAAAACCTAGAAAACGCACATCTGCTCCGCATTCCCCTGAGCTGGCAAGACTGCGCTGTAAATACCAGCTTGCCTGTAGCACCCTCCAGCTCCCCGCACTGCGCTGGCGCCCACCTGCTCAGGGACTGCTCTTCCCTCTGGCAGAGTGGCCCTTGGGATAAGGCGCTCAGCACTGTTGGCATCAGGGCTCCTTAGGCAGATAAGCCTTTGCTCTGCTAACCTTCATGGCTACCTAAGAAGGACCCGTCCTTGAAACCACTTGTGAAAATGCAAATATCCTAAGTTCATTAAAGTGGCACATGTCCCATTTCTTGTGCCAAGATGATAGTGAAGCAGGGAATTTAGGGGCTAATGGAAATACAGGTCCTACAGTAGCTTTCTAGCAGTAGCCGGTGGGGAAGGGCTCTGCAGTCTCCACTCCTCAGAGTTGGAATTCTTGCCCTGCCCCATCTCTACATCATGAGTCAAAGTGTCAAGAAAGAAAGCTGTTCCTCCCAAGGTGGAGCACATCGTTTATCTCTGTTATTGATGTTCATTTTGTCAAATTGTGCAGATGTTTAGGCAGTCATAAAATAGATCTATGATATGTAATTACATCGCAGAATTTAAGAGGTATCATGTTTAATATTCTGTTATGTTTCAAATACTTAACAGTTCTCTGTCCCCTTGTCTCTTTCTTCATGATAACACATAATTGTTTTGATGTAAGATGAAAATACTTAACCTCAAAGCTGGTGCATTGGGACTTTATTTTTTCCTGTTCCTTTTTTATTTTGTTTTGTTGCAGTACTTGGGATCAAATCCAGTACTTTTTGTGTGCCAAGGAAGTGCCCTGCCAACAGCTACATCCCTAATTCTTTTCACTTTTTGTTTTGAAATAAACAAAATTGTCCAAGCTGGTCTCGAACTATTGACCTACTTTCCCCAGTCTCCCCTTAGCTAGGATTATAGATGTGAGCTAGTATTCCCAGGTTAGGTTTCTTCTGTTTATTTGGGGACATTTTTCCCCCTTATGAAATGGCTCAGCTATTATAGGTGCACCCACATCTAGAAGATATTTGCCTAGGTCAGTCCCCACATATCACAAATGCTATCTTATTTTACTTTTCAGTCTTTTATATTATGATGTCAGATGTAAAAAGAAGTCATAGAGAAATTATTTACACAGATATTTTAATTAAAGGATTAATTTTAAGAATGTTTTTATTGAAATTCAGTGCTCCTCATTTTGATTTCTCCAAGTTGGAAATTAGATGAAAATAATGACATCTTTGCTTATTTGACTAAAGGTGAGGAGATATTTGATATTTTCTTTTTTTGATTCCCGAAGTGGAAGCTCAAACAAATACTTACCTGATTTCCTGTAAACTTCAGCTATTGTCTTAGTCAATTTTCAGTCACTGTGCCAAAGTTCCTGACCTAACCAGCTTATAAAGGGGAAAGGTTTATTGGGCTTGCACTTTCAAGTTCTGAGTCCATGATCAAATGGCCCAATTCCTTTGGACTGTACAAGAAGACAGCATGTCCTGGTGGGGACCTGTGATGGAGCAAATGTGTTCACCTCATAGAGCCTGAGAAGCAAAAAGAAAAGAAGAGACTGATGTTTTCTACCCCATGTAAAGGGATGTCTCCAGCCATCTAAAACCTCCTGGAAGGCCTCCTGTTAGAATTTCTTCCTCCATTTTCAGTAGCAGAAAGCTAGGAACCACGGTTTCTACTATAGCAGATAGATTGCAATACTTTGGATGCTTCATAATTATAATGGTTTTCCTTATACTCCAGAGGGCCAGCCAATAATAACCAGGTTTTTGGACTGTATGTTGAATTTTCATCAGAGAAATGAATCCATCCTAGATCTGACTCTTTAAAACTCTCCTTAGGTTACTCCTAATTAAGCAGATAAAGTTTGGTTCATGAGGCTGGAACATAGTAAATATTCAATAAATATATGTTGAATAGCCATTAAAGTTGAAGTTGAGGTGGCATCAACATGCTACTCAATCCTTACTGGGTTAAGTTGAAAAGAGGGATTTTTACACCATATGAATGTACACCATATGATTAAATGTGCTGATAGCAAATGATGTTCGACACCATAATTCTGTCTGCTGTTTCTCATACTGAAGATGTGGTTGTTTGGCTAGGCATCCTGACACCACATATTTATTAACAAGATGTTAATTCAGTGCTATTTAGTTAGTTTTCTTTTGTGTGTGGGGGGTGCTAGGTTTTGAGCCTAGGGCCTTATACTTGCTGCGTACGCAGTCTATTACTTAACTCTGTTTCTGAAATTTGCTCTGCCTCTTAGAGTGTCACGATGATCCAACACTTTTAAGTTACCCAATGTGGCACCTTTATGATTTGAAATGTTGATAGTTCTGATTTAAACCAAACATTTAACCCTCCACAGCAGTGATGTTGAACCTCTCAAAACTTTCACACAGACAGCTCACGGTGATAAATGCACTGAAGATTCTTCACAACTGATGTGTGGTATACAGATTACTTGACATTTGTTGAATTTGGTCAGTTTGGCTGAGTTGCAGAGCAGTAATTACATTTTAGGAAAATTTATTTTGTTTAATTATCTCACAAGCCTTCTCTTTTAATTTTTAAAATAATTGTCCTACTCTTCTATATTCTTGGCTTTAATTTACACTTATTGATTACCACTGATAACTTAGATAATACCTTATGCCTATTTATTTGGTTTATTTGGGTGTTACTTTGGTTTATGCAAGAGATATTTATTTTTTCCCACATCATCCACATACCACTTTTTTCCTCTTTTCAAGTCAGCTTTTATTATGTATCATTCTATAGTGGAACCTCAGTTCACAAACACTGCTGTTCATGAACAAATCAGTTTGTAAACAGAAGTGTTAGACAAAATTCTTTCCTTTTGCAAACTCTACATTTGGTGATGAACAGGATCGTGGCTGTCTTCTCCAGAACTGAGGAGCAAATTGAATCTGTGTATTCGTATTTCATTTTTGGGAATGTTTGACCTTTTGATTCTCTTCTTGTGTTTTCTTGTTCTACAAAAACCCCTTACTATGGAGTGACAGAGAGCAAGACTCAAAAAGAAGAAAAGCAAAATGAAATAAAGCTGATGATCAGTTTATCTTAAAGTCCTAATACTTGTAATTAATTAGGAAAACCACAGAGCACATCCTCTTGTAGAAGAACAAGGATGTGCTGTTGATGTTTTAGTCCATAAATTCATAGGCTGCAGAGATCATGTCTATGTAAATTAAGTGCCCAGCTCAGCACAACATAAGATGACAATAATGATCTGCAATAAATTAGAGTTACTTCTGCTGCTGTGTTGCTTCCTACGATGCCATTTCCTTGTTGTGACTACATATGCATGACTTAATGAGAAAAATGTGCAACCGCATTTATATCCGCCAGCTGAGAGGAATAGCTGAGAAGAAAAAGTTTGTCTGAATTGCCAAAATCGCTTAATAGAAAAAGAAAAATCTAAGCTGCTTTCTGAAGATTTTCTTATTAGGTTCAGCACACCAAAAAGATAAAGTATTAGCAGTTTTAGGGAAAATGGACAATTACTGTTCCTAAATCCATGTGCACATGCACTCTTTTTTCTGTTTTCTTTAATTATTCTAATTGTACTGATTGTTGCTAAATAAATTAAATGACAATAACTTTTGCTTTATCTTCTTACTGTTATCACCATTGGAATTTGAGCATTTAATTTTGACATGAATTAAATCATCACTTCTGTTCAGATTCTACACTTTCTGAATAATGTAGCCATGATGCATATTTCAGTGTCTGTTTTAGTAAGTTTTGTGTTGCTATAATGAAAGACCAAAGACTGAGTACATTTGAATGAAAAGTGGCTTATTCAGCTAACAGGTATGGAGATCCAAGAGCATACTTTTGGGATCTGCTTTGTTTCTGGTGAAGGCTTTCTGTTTATTAACTTATGAAGCAGAAGCAGAAAGGAGAAACTGGTGTGTGCAGACAAGCATGTGTACAAAAAACCTAGGATTAGTGACAGACTCACCTAAAACAATCCATCTCCCCATAATCAGTGCAGTCACATCAGATCAAGAACTCATTCTCACAAAAAAAAAAAAACACCTAAATTCCTCCTACTGGCCCAGCACTTTTTAACAATGTTACACCATGGACCAACACTTAAGAAGAGTTTTGCTGGTGACAAACCGTACTGACATAATACCTGCATTCCACCAATTGTGTGTTATTTGTGTGTGTACTATTCCCAATCCAAAGAACACGCACACGTATTGATGTAACTACATTCCTTTACAGATGCTGGCAGTTAGAAAGCACCCTGTAGCACCTTTCTGAATGTATTACTATTTTTCTCTGAAAACATTTTTTTGATCACTGCCTTTCCCATGCTTTAATATTCAACAATATTAACATCCTCATGGCATTTTAAAAATCAGAATAATTATCTCACTGAATATAGAGCTATCCATTAAGCAATGGCTTGTTTTTCTAGACATCTGCCATTTTTTGTGTGCCTTATAATAGTTAATTAGATATATGTGCTATACATGCTCATAATAGTTATACATGCTTATAATAGTTAGTTATGCATGCTACCATACATAGAATGTCTATTCTTCACTAAGGAATATTATTACTTTACAATACATAAATATATTTATAAATACCTTCTTATTGTATATGTTTCCCCTAATACGAAGTACTCAGCACATATCAGTGTTATTACTTGTGAATTTTAAAATTGCATGGAAATAAGAAGTACCAAGAAATGGTATCTTAGAATAATTCAGGGAGAACTTATGAAGCACTTTTATACAAATCAGATGAGTTCATAAGACAAAAAAGAAAGCAATGTGCTATTTTAAGGGAGTCACCCAGAGAAACATACTGTGCTCCTATCAAATGACAAAATGGCAAAAAAGCAGAAATAGGAACTATTTTGCACTTTACAGCTTTAAGAATGAACTATAAGCATTTTAAATGGTGAGCCTTTATCCTAATATCAGTGTCCTTGTTCTTGGATGACTAATGAGTGTGCAGCTAGGACAGGAGTAAATTTCCTTGCTTGCTGTAGCAGAGGTCTTTTTGTATTGATGCGATTTTGAAGTTTCTGAGAGCCTTACGGTTATGAACCCTGTAACTGTTCTTAGCTACTTGGGGATAGGCATGTTTTTAGGACAGCTCATCAAATATGCATTCCCCATTAATGCAATCCTCTGAATTATTAACTCTTGTATTTTGGTTAATGTGCTTTGAAAAAAATTTTATGTAAAAATATAACTAATGAGAAATTTTATTTCAAAAATATATACATGTCAGTTTCCCTTGTTTTACAGCCAGAATCTGGATCACTATGAAGTCTAATGATTTCTTCCTTCTGCAAATATTTTTTTTTTATGTCTGTAGTTATTTCCCTTAAATGCATGCTGGTCTTCATAAGAGAGTGGAACTATTTTAGAGACTGTGGGTGGAATAAAACTAATTCATAGCCATTTTTAGGAAAAAAAAAAAAACCCAAAGTATGCTCAATACTAAAAGCATCTAAATGGTGATATCCCAAATGCACAGAAAATCTCATCATTAATAAATGTTATTAAATTTCACATTATTTAGCAAAAGTGATACTTGATGAACTATCTAGAAGCTAGAAATGATAATATTAATATTTAAAGTAATTTTATTTTGAATTTGCATAGTGCTTTACTGGATTTTTAATGTGCTTTCATGTGGTACTGCTTCTGAATCCCTCAACAAAGAATAAAGAAAATGATTCCTTGCTTTTATTAAAGACAAAGGGTCAAAAAGATGAAATGGTTTGAGCAAATTGACTGTAGCTTAGTTCCCACTAATAGGTAATGATTAAATTTTATTAGCATTCCAGTTGATGAGGAAGTAAATAAATCAGAATATGGGGCAAATAAAAGTAGGCATAAAATATATTTGGGGTGGTGTGGAGTGCTTGGCCATTATTCTGTCAGATCAACTAGCAATTCTGAATATAGAATTGTTATTTTTAAAAAATCCAGGCAAAACTCCAATTCTCCAGGTTAGGCAAAAGCCAATTTATATTAGTTTGATTTATTATAAACTTTCAAATATTTTTAAAGCCTTCACAGGTATAAAGATTTATGTGAACTCAGATGCAATGTATCTTCTTGTAATCTATTAGATAAGTGTTCTAGGCTTGTCTATTTCTTCATTTCTAGAGTATAAGTATCTTTGTTACCATAAAATATGGAATCCATTGCTTAAAACAGGCTTAAAGTCTACTCAGTTTCTGAGATTCTTGTTAATTTTTCAGGAAAAATGGTGGTTTATTGGAAAACATTTCTTGGCTTCAGAGGAATAAACTAAGGCTACAAAGTCATTTAATATCAGCTCCCTGTTGGAAGTATTCAAATTTCTTCTTGTTGATATGTTTGACATGACATAATATAGTTGAAAGTCTTTGTCTTCTCACTGATGATTCATCTTCCAAAAAAAATTGAGAAATGGGTGACATTTTATGCCTTTTAACTAATGACAATGATTTGTTGTTGACATTTAAAACACTATACATTCTTTAGTTTGCATTCACAAACTAACATAGAGCTTTTATCTAAAATTTTTATGATATAATTCATATATAAAAATAGCTCATAGAACCTTTTGACTTAGGCCACTAACTATCCTAGTTGGAAAAACATCCACATAAGTATTCCATTCACCTTGGTACTTGCTTTTTATTGATAAATAAAATGATCTGAAATCAAATAGAGAGTAATAAATAATACTTTCAAAGAGTAAGGCAGTAAGCAAGATAGTTCAGACAACTATAGGAACATGAATGCTTTTGTGGCAAACGTTCTATACAAAATGTATGAAGTTTGGTTTTGAAATGGTTATGTATTATGAAAATGTTTATATTCTTATGACTTTTACCTGTAATTTTAATTTAACTTCTTGTGCAAATATGGAGCCAATCTTATATTCTGAAGAGGCAATAGTGTTTCTTGTATGGCTCAAGCTATTATAAGATTCTTTCATCTTCCACATACTCAACTACTAAGAGAAACCTAGTCTGGTGAGATTGGAGATTCTGGGAGAAATGCCTGAAAGGCATTTAGGGACAAGAGAAGAATACCTATGATCAGCGTTTTCTGTTTCTCAGCTTTGTTTGGGACTCTGCAAAATATTAGCTGCTATAAAATTAAGTATGTTAAATTCTTCATTAATTGGTATTCTACTCAATTGAATCTTCACTATAATTAATATTAGCTGAACTCACCTCTTCCTCAGTAAATTATCTTATTTTACCCTTGTGAGATTTGATTTTTAGTATAGTGTGATCAACTCTTGTGAGTTTTCTGGGAACCACAGTCTGATTGGTGTGTACTGAGAACAGGATGACATTTAATGTTAGCAACTACCTTGGAAGATTCAATTATTTTTGATTTATACCTAAAAATATAAGGATTAGAGGAATGTGTGAAAAACCACCACAAATTTAGCAGTTTAACACAATGCATATTTAGTATCCCACAATTTTTCTGGGTCATGCCAAGTTCTTTGCAAGTTCTCACAAGGCTAATTAATGTCAAGGTATTGGACAGGTTGTGCTCACATCAATAGGATCCACTGAGGGAGAACTTGTTTCCTTGATCATTTTCATTATTGGGAGAATCCAGTGCCTTTTGGCTATATTACTTTTATTTCCAACTGTTTGCTAATGTTTCACTTAAGGTCACATCAGATCTTAGAGACTTTCTGTGATTTCTTGCCATGTAAAATATTCCAAGTCAATAATGAGAGATTTTTGTGTCCATTCTGTTACAAAGGTCTCTTGTAATAAAATCACAGGGGAGGCATCCCATCACCTTTGCCATGTAACATAATCATCAAAGAATAACATCTGTCTTAGTCACTTTCTTTATTGCTAGAACAAAGCACTTAAAGCTCTTGATTTAAAGAAGTTTATTTTGGCTAATATTTCAGAGCATCATGAACAGGTCTGGGGGTAGGAAAGCTGCTTGGGTCACAACAGCCAGGAAGCAGAGAACAAAAGCAGGAAGTAGGAGCGAGGTGTGCCTCACTAGACTCTGCCCCCCTGACCTGCCTCTGCTGACCAGGCCTCACCTCCAAACATTCCAGTTACTTATTTAGCACCTTGACTCAATTAGCCTTCAAAAGCCATGAGGCTTTGGGGTACTTCTGGGTACAAAGCAAAACAGAGTCCTACCACTTTTGCATATTCTAAGTTAAAAGAAAGTCACAGGTCCTGCCCACATTGAAGGCATAAAACCAGAATGCTGAGATGGGGTGAAGTGAGGATCATGAGAAACTATAAACTCTGCATGCTGCATTAACTGAAGTCACACCAGAGCTAAAATAGACGGCTAAATGTTACTGACTGAAAGGTCCTTATTATTTATTAACCATTGCATTTTTCGATCTCGGTGGAAAACAAATAAACTAAATGCAACTATTTAAGATTATTGTATGATATACTTTAGTAGAATTTTACAGTATAAATTAAGCAATACCATTTATACATACGAGAACTTTCTAAATTATAAGTTACTCCTTAAAATACGGCCGTACTTTGATTCCTGAATTTAATTCAATCCACAATTCTGGAGAACTTGGCAGTGTTAGTGTTCATCACCTGATGTAGAGTTCACCAACAGAAGCAAAATTTTGTTGGCACTTCTGTTCACGAGCCAAATTGTTTACAAGCAGAAGCATTCACAAACCAAAGCATTCCTGTACATTCATGCTGCATCTTATCTGTTTAGAAATGTGGGTATAATATTGAATTGGATACCAAGCAGTAGTAGCATAGGGACGCGCTTTTGCTTTCTACAAAGTGTTAAGCATATTCAAATGAGAGATGAAATGACTTTTTCAAGGAATTTCTTAAATATTCCCTAGTAAGTACAGTGGGCCTTTGTAGTTCTCTGTTAAAAAAATGTAATTTAAGTTTCTATAATCATGGTGTCTGGTAGAACAATGACAAATAGACTCTGAGTTCCTCGAGCATGATGTTGTGGCTATGTTAGCTGTTCAGGTTCTTTTTTTTAGAACCAGAAAAGATAAAACAAAAGAATTGTAGTTATCTTTTTCTCCAGATAACTCTTAAAGACCTATCAGAAAAAAATTCCTCTTTTTTTTTTTTTTGTTTGTTTGTTTGTTTTTTAAATGCTGCTTTAGGGCACTTGAAATCACTTCCTGTTTAATCATATCAGTGGGTACTAACAGAGGCAAAGTATAAAGCCAAAGGTCTTTTTTCCTACTGGCAGCTAAAGAGAAGGATCTGACATGGGTTATTAAAGAAGGAAAAAATTGTTACACAAGAGGAGAGTTGGGTCTACAGAAGCTAGTAAGTTAAGAAGCAAAAGATCCTTGACGTAAGTTTCCTAAAACTTACTGATATGGATACTAGGCCACTTTTTCTATAAGGGACTGGGGTAGCAGGGAGCAGTCCTCACTGCTATTCTCTCCCCCAGGTATATCTTATCTATGTCCAGTTAGTAATTTTAGTTAGCAGTCTCTCTCTTTTTGATGTGCTTTCTGTGGTACTGAACATATTTTGCAGGCACTATCGTTTCTGAAGTATATAAACAATAAAGTTTCTTCTTAAGACAGTTCTGTAGCTGACAAATTAAAATGTTTCCTGGTGGTATCCTCAAGTATGATTACTCGTGTTACTAATTATAATTTGTTACTTTTTCTCAGTTTAATAATTGCCTTTTGGTTTTACAATTGTATAAGAGGAGATTTTAAATTTTTTTATTTTAAAGAGAACAAAACGAAACAGAAAAAAAGCAAATCAGAACAGAACAATGCAAGTGATAGCAATCTTCAAAACAACACAACAGGAAATCAACGATGGCAGGGGAAGAAAAACAGTGGTATCAGTGAAGAAGCAGGGGTCAACACAAATGAAATAAAAACACTTCTTACAGAAGGAATAGCAGAAAACTTCCCAAACATAGGAAAATGATCTAGTATATAGATAAGTGAGGCATACAGAACTCCAAATAGCCATAACCAAAATAAATCTATGCCCAGACATATAGTTAGCAAGATCCCAGAAATTCAGCACAAGAACAGCTATTTTGAAGAAAATGAGAGACTTGTGGTAGCCATTGCTGATTTCCTGTTGTTTTGTTTTGATATTTTTAATAATAAATAAAAGCATGAAAAATAAGAGAAACGTGAACAAGGGGGACTAGATGAAGAAGCATAAAAACTGTCTTTTTGGAGGGTGACATGGGATATGGGAAATTATGAAAACGGAGAAAATTTCTGAATGATGCTCAGAGCTCAGATTCATTGAGTCACTTAAAATGCAGTTTGATTTGTTGCCCTGAATAATGTCTGCTTTCAGTTTCAAAATATGGCAGTTATAGTTAGTGAATTTGCAAGAGGGGACAGAGAATTGTCGTATGAAGGCCTGTTTTCCACCATCCCTTGTCAGTTGGCAGATGGTGATTGGATCTACAGTGTAGTCCTACCCTTTAAAAAGGCCGAATGATGTTGCTCTTTATATGCATTACATTCCTAAGGACCAACATAATGTGTGTGCTCCCTTACCGTTCTCTCAGCTCCATGGAAAAGAGGAAACATGTTTCTCTCTGCTTCATATATGGGCCAGGAAGAGCAGCACTTACCGCAATCTACCTTAATGCTTTGTTTTACTTTTTTTTCCCCCACACAAGCACAGCTGTTACGTCTATATAAGTCAGAGTCACAATGGGAAACAGCTGGCACTCACAAATTAGGATAATTCCAGGGAGGTATATTTACAAAGGGGCTATTTGCAAAGTAGAATCACAGAGTAGCTTAGTAACCTGGCTTAATAATGGAGAAACTATTATTACTCCTAGACTGCAGGAAGGAAACAGCTTTTAGAAAGCAAGAGGAGGCAGTTGAGTAGAAGTGGAAAGTTAATCAAGGGACCCAACCAGCCTGAAGTTACTACCTAGTAGTAAGAAAGAGAACCAAGCGCATGGGTGTCTTGACTTCCCTTTCCCACTAGATCTTCTATTCTCCAGCCAGGGACTCTGCAGGAAATCCAGCTGAAAGCCGGAGGCACACTCAGCCTCCAGGAGCAAAGAGCAAGACAGAAAGAATAGAGGTTAGGGTTGGAAGGAAAAAATAGAACAGGATGTGGCCCTTGTAGCACAAATTCCAATACATGTAAATTAGTCTCTTGAAATATAAGTTATTTACGCTTGTGATCATCAGAACAGATAAAATAGCAAATCTTAGTACTTAAGAGGAGTTCAGGCTTTAAGAGCTTTGCTTTATTGAGTTTGAGAGGCAGGAAACAAAAAATCCAGCCCATTTATTAGTTGGGCTTATGTGCAGGCAAATGAGGAGATTTCCATATTCAGACCATCTTATTTTCTTTGACTTGCCTCTAATTATAAGCTCCTAAGGAAACTGTATTGTTTGTCTTGCATGTGGCACTTAATCAACTAAATTTTAAAAAATTAATATGTTCAAAATAAGTCAACATCTATATAATGGGGCTTTTTGAAGGAAATTTTTCATAAATGTGAAAATCTTTTAGAAAGCATTTGCAAACCAAAGCACAGGCAGTTCTGGGTTGGTACAGCTGAAAGCAGACGCGGAAGTGCTGACCCACCACTTTCAGGGCACACAGTTAGAAATAATGATATTGGATCCATTTTTAAGAAGTAGTCTTTTAAAGGCATATGGTTATAGACCCCTGTTCTTTTCTGCAGCTTTCCAATGTGAAGCTCTGTCAGGTGAAAAAGAAGCATCACAAAAAGAGGCAAACAGGGATAGACATAGAGCTCAGTAGCATAGCACCTGCCTGGCAAGTGTGAGGTCCTGTGTGAGGTCCTGAGTTCAATTCCTGGTACAAAAAAAAAGGCAAAACATACGTTGTAGAGTAAGGAAGAGACTTTTACAACACATGTAAATTAAAAAAAGACTAAGATCCAGTGTATACATATAAAATGTATAAAGAATCTAGGGCTAGGGATTTAGCTCAGTGGTTCAAGCACTTGCCTGGTAAGTGCAAGATTGTGAGTTTGGTCCCTGGTACCCCCCCGCCCAATATATATGTATTTTGTATAATCAACAAATTTAAGAGAGATAACCAGGAGCCAAAGATCTGAAAAACTCTTTACCAAAATGCAAATTTAAATGGCTACTAAACTTTTGGGAATCAGTCTCAGTTGTAATTATAAATGTTAATTAAAATGACAAAGAGATATAATTACATAGGAACAGTTTTCAAAAGAGTAACAATTTCCATTATAGTAAAGAGATATAATTTTCATATGGTGGAGTACACATAATATAATCATTTTGGAAAACAGGTTAGCACTGTAGCCAGGTTAAAGATGTGATAGCTTAAGACCCAGAAATTACTCTGCTGAGTCTGTATGCTAGCAAGTGATTTATGCATGATCTCCTCATACGTATACAGGAATTTCATGGCAGCAGTTTATTTTTTAGCTCATTCTGGTCAATACATAGAAATAACCAAGTATTCATCAAGAGTTACAGGATAAGTAAAGTGTGTTACAGTCATACAATCAGTACTGTCTGACAATGAAAATAAATAAGCCTTTAGTTATATGAAGCAATATGGCTAAATTTCAAAAATATTATATGAACAAATCCAGACAAAATAATATGTACAATTTATGTATTTTATATAAAGTACAGAAGCAGGAGGAGAGGAAGCCCATTTGTTTTGCTTTCTGTGCATTCTCTAGTGTTAGCACTCTAAGAAAAGTAAAGAAAGTCATTGCAGAGAGCAATGATTGTTTCTGATGGAGGAGGTAATAGTTATACGGGGAAAGTCTCAGGAAGCTTCCTGGCCAACTTGCATTTATTCACACACAGTAATTGCACATACATTTCTTTGTGTGTACTCAATCTGCGCCTATGTTATTCTGCAAGATTTTTTTCTGATAAAAACAGATCAACTGCTTTATAAAAGTCAGTTGTTTCATCTTTTTTTCCATATTCTGCAATTTAATGACTGACTCTGTCTGCCTCCCAAGGGGTTTAGTGGCAGTATTTTTAATTTACAGAGAATTCACATGTGAATTGAAACTAAGAAACTTAAGAAATGTGAATATATAATAAATATCTATTAGTATTGTACCATGTTTTGTTTTTTCTTTGCTTTTCCCTTGAAAAGCAAAGGCTTCCTAAGGCATACATGAGAAACTTCGGGTTATGAGGAGTGAAGCCAATCTTGGCATTCATGGCTAAACTGCCAAGAGTGAGCTATTTGAGAGAAATTGGTGCGAATGAAACACAAAGTAGCTCAGACTAGAGAAGTGGCAGTGCCAAGCTGAAACTAGGGAAGAGAACCATCCTGTGCCCTTAGAAAATGTTAGGAACCAGTGCAAGAGATTTTTGTTGTTCTGTGTTTTTTGCTTAGGTTGAAACTGGGTCACTATTAATAAAGATAATGGGAGACATGAAGAAGCTCCCATAGAAATGGTCAAATTCCTTTCTTTTTATAACTCCTCCAGCTGTACTGGGAATTCGTGGGTCTTCAAAAAGATTTTTCTTTTTTTCCCCAGGGAATTAGAGACAGCCTTAGCATGCCTGCTTAAGTTAGAGGCATCTATTATTGGGAGGTGTCTTAACTGGGCTTTGGGGGGACTGTTTGCCATAGGTTTAATTATTCCCTAAAGGACATATCTCTCCATTCAGTATTTAGAAGCAGTTTTCTATTGGCAAAGTGACAAGACACCCAAAATTGTATGTTATGGAAATTAACATTCAAAATATGTGAGACACTCCCAACTCAATATCAGAATTAAAATCAAGAACAAGAAAAACCTAAATAATCCAATTTAAAAATTGGCAAAGTATTTAAACATTTTTCCAAAGATGACTTACAAATGTCAAAGAGATACCTGACATTGTGCTCGACTTCACTAATCATTCAGGGATGCAAATTAAAACCACAATGAGTTACCACCTCATCCCTATTAAGGATGGCTACTGCCTATAAGGAGAAAACAGCAAATGTTGGCAAGGATATGGAGACAAGGGAATTCCTACACACTGCTATAGGGGATGTAAACTGAGAAAATCATTATGAAAAACAGTATAGGGGTCCTCAAAAAGTTAGAATTATCATATGGTTCAGATCCAACTTATGAGAGAAAAATTAATCATTTTCTGTGTCAGCCATTTTTCATCTCTGGGATAAAATATCTGACATCCATAACTCAATGGAGGAGATGTTTATTTGGGCTTACTGTTTCAGAGACTTTAGTTGACAGTTGTCCGGCTCCAATGCAGAAACAGCATGGCAGAGGGCATTGTGGAGAAAAGGAGCTTAATACATGGTGGCCAGGCAGGAGAGAGGAGAGAGAAGAGCAAGAGTGAGAGATATACTCTCTAAAGGCATGGCAGCAGTGACCCCTTCCTCCAACTTCTCCCCCCTGCCTAACAACACTTTTAGCTAAGAGTTCTTCAGTGGACATAGCCCAATCACTTTCCCAAAGTCCTGTCTCTGAACACATGAGGACTTTTGGGAGACATGGATAAACTGTATCTCAAAGAGGTGTCTGCACTCCTAATGCTCCCTGCAGCACTGAACATAGTAGCCAACATGTGGGTATAAGCAAGGTGCCTTTGATAGATGAATGGATAAATTATCATGGTCAAAACATAAACCTTTTCAGTTCTAAGATGAAGAAGTCCTTGGGACCTGATGTGTATCTTCATAAATGTAACAATACTGTCTTACACTTTAGATAGAGGAAAACAGTCGAGGGAGAACTAGGCAAGGGAGATACATTCTTCTGGGGGGCTTTCATGGGGGTCTGCCCCTTCTGACCAGAATTCATTTCCTCAGTGGCAAGTCAGCTACTATCCACCTGTGATCCAAACACATAATCCTTTGCGGATCATTTGTCACCAAATCATAACAAATACTATATTGTATAGTTGAACTCCTTTAAGGGAGTAGACCTTAAATGTTCTTACCACACAAAATCATAGAACTACCTTCAAGATGAGATCAATTAGGTTGTTTGTGATAGTCATTTTGCAATATGTAGGTGTATTAAACCATCATATTATATATTGTAAATATATTCAAATTTTTTCAATTATATCTCAGTAAAGATGAGAAAAATATAGACAGTAGACTCATTGTATAAATGCAATATGTACCAAAAAACCCAAAATAAACAGACCAAAGCCAGGTGAATGTGGTATCTCTACAACATTCAAGAATATACATTTTATGCAATTAAATTATATGATGTTTACATAGGAAGTTATTCTTCATATAGATGAAACCCCCATGTGATATAGCCTTATAAAATATATTTTAATACAATTTAAGTAAATGTTCCTTTTATTTATTTCTGAAATCAGCTTTTGAGAAAGGGCAGAAAGGAAAGGGCTAGCCACTTAGGCAATCTCTTCTCTATTTGAATGAATGTATCCTGTGTTTTGGGGTTTCATAGTGATTTCTTAAGGACTTCCTAAGGATCTTAGGAAATGCAGATTTGAATTTGACAATGGGGGAAGAACCTCAGCTTCTGAATTTTTAATAAGCTCCTCAGTGATTTCAGTGCTGCTGATGTAAAGACCTCACTGTGGAGTAAGAATCAAAGTGCAGATAACATGGCCTCTTCAAACCAAACCAAACCAGACACATGGGGCAGCTGTGACCTTCATGAACTTAGATGGATTGTCCCCTACAACCTGTCTGTTTTACTTTTCTTGTTGCTCAGACAAAATACCCAAACCCAAAGTTAAAAGAAGAAAGATTTATTTGGCTTACGGTTCAAAGAAGTTTCTGTCCCTAACTGGCTGACTCCACGGCAGGGTAAACATGGCAGAAAAGCAACAGTTCTTGGAAGGCAGAAGGTAGCAAAAGCAACCAGACAGAAGACAAGCCTTTCTATCCCTTATATGGTATCCAGGCTACCATAATTAGGGCAGTGCCAAGCCTATCGGTGGGCTGATTTAGTAATCACACACTCTTAATTCCAGCATCACACACTTGAGACTCATCTACCTCTGAAAACATGATGCTTTGGGTGGGGGGTGACATCTAGAGCTAACCCTTAACACTGCCTATGATTTTTGAGGGCTTTAAATGACCAAATAAAACACGAAGTGAAAACCTAGTTTTGTTATGAGTTAATTGTGACACCTGTAAGCAGTCATTTGAACAATTGATAGCCCACGTTTTAACTTTAAATGAAATCGGTCAGATTCAATAAGTTTTATGATCTTGTCCAAATCCAACCCCTCTTTACCCATAAATAACACTACTGTGATATAAACTTCTCTGACAGTGACCGTGAACATGGATTTTGTCTTTCTCTTTTTTTAAACCTTCTTTACCCATGTGTTGTTATTCCTTTCTTTAGTAAATTTAGCCATTCGTTTCCCAAATTCATTGAGAATTCTTTCTTTTTTATCTTCAAAATGGTAGCTAATATTTTTCCATAGCATTGGTCTTTTCATGAATATTAATTTGTCCATGAAAACTACTAATCTAATTATTACTATGAAACCTGTACCAAATATCTACCCATAGTTACCCTTTTTCTGTTTTACTTTAAAATAAGAGCAAAATTAAGAATAAAGACTCCCATTATAGGGACTGGGGATTTAGCTCAGCGGCATAAGCACTTGCCTTGGAAGCAGGCGGTTGTGAGTTTGATCCCTGGTACTGATAAAAAAGAAAAAGACAAAAAAAAAAAAAAAAAGAGTCCCATTATAGTGTTGTAATTGTTTTCTTTTTTAATAGAATCATTGAGGCCCTTAAAGCATGGTGATATAAGTATAGACTGAAGCAATATATAGCTGTCATTGGAACAACTATGAAATTAAAGTAATACAAAACAGCTGTACTAAAGATTAGCTTTTTGAAGGTTACAATCTTAGTGTGGTTAATACACTAAAGGAAACTGATTAATTAGAGCAGAGTTTTAAAATTCCGTAATGAGGGATTTTTTAAGAGTAAAACTCAAATCTAGACATTATTCCTTGCAAACTGATTTCTGGAATAGGCAACCTCATAGGCAACCCCAGTTCTGTCCCAGTTTTGTGGGACACTTAGTGAGAGCTCTTTTCTAAACACTGATCCATGACATGACCTGTGGTGTACAGACTCTAAAGAGAGATTCCAAAGATGGAGAAAATTCTGAGGCATCCAGTACTTGCTGCCAGGGCATTTAACACTGACCTGGGAGCCCAGATACATCACGAGACCCACTCTTGTGAGTCAGATTCTTGGTGTCGTGTGCTGCTTTCCCATGGATAAAGTTTCCATTGGTTTTAAAGTAATTCATCAATGACAAGTAGGAATGTGATTGAACAGACAATGCTGGGCACCTCTTTGACATTTAAAATAATCTCCTGAGCTTTAACCTAATTAAAATCATTAGTTTCAACGACATACTCTTACATAGTCATGTGGAACAAAAGAGTTTATTTTCAAATTATTGATTAAAACATAATTTTGTACCAAGTTCTTTCTAGAATAAATGCCTTCCCTAACTGCAACTGCACTTACAATACAGCATGCCCTCAGTAGACTGGGCTCCCTGGCATCTCTACTGTGCTAGTGTCTGCTGTGATCCTGAGTCATGGTGGCATCCTGGAATGTGCTTGTGCCACCCTGGAAAAGTTCATCTCCCATCCCCAGAGCCAACTATTAAGAATTTGCTTGTACACTAAACCATATAAGGCCAAAATCTTGCTCTGGGTGGTTATCTTAAAGACCTTGAATTTCTCCAGCTTACAGATTCATCAAGTCTGTGACAATAAGGAAAATTTTTATTTAAAATGTTTTGATATTTTTTCCTGATAACATTAAAAAATAACTTTAAGAAATAGAAAAGATTAAAGTGCCAGTTTTGATAAGATGAATTTATGGCAATGATCCTTGTTTCTCTTAGGAATGGACTGGCTTTTGGCTTGGTATACTTAGTTTTAGTTTCCCTTAAACCCATGAACCCATTGACTCCAATTTATCTGGGTTCTAAGCATGGGGCAACAGTACTGAACAGAAACTCACTTGAAGCACAGCATCTGTACTTTCAATGACAAAGGTGCTCCTATCATTTAGACTTTTATATGTTACGATTCTGTTTTCAAACATAGTTTATGTGAAACATTGAAGTTCTGAAATATATGAGAAGGTGCATTTTTCTAAGTTTGTTTGAAGGATTTGAGGTCATAGGAATATTTTGGCACTTGTTGAATACTTTAGAGCTGAGTTGCTTCATGGGATGTACTTGTGGGTATTCATGCATACATGGGGGTGCACATATGTGTGTGTGTGTGTACATACATCAATGGGTCTGACTGCTAGTTACTTTGCAAAGCATGCAGAAAACACTTATTAGAAAATAAAAGAACCACCTCACAGTCATCTACTGCTCCAGTGCAGGTAGCGAATGTTTATAATTTTAACTTAAAAAGTTCAGAGAAGGGTCTGGGATTGGAACTTAAAAAATCCAGAGGAGGGATTGGAGAAGGTAGAGTGCTTGCCTAAGATACATGAGTCCTTGGGTTCAACCCCCAGCAGCAAAAAATATAAAAACAATGGAACAAAAATCCAGAGATGGGTTCTCAAAGCATATTTAAGTCTAAGCCTCGTGATACACAAAATTATGTCTATAGAGAAAGATGCTCTCAGAATTCCTACTTGCAAAGTCTATTGGTATTAGAAAAAAACAAAAGATTTCACTAAAAAATTTAAAGACTCTGCTCTTTCCTCTTGTAGTCTTCCAGTTGCATATTGTTATTATTTACCATGGGTAGATAATGGGTTCTTGAATCGTTGTTTGCTGCTATGGTCTCAATGTAGAAAAAGTAACAGTGAAGATATTTTTTTATGTACTATTTCCACAGATGCCTGGCAGAAAAGTTAAATTCATTCATAGACAATCTTGTTCATAGGTCTCCATTAGTTACTACTATTACTGCTGTTAGTACTGTTTTATTACTGTTATTACTATTTTACAGTTTTCTAGGCAACTGAGTTCCCTCATGCTCTAAATTAGTATGCCTCTTCTGAATCTCTTATACTTTATTAGCTGAGCTATTCTCTAATGTCTGACTGCATACATTAAAGGGTAAATAGGGTGTAAAGAACCCAACATTTATTAGTTAGCACTACATTTACTGAAATAATTATTAAAACACAAATACCTTCGTGACTAGTTAAGCATTATTACTTTATGGATTAATGTAATTATACCTACTGGAAATTTATAGACTCAGTTTATTTTCCTGTCAGTATTAAAGTGTTTTCTGTGAATATATGGAAAAAGTTAAGTCAATTAGATCTAAACACTATTCTTCAAAAACCTCCATACCTTGCTTTATCCTGACTGGAGGAAAAGTAATGAAATAAAACTCTAATTTGTAAATGGTTCCTATTGCTTCTCCATTCATTCTTGACCCCCTGCTGTCTGTTCTTCTCATATTGGATGCTGTTTTTAAAATACAAAAAAAAAAAAAAAAATCACTTGTTGGCTCACCTTGCCAGGATTTCCTGCTGTAACTTTAACACGAATCCTAGGCTCCTGGAGCCCCTCAGGCTTTGACTCCCACTCTGTCTTCTTTCTACTCATTCCCTGATTTTTTCAGTCATTTGACCCTGAGCCTTTGTACTTGGTTACTTTGACCTGAAACACTTCCTTTCCTCTCTTCATTACACAAGGCTTACTTGAAGTTATCTGGTCAGAGAAACCCACCCTCACTACTGTACTGTAAGTAAAATACCCTTAATGAGTTACATTTTACACCACGACATTCTTTCACTGTTTTTTCTCCTTTACCAATTTCCACTCTTTTCCATCTCTTCTTTATGCTAATGTGTGTTTCATGAAGTGATTATCCCTTGTTCATGACTATGTCTGTGTACTTATAATGACAGACCAGCTCTTGGAGGGGCAGCAGAGCAAAGCATGCTCAGGGAACTGTGTGTATTGAGTGACTGAAGTGGAAGAAGCCTTCTTAAAAGGGGTAAAGCTGGCTGGACTGAGGTCAATGTGTAGCAGTGTTTCTCAAACCTTTGGTCTTGGGTGTCTTTCACATTGTTAAAACATCAGAATCATGAAGGGGATTTTGTTACTATGGGAATTTCCCATAATTGAAATCAAAACTCAGAAAAATTAAAAAAAATAATTCATGTGAAATGAGAATTCAAAAAAAAAATCAAAATTCATTTAAAATGAGAAATAATAAACAGCATATATTAAATAATATATGATTTTAGAAAACCAAAAATATACTGAGGCTGGCATTGTTGTATGCTTGCAAATAAATCTCTTTGATGGTTGATCAACAGGAGAGACCTATATTGTGGTATCTGTCCCTGAGTGCAGTCTTCTGTGATATGGTGGTATCACATGACCTGTAGCCTTTAGAACATTCTATTGTACTTTGGTGCAAGGATGATGTTCAAAAAAGCAAAATAGCATCTGAGTATTATGAAAATAGTTTTGACCTTACAGATCCTCTAATTGGATCACACTTGAGAACTGCAAACCTGTGGTTTGAATAAGCTATTAATTGTAAACTGTTGGTAACCAGCTGCTATCCACATGGCTTCCTAACATTCAGCGTGGACTTGGTGTATTCTGGGAAAAGTATGATGAAATTGTGTTCTCAATTTTGTAAGTCAGTCTTGTATACTTGAAGTACATTTGTCATATGGAAACATTGTTGTATCCGTATTCCCTTCCAAAGGAAAATCCACAACACTGAATTTAACACCTTTGGCATTTAAAATGACAGTGAGTTGGTCATGGTATAGACCATCAGCCCTGTGTAACACTGTTACTCTCAGAAGAGACATGATCCTGCTTCCTATTTCATGTGTCACAGTTATAATTCTAACTGTTGGAGAGAAACTGAGAGCTTCGCTTTAACTTTCCTGTACTGTTTATATTTGGTAGATTTGTATTATTATTTCAGGCCCAACCTGCAGGCAGCATGGCAGAGGGGCCACAGTACACTCATGCCAAAATACTAGTTCCTGTACTTACTGGTCACTTACCCTGGGGAGAGAATTATTTGTCTTTGAGTTTCACTGAGTTCAAACCTCAATTTTCTCCTAATGTTTGGAAGATGAAGTTGAAAAAGAAAGCAAAGAAAAAACATAGTGAGTGCCTAGAAGTGAACCAAGTAAAGGAAGAAGACCCTGATATCCTCTTATTTTAAAACTTTTCCAGGTTGTTTTAATGTATTGCTAACCCCAAGAACGTTTGATCATACTGCTAGACGCTTTGAGAGAATTCCATGGAGAAAGACACTAATGTGCTGGTAGAATTGAGCCCCTGGAAAAAAATGTCCTATTTTACCTGGAGATGAACACATTTCTTTCAGTAGCTACATTGATAACCCTCCCCTTCATGTCCATTTACACCTTTTTGGTTTGTTTCAGTTTATGAAAACAAATATGCTTTGTATTGATAGTTTAAATCTATTGACCTTTATGCAGGGCTTCTTGATTTTCTTCTTAGAGTAACAAAAGTCCAGGTTGCCAGTGGGGTCTCTTAGACTGCTTCTGCAATGTCACGGTAGACTTAGAAATTATTTAGCCTAATGTTATGGGGACTAATGACTTCTAGGGAACAAAAGATTAATAGACATGTGTTTGTGTTGATATTACTGTTCCCTGTCTAATGGCTTGTTCATTAACTCAGGACTGTGGACTTAATTGGGGGCTAATACCTAACGATGGTGGTTTTGAGTTTAGCAGTGTGATAAATTGAGTCTGTTTCTATTCCCTGAGGCTAATAGATTTTTGGTTTTTAAAACTCTCATTAAGCAGTTCTAGGGAAGACAATTAGAGACAGCATCAGTCTGGGCTCTAGAGAGGTGCACTGCTATGGATGGATGGGGCATGGATTTTGGAATCTGACTCCTAATGTAGAATCTGAAGATTTCTAATGAAGAGACATTGGAAAGATTATGCTGATTATTGGAAACCCAATTTTTCACATCCATTGAATGGGCAAAGCAATAACAACACAAGGTAGAACTATGGCATTTACATGACATCACACAAACAAAAATGGTAGCATGTACCTCTGAAATAATTGACCCAAAGCTTGGACACAGTTATTGTTATTTCTTTTGCTTTCATTAACCTGATTTACTAAGCTTGTAATTATTTCTAGAGTAAGGAATGTTAGTAATATTTATATATGAGGCTTTGAGAGTGTCAGTCAGTTTTCTATCTCTGTGCCAAATATCTAAGAAAATCAACTTATGAAGTTAAAAGGCATATTTGGCTGATGGTTATAGTGGTTTCAGTCCATGATCAATTGGCAGTGTTGTTCTGGCCATCATGGCAAGGCATGCATAGTGGAGTAAAACTGCTCGCTTCATGAGCAGGAAGTCAAAAAGAGGAACAAGAGACTGCAATTCCACCATCTCTTTCAAAGGCACACTACCACTCACGTGAACCTTCTGCAAAGCCACATCTCTTACAGTCTCCACCTGATCCTAACAGCATTAAGCTGGGGGCCAAGATAAACACAGAGACGTTTGGGGAGACATTCTAATGTGCCGGCCAGAATGATGTTCTCACCTTACACAGAACAGTCATCAGCACATTCTCTGCTATATCTTCAGTGCCCATGAAGCATATTTTTAGATTGTATACTTGTAATGCAAAGTGTGTCATTATGCTTTTTTCCATTTTAAAAATATCCAAACATTTCTTAACACTTAAAGAAATCTGTTGTCTTAAATTATATAGCTCCTTAGAGATTTGTCCTTTTTGCTTGAGGCAAATGCACAGGACAGGACTTGGCTTTTCACACAGTGCAAAAATGTTGGTGGGTTCTGGACAGCGCTCACTTTCCCAGCCAGAAGTAAACAGTCTGGAGAGCAGGAGGTCCACTCTCAGAACCGCTGGAGAGATTTCTGTGACCCCTGAAAAATAAACCTCAGCCTTGTCATCTCTTATTTTTAGCAGAATCCAGATCTTTCAGAAAGCTTCTTCCAAAAGAAAGGAATGTATGCAGATAATTTTACAAACATTTAGCGGTCTTTCACCTACTTGCCATGGATTCTGTCATTGCTGAAAAGGGGAATGGAATAAAATGTGGGCAGTGGCAGGAATACTCAGACTTCTGTGACTCTGGAGCTACATTTGCAGTCACCATTAACCTCAAGAACCGCATGACTCTTGTATGACTGGTGGGATTTAATATAAGGGCACATTTAGAGAGAGAAATTCGAAGACTTAAAGGGCCAATGATTAAACTTCAAGGAACCCTTATGATTAGAGAGTTGTAGTATAAAAACCACTATCTCATAGAATTGAAAAACAGGTGAGATTAGATGTTTCCAAACTAAAACTATACTTATATTTATCATAAATATTATTTATGTTTACCTTAGAAATCTACAGGATGTTCTTCTGTACATAATTTAGTATACTATGCACTGACTTTGAAAAATGATCGTATTTAACTGATAGATACTCAAGGGAGCATATCACATGCAATAATTACTGCATGGTTTTTGAATAATACTCAGGCTTTGGGGTAAAGGATATTTACAAATCAGCCACTTATAGATATGCATTTGTAAGTGGATTACCAAGGACTGAACTAAATGAACTAACAAATCATGGCAGTTTTTCCCTTTCCAATCACATTCAGCTGTACTCTGTTGAATATTATTTTTCATCCCTTAGCCACATATGGATGGTATATTAGGTTTCCAGTGACTTTTGAATACTAAAAAGCTCAGGCCTGCAGGGGTAGCTCAGTGGTATTACACATGTTCGTTTCACAGCATCAAAAAAAAAAAAAAAAAAAAAAAAAAAAAAAAAAAACAACAGTTTATTTGGGTAGGATGTGGTGTGGTAAGTATAGTAAGCAATGTTTTGATAACACCCAGAAAAAAAGGCAAATAGAATACAAAATTCACAGGTTTGAGGATATCATCAAGCTGTGGAAACAGAAACAAGTAATTTTTGTCTGGAAGTGGGCTGATGAATAGAACTTACCTGGGTACAGACTTGTTTGAAGAGACAGAAATCTGCAAAACTTTCAGCAGTAGTGCTAGATGAAGTGAGAAATGGAAACTTCAGGGCTCTCAAGTAAGTGATGACCCAGGCAAAACTTATAAAAACAGAGTGAAACCTCCTACAGTTTAGAAAACAAAGAAGGACCAATAATGGGCACAGAGGAAGCCCTCCCGCAAGTACTGAGTTGATATGGAAGGACTGAGACACTGTTTGTCACCTGAAGCATGCACGGGCTCTGGGCTTCTGCAGATCCAGGTCTGGGTATCAATGGCCTTCTGAACAGAAGGCAGAACTGGCAGGCCGAGAACACCTCCATGGGTCTGGTGTGCATGTGTAGCTGAATGATAAATTTGGAGATTACAGGAAACTCACATTCTTGGCTCATCTTCCTTCAAAGGTATTTGCCAGATGTTGGGATGAATGAGGCAGTTACTGTTATGCCAAAAACTGCAAGAGTCTCCTTCATTCTTTCAGGGATGAAAACCAAAGACATTCCATACTCTTAGTTAAGAGTGTGACAGCCCCACACCATACAAGGCTGAATATCTTTCCCAGGGCTACTCAGAACAAATACTAAGATTCGTTGTTTTAATGGTAGGCAGTTCTGGAGTTGGAAGTCCAAGATCAAGGTGCTGGCAGGCTTTGCATCCTCTAAAACCTCTCTGCTCAGCGTGCAGGTGGCTGCCCTCTTGCTTCCTCATCACAGGATCTTTCCTCCGCAGGAACTTTCCTGATATTTCTTCAGGTGGATTAAAACTGTACTCTCAGGGCTTTGTTTATCTCTGTCATCTCACTAGAGGTCCACCTGCAAGTGCAGCAACATTTTGAGACACTAAGAGTGGAAAATTCGACATAATATTTTGGAGAAACACAGTGCATCTCACAGTACTGAGTCGTCACAACTTCTAGCCCATCTCTGTCCCAGATGATTTGCTCACTTGACTGAACAGCACAGCCCTCCCAGGCATATTTTCTTGGCAAAGGGAAAGGTCATCTCTCTGCTGGATATAATCTGTAGGAACTTTTATGGTTGCTAAATTTTAAATTTCAAAAAAAAAAAAAAAAAGAAGAAAAACCATCTTAATTAAACAAATTATAAACCCTATTCTTTGTTTTAGGAATGTTAATGTACAAATGAATATCTCCCACTGTGTCACTTAGGCCCAAAGCTGCAGGACAAAATGACCATGGAGTGGAATCTGCAAAACCATGCACCAAAGAAACCTGTACTCTGTAGTTACTTTTCTTAGAAATTTTGTCAAAGTGAGAAAAAGCTAACACAGTTAGTACTATCTATTTTTAAATAAAAATTTTGTTGCTCTTTCATTTAAACAGTAGGAAGTAGGCTTTGACTCACCTATCTTATTTATGAGGCGTATTTCTAGAAAATATCACTAAATATTAGTACTAGTCTATGTGAAAAAGAATTAGGATTTACCCTTTGTTGATATGTGAAGAAATATTTCTTGGAATTTTCCATCATTTGGGTCTGGATTCTTGTTTCTCTTTTTAAACCAGGAACGTGATTTCAGTTTTGCCAGAGTTCTAGCCCTGTGGGCTCCAACACCCAGCTCACGTCATTCATTAATTTAACCTTTGGGCGTGTGAGTTGGCAACACTACTTCTGCAATACTGATTGTGAGACAGTAAAAAGTTCAACATGTTCAGGAATAAATTTTAAAGATACCTCCTAGGAATGTTTCATTAATTTTCATAGTGCAAACCTGGTTTTTCTAAGTCCGTGCTAAGATTCCTGCCATTTCTTAGATTCTTTGGTCTAAATTATTCAGATTTGTATATGTATTATTTTTTGCTAAATAAAACAATTGCAAAATCCTTATCTAAGATTCACTGCTAATTTTTTGACAATGGAAGGTTTTTAACACTTATTGTTAAATATTTTGATAATTACTTTATCATTAATGCCTGGGGCATTTTCTATCTTCTTAATATTTTACTTTCTGAGATTGTCAATATTAATAATACTGGTTGAATCTTAAGTGTTTAAAGTGGTTGTTGAGGTTAAAGTAGTAAATAAAGATTACTAAGAGCATTTTATTTTGCCTTCTTTCCCATAGCCATAAGCCATAAGTACAAGTCATTCTGGCTCTAGAAGCAAGTGTAGACACAGGAATTTCAGCATCCATGCACAATGAAAGTTTCCTTCTTGATCATTATGGGTTCTGAAATGGTCCTTGAGATTGCTGCTCCACGGCGTGCATTCCTGCACAATTCTTAGGACAATATGATGGCAGTTACTTCCATATTTTGGTCATCCTGTGTGGCTTTTTTGACTTTGAGAAATGTAAGTCAGTTCTTACAGGGGTTGAGAGTAGAATGGTAGTTACAAGAGGCTGGGGACAGTAGACTGAAGAGAGGGATGGCAAAGGTTGATCAGCAGGTCCCAAGTTACAGTTACATAGCAACGTGAAGTTCTGCTGTAGGACTGCACAGAGCAGTGGTGGTGACCCCGTTGCATACATGCCGCAGAGGGCATGCAGGGCTCTCTCTGTGATGATGTCATGAGTTGTGTGAATATTTTTTTCTGAACTAAAACCTCAGTATTCAGGTTTAATTGCACTGTTGGCACTTAGTGATAGTTAAGTGGGTTTTAAGGTTGCAGTTTGGGCACATAGTCTCTGAAAGGTTCAGCATCAGTGGCAGAACAACTATGTTCTGTATATTTCAGAAATATAGGAGAAAGTATTTTGCATTATTTTATCATGAAATAATGATAGATCTTTGGAGAAATGGATATATTTAGATTTATTTAAACATTATTCAGGGCTGGAGTGTTTTTCCAAATTGGAGCGCTTATTAAGCATGTCCAACACTCCAAGTTGGATCCTTAGAAAACACACACACACACACACACACACACACACACACACACCACACACACACCCTATACAGTGTATGCATGTCTTAAAAAAATCACATGGTAGCTCATTAATAAGATGTACAATATCATGTTTTTGGGTATTGCTTAAAAATTCATTATAAATTCAAATTGAAAAAAGCAGATCATCTGAGGGAGAGTCTAACCTACTAAAGTAAACTTTTACAAGGGAGTATATTCTTCCTGAAGACAGAGATATTGTATGAAGTACAAGAAGGCTGTGTTGCACGGGGAACTGTCTGCTGCTAAATTTCGTGATGGAGGAGATCCCCTGTCAAGAAGGAGAAGCCTGTGGCTACTTGAAGTTCACAATGGCCCAGCTGACAGCCATCTAGAAAATAATGACCACTGCTCTAGAGCTACAAACCTGGGGGAACCTGGGGGAACCTGGGGGAATGTGGAAGCCAACTTTTGTAGCAACCTGGGGGAATGTGGAAGCCAAACTTTCCTAGAGAAGTCTTTGAGTGAAGATACAGTCACCTGGCCCCTTGACTTTGGCCGATGAGAACTGCATAGAAAATCAGCCCACCACACCTGGACTTCTGACCTACAGAACTGCAAACCAATGAATAGCCATTGACTTAAGTGGCTAAGGTAGTAGTGATTTGTTATGCACCAGTAGAAAAGAACACAACCATTTAATAGGCTAGTATTGCTAATGGTGGATGATGGTGGTTGGAAAATAAAGCTCTACCGTCTTCAAAGGATTGGACATCTCTACTACTGGCAGTTGGAGGGCAAATGAAGGAGAAAACATACTATATCCATGTCTAGATACTCCTGCACAGATGCTGCAAACATCACTTACATATGCATTTTGGTGGTGGGAGCTAGTTACAGAGCTAAGCCTAGGTGAAACAGGCTCGGAATATGTAGTCCCAATTAAACTGCTTCCTTCCAGAAACTCATGTCATGGAAGGGAACTAAAAATTTCTGTCTCTATCAGAATGTTAAGATAATTTTATATCTCATTCCAAGTAGAATAGTAAATGTGATGATGGTATACATTCTAATTTGTGATACATGGAGAGAATTATATTTATATTAGGAAAAAAAGAGGTGCCCTTCAATATTGCATTATTAAATATATTAGATTATGATGAGATTCTGGGCAGTGATCTAGGCTCTCTCCACACCCAAAGTAGGTTCTTGCAGTGCAAGCCACAGCTTCCCCTCTGCCTCCTTTGTAAGACTGTTGGCAGGCTTGCACCTTCTCATCTCCAAGCAGGGAGATACCCTTGGGGCTCATGGAGGCACTGCTGGCCTGGTTCACAGTTCAAGGCAGCATGCCCTTCTCCCTTTCTGGTCTGAATCCTCAATGAAGACCTAATAGTTCAAGCATCTCCACTGCCTTTTCTCAGCTGCCCATCAGTGAAAACAGGACAGTTCTGACCCCCAGGACTGTAGCACCCATGGTGTTTGAAACAAGATTGACTCGTTTAGGGCGTTTTTTTCCTTCTGCATTTGAGTGCAATCCTGCTCTATTCATCCACTACAGAGGTAATCCAAATAGCTTCTCACTCGGGAACAATCAAGTTCAGTGAAGTAGTCTATGGAGAATTGATGCAAGAGTGAGTATAGCTCACTATATGCTCTCTGGTTTTATTTTCAAGGTAAATTTACTAGGATTTTAAACTTCTGAGGTTGATGGAGGAAGAATTAATTTGCTTTATATAAAAGTCCAAATTCTTTGAGGAGTATTTAACATAATTTTCTACATGATCACTCCTGCAAATGGTCTGCCCTATCCTATTTGATGGGATACAAGTCAAGATGAAAGGGTTATGTTTTTAGCACACATTCTTGTGTTCCAAAAGAGAGACAAGGCTATGGTGAAGACAAACAAGGAGAAGACCAAAAAAGGAGAAATGAATGCCTAAGGAAAGCCAGATATTCCCAGGAGGCTTGACATTGTCAGTGAAGTGGAATGTTCCAGAAGCTTCTGGGACAGTCATTGCTTCATCCCTTCCACATCAAGTGGCTGTCTGAGTTTGTTCAGGGTTTATTATGTCACAGTGACAAATTTCTCTTATCCCTCCCTGTCCCTCTTTCTCTTGCTCTCTTTTGTTCTCTTCCTTTTTTCCTTTCCCCCTTTTTTTCTCCCATGCTTTCTTTCATTTCCTCTTTTACTTTTCTTTTCTCTCACTTCTTCCTTCTTCTCTTTTTGTCCAGTGGGATTGTAAGGCAAGGAAAAGATGTAATACAACGACTTACAGGGTCTATTACTAACCTGAGTAAAATAACCCGTACAAAGGTAGAAAGGCCACTGGCAGAAGTTAAATAGCGCTCCCAAGATGCAGAGGGATGGCTCATGGGACTCTGGTCATGTCACACACTCATCCCAATGCCTTTACTGATTTCTTTTTATCTGGAAAACACTAAATGTAATAGTGTCCTAATTAAAAACCTAATGATCCTCTATAGTAAATGGCCCCAGCCCATTCCCCAAACACTTAACTTCAGTCACTTCCTTGAAGCCCACTATCTCATCATCAAAATATGTACTCTTTCCTGAATACAATTTAACTTTTATAGCTTTATCACACATTCTTATTATATAGCACCCTTCTTGATTTGCCATACCTTTCCTTGCCCATAACTCTATTTCATCCTACCACCTCTTCTGTGAAGGCGTCCCTGAGACTCATAGATTGAACTTTTCTTCACTCTAAATGTCCAGAGCTGTTGCCCGTGTTTCTATTTAGCATTTTACCAGATTGTTTTACATTCTTCCTACCCACTAACCTCTGACATCCTAAAGAGAAAGAAAAGAGGCTTCATCCACTGGCAGAGTCCGTCACATGGTTTGTGTTCACTGCTATGAAAGTGTTATGCTTTCATTTAGAAGGCCATCTAAAGCATCAGGTGGTTGTAGGGTGGGCCTTTTTCAAAGGTGGCTGGATCTAGAATGTGTGATGTTTTGATTGATTCATGATGCAATGCTAGGATCAAGGTGCTGGGACAAAGAGTGTGAGTGCTACCCACCCTGAGTAGCCTGGATCAGATACAAGAGGTAGAAAGAGTTGTGGTCAACCCATGTTGCTTTGCTACCTTCTGGCAACTGTGAACTGTTTCTTCTGTATCATGTTATTCTGCCTTAGAGACAACCATTATAGACTGAAACCTCTACAAATTGTGAGCTAAATAAAGCTTTCCTCTCTTAACTTTGGGCATTTGGTATTTTGTCTCAACAAGGAGAAAACTAACTAAGACAAAGGGATACATGTTATATAAAGTAAACATCATTGAAGTATAACTATATCCATAATGTAAAGGTATTAATTTAAACATAATGATTTTAGAGCTGGTTTAACTTTGAGCTTGGTTCAAAAGTTGTGTCCTTAAATTCTTCTAAACTAGGAGCTCCACTAATGATTTAAACATCTCAAAATACAGGAAGATGTGGAAAACTTATGTTTATGTTAATTCTATCAAGCAGACTTAAGGGATTTGAAGAGAAAGTTCATTTTGTTTCTCTGCTTCTTTCTCACTCTTTCTCTCTCCTTTTTACACACATAAAACACAGATATGGAGAATGTAAAAGACTAATCCATGAGTATCTTTAGGTTTTCATGTATGAAACTTTGAGATAGGCCTTTTGTTTTATAGTTTATTCGTATTTATAAGGGATGATAAAATAATATAAGTTTAGGGGTTTAATGTATAATAATAATAATAATAACATATTACTCTAATTTTGTCCAGTTTTAATCATATAGTTACATAGGGATACACATAATCTAAATCAAATACTTTATATAATTCTATATATGTGAAGCCTCACCAATATATAACGTTCTTCACTTCATTTGTAAATTTAAGTGTATCCTTTTAGAAAATGTTCCTTGGATGTCAATTTTTTAAAAATAATGTTCACAGGCACATGTGTGTGTTTGCATAAATATGAACGTTTTCACTATGTAGTGATGATACACATGTAGAGAGCTGAAGAGATCATGTTTACGTATGCTATTTACATAGAAAATATGCACACAATATATGTTCCATAATAGCCCTCTAGTTTCTTTATCCTTGGAGGACAGCCAATGGCTCTCAGATAATTCCACTGAATGCTATGACTCAGCCAAAGCACATTAAGGCAGCTCCTGCCACAGATGTGCTTAGCCAGTAACAGAAATCCCATACAATTCCAAGTCGAGTGTGTTCTATAAATTGTGTTCTTTACTCTGCTAGGATCTCTCCTGGCATTTATTTTGTGCCCTGGTGAACAATTTGGAGCCATAATGACTGACAAATTGTGCAAGGGATAGGGGTGGATATGTCATAAAGAAAGGAAGGAAGAGCGATAAGCTATAAGTTGAAAGGCATATTTTGCCATGGCTTGAGGCTTTTTTCAAGGAAATGGAAACTGTGTTAAAAATCAGCAGGCCATTGGGAGCTGGTTCGCATCTTTTGACATTGTTAGGAGTATTACAATCATCCCTTCCTCCGGGGATAATTGACTACTATGCTCAAGTGATTCCAGGATTTAAGGGATTTGAAGAAAAATGTGATTTGCAGCACTGTACTTCCAAAGAGCTTTTGTTAAAATGACCCCCTGAAATGTTGATCCAAGAAATGCTCTTGGGCTATTGCTTTCTATTCCCCCCTGCAGCGCCCTGCTGTCCAGTTAAACAAAGTGCTCTTGCATACTGCTCGGTATTCATTTATGTGGCTCGCCTCACTTTTATGTCATTTGAAGTCATACAAAATTTAAGCATTAAACTTTTCCTTTCTTTTCCTACTTTTTTTTGAAGTAAGAAAGATAGTCTTGATTTTCTTATTTGAAAGATCTTTATCTTAAGAGAACAGTAGACTGAATAGGCTTATACTATATTCAGAAACTCTGAGGGCAAGGAAGAGCACCAGTGGTTTGCAAAGGTCCTTTGGTAGTGATCATGCACTTCTGGGATTGTTATATTTATTCATCATCCAAGGATTTGACATTGGAATCCCTATTTTAAAAAAATTGTAAGGTGAGTAGTTGTTTGAAACTGCTGTCTGTCCCAAGTGAGAGCTACATTTCAAATGAATTCAAATGGTAGTGTCTGACAGTTTGGCCCAGAATTCTCATATGGGACAGTTATCCTATAAGGAGTGTAAGTTTTGGCATGCATTAAAAGAATACTTATTGAGTATAATGCATAGAATTACTTTTTCTGTACCACCTCTAAACATTTCAGTGAATACTGAATGAAGGTTACTCTCTGAAGAGGTTAAAGATGATTCGCTTAATTCCAGTTATCTCTGTGATGGTGTGAGACTCTGCCTATTTGGTAAAATAAGGAATTTGAAAACGTAAAAGGAGGACTGAAGGGGTTTGCCAGTTACACAGAAGGATCTGGTTCAATTTCCAGCCTCTGAGTGAGGTGGGAGGGTACTATAAAAGGACTGTTTTATTGTGCTATAGTAGTGTTGAGCACAGGTACTTTCATTAATGATTAACCCAACAGAGTCTGAGTTAACACTGCATAAAGGAAATTGAAACTCAGAACCTCTATGAAGCTTCTTCACTAGTTTTTGCTCTGAAGTCACATGAAAAAATGTTATTTTTCTCCGTAGGTTCGAACGAGTGTCCTATCTGAACATAATAAGGAATCCCCATCAGAAGTTGGGGTAAGTGTTTCTTACATTTCTGAAGACACATGCATTTTTTCTAAGTAAATTATTCGTATTTTTCTGCCCTCCTGTCTAGAGCTTACAAAAGAAGTAAAATGAGTAGAGTGTGACTATTCAAGGAAGCTTCATCACAAATGTTTAGAATTGCATGGAAGTCACTTCTTGTCTAATGAAACCCATTCTCAACAGAATTTACATTTAGTTCTACAGACTAGAGATGAACCTAGACACTGCCGTACAGGTGGCTGAAGTGCAATTTGTAGCCAACATTACTGGACCAATAGGAAGCTGGGGAAATTACTGATGTGGCCAGTAGGACTGTAAGAAGAGGGCAGAGAACCAGCCATAGGACCATGAAGTTTTCTATTCCCTGCCATTAAAATACTGAACTGCAGGTCAAGAGAGACTAATACTATTATTTAGTGCAGTGTTAGAAAATCCCACTGAGGCTTTCCTGCTGTGTGTAAACCATTGCATCTCTATCTTTCAAACGTTGGAAAAACAAGGTACTAGGTTCTTTCTGCTTAGAAAAGCTGGAGGTAGAGGTAATAACTCCTGAAAAGAATACATCCCAGTAGGCTCAGTCTCTACTGCCCATTCATTCTGAGAGAAGAAAGCCCTAGGACTGGGTCAACTGAAAGCTTATTTGAAATCCTACATGCTCTTGACAGCCTTCCTCCATTAAGTGTGTACAGCCTGGTAAGAGGTTCTATTTGGTTTTTTTATTTTTATTTTTATTTTTATTGATAGCAGTCTCTTCCAAACCTACTCAAAAAGTGCTCCAATAGCACTCTGAGGTGCAGTTCAGCTGAATGAGCCCAGTGTCAGCTTTTCTGAGCATCTACCAGTGAAAAAGGAGAAAAAGGAAGTAGGTGCTTATCCCAAGCACAGCTTCTAGTTTTTCTGGGGCCTGAATGAGCAATTCCTTGCACTTAAGTGAGGCTTTGTGATTTTCTCTGCCCGTTTCTTCAGCTGGTTATGTTCACTCATTCTCACCACCCAGCTCTGTGTTCACACATCTTGAGCCTTCTGGTAGATGCCCCATCACGTCCAGCAAGTCCCGCCAGCCATAGACCTCTCCAGCCTTAGGCGAGCAGCCCTGTTGCCTGGGCTGCTGCTCCCCCCACCCCCAGCTCCCTCAGGAGCCGCTCAGGGCTCATTTGCTCATTTGCCCTCCCCTTTCACCACCCAAAGCTCCTCCATGAACCCACATTCTCATCGCACCCTCCCTGTACAGTGCCTTCGTGAACCTAAAACCAAGTGAAATTTGTTACTATGGTAAGGCTAGTGATTATTTTGTCAAGATGTGTCATTTGCTTATTAAAGTTGAAGGAGAATGAGCATGTTTAATTTTTTCTTCTTTAACTTCTCATTGCCCCCAACTGTTCTTGAACCGCCCTGCTTGAAGATAATTATATGCTAATCTCACTGTATAAATTTCTCCTGTTGTTTTTCTCTCACTCAAGTTTTTAGTACTCTGCCTCCTCTGTGTTAAATGCTGAGTCTCTTCTCTGACTGTATTGTCTTCTGCTCCTTCTCCTGCAGTTTCTCACTACAGGTTCTCTTTACCACTCTAGCAATCTGCTGTGACAGGGAAGGAGTCATCCAGTCTCACAGGTGCTCTAGTCCTTCCTCCTTGTGTTCAGCTACTGTGGCAAGGAGAAAGGAATAGGGAGGCAGAAGCTCCTCTGTGTTTGCCCATGAGAGGGACATAGTTTCCTTTCTGCTGGTTTTGAGACCTTTTAGTCTAACTCTGCCCATCACAGTCCTCATTGGCAGATACTGAGATGCTGGCTTTCTTGTTGGGTACCTGTGTAGATATTTCTGGGGGCCTTGTCTGGTTTTCCCTACTGCCTATTTCTTGTGGTGGAAGATGGTTTTGGACCAACTTCTGCCATTGCCTACCTCACCCAATGCTCTCTTGCTATTGAGATGCCCTGGATAAACACATGGCCCCTGGTCAGCCACTTTCTGTGCTGTCCATGTGACCAATAAGAGTCGCATGGAAGAAATGCGAAGTGCCTCACTGGTGTTTCCTCTCAGCTCTGGAATTTCTCTGCTGAGTCTCTAAGCCCAAAAGGCATCAGGAACCAGATAGTCCATGATTGTCAAGCAGAGACAATTCCTGCTCCTCGGAGTAGGTAAAGATGATTTTGACACCTCCAAACTTTGAAAGTGATTTCCTTAAAGAATTAGATTCACTTAGCTTTGAGGACACCAGTGACTCCTGGGAAGATAAATAATAGAGATTAGCCTCATCTCCTAAATATTACATTTCCTAAAATCCTGACTTTCTCTCTTTTCTCCCTACCTTTATATTACCTGAATGTTTTGTAGCCATTTCTCTAAACTGGATCTTCATTAAGCATTATTAAAAAAAAACAGTTACTGGCTCCAAACTATGAAAGTTTTTTGAGCTTACATTGGAGTATAGCTGGTATGTCCTATCTTCATCTTTGACAAAGATTCAGCCATAATTCCAGAACCAAAAGGAAAGACAAAATACTGAGTTGCCATTCTGTGACACACCTGTGGCATCAACTAGGAGTGGATTCAGGATTCTGTAAACTGGCAAATGGGGGCTTAAAAGTAATGAGTCGGCTTTTCTCAGTGGGGGTAAATTTTACAGAGCCACAGCTGCTCAAAACTGACTTCAGTGATGAGATGCTGTCCATTCTTCTACTCCTCTTCCTTAGTGTACTTTCCAATCTGGCCATTACACAAGTGTGTATAACATGCCTGGTCAGGAGAATGACTAAGACCAGAAAGCTCAAGTCAGGTCACTCTGACCTTTCAATTATGAAAAACAATAATATTCTGGGAAACCTCACTTGATATATTGCCCCTTGCATGTCACTGGGAAGAATCAAAGATTTTTGTTAAGTGAAAACAAAGAGGTTAAATTATTTTAATATATTTTGTTTAGTCCAACACATACAAAACATTATTGTTCCAAAATGTAGTCAATACAATAACTAATAATACATTTCACATTTTTTATGCTAAGTCATCTAAATCTAGTTTCAGTTTTATATTGCGTAACATTTCAACTTGGGGTAACCACATTTAACATGCTTTGACTGACACTATTCACTGAGTAGTATGGCCCTGGCCAGTAGCTGGAAAAATTTGAGGGGCACCATACAAATTATAAAAGAAAGTTATTTTGTGAATAAAGATGTTGTGGGATAAACATGGGTGATGGAGATTTTGACAGGCTATGGCCACCCTGTAGGGCTTTAGCTCTTTCGATTTCCTTGCTGATGTCCAGGGAGTCTTTGTAGACCTGAGGCATGGTGCTGTCAAATCCTGGCGAGCAGTCTAGGTGTCTGTAATTTCCTCCAAGTTCCTGCAGAGGCTAGCAGGGCAAATTGTTTATTTGTATGCTTCCCTTAGAGCAGTCAGGGAAAGCAATAGAGGCCCTCCTTACCCTTTTGATAAAACCCTGCAGGTAGCTCAGTGATTGAAATCGTGCATCAAGCCATTTAATGATCATCTAACTTGGGGTCTGTGTGCCCGAGTGATAATTATGAGTGTTGCATGACGGCGAGCAGGAAAGGAGGGTGAGAGCCAGGTACTGTGCAGGCAGAGACCCTATCAGAGGAAAAGGAATTACCGCCTGCCCTGGAAATGAGGCACAGCATGATGGGGATAAAAGAATGCTGGGCCAAGAAGCAAGAAAGAAGCCCGGATTCTCATGGGTCTCCCTGCATTTGACATAGTTCTGTGAATGTAGATAAGCCAGGTGCCTCTTATGCACTCCTGTTCCTTCCTTTACTAACTGGTAATGCCTTAACAAGCTTTCACAGCCTGTAAATATTCCATGTAATTTAATACAACTTTAAGCTCTGTAGAATACTAGGTAGTATTTGCTCAACAATAATAACCATGTATCCTTACCAACTTTTTATTTGTCTGTCCTTTATCTAGAATGTCTTTTCATTTACATTTTTCCTGAATCTAATTTTAATTTTTACAAATATATTTTATGTATGTCCTGGAGGTATTTTCCCTTATCTTTTTTTTCCTCGTCTTTTTAATGTTCTGGTTTTCTGGAACATTTAAGGTAGGTGAAGATACTTCTAAGGCATCTGAACTCTAGGTCCGTTTATTAATCACTGTGAAAACTAATATTTATAGTATTCTTCCTGTTTTCCTGTCAGTGAACCAAGTGCTTTGCTCGGATTCCTATAATGTTCAAAGCAATAACTATGAGAATGGCCCAGTTATTATGTAATTTTTAAAGGCAAAAAGTAAGGCCCAAGATAGTGGAGTAATTATTCCAAAAATATTTACATCATAAGGAAATGACAGGGCCCAGTGATCACTATCAGTGTGTAATGAGCCTGGAGCTGAAGGAAGTAATTAAATTTTCCATATTTCCACTTTTAGAATCACACTTCAAAGTTTCCTTACTTTTTGTTATCTTTTTCCTCTGATAGTAACGTCACCAAAAGAGATATGGAAAATATCATCTCTTGAATTACATTTGAGATATTAAAAAATACGACAAGTTCTCTGAAACTCCATAATTGTGATCACAGTGACAGCAAACACAGAATAGCTTTCTAATAGTATTCTTTTGCATTTGTGTTATGTGCTAGTTACCCTTGTATTGGATCTTAGTATGAAGACTGATTTCTCTCTAATTCATTGTCTTACAGTGTGTCCAGTGGGTATTCATTTAGGTGATGAGATTGTCTTCTAGTGTTGGAGGTGGGAAGGGTCCTAGTTTTATGTTTAGATTGAGATGAAGCAAACAAATGAAAACATCCTGGAAAGTAAATATATGGAAAATCCCATTTTGGGGGTGTCACACTGTAAACACTCATATACTGTTTTTTAAACTTGGGGATCTTCTTAGTGGGTTTTACCCAACATGGAATCCCAAGGTACAATTACTTTTGGAGTGAATGATATAACATTTGTATACATATAACACTTCGTCGATGTGAAAAGCTTTCATAATGTAATTCTGTAATGCCATTACCAAAGTTGATTTTTTTTTTAACAGATTGTATTATTTCTGAAGGTTCAAGTACTAGTCACTGGGACCAAGCATTTGACTAGTAGTCATGGTAGGAAAGTTTCACGTGTGGTCACAGTTCCTGGCACAGTTCTGGTGGAGGCTGCAGTCCTGCCTCCACCAGAGCTCCTGGTCTGGTGGGCAGGAGACGCATTCAGTGTCTTGTGGTCATCAGTTTTACTTGCAGCTGTGCCTTATGGTGTGTCTGTAGCTTACCTCTAAAAATAACCCATTCCACCTGTCTCCAGTTGCTACATTCCACTCCTGGGTGTTTGCTGCTTTGTTTTGCTGAAAAGACCACAATAATTTCATGATGTGTGCAGTTTGGTTTATTAATTTTAAAGTCAGCCATGCTTTCAAAACCTCAAAAAGCAAACAGGAAATAATTTAAAATTTAACAGGACATTGTAAAGTTTGTGATCTATTTTTTCTACTGCGAATAATATGTGAAAGACAAGAATTTCAACTAAAAACACTGATATCAATGAAGCAAAGTAAGACAGACATCTCTTTAAAATGCAAAACGCCAAAATGAAACTTACTAAAATATTATATAGTCTGCACACTAGAAAATTGTTTTGCTCTCTCTCATTTCAGAGAGTTACGGTAGTTTCTAAATAACTGCAAAATGAGCATTTCTCCAATGTGTAATAGAATAACTTGCCTAAAGCTGTATCAGTGCCATTCATTCATTCACTGTCAGTAAATACTGAAAATTTTTTCACATGCCTACTGTGTGCCTTACAGAAAGAGTTTATTGAAAATAAATAAAGCTCCTTCTGGAGCTTCTTGCCTCCGTTATTTGTCGTAGATAAAATAATCATCAAATGTACAACATTGCCAATGGAGAAGAATAAAACAGGGTAGGAGGTGGAGAGGAGCAGAATGTGGAAGTCAGAGAGGGTGCTCCTTTGGACAGTGTGTTCTAGAAGCATCTCTGATGTGGTCCTGTGGGTGTTTTTGCTAGTGGGAACTCCACCAGGAGCTCTGCCACTTGATGAAAAGTCAGCACAATTTCTGTGTATTTTGTTGATTTACCCTTCTATTTGCTTCTCTGCCTTATTTCACTCTCCTTGTATCGCTCATCAAATCTAGTTTCACCAGTTTCTTCTCTATCTGCTAACATATTTGATTTAATTGAAAGGGTTTATCATTAATAACAATAGACCTCCCCAACTTCAGAAGTGAGTTGATTTTCAAATGTTTATCTTTATACCTTTTGAATCATTTACTTTAGAGTTTGAAAAGAGGTGAAATGTTCTGAGTTAAAAGATTTTCTTTTTCGTGGTCATGTTCAACAGAGGTTCAGTGTACTCAATCCTCTTTATATATGGAATGAATTACTATTTTCTTCTGAAAATATTAGGAGGCCTCGGATCATTTAAATTCAGCTTCTCATTCAGCAGTAGTCCAGAAGCAAACCTAGAATGTTCTGGAAGAGATAGCCTTGACTTTTGTAGAATATTACATGTAGCCAGGCAGCAATGACATAGGTAATAATATGGGTCTCATTGGCCTGATGAAAGAATGAGAAATATTCTATATTATTTATACCTTAATATTATGACTTTTAAACCAGAAGACCTTTAAAACCATGGAAGCTTTTGATTCTGAGAGAGCAAAAAATTAGGGTTTTATTGTTCACATTGACTCAAAAAGAGTACAAGGCAAATATCCATAGGGAAGAAAACACTCCATCTGATAAGTTTAAAAAGCAATTTTAGAAAATGTAACTGAAAAAATTCCATTTTTGTGTGTATATTGGAATGAAATTGCCCCATGGTAGTAAAGAAATAACAAAGGAAACAAATGCTTTTAAATGTTTCTGGGATGGGGGAGAAATATAGCGTTTCTATTTATAACTTGTCCAGAGTCCCACATAAAAATAGCTCCAAGAAACAGATTTGTTCATATCTGGAATACAGTCATTGCTGTCAGGGATTTCAGGAAGTCTAATAAGGACGGCAGCATTGGTAAATATTGAACGACTATCATCTTTTCTTCCACCGTAGTCTTTATGGGGAGAAAAATCAGTTAGTGGAAAAGTAGCGGGTGCCGTATTTTACATCTTGTTATTTTCCAGGCCATTGTTTTCCTTGCTTTTAACAGCAGTGATGCATTGTCACCCCTCAACCCCACCCCATTGGGGAGATATATCATGGATAGTTGTATTTCTATCAGTGAAATATTTGTCAGGCTAATAGAGTCCATCTTTGATTCTTCTAAAGACTGATTTTGTGTAATTGGTGTGACAGGAGAAATGTAAAGTACCCTGGAAGTTAATGAAAACCATTCGTTTTTCTTATTTTTCAGAGAAGCTTCTTGGGATATGCAAGTTTTAAAGTGGGGGAGCTACTGAAGTCCAAGGAGCAGCTGTTATCCTTGAGCCTGAGGTGAGTTTTGTTCACAGAACACTGTTACAGTTGGAAATGTGTGATGTATGTTGATTGTTGGCTTCACTTCTAAGTCATCATTCTTGCAGATGTTGGATGTCAACTCGTGAATAGCTGTGTTGCCACTGTGACACGTTCTAGAAACAGCAGTTATTTCAGTTCATACTTCAGCTTACGAAATGGTATTAGATCTTGATGGAAAATAATATTATGCTGTCATTACAGTGATGAGATTCTTTGACAGAAAAATATAAGTTATGGCCATGCTATTAAGTAAATTTTCAAAATGTTCTCTTGAAAATAAGTAAGTTTTTTGGTTTTGATATTTATTTGTTGCAGACAACATTATTGTTTTATGATAGTGGAGAATGATCTGAATTTCAAAGCATTTTTGTTGCTGTAGTGTTAAACACAAAATATGTGTATGTTAAAGCTGACTTACTGCAACAGGCGATCATAATTATTTTGAGTATAAGAACAATTTCTTTGATATTGAGCATGAAATTGAGTATGAAAAAACTGGTCCTTGGGAAGTTGCAGAGAATCTTAATACTAAAAAGAATATTTAATACGTCAAATACTTTTAGAATTTACAACAAATTTGAAGCTGATATTCTGTTATTCCTAATTGTATAACTTTTTTTGATGATACACATTTGGGAAATACTGTTCTACAATATTTGTATAATATGGACAGCTAAAAATATTATGGGACACGATCAACTTTAGAAGCTTTTGTTTTAATGGAGCATGAAGACTGTTTTCAGGACCTGGACAATGGCTTACATTTGTTTGTCCCTTCTTTTCCCAAGGACCCGCTTCCACCAACAATTTATTTGATTCATGATGCTGAGGCTTATGCTGGAATTTATAATTCTGGGTTCTCTTTTTATGGCTTTTTTCCTTTTTTGTTTTAGTCCTTACAGCTCTTCATTTTGAGTTTATAGTATGATATTTAAAATAAATCATATTCTAAGCAGAAAGATAAGTGTTGGTGTGTTCTAATAAGCCTTCGTTTGGGTGATGTCTTAAACATCTGGCAGTGACATATTTTGTTTGGTAAGATACACAGAATTTTTTGTAGTTTTGTGTTCTGTTCCCCCATTCTTTTTGTTGCTGTTACTATCTTCTGTTTGAAGTATAAAATGACCCATTCTAAAGGCTGTCAGTGTCATCAGATATCCTAGAACAAACATGGGGACTGGCCCGTATGCTCTTAGTTCATGATTAAAAAACAAAACAAAACAAAACACTGTCTTACATGAACTCAGAACTACTAACTGCCTGTATGTTTTCTAGATCAGATTTCTTCTTCTTGGTCACTCACAATCATTAACCTCAACAGCATATTACATGATAGTGTACTATTGTGACTCTGGTTTCAGACAAGAATCAGGGTACCAGAAATTGTTAGTGAAATGAAAATTAGTGAACAACTTCAGTGCTTTAGACAAGAATACAACAGAAAGACCAAGGTGAGGCTTACATTCTTTGAAAGAAAAATTAATATGAAAACCTCAGATTCTGATGAAGATATTTTATATTTGAATACTTTAATCCTAGGCATTTGGTCTTCATCATATGAAAGAAAGACAAATTAACAATAAAGACTTGAGTTTTGTAAAAAAAAAAAATGCTAATTTTATCAAACCAGTTTTGAAATGACTAGGATATTTTATCTTTCCCTTTTTTATTCTTTGCCAAATTTGTGGACCTGCCATGTTAAAATTTATCATAATCTTCTGATATCTATTCCCTGGTTTGTGGTTGTTGTTTGCTTGTATTTTCTAAAATTTCTGCCTCAGTTTATCTTCCTTCTATTGACTATTTCTTAGACACCAAATTGAAAACATATTAGGTCAGGGGTAGGAGATACCTTTTTATTTCTAAATATTTATTTGCATTAATATTTTCTATATTTTATTGCTTTAATATGCCAATCATTACTTTTAATACAATAGAATTAATAGATTTGCATAAATGAAGCAATTTTCATGTGCTATTCTAGGAAGATAAAGTTGTTTCATTTTTTTAGGGCAGTTTGGCTATATTCTCTTGGCTATGCTTCTCACTGGCTCATTCACTTTTGCAAGCTACCAACTACAGTAGTTTTCAGAGAACCCCAGTTTCATGTGGTTACAGTGCTATGTTGAATGTGTTTTAAACTGGAAATACTTTTCTTGTGTAAGAAAATATGAAAGGGCAAGAAATGTGCCTCTCGATTTACATTCACACTTCATGAATTATAATGTTCTGTATATTTAAAATTATAGAGCAATGTTTTTGCATATACTTGGGAAAGTGATTGCAGTAAATAAAGTGGTATCTACTTATATAAATCATCTTCATATATGTGCATAGTTTACTATCTTTCTGTCTGAGTGCCCTGGCATCCCATATGGGGTTAGTATCTTTATTATTGATATCTCTGCCAGTATATTATATCTACTTTATTAGTTGGCATTTCCTGTCTCCTCTGATTTCTTTTATAGCTCAGTTCTATTCTCTGTTCTGTACTTTGGTTCATTGCTATATAGTCTTGAATTTTGTGTTATAAAGTAAATAAGGCAGAGTTCTTAAAGAATTGTATAATTTTAGGCACAAACGGCACTGGGCAATCTTACCATAATGATAATAATGATCATAATAGTGAGGGAAAAAGCAGGAACAACAACGTATTATGTGCTTTATGTTCTCAGAATATTAGAGACGTTGCACTGACCCTTATCAAACTAACCTGTGGTGCAACATTTTATCCATTTCATAAATCAAACTGAGATGTAGAAAGTACTTAAATAATTTGAACAAAGCTGTAATAGTCATAAATAGGAAAGAGAAGGCATAAAGTCCGTGACTACAAAACCTGTGATCTTAATGAACCACTTCCTGTCCCCTTCAGCAGAGGTTAACACTGAAAGTCAATTTCACAGGTTATTGTTAGATGATAGCAACAAAGGACGGGCTTCGGGTTAGAACCACTTCCTCACTGTTTGTTTCAGATTGGATTTAATCATATACCTGGCCCTGTAGTACGTGATGAATAACTGAGCGATAGCATGCCATGGATAAGTTGGAAATGGCAGAAACTGGGAGGCAGCCTTCAAGATTAAAGGAGAGTGAAGATTGAGGGAGATCTGTGAAATCTATTCTCATTTCTGAACCATGACATTAGCAGGACTGGGTGTACGGACAGATTTTTTTGTCCCTGAGACACAATACCATATAACCACAACTCAAAGCAGAGAGGTTTAATTTAGCTCACAGTTTCAGGACATTCAGTACGCTGTGGGCAGGCTCCAAGGCAAAAACATCATGGTGGAAGGGTATGGAACAGCAAAGCCACTTAGTTCAGGGCAGCTAGAAAAGAAAGCAGGGGAATAGAGTCCTTCAGAGACTTGGTAGGGGTGGTGCATAGTACCTAAGGCCACGCCTTCAGTACCCACACCTAAGAGCACGCCGAACTGATCTACTAGATGGTTTTCAATCCATCATCAGGAAAACAGTTAAATCAGGATGAACTCTCGCACTTGGTACGGTTTACTGCCTAAGCACGTAAAAATCAAGAACTCTATCTGCTTTAAATGTCTTGGTATTGTACAAGCACAGCTTTGAGACAGCATAATACTATCTTATGATTTAATATCAGAATAGAAAAGTCAGATGTGGAACTGGAATGATACTGGCTGCCAGGGGAAATCACTTTGTTCTTAAGTATTCAAACAAGCATAAAGGCGAAACAACAACAGAATTAATGAAAAAAGTGAAACTTCTGGCCCTTTCCAGCAGGAGGAAACAGTCGGAAGTGTTTTAGCCCTGTCTAGACTTTGTTGTGTGCGCTCACAGTATGAATTCACTTAGGGCTGCTTCACTGGGCAAACATACTAAGAATCTGTCATATGCTAGCAACACCGGCGGGTTCTTCACAAAGTTTGAAAAATGGCGATTGATGTTACCGATAGCATGTTTAATAAACATTTCATTATTTACTGAACATCTACCATCCTGCAGGAACGCTGTTGGATAGATTTAAGCTTTAACTGATTTTATCCACGTACCTTTAACGTCCTGCTTCATAACAACTTGTAGGAGACCTCACAGTTAATGAATGTGAAAGTGTGAATGAAGCACAGTTAAGTCTTAGCTTAAAGCTTTTCCTGTTTCTATTTTACTGCCTCATGGGAATCATTACTATCTTTTATGTTTTAAATTCCATCAATTTAGGGGCCTCAGTTTTGTAATGCTTTATCTTAAAATTCAATTTCATGTGCCTGCAATATAGTAGATTTACACTCTTTATTTGTTTGAATTTTGATTCATGATGATGGCTTCCTTATATTTGTATAGATGTTATATGTAAATCTAGCATCAAGAATGTATTTCTGGGTGCAATCCATCTAAATTGATGAACTAAATGCTAAGCATTAGAGTGTGTATGAGACAGTTAATTTTCAGAGTAACAGTGAGTAATACCATAATCTTAGAAAGGTGAAGAGCGTGCCTAGAATCCACATGCATTTCAGCATGGGACACTTTACTTTAAGCCTTTACCTTTCACAGAATTTCTCAGGTGAATGTATTTTTTTTAAACAATATTAGTACATATTCATGGTGCATAATGATTATGTTCATGATGCATCTTAATTCTTTGTATCTCCTTCCGCTCTCCTCCTTCTGCTTCTGTCTTATATATATATATATTATATATATATATTATATATATATATTATATATATAATATATATATGAGAATATATATATATTGTATATATATGCAAATATATATGTATATATATATATTCATATACATACACACGTATATGTTTGTAGTACATGACAACCATGTTCATTTTAGGAACTTGGTACATGTACACATCACAATTTTCCTTTTTTAAAAGGTTAATTTCTTTTCTCTTCTTCCCTTTCCCTTCCTCTCTTGGTTCTCTTCTCAGGTGCTAAATATCCATCTCACTATACCCTATTGTCTATCTTTATTTTGCTCTTTATAGTTTGGGTTTCTCATATAAGAGAAAACATGGGTAACCTTAACAAGTACTTTATCATTTCTTTTGTGAACTCTGCATTTTACATTCCTCCTCCCCCACAAAAAAAATAAAAATAAAAAAGCATTTCTAACAATTTTTCGGGGTGGATGATAAAATTTCAACATTCAGTTGTGCAAATTCACTACAAAGAGAATTTTTCTTTTCGCATTACTTCTGCCACTTTTGCAATAGTGTTTTCGCCAAACAAATAAAACTGAAGACCCTAAATCACTTACCGTGTAAGGTTTCATAACATATAGATGTATGGGAGAGGCTAGAAGAGAAAACAATTCAACCTCTAAAGTTTATTTTTCAATTTTCTCTGTTCTATGTTGTTATATGTGTACAATGTGCATGGATATGTGTGTCTATAAATGTGTGTTCTAGACTATAGGGATCAATATATAATTTGTATATATATATATATATATATATATATATATATATATTACAATATTATCTTGAGAATATTTTGCTTTCTTATAAACCATGAATACTAATTTTTGATTGTTATCAAATGTATGTGCTTAGAATGGATAAGATCAAAATGTTAAGGCTTTAAAGGTATTTTTAATGTTTAATTTAATTTAATTGAAAACACATATATGCAAGATCAATTTTTGTTGTTCCTTAAATAAGAGAATAGCAGCAAAAAATAAAATAAAAATCACATATTTTTAATGAAATCTCCAAAAGTTTGTTCTTAGCTTGAAAATTGAAAGTAGGGGCAAGGAGAGGCTCTATGGGCTTCTATATAAGAGTTCTCAGGATGAACAAGGATGAAACTGTCAGAAGTGTCCCACAGGCTGAGAGACCAGGCATACTTTATTGGCCACAGGACATTGGATCGCACTAAGTTTGTTCCTCTAAGGGATTCTGAATCCCTACAGTGACAGAAAAAAATCTACTCATGAGTTAATAATAGGGTTTAAAATGATGAAATTTTCCAAATGGAATTAAATTTTCTATTACTGCTCTTTCCTGGCCTATAAATAAAGACCATGTAGCTTAGCATACTTCACGAATAAAGCCCATTATTTAAAGTACGTGTAGCACAAGTGTTTCTATAATGACATATTTTCTTATCAATATCTATTTGAACTCCAAAGGTAATTTAAAAATTCATATTCAGTCCACCTTAATAACTATGTATATTTTATATCCTTTTGTTTTCCTTTTACTAGCTTCTAGTTAGCTTTATAGGATTTTGGCAGATAATTCTGCTGGTCCCCTAATACTAAAAGTAATGGATGTCTAGAACATTTTCTATGTTAAACAAGGTCAGTAGGAACTAATTTGCAGCCAGCAACTCCTCTTTGGGAGACAGCAGAATATTTGTCATTAATTATGAAACAGAATAGCATTATATATCATTGACTGTTTCCATGGGTAGGTGAAGGATGAGGATAACATATAAACAACTCTCTTTAGCTGATGTTTTTGCATAAACAAATAAAAAAATTTGCATCTGAATTGCTGAGAGCAATGTACCAGAACATTTTTTTTTTCCTAATTTGGAAGTGAACGAGAAAACAGGAGAATCAATAGCAAATGCACACTCAGGAGTGACCTAGGTGTGCATACCTGTAAGAAGGCTGTGGGTCCCTGAGCACTTGCTCCCCATGCTCTTGTGATTCCATGGAAGATGAGAAGTGACCTTGCAGGGCTGCACTGACCCTGACTCAGACTTTGTGGCCATGGAAAGGAGAGCTACTGTATTTCTTTGAGGCTCATAACGTATTAAATGTCTCAGATACCTTGTTTAATCTTCTAATAATGTCAGTGCCCTATTGGACAAGAAAGTGACGTTTTTCTTGTTTTACTAGCTAGCAAAGAGAGGCCTAGCAGTTTGACTTCCTAGCATCGCACCCGTGGAATAGGATGGAGAACAGAGACTGCTACCTTGATGGCAAAGGTTTCTCAGAAATTATGCGTTTACTTTAGCAGCGTGCTTTAAATTATTTCAGAAAACTGGAGACTTGAACTTTGTAAAATCTTATTCAGAGAGCTCACACTCAGGGCTTTCCACTCATCTTAGGGCAGGTGAGTGTAGTGTGAGAAAACTATCCCTGCCTGTATTATCCAGACTTTCATCTTGCCCTGGCCCAGCCCTTATTCATGAAGTTATGTACAAGTTTCCTCTTTTGTGACACATTTCAAAACATCACTTTTGCCCAGCTTTTAATTTTGTATTCTTTTTACTCACAAAAGAATGTGAGGTAGTAGGAAGAGGATTTTTTTATACCAAATTTGAGCTCCAGTCCTAGTTCTGTCACCTCATGGGGCACCCCTGGCATGTCATTTATTCTCTTTTACATCCGTTAAAGGAAGCCATAACGACCTCTCTCCTAGAGGGGTTCATGACAATTAATAAAATGCAGTGAGGTCCCAACTACTGCACTGCATTAGAGAAAAACGCTGTAACTATTGTTTCTCTTGTTTCTTGCATTCTACTTACTAATTCCTTTCTTGATCCCTTCACCTTTGGCTTAAGTTGCTTACTTAAGTGTAAAATTCTTTCTTATTTAAAATCTGACAGCCACGGTTCTCTGAAATTGGTCAGCAGTGGAGAGGTTGATTTAACTCTGGGTGTAGATATAATATTTCTGTTATCCATTGAAGAGATTCCTACCCTAAAGCTAAATTCCAATTTAGTCATTCTGACATCATACTTGGCTCATGTGAGGTAGCAAATGCCAGTGCGAGCCAGATAGAGAGCAGTTCCTTTGGTTGAAGCAAATCAACAAATAGAATTGGAGAGACAAACATAATTGGGGAGAAAACTTCTTTTGACCAAAAACTTGAGCAATATAATATTAAAATCAGGATAGAAATTCATAAATGTAATGCAAGCTGTCAATTACTCTTGGAATCTATTGATTCCCTTTATTGCTGAATAAACCAAAAACTACCCACAGTTGCAAATTCAAGTGATGCTTCTCTGGGCTGGACTGAGAGAATGAAGGTAAGCATCATACAGAGAAATGAGAGATTTTTTCCATGACATTGCTTCTGATTTTTCAAGTAGTAGCCGTGACAGAAGCACTTATGGATGCAATTGCTTAAAATTATCATAAAGTTGTAACATGAGTCCCCTTGAAGATTCACAATTTAATGTAAAATGGAGGAAATGGAAATATATAAAAGTGAGATCAAGTAAGTGGGAAGAATATGTGATTCAGAGACCAACTGACGGCCAAATACTGACTCTTCTGTAATCTAGCAGGAAAGCTGATTGCTCTGAGATTCAGGATTTTTATAAGGAAAATGGCAGTGATAGTGTACCCACCTCACAGGTTTAAGGAAACGGTCACATGAGTTAATAGTGTGAGATGCATACAGTGGTGATTGCCACGTAGCAAATGCTGGATAAATAATAGCTATTATTTTATTTATTATTTATGTCTAGGCTCTGTTTTCTTTTTAGAAGAGAATTAAAAATACTGTGCACAGATTATCTGACATGGTATCTCATGCAAAGCAAATGAACATCATTGCCATGTAAATTATTACCATCAATATTACTAGCTTCTATTCTGTTGGACTAGACGGGCATCATAACGTAAGTGACTGTCCCATTGTATATTCTACATTTTTCTTTACATTCTTCATGCATTTTTGTGAAGCCGTGGGAATGACTATGGCAACCAATTAGCAATTTCTCAGTTTGCATTATTCAAAAGTTGTTGGGTTTGTCAGATTGCAAATTGGTTTGGAGTTCTCAGTCACTTAGAGGACAACACATGCTTTAGAGTGTACTTCAGTAGCTCCTCAATTTGTATACAAAGTCTAAACCTTTCCTCTTTGAAGGTGCAAATTATAAAAAGGCAGTATCCATACACAAAGTCTACCTGTATAAGGAGCTTGAGAGTTAATTTAGTTTTGAAGATGATTTGCAGGAATGATTATTCTGAAAGGAGTTATATTTGACCTGAAAGTTTTATATTAAATTTCTCCATATTTATCAAAGTCACTTTCTTCATTATTTCAATATTTCTACTGTTCCAGATGTTTTTTGTTAGTTCTTTCCAAATAATATTTCTTGTTATATGAGTATCCTCTTGGTTATTAATATATTAATATATGATCTTTAAATTTAAAAAAATCTGCCATCAGCTATTTTGGCAATTACTAGATTTTTGGGAAAAAAAGCAAGGTACATTTTCTTACCGTAGGATTTCTCAGAGCCTCTGTTGGCCCTCTGACGCTCTTTGGCACTCGCAGAGAACACATCTAACCAGTAGCCTTCCTGGAATTGAGTTCAGGATGGTTTCTTGATAGAACATCTATTAAAAGATTATTAGACACAGTCTCCTAAAACACCCAGTTGCATAGTTTAGAAGATTCTGATTTAAAACAGCAGTAAGAGTGCAGTGTTTACCAGAGAGATAGGAAAGGTGCTGTCCATACTCATCCAATGACTACCACCACAGCTATCCTACAACCCACACTTCTGTAGGAAAGCGCACGGTCTTCACCCCAGTGGGCCTCACTCCCACACTCACGCCGTCACCTCTCACACACCTGGTTCCCTGCCGCACACGTTATGGACAGCCCTATGACATTTTGCACTCATTCCCAAGGCCTTTATCGATTCCAATTTGTAAAATTTGTATAAACTATATGGATGAAAAGAGTCAAACACTACATAATGGCTCTTCTTCTGTTTACAGGGAGATTATTTCAAGATCTGATAAATGAACACACATGTATTTTCATAGTCATTTAATATTTTAACTCTTCCACAATGAATCTTTCCCTTCTGAGAACTCTTCTACTTAGTATTTTTCCTTTCTTGGTTAAATTAAAAACTATGACATACTATAAATCTCAGCATCATTTTCAGCCTTTCCTTCCTGGAATTCTTATCTGGTTACACTTTTTTTTAAATTCCTTTTTGAAACTTTGAATGCTATCTTCCTCTTTCCACCAGGAGCCTCCCTTCCACAATGAGCATGCACCCGGACACATGTATGCAGAGTCTTTAGCCGAGATAGAGAACATTCCCCATGTGCAGCCAGGTGCAGGGCTGCTTTTTACTCTCATCTTTACCACACACCTTACCCCTGATGCTGCCGACTGCTGCCCTCCATTTAGAAAGGCTGATGGCCATTCTAAATGTGGAATCCAGAGTTTCTTATATTTCTCTGGAATTCCTTTGTCTCATATTCATGCTCTTTGAACTCAGTTTCAACTTAAGCAACAAGAGAGCACAATAATGTTTGCATTGCACGCACAGATAATACACCTAAGTTTCTTCCTTATTCTGATGTCCATTTTCCCCATCTTTGTGTGTGGGGGGGGTGGGGGGGTGTGGGTGTGGGTATGTGTGTGTCTTACTCAAGGATCATATCTTATCCATCTAGAAGTTCCCGGTCATCCACACATTTACCCTTACTGAAAATCAAGAGAATTATTTTGTAGCATTTTGGTGAAAAGTTTTAGCCACCATCCCTCTCCATGGCTTACTATTAGCTCTTCAATTTCTTGTGATCAAATGACTGTCTTCTTATCATAAGGCTTGTGAGTGGAAACAGACTACAGCTTCTTATTCCTGTTCTGCCTAATATGACTTTTTGATAATAAGAATTGTATTACCAAGGAGAGTTTCTTTTGCTTTTTTAGTAGATGCTGTCAGTATATGACAGCATCTTTAGTGTGCATTCATGAGAGACACTGGACGTGCTCCCCAGACAGTATTTTAAAAGTAGCCTACCTCTTGACAATGAACTCCTTCTAACAGTATGTCCTGGCCATGGAATTGCTCCCAGAATTCATAACTGGAATTCACTGATGCTTATTGTTCTGGGGCACAGCATCTCTGTCTCACAGGAAAGATGTAGCAATGAAAGATTTTCTACAAAGAAGCATTCACAGCTCTATTTTACTTTTTGTGTTGAGACAGGGTCTCACAGTGTTGCTAAATTGTCCAGACTGGGTTCAAAGTTGGATCTTTCTCAGCCTCCCAGTGTTCTCACAGGCATGCACCACCACATCTGAAAAGATAAATAATTGTGCCAGAGAAAGAAGAAGAATAGTACTTATGGAGGATGGGAATCCTATAAAACACCTAAAAATATGTTAAGTGAGATTTTTAGAAAGCAAAGGAGAACAAAGAGAAAAGGACAAAAATGTGCAGAATAAGAGAGAAGAAACAGGAAACAAGTGCCTTTTGCTTTATTTAAATATGGTCAGCACTGATACATGCAGCTTGTTTTTCCCAGGGCTGTCCTGCCAAGAGAGCTGGGTGCTCTGGGCCTGTCCAGCAGTTTGTTGAGTGATTCACTGAGCTCCCTAGTCAACATACTTGCCTATTAGAATGGGATAGAAAATATCAGATTACTGAGGCTTCTTCTTTATAACATTGTGTTGCAGGATGATCTGTTACTTTATGTCAGTTTCAACACCTTGCTAGAGCAGATTTAAAACTAACCAGAGTGATGAATGCAGCTTTATTGGGCTCATCCTTTGTGTTAATGGGCCTGTCTTACTTGACACAAGAAAATCAAATGAGCAAATTTTCTTCTCTGTTACATTTTTCTGATGCTGACATGGATAAATTTGAAAGTAAACAAACACGCATACCCTTAGAACTTATTATAAAAATTATCAATAAAAGACCATGAAAGACTAGAGCCAATTTCTTCAGTTTTCTTATATGTTTTAATCTTTCCCAATGTTGCCCTCCTGCCATCTCTCTCAATGGAAGCAGGTTTAAAAGTTTCAATCCCAAACACAGAAGTGCTTTTTAGTAGGGGTTATTTTTCTCTTCTCTTAAGTCAAATTGAGATGTGACTCAGCCTCGCACAGTTACAGGAGAGATAATCTGCATGTGCTCTTGGTTGGCTTGATTGTTGGGCAAGCTGCCAACTAACACTAAATTTCTTGACAATTGTGGCTCGCTCCTAGTAGTGGTGAAAATGGAATATCACTGTGAGCAATAGCATGGCCTTACACACAGTGCAAGGATGGGACTGATGATGGAACACAAAAGAAGTTAGAGCCCAGTTAATGTCACCAGGTGTCAGTTGCATTATTTAAATGTACCGGTGTGTCTAGTAATCATGGTAATGCTGGTGGGATGAGCTTAAATTATAGGTTCACAAGCTACATGTTAAGAAAATCATCCCTTAGACTTTGATATAATAAAAGAACAAGTTTGTCTCTGCTCTCTTTCACACCATCTTTCCTTTCCCTAAACCTACACTTGTCTTGGAAGCAAATACTATTTAGGCGATCTTATCTTTCCTGCCGGTTTCATTTAAAAAATATACCTAGAGAGCTTAAGATACATGAAGGTTTCAGGGACAAGAAACGTGTAAAAGAATATATACAACTGGTTTTATAATATTTGTTAAAAATTGTATTTTCCCCAAGGTTGTCTTTGTGATGTCATTAGATTGTTTGACTCCCCGCGAAATGGTAGCCATGGCTAAGAAATGATGCAGAATTTTATTTGAGATCGAGGGCTACAGTGAATAAAAGATAAGAATAAGCATGTTTTCTGGAGAAAATTTCCCTTTCTTTCACAGCTTACAGGATCATTTTCAGAGAGCTTTATAAACTTTCCTCTATGCCTTCTCTTTGGAGAAATGGAATTAAAAATAGGGTAGCTAATGAGTTTCTAAGTGGTAAGAAAGGTTTCCTTCTGGAATTCATTTTAAGAGGTGGAACAGAGGCTCAGAGTAGAGAACAAGCAACATTTTAAAATAGCAATGGATACTGATCCTGGGAAAGAATCTCCCTTTTATTCTTGAATCATACATGTTCACAGTCTGCACAAAAAGCTCACTCATGAGGTTCAACTGAAGGCCGCAGCACTGTCAGGCAGATTCTATCTGATGTCAGCCATGATTGAAAACTAAGTCATGCCTCTCCTAAGGATTGTGGGCTACATTCTGCCATTCATTAGACGCGGACTTCAGGAAGTAGACTTCTGTGGTCTGGATATTATCATCTCTAAAATGAAGGATTCAAATTAGACAATCTCTCTCTAAGTCTGTAGTGTTAGTTGCCTAAAGATTGTCTCCATTCTGACTTGCTTGTTGGGGGTGGGGTGGAATGTGAGAAGGAATACCTGCATTACTTGGAGAAACTAAGTACTTACAGAAGGACAAGTTTCAGTCTTTATTGTATAACCTGTGTGTTCCTATAAATTAGGCCTTGCAGGATCAGATTTAAAGAAATCTTTGGAAACATAGGTGCTGATTGGCCTTCTCCGGGAAGCTTACAATCATCTCTAATTGAGAATAAAAAAGTAACACAAGACTCATAAAGTTTATTTGAGTTTTTGTGTCTAAAGAAATATGCATGCCGTGTAACTGATACAGTTCCTGACACATAGCCTCCAGGAAGCGCTGGAAATTGTTAGGATCATCAGCATTGCTTTAGTGTATCGTCACACTGAGCCGAGAACAGCTTTATCTTTCTTTGAAATTGTCGAGGCTCTCCAGGCTGTTTGATGCTTACTTGCCTTCAGTCTCACACTTCCCCACCCACACAGCCTTGTGCAGTGGGTGATCAGTGCCAAGCTCATCAGAAGGATGACAATTGAACAAATACTCAAAGGAGAAAGCAACTATGTAGGTGTCATCTAGCAATGATGATAGCAGTGGTGGCAGTGACTGTGCTGGCAATCTCTCCATCAAAACAATAGCTACTGCGGAAGCACTAAGTACAAAATTTGCATGGTGCTCCTGAGGGGTGTTAGAGTCCAAGAGTGAAAAACTGAGTAAGCAGAGCAAAAATTCTTAAATGAAGCCAGGAGGTGACCAAGTTCAGCTGGTAAAGGGATGAAAATTATTGTGCCTGTGGCATCCATCACTCTTAGTAAAGCTGGGAGCTGTAATCAAGTTTTAAGTGAATAAGTGACATAATCGGACACATGTTAGTAAAAGATAGACTCCAGGGGAACAGGACTAGGTGGGAAGCCTGAATCTAAATGCAGGTGAGAAGTGCTCACTCTTTGAGTCAGGGAGTTCCTTCAGAGGTGGTGAGACAGGGTCACACTCTGGACTCATTTTGTAAAAAGAACTAACAAGATTTGGTAATGCATGAATATGAGGTATGAGAGAAAGAGGAAAGAAAAATAGGCCCAAAGGTCTTGGTCTTGATGTTTGAGAAGAATAGAGTTCCTGCAGAGTAGGAGAAGGCTGCAGTGTAGCCAGCTTTAGCAGGAAGAGTGGGGGTTCACTTCTGAACATTACCAGCTTCAGAGGAGTTCAGTGTATAAGAATAAACTAATGAAGAGAATAATGAAAGTAATGCAGATTATAGCAAAGAAAAACATATTTTGAATAAGTAAATGGGGAAAAATTACTTATGTTTTAAAGTTGTGATAAAACCTAGAAAATACATGTTCAGTGCTGTCAGTGTTATCATATGTCAATTTATTAAAAAATAACAGAATAGAGGAGAAACAATAATAAAACTGGAAGGCATTGTAATTTGATACTACAGAAAATTGATTCAGAGAGACCATAGATAAAAACCAAGGAATGTTTTAGGATTCTAGGCCTTATATCCTCTCTCTTCTGTCGCTTCCATCAGCAGTCCTGCAAAAAATAAAAATAAAACTTTACTGAATGTTTGCATAGACTGATTCATTTAAGCTGCAGAATATTTTATAAGACAGATAATACCATTTTCCCCATTTTAACAATGAGAAAAGTAAGCTTAGAGTTGACAAGTAAATTTTCCAATACTACATTGTTGGTACAGTACAATAAAATTATATATAATATATAATTAATTATTATTCATTAATTATATTTATTTATTATTAATTATATTATAATATAATATATAATAACCCTGAAATCAAGGTTTATTTGAAAGAATGTGAGCCAGATTCCATCATATTATGATAAAATCTAGCAGAGATCTATAAATATAGTTCAAGAGAGTTCTCCATGAAGCAAAAGTAATGAGTAGTTGTTAAAATTAAGTTACAGGCTGGTAATTCTTTTAAAGTTTGAGGCTTGAAAGCTGCTTTGACGGAATGTATCCCCTCCAAAGTCATGTGTGAGTGTCTGAAGGTGACCTGTTTGAGAGGCGATCAGTTTTGGATGAATTGATCTTTGCAAATCTCCTCATGGGATCAGTGCTGTGGTCAGATGCCCGAGGCCTTGCTCCTTCTCCCATCCTCCTGTGAGAGCAGCTAAAAGGCAGCCAACTACAAGCCAAGATGAGGATCCTAACTGGAATCTAACTCTTCTGCTACCCTGCTGTCAGGCTTTCACCCTCTAGAGGAGAGAGCAATAAAGATTAAAGTTCCCAGTCTGTGGCATTTTGTTAATAACAGACCAAACTGAGTGAGACCTAAAGTTGCTAGATACTGATAGAGCTCCTTGAATTGACTTTCAGATCTTATTCTTATCATATCAACTGTGCTTTGTTCTTGTTACCAGAAAAAAATCAAAATATCAAAGTCACACTAATGCTGTATGTCTGAGCAAGCCACAAATACAGGGCTCTGTTCTACCGAGTGAAGTCATTAACAGTGGCAAAAATAAGGTTTGCTCCAACAGATCTCAGGGAAAGTTAAACGAAAGTGAGAGGCAAAACCAGTGACTGAACCTGGAAATGCGTGATGATTCAGGATGATGCAACTATGGGAGGTTGCATGTGAGGGACAAGCGTCTGACACAGCTGTCAGATCCCCTGTGCTTGTATGAGATGGAATGTAAGAGTCTGCAGCTCAGACCCAAGAGCTCCCAGAGTGTGGCAGAAGATATTTTATATCTGATTGCGGTTCTTGCCAAAAACACTATGGAAATGAAGTCTTGGGGAGATCTAAAGGGAGTTATGGAGGGAGATTATGCACCCCTCAGAGTGCTCAAGAATTTCCAGTTATGGCAAGGAGACTCAGAGAGCAAGGAATTTAATGCAGAAATAATTTGGGAGAACATCGTGGATCAGAACATTTCAGATTATATGCATAATCTAATAGAAGAAAATAAAGATGCTTACAGGAAATACCTTTCTCAGTGCACGGAAAGCAACATGACTCCAGATTGAGAGGAGATAAATAAGAAAGCTCTCGCTTCTATTTAGAGAACTGGGTCTACGAGAAGAAACCTAAGGAAAGAAGGAATTAAAGAAGTGGCAGCATCACACACTGTCTCTTGCCCAGAAGAAAAATTAACGAGTTTAGCAGAAAGCAAATTTCCTCAGAACTCGAGAGCAGGCTGTCAAGAGCCAAAACAAAACATTACCATTTTCTATCAAGATTTTAAAAAAATAAAAACAATACTATTTATTATGTATTTATTTGTGTATTTAACTGAATAGGGAATTGAACTCAGGGTTTTGCACATTCTAGACAAGCCCTCTCCTGCTGAACTATTGCCCAATACAAGATAACTTTCTCCACCAAACAGTGTATAAGCTGGTTACCATCACTTTATGCTCTGGTCTTCAGAAATAAATCGTTAAAAAAAATTATGCATGGTCAGCTTATTTGTACTGTTCTTGAACAGCTTCCAGAAAAGTTGATGACTCAGTTTCTACAAAATGGATTGGATAATCCATACTGCAGTTGGCTCTTGGCTTTAAGCTTTTTCTTAGTTTAGTTAATCACAATATTAAGAATTCTGTGAGTGTATCTCAGAATGTCAGGAAAAAACAGCTACATCCAGGATTACCTACAGCTAGTACCTGTCCACTGATAAATGAGTAAAGACATGTGATACACATATGCACAGTATTATTCAGCCATAAAGAGAATGAGATTATGTTACTTGCAGGAAAATGTTTTGGAGATCAGCATGCTAAGCAAAATAAGCCACCTTCAGAAATACACACTTTATCTCATGTGGAATCTAGGAGGGACATGGATATAGAAGGCAGAATATTAGAGAAGGGGGGAATCAGGGAAAAGAAGGGCAAGGAGGTGGAGGCAGGTGGACATGATCAATATATGACCTTTCCTCTGTCTGTCTGTCTGTCTATCTATCTGTCTATATCTGTTTGATGTGCAATGATACTTTTCAACCAAAAAAATAAATGTTATGATTTAGATTGAGAATGTGCCCCAGCAGCCTCATATACTCATGGGGAGGGCTTGTGGAAGGGCATGGGATCATGGGATAGCCCTGCTGATCAGTGGAATCATACACTGGTAAGCAGGTGAGTGCTGCTGGAAGGTGGGACCTGGATAGAAGACACAAGTCACTGGAGACATGGCCCTGGAAAAGTACATCTTATTTTTCCCTGCCCATTCCCCTTCCCCTCCCTCCTCTTTTCTCTCTTTCTCCCTCTCCCCTCCCTCTTCCCCTTTCTCTTTCTTCTCCCCTCCCCCACCTACCCTCTCTTGGTCATCATGATATATGAGGAGCTTTTCCTCTGAGATGTCCATCTACCATACATTTCTGCCTGGGAAACAGCTGACCAGGCACTGTATCTATGATCAAAAAAGGGAAAACAATCTTTCTCCTTTAAATTGTGGGTCTCAGGTATTTGTTGTGGCAATGAGTAAAGTAACTAAGACAATAAAACTAGCAAAGCTTTAATTAGGAATGTATTTCATTACAATTCTCAAACTTAACAACACCTAGTAATCCCTTTTGAATTGAAAAATTCAATCCCATGACTTAACTGTTACATCTTTCTGCGTCCTGTTAGAACTTTAGTTTTCCAAATAGCAAAACTTACTCTTTTTCTTACACAATTCTTTTTTAGATATGTAATAAAGATCTTTGAATTAAGAATGGGTATATCCTCTTATAATAAAAAAGATTAGTCATGTCTTAAAAGAGAGATATTCAGAGAAAACATTGGCAACTTTTCTAGGCACTTTATGTTGAAAAGCTCATATGTAAAAATAGATTTAATTTTGCTGGTCATTGGAATATGTTTATCTTGAATAAAAGCAGTATACTGTTACCATGTAGCAGAAATCTTGAACTTTGCTTTTTTTTCTTTTAAGAAAAAATAAGAATCTTTATTGTGGCTCAATAGACTGCTTAAACTATGAAAAAGTCACGTTTTGACTTCTAAAACAATGGCCAGCTAATTTATTAATGTAAAGTTAACAGTATAGAGCAGCTTAGGTTAAAATCACAATGTGGGAACTTTCAGTGCCCTAGTTAAGCTGCATTTATTGCAGGTGTAATTGTTACTCGTTCTGCAGTGATTTGCTACCATAGGGAAGTGGTGGGTTCCTGGATCACTCATTCGTCCACATGGAGGCTCATCCTTCTATCTCTGTCCCCAGCCTACTCTGGCCATAGTAGCTTCTGCAACCTGACTCTATTCTGATAACTAGAGGTCTACACTCAGCCCCATGCACTCTTCTCAGTCTTTTCTCTTTAGGTTACTGGAAGCCTGTCTCCCTTGCAGCCCTGCCTGTCTGGAGTCACGTAAACTCAGGCTCAGGACCTGGAACCATTCAAGAATTTTCGTGATGCCAAGGTCACCTGTGGATGTCATCTCCCCACATTTCATGAGAATTCTAGCACGTGACACACTTTTTCTCTCTTCAATACCACTCCTTTCACGCGTATTTCAAGTCAGTGGTCACACTAATGGCCTTTCCAATTCCCTGGTTGCTTAGGATTTTCTCTGTTCTACTTGAGCAACCCGTTCCCAAGGTCATCTCTGGATCTTTTCCTTAGCCCCATGTCTCCAAAGTTTCCACTTTGAGAATTTTATTGTTCTGATTTCCATCCATCATCTTCTTAACACACTCCCTCTCATTGTTCTGACCTTGTGGAGGCATTGATGTTCCAGTCCGGCCCTGCCCTGCCCCTGTATGCTCTCTTCTTATCCAAATAAAGTTGCAGATCCACCCTTGAAAAATCACACAATAATTCTCTTACATATATTTTCAACTCCTGTATCCCATTTCTTCTATTATAGTCCCCGAGCAAAACACTGACAAAATAAAGAAATCTATAATGTCCAAAAATACTCCACTTTTGCATTCCTAAAGTAAGCAGGCTGGTAAAACCTGACTTCTATGCTTACAGATTGCACGTGGGGTGCAAACTCCTAGATACCTGGACTTTGCTAGGGCTGTAGCCCTACTCTAGTTGTCTAGTTCATTCACTCTCTCGTTCTCTGGGGCCACTATTTTATACTGACTCATTCCTAAAATCTGCAAAATATTCTTCTCTTCCCCTTTCCCAGATAATTTATCTGGTTTCTATTTCACTGATGCAATGGCTGAAAGATCGTGTCAGCTTGAGAAGTTTAGAAGTTTAAGTGATTCAGCAGGAGGACAGAGTCCTCACTTCTCCGATAGGAGAAGAAGGCATAGAGATGGTGTGAGCTCTACACCTGCCCTGGGACAGGGGGTGGTAGCCGGCTTACAACGTAAGGGAAGAAAAGAGGCTTGCTCTCCCCACTTTTGCTCTTGTTTTTGCTGTCTTCTGCCTCCTTGATCTCTTGTTCCTGTACTATGCCACCCTGCCTTGGAGCCAATTGATTATGGACTGAAATCTCCACACACTGTGAGCTAAATAAACTTTTCCTCCCTTAATTTGGGTGTCAGATATTTTGTCTCAGCAACAAGAGAAAAGTAACTAGGACAACTGAGAGAGGGATCTCATACTTTCCCATACCATATTTGCCAACTTGCCTACATCTATCCTGCCTCTCCTCTTGTGATTAAGATGGATTCTTGCTTCCTTTCTAAAATCAGGTCCTTCAAGTAGAGTAGAGTTGACAAGTCCCTTGAATTCCTAACTCTCACATCCAACCACCTGGTAACAAATGGGTTTTGAATGACTGTCTCAAATCTAAAATATTCAAAAGGAACTTGTCCTTCTTACTTGCTGCCCCTGAAATCCTGTGTACATTCACCATCTCTTCATTTCAGAAAATTGCATTTCACCCTCCCATTGTTTAAATGCACATCTCTGTTAGTTCTGTTTCCTTTTCTCTTATTTTTTGCCTTCAACCAATCACAGAATCTTATTAGCACTACCTTCAAAATAGAGCTACCCTCTGACCCGAGACAGCTTCATCTGAATGTCTCCTAGTCACCCTTACAACCTTCTCTTTTCTTGTCTCCTGTCTATTTTCTATACTTGCAGCCTATGCTCTTACTTTAACATACATGTCTGTTGAGTGTTGTTGATTTTCTACCTTACTCAAAATAAAGGCAAAGTTCCAACTGTGTCCTACAAAGAGTTAGATAATCTCATTTACCCTTGCCTGTCGTGTTCTGTAAGACACACACAGACACACACGTACATACACACACACCACCACCACCACCACCACATCACCTTGCATCACACTGTGCAAAATACACCCTTTCCAGTGTGAGAATGTAGACATAGCCCGTAGAAGAGATGTCATCCTCATCAGCTTACCTGAGGGGACACTGACTCATGAAATCAGATGTGGATGCCAGGATTGCCTTAGATAACATACTGGCTCGTCAGACTAGAGAGGGGAAATTTTTGCTAGCCCCACAAAAGGAAATGACCATGTTGTCAGCTGCTAGGGAGAAAGCCCCACAGGAAGGACCGCTGTGTGGTCTTAGATCTGACACCATTCTAGCTGAAAATGAAAACCTTAATCATACAAGGGAATAAATTCTACCAACCACCCACAGGAGATGGATTCTTCATGATAGCCTTCTCATGATAGTGCAGCCCAGCCTGCGTCTTCATTTCTACTTGGTTTGATGTTGAGTAGAAGACAACAATTAATGAATAATTTATTTAATTTTTGTCATTGTTTTATGGAGTTTTTGTTTTGCTATTTTTTTTTTTTTTTTGGAAATTGGGGCTTATTATGTCCTACCTGGTTTTGAATTCACTATGTAGCTCAGTCTGTTCTCAGACTCAAAACCCTCATCATCCTCTCACTTTCCAGAGTTACAGATATATGCCACCATATCCAGTATTATTTCTATAGTGTTTTACATATTTGGAAATAGTTTTGGTTTTGAAATATTAGTTTTATTTATAAATATTGAAATATTATTTTAGTTTTGAAATATTATCAAACTAAAGAATAATAAAGAATATGATTTTTAAAACTAAAAGAATCTATAATTTAGTTACAGAAGGATCCAAATGCAATTAAGTATAAAAATATAGGCAGAAAAAGTTGTTCAGTTTCAAAGTACATCTCCTGTAATTTAAAGCTCAATGAGTTTCTGACTGCAGAAATACATTATACTTTAAAATTATGTTCTTGCACTATAATTTTGACCTTTTAATTCTAGCTTTTTGTAGAAACCTCTTTGTATTCTTTCTTACTATTTAAAATTGTCATAAAACCCAAAAGAACAAAACTCACAAAAATAAAAAATTCAGAATTTGAAATTAAATATTGTCATGTTGCAATTATTTAATACTGCTTATTTAATAACTAAATTCTCACTTCTCTATTCTTTTTATCTGTGAATGTTTTCAGAGCATCTAAAAGCATTTTTGTTAGTTTTGTGACATTTGCAAATCATTCATGTAAAAAATTTTATCTGAGAAACAAACACAAAATTGCTTTGCTAACTGTCAAGATTGTTTGCACCTGGCCTTAACAAGTATCTATAATTTTTACTTTTAAACTTTTTCTCCATTAAATCAGATTTTTGTAACCACCTGTGTTTAATTCCTTTTTATCATTTTCTTCCTTCTTCAATAGCTTCTTTTAATATATTTTCCTCCCAATTGTTCCCTTTCTCTTATGAAAATTACAAATGCAAACAAATAAATATAGTACAAGAAACTCAAAGCTTAACAGTAATTTGTTTTCTGTAAGAGTAAATGTGATTCTAAGTAGTTGGAAGGCAGCTGAATTTTCACATGATTGGGAGCCGTTGTTTGGATGCCTGTACTGCACTTCTTCAAATGAGCTTCATCCTATCCACGTTATCTTTATAGATAAAGTGGATATCTGCCTCTTGTAGTAAGGTGGAAATTTTTTCTCTCATTTATGAGATTTCTAATGTCCCAGATATTTATAAAGCATAATTCATGAAATAAAATTCACATCTTTACTGGCATCTTGACTAAATGTCACAAATTAGATTTGGTTGGCATGGAAGAGGATAACCTTTTGATAAATATGGTTTTTGTATTCCCAGATCAAATGGCTGTTTTGTTGCCTATTAATGTATTATCAGAGGAAATGACTGTGCCCTTTCTCATTTATTCTCTTTCATAAATTAAGATAGAGTAAAAATGACTTTTTGTTGCTGTACAGGTCGATGAATTGTATCACATGAATAAATACTCATAAAAACACCTTACTCGGGATGTAGAATTGTCCTGCAACCACAAAGAAACTCCTGCCTGCTGCATCTTGGCTCATACGTCCACCAACAACCACCCCTGGTAGTCACTGATCTGTTATTCATTACAGAGATTTTTCTTTTGGAGAAAGAAATTTAACACATGGAATTATTCAGTGTATAATATTTTGGGATTGGCAACCTTGTTTCAGTCCAGGACCATCCAAGCTGTATTTACCATCAGTTTGTCCTAAATAGTCCATGCTGTTGATATTCCACAGTTTGTTTAACCAATCGCATGAAAAGCTACAAAATATTTCATGTGTAGTTCTTTTTTTTTTTAATTAAAAAAAAGTTGGTCTTTTTGAGACAGAGTTTTCAGGCTGGCCAAGGTCCACTCTGTAGGCCAAGCTGGCCTGGAACACTCAGCAAGCCTCCTGCCTTAGCCTACTGAGTTCTGCGATTACAGGCATGCACCAGCGTGTCTGGATCAGGTGCAGTTCTTTATGTGATTGCAAATTTTTATTTCTCCCGGATAAATATCTAGAACTGGGATTTCTGGGTCATATGGTAGGTATTTAACTTCCTAAGAAACTGGCTTAGCTATAGTCATTGGTTGCTGTGTCTCTCGGTTTCACTGAATCTGCATTCTTCTCCATCACGTAAAAACATTAAAATAACATCTCACAATGGTTTTCATTTTCATAAAAACCCAATGGCCAGCGAGGTTGAGCATTGTACTTTTGTCATGTACACATTCTCTCTTTGAAATATGTCTGTTCAAATATTTTTCAAATTTATTATTTAGGTTGTTTTCTTATGCTTGAATTTTGAGAGCTTTTTATGTATTTTGGATAGAAATTCATTTTCAGACATGTGATTTGCAAATATTTGATCCTGTCAATAGTTTGTCTTCTCATTCTCAGAACAGTGGCTTTTGCACAGCAAAACTTTTCAAATGTGATGAAGTTCAGCTCATTTTTTTTTATGATAATGATTTTGGTGTCATATATTTCAGAGCTTTTCTCCAAAGCAGGCTTTATCAATTTTAAAAGTTTAGTGTTTTTATGTCTTAAATATGAGTCTATGAATGACTTTTGAATTGTCTTTGGCTTAAATTGTGAAGTTTGAGCAGTTTTATTTTTTTATTGCAAATGGATGTCTAACTGTTTAAAACTCACTTATTGCGAAGTTAATTTTTTTTCCTCCATCAACTTGCCTATAACCTTGTAAGAACCAGTTGATCACATTGCCTCTGTATTTCATTTATCAATGTGTCTGTCCTTTTGTCAAAACCTTAAGGTTTGATTACTATTATTTTACTACATCAGAACATTACTTCATGAAATTCTTTTTTTTTTTTTTTTTCCTTCTTCTTTGTCAGACTTTGTTTGGGCTATTCTATTTCTTTGGCATTTCTCTTATAACTTTTCCAATCAGCTTCTTACTATCCATGAAAAAAATGCTGCTGTGATTAACTAACTCTGTAAATCAATTTAGAAAGAAATGATGTCTTTATAATATCGTACTTTTCAACCCATGATCTAATATACTATACATTTAGACCTTCTTTGACGTCTTTGATTAGCATTTATAATTTTTAAATTTGGAGCTCTTATACATTTTATTAGAGTTCCACATAAGCATCTTATTGGTTTTGTAACTTTTGTAAACTCAATCTGGTTTGTAATTTTGCATCACTATATATTTGTGTATTGAGCTTTATTTTGCTGTGGCTTTATTCTCATTTCTGTTTTCAGAGCTCATGGAGTGGTATTTGGATTAGTTCATCATGTTTTTTGTCCAGGTAACTATCTGGGTCCTTATGTTGAAATGACCACAGAATAGTTTTCCAAGTCTCCGATACACTTTTATTTTCGTATCAGATCCATGCATGCACTGCCTGGAATTACCACAGGAACTAAAGAAAACATGAAGAAGTCCTTGTCTGGTGCTTCTCACAACTTCTCTGGTTCTCTCCATGTTCAAATCCGCCAGACAGAGAGCTTAGCTTTCGTTTCCCTCTTTGCTGTGTAACTCCATATTCTTTGGTCATTCCATACCACTGGGAGTGCAGCTCCTCCAGAGAAGAAATATTTCCTTTAGTTTACAGGAACCTGTGAGTTTTCATAGCAAGCTGGGGGCCCTGATTGCTGCCACTTTTACTGCTGCCAATATTGTAACTGAGATTGCCTTGAACTCTAGCATGACAAAGTGGAGAAGAGCAAAGAGCTCTTGCTTCATGTTTTGAACCAGACCTAGAGAGTTTCTTCTGGAGCTTTCCCTGTCTAGCCCAAGACTCATTGCTGTGTGTGGGGCTGTGTTGAATCCAGATCGAGGACTTCCAGAGAAGGAAAATTGTAAGCACACTGTTGGCCTACTAGTGTTTGTGATTCTGATCTTAATCTTCAATGTGTCTGGTGCTCTTTACTTGCAGAGTCCTCAAATACTGAAAGTGCTCCCTGCACTCTGTCCAGGTTTCATAGGTGTTTCTGGTGTGCATGTTGACACAGAGTGTGCTCACTTTGTGTTTCCTACAACTGGAACTCAACTGACAGATTATGAATTCCTTATAATTTTCTGGTAGTTTTGTGTTTTTCAAACTTTTGCAAAAGGCATTTCCAAGAAGCCAACCTTGTTTTCTCACCTTGCTGTTATTTTTTATTCATGGAGATTGTTGATATTACACATTTATCATTGAAAAAACATTATCAATATAGATATAACAGTGCATTTTATAGTGTAGTGAGGAGAATAAAATTTGCTTTAGTTTATTTGCATTAGTGCAATCCCTTGTGTTTGAATAGATGGGTTTTAGCAATACACAGAGGAACCTACAAGCCACTTAGTATGAAAACTGAAGTGTTCTTGTAAACTTTTTTGTTCTTATATGTTGGTGATACATAATAAATACATCCATCATGGGGCACTGGCAAGTATACATATCATGTGTTGATCCATTTTACTTCCTCTTCCATCCTTTTCCTCTAGTCTGTCCTTCCGTGCTTCCCTTTCCTTCTCTGTAAATTCTGTCTCTCTGTCTTGGTCTTAAAGCATTAAGTCACAGGCAGTAAAACTATAGCACTTTTCACCTTAGGCGAAAGCATTTTTCTGCTTAAACCCAAGATCTTTTGCTTTTGTTACATATATCTTGTGACATGGTGGGATGGTTTGCAGTCTTTGTATTTTGTAGCTGAGATTTATTTATAGAAGTCAAGTTGATTTTTTCCAGTCAGAGCTGCTTATTTATAGAAAGTCAGCACCTCAAACATGAGCTTAGTTACTCAGAGTTCATTGTACTTTCCACTAAATCATGTCCTATCTTTTAATGGAATGTGATAAAATAGATTAGTTCAAGTCAAAAATACTGAGCTGTCCTTAAACTTTAACATATCCTGCTATAAGGCCTTGAAAGACAGACTATCTAGGTAGGGTAGAGATGAACAATGTATAATGATTTTTAATGTGGAAAGTGAAATGAAATATTGAAAGCAGGGGGTTAGGAAGAGAAAATGACGTGGATAAAATAGGGAGAAAGATACTGGGGAGCAAGGAGTATATTTTTCATGTATAGCATGAGGAAAGTGAAGAAACTAATCAGGAGGTTGCTATTAGAAAGGAAAGGATGTATGTAAGACACAGGATGAAGAGACTCACTCAAGTTTAGTAACCTTTCAGGATAAAGACAAAAGGTGAAGATAGAAATGGAATATTTTGGTTTTGGTTTTTTTTAGATGTGCTATTAATATAAATGAATTTAAGTTTGAGAAAGTGCAGTTAATTTCAAGTCAGTAGAATGTGATCTGATGAAATCAGGACAAAGGAATTTGGAGTTTTAGGTTGGGAAATAGGGATCCATCTGGGAACATGGAATTGTGGTAAATTTTACGGAAGCATAATTGACTCTTACAATGGATGAATTACTAAAGATAAAAATGTAGTGAGAAAAAAAAACTACAATAAAAATGAACCCTTAGATTGCCTAGGCTGTTAATATTAAGAGCTACTGAGTTTTGTTTGGTTATTGGTTTGAAAGTGCCATATGGATTCTGAGTTTTGTGAAGTTCATCCCTAGTAGAAGGGTTTTTGCTTGCACATATTCAAATAGAACCCTGGATTCCATAAACCCTAAGTAAACCTTAAGTAAATCTAGCACTGCTGTATGTTTGCATGCCCCAGAAAGATCATCAGACTCCTCTTTCACTCACTGACTCCATGCTTACTTAGAGGCTTGGCTTCTTTTCCTGTCTGGGTGGGATTTTCATTTCCTAAGCCATATATCTGACTGTCTTAAACGCAGTCTTGCAGCTGCAAATTGCTGTATATGGCAGTAGTGCTACTTTAGATTCACGAAGAGCGACAGTGCTAATGACAGTTTTTCCCAAGGTGTTTACAGAGTCATTCGTTGGTTTGCATCTGTTTGGCATTTCCAAAACAAGGAAGTTATTTACATTTTTCTATTAACATTTCCAAAAGTATTCTTTTTTTCTCTTTTCTTTGTACTAAGGATGGCAGAATATTTGGGAAAGAACCTAAAAGTGTCGCTAATCATCCTTAGTTGCCAGACTGTTTTATATTCCTTGTCCTTCAGTCTATAAAAATATTTGTCTTTTTAGCATGTGAGATATAATATTTCATTAGGAAGCTTTATTTTGAAGGCAGATTTTTAAGTAGCCTGAGTCACTAATGTATTATGTATCTGAAAACCTAGTGGAGAAGAGAATACAGATTTGTGGTGTTCAAATTTCCCCATTCTCTGTCTCCTGTATCTTTTGGGATGGTTAAATATTTAAGCCATGCTGCTGATGAAGAGAGGACTGTGACATTGTGATGTAACACTAGTGATCATGAAATGACCATCTTTTTCTCTCTATGGTGCTCTGCTTTCAATAGTGATAATGACCTGGCAAAACACTGAAATGACATAGTTTTTTTTTTTTTTTTTAATCATCATACAGCTTTAGATATTTATAACTAAAATCTCATCTCATTGACTCATGCATTGTTTGGAAATGACACAAGGATACTTCTGGTGTTGATTCAGTCAAATTTATTGTTCAGTTGCTTCCTGTATTGGGTGTAGTTTTGCATTGTGTGTGGTGGGATGAGGAACTGGGGAGACAGGATGAGAGGCTGAAATATGTCTGAGATTTTTCTTGAGTCCAGATCAACCTGTGATGGTCTATTATGGAATCATAGATATGATTAGAACTTGGGGTTTAGGTGTTAATATTATGGGATGAGTGTTAGAAACCAACCTTTTGTTTTATAGCACAACAAATTGACATCCAAAGAAATGAAATTATCAGCACTTGGTCATGTAACTAATTAGTAGGTGAGATAGAATTAGAATTTGGATTTCTTAGTCCCTCGCTCAGCACTGTCTTCAATAGACCCTCGATATAATGTAATGACTTTCCAGTGGCTAAAATGCAATAGGATTTTGGTAATGAATAATGAGTTCAACTTCTAAGTTTTGCCAACCTATTGGGTAATAAGTTAAAAGCAAAATTAAGCATTTGAGAATTTTTTTTACCTAAATCTCTATGAAGTTCATATTTTAAATAATCTTTGGCTACATGAAATAAATATTTCACTTGTGACTCTCCCAATTGAAAAAAGTTGTTGATACCTGTATTCTTCATGTGGTTAATGGTTATGGAATAAACAAGAAATGGTTTCTATATTTTACATTCTAATTCAGTGACAGAGTGAACCATGCTTTGGTGCCTGGATTCGGTTTGAATTTGTTTATTAACTCAGTCTTTCACAAATCTCAGATAAGGAGACATACCAAGCTACTCAAAAGCGCTACTACCGACCTAATATGATTTTAAGGGAAAGTGACTTTACGATTGTGTACTATCTCTAGATTAAACAAACTCCTTTGTTTAACTCCTCTCAGGCACTGAGATAAAGGGACTATAGGATATAAAAAGGAAACCCAAAAGGAAAAAAAAAATTATTGTCATAATAGCCAAGTACTTTAAAAAAGGGATAGAGCTATAGCTCAGATATTTAATCCTATCTTGTATTTCTTATTTATCTATTTAGTCATTTTGAAAGGTTCATTTGTATTGCAGTAGTTATAGATTAGTGTGCTGTACAATACTAGAAATGTGGGCTTCATTTCATGTGATTTGTTGTGTTAAGTCTGTATCTTTGGTGAGCATTTAATCACAAAGGCATGTGCTATGGTTTTGTATACTCTTTTATTTTTTTACTGTAATCTTGGATATTGCAGTAACATTTCTGGAGACAACCAGTTTAAATATAAATTGATACTTTTATGGCAATAGCAACTCTGTTTACACTAATACTGCAGCTTTACTATACAGGGATGAAGAAGTGGGAAGAAGTAGCAGCCGCCTTGGTACGGCAGTGTGCCAAACACTTAGAACACTAGCCATCTCACAGAGCTTAATGCTGATGGGAAAGTTTGAGCTGGGAAAGAGGAAAACAAAGCTTCTGTGCTTTTTCCCACTCAGACCAAGAGATCCTACGTGTAACCATTATGTCATGTAACAGTGTTTCACACAGCTGAAAGAGTCTGTGAAGGGCCAGGGATGGAGCTCAGCAGCACAAGGCCTGCCTGGCAAGCACAGGTTATGAGTTCAATCACTGATACAAAACTGAAAAAGAGTGTGAAGAATTTGCCTGCTGCTTCAAATCATGTAGCTCTACATCCCTTTTTGTCAGTGACAAAAATTAGACTGTTACAAATGGAATTTGCATTGCTAGAAAATAAGCTAGCTTAGTTTGTTTGTGCAAAAGTATTTAAACAACTTCTTTTGAGGAGAAAAAGTTAACTTACTCTGTTGTAGACAATCAGTTTTGGGGAAGAGACCTGCAAATCTCTAGAAAAAAAAAAGCTATTCATAGTGCCAGGAAGAGTTCCTGTTAAGCTATTTAATTAAAAGGCATTGAAGAATTATACAGAGGTAAACCACAGTATGACACGTGACAAGATGTTATGTCACATTTAAATGGGAAATGGTTTAGTGAATTAAAGCCATGTCAGCATTGGAGCTATGACAGCTTTCTACAATACTGCAGAACATACTGTCATCTGTATATGCATCTTCTTTGTGATGAATGTTTGATATTTTCACATGCAATTTTAAAAATTCAATCAATGTGAATCAATTGTGATTGCCACTGATTCTAAAATTACCAAAGCATTGTACTTCCTATAATAAATACACTGTTTAACAATAATTCACTTTTCTTTTTTCTGTCTATCATCTTTATTTCTTTCAAACTATGACATTACTTGTGTACTTATCACCAGGATTTTTCTATTCCATTTTCCTTAAAACATAATCCAAGTGTGCATTTTAATTTGTACACTTCATTTTATTAGAAAAACCTATCATAATCTAATAACATAACTGTTTCATTTTTACTTACATTATTCATTATTTTATTTTAAGTAGTGATTGATAAACTACTTATACTAGCTTTATTATTTCAATTTTTTTGTCTGTTTTTCTTTCCAGCAATCAAATCCAGAGCTATGTCAGCCAGGTGCTGCACCACTGAGCTATATCCCAAGCCCCATACTATTCCTGTTTTTTAATACCTCTTATAATAATAAAGCAGCAGCAGTTAATAGAAATTGTTAGAAATAAATACACCATTGGAATTAAGATTAAAGTTAAAAACAAATTTCAGGAAAGAATATGATTAATAAGGAAAATGAAGTATCATGTGACCAGTGTCAGTCACTTAAACTTAGGAAGATGTTACAGGAGCACATCAGACTGCTATGTATATGCTATCTATTTTCACAGTAAGGCTCAAGAAAAATATTATGTGTGATGATGTTCCCATGGTATAAATGGCGCCCGTCACTTGGTGGATGAAACTGGAGAATCTTAGTGTTGCGGCTTGTTAATTTTATCTTTGTGTTCCTTATCGTTATCAACCGTGAGAGTTTTATGTTGATGAAAATAATGATGAAAATCTTAGTAATAAGCTTCCTCGTTAAATATAAAGTGACCAATATTCCTCAAGGAAACAGAACCCTGGGACTGCCACTTGTCACTGTGGAAAGTCTTACTATCCTTCTAAATCTGTAGAAGTAAGAGGTTGGACTAGATGAACTAAAGTGTAAATTCTGCTGTGCACGAACCTTAATGTATGTTTGCTAAGTGAGAATCTTCTTGACTTTCTCTGCTAGGAAGAAAAATCATTAAGGAAAATGTTCCAGGTCAGATTTTATAGGCAGTGGCCCAGCTGTAGAAGAATGCATAGTGCTCAGTTTCTTTGCTGTTTTATTTAGCTAGATTTCTGACGTAGACACAGACACTATCTCATGCAGATAGCATAGGTGGACCATGGTTTATGGTTTTGTAGAGGTCAGACAGATTTGAATGGGACATTGATCTATTACACAATATTCTTTCTTCAAGACTGCTCCTGATTACCCTTAGTAGGATCACCTTGATGAGGTAGTGTTTGATGATTCATGGCTTATATCATGAATCTAGGTAATTTTCATTCAAAATTTAAACAAAAACAGCACTAGTAGCATGTTTTACTGTGTTTTGAATACTAAAGTTTAAAACAAAGTAAACAGCAGTGTTACTGGTTTTTAGAAACAAGCATAATCTGGACATGTTTGAGAGACAAGACTCTCACTTTTATAACTCATTGATTTCTGTTTGCAGGACTTCAGATGGTGGCAAAGTGGTTGGCACCATAGAAGTCATTGTCGTGAAGATGGGGGAGATTGAAGATGGGGAAGCTGACCACATCACAACAGATGTACAGGGACAAAAGGTAGACTCTCTGTCAGCCCTTTGTACAAATTAAATTAGAAATGATCATCTTCGCTGCATGCCTTTATCACTCGCACTCTGTGGGGGTTTGAGATCTCATTATTTAAAACCTGTATGAGAAATTGACTCTGGAATTGGAGTACAATGTGTGTGTCTCATTCTCTGAGCCAGAGGGCCTTTTTGCATGGAACTGGGGAAATCTACGCACCACTCAGAAATACCTTTCTCTTTGCTTATTGCCTCTCTTCATTTGGAATGAAAATGTTGATCATTGTTGCATTTGCTAGGATTAACCTTGCAGGAGATGGACCAAACATTTTTGGGGTAGTATGGCCCAAAGTAACCTACTCTATTTCCAAAACCATTTTTTTTAAAAAAAGGTGCAATTTTAATTTGGATTTTATGTTATGCATAGGAGGGAAGATTTTACAGGAACTTTGTGCCTTATGAGTTTGCAAAGAGAGAGGCAGGAAACAGAGTATAGCAGAGGCACAGCTCTGGAGGATGGGCTGTGCCCACTGTAATGAAGCTGCTTATTTCGAAGCCCAGGAGTAATGCATATAAACATGTGCCCACGAATGTTTCTTTGTGCTGCCTTTTCTCTGGGGATGAAAAACCTCGTATAAATATAAGCCTGAATTTCTTTCTTCGGAATGAAGTTGCCTACTTTATTGAAGCAGTTGAGACACATAGGGAAGACTTAAAAACTGCTAGTAATTTTTTTAAACAATAGGGTTATTATATTGTACTGTAATTTCTGGCTTTTCATCAAGGAGAAGTTTTAAGTGATAAGTACTACTGAATCATTGTCTGGTTTGTTGTTTCTTATCTTGTTGCATGTTTAATTTTGCTACTAACAAAATATCCAAATGGGAGATGGTGTTTATCCATCAGTTACCAAATAACCAATGTTATAAAAGGTCAAAGACTATCTTACAAAAACATATTTCAGAAATATATATTTCATATCATATTAGATTTCTCCAGTCTTTGGTCTATGTTTTGCCACCTTCCCTTGGAATACTACCACATACCATGAAAATTGTTCAAGGAAACCTAAAGTTGCAATCAGGGAGTTTGCAAATGTCAGGGCCTCTTTGGGCTTGTCCACTCAAGACGCCTGTTTTGAGACTTGATCTCTTAATTCCAGCCTTGTTCCCTTTAGAGTCCATGCAAGATTCACCTTTGTAAACACCACATGAATTATTCTTATATTAAGATGAACCAAGAGAGGATTTGGATGCTAAGTAGGGGACTGAGTGTGGAAGCTGATAGACCTTTACGCCTGTGTCTGCAGCCGTAGAGCAGGAGACCAATAATAGAAACACTTCCTGTTTCAAAGCAGAGCTGTTTCCTCTGACTGTGAGTCTATCCCTAACTACTGATCCATTCGCCTCACAGCCCACAACCTCTTGACTAAACACTGACACTATTATAGGGTAGGGCAAACTGAACCATGCTCCTTTTATAAGTCAAGAACATGATACCACCAAAGTCCTACATGAAATTTTTGGCTTAGTAATGTGAACTTTATAGATATAACAGAGCTATTCTAGAAATAGAAGGTGGCAGAAGCAGTACACACTTTGAGAATGAGTCATAAGTTGACAAAAAATGGTAAACACACCAAATATTTTTGGCATCAATTATGTCCTGTCTGGATATTTAGTGTACCTTGATCTTTTGATTTAAAAAACTGTTTTAGAAACTATCTTGGCAGTCTCTAAGAATATTCATGTTTGAGAAAAGAACATAGAGAAAGATCTGATATGCAAGATTTTACAAGAAATTTAAGGAAGTAACTTTGTCTTAGTGTTTTTAAAGCATGGTCCCAATCATTAGGGGTACTTTTTTAGAAATGCAAATGCATGAATTCTTCTGCTAATTCAAAATCCCTTTGAAGTGTTTTAATACAATCTGTAGAGTGAATGACATACATGAAAAGAGAGAATAACTGAAATAGAAATTATTCCTAAAATAATATCCCATTTACTGGTTTGCATAATTTATACAGAACAGAGCAGAACTTCTTTTATGTGCCCTGGAAGTGACACATGTCATCTCTTGTGTAGATTAAAGAAGATAAAAGAATGATTCTTGTATTAGTGAATGTGGACTACCATTTAAAAATACCATATGGGGTAGTTTAAACAATAGGAATATATTTTTATATAGTTTTGGAGGCTAATAAAACTCAGATCCATATATTAGTCATTTAGGTTCTGAGTGAGAAATTATCCACGTTAGTCAATGTAAGTGTTTTTTGAATGTTTTCTGTTTATGTATCATGCATCTAAATCTTCTGAGCATTCTGAATGATAGAGGTGTTTAAATTGCCAAAGTAGAATGTTATTGGGTTGAAATTGTCCTATCTGCCTTTGAAGTTTGGTGAATGATGCAATCACATTTTGATACCTACCTTGTAAAGCAGTACAGACCTTCCTTAGGCACTGTAAAACTTTCTTTGATTATACAAAGAGTCAGGGCTTTCTCCAGATAGGAAACCACTGTCTCAGAATCATGACTTGTTCCCTGTGAATGATGGGCTTCATTAAAAAGGTTCAGTATAAACCTGTAACTTATGTCATTGATGATGATGTTCTTTGAGAAAAAGGATAGTTCATAGCTGTATTTCTAATTATTACACGGACACGTGTCAGGAATGATTATGAAAGATCTCCAAACTAGTTTTGAAACTATCAGATTTGATTTGTCAGCAAACAGCCATTGTATATGCTGTAGTAGCATGCTGACATGATGAATATAGTGTTTATGGATGATTATTTTAACAGCTTTGTATAGCCTTAAGGGAGTAGAGGAAACACTGGAAATGGAAGAAATAATGAATTTTAAGTATGTCCAAACATCAGTGCACATTGCCTCAGAGTTTTGAAAAATGAAATTCCATACTAGCTGTGGATTCAAAGAAGGAAACCACCTGTGAGTTCTATTGGGTCTAAAAATTAATAAAAGAGAATTAGAATTTTAGAGCGGGCATTCATATTTTGAGTGATCTAGGATCTCATGAAAGACTATTAAAGTACATTTTTTGCCCATCAATAAATTGACTCAGTAATATGATGAATGACACAATAGAGAAATTAGTAGACTGTAAGAAAGTAACATTTAAATAAAAGCTTTGAATTACTTGCCATTCTCCTTGAAATTTTTAAGTAGCAGATACGTTCTAGCCTAAATAATGGGCTCAGTGTCTGATTCTCAAGGGGACCTGCCCTGGAGGAAGAAAGACATAGACAGGTGGGGCACATAATATCTATAGCCTTGGGAATTCTTGAAGTAGCCTTGGGTTGACCTCTGGAGGATGGCAGTCTGAACCCCTGGGTTCTCTGGAGCAGAACTATATAGAACATGCAGAACATACTCGTGTCGCTTTATCTCTCTCATCCTGAAGACTTGTAGCCCTCTGTGTGTTTTGTTTACTTTTATTTGTATATCTCTGTTGTGGTTTTTTTTGTGAAAAGTGACTCCATGGCACACTTTTGGCTAGAGGTGAAGGAGGGAAATGCTAGCTCTTCCAGTGTAAAAACTGGTCTCTTCTCAACCTCCCGGGGCCAGGAAATCCTTGTGTCCTATGTAAGTTATAGTTTCATAGACAGCTGAATGAGACTGCCATGCAAAGGGATGGATTTTTCTGGAACATTCTCTTCCATCATGCCTCAGTCTGTACAAAAGTTCAATGTACGCTTCTAGGTGCTTTTCTTCTTCCCATCCAGAGTCATGAATTTAATCTATTAATTGTGGAGCCAGGAGATCGCCATATTTATAAATGGTCTTATACATTATGAACAAGGATTTATATTGTTTTGCTGAAGACAAAAATGTTTTGGTCCTACATAATTAGACATTTTGACATATGTTATCTTTAACTTAAAATTTCCTTTAGTCAAAGTTTAGAAAATAAATTGTCTTCTATTGGTCTGAAATTCACCCAGGTAAAAGAAATGTTAACAATTCTGCCTGTTAAATATGATTCAGTGTAGTAAGAACTTATATCTGGCAAATGAGGGACAATCCTTTTTCCTTTTTTTACATTCTTTCTCGAGTAGTCTCCAGCCACAACTGAAACCCAGTCTCTAATTAGATAATAAAAACATATTACAGGGCACCTCATGAAGTTCACAAACACTTTGATTTGCAAACAATTTAGTATCAGTTAGCCATCAGGTATCAAACAGGACCATGGCCATCTTCACCAGACAAACACAATTGTGGGCATCTTTTCCAAAATTGTAGAACAACTTAACTTTGTGAACTTACATGCCAAATATATATATATATATATATATATATATATATATATATATATATAAAACCATAAGTTAAACAAGCTTCATAGTAAAGATGAGGATGGAAACAGTTTTACAAAAAAATGATTTTTATAAATTTCTTGAAACCATGTGTATAGCCTTGTGTTTTTGTAAGCAAAATTTTGTTTCAATTATTTTTTGTTTTATTTTTTCCCAGTGTGCACTGGTATATGAATGTACGGCCCCAGAAAGTGTGAGCGGGAAGGACAACTTATCTTTTTTGAATGCAGGTATGGAATGCAGTTTTGGGTAGTTATGTTAATGTCACGTGAGCATACATTTTAATTTTCTATAAATTCAACACTGAACCAGAGCAGTATTCTGACAGCACTATTTATGAGCACTTATTAAGTGAACTGGTAAATCAGATAAAGCCATCAGAATGGGGACAAATTATACAATTCCATAACCAAGATGTTTACACCTTTAGTTATATGGCAGATCAAGAAAATAACTTTTGGTTATTGAATTGAATATTTTCTGAAAAAGAAATACTAGAAGAAAGACTAAGAAATAGAAATGTGAAGTTTTTATTCAGTTTCACTTGCTAATCATATACTTCAAAAAGGAAGATTTAATACATATATAAATTAGGTAGGAAAAATTCATAATTACATTTGTATATTCCTCAGTGTATATCTGTATATAGTGTTACTGATAGTAATGTACTTTGGCTTAAACAAGACATTAAACAATGTATCAAAAATATGTATGAGTAAAATTCATATATATTTCACAGTTAGATATATGTGAAATTATGAATATATAAAACAAAAATAATTTGGAATGATAAGATAAATGTCATGATAATGATATTGAATAGTGACTACTACAGTGCCAGTATACTAAATGAATTATATGCAATGTTTTAAAAAGTCCTATTATATATATATATATATATATATATATATATAATATTAATATCAACATTTTACAGGTGAGTACATTTGTCACTGTCCCCTATCTTACACATTGGAGCAGGTCCCGAACTTAAGCCTGTTTTGATACTCTTAAGTGCTAGGCTGTATTAAGAAACCACTAATTACAGACTTGCTGTCATAGGACAATAAATCTTACTTTTTTTATTGTCCTTCATGTAATACATTTATACAGTGACAAGGGTAGCATGAAATTCAGATTAATGAATGGTACAAAACTTCAAGGTCTTACTAATGCATAATACCTATGTTATTCACTATTCACTCTGCAAGAGGCAGCTACGAATAGGAAGTGAAGGAAAGCACCCATCTGTTTATACACACAAAGAAACTGACTTTATTTCATAAATATGTAAAAATAACAATTCTACCAATACAGAACCAGGAGACATACTGCAAAAACGGATAGCTGATTCTGAACCTATGACCAAATATCATGGAATTTTTTGATGCTTATTTTTGAATATTTAATATCAGACGAGATGAGCATTAAACAATGTTGAAGGTGTTACTCAGACAACTAGATTTTCTATGTACTATAAAAGTACCTGATAAACTACAATATGGTAAAAATATATAAGGCATTCTCAAAGGCTCCACTTCATATTTATGTTTTCACATCAAAATTTGCTAAACCCATATCCTTTATTTTACTATGTTCAAGTAGTCGACTTCATTCATTAAACGTCAATTTTGAAAAATAAATTTGAGTGTGGTAGATATTAAATTCATGTTGAATACAGTTTGAATGACTAAGGTTATCACTCAAATAATCACTACTGTAATTATAAGATAATTTTTAATGATCCATTCCTGTGAACCTTGTAATTTTTATCACATTAAAAAGAGATGCCATTTTAAAATACTGATTGGTAAATTATAAATTTCAAAGAGAAAGAGCTTATTTATTCTCTAAGTAAGCAAATATGTTTTTAAAGGAAGAAGAAACAACTAAAACATATCAAAAGTAAATCCATACCTCCTGAACATATAATGAGTCCAAAGTCTGTAAGAAATGATTGTGGAAGCCATATCACCCCTTAGATTCTCAGTTGCTATTTGTTATATGTGGAGTATAATATGATAACAGTGTAGATGGAATTAATGTGAGCAGACGCAGTCTGCAGCTTGGGTACACGTGCTAGAATGAAAGATCATATGTTATTGATTTCCTGCTTAATAGAGGTAACAGTTTGTATGGGGATACTCCACTTAGATTTGAAGACATTTCTGATTTTTTTTTCAGAATAAGATTTATATGTGTACTTCTTAGTACAAGTTTTCAGTACATAATGATTATATTTATTGCTGAGAATTGGTACATGTAGATCATATAACTCAATTTTTTTCCTTCCCCTCCAACCCCCTCTTTTTGCAAGAATCAGATTAATTTGATGGGCATTTCAGCTGTTTGCAAGATATAGTTATATAGTTGCAAGATTTAGTTATTACAAGATATGCCACTATAAATATGGGTTTATACATATCATTATGATATTTTATTTTTAATTATTTTTCCCATCAACCAAGGAATGGATGAAAAGTTGTTTTATTTTTCTACAGTGGCGTACTACTCAGCCATAAAAAGAATAAATTTAGCTATTTTTTATTTTTTGAGAAGATACTAAGAAGAGGGATAGCTAACTCAAATGGAACCTCTAGGTTTGGTTTTTGAGGAATCTCCACACTGATTTCCACAGTGGCTGCACCAGTTTAAATTCCCATAGACAGTAGAGAAGGGCTCCTTTTCCCCCAAATCCCTTCTAGCATTTCTTACTGACTTCTTGATGTAGTCATTCTTCCTTGAGTGATATGGAATCTCAGTGTCTTAATTTTCATCTCTTGAATGACTAAAAATGTAGAAAATTTTTCAAATATTTATTTTCCACTTCTACTTCTTCATCTTAGAAGTGTGTATTCATTTCAAATGCTCATTTTTGGTTTGGGTTTTTAAAGTTGGAGGAGTTGGGATTTTTTGGTTCCTTATATATTTTTAATATTAGTCCCTTATCTGAAGAACAACTGGAAATCTTTTCTCCACTCAATGGGTTTTGTCTCTTCCCTCTGTGAAGATTTATTTTGCTGTGCAAAAGATTTTCAGTAAGATGAGATCCCAGATGTTGATTATCTGTAGTATTTCCCTTCTGATCAGAGTTTTGTTCATAAAGCTTTGCCTACACCAATGTCTTCAAGAGTTCTACCTCTTCTTTCTTCCAGATTTAGTGTTTCTGTTTTAATATTTAGATCTTTGATCTATTTAGAGCTTAGTTTAGTGAAAGACAAGTCACATGGGTCTATTTTTTTCTTCAGCATGTGGAAAGCCAGTTTTTGCAGTATCACTTATTAAAGAAGCTATCTTATTTCCAATGAAGGCTTTTGGCTCCTTTTGAAGATAAAGAGACTTGAGTATGTTAAGAGTTGCTTCTGATCTTCTAATCTGTTCCATTGATCCTCAGGGCTGATTGTTTTTAGTCCAGGCAATCCTGGAAGAGGACTCAGGACTTTTTTTTTTAGTCATTTTGTATTATGGAAAATCAGACTAAATGGAGGTCAGTGTCATAAAGTCTGGAATATGTGAATGATTTCAAAAATACAGACCAAGCGTTGTACATAAAGTAATATCTCTGTTGAAAATAAAACATTGAACAGGTATAAAATATGTATGACTCTGGCTTGTGTATACCTTTTGTCTTTTGTTTGTTTATTTATCTCTCTACACTCAGCGACTTTGGAATGAACCCATTAAATTCCCACATGGTATTATTAGTTTTTAATCTGTAGGCAAAGGGAGCTATTGACATTCTTCTCAAGGCTTTGTATTCATGTATTATATAGAACTTACCAGTCTCAAGTGAGTTAGGAAGTACTCATTGACTGAGTGGGAGACAATGTCGTATTTCATAGCACCTCTCCACTATTATAGTTATACCTCTGGAGGTTTTCTTTGTAATTGATTGTAAAAAGAAGAGGCTCCTTGCCCTCAAGTCTCACCCTTTTCATCGCCTTTTAGTTCCCAAGTTGAATGTGTCTTTTGGGCATCTGGAGAATGGAAGGCCAAGTAAGAGGAAAGATGAAGAGGAGGAGTGAGAGAGAAATTTATAATTAGGTGAGCCTGAGAAATATCTAGACTACCTTAGTTACATGGGAAACTGACAAGGTACTAGAGGATATTATAAGTGATATATAGATATAGATATGTACATAGATACTATATATATATATGAAAATCTTACAGAGTTTGACTAACTGCACAGCTTAGAAAATTGTTAAAACATAAAATTGCCTCTAATTATTTATTTGTTCACTTAAGCAAAATGGTAATAAGAAAGTATAAAACTGTCTGATGTTGGAGGACAGGGAACCTAGGATCCTAGTTCTAAGTGTAGGGCAGTATAGATTGTGAAGTATCTCACATGGCCATGCATTTTAATGCTCCTGTTTAGTCACAGCAACAGTTTTCTGATCTGCAGTCTAGAAGCTCATAGCAGAAAGCATGCAGGCTGCCAGAAAAAGCAGTGTGGAAGCCTAGATTTTCCTAGCAGAAATGTGAACTTGATAGACAACTGAGTTTCTCTGGGTGTTATGATTTGGATATGAAGTCTCCCCAAGTGCTCATGGGTTGCAGGCTTGATGCCCAATACAGCTACGTTTGGTGGTGGTGCCTACAGAGGTACTTGATCATGAAGGCTCACTGTTCATGGACTCTTAGGAAGTGAAAGCTGCTAGGAAGAGGTGTGCTCTGGAGGAGGGTAGGTCTTGTCCCTGGCTCCTGCCTCCCTCTCTGGTGGAGTAAGCAGTTTTGCTTTGTCATGCCCTTCTGAAGTAGTGTTATACCTCATCACAGGCTCAGAAACAATGGAGCCAGCTGTCTAAGAACCTTTCTTTTTGTAGTGAAATGTCTGCAGTTTTGAGTGCAAGTAAATCTTTTCCCCTCTGAGTTGATTTTCTCAGATGTTTTTGTTACAGCAACAGAAAAATATCTAACACACACATCAGTGGTCAAATGAATATGCACAGTCTTTGAGCTCCCTACTGGCTCTCAGATGTTTGAAGTGGATGTGATATCATTTAGCTTTCCCTATGAAAACAACATAATACAAAAAAATACTCATTTCAATCAGATACACATGCCAATTCTTTATTATTTACAATATTCTTTCTCTGAGTTATCAGTTAAAGCCAGAAAGCTTGACTGGAGATAAAACTTTTAAAACTTCATTGAGATGATAATTTGTACAATCAAAACTTTAAAGAGTTTCCCCGCCCATGAATCTTTGTGTCAGGTTCTCAAATCACAGGAATAAATGGGCCCTGTCACAAAATGTGTTATTGTTGTCCCATCGTAACTGCATTGATATACTGACCATTATGTACAGTATCAGAGACCTCTGAGACTGTCACATAAATATTAGAGAGAAGATATTAGATTTTTTAGCCTGATTAAGTTGCCTGACATTTGATTATTTCACTCAAATGTTTCATCTAAAAAAAAAAAAATTCCCAGAGTGTTTGAACTAATGGTCATAGGAGAGTTCCAGAGCTCATTAATCAAACTGCCCTTGATTTCTACCAAAGCTATTTCAACAAAGGTTTTATATTTGGAGCACATCAAAAGCTTTGAAATGAAAAACAACAAAGGCTGTTAAATGACTTGTTTTAGGATCCACAGAGAAATAAATTTATACTTTCCAGTGTAATTAAAATATAAATTGTCTAAAAAATAATTGTTGACCTGTAAAGGGCAAAAAATTCCAAGTAGTGTTAACTATATTTGTAGCTAAAAAGATTTTATGTGATTTTTGACAAAAGAAGAGCAAATGTGGTAGGTATAGTTGAACCAACTAATTGAATGCTTTGAAACAATTTGGATGCTTTAGGGTTCTAAGTTTTGTCTTGCCATGAAAAGATGCAGTCACATTCCTAACACTGTTATGATATAGGACTTCATGAGATCTCATCCTATGTGATAAAACCTGACACCATATCTGTATTTTTCAACTCTAGAGATATGCCAATAGAAGGAGTAAAGTGCTTATATTTTGAAACATTGTCACTCTAAAAATGAATGAAATGAACTTTCTTTCATTGACTAGTTATAATATTTCAGATAAAAGGAAATAAATATAATGAACTCTATATGTGTCTGTGATGAATTCTAGTTGGCAAAATTAAAAAAATATAGGTATATTTTAAAATCTTTTTGGACATATAGCTCTGGATTTTAACATATTTTCTGTCTGCCATACTGGAAATATTCGACATTGTTTTAGCCTTTCTCAGTACTGTTGAAAAATGAGCCCTTTGCCTAATTCTTTGCAAGAGGGTATAAGTACACTAGAAGATTTGGATCAAGTGGCTGAAAAATGTGATGTTTGAAATCAAAGTTTCTGATGTGATTGAGACCAATTTTGATGATAATTTTTACACTATACCTTTGAGAATGGGTGGTTGCAGAAAAATAGATAAACAGAGTCTCATTTCACTGTTCAGAAAGATGAGTGTTAATGTTTGCAAAGTAGCGACTGAGATATGGCAGCCTTATAGAACCCAGCACTTCTGAAAGATATGTTTTATTGTATGTTAAGGGAAGCTAGATCGCATACTCTTCTCAGTATTATTTCAAGTCTTACATTCACTTTAATTAGCAACCATCATTTCCAATGAATGATATTGGAAACTAGAGTTAGTCAATAATAGAACCTTCACAGGTGATTTATACGATTTTTTATTGTCCATTAAGCTTTGATGTATGAATTTAACAAAGACATTCATTTTTTAATGGCGATGAAAATGCACTCTGACCTGAAATATGAGTCTTGGAATTATGTTGTGAGTTTATGAAAGTGTGTGAGGTGCTGTCTTAATGTCCATCCCTGCATTATTTTCTAGAACCTTTTAAACAGATTGTTTGAATAACTTTGTTGCTTCTTCCCTAACCCCTGCACATCTATCCTATGAAGAGTTTCTTTATATTCCCTTTTCTTGTTTTTATGAATTATGGACTCAGGAAAGCTTGTTATTGACTCACTGAACATATTAAAACATGCAGACTTTGTTTTCAGCAACAGGAATGAACCTTTTTGGAATATGAGCATTTTTATTACTAGAACATTCTGAAGCATCCAAACTAACATATCTGTTGTTAATCACTGTGCAAATGAGTGAAGTTGACTAAGAGTGATCAGAAGGAATTTGTAAACATTGTTCAAGTTGTATTTTATGTGTATATTTATGTGTTCAAGTTGTATTTTATGTGTATATTTATGTGTATATTATGGGTACTTATGTTTCATAAAATGTTTAGAAGAATTTCTTGTTAACACTAGCAGTCTGGGAGGCTGAGAAAGAAGGATCAAACACTTAAGCCTAGACTGAACCATGTAGCAAGACTCTTGTCCCAAAATTAAAAAGATAAAGGGACAGATTGTGGATATAGCTTAATACAACACACAAACACACACAATTTAAAACATATAGAAATCAGTAGGTAATAATTTAGGAAAGTATTAGCCTCATTTACAGACTCTACTCTGATATAAACACTTATACATTCTTTAAAATTTAACAGAAGATGCTCCAGAAACTGTTGAAAATGTGTTATAAAATAAAATTCTTAGAAGTTCCAATATGCTAACGAATTCTGATATAAATATCTTCCTGGTAAATCCTGGTAATATAAATAATTAGTATGCTACCATAGTTAATGATACTATTAATTGAGTTTCTCTCATTCTACATTTATTTACAATTTAACTGTCCCTTCTTTATTTTTCCTCTTCCACAGTGTTAAAGAACCCAGTCTGTAAGTTATATAGATTTCCCACTTCTGACAATAAGTGGATGCAAATCCGGGAGCAGATGTCCGAGAGCGTTCTTTCTTTCCATATTCCTAAGGAACTGATTTCCCTTCATATAAAAGAAGATTTGTGTCGGTAAGAGAAAAATTTATCATTGTCCCTCACACTATTCATGTCTTTGCTTCTTTTTATTTTTAACCAACAAATTTAAAATTGTATTTATGGTGTACAACATGTTGTTTTGAAATATATTGACTAGAATAGCTAAATCAAGCTAATTAATGTATATATTATCTCATGCCCTTATCATTAGTTACTTTTAGAAAATTCCTCTGAAGCATTTTTCTTTGTATTTAAACACATTTTTCTTAAAGAAGGATAATACTATAAAACTCTACACTTTCACTGTCCACTACGATTGCCTCTAGGCCTATGTGCTATTGATCATTTGAAATACGACTATTCCAAACTGAGATGCTCTGTGAATGGATAACATGCATGAGACTTAGAATTCTTAGTTCGCACATTCAAATGATTTAATAATGAAATGTTAAGATTTTGGATATATTGGGGGTGAATTAAAGTTAATCTCACTGATTTTTCATTTTTATTCTTTAATTATGACTAAATGAAAATTTAAAATTATATATGATTCTCTTTTGTGACCTGAACTATATTTCTCGTGGACAGCTTGGCATGTAGCCAGTAACATGCACTGACTTACATTAATTCACGTGTCTTTATCTGCAGGTAGTAACTGTTACTTTAATTCCTATTTAAATTAGCAAACAATAGTGCTCACCTTGGAACTATTCATTTGTAGCAAGGCTTTAATATAGTTGTTGGTCTAAAATCATTAAAGATAAGTGATAAACATGTTATGTTAATGGACAATGTTGTTGTACAGCGAATAATTGTCTATAAAGTAAAAGGATTTCTGGGCTTATTGGTTGATAAGAATTTCTTTGAACCATGACTTAAATAATTTGTTTCTGTATCTTTTAAACAAACCCATAAATGACTTTAAAATTCTGAATACTATATTATTGTAAGCACATTTATGGCTCTAAATCTCAGATAACTGGAATTTTTTTTCATAATGAAAGTTCTTTAATCCATAAATGCACAGCAACTTCTAGGATTTTCTGCCTTACATTCATAATACTATACACAGTAGTTAATAGTACTGTTTCCCTTTGCTGGACTCAGATGTTCCCCAAGATTCCCTTTGATCTGCACCACCAATACACAGTAGACAGGTCAGGTGATATCTGTCAATTACTGACAAGATTGGTGACAGTAGGAGTAACTTCCCAAATACCATCTATCAAAGTGAAGAAAAAGAGAAACAGAATTTCAGGAAAGACTGGGCAGAAAAGCGGGGTAGCAAACGACCTACACCTAGGGGAACGAGGCATGAAGGAGGCCAGGGAGAGGGGTATTTAGAATAAGAGGAGGGAGATCAGGCCACAGATACCAGACAGCAAGTGTGGTCTGGGGGCAACACAAGCTAGGTCCGTGTCTAACAATCTTTTCAGACCATGCAGTTGCCAGGTACAGGGGTGAGTTACTGTGAGCCCAGGTGTTCTGACACAGATCTTTCCTATGTTCCCCACCTGTGAGTAGGGGATGACCAAAGCAAATTGCAGGAAGGATAAGCAGGTTTATGTGTTAGAGGAGAAGACTACAGAGTTTGGTTCTTTGAAATGGGGAAAGAATCGTCCTCAACACGACTGTCTTCTAGCCTGCTGCACTCCAAGAACTACTCCAACGAGCTGTGTGAGGATCACCGTTTTTGCTTGAAGTGATGTTGAGAGTGGCTAGTTTTCACAGGGCTTGTAGAGCAAGGAAGGACTCCAGGTAACCAGGTAGAAGCTGTAAACACATGACAGAACCTAGGACCTCTGTTCAGCTGAGAAACACAGAAGAGGGTGGCCAGAGGAAGCAGCGGTAAGAAGGAACAAATGGGCTTTCCTTACCCTGTGAAGAACATCTGAATAAGGGCACCTAATTTACCCAATCCTAGCTTTCCACTAAAATATCTAAAAAGCACACAAAATGGAATGCAATATTAGTCACAAAACAGAAAAAATATAGATATATCTCTATCTCTATCTATCTATATATTTAACATAACTAATTACAGGATGCTACTTTGGGGTTGAAAAATGTTATTTGACAAACCATGCATACTAATTCATTTAAAAATGTTACCAACTAGTGAGAGAAAGTAAGGAGAAAGAGCAATACCAGTGCCTCAGTCCATCTCTTGTCATCAATTTAGAGGCATGGCAAGGACCAGTCCGCTAGCCTGGGCCTGTCTGCTGCCTCTGAGTCCACCACAGTAATATCTGAAGCTCCTAGTCTTCTCTCTCTCCCACTGGTGTCTCTATGTCTCATCCCACCCTCAGGAGGATTAATGAGTGGGCAATAAAAATAAACAAACTATTGACTTTTGGTAGGTAGAGACCTTTATACTTTCTGTTGCTGTTTTCTTATTTTTCTTTTTAACACACAAGTGTTTCCCAGCTACTCTGTTCTCTCTCTCCCTCTCTCTCCTTTTTCTCCCTCTCTCTCTCTCTCTCACTCTCCCTTTCCCTCTCCCATCTCTCTTTTCCACATATATTCGGCGCAAAGATTTCAGTAACATATGGAAAAAACGGGTGAACAGTTCTGGTGGAAAAGAAGCAATAGTAGCTCCATATACAAAGTTCATTGTCAGTGAAAGTCCTAGAAAATAGGGTTATTTGTCACATTTCTGACTTATGAAATTGAACTATATAAAAACCCAACAAAGTGTGAAAATAGGTCAGAATTCTGATCATGAGTCTGTTTTCTATGGATTGGCTTTTTCTGATATTTTCCTGTACATTAGAATGCATTGAAAAATCCAACAATGAGCCTTTGAAATACTATAAAGGAAAGGGAGGAGAAAAATCACCTTGAAGACTCAACAGGGAAGTATAGCAAGATTGTAAAAAGGAAAAAAAAATGTTGACTGTTCATCTGAGTACAGTGTCAGAAGATGATTATTATGAAACAGGGTCAGATATCTATAAAAAAGAACCACATAAAAAGGAAAGAACATAAAGAAAATGGTAACAGAGGAAATAATGAAATTTTAAAGTGCGGCAGACAAATTAAGTCCACCGAGCTAGCAGAAAGTATTTGACACTGAGAAATCATATCAGTCATGTAGACGGCAAATAGAAGCCCTTTCTAAATGCTAAACAAAGGTGAAAAAACTCAAAAGGATGAAAGAGATATTAGATATGCTGTCCAAAGTGCTGGAAATTATGAAGTAACTTTCAGTATTAGAGAAGAGCACTGCATGTAAAAGCTTGAATGAAAACAGTGGATAGGTAGGTGAGTCCTTAGGGTTGTTTGTTTGTTTGCTTTTGTCATTTTGTTTTTCTCTATCATGAGCTAAGGTCAGTTTTACCTTTACTTCTCTGCAGAACTGAGTGGCCAGAACTAGTGAAACAGCGTCTTGTGATTCCTCAGAGGGACAGGATATGTCCCTACCTTATTATTTAGGGTCAGATTATGAAATTTTTATGAAAGAAGGCAGTAGAAATGCCAACCTTCAATATTCAGGAGCTCAGCAAATGTCACTCACAAGATTGTCTTGAAAAACCTGCTTGAAGATACATGGTCATCCAATGGAAAAAAAATTTAAAAGGAGAACCTATTAACATTGCATTATAAATTAAGATAACACTACATTATAAGATTAATATGTAACATAATATTAAAATTGAATTAAGAATGTAAAAATGGAAGGTCCTTCAAAAGTATTTGAAGCTTTTTTTTTTTTTTTTGATGAGATGGAATCTCCATCCAAGGCAAAATTCTGAAGTTCTTTTCTCAATGACTCTTTCATTGCTTGAATTCAGATTCCAGAAATGGCTTCGTTTGCTCCATTTCTCATGCTGCTCACCACTCGGATGCTCTCTCTTACTGGTTTGGATGAAATGCTTGGTTTCCCTGCTTGGAAATCTTCCCTGGGAGAATTAGCAAACAAAACTCTGAGATTCTTTAGGAAAGCTAAATTGTTTCTTAGGCAACTTTATATTCCAGTCATTTCCATGGACAGGGTCATAGAAATTTTTCTACGTTTTATCAATAGGAATAATTTATGACCCTTTAAAATAAACATCATCAGAAGTATATCATTAACTTTTTGTTTGAGTATAAGCCAATATAGCAAATATAAACTCACTGTGTCCCTTTCCATATTTTGTTATGTATAAAGTCTGAGGGAGACATGAGACGTGATCAAAAACTATTTTGAATGTGTAAATATTAAACAGTTTATTGCAGTAACAGTCCTATTTCCATGAACCCCTCAAAATACTCACCCTCACTTCCGCACACTTATCCCCTTATTCTTTCTACTTTCTGACTGCAAGCAGTTCTAGAAATCCTCTTTCTTGACTGCTTTAAGTTACATTGTTGTGGCTGCATCAATGTCCAAAAGCCATTTAAAACGTTTACTCTTCATGGTCATTTTGACTTTGGGGAAGAACCGGAAGTTGCAGGATGTCAGATCTGGTGAATAAAGTGGATGAGAATCCATCACAGTGATTTTACAAGCTGCAGTCAGCAGCAGCATCCCATATTTTTGATCAAACTCCATATAGACATGAAAGAGAACTTCCTGATTTGTTTCAGAAAGTGGCAAGAACAATGAGAGGACAGTATTCTGAGTGTGATTACTGGCAATGTGTCTTTTAATGTAATATTTTCTAAAATATTTAAACACAACTTTTGATCAACCTTGTAAACAGATAATTGGCTAGAATAATACCCTTTTGCTCTAAAAAGTAGTTGATAAAATATGAACTCAATTATGCCCTGTGTCAGGAGTCAGTAAAAATTTATTCTTATAGGCTCAGTGAAGGTGTTTTTGTTTTTCTCAGAATAAATGATCTCTGTAACCACCAATTAGTTTTACCATTGTAGCACCAAAATACTTATAATAAAAAACTTTTCAATGAATACATATAACTATGATTCATCAAAACTTGAGTTTCAAAAGTCAGACTTGTCTCAGGGTTACATGATGATAAATTTGCAAACATAATTTAAATCTATGAAGTCTGGATTTTTAAACTACTAGACTTTCTTTTCTGATCATTTGATTCTTTCAATATCATTTATCATCCTAGTTTGGAACTTTTATATTTTGAAAAATAACCAAACAGTCAATGATTCTGAGTTGTTGGGTTGCTGTCTTTCTATGTGATCATTTAGGTGTCTATCTGAATACATTGTTTCATAACTGCCTATACTTTACTTAGATATGAAAATGGAAAATGAGAGTGACTGCAATGATTGACAGTAGCTTCATAAACTCATAGATATTTCCTAAAATTTGATTATAGATTTAATGTGAAAGAAAATAGCACTTAGAGATGAGACTTAAGGAAATTTTAAATATATATAAATAATATATTATACAGTCAAAACTGATTTAATGACACAACTCTATTAGTGGTTTTATAATTTTTATCTTAGTAAGAATAAAATCCTACTGAAAACATTCAAGGATATTATTAGCTTCCACACATCTGAGGCTGCTGTGTGTTTCACTGAGCACATTAGTGTGGTCTTTTTTGCAGAGACCATGGAAGTGCACTGTGTTGTTCTTTGTGTGATGCTTATGTCTAGCGTAAGTGAGAACCTTATCCTTTGAGCCCATCCACAGCGACTCTTTTCACACCACTCACACACAACGTCTGTCCTTACCTAAAGATGCCTTCTAAAATACCTTTTGCTATTAGTCTCATGGTTAGCCTGACATAACTACTCAATATGAACTACTTTTATTAAATTTGAGATTGCATATACACAGTCTTAGGGAGGTGGCAATTGAATCCTCTGGGAGCTCCTCCCAACTGGCCAAGTCAGTGGCACTTTCTGAGTTCAAGTTCACATTTATAACAGCTTTTGAGTTAGTATTGAAATGTTTTCCTAATGTTATTCTTCAAATCTTACATTATGGTTCAAAACATTCACAAGGAGAAAATCTTAGACATGACTCAACTTATATTAACTGCTTCGAAGAAGGCTCTTACTGTGCTTAGTAAAGTTCTGATTATTTGCTCCTTGAAGCACAATCTACAGATACACAAAATATAAATTGAATGCTTACCATGAAAATAATATGTGGCCACTGCAGAAAATAAAAACATAGAAGATATGAAAAAGAAAAAGCCATTGAAATTGCCACCAGAAAAGAAAATGTAGGAGTTATTCTGCATTCTATATTCTATATTCTACATCTACTCTCATGTCTGTAAGCCTCGCTGTGGTAGGAGAATTTGGTCCTCTGTGAGCATCACTGGCTGGCATCAAGCTTAATTCTCCATGCATGACAGAGATGTGTCATAAATGCATCTATTATTCATTTGCATGATGTTAAATAAAAACTCTGGCTACTAATTGGTTATATATTTAAACTCTGAAGGAAATACACTAACATATTAACCATGACTACATCTGAGTGGTAGACTTAGAATGGTAATTAGTCTCATAGCAATATAAAACTAACACACTAACCTTCATAAGTCACATAGAATACATCAACCAGCCACTGAATAGTAACTGGATTTCTTCTAGTTGAAGAAGTTTACTTTCAATATAAATATCAAAATATATTCAAAATTTATGTTCTCTGACAGGCTTGATATTTAAAATTTTAGATGACTCTCTTTAGGAAAGTTAGCAGTTTTAGAATTTCATGTTCTCCCAAATAAATATGTAAGTAAATGAGAATGAGCATACTATGTCTACACAGCATGAGGAGTAAAGGGACCCTTGATTTTGTGTAGCATCCTTTGGATGCCTAGCGATTTCTGTTACAGGATGACTGGTAACACCTAAAGTGACAGGGGTTCCACTTGTCCTCAGTTGATATTGTGGCATACTCTTGGTGTCCCCTTACTTTGGATCTTGAAGTACCTACCTTTGATAGTTTCTTGATCCTGATCGTATACATCTATCAAAACATAGTCATTTATAGCACCTTCACAGAGCTCAGTGAGATAGGCAGAACCCACTGGATTTCTGTTCATGGGGAGGGCAATGTTAAGGTATCTATCTTCTTTCTACCATCAGATCGCCAGTATGGCTTAGCTCCATGTTGATTAAGGTATCATTCTCAAGGCTATAGGGTATATAGTCCTATATATATTCCTGTATGCATTATTGAAAATTATAATATGCCTCACATATCATTTTATAACTTCATTTTCTATTATGAATATAATGTACTTTATATTTGTTTGTACTTTAATACTTGTTTCCCTAAATATGATTTATAAAAGTTACATAGTATTGTTTACTAAGGTACATATAAATTGTTGTATCTTATATAGACATTTGTTTATATATTTCATATTACACAAATAATTTAATCAGCAAAACATGTAAAAAACATGTTCATACATATCTTCATTAGTCACAAAGTTTGTAGATTAGACAGAGTGGGTGTATATTTTATGGCCTTAGTTTCATATTTCCTATATGCCTTCAGAAACTTTGTATCAGTATTTAGTTCTACTATTTATGAATATTAAAATTGAATTTTTGTTTTTGTTTATTTATATGGCTATTAGAGAACTTTACAAACTCATAATGCTCTGTGTGAAAAACAAGGTTTATATATTTTCCTTTTGATTTACAAGAGCAATTTGTATTCTAGTGTGTATTCTGTGACATACACATTTCAAATATTATGTCAAAATTTATTGTAAAGTTTTGTACATATTTCCTGATTTTTTTCACTTAGAAAATTTCTCTTTATTCTCTGATCTGTTTGATATAAAGATTTTCAAAGTCTTGTTTAATTTAAAATTTCAAATTTTATTTTCAGGAGTTTGTTAGCATATTGTAAAATGAAATGCTAAGTTATCTACAGTTCTGAAATTTAGCCAATTTTTATATCTGTCTCTCACCTCCTAATGAAACTTGTCAAGTTTCCAGGTTTCCCTTCTGCTTGTTAAAGCAATTAAGAAAATTAAACATTGATACAGCAACACAATTAATTTTAAAAAATCTGATAACTTTGGAATATTTTCTCTTAACATTGAGTAGGATAGTCCTGTCAAATTTTCTTGTATACATACAAATACACTTTTACAGTTTGCTTCCTCTGTTTCTTGAAAAAAATAACGTATTTACTTTTCATTGCTATTTTATAAGAAAATTGTTATGAATTTATCAGTTTTATTCTTATCTCAATCAGGTATCCTCATCTTTATCTTGTTCTTTTTAAATAGATTTATAATGGACTGCATGTTACTTTCATTTCTCTTTATTTGATTAAAAGATGAATAGTTTTTTGCTCTCTATTTGCTCTTCATATTTAGTGGCATGGATTCTTCTGTAGTCCAATGGCACTTAGGTGCTCTTATTTTCTAAATCCTGAAACTCCAGATGGTGTCTAGAAACTCATAACCCTCTATGTAACTGCATGCTGGATATCTTTACTTATATGTCTTGCAGTTAATAGACTTGTCCAAAGCATAACTCATCTCTCTTTTTGGAAACAAATGATTTTTCCTAGAATAGTGCCTCTTTCAGTAAGTAATAGTACCTGCTACCCATTTCAGTGCAGAAATAAAGAGTATCTCATTTTTATCTCACTTCTTTTGTTAGGATTCTACTCCTATTATCAATTTATATTTGAGTTCCAAAATTATCCCCAACCCATGCAATTGGTCCATCCATGCTCTACCATTCATTTCTAATCAGATCACCTCCCTGTCTTTCCCTTGGTACTTATACTAATGACTTTTCCGCTTACAATCTTTTTTTCTGTAATATTTATGACTCATATTGCAAACTTACACAATCGGATTGAAAATGCTTTTTAAAATGCAGATATGCATTGGGGAGTTTTGCTGAGATGGCTTTGCTCTTTAACCTTTTGCAAATTATAATACAGTTGTATGCTGGTGAGAGAAGAGGCAAATTTCTGGTTATGAAGTACTCCATATACCACTTTGTTTTTGAGAAGCTTCTTAAATTACTTCTTCATCACGATACATACAGGATTTTGTATTGTAAAGCAAAACATTTCTTCAGTGTAGCATAATGGAAAGATAAAAGGAAATGGCCATTTGTTTATAAGGAGAAATGTATTGGTAGCAACATGTTGAAAACTGTGTATCCATGTGTGTGGGGTGGGTACTTGCTTTTGTGTGCTTTGAGCTTTATAGCCTTTCAAACCTGCTTGGGTCAAGTACAGACAAGTTATGTATATCTTCCAAAACTACCAGCAATAGAAATTTTATTCTTTATTTTCATATTACCACTATTTTATGTATTTTCTCCCAATTTTTCACTATTTCAAAGTTTTGCAGTTCTCAGTCCACACTGAAGTATGTTCATTACTATACAAATAACAGGACCATAAAGCTTAAGCTCCATGCAGGATACAAATGCTACATTAAATCATGGTGCACATATGGGTATGATTAGCTGAGACTCTTATGGCCATACAATGTTGGCTTTCCCATTCCTATGTGATGAAGTAGTATTTGAAAACCTATCATTGTATGAAAAGATTAAAAGAGATGCCTAGAATTATTCCAGTGAAAACAATCCCTGTAACTAATAAAACACACAAGGAAAAAAGTAATTGTATTCATATCATAGTTTCACTTCTGGTTTTTTCTAGTTTCATTTCATTTCTACATATGATTTTCATAATTAATCTAAATAATAAGGAGTGGGAGAAACTATAGCATCTAGTGCTGGAAGTTTAGGAGACAAGATAAAAATATTTCACCAGCAATGTACTTAATGCCTGTCTTAAATTTCACAGAAGGCGTATATTTGTGTGTATTAGGCAGAAAAAACAATCTTCTGAACAACACATGAAAAAGACAAACCCAGTATTTTAGCTTGGAAACTGTAACAGTGTTTGGCACACATAAATTTGATACATACAATCATATCATCCTTTTCTTTGAGAGGATATACCTACTTTATGTTATGTGTAAACTAGATTTATAGTGATAAAGTATTTTATCAATGACAAATACATACACTTTTCATAATATTTCAAATATCCTGTATTATATATTTCAGAACTGTGACAAAGCTATCTACAGTTCTATTTATCTATTTACCCTAAATCTATTTTTCAAATATAATATATTGCCATATATGCAAAAAATCATTATGATTCTGTATAGTCACAACTTAGAAATCATAGTAGCTGTACAAAGAATGTGTTAGGATATATTTTATGTGTTTGCTTAAATATTTTCACATACCTGAGTTGGTTTTTCTAAGCAGTAAAGCTGTTCTGAGAAACAAAAGATAATTAATTTTCTCACCTTTTAACTTAAAGCATTTTGTGACTCTCGTTTCAACATGGTTCATTTTATTTTCGAAATTATAGTGGTTTGGAATGATTTATAACATGTGAAAATATGTTTTCAATTTTTAAAGTAAAGCCAGATACATTCAGGTAGATTTTATTTCAAAAACAGTCTCACTATGTAAGAGGATATAAGGGATGATTTTATTATAGTGCTTCATTCTATCCATTTAGCATGATTTGAATTTCTAAGATTAATTGATATACTTTTTCCAAAATATGCTTATCACCTAACAACTTTTTCTTTTCACTTGGTCTGCAAGGCAAGCACAATCTGGTGTCTACTTTAATTCACTAGCCTCATCCTGTGCCTTGTAGCATATGACTTTTGAGATGTCAGTTGACATTTCCATGCTTGCATAAGACAAAGACCATGAAAATATTTATTCATTTATTCATTGAGTAGAGGGAAAAGCCACATGGAGTCAGATACTTTGTCTAGATCTTGTATATATCAAATACTCCTCAAACTGATAAATGTCATAAATGTTTTCCTACTTTTCTCTTTCTGTTTCCTTCTGTCTCTCCCTCACTCCCTCTTCCTTTATCCCCTCCCCTACTCCCTTTCCCTCTATCCAAAACAAAGGCTGAAGTATCAAAATTGGCTCATACCTCAGTAATGTTATTTCTTCATGTAGTGTTGGTGCTCAATTAGAATACTATGCAGTGTGTTCTTTATCTGCAAAGTGCATTTCACCTACCAATCCCTGATACTGAGGGCAAATGCTGTGTGCCGTTGAGCTCACTGTTCTTGGTATCACTTCAAGAGAGGTCCTATAGAGGGATTAGTGTCATCAAGCTTAGAAATATGGTTATTTTTCTGTTTGGGCATGAAAATATCCCCACAGGATCAGATATGGCAAAGCACTATATCACAAACTATGCTTCACTCAGAAGCATCGTTTTCTGTTCTGTGAAGATTCATTTCAAATGACTGAGCATAGGCAAATATGTTGTAAAAGCAAAGAATTTGTATCATAATGGACCTGAAGTCAATCTGTGTCTGTCATTTGGTGCATACTTAAAAATTATTGAAAATTCTTATAAGACAACTGTATTAATTAAATACGCAATTATGTAGCTTAAGAGTTTGAGGTATGAGTGTATGTGCTTGGAAGGTGGTGTACAGTAATAGGTTTGAAATATGGTTCTGCAAACTGGCATAATCTGATGTCCTCTAACTTTCCATTTCTACTTTATTGTAGAAGGGTCTTGTAACATGTGCACATGACTAAGATAATTTGTTGATGACACATATTGGGTACATGAGCCTATATGCTTTTAATATGTAGAAACCCCTTGTTAACATTTATTTAAAGAATTTTTGAGAACAGCAAACACTTAGTACCTATTAGTTTGAAAGCTACAAAAGCTACTAATTTTATTATGTTTCATCCCAGCAGATTATAGTTTCTCAGACAAAAAACTGAGTCTATAATTTGTTTTAATCTCCTTCATTGTACTAATTTAGCACACCTAATAGAAAATTAGATTAGGCATCTCTTCTGTACACATTTTCTAGTTTGTTTGAAACTGGCATGTGATTTATTACTACTGGGCAAGCTTCATATTAGTTACACCTTTATGATTCTCTCTAACAAAAAAGGAAAACTTGTTAATTTTGTTGTTGAGATTCTTCCTGAAATTTAGCACAGCATGTGCTAAATATAATAAATAGTGTAATATATTTCTTGAGAACAAAATTGTTAGGTGAGAATGACATAACTTAGTAAGAAAATAGAAGGACGAAGGAGGGAAAATCAAGTCAGAAGATATTGTGGCTGCGTAACTAACTGTAATGGCTTTAATCTCGGTGCTGATGATGGTGGAAATAGAGGGGTGTGTGTGTGTGTGTGTGTGTGTGTGTGTGTGTGTGTGTGTTTGAAATATTCTAAAAGGAGCTAAACACAGAGAAACTTGGTGATGGATTGCATTTAAATATAAGAAGTAAAAGATAAAAGGTGACACAAACATTGTGGTCTTTGAAACTTCACAGGCAAGTATAATTCATTGGTGAATGAAATAGCAAGTAAGTAAAAGAAAACGGTACACATCCTTGGCACTTAGTTTAACCAGTTAGGACTGCACCATTCAATTCATATGGTAGGTAACCTTAGTTAAGTTTCTTGTGATTAGTAACTATCACATCAGACAGGAAAGATATAAAAGTTTCCAATATCATACAGTGTCTTATAGGACAGGTCCAATCTAGGATAATTAGATTCTGTGTCTATGATTTTAAAAAGAAAAGCCATAATAACATAAAACCCTCCTTTCTTCTGGTCCATTGGAATGTAATATGAACAATGGGAAGGCTGATATCAGTCTTGTCCTTTATTCTTGGACAAGTACAGGTTTGCTGTTTTATTTTGTTTTAGGTTTTCCCTGGGTTGGAAGTCTCAGGATACATGCTCTGTGCTGTGGTTCCTTGTTGAAGAGAGAGGATGGTGCTTTCTAGTTGAGAGTCCCTTTAGATGTAGTTTAAAGTATGGACTGAATCTCATGCTGAATTGTGCTCTACCTCTTCACCAAGCATGTGGCTGTAAGAGACAAAGCCTTTGAAGTGGGGCTTGTGTTAGCAAGAGACCATTGCAATGGCCCTAGCCCTATCTGGTGGGTATCCATAAGAAGAGATGGCATCTAGACACACAGGAAAAAGCAAGTGCCGTGCACACAGAGACCCACATGAGGACACAGCAAAGAAGGTTTCATCCAGAAGGAGAGGCCCAGAAGGAGCCATGCTTGATAAGACCTTGATTTTGGCCTCATAACTTCAGAACTCTGTATATATATATATATATATATATATATATATATATATATATATATAAATTCTATTGATTAATCCACTGGACTGATGGTATTTCATTTTGACAGGTCTAGAAAACTAATGCTGGCTCCAAAGACAATGTTTGGCTTGCTCTGCCACTAACACATGGGGTGGCCAAAGGAGAATTACTTAACTTCTCTAATGCCAGTTTCTGTGCTGTAACATGAAGATGCTAATAGTGTAACTATACCTTCTTTAGTGGGTTGTTACAAGTATTAAATGGCTGAATATTTGTCAAGTGTTCAGAGTAGTACATAGCATAGATTAAGCACTCCATAAATGTTTGTTAAATATGCAGAAAATAAATAAAATTTGCTATCGTAGATGGTTTTCCAAGGGTTGGATGACAAAGCCTGCTGAATGCCTGAGGAGAAGGTTCAGATCAGTTCTCTGTAGAAGTGGGTGGAACTTTTATGTAAAGAGTCCCTCTGATGAGAGGTACTAATCTTGTCCTCCTTTTCAAGCACACTTTCAAGAGGCAACAAGATTTACATTCCACCACCTGTGTGCAGAATTCTTACCAGTGATAGGGTATTAAACACGTCATCTCACTTCTCGGTTATGTTATTCGCCCGTGTCTACAGGAATACTGTTGAATAGAACTTGGAGGGATGATGAGGATGCTCTGTATTGCACCATCTCATATGTTAGCCATGTGGCTATGGAACACGTGAAATATATCTTGTGTCACCAAACTGTTTATTTTGTTTAGTCTACCTCTGGAACAATGAATTCTGAGGTTTGTCCTGAGAATAAACTGAAGAGAAAAACTCTATGCAAAATTAATTTGGAGGTTTTATGGTGCCTGCCAGCTAGCCAAACGTGATGTAAAACATCCAAGAAAAGGCATAATTAATGTATGTAGATTCAGGAGGAACCTTTATACTCTGCACTGTTCCACTGCTTTTTACATGAGTGGGGTGCTGAGCTTTAAAGTATTAAAAAATAATTGAAGTCTACAGTGCATAATTTTAAAATAAACTAGCAAGAATAAGCAAGATGTTATTTAGAAGTAAACACCATCCCACCTTTATCAGGAATACTAAATAGACTCAGGCTGAAATAACACTTATATTTCTCATTTTTTTCTAATGCAGTTACCTGAAATGAAATTATGTAATCTAGCTGTTTATCTGACAAATAGATTCTGAGATTACAACTAAATCCTGTAATAACTGAATTCCCATTCATAGCCTTTGCATATAAATTGAAATTTTATTTCAATAATAGTTCAAGAACCACTTATTTTAATGTCAAGTAAAAATCAGAGTGGATGACCACTCAGAAAATTCTGTCATTTTTCAGTGAAATGATGGCTCATAGATGGCAATACTGACTGCATTGTCATTTATATAAATGCATTTTACAAAATAATCCTGTAATTTATGGATGTAATTTCTATTTCTAAATTAGTTAAAATGCAGACATTTTGAATTGTGAGGCAAAAATATTGTAGAAGCTGACACTGGGTTGAACATCGCTCGGTTTTATGGTGCCACCCAACCACTTTATGAAATTGAAGCCACCTGCAGGTCACTGATGTGGTCTGTTCTTCACTGACTCTTTAGAATTTATTTTATTCCTAGTAGATATATTTTTATGACTTCTTTTGGATTTGATTTAAGGTCTAATTTTGCCTAATGAATGAAAGCAGTTGGGCTATTGAATTTTCCACCTGTGCACACCCATGTGTAGTTTTACTATGTGACACCTTCCAAGATGCTCTACTTAAATCGTGCAACTGTTTTCATTCTACAAAGTACATGATGGAGCTAATTGTAGAAAAACATTTCTATTTACTTCAGTAATAACAATCTCAAATAACATTTTAATGTCTTTCTTACTCAGCCATATTCTTTGGTACATAAATTCAGGCGATTTGGCTCTACCACATTGTTGTAAATGAATTAATTCTTATTTCCAGATAGCCTTTATTATAAGAATGAGTCTTCATAATTGCAGGGAATTTTTAATTTATGTATCCAGGTCTTCAAAGCTTACTGTTCTTTGTTCATCTTTCTAATAAAACAAGTGCTCACATGTATAGTTTTAGTCTAAGAACTAGAGAATTTCTTGTGTTTTCCTTTAGACAAAGTGGACATCTCTGTAGTTGGTTTTCCTTCGAAGAAGTCAAGAGAGTTTGTGAAATGGAGTAGGAAGAATTAAAGTCCACAGAAGAGTTTAAAGTGTATGTCAGATTTCTCTTGCCCGTTCTCTTCCCACTACAACCAGCCTACCTCTCCCCACCCTGGCTTCTTGGGTACCAACAAGAGAGAAATCTGCATGGAGTCCCTTCCTAGTCACCATGTTAGTCAGGGTTCCCCCTGACTATACGATTATAGAACCTGTAGGGGCCTCCATTTTGCAGGTTGCTTGGCTAGCTAGAGGCACAGGAGAGCCGATAGCATAGTTCCAGAGCAAGCCTAAAGGCAGGAGCATCAGAGGGCATCGGCCAGCAGGCCTCAGAAAAGCCCAAGGTTCCAGTTTGAGTCTGAAGGCAGACAAACAGCCACAGCTCCTGTTTGAAGACAGACAGGAGAATTGGGGGTGAGCCAGCCTTTTGGTTCAATTCAGCCTTTTATGTGCTTGCATGAGCCCCACCCCACCCCACTCCACTGGAGATCCATTCTTAGACTCCGAGCACCTTTGTCCCACTCTGCAGTCCCCTGCCCCTTTACACATGGAATCAGGCTTGAAGACTATACAGGCTTTAAGCAAAACTAAAACTTTTCCCATTTTAACTATTTTCTATTTTGTCAGTCTTACACCTTGTTCTGTTTATTTCTGCTGCAGCAATTTTTCCCCCCACAAAGGTACATACACAATTCTGGCTTAAATAAAATAGACACATTGGTGGGGGTGCACAGTGAGAGAAGAGGCTGATGCCCGTCCATTATTGTTGTCCTGATTTCCTCAATCCCCTCACCAACCCCTAGAGCCACAGGCAGCCCAAGGATGTAAAGAGCAAAACTGAAAATCTATCTCATTGTTTAATGCTCCTGCCAATGTTTTATGCACACTAGGCCAAATATTTAAAGTGGGTTTGGTTATTTTTCTTTTGAGTCTTCTGTGACTCATTCTTTCAATTATTTCTATCAATTATTTTTAAAGCTTACTTTCTCTTCATGTTATTCAGTGGCTTCTGTTTCCAACACATTGCACAAGTAGTAGGGGGCACCAAGCTATGGCTGATTCAGAGGATTGTACTGACCTCTGTGAACCTGGGCTTTTTCTGAAAGGGCAAGGGTATGTATTTTTGAAATATTTAAACAAGGTAAGGAAAAACAAACCATACAGACAGAAGGTACTTCATGAGGTTCTATCTAGAGATCAATATGAATATTTCATGAAGTATCAAGAATGTCATACTTTGTGGTTGGAATGCCAAGATCCATAAAGCACTAGATATTTCTTAAGGAAGACTTAGCCTCAGATGTTATACCCTTTGGAGATTTATTTTGAATTATTTGCCTTTTATTATTGTCGGTAACAAAGAGAAATGGGAAGATTGCAGTAAGTGACAAAAGCTTTCTATGTAAAGAGCTGAAGCTTATTAATATTTTAATGTTCCACCTTTTCTTCTCAACCTATTTTTCTACCTGTTGGTCTCCTGGAGAGTGAGGAGGCATTGTACACAGTTTGGAATTTTTTTTTTTTTTTTTTACATAGAACCTTAACGAGAATAAAGAAATGAACTCATGAGATCATATATAGAAGGATGATGGATTTTCCAAAGAGAATTATTTTGTTGTCAATGTTGCAAAGTCACAATTAAAAGAAAGAAAGATTTTGAAGAGGTGTTGCTACTATAAGTAAAATGAGAATCTTTATAGAGGTTAAATATTATTTTAAAAGTATTTTCCTATAATTAAAATGTATTTAGACAGTTTACCTCCTTTACCAGAAATGCAAATATTCAGTAGAAAGATTAAAACCAGATTGCAGTTTGTACCACGAGACAGTATAGACTACACTAGTAATACTGGAGAATGTTATGTGCTTCTCTTTTCAAGAATATAACTTACCACGCACTACTAAAATGTGGAAAACTCAAAATGTCCCATGATGTAATTTACCCTTTGTTTCAGCTGTGGTTTTTAAAGTAACAGGCATGATCAAAATATGATGATACATTTTAAAATACAGTAAAGATCCATTTCCATGAACCCTCTTCCATGCACTGTCCCTCACTGGGAACACACGTCACATCATTCTTGCCTTTTTTCGCTAGTGTCTTCATGAGGTATGGTGAAATGCTGCTGCCACATGCCATCCGACAGAAAGCAAGCTCATAAAACATTACAGTGTCTTCCCTCCCTCACTCCCCAGATGTGGCACTGCGTGGCTTCTGGCTCTTCTCAAGGCCAAATGACTGTGAAAAGTACATGTTTTTAATTGATTCAGGGTGGAGAAGAAGCTACAACAGGGCAACTGAGGACTCTCACAAAATACAACTTCCAGAATTGCATCAGTAAGGGGCAAGAAGGATGAAAGCAGTGTTTTCAATGCTAGGAGACAGTGTATTGCCAGGTATTAATGGCAGTCTGTTTTTTACTGTAATGTTTTTTTTTTTTAATTTAAATACCACCTCTTCTATGTTGACAAAATGACAAGTAATTGGGAAAAGAATGTATCTCATATGTATATATATTGAAAATACACTTTTAATCTATGTACATAAATGAGGTGGTATGCTTATGACCTGAATAATATTAAGATTTTTATCTATTGCCTAAATATATGTGTGTGTGTGTATATATATATATATATATATATATATATATATAGTACACATACCCATATATTATTACATGTACATATATATTATATACATGTATATGATAAGCAATATATACATGTCTATTATATACATGTATATGATAAGTGGTGAAACAGTGGGGCCCACTTAAGAGAGATGTTGCAAATGATCTGTAGTGTGTTGCAAGCCTTTGTCTATGTGACTAAGGAGACCCAATGGAGGTGCAGATACCTATGGCAACAAACAAGGCTGCCATGTGGAGACTTTATAGAACCAATAAGAAAGTTTCAGAGCAGACCTGTGGGATTGTGTATTGCACCAGGGACTCCTGCATCAGGTACTGATGTAATACTGGGTTGTACTGAATACTGAACTCTTGATGATGGGGCACAAAATGACTCTTTTACTAGATGGGTCCATTGTTGACTTGACCCACCCATTATGTGACCGATGTGAGTGATGTCCTTTAACTCAAACAGATCCAAAAGTGTGAGCATTAATCAGGAAGAGGTGTTCAACGGTCTTGTGCCACCCACTTTATTGAACAGAGTTTTTTCTCAACATACATCTGTATAATGCTGGGGATTCTTCTCAGAAAACTCAGAGGAAGAAAGATCTCAAACTGCATAAAGATGAATCAGCCTGGCATGGTGGGTGGACTTTAAGTTCAGTAGAGAAGGAAATGTGCCCAATGGCCAGATTGATAAACAGTGGGCCGTGAAGAGAGTACGAGAGTAATACATTCACTGCCCTGAGGACACGAGGCTTCTGAAAGACTGGGCTGAGCAAAGAGACAAATACCAGCACTGTTCTCATCCGGATGTGGATGGCCTTGCAGCAGCGCAGCAAGGGCAAGAAACTAAAGGGCTTAATCTTTCAGGACTGATCTCTGCAGCTCCCCACCAGGGAGAAGCTCAGAGTAGCTGAAGTGTTGGCAGGGCGTGAGGAAAATCTGGAGTGTGAGTGTGAGGTTGGTGAGGAGTACCCCGTATGGACTCCCAAATCTGCTGCAGCGGTGGATATTGTGCCTTTTTTGTTTTGTTTGTTTTTACATTTGGTAGGTCTTTAAGGAGCTGTACCTGACCACCTTTTTTCCTCCAAACATAAAATTTTATTTGTAGATCATTTCTGTGTAAAAATGTATCACATTATTGAGATTTTTTGAAATATGAATTTTAAAGGAAACCTAAAACTTTAGTCTTAAAATTATTTAATTTGTATTTACAATGTAGATATTTCAATAAGCTAAAAAATCATTTCTTTTGGGTTTTTACTGTATACTTCATAGTAATTTCAGCACATTCTTTGAACGTATTTTATATTCTTCATTGCCCTGTATCAGGAATTGACCTTAAATGAAGTTAAAAGTTGAAATTTTAGAATTCGACAATAGAAGTCACAAAGAATGCATCTACAATGCAAATAGTGTGACATTATATACTTGACATGAGGAAGATTTTGTACTAATAGATGCTACACAGAAAATCAATTTCCCAGTTTATAGATTGCAATAGAAAACTGTCCTTATATTGAAGTTTATTATGTCACACTTTACATATTCTTTCTTAAAATTTTATTTTATTGGTACATCTTTGCAGCGCATGTGGTTTGCAGTCATCCTGGAGAATGGTTCCAGGCCCATACTACAGTTTGTGGGTTTTTTTTATAATCCCTTTCCCCTTCATCCCCGCTCCCTCTTTCCTCTTTCAGTTTCCCTATCACAGTTTTCATTCTTGTTAGTATTATTAACCTTACCTCATATTTTGGCGTATCATATGTACCTTAACTGAGGCTGTTATGTTCCTGTATGTGGCATACTTTTATTAAAAACTATTTCCCCCACCTCATGCCTCATCTTTGTTTCCTTGGACCACTTCTTTATTGCAAGAGATCCATTTCCTTATCCACTTTTATCCATCCTTTACTATTCTCTTTGGTTTTACTTTGCATCACTGAAATGAGAAATATCAAACAAGATTTAAGTGTGTACGTCTGGTTTATTTCACTCAACATTATATCCAGGTGCAACCATTTTCGTACAAATGTTTTAAATTTGTCATTCGTTACAGTTAAGTAGTATTTCACTATATATAGATACCACAGTTTTCTTTATTCATTCATCTGTTGATGAATATAGAAGCTGCTTTCGGATTTAAGCTTTTACGGATTGTGCTGCTATGAACATTGCTATGCATGTATTGCTATAGTGTCATATCTTAAACTCTTTTGGGAAAGTTTCTAGAAGGGGAATAGCCAAGCAATATTGAATTTCTAACTTCAGTTCTTGGAGAAGTCTCTATACTGTTTCCATAATGGGTGCACTACTTTATGTCTCTTCCTACAATGAATGGGGATTCCTTTTTCACCACAGCCTCATCAGCATTTGTGTTGTTTGATTTCTTACTGGTTGCTATTCTTCCTGAAGAAAGATGGAATCTTAGAGTTGTTTTAATTTACATTTCTCTAATGGACAGAGATTTTGCATATTTTCTTATATATTTGTTGACTATTTGTATTTCTTCCTCTGTGAATTGTCTCTTTATTTCTCTTTCTCAAATATTGACTGTGCCTTTAATTTTAGGTTATGTATTATTTTTCGTTATTTTATGTTGTAGGTATTAGTCCTGTGTCTGAGAAGTGGTTGGCAGTCTTTTTCCCCCAGGTTATCTCTTCACTCTACTGATTGATTCTTTAGCTGTACACAAGTTTTTTAGTCTGATATAATCTCATTTGGTGACTCTTGCTGTTATTTGTTGAGGAACTAAAGTCCTGTTTAGAAAATCCTTTCCTATGTCTACTCTGTATTTCTCTTTTAATGTTTAAATCTTTAATCCATTTTGATTTTCATTTAGTAGAGTATCTGGTGGGAGATAAAGTTTCAATCTTCTGCAAATAAATAACCACTTTTCCCAGCACCACTTGTGGGATAGGCTGTCTTTCCTAGATCAGATAGCTGTAGATGTCTGGGGAAGTTTCTGTGTCCTGTGTTCTGTTCCACTGATCCAAGTGTCTATTTTATTCCAATACCATGGTGTTCATATCACTATTACTTTGTAATGTAGCTTCAAGTAAGGCATTGCTGTGTCTCTTGCTTTGCTCTTGTTGCCCAAGCTTACTTTATTAGAGGCAACAGGAGTGACTGTGAGGCAGCTAAGTATGGCAAATTAAAAACCCAAGAGGAGGAGATTATATGTTTCAATAAAGAAATACGTTAATAGTATTGCTTTTGGGTTTGAGGTAAATAGGGAGATAAAACAAGGAAGAGCAACTAGATACCTGCTAGATCAGAGTCCATGAGAGGAAAAAAAAAAAAAAAATATATATATATATATATATATATATATATATATATATATGAAAGCCTAATAAACAGAAGAAACCATAAGAGAATATAATTCCACAGCATTAAATTAGTCAGATACCAAAACTCAAATCTATGTGATATTGAATGGGAACACATTAAATATTCCAATGAGACTGCATACGTGAGTCCAAAATACTTTCTTTGCTAACATCTAAGTGCTGATGCCCCAGTAACTGCTCTAATTCCTCCATTAAAACACAGAACCTGACTCAGACTCAGAATTTCTTTCCAGAAGGCTATAGGCATTCTTGTAGATTCTGATCTGGTCTGAATTCTTGGGTTAGAAACTGTTACTGTCCTGCTTACTGAGCGTATAGTGGAAATGGCAGAAATATTCACTGGCATGAAATTGTCCATGGAATCAGGAGTATTCTTATGCATTTAAATCAGCTATAGTACTAACAAACTAATCAGTGACAGTGGTATCATTCAGAGTAAGTTAAGAAATAATTTACTATGAGGCTGAATTTTGGATCTCTCTTAAGCCTAGAGAAAAATACTCCATGGTAATGATGTTAGCGTCATAACATTCCAAATATTGAACTACAGTTAGTATGCACTAAATTTGATAGCTATGTGCCTTCTAATGGTAAAGAAAAGGTTTCAAGAGTAATTTTATAGAATCAATTATCTAATACCCAGGGAGTTGGGAACTGGATAATATTAGAGAGGGGGAAAGTATTTTTAAAAATTGGATATTTTATTTTTTAAAATCTTGTGCTATGTGGTAGGGAAGTAGGAAGAAAGAGGGGACAAAGGATCCTAATGGTGGGAGAGGTATGTTATGTATTTAAATGGGGACATTGGGGAAAAGTGGGAACAAAATTGGCAGTGATAAAGGGAAGAGAAATGATTCTATAACTACATCAATATTAGATAAAAAGTTAAAGGGGGCAAATGAGAAAAGACAGGAGAAAGAAAATAAAGATGGAGAAACAAGTCAAGCAGAAAGATACTGATAAATGCAGAAGGAGTAGAAAGGGGCCAGGGAGGGTTCCCTTACTCTCTATAAACTATACTGGAAGAAAACGGCTGAGGAAGAGAAGCTGACACACACAAACCTACACACTCATAATAGAAAAAAACATAAAACAATGGAATAAAATGGGAGGAAAATGAACAGAAAGACGGAAATAGAAAATAAATAAATACTCTTTATTGCTTTAGCCAAAACGCTCTTTCGACAGTGTAAGAGTAAGGAAGTGAGCACAAGCAGGACATATCTCTGTTTACGCCGGGGTGTCAGTCTGCCCAGAATGGTGCCATTGGCAGACATCCTCATGCACTGGGACATGGTGCCAATAGGACCTCCCACTACTGAGTAATTCAGGTTAAATTTGCCCTCTACCTGCAGGATCTGGTCCGGGTGCACCATCTCTAGCCCCTCTGGAGGACTCCCTCCAGGCTGTCTCCTGGGGCTGTCTTTCCCTCATCCACTCTGGGAATTTGACTGTGAAATACAGAATATGGTAAGAGGCTGCTCAGGGATCCAATTCAGATATTGAGACTTCTCTATAAAGGCGCAGCTGCCAGCTCTCCTTCCTCCCTGTGGCAGTGAGAGCTGTACCAGGCTGGCTCCCAGCTGTTGACTGTAGAAGACCCCCCAGGAAGCAGTATTCTGTATTTTCCTTGCTGGTTCCAGCTGTTACTGACTCAGTCCCAAGGCCATTCTTTGACTTTCTCTGGGAGAAAGCTTTCAGTTTCACTTTGTGCCATGGATGGCAGCTGGCCAAGGGCTCTTTGACTGTGTGATTTGCAAGCTATCTCCTCTCTCCTCTGTTTCTGTATCATTTAAATATCTCTCTCTCTCTCTCTCTCTCTCTCTCTCTCTCTCTCTCTGTCTCTCTCTGTCTGTCTCTTTCTGTCTGTCTGTCTCTCTCTCTGTCTCTCTCTCTGTCTCTCTCTCTTCCCTTGTGACCTCCTCACATTTTGCTAACTCACTAAGCTACTGTTTTCACGCTCCTAGATGCTTTCTTTGCTCTGGAAAGGCTGTGTTGCTTTACTTGCTGGTCTGCCATTTTCCCAACCTGGCCACCAATTTGAAGTATTGTTCTTGAACTGCCCTCTTAGGAACATATGAGGGATAGCGTTTAATTTCCTACTGGATTGTAAGAATATGATTCAAATACATCTGTTTGTTTAAGGAGTTGCACAAGTCCTGGGCCCACTTTATGTGCTCTTCTGTACTGGCTCAAACCAAAGATGACATCATGTTTTTGACCACTAGCTCAGTGGTCAGACTTATCTATTACCATCAGTCACCCTGTCTTCTCACATCAGCCACCCTTAAGATGAAGACCAGACTGTACATCCACAATGGCACCTGCCACAGTAGGACCCTAATCTTTCTGGCCACTAACTTAGCCAAATAGAGGCAGCAAAGTTCCATTATCATAGGGCGACTGCTTTCCCAGTACAGTTTACAAACTGGAAGTACATAAGGTTAATATAATGTGGGATAAATATTTACCAATGAAATATAAACTGTGGCATGGAACTGGACACAAGTATCTCTGTCTTCCCCTAGCAGGCTATTCCAAGTTTAAAGGTTTCATGTTTATTCACATTGCCAAACCAGCCATGTTTCACCCAACTCTAGCTTTCGCCGTGTGATTTCCCTATTGTTGCCACAAGATTGCGAAAGAAACTGAATTAAAATCTAGTTTTTTAACTCATGATTTTTGTTTGCTGAGTGGCAAACTATGGTTAACAATTAATATCCCTAGGGTTCGTATTGAAGTTTCTAATTTTGTAAACTTCTTAACTATTTTTAATATACTATTTAAAAAATAAAACTTAGAGCAACTTTTACTCTTCTCCATTTTGTCTTACAACTTTTTTCAGTACTCTGATTTTCCTCTGTGGTTCCCTATTTGAACTTTTCTCAATATAGGGATGGCATGTAGGTGCTGTCCCCACATTGTAACACAGCGTAACCATTTACAGTGCCATCTTATAGCAAAGCAGATCCTTCTGTTATATACACAAATTGTGGCATTTTGGCAGACTGTGATAAATTTTGAATAACAGCTTACAGCCTTAAATCACTTATCACAGAATACTGAACTTTTCTGACCATGCATCCATTAGAGAGGTCAGGACTTCAATATTACCTTCAATATCACCTTTCCCTTTTTAACCATTCTCTCTAATAAGGAATTAGGTATGAAAAAAATTATATACTCATAGTACATCTATTAATATTGAGCAGGAAGGCTCTGCTGATATTTCCACTGCAAGCAAAGCTTAAAACTTTACCTATTAAATTGGTATATCACTCATGCTATCTGTTTAAAATTTGAGTTAATTTTCCACGTTCTTCTAGACATGGATACATGAAGCTTGTGGGATTGTTTACTATGCTTGCAATTGTTTGGTCTCCAATTGAAATATCCTCCATTTGAGTGGAGAGAAGCTTACTCTCCAAATTTTCAAATTTTCCTCTACTTCTCCTTTGGTCATGAATGCCCTTTACTCTCTCATTACCCACTGATTGTGTCATGAAAGCTAATCTTTTGGAATATTACAAATGATATTCATATTCATAAAGACTATTAAGATGTAAGATGAAAGTTGGAGCAATACCACATCGCATTCCCCTTGAAACAAAACAATGACAGGTACAAACATTAAAAAGCAAATCACATTTTTGCACATCATCCATTATGTTTGCATTTAACAGGTTGTTAAAGGTTCTACATCTTCTGAATTTATTAGATTGGTATTTAGCATGTTCTATGTCCAAAATACCAAAGAAGTTTCCTTATTGCTGGTTAAATTAGCCTCATGAAAATATTGTTGGTAAAAGGTTAAAGAAATGAGTAAGACATCTAACCAAGCAGCATATTAGACCATTTGGCACTATAATTTTGGAAACGCATTCTGATGATTTAAATGAACTCAGCTAAAGGGTAGACATTTAGATAAAAGTTAATAATTAAAGCTTAAATGGCATGATTAGCTCTTCTTTTCAATGAAAAGGGGACAATAAATATGCATAAGGTCTTTACACTATTCTTCTGGGAAAATTAATGCCAATGAAACCATACCTTATAATATTTATTATTCAAAATTTAAAATATTACAGCTACATTATATATAAACTAGGTCACCTGAGTGTTTTATGTTCTTTCAGACATAGCAATAACTGTTCTCATAGTCTTTGAATTTGGATCATTGAAGGTTAGAATTTAATTATCTTTATTTTAATGTTTGTATTTGCTTTTAATTGATAGAGTAATAAATAAAGAATGTTTCTCTATATTAAAAATAGTAAGTTCGCATCTCTACAAAAATTTTATCAAAGAATTTAACCTTTCCTCCCCTTTGTTATAATGTTTTTTAAGGTTTGTATAATCTAAAATACATGTATTTTCTCTTGTGTTTTATTTTAAGTAATCAACACATAACTTTTCTGAGAAAAATATTGAAAAATGTTATTAGTGCTATAGCCCTGATTGAAGTTCTGTATCTACAGATTTATGATCAAATAGTTTTTCCCCTTTTTTGTATTAACAGAAACCAGGAGTTAAAAGAACTTGGTGAACTTTCTCCGCACTGGGACAATCTAAGGAAAAATGTCCTGACTCACTGTGATCAAATGGTGAACATGTACCAAGACATTCTGAGCGAACTTATCAAGGAGACAGGTGGGAAGTCAACAGCTTTACTCCTTTAAACTGACCTGCATTTCACATATGCCATACAGAACAATAACAAAGGCTTTTTTATGGAGTTAGGAAGGTCAAAGATTTCTGTAAAAGTTATTTCTAGCTCTATTATCTGGGAATCTAAGGTTATAAAAAAGGTGCCATTTTATCTTACAATATTATTATAAGAATAGTTAAAATATTTTAATAATTGAATTTCTGAGGAAATCCATACATGCAAATTGTGTTTATTTCTGAAGTTCTTGTAACATTTTTTGTTACACGTATCTGTCAACATGTACCTTTTAAAATTTATTTATTTATCAATAATACTTCATTTTGTTTCTTCTAGGGTCCTCTTTCAAATCCAGCAGCAGCAAAGGAGATAAAACCTTAGAATTTGTTCCTGTAAATCTACACCTACAAAGAATGCATGTGCATAGCCCTCACTTGAAAGGTATTATATATATATATATATATATATATATATATATATATATTCTTTTGTAAATGAATAATTATCTTGCAATGCATACTTTAAAAAGCTTGACTATTGCCAGAATTTAAAAGTTTAAGAGTTATATAGGGATGAAGATAAAACCTAAATATAACAAAAGAAATTTTGATATGTTTGAGTTTGGATTTCTGGGCCATATTCTGTGACTCTGATACCTGAACTGAGTAGAAATAAAAATGCACAAAGAACGTTTAAGCTCTCTCTGATAATATTCATCCTAAGTAGTAGTTGGTAATTGTGCTATTGTTTGAATCAGAAATGAGAGAGAGACAGACAGCACTTGGTTTCTACCTGTCTTTTTAAACCATAGCCCCAGTATGTGTTAACATGCCATTTTTCTTAAAGATGTCTACCAACAGTAACATTCTTTCTCATTGCAGCAAGTCATTGTAATAAGATTACATAGGTAGGAAGTGGCAGAATCTTTTAATATACTTGTTTTATCAAGGAAAAAAGCTAATATTAAAAACCTTTATGTAATAGTAAAATGTTTATGCATTGAGGAGAAGTGTATCTAAGAGAAGAGGGAGTGGAATTGCAGCTGGGCCACCATTTATATGTCACCTCAGTCTGTCCCGCAATTATTTCAAGTCAAGTTGTCCTCGTTTCTGATCAAGAGAGGCATGTAATGGATCTCTTAGTTTTATCAAAACTATTATTCAAATAAGACCATACTGAAAGACAGTGCAGTCTTGTTAAAAAAAAAAGTATCTCAGTTTACAGAAAAGATGATTTACAGAAACGTTTTGGAGAAATCTACACAAGTGAGAACTTAATGGCTGATGGAATGAGGTCATGAGGAAGCTGATACTGTGGGTTATGTGGTCACTGATGAATGACAGTGTCATCAAGCTAGGTGGACTGGAGTGCTACAGTATGAAATCACATCGAACTGTATGTTCAAATATTTGATAATGGTCTTTAGCATACTTCTACCAAACAAGCAGCAGTGATTATCAAATTCGCCTTTTATTTTATACTTCTTTCTGGAAAATGAAAGAACATGTTTTAACAGAGACTGAAAACTCAACTTCAGTGGTGATAACTTACTTCCTTGGTTTTAACCAGTTACTTAAACTCTCTGTCAGTTTTCTCAAGTGTAAAATAGAAACAATGGAAGTTGTAATAGATGGTAGTAAATCAAGTTTTATATTTGTGTATATAACATTTTAGACAGATTTTGAATTGCAGTTAAATTTAGAGATTTGTGGTGTCTGATTTGGATGTCTAGCTGAATTACACAGAACATTTTACAAGTTAATGATACAAGGTTGGTTAAGCCCTGGTATTTCACTGGTGAGTTATTTGGACGTAGTCTGTGTAATGTAGTGTACATTTTTTATTCTTACCCTTATTAAATTATATCTACTCATATTTGATTAATAAGCCTTGCATATTTAGAGAACTGACTTTGCAAATAATAGCAGACAGGATGACCCAATGAAAGACTATTTCTCTAAAAAAGCAACCAAGCAGAACTCGCATTATGATATTATATACTGACAAATGAAATAATCTCTAAGTATTTTTGAGTATCTCCAGGCCATTTCTAGTTTTTCATCCTCATTTGTTATCTAAATTAAAAGCAACAAATAAAATATCCACCACAATTGGTATCTAAGCCATCAATAGAAAAAAATTTAAAATAAATTCTTCTGATAAAAATTAATACATTTCATTTTCATAGAACATCAGATGCAAATATAAAATATGGATTCGTTTAATATTATAACAGTATTTTGTATGTTGTAGATATACAAGAGCAAAGTCTTATATTTTGCTATGAAATGAGATACACTCAAATCCTTTTTATCATGGAGAAAGAGTTTAGTTCTAATTTACAGCCAGTAAGTTTATTTTTTAAGTCACCATTGTAATTTGTAAAATGAAAAAATTTTTTGGAACTTTGTATTATTAATAGCACAAGTAACTTTAAAATTATGTGTTCTGTGTATATTAGCTCTATAACCATGATTTCATATTATAACCCTATTCTGTTATATATACACATGATTGGATGATCAGAGCTTGACACAGAGCTTATGTGAAGGGCAAGGAGAGACAGAATAGGTGACTTAAGCTCTGTCAGTTGAGTTTTTCTTATGATTCATTAAGATGTTTCTGCTAATGAGTTTAACTGTGCTCCAGGATATGCAGCGCTGGCCTGGAAAGGTCACAGAAAATAAAATCAAAGATACAACACACAAAAAAAGAACAGAGCTATTTTCATCTCTTTCCAGTTTTTAATTTAGGCTTACAACCTATATAGTTCCTGCCTTGAACATTCCTGTTAACACACACACACACACACACACACACACACACACACACACACACACTGATTTTTTTGTTAGTTTGTTTCTTTGCTTTTTAGGTATTTCAGATAGGGATCTGTGAGTTGCACTGAAAGAGATTTAAGTAATGCATGTTTTAAAATAAAGCAAAACTATTTGCTATCATAAAGCTGCGATTGTAATTAGGTTCAGTAGGAGCAGCAGACCTCTTGGATCCTTCCTCTTCTAATTGCTGCACTGAGGGAAAGCTCAGTAAAGGGGTGTTAGAGTTCCTTCAAGAGTTTGTGCACATCATCCCATGGATGAAGCATTATTGCCTTCAGTTACTTCAGGGAATGGTGTCAAATTGCTTCAACTCTATTGAAAGACATTTCTCTTTAAAATCCTTAATATATTATGAATGTTATAAAATGTCCAAGGGATTTGCAAGCCACTTTAAAGTCAGGGTTTATGCATCTTCCTTATACTATGAGATCACTATGTCTACAGTTTCTTCCCCTTGGCAGTACTTTACAATTGAAAGAATTTTAAAGAGATCTTTTGCAAAAACAGAATCATCTCATTTCTACTATTAAATGACTTTTTTAAAGTCTACAAAGGAAATCTACTCTAAAATCTCAAACCAACTTCGTATCTTATTTGAAGAGACTCAAAGACTTAAGTTCTAATTTTCCTTGGCATTGAACATTTAGCCATTTGCACAAAGACAATTTTTAAGATACCATAAAATGTCAAAGAAGGAAGACACAGTTTTTCGAAGGCATGTAAAGGACCTTTAAACTGGTCCTTTCCTTAAATTTTCTGTAAAACATTCCCACCTTGATTTTTATGATTGTCTCTTGATATCAAAGTGTGATTTACATAACTAGGGGCTATTAAAATCATGAAGATGCATAATTTAAAGAGTTGAATAAACCAGAGGTATTTTTAAAAGGATAATATAAATTCAAACTTTTACATTTTGCCTTGGAAATAAAATTTTGTTTCTTTATCATTTTGTATATTTGTTTTTAGAGGAAAACAACTGCAATTAATAACTTTAAGGGAGTACAACTGCCCAGCTAAGAATGGACATGATTCTTTAAGTGTGTGCCATTTCTCATTAACTAAAGAGACTGGAAAATAAATCACACTAATAGATCAGTCTATTACTGTTGTAGTAAATGCCAATGGAATTCAAGCCTGAAGGAACCGAGGCTATAAACCTATCTATTCTAACTTTAGATATTAGTAACTAGAATTATAAAGTGACACTTGGAAAATATTGACTTCCTTAGATAATAAATTTGTTATTTTGTAGAAAATTTTGGATAATAAATTTGTTATTTTGGCAGAGTGGTAGAGCGCTTCATCAGAGAGAGAGAGAGAGAGAGAGAGAGAGAGAGAGAGAGATGGATGAGAGAGAAGGAGAGGGAGAGAGATGGGGAGAGAGAGAGGGATAGAAGGAAGAAATTATAGGGAGGAAGGAAAATATTATTTCTTGCTAGAATGTTCAGAGAGGACTCAGTTCAAGGTAGAAACTGAGTTTAATGATAAAACAGAGTGGAATTCCAGTGAAGAAACTGGGGGAAGTGGAGACAGAAAAAAATCTAAAGCAGAGAACATATGGATAAAAATGTAAAGATTTCAAAGTACAATGAAGCATTCAAAAAATATAAAACCTTCACTGTGGCCAGATAACTTGGTCATTCATTAAAAAGTGAGCATTTCCTTTGTGCTGAGCACTAAGGATACCCTGTTAAACATGATTATAATAACTTCCATTTTCTCACAGTGTATGAAAATGCCCAAATGATGCAACCGAGGAAGAATTGGTATCTGATCCTGTAGGTCTTGTACATGAGTTAAGATCCCTGAATAACCTTCTACCAATATCTGAAATTTATAATGAGATTCAAATATGACTCTCCCTTCACAGGAGCCTTGATTAACTGGCAACCCATATAAAAATGAACATCTACCTTGTAGATCTAGGGAGGCTCATATCAAAGAAGAAGGTGTAAACTTGGCAAGAAATAAAGATAGGTCCCCGGGAAGGTAAAACTCATCAACATGGATAAGAATTAAGAATTTGGAAGTAGGAATGTTAGAAGCGATCAGATACAATGATGAAGGAGACAGAAGAATTGCAGGTGTACCTGAGACGCCCCTGGGAGGCTTCATGCAGCGTATTGTCTGCAGTGGGCACAGGAGCAAGGGAGGAAGAGAAGGATGCAAACAAGAAAACGAATCACACTTAACTAACTGGGTGACATTTAATACATTAGGAAAACTTACACGATGAATTACTTCATTTGAAAGAAGCCAGAAGGGGCCAGGAGGCTTAGTGAAAGGCCACTATAGGCCTTAGAGAAAGTACCATTTATTAAGCTTAAAAAGGGATAAGTTGATAAATAGAAAATAGGAAGGAAAAAATTAAAAGCAAGGAATTTACAAAAAGCTTGTTAGTACCTTTAAGAATTTTATCCGAGAGACTTTCAATAAACACAGTATACTTCTTTTGGATTTAAGAATTGATCAGCTTTTATGATCAGGAGAGATGATTCAGGCAACTTCTTTCTCTTCACTTACCTGCTGATTTAGGGTCTCTGAGGATTTAGGTTCCAGTAAGAAGGATGAAAAGAGAAAGATTCTATTCCTAGAAGGCAGCTTTGAATATGGATAATCTGAGGAGGTAGATTCACCGTGAAGCTAAAAGCACCTGTGTCGCACACCTCCCCTTTGCATGGCTCCCTTACAAGACACTGCAAGGAGCCCTAGCAACATGTGTGAAGACATGTCCCTAGCAAAACGAAGTTTTTTAAACCCCCAGCAGAGAAGAGTTCTGTCTCTTCCTTCTCAGATTGCCCCTCCTCATCTTTCCTTTCTTCTTGTGTGTGCTGCAGAAATCATAAGCTTCTTTTTTTTTTTTGGTCTTTTTCCTTTTTATTGGTACCGGGGATCGAACTCACGACTGCCTGCTTCCAAGGCAGGCGCTTATGCCGCTGAGCTAAATCCCCAGCCCCTCATAAGCTTCTTTGAATCTTGGAGGGGTTGGGGTGGCGGGCTATAGGCAGTTGTTTCAAGAAAGTGAATTAGGAATACATTTAATGTGGACTTGGATCTATCTATCATCTATCATCTATCATCTATCATCTATCAATCATCTGTCTGTGTTTTTAAAAACAGCTGTATTATGTATCTTAGATACTTTCTTTGTTGCTGAGACAAAATACCTGACACCCAAAGTTAACGGAGGAAAGGTTTATTAAGACTGCAGTTTCAGTTCATAGTTGATTGGCCAAAAGGCAAAGTGGCATGACAGTGGGGTATCACAGAGGAGAACCAGTCTGTGACAAGGACAAGGTAGAGCAGACAGAAGGCAGCCAGCAGCAAGGGACAAGTGATAAATAGTGATCAACTACAGCCTGTTTCTGTGTCTTACATTTTATCCAGGCTACCCTCCCACCCTTAGTCCTAACATTACACCATGAATCAATCCCAGCATCACCAACTTGATCCAAGGATCACACAACCTAGATCTAGACACCTCTAAAAATCCCTGCCTGTGACCACATGAGACTTTGAGGGGGCATCTGGATACAAGCCATAATATCATGTGTATTTGGTAGACAAAAATTACATATATTTAATGTATACAATTGATACGTTGAACATAGGCATGGAGCCATGAAATCATGACCACAACCAAGGCAATAGATAGATCCATCACCTCTGAAAGTGTCCTTACATCTCCTTGGGACTTGCTATTTTTGTATTAAAAAGACAGCATAAGATCTATGATCTTTATGGAACTTTAAGTAAACAATATTATACAACTGCTACATAGAATTTGTTCATCTCACATAGCTAAAGCTTCATGACCTTTTAATATGAACTGCCCATTTCCCACTGCCTCTCTCCTTGATTGACACCATTATATTCTCCAATTCTGTGAGTCTGACCATTTTATATTTCTCATATGTAGTAAATAGAACATGTATTTATCTTTCTCTGACAAGCTTATTTCACTCAGCATAGTATCCTCCAGGTTCTTCCATGTTAAATGTCACCATTTTTTTCTTTTTAAGATTAAGTAGTAATTCTGGTCACTCTTGTTTATTTTTGGAGCTGCTGGTCACCCAGGTTTTGACATAAATGTGACAGGTCAATTGCAGTGACATGCTGATTTGTCATTTTGCACTTAGTTTAAATTAACAGAGAAATTGATTCAACTGAGAAGACTAAGCCCCAGTATCATTTTCAATCTCAAACTGAAATGCCTGTCTTGATGCAGAAACGAGTAAAAGTTAAAAATCGCCTTCTGTGGTGAGATTTACTTCTTATGGAGAAAATAATTATAATTACTGAATAATGGCATTTTTAACTACTTTACTTTCAGCTCCATTTTTATAGCTGAGTTAACTGAGATGTAAAGAAGTTAAATAACTTTCTCAGTGTCCTACAACTTTTAAGTAGTAGAGCTGGGACCCAGACCAAGGGGCTCAGGATTTAGCTTCTGATTGAAATCCTAGGGAAACACTGATCTCCTTCCCTGATGAGAAGTCATAGGTGTAAGGACATTTTACTGGAAAGTGGGTAACTTTTCCTGAACCTCAAATTTCTTAATTCGATACATAAAAATAGACCAGAATTGTAACTTTGAAGTGGCCTCATGACTCTGAGCTAGCCATGTGCATTCCCATGAAGTAAGGCAGGTTTACGTGTACAGTCTACATATACCCAAAGTCACTGTGCAACCCTTTCTTATTATGGGCGAAATTTGTGGATTATGACATATTTAAATCTCTTACAAATCTAGTATTCTGCTATCATTTAAAAAGGTGTCTTCTACCTTATTAATGACTTTTCAATGGCAAAATTTTACTATAATAGAGATCTGTTAATTAATTATCATATGCCCTATTTATGGATTGGAGAGTGTTGTGTTTCTCCTGAGCTTGAGTGTTTGACGTGCTACTAAAGTCTTTCATTTGAAGACATATTGTTTTGTTGTGTTATGTTTTATTGTGGTGTGTTGTTTTAAACAAAGATCATTTGGATATATGTATGGATTGAACATCTCTGAAAAAGATACGGTTTTTACTTGAGGCTGACAAAATAATTCATGTTTTCTAGGAAAATGAGATCCAGAAAACAACCAGTATTTCAGTACCAAAATCAATTTGTAAAGGATCTACTTTGAAATTAGATTTCTCAATAACATGTAGTTTAACAAGAGGACATTCATGATGTCTTCCTCCTTATGAGGATGCTTTTCATTAGGATGTAAAAATGATGACATGTTTTGAATCATATGGTTAATATGTATGAAACCTGAAGGCTTTTAAGATCAAAGGATTGCATTTCAATTTAAATGTATGGATGTTTTATTATTAAAATGAAGTGTCTGACTGAAAGATAAACTAAAAGCCATTTTGTTCATGTTTCATATATCCTCTGAAGAAATTACAAACATATGCACTTGAAATTGTATAAGACATATACAAGCAGGAAATGACTTACACAGATTTTTTAAATGCCCTAGTATTGTTCTGCCCTTGAGCCAAAATGCATTATTTTGATTTTTCTCCCTGTAAAACGTGGTTGAAGGATTGTTCATTATTGTTGAATTTCAATATGATTGCAAATTAAATGATGCAAAACTCAATAAAGTAAAATACACAAAAGACCAATTAACATGTTATCTCAGTAAGTAGAGAGAGGGCTGGGAAAACACACTGTTCTACACTGTGGCATATAATTAAGATGTAGTCATAAATCAGGAAAATATTATAACTTCTTGAGGTGCACAGGTGGCTTTTAGGAAGATCGATTAGCTCGTCGTACCCCCTGGAGATGAGACTTAATAGTTACTCTTACCAATTTAAACAGAATAACTTTTCCAACTTCCTCAGTAGGTGTGCCTCAGTGCCAACAGCATGCGGGAGCCCATGTTTGCAAAGTGTTCATCTCCTTGTTTGTTCCCGTTGCAGATGCTCTGTATGATGTCATCACGGTGGGAGCCCCAGCTGCCCATTTTCAGGGATTTAAGAATGGTGGTCTTCGGAAACTGCTCCACAGATTTGAAACAGAGAGAAGAAAGTAAGTAAAGGCAGCAAGGAAATGCACATTATCTTAATGCTACTATTTTCCCTTTGAATGAATGTTTAGGCAAGGTTAGGATAAAGAACACTGGTCCAGCACAATGAATACTTCTTGACATCTGTAAGTCATTAGATCACTTAAAGTTATTGTATTTCTCTGAACTACTTGAGAAGAAAGGAGAATAAGCAAAAATCCCTACACAGGATGTGCTTTGAGCAGTACTGTGCTGGCAGACTTTGTGTTGAAAGCCATACTACTAAGAGGTGATATTCTAGAAGCAGTTGTTGCTCACTCAAGGAAGTGTTCAGCGTGTAGCTTCTTAACATCATCCAATTTAATATGAAGACACAGACTCTTAATGTAAAGTGTAGGGCCTGTTTTATAACTTTGACCCTACTAGTGATTTCTAGTGTGCCTAGTGTGCCACATAAGTGTCTCATCTTTTAACTGTGCCATTTGTAAAGGAGTTATCTGTATGGAACACTGTCCATTAAGTAACGAGAAAACTTTCTGTTCTTTAGCACAAAAACCAAAGCACTGTTGCTGTATGTAATTCTATTATTCTCTTCCTCAGTTTGTGGCTTTAGTACTTGTAAGTATTGCCCTACACAGTGCTTACATCCATTCTTTATCCGTGTTCCATTCCCTGTCCGGATGACCTTACCCTCTACTGTGCTTGGCTATGACTGCTCTCAGTGTGAACCGTAATGAGCATTATCCGGCTGTGAAGAGTAACTTCCATTTTCCAATAGTTACACTATTTAGAACCCAAATTTTGAGCATCAGGAAAAAAGAATTATTGTGATTCATAGTTGGTTTAAAATTGTATTAGAATATCTATTTGATCAAGAAAAGCTGAACTTTTTAAAGTTTGATCACATTTGTTACCTATGACATTTGCTTTTCTTGATGCCCAGATGTTCAGTAGGAAAACACTTAAAGTAATTTAGAATTGAATAACTGACATGCTCTCTCATAAATATATAACTAGGTATGGCTTTTCTTTCTCTTTTTCTTAAAGTATTGAATTTGGAACAATTTTATTGACTCAACTGCAGTTCTCATTTGTGTTTCTATTTTTTGTTTTGTGGGGTAAGGTTTACATTTCTATGGAATTGTGTTACATGTGTTAATTATCATTATCCTGAGCAGATTATCACTATCATAATCATCATGGAACTGTTCCATCACCACAAAGAACTCTCAGCTACCTCTTAATTTTTACCCTTTCCCCAAAACTTCTTGCTCTAAAAAATGTTTCTGTTGCCTTCCTGCAGTGGTGAGTGGAAATCAGAGTTCTGGAAATAGTCTCTGCCAGGAAGAGGAATCTCCAATTTACTTCCTGGGAATCACAGTCATTTTAAACTAAAGACAACACCAGGAAAAGCATCTTTCTCTTAACTGAAGTGGGAGTGGGTAGAGAAGACAGGTTGCATGGACTGTACTAGATAAGCACTTCTCACTGACATGCTTATGTCATCTTTGATTAGAGGAGGTACATGAACTCTCTGTAGTCCTCACTCACAGAGCAGCTGATTAAAAGATACAGGTTCCATGGTGTCAGTCTTCTCCCAGTCCTGTGTGTGTGTGTGTGTGTGTGTGTGTGTGTGTGTGTGCTGTCCATTACTTTTTTTTGTTGAAGTAGGGTCTCTCTAACTCATTGCATTGCTCTTTCTGGGGCTCAACTCACAGTTCTCCAGTTTCACCTCAAACATGGCTGGGATTTCAAGCATGTGCCACCACACCTGGCTTTGGATGTCGTGCTGTTGTCATTGTTGTTGATGCTGACATTTTGCTGCAGTCAGGGCTTCTCTGGAAGGAGGCAAGAAGACAAGGAGGCAAGACACATGGACCTCATTTTCATGTCATTTCTTTCTTACCTGCTTCCTTCACCTCTTAGAGTCATTTGACATGACGCTTATAGTTAGTGCGGAGTGTTTTCTTGTGGTTAGCATAAGGGAATCGGTTGTTTATTCTAACTTGTCTACAACTGGAAATCTTTGCCTTGAGAATTCACTTAATTATTTTTTTGTTTGTTTTTCAATCAAATTTTGAAGTGGAGGGCCCGAGGGTGTAGCTCAGTGGCTCAGTGCCTGCCTGCCAAGTGCAAGGCCCCAAGTTCAATTCCTAGTTCCACTCTCCACCAAAAGTAACAAACTTTAAAGTAGATAGCATAATAAGAAGCCTAAACTCTTCGCTGGGAATTGAATGAACCTAAAATTCACCTAAAATTGAATGAACATAAAGCATTATTATGTTAGGTGACACATGGAGAATAATCATATAATTTCATAAAATATCAAGATATGCTATTGGCAAAGATAAATGTTAAGTTGTTTAACTGTACCTTGAGTAATATTTCTCAAGTTTTAATGTCTGTATAAATATCTTCATTCTTCACTTCTGTTACTGCTTACTGGGTTGTTACATATAAAACACACCCATACTTATGGGTTTAGGATCAAATTTAAGTTAAAGCTAAAAGGAAAATGTAACCAGGGCTTATAATTACTGATTATGGTAGGTTTTTTATTATATGTTACATATCCAATTTATTTATTATTTGTGAAATGTAATAGAATATTTTAAAATTAACTTAGTGTGGCTCCAGAGGGAAGTGTGTAGGTCCGCTATCACCGCTGAGGCCACATACACATGAATTTCACACTGGCCTGTCTACTAAAAGCTATCCTAAGGAAAGAATGAATTTCTAAACAAATATCACATTGTGATAGTATTTCTTTCCACAGATGGTTTAAGCAACAAATTTTGAGTTTGTCAGTCAAAACCAATGTAGAGAAGTAAATCTTACTATAAAGTTTGTATCTTGGTTTTTAAAGTAAGCAATTCATTTTGCAATGAAGAACATCACCTTACATGAAGGAAATTCTCTTTGTCTCTTTTTTCTTTTGAAATACCCACTGCTCTCAAAGAATAGTCACATCTTTTAGGCAACATTTTTTGGAGAAACTAGCACTGTCATTGTATTATTTCATCTTATTTATTTTCTTCTCACCTGAGCCACTGAGAAGTGTTGTGATTTACATTTCTGTTCCTCAGTGACCTAGTTCTTGATGAACACCTTGAGCACATAATGAAAAAGTTTATTTAGCATAAAAAGAATATTGCTCGTAGCATTCTATAATGCAAGTCATATCATGTACAAATGTACTTTTAAAAGTTTCAAGGTAATTACAAAAATCGATCTTCTAAAAGCACAAATGCCTGAGTGTATTACTCCTTTATTCAGAAATTTTAAGTGAAGTCTATGCTTATCTACCAAATGTTGAAGGCTTCTGTGATTTCTCAACCTTCTGTCTTTGTCATCCACTTCTCCTGTAGTTGCTTTTCAAATGCTATGGAACTATTTCCTAAAGGGCGTTTCACATTTTCACCACTAGGTCTTTTCTTGTTCTGTTGCATTTCATGAGAAATTCCACTGCTCTCCTCATTTGCCTACCATTTTCCTTTTTTGTCAAGACCATCTATATAATCCAGTTCTAAATCTTACAAACGGTCTTCTCTGATTCCATGATCATCATTAAGCTTTCCTTATTTCTCAAGATGGCTTGCTCCCCTGCCATCTTTATTTTCATAATAGTCCTACTAGATCCCAGTAATGGTGAATGACATTTTCCCTTACTTCATATTTTCATAATTGATGGTCTTCTTGTTGAGCAAGAGATGATGATTTTGAAATTTGGCTTTTCCACAGTGGCCTGTAGAGCACTTTGAGTACCACATATAATAAAGTTCCATAGGTCCTGGAATTCACATATAAACCAGGTGTGAATAGTCTCTCAAAACAAGTGTTGGAAACCACTTGTTGGGGGAAAAAAATTCTCCCAAAAATTTAAACTGCAGAGAGATCAGTACAACACACAGTAAAGCAGAGGTTCTCAGCATTGTCTGCAAATCAAATTACTTTTAAAGTAAATATTTTACTCATAACACAGTATGACCCTAGACAAATCACATCATAGACATTCAGAAGGCAGCCCAGGCACTGGTACTTTAAAAGCTTCCCAGATGAGTCTAGTGTGCATCCACAGGGCTGTGAGAAAGCAGCTGTAGCATGTGGACAGTAGAAACAGGAGGAGGTACTCTTAGTTACTTTGTGTTCCTGAGATAAAATGACCTACACACAAAATTAAAGAAAGAAAGGTTTGTTTCAGATCACGGTTTGTAGCAAGTTCAGTCCATAGTTGGTTGACTCCAAGGCCGAGCAGAATGACAGAGGACAAACAGGCCATGGCAGTACAGGTAGGAAGGAACCAGCAGTGAGCTTGCCTTCTTTCTGTCCTTTGTATTTTATCCAAGTTGCGAACCTATGGGTTGGTACCAGCCACATGCAGGTTGGGGCTTCTCTTCTGTAAATCCATTTGGCCACACCTAGAGCTATGCTAGACCAATTAGTAGATTAATCCAATACCACACACCCTTAATCCAATCACCACACACTCATGATCCAGCCACTTCTCAAAAGCCCCATCTATGAGGACATAGGCGTTTGTGAGGATATCTAGGTACAAGCCATTCCAGGTACCCAGGAGAATTTGATTTGAAACTATACAGACTTAGAGGAAAGAAAGTCTTTGGAAAATATACTTATTGAAGTACAGAAGAAAAGTTTTGTAACTCACTGCCAATTTTTGTGTAAAAACATACTCATTAGACAGTTACAAAATGAAATGAAATAGGAAAAGAAAGTTATAAGAATTTTGATCCACAATAGCTTGGGTTTTGGAAACAAAATCAAACATATTGCAGAAGTTTTCAGGCTACAAACTGGAGATTTTATAGGAGAAACAAAATGCTAGATACATATATTTCTCAAGGACTGAACTCAGGTGATTTGTAACCCATGGATTGACTTGTGACAGCAAACATCTACTTGTACTGGGGATCAATGATTTACCAAGATGCTATGTGTGAAAGTCTAGAGATACAAACAGACTCAGCATCATTTAAAATAAAAGGGAAATTATCACTACCACATATATTTTGCTCTCTTTGCACATAATAATTTCATCCAGAAGACCAGATTTTGCCAGGACTGTCACTAAGTGGCATCATGATCTGAAAGCATGACCCTTCCATTAAGATAAAAGCATTCTTTGTAAAGAAGGATAAAGGTCAGTTGAGGGATTTGTTAACTTCCTGTTAATATTTTAATTACTTGCAATGCACTAAATTGGAATAAACTCAGAGCCAATGCCAGCGAGTGATTTCAGGGTTAAATGCCTGGCTGACTGATTACCCCAGTATCCCACTACCACCCATGCTACAGATCCCAAAACCAATATTAGTTACCCACCAATTTCAAGTCAAAGTGAAAAAAAAATCAGTCTTAAGGAAGAAGAACTAAAATTCCACCAATAGGAATGTTTTAGGTTCTACTTAAAGTTACAAAAATTGTGGGCCATATTAGAATTTGAGAGAATCTTATGCAGAAAGTAAAACAGTGTTTTAATCTGTTCTTGCTGTGTCTGTAACAGCATACTTTAGCTAGGTCATTTATAAACCACAGAATTTTATTGCTTACAGTTCTGGAGGCTGGAAAATCCAAGAGCAACATGCTAAGAGATTGAGAGTGTGGTGAAGGCTTATTTCTCATCTAGTGGCAGGACAAGGCAGTCCTCTGAATCTTCACTCACAGGAACATCTCATTCATAGGGGTAAAACTCTCCCACACTAATCACCTTCTAAATCAAGGTTCTACCTTGTGCTATCATCATCTTGGTGATTAAGGAGAACTCAAGAACTCAAGACATAGCTAAAAGTTACACATAGAGTTAAGTCTTACCCTCCGTGAGATCAGTGATTTTATACTCACAAGAGAAAAAACTCTGGAACTGAAAAATTTCCTCATGATTGGAAGACAGCATGCAAGTAGATTATTTCCTCATTCTCTATTATTATTAGGAGGCTTCTTGGGCAAAAAGAGGAAACTGTAAGCCACAGGCTGGTTCTTTCTCTCTCAGAGAACCTGCCTGTGGCTTACAATTAACAGGAATGGAATAAATCTGAAACAGGGGAACTGGATACAAAACTTCTACTGCTACCTTTGAAATGAGTTTTGCAGACAGAATCACTAACCACTATGTAGCCTGATGGAGACAAAATATAAATAAAGGTTTTTAGTAGTCTACACAAAATGTTGAGAAGCTTTTCTAACTCTTCTCTATGCCTACTGTAGTACAGATAAACTAGTTAGTAGCAGAAGTACTTGTTTTGAAACCTTTTGCTTCTATGCTCAGATATAAATTTTCTTATCATTTTTATATAAATAAGTACAATTCAAATGGAAATGTGATGTGATTGGGGCAAAGAAAATATTATTCTCCTTAGTTGGAGGTCTTTTTCTGTCTCTCAGTTGGTGTATTGCTCACACACAGTGGTCTTATAACTCATTGATAGAGCCACTTGGAGTCTGAGATGCTAATTCTGCTTAGTATTTTGTATGAATCCATAGGCATTGTCACCTATACTTTAAAATTAATATTTGATCTTTTAATCATAAATATTATAATGATTTTATGGATATATTTCAAATTTCTATAGAAATGTAGGAAGAAATTAAAAGCATCCCTAACCTTTCTCCCCAGCATAACAGTTACTGGCAGCATATTGGTATATCCTCTTTCAGTCTTTTTTGCACATATAATCTATAACTATACGCTTTTCCTATTATAGATTCAAAATTGCAAAAGTGCCCATGTAAATAATTCTTGAAAGATGTGTTTTATTTAACATAAACACAATATTCTTTACTTTTAAAACCATGTATTTGTGTCTCTTTGGAAGCCATATCCAATATACCACAGCTAAGCCGCTTAAAAATATCAGTCTCTAGCTTTGTGCAGCAGCAGTGTCATAGCCAATGAGGTTTATCAGAGGTGCGGTTATTGCTAATTGAAAAATATCAATCTCAGAGTCAAAGCTAAAATGCATCTCACATTTGCTTTCATATACAGATTTTGTTTTCCTTTCAAAAGAATACTTTCTGTCATAACATTTTTTAAAACTGGTATAATTAAATCACATAGGCATAATGGAAATAAAAATAAATTTAAAATCTCTGATATTTCTTCGTTTTTTTTTTCTGTTTTGAACCATGTCCAATTGTGCTATGACATTTTGAAGGAGATGGCAATTTAATTTTTGTGTTGATTATAATTTGATTCCTTGGGGATATATTTTCTTCCTCCTGAGAGTTGGCTCCCGTTGGCCACTTGTGGCTTCAAGTTTAGTTCTTATTTTAGCAAACAGTAGTGAGGTTTGCCAAATCTGTGCACCATTCTTTTCCTCTCCAAGAAGACATTTTTGTATGCAGCTCTTTATAAATAACACCATGTCTTCAAGAAGAAATGAGTTGTATCTCTCACCTACAGCTTGGGATAGGGAAATAAATGTTTTTAATTGAATAACCTCATGAGATTTGGCCATGCTGTACAGAGTGAAACTGAGGCTTACAAAGCATTGAACATGTGGTACAACCTTTTTTTTCTTTCTGTACTGGTAATTGAATTCAGGACCTCACACTTGCCAGGCATCTGCTGTACCACTATGCTATATTCCCAGCCCAGTAGGGTGCAAGTTGATGGAAGGATTTTTGCTAAATTGCATATGACCCTAATGAATTTATAATGTAGCTTTTTTCTTTGTTCTTTTCTTAGTTGTCCATAAGTATGAAACTTGCTTGTAGCATGAAAATTCAAAAAAAATAACCAAATACAGATGGAAGCCAACCTTTCCAAGCTTCTTTTGCAGAAACAAACTGATCTGAGCAGTTTAATGTACTTTGCCAAAACATTTCTTCTAGAACTGTCAAGTCAAGTTTATAGTAGCTGTTCTTCCTATTTCACAAATTCAAGTCATGAGGGTATAATATTCTTGATTTTCTATCACTCCATCTAATTTTTCTAGACTTAATTCTGAAGCAAGCAGAGACTTTCATCCCAGACAACTCATAAACTCCATCACCTGCCCAGGTTTCACTTCTTGCGCAAATACTTGCTTGCTTCATGCCTTAGTCAGATCACCTTGCCTTTCTGTACCTTACTTTTTACTTCTTGTAAAGTAGAAGTAGCACTGTTCACCCTAAAATACTCTTCTGCAAATGTGAAGAGTAAATATATATCAAGTATTTATTACTCTATTGACACCCAGAGAGGACTTACTAATGTTTGTTACTCTTTATGTAAAACACATAAATGTGATGTTAGCACTTATGTAGATACATAAATATAGTTCAAAATATTATGACAGCTTCTCAATTCAGGGCATATAAAGCTTGTATTTTTCTAAAATCTGTATAGAAGTTTATTACTTGAATGTAAGTAATTAACTAATATGCTACTGCTGGTAGCTTAGATTATTTCTAACTTTTTGTTATGACCACTTATACTTGCAAGACATATTTTTATTCATATGTCTCAGCAAATTTATATTTCTCCTTGATAAATTCTTACAAGTAGAGTTTCTCAGTAATGAGGTAGCTAAGTTTTAGAGATGCTGCAACTTACTCCTCTGTAGAATTGTATTAATATGCATAAATTTCCCACACTGTCTGGAATATTGAGTTGTAGGCACTATCCTGATGTTAGGTCAGGCATGGCAATAAGGACTCATAAGGACGGGGTACACTTCCAGGCACCTTACACGTTGCTTTTTTCCTAGTATATCTTACTTCTATTTCCATATATCTGAAAGTGAACTTATGAAACCTTATTCAACCTTTGACCCTCATATTGTTCCTGTTTCTTAATAAAAAGCATCACCACCACTAAGGTATTCCATTTAGAAATCTAGAAATTCTTGACAATTTTATCTCCTTTCCTTCTACTTCAACTAGAAAAGAGAGTGAGAGACAGACAGACAGAAAAGAAAGAAGAGGATTTTATCCTCATTTATTTCTCTAGAAACCTTTCAATAATGAATTACAGGATAAAGTAATTCTAACCTCATGTATACTAATTTGTCTCATTCATACTAATAGTTCAACTTACTTCATTGAAAATAAAGTTTACTTGTTTCTATTTTTAGGAATATTTTGATTTTTCTGTCTAATACTGAGTAAATAATTTGAAGATAATGAGACATAGTGTAATAACTATTATTATTTACTTAGTAGTTTGTTATGTAAATTTTATCTTCCTATAAAATAGAAAATGAATATTGAAAAATTAAAACATGAAAACCCTAACTCCTGGAACGTATCTCCTAAGTATTCCGCTGCCAGCTGTCTGAATCACTTTTCTTCCTTGCAGGCTGGTTCTTGTCCAACCCATTTCCTCATTTTGGCCAGAGTAATATTTCTAAAGGGCATTCCTAATTTGTGATTTCATAATTTAAATGTATCTTATCTCTATCTTGCATAATGTATATAAATCCTCCTTTATAGACAGAGAATATATTCCAAGACTCCCAGTGATTTTCTGAAATCATACATAATACCATACCCTACCCTATTTTATATAGACATCTTTACCTATGATATATTTAATTTATACATTATGAACAAGTAAGAGTTTATCTACAATAACATAGAGTAATTATAGCAAAACACTCCAATACTTTGCGGCCATTATTAAGTCCTAGAGAGTTAGTAGGTTTTACTTGAACATCAGCCCTGAAATATAATGGCACTCAAAGTGGTACACAAGATGAGGTGGTTTGAAATGCCCATGCTCAGGTCACACACACAGCAAGGATGCACTGAACAAGGGAGGCTTCACATGCACGCACGACAAAATGGGGCAGGACATGATTTCATCGCTGCTTAGAACAGCACACAGTTTAAAATTTATGATTTTCCTTTTACTTCTGGAATTTTCCACTTAATATTTTTTTAACCACAATTGGGCATAGATAACTGAACCCAAGCAAAGCAAAAGCTCTGATCCATCAGAGTCCTGTACTCATGTTCAATTTGGCTCTGCTTTTGTCTCCAGCTTAATCTGTAGCCTCCTCCGCTGTCATTTCTTCCTCTCACCTCATAGTGAACCAGAGAGAACCTTTTCAGTTGTATTTAGAATTTAGTTCTGCTGGAAGTCTGCCCTGACTCTGCCTCCTCGAGCTTCAGGTGTTCAAGCAACACTCTAGAGAGGTACTTTGAAAGCAGGGATTATGCCTGCCCGTTTTACCCACAGTGCCATGAGAACTAATTTGAGAAGCATGTGCTTCAAGAGTAAAGTTACTGAGGGTGAGTGAGTGAACACAGGGCAAAGACTGAGGGCCCTGGCAGTTAGAGGGTACAACAAAAAAGACCTGTCTGAAGATGCTGGCATGTTCGAATAAAGTCATGGATCGATATTCATGGAATTAGGAATTAGAAACAGCCATGTGTAGAAAATGCTTTGTAGGTTTTTTAAATAACCATTTCTTAGTATTAGAATGGGAGTATTGACTTGCCCCCCCTCCAGAGAGAAAATGTACTTTTACCTGTGCTGAAAGAAGTGACAACTTTTATTTTAAAATGTAGGCAAGTTAATATCTGATTCAATATTAGTAGTGCCATGGTGACTATAACATGTAAAAACTGGTGACCTGCTTCCAACAACCAACCCAAGAGCTTGTGAGACCGAGCATGATCTGAATCTTACTCAGAAAGCACTGAGTGTGTGTGTGTGTGTGTGTGTGTGTGTGTGTGTGTGTGTGTGTGTTGAAAAGAGTACTGTGTGGCAGGCCAGAATTTTGAAAGAGAAAATCTTTGCTTTAAAAATAAATAACTTAATTGCAAATGAAAATATATTTGCTAAATGATTCTAAAATTTATAGTAGTACTAAATTTGGTGAAGGCAGTCATGTCTGAAAAGAAAACATACAGCTGTTTGAATTGTGAGATTCATAAAGCCCTGAACTCACCCTTGCATGGTGTGCTTATTTGTACTGTATGCTGATACTGATGTGCTATAGGTGATTTCTCCTATATATTGATATATTGTTGCTATAGTTGCACTGCTGAAAAGCACAGTTAAAAATCTTTGGATTTTTTTTTTAAGCAAAGTTTTTTTTAAGTAAACAAATCATCACAGTCTCGCAGGAAAATCATTTGAATAGTTTGAATTTGCAATTCAATGTTTTAATTTCACACAGCATTTAAGATGACTCTGGTTTTTGAATACATGGAGAGATCAAAAGAACAAGTTGAGTAGAAGAGCAGGATTTAAAAGTTAAATCTAATAAGCAAATTATAGAAAGAAGCTTTTCCTTATGCTTATTTTTAAAAAAATAAATGTGCAAAGATAACATAGTTGGGGGACTTCTTTTAAGTCAAGAGTTACATTTCTCCTTCACTTCAAACCAAAAACCTGGCTTTGCTAGGTTGCATTGAGGAGAGAAACTGTCTTGAACTGCATGCAAAATGTATAACACAGTTAATTTAGATAACTAATAAAATCTCCTTTACTCGTTTTCTTACATTTTAACTTCCTAAATTACAGTATCAGTCCATGTTTAGTAATTAAATAGGAAACTCATTTACATGCTTAATAACAAGGAACCCTTCTCTCCACAAGCACACACATACACACAAACGTGGAGGTAGGTTAAAATACTCTGACCAGTAATCTCTGCACTTTACTCATTTCGTGGCATGAGCACTTGCAACATTTGATGCACCTGGCTTCCATTTGCCATGACTACAGAGGGACACAGAAGGCAGGGGTGCTGTTGCATTGCTCCATCCCAACCCCAAGCAATACCTTATCACCTGTGCACTCCATGCTTGAATATTAGGCAGTCAAGTCATGAAAAGTACCAATAAAATCTTATAATAATGTTTGAAGTGTACACTCATGTGGGGCCATGTTATAAGCTCTCCAGGGCCCCAGGTGTCCCCCAGGCCTCAGCTTGGATGCACCTGGGTTAAACCATGATACCTTGACTCATCTCTATTCGTAGACATGGAATCCAAAGCTGAGCTTACATACTCAGGTTAAATACTAAGTAATTTCCAGAATAGGTGTAAAGCTCTAAATACTTAATATGATTGTCCCAAAGGAAGGGAAAGCAAAAACAAAAGTCTCCTAAGGTAATTATCAGGACACATATTTCAGAGATTTGAGAATGAAATCTATAGAACTCATTTTTTTCAAAATTATTAATATTTTTAGTACTGACTTTAACATGTATAGATGGTACTTAAGTCATGGAGAAAAATCACACAATTGGCTTACATAGTATGAGGTAGTGTTACTGCAAAATCTTTATTACACTGAATGATTCGATGTCCTGCTAAGGGGCTTGCATTGATAAAGTGGTATTGCCGTGTCACCATCAAACGAGAAAGTGACTTCACTTCAGTGTTAGCACAGACAGAATGGAGATAGACTGCAGACTCATTTAGGAGGGCTTGGCAATTGTTTGATTTTGCATATTTAATAGGAGCAGGAGGTAGGAACAAAATGTCTGTTTCTGTGTAGTTCATCAGATATATAGCACTGCCATTCACTGCATTGCACAGTGGCTCATAAATTCTGGAAACACAGAGCAGCTGAGTATATGTGGGTGAGCAGGAAAGGGCATGTCTTAGTTACTTTTTTACTAGTTGCTGAGACAAAATACCTGATGCCCAAAGTTGGGAAAGGAAAGATTTATTTCTTACGGTTTTTGGAGATTTCAGTCCATACTCACTTGGCTCTAAGGCAGAGTGGCATGGCGGGCCAGAGTTCATGGTGGCTGCAAATAGCAAGGCAGAAACCAGAGAGAGACACACCTTCTTCTTCCATTACTGTATGCTGGCTCCACCCCTAGGCGGGTGTAGCACTGACACCATCAATCCAAGGGCTAGATAGTGAACCAATCACAAATACACAATGCAAACTCATGAGGCCTGGGGGCCTCCGACATAAACCATGACAGGGCAGGAGACTGAGCAGAGAACCAAGGCCTGATCCCAAGCACCCTTTCTGCTACATTGGGTCCTGGCAGCTCTTCCCATCAGGAAGGTGATGATATGGCCAAGTTTATGTCTGAGTGGTGACATGATCATATTTGCATATTTCTGTTGATGGCATGGAAAAAACCAAAGAAAAGAAAACAACCAGATTCTTATAGCAGTAATGGCGAGGGGAAATGGCTAATGATGGAGGTGGGTGTTTAAGCAAACATTCAGCATGATTCAAATCCAGATAGATGGGAGCTTGAAGGAGACTGGCCAGGGTTGGAGGTCTCATAACCTTCTGCTCTATATGGATAAATGCCAAGATACCTGGGAAATGGAATAGAGGAGACAAAGCATTTTTTCCTTTTGCCTTCTTAATCTAAGGTTAGTCATCTTTATTCATTAAGAAAGTTTGGAAAACAAAATCAATTCATTTCATTTGTGCTGCTTTCTTCCTTGAAGTGGCTTCTAAATTTTATAACGTATAAGGAATCTCAGACACCAAAAATTTCACTGATAGTTTTGTTACTGAGGATGAATGATCAGATGGGCCATACATGGAATGACAGAGGCAAAAATCTAGAAAATTAGATTTCTATCTTTAGTCTCAAGTTCTTCCTCCACATTTTTTCACCTTCTTTCAGTTGGAAGATAGATGTTCAGCACAACATATACCCTTAATCAATATACCCAATATATACCCTTAATCAATAATGTTATCTTTTTCCATTAATCTTTATTCTTCCTATTAGTACATATTACGTTTTAAAATCAAGTAATACATTTTATCTAATAAACATTGTTTTAATTAAGAAGATGAAAACTTCAGTTATAGTTTATTTTAATGCTTATGTGCTATAATCCACTATGGTATTATTAAAGATGTTTCACTACTTAGTTATGGCATTACTTTAATCAAATATACAATGTTCAATTCTATAACTAAGAGTTAAGAAAACATAATTAGAAGTTCAAACTGATTATTAATAAAGATCTGAGATTTAACCCTGGTTCTACAACATATGCTGTATGGGTCAAATCACCCAAGCTTCAATTTCTATATCCACATAATAAAATAATATTTCTTCATCAAGAATTTTTAATAAAGAGTAAGTAATGTAAAGTTCTTATCAAGATTAAATAATACAATACAGTTAGTATATTTGCAAAACTATTGTATGGACCCAAAATTATTACCTATTGTAACCGCATAGAAACAAAGATACTTGTACTACCAGGGCCAACTATAAAGAATAAATTACTAACTTCACTAAAGACCATCTTAAAGTATCATCAACTTTTACCACAGGAAACAGTTAAATAGTTCATAGCTGTGCCTTCTGTTTTCTTTTATTCTTTCCCCTGAATCATGATCACCATGTTTAAGGTATCATATGCTAGGAACATTTGTTCTGTTTTTTTGAAACGAGATGCCTTGCATTATAATTTGTCTATCATAAAATGATCTATTATGGGTTACAACTCAGTGAGTTTTAATAAATTTACAGAGTTGTTTAGTCATCCTCACAATAATATTTTAATGTGTTTTCATCACCCCAGAAAGTCAATGGGAAATGCCTTTTTGCTATCAAGGTAACAGTTATGTACCCAGTATATTTGGAAATGGTTTCAGTACTTGCACCGAATTTTATTCCTTGCTTATACACATGAGGATATAAAGTCCAAGATAGAACAGAGAAGTTTTTGAGATTGGAGGAATTCAATGGACCTGGTTTGGGTATTAGCCCATCACACTTTGGTAGTAAAGTGCCTGAAAATTCCAGAATCCAAATGAAGTACAGATGCAGTGGACTTAACTCTTGAGAGTTGGGAAGGAAAACCACAGCAGATATGCTCAGGACAGTGAAACAGGCCATGGGAAGTGGAGAAACATGGTTGAACTTTGTTTATTTAAAAGTCGTATAATAATCTGGGGATTTAGCTCAATGGCATAAGCACCTGCCTGGCAAGTGCAAGGTCGTGAGTTCAATCCTCAATAAAAAAGTCATGTAATAATATCTGAAATGCACTTTTATTAGAGCAAGAGTAGGAGATCTATATATGGAGAGTAGAAGGGTCTTACTGGTTAAGAATTGCAGGTAAAAACTAAAAGACTGCTATAATCAGAACTCACAAATATGTTTCTATAAGGGACAAACTGAGCAGAAATGAACACTAAGATTTTTTTCCTCGCTTAATTAGCTTCACTTCCCACAGAAATAATAAATGACAGAAGCAGGCTTTGATTAAGACACTGAAACCAAGATATTTTTAACAAGAATAGTTTTTAAAATCAGCATCCATTTTAGCATACATCACATTACTCATTTAATTTATAAGTGAAACTCATAGGAAGTAAGTAAAACAAATATCACTTTCCACTTATTTCTTTATTCAAAGCCCCATTTCTAACAGACAATTGCAAGGATGCGTGGAGAGATACAAAGGTATGATTTTACCTTCTGCAATTTCATGAAACATGTTGTTAAACCCTGTGAAACCAGAAGGCTATATTCAAGTGTGGTGAGGTGCCAATTTTCATTTATTAACCACCTGGTTTTCTTTTTAGTTAGAAGTGAAAGCATGAGTGTCTTTCTGATAAGAGAGACTGCTCTTTGCAAGTGATTTGGGAAAAAATAAGTAGATATATTTGTCACTGGATTTCTCTCTGGAGATTTAACTGTGCTGCAGAGGTAGAAATACACTCCTCTGAAACATGTTCTCTTAAACTCACTAACTCCCATTCTCTTGGCCCCAGCTGCTCTTCCCCTCTCTCCCTTCCATTTGTTCCTTCTTGTGTATTCATCTGTTATCTATTTTTTCCCATATCTCCACTGCCCAGAACTGCAGTTTGGTTATGCAAATGACTTATGAAATGAGTAAATTAGTATATAGGGAGAGAAAAGGAGGAGACAGGCAAGTAAATAACCAGTGTATGGTCAGAGAGCTAAGAAGATTCATTTTATTTCTTGCTTCTTGACTGTCTCCTTCAAACCCTAAAGAATTCCAATGCCTTGCGGTACTATGTACCCCCCATAGATGTAGGGATAGAGTTGGGAATACCAGTTTGTAGGTTATTATTATAATCATGTTTGAAAAAAATGATGGTAGCATGCTCTGGGATGACTGCTATGAACTTGGAAACAAATGGGTAGTTTGGGATATATTTTTCAGGATTTTCTGAAAAACTGAATGACAGAAAGGAAGAATAGGGTCTTTAAGTGAGGATGTCATGCACAAAAGAATAGTGCAGTAGAGCTGGAGGTTGATAATGGAAAGCCCAATGGGAGCAGTTTGAGAGCTATTAAGTCACAGGTGTCAAGGGTCAACTTTTGTTGTCACTGGCATTCAAACAAAATGTCCAGGCTAGAGGTGGGCATTTGTGAAGAAGAAGTGTGAGGCATTTACACAAGATTAAATGCATAAGCTTCACTAGAAGGTCTGTGTAGGATAAGAAGGCAGGAGTTCCAGGGAGGAGGGCCTGGAGCATGCCAACACTAGTGGTAGAGAATAAGAAGACCAGAAAAAAGGGACTGAGGTAGCTTACATGCTCAAGAATGTGTAGGTTCTCATTTCACTTGGATTTTAGTTAGAAATAATTTATGAACATGGATTTTATTTTATAATGTGCTTTATCTGAATTTACATTTTCAGAATAAAATGCTCCTAGCTTTACTACATATACACAAAAACATGGATGTGTGACTTGTACTTGTGCTAGGGTTGATATTAAACTTATTAACATTTTTAAATAAATATATATTCTAAGTTAAGATATAAACTCTTACTTAATTCAATGTTTAACCAATAGAAAAAATAATTTGAATTTGAGCCTTATTCATAATTATTTGTTCATCTTGTATCTTTCAAAGTACTTTTTATCCAATGAAATATTTTCTCTTTTTCTCCAGTTATATCTGATTGATTGTTGACTTAAGTGTTTGGACTGAGTTTAAATTTCAGACCATTATCAAATAGGGTTTAGTTATGTTCTTTTTATCTAGATAATTAAATTATATTTATGACTACCCATTTAAAGAGCTATAATTGTTAAAATATATGACATGTTTAAAGACTTAAGGCAGTTAATGGTACATGGGATTTATGTGTCCTTAAAATTATTTTGTAGGTGGCAATATTTTCTTCCATGCAATTCTATTTCTTTCTGGACACCAACATTGACTTTAATTGTGGAAAATGAATCTTTAATTCTCGCTAGCTATAATGTTTGTCATTAAAAGACATGACCAGAAATACTGATGCCTGCTAAGTCACTGATCAAATTGAGTTACGCCCTATGCTGGCGTCTGAAGACCGCTCTGGGAGAGGGAATCCACTGGGATGAAAAGGAGGAAGGCATGGTAGGCCATGTGAGGAGAGCAGTGAACCAGAGCAACTTGTGTAGGTTATAAAGATAGAAAGTAAAAGTAGCTTTTTGAATTACATTAATAAAATGAGCGTAGCTTCTTTTGTCAGAGTCATTGTGTGGCATGCTCCAGAGATGAGAGGACAGCTCAGATTCCAAACAGTAACAGCAGGTGTCTCTAACACTGGGTCCTTGTTTACACGCATCAAGACCTCCTGATGACTTACTGCAGGTGCTACAGCTGACTGACACAAAATCTCTAGGCATTGCCAAGTCATCATTTTGTTCAAAATAAACACGTAAGCCCTGTCCTCATTCCTAGGTGAAGCTGGTGCCTGCTCATATTTGAGAACCACCAGTGTGGACACACGAAAAGAACATGTTAGAAAGAAATCTTGAAAATATAGACTGTAGAATTAAATGGAAGGGAGTTGCTAAGGGTATTTGCAGTGTAAGAAGTGCACAGAAAAGAGGATGAAGATAGATAATACTCATGAATAAAGTAGTCTTGAATTGCCAAGAAAGAACAATAGAAATAAAGAAAGAAGCTGATAAGATTATATCCAAAAGATTAGAAGTATAAAACAGAAGAGGCCTTTATTCTGAGAACACGGAGAGAGAAAACCAAAATCCCCGACCACTGGAGTCAGCTTTCTCTCTGGCGGACACGTGGCTTGGGGGATATGTAAGTAGCCTCGGTTTGGGGTGGAACCTAAAGGGGCATCAAGGGTGCACAGGTAGCCCATTGGTCTTGGTTTGGCACCATAGGTAAATTCCTAGGGGGCAGGGAAGATGGAGTCACAGGTAAATTCCTCAGGGTGGGGGAGATGGGAGCTCCTTGGTTCCACCTCTAAGGCTTCACCAGCTACAGTGTCCTGTCTGGGCCAAAACCCTTTCAGAAGCCAATAGAGGAAAGGGTCAAAAAGGATGAGTCAGAGCAAGTCCATGAGAGGCCAGAAGCAACAAACGTAACTCAAGATGAGGAGGCAAATGAAGAGAAAGTTAAAAGTCCCAGGAACTTGAGTGCTCTTCGTTTCCAGGGACTGAACAGTTGGGGACCTGTGAATACCCATAAGACCACACCAGGAAGCAAACAACTGATTGACAGAGGAGCAGGCTAGCAGAGAGGGTCAGGAGCATCTAGCATAGGTGGCTTTGTGTGTTAGCTCTGTAGCCAGAGCTCTTCTCAGCTGTCAGAGCCCCCTGGGGTACCTAATGTCACCACCCCACCTGGCACCCAAGGGCACATTAGAATATTCAGACAATTGCTTTCTTTGGAAAAACGACATCAGGTTCTTCAAATTATAAAAGACCATGGGAGATTGAACTTTGTAGCCTGAGTATCAGGAATAGTTAATGATTTTCGTTCTGTAGCTTTCAGTCCTAACAGAACTAGAAATAGATAAAAGTCATACACTGGGATTATCCTTTTTCGTTCTTCCCTTCTCAACTGTTATTTGTCACTTTCCTTAATCTGCATTAAATTTAAAAATCTACAGGTAAGAATTGAGAGAAAACCTGTATGAGTGTCAGAACCCAGCCGTACATTCCTTAGTTTTCATCCTGTCACAGTCACTGACTTCTTTCATTTCTTCTGAATAGCTCAAGCATCCAATGACTTTCCTTTTAATCATCATTTTAAAAAATTCTGGTGAAATAAGAGAATTATTTATTGTATGTTTGCAGTTAAAATATCATTTCCTTAAAGATTCTGATTTTTCCTAAAAGCGGGAGAAACAATGAATTTCAGATACAATTGTTTTATTGATTTCTTAATTTTTCAAAATGAGAAGTGGAATTGTGAGAACTGAAAATTTTGAGCTATCAACTGCAAGGGAAATATTTAGTAATATTCAGTATATACTCAGCACCTCCAAGGCATTTACCTAGGCTAGGTTACAAGGTATTGGGAAAAGCCACCTTGGCAGATACAAAGGATGATCTCACACCAAGCAAGTGAATGCACCACACATGCCTCCTCACCCCTCCACTCCACCTTCCTATGGCATTTCTTTATTCTATTCCTTTCTCTACAGGATCTACAGGAATTCCCCCATCTGTCTTTCCTCATGAAACTGGCCAAAGATTCCTTTGCTTCAAGGAATCTCAACTCCTGTAGCATTTTGATCAATTTTAGATAATAATCATGGCAATCCAATTTGATTAACAATCAGTTTTAAACTTCTTTGCGGGACAGATGGAAAACCATAAGAAACACAAAAGGTGGTGATAACATAATGGCTGATTAATGCTATAAAAGTTCTCTTTATATTCAATAAAAGTAGCCATTTGCCCACTTGAAATTAATTTATTTTCTCCCCATTTCTCTACTACTAATATTCACTTCTTCTCTCACTTGCTCAGTATCATGGGTAAAAATATAGATAGTAGTTATAGAACACCTGTCATATACCAAGTGCTATTTTAGTATGTTACAGTCATGACCTCTAACCTTTTCCACCTCTTAGAATTGTTTGGATAATTAGTCCCAAGGCCAAATAATAAGTGGCAAGCCAGATATTCTATTGTGATTGCCTAGAATATAAAGGCTCACACTTTTCTTTCTGTGCTATGCAGCCTCAAATTCATAATAATATTAATCCTTCTGAATACTAATATCTGATATATATATATATATATATATATATATATATATATATAATCATATAGAATCTACCAAATAGTTGAGCAAAGACTAGACTTTTGTCATTGTTGTTGTTCTTTGTTATTTAATTTTTTGCTTGTCAAGTGACCTACCACTGAGCTAAATCCACAACCTAGATTAGATTTATTTTTCCCAGATCTCTTTACTTAAAACCTGTTAGAACACTGTGGAATTCCCTTACAACAGTTCTTAGGTGTTCGACTGGAATTAATGGCATTTGGACTTCTGTTTAGCAGTGACCACCTGATAAGAAGGATGCACATTCTTCCTGGTTTTGTGTAACATGCTGCTATCTATGTTGCTCTAGCACTGGATACCAATTTATTTACTATTCACCTGAAAACACAGCGAAAGCAAAAGAAGTGCTCAGCAACATCAATCAACTACAACCTCTTATAGCAACCCATGCAGACCTACTGCTGAATTCAGCAAGCCAGCGTTCTCCAGACAGCTTGAAGAATTCTTTAAAGATGCTTTCAGAAAAGGTAAGATCCAAATCATGACTCTAGTGGGGAAAATGAAATATTCCCATGCCCACTTGTGTGGCTTTCTGCATACATTGCTTTTCATACCATCTGGAAAAGTAAAAGAGATGAGCTTAAAAGTAAGCTTCAAAGTATTGCCACAGGATCAAAATGAATTGGCCTCATTCTCCTCTCTGGTGTTACCTAACATTATTTATTTTGTTTTCCTAATAGGAAATGAAACTTATACTGGTATATATTTTCTATTTTTGTTGGCATCTGTCACATTCTTTGGTTTATAGTCTTAGTAAGTGAATTAAACTTGATTTTTGAAAATTCTTAATTTTCCTCTTGTGATAAGCTAATTTTTGTGCATATAAACCTGTTTAAGTAGGAATGTCACTTCATTTGAAAACATAATTTTGAAGTTGATTCACATTAGTGGTTTGTTTTTCTTCATGCATAATTACATACTGGGAAAAGATTCTAAAAATTTCCAAAAAAATTAGTTATTTTTTTGAAAATAGTGGAACTTAAGCTTCAATTTATGATGACTTTTCACCTGCATCTAAGAAAGGAAAGATGACCAGATATGAAGAAGATAATATCAAATTCCATAACTACTTAAGGCAACTCTATAACAGAATCAAGGCAAAAAAGACAAACTGCAACTTAATTTTAAACATAAAACCAGTTATACTTGTCTAATACTAATATGCTTTTTCCTTCACCTGTATATCTGACATTTTGTAATTTTTCATGAGATAATAAATATATATTTGAAGAAACTGACTGAAGTAAAATCTCATACTATAATTTCAGATTAAATCTACAGTTGATTCTTCATACTCAAGAACATGTTTGCAGATACCTGCAAACTATGCTTTTCTATACTTTTAACTCAAACACGTCAATTTACAATATTATTTGTACTTATTTCACATGTTATCATAAACTGTACATTTTCATGTATTTTCTCATAAAGGAAAAATTTTCTACTTTTATTAAAATTAACTAATATATGAAAGTCAAGTGAGTTTAAATAGAAAAAGATTAACACTTGGAGAAGTTATAAAGCTGTACAATCAAATAGCAGAAGTCAAAATTCAAAAAAAAACAAGGGGATCAAGCCAGGGTCTATACACTAATATATGTATTTTGGTATTTCTTTTGTTTTTAACATTTAATTGTTTGTTGGAAAATTTTCTTAACACTTAGATACTGTAATGTAAATAATGCCTTTAGGACTAAGGAAAAATGAAAGGAGATGTTTGCATACAGTAAAGCAATATATTTTCATTTTGTTTCATTTCTTCTTTGGATTTGTGGGTAACGTAAGTTGTTCCTGGGTTCACCTAAGAAGAAAGTTTTAGCAAATAGCGCATCACTGCATTGGTTATGGAACAATATTTATATTCTTCCTGTGCGCTGGTCGGGGACTTGGTATTTCATATATCATTTACAACTTGCTGCAGTGATGAGGGGGTATTTCTGCTCTAATCCAATGCTGTTCCAACTTTTCTTTTATGTTTTCTACTGAAGAGACAACATTTGTCTACTAATAAATCTCTCAGTCCTTGAAACTTGGAGGATCTTGTTACAGCTAAGTTTGCAAGCCATGCATTCTTCTGAGAGTTCATGGCTGGAATTTGAAAACATTACTAAAGTAATAGTTTTTGCATAGCCTGTGGAGACTTCAAGTAGTTCATAGTTTAGAATTAAGTATAATCCATAAATTTAATATGGAAGAAAAACAGTTGTAGTGATGTCCTAAGTTTTAATTTAATGTTTTAGTAAGAATTAAATTTTAAAAGTTTTGCTTTTTTAAGTTTCAGTGTTTTTAGAATTACTGTATAGCTAAAATTTCTTTCATCATTGTGGTACCATTTTTTTTTTTTTTTTGTCTTTTTCGTTTTTATCGGTACCAGGGATCAAACTCACGACTGCCTGCTTGCAAGGCAGGCGCTTATGCTGCTGAGCTAAATCCCCAGGCCCGATGGTACCATTTTTTAAAAATAATTTTTACTGTGTATATCTAAGATATACAGTGTGATCCTATTTAAGAAACACATTATGAGCCTGTGATTTTACAGGGACACATAGAGATACTAAATTGAACTAACTCGTGTGTTATCATTTCACACTGTTATTGCTTTTGTTGTGATAGTGTTTGAGGCAAGAATATTCAAGATCTCAACTTCGCCAACTATTAGCCATTGAATGCCTAGACCTACAGCTTTGGTGCATCCATAACAATGGAATATAATGAAATGTTTTATCTTCGAATTCTTGTTCTTTCAGTTTTTCTGTATAACACATATGCATTGCATCCAAAAATTTAAAAAAAAAAAATCTGTCTCTGGCATCAATGGGTTAAGATATATCCTCCTTATGTGACATGGTAGGTACCTACTGTTCCTACATATCTACTACTTCGTGTCTTCTGACTTACATCTCCCAAATTCTCTTATTGATTCTGAACTGGTATGTTTTCAAAATAATTTCTTAGTGTTTCTTTAAATAAAAACTCTTTTTTATTTAAAGAAAAAAAACAGTAAAAGGGTACAAGTAATACAGAGTTCCAAAAAAAATAAACAGAAATCACTAGTTAATAGATTCCATATTGTCATCTTAGAAATAGTTGATCAAGTTACAAAATTAAGCCTATAAAGTGGACATTCAAACAGTGAGACTGCAAACAGTTGTGTTCAATGATACAACAAAAACTTAGTAATATGGTCTTCTATCTTACACACCTAAACACGCAGTTGTGTCCTTTAGAGCACTTTCTTTTACTCTCTTTTTTACAATGACATTTACACATTTTGGGTTTTATTACTCCCACTGTCCTTATTACTTTCTTTTCTTTCTTTCTTTTTTTTTTTTTTTTGAAGAGAATAAAACCAAATGTGACAAAACAAAGCAGTCAGTCAAAACAAAGGATGGACATAGTACATGATGTAAAAATAGGATACAAGGTAATTGACAATGGTTACTATAATGCCTCTTGCTACCTTAAAAAGAATTGCCTGTATCATCAGGTATAATAAAAATGAACAAAACAGTGCAGAACAAAACCAATAAAACCTAAACATTGGAGACATTACTGAACTTCAAAAGAAGATAATAGTCAAACCAGATGGGCATCATAGTGCATCTTATTGCCTTCAAAGTAGTTACCTGTACCCTCAAATTTGATACTATCAAACAAAACAGAATAGAGTAAAATCAGTCAAAACAAGATGGTGAGAGCAATACAGGGGTTCAAACTGAGTTAATAGGAAATCAAAAAAGTTACTATAATATATCCTGCTAATTTTAAAAAAAAATTTTTCCCTAGGGGCTGGGGATTTAGCTCAGCAGCATAAGTGCCTGCCTTGCAAGCAGGCAGTCATGACTTCGATCCCTGGTACCGATAAAAAGGGAAAAGACAAAAAAAATTCCCTTAATTAAAAAAATAATAATAATAAATAAATTTTCAAAAAAGGTGGAAGATTGAGATAAAAGAGGACATAACAACATAACAATACCAGTCAAAATAGAACAATTTAAGCAACATAGCACTTTACCACAAGATAACCTGAATTAATAGTAGTTATCATAGTGTCTCTTTCCTTGAAATATTTGAGTATAACTTGGTATATTATAGCATCAAACATACCAAGACAGGGTGAAACTATTCAGAAAGAGGATGAAAGTATTACAGTGTGTTTAGGACCAGCTAACAGAAAAACTCTCTATACCCTGAGAAATAATATGAATTATCTGTATCGTTGCTGATTAAGGAACTCTAAAGGGTTTTTAGCCATTAAACACTGATAACTGGGAGACTCCAGTGGGAGAGTCTTGGGTGGCTGGGGGTGACTGAACATAGCCACTGGAAGAATGTATTCAAATATTTTGTTATAAAGTGGTATCTCTGCTGTTTAGTAAACCACTGGACCTGGAAATCACAGCACTGCAATCATAAATAAATTACGTACCCAGAGTCTATGGAAAAAGCAGAGGCCAGAGCAAAATCTAGCTGGCTGGCAGGACATATCCAGGGAATCTCCAAAGTTGGTATTTGTTTGTCTCAGAGTGATTCACCTCATTTCTACTGCAGCAATAAACCAAGCCATAGAGCTAAGTCTCCGAAACAAAACACTTCATTTTGAAGAATGTGGAACCTAATGTCCACAGGTGATTGCAGCAGAAGTTGTACCTGCTCGAGCAGAATGGAGCTTTTCAGTGAGCCAGATGCCTCTTTTTTTTTCACTTGCATTCTAGTCAGGCTATGAGCTATTGGTTGGGTCTTCCTCTTCAGTTTGCTGATCTACATGCTGATCATCTCTGTAGGTATCTGATATACACAGAGAAGGATGCTTTTCTAGTGTTAGGTATAGCCTAGCTCAGTCAAATTGACATCCTATGATGATCAGTCACACATTCTATTTCCTGGACATAGTGTTTGACACCTAGGTACAAAATAGAATAATAAGACACAGATGGTTATTCACAAGAAATACATAATTCTTGATGGCAATAAATATGATGATACTATGACAGTGAGTACCTACCTATCTTGAGGATTAATTTCTTGTACCACTGAGCTATATCCTGAGCCTTTTGAGGATTAGTATCTATGAGTTATTCTTGTAAGATCTTCAGTGTTCACAATTGGAGAACATATAATTCTCAATATTTACAATTCTTAATCTTATGAAGTATTGTTAGTACATTCATTTCATACCGTCCAGAAAACTGAAGTTCAAACTTATTAGATAAGGTACTTGCAATCACACAAGTTGTGTTTCTGTCTCCAGATTCCATGAACTTAAGCTATTTAACAATGCTATGAGTGTGTGTGAGTGCTGCAATGAACACTTATATAAAGGACTCAGGGTTCATGGGGGGCAGGGGAGAGCATAAGGGAATATTCTGTAATTTGTTTTATGTCCAAGTATGCACAAAACTCAGTTAAATTTTACTTATTAAATTGTTAGCATATGCTTTGATGGAAAATTACATTTGATTGCTGTTATTAGTTCACCAAAATAGTAAAGATTCTAACAAAAGACAACCTCTGATTGTATCTGAATAATTCCAACACAGAAGATAAAGATCAGGCCAAACTTTCAACACAAGGTCTAAGGAGTTAGTATTGGAGTGAGAAAAAAATTCTTTTTTTTCTTCCCTTAGATTACAATTATGTTATTCTATTAAATCATTCAAGGAAAAAATGTATCAAAAATAAATTCAAACTAAAGCAATAAAAATTCAATCCTAAATGTCAGTACTATATAAATAATCCTCATAACTCAGAAATATGTGTGACATTCATTTTCAAACACCTATCAATTTCTCCATTCCAAAGACAGAGACCCCGTTTAGAAAGTCTTGTCACTATTCTCATGCTCCTCAAAAGCACTACTGAGCACCTAATTGTGCATGTACTATGTTTGATGCTACCTGATAAGTCCTACAGGACATGGCCCTTAACTTTACAGCCTAACATTTGAAGACAACAGAATGTCTCACAATATTACAGTTACTAAATGGCTAAATGCAAAGTCTGTACTCGTAGTACATTTTTGACATTCCAATTTCTGATATTCTTCTAACTTCAGCATGTTATACCAAAGCATTCTATTGTGATAAAAAATAATTTTGTTCTAAAACAACTCAAGATTTTGTTTTAAAGTGTTTGTTTCTATAATAACAATGCTTGGAAACTATGGTGCTAAGTATTTGAAGATGGACGTTCTATAAAGGAAAATATTGTGTTTCTTATTCAGTTACCAAGAATGAATTTCTTACTGAAAGGAAGAACTTAATGAGAAGAGATATTTGTTTTTGTTTATGGCTGATAATATATACTAGAATCTGTAGGCACTTGGGAATAATAGTTTGGAACAAGATGAAATTTCAGGACTAGAACATAATTTTTTTCTGATTTTCATAATCCCCTTTGGTAAATGTTTGATTTGAGAAATAATATACAATAAAAAAATTTGTATTTATTGGAAAATTGCAGGATAGGAAAAATGAAGACAAGAAATAATGCTAGTGTTGAGAATTAGGCTTGTACATAAAATGCATGCAGTGAGGACTTTTGCTTTATCCATGATGAACAAATATAGGTAGAAAAATATGCTTCCACAAAGGGAAGATGGTATTAGATAATGAAATAATCAGTGACAGAGCAGTAAGAATGTGATTTCAAAATTACATAGCTTACTTCCTAAAGCATTTTACAGGCTGTATCTAAAGAAGATGTAACCCAAACAGTTATCTTCTCAAGCAGAAGACAGGTGCTAGCAGTTAGGAAGTCTCAAGTACAAGTCACAGAGTAGAATGTCAGGGGAGAGGGAGTCCCATGCAGAAAGAGTTCTGGATGTCTGTAACTGAATGTCTGTAATTCTTGACTTCAATACTGATGCATGTAAGTGTAAAGATAAACCACTGATTACCAGGGAAATAAATATGAAGCGTAAAACAATAAAACAACTTCTGGTAATCACATAGGTGTAAGTTTGTTCCTCTTCCTCCAGAAGAATGAAAAAAATCTTGTAATTCCCAGAGAATTTAGTGAAGTACATAGAAAGATGTGGTTCTGGCAGCGGAGCTAAATTAGTCCTAGATTAAAATTTTCTCTTAATCCATCATCTAGGGCTTCAAAAGATTTCTATGATCCTGATGTAACTTACTTCACACCAGTGATCCAAAATAACTTCACATCAGAACAACATATTTTTTAAAGAGCACAATAAAATCTAGCAATTGTGAATATAAAAATTATTCCGCTTGGTATTCTGTAAAAAGCAAAACTGCAACGAGGTATTTGTGTATTTGTTTGTTTGTTTGTTTATTCGGGCAAGGTCTCACTAGTTCTTAAGTTGCCCAAACTGCACTTGAACTTGCAATCCTCTTGCCCATCTTCCATAATAATAATAATGTAAAATAAAATAAAAACATTCATCCTTCAGAGGACACTGTTAAGAAAATGCAAAGACATAAATTGGGAGAAAGTATCTGTAAAATACATTTCTGACAAAGGACTTGTATTAGAATAAAGTATTCATCCAATTTAATAAGACATTAATTACAAATGGCAAAACAAATTAAAAAGACAACCAAAACAGTTATATGGATAGCAAATAAGTGCAGGAAAAGGTACTGAACAACATTTTTCATCAGGGAAATGCCAATTCTGGACACAGTGAGATCCTAGTAATCATATACTAGAATAACTAACATCAGAAGGGCTGGGCATGTAAGGGGAGATGCAACAACTGAACCTATGTTTCATTAGCACAGTTTGAGTGCATAGTTATTTACTCACTTTAGAAATGTGCAAGTTTCCATGGTTTTTAAAGTTAAAAAATACTATATCACCTAACTAGTGAACTCATATTTACCTGGAAGAAATTTTATTCTATAAGAAGTAAGAAGCTGAGTGAGGAAAGTTTAGATGTGGGCTCAATGCAGACCATCGATGTAACAATAGATAGGCTGGATTAGAGCACCATGTTTGAATTACTGGACATTACTGGCATCACAGATGTTAGTAGCACTCCTAGGGGAGCTTACTAAACATACAAATTCTTATTCAAGAATCCAAGGCTGGGAATCAGGAATCCATATTTTAATAGCTGTACCCTTTGCATAAACATCCCCTAAATGGAACAAATGTTAACTTTAGGAAAGTGAATCAAGCAGTGGTTGTATCTATTGAAATGTGAAAAGGATTCGAACTGGAATTAACAATGAGAATGGAAAGAAAGGTCTGTCTTTGAAAATACTGAAAACCTTTAAGTACAAGAAATTGATAACTAATCCAGGATACGGCTATCACTGAGAATGACCCAGAAGTCTGGGTGCTAAGGGAATAATAATGATATCACTCAGATAGAAAATATGATAAAACATTTACAAAGCAAAACAACAGAACTTGAGAGTGATATTTCCAAACTCAAAGTATTTTCTGTGGAAACAGTCGATACAGATGGTGCAGGAGATAAATAGACATGGATTTTAGAGTAGACATAAAGATGATGGTTGATGCTATGAGCAAATGGATTATGTCAGTGCAGGGGAAAACCACTTTTGAGATAGTGATTTAAGTTTCTTGGGATAAGTCTACTTATCACATTTGGGATCATCAAGGGATGTTGAGTTCAAAAAGAAAACTGAATAGATGAGACCAAAGAGTGGAACATCAAAAAAAAAAAAAAATGTACTTCACAATGAACTCCGGTAAGAGTTTCACAGATATATGTAATTTTATACAAACTGAGAAAAGTAGTTATATGACATGCCCAAGATTCAGTGCATAATACATAGCTGTCCAGATGTCCTGCTTTTGCTAGATTTCTTTCCTTTAAGAAATACTGAAAACACATCAGTATACTAATGACTGAAGATAGTAGTATTTCTCTCTGAAATAATTAAAGCATGTCACAAAATAAATAGAAATAATTCATGCCACCTAACTGACTACTAATGTAATCATAATTAGATGTTTATGCATTGGCTATTTCTGTATTTTAGATATAATTAAGCATAATCTTGAATTTTTTGGTAGGAATAATGTTCTAAATGCAAGAGAATTTTCTTAATTTGTTGAGACCACCATTGAAAAGCAGTGGTCTTAAATGGGCATGTCTTAATTACTCTTCTGCTTGTTAAATTTCAGAAAGCTAGGAATTTCTCTTCACTAATCCTCAGGAGAAGTAATTTAAGTAAGATAAAACTTTTAGATAATTCTGTTTGGCTTTGAATAATAGATGTATGGAAATACGAATTTGAAAAATGCCAGTAAGAGTAAAATAGCATTTCCCTTTCCTTTTTTATTATCAAATAAATATAATTACTTTCTTTAGGTTTAAAGAATTATTTTGTCTTTATAAAAACTATATTGCTGAACTGACACTTTAAATGAAGTGTTTTTTTCCTACCTTCACTAGAACGCAGCCCTTTTTCTTTCGTATGACAGAGTAACATCTGAGTTATTAAGGCCAAATGGTTTTCACAGTGTTCAGTCTGCAACTGAGAGACACATGCTTCTCCTGAACTGCACTTCACTGGTATCTTCCACGTGCAAGAACATCAACATACAGATGCGTTGGGCTCCTCAGACTGATTTATTTTGACTGTAGCACATCCAAAGTTGTCGGTAGTGCCAGGCAAGAAAATTAAGATTCTTCTAGATCACATGAATATTTGCAATAGAATATGTAAATATTTTATGCAAAACAATATCCTGATGATCCTGAGAGCTTACAAGAAACTAGATAAATATTTCAGTATCGACCCAGTAAACGACCAACTATTACTGCATTTATTTAATAATTTGTGACCTCATATTTAGCCAGCTGAAGAAAACTCTTGAGTTGTACATCTGGGTTGCAAGACTCTGCTTCATTATCTTTCTTGCCTTTGGTGATAAATCTAATCAAATGAGATGCAAACAAATGTAGTAGAATCTCTCCTTGTGCACATAGTAAGGGGAGAAAAGAATTACGAGTGTTGTAGAAGATTTCACTGGGTGCCAATAGATATCCTACTACATAGTGATTATGTAAGTATTGTGGAATCTAGAGTTATAGTTGCAGGAATTCAAAGAAGGTGAACTGTTTTGTTCTAAAAATAAATCAAAAGAATATTAAAACTATCATCAGAGAAATAGTTTGGTTAAACTGAATGGTTATAAATTCACACATTAATATTTAAATTAATATTGATAGATTCATCTATGCTATGTGAAAATTATGTAAATCTTATATTTCAGTTTTCCTGTAACTTGAATACTCACCAGTTTGTCCATCAGATTTTTTTATACCACCCCTTATCATTTTAGCATGTCACTACAATCATCAAAGGACCTTTCTGGTGCCTTTTTGTTAAAAGCTGACTTTTGGTTTTGGCATTTTTTCCAAAATTTTTAAATCTTTCAATATTATTTCAGTTTTCCATATTGCTGACATTCTTACCTTCAAAATGATTTCAGTATGACTACTGTATTAACAAAGTGTTAAAAATAGCAGATACATTTCAGCTATTTCATGGGGAGTTGTGGGCACATTTAGTCGTGAGAGCTGATAAATGTTCAAAACATATGGGGATTTGGAGTTACGAAAGCAGACGGAAACATCTAGAGTGATGGCAGGTCGTGGGTGGTGTGGGATAAAAGGCAAAGCTACTCAGTTTGTTAGGCAGAAAGAAGTTTGTTCCATTTGTGCTGACTAGAAGGAGATTGCACTATAACTGATCACCACACATCTTAGTTTTATCTGATTAGCACGACAGTCAACTTCAGGCTCTTTTGCTTCCAGCTCTGCAATCTATTACAAAGAATTAACTCTGGAGCTATGACAGAGTCTTACTAGGCATTTATTTTGTACAAGGTTTAGCTGATTTTCTTTAATTGATGACATTCACAACAGAAAGATTTAGAGCTAATTGGGTAAGCCTCAGTTAAACGTGGCCCTGTTAACTGCATATAGAGAATGCACCAAGGAATAATTACCTTGAGTTACAGCAATGGTTAAATTAGCATTATATCCAAAAGTGCCAAATGAAATGGTGATGATATCAATTATTATTTGAGATAATACTAAGTTTTAAAGGACTCCTGCCTAACAGATTACAAAGTGTAATATATTGACTGCATGGGTCAATCCTTATTTCTCTACTCTTTAAACAGCTTGTTAAGTATACACATGTTAAGTATACTGTAATACAAAAATCAATTATTCCACCCTCCAGTTTATTCCAGGGTTAAGCTATTAAACAATTCATCAGGAAATTGCAAAGTACAGCTGTAAAGTTCTTTATTGTTGGGAAATCATCATTACCATAGTACTTACTAAGTATTTACTACTAGCTTGTAAAATCTACCATGCCAGGTTTCACAATAATCTTATTAACACTGAGCTACTAAAGCAGTTTGGTGGAGGAGACAGTTTGAGGTCTGATAACAAGGCATGAAATGCAGTTGTTTTCCTAAGAAAACGGCTATATCATCTCTAATGTTGAGATTTGTCCACAGAACTAAAAAAAAAAAAACAAAAAACAAAAAGTTTTCCTTACTGTTTTTGGACTAATGTATCCATTTTATGCGATTTAAAATAAATATATACATAATCTGATCACATTTTCTTTTAAGATGCATTGGAATTACTTGAAAGATGTAACGGGTAGGTGCTGTTCAAATGACAATTCTCAGTGAAATTCATTCCCAAAGACAGGATTTGGAGCTGAAGGAAAGGAGGCTGAGGAGACAGATGGTGTTTATGGTGCATTAAAAACCTCAGCATTAACTTTAAAACAAGGCCTTGGCAGCATCCCCAAACCCAACCATTTTTCATTGATCGGTATGAATCATTTTCTCTCACTGATGCCAGTGCTCCCCCATACATACTACTTAAGTACCAACAAATCTGCAATTGACCTTTTCATAGCTGTACACTGCCTACCAGCAGTTTCTAATCTTTATCAATTTTTTTTTTTCCAGACAGAGCTTTTTGTGCATGCCTTCAAGGATCAGCTGGTCAGGAGCGCTCTTTTAGCACTCTACACTGCCAGGCCAGGAGGCATCCTTAAGAAACCGCCCTCTCCTAAGAGCAGCCCAGAAGAGAGCCATTCGCAGGACCAGCCCCTGCCAATGAAAAGGCAAGACTCCATCCCACACCACTCAGACTACGATGAGGAAGAGTGGGTAAGTCGTCTGCACACCACCTGCTTCTCACTGGTTAGCCCTGAGAAATGCAGAGTACATGATTTAAATTTGTTTTATTTACCAAAACAACTAGAAAGCAATCATGCTACACATAATGATTAAATACGCCACACTTTTCCTTGTGGGGCATTATATTTTGAAATTGTACTTCTGTTAAAATTTATTTGATACCAGATACCATGCAATCAAATGAATCATATGTATTACCAAGAGTATCACCAATGCAAAAATGCCACAGTTATAAGACCCTGTAACCTATTTCCTTATTTATTGGCAAGCCACATAAAAATATTAAAAATATATTTCAGAAGAAAAGTCCAAAATCATCTGTGTTACTACTGCTAATACACAACAAGTATTTTCATTGTTGCAATCCATTGTGTCACTGTTGGGCATACTTTAAAGTATTTGTATTTAAATTATCATGGACATAAGCTCTCTTAAAATAGTCTTGTTGATGCTTTTGATCTAACAGAAGATGTTGTTATGGGTACTCCAGAAGTGATACAGCCCATAGAAGGATCTGAAAAACGACAGCTAGTTAAGGGAAATAGATGAAATAAGAATACATGATCAGGAGACCTCTAAAAGAACAAGAGGATCTCAAGAGTGTAAGGCGGCAGGGAGGACAATGTGTTAGCAGTGAGTGGGAGTTAGTTACTCAAGAGCTCCGGAGAACATAGGTGTTCCACAAACATGAAGGGACACACAGAGGGAAACATTTCACTGTGTCTTGTCTTTAACAAAAATGTGTACCAGTTGTACAGGATGTTAAACCTCTAATCAATGCATTTCTTACAAATTTAAGAGTATTTGGGGAACAAGGTATTTGAGAGGCTCATATCTCTGGAAAAATTCCTGTCTGATAGGCTTTGAAGTGATGAGCTTTCCTTCTGTAAAATTTCTATCACAGGAATAAAAAGAGGTGGACTCTAAGATACAGATGCTGAGTATGTGTTTGTTCTGCTGATTAAGATTGCATTTCTCCCACGGGAGCATTTTTGAAAGAGCAAATCTAATATTTCTCTCCTTTACCTTCACCTTCCTCAATTTATTCACAGCTCCGAGGCTCACATACCTCTCAACCTCTTGGAACTGCAGTTTTCTCAACTGTAAAATGAAAATAGCCCCTGTTCTCCTTAGCTTTTAGGATGGTCATGAGGTAATGATTTATCTAGGTCGTGATGCTCTATTGCCAGCCAGGCCTAGGCAAACTTATTGTATTAGTTCATATTGTTGCATGTTTTCCTTTTTAAAAATATGTCACTTAAATAACCTTATTATGAGAGTCAATTCTATCCATTGAGAAAAGTTGGGTGAAATATTAACTGTGAATTTTAAAGTTGAGTTAGATAGGAGGAAGACATTCCACATTACTTAATTAATCTTTTGACAAAGAGCTACCAGTTTTATATTAAACCACATGAAGCTTTGGACCAGGCTATTTTGTGTTTTCGCCTTTGGCCTCTGGTTGCCTTAAGCAGTCCCCTCCCTATATCTCAGTTTCATTCCACAATCAGAATCTTTGCTTTCCTTCCTTCCCTCCATCTTTCCTCTAAGTGGCGAGAATTTCCTGGTGGATGTTTTAAAAGGCAAGATAAGTAAGGCTGGAGCTCAGAGACCTGTAGAAAATTAAAATCTGTTAATAGTTTCAGGAAGATATGTAGAAGAGAAATACGTGAGTCAAATGGAATTTCTAGTTTTAGTTTTTCGAGGAGTCTCCATACTGATTCTAGAGTGGCTTTACTAGTTTATATTTCCTCCAACAGTGGAGAAGAGTTCCTTTTTCTTAGAACCTCACAATTATTTATTATTTGATTTCTTGATGAGACCTTTTCTTTCTGATTTATATCTCTCTATCATGTATGCCAATGTTTTTAGCAGCCCAGTTCATAATAGCTAAATCTTGGAAGCACCTGTGTGGCCATTAATGGATGAAAGGATAAAGGAAATGTGATAAGCGTATACAGTGGAGTACTTCTGTGCCATAAAGAAAGATAAACTTAAGTGATTTGTAAGAAAATGGTTATACCTTGATATCACAGTATTGAGTGAAATAAACTAGACACAGAAGCTTTAATGCCTCATGATTTCTTTTATATGAAAACCCAAAAATATAAATGAAGAGCACAAAAAAGTAGGTAATAGCAAGTAAGAAGATACATTATTTTCAAAAGGGAAGAGCATCAAACAAGTAGGAGGGAGAAGAGATAAAGGAGATGAGAAAAAAACTGAGATGTGTTATACACATGCACAAATCCCCCACAAGAAGTATAATCATTATTTAATGGAAACATATATTAATAAAAAATAATACTGAAAAATGTATTAAGATATCTTTACAAAATATTATAACAAAGTCATGGAAGTATATGCTACAAGGTAGCCTTTGAGAATAAGATTTCAACTCAAGACTTTAAATTTTGAACCACCTGAGATGAATCCAGAGGAAAGAGGGTTGGAACATCAGAAAGTTTGAGAAAACCCTTCCCTCTGCCAGTGGGATGGCTCCTCCTGCCTCCCTCTGCTGTCTGCATGGAAGAGCAAGTCCAGTCCACAGACTCCAAAGTGATTCCAAGCTCTAAAAAACAAATGACAGTGACGGACTATCCATCCAGGATGCAGCAAGAAAGGGGTAAACAGAGTAGAACTTTTGGAAATAATTCTGGAATTTAAATGTGAATAAAGTTGACCATTCAAGAAAGGATGAGGATTAAATAACACAGAGAGAGACAGTCGGGGGGGGGGCACACGTGTGCACATGTGCAATTATTATTGGTTCTTCATTTGTTTTGGAGATTCTAAAATTCAGCACTTTTAAATGCCAGAATTCATCAGGCAAGTATCAGGAGGATGACTGTCAGAGCACGGTGTTTATAGGAAGAGAAAGACAGCACCCTGGTAGGGGTAGCCAAGAGAATCACGATTTTGAACTCTGGCTGGGCAACTTAGTGACTTAAATTCTGTCTTAAAAGATAAAAAAGGAAATAAGCAAGAAGAAAGGGAGGAGAGAATTTAGGAAAAAAAGAGGAAAAAGTAGAAGAGGAGAAGGAATAAAGAGAGGGGAATGGGAAGGGGAGGAGAGAGGAAATAAAATGCAAAGAAAAAGAGAAGAGGAGAAAGAGGAGAACAAATTCTTGCCCTGGTGCCTAGGCAGCAATGTTGTCTTCCCTTGACTGTGCCGAGTGGAAAGGAACAGTTTGATGAAAGTGGATGGGACCAGATGACTACCATTACTCTAGCTATAATGAAGAATTACATGCTGAGAGAAAGGGAACGGGATGAAAGCTTCCAACAAGCACAGAGAAGTGAGTGGGTGAGCTCATTAGTAAGTTTTGACAAAAAGAGGATGCATTCCATTCCTTGTGGAGCCTGGCCAAGGGTGAAGTGTCAGAATACATGGCTATTGGCTCAAAGTGGGAACTTGTTTCGTAGATTCGACACTGTTCTTAAAGAAGTGCATCTCCACTTTCTTTTGGTTTCATTCAAAGGCAGATAGAGTAATAATTAACACCTGCATCTCTCTGTGTGTCTCCTTTCATATCTTTTCTAACTCTCCAGGAACTACTTTCTCAAAAGCATCTAAATGCATTTTCTAAATTGAGCACAATTACAAGAAAATTCTCCACCTCTCAAGAGTTAATTTTTTCTCCTTTTAATATGGTTTAACCACTTTTTGGAAACTGAGTCTGACTGTAGGGTATATTCCTGTTGATTTTCCTTGGCAACCAATTGGTAATCCCTTTATTTAACACTGAAAAATGTCACCAGAGTCATCCTTGATTGACAGCATTTTTAGAGCTTTATTCCACTTTGATAAGCAGAGTAAATCAAAAAAAAATGTAGCTAATTGAAAACACCTCTAGAGGCTGCTATCAAATGAATTGGAAATGTAACTTTGTGCATAACTTTTCTTAGCTAGTTCTTATAAATTGCAGTGCTGCTTGCAAATACAGTCAACTTCTAGAAGCCATCAGGCTTTTAAGTTAGTATAACTGAATTTCTGTGATATATAAAATTGTTTTCTGATCGCTTAAATTGTTTTAAGTTTGCACAAAAAATTATAGTAGCTCATTTTTTTTAAAAAAACTTAATCTTATCTAATTTTTGATAATGAATATAACAGTTATCAAAGTCATATACCTGCCTTTTGCTTCTTAAAATGCATATTTGGAAAGTCAATTATCATTAATAAATTACTCTTGAGTCTGCTGGTGTATCAACAACTTTTCTTTTGTAGTCAGGGAAAGAAATCCCTCTTGGTGGTACACTGTAGAAGGTACAGACAGTCATCCTCCTGATACTTGCCTGATGAACTCTGGCGTTTAAAAGTGCTAAATTTTAGAATCTCCAAAACAAATGAAGAACCAATAATAATTGTACATGTGCACATGTGTGGCCACACACACACACACACACACACACACACTGACTCTCCCTGTGTTATTTATTCCTCATCCATTCATTGTAGATGGTATATTGTTATAGAGAAGCTGTTATGGCTTGAACTTTTGTTAACAAAATTGATGTTGTATGAATTTAGATTATTATCCCACATATGCTAGAAATAGAAACTAAAATGATCACTTAAAAACATGCCTGTTAATTGCTGAACTTTAAATTTAATTGATTCAATGATTTATTCAATCAGGCTTATTTTCATAAAAAGTTAGTAGGCAACTGAACTCCAAAGGAAGCAATGAGATTTTATGACTTTCTGTGCCAAGCAATAGACTAGCAAGTAATTCTTTATCCTTCATCCAGTGGAGAGGATATATTGCATTTATTTGTTTGCATCTCTAGAGCAGATGCATCCAGCAGCTGGGATTCCAAGATTAGTTTGTCCAGAATATGAAAGCCTATCATAGAACTGAACTTAGGTTGACCCAGTTTTTGCAGCTTCTAGTAATTATACTATTCTCTCAATACTGATTTAATACCAACATCATTACTTCAATGAATTTGGGATTACATTTGTCTATCCCTAGACAAAGAATTTGTTTAAAAGTGAGTTTCTCAGACTTTAAATTCTAACCTATTATAACAAAATGCAGAACTTCAAAGCTATTCTTGTTATTTAAATGTATCACAAATACATTTTAATTGAACTGTAGTTTTATATCAGAACACATTTCAGCATTCAAGTAACACGTATTTCCTTCATTTATATTGCATATATAAATCATATTTTAGTGTCCATTTATAAGCTAAGCTAACATTTACTGTTATATTATCTTTATTATGATAAATGTGTTTTTGTCATAGAAAGCAATTAATGATCTCCATTAATCTATAAGAATGTTATAGACTTTAGAAACAATATAATAAATGCATAATAATGTTTAGGTCAAATATCCTATTAATAAAGTCCACATTAACCTGGGAAATTTTGAAACATCAGTACTTCAAACAAGTGTGTTTTCAAATAAGATTTATATAAACCACCTCCTGATAGCTTTCTTACCCACGTTGTAATGTTTTTTCTAGGGAAAGCATGAAAACTTAAGAGTGAAAGGGTTAGGGTCAGAGCTACTTACTGCCATAAATGGTAGCAGTAAGTGTATCTAGTTGCCAAACATTACTGTTTAGGACTCGCCTATTTACCCAGGACTCTCCAAGGCCAATCTATAAGCATTGATATTCTGAATCTCTCTCAAAAGATACTGTGTCCATCTTAGACTTCACTTATAATGAAAAAATAAAATAATTTTAAACCTGATATCATGCAGAGATACCTAGGCAAATTAATATTCAAAACATATTTTGTCTAGTTGTATATATTATGTGAAAACATCAACCCAATCTTAATAGAAAGGAATTAATCATTATCATTCTTCAGAAGTAATTAATTCTCACAGTTTGTCCGATGCTAACCTAGTAGTCAACTTTTTAAAGGCAACTCATTGTTACTTAAATGAGTAATATATCTATGAAAATACAACCATTTATTTATAAATTCCATTATACTGTGCATATGTGTGTATTCAAATCCAAACAATTTTGAATAATAAAGCATTATCTTGCATTCCATGCACACATACCCTAGTGAATACTGAATTATAATAAGTTGCTTACATGTCTGTTTTTATGTGTTCATAAACATTGTAAGCTCCAAAGGAAAATGAAATGTCTTTTTCACTGTTGCATTCCCATAGTTGGTAGAATAGTTGCACATAAAAGGCACTCAATACACTTTTATGGATTAAAGAGTTTGAAGCTTGTCCTCACATTCTTATTCCTGTCTTCTTACTTCGAAGAACACAATGTTTAAGTTTATTATAACTACAGCGTTTCCAATACCTTTTTTTTCTCTAGAATTCATGAATTCTTTAAAAGATTTTATATCCCTCTACCAGTGAAACATACCTACTTACATCCCGTTTTCATAATTCTTATTTCCAAATGTCTTAGCCAACTCAAAGATGATTATTTTAGTCTTCTTCAAAAGATTTACCTTTCAGTGTATATTCCCCGGGGTCTTCATCGACTCTGTGGTGAACAGCCAAGTCATCTTCAAATATTTTTAAATATGGAGGCTGGCGATATCCAGATAGGCCCAGAGTGTCACAGATGACAGAAGCCAAGAAAATAATTAATTAAGGCCTGCCTGAAGCCTTGAGAAACCCAGTGGTAGTAACTTTATGTTTTTGATTATTCATAAGCAGTTGCAAAGGTTCTAGTTACACAGACATAATTTCTTTGTTCGAGCTTTTTCCTTTTCATCTCTAAGTCACATATAATAGGGCTGTTTGGTTTTTGAGCCTTTAAAGGAAAAAGGATCATTCAAATCAGTTACCCTCCTATTAAAAAAAAAAAAAAAAAAAACAGGCAGAGACAAGAGAATTATGCCAGCTGTTCCCTACATGACAGTGGAATGGGATCTATCATCTGAACTTCTCCAGTCCATTTCACTTAGGAGAAATGTGCTTAGAATACGGATATGATATTAAAATTGACAAAAGGTTATTAAGCAAAGTTCATGACTGATCATTAAAATGCATAAATGTTCTATTAAAGAAGAGAAGCCCCAAAAGAGACCTTTATTGAATGAATATTCATGAAATCCTGCCCATTTCTAGATTTTCTACCTGTAGATAATACTTCCATCATCAGTTCCCTGTTACATAGCACTTCACACAGTGTTTTATACCAACTGATCCAATGTATTTTTCTGCATTAATTTAGGAATAGATGAATGGATGGATTGGCTGAATCAGCAGCTGCCATTAATCCCATGTTTTCACAGAGACGTTTTAGTCTTACTAATGTAGTGGTGATTGTCCTTGTCCTTGGTCTTATATTGAATAGTACCATCTCTTTTGAAGTACTTTCTTAATTCTTACAATGTGGTTCAAGGCCACATATTCTGATGAATTTACAACTTGCATATACATATTGAGAAATGTATGATTACATTAAAACATAGGCCAACAAATTTGATGAGGTTTTTTTTTTTCTCCGAGTAAATAATTTTGCATCTCCCTAAATGTAGTTAATGAATAAAAGAAATAATGACACAGAATAGGAGAGTATCATCTAGGTATATTAGAGTAAATTTGGTTAAAACACTCATCCTTGAAAATGGTTATGTGTAGCACCCTCACTGTTAATATATAATTCAGTCAGTTATGGAGGTGTATAATGGTGTGGATATACTATTATATTACATTATGATTTTATCACTAAAAAACTAGTCAATCAGTGGAATTTTCCTCTTTGTCCTTAAAAAATATTTTACTTAATAATTTCACTAAATCAAAACTCATAGTATGTTGTAATAGGGTGAACTCCACCGAGTAGGAGCTTAGCTCTAACTTCAACTTACATATGTGTGTAATAAGAGTTTCTTATTTTTATGTCATAATTTTGTTTTATTCCTTAGTAGCATGTTACTAGCTTATTAGGTCATTTAACTGCACATAGTGTGCTGTAGTGCTATTCGGGGCCTGAATTTAACAGCAGTGTCATCTAATTCAAGCGAGATGATTAACACCTGTAAAAAAAGCAGAGATTTTGAAATTTATTTCAAGAAGTCTTGTGCCTCACATTAAAAATATCAAAATTATTTAGAGAGATTGTGTCACATTTGAAAATTATAAATTATTCTTTCCTTTTTTCTTTTGTTAGCTTATTCTTTATTTATTATCTAGTGGGAGAGAAGTAGGACTCACAAATAAAAGGATTAATAAGTAAACCATTTAACTCCTAGAGCCCAGTCTGGGCTCAGGAGTTACAACAAAGAAGGTATGCTAAGTAGGGAGAGAGTAGTGTGAACAGTGCATGAAGATGGTGAGGCCCCAAGATGAGAGAATTGAGATTAGTGGAACATAAGGGAAACATTCTAGGCATAAAGAGCAGCATGTGTCACCATGGGAATGTTAGGTCTTCCAAAGTGTGTTTCCTTCCTCTCTTTGATGTGTAGTACTGAGCATTCATTTAGCAAATGCCTAACAAATGTTTATTGAGATAACAAACAACATGTTCTAAGACATTGAAGTGATGGATCTGCATAGTTCTATTCTGAAGATGAAGAAGAAATAGCGAGGTCATTGGAACTGTTGAGTGGCTCCAGCCTGAGAAACGAGTGCAATGCTAGCTATGGGATCGGCACTGCTTTTGATCAGAAGTCATGAAACAAGCATGGTGATCAATGAAGATGAAAGAAACACCATGGATAGGCCCGATGGACTGATGATCATGTACATCTAGACAAAGCCAAACCAGAGGAATATGAAGAGGTCACCACTAGAGAAACAGTGACTCCCCCACTCTGTTTGTCTGACGAAAGACTGAATTTCAGGGTGGGAGCAGGAATGAATTGTGCACTGAGTGTGATTGGAAATGAAGATCACGGATATTTACATGAGCAACTAAATTGAAGCTAACACAGAAAGATCAATAGGAAACAAAGTTTGGATAATATAATTTATTTAGGGTCAATGACACAAACCTGTGTTTGCTACTGGATATGTGTACATTTATGTGTTTGAGTACATTCTATGAACAATATGGTGAATGTTTAAATTGAAAAATCATAGTAAAGCATATTTGAATCAATTTCCCTCAGAATACTCCCTCTCACTTTAAATACACTTTTTTAAATGTTCCTGATATATCCTGAAGCAGTTATGGAGGTCCTTTCTTTTTAGTGTCTTTAATAGCATCATGTGTCTGCCTCAACGTCCTGAATCAACTCAAAACATTTACCCTTCGTGATCATTGTGACTCTGGGGAACAGCCAAAATTCCATAGTGCCAGATCCAGTGAATAAAGTAGTTGAAAATACATCATAATGTTTTTATTTGGCAGAAATTGCCATACTAGTAGCACATTGTGTCACATTGTACATTGCTATGCTGGAAGATGATAACCTTTGCAAGCTTCTTTTTATGCATACAACTTCTTCAGTATTCCAAAAAGCATTATAATATTCAGAGTTCACTGTAGTTTTCCTAGGTACAAACTCAGCTTGTGCAATTCCATTGAAGTAAAAAAAAAAAAAATCAGCTCCACGTTGATGTTGGATCTTCATTGATGTGCTATTTTCACACAAGGAGAAGAAGAATTTCCTTTGACGTTTAGTCTGAGGATAATAACTGCAGACACAAGTTTCATCTCCCCTGATGACAGTTCTCAAAATTATGGGCTACAAGGGATCACAATCCTGCAACTGTGATAAAATTTACAAAATTTCATATTAATTCATTTCTTGGGATCTACAATTTACTGCACACATTAAAACACACCTTCTCTCACAACTCACAATTGACTTGCTACATCATACAAATGGAAACTTTTCACACATCATGCCTAAAGTCTGATGCTGAACTTTTCATATTGATGATCCCTAACTTTCCTGTGGGTGGCACTCGGCAGCAGGGTTCTCCTGTTTTGCTAATTGTGATCATAGTTCGTATCTTGGACTGTCCATGGGCCATTGTCACCATGGAATATCTTCTGCACAATTCCTTTCACCTAGCAGTCTGAGTAAAGTTAGGTTTCAGATAGAAGAGCTACAGAGCCATGGATGCCAGGCATGCAGCACCAAGGCACACTTAAGCAGTTCAGAGCAAAGTGCTTCCATCCATCACAAGGATGAAGCTTCCGTTTAAAGATGATATTGGTCTTGTTAACTCACTACTCATAATCAACCTATAAATAATGAATACTGAGCCTACTTTTTAAAGTTTTCTGCTGATCCAAGGCACTCAGGGTTTCTCTTGATGGCACCAGTTTTGCAGCCACGTGGTGTGCTCAGTAAGCACAGTATCCGCTATGCTAATGGTTCATCCTGCCTACTCTAATGGCTCTCTGGCTACTTGCTATTGTGTCCATCAAGATTTTCTGACTGTACCACTATGGTTGGCTTTTATATTGGCTCAGATCTCAACCTTGCAATAAATAAAGGTGTAGATCAGCATCATGTAAGTAACAGCGGGATAAAAATTGATGCTGTTCCCCACTCACTTTGTGTCCTCACCAATCAACCACTTCACCTCCAATAAAGGAACCCATTAAAATTAAGAATCTATTTCATACAGGTTTGATTGTAACCTCCAACTTCCCTTTGTTTTGTGTAGCAAGAGGTCCAAAGGATAATGGGTGCCATTTCTGGTGAAAGGCTCACCCCTGTCTCTCTGATAAGTGGTGGTAGTTTTTAGCCCTTGCTGGGGGAGCAGGAGAGCTAAACAGATTGGAAAGAACTCAGATATGCATGGTTCCCCACTGAGAATTCTATACCATCCATCTTTAACATTATAGTTTCAAAGTAATTATATTTCATCATGTTGGTAATTGAGTTACTCTTTTTCATCCTTTTTCCCTTTGCTGTGTCATGAATTTATCTGGAGACTTGCATCTTTACCTGTGCTCACTTTGCTTCTTTGACCCAAAGTGAAGAAGCCCGAGTCCAGTGACTGTTGCATCCTTGCTCCTCTGGCACTATTGATGCCAGACTTAAGTACAACCTTCGTGTCCTCTCAGGATCTGCTGTGATCATTTCAGATCTTGGATAATGAAGACCCAATCATACTTCTGTGAGATGACATTTGCTTTGTCTGACCCTTCCTGACTCCCTCCATGTAGCATGGGGTACAGTGTACCTCAGTTTCATAGAAACTGAGTAGAAGAACCAAGGCTTTGAAGTCAAACAGGATGTATTTCATTTCTGTCCTTTTAATGCTGAGTGTCTTTATGCATATATTACCTTAAGTGTCTTCTTTGCTCTGAAAACTAAGTGAAAAATATTAACCTTTTCAATAGTTTTAAATATAAAAGGAGCCAATATGGATTTGTCAGATGAATACAGACTCTTTCTGAGTTAGAGTCATCCAGTGTTCCTCCTTCCCATATTTCTCCCACTTTCCTGCCTTCTTTCCTTCCTTTCTTCCAGTGAAAGTAACTGAGAGTCCGAGCTGGTGCTATGTTGTGAGGCAAGAACTCTTAAGTAGTTAAAATGTTGTGTTAGAGACAGAGACACCAATCAGCAACTTAGAAGGAAGCACTAGCAAGACACAGTGTTCTCTCACCTTCAGCTGGGCAGGCCTCCTCTCTAAAAGAAAAGGAATTGAGTAGGTCTGTACAGAATAGTATTGTGGTACATCACAGAGCATTCCTTTGTTTATGCAAACTGTATATAAGAATTGCATGAAATAGCTGCTCATTTCTCACTCCCAGAAAACATTCTTCCAGATTCTGTGTCCTCTAAGCATCACGACTATATATTTTTCTACAGTTTATCTTGTAACCTTTACCAAATAGCTGATCTTGATCAGTAAATGTGCTTTACTGTGTTGCTTAGCACAATAAAAATCTCTCTACATCCTATGACAGGAACACCTTCTAGATACCAAGTGCCAAACTGCCACCCAGAACCCACTTATTTATCACAAAGTGCCAACACGGGGGTTAAACCTTAGTACAGAAGTTTTGGTTTAGAAAATCTTCTCTGCATTGACTTCTTTCATCTTCATAGAAAAACACAATAACATACATGGCATATGTCCACCACCACTGTCCTGCGGTATCTGTAAAGGAAGAACAATGTATGCATGGATATCAAATTATCTTTTAAATACTTTTGTATTTCTCACAAGGCGAGCAATGCTTAGCCTTTCAGATTGTTTCCTCGCATGCCTCAGAATCCTTCCTGGACTGGTAAGCCCTCCTGAGCTCTCCTGGCTGTGGCTCAGAAGTGCTTTCTCGTCAATCTCTTAAGCAACGGGCAGAAAATGGTGAAATGTACAGAAGTCACTGGCATCTTAGTTTCTCCTACAGGGGAAAGGCTTACAATTCTTTGGGGGAAAGATTTGTCTTTAGGAAAAAATTGGTGTGATTAGCTGTGATTAATATCATACCTTCCCTTAAGATTACAGGTGAAGAAGCAAAGATTGACTCTAGTCTAGGATGGATATGATTGTGCTAAATTATAATAATTTTCCCAAGTGCTTTCACAGAAATCCCAGTACAGTATTTGGTTACTAGTGCAGCCTAGGAAGGTAGGAGGACTGAAAATTATTCCAAATTATAGGTAAGACAGCTGCATTTTCCCAGATGTGAGTTGGTTTTTCCATTCTCATAAATTGCATATCACATAAAGACCTCAAGGTTACATTTTCTAGGTTTGAATTTGTTGAGGCTACTTTATGTAAAACCTTGTTTTTCAGCTGAACTATACACTTCTATACTTCTGCAAACCTATATTTGTTTTGTATTATTCAACTAACTTAATCTTAAAACACTACCATTAAATACTATACACTCAACTAGAGATTTCTCTTCTTAGATATTTCCTCCCCAGAATTAGTTTACTTATTTATAAACCACCAAAAATTAGCTTGATTGAAAGCATACATTTGGGAGAAAATACACAAACTATAAAGGTGGTAATATAATTATTATCTTTATACTAAGTCATACTCCGGGTGCATGAAATAGTTCTGTTTCAGAGGAGAATCACTGAAAGATTGTTTTGTGGCAATGTTCAGAGAAACACCACAAATATACGTGGTTCTCCTGTCTGGAGAGAGGGGTCGGTAGTCCATGCCTTCATCTGAATTATATGGGAAGGTGAAGGAGAAGAGAATTCAGAGATAATAGGCTTCCATCAAGACAATCATACCCAAGAGTCATATTTTTAAAAATTAATGCAAATTTTATGAATAAAAGAATTCAGCCTAATGTGTTGCCCTAAGCTAAAAAGCAGTACTAATCAGAACTGAGGAAATTAGTGACAAATAGGTCCCTCAGTATGAGCCTCTCCCTAGGAAATAAATTTCCCAAAATGACCCCCAAATGAAGTGAGAAGCAGCTGAAGAGTTCATCAGAATTTCAGGTTCTAACTGGAAGATATCCTATCCTCCTTGGTCAGAGCCTCTACAGCCTTTGTTACCTTGACCTTCGTAACACCCAACAAACACAACTCAGCCTCCACCATGGCTACTATGACCTCCACAGTCACCAGAGCCCCCTCAGCCACCAGAGCACCTCCATGGGGGCTGAAGTATGCATTTATGGTGAGCACTAATTTATGTGGCTTGTAAGGTCTATGATGTCCCTGACTCCACAAATCTGAAGCTTCCAGTTTGGTGACAACCTTGGTTGTGGCCATGGAGAAAAAGAAGAAACCAGTCAGGGAAGAATGTGATGGTGGAACCTCACTGGCACAAGAGTGTCTTCATTTGTCAAAGAAAGAAAGGTGCACACCAGTCACCAAGAACCTGACCCTGGAGAGTCAGGTTATGGAAAGAAGATAGTTTTCATTTCAGAGAGAGATGACAAAACCTGGGGCCAAGGTGCTCTATCTGGGGGTGGAGTCTCCTGTGTATCTGACCTTGTAGGCCTGGATGGAATGATCTGTGCAATCGAGTTCTCTCACTGCTCTGGCCTTGGTCTTATCAACTTGTCCAAGAGGACCAACGTTATTCTTGTGTCTGAGGATGCCTGACACCTGTACAAATAACACATGTGCATCACAATGGTGGATGCCATTTTGCCAGTATGCCCAGCCAGATCAAACTTGGATCATGGCCTTGAATGCCCACACCTTTCTATGTAACAGAGGACACTTTGTGATTTGTATTAAGGTCAACTGCATTGACTCCTCAGCCTCAGAAGCTGTGTTTGCTTCTGAAGTACAGAAGATATAGCAAAAGAATATGAAGCTCCAGAAACAGCTGATCCCAGAGCTGTGCAAGAGAGAGCACACTGTGGTCATGGGTGTACAGACCCTGGTGAAGAACAGCCCAGTGTTGTCTGTCCAAGAGATGTGTGTTGCTACTGTTGTACATGTGATTCTTTCTGTTTACAGATTCATCCATTACAAAAATTCAATTTCTGATGTATTCGCTCTGATGATTTTGAGTGACTTTGTAGAACCCAGGTATCTGAATATTAATTCTCTAGGTCAGTGATGGCAAATCTTTTAGAGATGCCCAGACTGCTACCCAAAACCCCCTTATTTATTGCAAAGTGCCAAAACTACAATTAAGCCTGAATAATGAAGTTTTCGTTTAGGGGGAAAAACTCATGCATTAATATCTTTTGTCTTAATTGAAAAACAAGTAACAGATACAACATAGGTTTGTCACCACTACTCTAGGCCATTCTGTTATAGATGGTATGAAGACCACACTAGAAGGATTTCTAGAATGTAAGGTAGCCAAATTCATCAAAACAGAAGGAAGAGGGGGCTGGGGATTTAGCTTAGCGGCATAAGCACCTGCCTTGTAAGCAGGCGGTCGTGAGTTCGATCCCTGGTACTAGTAAAAAAAAAGAAGGAAGAATGATGGTTGCTATGTGTTAGGAGAGGAAAGAATGGAGAAACCATGTGCAAGGGGTTGCAGAATTGTAGATTAACCAGAGGAAAACATTCTAGAAGTGAATGGTGGTGATGGGTGTACTGGTGGTGATGGTTGTGACTGTTCTTAATGCTACTGATCTATGTTTTTCAAAATGAGTAGAGCAATAAATTTTATGCTATGCTTTTTGGCCATGATACAAAAAGAATGTCTAATGCAACTGGTGTCTATTCTTTCAAAACATTCTTATCTTTGCTTTCTTACTAAGTCTTGGTAAATAAAACAGGTATAGTGCTACTTTCAAATGTCAAAATTTCTGCTCCATAATGAAATAATTATGTGCAGGAGTTTATCATCTTTTTATGACAGAGCATCATTAGTGGACTACCTAAAAGGATTGATAAAACTTCACTTCAGCTTGATCAAGTGAAAACAGATCCCTTGTTTATGCATCATCTTACCAAGTTAATGGGAGTATTAGAGCTAGCTGCTCAATCTTCATGCTAGTGATTGTTCTTCTGATTGCTTCTCTAAACTGGATTCATCCAATTTTGTCTTTGCTTTGCTACGTGTAGTGATACTTATGTTCTTTTCAGGATAGGGTGTGGGCCAATGTGGGGAAGAGCCTGAACTGCGTTATTGCTATGGTTGATAAACTGATTGAGAGGGACAGTGGCAGCGAAGGCAGCAGCTGCGACAAAGATGGAGAGAAGGACCCTTCGCGAGCAGACTCCATTACATCTCACCCAAGGGGTAAGGAATCATTTTTTCCCCAATCATTGACTGAGTAAACAAAATGAGAAAGTCAGATAAAATGAGAGAAAAAGAGGAGTCAGTAGTGCTTTTAATGAAAGTGCTGATCGCAGGCTTTTCCGTGCTCTGGTTTGACTGACAGAAAGCTATTTATCAGGCTGCATCTCAGTTGTGTTTCCAGAACTGCTTGCAATGCTCATTTTTTTTTTCTTTTACCACATAGAAACCTCCTTGAAAGAAGAACAGCAATTTTTCTTTTAAAGGGTCTGACAGAGTTTAATTTACTTTTACACATCCTCCCAAATTTGTATTAGAAAGACAAACAAGCGTCTGCTCTTAACTCTTTGAAATCTTGACATCTATTAGAGTACAATATCGCTCATGGCTCCTAAACAGAATACAACACTGCAGAATACTCTTTGATCTATTCTGAGAAGTATTTTTTTCTGAACTATCCCCAAACCATATAAATGACTTTGATTTTGAAGATCATTTGTGCGTTATTCCAAAAGCACATTGTAACGCTAGGTTTTCATGGATACATGTACATACAGACAGGCACACCTGTGCAGGAAGGTATGTGCTTGGAGAAAAGAATACACGGATGGGCATCTCAAATATATGTCTTATGGACAGGTTGGGTAACATAAGTGATACAAGTTTATTTGTACGTGTGTCAGCATAAATAGCTTTTATTTACACAGAACCAATTTTGCTTCTCTTTATATAATAGGAACTGCTATGAGCGTTCACATAACCTTTTAGGGAAATATATTGTGTTTGGAGAGATTAAACCATAGTTCTATACCTACTTATTTTGAAGTCTGTTTTTTACTTTAAGAAAATGAGGCATAAAAAACCATAGATGTTTACAAAATTAAATTTATGAATCTCTAATTTGTTCTCCTAATTTTCCAGTACCCATGTTTTCATCAGGACTTTAATTATGTAAGACATTCATCTTTCTTCACTTGATTCATAAAGGAACTCTTTATAAATCTTATTTGTAAACTACAACTTTCTAAAACTGTCTTAGTGTAAGAGACCCCTCTTTCTCTATTGTAAATTTATAAAAGTGGAAAATTTACACCGCTGTTCTTATATCCACAGCTAATAGTTCTCACTGTATACAGCGAATTTCTTATTTAATAATATCAACTTTATTAGATTTTTAATCTAGTATAGTTCCACAACTTTACATGAATCAAAATGAAGCCATATTATAGCTATGTCAAAAAGAAATAGTATGCTTCAATTTTCTTTAATTGAATATATATGCTCATCAACTATTAGCTAGACACCACTGTGCTCTGGAAAATGTTGTAAGTAAACAGAACTACAATGAAGTAACTTATTTTGTCAATTTGTACATTTGTAAGATCTATTTTTAAGCAGAAGTAAGATAAAGTGTGCACATATTGCTGTGATTTTTCTTTGAGGCTTTCCCAGCTTCTCACTGAAGAGAATAAAGGGTAAAAGATTTGAAATTATATATTTTATCTCTATATTATGTTTTGTTGGATGTTTAGATCTGTACAATAAGAATTCTAAGAAGTAAAACTGGTAGATAAGTCATTTCTAACAGTAGAGGCTTCACTTTTATATGACTAAGGCATAATCTAAAACAAGACAGAGGGTGCTAAACATACATAATCCACAAGGAAATAAACGGTGCTAGACAGACCAAGATTACTGCACATTACACTATAATTTTGATTTTCTCACATGTAAATGTGTTAAGTAATATAATTTTCATAAAATAGTCATAAATATTGTTAAATAATTGCAATAGTAAAGCATGGAAAGACATAATAGACACTTGCAATATAGAGTATGTTTTGAGGAGGATGTTGATACCTAAAAGAAAATGCATAATATGAATGTTTTATAGATTAATCTGTGCTCAAATATATTTAAATATATTCAAGCTGCTGTTGCATAGAAGGGGGCTGATGAATTCAATCAATTTGTTCATAGAAATATTTTTATTATTCATTAATATATAGCTTTCCTCTTAAATAGATGGGAAAAAAACACTTCCAGCTTCTACTCTGACATTTGTCACATACAACAATATAATAAAGGAATGTGTAGTGGGTTTTGAAGTGATAGAAGACAATTGAATATATTAACAGCATCATGTATTTACCTTTACTATATCTCAACCTATTTCTCATAAACATATCTGATATATATTCAATGTCCAAAATAACTTGTATTTTAAAATGTTATTAGCAAAAGTTATAATTAAAAAATTTGTAAAGGAAAGTAAATAGGATTATTCATAATTTTTATCTTACTTTGATCAGCATAACATTTTTGAACATTTCTTGTGTTTACACACACAAACACAAGAAATATGTTTTCATGTCTTGTATTTAAATTTTTACTTATAAGCATTTTCAGGAAACACAGGTCTAATGATTGCAAACTAAAGAGAAGCCATCATTTTAAATATTTCATTGTTAAATAAGGCTATAATCAATATATACATCTTTGAAGGTCTAAATCTTCAACCACATTTTAGATCTCCTTAAGTTAGATTGTAAGAAGTGAAATTATTTTGGAAGCAAGTTGGTCCTTTTATATATTTAATGATTTGTTTATATCAATGTGGGCTCATGAATACTGATTTTATTCTTTGATTTGCAATCTAGTATTATTACAGTTTTGAACTCAAAATGTTTCAGATCTAGCCAGCAAGAGTTCTTAGTTTCAGTATACTTGTCTAGGTATTTACTCCTTTACCTTTGGTCTTACTATTTGATAGTTTCATACTTTTTCCCCTTAATATTTGGCACAAAATCTTTAAGACCTGTCTTGTATCTTTGCTACATCAACCATACATTCAACTAATTTCTAAGGAACCCTGGTTGCTCTTACTGGAAAACAGTATTTAGAAGTCAAGATCTGGGCCACTAGAAGCATTTTGATGGTTTTTGTAACAGTAAGTATTATAACTACCAGTATCTACAATCACTCTTCTAATTGCAATCTTCCCAGCCATAGGTATTGCCAATTCCGTCTTGCTAAAATATAATAATGTAAATAATAATGAAAGATATAATAATGTAATTTCTTCTCTTCTTGAAGTTTGACACTCTTATAATAATATATTTCTTCAACAAATTATTATTGGTTGCCACCAAACTAACTGTGGTAGAAAAGCAGCAGGTTTTTTTTTTTTTTTTTTTTTTTTTTTTTCATTTTTTACAGTGAATTCATGAATTTACTGAGTGAGTGACTGGAGTTCCCTACTACTTTCTAGGGTGTATGATTGATAGATACGAGTAGACATTTTTGCAACATCCTGTGTTATTTAATCCTTTCACTTTGCATCACTTACTTTTTCTTGATAAATTAACTTCTGGAAATATTGTTAAACAATGTCTGGAAATTTTATTCTGTTCTATGTGATTTTGATCACTGTCCTTTACATTAGGCTGTATTTGTAAATCTCATAGGATAAATTAAATTTGAACTGATTTGTCTTTTTTCATGCCTCTCTTTTACATTTACTTTTCACCTATAATTTGTGTTTATTTTGATGGTGTTTATGTAGCATGCTAACACAGGTAGTGTTTTGAATTGTCACTTTGTTTATCCATTTTCTTTTATTTCTCTATATCCTGCAGCCATTTCTTTTTATCACATTATATATTTTTCTTTTTATTGTATGTTAATTTAATAATACTATATTTGATTTGCATTTTTAAAGGATTTTTGCTTGTTTTAAAACCAAGGTTTTATATCTTTTGCTGTTGTATTAATTTCTTTTAGGGGTAAATACACATAGTGCCAAATGAAGTAACACTGTCTGAACATAAATAATACAGCAACAGTTCCAAACATGCGCAGCACATATGTGTGTATGTTTAATGAACACAGATTGCTTTTTTATTTTCAGCACATGTAAACCACTTTTGTAGGCATCTACTGTGTTTGGCACCTCACGCCTTTAATTTCATAATAAATTGAAGATTCAAAGATTAAATCAGAGCATTTTAAAAATTTAGATTTTGATGCAATTTTAAAGATTACATAAACCTCCTAAATGATGTTAAGAAGCTTACCTGTAATAGCCCTGCCAATTTTCACCTAGCCAGTTACATGAAAACATTTTTTAATTTGTAATGCAACACACTCCCGACATTGATCCAAAAATATTTTCTTTAATTTTACCCCCTGGCCCAAACATAATCCTTTGTGATAAACGGACCAAACTTACTTTCCTTTTACCACATTAAGCCTAAATTATATATGAAAGCAACCATCATGGCCTCCTAAAATCATCGTCTTTGGGGGAATTTTGCAAAGGATTACCCTCAAACACATCCAATGGTGGCTTTTCTCTGAAACTCCCCTTGTTAATCTAGGCAGTCAGTTCTCAGGAACGAGCAGGATGCAGATGCTTTATGATAACTAAAGAGCAACACAGGAGGTCCAGCTCCCTGCTTTTAGATGCTATTGATACCAATCATATCTAAGTTCTATGGAATGCCATATTTTCCTAGTAATTCTATTGCTACTCATAAACCTCGCTAAGTTTGACTTATCCTTCATACTCAAGATTCAAGCAACATTTAAGCAGTACTGCATGCTGGACATTGTGAAATATTAGTAGCACACTGAGATTAAGACAGCCTATCTCAAGTCTCCTGAAGAAATGGATGGCTCAGCTCATGACTCCAGTGTAGGACACTTGAGTACATTCTAATAAATACTTGTTTCTTTCATCCATCATATTGCCTGTCCCACTCAAGCATATTTTATTCACATTTTATACACATTTCCTGTTCATTCATAGAAGTAATAAATGAAAACGATGAGAAAACACAGCTAACTACAGATCCTTGAGGCACAACACTAAAAAGAACTGCATGCATTCAGACACACTTGTTAATCCCTGCCCTTCGGGGATGTGTGTTCACCAGCTATATATCCAGCCATTGATGCTATCATGTAGTCTGAGTTTCTCCATCTTTCACAAATGTTTCATTATATGCCTTGTGAAAGACCAAATACTATGTGCCACTGAATTCTTTTTCCATATCTTCTCATCTGTGAGCCCTGTCAGAAAAGCGATGAACTTCCCCTGACATAATTTTCATTAATGATCCCATGCCGGCTTGAAGTCATCACTGCTTGCTCTTTCAAAGGAGGTAAATATATATATCTATGCAGATCACAGAATTAGTTCACTTATCACTGCTTAGAATTCCTTTCAAGCTCCTTGGTACTCATGTCCCTTCCTGCTTCATAATTCCCTTTTAACTTGTAAAGTGAATTCCACTTTTCCCCCTGGGATCTGAGAATTCACTCTGCTTACCACATCTTTTACCTTAGCCACCTCCAGTTAAAACATTTCTCTGGAAGCTATCAGAGAGCTGTCAGCAGTCTACAGACACTTTATCGACAGTTTGCTAATATGAAAAATCAATCATAAATCAATAAAATGCATTCCAATTTCAGAATGTAACACATCAAGATTTAAGCAAATCACTCCTCTGTTCCATATTTTGTCTTTCATTAACTAGCTTAGATATCTACCTAACACACTTGGAATAAATGATAGTTTAATAAATTCATGCCCATGTATATAATTCAGGCATCAAGCCTCATAGAAGAGATGCGCTATATTTGTTTTGCTTTGAAGAGAAGAGGAAGATTCATCCATTCATTCAGTAGGCAGATATTTAACATCCACCCTGTACATGGCACTGTCCAGAAATTTAATCAACTAGAGCCAGGTTCTTGCAGTTTGCTGAGGGAGCAATGTTGTATTTGAAAAAAATACAAGTTGGATGTCTTCAAAAGTACCATTTACAAAATAAAGGATTTAGCAAAGGAAGGAGTCATATGCATGGCATCATAGGTTAAACTGGATAAAATATAAAGAGAAAGAATAGGAAACTGTGGACAAAATCCCTAATAAAGAACTTGAGAGCATGTGGATTGTCCTCAGCTGAAGCATAGGAATATGAGAGGATAAATAAATCATTTGCAGTTTGAATATCAAGCAAAGTATCAGGAGAGTAGTAATAATCAGATTCACAGCTCATACTCAACATGTGTATGACAGTCATTTGCCAAGCCTCTACCTCCTTCATCTCCCTCTCCTGACAAGCTGTGGGGGAGTTCTGTTTTTATCCCCATCTTATAGATGAGACTTAAATAATTTGTCAAAAATCACAGACCTGGTAGGCTTCTGAACAAGTATTCCAATCCAGGTAGAGTCTTTCCTGATTGAATAGCAGAAAGAATCTGAGGCTGTTAGAATATTTGCAAGAGAAAGAAATGCTTTAAATGGTAAGTACAGTATTGCATATGGATTGGTTTGCCTTTATGTTTCCCCTTGGTGTTGTAATTTTTTGTCAAATAGTGATGTATAATGATTCGTTTGCTTGTTACATTTTTTTCTTTATTTCATAAGCCCTTAAATTCTTTTACCCCTACCTGCTTCTCATGATGCCTTGACATCTGCTAACTTTCTCCTCACATCCTTCATGCTCAGACACAGTGAGCTCTACAGCACTCTAGAAAACTCTGGAAAATCACTGATAAGATTTTTCATTGCTAGGCCTTCTCCACTTTCCACGACTCAGATTTCACATTTGCTAGCACATCCCTTGAGCTGCCTTTATGAAACCACTCAGAAGAGACCTGTACTCTGGGAGTCATTCTCTAAGTTACCATCTTGAAATTCCTAGTAATTTTATTCTTGTATTGAGATTTCATCAGGGAAGTCTGATAGGACAGTGGTGCTTGTGACCATGAATTAGAAATTTTTCTCAGACATAGCTTGGAACCCCCTCTCTCTGAGGCCTCCAGTGTTGTCCAGCCTCCCCCTCCTCATTCCAGTCAAGAGCTTCTGGCTGCCCCTTGCCAAGGAGACTCAGTGTCTGTATTGGAAATTTGGGTCAGACTGAGACCTTTTGAGGCTGGTAGGCATCTTTCCCCATTCCCAGGAAAATAGAACAAGAAAAAGCAAGTTGAGACTCCTGACTACCTTAACAGGTCACCCAAGACACTTAGGAAGAAAGAAAAAAGTTTGTTTGCTGGTTCTTGAATAGGACCCTCTGTCTTTATTGTTTAGTAGATTCTGCCAGATGAGTAGTCACTCTTTGCAGGGCTTACAAGCACAAATGCTCACAGGCATCGTGTAAGTGAGAAGTAGATGGAAACTAGAGAAAACTAAAGGCAGTTTTATCCCTTAAAAAGAGGCCACCACTCCGTCACCAGCTCTTCATTTCCATGGATGAATAAACCTATAGTTATCATCTGTGGTGATTTTTCAAATAAATATACATTTTTACATAAAAATCTTTATTTTTAAAGATTAAAAATATTAAAACATCATGAAGGCCACATCAAATATATTTACAGGCCAAATGAGATTAGCTTATAAGTCCTTTCTCTGAAAACTCTGAATGTCTGTTTTAAATCCTATTTCCACCCCTAGACTTTGATTTCCGAGAAAATATACCAAATTTGTATGATTTGTTCTTGAATCTACATAATGTAATATAATTCTTGGCAAATAACAGGGGCATAGTATTGTGGAATAAAGACCTACTCACTTTGCTTCACAGCTGCTAACACCAGAAATGCTTAAACTATTTGTCCTGAGATTGTTAACCAATACTCCTTAACACACATTTTTGCATACATACAAAATGATACTAATATCTTCAGAAACTTAACTTTAACACTGAATTGTTATTTCAGTGGTTTTACAATATATTATGGCTTGTATTATTTTATAAAATAAAGATTGAGCATGTTGTTTTGTTCAAAGGATTTAAATATTAATATTCTTGTAGTCCATGAATGTTTAAAATTTAATTGAAAAGAAACATCAATGGATTAGTTCTTTAAAAAGATAATAGGACTGTTGAAAGAAATTTTAAGTATATTTGTGAGTTAAAATTTTAAATAGATAATCAAAGCTAGCACTTATATTTTATTATATATTTAGAATTCAAATAACATGTGTACATTATGACATTTTGGAATGACAGTCTTACCAGAAAACTGCTGTTGTGTCCCTTAAAACATTGTGTAATTCAGCCAGGTGCCCTGTTGTATGTCTGTAATGCACCACTCTGGGACACGGAGGCAATGATGCAGAGGAAATAAATGAAACTCCCAACCTACAAGGTGTCATTTACACCAAGCTCATGTTCCCCAAAACCAAAGGATGAATTCGAAGGAACAACGGAGATTAACAGTAGGAAAATGTCTTGAGGGAGACAGCTCCTAAGAGGCCAGAGGGAATCTGAAAGGGAGTTGCCACTGAGCCCACTTCTCAAAGGAGGTTTCATGGAGCAAAATCACCAGGAGGGAACAATGTGGGTCAAAACTATCATCAATCAGTAAGGTTACAAGTACAACTTGGGAAGGGGGTCATGTGACAAGTGTACATGGAAAGAACAAAGACTGTTTTAGGGAGGAATGGGTCTGGGAGTCTTGGTCATCCATCAAGGTGACTGATGTCTACTAGACTTTATTGGACCAGGTGATACCACCGATCTTTTCCCTTGGGCAGGCATGTAGGCATGGTTATTCTGTCTGTATCTTGAGACTGGCCTTTCACAGTTGTGTCTCCAGCCACAGTAGTAATGTGTTCTCATCCTCTGCACCGACTTTCTCGAGGGCCCCAGCCTGTCTGACCGCCTCTAATACCTCTACCTAACTTAGCTATCTATTAATAGCAGGAGCATATGTTCAAGCCCAGACCAGGAAACATAGTGAATTAGAAAGATCCTGTATCAAATTAGAAAAAGAAAGAAAAGAAGGCTGATGGATGTAATTTAGCAGTACAATGTTTGTCTAGTATGTATGAGGCTCTAGATTCAGTCCCCAGTATTGAAATGGGCGGGGCAGGAAAAGGAGGAGGAGGAGGAAGGAGAAAAGAAGAAAAGAGGGAGAGCAGGATGGGGGAGAAAAGAAGAGAACAATTGTTTTAAAAGAGTTGGGCATACAGTTCAGTGGGGATGCCCTGGGAAGGCTTCTATGAAAAAACAAACAAGCAAGCAAACAAAAACAACCTTGCATAATTAACTATAATGTAACAGAGCAATATGGACTAAGAGGCAGAATACTTGGCAAGTCCACCGTTCAGTACATAGTTAGTTACATGGCCTTTGGCAGATCATTGAAATTCTCTAAGCTTGTTTCTTTTATAGTAAACTAAAGATCATCTAAAAATTGCAATAAGCATTCCACTTCTAAAGCTTTCTCATGGTAAAGAAGATGCCACATGTTTAAATGTCATTAAACATATTTCATTTGTGCCCCTACTGTCTGCCAGGCAGTATTTTAAACAGTATTCATGAAACACTGAACAAAGCAGACAAAACACTTGCTGTAGCCTATATTTTTGTAACAAAGATATTACAAAACAAAAATAGAAGCATTATTTCCATGGTTTAAAAAAAAAAAAAAACCTGTATTTCAGTAGTGGCAGGTGCTATGGGAGAAATATGAGGGTTTTGGAACGACGTTACAAGTCAGGGGTTAAAGTTTAATGGAGCACTGAATGTAAGTTTTATGTGGAAGGTGACATTTGAGGAAAGACACCAGGAGGTGGTAAAGTGAGCCTCATGGCTATCTGTCGGGGAGGAGAGATCTGCAATATGAAACAGCTGGTTTGTACATGTGCCTGCTACATTCGGGAAATGGTAAAGAAGCCAGTTCACTCCCAACAAAGAAGATGAAGGAAGGAGAAAAGCAATAATGGTGAAGAGGTGACTTAGGGAAAAGATTATAGAGAGTCTTTGTAATGCCTTTGACTTTTACTCTAAGAAAAATGGAGAGCATTTGGAGAGCAAACGATCAACCTCAAGTGTAATACTGACACCTAGGTTTCTGTGTTGAGATTAGACTCTCGATGAAGAGGACAAAACCATGCATAGACCAGTTAGAAATCTTATGTATTTACATACACAAAGCAGGAAAGTCGGTTCCAGGGTGTTTCCTATGAAGTGTTCAGATGGCTTTGATGGGAGACTGAGAGAAAATGAGTTAAGAAAAACTCAGGGGCTTTTAGCAAGACCAAGTGAGGTAGCTCTGCACTACTTGACGAAGACTCCAGGAGGAGAAGGTTGTGAGAAGAGAAACATCAATTCTTTTTGGAATATGTTGAATTTGACATGCAGATATGAAGTATGCAGTTAGATGTAAGAGCCTAGAAATCCATAGACAATTTCAGGATTAAGATACTGATTTGAGAATTGTTATCAAGTAGATGATACTTAAAGCCAGGAGAGTGAATAATTTCAACAAGGGTTTGAATGCATGCAAAGATGTATAACCTGTGAATTATTCCTGTGGGCATCTCAGTGTAAATAGGGCATAAAGTGGGGTAGAGCCAACAACAGTGTGAGTAAGGAACAGCCAGTGAGATGGGAAGAATAACAAGGAAATTATACCCTAAAAGGAGAATTGGATGTATCAACTAAACTGAAACTGAGGGATGATTTTGGCCTTACCATTGTGGAAGTGTCTGGTGATACTGACATTATGAGGTGGGTAGGGATAAAAACTTCAGTGGATTGTGTTACAGGAAGACCAAAAACAGGAATAGATGGCACCAACTGTGGACAAGTCCTTTGGGGAGTTTGCAAAAAAGACAGATTTTTTTTTTCTTTTAAAGATAAGGCAATAATAGCATGTTTGCTGCTGATGAATATCCCTATTTTAGAAAAGGAAATGTTGATACTATAGAAGGAAAGGGAAAAAAGTGTTGGAGTGATACACCTCCTTAAATAAGAGGGGAGATGTGGTATGCAGCCAAAGGAACTGATCTGAGCTAGAGAACAAACAGTCCGTGCTCAGACACTTGAGGGAAAGAAATAAGAGCATATAGAAAAACACTGGCAGGTGGGCAGATACAGGGTAGCTTGTAGAATTCTGATAATTTCAACTATTGTACATAAAAACTAACATATACAAATTGTTTATCAGGCCAAAATATGTCTTGAAAATATTGCTTCAACTCACTTAATGCTCACTATACTCACAAGAGTGCCATACAATTAATAGATGAGGATGTCACACAGAAATACATGTGCACTGTCACCTCTAATCGAGTGGCAAGCCTGGATTCTCAGACCAGGGCCCTGGCTCCAGAGTTTGCTCTCCTAACCTACTATTCTACACTGAGAGAAAAGCTTTCCTGATCTTATTCTGTACAAATAATTTTTGTTATCACCTTTTAATGCCTTGGTAAATTTTAGCAGGTGTTAGTTTAAAATAGGATATGATGATTTATGAAAATCAATCCCAAAGGTATGGTGGAAACATAGGGTAACTGTTTAAATTGTACAAGGTATGTCACAATGAGACACAGAGACATTAATCTCCATCAAAATAGTCCCCCATCACTTCAAACACAAAGAAATTAAAAACAAAAAGCCCTTCCTTCTTCCTGCTTTCTGAAGCAGTTCTCCTGGAAGTGCTTTTTAGTAAAATGTCTTTACTTGTGTTGTGGCTACCTCAGTGACCTGAATGGGTTCAACATGTAAAGCTATCAGCATCATCCTGACTCCAAGGAAGAAACACAATCAGTGAATAAGATGCATGGGGATACAGGGTAGTGTTTGTACAAGCCCCCTTGCTGGAGGACACTCGCAAAAGCATTCACTCATTGTATGTAAGACCACACCATATGCAGTCATCAGAGAATATTTCCAGAACTGCTTCAGAAGTGACAAGAAGTGTGAGATAACCCTTCAAAGTGAGAAGGATTAATGGAAATATGTCTTTTACTATAATTATTTTGTGTTTTTAAATTCATGTTTTATTTTTATTAATACACACTTTCAGAACATACTAATAACATTCACCTTGGCGACTTGCTCCATGTATATACCACATTTTAATAAATATTGTTAAATTTAAACATTCACTGTACATTTTGATCAGGGCTTGTATATCTTAACATTTGCTATAGAATTACATGTGGAAATTAAGATTTGCAATTGCATTTGAAAAATGACTTTGCTATGATTCTCAGACCTCACAGAAACTAGAATAAATAGTAGAAAAGGGGAAAAGTGAGCTCTTCACAAGTGTCTTTGGGCCACATCATTATTGAATGTATAAGCTGAGAAAGGCACTGTTACTGTGTTTGTTTGCATGCCTACTTATTTAATATTTATAAGTCAAATCGATATACATGAGGCTCCATTGTATTCCTAGGAAAAATCGGTACCCTCTATTCCTCTGGCTTTTAACATTACTAGAACAGTATTACACTAACCTGATGCACTGCAGGATCAAGATAATAATGCCTTTTCCCTCTGGTTGCCTGCATTCTAATTCCACAAAAGCAATATCCATTACTTATCTTTCTCAATCTTAGACGCTGTACAGTATTTAACTGATAAGAGCTCTTTGGCGTAGACATGTTGATTTCAGGTCACTGAATGACCTATGACCTATGTATTATTCTTAAAAACCCAGACTATTTTCAGAGCAGAGTTCTGTGGTTCTAGTTTACTTAAGACCACGAGGCAGAATAGGCCCAGTGAGTATGAGTCTTTATGTCCAGCATAACCTGAGCGCAAAACTTTTGTGCTGTAACAAACACAAGCCTTGTTTGATTAATGGATCTAGTTCCTGGAAACTGTCTTAGCAGGATTTACTGAAGCTTTTCACCTTTTGGTCCAAAATGAGAACTTTACCAGGATATCAGTTGATGCATTTCCTTAGCTATTTTTTCAAGAGTCAGACTGGGAAGTTTTATGGCATTGTGTTCTCAGGCTGGCAAGCTTTAAACAAACAAGATTCCCATGACAAAAGCCCCCTTTGTTCTTTGCATAGCAGTTTGCCTTGGATTCAGCAGCATTTTCATTTCTAATCCATCTGGAAGGTGCCAAGAGCTATCACTTCCCCCAGTGGACACTACAGTGATTAGATTCTTAAACTACATCCCTATTGCCTGCCTATCTCTGTGCCCTGTCAGCCTGCTCTGTGATAGAGACAGCAGAAGTACAGGGTTTGTGTGCTACAGCCCTGCCAAGGTTACCACAACCCCGGCTTCCATTTGCTGTACCTCATTGCCCTTGTGTCAAGATTTAGCCGTGCGTCTCGGCTGTGGCTCTATTCATACATATGCTCTGCAGCACCCAGTTTTTCTCCCCACCTCTGCCTGCCTCTATTCCTTATCCTTGCTCTGACAACTGCACACACCAAGTTTTGCAGTGGTTGTTTTTCTCATGACTCCAGGCTTAACATTTACTTTAATTTTGTTCCCACCATCTTTGAGCCTCAAAGTTCTTTCTATCGTTTCCCTTCTTCCTTCCAACATCCCTTTTTGCTTCCTCTAGTCAGTTGATACATTTGTTTATCTGGACTTAATATCAGCAAACCTGGCATCTTTTGGACTATTTACTACCTGAAGTTCATGCAGCCTTCTCCCAAGTTTCTCCACATATGACTTCCTTTATGTGTGCCACAACCAAGAAGAAATATAGTCTTCTCATTGGATAAGAACTATCTTGCCTCTAAACTTTTATCTTCCAAACTTGTTGGCCACCTACAGTCAATCACTGAAAGTTTAGTTTTAAAGTATCTACAGAGTAGAGCTTATTAGTAATTGCACTGCACTCAGATGACGTTTACAATGATACTGCAGGACAAAGGTCTCACTCTAAGTGCACCTTGTAGCCCATGTCTTGACACATGTCAGGGGTAGGGACTTCAAAGTCCACAACAATTTTATGACCTGGGCTGTTGATGTCTCTCCCCTGCCTGCATTATCATTTCTATAATATCTGCTTTAATATCATAACATAAAGCCACTCTTGGCTGAGAATCTGGTCTTCATTTCCCTCTACCCATTGCAAATTTAAGTCACTGTTCTTCAAGCCAGTGGCGGAGACGCAATGGTGAGCATGTTATTTGTTTTCCTTTTAAGACAAAAGATGTTCATGTTTGAGTTGGATTTTTTCTTTTATTTTCTAAGCTAAAACCTCAGGATGCAGGATTAATTGTAATGTTGGCACTTTGCAAAAAAGTGAGTGAGTGTAGGGCTGTCATTTGGGCACTCAGAAAGAGTCACTGTCACTGTTTTAGGCCACCCTGATGGGTTTCACAGCTGATCATCTTCCTTAGGTGAATCTTTTGAGCTGGGATTATTTTTCTTCCTACCTTCTTTACACAAAATTTAATGGCATTTCTCTTTCTTTCTGTGTCTGAAAACTTGTGATAACAAAAATACCCATGGCCACAAGCTTTTGTGAAGTTAATTATTTTAAATGAGGAAAGACGATCAAACACCTGAGAAGAAAATGGCTCAGAAATTGGAAAGGAAGCATTATGCGCAGCTACAGTTGGTTGATATTTGGCTCTTTTATTTTTCTCCCGAGAAACATAAGAGCCATTGAGCTCAGAGGACGTGAACATCCTGTACAGGAAATAGATGGTGTGTGGAGGAGGAGAGGGGGCACCCGGCAGGCATTCTTTGAATCCTTCAGTGAGCTGAGCTTCTCTTGAATATGTTAGGCAAGCCAGTGAAGGGCTGGAAAACAGAGCTCTGCTTGGATAGCTTCCAACCCTCTCTACAAAGCTCAAGAAAAGCTCAGCTAAGCCACATGCATCTTATGCTTTCCTGAGGAAAGACTCTGCCTGCCTGTTGGTCTCAGGGTTAAGGAGCCTCAGCAAGTTTTTATGGAGACACTAAAACATTCTCTTCATATTTCCCTCTGTCACTGAAAGGAGCCCAGGGAGAAAATCAGAGTTAAGCGTCTGTGAGGCCAATGAGCTCTGTGAGAGACACTGGTGCAGAGATGATAGTGTGTACGTGTGCTTTTAGCTGCCCAACTTCCTAGCTTTGTGTGTGTCTGTGTGTGTGTGTGTGAGAGCGTATGCACATACATAAAATGTTAGTTGAAACTTGAAGAATATAAACACAGAAGAGTGGATGTATGTCTGTTTCACAATTTCTTGTACCAGATATTGCAAAATTAATCCCATTTTCATCATTATACAGAAAGCAGCTTTATCTGGAGGATAAAAGAAACACCATGTAAATGGTAGTGTGTGGAAGGATGCAAGTGTAAGGGACAAATTACAGCACTCTCAAGACTGAAAAGGGCTGGAGCAGTTTTCTTTCCCCAAAAATATTTTTAAAGAGAAAACTAAACAATTTTCTCTTCCTTTGTGAGAGTATTTAGAATGTTCACTGGAGCAGAAAGACCACTTATGAATGGATATCTGCCTTTCTTTGGCCTGTCATATCTCATTGTGTTTATTTCAAAACATGCGTATTGCTGGAGAAGAAAATCTGTAATTGCAATTTGCATTTTGTGCAGTTTTCCTTATCTGGGGATTTATTTGTTTCTTTTGAGAAATATGTGTCTTTAGCTTTGTAATTTAGTGTTCTCCATAGTAGACAGTATTGCCTGCATCTCTCTGCTATCATGAAGATATTTTACCGTGTTAACTATGTTAGTCAGCCTTTTGCTCCTGTGGCAAAATAACTGAGAAAATCGACTTAAGGAAGAAAGATTTATTTTGACTCATGGATTTAGAGGCCCAGTCACATGGCCATGTTTCTGGACCTGCTTTAGGGAGAGAGCATCATGGCAGGGAACACATGAGGGGCAAACTGATCACCCATGGCAGCCAAAAAGCACATAGAGGGGGTGTGGTTTGAACAAGGGCAGCTCCCCAATCCCCTACTTCCTCCAAGTAGGCCCCACTTCTATAGTCTCCACCATGTTTCAACACCCCAGTAAACGCTGAGCTCTTCAGTGGATTACCCACTAATATAGTTAGAGCCCTTGAGGTCTAGTTACCTTCTGAAGGCCCCACCTCTGAAGACTGATTCACTGGGCACAAAGCCTTCAGTGCATGAGCTCTTGAGGAACATTTCAGATGCAGACTATAGCATGCATAAACATGAAAATTTATCCATAATTAATATTTTCCTATATTATCACATTTCTTAAACTTAATCATAACATATTTACTAAATAGAGGCACTAGAATATTTCTAAAAGCAAAGAATCACTTGCTCCTAGATTTGGAATATCACTGTTACTTTTTTCCAGGTTTCTACCCTTACTCTCATAGAACTAGGATTCAGACTTTCTCCTCCTCCTTCTATGTCTCCCACCCTGTCTCTGTCTCTCTGTCTCTCTCTCTCTCTCCTTCTCTCTGTCTCTCACTCCACACACACCCCTTTGGTTTACCTTATTACAATTCACGATAAGGAATCAACTAGCTAAAGTATGTGATGACAGACTTAGACAAGAGTAAGGACATTATCCTTATCCTAATAAAGTATATGAGGTTTCCTTTTTAAAAAAATGTCCTTTAAGAAAAACCAACAGCTGCCTTTCATTTGAATGATCCTCTAACACCTTTCTAGGGGGAAAAACTGAACAGCTCAGTTAATATTCTGTTTTCAAATTAGAGCGCATAGCACCTCATAGCCACGTTACTGCCCTCCTGGCACAGGCCAGTGTGATGCCTGTGTTTAAACAATACACAGGCACTATTTGGGAGCTACATGAAGGTGCAAGGAAATGAAAATTCTTTGCCTGAACAGAATGAGTGACAAAGCAGTTCTGTGCAGTCTGATGGAGCAGTGCCACCTACTGCACAAAAGCATTACTTGGTATTTTGGAATTCATTACAAGTTGATTTCTACAGAACCAAGGACAAAAATGTTTGTTTGCAATGTGCTATTTTTTTTTTTTTTACATCTACATCTGTGTATCAGTGTACTGGAATTTTTCTCCTAGTGTTTTCCTCTCTGTGTGTATTAATCTTCCATTTCATATTAACAACAATTAGAAGCAGAGAGAAAGAGAGGATGAATATGTGAAAATATATGATATTCCTTTTTGGTGTCTACTGATGTTTATTTCTATGAAAATAAATGATGTATCTCAAATTTCCATTTTATGTGTGCCAGTAAAATAATCATTAACCAATGTTTATTTATATTAAAACATTGGTCATATTTCATTGTAGACTGCAGAGAAGGATCTTGTTTTTTAAATGACTACAGATTTAATAGGCCTTCACATTACTATTTTTCTCATTTTTTATTTCCATAATAACGCTCAAGACTGTCATGTTTTAAAAATAAATAAACCATAACGTTTCTAACGTATGTTACATTATGGCATCATGCAAGCATTTGCATAGTGTGTTAATAAAAGTGTGTCTTTTGTTAACTTCAGAGCATTCATTATATGTTGTACCATTTTGCTTTATTTTGTCTAGTCTTTGCCCCCCAGCATATCACAACTTAGTGAGTGTAGACATGGCACAGCAGTGACTATGATTCTTCTGATCATTGTTCCCTGTAACTCTTTCAAGGTCTTAACTGGTTATTGATGTCTGAAATCACTCACATTGGACAAGAATTTAATCAAATTTAATGGTGAAGTTCAAGGTTGATCTTATGGGGAAATTTGATTTGGTTCTCATCCAATTTGGTTTGGGACCAGAATTGTGGAAATAATTAAGTTCACAAGCAGAGGTACCACTGTAATTGAAGCATTTAGGAGTCTAGGCATATACATAACACAAGTCTTGTCAATTTTGATCTCATTTGAAGGAAAGCTGTTTGACTACTGCAAAAAACTGGCTTCCTTGTATTTGTCATTATGTTTAAAACTTTTGCTATTATCGTAAATTTACTCGTTCGTTTAAAAGTTCCTGTTTCTGTTACCTACTAGGCACTGGGCTAGGTTCTGGAAATTCAGTAATTAAAGAAAAAAAGGAAATTTCTTTCCCTCAGCAAGGTGTCTTCCTTGCAGCCGAAGATAGTATGTGATTAGCCCCTGTAGTAAGGATAAGAAGCAATTGGTGCAAAAGAAAGTGAACTCAGTCCGAACTTCCAAAAACAGAGTGGAGAATAGGGGTTATCAAGGAAGACTTCTGGAGGACAGAGATTCTGAATCAAATTTTCAGAGGAGATAAAATGCCTATCAAGAAATAGAGAAATAGTTTTAAAAGATGAAATGAGATTTGCCAAAATACTGTTATAATTTAGATATAAAATGTGCCCCCAAAGCCTTTTCCATTTGTAAAGTAATTGGATCATGGGGTGCTCTACATAATAGTAGGTCAGACCTTAGATAAGTTCATAGCTACCTTGCTGTCAGAAGGACGGTTGAGGGGTGTCCCTGGGGTCACGACCTAGAAGATGTCTCCCTGCCTCCATTCCCTCTCCTTCTCTGCTTCATGGCTGCCATGTTGTAAACATCTTTTCCTCAGCCATGTCCTGTGCTGTCCTGTTTCCTGCTTGGAGCCAACTGATCATCAACTACAAATGTGAGACCAAATAAACCTTACTTCCTTTAAGTTCAAATGTTGGGTACCATGACTGAGAGATGGAAAAGTGACTAAGACAGATGCTTAAATGAAAGAACAGAGGTAGTTTAGGCGAAAACATGTTTTTCAATACACTCAGTACTCAAGACTACGAAGTGCTGAGAGAGAATTGGACAGGAAGGCAAAGGCCAGGTAACAGTGGACCTTTAGTGAGTTTGCAACTCATTGTGAATGCTTTGGATTTTTGTCATTGTTATTGCTGCTGTTATTTGTGTGTTTGGTGTTGGTTTTCTTTCTCTCTCTCTCTTGGCAAGGGGGAATCTGTTTTCAACCCCTTGTTTATTCTCTCTCTCTCTCTCTTTTTTTTTTTATTTTTTTATATTTTAACTAAGGAGTCCGAACTGAGTAAATGTAATGAAATTCAAACTGATTAGAAATCTCCTAGCAACACCAAAGAGAAGGAACTTGAGCAGAGATATGACTGGATGAAGCAAGGTCTGTTAGGAAAGGCAAAAATGTGATCTGAGAAAGCAATAGATGCTGACGGGACAGGGCAAGGAGCTGACGAATGTTAGATGGATATTGTAACAGTGGAGCCAATTTAATGGCCAAGGTACTGTGTAACCTATGAGAGAAGTATAATAAAATTTCTGTTTCCAGCATTGGAAGAGTTTGGTGTCACCATCCATTAACACAAGGCTGTGCCCAAAAAGTACGAAAAGAGAACTGTTGTAAGTAGGAAAGGAGAAATAGAAAAGGCAATCTATTGTAACTGTATTATATGCATCCAAGCACAGATGCAGTGATTGGTTGACCATGGACTTGGAGAGTTCAGGAGAGTCACTAAAATTAGAGCTCTTCAAATCTAATCATTACAAAGCTATTTAAATTGGGGTTCACTACAGGAACAGAATCACTAGGAAATATATGTGTAATGATGCAAGGGGATTTAATCAGGTGGGGTGACAGGGTCAGAAGCAGGAGAGTCCACAGTGGGATCTGTGCACTAGAGAGCCAGAGAGTCCAGTAGGTGCTCTGTGCACTAGAGAGCCAGAGAGTCCAGTAGGTGCTCAGCCCAAGGAGACGGAAGCTGCAGGCAGCAATGACTCAGCTGCACTAGTCCAAGGACACAGACCTGGATGACCACTAGAGAGTCACTACTGTGAATTTTCATTGGAAGGCAGAAAATACTAAAGACTTGGAGACTGGTGATGGCAGCAAAGAATGTACCCACTGAAAAAGGCAAGAGCTCTTTGAAATAGGCACATACCCTTTTCTTTCCCCTTTTGTGTTTCATCCTGGCTCCAGGCTATTGCTTGGTGCTACCCACATCCAGGTGTGTTTTCTCACCTCCGCTTGCTGGCCCATATGCTGTGCTTTCACGTCATACTCAGAGCTGGACTAGGCCTAATCATTCAAGGTCCTGTATCTCGATTATTGATCACATGATTCCTTAATAGTACGCATGGATTTTACATAAGGAATAGTACACTGTAAACAATAGTAAATTGGTTCTAGACCAATCCAAGACCTTCACTGATCTGTCCCACTGTTCCTTCCCCCTCTTCCAGAAGACTGGTATGAACAGCTGCATCCGCTCATCCTCGCGCTGAAGGATTGCATGGGAGAAGTGGTGAGCCGAGCTAAGCAGTCCCTGACGTTCGTGTTGCTGCAGGAGCTCGCCTACAGCTTGCCTCAGTGTCTGATGTTGACCCTAAGAAGGGACATTGTCTTCAGCCAAGCGGTAGGTCGGGTTCTCGTTACTTGTACAGAACAGCACAGGATCCGTTAGACTTTTTATTTGATGAGGATAGCGTCCTTCTTTTGGCAATTTTCTTTTTAAAGAGATGCTTTTCTTAAGGTTTTGGCTCCCACTTTTTCTTATTCATAATGACTATCGCTGAATAACTAATGAATACCATTATTTTTTCTTTCTGAAAAGAGAGGACGAAGTCTCTGAAACACACATACTGTTGAATAGGGCACAGAGTCTGTGAAGGAAAGGGTAACCCGGAGTCTGACCGCAGTGCCAGGGAAGGGAGTAATGGCAAGCGGGATCTGTTTTCAACCTCTTGTTTATTCAGTTCCCCAGTGAACCCAAGCATTTGCAATACTTTCTTATTTTGTATACAGAATAATTTTCCAGAGCCACACTTGAGTAGGAGGTCTACTGGAATCATCTCTTTGCTGACCTCTGTCACTATTTGGGATGCCATGCCAGCTTGTCACAGTGCTGTGTTAATGCCTGCCTGGTCCTCATCTGCTTCAAACTCCCTGGTTTAGTTTACAGACAAAACACATGGAAAGAAGGAGGCAAAACGACCCCCTTGTAGATATTCCATGCAAAGGGACTGTTTCAACCAAAATACCCTATTCTCTGTTGCACTATTTCATGGGGGCAGGGTGTTTCCAGGGGCACCAGGAGTTAAACGAGTGTCACAGATTTTGCTATGCCCTATACGTATTTTTCATTGTTTCCATTCAGTGATTTGTGGAATATATGCTGTCTGCTGTCTTCTACATGTGCAAACAATAACAGTAATACTATTTGGAAGTGCTGAATCACTTTTTTTATGTTTTTTTTTTTTGTTAGAAATAATACGCGTATAATTTGAAACCCATTATCCTGACTGGAAGTTCATATGTTCATCCTTTCTCAGCAATGCTTTCCCGAGCCTTTTATTTACTGCTTTGCTGAGTCAATGACTATGATTTATTCTGATATATTTGTATAAATAGGAATATCTCTGAGAGTTTTTGATTAAATCTGTAATGTCTCAAGTCTTAAAATATTTTAAAAGTAACTATTGAGCTTCCTGATCCCAGTAACTTTCTTTAATGATTTTTTTTTTTAGCTTGCTGGATTGGTTTGTGGTTTCATCATCAAACTGCACACAAGTTTGCATGACCCTGACTTCCTGCAGCAGCTGCACACGGTGGGCTTGATAGTGCAATATGAGGGACTGCTGAGCACGTACAGTGAGTATTGCTTTAGTGCAGGTTCAAATCCCAATCCTATTCATAAGGGTATTTAAACATCACCTTCTCGGGTAAGCTTAACAGTAAGTAAGCCTTTGGCATACCCAGTACTGCAAAACTAATATAACTTTTAGTTTTTGCATTCATTTATCCTTTAACATTTTTGCCATTATGATTTGTAAATAGAACTTGAATTATTTCAGTGGGGACTCCTGAGCAGTTATCTGGCCTCTTTTATAACAAAAAAAGACTCTTTCCTGACATAGTTTCAATGACTGGAGTTTGAAGCCTACAGTGTTAAGATCTAGAACTGCAGTGTTCAATACACTACCCCTAAGTGTACAGGGATCATTTAAAATGAGTCTCGTCCAAATCAGTATGTTCTAGTCATGCATAGCTGACCTCAGAAACTAGGAAAAGTTATTTTATATCATTTATTAATAGCTTTGATCCACGGCTGATATGGCATCTTTGAATATACTAGGTTAAATGAAATGTATTATTAAACTTAATTTTACTTTTTAAAATTTTATTATTTTAATAGAATGACTACCAGAAAATGTAAAATTATTTATTTAGCTCACATTCTGTTTCTGTTGGATAAAGCTAATCTAGAATCTTAATTATTTCCTCCTCAGGCTTTAGTTGTCAGGGTTTTCTGTGAATCAGTTCAGCCATCTCTTTGTTTCTAGCAATCAAATATCAATCCTGTCAATAAAAATACATCTTTCCTAAAAGGGTTAAAATGTTTTATTTCCTAAAAGGGTTAAAAATCTCTTTCCAGCTGCCTAGCAAAGTGTACATTCTTATTTTGTAAAGGTTGCATTGACTTATAGAGTCTATTAAAAAGGATCCTATTTTTTGTTGATGAAAACCTTCAGCCTATGAAGAAAAGTATGTAGAATAGATTTGCTATATTCAGAAACTTGTTCCCTAAAATACTAGAACAAATTCCAGCAGAGAAGTAGAGTAGCTGGTGACATTTTCTTTAAATAGTATGTTTGTACCAAGGCACCTTTTCCTTTGTTTAGGTGATGAAATCGGAATGCTAGAGGACATGGCTGTTGGCATTTCTGATTTGAAGAAAGTAGCATTTAAAATAATTGAAGCCAAATCCAATGATGTCTTGCCAGTTATAACAGGAAGACGGTGAGTGATACCCATTTCTAAAAATCTAGTGTGTCACACAAGTTGTATTAATGCATAACCAAAAAAAAACAATGGAGCCTTAGAAGAATTTGGGTTTCTTCAGAAATTTTCTTTTGTTCTCTTTCATGGCAGAGAAGGTTTTTAAAAACTTGCAACATCTCATAAGTGTTTGTATATCATAGAAAGGTGAGTATGATAATGTTCCTCTGTGAAATATGAGAAATTTAATATAATAGCATGCATGAGAATAGCATTCCTACCTATTCAGAATCTGTAGATGTTTTCACTTTTGCGGGAATCGTTCAGTTAATAGCTTCATAATTCTTGAGATGGCTTCAAATTAAATTCAGTTAAAAGCAGCAACATTTTAGGAAAGATATATTCCCATGTCAAGGGCATATACCATCATTTTTCTTAATTATTTTTGACAATTCATTCTCAAACTGTGAGATTTCCGAGAAGAGTTTTAAATAAATAGCTTAGAAGGTCAGGATATAATGGGCAAAATATCAAAAATAATTAAGAGAAATGGTAGCATGTAATGTATATAGCTGATAGAAGAATTATATCTTATAGTAAGTTATTTAATTAGAAGTTCTCCAAATTTCAGTCATTGTAATGTGAGTACTGAATGGAGTTGCTTAAAATTTGAAACATTCTCAGGTGGCAGTGTACAAAGGGAAGGTGCCAGTCAGACAGAAAGAGATACAGTCTAAAGGTCAATTTTCGTTTTCCTACCTAAGGTAAACATAAAATCATTATTTTATTTTTTTGTGAAAGATGTTGTTATAGTCAGGGGTTGTGAGGAGAACAATTAGAATCAGGACACAGAATTTATAATATTATTTTATGATGCTCACCCAGAGTAAAACACAAGAAAATGCAGGAAATCCGTCCACAACACTAAAGACATAGAATATTCAGCCAAGGGCCTAGATCCCACAGCAATGTCCTGCATGAGCTCAGATGAAAACCTAGAGCCCGTGACAATGCCTCCCACGAGTCCAACTGGAGGCCTAGAGCCCATGAGAACTCACTCCAGTCTGTTCTATGGATCTGTGCTGGGAAGGCCCAAAGGTCAGTGGTGGAAGCTAGAAAGTCTATGCCAGCGGGGTGAAAGAGCTGTGTTCGTAGGTTGAGTGTTCTGCACTGGAGCCAAGAAGTCATTCTCAAATGAGAATTAGAGCTGCCCTGAAAAATACCACAGCCATGCTCAGCAACATGGAGGTCCATAGCGACTTCAAAGATAAGAACAGTCAGCTGCATGCCAGGAAGCCAATGTGATGAGTTTCTACTGGAGATTAAAAGGCACACATCTTCCCCTCCAGAGCCATGAAGCCATGTAAGGACCAGAGCTCCCCCAAAGTGAACCATAGCCACTCTTACCAACAAGGTCCCAAGCTCCTCCAATGACAATGGTCAAACTCACACTGGGGAAGCTAGTCATGACGAGCTCTACTAGGAGAACAAAGACTCAACACAGCAACACTTAGAGAAACCCACAATGTCTAGCTCCTTTTCTCCAAGTCTCTATTTAAGGTTTATTTAATTCAGTTGGCCTTAGGTTGACCACCAGTTTTTAATCCCTAACAGATGCCTAAAGCTGTATCATTGAAGAAAAGATGAGGTGATTGTTTGTTACACACACACACACACACACACACGCATGCACACACATGCATTCACACATATACAACCTCATGAAACATAGTGCCTCACCTAGAAAATGATACCTCATTTGCATTTTGTGATAGCAAAAAGGAATGAAATTGTTCATACCCATAACTATTAGTAGTAGAACTCTGTGTATTCTGGGGAAGTTTATTATCACTTTATTAAAGGGAAGCTTACCAGATTATCTGATACAGGCAAAGTACAGAAGAGTATTTTAGATCTAAACTGTGAAAACATCATTAGAGATGAAATTAAAACCATAATTAGATGCCAACTTACAATAGATTGAAAAGTCAAATAACAAGTACTGATAAAGTTGTAGAAAATTGGAAACTTTTCCATATGTTGCTGGTGGGAATGTAAAATGGAACAGCCATTTTGGAAATAAGCAGTTTCTTTTAATAAAGTTACCATATTACTTCTAGGTATGCTACCAAGAGAGAATGAAGCATTTTTCCACACAAAAGCTTTTGTGTGAATGTTGACAGCAGCATTTTTCAGGATAGTTCATACCATGAAATAATCCAAGTAACCATCGACTATCAAATGAGTAGATAAAACGTGACATGATATGCCCCATGCAATAGGATCTGGCTCAAAGAAAAAAAACACTACATGAATAACTTCAAAAGTTAGGCGCAAGTCCAGCTAGAAAAGACTGTATATTATGTGGATCTATTCCAGTAGAGATACAGAAAAGTAGAAGAGATTCCCTTCCCTTGGTAATGTCATTGACAAGCATGAGAGATATTTTTAAGGTGATAGAATTGTTGTAAAACCGGGTTGTGATGATGTATGCACAACTCTGTAAATTTGCTAAAACTCTGAACTATATATTTAAATAGCTATGTCAATTATGTCTCAAGCTGATAAAATTTATAACAAAAATTTTAAAATGTACTTCACTGTCCAAGCAACTTTTAAATGTAATCATTGATGCTTCAATATTCTTGAAAGGATTGAAATAACCATCAGCCTTCTGTGAGGCTACAGTCAATGGCAATGAAATCAATTAAACAAGAAAAATAATATGTCCATCAATCTTAGGGCAATGCTGACATCCCTGTGGCTGGATTCATGGTTGTTGCCAACTCTCTGGTTTATAGCTAGGAAAAAAATGTGCCTAAGAATCAATGATCCTTACTACTTATCAATATTAAAGTAGGAAACATCTAAAAGGTTTTCTTAGAGTCTCACTATATATTCCCGATTTTACAACCCACAACTCTTGAGGTTCTAGAAATACATAGATTTTCTACACATCTAAACTACACTCTTTACATTTCTATGCTCAGTTCACATTACATATAAAATTTCAGAACACCGAAGCCACTACTTTGGCTGGCATATGTTATAAATTCTAAATTTTCAACATTAAACATGGAGGATAATTTTGAGTGAAATGTTCAATAAAAATGTTTCTCGGTTGTGTATATGTTGTAGAATGAGCAAGATTCCAAAAAGGTTACTTCTTAAATAATTAACCCCTTCATTTCTATCAAGGCATCACAAACAGTATGGTTCATCAATAATAATAGCAATTGAGCTATGCCAAGAAATATTATAAATGATTTAGTTTATTAGGCTTCAAAGTATTACAAAATTTATTATTAGACTACTTATTCTTAAAACCGATAGGATTTTTAAAATATCAAGGGAGCAAACACTGAAGATACCTATGTACACAGTCGTAAGTGTCTAAAACCATGAATCTAATATGTCTCTTTTTCTAAAGAGTAATGTAAAGAAATCAAACATGTAAACAAATACTTATAATTCTTTGTGCCAGCTAACTTCATAATAAAATAATAGACTATTTCTGGTGTGAATGAATAGAAAGTAAGTATATAGAACAGCCAAGGACTCCATCAGTGCAACATTCTAAGTTTTTATTGTTTCTTTCCAATGAATCTAAAACAATCAGAAACAAACGAGGTCCCTAAACCAGCCTCTACTCCTTCCCTTCACCAGAGAGCACTACGTGGTGGAGGTCAAAGTTCCAGCCAGAATGTTCGAGGTGCTCCCTTTGCCTATCAGAGAAGGACAGTTGCTGCATGTCTATCCAGTGCTTTTTAATGTAGGAATCAATGAACAGCAAACCCTTGCTGAGAGGTAAGCTTTAGGTATAAGGATATTATTCGGTTTGTTTTTCTTCATTTTAAGAAAATACTGAAAACTTCCACATTTCTGCACATGGACACACTTAAATACATTTCCTTTTTAATCAGTAACAGAGTAATTGGCATATGAAGGTCAAATATTTATATTTAAGGTTTTCTTACCCAAATCAAATTTAAGTGTTTCCATGGCACTGAGGAAAACACTGATGTCAATGCCAAAGTATTCACATGGACTATCTTTATTTTCATTTCCAAACACCTACATTTGTATCAAAGTTTAATAATTGTATGTATTTTAATAATTTTCATGTGTTTTAAATACATCAAAAGCTAAAGTTTAATTTTTGAACCTAAAGCAGTCTATTTTCCTCTTTTTGTTTCTTTTATTATAATAGCTACTGTGGGATGATGTTGAGATGCTTTCTTGAAGGACTTTCTGAGACTACAAATAATGGTTGACCCAATTCCTAGGGTCATTATCAAAAACCACTTATATGATCACAGAATTTAATTTTTGCATTTTATATAGTTCACATGTGGAGGATATTATTTACATAAATAATATAAGGAGCAGTCCAAATTTCTACAACTCAGTTGTAAACAGTTTCAGAGATAGAATTTATCATCTAGTTGGAGAAGTTCACCCACAGGCAAATTTTGGAGAGGTTGATAGTCTTTACTAATTAAAATGCTTTCTTGTCTATAATTTACTTTCCAGTGTCTCCTTCCTGTTAGGAAGTTTTAAAGTGCCATGACTTGTTAAGCATATATTACCTATTTATTAGTCTTTTACTAAAATAAAACTCTCTAATTATAATCTTATTGAATTTCAAAGATTCTCAAAATGCCTGCTCTTATGAATTATTTTCAAAATTTTTACTCTTCTATTCATCTTCCCCAAAATATATTTTCTGGACAACACAAGTTATGATCTTTCAGTAAACAAGTCAATGATGAAGTTGTGTTCTGTGGATGGAATTCCAAGCCATGTTGAACATTTTAGTCTTTTCTGTTATAGAATGCACAAAGCACAGTATAATTTTATTCACTACATTGTACATGAAGCTTTATTGATAATAAGTACTTCTGAAATCCATAGCAAAGATACGATTATATTCCAGTTCTGTCTATCTGTGTATCTATCTATTTCATATATACACAGCAAATGTAGTGTTGATAGTGATTGTTATCCCTGAATACAAATTATTCAACTTGGGTAGAAGAGTATGACCATGCTACAATTGCATCCTCTTTGGTAGACTGTTTAAGGATTGAGTTAATCAGTTAAAGCATGTGAGTGTGATCTTGAGAGAGATGTAGCACTCTTCCATGGCTTATCAGGAACTATGAAGCATTTTCAAGGACTGTTTAGTGTTCATATTGAACTAATTTGCATCCTCCATGTCACTGTGACTGTTTCTGTTGTCAGTCACTTTATTGAAAATATCCTTCCTTTCCTTCCCATCTCTCTTGCATATTAAAATCCACTTTTTCCTACCTGGAAGCTGTATAACACACAGACTTGGAAAGGGCACAAAATGCAAGCTAGAGGAAAGTGCTGAGGGAAGCAGGAAGGCTGCGTGAGAGCAGCACTCTGACACCAAATACCGATCTGAGCGGTCACTTCCTCTCTGTGCTGTGATCCTGTTTTCCAGTTCAGAATTTTGGGCTTCACCAGGAAACATCCGAGGGTGAGGCATACTGCCCTATCTATCAATTTACTGTGCGTTTACCTGAAAGCAAAACATATTTCATGAGACACTTGTTAAACAGTGAAATGCTATTTCTATTGGTCTTTTTCTTTACTACTACCACTATCTATTACATATTTTGGGTCAGTTTGGGTTACTGTTTCAAAATACTAAGTAGGTAACTTAGAAACAATAGCAGAAAGTATTTCTCACAGTTGATGAGACTGGAAAGTCACAGAGCACAGTGATGTCTGACTCGGTTTCTGGTGATCTGGTGAGGGCTCTTTACTGGCTCACAGGCAGTGGATCACGTGACCTCTGTGCACAGGTGATGGTTGGAGTGGCTTTGCAGACTCACTTTTTCTAAGGTCGTTAATCCTATGGGATCAGAGCCTACTCTCACAGCCTCATTTAACCTTGGTGCTTCCTCAGAGCCCCCAACATTCAATGCTATCACCCTGGGAATTAGGGGTTCAGCACATAAATGTTGTGAGGCACACACATTTAGTGAATGATGCTGCATTACTTCAGCAAAAGTGATATTTTAAAAATTGCAGTTGATTGTAGTGGCACATAAAGAATACATTTTAAGTTTAATGAAACTCTAGAGATTTTCCTGGGATGATCATCCTGTATTCCATAATCAACTCAGTACAGATACTGAACACAGGCTAGACTAGGCATTGCTCTTCCAAGGGACAAGACATTAGGAGAAAACAGGTACCAAGAAGCATGGGATCTGATCCCTGTCCTGAAGGAACTGACATACAATAAGGAAGATAAGATGACAAATATTGTGTTCCATTTGACTCCTGTAGTAATCATACAGAGAGGGTACAACATGGAAAATAATTCAGATGAGACATGAGTTCATGGGACAGGTCTCAGAGAGGTGAGCCTTTTGTTGGCTTTAAAAGATGAATAGGTAATAATTTAGCCAAAAAGGAAGGTAAGACATTTTATTCAGAGGAGGAACACGTGTCAGAATTATCAAAGGAATTAAAATACATCTGGTAAAAGAGAAGGGTATAACTGTATTCCCATAAGTATCTTCAGAGGCCTTTGCAGACAATTAAATGTTAAACTAAGGGAACAATGTTGTCTTTATGGAGAATGGAAAATCATTGTAGTTCAGTAAACTGATAAGATGAAATGTGTGTTAGGTTAATTTTACCAAGATTTCAGTTACACATAGTACAATGGCTAGTGCACTGTTGTTATTAAATAAATATTTGTCGAGTGAATGAATGGTGTGAGCATGTTCCATAGAGTAGGCTGGAAGGAAAGGAAACAAGACCCATAGGATTAGAGTACTTGTGCAGCTTTAGGAGCATAATTAAATATGTAATAGATAGTGGTAGTGGTAAAGAAAAAGACCAAAATAAGATAAAAATGTTAAAAGACCAATGAATTGTGAAGAAAAAATCTAAAGTGGTACCTCATCTTTGAACCTAGGTATTGACAAAATTGGGGATAAGCTTACATATTATCCATACAAAGAAGTGGTTCTGGTTTTTAGTTTCCTTCAGGTGAAGTTTGGGGGACAAATCACACTGAAATTTAAACTAACATCTGCAAATACAGACTTGGATGGAAACCAATACCAGAAGCCACTTACACAGCATCCTTTTACAGCAAGACAAATTGACTCTTTAAGTTTGAAATAGAGAATTCTCAGAGAAGACAGCTCTCGGTGATATGTAGGAAGAAACTTTTTCCTTGAAGAAGAGACAGAGGGCACTGGTATAGAAACAGAAGCCTTTGTGGGCAGAAGAAAAAAGTGTGCAAAAGCGAGCCATTCAGGGGGTGTGGAGCTGTACTTGTCCCTGAAGTCACCAGCAATGCACACGAGCATGTGCAGTGCAGTGCCCAGTCCTGGTTTCCAAGTGCCCTCCCCAGGCTGCCCTGGCTTCAAAGAAAGATTTAAGAGGAAAAAGTGATAGAGAGGATTTTCCATACATTGAGAGATGGAACTCTGCAAGGAGGTACAGAGTACGGTAGGAAACCAGACTTTAAGTATTAATTATGCATACACAAGGGATGATGTTTTTGCATGCAATGTGTCATCTACATTCACATTTGATGATGATAGATTATTTTGGAATTATTAGAAAAGATTGCTAGTATCTGGGCCAGTGGAGATGGGAATTTGTTTAAAATTGCCATGGTGCAATGTTGCTTAAAATCTATGAGACTCTTCCTTAGGAATTTATTACCATCCATTTAAAAAGAAAAAGCAAAGTGAAAATATTACTTTTAGAGCGATTTTGCAAACTTATAACTGCTTTCTTTTTTGTTTTGGGTAGGTTTGGTGATGTTTCTTTGCAAGAAACTATTAATCAGGAAAATTTTGAACTCCTTAAAGAATATTACGCAGTATTTATGGAAAAGATGCCTCCTGATTGTAAGTATATAAGTTCAAGAACATAATAACAACAGAGTCTTGATGATAAGTCTTAGGAGAGGTTAGGCATTGAAGTCAGTGACTGAAGAAGTAGAGGAAGTGTTGTGAAAATGATTCTGAGCTTTTGTGATGGGCCTCATTACCTTGATTGCATTCTAGAATGTCTCCGTCTGTTCACCCTGGACCTTAGAAAATGCCAAAAATTAAACATATGGAGCTTCTCATTAGAAATATCACAGGAGACCAGTGGAAATTTTGTGTAATTCTTCACTGTATGAAACACTTTGTTTCACTTAAGTTTCCAATTTGTGAAATACACTAGACATATGATACATAATAAAAGGAAAATGTCAAATAGAATACTAATTGTACAATGTAATATTAAGCAATGTAAATGAAAATACCCATTCATTGTATATACCTATTGCAATAACCTATATGAAAATTTTAAGGCTTCCAAGCCTATAAGCATGTTTCATATTTTTGAAATATTTTTACTATTGCTTACTTTTGTGTGACTCTTTCTCCCACATTACTAAGTAGATAACATTTAGGTACTACAAAATCAGAGAATTAGAAATATGCTTGGCATTTATCTACAATATGCTGAGATCTTGAGATATTCATAAGGACTGAAAACTAGGTTTTGATAATGTAGAAAGTGTAATATTTTTAAACAAAAATACTAATCAAAGTATACCTGTTATCTTACCATGAATAATTTGCTAACTGATTCATATATCTGATATTAGATTTGAAATTTCTTAGGTGGCAGAGTTTTACAATATTTCATAACCCAATGAATGCTCTATCAAAATACAATGTCATATGTGTGCCCTCATGCAAATAGATTGAAATTTTAATTGTATTTATATTATGAATTTTTATATTGTTTTATTTCACATCAGATATTGTGCTTTGCCAAAATAAAATCAAACAGGTGGAGATTCTTCAGTATCCAGCATATTCTGAATTGGAAGTTTGTTAATTATCTTAAAAAGCTGCTAATATATATATATGCAAGAGTATTTTGAATTAGTAATTATTGAAGTTTATTGCAAAATGCATGTTGGCAGGAGTTTTTTTTTCCCTAAAGTTTATCCATAGTTTGCAGAATATAGTTTGTCAGAATTTTTATAAAAAATCAATTTCGGTTTTCATTGGTTCTTGAATACTATTGGTTCTTGAATACTATGATATACAAAATCTCAGCTCTCACTACAGACCTACTAAACTCTCCAGGAATCCATGTTTTTATAAACTTTCTAGATGACTTCTGATGGAAACTAGTATTAGAGAACACTAACATGCTCTCCTTATTCAAAACATGTTATATCAAAGCAAGTTGTTGGCTAGATCTGTGAAGGGTTTTGGTCTATACTAAAAAAAATCAACTCACCTAAAATAGAAATATGCAGCAGTACTTTCTGAAGTATTGCTTGAGATAATAAATGCAAAATAATTATATATTCAAGTGACTTACACTTCACATTAAAATAAATATTTAAAAATTTGAAATATATTTTATAGTGTCAGTTGAATAGACTTGTCCATTGGTGTTTACGGATTGGTCATAAGACAGATACCAAAATATACAGTTGCTCAAGTCTGTAGAGCAATTGGGGCAGTATTTGTATATAACTAGGCACATCCTGCTGTAGTCTTTAGATGACATCCAGATTACATGCGTATAAAATGTAGCACAACATGAATAGCTGTTATGCTACAGTTTGTACACAGCAATGACAGCCTGTCATTGGGGACAGATGCAGTAATTTTGGAATATTTCTTATCTGCAGTTGCTTGGATCCATAGATGTGGAATCCAAGGATATGGACAATTACCTATATCACCAAATGTTTTTAGAAACTTAGCAATGTACAGTTGTTCATTGAAAAAGATGGCTTTTTGAATCAAACTGGTTGCAGTTTTATCAATTGGACAATTATCTCAACATATCAGATTTTTCCTAATTTGTTCTGTATATATTTAAGACAAAACTATTATAGATTTGATACAGAATGGAGTTCTAGTATGGCTATAGCTATACTGTGTAACAGAAATACAAACTCAATCTGTACATTATACCAGCATGATTTGGGTTACATTCTATTGTGCAAAAAACCTTAAAATTGTCTTAAGGGTGTAAATAGAGGCTAGGTTGTTTTCTAAGTAGGCGCTACCATGAAACCCATGCAAACGATTTCTTTTCTTTCATAAGTACAAACAAAGATATTTTATGTCAATATTAAAGAATACATTAAAATTACATTAATTTATTAGTCCACTGTGAATGGGCTGCATGTCAACTTACAAACCTTATTTTCAAGCAATATACAAATGACTTGTTTATTTATTATATGGTTTTCAGGTTAAATATCCCCCAATGATTTTTTTTTAATGCTGAGATGTATCTCCTGTCTTTACTCCGTCAAGACTTTCCCCTGTGTTTTGACTTCTATCAAATAGTTTGTATATTTTCATTCTTTGAATGTAATTATGGAATAAAACAAACCTATTTGCAAAATATTCTCTAGTTTTATTATGTAGTAAGTAGTCTGAATTCAGTGGTCCACAAATATGGAATAGGTTTACTTTAGCAACTACTATCAACTTTACTGCAAATTTGCCTTTTACGAGTTATGGAGGAGGAATGTAAAATTACAAATTACCCATCATCAGTACCAAAGACCCTGTAAATATGTGTAGAGCATACCCTGGTGACTTACAGACTAATCTATTTAAGGATCTCAATGGTGATGGAATAAATATTATTTGAACACAGATATTATTATTTGCCTCCCCTCAGCTTGAAAGACCACAACTGCCCTTTCTTTGGTAGGGCAGGGTGACTTTTTTGTCTCTCCTAGAGGATTCATAGTATCTTGAATTGGGAGATGCCTGTTACAGAGAAGTAACAAAATATAGAAATTCCAAGAGTGGGCAGTCCATTTCCTGGAACACTTTGCCAAACTTTAATCAGCATCAGGAAATATGTAGGTGATACTGAGATCAGAAAGTCCTGTTGCTGACTACACCATCCGTGGGTTGCGGATTTCTCTCTACTGAGTCCTTTCGCACGGTGATGCAGCTCTCAGACAGTTCTCCTTGCACTTACTCTAAGGCACAGTGAATCTCTGAGAGCTGCGCATTTCCCACTGGGCCTGCCTATGATTTGCACTGGCCCCTTTAGTCAAGCAGGAAAATTCCCATAGTCAGGTATTTGTGTTTCTTGCTTCTCTGATCTTCCCACTGGATTGGTGATCTTAGACATCTTTCAAGTTCCCTTTCTTGCCCCCTTAAAGCATTAAAATAGTTAGTTTTTGCACTAAGAATAAAATCATTAATAAAGGACTTCTGTAAATCACTAGCACAAATGGCTCCATGCTTCACAGCCACCATCACATCACACACATCAGGAGCCTTGGGAGGAGAGGCAGATGTAAACCCCTGTCGCTCTTCGCGTTGTGATTCAGATATAAAATGTTTCCCTGGGGCCTAGTTGGAGGGGGCAGATAACTGTGGATGGAACCTAAAAGGTAGAATTCTTGTTTCTGATTTCTCCTTTCTGCTTCCTGCCAGCATGGCTTGAGCTTCTTTCCCCACCTTATTCTTACACTGTGCTATTTCTGTCTTAGAGCCAAATGAGCTTGGGCTGCACATCCTGAAGCTGTGTATCACTATAAACCTCCCCTCCTTTAGACTGTGGCTGTCGAATGTTTTGTCATAATGACTAAGGGAAAAGGGACAAACTGTCAATTTTCCACATCCACACTTAACCATACTTTCTGTACTAATAATGCCCATACATAATTCCCGTTATAAAAAAAGAGCTTGTCACACATGTTTATTGGAATTCTACCATTTAGTGACTCCTTTATTTGTATGATAAGGATGGACTCTGTAGCTCTGTGAGCTAAGACAAAAAGAAAAAATAAACAGGCAGGTTTTTTTTTTTTTTTCAGCTGTTGTAAGCTTTTTTTTTTTTTTTTTTTTGAACATTTGACATTCCTAGGTTATATAGAGTATTTCTTCCACAACAGCAATAAGAATTGCATACAAAATACATTTTAGAACAAAACCTTAGAGGAATGTTCTCGTATACTTCATTATATAAATGCAATTTTGGCTGAAAGTCCACAATCAATTTAGCAGACACTGGTGGAGATCATATTATGTATAAAACTCAGTGCCAGTCATTGGAGATGATGAACATGGATAGCACTGTGCTCCTGGTAGCTTGCAACTTACACACTCAATGTAATCAAGGAATGATCTGCATTAACTGTAAACCTCTTTGCACTGGGGTGGTTACTGTTTAGGAGTGTTGATCTTTTTCTGAATAGTTTAGTTTTATTGTTTTTGCTGTTGTTATACAAAGAGCTTTACTTTCTTCCTGATCATTTCTGACATTCCTAGCATTGTCACGCATTGTCGCAGCTTTTGCTTTAGCACTATAGAAAATAATATCTCTGCATTCATTCCACATACAAAACTAGGAAAATAAAACAGAGTCTAATTCATTTTAAGAGAATTATTTGAATAGTTTCTACATAAAAATAAGAAAGCATACATCTTAAAAGTGGAATACCCATAAATATAAAGAGAGATTAAACATGCCATGATAGAGTAGGGAAATTATTCCAGATTGAAATAAATGATAGCTAAATAAGAGGAGCCGCACCTAGGAATAGGTGAGCAAAAATATCAAATGTCATGATCAAGTGTTAAAAATGAGAATTAAATAGATACTATTGGATTTGGTGATTTTGAATCATTGAGGACATTTGATGAACTATTTTTAATGAAAATGTTTAAAATTGTGACCACATTATATTTTTTTATTTAGAGAAAAAAAGCAAAACAGAAAAGAAAGAGAAATAATACAGAATTTCAAAAAAAAGAGAAATCACTAATTGATAAATTATATATTGTTATCATTTAAGCAGTTGTTCAAGTTACAAAATTAAAGCATAAAAAGTGGAGAAGGGATTGAGTGGTTTTTTTTGTTTGTTTGTTTTTTGTTTTTGCAAATGAGACAGGGACCAAGAGATAGACAGGAGAGAGGAATGAGACATAAAAAGAATTAAGGTGTGTTATGTACACCTACCAACTCTCAAAAATGAATGTAATCATGATGTATGCGAAGATGTAAAAAAATTAAGATTAAAAAAACAAGTGAAAAATCATAGCAAAAACCACACTCACAGAAAACCGTGACTACAAAAAGGGAAATAAAAAGTTAGGATGAAAGCAATTGAACAAAGTGGAAGGAATTTTCACCTTGAATTGTCTTTAGTTTTCCAAGATGGTAGGCTTCACATATGCTTAAAGGCAGTAGTTGTAGGTTGGCCTGCCCTCGGGGGAGACGGCAGTGGGATAGCCCCTGGAACTACCCAGAAAGTCAGTGAGGAGCCCTGAGAGTGTGAGCAGAGTGTGAAGTCTCCTATGGGAATCAGAAACTCAGGCTTGCTTGACTGATGAGGAGGAAGGCAGTATTCTGGCTTCTGCCAAAGGGGAGTCCCCGTACCTGCCCGAGGCCCGTAAGCCCTTCCAGTGGAAGGTCACAGTCGACTCTGAAATGTTATTCTGCACATAAAAGGTTTTGAAAGGGTATAAAGTGCGGTTTGGAGTTGGTCTTCAAACCTTGCTGCTATGCCTTTGGTGGGTTTAGAAGAAAAAGATTTTATTCATATCCACTTTGAACTTTAAAAATGAAATCAACATGGCTTTCCCCTTTGCTCCTTTTAACACAATTATTAAAATATATATCTTGAATATAATTTATAAAAGTTTTATGTGCATATGAAGGATGTAATGTTTAGATTTATGGAACTGTTAGTGAGATTCATCTTACTTAGATGAGAATAATTTGTGTCCTTGGAACATATTTTCAGTAGGTTTTTCCCTTTTTTCTGTTTTCCTTTTTTCCTCCAGTTCTAATGGTCCAGCCTGGGGCCTCACATGCTAGGCTAGTGCTCTGCCACTAAACTGCACACCTAGTCTTTTAGTTAGCATTTTCTGATTTTAATATTTCATTTTATTTAATTTTCATTTTAAAAAATAGACCAATAGAATGAAGTTGGTTCAGATCAGGATAAAATGAGAAATTTTTAATAAATATAGTATGTTAAAAATAACTTGAAATTTACAGAAAGACACAGGACTCTGATGGGACAACTAAACCTTCATGTAAGAGGATAGGTGAAAAAAAAAAGAGTTTCACCGTAAATATAATATGGAACAACTAAAATTGAATATTTTTAGATCAAAGCATTGAACCACCTGTCCTTACTGTTCTAATTCTTTGCTTTCTAAAATATTATCTTGCGGCCTTTGAAAATGTAGCAAGTTTTCCAAACATAAGAGAGAACTCACTAAAAAATTAAAAATATTTTTTTCCAGAACAAGACAATGCTTTCCTGAATGAAATCATTAGATTTTGTTTCCAGAAGAGATGAAAAAATAGATGTACTGAGCCATCGCTTAGCACTGTGCTCTATGTAAAATAAAATGACAAACTAATATACATAACAGTGTTGCAGAAAACTGACTCCAACACGGGTAACACTGGAGAAAAATTCAGTGCTGGGGCTGGGGATTTAGCTCAGCGGCATAAGCACCTGCCTTGCAAGCAGGTAGTCGTAAGTTCGATCCCTGGTACCGATAAAAATGAAAAAGAAAACAAAAAAATTCAGTGCTAGGCTTTGACAAACTCCCACAGCGTATCACATTTTTGGACCCAGTATTATCCAGTGCCATAAAGGCATCTCACATAGTAGGAGTTTTCTTGTATTATAAATGGATATGGGTCACAGAGGAGTGTCAGTTCCTGGTATGTAGCTGGTACATGCATTCAACAGAGTTGTGCTGCATTTGTGCTGTTAAACAATGAAAATTAAGCCTACTTATATACAGCTTCCCTTCACCTGTGATAATCTAATGAACTTTGTCAGAGCAGAAAATATTTGGATGAATCCATGCTGATGTCATTTGATATGTGTCCTGCCTGGCTGGACAATGGTCCATACACAGAAAAGGCACATTTGGATACCTATCCTCCTCATAGAGTCAACATACATTAACATTCAAAATATAGCTCACTGGCCCCATGGTTTTTATGTGCTGATTTCATATATTTCCTGTCTCTGATTTTCAGAGCTCTTTATCATTAGAAATTGCCAGTGTTTCCATCTCAACTTTCCCATTGCCAGGACAAAATGCTCGGTACCCGTAACTTAAAGGATGTGAGGTTTAATTTGGCTCATGATCTTAAGAGATTCAGTACATGGTTCTCTGTGAAGGCATGGAAAACATAGCAGAGTGAGGGCACAGCAAAGCTGCTTAGTTTATGGAGCCCAGGAAGCAGAACAGGAGAACTGCATCAGAGAGGAAGGGGTGACAGACCAGACAAAGACCTCAAGGTCTACCTCGCCCTGATGCATCCAGACAGAAAGAGAAATGTGTTCTGCCAGTCCCGGGGCAGCTCCCAAGCCAATCAAGTTGACAAACTTCACCATCACAAATTATGAGCTCATTTCCCCAGACCTCACCAGGCCTTTGAAATCACTGAAATGTATAAGATAAGGAAAGATTGAAGCAAATGTATTCAAAGGGTATGTACACATACGTGCACATGCACATGCATGCACACACACACACACACACACACAAGATCTTCCAACAATCTGAACATTGCTCATTAGTAAAGAGATGCTCCGTGATAGATTCAGTGTTTGGTTCTCAGACATAAAATACTTGATTTCCTCAGAACGACTCACATTTACATGGAGACTTTTCCTGGCTGCTGGAAGAGCTTCTCTACATTACAGGAGAGTAGCTTCAGAACCCATTTGCATTCTGTCAAGAGTTTCTAAGCTGTGGGTAACACAAGGTACTGTTAGGGTCTATCCTTTCCTCACCTGTCACCTTGTCTCTTTGCCAGATATCTCTTTCTCTTTACTTTCTTCTCACTGTCTGCAAATTTCAGAGAGAAAGCCAAGCTGTGCAAAGAAGGGTTTACCCTGCCACAGGATCAGGTAGACAAGGGAGGCTGTGTTAGACAGCCCGTGGTAAGCTAGGTTATCCTGTGATAAAATAAAAATAACACCAAATTCTCAGGGGCTGTGTTTCTCAGGCCTCACTCAGGAGCACAAAAATTATAGGAATTTGCAAGTTAAGTTGGGGTTGATAAAATCACCCAGAGGGGAACACTAGCTACTAGCCTGGATTCCAAATATGACGAATGTAGTGCTGTCAAAGGAAAAAAAGCAGAGGACATTTAGCTAGACCTGGGTTCTTAGTGATCACTAAGCACCATGAGGTTGAACCCAAGGCAGAAAAGTTGTCCAGTTGGGCCTGGGGCCATGAGAATTCTTAAAAGCTGTTGAGACATCATAAACGGTCTGGGGGGAAATGTATGCTTGCTGTTGCCTTCTTCCTCAGATCCTTCAGTATCCACCTGGGTCCTCATTGTCCAGATGCAACTGAAAGTTAGAGAACAGCAGATAGGCTTGGAAATGAGCTTTTCTTTGATAAAGAACGGACTAGGGAGAGAGATCTATACACACGAAAGAGAGAACCAGTCTAAGTCCCCCGTTTTACCTTTCACCCATATAAGATACACTTGAAAGAAATACACACCTACAAGTGAGATTTGGTATTTCTGGGGTTTTTTGTTTTGTTTTTGGTTTTCGGTACAGGGAATCAATCTCAGGTCCTCGAGACTGCCAAGCAGGCACTATGCTGCTGAGCTATATTTCAGACCTACTTTTTATTTTCATTTTTCCTTCTTCTTCTTCTTCTTCTTCTTCTTCTTCTTCTTCTTTTTTTTTTTTTTTTTTTTTTTGGTATTTTGTGGTTTAAAAAGGCATCCAGGCTTAGATATGTAAGATATCACAGAGATAGCAAATTATAATTTACGATTTTGCATTTCACTTACACTTTACTCATGGTTATAAAAATAAATGAAATTTTTGGGAATATTAGAACTGTTTATCATGCATTTATTTGTTGTTTAGTGACATTTATAGTTGACTGACCTAAGATGTATGTCTATATGTATATAGCAACTCAGATGTATTGAAAATTCTGCTCGATGTGAGATTATCTAAATTAATTATATCAAATTAAGGGAAATTTCCTCAAGGAATAATCCAAATATTATTGATTTTTAAAATTTTAACAACCTAGATATAAAATAAAGTGTAAATATTTTTCTTAAATAGGTGAAAATCTTTCCAACAGGAATTCTAAGTGAAGAAATCATATAATCAACTTTTATACTTTCATAGACACTTTTATAAAAATCTCAACTTTGGCACTCTGTGGAAGTCCAGATATACAAATGAAAAATCCAGCTATTCATCCACATATTTTGCTTATTTTGTGTCAAATATGCATATATTTGGAAACATTCATATGGCTGAGTAATTTTTCACATGTTAGCCATATGTCTGGCATTTCATAGACATGCAAAAATGTTACAAGGAATTGGCAGTATAAAAGCAAATTGTATCTATAATTATAGATACCATATAAACACATTGTGTGATATCTGTATTGCAAAGTTTAAGGATAACCTCAAATTTGAAAATGTTTCAAAAAGAGAAGACAAAAGTAGAATTCATAGTTATTAGCTGACTCCAATTTTTTTCAACTAATTTTTCTTCTAAATTGATTCTAACCAGGCTTTGTTTCATATAACTTCACTGAAACTGTTTGTTGGGATTTGCACACATTTAAACCAATGTTCTGCTTGTTGTCCTCGTGTGCCTGACTCTAGTAATAGGTTTGACAAAGCTATTTCTTTTTTGTTCACCTTGCTTCCAGAACACCCCATTTTCTGTGATTGATGCTTTGCCTGGGTGTTTCTTTTCAATCTGTATTATACATTGTTCATTCTCAGCATGGTGCTGTGTCCCAGAATTCCATGGTGCTGTGTCCCAGAATTCCATGGTTCTGTGTCCCAGAATTCTATGGTGCTGTGTCCCAGAATTCCAATGAGGCAACAGCATCATTGCTTTAAATGTATCTGTTAATTATTGACCTCTGTGTCACAGAGTGACCTCTGTGTCATCTGTCTTCCTTTACTCATCTATTCTGCTTGGTTCCAGATATGTGCTATTAAAAATGCTCCTGCTACAGTATTTCTTATATAATCCAGCTTTTATTTGTGTTAGGAAAAGTGGAGTTATCCTTGACTCTTTCACTCCTTACTTAATTCTGCACTGTCAAAAGCTTTCATGGGCTCTACTTTTACAGTAAAAGTCAAAAATTCTTTCCATCTGCATCTGCTCACCTTTTGCAAACATTTCTTACCTCTCTCCTAGATTAGAACAATCAGCTTCTCTGGGTTTCATTGTTTTCTTCTCACTCATTTATTATCACAGCAGCAGGGAGAGCCTTTAAAAAGGAAAGGCACAAGCTCTTTCCATAGCACTCTTCTTTTCTTTATTCATAATAAAATCTTAGTTTCTTAAAGATGCTTGTAATGCCTCACACAGTTTGTTCCATTAATCCTTGGATTCCCTCTCGCCTCTTTCTTGCTCAGTGGTTCTACTGGGCCCACACCGACCTCTTGCTGTGTGTGAGAGCTTTTCAAATAGCTGTTTCCTCTGCCTTGAATGCTTTCAGCCCTTGTGGATCATTTAGTCCCCTGCTTTCAGTCTTTGCCCAAATGTCACTTTCTCAGTGAAGTCTTTCTTGACCATTCTCTTTTAAACTGTCATATCCTATTTCTCTCCTTTCATTTTTTTCCATAGGCTCTATCATCACTTAGCAAGTACAGAGTTTGAAAGCACTTCCTCACCCAGAATGTGAAGTCCAAGAGGATGAGAGTCCTTGGTATTTGTTGTCTTTATGTATGAAATTCCAAAAACTTTGACACATGATTTCTGTTGCATAATTAGTAAGTGAATACATGAATGAATGAGATTAATTAGGTCACTTAGTTGTGGTTTTGTTTTTTTTTTTTTTGTTTTTGTATCAGGGGATCATAAATGCTAGGCAACAGCCCCACCCTTGAGCCAAATCCTCAGCCATATTTGGATGTGTTAAAGAATCATAGAACAATAGAATATTATTGAATCTTGGAAATAATCCAACCAATAGTGGTTGAAGGAATACTGTTCCTTTTAGTAATTATTGAATGACAAAACAATTCTATAGTCAAATTATTTCAGACTTTGCATCATCCTGTTGAAATTTCTGAGGTTGACAGCACTGTTCAAAAACTGATCAAAAGAGTAAAAAAGCAAATAACACGGGTTTGTAGATTACAACAAATCGAGACTGCCACTGTGTTGTAAAACAAGTCATAGCCAATATACATACCGTAGCACTGGTTGAATTCCAGTAACACTGCATTTACAAATACAGAGAGCTCATTGGTCTTAGACTGCGTGTCATTATTTTCCAACCCCTTTCTTCAGCTTAAATCTTTTTAATTTTTTTAAAAATATCATGTTTTACATTAAGAGATCATGAGCAATTATATGAAACTCTCACTAGTATTTTGCTAAATAATTGTTCAATGCATAATTTTAAAAATACTGATCTACAGCCAGATGTGCTGGCACACACCTGTATTCCCAGAACTCAGGGAGCTGAGGCAGGTGAATTTCTGTGAATTCAACAGTAGCCTGAGCTACAAAGTGAGTTCAACACGAGCCTGAACCATGTAGTGAAAACCTGTCTCAAAGAGAAGAAGAAGAAAAAAAATACTGACCTATACCAATCCTATGATTTTCAAGAAGGACTTGGGATTCAGCATTGGTTTTAAGATTCCAAGCTAGGCTAGTAGGGCAGCAGAAACTAAATTTCATGTCCTTGGGACAGCTTCCAGTCAAATGTTCTCTTCATTCTTGTACTACTGTTTTTCTGCTGTTGTCCAGAAATTTCTGACCTGCATCTAAAATTGTAGATTTTAAAATAATTGAATATTTCTAGCACTATGCTTTTATTTTGTTTTATTTTTTATACATTTATAACCATGAATTTATTTTAGTCCATTGCTGAAAAACCTTGAATGCATGCAAATCTATAAGTTTTTAATATTCTATTAATGTTTGTGAAACTAAGTGACTTTTTAAGCCACTGTCACTTGAAGCATTTCTGTGTCATTCTGAAAAGATGTGATACAAAAATATTAAACCTTAATTTTCTCTATCAGGGCATGAAGTACAAACAACACTGCAATCAAAAAAGGTGGATACACCTACACATATACAAATGACCACCTGCTTGGCTAACTAGGCATTAATCTCTGCAATTTTTATGTTATTTGGGGTTGTCATAATTTAGATCCATCTCTGCACTTTATATCTTCTTTATTCTTTTCTTTTCACTAAAACCCTCCATTCTTTAGAACATCTAAATCTTGTATCCCAGATATCACACTGTCAAAGACTAGCTGACCTTCCACTGTTCCAGTCTTGTAAGTCACCTATAATGGCATGAAATCAAAAGATATATAATTACTCGAAAGCCCACTTAGGTGAGTCACTTGATGTTTTAAATGCCTGCATTTCATTGTCAGCCAAATTAGGATAATTAAGATGTATATACATTGTTCTTCAAAGTACATTCTACCATTATCTCAACAGGCAAAGAAAGTTAATATTTCCACTGTCAATTTCTGTGACCTAATGATGTCACATTACACTTAGATGAATACAGTAACAATTATCATATACTTTGAGTTATATTTCTCTTGTGTACAAAGAAACCAACTGATTAATCCAGTTAATTGTAAAGTCCCCTGTACAGTTTGATTCTCTATTTAGTGCTCTCTTTTCTTCTCTATTTTGTCTGTACTTCAAATTTAAATTAACTGTACTGAATTTTTTTCATGTAACCAATTCCATGAGACTTTTAAAAAAATAGTACATCGGGTATGGTATGATAATTGCTTATTGATATGCTTTTGAAAACATTTAACATGAGATCTTTGGTCTCACCATGAGGGATAAGGTAGATACTAACATTTTTGGGTTTATCATTCCTTTTGGGAGTGTCTAATTTGACCAACATTAATTCCAGGATGTCTTACGATTTTATCACCAGGTCATTTCCACTACATAGACTACCAATTAAAAGATGACTAAGAATTTGTTGCCATATTTAATTAAACTTCAAAGAAGAAACAACTAACAACTTATTAGTTCACCTGATCAGCTAATTAAGATCTTTTTCCAACTTGAATTCACTCAGCTGTTTAACATACCACTCTCAAACACTCTCTAATTACCATTCCACTCCTCCCAAAACCATAATCACAAAGGCCTGTATTTTCCAGTTCACTTTTACTTCCATCATTATTTATTTTTCCTCTTCCTCTTCCTCGTGTTCTTCTTTTTTATAATTCTGCGTTATGAAACTCCAGCAAAGTGGAACTGCCTTTGGAAGCCAGTTAAAGGAGAAAATTGGAAGTTAACTTTATTGGGTAGATAACAAAGGGTAATGTAAGAACACTAATAAATTAATTCATGTGTTGCCTCTAGTGAACTGTAAATATATGAATGCCTCACATTACCAAATAATATGCAACTTTAATAAAAAAAAAAAAGAAGAGAGTCAATGGTAATGGAACAGAATGTAGGCCTTACCTCTGTCCTTTTTACTTTGGAAGCTTCCAAAGCAGTTTTACTCCTGTAATTCTCTTTCTCTGTTTTACTTCATCTTTTCCTTTCCTTAATATCTTGGGAGCTGTTTTATTCTATGTGGTAATAAATATTCAAGATATCATTGTCATTTGCTTCTGGACCCTGAAGAGATGAACCAAAAACCACGAGTATTTGAATGCTTAGGAGTTTTGCAACCATGTCCCCTCTTTTTGCCTCTCATTCTCACAGTTGGGGATTCATTTCCTTCCATGTTGTTGCTGTCATTGGAGGATACTGCAAAGATAATGCAAAGTTGGCCTGACACGAAAGATGACAGTTGTCCCCCTTTATGACCAGAACTAAGACTACTTTAAAATAGCCACAAATAGTTATCTGTAAAGTTCAACCTGGTTTCCAAAAAGACTGAACTGAGTGTCCGTGTAAAGCTTTTCCTTATACTCATCCACTCTCCTCACTCAGCTCTATTATGTACATTAACCGATAGCAAGCAATGCGAGACAGAATTCAGATGCTGCACAGCTGCTTAATGAGAAACCATTCTGTTTTCCCCAAAGCAAAACTTAAGTGGGAAACAATCAGCCTTAAAAACTAAAAATCAGAATTGCCATCCCCGATCAACCTGTCTGCTCTCCCTGCCATAGTTCTCCTGCTCAGTGGCCACTCTAAGGTAGGGATGACAAGGATAGGCTCACGGGTGTGGTGATGGTGACATTTTTTTTTTTTTTTTGGTACCTATGATCGAACTCATGACCTCATGTTTGCCAGGAAAGCGCTTGTGACGCTGATCTAAGTCCCTGACTGATGGTGACACTTTTTATGTCTAGATTTCAAGGCCAATGATTTTCTGATTAGGTCTTATTTGAGGCTGAATCTCTCAAACCTTTGCCATGACTTTAAAATATTTGAAGATTTTTAAATTGAATTACCAATGATTTCCTGAAAAAATATGCTACCACTTTCTCCTTATCCTTACTTATCACAAGTCTTGGCTTCCCATTTGTAACACTGATTCAGGGAAGTTCAGCGAACTTATAATTCAGTGCTTTGAACATGTTTTAACAATTATTCTTAAAGTTTATTTTATCTGCTGCTGTTGGTGATGAGTCCTGAAATTCATTTAAGGAGGAATGCTAAAGTTATATAGTTTAAAAATATTCAGCTCTGATCAGATTGTGATTCTAGCAGTTCATCTATTATATTGCCTCCTTTATAAGTATTAAATACAATTTGAATAAAATTGGGTTTAGTGAAGTTTTGTCTTTTTGTGTTTCACAAGATATAGCCTCCAAAGAACATAATTTAGAATTTTAAGACATCACAAAGGCTTGTGCCTAATTGTTCTTGTCTAGTGACTGTGCAATTTATTATTATTGTTTCAGAGTTAATTAAAGAAAAGATTTGCTATTACAGAATATAAAGCTAACTAGAATGGACTGTGAAAGCACTGTCCTCATATGTTAAAGCTTTATATTTAAAATTAGAGGCCCTTCTCAGTTGTTTCTATGATGCATATTCTAGTTATATATTGCCAGGTAACAAGCTATTTCAAGTTTAAGCAAAATAAGAATCATTTTATATATGCTTAGGTTAAAGGAATTACACAGAGAAAGTTCGGATGGATTGTTTCTCTTCTGTGTGATATCTGAGACCGAAGGTATAAAGAAGAGGGGCTGGGGCCACTGGAATGGCTGAGGGCTGGAGTCATATGGAGGTTTCTGTACTCACATTCTGGCACCAGGGCTAGCTTGCCTCAGAAGAGGGATTTATCTGGGACAGTGGAGTAGAGCACATAAAGAGCATCCTCCAAGTGGCCTGGCCTTCTTCCAGTATAGCAGATGAGTGCATGTAAAATATATCAGAAGGAAGCACACAAGCATCAAAGTTCAAGAAAATATTCAGACAGAAGCTACTGCCTGAACTGACCTCAGTAGTTACAGAGCACCATTTTTGCCATGTTACATTAGTCAGGATGGTTCAAGCTGACTCCTATCCAAGGTAAGGGGACTTGCACCCCACCTCTCTCTAGAAAAAGTGCCAAAAACTGGGAAACCATATTTTAAAAGTCATTGTAGAAGCAATTGATTTGCTGCTGTCTGAAGTAATCTTCTCTGTCCTTTTCTGTAGCTCAGGAATACACAATGGCAATATAGTTGGTCAATGGTAAAAATACATACATACTAAACACATAGTTTTATTTACCTTACGGTGCTTTTGGTTCCGGTGACAGCACCCCTCCTTTGAGCTGCTTTGAATAATAAGTAAAGTTGAGTAATTAATGTAGCTGAAACTTTGAACAGTTCAGCAAGTTTGAAAAGAGAGTTGGTTCAGTGGCTCAGAAGCATAAATGAGAAGCTTTTACCCCTATTTTATCACTTGCTAGTCTTAGGGTGTGGGACTTGTTCTGTATGCAGTTACATCATGTCTAAGTGTGGCCCTCCTGAGTGATCTCCTTACTCAACCAAAGAAATAAGGAGCTTCCTGCACGTCCCTCAGCTGCATTAGATAGAGCACTTCCACACTCCTAAAACAATTGCCAATGCCAGAGTTAAGATGGGATTTGCCTGGATCATACCCATCCGCAAACTGTCAATTTCCAGATGACACCTATTAATTTAAGACTGCCAGTGCCATTGATTTCATGTAAACCTTGCATCTGCTACTCAGTAAGGAATGAGTCAGTAAGGAATGAAAAAAACCAGTATTTCCTTTTCACATTGAAGCGCTTTCTGACACTGTAAAGTCACTTGACCGTAGGAAATGAAGCTACAGCAGCGCCATCATCAGTATCATAGCCCAATCAGCTGCAAAGTGCTGGTCCTATTGCTGCTGACCCCTTAGCACTCTGCTTTTGGTGCAAATCAATGTAATGATCAGAACACTTGACGTTGAAGGACTATCTTTTGACAAACATAGAGAAATTAAGTACAAGAAAGTGACCCTCCATTTGGTTAATCTGCTTCGATGCGGAGTCGTGGAAGAATCACTGGGCTTGTGACTGCTTGCTGTGGGCAATGTGAAGAGAACGAGTCTCACTGGATGTATTCTGCATTTTGCCTAAGGGAGTATGCTTCTCATCTAAGGGTGTAAAGCCCACTCTCGAGACTGAGTTACTCTCTCTGTGGTTTTTAGAGCTGACACAAATTTAATAATTCAGCTTCTCCTGCAATGATTTTATTAATAGTTTTCCACTCCTGTGCATGAAGCATGACAGAGTTACTGTCCTCATTTTGCATTTGAGGATATAGGGACACAGGGTTAAGCAAAGTGACCAAAAGCACACATCAAAGCCCAGTAGAGTTGGCATTGGAAATTATGTTCCTGGAATTTAGATTTTGTGCCTTCTTTAGGAGAATTATGAAAGTTTCACATAAAAGCAACAAATCATAAATAACAAACATTTGGGAATCTGTTTCCCAGACTAAGAATTTTTGTAAGAAATAAATATTTACAGATACAGAAAAACCCCTAACTTCCTACTCCATGCCTGCGGTCCTCTGAGAAAATTAACATCTCTCACTTGTTTTATAGTCTCATGTATTTATTCTCAAATATATGTTTTTCTCTTTATGTGTATCATAAAAATATGATATTTTTGTATATTATGTTATTACTGTTATCTTTGTAGGAATTTTTCTATTGTAACTTTCTCTTTTCAACATGGCTTTTGTAATATACTTACATTGTTGTGTATTATATTTGGTTATTTATTATATCTGTTACAGTATTTTATGCCAAATGAATACATAGCAATTTGTCCATTCCTTTTATGAATATTTATGAATAGCCCTTTATGAATATATGTGATTTTTGCTGTCTAATATAAACTATGCAATGAACCTTACCATATGCAACCTTCCTCTTATTCCTTTCTTGAACTCTGAAAACAAAAAGAATATACTTACAGATAATGTATGGAGATTCAATTGCAATAAATTCAAATGTTAGAGTAATGCAGAAAATGCATATCAAAAAATAAGGTCTATTTGCTATATGTACGTTCGAGAAGAGATGATGAAAGTCTAAAACCAGTCTCCATTCTATGTAGGCCATTATTTTCAACAAATACATCATCTGTATCTATTTAGTTAACATTCTATCTTTCTGTCACTGTGTCATCACATCTTGCAGTCTTAGACCAATCAGCCATGCTACCTCAAGAGTTTGTCATTACATTTGAAAGCCCCAGCTATTTTCAAGCCCGTCATTACCAATGATGCTCCTTTCCTAAGCCAGACTTGGATTTCTGTGGTCTGCAGGATTTTTACCAAGTTGAAAAAAATTTGGCAACAACTAAAATGTTGGGTTGACAGCCATGTGCTCTGAATAAAACAAACTCTGTTGTTGTAGAAATAGAAAAAGGATCTTGCAAATTTGAAAATTATTGAAACAACTTCCTCCTAAGAAATTTGTCACGGAGAGAAAGACAAGCATCAGCAACGTCTTGTATCTGTTCTAAGCACTGTCTTTAAGTGAGAAGGCAAAGGATGGCCCTTTCTTTGATTTACATGTAGTAGCCTGATAGTCTGTGTGCAGATAACCTTATTAAGAATTTGCATGTCAACAAGGAAACTAAGTTATTTTGATAAATATTTTGCTTTGTTCTGGAGCCCCAGCATTCAGAAGAGGTCAGCCTGTTTTGTAAATACTAGAGCTCTCTGTACTGTCATCTACTGAGAGCACCAGCAGAGATTTGGAAGACGTTAGTGAGAGGTTGGGAGAGTCAACTGCAGACTTGACTCTTGTCCTGACCTAAAAAAAAAGAAACCTCAAACACTGTGTTTGCTTTGCTTTACTATAACAAAATTCCTGAGATAACCAGCTTATTTTTCAGCTCACAGTCTTGGAGTTTCCAGTGAGGAGTCGGGCCTTGTGCATGTGATAAGGCTGCATGCACAAGAGGGCGGGGAGGCGGGGTGTGCATGGGGAAAAACATCTCATGACATCTGGGCCACCTGCAGGAAAAAGGGAAAGAACTGGGTCAGGATCTCAGCATCCACTTTGAAGTCTCTAGTTGAGGTGTCAGGTGTCCCCAGAAGGTCTTTGCTGATGTTTTGATGTTTTCCCCTTGGCTTATTTTTTTTTCTTTTTTTTTCTTTTTCTTTTTCTCGGTACCGGGGATCGAACTCATCGAACTCATGACCGCCTGCTTGCAAGGCAGGTGCTTATGTCGCTGAGCTAAATCCCCAGCCCCTTCCCTTTGGCTTCTAATTCTTTCAGAATCCGGGTGCATGTTTCCTTTGCTCTTCTCCCCTTCACACCCAGCTATTCTGCAATTACTCACCTCTCTCCCTGGACTTCGCATCTTCGCTTCCATCATAGGCGTACTGCAATTTCATGCACTGACAGTGGCTTAGATACCTATCCCACCTTCCTAGTCTGAAGCTATTTGAATATCTTTTTATCATATCATAAGAATTTAGGGTTTTCTTTTCAGATACATATACTATGTTCTCTATCACTCTTACAAGGATTTTATTATTTTAAAATATGTATCTATTTTCAATGACATAAAAGGCAATCAAAATTATATTAAATGCTAAAACCTAATAGTGATCTAAATTAATATCTTATTTTTCCTATGTATACTTATAGAAAGAAATCATCACATGAATAGGTGAACACACACGTGCGCACATTACATGAATAAATTAATTCAGTAATCTGACCAATTTCAACAGTGTCAAGGCTATAGCTGTCCATAATTTTTAATGGTTCCTTGTGATTTTGATTTATAGGTTACTCTAGGTTTGTTTTGGTTACCATTTATCAACCATTAAACACAATGACTGTGGACCTGATTCTTTATTCCTCACCTTCCATGAGTATAAATTTAAAAGCACTAATACTGTCCTTCGCCTTCTTTGATGAGTTACAGAGTTCTGGGCTGGTTTATCACTCTTTTAAAAGCATCCTTTCCTTTGTCTTTAGGCTGTGTCCTGTTAACATTCCTGTGAATTAGAGTCACCTACCTCGGAGATGTGAGCATTTTAAGCCACAACTTCTTTTTCTTATGAGAAGCATCTGCTAACATAGTAAAGATTTGACCTTTCAAAACTATACCTTTTGGGCATTAATATAGTAAAATCATGCATAATTTTTTAAAATTTTATATGAATATTTTGAATCCCACCTCCCTAACAAAGCCTGTATGTTTCAGTTATACCTGACTTTCCTCTATTCTATACTCATGAAATCCCACATGATATATGCTTGCTTTCAATGAACGTTTTCACTTTGCCAGCCACTTCTATGAAAGATATGCACTGCTAATATGGTTCATTGAGATATATCCTCTAATCTGTAGGTGATATAAATAACTATTCAAAATGTTTGCTAATGCATTATGGTAAGATTCAGAAAGCACAATGTCCCCTTGCTATTATAACAAATTTTTGGTTTTCAACATTATACAACCATTTTTTGGTGTAGTTGGATAAACTAGATAAGGTTGTGATTCTCATATCTTCTCCTTTGTTTTTAACCTGATCAAGTCTCTCATAAATTCTTCTACTTCTTTTGTGAATTCAAAAGTATCTTTTTGTTGTATAAAGTACAAAGCAACACTTTTCTCGAAAGCTTCTCCTTTTACCTATGTTTCTAACCTTACAAAACCTTAGGGACATGTGTATCATAATTACATATAGCATCATTTTAGTGTAAAGTGTATCACATCTATTACCCTCTGCTTAGTTATTTCTGTGTAAGGATCTGAACAACCAGTGACATGTCCTAGTTTCTAACCTGGTTGTGTCATTGGCCTTTGCCTCGGTGATTTCTTTTTGTCATACCCATGTCCCTTTATAGCCATGGTTCTCAATTGGGACAGGATTTTTACAACCAAGAACATTTGAACATGTGCAGAGATAGACAGACAGACAAACAGGCAGATAGACAGATAGATTGATTGATATTTCTGGCAGATATATATTTGCATCATCACAATGGAATGGATGTGTCTTTCCCCTAAGTGGTAGAGTACAGGGATGCTGCTCAACATTCTATAATGGAAACTATATCCTTCCCCAACAGAATAATTATTTCAAATCAACAATGCCAGGGTTGAGGAAATCTACTGTAAGGAAACTGACTTCAGGTTTTAAAATTGAACTTTCAGATTTCTCTAGCCCCTGAGATGTTCAATTTAATAAAGTCTTTTGATTCAAACTAGTTACTCAGTAGCAGAAAATGTTATGCCCCATGATATTTCTGTGTTATGGAATGGTGAAAGTGAAACAGCAGCTGTCATCTTCATTAAAAATATTTTCTTTGTTGGTAGAAAAAAGTATGACCAATTAACATTACCATAGTTACACAGAGCAGGGAATGGAGAAAACTGAAGTGTATTTACAAATAGAGAATAGAACTGGGAGGATTGATATTGCCGTCAGATACTCCTGACTCCAAACGACACTTGCTCTCTTGCAAGTTGCATTTGCTGAAGAAATTTACTTGGGTAGCATAATGCTAACACTGTTTCATTTTTCTCTCCTTTTTACCCCACCTTCAGACATTTCACATTTTCAAGAACAAAATGACTTAAAAGGATTACTAGAAAATCTTCATCAAAATATTCAAGCCAAAAAAAGAAAGAATGTAGAAATCATGTGGCTGGCTGCAACGGTGAGCACTCATGTCAAATCTCATTTTCCACCACAGCATGCATTATCTGTTATCTATTAGGCACGGTCCAGCCTGTGCACTGTGGGTTAACGGTATCATCCCTATTACTCGGGGAAAGAGGCATTGTCATCTGGTTGGTAGTCCTGGCGGTAGGCAAGAGCATACAGATGAGGGAGAAACACTCAACAAGAATGAATCGTGCTCCTTATCTACTCTTACCATTCTGGGATAGATCTGTCAGTCTGGGGTTCAAATGAATTAGATGCGATTTTCTTGGTATTGCTGGTTGCCCTCTGAGAGGGCAACTGAGTTTCCTGTATCACCCAGAATTTTGATCTGTAGCTCTAGAGACATATGGTTTCAACAGAATGTGGTTATCAGATCTCTAACTCACAGCTTCAATAAGGCTTCTGGACATATTGTTCAGATAATGAGCTTGTAAATGTGTTTGTTAATTTAGATATTGGCATAGAATTTATTACTGATGGATTGATCTTGGGGTAATGAGCTGTATTTTGTGTGGTTTGCTCTCACTTAATGGTACCCTTAGGGTGGAAGATCTGTCTATTTTTCCATTGTAGATTTCTGTAGAATGAGAGAGAATTACACCTGTATTTTTTAAGCTCTTTCCTGGCAACCATGAGGTGTAACTCATATGAAATTTATCAAAACTTCAGACCCAAAGAATTTTCTTTAGGGGAGCATCCTTGCACTGGGAAAGGCACACTGGAGAGATCTATGATGTATGACATTTATGTGTTTTCTGCAGTGTTATAATTTGTATCTTAGGTTAAGCAAGCTTCTAGTGTCATCAGTAGCATCTAAAACAGACTGTCTTCTTGACTGGCTGTGGCTCAATCATAATCCAATATTACTCATTCTTCTCTGGAAGAAACTAAAAGATATTCTACCGGGAGATTATTTTAAGTAATTTAGCAGGAGCAAAGCAGAAGAAAGTTTTCCTTCATACCTTTGGTGTCCCAGGGAAAATCAAGGTAACAATAAGAGGTGTTGTTTTCAGGCAGCTCATTTAAACTTAGCATCTTCGTGCCTAATGTAAAGGCCACTTGTAAGAGTGCTTCCCCAGTGTGGCTGCTTTTGGGTCTTCAAAAATACTATGATTAATAATTCTCACGTGGTAGATTGTAAGTTATTTTTTCTGTCTTACTAATAACGTGATAGCATTAAGGTAGTTTGATTGTTTGCCAAGGCCTTCCTTCATGGAAACATGTAAGTATGTAAGATACACATATTGTGAAATTATGTAGACAAGGACTCATACCAACAAACATTAATGTGTATTTTGTATTAGATTTATTTTTCCATTTGACTGAATATATATTTTCCTATAAATCCCATGTATTTCTAAAATATTTTTGGATGGTATATAATAATCACATATGACTTCTACACAGTTTAAAATTGAACACAGTTATTAATTATCATCAGTTACATATTTCAGTAGAATGGCATCTCAGTGTCAAGATTGTATTTGTAAACAAAAGAACTAAACAATACTCTCAAAATGAAGAAGCATACAAAACCCTTTAGATGTTTTTCAACAAGTTTTTATTTATGTCTCTTTTTCTTCTACTCTTTAAATCTTATTTAATGAAATATAGCTTGTGTTAGTATTTTACATCCAAATTGAAACATAAAGTTACTTGGTTTTATCTCAATTTAATTTAAATGATAAAAATGCTAGCACAGAGAAGAAAGATACTAATCAAGTGTGCTAAATCAAGCTTGTACAGTTCTAGAGCTGTAGAAATACAGAAATTAAGACCTTCATTTCTATACTCTGATGAAACTGCTCCCATCTTCACTTTACTTTAAATTTGGAACACTATCTTTAGTAGGAAAGGTACATATAATGCAAAGAGTAAATTTTAAAGAATCTGAATTCTTTTTAAAAATCATATCTCAAAAAGCATCTATTAAGATCTATTTATTACTGTGGATATAGTCAAGCTTTTAAAAGTGTGAGTTAACTATTTATTTTAAAGGATTAAAATTTTCCAAATGAAAATAAAGATTACATAGTGAAGTAGTACCCTCATGTTTCTATAGTCACTTTTATTTAAATTAGAAGCAATGAAGGTCTAAATTAATAGAGGTGTATGAATCCTACTATAAGTATCAGAATTAAAAGATGCTTTAAAAACCTTCATAAAAATCCTATCATCTTTTCTTCAAAGCAGGCAACTTTTAAAACCTCTTTGGTGGCTGATAATAAAATAGATTTTTACTGCACATATAACTTATTTTAAGTGTACATCATTTAGCATTGTTGATGCTGCAGGTGGTTAGTAGCATCTTATACTAGAAACCTATCCTGGAGTGGCAGGAAAAGAAAAGCAATGATTCACTTACTAACTTACTAACCATGAGGCAATAAGACAGGAGACTATTGGAATAACAAAACTGGAATAACAATTGAAAATTGAAATCTTAATGCCAAAGGGAAAGAATTGTGTAGAGGGAAGCTGAACCTAACAGAATTTAAAGATCTGGTCTTTGGACATAAATATATCATACTTGTACTCTGGTTCTGCTCTGTGGTGTGCAAGTTACTTGAGCTCTCTGAACCTCAGTTTTCCAGTCTGTGAAACAGGCATAAAATATACTTCCTTCTGGGTTCATGTCCAGTTCAGTACAAGGGAAAATCTGCATAAAATTTGATAGTGTTGTACCTGGCACAGAGTAGATGTGTAAAGCATGGTGGCCACTTACAGTATTCTACTAGATGGTTTTCTCATCTTATACCATGCCCATGCTTAAAATATTGTAACCTACAGCCAAGTCTACACAAGTTTCTTAAAAGTAAAGTACCATGTTGCTAGCTGGTTAAAATTTAAAGCCAGTGTCCAATTCACCCAACATCAGGCTTTCTCTTTTCTTACTGGACTTGTTGCTTCTCCCCATAAGCTATGATTGTCATCCTCATCTGCTGCAGTCCCTCCTCTTTCTGGGTACCATTGTGTTCTCTGCTGGATGTTTCCCATCCCCTGTGGCTTCAACCATCCCACAACTCATGTGCAAAGTGCTAAATAAACCTAGCTCTCTCTCTTCCCAGTCTTACCTTGGAATGAAAAGGTAAACTTTTTAAAACTTTAGAGTGCAGCTAGATCCAAATGGCTTTAATAACTGAATGTAAACCAGAAATCATAGCTTTCTGTGCTGACACTGAAAGTACATAGAAGCCGATGCTTGAATAATACACGAGAACAATAAACTGTTTTCCTACCTGTCTCTCAGATTTGTCGCAAACTAAATGGTATTCGTTTCACCTGCTGTAAAAGTGCCAAAGACAGGACGTCCATGTCAGTGACGCTGGAACAGTGCTCGATCTTGAGGGATGAACACCAGCTGCACAAGGACTTCTTCATCCGAGCACTGGACTGTATGAGAAGGTAACCCACTACCTTAAGGCCTCTTTTAGGTCAAGATCATGTTGAGATTATTGTTTGCTTAAAAAAAATATTGCTAGAGGAGTAAACAGTAACTTCACTGTGTTTCTATGGTTTGTAGCTCATGGAATGAGAGATAAAGTGATTTTTACTATTCATCCTACTTATTTTAAGTAAGGAAAGGGAACATGGGTGTGCAGGTATTAATAATGTACATAGAGGGCATATTTCTTTAGTTCCTTAGCTTTTAGCAAAAGTTAAAAGGCTCTGAACATCTCACATGTGACACATAGTACATATATTTTCTTGACATGTAAGTGGCTATGAGAATGTGCAAAATAAAACTAAGTCACTATCCAAACAAAGCCTTTCCAAATTGCAACTCACGTCCTCTTCCTATGACCTGCATAGGCTCTAAGTGGGTAACTTCCTTCCTAACATTATTTTCTTATTACTCATTGTAAAGACAGAATGACATTGATACTGTAAAATAGAGAATTAATATTGTTACAGCCGACATTTAAAATGCTGTGCCCCAAGTCATGTGTCTTGATTCATTTCCACAGTAATTAAATCTCAAGACAAAGCTGTAATGGAAAGGAAAAAGTGCCTCTTCACAATGTCTATCAGCAAGGACACATGTTAATTTAAAAGTTAAGTGAATCATCTCTTTGCTGCAAAGACTAGCTGAGAAGCACCCCAGAAGTGTGAGGGAGGCCGGGGACCCCAGAAAGCACTGTACTGTGAGCGCATGCAGGGGCTGCTGCTCAACTGGTATGGCAGTACCTCCTACTTTTCTTTTCATGGCTGCAGTTTTTGAGGGGAGACACTGATGCTCGCCTGAGCTTGTTCTGCCTGTCTGTTTCTCCACTAATGAGAAGTTTCTGAAGTCTTCTATTTTACACCATCTCGTGTCTCTTGGCATTTTCATTGTGCGGAGGAGTTCTATCATAATTTTTGATAAGTGAATAAGGATGTTTGAGAGGCCTGACATGGACATCTCAGCCATATTATTCCTATTTGGTTGGTATAAAAATTTCTTTCAAAAGTAGTCTCTCAGCATTAACAGGAAAATTTCTGAATCTGAGTACAAAATCTCCTAAAGTGCAGATAAAGAACAGAAGAAAAGAGGAACAAAGGTGCTTGGGGAGGCTATGAAGACCGCACTGTACTGTAGGGCAAGGTTGCCGTGGAACTAAAGCAATTTAACTCACAAATTATTTGGAGGGTGAAATTATTACCTGTTTAAGCTGTGGAAGCTCCTTTTAAATTAGAAAGAAGGTAGTCCTCCAATAAGTAACTATAGGGTGTATTAAAACACAAAAACACGTATCTTTATATTGGATAAAATCATTCACAATCAACACTGAATGTGCAACACATCTGCTCACAACATACCATTTATAGATATTTATCTTGGAATTCTAAAAAAAAAGTATTGGAAATTTAACCTAAAAATGCTAGTTAGCTTTAATTCTATATTCCTACTACTCTGGTAATACTTTCTCCTTTTTTTTCTAAATTTCAAATTCATCAAATTTATCCTTCCATTTTGTGTATGTAAAGTTTACATAACAGTGTGCAGATTTGTCTCTCTCTGTGTGTATATATTTTAAAGAAATGAGACTTTAAAAAAAAATAAAAGAAGTGCCTTCATCCCCTCTTGGGGTATTCTGCCTCATGATAGAAATGCGTAGGTTCAACAGACCATGCACCATAACAAAGTAGGTCAGAATGAGGAAATTTTAGCCTGCCGAACTCAGTTTGTCAAATTGTCTGCCACTTACTAGCCTTAAATAAATTAAGTGCTTATTACATCTTAGTTTCTTAGACAAGGTAGTCACCACGTGATGCCTGCAGTTCCCTCTTCTGTAAAACAATTGTAACTATATTAACTTTGTAACTAATTTAACTTTGTAGGTGTGTCTTGAGGATTAAATGAATAGATGTATGTACAATGATTAGAACAGTCTCTCATAGTAAGTTAATCTTTGATGGATAAAACAACACCAGGTTTCACAGAGTTAGAATTCTGAGTTTACAAGTATGATAAAATCTAGGTAATCATGACCTTTGTATTTTTTTGTTTTCAAAAGCATTGTGACATAGGCTTGACTTCAATACCGTGTATTAAAGTGTTCTGGCAAACAGAGTTCCAAATGTAATGTTTTATCTACTTAAGAAATAATCTCTTTAAATAATATTTTAGACTGGGGCTATAACTCAGTGCCACAAGTGCCTGCCTGATAAATGTGAGGTTGTGAGTTCAATCCCTGTACAAAAAAAAAAAAAAAAAAAAAAAAAAAAAACCCACAAAACAGTAGCACTTTAAAGCCATGCATGTGACCTGTTTACAAATTCTGTGCTATTGATAGAAAGTTGTATTCATTAAAATAAGCCTGGATTGGTTTCTTATGAACATTTTTATTGTGTGTATCATTGCATGCCATTACAAATAATTATAGAATTTGAGCCACGTTAAAAATTTCACTCAAGGAGCCACGTTAAAAATTTCACTTTATAAATAATGAAGCATGGCTCTAGAGTGTTTTGGCAGAGGCTTCATATTAGCACCTGCACAGTAACATATTCTTTTAGGTGTGCTTTAATGTTATTTATACAAATGGAATGAATTGACATCACTCAAAATTATTTGGTAATGTATTTCATTATTTCAAACATATTAGGAAAAATATAAGGCATCAAAAATAAATCACATACTTATAGAAATTCAAGACTGTTTGCAGAACCAGAGAAGTCTGATGAAAGCCTGAGGCATAAAAACATACTCTACCTCTATGAGTGGAATGCAAACTCTTACTTCAAACTTTTCTACCATAAGTAACAATTGTATCTACACAACATGCATGGTGTCTCACCCAGAATAAGATTAAATAGGAGTTGAAGAAATTCAGAAGTGTCCACAGGGGAATGCTTTCTTCTCCTTTCTGCTTTTCTATAACTTTTTAAATAACTTTTCTGCTTTTATATCATAGTTTTTCCTCATCTTTTTAAAAGTTTTGTTTTTAATCATGTCCTGAGAGAATAGTTTCATTCTTACTTCCTAGAGCCATCCACTGTCAGAGCAGCCTGGTACCCAGTCAGTGATGGCTCATATACTGTTAATAAGCCACTGAATCCAAGGTGGTTTATGTTATGGTTTCTGTTTGGATGACCACCCCCCCCCCCGAACCTCATGCAGTCAGGGAGGCAGCTGAATCTCGCATTTGTGATTGGTTTGTTGTCTAGAGCAAAGATTGGCATTGTGAGGGCTGCACCTGTCCAGAGGCGGAGCCGGCAAACAATATAAGGGAAGGAAAGAGGTGTGTTTTTTCCCTTTCCACGCTGTTTGCTCTTGTCACTTGTGACTGCCATGAACAGTTGCCCCTTAGTCATGCACCCTGTCTTGGAGCCAGCTGAGTATGGACTGAAACCTCCATAGATTGTAAGCTAAATAAAACTTTCCTTCCTTCATTTTAGGTATCAGGTATTTTGTCTCAGCAACTAGTGAAAAATAACCAAGACAGTTTCTAACCTCTGCTGATAGAGAGTGGGAAACATACTCAGGTTCAGGAGTACTCAAACCTACCCCATATTTTACAGTGTTTCCACTAAGCTCTTGTAGGTCACCCACGTCACCCTGTGATGTGTGGGAGTTTAATAACTCTCAGCTTTTCATGACTGCTCTGCTGAATTTTTGGCTACCCCAACTGCTCTGGGGGACAGGCAAATTGGAACTGTCACCCAAGGCTGGATGAAAAACTGGCTGTCTGCAGTGTTTGTCCCCAAGAATGCTAATGCTTCTGACAGTGCTTATGAATGGCTTCTTCCACTTTTCATTTCAAATTGGGTTATGAAATTGCTGGTTTCTACCATCAGCCCCACCCTGATGGAACTGGACTGAGGGAAGCTGGGAGCCAGCAGCACTGGGCATCAAAATCCCATAGGTACTATATATTCTTGCACCTCCTGAAGCAGTGTTTTATAAATGAAACCCTCTTAAATTGTTGCTTGACTCTGGTTAACTGCCAGGTAGTTGGGGAAGTATTTTCCAGTTTCACAGTTTTGCCAAGGTTTGCCCAGCTGCTCATTCACCATCTGGGAAGTCCTGACATCCAAAGTGGCCTTAAAATGCACATCACAACTGCTTCTGAAGATTGTTTGAACTACCCATGTTTAGCTCCCTTATGAATTATAATTGAGAAGATCTGAGTTGGATCCAAGGATCTAAAATTTTAATGGCTTTGCGGTATAACCCTGAAACTTTTAAAAAATCAGTGTTATAAAATGGCCTTTAAAAAGTTATTTTTGAATTTATTCTAATTTGTCATTTTACTCAACACCAGTTGCAGTTTTGTTTACCTTAGAATATTTCAGTTGCTTTGTAGGCTATTGCCTCTGGATATTTTTTAATTCCCCAAGGTTATCCTATTATTGCTGTTTTCCTGATTATAGTTTATCCTCATCTATATGAAACGTTTTCTGTTGTATTGTCATAATCTCAATAACAGTTTCAAGTTATCCATGGTTGTGGATGAAAATCAGTACCTAAAGCTTCATCTGAATGCTTATTCAGAAGTCCCCTCCCCATAATGAGCTCCACTGGAGTAGGGATTGATTTTCCTCTGTTCCTTCCTTTACTCCCAGAAACTATGACTAACCCTCATGTTATAGGCCTGTAGTTATCATTTCATGTTTGAAATGGCAGAAGAGCCCCTTGATATTGGAGAGCTAACAAGGCAACTGGAGGGGTCACACTATGTCACGGTGTTTGATGCTTGCCTGTATTGAAAGATCAAAGCCAGGGGCTGGGGATTTAGCTCAGCGGCATAAGCGCCTGCCTTGCAAACAGGCAGTCGTGAGTTTGATCCCTGGTACCGATAAAAATGAAAAAGACAAAATAAAAAAAAAAAAAGAAAGATCAAAGCCATGATTCTCAACATTCATTGACCACTAGAATGATAGAAAAAATAAAAGAAAGAAGGAAGAAAGAAAGGAAGGTAAGATGGAAAGAAGGAAAGGAAGGAAGGAAAGAAGGAAGACAAGCAAGCAAGAAAGAAAGAAAGAAAGAAAGAAAGAAAGAAAGAAAGAAAGAAAGAAAAACAATGAGAGGAGGCCAGAGTCCTCTGGGAAAAAACTAAGAGTTGAGAACCAGTTGGCTAAAGTCAGCTTTAATTAATCCAGTTTTAATTTGTTAGTAATTGACATTAATGGCTCTAAAATACCAGCAGATTGAAGTATCTATCCTTTCTTTTAATTCTGAATTTCTTTGAATTTCTTTTAATGTGTGGCCAGAGTTTTCCTTAATCATCTGCAGCAGACGTTTATGAATCATGGATAAGTAATTGGCAAGATTTGGGGTTCTGTCATTTTCTTTTAAAAGGCAGAACACAGAGTCAACACCCAATTTCAACTAGAGAATCTCTTTTGAATGTTAAGAAACACATTTTCTCTACATTTCCAGAAAAAAAAATTTAGTAGATGTCTTCAAATTTTGATTTGATTAATAGATTATAAGAATTAGTCTTTAAAGAAAGAAAACAATAAATTTGATTTGCCTGAGAAATTTCATTGGCACAAAAAAGCAGTTTTAAAACATGCATTGCACATTTATTTCTTTGAACAGGAATTCTGACATTGTGTGTGTTTACTATGTAGCAGGGTAACTTCATGTTGCCTGGGGGTCTTTTATTTATCTGCTGCTACATTGCTCTAGCAATCTGTCATTTGATGTTAGCTCTGTAAAATTAAGACAGTTCCCATGTCATTATAGTAAGGTGGCTCAGGATAAGTTACAGTGTCCAATTTGTTTTCACCTTTAAAATAAGGGACTTTCATTATTATTTTCTTAGGTAAATATTGGCTTCGTAAGAGAGACTAATGACTTAACAGCCTACTGAATTTTATCTTGTTGAATGTCACATTCTCGACATGTTGCATCTGAATGTATATGTGAGAGGAACATAATTGATGAAATATGTTGCTTTGTAAATGAGTAACCTTTAATCCATTGACATTAGTAGTATTGTATTTTTGATGACATATTCCCTTGTGGGGCTCACTTTTACAGCAGTGTAGTCCATTTGTTGCTAAAATACAAAAGTGCCATCCTTTCATTCTTCTTTAGTCTTGTTTTCAGCCTATTTCTCTTTCTTTAGCTAATTGCACCAGTTTGAAAAGAGTTGCTATTTTATAGCATCTTCTTCAAATATTAAAGAGAATTAGAAGCATTGCAGCTGTACATTGACTTTGAAGTTTGCAGCTGTACATTGACTTTCTGAAAAGACATTTTGGACAGTAGCATAATCAGGGAGAGTTTTCCCATTATTGCTGTTACCTGTTCCCTTCAGAATTTCAGTAGTGTGCTTACCATGTGACTCAAGGCCATATCTCCATCCTAGTTAATAATTACATGAAAACTGGTGCCATTTAGGATATAGTTGTTTCACTAAAATTAGGCAGAAAAACTATAAAAATATACTTCCCTGAAAGTCATGTTGGAGTGGGTATCTTTGAGTAAGTTTTCCCCAGAAGCAGCAAAGGATTTCTTTTACTGGAGAAACTAAAGAGTGACCCTTGAGGAGCTTTCAACCTAACAAAATGCAGATTTTCACTTTAGGGAATTCTCTCCCTATATTAATATGTGGCAAAGTACATTGTCACATTGTTCTGTTAGAAGAAAGACAGTTGTTCGGAGGTCTATGTCTTGCCTGTATTTGTATGGTATGCACAGTATTTGCTTCCTTCTCCTAGTGACTTCAGACTTGTGACCTCATCAACAGCGGACAACAACTGTATAAACATCATGCCAGGGAAACTACTCTAATCAATTCCTGAAACCACTGAGGATCAGCCATATACATGTATGGAGGAGCTTCTCAATATAATTCAATTTAAGGAAATTCAATCACATATATGAATGTAATTGAAACAAATAAACTTAACTTTTGCTACTTAGATTTTTAAATTCAAATTCTTAAGTCCCTTTTCTAGCACTAATTATTTATATAACTTTAGAGAAGTTAATTAATCTCCAGACCTCAGTTTTCTGTCTTCAGGGTAGTGATAATACACACTCTCTTTCCTGAAGGTGTGTTAAATGAGATCATTTATTTAAAGTCTCACCACTCGGTAGATGTGGTAGGCACTGCTTGATCAACATTACCAGTGTCTCCAACTGTCTCCCTGTCCCTACTCTGCTTATTTTTCCCTATTCCGTGTTTTTCTAAAAATATACTATAAAATTCCTCCATGTAGAGGATTCCTCTAGCTTTCAAAGTCTCAGAGTAAAAATTGCTGTATTTTAATACTTGGTTCTAAAGGGCAGCACTATTTCTCACTGCCTGTGGACCAGAATGCTTAGAATTCTTATGAGAGTCCCATTGACAGCATCAGGGAATCCAGCAGCCTGCTATGCACCTTGTGTCCTCAACAATCAGACCTAACAGGGAAATGAACTTCAGTTGTAATTAAAGACTGGCCATGGTGATGATCAATGTAATGCTAATTAAACCTTTCTATTCTCTTGCTCTGGGACTACTCTGTAATGGGAGATAAGGGGAAGGTAGGCTATTGGGGCCTGACATTTTTGATCTCTGATTAGGTCTTATTTTCAAGGAAAGGGAATATGAAGTAGGAATTAGTATTCTTCTTGGTTCTCAAGATGCATTGTCTCAGCACCCCATCAATGAAAACTGAATGTTCCATTCTTGAATGCCACAGACTTTATTGGCTAGGTAGGTATAATAATATATCAGGAGTCCCATTTTCAGAAGAAAACTGGTATATGAATCATTAGCAGAAACATAACATTGGTATTTTCATGAGTCAAAAGTAAACATCGTTTGAGTATCTGCATGATAGCTGTATTAGTCAGCTTTCTGTCACTGTAACAAATAGCTGGCAAAATCAACTTATAAAGAAGAAGGATCTATTTGGGTTCATGGTGTCAGAGGTTTCAGTCTGTGGTTAATGACTCCATTCTTTTGAGGCCTGTTGGCAAAGTAGCATGTAATTGTGGTAGCATGTGGCACAGAGAACTTCTCATCTCATGAAACCAGGAAGCAAAGAGAGACAAGTTTGCAAGGTCTCACTATTCTCATCAAGTCCATGCTCCCAGTGACCTAACTTCCTTCTTCTGGGTCACACATTCTGAATATTCCATCACCTTCCAGTAGCCCCACAGGTGGCCAAGCTTTTAACACGTGAACCTTTGGAGAAAACCCCAAACCCAGTGCACTTACTGTCTCCAAGTTGCCAAAATCTTAAATGTTCAGTTCAATGTCCTTTGAGATGCAAAGTAAACTCTTAACTGTGAACTCCTATAAAAATCAAAAAGAAAGTTCTATACTTCCAAGATACTGTAGTGCAAGAGAAATATTTCTATTCCAAAAGAGAAGAACAGGAAAATAATAGACATCAGGCCAAAGCAAAATCAAAACTTAGCATAAAAATATTGAATCTTACCACTCTATACTTTATAAGCAAAGTACATGGTGTCATGATGTGAGCTTTGAAGGTCTTGGGTACCCTCACCCATATGGCCTTCCTGTCTGCAGCCCATTTCACCACACTTTGATCTGGCTCAGTTCACTGCCTGCATCTTCCCGTGGTACGCAGTCCATGTTTCTGGCATCTCTCATTCCTAGATCTCTAAGGAGCTTTGACTTCACTCTCAGCACTTCACACATCCAATTGCTTGCAGAAAGTTTACCTGATGGCCTCCCTTTGAAATCTCAGTGGACACCTCATGACTCCACAACCCTTCCATTCTCCATGCCTGCAAAATCAGCATCTTATGGGTAATGCCAAGACCTGACATATTCACAGGCTCTAAGGTCCACTACAGCCATAGTTACTGGAATGAAGACTTCTAACTTTCTTCATGGCTGAATATGGAAAATGAATCCTAGAGAAACAATTTTCTAGGATACCCTGTATAAGCAGAGTGACTCAGAACATTCTTAAAAGAAAGTCTCTAGGAATTTGTACATACAGTGTTTGAGTCATCTATGGGTCAGGACTCGTTAATTCCTGAGATTTCTCTCAAGGCATCTTTTTTACAGTCTCAATGCAAAATACTGGATTTTTAAATTTTCTTTTAATATATTTTATTAGTGCACATCAATTTTATAAAATGTTGGTTGCAATGTGATACTTTTTATTTTTTAAGTGTTTTTTTATTAGCAAATGTTTTCAGGATGTAATGATTACATTCATTGTGGTGCATGCATGTGACACTTTTCATTTCTTTTTGTCCCCTTCTCCTGTACTCCCTCCCCTTTCTTCCATCATTTGGTCCCTGTCCTTTTTGCAAAAGTTCTGTTTCCCATTACCTTTTATTATTCCCTTTAATTTATATTCTGGGTTTCTCATATAACAGAAATCATGTGATATTTCAAAGTACATGTGTAATTTATTTCACCTAACATTATGGTCTCAAGGCGCATTCATTTTCCGACAAATTACTCAAATTTATTCGTCTTTATGGCAGAATATTGCTCCACTGTGTGTATACAGAGCACATTCTTTACCATCCATCTCTTGATGTACATATTGTCTGCCTCAAACATCTAACTATTATGAATTGTTCTGCGTTAAGCATGGATATGCGTGTGTCAGTATAATATGATATATTTAACTCTCTCAGGAAGATATCTGGCTTCCTTTTAAGAGTGCTGTTCACTTCAGCAACTGCACCTTATGTGACAAGACCATTTCACTTCTCCTTTTCTGGCCAAACTGCAGGGGTTTCAAGGTTTTTTTTTTTTTGTTTGTTTGTTTGTTTGTTTGTTTTTTGTTTTTTGTTTTTTTTTCATTGTGCTCCTTTTTTGCTCCTGTTTTTATTTGTACATCTTCCTAAAAGCAGCGGGTCACACTCATGGTACTTCCTGAACACAGTGCTGCCTTCAAATTTCCTTTGCCAGAGAAGCCTGCCTATCTCCTTTAAACAGCCTGCCAAAGTCTTAGGGAATGAACAAAATGTGGCCAAGTTCTTTGACGCAGTGTAGCATGGTGGCCTCTAGTCCAGTTTTCAACAGAGTCTTTATTTCCATCTGAAACCTTATGAACACAGCCTGTCCGCATTCTGGTGCCAGCAAAATCACCTACTAAACTCTGCTTACAACAATCTAGGCTTTATTTTCTCCAAACTCTTTACAATTCTTCTCACAAAACAAAGGCTTCTAAATTATATTCTCAGGTTCAGTTACAGCAATGAGTCCTCTTCTTGACAGCAATTTTCTGTATCACTGTAGTTAATTTTGTGTTCCCATACCAAAATACCTTGGGGTAATCAACTTTAAAATGCTTTATTTGGAGTCATGGTTTTAGATGTTCTAGTCCGATAGTACTTATCCCAGTGTTTTAGGTCTGTGACAGCGCAACACATCATGGTAAGAGAGCATATGAAAGGCTGTTCATCTCAGGTGCTCAGGAAGCAAAGAGATGGGAAAAGGCCAACATCCTCCTCATGGGAATGCCCCAACATCCTCCCCTCTTTCCTTCCTTCCTGTGAGCCCCACATCCTAAAGATTCTACTAACTCCTGGTGGCACCACAGTCTAAACTATAACATACAAAACTTTGGAGAACACTCCAGATTCAAGCTAAAGCACATGCTAAACAAGGGAAGAGATAAATTTGTACGCACAATAGCAGCTAATAATCAATAAACACTTACTGTGCCCTAAGAATGACACTAAATATTTACACAGGAACTTGTGTTAATCCTCAAAAGTATAATATGAGATAGATGAGGCTACATGTATAACAAGAAAAATTATTATAGTATTTTAGAGTACAACAAGACTCATGGTGCCCTTGGGGCAGGGATTTCTAGGCAACATAGCCTATGACATGTTTTCATAATGAGTATGATTTATGTATGTAGCAAGGGGTTAGGAATTTCTGACTTTAGACCACTTAAGTAGGTAAAACTAGGAATAGTGCTAATTCATTCATCACATTTTTCAGGTATTTTTGCTGTCATTAATGATGTAATGTGTCACAATGAAGAACTTACTGTCTTTGGCTAGTATGTTTTAGGGATTTATGTTTATATATGAGATCTAACTTTCTCCTTTCTGTTTGTATACTCTCAGGTAAGATCACAATTTGTCTATTCTTGCATTAAATGTTAGGTTTTCTCTGATATTTTACTACTAAACATCTGATATTTTAATATTAGGTTTTTTTCTGGTATTTACAGTTGTACTATTCACAGTATTACTAGTCAGTAAACTAACAATGGACATGTTCATATGTATATCTATAATACACAGGTAACAACTGTTGAGTAGATAAGCCTATTAATAGATTGGATGGCAAGATATTTACATTTTCAATTTTACTATATCCTGCAACATTCATTATTCTCAAAATGTGTCTGTTTCTAGGTCAAGCCATGCTCCTGTGTTCCCATTTTTCCATATGCTTCACTCCTTATACCATAGGAGTTTAGGTCAATTTGATGAGTGAGAAATATTTTATATAATTTATATTTTCACAGGAATATAATTGGGAGTGCACACCTCCCTAAATATTTATTTCTCATCACAGTATCTACTTCCATTGTCTCAATTTTAATGTTTCATATATGATAATTTTTTTTTCATATAATTGAAGTTTATGAAAGAATTCTAGCATTTAAAAATTTTGGTCTATTGTGTTAAAGTCAAGTTCTAGAAGAAGGAATGAGAAGCGACAGCCTCAAGAATTTTTTTTGATTTGTTTTCTGTTAAATGAAGGCACAGGGAAATAGGACAGGAGTGTCCCTGGAGTTTGGATAGAAAAATACCTGATGTTTTGACAGGAACCTGTGACACGAATGAGAATTTTAGCAGAGAGGGAGCAAAAGTCTACTTTAAAGAAGAGAAAGAAACGGCCTGCTGAAACACAAACAAAAAATTAGCTGAGTAGGAAGATGATTGATGCCTTTGTACTTGGAAAATTGGGATTAGTAGAAACTAGTCATAGAAAGGGTTTGGTTTCAAAGAAACCAGAGATGCAGCCAGCCAAGGCCTGAGTCAATAGACAAGTTAGTCCAAAACCTAGGAAGACTGCTGTATCTCTGGAAGATTGAAACAGGAGAATCAAGGAAGTCAATCCAAATCTCATTCATTTACACCCTTAATGATTTTTTCCACAAGCACTCTCTGAACAATTAGTCTTCTGCTAGTCAGTGATGAATTCATACATGAATTCATATATCTGATGTGCCTGTTGTGTTTGTCCTCAAAAAACATAAAAATGAAGCCAAGAGTATTACATTAATATACTGTGAGTGTGCTGTCTAAACATTTTTGCTTTCCAGCAGAGTGCAGCTCTGATGAGCATGGCCTGTCATAGCAGGATATCAGCCCACTTCTAATTTGAAGTTGGCCTCTGCTGCTCCAGTCCTTAGTCCACAGGCCAGTGTCTAATGAAAGCTTGTCTGAGAGCCAACTGTGCATGGAAAAGCAGCCAAAAAATGGCAAGCTTCTCTCCTGATTGGAAGATCACACATGATGGAGAAGTTTAAGTTCCCAGGATAATACATTTATGACCGAAAGATAATGGTCAAAAGCTCCATGGGCAAGACATATTATACACAATTATAGCCCATTCACTTCCATGAAGTAAGCATTGCAGAATCCAAATGAGTGTGAATACTATCATTTTAGGATCAAGAATATACTTTATAAAGCATCTCATTTGCAAAATTGGTAGTTTATTAGTTCTAACAAATCATAGGTTACATTTCTGAAGTAGTGCAGCATTGTTTGGGAGATTCACAGTGCTGAATACTCAAAAGCTACTAATTAGATAGTCTCAACAGAGAGCCGATGCCTCAGTATGTAACAAAGAGTAAGTACAGCACAGTGTTAAAGGAAAATGATTGGCATTAAATTCCCTAGTTTTTGTACATGTGAGCACTGGGAATTAAATTCTCAAAGTTCTTAGATTAGTTAATAATATATATATATATATATATATATATATGGATATAAATTGACGATATTGAGAAAGAGAAGAGACAGAGAGCTAGGCAGAGAAATATAAATAAGTAGCCAGGTCTAATAAGCACATGGGACATGAGTTGAAGTAATTATACCAGTGTCCTCATGGCAGTTCAGGCATCCATATAAGGATGTTGTGGTGACTAAAATAAATAAAGATCACTTAAAGCAATTAAGTGGTACTTAATTAACTGGTACTTGTTGACTCCTAAGGACTATAAACATTGAATGGTGCTAGAGTTGCTGGAGTTGTTGTGTGGTGGTGATTGTTCTTTGCCATGGTGGTTTTCCACAGCGGTGTTTTTACTAAGTTTTGATACCCTCAAACTGTACTGAGGAAAGTAAAGGACAGGCCCTTCAGTTATTTCTATTTGTTGGCTTGGCTCTCAGTGAGCATCACAATATACACAGCATCAGCACTGCTCAGGAGCTTGCCAGAAACGCACTCTCTCAAGCCTTGCCTAAGAGCTAATGGAGCAGAGTCTCTAAGAATAGCACTAGTGACAGGGCTTGAATGAGGTCTCCAGGTGATTCCAGCACACGCTTAAGTTTGATAGCGGAAGGATATTGTTACCTGTTAGTGCCTTTTTAAAATATGCTTCACATGTACTTATAATCTGTAAAATCTAATACACAATTCATTAGCTCTTAATACAGTCACAGAGTTGTGTGATCATCTCCTGATAATTTTAGCAACTGTTTATCACCCCCAAAAAGACCTCCCTCCATTAGCAGTCTCTTCTGTGACATCCCCCCCCCCAGCTGTTGGCAATAACTTTTGCCTATTTTCAACATTTTATACAAGTAGAATAAAGTAATATGCAATCTTTTCTGAATGGCTTCTTTTTGTAGCGTAATATTCTCACGGTCCATCCATGTGGTCAAGCCATTATTTACTTCCATGTAAACATCCCTCTTTGTGAGTTTTTTGAAGTCACTTCCATTCTAATGTGGTCAATGTTGAGCTTGTTTCTGATTCTGCAAAGCCTGGTGTAGCCTGTGAGAGGCTGTCTGTGACTGTGTGTGCATGCATGTTCTTTGTAGTTTGCATAATATAGAAACTACTAAAAATTCCAAGGTCAATTCTGTGTTCCATCTACCATAAATACAGAATTGGCATTTTATAAATATATATACACACTTCATTCCTAGCTCTATTTTATATCATTACACTTACTGCTTATTTTCCACTTTTCATTTTGATATCTTACTAAATCTTACTACTTTGAATATTTTGCAATAAGATAGAATGAATATTAAATAGTAACAAAGTCACAAAATGAGTTTGCTATGTACTATTTTCAAAAAACTTTCTAAATCTACACTCTTTCTGAATTTGTCACTCTTCAGTGTAAGTTGAATGATATCACCATATTTTTTCAAATTGAAAAATTCTAGTCTCATCCTCTTGAGTTTATGTACTTTCAAAATGATATGTATCTTCCCAGCTACTTGAGAAAATAATGCCATTATATTTTTATATATTCTACAGTTTGCAAATCACCTTCACTGCTCTTTTGCTCCTGAATATAGAAATATAATAGATACCATCTTTTGTTCAGTTTCTGCTCCATAATTTAATTTTGCAGCATAAATTCAGATGGAATTTTTTATAACAGAATTTTATTAAGTTTTGTGCTAAGATTATTTTTCTGTTAAAGAGACCAAAACAAATGAAAAAAAAAAGGCATATTAGCACTGTCAGGATATACAATTTTTGCCAGATAAAGGGATAAAATGCCTTCCTCATAAAAATGAACTGATTTTACAGCAGCTGGTTTACAAATAGATGTACTTATCAGAAATTCGTAGTATTTCTGGTCATTATTTAAAAACTCTTCCTGTAAGATAATAATCTCATACTTTGAATGAGGCAAGGCGAACTTTATTAAATACTGCATGGTCATAAAGTGAAAATGCCACCAAGGTGTCTGTGCAGATTTATTTTGGGTTCAACCAGAACAAATAAGCAATCTGTGATAAAAATTTAAAAAATTTAAAAACCTACAAAAGGCCCAAAATCCAACTCTAACTATGAAGTTGTGCTTCTCTGTAGTTGACCAGATTGATAAAATTTTATTATGGACCTCAGTACGCTAAAAGTTGCTAATACGTTTGTGACTCCGGACTAGAGAGCAGAACTGATTTTTCTTTGATAAACTTAATAATGAGTAGAAGATATGATATGCTGAGAAGAGGATCCACATAACAGCCTTAAAACTTTGTGCTGGGAATTTAGTCTTGAAGGCTTCATTCATGTAGTTCATAGACATTGTAGAAATCAGCCCTAAATAATAGGACTTTGCGGGCACATAAGCTTATTTTCAGAAAATCATTCCGTTTTACATCTATATGGTCAGTTATAACCTTCCCTAGTGCAATACTTAAAGTTATTTCATAATTTAAAATTTTATATTTCAGAGGTTATAGATTTGAACTCTAATGAAAAGTGGAAACTCTGTGTTCCATTTCTACTTATGTCAAGATAAAAGAAAGTCATGGTATTTTGCAGCCTGATTTATACAGTTTTGTGATAAATAGGAGTAAGTTTATTTTTCTACCTTTGGCTACATCCCTTGAATAATAAATATATATATATATATATATATATATATATATATATATTAATAACCTTGGTTCAGGTACGGAGAAGAAAGGAAAAGGAAAAATATACCATTTTCTAAGACGAATTTAATTTTTGAGATGTTGACATGTAATTGCTAGTGAAAATGAGTATGTGTCCCGTGTTTCTTTATACTTGAAGTTCAATTTGAAAGTTCGTAGTTGCCTTTTCAATATCTTTGTCTCCAACTAAATATTTAAATGATATTAACACATTTCTTGCTAATATGGTGCTGAACTCTACTAATTTCTTTCTGACCTTTGGTAAGTTACGGTAGCAAAATTTTGAATTAATAAACATTATAATGAAGAAAGATAAAACTAAAAGCATCTTAGCAAAATTTGGAATTATGTGTGTGTGGTGAGTAAAAGAAAAATAGATAATTTTTTATTTATTTGCAGTTTGCTGCCATAAAAACGTGCATTAACCTTCACCCCTGTAACTGGGATTCAGGGTATAGGATGAATGGTGTGGCTCTTCCAGATGGGCTTCTGTTTCTTTCCCTCACAAATACAAGCTTTCTGCTTAATCAGATCATCTGCACTAAACATTTTTTGGAATAGCTTAAGGAGAATATTACTATGCTGAAAGCATTTGTATGCTCCATAGATGCTGATTTCTCCTCTTTGGAAAATGCTGGCAATCTGATATTCATGCAAAAAAATTGAAGTGGTACTTGTACTCACATTTTAAGGACTTTTTTGAATCATGATTGCCATCATCCTTTGGCTTCATGTCACCACCCCAATGGTACCAACTCATTCAATGTCATGATACAGTCTTTCAATTTAAGGAAACAAGTTCTATTGAATAATTTAAATAAGTGCAGTTAATATCTTGTCCATTTCTGTCAGGATATGTTCTTGAGGTCTATACATATCTTTTTTGCCTACAGAATCCACTTTGGAAAGAAAAGCAGATATTATCTGTTCCAAAACTTCACAATATCTTTTATTGAGTAATGTATTCATCTAATAAAGCAGTACTTTTCAATGTAGATATTATTGCTTTTAACCTGGAAGGGATATGCACCAGCCTTCAGGAATTTTCAATGAAAGAGTCCATACTTGGATTGTAGGAGAAAGGCTTAGTGATTCTCCCAGGTCGGTTGTGGCAGGAGCTTACTAGTTTGGTAGATAGGATGTTCCCTTCCTGTGTCTGAGCAAATTAGTCCATCATGAGAAGATAGAGTACTCTTACTAAGAGAGAGAGTTAACACAGAATTACTGGAGCAAGGTCAGATCCCTGTGTTTGAGGAAAAGGTCCAAAACCACTTTAGAAAATCACTTACTTTTGACAAAATGAATTTGGCAGACTTGCAAGTCTTATGCTCCAAATAAAGTAACTGAGATTGAAAGTGAACTGGAATGAGCTTTTTATATATTACTCTTTGATTTTCTTGGAGACCAAAGTTGCAGCTAGTATGCAAAAAATGTTTATTTATTTTATTTATTGTATTGTATTATTTTATATATACCACTAATACATAATATCCAAGTATTAATTAAAATAAAATTTTAAAATTATTCAAATACTCCATTTGCTTAGACATGACTTGATCCTGTTTATAAATTACATTTGCATTTAAATGACGTGATCATTATGACTTCTAAGAGTTATGCTTATTTTATACTTTTTCAATCATTACATTTCGTGCTAATTTTAAAACTTATAATATTTGTATATCTTACTATTGTGAAATAAATTGAGAAAAGACAAATAACTGTAAAATGACACAGCACTTCCCTCCCACCAAAATGCAAATGGATCATTTTACTCTTTATTTTCATGAGTTGGGGAAGCACCACAAACCTTTGATCATAGAATTAATTGTTGTTTCTTCTTATTGTTATCTTCCAACAAGTCATTCTCAAGCTCCTTTCATTTTTATGCACCTAACTTTTCATGATAATGGTATTTTAAAACTGCAACATTTGGATGAGACCTTAGTGATTACCTAGTGACTCTGCCATCCAAGGCAAGAATTCTTTATGCAGCATCCTTGACAGACTGTCAGCTAACCTTTCCTTGCACTTGTCCCATAGCAGGGAATTGTTACTTTGCATATCAACCCCTCTCGTGGTTGGACAGGTATATGTTTAATAAAACTTAGCTTCATGTTAAGCTGAAGCCTGTCACCTCGTAACTTCCAAACACTAATCCACTCCCTGCCTGGATCAGTGTAGAGAAACTGTCTCTTTCCTTACTTAAGTTAGCTTGTCAAATATTGAAGATTATTTTTATCTTTTGTTTAATCTTTATGCCCCTCTAAGATGCAAAAGTAGGTACAATCCCTCAGGAATGATATCCATAACTTCTGTAAATGTGCTTTTAAAAACCCCTTTAGAAGTAACTGCAAATATTTATACCCTGGAACCTTATTTTAACCCTATGGATAAAGTCTTAAAAATTAAGAAATTAACATAGCTAAATAACTTCTTCAAGATCTTGCAAATAAGAAGCAATGGAACCAAGCCTTCTTATTTCTGATTCTTGCCCCTAAGATCCCAGGCTGATAAGTGTATTTACTTCTTTATTCCTGGGTTCATGAATTCCATGGCCCTTTTAAAGAAACTTTGTCTCACTGCATAGTAAAAGGAAAGATATGGTCTTTTGTCATCTACACTGCTCTTTACAAGGTTTCTACCAAGCTCTACTGAAATACTGTGTATTTGACCATGAAATATCAGTGCATTTTTGCGATGTATGTTCCCAATCTTTTCAATCTTTGTAGTGCATGTATATTATACAGAATAGTAGATTTTATTTTGGCATATATATACATGCATAAAATACTTTGATAACATGCACCATCATTATTCTCCTTCACTTCCCTTTCCCTCCTCTTCTTAAATGTGTGCATTCTTAATCTTGTATTCTCTAGTGTTCACATAAATACAGTGCTCAAGGGGCATTATGTACTTTCGTACATTAAAAAATGGATTGTTGTATGATGTAGCATGCTTCTAACCAGTGGTGTCTATCTATCATTTAAAGTTTTGCAACCAAACATTTATATAAATAGGCAAATACAGGAAGTTAAAATTTCAAAGAGAAGTCCTGTGGAGCAGTTCCTTTGGGCATGGTAAGATAATTATACTGAATGATCACAGATATGCCAAACCAAAATAACTGATGTGTTCATGCCATGTAGTCTTCTAGAACCAGTTTCTGGTGAATTCATTGCCTAAACCAGATCACAAAGTCTTCACCAAGTTTTAAAGTTGATGAGATTAATAATTTCGAATTTGCTAAGTCTCCATCATTCCCCACTGGACAAGCAGCATAACAATGGTAAAAGCAGTAGAGCTATTCTTACCTAGAACCTGCTTTTCTTCATGAAGATTCACCCAAAAGTGCAAGAACAAGCAAGTGAGCTGCCATGTTGAACCCTTGAGCTACTGTGTTTTATGCCATGGAGGGGAGGGACCTGGGTCCCTCAGGGATCTGCCTACCACCAAGGCAGACAAGTTTACATCATTTGCATCATGGTGACCTTCTTCCTTATCTGTTCTCTTTTTGCAACACAGAGCCTACACAGATTCACATTAGTTGACTTGTTTGAGTATGAATTACTTCTACAAAAGCATTGCACACCACCCTGGAGTACATGGTTCTGAACACTTTCTTATATCAAAGAACAAAGCATTTGTAGAGGGAGTGTGATACTGTGGATTGAACTCAGTGCTTTGTCACTGAACTATTTGACTTTTAACACAGGGCCTTGCTAAGTTTCTAAATTACCCAGGCTGGCTTGAATTTATCATCATTCTGCCTCCACCTCCCACAGTGTTGGGATTACAGGTGCACGTGCCTTCACATTCAGCTATTATGAGTCAAGCATAGAGTTAATTTTTAACATACAGATAAGAATATGCTGTGTTCCACCTCTTAGCAAAGTTCGCATCTGTTGGGAGATAATCACAAACAAATAAATTATGGTAGATTGTATTCTGTGATATTATTTACAAACTGGTTTTGGAAAGACAAAGAAGCACTTAAGCCAGGTAGAGGGATGGTGAAAATGTGGGACACTGTCAGGGCAGCTACAGATACAAGGTGACCTTTAGGTTGTGTTATTAGAGGGTAGGTAAATGAACACATCCCACCTGCAGGGAACACAATGCTTGATTTTAAAAGCTATTATTTATTCTAGAAATTTCAACGTATTTTTGCTGGAGGCCCAAGATTACGGCATACAGACAATATTAAAGTACAGTACTTTGTCAGACTAAAACCTCAAACAAAATAACATTAAGAAAACCTAGAAAAGTTATTCATACATACCCTGTTTGGGGAACTTTAACCTCTCATTTTACACTGGTGTTCTGGGATATCTAGCCTGCTTGAACTTTCTCCTTTATATCCTACTGTTTTGTATCATAGTAGTTGCAATCTCATTGACTTCCTATCAATACTTGTAAACAATAATTGTGCTCAACCCAAATTATTCCTCATCCTTTATCCTTAGAAGTAGGAAAATCCATGCCAGAGTCTGACATCTTGCAACAGATAATCATAAACTGGATTTGTTCAACAGTCATCCCAAATAGGTTTCATATTGGATTAAAGTGCTCTGTGATGTTAAAAATATAACTGATGCCAAATGGATTTTCATTTTGGTTTTGCTCTATTGTGTTTAGAAGTCCAACCCCTTCTTTTTTCTGTGTATTTCATTCATAATTGTTAAGTGGAAGGAGCTTATAAATTCTGCTGTGCTTTGTGCACAGTACTGAACCAAGAGAGCACTGAGTCTCTTGAACAACTGTGTGCTGTGAGAAGTGAGAGCAGATTTTACCCAGAAAAACTTCCACAGTAATGCTTTGAAGGGAAAAAAAGCCTAATGAAGGATTGTTTATAATTGAGCCAGACCAAAATACTAATATTAGCCTTCATTTGCAAAGTCTTTAGTTGTAGGAATATTGAAAATGTCAAATCACCCCACAGTAGCTATTAATTCAATCTCCATATTGTGCTGATGAGCTCCTAGTATTCACTAAGATGTAGCAATTTTAATCAAATGTATTTGTTTAATGACTAATTGGCATATACATAGTTCAAATACAGGGCACTATCAGAGAGAACTCCACTTGTAGTCTTAGAGGGCCTTGCCTCATGTACCATTTTATACAGCATTCCTCAGCATATAGCAGGTCGGGGATGTCAAATATATTCATTATCCTAAAATAACTCAGTGCAGTGTGAGGGACATGATGTACACAATGAAGGAAATGAGAGGTGTATGTGGTAGGAGACACCAGGCTGGAGCCAAAAAGTGCACCAAGCTCCTGAAAAAGGTGACATCATCTGATGTTCTCTTCACTTGGAGCATTTGAGTTGGATCTTGAGAGAATTTTTACATAATCTTAAGCACTGTCAGTTTCAGAAATATTTGATGATAAGCAAAAAACACTGCACAAGGAGCACTTGGATTTGCACAGATTTTTAGGGAATGACTTTGAAATAATTTAAGTATGGATTGCTGAAGGCAATGGTACATGACTGGTACTAGAATTTATGCCTTTCTCCTTTATCTGTGGTTTTGTAAGAATTTCTATACTCTTCATACTGAGATACATTGACTTCTGATTTAGCTACAAATTTTTGTTAATTGTATTGACTGACCACTTCATTTCAAATCTGGGAGTGCATATGTCAAACTATCTTTTTACATGTGAAATAGCTCCCAAAGCCTTACCTTTCTTGAAGGTGGACACCTACTTGCTTGAATGCAGTTTTGCCTTATTCTTACCTTTAATCACTAACCAATGTTGGAAAGAAAGAATCATAAAGATTGTTAGTTTCAGCCTATGAAGAATTCAACTTATAGGTTGTTTCTGTAATTTCAGTGTAAAACAAAAATAAAATAATATAAGCAGAAAAATACATGATTGATTTTAGCATATTTATATTAAAATGAAATATTTTATTACTATGAAAATTCATGTGAAATGTGAGCAATTTCCCAATTGTTGATTTGTTACATAATGCTATATTCATAGATTGCTTCTATTTCTGATGTAATTGCTTATTTCTGTCATGCCTGTCATTCTAGAATACCAGGAGCTTGACATCACAAAGACAATTTTAGAGAAAAACTTGTCTCCTTAGCGTATTCCACTTCTCAGTCATTTGTATGATTGACATGTGAGGAGTGAAAATACCGATCAAAGCCCTCAGAGTTCCCCAGCAACTGAGACGAGAGAAAAAGCTATGTTTTAGTTGCAGAAATGCAGCTCCAAGCTGGCATGCTTCCTGCCTTTCCTCTTGTCACTAGTGTGGTTCAGTTTCCCAATGGCAGATGGCTAATGGCAGACTCTTAGGTTAACCGTTGTATCTTATTGTAATCAGGAGCATCCAGTAATAACATTGCATTTGTAAAGTTAGGTTTTCAAATTTAACATGTGAGAATATTCATTTCTTTGTAAAATATGTTTGCATGCTTAGAAGTAGCTGCCTCCATCCATTTTGGGCAATTTTTTAATGACCAAAATATTCACATAGTAGCTTCATTCTGAGGCCCAGAGCTTGGTTTTTTGCTGGGAATCAAAAATTCTTAAAACTGACTTCCATCTTTCTATCACTTACTTGCTGGATGAGATAATTTTTATATGTATTACATTATATTGCTTTTGTACAGCTGCTGTCCTCTAAACTATGGTTTCATATTTCCTAATCAGTGGCTTTCCTGAAAGCTTAATATTTTGGAAAAGCGAGGCAGCATTTAATATTCTATCTTTTGTAGCTTCAATTTTTAAGTCAAATTTGCATAATGGTAAAGTACAATGCTCAGAGATTTTCTAAGTCTACCAAAAAAGAAAGCACTTTAAACTCCCAAATTATTCAAAAACTGACTGACTTTGTTATCACTATCATGTTTTGTTAAAGCAACATTTAAATATTCTTTAGAACAAAGATTTCTTCTAAAAAAGAAGCATTTTGTAAAAAAAAAATAAGATTTACAGACCCTAGAGCAAATGCTATTCATAGCACTTAAGACTTAAAATGACCATTTCATGGTTACTTACCTCAGAGTTCCAGACTATGATGTATGTGACAGACAGGGAAGCCCTTTGAACTAACATGAATACCAATGTCATTCGATTCGTGTATTATTTTTTAAAGAAGTTAATAAGTAATATCTCACCTAGCCATAAAATATGTAAGATAATTTTCCTATCTGACAAAGTTCTGCTATACTTTATCAATTCAGAGTTCATGGCTGTATTTTACCATGGACTCATATGAAAATATCAGAGCTCATCTATGCATTGTAATTCTGTGTATCATTAAAAATGACCAGAATGAATTCACAGTTTAAACTTCTTTTGTGTGCATATCATAAAGTTGCTGTATTAGTTCTTTTCAAACCACTAAGCCAGTTTTAAAGTATTATGCTATTGAAATAATATTGTAATGCATGAGTGAGCTCCATGGTTCCTGTTACCTTGGAACTATAAGTTCAGGGTAGGACCACAAAATACATTTTTAGAAATAATGAAGTTATTTAAACAATAATGAAGTTAAAACGATATAGAAGTTTCATAGTAATAAATGGGCTTTCACCATATATGTATATTCTTGATCATGCTTGTGTTTCTTACACATGGTTGTGGTTGAAATTAGTTAACTTAAAATTATTTATACCAGTTCAGTAGAACAGATAATTTTAATAAGGTAACACTGGCCCAGACATCTTCACTTACCCTTTTTACTAGCATACACAGTAAAGGTTAAGTGTCCCATGTGCGCATTGCTATCTGCCTCTCCCAAATACTTCTAGCAGTGTCATTATCTGTGCCAGTGTTTGAGCATGAGTTAGGAATCTCCTACAATTATTCACCCTTCCTCAATCCCAGCACTGGTTTTAGTACAAGTCAGAAGTATTAAATGATGCGGATCTCCATTCCAGATCAGCAGACACCCATGATTAAGTTGGTTCTCAACGAATGAGGAGAACAAGACCCCGCGGACTGTCTATGGAGTGATCTGTTTTAGATTACTGCGTGTGTGCTTGTGCGGTGAGCTATTGCAGACTGTCTTCAGCCCCAGAGCAATCGCTCTCCCTATCACTGCAGAGCATCTTCCCCTGAGCAGCACGAGAGGGATAACAAAACCTATTTCAGTCTCAATTTAAGTTGAATTCCCAGCTGGAACTTGAAATGAGTTTGTAATGAACTTGAACTTGCAACAGTGATTATCTCATACATGCACAGAAAACGGTTCAGATCCCGCAGCGGTGCTCAGACATTATTTTGACGGTGTTCTCTTCTCCAGAAACAGACAAAACCCAAGAGGTTGATGGTTCGGCATGTTATAACATGGTATACGGGGTAGCCAGCTGGGTTATAGTTTATATTACTTCTTACTTAACAGAGAATGATACAGCTGCGTATAATATAAGCAGAGAACTTATTTTCAATGATATAACATTGTTATCAGAAGTTACTAAATTAGTGCATAGGATGGCAGCAATACTATACAAAGAAATTACATTGATTAGAATTAAAGCATTTCTAACAAGCTGAGCAGCTCTCTGCATTTGACTATTTAGGCTTTTAGGAAGATCCAAACATTCCTTTGTCTGTCCTATTTTAATACCAAATACTAAATTTTAAACTTTGTGGGCATAAACCCAAAGCTTTCCTCTTTTTTATTTATCAGTTTATCTTACTGTATCAGTTGGACTCAAACTTACAATGCTTCTGCCACAGCTTCTCAGAGTGCTAGGACTGTATTCTAGCACTCTGAGAGGTGCTACCACACCCACGACCTTAAAACTTTTAAAGGCTAGATTTGAGTGGGAAGAAGGAAAACCCCAAGTAAATTAGAGAATGATTGCTAGAGTCAATGTCAAAAATAGAACTGAACACAAGACATCAAGAAAGGCCTGAATTTGGATATTCTTATTATAACATTTATCATTTCTGATAGAGATCACCAATTATTTCTTAATTCATTATCCTACCACAATTATCCATATCTTAGTGTTCCTTTCCATATTTTTTTGGAATGAGAAACTTCAGATGACTTCTTTTTTAGGGGAGTAGCGAGCGGTAACGGGAATCAACCTCATGACCTTGTGCTTGCCAAGCAGGCGCTGTGCTTTCCTCCCAGCCCTTCAGGTGAATTCTTAAATACTCAAGATGTCTAAAGTATTTTCTGAGAGGCTGATCCATGACTGTGGTAAAAGCTAACTTTTGCCTCTGCGAGAATCTGATGACCACTGGGGAGACTGCGGCTCCTCCCCTTCTGTCGCTAACATAGAATGTCATCACCCACTCAGTGTTTGTTTAGATAAAGGCCATTCTATCCCTTACCAGATTCCCTCTCTCATGTGTCTTCTAGAGGAAGCCTGTATTCCAGGTTAGCTGCCCAAATTTGTGTTTCAAAACATAGATCTGATCTGTGGATCTTCTGCCTACAGGTAGTGACATCTTACAGAATCCCTCATCTTCCTGGATGTTTCCATCTCTATAATCCTGGTTCTTCCGACTGGTACAACAGGTCCTTGAAGTCACTATTCTTCCCACACGCCCTCATCTACCGTACACTTCCCTCTTCTCCGTGTGACACATATTTATAACATCTACCCTGGGTGATACCTTTTACATGGTGACCCTTTGTTCTTTGGCTAGAGTTGAATATCACCGTACAGGTGTTTATCATGGTCATCTAGATATTGATACTGGTTTAGACATCTTTACTGCCTCTAGTTTTAAGCTTCGAATGCTGGAACCATATCCATTCCTCTTTTAAGCACCAAAATCAGTACCTGACGCAGGATACATGAAGACTTAGGAGTTCAAAGTTAGAATTCAGCAGACAAGTCACAGACCTGCTGAAATGAATAGACTTTAGGCTTAGCATCTATCTAGGAAGTTTCTTTCACTAACACAATACAGTTAGGTGAGTTTAAGTACCCACATGAGTTAGTAAGAAGCCTAAATTTCATTTCCTCTGATAGGTCTGCTTCTTTTGCTTCTATTCCATTCACCAAATTATCATTTTTAAAAATATCCCTTAGGCACTTTTCTTCCTAATAACTGTGTTTAGATCTCATTAATGGAGTTCCTATGCTTCTTGTTTAAGAATCTTTAAAATGACTATGTAGATCATTTATAGGACCCCAGGGGAAATGGATTATTTGTACACGTCTTGTCTCTTGAAAATGTTTTGTGTCTACAACTGTTTCTAAAAGTATAATATATAATAGTTGTTTGGCACAGAATATTAAGAAATCATATTTTTGGAAATATAGTTGAAGAATAAGAAAAATTGTTCTGAGACATGTAAAATGGCTGAGGAGACTTAAATATAATTGAGAGTCTGATAGAATCAGACTTCTTGGTCTGACTTGATCAAAAAAATATTGTGTTGGTTCCAAAGAAGTCACAATGGTGAATGATTCATTTCATACAGTGTGTCATTATGTAGTTTATTCAAAGTAAAGCCGTGAAAGAAAAATGTAGAGATGAGCATAGTTGTATTATTTGTTCTTGTAATAATAAAGTATCCACTTTTTAAATGATTGATTCTAGAGCTTCACATTTTACCTCCTCATGTTTCATATCATACCAAGTGAAAAGAGGAATAGAGAAATTTATCTCAATTAAGATAAAGAACAAAGTGATATTTGATGTATGTGTATGCACTAGTAAAATATTTTTGTCAAAATTAAACAATTGCGCTGACTTTCTGTGCATCTCTCTGAGTCATGGCCTTGGTATGTAGATACTAATTTGAGCAAATAACTTAGTCAAACTTGTTTTCAATGTGTGCTTTAAACAGGTCAGCTGTCATAGCACAGCATTTTCTAACTCATTTTCCTCTTAACAGTCATTACCTTTATAATGTTCCCTAAAGAAAAAAAAAATATTTTTCTGGTCTGCATGTCCTCAAACATATCACAATGCACATTATAGAAGATTACTTTAAAGTATAATCTAAGGTCTATATCTGTGTGTTTCACATACATGGATTCAACTAACTGCTAATTGAAAATATTTTTAAAGTGCCTGTAACTAAACAGATACAGAATTTTTTCCTTGTTGTTCTTCCCTAAACAATACAAAGTAGCAACTACTTACTTAGCATTTACATCACACTTGATTATTAAATAATATACAGATGATTTAAAGTATACAGGAGGATGTGGATAGGATATAAACAAATACTTTACATGAAACTTGAGAATCCTCTTAATTCTGATATGTTTTTAACAATAAAAACTTGAGAAACAGTCACCTAAATCCAAGAAATAACCTGTCACTATCTCCTAAATTTCCTCCAACATACATATAATGAAGTTTTAGGAAAACATCACCATAAATAATTTTTTGACCTAGGTTATCATCCTTTTGGACCCCTATATAGGAAATTATGCATCAGAACATCAGAAATTTTTGTACTGTAAGTTTCAATCAATATATATATATATATATATATATATACAATTAATTTTTTAAAATTTAAGGAAAGTATTCATCTCTATACAATTTTTCAGATTATTATGTTATATGATGAATCCCTAATTATGAGGGAGTAGGGGGAAACCTATATATTTCTTTTAACTTATGTAGTATCTGTATGCAATTGATTTTGTTTATATTTATTGACACATAAGAACATGAGTTATAGTTTAGTAATCATGTAGCAATTTCTGTAGAAATAAATTTTAGATAAGTAACTTTAGTGAATAAATAAACTAATTTAGTAATAAACAAGTAATAATATTTCCCTTTAGAAATTATTATACATGGTAATAATTTACTCTGTACCCAAACTCCTTAATTATCATTATCTAAATTACAAGGAGTTGAGTGCTTATCATTATTAAAGATACGAATATTTGAATAAAATTCCCAATACATATTAATGATTTTAGATTGAAAATATTACAGGAAAACATTTTGAGAATTTAATGATTATTTCACATAGGCTAAGATAAATTGTAAGTAAATGATTCATTTCTTTTGTTGTAGATATGATATTACACATTTAGGAGGAGCATAAGAGAAATTAGCACTGTAAAGTCTATAATATTAAAAGCGATATTTTTCAAGGAAAGTTTTTATTGTTCAAAAAAATTGCACTCCATCCACTAGCCCATCAAATTTAGATTTGTAAAGTTTAAGAAAAAAGTACCAAGAGAGGATAATATAATATGAATTGTTTATATATGAAATCCAAAGAAAATCATAGTATTAAAAATAATAGTTGAATGTTCTTTTTTTATGAAATCATTGCTATGGACTATAAACTTTATAGACATAATTCTAATTTGCATTATATAACTTTCAAGATGTATTATCCATTAATAGAAATATATAGTGTATTGTCACTTATTCAATAAATAATTACGTGTACATACAGTAAGACTGATAATTATGGGTAGTAAGTCTAAGAGTAATCAATGTATGACAAACATGCTAAACTAATATAAGTATGTATTTTTATGTATATGTGTTTTAAACGTTTTAATTTTTAAAACATACTTGCCTTTCAAATTACCCTATATATAAAATGATATTAATAATCCTCTTTAAATAAATTGAAATAAATGTTAACCAATTTGTTTAACATGTCCAAGTAACACGGGTACCAAAAGAAAATGCCAAATTCAAACCTAAGATTTTCTGACTCCCCAGAACAAAATCTTCCTATCATTTACAGAACCGCTGTGTATTACATATGGTGTTATCCTCTGAGAATAAAAATATCCCAGTATTTAGAGAAATACAAGAATATTTGAACTAATAATCTGTATTTTGTTTTTAACCAGATATTGCCTATTTATTAATATTTCTGCAGTAAGAAATATTTTAAGGTAATGATGGAGATGATTACACTTTTTAATGAAATGGCACCCATTATGACACGAGTCTTGAAAACCAAAGGATAAGAGACCTGATAAAATTTTGCTTCATATTTCTATTTAAGAACATATTATGTCAACCCTAGATTAAGTCTGGATCTGCACAACGTGAATTCTCCTTAACTCATTAAACAACTTCTTGGAAGATGAGTTCATAAATTATTTCCTTTCATTCAGAAAAAAGAGGTTTAAAAAATGAAAAGTATTTTATCTGTGCAACTTTGGAGCTGAACAATATTCATCTATTACTTGATGAAAAGTCATAAAATCAGCTCTGGAAATCCGTGGCACTTCACATGGATGTGACCTCAAAACCTTCTGCTAATTGATTTGTGGTTTTGAGAAATGAGATGTGGTATCTGAATTGCCTTCTGTGATTCTTCAAACTTTGCATTTTAATATCTCTCGTAAATTGTCATTTATTAATTTGACCATGAAATGAATTCCTATTGATATATTCACCTTTCTGGAACGAAATACATTTAATGTCTACCACATACCCACAAAACTCACATTTTGACCAACTGCAGGTGTTTTACACAAGTCTTGCATATCCATCATAGATCATATGATTACTTTTATTACTTGTATTTTTTCACTTTATGTTCTTCCTTCAGATTTTGGCATGCGTAATTTACATTTTTTGTTACACATTCAACTACTGTTGATTCAGTTTAATCCCTTATTTACTTCCTATTTCTTTGCAGTGTGACTTCTAAGCCATTAGTTTCTCAGATCACTAATAACTACTTTCTTGTCAAATCCAGTGGTGCACAAAACATTGCTTTTGGTATTAAATATCTTAAGTCATGTGGGGACTTTTTACAGGAAAAATAGACACTGCATATGTTCTTTTAGGATATAAACCATTTTAATATAACATTATTTACATCCTTAAATATCAAATCAAGTATAAGCCTCCAGTATCTTTAGCTCTTGTGCTGCTATAAGCAAAAAATCAACCAATAAAATCTGACTTAGCACAATTCATGTACAATGTCATGATACTGTTTGCTGCATTTAAAATGCATATGACAGGTTACCTATCTTTTCTCTGCTAAATGATGATAGGATTTCCAATTACTTAAAAAAAAAACTACTACAAAAACTTCTTGGTAGCTTAGATCATCATTTCTTTTTTTTAATTTTTTTTATTTTAAAGAGATTAAGATAAAAGAGGACATAACAAAGCAGATCAGAATAGAACAATTTAAGCAAGACAACCCGATATAACAGTAGCTACTATAATGTCTCCTTCCTTGAAATAGGTGAGCATACCGTCATACCAATAGTATCAAACATAACAAAATAGTATAAAACCATTAAAGAAAATGGAAGTATTACAGGGCATTCAAAACCAAATGACAGAAAATGAACAATGGTTCCTATATTATTTCATTGTCCATAAAAAATTTGTTTATATAATTCAGCACTGGCTATTATAATGTCTTGTTTTCTTCAAAATAGCTGTTATACCACCACAGATAATACAATCAAACAACTCAGGATAAAACTATTCCAACTAATGAATGGAAACATTATGAGGCTTCAAAGCAATGTAATGGAGAATCATGATTACCATAAACTTTTGTATACTCTTACCATTTCTTACACTAGGGAGACTATATAGTATTTATACATGTGAGTTTGATTTATTTCATTTGTGAGTATGGTCTCAATCTGTGTCCATTTATTTGTAAATATCTCAATGTGATCATTCTTTATAGCTAAGTATACTCCATTGTATAAAAATACCATCTTTTTTATCCATTCCTCAGTTGTTGGACACTTAGGTTGTTTCCAAGATCTGGCTATTACAAACTGTGCTGCTTTAAACATGGGTGCACATATATCACTGTGGTATGATGTTTTCAGATCTTCTGGGAATATGCCTAGAAGCAGAATAGCTGGATCAAATGGGACTTCCAATCTCAGCTTTTTGAGAAATCTCCAGACTGACCTCCACAATGGTTGTACCAGTCTACATTCCCACCAACAGTGCAGTAGAGTTCTTTTTTCCCCACAGCCTCTCCAGCATTTTTTTGTTGATGGTTTTCTTGATCCTGGCCATTCTTTCTGGAGTGAGATGGAATCTCAGTGTGGTTTTAATTTGCATTTCTCTAATGACTAATGGTGATGAACATTTTTTCATGTATTTATTTGCCATTTGTATTTCTTCATCTGAGAAGTGTGTATTCATCACAGATGCCCATTTTTGGATTGGGTCTTTGAATTTCGGGGGTCTGATTTTTTTTTAATTCTTTATATATTTTAGAAAGAAGACCTTTGTCTGAGTTACAGTTCACTAAGATTTTTTCCCATTTTTTGGGTTTTCTTTTCACTATGCTGGAGATCTCTTTTTCATGCAGAAACTTTGTAATAAGATGTGATCCCAGTTATTGTTTCTGGGAAGTATTTCCGGTGCGTTTTGATTCCTGTTCATGAATTTTCTACCTACCCTACGTCTTCAATTTCTCATACACATGTTCAGTACTTGCCCTTCAGGAGCACAGTAAGTTAGCACCTCTCATTCCCTCTCTGCCCAGGAGGAAAGCACCAAGGTGGGGCCAATGTGATAATAGCAATGATGTCCCTCTTAAATGCTTGTTTGTCACCAGAAAGCCAGAAACAATTTCTTCCTTTACAATGCCATTTGGCTTTTTTTTTATTTAAAAGGAAAAAGAGAAAAAAAAAAAACAGAACAAAGCAAAACAGTGTAAGGGTACAAGTAATACAGAACTACAAAAGAAAAAACAAACAGTAAGATATCACCAATTAATAAATTACACACTATCATCTTTGAAACAGTGATTCAGGTCACAGGATCAAAGCATACAAAGTGAACATTCAAATAGTGAGACTGCAAATAGTTGTGTTCAATGATCCAATCAAAAATATTAATATGGTCATCTATATAACATATCTAAACAAACTTGATTTTGTATCCTTTTGGGCACTTTTTATTTCCCCTCTCTTTATTACAACAAAATTTACACATTTTGGGTTTTATTGCTCCCATAGATCTTATTACTTTTTGTTTTGTAAGAGAATAAAATCAAACATGATAAAACAAAGCTGTCAGTCAAAACCAAGGATAGACATAGCACATGAGGTAAAAACAGAGTACAAGGTTATCAACAACGGTTACCATAATGCCTCTTGCTTCCTTAAGAAGAATTTTCTATGTCATTAGGTATTGTAAAGTTGAACAAAACAGGAGAGAACAAGTCCAATGAAACCTAAACATTGTAAACCTTACAGAACTTCAAAAGAGGATAATAGTCAAACCAGAATGTGGGACATCAAGTGAATCTTATTGCCTTCAAAGTAATTGCCTGTACTCTAATACTTAATACTATCTTACAGTTTGGTTTTGACACCTTTTCTCTACCACTGGCTCCTATCTTATTTATCTCACACCTTGATTATTTCAGTATTCTCCTCACTGGCTTTTCTGCTCTCAGTCTCTCTACTTCAGAGTATCCTGTGGATTCCTTGCTTCACATGATTCAAATTATGATTCTTTTGTTTTTTACTTGACCATACTTTTTAAGCAACAAACATTGAGTAGGAACCGTGCTTCAAACATGAAATGTGGAATTTTGATCTTTTCCTAGGCTCATGGTGTAAGACACCATACTCCTTCACAGTGCTAGGCAGTGGTCAAAGATAAAAGCATATCACTCGGCAGCCACATGACCTTCAGGATAAGCAGCCTGTGCTCTACAGTGTGCTGTGTGTCTAAACTATTATGCACAACAGCGAAAGTGCATCATATGCATTTTCAGCTTGGCTTAATTACAATTTACAATATGCAGGCATCACCCCATGGTTGACGTACCTTTCTATGCGAAGCAGGACCATACCATGTTACAGTGGTTGTCTTTGCCTGCTGACTCTCAAAATTCTCTTGCCTCTGCTGGTCATCTACTTCATCCCCTCATTCCTTCTTCGAATCTTGGTCTCTCTGTTTCTTGTACTTACTCCTTTGTCACTTAAACACCTGACTGCCCTACTCATACAACAATCGTGCAAAACACAGAAACATACCACCACAAATCCTCGCCTGCCTCTTGCCTGCCTGTTTAATGCTTTATCTTTTCAGTGGGACTCTGCTCTGTCTCTTCATCTATACTTTCTGGGCATTACGAATGAAGTGGGGCTGTCCCAGGATACCTAAGCTTAAGAACGCATTAAGAGCTCTTTAGATTTAAAAATTGTTCTTCCTTTATAGAGAATGCTGCATTTTTTTTTCTATTCTAGGCACGCTGAGCTGTCCTGGGTAGACTCTACGGCCATATAGGTATATTGCAATTCTACATAAATTTTACATAGTGAAGAATTTAGAAAAGAAAGTATAGCACAGTTAAAAACACAGTTATAATTTGGAAAAAGATTCTAATTTTGTCTCTGTCTTATAATGCTACTGTAAGCTTGGTTATTTTACCTAAAATCTCTGAGTTTCTTACTTACAAAACAGACGTTTGTACCCTGCAGTGGTGGTGGGAAGGCAGAAGGAGATCAACAATGTGATGCGGTCAGCACTTGTGAAGCCGTCAGTGCATGGTGGTAATTTTTATTATTAACTTCTGGAGAGCTTAGTTGATGCTTTATGAATGAGTGTTAATTTCCTTTCTTCCATAACCCAGAATTCTCAATGGCTTCTACTTTAGCACAGTGACAGCCACAGTGGCAGGTTCAGAATGGCTAATTTCAGATCATAATTTTTACGGTGCAGGAACCCAGAGCCATGGAGATTGCTGAGGGGCAGAAAAATCAGGAGTCATAAAAGCTTGGTCTTCTGCTTTCCTCCCTTCTGATCCCCAGGAGCTTTTCTGCACAGGATTGTGCTAGACTCGGTGTCTTACCAATGTATGCAACTTAGGGATGGGAAAGTGAGTGTTAGGAACGGGCATGAGAGGAGAGACTGTTTCTCTGTAGGAGCTGAGGGAGAAAATCATTAATCCAGTTGTTCTGTCCACCATCACAGCTCTGCACCCCGTAGACTGCTAATGAGATCTTGTTCTTCTCTGGAGGCCTCTGCTTTCTCATCTGAAAAATGAAGAGGTTGGACCAGATGATCTCTAAGGGTCTCTTCTAAGCCAACAATTTAACTTGAAAGAAAAAAAGCTTTCAGCAATTTACAAGGAGACTAAACAAAAGTGGGGAAAAAATACTCCTTTCCAAACTGTGTCTTTGCGTCTCACCCAATTGAACAAAATGGTCGATACAGAATGTGATTTCTGACTGATGTGCAGCAAAGCACAAACAAAATGGTTTTAAAAAGAAACTGTGCTGCCCTTGGAATTCTCTCGGTTCTACTAGAACAAAACTACTGAAACACTTTTTATTTTAATCAAAAAGTTAACTCTAAACAATTGCTGTGATTGTCTCTGAGTGATACTTTATACTCTTTCTGGTGGCCATCTGTTTGGCAAGCTACAGGGCCATTTCAAGAATTATTTTCAATAAATAATAATAAAAAAAGAATTATTGCAGAGCACTGTAGCAAGTGTCAAAATGATGATGCCATGAGATTCAGTCTGATTATCTGCTTAAGTAGAGTTACAAAAGAGGGCAGGAAAAGAGAGAGCTCGACTGTCCTCTTCATCTTAATATGTTTCAATTACTATCTTTGTCTAATAATTCCCAGGAAATGGCCTCCAGGGTGTTAAGTGACCCGTCCACGTCTTCCATCTGTGATCTTTCATTCCCTTTTATTTCTCTTGCTTTACTCCAGATTTCTTCTGAGTTTTGCCTGCACCACTGTAAGTCTGTAAGTGGTCCCTTACTTTCCATTCTGTTTTACATATCCTCAGAGGTCATTCCTAATGTTCCACAGTGATCACATCCTTCCCCGCCACGTCCAGAGTCATGTCAGAGTTGACTAGAATTTGGCTGTGTCTCTCATCACAAGATCAATCAACCGGTTCTCCCTTGATGTTCCCTCTTCTTATCAAACCTAGTCTGCGGTCAGTTAGACTGCCTACAATCCCTTGTGTTCAACTTTCCCTCTCCCTTTCCATTGTGCTCTTGCTCATGCTATATAGTAATAAATAAATTCTGGAATTTATTACTCTTTTGCGTCAATTCTCCCACCTCCAAATATCTTTTAAGCACCCTCTTAGCTTCTTTGAAGATGCTCATGAATCCCCAAGGTCAAAGCAACCCTTTTTCTTGTAGACCAATGCTTAGTTTGGGTGGTTTCACTATTTGTCTTTGATTGTAGAGTAATTTAATGGAAAGGAAGCTCTAAAACATCTTTTATGCTCAACAAATATTGTTTCTAAAACTCAGCTGTCTCTCTCAGTCGTCTTCTTGGTGTTCTTCCTCAGTTTATGATAACAATGTAAGTGGCAATGTGTCACACTTGCTGTTCCTGCTATAATAGCTTTATAGAACCGAGATTTGGAAAGGGGATGGAGCACAGCATATCAACCCTTCTCAAAGTTTATAGGGTAGAATATCAGCCTGTAGATTTTTTTAATCATCAAAAATGTAGGGTAAAGTTAGTTTATGAAATGTTACTTCAAAAGGCTTTTAAGTTCCTCAGAAAATCTCCTCAGAAAAGTCTCCTTTATGAGGTGTGGTAAAAAGTGTAATCTGCTGTTGCCAAGTGTCAGGGAATGGAAAGGCAGGCATGTAAAATACTGCGGCGTGGCCTCATCTAACTGACTCATCAGGTCTGGCACCGTGTGACTTCTGATCTTTCCAAAGAACAAATTTTGACCATGAAAGTTAGATGTTTTGAATGTATTCTGGATACAGAGGCAGGCACCACTGCACAACTAAAGTGCTCAGCAAAGATTTCCAGATCTTCTTCAAAAAGACAGGGTAACTATACTCAAAGTGAAGGATAGTATTTTGAAGTGGCAATGTGTCTTTCCATGTAATACTTTAAAAATTAAATTTTCAGCATATTTTTATCCCAATACATACCCTGCATTTCTTGACTAAGCAAATTAGGAATCCTACTTGAAATTTTAAAACCAGCTTTTCCTCAACCTATTTAATAATAAATATGTACTGTGTTCATGTAACTGTATTCTATGTCTTTAAATGGGCTTAAAGATTAAAAGTTAGAAAGATCCATGATGAATTATGTTCAAATGACTATAATTTATAGTGGGAAGATACTAACCAATCTTAGGAAGGAAAATAAATACTTAGTGTCAAACAGAGAACTGAAGAAGTAGCTGTCTGGTTGAGAAAAAAATAGTAGGATATCTTTTAAGACTTTATTATGTCAGAGTAGATCCTGCCATGTGGGAATCAGTATAGGAACTTCTAAAGATAATTGGTACTAATATGTTACCTATAAAATCTAATGCTAAATAATTAAAGATTATTAATGGTTAATGTAAATTAAAAGGACACAAGAACAATGAACTCTTGAATAGTCATGATTAAATGGTTTAAAATGATTATGAGACATTAAGACAGTAAAATACTATGCAAGCATTTGAAACTGCACTAAATGGCTTTATCTTCTTACTAAACCACTGAGAATGTGTTGCAGAAATTTTTGACCGTGTCCCTAAATGGAAAAAGACAAATTTCCATTTTGATTATTCCCCTACTTGTCCTCCAATCCTGCCCCTGGAGACTGGTGCTCAGGCTCCTACTCCAATGAGTGGGATGTTTATTGAGGTTATGCATGCTAACCTACAAGGGGCTTACTAAGCAGTGAGTGCCTATTTTGTGGCTAATCCTCCATCAATAAGGATTATTTTTTTTCTGAAAAAGAAAAAGATGGCCAACTATCCCGTATCCTCCATCATCTCCCCTATTTACCATTCCTCCTGTGCCTCCAAGCACACACCACACATCCTCCAGTTTCCCTCAATCCTATTGGCCCTCGGAGGACCTGCGGTCCTTCCCTTCCTTTTTCTGCCCAAGCTCTGAGGACCATGGCTTACATAGATTAGAATGCTAGAATGCTGCCTCCCACGCTTCTGCACTCATTTGCCAGCTGTTTCTAAATGCATGCTCCAAAAATTCTGCTGAGAGTCAGAGGCTACAAGCTACACAGTCATCAAATTCAGTGACCTTTATTTACTTTGTGAGCTCCTTGCTCCTGCTGCAGCCTCTGGCATGTTGGTTAGACCCTCTCTATTTGAGTCTGTGTCTGTTTGCTGTGGCCCTGCCTGCTGCCTGCTTGCTGCTTCTGTAGCCTTCCAAAGGCAGGCGTCCCCCTGTCCCCTGGAACTCAGCCTTCAGCCCTTGTCCGCCCTCATCAGCTCCTCCCGCATGGCTGCTTTCATCTAATTAGCCCACTTTCAGTGTGCAACTCTCCAATTCCAGGTCAGAATTTGGTGCAGATTTTATCCAAACCTACCTTTTCTTTCACCTCTCTAACATTTTCTTGAAATTTTAATTTTTTAAAAATTAGTCCATGTTTTTTTTAGTACATGTTTGCAGTACAAAATGATTTCACTCATCTGGGGGAGTTGGTATGAGTCTATAACACATTTTAATTCTTTTTACATCTTCTTGCTTCTCTCCTTTTCCTTATCTAAAACAATGCATTAAACTTAGGATGTGCAGATAAAATGCATTTTCACTCTAAAATCTGAAAATCTTTTTTCATTTCTCCCTGCTTTTCTCTTTAAACTTCACAGACACTGTTTCACAGGATTCTTGTGTTCAGAAACTGTAACCCCCTCACCTTCTCTTTCATGTCATTGAAGCCCTTATCATTTTTTGCCCTGGCTGTGGAAATAGCCTCCTAACTTGTCTCCATGACTCTGGTTTATTCCACCCCTGTCACACTCCTGGTTCAGGCCACCTTATTGCTGCCAGGTGCTGTCCTACGATGCTAATCACAGCACTGGAGGGCTCCTGAGTCTTCTGGGTATGCCCACTGTCCACCTTGAGAAAGAAGTTTAAGGATTTTTCTCATCATTGTAGACATGGGTGATGTAGCCACGCTTCATTTTAAAATACAGTAGTTCAGTATTTTGTTGCAAAATACATGTTTATTTTAGAAAAAGTATAAAACATAAATAGCAAAGAAAGTATCTGTATGTTTAATTTTTCTGCCTTCATTGATTTCTTGTGCTTTATCATTATAACCAAAATAGACTGTGGGTCAATTTGAAATATGTTCTTAGATTTCTGGTTTCCATGCCTTTCATATTGTGTTCATCCCTCTATGATCAGCCAGTCTCTAGTCACTGAAACTATAGCCTTTGCTGTCCATATGAAAGTCTGTTTCTCTGATCTTCTCTGATCTCTGAATCTCTGGTCATAGATTAGTGATGACTTGGAAAGTGCTTTGAACTTGAGTGTTATCTCTCCTGATACATCTATTTTATGTATTGCTTTTGTCATATTGATGATACAGTTGTTGTTGTTTTTAGTCATATCCTTACTGTATCCAAAAACTAAACCTTAGAATTGTTCGATGTATCCATTCTCTTTCTTCTAGATTTTCATCAGCCTTACATTTTGGGGATATATAGTCACATCATGCTGTTTCCATGGTGCAGTGACCTTAAAGGGAGGAGCTGGGTAATAGAAAGTTAAAAAAGAGAGCAACCCTACCCTTCTGGGGACATAATGAATTTTGTAATAAATGTAAGGACAAGAATCCTTGATTGTCTGATTCAAAGAGTTAGTCAAGGTGAATATGTGATTAGCCACAATACTGGGAGTGGTGTTGTCCAATATTGGGTGGGGTCAGACTCAACTCAACCCCCTTCCTTTCTAGTGCAACAAAACCACACATGGGATCTCATCCCTGAAAGAATTTGGTAGGATTCGTTGATCAGATCATAATGCCCTAGAAGAGGCATGATGGGAGGTAGAAACTTGAAAACCTAAGAGATAGTGCTGCAAGAGAAGGTAAACTTCTGCCCTGAGAGGAGGACGAGCTTTGGTCTCTTGATATTGAAGCTGTTTCTACTTTCCGGCACATCCTTAAGTACTACTGCTGTTCTGAAAAGCTTGGCCTCCTTTGGGCAGCTGGATGCAGTTGGATTTGCATTCCACAGAATCTCCAGGAAATGCTTTCAGAATCCAACTAGGATAGTGCATTGGTTGCTATGCTCTGTGTCCAAATGGAAATTTTAAGAGTTAGTATACTTTAGGAGAAGAAAGAGTAGGAAAACACTTTCTGTTGATGTAAGAATCAGGAGAAAGTGGGTTAATTGACTCCTTAGTGGATGGATGTGGGGTGTAAACAATATAGAAGAGTTGAGAACCGGGATGTTTAATATCGGGGCTGGTCACTTCCTGTGATGGAAGAACCTGCTTTGTGGGGACATCAGTGAAGGTGGAACACAAAATGAAACTTAGCCTTGTTCGATTGTATATCTGTTGGGCATTAACTAGAGATGCAATACATGTGTATTTAGATAAAATTCATCAGCGTGAAATGTGCTAAGCTCATGGAAATCTTTGAACTGAAGAAAGTAACAATGTAGAAAGGTAAAAGGCCTCCCACATCTCTCAAAATTACAGAGAAAAAAAGAAAACAGCTCAACATTATGGAAAATGGGCAGATACACAGAAGAGAGTGCATGCAAATCTAGTCAGGGTTCACACTGCCTGCAAATAAACTGAGATTTAGCAAGAGGAGGGAAACAGAAGACAGTTTATTTGTTTGTTTTTTTAAATCTCTTTACTCATTTTTACTACTGGACAGCGTGTTGTATACCTTTATATAATTCCCACAATAATTCTGTGGGACTGATGTTAACATGCTCATAAAGAGAAGCAATTGAGATTAACAAAGTTAGATCAGAGGGACATTAGTTGATTTTCTTTCACATTATTTATGCCTAAATTTTTATTCACCATCGCTGATATCGGCCTAATTTCCCATGACACTTGCACAATAAAGTAGGCTGCTGGCTAATAGCATAGATGAACGACTATGATGAGCATCCCTGGATTTGTGCTCTTCCCAATGAGATGAGCTGCCCAGCAGGTTAAGGGAGGTGGTGATGGATTTGCATCATTGTTCTCTGTCTGGGCTTATCAAGAAATGAAGCACTAGCTTCAGATTTGTACCCATTAATTTGTTCTTTAAAAAGTCTCTCAAACTCCATGGAGTTACAAATTAGAACAGCAAGCCAGTGGCTGTTTACATGCTTAAATGCTTCAACAACAAACAGATTTGCAAAGCATTCTAGTGACTGAACTCCTTTTGCTTTTGTTCTCACTGTTACTTTGAAACAATTAGAATTAGGACATCTTTTTGTAGTTTCTTTACATAGAAAAGCATAATTATATGGTAGCTAGAAAATGAGTTCCAGGTGTATATCCATGTGCTTATATCCTTCAAAACTTCTCTGCCCACTAAGATGTAGTATATTTGTGTTTAGTTTTGTTTATTTTTAATTTTTCTTTAAAGAGGCTTCATTCCACATTCAAGTCCTCACTTTAAGTAGGCTGGAGTAAGATAGCTTTATTTTTCATTCAGTCCTCCTGGCTTCATACTTGTCCTCCTCAGTCACCAGCCCTGTTGTGGTGGTTGTTTCCTGTTCCTTGCAGTGCCACAGCCCCCTTCATTTCACTGCATCAAAGTCCAACTCGAAACCCTAGAGTTGTTGGCAGAGCTGGCCCATGACTCGGGGTCAGTCTGATCCCTGCACCCTGAAGCCCCTCTTCTGCTCTGGTCCTCCCTTGCCAGGCACATAGAAACATGCACAAGACTCCACGCTTCTGGCCCCAGCCTTTGTCCCTTCCTCCTTTCCCCAGTCACTGCTCTCTCTGTCTTACTTGCTTTGCTCCTTCTGGGACTAAATATCTGACACTCAAAGTTAGAGGAGGAAAGGTTTATTTTTGGCTCACAGTTTGTACAGGTTCAGTCCATAATCAACTGACCTCAAGGCAGGATGGCATGGCAGAGGGCATCACAGAGTAGAAAGATCTCAAGGCAGGCAGAAGACAGCAAAAGCAAGCCACAAGGCATGACCCCCTTTTGGTCACTTCACATCCATCCAAGCTATTTGCCCTTAAGGCAGGCAGCTCTCATACCTAGGGTGGGGCACCCTTAGTCATGGCCAGCACTACGCCGTGCCAATTGGTGGACCAGTTTAGTAACCATGTAACCCTGATTCCAGCATCACATACTCTAGATCCTGCTACCTCTGAATAAACCCTGTGTCTTTTTGAGCCTTTGGGAGGACGTCTAGACACAAGCCATAACAGTCTGTGTTCATCTGTCTTTCTGTCCATCTCTCTGTCCCCCATTCTTCCTCACTTTCTCTTTCCTTCTCTGTCACCCTTTTTCCTCTCATCTCTATATTGCTCCTTCCCAATGGATACTTCTAATTTTCCATCATGAAAGAAAGATGAATCTGTTTAGCTTATGCAACACTTGTGTTCAGTGCTGCTAAAATCTCTGGAACACATGCTTTAAACTACAGCCTCAAAGCATATGAGATAGAGTAAAAAATAGACAGTAAGTACAAATGGATATATCAAATTTATTTTATCATGTATCACATATATTTACAAAAACCGTATCACCTACTAACCTTCTTTAATCCAAACAGAACTAACCTTAAACTCTAGCTCATTAGGCTTTTGCTTCAGTACTGTGATCACTTAAGATATTAGATTTTTCCAAATATTCTCCATTCTAAAATTCAAAATGGAAACTGGGATTGGCTCTGTGGTAATGATCTGGTGGGATTAATTGTACTGTTAACTGCATTTTTTTTTCATTTAATGACAAAGCATTTTCACATTTTATACCAGGCCACTCTTATCTGCCCTTAACTTGTAAGTTGGGATGTACATGATTTCTTTTTCTTCGGAACAATGTTTAGACACCATGAAAACTTAAAGCTTTGCACCCTCTAATGAGAAGATACTCACATTTTCTAGGAACTTTATAAATCTGTGATATGAAAATTAGACACAGAGTGATAACAAGAAAAAGTTGATTCAGTTATATTGGTCACTTTTGCTTTGTTCTCCTTTAATTATCAAAAGTGAAACTCAAAATAGTTCAGAATGAGTAGTAACAGTTTTAGAAATGGGACGTCAGCATGCTTAGCATTTTATGAGATTTTCCCCAATCCCCTGGCCTAATGTTTCCAGTTGAACTGTCACCTGTTCTATTTGTAGAAAAAAAGTGTGCATCTCAGGAGTACTGCGATTTTAATAGGATGAAAGAATCACAGGAAAATAAAGATGAAAGTAATTCTAGAGGTCACTGAATCCAATCTTGCAGCTGCAAAGGAACCACATCTGCCTGCTTCTGAATAGTAGAAGGAAGCTGGGCCTGAGGGATTCCAGTCACAACATGAAGAGATGGTGGCTTTTCCATTGAGCAGACGGGGGTAGAAATCCTCACCTGCTCCTTTGCCAGATTTTGAAGCCTTTTTGAACTGAAGGGAATAATAATATGGTTAGTTTGTCCATTTGTGTGGAATGAATAAAACCTCTAGAAGATGGTTGTCACTTAGTGGCATTGATGGCCCTAGAAGTGTCTCTACTTCACACATTCCCCTTGCATTCCATGGTTGCCTACACCTTAAAGGACACAGCATGTGTCTGTTTGAAATCATCAATCATTTTACCATAAACATTTATCTTCTCCAGGCCAATTAACTTTTCTCTGTTTCAGTGACAGATATTCATGCTATGCTGTCATTATCTGGATGCTCTAATATTTTCCAGTGTACAGCATCCCTCAGCCTAAAAGCCTTGTACAGAATCATAGCCAGGGCCCATGGTTGAAACTCACTCTTTGTCTTGGTGGGCATTTGCCTAATACTGCCCAAAGTTGCTCATTCTTTTGCCCACACTTATTGGAAACAGGCAATGACTCAGATGTTCAAAACAGTGATATTATTTTAGGTCTTCTTTAGTAATTTCTTTATTTTGGAGTTCTTCTTGTGATTTGCATACCATATTCTGAATTAGATCCTGAAAGCAGATGAAAAGAAAACATTTTAAATGTGGCTGGTGATTTGACCATAAAGGCCACAATTCTAGACCAATGGAAATTATATCATACTTGATTGTTTTCATTAAAATTGCCTCTACATTTATATGGTTGGCCATTTTTTGAAAAGTTCTGGGAATCTGCTTTTAATATTCTAATTATACATAGAGTATTTCAAAACTTTTGGAAGATAATTTGTCTCTAAATCTATAAGGAATCATGTAACTTCATGGACCTTGATCTAAAGTGAAGAAATATCCTTCCCCCTTTATCTCGGAGTATGATATGAGGAATCTGTGAACCAAGGAAACTGTATCCTCTGGAGTCTTTATTTTCTGTTTGTTGCTCAACAAAAATAGGGAAAACTTTTTAACTGATTTATTCCACTATTAAATATAATATATTTAACTAGAAGATTTTTAAGCATCATTTTCACTTGTAAATATCCTTGACCCTGTTATTCTTGTATCAATCTCAAAACTCTTAATAGCAGATCTGCATTCTATTTATTTTACATAGATGTACATTTTGATAGCAAACACATTTCAGGTCCTGAGACATGATGCTTTATTAATATTGTCTCCAAAGACGAATGTTAAATCAAATGAACCTCTGTAAGTTATTGCCAATCTTGACTCCTAAATTCATATGGTCATATTGACCATATCATTATTATTTTCTTTTTGGTCTTTTTCACTTTTATCGGTACCAGGGATCAAACTCATGACTGCCTGCTTGCAAGGCAGGCGCTTATGCCACTGAGCTAAATCTCCAGCCCCCATATTGACCATATCATACCGTATCAAACCATATTGAACCTGAAGTAAGTAATTCAATTTGAATTAGTCCTATATAGCATGAGATGAAATTGTTTTGCTGGTTGGAAGGAAAAACTTTTCACTTTGGTTTCAGTTGCTCATTTTCCTTGGCTGAGCTTGAAGAACTACAGCAGTTAGAGGACTACAACACTGAAGAGCAAATCTGATAATAATTATTCAAAAAGGAAAGCTAGGAGGCCTCTAACTTCATATGAAGATACCTGAATGATTTGAGAGGAAATCTTCAAATAGTGACTTGTGGCCTCCGACATAGCATAGTCACTGACACAGAAGAAGAATAAATGAGCAAATACCATCAAGTCACACATGCTGGGTTTTATTTAAGGCAGCATCTCCTCATGTAGGCATTGATATACTTAAAAATGATACATTTCTTTTGATTTGTTCACATGTTAAGTGATTGCTTTAGCAGAACTTGAAAGAAATGGTCATTTTCTATCCTGCAGATTCAGTAACTTCCTTTAAGCACTCTATCTTGTCTCATTTCCCCAGAAGAAAACATTGGGATTTTCTTCCACGGTGATCTACCAGTGCTAGCTAAATTAATGGCATTGAATTGTCACAGTGTCTGGCGAGAGAGCCACTATTTTATTATTTGTCATAATCTTCTGATGAAGAAATTAGTAATACTATTGCTTAATGAATCCTTTGCTTTTTGGCAGTGTAGAGTGCTTAAAATTCATCTGTGACTGTGAAGAAAAGACTGTTAGTTCTATTCTTAGCAGGAAGCAAGTATGCAGTCCTATCTGCTTTTATGATCAGTTATGAATTTCAGACTTTAAATTTTATGGTAGCCTAAATTGTTTTGTTGCTTTGAGGTACAACTAAAAAATAGGAAAATGATGCTTGAGGCATTTTAACATGCTATTCTAATCTACAGAGATTGCTGTTAATCAATAACAAATTGGTTCAATTATAAAACTTTTCCTTCCCCCCAAAATCTTTTAATTTAGTAATGTTCACTTGTAAGCATGTACAATATGCAGGCTTGAAATTTTTCTTTATGTTTTGGTAACTGTAGAAACAAATGCCATATGATATAAAGGGCTAATGGTGGTTATAGTGAGACATTTTCAGCATTTTCAGACAGCTCTAGCTGCTTCTCTACTCTCCACTTGTAAGAATCAACAGCTAGGTCAGCAGCTTGCAGCCTTATTTGTTGACATATCCTAGGAAAAATTATTCAGCTATCCTAGCAAGATGTGTATGGCTGTTAATGTAGAAATGACACAATGTCAACTGGTACGGAATGCTTATTGTATGTATTTTCTGTTCTGAGAACTTGTTGGTTATTTTTGAAACATTTTCTGTGAAGAAGGTAGTATTGCTGTTAGTTTTACCACTTTACCGAGAAGATAGTTGGGGTGGGGTACAAGATGTTACTGATTTTTCCAAGACTACCTAACTGAGCAGTGACAAAGGTCAGAGCTTGGTTAGGGGACTGATTCCCAAGTCCGAGCTCTGACTGCAGGTATCTCTACATATGCCATCCTACTAATCTAGTGCAGATTTGTGGAATGTATGGAAAATAGGATATTTTAAGAATGAGATACATACTGATAATATAGAAGTCTCGTACTGTCCTCTTCCCCCAGTGAGTCACCTGAAACTTCCCTTGGGATATGTGTGACCCTCTTCAAAGATCATATTGTAAGGTCCTTATAGGCGAAAATCAAACTGTGTCCCTCGGTGGGCTTTGTGTCTTTTCCTGGGGTTACAGTTATGGTTGACAGTGAAGTCCATAATTGGAAAAGCTCTTCTCCAGCTGTTCTGTGTACTCATTCCTCTGGACCACTTCCCTCCCTCCCTCTCCTGGGCCCTACTAGCATTCAGTCACATCCCATCATCCACATATCCACGTGCAAACACACTCTTCCCCTGTGCCCCCCACACACAGAGTTCTCCTGTCCTGTCTTACTTTTCTTTCTAAGGCTTTCATTAGATGCTATTTTTATTTTTGTTGCCTCTTACTCAACTCAAAATTAAACTTTGGGAGGCAGAGGTTTTCTCTCCATTATTGAATGTTGTCCATACCAGTGACTGTCTCACAGTACACACTGAGAAATATTGACTGAATCAGTCATTTCTCTCTGGTTAGCCAATAATATAATGATTTCAGGCCAACAAAAGCAATAAAATATATGGCAAGGTAACTTGTCTTAGTCAAATTCAAAGTATCCATAGTTTAAAACCTACTGCACCAATGATACATAGGAAGTTGTAGAAGTAACCAAGTTACTTGCACAGTTGAAAAAATGAATTATGTGAGTCTCAAACCTCTATTTTCTCAATAAACCATTTATATTTCAGGTAATCTAGTTTATCTTAAATGTCAAAATAGGTTTTAATAAGGAAAGAGCAGCCCACAACACAGCACGGGTTTATTTGTTATGGTAAACAAATCAAAATTGAAATTTGAAACAATCATACTAACTGTCACTTGGCGGATTCATCCACTGGTATCATCAGTGCCTAATCAAAGGCTGCTGGATTAGAGTTCTCCGGGACACCACGGGGCTTTGGCTAAGGAATTTGAGTGGAAGCTCCCTTTACATGGCAACCTTCATAAGACACCAACAGTTTTCTCTTTTAAGTAAGGCAGAGCTAACAGAGATGAAACTACTGCTTGGATACTCTGAATGCTGATGAAATATACCATAGAGGAGATGTCAATTTACATCAGTATATTTTAGATTTGTCATAATTGGACCTGCTTTTAAGCACAATTGTACAAGCCCTCCAAGCCCCCTTTTAACCTACACAGAAAACACAGCATCTGGAAATTTCAGTCTTTTCTGAAGAGTGACTTGACAGAAAGGGGTAGATGTAGCCTTCTCTAAGATTAGAGAAGTGGTAGCACAATTTATAAGCTGAGCTAACAGAAAGACACTGGGTTAGGTTTCATTAAACTAGTATTATGGCTAGTAAGGATGACATGTCAGATGTTTCATTTTAAAGACCAAACCATTTCAATAAATCATTTTTACAATTTTAAATACATTATATAGAAACAATCCCAGTAGAAGGTGTGTTTAAATGTGGCAGATACATTCGTTTGCTCCCCTACATCCTGTGCGTTATTGCATTCCGATTTTATTTCCCTAAGATGTATTTATGAGATTATTTTTATGAGCTGACCCATGTTTTAGTTTTTGTCACACAGTCTTATTTACTGTTATTATTATGCTTATTTTATCGTGCCTTTCACATTTACATTCAGCCCATGTGACTAGCACCAGAATATTTTTTTCCTGTTGCACAAAAACCAAAAGGAGTCTCATCTTTTGAATACCTTTGCCAACACAGTACAATGAGAAGACAATATTCAGGATGTACTTGGAGTCTTTAGGCTAAACCGTTTATCGCAAACAGCTGTGTTGCATAAGACAGTATATTGTATTTTAGAGTATTTAAGGTTGATTTCTGTACTGTGTGAATGCTCTTCTGTTTTCTTTTCTCCCCTAACTCCTCCCTATCCAACAGCAGACCGTCCCAGGGAGCACTGACTGAATCCGATGACCCCGAATCAGGCTGTCTAACCGATAACAAGCCAACGTCTCGACACTTCTATCCTGTGGCCTTGCTCCTTGTCAGCTCACACCTGCTAGTCGTGTGGCTTATTCTAAGTCTTGCGTTACTATTAGCCAAATACCAATAAGTTTTATGTTGCATTCCTTTCTTTTTCTACAAATGACAATGGACTTTAAATCATGGGGATAATGCTGTAATATTTCTACATTTTCAAACTCACAGAATTTAAAAAAAGAAGTTTGAATTGTGTTTTTCCTAAAACTACAAAGACAAAAAGTACTATGCATTAAGTGAATTGTTTTTGCTCTTCTGTTCATGGAAATATGTTTTTCCTCTGTTAACTAGCTCAAGAAGAATTTTTTTTTTTAAATTACTGTCTGGACAAAAACAAAGAGCAGAATCCTGAAAGCTTGAAGTTCTGAGCCTCCTGTTCCTCTTTCCCATTAAATTTATTAACGAAATTAAGATTAAATTTGCACAACTCACTGAGACCCTGAACTCAGTCCTAAGGACGCGGGAGGTTACAGACTTTATTTCCACTGTGCTAATAACGTAACTGCCATCTGCCAAACAGAACTTCTGTTTAATTTTTGTTTTAAATTAACCTGTTTGTTGTTTTAATTCTTCGCCACGCTTCACCCTTTTCTGTCCAGTAACTTTCTGAAAATAATGGCTATTTATGTTGTGGAACTAAATTAACCTGTTTGTGACTATTGTTTAGGTTGATTTGGCTTTCAGAATACTTTTCTATTCTTTTTAATGAGGTCTCCTGTGTGTGTTGATGTGCCGATTTGAGTCCCTGGGATTTTTGTACTGTCTGTGGGCAGACGCTCTTCCTCTACAAAGCTGAGACATGGACCAGGCTGTTCGGAAAGCCATTTCCTCTCTTTGTTGCACAGCTAAAATAATGAATTAAACTAGAGACGAACCTTTCCTTTACAAATCTATAGGGCCAGACTTAATAAATTAAATGCCTTATTCCTAGAACCTACATCCTTAGGGCTGCATATAGATTTTAATGTGTTTTAAAGACTATGAAATTAATTTGTGGAGAAGTTACAAAAAGGCAGATATATTTATGACACTATAGTGAAGCTGTATTGTGGAGCAAATTATATTTAAAGAGTTTATTAAACTTTAAATGTCTGTTAAGAATAAAGAGACTTTAATCATCTCTTTCCATAGGCAATAATGGTATTGGGCCTGGCCTAGGATTTAATTTTGTAAGATGTATCATCATTTGTGGAAAAAAAAATGTAGAGTTGAATCTTTGTTATTTTTACTGGGACTGTTGCTGCAACTCTGCATTGAACAAATAAAGCATATTTATTTATTCTGTGTTTCATGAAGTTGTACTTTTTCCCCTTTCACCAGAGAAGGATGCCGCATAGAGAATGTACTGAAGAATATCAAATGCAGAAAGTATGCTTTCAACATGCTACAGCTGATGGCTTTCCCCAAGTACTACAGACCTCCAGAGGGCACTTATGGAAAAGCTGACACCTAACTTACCAACATGTAAATAAACAGGAACATAAATATGTTTTATTTGGAGAACCCCCACCTCGCTTTTTTGTTTTGTTTTGTTTTTATTTTCATTGTTGTAAATTTGCTCATGGTTGTTTACCCAAATATAGCAACTACTTGATATTTTACATCATATTATTCACAAAGAAATTCATTTTTGAAATCTTATAAAGCATTGTCATTTCTAGTTCTGCTCCAATGTGCTCAATAACTCCATGGTAGCAAGTGTACATACCATCTGTGGAATATTTAGATTAAACTCTTTCTGAGAAAACATGATTAGAAATGATGCTTTCTCTACAGAATGAAGCAAGAAGAGAGTGAAGTTCAGATGACGCTACTTCTTGGCCTTGATTACAGATCATCGTAGAGCCTTTTGTAGGGAATTTGTAAGATATTTATTTAGCAAATTGAAATTAGGTAAAATTCACTCGTGACATTGGCTTTGGAAGTAGTGTGCAAATATGCTTGTAAAGACCTTTGTTGTTCAGTCCAGATGTGACTCCACCTCCCAAAGAGACAGATAGACAATGTTCCCACAGACTTCAAAACCGTGGTATCTTTTTAACTCTCCATCTGCGACTGTACTGCAAGGGGCAGTGCAGAAAGTTCTATAGTATAATATGCAAAACGCTGTGAGGGACTCAATCTACACGGAAATGTAAGATGCACAGTGTGTTCCTGACCAAAACCAGAAGCTCCATCACTTGAACTTTGTGTAGTGAAGTTCATGGAAGTCAAAAAATCTCTTTTAAGATATTTTCTGGCAGTTCCTTTGTTGTGGAAGTATGCAGTCTAGCCCAGGTTAGGATGTACAAATAAATCTTTGATATATGCAACTGTATCTACCAATAACACAGTAATTTTCTGTTTGCCTGAATTTTAAATTTACCTCACTCAGTAAAATAATACCACTTCTAAAATTCTGAATCAGTAGCTTTTTTAGAGGTCATCCTGATCAGTGTCATTCTTCCAAAAGTCGATAGATGAAGACCGATCACCTGATTAGAAAACTGTAGCATCCTTTCAATCTCTTCTTATCTTCTGACTCTTCTTACCATAGTAAGAAGAAGGCTTGTCCCCTCTCCAAGGTGCTATGTTGGCTATGTATGAAAATTAAGGGAGAAAACTAGTTAGCTGAATAAGAAATTAGGATTTATCACCGGAATTGAAGGTTAGAGTACAGGAGTCTGAACGCATGAGACCCATTTTCCCCAAATGTTAAGAACTTACTCTTCTTCCTTTTTCATCAGTGGAGCATGCCTTCCAGAAGAGAACTCTTCTTTAGAAGTGCCAGAGGCTCATTACATAGGTATCATGCCACATTTAATTGATGATACTGTGAAACTTTCCACAGCAAATATGATAGTTCCTTGCCTAGATGCCTGTTGTAATATGAATTTCAAACAGGTCTCTGGACGCATGTTGACTTTCTCAAACTGCTGCAATTGTAAGATAAGCTTTTGTGCCTTCTCACACTAGAATTACCAATTGATTATTTTAACTAATGACCAATGTGTATTATTGAAGCAATTGCCAAACCAATTACAGCCTTTTTAATAAAAACGGGCTGTACATTCAAGATCTATCTATGGAAAAATTTTTCTTGCTGTTTTTTGCTTTACCTCATTCTTCATTTCAGTGATTAAATGTAAGCCTCAAATTGTTTGATTTTATTTCAAAATGGTAGAATTTGTGGTTATATTAATTATCCCTTTAGATTTATGATAGGCTGGATTTATGACAGAAGTTATAAGGCTTCATGTAATATATCAGATGGTAGCCTCAAATGCAAGAGATCTCAAGTGATTTATCAATGTATAAATATTTCATCAGCAATAATTTTTGTTTATATTTTTAAAAGCAAGACTTCCTAACTCAAATTTAGAAAAATTAATTATTAGCAAGGAAATTGATAACAGTAAGGTTTCCTTTTTTTAGAAGACATTTTATAGATTCATTTTTCTTTTAAAATAAATACTAACACAGAAGCCTCAAAGGATAAGGCTTACTGAACTGTAAATTCATATGAAATTCTCATTCATTTTGAACATAATCACCAGCACTCCTTCATAACAATTCTATATTTGCTCATGCCTCTCAAAGTAGATTTCATGAAGAAAATTCATGTTTCATAAACATCATTATTCTCTTCCTGAGATACAGTCCAAATATCCTTGCCTCACCTCTCCAGTATTTCTGATTATAAACTCTTTCTGAATCAAATGTTAAATATGCTTTTAAATCTCTCTTATATAAATACTGCCACAATCATACTTTTCTATCTACATTTGCTTTTAAAAGGTGTATAGGCCTATTTGAGGAGATCATGTTGAGCCAAAAAATGAACCAAGAAAATGACAATTCCACATAGCATATTTATTTCATTTTGTGAACTCAAATATGTGTCTTCCTTTTACTAGCACTGTATGTAGGTACCAATTCTGCCTTTACAGAGCCCTAGGGAGGAAGATATTGAAGAACAGTAAATGTTGTGACCCTGATTATAATTGACCCAGTGACAAAAGTCCAGTTCCTGGGAAATGTCCCACAAACAGTTACCCATAGAATTTTGAAAAGTTCAATTGAAGCAGATCCATTCTTAGGTGCCATTTTTTTATTTACATCTTTCATTCATTTTTTCATATGGAGGGTCTATAGTCTCCAGCTTTATCTACATGCTGCCACAAGTTTTTGATGCAAATTGTTCAGTCAGTTCCGTAATCCAGTGTATCATGGAAAGCATTTGATTGAGGTGATTAAAGATACTTTAAAATGATCCCCCATCCTCTTAGGACAGCAATCCAAGTCATTAACTTCCAATCATTTATTTGTAAAACAAATGCCTCTTCTGAAAAACTGTGAAGCTTTAAAAGCTATCATTGGCTAGAGAATACTGCCTAATTACCCCTGCGTACAATAAGCCAGTTGGAAAAAGAAAAAAGAAATGTTTGTGTAGAGTCATGCTTTCCTTCCCAAGAAAACCAAGCCATCCCTGTGTAAAGGCTGATACTGGGTGAAGAAAATGTCTGCAGTGTTGCGACAGAGCTTGTCTTGTTGACTCATGAAAGTCGATCATTAAATTTTCAGAAGTTTTGCTAGCTCCTGTTACACACAAACATGATCAAATATTAAATTATGAAATATAACCAGATGGATTTTATGAAAAGTTAAGATAATAGTCAGAGATTACCCATCCTAATCACTTTACTAAGGTTTAAATTTTACCCATGTCCTTGAGTGTAGTTGGGTCTGTTGCAGCTTTAACATATATCATGTATGTTACATGAGTGCTACTGTAGAGATCTGCCCATTTCCTCACTCAGGAATATCACACCATAGCTTGAAATCAGTAACCGTTAGAATATTTATTCTAACGCATATTTTGCAAACTACCACATATACTTCCTAGAATCCAATCATTACCAACTACTAGCATATGGCCAAATTCCACCATCATATTTCCTCCCCAAATTAACAAATTACTGGAAGCAAGATTATTAAAATCATTTCAAATACAATCAGCCATTTTCTAATGGCTCTAGATTTTATTTGTGTTTCTGCTATCTTATGAACTTCTGGTAGGTATCAGGCATATTTGATATTTAATATTTCATTCATAATTAAATTATTATAGTATAGTGATTAATTTATAAACCTGTCTTCATGACATACTGCAAGAAGGCTCTTTAGCAATGCAGTTTTAGTATAAGCAATAACACAGAACTAAATTCAGGGAAACATTAACCTAATCAGTGTACGACTGAAAATGTGCTTCAGTATCAATTTTGAAGCTTATAATTTTGGCATTTTCTAAATGTAGGAAGAATGTAACATATTACTCAGCTCAGATTCTAATAAATATAGCTCAATAGAAAAACACCACAGATGTGACACGTGTTTGGTTTTCAAGCAGGGTAATGTATCATTTTAGTTCATTATACAGGACACATTTTGTAATCGCTTAGGAAATAAATTAACTTTCACCAGAGATTTTAAAAAACTGGTTTGAGAAAAATTGTGATCAGCATTTAGAGAAGGAAGCAAACATACTGAGTACAAAACATTGCTAACAGCCATAAGCTTTACAAATTATGCACACTGAAAAGAATAATTTGCTAAGAATTTGTGTAGCTGATTTAACAAGTTTAGCATAAATTCACATTCCTATAGCCCAGCTGCAAGCTGTAGAAGCTACTGCCTTTTACCCCCAAATTTATGTTTCACAGTTTTATAAGTACCCGATACATTGCATCTTTTGTGTCTCCAGCAGTTTGAAGTCAGAACTTTACAATGAAAGATATACTGCTTATAGTGAAACTTCTTTGAAATTTTCAAAATAAAATAATATTTTAGATAAAATACAGAAGGCCAATTAGATAAAGACTTGAGGGTCAGAAATTTGCATTTTTTGTTTCCCATGGTACACACTGATTGCTTTTTAATTTTTTTTTTAAGTTAGGAAGGGAATGCCTACAGCAGTTCTAATTTATAGGAAAATATTATGCTTCACTATTAGTAACAAAAAGAAAGAAAACATTTGTAAGATAATATTAACACCAAAAGTTACATGCAATCAGGCTTGCTGAGTTTAAGTTGTACTTCAAACACATTTAGAATTTTCAATTACAAAAGAAAAATAGCTGATAAATGAAGTACCCCAAAGGCATGAATATCAAGGAAAAGATGAAGTGATCTTCGCAATAAACTTTATTTAATAGTATATATACAAGTAAAATACATACTTTTAATAAATGCAATTATTTAGGAAGAAGATGTTGCCTCTTCACACTCATGATATGACTGTCTTAAAAATATTCCTAAAATCATCGAAATTATTTCCAGGTCATAAAAAGGCATGATTCAACAATCCATCTTTAATGATGATCTGATGTGGTGTCATTTATTTGTGAGCATTAGTAATTAAAATTTTTCCAGGATTGCTATATTATTTATATAGTTCATGAGATGCTTTTATATTTTTATATCACTCTCAACATTAGGAACTATTTCATGTTGAAGATATTTCATATTTTCAAAAGCTAGTACCTATGCCAATATCCATATGGACACATTTCACTGCACATGTACAAACCTTTATATAAATTCCTTCTTATGTAAATATTTTATTATTCCATTAAACCTAACATTGTATTTTCAGATTTTTGTGGTACTCATCTGAAAGCTTGACATTTTTTATTTTATGTTATATATTCTGGATTAACCAATAAAATGTATTCCCAGTAAATGAGCCGCAGATAGATTAAATTGTTAGCACTTGAAAAAATATCATTTTTGTTTTATTGTTCTGTGTAAACCATATTCATTGTACACTGTGTGTATATTTTTCTTTAAATAAATATGATTTTATTTTTTATGTTTCTGTCTTTCCATACTCTGCATTTTTTCATTTTCATCAATGAGGTTTAAACATTAAAGAATCAGAAGTGTAGATTAATATATCAGAAAGCATAGGTTGATTTCTGATGAACCACAGCTCCAGTTCTACACTGAGACTAGGTCAGTTTCCTTTCCACTAGCAGAAGAGACTTTCCAGAATTGTTTTGTGGAGACAAGTAAAACCACAACTTTCCAAAAAAAAGTCAACAGCCAGGTGTCAGTGCTTCAACCTTGAGAAAATCATTGATCTTTCCTCTCAAGATTGTGTATGGAGGTACCTGAACACATGAAGATAATTTTTCCAGTAGACTCTTTGGGTCTGATGATGTACGCTCCATTAGAGCAGTTCGTAGTAGAAGGCAAATTCTAAAGAATTCTAATGAGATCTTACTGCAAAGTAATTAAGGGGCCTCACCCGAGGAGGCCCCGGTGCCTAGGTAAGCCATGTGCTAAGCTGTCTTTCTAGTGCTGAACAGGAGAGATACTTGAGAGATTCTTTCCCTGTGGGAAAGAATGCACAGTGAATTATACCAGTGCTGCCCCCCACTGCTCTAGAAGGGCAGACAAATGAAGTGGCAGTGCTGTTGTCTTAAAACACCTATTCACGGGCTCCTTGAGCATTAGAAGGCAGTGACAGTCTCATTCAAAACCAGAACAGGACAAGGAACGCAGAAAGTTGTTCTGGAGCTACATTTGGTTTTACCAGAGAGAGAATTCAAAAAAAAGTAAGTGGATGTAATTGAAAAATGTCAAGCCAGTGTCTGTTTCTAGCCAAAGCAGCCAATTGAACATGACTCTCTGGTTCTTTCCACTCTTCCCCTATAAAATCAAATTCTCTGTTCTCTGCATGTTTGGATGAACAAGGGTGCCTTGAGGACAACTCTTTTGATAAAGTTTAAGTCAAAAGAAGGGATGAGGAGCATTTGGACTCTTCAAGATTTAGCTACTAGTAAGTGTGCTGCTATAAATATGGGTGTGCATGTATCCCTGTGAATGTCCATCAACTGATGAATGGTTAAAGATGTGAGTGTTTTATGCAGTGGAGTACTACTCAGTCATAAAAAGTGTAAAGGAGACATTTCTAGATAAATGGATGCACTTTGAGACCATCTTCAGTGAAATGAAACACACATACAAATACTGCATTGTTGCTTTAATGTGAGAAAGAGAGTGTAAATAAGGACCAAAATGTTTAATAGATATTGTAACATAGGAAGAAAATGCTCAAATGATAGTGGGGATCAGAGAAGGAGGAGGAAGACAGAAAGGAAAGGAAAAGAACAAAAATAGGAAATAAAGGAAAAAGGCTTTTGTAAATATGGGGAGGGAGAGAGGTTGAAGAGATCAGATAAGAGAATGAGAATAAAAAGCACCAAGATACATCATGCACAGGTAAAAATTCCCTGTGATGAATGTAGTCACTATGTATACCCAAAGCATATCAATAAATAATAGAAAGGAAAAAGAAGGAAAGACAGAGAAAGAAAGAAGGAAAGAGAAAAGTAGAAACCATTTAGATAGAACACTGGGAATAGGGTACTACGTTGCTGGAAGTTATACTCCATCTTCTGATCTGTAACACTTTCATTTTCCCCATAGCCCCTGCCTAGTTTTAGAACTTAGTCAGATCAGTTACAATAGTGCCCTGCTTTTATTTTATTTTATTTTTTAGTGTTTTATTTAGGATGATGACTTCCTCTTTCTGCAAACAATTGGCTGTGAATCACTGCTTCTGAGAGTTCACTCCTGACTTTGTAGTACAGACTTCTAGCCCTCCTGATTCCTTTCCAGCCATTGTATTTCTAGCTACTGTCTCTGCTTCTTCTATCTCTTGCATTTAAAAATTGCCCCATAGAGTAAAATTGGTATTCCTCCTTGCTAAGTTGTCACGCCCTACCTTGAGGCCTATACTATTATTCCTAAGGAGAAATTCCAGCCCAGGGCTAGAGAACGTGGGATTTTGAATTGGTATGCCAGCAAATAAAGCTTGGTTCCCCTACTTATGATATGTGAACAAATGTTACGTTATAAATGTTTCCATACCTTCACATTCTTGTCTATACCATGAGGGCATCTCCCTTGTGTGCATCCTTCATTACCTCTATTACTATAGTTCTTTCCAAACTGAGCGAAGTCTAGCAGTTAGTGAATGCTAAGGTTTGTCTCATCTTGTTATTAAGGCTTATTCTCCATCCCTGGTGATTCTGTCCTCCACACAAATCCAGTCAGACTCTGTAGACACAGTGGATGTTCCTTATATACATATGCACACACACACACACACACACACACACACACACACACACATACACACATACAGCCCTCTCAGATTTCTCCAAAACTGTTTCCTTTCTCCCCATCATCCTCAAAATATTCCTCAAGATTAAACTCATATGTCTTTTAATCCAAATTAATATTCTCACATCACTGTAAATGCAACCAGTCTTTTTTGCTATATTTCCTCTGTGTTACACCTGTTACAATTCATTGATTTATTTGTTCTTCTGTTCAGCAGATAGTTTTGAACATCTGTGCAGTTGGTATTGAGTTAGAACCAGGGCATTCAGTGATAGATAGGAAATATATGTTCGTGGAACTTACAGTCCAGTCTACTGAGAAAAGCAAACAAAAAGAAAACCAACTAAGTGACAAAGAATTGCTCATTATCGTGAACAATATGAAACAAATTACTGGAGTTTTGACAGAGTCATAGGGTAGGTGGTGAGTAGTTGCTTGTTTTGATAGCATGCTCAGAGCTAATCTTCCTGAGGAGGCATAGTTTAGATGAGCTATAGGAAAGGGAAGGATCCAATCTAAAACAGGGTTGGCCACACAGAAGGACACTGGTGGGGGAGCAGTGTATGAGCCCCATTTATAAAATGAGGAAAAAGAGATGAAACAACAGTTACCAAAGTCCTTTAAACCATGAAAAGAAAATTCATGATTTACTTCATGTGCAATAGGAAGTAAGAGCAAAGTCCCAAGCGGGGAACTAAGTGATCTGGTTTATGTTTTTAAAATGTCATTCTAGGTGCTGTGCAGGTAACACACTATAGGAAGCTGAAATTAACAGTGGTGAGGGAGCCAGAGGATACTGCAATACAGTGAGAGACAGCGTTGCCTTGGACTGTGCTGGGCACCATCCCAATGCAGACTGACACAGCGTCTCAGGACTAAGCTCAGAAAGTCTTGTAGATGGGTGGGAGTTGAGGTTGGTGAGTGAAAGCAGGTCATTAAGGTGAGTTTTATTTTTCTGACCTGAATGATGAAAATGTAGTGATATCACCGATGGGTTGGCAGGAAAATCAATGATTCAGCTTAGGCCCTGGTAGATTCAGCTGCTGCCGACTCAACCTGTCCAAGCAGAAAGTCAAGCATGTCCATAAATATGAATCTAGAAACTCAGAGCAGAGACTAAAGGGAGAATGAATAATGCGAGCTGTCAGCTTTATGCAAATGATGAAAAACACTTGAAATAGTAGTCAGCGCTTGGTTGACAATGACAAGAACACTTCAATTGCTTGAAAAAAGGGCAATTATTGACTCATAAAACAGAAAGGAGGAAGAGTGGAACTTTAGGTACATTGGCTTCCTGATGTTTAAATGAAGGCATCAGTTTTGTCCCTATCAATCTCTTTATCTCTGTGTCTGTCGCTCTGTCTTCTCCTGGTCTCCACCCCTACTCTTTGCAAGGAGAGAAAGAGAGAGAGAGAGAGAGAGAGAGAGAGAGAGAGAGAGAGAGAGAAACAGAGAGAGAGAAACAGAGAGAGAGAGAAACAGAGAGAGTCTTTAGCTGCAGCATCATGGCTGCCTCTATATTTGGATTCAGATGCATACTTTTCAGGTCATTTTAACTTCAAGGAAGACCAGAAGTCACGGGAAGCCATCTCTGGCGAGTATGGCAAATGATGACATTCGTGATGTTTTACAAACCTACGTTCAGCTGCAGCATTGGCCTTTTTTTTTAAAATCAGGATTCATAAAGACACAACAGAGGAGCTCCAGATCTGCTGCAGAACGTGGCAAGAATGATGGGATAGCGTGCTCAAAGCAAGGAGGAATGTTTTCAAGGGGCTGCTGGCAACATGCCCTTTATGTTAACAGGTTTTTTTTTCTTTAATTTAAGCATTCACTCTATCTTGACCACCTCTTTGTGTATATAAACATTGTGGTTTCAGTTATGGCTGTGCTTTCCAAGGTCTTAGTGTCATTTTTCAGAAAGTCTCCGCCACGGTGGCCTCATACAGCAGTTTCAGTCTGTGTCTCACGGGAAACTTTTCCAGAAACAATATCCACCTCTAGGTAAACTCTGCTCCTCCCTGTGACCTGGAGGGAGCCTCCACAGGTCAGCCTAAGCTCCTTCACCCCATGATGGAGAAGCGGGCACTTTGAATGAAGCTCTGCTGTGTCACCGTGGGAAACACTGAGAAGGAGCAATTGACAGGGCACAGCAGACTCCTACTGCATTTGGGAGGCGAAGGAAGAGAAAAAGCCTGAGACCACGTCCCCAGGAACGCCAGCGTTAAGGGGGGTTATAAAAAAACCATGGTCTGCTTTGGATAAGGATATGTTAATGCTGCATTTTATTTAGAGTCATATTCTAACGTTACAAGTAAGAAGAAAATGAAAGGAATGTCACTGTGAAAGCCACCGTATCACTACAATGAGAGACGAGGTCTAACAGTGTCTTGTTTTCCTTTCGCCATGAATCAGTCGATGCATTCTTCTTTTCCATTCAATGTCATTCATGATAAACATTCTTTGAAAATGAAAAGAGAACTTCCTTCACTGGACAGCAATGTCTTGAAAAATTACGGCATACTGAAGAATGAACTATTCATATCAGAGATGTAGAAAAATATTCTTTCTCCATTTTATTTTTGTAGGTTCTAATCATTACAATAACATCAATTTGATGGAATGAAACTCTTATGGACAGGAAACATAAATTGTAATTAGAATTTTAAAAATTAGAGATATAATACTAAAATTAAAAATGTCTTTGGATATGAAAGAAGTGTCAAAATATGAGTTGAATATGAGAGAAGCATCTTTATATATGAGAGAAGGGTTGAAAAAAATTCTCCTCCCATATATTGCACTTACATATGAAACATCAGAAACTGCAACTATAATCTGTAATAAATACAAACGCAGAACTTCACATGGGACAGAATTTTAAAATTCATAAACTAAATTCTAAGGCAAAATGTTGTAAAGTATGAGTAAGGAAAAATGATAGAATATCTGAATAGATAGAGGATGTACCATTATCAGAGATCATAAGGCAAAATATGATAAACGTGCCTTGTTTTCCAAAATTCATCTATAGGTTCACTCCAATCCCAAGGAAAAGAATAGCATATGATTTGGCAAAAATTCATAGACTGTTTTAAAATCTGTATGGAAGTGCAAAATTTGTTGATACATCAAGGCAACCTTAAAGAAGAACAAATCAGATATAAAGACAATAATGAAAGTGCAACAAATAAGTATTAATACAAGTTTAGATGATGACAGCAATAGTGTAGAATTAAAACTATAGGAACCAACTCATACATATATTTCATGATTTATAACAAGTATGTTGCTATAAAGTGGTAAGAGCAAAGACATATATTCCTTTAATACTTCAAAGGGAGTTAAATATCCATGAGTTGACTCTTGCCTTACATCACATGAAATAAGCAAATAAAACTTTTCAAGAACATTTTAAGAATAAGTGAAAGACAAAACATTAATGCGCTAATGCATATTTTTATGACCACTAGTAAGTAAAGATCTTGCAAACAGAATGCAAGTGTCTGTATTAAAATAAGAATGTCTTTTTTAACAGAACATAAAGGCACAAACTGAAGAACATAATGTTAACAAAATAAAATTATTTTGAAATGAGGAGATCTGCACAGCCAAGGAGATGTTAAGAGATTTTAGAAAGCAATGGTAGTTACTACAATTACATCTGCAAAATATACATATCTGAAACTAATTCCTGTGCATTGTTGACACAATAAAAACAGGTCATTCTGTTAGAGGTCAAAAGACTGGAGCAGTCACTTTACAAAAGAAGGTGCCAAATTACATTCAGAACTTAACACTCAGGCATTTGGCAGGTTCAAATCCATTCCATCTGCACCTCCCAGGCCCTGCTGTGCCCTGCCCCTCAGGGTGTCCTGTGTCCCAGGTGGTCTCCCTGTGGCTGAGCTGAAGCAGCTGCCTGTCTCCTGGGGAAATGGTTATTTGACTATCAGGAGCTGTCAGATTCGATGCCTGGGCAGAAGTGAGGTATCACCTCCAAGGAAATCAGTGCCTTGGCTGAGCAGAGAAACATCCCATGGCTGAGCTGACACATAGCTCAAGAAAACAGCATTGGCTGACTTGAGATCACCCACCATCCAGGCAGGGCTGTAGTACATCACCTGTCCAGTATCAGCTGTCTGAGCATCCCATTCCGGAGTTGCACAGCCACTACTATATTTCTGTCTATTTTTCCCCAGGGAAATATGATTACAAGATTTTGCCATTGCAGAATATACCTCACTTGACAGAGTTTAGGGTCGTGCTGTGACCCACAATCACAGAGTTCATCAAAGTCATCAGTACCCAGCACTTCATTCCCTGGGCCCCCGGTTGTTGATGTGTCTTATTGGCTCAGGCTCATGAATTACAGCTCTACCCTGCTTCTAGAACCCAAACTTCCAAAGCACCTGTTCTTCCCCTAGAGACTGGCCTGTACTTTGTCTGTACCCGAGAACCATCGTCTTGGATAGAGCACACACCTGGCCCAAGCTGCTGAGAAGGAGTCACAGTTACAGCCACAGCTGATTCATTGTGTCAAGTTGAAAAATTCATAAATTTAACTAAAAGACTCAACAGGGAACCAAGATCTTTACTTTGTAAATATGCTTGCCCTATGCAAAAGGAGGGAACAGAGATTTTGTGAATGCCACAACCACATTGGAGGAGGTGCATGACCTATGTACAATATAAGGGGGGAGAAGAGGCTTGTTTTCTCCCCTTTTGCCTCTGGCTGCTTGTGTTCTCTGTAGCCTTGAAATGTTGCCCCAGTGACATGCCATCCTGCCTTGGAGCCAGCTGATTATGGATTGAAACCTCCAAAAACTGTAAGCTAAATAAATGTTTCCTTCTTTAATTTTGAGTGTTGGGTAATTTGTCCCATCAATAAGAAAAAAAAAAAAAAAAAAAAAAAAAAAAAAAGACAGTCACAGACCCGAGCTTTCTGGAAATTCTACATCCAAATTAACCTCAGATAGTGAACTTGCTCTCCAATACTGAGGCTTCATGACACCTTGAGCTTAGGGTCTTGGTTCTGCAACTTCTCTGAGAACTTTCACTGGAACCCACTGTTTTTGAGCTCTTTGTGGAACATGTCAGGAAAACACCAAATAGAGATCCTCAGATAAGACTCTTCACTGAGTAGAAAGAAAAAAAAAAAAGAGTGATGCAAAAGCATTTGCCTCTGAAGACCCTCTCAGGATCATTCAGTCTTAGATACTGAAGGCAGGTCTTATGTAATTGCCCAGTTATAGAGGAAAAAGAAAACAAAGAGTCAGGATAGCCTATGAGGTTTTGGGATATTCTTAAGTAAGCAAATATCATCTATAGGAGTTCCAGAGGTGCAAGCTTATTTAATGAAATGATTGCTGAAAACTTCCTGTCTTGGAAGAAATATTAGTCTCCTTGTCCATGAAAAGATAGACCAAAAAGATATTTCATATCCATGAAGGTATTCAAAGCAGATTAAAACTTAAGGTCCTCTTTGAAACACAATATAAATGAACTGCCAGCAAAGACAAGGACAGAAGTTTGAAATCAGAATTTTTTTAAAAAAGTGTCAAGACACACATAAAGGAATCCTCATGAGATTATCAGTGGATAGTGCAGCAAAGCTATTGCCGGCCCGGAAACAAGGAGATGATACTGATAGTGCTAAAAGGAAAAGCCATTCTGTGAGCTAAGAATACTTATTTCTACCAATGTTGTCTTTCAGAAATGGAGAAGAAATAATGTCTTTCTCCTAAAAACAAAAGTTGAGGAAATCGAACACCACTAGATCTATCTTATAAGAAATACAATTCCACTAGATCTATCTTATAAGAAATACAATTCTTCAAGTGGAAATGAAAGGCTACTAATTACGGACATGGAAATACACAAAATTCACCAGTAAAGCTAAATGTACGTTAAAATCAAGGATATACCAATATTGTTACGGTACTGTGTGAGTTATATATAATATTGGAGATCAAAACAGTAAAAAGTAATGATAGCTACAAAAAGATATGGAGAAATCCATAATATAAAAGACATAAATTGTGACATCAAAAATGTAGGAAGTGGGAAAAAGTATGGAGTTTATATATATATATATATATATATATATATATATATATGACTGAAGTAAATAGATATGTAAAGTAGTCTATTATAACCTTAGATATTTTTTCATCTTGTGTAACTGCAAATCAAAGATCAATACCATATACACAAACACTAAGGAAACATAACCATAACTTAGCAACACAGACTAATACAGGAAATACAAAATCACAGGAAAAATTGAAAAGGGAAGAAAAAACAAATAAAGGATCTACCAATTTTAAAAACCCAGAAAATAGCTACCATAATTGCAGCAATGTCTTTAAAAATAAATATTTTGAATATAAATGGATTAAATTTTCCAATCAAAAGGCATAAGGTGGCGAAGTGAATTAAAAAACAAGATCTGACTACAAGAGACCACTTCCAAAATAATGAGACACATAAACTGAAAATTAAGGTACTAATGTAGATTATTCAGTGTAAATCTTAATAGAGAAGACAGGCAGTTATAATTAACATAATAGAATTCAAATTAAATATGTCACTAAAGAAAAAATTAGGTCAATATGTACTAATCATTGTCTAGCTATACATCAATATCATATATATTATAGAAAGTGTTTAAACTGTCAGGATGTGATGCTATAGCACCTAAATACAGAAAGCATGTATTAAGAGATATGAAGGAATAAATGAGTAACAATAAAATGAGTAGAAAAATTCAATACCCTACTTACATCAATGGACAGAACTAGACAGAAAATTATTAAGTAAGCTGGAATTAAATTTTACTTTATACAAAATGGCATATATTCTATATATGCCCACATACACAACCTTCCTTCAAATAGCAGCTGAGTATACAATCCTTTCAAGCACACATACAGCTTTTTCAAAGACAGAACATATGGAAGGCAAAAAAAAAGTCTTAAGAAATCTAAGAACATTTAAATCATATCAGGTAGTATTTTCAACCACAACATCATAAAACCAGAAATCAATGACAGTAGGGTTTGAAATAAAATGAAAATTTAACAGCGTGCTACTAAACAACCATAGGTCACAATAGAAATCACGAGGAAAATTCTCTATATAAACAATGTAAACACAGCACATCAAAACACAGAAGTACAAACAAGTATGTAAGAGAGAACATTTTTAGCAAAAAGCAAAAACTATATTAAGAAAGAAGATTCCACATAAATGTCCTAGTATTAGCTTCAAGGAGCTGGCAAAGTAAGCCCAAAGTTTGCAAAAGATATGACAAAGTAAAAATGAGAACAGAAGTAAATAATTAGGTAGAAAAAGCTGAAAAAGCAAATAAGACTATGGGTTTCATTTTTGAAAAAATAAAATCAATAAACTTACTTGAATTAATGAAAAGAAAAGAAGACTCAAATGTATAAAATGCGAAGTAGGCTTTTCCAGGGGCAGTGGTGCACATTTGTAATCCCAGCACTCAGAGTGCCTGGGGCAGGAGCCTGCACTGGTGATGTAGCTCAGTGCAGAGGGTCTAGGTTTCACCCCCAAAGCTTCAAAAAAGAAAAGAAGAAAGAAGGAAGGAAAGAAGGAAGGAAGGAAGGAAGGAAGGAAGGAAGGAAGGAAGGAAGGAGAAAGAAAGAGAGAGAGAGAGAAAAGAAAGAAAAAGAAAATTGGAAACATAAAGGATCCATAGAGAAAAAAAGGATCATATAGAATCATTATAATCAATTACATGACAAATTCAAAAGCATAGATAAAATGAATACAACCTTAGAACCATACAAACTATCAAGATTCAGTCCAGAAGATAAAGAAATTCTGAAATTTAAAAATTACTAGCTAAAAGCCTCCCAGGGACAAATGGCTTTATAGATGATTTCAACTAAACTCTAAAAAGAATTAACACTCAAGACTCTTTAATCTGTTGAAAAAAATGAGCAGGAGAGAATGCTTCCTAAATGGGGCTAATATGATCTTGACAACTAAGTCAAAGAAAATCTATAGGCCATAAAAAGAAAATCTACAAACCAATATCTTTGATGAACATTAATGAAAAAATCTTCAATAAAATATTAGCAAAGGGAATTCAGCAACACATCAAAATGATTGTAGATGATGATCAAATGGGATTTATTACTGACATCCATGCCCACTTTCACATATGCAATTTGACCAGCTTGACTAAAAGCTAGAAACTATATGATCACGTCTATTTATACAGAAAAAATCCTTGACAAAATTCAATATTTTATATTGATGAAAATGATTGCTTGACTAGGTGTACAGTAGAAAGGAAGCCCCCTAACATAATAAGAGTTCTCAATGAAAAACCCAAAGCTAAAGTCATAATCAGAGGGAAGAAACTGAATTATTGAAAGATATAAAACAGAGCGGCATCTCCACACTTGCTGCTTCTAGTCAACATGGTGCTGAAACCTGTATTGAGTACTTAAAGGAAATGGGAAAAAAGCAGAGGCAAAATATACCATATACAGATACAAATTCCTATGATGAATGTGATCATTATATATATCTAAACCATACCAATAAACTAAGCAATAAAAAGTAAAAAATAGTACTTAGACAGAAATTAAAACGTATTCACACTGAAAAAGAAGTAAAATTATGTCCATTAGTTGATGACATAAACCAATATTTTAAAATCCACAGAACACACACACAGACACACACGCACACACACAAACACACGTGCACACACACACACACACACACACACACACACACACACCTCTTAGTTCCAATGAAGGAATTCAGTAAAGCAGGATAAAGAATTAACATATAAAAACTCATGGAATTTCTGTATCACAACCTGCTTCAAGAAAATTCTCCCATTTAACAAAGAATAAAAACACCTCATAAACATTTAACCAAAGAGATGAAAAATATGTCCATGAAAATCATAAAACATTCATAATATAAATTGAAGACGACAAAGATGAATGAAAAGATAATCCATTCTTGTGGTTCAGAAGGATGCACAATGGAATCTCTAACAGAATCTCAATGACATTCTTCACAGGACCAGAGAAAAGCACGCATATGGTACCACTATAGACCCCAAATGGCCAAAAGAATTCTGAAAGTAAAAAATTGGAGGCATCATACTTCTTGATTTAAAATAACCTGCAAAGCCATAGTAATCTAATAGTATGGTAATAGCATAAAAATAGACATGCAGATGACTGAAACGGATTAGAGAGGCCAGAAATGTCTGAACACAGTCAGTTTTCAACAAGAACACTGAAATGATAGTATGTTATTCAGCTTTCCATTATTCTGACAAAATACCTGAGAAAATCAACACAAACCAAGTAAAGCTTCATTTTGATTTATGGCTTCCATTTTTTTTTTAATCTATGGTTGCTTGTCCCTGTCACCCTGTGTTGTTGTACAATAAATATAGCAGAACCACATGACAGAGGATGCCTATTTACCACATGGGGAAAAACAGAGATAGGAAAGAGCCAGGGTCCCAGCATCCCCGTCAAAGGCACATACCCCAAAGATCTGGCTGCCTTTATTAGATCTCAGCTCTTAAAGAGGCTCTCATGTCCCAGTATAAACTGAGGACTAGGGTGGTAATTCATTTGCCTTTGGGGAGCATGTTAAAAGAAAACATAGACTGTTAAAAGAAAACATAGACTAAAAGCTCCTGCCATTGGCCTTAGCAATAATTTCCTGATATCATCCAAAGGCTCAGACTACAAAAGCAAAAATAAATAAACTACAAATATTTTAAAACTTCTACACAGCAAAGGAAACAATCAGCAAAAATGAAGACTGAGTACAGGTCTGGAAAAAATATTAGCAGGCCATGTATTACACAAATAGTTAATATCCAAGATTTGTAAAATCTCATACAGCCAATAGCAAAAAAAAAAAAATCATAAAACCAATTTAAAATGGGCAGAAGACTGAAAAGTGGACATTTTGCTAAAGATGTCTGGAAAAGTGATCAACAGATATAAGAAAAGGTCTCGACATCCCTTATAGTCAGGTAAATGCAAATGAAAACAGCTATGATATACTAACTTTCACATGTTATGGTAGCTATAATCAAAAGTGCAAAAATCAGCACTTTTAGAATTAGCAAGGAGTGAAATGAACCCCCATACATTATGCTCAGAAGGTAGATTGTTAGAGCCCTCATGGAAACAATATGCAGAATTCTAACAAAATAAAAATGCAATAATATAAGACTCTGTAATTCTTCTTCTGAGTGGATACCCCAAGGAAAGGAAATGTCACCTTGTCAATTTACACTCTCATGTTCCTTGCAGTATGGTTCATGCTAGCAAAGCTAAGCAAACAGCCTCCGTGCCTATCAGCTGACAAAAGATACATATGCAGCTTTTGCAAAGGGAGGAATTCTGTCATTTGTACAATATTCATAGATATAGAAGACATGAAAATGGCATAAACTGAATAATCAAAGAGAAAACATACTGTACTGCATAATCTCACCTATGAGTAGACTCTTTCAATTTTTTTTTATTTTATGAGAAATAAAACTATTTTGTAACAAAATAATAAAATAATAGTTAATAAACTGTGTATCATGATTTTCAAAATAGATAGAGACAAAAAAGATTCTCTATTATGAAGAGGGCACAGATAATAGTACAAAACTATAGACAAACCTTGGCTCATACATATATATATATATATATATATATATATATATACATATATTCTACACAACAGTGAAGAACTATGAACTTATGTTAAAAATAAGGGCATATAGAAAATTTACCTTTGTTTCATTATATATAAGCCACATATAAAGTACTACATAACACATGATTCAATTTATGTATGTGAAATTAGAAAGGAAATGAATTTATGGCTCTAGATGCTAGAATGCCTACTTGGAGAAGCAGAATCAAATGGTAGTTTAAAAAGAAGACAAGAAAGACTTTGGATATGGTAATGTTCTGTTTCTGGACCTACATAATAATAACACAATTATATCAACATTAGACAAATTCATCAAACTTTATCCTTAAGATCTGTGCAATTAATTTTTTCATATATTTTAAAAGAGAAAGAACAAAGATGAATCACTGTATGGCTTCAGATTGACCCTGAAAATTACACACATAAATTGCAGCCATGGATGAAGATTAACATTTCCACTGCTCAGTCATACAGAACCTTGTGGCAGAGGATCTGTCATCCCTAAACATATGGGGTGGTATTTTTAGTCAGGGAACTTCTAAGGATAATTCTTCATTTAATCAAGGATGAGGAGGGATAACAAAGAAAGACAGTGGCCTCACCTTGGAGCAGTATGAAACATCCTGCTTTTAAAAAGCCTGTTGGTGCCCCAAAATGCACACTGGTGCCCCAAAGTGGGGTGGAAGTGAGATAGAAAGAGTTTTAAATAGTCTGTAAGGAAAGGGTTATTTTAAATCCAACCAAATGGTAAGTACTGAAAACATTTTAATTCTAAAATCTGTAAAACTTTAAGAAATCAGCAGCCAATCCATGAAAAGACATGGAGGAAACTTAGTCAAGGTGGAATCTTCACTTGTGAGGAAAGGTACCATTCTGATTGGTGCTACTAACCACTCAGGAGTCTGCACTTGTCTGAAGCAGGGAGGGATATATGAGAAGTCTCTGTACCTGTTTCCCAACTTTGCTATGAACAGAAAACTCTTCTCAGTACTAAAGTTTGTTGAAAAGGACCCTGCACTTACCAAGCAGGCACTTCTTTGCCACTGAGCTATCTCCTGGGCTCAACAGTGGTTTTAGTAGTAACCCACAAACCTTTGGTTGTTCTTGGGGTAAAAAGCATCATAACGCTGAAAATATTAGCACTAGTGGATATCTGGCTTCCCCTTACATAATGACCATGGGTTTATTAGTTAAACTGAATGTCTCTATTCTGTGGACCTAGAAGAATACCCATTAGAAATCAATTTCTGATTTATCTCAACACCCTCATCCAAAGAAGAATGATAATCTGAGTAACAAACTTGGAGCAAAAAGAACATATGTGACTTGCTCTTCACTTGTATTTTGGAATTTTCTAGGAAAATTTTCTGTAAGAAATATGGTCTTTTTCTGCTTTCAACCATGACAAAGAGATACTGGCCAAGGCTCTGACCATGCTAAAGGTTTCCAGAGTCTATGTGGTGAGCTTGTCCACACTTGAGCTAGCACTACTGGTGTTATCACCACATTAATAACTCACATCCTCTTAATTAACTACATAAAGTTGTTGATATTGACCTTTGTCTTAAGCTCAATGGTAGAAAAACCAAAAATAATTCTGCTTCTATGCTTTTAGCTGAGGCGAAAATATACAAAATGCAAATTAATAACTTTTGTTCCATTTATCATAGATCTCAGTTTCCACTCATACCAATAACATCCACTAGAGAACAAAAGTATTAATCAACCAGAATAAAGACAAGTGGTATATTATGGACCCAAAACATGTCCCAAAGGGCACTTGCTAAAGGCTTTGTCCTCAACTGTGACACTTTTGTGCCTGGGAGAATCTTTAGGAAGTGTGGCCTTGAGGGAGGCAGTAAAGCACTTGAGGGACATGTCCTTGAAGAGTATATGAAATCTCATACTCCCTGTCTCCTTCCTGACCACCATGAAATCATCACTTTGTTCCACCACACACTCTCCGTCCTGATGTTCTGCCTCACCGCAGTCTTGAGGAATTGAGGTCAAGTCACCGTGGACTGAAACCTCTGAAACTGTGAGTAAAATATGGTTTTTCCTTTTAAGTTTTTTATCTCATGTATTTTGTCACAGAGACAGAAAGCTGACTAATAACAAAAACCATCACTTTAAGGCACTAGTAGGAACTCAGTCACTGGAGAAAGAAAATATAACAAAAGAAGAGTTTCAGGAAGTTAGGAATAAGTGCCATAACCATCACTACAGTTGTCAGAGGAGCAGGGGTACTCCTAAGGCCAAGGAATCCATAAGCCTCCCTAAAACTAAAGCACTTTACTACACCATCATGAAACAAATCCTATTTTCTCATCCTCCCCACTAGATCATGGTTCCCATCACCCGCCATCAGGGAATCAAAAATAAAATGTGTCTATGAGAATTGCAAGAGAGAGTCCCAGAGTACCTCACAAGGGAAGATCCAGGGTAGGTTAGTCCATTCTAGCTTCTGTGGTAAGATGCTTGGGACCAGGTTATATACAGAAATTTATTGTCACACTTCTGCAGACTGGGAAGCCCCTGATGAAGGTGTCAGTAAACACAGTGTCAAGAGAAAGCCTGCTCCTCATAGATGGCTGTGTCTACACATAAGGAAAGGGAAAAAAGTCTTAAACCTCTTTTACAAAATCATTAACCAGCTCTCAAAAGCTACACATCTGAATACCATGACACTGGGAGTAAATTTCACATAAGAATTCTAGGAGAGAATAAACATTCAGATTATAACTGGCAGTTTGAAGCAAACATTGAGAGCATAATCTCTGCCAAGCCAACTCTTTCCCTATCTACTAGAAGTCACTAGAGAAATATGAGTCTTGTGGTTCACAGGAAGTGATAGGGAAAACTCCAAAACTCAAATCCAGCCTAAATCTGAATTAGATTAACATGACCCATGCAAAGAAACCAGGAAGAAAAAACGACATATTCCTCTCCAAGGATAAGAAACATTATACTTAGTGTTTGATATCCTAAAAAATTCACAGATTTTAACAATTAATTACAAGACATACAATAAGACATGAGTAAATATTTCCATAAGAAAAACTAACCACATTCTGGAGAGCTGGCCAGGTGGAAGACAGTGAATTAGCACTCTGGGCCTCCTCTATCACCTGTCCCAGATGGCAGGGTCAGTTGGAAGAGTGTAAAACCAACAGGAACCCCAAGACCCAGGAAAATAGTCTGGTGCATACACACATACACACACACACACACACACACACACACACACACACACACAAACATCTTTAGAGGGCAAAGTAATCAACAAGGCCAAGGACATGAAAGCGTCTGAAGCAGTAGTGAGAAGACAGAACTCCACTGACAGAGGATCAGTCCCAGGCCCCACATCTAGAGGCCAAGATTCAATTAATACCCAGCACATCTCTGGGATGTAACATGGACATTATCACAGAACTGTAAACACCAGAAGAAGGTGATTCTTAGGATAGCTATAAAGAGCCAGTTACATCTGAAGGACATCCCTGAAGAATGGACATTTCCTTTCCTGCTTGAGAGAGACCTCAATGCTAGTGGTAGAGCTATATATCATGGGTTAGCGGGCATCAACATAGAAGACAAAATAAAAGAAAAAAGAGAAGGTAAAGAATGGCAAGACACGGAAGCAGGATGCAACCCCAGATCTCCAGCCCACCCAGGACAGGCCTGAACTCAAAAAGATGGATGAAGTTGAAAGTCAAACACTGGAACTTTCTGAAATGATAACAACAGGAGTAAAAAAAAAAAAAAACTGGAAAAAGTTTATAGAGAAAATGATCTCTTAGGTACAAAAGGAAGTAATGCTAAAAATCAAAGATATTAGAAAAATACAAATACACGAACAGATGAATTTAGAAAACAATGGAAACAAAAACTGCCCAACGTAGGAGAGAAATGAAATCCATGAAACAGATTCAGAGATGCAGGAGATTAAAGCCTCTACTGAAAGTATATGTAACAGATTGAATGAAGGAAATGACAGAATTTCAGAGCTTGAAGACACAATTTTAACTAGTGATCATGAAAAAGAGAACTCAAAAATAACAAGAGACCATCAGAAATCAATCCAACAGCTATAAGATGAGGCAAGGAAGAACATGGAGATTGATTGGGGTCAGTGAGAAAGCTGAAGACATCACAAATACCATAACAATCATAAATATATATGCACCCAATACAGGAGCACACAACTATATAAGACAGTTATTGGCAGACATGGAAAACCAGATGAGCAATAACACAGTTGTAACGGGAGACCTCAATACCCCATTGTCACAGTGAGACAGATCAACTAGACAGAAAATCAGCAAAGAAATATTAGAGCTGAACCAAATCTGGGAACAAATGTTGTTAGTAGGAAGAACCCACACCCCAAGGCTACATGCTGGTGGCCTGGCCCAGTGAGACCCAGAGAAGAAGCCATGCCCTGAAGCCACACAACAGTGACCTAAAGAGATCCTGTGAGCACATTGTTATCCTAGAGAAGTCATGTCCTCAGGCTATGGGGAAGCATCAATGAACCATGGTCCTGAGCTTCTCTACCACTCCAGGAACTCTGAATTGGAGGGACCCAGGTGTCTAGTACAATCCACTACACTGAGGGATTGGCAGCCAATGCAGGAAGCACCTTGGATGTAACAGTGGGCTGATTCTGAGGAACACAGGAAAACATCAAGAGGAAGGAGCAAAATATAATCTTCAGGCCACACAGAACCAGTTCAGGAGACACAAACATAGAGAAATTAGAACTGACACACTTGAAAATGTCAGAAAAGATAACAACTGAGGTAAAGAAGCAACTTAGTTCTTGTATTGTTTGGTTAATTTTACATGCATGTGTCTGATGGTCTGGACAGCTATTTTGAAGATAGCAAGAGACATTATGGTAGCCATTGTTAATTTCCTATTATCTTTCTTTTGAAATCCTGTATTGTCTTCATTGTTTAGTTTTTCTTGGTCTTATTCTGTTTTATTTTATTTTATTTTGCTATGTCTGATGGTATGGGCAGTTATTTTGAAGATAGCAAGATATATTATGGTAGTCATTGTTGATATCCTATTATCCTGTTTTGAAGTCCTATATCACTTTTTTTGTTTTGTTTTGATTGGCTTTATTTTGTTTCATTCTGTTTGGTTTCATTATCTTCAAAATAAAAATGGAAAAACCAATCAGAAACAAATTCATATGAAAATGATATATGAATGCTCAGGAAATTTACATTATGATTTGTATAATGAAGATTTCTAATGTGTAATGACAGATGGGTACCAGAAAGGAGAGTGAAATGATGCGGTACACTCCAATGGGAATGCTGGATGTTGCAAAATGAAATAAAATATATGAAGAATGTCTTTGAGTCTTCTCAGTAACTTCAATACATACAAAGAGAGAATCACTGAATTTGAAGTTAGACAATTTCAAATCACCCAAATAGAAAAAGAGAAAAAATCCAAAGTGGAGATTCTGAAAAGAGTAACTTAATATATAAGTAATAAAAACAAACTAATGTATGAGTGTCAGAAATCCTTATGAAAGCATGGAAAGCAAATAGAATGGAAGTCATAGTTGAAATACTTGAAGACTTGGTGAGAATTAATTACAAACACAGAAGGGTATATCAAAGAGTCTCACAGAAAACAAGGGACCACATTTAAATTTCTATAGGTCAATTACCAGAATAAACTGATGTTAAAACAAAAATCACATAAAAAATTGTGTACTTTTCATGCTGTACTTTCTTAAACATTAGCTTGCTGATCTAATACTGTTCTTTTTTTCTAAAGAAAGCAGTAAATATATGACAAATTGCTGTATAAATAGTGCACAATCCTACATATTTAATATGCTGAATTTTTATGTTCTTTCAATTTAAATTCATGCCTGTCATTTTGATTTAACTGTGTTACAAAATGTGTGATATAATCACATGGAAAAATATATGCATTATCTTTAGATAAAGAGGAAAAGATCTATTTGTAAACATTTTAATCTAGTTGATAAATTGTTTGCTAAACGAATTAGCAACACGAACTCTGCTTGAATAAATAAGCAAATATGTTTTAGATGTTCAAATCTACCTTCTCTTTGCATGAGAAAGAAGTTACAAATAAGAAAAAGTGTAAGGTTAGAACATATACTATTGTACTAGATCGAAGTCAGAGATATTAATATATCCTCATGTTTACTTATAAACTTATTATATGCAAACAATAAAAACAGTTATAGAAATATTAATTTATGCTTAATCATTGGATAGTAAGTATACACAAATCTCTGAGCTCTTTACACTAACAATGCTAGGAAACAGGACTTATCAATAGCAATGACCATAAATAACATCTATATGCTGATTTTCAAATTTAATTTTCCAACAAAAGCCACAATCATTCTTGCATAAACTGCTTATTCCATGATGGAAAAGGGAAAAGTACAAGATGATTCTGGAACATCTTAAGTTGTGTAAAATAAAGATACTCAAATCAACTCAAGCAAAATTTTAAATACCAAAACCAAAGAACACAAAGGAAAGACATGATGTCAAAAGAAAGCAAGTGTCAACTTCAAAGACTGCCCCCCAGACCAAACCCCAAATACTTGTATCTGTAAGATAAACAACTATAGCATTAAATCAAGGAACCAAGAATAAAATATGCCCCCATAGTACACATGACTAAGTAAGTAAATGAGGCAGATGGGGCAAGTTACTTTACACAATTTTCCAGTTAAAAGAATGAAGCAGGGAAATATTGTTAAGTGATCACTGAAGTATTATAAGGAATAACCACTATGTAAAAGATCCAGATGGACACTAGAATCAGTATATGAACCTATAAGGAGAATATGTACCCGGCCTCGAAAACCCTCATATTTATTATTTACTCCAATAGTTTTGACATGAGCTAACACATCCTCTGATACTCTTCTAAGAGCTGGAGTTTAATTTTCACTGAGTACAGGTTGAACCTCAAGGTTCACTTTCAACAGTATGTGAAAAGAGAGAAAATAATAACTTTATAATACTGGAACTTGGCAGGTACAACCTTATCTAAGTAACAAGGATTAAAGTCACTAGTGATAAAATGGAATGACGCAGAATAGGTGCTTCTATCATGCAATGTAGTGAACACTTTGGCCTTTTGGTATTCTGCAAAGTCTGAGTCTAAGATTGGAAAAAATAACACCAAAAGACTTGACTTAAGGAATATTCACAAAATTCCTGAATAGTACTTTTCAAAATTATAAGTATCAAAGAGATACTGAAAACCTGTCACAGTCTATAAGAAATCAAGTAGACTGAATAACTAAATGATGCATAGATCCTGCATCGCAGCTGGAATAGAAACAGGACACCAGTGACAAAACAGAAAAAGTATAAAAGAAGTTAGTAGCCTAGTTAATGTTATTATACAAGTGGCTAAAAGTGGGTAGCAAAGGAAAATTTATACAATGAAAGGAAAGTGAAATAGACTGTACACCCAAGCTCTCAGTGTTTCTGAAGAATTACAACTTTCTTTACATACACATGCATACTCAGACTACATCTTATCATTTATTACTTGAGTAAAAATCAAAATGTGCTAGCATTTGGAGAAGCATATTTTGTTATTTTTGCATCTCTGAATCTCTGTCTCTGTATCTCTCTCTCTGTCTCTTTCTTTTTCTGCCTTTGTCTTTCTGTCTCTATCTCTCTCCCTATCTCACTTCTGTATTACAATTATTCAGTCAAAAAATTACCTCAGAATTGAAAACAAAGTGTTTATATTTTAATTTCTGTCTACCAACTAATTTGTCCAGACCTTCAAGAGAAAATAGAGATAAGGAAAGCTCCCTAAAATGTCTTTAAATGATACATGTGGTAGAATTTTTTAGTTAAAAGTATGTAACTATTTATATATAACAAGTGATAATTACACTAAGTATATTTCCTGAGACAATCTTTTCTGATTGTCCTTTGTATAATTAAAAATTGCAGATTATTGAAATGGACACTGAAGTAACTACCTAACCTTACATAGGCTTGGGCTGAGTAGGGCTTGGAGGTTTAATGTACAACGTAATGATGTAGCTCAAATTCTTTAAAACTTTCTTTACATTTTTAATGCCCAAAGTTGAGTTTTTGATAGTTTAAATATGTTCCTCTGATGTCATCTTTATTGTTTACAAGAATCTGTACTCTTTACAAGGGCCTGGGCAGGCTGAGAAAACACTATATGCTCTTTTTTCTTGATCATACAGTAAATTACAATTATAAATAACATATTCTTTTCCCAACAGATGATCATTTAAATAAGTTGAATAAATTACAATCTATAAGATTGTTCATGAGATTTTGATTTGATTTACTTCTCTTTCATGACAGATAGCTGAAGCAAGAGATCAGATATAAGTATTTTAGAGAAAACTAATAATTTAAACATTTTTTAAAATCCTTTATATTTGAGTATGGCTTATAAAAATAATTAATATTTTTGGTCACTTTTTAAAAATATTTGCTCTTAGAATATTCTGAGGAAGAGAAGTATATGTGTATAAAATGATTTTGCCCTACAACTGAGGACTGGCACTGAAATTTAATTTTTTTAACTCTGCATATTTAAAATATACTAATCAACACTTTTCTCTGTTTTAACTAGCATTCTCACTTTAATAACTTTTCTAACATTAAAATGAGATATATTTAAAGAAAATTTGTATTCAATGTTTATTACTGAGAAGGCCTGAAAAACATCACGTGTATAAATTAATTCAAATTTCACAGATGTTGCATATTTAACAGTTTAAATTTTTTTATCTTGGAACATATACTAAAACACTCTGAGCAAAGAAAGGAAAGCACTTAGGCAAATGTAAGCAAGTAAACACATTATGTGACTCTTAGTACCCTAGAACCAGAAAACAAGAAGACTGTCAACCCCTCCCCCACTCTTTTAAAAATGTATTAAAACGGGTAATGTACTTTCAATAAATGAAAAACAAATAGAATCGTCCGGGGATGTGCAATTAATTTTTTTCACACTTGCTGTGCTGGAACAACATCTGAAGGTGATGCAGTAAATCAGCAAACCTAAAAGTCACTGTGGTGATTTTCACTTCCATTAAACCCAGGGGTAAGGAGAAGAACACACAGAGACTGCTTATTTAGGTAACACAATATCATCTCCTTAGAATTCAATGCAGATTTTAATGTAAATTTTGCTTCATAAAAGGCACTCAATGACATCCTTTGGTATTTTTATTTGTGAGATAAAACAATATAAAATTCACACATATTAATGAGTACTATTTGATGTTTCAATTCATGTTGCATTATATAATGTTTTAATCCGGTTAAATGTATCCATTTGCTCAAACATTCATCATTTCCTGATTTCTGGTGAAAACACTCAAAATCCTCTCTACTTTCTTTGAACTATACAAAACATTATTATTATCTGCAATTGCTCTACTACAAATAACAATTGAACTTCTTATTTTTTTATGGCTAAAGCTTAACACCCATTGGCCAGCTTTCTCCCTCCATTCCTAATACAAGTTCAGTTTCTGGTAACTGCCATGCTACTCTCAACTTCTGTGAGATCAGCATTTTCAATTGTACATATGAGTGAGATTATGCAGTGCTCATTTTTCTATACCTGGTTTGCTTCACTTAACACAGTGGTCTCCAGTTATGCCCATGTTGTGGCAAATTTTAAATTTTCATTGATTTTGATGAGTGAATTGTTCTCTATTGTGTGCGTGCACCACATTTTCTTCATTCATCAATTGATGAACACTTAAATTGCTTGTTTCTCTTTAAATATAAGTAGTGTTGCAGTGGATATAAATATACTGATATCATATATATATATATATATATATACACATACATAATTGCTTGATTGTATAGAAGTTTTCATTTGTATTATTTGGAGGACTGTTCATACTGTCGTATAAAGATTGTACTTACTTATATCCCACCGAAAAGGTGCAAATTTCCCTTTTCTCCACATCCTTCTTAGCACTTGCTATCTTTTATATTTTTGACAATAAAATTGTTTTTCTTCCTGAGGTATGGTGAGACCTCATTAAGGTTTGGATTTACATTTCTCTGAGGATTAGTGATATTGAGCATTATAGTCATTTGCATCCTAGATATTTTTATTTCTTCTTTTGAAAAATGTCTATTTAAGTCCATTACGTATTTTTCTTCTTTTGCACTTCAGTTTGAGTTCTTTATATATTGTAGACCCTGGCTTCATGTGAGCTTGCAAATGTTTTCCCATATTCTATAGATTTGCCTTTCTAGTGTGTTATTTTGTTTTTGTTTTTGTTTTCATTTTTTGTTCAAAAACTACTTAGCTTACAGCAGCGGATTTAGTTCAGCAGAATAACTGCTTGCCTTGCAAGCTCAAGGTCATGAGTTTGATTCCTGGTACCAAAAAAAAAAAAAAAAAAAAAAACTACTTAGCTTGATTTAACTCCATTTGTATATTCTACTTTTACTCCTCGTGTTTCAGTGCCTTCTTATTGGGCTAAATTAATATTTTTTTAGCAAAGCTGTTACTGCTAACATATGTAATAAAATATATTCTGTAGCAAGATAGCATTCAATGTTATTAGAAAAAGAAGACAAGATGTAAAATATATTAATCTACTATTAAGTATTGAACTATAATTATTTATGAAGTAATCTTCAACATAGAAGGTTATAATATATTTTTCATGTTTTATTTTTTTTCTAAATCTTAGAAATTGCTCATCTATGGAAAATTATTTAGTGATCACCCTTTTAACCCTTTTTTGTTCCAAATACAATTTGAAAATAAACATAAAAGAGAATTAAAACCCAGAGACAAATGTAGTACAAAAAGGAAATAGGTTAATTCTCCCACTATTTTACATTATTCCTATGCCAAAAATGGAGTCAATAATGTCTCTCTAAAATGCACAGAAAGGAATGATTTGCTTGAGAGTATAAAATTTTTCTGCCTTTTTAGTTTTCCTATAAAAACATCAAATATGTTCTCTTATCCTGTCTCTACAAAACAACTAGAAATGTCCTTAAGATTCTGCTAACTTACATGAATCAAATAGTCTCAAGAAAGAAATTCAAATGATCCGTAAATTTATGAAAAATATCCATTTTATTATCCATCGAAGAAGTGTAAATCAAGTGTACAAAGAGCTACATCTCACCCCATTCAGAGTGACTATTTTCATACGACAAAAATTAACAAATGCTGGCAAGGATATGGAAAAAGGGGAGCTCTTATACATTGCTGATGGGAATGCAAATTAGCTTACTGTTGGTGGAAATATGAATTAGAAGAAACATTATGAAGAACAGTATGGAGGTTGTTTGAGAAACTAAAAAAAAAAAAAAATCGATCTATCATATGATCCAGTTATACCACTTCTGGATAAATAGCCGAAGGAAATTATATCAGTATATTTAAGAAAGATCTGAATGTCTGTATTTTTGCTGTACTATTCAGAATAGATAAGACAATGAATTAATCTAAATACCCCCTAATTGGTGAATAAATAATTTATGTATACAATATTAAATTATAATTATATATAATTTATATATACAATATTAAATTATAATTATAAATATATTATACATAAATGCATAATGAAATACTATTCAGCAATTAAAATAATTATATCTTATCACTTACAGATAATCATGGAACTGGAAGAATTTAGGTTAAATGAAATTAATTCAGGAGCACAAAGACAAATATCCTGTGCTCTCTTTCATATGTGGGTGTTTTAATATATCAATTAGAATACATTATGGTGGTAACTAGAGGTGACAGAGTAGAGGTGAGGGGATGGTGGAAGGTTGACAATGGGGATCCAAATTAGACAGAAATTTTAAGTTGCAGTGTTCTACAGAATAGTGGGGTCAACTGTAGTTGTTAATAATTTATTAGATACTTTATGCAGAAATACTGGAAAAGAGCTCTGAGTCTCCAAACACAAAGTAGAGAAGGTAGAAATATTGTCTACCCAGAATTTTTCAGTATACATTATATTCTTATACTGTAATATCACTCTGTCCACATAAATGTGTACAAATACTGTATGTTAATTTTTTTAAATGTTCAAAATGATAGACTATTAACAACCCTAATTTTATCATTATACAATACTTACATTATTAATATACCCCATAAATTTGTAGAATGGAAATAGTAATTTAGAAAATAAAAAGATGGCTTATACTAAATGGACATGATACTACTGAGCACAGGACTTTTTAACCAGGAGTTACATTTTCCTCTACCCTTGCATTCTTTTCTTTTCTCTAAACTGCCTTTTATACATACCAGCTAAATTATAAATCTTAAAAAAACACTGATATTCCTGCATGCATTTTATAGGTTTACCTTATTAATAACTGGGCACATTAGGCAAATTGAGAGAATGAGCTCTGATCAATTTACAAAAAAGCAGCATATCTTTTGTCTGATTGGACAGGATAAGTGTGCTGGTGCCTTCTGTGATTTCAAAAGGACTGGTTATAATTTCACTTTGCAAAGCAGCAAGCCAAATACACAGAATGGAATATATGTTGACATGTGTAACATTGGCTTGAAGGAGAGATCACATCCATAAAGTCAGCTCATGGTGTGTAGCATGTTAGAATTTCCTTGGGATGAAATATATAATATAATATGTATATATTCAATATATAAGCATATGTATGATATATATGTACATGTATGATACACTATATAAAACATAGAATATATTACATGACATATAATCATACATATTTATATGTATAGTATCACACCCCCAATATTGCAACAAGAAGCTAAACTCATTACTATCACACAAATCAGAATTTGCTTCATAAAAAGTATCTATTAGGGCATTCATCAGGGAAGCATATGAAGAAATATTCCTATTAATAGTGGAAATCTGTGGATCATATTCAAATGAATCTAGATACACAGACTCAGCTGTAAATTGACTTGATTCAATGCAGCAAATACCCATATGGTATAAACATGTGTTGGGCACTGTAGGGGATGCGATAAGAGGAAGTAAGAAGTAGTCTCTGCTTTAAAGATCATCATTGTATAGGGATAAGACTGACAAGGTGTCTGTGGTTTCATATTACAGGGGTGCTTTCCATTACATAGGAAGGGTATTTGTTGATACTGAATAATAAGAAAGGTTGAAAGAAAGGCTTGCTGGAGGATAGTGGAGCTGAATGTTGAAGTTTATCTGAGGATTATCTAAGAAAGTAGACAGAAAATATCTTACCCCAAATCACCAGGCAAAAGGTTGGGAATGAAAAAACATGATGCTATGCAATAGCAGTTATAAAAATAAAAATCACAAAAAGTTTACAGTGCAAACAGGATTGATAGATAAAATGAGAAAAATGATAGGACTTCTTTGAACAAGAAAATTGTAGCAACATAGCAATCATGAGTTGTCTTTGGAGATTCCTATAGTACTAGGTTCTTTAAAGTCTATCTACACATGTGCTAGCTTGCACTCTGTTTTAAATTTCAGCTAAAAAGTTGAGTTAAAAAAATGAAAACAACCTATTTATATTTATTTATTCATGAGAATTTTCAAAAGAACTCCGGAAAGAAGATGTACTCACATAGAGGGGTGTGTGTGTGTGTGTGTGTGTGTGTGTGTGTGTGTATACATCCCAAATAATATATCTCCATTTGCATATCACTTATTAAACCAAATCAAATTTACAGGCATTTGGTATACAAATTGATTCCACTTGCTCTTCCACCTGGTAAATTTCATTTCTCACTGTGATTCCTTGCAACTCATTTTTAACATTTTGTTTGTTTGGCCATCATTCACAAAGGAAACAGCATCTTTGAAGTTGCATGGTGCACAGAAGAATGCACTCATTTCAGTGAACAAACAAGCAGCTCAATTCACAAAATCTGCTTTTTTGTCACAGGGTCTAATGAAGTTAGAAACACACCCTGGGAAGCCTGAGAATATTTCACTGGTTAGTAGACACCAAAAGATAATGGGCTGTATAAAGGAGGAATCTATACCAAACTTCTTCCTCCTCCAAAATATATACCTCAGATATAGAGAATCAACTAATATTTTTGAGTAACTGTTATATGCTATCTATGTGGCAATCACTTCAATGCACTTTACCTCATTTAATTTTTAGAGCAATTTTGAAATGAGACTCTTAAAATTAAAGTCTATTTTCAATTGCACAAAAAATATTTGTCCAAATCTTCTGATTCCTCCAGTAATCTTTGCATTGTGCTTGTCTATTGTTTCCACTAGTTTGCAACTACCATAGAAGATTAATAATGACTATATAGGTTGGCTATACTTAAAAGAAAATAAATAAAATTTATGAAAACCCAAGTTTATGGGATAAAATTATGAGACACTTGTATTCTAAAATATTTGAATAGAAAAATAACAGTTACTGTATACATTAAATATATTTTTGTAACATTACACTAAATGCTTTACAATTATTTAATCTTCAAAACAACTGTTTGTTCTAGGTATTATAATTATACTGGTAAGATTTTAAAATATGCAATTTATCCTCAAGTTGGTTTCTTTCCCAACTACTCTATGATTATCTCCCAAACTTCCTTAGTAATCAGAGGTCGTGAAATTATAAGTAATCTTGGAAATGAGATGGTCTTTCTCAGATAGTGTATGTGAAGAGCAAAATGAAAAGCTGTGCATATTTTCCATTTTAACAGAGTTTCACAAACTTTCCCTTTTGAGGTGATGTGGAATTTATTACTGTTATGGTTTGATAACTAGTGGTCAACTTAACGCCAGCTGGATTACATCAGCATGCATTGAGAGAAGATGCTCCACCTGAGAAGTGTTGCCAGGATAAATAGGTGGAGAAGAAGAGAGGTGTGGAGAGGGATTGAGGCGTTATGGAGGCATTGTTGGTTCTCCTACGAGTTGCTGTCTGAGCTGTTGGTTCTCCTGGAGAAGCTTTGGTCTTCACATCGAGCATTGCTTCCTGGCTCCGGAGGGGAAGACATGTGCTGCCTGGTCTCCAGGATGAATTCGTCACACTGCTTCCTAGCATGTACCCGACTGTGCTTGTTGCCGGAGGAGCTCGGGGCCTCCCTGTCGCTGAGGACAGCTGTGGTTCCTTTCAGGCAGCCCCGCTCTTTGTTGTGAGTGTGACTTCTCAGCTCCAGTGTAGAACCCTCATCCCACTAGCACAGCTCCTTCATCCTGCTGGCATAGACTTTCTGACGTCCACCACTGACCCTTGGGTCTTCCCGGCTCGGATCCGTAAAAGAGACTGGCATGAGTCCTTGTGGGCCCTGGACTTCCAGTTGGACTCGTGGAGGCATTGTCCTGAGCTCTGGGTTTTTATCTGGACTCATGTGGGACATTGCCGTGGGGTTTAGGCTCTTGACTTAAATAATCTATGTAGTTGATGTTGCGGATAGATTTCCTGCATTCTCCTGTGTTAACTTCCGGTGACCATTATAAAAATATTATAAACTCCATGTCCTGACCTGAGTTGTTCTCTGTGTACAACCCCTGACTAAAACAATTACATAAGCTGTTTAAACCAGTAGCAACTAAGAACTGATGCTCTCTGGGCCACTGCACAACTCAGGTAACATCACCTTTAGGACTGAGTCATTACATCTTAAAAGCTTGTAAAAACAAAGAAAAGTCATGTTTCATGAAATAAAGAATATGTCCCAGAGTAATTCCTTGTCAAACATCACCCAGAGTAGGGCTCCGAGGTAGTATGTCATTTTTTAAAAGGTAAAGAGCACAGTAGACATTGTTTCCTGTCAAGTTAGATGAATCTGTTTAAACCTTGCAATGGTAAAATTACTCACACAGTTAGTCTGTGGAGCCTAGAAATCCCTCTCTGGAACCAGGTCATCTTTTATTCTATCACTACATCATTACAGGAGATCATGGGGCTTCTCACCCTTTGTTTTGTACCAGAAGGCAGCAAATGAAAAGTGAATTTGTCTGGATCCTATGACTGACACCCTTGAGAGTCCTTAAAAAGTAGCTCTGAAAATATTGTCAAGAGGATGTGTTTGTCAATTTTTATGAAACACTATCACCAAAAATACTCTGAAAGTGTGACTCCCAAGTCTTAGAATATTTACTCTGGGATTGTAATCTAGATTTTGTTTTTAAAGCTAACAACAGTTTTCTGGATTATTCTGAGACTTGATTGTGTAATTTAGATAGAAGGATATATTTTGGACCTCCCAGCACAGATCCGAGAAACAGATGAACATGAGACATTGTTCTCTTGGCCTTCAGTTGGACTCATGGGGATCATTGTCATGGACTCTAAGTCTTCAGCTGCTCATGCTGGACTTTGTAACGGGATCCAGGCCTTCATATCATAGATACAGAGAGCCCATCCCAGACCTCATCTCAGTTAGGAAGTTTATATTTTTAATCTTATGGAAAAGTTATTGAAATTCTAGTGAGTTAATTCCAATCTACCACTTCCAGTGCAAACCAAAATGAGAATGAAGACAGTAAGGCATATTTATAGTTGTGGGGAGCCAAGGGAATCTAAGTTCAGCCAAGATAGTTTGGAAGATTGGTCTTAATCCAGGGACCAACTCGGATTTTATTAACTCATGAAGAAGGGGGTGGCTTGAGAATGAGTTACGGTGGGAATGGTGGGAAGTATGTGATTACTGTGAGCTGGGCTAGGTAGATAGGCCTGAAAGCACCTCTACAATATGCAGAGAGGACATGCAGAAAGACTAATCTGCATAACAGAATTGAGATAGTATCTAATATTTTAGGCTGATGCCTTACTTCTGATATGTAAATTTTTCTACTCTATCTCAAGGCTTGATCCCAGTTGACAGTCATGAAGTGGTGGCTTTTCATCCTGCCAGGCTCAACCATGGTTTTAGGGAGTCACAGGGTGGGGAAACAGTGACTGTCACCCTATTTTCTTTTTTTTTTTTTTTTTTTTTTGTCTTTTTCGTTTTTATCGGTACCAGGGATCGAACTCACGACTGCCTGCTTACAAGGCAGGCGCTTATGCCGCTGAGCTAAATCCCCAGCCCCTGTCACCCTATTTTCAAAGATGATGCATCAGCACCTCAGCCAGCCCTAGTTACACTGCTTAAAGCCAATTGAAGGGATAAAGAAATGGCCTAGCCAGCTCTGTACATATAAGTACATGGAGATAGGGCCAGATTTAGCCAAAATGGAGATAATTGCTCTTTTTCAAGGAGAGATGTCCACGTGGTCCTCCACAGTTACACACTGGTCATCTACAGTAGTCAGAGATGCGTAAAGAGATAGATGTTTCCCCTCAATGGTTTGAGTAAAAGCAAGTCTTAATTCTGTCACATACACAGATATTTAAAAGCAAGTATGAACCAAACACACAAACCTATCTCTGTGTGGGAGCAATTTCTTGAGTATTTTGACAAGAATTAAGCAAAATTTTTTTTCAAGGCATATGTGGCACTATTTTAGCTTTTAGTGTTATTCTGAGTCATTTGACCTAAAAGGTGCTGAAATCATGACCAAACAAAGGATTTAGGAATGGTTTTAGTCAATTCCACAATGAACATTAGATCTTTAAATTCTATTTATACAACTTTATGTATACTTAAGGCTTTCAACCAGTCTTTAAGACCATTCATTTCACCAGAGATAATTTCTAACATTCACAAATTAAGATTATCTAATGTCAGAGAGCCATAAAGATAAAACTTGTAGTGACCGCATCAGGAATATGTTTTATGTTGTTGCTGTTGTTGTTATTATCATTATCCTTATTATCACTGATGAATGATACCTATTGTGGCTAAGGTTTGCAAGGGAGGCAATTTAATACAGGGCACATAACTTATCAAATTATTTTGTAACAGTCACCTAAAGAGTCAAATACTAAAGAATATAGGAAATCTATCACACACTAAAGACCCAAAGAATCCAGATGAAGGCCTGGATCCCATGACAAAGTCCTGCATGAGTCCAGCTGAAGACTTAGAGTTCATGACAATGACCCCCATAGTCCAACTGAAGGCCAAGAAAACAATGTCTCATGTTCCTCTATTTCTCAGATCTGTGCTAGGGAGGCCCAAAGGTGAGTAGTGGAAGCCAGAAAGTCTGTGCCAGAGGGATGATTAATCTGTGCCAGCAGGCTGAGGGATCTGTACTAGAGTCAGAAGTGACACTAAGTAAGGACCAGACCTCCCCTGAAAAGTATCTCAGAAGTTCCTAATAACAAGTTCCTGAGCTCCTCCAATGATGAGAACAGCCAAGTTTATATCAGGAAAGCCATCATGACAAACTCCTCCAGGAGAACCAAAAACACTACTTCTTCCTCTCTAGTTCTCCTTTTCACGTTTTTGGTAACAATCCTTAGGTGGGCCCTCCTAACCCAGCAACATGGCGATTCCGTTCAGATGGTGTTACAAGCTGCCCACCAGTTGTCCATCCATCACAGTACCTAAACTTCCCTAGAGTACATAATTTTGTCTCTAGTAGAATTCACATTGTTGAGAGGGAAAATACTTTATGTTACTAGAGAATAAGAAGGATCTGGAAATAGTTATTTGATTTTCTACCAAATTTCCATACAACTTGCCCAATAAGCTATTTCTAGATTTATTTCAAATACAGTGTAATTTCTTAATTTATGTAGTTCTGACAAATTTGTAGGCAACTTTAAATTTCTTAGTGAAATTCCCTGAACAAACAGAAATTGCTATATAATAATTACACATTCTTTTGCAGTGCTTGGGACTGGACCAGGTCTTCATATATGATAGGCAAAAAATCTACCACTGAGATACATCCCTAGCCTATATTAAACTCTTTAAGATAAAGATAGTTTGTCCTAAAAGATAAAATTTTGTTCACGGTACTTAATATAATTTCTCATGCTAAAAAATCTGGTATGAAAAAGAACGTAAACTTTGGTGATATTAAAATCTAGTTTCACAGGCTGTCATGATAGCTATTGAGGTGAAATGCAATTTGATGCTTATGGTGTTCGGTTTTCCACTGACTTTGCAGGTTTAGGGTCAGTGGTCTGATCATCTATTCAGAGTGTGCAGTATGGCATCTATGGATAATCTGCTTCTGAAGGCAATGGCCACTATTGATTCCCTATTATCTTGTTTTGAAGTCCTGTATGTTTTTCATTGTTTTGTTGAGTAGGGTTTTATTCTGTTTGGTTTGGTTTGGTTTTTTTATATCTGATGCCATAGGGAGCTATTTCAAAGATAGCAAGATATATTATGGTAGCCATTTTGGATTTACTGTTGTCTTGTTCTGAAGTCCTTTATCGCATTCATTGTTTTGTTTTTGTTGGTTCTATTCAGTTCTGTTTTGTTTGATTTTTTGCTATGTCTGAAGGTATCTGCAGATGTTTTGAGGACAACAAGAGGCATTATGGTAACCTTGGTTGATTTCATGAGGTTTTGAAGAGCTATGTCATTTACACTGGTTCGTTTTTGTTGACTTTGTTCTTTTTATGTTGCTTGGTTTTATTCTCTTTAAAATGAAAGTAAAAAATGAAATTAAAAAATAAAATTCTAGTTTCTCCACCTACTAAAAATCTAGTTCAGTGAGAATAACAATGCCTTAGGGCATGTATGAAAATAAAAGATTAATGACACATTCTTAGTATTTAAGAGATAATCACTCAATAGGAAATATAATTACATTTATTATTAGAAGTGTTTTGAACATAAAATAAAAGTCCTTAGTTTTTTACTGTTTTAAATGAGTAGCAGATCAAAATACCTAGGTTCAAAGGCTTCACAGTCTCATACTGCGGGTGAAATGTTGATGTCCAGTGATTGTAAACAGAAGTAAGGCATAAAAACTAAATTCAGTTTCTGACTATAGAATATTCATGTCTTCGGCTTGCTCTGTTTCTGTATAATGCTTTCTTTCTAAAATAACTGTATGTTCATTAGCATTTTGCCTATCAGAACTGTAGTATTACTGCAATAGTAACAGAAAAGTTGAGGTTAACTTAATGTAGGAAATAAGGAGTTTTGGTGTTGCAGCTTGTAGTTTCATTTATTCTATTTTTTCCTTTCCACTGGGCACAGAAAATGAAATGTAGGCCTCATACTGAAAGGTTTTAAGTCCTATTCCTTCTCTTAAAAAAATAGATCAATAACACACAGCAGCACTCTACAGGATAAAAGACCCACCTCTCTTGAGAGTCCTTTCTTAAGGACAACTCTTCAATACTCTAGGAGTGAAAGACAGAAAATAAAACTGTTAAGCTATTGATCTACCAGCAGGGCTTAAAAGGCCATGTCGAACAACAGTTTGCTTTAAAAAGCTGCAATAAGCCAGTGAGGATGTTCAAGACCTAATTTGTTAGAACCATTTTTTGTGTCTTTGAACAGGGCACATATTGGCTACTGAATCTCATTAGTCTGATGAGGACTATATTGACTTGGGGCCATTATTTTAATGACATTTGGAAAACACTGATACTAGGATGCGTTACTACAAAACAGTCAGGAATATCATCGGAGGAGTGAATGAATTGATTGTGGAATCCATATCACAATTTGCAATTTACATAATATTTTGCTGTGGTGTTATAGATCAATAGTAAATACTTTCAATTTTATATTTACTTTTATGTATTTATAGAAAAGTACAAATGAGGTAATCACCTCATATAATCATAGAATTAAATCAGACAGCGGAATGAAAATGCATTTTTTTCCTCTGTGAATTTACCTAAGAAAATAATGCATTTTGAATCATCCATGCCTAATCTATTCCTAAGGAGCTAAAAACAAGTTTCCTATTATGAGACTGTGGTGGTCCGTTACTTCTGAAATTACTACCGATGTAATAATTATATCCTTAAAGACAAGAGCACAAGAAGGGGAGGAGATTCCTAGATTACTCAGTGGAAAGCTACCTTCCTGCCGCAAATTACTAACAGAATCATGCACTCTCTAGGAAGATCTCAAAGATAGTCACCTATGTCAAGTTGAGGTTTGCTGTTTAAATTTTCTTTGTAGCATTACTTTTGACATATTCTCCAGGCTTTTCTTGAACAACTGTAGTGTTTGGGAATTTCTTACCTGGCTGAGGTACCACCACACCCATGGAGAACAGCATGATGCCTGGTTATTTCTAAGTGCAGCAGCTGCTGAAGAACCAAAACATCTGGCTTAGAATCTTGACATTTTCCCATCACCTTGGTGTCATGTTATTTGACTTTGGCTCTTCTTATCTGTAAAATGATGGAGTTAAGCAAATAGAAGTCATGAAGAAACATTTGACTTTGACTTAGATAATTCTGTAATATCAATATCTTCAAAATCTCACAGGTCTGGATTTTCCAGATGTGAAAGTGAAGGTATTGCTACATATTCTCCAGAGCTTCACAATGGCAGTTTGGGGGAAATGAATAATAGGAATTAAATTGTGGTAGGTACATGTAACAACTCCCTAGATGAATGCAATCATTATGCAGTCATTTGCAAACATAGGCAAATAAACACCCTGCCCAACTCACTCACTATCTAGATGTTTCTTCTATGCCCCTACAACTCCCTACACATCAAAAGTTAAAACTATTATTATTGGTAAGTACAAATAGTACTAGATAATATACTGCATCACATCATAAAACTTATTTTTTTAGTTGAGCAACCACTAGTATTACCAAAATTAAAAATTGCAATAAAGGATGAAAGAACATTGTTTTCTTTTTATTCTTATTACTTGTAAGTCAGAAATTTTCAGAAAAGAATTATAACCTAACCATTTGAGGGATAATCTGAACCTGGATCAGTGGTCCCTTTAGAGTTGCCAAATTATGATTACAACTTCTTCCACATTTTCATTGACAGTTTTCCTGTACTACGCCTTTAACAATCCTGGTCATTTTCCTGTGAGCTCTATTGCACTATGTTTTCTATCATTTTGCTTGGTTTCAAAAGCAGTATATACCACATGTGCACAAATGGACATTTAACTCACAGCGACTCCCAGGTTTCTTCAGTGGACTTAACATGTAGCTACTCATTCCTCAAAACTTTGAGTTGCTTCATCTCTGTTTCAGCCCTGTTTGGTCTATGCACATACAGCAAAAGGATTCCATTCTAATTTATCAATTGCTTCTACGAGTCAGCCTTGGGACACATACTTACAGAAGACAACCTTATTCTCAGTCTTAGCTCGCCAAATAGCACAGCCAGTTTGGGAATTAGACTTTATATTTGCTGAAGTATAGGCTTGCGGATTTGTTTATAGTAATAATCAGCTCTGAAGTGGAAATTTTCTCTCTCTTGCTTATCTCTCTGGACTTGCGGAATCCCCATTCATTTCTAGGTCTCAGACTTTCATTTTCATTTTAAAAAGTACATCTATTTTAAAGGATAGATGACCTACTTAGGATCTTTTCTTCCAATACATATATTTTCTACCGTAATTGAATTTGAAGAAAGACTTAGGGAGTTGTTAACATAAAAATTTAACGTATTACCTTTCTAATTCATTTTATTAGACAAATCAAATGCAAACATGCTAAATCATCATGCAACGCAAAGCTATTTTTATTTTAAACCACATTTTTATATGACAATGACTTTTTATGTGAATCTAAATATTTGAAATTTTATAAAAGATGTAGGGCGCCAATACATTTCAAGAGACCTGTAATCTAAATCAAGTGTAATTTTTCTTAGTTTTGTGTGAACATAGCTTGTTTTTATTTCCACCTAATGGTTAAAGTAGTTAATAGGGTTAATCAGAGTTAAATGTTTAAATGTGCCAAGTGCCGACTTTTCGACATGTTTTCTCAATTAAGGTGGTTATACTCAAATAAAAGCAACTCCAGTTTTTCAACAGTATCGATAAATTTATTTCCTTAATAATTTCCATGAAAATATTTAAATAAAATAATCTTTATATATTTTGTTGTAAAATATTTCTAAGATGCCCAAATATTAAAACCTAAAGAAAACTTTAGGTTAAGCAATTGAATTCATATAGGGACTAAGAAACTTAAGTTTGATGGACAGAAAGAATAAGCCAAGAATGTCCCCAAAGAATTTTTGTGAAATTTCATACAAGATATCACACTTTACAGATAAGTAAACTTTCTTACTGGGAACATTTTAATTACCCCAATTGGCTTAACAAGCATTGAAATCCAGAGTTGAAGCAATGGCCTGTCAAAATTTATGACAATTATAAAAATTCAAGGAAATAAATAATTTTGAAGCTGTGTTAAGCATTGACATTTTTATCACTTGTCCTGAAGCCCAAAGTAATTAATTGGCTTCAGTAGAAACAATACTAATATACAAGTACTTTTGTACCACTGATTTAATGACACGAAAATGACGAGAATGTAACCGCATCTAGGACAATTTAAATAGTTTTCTTGATGTTAGGTCTATTCTCATTTCTCATTGATTAGATGACATAGATAACGTGTTAAATTTAACAGTAAACACTGCACAAGACTAAGAGAACTATAAAATATAACTCAATTTGTTAAATTTGAAGTTTTTGAGCTAGAATTTCATTTCTTCAAGAATTTCATTTCTTCAAGACTACAGTCTTGGCACAACTCCAAATGTAACACTAAAATTTTACCTTTTAAAAAATAATCAAAGATCAAATAGGTGAGAATTTTAGATAAAGGGCAAAATTTAAATATTAACACATCCTATCCACCAATGGGGTCAGCAAGGAATTTCTACATGATCTTTTAGAAGAAATAGATCTAAACCTAACTGGTAACACCTAAAAATATTGAAAACTGCCCTGATATTACTGATATCTACACATATATGGTACCTCTGATATCTGAAGCATATATATATATATATATATATATATATATATATAAATTGAAAAAATCAAGTGAAAGGAAAATATGTCCTATTACAATGTATTATAGATGTCTTAAATAATTTACTAACATCAGAATAAATTGAACTAGGAGTCAGTTCATTTTGTTTATTTCTAAGCTTACTAATATACTTAGATTGTAAAAATTGTCTATAATAAGACATGTTTTGGTAATCAGTGTCTTAAAAAAAGACATTGTCATACTCTCCATATGATATTATGAAGATTTTTAGAAATTATTTTCAGGGACAGTCAGTGATTATGAATATATAAACATTTTATACTTAAATATGTAATAATATAAAAATCTTAATCTAGTTTTCCTACTTTTGAGAGAATTTTACTAAGTAAAAATACACTTATTCCTTTATATTCCATGTTGCAAACATTGATATTGTCCCACTTCATAATTGTCTTTTGTCTCCTTAACTACAATGTGTTTTGCTGGAGTGAGGTAAGACTTCACTGTATTTTTGATTTACATTTTCCTGTGATTAGTGGCTTTCATCACTTTTTCATATATCTGCTATCCATTTGTAAGACTTGCTTGAAAAATGTATTTTTTTGTTTTTTATTTAGTTTTTTAACTTTTGTTTTCTTTATTGTTTGTTTAACTTTTACCCTATGCTAATGAAATCCTTTCTCCTTTGAGTTGTGGTGTTGAGTATTATAGCTTAGCAATGAGAAAGTTGACTAGTACTTCATCTTAAGATTAAATAGTATCCCAATGTGTACACACGTCTCATTGTTGGACTCATTCATTTGTTAATGGACAAATAGGTTGATTTCATATCTCAGCTACTAGGAATAGTGCTGCAGTGAACATGAGAATGCTAGTATCCTTTAACATACTGATTTCAGAACCTTTGGTTTATAGCCAAAAATGGGGTTGTTGGATCACATTTGCAGTTCCACTTTAAGTGTTTTGAGGAACTTCTATATGGATTTTTTTTAATAATGGCATAATGATTGTACTGATTTATATTCCCACCAATGGTGTAGGGAGTTTCTCTTTTCTCCACATCTTTGCCAACACTTACTCAGCTTATTTTTTGTAGTACTAGGCTTTTAACTCAGGGCCCCACACATGCTAGAAAAGTACTCTTCCTCTGAGCAATCTCGTTAGCCCTTGTTAAAATTTTATTTTGAGTCATGATCTTGCTAAGCTTTTTATTATTCACTTATTTATATTTTGTCTTGACCTCAGCTTGTGGTCTTTCTGTCTCAGCTTTCCAGGTAGCGACTCGAATTAGAGGCATGCCCCACTACAACTTGCTCAACTTTCACTCTTTTTCTTTATTCTTTTTTTCCTTTCTGACTCATATTTATGTTTTCCTAAACCTCCCGCATTCTGTGGGGACCTTTACAGTGGTGGCAGGATGTAGAGTGCGTGGTGCTGGAATTAAGGGTGTGAGACTACAAAATCCAATCACTGACTAGTTTGGTGCCTGCCCTAAGCCCTAGAGCCTAGAAAGAAGACAAAAGGCACAGAAAGGAGCTGCTAAGTTCACTTCAACTTGTTGCTTTCTGCCTCCTGCCTGTCCTGCTTTGTCTGAACTGTTTCTCCTCTGGGATTCCCTCTACCATGCCACCCTGCCTTGGAACCAGCTGACTTAGACTGAAATTTCTGTGAACTGTGAGCCAAATAAAACTTTGCTCCTTTAATTTGGGGTTTTGGATATTTTGCCTCACTAGTGAGAAAAGTAGCTAGGATATTTACTAAGGTCTAATGGCCCTTTCTCATTGGTTTGCTTTTGAATACTGTGAGTTTATTGCGTGCGCTATATCCTATCTCCTTGTCAGATATACACTTGTATGTATTCTCTCCCTCTCTGGCAGGTTTTGTCTTTACTGTGTGAACTGTTTCCATTGTTGTGCAGAAGATTTTTAGTTTGATGTATTCCTACTTGTGTCCTGTGCTTTTGGAATCTTACCCAAAAAATTCTTGTCCGCCCTATTTCTGGGAGCATTTGCCCCTATTTTCTTTTGGTAGTTTGTTTCAGGCCTCACATTAACATCGTTGCCCATTTTAAATCGAGTTTCATAACTGGTGAGAAAGAGGAGTCTTGTTTCAGTCTTCTCTACGTAGACATCCACTTTCCCACCACTATTTATTGAAAACACTGTCCTTTCTCCAATTTTAAGGGGATTTTAAGCACATTTGTAGGAAAGGAGTTGGCAGTGGACACGGGTTTATTGGTAAGGCCTATCCTCTGTTCCACCGGTCTATGTGTCTGTTTTTATGGCAATGTCAAGTTGTCTTGATTACTATGACCTTGCATTTACTTGGAGGCCAGGTACGGTAATGCCTTCTACTTTATTCTTTTTGCTCAAGATGGTTTTATCTATTCAGGGTTTTGTGTGGTCCCATGCAACTTTTTTAGGGTTCTTAATTCAGTTTATGTGAAGCTTGCTGGTGGCATTTCAATAACATCATATTGGAACTTTAGATTGATTTAGGTAGCATGGACGTTTCAGCAACAGTGATTCTTTCAATCTGTAAACATTTCTTTGTCTGCTTTCATAACTTTCATCCATATCTTCTGGTTTTTACTTATAGATCTCTTTTGTCTCTTTGGTTTAATTTGCTCCTACATATTTTATTTTGTTTATTTTCATAGCTCTTTTAAACTGTACTGCTTTATTATGATATAGTTTAGTATTGGTATTTAATGATACCTATTTTGGTATGCTGCTTTTTTAAACCTATAAAAGTGCTAAATCGGTTTATTAGTTCTAAGGAATTTTGGTAGGCTGTTTAGAAAAATATATTTTTGGGAAAAAAAAAGACATTCTGACTTCTTCCTGCTAATCTGAATACTCTTAATTTCTCTCTTCCTAATGCTCTGGCCAGGACATCCAGTACTCTGTGGAAAAAAATGGTGAAATTGGGTAACATTATCTTCTCCTAGATCTTAGAAAGACTTAAAATTTCCCTATGTCACATGCTATTAACCTTTTTTTATTTGTCATACATGACCTTTATTCTGTTGTGATATGTCCCTTGTACACCTAATTTATTCAAAGTTTTTTAGTCATAAAACAATTTTGAATTTTATCAGATGTCTTTGCAACACCTATTGATATGACCATATTTTTTTGGTCTTTATTTTGTTGATGTGCATAATTTTTACAAGTATGTATGTGGAACCATATTTGCACATCTGGGATAAATTTCACTTAATTATAGGGAATATTTTTTTTTTACTATGCCATAGAATTATTGATTTTGGCCTGTATTTTCATTATGAATTTTGGCTGGTAGCTTACCTTTTATGTGTCCTTGTTTGGCTTTAGCATTGGGGTAACTGTCTTTGTAGACAAATTTGGGGAGCATTCTCTTCCCCTATAATTTGTGGTATAATTTAAGTATTAGTTCTTCTTTAAGTGTTTGGTACAATTGAGCTGTGTAGTCATATGATGTTGGGCTTATATTTTATGGGAGAATTTTTATGAATCATACATTTTTTTTTACTTATTATTGATTCATTAAGGTTTTCTGTTTCTTCTGATTCTGTTTTGGCAAGCCTTTTTTTTTTTTTTTTTTTTTTTTTTTTTGTCTTTTTCCTTTTTATCGGTACCAGGGATCGAACTCACAACTGCCTGCTTGCAAGGCAGGCACTTATGCTGCTGAGCTAAATCCCCAGCCCCCTTGGCAGGCTTTATAAGCCCAGGAATTTGTCTGTTTTCTATGTTATTAAAACAGTTGGTACAAATTTGCTCTTAAGAATTTCTAACTTTAATTTGCATTTCTATGATGCTAGCTGCAATGTCTCCCTTTTAATCTGTAACAGCATTTATTTGAGTTGAGTCTTTTCTGTTTTTATTAGTCTAAGATCCTATCTTTTCAAAGAATCAAGTTGTGTTAATGAGAACATGAAGAAAAAAGATTCCTTCACATTATTGGTGATAATGTCGCTATTAGTAAAAATAGTATTGAGGTTCTTCAAAAAATAAAAATAGAACTACCCTGTGATCAAGAAACCACACACTGAATATACACTTACAAAGAAAATGAAATCAGTACATCAAAGAGACATCCACACTGAATGCATGCAAGAAATTCAAATGAGCTAAATATTCATCAACTGATGAATAGATAAAAAAAATGTAGTACACATACACCATGGAACAGTGTTTAGCTACATTAAAGAATAAAATTCACAGCAATAGGGATGAAACTGAAGATTATTATAGTGAAATTAACACAGAAAAGTCCCACATGTTCTTTTTTATATGTGGAATCTAAGAAAGTAGATCATAAAGCAGTTGAGAGTAGAGAGGTAGAAATCAGACTGGAGAGAATATGGAGGAGAATGGGATGGAGAGTGGTTGACTAATAGGCACTAAATTCTAATTAAATGGGAATAAGAAGTCCTGGTGCATTATTGCACAGAAGGTAGGGCTGGGGATTTAGCTCAGTGGCTCAAGCACTTATGTGGTAAGCACAGTTCATCAGTTCAATCCCTGGTGCAAAAAAGAAGAAAGAAAGAAAGAAAAAAACAAACAAAGAAAGAAAAAGATAAAGAAAGAAAGAAAGAACAAATGAAGTTGTATTACACAGAAGGATGATTGTAGATCATGCTGAGAGTGTTCTGCATATTTTAAAAGATAGAAAACATGATTCTGAATGTTTCTATCATAAATGATGAACGTTTTAGGAGATACTTTTAGCTTGAACTAAGCATTACACAATATATCCATATATCAATATATTATGTTATATCATAAATATGTATAATTTTTATGTTTCTACATATCAGTTTAAAAGAAACTTAACTGTAAAAATAGATTCTCAAATTTCATTTTACCTGAGGATATTTCACTCCCTCTCAAATTACCATATGTGCTAATGATAATTCCATTCACAATTTTTTTTTGCTTATTTTCATGGATTATTATATATGTATGAAGAATAAATTCTTATTCTCTTTCTCTCTGTTTTTTGGTCTCTCATTGGCATGGCTGATTGACTGCCACATCAATAAATTCTTCTTCCTTTTTTTGTGACTCAATAATTAGCAAATGAAAAGCTGGGACACGAAATGCTTTTATGCTTGTTGTTTTCAAAGTTCCCACACCCTGAACAGCAATATTTTGTTTAATAGTGAGGCCTAGGTTCTTATTAGAATTCTAGTTTCTTTTCTTGATATTTCTTAATTATGCCTTACCTCTACTGTGTTAACTTGCTTTCCACAGTGACTGAGAGCAGGCAATATATAGTTAATAACAAGTGTATATCTCCAAGAGTTTCTGTTACATTATTTCAATTGATAACAACACTAAGAACATTAGAAATGAATCTTAGAACTTCTCTAAAAAGGTTCTTTCAAAATGTTATTTTAACAAGGTCTCACAGAATTGAAATTTCAGTATCATATGATCCCAGGTCCTCATGGTTCCTCAATATTTAGCCAACACATAACACATAGTTAATTAATATTTAGGTTATTACTCCAATGAGTTCTTGGGGGTTATTTCTCTCTCCCTCTTACTCACCCTTCTTCCCTTATCCCATGCAGTTCTCTTACTTAGGAAAGTCATCAGTGCCTTTCAGAAAGCCTCAGATGGGGAGCATTTCCTGCTCCAGCTGGAAAATGCCTGGATATAAGAATTCATTGGTGATATGTGGTGGCCCAGGCTCACAATCCTGGCCACTCTGTGAGGTGGAAGCAAGAAGACACTGAGTTTGACCCCAACATGGATAGCTTAGTGAAACAATATCTTGTCACAATCAGAAAAAAAATGAAAAAGACCCAGGGATGTAATTCACTTAAAACGCCTGGGGTCAATCCCCAACATTAAACAAAATTTGTAAGATAAAATGTACTAACTAAGTGATCTTTTAATTCAGACTTTGCTGGAATTTTTCTTTCCAGTGTCTAGATCATTATCATTTTTTTAATAAATTGATAACTTACAATTGCTTCTCAAGGTCCTAACAAAAATTTCATATGTTAGGAGTACATATTCACATGTCCTTCCTACTAATAGATTAAATTCATTATGATCCAAAACAGTTGTATTTTTCTTCTTTAAAATAATTTTTAAAAATCTATTGTCCAGCATTATTAGTGAGGTCTGTACCAGACCTAAATAGCATTGTCTTTGCTTTCATACTTTTTCCTTTTTGCATGTCTCTGGTGTAACTGCTAGGAAAAAAAAATACAGAAACAGAAATAATTTCAGTCCCTAATGGGATTTTCAATGTGGTAAGTGCCTGTGTAAATCATATTAAAGTACATTTATAAAGCAGACATTTTTCCTCAAATTTAAAGCAAAAAGGAAGCCAGAAAGATCATAATGATATTTAGTCACAAGTAGAAACTAGATTTTTATCTAATTCAAGTGGCCAAAATACTATGCTCTACTTTTCTCTTCATCTAGTTTTCCTATAAATCTTAGTTATTTCCTTTATTTCTGAGACACAATGCCTGATCCTATTCTAAGGAGGAGAAGTTTATATTAACTCACTGTTTTTAGAGGTTTTGGTTTATAGTCAGCTGATTCCTAGATAAGGCACCATGCCATGGGGTGTGGAAGAAGAGAAAGAACTCATGGCATAACGATACAAACAAAAAGTGTGGAAGAAAGGAGAAAAAAAGGAGAAGAAAGAGGATGAAGAGTGGAGAATGAGAAGGAGGAAGTGATACTCTCCTAATTCACTACCCCAATGACCTGCCTCCACCACCAGACTTCACCTCCCAAATCACATTTGCAAACTCATCAGTGCTTTAATCAGTGAATTAATTCAGTGATGAATATCACACGTTCATGATCTAATCACCTCCCAGGAGCCCCACATAGAACACATGAGGCTTTGGGAGGACAGCTAGGTATAAGCTATAACATTCTGGTTCTGACTTTCAAAAGACGCATGCATGTCCTTCTATATAAAATGCATTTAGTCCATGTCAAAGAGTTGCTAAACTCTGAAAAGTTTCAGCATTGCTGAGAAGTTCAAGTTTAAAGTTTTCTTTGAAACTTAAAGCAAATTATTAGCACTGAGCCCTTGTAAAAATTAAAAACAAAGTTGCACACTTCCAAAATGCAAATTTTGGAATTTGCCATTTCAAAATGAGGAAAAATAGAAATAGAAATCCAAGCCCAAAATTCAGCAAAGCAAACATTAAACTCTGTAGTTCCATGTCCAAAAGCAATGACAAATTGTGGTGACACACAAACTCCAAAAGCTTTGGGTGCCACTGCCAGTGATTGTAGCCCTCATGGTCTTTGTATTGGAAAGATTTTGCTCACTCCTTGTAACTTTCCTCAGATTTTCTGCATTTCTACCTTTTCAAATATGCTAGGAATTCTGTTTTTCTTTTGACTTCACCCTCACATCTTCATGCACTGTCCTCTCAGGGCACACTGCTTTATCTCCCAGGCTTTCCTTTGAAATTTGAGTGAAAATCCCCCTAACCCCACAACACTTGCATTTTACACACACCTAAAACCAGCAGCGAACTGATGATGCTGAGGTTTGCAAACTAGACAACTAGCTGAGCCTTTTGTGCAACTTGATGGCGATTGCAGGGCCTTCCAAGTGTCTGGGATGGCTGAGCACTGTAAACTGAATCCAAGGGGATAGTTTCCTGGGGCTCTCTTCTCAAAGCAAAGATTTTTACCTTCACAATTTTGAGCATCTAAAGGGTGACCCACTGATGATTTCTCAGTTTCCTAAAGACAATTTTCCTATAGTCCTATTCCAAAATATTTGGCTTCTTTTAATGCTAATCTCTTCAAGGACCAAGCTCTCCTCTGCTCCATCTTTGCAGGTCTCATTTACCAGAGCTTGCATTTGACTAAATTCAAAACTTTCTGATCACTCTGATATTCTCTTAATTTTAACGCAGAGCTATCTAAATCCCTCAACTATACCAAAGCCTAAATTTTTGGCTGCCTTGACATTTCTAGCCTCATATTAATCTTTAGTGACCCTTCCTTGTATCCTGTATACCTTGGCAGGCCTGTAAGAGTACTAGTGATCCTTCTCTCCAGTTGAATGACTCCAAGTGGGCCTGCAAGAGTGCCAGTAACCCCTCCCTCCATCCAGAAGAGCTCATCAGACCAGCAAGAACACAGGTGACCCCTCTCCATCCAGAGGAAACCAGGTGAGCCAGTGAGAGTGCCAGTGACCTATCCCAAGGGTGGGCCTGAAAGACCTTACTGACATAGTAGGCCCCTGACCGGGGTACAAACCACAGACATGTGGGTCTGGTGCCCTGAAAAAGTTTGAAGCAGCAGTAACAATACAAGCTAAGGGTTGGTTCACATCAATAATCTAGGTTAATCAGCCTAGGATGAATCCAGGACTCACCCAACTGGCCCTAAGGGAGGAATTTAGGTGACTGACCCCCCTCTACACTGCGGGACCTCGTGCCTCAGTGAATGTCAGCCACACAGTAAGACCCTGAGTAAGATGCACATGATGGACAGGTGAGACTACCAAGACTGAAAAGACTGAAATGAATGAAGAGGTGAAAATTAGAAGACCAGAAAGCAAAATGCAATTGAACCTCCAGACCATCTAGAATAAGTATGCGAGACATTAATATAAAAAATTAGAAGACATACACCTAAAATTTCTGAAAAGATAGCAAGTGAAATGAAGAAACAAATTCACAATGCCATAGAAGAAATCTGATCAGAAATAATCTCTCAGGTAATAAAAGAAATGGGGACCATAATGAAGGCATTGCTCAGTACAACTAGAGAAGACATAGGTAAAAAAAAATACAGGAACATAAGAAAATAATGGAAACCTCGAATTAAAAATATAGGAAAGAACTAGAATGTGTAAAACAGATTCAAAGAGATATACAGGAATTTAAAAGTTCCACTGAAAGTTGGCAAAACTATTTCAGTGAAACTGAAGTAAAATTCCAAACCCTGAACACAGGATTGCAGCTAACAGTTATAAAAGGACAGATCTCTTGAAAATGATCTCATGAAACAGTGATTTGACAGTTCCAAGACAATGCAAAGAAAAACAGTACAATAACAATAGATGTCAGTGAAAATACAGGTCAACAAAAATGACATAAAAAACAACCTGCAAATGTAATAGAAAATTTACTAAGCATGGAAACAAACTGTCAGACACAGTTAAGTGAAGCATATAGACCTCCAAACAGCCATAAAGAAAATAAATCTACACCCCAAAATACAATCATCAAGATTCTAGAAATTAAGCACCAAAGCAGAATATTAAAAGTTGTTATAGATCACAAGCAAAGCCCATTACAATCAGGGCCAACTTCTCAATACAAACTCTCAAGTCAAAAAGTGTTTGGAGTGAAACATTTGAAGCCTGAATGAAAACAACTTCCAACCCAGATTCATGCACTATGAAAAACTACCTTTCAAAATTAAAGGAGAAATATCATACTTCCATGATAAAGAACAACTGAAGAAATTCATGACCACCAACACAACCCTAGAAAGAGTACTGAAAGATATTCTTGATAAAGGCAAAAATGACCACAATTCCAGAAAAAACACCAAGTAGGACAAACAATCAAAGGGTTAAATCAGGGAAACAACAAAGGAAAATAAAATGACAAAGATAAGCCAATATGTATCAGTTATATCCATCAATGTAAATGGCTGCAATTCCAATATCAAAAGAAGCATATTAGTAGAATGGATCAAGAAATAAGATCCAACAATATGCTGTATACAAGAAACACATGTAACTTAAAAGAAACTCAGACTGAAAGTCCAAAAATGAAAAACAATACTTTATGCAACTGGAACCCAGAAAAAAGCAAGGTTGCTACTTTGTTTGCAGACAGTGTGAACATCAAACCAAAAATGATTGATTGAAAGATGTAAAGATGGTCACTACATACTTGTTAGGGGAAAAATTCAAAAGAAAGTGATAACAACCATAAATATATATGCACCAAATATGGGAGCACACAACTATGTAAAACAAATAAGGATAGACATGAAAAATCAAATAAGCAATAACACAATTGTAACAAGGAAACTTAGTAACTCATTGTCACTAAGAATTAGATCAACTAGACAAAATAAATAAACAACAGAGCAGAATCAGACATGTGAACAAATAGACATAGCTGATATTTACAGTGTTCAGCCAACAACATCAGATCATGTATTCTTTTCAGCTGCATATAGAATGTTTCCTAAAATAGACCATATAAAACCCTCAAAGAACATGCTTAAGTAAATGCCAAGAAACTAAAATTATATCATTCATTTTATCATTTTATCATTCAGTGAAATTGGAAATTAATGGCAAAAGAAAGTGAAAAAAAATCAATAAAAACATAAGAATTAAAAAACACTCTCCTAGACAATGAATAGGCAACAGATAAAGTTAAAGAAGAAATTAAACAATATCTATAATCAAATGAAAATACAACATATTAGAACCTGTGGAACACAATGAAATCAATCCTAAGAGGGAAATTTATAGCAGTGAATACTCTCATCAGGAAAACAGAATGGACACAGTCAACCTAATGCTGCATAACAAAGTTCTAGAAAAAGAAAATCAAGTCATTTCCAAATTGCATAGAAGGGAAGAAATTATAAAGATAAGAGCAGAGATTAATGCAATCAAACCTAAAAAATTACAAAGAATTAATGAGTCAAAGAGTTAGTTCTTTGAAAGAATCAACAAAATCGATAAACCCCTAAGCAATTTTATCAAGAAAAGCAAAGAAAAACACAAATTCATGAAATGAGAAATGAAAAGGGTAAAGTCACTGCAGATCTTGTCGAAATTCAGAAGATATACAATACCTACTTTGAAAATTTTTACACAGAATGGAAAACACAAAATAAATGAACAGATTTCTAGAAATGTATGAATTATCAAATCTGAAACAAGAAGATATAAAAATTTTGAATAACCCAATATCAGTTAATGAAATTGAAATCATAATTAAAAACTTACCAACAGAGAAAAGTCCAGGTCCTGAAGAATTCATGCCTGAATTCTACAAGAAGTTTAGAGAATTTTTAATGCCAAGGCTCCTCAAACTCTTTAATGAAATTGAAAGGGAAGCAATTCTCCCTAACTCATTCTTGTAGGCAAGTATTACTCTGATACCAAAACCAGATAAATATCCAATCAAAAAAAGAGAGCTATAGGCCAGTGAACATAGGCGCAAAATTACTAAATGAAATACTGGCGAACAGAATGTAGTAAATCATGTAGGAGATTCAAAACCATGACCAATTGGGATTCATCCTAGGAATACAGGGATTGTTCAATATATTCAAATCAGTAGATGTAAAACACAGTGAGTTTGTTGTTCGTGTACAGGAATGCTATTGATTTCTGAGCATTGACTTTGTGTCCTGCTATGCTGCTGAATTTGCTTATTAATTCTAGTAGTCTTTTGGTGGAATTTTTGGGGTCTTTCATGTAGAGTATGATGTCATCTGCAAATAATAATAGTCTACCTTCTCCCTTTCCTATTTTTATTCCTTTTATTTCACTCTCTTGTCTAACTCTTCTGGCTAATGTTTTCAGAAATATATTGAGAGTTGACATCTTTGTCTTGTTCCTGATTTAAGAGTGAAAACTCTGTTTTTGTCCACTTGCTATGATGTTGGCTGTTGGTTTGTCATAGATGGCTTTTATTGGATTGAGGTAGTGGCCATCTATTCTGATTATCTGCAAGGTTTTTTACCATGAAAGTGTTGAACTTTATGAAAAGCTTTTTTGTATCTGTGGCTATGATCATGTAATTTTTTTCTTTGGTTCTATTAATGTGGTGTATTATTCATACCTCCTGTTCACTTTCATATTAATATTATGTGGATTGGAACCCTTTGGGGGTTGTAAGATGAATCATTGGATAATGTGAAAGCCTCAGATTAAACTATAGCTTTTTGACTGGGTAAACAGAGTTGTAGATGTCTATTATCATAGAAGCTACTTAACTTTGGCTTCTCATCTATAGACTTAATAACATTACCTACCCCACTGAAAAACTTTGAGTGGTACATACTTTTATGTATATATATATATATATATATATATATATATATATATGAATTTAGTTTGTGTCTATAACATCATAAACATGTATTAAGTATTAGAAATTATCATGCAAAAGAAAGAGAAAAATACCACATAGTACATTAGTCAACTCATGCAAAGTCCAGAAATGTCCACTCTGTAGAAATACAAGTGTTTGCCAGGGCTTGGGGCAGGAGTAGAGAAAATAACAAATGGTTATGAAGGATTGATGATAGATATACCATTGTACAGTTTACTGAAATCCGATGATTATACCCCACTGAGTTATGAAAAGGTAATGTATTTAATATTTATGTCTATTTCTACCATAGAATTCCCACTTCATAAATAAAATACATTTTGAACTTTTGATTCTAATTTTCTTATTCCTGCCTGACTCCTTCCTCCAGTGTCCTCTATAAACAAATGTTAAAGTATTTTGAGCATCCCCTAAACTACCCAGTATATATCGTATGTGAGAATACAATTATCCATTTGCTTCAAATCCTCTCCTCATGGGATAGTTAGTAAGCTTCATTTGCAAGGAACAAACCACACTGGGAAATTCTTTTGATAATTATCTTGAACCAAGATCGGCTGGTGATAAAAATTGAAGGCCAGTGCTCAGACAGAGACCAGAAAAAGAATTTAGACAGACCTACTAATTTAGACAGACCTACTCCAAAGGGAAATATTTGTGTTGTAAATAAAGGAGGAATTTGTAAGTCAATCACTGGAGAAAAAGCTAATAAAAGTTGATACTGATCCATAGGAAGCAAGGTAAGCACAAGTTACTTCCTAAATATTTCATATGCTCCAAATACTCACTTGTAGAGATCAGCAGATGGAAGTTGTCTGTGTAGACTCAGGATTACATTGAGGGAAGACTTATAGAACCTTAACTTAAAACAATTGTTTCATTTTCCCTGTCTCTCCTGCCATTAGCAAACATTATTCCTTCTCTTTCTTGGTATTCTGCTTTTTACTCACAATTCATACGGTAGAAAAAATAATGACCCTCCAAAAATATCGACATATTGTCTATAATCTATGCCAAAGATACGTTATATGATAGCAACAAATATGATTATAAAGAAATTAAAGTTGCCGATAAACTGACCTTTACAGATGGAAATGACCCTGGAGTATCCGGTTGAATGCAGTGTAATCACGGAGGAAGGTGGAGGAGGGGAGAGACTGAGACTGGGATTTTAGGTGCCATATTTGAAAATAAATGAAAAGCATCCATGCAACACAAGCTGGAGTGGGAAATGACCTCACTATGTACCGACTTTCTAGCACTGCATTAACAACTCACCATACATTTGATGCCTTAGAACAATGCAAGTGTATTCTCATACATTTTAGAGTTTATGATTCCACAATCAAGGTGTAAGCAGCGGTGGGATTTTAGGGACTCCAGGAGTTCTCTGTCTTAAAGCTACATGTTCTACATCTTTACATGGCCTTCATTTCTGTGCATCTTCTCTTTGCCCCTTTCCCACAAGATTTGTCATTAGACTCAAGACTTACACGGATAATCCAAGACCAACTCATCTTGAGAGCATTTAGTTACATTTGCAAAGGCATCTTTTTCCAGGTAATGTCGTATTTATAGTTTCCAGAGTTTAGGACATAGACATCATTTCTTTGTGGAGGGACCATCAGTCAACCCATGTACTTCCTTAGAGACTTCGAAGGAGACACCCTGGCTAAAGCTTTAATCTTATCCTTTTTGTACCCATTTTAGATTTATGACCTATAGAAATTAATTAATAAATTCATGCAATTGCAAGCAACCCAGTGGTCATTTGTATAGCAGCCATAGCAAACTGTTAGAGATCATTTTAAATTTACTTTCCTTTAACTCTGATCTTCTTTTAAAATCACTGGATATAAAGCATTTTATTTCTACTAGGACTACTAAAATGAAAATATATGGGTCAAGAATATCTCTACCAAGTGTTAGGATTTTTTTTTGTCAGAAACAAAGCTAAGAGTGAGTGTAGAATTATTCATGCTATTCATTACACATTTCCAGTTCTACTGCATTCCAGAAAAATGGAAGAACTGCTTTTGTTTTCCAAAATACCCTAAGGTTAGGCATGAACTTAGATCTCCTTGGCCAAGGAAATGTGAGTTTTAGTAATGGGTAACACAGGCAGATCTGTAAGAGCTAACAGTGACCCACTATATCCTCCAAAGGAATTGCAGCAGACAGCAAGAAGATGAAGCCCCTCTTACATGGTACTACCAGATAACCATCTCTTTACTGGTTGACAAGCTACCCAATAATGGGTAGTAGGCCAATGAAAGTTAAATAGAATGGCGGTGAGGTAATGGTTGGTGGAGACATACAGGATAAGAGAAAAAGAGTGTCTCAACAGCCCCTTTCAAGTTTTGATTTGCTAGCATTTTCAATTATTTGAATAACTATATTCATAATTTTAGATGAAATAATTTTGAGTTGGGTTTTTTTTTCAGTGAAACCAAAAAGCACTAACTAGAGTTCCATAATGCTTAAACTTCTTCCCACTAAATCATGTATCTGTTTGACTATCACTTGTTAATTTATTCATTCATTTTATAAAAATGTTGGAGCAGTTATATTCCAGGCACTGTACAGAATATTAGAGCAATAGTAAGCCCTATGACTCTATCTATGAGATTTAGTAGGTAAAAATCAACAGCATCTGTGTGTGTGTGTGTGTGTGTGTGTGTGTGTGTGTTTTTAAACTTCCAGTTCATTACAATGACTGAGCACAATGAGAAACAAAACAAGAAACATTTGGAAAGTAAATTGCATCTGAAATGAGCAAACCTTCTCATAAAACCTTAGACTTTAGTGTTTGGATAGGGAATGTTGGCATTGGACACATGTAGCAATTAGATATTAAATAGGTTTTTACTTTGTATAGTTAACTTTTAACTGTTGAGAGCTATAGAATTCATAAACACTACTAGTTATGAATTTATGATTTTGGCTGTGAGCTGAAACTTGTGGTTCTGAACCCAATGACACTGCATGCAGAAAGGGCCAATGGCACAGACCTATGGCCAACACAGAGAGCCTCAGGGTATGGGTTACTGCATTTTGACCTTGAGTTTGTGTAAGGAAAAGACTGCAGCAAAGTGAGGGACTTTGGCAGGTGTTGAGTCCTTGGGCCTCAGACTGATGTGGTTCATAATGGTGCAGGCACAGCCTGGCTTCATATCCCTGGCTAGACTGATGTGTGATCATTACCTGCATGCACACAGCAGTCAGCAAAATTAAGCCAAGTACAGAATGCCAGGAAGCTCCTAGGCGCTCTTACCTCAGGTGGCATCAGGTGACGATGCCTTCTGCATTCTGAGCACAAGTTGAAACTGTGCTAACCTTGACCTTAAACTATGGATCTGGTGAGAATGTTCACTAGTAGAAAGTAATAAGGAATATTTGAGGAGTTTCAAAATGACAATTTCTATAATTGGACAGGTGGGCACCTCAGTGCTGAAGAACTTTGGGTTGCAAAGGAAAGCAATTGTCCTGAATCTGGAGGACCACAGTGGTGGACACTCTGACCTTCACTAGAAGTAGCTGCCCCAACAGCTCCACCGTGGCTTCAGTTGAGAATCTTCTGAGATGATTTTTCAACCAGCTCCGAAGTTGAAGTCCTTTTCTAGGAGACAGGATATTTTTTATGCCATTCCAATCCCATTTCAGGAGATAAAGGAAGCACACTGCTATACAGAGCCACATTACTGCCTGCTCAAAGAATACTTTGAAGTTGGCACTGCTCAGCAGATCTCACCTTGGGGGCTGAAGCTAAGAGAACTTGGAAAGCTAGGAGGTTCAGAATAGTTCTGTGAGAAAGAAAGTATTTCCAGCCTTAGGGAAGAGTCTAGTGCCATTGCAAACAAAGATGAAATGCTGTTTAGTGCAGCCCTCTGATGGAGGCACCAGTCTGATCAAAGAGACAGATGGAGGTGCCATCTGGAATCCTGCCCTCTCCCTTCCCCCCATAAAACAGTAAATTCATGGTTGCAACATTTGTCATTTTCTAGGAGGCTCCTACCAATTGTTTTCATAGGCTGTGTATTGCAGAAAGGCAAACGGAATAGCTATCAAATCAGTTAACCCGAGACCCAGATTTTCACCATGTTAATACGTTAATACTGCTTTCCATCTACCGTTTCAGACAACAGTAAGAGACCCTGTGGGAAGACTATATCTAAATGCCATAGGGATTTGTACCATACATCTTTGTTCTAGGGGTTAGAGTTTGTCCTGTATGTTAATTTTTGTGGGCCTGGGGTTGGGGTTGCTTTTTTAAAGTCATACTTTAAACAGTCCCACTGGAGTAGAATGATTAGTCTTGGCACTGAACTAAGAATTTCTGAGTCCTTAAAAGGATCACATGCAGTTTTTAAGAGATCCCCAACTGTATGCAGGTATAGAGAGCTCCTCCAACTGTAGGAAATAGAGGAAAGTTGGAAGGACAACTTTTGGACTCCAAGTTATTTGAAAGAGTCAAAGGAATTTTATTTTGAAATTCTTTGCATTAAATTGAAAAGTATTTATTCTTTGAACTTTTATTTCTCCCTAAAAATTTTACATTGGCAGGGAGTCTATTTGTAAAATTAGAACAGCTTTTAAAATGAAATTTTATGAATTGAAGGTCATTATGTATTTTGAGTGGTGTATAATAGCATTGTCATCTAATCTTATTGCAAAACTTCTGATATTCTATATAAAGACATTGATTTGAGAATTAGAATGATAGCTAATATTTTGATAATTTACATTTTACCAAGTTGAGTCTCTAGACTTCCATGTATATTTACAGTCAGAAGTGTGCATTATAATGTTGTTTATACGTGTTACATAATAACACACATATGTAAATTGTAGCCTAGACTTGGCACCATCATCTCGGCTCCAAGTTCTCTTTTTGGAAACTTTTCTTCTCCACTTACAGAGAACTTGAGTTCCACTGTGCTTCCAAAGAACAGGCAAGCGTTACTTCGTCTCCTTCCGATCCAGAAGGATCATCCATGGCTGACTGGGTCAGTCTGCATAATTCTAATACTGGACTTCAATTATCTGCTCCTTCGGTTTCTCAAACAAAGCTTTGTTCTTCAACGTAGTCTCCATCAATAATATATTATTACAGCCTTCACCTTCTACTCTCAAGTAATAAAACTTTAAAAGAGGTTTCATTATTTAGTTCCTTCAGATATTATAATAGTGTATGTACATGTGTAATGCATTAACATATTTACATGCATAAAGTACACATAACACACAAATGTGTTTAAATAAATAAACTATGTATGCATAGATACTGGTATATCAATATATACATATCAATGTGAGATATATAAGCATGTCATTGTTTATATGCCATATATACATATATGCCATATTTTGAATATTTAATATACACTCATACACATGTATGTATGTATGTATATATTTATACATATATTCGAAATGCATTTGCTTTGTTTGGATTGTAGGGTTACTAGTGATATGCTATTGAACTTCTTTGTGCATTTTTATACCTCCTATTTCTCTCTGTGCACAATCATTAATCAGAAAATATTCATAGTGTTAAAATTACAAAGGTCAGTTGTCCTTGCCCTGTTTCCTCAGCTCCGTTTACTGTTTTTTTTCCCCCACAGGATATCTTCATGAGACCAGTGTTTGTTTCAATGTATTTTTTAACATTATTTTATTCTGATCACTCACGTTAGAGTGTGGCCTATTTCAGAGGAGCAGTCCTGTCTCGTCTCAAAGCTTTTATCATGCACAGAACAGCATACCTTGCATACAGTGAGCACATGAATATTTGCTTATATTACAGTTCCACGGGATAAAAACCTATACTGGTCATTGGGCTGTCCTCCACTGAAGTAGCTGCAGAAAACAGGGAAAACATTACCTAGATGCATACAATAAAGTCAGTCATGTAGTTATTCAATAACATCATTACAGAAAGTCTAAACATAAAACATATTCCTCCTAGCAGCAGAATTACAGCAGAACTCAGGGAGCTATTTCTGATTTAAGAAAAAATAAGAACTTTGCTTTGAAATCAAGACTAGGTAAAATGATTGTGGATTCTCTTTGTGATGCTGAGATGTGCTTAGTATTTCCTGAATGGCCACAGCACTTCCTCTTGTCAAATCGACAGACTCTGTCAACTTGCCCTGAAGAGACTGGATGATCAACTAACAGTCTACAGCTGTGAAGTCTCTAAACTTGCTTTCAGTGTGCAGGGCATGTCAGGTAGCTACCTGATGTGATATGCAGCTTGAATTCCGTGAGCCCCAGAGCAGCCGCTGTCAGCTTGGGCACATAGCGAATCACCTGAAAACTATACAGACTAATGCCGATCCTTCTCCCAGAAGAAATCTTCTGATTTAATTGATCTAGTGTGCAGCTAAGAATCCAATGTCTTAAAAACTCCTGTGGTGATTGTAGTATCCAGCTGAGATTGAGAACCGTGACTTGAAGGTCCCTGGGTGCTTCCTACATGCCCAAAACAATCTCACAGGTTGTCTCCTGGTTGGTCTGGAATTGTAAAGGTGTCTTTTTTATACCTTCCAGATTTTTAACTTTTAAATTCCACCTCCAAAGGAAAATGTTTTGTGGCATGGAACAGTAACTCTGTTATGCGGTGTGAAAGAACTGAAGATGACTAGTACACTACAAAATAGGAAGAAAAAAGTAAATACATTTGCATATAACAATAGCATGTTATATAAAGAAAAAACTCCATTTTTTTCTTTCCTGAATTCACTGAACAGACCCTCACCTATAACAGCTGGGTTTAGAATTGCTTGGCAATAGAAAAGCATAATGTCAGAGGGCATTATAAAGTGTAAAGGCTTTTATTAAGTATAAATGTTTTCATCAGTCCAAGTAAGATATGCACTCTTGTGAAAATAGATGTACACTTGTCCCATTCTAATTATTTATACACTGAGTATGTACTGATTTTTCATTGGTTACTCTCTAGCATGCATTGCTCTGACACTGTGCATTGCACAATTTTTTTTCTGTGTCCCATCATTTTCAAGACATTTATTGCCATGTTATCTGGACTGTGGTGGTGCAAAAATCTGGATGGTTATCCTGAAAAAGACCTCTGGATTCAAACTCAGTCAGGTATCACAGCACAATCTCTCTCTCTCTCTCTCTCTCTCTCTCTCTCTCTCTCTCTCTCTCAATACAACTGATGAACCTTTCACTGACCAGTTTTTATGTTTGATCTGGGAGTAATAAACGTGGTACTCCAGCTGAAAGTAGTCGGGCCTTAGCTGCCCTTTCTAACTATAAAACACATCAGTAATGTTACATTTCCTGTTGGCCATAGGGAGGAAGAGAACTATCAGAGCAGACATTTATGTGATGAAATATAACTATATTGTTGAGTAAAATACTGCTATGGGAAGTTAAATAAACCTATGATGTGTTAAATAAACCTACATCTTGAAAACGATTTGCTTGTTAATGTTAGGAGCAGATCAGATATGCAATTCTGTTCAAAATCAAGGGCAAAATTGCCATAAGAAAGTTTTGAAGGCAGAAAAAGCATCCTTCCTTTAAGTGTGTATTAATTGTGAGCATATGGAAGTTGTCCTGATGCCTCCAGCTTTGTAGGCCATGGATGTCCAAGCAGTGCCTCTTATCATTGTTTTATTGCTCATTCCAGAGACTGACCATGTAAACTTAGAGCTGGGTAATGTGTAACTTGTGTTTAGACAGTGGTTAATGATATCATTCATAGTTTCGTGTAATTTTTTTTAAGTTACAATATAGAAAATAACTTCACTAAGTGTCGGTTTCTTAAATGGTCTCAGTAAGCTACCTCTATTTCTGCAGCTTTGATGACTATATAGTTAAAATTTACACGCTTTTTAGCCCTAGGAAAATTACATTTCAAAGCAAAGTTGTTTTTATGTCTTATCTTTGATTCACTTATGGTACCATTAAGGTGACTTCTTTGTTCTGTCATAAATGAGGATTCTTCCACTTTCCATATACTTTTGTTTTCAAAATTCTGTTTGAGATATGGTAATTAAGCACATAGGAGTTATAAAACTGATGTAAGATACTATGAACATTGGAATATGTAGAAGCCCTTGTAACTAATGTTAGTTTCATTTGTTATACTTTATGTGCATGTGGTATATATCAAGGAAAAATAAAAGTTGTGATGTGAAGAATAAAGGTCATTTGCATTCTGTTACTGGGAATGTAAACTAGGACAGTCACTTTAAGAAAAAATGTGGCAGTTTCTCAAAATAGGATAAACACTATATGACCTATCTGTCTGTCTATCTGTCTTCTATCTATCTATCTACTGAATATTCCAAAGAATAGGTGTACTCCCATGTTCATTACAAAGTTATGAATGATTATCAAGACATGTAAATGAATTAAATGTCTCTCAGTGGAAGGCTAAAGAAAATAAAGCATGTATACGCAGTGGAATACTATTCAGCCTTAAACAAGAATAAAACCCTGTCATTTACAACAACATGGATGAACCTGGAGGACATTAAAATAAGCCAGGTACAAGAAAACATGATCTCATTTGTGTTTATAATCCAAAGAAGTTGAACTCATAAAAGCAGAAAGTAGAATGGTAGTTGCCAAAAACAGAGAATTTGAGAAAACAGATTGATTTTTCTTTAAGTAAAAGATAGGTTTTGCAGGACAAATGATTTCTGAAATTTAGCATATAGCAAGAGGAATACAGTTAATAATACTCTATTATAAACTTAAAAGTTGCTGAGAATACATTTTAGGTGTTCTCTTTCACACCCAAAGTGGTAATTATGTGAGGTAAAGGTTATGTTAATTCATTTGGTAGTAATAACCATTTTACAGTATATATATATATATATATATATATATATGCACCATAAATATTTGTAGTTTTTCAATATATATCAATAAAGTCAGAATTTCTAAAACTGCAAGCCACAGATATTGAATGTTACATTGGATAATATTATAAACAAAACCATAGACCCAATTTTCATTGATATTTAATGGGAAAACATAAATGAAGACATTTTCACATGTAATTTTCATGATGCAAAGCACTGTGTTAGTCTTTATTCTGTTTAGAAAGAAAAATCAAGGTCAACAGAAAATGTTTATATACTCTAAATACTCGGCTATGTTGCTACTTACTTACGGCATTTTTGGTTAACACTTTTCGCTACTAGAAGGAAACCCTTTCTTCCCTTCTGGTTGTCCTTCCATCTGAAGGGAGTGAGCTGGTATCATTCCTAGACTTTGTTGGCTCCTTCACTGACCTCACTGTGGCCAAAGTTAGTAAAGTAACTGCTTTTTTATTCCTCTTGGAATCAAGTCTTTCCACAAGTTGGCTTCCATTCCTCTGTGGTATGAGAGTTACCCCAAACTTTCTCTTCACATGGTTACTTCAGTTCAGTTGCCCTGGGCATTCTGGGTATCTGGGTGTTGGGTACCCTGAAACTCATTTGCTTCTATCTGACCTCTGATTTAGCTGTGATTCATAGTGTAGATGTAATCATGGCGTCTTGCTGTTACTGCTTTTTTAAAGTTCAGTTTATTCAGAAATCAGACATAGAGAATGTATAAGAACATGAGTATGTATTGAAAAGTTATCTAGGGGCTGGGGATTTAGCTCAGCAGCATAAGCGCCTGCCTGTAAAGCAGGCAGTCGTGAGTTCGATCCCCAGTACCAATAAAAAGGAAAAAGACAAAAGAAAAGTTATCTATTTCTGTGCCAGCTCAAAACTGAGTAGCTTAAAATCACTTTACTATTTTTGTACAATTATTTGCAAAGTTTGGACTCAATGGCAATTCTAGCATAGTCATCACAACGTGACTGGCTCATTTGTTGATGCTAAGGTTAGATGCTTCAACTAATACCTCAGTTAGGACAGCAAGCATTTCAGAAAACTTGGTATATGAGAATTAGCCACCAAAGGAAGAAAATACAGGCAGATGAAAGAAAGTGGTGGATGCATCCAGAAACATGTAGAATGTAATTTACTATGGACTATAGAAAGAAGAATGAACTGGATTACAGCAAAAGGAAGATGACCATAAGTTGAGGCAAAAGGTTTATTAGCCACACTGGACAAAGATGGATCATGGTCAACAGCAATGTGCTTGATCTTTCTCAAAATTATTAGCGTGACAAAATTCAGCGTTTGACACCAAATGCTTAGCTGACAATCACAGTGGCTTGGTTTATCCCACAGGATTTAGAACTTCTGGCATGCACTCCACATTTACCAGGGGAAATAGTGATTATGACCAAAACAGTGGTAGTCATGTCAAGCTGGAATTCTACAATGAGGTTGGAGCTGGGACTGGTCATATAATTCCTTTTTTCTCTGTGGGCCTTTTTTCCATGTGGGGTAGCTAGAATTTCCTCGCACAGGAAGAAATGAGGATCTCATGTCATACTGCATTACAACACAATTCAGGGGACCTATTGTAGTTAAAGTTCTTAACTTGTGACTGGATTTTCCTAGCATTTGTGTTTTAAGAAAGAAGCAGACACCATAAGGCTTCTGATGACCTAAACATGGGAGAGAGAAGCATTATTTTTGTTTATTGTATAGGGTATTAGTTTAGACTCAGTGCAAGAAGAACAGACAAAGGTACAGAATTCCAGGAACCTTGGTGCACTGAGAGTGGAGAGGAGAATCTTTAAAGACCACACAGGTTTCCTGTTAGGTGAAGAGACAGCACTTATGTCTAGCTTTAGTCCTTGTCCTAACACTAAGAAAAGGCCTAATCAAAACCCTGCCAAATTGTGTCTTAGTTATTGTTCTCTTGTTGCTGAGACAAAATACTCAACCTCCAAAGTTAAAGAGGAAATGATTATATAGCGCATAGTTTGTAGAGGTTTCAGTCTATAATCATCTGACTTCAAGACAGACTGGCACATGCTGAAGAAAAATAGCAAAAGCAACAAGGAAAGCAGGCTACCCACCCTAGGATGGATGTGACACTCAGATCCTTAATGCCAGCACTGGATCATGAATCAATCACAAACCCTAGATTCAGTCACTTCTGAAAAGTTCACCCCTCCCATTATTGCATGATGCTTTGGGGGACATCAATACATAAGCCATAACAAGTTGTCTAGGTTTCTAGAACAGAAATCAAGATGTGAGACAGCTGAAGATAAAGCAAGATGCTACAGCACCACTAGGATTGTGTTCAGTAAACAGGAACCATGTTTTCAGAACTGGAATTCATTGCAAGAGTGTGTATGTCACAGAAGTAACAATAACTACTTAATAAATGAAACATTGAGAATTAGTTCCCTTTTTAGTAGTTCTGGGAATAGAATCCAGGACCTATGTACTGAACTACATTCCCAGACCTCTTTCTATTTTTAATTTTGACACAGGGTCTCACTAACTCACTAAGTTTACAGGATGAACTCGAACTTGTGTTCCTCTTGCCTCTGTCCCCCAGTTTTCACAAAGAAACTTTTTATATACTCAAATTTCACATTTCTGAATAATGAGCATGATATCTCTTTTTAGCAGTGATCCAGAAATGTACAATCTTTGAATCTTAAGATTTTGTCAACATAGGAATTTGAAGGTCGTCACACTAATCTCCATCCCATAGCCAAGAGAGGGGAAACTGAATAAAAAGATCATGAGAAAGAGGTTTTCATGGGCCATGAATGAGAGTGACTCACATAACTTTAATCATACTGTACTGGCCAGAACTCAGTAGCATGCCTGAAGATCACTGGGACGTAGATGTTAGAAATGTTAACATAGATGTTAGATAATAAGAGTAAGATTGAGCTTGTGTCTACAATGAAGAAAATATTCTTTGCCACATACAAGATCCAGGATTAGGGAAAGGATTAGACCTAGTGCTATCACTAAAATGCTCTCGTCTAAAGGTTAGTATCCCCCCAAAATTCACATATTGGAACCTGATGCCCAATATGACACAATAAAGAGGTGGAACTTTTGGAGAAATGATTAAATCATAAAGGTTGTATGTTGATGAAGGGGATTAGTTCCTGCTGAAAGAGATTAAAACAAATGCCTTCCTGTCTCCATCATGTAAAGCTACTACAACAAAGTACCATCTATAAAATAGAGACAGAGTCCTTACCAGACACCAGAGTCTACTGGTGCCTTGATTTTGGACTTACCAGCTTTCAGAACTATGAGTACCATAATAAATATCAGTTGTTTATAAATTATCCACTTATAGGTACTTTATAACAACAGTTCATGCCCACTAAGAAAAAGAACCCTTGCTTTTGATACTGTTACATTTCCTCTTTCTTTTGAAGAAAGAATTGTCTCAGAATTTTAGGAAGAGCTAAGCTCATAAGAAGACTTGTTGGTTCAGTGTTGGACCTTAAGAAGATAGATAAAAGAATGTGGCGGGGGTAGTTACAGCTGTACAATCTAAGCTAGTCTAAAGGATGTTAATGATAGAAAGGCTAGGCTAGGTTTTAAAAAATCAGCGAAGTCTGTAACAGAAAATAAAATCTTAGATATATTGTCAATAATAATAACAAATTCTACTTTTAAAGACAAGAAAATGAAAATTTGACGATGCTGTCTCCCAATGGAAACTGTGAAGTAATTTCTTCTGAAATCTAAAATTTTCCACTGCATTAATTTTCCTGCTGAAGATGTATAATGCTGGTTGACTTTGGACATTTATTTCACTTTGATTATTTCTGCCTTCAATTTGCTATCACAGAACAAAGAGTCATCATGAAATCTTCTGTGGCAGTCTATCAGCCTTAACAGCTAACTAGTTTTCTCTCTGTGTGTTTTATTTCCTTTTTGTAGTACATACATGATTTTACTTTTAGATTTCAAAATTACTCTATTTCTTAGCTTTAAGGCACTGCAACTTTTCTGCATTCACTTACCATTTTCTTTGGAAAAATTAAACCTCTGGGACTTGAGCTGATTGTTGCATGCAGAAAGCTCAAACAGTGATACCACATGCATTTCAATAACACTGTTGTGGGACTAAGCAAACCTGCACATCTCAGGACAAGGCGTGAAAAGTCACTCCTTCAATCCCTTTTTGCAAGACCCATACAGATCTGTGGATTCTGGCGTAAAATAATATGTATTAATATAGAGTCATATTCCTTATCAAACATCCACAGTACCGGCTGGTTCGTTTCTTAAACAATATTCATCTGATCCATTTGCAAGGCACTGTGGCTCTGCAGCAATTCATAAAAGGGAAATGGTTGCTTAATTGCCCAGAAGAATTTCCAAGAGATGCTTCAATAGTAACAACTTGTCTTCCTTTGCCCATAATCCATGAATAACAGAACAATTCAAGATGAAAGTCAAACTACAAAAAGTATTACAGCAGCATCTCTTCCAAATAAAGCATAGCCCTGAAATAATTATTGAAATAAATTGTACCTCTTCCATCTGACATATTCATCATTTTCATAGCTCAGTTTGAAGCTCTCTAGTACTTGAGAATAAAGTATAATTTAATTATTTTCTTAATTCATCAAGTGTGAATATATTTGGCCAAAGGGAATAAAATGCTAGGAAACAGCCCACTTGTTCTTTTCTCCTATTTTCTCTACCAGCCTCTGAGTAACTTTCCTTAGAGGTGACTTCATGCCATGAGAGGCATCATGGGTTAAGAATCGTGATGCTTGGATGCTCAGGCTCCAGCTACCATTGTGCTCATGGACGAGCCCCTCCATTCCTCTGGACCTCACTTGTGATGTGAGAAAGATCGAATAGTCCAGAGTTTCAGTGATTCTATAATGCTATTTTCTCCTGGAAAGAGAAAGATCCTAAGAATAAATTTCAATGAAGCATCTGCAAGGTTAACTTTCCATTTTAAAACCTACATTGTTCACATTTAATTCCATTTGACTGCTTCTGATGAAAATCCATTTTTAACATCTATTTTCCTTTGAGTTAACATTATATAACTAATGGTAGACTTTTATAAAATCTATCACATGCCTTTGCATGTTCACAGAAAAATTTTTCACTTTAGATAGAGCTATGTGGTTAATGCAGACCAAATAAGCAAGTTTTACTGTAATTCAGTTAACATTTATGTCTATATTTTTCTTATTAAATTAGACTATCACATGAGGACACTGAAAGGTTTAAAGTTTATTGTATGATATTCAGTTTAATTGACTGTTTTAGCATTCTGTGATGTAGACCATGCTAATTGGTGCTTTAGTATGACAAAAAGGAACTTTCTTTTCAGACCCAACCGTCAGCCTCTTCTTTTCCAGGGTCACCTTATACCATTTATAAAAGTATAAATTCACCATCTTCTTGCAGAGGAACACAGAATTCATCTTGAAAATACTCTCAGTGGTGGCCAAAAGAAATCAAGCTTCTGTGTCTAGACTGAAATGATCAGGATATGAATGTGAGCTGAAACAGGAGGAAATTAATTTTCAGAGTGCATAAAATATCTTAATATATTCCAGGATGAATTTATTATTACCAGGGCATTGCATGACTTTTAATAAAGATAAGACCCCCCGAAATGAATATATCACCTGTCACTTTAATGGTGGCCTATCGTGAGGAAGGTGAACTGCTTCATGATAAATGCACACTTAACAACAAGTGACAATAGCATTATCTTTCTTATTGTTTGCTAATGAGGTCACCTTTCAAATGTTCCACCATCATGAGCTTCATTTCACAAGTCAATGCAGTACTGTCTTCCCAGTGAAAAAAGTTAAGCTCTAAGAGTTTTTCTGTAGTTGTGAAACATGGAGTAGATGGTAACAGCAGCTAAACTTAATAGAAATTATGTTATGTATATTGAACTTTCACTTTGCTGAGGAAGTGATAGCTTTATATATTTTTCAGTATATATATATATATTCTTCCTATTTCACAGTTAGTAGATTCTTCCTATTTCACAGTTAGTAGAACTAACATTTGCAATGTTTAAATTTCTTCAATGACTCTAAATTAGTAAATGTTGATCCAGTTGATCCTGCAAATCTAAGGCCTCAGCTTCTAACTACAAAACCTTTCAACTCCTCGGTCTTCTCTGTACATTAATAGGCATCAGGCTCTTGTGAATTTTGAACACATGAAAGTTTACCTGTCTGTAGCATTATTGCACTTTGGGGTGCTGGAATCTCCTTCTAGAGGTGAAACCCAGTGATTTTTTTTTTCTGTCCCAAACAAAGAACTGATCAAAGCAAGCATAAATATGGTCACAGTTTTACATTTATAAAAGGCGAATAAAAAGGCTCTGCAGAGCAAGACTGAGCCAAGTAAAAGTGAGAAAAATGGGAAAAAATATCTAAAAAATGTACCCTACAACATAGGGTGGGCTGTCTTGGAGACATAATAGGAAATGCGTCATGACCTTGGCCCCTTTTTAATATTCTCTATGTGGGCACCATCCAGGTCATGCTGTTACAAACCTGCCTGAGTGCTGGGGAGAAGTCTGCATGCAGGGCTCTGAGAACTGCTCCGTGCATGCTGGAGTTGCTAAAGCAGCCGCCTTCCCAAGCAGTCTCAGCCTCACCCTACTCTCCTACATCCGGTGATACTTTGAAAAATTAGTATAGAAAGTAAAACATCTTGTGAATCATTTTATATTAACCATTTTCTGAAATGATATTTGGAATAACCGAAATGTATTATTAAACTCAATTTTATCTTATTAATGTGGCTCCAGTATTCAAAAATTTCATTTGACCCGCTGGCATTTGCAGCCCGTGTTATACTTCTCTGGACTCCATTGCTGAGGACAGCATTCTGTGATAGAAAGATACGTAACATAAATTGTATCCCCAGCAAAATCAGTGTTTGGAATAATTTATTTAAATTAAATTTTCTTTGTCCTATCAGTTAATAACAGCTTTTAATTAATTCGAGGAATGGAAAGTAACTTAGTAAATCTAGTTATTGCTTTTCAAATTACCCCCAAGGCAAGAGTCTAGAACTACTACTCACTAAAATTCATTTCTATGATTTTGTTTTATGTGTTTTGCGTCTGTGGCGGGGGAGTTAAGTTAGGGTGTTGCTTTGTAGTTCAGGCTCGCCTTCCACTCATCACATAACACAAGCTAGCCTCAAATTCACAGAGACCCTACTGTCTCAGCCTCCTGAGTGCTGAGATTATAGATATGAGCCACCACAGCCAGCTAATGTTCTTAAATGTATCCTTTACAAAATAAGAGCAAAGAAAAGAAAATCAGTGTTGACTGATGGAGATATTATCCAAGATTCACAGTACCACGGTTTCAAGGCAATGAACCCACAAGTATGTTGTCAGGTTTGAGGGCAATATTATTCAGTTCTTCAAGAGGAACTGAGCTGAATTCATGAAAGAGTTCGGCTCTAAATAGAAGTAGTATTTTTATGAGTAGAATAGGAATTAATCTAAAAAATTCCCATAATAGAATTCCCAACATCATAAATATCTTTATGGAGATTGATCATTTCCTACTTGGCCCAGGCAAGTTTCTTAATCAAACTTAGTGCCATTGAATATGATTTCCATCTTTGCCAATCTGAGCAGGGGATTTATATCTGAGCCAGGCTTCAAGAATTGAACTTAGGATTTATTTTTCTGCTTGATTTTCTTATTTGTGCTCTTCTGTTTATTCACTGAGAATTGTTTTGATGCTCTGTTGTGCGGTTCTGTTCAAGATGAATGGAATATATCAATAAAAAATGAAATATCCACTCTCCCAATGCTTCCAAAGTTCTAAGTGTTATATGCTAAGAAGCCCTGGTCTGAATTATACATATCAAAAAATTTATAAATATCAGGAAGTTACAATTTCATATAAACAATACTAGAAGAAGAATCAGAATTATGAAAAAATTCAATGATTTGCGATTAGCTGGATTTATATTTGTCTTACAAGCATGGAGTTAAGTTCCTTACATATGTTATCTCATATAATAATATATATTAAATAATTGCCCCAGAAAATGTTACACTGAGTTTTGAAATGCTTTTCCTCAAAAGGCTAATTCTGTGAAACTATACTGACAGTATCTATAAGATTTAAAGTTGCAACCAGTGTCAGATTATTCTTTTTTTTTTTTTTTTTTTTTTTTTTTTGAGATAGGATCTGGCTATGCAGTTCAGGTTGGCCTTGAGCTCATTTTGTAGCCCAGGGTGGTCTTGAACTTACAATGATTCTCCTGCCTCAGCTTCCTGAGTGCTGGAATTACAGGTGTGTGCCACTATATCTGGCTCCAAAGTCAGATTCCTAAGCAACAAATACCACTGCAAATCTAAGGGCTCAGGCAGAAAAGGGACATAGTAAAAGGGACAAAGAGGGACATATTGGGCTGAAACACTGTACATGCACTTTAAGCCTCCCTCTCATTAGACCCAATTTCAGTTTAATGTCATGTGTAATATGCACATCATTGCCCAGCGATATGGAAAATTGCGGGGAAGACAGTGCCCTTGCTACGGGGTGGCATGCAGTTGAATGAGATGCAGTAAGGAGCTCAGGCAGGACCTCATCTTGCACTGACTGGCAGTGTGGCTCTGAGTGCTTGTGATCTCTGTGCCCTCAGCCATAAAATAAAGGAGTTGGTATGAGCTCTGCCAGTCTGTACCGCTGATCCTGTATAAGAGAGATTCACAGGAAAGACCTCCTAAGTTTGACAGCTTATATTTTTGCACCCTCATCCTTTGTTTCAGTAAAATCCTTCTCTAGAGAACCAAGATTTTAAATATTTTTAGAAAAAAATACAACTGAGGAGAAAAAGTAGTTGTCCACTCAGCTTAGAGGAATCTACCTTTAGAGTAAAAGTTCTCTTAGGCACATGTTACTAAGCAGCTACACACATACCTTCTTTTAATATGATTTCTTTCATCAACATCTTACAAGAGCCCAAGGGAAAACATTTATTCAATTTTAATTTAAAAATACATATATAGGAGGCAGGTGGATCACATTTGAGGCCAGTCTTGGCTGCATAGTAAATTCATGACCAACCTGAACTACTCAGCAAGACCCTGTCTCAAAACAAAAACATAGGATGTAGCTATATTGAAGATACTATCTTTCCTGGGAAAATTTCAAAATTGCAAAAATAATACACTTCTGATTCATTCAGCCTCTCTGAGTTCTTTATTCTTTTCTGTCTCTTTTCCATTTTTCTGCATTCTTTATTTTTTGTGTATATTACCTTTTAATCAGTTCCCATGTGATAAAAGCACCATGAACTTAAAAGGAGGTCTCATTGCTTTTGTGAGATGCTAAAGCAGTCCTGAGGAAATCATTTGTCACAGAAGACGGCACTTCACTTGAACATTTCCCACCTTAATATGAAATTTCATCTTCATTTTAATAATTTTTCATGTCACTGTGATTTTTCAGGTCCTCTGACTAAATTCACGGAACAAACTTACATGTGCAATGTAACACACTCAAAAAAATATTTGGTCCACTGATTAGCATTTCCCTGTGAGCTAAGTTTGAAGAATAATTTTAACATTCATATTTTGTCAGTGATATGACTTGCTTTGCATTTGAATATTTATACATTTTTGAAAAAATGTCATAAAATTGTAAGTAAAAACAGAATATTTGAACTACTTAAAGCTGCTAGTGCTACTTCACTATCCTTTGACTGCCTGTCAACAGTTACTGATGCACGTGACTGGGAAAGGTGGTTAAGAACTGTCAGGAGTGCTAGGTGGGGGTCTCACCAGCCACAGTCAACAGGGATTGCTGCCAAGGAGAGCTACGTAGCTTTGTTCAAAAATATATGTATTGTCTTGTGTGGCCATACAAAATCATAATCAAAAGAGATCTTTTAAAGAATAGAAAATGTATTATGTATTTGCTTTATAGAAACTTAAAGCAAAGTAACATTGCCAGTAGCATTATATAAAAATGCCTTCTTAGAGGATTCTCTCCAACATGGGGAACTCTTCTTTTGATTGCCAGTTTAATAAAGATTGACGTTTTTAAAAAGCATATATTTGATAACTTGCAAACATTAATGTTTGTTTCTTCTTTTGAGTTTCTTGTTCAAGGTTTTCTGTTTTTCTTTGTGGGATTTTCTTACCAGTTGACATGAGCTCTTTAATCTTATTTCTAACACATTGTGTTTGCAAGCTAAGAAAGTAAAGCCTTTTGATTCTCAGAGATCCCTGTGATCCCCTGTTAGATCCCAATTCTCAGAGAGATATAACTGGCGTGTATGACCCAATGTTTATTCAATGGACTTTAGAGGAAAGCTCTCCATTCTCCAAATAACAGCTAATTCAAGATGCTTATGACTATAGAATAGGAGGGTATGACAACAAGTATAAGAAAGTATTCCTGTCTTAAACAAGAAGCAAAATAGAAAAACTAGAACAGACTAGGGAAAAAGGAAGACTAGGTCCTCAAGGACAGCCTAAGGGGATGATCTCTAACTCTAAGGTTTCAGTACTTCATTTTCAAGACTAAGAAGGCTTTCGTATTTGAGAATAAGAGAAATTAGGCCAGAAATATTGCAGATGAAGTACAAAATGGTGTACCCGTTACTTTACCTACAGACCCACTGATCTTAACAGGCCATCTTCCCTTCTGTGTTCTCTACTGTCTCAGCCTTGCCCGGTCTCACAGCAGAAAAGCAGACCCGCAGACAGACCCGAGCTTTCCAGCATCTTTTCATGCTCCCCTGGGCAGCAAATGGGTTAGTTACTCACTGGACCAATGACTACTGAGGGTGACTAGACCTGTTAGCAGTTGGAGTTTAACTCACTAGCACTCTTCACTCGAGTCCTTGATTCCAGACTTTTATTTCTTGTTTCCAAATCCTTACCAACTGTTCACTCTTCAGCCAGCGCCACTGACTTCCTTTGGGAAGAACTTCTATACCATTTTCTTAACATGACCTGGCTAGTGGGAGCCAGGTGTCGATGTCGCTCCCGGCCGGCAGGAAGGACACACGACAAAGTCTGGCAGTGGACAACCTTTTCTTTTGTTTTCTCTCCGTACAGCCTGCCCTGGGATCGCTCCCAGCCGAAGCCTCCTCTGGTCCGCTCCCCGCGGCTCCTTCCGTGCTTCGCTCCGAAGCCTCTACCGGTCCGCTCTCCGCGGCTCCTTCCGGGCTTCTACTTCCCCCCAGGGGTGGCACCAGTATATATACGGATACAGTGTCCAATCATATTAAAGTAAGCAAGGCAAGCTGATTGGCTAACATATTATTGAGCGGGTTGTTTACGCGGTAAGCAGGAAACTAACGTGCTCGATGGGAGGGGTAATCTAACTCAGGCTTTACTCTTTACCACAGGCCGCATGATCGCTATATGCGGCGGCTCGGCAATGTGGTGGCTCCCAACATCTCCCCCTTTTTTATTTTAAATAAGTCTACGCATCGCAGCCCGTCCTGAATTGAGTGTAGAGGCCTATGCCCTGATAGGAGGCCCACCAAGGGCTCTCGGCGTCGGCCCAGGTCGGCCGTCCCCGAGTCTGCCGAGGCCCCGAGGCCCTCGTCCTTTTTCCAGGGCCAGGAAGGAACCGGACGGAACCTGGATGCACACAGGCATACACTCATGTCGCTCCGCATGATCCCCCCGGGGCGACATTTGGTTTGGGCGGAACCTAGTAATTCAGCGGCTTTCGTGCGGTATGGGGTAGGGCCTGTCTTAGGTTGAGTCATGCTGGGGAGGCATGCTCTTACCCGTCATTGACTCATCTACCCTGCTATATCATAATTTTTTAGAGGAGGAGTGTGGGAAGCTCACCGTCCCTAGACTCGGTCGTAGGCTAGGCGAGCGAGCCATGCATATGCCTGAGGATCTTCTTGTCCATTTCGGGCTACCGCTATTTCTATTCATCTTGTTGGTTGGTCTGTGATGGATCTCCGGTAGGGCAGGTCTGATCTTCAGTCGAGGGCTTTGTCGCCCGTGTCAGTCTCTCCGGTACCCACAGTGGTTCTCGTCCCGGTTCCTGTGGGAAGACACAAACCGCACCTCGGTTCCAGCTGACCACTGGATCCGGGCCCATCCATTGTCCTGTCATAGATAACCGCACCTTTGGAGGCAGGCCTTGGCTTACTCCCCCTTTTTGTTTTTTATTTTTTATTTTTTATTTTTATCTTTTTCGTTTTTTTTTTTTTTTTATTGGTACCAGGGATCGAACTGGCGATTGCCTGCTTACAAGGCAGGCGCTTATGCCGCTGAGCTAAATCCCCAGCCCCCATTTCCTCGACCGGCGTTTTTCTCAGCCTGCTCGGCAGAGAACTCTGCGTACCAGGCTCGCCAATCCAGGTAACTACCCGAGGGCAGACATGCCTTTGCCAGCTGAATCCAGTCCGCGGGGGTGAGGGGCCCAGAAGACAGGTTCTCCAGCATGGCAATGGTGTAAGGCGCAGTCGGCCCAAAGGTTGTAACTGCATTTTTAAGTTCTCTAATCTGCTTTATCTCAAAAGGCTCCCATGCATTACGTCCCTGGCCCATAGCTACTTGTACAGGAAATATCCCGTAGGGGCCACTATCTATCCCAGGTGGTGGATGTACCTCATGAGACAAACGTCCCCCCTGCCAAAGCCGCCTGTAAAAATACCGACCCGCCGGCGGCGGAGCATAAGACGGCGGCCGTGATTGGGCGGAAAATGGGGGCCCGTGCATCACTTCCTGTTCTGGCGAAAGGGGAGGGAGCTCCCAGGCGGCCGCCTCGTGGCGAGGGATCGCTTCCGGGAACAGCTCCCAAGGTGGGGCGGAAGGCTTCGCCTCCCTCTCGCACCAGGGGGCGCTCAGGAGCTCTCTACTCCTCCGCAGACCAAGTTGAGCGGAGCGCAATTCGCGGCGCAACGCTGGGAAAGAACCCTGCGACTCCTTATCGAGCGGCCTATCCTCTTGGCATCTAGGCTCCTTGGTCTCATCGTTGTCTAAGCCTTCCTCGTTCTCGGAGTCAGACGACTCCGAGGCCTGAGCCCCGTCTTCCTCCTTTATATCTTTGTCTCCTTTGACGGACCCCTCCCGGGAGCTCCCTGACTGGGCCTGTTCGAATGCCCTACGCACTTTAATGAGCTCTTGAGAACCTTCCCTGCAACCACCCTCGCTCTTCAAGCATGCATATATCATTTCCCACAGTGGCCAAGCGAAGACAGAAGCCCCGCCCTCCCTTTCCGCTAGAGAAAGATCCCTGCCCAACTTCTCCCACGAGGGCAGGTTTAAGTGCCCTGTGGGCAAGAACCAGGGAGCGAAACTATCAATCTCCTCAAAAAAGCTCTCCAGCGTTTTGCGTCCCACCTTGAGGTCTCTGGACTTTAAGAGTTTCCGGAGGACCTGTACCAAGGGCTGGGTGTCGTTACTCGGTACGTTACCCATATTTAATATGTTACTCACCGCGTGAGGCCCAAAAATCCGCCACTTACGCGTGAGCCTGAGGGGAGTCTAAAAACCCTGTAGGTGCGCGCCACCCAGGGCCCAGGTTTATCCCCTGCTCACCTGTCTCGCAGTGCTGTATCAAGGAACGTTGTCCACTACCACGTCTCGGGGGTGATCAGTTGTTCCCCGTGCGGGCCACAAAATGTCGATGTCGCTCCCGGCCGGCAGGAAGGACACACGACAAAGTCTGGCAGTGGACAACCTTTTCTTTTGTTTTCTCTCCATACAGCCTGCCCTGGGATCGCTCCCAGCCGAAGCCTCCTCTGGTCCGCTCCCCGCGGCTCCTTCCGTGCTTCGCTCCGAAGCCTCTACCGGTCCGCTCTCCACGGCTCCTTCCGGGCTTCTACTTCCCCCCAGGGGTGGCACCAGTATATATACGGATACAGTGTCCAATCATATTAAAGTAAGCAAGGCAAGCTGATTGGCTAACATATTATTGAGCGGGTTGTTTACGCGGTAAGCAGGAAACTAACGTGCTCGATGGGAGGGGTAATCTAACTCAGGCTTTACTCTTTACCACAGGCCGCATGATCGCTATATGCGGCGGCTCGGCAATGTGGTGGCTCCCAACAGCCAGGCTTCTTGTCACTCTGCTGACACCTGTGAGCCCTAACATGAAGTAGCTGGAATAGTGCAGTTAGCAGCACCTTTCCAGTGTAAGAGGAGGCAAGACATTCTCCAGCGATCTCCTCCATACCTTTTGGATGTTTTAAAATCATCCCCCAAAATATGATATGGTGACAATATTGATCAGCAATTCACAAGTATAACTGTTATTCTGCATGTGTATCTTCCTTCTCATCCCGCAGTGTCTCCTAGCCAAAACGAAGGTCTGTATCATCTGTATTTGTAGAGAGAACTCTACAGGTTCTCTCCCTGGCATCGCTTAGGAATTTAAGATCATGACTCAGTAGATGAAATGTCACCAGACAGAAATAAGAATCACCAAAGGCAAAGATAACATCTCTAGTGTGTAAAAAATGATAATGGTTGTGTCCATTATGTGTATTAAACACTCTCCTCTGATTGCCTCTTTATTTCGTTCATCACTGCTTTAGTGAATACAAATATTTTCTTTTTTTTAACAAAATGTAAAAATTTCCTTTCTAATTTTTTACTTTATCGTGTATGTGTCAAAGCCCTTCTTCATTCAAAGATCAGAAGAATGACCATATGGATTATAACCAATACTTTAAGATTGTATTTTTTATATCTAGAAATTATTTTGAAATATAGTAGGGCAAAAGATTTATCACTTCTACATAATCATTTATTTTCCTAATCATTTGACAAATAGCCTTCTGTAACAGTAATTGATGGATCTCTTATCACAATCAAAATTATTATGACTGATAAGGCTATCAATTTGGTTTCATTGATTTGTTCATTTTTATTAGTATTACAGGGGTTTTATTTTTAAAGTATAATATCTTAACATTATTATTCTTCTTTCCTTAGCCTGTCTGCTAAGATTTATGCTGTTTTGTGCTTCTAAGTGAATCTTGAGTTAAAAATTTTTTTAAAAATATAGCTATTTTGTCTAGAATTACATTAATTAATTGTAATTAGAATTATAACCATTAATTTTGGAGAATTTGTTGCTTTGGAAGTTATTTTGACATCAAGAAATATGGTATATCTCTCTTTACCTATACATATCTGATAAGGATTTAGGTTTAGCTTGTGGATGCCATACAGTTTGTATAATGATGAATCCTAAATATTTCATTTTCCAATGTTTTGTTATGAGTTAATATTTGATTTTAATTTACTATACTGACATAACATATTTGGGTTTTCTAAATCCTTAACCACTTCGCATTATGAAGTCATCTGCTTTAATTTCTTTTTGGCAAATGTCACTTGCTTATAATCATTTATTTCCCCCTATCCAATAACTAAACCTCTTGTTTTTAATTTTTATTTTATTTTTGAATATTTCAGAAGAATATCATACTAACATTAAAATGAGAGTTAAACTCAGAATACTTAATTCTCAGTTTTAATGTAAATATATGTTTTGAAAAATTTTAGTTGTATTTATTTTCAGTACATAATGGTTACATTCACTGCAGAGTTGGTGCATGCACATAGCACAGCTTAATTATTTTAACTTCCCATAATATCTTTAATAATGAGTGATTAGAATAGTAGGGACTAAATTTAACGAACAGAGGTTGACAAGCACTTTAAAAATATGTTAAACTCTGTGCCCATCTGTAAGAGACAGTTTAATCTAAGAGTTTTAGATGTTCTGTAAAAACTTACAGAAAGTCTTTGAATTCTCAGGAGATGAAATGGGAAAATAAAAGGCTATAACAAATTACCACAAGCCAGATTATTTAAACCAGAAATGTGTTACCTTTTGTTTTAGAGGCAATAAGTGAAAAATCAAGATACTGACTGAGATCCACTTCCCCTAGGGGCTCTGTGGTACTGCTTTACCCATTACAGCTTATAGTATCTATAAGGATTGCTTGTTTGTATCATTCTAATCTCCTTTTCTATTTATGTTGTCTTTCTTTCTTTCTGTTCTGTTCTGTTCTTTTCAAGTAATTTTTTAAAAATTATCTTTTGGTACATGGTTGCAGTACGTGATGATTACTTCCATTGTGGGAAGTAATTTAATTATTTTTCATCTCTTTTCCTGCCCCTCCATTCCCCCTCCTTCTGTCTCTTGATCCCTCTCCTTTTTGCTGAAGATTTGTCTCCTTGTATTGCCTCTTTCTTATAAAGACACTTTTGATGTTATTTAGTACCCAAAAATCCCAGAAAATCTTGGCATCTCAAAATCCTCAATCCACATCTCCTACTGCAGCTATATGCCTTTGCCATGTAAGGCAGTGGTCACAATTTCCGTGGGTTAGGATATGGAGGAAAGAGTAATTCTACCTACAACCTAGGAAAAATAAGTTATTGTTCAAACTTCAGATGTCCTTTTCTAGTGGCAATGAGTGCAATCCTCATATTTCAATCTGTTCAGGGTGCCAACACAAAATACTGCATTTTTTATTGAGCACTGTATTTTAGAAATTCACAGGTATATTCTAACTTTTCCATTGCATCTGTCTTCTTTATTTCTTTAGATATAACTTTCAATCTTTCCTTTTGGTAACACCCATTTTTAGTAAAAGAATGGAAAATGAACAACATATTCTCCTTGGGAAAATGTAAAGAGTTACAGTTTGGACTAAAATCCACTTTGATTGCATACCCAGACTTGGGTTCTGATTCTTTCCCACAAGGTAGCAGTCTTCTTCTTTGTTCTAAATCTGTGCATTTTTCTAGTTCATCTGGAAAACGAAGCACATCCTGCTCTAGGTTCACCATGTACCCTATGCTGGTTCTCACACATGAACTGAGCCACCTGTGTGTGTCGGCAGATGAATCCTGTGGATTCCCATCTCCTAGTTTCTAAACATGACTAAAAATCATGTTTACCATGTGCAACAAATGTATGGATTTTACCACTATGCTTTGTATTAAATTGTAAATATTTTTATTAAAATTTCAAGTTGTATCAGTATACACCCAAGTACCTAAAGGCAAATAGTAGTAAGCGTACTTTATATAAACAAGGAAATAAAAGCTTGTTAAACACAGTCATTGAGGCAAATGTCCACTCACAGCAAACATAGCAAGTCCTGTAATAACTCCGTTAAGTGTTATCTCTAAAGAAAGTTACATTTATTGTGTTTAATTTACCTCAAATGCCTTTAGGAATAAACTCCCTTGTACTGAGTTTATGGAATATGCAAGGTAAATAGTGCTTTGAGAGCATATTGCAAGTTGTTATAGGAGACACATATCATTTTAAACTAAATTTTCAGCATCTGTTTCAGCCTCTGATTACAAATGATGAAGCTGACAATAATTCACTTACTCCATAAAAAGGAAAGGTGGCAATTAAGGAGAATGTGTAGTCTTTATTCAACACAAAGTGCATCTGTTATATTTTTATCTTATACCTGGAAGCAAACCGTTCCCCTCCCACCACAAGAAGGAGAGCGTTCTAATGCCTTTCATAATATTTAATGTTTGTTTTGATTAAAAACAACCAGGAAAAATGCACTCATTATATTTTTATATAAAATATAATAACCCACCTGCTATAAAGTATTTAAGAGTTTGAAATGAAGGGCAAATAAGACTCTGCCTGTTATGCTAGGGTAGAAAGAACAATCTGAATATACTGCATGGTATGGTATACTAAGGTCCAAAGAAGAGAAAGAGCAGGAAGCAAGGGCTTTGATATACTTTATTTCACAGTAGATGGGGAAAAGTAGTGGACTAGGTAGCAATAGCTAAACTATAAAGCATCATACACTGTGCTATGGCTCATGAATCTTTGGTTCTAAGGAGGTAAGTTGGTTATGGATTAGATGAATAAATTCAGTGGAATTCCAAGTGCTTATGATTCACCTAATACCATGGGAATCTGAGTTGGAAAGAATGTTCTTTTGGTAAAAGAGGTAGTATGGTGTGGAGTTAAAATTATTGACTATTTCACAAATGTTCTAGCCTAATTACATTGTAGGTTTTGTTAGATCTGGGTGTTGGTGAAGGCCCAGTTCCTTCTTAAGAATATTCATTCTTATCCCAGAAATACCAGTGTGCTGTGTTAACTTTCTGTTGCTATGACAAAATACAGAGAAAACTATTATAAAGGAGAAAAGTTTATTTTGGCTCACAATTTTAGAAGTTGTCATGGTCAATTGACCCTATTGTCCACGGGCCTTGTGTTGAAGCAGCACATCAGGGCAGAAAAAGCTGCTGACCCCACAAGGGCCAGAAAACAGAGAGGGTGCTGAAGTAGCTACATATCCCACCCCCATTGACCTAACAACCAATCTCCCAAAATTTCCACCAATTCCCAAAAGGGTCACAGGCTAGTGACTGAACCCGTAGAATATAAGTCTCTGTGGGGCAATTAAGATCAAATTATAAAGCTCACTTAGGGACAAGGTTTTTAAAGCATATTTCTTTGTTTCTAGGCTATGGGGTTTTCAGGAGGAAAAAATGGTGGTTCCACCCCATACTTGAAGGTTAAACTATTTCTGTACACACTTTAATGATAATACATAAGAGTTTTCATTCAAGGTATTTATCTGACTACAATTTGACCTCCAATATTGAACTCCAATATTTACTTGGAGCTCAATAAAGGAAGACAATATTTATAGTTTCTTGGAGAGAATTACTAATTTTTATATAATTCATATCATACTCCTAGTATATTTTGGAGAGTTCTACTTTAGAAAAATTAAGTCATCTCTTATGTAAGCCAAAAATGAGAAAAACACCTATTCCATCAAGGCATTTATATAATTGTTACTTTTGTTAGGTTTTCTAACACCAACCAACTTATAAGAGTGCATTAAACAGCAAGAAGAAATCCATTTCTATATTAATCATAAGAACATTGCTCATTATTCTGCCAGGTGTGCACTTTCTTAGGACACACAAGAACATATTCTGCTCGGGCTCAGTACCAACAAGATAGTCATCCTCACTAATAGAGTCATACACTTATTCCCTTCTGGAAACTGTGTTTGACTTAACCAAAGATGTTTGTCTCTTCTCATTTCCTGCTGGGCCATCAGAACCAAACTTCTGGGCCTACTCACAGCAATTTAGAGAGTCTGACTGCATTCATTCTGGGTACCATTTTTACGCTTGGATTCATCTTTTTATTTCTTCTACTAAAAATATTGTGATGTAATATAAGTAGATATTAATAAAGAATATATTAAAACACTGGTATGAAAAATTAAAATTTTATAAGAAAATAGAGAATAACAATGTATCATAATCTTAAAAGAAGGGCAGGTTTTTCCTCTGTAAGGTTTTCTATGTCTGTTAAGATTCTGTTGTGGTACCTTCTCTTTTCTAATTTTCCTGATATATTTTAAAATTACACAAAATAAAATGAGATCTCAATTATCAGAGCTATAATACTAGGCCTTGTTCTTAAAAGCATTGGAACACTATCCATTATTTCAGAGTGGACACTGACATGGTTTGTAGTAGATAATGTGCTGTCTGGAAATGTGGAAAGAATGGATAGAGGGAGATGCTAAAAGTTCATAATGTTTATCAAAGTACGTGTGTGTCTTTTATCAGCAATTCACTGATGTTGAGAGCGCTCATCTGGGGATAATTCCAGGAACCTACTCCTCAAATGACATACTGCTTATATTTGAAATTGAGAACAACTGAGAACATCCCAAAATCCGATTTAGAGATTCTTACCCTAATCTAAGCACATAGTGATGACAGGTATCTGAATAAAGGAAACAACACTGAAAACTGGGAAAACATATTTCAGAGATGCTGTGTTCTGAACTAAGAGTTTACCAAATTGTTAGCCTCTTTCCTAGGAAATGAATGTTTAGATCTATCAAATTTCTTGGGCAAGTATGCGTAGATAGAATGGCACCTCTGAATAGCACATACTATTTCTAAAAGGTATCTGTTCAAAGCTGTTCAGTTCTTGCTTCCTTCACTTAAGTTTGATCACCACCAGGTTAGACTTTATGCCTTGTTTTGCCCTAGAATATCAGAGATACTGGACTCAGAAAAGCCACTAACATATGAGAGACTGTGATTTTCTGACAGGCACTTGATCGCAAAGTGTTTTATTTTCCACAAGCAACAATTTTTCTGTTTATCACCATTAGACTCCATTATGTTTTACCCCTAAAGCTAGAGACACCTCAAGCAGCAGGGAAGTAAGTCGTCTATCATCCTCAGGATGTGGAGAAAGAATGGAAGGCTTCTAACAAGACCAACTTATTCTAGTCTTAAAATACATTCATGTGTGCTGATCGTCAGAGCCCCTAAGAAGAAAGGGATCACCCTCTCCTGTGCCTGTGCCCCAGGGACACCTGAGAGATGCCCTGTGAGAATGACGAGCTCATGAGTAACAATGCTGTCACCTTATAGTGATCTTCTGTGAATAAATTTTACACTCCTACATACTGAAGGCATTTCTGGTTAATTTAAGGGATATAATTTCTTCTTTGATTTATACTCTTTAGAATGGTGCATTATGGATTAAAAACTGTGGTCAACGTAATGCCAGCTAGATTACATCAGGATGGTGCTGAGCATAGATGTCCCTCCTGAGGAAAGTTGCCAGCATAAATAGAGCTGTGGAGAAGGAGAAGCGAGACATTGTGGGTTTCTCTAAGTGTTGCTGTTTGAGCTGTTGGTTCTCCTGGAGGAGCTTATCATGACTCACTTCCCCAGTGTGAGTTCGACCACTGACTTTGGAGAAGCTTGGGACCTTGTTGGTGAGAGTGGCTGTGGTGCACTTTGGGGGAGCTCTGGTCCTTACATCGAGCATTGTTTCCTGGCTCTGGAAGGCAAGATATGTGCCAGGACAAACTTGTCATGCTGGCTTTCTGGCATGTACTCAACTGTTCTTATCATTGGAGGAGCTCGTGGTCTCTGTGTCACTGAGGATGGTTGTGGTACTTTTTAGGGCAGCCCTGGTCTTTGTTTTGAGTGTGACTTCTCGGCTACAGCATAGAACCCTCAGCCTATCAGCATAGCTCCTTCACTTTCTAGCTTCCGCCACTCATCTTTGGGTCTTCCCAGCATAGATCCATAAAACAAGCTGGTGTGAGTCCTTCTCGTGGGCTCTAGACCTCCAGTTGGACTTCTGGGAGGCATTGTTATGGGCTCTAGGTTTACATCAGGACTCATGCAGGACATTGCTGTGGGATTCAGGCCCTCAGCTGAATATTCTATGTCTGTGGGGGTTATGGATAGATTTCCTGCACTTTCTTGTGTTAACTCTGGGTGGCCATCGTAAAATAATATAAATTCTATGTCCTGATTCTAATTGTTCTCCACCCACCCACTGACTACAACATTGTGTCAGGCTGAGGAAGGGTTAAATGGTAGCCTACAGGATGCTGCAGACAGTGAAAATACCCTATATGATTCTACAGTGTTGACACATGTGCTAAAATTTTTCCAAAACCTATAGAAAGTACAACAGTAAGAGCAAAACTGGACATACACTATTGGCTTTAGGAGACTGTATGTATCAGAGTAGGTTCATCAGTTATAATAAGTGTGCATTCTGTGGGATGCTGGTAGTGGAGGATGATGTGTGCCTCTCGTAGTAGATTCTTCTACCTCCCTGTATTTTTCTCTGAACCTACTTCTTCTAACAATAGTCTTTAAGAAAAACAAAAGCATGAAAAGGAGAGAAACTGTGAGCAAAAGAGAGGCTGGGAGACTGTGGATGAGTACAATAGAAGGGCTGCTTTTCTTCTTAAGATCAGACAAAATGTCATGAATAAAGCAAATGGTTTATTCACTATCATTGTCTTTTATTTTATTAAAGGGAAAATAGCCTTAGTATGTTTTATAAAGAGAACACAATAAAAATTAAAAATACAGGTTCAAAGAAACTAGCCCAGGATTGCTGTTGGTCAGATCTAGAATTGGGAGCACCAGTGGGCAGGATCTGAATCCTCAAAAACACTTCATGTCAAATAACTCCTGGGTGGACCTCAAGGACATGCCACGGTCGGAATTACACCGCGAGTGGAGAAGCACTAAAGGTGCTCACCCCGTCATCACAGTCTGGGAGTGGAGAGACTGCTGCAGTCCCAGATGTAAAGCCAGCTGTTGGAGGGTACCCTCCCTCTACAGTAGCTTCTTCCTGATCACGGGCCAACTCTCATCCAGCCTTTTTGTAAGCAGCAGCCCTTTTGAAAAAAATTCAGGTTTGTTTTTTTTTTTCCTCTAGAGATGCACTCAAAGTACATTTGCATCATTTTCTACATTTCCAGAAGGAACAATAATTTCTCTAGAGAGAAAGATCATACCTCAAAAGGGAAAAATTTCTGATTCAAAAAGGGAGAGATTTCTGTTCAAAGTGACAGCTACCTTAGCAGAGACCAATTTGTGAGTACAGTTTCAACAGTGATTAGAAATCTACCTTAGGGTCTGTTTCCTTTCTCATAAGGATTCCTGCATTCTTGAATTCTGTGTAATGGACACTAAATAAACAGCTTTGTGAAACATATCTTCCACTTTCTTGGCATAAATCAGTGATTCCAACTGATCTCAAACTTTAGATGCATAGAGACAAGGAGAGTCTTCTGGTGATTTGCTTATTTTTTTCGCAGATGTTTTTATAAACTGTTACTGTAATCATACAGATTTATAGGTGCCACACACACTGATTGTACATAACATATTGAAATGTGATATTGCAATACACTCATATACACTAGGTATTAACCAAACCCGAGTAACTAACATTTGCATTGCATCATTATTCCTTGTCTTTGGAACTTTCAAGATCCTTTCTTTCAGTTACTCATGAAATTTACAACAGCCTCTTGTGAAGCAGAGCAGTGAATTGCTTATTTTTGCAGTACACAATGTTGCCATGCAATAGGCTTGTTTCTTTATGTATTTTTCCTCGATTCTGTATGATAAATGTTAGAAATTAAATTCCTCATCCTCGAACCCATGGTTCCTAAGTCACTGTTTTAAAATCATCTGAGATCTTGTTTCAAACACTGCCTGCTGAGTTTCCAACTCAGCATATTTGGAGTGAAACCAAAGAGTTTCATTTCTAAAAAGCTTTGGAAGATATCGTTGATGGGTATCTACCCACGCTGCATCCTCACATGGATTTATCCAAATTACAGAGCTAGAAGCAAGACCACACAGCTAACAACCAACAGAGATGGTTATAATACAAATCTTTGAAAGAAGTCACAAAGTTTGGATTTATCTAGCATGCAATTATCATGGGGTTAATCAAAATGTAGCGTTTATTTTGTTGGATGGCAAAACACAAAAGCATTTCAGTTGATAACTGGCTGTGTGATGTTGACCAAAGACTCCTTAGTGAATTACATTTGGTAAATAAGCTTTGATTTAACATATATTCAATAACAGAATTCTAAACCTAAAGTCAGAGAACAAAGAGAAGTAAAAGCCGAGAGACTTCAGTAGTGATGATGTTAGAAATCTCCACCTGGAGGCAGAATGTGGTGTTGATGCCATATAAAATTATCTTCCCCTAAAAACTTAGGTTTCCCAAGGTGACATGTTGGGTAATAAATTACATTGTAAGGAGTTTACTATTGTCTGGAGACACTCTAAGAGAAAATACTAGATTAATTCAAATGTAATTATGTCTCTCAGCTATCATGGGCTTTTGTTTGGTTTTGTAGTTGATTATATTTTGAGTTTAAATCTAAGACTCCAGTGATTTATAAAATCCCTAACAAGAAAGCCACAAGTCCAAAAATATCCACCTATCCTAGTCAAAAGAATATTTTTATGAACCAACTCCACCAGTTCAAGTACTGCTGGCCCTGCAGGTGTGTCCATACAGACAGTGAACACAGAAAGGGAAACAGACATGCTTGGCTGCAAGGAGAAAGAGGTCATTTTCCAATTGCTTGTCTTCTCAGCAGTTGGGACATGGAGCCTGAATTTCAAATTAATTTTAGTATCTTAAGGCAAACATCCGTGAACAGTTCTAGCCAAGGACCCACAGTGTTAAGTGCCTAATGGTACCTATCTCAGAGAGTTATGGTCTTCTGTATTTTCATAGCAATCCAGTGGGATGGTTATTACCATCTCCTTTTCCCCAATAGATAATAAAATGAACATCTGTATTTTGGTGACTGCCTGAAAGAAAGTAGCCAAGGAGTAATTTGAGTTCAAATATATTGGTTATAAATCCCATGTGCCTGCTGTTATACCTTATGTCATGGCTAGGATGTTTCTAAAGGACCATGCATTTCCCTACATAAAGCAGCTTCTCATGTACTAGAATCACACTGCTTCTAAAAAGAGCTACAGACAATAGCCTGCCCCACCGTCTCACATGGCAGCCTGTGCCTGCCCTGGCTTCCTGTTTGGGTTGTCATGGGGATCTGCATATTCCATAAGAATCAGTTGCTTTTAGCCTCATTTTCTCATTTCTCCCCTTAAACAAAAATGTAGTAAAATAGTTTTCTTTAACACCAAAAGGAAATACAAAACACAAATTATATAGCAATTGTTGAAATAGATTTTAAAAAGAGCAAGGGAATAAAACAGGCTTGAACCTCAAAATACAAAGTTACGTCAGCAAATCCTTGAAGCTATGGGGCACCTAAATATCACCAAGATTTCTTTTTTAACAAACATCAAGTCATTCTAAAAGAACAGACTCAAATCATTTCAATGGAAATTATAAACCAGTAAGCAGAAATGTCCACTACTATCCATGTCTTAGAGGCAAGAGTGAATGACACAAGGTTTTAGAAAATGTATAAACGTTGGCTGGGCACAGTGGAACAAGTCTGTAACCCCAGCTGCTCAACAGGCTGAGACAGGAGGACAGCAAATTTGAGCCCAAACACAGTAACTTAATGACTTTGTAAAAAACTGGTTTCAACAAAAGAAAAAAAGTTTTGGACACATAGTTCAATCTGGGTTGAACAATCTGGGTTCAATCTCTACAAAAGTATCAACATTAGGAAATAAAAGCTACAGTTATTTTTATTATTACTCTTTTTTGGACTCTGATATGACTGGATAACAGTTAAGAGATGCACAAAACTTCCAGGATGGATAAAAGAAAGCTCCTAGAAGTAGAAATGAAAGTAACATTCACAGTGGCAAAGAAAGCCATGCAATCCCAGGGAGTAAATTTAATAAGCAATATTTCAAACCTATAAAAACAAAACTGTAAAATATTCTGATAAATATAAGGCACGTTTTAAGTAATTGGAAAAGAATTTCAAGTTTTTACATAGCAATATTTGACACCATAAAAATATCAAGACTTCCTAAGTTAATATATAAATATAATGCAATTCTAGGTAGATGTTAACTGGATAGATGATGTGGGGATATTTGATCAAGTTACGTAATGAAGTTTGAATACCAGAGATGATGCAAATGCATAATAAAATGGAATAGTGAAGAGAATCTTTCCTTGCCTGATTTTGGACTATAAAATACAGTCTTTAAAAAAATTTATTTTGAAAAGAATAAAACCAACTAAGAAGAAAAAAAGGGGGCCATTCAAAACAAAAGGATGGACATAGCATGTGAATTAAAATCACACTACAAGATGATTTACAGTGGTTACCATGATGTCTCTTGTTATCTTAAACAGAATTGCCCGTATCATCAGGTATGATAAAATTGAACACAGCAGTACAGAACAAAATCAATAAAAATAAAACATTGGAGACATTATAGGACTTCAAAAGAGGGTAACAGTCAAACCAGAATGTGCATCATAGTGAATCTTTCTGTCTTCAGAGTAGTTGGCTATATTCTCAGACTTGATACTATCAAACATAACAGATTCAAATAAAATCAGTCAGGACAAGACAGCAGTCAAACAAAACAGATTCAAATAAAATCAGTCAAAACAAGGCAGTAAAAGCAATACAGGATTTCAGATTAAGTTAATTGGGAATTAAAAATGGTTCCTGCTATCTTTGGAATAGTTGTCTATGCCCCCAAATTTAGTACAAATAGACAAGCTGGAACAGAATATAACCAAATTAAACAGAGTAATGAAAACAATATGGGTTTCATGACACAAGATTAACAATGTCCTCTGCCTTCCGTATTTAGACAATTCCTCCCATTTCACTTTCATAGGGTACCTTGTACATTTTGTATCCCACTAACTCCTTTAGTTTTTAGATTAGGGAGGAAATCCACTATTTACCTAAGTGGATATGAACCTGACTTGGTCTCAAGTTGTATCCATTTACCTACAAGAGCCTCAAGATTTTCCTTCCTTATAGCTGAGTAGTTCTCCATTGTATAAAAGTTTTACGTCTTTCCAAACAATCTTCAGCTGATGGGCAAGCTACCCACACTTTTTTCTGGTTCCCTGTCACATAGAGCATTATTTTCTCATCTTTGACTTTCAGTCCATAAATCTTCTTTCAAGTTAAATATATTTCTTATATAGAGCATCCTGATCCACTCTGCCTGTATTTCTTTTTGTTAGTGTATTGAGGCCATTCATATTAGCAATTATGGCCAAACTTCTCTGCCTCATCTCTGCCATGCTATTTTTCCACTGTTGGTTGTTTACTTTTCCCCTTCATCCCACTGTCTACCCCATTCAGTGAGCCCCCTGTGTTGCTATTCTTGAAGCCATGGTCTTTTTCTCTTCTCTCTCTCTCTCTCTCTCTCTCTCTCTCTCTCTCTCTCTCTCTCTCTCATATCCTTCAGTATTTTTTGTTGGGTTGATTTGGCAGTCACAAACCCCCCCGGTTCCTCTTTGTCATAGAAGCATCTTGTTTCTCCATTAATTTTGAGAGATAGTTTTTCAGGATATATCAATCTGGGTTGGAGGTTATTTTCTTTCAGGGTTTGGAATACTTCACTCAAAGCACTTCTGGATTTGATGGTTTGTGTCAAAGAAGTCTGTTGTGATTCTGATGGGTTTTCCTTTATAGGTGATCTGTTTCTTTTCTCTGATACCTTTTAATATTTTGTTCTTGTGTTGAATTTCTGGGATCTTGATTATTTTATGTCTGGGTGTAAATCTATTTGGGTTATAGCTGGCCGGATTTCTGTATGCCTCATATATCTGAATATCATTTCCCTTCCCTATACTTGGGAAGTTTTCTTTAATTATTTCTGTAAATAGCCTTTGTATTTCATTTGTATTTACCCCTGCTTCTTCACTCACATTTTTTTTTATTCTTAAGTTATAGTTCCTCTTGTCATCTTCCAGCCTTTGTTGTTACTTCCTGGTTCCTTGTTATTTTTAAGAGATCTTTCCTTTCGTGATCACACATTGCAAACCTGTCTTCAAGGTTTGATAATCTGTCTTTATTTTCTATCAAGCAGCTTTGCCAGCTTTCAATGAATTTTTAATTTCCTCGTAATCTCCTTGAATCTGTTTCATGTATTCTAGATTTCTTTATATTCTTCATTGCAGATTTCTCTCCTTTTCTATGCTCCTCCATTCTTCCATCTGTGTCTTCTTGAGAGGTACTTAACATTTCTTTTATTATTTTTTCTTATATCTTCCTTTTCTTGTATTAGTATTTCTGTTTTTAGTTCTTTTATAAGGTCATAAAGATAATTCTTTATGTCAGATGCTGCTTTTTCTGAAACTGCAGGTGTGCAACCTCTCATCTCTTCTGTGTTTACCTCTCTTGGGCCAGTACTGTTTGGGTTAGAAGCTAGGGACTTCCTTTTGTTTCTTCTTGTCATGTTTCTGGTTCCTTCCAGACAAGTTGGGAGCCCCAACACTTCCTGTATTGGCTATTATTACTCTGAAGCATGCTGGCTAGGGATTGCTATCCGCCCCAGTCTGCTGATGACCACTGAAGTACAAGCAGGGTCAGGGCAGGCTGGCCCCTCCTTTCTAAGCTGTTAATGACTGGGAGGCTTCAACACATTAGTGTGTGCCGTGTGGATGGGTATGGTTAGGGATAGCTTCAGGGAAACCCCATCATTGGCTATTATATCACACACAGGGGTAGTACTCAGTCCAAGCAGTTCTCACCAATCTGTTCTGTGCTAGGAGTGGCTGACTAAAGCCACTGCAGTTCTGGTACTGGGCTTATCCTGCCTGACTCCAAAATGTCACCTGGCCAATCGCCACTCCCATGGGAGAATTGAGTTCCCTGAGCTCACCACAACTGGTGCACATCTCTGAGCTGGTGCTGTTCTCCACTCCACCACTCTTCTCAGTGACTATGTCCTCCCACCAAGGACCTCAGGCTCACCAAACCCCAACTTCATGACTGTGTGTCTTCAGATTCCAGCCGTGTTTCATACACAATGGGACTGGCTCTGGTGAGAGCACATGTGTCTACAGCCTTTCATCCATGTTTTTTCTTTTCTTTTTTTTCTTTCTTTCTTTTTCCCCTTTAGTTTTTCCCAGGGTTGGGAGAATCTATCTCCTTTCATCTGGACTTCTCCAGGATGTTTTATTCCAGCATCTGAGCTGTTTCTCTCAGAGAAGCTCTTTATTTTGCTGCTTATAATAAAGTCATTTTAATCACATTAATATGATTTTGCCATGGGAATAGAGAAATAGATCAATGTAAAAGAATAGAAAAGTCCAAAAATCAGTCCTACATACTTAAAAATTTAGTATGATAAACAGAGAAAAAGATTTATTCAAGTAAAAATGGTAAGAGTATATTTTAAAATAAATACTCTTGGCACAAATTGTTACCAATATGAAGAGAAGTGATGCTGAATATCTTTCTCAAGTGATGTTGGAATTCAGGAATTCCAGAAGAAGTGTGATAGGACATGATTAAGGGAAATGTACATTAGAGATACCTATATAAGAGTCAACCCAAATGAAGGTACTTTGAAACAGAGGATAACTACCTAGAGATGGCAAATCAATCTGAAAGATGAAACAAATGTCTGAGCTGTTGAGCAGTTACACAGCCACTCTTCCTCATCTTCTGGAAGCACACCACTCTGGGAGGCCTCTGACAGCCCAAGGGAAGGGGCTAGTGCTGAGGGTCAGATCTCTGAATGGATTCTTCAGATTCTGCCCCATCATCATTTCCAAACCCTCGAATCCTGCATCCCTGAAGCACCCTGGCAAAAGAGGTTCATATGCTCTAGGCAGAGAAAGGCTGAACTCCACAGGATGGCACCAAGCCCATCCAGCCCAGTTGTGGATGCTCTTGTGCTAAGTCACCTTTCACATGATCCATCCCTCTATTATCTATCATACATCCATCTATCTATCTATCTAGAGATCAGTGCTTTAATTTTAATAGTACTATTCATGATCATTGTGTTGGTTATTTTTTATATTGCTGAAGCAAAATTCTTGACACTCAAAATTAAGGAAGGAAAGGTTTATTTAGCATACAGTTTGTAGGAGTTTTAGTCCATAATCAGTTGGCTCCAAGGCAGAGTGGCACATGGTACAGAGGCAACAGTTCATTGCGGTGAAGACAGCAAAAGCAAAGTAAGGAGCATGAGCAAAAGGGCAAAACAAGCCACTTTCTGCCAGTTTTATCTTATCCACACTCTGGGATTGGGCAGTGCCAATTCAGTCATTAGAGTGATTTAGCAGTCACTCAGCTTTAATCCCAGAACCCTTAATCTCAGCACTGCACTGTGAATCAGCTGCAAACTCTAGATTCAGGTGGCTCTGAAAAAGGCCCATCTAAAATATATGAGGCATGGTGGAGGGGGCATCTGGATCCAAACCATAGCAGTCATCTTGTGGTAATCCTTAAAGTATTGTACTTAAAGGATTCAAAAAGTTTTACCACCAATAGAGTATCAGGTTCTGACAATCTCACAGCTTTCCTAAGTCTGAATTTATATCTCCCTTCTCTTACATTCCCCTACAAATCATCTCTTAAAACCCCTCAGCATGAACACTTTTAAAGGGTGAAATTTTAAAAACAAGGTTTTATACATAAGATTGACATATTGTAGAATCTGTTGAAGCTGTTGTAATTCATAGAAACTCTAACCTCACAATAATGAGAGGGTCTAACTCATATAAAGTTAATAGCTTGAAGGGATAAACAATATCTCTGGACAAATAAATATATTAAAATGGTTCAAAAAATGAATGACAAATTTATCAAAGAAACTGATTCTGTGAAAAGGAGCCAAATAAACCCCAGAGATAAAAAAGTACACACACAATTCATCAGTCGCAAAATAACCAATGTGAAGACAAAGTTTTAGAAATCATCAACAAAATGTAAAATCATAACAAATTATACAAAGAAGCCCGAAAGGCCGTAATGGAACAAGAAAAATTCATTCAGCAGCTACTAGATGATACTTAGAAGACTAACCTAAGTGTAACTGGAATTAGAGAGAAGTTAGATAGCACATGTGGCACAAACATCTGCTTATCAGTCATAATAGAAAACAGAAAATGTGTAAATATCTGAATACTAACACAATTTTGAACACTCACTGAGTCATCAAAGAAATCAGGGAAGAAATTAAACCATTTCTGGAATCAAGGTGACAGTGCTGGTACAACAATATAGGACCTAGGGAGCACAGTGATAGCAATCCAAGCAGGGGAGATTACTGGAGTCAACACTCACAATAGAAAACCCAGAACAAGCTCCATGAATAACATAATGATGAAGTTCAAGCTACTACAGAAATGAGAGCATGTCAAATCGAAAACCAGTTCAAGGAAGGAAACCATAAAGATCAGACAGCAATTAATGGAGCTGAGACTAAAAACACAATATGAAGAATCAATGAATTGAAGAGTTGGTTTTGTGAAAGAATAAACCAAATCAATAAATCCTTGATGAAGCTTAACAAAAGATGGAGAAAAAATCACTCAAATCAATCCAATAAAAATTTTAAAAGGTGTAATCATGACAGACACCACTGAAATATGAAGATCATCAGTAACTATAATGAATAATTAGACTGCAACAAGGTGGATCTTGAAGAAATGGGCCTATTCTTAGACACTGTGAATTAGCAAAAGTGAACCAAGAAGATATAAAAGTCATGAATAAGACTTAATAAGAAGACTAATAAAAACCAATGAACTGGGCAGTAATAATAATAAAAAAAAACTCTACCAAAAAATCCCAGAATCTGAAGAATTCACTGCTGAATTCCACAAGATCTTCAGATTATAATACTAAAATACTTCCCATGTTCTTCAGTGAAATTTAAAGGATAGCAGTATTTCTAAACTCATTCCTAGAAACCATTATAATTCTAATTTCAAAAACAAACAAGGACCCAACTAAAAAGGAAAACTACATGACAATATGTTTAATGACCATAGTCACAAAATCCTCAGTGCAATATTGGCAAATAGAATACACGAAATCATCAAAAGGGTCATATATCATCACCACGCCGGTTTCATCCAAGAGATACCAGGATGGTTCCACATTTGCAAATCAACAAATGTAACACATCACATACACAAACTCAAGGAGAAAAAAATCACAAGGTCATTTCAATAGATAAAGAAAAAGCTTTTGAAAAATTTAATACTCATTGTTGATAAAGAATTTTTTTTGAAGAAAATAGGTATAGAAGAATCTTATCCCAATTTGATAAAACTCATTTTAGACAAACTAATGGGCAACATCATATTAAATGGGGAGAAGCTGAAAGCTTTACCTCTAAAATCTGAAACAAGAAAAGGATATCCACTATTACCATTCCTTTACAATATGTACACAAAACATTAAAAGAGTATTAAGGAAGGAGAAAGAAATAAAAAAGGATATATATATATATATATAGGAATGAAAAAAACAAACTATTATTACTTGTAGATGACATGCTCTTCAGCCTAGAAGACCAAAATCTTCCACAAAACACTCTTAGAATTCATAAGTAACTTCATCAATATAGCAAGATACAAAACCATCACAAAATTAATAGTATTCCTGCACACTAATAATGAATTCACCAAGAAATTTGGAAATCAATGTCATTCTCCATAGTATCAAGAAAAATTAAATGCTTAGGAATTAACCTAACCTAGGAAAGACCTCTACAAAGAAAACTATAGAATTCTGAAAAGGGAGATGGAAGAGGACATCAGACAAAGGAGTGATATCTCCTGCTCCTGGAGAGACAGAACCAATACTGTCAATATGGCTATACTTTTCCAATTGGTATAAAAACTTAATGCAATCCCAATAGCATTCCTCACTGAACTAAGACAAATAAATCCTAAAATTCAAATGGAACTAGAAAGAACCTGAAACAGCAAAAGTAATCCAAGTAACAAGAGCAAAGCTGGAAGCATTACAATCCTGGATTTCAAGCTATATTAAAAATGCTTAAATGATAAAAACAGTATAGTGCTGATAAAAAAAAAAAAAAAAAACAGACGTTTGGATCACTGGAACAGAATAAAAGATGCAGAAACAATCCCAGATACATTCAGCCCCCAGATCTTTGATGAACAAGCCAAAAATGTACACTGGGGCAATGAAAACATCCTTAGAAATGGTACTAGACAAACTGACTATACATACGTGAGGTTCAAAACGCATCTCTTATCATGTTCCAAACTAAAATAAAAATGGATCACAGAGCTACATATTAAAGCAGAAACAATTGGCTAGAAGACCAATTAGGTAAAAATATTGAAGATATATCAAAGACAAAGACTTCCTGAACAGGACTTCCATTGCACAAGAAAAAATATCAAGAGTCATTAAATGGAATTACATCATAATAAAAAGTATCTGAGTCAGGCATGGTAGCACATGCCTGAAATTCCAGCACTAGAGAGGCTGAGTTAAGAAGATATCACAAGTCTGAGGCCAATCCAGGTTGCATAGTGAGCTCAAATCCAGCCTGAACTACATAGTGAGACCCTGTTTCAATAAATAAATAAATAAATAAATAAATAAATAAATAAATAAATAGCTTTGGCACAGTAAAAGTAACAACCAACAGAATGAAAAGACAGCTTACAAATTAGAAAAATAATTTTGCCCTCTACACTCAAACAGAGGACTAATATCGAGAATAAAAGAACTCAAAATAATTAGAGCTCCTCCCCCATATAAAAGACCCAACCAGTAAATGGGAAACTGAAATGAATAGTTGCTTCTCAGCCTCTGCTGATATTCAACATCACTGTGATATTCAACATCACTGACTATTGGAGAAATGCAAATTAAAGCAAACAGAATTCATCTTCTTCCAGGAAGAATGATAATCGTTAAGAAATTAAATGATATCCAATGCTGGCTAGATATTAGTGGCAAAGCAACCCTCCTACATTGTTAGTGGAAATGTAAATTAGTAAAATCATTATAGAAATCAAAAGGTAATTTCTCACAAAACTAAAAATGGAAATTCCATTTGACCCAGCTATTTCCCTAACAGCTACCATCCAGAAAGCGTTAGAGAATCACACTATAGTGATGCATGCATACAAATGTTTAAAACGCCAAAACTAATACTAGTTAAACCTTCAAGGAGCCTATATGTCCATAACGTATGAATGTAAAAAGAAAATGTGGTATTCAGTACTATTCTTCTTTAAAAGCTATTCGTAGGAAAATGAATGCACCTTTGAAACATGATGTTAAGTAAAATAAATCAGACACAACCTTAAAAACTGTGAAATTCATCTCATGATAAATCCAAAGTATAAATAAAGAACAGATTAAAAATAAATGAAAGAAAACAGAGATAAATCTTTTGTAAATGGGAAAGAAACCAAGAGATGGAGAAAGTAATGAAAAGAACTAAAGGGAAAACAACGTAAAAAAGAATGAATATGCATCATACCCACATGAAAGTAGTCATTATGTATTGCTAACACGTTACAGTAAACAAATAAAAATTCAAAACAGTAATTCTAGATGGATTCAAATCTTAAACCAATACAGAGTTTAACATTAAATAGAGAAGATTTTGATGTATGAACAAGTCTGGATGCTTGGTCATATCTAGGAATGAACATCATATTTGTCTAATTGGGTTTGCTTCTAAAAGACTGAAAGAAACTTTAGTTGTCATTCCTTGGCAAGGGAAAATTAAACTCCCTAAGTAAATGTTAAAAGGAGTAAGACACAGACAACAAAGCAAAGCTCATCTGATAATGGCATTAAGCATGCTTATTTAATATGTTGATTGTATCTAACTAAAAGTACTAGAAACAATAGTAGTCATGAGATACACAATTTATCAATGTAATGAACACAGCAGAGTTTTAATTAAGTAAAACTAAACTACGAAAAAGTCACCCCAAATATTCATGTGTTCTATTATACGTATACACAAATAAGGAGAAAGTTATGGGAAAGGCTATTATCATTGATTAGTTTCTGTGGAGTTTTGTGCATGAAATAAAAGAGGAATTTGCCTTTGCCTTTATAAACTTTTGTTATGTAACACTGCTTTAAACAAGCACACATAAGATTAACTTGAGATACAGAAAATAAAACACTTGGATACGGAAGCTGAATAACATTGAAAGCAGACTGTCCTTCAAAGTGTCTGCTCCATCAAGTCAGTGAGACACACTCAGCCATGTTTATTTTCCTAAATCTCAACACTGCTCCATAAAGGAGAATATTAACATATGGTATGTCTGTCACAGGCATTATTAAATTGGTCCTGATGAAAAATTACAACGGTAAGTAACTCTGTATTCGCTTACTCCACATGCTGCCTCTGCATCAAAACTTTGCAGCCCAAAAATCGCAGCTGATTCCTAGAGGAACAGAGCAAGTGGAAGGCAGAGAAGCTGCCTACATCTTCTCTCTTCATTACAGTGTCCTATTTAAAGCCTCCTGAGAGAGGCAAAAAGCTTCAAACTAGATTACAATTTAGTTTCTAATTCACTCTTCATTAAATGTTTGCTGTGTGTTTGCATTGTGCTAGCCACTGCTTTAAATTCAAAGGGGAAACATTAAACATACACACAATATAGAAAAAGAAGAGAAAGATTTCTTTATCTCAGCATGGCTACTAGCAAACGAAGAAGACTAAAAATGAAATCAGAAACTTATTTATTTTAAAACACAAAAATGCAGCACGGAAAACATGAAATACTGCTTAGTAGTGAGGTTTGAAATTGTAGATTTGTTGTTGGAGGAAGACACATTTGTGCACAGACTTGATGGATGTGTTACTTACCCATCTATATTTCCTAGTGCCTAACACAAAAGTTGACTCTTGTTTTTATCATCTAAGAGTGATTCAAGAAACTGTGGTGTTTTCTTGAGTTTTGATCAAGAGACAGGAAAATATATCCCATAGAGTGGTTTTTATATGGGCTATCAAGAAAGACTAAAATACTGGCTTGAGCAAAATTTGGCTCACTTTAATAAAAGATTGTATATAACTTAAGAACAAGAATATCCAGAATTAAATTCTGCAACTGCCAGCATCCTATATTCTTAAAATGTGCTTGTTAGATATTTCATTGGCACTCGGGAAATGCATATATATATATTTTGAAGTGTCCAATATAAATAACTCAGTAACTTCCTCTGTAGCTCTCCTCACAGTTGAACTCTTTCATAGTCCAAGAATAGTTTTGCAGTTTTCAGGAAAGAGCCACGGTTATTACTTGAGTTAAGAGTGTAGCTTGTTTCTGTCGTTTGTAGATAAGTGTGCACTTTTCAGGGTGGATGCCTGCAGGCCGGGTTTTCTATAAATCCATTATGTTCCTAAAGGTCAGAGTCCTTTCTCTTGCCACTTTGAGATTTATGGCATTGGTTTTTTGAGATGAGCCCCTCACTTCTTATTCATAATTTATTAGCTCACAGAATGAATTAAAAAGGGAACAGTTCTGTTTCACTTGGCATTTTGTCAATGCAAAATATTAAATATGCTTACCATTTTAAAGAATATAAAATGCTATTTTTCACAACTCATATGCCAGTCCATGTGTTAGAAAAATAACAAGGCTATATACATTGCTAAAGTTTTTGAAGCTAATAAGTTGCTGGAGAAATCCCTAAGTACAATTTAGTTTTGAACCTCAGGTTTGCAATAGGTAGCTTATCTTCACATCTATAGTGTAAGCTCTAGGAGGGTTGACATTGTGTTTAATATTCCTGGGAAGAGGAAGAAATGACTGACTCAGTACATTTTAGAATTTTTTTATAGTAAAAAATTTAAGCAACTGTTCTTTACAATAAAGAATATAATTCATGCACTCCAGAGTTAAATGTGTCTTTTATTAAAATAAGAATTCAACTTGACATATCAACTTGGCATTCTTGAGCCATAACTACTAGATGGCTTCATAGTAACATTGTTGGGTTGACCTGGAAAATCTTCCAGCACAAAGCAGGTGCAGTCTGGCTTGAATGAAGTCACTTTTTCCCTGACCAGTATATGTGCCTTTGCTTCTGACCACATTGTAGGGATCATCTGATCATCCTGCCACACTGGACTCCATTTCGTGAGTCCTCCACTAAACTGCACTCTGCAGTACTGAATGTCTGCCTTTTTCATGGATCTCGTGGCATTGTTGGATCAGTTCTCATGGACAAGACTAGACTCATAGACCAGACTACAACAGTAAAACAGATATTTATATTGTGTTATACTAACTGGATACAACATAGACATTGACTATTAAGCAAATGAATACTTGAATAAATGTTATTGCTCTTTGCATTGGCCAGTGAAGTGCCTTACCTCTGATACACCTATGATCTAAAACTTAGAAGTCTGGAATCACTACAATTCTTTTCCTATGACTCTCTCTGGATTCCAGTGCTTTTTCTACATGCTTTGCTCAACCCTCATCTCCTGTCACCTCTTCCAGGAAACTTTCTTTGGTTCTTATAGATTGACTTGCTTGCCCTGTTTAATGCTTCAACCACAGTCTGCATAAAATCCAGGGCATTTCTCGCTTTAGAGTCTTAGCTCTGTTTTATTGACCTCCTAGGAAACATTCTTTTAATTCTCATCTTCAAGTATTTATTCAACAAGCCTCCCCAGACCATCCCATGTAGAACTGCAATCTGAGTTCCACCAACTCTGTCCCATATTTCCAGTGCCTCCTACTGATTTTACTCTTTCTTCTTCTTCATAGAATTTACCACTCTAAAATTCTGTTCAGTATATTTATTCATAGCATTTATTATCATTTTCTTTGGGAAAGAGATCTTGCCTGATTTGAATACTAATAACAAGGCATCGTAAACAGCAAACATTCAAAAACTATTTTTTTTTTTTTTAATCGGTACCAGGGATCGAACTCACGACTTGCCTGCTTGCAAGACAGGCACTTATACCACTGAGCTAAATCCCCAGCCCTCAAAAACTATTTTTAACATATGGACTTTACAAGAAAATCGTAATTTGGATCTTTCATAATTGTTTCCTGCAATCGTGTTTTAATAGTCTATTTCCCTTGCAAAGTAATCCTTTCAGTTTTTGAGAGATACAGCCCCCCTTATTTTTCTTTGGATCTCCAGTATGAAACCTAGTAATTGGCACATAGTAAATATACCCATTCTGTGTGCCTGTATAGCCAATTATTTTAAAACTGAAAGATTTAAAGCAATCATCACCACTTAGTATGCTCCTGAGTTCTTGGGCTAGTGGATGATCCTTCTGTCCTCAGCAGGCTGTGTTTCCCACAGATCTCCATTTGTTTGGTAGCACTTTACTGAACTTTCCCAGGGCTCCAAGTCTCTGGGGCTAGGGCAGGGTCAGCTGGCTCACTGGCCTGACCCATGGGATCGCGCATCTCTGAGCCAGACAGTGAGTTGTTGCTCACATACATAAGTGCATGAGGAGCCTTGGAGACAAGATCTAACAGTTTGACTTCTGTTGTATTTGTTCAATCATAACAATTCACAAAACCATCCTGATTTTAAGTATAGGTAAAATAACCTCCATTTCCATACAGGATAGATGCAAACCCACATGGTACAGAGGCCTGGTACAGAGAGGAGAATAATGACAAAGTTATTTTCTAAATGATTCATGACAATAAGCGAGCAAAAATGTTTGTCATGTGACATAATTATTATCATAGCTGATATTAGTGCAGTAGTCTCTTCTATGTTAAACGTTTTATAGCCATTAATTTATTAAATTCCATAATATATCTACATGTTTCAAGAGCAAAAACCAAGATTTAGGTTAAAAATAAATAAACATTAAATAAATATGGCAGATAAATGAGTACTACCTTATTCTTTTCAGAGTGACTGGAGAACTCCAACAAGCCTCATAGAATACAGATTATTTGAAGAAGGGAGAATGCCGTGTCCATAATTTCCCCAGTGTGTACAAAGAACAATGACATAAACTCCTCAGCTTTCAACTACCACACCTCATAGGTCAAAATCTTCCATTTAGTGTATACATATATGCATATGCATACATATAAATATATGTATGTAGTAATACATATGAGTGCATTTAAATGCAAACATCCCCACCAACGCGTGACACTGATGTTTCAATTTAACACAGAACAGGACCCTTACAAATAGCAGTGAGAGCTGATCTTCACGTTACCATCATCAGGCTATTAGAGTAAAGTTAGAGCTTTTGAACCATGAATTACATTAACTGGGTGAAACGTAAGAAAGATTGCCAGGATTTAGATTGAACAGAAATTAAAGATGTAGAAATTCAAGCTAAAATCTTCTTTCAGGCCCAACAAAAAAGAAAAGAAATCTACTCTTTGGGGAGTTCAAGATCTTTGGCTCAAAGAATAAAACATACTGAAGGCAGAAGCCATAGGAAGTGGGGTACACTGTGACCCCCATGGCAGGACTGCTCACAGACAGCATTTGCCTGTCATAATGAATGATGTGTTTAATAACTTCTGGTTTCTCCAAGTTTATTTTTTCTCTTTATGAGGCAAAGTGCATGAATAAATTAAACCTTCCAAGTACATAATTTGCAATATGATGGTGCAAATTTCTGGGAGTGCTCAGTAGATTGATGTCTTCAGTGTTCTGAGCTGACCACTCTTGGTAGGATGACTCTGACTTTTATGTGCAGTAGAACTAAAGCTTACAGGAGGGAGTCGAGTTGACATGAGGGGGAGGGGACACGGAATCAACTCTTTTGGAGAGAAAGGCTGAGCTAAATCTCTTTCCATATTGTGCCTCAGATGACTAATTCCTTCTATTTCCTATTGTTGCTTGATAATGACTCTCTAGTTGAAATAGCACCTTTCAATCTATTGTTTCTCATTTTCTTTCAGCTGAGGGCCAGTGTAAGCTGAGGGCCATTCATACTGTAGATTCTTTTTGAGAAATCTCCAGACTGACCTCCACAATGATTGTACCAGTCTACACTCCCATCAACGTGCAGGAGAGTTTCTTTTTCCCCACAGCCTCTCCAGCATTTGCTGTTGATGGTTTTCTTGATCCTGGCCATTCTTTCAGGAATTAGAATCTCAGTGTGCTTTTAGTACTCATTTCTCTAATGACCAGTGATGATGAACATTTTTTCATGTTTTTATTTGCCATTTGTATTTCTTCATCTGAGAAGTGTGTATTCATCTCAGATGCCCATTTTTGGATTGGATCTTTGAATATTGGGGGTCTGATTTTTTTATTCTTTATATGTTTTAGACAGAAGTTCTTTGTCTGAGGGAGAGTTCACTAAGATATTTTCCCAATTTTTGGGTTTTCTTTTCACTATGCTGGAGATTTCTTTTGACATGCAGAAACTTTTTAATAAGAGGCGATCCCAGTTATTGATTCTGGGAAGTATTTCCCATGCAGTGTGAGTTCTGTTCATGAATTCTCTACCTACCCCTATGTCTTCAAGGTTTCTACCCAATTTGTCTTCCAATAGATTTAGCATTTCTGTTTTAATATTCAGGTCTTTGATCCATTTAGATTTTAATTTAGTACAGGGTGATAGGCATGGGTCTAGTTTTAGTTTTAAGCATTTGAAGAGCCAGTTTTTCCAACACAATTTATTAAAAAGACTGTCATTCTTCCAATGAACCTGTTTGGCCCCTTTATCAAAGATAAGATGTTGAGTGTGTTTGTAGTTGTGTTTGTATCTTCGAATCTATTCCATTGATCTTCGGCTCTGTTTTGGTTCCACTAGCATGTTGATTTTACTATGGTTGCTTTGTTATATAACTTCAAGTCAGGGATTGTGATGTCTCCTGCCTTGCCTTGGTTCCTTAGAACTGTCTTTGCTACCCTAGGTCTCTTCTGGCTCCAGATGAATTTTAGGAGTGATTTCTCTAGATCTATGAGGTATGTTGATGCTATTTTTATTGGGATTGCATTGAATCTGTATTACAATTTTGGGAGAATGGTCATTTTCACAATATTTATTCTTCCTATCCATGAGCAAGGAATGTCTCTCCATTTTCTGAGATCATCTTCAATTTTTTTTCAGTGTATTATAATTTTCCCTGTATAGGTCTTTCACCTCTTTTGTAACAGTAATTCCTAAATATTTCATTTTTGGGGTTGCTAGGTGAAGGGTGTGGCTTCTCTTATTTCTCTCTCTGTGATTTTGTTGTTAGTGTATAGGAATGCTATTGATTTCTGAGTATTGATTTTGTATCCAGCTACATTACTTATTTTATTTATTATATCTAAAAGTCTTTCAAGGAAGTTTAGGGAGTCTTCTATGTAGAGTATCATGTCATCTGCAAAAAAAATGATAATTTAATTTCTTCTTTTCCTATCTTTACCCTTTTATTTCTCTCTCTTGTCTAATTGCTCTGGTTAGTATTTCCAGTACTATATTAAATAGGAGTGGTGATAAAGGACATTCTTGTCTTCTGCCTGATTTTAGAGTAAAGCCTTCAATTTTTAGCCATTTAGTATGATATTGGCTGTTGGTTTGTCATAGATGGCCTTTATTATATTGACCATCTATTCCATTATAAAGACCATCTATTCCAATTTTCTGTAAAGTTCTTATCATGAATGAATGTTGGACCTTATCAAAAGCTTTTTCTGCATCTATAGAAATGATCATGTGATTCTTACTTTTGGCTTTACTGATACAGAGGATTACATTTATTGACTTACATATGTTGAACCATCCTGCATGTCTGGGATGAATCCCACTTGGTCATGGTGTATAATCTTGCTGATTTGCTGCATCCTATTTGCCAATATTTTATTGAGGATTTTTGCATCTGTGTTCATTAGGGAGATTGGTGTGTAGTTCTCTTTTTTAGTTGGGTCTTTTTCAGGTTTTGGTTCTCGAGTAATATTTGCTTCCAGGAATGACTTAGGAAGGATTTCTTCCCTTTAAATTTCATTGAAGAGTTTGAGGAGTGTCAGCATTAGGTCTTCTTTTTACTTCTTGTAGAATTCTGCAATGAATCCATTTGGGCTTGGGCTCTTCTTTGTAGGTAAGGACTTAATTACATTTTCAATTTCATGAGCAGAAATTGGATTATTCACAGTTTTACATCCTCTTGACCTAGCTTTGGTACTTCATACATTTCTAGGAATCTGCCTATTTCTTCTGTGTTATCAAACCTTTGAGAGTAGTGTTGATGATCTTCTGTATTTCTATAGAGTCTGTAGTGATTTCACCTCTTTCATTCCTTATTGCACTAATTTGAGCTTTTTCTTCCCCTTTTTTAATACGTTTGGCTATGGGCTTTTCAATTTTATTTATGCTTTCAAAGAACCAACTCTTTCGTTCATTGATTCTTTGGCTTATTTTTTAGTCTCTATTACATTGATTTCTGCTCTGATTTTTACCATTTCTTCTCTTCTTTTGGCTTTGGGATCAACTTGCTCTTCCTTTTCTAGATGTTTGAGGTGTAACATCAGGTTATTTATTTATATTCATTTTGTTTTCCTCATGTGGGAAATAAATTTTCCTCTGAGGACAGCTTTCATTGTATCCCACAGATTCTGGTAAATTGTATTTGTATTTTTGTTTGCTTGTAGATATTGTTTAATTTCTTCTTTAGTTTCCCCTGTGACCCACTGATTATTCAAGAGTGATATTCATTTCCATGTGTTTGTGGGATTTTTGCAGTATCTTTTATCATTAATTTCTAATTTCACAGCGCTATGATCCAATAACATGCCAGGGATAATTTCAACTCCTTTGCATTTATTTAAATATGTTCTGTGAGCTAATACATGGTCTATTTTGTAGACTGACTCATGTACTGCTGTAAAGAATGTGTATTCTGATGTTGTTGGATGGAACACTCTGTATATGTCTATCAAGTCCATTTGTTCACATGTATGATTCAGTTCTTTTATTTCTTTGCTGATTTTCGGTCTGGTTGATCTGTCCCTTGGTGTCAATGGTGTGTTAAGGTCTCCTGCTATAATTACATTACTGATAATTTGATTTTTCATTTCTGTTAATATTTTTTATATAACTATGTGCTCTGGAATTTGGTGCATATATATTTAAGACATTTATCTCTTCCTCTTGAAGTTTTCCCCTAACCAGTATGTAGTGAGCTTCTTTATCTCTTCTGATCGTTATTGGTTTAAAGTTCACATTGTCTGCAACCAGAATAGCTACTCCTGCTTTTTTGTGTGTGTTCCTGTTGCATAAAGTATTGTTTTCCATCCTTTGACTTTCAGTCTGTGAGTATCCTTTTGCATTAGATGGGTTTCTTGTAGACAGCCTATGGTTGGATTTTGTTTCTTGACCCATTGTGTCAGCCTGTTTCTTTTAATTGGTGCATTGTGACCATTTACATTAATGGTTATAACTGTTATATGTTGGTTTATTATTGACATGTTATCTTTCTGTTGTTGCATCTTTATCTTTCTCTTCTGCTTAAATGTCTGCTTTGCTTAGTGTTTTTTCCTAATTGTATCTAAATTGTCTTTCAATATTCTTTGCAGGGTTGGAGTGGTGATCATGAAGTTCTTCACCTGTTCTTTGTCATAGAAATATCTTATTTCTCCATCAATTTTGAGGGACAGTTTTGCAGGGTACATCAATCTAGGTTCGAAATCATTTTCCTTTAGGATCTGGAATACTTCACCCCATGCTCTTCTTGACTTTATTGTTTGTGCTGAGAAGTCTGCTGTGCTTCTGATAGGTTTTCCTTTATAAGTGATCTGTCTTTTCTCTCTGACAGCTTTTAATATTCTATTCTTATGTTGGATTTCTTGGGTGGTGATTATTATATGTCTGGGTGTAGTTTTATTTTGGTTATGACTATTTGGGGTTCTATATGCTTCACTGATCCTGATGTCGGTTTCTGATCTCATGTTTGGGAAATTTTCAGCCAATACTTTTCTAAATATCCTCTTGATGTCCTTTATGTCATCCCCTTCTTTTTCATTAATTCCTATTAATCTCATGTTGTTGTTTAATTTTTTGCATCATCTTGCAGCTGTTGAATTGTTATTTCCTGACTGTTTGTTATTTTTAAAAGATCTTTCCTCTCCTGTTCACTACCTGCAATCTTGTCTTCAAGGTCTGAAATTCTATCTTCACTTTCATTGAGGCTGTTTTTGTAGCTTTCAGTGGAATTTTTGATTTCCTGTATATTTCTGTGCATCTGCGTTATGTATTCTGTTTGTTTCTTATATTGTTCATCTAGGGATTCTATCTTTTTGTTTAGTTCCTCCAATTTTTAAACTGTATTTTGTTTAGATATATTCAGCATATCTTTCATTTCTTTTATCATTTCTTCTTTTACTTGGGAGATTATTTCTAGTTTGAATTCCTTTAAAGCTTCCCAGAGTTGCATGTTTATTTCAGTTGCTATTATGTCTGATATTTGAGGTATATGGCATATATTTTCTTCTATGTACATAGCTCCTAAGGTTTCTTGAGATGGGCTGGAGGTTTGAGATTGTAATTTGGTCTTTCGTTTTGTCATTTTCCTATATTTCTATTTCAAGTGTTTCAAGTGTTATTCCAAGGCTTCCTCAGGGGCTGCTGGAGATCCTCTTCTATGCCCTCAGCTCCTGGGACTCTGGCCACCCAGTTCTCCAGATTGAGAGAGAGTCACTTGGGGTGGGGAGGCTGGCTCAAGCCCAGCTTCTGGAATTGAGGGCTCCCGGTTGCTTAGAACTCCAGAGTCTGCCAAGTACAGCCAGGAGTGGGGAGGCAATTGCAGGCCTGTTCAAGACTCGCCGCACTGGTCCATTGCACCTGGAAGCCATGAAGTTCCCTGTCCAGGGCTGAGCAAGGGACTCAAACTAGGTGGACTCGGGGGAAAGTGCAGAGGGCACTTATCCCAGGCCACCCAGCCCCTGGAACCGATAGCGCCCATTTGCTTGCCTATATAGCAGATTTTAAAATTTGTACACAGCAATTGTTTCAGCTCTAAAAATTAAATTCTAAATTAGTTGTATTATTTTTAGAGCTCATGCTCTGTGTAAAATGTGTTGTTTTTATTTCTTGTATGTTAAAATGTCATAGTAACTTCTGTATAAATTTGAAAAAAATATATTTTTCTAAATATTACCTACAAGCCTCAACTTATATGCACTAATTCAGATCTATGAAGTATGTAGTTTGGAACTGTATTCTTCCTTATTATTTTATATACTTAACCTACCAATTGAGAGAGATTTAATTGTATTACAGGCATTTTTAAATTGGTTTAAACAGGATTTTAATTGTTATATCATCTTACTTAAAACACATATCATTGATATTCTATATTTAATAAATACTTCATATATCAATACTCATTTCATTTGACATTAATTTAGTTGTACAAGCTTTTCTTGGGTTTGCAATTGACCTGCTATGTCCTGATTCTCTGAATGTTCAAATGCTATATTTATTAGTTTATTTCTTTCTCAATTCTTTCACTATAACATTTAATCCATTTATGTTTATTATTAGCAAGTGATGAACTTTCATGCTTCGACTGCTTTGATTTATTTCAATTTTACTTAATGTTTCTAAGTTTATATTCCTTTATTTATTTTCACCTACCCCATTTAAAAAAAAATTATGTTAGCAAGCTTGCACATCCTTTGTGCCTTGGGTGCACTTTCCACCCTTCTTCCTTAGATTAATGTTCTTTATGTCATTTCTTTCCTGGTGGTTATAATCCTATTCCCTTGATTTCTTTAGTTTAAAATTTAGAAAGAGTATAATAAGTTTTTATCTTTATTTCTTTATGTAACTCTTATAATGTACCTGGAATTGCTTTGTCCCTCATCTACATGCTTTTTCAAAATTGTTTTTTAGTGAGCTTTAGTGTGGCAATTGTGTTAAGCATTGATTGAAAATCAGAGAATAGTTTTATCATGTCCTAATATTGGAATATATATTTGAATAAGAATTGTCAGGAAGAATAGTTTTGTTTTCTTTTCCTGTTGTTGAGTTTTAGAATCTGTTTGTTTGTTTGTTTATGGTAGGGTCTCACTATGTAGTTCAGACTGGCCTTGACCTCACTATGTAGCTCAGACTGGCCTCAAACTCTATTGAGTGCCAGGATTACAGACACACACTGGGCAATTTCTTTATTTTTCTTTTTATCTTACTCTTTCCTTCTTTCTGTCTGTCTGTCTATCTGTCGATCTATCGATCCATCTCTGTCGTTCACTGTATTCTCAGTGAACAAAACAGAAATCTGGATAACCAGAAACCTTGAAATTTGAATAACGACTTAATCCATTGTGCAGAATGTCTCCCAAAGCCTCATGTGGCAGAGATGTTGTCCTCAGGGTGGCACTACTGAGCCAAGTTGGAACTGTAAGGATGGGACCTAGTGGGAGGTTCTAGGTCATTTGGGGACTTTGGGACCCTGGCTTCTTCCTGGTTTTCTTTTGCTCCCTGGCCTATGATATAACTTTGTTCCAACACAGGAAACAAAAGCCTTGCCATAGGCTGGAAGAAATGGGACTAAACATACTTGGAATAGAACTTCCAAAATACAAGTCAAATAAACCTTCATTCTTTGTGAGTTAATTTTCATTACAAGGATGGAAAACTAACACATACAGAAACATTTCAAGGATGGTAACTAAGGTGATTATCTTGTCTTTCCCATAAAGAGATTTATTTATTTACAGTCAAGAAGTAAAGACCCAAGCTGTTCTTGCTATTCTTTTAAGAAATCATTTACATTACAGAAGTTAAGTTCATAACCTCTGCAAGAAGAGAAAGCGGTGCCTTTTTGTTTGTTTGGTTTGGTTTGGTACCAGGGATCCAATGAGAGATTCTTGTTTGATCAGTCAACGCAAACTCCCAAATTTTTAATTTCATGTTCCTCTCCTGGAGTTTAGATCTCCCTAAGTACCAGATGACACCTGCTTCCCATGGCAAAACCTGTGAGGTGCAAGTCACAGGGGAAAGAGGACAGGAATTGCCTCAATCATAACTCTCATCACTGCTCCAGAATTCTCATATTCAATTTCATAATCAAACAAATAATTAACTACAAAAACTAAAGACAATCAAATATTTGGTTATATATAACATTTTAGACTTGCACAGTTAGTCCATACTTTGGAGTATGTTATGTTCCTCACGTTTCACTTTTTTTCTAGTAAAAAAAAAGATCACTTAACTCATATGTGTGATCTTTGTATGTGATATTTTGTTTCCGGAATCTTTTAAAATTTTCTCCACCTTTGATATTCAAACATATCACTTAGTGTGGTGAGGTACAAGTTTTTCCTTAATTTCCCCTTGATTTTTCTCTGAGCATTTTAGTCAGAGAACTTTTATATTCCTCAATTTTTTTAAAATGTATTTCTCTATAACTCTATTATGGTTATTTAATTTTTTATAATTAGTATGTTTTTTTTTAATTTTGTTACATTGATAATATCATTTCTAATTGACTTTTTCCTTGTTAATTACATTCAATTTATAATCTTAGTCCTTTTGCTCTGGCAGTATTACTCTAATACAATCTTTTTATTTTATTTTTTTTATTTTAAAGAAAATAAAATCAAGCAAAATAAAACAGAATAAAAACCAATCAAAATGAACCAGTGTAAGCAACACAAGACTAGAATCTTTAATGTAATGTGCTGGGTTTTCTTCTTTCTCCACCTCCTCCTTATTTTTCTTCTTGAGTCTTTGAAAGTCTTACTATTTCGGCTTCTGAGTTCCTCTCCCAAAAGTTTTCTGGCTACTCTGTCAAACAGGACATGTGGAGAGCCCTAGAGTATAAAAGATAAACAAAGTATTGAAAAAAAGAGAAACAGTCCAAACTTCCTAAAAAAAAAAAAAAAATCCTTCCATTTCCAAGAAAGAAGTGTAATAGGACAACTTCTTTGAATAATTCATAGCCCTGAGAGAATTTCGAAAAGGGAAATATTGAGAAATGACTTTAAAAGTAATCATTAGTTTTTTAAAAATCTGATCCTCACAGTAAGAAAAAAAAAAAAAAAGACTTGGTATTTAGCATTAATTTACTCCTAACGACAGCCATAGGCTCTGTTTGTCCCCAGGCAGCTCCAGGGGAAAAGCAGAAGCAGGCTCCTGTTCCCTTCCTACGTCACCTTCCTCTCAGAGCCTAGCCCTGCTCTTTCCTCCTTCGGCTAAATGCTGTATCCTGACATGGTAATCCCTATCACACCAGAAATTCTTCAATTCTTTCACATATTCATTTATGCTGTTTGCTTGTAACTTTGTTTCCCCCAATAGTTGCTCAGAAACTGATTTTAGAGAAGGAAGAGAAGTCTGGCAGCTCTGACATTTTTGTATGAACATGGATGGATGACTCCATCTTAACAGGGAATAGTATTCCATGATTTAGTGCATTTTGTATTTTTATTATTTTGATATAATTATACATTTCCATGTAGTTTCTGTAAATGATACAAAAAGGCTGGGGATATACCCCAGTGACACAAGCACCTGCCAGCCTAGTGCAAGGTCCTGAGTTTGATCCCCTGTACCAAAAAGTAAATAAATACATAAATGATACATAGAAAATATAAGAATCTCTGACCCAGTTTCTCTTAATGGGAACCTCTTGCAAAATTATAATGTAATTTCAAAACCACAGTAGAGTCATTGATACAGTTAAGATAGAGAACATTTGCTTCACGGTGAAAAATCCCCCTAAACTATTTTATGATGCCCAATTCCTCCCATTGCTAATGTTCCCATAACTCCTGATGACAACTAATGTGTTCTCTTTTTCTATAATTTAATCATTTCAAGAGCATTAGATAAATGCAACTTTTGGAGACTAGCTACTTATTTCATTCCATGTTAAGTCCCTGGAGAATCATCAAGATTGTCCTATGTGTCAATAGTTTACCTTTGTATGGATAAATAGCAGTACATGGCATGGATGTATTACAGTTTATTTAACCATTTACCTATTACAGAATATCTGGTTGTTACTAGTTTTCAGCAATTAGAAATAAGGCTGCAACAAACATCCTTGTGCAGTGTTTTTGTATAAATATGAGCTGTAACTCCTTTGAGATAAATACTCTAAAGTGTCATCTTATGATATTTAAATTTCTGAATTTGATTTATTTCACTTAACATTATGTTCCCAAAGTGTATCCATTTTCCTACAAGTGACTCGTTTATCTTTCTTTATGGTAGAGTAGAACTCCATTGTGTACAAATACATTTTATTTATTTATTCATTTGTTGATGGATATATAGGCCACCTCCAAGATTTAACTACTGGTATAAACACAGGTATCTGTGTATCACTGTAATAAATCTTTTAGCTCTTTCAGGAAGACACCAAGAAGAATAGCTGGGTTAAATGGAACTGCTACTTTTAAATTCTTTGCTATTCGTACTGATTCCCATAGTGGTCCTATTAGGGTACAGCCTCTCTAACAAATGCAGACAGGTTCCTTTTTCTCTCACAGCCTCAGTAGTATTTATTATTTGATTTCTTGATACTCACCATTCTTTCTAGGGTAACATGGAATCTCAGTGTTGCTTTCATTTGCATTTCTCTAGTGACCAGTGACTTTGAACAATTGTTCATGTATTTATTAGTCATTTGTTCTTCTGACAAGTTTTTCTTCATTTCAGTTGCCCATTTACTGATTAAGTCTTTTATTTTGAGGAGTCAAAATTTTATGTGTTCTTTATATAGATTTTAGTCTTTCGTCCAAAGAGTATCTGGTAATAATTTATTCCCATTCTGCAGGTTGTTTCTTCATTCTGTTGGTTGTCTCTTTTGCTATGCACAAGCTTTTTAATTTTATATGACCCCATTTGTTGATTTATGATGTTGCTTCTTGTGCAAATGGGGTTCTGTACAAAGTCCTTGCCTATGCCTATGGCTTCAGGAGTTTTACCTATTTTATCATTCAGCAGATTGTTTTTGTTTTAACATTTAGAACCTTGATTCTTCTTGGTTTTAGTTTGGTACATGGTGAGAATTACAGGTCTGAATTCAATCTTAAGCATGTGGAAATCCAGTTTTCCCAGTACCATTTGTAAAGAGGCAGTCTTTCCTCCAGTTCTTCGGTAAATATTTCTTGCCTGTTAGCTTTCCACTAATCACTTCTGGGGTTTTTTATTGCTTGTTTTACTCTTCCAAATCTGCTAGACTAATTTGGAATGAAAAGCTGGAATAATGAGGAAAGCATCTCTAATTGTTATGAGTGTAAGGGATTCCTGAGAAACGTTCAGTGCTTAGCTGTATGTGATAGCCGTCTCCTGCAAGACACAGTCTCTTAAGTGCAATGAATCCTTAATTTTCCAGGTTCATTCTCTTACTCTTAGTATGAGGAAAGCCAACAGTTCTATGATCAGCTTATTAAAATTTTATCTAGTTTCTAGAAATTTTATAAAATAGTAAAGTTCATACATGTAACGTAAGTCAGTTATTCACAAAATTTTCTTCTGCATTGGTGCACAAGTTTTGGGGGTGCCAGAAAAGGCAAAGCTTAGCCTCTCTTTCTTTCTGTTCATTTAATCTAAAAGTATTCAGCTGGCACTAAATGAAAGTTGTTCTCTTTTTTGAAAATTCAGGGACTGGATGACTTAGAAGTTGCAGATTACAGCAGCTAAATGAAGGACATATATTAACTGTCTCCTTTTGTCTTTGTCAGTTAGTACTCCCACATCAAGGTACTACGAACTAATTGGCTCAAAAGCAGCAGAAATTTATTTTTCCCAGCTCTGGAGGTTGAATGTTGGAGATTCAAGTGGCAACATGCTGGTCTCTGGTGTGAGATCTCTGAAAGCTGATGTCAAATTCTCCCTGTATTGACACAAGGTGAAAAGAGAACAAGTCAGCTCTTTTTGTTTTTAAACAAATGTACTAATCCCATTCATGAGGGATTAATGTTCACAACTTACCTCTGCAGAGCCTCTCAATCAATACTATTGTAAGAGATTAGATTTAAATATATAAATTTTAATTAAATGTAAATATTTAATTCATTATACCACCATTTTGCAAAAAGCAAGTTTTATAAAACTAGAATCTTATCACATAGGGGAATTATTTGTCATTATACTGTATTTCCTCAAAATTGCAGACACCACTCACATTGCCATTAACTCTAAAGAACAGTATGACATATCCCTTGAAAAATATATTACCAATATACCATTTCACAAACTTATCAGAGTATAGCAAAATCTTTTAATAATAGAATTAACTAGAATGAATCAAATAATCTTTTATCTTATGTTAATTTTAGAATTATGGTTCTATGTAAAATTTATTTAGATTCCAATATGTTCTTGAATTATGTCTACATATATTCTCCAGTACTATAATATATACAGTCATCTTCATTGCTGATATATTTGTAATCACTTTGCTGAAAAGAATTTTGCTAAATTTTGAAATGGAGCAAAAGTGTGATTATGTGTTTTTACAATATTATACCCTGGCACGGCCTAATGTATTGCCAGAGAGCTTTATCATTTTCTAGGTATATGGCCTCGTTTGAGTCACTAAATACTACTTTAGGGCCAGAGTTGTGAGAAGTTACAGGTTAATTTGTGTCTTGAATAAATACACATGATTCCTGTCAATTAGAAAATATAACTTAGAAAGATTATGATTTTATTGTCCTTAGGACATTAATTACTTCTGTTTCTCACTTAGAAAATGTTTTGCCACCTATTTCTCCATTGCCACTTGATTCAGCTAACTGTAATTTACTTCAGTCTTCCAGAGTAAATCAGTAGTGACAGTAGGCATTTACCTTTGATGACTTTTTCCCCAAATATTTTGTTTGTTTGTTTGTCTTTTTTCAAGGCCAACTTAGGTTCTGGTTCTAGCATGTTCAAGTTTGCAAGTAACTCTAGCTGTGGCAAGAGTGTTTGAAGAGTAAGTTTTGTCAGTTTCTAGTGAAATGTTGTTCATTTGTTCTCTGAGAGTGGCAGACTACAAGAAATCTGGTTTATTGTCTTTTATGTTCTCTTGGACCCTGAGAGCCTTATTTTAATTCGTCACTGTGATTTATCACAACAAAGTGACACCAAACAGGATGAGCAGAGTAAAGGCTCATCATCAGGATCTGTAAGGTTTTGGGCAATCCTTCCAAAGTTCTCCCTCAGACCCATGCACGGAACATGCTCTTCCTCCAGCTGTAAATCATGGTGACATGTTTCTGCCCAAGGAAGCCTTTACTTAGAACACAAAACTGAGATTGTTAATGGGAAGTCAGTTATGCAGGAGTTCTGTACCTATGCCATGGGCTATGTTGACCAAAATACCAAATTCACAGTAGAAAACCAGGTGTTTGTCATAAATCCCATTGTTGATACAGTTTAGCCAGGCTAGTTCATCAGGGTTCAGGATCCCCAGCATTCAAAATAGCTTCATAAATTCATCATGGTAGGAACATTCTAGAACTCCTAGAGGGCACTGGAGGTCAGCCCCTTTTGCAGACGTGTGAGAGCTGTCTCACAGGGCTGCTGTGTTAACTCTTTGCTACAGACTGTGTGTCCATGTGTAAACATAACTAAGAAAGTACTTGTGTGTCGTACATGTTGGATGTTTTAGGGACTTGGATGTAGGCATTTCAACAAGGAAGATCGTGTGTCCTGAATTTAGTTTTGATCCATGGCTGTGATTGTTTTGCTGAGGCTGATACTGTTGTTAGGGACTGAGCTTTGCCACCTCCAAAATCAATCTTTTTAACGAATCTAAGGAAAATAACCAGATCTTGAATTAAATAGACCTTGATTAATAATAGAATTAACTGATACAAATCTTCACACCTATAGATAATTTCCAAGTAATATAGAGTACTGAAAACTTAGTCAAAAGCACACATCTTATATTAAAATATTATAGTGACAATGTCTTTGAGCTACACTAAGGAACATTTTTATTTTTATAACCTTAAGTGTATTAAAGAAACATGTGACATGACAGCTCCCATCACATATGTTCAAGAGCTTCTCTGATCTGTTAAAATGCATTTTTAAAGCAGGATTTTCATTTAACTCCCATTTTTTTTCTTTTCACTGTGAAGCAAAACTGAATACTTTTGTTAAAAGTTGTAATTAATGCAGATGGATAAGATTCTAGAGGAAAAAATACTGTCAAATAAGTACAATTATGAATACAATGTAATAGAAAGTGTTTTGTTTTTCTTTTTGTAATAGAAAAGAAAAGAATTTTGTCCTAAAATACAGTTTCAAGTTGTTTCAGACCATGGGAAGTAACAGTGAATAGCAAAATTTGAGTAAATATAAGATGTTAAGTTAGAGTTAGAGGAAAATAAACTTTCTTTGTCTGAGATTGTAATACCCAAAATGAGTGAGTCTGAAAAGGAGTAATGAAATGTGTTGGTGTATTTTTAATGAGTTGTTTATAAGGGAAGAAATTACAAATTCTTTATTGCCAAAGATTTTATTAAGCAATACCAGCATTTGAATTTTCCTCTCTCCTGAAAGGATAAATAGGTCTCAGAGAATTCAGCTCTTCTGAACAAAAAATAATAAGTTCATGCATTACAGTTGTGTAATTTTTCAAATGCACCTTGTCAGAATAGCTTTCTGTGAATTCTCTTTGCTTTGTAATATCTTTCAGTACTGTTTTAAATTTTTTAAAAAAACTAACTTTCAAGAGATCTAAGATCCCTTACAATTAGATGACCTTTTTTGTTGTTGTTGTTGTTGTTTTTGTTTTTGCTTTTGCTTTTGATTTTTGGTACCGGGGATCAAATTCATGGCCGTGCACTTGCAAGGCAGGCACTTATGCCACCAAGCTAAATCCCCGGCCCTAGATGACCTTTTCTATATCTATTTTAAAACTTTCTTTGATACTATGATGTCAATATGCAAGAAAGTTACAGCCATTCCCCCTCCACTGGCAGCGGTCATGCCCCTGTCTTAATCAAGCTTCTAATCTCTTTTGATTTTGTCCTCCTAATACTTCTCTAATTCTTTTATTTTGTCCTCCAAATACCAGCTCCTACATTCAGAAAAATTTATTTTTCAAGATGCCTTTTATAACTCCATAATGTTTGACACCTTCCAAATATCCCTAGATACCTACAAAGAATCATTTTAAATCTTGCGGAAGAGGGATATTGTTAATAATTAGTTCGGTATGCTCGAGATACTTTAATTAGTCCACCACTCTTGAAAGAGCTGCTTGGGAAGAGCTGTGTAACCAAGAGAAACACAGTCTTCGCTAAATTAGTTTTCTACAGAAAAATTCTATTAATATAAATATATTTCAGAGATTAACCCACTACAGAAAGGCTTAAAAGGCTCTAGGATTGAGGAAATTTCCTGAGGGTTCATAGATCATCTTATCAATAGATGCTTTATGTTTCTCTTTCATATTGTCCTAAAGACCCACTATAATTTCCTAAAGTATAGAAGTCTGATCCTTAATGAATAAACATATTGTCCTCTCCTCATGGCAAAGACAGTATCTGTTCCTAGTGCTTCAAATCACAGACTTTTGAGTACGGACACTTTGCTGACAGCACTTACGCAATTGGTAGTTTTCCAGGGAATTGATTCAAGATTTCCAAAATAATTTTTGGTCACGAAACAGACAGTATCCTCAAAGCTTGGGTCAAACTTCTGATCCAAGATCTTATGAGAGGAGACTAAATTAGGATCAAATCAATTGGTATAGAAAATTTAATGATGACTACTCATGTTAGAGTATTGGTTGTAACATACGTTAAGGTACTAATTTAATAGAAATGTGAAGAAGCTGTTCTATTTCTTCACATAATATGCTTTATCAAAGCAAAAAAAAACCTTTTTAATAATAATGTTTGTTCACAATGACATCTCAGGAGACAGGAATAAATATTGAGTCTCTGCCTTTCATGGAAGTGTACATATTTGCTCGAGTTAATTATGACTTTGTTCTCAACTATTTTACTGCAATACACTTAGATAAGTCAATTGTGAAATCAAGAACTCAGGGAAAATAAATCTTACCTTTTCACTAAGGAAAAATTCACAGTAAAAGAAAAGTACTTGTATTATATGTATGGGACCAGTGTCTACAAAACTCTTCCAAGACAGCAGTCTGAATTAGATTTGGTGCTATACATATTGTAAAGAAGTTCATTTTTTCTGACAATTCAGAACCCCAAGAATATTTTGAAAACATCAAATAGAAGTTCACTAATATTACATGAACTGCAAGCAAAATTTAGTGAAGTCCAAAGCTTGAGAAAGAAGAACAATCAACGGAGGCTTTTATAAGTTCAATATTCTTCCTGAAATTCCCATGTGGATTTTGGTGATTATTCATGAGTACCACGAAATCTGATGAAGACCATCCCAAAACTGGAATCACATTCATTAACAGGATTCATGTTAAAGTGGCTAATCATGAGGAGTGAGGGTATAGAAACTATAGAATGCTCACACATCACTACTGAGATTATAAAATGGTACAATATTGAGAAAGTAATTTGGCATTATTTGAAATGTTCAGTATGTACTTCTATATGATATAGGAATTTAATTCTTTAGTATTTGCAAAATATATGTGTATATGTCCACAGAAATACTCATATATGCATATACAAAGCAACTTTCTTGGTATTGGAAGAATTCGAAGATAATCTATATGCTTGTCAACAAAAGACAGATAAGTGTGTGTGTACAGTCCTCTATGGAATATTGCTCAGAGTATAAAGATATACAATGCTAATGAACACAACACTGTGGATTAATGCAAGAATATTGAGAAAGAGAGAGAGAGGCCTGACACAAAGCAATACATAACACAGAATTCCATTTACATGAATTCTAGGAAACATGTACAAAATCTACTCAATGGTAACAAATCAAACTTGTTTTGCTTACATGTTGGAGAAGGAGGCTCAAGAGAACCCGTGGAGATGATGAGCAGTTCTGTGCCATGACTCTGATGATGGCCACAAGGACACATATATTTATTTATCAGAACTCATTCAACTTGCCACTTATGTTGGGTGCATTTTACTAACCGTAAATTATACTTTCACATAGGATAATTGTCTACATTTTCAGTGTCCCCTGGAGCACGGACCAGCAGTCACCACTAAAAAGTGTTTTCCTACTCGATTTGCTTTGGATTAATTCACTGCTTACAAATGATTAAGTCTAGATTCTTTGCAATTGCGTATTTAACTTAACAGACTTTATTCAGTTTATCTGTTAGAAAGGCACATAGTTTCTGTCTGGCAGGAAAAGTTGTCATATTATTTATTTAGGACATTTATCAGTTTTTTTCCAACTTCACAAACTTGTTTCAGCATAGCATTCCAAGATGATTATATAATTTCTTCAACAACTTTTGAGGTAGTTTAACTATTCTGTTGTTCTTTCATTAATGACCTAAGTAGATTTTCAGTGTGTTTTCACTGTAATCTTCTGGGATTCATGGCTTTTTTTTTCCTGTAGAATTATATTTGTGTAGCTATCATCTGCCAGACTAGAAATCTAGACATAGGTATTAGCTCCTAAATACTATATTTGCTATTGAGAAAAAGTACAGTGTAGCATTTGGGAAAGATAATGTTTGATTTTTTCATATTTAAATTTTAGGATGCATGTAGACAATAAGCTTTATTGGTATAGCAAACATACTTGAAATTTAGATAAAGATTAATATATTCTAAGTATAATTCTGTTATTAAGTCTCTCTTCTTCATTGCTGACAACCCCATCACTAAAGAAGTAATCCTGTGTGTTGATTACATTCTCCAATTCCAATATTTTATAGCCTGTTTTCTGATACTTTTGAAGATATTTGAGTTAATAGTTATCAGCAATGGAGTTTTAAATGTCAAAAATCTTTTACACCTGCCCGCATTAAGCTTGGATCCTTAATGCTCTGTCACAGGCATCCTTAGCACCATCGCCTACTTCCTGCAGTGTTGAGTCCAGTGGTCAGGCTGTCATCCTCGGGGTAACTGACCACATGGCATTGCCACATCCATCACTTCCTTCTCCCCAGGCCCAGGCTCCTTTGTGTGTCTTTATCTCCAGCTAACGGGCTCTCCTGCTCTGTGCTCTGATGGCTCCTCCTCAATTCTCTGACCCCTTCATGCCTTGATGCGCCAGAGACTTGGCGCTCTTTCTGTCTCCGTCTCTGTATCTCTGTCTCTGTCTGTCTGTCCCTCTCTTTCTCTGAATTTCCTAGTTTATTTTAATTAATCTCAGCTAGTATCATGGTTTTAAATATTCAGGAGCCAAAAATTCCACTTTTCACCTTGAATTTCTTTCATCTACTGCAATGTCTTTTCAGCATCTTCAATTTTTAAATTTCCAAAACAGAACTTGTAATCTTCCTTCCAAGCATATAACCATGCTAGGCTTTCCCATCAGAGTTATTGACATATTTGACCACATGCTGCTGTTGTTCTGGTCCGGTGCAAGCTCAGTATCAAAATATTGAAAGACTTTTAACTGCACTTTCTGCTTTTGCCTTCTTTAACCACAATTTTTGGGTTTTTTTTTTTTTTTTGTCACATATCCTTTAAGGTAGTTATGTAAAAATAAGTCAGATGATGTCACTGTGCTTCCAAAATTCTCACCTCAGGGCATTTGCACTTCACTGTTCCCTCTACTACCTCTCATTTCCTCTTCTTTTTCTCTTGGGATTTCATCACATTCTTCCTAAGGCCTGCTTCACCACTGTACTTAAAGGTGGCATTACCTGACACCAGCTATCAAATTTTTGTCTTTAAATGTGCAATAATCACCTTCCCTTCCAACACAGGCAAACTTCCTATATTCTTTGTAGGCCTTTTTATTTACATCATTGTCATCTTCTATCATATTATATGGGGAATTTTTTTTGCATTGTGATCTCTCACTCCAATGTAAGCTCCACAAAAGCTGGCATATCTGAAAGGGTATGTTCATAGTTACATTTCCTACCAAGAGAAGAACCTGGACTATACAGTACATCCATAAATATTTATTGGACTACCTACTTAGTTAATTAAAAAATTACATAGGGCCAGATCACAATGGACCTTGAGATTAATACATCTTTACTTTCCATGTGATAAAATGATAGTTGGAAATGAGAATCGATTAGAAATGATGGCACTATTTATATATGACATTGTGTTCAACTCAGTATGTTATGTTATTTACATCTGTTTCAATTCACAGGAATTTCTAACACTTGAAATATATTTATATGTTGACAAGCATTTAAAAACTGTGAATGAGCAATCAGCTTATGTTCCATACTTTTATTGTGCCCACCCAGAAAACATCTTCTCAGAAGAACATCTACTCCACATTCAGATTGTCTTTCCAGAAAATTAGCTGTATCCTGGCACTCACCTCAGTGTCATCAGCCTTCCAGAAAATGGGGCTTTTTTCAGACAGTAGATTGAGATCTCCAGGGTTTTTCAATAGTCATTTCCTCTTGTCCTGAAACAGGAAGAACAATTAGGAAGAAACAAATAATCAAGATTCTCATTTTAAGATTGTAATGACTCGATAAATGTGTCACTGCTTTATTTACAATTATATGCATATAAATTTGTATTTGGTGTCTAAAGTTTCAAAATTATTAATTGTCCTTCAAAAATATTTCCCTGTAAACATACAGTATTGCTCTTTCATTTAGAAAAGGTATCACTAGAAAAAGAAGACACTAAATACGGGGCCCTATAATTAATAGTCTGATACAAGGATCTGTTTTCCTAATCATGACACTGTATTATCATTGTTTGAGAAATTACCCTAGTTGTTCCCAGAAGAACATAGAAATTAAATAAGCTCTTTCCCAGTACTAAATTTTTGGCTGAAATCTTAGAACCTCAGATTTTCAAAGTACCTTGCAGTTACATAATTCGATGTTTGGCTGCTTGAAATAGATGAATTTAGTGATTTTGTCAGTTTGTTCCAAGCTAACACACAGGAAAGTGACAACTGGAAAGGAATGTCACACAAATAGCTTATCTTCGGAGAACAGCTATGATGCCCTGGGTACTCCTTGTAAGCTTTGTCTCTGAAAGCAGAGAGTGAGTGAATTCAAGTAACACTTTCATGCATTACTGTCAGGACACAAGGTGTTCCTTGATGCACTCACTAATCTAACCTGAAGCTTACAAAGTTTTTATTCTTTTGTTTATTTTCTAGTTCCTCTAAGAGAGAGCCGGTCTTAAAGCCATAGCAGAAGAAAAACTCAAAAGTGACTGCAAGAAAATCATACAACCCACTTACTTTTGTTTATGCTTCATGGTCTTATTGTACAAATCTTGGCTCGTGAAAGTACCTGAAGGGCAAGGAAACTATCTTTTCTTTAAGGACACCAGGAAAGATTCCAGTGTAGTATTTGCATGGTCAGGGTTGCATTTTCAACCTTATTTGATGACAATGAAGTACTGAGTGCTTACTTTCTGAGCTACAACACTCTGGGTACCATGAGCTTGTAGTAATCCATAGATGCTCCCAACACTTACATGAGGGAACACTATATTCGTTCGCATTTTACAGATGAGAAAACCAATGAACAGGGAGATTGGTAGTTGCTGACTGCAACTGGCTCATATAACATTTTTTCCTCAGGTGAGCAGAAGGAATATTTCTTTATGGCTGAGGATTTAGCTCAGCAGCACAAGCACCTGCCTAGTAAGTGTGAGGTCGTGAGTTTGATCCTCAGTACCCCCCCCCCAAAAAAAAAAAACAAGAAATACTTCTTTGAACTTTTGTAACACAGTGGTATTGTTGGTTTGATTCATTGGCTATTTCTTTCTTTTGATTGTTGAAGTACTCATTTCTTAAACAAACAGTAGAATTGTCCTATAAACTAGAAAGTGTTAGTCACTTTTGTCTCTAAGCAGACAGCTCACTCACCAACGTTAACTTTCTTTGTAAAATAAACTTCACTTAAAACAATAATATGCTTACAAAAAATGCAAAGATAAAAGAGTTCCCACATACCCAGGTTTTCCTGTTAACACCTATATTAGAATAACACTGTTGATAGACTTACTTAACTGATATTGCATATTATTAAAGTCTATACCTCTTCCAATTTTCTTAATTTTTACCTAACATTCCTTTTATCTCCCTGAATCCTATCCATGATCTCACATCACATTCTATCATCATGTCTCCTTAGCTTTCTTTTGGCTGTGACAGTCCCACACTTTTCTAGATTTCAATGACTTTCTTCTGGACAGGATGAATCAAAGATTTTGTAGAATGTCCTTTAAGTGGAATTTGTCTCACACATTTCTCATAGTTAAGATGAAGTTGTGTGTTTTTGAAAAGAAAAAACAGAGGGAAAGTGGCATTTCATCACCTCAGAGTGCGCATAGATATTAACAACAGCAATTAGCACTTTGGCAAGCGTAGTTGAAATCAGGTAGTGAAATCATTCAACTTTGTTTTATAGGGCTATACTAGAAAGTTATAGATTGTTCTTTGTTAACCTTGTGTGTTGCAACACTAGTGTGCTGCTTATTGGTTCCAGATTCGGGGGTTTTATTTTTTGCACATTTATAATCATGTTTCCTGCAAAGAAAAATGGTATCACTTAATCTTTACAAACTGTATACTTTTTATTTCCTTTCTTTGTCTTATCGACTTAGCCAGTGTAATTCCGGCATAGTATGAAATAGGGATGATAAAAGACAACATCCTGATCATGTTAAAAGTGTAGGGGGAATTATTCAGTTTCTCACCATTAATTAAGATGCCAATTGCAGGTAGCTTACAAAAATTCTTGCCAAACAAGGACTTTTTCTCTATTCTTTAGTATTCTCAAAGTTTTAATATGAATCAACATTAGGTTTCATCAAATGCCTTTTCTGCCTCTAATCATATGATTGTATGATGTTTATTCTTTAGCCCATTGATGTAGTTGAATGTATCCATTGATTTTCAAAAGTTAAACCTTGAATTCCGCACAGGAAACTTAAAATTCTCCATACCTATATAAGGTTGCATCCCTTGAATAAGCCATTAGTGGTTGTCTGTCCTTTCTTGAAAAGACTGGATTTGGCTTACAGGATTTTGTTCAGGACTGTAGTGTCTATGTTCATGAAGGATACTGAACTGTAATTTCTGTTGCTTTGAGTGCCATTGTTTGATTTTGGTGATTCGATAAGGTATATAAAACATTAATTAAGAAGTCCTCTGTTTGCTCCTGTTTTCTGGATGAGGTTTGGGTTAATTGGCATCATTTCTTACAAATTTACACAGGTAAAACTAAACCATTTTATCTTATTTTAATTTTTAGCAAAAGATAGACATTTTTAAAAAGAATATTAGTTGTTCATTCACTTCTTTAATAGAGATCAACCTATTCAGATCATCTATGCTTGTCTTCTGTGAGGTTTGGTAGTTTATGTCTTTCAAGAAATTGGTCCATTTCAATTGAGTTATAAAATCTGTAGCTATAAATTTAGCCACAATACTTTGTGTTCTCACTTTAATGTCTATGCAATCAATAGCAATGATTCCACTCTCTTGTTTCTGGCACTGCTAATTTGTGCCCTCTTTCAATATTTTTAACTACATTACCTAGAAGTTGATTGACTTTACTTATTTTTCAGAGAACTACATTTGGTTTCATTAGTTTTCTATATTAATTTCATTTTCTTGTTCTCACTTCTGTTGTTTCTTTATTTCTACTAGTTAAATTGCTCTTCTTTCTCCACCTTTATATGAAAAGGGTCCATTGAGGAGGGCTACAGGGGACTGAATGCAGGACCTATGTACTGAGCTACAGCCCAGATCTTTTTCATTAAATTTTGAGACAGAGTCTTGCTAAGTCATTAAGTTGCCCAGGATGGGCTCAAACTTGGAATTCTCCCACTTCATCCTCCAAGACTGCAGATTACAGGCACTGCTAGCCAGAGGAAGCTTTGGTTATTGATTTTAGAAATATTTTTCTTTTTTAATGTGTGTATTGTCTGTAGGCAATGCTATTGCTCCATTCTAGAAATTTTGTGTCACATTTTGATTTTCATTTAACTGCAACACTTTTATTTCCTTGGAGATATCAATTTAGCATTTGTGTTTTTTGAAGAATTGTGCTGATTTCCAAGTATTGAAGGATTTTCTCTGCCTTCTTTCCATTGTCATATTTTCAGTTGCCTTTTGGTTTGTTTGCAGAACATGCTTCCTATTGCACTGCACTAGGCACACGTTCCATCTCGGTGAATGTGAGCTGCAGAGGACTGTGTCCCACTGGGACATAGGAAGTGTCCTGCAGATGTTAACCAGCTCCACTTGCTTGGTGGTGCTTTGCAGATCAACCGCACCCTTATTTCCTCCTCTTTGCCATGTCATTACTTTAAAAGGGATGCTCCCATCTCCAACTACAAGGACAGACTTATCTATTTTTCTTTGCAGTCCTATTAGCCTTTGCGTCACAGCATTTTTAAGGTCCCTTATTAGATACAACTACATGTAGAACTGTTATGTTCTTTTGGAGTTGATGCCTCTCATTTTTGGGTCCCCATTTTCTCTTATTTTGAAATCTTCTTTGACTGAAATGGATACGGCTACTCCAGCTCTCTGTTAGTTTAGCATGCTATATCTCTCTGCACAGTTTTACTTTTTGTTTCATTGATGTGAACTCCACACAACAAAGAATTAACTATTTTTAAGTGAAAAATTGAGTTGCATTGAGAATATCTACAATGTTGTGCGACCACATCACTTTCTAGTCTTAAAATGTTACTATCCCAAAGGGAAAGATCCATTAGAAAGTTTTCCTCATCTACATATTTGTTCCTCCGACCCCTAATAGGTACTGATCTCCACTAACTTTTTATTTTGAATAATTTATACAAAAGGATTAAATAACATACATATTTTTGTAGTTTGAAAATATATCCATGTTGTGACATGAATCTTACTTCATTATTTTTGATAGTTTAATATTTCTATTAAGCAATATGACACTATTTATTTAGTCATTCTTCTGTTGATGGATACTGGACTGTTTCTACCTTTTGCTAGTATGAATTGTACTTCTTTACCCGGTAATATTTAGGCTGAGTCTTTAGAAATTAAATTTGTTCCTTTAATTTGTATATTTAAACTATTTTTAAAGTGATAATTAAAATAATTTTTGTTTGAAATCATTTTGTATTTATTGTACTTGTTATTTTGTTGTTGTTTCCCATTTTTCTACCATCTTGCTTTAACCAAATGTTTTGCGTCATTCCATTTTATTTATCCTCTTAGTCTATCTACTATATGTATATAGTTATATATAAAATTTCTTTATATATAATTTTATTTTATTAAAATGTTAAAACAGAACTCCATAACAAAGTAGTAGGGGAATAACAATACTTAATGCATTGCATATTCAAAGACAATTGCATTCAAAATGCATTGCATATTGCATTTTTAAAGACATGGGCATAAAAAAATTGTTACAAGATATGAGCATAAAAGTTCTCCAATCAATAAAGGCACAAACCTCCCTTTTCAAAGAACTAAGAGACACTAATAGTGTAAATATCTCCATTTTCCTCTCTTTTGCCTTTTTTCCTTTCCCGTTCCCCTCCATCCTGGCCTTTTTCCTTTTAAACAATTACTTTCCATTTTAAAATATCTACTGCACATTCTAAATTTAATTTACTTTTACAATTTCTCATGCCATGGAGTCAATATGATATTTACATATGTGAATCTGACTTATTTCACTTCTGCATATGATGTCAGGTTGCATTTATTCACCTATAAAGTCTCAAGTTTATCCTTCTTGATAGATGAGTGGTTTCCCATTGTAAAAAAGCACCACATTTTTTTATGCATGTCTCATTTGATGGGCATTTGAGTTGCTTCCAAGATTTAGCTATTACAAACTCTGCTGCTATAAACATGGGTGCACATATATCGCTGTGGTATGATGCTTTCAGTTCTTCTGGGAAAATGCCTAGAAGTGGAATAGCTGGGTCAAATGGGGCTTCCAATCCCAGCTTTCTGAGAAATCTACAGACTGACCTCCACAATGGTTGCACCAGTCTACACTCCCACCAACAGTGCAGGAGAGTTTCTTTTTCCCTACAGCCTCTCCAGCATTTGTTGGTGGTGGTTTTCTTGACCTTGGCCATTCTTTCAGGAGTGAGATGAAATCTCAGTGTGGTTTTAATTTGCATTTCTCTAATGAGTAATGATGATGAACATTTTTTCATGTATTTATTTGTCATTTGTATTTCTTCATCTGTGAATTGTTTATTCATCTCAGATGCCCACTTTTGGATTGGGTCTTTGAATTTTGGGGGTCTGATTTTTTTAATTCTTTATATGTTTTAGACAGAAGTCCTTTGTCTGAGGGGCAGTTCACTAAGATTTTTTCCCAGTTTGTGGGTTTTCTTTTCACTATGCTGGAGATTTCTTTTGATGTGCAGAAACTTTTTAATAAGAGGTGATCCCAATTATTGACTCTGGGAAGTATTTCCCGTGCGGTTTGATTCCTGTTCATGAATTCTCGACCTACTCCTATGTCTTCAAGGTTCTTACCCAATTTGTCTTCCAATAGGTTTAGTGTTTCTGTTTTAATATTCAGATCTTTGATCCATTTAGATTTTATTTTAGTACATGGTTATAGACATGGGACTAGTTTTAGTTTTTGGCGTATGGAGAGCAAGTTTTTCCAACATCATTTTCCAACATCATTTAGAACATTTTCCATTGTTCTTCAAGTGAACATGTTTGGCCCCTTTATCAAAATAAGGTGGTTGAGTGTGTTTGTAGTTGTGGTTGTATCTTCTAATCTATTCCACTGATCTTCGGTTCTGTTTTGGTTCCACTAGCATGTTGATTTTACTACAGTGGCTTTGTAGTATAACTTCAAGTCAAGGATTGTAAAGCCTCCTGCCTTGCCTTTGCTGCTTAGAACTTTGCTATTCTAGGTCTCTTCTGGCTCCAGATGAATTTTATGAGTGATTTTTCTAGATCTATGACGTATGTTCATGGTATTTTTATCGGGATTTCATTGAATCTGTATAAAACTTTTGGGAGAATGGCCATTTTCACAATATTTATTCTTCCTATCCATGAGCAAGGATGTCTTTCCATTTTCTGAGATTATCTTCAATTTCATTTTTCAGTGTATTATAATTTTCCCTGTATAGGTCTTTCACTTCTTTCATGAGAGTTATTCCTAAATATTTCATTTTTTTGGTTGCTAGTGTGAAGCGTGTGGCTTCTCTTATTTCTCTCTCTTTGATTTTGTTGTTAGTGTATAGGAATGCCATTCATTTTTGAGTATTGATTTTGTACCCAGCTATATTACTGAATTTATTTAGTATATCTAAGAGTCTTTCAATGGAGTTCAGGGGGTCTTCTATGTAGAGTATCATGTCATCTGCAAACAATGATAATTTAACTTCTTCTTTTCCTATCTTTACCCCTCCTATTTCTCTTTCTTGTCTAATTGCTCTGGCTAGTATTTCCAGTACTATATTAAATAGGAGTGGTGATAAAGGACATCCTTGTCTTGTGCTTGATTTTAAAGTAAAGGTCTTCAATTTTTGGCCATTTAGTATGATATTAGCTGTTGGTTTGTCATAGATGGCCTTTATTATATTGAGGTTAAGACCATCTATTCCAATTTTCTGCAAGGTTCTTATCATACATGAGGCTTGGACCTTATCAAAAGGTTTTTCTGCATCTATAGAAATGATCGTGGATTGTGTGATTCTAACTTTTGGCTCTATTGATATGGTGGATTATATTTATTGATTTACGTATATTGAACCATCCCTGCATGCCTGGGATGAATCCCATTTGGTCATTGTGTATGATCTTCTTGACAATTTGCTGCATCCTGTTTGCCAATATTTTATTGAGGATTTTTGCATCTGTGTTCATTAGGGAAAATGGTCTGTAGTTCTCTTTTTCAGTTGGGTCCTTCTCAGGTTTTGGTACTACAGTAATATTTGCTTTTAGGAACAATTTAGGAAGGATTGCTTCCCTTTCAGTTTCATTGAAGTGTTTGAGGAGTGTTGGCATTAGGTCTTCTTTGTATTTCTTGTAGAATTCTGCAGTGAATCCGTCTGGGTCTGGGCTCTTCTTTGTAGGTAAAGATTTAATTACATTTTCAATTTCATTAATAGAAATTGGGTTACTCAGCAGTTTTACATCTTCATGAACTAGCTCTTGTACTTCATATGCTTCTAAGAATGTGTCTATTTCCTCTGTGTTATCAAACCTTTGAGAGTAGAGGTTTACAAAATAGGTGTTGATGATCTTCTATATTTCTATAGGGTCTGCAGAGATTTCACCTCTTTCGTTCCTTATTTCATGAATTTGAGCTTTTTCTTCCCTTTTTTTAATAAGGTTGGCTCGGGGCTGGTCGATTTTATTTACTCTTTCAAAGAACCAACTCTTTGATTCATTGATTTTTTGGACTGTTTTTTTTTTTTTTTTTTTTTTTTAGTCTCTATTGCACTGATTTCTGCTCTGATTTTTATAATTTCCTCGCTTCTTTTGGCTTTGAGCTTGACTTGCTCTTCTTTTTCTAGATGTTTGAGGTGTAACATCAGGTTATTTATTTGTATCCTTTGTTTTCCTGATGTGGGAACTCAGTGCAATAAATTTTCCTCTGTGGACAGCTTTCATTGCATCCCACAGATTCCGGTAAGTTGTATTTGTGTTTCATTTGTTTGTAGGTATTGTTTAATTTCTTTTTTAATTTCCCCTGTGACTCACTGATTACTCAAGAGTGTGTTATTCAATTTCCATGTGTTTGTGAGATTGTTGCAGTATCTTTTATCATTAATCTCTAATTTCATAGTGCTATGATCCGATAGCATGCAAGGGATAATTTCAACTCCTTTGCATTTATATAAATATGTTCTGTGAATTAATATATGGTCTATTTTAGAGAATGACCCATGTACTGCTGAGAAGAATGTGTATTTTGTTGTTGTTGGGTGGAATATTCTGTATATGTCTATCAAGTCCATTTGTTCACAGGTATGATTCAGTCCTTTTATTTCTTTGCTGATTTTCTGTCTGGTTGATCTGTCCCTTGGTGTCAATGGTGTGTTAAGATCTCCTGTTAGAATTGTGTTACTGCTAATTTGATTTTTCATTTCTGTTAATACTTATTTTATATAATTGGGTGCTCTGGAATTTGGTGCATGTATATTTAAGAAAGTTAAGACAGTTGGAGTTTTCCCCTAACCAGTATGTAGTGACCTTCTTTATCCCTTCTGATCATTACTGGCTTGAAGTTCACATTATCTGCAGACAGAATCACTACCCCTGCTTTTTTTTTGGGGGGGGGTTCCTGTTGCATGAAATATTGTTTTCCATTCTCTGACTTTTAGTCCGTGAGTATCCTTTTGGGTTAAATGGGTTTCTTGTAGACAGCATATGGTTGGATTTTGTTTCTTGATCCATTCTGCTAGTCTGTTTCTTTTAATTGGTGCATTAAGACCATTTACATTAATGGTTATAACTGTTATATATTGGTTTATTGTTGACATGTTATCTTTCTGCTGTTGCATCTTTATCTTTCTGTTCTGTTTAATTGTCTGCTTCATTTAGTGGTTTTTTCCTAAATGTATCTAGGCTGTCTTTCAGCATTCTTTGCAGGGATGGCTTGATGATCATAAAGTTCTTCAGCTGTTCTTTGTCATGGAAGTATCTTATTTCTCCATCAATTTTGAAGGACAGTTTTGCAGGGTATATCAGTCTAGGTTGGAAAACATTTTCCTTTAGGATCTGAAATACTTTACTCCATGCTCTTCTTGACTTTATTGTTTGTGCTGAGAAGTCTGTTGTGATTCTGATAGGTTTTTCCTTTATAGGCGATCTGTCTTTTCTCTCTGACAGCTTCTAATATTCTATTCTTTTGTTCAATTACTGGGAAGGCAATTATTATATGTGTGGGTGTAGTTTTGTTTTGGTTTGGTTATTTGGAGTTCTATATGCTTCATTGATCTTGATATCAGTTTCCAATCTCATGTTTGGGAAATTTTCAGCTATTATTTCTCTAAATATTCTCTTGATATCCTTTATGTTGTCCCCTTCTTTTTCATTTATGCCTATCAACCTTACGCTGCTCCTCTTTGGTTCATCTTGCAAGTGTTGAATTGTTATTTCCTGATATCTTGTTATTTTTAAAAGATCTTTCTTTTCCTGTTCACTGGCTGGAATCTTGTCTTCGAGGTCTGAAATTCTATCTTCACATTTATTCAAATGGTTTTTTACAACTTTCAAGGAGTTTTTGAATTTCCTGTATATCTCTTTACATCTGCTTATTATATTCTGTTTGTTTCTTATATTGTTTATCCAGGAATTCTATCTTTTTGTTTAGTTCCTCTAATTTTTTAACTGTGTCTTCTTTAGATATGTTCAGCATCTCCTTCATTTCTTTTATCATTTCTTCTTTTACCAAGAGATTATTTCTTGTTTGAATCCCTTTAAGGCTTCGCAGAGTTGCTTCTTTATTTTGGTTACTGTTTTTTCAGGTATTTCAGGAATGTGGCATGTATTTTCTTCTATATACATGGCTCCTAGGCTTTCTTAGGATGGGCTGGATGTTTGAGATTGCATTTTGGTCTTTTGTTTTGTCATTTTCCTATATTTTCAAGCTTCAAGTGTTGTTCCAAGCTTCCTCTGGGCGTGTTGGAAATTGTCTCTTATGTTCTGGACTCCTGGGACTCCTCTGGTAATGTAGCTCCCTCCTTTGGGCAGTGAAGCTCCCAGATTAAGAGAAGGTTGCCAGGCGCCTCTCAAGTAGACCTAAAGCCTCCTTAAGCTATACTGCTTGTTCCTGTGGCAGCAAAGCTTCCCTCCTCAGCAGCAGGGCTGCTCCCTCCTCCAGGTGGTGGCAGTAGTGCTGGAGTTCTCCAGACAAAAAGAAGGTTGTAGGTAAGGTCTGAGAAGTTTCTCACAGCTTGATCCAGTTGCCTCCTTCAGGTGGGGCAGCTGCCGTGTGCCCTCTGGGTGAGAGAGGGTGGTCGGCAAGGTTGAAATGCGGTCCCACATCTCGGCCCACCTCACTCTTCCTGGTAGGAGCTGCGGTGTGGTCCCCAGGTGAAAGAGAGAGGTCTTGCCAGGCTGGGACGGGGTTCCACGGCGTGGCCGGACTCACTGTTCCCAGCAGGAAGCCACGGTGTGGCCCCCAGATGAGGAAGAGAGGTCGACCAGGCTGGGATGGGGTTCTGCAGCCAGTTTTTCAGTTCTTTATATGTTCTAAATGTCTTTTGTCTGAGGTACAATTGGCTACAATTTTTTTCCACTCTGTGGTTTTTCTTTTCACTCTGTTGGTAATTTCTTTGGATGTGTAAAAGTTTTTTTTTAATAAGAGGAGATCCCAATTATTGACTCTTTAAAGTATTTCTCTACAATTTGGGTTTTGTTTATGAACTCTCTGCCAGCACCCATGTCTTCAAGATTTCTACCTACTTTGTCTTCCAATATATTTATTGTTTGTATTTTGATACTTAAAATTATGCTCCATTGTTACTTTAGTACAGTGCATGGTGATAGACATGGGTCTAGTTTTAGTCACCAACATGTAGATAGATGGCTTTTCCAGCACCATTTATCAAAGAGCCTATCTTTCTTCCAGTGAATATGTTCAGCCCCTTTGTCAAAGATAAGATTGCTTGTTTTGAAGTTCCACCAAGCTTTTGTTCTTCTATCTCCATGGGTTTTATCATGTTGTATCTTACTGGATTTTATTATATGTGATAGTATAAATAAAATTTTTTATGGACAAGGAGATAATATAGTAACCATTGTTCGCTTTCTGTTAGTTGGTTCTGAATACCTTCTAATACTATCATTCTCTTGAATGGTTTTACACTGTCTTGTTAGGTTTGATACTATCGTATATGAAAGTATACTCAAATATTTCAAGGAAAGAGACACTATGGTAGCTATTGCTATGTCGGGTTGTCTTGTGGTGAAACACTATGTTGCTTAAATTGTTCTGTTCTGACCGGTTTTGTTATGTCCTCTTTTTTCTTAATCTTTTTTAAAATGAAAAAAAGAATGTGTTTGTAGTTGTGTCTGCATCTTCTAATCTGCTCCACTGATCCTGAGATCTGTTTCTTTGCCAGTACCATTCTGGTTTTGTTTTTTTGTTTGTTTGTTTGTTTGTTTTGTTTTGTTTTGTTTTGTTTTGTTTTGTTTTTTCCGTAGTAGTTTTGTAGTATAATTTCAAGTCAAAGATTCTGAAGTCTCCTGCTTGGCATTTGATTTCCAGGATTGCCAATATTTTTGTGTTCTCTTCTGGTTCCATATGAATTTTTGGAATGTTTTCTCTAGTTCTGTGAGGTATTCTAACGGTATTTTGATCTGGATTACATTAAATATATATAATGGTTTTGGAAGTGTGACCATTTTCACAATGTTTGTTATTCCTGTCCGTGGACAAGGGATATCTTGCCACTTTTGGTCATCTTCTTCAATCTCCTTCTTCAGAGTACTGCAATTTCCAATATACAGATCTATTTCTTCCTCTGTTATATTGTTTCCTAAGTATTTTGAAGGGTATTGTTCCACAATTCTTTTCTCTGATTTTGTTGTGTGTGTACAGGAATCTGATTGATTTTTGAATATTCACTTTGTATTTAGTTATGCTCTCAAATTTGCTTATTAAATCTAGAAGTCTTTTGGAAGAGTTTTTGGGGTTTTCTATGTAGAGTGGTTTGTCATAGATGGTTTTCATCAGGTTGAAGTAAAGATCATCTATTCCAATTCTCTATAGAGGTTTTTTATTAATCATGAAAGAGTGTTGGGCCTGACTTAAAGCTTTTGTGGCATCTATTGAGATGTTCCTGTGACTTTTGTCTTTGACTCTTTCTTGAGTGGAGGCAGGGATACCAGGAATTGAATGTAGGACCTCACATTTTCCAGGCAGGTACTGCTCCACTGAGCTAAATCTCCAGCCCTGTCTTTGGCTCTTAAGCTGTATTTTTTTTTACAAATTTATTTACTAGTTATTACAGAGTAAGTAATCACCTAATTTATCCAACTGTGTATCAAATTTAGCATTTCCATTGATAGGGTGGCCTGCACTTGACATCAGCCTATGGAGTGGGTGACACAAAAACAACAGTCCATTTTAGGATTTTGCCACCGTCTACTGTCTTGCCTGGTGGCCACTGTTGTACTGCAGGGCGTACTTCTGTTTCTTTTCCTACCTTTAATAACATTTTGCTACTGTTAAAAAAAATTCCAAAACCTAATATTCCTCTCCCACTTTCTATCCCAAACTTCCTGTGGTTTATTTTTGCTACAGCTACCTTCTTCACATAAGGAAAAAAAATCTTGAACTGATCTTTGATTTCTTTCTTTTCTCAGCATCTACATCTAATGACTAACTAGATTCTTTTGGTGCTTTTGATATTTTCTTCTTTCTAAGTTTACTTTCACATTAGAATTCATGCTTTTATAAGGTTTTACCCTTCACCTTTACAGTTGCCTTGCACTTTACAGCAAACAGATTGTTCTCACTTTTTCTCTTCAAGCTATATCTAGATGGATCTTCCCAAGTATGGATTTAGTAATTTTATTATGTAATTAATTTTGTTAAAAATCATTCATAAATCCCTTTTAAATGCTAAATAAATGTGGCTTTCTCTTGAACATCATGTCCTCCACAATGTGATTGATCCCATCGCCCCAATATTCCTGTCAGTCCTCAGAATCTCCATGATTCATCCACAGTGAACTTCAGCAGGTACTCCTCCCACTTCCCAGCCAGAAGACTCATTCTTTTCTAATTTTGAAGGTCACATATGCTTTGCAAACATTCCTCTCCTATCTATCGCACATTTTTCAGGGACTGTGGAATCTTTTCATCATCTTTCTTTCATCGTTACATGGTTGGGAACCATACAACTTTCCAACTTCTATAAAACTCATCATAATTCTGAAGTTGTAACTTTCTTTCTTGCTTTATTTATATGTTTCACTCTTCCTTGTTCTTTTCTTAGCCACTGTTTAGAAGCTTTTGAAAGTAGGAACAGGGTGATATCCAATCCGTTTTAAGTCTCTGCACACTTTATAACACAGTATTACTCAATATGGGCATTGGTTAATTGGATAAATACATATTTCACCCTGTTTGTTGCCTCAGCTGTAAATGAAGAAAAAGCACTAAGTATAAATTAGTTGTTCTAGTTTCACTTTAGAAACCAGAGGTTGACAGCGTCCCAGAAAGTTAAATATTAAGTCATGACACTGAGGATTGTCTATAAAAAGCAGAGATAACTGGGTATCAAAACCTCCAGAATATCAGCAATAGCAAATCCATATATTTGGACGTGCCCAGTGGCAGGTCTTAAGAGCACAGTTTCAACTGATAATTGCATGTAACAAGGCTGCTGAAAGTTTGTTTGCTTCAACACTATTACTGCCAGCCCTGACTCCAATTCATTAAGATGCATTTTCTCCCAGGTGTTACATAATGAGAACGCGTCTGGGTGCCAGTAAATTTCTTCTGTGACTGATGCTGGGATGCAGAGCCCTGATGGCCTTAGGAACCACTATCTCCCAGGCCCAGACTTTAATATCTGGGGAAATTTACTGACCACTGAAATGTAAAGTAGAAAAATAAATAGGTAAAAGCAGCAGACTACAGTAACCCTACAAGGCCTACCTGTGGCCTCAAGGAAAGCAAAGTATCTCCTACCCTCTTGACAAATATGAATATTGGTGTCCATGTGGTTTTGGAATTTAACTACAGTATCTGAGAACTATTTTGAAAATTTCTGATTGATCTGAAAAAAATATGGAGGCAATGATTTGGATTTTATTTTTCTTTCGTTTTTAATAGTCATTCATAATGTTACTTAGATTGTATTTTCTCCATTAATAGTGAATACTCTAGTGACCAAAAATTTCATATTTGCAGATAAATGGATGCACCTTGAGACCATAATATTAAGTGAAATGAATCAGACACACAAGCTTAAATATTGCATGGTTTCTTTTATATGAGAAACCTAAATATAAATAAGAGCAAAATAAAAGACAGGTAATAGGAAGTAAGAAAATCTTTTTCAAATGGGAAGGGGAAAGAGTATTAGACATACACACTTTAAAAGAGAAAAGAGTTTATTTGGCTCATGGTTTGCAGTTTCAGTCCATGGTCAGCTGACTTCAAGGCAGAGTCATCGTGGTAGAAGACCACTATAGGAAGTAGAAAACTGCCTACTTCCAAGTAACCAGGAAACAGAGAAAGCTGGGAAGTGGCAGAGAAAAGTACACCATTCAGGGTCACACTCCAGTGAACTACTTCTAACCAAGCTGCATGTCCTAATAGCTATCAATTTATCAGTGGGTTAATCTATTGATGAGGTTAGGTCTTCATGATTTAATGGCATCTCTAGATTTTACCTGTCAATGTGATGCTCTTGGAGAACATTTTAGAACTAAATCATAGCAAAAGTAAATGAAGTGAAGTTTGTACCACTTCATTTCTCAGAAAATGACTGGATTGGGTCTTTACTAGATCTGATCTGACATAAAATATCAGTTGCAAATTGTTTGTTATGCCTGGTAGCACACATCTGTAATTCCAACAGAATGGGGACCTGAGACAGAAGGAACCTGAGTCTGAGCCCAGGCTTATCAACTTAGTGGGACCCTGTCTCAAAATAAAGCAATGAAAAGGGGTTCGGGACAGAGCACAGTGTGAAGGCCCTGGATTCAGTTCTCCATACTAGGGGGAAAAGGTTGTCATGGGAAGGAGTAACAACAAAGTAAGTTTACTTCTCACAGAAGTAAGCTTCAAAGGGATGCCCATGTGATTAGCAGTAAGGAGAAATAGGCCACGGTGTCAGTTTCCAGAGGAATCAACCAGGGCTGCAAATCACAAGTCCAGAGTGATGCTGATTATTTTTTTTCAGTGTTTCATCACATGGAATACACTAACAAATTGCTCTAGGGTGAGTTGAGTAGACAGATCTTTTATTTAATGATGCTTCCTTGACTATCTCTCTGCCAGATCTACGATTCTCCCAAAAGACAAGCAAGGGGCTGGAATTTCTTCCATTTGTCTTCCACAAGGTTCCAGGCACCGGGATCCTACACTTCCTGGCTTTCCATCTTACTCTGTCTACAGCCCTGTGTACTGAGTTATGTCACTCCATTTTGTGAAGACAAAATAAGCCGCTAAGTAAATAAATAAATAATGGCTTAAAGCATAGCTTATCATCAGCGTGAAGATTTTCTATCTAGCTCCAAATTGCAAACTTCTAACCTGGGGCTGTTAAATAGGTCAACAGAGTTATGTTCTCCACAGGCGTGGTTGAAGCATGGTATTATTACACATATTGGAAACCATCTGTTCTGAGGCTGAGGGGAAACGACTTCACTTCTGCACTATGTGTTAGCCCACTGGTAACCAGTTGTGTGTATTATCCTAAAACCTTGTCTCTGCGGAGTCCAGAGATGCAACCTCAGATCTGAGGTGCCTGTAGCTGCAAGAGAGCCAGGTACTGCTGTTCTTGGAAGTCGCATTTGCCCACTTTTCCCTTCAATTTCTGTGTAACTGACTTAATCTGATGTTCCCTCAGTCTTTCTATGGAGCCTAAATTTTACTAAAACTTTAATACATGTGTCCATCTGAAGACTCTCCTAAAGAATTTTAACATAATCTAAGGCAGTTTTTTGATACAGTCACCTAAAGTGATAATTCTTTAGATTAAGTATCACAAAAAAATATCCTGGTAGTAATGTAACTTATATTCTCTAATGTATTTTCTCAGATATAACATTTTTATCTGTATTTCTCAGAAAATTCAATGCAGAGTGCTTCTCAGGGAAAATCATTCAGTCAGACCTGAAAGCTTTCCAGTGCCACACTCCAGTAACTTGTGGTGTTTCTAAGGAAATACTGTTTCATTCAGTAGCTTCTTTAAAATGAAAACTTCTATAGCACCTAATTTGACAAGGGTGCAATGCATTAATATGTAGTAAGTAATTTAAATATGGAATCCACAGTAGTGACTTCTTTCTAAGATAGAGTTAACAGTGGCATTTTCACAGAGCCCTCAAGACTGCAAAGAAGTCTCTCATTTTAATTTTAAAAGTCTAGGTGAGAAATGCAGTACCTTTTCACTATACCCCGTGTGTTGAGGGCTCTCCAAACCATCTTCAGTTTTGATGATTTGTGGGGACTGTGCATAATTGTATTCATGGCTGTAACTTATTTTAGTTAAAGAATAAAAAGAAAAGTCAGCAAAGGCTAAAGGAGAAGAGTGAAGTCCAGAGAAACTTGGGCTCAAGCTTCTACGGCTCCTCTCTTCCGCACTTTCCCTACCAACACTTGTGAAATGTGAGGTGCTGGGGAAGTTCACTTGAACCTTGTTGCCTGGTGTTTCTGCAGTGAACTGGTCACACTGGCACTCTTGTTTGGAATGTGTCAAAATTCCAGACTCCAGAAGAAAGCAAGTGTTTGGCATAAAAGACATTATTTATATGAATAAGAAACGTGAGTCATTTCTTTTTTAAATTTTCTTTTGTTTTTCCTTTCCTTTCTTCTCTCTCTTTTTCTTTTCTTTTCTTTTCCAGTACTGGAGATTGAACCCATGGTCTCTTAGCTATATCTTCAGTCTTTTTTAATTTAATTTTTTTTTTTAATACAGGTGCAAGTTTCCCAGGTTGAACTCAAACTTGAGATTCTCCTGCCTTAGCTTGCCAGAACTCTGAGATTACACACCTGAGTCACTCTTATAATTTCTACAAATGTTGGAAACCCTCCCCGTGTCTAAGGTTCCAGAGGTCGGCCAGGAGTCAACACTGTGAGCTGACCTACCTCCAGTAGCCCATCTGAGGACAGCCACCTCAGCCCCGATAGCGTACTTTCTTTTCTCTACCTCTATGTACCCCGAAAGTGAAAACAGTCCCAAGACCTGTGGCTCACTACTCCCCACATAGAATCTGATAAACTGAAATGTGAAGGGAAGGAGAAAGCAGGACAAGCAGGCTCCCTAAGTCACATCTGGTGGCAATGATCACTGCCCTCATCTCCTGGGGAAAGGCTGGAGGTTCCCCAGTGCCCATGCAAGGCCACCAGGCCTTCAGATCTCGCCCTGTAGCCCAGGAGGAGGGCTAAAAAGGGAAGGCCACTGACCTTTCTCAAGTGCATCTGTTCTCAGAAATAATAATTAATAATAAAAGATTCACATCACAGTGCTAATTCATTTGGCATGAAATTACTCTTCTCCTTACCAGGAGCAGAATGGGTAATTTTTTTGCCCCTGTTCCTCAAGAGGGACACTAGATATCTCTTGGTTCACTGCCTTTTTTACTTTCCCCAGCAGCCCAGGCTTCAGCCAGACAAGGATGAATTCCAGTTGGCTGACCTCAGTATTCGTGCTCTGGGACAGTAGCAGCTAATTTAGTTCCCCTGATGATATGATAATGCTGTTTCTCAGGGGCGTGAAGAAGAAAGCAGTAGGCTTGTGAAATACCAAAAGAGAGCAAATCACAGAACTGGAAAAAAGTTTGACTTTGAAGGCTAAAATTTGCTTTTTCTGCAAACCCAAAAACTGTTATCTGAATGCAGCATAGATTAGGAGTCAGCAGGAAAAAGTAAAGAAGAAAGAATACTTCCAGGTACCACTGTGACAGGGCTCCTTTTGTCCCAGGGGGCTAAAGCAAAGGAGAAGGAAGTGGATGACAATTTGCTAATTGTTCTGAAGTATTTCAGACAGGTCGGATTCTGGACTGAAGAACAGTTACGTTCACTGAAACGCCCTCTCCTCCATGAGAAGCTCTCCCTGGGAGCACAGGAAGCCAGGAAAAAAAGTTTAAAAATGGATTTCTGCAGATTGTTCTTCTGATCTCCATTTCTAGCTTATTGCTTTGAGAAAAGCTGGAGATATTCTTGAGAAAAATTAAAACCCACATCAGTAGATCCAGTCTCAAGCACTTGACAGAGGCTTTTATTTAAGATTCTGATGTGTTTTCAGGGTATCAGGCTTTGTCTTTCATCTCAAACAGTTAAAAAATCATATTTCATGTAGCTCTCCTATAACTTTGAAAATTCACATGCTCTGTGTTCATCCAAATTATAAAATATTAAAAGAGTATTTGGTAAGAAAACAACTTTCCAGAAGTTTTATGTTTGTATTATTTTGTGACTTTAAAAATAGAATTTCCCTTTTAAAAGAAATTAATGTTCTTGGCACACTTTAGATATACATAGTGATCACATGCATTGTTGGGAATTTGTATCTGTACATCTATATTGTAATTCTTTTTTCCCAAGTCCCTCCCCTCCCTTCAACCCTTCTTCTCATCATTTACAAAAGCTTTGTTTCCAACTCTCCCTTCTAGTTTCTTTTCTTAAAGAAAACTTTTCCCTTCTCTCCTTTTCCCTCTCTAGTTTCCCTTCTGTCATGGTTTATGTCTGTGGCCCCCAGGCTTCAGGCTTTCGCAGTGTGCATTTGTGATTGGCTCATTGTTTAGCACTTGGATTGGGGGTGTGAGTGCTACACTGGCCTAGGGGTGGAGCCAGGATGTGATGTAATGGCAGGAACAAGGTGTGTCTTGCTCTTTTGCCTTTTTCCTCCTTGCTGTTTGCAGCTGCCATGAACTGTGGCCCCACCATGCCACCCTGCCTTGGGCCAACTGAGTATGCACTGAAACCTCCAAAAACTGTAAGAAATAAACCTTTCCTTTCCCAACTTTGGGCTTCGGGTATTTTGTCTCAGCAAAGAGTAAAAAGTAACTAAGACACCTTCTTATCTGAACATTTTCTTCCTATACCCATTATATGTTTTTGATCCTTATTTACCCTTTCAGTTTCACACCCAAGAAACAATGTGATAGTTAAACAAATGTGTCTGATTACTTTACTTAAGAGTATAGCTCTGTGGGCTTGATAGTAGAGGCCTGTAATCCCAGCTCTTAGGATGCTGAGGTAGGAGGATAGCTGCAAGCCTGGGCTACCCAGTGAGTTCAAGGCCAGCTTAACTTCACAGTGAAACCTTGCCTCAGAAATACAAACGAACAAATAAACAAATAGCAGTGTGTAGTCTCAAGATGTAAAAGAATCACTTCTTATGACCAATCATATGGGTCTATTTTCTATCTTGTGATTTTTCTTCAGAGCCTGATACCCTTGTCAATGCTATCCCTGTATTCTCCATGCCTTTCCTTCCGAATAAACACTTAATTACTCCTACCTGTGCTAGTTAACTACATATCTGAAACAGTTCCATGGAAAATGCTAAGAAAAATACTCACTTGGCTTAATTTTTATAAAGACTAATAAATATTTTAAATAAATATTTTAAAATTTGGTTGAAGATTTATATTTATTATTTTAGAAGTATTTTCTAATACGTACAAAGAAAGTACAGACAAAAGCACAAAGGAGCATGAATTCAGGTCACTTCGAATTAAGCTCCGGTGCTCGAGTATGTGTACACAGCTAAGAGAGTTAGACAGCCATTGCTTTCTCGAAGCTAAACAAAGGATATTGAAAAATCAGCAGTGACAGTTGGGTGACAGTGCAAACTAATGCACTCTGCAAAGATTTTGAGTAGACAAACTAAGCCTGGATCACCTCTATCCATAAAACTTGAAGTTGAATTGTGTGTGAGACAAATGCAAGCTGAAGATTTTCTTATATCTGTTTGCCCACTATGCCTCCAATGGAGGATGTAAGGGACGTCATGTTGTGACTTGTCTAAATGGAGACTCACGACACAATTCCCAAGCCTCATTCCTCGCTGTGCATTGGTAGATTAATGCATTTTCCCCTTCTTGGAAATGGAAATCAGGAAGATATGTTGTCAAGTTATCACTTTGCATAAGAAAAGTGTTTAATTTAAAATGAAAGGTAGGTTCTTTTATACTGGTCAAAAGTTCTCTCGTACACCCTGGGAAGTAAAAATTGCAAGTTTTGCTTGTGCCACTTATGAAAAATGAACGAAACATTCCAATATAATTAGATCATCTCTTTGCTTGTTCTTTAGAAAGAAAAAAGCCAGTGACCTCTACTCCTACTGTCTCTATACACAATTTCCACACTTCTGTGAAGGCATATTTCAAATAGACAGAACCAAAGAGGGACCAGAGGAACTTGTAGTGATCAAGCTTAACTGTCAGCATGATTGGCTTGAGAATCACCCAGGATTGTTAAAGCACATTCTGGGAACACCTGGACAGGTCATGGGGCATGACCTCAGGCACTACATCTGGTCTCTAACCCTGTCTTCTCTGACTGTTCACCTGTCTGCTTCCCAGCTTTGTTCCTCCATGCCTTCCTGCCATGATGTTTCTGCCTTTGAGGCAACCCACCAAAGACTAAATCTCCTGAACCCAAGCTGAATAAAACTTTTCCTTTCTTTAAATTTTAGATGCCAGAAATTTAATTCAGAAATGGAAAAGTTGACTAATACAGATTGGCAAAATCAACACTAATCATATAATTAGCGAGGATCTGTGCAAAAAAGAAAATTCAGGCCCTTGCATTCAAAACTTGCTGTGTACAACAGTAAGAGCAAGCCATTAAATGAAGTATGAAACTCTTCAGTGTACAGGTCCCTCTCTGCCTACTGATAAAACCAGTTGACCTGCTCTGGACTGTAACCTATGATGAGATTTGACTGTGCATTCTCCTAATTATGGAAGTCTTTTTTGCAGGATCTTCTATAGATCTTTTCTGTAATATGTTATTAGATAAGGTTGCCATTCAATCACATATTTAAGGTGGGTCTGCATGTTTAACATTTAGTGTAAAACAAATCAAATATTTAATTTTTCCAGTCATAGAAGCCTTTCCAACTTCTATGTATCTATAAATGCGAGCTAAATGAAGAGAACTAGAACAAGAATAAAGAAGACCTAGTGCTAGATACATCGGTCAGTGACAGGCACTCTACCTCATCTCTGAGTTACCGCTCATCATTTTCTCCTGGTGCTTTCCTGAAAACACCATTCAGAAACCCTGGCACCTATTAGGTGTCTCCAAAGCATACTCGTTTATAGGAACTGGGAATCTAATAAGCATGAGTGTAGTGAATAAAGCAAATGTTGCCTGGGTGCTATGCCTTTGTGTCTTTGTGCCTTTGTGCCTTTGTGCAAAGAAGATTCACTTCAGCTTCCACTCATTCCCACCAATGTAGGTCATTTGGAATTTGCCTAAGTGACCAGACCTTAATTTCTTAAGAATTAAGCACACACATTCATATGCAAATTTGCAGTGCCTCTTCGTTGTGGCTTCCAAGGACCAAATTCATTTTTCTAACGAGCCAGTTGAAATCCATGTTCAGCCAGCAACTCTGAACGTCTCTACCCCAATGCACAGCATCAGAATACCTCACATGAGTCATAAGCGAGGAAGTCAGTGTTTACAACTCCTCTTCCTTTCCAAAAAATCCAATCAAGTCAGGAAGAATAAATCCAGTTGACACCCTGATAAAGATTTCATGGAAAAACACTGAGAAAGGCAAGGAGGCTTTCTTTGGCGGCACCAGCTGAACCACCTCTACATTTTATAAGTATAGGGACGGTCAGATTTGTTCTCACTTTTCTCAAAAATGTAATTGGAATGCAGGAAAAAGTATATGAAAAAGGATGGGATTATTTATAAAAGTTTTACAGTAAATCTTTTCAAGTCAGGAAATTTGCTCAGTGGCAAGAATGTAATACATAAGCAACACGCCCTGGAGAAGGACTGACTACCCTTAGGGATGTTCCCCCCAGCCAAGGGCAACTTGAGGAAATGAAAAATTTCAAAGAAATATCAGAAGTGGGTTGGCAAAACTCGATTTGCTCTTTGCTATAATGGTTTCATTCTATTTTTGCATTAAAGAATAATATCCATAATGTGAAGATTATGCCAAGCAGTCTATAAAAAGGACAAAATCCTTGAGGCAGTCATCTCTGACTTGCTGCCAATTCTGCCGCCAATAATACACACACACACACACACACACACAGAGAGAGAGAGAGAGAGAGAGAGAGAGAGAGAGAGAGAGAGAGAGAAGTCAAGAACTGCATTGTCAGCAAAGCGCTTAAGGCTGGCAGTTTAAGAGGTAAAAACCTGAGTCCACTCTCTGAAATAAAGAATCCAATTATATCCAAAAGAAAAATACAGCTCAGAATTTGAAGAGCTTCTCTACTGAATGACTATCCAGAAAAGTATGAAATGATGATAAATTTGACTTTCCTTGGTTGCAAAAAACAACACCTGTATGTATATACTTCAGTATCATGTATATATCTCTTAAAAGAATTGGTATATAGTCGTCAAAAATGTGTTGATCTTCAGCAAAGCATTTGTACGTACAGTCAAAGTTTAACTTGCACAACTTTTTATGCTGACCTCTGTCCCTGCTGTTTCCCTTATATAGCCTTATATAAGAGAATTTGCCTTATATAGCACTTTAGGCTTTATCTCATATGCCTAACCTATTACACTGACTGCTCCGAGCTTGTGCTGAGAATAATCATTCGCTGGTGTCTGAGTCAGCAAAAAAGATTACACTGACTGATCAGTGACGTCTGTCATGGTATGCAAGGGAAAACATGAGAAGTGTTCCACCTCGGCTCTGGCCTTGAATGAAGTGGAGAAATAGATGAATAAAGGCAGAGTGATATTTGAGGGGCCATGGATGTGCTGTGGGAATCCTGAGAGTTTGTGACCTTCCTTCAAGGAGATTCTGTGGCCACAGACACATTCATACTGAGGCTGTTCCTGGTGAATGGGGGCATGGTGGAAATACTAGATCCAGGTGCCTTCTGTGTGATACTCTGGTATACCCCAAGTTTTTTTCTATGGACCAGTCTAGACCCTCTCAGAATTACACTGCAACATGAAAATTTGTTTATCCAGCTTTCCTCTCCATCCACAAATGTCACACCTCAAGGTCGCTGCAGGACTCTTCCTGCTTGCTTTGATGTTCTCTTCCTCTCCCTTATCCTGAAACCCTTGCAGGTCTCCCATCAGTGTGTTGCACTTGTAGTTCTGTCTTGAATCTGAATGCTTGATGTCAAAATTATCCCCACACTTAGCACAGTATTTCAGCAAAATGAACAGTAATTCAGCAACAGAAACATTTCCCGTTCTGCTCCTTCACTTCAAAAAACCTTAAATAACATACTGATATGGATACATAGCTTAGCAAAAAAGAGACACTATATCAAACCTTCATAGAAACAGAACTGTGCACGCAATCAATAATGTGTCTACCACTAATCATCCAGTTGTGTGGGCTGATTTCGAGTTTAATGACCATGGATTTGTGTTCACTTTACCTGGAATGATTTTAAATAATAAAGACTCTCCAATGATTGGAAACAAAAAATGAAAGGTATCTATCCTACATAAGCATTCAGCTTCTGGCATTAATCTTTGAGTTTTACCTAAATTGATCATAATTGAAATGATTTCTATAATTTATTGTTACCTCAAAAGACTTGTTTACAACCTTATACAGCATTTTTGGAATGGTTACAAATAGATTTATACAAATATACACATAATAATAAATATATTATATGAGTCTATTTCATATAATCTTGTCAGTTAAGTCCAAAGTGTTTCATCCACAAGCATCATTAACCCCAAATAAACAATTCACCATGCTTTCTCTGCTGCTTATGCCTATGCTTCTGCAGTCCTGGTCTTTCACAGGTTGAACCAGATAAAGAATTTCTGACTTGGACAATATTCCCCACTGTGACCTGTCTTCTTAAGCTTAGCCTACATTCAGAGTTATTTTTGCCTTTCCTATAGGAAACTTCAGGCCTTGCCACTCCCCCACTCTAATGATATAAATCCACATGATCATTCTGATTTTACCACCACCTGTATTTCTGTATGTGCAGGATTGTAAAGTGACAAAGTCAACCCCATATTGTTCGGTCAGTTCTGACAGCTACGAGTCCCTGATCCATATTGAAAAGATTCTTTAGCAGAACCCATTTGTTTCATGAAGAGATCATTGTGATATACCTATACTAAATAGTAATTTATTTAAATATTATTAAGCACCATGAAGTCTTTCCCTTTAAACTTTACCCTTCAGTGTTTAGATAAGCCTCAAATAAGGTCACTCAAAAAGAGATACCCTAAGAAAGAAGCTTGCAAGACACTGAAAGAAAAAGCTTAGTCTCTTCCAGACCTGAACAGAATTACATTCAGTACTTCAAAAAATAAAAATAATACACCTGATTTAAGCACATGTGTTACAGGCAAAGACTAACTTCCCGACACTGTGGGGCAGAATTCGATGATCCAGTTCTTAGGTAGCAGCAGAATGTTTTCCTGTTAGGATTTTAAAAGCCTATTGTTAGCTGGGCGCAGTGGCTCACGCCTGTAATCCCAGCACTTGGGAGGCTGAGGCAGGAGGATCCTTGCGAGTTCAAGACCAGGCTGAGCTACAAAGTGAGCTCAAGACCAGCCTGAACTGCATAGCGAGACCCAGTCTCAAAAAGACCAAAGGAAAAAAAAATCTGTTGTTTCTGTGCCTGATGAATGATTTAATTTTTTTCATTCCTCTTATATTATTTCAGTCACTGCACATCTTTCTAAAAACTTTTTAATAGGTTGGATCTCATTATACTTCTAGAGCACCCTCTGAGAATCCAAAATAAAAAGAAAAAGGTTAAGTCTGTAAGTTTGGCTTCAGATCAGTCTTTTGATGCAGAGCTAATGTAAGACAGATTAAAAACATTTCTGAGTAATGGTTGACTCTGCTTTGCAATTAAAATACAGATTACATCGTCTGTAGAAAAAGACCTGGAAGTTTTTGCTTTCCATTATGCATTTCTGGAATTTTCATTTATCTAGCCATCGTCTTTTTATGGAACCACTGTATGAATATAAATAAGTAACTTTTGAGGTCACACCGACACAGTGGGTGATGGTCCCTGGGAGATAGAGTCCGGATTCCTGTGCATTTGGAGCAAAGGCCTGCCTGCGGCACACAATAGTTGAAAAAAAGCGTCAAAGCTTGATGAATTTTAAAGGACACAGAACTAGTGAGTTTGTACCATTAGAAAAGAAAAATTACGTGAGTGGGGAAAAAACACAGGGAGAGGCAGCGGGAGGAAAAGAACGGATGGGGAAAAGTTGGGCTTCTGGGTTTGAAAACCTGCAGCCCAGCTTAGGAACATTTTCTTTCAGGATATGACTGATAGGGTGCAGAGTCACCTCAATTGTATCTACCGCACATGCCCATTCCCATAATTCACTGGATAATTAGATACAGGATATGGAGTCCCTATGTAGCAATACTTAGCAAGTTCCGAATGAGGGAATAGTCATTATAGGTCAGGCCAATGGATCTAACACATGTGCCCTGCCCTGGAACTTTGAGAATTTCTTGGTTCTCTGTTATTTTTACTTCTGCCTTTCTTAGGACACAGGAAGGATATGGTTGTGTGGCCATGTCCACGTAAATGGACAGGGCTAGCGGTCCCATAGCCCCAGTTGTACTATTAATATTAACATTAATTATCATCATGGCAATTTAACTATTAAGCATGTTACGATCCACTGTTGAAAACTATTTGTTGGCAAAAGTTTAGTGTTAGAAAGAAAATGGCTTCTAAGAGATATGTGCTTAAAGAAAGAATAGGAGAATTAAGTATATCTGAGGTACAATACTTAAAGCTCTTGATATTAGTTATGTTGTCATCTATCAAGCTAGTAATTAATAACTTCATATCTAAAGCATCTATTTCAACTGTCAACATTATCTATAACCTTTTCCAGTTATGAGGAATAAATGACTAGCAGAATACTTTCATGTTACTCAGTAGTTGCTAAGGGAGTAGAGTGTAGCACTTCCTATACACAGCAGAAGAGCACGAGGGTCAAAAGACTCATTTCTTCCCTTTGCAAAACTGTGAAACTGTAACTCTCAATAGTAAACTCTGTCTACCTTAATTTTGGGACTGTAACTTGTACATGGATTTAGCTTCTCATTTCTGGTGCTCTGCTTAGGACTCATATCCGTATTAATTAATTGCCAGTTGTATGAACATCAGTAAATTATTTCACCTCCCCAAGCCAATGATTTCCCACCCATAAATAGAGTTAAAATGTCAAGTTTAGCTTCAGGGTTGTGAGTTTTCAAAAATGTCCTTAATGTATTTAGTAAGGCATCAAACAAGAGCAAAAATACCTGTTAATTTTGTGTTTTAAGCATAATAACCCATATTAGAGATACTATTTTAGAGAAATTATTAAATATGCAAGAAAGGATCATAGGCACAAAGATCGTCAGTGGTAACATTAACAGAAAGTTATCAAAAGCAAGGCATAAAATATTAGTGAGCAGTTGTGGATTGGAAAGTAAAGAAAATTTTAAGTAGAATGGAAAACAACAGCTATAAACCAACATAAACTAAGAGCAAAACTAAACTTGCTGTATGGATCAACTGAGGAATGGATAAAAAAGCTATGGTACTTCTATACAATGGAGTATTGCTCAGCTATAAAGAAGGATCACATTGAGGTATTTATCAATAAATGGGTACAGCTTGAAACCATACTCAGAAGTGAACTAAATCAAACTTGCATCTGTGAACTCCGAATAGTTTCCCTAGTGTAGGAAATGAATCAAATATATAAAATTACGTGATAACCATGATTCCCCATTATATGGCCTTGAAGCCTTATAAAATTTTCACTCATTAATTGGAATGGCTTTATTCTGGGCTGTTTGATATTATGGCCAGTGATGCAATGAACAGCTACTTTGAAGAAAATAAGACATAATAATAGCTAGTGCCGATTTAATACCATCTTGTCTTAAAGCCGCACCAAACTATGGTTTTTCTGTCTCCATTGATTTTATCATGTTGTAACCTGTTGGATTTTATTGTATGTGGTAGTATAAACAAAAATTGTTATAGGCAAAGAGATAATATTGAAACCATTGATCATTTTTTTCTGTTAGCTGGTTCTAAATACTCTACAATGCTTTCATCCACTTGAATGGTGTTACACAGTCTTGATATGTTTGATGCTATAGCATATGAAGTTATATTCAAAGATTTCAAAGAAAAAGACATTATGGTAACTACTATTAAGTCGGGTTATTTGGTGGTGAAGCACTAGGTTGCTGAAAGTGTCATGCTTTAACCTGTATTGTTATGTTGTTATGCCCCATTTTATCTCACCCTCTCTCTTATTCATTAAAAAATTATTTAATTTAAAAAAATATATCAACCAATAAAAAATGCTGCTGGGTCTGTAGGGAAAAAGAAACCCTTTTACAACTGTTGGTTAGAGAGTAGACTAGTACAAACACTGTGGAAATCAGTATGGAGATTCCTCAAAAAATTAGGATTAGAGGTCCCATTCAACCCAGGTATTCCCCTTCTGTGTATCTTCCCAGAAGAATTGAAAAACATCATACCACAGTGACATATGTGCAACCATAAGGTTCAAAATATACTATAGTCACTGTGAAATGGGAGGAAACTGTTCAATAAAAAGAAGAAACTAAGATAGGGGAAAAGAGAAAAGATAGAAGGGAAAAGAAAAAAAAATGCAAGTTAGTTATACCATTAGTGTCACTTAGTTCACTGAACAGGAAAGGTTGTGCTAATATTGACTGAAGAAATTTTATGCCCATATTTTGTACTTGAGTGACTAAAGATAATGATGTGTAATTTATCAACAATTGTTACTTTTTCATTATTTTGTTGTGAAAATTTGTTTTACCTTTTCTTCTTAATATTAACAAATAAAGTCAAAAAAAAAGAAGTCAGCTGTCAAGTGTTGATAAATAATAATATGTGAGCTGATTTTTGCTGTGACAGAGACTCCCTGTGGGTAAAATTGTATCTGTTGGAATTTAGAATTAAGTGGCTCATGCAGTGCTGTATAAGCTTAAGACTTGCTGCAAATAAAAGACATATCATGCATTAAGGTGATACCAAAAAAACTTTGCTATATGGTTTAAAGTATGCAAGAATATGAATTTCTGGGAAAACTACACTGAAATGATATCATTGATGCTCTTAAAATGATACATTGTGGACAAATCCGGTATTATTTTCTATTTTTCAAAATTTTCTATGTAGTATGTTCCTGATTTATGAACATTTCAGTTGTGAATATTCACAGGTGTACAATGGAAGACTCACTTATTTGGATATGAATGAATCCAACTTCCTAAAGTCCTCCCACAATGGAGCTCTGCTGTGTAAATCGGGTCTTACAGTAACTAGGTTATAAGCTGTGAGAGGCAGCTTTCTGTCACTGTAGCTGTGTACATGAGGCAGTCAAGTGAGAGAAGGAAGCTTTATTTTGGCTCAGAGTTTCAAAGGTTTCAGTTCATGGTTCCATTGCTTCTATGAGATAGTGGCAATTCAGCAATATCACGATGGAAAGAAAGTTTGGGAGCAAAGCTGCTTATTGTGTGACTATCAGAGACAAAGGCAGAGAAAAGACGAACCAATTATAGGCAGAATCCCAGTGGCCTGATTCTTCCACGAGGCCATTTCCTAATAACCTATTCAGGTATGAACTCATCAACAGGTTGAACCATTGACAAAATCAGGGGCCACACTACAATCTTCATCTTAAATCAATCACTTTGACAATCAAGATTAACCGTCACAATTCCATCTATAAATAAGATTTTACCAAGAAACTTATTATCATTCTATTTGGTCTGAAAGCCTCGGTGAAAATAGAAAGTTCTCTTCACTGAGCTGGTCTTACGTCACTGGGTTTACTGGGAGGGAGATACTTCAGAGTCAAGGTGGCTAGAGCAAGGGCAACAGTGACTGAGAAGGCTGTGTGAGATCTTTTTATCCAGAAACAGAAAGACAGGGCAGAGGATTTTTATATATTACATGTATTTCTGGAAAAAAATGTTCCTGTAAACCTGCTTCATAATCATTACCAAAATCACAAGAAATCTTAAGTACCAAAGAACTGCCACCTGGATTATAAATCTTTGAGCAACAATGTTTCAAGTGGGTACCTTAGGATTAGTTTCATTATACATCTGTCTTTAAAACACTGAACCATCTGGCAAACCTCCTTTTCTGTCTCCTGTTGACTCCACATCGTTCCTGCTGGTCCATTTGGTTGCCTCTGACAAAGTCAGTGGAGGTCATTGGTGCTGCTTGTTACAGGTAGCTGAGTTAGATAGAAATATTATAGACAGTCAGACAGGGCTAGGTCCTCAAAGGAGCCAGTGCAGAAGATGACATATCCTGTAACTGTGAGGGAGACAGACGCTTCTGCTGGGGCCAGACCTCAAAACAAAAGACAAATCAAATGCACCCACATACTTCCTGAGGAACAGAATCAGGAAATGATTTCTCAATTTTAATATTAGATATTCTGTAATTTTTAAAGGTCATCCTGGGAACCCAGGAGTCACCATCCCAATCCCCTACAGAAAGAGTCACTGCTCTATAAGCATGCCCACTTGCTTTGTGACTTACTTGCCTATTTGTCTTCAATTTAATCAATTTTAACTGAGCATTTAGTCTCATTGGTTGGTCATAATTCTGTCCCACCTTATGCCCACCTTGCAATTTCCCATATTTTCCCCATTTTAAATATGTCTCACTTTGTAGTTTTACTCTATAAAAGTCTCTAGAAAAGCAGAATCTTTGGCAAGCCACTGGGGACCCCTTCTGCTTCTCTGACAGAAGCTTTCTTTCTCTCAATAAATATATTCTGCTCTTAACCTCTGTTGTTCCTAAAACTCCTTCTTCAATTTTAGAGAACACTCACTCATACTGAACATGTAGTATGTTGGGTGTTTCATTCTTCTATATCATGATGAAAAGGGAAACAAGTTAATTCAAGGTGAGCTCCAACTAGATAGAGAGGCATCCTTTACCTCAGATCACCATGTTCTTGCCTACAGGTGTGTATGAGTGTTTTATAGCGAGGAATGGAGGGGAGCCGTAATGCCAGGAGGCTCTGCCCACCTCATCCCTGTCTGGACACCTTCGGCCAATGGGAGCTGAGTGTCTCCCTTTCCCATGTAAAGGAAATTGAGTTCCAATTGCCCAGTGTGAGATTGAGCATTGTTTTGTTATTTCTTCTGGGCTGAGGAGAGGAAGGTTATAGGTTATGTACTCAGCAGGAGGAAGTTTGGAGACTCACTTATCTTAAAAATGAAAAAAAAAAAATTCTAACTTTTAAAGTTCAAATTTTTCAGGCCAGCTATGTAACGGCTATCATTCTATGATCCGTATTTATTGGCCCCTTATAGCTGGCCTCTTCAGGTTGTTTCGTTTTAGTGTTCTTATTCCTATAACCACTTCAACTTTTCCATGCCAGTTTATCCTTTCCACTCTTAAATATACCCCACGTGCAAATGCCCTGAGCTTTCTTGAACTCCTTTGCTACTGGAACATATTTTCCTGAAAAGGAATTTTTAAAAATCACTTGCCCTTAACCTAATTTTTTTCAAATGGACATTGCACTTTGCTCTAATAATCCACTATCAAAAAATTTAAGAAAAAGATAACCTTTGCCTTCACTTGCTATTCCCAGCAGTTTATGCTGCTTGTTTTAAGTTACAGTATCTCTCTCCAACTTCAAAACAGCCTTATCAGTGTGATGAGCCTCTTTGTTCAAAAGCCAGAACATTGAGAGTCAACACTTTTCAGCATTTTTGTATTTATTTCATTTTTCTTCCAAGACTTTAGAAGCAAATTTAAAATGAAATTATAAGATCCAAAGCAGCATTTAAAAGAAAACATGTATTACAAAGCAGTCATCACCATAGTATCACTGTGTTTCCAACATTTACAGAAGAATTCATGGATAATGACCTGTTTACTTGATCACTCTTCAGAGCTGTCTCATTGTTGGGATACGATGGTTTCTTTCTCAGACTGAGCTCTCTCTTCCTCTTCATGAGACAGTAAATAAAACAAATTCTAAAATTGTTCAGAAAAGAGTTCTCTCTCCCAGTCTCTTCCTGGTACTCTAGGTCAACTTGAGTCTCCAGCCAGTGCCTCAAACATTCCTTGAACTCACTGAGGTCTCCACCTGGACAGTTCCAGGACTGCTAAGTCTGACGCCGTGAAACCACCTGAGTCTCAGCCTGCTTCCCCATACCTGTCCACTGGCTCCAACTCCTACCTGGGAAAAGAATACCTGAGCCAAGGATGGGGTCAAAGTCAGATTGTGCCTGCTGGTTGAAGAGGGTATAATTGAAAGGAGGGGAAATGCTTGGCTGCAGGGAGGCAGAATACAGCTACGAAGGGACTGTGTGGACACACAAGCTATGTACCGCAGGCACAAAGGAATTTCATGTATGAGCTCTTGTTGGAGCACCTGAACTGGGTCTCCACTGAATCTTTGTTGTCATTTAGTACCCCCGCCAGCGTTTTTGCACTGATTCATATTTTCTTGTTCTCTCTCTTCTCTTTATGTAATTCTTTTCTCCCCTTCTAACATTTGAAGCAGTATTACTTGCCTATTTTTATTGTTTCTTCAATTTAAATTCCTATAGTCTGCTCTTTCTCACCTCTTTTTTCTTGTATTAATCTTCTGGCACCTCTATTCTGTTATTATCATTCTTCCCTATCATGTCTAATCCTTTGTTTTAAATCCCTTTATCCCTTGTTTTCTTCTCCACTCTCCCAGTGCACAGAGGTGTCAGCGGGCTCTGACAACTTTGGTAGCTAGACTCAACCCCCAATTACATCTCCCTCCACTGTACCCCACCCCTTAAATGTTCCTTCTCTGAACTCTCAACAGTAGCTCTGCATCCCACTATAAAATACCCCCAACAGAACTCGACCTGAGCCTCTACTCAACTTTTGCCTATTATTATTTCTCCTACCCACCTCTCTCTCTACTGACTTTCCTCCCATTCATCTTTCCTTTTCGTTCCCTCCTTCTACATCTTAGTCTGCTAATAACAACTAAGTATAAATTATAAAGGGTATAGATAAAGGGCACAAGTGTAAATGCTGGGTATAAGTTGTAAGTGATATACTGTCAAATTCCTATATGTTATGACGGGTAGTAATTATCTCTTCACAACACAGTATCAAGGCCCAAACCTCTTAAATTAAATAGTTGAAGAGGTGAACACTATCTGTGGGGAGGGGGGTGAAGCAGTGACTAGATCATCAAAAGACAGAATTTAACTAAAATGATACTATCAACTACACACTATCCTCATCTTGTGCTAGACCAAAACCTCCAAACCCCAAACGATAAAAACCCCGCATATTTATATGTACACAGGTGAGTCTGTGCCATTTATGGACTGTGAAGGGAGAAAACAAGGACTCACCAAGAAGCAAGCCCCCACTGCAAACCAGGCCACGCATGGGTCACTACCATCAGGGGGACAGCCAAACCCCAGCCTCTTCCAGCATGTGAGCTGGCAAACAAGAAGAACCACCGCCCCCCATCCCAGAAGCCAGCTGATCTGGAGAAACACAGGCTGTGATGATAGCTGTAGAGGTGAAATGCAGTTGGATACCTCTGGTGCCTTGGTGTTACTCTGACTTTGCAGGTCTATGGCCAGTGGTCTGATCACATTTGGAGGGTAACAGTACCCAGTGTGGCCTCTAGGGGGGGATCACCTTCTGAGGGTAGTGGCCAACAATGATTCTCTATCATCTTGTTTTGAAATCCTGTATTGTTTTCATTGTTTTGTTGGGTTGAGCTTTACTCTCTTTTGTTTTGTTTGATTTTGTTATATCTGATCACAGGAGCAGCTATTTCAAAGATAGCATGATATATTGTGGTAGTCATTTTGGATTAACTATGTCATGTTTTGAAGTCTTTTATTGCACTCATTGTTTTGTTTTTACTGTTTGTATTCTATTCTGTTCTGTTTGATTTTTACTATGTCTGAAGGTATCTGCAGCTATTTTGAAGGCAACAAGAGGCATTGTGGAAACTGTTGTTGATTTCATAATGTTTTGAAATCCTGTATCACTTACACTGCTTTATTTTTATTGCTTATATTTTGTTTTATTTCCCTTGGTTTTATCCTCTTTAAAATAATAATAATAATAATAATAATAATAATAATAATAATACACACATAGAGCAATATGGGAACATAACATAACAAAAGATTCCCAAGGTCTCATAACTCTCCCAAGGCAAATGTGGGAGCATCAATGGAGATGAAGGCAAATATAAAGTTTAGAGGTCTATAAAAAGTTTAAAGAAATAAACCTGGCAAGTTCAAAGAGGATATGACCTATGTTCATGTAATTACCACTCAAATGCCCAATGTGGAAATTGGGGAAATAAATAAAATATTGGAAGAATTGAACAAAGTGGTTCAAAACATAAATGACAAATTTAACAAAAATAGAACCTATGAGAGGGTATCATACAGAAATAAAAAAATAAAAATTCATGAATTGCACAAATGAAGCCAGAATGTCCAAAACTGAGGAATAAATTTAGAGAAGTCACAAAGAAAGACAAGAAACAACAATAACAAAAAAAAAAAAAAAAAAAAAAAAAAAAAAAAAAGCGTCTAGCAGCTGCAGACAATACTAAGAACATCAAATTAAGGCTAACTGGAGTTAGAGAAAAACTTGACTATGGCACAGATAGAATTATTAATTTGTTTGCAGAAATGATAATAGAAAATTTCCTAGGGAAATTTTAGGGAAAGCACTCAACATATAAGTAAGTGAGGTTTTCAGAGCTCCAAACAACTATAATGAAAAAATAGGTTCACCAAGATATAGCATAGTTAAATTGCCAGATGTCCAACACATTTTAAAAGTAGTCAAAGAAAACAAACAACAAAAATCACACTTATATGTAACTCTATTAGAATTAAAGTAGATTTCAGAAACATAAACAAAACAAACAGAAGAGAAACAGAAAAGGAACAAAAAAACCCAGATTAAAGATCTAAACATTAAAACTGAAACATTTAACCTACTGGATGATAAACCAAACTCTTAAAGTCATAGATACAGGCAAGCACTTTCTAAATAGAACACTAGCTGCACAAGAAATAATGGCAAGAATCAACAAATGGGATTATATCAAATTAAAAACCATCTCCACATGAAAGGAGTCCATTAGTAAAGTAAAAAGACAACCTATAGGATGGGAAAATTTTTTCACCAGATATTCCACAGACAGAGTTCTAATGTCTAGAATATATGTTTTAAAAACTCTCCAAATATGAGATCACATAGGTAAAAGGCCCAATCAAGAAATGGGCAGTTTTCTGAAGAAAAATTACAAATGGCCAATCAACATACAAATAATGCTCAATATCTCTATCCATTAGAGAAATTCAATTAAAACAATGCTAGGATTAAATCTTACATTAGAAAAAGTGGCAATCATCAAGAAATTAAAGAAACAACAGTGTGACTGTGTTGAAAAGGAAACCCTCTAACATTTTTAATGGGAATATAAACTAGTCCAACCATCATGGGCATCAAAATAGAGATTTTGTAAAAAAAGTAAAATTAGAAATTCCATATGACTAACCTTCTAGATGTCTTCCCCAAACAATTAAATGCACCATATAAGAGCACTACATGCATACCAGTGTTTATAGGATCACAATTTATAATAACTAAATCCTGTGAAAGCAGTCTGTATGCCCACTGACAGATGAACTGAGAAGAAAATTCACGTATACATAATTGAATATACTTGGCTATAAAGGATATAGTTGAAACATTCATAGGAAAATGGATGCACCTGGAAAGTATAATGCTGAGTAAGATATATCAGACACACAAGCTTAAATACCATATTGTGCCTCTCATTTGTATAAAGCAAAGAACAAGCAAAGAGGAAAAATAGGGAATAGGTAGAAAGAAACAAAAAACAGAACTTTCTGCAAGTGGGTAGTATTCCAGGAGACTGAGGTGAGAGAGAGGGGAAAGAGAAGTAAGAAGAATAAAGACATGCCACGTCAAAGAATATAATAATCACAGTGAATGAAAACAGATGTCATACATATGAACTAATCATCCATAACAACAATAATACTAAAAATGGGGAAAGAATATTTAAACATGGAGTGAAATGAATGGGAAAAGAAAGAAACAAGCTGTATAATGTGCACGTGTATACTCCCCAAGGTGAATGTAAATTTTATGTACATCAAATATGTACTAATAAATAAAACACAAGTATATAGACCCAAAGGAGCAGAGTGTTCAGATATAAACCCATGCATATATAGTCAAATTATCTTTTAGGAGGATGTTAAGATTACGTTATGAGGAAGGGTCACTCTCTTTAACAAATGATGATGAGGAAGGAGATATTCTTGTATAGAAAATAAAACTGAATCTTTGTCACACATTGTATACAAAATCAACTCTATAGAGGTGAAGGTTTTAAATATAGGGCCTTACATAGTAAAGCTTCTAGAATGAAACAGAGGGAACCAACCATAATATCACTTTTGGACTTTTTGGATATAATAGTGAAAGTTGAGAGACCAAAACCAAAAATAGACAAATGGGAGTATATCAAAGAGAAACTCTATAACAACACAGGCATAACAGTGAAAAGACACAAACTGACAGAAAATAAATTCAAGTCATATCTTCAATGAAGAACTAATGTTTATATTATATAAGTAATTTCTACAGTTAAGTAGAAAAAAACCAAACATTTGTGTTAAAAAAGGTAAAGACCCCAGCTTGGATCACCATGCCAAACCTGTGTGCCCAGCATGCACTTCCCATGTGTCAGCCGAGAGGAGCACTACACCTACCTGACTTGGCCCACTGCCCTCAGCTACCCTCCCCATCTCTTAGACCAAGCACTGCTGTCAATGTTTGGCTCCCACACTCCCTCCCAGAACCTTGCACTGCAATGAATAGGCTATGTTGGTTTGACAGGAAATGGAGGCCCCTCACCCAGACAGAAGATCTTGCTAGGTTCCAGTCACTATGTACCCAATCATTGGATGGATATCAGCCACACAGTAGAACCCTAGGAGACACGCTGCCGATAGTTGTGACTATCGGGGTTGAATAACTAGATATTGGCCCAGAGGGTGAAAATGACAAAATGAAAAACCATAATGCAATCTGAAACATCTAGTCCATGAACAGCAAGCAAAGGAGACACTGAACTAGAAGACTTTAAAAGTCACACACTGGAAATCTCTGAAAAGATGCCCAGTGAAATAAAAAGACAAATCCATGAGGCTATGAAGGAAATCAAATTAAAAATAATTTGTCACATAAAGACAGAAATAATAACTTAGTAAATGAATTGCTCAGCATAACTAGAGAAGAAATAGACAAAAAAATTCAGGAGCATGGGAAATTCATTGAAACTTTGAATGAACAATGTATAAAAAAAGCAGAATGCATGAAACAAATTCAAAGGATATCCAAGGAACAAAAATTCTATTGAAAGCTGGAAAAACCATTTAAATGAACCTGAATAGAATTTCAGACCATGAGAACAGGATAGCAGATAGAGATCATTAAAGGGTAGAACTTATAAAAACAACAAAGCAGCATGAAATGACAATCCAGCAGTTTCAAGATGATGCCAAGAGAAACAATATAATACTAACAGGCATCAGTGAAGATTCAGGAGTCAATGCAAATGACATAGGTAAACTATTCACAGAAGTAATAGCAGAAAATTTCCCAAACATGGGGGAAAAAATCTGGCATACAAATAAATAAGGCATATAGAATGCCAAATAGTCACAACCAACATAAATCTACACCCAGATAATATACAATAATTATACATAATCTACAATAATTATGACCCCAGACATACAGCATAAAAACAGAATACTAAAAGCTTCTAGAGAAAGTACACAACTCACCTATCAAGTAAAGCCAATTAGAATCATGGCAGACTTTTCAGCACAAACTTCAAGTTAAGACAAGCTTGGATTGAAGTATTTCAAGCCCTAAAAGAAAACAACTTTCAACCCAGACTGATTACCTAGAAAAACTGTCTTTCAAACTTAATGAAGAAATAAGATACTTCCATGGCAAAAACAACTGAAAAAATTCATGTCCACCAAACCAACCCTACAAAGAGTACTGAAAGACATGCTAGATAGAGATTAAAAAAAATGACCATAATCTCCAGAACAATAGCAGAGAGAAGCCAGATATTCCACTTCTAGGCATAGTCCCAGAAGAACTGAAAGCATCATACCACAGTGATATATGTGCACCCATATTTATAGCAGCACAATTTGTAATAGCCAGATCTTGGAAACAGCCTAAGTGTCCATAACTGAGGAATGGATAAAAAAGTTGTGGTATTTTTATACAATGGAGTACCACTCAGCTGTAAGAATGATCACATTGAGATATTTATAAATTAATGGGTACAGCTTGAGATCATATTCATAAGCAAAATAAATCAAACTCACATGTATAAATACTGAATAGTTTCCCTAGTGTAAGAAATAGTAAGAATACATAAAAGTATGTGGTTAACATGATTCCCCATTGTATTGCTTTGAAGCCTTATAATGTTTTCATTAATTGGAACGGTTCTATTCTGGGTTGTTTGATTTTATTGTCTGTGACGGTATGAACAGTTACTTTGAAGAAAACAAGATAATATAATAGCTAGCACTGATATAATATCATCTTATTTTGAAGTCCCATGAAGCTTTTGTTCTTCTGTCTCCATCAGTTTATCATGTTGTATCTAATTGGATTTTATCATATGTGATAGTATAAATAAAATTTTTATAGACAAAGAGATAATATAGAAACCATTGTTGTTTTCTGTTAGTTGGTTCTAAATACCCTGTAATATTTTCATTCTCTTGAATGGTTTTACACTCTCATGTTGTGTTTGATGCTATACTATACGAAGTTATGCTCAAATATTTCAAGGAAAGAGACACTATGGTAGCTCCTGTTATGTCAGGATATCTTGTGGTGAAACACTGGTTGCTTAAATTGTTCTTTTCTGACCTGTGTTATTATGATGTTATGTCCTCTTTTTTTATTTGAAATTATATATTTGAAATAATTATGTTAGGACATAGCAGTATGATTTCATTAGGCTATGAGAAAACATTTGCTAAACAATACATTTGTTATGTCCTCTTTTAATCTCCTTCTTTCTTTTAATTCTTTAATAAAAAATTTTAAAAATCCAAAACCCACAATTTAAAGGAGGATGGGTTTATTTTTTTCTTACAGGGTCAGTGGGTTTATTACATAGTTCACAGGCTCAAATCCAGAAACAACATGATTTAAATGTCTTACAGAGGAAAGCTTTTTATATCTCGATGGCTGGGAAACAGAAAGAAAGGAGGGGTTTGAGGGGGGAAGTGTAACTATTCAGGTCACACATCTCAGTGACTCCCTACTATCTAAGCTCCAGCTGCTAACACATTCAGCTGCTGAACTGAGGATGTTAGAGGACGTTAGAGGAGTGAGAGGATGAATCCACAGAGGAGCATAGCTATCACCTTCCAAAGGCCTCATCTTTGAGCATAAAAGAGCTTTGGGGGAATTCAGGATCTAAAACACAAAGTAAGGGCACAGAGTGAATCTAATGGGATTACTGCCTTTATCAGAAAAAGCATGGATGATCTCTCTCTCTCTCTTTCTCTCTCTCTCTCTTTCTCTCTCTCTCTCTCTCTCTCTCTCTCTCTCTCTCTCTCTCTCTCTCTCTCTCTCTCTCTCTCTCTCTTCTCTCTCTCTCTCTCTCTCTCTCCTGGGATAAAAAAGAAGAGGTTATGTGAGCACTGCAGAGATAGAGGTTACTACAGGCCAAGAAGAACAATCTTACCAGACTCGTGTATACTAGGGCTCTGATATTAGACTTTTGAATTCAAGAAATGTGGAAGCAAAGTATTGCCGTTTAAATTACCAGATCTAATGTATTTTCTTCTAACATTTTGAGCTGATAATCGAAAATTGTATAAAGCTTAAGCCTGGCAAATTGAATAAACTCTAGAGATCTGTTGTACCAAAATGTGCATATAGTTAGCAATACTGTTTCGTACACTTAAAGTATATTAGAGGATAAATCTCAAACCAAATTTTTACTATTATTTTTAAATACTGATATTCTAAAGCCTTGGGTTGCACCAGTGTACTTTTCTTAAGCCCATGCCCTGTTCCTACATACCATCATCCAAGCCTTTTATTCATTTTAAGACCAGATTTTAACAATTCTTATCTACATTTTACAGTAGTACCCAGGGTCAAAACTTAATTCTTCCATGTTTCTGTTTGCAAACTGAATTGGACAAGAACTGAATCAATATTGAACCCAACCACTAAATTTGATTCATTTCTCATTCAATTCGGATTGTGACCGGAATCAAAAGAATTATGTTCATGAACCGAGGTACCACTGTATTACTTTTAAAATTCTATTTTCTTATTTTTAAACATTAATACGAGCGAGTCATGGAAACACATGGCAAAAATTCTAGAAGTCACAAGAGCGTACAGTAAAATGTTAGTTTCCTGCTACATTTGACCTCTGTCATCGTGCCACCTTCTGTCTTCTCGGGGAATATCTGTTTCTTCCAGAGGGAGTGTTTGCCTAGACAAGAATACACATATTTTTCCACATAATATATTTATGTTCAACAGAGTTTTCCACCATTCTCTTCTCACTCAAAGTATCATTCTATATAAGCACATACAGATTTGTATGCATATCATTCTATGTAAGCACATACAGATTTGTTGCATTCTTTAAGATAGCAATTCAGGAGCTGATGCGTTACTGCAGAACAAGTTATGCCTACTCCAAAGGTTAATAAGATTAAACTCTGCATTCAGATCCCAGCTCTACCTTTCCCTGGCTAGATTGCCTTATACAAAATGAGTCCTTATGCTTTGGGTTCCACATCTATAAAAGAAAGATCACAATCATTTCTAATTTATAGATTTATTGCAAGGAAACAAATTAGTCAATAAATATAAAACATTTAAATGATATCTGACAAATAAATGTTCAACCTGATTCTCTTCCTACCTGTACAGTTCTCTATTGAAATATATTTAGATTATTTTATATATTTTCACAAATTATTTCTCAGTAAATAGTCTCATGTAGAGTTATTCTGCACATAGTTCAAATAGAATATGCGTTTTATGTACATACATATTGCTCAGCTTCCCTCCACTGATATTGCAATAATGTGTACCTTAATAACTGTGATATGAAAAAGCCTCTTCTCTCCCATCATTGTCAAAATGGTAGTTAAAAGATGACACTGTGACATATATTAACAGACCTTGCCTCAGATCTAACCATACAGGTAGACATTGGTCCTTGCAAATGATAGATTATGGTAGACCAGGTTTCATGTCAGCATTTCTGACTTCATACTGGCAGACAGAAGCTTTTACTATCAAAACTTTATGGAGCCCTGGGCACCTTTGAATTTGGAGCTGAAGCTGGAGCTGCAGTCTGAGCCTGGGTCCAGACTTTGGTTGAGCCTTGGTCTTGATTCTCCAGCTTGCAGAACTCTCTGGAACTCACGCATACCCTTGGCAGTATAGGCATGAGCATGCACCCTGAGTTGGGTTGGATCATGTAGGCAAGCTGGGATCCTTGGACTTAGTGTGGGACTTGCTATCCTCAGCATACGTAATCCTGGCCTTGACATTGTTGGTCTGCTTCTTCTTCAGGCCATTTCTTTTTATTCTTTCTTGCAAAACATATATCATCAGAAATGTGCAATCTACTCCCTTAATAGATCCATATCTTTGTGCTAAAGAATTCTTGATGCCTGGTTCTTGGATGCGACTATATCTGCATCATAACCTTGTGAAGTGCTTAAAGAATAGAAATGCTCTTTTTTTTTTTTTTTTTTTCCAAATTACACCAAGGCCTTTGCACTGAGCTATGTCTCCAGGCCTGCTAAATCACTAAATTGCCCCCAGGCTGGGCTTGTAGTTGTGAGCTTCTTGCTTCAATCTCCTGGAGTAAGTATTTGGATTATAAGTATGGTTCTGGCTCTTGTTTCTTATTTAGAAACTCAGTCCATTCATGCTTCCATCCCATTTTTATGTCCTTTCTTCATTTAATCATCAAACATTTCCAAAATATAGATCAATACAAACCCTTTAACTGGCTTATCTTCCCATTAAAACTGCAGTGTCTGCTTCCTAAATACTCAGAAGCTGCCCTTTGGAGCTCACCAATGACCATCTGATTACTCCATTTAATCATCTTGTCAGTAAGAATTCTTGCTCTTGCTGCAATATTGAACATATTGCCCATTGCCCTTGCTGGGAACACTCAAGAGTCTTTTAGATCACATGTCTTTGCTTTTTTTCTGGTACCTCTCTCTCTATTTTACAAGTCTTTGAGGATGACTAGATGAGCCACAAGATAGTCTAGCTTGAGGATACTTTCACAGTAAAAGAACTGTTTTAATAACTAGTCTATGATGATAGTTATAAACAGATTCTGTCTCAAACATACCAGTGCCCATGCCCTGTGCAGTCAAGTCTCTTAACCATTTAATTTCAACATTTTAAAAATTTCTTTTCAAGTATCCAAAGGTTTCTTTTTTGTAAATTATTATTTTTTCTTAGAGTTGCATTCTGCTACAATGAGAATACTAGAGTTTGTTTATCCCATACTGACAGTTAATTTTGATTGTCAACTTAATTGGCTTGACAGGTTGGCAGAGCACATTTCTGAGTTATTCTGGCTGGGCCTGATCTTGGGAACTGTGTCTGGATGCTTCCTCTGTGTGCTTTTCTCCTGTGCTCTGCTTCCCAGTTGCCACGAAGTAAGCAGCCTCCACTATACCCTTGTGCTACAATATGTCTTGCTTGGGACCAGCAGATCCTGAACTGAAACCTCAGCAATCAGGAAACAATTCATTTTTAAAAATTGCTGATCTCTAGGCCTGTGGATTTAGCTCAGCAGCATAAATGCCTGCCTTGCAAGCAGGCAGTCATGAGTTCGATCCCTGGTACCCATTTAAAAAAGAAAAATGTGCTGATCTCAGGTTTTCTGTTCACATATAGAGGAAGCCAACCATCACGATTGCTTCAAATGATTGAAATCAAAACACTAAAAGTGATTCACCTTCTCCCCTGACTGAGGAGTCCCTGGGAAGAAGTGGTAGATGGCTTTCCTCTGAGGTGTTACACTAAGAACTATGAACTTATGGGATGCAGCCTGTCTATCCCACAGACCTGCAGCCATGCAGCTGCTTGTGACTTTCGCTAAGGCTGTTTCTGGTCTGCATCAATCATCTCTGCTTCATCTTTTTCTACATCCACATGGAAGCCTGGTTTATGGGGAGAGCCCTGTGTCCTTTGTGTATGTAGCTCAAAAAATAAACATCTTTTCCCTTTTTTTTGCAGCTAAAGGCTGACACACATGATGTAAAGTCTGTGTGCTTATGAAAAAGAAATTCAAAAGGTTAGAAGGATTCACCTCTATAAATAAATTTTATGTGAGGTGATATAGGGCCTTTGGCTAGAAGCCAGTTCCCTCACTCTAATAAAATCTTCCATAGAGACCACCTCAAAGGTAGGAGAGGTCATCCAGTGGAGACAGAGGAAATAAACAACTTCAAATACAAAGATGATCATTACAAGATATAAGGCTATGTTCCCCAGTAGTTTGATATAAATCTGAATTCTTATTTACCCATCTGTAATGAGATTCTCCCATGAATCAGATACATGAGTATGTTATCACACCAAATAAGCACCTGGAAATGAAAGAGCTGAGAGAGTTTATTTGAAGGAGCTTGCAATAGATATAAACAATATGAGAGAATAGATTAATAGTTGAGAAGATCCACGGCAGAAAAAAAAAAAAAGAATGCTGAAAACAAAGAACAAAAAAAGAAGATAAGGAAAGAATTGGACAGAAACAGCAGTCAGGGTAAAATGTAGTAAACAGATTGAAATCAAATGAAATAGATGGAGATTATGTTTAAAGAAATAATTGAGGATGAAGAAAAGAGAAGGGGACATTCTCCTTTATTTGGACACTCATGTCCGCTTTTTGGAAATATCCACTGCTTAAATTTGTCACGTGGGATTGAACATGGTTGGAACATCTGAGCTCCCTTTGGGACTTTCTAAACTAGAGCTGTTAACAATCTGACTTAATGTTTTAGCGGGGATACTACACACTCCACCCCGAATCTCTTCCTTACCCCAGTTCTCTTCCTACTTTCTTCCTTTTTTGCACATTGATGAGGCTCACAGTGGCCTAACTGCATGCTCATTCTCTTTCTCTCACTAATAATTCATTCTATACAGTGCTCCATTCACTGATTAGTCTTAATCCTCCACTGTATAGTCTCAAAATTGACAGTGATTTCTCTAGTTTCTATGAGTAACACTCAAAACACTCATCAACCTACCCCTGAGCCTAGTAGAGCCCAATGCAGCACACTGAGTCTAATGTGCTTACAGCAAAGTTTTATTTTTAAAATTTCCAAACATGTTTGTAAACTTTGAATAAAACTAATGGATGCATGAAAACATTACTACATTATTATTTGTAGTTTATTAATGAGCATCCTGAGAAAGACAGGGAAACTCGCTTAACTATTCAGGGGGGATAAAGATAAGCATGTCAGTCTCTGACTGTGATGTTCACAGCTCTCTCATTAAGTGCACTCCCTCTCATCTGTCGTGCTACTGAAGCAAGCCCACAAGCTCAGCACTGTCAGTACTACTGAGACATAGTCATGTTTAAAACACCTGAAACTTCCTCATTCATTTCCGGAGGAAGAGGGAATTCAAGGAAGAACAATTCTATTGCACACCAGGAGGTGTCGGGTGCCCTCTCCAGGTATGAATCCCAGGATCCCAGTTATTGCAACCCTGACTGCTCAGTGAGGCTGTGTTATAGGTGAAGGCCTGAATCCTGTCCTGCACATCCCTGATCCATACCTGTGTAGTAAAGGGTTGACTTAGCAGGCTTGTTGAGTTCTAACTCTGGACATTTCAAAGAAAGGGCTCCCCTTTTCTATCTCCTGATAGATAACCTTGCATCCCATGGAAGACACTGCCTGTAAGTGTCTTGAACACCTGGAGACACTGGCCACATCAGAGAGTTAAAACTAATTGTGATTTATAACAAGGTCTTGGGCCATACTATACCAGTTTGACCTCGGGAACAGCTGGAGACTGCGTAACTGATCCCAGACTCTTGAGTGCTTTACATGTCTGTGATGGACCCCAGAAACCATGGAACCCAAGGCTCAGGGGAACATCTGCTGCCTTTCATCACTCATCATCACTGTGAAAAGATGCTGTCTGGACAACTCTGCCGGAAGGTGAGAACTGCAAGTTTGGGCCTAGTGTCGCCTGGACTAGGCCTTACACACTTTCTACCTTTGCTGATTTTAACCCATGTCTACACACACACACACACACACACACACACACACACACCACAAAAAACCACAGCCATGAACATAACAGCTTTTCAGAATTATGTGAATCCTTCTGGCAAACTGCCCTACCTTTATAACTCATGGCACAGGACTCATGGCTTATTTAGAATGAGAGGAAAACCTAACAGCATTTGGTGGATTACCTGAAGTGAGGCAAGGGGACTGGTGAAATACTTATAGAAACTAAGTTTCGAATGCATTCTTTATAGTTTTCAACTTGCTTTCTTTTCATCTTTCTAAATCTCTATAAGTGAACATTATCCTTGGATTTTAGGCAATGTCCTGTATGATGTGTTACTGTACATAAAGTATCTTATGATGCATTTGGTTAAAATAACAGATAAGCTGTCATGTTGTAACTTACGACAGTCAGAAATCCCATTGTCTGAGCTGAGGATGGTTCGTGTTCTGGGTCTCTCCTGAGGTCCAGTCACCTGGAGTTGCCTCTGAAAAGATGCCCTTAACATAGATGATGGCTGTGATGACTGCAGACCAGATCCTTCAGTTCTTCGCTGGAATGTTGTCTGAAAGCCTCACTTTCTCCTCCTTTCATTCTCTCTAAGAGTGCCTGACTGACTTCCCCAGGGTAACTGGGAGACAAAGAGTATGACTATGTCAGCCACACTGGCCTCTCATTGCCTGGAACTGTCTTTCATCTGCACTAAAGAAGTTGTCGATTTCTACTGCCTTTGATTACATTTCTTGGAGTCTAGTAAGTGATCCTATCACATATCTCATAATTAAACACATAGAATAGCTTCTCATTTCTTGGCAGTAACTTCTCTGTTGTTGATTTGTCAAAAATAAAAAAGATTCATCCAGCAACAAACAGAACTAACAGAAAAAATTTTGTGTTCTATTTGATGTTTTTGTCTTTTGCTTACACATCAATTTTTCTTTCAGTGGCAACAGTGGGAACTATGCACATATCAGAGAGCTAATAGAAACAATGATAAATAAGAATAGCTTTAGCCAAAATGTGCACACCCACCTGGCTGGGTGCGATTATAAGATGTTATGGATTCTATGGTGAATACCATTTTCAAATTTATTAAAATATGAAAATCCATCTCAGAATCAATGAAATTCTATTATTGACCAAATTTTACTACAGCAGTGTTTCTGTAAGACAAACCCTGGTTGATTTCAGGGTGCAAGTCGATCTAGTTAAACCAAGTCAAGCCTTTTTCACTCACTTACTATAACCTTGAGCAACTTTGTTTTTGTTAACTCATACTGGACTTTACCAAGAATAAGAACACAATTCAAAATATAGACAGTCCCCAAGCTACAATTGGTTTCATTTTAGAATGCTATGAAAGCCATACACATTCAGTAGAATCCTTACTTTGAGTTTCAGATTTGACTCTTTTCCCAAAATAGCCTAAGTGCAGTATAATATTTTCTTGCAGTACTGAACAGTGACAGCAAGGCACAACTTCCCTACAGCCACAGTCATGAAGATGAACAACCGTGCTTTATAGTGTATCCTGTTGCTAAGCTATGTTGCTCAGTAGGGCAGGGATACTAAATGCAATTTTACGTACAATATTTTGAATTAATGATGGGTTGTATCCTCATTGTAAATTGAGGAGCATCGGAACTGATGCTCAGGAAAGGGTTAGTCATCTTTCAAAGCAGCTTCTATCAGCATGCAGTGTACTTTCACAGACAGCCTGACAAGTGTTATTTAGATAATGTGAAAAATAGGAACCGTCGTCTTTCCAAAGCAAAGATCTATGAATCTCCTCTGACCAGGAATTTTAGTAAATGTTAGTAAACTCTTTCTTAAAGATCAGAAATGATTTCTGAGAACTAATGGGGTGAGATGGAATAAAAAGGAAATGCCATGTATGATTATATCAGCCTTATAGACTCATGACATTTAGTAGACACTTTTCAATTGTTCTACAGGCATTTGTTATTCAGCTGCACATATTTTGGACACAATTGGTGTGAATTTCCTACTTGCTGCTCTAACTAATTGCAAGCTAAGTGGCTTGAAAGGAACAGACAGTCAAGCTACAATTTAGGTGTCAGCAGGGCTGTGTTCCTTGCTGCTGGCTCTAATGAACTCAGTCCCTTTCAATCCCAGCTCCTAGAGGTGACACTCATTCCTTGGCTCATAGCTGCTTTTCTCCACCCTCAAAACCAGGGAATTTTTTTCATCTGTACCTTTATGTAGGGTTGTTTACCTCTCGCCTGCTATTGTGTTTCTCTCTTCCACTTTGAAAGGACCCTGGAGTTACGCTGAGCCTACACATACAATTCTGAACCTATTTTAGGGTCAGTTGATTTGAAACCTACACTCTAACTTCAAACTTCATTCGCTTTTGCTGTGTAAGGTGATATAGTCACAGGTTCAATGTAACACATAGGCATCTTTGGGGAGGTTAGTCCACTTAAATTCTTCTGATCTTAAGATGGTTTACTATTTATAAAATGATTTTATACTTTTCAAATTTATTTTGCCATGCTAGATGTTTTAGCCATATTTGTTTCATAAAGTATATTTTTAGTATTACCATTAATGTGATAAAAGACCACCAGACTGAAATTTATCACACAAATGATACTTCCCTCCCTGCTGTTGAGATTCTGGAGCAAATAACGAAACTTCTCTGAATCGTGGTTTTCTGGTTCTAACCTGTGTAATTGCATTTTCCCCACTCATTTCAGGGAGCTATTATGTAAGGCTAATGAGAGGAACAAATATATATTAAAATACAGCATCCTTGCTACATAAATATGATATTTGACTGATAATGTTGATAATAATTTAAGTGCTCCAGTTTAACTACAAGCTTTGAGATATTAAACATTAGAGCAGTTAAAGGGTCATAAGGGAAATGCCTCCCATGGACATAAAGAATAAACTGTTGTATAAGCATAACATTTCCTTCATTAAAAAAAAAAAAACTCTTTTGGAGGGTGTTGAAACTCCTGGAATCCCCAGTGTGTCTTGTCTTCAAATGATTAGGTTTAAAACAGATCATTTGGATTATAGATATAAATTGGATGTCTGTTATGATTGGCTGCATCTTCTACTTTTGGTAGGTGATAGCTTTTTTCTTCTCCTACCTACAACTGTGTCAAAAGCTGTTTCTTGCTTAAGTAAGAGGATGCACACAGGTGGGCCATGGGCCCAAGGTCTTCAATTTAAGGGCATATTTTCATTTTCAAAGCAATTAGCTATCTAATTGAGCATCCACATTTAGCAATGCATTTGCATGTGCAATTAATTATGATTTAAAAGCACTCTATGTTAATGGTTTCTTTTCCATTATCTGCACAGTAATTACTGAAGGATGGATTGGGTTTGGAAATCATTTGAGAAAAATGATTTTTAAAAAATTTTTGCATCCCTGGAGCCCAGTGCTGTAGGTATAACAATGCAATCGAAAATCCCCAGAAATGTAAGGCAGAAAAGGGGACGTATTTAGGGGAAAGGGCAGTAGAAAAGGGGCAGAATTGCTCACTGAATATATTGTTCTATTTTTTTTTTGCTTTCTGGAATTAATTCAAATGATGATTACCTGATAATTTCACTCAGGCAGAGAAGGGATAAAGCCTTGACTTCTATAGCTACATGTTAAAAAGAAACTTCAAGTAAATATTGTTTCTATAAGGAAACAATAATTAATAATTTTTCATGAATCACCAAGTTAATATGTAGTTTAGCTTAAAAGCATTTACATGATATTCTTGATTAAAGAAATTACAGATGAGACATTTTAAAAATTGAGATGAGTTTCAAATTAGGAACCAGTAATAGCCAAATACAGTCTGAAAACATAGACATTGGAGAGCTATAAGACTTTTGGAAAAAAAATGCTGTATTTTATGCTGACTGAAAATTGAAAAGTTCTCCTTTTGTTTTAAGAAGAAAAACGTCAAACATTTTGCTAACCTGAGATTTCTGTGAGTTTAATGTCTGTAAGTTTCAGTGAAAGAAGAAAGTTCTGGAACATTACAGGCTCGGGGTTCTTCCATCCTTGTTTGCACGGAGCTGGACCCCAAGGACACAAAACAGTGGGGACCTGGTTTCATTTTGTCTCCACAAACATGATGAGGAGGCAGTCTGCCCTTTGCTAGGAGCTGCTGGAGGGTCACAGAGTTGTTAATGATAGAAGCGCAATCCAGACATTAGAAGCCAGAGGAAACCAATTTTTGGCAACAACTATGTTGCTTTTGCTGTAGTAGTAAAACATAGCAACAGTAATAGCATCAAAGTTGAACTCAAAATTAAAATGTCCTCAAAACCAACAATGAACTAGCATGAACCATAGAAAAGAAATCTACAATCATAATATAAAAACGAAGAGAAAACAAATACTGACATGCAGTAAGTATCTATTAAATCAAACTACTTTATTTCCACTAATAACAGAACACAAATAAGAGTAGATGAGGCAGGAAACCAAAGAATGAAAAAGTTTCAGTGGAAGATGAGAGAGAGAAATGACATAGGGGATCCTATTTAGAAATGAAAGGAAATTAATAGTGTTTACAAATACTTAAAAACAGGAAGAAGATGGAAAAACAAAAAATCAAGGCAATTTTTTAAATTTTCACTTCATAACTTTTTTTTTTTTTTTTCTTTTTCCTTTTTATCAGAACCGGAGATTGAACTCACGACTGGCTGCTCTCAAGGCTGGCGCTTATGCCGCTGAGCTAAATCCCCAGCCCCCACTTTATTACTTTTGATACTGAATATTTTCACAAGCTAATTTTGTCATTTGAATCTTTTGCTATGAATAGCTCATTTTATTTTTGTTTCTTAAAAAAATTTTAGCATGTTTTATTTTTCTTCTTTTTTATGCACTGTTTTCTAATTACTTTGTAAATTCTGATATTGTGGACCTTATTCTGTTTGTTCTCTGTGCTACAAATATTTTCATTCTGCTTGGGCTCATTGATTCTTGTTAAAACTTTATGCACTGAAATGCTTAGATATTTCTGAACTTATGCTATGCTTTGTACATAAGTTTATTCAAATAAATTACATAAGGGTTGAAGTTCCACAAATTATGACTATTGGGTTATTGCTGATGTGGTTTTTTTCTAAATAAAAGTTTATTTTGCAATATGCACATTAAACTCCACATTTTAAGTGAGCCTGATCTTTGACATTTGCTTTACCTGCCTTAATATTAACTTTGTGGATCTGAAAATATAGTTCTAATTTTTCAGAAATGGAAAATGTTAATGCAAAATGACATTTGGGCTTTTCTTATATTTCTGGAGCTCCTACTTGGTTGCTAATTATTTGATACTTTGCAAAAAAAGTTTCTTAAACTAACTTACTCAATGTTTTAGTTATAACCAGTGCAATATCTGTCTTAATAATTTGGTTTTCTGCTAACTTAATGGAAAATCCTTTCCTCGTATCTTTATTAAACCAATCCTTCTACTTGAGACAGGCTAGAGATTTTTCTGCTTATTTTCTGCTCATTTATTTGTTTTAGTTTTTCTTTTCTTTGTTGGTATTGCTGTTGATGTTTTCATTGGGGAATGCTTCCAAGGATAAGGCTTAACCCAGGCTAAGCATGTGTTCTACCACTAACACGTGCTGCAGTCCCCTAAGACAAAGTTTAATTATATTCCACTTAAATTTTTTTCTGGTTAGTGTATTTAGTTGCTTGATTGCTTATCTGAGTAGTGCTTTGGCTTAACCCACTAGCTTTTACTATGAAGTGAATTTTATTTTATTGTATTTTGAACTCATTACCTTGCACTTGCCAGGCAGGTGCTTGTTCAACCCTGGCCTATGAAGTGAATTTTAAATAGTAATTTAGTAATAGCAAATTCTTTTAAACCTAATGGTTATTTTAAATGATTCATAAAAGAGACTTCACAGAATGGGATGTAGAAATGACCAATAAATACACAAATGTATGCTTCACATTGCTGGCCATTAGAGAAATGCAAATTAAAATAATACTACGTTTCCACCTTATCCCAGGAAGAATTGACATCATCAAAAAATCAAATAATAATAAATGCAAGCGAAGGTATGGGGTGAAGGAGCCCTTCTACACTGCTGTCCTCATGTGAACCAGTATAACCATTCTGGAAACCAGTGTGGAGACTCCTGAAAGAACTCAAACTAGAAATTCCATTTGAGCCAGCTATTCCCCTCCCAGGTATCTTCCAAGGATTTAAAGGCAGCACAGTACAGTGACTGCTGCGTAAGGAAACAGAACTCATAATAGCTAAATCTTGGGAGCAGCCTCAATATCCTTCAGCAGATGAACTGATAAAGAAAATGTGCTCTTCACACACAATTAATAAACATTTTAGAAAAGACACAGAAAAGTTGATAGGAAATAAATTTATTTAACAAAAACAAAAAGCATTTCCTCAGATAAGTGCATCATTTGAAATTCCACACAATTTTACAAAGTAGAATTTACAGTCTATGCACTATGTACTGTATAATATCCAATCTATGTATATTGTTCTATCTTTCACTATCTGTATCTTTTATTATGAGTCAATGAAAAATTTAAGCATGTGAATAAAAAAATTAATATTTGCTTTACAAAATTATTTCTTATCAACAGCGTGACAGCTTAAAATAGACTATAGACAGCTTAAAAATAGTCAGATGTTTTAGAAACTTGCATTTTCCAAATCCTATCACATATATTTTCTTTCTACACAGTTTAATGGGACATAGTTTTTACTATTCATATTTGATAGTTTCCTTCACCAAAGTGCCGTAGTTCAGTTTTTCTAATTTTTAAATCACATTCACTTTCTTCTCAATTATTATTTGTACTTTGCTGACAATTCATGTCTACATGGAACCATTTTATGCAGCAACACTGGCACCTGTAACCTCTCCTTTTCCATTCTGCCATCGTGACACAGCGACAGCAGGGAGAGCTCAGAGGCCAAGTATGACAGGCCTGCCTAGCTCAGCACTGAGAACAGGACACTTTCCTGTTGCTTTGACATAAGAAATCACTTTCTGTCATTTGAGGGAAATTGCAAGTATAAGTAATATAATTATATATGATATATATATATTATGTATAAATATATATACATATTTAAATTAGTTTATCAGCTACCAGGAATGATGGCACAGATCTATAATCCCAGCACTTAGGAGGCTGAGGCAGGAGAAACATCGTGAGTTTGAGGCCAGCCTGTACTACTTAGTGAGTTCAAGATCAGCTTGAACTACACAGAGACACTGTCTCAAAAAAAAAAAAAAAAAAAAAAAAAGATAAAGCCAAAAAAATAAAATGAAATAAAGGAAATCTGGAATTCACATGTCAAAATGTTTAATCCTTTTAATGTAAGAAAGGCATTATTTACAATGCTGATCTTTTTATGTTTAACTTCTGTTTCCGAAATGAGTTATTTGTCCCTCTTGAGAATCTTATCTTCAAAACCTTAATACCTGCTTCATACGCTATGTAAGGATTCAGGAAAAAGACCTCTCCAGCAGTACCTGACACAAGTGCCCTTCTCTGGTTGCTTCCCCTCCTCTCCAGCCAGGCATGAGGCTGTAAATTCAGCTGAGATTAAAAATATGTCACTGTGAAAATGGGACAAAAATACATTTTCACTTGTGACATACTGGTACAATTTAGTACAGAATCAATACTGCCAGTGTTTTCCAGAACCTATCGTGAGTCACAAATGCATCTCTGTTAGTCACTGCAGCTCACTATCTCACCTAAACGAGGGTGCAACTTTAACTTTCTAAAGCATATGCAGAAGAAATCTGGAAACTGAAAAACTCTATACTTTGTTAAAGTATGTTTCATTAGGATACTTTTTTCATTTCCTGTTAACTCTGAAGTGGCCTGATAGAACACAGCCAAATCAGGGTCCTTAGTTGTAAGGAACCATTTGAAATTGTTTAATCAATGCTGGCTTAACAGAATGTGTAAAGTTTATTACTTAAAATATATATGATTGTATATGTATTTAATAGATATGTATTCAACCACATAATTTTCTTTTTGAATTATCTAGATAATAACTATACTGATTAGAATAGTACCTTAAATATAGATTCATTTTCTTTTAAGGTATAGAAGATTTATTTCTAACAAAATGTTTATTCTGGGTATGGCCACATTCTTTATAAACTTGTTTTTAATTTTCTTTTTTATTTTAAAGAGAATAAAACCAAACAAAACAAAACAGAATAAAGCTAACTAAAATAAAACCATGAAAGCAATACAGGACTTCAGAACAAGGTAATAGGAAATCAGCAGTGGCTACCACAGTGCCTCTTATTATTTCAAAATAGCTGTCCATCAGAGATAATAAAATCCAACGAAACAAAACACAATATAACCAATCAAAGAAAAACAACGAAAGCAATAATGCACTTCAAAACAAGATAATAGGAAATCGACAATGGCTACCATAGTTTATCTTGTTATCTTTGAAATACACCGCTGCTCATGGCATCAGATATAATAAAATCAAAAAAAAAAAAAAACAAAACAGGATAAAACCAAACAAAACAATGAAAGTGAATCAGAATTTTAAGATAACAGGGAACTAAAACTGCTACCACCTTCAGAAGGAAACCCCCACAGATGCTATTCTGCATACTCTCCTCCAAGTAAATGCACAGACCACCAGCCTCAGGCCTACAAAGTCAACCATACAACATAGGAATCAAGTGTCTTGTTTTGCTTTGTTTTGTTTTACTTTAACGGCTATCATCTCAGCCTGTGTCGCTCGGAATCAGCTGGTTGCCCACAGGGTTTGGAGGCTTTGCCTCTCTTGTTTTCCAGCCTGAGCACTGGCCCACCCCCAGGAAGGGCTGGCCCAGCCCACAACCACCACTGGCTCACAGGAAGGGGTTTAGCTTTTTCTTGGCTCTCTTCCCAGGATGCATGGCCACTATTATCTCTCTTTATAAACTCTTGAAAGCACAGCTCTAGAATTGAGGGCTGCAAATATATAATGCTATTATTCCAGACACTAGTATGCCATTTAAGAGTTTGAAATTGTTTTGTAATGAAAAGATTGAGAAGATTTTCTAATCAATTGATGATGAAGAAAGTATTTGTAGTTGGTTAACGATCTCTCTGTCCTTCTAGGTTTCTTGCTTCTGTGGAGAACAATTGCTCAGGTATTGAACAGTTCTGCCTCAGTTGGTTTAGATTCCTCTGTGTACATTTACTTTAGTAAAAATAAGTATTTTTTTCTCCTCAATCTATTATCCTTTATGAAAGTTAAACTTTACAGTGAATATTTTTAAAGTAGGCCTAACTAGAGCGTTAGAATATATTTACTTATAACTAGGGAACTCATTTATTTGACTTATGTTCTTGAACTTGAGAAAAACACACTGCCTAAGTCTTTTCATTTGTAATCAAGTTTTTTCTTTTTTAAAGCATACGCATTGTACACTCGGCTGACACATCAGTCTCAGAATCTAATTCTCTTCAGTATCTTTGTACATTTTCACTGAGTTACATTTATCAGTGATACATATAGATTTCCCTGCAGATAATTGTCAGAAAAGGTATTGTATGTAATTCCAGATGCTTGGGTCCTTGAGAGATGGGATCTAGTGGGAATTATCACTGCAGGACCTCTCCTCTCAGTCTTCCCCTGCTGTGTGGCTTGTGATATGGCCACTTACTCTGACCCACGCTTCCACTATTTCTACTCACTGCTCATGAGAAGCCAATCCAATGGGCTGTGCAATTTTGGATTTGTACCTCCAAGTTGTGAGAAAGTAAACATCTCTTCTAATTGCCTCGGATATTTTGTTGTAGGACCATGAGACTGATTCATGCAGAAAGAGAAAGGCTTTATTCAGCAGACAAGCACCAGGTAGCACCAAAGGCAGATGATTGCCAGACTGAAAGCAGGCTGAAATTTTTGAAGGTGAGAAGAGTTTTGACAAGCTGGCAGAGTTCACATTTAGCTGCTGTAAAACTTGTAGTCAGGAGTTTTCTGGGGTTTGTGTGTTTGGTTCAGCATCATTAGTGCAATTCTATCCTTACACCTGTCATACCAGCAATTTCCAAGCAATTTTTGTAAGCCCTGCGTTTTGTTGCTTAAGCAACATGTGAGGGGGAGTCTATGAAGGCCGCAAAGAAACCAGAAAATAAAAAAGTGAATAAATCTGGAGGACTGATGTATTTTGATCTTTTTAGATAGTATAGAAAAGAAAATGCTTCCTATCTCATACATATTTTCATCTGTATTTTTTGGGATTTTTGATCCACAGCAACAACAAATAACCCTTATCTATAATAACACAATTTACTCTTTAATCCTTCCTAACAGCAAACCACCTCTTTGTTCATTTCTGGGATCTTTTTTGTCTTGTGCCATTGCAGTTTACCTACCAGGATTCCTTACACATCCAGATGTTCCTTTAATAAGATTGCTAGTATCTTGAAACTTCCAAAATTCCCCTTCTGATCTTATGCAAGAATACTTGCTTACTGAATTTTCAGTTATAAAAGCTTGGCAATTTTAAAGCATAACCTTAAAAATATACATTTTAATAAAATACACATTTTACAAAAGAAAACATTGGATTCCCTGTGTATAGTAATCATTGTAAAATGCATATTAGTAGTATTTTTTATTAGTATTCAGGTATTATCTCTTTGAAACTTTTGGCAATGGTTGAGCTGTCTTCATTTAGAAGTGAAATGCTCTTTTGATGTGTCATATTATTAATACAAATGAAACAGTCACCATCTTGTGGAAGTTTAAATATATAAACAATACATTGGTGAACGTGTTGTCTCTTTTTATTTCCTCCTACAGCCAGGAGAAACATGATTGACTTTACATTAAATCAAATGTAGATGAATGTTAGAAATTATATTACTCCTCTTAAGATTCATAATTTATTGGAATTTTCAGTACCTTTCAAAACCAAAAATCTCTGAAGAAAATGTGTTGGTAATTTTTAAGCTTCTCATACTAACTGACATGTATGTGTCAATAATGGGTTGAGTTTTGATTAATTTATAATACAAACTCCTAAATTACTTTATTGTAATATTAATCTATGTGTAATTCATTTTACTATAAGTAAACATGTCTAACAACCAAACAGGTGTACCTTGTGCTTTGATGACATCCAACAGCTATTAAGTCAATCAATGTGCTCTCTCGATGACTCAACCTGCCCAAGAAGGCTGTGAAATATTTATTTCTCCCCCTTAAAGTGATTCACAAGACCATTTTTATGACCTCCTTAAAACTGGTCCCTTGGCATTTACCTGCTTGAAGTGGAGAAAAAAGCTAACTTTGGTAACTGAATAGTAAACCTCACAAGCATGAAAGTAAACTATTTATTCAATCAGAAATTCATAGCAAATTCAGGCTACAAAAGAAAGTCCATTATCTTTGGGGATTTGTTCTTCTCTTCCAATGTTTATGGGTTGTACTTCCTGGGATGCCATCCATATTTCTATAGAGGGGACCGAATCAAGACAGTGTTGCCATCAGACACTACTGTGGAAGACTAAACAACTCAGGGGGGTGATGAGTATATGGAATGCAGGCCATAGGCTTTCGTGGAAAATAAAATGCCTTTTAGTTTGAATCCAAGTATTTGTGATAATAAAAATAGTATTTTGTAATCATTTCAGTTTTAGCAAATATTTTCTACACTTCCCATTAGAATTATACCTTCTACCTGTCTAAATACATTCCTGAGGCCAAAAGTTTGGGGTCCTGTTATTTTGAATTATGATATTCAATGGTGAAGGAAGAAATAAGAATTTTCTATTTTGTTAGAGGGCACTGGTTATATGACTGCTGCCATGAAAATAAACTACTTCTCAGTACTTTAAAACTAGAGCATAATAAATAATGCTATTCATCTGATTTATTTATGTCTAGACCTTCAGAAATGGGGATTTCTATTGGAAGCTGTACAATTTTAAGTTTTATCTTGGTTTTAGTGAAAAATGAAAAATGAAACAGCCCATTAGACTGGAGAGGTTTGAAACGGCTCAGTGATTTGCTAAGTGTCATCAGGTAGCAATAGGACACCTTTGTGGCCTCTGCCACTCAGAAAAAAAAAAAAAAAAAAAAAACCCAAAATGAAATTATTGAAGAAAGGAAAGAAAGAAGCGAGGGAGAGGAGAATGGAGGAAGGTACGAGAAAGGAAAGCAGAGCAAAGGGAGAGTAAACGTGGAGCAAGCAGCCTCATTCTCTCACTCCTGAGTCTATACTGAGTCTGAGTCAGTTCTCAGAAGCTAGATTCTGTAAGTTTGCATCTGCAAGGGCAAAGCCTTCTCATTTTCCTTAAGTGGGAACGCTGTAGGTCATCTTGCAGCTGCTTAAATCACCTTCACCGAATACAAAGACACCCATTCAATTGTCTCCATGGCAAACACAGAACCCTTAAATATCATGCTACTTTTAAGCATTTTCTCTCTGTTCGTGCACACCTGTCCTCATTTCAAACACATCTTAGTTCAGTCATAGAGCCAAAATGACCTTGCCCACATTAGTATGGCTTCTGAGAGATTCAGACGGAAATATGAGACCCAAAACTCTCATTGTGATTTTCTATTGGTGGGAGGGGAATTAGAATTTGTCAAGATGAGTAAGCAAGAGTAATATTCAGGGGAGCAAAGTTTGTGGCAGATATTGATTAATAAGTGTGGTCAAAGGAAGCTTCATACTAACCTAAGACTCTCATCTGGATTTTCTGGGCCTAGGAGGAATATTATGTTTATCAGAAATTTTTGGTGAAATGGATCTTCTCCCCGAAAATACCATTATAGCTGAAAGTTAACAGCCTAAAACTGTTGCACATTTCAAGCTGTTTGTTGAATCTGGAAGCCTTGTAATGCAGATTAATCCCCATGGTGGTTGCCGCCACCCCCATTGTTTTCTTTATTAGGAAGCAAAGATTCCCATATGTTTTCTCCTAAGACAAAATGACTCAGCCGTTCTATATTTAATGTACCCTTGGATAGCTGCTTTAGATTTTATACTCCGGTACAAGAACACAGCAATCGACTGTGACACCGTCTGTTGATGAAATGTAGAGACTGGCCCTGGAGACACAGAGCTTTATGTTCTGGTTGAAATATGCAAAAAAGTCTGTTCAATGCTATTATTTGCCAATATCTCTCTGGCTCCAGCATTAAATCTCATCAGATAATACAATAATTGTAATTTCCTTTATCAATATAGAGGTCAAGTGCAAGGTGCTTAGCCCCAAAACTCAGCTGCTAGTACGTTTATGAGAAATCACGGTGGCCACAGAAAGGAACAATTATGTGAGAAAACTTCCATTTTTTCTAAAGATGCAATCGGGCATAATTATCTACTGTTATATTTGTTTTTCTTTAAGGACTATGCATTTGACACATGCTGGGGAACTTTGTCTGAAGTAGATAGCTTGTAGCTGCCTCCAAACATTAATCTAGAAAGTTATAGTGAAATAAATGTACTTATCTGCCTGCATTTTGATACATGAATTTTAATATCATACAACCAATCAAAAGTTTTTATTCCTGCTCAGAATCTTAGAATCAGCTTTTATTGTTATCATTAAAAGAGTTCTTGGGCACCAAGTCCTACAGACTTTTTTCTTCAAATAATTCTATCCTTGTACTAATTTCTTCACTTAGGACCAATTGTTCTGTATACATTATGGTAATAGAGTCATGATTCATCAAGCGCATCCACTGTCTCCTTCCTCTTGTTTGTGACCTTTAAACCACTGTCCAAACTGGTGTCAAGGTAAGAAGATATTTCCCTACACAAACTTAAACAGGTTTTTAACTTTAAAAATATTTATTCAAGGCTATGCAAGGCTATTGATTTATCCAAAACTGTTGCAATAAGGAAAAGATAATGAAATTTGCTTATAAACATTGGAGAGTTTTTAAGAGCTCGGCTGGGAGAGTTTCACATCACCAGTGTTTGCTGATTGACGTGATTCAAAGGAAAAATAAACTTTTTCTTATTTTCATGATAAATAATAATTCTGCAATGGAGAGCAAGGTACCACTGAAGTTAGGTGCCTACCTTTCCATGGAGACTGAGAGATGGGGTCTCTATGTTTCTTCATGATAACATTTCAAAGAGACAATTCCCAGGTCCTTGAAATTGTAAAACTGTCACAAGGCTTTTAAGAATAGTTATATTCATCCTATGGAGACATCAGAGAATTTGAAATTGCTATTTTTACAAGTAAATATTCTAGGAAAAGATCTAAGGTCTAGTGTCAGGAGTTATGCTAGTTTGCTTTCTTTCATTTTAATAAATACTTATATAATAACATTAAAAGAGCAAAATTCAATGTTGGCTCACAGTTTTTGGAGGTTCGGTCCATGGCTGATTTGTCCATTTGGTTTGGGGAGTCTGGTGAGGCACCTCATCATGATGGGGAGATTGTCATAGTACAATCTGCCCATCTCATAGCCAGGAAGCGTGAAAGGGGAAGAGGAGGGACGAAGCTTCCTTGTCTCCTTCAAGGCAGAAAGACCTACTTCTTCAAGTTTCCACCACCTCCCAATAATGCCAAGCTTGAACTATGCTTTGTTTAAGACTACTGGATAAAAAATAAAATTATAGAATTTAAAAACTTTACTTAATGTAATTTTTGTGTAATGAATACATGAATGTAAGTGAATGCATACATTAGTGTTAGTACTAACTAATGCATATATTAGTATTAACTATACCTCCATAGACATTATGGTTTAAATCTAAAATGAACCCCCTAAAATCTCAAGTACTGAAGGCGTGGACCCCAATGTAGCACTGTTTAGAGGAGAGAGCTTTGGGCAGTGATTGGATCATGAGGGCTTTAATGAACTATGCTTTGCTTAACTATGCTTTGTATACAGATCCCTCCTAAGAGCTTCTTGATCCAAGCTTCAGCAAGAAGAAATTAGGCTAAAGTTAACAGAGGGGAATATCAAGGCTCAGTTACTGGCAGCAGAGGAAGTCACTAAAATACAATTATTCCTATTTTCATGTAGAATAAAACCAAAACTCCTAATTGGTCCTATAGGACTGTTTCATCATGATACCCTAACCACTCTTATACGGCACCGTGCTTCAGACATGTTGGGGAATGTGCAAGTGTCTAAAGACAGCTTGTTTTCTTGGCTCTGTGCCTTCATATCACCACACATGTTGTCCTTTTGACTGGAGGTAAAGTTTCCTGCCTTTTTTGCTTCCTGAGCTCATCTTCCTTCTTTGTTACTACCTCTACAAAGCCTGTCCCAGATGAAAATATTAATTATTCATTGAGAACTGTGTACCTTTTTATATAATTCTAGTATGAACATATAAAATTGTGTCATCCTGAGGTTTTGAAAGATTAGGCAGAAATAATTAGAAGTTGCATCTTTTTCATATTATCCTCCTAATACCCATCGTATGGCCAGTTACCTGAAAAGTATTCCTTTAATATTTTTCAACAAATTAAACATTGAGAAAAGATTCTAAATTCAACAAGAACAAGGACACAAAATTCTTTAGCCCTTGCTAAAGAATGGGGCAAGAAACTGCAAATACCCAGATTATTCTCACCTACCGCTGCAGATTTCTCTCAACTACCTGACACCACAAGGACAACAAATGACCCAGTAACAGTCTTTCCCCTGAATCACAGTTCTTTCCCTGGAATGTGCAAAAAAGTTGGTCAAGAGCCAATCAACAGTCTGTGACAGTGTTAGTAACCAATTTGCTCTAATCACCTTTTAGTTCTTTTTTATATAGAAAAGCAAACTCTCCACTATTCTGCAACCCTTATTCTGGGTAACTAAAATACTAACTTTTTTGGGTGGTCATATTCCTACTGAAAGTAATAAGCTTTTTGTTCTCACATTCAATATGCCTCAAATTGCCTTTAGGCTGACAAAATACAATTCTTTAATAAGGAAAGTAAAAAGACCTATAAGTACAGTTCTTAAATATTCTCAGTGGGAATAAATAACAATCTTTTGAACGTAGATTTTTAAAAAATAAAAACCAAGTATAATTTGGAACTATTTTTGGATAAGTAATATAAATAAGCCAATTTCCTGAAACATATAATAAAGTTTTTTCACGTGCTTTTAAAAATTAACTCTCAAGATTTTAAGCAAAAAAAATATTTTGTTGAGGTGAGAGTCTAGTTCTAAGAATTTCCTAGAATACCATTGATTTAGGTTAATGAGATTGACATGTTTGTCAACAAATTAATGCTCATACTCCACTGATACTTGGAAAACACCTTTAGGTAGGGCTATGTGCTTTATGAGTTCTTAGTAAATATAACTTGACTAAGAACTTTGGAGTATTTTCATTATTTAAGATGTCATTAACTTTAAGGATTAGCTCCCCCAATTTAACCAGTTTAATACATTTACAGAACTGTAAAATCATGCTCCACTCTAATAAATCCATTAGTCAGTCTTAAAATGGACAAACACTTTCCCACTAAACAGCTGCCTTTCCGCTACTAGTGAATGAACTTCATTAAGTCTACTTAGCTCAATTTAAAGTTGGGATCATATCTGCAAATATGAATTATTAAAATGCCCAAGGCTTTGGCAGAAAGCAGGCATTTTTAAAAACTTATTTCAAAGGCAACTGAAATCTGGCTTCATTCAGAATTCATTCTTGCTAAAATCACAGAGCAAAAAATATACTGACTTTTCATTGTGACTACTCGATAAAAAATAAAATTGTAGAATTTAAAAACTTTACTTAATGTAATTTTTGTGTAGTGAATACATGAATTTAAGTGAATGCATACATTAGTGTTAGTACTAACTAATGCATATATTAGTATTAACTATACCACCATAGACATCATGGTTCAAATCTAAAATGAACCCCCTAAAATCTCAAGTACTGAAGGCGTGGACTCCAATGTAGCAGTGTTCAGAGGAGAGGGCTTTGGGCAGTGATTGGATCATGAGGGCTCTAACCTTATCAACAGATTAATGAATTAAAGAATTCATAGCCTAATGGGAGAATGGAGTTTTTGGAAATTTGTGGAGGTGGGCCCACAAAGAGGATGTAGCCCACTGGGGATGGGCCCTTGAAGGATGTTCTTTGTTCCTTCATCCCTCTCTCTCTCTTTTCTTCCGGGTCACCATGGGAGAAGCTGCTTTTTCTATCACAAGTTTCCTGCCATGACCTCCTACCTCAGCACACATCCTGATCCAACAGAGCCGAATGACCTCTGAGAGTGTATCAAAGTAAATCTTTGCTCCTTTTAAGCTTTTATTTAAGGCATTTTCTCAGGCCAAAGTCTGACCAACAATGGGGTACAGAACATTTTCACCACAACAGGAATGTTCTTTGTGCTGGTGAAAAACCCACCTGAAGAAAACTCACTAGATTTGTTTTGTCTATCCCAGAACTTCATGCAATTAGAATATTACAACAAATGTTTTGATGAATAACTCTTTTACTCAACATAATGATTCTGATAAATTTCCCAATGGTTAATACTTGTTGGCTCAGTGTTGTATATTCATTAGTTTTTTTGCTTTATATTATTGAAGAATGTTTAAGACAACATCCCACTTTGTTGGTCCTTTCTTCTCCTCCTTCTCCTTCTTCTTCTTCGTCTTGTTCTTATTATTTTTTCTTCCTCCTCCTCCGTCTCTTCTGCCACCTACTCTTCTTTTTCCTTTTCCTCTTCCTCATCCCTGTCTCCTCCTGCTCTCCTTTTGTACCTCCTCCTCTCACTCCTTTTCTTCTTTTCAATACCTTGAACAGTTCCCTTTTGAGGGAGTTATGAACAAACCAGCTAGCTATTAAAAAAAAAAATTGTACCTATGAGCACAATGGCTAAGTTGTATGGAAGTACATGCTGAACTTCATAAGAAACTAACAAAGTGCTATCCAAAGTTGTTATGCTATGTAACAGACTCAAAATGAATGAATGAGTAGTTTAATTGCTCTATATTCTATATTCTGGAGGTAAGACAAAATATCCAACACCTAAAGTTGAAGGAGGGAAGGTGTCATGGTTTATGTCTGTGTCCCCCAGGCCTCATGAGTTTGAATTGTGCATTTGTTATTTGTTCATTGACTAGTGCTTGGGTTGATGGTGTCAGTGTCCCACCCACAAAGGGGTGGAGCCAAGATGTGATGTAATGGCAGGAAGAAGGTGTGTCTTGCTCATTGCTGTTATGTTGCCTGGCCATGTGACTTGAGAGCCTTAGAAATTAATTTGAAAATATTTGAGAGACTGGCCAAAGAGACAGCCCCTGTGTGCTGTATTATTTTGGAGACTCTGGTCAGAACCTGGAAGATCGGAGTACTGATGGAAATGCTGCCAATTAAGATGAAGCTTGGGAGGCTTCTGTTGAGAAAGACTGCAGTGTCTGCTGGAGTCCAGGTAGTATATTGTGCTTTAGATGAAAGTTGGTCTTCTTGTTTGTATTTAGAGATATACCTGGATGGCAGAAGAATTTCAGTATAGTCAACTTTTGGGATGGTAGCATGATTACTTTGGAGAACTTTTGACCAGATGTATTTGAAATTTAGAGCAAAGTGCCAGTAGAGTAATTTAAAACACTTGGCCAAGAAGGCTCCATTGGAACTGTGGGTTGTAAAGATGAAACAGAGAACACAGTTGTTTAGAAGAATAGGACAACGGAAAAATCAAGAGTACATTTGAATTGCAGGATATCCTTATATTTTAGTCTTGCCATGCCATGTTAAAGTTAATGGGAAGCAAGGACTCTGATTGTAATTGGTTTTTTTTAGTGTGATTTTAATGTTTTATATGTTTGTAACCAGGTTAATTTGTCAAAGTACTGTGTTTTAATGTTGAACCTTGGTCAACTTTTAAATGTTTTGGTTTTGATGCAGGAATTAAATGTAAAAAGAATTGTGTATATATGTAATTGTTGTATTAATGTAACAAATCTGCTACTAGGACTATAGTTTAAGGAAATGCTTGTGGTTATTAAGTTGACCAGGGGTGGATTGTTATGGTTTGAGAACTGGTGGTCAACTTAATGCCAGCTGGATTACATCAGCATGCATTAAGAGAAGATGCTCCACTTGAGGAAGGTTGCCAGGATAAATAGGTGGAGAAGAAGGGAGGTGGAGGGAGGAATTGAGGCATTAAGGAGGCATTGTGGGTTCTCCTACGAGTAGCTGTCTGAGCTGTTGGTTGTCCTGGAGAAGCTTTGGTCTTCACATTGAGCATTGCTTCCTGGCTCCGGAGGGGAAGACATGTGCTGCCTGGTCTCCAGGATGAATTCGTCATGCTGCTTCCTGGCACATACCCGACTGTACTTGTCGTCGGAAGAGCTTGGGGCCTCCATGTCGCTGAGGACAGCTGTGGTGCCTTTCAGGACAGCCCCACTCCTTGTTGTGAGTGTGACTTCTCGGCTCCGTGTAGAACCCTCATCCCACTAGCACAGCTCCTTCATCCTGCTGGCATAGACTTTCTGGCTTCCACCACTGACCCTTGGGTCTTCCCGGCACGAATCCATAAAACAGACAGGTGCAAGTCCTTCTTGTGGGCTGTGGACTTCCAGTTGGACTCGTGGAGGCATTGTCCTGAGCTCTGGGCTTTTATCTGGACTCATGTGGGACATTGCCATGGGGCTTAGACTCTTGACTAAATAATCTATATCGTTGGTGTTGCTGCATTCTCCTGTGTTAACTTCCGGTGACCATTATAAAAATATTATAAAACTCCATGTCCTGATCTGAATTGTTCTCTGTGTACAACCCCTGACTACAACAGAATTTGATACCGAGGAGTGGGGTCATTTGCTGTGACTATACCTGGCCATGTTTTTCAAGAGAAATGGCTTGTGGGCGGAGTTTGGAAAGGTTCGGACATGTCGCCTGGATACATAGAGCTGGAGCAGCTTAGGCTGTTCTGTAGAGGAGATTCTGATCAGTTCTCAGGAGACCAGAAGGCTGATAAAAAGCCTCATGGTAAAGACCAGGCTTGGGAGGTTTCTGCTGGGAAGGACTGTATTGGTTGTTGAACTCCACATAATGTGTGTTATGACTTGGCAGAAAGTTTGTCTGCATTTTGCTCCTGCCCAGAGACTTTGCCTGAGACTGAGACAAAGGGCAATGGACTGATTAATCTTGAAAAGGAAATTAAAAAGCAATCAAACATTGAGGCTGTGGCATGGCTATTGTTAGGGGCTTTCAGCCAGCTTTATGTTTCCAATCAGGAGCAAAGAGCCCAGCAGGATAATGTACAATGCTGTGAGTTTGGCCTGAAGGAAAATTCCAGGAAGGCTGTGGATTGTAAAGACAGAGTTGAGATTTTGATTCCTGAGGAGAAACAGAGAGATAAGAAAGATGGCCCCGGGACATCCTAGGAAGCGGGTCCCCACCCTTGCAGCCTCACAGTAAAGGTGAAAAAATTTGCTCAGAGGGAAAAGCTGCAGAGCTCCATGTTCCAGAATGGCAAAAGCGGCCACATGAGGTTCCAGAATGGTGGCAACATAGAGAAGCTTTTTCTCACAATCAGGTAAACAGAGCCCTGCAATCCAGGCAACTGACCCCTACAGCCAAGAGAGAAAAAAACCTGGCTACTGCTTCAGCTAGCAGCAAACCTTGGCAGTATCCACAAGGTGCTGATTTTAGGTGCAAGGAAAATGCACAAATTCTGAGGGTAAGATGGCTTCCACCTCGATTGCAAAGGGCCTGGGAGGCCAAGCAGTGTGCCCCTGAGAGGGCAATTTGTAAAGATGTAAGTGTGAAGTCGAAGGTACAGTGGAGACCCCAGAAGTTTGGAAAAGCCAGGAACGTGGATGATTGAAGGAAAACTACAAAAAGCAAGCAGAGAGGATTTAAGAGAAAAGCTGCAGGAGCTGAAATCCCTGGAAGTGCCATGGGGGTGGAATCACCAAAGCCTTTTGGAGCTTGCAACCAGATTGCTTCAGATGCTGAGCATGAAACTCTAGGACTTAATGTTTGTCCTGATGGATGTTGCATTTGCTTTGTTTCCAATGCTTTATATTCTCCTGTTTGTAACTTTTGGAATGGTAATGTTTATCTTGTGCCTTTGCATTTCAAAAATGTTTAACTTTGTTTCATTTGTACAGGGGCTTACAGTTAAGAGTTTGCCATTGATCTTGGAGGAGACTTGGGACTTAGACTGCTCAGCAACAGGACTTTGGCAACTCTTGGAGGTGGACTAAATGTCTTTTGTATAAATGATGCACATTAGTCCTGGGGGTCATGGGTGGAATGTCATGGTTTATGTCTGTGTCCCCCAGGCCTCATGAGTTTGAGTTGTGCATTTGTTATTTGTTCATTAACTAGTGCTTGGATTGATGGTGTCAGTGCTCCACCCACAAGGGGGTGCATCCAGGATGTGATGTAATGGCAGGAAGAAGGTGTGTCTTGCTCTTTGCTGGTTTGAGCTTGCTGTTTGCAGCCGCCATGAACTGTGGCCCAGCCATGCCCACCTGTCTTGGAGCCAACTCAGTGTGGACTGAAACCTCCAAAAACTGTAAGAAATAAACCTTTCCTTTCCCAACTTTGGGCTTCAGGTATTTTGTCTCAGCAATGAGCATAAAGTAACTAAGACAGAAGGTTTATTTCACCCCACTGTTTGTAGAGGTTTCAGTCCGTATGCAGCTAGAAAGAGTTCTTGGCAGGCAAAAGGCAGTAAAGCAATGAAGTACTAAAGAAGCAGCAAATGACAAGTGACAATAGCAATCTTCTTTCTGCCCCAAATAGCCTATCTAGGTTGCCCACATTTAGGTAGCACTCAAACCCAGGTGGAGCATCCATAATCTCAGTATCTCATCATGAATCAACCCCAGCATCACACACTCTAGATCCAGCTCCCTCCAAAAGCCTCTTGTATGAAAACATGAGGATTTGGGGAACATCTAGACACAAGCCACATACTGTCCAACATTTGCTGTTAGGAATCTTTGTCATTATCATCATTTCAGTTGATGTATTTTAGATTCCTGTTCTGGCTTTGACTTAAATTTCCCTGACAGTTAATAATACCCAGCACCATTTCACATGCTTACTGGATACTCATGTGTCTTTCCTGGTGAAGTATTTAGTAAGTCTTTTGCTCATTGTTTTGTTTGGTTTGAATTACTGAGTTGTACAACTTATTTTATATTCTGGGGAAAAATTCATTTCTCAAATCTTTATTTTAGTAACATTTTCTCTGACATATTCCTAAAACCCTATCACTCTGCCCTGCAGAAGTAGAAGGATCACAAATTCTAGCCCAGCCTGGGCAATTTAGCAACTCAGCAAAAACTTATCTCAAAATTAAAAGAGTTAGGAGTATGGAGTGGTACCTCAGTGTGGGGACCCTGAGTTCAATCCTAAGTGCTGGAAAAATAAAAAAGGAGAAGAAAGGAAAGAAAAGCTATGACAGGACAATTTCCCCCTGTCTGAGGGAGACAGCACAAGGTTTAGTTTCCCCCGAAGTTCCTTTTATCAGGTTTTTTTAATTATTAATCCTGAGTACTTTCAGAAACTCAGCTTGACTTGTGTATTGAAGATTCTCCTCTGTTATCTTGAAGTTTTATAGCTTTAGCTTTAAGTCTAAGTCTAAAATCTACTTCCAATTGCTTGTCACCTCAGATGAGGTGAGTTTTTTTTTTAAATATATAAATAAGTGTAGCTAATCCTTTAAGCACTATTTGTTGAAAAGATTTTGATTTCTCTATTGAACTGCCTTGGTATTCTTGTTTAAAGCCATTTTATCTTGCAGAAGCAGACCTAGTTCTATACTCTTCAGACTGTTGAAAGCCCCTTCCTGCGGGCTCCTGTGGAAGGTCAGGGGGACCCGTAGGGACTCCCTTAGTTTTTCTCATGTGGCCTGTTGCCTCTGCCTCTCTTTAAGTCTTGCTCTAGCAAAGTGCAACCTCACGTATTACTCAGCACAGGGCTTGGATTCCCTGTGATATAAATCTCCATTCTCCTTCCTGCCTTCAGACTGAAGCAGACTATGTGAGAGTGCACCTCAGGTGGGCATTCTCAGCTACTCTGTGGCATCCCAAGTCCTGGGCTGCTGCTGCCTCACTCAGTACTTGCCTGGAGTGTGCTGGGCTTCTGTCAGTTCTTCTGTTATGCCCTCAAACACAGCCAGCTTATGGCATTTGCATTTTAGAAAGTTCTCCCAGTCCCCCTGCCTTACCATTTGCAGGTCTACCCTAAAAGTGTTAGCAGACACAGAGTCCCCCATTGACTGGAGCATCAGGATTTCTAAATTCTTATTCAACCCTACTCACCCTTGAAAAATGCTTCAAAGTTTACCTTTTTCTCCCTACTGTGTCTAAAGCAGCTTTTGCTCGTTCCTTTGATATTTTACTGAAAATTGAAACATCTGTAGGCTCCATCCCCTCTTGGAGGACTTGCTCTTGGTCATATTTTAATTCATTATGTTACATTGGCACTTTAATGAATTTTAAATAATGATGCTCTCTTTTCTTAGATTATCTGTCTTATTCTCATTTTGTGAGTAATCGGTGTCTTCAAAATTAAAAATAAGATGCAGGAATGGTCTTCTCCATGAACAATTTTTTTTAAATATAAAAAGAAGCTTTGACTCTGCTTAGTTTTCCAGTGTTTCACATGGTAGAGAGTTTATAATCCTCACACCCACTAATCCAGCTATTTCTTCCTCCAACAAAAGACTTTTTATAGGATCTTTAGAAGTTTTTTTTAAGGTACTCATACACTATTAAGGATATCTTAAGCATGTAATCACTTATCCCTCATGGCATCAAAACATTAACATACTGCACAAAATTTCACATGAAAGAGTATCACTTGAGTTGCACTGACATCGTTTCCTTGTTGCCCATGTTCTTTGAGATTATTTGTGTTAAAACAAGCAAGAACACAAACGTGTCCATTAGCAGAATGCAAGGTTCAGCAGTGAACAGTACTGGTCTAGTCACAATAGTAAAACCCTGGGTGCTAATCGAATTTGTAGTACTGAGATACTGATATGAAGCAAAGAGCATGGTAACAGCAGGGGCAATTAGAGTGCAAAATTCTCCTCAGCCAGGGAAGAGTCAGTAGACAATTTCTAGAGTTGAAAAAACCAACAAGTCAGAGTGCAAGCTTGGTCCTTAAGAATATGAGGAGAAAGATGAATATGCAAGTTTTGTGACAGTGATTGTCACTGATAGCAGAACTCAGGCCTAGAGTAGGGTGCTACTATTATTTTGATCATAAGGTTTTCTGTTATTTCACTCATGAAAAAATATGTGGAAAACAGTCTTTGTGTGTGGTTCCTATGGACAAGAATGAAGTCACTTTCAATCCATGGTATATATTATGACAAAGCATATTTTCTGCAGTTGATAATTGGTGTAATTTTTGTACTTACATTTGAAAGAAGGGGAGGAATACCATCTGTAGGGCAAAAGTGTCTCGTGAAATGGCTGCAACATGTTTTATATTTTAATACTAGACTCCCAGTTTAGGTAGCCACAATTAACAGATTGCTCTAGGTGCATGCTATGTACGTATGGAACAGGCAAAAACACCATGAAGAACAATATTAGGCATGAAAATAAGATCAAAATGTTAGCTAAAAAGGCACACAGATGATGGGATCAGTCCAGCTCTGTTTAACTCACTGAGGAAGTCTACTAAATGGGTTGGAGAAAATGAGAAGAGAAAAAGCTGTGGTAGCTGATTGGACTCGATGTGCTCTTTAGCGTCTTCCAAACTGCTGGCTTATGGCAGAATCTCAAACCTCATTTCCCTCAAAGTTTTAAGACTGAAGCACAAACTTTTTCTTAAATTCTTCTTAAAAGTAACTTCCAGTTTCACTGTATCATAAAGTGTCTATGAGGAGACAAATGTTTCTTGAGTCCTCACTTTGAGCTACAGTGGTACCTTGGTTCAGGAACTCAGTTCTCTGAACTGTGCTGATCACAAATTAAATTGAATAAGAACCAAATCACATTTCCCCACAAGGTCAGCGTTGAACCCAACCATTGAATTTGATTCAGGTTTTATCCAGTTCAGTTTGCAACCAGAATCATGGAAAGAATTGAGTTCATGAACTGAGCAACCACTATCACATCATCCCAAGGGAAAAAAAAATAAATGTGTAGTAAAATTCTCTTTATTTTTTGACTCTTCCTATATGATGTGTAGAGATTCACTAAGAAATTAGATTTTCTTAGGATTTAAAAAATAAAGTCAATAGCATTTTCCCACACACTGGCCGTGACTTTTTTTTTTCCCTTGGTATTGTCCAAAATTTTTGCTCGAATGTGGAGACCTTTTTGAATTTTATGCAAGTTCAGTGGCTGTGGCCACATAGGATTTTCTTGCAGTTTCTGAGAAGGTTAACATTTTAACTTGAGTACCCTTTCTTGGGAGTAAAGAATACTGGCATCTGGAAGTTCTTTAGCCTACATTTATTAATAATGGCTAGTGTGGTAGCCTGAATGTCCCCCACTTAAACCATAACCTATGGATGCAAACAAAATAGATATTCAGTTTTTAGACATTCATATTGTTGAGTACACTTACAGAATGTTGGCTCTGCTCAGAGAAAAACTGGTTTAACTATCATCATGCTCCTTACTTATGCATGGACTTGAATCTCAGTGATACCAACGCAAACAAAGTCTCAAGGCAAAACAGCTTACACTTTCGCAAGATTGACAGGTGCAGAGGGACCCCAAACACATATCCTCAGGCTAGGGCCTTCTTTCCACACATACAAGCAGAATAAGAAGCACATCTTATTCAGGGAGCTGCTTTTGGAGCAGCAAATCAGAGCAAAGTGCACAGGTAATATCTGACTGTTTAATGATGCTCAGTCTTTGAGAGACCAGTACATGTGTCACTGTGAGAGAAATAGGGCTGGAAATGTACAATCAGACCTTCAGCCGGGACGCCTTTTCCTGGGAGAAGGTTTGTGAGCGTCCCTTAGGTTTATTTACCTCTGTGAGCTTCTTTATGCCTAGTCCAGGGAGGGCTAGAGCTCTGCCTCCATGGCCCACTGTTTTAGGCATGAATTCTGTCAGTGTGTTTATATTCCACCCACAGACTGTCAAAAGTCTTTGCAGAATGAATCCATCACTCCGTGCAGACTAAAATTTTTCTCTCTTTTCTCTTGATCTACTCTTTAATGTTTTTCAGTATATTTACTCAGTATTGCTAATCCCAGCATAATCTTGGTCTAATCCAACAGCAAGCTTAATAGGCAGATCCAGGGAATCGTATAGACAGGGCTCAGAAAGAAATACATGTGAGGATAGTCATTTAATAAACTGTAGTTTGTTAATCTTTTGGGACAATAATGAATGAACTCAAAGCTCCTGCTTCATTCCTTAAACTAAAATAATGGATCAAATTATTTAAAACCCAAAATAAAGCCAAAAACCTACCTGAAAGCAAGGTACATAGATTTAAATTTGAGCTAAGGAAAACTTGTCCAAGCAAAAAGCTAAGGGCTAGAATCATAAAAACACTTGACAAATTTGACTACCACTAAAACACCAAAAACTTTCTGCCAAAAAAATGAAAATATGCTTAATAATATGTTCTGTGTCCTTTTTAGTTTTGGAACCTACATTACGACATATACATGCACTGTGTGTGCATATATATGTATTTGAAGTGTATATGTGTACATGTATGTTTATATATACACGTATATGTGTGCATATATAATTGTTAGTATTCCGGTACCCTTCACTCTAAGTTTCACTGTTGAAAGTGGATACATGAAAGAAATAATGATGAAACAAATTATTTGTTGTTTAATATCCACGAGTGCCTAGCAGCACCCCGAGTCTGTCATCTTCACGCAAACAGTAGCACACAGGAAGAAGCAAACAATGTGACTTGGCCAGGACTCGTAGGTGAGATTTCTTCATTCTCGGGCTTTAACCTCCATGTACCCACCCAAGCACAAGTACTTAGGTGCTAGGGAGCGTGGAATATTTCACACCTCTCCTCTAGGAGTCAGATTCAGAACAGAAAACGTCATATGTCAGGTTCAGCAGAAGCTGGTGGATAACCAGCCTTCTGACTCACGCCTGACACAGACAGGAGGCTCTAAGTGTAAGATCACGCAAGAGGCCGTGATGCTTTTGAATCTGACTCTGTTATTAAAATCTTTCTAAAAATTATTTATGTTTACTGGTGCAACTCTGTGAACCTCATGATTACATGCACTGCAGGATTTAGCACACTTGGGGACGCATCTTAAATCTTTTTCTTCCCTTCACTCCTCATTCTCTCTCCATCTCTTGGTCCCCCTTCCATTTCTAAAAGATCTATCTTCCCATTTCCTTTTACTGGTCTTTTATTTTGTTCTTTAATATATTTATGCTTCAGGTTTCATGCAATAGTTAAGCTTGTATGTTGATTTACTTCGTTAACACTATGGCTTCAAGGTGCATGCGTTTTTCTAAAAAAAAGACACATATGCATCCTTCTTTATAGCACAGTGATGCTGCACCATGTACAAATACCACATTTGTTTTACCCATTCTACTTTTGATGGACATATAGGCTGCTTCCCAGATTAAGCTATTATGAATTATACTAGTATGAATATGGGTCTGCATGTATCATTGCACAATGGGATCTTTAACACTCTTAGGAAGATGCCTAGAATAAAAGCTATGTCTAATGCAATTTCTGTTTTTGTTTTCTGAGGAATCACCATACTGATTTCCATAGTGGTTGCAGCGCTATGGTGGTTTCCGTTTTCACCAACAATGTACATCAACAACGCTCCACTTTCCCTGCAGCCTTGCCGGAATTTGTTACTGTTTGATTTCTTGATGAAGCCATTCCTTCTGGGGTAAGGAGTCTGAGTGCTGTCTGAATTTTCATTTTTTTCTAGGGCCAAAGATGTATTATTGGGTATTTATACCTCTTCTCATGAGTATTTATTCATTTCAGCTTCAATTTATTATTATTTTATTATTTTTTGAGTCCTTATGTATTTCAGATAGCAGCTCTCCATCCCAGATGTAAAGGCCAAAGTTATTTTTCTGATTCTGTATCTTGTCACTTCACTGCATTGGTTGTTTCCTCTGCCGTCCAGAAGCTCTTTAATTTGATCCTATCCCTGGTTGATTCTTGATGTTATTTCTTGTGAAAGTGGGATTCTGTTCAGAACATACCTGTGATTTCAACAATATGACCTATTTTATCTTCCAAAAAGTTATGTGCTCCATTTTAATATTTAGTTCTTTGAGCCATTTTGCTCTAGCTTAGTACATGATGGGAGATACAGGTCTAGATTCAATCTTCTGTAAGTGTGTGGCCTGTTTTCCCAGAACTTGATAAAAAAAGCCATCTTTCTATCTTTCTTCCAACATATATTTTCAGCAAATTTGTCAAAGACCAGGTGGGTAAATATTTTTTTTTTCTTTTTCTATTCTGTTTCTTTGATCCACAGGTCTACTTTTGAGCCAGTACCATTTCATTCTTATTACTGTAGCTTTGCAATATCATTTGAAATCTGGAATTGTGATGCTTCTTGCTTTGTTATTTATCAGGATTACTTTTCTACTCTGGGTCTTTTTTGTTTCAGTAGGAATTTCAGAGTTGCTTTCTCCAATTCTGCGAGAAATATTGTTGATATTTTAATTGTGATTGCAGTAAATTTATGCATTAGGTTTCAAAGTATGACCATTTTGACAATGTTGGTTTTGCCTACTTAGGAATGGAGATGTTTTTCCATTTCCTAATTTAATCTCCTTTTTTAAGTACTACAATTTTTATGGTTGAAGTCTTTTACTTCCTTGATTAACTCAGAAGTATTTTTCTTGATGCTATTGTGAATGATACCATTTTACTAATTTATTTCTTGGTGTATTCATTATTGATGTATGAGAATGTTATTGAATTTTATGTGTTGATATTACATTCTATTACTGAATTTGGTTATTGATTCTGGGAGTCTTTTGGTGAAATATTTTAGAAGTTTTTGCAAGGGATTATGTCATCTAAAATTAATGATAATTTGACTTATTCTTTCCTCCTACATATCTCTTTTATTTCCCCCCTTGCTTGATTACTGTATTATTTTTTAAGTACTGTATTGAACAAGAGTGATGGTAGTAGACATCCTTTTCTTGTTCTTGGTTTTGGTGAAAAGATTGCATTTTTTCCCCATTTTATATGTTGTTGGCCACTTTTTTTTATAACCAGGTTTTATCATATTATGTTAAAACTTTTCTATTTTTATTTTAAAGATAATAAAACCCAACAAAACAGAATAAATCCAGCCAAAACAAAGGAGTAAAATTTGTACAGAACGTCAAAGCAGGATACTAGGAAAACAACAGTGACTACCATATATCTTGTTATTTTCACAACTGTTGTTCAATCCATCAGGTATAGCAAAAACAAAACAAAACAGAATAAAACCAATCACAAGAGAACTGAATAAAGCAAAATAATTAATCAGAACAAAACAAAACTATGAGAACAGTATTGAGCTTCAAAAATAAGATAGAAGGAAACCATCCATATTTGCTATATTGCATACTGTCATCCTTCCTATAGATGCTCAGTTTTTGGACCCAGACCTGCAAAGTCAACCAAACAATACAAACATTTGGTTGCTTTTTGTACCTCAGATACTATCAACTCAGCCTGTCTTCTGAACAGTTTATGGCAGGGGGTACGTGTTGGTGATTCTCAGTCCATGTGCTGGTAGGCCCACAGTAGATACTATCTGACTTTTCTGTTCATAGGCCCCACAAGGCTTGCGTGACTTACTGGAAGCTGGCTTCTTGGTGGGCTCTTCCCAACCCCAGCATAACCGATTCTCAGGAGGTACTATCTGAATTTTCTTCCTGAGCCCCACATGGCTTGTGTGGCTTATAAGAAAGGCTGGCTGCTTGGCTTATTGATACTTATTTTCTTCTGTTTTTTTTTTTTTTCACAAATGGATGATGAATGTTATCAGAGGTTTTTTTCCTATATCTATTGTGAAATGATCATATGATTTTTCTCATTGCTCTGTTCATCTTGTACATTACAGTTGCACAAGATGCATATTGATTAGCATGTATTGAGTCATCCTTGCATCACTGGGGTGAAGCCTACTCGGTCATAATGCATGATCTTTTTAATTACTTGTCATATTATATTTGTCACTAAGTTGCTTTTGTTTGTTTGTTTTGCTTTCTCTTTAATTATTTACTCAGATCACTGGGTTAATTTCCTCACTACCAATCCTCTCCGGATCTGCTTTTGAAAACTTGAATGTGTTTAGAGGTACTTTGTTATCTTGATTTTTCATGTTGTTTTCTTTTTTACACTGAGGGTTGATGTCAAACAGAGTGAAGACAACTTGTTGTTGGTATGAAGATTTATTTAATTAGATTCTGTTTTTCAGTGTTGACTTTGTCAATAAATATTGTTTACAACTTCAATAGATTCAGTCTAATTGGGTTGGACCCTGTCACTGTGTTGTGAAGAACTTCTACTTGCTATAACAGTATCACCAGGTCCAGCCATCCATAAATCATAAATAAAACATGTTTTGATAATTTTACCCTTTTGCAATATCCTTATGAACTATATTATACTGTTATTTGTGGATCATCTGGGAAGTAGAAAGAGTGGAAGGAGAAAAGAAGAGGAAAAGAAGGGACATTGATCAATGGAAAGAGTGCAAGGTACAATAAATGTAAATGGGTAAAAAAAAATAGGAGTTTGGACCCTGTTGGAATTATTTTTGTAGCAGGTATTTAGGGGGATTCAAAGTATGTCTGTGTAGGCAGCTGCAGGTACGTGGATGGCTGTTTGTAAGGTAAAACCTCAGTTGTTTTCAAACAATTTAATTTAAAAAGAGAAGCATTTGGCATTTTTTTTTTGTTTGCAAGCTCATTGTCAAGTGGCAAACACAACTGAGACCATCTTTCCCATACAAAGATAAACTCAGCCATCCTTTCCAAAATCATGCAACAAATTAAGTCTGTGGACTGAGGTGCCTCTAGAGATTGAGGGAGGCTGTCAGTTGGTGAGAACCTATTAATAGCTGTGTCTAGCTCCTCTAAGTCCCATTTTGTTAGCAGTTATCCTGACATATCCTTAAACTCTTCTGTTTAAAATATTACACTGGCTAATTCATTAGTCTCTAATGAATTCCTACAGGCTCCTGTTAACATTTATGCACTTTTATAGATGAGAAGGAGGACAGGAAATTCAAGGAGACAACGTGCAAGAGAAGAGAAAAAGTATCAGAAAGAAAGAAAATCAAAAACAAGTCATAAAGCACTAAAAGAGAGAGAACGTTAAAAGGGAAAATAAGACATAGCAGTACCAAGAAAGAAGCAAGAACCATAAGAGAAAATGAAAGAAAAAGAAAGAAAGAAAGGAAGGAAAAGAAAGAAAGGAAGGAAGGAAGGAAGGAAGGAAGAAAGAAAGAAAGAAAGAAAGAAAGAAAGAAAGAAAGAAAGAAAGAAAGAAAACCCATGCAAGGTGATCCAAATCAAACAAAGAAAGAAGAAAACAATAACTATAACAAACAAAAATAAAATAAAAACCTTCACAAAGTCATTCTAACAGTAACCCAGTGCATCCACAAGGGTCTTTCCACAGTGAGGTAACAGTCTGACTGTGAGCAGCAAAGCAGGTCCCCCCTTGGACCAGTCAGTTGCCTTCTGGAATCTGTGAGAGCTGTCCCTCCTCCCAGACATGCATACTGTTTGCAGCTGCGCTTCGGCTGTGACCCACTGCAGGCCTCCGTGGATCCAGGTGCCTTTTGTAATCGGGAGAATGGGATTTGGACGGAGGTCTTTGTTTCTTCTCTCCTCAGGCATTCGTCTACTACAGTGGACCCTCCAGTAACAACCAGCATTATTTGCAAAAAATTGGGCTGGATCAGACTTTTAGGTTTAACTTAAAAGACGGAAGTCTTGAGTTACAATGAAACACTGGCCTGCTCGTGCAGCTGTAACTGAAGATTTGTGGTGCCAGAAAAGCACATGTAAGTGTAGGTAAATGTCAGCCTGAGCCAGATTTCTGATGTCCTTACTGAAGGGGTCTGTCCCTCCAAACAATAACGATCTTTCATTGTGTCCTCCTTTCCTGCAAGCCAAAGATGTCACCTTAAATAATGAGTATGGTACAAAACTGTTGTTTCTGGCAAACTAGGCAAATTGTGCAAATTTTGGTTAATACATTAGGAAAATTATTGGTGTTTCTGGTAAGTTATGCCCATTATGCAACCCTTTCCTATTATGAAAAGTTTAGGTAAGGAGTACTTTGGGAGGTTCAGGCTACATTATGGACATTTCCATTATTTCTCTAGGAGAAATAGCCTTGACTTACAACCAACTTGAATTACCATCAGCCCTTGTGAATGAATTGAGTTTGAGTTCGTAAATCAAGAGTTCACTGTATATGGCCCAAAAGCCACAAGTCCAGACACCATTCACTGCCTCCCAGACCACAGATATCTCTCTCAGCTCTACTTGCAGAACCTAGCACCACTCTGGCTCCGTGTAGACCCCATTTTACCAGCACAGGGTAGCGGGCGGGACCTCACACATTCTCAGGTTTCCTGGTTTTTGGTGAAATCACAGGAGAGGGCCCACTCTATTCTAATTCCACTCAGTTCCCCTTTTATCAGGGCACTAATGTCTCTCCTCTCACAGATTTTCCCATCTTCACTCTACTCTGCATGCTCTTCACAGCTCCACTCTCCTGCTCTCTCTAACCCCCAGCTAGAAGGTTCTAATGGCCCATAAGAGGGAGCCAGTAACTGTGGGCAGCGCACTGAATAGACCCTGATCAGCATTCCCATTTTCTGTGCAAGCCTCTCTCCCCGCAACCCCCCACTCATGAGTGCTGCAACACGTGGGCACATTGTATCCTGTGCTTCTGCTTTTGGCTTATTTGAATCCTGGGTTACCTATGTCTTGCTTGCCATCCCTGTTAGGGAGATCAGAGTCTATTCCATCAGCCAGGCTGTCACTGAGAGTCCAGCTCCCGCCTATGGAGACATCCTCTCCCAGGATGAGGTATACACAGGGTCTGAAGTGGGCTGATGAGTCCTATGATCCAGCAGCCGTGTGCTTTTTCTCCTCTGAACACTGGAGTTTTTAGGTCAGCTAGATATTCTCATTTGCCCTCCCATATCACACTTCCATCTTTCACATCTGCAGGAGGGTAATTGCTTTTCTCCAGTACTAATTCCAGACACTCAGCCTTGCTAACTAACGACTATAGTCTCTCCCTCCAAAATCTTAACTGCTTCTGGACAGAGGTCCTGTGAATGTACCCTCTAACCAATTTGTCTATGCAGTATAGCTGGTAATGAGAGACTGGAGAATGACCAGTAAAAGTTTAGATGTCTCTTCTCTGACATGTCTGCAAATTTGGAAGCTGCAGAGATGTTCAATATTTCTTATTCATAGAAGCAAAATATAAAGAGAAAAGAAAGTCTCCATTCCACCATAACATATCCTTGAAATATGCTTATTCTTTGATTGAGAAGCATATATCTTTAAGAAATAGCTTGAAGTAGGCAACAAGACTAAAGAAATAACTTATAACAATGAAAATGTAAAATAAGTAAGATACAGAAAAAAGACAAAAAGTATAACATTTTAATATGATACACAGCTATATGACTGTTAAATGAAACTTACACTATATTAGTTAAAACTTGTTTACAATATAAGCTCATTTTAATGTTTAGGAATGCATACTTTAAAGAAAGGAAAAATTTGTTTTAAAATATCTCATCAGGATGATTATTTCTAAGTGGTAGAATTGTGTGATATTTTAACTTTTTATTTCACTATGATTATCTAATATTCTCATCACAAATAAGGAACACCTCTAACAGTTAGAGAAATTTAATGACAGGATACAACTAACCGTATCACTTATGACAAAGAATAAACCCATTGTGTCAGAAGGGGGCATGATAAGAATCTCTCCCTGCTCTGAGAGTCAATTCCCAGAAGTCCAGAAGTGACTCAGAAATCTGGGTTTAGACCTTCCACTTGAAATTATTACGGATCTCTCTAAACTGGACTTCTTATAAAGTAAATGTTATCTGGTCTTACTTTTCCTTTCTGACCTTACATATTATTCACCTTCAAAAAGCTAAGGTGGAGATCTGCACCTACATTTGTCTCTTTTTCTAGTCATAAGTGGAATGAATGAAAGATTTATTAATGCCTTGCAGTTGCAGGTAAAAAAGAAAAAGAAAAAGGAGATTTCCCCTGAGACAAGCTAGCAGCAAACTTAATCATATTTTGGTGAAAAATGATAGCTGTTTGAAATAACTTAATTATACCCACAAGTAGTATGATAACATGGTACAATATATAGATTTTTATTGAGGAGCAGAAAGAGTGGAACGGATCTGGATGACTTAGGTTGTCATGGCAAAAGATTCTTAAGTAGCATTCAGCTTACATTGAGCAAATGGAATTTGGTTTTACAATAAGTAAGGCTGGTTCAGCCAATGAGGCTAGGAAAGGAGAAAGTTTAGAGAAACAGAAAGAAATGAGGTTGAAAAACTAATGAGGGATCATTTGACAGGCTATCTCAGAATCCAGATTGAAGAAGTTATTATTTTATTTCAAAGAAAAATGTATTTTTGAATTTGTCTTCATAATTTAGGTCTTTATAATTCTTCCCTACTTTTTCTTCTGGAGCCCATTGTTGGCTTTCTACATCTGTTTGAGGCTAATCTTTTATATGTTTTTAAAAGTCATTTCCAAGCAGTATTAGTTCCCAATGAGAAGATCTCTCTGAGAGTACCAGCTAGAATTGTGTGAAGTGAACTCACACATCTCTTCCCATTCCACAGCAATACCACGCATGCCCCAGGATTCAGTTAGGCTTGAAGATGCTCTGTTAGACTATTGTGTTAAAAATAACTGGTAGGTTTTTGTGGTTGGGGAAGAATTAGGCAGGAACTCAGGGGATAGTTCAACCCTTTTCTTTCAGGCTCTTCCTCTTTTTGTGGAGTTTGGGAATATAAGCAAGACTTAGACTGCATGGCTGGGTAACCAGGCTACCCCTAATTCTCTTTAGTCAAAGCCTTAAGGAAATGTCCTATCTACTGCTTTTCTTCACTGATGGGTTTCCTTACTCTCTTGGCTGTGGTTCTGTGCCCTGAGATTCAGAAGATGGCCTTACAGTGTCAAGGGCAAGAAGGACTGTGGAGTCAGCACCCAACCCTGCCTGCATATTGGAGGTGGGACCTAAGCTAAAGCCAAAACCCAAGCTAACGATAGTTTCCACAAGATTCTCTGTCAACTTTCTCCTTTTGTTTATCTCTCTTTCTCAGAAACTCCCTAGAAAAAAGTGGCACTGATACCCAGGATTCCTGTTCTAACCCCAAAGTCCTGATATGACACTTTTGTGTGCAATGGAAGTTGCAGAGTCTGAGTAGCTGAGTGATGAAACGGCTTCAGGGAACAAGGAATTACAGAACAGTGAAAACCAGGCAGGAGGCTCATGACTACAGAGGAAGCCACGGTGAGCTGAGCTGCAGGTAACGGCAGAACCCCAACCCGATCTCAGAAAGTCATCAGAATTCCTCAGAAATGTCAGGAGTGTCACAAATACTCTGAGTCACTCTCCATAACTACTAGGACTGCTAGGAAAGGCTGGGGTTATGCCTCCTTGGTCACTCTTCTCCAAGCATAAGAAGCACAGAGTGAGCAAACAGAATTCCCTAAGACATTGCCTAGGATCCCTCTCTCTGTGCACCCTGCCATTTTGTTTTGTTTTGTTTTGTTTTGTTTTGTTTTCCCAAATACCAATCATCCTTTCTGACAAATTCCCGCATGTGTGATTGCTAGGACATTAAAACAACATCATCCAGAATGACAAGTTTATTTCTAAGTTGTCTAGGGAAAATGCTATGCAAAATCAATTGAATGATTAGAGTTTGAGACCGATGGTGGGGGAAAAATGAGAAACTATTTTGTCCTTGTTTTAAAGGATAATGATCTGTGTGGCACTTAAGATGGAAAGAACAATAAAGCGCATTTCCAGCAGGGGAGCAGAAGGAGAGATTTGTGCACTGAAGACAATACTTCCCTCTTCCCTTCTTCTGTAGGAGGGAAGGAGAGTGAGATGGTCCATGGAGAAGGGAGGCAGTGCCTGACTGGGGTGGGGGAGATGATGAGGACAGAGTGGCACTAGAAAACCACCCGAAGTCAGAGGAGAGGCATTGGAATCTTCCTCTCTGCCTGGTTATCTTTTGAAGTCTTGCATCACCTCCTTAAAAAAGATGTGCTGTTGCTTCCACAAGGACTGTTCCAAGCCTCTACAGCATGCCCAAAAATGTGTGTCTGTGTGCTTCAATTTAGTACTCTATTTGGGATAAAGATAGATATCAGTTCAAATTCTTTCCCTGCTACTTAATTGCAGATATGAGTACATGAGTCTAGAGACAGAGTAAAACCCACTGTTAAAACCTTAGATAATGTAAAGAGCAGATTTCTAGGAATGCAGCTCTTTATCAAAAAAGTGTATGATTTTTCCATTTGGTAACTCAAGTACTGTATTAATAGATCAAAGATACAAGTGTTTAATGTGCCATCAAACAACAATGATGAATTTAGGTTTTGTTCATTAGCTATAAATTGGGGCGTAATCTTTGATTTGGGGATGACAGAAACTGGGCTTCTTTTCTTGAGGAAGGAGCAGTACTTTTGATTTGGAAGGAAGGAAATCTTGTAAACAGGAATGACTGATAAAATGTGATGAGTGTCCAAGAGGAAAGTGTTGCAAAACAGATAAGAAGTGGACTAGCAGTTCTCAATAGCAGTATCTACTCCATGCAGTCAGAAATGTAAATTTCTGCCCCTTCCTCCTCTCTAGACCCTAGAAAGCAGAATTCCAGCTTTAGGGGTCCAATCTGTATTCTAAGAAGCCCTCCAAATGAATTCAGTGTGTACTAATGTTTGTGAGTTGCCAATAGACAGAAGAAAACTTACAAAAGAGGCAGGCAAAAAGTATAGCATAGTGCCCCAAGGAAGCAGAAAAACTGTAATAAGGCTCACCCTTGTCCTTGGCCACATCTCACAGGAATCTTTCAGGCTCTTATCAGATTGGCCTTTCCAGGGTGACTATGCTTCTTCATTCCCTGCTTATTCTACTTAAGCTCTGGCAACCAAGCTGTGAAATGTGCAAACTCAGAGCTGTGACTTGTAAAATTGTACAGGACTGTGTTTACTTTACTGTCTCTGCCTGCCAAAGGCTGACCCCATGTAAATACTAGGTTGTGCTGTGTTTCAGATAACAGTACTGAAGCCTTCTTCAGTGACAGCTAAGCAGCTGGGCATCTAAGGAATTCTTCTTGTAAAGTTACCCAACTCATCAAAGGCAGTCACAGGCCCTGGGGGCATGTAAACACCCTGAACTTTATAAATAACGCATAGGAGATAAGTAGATCCATCGGATACATTCCTCCTTAGACAGAGACCCTGAAATTAAACAACAGTGTGCTAACTTTTTTTTTTGATGGAGCATCTCCCAGGATTCCCTTCAGAAAGGAGGAGAAGAGTGATCTGATTGACATTCCTGAAAAAAAGGGAGTCACTTTGGGAGCATCTGTCAAGAAATAGCTGTGACTTTCTGAGCGCTCAGAAAAAAGGTGCATTGCCCCTGAGGTTTTTGCTAGCTCAGGGACCCCTGTGGAAAGGATATTCTTCTGTAGCTAATGTAAATTACAGTGCTTGTCTTTGTAGTTCCATGATTTGAAGTGACATTCTATTAAAGGTGTTCCTGACATAAACAGGATTAGATGGTAATGGGAGAATTAAACAAGAATTATGCCTGACTGGTAACCTTGAGCCTAATAGTCTTTAAGAATAGCACAACAGTCTTTCTCTTTCTGCATTTTTGTACAGTGATCTATTCACAGAAATGGCCAATTCAAGAATTGAAAAATTATAAATCACTACTGATGTTCTTTTTCCCACCACATTTGCTGCTACCATCTGCTCAGAGTCTTTGTCAATGATAAAAACTAGATAGTAGGTCAAATTAATGCATCTTCCATGTTTACCATGACCTTGAGATTTTACTAATTAAAAAAGAAGTAACCACACAGTCTTGCCTTTGTGGCTTTATGATAGGAACATGAAATCATTCATTAGTAAGGGCAACGAAGTAAACTGCAAGAATAAATAACCATGACATACTTGAAAAAATTCAAACTCCCAGATCCACTTGACACAAGTTGTAATGTAACTCTTTACTCACATGAGAAGGACAAAATGAGAAGATATATACTCAAGGTCATACATAAAATCACTGGTTACCATAATAATGTAGCTAGTGTACATTCAGGAATGATATTAGTGTAAGCCACTTGAAGTCTTGTAGTGACACAGGCGAAAATCTAGCAGACAGAACAGCATGTGGATGAGTTGTGGAGAGCAAAGAAGAATTTGGAAATATTGCACTACTCACTGTAGAAGGTAACAGTTAATTAATTAGTGCATGTAAGTGCTGAAGCTAAACAAGATTGAGTGAGGGCGGTGGTGGGATGAGCTGAAAGGCAGCATTCCTGAGGCAGCCAGATTTAAGCCAGTGTGTTTTGGGAGCCTACAGGTGAGATGGGATAGGTAGAAAATGCTAGCTCCTATTCTGCTTGGAACCGTAGGTGTTAAAATGTAGAGAATTTCTTTAAGGAAATTCTTGGCATATGTAATACTGGACTTGTTTTCAGCCTAAGGCTATGCTCAGTTATGCTGATTGTAACTCCCAAATAATCACCACTCTGGAGTAAAAGAAATCAAAAAGTTCTTCAGGGGAGGTGATAGGAAGAAGTCATTTAGTGTCTACACTTTACCAAGAGCTGTAGTTGTCACCTGATGTAGCTCACAACAATCCTGCTAGTCAGTATCACTAGACTCTAGAAAAAAGACACTTGGTACAGTGACTCCCTAGAATCAGATGACTATCATCACATCTACTCCTATGTTTCTCTGGATGGTTTCCACCAGTCATGACTGGATCCCTGGAATATCTGAAGTTCCTGCTCCGTAATGCCAACCTTTTTGAGTTTTATAACCTTGTTGCTCAAACTGTGACTCGGGCCAATAGTACCACGTCTTCTGGCAACTACTGAGTTATAAGCTACATTTTAACAAAATCCTAAAGTGGACATTCAAGCACACATGCAAGTTTAACAAGACACAGTGCTGCCTGAATTTCAGCTTAATAAAATAGATTACAAATTTCTAGACAGTCATCCTTAAACTTTTTTCCACTCATGACACCTATTAAGAATCTAAGGAAGATTACAGACCCACAGTTGAAAAAGAATTATGTATACTGATACACACACTTATATTTACCTGCTGAGCAGAGAGACTCCCCGAATCCTATGTCAAACAAGCCAGTTTTGGAGGGGTGACCAAGGTAATAGAGAAATCAAAATTGGCCTAAGGAGTTAGGAAAGATGAAGAATAGCAAAAGCAAAAGTGAAGTCTGTTATACCAGCAGATCTTTAATTCTAACAGCTGAGCTACTGATACAGGCTTAGACATTGACAGAAAACTTTAAGTCATTTATGTGGACCTGATAAATTTCTCTTCATTTGTTCTCTATGTATTTCTTCACAGTTGACTTTATTAATAATCGTCTGATGTTTTACTCCTGCTATATAGTATGGATACTGATTGTTCTCCAAAGGTCTATGTAGCAAAGATGTGTGCCTCAGGGTGCCATTATTGGTAGGGAGTGGAATCTTTGAGAGGTGAACCCTTATGCAAGATCCTGAAATCTCTGGTGGCCTTATGAGACTGTGACTTTTTTCTTCTTCAACTCCTTTGCTTCCTAACCATGAAGTAAGTAGTTTGGCTCCACCACAGGCTCCCACCATGATGTGCTACATTATCAGATTTAAAAGTTAAAGACACCATCATAGTTAATAAATTTCTTCACATTGAAATTTGAATGGAGGAAACTATGACATCACAAATCATGCTTAGCTGAGGCGAGATTCATTTTTTCATCTTCACAATCAGTGCATAATTATAGTTCATTTTACTATGCAAGACCATGCAGGACCAGAGCAATGAAAATGGTGTCAACAATGCCCAGAGCTGCTATGAGCAAATCTGAACTCTTCAGAAGCAACTGTCAACACTTTTCATCAGGGTTAAAGGTCAACCATGTAACCAATGTCACCAAATTAATTTCCATGCAGCATGCCAGTTTATTAAAGAATGTGTATAAATATATGCTAATTAGAATATTATATTTAGATTACATTTTTAAAAAGTAACCTTAATAGTATTTTGTCATTTAGGCCAAAAAAATTTGTGTTGTGTGTGTGTGTGTGTCTAATAGGAGAGTATAGCCACAGGTATGCAGTAATGTACAACACAGTAATTGCTGCAAAATAGTTATTGTATGAGTCACTTTCTGGTAGCATGGACAAAATACCCAATCTGAAACTTAAAGGAGGAGAGGTCTCTTGGCACAGTGTTTCAGTGAGATCAGGCCATCTGCACTCTTAGAGTTCATTGTCTTGGCCACCAGTCTTCAACCAGGCCCAACTTCCTAAATGCACATTCAACTACAAATTCATCAAGAGATTAGTCTGCTGAGGATTATAGCACTCTGCAACCCAATCATCTTCCAGAAACCCTGTCTCTACAAATATGAGACTGTGGAAGAATATTTTATATCCACCCCATAATCCTGAGTATTACCATGCCTGTCATCATGCAGGCAGGTAGATGCTTGGTCAGATTTAATGTTTCTAAACTCTCTACAGTGAGGTTTCTTGAAGCTTTCCCTGAGACTTCTGTCACTGGTCCTTGATGCCAACATTAGCAAGTATTTATTCCCAGAGCACATTTTATGTTTGTTGTCAGAAATAAAGATGACTAAGAAAATGCAGCAAATCCTTGGGAACAAGTCATACCTGCTAAGAAACAAGGCATTTCATGGAAAACCAACAGCCTTCAGACAAGCAGTCTTGAGCCCAGTGAGACACCTCCTCCTAGAGGGTTAGGACCTCACCATGGTAACAGGTATGATCCTTCATCCTACCTTTCCTAGCTCAGAGTAGACCTCTTTGTTAAGCAAAAGGACTCCTATGCTTTGAAAATCTACTCTCTTACCAGAAAAATATCTCTTCCATGATGGCCATAGGACCTATCAAAAAGCCATCCAATTGAAAAGCAGAGAATGGCAACATTGTGGCATTTAGATCAAGTCTGTGACTGCCTGTCAATTTTATTTTTCCAGGGAAAGATTCGTTTCTGGTCCGCTCTTCACATGCAAAATGCTGAAAGTCAGGGCCAAGTGGCCAGCAAAGACAACAACCGGCTAAAAGCATGCCGCTTATGCTTGCTGTTTTGAAATGAGTGCCTCATAGAAAGCAGGACATTCTTTTAGATGCTGCAATGTGGTAACAGGTTTGTAATTTTCACTCTTTAATAAACTCTGGAGTTCTAGGAGCCTATGTTATATTGAAAAGAGTAGATTTCTTTTCACATGAAATGTTTGCAGCAATGCTATTAATAACACTGTGTACAACAGCTGCTTTTATTTATTCATAAATACCGCACAAACATCTTACTTGTCAAAAGGAAAGGACTTTCTTTTACTATAAAAAGATAATTAATTCAGGCTGGATAAACTTAATGGTGCATTTACCATCTGGGCAGAGCAAACAAAACACCAGAATAGAATTGTATGAAGAAAAAAAATAATCAAAATATGGAATAAAAATATATGCTTAAACTTTATTTTTATTTCTCAGATGACAAATAATTTCCACCCCAAGTATTATGCTCGTGGTTATTTAAAAAGAAATATAAAAGGTAATAGGGCATAGAAAAATACACAGCCGAACTTGAGCAAAATTTCAAGTGGTTTCTTTCTTTACTGTTCTTTTTCTTTTATTTTTACATACAATGACTAAAACATTTCCAAAGCTCTGCACCTTTTCTCATCCATGCCCATGGGAGACAAAAAACCTTAAAAAATAAAATAATGTAGATAAAAGTGCTTGGTGAACTTTAAAGAACCCTAAATGTATAAAGGGAATGTTATAATTTCCGTCGGGCTGATGTGCCCTTCCAAAGGAGCTCACAGACGCGTCAGGGGTTCTGACTTTATTACTTCAAGTCAGGAAACTGAAGTTGGCTGATGACCGTGATCTTTAAAAACCTTTGAGAAAGATGGTGCCTGTCACGGAGAACCATGATTGTACATGTCTTCTCATTTCCCCTGCAGGCTCTCGGCTGTCATTTATTCTGCATTGTGTCATCTTTCCTGCCACTCCTTAAACACATCACCGAGGCCTCTGTGTAGCCCGTCCTGGTTAAATGCAGCACAATTGAGCCAAAGCATCCTCTTTTTGCCGCTCTCTGCCTCATTCTTCTTGATGAAGTAAGAAGTGACTTAAAATTTACCTCCCATGAGAAGCCTTTCCTGTGGCAAGATTTTGACCACAGACCAATTTGCACTGTCCTCAGAGCCCACCACAGGACTTGCACAATTCCTTTGACTCCAATTTCTGCAATTCTGTGAGTTTTAAACAGTTGTGTTGACAGTGACTGAGCGCTTGCTTGCCAATATTTTTCTGCAACTGTTGCAAGGAATTCACCAAATGACGGCTGTGGTGTAGCTTATGCAAAATGATGCATTAAAATAATTTTATGAACCTGGCATTTAGTGCTTAAGGAGATTTTGATGTCAACTTTTCCCGTGACTGTAGAAATAGTGCCTCTAGTATTTTTTTATGCATGTCAGAATTTTAAAATCGTGTTTCTTTTGAGGGCTGTGGCAAATCTTTCACAGAGCTGTAAAATCAGTGGATCTGTCTGATGCTTGCTTGCCCTCTTAAGCTCTATAAACATGCCATCATCCTTTTGGACTCAAAGTCTTGGCAGGCTATTTCTCCAATCAACCCTTTCTGCAATTCCCCAGATAATGCCTCATCAAATTTTGTAGATATGTACTGTTATCATTTCTCAAAGAAACTCTCTCCTTTCACAGAATGGCCAACAGTCCAGTGAGACTGCTGGAGTGCAGACTCCATGAGGATCAAGACTGTGGTTCCCCTAGTTACAGCTGTAACTGTAGAACCTACCATTTTGTTTGCACACAGTAGGTTTTTAATAATAAGGTTCCAATATGATCAAAGGGATGAAGTCCTTAATGAAGAAAACAGTGATAACAGTGATGAACAAAAACAACTTACAAGATGATGCTAGGTTTTCTGAAAGCCAACAATGTTTGTGAAAACATAGGCTACAACTTTCAATTCTGCTTTTGTGTAGCAATTTCCTCTTCTATTCCTCTAACAATTTATTTCAAAATGCAGCACTAAAGAAGTAAAATATAGGATAAAAGAATGACTATTAATAACTATTTTTATCAATTCATCACTTTGATGTTGCATCAGATGGAGTATACAATTATGACAAGAGGATTTCATAATGTAACTGAAGTTTACTTCGCACAAGTTCTTTGGTGGGGACACAATTCTTTCATCAGATACACTCAGAAACATTTTTTTAACTATAGAAATGGCATTCATTGCCTTTGGGAAAAATACTTACATGTGACATGGATGTGTATATTACTCATGAGTCACCTATGTCTGCAGAGAGCTTACACTAAGGCAGATTAAAATACAAAAGAAATAAAAATGTATTCTCAAGTATTTCTGTGTTGGCTGGGGAAGAGATGAGAGAAGAGTACCATTACTTGATTTTCATGTTGTACATGTTCACGACCCTATGAGTTACTGAATTTGATGGCATAAACAGTAACACATCAAAACATATCATCCCTCTTTGTCACCACAGCAATAGCAGCAAAATGAAATAATTCTATTGATTCACTCTTCTAAGAAAAAGAATGAGATATATAAACCTAGACTTGTGGTTGGGTTTTTACATTCTCTTGGCTCGCAAATCACATATTGCTTCTGTTTATGCTTCCATGTCCCCTGCCTCCTAGTCCTTTTGGTTTATTGCCAGAAGAAGGGAGAGATAATATTCTTGCATCTATCTTCTCTTGGCCTGAAATTTTAAAAAATGCAAGAACATAATTCACCAAAACAACTTGGACTATAAACCTCATTTTTCCTAGGCTTATTTTTACTATTTGAGGCTGATGTATGATTTTGCACTTTTCTGATATATTTAGTGCATGACAAATATTTTTAACATAAGGGTAGTAGGTGTATTTTCTAAGCAACTGCTATTGGACTGGTCAATGAAGGAAGAAACTTGAGGCACGAAGTGTAATCTTCAGCACTGAAAATGAAGTTGCAAACCCATCTCTGGAATTTGTCATGACCAACTGAATTTATTGATGTTAAGTAACAGGAGGATTCTATTCTGAATATTTGAAAATTCCAAATTCTAAGCTCACTATGTATTTATAATACCAGAATAGTCCCGCTAATATGACTGGCATTATTTTTTCCTTCTTCCCTCACAACAATCAGAGGACTAACCTTCCTCTAAGGAATCGATTAGAAAATTAAGAAATAAATTGGATTATAACTTTTTCTCTTTGCACCAACAGAAAAGCTAGAAATCCGGCAAATTTAGGGATCACAGTGAAAAAAGTTATAAACAGTTATAAAAACTTATAATCCAAAAATCATAAACATTTTCTGTCAGACTACAATGAATCAATATTTTTCAAAACAATTCTATGAATAAGCAAATAAGACTGTGAAAATAAAACACTTGTGTTTTGAAAAGTATAAATATAAGTACAGTTGCAACTATTCATTTTTTTATACATCTCTCTACATTTCAGAAAAGCATTTTTTATTACCACCACCACTTAGGATTTACTGATCCACATTATACGCCACACACTGTAATGTATTTCTTTCCTAACAAGTGCTTTATGTTTCAATAACTGAATTACAGAGTAAAGCATTGGGCTCACACATACAGCTCCTTATTTTCTCATGGTGGCCAGTTCTCTCTGTGTGGGAAGTGTAGACGGAAATGAGGTCTGGCCATCAGTGGACCCAGTCCAGCCTCTGACCAACTCCACGGTCAGTGCTGTTCCACTTACTACAGAATTTGATGACAACCCTTGAACAATGCCCTCTATTTTCCTGTAAGAGGTAAAATATCAGAGCAATTTTAATTGATAAAACAGGTATGTAATTTTATTCAGCATTTTATATTATATTACAAATATGTAAAATTTTAATAATAAATTAAAAAATGTTTCAGAAAAGTTCATAGTAACTATGTCGCTCAAACACATTTGTTCTGACTTCATTTCTAAGAGTTCATCTGATTCAGTATCCCAATCAACTTCGCGCTAGAAACACTTGTTTTGGCAACACATTTCGTATGCAGTGTTTGGTTGGCTGTAAGCAATTGGAAGATGTTCATTAATAATAGAAGCACTGAAGATCATTGCAATCAAGAAGTGTTGATGAACATTTGTACAATATGTACAAAACTCTGCAAAAATTCTGCAATGCTTTTCTCCTCCAGTTCTTCACATTCTTTGCATCCAGATTCTGTTACATTCTGCCAAATTAAAAAAAAAAAAGATTTACATTGACAAGTCTAATATGCCCCTTTCCTGAGAATATATTATTTGAACCATCTGGTCAGAGAGGAAGACTTTGGCAAATTAATATCATATTAGGAGAAACTATGAGAAATAAAATCGAGAGATTTGATAAGGTGGATCAATTTTTCCTACAGTGGATCAAGGTCACTGAAAAAAATAATAAATCATGTCCATCAGACCATAGAATTTCTGCTTAGAAACCTCTCATGGCTTTTAGTTATCTATTCATTGCATGAAAACTCTATTACTTTTGTGGCTGAGACTAATTACCTGAAACTCAAAGTTAAAGGAGGAAAGGTTTATTTTCACTCAGTGGAGGTTTTAGTGCATATTTGCCAGCTTTAAGGCTAGGTGTCATGGTAGAGGGTCATCTCAGCAGTCCCCTAGCAGAGCAGGTGGAAATCAGCGAGCCTACCTTTTGTTCTGTCTCTTTATATTTTATCCAAATTATAAACCTACTCATTGGTGCCTCCCACATCCAGCATAGGGTTTCCTTCTTTAGTATATCTATTCATTCACACCCAGGATGATGCTAATCTAACTAGCGGACTGTTTCAGATGGCACACACCTTTAATCCATATTCATACACACTGGATCGAACCACTTCCAAAAAGCCTCATTTATGAGCACAGGAAATTTTGGAGGAACAACAAGATGCAATCCTCAACAGCTTTGGAGGAACATCAAGATACTATCCATCACAGCCTCAAACACCGTGGCCTGGGAATTGGGTGAGCCCCTGCCTTTACTTCCTGTGCATACCTCATGCTACTGGATGTTCTTTTGTCTTTGCTTCTCGGGCGGCTAAGTTCTTCCTATTTTAGCTGCTGCTACACACACCTAAGATTATTCAGGTGCCATCTCCTTTAAGTAAACTTCCCTGAAACTCCAAGTTCCTAGGGCTGAGTTTCATGTTTCCTCTCCAGATCTTGAACTCCTTGTTTGGACCTATCTTATAGCACCTCATGTATTGTGTTCCTATCATGGAATTTTATCCTTTTCACACTGTTAGCCTCTGAGCCCTCCTAAGGAGGCAAAGCCACATTTTTCTGTTTCCCTGTCATTAAACATGAGGCTTAGAATGTAATAGTCACTCAGTCCATATGAGTTGGGTTTAACCATTTAGGTAGATTCCAGAGAATCAATTCACAGTCATGCAAACATGATCTCATGGATGACTAGAATATTTCAAATGCAGAAAATCATGCATAGATAAATTGTAGAGATCATTCAACTCACAAAAGCTAGGCCAGCAAAAATCAAAATTAGATTTTACATCCATTAAGTACTTGGAATTCAGATTCACTAATATATATCAAGCCCACACAGTGTGCCAGGCACCATCACACAGTTCACATAGAATCGTTTTGTTTCATCTTAGAGATAATTACGCCAGAGAGGAGGGGCAAGACACAGTCAGGAAAAATTCTTCACAACCGAGCCATGTGACTGTGCAGTCCTGCCCACTCACTCCAGCACATCATGAAGCAAAGACCTAAAGGAGCCTGGCATTTTGAGGGAAAAGCCAAGGTAACCAGCCACACTAGCTGGTGTCATTGCACTTTCTCTCACGTCTGTCCCTGCATGCTCACCTGGCATCCTCCTGGCTCAGACCCACATGTCTTTGTCACATGGCATCTTACTAAGTCGAACCTTCTCTAAACTGGAACTCTCTCCCTTTTACCTGCCTCCATGGTCCTACTGGACTAAATATGAATATAACTGGCTTGTTACCCTTTCTTTACTGCTTGCTTGAGTTATATTTTCTCCTCCTCATATCATGAGTCATCAGTGTATTTTTTTTATTCCATCCTGAGAGCTAAAAAATACTGGTTAATGTGTTAATTGTACTATGCCTTCTCTGTTTCTAAATTTTCTTTCCATCTGCCTTGCTTTGGTCTGTAAGGTTTTGCCCTAAAGCCGTAATTCCCTGTACTGCAGGATAATGAGAACTCTGGCAGCCCGCCTCAGGAGTTGTTAGTGTATCTGCTCTCCTGGAGCTTTCTGCTGTGCAGGCTGCCTGGAATGCCTCAAATTCTACTCCAACTATTAATTTGCTTTATTATTACTATCCGTTCTCAGCATTTATCTTTTCCGGAGATGAAAAGAGCAGACTCTGGACACTAGTTGGGTGGAAGCCCGGCTCCCATTTCACCAACTGCATGAACTGGAGCAAGCATTTCACGCTCTCAGCGCTCCAGATTCTTCAACCTTCAAACAGAAATCAGGACCACTAAACTAAAACAAGAAAAGACAAGAAGAATAACGGTCTGACAGATGCATGGTGAGGAATAAATGCATTATCAATGAGCAGCCTGAAGAAGGGTGTTTGGCACAGCCATAACTCAATAAAGGTGAATCACTCTTGCTGTTGTTAAATGCTTGATTATGTAATTAAAGTCCAGCCACTGCACCTGTCTGTCCGGTTCACCCCTATGGCTCCAGCACTGCAGTGTGCTGCCTGGCACTATCCATCTAGTGTTTATCTGTTTACCAAATAAATCCAGGTGAAAGGTTTAGGGTTGTGTGCATGCCAGTGATGTGAAATCAAAACTGTAGAATCAAAATCAGATTTTACATCCATGAAGCACTTGGAGTCTGGTTCACCAACATTTATCAAGCACACACAGTGTGCTGGGCACTGTCATACTTTTCATGTAGTGGTGTCTTGTTCGATCTTGGAAATAATCATGTCCAAGAGGAAGGCAAAGACATTAAGGGCTTCATCTCAGTCATCACAATGAAATGACATTCTTCACAACCACATATTGTGAGGGAACTCAATAGCCTTGAATGGAACTGAATTCTCTCTCCTCAGTGGCCCTGAGGAGCATCTGCTTGTCTACTAACGGTTTTTCCTACTCAAGCCAGGAGCATCAAATACATCTCTGCATGAAGACTGGAAAACTCACCCCATTGGAATTTAAACTGCTGTTCGCCAGGATGATCAGATTGGTTATTGTTTCATGAATGTCTTCATTTCTGGACTCATGTAAAATAACTCGCAACTCCAGGAGAAAGCACTTCATTGCCGTTATTTTGCAATTTGGCTAAAAGGAAGAGTGACAAAGAACTATCTTGAAAAGCTGATTTTTCCATGATTCATTTTCATACTGCTATGATTTTGTAAAAAGTGGGCCAAATATTTTATAGACACACAGATCCCATAGACACTTTATATAATAAATAGCTTAATTTTTTTTTTTTTTTTTACATTTTAGCTTTGAAATCAAAATGAAACAAACCAGGGGAGAAGCATAAACGATGGTGCTACTGTAGAGAAGGAGGAACATACACAAGAAAACATGGACGTGGCTGGCTACCTTTTCTCACTGGGCACAGTTACCCTGCAGAAAGGTTGGTAGCAATGGCTGTAGGCTGCCAAAAGAGTACTTAGAGCCAACTCGTAAAAGTTTTAAGCATCAGATTTAAAACAGTTTAAACAGCAGCAGTTCCAAGTCAGACTTTTCTTGTAATTTCCAAAGTTCCAGAGGCAAGGCAATTCCAAGAATTTTATGGAAAAAAATCAAAGCAGGAGCAATGTCTACTGAAAAACTTGCCAAATCAGAAAAGGATCTTTTAAGTATCACAAAAATACATTTCCCACAATAGTTATTTAACAAAACCCATAGTTCAAAGAATGAGAATTTCTAATGGGGACTTGGCTATGACTTACTTGTTTTTGACTTTAGGTTCCTGGTGTCTTCACAGTGCTTGGAACCCTATGGCCACCTAACAAATGCTCACTGGATAGACGAGGGGATGAAGAGACATTTCCATGTGCCTGTGCTGGTGGTGTTCCCTCCCCTGCACTGCAAAAGCCCAGGATCCAAAGCCAGATCCTTTCACCATATTAACAACCGTAAACCTAAGGTTCAGAAACCTTTAGTGACTTCTAGCACAGGCAGGAAACAGTTGAGCCACTGTTTAAGTTTCACTCTCCAATTGTTTTCTAAACCCAGGAGTTGAAAGCCCATCTCCTTTGCACAAAAGCAAGTTCAGAGTGCTCAGTGTTAATGATTCCTGATTGCTTTCTGACTAGAACAACAACAACAAATACAAAAGGAAAACAGAAAGCATGTTAAAGCCAGAGGAGGGGGAAAGTTTCCACATGCAGCAGATTATCCATGATAGATGAGTGTCTGCTTTCCCTAGTTTCTGACTATAGATTATTTCTACTGCTTGTACAATGTTAGTGGGGCACAATTTCTATTTCAGAAAAGGTCTAACTGAGGAATAACAAAGAGAGGATTGTTCTGAACCTCTGCAGTACACTGTGCTTTCCATGCAGTGAAGTTGGTTTTAGGGATAATCCAGAGGAAACTGCCTAACAGCATGACTAAAATCCTGCAAGCCTCAGGCACTGTCAATGTATTAATGAAACAAGTTCATCATTTTTTAATTCTGCTCAATTATTTTTTGCATTATGTTTCTGTTCTCACACAGAGAACACTTAGAAATATTTTCTGACAGAGATCCATGCAAACAAAGGAACGTGGACACCCTTAAGCAATTTGTAAAAAATATGATTAGAGATGATGACACACTGCAGCACTGGAAACAACTGATATGCTGGATACTTTTAAATTCAATCAGTTAACTGAATTCTAGCATCTAATTGCAGCATGAGCTAATGACATCATGAAAATGAACAATATATTTTGTTTGACATTGATGGAAAAGGCATCTTCATATTTTGATTTGACACCACTACAAAAATTGAACTCACATAGCTCTTTGTCTCCAAGCCCTGCAACTTTAACAATCACTTATAAAACACATTGATCATATAAGAATGCACCAAAAATTAGATTTAAAAGTTATATATATATATATATATATATATATATATATATATATATATAATCAGTTACATTATGCATTATGAATCCTGCTTCTTAGGCTTTTGAAAATTGGAAAAGTTGGGGCTGGGGATTTAGCTCAGCGGCATAAGCGCCTGCCTTGTAAGCAGGCAGTTGTGAGTTCGATCCCCGGTACTGATAAAAAGGAAAAGACAAGACAGAAAAATTGGAAAAGTAGCAATTTTGAAAAAGAAAAGAACTATACTCACATGGACATCACTCTCAGTATATAAAGTAGCATCAATGTGTATAGACTGAAATGAAACAAAATTAGATAACATGAAAAATTATGTCCCACTCTAGAAACGAGAACAACTTACTGGAAACAGAAACTTACGCTTTTCAATTTATATTTTTAATTCCGAGGTAATTTTAGACTTTGTGCAGTTGTAAGAGACGTTATACATAAGCTCCCTCGTAGTACCCTTTCACCAAACTTGCCCCAGGGGTGAAATTCTAGGTTGAATGTTGCATGTCTCCCAAAGACCTGTGTGTTACTGCAGTGACCTCCAGGTGGCGCCACGGGAAGGTCGTGGAAGCCTTGGGAAGTGGGCCCTCTAGGAATCATGCACATGGCTGAGCTGTGCCCTGCAAAGGATTGTGGGACACTGGCCCCTTGTTTTGTTCTTTTGTTTCCTTGCCATCGGGCACCCTCACCAGTAGCCTCAATGCAATGGTCCGCCGGATCATGACCTTCAAAATCGGGTGCCAAAATAAACCTTTTCATCAGTTAATTGTCTAACTCTTCTTTTTGTTTTGTTTTACTAATTTTTAAAATATATTGATGGCAATGCAATGAACATACATTAGTATGATAAGATTACAGAACATCAGAGCTCATTTTGTGTTGCATAAATATGTATTCTATTGGTTTTGACGAAGGTATGATGACATGTTTCTGCTATAACAATATCATACAATACAGCTGTATTGCTTTAAAAATTATCCATATTTATCCCTATTCATTCCTCCATCCCTCTATTCATACTTCTATTATTTTCCTAGTTTTGTCTTTTCCAAGATAGCACAGTCAGTATCATGTAAGTGCGTATTTTTTTACATAATCTTCTTTTACTTAGCAATATAATATATAATAAAAGTTGTATTTAAATTTTTAAAAATATATTACTATGAAAGACATATTGTGTTTAATCCTACTCAAAATACTTTCCCCACTCCCTACTTCAAACACACTTATCCTATTATTTGAACAACTTTCTGAAGCAGTTCTGGAAGTCCTCTCTTTTGAGAGTCTTAGTTGTGTTGTCATGGGTGCCTCCATGTCCTGAAATAACTAGAATGTTTGCTTTTCATGGTCATTTAGGAATGACCCAAGTTCACATGGTACAGATCCGTAAGTATGAATATGGTAGATGCCGACCCACCATCAGGTCTTCACAAGTCTGCCTTTCCAGTGGGTGACACTTGGCAGCACTATTTGCCACACTCTTGATGGTAAAGATACTCACAAAAGAAGACCTCCAGAACTACTTCAGAAAGTGGAAAAAACAATGGGATAACTATATTCCAGTGAAGGGGGTTGTTTTAGGGAAATTAATAGCAATGCATCTTTCACTGTAATAGTTTTGTGAAAATCTAAATATTTGCTGTGTACTGCCATCCCTTGTATGCTTTCCAAGTTTCTCCACTTCCTTCAGTTCACAGCTTAAGGGCTCACTCCTTTTTATCACTCAATAGTGTTGCATTTTTCGATGTAGCACAATTAAGACTGGCTTAATTAAGTCACAAGCATTCAGCTTAACACATTGGAGACGTTCCCAATTTGTCACTAGTATCTCTACTTTGTTACTTTTCACTGCTGAATAATATTCTATGGTAGGTGATATACCAAAGTTTTTCACACACTGAAGCATATTTGGATAGTTTCGAACTTTTGGAAAGTATGAATATCAACGGACACTGTATATGTTTGTGTAAACATAAATTTTCCATTCTCTCGGTTAAGTGTCTAAACTCACATTTTTGGATCATGTGACAAATGCAAGTTTTATTTTGCAGGAAGCTGAACAACAATTTCATAAAATAACCGTAGCATTCTACACATGAATGAGCAGTGTATGACTATCCAGTTTTTATACATACTTTTCAGCATCATCACTACATTCCTATTTGTGTTTTATTTAGTTCACATTTCATTTATATGTATTTTTCCACATCACTATTTTTATTTTGGATACTACATAGTGATCAGCTATTGTGGCTTTTATTTGTGTCCACTAGACAGTTTTGATACTTCTCTGAAGACAATGTGAAATGATTTCTAATCTTTTTCCAATCTGCATAACTTTTATGTTTCTGACTTCATAAATAAGTATTGAGTTGATTAAACTTCTAAAGTAATCCTTCTTCTAAGGATGTCAGTCATTTTGGGGTAGAATCTGCCCACATTAATTCATTTTTAACTTTATTAGCTATTTAAAGACCTGGTTTGAAAATACAGTTACATTCTGAGGTCCTGGCAGTTGGAGCTTCAGTGTATGCATTCGGGGCAGGGGCTAAGATTCATCCCAGGAAAGAGGAGTTGTGAGCACAAAATGCTTCACTATCTTATTATCCTTTTAATAACTACAGATTCTGTAAACATAGCCCCCATCCCATTTATGGTATTGATGATACACATCTTTCACATTTTCAGTCTTACTAGAGCTTTATCAGTATTGCTTTTTTCAAACTAGCTTTGTTTCACTGACTTTTCCTACTATTCTGATTTCAATTTCATGAATTTTTTCTCCTATATGTATTTTCAGATTTTTCCAAATAACAAGCTTTCTGTACAACTGACTTTTCTTATTATTTTCCTGAACTCAATTTCATTCTTTTCTCCTGAATTGTTTCCTTCCTGTGATTCTGATGAGTTTTATTTTGTGATTCTTCTAGTTTCTTGAGGTGATAAATTAGATTATTGATTTGATACTTTTCTCATTTTCTATAGAAGTTACTTGATTTTTTAAAAGTTCCTTCTCAGTATTTCCTTAGCTTTATATCATATAATTTGATAAGCTTGTTTTCATATTTATTCAGTTCTACATATTTTAAGTATCCTTTGAGTCTTAGTCTTTGACCTATGGATTGTTTATAATGTTTGGAAATTTTACTATTGTATTTGTTATTGGTTTTCAATTTGGTTGCATTGCTCTGAAACATTCTGCATGATTGAAGTTCTGATAAATATTTTCAAGTTTATTTTACAGCTAAAGATATTTCAGTCCTGACAACCATTCCATGGACAGTTAAAAAATGTCCACTCTCTTACTGTTGGATAAAATGCTTCTATTATTATGCTGTTCTGAACCTTTCTTGATTTTCTGCATAGTAATTATCTGGGCTATGAAGGGCATAGTAAGGTCCTTACCTATAAATGTGGATTTGTATATTTCTCTTTCAGCTCTATTACATTTCACTTTATAAATTTTGAGGCTGTATTGTCTGGTACATATATATTTATGATCATTATGTTTCTCAATAAATTAATCTGCTGTCATTATCTAGTGTGCCTCTTAACTCTAGTAATTTTACTTGCCATTAAGTCTGCTATAAATGATACTAATATTATCAATTCTGTTTTACTTTAAAAGTAGCATGTCCATATACATCAGTTGCCTAGAAGTGCTAAAACATAGTACCAAAAAGGGAGTGTTTAAAATAGCAGGCATAACTTTAAAAGAAATCACCAACAGAGTGAAAAGAAAATCCACAGAATGGGAAAGAATTATACCCAACAACCCCTCAAAGGACTTATATCCAGAACATATAAAGAATTAAAAAACATCAAGCCTCCCAAATTCAAAGACACTCTCTTTAAAAATGAGCATCTGAGATGAACACACAGTTCTCAGATGAAGATAATACAAATAGCAAATAAATACACGAAGAAATGTTCGCCATCACTGGTCATTTGAGAAATGCAAATTAAAACAGCATTGAGATTTCATCTCACTCTGGAAAGAATGGCTGCCATCAAGAAATCAACTGATAACAAATGTTGGCAAAGCTCCAGGAAAAAGGGACACTGCTCCACTGTTGATGGGGGTGTAAACTGGCGCAACCACTATGAAAATCAGTATGGGGAATTCTCAGAAGACTAGAATTGGAAGTTCCATTCAAACCAGCTATTCCCCTCCTGGGTATTTTCCCAGAAAAACTGAAAAGGTCGTATCACAGTGATGTATGTGCACCCACACTCATAACAGCACAACCTGTAATAGCTAAATCTTGGAAACAATCAAGATGCCCATCAATCGCAGAATGGATAAAAAAGATGTGGTATTTTTATACAATAGAATATTACTCAGCTATAAAAAGGATGATCTTGAGTCCTCCATAGGCAAATGGAGACAACTTGAGGCCATCCTCATTAGTGAAATAAATAAGAATCATATTTATAAATATCACATTGTATTTCTAGTGTAAAAAGTAAGAAGAAATGTAAGAGTAATAAAATCCAAAATGTATAATTGCTATCATAAAAAAGAGAGGAATAGAAAGTGTTCTAGAGGATATAACTGCATGTATATTTAAGTGTTTAAGATTGATAACCATATTACTAAGTTTTTGTTGGATAGTTGAACAGGACTGTTTGCAGTTTGCAGTCTCATTGTTTGAATGTCTACTTTGTATGCTTCACTTTTGTAATTTGAACAACTATTTCTAAGAGGAGAATATGTAATTATCAACTAGTGATTCCTTACTGTTTATTTTTTGAAATTATGTATTATTTCTACCCTTTTTCTGTTTTGTTTCTTTTTCTTTAAATAAAAAAATCACAAAACTAAAAAAATAAAGTAAAGTAAAATAAAATAGCAGGCATACACATGCTCACAGTTCTGGACAGTAAAAGCCTGAGACCAAGGTGTTCTTAGGGTCATCCTCCTACTGAGGGCTCCAGGAAGGAGTCTTTCCTCACCTGTCTGCTATGTCTCTGATGAGTGCTCACAATCCCTGGCCCTAGTAGGTGTACCAATCTTACTTCTGTCTTTAAATACACAGCAATTATCCTGATGAGCTTCACTGTGACCTTTCTTTTTCTTTTATGACAACATTCGACTGTGGATTTATGATCAATCTCTATTATGACATGTAGAAAAGGCTCCTTAGAGAGTCTTACTCCTCTAATTATATCTACAAAGACACTATTTCTAAATAGGATCACATTCTGAGATTCCAAGTGGACATAGAATTGGAAGGGACATTATTCAACCCATAGCGTGATATATTTTCTTCTATTCTTTTAATTTCAACATATGTGTTTTATTGCACTTGAATTAAGCTTCTCCTAGATAGCACAGCTGGGCTAAAGTTTGTTACCAATCTCAGATTTTTACTTGGTAAATTCTTTCTCTCTTCCTCCTATAAAGTATAGGAATGATGGATCTCTTCTTAGTGCCCTTAGGGTCCCTGAGCACCCTTCCATGCCTCAGTTTCCTCTGTTTTATTATATCTTCAGGTTGACTGTCTTTCCTCTGTTATAATAATCTTTAGCCTTTTCAGTATATTTTGTATTTCAATTACTACATTTTTCAGTTTCACAATTACCATTTGGTTCTCTCTCTTTCTCTCTCTCCCTTTTTTTTTTTACTTCTTCTTCTTTCTTTCTTTCTTTCTTTCTTTCTTTCTTTCATTTGAGACACAGTCTCACTATGTAGTTTAGGCTGGACTTGAACTCGTCCTACAGCCAAGGCTGGCCTCAAACTCACAGTGATCTTGAGACCACAGCTTTCTGAGTGATGGGATCACAGTGTGTACCACCACATCTGACTCTATTTCTTCTATTTCTTTGCTAAGGCATTCAATTTTTTATTTGCTTCAAGAATATATATTATTGCTTTTCTGAAACATTGTTATAATGGCTCTTTTCAAAACCATGTCAGACAATTCCAGTATCTGATAACTAATCCAACTTGATGCTGACTTTCATTTTCTTGGTATGACATTGTAATTTTCACTTGTACCATGGCACTAGAACTATTATATTAACAGACTTTGGTTCTGTTTAAATCTTCTGTTTTAGCTTGCATTTAAAACATGCTATTTATGTTCAGCATGTGAGTTCTGACCTACTTTTGTGTACTGCAATTCCAATGGCATTTAAGTTTTCAGAGTCTTTTTAGGTGCTGTCACTGATACCTTTACTGATCTTTTTGATGCCCATATGCAGGGGCTGAAGGCAGCTTCCCAGGCCCAGGTCAGTTCCTAAGGTAGAGGAAGGTGAAAGCCTAGATTCCAGTGATAAATTTTACTTCTCGGGCCACTCCTGCTCTGTGCAGCTTGCTGGTTCTATCAGGCCACCAACTGGCTCTTGGTGGGATAAAGGGTCTCTAGTCCACAAAGGAGACATTTTTCTCAGGGTTAGGGTCACTCTGGTTCTCTTACATTTGGTTCTGTAGGTACTAATGTTACCCACTGTAGGTACTAATAGGCCACTTGATTTCTCAAAATAGCAAAGGAAGTCTTTCTGACCTGTGGGAACCGTAATGTTTTAAACTGAGCCAATTATAAATTAAAACTTATTGATAATTTAAATATGACAGTGATAGGGGATATGTCATCTAAAGTTTTGCAGAGCTTATACATTTCTACAAAACACTGTTTCATTAAGACAAACTTAAGATAACAAGAAAACATAAGGAGATATATATGCCAGAGCAATTATACCTGCTATTTTATGGAAAAATGAGTACTTACTTGAATAAGATTTTCAATTCTTTTCAAGTCATATATTACATCATGCCAACTAGCTTCTGTTTTAGGAAGACCTGCACTGATACATCTGAAAAAAAAAACACAGAATGAATCAGTTGGAATGAGTATAATATTGTCTTGTTTAATACCATACACAGAACAATCAAGGTAGTTTTTATTTTGATGAATGAAAAGGGCAGTGTTACTCTTGCCTCTGAGAATTCAGCAGCCTTATAGATGAGCACAAACATCAGGTATACCCTGATACTTCAGGTTAACCTGAAGACTATCCAACCTTGAGGATTACAGCAAAGCCTACTAAAGGAATAATTTATAAATAACTGGTGCTGTTTATCACATAAAGCAGAAACAATGCCAGAGGCGTGGTAGCACTCATTAAATGTTTCGAATTACCAATGTTCTTTAAGTAGAGCTTCCACCACGAGATGTTCAAGCCTAACAAAGTAGTTGCAGGTTTTAAAATAAAGCCACAATCACTTTAACATAATGATTGTTACAGAAAATGCTCTTTTTGGGTAGCTACCATGTGCCTCTTTTGTGTGGTGGCACTCACGCTATCCCCCATTTCTCCTGTAGCTTTCTGCACACACACAACAGACTTTACATCCATCCAGGCTGAATGATCACATACTTCGGTAAAAATTGAAATCTAATATCTAGACAATGACAAAGTGGCTGTGGAATGATTCTAGAGCTTCAGGAAAAGTACGCATTCCTTCGTGATTCTAACAGAGAAGCAAGATAGTGTTAAACTGTCCTATCAGTCAGATTTCCCTGCACAGTTCTACAGTTCCTCCATACCGTGAAGGGAATCTCAGCAGAAAAGTGAACTAAGAAATGGATTACATAACAAGAGGTCAGGTTCTTGGGACCAATTTATTGCAGTATATTAGCTGTATCTAAGAAAGAAGAAAAAGGTTAATAAGCATGGAAAAATGTGAGTGTTTTTCGGGAGGAGAAACAAAAGGCACAACTAAACAGAGAAATGTTTTAAACCAGAAGATGGAGATCAAACAATATGAGGAATCAGCATTAGGGCCAATTAAAGAGTAACATGCACAAATTCTAAATATGTACTTCTTACTGCTGTGAAAACATGAAGGATAGCAAAAAGGGATAGACTTTTAAGTCTAGATAGCTATCAATAGGCCCACGTTATTTGAGAGATAGAATACTCATTTGTAGTATTATCACAATAATAGAAACTTTCACCACACCTCCCCTGAATCCCCATTATCTGCCACATCCTTCTCCAAACACTGAGTACCTAGAAACATGAGCCTGAACCAGTTTCACAGAGAAGGCATCAAGAAAATCCACTGTCACCCTGAGAAGATGCTCCTTATACCTAAAGATGAAATTACCCCCACACGAAGACGTGAATGCCAGCTTCAGTTATTAAATGACTGTTTAGAAGAAAACACAAGTAGCACTGGATGGAAGTACTCCTCAGAGATGGTTTCTGAAAAATATAATCACAGACAAGTTGGTAAAATATTTTTTAGTTCAAAAGTTAGAGGTAAAATAACATTTTATCGCATTTTTAGAAAAGTTATCACAATTACACAAAATAATAATAATCCTAAAAGAAATCTCTGTTTTCTTTTCACCCTACCTCCAATTTATACAGGCCATGATTCTTTAGTTCATATTTCTCTATATAAATGCCAGACAATAATTTAGCGGTGCATACACTTAGTAATTTACATATACATTGATGTCAGCACTTAGTATTTTCTATTACCTTTGCAGTCCTCTCATCTTCTATTTTAATATGCTAGCACATTTTGTACAGCACAGATTAATAATATTCATTAAAAGATGCATCAAGATGAAAATTAATAATATTAGTATCACTTGGAGAAAATTGGATAAAAATTGAACCAACTAAAAGATACACTATTTATATAATACATTTTGGTGATTTAGGAAAATCATTTATCTTAGAAATGCTCAATGCTTTCATACCTGTGCCTGACTCTTATGTATTGTCAAACTTTAACAGTTTCAGAAAGCAATGTTAACTCCCACCTCAACTGTGAAGAATCTGTGCTATCTGCTGAGGTGATTGAAGATACCAGATCTTGTCCTCATAGACTACACAACGTATTGCGTAGTACATTGACATTCAATGAAAAATTGGCTTGCGATTAGGGAAATAATGCACTTATGGTGACATAGGAGCACAACAAGATTGTTGATCTCAGTTTTAAAACAGTATTTCATTTAGTTTCAAAGTAAAGACAGTCCTTAAGGGAACAGATGTCTGCAACATCCCAAAAATTTTAGAGAGTAGACACAGAACTTGTTAGGAAGCATCCGAAACTCCAGTCACCTTTGAAAGCAAAGCCCATATGTTATTTCCACCCATTGTTTCTTACCGAAATTCTCATTACTCAATGCCAGGGTAAATCCTTACTTAAGTTCTGAAGAAGAGCTGGCTAAGACAATGGGTTTCCATCAGCCAGCCATGCAGAACACCTCCTACAACACAATTCGGGGTAAAGGAGGACCCATGAAAAATCTCCAGTGGATTGGGAGAAGGAGAAGACACTTATTGAGCATCTACTTTTTAATGGGTACTATATTAGCTCAATAGATATAACACATTTAATCCTCACGACAGTCCTGTGAGGTAACATTAGCACTAGGACCACAACAAGCATATGACAACCATGATCTGAGACCAGGTTTGCCTGATTACAAAAACTAAAACATTTCTATTATATTATATCTGAATGGATAAATTACAGAGCTGTATTATTGCACAAGACATGAATCCAAATTCTTAAGATTCATATAACCACTGATTGACAACCTAACTTACAACAGCAGGAGCTACTTCTTTTTTTTAACAGGTACATATTTGCAGCATGCAATGATCACATTTGCCACAGGGAGTTGGGATGTGTATATAATACACCTGGCTTCTAACTTTTATCCTCATACCCTCCCATCCATACCTGCTCCTTCTAACTCTTGGTTTCCTGCCTCATTTTCAAAAGCTCAATTTTAAGTTTTTCAATTTTTTCCATCCCCTTTCCTTCCTGTCTCTCTCCATCTCTGTTCCACCATCCATTTGAAAAACATCTCCTATTTACCCATATACATAATATGCATGTACACATACACAACGTCTATACATATCTACACACAAATGTAAAGGCATATGCATATATATATATATATATATACACATAAATGAGAAATATAAGACATTATCAATTTGGTAATTTAATGCAATGAAATCAAATTCCTTATTACTCTTACAATCATTCTTTTTGTCTATATTACCTTACTGTTCAAATTTCAGTCTTTTAAATTTCCTTTTTTAGTTGTAGTACACCAAATTGCATGGTTCCAAAAATATACTATTCATTCCCTTGTGACTGAATAGTACTAATAGTGAGTGTTTTTTTTTTAATGTACTGGAGATTGAACCCAGGGTCTTGCACATTAGACAAGTACTCTACCACTGACCTATGCCCCCAGCCTTTCAACCTCTGTCTTGAGGCAGGGGCCCACTAAATTGACAAACTGGGCAAGAAGACAAAGATACAAGAAACTTCTCCAATTTTGGTTGCAAAGTGTGATTAAGATGAGTCACTGAGGTTCATCGCTGTGAATAATTATAAGTTGATCCTCTGAGAGTTTAAAAGCTAGTCATTTAAATTATTTCAACATGCAACAAAACTCAAGTTCTTCTGTGTACATTCTCTCATCAGACTACTAAAATGCTCTCACACATCATATGGATGAGAAATGTGTCCCCCAGGCCTAGTTTCAGTGGTGGCTCTATTGGAAGAAGGTGGAAGCTTGATGCCTAGAAAGAGGTTGTCTAGTGACTGGGCATGTGTCCTCTGAATGAAGTGTGGAGCTGTGTTTCTCTCTCTCTGTCTCTCTCTCTCTCTCTCTGTCTCTCTCTCTGTCTCTCTCTCTCTGTCTCTCTCTCTCTCTCTCTCTGTCTCTCTCTGTCTCTCTCTCTCTCTCTCTCTCTCTCTCTCTCTCTCTCTGTCTCTCTCTCTGTCTTGGTCTGGCACATCCTTTAAGCATTACATGCCACCTCATTGTAGGTTCCAAAACAATAGGGACAAACAATCAATGACTTAAACTCACTGCCAAACTGTAGGCCAAAGGAAACCCTTTCTCTTTGTACATTGATTATGTTATAGAAACAAAGCAGATTAACACTGTTGTGGTTTATTTATATGTCCCCCCAAAGCCTCATTCAGTCATGGAGGTGACTGAATCTAGCATTTGCCATTGGTTCATTGTCTAGGGCTCAGCTGGTAGTGTAAGTGTTTTACCTATCCAGGGGTGGAGCCAGTGTAATGGTGGGAAGAAGGCAGGTTTTGCTCTTTTGCTTTCATTTTTGCAGATGGCAGCAGCCATGAAGGGTTGCCTGCCATGTCATGCTTCCTTGGAGCCAACTGAGTATGGACTGAAAACTCCAAGAACTGTAAGAAATAAACTTTTCCTTCCCTAACTTTGGGTGTCAGGCATTTTGTCTCAGGGATGGGTAAAAAGTAACTAAGACAACACCTACTAGAATGAAGTGGCTTAAACCAATTTAATTCCATTCCTAGATTATAAAGAGAATGCCAAATGTCCATTAGTCATTTACTGAAAAAGTTTCAATTTCCTTTCTGTTACATTTTTGGAGAAGCACATGAACAGCATTTAAACCTTTCCTGCTCATGGCAGATGACTCTGATATGACCTCACCATTAGCATCTGTGCCTTGCCCTTCTCTCACCTGAGTGTCTAGATCCTAGAATGCCAGACAGAAAACTTCACCCTACACTCCAGGAGCTCTTAAGGTGGACATTGCACAGAGGGTACATCATGAAGAGGGGACAATTCAACACAGTCAGGCAGCTGTGACAGCTTTATTCCACAGTGACTTGTGAAAATAAGCATGCTACATTCAACTCCAACAGTGTAGTTCTTTCTGGCAAGGTAATACAATTCAACATTCTTACTATTGTTGTGTCCTTACTTGTCTAATCACACACTTAAAATTAATAGATTTACCAGCAAAATGTTACATATACTGATTTACCAGATAAATCATCAGTAATTCACTCAAAAAAATATGAAAGCAAGTCAAGATTGAGCAGAATGCAAAGAATAGAAGACAGCATTCCTGTCCGTGATACATTTAGCACATATGTACTGAGCTAAACTAAGGGTAGGCATTTTATATTACCTTGGGACACATAAATAATTGCAAGAGAAAAGGAGTTTTCATTTTAGGCAGGAAGACTGGTCATAAGCACAAATAAGTCAATTATATATTAGAGAATGACAAATGATATAGGAAACAATACACAAAACAAAGTAAGAGATAGGAGGTTGTAATTTTGAGTACAGAGGTCAAGGTAGAGTTCCATGAGCAAGCAGGTAACAGTGACAGAGGCAGCTAAAAGTTCTCTAGCATTGTTCAGATTTCTTCAGGTAAGTAGTTCAAAATGTCATGAGTAGAAGCTAAAGAAGGAAGGAGGTGTCAGGAGCTGGAAGAAGTGGACCGTATGAATCAGCCATGGAAGTGAGAGAATGGGTACACGTAAGTATTGCATGATAACCAGACCTGTTGGAAGACATAGTCATGAACAGTCATAGAGTGGTGTGTGTGAGTGTGAGTGTGTGTGTGTGTGTGTGTGTGTGTGTGTGTGTGTGTGTTTGCCAACCACAGACAACTAGAAGGGAGTAGGTAGAAGACGGACTTAAACTGGCAATGTAGGTCAAGCAAGTGTAAACAAGATAGGGGGCACAGATGCTCAACTCTATGTAAGAGAGCATGGGGAGATCCATCCAGGAAATGTTATTTCCTCACTAGAGTATTTCATGGAGGAGATGGTATATGAACCCGGCCTTAAAGAATGGATAGATTTTAAGCATAAGGATAGAGATAGCATCTAGTTGGAGAGCTGAGTAAGGACATGTATGGACACGTGTAGGGTGCTCACAGACAACAGAGAATCACTTTCATAATGGTATTTAAGCAGTAATAGATCTGAGCAGGGAAATCTGTTACCACGAAGAAAGCAGAAAGTAGTAAATATTTTCTGTAAAGGACCAGATGATAACTATTTCAACCCTTGCAAATCTTGTGATCTTTATCATAATTACTAACTTCAGCCACCATCCTGGGAAAGCAGCCATAGACAATACAAAGATGAGTGGATTTGGCTGTGCTCCAGAAAAACTTTATCAGTGCAGGTGGTGGTGGCATCTCTGCCTCACAAACCACTGTTTTGGATAAATAAATAGTAGGATGACTGATGAACTCTGACTCCTATAGATCTAGGCCTAATTTCAGAACAGCCAAGAAAATAATACTTTAAACAACTCACATCTTCCTGGCATTAATTACACTGACACCATTTCAGTAATTGCTTTCAAGATCTTTTCAATTGACACTAAATGAAAGTCTGAAATCAGAAAGTTCCTTAAACACAATCTGTGTTCAAATAGTAAGGCTAAGCAATAAACCATTCTAAACTATGATACCAGAAGTTACCGCTAAATTTTCAAAAATGATTCACACAAGAGGAATGCAGTTAATATTTATTTGTCTCTCACTTTTTTTTAAAGGGAGAAAAAGTTTATTTAGCTCACAGTCTGTGGAGGTTTCAGTCCAAAATCAGCTGGCTCCAAGGCTGAGTGGCACATGGCAGAGGGGCAGCAGTTCATAGCAGTGGAAGGCAGCACAAGCAAGGAGAGGGTGTTTATTTCTCTTATAAGGCTCTACGATTTATTAACAGGGACTTGCTGTGATGTGAATGTGGCTTGTCCTTCAAGCACTCAAGTGACAGAAAGTTGGTCCCCAACGTAGTAATATTAAGAGATGGAAGAACCTTGGGTAGGTGAAGTCTAGTGAGATGGCTAGGTCATAGGGAATCACCCTTACAAGGGATTGAAGGCATTTATAAAGACCCAAAGGTAGATCCTGTAATAAAAGAGCAAGGCTGGTCCCTGAATCCCCCCAGTCTAGTTTCCTCCCATGATTTTTTGTCTCTTGTGTGTGTTCCCACCTTAATGCCATCTGCCAAGAGTCCCGCACCTAAGGGCAAACTGATGGTGCTGCCAGATCTTCAGTTTTCAGCCTATAAAAACTTCTTTTCTTTATAAATATCCAGCTTCAGGTATTTTGTTTGAGCAACAGAAAATTAGTTATGGTCCTCTAACTCTCACATTTCCTCAAAACAACAGAAATAAATGACTGCTTACAGTCTTTCCTATTTAAGAACAACCATTTTATATGATTAGTTAGTCTCTTTTTAAAAAACATTTTATACAAAGGTGTATAACATATATATTTATCAATGAAATCACTACATTTTGGAGAAGGCCTAAGCAAGATAAATTGCCTAATTCTATTACTATGCTTCCAAAGCAAACCATAATAAATTTAAATATTATCTCACCTGCTGAAGAAAAAGGCTGAAACAAGATATTGACACATTAGTTGCCATCATTATCCCACAAGGATTAATTAAACAGATGATGTTATATGAAATGGATGCATAAACACCCCAAGCAGTTTATCATCTTAGATAAGAAAGATACAAATATATGGCAGAGGACATAGTAGAGTACATGCTCCTAACCCTCTCTCAGCATAGTTTTATGAAGCAATATATTCATATTCTTTTGGTCATTTGTTACTAATGTTTTGAAGAATGTTTTGGTAAGTGTTCTTGAAAACTCCCACTTATTACAATTTTCTAGGGCAAGTCTAACTGGCAGCTTCCACAGGGAAGCCCAGCTGTGACAGTGTAGTGTCCAGGTACCAGAAACGAGAGTTGTTCCTGTTTTTCCAGATGCAATTCATTCAAATATTTACTAAGGGCAGAGAAATTCTCCTAGTCTGTACTACATAGGGGGAAATGTTGGAAATTATGAAATAGGTTTAGGGATTATAGCACAATGTCCTAATGGACTTCTAGAATGGAAGAACAAAGAGGAAAAAGATGAAATACCTACAAAGGTATAAATAAAAATTTCAGAGATAATAAATACAAGCTTTCACATTGAGGGGCATAAGAGAGATAAATGAAAAACAAAATAATTTTTAAATTATGTTTCCTAGTTCCAAGATAAGGAAAAACATGTTAATGGCAAGTTAAGAAGAAAAGCCAGAGAGAATCTGATCATGGTACTTACAAAAGAACTCATCTTCAGAGTTCTAAGGGAAAATGAGTTTGAATTTAGAAAGTAATTAGTATTTAATAAAGACAGCAAACACCATTCTTTCACACCAGGTCTTAGAAAATGTAAGACTTGAAAATGTCGGTGAAATAACTACATGAAAAGGAATTCCAGGACAATGAGAAAGTCATTCAAGCAAAGAACAGATACAGGAAAGAATGGTTACAAAATAAGTAGCATCTACATTTGGGTCTAATTAACTAATGAGATTATTAAAAAGTACATTGTTGTTTTACATCATTTTTGAAAACATGAAATTCTCGTGGTTGAGAACCCTGTTTAATACTGCACTTCCAGCACCTAACATCATAATAATAAATACATGTTGCATCTTTTTGGATTTAATTATGCTGTCCCCATTCTCACAGCCTCTTAGCTGAACTTGCTTTTCTACCCAGAAGTTGTTCCAGTTACTCTCTGCACTGTTATTCTAGCTAGGACAGTCAGTTTCCAACACATTTCATCTGTTATATTCATTGGGCCAATTTTAAATTCTATCCAGTTACTTATTTTGCGGAGGAAAGAATGTTCATGTAATATCTAAAATTACAAAACTCTTTAATTCTTTGACGAAGATATGAAAAAGGGGAAGAGCAAGGTCAAATCAAATCTCCAGGTTTAGTTTTCTGAGGAATCATCACACTGATTTCTACAGTGGTTGCATCAGTCTACATTCCCAACAATAGTGGAGAAAGGTCCCTTCTTCACAACTCCATCAGCACTTATTATGATTTGATTTGTTGATAATAGCTATTCTTCCTGGAGTGAGATGAAATTTCAGCATTGTTTTAATTTATGTGTCTCAAATGAGCAGTGATAGTAAACATTTTTCATAGATTTATTAGCCATTTCTACTTCTTCATCTGGGAAGTGTCTATTTCAGATGCCCATTTTTTGGATTAGGTCTTTAAATTAGCAGGCATGGATTTTTAAATTTTTCATGTATTCTAGAGATTAGTCCTTTGAGGAATAGCTGGCAAAATTTTTCCTACTCTGTGGGTTGTCCCTTATGCTTCCTTTTGTTACGTAAAACCTTTTAAATGGATGAGATCCTCCTTGGTGATTCTTTGTAATGTTTCCTTTGTTACCAGGATTTTGTTCATAAAATCTTTACCTATATCTATGTCTTCAAGAGTTCTGCCTGTTCATTCTCCTGGCACATCCAGGAGATGTTTGTGTTTTGATATTTAGATCTTGCATCCATTTTTATTTTAGTTTAGTGCGTGGGGAAACTAGTGGGTCTAGTTTTAGTCTTCAGCATGTGGGGAGCAAGTTTTTCCAGGGCTATTCATTAAAGAGACTATCTTTCTTCCAGTGAAGCTGTTTGGCCACTTTGTCAAAGATAAGGTGTCTGAGTGTGTTTGGACTTGCCGCTCTACCTCCTAATCTGTTCCATGGATCCTACCACAGTGATAGATACACACCTACATTTATAGCAACACAGTTTGTAATAGCAAAATCATGGAAACAACCCATATGCCTATCACCCAATCAACGGATAAAGATGTGGGGTTTTTCTACAGTGGAGTACTACTAAGATAACAAAAGATAAACATGAAACATTTCTAGTGAAATAAATAGATTTCGAGACTATACTCTTTTAAGTGAAATAAACTGGACTAGTGTAAATATTGCATTGCTTTTCTGGTGTGAGAAATGTGAAATATAAATAAGAGCCAAAAAGAATAAGAGATATTGTGAAAGAAGAAGAAAATAGGAAGGAGAACTAAGGAAGGGAAGGGGGAAAAGGAAGGAAGGAAAAAAGAACAATAAAAGAAGGAAAATGGAAACAAAGCTTTTGTAAATAAGAAGGGCAAGAGGGTTGAAAAGGGAGGGGAGAGGGATGGCAAAAATATGATGTATCATGTACAGATAAAAATTCCCTATGATGAATGTGATCATTATATATATCTAAAATGTACCAATATGTTAATTACAATTTTGAAAAAAATAAAATTACAAAAGACTGAAGTCATACCTGTTCTAATATGTAGTCACAAATCAGTATTAACAATATTAAAATGTCAATTTGAGTAATATTGAATTACAAATCTGTGTGCTGATAATTATTTCTTGCTATCTCTGAACTCCTTGACCTAGGTTTTAAGTCAAGTGATTGAAATATAATTTTAACATAATAATGGCACTGTTGTGTGCAAATAGCATCTGACAGATGGACAGACTCATGAAATCATCACCAGAGAAATGATATCAGACATATTTATAATCATAAAATTTTCCTTCAGATCTTTGGAAATCACTACATCCTGAGCCTCAATGCTAGGCAATTTTTGATTTAGCCATGTACTATCTCAAATAGCAATGCATAAAATCATAGATATTCTCAATGGAAGAAATGCTATAGAACAAGGAAAATGAGTTAAACTCATGCTTTATTATTTTGTTTCTTGAAATATATTCATATTGGTTAACTGAAAAATCTGAGAAAATTTAGGCATGGGAGGAAAAAATCCCAAACCTTATATGTAGATAGAGATGATATACATTTAGATGTCAATATTAATATCACGATATATAGATAAAAAGATAGATAAAAAGATGTGTGTGTGTGTGTGTGTGTGTGCATTTGTGTGTGGACACACTAAACCAAGGCAAAAAAGAAGAGATAAAGCAAACTTTAGCAATATAAGAGAAGGTGACAGGGGTGCTGGTATGGGCAGAAAAAATAAAAATAACCCATAAAGAAAGTACAGGAAGAAATATACATACTTAAATGTATGATGACAGTAAAAGGCCATCACATACTAAGAATCATTTACTCATCTATGCTGTTATGCGTTGTGTTTAGAAGTCCCCCTAGAGACTCATGTGATCATAGGTGGGGCTTTTTTAGAGGTGGCTGGATCTAGGGTATGTGATACTGAAATTGAGTCATGGTGCAATGCTAGGCTCAAGGGCACTAGGATTAAGGGTGTGAGTACTACCTGCCCTGAATAATCTTGATAAGATAATAGGGAAAGAAAGATTCTGTAAAGATCCCTTTCTTGCTTGCTTGCTTGATTTTGCTTTCTTCTGTTTGCCATGAATTGGTTGTGATGCCCCTCTGCCAAGACACCCTGCGTTGGAGCCAGTGAATTATAGATTGAAATCTCTATAACTGTGTGCTAAATAAACCTTTGCAACTTTAACTTTAAATTCCAGGTATTTTGTCTCAGAAAACAGAGAAAAGTAACTAAGACACATGCAAAGATGCTATAAACACCAGATCAGCCTAGCAAAAAGCGAAGATGGACTTAAGAATCACTTAAGTAGATAGTTACATTTTACAGGTTGATAAAAAATAAAATAATTTAAAAGTAAAGAACATAAAGATAATTCTAATAAAATGTGACAGCAAAAATAATAACATCACAATCGAATTCAAGTGAAAAGCAGTAAATAGTACCAAGGATAATTCACATAGAAAGTTCAAAACTGTAAAAGGGTAGAACAGTTATGAACATGCATGCATCTAACAATATAGCTTCAAACTGTATAGAGCAAAAGTAATAGAAAAAAGATTATGTTAAATGTCATTATTTTTCAGAAATTTAAACACATGCAATTATTAGGTTTCATATTCTTATGTTTAAAAAGGAACTCTCCAAAAAAGAAAAAAAGTCTCATTAGAAAATTTACCGATTCCTGTGGGAAGCCCTGTAATTGGCTGCCACCTTACATCTACAAGCAGCAGCCACCTTAACATCCTCTAGGAGTTGTTTCCATTTGGTAGTTAAGCTTCTCTCCTTGCCTAACCTGTTTCTCCTTAGGTCATATGTCCATGCGGTTTGGCCCATTCAGGGATTATGCTAATCAGCCCACCTTATGAGCCCATGCACAGGGAGATTTGAATTATTCTATAACCCCCGGTCTTGCCACTGTTGCTAAGTTACCTGCTGACCTCTCAGAACCCAACTTCCTCCTCCCGCAATACCCTATGTATTTGTTACCCTTTCTTTGAATAAATGAGACTTGATCAGAACATTGTCTTGTCTCCATTCTTCATGTCTCTTGTCTCTCCAATCCCCACTTCCCCTCTAGCGTCTACGTTGACTCACCCATGGGCCGGAACAGATTCCTGCTGTATAAATACTTCACCATTCAGATTTCACCATTTCAAGGTACTAGTGGTTTAAAAGCTAGCTCATAAATTTCCTGATTATTTAACTATTGGCGTTAATGAGCCAGTTATAGATAGCTCTATTATATTGCTGTTTATGATACAATTTTAAAATACATAATATTTTCATGTAGTACCTATGTATATTAAATATTGGTAGGTAACACTCTACCCTACAAAGACAAGAAATTAAACTTGAAATACTGCATGGTTTCTCTTATACAAAAGACTCAAAATATAAATAAATTAAAGAGCAAAATAAGAGACAGATAACAGGAAACAGGGAGTTAGGCAAGTGGAAAGTGGGAAAGGGAGCAAGAGATGGGGGAAATGGAGAAAGGACAGGAGAAGGAGATGAAAAATGAACTGTCATGTGTTATAGACATGCACCAACTCCTCGCACAGAAAGTAATCATTATGTACTGCAAATACAGATTAGTAAAAATAAAAATTAGATGAAGAGATTAGGATCAGACAGACATCCAAAGAGCAAAGATTATTTGAGGACAAAATGTGAACATCTTATTTGCAAGTCAAGGACATAGACAACTCCAGAAGGAGCCAAACCTGCCAACAACTTAATCTTGGACTCCTGCCTCCAGAACTGTGAGAAAATGTATTGTTCAAACTACCAGCCTATTGTACTTTGCTATGGCAGCCCTACCAAACTGCACCCACAGATACTGGGCTGTGGTGATCTTTCAGGGATGTGTACAAATGTCAAGCTCATCAGATTGCACAATTTAAATGTGCAGTTCACTTGATGCCAATTAGATCCCAATAAAGGTGAGTTTCTTTTTAATGTATAGTAAACACATACAGCACTCATAAATGATGTTTAGGACCTTAACCTAAGTGTCGATATCCTAGACCAAATAGCCTTAAAAATTACAAAAATCTTAAAACATACCTGGTGTATTATGTGAGTGCAAATCAGTAATATCAATAATACATTGAAGTATTAAATGGAATCACATTAAATTATAATAATTTTGTAATGAATTTACAGATAAATAGTATAAGGATAACAAATAAGCATATATCCAGTTTTAAATATAGAATGAACATTCTACATTATCCTTGGATAAAAAGGAAGTCAAAATGGCAATTACACTTAATTAAGATACTTATGGAAAATGGCAAAAGCAACATTATACAGAATTTTATAGCCTTTCATGCCAAATGCAACAAATTGAGCTATTTTTATGCATTAATCTCAGAGATGCAAAAAAATTCACCAAGAAAATGTAATAAACTATTTTTTTTTGGTCTTTTTCCTTTTTATCAGTATCGGGGATCAAACTCACGACTGCCTGCTTGCAAGGCAGGTGCTTATGCCACTGAGCTAAACCTCCAGCCCCCAATAACTATTATTAAAGAGGTGAACAAGTTGAGATGTAGAAAAAAGTGGCTATGAAACTCAGATATGATTCTTTGAAAGTAAATATCAAAACTAAAAAGGAAAGTTTCAAATTATATATATTAAAAATGCAAAATGGTCACTTTGCACAATTTTTTTATAAATTACGTGTTCATGCAAATCAGTTTGCACACTGGATTTTTAAGAAAATACATATCATCAAAATAAACCCAAGAATATGAAGAAAATCTTATTAAAATGAAAATCACAGAATGAGCTAAAGGGCTAGGCAAAATGTATATAATAAAACAAACCTCTGAATACTTTTTGAAAGTTTTTTCAAACATTAGAGAAATTTAAAGCTCATTATAGTTATACAGAGCTCTACCAATTCAGGGCCAAAATCTGATAATAAAATCATAAGCCATGGAGATTATGAAATACAAATAAGAGATGCATCAGCGAATGCAAAAACATCAAGAAATCGACAGATCTTACCCAGTTCTGCTCAGCAAACATTTACTGAGCATCTCACAAGTTGCAGGCTACAAAGGCAAATCATTACAGCTCCTATCCTTTAGGATATTATGGATACACAACACAAACTTTCATTATAATATTGTAGGATTTTCAGGTTGAAAAAAAAAAAATCCTAGAAGCAATGATAAAAATAAATTACCTTAGCAAATGAATGCATTTAGTTAGGGTAAGAAAGCAGAAAGAGTTTTCCAGGGAGACAGAAAGTAATGGGAAGAGACATAAGAAGCATACCAGTAGACTCCAAGCAGTTTAGTTCTACTCCAGGCATTCAATTCTCACAGAGTTAGAGGAGGGAATGGTAAGAGTGCTGTAATGAGAAACTGGAGTAGGTCACGGAGAGCTCTGAGTGACAGGAACAGCACTGGTCATTGTGCTCATTAGTGTACTGACAGATAAAATCTGCATTTGATAAAGATCATCTTAACATATCCTTTAAACAGGATATGTTTAAAGGGAGCAAGACTAAAGGTAGGAAAATGATGAATCAGTCATTGCAGAATCTGAACTGAAGAAGTAGCAGTAAGAACGGAAGAAGCTGGTTCAGTGGTGAAGTATGTACTGCGCATGCTTGATGCCCTGGGTTCAATCAGAACAGCAGAGCAAGGAGAGGGAGGGAGTGCATAGAAAGGAGAGGAGGAAGTCAAGGGGAAAAGGAAGAGGAAGAGGAGGAGGAAGAGCAGGAAGAGGAGAGAAGAATATAGAGAACGGGTTAGAGTAAAACTTCATAAGAAAATTAATACATCTTGTTGGCTAGTTGGATGTGCTGTGTGAGGGAGGAGAAAGACTCCAGCATGACTAACAGATTTTATAGTGTGTAATATGAGATATCAGTGCCATTAAATTAAAATAAGACTGCTTTTAGGAAAAGGTGACTCATTTGTTGTTGAATATGTTGGAAGGGGCCCTAGCACGACATCAAATAAGAAGTTGAGTAAGACAGATGAAAGCAAATAGCTTAAGAGACAGCAGGACAACAGATAGAGTGCCTTGGCCTTAAAGCACAGATTCAGGTGAGATCAAGCCAGGAGAGCAGGTAAAGAGAAAAGGGAACAACAGCAATCTTTAGCCTTTGCTGAGATAATGGCTCAATAAAAGGCTTCTAATTACCTCAGGTTATGGGTCACAGTGGACACAATCACACAGAGAAGACAGCATTCACCTGTACTCTGATAGTGCATTTTCGCAAATATAAGAGAAGCACATTTTTTTCAATTTCTAAAATTGAGTCCTATATTCTATATGATCACTCTCATCTCAAAAAAAAAAAAAAAAAATTTTTTTTTCAGTACTAAGGGCGAACAATCCAGGGTCTTTAAACTGAACTTTTATTTCCAGCTCAATTATTTTTAGACAGGATCTTGCTAACTTAAGTTGCAGAGCTGGACTCAAACTTGTGATCTCCCTGCATCAACCTCCCAGAACGTAGCAATTATAGGCACACACAATCACAAATGCTATTATTAAAAAGATGGTGCTTCTTTAAAAATTGATGGTGTCTCGGGCGTCTGAGATAGATTTACACATATGACATATACTGGGACATGTCTTCAGGATACCTGTGTGTGCAGGAAGGGGAAGTGGTTAAATTACGAAGAGGGAAGAGAAGTCAAATTACTACACAGCCATGAGTGAGGACTGGTGAGGTGCTGAAGCTGGGATGGTAGACCAGGAGAGTTGCACCAAGTTGGAAGAATCACATCAGGGAGTTCGTAAACAACCCCACTCCCACCAGTGAGCACTGGATGAAGACTTGCGTTTGTAGCAGGACTGCTAGCAGGGAGGCCACCAGTATTTCCTTCAATCTGTCTACACTCAAATGACAGGTGACCTCCAGGATGCCTCAGGGAGAAACCAGACCTGACTTGTGAGCCTACAGGTTTAAATCCAAGGCTTCAAGTTCACTGTGTCTCAGGCCCAGGCTACTTTCCACTTCTTCCCCTCACCTATTGCATCAAAGCCTTCCCCAAGGGTACAGGTGATGCCCAGTGCTGCCAAAGGCTCAGCTGGCCCAGCCAGCCAGACTTCTGCATGGTTCCTTCCCTCCACTCCGAGACACCATAAACAACCAGCTATAAAGGTTGTCAGAAAGGTAACGTTTCTGGTAGCACATTATGGAATACTTCTTAATCATCAATGATAAAATTCTCAATTGGCTTTGCTACAAAAAAGAATGAATTTTCTTTCTGTTTCCTCTATAGAAAATATGAAAACTCACTGATGTATAGAAGAGGAAATCTGAGTCTAACCATCCAAATATTTGTGCAAAAGGAAGTATAAAGTTGAGTCAGGGTCTGTTTTGCGGTGAGCATAATATTTTTCTTTTTTTATATCAGGGATTTGTCATTTCTTTCCCCATTCTAAAGAAATACCAATTAACCAATTATGCAGCCCTAATTGTGATTCTTTTTCCTGAAGGGTCTTCCTCCTATACTTTTCAATCATTGACCTTTTGTAGGTTTTCTAACAGTATGAAGGTGTTATTTTTGCAAGTCAATAATATCTTACAATAACCTCTTTCTTATAAATTGTTCTAATTACCTAATTATGCAGCCCTAACTTATGCTTTCTTTTCTTAAAAAACCCAAGCACAGTGAAAGCTTAAGACTCCATGAACCTGAATCCTTAGTGCCACACTCTCTTAGAAGCGGCCAAGAGAAGACACACAGACAACTTCATAAATCCCTGCCTGCTCTTGTCCTACACTATTGCACTACGTCTCTTTAAAAACAAAACAGACATAATCAACGCCATCTGTGGGCTGTTTTATAGTGGTCATAAACATTCAGCTACAAATAATATAGCAATTACTTAGGACTACCCATGCAACAGGAATTCATGCTTAGGAGTGGACAGTCCTCATAAACATATAAAATACTCCATACATGCTTTTGGAACAGTTATGAATATATGGAAAAGTGAATAATAAACAACGCTGAATAAATGCTGCTATGAATAGAGAAGGTTTGTTTGATTTGGATGGGAAATGAGGTTAGTTGTAAAGAGTGAATAAAATTTCGAATGGAAGAAGGAGGTTATTTTATGCTAATCCTCACCAAGAAAAATAATACCATTACATTACAAGAAAACCTAAAAGATGCCATTGATGGAAAACACTGAAAGAAGCCAAAAGTAACAAGTGAAAATGCAGTCGGGAGTCTGTGAGCTCCAAAGCCATGTTGAGGACTCTGATTTGATATTCTAGACAATGGGGAACTACTTTCCATTCTTAGAGATGTTACCTAATAATTGTACTCGAGAGGAATTTGTGAGGAATTAAATTCATAGTTGAAGAGAAATGCATATTATTTTATAAACTCAGCTAGTCTTAAAAACTCAGGCCAGACACCTTTAGATAAACTGATTCTAATCACACAACTAGTCTATCTACTGGAATGAATTACTCTGATTCCTAGTCATTCATGACTATTCTTTTTTTACAGGAAAAGAAAGATTCAGCTATGGAAGGGTGAGTGCATAGCTCACTGCATGCCAAGTTTATGTGTAAACTGTTAAATTCTATGCACGTTTGGGTCATTAGAAAGCCCAGCATGAATTCCCAGCTTCACCTACATAGGGCCATCCATTTAGCTGGAAACACTGCTTGCCTCCATAGGTGTATTTTTGAAAATATCCTCCATCAAGTATTGATGTTGTTTCTGCATTTTGGGGTGCCTATTAAAGCACAATTTGGACTCTCTAGAAATCCATTCACAGTATAGTTCCCTTGAGACATTTTAGTACAGATAAAATTAGAAAATGCTCTCCTGCCCTGAAGTTTAAACCACTATCTTTCCCACCCACAGACCCTACTACCCGTACATCATGTTTTAAACAACTGTTATTCTGAAAATTAAATGTGAAAGTACTTTTGGGGAAATTAACCTCATATAGTCATATGGTGGGGAACTGATTTCAGGGATCCTCCATGGATATCAAAATCTACAAACACTCAAGTCTCTTAGCTAAAGTGGCACAGTACTTGTATGTGTTCTACAAATATTCTCCTGTGTATTTTAAATTATCTCTAGGTTATTTATAATGTCCAACACAGTGTAAATGCTCTATAATCACATATTGTTCAGGAAATAATGACAAAAATGTTATATGTTCAGTAGTTTTTCATAACATTGTTGGTTGAATGACAGACATGGAACCCACAAATAAAGAGGGTCAAACTATCTGATCAAAAATAAAGGGAGACAGAAGTTATTGAATGTCTTGTTCCAGGTTTCCATAATTCAGTCAGTAGAACAATCAAGAAGAGTGCTAACTTAATTCTACCAGCCACGACAGCTGTTTCTGTTATACCACATTGTTCACCGTCTTTCCCAAACTGCTCACACGAACTTTCCAATTTGACCTTCCACTTTCTATATGCCTCTGTGGAAAAGAAAACAAAATAAAACAAAGCACCCACCTTTCCAAATCCCTGCCTTTATAAAGCTTGTACATTTTAAATGTGGTTATATATCGTATTATGCATAAAGTATATGTATATAGATATTATAGTATTTATCGTATAAAGCTTGTACACTTTAAATATATATAGTATTATGCATGAAGTATTATGGATCTGCAGAGGTAAACAAGAGTGACATTATGATAGATATTTTACAGCCAGGACTTTACATCTTAAATACTTTTGAGCCAGGACTTTATACCTTAAGTGATTTTAATGTGAAGTAACTTAAGTAATTTTGATATAAAGTATCATAAGATACTTTAAAGGAGAAAAACATATAACTCTCCAGAAAATTAATCTTCTTTAGGAAATTTGATTATCAATATTTTTCTATGGTTAGTTTCCATCAAGAAAATTCAGAATTAGCCACTATTCAGTGATGTTTTCCTAGGGTTTACATTGTCTTTTTTTATGCATATGTATCATAATTTTAGGAGACAGAAGTATATTTACCGATTATAAAGGTGATGTTATGGGGACTTGCCTGAGGATAAACTTAGGGGTAAATGCACGCAGGTTTGTGAGGAGGGAACTGTTAAACTTCAGGGCAAAAGCACACATGAGAAATGAATGGTGAGACAACAAGAAGTTTAGATTAGTGAGTTTGTATGTCTGGCCATTGTCCTTCCGCTTTCCCCAAGGAAAACTACCGAGCCTTGACACAGCTCCTTGCCCCCGAACTGTTTTCTTCTGCTTTTTTCACTTACACTGGTATTTTAAATAAAACCCAAGGGAGTTCTCATCTTTGGGGCTTTTCCTGGGAGTCTCCGTAAGGATGGGTGCTCTCTGCTGAGATGACCCCTCTGGGTCGCTCAGAGACTGAAGTAAGTTTCATCTCCAAGTAATCTTTCATCCTCCGTGCCTTCACAGTCATGTATTGTGACGTGATTGTTAGATCATTTATATGTGAGCACACAGTTATAACTGACTTGTAGACTCTGAATACATGTTTAGGAAAAAACACAGCTCAACAAAAGCTGTTTCTGGTGGGGAAGACATTGTAAGAGCAAAGTCTTACATTAGTAATCCCCACAGTACAGTGCCCAATATAACAGTTGATATATTCTATCATTCTAATGGTTGAGAAAAATCACTTTTCAGCTCATGTTACTTCTATAATTTTGTGAATTAAACTGAAGTACACAGTAAGAATACTACCAAAAAAATAACAATATTTGGTCACAAAGCAACAAAAAAAGATCAGTCAGTGTCTGGCAGTTGTACACAACAATGGCGAAAATGAACCTTCTAAAGTAACAGCCCTTAGTCAAGCCGATTAATGACTTAACCAGAGTATGTGAAGAGATACTGTGTGTTATTAACTGGAAATAAAGTCTCATTATAAGGTAAAAGGGCTGTGCAGAGTAACTGTGTTTGAAAAAAATGTTTTCTCCACTTCAAGTAGAAATATATGAAATATAACTATAAGGAAATGATAGACTTATTCATAATCCTATTATTTTACTTTAATTCCCCCAGGTACCCCTTACCATGCTAGAACTGAATAGTTACATCAAGCAAACAACACTAACAGAAGGGGAGATTAAAAGTATTCTTTTTCCATTCAGAGAATTTCAACATCTGAGCCACCATGAGTCGTGAAGGCAGAAATAAACAATCGGGCTGGACTGCCATTTACCTTTCACTTACTTATTTTTAAAGGAAAATGTGAAGAAGTGTCTGTGTCATTTATATTACTTTAGGACACTAAGCAACCTGTTCCCAGGCAAAGCAAAGGACTACTATGACTTCTATTACCCTTTAATTTTTATTCTCCCTCTTTCTTCCTCAGGTTAATTAAGCATGCCAATTCACGAAAAAGGAAAACAATCATGTTTTACAGTACATCTCTTCATGTAAGAATTCAGAGCAAGAATCTAGACATTTCTGAGAAGGAAAGAAAGCACACAATAGCAAAAGCCTCTCTCTGGGACTCCACTCAAGGAAATACAGAATCACTACTAAGTCATAAATTGACAGGGAGTATCCAGGTCTGTACAGGATCACCTAAATATCAGATTCAGCTGGTAAGTAAACAAAATAGGGGTGACATGGCCACATAATGGAAGACGCCAACAAGAAGTTTTAATAAGGGAGAGTCAGTGTTAAAGCATATTCACTGCAATGAAAATCTCCTAAAGAAATATTCAGTAAATACCCATTGAGGAATCTTTGATATGAAACATTTCTTAGGAGGTAAGTCTAGGGTTAAAAAAAGATGAATGATTGTAATCCAGAGGTTTGAAAATGTTCAAAGAAGACACCAAAAAGTGCCTGGTGTACAGCAGATGCAGGCAGAACAAGACTATGGACTGCAATGTGAGGCTGAAGGAGAGATGCTCTGTAAGAACGAAGCGTGAGATTAAAGATGTGCTCACATCCCCAAGACAAACAGAGCTCTGAGTTAACACTAGCACTCAGGTTCTGATCTTTTAATATCACACTGGAGAGCAGCACACAAAAGCAATTTCCAATCAAATTTTATGGAATTTTACTTTATAGCCAAAACATAAAGACATCACCATGAAGGAAACTTTCCTATAAGGCTTTCCATCAAGAATTTGACAGACACAGAACCATCTGATAGTCAAACAAACAAACAAACAAAAATGAAATCAATGATATAACACTCATTCTGCAGAATGAAGCACATAAATCCCAGGAGATCACTCACTTCCAGACAGAGTATTGGTGGCATTTGCCTCCCTGCCACTCACATACACAGTCACACGCTCCCTCCAGCTATAATAAAACACCGTCATCAAGTTAGAAAACCAACACGCTGGCTTCCAAAGCACATGGACTTGGTACTTTCCCTAACAGAATCCTACCGCTTTATGAAGCCACGTACTGACAGAATGGCAATGGGAAAGAAAATAAAACTCAAAGCAAAACAGACAAACATCTGTTCCCCTGTGCATGAAGGCATCATTGCAGAGCTGTAGTACTATAGGTACTTGCATAGTGAAAACTCTTTTTGTTTCCTACAAACTGAATGACAACATGAATAGTTTTGTTTTGGTTGCTGTTTTCCAAACTTTATTACCAGAAATGTCTTTCCCTACGTGTGTGGTGCTCATAATATCTTCCTTTCCAGAGAGAGAAGTTATAGTTCAGTCCTGTTCATTTAACTTGCTTTGACACTTTAAAACATCACATAGAAGCTCTGACTTGTCAAAACTGAGCCATCAATTCTGGAAAGAACCTATCAAAATGACAGCGTCCATGTTTCAAATTATATATTTCACAGAAAAAGGTAGAACCAACCTTGTCACCTTAGTGTGCAGCCACCTTAGCCGTAATCAGCAGCATTATTGCCATTGAATATTTTGATAATACATCTCAGCAGAAATATTTATGCCTCATTAAAAGTAAGTACAGTCATGCATAAAATGTGACAAAATAATGCTTCAAATGAAACACAGAAAATGACACATATTTGAGAAGACATGCATTTTATAAGAACAAAATTTTATTGGCTGTTGAAAGCAAAAATCCATAAGTTAAATTCAGGAAGCACCTGGCACACTGCAACAAGATTTAGTAAATTAAACTCATCCTACACATTTTTCTGTAAATTTTTTTTCATCTATCTTTATGAGATCCAGAAAAAAATTCCTTAGCAGTCAAATTGAAGTAAATTAACCATTTTCAGCAACTTGACCTAAGTGTATCATAACAGATATTAAAATAACAGCATTTGGGAAGGTGTCATTTTTTATAATTAGGTCAATGAATCCCAGAGATGCATAGTAAGTTTTCTTAAATTACTCAGATGTCAAATACAGTAGAATTGGATTTTGTTTCATACATAATCCACATTGCTCCTAATATACCCAGACCCAGTTATAGTAAGTGAATGATAGAAAAAAATAAAGCAAATCATAGCCATTGTCTTCATGACAATATTTAAAAACTGTCAACAAAGAAAATAATAAACTATGGAACAAAAAGCAAATCCTTGTCACTGTCTTTGAAAAACACAATTCAAATGCTGCTAACAAAGGAATCAATGTCTGCTTCAAAAAATCTTATACACCACACCTAAGATATGTGTGCTACATGTTTATGCTATTTAAAATCAACAAAAAGATCTTCTTTTACCATTTACCAGATCAAATCTTGTTTTTATAGAAACTCACGTGATCTCTAGTTACATAAAAGTCTGGTATAATCATGAATACATTTCTCTTGACTTTGTTCTGTAATTCTCTTAGCATCTTGCTCTGGGAATTATAGTTACTTGACCTAATTGCAGTAATTCCAGGATTTTAAGGTGTGCTGAAAAGACAGAAGGGAGATAAGTACAAAGCAGCAATCAAAACTTACAATAAAATAGGGTAGATTAAGTTTACACACATAAATCTAAATGACAGAAATATGTAGAGCATAAAGAAAACCCTTAATTTATGTGACCCTGGGCCTTCTGGATCTCCTGCTTTAGGTGAAATGAGCACGTGTAACTCTTGGGCTGGAACTTTGTGAGGCCGTGCATATGGGGCCAACACAGCGTGGCTAGACAGCAGTACAGCTAGTGTCCATAACCCACCCCCACACACACATACACACACACAGATTAAAACCAGGCCTTCTGAAGAATGTGGCTTAGGAACAAAGTTCTGGAGTCATCCCAAACTAGGCATGTCCTTTAACCCTGCTGTTACTTGTGGTAAGCAGAATTATACCTCTGTCACCAAAATATCCCACCCCAATTGTGCATATGATGAAATCTCACTCATGAGACTCTGTTATGTTGCATGGCACAGTCGATCAAAGCACAGAGAAATTACTGAAGGAAAGGGTACATCATCTAACCACGTGAAGACTTAAAAGCTGAAACCCTGTTCTAGAGAAGACAGAAGGGGAAGCCAGAGTAATTCAAATCATGAGAAAAAGGAGACCCAGCATTGATGATCTGAAGATTCAGAGAACCATGTGAAACACTATGTGGGCATGTTTCAGGAGTGATGAAAAACCCTTGCTGATGGCCACCAAAGTAATAGAGACCTCAGTCCATACCAACAGGGGTCTGCGTTACACCAACAACCTGAATGAGGTTGGCAATGGATTCTTTTCAGATTCCCCACATAAGATCTCAGCTTGGTCAACACCTTGGTTTCTACTTTGTGATGCACTGAATGGAATACACAGTTGAACTTGTCTGGACTTCTCATCTATAAAACTGTAATGTAATTAACAGTATTATTTTAAGCCTGTAAATTTATGACAATTTGTCACACAGTGATAAACTAATATGTAGAGCAATTTATGTAACTGCCAGAGCTGCTGGTAAAGAAAAGATAATACAAATCATAAATGATTGTAAAGAAGAGTAATGAGATTATAAATGCAGTGGGCCTGACAGTATTTAGCATACAGTAAGAATTTAAGATGTAATTACTATACTGCTAAATACTTTATTTTATGAAACTTGAAGGGTTTTAACACATTTTTTAGTCAGCCTTTCTGAAACCCTTTGAAAAACTGTTACTGTAATACAGTATTTATGCTTAGAGGTTTCCGTATACCCCAAATATACTTACAGGTTTGTGTAAATAAAAGTTTGATAAGATCCACAATAAAAAAAATCAAATGGTTCCAGAAAGTGAAAAGCTCTATACTCTGTATTTGTACCCTATCTTTGTTATGCTTACATTAAACATAAGAGAAAATCAATAATAAAACAAAAAAGATCAATTTAAGTTACCTCAGACTTCTTACAAATTTATTACTGACTTAATTAAAGTTTCTATGTTTCAAGACCTAAACAGAAAAGTTAAACTACTTGGAGAATAGTCAATTTTCTTACACTGTTTGGATCGTCCAAATAATTCATACAAATATAGAGGAGGAGAAAAAGACAGATAATTACATTGGTTAAATCAGGTATAAAGTGAGAACTGAGAATGTTGTAGAGAATAAACCATATAAAGAAGCTCAGAGAGTAGTATCTCTGAAGCTGCTGTTAAGATGCATGGAATATTTTTGTATGTATGAGACAAATAGGCAAAAGAAGAGAAAGGTGCAAAGTACACAGTGAGTGGCAGAGACTGGGAAGTGGTAATAAACATTATTAACACCACAATTACAGTGTTAATGAAGTATCTTGTCTGTGTTCTCCAAAGGGCAGATGTAGCCGAAGAACTGGTATCAAATATTGGGGAGTTTTGAGGACATGGGACAAGAGGTTGTGATTGATCCAGGAGGTGAAAGGAAGCTAGCTACAGATAGGCTGAGGGAAACACAAGCACACAGTCACGGTAGGAAATACATGCTGAGTTAAGATACTTGATTTCATGACCATAATTTCCACAGCAATGTGCTAGGGAACCAGAAAAGATGCAAAGTAAATAAAGAAAAATACTATCCTTGCTCATATAGTTACAGTCAGAATATGTGGATTTTGGTCTTCATAAAGCAGTATTTTAAAGCAAAACAGGCATTTGTTACACAAAATAAAGAAGCATATCACTGAAAGTTTTCTATTTTTCAATGTTAAAAATTATGAGTCGATCCAGAAAAACAAGACTTTTCTTGTATTTTTATTTGGATAAAGATACATAAAGAAAAGAGTGAATTTTTGCTGCAGTTACTCCAAATATCAATTGACCACTACAATGCTGTCTCTGTGGAGCTAGGAAATGACACAAGGTCATTTGAACCTACGAACAAGGTCAAAGTCATGACTGCCCTTGCTCAGTTCACAAGATAGGAGGCAAAGCAGCCCACAGCTACTGCAGAAGACAGACTCATCAGAGGAGGGTGCTCCTCAAACAGGCAAGGGAATTGTTGGGCGTGAGTATGGCTTTCTGGAGGAAGATGCTGTAATTGGAATTTCAGAACTAGATGACTTTCATTGAGAGCAGAGTGGGAAGGGTCCTGTATCAGTCAGTTTAAATGCCACACAATTTAAGAGGAGAGGTTTAATTTGGCTCACGGTTTGAGAGGATTCGGTCTATCGTTGGCTGTTTCCAAGGCAGGAACACCATTGCAGAAGTGCATTGTGGAGCAAACCTGCTTAGTTCATGGGAGTCAGAAACAAGAGCAGGGTAACATAACCAAAGAGAAAGGGTCAGGGACAAGAGAGAATTCCCAAGGGCGTGCCTCCAGGACATACAGAAGTGTGCTTTACTAATTCCTGAGCCAACTCCCAAGCCAACCAAGTTGAAGGTTAAATTGAACATCACAGGTCTCAAGCTGAGCAGGTAGTATATCTAAAGTCCACACTGTAAGAAACCAAACCAGACAACCCCTTCAGCTTAGAGACTATGACTGATGTTCATAATTGATTGTAAACTGGTGTATTTTTCTTCATTATCACTACTTTTATGCACTTAAACTCTACATGATGATCTCACTTCTGTGAATATATTTCAGTGTAGAATTCTTACTGTTTCTAAATGTTTGAAATTCCCTGTTTTTATCAAACTTAACAAGTTCCTGTTTTCTGTTTTGTCATATATTCCCTCAAGAGATTGTGGCATACACATTATAAAGTCGTGGAAACTATCAAACAGCCAAGATAGGGCTGGGGATATAGCTCAGCACAGAAGTGCCTTCCTGGCAAGCATGAGCACAAGATCCTGAGTTCAACTCCTGATATAAACAAAAACTCTGCAAAAATAGATCCATACAACAAAATAATCGTCTAATAAGTGGTGCTAGTAAGTAAAACTACCTAGCTAGAGACAGTATCAAAATTATCTAATTAAAAGATTAAGAAAAAAATACACTTCCTCACTTCAAGTCTATACTCTCTATCCTTTGGTTACACATATAGGTAAGAAGAAAGTTGAATTAAAATATCCTCTTATCGCAGAAACATAAGATAACAGTAGGTAGGACAGAATTGACCTCTTCTTGCTAAAACAGTGAAATGGTATAATGATAAGTTGCAAGACTTTAAAGCTCTCTTACTACCATCCTTTCTCAAAGCACAAACAGATCTTTCCCTTACAACAAATTGGTTAGCAGTTGCTACATTACTTATTTAATCACAAACAAGTATAGTGAATAATACAATTAGGTGACTTGGTTGCTTTTGTCTCATTGCTGAGTCAAAATACCTGACACCCAAAGTTAAAAGAGAAAAGGTTTATTTAGCTCACAGTTTATGGAGGTTTCAGTCCATTATGGGCTGGATTCAAGGCAGGGTGACACATGGCATGGAGGTAATAATAGTTTATGGTGGCAGAAAACAGAAAAGGCAAAAGAAAGGGGAAACAATACTCTTCCTATACCTTACGTTGCATGTAGACTACTTCCCTAGAGCAGGTAAAGCACTCATACCCTTAATCCTAGCTAGAGCTATGCCAAACCAATCAATGGACTGATTTACGAATCACGCATCCTTTATCTCAGCATCACACACTCTAGATTCAGTCACCTCTGAAAAAGGCCTATCACCTATTACCACATGAGGCATTAGGGAGACCTCTAAATATAAACCATAACAGAAGGCTTAACATTTTTCATACTATTATATATTAGTAGTGATTATTGAAATGAAAAATAAAGTTATTTACATGGGAAATTATGTGTGTTGGCCATGACAATACTTCCCACTTGGTGTGTGCACAATCTCTTTCTCCTCCCCGCTAATCTATGCTATCTATATCTCTGAAATTCAGTATGAACAAGAAAACCTGACAGAAAGAGTATGTGACCTTTATTGTTAAGATATGGGAGGACCTCCCACTCTGTTACTTCCAACTTCTAATGTTTCTGTAAGAAAATCTAGCAAGACACTAAAGAAAGATACCACATGATACAGGTGATCGGACCACAGCCATCACAAAGACCCCAGAGTGAAGAAATCTTGAGGAAAGCTAAGCAAGACCAACAACAAAAACAATAAATCAGTCAACCAACAAAATCATGAGAAATAATAAAGTATCGTAATTTTCAGCCAGTAAATTTTGGATGTTTTACCACACAGCCACAGACCCACTGGACCAATATTAGATCTAAAGATTTAGCAAATGTGAGTTATCTCTTGACAAGGAATCTTTACATCTATAATATGAAGTCACATAATCTTTTGGGGGATTTTGTATGATTTTTGCAAGCTGTTTTTCTACCAGGGATAATCTTATTAGTCAGATATTATTCTTATCTGTACTTGGAGATATGTGAAAAAAAAGACTTGGTGAATTTACCTAGCTAATAAATATATTCACAAACCTACAAGAATTACATTAGTGTATAAGCTTCTTCAGGTAGTAATTACCATACACAGGTTTGATATGTTAGGTATAATGTAACAGGAAATGCTGCCTGGTAATAGTTCTTGTTCCAGATCCAGTTGTTCCCTTAGAAACAGCTGATCACTGTGATGCACACTGTATAAACTAATCCCAACTGCCAAGCTATTCTGCTTCTGTACTTCCTGCTTGTTCCTACCAAGTAAACCCTGGACCACCAGAGATCAAGGCTGATATTCTGAGGATGATCTTGATCAGTATCCATTGGTGTAAATAAATCTGCCTCCAAATCCTGGGTGTTGTTTCCCTGCTTCTGCTCACATTGCAAATAGAATGTAATTATTTTTTTAAATTTTATTTTAAAGAGGATAAAACAAAACAGAACAAAGCAGATCAGAAGAAAACAATGTAAGTGACACAGATTTCAAAGCAAGACAACAGGAGATCAACAGTGCCTACCATAATGTCTCTTGTTTTCTTCTAAATAGTTGTCTGTATGTTCACACACAATGAATTCATACAAAACAAAATAGCATAAAACTGATTAGAACAGAGTAATGAAGGCATTACAGACCTTCAAAACCAAACAATAGGAAAATCAACAATGGCTACTGTAATGCCTCTTGTTCTCCTCAAAACAGTTGCCCATATCTTCATGTATTTTGAAATTAAACAATACAAAACAGACTAAAACCACTCTGAACAAAGAATAAAAGCATTACTGGATTCACCGCATGACAATAGGGAATCAGCAATGGATACCATAATGTCTCTTTTTCTTCAAACTAGCTGTTCATTTCATCATGCATAATACAATCGATTCTTGTCAACTGTTTAGAAGTTCTAGGTATGTATAAGCCTCTACATGTACATTTAGAAGGTAGTTCTTTAAAGGAAGGAAGGAAGGAAGGAAGGAAGGAAAGAAGGAAGGAAGGAAGGAAGGAAGGAAGGAAGGAAGGAAGGAAGGAAGAATGGACAGACACTTTGGAAACACTGATGTGAATCTGTTTCTTTCTCTGCTAGTTTAAATATTTAGGACACCTGGAACATATACACAGCCCACAGGTCTAGGCCCTCCAAAGTCTTTCTCTACAGCAGTCATTTTAGTTATTTTCACCATAATTGGAGTTTTAAAGTGTTATGCTTTGGTTATTTTGTGGTTGTCATCATTTGCTAAGTAAAATCTGCTTTGTCAAATCCATCAGGAAGTAAGATACTTTTATATCATGCTGTTCTGCAACTAATTTCTGTAACCTGAGCCCTGTATTTATGTTCATTAGATTTCAGAAGTTTTTCAGGAAGGAGATATCATGTTAAACAAAATAAAATAATTCTCAGATACACTGGAAAAACAGAATCTTTCTAGAATTCTGTGGTAAAAAGTAAAATGTGTTTGTTATACTTGCAGTCAATAAAATTCTGTTAAGAAAACACACTTAGACTCTAGTGATTTGCCCTAATTAAGGGAACAAATGAACTCATTAATTATGGCCAGTTTAAGAGGCCTCTTCAAAATGTGCAATTGATTTTGGTTAATTTGGACAGATTAACAGAACTCAAATTGTTTGTATTTAAATTCTATCTATAATGTATTATCCTTCAGTCAATTTTAAAAGAAAATAACCACTTCCAATCCTGCAATTAAAGCATTCAAGTACCAATTCCTTGATGGCTAATGCAATTTGCCATAATTCTTACGGTCTGTTTCATTCTGTCACCTATTATAATACTCATAAACCAATGATATTACTCTTTTGTCTCTGTGTGACACCCAGTAAATCTAATAGTCTACATTAATTACCATAGGATTAGAGAATTGGGAATTTTGGAATCTATTTGGTTAAATTCAAATTGACATTTTAAAAATCTGTATTAATTTTGTTGGGTTTGTTTTCATATGGAGTTCAGACATCCTTAGAAAGTAACTTTATGAGGCTTACAAAAAAATGAAACGTGATTTTATAAAATCTTTTTCTAAACAAAAATCCTTTCACTTTAAACATTTACATAATTACCTTTAAATTTAAACTATGTACCCATGTTGTATTGAAAATAAAAAAGCATTCAAACTCAGTTTTCTCTACTGTAGCCTCACAACGCAGACCATTCTGTGGGTCTCAGTGTATGTGTGCTACACTCAGCAGCAGGCAAGCAGCTTTGCAGTGGATATCAGCTGGGTTTCTGCTACTCCAGTTCAGTGCAGGCACAATTTACCCACAAAGGGCTTCAGATCCTGCAGGATGAGCGCCCAGTCCTCAAACTTTCCCCTTGTCAGACACCTGTCCCAAATGTTCTGACCAAAACTTCTGAGCACTGCCCACAGATTGAGATTTCCATGATCCACTCTTTAGGCTCCACTGATTTGCTATTGAACCTCACAGAACTCAGGGAAAAACATCTGAATTTTTTTTAATAAAGGATATAAATATACATCCAGATGCAGAAATACATAAAGCAAGTTCTGGAAGGGTGTCGGGCACAGGAGCTTCTGTTTCCCTGGAGCTGGGGTGCAGTACCTTCCTGGCACCAGAGTGAGTGTTCAGAGGTACAGAAGCTCTCTGAACTCCTCTCCTGAATTTTTAAAATGGAGATTTCATTGGATAGATGCGAATAAGGGACAGACAACTGCAGAGAGGTGACTCAAAGAAAGTGGAATGATTTAATGTGAGTAGACTTCCGGCAGCCTCTCTTGCTCCTGGGAATGGGAAGGGGTCTTCAGAAAGTGGTCTAAGGACTGAGCTGCTCTCAAACAAGGTAGGTCACAGAATTTCTTGACTGCAACTCCAAGACAGAAAAGCAAAGGAAGATGAGTGTATTTCTCACTGCAATGGCCTGCACTATGCAAGAGAAATCCTAGTGCATTCTTGGGAGGGCTTAGTCCTGTACATCAACTCGGTTCCTGATGGACACCCTCTGGAAGGAAAATCCCACAGAAAAGGCAGCCAACAGTGACAAGATCACAAAGGGGACAACGTGTTAAGTACAAAGCAGTGAGTTGCCACATCTAATCCACCTTTCCAGAAGAAATCAATAATATTATTCCAAAACCCACAGAGAACACAGAAGACAGCTGAGTACACTATCAGAGATTAGAATGGGAGCAGTAGGGCCAAGGTGAAATGAAATAGACGGAGCCTGCCATGACAGACACAGTGTGACAGCCCGGTCCAGGGGGGGAACCTGTGCCTCCTGGGTGCCTTGGTACTTTTTCTCAGAAGTACCTCCATTCTAAAGAATGAATCTCCCACACAGCGTGTGTATACACACTGAAAGATATGTGGCACCAACTATTATCTCTATTACCAAATCAATCATTTAACATGTCAATAAAATTAGACAGGGGTTTAACTCCATATTATGGCTTAGATCTACAATGTGCTCTAAAAGTCTGGAAGGTGACAGGATCACGGTGATGCTATGCTCATCAGTGGGTGCATCCATGGATGAGTTCAGTAGCTGAAAGGACTATTAGGAGATAGGGACAGATGCAGGAGGGAGCTGGGGCATAAACTGGAAAGCAATCTCTTACATCCAGGTCCTCCCTTCCTTCTATGTCTATGCTTCCCCAGAGCCATGGGATGAAGAATTTCCCATACCAGGCCTCTTACCATGCTGTGTGTGCCTTGGTGCTGGATGACTATGTGCTGAACCCACCATAATCATGAGGTGAGATAACTTTTCCTTTCCATTTCGGACATCCAGTATTTTGTCCCAGTGACAGGAAAGTGGCTAATAGACCCCAATTATGAATATGTATTAATAAAAGTAAGATGTTTATCCTGCACACTTTTCAGTACCCAAATCACAGTTCCATAAATGCTCTTTACTAACTGTGATAAGCAGACAAATGTTAATGTCCCATAAAAATATTAATAATATCAGGCTTGGTCTTCAAAGAATATTGAAATAATTTATTGTACCAGAAAATTAAAATAATAGGAAGGACTGAATAGATAGGATCACAAATGGCAGATGATGGTGGTGTAGTCAATGCTTATACTCTGTGCATACGTGACTAGCCACCCAATCATTTCACCAAGTTTCTAGGTATTAACCTATATTAGGAAACAATAACAAAGATTAACACACCCACCTTAGCAACCATTATAAGAGAACTAAAAAAGGGTTTCAACAATTTGATATTTCATTTAACTTCATCATTCCTGCCTTTAACTGAATAAAAACAGCCCTCAAAAAGAGGCAATGGACTTGCTCCTTTTTAAATGTAATTTTTGTTAGGACACATTTATAGATATTCAGTGAGGACTATACACATGTCCAGCATATAGCTGGTATCTTTTTCTTTAATCTCTTTTCCACTCACCTCCTCCATTTCCAAATCTCCCTTCCCCATTTTCATTACTATTGTTATTATTATTAGCTCATATTTATGATGCTTAATGTTTACAATCATTGAGATTATGTGACATATCTTTATTCTACTTATTTTCCCTTCCTCTCCCTCTCTTTCCTTGCCCTTGGTCTTCGGGGTGCCTTTCCATGTGCAAGAAATGTACCCCATTTCCTTATGTAAATCCTTTAATATATTTTTTGTTTGCACTTTGCCTCAAATGAGAGATACTATATATAAATATATATATATATATATATATACATATAAGCTTACATATAGAGATACTACACATACACATATAAGCTTACATATACATATACATATAGAGATACTATATATATATATATATATGTATATATATACATATAAGCTTCTATATCCGATTTATTTCACTCAACATTATATTTCCCAGGCATATTCAATTTCTTAAAAATGTCTCAAATTTGTCTTTCTTGATAACCAAATAGTATTCCATGATGTGAAGATATCGATTTTCTTTATCCAATCATCTGTTGATGGGTATTCAGGCTGCTTTCAGCATTTAATTGTCATTAATTCCACTGGGTGAAAACAAATTTCAAATAAAAAAAATATAGAAAACCTAGACATAGTGAATGTCAAAATGTATTACAAAATGAAAATAATTTTTGCTTATAAATACTAAAGTATTAATAGCTGACTCAATGAAATAGTATAAATCTGAAAGAAATTATTATTTTCAAATTTTCTGTTTAAGAGAAAATTTATATTATGTTATGCAACAAACTTTTCATCTTTAAATAAACATGCCCATAAAAATGTGAGCAAATTTGTTTTCTGATCTCTGGATAATAATATATAAAATAATGTTTTTTAAAATACAACAAAGGAGATGGTTTAATTTGAAAAATTAAAAGTCATTAGGTCATACATGTCAATGACAAATAGATTTTAAATTAAGAAATAAATATGTTAAAGTATAAGAGGTCCTTAATATATTAAGGGATTGTCCAGTATAATAAATATAACAAGCACCTCTAAATCTAAAATCTTGAACAGATACTTTTGTGTGTAAAAATACAAATACCGAGTGAATAAACAACTCAGCTTCTACAGTACCCAACACTGACATACTTTGCTATTTCAAAAACTTACCCAAAAAATTTCAAATTTGCAGTGTTATATTTTTTATGAAAGTAATATACTCACATGATTGAAAACAAAAAAAGTGCAGAAGTTATAAACATAAGGTATTAGGTCCTGTCCTATCTACCTCAGTCTCCATCAATCCTAGTTTGTTACACAGTCGTTTAACTTAGTTCTTATACATTCATGAAAAAATTTCACATGAAAAGAAAATTTGGAAATCTATGCTTAGAGATCCTCACCCCTGAAACAAAATTAAATTAACACAATTTTAAATGGGTTCCAATATCTCACAAAGATAGTGGTTGTATTTGTTTTTACACACAGTGCCCATCCCTGTGCTTTTCCCACTGCTCTGTTTGTTCTTCCCCACACCTTCACCCACTGTCTCTTTTTAAAAAGTCTTATTGTATCACATAAAAATCTTCTAGTGATTTTTTCAATCACAGTTTTTCACTTTAATTTTTTCCCAATTTGTGATTCTCCTTTTGAGTTTTCTTGAGCTGTTTTTCCCCAGTCAAATACGTTTTTAATGAGTTAGGTTTATTTATTTCTTTATTTATTTGCCCCAAGTTCAGATGCCAGAACTGGAAATGCTTATAAATTTTCAGTTAGAGTTTGGGGAATTTCTAAAGAGTCATGGAAACACCACAGTTTTACTTGCACCTGTTTGTTTTAGAGCTCAAATTTTCATTCTCTTCTGCCTTACTAGGCAATCTGGCTTGGCTTCACCAGGGGGGGCCGAGAGTTGTTCAGTTACCTCATTTGTGCCTTTAGCAGAGACAGCAGAAATGTTTCTGGCATTTTCCCGTTAACTATGGTCTTTGGACTGAGACTATGTGCGTGTGTCTCTGTGTGGTGTGTGTGTGTGTGTGTGTGTGTGTGTGCACAATAAACACTTTGTCATAGCTAACAAATGCTCAACTCTTTATTTTTTTAAGCATCTAGATGACTGCTGAATTTTTAAAATTGAATATTTAGCATCTATAAAGATTAATATATTTTCTCCTTAGACTCATTAATATGATGAATTACATTAATGATGTAATAATCTTTCAATCCTAAAATAAACCCTACTTGGTCACAATATGTGACTCCTTTAATGAGCTGCTAGATATTTTCTGCTAATAATTTACTGAAGACTTTTGCACTGATATTCATAGAACAAACTGGGAAATTGCCTTTTTCTGATATTTTGATCAATCTTAAATATCAATGACATTCATACTTCATGAAAATAATTTAAAGTTTGTATTCCTTTGGAAGGGTTTAAATCACATTGTAATTATTTTTTCTTAAAATCATTAGATAAAATGCAATATATGAAAGATGTGTATTATAATATCTAGATGAAAACTAATGCACAGTGTAGACACTAAAAAGATGGTTGTAATGTATAAATTAACACATAAATGTAAACCAGTATTAATATTTAATGCAATCACTGCATGAAATAAGATAGAGGAACTCCATTAATTTGAAAATAGATTTTAAGTCAAGTAACATTACTGGAAAGATACTGGGGGATTTCATATATATGAAATGGTCAGTCTCACAGGGGGAAGTGTGATCCAAAACCTGTAGCATTCAAAAATTGTAGCTTTAGCCAGGGACTCAGCTCAGTGGCATAAGCACCTGCCTGGCAAGCATAAGGTCATGAGTTCAATCCCCTGTATCAAAAAAAAAAAAAATCTAGCTTTAAATTGTATAAAGCAAAATTTATAGCACTAGAATTGTAGGTATTTTAAAAGCAAATATAACAAACTGTAAAAGAAAAACTCAACAGGATAGAATTGGTCTGAAAAAACCAATACACTTGATTTCTATGGTGATCTGTACTCCACAGTGGCAAAATTCACACTGTTTTCCAAGTCACTACAAAATTAAAAAGACTAAAATGCTGTTTGTGAAATCAATAAAGAAAAAATATAGGCAGGATGGGGTGCTCAGGTACTTGAAAATTAAGCAACACATTTTTAAATAGTACCTGGGCTAGAAAAACTTTCCAAAACAGAAACACTCTGGAGGCCCCACGCGACCTGTGTGGGAGGCATCACACAGTGGACATCAGTGCACTCCCTCTGCTGCCACCACAACCAGCCCAGACGCCCTGTGGCCAGAGTAGGAAGTAAGAGGAGAGCAGCCACATGACCAAACCTAGCCAGCTCTGCTCCTGGATTCTCCACGGCACTGGAGAGCAGAGGTGACAACCAAAAGACTCCAGGACTGCAGTGTCCCCCTAGCAGAGACAAGATGAGACATGGCCTTAGAAGACAGGCTCCTGAGGGTGAGAGCTGGACAAGGATGTCCTGGCACCTCCCCAGAGGTCTGATCTAGGCTCAGCAGGATCACTGGGTTTGCATAAGTGGTGGGACATCACATTTGCTGGGTCCAGTCTTCAGAGGGGGTGGACCTGAAGAAGATGGCATTAATCACAGTGGTGTGCTGGAGCTCTTGCAATACTGCCTACATCCAGCAGAAGTGAGTGGTCTGAATTACTACAGGTCACTATCTGGGTGGCCTAAGTGTCTTCACTAAAATCCTAGACCTCTTTCCTCTGACTAAAGGGAGTTCCAGAGTGGTTCTTAGAGTTTGTCAGTGTGCAGCTGATATTGGACTTCATTGTTGTTGCTGACTCCACTACCATCGTCAGCATGGGGAAGTTGTTGTGCTCAGTTGGTTTTCTCTGCATGCCAATAGTTGAATAGCTTAGTAGTCACAAATCAGAGTGTGGCTGATTCCCAAATAGTGAGGCTCTGGTCAGAGGAGCTGCAAAGCTCACCACAAAAAGCAAACAAACAAACAAAAAATAGAAACATGAAAAGACAAGGAAATAAAATGTCTCCAAAACTCCCAACTATCCCAAAGTCAGTTCAGCATTAGAAGTCATAAGCCACAACACAGAAAGCTCTGAAAGGACAGTGGATGGAAGCAGCTCAATATGGTGGTTGGCAAGTTGGGAAAAAAAAGCTGTAACTGAGCAGATTATGATCCCAGTGAAACAAACGATCAATGAGTCTAGAGAAGATGCTAATAATTATCCAAAGAAACTAAAGAAAGAGATGCAATACATAAATGCCAGGCAGAGCAAAGAAATTCATAAAAAATTCTCAACAAAAATCAGCAAGATTAAAACTATAATTGGAAGTGTGGCCACAAACATGATCATTGTGAAAATAGAGTGTAAGATCTAGAGGTAAAGGCTGCAGTTAACTATCAATTAATGAGGAACCACTTAAAAACAAGAGTACATGAAAATGGGTCCAACAAATGCTGGATGGCACAAAGAAGTATAATTGGAATTTATAAAATATCAGACAGCATAATGGGCATTTTAAAAACCTATTTAAAGAAGTAATACCAGAAAATTTTCCAGACATGGAAAAGAATTTAACACAGATAAGACATAATAGAACCCTGAATAGCCATAATCAGGAAAATAAAAAGAAGAAGAAGAGGAGGAGGAGGATGAAGAAAGGAAAGAAAGGAAGAAAGGAAGGAAAGAAGGAAGAAAGAAAGAAAGAAAGAAAGAAAGAAAGAAAGAAAGAAAGAAAGAAAGAAAAAACACTCCATGCCACAAAATAAATACAATACCAGAAATTCAACACAAGAACAGAATATTAAAGGCTGGTAGAGGAAAGTACAAATCACCTATAAAGTAAGACTCATCAGAATTACAATAGACTTCTCAAAATTAAAGGCAAGGAAAGCTTAGAATCCACCGTTAGAAGCTCTAAAAGGGGAAAATACCTGGCATCATTATCCAACACAGAAGTGTTTTTATAAGAAGCAGAGTTCCAGGAAAGCAGGAAGAAATAAAATGGAAAAACACCAGGAGAGAAAAGCCAGCACAGAAGCCCTATACATCACACACTTCTAAGGGCACCTAAGTATACAATCTGTCTTATCAGGAGTCTCCTCCAGGCGGAGAAAACGACAAGGTCACACTGCTACCTTTGCCATTTCATTGGTCAGAGCTGAGCCGCACAGCTGTTAACCTGTCCATATTTCCACATGAGGAGAAAAATGCCAGGCCAAAAATTCACCGTCTAGGCATTTGTCTGTTTCTGTCTGTCAGGACTCGGAGTTATCCCTTTCAGGACAGAGCTCTTTCCTTTTTGGACTTACTGCTTGTGGTCATTGACATCAGTAAGTTCCTTCCACACATCCATTCCTCTGCAGACCCTAGCAAAGCTTCCTACACAAATGTCATGAAATTCAGCTGCTTTGCCTATGAAGAGCATATTTTGGATCTTATGGTATCTCACTGTCTCTGAGTTTTGCCATAGAACTAGTTGGTAGGTCTCTCCAGCACCAACCTCAACCTCTGTATCTTCTACGTTGTTTTAAAGAGCAGATTTATATTTGGTATGAACTTCTCTATGCTTCATGGAAAGAGAAAGGATTTTTAGGTGTCAGCACTGACGAGGAAGCACTGTTACTAAGACTCACGTAGAGATGAAGGGAGCTTTCCATGTGTACATATTTTCTGGACTATCTATTGAGTACTTTTAACATGGTTGCAATGCGAGACCTCTTTATTCTTTGCTGCAGTGACTCTGAGTGCCAGCTTGACTGAACTGAAGAGATGCCTAGAAGGTCCATCAAGTGTATTCGGGGTGTACCTGTGAGGGCATTTCCAGGTGTGTGAGTCAGAAAACAAAAGCAAATCCTCTGAGGGCACCTAGCACCATCTAATATTCTGGGATCCCAGAAGGAGCAAAACAGGCCAGAATGAGAAGCCGGCTCTTGCTCAAACTCCTCATTCCTGAGCTGGTGAGTTTCTATTACCATCCCCTGTGGACCTCAAACTCCAAGTTCTTCAGCCCTGGAGAGCAAACTTCCTCAGTCTGCGGTTCTGCAGGGGCTTTCACACCTTTGGCCTTATTTGGGGCTGCATCATTGGGCCAGAATGGGCCAATGCAGATGGTCCATGTGGGACATTTTAACCTTTGTGACCATGTAAAATAACCTAATAACCATGATTACCTAATAATAATATGATTACATATTATAGTGGTTCTGCTTTTCTGGAGAACCTTGATGAACACACGCTCCTAAGAAATTTTCCTATTATTTTCCCATTAGGCTATTATGCTTCCCAATGGACTAGCTAAAATAAAAGCTACTTTGGAAAACTATCCTAATTTCCAGATATATAGACAAAGGTTTATTCAAAAATATATTTACAAAAGTAAAATATTTAATATCAAAAAATCAGACAAATTAATGATAATGATAAATTTAAGTTAATTTAATATATACGCATTAAAGTATATTTACTTATGCAATGATACATGGAAATCTCACAGTTTACTGTTAAATAAAGCCACAAAGCAATTTTTCTTATATCAATCATGTAAAATAACCCTGGAAAGAATCATGTAATAATTTGCTTCTTAGTAATTGCATAACTGGTGATATTTTCACCACTTTACACTTCTTTGTTGTCTTAACTCTTTCCGTAATGAGCACATATTAGTTTAATAATCAGAAAGAAAGCAAGAAATACTGTTAAAAGCATCAAGATTGGGCATAGTAACACAGAGACTTACAGTCCTGGCATTCAAGAGGCTGAGGTAGGAGGATCACTACAAGTTTGAGCCAAGCCTAGGTTACATAGTGAGTTCAAGGCCAGGCTGGAACACATAGGTAGAAAGATCCTGCCTCAAAAAATGAACAAAAAGTTTTAAGCAAATAAAATTTAAAATGGTGAGACACAGCCACCCAAGCCATTGAGTACAGTTCTAGCTAAAATATAAAAGAAGGAAGCTTTGAGTGAGAACACACAGATGTGATCCCTCTTATTTTCTCCTATGCCCAAACTCTGCTTTACAAATCCACTTGATCTCTAGGAAGTTAGAAAAAATAAAATCACTGCAAGTGAGATCCGGTTAGCCAAATGCCACACAGCCAAGGTCTCTTCATCAGAGACTACAATGTTTCCCAGCCAATGAGCCAAACGCAGAGCTGCTTTGGAGGAAACAGCCTGCGTGAACTATGTCCTTCTGGGCCCTTGTTACATAACAGCAAGGATCTGCACAAAACAAATTACACTTGATTACATGTCCTCACCACAGAAATTCAAGAGACATTTAAGATCTCCAGTTCTACTTGACCTACATATCACCCCTCTCTTACATTAGATGGGAAAACCATCGCTGCTCATCACAAAATAACCAGTCAATACTCCTCTGTGCTTCAGCACCTGACCAAAGACACTGTGCCAGTTCATCTTAATTGTCAACCTGCCTTTATCAAGAGACTCCTGGAGAACTGACTGAGTCATGAGGTCACTCTACACACATGTGCTTCACTGAGTGATGTGCATGGCCCAAGATGAACAGCCCAGGCGGAGGAGGTCCCTGAGGGTGTGACGCCGGATCTCTAGCTCACTCTCCTCCCTGTGTTCTGCTTTCCAGCTGCCAGGAACAGAGTAGCTGTTCCCTGCAAGAAGGTTCATACCTTGGAACCAGTGGACCATGAAGTGAAACCCAAAAATCCGTCTTTTCCTCTAAACGATGGATGCTGGGTATTTTGTCCCAGCTATGGGGAAGCCAACAATACAGGGATGAAACTAAAACTAAACTAAAACTAAAATCCAGGAATGAAAGAGAATTCATAAAAAGAAAAATGCAAATTACTTAAGACTCTTCTTTTGGCTTCTGTACTGACATGCTAGGGGAGATTCCTGCTTAAATTTTTCACATATTCCCGGGATGATTTCATTTCAAGAAAATTCCCCTGCTGTAACTTTTGCCCTCAGAATGAAACATGAAAGAATCTTTTGAAATAATGCTTATTCATCTCCATCACTATTTCACGGTCACAAGACAACCCAGAACTATATTACTGTTGATAAAAACTCACATCCAAAATGCTGCCCCACATCATGTTCCTGCCCTCCTGGCATGCACATATCCAAAAAACTGCCAGGAAATTGCCCCTGAGTTAGAGAATTCTTATTAAAATTTCTAGGAAATACAGTGGTTTCAAGGAAGCTGATGGAGTTAAAGGTTAGGTTTTGTTTATGGGTAATTACTGACAGTATGTTACACTTTTATCTGTTGTTTTTTCCTTTGTTATTTTCTGGTACAAAAAAATATGACTCAGCTAGAGTGGAGCTACCTTTTTGTTTTTAGGCTTCTTGTAAAGTGTTTCACTTTCTGTAAACCCGTCTACTTACTGCACTGTTAATCCTGACCTATATATAGCCTGCAAAATTATATAGCCTGCAAAATTTTGTCCGAAGCAGCACGGAGAAACTGAAACTGAAGCAAAAATGTATGCACTTACCAATAAGAATTTAGGTGCTTGGATTTCCATTTCTGTGAATTTATTTTGTTTAGTCCTTGAGATTGAACTTCATCTTACATTGTTCTCAAATGGTTTTCAGAAATTACAATTGGTCATTAAACAATCTAATTTACATTTCTTCTTGACTTCCTTACATCATCCAGCTAGTGCAGAAGTTGTGTAATTGAACAGCATTTGCTATGTAATTTGAAACAAACCATTCCTTTAAAATTAGCCTAGTATTATAGCAAAAAAAATGAGATACAGAATTTCACCTTATATGCCTGGGGCTGGCAAACATGATCCAGAGGCCAAAACTGATTTGCCAGTTATTTCTGAAATAAAGTTCTAATAGGACTATCCATACCCATCCATAAACCTGGCTATTTTCCAGTGACAGGGCAGAGTTGACTATGTATGACACAAGTCATTTGGACTGCAAAGCCTAAAATATTTCCTGGTTGGCTCTTTTAAGAAAAATAGCAATTCACTTGTCTTTGTTTTATGCAATATCCCTTGTCTTTGGAAAATGTTTTAAACCCCTGATGATACATGCCATTTTCTTTTCCAACCATGATGCTCATTTTCTTAAAATTGTAAGCATGGTTTGCCTGGTTTGCCACATCTTACTTATTATTATTTCTGTTATGTAAAAGTGTCTACATGCTGAGGTATAATTTTAAAACATTACGTACATGACCTCCGGTAGGCTGGCTATCTGCTGACATGGGCTTCAGGCTCTGGGAGATGTCACCAGCATGGAACACAATGAGACATTGCTGCAGAGAGCCAACTAGTCCTACACTGGGCTGGGTTCTGTAGGGAGCAAAGACAGGGATAACAACATCAAAACTGGGTACCAAATAATCCGGTCGTCCTCAGATGTCTGGCTTACCTGGTTAAGCTATAAATGATAGGAAGACTCGTAGAGAGAAAGCTTCAAATTTCAAGACTGAATGTTTTAGTTGAATCTTTTCTACAGTTTTCAGAGTTTCCCAAACTTTAACTCATGTCTATGTTGACCATAAATGCTAATTCTTCACACAGTTCCTTAGTAAAACAAGTATCATTTTTATCACAGAATAACAAAGTCTCCATGAGATACTTAGTAATATAGTGCAAAATCATACACACATATCATTTGCAAAGTATATGTGATTTTTAAAGTAATTAATGCATGTTAATAGATAATAATAGTAATATATATTAATAGATTATAATGTAGCCTATATTTTTTAAAAGTAGCATAACCTTCATTTACAAAATAAGTTAAGAAATAGCCAAATTCCAGATGTCTCATAATATTAAGGAACCTATATTAGCAACAATAATTTGTTTTAGATAATCTTTGTTCTAACCATCACTGCGATAGGTAAAACCTGATATAATTTTAGACAAAAAACAGTTACCATTATATATGGACACCCATGATATGGGATCTTCCTGAATTATTTATTTTAAAAAATATTTGACCAAAATTTGCTGTGCATAAGAACTTATGCTATATGCTTTAATGACTGTTTTTTTTTAACCCTTAAGCAACTCACCTATTAGTGGAGAAAACCCTGCAAACAACTAAATAAAGTTTTGAGTGTTTTAAGAGGAGACTGAAGAAAGTTCCAGAAACACCAGAGTGTGAGGACTTAATTCCATGGGGATGGGAAAGATGGAAGTCTTGGAAAAACTTCACTGAGAAACTGACAGAAGAAAGCAGGGTGCTGTCAGAGGCTCAGAATTCAAGACAGTGAGGGGGAAAGGTATCTTAAGAAACTTGAATGTGACTTTACTCTTGTCCTAGAATTGGTCAGTAGAAATGTTTTAAAGATTAAAAAAAATATACATTGTTGAAAATTCTAAAGAGAGTTTTGTAACCGGGTTGAGACATCTACTCCAAGACTAACTCAGAGGTAGAAATAAACCTTATTTCTATTACCGTCCCAGCAATCCAAAAGAGGGACTGTTTGTGGATGGAACTGAGCCCCACCAAGCCAGAGTCACATGATAAACCCTAACCTCCAGGGCAATCTGATTTGATGACACTTGATGAAAAGAATTAGGTTTGGATGAGATCATGAGAATGAGACAATTTAATGGAATTAATATTCTTACAGCATACACCAAAGACCTGGCTCGTTGCTCCTGCTTCCCTGTCCTCTCCTCCCCTTCCTTCTCATCTTCAACTCTCTTCTCTCCTCCTTCTTTTCCTGACACACGAGGACATGACAAAAAGAAGCCATTCACCAGGCAGGCAGAGAGCCTTCACCAGAAACCAAATCAGCTGCCGTATTCTGATGGACTTCCCAGCCTCCATAAATACGGGAAGTGAATTCTTACTGTTTAAATCATTCGTTCTGGTGTATTCTGTTATATCAGCCCCAGCAGTGTAACATAGGCTATCATTAGCCTGGTTGGACATCATGTCAGCAAGGATAGCTGATCAGTTCTGAAACATAAGTATCCAAAGGTTTAACAAGAAATGGGAGAAAGGTAGACTTTCCCCCAGTGTTTGATCCAGTAAATCTGTGTGTATTTCCCCTGAATCAAGACTGCTTTTTCACTAGAGGGCTAAGCCATCAAGTTTGGTGATCTATAGGACCAGGAAAAAGAACCAAATTGGCAAGAAGATGTGGGTCACTGGATCAGTGTACAGGCTACTGTAGGTGTGCAGAAGAACTACACACTTGGCCTGAAGGAGACTACAGTTTTGGAAACCTTTCCCACAGAGACACCAATGGTTGGTCTGGGTAAGTCAAGATAACTGGTTTTTTTTTACCCTAAGACACCCTCTCCGTCTCCAACCTCCGGGAGAATGTCAGCAGGCAGGCAAAATAGAACACCTACTTTTCTTTCTTTTGATCCCGTGGGTCTAACTTGAACTAGAAAACATGGAGGAAAGGCTGGAGAATAAAATGCGCCAATCCTCAGGATCTGCAGGACACCTCACTGCCCGAATCATAAATCCACTCATGCTCAAGTCACTTACAAAATGGAGTGGTAATGACATATAACTTCTATACATCCTTTAAGTCATCTCTGGATTATTTATAAGTTCTAACACAATGTAAATGTGATGTAAAAAGCTGTCACATTGTATTGCTTAAGAAATATGGTCAAGAAAAAAGTCTGTACTTATTCAATACAAATAAACTGTGATAGTCCTAATTGTGGAGTACATCCATGATTGGTGGAAGCCAGACACACAGAACACAAGTACAGAAGGGCAACTGTAATTGGAAACAATGTTAATGCTACAGGATCTGACACTTTTTCAACTGGATAAGTATATATGTGATGAGGTAGGAGTTTCAGAAATGTCACCAAATTCACATAAATAAGCCTTAGATACCATTTGTTATGGGCGAGTCAAAAGAGTCAACGATTATTCAGAGAAAAATCAACTTATTTTGTGTTTATTTATATTGCATTATTTTCTCTCACAATCTTTTTTGAGTTCATTGCTTTAAAACTAAATTTTTTTTAAATTTACAGATTCATATATTGAGTAAACTCAATAAACATATGATGACAAATATAAACATTATGAGAATTTTAGATTTTTTAAAGAAAATTCTTGTTAATTTAGGAAGAAAATACCATTAATTTTCCAAAATATAGAACTGGGTTCCAACAAAATAATTCAATAATACAAGGCACAATGCTTAATGAGGCAGAATTCACACAGCAGGTTAGGTATAAGATTACATTATTCTGTTACATCCTGGGATAAACTCACTTTTAACAATCTCTGATCTGATCCATTTCTATTATACTGTACAATCAAAAGAGTCTGTATGAAGATTTGTGCTAACCAAAAACACTAAGATTTTTGCAAAAAATTTTTGTTTAAGTTTGAAAGTTGATTTTAGACACAGCCCTTAGGCTTAGAATTTTGCTCTCTTTTGAATTCTCCTCTGTATCCTGTTCTCATTACACTCAGTCCTTTAATCTTGATTTCACTGTGTACTTCATTATCTCCAAGGATCCTCTTCAAATTTTCCTCATACTAATCCTCTAGTTAGCAGTATGTTAAAAGTTTCCAGAGCCATACTATCAAACACAGGAGGCATTAATTCCATATGGCTATTTGTTTTATCTTAATCTAAGTAAATTATTTACTTAAAATTAAGTATGTTATTTAAGTAAATTAAGCTAAAACAAACCTAAATATTCACTTCCTTAGTTGAACCTGCCAATTTCAAGCACTGAAAAGTCACAGTGGCTACCATGTTGGTGGCTATCATCTTGGGACATAGCAAGGCTAGGACACATTTTTCTATTGAACAGCACTGATCCAGATGTAGTATAAAGCCTAATTTCAGACATATCTAGATTTGTTATACAGATTAGCAACTAACAGTAACATTCAGGACAAGGTAATTAGTTTGTCAGGGCCTCAGTTTTTCATCTGTTGAATGGAGGAAATACCACCTACCTCATAGGGTTATTGTGAGGTTTAATTGAGCTCATTCATACAAATGGTATAGAGTAAACCTTACCATACAGCAAGTACTCAAAAATATTGGCTCGCTGTGAGCATTTATTTCCATTATGAAATTACACCTCACCATGTACAGTCACATCATCCCTTATGATCAAGGCCTTACCTTTCCTCCCATATCACTGGCAACACAATTAGTAGCCATCAACATCCTTAAAGCTTAGTCCAATGCTGTTGAAGTGTCCATGTGCAATGAATAAAGCTCACACTAATTCCTTCTTAAGGAAAGTCTTAGTATAAGAAAAATGTCAGGCAAACCAAACGTGGGTTAATGATGTGCCTGCTTGACAGGCTGATGCAGGGACTTTATCAAGTCAAAGACCAACAACACAAACATTTTATAACTTGGATTGCAGTGGTCTAGTTGGGAAGACAAACTCTTGAGAGGGTTTTCAAATCTCACAAAGAACACTATAAAACTTATCCACAAAAGGGAAAAATCTAGAAAAGCAGAAATAAGGGGCAGAGAGAAAGCTGAGACAATCAAGGTGAGGTTTTTCTACATGGTAAATTTTGAGCTGAGCTTTGAAGAACACTGAAAGGGCACTAATTGAAAAAGAATCAAGTGAAAGGAAAAAGACAGAGAAAAGGGAAAACCTTAGAGATTTAGCTCTTAGACAATAAGGAAACATTTTCTTCACTCCACAGGCCAAGCCATACTTTACTTCTAGTTTATAGAAACAAAACAAAACAAAACTAGATAGGATTTAATAGTGGCTAGTTTTAGCCTTACTATCCCACCTACACAATATCTTTATATAACACAAATTATCACATATATATAGTATTAAACTGTAAAAATATATGTGGAAAGCTATTCTGATGGTTTGTAGAACTTGAAGCATTTGCAGTTAAAGATAAATGTGCTCCATAACCCCCAAAAGTGCCCAGGTATGCATTTAAAATAAATGTTCTTCTTTTGAGCATTTCAGGTATTTACATAAAAAGATTCACATAAAATTATTCTCCATCATAAAAATCAACCAATCATTACTAAACAATTTTCCAGTTCTGCCACTATAGATAATTGTTTAACTATTAAAAATGTATGCTGTGATTTATCCCAGCCATAATGACACCGCTCTCCACGCGATCCCACAGTGCTGCCATGGAAGACACAACTCATCTACTGTAGCAGGAAATTTGTAACGGTGCACATTTCCTATTACCTGCTGATAATAACCTATCAGTGGAAACGACAGCTTAATGATACAGCACATCTCCTGCTGGCAAATAACTGGATTCAAATCTTTCTACTGCTTCTCACTAATGCTTGACAGAGGCAAAGAGGTGCTATTACCACAATCTTTAGAAATAACACAGTAAAACAATCCAGGACAAAAGTGATCTTTTTGTTAAATACAGATGCACAACAGGACACATAACCCTTCAAGATGCCATTCTTCTAACCTTTAATTATTCTTACTTAGACCTCTGTCATCTCCTATTGTAAGTACTCAGCTATTTATGAAATACATAAAACGATTTACACTGAACATTAAATCTCTGCTCAACAGAGTGGCCACGAATTTGTTATAGCTGTCCCAAATGTCTTGTTTCTGAAGCACTGCCTCCTGGCTCCTTCCTGACAAGTTAACCAAAGTTTATACAGCAAAGTGGTGGTGCTTATAAAACTGCTCAGAGGTAGGCTGTCTCTGTTAATGAAGTTTATTTGGCATTTGGCAGTGTGTTTGAAATCCTGAGCTCTAGTGTGCTCCATGTGGCTGCTGATTCTCCTCTCTTTGCACTGGACAGCCTTGGACTTGCCTATTATTTAAAGCACTGCTAGATTTTTCTTTTCTACCTTTTTCTTCTGTGACAGAGAGCTAACGGAGTATCTGCCCCCGTGATGGGAGGTTTAGTTTCATTTCTTTATCTCCTCCTTCACTGGTCCCATTCAATATTCTTATTTAAGTAATAGTTGTCAAACTATTACTATAAAGAGGTAGACATTTTTTTCCTTTTTCATTCTTGCTTTTAAATTTCCTCTACTTTATATCACCTCTTAATCCTCCACTTTAGGGCAAAGAAAGTGGGTTTTATGGACATCAACACACACTGGGTCACTCCTTTGGGGTCACACATGAGTTACACTCTTAAAATTCTGATCCTTTCCACTGGGTGTTCTTGTCACAAGATTCATAGGTCAGCTGCAAATTTGTTATCTTGAAGTGTCAGATTTTTTTCTGTTCCTTTCTGTTTTCTTTGGTTTGGGACATTGGGGGATGCAGAAACAGAAGCACATAGCTTGCTTCTCTAAATAACTAAGGCTGTATTGTTAAATGATCAAACTACTAATAAAAAGATTCTTGGACAAATATGTAATAGGCACAAAGGAAACTGGAAAGTCTCATAGACACAACATAGAAAATTATCTCCATCCAGTTATACAGCACAGCCTTATGGGTAATCACATGAAACATATGCTGGGGTCACAAACATTTCTATAGAGGTAGAATCTCATTTCAATGTGTTGGGTAAAGAATGGTGTGGGTTCATCATATTTCCTTTTCCTCTACTTCACATACCTACTATTTTTCTATCCTACTCATCACTGAAATTTTAAAATTTTCAAAATCATAGTTCATGAAACATTGGGATTGAAGACTCCTTGATGAAACTGAGAGGCTCATTAATCTTCACAGAGCTGTGGAATCGGCTCACAATCTGGAGATTTGGGCCCTAGTTTTAGATCTGTCTTTGAGTAACTACTTAACCTTGGCGAGCTATGTTACCTTATATCTCTAACTCTCAGTTATCTTAAACAAAAGATTAGATTGGAGGTGTCCAAAGTCCTGTCCAGGGCCTAAGTAACATTCCTATAAAGGTCACAATTGATTATCTCAATCTTACTGAGTTCATCTGTCATACACATTTCAAGAGCAACAGATTGAACACACCAGAATATTTCTCTATCCAGTCACTTAAATTTCCCATGATAGAACAAACTGCACAGAAATTAAATGTGCTGTCTATTTTCACACAGAAAGGTAAAATTGGGGTTTAACAATCTGTTTTGAAACTCTATTTTGATTCATTAAATGTGCTGTCTATTTTCACACAGAAAGGTAAAATTGGGGTTTAACAATCTGTTTTGAAACTCTATTTTGATTCATATATATATATATATATATATATATGTATACATATATACATAGTGTGGAAAAGTGCTATATACATATATATTACACTATATACATATATAAATATATATTACACTATATACATATATATATATATATATATTACACTTTTCCACACTAACTTCAGTTTCAAAACATGTCTAATTTATGCCAAAATCTACAACATGTCTGGAGACTATATCTCTGTAAGAATCAATTGTATATAAAAGTCAGTTTTTATAGGTTTTGAGTATTTTTCATTTTACATCTTAGGTCTTCCTTTCTGTTACTCTACTGTCAACCTGATCTGTGTTTTGGTCTACACTGAGAATTTGCCTCTGCACTCAGAGGCAGGCTGCAGGAAGGAGAGTGGTCAGAAGGACACTATACTCATCCACAAAGCCATCCACTGTTGAGTTCAGTCCTTCAATGTGCTTCTGAAAGATGTGTCCTGGTTGGAGGTGAGTCACTGGAGATGTGACCTGGAAGCATATATCTCCCTCCTTAGCTTCTCATGATTCTTTCTTTGCTCCCCAGAAACCATGATGTAAGCAGATTTTCTTCACCAAACCCTTCCACCATGTCTTTTTGCTTGTACTGAAACCTAAGCCAAAGTAAACCTCTCCCCGTCTAAGCTACAGATGCTGGCATATTGTGTCCAAGCAATGAGAAAGTAACTAAGACAATTGGTTTAGAATTCATTGAGTGGATTAGATTAGTAAGATGCTTTTCTGGGACTGTCTGGGTGGATCATGGAAGTGTGACTTTGAGGTCTATATCTGGTCACTGGCCCTTTCCTCTTTAGCACTATTGTCTTTTCTGCTTTCTCATAATTGAGAACTAAGAAACCTTGCTATGCCACAAACTTCCACCACAATTTTCCTGCCTTAGAGGCAGTGGAATCCACTGTAAGTCAAATTAACCTTCTCCTGTTATGGGTCTTAAGTATTTTGTCATTCAAAAGGAAAACCAACTAATATGCTAGTTATACCATCAGAAACACCAACAAAATACTATATGCAGTTGGCGCTGATGTACTTATTTCCAAACAGCCACTTACAGGGTCAGGACAATTTTTTAAAAACCCTACCAACAAGTCCCCTGAAAAACTTTCCATCTTATTCACCGTGGTTCAGTTACCTTCTGTAGAAGGAGTTTGGAGGATGAACGTTTCATGACCTCCTTTATACTAAGACAGCATACTCTTGCTTTTGCACTTAAACATAGTTAAGGACTCAGTTAAAATGAGATGTTGTCATTATCTTTACCTTAAGTTTTCCTTAAATATTGTACAGGTGCTGTGATCTTTATCAGCTCTGAAAATTAACAGAAATATTTTTCAAATTTCTGATTATGTTTCCTAGAAGTTATATTCATAGATTTTTTTAAATCTAGTTTTGGAAGTCTAATCTATTCTTGTAAGAGCTTGATACCAGTATTATCTCTGGTGGACATGATACTGTAGATGTTCTAATGCTGAGTCATTCATGTGATCCTTGCCTAAACTATATTGCACAGTGATGAGTGTGTTCCAGCTGGGGGAGGTAGTATAGTTTTGTTATTGTCTATGTAAGCCAATATTTTAGGTAGTACTGCAAAATGCTATTGACATCTTTTTAATCTGTTTGCCAACTTTGCTGAACTGGCATTAGTTTTAGTAGTGTGTTAATTTGTGTGCATTTCATCTATAAGTGATATTTTATATGCTTTTATTTAATATTAACATTCTGAATCATACCAGAGGTGATGGCTTTTAGGTGAAGAGTGCATGTTCCAGAAAGAGCCCTGATTTCTATCACTTCCTAACTGGGAACTCTGAGCAAGTCCCCTTACTTGTGGTGCCTCAGTTACTCGTGGAAAAGGTGGGGACAATGTGCCTCCTAGTTAGGGAGAGTTAAACACATTAACTATGGATGACAATAAACATTAAGCTAATTTTAACCAAATAAAGTTAAAAATCAAAGCTACCTAAACCAAGTATGCAGGAGAATATTCCCAGATAAAACATTAGCTGAGACCTGTGGACCAGCTAAGTCAGAAAAAAGAGATACTGATGAAACTTTGCCCTCCCAGTGTGGGCAGAGTGCCCTGGTATCCTGCTATGAAACAAAGCATGGCGTATTCAAAGAATAGGAAACAATTCAACACATGAGGTACTCAGCTTCATATATACAAATACTAATTGGCTCAGCAGATAAAAAATTACTGGATATTATCATGGTTAGTTCCTTGCATCCAATACAGTATCTGGGAGAAAGCCATGTACAGACAAGTGATCAATAAAAATTTCTTATTGTTTATTAGTGCTTCTGGTCCACTGTTAGCCTTCCTGGACTAGCAATCTTACTCTGGAACCCATGCTTTATAAACTTCAGCAGCTGAAAGAAGTGTTCCTTGAAATAAGAAAGGTCAAAGTTTGCAAGATAAGTAGCTTACCATCAGTCAAACAAGCTGTTAGTAATATTACTTGTCTCAAGATTTACAGGTCAACTAGAACTAAGATATTACTTTTCAGAAGAAAGGTCTAAAAGTAGAAAAAATATATATATATATATGTATATATATATTTATATATTTTTTATTCTGACATTTGGGTTCGCTGCCAATTTGGAAATGATATAATGTTTTCACGTTTATACATTTCTTCTCTTGAGTTCTCAGAAGAGTAATTAAATAAATTATATGTCATCAACACTGCCAGTTTCATAAAATTTCCATCATCTTTATATTACTTAATTTTTTTCAAAAGACTTGGCAAGCAGAATTGAGGAAACGAAAGGTCTTCTGTTTGGAGAAATTTAGAGAACAAGGCATGTCTTGCTGCAATTTCCGCTCATTTATTGAAGCATTTACTTTACAATAGCAAAATTTTCTACTTCATAAGAAAACTCATGCAAAATATTAAACAACCCTCAATCTTTTTTGTTTGATTTTGCTTTTTTTTTCAGTTCTTAAAAAGCCTGAGTGATATTAGACCTTTCAGAAAATTTATCTCCTTCTTAAACTGACAATAAGCAGTATGTTAGGGAGACTTCCCAGCAACCATGTGATCGTGGGTAAACTGCTTTTAGGCAAATCTAGTGATTCTCCTCTTCTCTGAACTTATTTAATCCATCAGCAACAAGTAACAGCTTACTGAGAACAAAGATAACATAACTTTGTGTCTACCAAATGGTAGGCAAGTGGCAGGCTCACAAGGACTCTATGGTTTCCAAACCTCAGCCCTTCCAACTCTACCACCCAAATTCTGAATTATTACCTTCTGCATTCACCGAAGAGGAGAACCAATATGAGCACAAATCAAGACAGCTCAGCACTGCAGAAGATATCAGACAAGTTCCCAACCAGTGGAATGGGAACAAGAAAAGGATATGGTCAATATTTCCAGAGCACAGGATGGGAGGCAAACTAGAGGAAATCCTGCAGAGGAAATGACTACATATTCAATATGGCGGATGTAAAATTCCCCCCAAAGCAACAGATGGGCCAGGAAGGACAGGCAATCAAGACTGTGGGAAGCAGACAGACATGATGGTAGGTGCCAGTAATTCTTACACTCTGGGAGGCTGAGGCAGGAAGACTGTATATTTGAACCTGCATATTCTGACTGTATATTCGAACAATTTAGGAAATAAACAAAACCCTGTCTCGAACAAACAAATAAAAAATCTAAAGGGCCAAGTATGTAGCCCAGTGTGCAGGATCTGGGATCAATCTTCAGCACTGGAAAAAAATACGTGAAGCATATCATTCTTCACTGGAGACATGGGAGCTGGTCAACCTTTTTCTGAAGATTTCTCTGAACATTCCCTCTCTCTCTGGGTACCTAGCTCAGTGATTGTTACTCTACTCATCTTATGTGACCCCAACCATCTACATGTACCTTTGGCTCCTGGGGAAATTGTCTTCTAACTGGCTTTAATCAATGTTATTTACCTATTTACTCATGAGCCAAAATCTCTTGCAACAATAGGTCCACCAGTCTCTAATCCTGTATGCCCAATAATTTAGAGCATATTTACAGTTGCATGTGCCAATCTTGTATCAGTCATGAAATTTCCATAATCAATTTCATCCATTCCCCCACTTCACCTGTGCTTTATCCGTGCCTGAAGTGCTTGGTTTTTTTGTCTCTCATTATTACTTGGAAGTCCTTAGACTCTTCTCTGTCCTTTGGTCTTACCACTGAATCAAGACCAGTCCAAGGCTTAGAAAAGTGCCTGCCCAGTCTGGCCACCTAAAAATATTGGCCTCTAAAGGAAATGACTCAATCGATAAATGAGATATATTGACAAAATTGATTTTCCTTGAAAACAGCTCATCTTTCTATTCCCCATCAGTTCTAATGGTATTCTGTTCCTCATCAGTCACCCACCCATTCATCCACTCAGCAAACATTTATTAAAAACTACTGCATGCCAGCACTGACATATTTGGGACACATAGAAATGAAGAAAATAACAAAAATAAATGATCTACTGTACTGTAGTTCCTATCCCATCAGAGAAAGGTCAGTGTTTAAAAAAAATACATAAAATGTATACAGGTCCATAGTTCCTTATCTGTGTACCTTAGATCAAAAAATGCACCTTGCTGTAAGTTTTTCCTTAACTCACTGGTTAGCAAAACCCAAACTGAGCTTACATAAGACTATTTATGAGTTGTGTTTAATTTCACTTTTGATGCAGTGTCTCTGTACTTGATTTGTGCCACCTCGTAAAGGCATTTTACTGTGTAACCCACCTAAAGTCTGAAAAAAAATCTGTATTTCCCAAACCCATTTGACATAAGAGTTTGGATGAAGTAGTACCAGTGTGGCAATGCATCACACAGTGACAGGCATATGGAGAAGAGCTAAAGCAGGGAACATAGTTGGGAGGGCAGTTTGAAGCACAGCAGTCAGAAAAACCTTCATTACAAAGGTGATATTTGAGGTAAGTCCAAAAGGAGGTAAGGGAGAATGAACCAGATCAAAGAAAAGAGCAAATTAAAAGCTTAACAAAGTCAAAGATACTCAGACAAAAATATAGCACTGTGATTGATGCATAGAAAAGCTGTCCATGTGACTGAATCAGTGACCTAAGGAAGCAGCAGTAGAGGACATAAAATGGGTACAGATGACCCAGGGACATTCAGATCACTGTCACATAATCTGGCTTTCATCATAGGATGAAAAGAAAAGGAAGGGTTTGAATCAAGGCGTGGTATAACCTGATTAATATATTGTAACAGGAACACTTCTGAGGCAGATAATCTGCAAATATGTCTCCCACAGACTGACGCTTTCCTTCTCTGAACATGCTCTGCTCACAAAGAAGTGAGATCTGTGCCTCTCTCCTTGAATAGAGAATGGACTTCTGGCTTGCTTTTCCCAAAGAGCGAGACAAATGTGACAGTGCTGGAATTCAGCTCCCATGCCCTAGAGCCTGCGATCTGTCCCACTGACAGAGGAAGAACATTCAATTAGTGTTTGACAGCCCCAAGCCAATCCTGCTATGCAGAAGCCAATCCAACCATGTGGAAAAGCTATGTGGAGAACAAAAAGCAATGACTCCAGGTGACAGGCATGCCCCAGGTCCTAGGTGTATAACCCAGGATCACGAGCCATCTCAGATACCCACTTAGTTATTCCAGCTGAAGACATTGTGTAGTACAGAAAAGTGGACACTACTTTATCTTGTCCAAACTTTTAAGTTTGAAACAATAAAATGGTCCTTATTGACACTACTAGGTGTAGTAGTTGATTACATAGTGGTTGATAACTGATACTGAAATAGATATGAGAGCTGGTGGTGGGTAAACACTTAAAGAGATGCAGAGTGCCCAGGGAAGGCTGCCAAGGCAATGATGAAATCGTTACTGGTGACTGGTGAGAGGGCAACTCATGTTTCATAGGGGCAAACTGCCAGCAGCCCATGGCATACAATAATATAGTAGATAACACACTGGTGACAGTGACAACTGTCTTCATAGCTGCCAAAACTGACAACAGGAAGACTACTAAAGAAGAGTTCAAGTAGAATTTAGATGAAAAGGTCTAATCCAATATTTACTATGTAGGAAATAAAACACCCTCATTGCAGCCTGTGTAGGCAGCAAAGATACTTAAAGAAAGAAGCAATCTTAAGGCGAAGATCAAATCCACCACATCAAGTGTGTAGCTGAAAGACCTTTTATTAAGACCTGAGGAAGTTTTAAAGTGGTGTCTCCAGGTCTTGTCTACCAGTCAAGGGCCTCATACAAACGTCAAGGGCTTCTCTGCAGCACTCTGACTTGTTGACAAAGTAAAGAGAAGCCAGTCTCAAGAGTTTTGTATGTGCGTTCTATCTAGCAGAATGAACCGCAGTAAAATTCAAAGCTTTGAAGAAATCTGAAATGAAACAAACAAACAAAAAAAAAAAAAAAAGACCAAGAGCTAAACAAAAGGCAATGTAAGAGTAAGAAACAAGCCACTCAATTGCAAATTCCTTTCTCTTGGAAGAGAAAGAAAGTGTCACAGGAAACAAAATCTAAAAAGTGAAATTAAAAGCCCTGGAGAGCAATTCCCAGGGAATGGTTTCAGTCTTAATGGGAACATCTGCTCTTTCCAGAGCAGGAAGAACTTGGGACAGGTACTTGACTACCTTTAGAATGGTTATAGACAAATATGACTTCTATTTTCTTATTTTTACATAGTACAGTCTACAGCAATTGTCCTGTGTCCATCCTACCATTGTGTTTGGGGCCAGGCAAAAGTGTTGAAAATATTTAGTTCATAGATAGCAGGATCTAAGACACAGAGCCAGAGAAATCTTATCCATACCTGTAGATCTAATTTAGATGCATTAGTTTGAAGGTGATGTCATAAAGGGATAATCCACAAGGAAGCTGTGAAGTCAGTCACCTTTATTGTTTGGATATTGATTGCTCCCCAGTGGCTAATGTGTTCAAGTACTGGCCTCAGAATCTGACACTACTGAAGCAAGGTGGTGGAACTTTTAAGAAGCTGGCAGAAGTTGGGAGCTTGCCCATGAAGGGGTACTGGGATCCCAGCCCCTTCTTCTCTTTCTCTTCCTTAATTCCTGGCTACCGTGAGCTGAGCAGGTTCCTCTTCCACCTGGTCTTCCAATGAGTAGCCTTACCACAGGTTCAAAAGCAATATGTCCAACTGACTGTGGACTGAAACCTCCAAAACTTTGAGTCGAAATAAAGTATCTTTCTTTGTTGCTAATTATCTCAGATATTTTGTCACAGTGATAGCTGATTAGTAATACTTACCACTTAAATTCATTTAGCTGAAACTCATACAGTGAAGAAGAAATGCAAATTTGGCACTTGGAGAGGCTACACAGAGAAGCCAACGCCAGGTCAGCACTTAGCCTTCAGCTGTCCTAGCAGAGATGCCAGACCTGACAGTGAAGATTTCTCAGCCGTGTTCTTTATAGCAGCATAAGAGGAGACAACCAGCTGAATGCTGTTTAGACTACTGAACATCACGAATAATACATTTTGGGTTTTTAAACACTACTGAGTTCTGGGATGTTGTTTTATTTTGTTCTTGTTTTATGGTGTTTATTTTTACTGTATGGGCAATAACTGAAACAGTATGGCTGATACATTGTGAACAAATGAGAGTACCAGGGGAGCCAAGTACAGTAACAGACACCACCAGCTATTGCAGTAATACTGCAAGGCATGATGGTGTCTTGGACATAGCTGGCATTAGTGACCCTGGTGAGAAGAGTAGGAGGTGGGGTGTATCTTGGGGAATTAGCTAAATGATTTAGTAGCAACTAATGTGGTCTTAAGAAAAGGTAAGTTGAGGACAGCTCTGAAATTGACTGATTATGTGATTATGTATCTTCAAGACTAACTGCCATGAAGTCAGATGGTGAAGACAGTGGAAGAGATAGATTGAAGAGTGATGTCAGGAATCCAGTGAGTATTAGAAATCTAATCAGAGATACTGTAGACTTTGGATATAAATCTGCAGTTTGAGGGAGAGGTCGTAGCTGGAGATATAAACATATGAATGATCACTATGAAGGCACTAAGACCCAGAATGGTGAATGAAATCATAGAGAAAATGAATACAGATAGAGAAAAGACCTAAGGACTGAGCATTCGCGTTGTCCTCTATTTAAAGATTAGGTCAGGACCAGCAAAAAAGGGACTGCTGTGGTTGCTGGAAGTTAAAAAGGAAGCGAGGAGAGAAGAGTTGGATGCCGAAGTGGAGAATTCTCTGGCTTGCTGAAAGGGCTCAGAGGAATAGAAGCAGCAATTGACTGCTGGTGTTAGCCAGTGCGGAGATTCTTGCTATCTAGACAAGTGCATTGTCAGGGGACGAGTGGGGATGACAACCTGCCTGGCTCATGAAAAAGCAGGAGGGAAGAGATTCCAGATAGAGGCTGAAGTTAACTTTGAAGGATTTATTTTAAAATGTGGGCTGGGAAAACTAAGAGGTGGTGGAAAGAAACACAAGGAGGAAAACACGAGCTTATTTTTTTCTTCTTAATCGCTGATATTATTGTGCAATTACATGGTAATGAGAATGCCTCATTCCAGAGAGAGGAAAACGCGACAGAGAGAAAGAATTACTAGGGCTATTGAGCAGATAAGGGAATGACGCTACACGCATGAAATAACTAGATGGGTTTTCAGCTAGTTTATCTCTAATTTATCTTTTTCTTCCATAAATTCTACCCAAACTAATTTTCCTAAAATACTATTGTAAGAACATTAGTGTAACATTATTTTTGCAAATTGTTTCTTCTCTCTTCTACCTCCATTACCTTTCTTCTGCTTAGCAGTTCACATTTGAATAAAATGATTGGCTCTCATTGAAATCAATAAAAAATCAACTATGTGACTAGTGCTGGGCTAGATGCATAGGACATATTTGTCTTTATTCAAAATATAAGTGTAGGGGCTGGAGGTTTAGCTTAGTGGCATAAGCACCTGCCTTGCAAACAGACAGTCGTGAGTTCGATCCCCGGTACCGATAAAAAGGAAAAAGACAAAAAAAAAAAAAAAAAAAAAAAAAAAAAAATATATATATATATATATATATATATATATAAGTGTAGAGTCAGACACATAAAAAAATAAATATACACATGTACTCCTAGCTGTTGCAGAAGCTGAGACTGGAGGAATTTGCATTTGAGGCCAGCCTGGGGAATTCAGCAGGACTGTCTCAATGAATGATAAAAAGAAGTACGGAGGGTATCATAGTGCAAAGGCCTGAGATTCAATTCCTGGAGCAAAACAAAATACATATAGACACAAAATATTATCAGGGACTGTATATAGCACCAAATACATTCATAAAAGGAAAAAGCATAACTCTGTCTGAAGAGTAACAGACAGCAAAAACTAAAAAGGATGGGGAGTTTGAGCAAGACCCTGAAGGCTAATAAGAAATGACAAGTGGGTGCAGAACCCAGAAGCCTAGGAGAGGCCATGAGAAGGATGTGCGTGTGGCCCAGGCCCTGGGAAAACTTTCACAGGAGCAGGGCATGTTCTTTAGACTCCCCAGACTGCTCTACAGGCTTTGCGTTCAACACAATAATCCAAGACAATGCAGAATCCAAAGGACAGACTGAACTAGATCAGACATCTCTCACCTGAAAAGCAAGCACTCCGAGCTGCCCTACCAAGGTGGTGTGTGGCCAGAGTTCCAAGGGAACCACATCCCACATCCACCTCTTCCAAGGAAACTGGTTTTCTTTCTCAGTGAGAGCCTAATGTGCCCCAGGAAAGCAGATTTCTAGGCAGTTCTCCTTTCCACTTCCTCTTTCCTGTCAACCTTTCCCCCAATTCATCCCAAAAGAAAGCCAAGTCCCTCCCCAACCCAGAATCGCACCATATGCCTTTCTTAGGCTGCACATGCAGGGTGTAATTCAAAGGCTACCGCAAAAGAAAATGTTAATCAAGCACAAGGCCCTGAGTTCAATTCCTGGTGCTTAAAACAAAATGTATCACAGCATTGGTATCAAGCATAGATACTTGTATAATACACATTTTAAATATAGTTACAATTTTACTCCTACTAATTATCAAAAGTTACAGGGTTGATTGTGAGCTGCTCATACTTAAAATAATAAAGAATAATTTTATTAAATAAAATCATTTAAAAACATTAAGTTATATACTTATTTTTATGGTACAGGAGTAAGGAAAAAAAACAAAATAAATGGAAAATATATTGTAAAATTCCTAACTGTAAAATGTTCAATTAAAGAATAATGATTTGAAAATTTCAGGTCAGTGCCAACAGTGTACAGCAGTAGTGTTATTTCTCAAATTTCAATTAGAAAAATTATGCAATATGCCCATCAAGGCAAAGGATAATTGAGGATCTAGGACCTTCTCTGAGCTTGTTTTGTACGCTAAAATGATTCACAGTTTCTTCCTGTCCCCTTCCTGTTTTCTGGTTAATACACATTCTCCTGGGAGGAACCTTTTTGGTTTCCATTCCTTCATTTAGCAAAATGATTTCTTTCATTTTCCTGATCTTATTGGTCAAGACTTGAAAGAACCATTAGCAACAGGAGAAGACAAAACTGTGCAATGCATTCAGACTTTGGGTCACAGTTTTCTATGGTCTTACACAGGCCTCTCCCTGAAAAGTAAAATACTACAAAGCAGGTGCATACAAATACCTTTCCTTCAGATGCAAACTGTGAGCAGTTAGTACTGTGGAATTTAACCAAACTCAAAAAACCTCTTATTTCCTATTTCTTTCTTCAGTACTGAATAACTTTTTATATGAGAAACCCAAATTGCAAAGAGCAGAATGAAAGATAATGGGAAGTAAGGAAATCAATCTTTCTCAGATGGAAAGAGGATCAAGAGATGAAGGAAATGGGAGGGAAGTAAAGGAAAGGGGAGGATAAAGTTAAGATGTGTTGTGCACATGAACCAACTCCACGTGAGGCATGTAAGCAGGATGTACTGCAGACATGGACTCATAAAAATTTGAAGTGTTTTAAAATGGGTATCATTCCTAACACACAGCAAAGTGATACATAACATTATATCACCCCAAATGAGGGCCAGCACCTATTTCATGGCAAAAATATGGGCATTTTAGTTTTTGTTATACTGGACACCTGACTTGCCCCAGAAAGGAAAGCATGAGATTCAAGAAAAGAAAAGACACAGAGAGAATTAACTTTGAAATCAAAATAAATCTCAGCAGAGCATCTTGCTAGGAAGCCCTGATCCAAATGAAGTTCTGCATGCAGGAATCTTTTTTTCTTCTTCTTTTTAATGCTCAAGATTGAGGGTCTAAGAGACAGCTCAACAACACAAGCACCTGCCTACCAAGCGTGAGTTCTGAGTTTGATGCCTGGTACATACACTCATACTCTCTCACACACACACACACACACACACACACAGAGATTAAAACAGAATGGTTCTTAGACTTCAACAAGGTCATGCAGATGAAAACCTAGCATGGTTCCTGAAACAGCACTGTAGTATTTCCTGTAACTTTTGGATTCATATTAGGTTCCTCCAAGAATGATACTGTTAATAACAATAATTTGTACTTTGTTTCTCTTTCAAGATTTCTTGGTTGCTTCTGTCTTCTTATTCATTATAGTCTTGAAACAAAATTTAAAATCCCTTCTATCTTTCCCAAGCTGTTCACCAGTGATATATGCTATGTATGCATACCTATGTGCATATATGCACACACAAGCACATATAAGTTCTCAGATAAGACACATACATATATGAAGTATAGAAATATACTTAATAATTACTGAGCTTTCCCAGAAAATTATTAGTTAATTAAACTCTACTACTCATTAAATCAGCAAATTCTTTCTCAGCACTGGTATAGAGTTCTCCATCAACCAGTTCAATAGAATAGCTGCAAGCGTGTAAGCAATGTTCAGTCTCAATATGCTTATGCAATTCCTGTTATGACTGTAAATAAGCCTAAGAGCTAAAAAACTGAAGTTGAGCAAGAGCACGAAGCCAGCTTCTTGCCAATGGTACCACCATGGAGCCTTGTGAAAAAGGGGGTGGGGGACTCCTAAATAGTTAACTGCAGTGGCAATGTGATACTGAGTCTGCCCCTGTGATCGCTCCAAGATTCCTGACAGTCTACTCTGGTAGACAGATATAGACACCCGAAGGTGTGATTAAAAAATGTTTACATTCTTACAAATATTGCAGTGAAAGACATAATATCATTAACGCCCCTCAGAAGACTCACCTTCCCATGGAGCACTTTTACCCTATTGCTCTGAAGACTTCCTAAACCAGTTCTGGAAGTCTTCTTTTATGAGTGTCTTTAGTTACTCTGTGATGTCCTGCATTGACTTAAAATGTTTATCACGCATGCTCATTTTGACTTGCAAACACAGCCAAAAGTGACATGGGAGGTGCCATGAGTGGGGTAGATGAGGACACGCTGGAATGTGTGCAGCCCGCCTCCCTTCCCTTTGCATGGCATTCAGCAGCAATGTTCACCATACACCATAAAAACACTCATGAAATGAGACCGCCTGCAATTGTTTCTGACAGTGGCACGTCTAATGGGATACGTATGTTTGCACAAGAGGAAATATTTTCGAAATCAATTAATGGCAACGTGTCATTTAGAGGTAATAATGTCTTAAAAGTTAAACATTTACTGTACATTTTGATCACTCCCATGTACAGCTCAATCCAAATTTGCATATTATTTGCCAATCAAACAGTAGAAACTGATGCAAATAACACAAATGCTTTGATACATAGACCATAAAAGAAATTTTCAAAGGAACCAAACACATACAGATATGAATGTGAATGTTATTTGATTATAAACATAACCCTTAAGTATACAATTAATAATGTCTGTTATATAAATACCATAGAAGCATTACTTTAAAGCCAAACATTTTAGCATTTTAACATTGCCTCAAAATGAAATTATGGTCACTATCAAATTATAGAAAATATTTCAGTGGGAATAAAATCATCTTTTAGAAATACCAAAAACCAGTAATCTTAGCCTGTCTAAATTCGAGCCCTAGTTGTACCTACTTTCTAACTCTATGATCTTAGGGAAGGTATTTAACTACTATATAAATGAACTTCCTCAGCTGTAAAACCCAATCCCTATCACACGTTTATTTTGGTGATTTTTTGAACTGCACACTGAAAACAATGTCTGGTATATAAGAATCTAATAGAAGTTGGTAATTATTCACATTATCTGAAGATAGTGTCATCCACATCATCATTAAATGACCTACAGGAGAATAGTTACATAACAAACAAAACAGCTGAAAACTCCAGGAGATATGGGGAGTAAAGGACAATTTTCTAAGTTTTAAAAAATTTAACTGTATAGGTTATCGATGTATTAAATGAAGTAATTCAGAGCTCCTTTTACAGCCTTCTTGAAATCCATGAGAGGTAGCAAACCTGAGATGAAGAAATCCAAGGTTTAAAACCTCCAATTTCCAAACTCTATTTCAATAAACTTGAAATTGTTTCTCTCTACTCTGCACAGCTGATAAATATATTTCATTGATAAACATTGTAGCTGGGAAAATAGTTGTTGACATTTGCTACATTGATTGCAGAGATTAAAGCAAAACACTATCATTTAAAAAGCAGAACTATAGTTGCTTATCAGGTTCTAGCATTGCCACTACAAGGCATCAGAAAGCTGTGACCTGAAAAGTACCAGAATAGTTCACCTATCAGAAGCTGGGAGCCTGTAGTCAATTAACTCTTTTTCGTCATTGTTGCAAGACTGATAATACAACAAGAGAAGTCTTTCTAATTGAAACTCTGATAGAACAAAACCCAAACAAACAAATAATTGACATGACAGCGAGACACAGTCACAACCAACCTTAAGAACATACTGATGCTTCTTCAGGGAAAACTTCAGCTTCTTCCTCACTTAAAAAATCTAAAATAGCTATTGCTTTGTCCTCCGTTCTTTATATATCTTGGTGCTCCTTCTGTTATGTCCCCTCCGTCTATCATGTCCACTAATCTGCTTAAGACAATGACAGGGGCTTAAATTTTGACGTGATTTGCTTCTTGATGATGTCAACAGACCCAAGAGATCTGTCCACTTTACAACCTCTGGACAGCAAGATGCAATAACCCCTGTGGTCTTTCTACTGTCTCTCTAACACTAACACAAAAATTCAGCCAAGTCTGTAACAATGTAACACTGTAACACAGTAACACTGTAATCTGTAACACTAAATATCTGAGGGTCACCACCACTTGCAAGGAGGGCCATATCAGTATCATAATATTAGAACGTAGGTTTTCCAAAATCTATTGGAAAATAGCTGGCCATAATCGCTTTGCTTCCAGTTCCACTTTCTGACTCACCCTGTTTAAGCATCTATTTTAGTCATCTTTCAACAGTTAGTTTTCCTTACAAGTATTTTGAAGCTTCTTTAATTTGAAATACATGGAATTACATAAATTAGATCCAAGTGCACTGTAACTTTTACAATATGCAATCGCAACAACACTTGAAGAAATTAACTGGATTTTCTTTTAAAACCCCGCTGAGTAAGAACTTTGTATCAATACAAGTTGCCTGCATTTCTTCCAAGCGGCTCAGGCGTTCCACAGAACCGCCTGTCTAGGAGGAAGCGCCTTGTGCGGACCCAGGCCTGCTTGCCAAGCCCTGGCCATTCTTCACATGTCTCCTCCTAGAAAACCTGTCCTGATTAGAGAAGGCAGGAATTGGATTTTGCAAAAGCAGCAGCTACAGCCAGTTTCAGAGAGCACAAGGAGGAAGCAAGCGGGGAGCTGCGGTACCTTTCTTGACTTTTTCTGAACTTGACAAAGTTCAAAACTCAGTGCTCTCGGGACCACCAGACCGCGTCTTCCTGGAAACTCGCGTGGCGGGGGCAGCGGGGCGCACCTCGCGTCGCTCCCCGTCCGACACCCGTGTTGCAGCCGAGGAGCGCGGGTCCCCAAGCGCTGGGAGCGCCGAGAGCGCAGCGCACGGGAGACGCGCGCGTCGGGGGCGCAGGAGGACCTGCAAGCTGCGCCCGCAGGACAAGCCAGAGGATGCGGCAGAGAGGCCACGAGCGAAATAAAGGGTGGGGGGGGTGACAAAAAAAAAAAAAAAAAAAAAAACCTCTGCACGTAGCGCAATCAAAAAATGAAGTCCTGGTCAAGAGGGCGGGACGGCCTGGGCGGGGGCTGGGGAAGGAAAAGGGGTGAGTAGAAGCCGAGTCGGGAGGGGCCTGGGCGTGAGCATTCGGGGAAATTTCCAGCGCTCGGAGAACTACCTGCACCCCCAGCTCCGAGCAGAGGAGTGGAGCCCCAACCTCCATAGAGTCCGGCAGCCAGCGCCAGCCGCCCGGGGGCCGGGGCTTCCGCAGAGAGCGGTCAGCGGGGATCCCCGCCCCGCCCCCCACCCCCGGGAGTCCCAACCCCCGAGAAAAGAAAAGTGAAAGAGAAAGAGCGGGACAGAGGCGAAGGTAAACACCTCGCGAACCCGGGGGAGGGGAAGACCGCGCGCTCCAGTGTCCCCAGCACCTTCTGACCTTGGGGCACAGAACCTGAAGGGCGAGAAAGCAAGTCAGGAGGGCCAGCCCTGCCTGGCTGGGGGACAGCCAAAGGCCAACGGCCTCGCCTCGCCGCCACTTCCCGAGACACCTGCGAAGAACTCGCAAGAAGTGGGAAGGACAGTGACCCAGAGACCCTTTCCACCGGGTGGCACCGCCTGGGAGCCTTCCCCAGAGAAGCCTGGATAAAGGCGCGGAGGTGCCCAGAGGAGAGGAGAAAGGATGTGGAATCAAGATGGGCCACCGCTGCAGACCAGCACGTCCCAGCTCACTGGCTGGAAGAAGGAAGTTTCTCGGTTCTTGTAAGACATCTCTGTGACTGGTTTGTCCAAAGCAGTTGACAAGGACAGTGCTCTTGCAGGATATGAGCCTCTCTGGGGTACTTTTCCAGGCTGAGACCCAGGCAACTGTGACACATGCACATGGCCCTGTTTGGTGGGACCCCGAGATGTATGTTCAAGGTGGAAGACAGGACTGAGTTTTTGACAGTGATCTGCACACTCGCTGGTCACGCTCAGCGGCCAAAGCCTCCTGTCTGGTTTTGAAAGCACCTGGGAAAATCTGGCGGGAATGTGACTCACTGAAAACCCCGAGGGAGCCAGTGGACGGTGCTTTCCAAAACTTTTGCATCGAGGCACAGACAAAGCAACCAGAATCCTTGGAGCTTAAACTCCTGTTCTCGATGGGTATTATTACATAAGTAGGATCAAAAATAAAACAAAAACTTGTAGTTGTTCAATACCAAGTATCCATTAGATTGCACATGGAATTATTTTTTGTATGAGATTTTGAGTTTGTTTTCATACATATAACCTGTCCTTGGTGGCTTTATATTTGAAATTACAACGGGTTGATATTTTAGGATAATTACTTCAAATTGTAGTTAGAAACAACAAAATAAAGACAGTGCAAACCATTCAAAATTTCACTATAGTTGGAAGTCATACTCAGAGACACGAAGAAATCGTTCTTTGCCATCCATAAAAAGGTAATGCTGAATTTTCAGTTCCTAACGCCAAGGGATTTTCAGCCACTGAGATCTTCGCACAATAGTTGGGCTGAGGCTCGGATGTGCAGAATGAGCATGTCTTATGAGAAGTGGCCTTCCGCTGGGTCCGAGTCCGTCTCAGGCACAGCAGCAGTGGAAGAACGAAAGCACCAGAGTGCGTGAAGACAGATCAGGGCAAACAGACCTGAGGCATGAGCCCCTTCCTGCACCACTGCAGAGCTTCCTGGACTCCTGCAAGGTAATTCTTCTCTCCCTCCTTTGGCCTCGTTATGAATGGTGCCATGTGTTCTGCAACTGGTGCAGGAAGTAGATGTCCAGACAGTGAGACTTCACGGGCCACACTCCACACCATCCGGCAGAATCTCATGTTGCTGCTGCTGAAGGACGCATCACCTCCCATGCTCTGCTCCTCTGGTTCTGTGCAGGAGCTCTACAGAAAGCTGCTCATAGCCAAAGCTCACTAGTAGGTGGGCTTCAGCCCTGCTGGCTTCCCAAACGACTGAGGGGCATCACTGTCTGATGGCAATATTTTTAAGAGGTTGCAGCCACCTCAGTGAATTAAACCTCCTGAGCGCTATGAGACTGAGGAGAAGGATCTTTGCAGGCTGAGCTTGGGAGAATAACCGAAGTGTAAGAATAATAAAATGGGCCCGTAATTATTGATTCAGCCTCTAATGTAGTATGTTCTGGAACAATGCATTTGATGATGTATAAAGTATTTAGTCAGATTAGGGAGGTTAACATAAAGCGCCATAAAGAGAAATGGAAAATTATTATAACCACCAGATATGCTTTGCTCTACTACTTGCCTCCCAAATATGTAGGTCGAATTTGTTTTCTTAATTACAGAGCAAAAAAAAAAAAACAAAAGGAATTTATGAATTAGTTATGAGTGCCTGGAATTCCATGAAGTTAGGTTTGCAGCATCATCTGTTTTTGTGGCATTACACTCAAACAGAGAACTCAAATATATGCAATTTGTGTTTTCAGTTCCCACAGGCTGTTTGGCAATATACTAAAAATTATTCACACCAATGAGCAAGTAAATTCCACTGCATAAATTAAAAGCAAAGATGAAGATTGATGAAATAATTTGAAATTGCCTTAAGATGACTAATAAAACTGTAATGCCTGAAGCAGTAAAAATTAACTAAACCTCACAGAAGTGTCCATAAAAATCTCAAAGAATAATCAATAAAATCATAGTTTAACATATTTTTAATGTCTGATTTTTTCAAAAACAATGCCAGTTGAACATCTGACCTTTAATAAATTACTAATAAATGCTTTCTTTCGTTTTTTAAGACTTCTACTTTGGCAGGAGTTAAGTGTTAGCTCATCTGTTTCAGAGTTCAAAGTCCAGGACTGTGGCCTTGTTTACTGGCTTCTTAAGATTAAATCATAAGCCAGGACTAAATTGATCTTCTGGTCTTTGGAAAATATAAGCTGCCCAGGATCTCTTTGCTTTCTGTTTTAGATAAAGTGTGCTTGAAGTGCATGCAGTCTTCTTTTTTCCTGATGCTCCTGGAAACAGAGGAATGTATTTGCTCTGAAAGATTGCTTAAGATTTCAAAAGTTTCTGCAGTTGCTACTTATTCAGAGGTGCATCAAAGTTAGCTTTTATTTCTGTAGTTTTTACACTGCCTTCCTAATGCGATGCTAAGCACAAATTTTTTATCATTTTTATTTTGATTGTACACATTTACAGGGCAACACTGAGCTACATGAAGTATGAAAGCAATGTAAGCACACGTTAATTCATTCAATATTCACAGAGGTGTTCTGAGAGATGAGCTATGGTTATACCCATTTTATGAATGGAGAAACCAAAGCCTATGGAGATGCTTCTTTTTATTTCTTCTCTGTGATACTGGGAGAAGAGCGATGTTTTTACCTGCCTCAGGTCACATGGCCACTGACTGAGCCAAGGAGGAGTTGAACTCAAGTAGTCTGGCATGAGCACAAACAGCTGTGTTTCTGCTCCCTCTAAATTGTATGCACACACTGCTGCTTCTTACACAAAGGATTCTTAGGAAAGAAGCCTTTGTATGCTTCAGTTTGATTTTAATCCCCACCATCCAGGAAACACATCAAATGAGTGGAATTTCTGCTTCTACATCTCCTTGTGTTCTGCAGTGTAGCTATGCTATGTATTGAAGCCAGCCTGCTAATGGGCTGTCTGAATAAAGTAACTGGCAGAGCTCCATTGCAAGTTGGAAACAGCAAATCCAGCAATGGACCTGGTGAGGCTCTTGACTAAAGAAGAGTGATTTTATTTAAGCTCGGTGTCTGAGTACATCCCATGATAAAGAAGGGGAAGACAACTGGTTTCAAGCTGGAGATGACTTACAAACAGTGATAACATATTTAATTTTAAAATACATATACTCTTAAATGCATAGGTACTAATAAGAGGGAGAAGGGATTTTTAAAAGAATGAGGGAGACATTTAAGGGCTAACTATGCTATTCTAAAGAGACTTTTAAAGTTGACCTTATCAATTAAAATCTAGTTGAAAAAATTATCATACTTAGTTTATAACATGAGAATATGCTGTAGACATGCTCATTATAAACTAATTTTGTTGGTACTTATTTCAATGACAAATTCTAAAAAGGAATTTTGTGTTTCAATTATATAGCTTGGAGCACACACATATATCTCTAATTAGTTTTGTGACTAAATTTACCCAATTTTTTACAATACATAACTTTAACAAGAGAATGTAAGCTAAAGTATCAAAGTCATATCTATGTCAATAGTAAAAGTTGAACCGATACTAGTTTTGACCCTGTGGCTCACAGTTATTAGACTTTCAATAAAAATGGAATTGGGGCTGGGGATTTAGTTCAGTGGCATAAGCACCTGCCTTGCAAGTACCTGGTCATGAGTTCAATCCCTGTTACCGATTTAAAAAAAAAATCAATAAAAAATTGAATTATTTCAGTTCCAAATTCTTTCCTAGAATCAAAATTTGAAAGATCATAGATGGTGTATATGTAAACATATACATTTATATACATATTACATACTCATATATGCTAATATATGCAAGTGTATGTAATACATATATGTAATAGTTCTTTGAAAATATCAGGAGATAATTCAATAGTTTATATGGTTTCATTATGCTGTTTATACATGTATTGAATCCTATATTCATATCTACTGACTTCTTAATCTTTCTTCAAAGTATTTTATCCAAATCAGATTCTGAAGCATAGCACTCTATCATATATCAGTGCTATCAATAGAAAATTCTAAATAATGATTAAAATATCATTAGTATTTTATGTAGGAAATATTGTGGTAATTGTTGTGTAGGAAATTACCCTGGTGTATTGGTAGCTTCTAGTTACTATAGTAGATATTGTCTTGGTTTATATCTGTGTCCCCCAGGCTTCATGAGTTTGCATTGTTCATTTATGATGGTTCCTTGTGTAGCGCTTGGATTGATGGTGTTAGCACTACACTCACTTAGGGATGGAGCCAGGATGTGATGTAATGGCAGGAAAAAGGTGTGTCTTGCCCTCTTTGCTGGTTCTGGTTTGCTGTTTGCAGTCACCATGAACTGTAGCCCAGCCATGCCTGCCTGCCTTGGAGCCAACTGAGTGTGGACTGAAACCTCCAAAAACTGTAAGAAATAAATCTTTCCTTTCCCAACTTGGGCTTCAGGTATTTTGTCTCAGCAACGAGTAAAAAGTAACTAAGATAGAATTTGGTTCCAAGAGTGGGGTCGTTTGCTGTGACTATATCTGACCATGTTTTTCAAGAGGCTTTGGAAATGGCTTGTGGGTGGAGTTTGAAAAGGTTTAGACATGTCACCTGGATGCATAGAGCTGGAGCACTTAGGCTGTTCTGTAGAGGAGATACTGGCCAGAGTTCAAGAGATCAAAAGGCTGATAAAAAGCCTCGTGGTAAAGACCAGGCTTGGGAGGTTTCTGCTGGGAAGAAGGACTGCATTGGTCATTGGACTCCACATGATGTGTGTTATGGCTTGGCAGAAAGTTTGTCTGCATTTTGCTCCTGCCCAGAGACTTTGCCTGAGACTCAGACAAACAGCAATGGACTGATTAATCTTGAAAAACAAATTAAAAAGCAATTGAAAGTTGAGGCTGCAGCATGGCTATTGTTGGCGGCTTTTAGGGAGCTTTATTTTTCGAATCAAGAGCAAAGAGCCCAGCAGGATAATTTCCAATACTGTGAGGTTGCCCAGAAGGAAAATTCCAGGAAGGCTGTGGATTGTAAAGACAGAGTTGAGATTTTGATTCCTAAAGAGAAACAGAGAGATAAGAAAGATGGCCCCAGGGCATCCCAGGAAGGGGATTCCCACCCTGTGCAGCCTCACTGCAAAGGTGAAATAATTTGCTCAGAGGGAAAAGCTGCAGAGCGCCATGTTCCAGAATGGTGACAGCGGCCACATGAGGTTCCAGAATGGCAGCAACATAGAGAAGCTTTTTCTCACGATCAGGTAAACAGAGCCCTGTGAGCCAGGCAACTGACCACTACAGCCAAGAGAGAGAAAAGCCTGGCTACTGCTCCAGCTAGCAGCAAACCTTGGTGGCATCCACAAGGTGCTGATTTTAGGTGCAAGGAAAATGCACAAATTCTGAAGGTGAGACGACTTCCACCTCAATTGCAAAGGGCCTGGCAGGCCAAGCAGTGTGCCCCTGAGAGGGCAATTTGTGAAGATATAAGGGTAAAGCCAAAGGTGCAGTGGAGCCCCAGAAGTTTGGAAAAGCCAAGAATGTGGATGATCCAAGGGAAGCTACAAAAAGCAAGCAGAGAAGATTTAAGAGAAAAGCTGTGGGAGCTGAAATCCCTGGAAGTGCCATGGGGGTAGAATAACCCAAGCCTTTTGGAGCTTGCAACCAGATTGTTTCAGATGCTGAGCTTGAAACTCTAGGACTTAATGTTCTGTCCTGCTGGATGTTGGACTTGCTTTGTTTCCAATGCTTTATATTTCCCTGTTTGTAACTTTTGGAATGGTAATGTTTATCTTGTGCCTTTGCATTTCAGAAATGTTTAACCTTCTTTCATTTGTACAGGGGCTTACAGTTAAGATTTTGCCATAGATCTTGGAGGAGACTTGGGACTAAGACTGTTCAGCAATGCTGAAACTTAGGACTTTAGCAACTCTTGGAGGTGGACTAAATGTTTTTTGTATAAAGGATGTACATGAGTCCTGGGGGTCAGGGGTGGAATGTCATGGTTTATGTCTGTGTCCCCCAGGCCTCATGAGTTCGCATTGTTCATTTATGATGGTTCCTTGTATAGTGCTTGGATTGATGGTGTTAGTGCTACATCCACTTAGGGGTGGAGCCAGGATGTGATGTAATGGCAGGAAAAAGGTGTGTCTTGCCCTCTTTGCAGGTTCCTGCTTGCTGTTTGCAGCCGCCATGAACTGTGGCCCAGCCATGCCCACCTGCCTTGGAGCCAACTGAGTTTGGACTAAAACCTCCAAAAACTGTAAGAAATAAACCTTTCCTTTCCCAACTTGGGCTTCAGGTAATTTGTCTCAGCAACGAGTAAAAAATAACTAAGACAGATGTCTTAGAATATAAAGGCTTAGCAAACAAATAATGTGGTGAAGTGAAAGAGAAGAGATGAGGCACTAAGGTAACACAGATAAGGTGGGCTGTAAACATGTGAAAAGACCTTGCTCTCCAAATCTTAGACAGTGCAAGTTCCTATAGGACCTCTCTCCACCTCCTCCCACATCAGTCATCTCTGCTAGTACTGTGCTGGTGAGGACTGAAGTTGAAGATGGGGCACGGGGATGAAGTTATCAAGACACATGCTTGCTCCATCAGAGAGACACAGATGCAAAACTGCACTTTTCAGATATCCTCCTGGACAACTGTGGGTACCAGATACCTTTCATGGACATAGACCACGTAAAGTTAAAATGGGGTGATACTGGACACCTATGACAAAAGCCAATTTAAAGATGATGTGTAAGAATATGCCCTGGCAAGTGTGTGACTATAACTAGGACACTAATCCTTTCTTTCCTTGTGATTCTGGTTTGTTCCAGCACATTGTTGTAGTTTAGATCCTAAATATCCATCCACCCTCCAAATGCTCATTGGAGACTTATTCCCAAGCTTGACCTTACTGATAGGTGGGGGAAATTTTGAAGGTGAAGCCTAGTGGGAGATCTCTGCATCAGAGCTGTGACCTCGAAGGGAATATCAGGACCCAAGCCCTTTTTCTGGTCTTTCACATCTTGACCATGAAGTAAATAGTTTTGCTGTGAAATATGATTGCATCATTGCCACTCCCATTAAAAGTTCCCACTACTCCCACTGGTTCTATCCAATCATGAATAGAAAGCTCCAAAACCATGGCCCAAAGTAAAACTTTTCTCTATATAATTTGAGTATAGAGGCAGAAAACTAACATACACATATTTCCTTTATTGTATCTATATTTACCACATCTGATTTCTAACTTGCCATTCATTTAATCCATTTAATGAGATCTTTTATGCTTCAGAAGCTACTGATTTATGCCTTGCCCATATTTGACATACAGACATTTGCCTGTGTCTTAAAGCTACTGACATTCATACATTCTGTGATTAATAGTTCATAGTTTTATCCAAACAGTTTTCTTGTCATCAATTAAATATTCTCTGATATATCAAAGTTATTTTATAGTATTTCTTTGTGATCATTTATTTATTTAAGGCTTATATGATACATGTTTGTATTTTTTTCTGCATCAAACAATGTTCTCAGCCAAAGAATTCCTGACATGTAAAATCATTACTGCTCTGGTTCTGAAATGATATCTTTCATATTTATGTCATTCTCTCACATAAGAATTATTCTAGAAGCTCAGCTTCATTTGTGAAATGAAGTCAAATCTGCTATATTCTTATAAAGAGAGAATTGATAAATTGATTGATAGCAAAATATATTGTGATGTATAAATTATTACAAATTTACAGTAAAAGATATATTGCCATTAAGCTCCTTTAAAATACTCCTTCTTCCCTTGAACATACTCATCCCATCATTCTTGCCACTTTCTGAAGCAGTTCTGGAAGCCCTCCTTCATGAGTGTCTTTACCAGGTGTGATAAAAAATAACAATGAATTGTGTGGCTGAGTGCCATTAAACAGAAAGGCAAGCTCCTAAAAAATGTTAGTGTGTCCACATTCACCTTATTTGCCAGATCTGGCACTGTGAACTCTTAGCTCTTCTCCAAAGTCAAAATGACCATAAAAGATAAACATTTTGAATTGATTCAGGACATAGAGGCAGCCAGAGCAGCTCAGCTAAAGGTATTTATGAAAGTAGATTCTGAAAACTTCTCCAGAAAGCATTAAGAATAATGAGATGAGTGAGTTCAAAGTGAGAGGGAGTATTTGAAGGGAATAAACGGTAATGTGTCTATTATGGTAATAGGTTTTTAAATTTAAACATTCACTACTTATTTCAATCATACTTTGTATATTCATTGATACACTTTTGAGACTTTTTTAAATAAAAAATAAAATCTCAAAACAATAGGATAGTAACAACAGTTAATATACTGTATATTGTTATCTTCAAAGTAGTTCATCAGAGAACAAGATGTAGACATGAAAAATTGTCCAAGGGGCTGGAGATTTAGCTCAGTGGCATAAGCGCCTGCCTTGCAAGCAGGCAGTCGTGAGTTCGATCCCTGGTACCGATAAAAAAATGAAAAAGACAAAAAAAAAAAAAAAGAAAAATAGTCCAAATAATATTAGCACAAACTTTCATTTTGGATGAACTAAGAGAAACTAATAGTACAATTATCTTAACTAGCTTGTATTTTTTTCTTTTCCATTCTTTCTTTTCTCCTTTCATTTTGGATAGTTTCTTTCCATTTCAAAATATCTGTTATACATTTTAGACATTATTTACTTTTTCAGCCTCTCATATCAGGGAGACAATAAGATATTCACACATCTGAATCTGATTTAGTTCATCTATGATTGTGGTCTCAAGTTTCATCCATTTACCTATAAAGATCTCAAGTTTATCCTTCTTTATCACTGAGTTTATGACTCTATTGTATAAAAAGACTACTTTTTTGTTGATTCCTCAATTGATGGACATTTGGGTTGTTGTCAAGATTTAGCTATTACAAATTGTGCTGTTAAAAACATGAGTGCACATATATCATTATAGCATGAGGTTTTTAATTCTTCCAGGAAGATAATCAGAAGAAAAATAGGTGGGTCAAATGGGACCTCTATTCCTAGTTTTTGAGGAATCTCCACACTGATTTCCACAGTGTTATACCAGTCCACATTCCCACCAGCAATGGAGAAGGATTCTTTTATCCTCACAGCCCCTCCAGCATTTGTTATTGGTTGGTTTGTTGCTAATAGTCATTCTTTCTGGAATGACAAGGCATCTCAGTGTTGTTTTAATTTACATCACTCAAATAGCCAATTATGTTAAAGATTTTTTATATATTTATTTGCTATTCATATTTGTTCATCTGAGAAGTGCTTATTTTTGGATGGGGTCTTTGAATTTGGAGGGGGGGTCCTAAGTTTTTTTTTCAATTCTTTATATGTTCTACACATAATAAGTCTTTGGAGAGACAACTGGCTATAATTTTTTTCTATTCTGTGGGATGTCTTTTAACTCTGTTACTGATTTCTTTTTTTTGTGCAAATCTTTTTAATAAGATGAGCTCTCAGTTGTCCATTCTTTGTAGTATTTCCTATGCAATGTGGATTTTGTCCATGAAGTCTTTTACCTGCCCTTTATATTCCATTCCTTTTGCCCTAGATATAATCAAGAAGAGTATTTTACATGTTTCCAAGTTGCTTTCAGACAATTTTCTAAGTAAGGAGCTTCTGAATAGACCACAAGAGAAAGAAGAAATCACAGAAGAAAACAAAACATTTAGAAATGAATAGTAATTGAAAAATGTTGAATTTTAATGATGTACCTAATACAGTTCTTAGAAATTTATGGATACAATTCATATTTTACAAATAAAAAGATATAAACCAGTAGAATAAGCATTTTCACTAAAGAAACAGGAAAAAGAAAAACATCAATAATAGAAAAAATTAAAAATGAAAACAGCTTAACTAGAAGATAGAATGAATGAAAAGACATTTACATCACTAGTTTTATTGATTAAGAAAAAAGAAGGAAAATACAAATTCCTAAAGACAATATTCAGGTCACCATCATTAATGCATCACTACATAAAAAATAGGGAATGTTAAATTTTATGACCATAAATTTAAAAACTTAGAAGAAAGGAACAAATTCCCTAAAAATCACATTACAAAAACTGATCCCAAAAACAGGTTATCTAAATTAATCTATAAATTTTATAGAAATAAATTTGTAATTAAACTCTTCACAGTGAAAACTTGAGGAAAAATATTACCAATCTTAAAAGAGACTCTTTAGGAAAACAATACAGCAATAAGCGCTTTCCAACTCATTACATGAAGTCAAGAACTATCCTGTGAAAGCCAAATGAAGATACTATTTCTTGAGCATTGCATAAAATTGACAAAATATCAGCAAAACTAATCCAAAGATGTATTTGATAAAAACAGGAACTAACAGTGATCACCCCCATGAATGCAAGGCTGACTCAACATTTGAAGGCTAACCAATGAAATCTACAATGTTAGTTGAATAAAACAGCAACACCTTTGGCAAAATTCAGTATTCAACCAGGATAAAATGTCTTCTAAAAATAGAAGGCAGCATTGTCAACCCAATCATGGGCACCTACAAAGAAGTCTGCAGTTAATACCTCACTTCCTAATGAAATATGACTGCTTTATTCCTAAAGTCAGTTGTAAACTAAGATGCCTGCTCTTATCACTACTATTCAACTAATACTGAAAATCCCAGAACATGCAGATTAAAAGATTAAACTGTCTTTATTTCCAGGCAATAGGTTTCTGAAGGAGAAGTTATCAAAATAATTCCTAGAAGTATAACTTAGCAGAAGTATAATTTATATGCAAAATATAAATTATAATTTTTACATAGAAACTGTTAATAATTATAAATTAAAATGTTTGTAAAATACAATTTACAATAGCATCCAACGTAAAATACTTAATATACCTAGTAACACATACTTTTAAAACTACAAAATACTGCTAAAACTAGACCTAGATCAGAGGTTGGCAAACTATACCCTGCTGCCTGTGACCCATCTTTTTTTTTGAGACTGAGCTATGCTTATACATAATTGTAGCTGCTTTTTCTGTTGAACAAAGACCATTTACTAAAACTTAAAATATTTACTGTCTTACCCTTTTTGCCAAACTCTCATCGAAATGCTTGGAGAAACACCATGTTCATGAGTTGGAAAATTCAACATTGTTAAAGTTATGTTTCAAAAGTTCATCCTAAACATATCTATAGACTAAATGCAATTCCAAAAGGCTCTCTTTTTTTTTTTTTTTTTTAATCCACAGCAGGGATCGAACTCACGACCACACACTTGCAAGGCAGGCACTTATGCTGCTGACCTAAATCCCCAACCCCCCAAAAGGCTTTCTTATATAACTTGATAACTGGTTCTAAAATTTGAATGAAACTCAAAGGACCTAGTAAAAACAGAACAATTTGGAAAAACAATGAAGTTGACGGACCTACACTATCAGATGTCGAGGCTCGATACACAGCTATACTAAAAGAATGCTGGTGCCCTGAGGTTGAAATAATGGCATAAAATAGAAAATTCAAAAATAAATCTACAGTTATTAAGTCATTTGACACTTGTACTGAGGTGAGTGAATGAAAGAATAATCTTTTCAACAAACAAGGTAGGAACATCTGGGTATTTTAGAGGAAAAATAATTTATTTTCTCTAATTCACATGAAATTTAAAATTGGTTCATAGACATTAATGCAAAAGTGATAAAACTCATAAATAAAAGCATAGGAGACAATCTTCAAAATCTTGGGGTAGACAAAGATTTCTTGGAAAGAATACAAAAAGTAGTAACCATGAAAGAAAATGTTATGTACTTAAATTGTATCAATAAATGAACTATTTTTTGTTAAGCTGAAAATGACTACCAACATATTAAAAGTTCTGAAGTATTCTGCAATTTAAAAAGTCCCAGTTTGTGGACAAATTTAAAACATTTTAAACCATTCGATCAGGATCTTTGCTCTTGATTCTCAACATAAATCTAGCCAAAATCCCCCTACAGTTTCTTACACAACTTGATAAGCTGGTTCTAAAATTTAAACGCAAGCCCAAACTTCCTCAACAATAGACTGCCTTGAAATTTTTTCTAACACATTAACTGGTCCACCACCTTTAATCTTAGTCTTAGGCAGTCTCTGGATACAAAAAAATGCAGACCAATTTTCTACCAAGGCAAAGCACACATAATCTATAGTCCAATAACCAATGCAGTCTTCCTGGTCTTCAACAGCAGAATTTCCATCAGCCTTCTGATCTTCTGAGATCTGACCAGAATCTCCCAGCAAGTACGGCCTAGGGATTTCCAGACTTTATTAGTCAGCATCTGCAAACCTTTCCAAACTTCTTCCACAAACCCATCCCAAAGGTTCCTGAACCACATAATCAGGTATAGTCACAGCAACTTCCCTACTTCTCTGGTACCAAATTCTGTGTTACTTACTTTTCTCATTGCTAAGCAAAATATACATTACTCAAAGTTAAGTGAGGAAAGATTTATTTGGCTCAGAGCTGGTAGATGTTTCAATCCATAATCAGCTGGCTCCAAAGCAAGGTGGCATGGCATAGAAGAAACAGTTCACAGTGGGCAGAAGCTAGCAAAGCAAGAAAGGAAGAGACCACATCTCTTTCTATCCCTATATGTTATACAGGTACTTAGGGCAGGTAGCACTCACAACCTTAATGCTGGTGCCCTCGTTCCTAGCACTGCACCATGAATCAATCCAGCATAACACACACTGGATCCTGACTCTGTAAAAGTCCCATCTATGATTGCATAATCATAGGTGGTGATATCTAGACACAGGCCATAACACTTTTATTGATTAGTGTTAGAAGTCCAAATCAAAGCACTTAGGAAGAAAAAAAGAGCATCAAAAGGGAAAGGGAAAAAGTCAAATTGTTACTGTCTTTGTATGTTGAGACTGTATATATAGAAAACTCCAAAGACTACATCAAAAACATCTTAAAGCTAATAATTACATTAAATTCAGTGAACTTTCAGGAAACACAACCAACATACAAAAATCATAATATGACGATAGTTAACTCTTTGAAATAGAAAATAACAAAACAACCCGTTTACAATAGCCACAAAATGAAAAATACCTAGAAAAAAATCTTAAATTGGATGACTTCCACAATAAAAATGTAAATCATTAAGGAGAGAAACTGAAGAAGTCATAAAGAAATAGAAAAAAAAAAAACACCTAGGTTCATGGATTAGAATACTTTTACAGTGTTGACACCATCCAAAGTGACCTACAAACTCATTACACACCCTATCAAAAATACCAGTACTAATCTTACATATCTAAAAATGTCATATTAAAATTTGTATGGCACCACCAAAACAAAATCAAAATCAGAAAAAATCAAAGCAATCTTAAGTAAAAACCATAAAACTGGACCATAGTTTGATAGATACGTGAAAAATGTTCATTATTACTAATCAGGAAAACACAATGAGGTGTGACCTCAGGCCAATAAGAATAGAAATTTTCAGAAAGACAAAAGATGAAAATTTTGGATAAGGATGTAAACAAAAAGGAATACTGGCACATTTTTGGTGCTGTTATAAATTAGGATAAACAACTTGAAAAACAATATAGAAGTTTGAAAACTTAAAATAGAAATACCATGTGATCCCATAATCCTTCTCGTGGGTATTTATTATGAGAAAATTGTCAGTCTATCCAAGAGACATCATCAGTCTGTATTCATTGCAGCACTATTTTCATGACTCAAGAAATGCAAAAAACCTGTATCTACCTATTAACTGATGAATGAATTAAAAATGTGGCATATAACACAGTGGAATACTAGTTAACCACAAAAAGAATGAAATCTGGTTATTTGTAACACTAGGTGGGAAGAGACATCATGACATGAAATAAAAGAAGCCTGGAAAACATAAATAAACATTGTACAAACTCCTGCATATGTGACATTTTAAAAGGTGATCTCAGAAGTTGAAAAAAACATAGTGATTACCAGAGGCTGACTAGAGTAGTGGGAAGGATGGATAGGAAAAGATTGATCAATGTATCCTAAGTTATATGGAAGAAACCTCTGGTGAATTTCTGCTGGACTATTACATGAAAAGATGACTACAGATAATGATGATGTACTGGTCATATTTTTTAAGCTAGAAAACAAAATTTTGAATGCTTTTACAAGTAACATGGTTGAGGAGATACATGTTTTCAACATAAAACATAGCCTGCCTGGCAAGTGCAGAGGTCTTCAGTTGAATTGCTGGTGTCCCAAAAATACATACAATGTATGCATGCATTGAACCGTACACAACTGGTATGTATCAATCAAAATTAAAAATAAAGAGAAAAAGTAAGAAATATTCCCAGCTTTGCCCCACTGTAAGAAAGAATTGTCAATAACATGCATTAATTTTTTTTAAATAATACAAGTCAACACTCTCAAGTACTTGAAACTACAAGGTTAATTAAAGGTGTGTGTCACATAATAATTGAGTTCTTTTCTATAACAACACAGAAAATGCAGCAAATGTGCTAAATTCTTTTTTAAAAGGCATTTAAAGGCTTTCTATTGTTTGCAAAAGTCAGAAATTCACACATGGAGTGGTCTTTTCTCTAAAAACTGGCTTTCAGTGTGGAGAGCTGACATTTTTGTTCTATTTGCAACGAGAATAAGAAATGAGAATACTGAACACACAAAAGAAAAATTTTGTTTGAAAACCTGATGTTTGTGCTCAAACATGGTGAAAATGGAAAAAGGTGTTGGAAAAGTCATGCATGATATTTGAAGATACTTTCCTCAATACATATATAATTAATCATGGATGTGTAAATTGCACTGGGCACCTTTCCACTTCATTGGCACCGTCTCACCACGTGGCATATGTAGTCTTCCCTTTAAAAATCTACATCTGCTTGCATTTATACTTATAGTTTGAGGAAGGAAAGATTTTTGGATTATAATTAGACTTTTGACAGATACATGAGTACTGTTATCAAATCGTTCTTTCACTAGTATTTACTGAAGGCTACCTCTGCATTCAGGATCTACTCCTTACCTAGACTATGTCAAAATAATACAAAGCATAATGTTTCTTTACCAAAGGGACAATACATGACATAATTTCCAGTAGAAGGAAGTTTACAATGTGCTGAAGTTGCCTTGTGTAGGTTTAATATAATTCCAATAGTACTGTTTAATAACTATATACACCAGATTTGCTGAAATTTTATATCACAATTAGCCTTAAATAATGTCATATATTTTAATTGACTATACTTTCGTATGATCCCTTAGTGGAAATTTTCACTCCAATTGTATGAAAATTCTTAGGTATTCAAAAACTGAGTGAAAGGAATTCTGTAGTTACAGTCCAAAGACTTTACTCTGTTTAAACAAGTAGCATGAGTCATAAAAGTTTATTTTGCAGATACAGATCCACTGAGATATTGATTTATTGTCTTAGAATATGCAATATGGCAAATATAAAACTGTAAAACACTGTAATGTGGGCCTATTTTTCATTCTATCTGTCTTAAATGAGTGATTTATTAATTTAGGAACTGAGCCTCAGAAACTGACTAGTGAATCCAATATTGAAATCAACCTCTAGCTGCAAACCCTCATCTTTCCCAATGTACTTCAGGTTCACTGAAGATCAACTGATATTATTAAAAATTACTGTAGCTTACTTTCCGCTCAGCCTCAGAGCTTCATGTGCACATCACTAATCCTAAAACCACCTTAAATGATGTGTGTTGTTATCTTCAATTTACATATGGCAAAAGTAGGATTCAAAGAGTTAATGTGCCAAAGAACATAGAGAACTTCATAGTTCTTTTTTTATAGACTTAGACATTTTCAGTCCTCTATAGAACATCATATCTACTAACATTCAATAAACTTTTATTGATTGTTTAATGAACTAAAGAATATGTGCTCTTAAAAGTACCATTTCCTTAATTCTCCTTATATTTGAATAAAACCTATGTGTAGATTTTCATATAATTTCTTGGAGAATAAATCCATACATGATCACAGGAAAAACAATGGATTAGAATGAACTTGTTATATTGCTTCAAAGAAATTTTGGAATAGACAATGCTTACTTCATTCAACTTTATAACTGAGCTATTTGATCTTTTGTGTAGTCTGAATACAGCAGTCTTTAATATATGAGACCTTATCTGAATCAAACATAAAAATTTATAAAGATAGACATTGAAATAACTTATAATTTTAACACTAAAAGATAATAAGTTATAGTATCAATATTTTCCTTTGTAATTATTTTCTTCACTTTTTAGGGGGGTACTGGGGATCAAACTCAAACCTTACACTTGTAAGGCAGGTGGGCACTAGTGCTACTGAGTTAAATCCCCAGCCTCCTTTGTAGTTATAATACTTTCTACAGAGACACTTTTAAAGTTTTAGTTTAAAATTATATTTTTCAAAGTATAAAAATAAAATATATCATTTGCACCTAACATATTAGTATTTCACATCAGTGGGCATTTTTTAAACTCCAAATTAAATGAATGTATAGTGTAATATTTTAATTAAACATTCTTCTGTAGCCAGATTTGTAATACTTTACACTTAGTATCATAGTAAGTGGTTTCATACATATATTTTTTATATATTTATAGCTATTTTTAAGGATAGAGTCTCAGTAGTCAGGAATTTTGATTTATATTACCAATTAAAAGTTATCAACTCATATAATACTATGTAACCACACCCATTTCCCTGCACCTTGCCTACATATAAGAATACGAAAGTCTCACTTATTAAATTAGAAGTTGTTGGTATCTACAATGATAATCATACCTCTGGGTATAATCATAATTCAGTATACATTCCAAAACTGTGTTTTATAACACTTTTAAAGGTTTTATTGATTTGGACATAGTTTCACAATAATTTTAAACAGATGTTGGTGCCTTCCTTCTTGATTTTATTGACAACGATTCTGGTGTTTTAACCTTAAATGCGTTTTTGACTCTTAATAAGAAATTAAGCTTTGTCCTGGACAATTTAGTGACTTAGACTCTATCTCAAAAGTGAGAGGAGAAAGAAGAAAGAAAGAAAGAAAGAAAGAAAGAAAGAAAGAAAGAAAGAAAGAAAGAAAGAAAGAGAAAGAAAGCAGGCAGGCTGAAAGCATAGTTCAGTGTGAAGGCCCTCGGTTTACTTGCTAACGCCAAGAAACTTTATTTAATAAGATAGCTTATTATAGTGTTAGTTATTGAATGGTTTTTCAGTGCCAGAATCAAACTCAGGCTCTCTTCTTGCCAGGCAGGTGCTACACGGCTGGGCTCAAACCTCAGTCTTTAAATGCTTTTAAGGTACAAGTGCAATTGCCTTGTAATTGAAGAAACTTACCTTTAGTTAACTTGTTACTGGCTTACATAAGTACAGTCATTTTTTCCTTTGACATGTTTATTTGTAATCCAATATCAAACCCTATGCGTAGCTTTGTTTAAATGTTCTCTTATTTTGTGACCTCTTCCTTTGCATTTTTGGTTAATTCGATCACATTCACACTCATAAAGTATGAGTATTAGTGTCTGTATCTCTTTTAATATATATGATATGTAGAAAACTATTTTTATATTTAACACATTTATATGCTAGTTTGCCTGAAATAAAAATTTTAACTTTCTTTTCCGTGCTGACATTTTGTGTATGAACAGAAAATTACTGATCTTTCTGGCATGTACTGGAAATTAAACCCAAGGCCTTTACACTGAGGTACACTGCCATCCCTCAGTAAAAAAAAAATAGCTTGGCATTGACCTTTATTTTGTGTCATCTTTTAGTACTATGACTTGAACTCGGGATCTTCACAGTGAATTACATACATAACATTTTTTTTTCCATTTATTATTTTGAGGCAGTCTTTCAAAACCACTAAATTGCCCAGACTAAGATGGAACTTGTGATCCTCCTGCCTTAGCCTTTCACAGTGCTGGGATTACAAACATGCTCCACTGTCCCCAGGTGAAATCTGCCTTCCTTGATATTTAACTGAAAAAAAGATAAACACGTGAGTCACAAAAGCTTGAGTTCAAATTCCAACTACGTGATCTCCAGCAAGGCACTTTCTTGGGACATGATATCCTCTCGTGTACCTGGGGAACCAGAGCTGACCTCCCGTGTCATTGTGGGGTTAAGGGATGTGACATGCGTGAGTAACAGCCTGGAGCCTACTCTACAAATACAGTGGGAACACTGCCTGAGTTCTTCTTCACCACTATCTCTAACCTTCATGTTTTTATCTCTGTTGTCTGTTTTTCACGTTTGTCTCCTTTTATCATTTTTCCATCTTGTTGCTTTATTCTCAAAACATTGCAAAGTTTTGTCAATGCATAAATGTAGATTTCTGCGTCAGTGTTTTTAACAGAGGCCGTTCTGTCACCGCTATTTTACTGACATCCACCTTGCTTTGCTTCCAAGCTTGTTATGTTTGCATCCAGTCCATTTGTCGCCTCAACCTGTTCTCTCCAAATGACTGCTACTCACATTTCATAGAAACAACGACACTCCGAAGGAAACAATTCACTACAAGTTTCTTCTGCTTCCTTTTAAAAATTAGTTTCACACGTTTTATTTCCACTGAGCTTTCTCTCTTTTACAGTATTACCCCCATGGGAATTACATGAAGATTTTCATCTGTTTTCAAAATTATGAATCATTTATGGCTGTGCACATATGAACGTAAATAAAATACAGCATTCCCCAGACTGGTGAATCTTCCTATAAATCTTCTCCAGTAACTTTCCCTTGTCCCCCATCTTTTTAATATCTTAATCCTTTCTACTAGGATCTTTATAAAGTATATCCTAAGATGTTCTTTCAGAGAGAATCTGATGGTGATAAACTTTTCATTTCTCAAAATCTCTATAATTTGGCTTTATTGGAAGATGTTTCTGCTGGGGAAAGGATTCTAGGTTTAGAAAAAAAGTTTGTGACATTCGAAGATATTTTTCCAGTGACTTGTGACTTCCTTTGAGAAGCTTATGGAGAACTCCATGCCAGTCTATTGTCATTTGTTGGAATCCATCATTCCCTTCTTTTTCTAGAAACTACTCTCACCCTTAGTTCTCTTCAGCTTTCCTTTCTCTGCATGGTATGTATGATCATTTACACTGACTGGGGTTTTTGGTGTTCTGTACCACAAATTCATTAATTCTGGATAATTCTTGACTATCATTCATAGCAATATTGTCACTATAGTCTGTTCTTTTTCTGGGATTTTAGCATATGCTGGAATAACTCATTTCATCATTCATATATCTCAATCTCTATTTTAAATTTTCAACCCCTTGACTTCTCCAAACATAAATTTATCACTTCATTTAGTATTTCATTCGATTTTTTAAACTGTTATACTAAGAACCTAGCTTTTTTGTTTGTTTGTTTGTTTTTGGTGGTACTGAAGATTTAAGCCAGGTAACGTCCCTAGTGCTTTCAAATTTTTTGGGGGGGGACAACTTCTAATTAAGTTGTTAATTTTCCAAAGCTGTATTTGAATTTGCAATCCTCTGTCTCAGCTTCTCACAGTGAGAGAATTTTAAGTGCATGCTATGCATACTTAGCTGTAATTCTGACTGTATTTTTATTTCTAAAAATTTGCTTGTGCTTTTACTAAACTATGCCTGCTCATCCTTGATGTTTGATTTTTACTTGTTTTATACCATATTTTGTTCATATAAACATTATTGTTGTTCATGCTTGTTTTTATATTTTAAATAATTACAGTATTTTTCAGTATCTACTATCTGATAGTCCTACCACCAATGTGAGGACTGTAGGAAAATGTATTTGCTAAGAAAGAATTTGGTTACTTTATGTCCTAGAAACTCTCAAACCTCAGAGTTTTAAGTATATTTCCAAATAACATGAATTCAAGTCCAAAGTCTGTTAAAAAGCAGACCCATTGTCAAACACCTTTTGGGAAATTACTGCTCTAGCCTTTGACCAAAGTAAGTTGCAACCAGAGAAATGTACTGTTTCATTCTTTCCTAAATGTTGGGTTGATACACTGTTTCAACTTGAGAGGTTTAGAAGTTTAACTGAGAGGACATCCCGCCATGGTGGGACTCAGGCAGCTTATTCATCAGCCCTCTTGGTAAGCGCCCGTGGCATGGGCCTGGAGGAGAACCATTACCTGTGAGTGTACTGCCATGGCGGGCTGAAAATCAAGCACTCTTACCCACCTTCCCCCTTAGCCACTGGAGATAGATGGATGTCTCAGCATCTCTTGGGAGGATGACCATATGCAGTATAGCAAACATAGGAGATTTCCTTCTTTCTTCTGTTTGAAGGCAAAAGTTGTTTTCACTGTTTTGTTTTGTTATGTTTCTTTTGCTCTATTCAGTATTCTCAATTGGTTTTATAATGTTCTATTTTTGTTTGATTTTGCTATACCTAATTTACTGGACAGCTATTGTGAAGTTGAAGAGATATACCATAGTACCTATTACTACTATCCCAGTATCCTACTGTGAAATCCTGTACCAATTTCACTGCATTGTCTTGATTGGCTTTGTTCTGTCTGGTGGTGCTGCATCTTTACTACTTTAAAAATAAAATTAAAAAAAACAAACAAAAAAAAAAAACAAGTTTAACTGAGAGACTCAGCAGGGAGCCAGGATCCTTACTTTGTAAATATTCTCATCCTGTGCAAAGGAGGGCAAGGAGATTTTGTGAGTGCATTATCTACAAGAGGAAGGCACAGAGTTTGGGATGTGGGGGTGGCCTGTGTACTATATAAAGGAGAAGAGGCTTCTTTCATCCTTTTGCTTTGGCTGCTGCCTTGAAGTGTGGCCCAGTGTCATGCCACACTGCCTTAGAATTAGCTAATTATGGACCAGACCGAAACCTCCACAAACAACCTTTCTTTTCTTTGTTTGGTTGTCAGCTATTTTGTTCCAGTAACAAGAGAAAAGTAACCAACACATTCAATTTAGGTCTTTATAAACCTGGGATTTATGTGAAGATCTCTAATCTAACTTCTCATTGTATGATGACAGCACTAATTTTTGTTTTGGCCCTACTCCTAAATTATCTCTAAAACCAAAGCTCTGAAGTGTTCTGGGTCCATGTACAGCTGTGGTATTTGGTTACCCCCAAACTAGTTTTCTTGTTTCATTTTCTACTTCAAAGAATTCCCATAAATTCCTTTAGATCTCATGAATTTGTGGAATTGGCATATTTATCTTAGTATTATTTTTAAAAATTTAATATCTCACATAAATTTTAGTACTTCATAATATTAATAATGACGATTAAGATTCATGTGATGATTTTAGTATTTTTGATGTGCCTGCTCAAGGCTCAGACAAATGTACAGCAGCTTCTGGCTCTGCCTATCCTGACCGTGAGACAGTCTTCTAATCTTCACGTGTGTCTTAGGTACTTCTTCACTCACCTCAACATGCAAAAGTCTGGGGTTGTTGTAGAGGGAGCTGGGCCCAACTCCCAGCCCAATCCCATTGTAAGGAAGACCTCTGCTGATGGACCACTCAGTGTCGGGTGTCTGCGATAAAACCTCTTAAACTGCACTTCTTTCTCTTCTACAGTTCCCTCCGCCTTTTCCTCCCCTTAACCCGAATCATGTTTAGTTTGTATACACAAAATAATGATGCTCTTAAAAGGTACATCTTTCGTCTTTCAGTGCAGCAGCTCCTCTGAGTGGTTACTTTTGCTTCTTTGTAAGCCTTTACAACAGTAGGAAGAGACCCTGTAGAATGTCACCAAGAGAGCAAATGTGGAGAAAAAGCACTGAGAAAACATGGAGATAAATGCTTCAAGATTTTACAGAAACATCCTTGGATTCCACTTGGGGTGTCGTTGCATGGCCTTAAGGTGCACAGCCTGTCTTCTGTCTTTGTGAACACGTATGAATGATTTTGTGTTAAGAATATTAGTGTATTCTGGCCTGTTGTTACTCTTTTCAGTTTCCTGTGTTGAGGTATATAGATTTAACTCACTCCTCAGGGTGCTTTCTGCCTGTTTCATTGAGGTGATCACTTCAGTACAGTGTTGTAGGTACTGCAGCTTCTGCCATGTCAGACTACTGGAGAGCTATTAACCTGCTGTTTTGAAGTTAACCAGCTACTTTTCATTATTTTATTGCCATTCACTGAAGTCAGTTTATGGGAACAATATTGCCCTAGAAATACAAGGTATTCACATTGTATAGCTCCAAAGGCAGTCAAGTATGACACCAATCCTATCCTTCAGTCAAATCTGAAACTTATCTAGTAGTTATGATTTTTCTCAATATTTTTAAGTTGATATTTAACTCAACTTTTGGAATGCCATACAACTAACGTATGACAAATGTTTTGTAAATTGATAAGAAGGAGAAAAACTAGCGTAACAGGTTTTCTCTTTAGCAAGTGAATATGTAGAATCTTTATCTGTACTGTTGATGTACGTTGATTCTCCTCTCCTCTCCTCTCCTCTCCTCTTCTCTTTTCTTCTCTTCTCTCTCGTCTCTTCTCTCCCAGTTATGCTTTGATTTCAGAAGGCAAGAGAGAGAAGGCATCATTTGGTCTAGTTCGCTTATGTAGAGAAAAAATGATAGCCATGGAGTAGAAAGAATCAGAAACTGGCAGTGAGTTTAGATGAGAAAAAATATGAAAGACTCAAGGGAAGTCTTTATTTTGATGAGTAGACAGTTATACCGAATATACTTTATATTAATTAAAGTCTCCCAAATAAAGTATTTTGTTAATTTGATAGCACGATTTTTAAAAGAGTTAAGAACAAGTTATCAATCCAATGTGGTTACCAATAATTTCCTAGGACCACATCATCTTTTAATCCTCTTAAAATTCTAAGAGTTAATATTTTCTAGGTTATACCAATATAAAGTAAAATTTAAATGCATGTTTAGTTTTTAAAAATTTTTTATGTATGAAATTAAATGAGACAGAAAATGCTCAGAAAAGTTATAGTTTTTAAAGTGATTTATAGTACTTATTTTTAGTCTCAACCTCCCAGTTCAACACAGTGATGCACTTGACATTATGAGATGCTTGATGTGTTTATGACAAATTTACCATCATGAAAATTTTCAAATTCAGTCAAAGTAAAAATCTTATTTTAATAGAAAACATTTATTGAACCTTCTTAATGTGTTAGGCACATGATTAAAAAATGTACAGATATGATTTCCTCTCACAATACTGCGCTGAGGTATGGCTAACATTATCTTAATTTTACAAATGATGACATATAGAGAATTTAAAAGACTTGTTAGTCCCTGAGAGTAAATAGTTTAAGTAGTGGATACTGGTTATAAATTCATTTGTATCTAGCTTCAAATCATTTGTTCTTTCTTTGCTGCATTCCAATATGTTTTGTTATGAAAAACCCAAACCTGGAAAATGCAATGTTTCTTTAAGCTGCTTGCTATTAAGATAATGTTTCTGTGTGTACAAGAGTCTCCCCTCCATATAACATTACACTGCTTGCAGAATTTAAAAAGCACTGCACACTATGCATACTGTCACTCTCGTATTGCGGGCCAATGTGCCTGTTCTACTGTGCAAATTCACCGAGGCAGGGTGACAGGGGTGTTCTCACAGGAAATACCCTGACATTTGATATTTGCCAGAGTCTCTCAACTACTAGCTCAACGCGTTTTTATGTCAAATTTAGATAATGTTAAATTCCGTGTGATAATATCATTACTTCTGGGAATGTCACTGTTTCCAAGGATGAAATGCTAAGAAGAAAATATTGCCAAATAATCAAGGTAGAACAGATTAGGGTGGCAGTAATCAATGTGACCTCAAGGCTTGAGAAGCTGAGTGTTCAACTGGTACAGAGAGCCATTAGTGAGTAGCTGTGACTCTTCAGGAATAACAAAAATTTTTTTCAGGTTATTTAAACAATTTTTTTCCCACATGGATACTGAGTTTCAAAAAAATAAATATCTATCAAATTATTTGGACAAAATTGCTTACAGAAGGAGCTAGCAGTTTCTTATTTTGGTAAAAAGATGTCATGAAAATATTACTGAGATTCCAAGGATGTGAGGAACATCAACATGCACAAATTAGAGACCCTGACTGAGACCAATATTTTGTATCATACGTGAAGTAGATCCTTCGAACATGTTCAAGACTCTACAGATGAGACACACCTATAAAGACAAAAGAAACTAAAACACACAAAAAGCAAATAATGAAGTTATTAGAGTGCCCCCAAATCATGATTTAAAATTTTGAGATGTGGCATCCACCAAAGTGTTTATAGGATACTTAAATTTATTTTTTTTTGTAGATTTTTTTTATTTTTTATTTAAGGAGAAAAGAAAAAAAAAACAGTGAAGGGGTACAAGTTATACAGATTTACAGAAGAAAAAAATGCGCAGTAGGAAATCACTAGTTAATGGATTACATATTGCCATCTTAGAAATAATTGTTCAAGTCACAAAATTAAAGCATGTAGAGTGGACATTCCAACAATGATACTGCAAACAGTTCTGTTCAATGATCCAATAAAACTCTGTGATATCATTTTCTATCTTATACACTTAAATATACATGCAGTTATATAGTTTAGAGCACTTTCTTTTCCTCTCTTTTGTACAATGACTATTACACATTTTGGGTTTCATTGCTCTCACGGTTCTTATTGCTTTTTTGGAAGAGAGTAAAACCAAATGTGACATAACAGAACAGAATCGGTCAAGTCAAAAGGGTGGACATAATAGATAATATAAAAACATAATACAAGGTGATCAACAATGGTTACCATAAAGCCTCCCACTATCTCTAATAGAATTGCCTATATCATTAGTTGTAATACAATTGAACAAAACAGTAAAAAATAAAACCGACAAAACCAAAACATTGGAGACATTGTAGGTCTTCAAAAGTAGATAAAAGTCAACGAGAATGGGCGTTATAATGAATCTCATTATCTTCTCAGCTGATGCCTAAACTTTCGAACCTGATACTATCCAGCAAAACAGAATAGAGGAACCTCAGTCAAAAACAAGATGGTGAGAGTAATACAGGGCTTCAAATCGAGATAATAGAAAGTCAAAGTGGGTTACTATATTATATCCTGCTATTTTTTTCCCTTTAATTAAACGGATAAAAATAAAAAAGTAAATAATGGAGTGGAGATTGAGAAAAAAGAGGGCATAACAGCGAAACAGGGCAGATCAAAACATAACCATTTAAGCAGAATAGTGTTTCACCACCAGATAATTCCGACCCAAAAGTAGTTACCATATGGACTCTTTCCTTGAAGTCCTTGAGTACAACTTCGTATACTGTAGCATTAAGTATATCAAAACAATGTAAAACCATTTAAGAGAATGACAGCATTATAGAGTATTTAGAATCGACTAACAGAAAATGAACAATGGTTTCTGTATATTCTCCTTGTCTTTAAAAGGTTTTTGCTTATACTATCGTACATAATAAAATCCAATAAGATACAACCTGTTTAGACCATTGGAGACAGAAGAACAAAAGCTAGATGAGACTTCAAAACAAGATGGTACTAAATCAGTATTACCTATTAAGATGTCATTTTCTCCAAAATAGCTGTTCCTATCATCCAATCTTCTCTGTCTCATTTCTGTTGAGCTCTTTTTCTGTCAGTAGCTGTCAGTTTGTCTTCTTCATTTTGCCTGCTCATATTTACTTAGGCCAGCATTAAACCCTTGTACTCTTCTTTTTGATTTGATGATTTCTTTTAATAATATTGGACTTCAAACCTAAAAGGCATTTTAAATGTTAATTGGGCACTCACAGATTTGACTATATTGTTAACCATCTAGGAGGTTATTATGTGTGCGACTGATTTGCACGATAGTTAAGAAACCCTAAACATAGGCAATGGATATCTTTTATATTAGGCTGGAAGAAAACCTGCTTAATCTTTTAAAAGGAGACATTGCCTTTATTTTAGTAAACGAATTTACCCTTTGCACTGGAGGGCAACCTAGTTCAGTGTTTTCTGCTGAAACAAGATCTTCCTTACAGAGAGACTTTGTGTTTCCATTCCAACATGAAAAGCGTTTAGAAGCTGTCACTCACAACCTCTCAACAAGGAGAAAGCTGAACAAGCTGAAGGTTAACAGTGCTTTTTTTTTTTTTTTTTTATCGGTACTGGGGATTGAACTCATGACCACCTGCTTGCAAGGCAGGTACTTATGCCGCTGAGCTAAATCCCCAGCCCAACAGTGTTCCCTTTTTTTTTTCAACAGTGTTTCTTAAATCTATAGGGAACTGCAGTCACAGGACAAACCAATGTGCCCAAAGACAGACAGACAGGAAGACAGAGTTTATCAGGAGCACAAGTTTTCAGAGGTGCCCAGCAGCGGGTGGACAAAAAGGAAAGGTAATGGATGAATTATCAGACACTGAGTAGGAACTAGATTGAGAGATTAAAAGCAAGCTAGGGCCTTACACCTTACCACTACAGCAAACTCCAATGTAAGGACAGGATTATAGTGAGAACTACAAGGATCAGACTCTAAGATGCACTCAAAAGGGCAATCCTAAAATAACCCAAAATACATACAAGAATGCTACAGGAAATTTGGAATGGCACCAATAGCTACAATAGACAAAAACTCAATCAAACTACATGCCAGAAGAATACTGGCAACAGTACCTGTCTTACTCAGTCTCCTTTGCCAATCTATTACATATGGTTTTTAGCAACAACCACCAAACTACAAGATACCCTAAAAGGCAAAAACCATAAACAGAGAAGACAAAACATAGGACCAGATTCATAACAGAGATTTTGAAACTAAGAATAAAAATTTAAAATAACTATGGCTAATGTGCTAAGGCTCTGTCTTGGTCTGTTTTCTGTTCTTATGACAAAATATTCAAAGCTAGGTAATGCAGTAAAAAGTAGTATATCTAGCTCACAGTTTTGAAGGCTAAAAGTGCAGTGGCAGAGTTATTGGTTCAGTATCTGCCACGGTGATGACATCATAGTGGTTGGATCACAGGTGGAAGGGACCACTTGCTAAAACAGAAGACCAGAAAGATTCAGGGTCCAGGCTTCCTCTTTTATAATAACACATTGTCATAAGGATAACATTCTACAAGACCAGCATGAATCCAATCTGAGGGTGATGTTCCTAGGAGCCAGTCACTTTACAAAAGGCTCCAGTTCTTTTTGTGAAGGAAATCCCATGAATGTTCTGAAAGACAAACATCATCACTTAAAACTCTACCACCTTTTCACATTGTCACACTAAGACCAATTTTCCAACATATGAACCTGTGGGGGACAAACTCACGTTAATTATGGTCAATGTGTTAATTAAGCCATAATAGCCTTTGTAATATGTAACAAAATATAGGTGATAAATTCCAGGAGTCTAAAGGAAATGGTGAAAATCAAGAACACAGCAACAAAAATGAAGGAGGTCTCTGATCATTAGACTTGGCACAGAAAAGGAAAAAAATCACCTTCAATCTATGTCAATAGAAACATTTTAAAATGTAAAAGATAAAGATTCAAAATATGGACTAGAGCATACAAGAACCTTGGAGAAATTATACAAACCTGACATAGAAACAACTGATAAATTAGATTTTGTCAAAAATTGAAAAATTCTGCTCTGACACACTTAATAAAACAAAAGAAATATCACAAATGAGGAGAATGGACTCTTGAATCATACAATGAGAAAATAATCCAGTTAAAACTAGACAAAAGATCTGAACAGACACTTCATCAAAAATGTATCAGTGACCAATAAACATCTGGAAAGGTGCTTAACATCGTATATCATTAGAGAATGGAAATTAAAACAACAATGAGATGCCAGTACACAAGACCGAAACCTGAAACACTAGCATTCCCAAAGGCATGTGAGGGTGTGGAGCAGCAGGAACTCCCCGGCAGTGCCAAGGGTAGTGGTAATGGAAGACAGCTTCGCAGTATCTCACAAGACTGAACGTACCACCAGGTGTGGTACTGCACACCTGCAACCTCAGCGCTGTGGGAGTCAGATGCAGAAGAATCTCAAATTTCAGAACAGATCATTCAACTTAGCAACTTAGGGAGACCTATCAGAAAATAAAAAATAAAAAAGGTGATATATAGAAAGAGAAAGCAAGCAAGAAAGAAAGAAAAAGAAAGAGAGAGGGAGGGAGGGAGCAAGGGAATACACTCTTACCACACGATCTAACAATTTTCTAAGTTATTATCTGAATTGAAAATTTATGAACACGTAAAAATTGCAAACAAATTTGCTTATAGTTGTATTTATAGTTGACAAAATTGGACTACACCAAGGTGACCTACCATGATACATGGTAGAATACTACACAACACCAAAAGAAATGAGCCCTTAAGGCAATGAAATACAGAGGAATATTAAATGTATAATGTTAAATAAAGTAATATGACCTGAAAAAGTTATATATTGTATAGCTACAAATATCTGACATTCTCGGAAAATGCAAAACTATGGAGACAGCTGAAAGAAAGATCAGTGGTTGCCAGGAATTCAGCAGGAAAAGGAAAGGAATAAATAGGTAGGACGCAGAGCATTTTTAGGTTAATGAAACCTTGTTAAGATTTCGTAATGTTAGGTACATGACATTCTGGTGTGATGAAACCACAACTAGTTATAACTAGTGTGAAATATGAAGTTTAGTTAATAATAATCGATCAGTATTAGTTCATCATTGTAAAAATAAATACTCTAATGTGAAATGCTAAACAAGGGGGAGACTTTGTGGCATGGGAGGAAAAGAGAAGGTGATGGTATTTACCTGCTATGTCATTTTTCTATAACCTCCAAATTTCTCTGAAATTTAAAAAAGACTGTTTGAAGCTAAGGTTGTCAGTTTCTCTGGTTGCCTGACACACAGGGAAGTAAGACATGTAAAGAATTGTTTAAAAAAATATAGATCCTTGCTTTTCATGCCATATTGGATTCTGGTAAGTTTCCCATGGGTTTAACACTGAGTAGTCTGATTAACAGAAAGCAGAACAAAATATATTTGTCTCCTACAAGATTTAATTAAAGCTCCTGTAAACAGACTCCAAACAGCAGTATAAGGTTCACCTAAACTATCAACCTCAGCCATGCCTCTGCCTCACAATTTCAGCCAAGCCAGGTGACAAATTTCATAAAACATCCACATACACCTTTAAAATAGTAGGAGTTTTTTGTTTGCCTTTATGTTTTTCTATTGACTTTCACACTTGGCCCAGGAACAGATTGATGTATTAGCAATTACACAGACTCTATCTTGGCCTACCATGAGGAAGCCTAAGGCAATTCTGTCATCCATAATAACCTTGGCCAGTGAATTGGAACTTACCTGAATCCCTTCCAGATCTGAAGTAGTGTTATTGATTACTTCAGCTAAGATCAAGGACAAATGTCCTATAATTTTCAATTAGATAACTCCTATGGGATTAAAATTAACTAATAAGCCTTTCCTTTAGGAAAGTCTCCTTAGTAAGAAAATACAGTCTCATTTTAAAGATGTTCACAGTGATATGAAAGATACAGAATCTACTTGTATTTTCTTATGACCACCTCAAATCAACACTGTCTTCAGGAGAGATGGGAATTCATGACTGTTTCCATGTATGAAGTATGATTTCAGTGGCACACATGTTATCTGGCTGCTCTTATGCTATTAGGAGCTGTCCAAATGGGCCCTTCATGAGCTGAAGGATGTTGATGGGGCCACCAATGTAGTTAAGAGCTGAATGCTAAGTCTCTTGGTTTCTAATTCATTTGACATAATTGTTTCCAGTCCTTATTTGGAGCAACTGCTTGAGGGCATTCAGTCTAATCTATTAACCACCATTCAGTCTAATTCATATCACTAGCTACTTGTCATTTGTCTGCCAAAAAGAATGACTCATAAAAAGAGCAAAAAAGACAACCAGATACAATGACTTGAGTTTTTCACTTAGTGGAGGAGCTGGGGAAGTACCCAGCTATTTCTGATGTATTTCATGATAGGTCAAGAAGAATCGTAATGGAATCTTGATCAGAACCATCTAGTAGGGGTTGATTGACCTTTCAGTTTGTTAGAAATCACAATAGTTTGATAAACCTGCGTTTGACTTTGTAAAGAAAATTCCAAAAGTGGTTCTAAAGGTTACCTTCATTAATATGCCATCCATCACCCCAAACCACTCACGAATTAAGATGTATTCTGCCTAGTGTTATTACAGTTTCTCTCCCACCACTATTATAAAATCAGTGTGTCAAATTATGATTTTTACTTTTTCTTACATTCATCCCTGATTCTCACACATATTTCACATTCAGCTTCTTGACTTAGGGAAACAAGGACATTATTAACCTTACAGAAACTCACCATGCTCCTCAGAAATGACTAAGCAATGCACTCAGCCAAGCGATCATTATTCTTATGATGTAGGGCACTGTGAACTCCACAAGTTAATCCAAATGGCTAAAGTAACATTTATTTATGAATTCTTTACATTATCTTAGATTTGTTTTCCACCCAGATAGTATACTGATGAGTTTGACCTTGGTCTGCTCTAAGTAGAAAGAAGTGTCATATTCTGAATGTCAAGTATTCAAAATAATTTCTATATAATTTCCTAACTTCCGTCCTGATCATTACTCAGGAAACAGCTGTGAGAAGGTGATGTGTATCAAATACTTTGATCATTACTCATTTTGAGTGACTTCTGTGATACAAATGACCTAGAAAGTCAAAAGCATGACGTGGATTAATTTCAAGTTACAAAAGAAGGGGGCCAGAGTCGGTTGATCTGACTTAAAGAGCCACATTGCAACCTGAAAAGCTGTCACCAGCAAGAAGGTATCACTGATGACCTGGAGGAGGTTCAAAGCCTTATCTAAGTATTATCAATTTCCCAGAAATAGCAAGGACAGTCTTTCTGGGATGTAATCTCTCCTACTGTAAGACAAATGGGTCAGCTTTCAGTAGGAGTCATGAGTCCGGTAGTCTAAATCAAAGATCTAGAGTCCTTGACTTTAAGCCAAATCTCTGTAGTAGAGATGTGTTGCCATGTGTGTTTCAATAGCTAATCAGGCAGCTGATATTGGCAGGCTACATAATGATCTCCTCATTTGCAGCTTGATCCTAATGAAAACCCTTACCATCGGCATCTATGTGTGTGGTTCAGACCATATCATCACTAATCATGATTATTTCCCATAGTTAATGGCCCAAAAGAAGGCTCTTTAACCTGCTAAGCTGTAACTTGCCAAGTGGTAAACCAAAGCCAGGTGCTAATAAAAAATGAAATCAGTAAAAGTCAAATGAGGTTCAGTGAGAGGAGCATTGATTCACCTATGACTCAGACTTTGAGTTCCGTCACCAAGTAAAGTAACCAGGCCTATTTTTGGTCTTGCCTACCTTGGGCTGTGGTTGGAATGTGGCTATGGGCCATAAACACCATTAAGTTTCAGCTTGGTTATAAGTGAACAAAGCCCAGGCCTGTATGTAGGAGAATCTCCGGAGACAATCCAGGGGCTTGCTTCAGTAGCAGGGAGGGAAAAAGTTTCTTCCTGTTAGAGATCTGCCAGTTTTTCTTGTAAAGTCAAAAAGCCATTGGACTCAGGCCATCAGGGTTCTTGAATATTCCATTTCCATTTAAGAAGTAAAGTCTTACATACCCTTCTTATCTTGCAAGTCTAGTGTCTTAGGTGATCCTCTCCAACATGGAAGTACCCAGCCACAATCTCAAGGACTCCTTGAGTTAGGTGTTTGCTTTTGAGACAAACCATAAAATAAGCTAAAAGCTAGATGGGAGGAGAAGGGGATAAATTCAAACCCCAAGTGCAATTCAAGTTGTAACTATCTGCTTTTGCCAGACACTCCATTAGCCAAAATTGAGTCATAGACACATCTAATGGACTCTTAGGTAACCCCAGAGTTTCATGCAACAAAACATTGTTTTGTTTTGATTGGCTTTATTCTATTTCATTTAGTTTGCTTTTATACACTTTAAAATAAAAAAGAATATATAAATTGGAATCTATTAAATTTTTAAAATTTTGGACTTCAAAAGATTACTATTAAGACAGAAAATAATCACAAACCTACAGAATGAGCAAACAATGCTATACCAAATAATTGATGGAAGACCATGTTAAATATATAGGATATAAAAATAATTACAACTCAACACAAGTTTAAACCTAGTTTTTTAAAAAAGGCCAGGAATTTAACTCAGCAGCACAAGCACCTGCCTGTAAGAGCAAGTCACGAGTTTGGTTCCTGGTATCAAAAAAAAAAAAAAAAAAAAAAAATCATAAAAAATGGGCAAATAATCTCATGTGGTTTTTTGTTGCTGCTGTTGTTGTTGTTGGTTTTGTTTTGTTTTGTTTTTGATGCCAGAATCAAACTCACAACCTCATGCTTGCCACGCAGGTGCTTATGCCACTGAGCTAAATCCCCAGCCCAATGATCTAGTTTAAAGATAAGTCGGTTTCTCAGAAGAAGATATACATGTGGCTATTAAGATTATGAAAAGTTTAATCAATACTATTAGTCAAAATGGAGATGTAAACAAAAGCCACAGTGAATTTCCATGCCTGCCCACTAGGATGGGTCTAATAAAATAGTCAGATAACCTGTGGTGCATACGTGGGGGCAGGAGAACAGAACACATGCTTATGTTGGGGGACACCCATAAATGGTGTAGGTAACTAGAAGAACAACGTGACAGCTCCTCAGAATGGTTAAACATAAAGTTTCCATGTGTATTTAGTTTCCTGAAGCTACCATAAAAAGTTCTATAAAGTAGATAACACAAACAAAACAAATGTATTGTCTCACACTTCGGGCTGCCGCCTATACAATTCATACATTAGCTGGTTTGGTTCCTTTGGAGGGTTCTTGGGAACCCTCTGTCTCATGTCTTTACTTGCTTGAGGCAGCCATAGGTGTCTCTTGGCTTGTACTGATTTTCCTTCAATTTATTCATATTGTCTTATGTCTATCTGTGCCTCTTTTCAAATTTCCCCTCTTTTTCAAAGTGATTTTTTTTTCTGTATCAGGGATCGAATTCATGACCTCAGGCTTGTCAGGCAGGTAACCACTGAGCTAAATAAATTCTAAGCCCTTTCCCCTCTTTAAGTACACCAATCATACTGAACTAGAGTCCATCCTAAAGGTCTCATTTGCACTTGATTACCACAATAAAGATCTTCTGCTCATTTTAGTTTACATTTTAAAGTACCAGGAGTTTGGACCACAACTTATCTTTTGCTTGTGGTGGGGGATGGAACACAGGTCAACATCTAACACCACATAGCCTAGCAATTCAATTCTTAAATGTGTACATGCAGAAATGAAAACATATGTAACCCGAATCTTGTCTATGAATGTTTGCAGCAGCATTATTATAATAGCCTAAAAGCAGGAGCAACCCAAATATCCATCAGCTAATAAATAGTAAATCTCCAAAAGAGTAATTTTATTAATTCCCTCTGAATGTTTATCCAACCTTCTGTTCCTGAGACAAACCACTGTTCATACACCACCCACACACCGAGCTATTGTGTATGTGACTTTTATTTATGAAAGTTATTCACTAATATCTTGTTAAGCATTTTTATATTTAATTTCACAGGGGATATTGTTCTATAATTTTGTCTTTTTGTAATAACATTCTCTGGTTAGGGTATGAATGCTATGCTGTTTTCACAGGTAAGTTAATAAATGCATTCTTCTCTTTTATTTTTTAGGGAAATTGTACACAATCAGTATTATTACTTTCGTTAAAGTATTAGAGAATTGACTAGTAAAGCATTGTGCTCCTAGAGTTCTCTCTGTGGTAAGCCACCAAATTAAGAATTCACCTTTTAAAACAGATACAAAACAATTATAGGTAGCTGTTACCATTTGTGCTGGTTTTAGGAAGGCATTACTTTCTTAAGAATTTTCTCCTTTATTTAAATTGTTAACTTTTGTCATAAAGTTATATTGGGTACCATGTATTACTTTATAAATGTTTACATTTAATAAGCAACGTTGCCTTTTAAATTCCTGATCACTTACTTTCTGTGTTTTCTTGCCTATGCTCAAAACATATTTAACAACTTCTTTAATATTTTTAATAAACCAACTTTGGATGCTTTTGATACACTTCTGTTGATGTTCTATGTTGTTCCATATCCATATATATTAATGACTTCTCATTTAATTTTGTTGGTCTTCTCATTTAAGATAAAAATTACTGTCCTTTGCTACCTTGCTAAACTGGTGATGAAAAGCACACATTTATACCTTTTTCCTTTTGTATTACAGACACAAAAAGACATAATTTTCCTCAAAGCATTCTTTTGGTCATATTTCATACATTTTGATAAGCTTTGCTTTTATTATCTTTTTATACAAAAACTATATTTTAACTTTCTTTGGGATTTCTTCTTTGACCCAAGGATTATTTAGTTTCATAATTCTCAAATATCTTGAAATTTTCTAGATATAATGCTGTTTCTACTTTCTAACAATATTGTTATGCTGTTGGGGACACCTTGGATTTTTTAACACTTTTATTGATATATGCTTTATGGCTTGGCATATCTTGTCTGTTTTTCTATCAGTAAACTCATCAAAGGTTTTCTGCATCTTTTCATTATATTTTTTATTTTCAGCATTTCTATTTGACTTTAATAACACATTTTCCTGATGAAATTACCTACCTATGGCAAGAAGTATAACGGCTCCACAAAGACAAAATGGGAGAGTTAATAAGGGGACTTGAAATCATAGAGTCTGTCCTGTCCTGCCTTCTCTCTCCAGCACACTCTACATTCCCATTCCTCTGCACAGGGAGACAGGGCTGTCTCCCCCAGCTCAGCTGTTCTTTCTCTGGCCATGGACAATTCCTGCCTCCCACTGGATATAATGTCTAGGGTACCTGTAAGATCTATCTTAGCTCTATTGCTCAGTGTTTAATCTTGTCATGACTGCTCAGTGAAGGCTCATGGAAAAGAGGAGGCAAGTCTTACAAAGTTCTCTATGACTGGGGTACCCAGTCTACCTTTGGACCTTTATAATTCACTGAAAGATTATTTATTTTTACCTATCTTGCTCTTTGCTCTGTCAATAATGAAACTGGCCACAATTCTGTCCTTGCCTAGAAAGACTTGGTTTCTTTCTGTATTTGGCTCACTATAATGCTGGGTAACCTCAGGAGGCCTTAAATGATGGAGGACTATTTTTATCCTGTCAGTTTCTACCTTTTTTACTTTCTCATGGTGGGAATGATTTTCTCATAGAAATGTCTGCATCCTGAATAGAAACAGAAACATTGCATTTGAAACTTAGTTTGTACATTTTGGTCATATTTTTTTCTGAATACCCCCAGAATGAATCTATAACTGTAGCATACCATAACACTCATGATGCTCTGGAATGGTTTGACTTCTTTCCTCCATCTCCATCAACTCCAGGACCTGTTGAAATTTTTACAAAAACAGTAGAAAATCTCTATGCGTCTACTTTTTTGAGGAACCACTGTATAATGCTTTTCTGAAACTTTATAGTAGTTCTATTGTCAACTACTAATTCAGTATAAATTTTACTAATTTCTTTCTCTGTGTACTTGTGTGTTTCATTCACTTTGGCCTAGATTCAATTTTATTAAGCCATAATTTTAAAAAGTGTTTTGTTTTAGGTATTCAAATTTCTTAAGATGCGTTTTTCTCACTTTTTAAAATTATTTTGAATATGTGTATCATTTTAGGTTTATAATTATTTTCCCTAGAGGATTTTAAAACATAATCAAAGACACATAAACATGCCATGCTAAATCACGTCCAAACAATATGCTTATGCTAGTGCATGTTTCCTAAAAGGTACAAAATGAATTGAATTCTCATATTACTTTTACCACCTCTGTGCCACTTAAAGAAGTGATGTTCTGCCAATAAACATTTATTAAAGTCTTCCATTGTGCCTAAGATATTACACAGCCCTAGAGATTCGAAAGTGAAGAGGAAACACTGACTTCTGTTTTCATAGAAGTAGGAGGACATTTACTATACAGACTCAACGGTGTTTTAATAGCAATAAATTCAAAATACAGTGCTTACAAGTAGGAAGTATAACAAAAACTGACCACTCCAACATCCTGAGAATTAGCTCTTTAGCTGAGTTTTGAGATAAGTTATGTGCAGTTTTTTAAAAAAAAGTAGTGTAAAGAGTTTATTCCATGGTATGAAAGCTGCAGATTCAAAGACCCACAGGATAAAAAGAATATAGAACCTCCAGAGTGTGTCATGTACGCATTTCATGTAGTATACTGTACACACTATAAAACATATATTTCTGTGTACATATGTGTGTATATGTATATGTATATGTATATGTATATGTATAATAAAAGGAACATGCATACAAGTGTATGACAAATTTAAGGCATGTCCTGCTAAAAATTAAATACTGAAATACAGCAAATTAATAACTTTAAAACATATATATGAATCTTAGTCCATGAATTTTGCAGTCCCTGGTCTAGATAATAAACATTGTGAAACATTTTGTCAGAGTCTTGTGTCTTATTCATTTGGCCATGGACAAACCCTTAAATTTTCTTGACTTTTAGTGTCATCATCTACAGGAAATTCTTCCTCTAAAAGTCTAGCAGTAAAGTTGTAAAATGCTAAGGCTCTAAGACTGCATTACACTGTGTAGTGGAGACTATAGGCAACAACCACAAACGATAAGCATGAAGATCAAAATGCTAAGTGTATTTACATTTTCCATAACATCCCCATGGCATTTGTTTCATTTTACCTGACTTCATCCTTAGGTGACATTCTGTTATAGCCTCGTAAGACCAGGAATTGTGCTTTTCTTTTCAACTTGATCAATTCCACAAAATTTCATCAATATCACACAAATAGTAGATAACCACAAATTATAGCCAAAATATATCTAAAAGAATGAATACTTTGTGAAGACAAAATGGCATGTCCCTTTAAATAATATCAGGAAACTGAACTTCTAGAAAAAATATTTTTATAAGCAGAACTAAACGATGACAAAGAAAAGCAACACCCAATAAACAAGAAAAGGAAAAACTTTCTCTTTGGTAAATATATTGAATTGGCAGGAAACTATTTTCCTTTCATGTAAAAGATGTGAAGGGATTCTGTGCTGTTCTCACAACATACCACCAAACATTCTCTGTTATATTAAAGTGGAAAATCCTCTTTCTCTGTTTTCATTTTTCCAACCTGCCCCATATAATAATGGCTTCCTCATTTGTTCACAGATGCCTGAAATTCACTTCCTGGTTCTTCATCCACAGGGACATCTTGGGCACTGTATTTCCATTTCCTGTTTGAGTCGCCTGTTCCCCCAAAGTCACAGGATCTGCCCTGCCCTCTCAAAAACCTGCACTTCTAATTCTGTACTTTCTACCTTGTAAAAGCCTATAAAAACCCCAGAGCACTAGAGGCCCTGCCTTTCTTTGTTTTTGGAAGTGAGCCTGGCCAGGACTACCTGTGTAAAGTAAGGATGTTTACTGCCTCCAAATCCCAGGTATTGTTTTGGTGTTTCTGCTTGCCATAGCATCTGGTGCGTAGGCTGGAAAACCAACTGTGCTGACCTCTTTGGTCACTAGTTGTGGCCTGGTAGAAGGAGCAAGGACCTCTCCAGATCCTGACAGGAAAGTGTGCACTTGAGATTTCTCAAGTCCTCTTGGAGATCTGGAGGAAGATCCTGACTCGCAATTCAGGCAGCTCACATTGGACTCCAAAAGGAGGACATTATCTGTCTGTCTGCCTGCCTGCCTGCCTGTTTGAGTCCAGTAAGACCCTCAGGGGCACCCCAGTTATTCTGTGTGTCAGTCCTTCTCAGCTTGAGCAGAAAGGGAGTCTGATCAGCTCTCCTTAGTCAAGGCCACCCTCAAGGGAAGGGGGTTGGAATGTTTAAGCACTGATGCCTGGTAAATGATTGTGTGAAGAAGTGGAATGGACAGTGTGAACAACAGGTTGCTGTATCTGTGCACCAAGACTGGAAAACACTGGTCTCAGTGGCTAAGCTAGTGACGGGAGAGAAACTGTTTTTCCTGAGGTGTTTTCAGCTTGGAGTTTAATAAAATCTGCTTTAAATTTATTAAATACTAATACACTCAAAGTTTCTGTTTCAGAGCAGAAATAAAAATGGGCTGCTCACTGTGTACTAGTTTAGATCCAGAGTCACATGAAGCTTTTGATACTCCTGCTCACCTCTTCTGCCCTAACATGTGTCATGAAAAACATGATAGCAATGATGGCATCAAGAGCAAGACCCATGATGACAAGGGTGGCTTCTCCCCCTCAGCTTCCCTCAGCAGGGTGTTATATGATGGTGCATCCCTATGGTCCCAGCTATGGAAGAGACTAAGAAAAAAGAAATACTCAGTCTCACAGTGTTTACCATAGAGATCAAGAGATGACAAACATAATATAACCCAACAAAAAGTCACTGAGAGTATGAGTCAATCTAAAGCCCCTGGATTAAAAAATTACAAATATTAAAATCATTGCTCTCCCAAAAAAAGTGCAATATTAGGTCTACCTACCTCCCAAATGCTTATAATGTACATCTTTTACATCTTAATTCCAATAGGTATATGTGGACCTCTGTCTCCTACACTGATAAGATTATTAACTGATAAAAAAAAAAGTCCTACTGGTGTCTAAAAATTAACAAAATTAAAACACTTTCATTTTCTCTCACTCTTTTTTCCAAAAGTTTGACAGTAGTCATTCAGTTCCTTTGGTTATTGGTTTTATTTTCTGTTTGGCAACACATCCAGTGTTCATTGTATTGTTACTCTCTAGACATATTTTGCTAAAGATTAGAGAGCCTCTCTGGAAAAATTCTTGGACCTTAATTGTCTTTCTGCACCTGAGATAGTTAAAGCCTGTGTCATACTTAAAGTCTTTCTTTGTCTCTTTTCCACTGTCCAGCTCCTGAAAAATAACTATGCAAAGACGTTTGATCCTAAGCAATTCTCTTCTTCATGCCTCTTAGTTTCAGGAACAAATTCCCAGCATAGTAAGTTTCCATTCCCTGGGATTTTCCAGAGTAAAGCTCATCTTCACTTATCTATGGGTTATATTAAAAAACTTGTCTAGATTTAATCCTGTGTCTCTCAAAGATAAATGCACAAGTTCAGTCCAAGTTTATTTGTCTTTTAGTCCTTCAGCAGGACTGAAGACTAACTCCTCTCTCCCATTAAAATGATGCTGACTGTTTTTTTACAACAAGACAAATGACTGATTCCTTTTATAATGTATATAAATTCATTGATAAAAAAAACATTGCTTAAAAATTTATACATTTTTTGTTTGTTTGGTTTTGCTTTTTTGGTACCTGGTTCGAACTGATGACCTTGCACTTGCCAGGCAGACACTTGTGTTGCTAAGCCAAATCCCTGGCCCCTAAAACCTTATACATTTAATAATAATTTTAAATTAAAGCAGATGTTAAAAAATAGACACAGTCCCAGTCCCCAAAGGACTGCTTTGTTGCAAGAACATTTTGCAGGCCGGTCACCATTTTCAGAGACAGTCTCTTTCTGTACCCAAACTTGGCCTGCTCAGCCCCTCTAGATAATTAAAACTACCTTTATCAGTCTGTCCCATTAGAAAAGACAATTATATATGGCTATCAAAACAACAATTTGGATATTACAATCAGATAAACTGTCTTTCACAAATGTAAGACACTTTATTCCTCCAAATAATTCTTATAAGAAATCTGTACGAATTGACCTACAAAAAATTCTGACTAGTCTATTTATAATTAGAAACCTAAAATTGTAAAAGAGTTATTATAATTGAATTTGGCCAAAAATATATTTGAGTGCACTCTGAGTTTATAAATAGATTTGTCTTATGTATATTTATTTGTCTGTGCATCCAATCTGTAAACAGCTGTTTTATTTGAGTAAAACAAATTTTTCTTCTTTTGAATTTTTGAATTTTTGAAGCATTTGTCTGTAATTTTATTCAGTTTATGGATAAATATCAACAAAATCAAAAATATGCAGGCCAGAGATATAGTTCACTCGGCCTGGCAAGTCCAAGGTCCTGAGTTTGATTCCTAGTACCAAACAAACAAAAAAAAAAAAAATTAAAGACATGCTGCCACCTAAGTTGCAGCTGGTCAAAATGTTGTTAAAATTGGTTTTATTGTTCAAAAATATTGTGTTAACTATTACAATCTGGTTTGCATAAGTCATCTAAAATTATTAAGATAAATAAAATTCCCTTAGGGTGGGGAAAAACTTGGACAGGACTCCAATTGATGAACAAGGTTTTCATATGGCTATGACAATTCATTGTTGCTACTCTCATGATGTATTATATGTATTCATGCCTTCAAATGTACAGGCCTTCTAAAATATAAAACTGATATTGTTTTTGATGATAAACATCATCTTTCAGATTCGGACATCTTATACATAGATTGTTGTGCTAAGAAGTTCATGTTGAGTCAACATAAGATGACCAGTCTATTTTTAACAAAACTTTATGATATATATATATATATATGCTATGTCTGTGCTACTATACTTAGAGATGCCTAGACTTTAAACAGTCCAGGAAAGTCACTGTATTAGTTACTTTTTACTCAATGCTGGAACAAAATACCCAACATCCAAAATGAAGGAAGGAAGGGTTTATTTCTTACAGTTCTTGTAGGTTTCTGTCCATACTCAGTTGACTCCAAGGCAGGGTGGCATGGTGGGGTCACAGTTCATGGCAGCTGCAAACTGTGAGGCATGAAACATCAAGAGAAACACACACACCTTCTTCTTGCCATTACACTATGCTGGCTCCAACCCTAGATGGGTGTAGCACTCACATCACCAATCCAAGTGCTAAACAATGAACCAATCACAAACATTAGATTTGATAGAGTCCATAATTGCATGAGGCTTGGGGGCCACTGACATAAACCGTGACAGTCATGCATTCAATAACATCCCATTAAAGTACCACAAATTAGTTAAGAACTTCTTACACACTAAATAAAGATGATTGACTAAAATGGGTATCTATGTCAAAATAGTCATTTAAGTGTGTGACAAAAATGCCAGCGTAATTATCATGCTAAATATTATGCATGAATTTTAATCTCAATTTTCTCTGTAAATTTATGTAACTCTTGTTTGTTAAAATTCTGCAGGGATTTAACCACTAGACTATCCATGGTTGACACGCAACAACAGTTCTCTTACTATACTTTATATATCAAGTTGCTTGATATTCAGATAGAACTTTTATTAAGCTCATTGCTCCCATTACAATGTAATATTATTAATCTTTTCTTATGGATGTTCAACAGCTAAAGTTTGTAAAGACCAAAACTAAAAATATAAATGGACTAAGATGACAGCCAATACTTCAGCCCATCCTTCCAAGGTCAGTGAGGACCCAGCATATGAGAGAACCTTTTCAGTGACATCCTACAACGCTGATAAGTTATACAACTTCCTAAAGAAATCATTGGACCATGGAAAAAAGAGACAGTGTGTAGTGTGCCTAAAGAAAGTTACCAGGACAAAAGCCTCCAAGCTTTCACAGAAAGCAAGTTAGTCAAGTAATGTCCATGACTCACTCAGACAGCTGACAGAAAAACTATGCATGGTTCCAAGGTAAATCCTGAGGAGACTTAACTGACTTTGACTAATAGCTAACTAGAGGTTACTGTTTATTGATATAGGCTTCAATTTAACTTGGTCTTGAACATTGAGCAGAAAAGTACAACAAAAAGATATTTCAGACAAGTCTATAATAAGCTAGAAAAAAAAACAATGGATTGCAATCACTATTCCATCCCCATAAAAACAATTTCTGTACTTGATTCTTTCTCAAATCTGTGCATTCTGGTGTTCATGTTTTGATTACATATGTTCTAATTTCTCAAAATTTGTTTATTCTTGCCTAGAGGCTGCCAAACTCCAAGTAACCACACAGATAAAATCAACAATAAATATGCTATATTTCTTTTACTAGGATCCACTGAATTTGCCTTGTAAAAAGAGGTGATATCTGGTAAACTACAACACTTCTGAGACCCATTTGATTGGTTCTCTGCTAGAGGGGGTCCCTGATTGTGGTCTCCCTTCCCATTGACCCTTCTCAGCTTAAAGTAGTTAAGATAAAAACTATACCCAGTGTTCCCTAACTGTGGTTTGAGATAGGTCTTCAAAAATACAAATAGCTAAGTTAGTTGCAAGTATTACAGGAAATTATACAGGGGGGGCCTACAACACAAAAGACAATTAAGGCCAAAGACCTATTCACTGAAGTTAGGCTTTTAATTTTAAAAATTCCCTTCAAGTATGGAGCCCAGGTTTGAGACTCCCTTCTTGCCCACTGCCTGTTTATTTTTTTGATTCTGTAATAGGATTTCATAGCCTTAGTCAGTTAATACAGTGTGTTTCCCAGCACCTAGATTCTCTCAAACTACCCTATTCAGCCTTAATCAACAAAAACATGATTTAAACAGAGTGTAGGCAAAGATTTGTATACAAATAACTGCAGGAAATGAAGCAGAAAAGTTCTATTGTTCTATTTTTATTTTTTCAACCTGCCACATAAAATGCAGCCCGCTCACTTGTTTGCAGACGCCTGCAGTTTACTTCCTGGTTCTTCATCCAGGCCCCAGGTGTTCACTTTCTGTTCAACCCACCAGTTCCTGAAGTTAGGAGACCTGCCCTGCACTATTAAAAACCTACAGTTCTGATTCTATACTTTCTGCATATAAAAGCCTATAAAATCCCAGGCTGCCAGGGGGAGGGGGACTGCTTTGGTGTGTTGTTAGGAGCGAGCCTGGCCAAGACCACCAGTGTAAAATAAAGCTATTTACTGCTTCCAAATCCTTTGTGCTGTTTTGGTGTTTCTGCTTGTCATGGAAGTATCATCTTTTGCCATTGATATGGTCCTATTTCAATGTGTACTGTTGAAGAAACATTGTACTATTGCCTACAGCAAGGCTATTTCCTCGGTACCTTTATTTGAGTTTTCTCTGTGCTCCAATAATGCTTTGCTTATGACATTATTATAGGACTACTTACGTATAATTGTGGTGAGCACTATATATTTTTCTCTACTCTAAGGCCAGAAACTCCTCTAGGGCAGACCTATTATGTTATACATCTTCATAACTAAGATTGAATACAAATGCTTGTGATGTATAGTTGGTGCAATTGGTAGTATAAGAAATAGTGTGATATTTTCATGTCAGGTTAAATTGTGGATTGTATTGTTCTAAGGCTTCCAACCTATGCAAATGCTAGGGGTCATTGCTTCTGAAGAAAAAACAGACAGCAGCTTGAACAATAAAGCCATTTCTCATCTTTGACCGGTAAGTAGTACTTGTGTGCAGAAACAAGCCTCTGCAATCAGACTATTTTAAATTACTGGGATTGTTCTTAATGCATGGTGAGCTGAACTTCAAACTTTTATCATTAGGCAAACGGAGAAGGCCAAAATGTGAGCCAACATCCAACTGCAACCAAATGAAACCCTGAGAACCATTCGGCTTGGTCTTTCCTGAACTACTGACCTGTAACATCACAAGCAAAATAAAGCAATGTTTATTAACACCAGTAAGTTTTGGGGTAATTCATATTGTCTCAAAAGTAACTGAGATAAACCATGCTTTAAAAAACATGGATGATGAAAGCTGAAGATACATCTTAGCAGTAAAGCACTTCCCTGGCATGCAAAAAACCCTGGATTTAGTCCCCAGCACAAAACAAACAATGAAGCAAGCAAACCAGGGCTCTATTTAGGTACTCTTCAATTTTGTTATTCAAATAAAAATATCGTTTTCTGTTCTTGATTTGTCATCATCTTGAAGTGTTTTATGGGTACGCTAGTAGTTTCCAATAAAGAATTAACATGGCAAGACTCCTGCTGTTTTTATTGCTGTGTAACACAAACTGCCACAAATGCAGCGGTGCAAAGGTTCTGTAGCTGAGAGTCCTGCTTGGATGCTGGTGTCTTCAATGAAGAGACCCCTTGGCTGAAAACAGGGGCTGGGTTCTTCCATGAGAGCTCCAGGGAAATCTGTATCTGCCTCACTCACATTGTTGGTAGAGTCTAGTTCCTTCAGGTTGGGCCAATTAGGTTTGCCTTACTGTCAACTAGGGTGCTGTCCTTATCTTCTAGAGCTGCCTACCATTTCCTGCACCATGCTGTTCTCTCCCCATCTCAGTGGTTGCTCCTTAAGACAAATAGGAGTATGCTTCTGCTGTTTCAGAACCCTGACTATGCCATCTCTAACCTCTAGAACTAGACTTAAAAGGGTCTTGTGAATAAGCCTGGACTATATCCTGTTCTTAAAGTCAACTGTGCTAGCTAACATAACTTCATCCTGGAAGTAAAGTCCATTACATCGACAGCCTAGAAAACTATACACGAGTGCATACAAAGGGCCGGGAGTCTTGGAGGCCTTATAATTCTTCCTATCAGCACTTCTAATAGATCCTCACATTCAAATGACAGCTTGACTAGGTATAAAATGTAGATATAAGATTATTTTTCAACAATATCTTTGAAGTACTGTACCTCGCTTCTCAATTGTAGTATTTCTGCTGGGAAATTTGATGTAAAGCTCATCAGATTTTGTAATTTCTTGAAGCATTTGGGATTTTGTTCTGATGTAGAGGTTTGGAGTTTTTTATTTTCTCCCTTGTTTAATATTGCTCCTGTTAACTGACGAACACTTTCAGTCAAAATCTTAATCCTTAATTTTATGATAATCATTTCTATTGTTTCTTCACTATCGTCTCTTTCACTTTTTCACTCCTGGGATTTCAAATGTCTGTATATTTAGACTTCTATTCTATTTTCCATTCCTCATAATATCTCAAGTTATTATTAATGAGAGAAATCCTCATTTGATGTTCAATACTCTAAAATATTTTTAGCACTTACCAATCATCAATTTATTGTGATTGTTATTTCAACATTTTCACTTTTCAGTATTTACTTTTCCTATTTCGTTTTAAAACTAATTTTGAGTCTTTATTTTAGAATATTATTTTTTCCTTTATACCATAAGTAAAAATTATCCATTATAAAATTTCAGTCAACTGATTCCAGTACTTTTTCTTCACACAGTATATACTGTCCAGTTTGTTTTCCTCCTATCAAAGCAATTATAGTTATCAAGTATCTAGTTACCTAAGCTGGGAGCTCATTATATATATATATATATATATATATATATATATATATAGAGAGAGAGAGAGAGAGAGAGACAGAGACAGAGACAGAGACAGAGAGACAGAGAGGTGTGTGTGCGTGTGTGTGTGTGTGGTGTGTGTGTGTGTTTTACTCCCATGATACTTTAATCGAGCAGTTCACAGAACTTTGAGTTCTGGTGTATGTTATTGCCCATGTTTTAGGGATAAAGAAGGGCATGATTCTCAGGTCAGGGGAAATCATAACACACGGACCAAAAATTAGAGCCCTTCTTGACCCTTTCTATGTGCTTCTTTCCCCAAATGAATCCTCTTTAGCCAAGATTTTATTTTTAAGCCTTCAGGAAAATGATGGAGGGAGAGGAGGAGAATGAAGAGAAGGAAGAGGAGAAGAAAGAGGAGGAAGAAGAAGAGGAGGAGGAGGAGGAGGAGGAGGAGGAGGAGGAGGAGGAGGAGGAGGAGGAGGAGGAAAAGGAGGAGAAAGAGGAAAAAGAGTGCACCAGAAGTGAATTCTTTGTAATTCATGGTCTACCCTGCCTGAGCAGGGTGTCTATGGAGGGCTTGATCCCATTTTCATTATTTCTGCACCTGTTCATACCCAAACTTTAAAAGGCAGAATTTTCAATAGCCATATGCAAGCTAAAATTTAAAAATAAAGCACACTTGTGAAAATAATAATTAGATCTATGTTAACTAATATTCCCAGGAGTCATATCACTTTTCAAACCCTCTAAATTTCTCAAAGAAATAATTTATGTACACCATAATGAATTTCATCAAGGTATTAGAGATCCTCTAAATACCTCTTAATGAGACCATTATGTGATAGTACGTCCTTACCTCTAGAAATGTAAGCAGAAGTATCCATCATCTACAGGGTCTGGAGGTGTGGAGCAGAAAAGTGCCAAGTTTGATGCAGCAGTAAAATAATGTCACTATCTCAGTAGATTCAGGTCACTATAACAAAAGATTTATACACTGGTTCTTAAAAACAATAGAAAACTATTTCTTACACTCAAGGTAGAAGATCCAGACTGGGTGGCCAGCATAGTCAGGTTCTGGTGAGGGGCCTTTTCAGGTTGCAGAACACTTTGTATCCTCACTTGGTACAACAAGAACAGGTTCAGTCTACGGACTTTTCTGCTCAGGACACCACGTTGTAAAAGGAAACTCTAGGCTCATTTCCTAACTATTCACTGTCTTTGTTACTTTTCATGTTGCTGAGACAAAATAGCCAACACCCAAAGCTAAAGGAGGAAAGGTATATTTAGCTCACAGTTTCTAAAGTTTTCAGTCCACATTTGGCTGGCTCCCAGGCAGGGTAGCATCACAAAGAAGTAAAGTTCATGACAAACAGAAAGCAGCAAAAGTGATAAGGGACCTTACCAGTTCCTTTCTGCCCCTTTTGTACTCTATCCAGGCTACTAGAGTGCTGCTAAATTAATCAATGGACTGGTTTAGTTAATCACATATCCTTAATCCCAGCACCACACACTCTGGATTCAGCCACCTCCAAAAAATCCCCAGCTGTGACTGCACAAAGCTTTGGGGAGCACAAACCATAACATTCCAAAAGCATCACCTCCAAAAACCATCACATTTGGGGATAGGATTTCAATATAAAAAAGACATCAACACTCATTCTATAATCAACATCTTTACAATGCACCATGCTTAATGCATTGCTGGCTTTTTTCCTCAACCTGCCTGCTTATGGATAGAAGGTATCTCTTGCAGCCAAAGCCACCATGTCTTATATAACAGCATCCAAAGACAGAAAAATACAGTTTTGAACTGCTTTTAATGTTTATTTTTCTGAGGAAGGAAAATATTCCAGAAATTATCTTCAGAATGCTACCGACCAGGACTAAGTAACATCCCCGTAGACTTCCAGGGAAGTGAGAAAAACAGTTGCCCTGAAGTATGTAATCTTCAATGTCTTTGTGCCAAGCAGGCTCTTCTAGCCAAGACATTGATGACTTGGGGCCAGAGTACAATACATATGACTATTGATTCATAAGCAAAACTGTTTGCCTAACAAGATGATACAGGTCTCTTTTTAGAGAGGTCAGTAGCCATTATACTAAAATACCATAACTACTAAAAAATAAAAGTATTTTCCAGCTATTGAGCTAACTGATATATTTTGAAAAGCTCTTGGGGACTTCAACAAATCATTGATTACTTTGGTGAAACTATTGGTATGTAGCAACTTGGAGCTATTTTTCAGTGCCAGGGTCCTATTTTAATGGAATATTTAAAACTGATATATTAACAGAAAAGCTATTTCTCTATAAATTGAAATATAATTTTACATTAATTAATGTAGTTGCACTTATATAGGATTATAGTTTCCTATATAAATAGACTTTAAAAGGGGTGAAATCTAAGTCAGCTTGTTTTTTTGTGAATACATAATTAACTAAAATTAACCAGGAAACCAAATGACTAGGACCAACCTAGGATTGGACCCAGTAACTTAATGGTTATATGACAGTTAATTATTATTGCTGTTATGGTCCATGTGTTGTGTTAACTTGAGAAGTCTTGAAGCATAACTAAGTAATTCAGCAGTTCTACATTCTAGGGTGCAGAGGACATGCCCTCACTGTTCTAGGATGTTGGGCATTGTGTTAACTTGAGAAATTTACAAGTTTAACTAAGTGACTCAGCGGTGGGGGGGGGTCATAACACACGAAGCATATTTGTGTCATGTTCTTTGCTACCATGATTAAAAGCTGCCTAACACAGCTGATGAACAGGATTTTGAGGGGTAGTCCTGCTGGTCTTGAACTGGACATCTTCATGCTTCGACATTCTGAATGCCAGAGTTCCAGATGTGAGCCATCAAGCTCAACTAGTCATATTTAAAAGTTCTTTATAATATATGCTTACTTTAAATAATGGCTCTTATTTCTGAAGAAAAGCATTAAATAAAATTTATAGCATTATACATGTGTTTATACTTGAACGGATATTTGCAGGTGTTTTTACTAAGATGATAGTATTATTATTTGTGATCAATATCTACTTTAAACTGGCAACTATAATTCTTCAAATAGACTAGGTATTAGGGAAAAAGCTGCACTCGGTGTCATTTTTAAAAATTGGTATTTATGTGATTTTAAATTGTTTATTGCATTTTTTACTTGAGAAAACATTCACATGATAGTTACAATTGAAGAGCAAAGTCATTGTGAAGAAAATGTGATTTTGATACTATGATTTGTACAAATGAACCCTTCATGGAATTATCTAAAAATTGGCTCACTGTACCATTTTACTGTATCTGTGGGGCACAGTCTCTATCTTCTAAAATTTTAGATATTTTTTGCTATTGTGAGGAAAAGCTATACACAGTAGCCTTCTACATGAGAAAAAGAAATATAGGAATTTATCTGCTTCCTAGAAGTTCTATGATTCCTTTAGTTGTCAGTTTTAAAGAATGTGCAACATGCCACGTTCAAAAGAAGGTTTAAGGACATTGATAACATTGTTAGGTTAAAAATTTATGACTTTGTGTATGAAATGATGTCTTGGTCACTCTTCTCATTGCTAATACAAAATACCTAACACTTAAAAAGAGATTTATTTTAGCTCACAGTTTAGGGACATTTCAATTTATAAATTAGCTGATGCCAAGGCAGAGTGGCATGTCAGAGAGGCACCAAAGAAAGCAAACAGTTCATGGCAGCCAGAAGGCATCAAGGCACCAAGCAGTGAGACAGCAAACTAGCAGATTTGCAACCAACAAGCAACAAAAGCAGTCTTCTTTCTATCCCTTTTATTCTACTCAGGCTACTCACACTTAGGGCCAGTAGCTGGGGCAGCCATGATCCTAGTGTTGCAACACGAATCAATCCCAGCATCACATGGTTGATTCCAGGGTCACACACCTAGATTCCACCATCTCTGAAAAGCCCTATCTGTGACCACATGAGGTTTCAAGGGATAATTTGTTATAAGCCATAACAAATGATTTTAAGAATTACTTTATTTATCACTGAGCTTATGTAGTGAGGAAAAAACCACAGTGACATATTCAGTGTTTGACAACTCCCTCAGATGTACAGAGGATGTTATATTCATTTTTCTTTATGACTGATACAAATTTTTTTAAAAACATTGCAATATTTTTAATATTTGTTTCTTGTCCAAAATTTGTACTAATATTTAAGCCCCAAAGCTGCATTATTAAGGGATAGAGACTTTAGGGAGTATTTAGACTATGAATGTTCTCCCTGTATGGATTAGTGCCATGTAAAAGTTCTGGGGATAACATGTAGAATCTTTGTCTACATGTGAGAAATTGCAACAGCAAGACATCACCTTGGAAGCAGAGATGAAACCTTGATTAGATACTGAACTTGCTGCTACCTTGACCTTGAACTTCTTGGCTTCAGAACTTGAGAGAAATTTCTCTTGTTTATAAATTACCCTGTCTCGTGTATTTTGCTATGGGAGCAAAAACATAGTAAGGAACCCTCGCGCCTTGTGGAAGATTTGGAGTGGAATGCACACAGAGTTTAGTAACATAAATGTGTTTCAACCCCAAAATATAAATGTATAGTCTCAAGATACTATTTAATCTTATTATGCTACTGCCTTGCCTATGGTTGCATTTAGGTGTTTCCTGTTCCCCGGGAGCTGACAGGTAGCCGGGTGGGATAGGAGCTAGTTATATTAAGGTATGGCATCCTTAACCTATTCTTGATGCTTTCAGAATTCTGCCACAAAGTCCTTTCTATCTCCTGGCCTACATGCTGAAGTCTGGTACTGGTGATCATCACTCTGATTTTGTCTCCTCGCCTTAGGATCTGGTCATCTGACTATTTAAACTCTCAAGATGACAAAACCACTTAAAGCTACTTTTTACCACCATATTAAAATGTTATCTGCCTTGCTTTAGGCCCAAGGACCTTCCTTTCACTACTACAATAAGATTTAGTGATAAAAATTTTCAGACTTTTGAGACATCCACCAAATCTCTCCACATATCCCCTAACAATCCTCAATACTCAGCACATGAAAGTCAAGGTAGCACTTTCAGACAGGAATCTTGACACTTCCCATCTCCTTAACACACTGATGTGCAGGTTACAATGCCCTGGTGAGGGTGTTAGATATGTCCACACCAGCCTTTGCTGGGGTACTAACAGGAGGAGCAAAAGAGACTTGGAGAAACCCATTACTTTCTTGGTTATTTTTAAAGCTATTCCTGGACTTGACAGGGGACATGAGCAGGTAAGTTTTTCTCCTTTAACCCTATATCCATTCTTTTTTTCTTTGAGAACAGATAATGTAGGTGCTTCTCATTTTCTCTCATCATTTTGCAAAGTTTTGATCCCTATCTAACAGTCTTAACTAACTTAAGTTAGCACACAATTCATTTTCTGAAATGAACTGAATTGAAAACTGAATAGAAAAATATCAAAACTCACTGCCTATGAAGGGTTCATGGGTGTTGTTTTGTGATAACTTTTTGTGGGAGACAACTCCAGTGACTCCCTTTGAGTCCAAAACAATTACTGTGACTTTGATTACTTTGAGACTCATTTCCTTATACTTGTATGTGAAAGGCTGGCTAGGGTATTTCCTTCTCTTCAGTTAACTCTGAGCATGGCAAACAAGGCTAGCTGAGGTGCTAATATGCAAAATCTATAGCCACTAGACAGTCCTGTTTCCTCACATGGTGCTCTCTACATACAGGATTGAGCTGGTGAGATGTTAGAGCAAACAGCTCCAGGAATGTCAACTGGGTGGAGTCAAGATAAGAGCTATGACTCCCCAGGGCACAAGAGTTTGCATATCACAAACTGAAGTGATAGCCCCCCCCAAAACAATTCCACTGTTACCTTAATTGGGTTATATAAATTGATCCTTCTGCATATCTTTATCTCTGCAATTTACAGAGATGCCATTCTTGCACCTGGCCAGCCAGCTCAAGTTACTCAGTAATCCCTGACAACCTGACTATCACTCAGTCCTGAGGGACACCCCCTTTCTTCACAAGATAATAAATGCTGGAGAGGCCAAGGATCGAGGCCTTTGTCCGAACACCCTCACAAAGATTGGACTTAGGGCCCCTTGGCTGCCCTTAACTTAGAATACGCCTTTGTGTTTTTACTCTCGCGTGGATTGCAGTGTTAGTGGTAGATTGGAATTGACCAGCTGGGATTCCAATAACGTCTCAATGGGATTATAAATATAACTTTTTGGATTGTGAGGAAGACTAGAAAGAGGATTTCAATACTTGGGTGACTGAACTCCATATTTGGGTTTATAATAACTTTTCTCATAATTATATAAGTACTGGATTTCTAAAGAAAATATATTTCTTACTGAGAGTCAAAACCATGGCTTTTGTTAAGTTTCCTTCTAAATTCTAAGGTTAGAGAATGTATCTCCCTGACACTGGTTTAGGTGCTTCTTCAATCTAATAGATCTAGGTTTGGATAGTTTAAATAAAAGCCAAGGGAATTTAGTAAAAAGCAACAACAACAAAAAACACTAAAAATTATTTCCACACATCGTGGCTGGCAACATGTGATGTCTTGTGGAAGAAGCTAAGACCTGAGGAAGGCCTAGATTTCACCTGTTGTCCCCATTTCCTGTGCCACATCACTGTCTTAGATTCCTGTCTTTTTTTAACAAAGAAATCTTGTTATTCACAGCATTAGACTAATCACCAGTGGGTTTGGTAAGCCTTCACACTGTGCTTTCAGATTCTAACATGGCCTTTTGTGAAACTGAATGGTAGATCTCAGTGTGCAGGAGCAGCTCTCTGGTATTCTCTCTCTCTCTTTGTCTCTCTCCCCCTCCCCGCAATTCCTCTTTCTGACAGTATGCAGGATTGAATCCAGCACCTTCACTCTGAGTAATGGCCCTTGATATTTTTAAAATTTGAGACATTTTCACTAAATTCCTACATTTCCCAGGCTAAACTCGAACTTTAGCTTCCCAGAGTGCTGAGATTACAGCTACAAGCCGTTATGCCAGCTTCGAGTTTTAACTCACAGTTAATTGTAAAATGCCCAGCAATAGCCTGCTCTTTTCACCTCAATATTGTTAAGACACAATGTAGCTAATATCCTGCTAGGGAGGAAGGCAAGATGCACATTAAGGGAACAGAGTATGCACCCGTAGGATTGCTACCTACAACCACTGTGAACATTCTGGATTTAACTCATGTCAAATAGCTCTCTGTAAACTCAGCTGGCATTGTGAGGGGGCAACGTGGACACAGTGCTGCTGCCCCAAACAGCAGCTGGGTGCACCACCTAATTGTGCTGGATCTGTCTAGAGACTGCAGCGCGTACAAAGTCTCCAGCTCTCACAACCCCAACTATGTGCACGCTTCAGGCAGAGCCTGTTAGAAGTCAGGAATATAGTATGTGTAAGATATCAGAAGGATTAGCAGAGGAAAAAGGGTATAGAAAGTGAAACTGTTAAGTACATTTAATTGCAGCAAATATCCATGAGCAAATTTTGCATCTATACCTTTATTGCTATTTTACATGCTCTGAGCCAATCTCCCCTCTTAGCTTTGAATCTCTTTCCTTTTTTAGATGCAAATAAATTATGCGTACCTGACTTACTTTCTTAGAGACAAAATTCTCCAGAATTTGTGTTTAAAGAGGCATTGTATCAGCCCTCAGCAGAACCAGCCTTACAACTAGTGCTGTGGCTCTGTTACTTGCTTTGAATTGTACTGAACAGAACTCTTTGACTGAAAATATTTCCTTTCACATTTCATAGCATTAAATGATTTCACTCTTAAAAGTTGAGATTTGAGATGTTTAACATTTTCAGAATAACAGAACAGTAGGGAGCCATGGAATTTCTAATCACTTTTATTTTACAGATGAGGAAACTAAAACCCAAAAAGCTTAACTAACTCTCCTAAAATTACACATACCCATACTCATGGCTTTACTTTTATCAGTGAGGAAATAGAACCCTAGAGAGGTGAAGCAGATTAGGTTCCACATCAAACTATAACTATTAGGCCAAATATAGCTCAGCAGCATGGCACCTGCGTGGCAGGCACAAGGATCTCAGTTCAGTTCTTGGTACAAAAAAAAGGAAAAAATACATATATAACTATTATTTTATAGAAATAGGTGACTTTGATCGTGTATCAAAACACATTCTTGAAACAAACTATGGAATCCATAGTAAGAATCTGCTGCCTGAGGTAAAATATGCAGGAAGTAAAGTAAAATGCAATGGGAATATATTTTGTAAATATTAGACTGATGCATTTTTATCTCTCCATTCAATCACACTCACTGGAAGCCTTAAACTTTCAAAGTTGAGCTCAAGGCTTATGTCTCAAGAGTACTGCCTAAAGCACAGAGGCCGCAGTAGTCAGCTCTGAGATTCAAATATGAACTGCTCAGTCTCTCTGGCAAGAGAGAAGTGTTGCAAGCTAGAAATTGTCAAAAACTAAAGAATATCCCAAGTTACTTTATTTCACTGTTTTGTCCTCTACAGGCTTAGTGGGTATACTTGATACTGTATACAGTACCCGGAGATGCCACCCAGATCTTAGGAGAGGGAGGAAGGCTTTCAGGGTCCTGATGAATGGCAATGGGCCAAGAAAGAAGAGTGGGAAAGGCGAGCATCAAGGCTCTGGTTTGCCTTTATTTGAGTCCAAACAAGTCTGTGTTCAGTGTATAATGCATATGCATCCATGTAAGCTGTGCCCAAGCTAATGACCATGTTGCCCTCTCATGCGAATGCTGACTTACTTAAGCAACAGATAAGGCCAGTAACACCTTCAGTACTGGTCTCATACTCACTGAGCTAAAGAAGACCATCCATCAGCAACTCTCTGATATCCTCAGATTTTGTCTTGTCCTGTGTATTTTCTATCGTGCATTTAAAAACAATTTCCATAAATACAACAGTTTCAGCAGGAGATATGCTAACAGAATAACAGCAGCAGTAATAAAAACAGTAACTATATTATCCCTATTTCTCCTGTTATTGTTTAATTTCACTCCTTTATTTAAATATAAACTCCCCAAAAGTATTGCATATGCACAAGTTTATCAATTTATTTATTTCCTTTCCTTTTCATATTAATGTTTTCAAATTATTAATTAGGATATATGTTTCAAATAGAAAATTCACATATCTTAAACACACAGTGCAATGACTTTTGCCAAATGTAAAATCCATGTAACCATTATTCAGATCAAATCCAGTCCCTCACAAAAGTTCCCTCACACTCTTTGCTGGCAAACAGCAACCTCTCCAAATAAGGCAGCCATTGTTTGGATTGATATTATCCCAAATTATTTTTGAATTTTTAGATCTCAAGATAAGTAGATACTCAGAGTATAAATGCATCCCTTTATGCATTTTTGTATCGAAGTGTGTCATTTCCATATTTGTGATGTTATATATCAAACCACTAGGAAACTTTGTATGTAAGTTTTTATCTGAAGTTACATTTTTCATTTCTCTTCTCTACCCAGAAGTAGAATTGATGGATAATGTAATAGAGGCATGTCTAACTTCAATAGATTCTGCCAATTTCCTTCCTAAGGTGGCTGAGTTACTGTTTTTGTCACTACTGATGTATAATATTTCCACATCCTGACTTGCATTCTCTATGGTAGTCTTTGTTTTATTATCTCACTGTATTGACTAAAACAACCCGTGAAATATTGAAGAGAAAAAGAGAATTCATTTTATTTTAACTAGACTAAAGCTGTTCAATATGGAACCACCAAGTGTGATTCTGTTTTTATATTTTATAAAGTCAAATTTTCTTTTTTCCTAGTTAGTTTAGAATTTTCATCAGAATTACATTAATTTTTTGGTGCATATTAAGATTATTACTTGACTTTTCTCCTTTATTCATTTATTGTGGTAGTGAATTTATATTTACAAATTTTTGAGTAATACAGGTAACTATGCATTTTACCTACAGCCATGAAATATTTTCCATGTATTTCCTGTCTTCCGAATAGGTCTAATGCAGTGTGTAAACTATAATTGGTGTTACACAGAGTTTAATGTTATGTTTTCAGAATTTTTCAGAAGTTTTTTTTTTAATTGTATGGCATAATAATAGAAAACTATCTAAATTATAAATCTGTAGTGGAAAAACATCTGAACTATGGATTTGTAGTAACAGATTTTGTATTTATGATGATTTTCAGGAATTTTATTTAAAGTGAAAAAACTTGACAGTTTCAAAGCAGGTTAGTTGGAGAGTTAATCAATACATTGCATATTGTCTTTGTAGTAGTTATTCAGAGTACAAAATATAGGCAAGTTATTTTGTCCAAGAAATATTAGTACAAACCCTCTTTCTGATCCAAACTGTGGAGGTCCCGCTGGACCCACATCAGCCCAGGACAATGCTTCTGTCAGTAAATCCCTCTGTAAATTGCACTAGCACAGTCCTGGGTTTGTCTGCCTCTTTTTGTTCTTGCACACTATGTGTGGCAATGGGAACTTTTAACTGACATAACTTAATCCTTTATGACCAGGGGCTTTAATTCTGTACAAATTCAAATCTTTGGCTGCTGTGAATATATGTGCACAAGTATCTGAGTGTCTGCTTTCACTTCTTTTGAGTATACACCCAGAAGTGACATTCCTGGACCACATGTTCACTCTATGTGATACCTGTTTGCCAAAATTCCATACTGTTTCCATGGTGGCTGGCCCATTTCACATTTCCGCCAGCAGGGCACAGGGATTCTAACTCTACCACATCATGTTCAACACTGAATATTTTATGTTTCTGTTTTTCTAGCACTTGCTTGTTTCTTTGTTTTATAATGCTATCCTGATGGATGTGAGGTGCTACCTCACTGAGATTTGAACTTGCATTACTCTAAGGACTGGTGATGTTGAGAATTTTTGCATTTACTTCAATAATTGCATTTAACTTACAACTGAGTATCATGTATGGAAGATCAAAGAAGTTATATTTAGTTGATTTTCTAGGTTACATTTCCACTTAAGTAATTACCACTAGGTGAACTTATAATTTCACTGAAGTTTTTAAGGCTCAGAATATCCACTTAGAGGATAATGGAGTGATCATAATTGTGATGTGTCAACTTGAATGAGTTAAGAAATGCCTAACAGATCAGTGAAGCACAGTTCTGGGTGCATCTATGGATGATTGATGAGTAAGCTCACAAACTGTGGGAAGAACAATGGACCAGGAGTGGGGGACACCAACCAATAAGCTTGTAGCAAAGAATAAAGAAAAAAGAAGGAAGTATTTCCATTTAGAAGAGCTACGGTCTTCGGTGCCATCATGCTTGGATACCAGTCTCTAGTTTCTTTGCCCTGCCAACATAGATGTGCACCAGAAACTCTGCAGTGAATTTTTAGGCCTTCACCTGACGCTGGTCTGCATCCTTGATTCTTTTTGTTCTGTGGCTTCTGTCTTTCTGGGTAAGCAGCCACTGGATCTTCTGGACCTCCAGCTACTGTGGATTCTCCTCACTATGATCCTGCAATTTGCCATTGTGTACTCTCCTGCCTTTGGTCATGTAAGTTTGCCTATTACATTCTTTTGCATAATTATATCCATATTTTCTGTGCTGTTCCTCTAGAAAAATCCTGATACAGGTGTAAATAATATTTATTTTGCAATGCTAAGTTAATAATTCAAACTATTTTACATCAATAATGATGTAAAAGAGCAAAGTCAATCCAATGTTTTATTTCAAGATACCAGACATACTGGCAAAATTCCAAATGAGAATTCAGTTTTTCTGGTAATGAGAAAACCTTATGTCCCAAGTAATTTAATGTAACGTCAAGCAAAAAATATACACTATAGTTCTGAAAGTGAGTATTTTAATATCTTTTTTTTCTGCAATAAAACACATTCACATTTCTTGTCTTTTTCACTTCTAAACTCTTTTGCATGATTAAAGTCCTGAGTTGAACACAAAATAAACTCTAGATTTCTGATAATGGAGAATTTGAAGAAACTAATCAATCCTGAACTACTGGTGGAAATTTTTCAGTAGCAGACATAAGAGTGATGTTTTATTTGTCTAATACAGAGAATTAGATCTGGTGGTGTTGTCAGGGTATAGTGATAGATCTAACTCCCCTATCTAAACGAGGAGCACTATTTTGAATATACTATGTCACAGAAAAAGGAGACCCAGATCTTGTAATATAGACAAAAGGAAGGAAAGACACAGGACAGCCCCTCCTTTTCAAACGAAGATCTGTCAAAAATGAAAGCAAAATTGATTAAAACATCCATTTTCTCACTTTCTGCCAAGATTTATCACTTACAGATAAGGAAAACAGTCTGAGAAGTAATCCAGCTTACAGCCATTCATCACACCTTGCAAATTCTCCTTTGGTGTTTAAGAACTTCCCCTTTGCAGAAGCAATTGAAGGCTTTGCAGAGATTCATGTCACATCTTTTAAGAAAAAAAGAAAAACATTTAGCATGTAATAGTTTCATTGAGTTACTCTTTGCAGGAATTAAAAGATAGTTTCCAGCTTTACAGATTGTTGGTATCCCTAAGACTCTAGAGAAAATTGAGTGAGTTTTTGTTGTTCCAATTGCAATGCTCGGGTTAATGATTCTGTCATCTTTTTTTGTACTGCCAGCATAGAGGAGTCTACATAGTAGAAACAATAACTTTTTACTAAAATGACCCAGACCTGAGGTTAAATCCTAGTGCCTCCCAGAGCACCTGGTATAATGAAACACGATAGTACTGGTGAAGGCATCTGTCAAAGTTCCAGATTAAAAAATATTTGTGTAAGTTTCTTTTAAACCTTTTATACTGTTGCATTCATTATTAATCTAAAACTTCCTGGATATGCATGACTCATCCTCCCAGCTTTATAATACACAAGCTCCTCAAGGGCAAAAATAACCATACTTTTTTTCTTCTCTGTTAATATAGGTCATTGCATGTAGTAATCAATGTAGTCTGTCTTTTTTCTAATAATAAAAGTAATATATGTTCATTTTTGATTTAGAAAGTACCTAAACTGCACAGAAAAAAATTGCCAGTAATACAACACCACAGAAAGAACAATACATAACTCATTTTGACATGTTTCCTGCAAGGCTTTTTCCCATGTGTGTCTTTAAAAATTAGGATCACATGGTACTTCAAGATTTGTGGTCTGTTTTTTCATTTACCTCTGTACAATGAACATTTCTCATATCAATGTTTTTCAAAAATGTGAATTTTAAAAGCTTTAGTGCAGTCCATCAACTGAATACTCACACTTTGTTTTTACCACTCCCCTTACTTTGCAAATTTCCAGATTTCCACCATTATAAATAATTCAACAAGCAATTTATACACATATTTCTATTCATTTTTATTCCCTTAAAATTTGGTGTTAAAAATCAATAAGAGAACATATTTTTATGACTTATGCTTTTCCTCCCTTCTGTTAATATAATTTAATAACTTACTATTTCACAAAGGAGTCAATATATTCAGATGTTATAAATGTCATTGCTCTAATTACAACAACTATTTATTGACTACTGTGTAACCAATTCCTCCCATAAAATAAAAGTCGAGTAGATATCTGTAAGGTGGAGTTAGCTTGCACTATCTTAGTCCTTCAGCACTAGTGAGCTCGGGCAGGGCACCTGTGTGAGGTGTAGCAGCATCTCTGACTTCTGTTCACTCCATGGTAGAATTCTCCCTCAGCTGTGAAAAGACCAATGTCTTCCCTATTGCCATATGTCTCCTAAAGTAAAATCAAAAATTGCATGCCCCCCACACCATCAGGAAATACGACCCCATATTAAGCTAAAATCAAAATCACGGTACTACCTACACTAATTTATCTTTAACGTTTTGGTGCATTCTTTTTAAAATAGGGACATGGAGATACACTTTTTATGCACTTTTGCAGAAGAATTTTTATTTTTATTTAAAGAAAGAAAGAAAAAAATAGAAAAAGGTAGAAGAATACAGAATTCAAAAAAATTAACATCATAAAATTGCTAGTTGATACATTACATATTGTCATCTTAAAAATAGTTGATAAAGTCACAAAATCAAAGCATAAAAAGTGGCTAGACATTCAAATATTGACAGTGCAAACTCTTCTGCCTAATGATCTAACAGGAATTTATTAATATGGTCATCTATCTTACATACTATACATACCATTACGTCCTGTAGAGCACTTTCCTTCCCTTTCACTTTTATAGTATCTATTATATTTTTTGGATCTTATTATTCTATCAGTTTTCATTATTTTTTACACTAGAGAGACAAAGTGATATTTACTAATGTAAGTCTTGTTTATTTCATTAATAAGGATATTCTCAGTTGCCTCCATTTAATTATAAAGGCTTCAAGATGGTCCTTTTTATAGCTGAGTAGTATTTTACTGTATAAAAAAACCACATCTTTTTCAAGATGTTTATGTTTAATTAAAGTGTCTGTGCCTCCAACACTGGTAGTCATAGATACATAAATAAATAATCATTCTAATGGATTTATAATATTTATAACCAAATCCCTACTAATGTATATTTTTTGAAAAGATTTTTGCTATTGTAGGTACACTGAGATACACATAAACCATGCAGATGCATATAAATATATACGTATGTTTATATATCTATGTACACAGATGCATACACCTTTAAACATTCATCCAGTTTCTTCATTAATATAAATTTCCAGAACATGTTCCATATTCTAGTCAAGTTTTATAGCATCAACATATTTCTTTTATTTCAAATGTTTTTGTAAAAACATTATTTTAAATTTAATTTAAATATCTTTGATTACTGTAGAAATAAAGAGAACTAGTATATCTTCGTATCTTCAGTTTAATTGTAGTTCTTATTGTTTTGACAGCTTGGAGGTTTTCACTTTCTCTCTTTAATATCTGTAAGGGTTTTTCATATGTTACATAGACAAATATAAAAACAGAAATGAAGTTCTTGTTGCAAGAGTTAGAAGCGAATCCAGAGTTTTTAAATATTCTAAATCAGTGATGGTTAAAGTGTGTGCTATGGATGTTTGGCAATCAGGACGGTTAAAAAAAAAAGTTTAGAATGATACTGAGATATCAGTTGCCCTTTTTTCATTGTCTTTGCCTCGTGAATGTACAGTGGAGTTTTATAGAGGGTAAGTGACATGGGATGACACCAAAGTTCTGCTTGCTAATTTTATGTGTAATTTTATATTTATGTTTGTAGAATATTCTAAGATTGAAGGTTTAATATGTGTGCAAATATTTTTTAAAAATTAATTCATATTTTTTCTCTCTATTTCAAGAGAGCATTATGTCTATTTGCACCACAATAAAATCTGGTACTTCATTGTCATCCAAAATATTACTTTTCTAAACTTTTTCATAACTATTATTTTAATTAGATAATTATTTTATTCAAAGTACATATACTTGATTCATACTATTTTCTTGTGTTTAAGGATGAATCACTAGCCTCAAAGAGGGAATTATTTCTCATTCCTCCACTACAATGTGTGCGTCTCCAGATGCTGAGAAAATGAATTGAGTTTTGTGATAAATGAAAAGAAGGAATCTCTTCCAAATCATTTGGATAATGCTATTGAAAAATGTGACAAAATTATACTTCTTCCAGGGTTTACACATGCTGGGTGCGTACAGCTAATTTATTCTATCTTAATAAACAGAACATGTTCAAATCATATAAAAGTGCTAGTTAAGTCATTTCCCGTCAAGTTCTTCTGGATATGCAATATAAAGAACTGAACAACTTAAATGCAGATCTGATGAGCTATTTTGTAGTTAGGAATTGTTACAGCTTTTCTGACTTAAAATGCAGAAGCCCCCAAAGCATCTTGGAAGATAGTGTATATCGCCTTGGCTGAAAAAGTATATACAATAGCTGAGGGGCTAATAAAGCCTGACATGATTTAACACTGTTGGCTGCATGCTAGATAAAAATTTGGTAAAATAAATTGTACTTCTCAATTACACAGTAACTTGTCTCATTAAAGATTAAGCTCCAAAAATAAAGATTTAAGTTCTTATATTATCTTTAGAGCTGTACTTCTGCCTTGCAAATGAACAAATATACAGACTTGCCTAGATTTGCTGTTTTGCCTGTGTTCCTTTATACTTAGTACCAGACAATTGTAGAAGATTATTTTACCTGAAGCATTGATCCTAAATGCCAATAGTGGTGAAAAGTTCTACATGTAAATGTTCTTCACTCCCCTTCAATTTTTAGCGATTGAGGGCTTCCATGGAGATAACCAGTCGTACTCCACGGGACACTGGCAAGAGGAGACGTATGTAGTGCCTGAGTCACACATGCTCAAAGCCTGGAGGAGGAGGTACTGCTTCATTCTTGCGGGGTCACTGGAAGTGAAACAACTTGGGAAGAGTGAACAAGTAGGGCTGCTGTCAGTCTTTGTAGTATTGAGAAAGTGAGGTGACTCTTATTCCCAAGGGAAGGCACCATTGCCTGTTTAAATAATCTCATGGCAGAAACATCATCATGCTGCAGAAGCACTCACTTGGTTTGAGAAAGTGTCGCCTGTTTGTTTGCTAAAGAACCTTAGCTGGGGAATCAGATGGAGAAGGAAACCTGCAGTTATACCATTGGCTAAGCACCAAATATATTGTCAATAGTCATGGCAGCCCACCGCCACAAAATCCCAAGACAAACAAATGAGTAAATAAATCCAGGCTCACTGAAGAATGTCCTTCATGAGACAAGAAAAATTATTCAATATGTTTTGTGTGATGAAATCAGAAGTGCATATAAAACACTTTCTCTGTACACTAAAGTACAATGACGGTCTCTAGGAAGATTATCTGTGATTATTTGAATTATAAACTGACCTTGTTGATTTTTTTAATGGTATACTGTTTCAATTTGAAGCAATGAATAACAGGCAAATCAGGGTTATTCCTATGTAGGTGTTTGTCAGGCATCTTATCCTTCAGTGAAAACAACTGGCTTTTTTTTTAACTGCCAATGAAAAATTGAGAGCTTTTGGAAAATTTGTATCTATTATCACTAACATAAGAGTTTCGCAAATCTTCAGGACTTTTGTCATGAGATCAAAGTGATATTAAGGAATATGTTTACTTGATGTTGTATATTGAAATATGTCATCAGGTCTTCAAAATTCATGGAATCATGGATAAATGAGCAATTAAAAGTTCAGCATACACAATGGATTTTAATGTATGAGCATAAAAATGTTTGATGAATTTGCTTTAGATTCCACACAGCAACTAATCTTTAAGAAGCTAACACTGATCAAGTTTTAGTGTAATGTCAGGGAAAAGTATTCCCAATTACTTGGAAAGACTATTACAATACTTTTCCTTTTTCTTATTACATATCTGTGGGAGACTGAGTTTTCTTCATGTACTCAATCAAGCCATGTATTAAAAGAGGTTAAAAGCAGAAATCAAAAGTGAGAATTCAGCTATCTTCTACAAAGGCAGACAGCACAAGAGATTTCCAAAAATGTACAACTGATTCCAAACTCTAAACTAGAACCAAAAATTGAAAAATAGTTGTTATTAAATTTAATTTTGTCTTGAAATATTTTCATAAACTTGTGAAAAATAAATATGGTTATAATATTGGCATTATAGTAGTTATAATAATTTATAGTGGTTTCAATATTATTTCAAAATAAATTACCAGTTTAAAATTTGTTTTAATTTGAATATGGTGAATATCAATAGATACAACTTATATAAACACAATCTATTTGATATTCCTAGTAATTATTAGGTGTACAAAGGGGTTACCAGAATGAAGGTTTTAGAATCACTATTTTAAGGAAAATGAAATGTCTGATTATATATTTTCTATTATTTTTTAATGAATCTGTGTGTCTTTTTGTAGAGAAAATCCATGTTCAAGAATGTTGAAACATGTTCAATTACTGCTTTAATTAATCAACGAATTCCTCTTTGAGGTAAACAAAAGGGAATAAGTTGTTAATAAGTTGTGAAAAAGATTAACATTTCTTCATTCTTGAGGAAACTTTTTACTCGAATATGGAATGAATTTTGATGGTACTACCAATATCTCAAACCTGCAACACAAAATCAAATTCATCCCTTGTACCATGTGAAATCACCAGTATTGTTTTTGCCTTACACAAATTGGTTAAAATCTAATAAATATAAAATCTCTCCTCAAAACTTTAATTCTCACCTTTGAAATTTCATTCTTCTCTTCTTTCACTTACTATGAAAGACAAATTATCTCGTCCTATTGGTTCTACTTCTACAGAATCTGTTTCTATATTATCTCAGTTCATACAACTTAATTCTCCAGGTCATCATAACCTCTCACTTGAATTATTGGTCAAGTCTATTTCTGGTTCTCAGTGACTCATTCCATGAGAGAAGTTTTGTACCTTTTCTGCTCTAAGCCGTGAACTAGGTGATACAAGGGCAAATCTGAACTGAATATGAAGATATTTCAAGAGAGTCATTCTCTAGGGCATTCAGAAAAATTGTAATACAATCTGATGTCAACAATCATGACAGGAAAAGTCTAGATTCACTGAAGATTAACACAGTGAAAGAAATAAAGTACACCTTCCATATGAAACATCAAACTCTCTTATTGTTATTGTGTTGCATGCTCTTAAGAAAAATACTTGTTTGCTTTTCCCATGAGTCTGACACTGTAGTAGTCAAGCCCAGTAATACAATGGTGAAAAGAAACAAACACAGTTAAAGCGTCCTTTAGCATATCTTGCAGAGTACAAAATACAGGTCAGTAACAGTGCACATATAAATACAGCATACAAGCAATAGCGAGTGCTCTGAAGCTAAGTATTTTTCATGTATCTTCTAAATTATATAAAAGGACGTAATTGAGACTGAAGAAGAATGGAAAGTGCTGACGAGGAAACGGCATTTCAGTCAAGACAGAAAGGTTGAGCGGAGTCAACACCTGAAGCATTCACTATGTGGAGAGAAGCTGAGATAGTTGTAAGGCAATGAAGTAAATATCGTATGATGTAATGCATTAAAGCACTTTGTAAACCACAGAGCACTGACTTATGTTAATTATTACTGGCAAAGCTATTCACAAGGACAACAATGATAGCAATATATTTATATACTACTTCATGGCTTACACATAGCACTCATAATATGTTATTTGATTCCCATCCTGACTCAAGAAGCACTAAGATAGGAACATGAGCTCCAATTATTTTTCCTCTGAAGTTTTTACAAAGGATGTTTCATTATCTGTTATGTATGATTTCCTGTGCACATTAAAGCCATGGGCACATAAATGACTTGTCCTCAGTAAAGTAGTAAAATCAGTCACCAAATTCTCTTGCTGATAGCACAGAAGTAATAGAGCTGTCCATGAAGTTTTATTTTTGCCTGTAATACTCCAATTCAAGCTCACCATCTCTCCTCTTTCTTTTTTGAGTTTTTGTTAATATATGTATGCAATGCTTAGCAGTTACATTCATTTTGGAGAACTGGTACATATACATATTGCATCTTAATCATTTTGAGTCCACCTAGACTTCAGAATACCCTGCTTGCATACTTTTACTCCAACCAGTATTCACAGTCCACTTGGTCGTGAGAGCTACAGTTGTGAAGCACATTTGATTACTTGCTCATTAAAAAATCCACAGAGTAAAGAACACTGGTGTGTTTGTTAATGCTCTTGATCTCTACAGCCTTGAGTGTGTCATATGTTGGAAAAGCACTGTAGGTGTTTATTTCACAAGTAAATAAAAATAAGAAAAGAGGCATAGCTCTAGGTTAAACATGGAGGAGACATATATACAATAGTACATTAACCAAAGACTAAGCTAAATGCTAAAGAAATCTGTCTTTGGAGGTTCAAACTTGATATTACAGGATAGTTATTTTCATAAAATATAATTTGTACCTTTTTTACATTTCTTTCAATTAAAGCACACAAATCAAATTATTTTGAACATCTGTCTAGTGATATATAATCCACAGTGTTTTTCTCATATTACCATCAAATGTATACATGTTACCTTTGTTCATGAAACACTGTCTTTCCCCATGTTCATCTCAGGAACCCAAAGTTAATTTTCCAAGCACCTTCCTGGGCTTTCTCAACTATTTCAGTCTGATACAGGATTCATAGGACTCAATATAACATTAATCAAGTTTACAGAAAGGTTCTAAAGGTTTGAGCAAATTATACTAATTGCTAGCTGCTTTCATGCTGAAGTTGTTTTCAACGCAGTGATTTTATTATGGATAAGGACTTATATCTGCCTAGTTCTATTGCTGTACATTTATTTGATTACATAGAAAGAATTCAAAAAGCAAAAGATTGCCTTCTTCCATTGCTTTCTTTTTTGTTTCTGCGAATGTGAATAGATATCCCTGGATACCATAACACTATCACCAACTTGCTTTTGGAAAAGTTTGGCGAGGCAGTAGGAAAGGTTGAAGTGGAAAAATTAGAAACTTTTAATAGACTAGAGACATTGAATTCTATCCCTGCCAGTGTACATCAGGAAACTCTTTTAGGCACTTTTCTCTTTGCAAGGACAAAATACCTGACATTCACATTTACAAGAGAAGAGATTTACTTTGGCACACGTTTCAGAAGTTTCAGTCCATGTCTGGCAGGTTTAAACACAGAAATGACACTGCAGAAAGGTCTGGACAGAGGAAAGCTGCTCACATTATGGCAGCCAGGAAACATGGAGAAAAGGGAGGAGCCAGGGAGAGAGATAAACCCTTCTGGGTCACACCCTCCCAATGATGGGCCTCCTACCAGGTCCGGACTCCTAAGACACATTGGATAGCTGCTCCCTTGATGCAGTCACTTTCCAAATGCATGAGGATTTGGGGTTCCTTTTAGATCTAAACCAAAACAGAAGCATTGCCCAAGAACAAGACAAAGCTAAGAACTGAGAGCTTTGTTGCTGCTTGTTGGAGACCACTATAATGCAGCTCTGAGTAGGATTTAAATCTTACTAATTGGCTTTCTATGTTTATCTGTAAGTCTGTCCTAGGCCTAGGCCCCTGGCCTGGCAATGGGAGCTGATTCATAGTAAGTGCACCTCTATGAATCACTGGTCCTGACTGAGGCCTGTAGTGGCCTGTGAGGCCAAAGATACCTCAAAGGACAATATAAGGCCATAACTGTGGACACTTTGGCTCTAACCCCAATTAACTAGGCAGAGACTGCAGCTGCAAAGATTACTCCTACAGTCTCACTTCTACCATGTCTTCATGATAAGACAGTTCTAATTGACTTGATTCATGACTTGAAGACGTCCTTGAAGTGACTCCTAAGTCCTGCTAATTACCTGCACTTTCCTCAGTTTCTCCAACTTTTGTCCTTGGTCCTAATATACATGGACTGATCCAGAGAATCTTTGACTTAATCCTCAAAGCTTAATTAGAGGGTCTTGAGCCCTAAAGAGACAAATTGTCTCTTTTTATTTAACCTCCGCAGTACACTCATTTGGGGGATCCGGGATCTAGGTCAGAACCCAATAACTGCTTAGATTCAGAAATAGATGATGATAGGAAAAGTTTGATGCTTTTTTTAATTTTTTATGGTTCAGGGGATTGAAACCAGAGGCTTGCACATGTTGTGTGTGCACTGTATGTTGTTATGGCTTATATCTAGATATCGTCCCAAAGACTCCTGAGTTTAGGGGTGGGCTTTTTGAGTTTGACTGAATCTAGGGTGTGTGGTACTGAGATTAAGGTTTTGTGCTATTAAATTAGCCCACTGATTGATTTAGCATAGTTATGGGTGTGGATAATGGGACACCCCTGCCTTGAATTTGGATGGTACCACCCAATAAGCTTGCAGTCCAGATGGATTAAAAGGGAAAGGGAGGCCTGCTAATGATGCTTGCTGCCTCCCTGCTGTGGACTGTTTCTCCTCTGCAGTGCCCCTCTGCCATGCCGCCTTGCCAGATGGCTATGGACTGAAACCTCTACAACTGTGGACCAAAATAAAACTTTCCTCCTTTTAACTGTGGCTGTTGGGTATTTTATCTGAGTAACCCTAAAAGCAACTCAGACACTATCACCCAGGCAAATGCCCAGCCCAGAAGCTTCACTTAATTTCCACATGAAGAGTCAAACTTTTCCATATTTTGGGCATGTCAAGTAAGACTGCTGCTAGTAATACAAACAAAGGCAATAATAAACAAGAGAATCATGCCATAAAATCCACATTGTTTCCATCATAACTTGGGGTTCAGGTAGTCTTCTGGCTTATCAACAGAATCAAGTAAACATTGCTATTCTTTTGCTTTCAGAGTTTTATCAAGCAATATAAGATCAAATAATGTCCTCTGGAACTTTTGATAGTTCAAGATGAACAGTTAAAATAGTGTCCTGTCGATGTCCGCTCCCGGCCGGCAGGAAGGACACACGACAAAGTCTGGTAGTGGACAACCTTTTCTTTTTATTTTCCTTCTCCGTACAGCCTGCCCTGGGTTCTCCCAGCTGAAGCCTCCTCTGGTCTGCTCCCCGCGGCTCCTTTTGTGCTTCAGTCTGCCCCAAAGCCTCTACCGGTCCGCTCTCCGCGGCTCCTTTTGGGCTTTTACTTCTGGGCTTCTACCTGGCTTCTTCTTCCGCCCAGGGGTGGCACCGGTATATATACGGGTACAGTGTCCAATCATGTTAAAGTGAGCAAGGCAAGCTGATTGGCTAACATCATCAGTTGCCAGGCAGACTATATTGTTGAGCGGGTTGTTTACGCGGTAAGCAGGAAACTAACATATTCGATGGGAGGGGTAATCTACCTCAGGCTTTGCTCTTTACCACAGGCCGCACGTCCGCCGCGCAAGGCGAGCTATCACAGACGCGGCTCCCAACATCTCCCCCTATTTTATTTTTTATGAATGTGCGCATCGTAGCCCTTCCTGGACTGGGTGCAGAGGCTTATGCCCTATGTGTAGGTCCACCGTAGGTCCTTGGCTTAGACCCTGGTTGGCCGTCCCATGGTCTGCCAAGGCCCTGAGGCCCTCGTCCTTTTTCTAGGGCCAGGCACAAACTGGACGGAACCTGGATGCACACAAGCTTGCACTCATTTCCTCTCCGTAAAGAAATCCCCTCGGAGAGAAATTTAGACCTGGGCAGCATCTAACAGTCCAGCGGCTTACGTGCAGGATGGGGTAGGGCCTGGCTTAGGTTGAGTCGCACCGGGGGAGTACGCTCTTACCCGTCATTGACTCACCTACCCTGCTGTGTATTGTCACCTTATGGAGGAGAATGAGGGATGCCCGCCATATCTAGACTCGGTCGTGGGCCGATTGAGCAAGCCATGCATATGCCTGAGGATCTTCTTGTCCATTTCGGGCTACCGCTATTTCTATTCATCTTATTGGTTGGTCTGTGATGGATCTCCAGTAGGGCAGGTCTGATCTTCAGTCGAGGGCTTTGTTGCCCGTGTCAGTCTCTCCGGTACCCACAGTGGTTCTCGTCCCGATTCCTGGGGGAAAACACAAACCGCGCCTCGGTTCCAGCTGACCACTGGATCCGGGCCCATCCATTGTCCTGTCAGGACATCTTTCCACTTCACCCACCCTTTATGGTTGGGGGAAGGGTTGCAGTGCTCCACAGCTGGGGAGCGATTATCATTATTTAAATTTAAAAAATTGTGTGTGAATAGTGCCATGGATAATCGTGCCTTTGGGGCCAGGCCTTGGCCTACTCCCCCTTTTTGTTTTTGTAAAATTTCTTTGAGGCTTCTATGAGCCCTCTCAATGATTCCTTGACCTTGGGGATTGTATGGGATACCATGTTTTAATTGAACCTCCATCATTTTGCAGAACTCATTGAAGGCTTTGCCTATATAGGCTGGTCCATTATCAGTTTTTAATATTTTTGGTTTGCCCCATGCGGCCCAAGCTGCCAGGCAATGATTGATCACATTAGACACTTTTTCACCTGTTTCTGCTGTTGCGAATATGACGTGAGAACAGGTGTCTGTGGAAACATGAACATATTTAAGAGTCCCATACTCCTGTATATGTGTGATGTCCATCTGCCAAACATCACCAGGGATCAAACCTCGAGGGTTTACTCCCATCGGTATGGCAGGTTTGTATGTGGCACAGGAGTCACATAGTCGCACGATATCTCGTGCATCTGCTCTAGAAACATGGAAATGGTTTGCTAGTGTCCTGGCATTAACATGAAACTTATCATGGAAGGCACGGGCTCGCTCGATTGGTGTTAGTAAGGTAAAATTCCATAACGGGCGAGTGGCAGTGTCAGCAGCCGCATTCCCCTGTGCCATGGGCCCCGGCAGGGATGTATGTGCTCTTATGTGGGTGGTGAAGACCTTATGGTGTCTGTTCTGAAGCAATGTCTGGATAGACAGGAACAGTCCAGCCACTGTGGAAGTGGATCTAATTAAACTGGCAGTCTCAAGCACTTGCATAGCATTGACCACATACCTAGAATCGGAGACAATGTTAATGGCTTCTGAGAACCGTTCAAGAATCATTTTAACGATCTGCAGTTCTACCACCTGAGGCTGATCTGGTTTAAATTGTATGGTAACCGGGGGCTTGCCTAGGATCACATAGGCGCCTATCCCCGTCTTGGAGCCATCTGTGTATATTGTAGTTGCTGGGACTAATGGCTCAGAGGCAGTAACCTTTGGAAAAATTATAGGGTGCTGAGTGACAAATGACAAGATAGGGTCTTTAGGGTATTGATTGTTTATATCCCCATGGAAAACACATCTCAGAATGGCCCAGGTATCTATGCAGGCAGCCAGGGTCTTGATCTGGCTGGCGGTATAGGGTACTCGGATGGCTTGTGGTCCTGAGCCAAAATGTTGGACAGCTCTATCATGCGCTTCAAGGGCCAATGAAGCGACTGCCTCCGGGTAATGCTCTATGACTTTTGCAGGTGAGACCTTAGGGTGTATCCACAGTAGTGGTCCTTTCTGCCAAATCACCGCTGTAGGCTGTAGACTAGTCTGTAGCAAACAGACATCAAAGGGTCGCCCTGGTTCAATTCTGTGTAAGGTAGCCCCACCTAAGGCTTTTTCCACTCTCTGTAAGGCAGCTCTTGCCTCAGGAGTGAGCCTCCTGTGGGAGGCTATATCTGGGTCTCCCTTCAGAAGGTCGAACAGGGGTTTGAGATCTGAATTTGGTATATGTAAATATGGCCTAATCCAATTAATGCCTCCCAATAGCTTTTGCATGTCATTTAGGGTCCTAACGCCATCCATCCTAATGGTGACCTTCTGCAGAGAGACTAGCATAGGGGAGATTCTCGCGCCTAAGTAGGTCACCATTTCTCCTCCCTGAATCTTGTCGGGGGCAACATGCAGATTAGCTTGTCTCAGGGCCTCGACCAACTGGCTGAGCATATTATTTAGCATGTCTGGGTCCCTGCCGCTGAGCAAAAGGTCGTCCATGTAATGTATACATCTTATCTTGGGAAAGGATTTTCGTAGGGGGGCCAGTAGGGAATCAAGGTAAATCTGACACATAGTGGGACTGTTGGCCATACCTTGGGGCAACGTTACCCACTCGTATCTGAGATCAGGGCTTTCTTGGTTAATGGTGGGCAAAGTAAAGGCGAACCTATGAGTGTCCTCTGGGTGCAGGGGAATTGAGAAGAAACAGTCTCTAAGGTCTATAACATAAACTGGCCAGGACTGAGGGATGGCTGAGAGAGCTGGCAGCCCCCTCTGGACCGCCCCCAGGGGCTGCATCTGCGCGTTGACCGCCCTTAGATCATGGAGCAGCCTCCACTTGCCAGACTTTTTCTTAATTATAAAAATGGGGGTGTTCCATGGGGAGGTTGACGGCTTAATATGTCCTAATCTAAGTTGTGTACTGACTATTTCTGACAAGGCTAATAGCTTCTCCTTAGGCAGGGGCCACTGAGGTACCCAAACCGGATCATTTGATTTCCAGGTGATTTTGATCGAAGTGGGTAGGAGAGCTTCTTCAGCGGCCCCTAAGAAAAACCCAATCCTTGCCTACCTTTTTTGTTTTCTACTGGTATTGGGGATGTCCGACCCTGCAGGGCATTGCCCAAGCCTTTGCCGGGGGTATATCCCTGGTTCCTGAGTATATCCTTAGCCTGGGGGGAGCAGTTTGACGTAAGCGTGACATCCATCTGAGTGAGGATGTCCCTTCCCCATAGAGACACTGGCAACTGCAACACAAACGGTTGGAAATGGCCCTGATGACCCTCCTCATCGCACCAGAGCAGGGTTGAAGCACTAACCTGAGGAGCTGACACCATCCCCAGGCCCTGCAGCGTGTTATCTGCAGTGTTGGTGGGCCAGTTGGAAGGCCAATCCTTTCTGGAGATAATGGAACGGTCAGCTCCTGTGTCTAGGAGCCCTGTTATATTCTTGCCATTGACCTTAAGTGAGAGCATGGGCCTTTTACCAAGTGTCATATGGAGTCCCTCAAAGACTTCCCCTGAGGAACCGAAACCTTGACTTTCTCTAATTTTCTGCTTTGAGGGAAATCTCTTGTGGAGACTGGGGAGCAGCAAGAGCTGTGCTATCTTGTCTCCTTTATTGATTACCATAGTACCCACAAGAGATTGAACCATAATTTTAATATGTCCTGTGTAGTCTGAGTCTATGACCCCTGGGACTACTGTGAGACCCCGAAGGGCCGTGGAGGATCTCCCGATCACCAGACCCACGGAATTTTCGGGTAACGGTCCCTTAAAGGTGGTTTCAACCACTTGAACACCCATATCAGGCACTAATATAAGTCCTGAGGCGACACTGAGGTCCACACCTGCTGACCCAGGGGTGGCCCTTGTTGAAGGCTGCCACCCTGAGCTGTCCTGTCTCTGGGGCGGGGGCCCGCCTGTGAAGGGGGCCCCCTCTGGCCGTTTTTTGGCTCTCTAGCATCTTGTCCACAAATACGGTTGCCCTGAGCATCAAAGACCGACCTACACTCCTCAGCTTTGTGTGATCCCTTTTTGCATCGCCCACAAACATATGGTTCTTCATTCCTAGGGCGAGGCCTAGCATCTGCATTGTTTGGGCAATGACGTTTAATGTGTCCTGGCTCCCCGCAGGCAAAACACCCTTTAGCCTTACATTCCCCTTCTAACCCGCGAGGTCCCCTCTGCTGTACAGCCGCGGCCAGGAGAGCAGCCACTCCCGAGTTGGAGAGCGGCCCCCCTATCTCTCTGCATATCCTAATCCAGGCGTTGAGGTCCTTGTTTTTATGAGGAGCTATCGCTGCCTTGCACTCCTTTGTACATTGCTCAAAAATCAGCTGTCTTACCAGCGGTTGAGCCACTCCCGGATCAGAAAATATCTTATCGGCAGCATCTTGCATTCGGGCCACAAAGTCAACAAATGGCTCTGTGGTACCCTGAATTATTTTTGAAAGACACAAGGAGGCTGTTCCGGCACCACTTACCTGTTTCCAGGCGCGGAGCCCTATGGCATTGATTTGTTCATAGACAGCGCCGGGGAACTGGGTCTGGTCATCAGCTTGCCGACCTTCTCCCATAAGCATTTCCTTGTTCCACCCCCGGTTTCCCCGATTGGCGTTTCTCTCAGCCTGCTCTGCAGAGAACTCTGCGTACCAGGCTCGCCAATCCAGGTAACTGCCCGAGGGCAGACACGCCTTTGCCAGCTGAATCCAGTCCGCGGGGGTGAGGGGCCCAGAAGACAGATTCTCCAGCATGGCAATGGTGTAAGGCGCAGTCGGCCCAAAGGTTGTAACTGCATTTTTAAGTTCTCTAATCTGCTTTATCTCAAAAGGCTCCCATACATTGCGTCCCTGGCCCATAGCTACTTGTACAGGAAATATCCCGTAGGGGCCACTATCTATCCCAGGTGGATGTACCTCATGAGACAAGCGTCCCCCCTGCCAAAGCCGCCTGTAAAAATACCGACCCGCCGGCGGCGGAGCATAAGACAGCGGCCGTGATTGGGCGGAAAATGGGGGCCCGTGCATCACTTCCTGTTCTGGCGAAAGGGGAGGGAGCTCCCAGGCGGCCGCCTTGTGGCGAGGAATCGCCTCCGGAAACGGCCCCCAAGGTGGGGCGGAAGGCTTCGCCTCCCTCTCGCACCAGGGAGCGCTCAGGAGCTCTCTACTCCTCCGCAGACCAGGTTGAGCAGAGCGCAATTCGCGGCGCAACGCTGGAAAAGAACCCTGCGACTCCTTATTGAGCGACTTAGGCTCCTGACAGCTGGTCTCTTTGGCCTCCTTGCCATTCAACTTTCCCTCGTCCTCGGAGTCAGACGACTCCGAGGCTAGAGCCCCGTCCTCCTCCTTAGCATCCTTGTTCCCCTTGACGGACCCCTCTCGGGAGCTCCCTGACTGGGCCTGCTCAGATACCCTGCGTACTTTTGTAAGCTCTTGAGAGCTTTCTCCACAACCACCCTCGCTCTTAATGTTGCTACCTAACATGTTTCCCATCTTTTAATATGTTACTCACCGCGTGAGGCCCAAGGAATCCGCCACTTACGCGTGAGCCTGAGGGGAGTCTAAAAGCCCTGTAGGTGCGCGCCACCCAGAGCCCAGGCTTATCCCCAACTCACCTGTCTCGCAGCTCTGTACTGGAGCGTTGTCCACTTCCACGTCTCGGGGGTGATCAGTCCCCGGGCGGGCCTCCAAATGTCGATGTCCGCTCCCGGCCGGCAGGAAGGACACACGACAAAGTCTGGTAGTGGACAACCTTTTCTTTTTATTTTCCTTCTCCGTACAGCCTGCCCTGGGTTCTCCCAGCTGAAGCCTCCTCTGGTCCGCTCCCCGCGGCTCCTTTTGTGCTTCAGTCTGCCCCAAAGCCTCTACCGGTCCGCTCTCCGCGGCTCCTTTTGGGCTTTTACTTCTGGGCTTCTACCTGGCTTCTTCTTCCGCCCAGGGGTGGCACCGGTATATATACGGGTACAGTGTCCAATCATGTTAAAGTGAGCAAGGCAAGCTGATTGGCTAACATCATCAGTTGCCAGGCAGACTATATTGTTGAGCGGGTTGTTTACGCGGTAAGCAGGAAACTAACATATTCGATGGGAGGGGTAATCTACCTCAGGCTTTGCTCTTTACCACAGGCCGCACGTCCGCCGCGCAAGGCGAGCTATCACAGACGCGGCTCCCAACAGTGTCCTGTTGCTATGCATTTCCTATCAATACCTTTCATATCATTTTTCCTCTCCTTGCAAATCAAACTATGATTTGCCATAAACTGAACCCTAACCTGGGAATCCAGCAATATTCTATAGGCCCATATATCATCAACTATCTAAAATAACAGCATGTCTGAACTCAAGGAGCAATTTTTTTGATATATGAGGCAGAATAGAGCACAGCTTATTCTTTTGCTGTTATATTGACTTTGCTATCTGTCAGTAGCAAGCACATAGCATTTTTTTAATTTTTTGTTTTCTTAAATAGCCAGCTCTTGGGAAATAACCAAAGAGTAACAAATATAGTCATTTTCCCAACCATACTGTCCCCTTAATATGCTCTAGATATAGATTAAAATTATGGATATAGTTCTACCGTCTAATTCTTAACCAGCCTATTTTAAATAATCACTATTTTTTTGCATTCTTACAAAAATTATTCAAGTTAGGATTAAAGATTATAGTTAAGCACCTCCTAGACACCTAAGAAAATGAGTGCATAAAGTACTATGAGATTGAGAGATGAGGTTGCTGAGCAGGCACTCTGTTGTTGCTTTTGATTTTGTGTTTTTGTTTTTGTGTTAAGGATTGAGTTCAGGGCCTCCCATGTGCCAAGCACTGTAACTGAACTATAACTTCTACCCCAGACTTTGTGGTTCTTAAGTGTTTGACATGTATTGTCCCACTCTGTCTTCCCAGGAACTTTCTGAAATAAGGGCTGTTACTATATCACTCCATTCCCCTCCCGTACAACATTCATGCACATTGTCCAACTTCTGGTCACCACAACCACATTTCTTTATTTAACCTCGGCCTGAGACTTTTGGTCAGTACTAAATCCCATAGAATTAGTCCATAGCGCTAGTAAGATAGCTGGGGGTGAATAATGGAGCAATTTTTGTCCAGAAACTGACAGGACTTGGTTTCTTGTGCTCCGTGGAGTAATTGCACTAAGTCGTAAAATATCCCAGGAGCATTCAGCTCCAGGATTTACATGTCAATTGCTCATATTATTATTATTTTTTTGTCTTTTTGCTTTTTATCGGTACCGGAGGTCGAACTCATGACTGCCTGCTTGCAAGGCAGGCGCTTATGCTGCTGAGCTAAATCCCCAGCCCCAGCTGCTCATGTTAAATTGTCTCTTTTTCTTTCCCTGCCTCACTTATACTCACTCCTGTCACTTTTTTTTTTCCTTTCAAATAATGTACTTATAGTCAAACTTTTATCTTTCAGTCCCCTCTAAGAAAATATCTGCCATGTTACTGAGGGAGAAATTGAGGTTTTAAGAGTTGAATTACTTGTCTAATTGCATGTATCTTCTACCAGGATGCATTCACAGAATATTGTCCTAAGGTACCACCATTCAGTCATTAAAAATGCAACCTACCTTTGAAAGAGTAAAAGTTTCTTTATCACCTTCAACAACACACTCACACTTTCTCACTAACAACATTGTGTCTATGCAGACATCTCATTTAGAAAGAAAAACATAATTAGGAAAACAAAATATTGTCCAAGTAATCCAAAATCTAAACTAATTTCAAAAATAAATTTTAAAAACACTGGACAAAGCAAATTAATTGAACTGGAAATGCAGATATTTCTTTTTAAAGAATTAAGAAAAACACAGATTCTTGTTCTAGGATAAAAAAGAAATGGGGCTCAGAGGAGGTCTAGAAGGTACCCAGTGTATTATCCAGATCATGGTAGGCTTTCAAAAAAACAAAAGCCTTTCAGTTTATCTTGTTTCTACTCCCATCTCTGGTTTTCCTTTACCATGCATTAGAATCACAAGAAACTCTTAAATAGACAGGGCTGGGCCCTTCTTCATAAGACTTCCACTTGATATATTTCAATATGTTGAAAAAAACCCAGAACTCTAGTGAGGTTGTAGATGCAGGTGTCAGAGGTCAAACCTGTGTCTCAGCCAGGATTGTTAAAGAGCCGCCACTGCAGTCTACTCAGTCAGCACCAGATTCTAGGAGTAAAGGAGGCGGAGAAAACAGATAGTAGCTAACATCAGTCTACTGCCTTATGGAAGACATTGTTCCCTTAGGTTCTGCTTGGCTGCCTTTTTCACATGCTTCCAATATTTCTTTAAAGATACCCTTCTTGTGAGACTCAATCTAATCATTCATCTAAAATCTTGTCCATGCCCTGCCCTGCCCTCTGGTCTCCTGGACTGTCCACATCACTGGTCTGAGTCCAGCATACTAGTTGCTTTATTTATGCACTATGTTTGGTGTTTCTCTTCTGTCTTTTCTTACTGAAGTGAAAGTTCAGTAGGGGAAAACAGAAATCAGCCCATGGAATTTCTTAGAAATTCTACCAGTCCTCTAGCTGGAATCCCTGCACCTCTTTGAATTTTTTAATAAAACTATGTATCCCAATTATATTTTTAATGTATTCATTTTCCCACTACCTTTAATTAAATTTAATAGATGAATTTATTACCCAGATTATATCTAGTATAGCATGGTAGATTAGTAGATTTTATTTTCTAAAACCTTTTTTAATATCAAAATAATTGGTTTCTTATTTTCCAAAATAACTTAAATTGTGACTAAATGATGTAGCATCTAAAGTGAGGGAGGACAAATATTGTGGAATTAAGTAATCAAGGTCAAAGATCTGAAAACTGTGGTTGATTTTTGAGGCAAAAGACAAAATGTGAGTATTGTGTTGTGACTAATACAAGAGAGATTTAGTAAAAGAGCAGGTCTTGACTACAGTTCAGCTAAGGTTCAAGGTGATATCAAGTTTGAGGATGCAATTCTAGAGTTTGGATTAGATGTAAACACCAGAGATTTATGGTTTAGTCTTTAAAGTGCTTATTTTTCTTGGTCCAGAGTTGCCCTAGCAAGATGACCCTGTCTTCTTTTGGCTTCAGAATACAGAAGTGTTTTTAGAATGTAGGAAATGAATTGTCTCTGAATTTTTTGGAAGGGAACTTCAGACTGCCAATTTATTAATCAAATTCCAAACACCAGTTACAGAGTATGATGAAAAAGTAACCACCCTGATGCTATGCTATCAAAATTTCAGTGTTGATGTGAGACAGAAAAAAAATTAAAATCATTTTTTAAATGATTTTAAATTTAAATTTAAATTTTAATTAAAATTAAATTTTAATTTAAATTTTTTAAATTTTAAAGGGATAATTCTTCAGTAAGATTGCTAGAAAAGAGTTGATAAGGCTCTAAATTGAAGAGATGCCAATCTTATCCAGTATGTTACAATTCTCAGAGAAACTTGCATTTAGTGAGAAAAATATTAGCTGGATTCCCTAATATTGGAAAAACACCATCTCCAAAACATGCATTGCATGCCTGAGTGGCTATAAAACCTACAATATTCCTTGTGCAAAGCATGTATAAACAGAGAGTTCAGGGAGGTGACAGAATAGGCAAAATATTATTCCACCAAAGTATTCTGAAAATTCCACTCTAAAAGAAAGGTTTCTGTGGTTCATAACCAAGCGTAATACTGAGAAAATATAATGATTGGTAGTCATACAAATCAATAAGTTTTAAGGCAGCAGTTAATGTGTATTGGTACATACTACGTAAATACAAGGGTTTTATATGAACTGGCTAAGAAATCTAAGTGATAGAACAGACAGACTAAAATATTGCAAGCCAAAGAGAAGATTCAGATGATCATAAATCAATTTTAATACTGGAAATATAAAGGGAGAATTCCTGATTAAAAGTTTAAACTCTAGACTGTCCTAAACACAGCATAATGACAGTGTTCTGCTGCTGTAGTGATAAATTACCACAAACATGGCGACAACAACAAAAATGCATTCCCCCTGGCGAGAAGGGATCCCAGGGGAAATCTGTCACATCATTCTTTCTACACTGTAGGTGGCGGAGAGGGCTCCCATCCATCTTCATGGCCCAGCCAAACTTCTGTACTTGACAAAGTTTCATGCTCTACTTTCAAGATGGCACCCAGTGCTGTGTCCTCATAGGGCAAAGGCAGAAGGGTGCTCCCATTAATCTCTTTTATAGGAACATTAGTCCCATTCATGAGCATAGAGGATTCATGGATTAGTCACTTCTGCAGAAACTCTATCTCTTATAAATACCACCTTGGGTATTGGGATCCAATAGCTGGATTAGAGGGATGCACATATACATCCAAACCATCACAGGCTAGTTCATTACATATCCATTGAAATTGAGCTTTCTTCAGTTCAAACAAATTTTGAAAGGTTAGAAAATATAACCACTTCTCTTGTGTGACTCTTCCTAGCAAGGGTATACAGTTACAAGAATTTTGACGATCAATCAAATTTTGATCCTAGTGGTCTTCCAGAATTTTCTAGGCTAGTAGGTATTACTGTTTATTGCTTTCTTTATTCATTACTGTTGTGATCAGAGTTCATATTGAAGACTGTCATTGTTTAGCTCTCTTACAACCATAAAATCATGCTCAAGAAATTTGCAAGAACCATAGTCACAACATTCTGATTTTTGAGTCTACCTATAAGCTTGAAATCCAAAGAAAAGGATTTATATTTAGTCCATTACACTTTTGATTATGTTCACACCCTCATAAAGACACTGTCTAAAAAGGAAAATAGACAAAAATAAGTCAATACCATGTGATCTTTAATTTAATTCAATTTCTATTAAAATATCAACAGCATTCTTCACAGAACTAGCAAATGAAATTCTCAAAGTTTGTGTGGAATCAAAAAGGATCCAAAACAACCAATTCAATGCTGGGCAAAAAGAGGAAGGCGGAAGATGTAACGATATCAACTTTCAAGTTATACTATGAAACCATAGTAAAAAACAACAAGGTACCAGTACAAACATAGCCATGCGGACTGACAAAATAGAGCAGAAGATACAGAGACAGCCACATACACCTAGAGCAGTCTGACTTTTGACAAAAGGACCAGAAATATACGGGCAAGACTACAGCCTCTTTAATAAATGGTGATAGGAAAACAGACCACTATCTCTCAACATGTTCTAAAATATAATAAAAATTGATCAAACATATAAATATAGAAACGAAAATTTTGAAACTACTAAAAGGTAATACAAAGTAAATCCTGGAGGCCATATGTACAGGCAAAGGTGTCCTGAAAAAAATGCCTACAGCACAAGACATACCACCAAAAATCAACAATGGCATTACATTAAATTAAAAAGTAGCTGCACGGCAAAGTAAACAGCCAACAGGGTAAAGAGATGACCTACAGAATGAAATAAAATTTTCTGCTAGCTACTCTTTTGACAAACTATTCTTTTGCCAGAATATATAAAAGACTCAAAAAATTACCCCCCAAACTCCTGGAATGATCCAGTCAAGGACCAAATAACCTGAATACATAGATAGCTCTCAAAAGAAATGCAAATGACTAATCCACATATAAAAATCTGGCATTTTTTAGCCATTAGAGAAGTGCAAATCTAAACTATTTTGAGATTCCAGCTTACTCCAGTGAGAATGACTATCACTAAGAACACAACACACGACCAACACTGGTGACGATGTGTCTCTACATGGTCTGTGGAAATGAAAACAAGTACAACTACTGTGGAAACCTTTATGGAGATTCCTCAAAAGTTAAAAATAGAAATACCACTGAACTTGACTATACCTCTCTGGAGTATATCCACAAATAACTAAAGACATCATATTATGGTGATACACGTACATCCATGTTTATAGTGGCCCAGTTCACAATAGCTAGGCTCTGAAACAGGCTAGATGCCCATCAACAGATAAATGGATAGATATACACAATTCAATATGATTCTGCCATAAAAGAGATCACATCATTTGCAGGAAAATAGATGGTTGTCGATGTCCGCTCCCGGCCGGCAGGAAGGACACACGACAAAGTCTGGTAGTGGACAACCTTTTCTTTTTATTTTCCTTCTCCGTACAGCCTGCCCTGGGTTCTCCCAGCTGAAGCCTCCTCTGGTCCGCTCCCCGCGGCTCCTTTTGTGCTTCAGTCTGCCCCAAAGCCTCTACCGGTCCGCTCTCCGCGGCTCCTTTTGGGCTTTTACTTCTGGGCTTCTACCTGGCTTCTTCTTCCGCCCAGGGGTGGCACCGGTATATATACGGGTACAGTGTCCAATCATGTTAAAGTGAGCAAGGCAAGCTGATTGGCTAACATCATCAGTTGCCAGGCAGACTATATTGTTGAGTGGGTTGTTTACGCGGTAAGCAGGAAACTAACATATTCGATGGGAGGGGTAATCTACCTCAGGCTTTGCTCTTTACCACAGGCCGCACGTCCGCCGCGCAAGGCGAGCTATCACAGACGCGGCTCCCAACATCTCCCCCTATTTTATTTTTTATGAATGTGCGCATCGTAGCCCTTCCTGGACTGGGTGCAGAGGCTTATGCCCTATGTGTAGGCCCACCGTAGGTCCTTGGCTTAGACCCTGGTTGGCCATGCCATGGTCTGCCAAGGCCCTGAGGCCCTCGTCCTTTTTCTAGGGCCAGGCACAAACTGGACGGAACCTGGATGCACACAAGCTTGCACTCATTTCCTCTCCGTAAAGAAATCCCCTCGGAGAGAAATTTAGACCTGGGCAGCATCTAACAGTCCAGCGGCTTACGTGCAGGATGGGGTAGGGCCTGGCTTAGGTCGAGTCGCACCGGGGGAGTACGCTCTTACCCGTCATTGACTCTCCTACCCTGCTGTGTATTGTCACCTTATGGAGGAGAATGAGGGATGCCCGCCATATCTAGACTCGGTCGTGGGCCGATTGAGCAAGCCATGCATATGCCTGAGGATCTTCTTGTCCATTTCGGGCTACCGCTATTTCTATTCATCTTATTGGTTGGTCTGTGATGGATCTCCAGTAGGGCAGGTCTGATCTTCAGTCGAGGGCTTTGTTGCCCGTGTCAGTCTCTCCGGTATCCACAGTGGTTCTCGTCCCGGTTCCTGTGGGAAAACACAAACCGCGCCTCGGTTCCAGCTGACCACTGGATCCGGGCCCATCCATTGTCCTGTCAGGACATCTTTCCACTTCACCCACCCTTTATGGTTGGGGGAAGGGTTGCAGTGCTCCACAGCTGGGGAGCGATTATCATTATTTAAATTTAAAAAATTGTGTGTGAATAGTGCCATGGATAATCGTGCCTTTGGGGCCAGGCCTTGGCTTACTCCCCCTTTTTGTTTTTTATTTTTTATTTTTTATTTTTATCTTTTTCGTTTTTTTTTTTTTTTTTTTTTTTTTGGATTGGTACCAGGGATCGAACTGGCGATTGCCTGCTTACAAGGCAGGCGCTTATGCCGCTAAGCTAAATCCCCAGCCCCCATTTCCTCGACCGGCGTTTTTCTCAGCCTGCTCGGCAGAGAACTCTGTGTACCAGGCTCGCCAATCCAGGTAACTACCCGAGGGCAGACACGCCTTTGCCAGCTGAATCCAGTCTGCGGGGGTGAGGGGCCCAGAAGACAGGTTCTCCAGCATGGCAATGGTGTAAGGCGCAGTCGGCCCAAAGGTTGTAACTGCATTTTTAAGTTCTCTAATCTGCTTTATCTCAAAAGGCTCCCATGCATTGCGTCCCTGGCCCATAGCTACTTGTACAGGAAATATCCCGTAGGGGCCACTATCTATCCCAGGTGGATGTACCTCATGAGACAAGCGTCCCCCCTGCCAAAGCCGCCTGTAAAAATACCGACCCGCCGGCGGCGGAGCATAAGACAGCGGCCGTGATTGGGCGGAAAATGGGGGCCCGTGCATCACTTCCTGTTCTGGCGAAAGGGGAGGGAGCTCCCAGGCGGCCGCCTCGTGGCGAGGGATCGCCTCCCTCTCGCGCCGGGGAGCGCTCAGGAGCTCTCTACTCCTCCGCAGACCAGGTTGAGCAGAGCGCAATTCGCGGGGCAACGCTGGAAAAGAACCCTGCGACTCCTTATTGAGCGACTTAGGCTCCTGACAGCTGGTCTCTTTGGCCTCCTTGCCATTCAACTTTCCCTCGTCCTCGGAGTCAGACGACTCCGAGGCTAGAGCCCCGTCCTCCTCCTTAGCATCCTTGTTCCCCTTGACGGACCCCTCTCGGGAGCTCCCTGACTGGGCCTGCTCAGATACCCTGCGTACTTTTGTAAGCTCTTGAGAGCTTTCTCCACAACCACCCTCGCTCTTAGTGTTGCTACCTAACATGTTTCCCATCTTTTAATATGTTACTCACCGCGTGAGGCCCAAGGAATCCGCCACTTACGCGTGAGCCTGAGGGGAGTCTAAAAGCCCTGTAGGTGCGCGCCACCCAGAGCCCAGGCTTATCCCCAACTCACCTGTCTCGCAGCTCTGTACTGGAGCGTTGTCCACTTCCACGTCTCGGGGGTGATCAGTCCCCGGGCGGGCCTCCAAATGTCGATGTCCGCTCCCGGCCGGCAGGAAGGACACACGACAAAGTCTGGTAGTGGACAACCTTTTCTTTTTATTTTCCTTCTCCGTACAGCCTGCCCTGGGTTCTCCCAGCTGAAGCCTCCTCTGGTCCGCTCCCCGCGGCTCCTTTTGTGCTTCAGTCTGCCCCAAAGCCTCTACCGGTCCGCTCTCCGCGGCTCCTTTTGGGCTTTTACTTCTGGGCTTCTACCTGGCTTCTTCTTCCGCCCAGGGGTGGCACCGGTATATATACGGGTACAGTGTCCAATCATGTTAAAGTAAGCAAGGCAAGCTGATTGGCTAACATCATCAGTTGCCAGGCAGACTATATTGTTGAGCGGGTTGTTTACGCGGTAAGCAGGAAACTAACATATTCGATGGGAGGGGTAATCTACCTCAGGCTTTGCTCTTTACCACAGGCCGCACGTCCGCCGCGCAAGGCGAGCTATCACAGACGCGGCTCCCAACAGATGGTATTGGAAACCATCACTCCAAGCAAAAAAGACAGACTTAAAAGTTAAATATCTCATGGTTTCTCTTTTGTGAGAAATTTAAAGTACAAATAAATAAATAAGTAAATAAAGAGATGAGAGGAAACTGAAAGGGAGACTTGGCAATAAAGCAGGGGATTAGGGGAAGTGGGAGAAGCAGGAGAAGGAATAGAGGAATTCAAAATGATTGAAAGATGTTGTATATGTATGTACCAGTTTGCCAAAGTTAACATTACTGTCCTATAATACAAACATGATTATTAAATCATAATAAAAATGACCAGGCTGCAATGAAATGGCATAGGTGAAGGTAAATTCCACTTGGTAGGTTATCCAGGAACTCTTAGGGAGTTAATGCTTTTTTGATTTCCAGGAGATAGAAGAATTTAGCTGTGGAATAAATAAAAGAAGAAAGACTCAATCAGTGGTAAAAATTGTGCTGACAACAACAGAGAGAATAAAACTTGGCAGGTTGGAGAAATGAAAGAATACCAATGTGGCCTGAATAAAGAGGGTAAAGGGGTAAGGGGACACAAGATGAAGAAGAGGAATTAATAGATCAATTCTAGTATTTCAAAGTATTAGCGATCTAATTTTATGCAAAGTGTCAAAGTTCATTTTGCATGGTTTTATATAGGGAGATTACCAAAATGCAATTTATGGTCTTACAAAAACTCAAAATATTTTTAGTGGGGGAAGCAGAGAATAAAATGGTGCCTCGTAGAACATGTAGACTCAAGGGAAAGTATTTTTGTGAAATAGTAACAGAGCAGTAGCAAAGAATAAATTAAAGGTCTAGAAGATAGACACCATCAATACAAAGATAGACTTTTTGAGCTGGTGATGGAGAATGGCGCCAGCATCTTAACCTGTGGATGACTGTGTCTCTAAAAGAAGGCAGGAAAGCCATTAGTTACATGCAAAGGGAAAAAGACGTGTTTGAGTTGCTAGATTAGATAGCACATTCTCACTGACGTTATTCAGCGTGATGGTGGAGGAATTGCAAGATGTATCTCCAAATCCAAAATTCATCTATTTATTACAAAGTTCCAACATTGCGATTGAACCAGAGTAGTGAGGTTTTAAGTTAGATAAACAACTTTTATACTAATGTATTTGTCTTAAAAGGAAAATATGCAACACACATGCATAGGTTCACTACCGCTGGGCTATAAGAAAGACTGGGAATTAGAAATTACCACCTTCATCAAGTATGAAGTTCTGAAGATAACAGAAATTAGGCAATAAATGTTGATGTGTGGGGGCTGGGGATTTAGCTCAGTGGCATAAGTGCTTGCCTTGCAAGCAGGCAGTTGTGAGTTCGATCCCTGGTACCGATACAAAGGAAAAGGACAAAAAAAAAAAAGTAGATGTGTGCTTAACACAGAGCAAGGGTTTGTAAGAGCAGGGGATTTACAAGGTCTGGAAGCAACCATTTAGAAAAAAGGGGATGCCAACCCCCCCATAATCAATGTTCACAATGTTTAAGAAAATTCCAAGTTTTTCCCAAAAGGACTTCAAGAAAGAGTACTCAGAGTATAATCTAGTTTTTAGTTAAGGACAGGACAACAGATAAATACAGGTAAAAGATTAATTCAAGTGCTTTTTTTTTGTTTCTTTTCTTTAATTTTAAATAGACTTTATATTTCTGGGATGTTTTAGATTTATAGCACAATAAGTATAGACTTACACTCATACACCCACAGGTGCATAGCCTCCTCCACACGCAATGCCTTATTCCAGAGTGGCATATTTATTGTAACTGATGAACCCATATACACACATTATTGCTCACCAAAGTCTATAGGTTACTTTAGGGTTCACTACTGCTGCTGTACATTCCATGGGTTTGGACAAATGTCGGTTAACCAGTATCCAGCATTACAGTATCACTTATAATATTTCACTACTCTAAAATTCTCTGTGTTCTGCCCGCTTTGGCAACCACGGATCTTTTTAATATCGCCATAATTTTGCATTTTCTAGGATATAGGTTTATAGGAATCAGACAGCTAAGATTTCAGACTGGTTTCTTTGCTTTAGCAATATATATTTAAGTTTCTTCCTTGCCTTTTCATGACTTGACAATTCATTTCTTCCTGTGAGAGTGTACTATAGTTTATCCATTCATTTATCATAGGTTACGTCCAAGGGTATGCAATTTATGTCACAGTGTGAATATTTTCCCTAAAAAAATTCAAATACTGAAATTTAATGACCAGTGTGACAGGGTTAAGAAGGAAGGACTCTAAGAGACAATTAGACCAAGAGGGCTCCACTTTGTGGATGGGAAAGGCTTCACGCAGCATCTAGCTCTCTTGCCTTTCTGCTTTTTCACCTACTGACATAGCATTTCCCACCTTAGAGGACAGAGCAGAAAGCCGCTATCTTAGAAGCACAGAGAAGACTGCTGACCCTCTAATTTTGGAATTCCTAGCCTCCAGAATTGTGAAGAAATAAGTGTCTGTTCTTTATATATTACTTAGTCTTACATTTTCTTTTATGTCAGCACACAGAGGCTAAGACCAATTATGAATAAAATTAGTATGAATACCACACCCAGGTATTTGTAAATGTAAGTTTTCAAGTCATTTTGATAAATGTTAAGGGATATGATTGCTGGACTATATAGTATGGATTTATTTAGTTTAGTAGAAGCCTACACAATGTTTCCCACAGTGTTGTGCAATTCTGCATTGCCAGCAGCAGTGAAGAAGGGTTCCTGATGCTCTACATGCTCATCAGCATTTGATGCTATCAGATTTGAATTTTTGTTATGTGAGTAGGTTTGTAGTTCCATCTCTTTATTGTTTTAATTTGCATTTCCTAGTTACATATGATATTAAGGATCTTTTCTGTGAAGTGAGGGTTGAGAACTTTTGCCTAAATTTAAATTTGGTTGTTTGTTTTCTTATTGATGAATTTTAAGTGTTCTTTCTATGTTTAGGATACTTTCCTTTCTAGATATGTTTTTACACACATTTTCTGCCAGTAGGTGAATGGTTTTATTATCTTCACAGCATCTTTCTCACAGTATAAGTTTTTAACATAATAAAGTCCAGCTTATCAATTATTTCTTTCATGGATCATACTTTTGATGTATTTAAACAGCCATTACCAAAGCCAACATTATCTAGAGTTTCTCTAAGTTGTCATCCAGGGTTTTAAGAGTTTTAAATTTTATATTTATATCCATGATTTATTTTGAGTTAAATTTTGTGAAAGATATAAAGTGTGTATGCAGATTCATTTGGTTGTTCAGTCCAGTTGTTCCAGCTCTATTTCCAGAATAGCAAATTTTAGAAAAATGCCAAATTACAAAATATAATTTTAAAATAAGAAAGCATATCATTTTAAGCAGGAAATTAAATACATATAAATTTGTACATTCTCTTTCCTTTATTAAAATATTTAGTTTTAACTTTTCTTTTATAAATTTCATTACTGTCATTCAGGGAAATAAGGTAGAAATCGAAAAACTAAAATTTGGCTAAGGAAAATGCTTGGAATTGTTTTGTTTTATATTTTCTTGACTGATCTTGTAAGAAATTTAGTTGCGAATATATCTTATTTTGCAATGTTCTGTGGTATAATATTTCCTTTTTCTATGCTCAAAAAACAAAAACAAAATCATCTAACATTATCTAAAGTCATTTCCAAGTAAAAATAAATTTCCAAGTAAAAGTAAATATTTAACAGTTTCCTCCTTTACGTGATAAACTTGTTTATTGATTCATTCTTTAGTTCTGAAACAAATAGAAACAATATGTTAGATTAAAAGTATTTAAGCTAAGTGTAACATTTCATGATATAATATCTACATTTGTCAAAAAAAGTATGCCTTGAAATTCACACCAATGAGATTTTCACACAAATGCTAGCTGAGAAGTTGGCCACAGTAAGAATCAGAAAGTCAAGTTCAGGCAAAGACTGAAATCATATGCCCAGGAACTGAGAAACAAAAACTTGTCAGCACAACTGTCATGTAAAGGTTAAGGAGGATCTGATGTATTTTTAAATCTCAAACAAATAAAAATGCCACATAGTCATACTGAATGACAAAATTAAAGTCATGTTCTGTTTTCTTCACAATAACTGTGCAATTGTGATATATTTCAAATCTTTTATTTTAAATGAAAGAATATGTAGCACCCTAGCAGTTATGATAAAATGTGCTCACCACAAGTTTGAGCTGCTCCAAACGCTACAGACTTATTCTCAGAATGAATGTGCACAGTTAAGTCCATGGTGCTGAGGACAAATGTATAGCAGAGGGTTCTATCAATTAACTTTCATGTAAAATGAAATGTTACTTAAAGAAGTAACAAACGTGGTAATGTAAAGCTTGCACATTATTCCACTCAACAGTAATTATGGCATTGGTCTTAAATTCAGCCAATAAAAGATTTTTATTGTTTTCAAGGAAAAGGAGCAAGGAGAAAAGGCAGCAAATTTTTATTATTTATAAGGTTTAGATTCGTATGTTCAAAGGTGTTATTAAAAAGCACCATGACTTTTACTTGTCATTATTGTTGTAAGCTATTATTTTAAGTTCTCTAAAAGCCAATGCATGGTCTTGTTGCCGCAGTGATACAGACATCCCACTGCTGTCCACCATCTGCAAGAAGTAGAAGTTTACTGCTCATTCTCAATAGACCATTGTATTTTCTTCCGGATTGTCTCAAAAAGCTGTGATTATGCGGTGACTGAGGTTTTTTTGTTTTGTTTTGTTTTGTTTGCACTCAATGTAAAGCAGCCTAGGAGAGATAAGAAAGAGACAAAGTATGAAAAGGCCTTTAATGAGGGGGCCACCGGAAAGGCTACAGAAAGAGGGGGTTCATGGCTCGCTCAGCTCTAACCAAGGAATGTAGCTGCTTGTATTATCTGTCATGGGTGATGCTAAGCCAGCTGGTGATGGAGCAGCAGGAGTGTTGTTTCATGTAGGGATTGCAGTGCCTTTGACACACTCAGCAAGGAGATGCAAGTCTATTTTGGGTCTGGAGCATGGAGGAAGCAGTCTGATAACGTGTCTTTTTGTGGTTTCTTCACCATGTTGGGCCTCTGCCATGATGACTCGGCAGAACTGTGTGGGGAAAAACCTATCACGCAGCAGCTTCTGTTTTAAAAGCTACTCATTCACTTTGCCCTCATAATAAACCTATAATATAAGCCCTTGTTTGAATCGACCTGTTAGAGGTGACAAAACTGAAACATAGAATTATTAGAAATTTCAGAGGTCACTGGGCAAGGGAGGGGTGGGATTGAGATGCAAACCAGGCAGCCTGATCCCTCCAGAGCTAAGCATTACAAACGGTACAGATAGCAGGCATATGCTTCTCCTATTATTCACAAGTTCATTTTACTTTATAAGAAATCTTATAAATTTCAGGAAGAAATAGAAGGGAGTGGGTTTTAATTTAATTCATCAAGAGCACTTGTTTCACTGGGACAAGGATCTATTTCACTTTTTTTTTTTTTACTGTTAAAACAAACAAAAGAAAAAGATAATTAAAAAAATAAAACAAACAAAAGCCGGGCATGGAGGGTCACAGTTGTAATCCCAAAATTTAGGAGGTCAAAGCCAGAGGATTGCCATGGGTTCGAGGCCAGCCTGAGCTACACAGTGAGTTCAAGACCAGCGTGAAGTAGCGAGATCCTGTAAAAAACAAAAACAAAAAACAAAAAAAAAATTTATGAAGACAATATTTTAGCAAAATTAGTACATGGTCATTGTAAAAGCTACTTTGGGTATTTAAAACAAAGGTCTTTTAAAGTAACTGATGTTTTCATATTTTCATCACTGTGTAATATTGATATATGTATATTTATGTTTTTAAATTTATAATAATATTCTGCCACTTGCACTGTTTTACTTAAAAGTTACATTGTGTAAATATTCTAAATCAAGCTAGGAATTTACTTCATTCTTTTAAGGGGTACACAGTATATAATAAAATTAATGTATATAGCAATTCAATAATTTTCTAAGAATACATATTTGAAACTTTTAGTTATTTGCTATATCAAACCTTAAAAAATTTGTCACTCTTTTACATATTTGTATGTCGATGATTTTATTTTTGCAAGTTAGATTCCTGCAAGTAGGAATTACTTATGTCAACCCAACAGTAAAGATATTTTAAATTTTAATAATTATTGCTAAATTTACTCCTCTTAAACTCTCTAATGGACACTGTATGTGCGTTCCCTGAGCAGCAATAAATGTTGTAGTTCTTTTAATTTTTGCCAATATAATAATTTTCATTTTAATTTGCATTTTTCCTGACTGCTCATAAAATTGAGCATTTTTACATATATTTTTTGAAAAGTTTTTTTGTTTCACTAAAGTATTTTTTGACTGTATGTTACACTAAACCATTAGAATTGTAATCTACTATTTACATTAAAAACATTCTATATTTATTCTTGGTTTGCTCACTTATTATTATATCTTTTTCTACTCCTAAGATTTATTCTAATTCATCATATCTATCAATAGTACCTTTTTTGGTATTTGACTTCTCTTATGTTGCTTGGACTAACCCTGTTGTAAATAGAGAAACATGTTTTACCTTTGACATTTAAATCTTCAGTACACCTGGAGTTGATTTCTGTGATGATACATGAACCTGACATACTCTTCCTTATTCATTATTTCAACATTTATTAAGTTTAACAATGTAATACATGCAATTTTAGGGAATGGGGATAAAAAAATAAGGTAAACAAAATTTCAGTAAATGTAAATGTATTTTTTTAGTACTAGGATTGACCTCAGGGCCTTTGCACTGAGCTACATTCACAGTCCTTTTAAAAATTTTTTTTTTTAATTTTGAAATAGGGTTTTGCTAAATTGCCCAGCAAGTAGCAAAGGAATATATCTAGACAAAGAGAAAATGAATTTTGTATTGAAAAAAGGAAGTCCAGGAAGGCTTTTCACCAATGAAGACAGAAAAAGGAAGAGGATTACTTTGTAAGGAGTGTGGAAGAGGGGGAAAGATGAATAGGACATTCCAGGCAGGAATGATGTTTCAGCCTAGGTACAGAAGATTCTTGCATTTGTAGGGTGGCTAAAGCACAGGTGCATGGAGTTCCGTAAGGGAAACTGAATATTTTAAGATTTCAGGCTTAAAAGTTAGATTTCGATCTATAAATACAAACACATATGCATGCACTTGTGTGAATATATATGAACTGTGTACATTATATATGTGATATATAAAAACATACATTCCTACATATATGACATATAAATATACACGTGTTTTATATATACTTATATATACATTTCTTTCCTTATCCATTTTCAGGATTACAATGTAAGACAGTTAATAAAATACTTTTGCGTAAAAGTGTAACACATTAAAAAATTATCAGAAGAAATCATCAGAATGTTGCCCAAAAGAACAGCAACAGAATTCATTTTTAAACCTGGTTTATGTACAAATACAACTATCCCCAAGTAAGAACGTGACTACTTTTGAACACTAATACACAGATACTGATATAAACACATACAGATACATAAACCAAAATTTCTTTTACCAAATAGAGAAGCAAAACCTTTTAGGCTGAATTGTGGGACATCACACTACCACCACACAGAATAGGAATATAAAAAGAGCCACCTACCTCTGCTGTGAAGTGCTGGTCCATGTTCAACAGATGAAAAAATAAAGAAAATAAATAGAAAGAAAGAAAAATCCCCCAATTTACAGCACTCGCTGGGTTTCCTGGTGTTAATGTCACCATCGTGACCAATTTAAAGCTACCACGGAGAGCTACTGAATTCAGAATTCAGAGTCAGCCAGCAGTGCAGCCCATCAGCTTTTCAGAGCTGGTAGGAGCTGGCCTGAGCATACCACTCTCCTTTTGTCTTTTTTCCCCCTCGAGCTCTACTTTATCTTACAAGCTGTGAAAAGTTTTGGGATAATTTTTTAAAGGGTAAATATCCTTAACCAAGTATTTTTGAATAGGGATCTTGGCAACAGTTTGAAAGGTGAAATAGGGAGGCATCCAATGGAAAGAGGAAATGATTGCAATTCAGGGGCTCAGCAATGATGAAGATTAAAGACTGCAACAGAGGTAAAACCAGCTGGAAAAGTATCATAAGAGGAATACTGTGAATTGAACTCATCATATTTTATGACGGCTTAGATTGTTCAGCAGGAAGGGGAGTGGGAGTAAAACTCAGCCTATGGTCTCAAGGTTGACCATTTCCAAGATGGGTAATATCCAGTGAGGAAATGCAGGTGTGCAGGAAAGGAAATATTAGCCCAGTTTTGAACACTTTAAATCCGAGGGATCTATCAACCATCAACATGCAACATTTTAGAAGGCACTGGAAAATAAGAATCTGTATCGTGGCAGGAATTCACTTTCTGTTCATCTTGGAGAAAAATCACTGAAGGAAATAAGGTATGAAATGCAAAGAACTAATGAAGTTCAGGAAAATGCCAGCTTTATAAAGCAGGAGGTCAAGGAGAGAAAATGGGAAAGAATCATCAGATACTCAGGAGAGGCATACTGGATGATCCACAGGCATAATCCGACACACAGGAGAGTTTTGAGGAAGAGAAAGTTACCAACAGATGCAAGTGTTGCAGACAGGACAAAAATCTACGAAAAACATAATTTCATATTTAGTATACCAGTAACAACCCTTGAGAAAGGAATTCTGTTCAAATGTGGGACTAAATTAAAGTAGGTTCAGAGAAAATGGAAAAGTAAGTAAAAAGTAAATAAATAAATGGAAATGCTCTACAGAGAAGCGATGTTATCCCATACAAGCAAATACAAAGATAAAATCATGAAACAGAATCAAAGGCCAAATTTAGTTGGATCAGTACTGGACATGCCACATAAATTCAAGTACAGAGGAAGACTAAAACCTGAATCACCGAGGTTTGAAAACTCAGACCCATACTGTTATCCCCATGAGTAAAACCTATTAAAAGTCTTTCCTGAGACGTCATATATTATAATTGACAAATTTAGGAGGTTAGGTCAAATGAGAGTTACCATTAAAATGAGAGTCCCACAACTCTCCTTGGGCATTTAATGTGGCGGAGAAGATTCAGCTCTCATAGCCATTCAATTCCATGACAGACTCCTTAAATTTTCTAGGCTTTTACATATTAACAGTGCTCTGGGGAGAGCTGGTAGTAAAACTTGGGGAATTTTGTTATTCTGCTGGCTTAAGATAATAGAAAAATTTCTCCCAAAAGTTTGAAAAAGGAAAGGAAACTCACTAGAACCAATTCTACTTTCATTAATGTCAATGTAATAAAAGTAATTTTTTAAATCCGATGCTAGAAGTGAACTCTTGAAAAGACGATACGGTCTACCAGGTTAATCTCCCTTTGCTTCCAATCTTAGAATGATTTTTCTGTGCCATAATTCTTCGCAGCTGATGTATGAAATAAATTGACAAGTGGTTTTGGAAATTAGAAAACAATTGACTGCTTAGCCTTGGGTTTACCTTTATTCTGAATTCTAAAATGTGTCCTCCCTTCATAAGGTAGAGCTTTTATTTTGGTAAACATTTTAATAACTGTCTGAGTTAAACACCAGGTCATTTTCAACTTTATACATTTGCAACGTATTAAAATGTGTCTATACAGTTTTCATCATCAAAGATGATAGGAGTTTGAGATTTGGGGGAATTTGTTAAAGTCTAAAAGCCGTTGGCATTAAACTATTTGTTCACATATTGAGAACACAAATGGATGTGCTCCCTTTTCTGTTTTACATTTTCTTTCCATTTAAAAGAACATTTTCCTATTGTTTCTGACAATTAATTAATTGTCAGTTAATTGGTATCTTTGCTCAAGGACACATACCATGAAATCTGAGTTACTAGTTAAAAATTTGAAGCATGGATAAGTAGTCAAGTAATTTGGAGAAGGAATCAGTTCCTTCCTTTAATCCCAAATATATGCAACGTGATTTCAGGCAGTGCATATCCAGACACTTTACCTTGTAAAAGAAAGGTTGTTTCTTATGCATTCTGTTTTCCAGGAGCTTATGATTTTGTAACCAAATTAAGGCTGGCATGAAAATTTAGGATACAAAGTATTTCCCGTAGGCAGGGGTTCAGGAGAAGAATTTTGCATGGAAATTCCTAAAATAAAAGTTCACAGTTGGTTCAGATTTTAATGTTTCTGGATTTGAATGTGCAAAGATTGGATGAGGAAAAGTTATCTCATACGTGAACATGCAAAAGAGGAAAGAAATTATTGGTAGTATGTTACAATTTGGATAAGCATCTCCCAGAGGCCTGTGTGTTAATGACTTAGTCCACAGGTAGTGGAACTACTTAAAAGTGGTAAAACCTTTAAGAAGTAGAGAGGGCCTTGTAATAGGAATTTAGGTCAGTAAGAGTGTGCCACCAAGGGACACCCTGGGACACTGACCACTCCCAATCTCTCTTTGCTTCCTGGTTGCCATGAAGTGAGTAACTTCTGAAATCGATTCCCTGCCTCAATATCACCACCGGCCCAAAGGCAATGGAGCCAGATGACTATGGACCAAAACCTTTGAAGCCATGGATCAAAGTAAATTTCTACTCCTTACAATATCTCAGATACCGTATCATAGTAACACAAAGCTGACACACAGAGGGAGCAGCACACACAAAGGCATGGAAGGCAATGTGAAGAGAACAGTGATGTTTGGCGAAAGAGAGCACTGAGTGGTTAGAGGTTAGAATCCAGAGGGCTTTGAGTGTTGGGTGGCACAGTGGGGCCTATTTTATTTAGGTAAATAGGAAATGTTTAAGCTTTTGAACAAGACATTGGTGAAATCAGAGATTGCTTTTAGAAGAAGGACAATTTTGTTGCAATGGATAGGACTGCCTGGTGTGCAGTAATGCTGTTATCTTCTTTAATCACCTTGATTACAGAATCAAGATAGCTAAAAACATCATTGACAGAGTAGAGTAGTAGTTACCAGAGACAATGAGAGAACATGAAAAGTGGATCAGGGGTGCAATGTTATAGTTAGACAGTATGCATTCTGGTGTTCTATTAGTAGGGAAACTACAGGTAACATTTTGTATTGTATATTTCAAAATAATTAGAAGAGAAGATTTTGAATGTTCTCACCACAAGCAATGACAAATTTTCATATGATGGATATACTTAATCACTTGCTTTGATCATTATTCCACATAGACAAATATATAGTCAATTAGAAAAATATATTGCAGCAAATCTCGAATGTGCAATAATTATAAATTAATCTTATAAACATTTAATAGAGAAAAAATAACTTAAGGAATCTGTTTCTGTGTGAAATAGTTCATTAATGAAAGTCTTTAGTGACATTTTGTATTTTGCTCACAAATCATGGGGTTTCTTCTGTGTTTGTTTTCAATGACTATTATTGTTTATTTCCAAGGCAAAGCACAAGACAAAGTGATTTATTTTCACCAACTCCTTCATTCATGGAACTCTATGGCACATGATGTTTTGATGGCATATGTGCAATATGTTGATGAAGTGAGTTATGGAGTTTCACTAACAGTTTGAAAGAATATATCACTCACATAAAGAATAAGGCATAAAAGTTCTCCCAATTGAGAAATAGTATCTGAAAAATTAACTCTGTAAACATATTTCCTATTTAGTTTAACTCAATATTAAAGAGTTACATTATTTCATCTGACACATTTTTTTTTTCACTGTAAGAAAACTGGTAGTTTGGAGGGAGCTGGGAATATGGTGGGACAATAAGCAGCAAAGTAAAAAGCCTCTCTGAGAGAAACAGCCCAGATGCTGGAATATAACACTCTGGAGAAGACCAGAAGAAAGGAGATGGATCCTCTCAACCCAGGCAGAAACTAAAGTGAAGAAGAAAGAAAGAGAGAGAGGGGGGAGAGAGAGAGAGAGAGAGAGAGAGAGAGAGAGAGAGAGAGAGAGAGAGAGAGAGAGAAAGAAAGAAAGAAAGAAAGAAAGAAAGAAAGAGAAAACACAAAAAAAGTTTGGAGAGAAGGTGGTAGCCAGAGGTGCTCTCACTGCAGCTGGTCCCATTGTTTGCGAAGCACCACTGGAATCCAGAGACACACGGTAATGGTGAAGTTGGGGGTTGGCAAGCCTGAGGACCTTGGAAGGAAGACATGGTCATGGAGGGGAGTGGCGGACCAGAGAACTGCACCAGCTCATGGTAAATGTGGGGAACTCAGTTCTCCCATGGGAGTGGTCGATTGCCCAAGCACCATTTTGGAGTCAGATAGGATAAATCCAGAACCAGAACTTCAGCCGGCTTCGTTCAACCACTCCTAGTGCAGAGCAGATTGGTGAGAATTGCTTGGACTGAGTCCCACCCTTGTGCGTGATGCAATAACCACAGCTGAGGTTTCCTCATAGCTACTTCTAACTGGCCCCAACCACACAGCACACACTAACGTGCTGGTAAAGACTCTCCATGGTTAACCAGCTCAGAAGGGAGGGGTCAGCCTGCCCCAGCCTTGCCTATACTCCAGTAGTCACCAGCAGATTGGGGAAAGCAGCAATCCCTAGCCAGCATGCTTCAGAGTAATTATAACCAATACAAGAAGTTCCAGGGACCACCCACTTGTCTGGAAGAAACCAGGAACATGACAAGAGGAAGAAACAAAGGCAGTCTCTGGTCTTCAACCCAAGCATTACTGGTCCAGGAGATGTAAACACAGAAGAGATCAGGAGTTGCACAGCTGCAGTTTCTGAAACAACAGTATCTGACATAAAGAAACAACTTCATGAAATTTTAAAAGAACTAAAAACAGAAATATTAATACAAGTAAAGGAAAATACAAGAAAAATAATAAAAGAAATGCTAAGCACCTCTCAAGAAAACACAGATGAAAGAATAGAGGAGCATAGAAAAAGGAGGGAAACCTTCAAGGATGAATATTTTAAAATTTAGAATACATGAAACAGATTCAAAGAGATTACCAGGAAATTAAAAATTCCATTGAAAGCTGGTAAAACTGCTTGAAAGAAACTAAAGATAGACTATCAAACCTGGAAGACAGCTTTGTAACTTGTGATCACAATAGGAAAGATCTGTTAAAAATAACAAGGAACCAGGAAGTAACAATACAAAGGCTAGAAGATGACAAGAGGATCTATAATTTAAGAATAAAAAATGTGAGTGAAGAAGCAGGAGTAAATGCAAATGAAATATGAAGGCTATTTACAGAAATAATTAAGAAAACTTCCCAAGCATAGGAAAGGAAAATAATATTCAAATATGAGGCATACAGAACTCCAGCCAGCTAAAACCATTGTTGATCATCTTGTATTTTGGTGTTAAGTCATATACTATGTCCATCCTTTTGTTTTGACTGATCTCATTTTATTTTCTCTCATTTGGCTTTATTCTCTTCAAAATAAATTTTAAAAAAGAAAGAAAACTGGTAGTTTTAATGAATTTTTAAAAATAGTGCCATTTCTGAGATACTTTGACTTTGACTTTGAATGAATTTGCTTTATTTCAATTTTGTCTGTGGACATAATTTTATCTTAATTTTTGTCTGCTCTATTTTTTTGTGATTATTGACAGAAACGGTGGCAATTTCATTTTATTGAAGAGTTCAGATTTTTTTATATAGGTTGTAAGTACATTTCATTTCCCAAAGGAAAAAATGCAAGCCCTAAAAATATTGATACTGATCATATAAAATAATGAAATGCTGAATACCTTTAATCTGTTGCACTCTCAGGCAGGAGTAATAGTCATATGAAGAGAACCCAGGTACACATGCTTCTATACAAATGAAGGCAGTAGTCTCTCTTCTGTTTAAATCTTGACTGGGACATCATTATTCCTAACAAACTAGAATGTTACCCTCTGAACACCCAACAGAGACCAAGCCACTGTTTCCACATTATTGAGGAGGTTGGCAGCTTGGAGCTGGTACTGGATCCAGCTTATTGCACAAAGTACAGCAGGAAGCTAATTGAAAATTACTCTTCACATAAAGAACATTTGAACAATTACAGACACATGAACTGAGAACTTGCCACCAATTCATGTAAGAACCTTGAAACTAGGACATAGAATTTCAAAATATATAGATAAAAAATAAAAATAGAATACTTAGATAAGGAAAGAAGAACCCATACTACAGAAAGGATTTTCACTGGCTGTTTTTATACTATAATTCATCTAGTAATGAAATGTGTATTGAACACCTGGTAAGATGTAAAGTTTTATGGTTTAACAACTGTATATTCCACAATCAGTAATATATACCGTAAGGAATCATATTTAACCAATGTTTTTGTTTGAGTCTAGATTCTTTCTTCATGTTATTTAGAGGTATTTGGGTGAGCAGTCTCTATTAAACTATTGTAGTCATTGAAAAATGGGTATTTTAGTATCCACCAATCAGAAAACTCACTGCTGTTATAGATTGTTTAATAGAGTATAGAGCCTAACCATACACTTCTACTTGACCAACTAATTTTTACAATAAATTATACTAACTAACTACAAACTCCTACTGGCCAGTTTTGCTTTTGCTTTTTGTGTTTTGAGGTTTCATTCTGTTGTGTAGGAACAGGAGGGAAACCATTAAAAAGGACAACTATGACAAAATTATTTCATAAAAATTCTTAAGGGATGTAAGACTCTAAGTTTACACCCAAATTTAGTATAGTTATTGTGTCTTACCTAACTTAATCCTGTATAAGTGTGATCTGTTTAACTATGACTGACCAAATCCATACTTAGGGCCATATTTATAATAACTAAAGCCACATTCTACATGTATTAAGTACCTGGCACTATCCTAAGCCTATAAAATTCACCTAGTGATATAACACCATGGTTTAACTATTGTTATTATAACCATTTTATAGACATTCAAAAAAGTATACAAATTTCCCGTGATCAGGTGGACAAAAAGCATCAGGCCTGGACTTTGAAGCTAGGCAAAGTCTATGCCCTTAACAGGGCTTTAGCTTTATACAGAGAAGACTTTGCAGTGTGTGCACACCCAGGGACAGAGCGAGCCAGCTAATGTGACAGGGCAAGTACCTGCTGGGTATCAGATGCCATTTTAGGCACAGAAGATTTGAGGATAAGCAACTCCAGCCCTGACCAGCGAGACTTTCCTGATTATCTCCAAACTACAAGTTCTTCTTAGTGCTCTGAAATAATAGAATGCAATTCTTTATTTCAGTAATTTCTTTGGGAACCAATCATCAAATCTGTGTCTGAGAATAAAGTTGTGCTAAATTTCTGTTTTAGCTCCCCGGGGCTTTCCCCAGACAACTGTGCAACTCAGCAGGGAAGATTTCTTCCAGAAAGAAAACCCAAAGGAAATTAAACTGATTAAGGTGATCTCTATTCTTCAGTCTCAGTGAGGTTTCCTACGTGCGCTGTTGAAAGCTACTGTAACTAAAGCATTTCATTCTCCTGTCAGAGCACTTTTACTGAGGTGGAAAGGGCGCAGGGCTTACTAACTGAAAGAGGGCCTTCTTTCTCTTCAATGGCTTCTAGACTTTGGTTAATTGTTACCAACGAGTTTGCAATTTCTAATTTGTAAACTGAAGACATGAGCAAAAGGTTGACAACACACGGTGTTACTGAAAGGTGGTGTGTGTGTGTGTGTGTGTGTGTGTGTGTGTGTGTGTAATTTTTATACAATCAAGTAAATTATTTTAAGTGTTTCTGGAGCAACCTGAGACTCCTGTAATTTTATCTTTCCACAGAGAAGATCTGAAGGTTTTTCAGGAACATTTAAGCGCCATAAACAATGATATGCATCCTTGCTTTCATCACTCTTGGTTGAGTGACATTTTGGCTGCCACAGACAAGCCTTCAGAGAGTCTCTTGCTAAAGCTATCAAAGATGTCCAGTAAACAAATTCATGAATTTCTTTGACAGGGAGTAGTGATGGGAAAAATATGGCTGGAAAGAGGACCTATAGATATAATATTACAATGTCCTTTTCAAAGTTAGCCAGAGGTATCTCTAAACCGTATAAGCACTTAATGTCAGAGAAGTGCTTTGCTATGACAGAGTTCTGCATCATTTGAAAAATTAAACACAGACTTTTAAAAAAAAGCTTTAAAAATAGCTAGAACAGCTGTTTTTTTTTTAAATAAACCAAATCCTCCTTCCTGATGCCAACTTGGATCATCTTTTCAGAATGAAAGTTATCTTCCTCACTATATAAAGTACTCACCCTAGTACCTCGAATTCACTTTTCCCCTTGAGATTTTTTAACTAAAATACATCTTCCTGGGTGAAAAGTTCTATAAACTATATCCCCAAAACAAACCAGAAACCACATTTGCCTGTGACATGCTTGCTTTTCTCACCTGAATTTTTATCATGTAGCAAACACTGCTAATTTTAAAGCATATAATTCAATAGAATTTAGTTCAGTCACAATATTGTACAACCATCACTTCTCTCTGGCTACAAAACATTTTCATCTTGTCCAAAAGAAACAATATATGCATCAGGTAGACATTACCTATTCCCCCACACCAAAGCCCTTACCAACCACTAATGTCCATGCATTTATTGATTCTAATATTTCATATAAGCAAAACCATGGAATTTATGACATTTAATGTTTGGCCTCCTTCAGTTTATCTACTTTATATCATAAATGTATTTTTTTGCCTTTCTTATAGTACGGAGTAATTCCGTTATAAGGAAATATCACATTTTATTTTATTGTCCACTCACCAGTTGGTAGACATTTGAGTTGTTTCCACATTTGGGTATCTTGAATAGTGCTGCATAGATTTTCCTTTACATATATTTGCTTGATTACCTGTTTCCAAGTTCTTCAGGGCATAGTCCCATGAGCAGAATTGCTGGGTCATAAGATAATTCTAATTTTTACTTTTTTTATTTTATTGTGGCAGAAACACAACATATCAGCACTGTTATGAAATGTTCAACATAATACTACTAACTACAAGTATAACACTATGAAACAACAGATAGGTAGAATTTATGCATCTTGATTAACTAAAACTTTATACAAGTCAAGTAGTAATTTATCATTGACCCTTCTCCTTACTGTTGGCATCTGTAGCTCCTTTTATGATTATATGAATTTCACAGCTGGAGCAGATATATCATGCAAATGAAATCATTCACCTTTTTTATTTCTGTGATTGCCTTATTTCTCTTAACACACTATCCTCAATATTAACCCATGTCACCACACACTGCATCCAATCGTACATTATAAGGGTGAATACGGTAGTATTGACTATATCTCATTTGCTTTACCCATTTAGCTGTTGATACACAGGTTCTTTTCATGTTATGGCTATTGTGAATAGTTCCACAGTGAACTTGAGAGTGATTATATTTCTTTTTTAACCTGATTTTAACTTACTCAGAAGTACAATTGTTAGATCATCTAGTAATTATACTTTTTAATTTTTTATGAGCTTTCATATTGTTTTTTCATTGTGGCTACACCATTTTATATTCCCATCACAGTGTGTAGGATTCACATTTATAGATATCCTCCCAGCATCTGCCTTTTTCTCTTTTAAACAATAACCATCCGAGAAGAGTGAAGTGGTATTTTGCTGGGAGGAGGTTACTGCTTTTTTACTGATAATTATTGTTAGTGCTGAACATTTCTTCATACACTCACTGAGCACTGGTATGTCAGTGAAGTGCGTGTGTTTTAAAATTGTGTATTATTATTGGTTCTGCTATTAAGTTGTGGAAGTTTCTTATAACAAAAGACATTAACCGTTTACCAGATACACAGTCATTTCTCTATCTCTGCGTGGACATCTATGTATCAGACAAAGCATGCCTCCTCTCTCGCTCTTCAGAGATGCCTCATGTAGCAGAAGAGCCCTTAATCATGCAGACCAGAGATTCTGAGACTTCTCAAACATCAATGCTAGTTCAGAGATGGCGAACCTATGACATGCTAGAAAAAGATGTTAATGTAGCTTTGTTTTTTCTAAACTCAAACATCAGTTCTTAGGTTTAATTGAAGTGCTGGCACTTTGAGGTACATAAGTGAGTTTTGGTTTGCAGTCTGGCACTCGATCTGAAAAAGGTTCACCATCCCAGTGCTAATCCAACCCACTCTATTTGTTTCTTGAGCTCACAAGCATCAAGAGCATGCCAAGCCTGATCACTACAGTAAAGCAACCAAAAATTCCTCAAAAAAATGGATCATTGGATGCCCTTCTTCAGTGGTAGCTAACGTTGTACATAAAGGTAGTTTTGAGAAACCTCCTGGACTTGCAATTTCTTCCTATAATTTCCTTATGTTAATATTCCAAGGAATTACAGAGGCTGAAAGAAAGACCAGAGACCTTCTTTTAACCTTTTCCTTCCATTGTATATGTGAGAAGCAGAGGGATAGCACTTTATGAAGCAGTGAATGGAACAACTAGAGTGGTCTGTGATGGATGAGACATAGATTTTTTTCCCAAGTCATCACCAATTTTTTGAAAAGGCAAGATATAAAAATACAAAATTTAAATGATAAAAAGATATTCATAACTCTTGGATTCTATTGCTCTCAGGTTTCTTAATAAATGAATAGAAGGGGCTGGGGATTTAGCTCAGCGGTGTAAGCACCTGCATTGCAAGCAGGCGGTCATGAGTTCGATCCCCGGTGCCGGGGGAAAATGAAAAAGACAAAAAAAAAAAAAAAAAAAAAAAAAAAAGAAAGAAAGAAAAAGAAAAAGACAAAAAAATAAATGAATGGAAACATCATATTTATATTGAAAATGAAAACACAGTTATAGACTTTTTTCCATGCCTAAAGGCTACAGAAAAAAATGATACTACTTGAAAATGCTTTGTTTGTACCACTTTATTTATGATCATTTGAAGCTGGAAGTAAAAGCCTCAAAGTTTTTAATTATTCTCTCTTTTAAGAGGAATATATCTCCTACAACAATTTAACACATAATTGTTATGTGTTTTATTTCCATGTCCTTAAAATTGCTATATTCCAAATTAATCTCCTTCTGTATGTTAACAAATTTTCATGTTACTAACAAGATGACTATGGCATTTATTAGCCTGTAAATTATAACTCTAGTTAGAAGTCCTTGGTTCCACTTACACTTAAAGTCAGTTAAAGACCTATTTTTACTGTATCCTTTCAGCAAAATATTTTCAACAGTCTGTCCTTTCCTTCTATCCAAGTTCAGCAACAGCAAAAATTTCTCTGTGATCTTTACCTCACTTGCTGCTCCTTCCTTTATGCTGCTAAAGAATACTACAGTTGAAGTCTGAAAAGTTTCAAATGCTTACAAATGAAAAGAGAAGAATCAAGAAGCTATGTATAGAACCCCCAAGGGATGGCAAATTATTTTCATGTAGATTTAGCAATTTTTAGGGGGGAGTTGTATTGTTGTTTTCCTTTAATGACAGAGGCTAGCACACTGATAATGACTATTTGCCTCTTTATACTCAGATATTCAACAATAGTTGAAGTAGTAAATAAATATTCATGAATAAATTATGTGACCTGTTTATCCAGTTAGCTTACTGTTTCAAGAAGGCATTAATGAAGCCAAAGTCATGATAGTAATTATCGGGTCTACAGTGTAAATAACTGCAAAGAGCTTTCCCAAGTATTAACCCATTTGCCCTTCACCACACAGCTATGAGATCTTAGGACAAACGTGACTATTATTGATTCATGAATGAATAAATAAACAGATGCAGAAAGGCTAAGTGATTTGTTTAAGGTTACAAAATTAATAGATGGGGTAAAAACGACTTCATTTTCTGACACTGATATTCTTTACATTCAATAACACTGTTTAAAGTTAATTATTTCTTGTGAGTAATAAAATTACTACGATATGCATTAACCTAACAATTATAACTCCATTTAGGAGATCCTGAATTATGAGTTAAGTTCTTCATAGGTTATCTCTTAACTTGCAAATAAATTACAGGCAGGCTGAATCATACAGAAGGATAATAACCCACAATAGATTACAAAGTAGGGACAGAAATCAAATGCATGAGCCAAACATCAGCAAACATACACACCAACTTTAATTTTGCAGCTTCTTGATGAAGGAACATTACCAGTATCCTCCAGGCAATTTGTCCTCTGAACTAGAAAGAACTAGCTAGAAATGAAGAATCTTGAACTGGTTTTACTTCTTGTTTTTAAAACAGCAGCTATCACATTAATCAAAAAGTAGAGCAGCCACCTGTACAATATTTAAGACGGCTGAGTTCTTGTTCCTCACTCTGCAATGACCTGCATCCACCAGAGATCTTATATAATGTGGCAAGCAGAAGAGAAAACTAAACAATGGCGCTTGCATTCTGAAAAAGTAACTTCTCAGGTAAACCTATATAAATGTAAACAGAGACAGAAGAGCTTTAGGAATGGATCTGGTTTGAAACAACAAAAGGTTGCCTTAGGATATATGTTATCTCTTTAAGGGTAAAGAACTGAGAAGCAAGATTGGGGTGTTCTATTTCATTGCCAGATGAATGTTCCTGAGGTATCAGAAATTTAATTAGTGCTTCACACAATTGAAGAGACACCTGTGACACTACAGATGGCGATGAGCTGTCTATGCTAGCAATATGTCGCAAATCCTAGCCTACATAGATCTATTTCAAACCAGAATGGAAAAAGAAAAAGGATAAGATAAGAACAGCATGAAATTAAAAACTAAAGCAAACAGAAAACACTTGTGAGAGACTTACAAAAATTTTAATAGTAAGATTAAAATCCTCACTGTATGCAATCAGAGATATAAGCAAAATAATTCAAGCTTTCTTACAAGAAAAAGAGAACAAATTATGAAACTAATAAGTGATAATATATGATGAACAGGTACAGGAGTTCCAAAATATTGTAGTTTGGCACCAAAGAACCTCCAATCACATCAATACAGTATTCGTGTGTGATGTTAACAATAAACATTTTTACGTACATGGAAGTTTCAAAATTATTACATTCATGTCTCTCTCTCGAACAAATTTAGAAGACATACTCTACTTATTTGGGAGTTCAATAATTACTGACACCTAAAATGAGTAGTTGTGGCTTGGTTAATATTGAGAAATGAAACTAGTAACAAATACATAAAGATTTTAAAAGACTATGTTCATAAAATTCTCAAAACTGAAGTGAAAATCCAAAAATATTACTGCAACTAAAATTGGATTTTGTTGAAAATTTGTAATGAGGGTCTACAATTCCAGGTAAAAATAAGAAAAATGTAGCAATGGAAAAGTAGGTGGATGTGTGTAAAGGAAACGAATATCTATCTATTCAATGATTCAACAGTCATTGTTTTACTCTTGATATTTATAGTTAAATACAGAGATAAGTGAGATATTTTCTGTCCAAAGTATTTCTTATTAATTACAGGATGTCCACCTTCTGAATCATAGAAAATTAACCTTAACTAAGCATGAGATGTTGCAAAAATTTCCTAGACTGGTGATATAAATGGATTAAACCATTTATTTCCTAAGACCTGTTTTGTGGCATAGTTCATGCATCCTGGGCCACAGTAGTGTGGGAAGATGAGGGAAGAGAGTGGCTGGGAGCATCTTCACCTCAGCCTCCTGCTTTGTCTGATGCACCAGTCTGGTTTTATAATATGTATATATAAGATTTCTGAGTTAGATACAACTGTCCTGTGCTATTGGTCAAAAATGTTTTTAAGAAGCATGCTTCAGAATGTACTATCCAGATTAACAGAAAGACCACTTGTTTACAGACACAGTGTAGGCTTCATGCACACTGGGCCAGTGCAGTCACACAGGACCCCAAAGTCAGAGAGGCCTGTGCTTGGGTTTTAATGCTTTTCCATCTTAAATTTCTGAATAATCTTACCTTCGAGTATGTACCTTGTAAGTTAAATTTATAGGACGATGGAATACATGTCGGGGATCTGGGCCTCAGCTCACATGCAGTCTGGCTCATTTGCAGCCTAGACTGCCTCCCTCAGTAGGTCCTCCACAGTCGTTTCCTGCCTCATAGCATTACCCAACCCCAAGACCTCCTACTGCCTTTCTCTGTCTAGCAACTGCTGCTATTCTCTGCCTTTTTCCAGGGCCTGGTGGTGAGGGTAAGGGGAGGGTCTATGTGGGATCAAAGCTCCCTAGCATCTTGCAGCAGACATGAAATAGCTGTCCCCTCTGTGGGCAGGTAGTGCCTCTCAACTTTGCAGCTCACTAGGCAGAGGTGACCTTGCCCACTCTATCCTGACAGTGGGTTTATCTGGGTACTGAGGGTATGGGAAGGGATATTTGTTTTTCTGCCTCCAGGTAGGATGTGGAGTTGTGGAGTGGTGTTTGGGATGGGGAAACTGAGGCCAGGAAGCTACATGTATTACCAATTGTGGACACCTATGAGCACCTGCATCCAGTAAGGAGCCTGGCCATGGGCTCAACACTAAAAGCAAAGAAACAACATGGCAGGCTAACATAGACTTGGGAATAAAAAGAAAAACAAATTATATTTTTGACTCTTTAACAGAACTGGATCCCATATTTTCATTTCTTCCTGGGCTGTTACAAGTGACGGTGCTAATCCTATGTGTAGAGGTTTTCTTTTTCAAATATTTGTAGGACATCCTTAGGGGCTTACTGATTCCTGCATAAGTTTTGATCATCTTGGAAACTAGATTGAAAACCATTCATGCCAGCGGTAATTGTATGAAGAATTCAAAGGCTGTCACTGCCTGTGGGTAGATTCTAGAACATTGCTGCCACTGATGAAGAAAAGCAGCAGCTGTAACAAGGAAATGCATGACATAAGAGGAAGGAGATAATTCAGAGGAAGACAAACACCAGTCTTTCAGCCTGTGGTAGGAGGAACACTTAAGAGGTGCTGGGAGAGAAAACTAAAGATGGGAAGGCCTAAGTGTAGTCGGGGTTCACAGACAACAAGGTATAGTTTGGGAAGAAGCATTGTGTGCAGTATGGAGAAAGTGAGAAATATGGAAAATATTTAAGAGATGTAATCAATAGGATATTAGGTGAATCTTTGGGAGGAACAAAATAAAGGGAACTAGATTGACTTTTGTGGTTCTGTCTTGGATGAACAAGTTCTTGAAGGTCACACCAACCCGTACAGGTAGAAAGGAGGAGACATTTGAAGGTTGCATAGTCCTGAGTACTGCTTTAGGCAAGCTGAAGTGGGCAGTGATGTTTCCCTGGCATGAACTTGTCAGCAAGGCATCGATGCTCTTCGCTTTGCCCTTTCACCCTCTTGCCTCTCTTGTTGACATGGCTTTGACACACTGTGCCATGGCACATATGAAATTATGTAACATATCCAATGTCCAACTAGAGTTCACAGTTCAAGAGTCAGGAGAAACTGCTTCTTTCTCAGTATGAGATGAATGGCTCGGGTGTTATACTGGTATCTCATAGCATGATGTATGATGGCTGGCCAGGTGAGGGTTATGGATCAGAGGACAACTCTGGAACGGCATTCTTGCAACCACAGAAAGAAGCAGAAAGGACTGGGCCTCTCTCTTCCTTTTATGCTGAAATAGGCTGTGAATATCAGAAGAAGCAAGAAGATTCAGATTAAGGAATCAAATGCTGCTTGAAAATTTTCTGTGAAATGTCTAGGTAGGATCAGGTCTATTGTAAAAAAATCAGAGAATTATCTTCTTGGGTCTATGGTAGTAAATATAATGAGACAGTCAAGGAATCTAACCCCTGTGCCTGAAGCACACTGGGAAAACCTTTCTTCCTATTTCCGCAGAGCGGCCTCTACATTGTCCTGGCCTTGTTGCACAGCCCAGCCTGGCTCACCACTAGGCACTGGAAGCAGAGAAAGCTTCCTGACCATTCATTTCTCCTTTTCCTTGAATGTGACTGATGCGCTCTGGATCAATCATCTTCACCGCGGTTCAGGAAACCCATCTAGCAGAGATTAAAGTGAAATATGTACGGCTTCAGGGTGAAGAATCAAGATATGTTGCTTTAACCTGGAGCTCAAATCAAATCTTCCCATAATGCTTTTACCAGAGCTCTGCATAAGGATAAAACACAATCATACAACTATTCAAAGTAGCTGTTATCCTAGCAGGCTGCTTGTTTGTGGAAACACGAAAGCAACAGTAATAATGGTAGTGATCATGATTATCCAGGCACTAGAAACTTCTAATAGCATCCGCATATGGAGAGGGGAGAGCCTTAACTATAGTACTGAGAGGATTGAGAGCAGATGATTTGTAAATGATATTTGTAATCTCAGAGTAGAGGTGGTGCCTCTAGGGAGTGGAAAATCCGTGATGAGAAGGAGAGAACAGCTAGGATACCATTGGGATACTTTCTCCTCAGGAATTGCATTTAATGATGCAAAAGACACTGCAATTCCAACTTTCAACTTTTCATTCTCTTTCCCTCATTGACAGACCTGCCAAAGCAAAATCAAGAAAGAAGCAAGCAAACAAACAAAGAATAAATGTTAAGTCTTTGGGGCAAAGTTTGCTCATATCATGCATTGACTCAGTCTGTTTTTATTGTAGAAAAAATTTAAATCTATTCATCTTTGTCTTGAGTGTGGGGAAGGGTCTATTGTTGGTAACTGAGGTAAATGGTGACATAAGACACTTTTAGCATAGACAAAAAATCACAATATAGTCTTTTTAAATTAATTTTATTGGTATATTTTACATAAACATAATGATCACTTCATCGTAGGGAATTGGTACCTGTACATGACATATCTCAGTTCTTTTCCCCGTTTCTCTTCCCTCCCTTCAACCTCCATTCCCTTCCTTATTTACAAAAGTTTTGTTTCCATTTTTACTTCTATTCTCTATTTCTCTTTTCACTTCCTTCCTCCCTTCCTTTCTCCCTTTCTTCCTCTCTTCTTCCCCTCCCTTTTTCCCTTCCTCATTTGAATATTTTTTTCCTATTTCACAATATCTATTATACATCTTGATCCTTATTTACCCTTTTAGTTTCTCACATCAGTGAAATGATGTAATATTTATGCATGTGTGTCCAATTTATTACACATAAGAGTTTGGTCTCAGGGTGCATCCATTTAGATGAAAGTGTCCCAAGTTTATCTTCATTATTGCAGAAGAGTACTCCATTGTATAAAAACCCACATTTTTATGCATTCATTGGTTGATGAGCATTTGGATTGTTTTGAAGATTCAGGTATTACAAACCTGTGCAGCTATAAACATGGGTGTCCATATATTGCTGTGATACGATGCTTTTAATTCTTTTGGGAAGATTCCAAAAAGGGAAGGAGCTGGATCTGACAGAACCTCTAGGGCTAGTGTTTTAAGAACTCTTCACAGTTTCCCTCTGTAGTTGCTCCAGTCTACACTCCCACCAAAAGTGCAAAAGCATTCACTCTTCCCCACTGTTCCTCCAGTGTTTGATTTCAGTTCATTACTTGATGATAGCCATTCTTTCTGGAGGAGATGGAGCCTCATTGTTGTTTTAATTCAAATGATCAGTGATGCTGAACATTTTAAAAATATATTTATTTGCTGTTTCTACTTCTTTATCTAAGAACTATGTACTCATTTCAAATGCTGACTTTTGGATTGGGTCTTTACATTTGGGAGAAGGTCTGCTTTTTTAGTTCTTTATGTATTCTAGATATTAGTTCTTTGTCTGAAGAACAGCTGGGAAAAAAATTTTCCCCACTCCATGGATTGTCTCTTCTCTCTGTCAGTGGTTTCTTTTGCTGTGCAAAAGCTTTATAATAAGATGAGATCCCAGCTGTTGATTCTTTGTGACAGTTCTGTGGGCTCAGGATTTTGTTCATAAAGTTTTTGCCTACACCCTATGTCTTTGATAGTTCTACCTTTTATCTTCCAGCAGACTTAGTGTTTCTGTTTTAATTTTAGATCACTGATCCATTTTTACTTTAGTTTAGTACAAGGAGAGAGATAGGGGTCTAGTTTTAATCTTCAACTTTCAGAAAGCCAGTTTTTCCAGTGCCATTTATTAAAGAGGCTGCCTTTCTTTCAGTAAAAGTGGTTGCTCCTTTTGTCAAAGCTAGGGTAGCAGAACATGTTTGGAGTTGCGTCTTTTATTATATCCCTTTTATCTCCAGGTCAATTTTTTGTTTTGTTTTATATTGTTTTTGCTAGTACCACACTGTTGTCTGACACAATATATTTGTAGTATAATTTCAAGACAGGAATTGTGATACCCCCTGTTTTACCTTTATTGTCCAGAAATTCTTTTGCTATTCTAGGTCTCTTCTGGTTACAAGTGAATTCTAGGGTTTTCACTAATTCGGTGAGGTACGCTATTGGTATTTTGAGTGGGATTGCATTAAATCTGTATAGCAATTTTTGTTTGTTTGTTTGTCTGTTTGTCTTTTTGAGACCAGGTCTCACTGTGCAGTTCAGGCTAGCCTTGAGCTCACTTTGTAGCCCAGGCTGGTCTCGAACTCACAAGGACCCTCCTGCCTCAGCCTCCCGAGTGCTGGGATTACAGGCGTGAGCCACCACACTCGGCTTGTACAGCAATTTTGAAGTTTGGTTTTTTTCATTATGTGAGTTCCTCCTACTCAAGAATGAGGATCTCTTTAGGAAAAAAAATGTCAGAGAAACAATCCTTTCTTTTCATTGGTTAATGATATTTTGAAAGAAGTCTGAAAACAAACAATGGGACTCTCCTCTACTGTTTTATCTTATAGAGACTAGAGACTGACCTGGTTTGGAGAGGATGTGCAGAATGGTCATTTTCATGCAAGGACATCAGAACTATCTGTCACAGCTACACAGAATACACTTATTCTTCCTCAATGCCCTGTTGTGTCCTTCATACACATTGTTTTCTACACTTCATCAGGACATATGTATTTTTTCCATTTTATAGATAAGGATCTTCAAGTCACTTCATTAACTACAAGTCACACAGTAGGCAAGTGAAAGATGTAGCACTTGAATTTAGGTCTATCTGATAACAGAGTTCGTGCTTTGCTAACAAATTACACGACATCTTGTGAGAACAAGAAATTAAGGAAGTAGATGGTGTCACAAAAACCCAAGTATAAAGATTCCTGCATTAGAAGTTTGCAATATTCAGTGTCTCAAAGAATCAAGTAAAATAAGAACAGAATGGGGACTGTATTATTTGAAAAGTAAGAAATTCCAATTAACATGTGCACTAAGGTAATGTAGCCAGGAGTCTTACACAATAGAAGTAAAGGGAAAAAATCGCAAAGCATTTTGTGTGAGCGAGGGTGGAGGTTGCACTGTACCACGTGCTACATCATACCTGTCTGTGCTAGTTTTCTTTTGAGACACCCTCACCAGGTTCCTTTGGGGGAACTTGGACTTACTCTCTCTCTGCTTCAGCCCTCCAAGTAGCCAGAATTAAAGACACTTGCCACTGTGCCCAGCTTCAAAACTATTTATTTATTTGTTTGTTTGTTTATTTTAAAATTTTATTTTAAAAAGAAGAAAAATAGAAATAAAGAAGAAAAAATAGAAATAAAGAGTCTTTATATTGAAATCAGGCCAATAGGAAGTAACAATAATTAATACATTGTACATTGTTAGCTTTATAGTAGTTAGTACAAGATACAGATCTTAACTATTGTGTGTGTGTGTGTGTGTGTGTGTGTGTGTGTGTGTGTGTGTGTGTGGAGGGTTTGAATCCTCCTATATTCCCTTTTCTCCTCCTTCTTTCCCCCATTCCCCCATCAGTTTCTTTTTTCTTTTGAACGGTTTCATCACAGTTTACAATTCCTATTGTATATTCCAAAAATATTTTTAATAGAAGGCTACCCTCCAAAAAAAAAAGAAAAAGAAAGGCTGGGGTGGGAAGACTCCTAAAATGCCAAGAAAAGCAAACCCTAGCACATAAATGAAAAGTAGAAATTAACTCTTTGTTGGAATTTTGGGGACACATACATTGGTTTTAGAATTTTATCCTCAATTTTTAATACTAGTGCAGGCTGGAAGCAGAGCCTTAGGCGGGAAGAGCTTCACAAAGCTGCCTTTATTACTTAAAAGAAAGTTTTCAAAAAGCTGTATAGACTAGATGAGAAAGCAATAAGGAAGTGTGTATTCTCACAGATCGGGCATGAAGACAAATTGCCATTTCTGAGAAAGCTGACCATATAGTGTATTCATGGTTGAAAATTAACAAAGACTTGGTTCAGGAATATAAAAGACTTTCCAAAGGACACTTAAAGAAAAAATATAGGTCACAGGGGATTCCTACAGCTAAAACAAGTGGTGACAGTGAAAAATAACATTTTATAAGGAAGAAAACCACAAGAACAGTCCACATGCCAGCAATCAGTGAAATTGTCACTTTAATAAACAGGAAACGTTAAGTAATTGAAAAAAGAATATTGAGCAAGTCTATTAAACAGCCTTAAAGAGGTTTCAAAAGGGAAAAAATGCGTTGTAATTAAAGCAAAGGTAAGTAGGGAAGCTTTCTCTAATGAGATAATAGGCAAGTAAGATTTAAAATAGAATCAAAGAAAATTTCTAAAGGGAAATAGAGTCGTTGAAATTTAAAAGGATTTTAATAGCTTTATTGTGTATTTTATATTTCACAAAAACTCATCCATTATAAAGGCATGGGTCAATACTTTTAGTAAATGCATATAGAAGTGTACGTATAGTAGTACAAACATCACCACAATCCCGGTTTGAAACACGGCTAAATCTGAGACAACCGCAAAGCCAGAGGATTCTTCTTCCTTATTCGCACCCAGATTCCTGAACCACAAAGATTGGGAGATAATAATTACTGTTGATTACTGTTGTTTAAGCTAAAATGATATTACTGTATTATTGATTTCACTCCATTTTTGGTTGATTTCCTTCCATTTTTGTTTGACTCCACTGTTTGGAGTCATTTGTTACACGGCAGTACATACCTAATACAGTAAAAGACTTAAGGAATAGATCAGGAATAGAGCTTTTATCTTCAGGGATTTCAGAACCAGACGTAGTATCCAATTGCAATTGGATAAAAGCAATAATTTAAGAGAAAGTGGTGATCATTTCCCACAATAAAAGAACACATGTATTTGGCTTAAAGCAACATTATAAGCTCTGAGAAAAATAAATAAAAATAAACAACATGAGTTGCATAATAGTGAAACAGTAAAATATCAAATACCTTGAAAGGTAGTAAAAGATTACCTTGAAAGGTAGTAAAAGATTACCTTGAAAAGGATGGCAATTTGACTGACAGCAAACTTTTCTTCAAAAATAGGAACCAGGTAAAATAAAATTGTATCTTCAAAACTTTTAGGGGAAATAGAGATCAACCTCAAATTCAGCTGCACCATCAATCAGTAGTAAGAAAGATAGAATAAAAGCATTTTATGATGAAGTTCATAAAATTCACAATTCATAAAATACAGATTGAATTTCAGAAATTGAAGTCTCTGCAGAGGAAAGAAGAATTGAGATTTTTTTATAGTAGATATTGAAGCCTAGGCTTTCACACTGAGCTGCGTCCCCAGCTCTTTTCATTTTTTGTGAGACAGGGTCTTACTAAGACCCTAAATTACCCAGTTGGCTCTCAAATTTGAATCTTCCTACCTCAGCCTCATAGAGTGTTGAGATTACACACATGGGTCACTGTGCATGGTGGATTGAAGACTTATCACAGTGCTGATCCAATAGAGATGATGGTGGAAGACACATTATTTTGTTCCAAGCTGAACGGGAGAAAGTTGGTGAAGTTTATAAAGACGTGGCCCCTGGCTTTTACTTATTCTGTTGCATCTTTTGTATCTCAATGAGTGAAAACACCATATGTGAATGATTGTGCAGTTGTTATTATCACATCAAAATCCAGAGCACATTTTTAAGTTAGTGAGCTGACTGAGTTTAGGCACGGGTTACTGAGAAAGGTTGGTTGTCCCACAGAGAAAGGAAACCTGCAAGTTGTTACCATGGATACATAACAAATGGTTTAGGCAAAACTACACTGATTTTGTAGTTCGAGGGAGAGAGGAATTTTAAAGAAGTGTTCTTAGGGCTCTGGTACTAATGTATTTTAAATTTCACGTTTTATAAGATAACTCAAAATAATGCTGCATCACAGAAAGCAAGATTTTTAGTAGGTACGTGGGTCACAATCAAGGAGACAGGAGAAAGGGAAAAGAGAACGGTTCTAAATATTGATTTGCTTGCCATCAGACATATCAGAAGGCATTTGCTTCCATAAGACGTATTTCTTTCCAAACACTCTTTGAATATATTTTTGGTAGAAGTATTTTAAAGAAACACCTGATTTGAATACATAGGTGAGCTCTGGCAGATTAATAAGAAGAGACAGTATGAGTTGTAGCAGTAGAAAAAAATTTCCATCAGCAATATGTTAACTTTCAAAAGCATATTTGGTTATTTGCTTAATTTATTTAAGCAAACTAATTATAGTGTTAATCTTTTATGGTTCCACAAAAAGAAAATCCTATACATGTGAGCAATGTTCCATTTCATAGACAATGTCTCTGAACCTCACCAAAAAGGGCAAAAGGAAAACTACACCAAGGAATACACAAGAAGCTAAGATGTTCATTTAGTGACTTATGAAAATAATCAATTATTTGCACTATTATCAGGTTCATTTTTTTTTCAGAACTATATAGCAGTGATTACAGTATCAGTAATCTAGCTACAAAAGCATGGGTATAATCTAGAATCAACTGATCTTAACATTTGGGATTTCATTAGCTAGTAGAGAGACTATTGGTTTAATATCGCTTATATTTTGTTTGGAAATAATTGTTACCTATTTGAAAGTTAGTTCTGTCTTGCTTGGCTATGTTATGTTTGTGGCCATATGGTTAAGTATCAAGAAATAAGAGATGTAACTTGATAGAGACCTACCATGCAGAAATAGGGATACCATTTAGCTAAAAGTGCAGGGATATCTGTTCACCAACCAAAGCAGACAGTGATCCTGTGCCAGTCTGCTTTATAAATTAGGGGGGTAGGAGGCACACAGTTATACACTGACATGTCCATACTGATGGAAATTTTGCTTCTTCAATCAACTCAGCATATGCACAGTTGGAATTCAGCTCTCCATTCAAATTTTCAGGATCATCTAAGAGTGTTCTCAGCATGCATCCCACAACCTTTCTTTTATTATTCATGGAATTCAATTAAATTCATCTGGTCTGTTAATAGATTTTACTCCAGAATATATGAGTATACTAAGTCAATTTTGATTTTGTAGCTTTTATTCTCTAGATGCTCTACATTTCCAGCAGGTGTGTTTTATTCTTGGAGTGGACCCACTGTCTTCAACTTAAGTCTTACAACTCCTTTACTTAGACTCATAGTACCTACATTGAAAGTTTACTAGACAGTTTTCACAGAAAATTCTACCTAGATCTCAAAGACATTTGTTTAAATTATGCTTAAAATAGATGAGCTTATCGGTATCTTAGAATTTCAAAAGATTTGGAAATCACCAATATTCTGTTATCATTTTATGCAAAAAGCAATGGAATAGGAGAGATGCTTAACAGTGTGGTACAGTCAGTCACACTGTAGTAGCTAGGATCAGGACAATTGCCCAAGATGCTTGTCTAATGATTCATCATATCTGCAACTTCACCCATTACTCACACAGTTCTCATTTTAGCATCGACTGTTAGTATTTTTCAAGAATGTGAAAATATCCCTTGCTCAATGATAGGATAGGAAAAACCAACATAGTGAAAATAGCCATATTCCCAAAATTGTTACACAGATTTAATGCAATCCCAATCAAAATACCATTATCATACCTCACAGAACTAGGGAAAACATTCCTAAAATTCAATTGGAACCAAAAGAGACTTGGAGAAGCAAAAGAAATTCTGGGCAGCAAAGGCAAGTTAGGGGATATCACAAACCCTGACTTGAAATTATATTGCAAAACTACTGTGATAAAATCAGGAATCAGAAAGATATTGGCAAAAAAATAATAATAGACATGAAGATTGGTAGATAGAAGACTCAGATGCAACTCCAGACACACATTATCTTTTTAACAAAAGAGCGAAACATATTCACTGGAAGGAAGATAGTCTCTTTGGTAATGCAGCTGGACAAACTGGCTTTCCACATGCCAAAGAATAAAACTACACCCATGCCTATCACCCAGCACTGAGGTCCAAATGGATCAAGGATCAAAATATTAAATCAGAAACACTAAATCTACTGGAAGAGAAAATAGGTAGAAGTCTTAAAGACATAAGGGTAGGCAGAGACTTCATGAACAAAACCCAGATTGCATGGGAAATATGCCAAAGAACCAAGAAATGGGTTCTCACCTTACTAAAAGCTTTTTCATTTCAACAAAAGAAATCATCATCAGAGTGAAAACACAACCCATGGAATGGAAAAAAATTACACCCACTTGTCTCTTAGACAAAGGACTTATATTTAGAAGTATAAAGAATTAAAAAGAATCTTGCCACCCAAATTCAAAGGCTCAATCTAAAACTGGGCATCTGAGATGAATACACACTTGTCAGACAAAAAAATATAAATGACAAATAAATATGTGAAAAATACATTCAACATCACTGGTCATCCAAGAGATGCAAATTAGTACAACACCGAGATTCCACCTCACTCCAGAAAGAACGGCTATCATCAAGACATCAACCAATAACAAAAGCTGGAGCAGCAGTGGGGAACGATGAACACTTGTCTACTCTTGGTGGGAGTGTAGACTGGTAGATGCGCTGTGGAAATCAGTGTGGAGATTCCTCAGTATACTAGGATGAGAGGTCCCATTCGACCTAGCTATTTCCCTTCTGGGTATCTTCCTAGAAGAATTAAAAGCATCATACCACAGTGCTAAGTGGACATCCATATTTATAGTAGCACAATTTGTAATAGCTAAATCTTTTTTTAAAAACCCAAATGCCCATCAACTGAGGAATGGATGAAAAAAAGATGTGGCTTTTTTTTAATGTAACAGAGTACTACTCCACCATAAAGAAGGATAAGCTTGAGACTTTTATAGATGAATAGATACAACCTGAGACCATACTCCTAAGTGAAATAAATCAGACCCACATATGTAAACATCGAATAGTCTCACTAGTGTGAGAATCTAAACAAGTAAATAAGACCAAAGTGTACAATAGATCTTGTGAATTAGGAAGAAACTTTTCAAATGAAAAGAGAAAATGTGATATGGGAAAGGGGAAAGGAAGAAAAAGAAAAAAAAATATATGTGTATATATAAACAAGATAGCTAAGATAGATATACTGCTAGTTTCTCTTAGTTCATTGAAAGCGAGCTGGTACTATTTGTTATTTGGACAATATCTTATGCTTATATCTTATACCCTGAGTCACTACTTTGAAGATAACAATATGAGATGTGTTAATTATCATTACCCTCCTATTATCTTGTTTTGAAACTCTATTTTATTTTTTCTTCCTTTTTTAAATTAAAAAATTGAAAAACATTTTCATTATTTCTAATCTGTAAAAAAAAAAAAAAGAAGGCAATCTATTGGTATTACCTACAGTCATCATACTGAATGATAGATCTCCAGCCATCGCTCAGTCTTACACACACTTCGTACCTTTGACTAATCTCTCTCCAGTGCTCCCACATCCAGCCGCCCCAGCCCCTCGTAATCACTATTCCAGTCTCTAGTTCTAGAAAATGATCTTTCTAAAGTTCCACCGTTAGTGAGATCAGGAGGTTCATGGGTTTTGCACCCAGATGAATAAATAGCACAGCTCATGGAACCTCGTCTTCGTTATCTAGACAAGTATTAAGCTTCCGCAGCTGCAGCTGCACGGGGATGTGACTCTCAAAGTTCTAACTGGCTGCCAAGTGCAGTAAGGAAGCCAACCTGCCACTTAACATGAGCTTGTAAGGTTTCCTGTTACTTTTAAGTGCACCGATTCTAAACATTTTCATTTTTTCCACTTTTTCTTCTGTGACTTTCAAGAAAAGCTGGTTGGATTTGGTTTAAAAAAAGATCATCTTGAGAAATGAAAGAGAAAACACCTGCCCAAGAACAATTTATTTAAGTATCAAAAAGCCCTAAAGAGACACAGATGTTTATTTACAGCCCTAAAGAACAATGCCTTTGCACTATTTTGTGTTTGGTTTAAAGAAACTAGCATGGGGAGACATTCTGTCATACTTTTGCATTTCTCGCTGACATCCAATTTGCTCCTGACATGATGCTAAAATTCAAATAGTAACCTTGCAAGACTTTAAATTCAGCTTATACTATCACTTTTTCCACAAAGCAGACTTGACAAGTATTTATCATTTGACAAACACGTAATTCTCATCAACGTTTGCAATCTATCACCTTTGTCTTATTCAGATTGAATAGCTCAGCAAGAGAGCAGCAGTCACATGTTCGAGCCATAGGAAGGAAACGGAAGCTGACTTGTGGAAAGAAGGAAGGAAGGTTGTAGTTTATAAAGGAAGGACGTTGTAGTTTATAAAGGAAGGACTTGCCAGGTCCTCACCCCCTGAGAAAATAGCAAAAGCTGTGACATCCAAGCAGAAGGTGGGTTGCAGGGCAACCACACTGTCAGGTCCGGCCTCCTCTCAACTTCTCATTCACATTTCAGGAAGGCAGAGTCATCTGCTTCTGTCTCATTCTAAATATCACTTTCTAGGATCTCTATACTAGAGAAAGCTGCTCTAATTTAATTTCTGCTGATTAATATGTCATTTCCCCCTTCTTTTTGTTATTCGTTTATAGTTTCTGTTCTAGCATGCAGAACTCTGAAAAAAATTTGTTACTGATGCAGATAAATCTTTGAAAAAATTTCAAGCCAAGTATCAATGAATAACATGGACAATCTTCTTCAGGTAGCCAAATAAAAAGTTATTGCTTCTGTATTAGCCTGTGCAGAATGCCGTAACAGAGGACATAGAACCGAGGGCCAAAACAATAGAGGTTTGTTCAGGTTGAGAAGCTGGAAGTCTAAGGTTTCTCAGCAAGCCTTCTCTTCCTGGGGCTTATCAACGGCGGCCTTCTTCCTGTGTCCTCAGATTATCTTTCCTGGTCCTCATATGCAAGACAGGATGATGTCTCGTGCTGTTTCTATAAAAACACCAGCCCCATCAGATCAGAGCTTCACGTTACAATCTCATTTAACCACAGTTGTCTTTTTCAAGGGCCTCTCTTTAAATACAGATGCATTCATTGTATGAGGTCTTCAACATACGAATTTTGGGAGCACACATTTCACTCATAACAAATTCCTGATGTATAATCTCTATTTCTCTGACCATTTGACCAGGTCAGAAAGTCAGACCATATCCATGCACAGAAAATAAACATTTAGGAGCATGGAGACTGAAACTGTTTGACACTTTGGCACCTAAATTAGATTAAGTAGAGGGCCAGTCTCATTTATAGTGCACAGAAGGCCTTAAGGAAAGTACAGGGATATCAGGGAGACATTGGTCACTCCCTTTTACTGCAAAACCTACCAGCACAAGAGTAATTGAGAAAGTAGAATTTAAGTGGTCAGCCAGCGCTGGCCTTTCTGCCCTCTTGTACTGTATAGGTGAGGCTGCCTCAGAGCAAAGGTGGTGAAGGAAGAGAAAGAAGACAGTGTCATCAAGAATTTATTTTATGTCACAGACTGTAGTGTTCTGAAGAAAATTCAAATGTTTCCCTTATTATCTCTAGCACATATTTGTCTTGAAAGTTTGAGTGTCCTGCTAGGAAATATATTTTCTTCTATAAATATCTAATATATATTTGTTAGCTTTATGCAACAGTTTTCTAGGGCAAATTCTGTTCAGCTATACCTATGTTGCCCACACTGAGGAGTGGCCCAGATCTTTGCAATCATTTCCTGCTCCCATTTTTAGCTCTGACCCATGATCATTCTATTTCAGTGAATTCTCAGTATTTTAATGAGATAGATGCACTGTTCCTAAATCAGTCATTGAACTTCACATTTCTGTGCTACTGTGTGAGGATGCCCTGTTCACACAAATGGGTTTTATTTTTTTTTTTATTAGTGACATCGGCTTCCTAAGAAATAGAAAGAAGTGACAAGAGCAGAGATCCATTACCTCCTGTGCTGAGTGTTCTGAGGGCAGCCGCCAAGGTGGCTCTGATTTATCTTGTTTATTCATTGTCTCAGGACATAAATTACATGCTTTGTGTCTCTGTTCAGTTTGTTCATTTGTTAGGTTGGGAGGTTGCCTCTCTTTTGTTTCATGCCCTGTTTGCAACATGAAGTCCTGGGCTGTCGAGACACCCAGGGGTAAAGGGAATATTGACCCTGGGAAAAGCCTTAGGTTCAACCCCGAGCACCATAAAAGAAATTTTAAAAAACAAAGGAAAAGAAGTAAAGGATACAGTCTTACAACCATTGTTACAGAGTTTAAAAAATATATATGTTTAACTCTAAAGATCACTAATAAAAATTCCAGTCAATTTGTAAAACCCAGCATGGCAAGCGTGCAATCCCATTTGACACTGTGGTTTTCGCTGGTGATGGTCCCTACGCACACTTTACAGTGCTTTTTTGTTAATGTTTGATAAACCCTGGTTTCATAACTGAATGAATGATGACACTAAAGCACCAAGAATTTAATCTTTCCAAAAACTATCCAGCCAGGAAGTCAGGTGGTAAAAATTTGGACTCAGCCCCGTGTGAAGTTAGAGTCTAAGAGGCAAGATTCCCTGGTTTAAGATCACGAATAACAAAAAGCCACAATATTCCTATGTTAAGGATTCTGGAATTTTGCAAGCCAAGCTCTCAGGAAACATCTTTTTAGCAACCCAATTCAAATTCATCATATTACAGTTGAAACACTTTTTTTGTACTCTTCATTGAGAAAATGCAAAAATTCCATGCACTAATTGTCTTTATTTTATGCTATATCTGAGTATTGTAATAATTAAATTTAAGTTTCATAAATGTAGTTATTATATTAGGAAATGCTTTCCTAAACTAATCTTATGATGGATTACTCACTTGCTCAATAGATGTCCATGGAGAGTTTCTTAAATCCCAAGTCAATTATAGCAGAATCCCTGGGATGAGGTCAAGGCCTTGGTGTATTTTTAAATCTACCTAGGTGCTTCTGCTGCGAGGACACACTTGAGGACTTCTGTGTTAGGAAAAAAAAAAAGGGCTCCATGCTAATATCTCTGCTCAGTGGAATGCAGTTTTTCTTTCAGTCACCTCTCTCTCCAAATGAGCTCTTATTTCCTTTCCATTATAACAGCAGGTTGAATTTTTTTACCTTTAATTATTTTACTAGCTTTTTTCCAAGTTCATTGCATGCAGAAGTACATTAAAAGCAAAACTTTAGTAAGGGTCAGAAATGCTCCAGGTGTTACCAAAATTTCTTTTCCTGCTTATGGGTGATAATTCTATGCTATGGAATGATCATATTCTGAACTAAATTATACTACCCACTGTAGAAAGTCAGCATTTAATGTGAACACTTCTCCTAATATGAGTTTCTCATAATAACTCTTTTAACAGAGTGAGAGAGCTCGCTAATTACTTGAATCTCAAAACATGTCACATAAAGTAGATAGAAACCTCTGAGCTTTCTATACACCCTTATTTATGAATTCAGTACCATATTAGAACATATTTAAGTAGTTGACTTTATGTTATTTGTAGTCTTATCTTAGATTTTCTATATAATCTTTTTTCACTACAACAATCAATTTAATAAAAGTCCCTAAAAATAATTTTAAGAAACATGTACCAGACATGCTCCATTAGTGTTTCAGTATGGAGTGAGAGTGAGGGAGCCTGATAAAGAGACTATTTACACACACACATCAAACTAAAAGCAAGCAGAAGTGGTGAATAAAATATTTTCTTAATATTGAAGACATTTAGAAAAGTAAAGAATTGTCAGTTCAAAGCATATAGGTAAATAAGGACCCAGAATGTTACAGGACTCTGAAAGTCTGTTTTCACTCAAAAGCCCTTTATTCATTTCTGGAAAAAATAGACTTATGATGGTCGGAATGTTTGTGCATCCCTTACCCCAGACTCTTACGGTGAAAAGTAGTGGTCAGCATGATGCCATCAAGAAAGTGGGGTCTTTGGAGGGGCTTAGGCCAAAAGTGTGAGGGCCTCATGAATTAGAGTAGTGCTCTTATAAAAGAAACCCCAGGAAGGTTCCCAGCCCCTCTCCCACTTGAGGACACCATTTACCTGTGAGGAAATGGGCCTAGCCAAACAGTGATTCTGCAAGTGCCCTGATGTTGCACTCCTCAACCTCCAGAGCCATGGAAAATACACTTCACCAGCTAAATTAACTAAAAATTAACTCAAAGTAAATTTGTTTAGTTAACTAAATTAAATGAAACAGAACTATAAAGTTCAACTATGATTTTAATGAACTTGTGGAGCAAAAGGGTAAAATCTTAGCCTTGGAGCTAAAGTTAGAGGCTCGAACATCAAATCACCTACTTACTGTGTATTACACCTGGTACCTCAAAGGACTGCGCCTTTAAGATAGGTGGAACCCTAAATATCTAGTCTCCAGAGTAAGAAGGAATTAAAAAAGAAGCCTCTTTCTTCCCCACCAGACTGTGGACTACTAAATACACACTGACCTTAAAAGGATTAGAGGTACTATGTCTAAACTAAATTTTTTGAGATATTACAACACTGGCATGTATATCAGTAAACCAAATTATCATCATCATCATCATCACCATCAAAGTATTCTAAGAAACCGTAAGTTATCATTTTAAAGTTATATTTGAGTACTAGGCCTCATAAACACCTGAAAGAAAGAAATGCAAAGCATTTCTAGGAGTGAGATATATAGGAGATATCTATAATCTCCTAAACTCTAAACTTTAGGAAGTCCCAATACATACATTTTTTCAAAGTCAATAAAGAGCTTACATTTAAAAATAAACGTCATACAAGAATATACACTGAAATAAGAAAAATACATAGCAGAAGCACTAAGCAGGAAAGGAAAACAGACTGGTGTCTCATGAACAGTCTTCTCGTGGATAATCGTATTTTCAGTGCATAGAACAGAGAACACCCTCTAAAAAATAAAAGAACAGAGAAACCCAAAGTCTTGTGTATGAAAATAGGGATTCTCCTATTTGTACTTATTATTATAGGAAATCATAAGAAGTATAACAGAAATTTGGTAATTGGGAGAACTGGAAAATGGAAACATATCCCAAAGGAAATCAAGAACTCAGTGCACAGGCATGACAGCAGCCTGCACAAGAAAGAAAAGCGAATTACTAGCAAACCAGAGGGCAGGTTAGATAAAACTCTTCACAACTTAGAATAGAGATATTTCCCAATCAATAAGAACAGGAAAAAACACAAAGAAACACTAGAGCAGAGTGGCTAAGAAATAAGAAGGCTAAAGGGGAAAGCCTTAAATATGTCTTTCTGTGGCCCTGAAGAAACAGAGGAGATGGAGCACAGACTGTGTGGCAGAAATAGTGGGAAGGCTGGGGAGAGAGGCTTCCTGGTATCCACAGGCCAAGGCATCCGATCTGTTCAGTTACTAAAATCTTCCTCTGCTGATGTCATATGCTGGTGAGCTTTCACATAGGACATAAATACCTGCTGCTTCATTTTTATTTACTCCTATCATGGAGGTCTATCTACCTATCTCTTCCAAAATTCCCCAGTCATTTTCCTTTCATATTCCTCATTTCCTAACTATCCAATCAAATTGTTGTCTACAGCCCATAAGTCAGAATTGTTTCAATTATAGTCGTTTATTGTTCCAAGCTCATTGATAAGCTGCACTATTTCAAGTTCCTCCCACTGGAATAATTTTCCTTCACAGCTGTCTCTAAGAATATACCAGAAAGGGACTGTGGAGACAGCTGTTCATTTATGGCTGGTGCCTGCCTGTCTCCCAAAACTGTATGCAAACCAGGCCCTAGCTTTCTCTTCATCAACTGATCTTATGAAACTCCCCATGAAGTTGCAGGTATGGGCTGGGAAGAGGTCACATAGCAGGAGAGTAGACACTCGATTTGTTTCACTGCTTTGTGAAACTTGCTTGTGCCTTCAGGGCCCTGTGGAGCCCAATCTCATATGGACCATTTTGATATGAAACTGCTGTGGTTCTCCATCAGCAAGGCAACTGTACTGATGGATGGGTCAGATATTCCAACTCATCCTGGGCAGTTTACTTAATGCTAACTTGGTAGTTTGTGGTTAAACATTCCGTTCAAAGTGTTGTGGGAAGCAAAAGAAAATTTAAGAGAATAGCCCTGCTTTGATCCAAATTCTAATAGATTGTACCATAGTGTGCCTACAGGGGCCTATCTGAGTCACCAGATACTGACATCTCAAATTCCACTGGATCTTTAAATCATGCAGCCAAAGTGGCAGGGCAGCTTGTGGCAGCCTGAACTTATTCCACAGCCTTTTTTTGTACTATACCCCCAAACCAGTAACTTTTTAGGTTACTCAGGAAATGAACTGGAGTAGCACACCCAAGTAAGGAATGCCATGGCCCCCAAGTCCAAAGGGAGAGTGGGATTGTAGAATGGACCAATGCAACAATTTACCAAGAAAGGATACTCTGACCTGACCGCTAGACATTTACTGAAATAAAAGGTCTCTAAGTTCTTGTCATTTTATTTCTTAGCATCTGACAGGCAAATGTCTTTCCTTACATCTACAGTGATTGGTACTTCCTGCTCACTGTGTTCAACAGGACAGTTATAGAGACAGGGGGCCAATGTGGAATGTTTTATGAAGGAAAGATGATTGTCTTCCTTGCACATTAGATTTTGACACAGGGTTGGAGAGCTGATTTTCCCTACTAAGGTAGTGTAGCGTTGTATTGCTGCTCCTGCCAGCTGAAAGCAAACTGTTTCTGCTGGTCTTTACCAAAAGCCATGAAGAAACAAGTGTGTTATAGCTCGTATCTGGATGTCTCTGCAAAGCCTCGTGCACGCATACCTTTGAAGATGGTTTTATCTAGGCTGTGTGATACTGAGCTTAAGGATGTGTGATACTAAATCAGTCCATTGATTGGAATTAGCATAGTTAAATAGGCATGGTTGAATGGATTTACTGAAGATGGGTTCCTCACTCTGGGTATGGCTGGCACAACTCCAAAGGCTGGTAGCCTGGATAGGATAATAGGGAGGCTTGGTGCTCAATGCTTTGGTGCCTGCTGCCTCCTGTCTGCTCTGTCATGGACTGTTTCTCCTCTGACATCCCCCTATGCCATGCTACCCTGCCTGGGAGTCAGCTGACCACGGACTAAAACCTCTACAAATTGTGAACTGAAATAAATCTTTTCTTCTTTAACTTGTGGTTACTGGGTATTTTGTTCCAGCATCAAGAAAAGTAACTAAAATGAAGTGCTTTCTAGATTAGTAGTTGTACAATGAGTTCCAGAGAATGTGTTAATTTGTGATGAAATCACATATGAAACAGAAACCCATGTATGTGCCTGAAGACATAATCCTTTATTTAAAATTGACTGATTCCCTGAGAAATATGACCACACAACTTGGCACCATAGCATAGCCAAGCCTACACACACAATTAACCATAGCAATACACTATTCAAATATTGATTTGTGATAGAGTCTATAGAGATTTCAACAAAAGGGCCAAGGATTTACCTCAGTGGCTTAAGTGCCCACCTGCAAGCACAAGGTCATGAGTTTGATTCCCAGTACCAAAAAAAAAAAAGACTTCAACTCAAAAGAAAATATATAGCAAATACCATAGACACACACATACACATGTAGGTAGACACATTCTCTAATATAAACGCAAAATATATGACCTTTTTAGGAAATGAATGGTACACTTAACTACACTAAAACTAAAGATTCTGTTCATTTAGACATATCAATTAAACTAGTTATAATGTAAGCCTCTGAGTAGAAAAGAATTCTATCTCTCTATATATAGATATATATAATATTCAAAATATATATATTGTATTCCAAATAATATTTGGAATATATATGCATATGTATATTATTTATATATATGATTTATATACATTATTTGGAATATATATATATGTATATATATATATACATATATATTCTACAACATGGAAAGAACTGAAAAATCAGTAAGAAAAATACAAATCAGAATATCCAGTAGAAACTTGGGCTAAAGAAGCTTGACTCAAATTCTTAAAAGAAAATATCTAAATACTAATGAAGATCTGAAAAGTTGCTCTATCTCATCTATAGTAAGGAAAATGTAATCTAAAGCCACCACTGCTGTGTTGTCAAACATTAAGAGGTATGCGTGCAACCAGTGTGAGCGTGAAGGGGAGAGACATCACAGGGGAATACTTGGGAGCTAATCTCCTTGAGCTGAACTCTCTCATTTTCAAATGTGTGGCTGAGGACAAGTCATTTCACCTTTCTTTATCTGGAAAGTGGGAATAGACGTAGCACCATGATTATGTTATAAAGTTTAAATCATCATTCTTGGAATATTCCCTAACATATTATATGGACACGTAAGTTTTTGTTTTATGTGCTGTATTTTTTAAAATATGATAAAATAGGAGCCCTAATACTCTGCTGGTAGACATGAGGTTTGAAACGGCTACTTTGGAAAATAGTTGAATGATCTGTTGTCATGAAAGACACATAGACCTTATAAACCATCAATTCCATTGCTAAGCATATAACCGGGGGCACATACACTAGACATATTTATAAGAATGTTTATAGAAGCATTGCTTAATATTACAAAAGCATAAACAATCATCTACAGAAGAATGAGTTAGTAAATTGTAGGAGACACATACAATAAAATCCCAAGCACAGTGAACAGAAATAAGCTACTGCAGTAAACTTCAGCTATATCCAAGAATACAGATAAATCTCATAAACATTACAGCTGAGTGAAAGAAACATGAAAAAGAATAGAAAGTATGAGTCTGTTTTTATAAAATTCAGAAAGCAGGCAAAGCTAAAGTATGTTGGTAATAGAGAGCTGTAACAAGATCATTACCATATAAGTAAGAATTTGGATACCAGTAAAACAAGAGGGAATAGATAGGAGGATTATGAGGGACTGTAATGTGTAGACGCATCCCTTTGCATATGGTTGTTTCACTTCTACAAGATTAAATAACATGGCTATAAACACTTATACAGGACTGGAATTACTGCATCATAGAAGACTCAATGTTGTTTTGCTTCTACGTCTAGGTAAATGGTTCACAGGTGTTCCTGAAACTGTTAATATGTGGTTTCCATGCACGTCCTCAGTATTGTTTATGTTAAATAACATATTAGAAAAAAAATGGGCTGTGACTAATTGGAGAACCCACATAGAAATCTTAAGAAATTTGGCTGTGAAGAAGAGGGAACAGCAATGACAAGAGGGAGAGTGAAAGTAGAGAGGAAGTGGTCAGTTTTCCTTCTTTTTAAAAGATAGATAGTCAAGAATTTATACATATTCATGGGAAATATCTGGTCAAGGAAGGTGTATAAGTGTACAGAATGGAGGAGGGACAATCAATGGGGTCCAGTTTCTAAAATGTAGGGAATCTTGGGAGGCCATGCTCCATGGACCACAAGGCTCCTGCATATCTTGGGAGCATAGACTCAGATTCCTCATGCTCTGGATTGTGTTTCCAAGGGTGTTTGTGCAGGGAACAGTCTTGGAAAATAAAGACAGTATCTTCCTCTGCTGCCATAGATGAGTCGGTTTACTGTGCGGTGTAAAAGGAATAATATCTTCCTTCATGGTAAATGGCAGGCAGACACCCATTATAAAAGACTCTGGTTCCTTTCATTCAGGGTTAGTCCTTTGAAAGCATCCCACTGTGTTTTGTAGCATTTCCTGGCCTGCTAGCATCATTTAATGGAACTGGGACTCAGGAACTGCATGGTCGCTATTATTCTGCATACTGCACCTGCTGTGTGTACCTTGCTGTCCTTTGTGACTGATCCATGTGATGTGTATCTTTTTTCAGAATTTGTAAAAGTGTGGCAGGTTAATGTTAGCTTTGATAAAAGATAAAATTTCAGATTCTTCACAGCTCTTTTTTTAGTTTATGAGCTTACAGCACATAAATTGCACACTAATTAGAATTAGTAGCAAGGAGAAAACATGGCAGATAGATAACAGCAGCTATGGAGGCTCTCTGAGATAGCCAGCTTAGAATCCAGGAATGGTGCGGTATGGGGAGTCTTAAGCAGGAGGGGATATACCCTACCAACCCAGGAATGAACTAAGCTGAGAGAAAACAACAGGAAATGCAATCCTGGTGCAAAACAGGATTGACCGGAACAGATATAATCTCAGCACCGAAGCCGAACCCGCACCTCTGGAAATTGCAATTTGAATTCCCTGCTGCTGCTGCTGCATCTGAATCAGCACAGCAGGGATAGAGATGCGAAAACTCTGAGAGCAGGAATCAGTGAACCAAGTTGAGAGTGGAATTGGTGGGGAGCCCTGTATTGACCTGCGGTGAGTGAGAGGAATGGGGACCCCTCCACAGATAAGGAGACTCTGACAGAGGACATTCTGGGACTGGGCAGATTAGCCAGAACAGGATGCTGCAGTGACTTTGGTCACATATTCCCCTCTCAAGCAGGATTGGTGGGGAGTGCCTGACCTGGGTGACACTGTGGACGAAGACCCAGTAGGCTAGCCCAAACCAGGTCCCTGCACCTGGCGGTGCACCCTAGCAGTGAAGCCTTCAGTAGGTTGACCTGGAAGGGCAGGCCCAGCAGAAGCTGCCCAGGTATATGACTCCCTAGTACACTGCAGTGGGCGGGAACACCTACCCAGCACAATTCAAACAAACTGTAACCCACAAAGAAAGAAACTAGGCCTCCTATATATGCCTGTATGGAAGGAACAAAAAATATGAGAAGAGGAGGAAACAAGAAAGGGTCCTCGGTCCCCAATCCTGAGAACACTGATCCAGGAAAGGTAAATGCAAAGGAGAATGAGGACAGAAAACATGCAATATCAGACACAGCACCAATAGACATAAAGTGCTATCTCCGGAGCCTCATAGACAAGTTCAAAAGTGAAGTATTTGGGGCTGGGGGTTTAGCTCAGCAGCATAAGCGCCTGCCTTGCAAGCAGGTAGTCGTGAGTTCGATCCCTGGTACTGATAAAAAGGAAAAAGACCAAAAAAAAGTGAAGTATTTAACGAAGTAAAGTAAGATGTAAATAGAATAGTTAGAGGAATGGTAAGCACTGCCCAAGAAAAAACAGATGGTAGAATAGAAGAACAGAAAAAAAGGGGAGAATTGTTTGATGGATGTAATAGAGAAAACATAGAATACATGAAGCAGGTTCAAAGAGATTATCAGGAAACTAAAAACTCTATTGAGAGCTGGCATAACAGCTTGAAAGAAACTACGGGTAGATTATCTGAACTGGAGGACAGATTTATAATGTGGGAAAAAACTTCTTAAAAATAACAAGGAAGCAAACAGCAATAATACAAAGGTTAGAAGATGATAAGAGGATCTATAACTTAACAATTAAGAATGTAAAGGAAGAAGTAGGGACACAAAACAAATGAACTACAAGGCTATTCACAGAAATAATCCAGGAGAATTTTCCTAATTTAGTAAAAGGTAAACATACTCAGATGTATAAGGCATAAAGGATCCCAGTCACCTACAACCCAAACAGAACTACACCCAGGCATATAATAATCAAAATTCCAGAAATCCAATATAAGAACAGAATATTAAAAGCCATCAGAGACAAGAAACAGATCACTTACAAGGGAACACCCATCAGAATTACAGCAGACTTCTCAGCACAAACCATCAAATCATGAAGAGTGTGGGGTGAAATAATTCAAGCTTTGAAAGATAATAACCTCCAGCCAAGATTGATATAGCCTGCACAACTGTCCCTAGAAATTAATGGAGAAACAAGGTGCTTCCAGGATAAAGAGTAACTAGGGAATTTGCAACCACCAATTCAACTCTACAGAGAATACTGCAGGACATTCTAAAAGAGAAAAATAACAAGATTCCAAAAACAGTAACAGAGAGGCCACAATGAATGGAGCAGAAAGCAAAATGAAGAAAACAAACTGACAACTAATGACAGAAAAAGAGCTCAACAGAAATGAGGCAAAGAAGGTAGGACATAATTTCTAATATAAAAATTGAGAATAGCAGGCAGAGTGGATAAAGAGATAGGGTCCACTGAGAGGCTCTTTATAGGAAATATAATTAGCCTGAAGAAGGTTATATGGACCAAAATCAAACATGAGAAAATGGAACTCGATGTGATAGGGAACCAGAGAGTAATAGGGTTAACTAGACCAGTATATATGGATAGGTTGAATAGACAGGCTTTAAGAAACGAAGAAATATAACTAGAAATCCAGTTCAGGGGTGAGAAAGTTCAGAAACACTTAAGTAAATAGCAGGTTGCCCCCCTCAATACAAAACCGTGAGTGTTGGGGAGACCCAAAAATACACAGTTCATCTGGGGGGAGTAAAAGGGAGGAATAGTCCTCAAAAAAAAACAGCAGAAGATATAGCTAATAGTGTATCAGTAATTAAAACCCCTATTACTCGCACTACTCTGCTTGGTTGGAACTCGTTCTGTTCTAGTTTGTATATAAGCGTTGAATCTGAGGGGCACGGATGGCTGAGCATAGCATAAGGGACATCTTTAATTCCCTGTTAACTCAATCAGGATCCATGTATGACTTATACTGTTATATCATGACTGATCTTAGTTAAATGTGACTTGTTTGATTGCTGTTTATTATTGACAGATTTTATTCAAAACCTATAAGGTTGATGGCAACAAGTTGAGGAGTACAGACAACTATACTGAAAATGACAATGATTCACTAAGATATCCATTCTGATTTGATTACTACCTGTTTTTGTAGCTCTATACTATCTATAAAGTTGTATTTCTGTTAATTCTGTTATGTACTGATATGCTCAATTATACTTTATCTGATGATATAGCCAATTCTGTTGATGATAACAAGAAACAGCACAGAGACCAGAATACAGAAGATTTATATGTCTTTTTAGTTTTGTATGTCTATAGGAAAAAGTTTAGTTCTGCCTTGCTTTGCTATGTTTTTCCCTCTAACATAGAAAGGATAGAAATACATGTTAAGACTCACGCTTACATAAAACCTATAAACAGTTTATGAGCACTGATCTGATAACACATGATGAAATGAACAAAAACTTTGCAAGAGAGAAAATGTCACTGCAGTACCCAATCCTGATCCTGGAGTGTTATGATGTGAAATCCAGCAATTATTAATCTTTGTTCAGAAGGATTTTAATCTAAAATGCTCTGTTAAGTCTCAATATAAATGAAGGTATGGATAAACGCAAACATGTCTAAGTGTATAGGACTGATAGCAATAGTACTTAGTTTTTGTTGGATAGTTGAACAGAACTGTTGAAATCCCATTTATATGTTCCACTGTGTACCCTGAACAACTATTTATAGGGGGACAATATGTATACATCAGCTAGTGATTTATTACTGTCTGTTTCTTTTCTTTGAAAGCATGTACGGTTTCTGACTGTTTTCTGTCTTGTTTTATCTTTCTTTAAATAAAAAAATAAAGTGTACACTAATCTTAGGCAGTAGATGCATGCATCCAACACTTTGGTTCCTTTTTTTAGTTCCTTGTAAGTCTGTTTTCCTTATTTTCATATCTACTGTTTTAGTTCATGTTTATGACATAGTATATTACATTTATTGTGGCTGTTTGGTTCACCTAAATGACGCATCTGAAGTTTTCACTTTCCCTTCTCCACTCCCCTCACCCTCATTCTCCTGGACGCCTGTTGGAACCATTTGCAAGAGATCTATCTCCTTGTTTCCTTCTAGCCAGCCTTTATTCTGCTGTTTGTTTGTACTTCTCCATACTCAAATATGAGAAATCATGCAGTATGTAAGCTTGTGTGTCTGATTTATTTCACTCAACATTATATTTTTCTATAAATTGTCTCAACTTTATCCTTCTTTACAGCCAAGTAGAATTTTATTATGCATAAATGCATGTTATTTATGCATTTTTCTGTTGATGGGCACACAAGCTTATTGACAGAAAAGACATAGCACCCAAAGCATGGGGTTTACAGTCATCTACTAACTGCTTTAGGCATACTTGTCACCACAGTGGCTGTTAGTTTAGTGTTACCTGTAAGGCACAGGGTGATATTTTTACTATTTTATATCCTTTAATCTTTATCAGCTCCATCAGAATTCACATTTACAGCCAAGCAACGTAAACAAAATCTGACCAAAGTCTAACAAGTGCTGGTGACCAGATTCTCATGTGGAGCCCTTGACTGTTGGTCATCAAGCTGCAGTTCCTGCTCTCCCTGCCACTGTTTCCCAAATTGTGTTTTGCAGACTACAGTGAGAGCCTAAGGAGTATTTACAAGATAAAGCAAGAGAAGTTTTCACGAGGAGAAAAAAGACATCAGAGATATATGCCTTTCCCTTGGGAAGAAGAGTTTGTTTTCATATCTTTCGGTAAAAGGGGCAAGGGGTAAATATTGAATGTTAGTTTGAAACGTATTTTTCTTTGGCAACACAAATGTATAGGAACCTTATATTGGCTCTTATTGTGAAACCAAAGCTCTTCGAACCCTTAGAAACAGCTTTCCTTCCATGTAAGTCCCATGGCTTTTCAGTGTGCTCCTAGCCTAGTTCATGTCTCTAGTGTGACGATGTCAGTGGGCTGGAGTGTGTATGTGCTTGGGTTTGTAAAGAACATACATATTTATATTAATTTGGAAGAACAGAGAGATGACATGCATTACATCTCCTTTCTTGTTTTTGTTATATTTCGGATTATTTCTGACCTATGATCCGACATATGAGGAAATACTGATGATGAGAATAAGTAAATAAATGCATTAATAAGCTTTGAGATTCTTTGTCTTGGAAATTCCATGATACACATGATTTGACAGCTCTAGTTGGCGCAAAACATCACCTTATTTCTCAAACAAAAATAAAAGCTCAAATCCTTCATCACCTGACATGGAACTTAAAAACATTTATTTTTTACATGTGGTAATCTATTGAAGGCATCTAGAAATAGAGTAACCCTTGAAAGACTTTCAGACATACTCAGATATCTATATGCATTGTAAACAAGTAACCTAGTGGCTGAATTGTACTTGCTATATTAAAGAAGCAGTGGTTGCATGTGAACCTCTAAGCACGGTCAAAGACATTTTGGTGTTTTGTGGCTGTCGACATTGTTTAACATTTTTCCTTATATTCCTTGTGACAGCTTGAAAATATTTCCTACAGCCTAGAAACTTAAAAAAATCACAAAATTCATCATTTTTAAAAATTATACACAGGAATTGAAAAGGAAGTAGTTTAATGTTTTGAAAATGGATTACTAAATTTATAAAACTTGAGAAGTTGCTGTTCTGTTTACCACATCCTAAGACTCTAGATATGCTGGATGATTAATACCTCCTGTTGTTTAAATTGAGCATGGTCATTAGATTTTTATGTTTCTTTAAACTGCTCCAGAACTAGTGATTTACAGATTATTTTTGTGTAAATGAAAAGTCCTTTGTACCGTACCCTATTCTTCCAGATTGATTCAGCTAGTGTTGCTACAATATCTTAGTTTGTCACCATGGAAATAAGTGGAATGTGACAAATACTGAAAAGAATAGAATAGGAAGAGGCTAATTAGTAAAATATAAAGTTAGTGCCTGGAATCTCAGTGATTGGCAATACTTACAATTCTTGACTATACCTTTCTGGAGCTTTCTCTGGAACATACATATTTTTGGCACAATAAGTATGCTTAAATGGCTTTTACAAATGTGTCTAATAAATAGTTAAGATGTCCTTCCTCTTAGAGACTTTTGTTTTTTTCCCTTTTCATTATCATAGATCCCTTTGGCACATCCCATGACTTTAGTTACTTCCTTTAATACACTTTTCTAAAATTTGCTATCAAAAGCCAGGGATTTAGTTCAGGGGCATAAGTGCCTCCTTGGCAAGCACGAAGTCATGAGTTTGACCCCAGTACAGTACCCAAAAAATAAAATAAAATAAAATTTGCTTTCAGAGCAGATATCCGGAATAAAACTAAGACTACTTCATACTCTGCGGAGTCAATAAAGTTACTGGAAAGGAGACTACAGAAGAAAATAAATTACAAAGGTTTTAGTCTCACCTCCATTAATAGTAACACTCAATTTCTTTTTTTCTGTTAGACAATACAAAAACAACTATTTTGCTTATTTTTCAGGGATGTACAAAGAGCTGAGGTTATACATTAAAAAAAAAACTTTCTCAAACTAAAGTCAACACAAAATGTTGAATAACCTCAATATAGAACAAAAAGTAATTACTCTAATTTGTTCTTATCCACATAGATAGGTACATTGGTCCTTGGTGAACTATAATGAATCTGTTCTTTACAATACCATAAAACATATTGATAGAATGTATTTCCCAGAAATCGTATGACTTTGATGCTTTCAAACATCAAAGAAAAGTGCCAAAATTAATTTGGCTTTTGCAAAAAAATGTACCAGATGATAGAATATGGACTTGTCATCTCTAATTTCCAAGGTTGTAGAATCAATCACTTCCCAGTGCCCAGCTATTATGTGCCCTACGATGTCCTACCGAGATCATTCGCATCAGGAGTATGCACGTTTCTACTGCTGGCTGTGGGTTCTTTGTGTGAACAAAAAACTAATTTTCTTCACTAGGAAATAAATGGGCCAAATTAAAAGCTTCTGTAGGTTTAAAACAGCAGAAGATCCGAGTTTTAAAGGACTCAGAAGACACATTTCTCTTCAGTGAGTGGACGTAGATGTGAGTAATTATTAAACTCATAAAACTAGCTATAATTAGGAAGATAATTCAATAGATTAAATCTCTGTAGTCTAGCTCAACTCATATCCGCAGTTATAGCAAGGTGGATGTAACGTGATTTGCAGATGAAAGGGCTGGTGTGTGTGATTTTTCTCCTGGCATCTTTTTGCTTTCTTGCTTCTTTTCTCCTTTTCATGATTTTGCTTTGTTTCCTTTACCCAGATTGAACACTGAAATTCTCACAACCCAATTATGCATGTTGTGTGTTTGGTTGTAAGAGGTCAGTTCTCTTTGTAACATGAAATTGTTTAATAACCAATTCAATTAATAATAGAGGGTTAAATTTAATGAATTACTTAAATGAATCTACTGTTATTATGAGTTTTAATGTAAACTTTACAAGGTTATCTTGTCATTCTGTCTAACTGTTGCTATACAGATCTTATTAGGGACTCAAGTCTGTCCTCTGGAAAATGTTGAAATTTGAACTCCCAGGACCTTAGGATAGGGCATTGCTTGAGAACACAGCTACTGTAGCTATAATTAGTTACACAGAAGTAAAGCAAGCCCCTAATCTAACATAGCTTCTGATAGAAGACACAGATATGTGCAGAGGGGAGATGATATGAAGAGACAGAGGGAGAAAATCATATGTAGATGAAGGCAGACGTGGGAGAGATGCAGCCGTAAAGGAATGCCAAGGACTGCCAGCGGACCGCCAAAGCCTGCTGAAGATGCGAGGAGCAGGTCTTTCTTCTGGTCTCAGAAGGCACCAACCCTGCTGACATTTTCATTTCTAATCCCTTTCCTTGAGATGGTGACACTATAAATTTCTGTTCTCAGCCACCCAGTTTCTTATATGTTGTTATGAAAGCCTTACCTAATACAGGCCTGGACTTTAAGTTTTATTTTAGTTTAACTTCTTGAAAAGCATATTTAAGTCATTCTTATTTCCAGTACATAAACCTTCATGGACCAGCCATAAATGACTGAAATTATCCTCCGCCCTTTGTGACCAAGTCACATGCCAATTATTATATCTGGACAATCCAAGACAGTTTTATTTGAAATTTTGTTTTTAAAACGAGAGAAAAATATTGAGAACTTACAAATTAATAAACCAAAGATAAAGGAAAGTCACCAATACTGGCATTTTAATTCATTGACAACTTCTCACTTCCAATACTGGAACATTTCCAGTTGTGTGTGAAACTTGTATTTGGGGAAAGAATATACCAGGAGAGTTTCTTTGGAACCATGACTAGTGAAGAAAAATGAGCACTGATTTGTGAGTCTGGTGTAATATTTTAAAATCTTATCTTTTAAATTAAAAAATATTTTAAAAATCTTATCTTTGGCTCATACTTTATTGCAGGACTTTAGTTATATCACTTAATCTTCTGCATAACCAATTCCCTCTCACACAGTGTCTGGCACATAAGCAGTGCCCCTTAAAGTCTGGCTACCATATAGTAAAGTTTTTATTTATTTTACAAAAAATGAATTTCCACTTCCAACTGATCTGAAAATTTACTATTTACTGGATAACAAAAGGTACAGCCAAAGTGCTTAGGAAACCTTCTCAGTTTCCTGCACAACTTTGACCTTTGCCCCTTTATATAACTCACAACACAAAAATGAAAAATAGTGGTCAGGACTTTGACGTTACACAGTGAGGACTATGTTGTTAGCTTGGAATTCAAATTTCAATGCCCATCTAAAGTTAACCTTCAGACCTAGCTCATAAAAATCACTGCAAAGGTGTATTGGAGAGTTTGGGAAAAATAAATCTGAGTTAATGCAAGTGGTAAAAATATGATTTACAATGGCCTGCTAAAAAACAACTCCTAAAAGTTCTGGTGCCTACAGAGACCTGTAAATACTCCATAAAATCTTACCTTACAAAGGATTCAGCATGAGAAGTAAAAGGAAAGCTTAGGAAAACCTTGTTTTTCAGTGTCTTTCTGCAAACACCTTGCAAGAAAAGGGATGTCGGGCTTGGAGGTTGGAGGTCGCTCCAGGCACTCACGATGACGCATTATATCAGTCTGCACAGTGCTCTGGATGTAGGTTTTAAAGAGTGGAGGTTTTCTTTCTGAGCCTGCTCCTATCAAGTTGGGTGACCTTGAATCATTTGCTAAGTCCACCTAGATCTCAGTATCCTCCTATGTAAAGATGACATTTTAGAATAGATGATTTCACATATTTGTTCTAACTGGAAGTTTTCTACTTGGGAGGAAAATTCAGTGCCAGCTAGAACAGTAAGGGCCAAATGATAATTACTGATTCCATTATGATGTTCCATCATAATTACATCATGACTTTGGATTTCCTTGGGCATTCAGTAAAATCAGTAACACTGTGATGTCTTTAAACATTACTTTTATCTATCTAATTCAAAATATTGTATGCATTACATGAATTCATTTATTGCTTGAAATTTGAGTACAAAAAAACTATGTACTATAAAGAAAGCAGAAGTGTAATAGTAAAGATTACTGCTTGTGTTTCTTAAATAAGAATATCCATTCTTTAGAAAACCCAGTAACAGCCTTTATAAGCTATTCTCTAAAACATAGTTTTATTATAGTTACTTTAAGAACGATCTGAAAAAAAATAAATAAGGGATTTGGTTTAAAGAAATACCCTATACAAAATATCAGTCTAAGACAATATAGATAAAATCAAGTGTATCTTTGGATATTGCATGCTATTTCCACAGTCCCTAGTTTCTGTATCTCTTAAAGGAAAACTTGAAACATTCACGTACTATAATGTAGTTGGACTAACAATAGTGTTTATCTTTTTGGTTGATATTAACATATGTTAATATATGTTGCTAAAGCTACAAACAAGCAATTTGTAGTTAAGTAGTGATTGATAGAATTAACATAGTACTATGAGGTTAAATCTTGATGCAAATGAGCCCTAATAAAATGTATGTACTAAAATAGTGCCATAATCCCAAGCCACGAAATCCAGGCCAGTATTAAAGCATTCTGTTGAACCTACCATTCCACTCAGTAAAACTGCTGCAAAAACCACCCAAGGCAAACATGAATGCCCTTGGCTTTTGTAGAGGATCTGGAGCAAACACAGAAACTGAGATTCATCCAGGAGCGCCAGCTTCATTGAAACCGGATGGGATCTGCGTAAACACTCTATGAAATTGTAGATTTTCCATCCTTTGATGATAAATACACAGAATAGTACAGAGAGGCACACAATTCCTTTGTGTAAATCTGTTGCTCTTCCCCTCACCGACTGTCACAATATTATTCAACATTTGCTTTTAATCATCGAATAGTACCTACCAAGCCACATCGGGCTAATTGCTCGGTATTTGTGTTCTTTGCTTGTTAAAATTGGTCCAATAGGGATTTGTTGAGTTTTGAACTGACCATTGGCCCTGACTTATTAACTAGAATTTGGTCTCTCATTTAGAAACCTTCACTAGTAAAAATAATGGTGAGGATTATTTACAACACATATGCAAGCAATGTGCTAAACTGAAAAAAAAATTATGAGAAGAAACAATTTTGATCAGATCTGAGTATTCTTCTCTGATTTCCCTTGGAGTGTTTTAATTTATTCTGATTAAACTTGAGTTTCTTTGCAATGTAATTTTTTAATCACAGTCAGAAAAAGGTACCATAAAAAATGTGCACACTGAGCTTGTTTGTTTAATTGTCTAGAAGCTTCTCTTTCTTTTTTTTTTACAGCATAAATGGATGCCAAAGAATGATGAATTGGTTTAAGAAGAGTATGGTACTCACAACCGAATAACGGGAATAACTCATTTTAATTACCTTACTAATTATTGTGATAATTTCCAAAACATATCATGTATTCAGAGCTTTGCTAAATGAAGAGAATATAATATCATTCACATAAAAAGAAGTGTGTCCTATACTCTTCAAAAAATAGAAAAATGACCCTAACATTTATATGGAACCAGAAGACACCAAGAATAGCATAAGCAATCCTGGGATATAAGAGCAAAGCAAGAAGCATCACAACCCTGGATTTCAGTTATATTACAAAGTTCCAGTGATAAAAACAGCACAATCTGGCACAAAACAGATCTGTGGATCAATAGAACAGAATAGTGGATGCAGAAACAACTCCAAGCTCATTCTGTCATCTGGCATTTGACAGAAAGGCCAAAAGCATAGAGTGGAAGAAAGATAGTCTCTTTAACAAATTGTACTGAAAAAACCGTAGGCATCCAGAAGATTGAGTCTAGACACTTAACTGTCACTATGTACTAAAATAAAATCAGAATGGACAAAGACCTGGACATTAAGACAGAAATACTGAATCAGCTTGAAGGGAAAAAAAAGAAAAAACTCTTTAAAATATATGTATAGGCATGAACTTTCTAAACAGAACCCCAGTTGTACAAGGAATCCTACCAAGAATCAACAAATGGACTTATTTCAAATGAAAGAGCTTCTGGACAGCAAAGAAAACAAGCAGGAGTGAAGAGATAAATTCAGAACAGGAGAAGTTTGCCAGCTGCTCCTCTGAGAGAGGACTAATATCTAAAGTAAATAAAGAACACAGAAATACCAAAAGGACAAAGCAAATAAAAAAAAAAGTTGGCCCCAAACAAAAACTGGGCAATTGAAATGAATAAACACATCCCTGAAGTATGAATGGCAATAAATACATGGGAAAAATGCAACATCATTGGCCATTAATGAAATGCAAATTAAAATTATTTTGAGTTTCTACCTTACTCCAGAAAGAATTTCTATCGTCAAGAAATCAAATAGTGAAAATGCCAACAAGGCTACATAGAAAAATGAACACTTCTACCTTGCTGACAGGAATGTCAAGTAGTACAACTACTATTGTAATCAGTATGGAGAAGCCTCAAAAATTAGAAATGGAAATTTCATTCAACCCACCTACTCCACACTTGGATATCTTTCTGAAAAATTTAAAAGATCATATTGTAGAAATATCTGAATTCCTATGTCTATAGCAGCACAGATCATAATAGCTAAATTATGGAAGGGCCTATATGTCTATCAAAAGATGAATGAAAAAGAAAATGTAGTCCTTTTATACAGTACAGTATTTCTTTTCCATAGAAAGGATAAACTTGTGTCACTTATAGGAAAAGGCATGTACCTTGGACCATAGTATTAAATGAAATAAATCAGAAGTTAAACATTGTATGGTTTTCTCTTACATGAGAAACTCAAAATAATTTAAAGATCAAAATAAAAATACTATTGTAGTCAGGGTTTGCAATGAAACCAATTTAATACAGGACACATAATTTATAGATTTTGTAATAGTCACCCAAAGAATCAAACATAAAAAGTGCAGGAAATCTATCCACACACTAATGACCCCAAAGAATCCAGCTGAGGGTTTGAATTCCACGGCAGTGTCTTGCATGAGTCCAGCTGAAGACCTAGAGCACATGACAATGTCTCATGTGAGTCTGTTTCATGGATCTGCACAGGGAAGGTGCAAAAGTCAGTGGTGGAAGCTAGAAGGTCTGTGCCAGCAGAACGAAGGATCTGTGCCAGTAGCTGAGGGTTCTGCAGTGGAGCCAATAAAAGTAAGGATTAGAGCTCCCTCAAAAAGTACCACAGCTATCCTCAGTGACAATGAGGTCCTGAGCTCCTTCAAATGAGAACGGCTGAGTTCCTATCAGGAAGCCAGTACAAGCTTCTACTGGAGAGTTTAACACTTTTTTTTTTTTTTTTTTTTTGGCAGGGTGTACCAGGGATCAAATTCATGACCTTGTGCTTACCAGGCAAGCACTTGAGCCGCTGAGGTTAAATCCTCAGCTTCTCCTGAAAATTGAACAGCACACCATCTTCCCCTCTGGAGCCAGGAATTGATGCTCAGAGTAAGGAGCAGAGCTCCCCCAAAGTAAACCGAGGCCATTCTCAGAGATAATAAGGGCCTGAGCTCCTCTGATGATGAGAGCAGCCAAGTTCACATTAGGGAAGAAACTTGACAAGCTCTTCCAGGGGAACTCAAACAACAATCCACCCTGTTGCGGTTGATACATTGTGTCAACCGGCAGAGAGCCAGGATCCTTACTTTGTAAATATCCTCATTCCACGCACAAGGAGGTCAGAGATTTTGAGAGTGCTATACCATATATGGGAGGAAAAGAAGCTTGCTCTCCGCACTTCCTACTCTGGCTGCTTTTGCTGGCTGCTGCCTTGTCCCAGCTGCTGCCTTCCCAGCTGGCTGTTGCCCCAGTTCCATGCCATCCTGCCTTGGAGCAGCTGATTATGGACCGAAACCTCCCAAGACTATATAATCAGTCTCCCATTTGTAAATATCGTATTGTCTCTCTGTTATAAAAAATAATAATAAATTGAAAGAGTAAAAGATCCAAAATGTATAACAGAGCCTGTAATAATGAAAGAGAAAGACAGTGCTGTAAAGGATATAACTGTATGTGTAAGTATGCAAGGTAGATAACCATCCTACTAAGTTTTGTTAGTTTATCAAACAGAATAGTTTGTTCTGTCATTATTTAAGTGTCTGTCCCTTTTTTATGCTTTGATTTTGTAACTTGAACAACTACTTCTAAGATAACATGTGATTTATCAACTAGTGATTACTTACTGTTCTTTTTTTGAAATTCTGTAGTTTTTCTACCCTTTTTCTGTTTTGCTTTTTTCTCTAAAAAAAAAATCCTGTAAGCTAAATAAAACTTTAGTTCCCTAAATTTGGGCGTCAGACGTTTTGTCCCAGCAATGAGAGAAAAGTAACCAAGACAAAAAATCAGATATCACAAGATACAGGCAAAATGTAAAATGATGACTTTATTGCTCTTACAAGAAGACACTTATGCAGGGCCATTTCCATTCACAGACTAAAATCTTTCATCTGGAATGTTAAAACTAGTTTATTCCCCAATTGCGTGTTCTGACTTAGGTAAATTCTACCTTAAAACCATTTCCAATTGTCCTCAGATAGGAAAGACGAATGTTTTCACTCCAGAGTCTTAGCATTTGTGCACTCTTTCCCAGGCATACTCTTCTGGGATTTCTGTGCATTGCGCTAGCTCTTGCTTCTGACCTGTGCTTTACTAACAGACGGTTCCAGACCATCCAACGAAAAACAGCTCTCCATGCCACTTGGCATCTGCTGAACCCAATTCAGTTTTTTTCTGCACAGCATCTAATGCTACTCCAAATTATATGGCTTTGTATTTACTCATTTCTTTATTGCTCTTTTCCTAGATAATATGTGTGATGTGCAAACTCATCAGAAAAATAATATTATTGTGGTTTTTTATTGTAATTGTATTAAGTATAGTATACATAGGATGTGGGCCATATATATCAGAAGTGGAGCTTTTCAGAGGTGGTTAGATCTACAGAGTGTGATGCTTTAATTAAAGATGTGATGATGAGGGCTGAGAATTTAGCTCAGCGGCATAAGTGCCTGATTGGCAACCGCAAGGTTGCGAGTTCAATGCCCGGTACCAAAATAAAAAAAGAAGATGTGATGATGGAATTGATTTACAGTACACTGTTAAGATTAAGGGTGCCCCACCTAGATGTTAGTGCTATCTGCCTTAACCGTGGACTGCCTAGATAAGATATAAGGGACAAAGGGTCGCTGCCCCTTGCTCCTCTGTGATGCCTGTCTGTCGTGCCACCCTGCCTTCAAGTCAGATGATTAGGGGTGGAAATCTCTACAAAACATGAGCTACAATAAACCTTTCCTCTCTTAGCTCTTCAAGTCAGGTGTTTTATCTGAACAATGAGAAAAATAATTAAGATATTGTTCGGTAAAATATCAAAGCATCTTACAAAATATTGCGCATTGAAACAAACTTCAGTCAATCCTTTAAACAACTCAAAGGATTTGAGAGAACTGAGAACTGGAGATGATGGATATATTGTTCTAGGTCTTATAGGTCTTGTGGAAGCTGCCTTCACATAAGTCTTGGAAGTTAGCTATTATGTTTCTCTTGTGTGATTTGCATTACATGTTTTGTTTTTGGGGTTGAATTTGGACAGTACAAATAGATATGTCAAGTTTAGGGAAAGCAACAATACTTAGTAAATTTTCAGATGTATTTGATCCAGACTGTTGAAACAGTGCTTCATCCTTCTGTAGAAAAGGTGATTAAGAGGTTTTACAGGTAAATATGAAGTCCAGATTATTTCAACATTAGGGAAAAACAAAACAATGGAAAAACTAAAGCCTCCAGCCTTCTAACTTGCATATATTAGAATTCTTCAAATGTTTTCTAAGCCTGGTAAAACAAGGAGGGGAAATCAAGTCATCTTACACATATTTTCTGCAAGTAGGCTACCTACTCACAGCCAGAGCTGTCATTGTGAGAACAGAATGTGGACTTGTCTAAACCCCACCACCTGGCCCTGACCTAGCCTACAAGTACCCTGACCTGTGTGTGTTGATTTCATTCTGTCCTTCCTTTTTAACACAATTGAATCTGACACATGCCCTTGAGCTTTAAATATTTTTCATGTTGCTGAAATTTCAAATTCTCCAAGGACCCTTTCTAGGCAAATTTTAAATTCCATAAATTACTTGACTTTCACCACCGTTAGTGAAGGGACTGTGCAGTTTCTCAATCACCCTGAGCATCTTTTTCTCAAGTTTGGAAAAAAGAAACATTTCCAGTCTACCTCATAGGGTCAATGAGTAAAATCTCTCCCATTTAACACACAGAGGCGCTCCTACAAGGCCTATGGCCATTGTCTCACTACTCACAGGTCCTTGAAATGTATTTCTGCCACACAGCCACTACCACCTCCCCCGGGGACAAAGCGCCAACATTATTTTGCTTCAAGTCCTAAATTCCAGTCAGAAAGAGAACTGGGAAATGGGGTGCCTCCAATTAGGTGCCTCCAAGTACAGACTAGGTTCTTAATCTTGTTCCACAAAGGCCATAAAAACAGGTAGAGAGTAATAGAGATTTAGCACTTAACCTCAGCTAGCATGCTGCCACGAACATTGTTATCCAGGTAATTCACTGATCTATCATTCTATTTTAAATTCTCTCTGACTTGGTTCCCACCTTTTTTGAAAAGCTCATTGAATACTCTTTTAATTTATATTTTCAAGGGACCATTACTGTACAGTACAAATGCAATACCATTGGTGACTGCATCTCAAACAATATTAAAGGCAGATTTCTCACACACAGGTAGGTCTATTATAAAGGCATAAATCATTTTCCCGACAGTTTCTCACATGTTCAAGTTGTCTCTCTTTTCAAGTGAGAAAAGTCTCATTATAGATCAAGGCTTCTGGAGATAGGAATCTCAGACGGAGGCCCAGACCTAAGAGAGCGCTGTGATAGATGAGTTGCTGCCAAAGTACAGAATGAGAATAAGATAATCTGGTTGGTTAATTTGACCCCAGATTTATCTTGCTTCACTTAAATATTCATTGGCTTGGACTGCACTGCGCTCTGCACTGGGTGCTTTCATGTGTCAGCCTGAAACTAGCACTCAGAAGGGAAAATGATTCATCCCAGTGTTGTAGAACAATACCAAGATTTAGATATGCTGAATAACTGGCCCAACAGGGAGAACTGGGATTCAGTTTCTGATGTCACATATGAAAGTTTTTCATAGAGTGTATGCCAATACCTTATCACCTGTGAAAGAAGACAAAAGCATTTTCCTTATATTCTTGAAGCATTTCATAACTGCAATGTTTGATTCTGAAATGTCTCCTGAAAGCCTGTCTGTTAAAGGCTTGGTCCCCAATCCATTCCATTAATAGGAGGCTGGGGAACCTTTAAGAAGCAAGACCTCTGCCTCACTGGAGCTTTTCCCTCTCTTGTCGACTCTCTAGACATGATGTAAGTGATTTTGCTTCCTAAAACACACTAGTCACAGTAGATTTCCATTGACCTAAAAATGATAGCATCAACTGATTAGGGACTATATCTTCTGGAACTATAAGCCAAAATTATTTTCTCTTTAAAAGTTGCTTATCTCAAATATTTGTTATGGTGATGCAAAACTGACTTATAACTGGCTTGTATTCCAAACACAATTCATCTTAAGTGAGAGCTGGCTGCATCTCAACACATATTTCACCCTTAGCTGGTCTACTTTACTATTAGTAATTATTTTTACTTCAACCTATTTTCCCAAACTTTAAGTACAGACACTTGAAGGTCCCTTGATTCATAGCCTCTGTCTTATATTTATTAAACAGAATCCTATTTCTTTTTCTTTAGATTACTTTTCATTTTCGTCTCTTATCCTCACTTTATTTGCCTACTCTAATCTGCCAACTCCTCTATCCAGAATTACTACAATAGACTTTTAATCCATCATCTTTTCTGTACCTTCCACCTTTCCATTGATCACTCTCACTAGATCCACCCCAGAGGATGCAGATTCCTGGACAAATTTTGTTTGTCAGATTTCCATTTATAAAACATTTTGATTAAAAGAATCGTGATGGACCCATGAGAGATACAGTGATTTATCAATGACAAAGGTGTATAATCAGTAGAGGAGAAGAACTTGTGTTCATCGTGTTTATTGTGTGATCAGTGCACAGAAAAGTTTTTCTCACTGTATCCAGGACCTTCGCTTCCTGTTCTGACTACAGAAATACCTTACTTACATGCTTTAGTTTCATATGTGCCAGCCCTGACTAGTTTTATATTTCCCACAATAGGAAGAGAGGAAGTGATGCAGGCATTGCTCATAAATTTTGCATTTTATCATAAACAACATAGATTTTTATGTGAAACAATATAGATCTTCTTGCCTCTGGGTTTTCCTGTTACTATTCATTAGTGCTGATCATGCCACACCTCAGGATGCTACCTCAACCACTGTGACACCTATGTTTCTGCTGCCAGTGACTCTCTCAGGGTTACTGTGGTTCCTTGGTGTTTGTGAATGCAAATCCTACCCAGCACATGCAGAACAATACCACAAATCATTGTTTCCATCATTGATGATGTCAATCTATCATTTGAAATTAGATAGCAATGTATAGTACAACCTCTAATCATGTGTTCTCTTGAATATTTTTGAAACAGCACATCTCCAACATGTGTTCTCAAACCATCTTTGGCAAAGGTAAAAATGTAAAAGACAATCTTTTATTTTAAACATCATTGTATTTCTTATGAGTTTGTAACCTGTTACTAGGGACATTTTCAAGCATCTAGAAACAATGAGCTATAACAGGTAGCAGATTAGGAATCAACAATGGAGATAGTGGGTGAAATTGAAAAATATTTTAAAGGAAAAAACATTACTGTTGAGGATGTGACCACTTCCAAATTCATCTACACACTTACCCTGTATGTATTATCACAATAGGGCCAACTGGAAAAGACAGACAAGGAATCCATTCACACAAAGACTGTCCTTCACATGAAATACTTAGGATCTATATCACTGCATGTCTTGGAGGCAAGAGAAGACACTGACTGGAAGAGCCCACCGGCCTGACCCAACAGCCATCTGGGAAACCCTTTGAGGAGATAGGAATGGGCATCCTCCAAGAACCTGCCATTGGTATGAGATGACTATCCCAATTCTGTTAGCAAAATTCTCTCAGAAAAGATATCTTCCACTATCCTTCCTGTTCTCAAGGCTTCTACACTGTAAGTGACAGCATGGGTAGAATACAGACAAGTAACTGGCAGTCCCAGACACATGGTTTAAACCCAAAGGTAAGCAATAGAACATTGGTAGCCCAAGCGCCTATCTTCATCTTTTATCATATGTAAATGAGTCTAAAAGGGTAAAATATTCTGACCACTGAATCTCATTGGCCCTAAGAGAAAAATATTACACTAGCTAGAGGCAGGACTTGCTTTCCATATCCCACTTCTGCACAGCCACGGAGCTGTCTCAAGTATCAGAGCTTCTTAAAAGTCTGGTTGGTCCTGCCACTGAGTTCAGATCAAGACTGTAAAATTTACAAACTGAGAAAGCAATAGAGTCCTAGAACAGCTTCACAGAACCTTGATCTGGTCTGAGGGAAACCTGCTCTAGGGCTTTGTTTGCCCCAGCTGCTCCAGATGTCAGACTGGAAAAATGAAGATTTGTGGGTGGCAAAGCACAAGAAACCAGGAATATGAGGCCTCAAGACAAGGGCCCATTGCAAAGTCTAGGGAGGTCAGCTGTGCTAGATACACACACAAAAATTAAATTAAATTAAATTAAATTAGCAAAAATTTAAAAAGGATGAAGGACAAAAATCTGAGGGTAGAAAGATGTAGATCACTAGCAGAACCCTTGCCTGGCAAGGTCTTGAGTTCAATTAATCTCTAGTTCAGGAAAAAACAAACACATTTTTTCCCTTGCATGTGTGCCTGCTTGTTGTCTCTCCAGTTAAAGTCAATTTCTTGATAGCTAAAGGTATGTAATATATTTTTTGGGGTCTTCTTGGTATTTTGAAAAACATGGATTCATTGAGGGATTTTACAAAACAATGTATCAATAACCAAAAGCCAAACTTGGTCACTTTGCTAGGGTAAAGTATTTCTTCTTCAGGCATTTTGAAAAAAAGTAGGTGATTCAAAAAAAGGTGATTCAGTAGGTGTATCATGGGTTACAATATAGTAGCCTATAATGTAAGGAGAAAGTAAAATTTAGAGAGTGATAAAGAAAAAGGAAAGAGGATACAAAGGTGGTTTTCATATTCACCTCTTCTAAATATGTTAATCTAAAAAATTATTTCCCTCTGGGGAGGTTAGATGATATGTGAAGTGAAACCACTTAACTGTGATTTCTTAGAGACATCTAGTGCCAGAAAGATCACTTTAAACTAAAGGAAAAAAGGCCACATTTTTATTAAGTGTGGGGAAAAAAATTGAATGGTAGACCTCTGAAAGTTAATAGAAAAATTGAACGCAAACACAAAATCCCTTATTAAGTAAATCTTTCCTCCACTAACTTGTTATTTTCAGGTGTCTTATTACAGCAATGAAAACTGCTAACACCACCTTTTATCTTTCTCTGGGTATAAAATTTCTACTTACCACATATATAGAAGAAACACAAAACTGGATTGACCCACGCAATCACGTTGAAACACGACTTCCCACGAAGTTGCATCGCTGTCTGCCTCTTCTCCTGCACTGTACTTTCCTCATTCATTTGCAACTCTTTTTGTGAACAAGTCATCAATAGATCAATTGCACAAATTTCTCTCGTCTCAAGTGGTGCTTCTAGGACACACAAACTAAAATCATATCATTTGCAATAGTTTTGTAATTACTATTCTAAGACTGGCATATTTAATATACCCGTGTATGCAGTATGTACATGGATATGAGGATGATGCCAGTGAGAAATTCTGTGATATTTTAATTTTGTCTTTCCCAGTGAGATCCGTGATGTGGAAAATATAAATATAGGTACCAGATATTATAGGTTAAAAAACTTCTGTATGTCTAAAATTTAATTGGAAACAATATGATTTTATCATGCTATATTTCTATTACCATTTTAAAAATCTTCCTAGCTTTGTCCAGTGAAAAGATCTAGAAATTTTTAAAAAGATGGTAGTAAATGTCCCAGTATCGTAGAAATACTATTTCCTAGAAAAAGTAACCACAAATTCTTAAAATGATCACTGAAGTCTATGGCATGAAATCTATACGATGTGCCTGAGACATCTTATTGTAACAAACAGCAAGGCAATTATCAAGTATGCTACTAGAATACAGAGGAAAGAAGCTGATCCTAGCCAACACAGGATAATTCCATAAGATAACCATTGTTTTGGTCACTTTCCCATTACTGAGACCAAATACTTGGCACTCACAGTTTAAAACAGGAGAGGTTTACTCTGGCTCACAGCCTCAGAGGATTGGGTCCATATTTGGCCAGCTCCCAGGAAGAACCAGTATGTGAGAAGGCGTGGAGGGAAGAGAAAGCTCTTTGTGTCACAGTGGTCAGAAAAAGGGTGAGAACTGAGAACAAGAATACACCCTTCCGAATCACTACACAGTTATGCAAACATTTTGGCAAATGGAAGCTGACAAGTAGAAACTGACTTGACTGAACCATGACACTGAAATTTAATTTTAGCCTCCAGAGGGAGAAGCCAACCACCTCAAACACAGACTCCAGGAACATTGAGGAATGCAATGATGTTGAAAGCAAAGCAAACAAAACAAAACAAACCACAAATGTTTATTTTTAAAAATGTTTATCTCCATTTTTACCCAGACTCTACCTCCTAGCTGGTACAGCCCAGATTACTACATCTCCCCATATCTCCCCATTTCTGCTACCCTAAAAAATCCTAACAAATGATCTTCCTGAGAAATGGTAACCAAGAGATCTGCATCTGAGGACACTAGATTCCAGCTGTTCTCCATCACAGACAGAAACAGAAGTCACACAATTAAAATTTCAACCTGAGTTTGAATTCTTTGAAAATTGCTTAAAATGACTTTTAAAGTTGGTTATAATTGAACGTTAATACAAATGGTATTGGGAATGTAGGCTGTTAGCTGCTATATGAAGACAATTCAATAGAAATGGCCAAGCCTCTTGAAATAGATCATAGAGTCTGCAAAACTAGAGATTTTCTATAATGAAATATTGTCTAATGCATCTGTTCAATTTTCTAGCTGATTTTCAGAAATGTTTTTAATTTCCAAGGTTATATAATTCATGAGGTAAAAATTCAAACTCAAGTACATAATCAATGTTGCCTATCACAGACCTTATAAAAGTATTTTATATTATAAAAGTCCCATTAATCACATTTCTATACTTAAGCATATGAAATATAATTTTGAATAATAGAATATTAAAGTTATCTTGGAGATGTTAAGCCTGCATCTCCTCATACAGATCAAGAATTTGAAATCCTTCTTTATTTTCTAAGGCATCCACACATTTCCATCATAGCGCTGAATGTTGGCTCTAAAGAACATTAAATGTTGAAAATTCAGACTTTCCTTGTTCCAATACAGCAGGAAGTCTGCATTTTAGTCTTTGCTCTTGCTGAGCTCTTTTCCCAAACTTTGGGTATATGAGAAAACACTGCTTCTCTTCCTACTTCATGAACTCTTAGGATTTTCATTAGCAGTTATTTTCATGATAATGAGAAAGTTTCTGTGGTGGTGCATTAAACACTTGCTTAAGTCTGTTTGTGACTATATCAAGGGAGAGAAGGAGGCTGCTAAGCAGGAGAGAAGAAAGCCACTGTGTGGGCTTGTTGGTAAAAGAATGTTCAAGACACTGCCACCCTGGAGACTGCTGCAGCTGGGACAGGCTGGGATGATGGAACAGACCAAGGAGTGAAGTGTTCACAGATGATTCACAGTGACTGTATAATAAATGCTTTGGATAAACAATGATAAGAACATTTCAGACAGGATAGAAATGGAGACAGGAAAGTGAATCAGACTAAGCTTTCTTTTCTGCTAAGCAGAAATCTTAATGAATTAAGCTGATAAAAGACCCTTAAGCTCAGACATGAAATAACATCAGCTGAGAACAAGAAAGCCTTATGTTAGGTAACTCATAAAGAAATAATTCACAATACAAGGAAATGAAGGATTATACATCCTTAAAATAATACAATAGTTTCTATAGAAATAATTGCTATTGACCATAGCTCTGTGAGAGTGAGGACTACCATGGTTAATATTAAAAATAAATGTGGAAAAATATTCATCAAAGAAAACAGTTGATTAAGTCATATCTGCTTATTTTGGGTTCTGTGGGCATATTTAAAGTGTTTGCTTCTGAGTTTGCTGTTGCTGGCTTCCCAGCTGTAAAAAGTATGTTATAAATCTCCACATTCATGCTAAGTAAATATAAACAGAACAGACTCTTCTGTTCCTCTGCATCAATGACAAAGATAAGAAGTGTGGAAGAGACATGACCTGCAAAGCTGAAAACAGTCACTATCTGGCCCTTTACAGGAAAAAAAAAGGCATTTCTTCTAAGTAACCACGACCAAATTCCTATGCTTAGAGTCTTCATCTGCTCCTATTTTCTATTTTATCCTTCTGTTTAACAACTACCAGGCTAAAAGTTGAATAAAAGTTTACTGAGTGAATCCAAAGCTGTCTTATTTCAGAAATAATTATTTTTTGGAATGAATAACCTCAAAGAGATGCCTTGTTAGATACCTAAGGAATTAGGAACCAGAAAGTTTATTCTTTCATTACTGTGGTTCAATTTTTCATGGCAATTCTACGCAGAATTCTTAATCTGAAATGCTGGTCTTGATCAGATAAAGAACAATTTTGTGTCTATAGTAGTCAACATTCTCCAGAAAAACAGAACCAACAGAATATAGATCTAAAAAGGAGATTTATCATAAGAATTGTCTCCTGTGATTTTGGAGGCTGAGAAGTCAGACAATATGCTGTCTGCAGGTTGAAGGCCCAGGAGATTTGATGTTAAAAAGGAGGAAAAAATGGACTGCCCAGCTAAAGGAGAAAAAAACAGAGAGAAAAATTGCCTTTCTCCTGCTTTGTTTTGTTCTGTTCAGGTCCTCACCGTACTGGGCGATGCCTTCTTACATTAGGTACAATGGATCTTCTTTACCCAGTTCCCAGATTCAGCACTAATCTCTTAAATCACTACCTCAGGACATCCAGAAATAATGCTTTAGCAGCTACCTGACCATCCTTAAGCTCAATCAATTAGACAGATAGTCCTCACAGTATCTACATAGACCACAGTATCTAAATAGACCACTTATGTGTTACATTATGAAGCATTCTTTGGAACATATGCTTGTGATATTGTAATAAACTCTCCTCACTACAACAATTTGATCATGCTAACATTGTAAGAGATAGACATTGTAGTTCTGCTTATAACAGTCTAACATCCAGTCTTAGAGAAAATTTAAGTTTTCCTAGTAAATGCTCACATTCTTTTTGTTTTTTATTTTGTTTTTGTTTTTGTTTCTGTTTTTGTTTTGGCAGGATGGTAAGGACCATAGAAATGTTAATACTTCTCTATTTGACTAAGGTGTGCAGTGGAACAGAAAGATAAACAATCTGAAAGCACCGAGCTAGCTGGACCTGCAGCTTCACTCCTCAAACTCTGACCAGAAATTGAAACTCAGGGTCCAAAATGGTAGTGAGGCACTGGGTGCCTGGAAAGTGACATCTCCTCACCAGCAAAGCTGCACTCACATTCAGCTCATAAAGACAAGGAGAGCAATCCCCGTGGCACTATCTTGCACCAAGACCAGGTGGACCAGCACACAGGATCCCAAGATTATAGAGAACATGCTTGCCCTCTGTTCTCTCGAGCTCTAGAAACTTAAGAGCTAACTTGTTTAATGAAATATCCTAACATGTACAATTCAACCGTTTGTGTGCATTATGTTTCCTGTTTTTAATTTTTGTTTTCTTAAATCACTACGTGATGTTTGTATTGTTAACCAGCTCAAAAATTTTTGGGACGTAAATAGAACACAAATAATAAGTAAAATAAATAAGTCCTTTCTCTTTAGCCAGTGTGAGTCATGCACTTTGGAAAATATGAAAAACTGTAATTACTCTTTTCAAGGAGATACCAATATCAAGTGGGGGACGAGAAATACATTTGGTAAACAAATCAGAGGCCATTTGAAGACTGCTTTACTTCTCAGTTATCCGATAGACTATGTCTAGTAGAAGGATTTAGAAAGGACAAGATTAACATAAACAAAATTGGTCAGAGAAGTCTTCATTCACAGGATGAGGCACACTGTTCTAGACAAGAAGGCTCCAATCAGTGTGCCCAGTAGACACTGGCGCCGTCTTCCCTCCGGCTAACTGAGCAAGGCAAGACCAGTACTCTGGCTGAGAGCTGCCTGCTCCAAGCTGCTAACCACCTTTATTGTACCCTGTTGAGGCACAAAACAGACGCTATCATTTTCTGTCTGTGAAAAGCAGTTTTGTGATTGGTTCTAGGGAAAAGAAAGACATTTTATTTACTATATTAATTTTAATTTCTTGTATCTGATAAATTCAGTAAAATTCTCCCTTATGCAAAATCTAGCTAATGTGAATCATTGTTGCTGAACTCCTGGCTTTGCAAATAATTTCCCAAAATGTATAACCTCTTAAAAGTAAAGTGGGTATGATGCTTCGTATGTGTAATCCCAGCACTCCAGGAGGCTGAGGAAGAAAGATTGCGAGTTCAAGTCCAGCTTGAGCATTTTAATGACTTAGCAATGTAACATAAAAATGGCTGGGAGATAAGTCAGTGCAAAAGCCCTAAATTCAATCCCCAGTACCCAGAGATAGAGATAGAGATATAAATGATAGAGATAGAGATAGATATACATATCCATATACATATCCATAGTATATAGAGATAGATATACATAAGAATATCCAGATAGATAGATAGATAGATAGATAGATAGATAGATAGATAGATAGGTGATACATAGATTATCTGTCATTCCATACTTACACAAAAGCGATTTTTTTGGCTACTAGTTATTTGTTAGTTCTGTTGCTCCCATAAAAAATTCTCTTTCTCCTAATATGTACCAAGCTTATCTCCTATCATGGCTATATTTTATACATGTGTGTATTTCAAAATAATACAGTATATTAACCCAAAAGAGAAATATATACCTTGCTTTATCATCAGGCTACTTTGTTTTGTATTTATTTCTATTTATCTAAAAGTTGAGCTTGCCAAATGGATCTCTACACTTTTCCACACTCAAATAATGTATATTGAATATCAGTTTAGATGCTACACATTTGTCACATATCGTGAAGTATTATGTGACTTTTGATTGTTTAAAATTATTTAAAAATTTAGAAACATTATTATCTTGTGGGATATAAAAACAAGATGTTTTGGGTCTGTGGCATTTGTCTGCAGAGACTTCCTCTGGGTCACTGGTGTGGACTCATGACCCATGAACTCAATGAAGGTGGAGGGAACAGAGATTTAAGAACAGAGTTTTTACATAAAATATATAAATGAAGAATTATTTCTGGACTAAGGAAACATCCTGTTGCATATTTTTAATTAATCAAATGCATAAAATCAATGAAAGGAAAAGTCGAAATAGCTTTTAAAAAGGAAAAACAAGATCAGAAAGATTTTAATCTACCTATTACTAAATCGTTATTTTGCTTTGTGCTTATTCACTAACAATGTTGTAGATCTAATCTCGAGAACAAAACAAGTACAACTAGAGCAACATAGACACTAAAAAGATAAAGTAAAAGAGAAAAGGAGAAAGGAAGTGAAAAATAAAAGAAATGGATGCTGGGGAAAAGATTTGAATGAAGCAAAATAAGAAAAAGAGCCTGGAACCATATGATACTGGCATAAACACAGATCTGCTCATTAACAAAATAGCCCAGAAATAAATCCATACATTATTGATCAACTGATCTTTCACAAAGGTCCCAAGAATACACAAGGGGCAAAAAACATACTCTCCTTCACAATAATGTTGAGATATCTGTATATCATGCAAAACAATAAAACTGGACTCATTTTATACTACAGAAAAAATAAAATGGATCAAAAACTTTACTATAAATCTTGAAATGATAAAAATCATAGAAGAAAACAGGGAGAAAGGTTTATGACACTGGCTGTGGTGATGAGTCCATGAATACAACACCAAAAGCACAGGCATCAAAAAAATTAGACACGTAAGAGTACATCAAAGTGAACAGCTTCTGTACAACAAAAGAAACAGTCCACAGAATGAATGAGAGAAAATATCTGCAAGCTGTGTATTTGAAAGTGGGCTAATCTCTAAGATATATAGATAATTCCTACAGCTAAATAAAATGTAATAATTGAATTTAGATCTGAGCTAAGACTGGAACAGATATTTCTCTGAAAAAGACATGCAAATGGGCAAGTATAAGAAAAATTTTCATCACTAATAACTAGGGAAATCAAATTAAAACCATAATGAGCTATCATCTCCCACCTGACAGAATGGTTATAGTAAAAAACACAAAATAGGAAGGTTGGCAAGGATACGGTGACATTGTAACCGTGCACTCTGTTGGCCAAGATATAAACTGGTACAGCAGTTACAGAAGGCAGTATGGAAGCTAAAGAATTAAGAACAGAATTACCAAATGATCTAGCAGTCTTACCCTGGGTAGAAAAAAAATGAAAATGGGATTAATTCCCAAGTTCATTATAACACTACTCACAATAGCCAAGATGTAGAAAAAACCTAAATATCAATCGTCAAATGAATAGATAAAGAAAACATAGTGTACATGTACCATTGATTTTATTTCATTTAAAGAGAATGAAACTTGCAACATGTGAAAACATGGATCGATCTTAACAATATCATGTTAAATAAGATAAACCAAAGTGACAAGATGAAAATTACTGCATGATTCCACTTAAATTAAATATGTAAAATAGCTAAACTCATATAGCAAAAAGTAGATTGATGGTTTAGACTGATGATTATTAGGGTCTGAGTAAAATGGGGAGTTACCAATAAACTTGTATGAAACCTGTGTGAAAGCTTAATAAGGTGAGATAAATACTAGAGATCTGATATGCAACACTCTATCCATAGGTAACTATATTTTATTATACACTTAATAGTTTACTCAGAGAACAGATCTCGTGTTAAGTGTTCTTACCAAAATAGATACATAAAATAAAATGGAGACAGAAAGAAAACATTATTTGTCTTAAAACCTTCATATTATTGGAATGATTTTTAATCTTTCCATGACAGATAAAACTATTAACATTAAAGTGATTAGATATTAGAATCAAAATAGATTCATTTGGTAAATATAATTTTTAAACCTCTATTAGTCCTTCATTTGCATACAAAATCTCTCAGAGCCTCAAAAATGGTAGCTTTCATAAAAAATTCAGACATCTAAGTTTGAAGGGAAAATAACCAAGAAAAAGAATTGGAATGGTAGAAAGATTGTAATTATGTTAAAAATTCAATAATGAATTAATAATCAATAAAAGTAACAAGCAACATTTATAAATTCCACTTCAGTATCTCATGGTGTAGATGTAGTTAACTTAAGATAACAGAATGGAAAAAACATTTCTAGATACCTTGGAAAATTAAAAATGTGATGTTTACAAAGGAAACTCTTTCCCAGTATCCTTTGTGACACAGACTGAATGTATCTCCCACAAAATTCATATGCAGAAATGTAAGTTTCAGTGCAGTGATACTTCCAGGCAGAGGCTTGGTCCTGAGAGTGGTATTAGTATCCTACACAAGACACCTCAATGAGCTCTCTTTCCCATCTGCTAGGTGAGAATGCAACAAAAAGATACTGGCCAGTGACCCAGGAAACTGGCCCTCATCTGAAGCTCAATCTGCCAGTTCCAACTGCAAGAAATCAATTTCTTGTATTTATAAAGCACCACAAATGGACTAAAACCTACTCCAACATTTATATGATATCTCTAAAGGGCTGTGGCAAACTGTGCTCTAATCTTCAGAAGCAGATTTGTACTTTGGGGCTGTCATTTGATTATTGAATGTCTATTCCTGTGATAGTTTTTCTCTACTTTCCAGAAACCTAGTTACAGATGTATTTTTATTAGAACTACTGTAATTTATCACGTAGTGAAATTGCTAGGGAAGAAAGCTGAAATTCAGCTGTCACTGTGATAAAAATTTAAAATAAAAAAAAAATGTACCAAACTTCAGTGGTGGTTCACAAACACGGTGGTTTCACAATTTTTGCCAAACTTTTTGGTAAAAGTTTGCTTTTATTTGTAGACACAGCCATGGCCATCTTTCCCACACAAAGAAGAACATCTTCATCTTTTCCAGAACTGTGAAATAACAGTTGAGTAGCATGTGAATTTATACTGTCAAGAAACTCATTAAATTTTAGCACAGAATCATATAGTAATAACTTACTTTGATGTAAACTTTAAACTCTCTAAATATAATTAATGTTCTATAGTTTTATATGTTAAAAAGACACATATGTATATATACTGTACTCAGTTACACTGAGCAAACAAAATCTAATGTAAAAATAAAAATTGTTCTTTTTAAGGAAAAAATATAGAAGCAACAAAAAAATTAGAATAACAATTTAAAAAATCAGTTATATGTAGTGGCACATGCCTGTATTCCTAGCACTCTAGAGGCCAAGACAGGATGATCTTGAGTTAGAGCCAACCAAGGGCAACTTAATGACTTAGCAAGACCTTGTCACAAAATTAAAAAATGAAAAAAGTAATTCGGTGCAAAAAAGGGAATGTAATTCAATGCAAAAGGAACTAAGTTTAATGCTCAGTCCCTCCCTTTGCACACACACACACACACACACACACACACACACACACACACACAAAGAAGGGGCACAAAAACAGAAATTAAGTCAAAAGAAATAAAACAGAGGAGGCTAAGGAAGGAAGAAGGAAAGTCAGTGTTTGGGACCTGCCATGCACAACGCATGCATGTTGTTCATGGCTTTCACATCATTCCAGAAACCAGGCAGGACACATGTCATCATGCTTACAGAATTAAAGGGCACTGGAGCACAAGTGACATTTAGCACCTGGTCCCATAAACTTAATCTTGCACCTTGCATTAAGATTCCTTTGACTGTGAAACTTCTGGGATGTGAGGGAGGAAAGGAAAACGTTCCCCCTGAGGTCATTTAGGTCATGATGGAAAGGAGGGTGGGAGCGATATAGTCATATTATTGATGAGCGGTTCTGCAGACTCAGCAGTGGGCTTGAAAGCAAATAATATTTTTACTCCTGTCTTGAAAATAGCCTATTTTAAAGTACTAACTAATATGAAATTAACGTGAGCATTTTCTTTTGCTTTCCTGTGTTTTTGCCTGTTCTGTGGTTGTCTATTGACAGTGGCATGGACTGTTAGGCATCTATTCTCTTCTCCTTTTGTAGCAATAGGAGTTTCAGCTAAGGACACAGTCCCAGCTGCTGACTATATTTTCTAGCCTTCCTCACATCCAGGTGTGGCCAAGTGAGCAGGTTCTGGCCAATAGAAAGTGATTAAGAGGATGACTTGGAAATATCTGGATTCCATCTTTCAAAATAATGGAACATGCTGTGCCCTCCTTTACTTCTCCCAGTATCTTCCTCCTCCCTCCCCCAGCCTCAATCCTGGTACTGAGGATCAGGGCTTTTGCACTGAGCCACCTCCCAAGATTTTTTTTTCTATTTTGAGACAAAGTCTCACTAAATCACTATTTTACCTAGTTGAGTTTGAACTTGCAGTCTTCCTGCCTCAGCCTCCCAGAGTGCTGGGATCACAGATGTGCACCACCATCCCCAGTTATAACTTTGTCTTTCTCAAACACCATATGATGATAAACACTGTAGCAACCATATTCATCCTCCACCTCTACCCCACTATGTTTTTCTGTAGCATATGCTGCCCTGCATAGTAAATATTAGGTACTTGTTATATTCCTCCTCCTCTCTCTGTAGTAGGCAATGTGGGGCTTTTGGTTGCTTTTTTGTTGTTTTGTTTTTGTATTATTTTATTTTTCCAGCACCTAAAGCATCAAAAGATACATAGAAGATGCTCAATAAATACTTGTTGAATAAACAAATATTAATATGAATTTAATCTAGAGAGCTTGGAAAATAGAAACTCAGATACTCTTGAAGTCTGTAATACTAACATGTAGTTTGGGTTATCATCTCCAAATTGTTCTAGATTCTGATATAAATCCTCTTTTTATAAGCTTACTCTGTTTAATTTCTTTCTGAATATTTGTTTGTACATCAAAATAGCATAAGTTTAAAAGAGTAAAATAAATATAAATCAATTATTGCATTTTCCCCATCAATCAAGGCCCACAGGAGAAAGTGGTATTGCACACAAATAAAGCATAAAGAATTTTATAGTGGTTGTATTTTTCTTTCATTTGTTTTAAACAGAGACATATAAAACAGGAACTTTAAAATCTTTTTAAGAAATACAATAAACTAAATATATGCCTTAGTGCATTGTAAAACTAGCTTAGGGGTCTGAATTTGGATATAAAAGAGAAAAAGAATAAAAAGGAAAGGAATGGAGAAAAGAAATCTCTTTTGTGTAGGCAAACAGTGATAATATATCTGCATAAAGAGAATTATTTCTCCACAATAGCGTGTGTGTATTTCTCATTGATTTTTTACCTACTATTTATGCAGTGTTACACAGTGTGATAATTCTATCATGTCTTTGGTCATTTCACTGCAAACAATAGTGCAGAGAAAATCCTTGTGGATACTTCCCTTTGCTTTTGAATCAGATTTTTTCTACAAATATTACCAGGAACTGGAGACAGGGGTTATCATCTATGCAGTTTAAAAATTTGCCCTTCACTATCAAAAACACCTATAGAAGCAGTGATTTAAAATATGTAAACTCTACAGGTGTTGCGTACACACACACATATAACTCTTCTAAATGATAGATAAGCTCTTACTCAGGATATATTAAATCAAGAAGAAATGATGACTCCATTCCTCAATCTAGGATCAAGAAGAAATTGGATTCGATCATCCATTGGGAAAATATTTATTTAGTGCCTGTGATTTGCCAAGCATTACTTTAATTATTGAGGATGATAATTAATAATACATAGCTCTTCCCTGGAGGAGATTTACATTCTGATTGGAAGAGACAGTCCAGACAAATAAACGGGTCAATGGAGGCAATGAAAACAGAAGCTATGGAGAAAGAGAACTCCCGACCCAGGAAGCAGAGGTTGTTAAGTTGCCAGCTTGGTATGACAGACAAGGTGGTCTCAGAATTTTTTTGTAAGACAGCAGCACTTAAATACAGACACGAAGGATACTAAAGGGTAATGGTGCTACAAAGAAGAGGAAAAGTCAAACAGCAGGTGTGGTCAGGGGAAAGAAATGGAGTGAAAGGCACAGGAGCAGGGGTCGGGTGGAACGGAAGCACAGTTGGAGTGATCTTTGAGTTTTCCTCTGAGTGACAGGGGCAGCTGGAAGCCAAGAAGAATGCAAACATCTTCAAAAGCAGCCTGTTGTGAGCAGAGTCTGATAGCAGAGGAGGAAGTGAGCTTCCGGGTGCCAACTGTTCCAGCAATGCTGACCACAATGGGAATGGCCAGATTGTTAGGTAACCACAGACACGGTGGAAATGGTCAAGTCCTTAACTTTAATCAAATTCTCTTCCTTTCTGTCAGGGTCTGGTCTTACCAGATCCTTCAGAAACAACCATGCATGATTCTCTATTTGAATACATTTTCTTCTGTAAATGCACAGAAAGGTTTCACACCACAAATTAGTCACCATAAATTTTCACACATGAAAAATATGTACCTGAAACACCCAATGAGGAACAAACAAGTGTAACTAAAGTTCTCATAAAATATCTTATTACTGTTGTCTTGGGTTATATAGATGCAAAAGCGGGTGCCCAGAGCCCTCCAAGATCAATTAGCTCAGCCTAACAAAACGGAAGGGTTTTCAGAAGTTGTAGGAGAATGCATAATACTTCTTGTATTTCCTTATCTGCATTACTAGAATTTTTTTTTTTCACTTTCAGGATATGAAGTCAACAGCCGTGTTAATGAACAGTAGCAGCTAAGAGCAAAATGGCTCTTTGGGCAGGGATTTATTAGTTTTATACTTCCAGAATCCTCATAAATAATGCCCATGGGAATACAAATAAATTTCAATTTTATTAGAAGCTTCTCCAAGTATCGACATCTCCCCTGAGAAGAATCTACATTTACAGTTGCATCCAACTTCTCTCTACAGAGCATTCTAGGGGGCACAAGTCCCCGCTGTGCATTGGTGTGTGTGTTCCTGTGTTTCAAGAGCCATCCCTAGGTACTTAGAATACTCCCACGGTGACAAATTCCGTTTACACTATCACAGTAGGCAGACTTTACCTTGAGGAGTAATTCATCTTTAGTTAATTGCTATACTTTTTCTTTCTGAATAAACCACCAAACAAGGCATGTCTGAAGGACTGATGGCCTTAATATACAGAGCCATGAACTGTTTATTCTTCTGTCTCCAAACTACACAGTGATTCTGGAGGGAAAAAGCATAAAATAGAACTGCACCAATTCAATAGCTCCAGAAAAAGTCTTCCTCTTGCTTTTTTAATTTCTTGGAGTCTGTTTTCTGCTGGACTACTTCATTCTGATCTTAATAAACGTGGCTCATATTTGTTATATGTTTGGCCCTGTCCTAACATTTAACATAAATCAGTTCATTTTCTCCTCTCAATAATTATCATTAACCCTATTTTAGATAAATCCTCAAGCAGAAAGGTTGAGGGACATCCCCTAGGTCACAGTTGGTCATTGGCCATGTTACTCTAGGGACTCCTCATTCATTATGCCACACTCCTTCTTAACTGTATTTTAAAAATTAATAATCAGCATTCTTAACGACCATACTATATATGCTATCACACACATTTTCTATTGAACTTAATCTTCTATTTTTTGGTCAATAGCATACTTATTATCTTTGATTCACTGAAGGAGGGTCATTTCAACTTGGTTCCAAAAGATGCTATTCAGTCTCTCTCATTCCTGAATCTGGGTAATTTACTTGTGAGAGTGCATATTAAAATCAGCATGCTACTGAAAGGAAAGTGTAGGCTCTGATGTTTTTGATGCTGTCTAGTCTGATCTGGCAACCAAATTGACAGAACAAGATCAGCTTCATTCCTTCCAGTGGTCCGTCTAATAAAAATAAAATTGTAAATCACTTTATGTGTATAGATATGCTTATAGATATTTCCAACTCCCCAGCCATCTTTTTACTGTGATGACAGCTGCTAAGCTTTTCCCAGAATGTGTGAGTGGCATTTTCATCTGTCCTATTTTTCTTCAAGCATGTCTTTCATGAATGAAGAACTAATTACCCTCACATCTTGTTGTTCTCTTGTCTTATATATGTCAGCTGCTCTACTGAACCCACGATGGCAAGAAAAAGATAATGAGCATCTCTAGAGAAAAGAAAATAAACAATTACGGGATATGGGAAGTTAAAAGTCAGAAGTTTTAGTGGAGTTGGTTTTTGCTTATAAGGACTTGCCTTTTAGATTCTATATAATTTTTCGTGTGTTTCTTTTCAGCTCTCATTTATATTTTTGTCCCAGTGAAAGGGTTGGGGAAACAGGAGGACATTTTAATATAGGCTCTGTCACTCCCTAGCCATGTGATTATAATCAAATTAGTCCCAGTTTATCTATGTAATGGAGATCATTATTGTGGTAAAGAGTAAATGAAATTATGCATAAAAGAATGGAGGACAGAGGATGATATATATGTGCATAAATGCAAAGAGACCGCTTCATATAAATAGTAATTCCCTTTCTGAGGTCATGTTCTCTCATATTTAATATGTGTTTTTAATTATAATAAAACAATATCTTATTTTGGGCATGTCTGAAGAAAAAAACATTATCAATGAACATATGACAATAGACAGAAGGAAATATTTTGAAGGATTAATTTATCCCTTATTTAATAAGCAGAAATAAGAAAAGCAAGTCTGAAAGGCCAACTTCAAAATGAGAATGTCTAACATTATTTCAGAAGAGTTTCATTAAATTCTAATAATTAATAAATATAAACTTATGTACATGGATATCAAATTCAATCCTTAACAAATTGAAAGAGAAGGTATAAATTCTAAGAAAAAATTTAAAAGCTGAATTGATTTTCAGTAAAACAAAAATTTTCAATGACATGCATTGTTTATTTGCATTCCTTACCATTCATTCATTAATGTTTTTTGGTACGAAATTGTCCAAGAAATATTTCTAATGAATACTAAAATATAGTGGAAGCTCTTTCTCGCTTTGGGTAAAATCACCTTAACACTAATACAGCTTTATTTTCTCACAAAATGTCCTAAAGGGGCAAAAATATTTAATGAGTACCACACAATAAAATGTCTCCTTTTTATTTCATCCAAAGTTACCATCATCTTGCCTTTTTAGAAATGAAATACATTATTCACTAATCCTCCTAGGACTTACACGACATAATCATGGGATATTCAACTACAGAGGGCCCACACCCCTCATCTGCCAGATGAGACAACTAAACCAGATTGTTCTCTATGAGTCTCTAATTCTATTTTTTTTTTTTTCATTTTAAGAGGTATTAGACAATTAGTTTCTCTTCACGCAGCACTGAAAAAGAGCCAGGTTAGACAAGGAGCGAGGAACGTAAATGTATGTGGCCTTCACCTAGAGGTCTGTGATCCAGCAGGCTCCTCATGGAAGAAGGTGGGCTCCATCTACAGGTCATCCTTTCCTCAGAATGTCATCCTTTGGCAGAGCTCAGCGCTCTCCCTCAGTGCCTGTGGCAGTCTCACTAACTGATGGGCAGGTGAGAACGCGGGCCTCACTTGCTTTCCTCCATCAGGACCACCAGGGAAGAAAAGTGGTGCTCTTTCCCCACCAAAGGACCTGAGTCTGCTGCTGGATTTAACCCTCTATTAGACTGCTCTGGTTTCTCTGTTAAAAAAAAAAATCACACTTCTGGCTTTAAATGACTTAGATACAATTGAAATGATCTCACCTCTACATTTCCTGACTCTTACACGGGGTCAGAGATATCTTAAAGCGTATTTTAGCAACTCAAAGGATGTCTCCGTTTTTGCTTATGCTGTCTTCCTATCCATGTCTAATTCTCTAATTTCATCAGTTTTGAAAGAGGTAGCAGCACTGATGTTCAGGGAGGGTTAACCTTTGCACTCCCGTGACCAGTTGCAGTGTTAAGAACAGTTCTAACCTCACTCTCCTCAGGTCTGTAGTGTATATTGACCCTATTTTTAATTTTCTGGGATTCATGCTTTACTGCATTTTATATAACAAGAGAGAGAATCTAGTCGTTCACTTCTCACTCTTTAACTTCTCCAGTCTTCAAAACTGTATTTCCAATTGAAAGGACTTGTTATTTTCATTATATACTGCACTATTTTTTTATCACAGCTTAGAGAAGTTACCATTATTTACCTTTTCTTAGTTCTGCCTATGAAATGCCTGGCATATCTGGCAATTTCATATAGACAAAGAATAAAGCAAAAATTGAAACAGAAACATCCTTTTGCTTATCTTGAATGGGAGTTTTTCTTTTTCTGGCTCAAAAATCTTAATTCACAGCAATTTTGGCAAAAATACTGATTCTAAAAATGAAACCCTGAAATATTATGTAACTGCTTTTAGGAAGGAACTACATAATTAATATTCCTCTTATTCAGTTGTTAAATAGGTAATTTATTTAGAATGGTAGTCAATACAATTATAACACAGATTTAGAACTTCGAGACCAGAGCAATCAGATGACTGATTTCACAGAAACCTAATTACTCCAACAAATAAAAATAAAGTTTAATAAATTTAATGATACATTGATTTCTCCATTTTGAGCAATAAAGTCTCATACTTGACATTAGCATTCAATGATCCACATTCACTACACTACAAAAGATATGACGAATTTGCAGAAAAATAAAACAACCTTCAAAATTTTATTCTCTTGACTGATCAGTTGTCAAAAGATTCAAATACAAAAAGTTTAAGCCAAAAGTGACGGGCCCCATACACCAGACCTCACTGTGGGGAAGAGGGGTTCTTTGAGCCTGAGAAACACAATTGCCTGGTCTTCTTACTGGCAAAATTCTAGATTTTCCACTCGTTCCTGCTATGGCCATGTCTGCCCCAGGTTCACAGCTGTAAGTCTGGGGGGCTCCTCTAATGATCAGCTTTAGCTGAATGGGTCAGCCTCTCCTACAGCTTGCATGAAACATTTTTTATTAAAGTAATGTTATGGTCTCATGATCATCTTACCCAACCTCCTTTCTTTCCCTCTTTCCACAGATTCCAGACCTTCCTCACAAGTGTGAGGTTGTCCTGTGAGGGCATTCGTAAGCCCCACTATTTTCTTTCTTTTCTCTGCCCTTTTTCCATCTGAAACCCCCAAGCCCTAGTTTTGAAATCTTCACTCATTTTATGGTCTACAGATTATAGCACAGGTGCTTAGCTAGCAAATAGACTTTAAGCAGTGAATGAACTCTGGCCAAATCCCCAAAGGCCTCCTCCTCTCCCTTAGCTGGCCATAAAAGTTATGAAAAGGGAAACAAAGGATTTATTTCAAGGCGATTAAACGCAGTGTGTGTGCCAATTAACGAGATGTGTAAGAAGAAAGTCTTGTAACATTCCAAATCAAAGACAGTGCTACAAAAAGGTGGTATCCATGGTAACCCCTGACCTTGGGAACTTGTACAGGGAAACATAAAGAAAGAGAACAAAGAATCGAGGCCAACCATCAGTTCCAATGGCCTAAGCTGACCACTGCAGTTTAAGTGAAATAAATTGAACTTTGTTGAAATCTCAGGGTCTGGTGGGTAATTTTCTCAAACACACCATTACAATCTGAGCCTAGTTTGTCCTTTCTCAATTCCTACCTTCACTCATCACACCCATTCCCCTGAAAATTTCTTGTATGCCTACAGTAGTCTTGTTGCTAGTATTTGCTTCTCAGAGAATGAAATTGAAACAGGTTTTCTTGGGAGTAGTCTGAGAAAACAGGTAAAACTGTGTGTGCTGGCCTCAGGACACAGAACTGAGTAGTATTTGAGCCACTTGAAGTATCTGACCAAGACAGCAGCCCAGTTGCTCAAGGCTTTGTTTGTGAAAACATGCTGTTGTAGGGAAATGTCTCTGCAGGTGTGCTTTTTCTGTCATTTGAAAGATATGAAGGAGCAGTACATACGAAGAACCATGGAATTCATGCTAGTTGATATTCTGTTTTATTGATGCCCTGCAGAGGGATAATGAGAAGCAGGGTCTGGTCACAAACCATCAAAGGTTAAGTGTGAGGTGCAGGGGATCTCTTTAGAAGCTTGCAGAGAGCTCCCTGCCTCCTTGTTTCTTCTCAGTGTATTTTTCTAATTGAATCCACTTTGTTAATTGCTATGTTAGCACATATTCTAAAGATATCTTAAGGACTTTAAGGTAGGATGTAAATTAATTTCAGAACCAATTCATGTCATCACAGGTTTTATATGCGTTTCAGGATGATGATTTCAATGGAACTTTCAGTGTAAGCAGGAGTGACACTGCCTTGTCAGGTACAAGGTAAAGTAGCTGCCTAGTATAAATCCTAGTATCAAGGAACAACTCTCACACAACTCTTGGGGCTTTCTTAGTCTCCCCATATGCAAAGTAGGCCTTTTCATCTTTATTTCCTCCTTCCTGTCTTCTGTTCTCCTCCCTTCTTCTCTTTACTGCTTCATCCTTCCTTTCTAGTGACTTCTGAAAGGAATGTAAGGCTGCTTAAAGTAGGGACCCTGTCTTTCGAAATGTCCACCTGTTGTTTTTCCAAGGTTCACAAAACATTTTGCACTAATTCAACCTTAGATAAACCCCAAGAAAAAATAAAGAAATAAAATATAACAATTTAATTCCAGTGCTAGATATTTTGTGGTTGCATGCTAAAGTTATTCTGGGAAGAAGGACAATGAAATAGATCAGACTTGGTGACATAGAAAAAAAAAGGAACAAATAATCACATGAATAAGAGCTGAGTATAATAGTGGGTCTAAAGATATGGGAGGCACAAGCCTAGCTGAAGAAAGAGTCTAATATTTGAGATTGTGAGAGATAAAATTGAATAGAACTTGTCAGGTCAGATCTGAATTTATTTTATGAGCAAAAAAAAGATTTACTGAGAGTTCTTCATGGGGGGATTATACCTGGTGGTGCAGTTTGCAGAGAGAAACAGAAATAGGAAAGGCTGTGATCATTGAGTGTGTGCGTGTGTGTTCTTGGAGGTAAAAAAATATCTGAGTTAGCGGTGAAAAATGTATTATTGAAAATGAAGAAATGCAGAATGTCTGTCTGTCTGTCTGTCTGTCTCCCTCTGTCTCTTTCTGTCTCTCCATCCTTCCCTCCTTCTCTTACCTCTTCTAACCTCTTACTTTATAAACCTCACTTTGCTTCCTTTATAAACCTCAGCTATAAACCCCTACCTTTTGCATCAGACTTTTTCTTGCCAGATAAAGAACAGCTCCTCGTTTTTCTTTTTAAATTTGCCTGGTTCAATTAAATTAAAATCAGAATTAAATTCAGACTTCACTTGTAAAACAGAAGCTGCTTTTACACTACTTGTCAAATCTTTTTTTATTTTTGCATTATAAAATTGGTTTTATACTCCATAAAAAGTATAAAATTTAGGTATAATGAAATTGGAAGGAGTGCAAATAAAAAACAGTTCACCTTGCTTTTGTGACATTTAGAATATTAAACCTCTGCCAAAACATTCTAAAATGAACTTGATATTTCTATAAAGTCACAAGGAGTCAAAAGAGCCATGTTTTAATGCTGGTAACTAAACTCTTGTATGTATTTGAAGGATCATTTGTCTTATAAATACAGACATTATATTTTTGATCTCAGAATCTCTCAGAGGCAAAGTTATACCTGAGACCACCAAGGACCAGAATCAAATACCTCCTGTATTTAACCATGGTGCATACTCAGGGCACCTAGCCACATGATGTATATGCAATTCCTCCAATGTTCTAAACCCATGGGCTTCCCCGACTCAGCAAATTAATAACTGTTGTAAGTTATCCAAAGAAGGATTCTAACACATTTGCATAGCTAAATATTTGGCCACACTGTGATGACAAAGAAGATATTAAGGCATAGGAAGTGTTCATATCCCTCTTACAGAAACTCGAGATAAGTCAAGTAGTAAAGTGAAAGGATCATACAAAATCAAGGTTTAAAGATTTGTCTACAGAACTAGCCACCTAAAAGTTCTTACATTATTGCTAAGGTTCTGTGTTAAAAATAAAACTGCAGGAATTTTTAGTCTATGAAATTACACCTGCACAGAAATTGCAATTATTTAAATGATGGGACTCTACCTAAACATTATCCTGGAGAATCTCTCACCAGCAAATTAACACATGGCTCAAGACCATTAATACATGGTTCAAGATGGCTTGAACTTCAAAGTCATCAGTCAAGGGTTTCTTAACTTCAGCACTACTAATATTAGAGCCAGATATCTATCTCTATCTCTACCTCTATCTCATCAATAGAGATATATACATATATATATATATATGTTAATTTTGAAAGACCTTCCTGTGTATTTTGGAATACCTAGCCACATCAAATCACTATTCACTAGACACAAATTGTGTCAACCAAAAATGTCTTCAGATAAAATTTATCCATACATTTCTTAAGTCTAAGACAAAAGCTGAAAAATTATGGTCAGTGTGCAAAACAGTTCTATTGGAAGTCAGCCAAGACCATGTATTTGTTTATCATTGCAGATACCTAATTTCATGGTACTACGTTAAAGTTGCATAACTACAAATCCTAAAACATTTATGTCTGTCTGTCTTTTTATGGTACAAATGTGTAAGACCTGCCCTATACAATCAAAAGCACAGTATCAAGTGATCATGTGTAGCACTTGTTCATTTCTATGATATAATACTCCCACTATGGCCTTTTTATTCTTATTTTAAAAACAAAGGATACAAATGATACAGAATTTCAAAACAAAATAATAGTAAATTAATAGTAGCTAATATATTGCATTTTGATATCTTAAAAGTAGTTTTTCAGACTACAAGATTTAGGCCCTTTCCCAAGCAGAAAAAAAGTATGAAAAAGCACACCATCAATTATTATTTTTATTACACAGATACAGTAGATATAAAAAAGCCTTTAGAATGTGGAAGAATAATAAGATCATAAAAATCATTAAACAGTTATGGATTTTGAATATTTTGCCTTTGTTTTTAATATAATGTACTTATTTTAATCAATATAATTTTTTTAATAACGACTTCATTTAACAATGGATTTGCAGTGTTTCTGAATATTTCATGGTCAACAAATGAAGTAACATGAACTTTTTACAGCTTATGATTTTGGTACAATACACAACAAAAGCTTGCAGTAACAAACATATATATCAAAGAAGATAAGTCATATGTAAAGTAAAAACTATAGAAAATATAAAATAGAAGCACCTTTGCTAATCTCTAAAAGGTCAGAAGAAAAAAATAAAAATTTAGGACAGCAAGTAATATAACTAATAAAATGTGTCTAGCAGATATTTAATAAACTACAGACTCTAAAACTGTAGCATACACTCAATCTCCTATAGAAAATTTGGAAATATTTAGAAGACAAATTAAACATATAAGTTTATTATACTTGATATTTAAGTTTAGAGATGCTTCTGTTTAATGAATATCATCTTAGAAGAACAAAAGTAATTTAAAAGTAGGTCACATATCAGATTTATTGTCAGTTCCTTGGGAAACAAGTTAGTGGGTTGTGAGTTAGTGTAACTTATCAAATTATTGTCAAAACATAGATTAAAAATCAATCTAAAAGTTTAGGACAAAGTCAATGAGAACATTCTGTGAAAATCAGCTGGAAAATTAAATTTAATATAAAAAATATTAAATATTTTGTTATTATTTGTAAAATGTGTGCTGTGTATTCTTTATATTAATAAAACTTGTAATTTGTCCATACAAACTTTTTTGTTTAGAAAATATTTGTTAACATACCACTAACTTTATCACTTATCATAATCTCCTTTTATTATACTTTAAACTCCTCTCCTGAATTCAACTATTCCTGCTATTAAAATGATGGCATTTACATTGCTATAACTCATTAATATGTTAAAACATCAAAGGAGACAAAGTAAAAAATGTTTTTCTAACAAGTCCATTCTTTCCCCACCGTTCTCTGCCACATTCCCACCACAATGCAGTACAAATTTTAGTATTTTGTTTTTTTCCCATGAAATTGCACGTTTGAAATTTTTTCTGTTTACAAATTACTCCATATATATATAAACTTTTCTAAACTTTGATTTAATCACTCTTCCAATATTCTGGATATTTACCAAGATCTATGTATTTCCTTTTTTATTAATGAGCTTTCTTATTACTGGGTTAAAGTATCTGACTATCACAACTTAAAGGAGGCCAGGTTAATTTGGCTCATAGTTTCAGCAGGTTCAGTCAGTGGTCCGAGTATTCCAGAGCAGAAACTTATGGTGGAAGGTCATGGTGGAGCAAAGATGGTTAGTTCACAGCAGCCAGGAAGCAAAGTAGGGAAACATTCCAGAGAGGAAAGGGCAGGGATCTAGATAAAAATCTAGATCTTCCATCTAGATCTTCTAGTACAGCTCCCAAGCCTATCAAATGGATACAATTAACATTAACTATTATATCCCACACTTTGTCAACCTGACATCCAAACACATTTTCCCTCGAAAGATACTCAATTTTGAAATAAGCACAAGACCATTATCCTGGCTAACATGACACAACTATATTACGTACCACTGAAACTCAACAATTCCTCTCTAATTTCTCAGTAGTCCCAACACTGCTAAAAAGATCAACTCAAATTCCCACTCAAAGTCCCCTCTAATCTTACGGCATATCAAAGTTTGTCTGATACGAGTGAGAGTAGAGTAGTTGAGCCTCCTTTGACTAGAGCTACAGCAGAGACATGTGTTGAGATGGTTAAGCGTGGTAAAAATAGCTTTTGGAAAATCAATCTTCAAGGTGATACTTCTCAAACAAGACCCCAGGGACTCTTTTCTCAAAAGAAGGGTTCATAATTTTGGAAACTTGAACAATCTTGTTGGCAATCTTGTTGATTCCTGAGATATCCTCAGTGCATTTTAATTATTGTCCTGGTACAATGTACTTGCTTTTTTGAGACAAATTTTATTTATTTTTTTTATTTTTTATTACCAGATATTTGTAGTACATAGTGATTATACTTATTATGGGTGTTACATACATAACAAATCTTAATTTTTCCTTTCCCTCTGTCATGGTGTATGTTATATTGTTATAGGAGACCAGAAGGCTGATAGAAAGCCTGATGGTAAAGACCAGCTTGAGAGGTTTCTGCTGGGAAGAAGGACTGCATTGGTTGTTGGACTCCACATGATATGGCTTGGCAGAAGGTTTGTCTGCATTTTGCTCCTGCCCAGAGACTTTGCCTGAGACTGAAACAAAGGGCAATTAATCAAAAGGCAAAGGACTGATTAATCTTGAAAAAGACGTTAAAAAGCAATCAAACCTTGAGGATGTGGCATGGCTATTGTTGGAAGCTTTTAGCCAGGTTTACATTGCAAATCAAGAGCAAAGAGCCCAGCAGGATAATTTACAATGCTGTGAGTTTGGCCAGAAGGAAAATTCCAGGAAGGCTGTTGATTGTAAAGACAGAGTTGAGATTTTGATTGTTGAGGAGAAATAGAAAGATAAGAAAGATGGCCCTGGGGCATCCCAGGAAGCGGGTCCCCACCAGTTGCAGCCTCACTGCAAAGGTGAAAAAATTTGCTCAGAGGAGAAGGTCTCAGAGCACCATGCTCCAGAATGGTGACAGAGGCCACATGAGGTTCCAGAATGGCAGCAACATAGAGAAGCTTTTCCTCACAATCAGGTAAACAGAGCCCTGTGATCCAGGCAACTGACCCCTACACCCAAGAGAGAGAAAAGCCTGGCTATTGCTTCAGCTAGCAGCAGACCTTGGCAGCATCCACAAGGTGCTGATTTTAGGTGCAAGGAAAATGCACGAATTCTGAGGATAAGACAGCTTCCACTTCGATTGCAAAGGCCCTGGGAGGCCAAGCAGTGTGCCCCTAAGAGGGCAATTTGTGAAGATGTAAAGGTGAAACCAAAGGTGTAGTGGAGACCCCAGAAGTTTGGAAGAGCCAGGAACATGGATGATCCAAGGAAAGCCACCAAAAGCAAGCCGAGAGGATTTAAGAGAAAAGCTGTAGGAGCTGAAATCCCTGGAAGTGCCATGGGGGTGGAATTACCCAAGCCTTTTGGAGCTTGTAACCAGATTGCTTCAGATGCTGAGCTTGGAACTCTAGGACTTAATGTTTGTCCTGTTGGATGTTGGATTTGCTTTGTTTCCAATGCTTTATATTCCCCTGCTTGTAACTTTTGGAATAGTAATGTTTATTTTGTGCCTTTGCATTTGAGAAATGTTTAACCTTGTTTTATTTGTACAGGGGTTACAGTTAACAGTTTGCCATAGATCTTGGAGGAGACTTGGGACTTGGACTTTTCAGCAATGCTAAAATTGTTAGGACTTAGGCAACTCTTGGAGGTGGACTAAATGTCTTTTGTATAAAGGATGTACACGAGTCCTGGTGGCCAGGGGTGGAATGTCATGGTGTATGTTGGTGGCCCCCAGGCCTCATGCATTTACATTGTGCATTTGTGATTGGTTCATTGTCTAGTGCTTGGATTGGGAGTGTGAGTGCTACACTGGCCTAGGGGTGGAGCCAGGATGTGATGTAATGGCAGGAAGAAGGTGTGTCTTGCTCTTTGCTGGTTCCTGCTTGCTGTTTGCAGCCACCATGAACTGAGGCCCAGCCATGCCCCCCTACCTTGAAGCCAACTGAGTGTGGACTGAAACCTCCAAAACTGTAAGAAATAAACCTTTCCTTTGCCAACTTGGGCTTCAAGTATTTTGTCTCAGCAACGAGTAAAAAGTAACTAAGACACCCTCCTTTCCATTTCCCTTACCCCATCTTTAGATCCCCTTTACATTTACATAGGATGTAGCTCCTTGTCCCACATTGCCTATCTTTTCTTTTGCTCTAAACTATTCATACTTTGGGTTTCCTATATAAGAGAAATTATGTAGTGTTTAGATTTTTGTACCTGATTTATTTCACTTAACATTATTTTCTCATAGTGCATCCATTTTCCTACATGATACTGAAATGTATCCTCTTTTATGGGTGATTATTACTGCATGGTGTATAAATATCACATTTTCTTCATTCATTCATCTATAGGTGGATATATAGGTCACTTCCAAGGTTTAGTTATTATGAGTTCTAATGTTATAAAAATGGATTTTCATAAATCACTGTAACATGTCTTTCAAGCCTTCACAAAAACATATAGACAGGGAATAGCCACAACAGATGGAGTTTGTAGTTTCAGGGGTTTTTTTTATTTTGCAGAATTTCCACCATAATTTCTATGTGGTTATACTAGCTGACATTCCTTCCAACAGTATAGAAGGGTGCCTTACTCCCGGTAGCTTTCCCAGAATCTGCTGTTTGACTTCTTGATAGAACCCATTCCTTTGAGCTAAGATGGAATCTCAGTGCTATTTTAATTTACATTTTCCCATATACAATGATGTTTACCATGTATTTATTGGCAATTTTTACTTTTCTGTCTATTCATTTGAATTGCCCATTTTTTGTTTGAGTCTCTAATTTTGGAGGATCTAATTTTTTTGAGTTCTTTCTCTATTCTTAATGTCAGTCCTCTATCAGATGAATAGCTGGAAAAATGTTTTCCAGTTCTGTAGGTTCTCTTTATTGATTATTTCCTTCACTGTGCTGAATGTTTTTAATTTGATAAAATACCATTTGTTGATCCATTTGTCACACAGTTGTGATTTTGGTTTTTGTTGTTATTTTTTTTCAAAGTACTTGAATTTGCCTATGTCTTCAAGAGTTTTACTTATTTTATGTTCCAAAAGTTTTAGGTGTTTTGTTTTAATATTTATGTCTCTGATCCACTAAGCTAAATATTAAATTTTAGCTTAGTTCAGGGTAAGAGGTATGAGTCTAGATTCAGTCTCATGCATGTGAATAGCTACTTTTTCCAGCACTGCGGTAAAGAAGCTATTGTTCTTCCACTATGCACTTTTGACCATGCTGTCAAAGGTCGGATGTCTGAGTGATATACATGTCTGCCTGGGGGCAAGTGCCAGTTGTTTTCATCACTGTAGCTTTGTGGTACAGCTTGATGTCCAGGATTGTGTAGTTTCATGACTTTCTCTATTAAAAAATTGCTTTTGCTATTCTGGGTTTCCTCTGATCATGTGTGATTTTCATGGTAGTTTTTTTTCTTAGTTCTGTGAGGAATGCTGTAGATATTTTGATTCGGATTGATTTAAATCTATATAACACTTGGGAAAATACAGCCACAAATATGAAAATATTTGCTTTGCATATCAAGTACAGGGGATGTCTTCCATTTTTCAGTGTCCTTTTAAACCTCTTTTTTCAGAGTGTCATACTTTCCATTATAAAGGCCTTTCATTTCATTGGTTAGGTTAATGCCAAAATAATTAATATTTGTGAAGCTCTTGTGATGGTTGTTATTTTCTAATTGTTTTCTTTGTGGGTTCATTATTGATGTGCAAGAATGCTATTGATTATTGTAGTTTGATTTTCTATCCTGGTACCAGAAATCTTTTGGTGGAATTTTTTTGGGTCTTCTATGTAAAGGATCATGTCATATGCAAAGAATTATAGTTTGACTTCTTCCTTTCATGTACATATTCTTTTTTATTTCTTTCTTTTGCCTGATTTCACAGGCTTATGTTTTGAGTACTATATTAAACAAAAGCAATGATAGTGAACATCCTTGTCTTGTTTCTGATTTTAAAGGGAAAACTTTAAGTTCTTCCCCATTTAAAATGATACTGGCAGGACTTTTGTCAAAAACAGCTTTTATCAGATTAAGATAAGGTTTTCAATACTTATTTTCTTCAGAGTTTTTATAATGAATGAATGCTACATTTTCTCAAAGGCTTTTTCTGCATCTATTGAGATAATGATGTGGTTTTTGTTCTGTGTTTCTATTTATATGGTACATTATATTTATTGATTTGCATTTGTTGATCCATCCTTGCATTCCTAGGATGAAGCTTATATGATCACAACGTATGATTCTTTGGTGATTTGCTGAAATCTGTTTTCCTGTATCTTGTTGAGGGATTTAGTGTCTATGCTCATTAAAGACATTGGTCTATAATTTTCTTTTCTTTTTTAATTTAAGTTTATTGGTACAATTTAGATATACAGAATGACCACATTCATTATAGGGAATTCGTATCTGTACATGATATGCATTGTTTCCTTTTATCCCATTCCCATTCCTTCTTTTCAAATTTCCTTAACCTCCCCATTCACAAGGTTAGTTTTTATTTTATCCTTTTATTGTCATTTTTTCTTTCCCTTCCTTCCTGTCCTCTCCTTCCTGCCTATATCCCTTTTCCTTTTGAATAGTTTCTTCCTACAAAGAAAGATAAAACTGATACTCATAATTAAATGGATGAACCTTGAGACTATAATCATAAGTGAGTAAATTGAACACTCATGTGTAAATATCACATAATCTCTCTGGTGTGAGAAACTGAAAATGTAAATAATATCATAAAAGTATAATAGATACTGTTGCAGAAGTTCACAAAGCAGTTAGTAGTAATCTGGGTTTCATCAGTGTCTGTTGTGAGTTCACTTTATTCATTGCTAATTGCACTGAGGTAGATCTTTTCTTTCCTTCTTGTGGTATATTTAGTTAAGAGATTTCTCATTTTTGTTTATTCTTCATTAACTGATTCTTCTATTTTAAGCCTCAATTTCATTAATTTCAATTCTGGTCCTTAAGATTTCTTTCCTTGTAATAGATTTGAATTTAGATCATTCTCTTTTTTCTAGAAACTTGAGGTGTGTAATTAGGTTATTTGTTTTAGTTTGCTCTGTTTTCTTAATTGTGAACTTCCCTCTTAGGAATTCTTTCATAGTGTCCCAAAGTTTCTGGTATGATGTATTCACATCAGCATTTCATTCTAGGAATTATTTAGTTTCTTCCTTGATTTATTCACGTATAGCGTATCACTAAGTTACATTTTTTTCATCCCTTCTGCCAATCTGTCTTGGAGATTTGAGGCCATTTATATGGAGAATTATTACTGAAAGGTATTGACTTATTCTTATCATTGCATTATTTTTATGCAGTTGATTCTTTTCTTCTCTTCTGTTTTGTTTAACTTCTCACTCTACTTAATGTATTTATTCCAATACTTTGTTGGTGTTGATTGATTTATCTCTGTACAGGATATGCTTGAAAACATTTTGCATCTTTGATTTGGCCGTCATGAATTTCTTAAGTGTCTTTGCAATGAAACATTGTCTATCAGTTTTGAAAGATAGTTTTGGGGATACATTGTCTAGGTTAAAAAGTTGTCATCTTTTAGGACTTTAAACACTTCACTGAAAATTTTCCTAGCCTTTATAATTTGCCTTGAGAAGTCTGTTCTTATATTCTGATGGGTTTACCTTTATAAGGGACTTTATACCTTACATTGAGTACTTTGAAGATTCTCTTCCTATTTTGGACATTTGGGATTTTGGCTATGATGTGTTGCAGAGAATTTCTTCTCACATCTTAATTATTTGGAAGTATATAAGCCTCCCTTGTTGAAATTTCCTCCATTTTTGTTAAGTTTTCTGCTATTATATCTGTAAATAGGTTTTTTATTTCAGGCATGCCATTCTCTGATTTTTCTCTAAGTCTAATTAGTCACAGGTTAGTCTCCTTTGCATAATCGAATAGCTGATGGATCAATTCTCTTGCTTTCTTATTGTTTCTAAGATAAGTCAGAGAACATGATCATATATGAGAGATCTATCTCCTAGATTTAATAGTATCTCCTCACATTGATCACTTCTGCTGATCAAATAACAGTAAATTTTTTATCTCTGGGATTTGTGTTTGACATCTTTTCTTAGACACTTATTTCTTTGATAAATTTGTCGTTCATGTTTTCAGTGATTGAGGTTATCTCTTCCGATTCTTATCTGATTTGTTTTACATACATTGATCAGTCATTTTTATTACTTTCACTATGTTTGGTTACATTATCTTTTTGCTTGCCAAGTTTCTTTGCATTCTTTGAATCATTTTGTACAATTTTTCCACTTGAAGTTTCATGTCCTCTCCATTGGCATCCCTTAGATCTACACTGGAGGAGTTGCAAATTTGGGGAGGCCTTTGGTGCCTTGTTTTGCATGTTTATATTTTCCCCTGTATAGACTTTTTACCTAGTATATCACTAGAAGCCCTCAGACCCAGTAAAAGGCACAACTTTCTGTTGCTCTATCCACAGTTCTTTCCCTATCCCTATCTAAATAAAGATCTAGTCTCTGACCTGCAGAATTCTATGCAGGCTACAGGCTTGGCTGAGGATCCCTTTACCAGCATGGGAGAGTGGTGGTGGGAGGACTTCACATTGTCTCAGATCATTCTAGTATTTGGAAAAAAGGTAGGATCACTTCTCTAGTCTGGCTTTGCTGAATCTCCTTTCATGGCCTGTATCTCCAAAGGTGCAATCCATGGCTCCCTGATAGCAAGTTCACAGTGTTCACTTGTTTCTTGCTGAGGCTAGAGAACTTCACCAAGCTTCCACAAGCCTTTGGCCTAGAGCAGCTACAGAAACCCCCTGAACCTGGTACCAGTCTCTATCTACCCACAGCACTGACACTTACATTACTATTTGTTCCCAAAGTGCTATTGTTTTAAAAACTCAAGTGCCCACCAATATTGTCTCACATGCTGTTATCCAGGCACATTCAGTGCAGGCCTCAAGAAAAAGAGGAGAGAAAAAAAAAAATGGTGGAATGTTGAGTGTCAGCTACTGGACTTTGAGAACAAAGTGCCAGGAGTCTGGAAGCAACAGCCCAAAGAGAAATCAAAGGGATTCTAAACAACGTGAGACCCACAGAGCAACTGATAAAAGAGAAGAAACTAGAATTCACTGCTACAAGAAAAATAACTCACCACTGCGGACTGGAGACCATGCAGTGCAGCTGGAGCAGCTGTGTAGCTAACCTCGTGGGTAAGGAGTGCTGTGGTTCTGGTGGGCTTTCCTTTATAGGTGATTTGATTTTTTGTGTAACAACATCTAATATCCTGTTCTTGTGTTGAATTTCTGGATCTTGATTATTACATGCCTTGGTGTAGTCTAATTTTGCTTATGACTGATTGGAATGCTATATACCTCACTCATTTGTATTTTCAAATCCTTTCTCCACACTTGGAGACTTTTCTGCTATTACTTCCCTGAACAGTTTTTTTTTTTTTTTTGGGGGGGGGGAATTTGTGCTGATTCCTGTGTTTTCATTTACTCCAATTAACCTTATATTGTTCTTCTTTGCATTTCTTACAGCTGTTGGATATTAAAACAGAAACACTAAATCTGCTGGAAGATAAAGTAGGTTGAACTCTTAGAGACATAGGGGTAGGCAAAGACTTCATGAACACAATTCCAACTGTATGGGAAATACTACAAAAAATCAAAACTGGGATCTCATCTTATTAAAAGGTGTTTGCACCGCAAAAGAAACCACCAACAGTAAAAAGTCAACCTATAGAATGGGAGAAAATTTTAGCCAGTTGTTCTTCAGACAAAGGATTAATATCTAGAATACGGGGGGGGGGGGTTAGCTCAGTGGCACAAGCACCTGCCTGGAAAGCATGAGGTCATAAATTCAATCCCTGATACTAAACAAAAAAATCTAGGACACATAAGGAATTGAAAAAAATCAGACCAACCAGATTTAAAGACCCAATCCAAAAATGCGTGTCTGAAATGAATAGAAACTTCTAAAAAGTACAAATGGCAAATAAATACACAAAAAATGCTGATCACTGATCATTCGAAAGATGCAAAATAAAGCAATGCTGGGATTCCATTTCACTTCAGAAAGAATGGCTCTTATCAACAAATCAACCCATAGCAAATGCTGGTGGGGCTCTGAGGAAAAAAGAACCCTTCTCCACTGCTGGTGGGCATAGAGACCGGTGTAACTACTGTGGAAATCAGTGTGGAGGGTTCCTCAGAAAATTAGGACTAGAAGTTCCATTTGATCCAACTATTCCCCTTCTCAGTATCTTCCCAAAATAATCAAAAGCATCATAGCACAGTGATATATGTGCATCCACATTTATAGCAACATGGTTTGTAATTGCTAAATTTTGGAAACAACCCAAATGTCCATCAATCAACTAATGGAGAAAAGAAATGTGGTTTTTCTCTACAATGGAGTATTAGTCATAAAGAAGGATAAATGAGATATGCATAGCTAAGTGGATGGATCTTTGGAATATATTCTTACATGAAATAAATTGGACATGTATAAATACCACATTGTTTCTATAGTGCAAGAAACTGAAAGTGTAAATAAGAACCAAAATGTGTAATAGAATTGCAAAATAGGAAATAATTGTTCAAAGGAAAAGGGGAATTGGGGAGGGGTTGAAGTAAAAGAAAAATGATTTTTTAAAAATAATAAAATGTAAACAAAGCTTTGCAAATAAGGAAGGGATAATGGGTTGAAGGGGGGGGATGGGGGGGAGGAACTAAAATACATCATGTTCCAGTACAAATTCCCCATGATGAATGCAATTATAATGCACATCTAAACTGTACCAATAAACTTAATTTTAAAAAAAAGAGAGAGGGATACACTACACCCATGTACTTTCCTTAAGGGTGAACTGCAGTGACTGATATTCTAAATGGGCATAAATCACCTAGCGTGCAGAACCAAAACTTCCCTAGCCCATTCCTTCCCAAAAAGTCCTGGGTCATCTACGCATGCCTGCTGTGAGACTTGCTTCTCCACTTTATTCCCATTTAACCAATATTACCTAAGTGACTATCCTTGTAATCTGATTGGTTCACCATAGTTTTATCTCACCTCACACCCATCTTGTGATTCCTACTGGATCAATATTACCTAAGCAACTATATAATCTTATTAGCTGACAGTAGTTTTGTTCCACCTGGATCTCACCTCACCTCATGGCTTTGCTCAATAGTTAACACTTTTGAAAAGCAGGGTTGGTAGGCAACCCACTTTTGTCCCTCTTAGACAGAAGCTTTCTTTCAAAATATTCTTCCTACTCTTCAGGTCTGTTGTTCCTAGAATTTTTTCCTCCATTTTAGAGAATGTGAGTTCAGTTTTTAAGGCTGACTTTTATACGGATTACCCTTCTATTATTTGGAAGCCCATATATCATCCCTATACATAAATCCTATATCAAAAGGACCATAGATTTATCAGATTAAACAACAGAAATGTATTCTTGATAGTTCTGGAAGCTTGAAATCCGGGATCAAGGCACCAGTGTGCTCACACCCCAGTGAGACACTGCTAGTGAGTTGCAGACAATGACTGTTTCTGGTAGGCCCAAAGTGCTTCCCCTTTCAAGGCACTCATCTCCCTCAGGAGAACTCCACCCTCAAGGCTCCACCTCTAAGTCAAATCACCCTGGTTAATTGATATCAACATATGAGGGGCAAAATTTATTCCATAGCAACTGTGAAACTATGTCAATGGAGCATTAACTGTGAATGTAAAAGGGGGAAAAGTGGATTAACACATTTTAGGTTTTTTAAAACATTTAGAATGTATTAAACTTTAGGGTCAAAACAGTTGAAACAAATAAATGCAATCTCTTACTAGAACTGTTTCTTCTTAAGGACCAGCACAGACAAAGCATCAACAACTCTATTCCACATCTCAGACATAAATTGTGTCACTACTAAAATACAGTATGACAATTGTTCTTAAATAAAATAAGCATACTTTAGGGTCTCAATTTTTAACTTGATGTGAATTAAAGTGGCTTTTTGCTAACACTAATTCAGGATAATAATGTTTATAAAAAGAAAGCACATAAGTTTTCAATTGTAGTGAATTTAAGGTCTACTCTAAACAAGCATTGATTTTATAGCAGGATTTTCATTACACTTCCTGTAATTTTCTTCTCGGAGGTGAACTCAGCTATGACTTTCCTCAGACAGTATCTTGTATAGCTGATAGACTATTTATACTGAAACAAGCCAAAGTTATGGCAGCTTGAGGACACTTATGTTTAGAATTTAAAGTGCTGGACATATTCTACACTTTGCCAAAGGAAGGCAAAAGTTTCTCAAATTATTTCAAAAAATAATTCTGCATAAGTTCATTATATGCAATTGAAATGAATAAAAAGGCAATACTTATGGTTGGGTTTAAGAAACAATGTGCTGTTTATGGCATGGTTACACCTTCTGGTGCGATAGTAGATATGGTGGGTGAGTAACTGCCTGACTTTGCCTGGGCACCAGTCACACACCAAGGGTGGTACACACCCGGCTCAGACAGGGCCAATGAGGAATTTGGACAATGGCCCTACCATGTCCAAGTTAAGGTTCTAAGATGGCACAGAAAGACAAAAGAGCTAGAGACAGAAACAGAGATATTTCACAATTCTCATGGAGGTTACTATATTGTTGTAAACAAAGAAAGACTCAGCCTTGAATAACAGTATTTATTTTGAATAATGACTTTATTGAGCAATGTTCATCAGTTCTGCTCCAAGACACTTCTCTCCTTTACCAGCAGCAGCCACCTTTCCCAGAGCAGCAGAGAGAGCTAAGCCAGTATTCCAGCTGAGATGGCTTCTTCCTTTTGTTCTGAAATCAAGTAGGAAGTGTTATCACTGTTCTGACTGGGGAGAGCAACAGACAAATAACCAGCTCAGCTATGCAAACAAAACTTTATTCTCCAGGAAGCTTCCTCACCTGCTTCTGTCCTGGTGGCAGCTACTCCCCCAGTGCTCTCCATGGGGAGCCAGGCGGTGTGGAGGAACTTCTTAGTGAAATCCAGCCTGTCCACACTAATCATGTGTTTCTTTTCTTCATCACTTTTACATTTTGGGGGGATTTTAAACTAGATTGGGATTTGCTGTTTTCTGATGTGACATATCTCCTGATGTTTCTACTAAACATTTTTAAAGAAATTGTTGTAGGAGCCTATCGTATTAGTATGTCTGAACCATTTCAGCAATGTGCAAAGATGCAGTCCTTCTCCTACAGGTAGCAGAGCTCACTTTGGAGGTTCTCACGTACTTGGTAGTTCTCCATGGCCCTGTTCACCAAGCTACATCGTATAAAATTCTATCCTGCTAGCAGACTTATTTTCTTTCTCTCTAGTTTGCTGTGAAGATGAAGCTGCTATGCTTTGAGAAGAATTTGGACAGAAAGTTGCATGGCACAGAACTGGTATTATTTTCCACAAGTTGAAGACAACTGCTGGTTGATGGAAAGTAAAATGTCAGAACCCTAAAGACAAAGAAAGAGATGTGACCTGGGAAGAATGGCCACAAAAGTTCAATTGCACTTTCAAGATGGAGGATGAGGAGCTGAGCCAAGAAATATGAATTCCTTAGAGGTTGGTAAAGGGAAATCACAGATTGGCCTCTAGAGCCTCTCAAAAAGAACCCAGTGCTCCTGAAGCTTTTGTTTTAGTCCAGTGAAATCTATATTCCATTTCTGATCTACAGAACTGCTTGATTCATTGCCTAACTCAAAGCTGATATTCAGTAAATACCTAGTAAATAAATGAATGGGTTAACATCTGGATCTAGTTTTGCAAGAGTCATCAAGCCAGATGACATAATGCTTCAAAATTAGTATTTCAGTGGTAACCACAGGAGCACACTCGGTGCATTGCTGAGTTCCTAACATTATATAGTGTCTTTCCTTAACTATGACATTAACTGAAAGTGAACTTGACAGTGAAAATGAGGGTAGGAACATATAGGAAAATTGAAATAAAATCACATACTTTTAATCTCTAAACCTAAAATTTTACTATGGAAGCAAGGCTTCCAGCTTTCCTTGTAATAGTGGTCTCTCCTTGCCTGAAGAAATAACAATCTCCCCCAAGGTCATTGCCTTGCAAATACTCCTGATCCTCTTCACAACTCACTCTCCATGCCTTTCTTTGCTTGTACAATCACATCTGACCATGTCCCAAAGGATGAGATTCAGAGTGCAACTTAAATGATAGAAAAACAATATGCACCAAAAGAAGGCATGATTTTGCCAATTTATACTGGCAGAAGCCTGAAGAATATGTAATAGATCATAAAATTGTTAGATCAATAGAGAAGGAATTTAAAAGTTCTTGAAGCCAAACTAATTAAAGTAAGCTCAGTAAACCATGGTTCCATAATCACTTACCTGGCCTGTATGGAAGACAGATGGAGCTTAGACAATGACAGTGTAGTATAATAAACATCATCAAGAAATTGCACCTGCTTTTCCAAATGTAGTTTCATTGCTATATAAAATCAGCACATTATCTGGTACCTGCTGTGCAGCCACTGAACTAGTAAATGTTTTCTTTTCTCTATACTTATTAGTGAAGGCTAACACAAATAATTTGTTTTCATCTGGCATATCCAGTGATGCCCTTTCACTATTCTATCTCAGGGATATGTCAACTACCAGCACTGTGTCATCATAGAATCTGCAGGGACCCTGATTGCCTCTCTATTCCAATGGAATCATGCTGGTTCATGACACTGATGAAATTTTGATTGAATTTGATAATTAGGAGATAGAGACAAATCTACACATATTGGTAATATAGATGCATGCTAGCTTGTTCATGGGCTTCCCAGTCATTATTTATCCCTCTTCCTGTGGAGGATGTTTCCTTCCAGGCTAACTGGGCACATTCACCCCAAGCAGACTGCACCAGTTCCACTCTCTGGCCATGTTCACCCACCAATTCTAGCCAGTTATGCATTTTGGTTCCCCTAATCATGGAGTAGTGGATGTGCCACCAATCCACTTACATGTGGATGAGGCCAGTGCCCTAGGACAGAAGGTAAGTCCCAGAGAGCCAGCAGCTTCAGAGAAAAGTAACAGATGGACCAGCAACACCACGTTAAAACCACAGCTATTGTACACTACAAAATAGCATGGGCTATTACTCCAAAATGGCAGGTGAGATGTGGAGAACAAATTCAGTGCAGCACCCACCTTTCTGACACAGAAAACTTCATGAGGTGCCAGTTTGAGGAGAGGTTAATTGTTTAGGGCTGAGACACAGAAAAAACTACAGAACAATTCACTCCATGGTTTCCAGTGTTACTACATGATAGTGACCTGGTGAGAAACAACCACAAGAAAGAACAGCAGGAAGATCAGGACTAGGCATAGACCAAATAAGAAGTTCAAACTCAGGCCAAGATGTGCCTTGTCCTGAATAGTGAGAAGAAAAGCCAGGCCTCGTGAGTGTGGCTTTTATAAATGGCTGGGTCTGAAAGTGCTGGCATTAAGTCCAGTGGTCCATTGAACCCCAGCCTGCTGCCCACCTGTACCAGAGAGCAGAGGTCTAATTGCTTTTCATAAATGAACAAAGACAGACTTTGGATTGAACAGGTGCCACAGATTGGGGCTGATGGGCAGTGGGACCTCTGGAGCAAGGGTATGGGGGTGGGACGGTGTGGCTCACAGACCCACAGGCTGGAAATCTGTGTGGAAATGTCATGACTTTCTTTATTCAAAACCCTGTGGATCCTGGAAAGAAACCAGTGATTCAAAACAGAAGAGAGCTTTAACTCATTTTTCCCCTTATTGATCTTTTGATATTTGGATATTTACTTTTTTCTTCTGCTCTTTTCCTCTCCCTTTTAATTTTTTCTTATTGTTTTCCTTTATTGTGTTTTGTTCTTTTTTCTTATTTGTTCTTTATTGTTACTTTTATCCAATCCTAGTCATTGCCTTTTATGACTGTCTTAGTTACTTTTTAATCGTTGCTGAGACAAAATACCTGAAGCCTAAGTTGGGAAAGCAAAGGTTTATTTCTTACAGTTTTTAGAGGTTTCAGTCCATACTCAGTTGGCTCCAAGGCACAGTAGCATGGCAGAGCCGCAGTTCATGGCGGCTGCAAACAGCAAGGTAGCAACCGGCAAAAGAGCAAGACACACATTCTTCCTGCCATTACATCACATCCTGGCTCCACCCCTATGTGAGTGTAGCACTGACGCCATCAATCCAAGCACTAGACAATGAACCAATCACAAATGCACAATGCAAACTCATGAGGCCTGGGGGCCACAGACATAAACCGTGACAATGACTTAATGGGGTCATCTGTTTAACTTTTCTCCTATCTTTCTCATCTTCCATTGCTTAATTTTCAAATATTATTTATTTCATGCTCCCATTTTCCACTCTGTTTTTTGTTAATATAACCATTAACCTTTATCAATCCTTAGATAGCTAGGAAACACCATGCTATTACTGTTAAAGACTGTTAGTAGAGTTACAATGCTTAATTTAGTAGATATTTATTGTATGACAGTATTTGATTTGTCTTAGTGTTTGTGTTATAACTATGGATCTCTTTCATTTGGGTAAGGATAGGACAGTATTGGTTCTTACAGTTTGACAATATCCAGTTTGGTGGTGTTATTATTGTTACTGATTTTATTACTATTTCCAGAATGGAATAGTCATTGATATTAATGTGTTTTCTCTGTATGCCAAGATTCTATATGTCCTTTATGTCATGAACAATCCATGTCCAGAGAATGGGGTGCTGTGACAATTACACTGTCTCCCCACAAGTAATATTAATATAAGTGATTAAATATTGGGAAAGAGGCCAAGACCAAAAGTTAGCTCCATCCAAAGTACATCATTAAGAAGCACACCCTAACTAAAGAGGAATCCATGCCAGCAACTGTCTTTCAAATATAATCAATATGCACAAATAAAACAAAACCCACACCACCACCACAACACCAACAATAGAAACATGAGAAGACAAGGCAAAAAAAAATTCCTCCCTAAAGTCTCTACTCACCCAAATCTGAGTCAGAGTTCATCAAGAAGGAGAAAACCAAAATACACACAGCTAAATTACTCACCAGGTTAAAAGAAGAATATGCAAAACTGATTATCAAGGTGTTTGGTGAGTTCAAAAAATATATAATAAACTGATAATAAATATAATGAACAAAATGGTCAGTGAGTTTATAGAACATACTATAGAAAGCTAGCTGAGCTAAACAAAATAATACAAAACATGAATGATCTATTTAATAATTATAGCCCATGAAAAGTTACAAACAGGGACCTTTAAAGGGAGATTTAAAATTCCATTGAAATTTTTGGCAGCAGAAGTGACCATGTGTGAGGACAGAGTATGTGAATTACAATATAAGGCTGATATCTGTAGCCAGTTATACAGATATAGTTTAAAAACAAGAAAACATGAAAAACTGATCCAGCAGCTGTTAGGTCAGTGACACCAAATCTTTCAGAGCTTTTAGTGATAACAAGCAGCCCACTGCAACACATATGCCACAGGTTCACCCCCACTGTGTTAGGTGATACAAAGAAGATGAATCTAAGATTAAACAGAATTAGTAAAACATCAGCATAGATCACAAATATCATAAAAGATTGTTTACAGAAACAAGAAAAAAAAACCTTTCTGAATAAGAGCAAAGAATTTAGCATAGAGATAAGTGAGGTATATAGAAACCAAACAGCAATGATCAAAAAAAAATGTATCCACAATACATCATAGTCAAAATCCTAAAAGTCCAACACAAAGACAAAATTTTTAAAAATGTTAGAAAAAAAGTGACAAATCACTTAGAAAGGTAAAAAAAATGAGTTATAGCAGATAACTCATTGAGTATCAAATGAGTATAGCAGTTCACATGCTAATGGTCAGAAGAGCTTGGGGTGAAAGATTTCAAGTCCTAAAAAAAAAAAAAAAAAAAAAAAAACAATTTGTATGCCAGTCTGTATGTCTTGAAAGAGTATCTTTAAAAATTGATGGAAAAATAAAGTCTTTTCATGACAAAGAGCACCTTAAAAAATATTATGATCACCAAGCCAGCACTTCAGAATTTCTCAAGAAATCTAGATAGACACACAGAAGTCCATAATGCCAAAATAAAAAATCAGGCAGGGTGAGCAATGAAGCACAAAGAGGAAAAGGGGAATCAGCAATAGGAAATAATTCAATTACAGTAATAAGCCTTTCCCATTCGTAATAAATTGCAATGGAAATGCACTCAATTCCCCAATCAAAAGATGCAGATTAGCAGAATGGGTCAAGAAACAAAATTCAGTTGTATGCTTTCTGCAAGAAACATGTTTATACAAAAGAAATTCATAAACTAAATAACAAAGGATGGAAAACAATATTCCACACAATATGAATCTAAAACAAAGAACAGCAATCCTATTTTAAGATGAAATAGACTTTAAGCTAAAACTGATCAGAAAGGCTAAAAAAAGTAACTACATATTAGTTAAAATAACAGTTCAACAGAAAGAGAAAACAACTGTAAACATATACACCAAACACCAGCACACTCAGTTAAATAAAGCAAATACCGCCAGGCATAAAAGATCAAACAAACATCAAAAAAATTATAGTGTGGAAACTCAGTCACAAATAGAACAACTAGACAAAAAAAATCAACAAAGAAATATCAGAAGTGAACAGAACCTTTAAACAAATGGGTTTAATAGATATTTACAGTGTATTCCTCCAAAGAGCAACAACAGAATACACATTCTTCTCAGCAACACAACAATGTTCAAGATCACAAAGGATACTTAAGTAACACCCAAAAAGCAAAATCATCCAATGCATATTATCAGAATATACTGTAATACAACTGGAAAACAATGGCAAAAAAAAAACTACAGAAATTATATATATACACATGGAAACTAAACAACAGAAATCAGGAAATGAATCATACAATCCTTATAATCAAACAATAATGCCTGTTAATATACCAGAACCTACAAGACAAAATGAAAGGAGTTATGAGAGAAATTTATAGCTATAAATGCCCACGTCAGAAAAAAGAGAGTCCAATTAAATAACGTGATGATGTTCCTCATCCTAGAAAAGCCATAACAATCCAAATCCAAAGTTAGCACAAGGAAAGAAATTATAAAAATTGAGCAGAAATTAATAAAATTGAGACATAAAAAGAAAGAATCAATGAACTGAAGAGCTGGTTCTTTGAAAAAGCAAACAAGGACTGCCGCACCTCGCCATCAGTGTGCTGGGCAGATCTGGGGTGCCTGCATCAGTCTCCCCGTGTGTCTGGAGGACTGTGGATATCTCAGCAAGCAGGGGAGGATCACAGGTTCCAGAGGCACCTTGGCCTGTGGTGAGTGCTCAGCGCACTCTGCCCAAAGCCCAGACTATTCAGGACCCTCCAGGCTTCCGGGTGCAGTGAAGTGGAGAAGTGGGTTTGAGGCCTCTACATCTGCCTCCCCATCCCGGCTGCACTTGGAGAATTGCTGAGCTTCCAACGGGTGGGCGGGCCCACACTATCCCCGGAGCCCAGCCTGTTTGGGCCTCCTGCACCTAGCCATCGGTGTGCAGAGGAGGGGCTGGGCCAATCTAGGGCACCTGCATCGGCCTCACTGTGTGTCTGGAGGACTGTGGATGTCTCAGCGGGCGGTGGAGCATCACGGGTTCCGGGGGCCCTGCAGCCTGTGGTGAGTGCTCAGCGCACTCTGCCCAGAGCCCAGACTGTTTGGGTCCCTCCAGGCTTCCAGGTGCAGTGAAGTGGAGAGGTGGGTTTCAGGCATCTACATCTGCTTCCACATCCCAGCTGCGATTGGAGAGCTGTGGAGCTTCCAACGGGCAGGTGGGCACACAGTGTCCCTGAGGCCCAGCTTGTCTGGAACTGTGGAGTTCTCAGCAGGCAGAGGAGGGCCATTGGTTCTGCAGGCCCAGTGGCTTGGGGTAGCGTGGTGCCAGAGTCTCAGTAGCTGCAAACATAGAAGGGGATTTCCAACAGATCCTGAGGAAGCTTTCAAATAACACTTGAAACACAGAAATATAGGAAAATGACAAAATGAAAGACCAAATTACAACCTCAAGCTTCCAGCCCATCTCAAGAAACCCTAGGAGCAATGTATATAGAAGAAAATATATGCCATTCACCTCAAATATAGGACACAATAGCTACTGAAATTAACAAGCAACTCCAGGAAGCTTTCAGGAAATTCAAACTCAAAATAATCTCCCAGATAAAAGAAGAAATGATAAAAGAAATGAAAGAGATTCTGAATATATCTAAAGAAAACACAGATAAAAAACTGGAGGAACTAAACAAAAAGATAGAATCCCTAGATAAGCAATATAAGAAACAAACAGAATACATAATGCAGATGCACAGAGATATACAGGAAAAAAAAAACTCCACTGAAAGTTGTGAAAACCACTTTAATGAAAGTGAAGATAGAATTTTAGACCTTGAAGACAGGATTGCAGCTAGTGAACAGGAAAGGAAAGATCTTTTAAAAATAACAAGGAATCAGGAAACAACAATTCAACAACTGCAAGATGATGCAAAGAAAAATGACATAAGAATGATAGTGATTAATGAAAAAGAAGGAGACAACATAAAGGATGTCAAGAGGATATTTAGAGAAGTAATAGCTGAAAATTTCCCAAGCATGAGATCAGAAACCAACATCAGGATCAGTGAAGCATATAGAACTCCAAATAGTCATAACCAAAATAAAACTACACCCAGGCATATAATAATCACCATCCCAGAAATCCAACACAAGAATAGATTATTAAAAGCTGTCAGAGAGAAAAGACAGATCACTTATAAAGGAAAACCTATCAGAATCACAGCAGACTTCTCATCACAAACAATAAAGTCAAGAAGAGCATGGAGTGAAGTATTCCAGATCCTAAAGCAAAATGATTTCCAACCTAGACTGATGTATCCTGAAAAACTATCATTCAAAATTGATGGTGAAATACGATACTTCCATGACAAAGAACAGCTGAAGAACTTCATGAACACCAAACTAACCCTGCAAAAAATATTGAAAGACAGTTTAGATACACAAAGGAAAAAACAGCAGAGCGATAACATGTCAACAATAAACCAGCATTTAACAGTAATAACCATTAATGGTAATGTAAATGGTCTCAATGCACCAATCAAAAGAAACAGACTAGCAGAATAGATCAAGAAACAAAATCCAACCATATGGTGTTTACAGGAAACCCATCTAACCCAGAAGGATACTCACAGACTGAAAGTCAAAGGATGGAAAACAATACTTCATGCAGCAGGAATCCAAAAAAAGGCAGGAGTAGCCATTCTGTTTGCATAAAATGTGAACTTTAAACCAACAATGACCATAAAGGACAAAGAAGGCCACTACATACTCGTAAGGGGAAAACTCCAAGAGGAAGAGATAACTATCTTAAATATATATGCACCAAACTCCAGAGCACCCGTTATATAAAACAACTATTAACAGAAATGAAAACTCAAATTATCAGTAACACAATTGTAACAGGAGACATTAATACGCCATTGACACCAAGGGACAGATCAACCAGACAGAAAATGAGCAAAGAAATAACAGAACTGAATCACACAAATGGATTTGATAGACATATACAGAATGTTCCACCCAACAACAGCAGAATACACATTCTTCTCAGCAGTACATAGATCATTCTCTAAAATAGACCATATATTAGCTCGCAGAACATATTTAAACAAATGCAAAAGAGTTGAAATCATCCCTTGCATGTTACCAGATCACAGCGCTCTGAAATTAGAAATTAATGATAAAAGATACTGCAAAAATCCCACAAAAAAATGGAAACTGAATAACACACTCTTGAGTAATCAGAGGGTCACAGAATTAAAGAAGAAATTAAACAATACCTAAAAGAAAATGAAAATGCAGATACAACTTACCGGAATTTGTGGGATGCAATGAAAGCCGTCCTCAGAGGAAAATTTACTGCACTGAGTTCCCACATCAGGAAAACAGAACGAATATAAATAAATAACTTGATGCTACACCTCAAACAGCTAGAAAAAGAAGAGCAAGTCAAGCCCAAAGCCAAAAGAAGAGAGGAAATTATAAAAATCAGAGCAGAAATCAATGCAATAGAGACTAAGAAAACAATCCAAAGAATCAACAAATCAAAGAGTTGGTTCTTTGAAAGAATAAATAAAATCGATAAGCCTCTAGCCAACCTTATTTAAAAAAGGGAAGAAAAAGCTCAAATTCATGCAATAAGAAATGAAAAAGTTGAAATCACTACAGACCCAATAGAAATACAGAAGATCATCAACACCTATTTCAAAAACCTCTACTCTCAAAAGTTTGATAACACAGAAGAAATAGACAGATTCTTAGAAACATATGAAGTACCAAAGCTAGATCAAGAGGATGTAAAACTGTTGAATAACCCAATCTCTGCTAATGAAATTGAAAATGTAATTAAGTCCTTACCTACAAAGAAGAGCCCAGGCCCAGATGGATTCACTGCAGAATTCTACAAGAAATACAAAGAAGACCTAATGCTGACACTCCTCAAACTATTCAATGAAATTGAAAGGGAAGCAATCCTTCCTAAGTCATTCCTGGAAACAAATATTACCAAAACCTGAGAAAGACTCAACTAAAAAAGAGAACTATAGACCAATCTCCCTAATGAACACAAATGAAAAAATCCTTAATAAAATATTGGCAAATAGGATGCAGTAAATCATCAAGAAGATTATACACCATGACCAAGTGGGATTCATCCCAGGAATGCAAGGATGGTTCAACATACGTAAATCAATAAATGTAATCTACCATATCAATAAAGCCAAAAGTAAGAATCACATGATCATTTCCATAGATTCAGAAAAAGCCTTCGATAAGGTCCAACATTTATTCATGATAAGAACTTTACAGAAAATTGGAATAGATGGTCTTTACCTCAATATAATAAAGACCATTTATGACAAACCAACAGCCAGCATCATACTAAATGGCCAAAAATTGAAAGTCTTTACTTTAAAATCAGGCACAAGACAAGGATGTCCTTTATCACCACTCCTATTTAATATAGTACTGGAAAATACTAGCCAGAGCAATTAGGCAAGAGAGAGAAATAAAAGGGGTAAAGATAGGAAAAGAAGAAGTTAAATTATCATTGTTTGCAGATGACCTGATACTCTACATAGAAGACCCCCTAAACTCCATTGAAAGACTCTTAGATACAATAAACAAATTCAGTAATGTGGCTGGATACAAAATCAATACTCAGAAATCAATAGCATTCCTATATACGAACAACAAAATCACAAAGAGGGAAATAAGAGAAACTACACTCTTCACATTAGCAAGCAAAAAAATGAAATATTTAGGAATTACTCTTACGAAAGAAGTGAAAGACTTATACAGTGAAAATTATAATACACTGAAAAAAGAAATTGAAGATGATCTCAGAAAATGGAAAGACATCCCTTGTTCATGAATAGGAAGAATAAACATTGTGAAAATGGCCATTCTCCCAAAACTGTTATACAGATTCAATGCAATCCCAATAAAAATACCATCAACATACCTTATAGATCTAGAGAAATCACTCCTAAATTTCATCTGGAACCAGAAGAGACCTCGAATAGCAAAGGCAATTCTAAGCAGCAAAGACAAAGCAGGAAGCATCACAATCCCTGACTTGAAGTTATACTACAAAGCAACAGTAGTAAAATCAACATGGTATTGGAATCAAAACATAGCTGAAGATCAATGGAATAGATTAGAAGATACAACCACAACTACAAACACACTCAACCACCTTATCTTTGATAAAGGAGCCAAGCAGGTTCACTGGAAGAACAACAGTCTCTTTAATAACTGGTGCTGGAAAAACTGGCTCTCCGTTTGCTGAAAACTAAAGCTAGACCCATGTCTATCACCATGTACTAAATTAAAATCTAAATGGGTCAAAGATCTGAATATTAAAACAGAAACACTAAATCTATTGGAAGACAAATTGGGTAGAAACCTTGAAGATATAGGAGTAGGTAGAGAATTCATGAACAGGACTCAAACCGCATGGGAAATACTTCCCAGAATCAGTAACTGGGACCACTTCATATTTAAAAGTTTCTGCATGTCAAAAGAAATCTCCAGCATAGTGAAAAGAAAACCCACAAACTGGGAAAAGATTTTAGTGAACTCTCTCTCAGACAAAACATATAAAGAATTTATATGTTCTAAAACATATAAAGAATTTTAAAAACTCAGACCCCCAAAATTCAAAGATCCAATTCAAAAATGGGCATCTGAGATGAATACGCACTTCTCAGATAAAGAAATGCAAATGGCAAATAAATACATGAAAAAATGTTCATCATCATTGGTCATTAGAGAAATGAGTACTAAAAGCACACTGAGATACAATCTCACTCCTGAAAGAAGGGCCAGGATCAAGAAAACAACAACAACAAATGCTGGAGAGGCTGTGGGAAAAAAGGAACTCTCCTACACTGTTGGTGGGAGTGTAGACTGGTGCAGCCTTTGTGGAGGTCAGTCTAGAGATTTCTCAAAAAGCTGGGATTGGAAGTCCCATTTATTCCAGCTATTCCACTTCTAGGCATATTCCCAGAAGAACTGAAAGCATCACACCACAGTGATATATGTGCACCTATGTTTATAGCAGCACAATTTGTAATCACCAGATCTTGGAAACAACCCAAGTGTCCATCAACTAAGGAATGGATAAAAAAGTTGTGGTATTTCTATACAATGGAGTATTATTCAGCTATAAAAAAGGATCACATTGAGATATTTATCAATAAATGGGTGCAGCTTGAGACCATACTCATAAGTGAAATAAATCAATCTCGCATGTGTGAATACCGAATAGTTTCCCTAATGTTAAGTAATGATTCAAATATATTAAAAAATGTGGTAATCATGATTCCCCATTATGGGCCTTGAAGACTTATAAAGTTTTCACTTATTAATTGGAAAGGCTTTATTCTGGGCTTCTTGATATGGAAATATTTGAAGCTATAGTATATGAAGTTTTATTCAAATATTTCAAGGAAAAAGACAGACACTATGGTAACTACTATTAAGTTGGGTTATTTGGTGGTGAAGCACTAGGTTGCTGAAACAGTCATGCTTTGACCTGTATTGTTATATTGTTATGTCCTGCTTTATCTCAATCTCTCCCATATTCATTAAAAAAATTATTTAGTTATTTCTTATTTTTTTTTAATTAAGGGGAAAAATTAAAAAATTTAGCAGGATATATAATAGTAACTTTTTTTATTTCCTGTTAACTTGTTTTGAAGTCCTGTAATACTCCCACGATCTTGTTTTGACTGATTAGACTCTGTTCCATTCTGTATGATAGTATCAAGTTTGAGGGTATAGGCAACTACTTTGAAGGCAATAAGATTCACTAAGATGCCCATTCTGGTTTGACTATTGTCTCCTTTGGAAGTCCTGTAATGTTTACAATGCTTAAGTTTTATTGGTCTTGTTCTCTACTGTTTTGTTCAACTTTATAATATCTAATGAGATAGACAATTCTTTTTATGGAAACAAGAGACATTGTTGATAACCTTGTACTCTGTTTTAGATCATGTGCTATGTCTATCCTTGGTTTTGACTGACAGCTTTGTTTTACTGTATTTGACTTTATTCTCTCCCCCCCCCAAAAGTAATAAGAACTAAGGAGTAATAAAACCCAAAATGTGTAAATTTTGTTGTAAAAAAGAGAGGGAAAAAAGAGCTCTAAAGGATACAACAGCAAGAGTGTTTAGGGGTATTAAATAGCTGACCATATTAATGTTTGTGGTTTGATCATTGAACACAACTGTTTGCAGTCTCACTGTTTGAATGTCCACTTTGTATGCTTTGATACTGTGACTTGAGCAACTATCTCTAAGATGATAATATGTAATCTATTGACTGGTGATTTCTTACTGGGTTTTTGTTTTGTTTTGTTTTGTTGTAGTTCTGTACTACTTGTATCCTTACACCGCTTTGTTTTGTTTTGTTTTTTCTCTTTTTCCTTTTTAATAAAATTTTTAAAAAAGAGCAAACAAAATAGAAAAATCCTTAACCAAGACTCATATCAATTAGAAATGAAAGATGTGAAATCACAACAGACACTGCTGAAATCCAGAAGATTCTTAGTAACTACTTTGAAAACCTGCCCTCTAATAATAGCAGAACTTAAAAAATAGATTCTTAGAAACATATGAATTACCAAAACTGAAACAAGAAGTAATTTTTTAAAACCTTAAAAAATACAATAACAGAAATGAAATGAAAGCAGTAACAAAAAGAAAACATGCCAACAGTGTAAACCACAAAACCTGGTAGATTTCCTGCTGCATTATGCAAGAATGTCAAGGAAGATCTAAAGCCAGCACTCCTCAAACTCCAGTGAAATTGAAAGGGAAGGAGTGCTCCCAAAGTCATTCCTGGAAGCTACTGGTAACCTGAATCTAACAGACAAATATCCTTCCAAAAAGAGAACTACAGGACAATCTCTTCAATGAAAAATGATGCAAAATTCTCAATATTTTATTAGCAAACAGAATGCAAAAATTATCTAAAAGATCATATATCATGACCAAGTAAGCACCAGGGATGCAAAAATGGTTCAATATGTTAATCAATAAATATATCATATAAACAAATACAAAATTCGTGATAATCTCAACAGATGTAGAAAAGGCCTTTCACAACATATAATATTCATTCATGATTTTAAAAAATCACTGAAGAAAATTTGAACTGCCTTGATCTGATAAAAGTCATTTATGAGCAACCTGCCAACATCATGTTAAATGAGAAAAGCTGAAAATTTTCCTCAGATATCAGAAACTACACAAGAATAAGCCACTACTCCTGTTAAATATAGTATTCAAACATAAACCTGAGAAATCTTGCAAGAGAAAGAATTAAGATGAGTATATATATATATAGAGAGAGAGAGAGAAACAAATCAAATTTTTACTACTTATAGATAACACAATTCTCTATACTGAAGACCTAAAAATTTTCACCAAAAGACTCCTAGAATTAATAAACAAATTCAACAATGCATCAGAATGTGAAATCAACACAAAACCCAATAGTGGTTCTGTAAACCAATAATGATCTCACCGAGAAAGAAACTTTTTTAAAAGTATCTTTCACAATAGCATGGAGAAAAATTAAATATTTAGGCAATAATCTAACCAACACAGGGAATGACCTCTTCAAAGAAATCTACAGTATTTTGATAAGATTGAAGAGGACAGCAAAAAATGGAAATATCCCTTATTCCTGAACAGACAGAACCAATATATACAAAATGGCCATACTTCCAAAAGTATTATACACATTTAATGTATCCTCAAGTAAAATAACAATAACATCCCTCACAGGATTAGAGAAAAAATCCTAAAATTCATATAAAACCAGAATAGATTCAGAATCATAAAACCAATCTTGGACAATAAAATAAAGCACAAAGCATTGCAATATTGGATTTCAAATTATAATACACAACTACAATGGTAAAAACAGCATGGTGCTGGCATAATAAAAGCATGTGGCTCAATGGACAAATGGACCCAAAACACACAGTAAAGGCAAGACAGCCTCTCTAACAAATAGTGTTGGGAAAGCTATCCACATGCGCAAGACAAAATCTAGACCCGTATCTCTCACCACGTACTAAACTAAAATCAAAATAGATCAAAGGCATATACACCTTTTAAAACCTACTTAACCTGCAGGAAGATAAATTAAGATAAAGCTCTTGAACACATAATAGGCAAGGACTTCCTAACAGAACCACAATTCCACAAGGAATAGTATTAAGAATCAATAAATGGGATTGCATCAAATATAAAAGCTTCTACACAGCAAAGGGAACAACCAACAGAGTGAAGAGAACCTACAGAATGGACAATTTTTCCAGCAACTCCTCAGACAGAGAACTAAATATCTGGAATATATAAAGTTCTCAAAACAATCAGATCCTCCAAAATAACAAACAGGATAAAAATGGACAATTAAAATGAATAGACATTTCTCAGAAGTATAATTGGCCAATAAATACATGAGAAAATGGAATTCGACCCAGTGATTCACCTTCTAGATACCTTTCTGAAAGAGTTAAAGAGATCATATTAAAGTGACACATGCATACCTATATTTATAGCAGCTCAGATCGTAATAGCTAGATTTTGAACATAGCCTATGTGCACATCAGTAGGTAGGTGAATGGTTATGCTGAATAGAGCACTTCTCTGTCATAAAGTGGGATAAACCTGAATCATACATATGTAGAACAATATATATACCTTGAGACCATAACACTAAATGAAATAAGTCAGACATACAAGCTTAAAGATCACATGATTTCTCCTATATGAGAAACCCAAATTATAAATAAAGAATAAAAGACAATGAAAATAATAGGAAATATGTAAATTATCTTTTTCAACAGGTAAGGAGAGCAATAGATGGAGGGAGACAAAAGAGAGAGGTGGGCTGAAAAAGGAATTACGATGTGCTATGTACATGTGCCAGTTCCATATGGACAATGTGATCATTATGTACTGCAAATATGTACTAACACAAAAATAAGTTTTCCAAGGAACTTTGGAATTTAACTCCTCCCCCCCCCCCAAAGAAGCCATTGGCATGTTAGTAAGAAATTAATCCCGGAATAACTAGGGTTCTGCCTTCTCAGTGAATTCCCTCCCAGACTACAGGATAAGTCCCTATATCTGGCCTCTTCTAACACTAAGGAAGAGAGAATACCTAGGGGACCTATTTGGATTTTGGAGGCCACTTGTACCTCATTTGGGGATGTTATTCCCACCTTGCCTACTTGTGAAAGGGCCTGAAAGCTCCTGGTTGTGAATGGGGCCCAAAAAAAAAAGAAGTATCTGAGGTAGAAAAAAAATGACACTAAAGCTTTGAATTATATAATCCAACAGATTTAATGATGCTTGAAGTTCTAGTGGCAGTTAAGAATGCTGTTTGGAGCCTTTGGCTGACTCTTCTCAGTAAATTATGGCACAGACCTTTAGGAATTACAGTAAAGTCATGCGATCCTTTGCAGAAAATAATTCTCTTTTTGAGAAACAGAGATTGACTTTTGATTGACTTAATAGAGACAAATCACATGATCTTTGGCCACCAAGTTGCTATCTAATCTGAACTGCCAATCATGATCTGGGTTTTCGCAACTCAGGAAGAATAAATTTAAGCTGATGCTCCTTGAGAAAAAGGAAGTGATACTCAGGAGACTGGGCTAGAACAACCCTAGAAAACACAAGTAGGTCACATGGGCTCTTTTCCTACATATCCCCCACTCTTTTTTTTCTCTTTTAAAACACAACTACGAGTCATGTACAGTTCCCTGTAACTGGCTGACTGAAGAAGCACAAACCCAAGCTTGGTTAAAAGTAGAGGCTCTTGCACAATAAACAGGCATTATTTGAAGTAGGACATCCCTAAGCCCCATTCTCAGGCAGCCTACAGGATTCTAGTGAAAGGAAAACCACCCAATAGGAAGTATTTTGAGCAGTGAATTTGAATGGAAAAAAGGTAGACCACAGGCTGTGTGATAATGATTGGTGTTGTAGTCAAGGGTTTGCAAGGAAAAAAGTTACAAACAGAATACATAATTTATAGTATTATTTTATAATAGTCACCCAGAGTTAAATACAAGAAATGCAGGAAATTTGTCCAGACACTGAGACCCAAAGAACCCAGCCAAGGGCCTAAATCCCACAGCAGTGCTCCCAGTGAGTCCAGCTGGGGGCCTAGAGCCCATGACAATGTTTCATGCAAGTCTATTTCACTGATCTGTGCTGGGAAGGCACAAAGGTCAGCATGGAAACTAGAAAATCTGAGCCAGCAGGATGAAGGATCTGTGCCACCAGGCTGAGAGTTTGGCTCTGGAGCCAAGAAGCAATGTTCCAAATAAGGACCACCACTCCCCTGAAAAGTACCACAGCCATCTGCAGCAACAATAAGGTTCCAAGCTCCTCCAACAATGAAAACAGCCAAGTTCCTATCAGCAAGCCAGCAGGACAAGCTTCTCTGGGAGACTAAACAGCACACATCTTTCCTTCCACAGCCAGGAAGTAGTAAAGACTAGAGCTCCTCCAAAGTGAAATTCAGTCATTCTCAACAGACAACAAGGTCCCGAGTGCCTCTGTCAATGAGAACAGTCAAGTTGGTATCAGGAATGAAGCTCAACAAGCTCCTCCAGAACCAACAACCCTACTTCTTCCTCTCTTTTTTCTTTTTTCATGTTGGCAATACATCTCAGGTGGACCATCAACACTCAGCATTACATTGATTCAGTTCAGCTGGTATTACAAGTTTACCACCATTTATCAATCTGCCACAAACTGAACTGAATGATAAAGGTGTAGATAAGGAAAAGTGGTGACAAGGAGATCTGTGTAAAAAGTGTGTGGACAGATTTCTATGAATTGGCACAAGATGTGAAGATATCTGTATTTCATATGGTGCTCACCAAGGATGACTTCAAGAGGATTCCAATAACCAGCTAGTTTAGAAGTTTCATTTATGCAAACATCAGTGGGTTTCCTTCCTTGCAAACCTTCTGTTAGTGCCCAGTGGATTTATGAATAAAGTAGCTGGCACAGCAGGATTGAAGGTTTTACCTAGGCTCAACTTCATGCACTACCACTCAACTAAGAAATTGGTCACACTGCAAATTTGCCTTTTAAAGAATGTAATTTGGTGAATTTGCTTCTGGAAACTTGCTTTAGTAAACTGGAATTGAGTGTACAGACCTACAGCTAATAATATTGATCCAACAAAATCACAGGAATAAACTAAATATGTTTGTTATTTATCATTCCAAGGTCATAAACATTAAATTAATTTAGCTTCAGGGCCATATACCTCAAAACCAAGTTTTCCAGAAGAGTAATTCCTAGAGATTAAATTAAAATTGTTCTCATACTCATTGCCTTGAAAGCAACTTTGCATATTCAGTTGTTAAACAATTGGAAGAGTGAAATTTAAGGAAATATATATATATATATATATATATATATATATATATATATGGTTCTGTAAGTCTCTAATTACCAAACTCCCAAATAATAAGGCCAGATCACAGCAGAGCTATCACAATAGTAATTAATAAATGAGTTTAATTCTATATAATTATTCACTACCAAATAGAGACAAAACTCTATGGAGAATTTCCAGGTTCCAGAGTTGGGACAGGAAAAAAACAAGATGGCCCTGGAATGTCTTGTTCCAAAAAGCAAAGTACTCAAGAAAAGATAAGAACATGTCAAGAAACTTGAAAAAGACAACTTTGTTGCAATCCCACTGAGCAATCTGGGCCTTGTTGAATGTCAAAATAAATAGTGATAATAATGAATTATGATAATAATGAATTACAACCTTGTGAATAAAATAAGATACCATAAGTTTCCATATATTAGAATGAATACACTGAAAATTTGACAGATATTTAGACTTTCAGTTTCCTTGCAAAATATTTTACCATGAGTAAATTTGCTATGAAGGCATCACTTTTATCAATTTATCAAACATTGTCAGTGGTGAAAGAAATCAAAACTGTGCCCTCTCTGAAAGGATGTCAGGAAATCGTGTTCAGAATTATGTCTGTGATATTCCTGGCAAATATATACCAACTCAATCATGATGTAAAAATCAGACAAATGCATATTGAGAAATATTGCAAAAATACATTGGTCAAATTTATAAAATCAATAAAATATCAGTGTTATGGCTTGTGTTTAGATGTCTCCCAAAGATTCACATGGTCATAAGTGGCCTTTTTCAGAGGTGACTGAAACTAGAGTGTGTGACTGATTAATGATGCAAAGCTGAGGTTAAGGAAGTTTGATTACTAAATCAGTCCACTAATTGGTTTAGCACCACCCTAATCCCAGCAGTCTAAATAAGATAAAAGGAGAAGAAAGATGTTAAGGCTCTTGTTTGCTTTGGACCTTCTGGGCACCATGAACTATTTCTCTGCCAAGACACTCTGCCTTGGAACCAGCCAGTTATGAACTGAAACCTCTATAAATTGTAAGCTGAATAAATCTTTCCTTCTTTAACTTTGGGTGTCTGGGAATTTTGTCTGTGCAATAAGAAAAAAAGTAACTTAAAAAGAATTCTTTACCAGGAATGAGGTCATTGCTGTGACTATACCTGACCATGTGGTCCAAGAGTCTCTGGCAACAGCTTGTGGGAAGATTTTAGAAATATTTGGAGATGCTGGGCAATAATGTAGAGCTAGAAAACCTTAGGCTACATGCTATGGGAGATTATGGTCAGAATTAAGAAGACCAAAAGGCTCTTAGAATTCCTGTCAGTAAAGACAAGACATGGGAGTTTTCTGTTGGGAAGGACAGAATTTGCTGGTGGGCTCCAGATGGTGTATGTTATGGCTTGGCAGAAAGTTTGTCCGCATTTAGCTCTTATTTAAAGACTACCTATGAATAAGATTAAGCGTGGTGGACTAGTTAATCTGGCAGAAGAAATTTCAAGCCAGTTTAATGTTGGGGTTGTGGCATGACTGCCATTGAGAGCTTTTAGTCAGACCTATGTTGACAATAAAAACCAAAGAGGCCAGTAAAATAATTTAAATCATTTTAGTTTGGCCAGAAAAGAAGTTCCAGTAAAGCTGTAGATTGCAAAGATACACCAGAGATCATGATAGCTGCCAAGGAACAGCAGAACAGAAAAAAATTGCCTGAAGACATCACAAGCAGCAGCAGGACCCCACTTTCTGAAGCCTCAAAATAGCAAAAATGAAAGCCATTGCTTTAAAAAGAGAGTTTGAGAGCACAATGGCAGTGGCCTAGGGAAATTGTTCCTCAAGATTTAGTTCATAGGCACTTAAACTCTACAGCCAAGAGAAAAACAAACCTAGCTACTGCTCCAGCTGGTAGCAGAGTTTAGCATTATCCACATGGCACTAGTTTTAAGCACATGCAGAATGAAAGAATTATGGGATCAGAAAGACTTCCACCCAGATTTCAGAAGCAGGCTTGGGAGGCCAACCCTGAGAGGGAAGTATGTAAACCTGTGAATGTAAAGCAAAAGGTATATTATAGGCTCTAGAAATTCAGAGAATCCAGAAAAGTAGATTGTCTGAGGAAAACTGAAAACAGGGAGCAGAGTTCGGAAAGAGAGAAGCCAAGAGAACTACAACTACTAGAATTGCCACGGGTGGAGTTACTCAAGCCCTGTAGAGTTTACCATGCCATAGATTGCCCAGGATGCCAAAAGTGGAGTGGGATTTAATGGTGCCTTTCTAGATTTCTTTGTTCCCATTCTTTCCTATCTCCCCTGTTTGTAACTAAAAGTTACAAACTAAAAGTTACAAACTTCTAAAAGAATAAAAATGTCTATCTTGTACTAATGAATATTAGATTTGTTTAACTTTCTTTTTATTTGCACAGGGGCTTGCAACTAGCAATTTGCCTTAAATATCTGAGGAGACACTGGATAGAACTTTTCAGCACTGCTAAAACTGGTAAGACACTGACAACTCTTGGAGATGGTCTAAATGCTTTTTGCATAAAGGGATGTGTGTGAGTCTTTTGAGTGGCCAGGGGAAAAATGTGATAGCTTGTGTTTGCATGTTCTCCAAAAGCCTCATGCAGTCATAGGTTAGCTTTTTCAGAGGTGACTGGGTCTAGAGTGTGTGATTGATTCATGATGTGATGCTGAGGTGAAGGATGTGTAAGTAAATTGGTCTACTAATTAGTTCAGCACCTCCCTGAATCGAATAGTCTGGATAAGATTAAAAGGCATGAAGATGCTATTAAGACTCTTGATTTCTTTGCTACTTTCAGACCATGTTTCTCTGCCAACCATCCTGCCTTGGAGCCAGGAAATTATAGATTAAATAAACTTATATAAGTCATCAGTTAAATAAACCCTTCCTCCTTTAAGTTCGGGTATCTGGGTATTTTTCTCAGCAATGAGAAAAAATAACTAAGACAACTGGAAACTGTTCAACTGAACAAGACTACAAAAATGCAACAACTAAATGGAACAGGTAATTCTGATGGACTCTTGTGTTACAAAAGGCCTTTTGGATCAACTGGCAATATCTGAATGATGCTTGTGAGAACAGTAAATTGATGCTAATGTTCGATTTTCATCATTGTAGTGTGGCTAAGTACCAGAAAGACCTATTTTTAGAAAATATCTATTAAATTACTTGAGATTAGTTTCACATCAGATGAGTAACTCACTCTAATATTGTCATGAATGTCTACAGACCTTGTCAAGTACCTCCAAGAGTTGGGAGCCAAGGAGTAAAGATTGTCTGTATTTGAGAGTTGTAAAGTAACTCACCTGAAACAGGTTATGTAGGCTCCATTTAAATATTTTCAGCTTCTGCTTTAACAGTACCTTGGGAAATACCAACTTTGCAGAAAATCATACAATAACCAAAACAAAGATAAATGGAGCAAAAATCCGCCTAATATCACACATGTTAATTTCTTTTCCTTGGATAGTATATTAACTAATTTACTCATTTTACATATGAAGAAAGGTCAGTCTTTTCTTTTTTAAATTAAAAAAGGCACATAATTTTTGTACATGTTTATAGGGCAGAGTATGGTAACTTGCACAAATGTACAACATAGAAGTACAGAACAAAGAAAAATAAAGGTTGGAACATAATTTGAGAAAAAAGAATTCAAGAAAAATGAAAGTCTTAAAAGCTGGTTTCATAGACAAGATTTCCCTTAAACATTGTCAAAATTCCATGTAACTTCTATCATTGTAACACTTGTAATATTATATCTGTTTCATGTACCAGCATAGAACAAGAAAAACCATATGGCTACCTTCATTCTTATAACAAAATTACTGCCTTTAAAATCAAGTAACTTTTCCTTGGATCATGATGTAGAATCCAATGGTACAAACAGCTTACAATCCCCTGTTCACAGAGCTAATGAAGTTAACATTGGTCTCTTAATTTTGTTTGCCTTTTCATTTTCTCCACATCAAGGAAAAGAAAATTAGATCAAAATTAATGTTTAGGCTCAAGAGACATTGGACTTCATGCCTACTCTCTTTATTACTCCAAATGTAATTAAGTATGTTGACTTCAATAAATGCACCTTCTGCTATGCATGCTTGCATCGATTTCAACAGTAATGAGTTTGCATTCATTATAATTTATTTTAGCCAGATAATTAATAACATTCTTGTTTATTTCTTCAATCATGAAAAAGAATGAGTGTTTACTTTGCACATGGTGATGATTCAATGATCTTTTGTATGCCGCTAAATTGCAGAATAAAATAAGGTGCAGGCTAAAAGGGAGCTCCAAATCTTCCTTCATTGATCCACAGCTCAAGCCTGACAGCACAGAAGCCATTCCTTAAGAAGGCCCAGGGACATTTATCTTTATTCCACGCAATGTAGGGGAGTCTTAATATCTCTAAGCCACCAGTGAGCATCTAAAGAATAATCATATTTTTAGATACTTCATATTTACCTTGAGTAATGATCTCAGTCTCATCGTTTCGTTTTGCTATTTGAGAAGCTAGGTTTTTTTCAATACTGTAATTTTTTATATGTCTTTCACACCTTCTCATCCTATCCATTTACTCCATCTGCTTGTTTCTGATGTTTCTGGCCTTTTCACCATTGTCTGACTCACAGACAATGTTTATGTCCCTCACTGGATCATTTTCTTACTGGATCCTGATAAGTTAAAATACAAAAGAAAGAAAATCCAAGAGATGAAAGTATAAATTTCACCTTTCCAATATTTGCCAATGACTACTTTATATTCTTTCTTTGATGTTTCGGTGTTCTCCAAAAAAACAGAAGCAATCAGGTAGAGGATGCAGGGTAGCAATATAGACAAAGATATGTGTGTAATCATAATAACAATGATAAAAAGAGCAGACTTACAGAATCATTCAGGCTTAAACCCTAGGAACTGCAGGCAGAAGACTGGAAGGCTGAAGACGCTAGGTCCAAGTGAAGGGCCAACAAGCCGAAGTCCCACGAGAAGTTGACGCTTGATGCTTCAGTCCAAGTCTGAAGGTTGAAGGATGTAAAGACCAATGTCCCAGCTCTAGCAATCAGACAAGAAGAATTCTCAATTGATCTTTTTGTTCTCTTCAGGTCTTCTGACTAGCGCAACTCACCCACATTAGGGAGAGCACTCTACTTTCCTTAGTCCACTGGCTCAAATGTGAATCTCATTCAGAATCACTTTCACCGAAATAATGCAGAATAATATTCAGCCAAACATCCGGGCACTTCCTGGCCCAGTCAAATTGACATGCAAAATTAACTATCATACTTATCTTCTTTGTCACTAAATACATAGCAGTATCATATTTATAGACTTTTACTAAACTGTTTTAGAGACTCACACAAATAATGGAAGACCTTTTATGAGTACTTAAATTTCAATAACTTTTATCAAGGTGATTTGTTATATATTAGCAATGCCATTTGACAGACATTTTGGCAATTAGAGGAATGTGCTCTATACTGACCCATCCAAAATAGTATCCACTCATTACATGAGGTGGTGAGCACTTGAAATGTGATTAGTGCAGTTGAGAAAGTGATTTTTTTTATGTTTTCTAATTAAAAAGTTATTTGTGGCCAGGGAGCCCATCATGTCGGCCATCACAATTCTAGTGATATTTAAAAATTAAGCTAAATTCTCAAACACCTAATATGGTTTATATTTATTCCTGACTTTGCTTTGTAGTATTAAAAACTTTGTAGTATAAAAACATGAATTACGATATATTAATGTTTTAAATCTTGAATTTAAGTTTGTGCTTCTGAGTGCTGACTTCAAGGAACCATCAAAATGAAAATTAAAGACACTTAGTTCTTTTCCTGTTCCACGCACAGCTACTTTTAAATTGTTCAGATGAACTTACTTCAATCAAATAAAGGTTGGATATTTTGTCTCTGATATGAAGACACAGTCCTCCAGCCTCATTTCATCTAAGAATAACCTTTGTATTTGAAGTAGCTTGTAAGCCTCCTATATGAGTTGAGAGAGTCATGCTGTATTCCTAGAAAAAAGAATCCATTTCTATCTTTATGGGAAGATACCTCACAAAGAAGTTCACCATTCTTTCATGGGTTATATTATGCAATTGTTATCTTCCCTGTCCAAGGCCTTTCATTAAAGATGGGAGATGAGCTGGGACACTGCGTACAATTCTCTGTGTTAGTTGCCTCATTGCTAAGACACTACCTAACATGCACAATTTAAAGGAGGAGAGATGTATTTGGATTCCTGCGTTTTAGAGGCCTCAGTTCATGGTAAGCTAGTGGTAGGACCTAGGCAGAGGAAAGTTGCCCACATCTCAAGAAGCAGAGAAAGCAGGAAAGAACAGGCAGAGAGACATTCTCATGACCTGCCTCTTCTGACCAGACCTCACCTCCCAACAGCAAGTCAGTCATTCTGTCCTCATGACTGCATCACCTTCCACTGCCACAACCTGCATGACTCTTTAGCTTCTTGAAGTGAAGGACAACAGGAGGATAAGAAAATAAAGAACAGACAAAAGCTGAGGGTAGGTGGAGCCCTCTCTTGAGAAAAAAATGAACTGCCCCCTCACTGAAGGGTTTTTTAAAAATACATCTAACAACACAATGTCTCATGGTATCTCTTTGTTTAGCAATCCATTGCTTGGATTTTCTAGGAGCTTGGTGTTTTTTTGGGCTGGAGTAGCTTGTTTACATGGTTCACCCCAGGTGCTCTTTGCTTTCCAGATGTCCTCTACACGTGATCAATTCCCAGCTTCAACAGTTCCCTAAATTCCATTAACATGAGAGGCCCTTGGGGGATAGTCTTCCTCCAAACCATAATGACCTCAAAAGGGAGCATAGCATTGATGTGCTCCTATCTTGATACTCAAGATAGGCCAGAAGCAAAAAGTCTAGAAAAACAGTTTTTACATTGGCAGTGTATCACAGATCGATAATCCATAGCAAGTAAGGTCTGTATGTGCATTGAAAAGGAATGGATTCTTAGTATGTTCTAAGTATTCTTCGTGGTTTATAGGTTACTTTTCATCCTAACAACAGTACGTAAATGTGAAATTAAGCTAACAGTCTTAACTGTTAAATACACTAGTGAATTCTTGACCCGATTTTTTTACCTCTAGAATAAATTTTTTCCATACAAAATATAAACCCTCAAGAGCCTCAAGAAAAATGCAGTTGTGTCTTGGAGTGTTAATAAATTGCCAATACAAAAGAAATAAACTAATCACAATACACCAAAGCCAAAGAAAGAATAACTTTACTGCTAATAGACATTTAGTAATTCAAGGTAGACAATTGCAAATGTGTGCTTTTTCTCCTGCATGAAGAATATCCAAGATCCTTACCTCCACTGTGAGGTACAGTATTGTTATCAGTTGGAACTTTGACTTCTTAAATTCTCAACAACTAAACAAGTTTTAAGGAAATAAAAAGTTATTTTCAACACCAAAATTCTCTCTTAAATCATGCAAATAAAATGTTTTGCTGATGGAAATCATTTTATTAACTTTATTATTTCTAAAGTCTAAACAAATTTTCTTTTGAAAAGTTTCATTGATGCCATAGTTCTGTATCTCAAGTCATTTCAAATACATATTTGCAATCTTTCACTCCCAGATATATCAAAAATATATAATTTATGCTATAAGACTAAGCCAAAATAAACCTAGAAATAGAGATTGGAATACCTATTTTGCCCTCATTCTTATGTGCCACATAGAACAAAATGATACTTGACCAAAATTATATATGTCATGTCCAGCAAAAAGTTCACCTTTTGCCTGAAAATCTGAGATATGAGTATCTCCTGAAGTAACTGAAGAAAGTATCAATTTGTCCCAGAACACTTACACAGGCACCTATACAATAGAGAACTCACCACACTACAGATGCTGCAGTTGCATCTATACTGGCATTCATGTCCCATTTCTTAAGACCATTATTTTTTTGGCACCTGGTACAGAGCTCGTGACCTCACACTTGCCAGACAGGCACTTATTCCACTGAACTAAACCCCCAGCAAGAGTATTCTCTAGTATTTTCTATCTTGAACTGGTGCCCATTAGTTTAAATAGTAATTGTGTTTGGACCAGTATTTTTCCACCTCAGAAGTATTCATACTGACTGGCCAATTCATTTGGGGATTATCTTGTACATGTAACTATTTTTAGGGACATCCTTGTTACCACTAAACAACATGAGTACAACACAATGTTCATTCTCAAGCTATGACAGTCAAAAACGTCTCCTTATGTTGTTGCCAAAAGTCTCTCAAAGGGAAGAAATCTCTTGGTTTGAGAAACAGAAGATAGACCTATTAGATGGAAGCCAGATGGTTCTACCTTACATAAGAGACCTGGAAAGGAATGATATTACAGAGATACTCCAGTTTGAGCCAGCTGTGAGCTCTGTTGCATAAAGTATTATGTGCATTAAAACTAAGATTAAAATAACAGATATTTGTAGCACTACTTCAGGAAAAAGATCAGAATAGTTAGGAAGGTCTCTAAATTTACCATTCTTCATCCTCATTTGGCCTCCAATATTTCACAAATGTCTGACAACTTTTAGCTTCATTCCAAGAACTGTAACATTTTTTTCACACTTCAGTTTTCCTTTTAAGGGGAGTTTGGGAAATCATGACCTTTTTAATGACTTGAATCAAATGTTCCATCAACATGAACTGAAAAAAAAAAAACTCCATTCATATGAAGTTGAAAATCTCCATCAATTTTATTTGGGTTTTCCTCTCAGCTAATTCACCTCACCTCAGAAAAGCCTTGGTAGGCAAACCAACACAGCTTTCTCATGCTGCTCTTCCTCCTCTCTCTCCTCCCTCAAATTGTCACCTAGCAGGGGATAAGCAGCTGGAATCCTCCTGAAACTCTTGATAATCGATTCCAAATGTAGTTCTATATCACTTAGGGTTCTCTAGAAGAACAGAATCAATAGAAAATATACGTAAGTACACAAGCGGATTTATTAGGTAGGCTTACAGGATAAGAAGTGAGAATCTGCAGTGGCCATCTGTGGGATTGAGGTGGGGGAATCCACAATGGCCACCTGCCCCCTGGAAGCCAAAGGACCCAGGAGCAGCTCAGCCCATAAAGACGGAAACTGCAGAACAAGAAGGATAAAGGATACAACACCAGCCCAAGACCAAAGGCATGGAAGCTCACTGTAGATTTGCTGATGCAAGCCTGCTTTGAAAGGGTAAAGAAACTGCAGACTGATGTCCAAAGGCAGTGGGAAAGACTTGGAGCTCTTCCAAAACAGCACTGCTTCTTTTTTCTTTCCCTTTTTGTCCTGGCCAGGCTACAACCCTATCAGTTGGTATCAGCATATCCACGGTGGGTCTTCCTTGCTCAGTTTGCTGGACTATGTGTCAGTCACCCATAGACACACCCAGAGCTGTGCTCCACTCATCTGCTAGGCATTTCTTAATCCATTCAGTTGACATAGCCTGATCTGTTGTCTCAGTCTTTCTGAATCAAAAAGAAAAGGAAACAGTGATGAAGATAAAGAGGACAGTGAGTAGGAAAGAGCATCCACTAGGCAGCAATGTTTCTCCTGCTACTGACTTGAGCCTTGTTATTAACACCTTTAGTAGAATAAATGCTTTATTTGAACCATAGCACTATAATTTTGGCTTTCCTAAATAGGGCTTGAGGCAAACTTATTTTCCATATTTCCAAGTAGTCTTTTAACCTCTTTTACCAGTCCAACTATTTAAATACAATACAACCAAAAATTGTATTTTTTCTTTAATTATTATGAGATAATAGAACAGGGAAAATTAAAATTTTATGAAATTTATTCAATACAGAAATCAACTGGTTGAAATGTAACCAACCCAAGCCAAGCTTGGGATAGTAAGTACATAAACAAAAGCACTGCCCAAGTGACGCTCAGGATAAACTGCACAGTGGTTGTCTGCAGGTCTCTCAAAGCTGTTTCTTGACATAGCAAGTTAACTGGGCACCTCTGATTCTAGCCAGTGGTCATTCTTAACAACAAGATGCCAAAATAAAATGATTGAAAGTATCCTCCTTGGCTATCACATGCTCTGTACATCTAAAAAAGGAATTGAGAGGCTGTACTTTGGAGGCAAAGCTCAGTGGCAGAACACTGGCCTACCATGTACAAAGCGCTAGGCTTGATCTGCAGCACCACATACACGTGGGCACACAACTCACACACACACACACATACACACACACACACACACACACAGTAGGGAGTGGTGGGGGTTAGATACATAGCTTCCTCAATATAAGAAATATAAGAAAAGCATACATTCTACAAACCATGGAATTTAAACCAAATCAAATCAAGTTAATGATTTATTTCTCATATGATTTATTTCTCTTATTCACTTAAGGCTGGAGAGGTAGTATTCACCAGATATTAATTATTGATGTAAAGATTAACAGACATCACGAGTAAAGTGTAATTTATTTCCAATAGGTCCAACAAAACAAAGTGGTTAATAATATCAATACTATGGATTGTGTGTCATATGGAAAAAGAAACAATTTCAGGCCCATTGCTAAGCTTGATTTTTTTAGAAGAGCTACCACTGACTGATTCCCAATGTTGTAGATTTTAGAACAATTAAAGCTCAAACTGCTCGCTATATCACAGTACAAAATAGGATATAACCTATAGTGATTTAGAAAGAGGGCATTAATTTCCTTCCCATTTTTTTCACATGTTAGTTTAATCTGTACCTTAATTTCCAACTTTTCCATAGAGCCCCATGGGACCCACATTAGTCAGCTTTCCTGTCTCTGGAAAACAATACTTAGCACCACAATTTAAAAGAATTTTACTCTGGTTCATGGTTTTGGAGGATTGAGTCAATGGTCAGCTGGGTCCAAAAGAGAAATGTCATGGCAGGACAGAGGTCCCCCAAAAGGCTCAAGCACTCACAGACAGGGGCTTTTGAAAGATTGGAGGATTGTACCATGGAAGTGCTATAACTGACTGCCTGTCAGGAGGTTGGCCTGGTCTGGTGAGGTAAGTCAGTAGGGGCATGACCTGGAAAGGCATATTTTTCTCCCCAGTTCCTTCTTTTTTCTCTCCCTCTTCTGATTCCCATGATCTGAACAACTTTTCTCTGCCAGACCCTTCCAACAACCTTTCTTACTTTTGAGTCAGTCAACTATGATCTAAAAATACAAGTCAAAATAAACCTATCTCCCTTTAAAATGTTGGATATTGTGTCTCAGTGACTAAAAATCAGGCACACTTACAAACGTGATTTACTAATCCCTCAATGACTTCCAAACCAATCAAGTTGACACAATTAAGCTTAATTACCACAGACCCCCTCAGAATGCACCCACCCCTGAGAAACCTAGACATGCCCAATCAGGAAATCATAGCCTATACTTTGGTTTAAATCTTGGCTCTTTTCACTAGTCTTTATTTGAGGACCAGGATTACAGAGCTGAAGCCAATGACTTTTATGAGTTGTGAACTCTATAAATGTATTAGTTGTATCCTGTAAGTGTCATGCATCAAGATGTGATATAAGAGATTTGTAGAAACACTTTTGGAGGATAAACAGGGAGAGAGAAGACAAAGGCAGTGAGTATTCAGACATCGATTCAAGAGTTGTGTTTGACGGAAGGAAAGATGGGTAGAAAGAACTTCAACAACAGTCTTCTCCTAACTCAGCCTCAGTTAGGCCAATGGAGAGCTTCCAGGCCAAAGCTGACCATCAGAGGAACTGTGCTATGGTAGGAATCCTGGCTTGGAAATTGTTCAGTCATAGCTGGAACCAGCATCAGGAAAGTATAGCCTAAATAGAACAATCTGTCAGTCTCCTATTTCTCTAATGATGTTTTTCTCAAGGTGTTAAAAGTAGTGTCTTTCTCTGCATCTGCCACTCTTCGCATATTTATTCTGTCTCTAGCATGAATCTATGGCTCCCCAGGATGACAAATGTAGTAGGTGCTTTTGAAGGAAGGTTTGAATAGGCTCACTCCACTGCTACCTCACCATTTTGCAAGTATTGTGACACAGTTTAGATATTTGAAAAGTGAGAAATAAACACTCACTGCTAAAGAAAGATTTCTCAGTACCATCAGTAACACTTTGAGGCTGCGTGCACACCCATGAGACAGGGCTGTGTGTATGTGCATCCCTGCAGTTTCTCACGACCTCTCAGTCAAGTGTCTCCATTGTTCTGGCCAAGACCTTTGAAATAGTCCTTTAAATTCCAAAGAATCAAAAGCTTTAGAAAAGAGGAACTTGGAGGAATAAGATAGATTTAGTTTCTGTCATTTATCTTAATCTTTCAAAGCTAACCCCTAAAAAATAAGATCAGGATGTATACTCTGTAAATGAGTTTAAAAATAAAATAGATTAAGAGCTCGTTTATCCCATACCTCCACTCCCAATACTAGATGAATGCTGCCCAAACTTGGAAAAGGACATAGGAAAAATATAAACAGAGCTTTGATTCTTGTAACTCTCCAAGAAGATTCTATATCCTCTTTCATCCCAGAACACAAACCAGGTGGGTACAAGATAAAGAGAGGCCCTAAGGTCACAGTAAAAACCACAATGCAGTTTGACCTCAAAAGAGCAGAGATGGGGAAGACCTGTGTTTCCTCCCTGATGAAGCCTAGGAAGTGACGAACATTAAGAGTCCTGATGGTAAACAGCAGTGCCAGGCAAGAGTCTCTGAGAAGAAATATAGCATTTCCTACAGGAATGACACAGGAGAATATTCTGAAGTTTCCCACAGCCCCAAGAGAGGTGATGACCTAAAAGGTGTCCCCAGGTTCTGCCAAGAAACCACAGAGCAGAACATCCACACCCAGCACTTTTTGAAGTGCAGTCCACGGTGAAATGGCAGTCCTTTATGAATGGAAGAAGTAGAGAAACTAAGAATAAGAACCTAAAAACCTTTGTATCAATTTGTATAACTTCTAAATGCATGTCTGCCTTTTAGAAGTGGTAAACTATTGATAAATTTGTATTTTCACATTCATGTGCTGAGTTGCATGTTACGTGAATTGCATAGTGGGCTTCATAACAAAACTTTAGGAGGGGAAGCCCATCCTTCACCTCAGATATTTCTGAAACACTAGCCTATGTCATCTGTAAGAATACTAAAATAAGTTCAGGGCATATTAAAAAATGTGATGATAAAAAATAAAGACAAAACTTTAGACAAGGCTAGCTGTATGAGATCAAATACACCCTTCACTTGTTGCTCAGTGCTTTCTAAGTTAGAAATACCATCTGGGGTGGGATCCTGAAACCACCTAAAACACACTGAAGTGAGTGGACAGAACTGACCAGATTAAGTTTCCTGATGTTAGGTATTGTGGAAACTCAAATTCAACTACAGAAAAACTTTAAAAATAAGGCACTTATACTAGGCCAAAGATAATATAATACATGCACTGTTAGAATGTTCCTGAACAGACTGTTTTGCCAGACACTTCCCTAACAATCTGACATAGTTAAGATATTTTGATATTTTGAAAAGAAGTGCTGTTGAATAGGAACATAGCTCTTGTGGCCTCCCTCCTTCATGTACAATAGAAAGCCTAGATTTTTTTTCCACTACAACAAACCTGAAAACAAAATAATATCATACACTCAGACTCTTTATACATAGAGAAGTCTTATATGTAATACATGTAATCATCATATATTATTCCATTTCCAATTGAAGACAGAACTTGGTGTTTCATCTCAAAGAAAAGAGGAATTAGGGAAAGGAGGCCCTGAGGAGGACACCACCAGAAAGCGAGGTAAAGCTGGGCATTGGACACTGCTCACATCTCCTCTGTCTCCAGTCATGGTAGTCTCAAACTGTTGGGAGTGGGGGTTTCCACTGCTGTTTTTTGCAAATCAATTCCATCTCTTAGTAACACAGTACTGTTGATTATTCATTTGCTACTGGTCCTGGCCACACCTCCCAACTCTACATCTACCTTTTAACCTCAAACCACACTGCCTACTAAGACATGAAATTTTTGGATACTAAGATTAGACTGATATTCTTTTGTTCCCAGAGGTAGACAACACAGGTAGCTCCCTCTGGCAGATCCCTGCCTTTGGGCCTGTTCCTCTCCCTCAATCTAATCAGTTTTGTCTCTTTGAACAGGAAACTGGAGAGGAGGAGTAAGCACCACAGTCACAGGGCTGAGGATGATTAGAGTCTCAGAACTATTCTCCCACTGGTGTTAACAGGCAAGAGAATTTCACTGGCACAGGGGCAGAGGAGTTGGCACTCTGAATCCCGATGAGAGAAAGAGCTGGCCAGAGTCTGCTTCTTTCCAGCACTGAGATCCTTAGACAGTGCCATCAGAACGGCCTTCCCATATTCTGCTCAGTGTCTGCACTCACTTGCTTCTCAAATATTTTCACATACTGTGTTTTGTTTTTCTATCTCCATTTTTAAAGGTGGAAAAGATAATGTAGATACATAGGTCTACAATTGACCTATGTTTGAAAATGCCATGATATCTACTTGGCTCATTCAGCTGCATTAATACACAATTCTGTTCAGGGCCCCGGACGCCTCACATAATGACCTGTAAACACAACAAAATTAACAAGAAGAAAGCTCTATGCCTAAATTTTAATTTAGATGGTAGAACAGCCATAGTTTGATAACGAGTCTTTTCACCACAACCAGTGTTTTAAAATCTCTTGCAATAAGTAAATTATAGATACCTTACTTTCTTCTTCTCTCACCTCTAAAGAATTAACTTTGGGAACCTGTGATTCCTGGAGTCCATCAGCTCCATCTTCTCAGCATTGCCTCAAGGGGACAAGCAGACACTGCTTGCTGAGTGGCTTCCTCCACTGCACTCAGCTGTCACAGGACTTCACGTGTATAATTGAAATATACAGCAATTGTTTAAATTAAAAAATGCATTACAGTAAGACACACCACCATGAATTCCCTTCAAAACACTCTGCCTCATATTAAACATTATTACCCCAACATGCTGCTTTCTTAAATCCTGGACGTCTTCCTTCATAAGTGTCTTTTGGAGCTGTGATTGAAAATATGATGAATGCTGCTGCTGCTGAGTGTCATCCAATGAAATTATGAGCCTATAAAATATCACAGTATGTTTACATCCACCTTATTGACAGATCCAGTACGATGTGACTTCTGACTCTTCTCCAAAGCAAAAATGACCAGGAGGGGATAAACACTTTGAGTGGATTCAGGATATCAAGGTAGTTACAACAGCACAATTAAAGACATTCACTAAAGAAGACTTCCAGAACCGCCTCAGAGAATGAAAAGAATGGTAGGATAAATGTATTCAAAGAAACTGGGGATATCTTAAGAGAGATTCATGGCAATGTGTGTTTTACTATAACAAATTTTTACAATGTAAACATCTGCTGTATTTTTTGGTTCACCATATGCAATCAGGATCAGCAGTTCTTTTGTGATAAAAGATGAAGTCATGCTATCAGAAGCTTCATAGCTGGAAGACAGGTCACCTGTTCTAACACAACCACTATCACTGAGTATTTCAGATTTGTCATTGAACAGGGCACAAATGTTGAAAAGGAAATTATAAAATGAGGTTCCACTGTACTTCACCTCAACTAGTCAGGTCACAAAACTGTGTGATATTTGCTATTGTTACTTTAGGTATGCTCTATAGTTGTGAGTAACAGTTGTGTTTCCTCTAATATAAATTAAAATTTCAGAAAAAAGATGTATTTTTTTAAACTTTTGATAATTTATTAGGTCATTTTAGGGAGAAAATAAAATATGTTTAATAAAATATATATATAAAATAAAATATAAAAAAAAGTTGAAGGTTAAAATGGCCAGTGTGGGCTTATAAAAAGAAGTAACACATACAAGTATAGATAAAACACAATTGTGATCATTGAGTAGCAGGAACCTTATCATATGGTTGAGATAATACAGAGCACATGCATCATAGAGGGGCTCACTTGGGAAGAAGAATGCTGGAAAGGAAGAGTAATATACACCATTAAGTAAATTCCAGGGATCTAAGGGCATGAGGAAATGAAGAGGGCTGGGTGCCTCTGCAGTAAATGGCTCAACCCAGGGAGGAAAACATCAGGAGTGCAATTAATGTGACCCTTCTAACAGTTTCCAAACTCTTTGGTCAACAAATAAATAACTGACCAATTCATCTATATGTTGTTAGCATCCTGAAGGTGGAAAATGACTTACAGATTGCTTCTAGTTGAGGATTAACTCAAACATCTCAAGAATTAAACAAACATAAACATTAAGCGATAGCAAAAATTCACACATGGTGTAGCAGTCAATAGGATAATGAAGCCCTAAGGATGTTTATTTAAAATTCTAAGAACGTGTATTTCAGTGTCAACATGGAGCTGAACAGAGAGCTAAATAACACCAAGTTCAAACCAAGTGCCACTTGTCCTTTGTAAGTACAGACTTTAGTAACACCAGAGTGACGGCGATTATAACAAGAAGGAAATGATCCAGGTACATCAGCAAAAGTCAGCAAAATGGATTCACACCTGCCTACCAAGAAAGCTACTACCAAGTTTTGTATTGTTTAAACAAGTTTTTGCAATCAAAGAGGAAATGTGCAGAAGAGTTTAGTCATCCAGACTATATTAGTGAAGATACACAGATTTTAAGTAATGAAATTTAAGGAAAAGAGTGTCTCACAAAGAGAGAGACCTTGTAACTTTGCAAGAAACTAGAGACCCTTTTGTCGACTGTGATCTAATTTAAAGCTGAGGGCACTGGAACAATGAAAGAACTTGGAGTTAATGCAGGCATCTTAATAGAATATTACAGTTTACAAAATATTTACTTTAGCATCCTAGTTTAAAGGATCATTAAACCTAGCAATAAAGACACAAAATATATTATGCATAGGTAGAAATGCCCTATGATGACTTTGAAAAATAAGCATATGAAAAGTTTACAGTGAATTCATAATGGTTACTATCATGGGTAAGGAGTATATATTCATAAATTTGAATCCGTCTTTTTAAAACATAGGTTCAGAGACATTCAAACCAGACTAAATTTATAAAACCTCCTTTTCTAGTTTAAAGAACTCAAATAGCTGATAATTTCTTTTGATCAAGGTTCTTACATTCTCTGTTTTCAGGTTTATACAGTTTCAGATAAATTACAGTTTACAAAACTATGCAAAGGGAGAAAAATCACAATGATTTTCAATATTCTCTGATTTATTATTAGAGATAAATATGGTACTTTATTCTCCAGCATTAAAATTGTTTTAATTTTAATTCTCCTGAATTAAAATTGCTCCAATTCTCAGTATAAAATTTCTACTTCACTTGAACATAAAAGAAATGTTATTGGTAGGGTATGACTCTTAATAAATTAGCATTGAATTTAGTGAGCTCTGGGTAATAGAAGGATACATTCTAACATGTGTGTTGAATTCCAGTGTGTCAGATTCACAAATTTAATAAAATCCAGTTATACCTAGGTGAGGAAAGAACAAGAGATTCTGGTTACACATGGCATAAATGCAAGCCAAACAGATTTAAAGTTACAGGTTCACAATAGAACCATTCTTGAGGAGGCAGGACTGGGTCCAGGGGCTCAGACAATATTATCAAAGAGATGTCTCTACCTATTTTTTGACTCACCATCTTTCCCGTTGCATTTTTCCTAAACAAATTTCTTCCTCATGTAATTTCCTTGGAAAATCAGACTTTCATCCTCAGAGCCCTAAAAAAGGTCAGCAGAAAGAGAATTTCTCCTTTCCAGTTACTGGAACAGAAATCCTAGAACTGAGTTAACCTGGGTGTACATCGTTTATAGAATCAGTACCCATGGTCAAGCAAGGTAAGTGTGCTCATACCTGTTGTATAAATAAATGCAATTACTCTAGTGAGGACGGACTCCACTAAAGCACATGGATTGGGAGAGTAAGAAGGGTGTTTACTGAGGGCATGTGAGTGAGATTATTAAGTATTGATCAGTGGAAGGATAATGGTATTAGTGGGAATCCCATTACTCAGTGCTGCAGTAAGAGGTTGGAGAGAGGAAAGGGTAAGAGGCTGAAATGACCTGTGTGGTGAGGGAACAGAGACGAACTCATGCTTAGCTAATGTCAATACGGACAGGTATTGTCTACAGAAATAGCTGCATGTGTGCAAACTGACGTCAATGTATACACCATGTATTTCCATGATCTGTCAGCTGAGAAGGCAGAGAAGTGCCAGTATAAAAATGGTAACACGCAGTAAAAAGATCTGAAGTATGGACTGCGTAGAATGACTGCTGAAAAATATAGTATGGAAAGGGGGGAAGAGTAACTTTATGATGGGAAAACCTGATGTAAACTACCTCATCTCGTGAGCAAGGTTACTAGCAAAAAGGATAAGTCAGGTTGATAGCATACGTGGTACAATGTGGTTAGAATGGTATTTTACTTCTGTGGTCTTCTTCCAAAAAGTCCACTGCCCAGCCTATTTGTGAGAAAAAACATCCAACAAATCCTAACTTATGGGTATTCTGTGAATTATATGTTCTCCCTTGAAAACTCTCAAGCTGCTCCTAAACGAAGAAAGTAAGATATGTCACAACCAAGTGGCATGCAAGGACACATAATGACTAAATGTACTTTGATACTCACCTTAGATAGGATCCTGGAAAAATTAGGTAAAAACAGAAAGAATCAGAATGAAACAATACACACTTTGATTAATGACAGTGTTTCAACATTGGTTCACGAATCCTCATAAATGTTCCACCATATCGTGTGATGTTACTAATAAAGAATATGATAAAGAAGATATGAGAACTCTTGTAATATCTTCCCAATTTGTTATAAATCTAGGATTGTTTAAAATTATGTATTTTTTAAAAAATTAGGAGGGGACAAAAAAAATCAAAGAGAAAGACACAAGGATAACAAGACAGAAAAATCAGGGGATATAGAACACCAATATCCAACCATTATGAATTTAAGGAAAAAAGAGGAAGTGGGAGACATAGATAATTATCTCCCAAAGATGTCCACACTCTAATCCCCAGAACCTCTGAGTGTGTTACATGAGGAAAAGGACTTCTTAGATATGACTAATGTTAATGACCTTTGAATGAGATGATCCTAATCATGTTTGTGCAGCTAAGACCAAAACACAGAGAACTATTGCAGACTGCAAAGAACATGGGAGAAGGCAGTGCAAAAAACCTGGATCAACCTGTGCTGGATTAGTAGATAAGGAAGGGAGGGGGCCATAAACCAAGGAATATTGTGGTCTCTAGCTAGAGAGAATAGGGAAACTCATTCTCCTCTAGAGCCTTCGCAAGAGAAAACAGCCCCCCAACAGCCCAGTATCAGACTTCTGACCTGCAGAACTTCAAGATAGTAAAGATCTACTAAAATGACCAAAATCATAATTACCATCATCATCATCGTCATCATTCATCATATCTGTACTAGCTAGGAGCTTGTGCTTATTAAAAAACTTGACTGGGATGGTTGAACTGTACCCAAAATTATGCCGGTGATAATATCTTCAAACATCTGACCGATGTTTGAAGGAAGAGGAAAGTACAGGAAATCTATTTCAAGCACCATGCTAGGCACAGTTCCAAATCTGCATGTATTCTGCATGATAAATGAGTGAGACTTATTGTACCTAGGAAATTTTCAGTCCTATAATTTCCTTCTCGTTCTTTTTTAACATTTCCCATTTCACATATTTTTAGCTCATTGAGAGCATGCTTTAATTTTGTCTCACTAAGAACACCTTTAATAGCTTCTTAAAAATCATTCTCAGCTGGTTCCAAAATCAACCCAAAGTTGGACTCCTGTAATTTTTGCTTTCCTTGTAAATGTGTTCTATTTTCTTATTGTGTTTTGTTGTTGTTATCCGTTTTGTTTTGTTTCAGATCTCAGATGTTTGGAAGACTAAATTGTGGCAAGTTGAAGCAATGCTACTTTCTTCCAATACTTTTATTTTTCACTTTAGCAAGTAATCATTTTGGCTGAGCTTAAATTAGAAATTAACTTGGGAGCAGCAGTTCCCATTTCCTGACTTTTTCTCTTCAGCTCAGCCTCTATTTGTTCAATAGATCCACAATTCAAAGATGAGTCAGCTACGTGGACAGAGAGAATCTTTGAATCTCACCTGTGGTTCTTTTCATCCTGGAGTCCCCTGACTTCATTCAGCAGCCACCTATCTCTGGCTTCTGTTCCCTTGGCCAGAAAGTCCGTATGGTTTCCTACCATGGCTACTGCCTCCACCGCAGGCACTTAGCGGCTACAAGGTGAGAAAATGAGCAGCTGACTTCTGAAAGCCGTATGGTAGCCCTTCTAGTGCACACAAAGAAGTGTCTTTGTCCATCCTCCCAATCATTACTCTTTGTACTGAGTCCAAGTGTTCTCTGTAAGGCAGACATGGCAAGCACCTTAGCCATGATTCTCAGGAGCAAGTCCACCAGTTCCCTGGATTATGAGATGAAAGAATTCTTTGCAATAGATGTTTCTCAAAAGACATATAAATGGCCAATAAGTACCCTAAAAAATTTCATCATCTTTAGCCATTAGGGAAATAGAAATCAAAACAATTCTGAGATTTGTTTTACCCCACTCAAGAGGGATATCATCCAGAACACAAAAAATAACAAATACTGACAAGGATGAGGGGAAGACACTCTTGTACATTGTTAGTGAGAATGTCAGCTAGTATAATCATTATGTAAGTCAGTATGAAGATTCCACAAAAATATTGAAAATAAAAATTCCATGGACCCAGTCATACTGCTCCTGGTTATATTCCTGAAAGAATTAAAGAGACCATACTGTAAAAGACAGTGTAGTTAGTTAGCTCGGGGATAAACAGCTGGATAGCAGAAGTGCCTGAGATAGAGCTGGATTATCAGCCACAATAATAAGAAAATAAGTATAGACAGTAAACTAAGACTTTGGACAAAAAATGGGCTTTCAGGCAACATGGAAAGCAGCCTCTCCTTACTAAGCTCCTGAGTTTCAAGGCACTTCCTCTTTTTGGTCTGAGTGTACCTTCTTCAACTTCTTGAAGCAATGAGCTCAAATTTACACAATTTACATGGAAGTATAACTTGTGTTTCAGAACTATAGGGATACATGTATACTCATGTTTACAACTTCCAACAGTTAAACTAGAAACAGCCTAAATATCCAACAGAGAAAGGAAATATGGAAGGTATACACAATGGAATAGTACTCTGCCATAAAAATGAATGAAATTATCATTTGCAAGAAAATGGATGGAAGTTGAGACCAAAATGTTAAGTGAAAAAAGTCAGACACAAAAAGTTACATAAGATTTCTTTTATATGAGAAATCTGAAACATAAATAAAGCATAAAATAAAGGAAAGTGGTAAGAAACAAAAAGGGCAGGCTTGTTAGATATGGGAAGGAGATCAAGGGGAGACAGTATTCTGGAGGATTAAAAGGATAGAAAATGATCCAAATATGTTATATACATGTAATAGCCAAACAAATATAACTAGGGTGTACTGCAAACACACACTAATAAAAAAGGAACTTCTTTCACTAAACTAAACTTCAAAAGTCAAAAGAGGTACAGACTTTTAAAAGGAGATAAAAATCATTTTTAACTACAAAAATTAAATATGTTAAAATTTCATTCTTGTATGTTTTAAATGGGAAGCAAAAATCAAAGATAAAATACAGTCAAGTATATTTTATCTACAATTAACATTTGATGAAATTAAGATCAAAAAGGTTTAAGAAGTACTAAAACTAATCCTCTATTCCCTGAGTTCTGAATATAAATCTACTCTGCCTATAATTAAGTTTCCTAAGGAAGATATGATATATAAATTTGCAAAAATTTTAATGAAATTATAAAGAATTCCAAACTTGAGCACTAAATAAGTTTATGTGGAGTCCTTTATTTGAATATTTAAAGAAAAACAAATTTATATCACTTTGCAAAACATAGGTAAAAAAGATGGAAAAGAGTCACTTATATCCTAAAATTAATTAAATCTAGCAAAGGGTGATCATGTAATTATTTCATATTTATCCTACCACTTAACCCATTCCCTCATATGAAAATATGCTTCAGCACACAAAAGAGACAAATTTTAAAAACTAAAGGCCTTAAATAGCAAAGCTAACAATCAAATAGCACGGAAGAGAAGCAGTTAGAAGGAATTCTTAAATGAGCTCCACTATAATTCAAAGTGTGTTTATTTACAATGCCAGAATTGGAGGCAACGTCTACTAACTAGTACTCATACTCATATCAGAATGAAGCATTCCAGAATGTTTTCCTCCAGAGGTCAGGAGGCTTTTAAGTGATCTATGAGGATGATGGCTTAAGGGAAGTTGGCAGGGTGACAGATAAAATAATCACTCAGAGACTTCAGCAAAAATGAAGAAGATGCTAGAAGACAAAATATAAGAAAAAACATTTCAGTCATAAGTAAAGGAGAAATAACTAGGGTTTAAATGATAAAGAATAAAGATTTCTGGAACCAATGGGCAGAGACAGAGCACTGAAAACAAAGGTACATGTTCAAAGTTCAGTGGAGCGCTTTGTGCTTGGGACATGTGGAAGCATCTAGAGTCAAATGGCAAGAGCTGGGGAGGCAGTGATGTCTAGAAGTTGTTCAGTGTCTTAAATTTGTGTAGAAGAATCAAGCAATGTGAGATCCAACTCCTGGATCTTCTGCCAAAATTCCTCTGCAGCATTAAAGTGTAAATGTGCACTTGAACACCAGAATAGGGCACAAAAGGAAAGAAACGGGGCAAGAAAGAAAGAGCCTCGAGCTGGTATTAGAGATGACAGAAGCTGAATGGTCATGTGGAACAACTTCCTGTGTTTCCTAACAGTTGTTTTAAACACAAGGAAAATCACACTCTCGAACCTCAGAGTCTCCCAGAGATGAGCCAGAGCTTTGAAGTAGACAACACAGGGGCTGACTATGTAGGCAGCAGCTCAGATAACACAATGCAGGGGGAATTTAATAACAAGAGTGAGAGAGGTGGAGGCTGTGGAGAAGGCAAAGAGAACAGGGGGAGAGAGAAGGGCACACTGGCAGAGGAAGGGTACTGCCAGAATAGTCAGCGAGTGATGTCACTTCCTCTGATAGTTGTTACATCTTATGTAGTCAGTTCAAACTATTCCATGTTTGAAAGAGGCATAATACAAGAACAGTTTTAGAAACAAACAAAATGTGAAAAGCTTGCCTGTGTTTTAAGGCTTGTCACTTTCTCTATTCCCAGTAATAGTGTCTTACTCTTGGCATGAGTTACCAAGCGCACAACAAAGAGAACATTCATTAGAAATTCCTGTTTTCTTCAATATAGTACAAGAGGCCTAGGAGAGGATTTTTCATTAAATTAAAGTAATGAACTATTTCACTGGGCCACTTTGAAAGACAGAAACACACTTTTGCTTTGAAGGCATGCATGTGCATTCAGTCTGATTTTAACAAATGTATGAAATAGCTCACATCCAAATAATTATTTTATTCCCTAAAAGTCACCTTAAGAAGCTATAAGATTACATTTTAAGTGAAATGCTAAGTTGTTTTGCCACCTAAAGCTAGATCAAAATCAAATGCTCCTCTGTTTCCATTGGTTTTAACATGTTGTATCTTACTATATTTCACTATATGCTATAGTATAAACAAAACTCTTTATAGGCAAAGAGATAATATAGAAACCATTGTTTGTTTTCTATTAGCAGGTTATAAATACCCTGTAATTCTTGCATCCTCTTGAAAGGCTTCACACTGTCTAGATACGCTTAATATTATAGCATGCAAAGTTACACTATAATAATAATTTAAGGAAAGAGGCACTGTGGTGACTACTATTATGTTAGATTATCTGGTGGTGAAACACAATGATGCTTGAATTGCTCGGTTCTGCCCTGCATTGTTCTATTACAATATCCTTTCTTATCTCAATCTTCCCCCTATTTTTAAATTAATCTATTTTCTCTCATTTTTTTAATCAAGGGAAAACTAAATTAAAGAATAACGGGACATATTATAGTAACTTTTTTGTTGTCCTATTAACCTTACTTGAACCTCAGTATTGCTCTCCCCATCTTGTTCTGTCTGATTATTATATATTCTATTTTGTTTGATAGTATCAAGTTTGAGGGTATAGGCAACCACTTTGAAGGCAATAAGATATACTATGATGCCCAATATGGATTGACTATCATCCTTTTTTTTTTTTTTTTGAAGTCCTATAAGGTCCTCAGTGTAGATTTTATTGGTTTTGTTCCATATTGTTTTGATCAATTCTATTATACCTGATGATATAGACAACTCAATTTGAAAATAGCAAGAGGCACAATGGTAACCACTTTTGATCACCTGCTATTCTATCTTTGCATCACGTGTGCTATGCCCACCCTTCTGTTCTGTGTTTTGCTTAGTCACATTTGTTTTTATTCTCTTCAAAAAAGTAATAAGAACCGTGAGAGTAATAAAACTCTAAAAGTTTAATTGTTTCTGTAAAAAAGAGAGGAAAGTAAGGTGGACTAAGGGATATAACCACAGGTATGTTTGAGAGTGTAGGACGGAAAACCATATAACTGAGCTTTTGTTGGATCATTGAACAGAACTGTCTCCAATTTCACTGTATGAATGTTCACTTTATATGCTTTAATTTAGTGATGTGGACAACTGTTTCTGGGAAGATAATGTGTAGCCTGTTAACTGGTGATTTCGTACTGTATATATTTTTTTCTAGAAATACTGTATTATTTGTACCCTTTTACTGCATTGTTTTTTTTATGTCCTTTCTTTTTTTTTTCTTTCTTCTCTCTTTAAATAAAAAAAAAAAGAAATCAAATGCTCCCATAAACCTAGGGAAGGATCAGCACTGTATTCAAGGCCATCCTGCTCATATAGTCACAGGAAACAATCAACTGGCTGACCATATGATTTTCTTCCATAAGAATTTTAAGTCATTTCATAATCACTGACATTTTAACTAATGTTAGATATTAGCAAGGAGTCTGCAATCCCAGGTCAAATTACAGGGAACGATTTGTCAGCACTTTTTTTAAAGCCGTCACGCACAATTGTCAATGGTGGGATTCTTTTCCACTCAATGCTGATGTGATCTCATAATTTCTCTCGGACACTCAGCCCTCTGGGCAGCCACTATCAATCAACAGTGGGAATCAGCACTCCAGGCCCCATTAGGGTGTCATCTTGGGTGAAGTCAGTGTTAGGTGTTGAAAAAGAATTACGTGATTAGGGCTGAGGACACTGAAGCGTGGAGAGTTTACTGAGCTGCCTGGCATGAAAGCCCACGGGAGACCCAGCCGATGCCTTCCTCAGTACCCATGGTCCACGATGGAACCACCGGGAAAACTCATTGCCCTCAAGGAAAATCCATCTGCAAATGTAACTTGCATCAACTGTGTTTGCTAGAACTTAGTGGATTACAACTATCTTTTGGAGAACAAAAGCAGGAATAAGGAAGATCCAGGTCCAGGAGGCAATGTGTTTTGAAATTACACAAACATCTTTTGAGCTAACAGGTGAAAAGTGGATAACTAAACTGAGGAATGTTCTCAGACACAAAAGTACTGACAAAACAAAGAAAGCAATTACTAGGCCACAGCTCTTCTCTGTGTACTGTAGCTGTAAAACAGCTCCAGAATTTCTAAAGTAAGGCACTTGCTCCTGCTGAATAGCCAGGGATCTGCCAGCAAAGAGGAAAAATCCACTGAACGTGAACTTTTGTTCATGCCTCAGGCGTGAGTGTAAAAAATAACAAAAGATAAAGCATAACACATAAAATAGAATCCTGAAGATCTATTACACAATGCATATATCAAATTATAGCAAGAAAATCCTAAATCTGCACAATTAGAATAAAATGTACATAACTGTAAGATAAATCAATAAAGTACACTATATTAAACTAATGATCCAGCCTGCGGATCAATCCATGGGGTGTACCTGGAGGAGGAACAGGGATTAAAATAAAAACATGGGGGAGACAGAGAGAGACTGAGGCAAGTTGAGAAAATCCAATCAAGCCCGTTTTATTCCGGAAGTGATTACATCCTTTATAGGCCAAGGGCAGGAGATGGGACAGGAAGAGGCTACTGGGCTGAATACAACGGGGTCATCATCACCTCCGGGTATGTGATGTAAGCAGGAGAGGATTATGGTTAATGTAGGCAGATGCAGTGCCCATAGGAGAGAGAGGCAGGGAGGCAGCAATGGGGCTGTCGCGCGGCTCCCTACGTCTCCTCCCTTTCTATATTATTTAATCAGGAGTATGGCAGGCCCTGCCGGACAGTGTCTGTCTTAGGTCAAGGACCTCATTACATGAACCCAACCAGGCCTTACCTGTTATGGGCTTGCAGGACAGCAGTTGGTCCTGTACCTGTCTTAGGTGGCCGATGGAATTAACATGCATGTCCTAGTTGCCCGTCTCTGACTGCCTGTCCATTGCCCCAGGGCAGTTAGGTCACATTGTCATATGGGCCATTTGTGGGAATTCCTTCTCGGTAGGTTTGTTGATCTGCCATCTCCAGCTGATGATAGTGTACCTGAATGGGCTTTGCCAAAAACGCATCTATCCGGTTATTAATGAGCGTCATAATCCTCTGAAAAATACAAGGACTCACAGAAAGGAGAAGCAATAGGGCAGCTAGGGGACCCAAAAGGGGCACAAGGTAAGAGAAAAGCTCCCCACACACACACACACACTGAGGATAAGGGGTTGGCAGCCATTTGTTGTTGTCGCTGTTGAAGTCGTTCTTCTAATTCGTGGAGCTTGTCTCGCATAACACCAGATGCAGTCTATTTGGCTGGGTTTATGTTCCTCCAGACCTAGAAGAGCCTCTCCCACAGTCACAGGGGGTTCTGTGCATGGCTGTCAGCAGTTGTAGTCTGTTTGGCAGGGGTCTAAATCCACCATGGGTGTGGTACAGCCCAAGGAGAAGGATGAGTAGGCAGCATAAGGCTCCGAGTTATGTCACCTGTAAGAGAACACAGGGGATTGTGCCTCAGGAAATGACATTATTCCTGGGTATTGCATGGGGTCCTTGAAGAACTATCTACTTGTTTTACAAGGTGCTCTGGTAGCCATCTAGCTTCTCTATCTTGTTGAGAGTAAACACACACTGAACTGCATCCCCATATGAGAATGGGATCAGGGCCATGCCATGAATTAGTCAGCGGGTCTCTCCATAGTACAGAAGCAAATTGCTTTTGTGTTTCAGTATGCCAAAAACGCATGGCTGCTGACTGTCCAGAAGCATCCAAATTTTAAAAATTAAGGATGAATAAGGCATGAGATAGAATATTTTTAGGTGTCCTCCTTGTGGAGTACCATTTCCCCTTTTTTATTTTATCAACAGTGAGTTTTAGGGAGAGATGTGCCCTTTTAACTATGCTTGACCTTGAGGGTTATAAGGTATGCCTTTTATATAATCAATATTAAGATGTTGACAGAAACGAGCAAAGGCAGAACTAGCATAGCCTGGACCATTATCAGTCTTTAATTGTTGTGGGCATCTTAGAACTGATAAGGCAGTTAACATATGGCTAATAATGTTTGGTAGCTTTGCCAGTCTGGGGAGAGGTATAAATGAAACCAGTAAAGATATTTATAGTTACATGAACATATTTAAGATTGCCAAACTCAGGAAAGTGGGTGACATCCATTTGCCATAATGCATTGGTGATAAGTCCTCTAGGATTAACCCCAAAGTGTGGAATCAGGAGGTGAATGGCACAAGAAAGGCAATTTTTTACTCTCTGTTGGGCTTGTTTTCTAGTGATCTTAATACAGAATTACAGAAAAATAAATGGTAAGAAATCAACAGTTAATAAGTTACATATTGTCATCTTAGAAATAGTCACCCAGGCCACAAAATCAAAGCACGTAAAGTCACATCCAAACAGTGACACTGCCAACAGCTCCCCCCAACAATCCAACAAAAACCCAGTAATATGTTTACCAGTCCCACACATCTGCCTTCCATCTCAAAGAGGGCAAGACCAAACATATCAAAACAGAACAAAACAGTTTTTTTAAAAAGATTTAAAGAAATACATATTTTAAAGCAAGTGCACTGGAGATCTTCATTGTTCATCTAATTGTCTCTAGTTTCCTCCAAACAGTTGTGCCCATCTTTACACACATTAAATACACACTGCATATTATAGAACTAATCAAATCATTACAGGATGATGAAGGCTCCTTAGGTTTTCAAGGTCTGACATTGGGGAAGATAATAATAACTACCATAGTGTCTCTCATTCTCCTTTCAGCAGCTGTCCCCATCCTTACACATGCTGAAATTAAACTTAAGAGACTAGACCAGTATCACTCTGATCAGTTAAATGAGTCAAAGTAATTGACATTGGAAATCTCTGGAGTCTTTTTGTAAAATGACCAATCTCTCTACAGGCAAAACAGTTTTGTTTATGCTTTTAAGATAACAACTGTCCAACTGCAAACCCCTGCAAGGCAGCAGCCACAACAAAGGTGTACATATCCTGTTAGGCCTGTTCTATTTTTATGAGGTCTGATAGCGGCCTGGCAGACAGTGCTGGCGCCTTTAAAAGTCAGCTGTTCAACAAAATCAGTGCCTGCATCAGTGCAGCCAAAGACTCTGCTAGCAACAGCAATCAAACAATCAACAAATTCTGAAAAGGGTTTATCTGGGCCTTGCTTAATGCTAGTGAGAGAGGAGCTCATATTATCTTTTGCAGGCAGCTTTCTCCATGTTTGAGTAGCTTCTGTTTGAATTTGAGCGAAAAGTGTTGAATTAAACTCTTTTTGAGCCTTTCTGCGTGTATAGGCATCTTCCCCTATTAACATAAATTAAGGTCAAACCCATTGCCAGCCTGTGTATTGTGTCTGGTGGTCTCTGCAATTTTTTGTATATTCTGATTTTTACAAAAGATGATCCCCACCCAATAAAGTCAATCGGGCCAATTTTTGCCAATCTATAGGTGTGAGCCATCCGTCATCCAGAGAATTTAAAACAGCAAGCGTGAAAGCAGCTGTAAGGCCATATTGGGCAACCGCTGTCTTTAATTCTTTTAAAGCAGCCGCTATGAATGGCTGTGTCCTAATGACTCGTGGAGCTAGCAGCGCAGCGCCCGCACCATCTTGCAGCTGTGCGGTGCCATCTTGGGGAGGTACGTTTGTTTCTGTCACCGGAAACACAATTTTGAGGAGGGCCCCATGCTGATGTGGCGGAAGTCAGGCAAGTGCCATTTTAAGAGCACCACGAGGCTTGCCAGAGGCAGGCGCCCTCTTAGGGGCACTAGAAAGCTATGTAGCTCGGGGGGGGGGGGAGGGGGGCTTGTGCAACCGTCTCCTCAATCTGAGGATCTGCATGCTGCTGGGCAAGCAGCTCAGAGATTAAATTCCAATATGCAAAGGTGGTCACGGGAACCTTTTCCGGACCAAAAACCCTATAATAATCTTATCAAGCATCTCTTACTCTTTTCCACCTCTTGGTATCTATAGAACCCTCTAGGGCAAACCTTATGGATAAATTGAAAATACTGCAATAATTCTTTTGTTCTAACCCTTAACCATCTTGTCTTTCATGCCTTTATAAGGCCTCCCACAAACACTTTGTGTTTGTTCAATGCTTGACCCATGTCCAGGAAAGGGAATGGGGTCGCCGTTCACTCACTGTGACTCGGGCAGGCACGTTGGGTAGTCGTCTGTGCAGGCCTCAGTACTTGATTTAATGTCCTGTTGCTTTTAGCTTTAACCCTTGATTTAGTTTGCTCAGTTATCGCCACGGTCTCTGGTTCAATCCGCTTTCACTTTAATCCGGCTGTCTTGAACGGCTCCCTCGTTGACTCATCCATGCCAGGAGCCCCCATGCTGGGTGCCACATGATCCGGCCTTCGGATCAATCCGTGGGGGTACCTGGAAGAGGAATGGGGATTAAAATAAAAACATGGGGGAGACAGAGAGAGACTGAGGCAAGTTGAGAGAGTCCAATCAAACCCCGTTTTATTCTGGAAGTGATTATATCTTTTATAGGCCAAGGGCAGGAGATGAGACAGGAAGAGGCTACAGGGTGAATACAACAGGGTCATCGTCACCTCCGGGTATGTGATGTAAGCAGGAGAGGATTATGGTTAATGTAGGCAGACGCAGTGCCCATAGGAGAGAGGAGGCAGGGAGGCAGCAATGGGGCTGTCGCACAGCTCCCTACAAACTAACAAAAATAGCCATCACAGAAAAGAAAAAGAGAATCCTGAGGATCTCTTATATCTCCTTATTTTTCAACATATGAATTTCTGTTCATACACATATCTTATATATTATGAAAATTTGCATTTTTGTCTCAAATTGCATTACTTTTGAATGTGATTTTAAATGCCTATTTAAAATGAAGTAGTCTTCATTTTGCACACTTCTGATACATAAGAATTTCAGTTTCCATGATTTAGTTGTGTAACATTGGTCCTAACTAAACAGTTCAAGCGTACATGTCTGTACATATTAAATACAACTGACTTTACAAAACCATGGTGCTAACACTTTACTCCACAAGTCATTGTGGAAATGCACATTACGATCAATGACCAGCCATGCTATTACTTTCAAAGTCTGTCATGTTGGTTTCTGGCACTGTTATTCAGATTATGCATAGAATGCAAAATGTGGAGCCATGCTGCCATTTTGTCTCCCAAAGGAGACATTTGGGAGACATTTTACAAAGTCAGGGAATCAAAGGAAGAAATAGCCCAACAGATAAAAAGTGAAGAATGAATAGTGGTCAGAGTGAATTTCCATGTGATTGTAAGACAGCTGACCATAGGGATGTTGGCACCTGTGACGTTTGCCTCTAGCTCTGAAATGGAAGGAGCTGAATGAAAGTGAGGTTGTCAACATATGTGAGGAAACCAGTGGTGAAGAGTGAAGATTCCCAGGAAGAAGTGGTACAGGCAGAAAGGTGTAATGTGTGACACTGACAGCAAATAAAGTAAAGCCCTGGGAGCTATTCCAACCTGGAAAGGGCCATGACAAGGCATCAAAGCGTGAAAAATACGCTTATCCCATATTGCAAGGTATAGATTGAGGGAAAAAAAGGAAGTATCCTTCACACTGCCTTTGACAAGTCTTTATAAAGCAGTGCACCACTTAAATTCTCGATGTGTTTAGTGAATTACAGTGTAACACCTAAGTACTAGGGTATTATCTTTCATTGCTCTATAAATTTATAAGCAGCAAAAAAAGAGTTTTTAATGTTTTGACAAAAATGTTCAGGATGATGCAATAATGTTTCCCACTGTTTGTTAATACATTTTGTAGTGTTTAAGCTTGCGGAGTCATCTTTACGATCCCCACAAGACTGTACAGAGCAGACCACCCTTACAGACACAAGTGGAGTCATCACACTTACTTCACTTTGCTCTTACGTTCTCAGAAAAAGGTGGCAAATATTTTCAGTGTTTTATGGGCTATTATAACCTTCAGTAAATTCTCTTGACATAAAAATACCAACAAACTACATCAGCTCATTAATAGCAGTACTCATCCTCTCTTCCACTGTTTATGCCATCTCTCTAAGTACGGCCGAAAACATGTACTACATTTAATGTAACTGTGTGTGCCTATTACATTTTAAGTATCAATGTAAAACGGTTGATGTGTACTAGTAAGGGAAGTAACTCGATTTGGAGCAATTTGAGATGCCTAATTTTGTAACTCTCAGCTACAGAGATTTGAAGTTACTGAGCAAAATGTGACCTGGTAGAGTTCATTCCAGGACATGTTTTCCCAGTAGTTGGTAAGATTTGATTGTTAGCACATTAACAATCAAACAATCAAAGTATCTACCTCCATAAAGAGTTAAAAGTTCTACTCCAATCCAGTTTTAATATGCTACCGAGGTGAACCACACTTTTGATTTTCAGAAACATGAAAAGACCTAATTTCTATCAAAACAAAATCTTGAATCTTCTAAAATATTTGGGTTGGAAATATGTTCGTTTCTATGTAACCGTCGGCATTTGTCTTTGATTCACATCTACCACTATTTTCTCCATGGACAGAGTTTTAGTTTTCCAAACAATATCGGGAAGGCAGTGCATATTTCTGAGGCGGCCTTGTTTCGAATGAAGTCCCTTGCAGCAGCTTCACTAACCCCTATGGAATTCTGTGGACCCCTGGGGCTGCATCCACCAGTTCAGCAAAAACAAAGGAGGCTTCCGTTTTAAGGAGATCTCTTAAAGCACCAGGAAGAAACAGGTTTAAACACCTCTCCTTTTGAGTCAGAAACTAGCTCCACAAGTTTGTGTCAAACTGAGAAAAAGTGACAGACACTTCAGGACTGCTGTGAACTGCTGGCTTGTCTTAACTGCTGGAGAAAATTCAAGTCTTTTCTAAATAAATTCCCATGTGTTCACTGTAGACAGGAAACCCCAGAGCCACAGGCTTCTGAGAACATTTTCTCAGACACCAAGCTGACTTCCTGCTCCCTTTTCTTCACCATTCCTGGAGCCTCCACCTTCGGATGTGGATTTGGCTGTAGATTCCTTGTTCTTTCCTCCTCATGTATACAAAATGAACTCTCAATGCTACACTCTAGTTTAGTTTCCTTAGTTTTGAAATGGATAGAGATAAGAATAAGGGAGCTCATAATTTCACTTAATGCTGAAATACACTGCTTTTTTTTACAAATTTGTACATATATATTAAATTTTCAATTTAATCTTACACTTTAATGCAAAGTTTTATTGGACAGTAGCATTCATTAACATAACCTAATAACTTGATGATAAAGATCACCATTAGCATATGAATGTCTTATTCCAGTCAAATAGGTGATTTGAGACAAGAATATTAATACAAATTTGTGTCATTATCCTGAAAGAGCACGTGATGGCTGAAAGAGCTATCTCAAAAAATACTTGCCCTGTACCCTCTGCTTTCTAATAATTATTACACATGAATATAACATGAGTCTTCTAAGTGAATTGTAATCTCCTTAGGGAAAATCTAATATCTTTTTATTTTTCAAGCTGTAATGCCTAACCAAAGATACAATAGTTATTTGATATATACATGTTGATGCATTGATACACAATATTTTTTAAATGAATTTTGATATCCTAATTTTTGTGTCCAACCCCTCCCATACTTTTTAGGTTAATTCCAAGCGAAAGACTCCCTGAGTCATGAATATGTTGTAACATTACTGTTCCATTGGAAAGCAGGTGCATCTATTTTACTCACAGTGTTCTCAGGCTAGCAAAAGTTCAGGCTATCTTTCCAAGATTTATGGTTTGCTAACTGGAGCTATAAAAAGTACATGCAAACATTTGCTATTTTTTCTTGTTGACAAAATATCAATTACACTGTATACTTTGCATGATAGTATCCACGTACTAAATTGGCTGTCCTAGTCTTTAAAATCATTACAAAACTAAAGGCCTGTAAAAATAATAAAATGAATAGAACTGTCCTTAAAATTAGTTTAGACACTGAGAAAGTATGATTCAATGAATAAATCAAATCATTAAATTTGCAGATTTTTCTCCCATGGCAAAAAGTGTATCTAATATTTCATGTCCATTTTTAAAACGTCATTGTATTCCTAAATAGCAAAAAAGAACTAAAAGCAGTTTTAAAGAATAACAATTTAAAATCATATGTATCCAAGAGGTCAAAACTATCAGCAAAGTATAATAATGTTTACATTTAGTTTCATAAATGGCAGTTTGGTACTGTATTTTTAAAGCAGTCTTTGGGGAAAAATCATTTTCTGCCTTCGTAGATGAAAAAAAATAGGATCTGAAATAAATGAAAGCACAGAGGCAGGGTGATGGCTAGAAATAAAAAGTAGCCATAGTATTCCCTGTAGTGGTTTTAAAATATTGTCAAAATCTGTACAAGAAAAAGTGTGGCACACTACAAACATTAAGGTTCCTTGACTAAAGCAAACAACCTAGACTAAAAAATAAGAAACACGTTGGACAGGCATGAGTATTACACGTTGAAATAACTTCCTTGGAAAGAGACTAAAACTGAGATTAAAATAAGACTGAGACAAAACAACTTTTATCATAATGACTTAGAGGACAGAGGAAGGCTTGATTAAAACAACAACAATAACAAATTCAGTTACAATTCTTAGCCTTTTTGTTTCCATGCTTTTGTCTCTAACTCGTACTTTAAAGTCACTTAATCCAGCAGGAAGAAAGTGTTTACTAGGACTCCTGTGACAGAGTAGTGTAAATTCCAGGGAAGAACTAAGCAACACGAATTTATTTTCTCACAGGCCTGAAGGACAGACACCAGGCATTAAGAGTGTTGACAGTGCTGGTTTTTTGGGGGGGCCTGTGAGGGAGAAACTATTCTAATAGTTTCTCTAGCAGGGAGAAAAAGAGACAGAGAGAGAGATAGGGAGAGAGAAAAAAGAGAGAGAATAATAAATAATAATAACAATAAGTGCTGGTAAAGATGCTGAGAAAATCCCCTTCACTGTCACGTACGGATATCTGTATGGAGTTTTGTTATCAAACTGAAAATTAAATATTATGTGCTGCTGGGATCAGGGATGCAACTCCAGGATTAAAGATGTGAGAGGTATTCACTATAAGGGTAGGTAGCCTGGATAATATATAAAGGACAAAGGGCTGCTATGGTCATTGTTTATGGCTTATCTTTGATATGTCTGCTTTCTGCCTGCCCTGCTCTGCCATGTACTGTTTTTTCCTATGTGATGCCCCTCTGCCATGCCTCTCTGTCTTGGAAGAGTCAAATATGAACTGAAACCTCTACAGAATGTGTGAGCTATCTTTCCTCCCCCAACTTACATTTGTTGGAATTTTGTTTTCGTAATGAGATAAGTAACTAAGATAGAATTTGGTACCAGAGGAGTACAATTATGAGTGTGAATGTACCCGACCATTCACAGAGTCAGGAACCTTTGGGACTAGCTTATGGGAAGAGTTTGGAAAAGTTTGGAAATTAGGTCTACAAAAGGAAACCTAGAATGCCTTAAAATTCACTTGCTAGAAGATTCTAATCAGAGCTCAGAAGACCAGAATGCTGATAAATATGTTCCCAGTAAAGACCAGGCTCACGAAAGTTTCTGTTGGGAAGAATTGCACTGGCTGTTGGACTCCAAACAATGTTTGTTATGCCTTGGCAGAAAGTTTGTCTGCATTTTGCTCTTTTCCCTGAGACTGAGAGTGAGGGAAGAGGACTAATTAATCTGGCAGAAGAAAGTTCAAGGCAATCTAATTTTGAGTTGGGGGTGCAGATACTGCTGGGGCTTTCAGCAGTAAGTAATCAAGAGCAAAGTATGATTTAAAACATTTTGAGTTTGGCCAGAAAGAAAGCTTCAGGAAAGCTATAGATCATAAAGAGAGGACAAAGGAGATCTTGATTGCTGAGAAGGAACAGGAGAATAGAAAAGATGGCATGAAGGCAGCAAGAGAAGCAGCAGGGCTCCACTGTTTTCAGCCTCAAAATTGCAAAAGTGAAAGACTGCTTTAAGAAGAAAGCCCCAGAACACCACGTTCCAGAAATTTTAGTTCATAAACACTAAACTTTTACAGTTGACGCAGCAAAAAGTCTGGCTCCTGCTCTTGCTGGCACCACATCTTGGTATCATCCATTTAGTGCTGGTTTTTGGTGCACACAGAAAACAAGAGGTCCACTCAGATTTCAGAAGAAGGCCTAGGAGGCTACGCAGTGTGTGAAGCCGTGCATGTGAAGCCAAAGGTACAGTGGAGACCCCCAAAATCTGGAGAAGCCAGAAACACAGAGAGTCTGAGGAAAACTGCAAGGAGGGACCTAGGAAGAAGCCATGACTACAAAACCTGATAGTGCCATAGGAGTGGGGCTCTTCGGAGTTCACGTCTTATCACCCACTGCCTCTTCACTGGACGTGGAACTATAGGACAAAAGTTTGCTCTGCTGGATTATAGACTGCTTTGGTATCATTCTATTTATTTCCCTATTTGTACCTTTTGGAATGGTATTATTTGCCTTGTGTCATTGTATGGTAGAAGCATTTAACTTTCTCTTCATTTGTCATGGGCTTGAAGCTAAAGGTTTGCTTCAAATCTCAGAAGAGATTTTTACTTGGGATTTTCAGCAATACACAAAACTGCTACTCACTTGGAAACTCTTCAAGATAGACTAAATGCCTTTTGCATAAAAGGATGTGCTTGAGTATTTAGGGGGCAGGATAGAATGTTATGGCTTGTGTCTCAATGTCCCCCAAAGCTTCATGAGGTCATAGGTGGGGATTTTTCAGAGATAGTTGAATCTAGAGTATGTGATTCTGGCATTAAGTGCGTGTGATTAGTTCACTGATGGGTTGTGTGAGTCCTACCTGCCCTGTGTACAGAGGGTGGATGGCCTGGACAGAGTATAAGAGAAAGAAAGAGGCTGTTGGTATTGCTTGTCATTTATCAGGGGCTTGTTTGCTGTCCTTTACCTGCCCTGTCTTGCCATGGACTGCTTCTCTTCTGCCCCTCTGCCATCCCACTTTGCCTTTGAGCCAGTCAGCTATTGACTGAAACCTCTACAAACTTGAAGCCAAATAAATCTTTTCTCCTTTAACTTTGGGTATCAGATATTTTGTCTCAGCAAGGGAGAAGTAACTAAAACACTAAATAAACCTTTTATCTCTATATGGTCACTTCCTCAGATATTTTACTCAGGTAATATAGAGCTTATAAATATACCTGGCAAGAAATATCAGTCAAATAGCAGTCATCACTAACTTTCATTGAGGTCCTAGGAGATCCCAGGCTGAGCAAAAAGGCCAGAGAAAATGGAAGAAAGTTTTTATGTAAGTTGATACTTTCATTTAGTGGTTAAAAGAAGTAGCAGCAGCTCTGAAAAAAAATAGAAGGAGACATATTGATAAAGCTGTCAGAGTAACATGCTTGAAAATAACTTAGGAAGAAAAGTGGTTCAGATGCTAGGCTAGGAATCAAGACAGGAAAACTTTGTCAGGAGGCAACCAAGACAAGTCAAATCAACCTTCCTCCATGCCAGAATCTGGATCACATAATAAATCAAAGTCTAGCCTGTCACACTGCAGGCATCCACTACATGGACTGTCTGCTGAAGTCACAGAAGTTAAACTTGAGTTTAGAGCACGCAGAACTTATCTTTGAGACTGTGTATAGAGATGAGGACAGAGATTTCTTGAATTCTTGTCTGAACTCTTTCCATTAACTCCACAATTTACATGAAATTGAATTTAGTTTCTTATTTTCAGCAAAATGATATTTCTCATTAAAGACTCATACCCAACTTACCCAAGTTCCTTGGTATAGAGAATTCTGTCAGCCTTTAGACAAAGGTTTCGAAAACATATGTGTAAGACTCTTATGCCTTTCAAAAAGAATTTTATGCCTTGAGGGTTATTTCCATCTTGAACCTGAAGAAGTAAAGTAAAAAGAATACCTGCTAATTTTCCTAGCATATTTAAATCTGTTACAAATTTCTAAGCAACTTGGATCCCCAAAAGTTAACAACATATGTATACAATAAATTGGATGCATATATTGTTAACTTTATTTATTGTAAAATACAGTCTTGAGCTCAATTACTACTTTAAGTGTTTCATGCACATGAAATAGAATCTAGCATTTTATTTTTTCACCATCCAGCAAAAGATTTTTGTCTATGTGCATGTCAAGTAATTTCTAATAAATTTTCATGGTTGAGCAAAGCCAATAACTTCAACACAGCCAGAAAAGATCACTGAACAAAATGTTCATGAAGAAAAAGAAATAATTCTAAAGATAAACCTTCCCATTGCCTCCTCCCTCCCTAAAAACTTTAAATATTATCTAAACAAATGGAATCTGTGCCAGGTAATGTTCTGAATGCTGTACAAATATTAACTTACTTAATCCTGCTAATAAATGCTATGAGGTAGAAACTGCTAGTGTATGTACTTAATATATTAAGAAAATTAAACCCCAGAGAGATTTAGTTACTTCCAAAAGATACATAATCTTCCACAGTTCAACGTTAAAGGAAAAACTTTAGAGAATCTATTTGAATACTAATGTTGTTTGAATTTACATAGAAATGAATTTATAAGGGTTTGAGTATTATGAGAGGAACTGACAGCACCAGAAGAGGATGGGAAAGAGATACGAAGAAGAAAAGGAATATAATACATGCGTAAGAACATAATTATATGATTAGTAAAAGCATAGTAACAGAATAACAAACTTGTAGACATGTTATAGCAAGTTAAAATTGTAGAGTAGCCTATGCTCCTGCTGCTTATCACGTAAACACGCTGGTAAATTTAGTCACTTGATTGTCTGGGTCTTGATCTGCTTTTTTTCTGATAATGCACTAGGCCAATTTGACTACTTTTAGCTTGTGTTTCCCTTAATGAACAAAATATATTGCTTTTAAGTGGCCTCAAGGGCTTTGGTTGAGGTCAAAGATACTTTTAACTGTGCTTGTTCTGCTTGAACCCCCTTCTCTTGTCTCCAGGATGCTTCCAAGTTATTATATATAATTCCTTTTAAGCAAATGTATCTAGAGTTAGTTTACCTGACAATATATGACTTAATTCAATCCATGTAACCAATCATGTAATGCTTTTTGTACTTCCTGCTCGTAAACTATATTTAAACTAGACTCAAAGCTGGCTCTTTGTTAGTGATTTGGACTTGGTCCCACTAGCCCACTAGCATAATAAACAGTTGTCTTCTAGCTCCTTAGTGTAAAGTCTTCCATTTGGTTTGATTTTGATATTATAATAATTATACATTAAGTTAAGCAAGTCCAGTGGATTCCTGGAGTTTAATCATTCAAGAAAACTAGAAAACAGAGATGAATGTTGTATATGACTTAAATTTTCTCACTCAAGAGGCATAGGAATTGAGTATTTGTACACTAACTTCCTAGTGATACTGACTAAAGGCTACTTCTAGAGTGTGGAAAAATATGTCCCATGTATTTTCTCTCTGAAGCAGACAGAATGTTTTTTTTTTTAATTTTATTTAAGGAGAAAAAGAAAAAAAGCAGAGAAAGGGTACAAGTTATACAGATTTACAGAAAAAAATAAACAGTAGGAAATCACTAGTTAATGGATTACATATTGTCATCTTAGAAATAATTGTTCAAGTTACAAAATTAAAGCTTATAAAGTGGACACTGTTGATCACCTTGTATTATGCTTTTACATTATCTATTATGTCCACCCTTTTGATTTGACTGACTCTGTTCTGTTATGTCACATTTGGTTCTACTCTCTTCCAAAAAAGTAATAAGAACTGTGGGAGCAACAAAACCCAAAATGTGTAATTGTTATTGTACAAAAGAGAGGAAAAGAAAGAGCTCTAAATGATATAACTGCATGTATATTTAAGTGTATAAGATAGATAATGATATTACTGAGTTTTGTTGGCTCATTGAACAGAACTGTTTGCAGTCTCACTGTTGGAATGTCCACAGACAGAATGTTTTTTAACAAACATTCGTTATAATTGTTGGTATTTGTTGAAAATAAATAGGCAATCACCTTTTAGCTAGGTTTGTTATTGTTCTTACCTGCTCTGCAGTCTGCGATGAGTATTGTAAAAAAACCTTGAATGAACTACAAATATTCTGATGTATAGAGATTTAGACATTAACCATTTCAGGTCCACTGGAACCCCTAAAGCTATACATGGGACATTAAAAAGGCCTCCCGAAGACTCAACTCTTACAACTCTTGCACTTCTATTTGCTTTGAATGTTAAGTTTATTTCAGTCACTGCCTTCATTATCATGATCATTCACAATTCTAAATAAATGGGTTGAACCAAATCAGAAAGATTAATGTGACAAGCTACAATTGCATTATTGAAATTGACCTATTTTCTCGAAGGCAATTTTTGTCATTGCTTCCATTGATCTGGATGGCTTGCTTGATGGAGTAACCAAGAACTTTATTCTTAAGAAATCTGAGCCCACAGTTAGCACTTCCTGCCAGGCCATTGCTTCTGCAAAGTCCCATTTACAGCTATTATCAGACATAGAAGCATCAAGTAGAGTCCTAGTAGATCTCCTGAGTGTATAGCTATTCCTTCCCCCTTACTTGAAATAACAGTACTACTTTCTCTTCATGATAACTAAATCAGCAGAAACTGCTGATCAACTGACATGTGGAGTTCATGGTGATTAGGTGGAAGCTAACTGTCAGTATAACCTATTGTACACTGCAATAGCAATGTCTTTCCATGTGACACCAGAATCCCTACACTGACAGGACCTGAAATTATAGTGATATGATGCCAAATTGTCCAAGTGCATCAATAGGACTAGTAGTAAATGGCCAGTCCTGCTTCTACCCTTGGTTTCTTGACCTTTAGCCCAAATTATTCATCTTATTAAATAGTACTCAGTACTTATTTTCCCAAAAGTTGAGGGAAACACTGGGAAATTCTAGTCAAGCCAACAGAATCGTCTGTACCCATTAATCTTTAAATTGTTGCTATGTGGTGAAAATAAATAGGAGGCCACCTTTTAGCCAGGTTTATTATTGTCTGTAAATGCTCTGCAGACTATGAATCTTCTTACAGTAGCACTGGGTGGGGGGACTGTACCCATTGCTACTTCATTATTTCATAAATACCACCTCAACTCTACAGGTATTATCTGCAAAACAGCTTCTTAAGTGAGCTTATAAGAAGTTATTCTAAAGTTCCACAGTCCAAAAAATCCTGGAAGAGGGAGGCGCTATGTTGTAGAACCAGTGAAATTTGTGAAAATGGGTCCATAGCCTCACATCTTATCATAAAGTAGAAATCTTAATCTGAGGTGATGTTATCTGAAATTACAGAATAATAAATACGATATTCCTTAAGCCTTCAAAACACAGTGCCGACCATTGTATTTTAGATACACCCGTTCCCAGAATATGTACTGACCTTCAAATTACTGACCTTCCAGAGTGAAAGGGATACTGTGTAATGAGTTTGTCCTCTTGTTAACTGTCTGGTCTGTAGTATAAATTCACCCCAAAGGTTCAACTTTGGCAGTGAATAGATGAAGCTTGAAGAGAGGAACACAATTCCATTGTCCTTAAGGATTGTTCCTATCCCTGCTACCGTGTCTTAAAACTCTGCTGAGTTGTTTCCTGCATTCTGCCTAATTTTTAATATGGATATCATTTGTCTCCAAGTTTCCAGAACCAGTCCCACAAACGTTTCAGAAACCAGATCTGCATGTCTTGCCTAATTATCAATTGCAGAATTGGGAGAATTATGGCATTTTAATACACTCTGCCTCCTAAGTCTCATATTCTAATCTCCATGTAGTATCATAACTATTTTAAATGTCTGCTGATGTATATTAGCCAGGTATTCTAACAGTTCACAATTAACACCTCATTTTTCCCATGAAGGAGGAGTTGTACTTCCCCGTGAGGCCACGCTAGGACTCAGTGCTACTTATTAGCCTAGAAACTAAAGAAAAAGAGGGAAGACAAATCTTGAAGAGGCAAAATGTGTTTAGAGGTATGTGAGCCAGATAAACCTCTGCATCTTCTTCTCTAGCCAAAAAAATTTAGTCAGTTACAGCTAAAAGAATCAAGTTTCTTGATTAGGAACATCCATCCATATGATCTGATTTCAGGTCTCAGTATCTCATTTATTTCCTCTGAGGGACCCTGTTCTAGAATAGAACTGCCAAGACTTACGACACAATCTTTACTGCATTTCTGCAGTTCATATAATCAGGCCATGGGTCTAGTTTTCCATCCATTTTCCCTTTCAATTGCAGGCATCAGAGCTCCTTTGAATGCTATCACAGAAGCCTTCTAGTTTTTCATATGGCCATAAATAATTGGTATACTGCTATGAGTCTGTTATTTTCTTCCGTCAGCACATGAATGGAATGTAATAGCAATCACATGATTTAATTATCTTGGAGCACAGTGTTAAAGATTTTAGCTATATCATGTAAGCAAGGAAATTCTCTCCCTCCCATACCAGCTTCTGGGAACCATCCCAACATGATCCTAGGTAAGCTTGATGCTTCAGCATGCCTGCAGTTTTGAGCCTCTCAGTCACCCCAGCAACGGAGTCCTAGCTGTTTTCTGCCTGGAAAACAATGCAATTTCCAGAATTCCATCCTAAAATGGATCTCTAGGATAATTTTCACTGCTAACATTTTTATAAGCAGAAGTGAAACAATAGTTTGAGTATGGGATCAGGGAAGAGAACGGGAAAGTGATAGGGAAAGGTGTCATTGGTTGTGCTTAATCAACTGTGGCTTACATAAGATATTATATGCTGGATGTCTCACACAGAAAACTTTATTTTTATAGTTCCAGAAGCCAAAAGTCTAAAATCAGGGTGAACCAACTTCAATGTCAAGTGAAAATTCTCTTTCTGGTATACACAAGGCCATCTTATGATATCCTTCTGTGGTAGAGAGAGGTGAAGCCCCCATAATGGCACTAATCCCATTATGAGGGCTCCATCCTCATTACATAATCACTGCTCAAATTCTCCACTTCTAAATAGTGTCACACTGGGGTTTAGAGTTTCAATACATTAATTTGGGGAAAGGAGAGACACAAATAATCAGTCCTCAGCAGTTGAGATCTTCAGGAAGCAGACAGTGAGATGGAAAAGGAAACACTGAAGGTTTCTTAGAGTGCCTTAGAGTGGATCTACACCCATGGAATGGGAGTTAGGTGAAGGGAGCAGGGCTGGAGTCCAATACTATCTCCACATGAAGCCTCAGCCAAGCCTACAGTCAAGGGGACAGCATCAGAGCAGCAGCAATCCTGACTGGATGCTTTAATACAGCTTCCACTAAGGTGACTGGAGCCCAACATTGGGAATTGTGTAAAACATTTGCCTCAGAATTTTCCCATCCTTGCACACGGAAGCATTATGTTAACCAGAAACTCCCACTGCATTGGCTGCCACTTCACTGTGTCTGCTGCTTCCTTTGATGGGCTTACATTCGTTTTTTAGTCTGATATAATCCTGTTTGTCTATGCAGGCTTTTTTTTTTTTTTTTTGGTCTGCTCTTTTGGGATCGCATCCAAAAATTGTTTGCCAAGATGAATGTCATGAAGGTTTTCTCCATGATTATAGTCTCAGTCTTATGCTTAAGTTTTTAACCCACTTTGAGCTGATTTTTGTACATGCGGTAAGAAATGGGTTCAATTTCTTTCTTCTTCATGTGGTTATCCACTTTTCCTAGAGCCATGTACTGAAAAGATTGTCCTTCCACCATGGTGTGTTCTAGGTACTTTTGCTAAGGACAAACCTACTTTGTGCAAGTAAATTTCTACACTCCCTTTATTCTGCTCCATTGGCCTGTGTGTCCGTTTTAATAGCAGTATCATGCTGTTTTAGATTATATAACTTTGCAGCATATTTTGAAGTCAGATGGTACAATTTCTCCAACTTTTCTTTTTGTTTAAAATTGCTTTAGCTATTCAAGGTCTTTTTTGATATATGAATCTTAAGTTTTTTTATTTCTCTGAACATTATCATTGGAATCTGCATAGTAATTACATTAAATCTGTAGATTGCTTTGGGTAATATGGCCATTTTAATGATATCAATTCTTCCAATCTATGAATTCAGGATATCTCTATCCACTTGTGTCTTTGTTCAATTTCACCAATGCTTTACAGTTTTCAGTATACAGATTTTCACTTCCTTGCTTAAATTTATTTCTATTTTACTTCATTTTTATAAATGAGATTGCTTTCTTGATTTCTTTTAGTTTATTGTTAGCATCCATAAACAGTCCTGATTTTTGCATGTTGATTTTCTATTTTGAAACTTTGATGGACTCATTTATTAGTTCTAGCAGCTATTTACTGGCATCTTTAAGATTTTAAATAGATAAGATCATATTACCTGCAAACACAGACAACTAAATGACTTTCCAACATGAATACCTTTTCTTTATTTCTCTTTTCTAATAGCTTTGGCCATGACTTTAAGTACTATGTTGAATAGATTTAGTAAGAATAAGTATCCTTTTCACATTCCTGATCTTAAAAGAAATAGTTTCCACTTTTTGCTATTGAATTTTGTGTTTGCTGTGAGTTTTCCTTCTGTGGCCTTTTTGTTGTTCAGGTACATTCTCTCTAGAATGCTTAATTTGTGAAGAGTTTTTATCATGCAGTGATGTTGGATTTTGTCAAAGCCTTTGTATGCATCTATTACAATGATTGTGTACTTTTATTCTTTATTCTGTGACTATATTGTATTACATTAACTGGTTTTTAAATGTTCAAACATCTCTTCACCCCAGGGGTAGTCCCATTTGATCATGACAAATGATCTGTTTTATATGTTACTGAATTTGGCTTGCTGGTATTTTGTTAGGGATTTTTGCATCTATGTCCATCAGGGATATTGTCCTGTAAATTTCTTTTCTTGCTCTTCTTGTCTGGCTTTAATGTAAGAATAATCCTTAACTCATAAAATGAGTTTGAAGCAGGGCATAGTTGCACATGATTGTAATCTTAGCTTCTCCACAGACTAATATAGGAGGATCCCAAGTTAGAGGCCAGCTGGGAGACTTAAAAAGACCCTGGCTCTATATTTTTTAAAAAAGGGATGGGGATATAGCTAATTATGAAGCTCTGAGTTCAATCCTCAGTACCAAAAAGAATATTAAGGAGCTGGGGGTTTAGCTCAGCGGCATAAGCGCCTGCCTTGAAAGCAGGCAGTCGTGAGTTCGATCCCCGGTACCAATAAAAAGGAAAAAGACCAAAAAAAAAGAATATTAAAAAAAAAATAAGTGTGGGTGATGATATGAAAAACGGGGAACTTGTGTGCATTGATAAAAAGTTAAATTAGTATAGTTGTTATATATATAACAATATGGAAGCTCATCAAAAACATTAAAAATAGAACTCCCATATGATCCAGCAAATCCAGCAATCCCACTATTGGGTATATATCCAAAGGAAGTGAAATCTGTATGTCAAAAGGACAACTTTACCTGCTATTCATTGCAACACTTCATAATAGCAAGGTATTAATAATCTAAATTGATATTGTGCCTGATAAACATATTTGGTGAAAAGTCAATAAAATATAAATAGGTGAATACTTCAATGCAAGGGCAAGTTGCTAGTTGAGAAGGACTCTGGGATTTGGGAGGATTAATTCTCCAGCAATAGCACCAAAAGTCTATAATGCACTTGGTACAGTTGGTCTCTGTATTCCTAGAAATAATTCCCAGGTGCATATATTGTGATATCAATAGGCAGAAATGAGCACAAACACTGAAATAAGTATAAAAAAGGATGTGATGGGTACTGGCAGTGTCCTACTTATACTCCAGTATCAAAAGCAAAGCAAACCTATTTTCATTCTTAACTTTACTATTTTATTACAAATGTATTATCATCAGAGATATAAATAAATCAATCTTTATCAAATTTAAAATTTATAGAAACAATGGATAATCCTGCAACCTCTCATGAACACCTGAAGGGCTGTATTAAAAATTAACCACAATTAAATGAATCATTTTAAATGATTTAGACACTTTTGGGAGTTTGAGATGGATAATAACTTATAAATAAAATATTGATTTTCTTCCTGGTAGGTAATGAGATAAGAGACGTGTGGTTCAATTTTTCTTAACTATGTTTTTCCTCTGAAAGTTTACTTTTAATTGACCAGGTTTTATTTTGTCTTTTTAAGAGTATTTCAGGTAATATTTAGGTCATCTCTGTCAACCATGTAAAAATTAGTGGTAGAGAAAGCAGACAATTTCCACAAAGTATTACACAAAAACAAAATAATGATAATAGGGGTAAAAGCAGACCTAGGCAGACATTTATAAGTCACCCTACCTCAGCCAATCAGAATTCTCTAAAGGTACATTTTTAAAGCTTTTCTCTTCAAACTCCCTCATTAAAAGAGAAAGTACTTGGCATCAACTTCCCCCTGACAAATTTTTTTTTCCTGTTCTTTTGGAATCACATTCAAAAATTGTTTGCCAAGTTGAAATACTTTTTGAGGTTAGTGAATGCTAGAATTGAGAGTTCATTCTGAGAGATCCCAAGAAAGAAATGACCTTGGGGAGAGGGCAAGAAAACTTGCTTGTCTTCTCTCTGCCTCTCTGGTTAGATGCCTGCTGAGTTGCTCCTCTTTGGTCTCCTTTGCATATGTCCAGTTTCCTCACCTTGCCCAAGCCCATGAAGACCACAGTCAGGACTTCAGGAGGTCAGAAGAGACAGCCTTCTGTTTCTATCAGCTCACAGGTGAACATTTATTCCACTACCCTTGTGGAAATCCTTCATTTTATTTCTTCCACATGTATGATTCTATTTCATAGAACCTTAGCCTACATTATTCAATGAAGCTGAGAAAACAATGTTCCAGGGTTTCAGGTTCTTACATGAAAGAGAGAGTAAAAGACGGTTAAACAGTAGGATCTCTTTAAGTCTAAAAATGTCTCCACTCTCTAACAGAGATGAATTCTTGTTAGTCCAAGGAAGATATAAGAGCTTCAACTTGAAATAGAGATCTGAAGGAGTGCAAGGGGCGCTTTTGGTGAACTTCTTCCTGTTCTTCACAAGCCACCTCCACAGCACGCCTAAGACATAATCATGAGGTTGCCATCATGTGCCCTTTTCTAAATTTATGTCAGATTCTAAAAGTCAGCCCGAACACTGAGGTCATTCCTCTTCATCAGGCTCATCTCCATGCAGTTCTGTGTGTTCCCTAGATATTTCCACTCTCTAGCCTCTCTGACACCCCAAGGCCTCCTGTCTTTACAGCTTATCATCAGACATAGTATATTATCTAACAGTTGAACCTCCTAAATCCCCACTTCATCTTGAAACCTCATTTTTTGTTCATCTTCCACTATGTACTCTATAAATATAGTGAATGAATGAATGAACGAACTCCACGAAATAATGTCCCAAACTATGAGAATCCTTATCACATTCAGATTGCATAGAAACAAAGATAGCCTGCATAACCTTGATATCGCCTCAGTTTTAATAGTAACCTAAGTATCTTGATTATATCCACACCAGTCTATTCTTTATTTCATAATAAACATGAAATTTGCATATCTCATAAAACTTAAATTTCCAGAGTTGGATTTTCTACTAAGCTTACTGACTTTCACCAAAAGTCAAGTGAGTAACTGATCGGTCTCTGAGTCCTTCTTTACTAGTGGAAGAAAACAGAGCAATATTGACATCTTTGAAGCAGCCCTCAAATAGTTCAAATAGGGGACCAATATCCATGGCTTTGACAAATTGAAAGCTGTCACATACGCCAAAAACCAGAAATAAACTCTTGCTGCTGGATTGGGTAACAGCTGCACCAGAGATAATTAATCAAGGCTACAGTGGGTTCTTCTGTCAGACATTAATTCAGTTCTGATCAGTGCTATGGCTATCTTAAATTCTGAGCTAAGACATCCTTGAATATATCCTAACAACCTCCCACTAGTTTAACAAGTCAGACAGAAGGCCATGGTTGGTGGCACTGTAGAGCATGTCACACTGGTTACTTGTACTGACATTTTTTACAGTAGCCCCTTCTAGCATTCTACTGTAACAGAGGTGTGACTGAGACAATATTCCTAGTTCTTAAAATTACACAGCTGAGATTTTTGAATTTTAATGTATGCAAATTGTACCCTAAATGTCTATTAAAAAAACAACTAAGGGATTAGATGGAGACATGAATGGAACAAAAATCACAGAGGTTCTTTATTATAGTACTGACTGATAACGTAGGAATTTATTAAATTTTTCTTCTTACTTTATATATGTTTGAAATTTCTATGAAAATACTTTTAAAAAGAAATTCTTTTCAGTACCTTGAGTATAATTCAGGAGTCAACAAACCACAGCCCACCGTCATAAGTTGGCCCACCATCCATTGTTATCAATATAGTTTTATGCCCATTTCTCTTTGTATTACACCGTGGCCATTTCTGAGCTGTAATAGCAGAGTTGAACAATTGTGATTAAGAACCACATATTTCAGAAGCCTCAAATTTTTAACCCGTGATCCTTTACAGAGAAGGTTTATCAATCTCAGAAATAATTAATTCTACTTTGTATGTCTTTCCTTGTATTCGATTGATAGAAATGCAAGTTTATCTAAGCAATCTGGCAGTACCATTGTCTTCTTTAGGCTACTGAAAAGATGACTTTCTTCTGCTCTGATGGGTCTACCATGCTCTCTGGCTCTTCCACTTCATACCTTAACTGGGGGTCTCAGGGAGCTACAAATAAGAGTCTGGGTGGTCCTTACGTGGAGGCTTGATTTGTAGGGGAAGGGAAGCTCCTAACTGATTCAGGTTGTTGGAACTCCTTTGTGGTTGTATAAGTAATGTCACCATTTTCCTGCTGGCTCTTAGCAGGGAGCCTCTCTTGGCTCCTAGAGAATGTTCACAGTAACTAGTTACATGACCTTCCCCAAAGGTCCTCTCACAACATTAGAACTTGCTTCTTCAAACTTAGCAGTGAAAAGACTCTTGCTTCAATCTACTAAAGTGTATTATTATTCAATGTGACCTAATCTCACCACATTAACCATCCTTTATTGGTTAAAAGAATGCCTCAAATTCTACCCACCCTCAAGGAGAGGATTAAATAAAGGCATGTGTGCCAGGAGAACAAAATTATTTGAGATCACCCAGTGTCTGTGAAAAGTAGCTACCATTAAGCTTTTAATTGGTAGTATAATGTATCTAAAGAAAATGGAGGAACGTATTTAAGCTATTAAAGAAAAACATAACATGATTCAGGTATTTTTAAACTATCAAAACTTTTTACTGAAATAAAAACTACAAACTAGAGAAATCTGAAACCATGGATAATAATCAACTCCGTAAATACTCTTTTTCCTGTACCTAATACCTATGATAAAGCAATAAGAAACTAACACTAATAACTAATAGTAAATTAAAACAATTATAATATATAGTATAATAAAAATTATGTGAATGTCCTTTGTTTCTTTTTCTCTATCTCTGTCTCACAATAATTTATTTCAGTTGACTCATTTTCTTGTGGAGATGTGAGGTAATATAGTACCTACATATAAGAAGAAGTAAAGTGAATGACATAGATATTGCAATACAGCATTGGGGTAGAACATAATGGATACTTGAACATAACTACTGCAGTACTGAAAACGATTGATCTGATAACCAAGATGGTTGCCAACTAAGGGCAGGTAGTGTACACAGAATGGATACTCTGGACAGGGATGATTCATGTCTTGAGCTGAATGGATGTAGCAGGTACAAATTTCATCACATTACCCAGAAGATCATGCAATGTAAAATTTATTACAGAATTATTTATTTTTTGAATTTTCCACTTATTATTTCATAAACAGTTGAGCATAAGTAACTGAAACCACAGAACGTGAAATCATGGGGGAACTAATATTTTAAAATTTTAAAAATCTTGACCTATAAGCTCATTCTGAGGAATTGCTTAGGAAAGATCTTCAGACAAATAAAATAGTGATGGTTATTAAATGTAAGTTTACTTATACATGTAAGAATAAAAGCGTAAAAAAATAAACTTACAGTTTCCAGTCCAGTGTGGAAAGACAATCATCACACTATCTGAACAAATTAAAAACCTAGACACACTATAAAGCCAACAGCTCTTCTTAGATATGAGAAAAGTCATAGGGCAGACCTCAGCTCCCTAAAGCTGGAGAGACAGACAGATACAAAGAATCGCAATTTGCTGAAATAGAAGCCTAGAAACATAAACTTTGGCAGATTCAGAATCAGTTTCTAAACTTTAATTGAGGAATTGCTGGAGTACCAGGGTGGAAAAGTCTAAGGGTTAAAATTTAAAGGGTTTTACCTCCAGTAGCTTAAACACATTCTCACAATCATTTTGTAATACATCAGAGTGTTTTTTCCTGCTTAACAAGACCTGACCTAAAAAAAAAAAAAAAAAAAAAAAACAGGGCTGGGTTTTAGCTCAGCAGCTTAAACATCTGCCTAGCAAACACGAGGTCATGAGTTCCATCCCTGGTACAAAAAAAAAAAAAAAAAAAAAAAAATATATATATATATATATATATATATATATACTAAAGCCTAATTAATTGGGAGTTTATCAGAGTATAATCAACCTTAGGGGAGGGAAAACAACTGTGAAATTCACAGTCCAAGAACCCAGGCTTATTAAAAGACTACAACTTAATCATGGGAACATAGAGACCCCTTCCCTTCTCACCTCACTTTATCACCACCTAACTGGAATCTTGTTTACCTGTTTCTTTTGCCCTACACATGGATATCAACCAAAAAAATTACAAGGCATACTGTAAGGCAGAAACACAGCTTGAAGAGAGAGAAAGAGAGAGACTATGAATGAGAACAGGTCTCAGATATGACAGAGATGTTGAAATTATTAGGGACAGGAATTCATTATTTGTTTATTTCTTTTTTTATTTTTTAATTTTATTTAAAAGACAAAAATAAAATAAAACACATAAAAGGAAAACAAAAGGCAAAAGAGACAACAACACCGGTACCCATAAAAAGGAAAAAGACAAAAAAAAAAAAAAGAAACAAAATAATAACAATAAACAATAATAATTAATATGCTAAGGGCTTTAATAGTACACAGCATGCAAGAACAGGGGGCTTCTGTAAACAGGGAGATGGAAATTCTAAAAAAAAAAAAAAGCAAATAGAAATGCTAGAGAACAAAATCAATAACCACTGTGTTGACGCCATTTGCAAGCTTACCTGTTTCCACGGTGGACACACTGGCTGTGGCACTGGTGGAAGCCAAGTGGCTTTGCTTTTGCTCTCTTTTTCAAAGCCTTTTCCTTCCATTATCTTCTTCCTACTCATCAAATTCATGCATTAATTGCTTTTAATACATAGTAAAATTTTAAGCTTCATATCTGTAGGCAACACTTTTATGGAATAAGCAGAGGAAATTTTGGATATTGAAAAACTTCTGTAAGGTAAAATAAATGATATTTTTCCACCATATTGATAGCTAGGACAACTGATTACTATATTGTAATAGGATCACTTGAAAATAGAAGTTAATACTTATTCTGAGGCACCAGATATAAAACAGGATCATCCCAGACACACTGTAAAGTCTGAGCACTTTAGAATTAGTGAAAATATTTCTATGTCAAAAAGATTTTCTTACAGTTTTTAAATAAAATTAGGTAGCTGTACCTCCCCTAAAGCTGGCTCTGCCTCTATCACAGGCCCTTCTGCACTTGCCTGTTCCCTACTATTACTTCCAACCAAATGCACTACTATTGTACCTTCTTAATGATGTCTCCCCCTCTTCTCAGCCTTTTCATGTGTGAAAGCAAGTTTTTATGAACTATGGAATATGAATGCACCAAGAGTTGGAACATCTTGAGCACACAAGTAGCAGCAGTCTTTTACCTGTGTGATTCTGTTTACTTGGCTATGTAATCAATGGTTTGATAAGAAAGTTTTCAGGATACTTTTAAGCACAATATTATTAATCTGAGGGTCTTGTAAAAGTGCACAAATTCAGTTACACCCTTTGTTTAAAACACAGACTTACATGAAGACTTTTATGTGTCAGAAGCAAGCTGCAGGGAGCACTGATAATCTCGGTGTTTGCCAATGTTACAGGACTCACGTAGTCTAGTGAAAATGAGCTTTACTATCTAATTTATAAATGTTCCAAGAGAAAATATCGCTACAGTGTCATTCTGGTAACATGCCACCATTACAACTAGAAACTTCTAATCTTCTTCAGTTTGAGTTATTGCTTCTCCATGTAGGGCAGTATTAGGAGTTCAAAAAGGGACAAGCAAGTTGTAACTCAGGATTTTGAAACACTGCTTCAGGGTTAGCTGTCTCCTTCCACTCCTCTTCATTTCCCTTCATTCTTTCATTTGCCATTGCTGAGGGCTATGGTAATGTCCAAGGGGCCTTCAGCTGAGGGGATCTAATTGGATCTTTTCCTGTAAAAACACCCAAAGGTAAAGAGCAATTGATTTTAGAGAGGTGGTTGGTATGATGCTGAAAGTTCTGAGTTGCAGGATGAGAAAGTATAAGATTCATTGATTTAAACCCATAGCCAGCATTTACTAAGTTCTGAAAAATATAGCAGGCGGCCACTTCTGCCTTGGTTGTTGACAGGAGTCTAAATCACACAGATAAGTGAGACCCAGAAATCTAATGAGACCAAGTGACAAATGCAGGCTAAGACTCTAAAATGAAGCTTAATATCCAACTCTGACTTCAGAAACAAAAAATAACCCAAAAAAGACTTCCCAGAAGACCCAGGAAGGCAGCTGAGGTTTGAAAACAAGCTTAGTTGCCAAATAATATCCTCTTGCTTGCTAGAGAATCAATAAATACGTTCACATAACCTCTTCAGACAAACTCTGACTTCCAAACTTCCGGTCTCACACCTGTGAAGTGACCACTCCAGGAAGAGGCTGGGTGTCAATCGGACTTCCCACAGGAAGTCTCTTTGTGTGTACGCATGGGAAATGCAAGGAGAAAAGCAGAGCCGAGCTAGTTTGGGGCCTCTGCTACATCCTCCTTCCTGTTGTTCCTTTCAGAGAAATATAATGAAGGTAGAAGGACACAATAAAAAATATTTATAGATGACCCTGCACATGTACCTCTTTGATAGTTAGCCCTGCACACAGCAGTCTCCCCTGGGATTTGCCTATTTGTCTGTGCATGGTGAATTGATCATGAGTGGTCCAAATGGCTTCCCTGAATCAAAGTCCTTTGCAATGTGATTTTGCAACTCTTCCCTTAACGAGTTGGAATCTTATTCCACCTGCTCCACCCCTGCCTTCCATCTGACCTGGAATTTTGACTTTGTTTTCAGTCAAAGAATATGACAGATGTTCGGATAATCTGGCTCAGAAGTTTTGGTCACTCTTGTCACTGTCTTGTATGTTCTCGACCTGTGACCAAGGCTGGGACAGCCTCCTGGAGGATGAAATATCACATGAAAGAGCTTCAAGTGGTTTTCTTGTGTAGCCAAAATCTGCCTGGAATCATCAGTCTGTAGTCTAACTGCCAGCTGACAACAGAAGAATGACTAAGCTCAGCTGAGATCAGTTATGGTTTTCCAGAGAAGACAGTCCACCCATTTGACTCACAGGCTTGTAAAATAAAAAAAGATGTCTATTGTTGTACATTACTAAGGTTTTCTAGTTATCTGGAAGGCAGCATTATCATGGCAATAGACAATCATTACACTCCCTAATAAACTTATTCAGGGAGCATAAACCTTAATATACGAAAGATTACTTAATTAATGAATGAATGGAGTGAAAACAATATCACAAATTAAGCATAATGGGTAGATGCTTTCAACCCCATTAATACAGAAGAATGTTGAATTAACGTCTTATATGTTTTCCTAAGTGGGAAGTTTACATCAGTCCTAGCTGCCTTAGAATATCTGACACTGAGTCAGTATGCCCTACACTACCAGTAGATCAGTTGCGTGCACCCATCTCTGAGCTGAGGGCATGAAAACAGAGGGGCTGTAACAAAAATAACCATGCAAGACTGGGGAACTGGTTCTCATTATGGTCCCTGGCAAGGCAAGTAGCTGTTGCTCACTGGTATTTCTGCCAAGAGTGAATGACAATGGGGAAACAAGTGTGCTTTAGAAAGAGAAATAGCAAACTTCTTTTACCCAGGAAGAGAGGTTGTCACAAAACACATACAAATTCCATTTAAACAAATAATCCCTGTGATGAAGACCATAGGATCTGTGGCAAAGGAGATTAACTCAGAGTTCAAAAAAGTGGACGGCTGTCCCAGAGTACAGGGTGAGGGTTACAGAATTAGAGAGAGGGCGCACCTATGTGAGATTGGAGCTGCCAACAGGTCTATGAAGAGGGTACCTTCACGCACAGTGGGGGTCCCATGCAGTGTGGCCAGCTCTGCAGGTGTGATTGGAAGTCCACAGGATGACGCATTAACAAGCGAAGGCTTTAAGGTGAGACAACTATGACCAATTTTCAGAGGACCTATGCAGCTACAAAGAAAGTTTATGTAAAACAACTGTGATAAGATCACAGCGGACAGAATGGTCCTTTCTTTTATTGTGAGTTGACGATGAGCCTTGCCAAAGAGGAGGTGGCAGCTGTGAGACAACTGTGAAGCATGAGGGCTCTAATCTGAGGGCAAAGCATGCAATACTAATAAGGAAAAATGGTTGGAAAAAAATGAAAGACTCTGAATGTAGGTCAAATGGGTTATACTGTTTTGGGTTCAGGAAATAGTAAACATGAACTGATGAAAAAGATTTTGTCCTTCTGATTCAAGTTATAGGGCACTTTCTAGTTTTTAAAAACACTCTATAGGTGATGAGACCTTCAAACCCATATTTACAAGGAATTACACCTCATAACTTTCAGGCTAGCAGAGACAAGAGGGAGAGGCGCATGTTTCCCTTATGTTCTCCACATGCCGGCCCACATGACCCAATATATCAACTAGCACAGGCCCATGAGCCAACAGCTGTGCTTGTCCTCAATCACTGTCTGTCTTTATTGCTTTCTCACCACTGGGACAAAATACCAACACTCACAACCTAAAGGAGGAGAAGTTTGCTTGGGTTCAATTTTATAGAGGCTTAAATTCATAATAAGCTGGCTCCAAGCCAGGAAGGCATGTCAGAAGAGCCCTGTGGAGGTAACCTGCTCACATCATAGTGGCCAAAAGTGAAGGGAGGAGAATGCTGAGGAAGGAGACCAAACCCTTCCAGGTTGGGCGCCCAGAAAACCAACTATTTCCTCAGGCTCTGATCCAATCACCTTCCAAAAGCTCCACCTTTGAGCACGTGGGGTTTGGGGGTCATTCTTTATCTAAACTATAACACAGCCTGATGATCAAAGCTTCGTTCCTCTCCTCTTTTCCCTGCTCCAAATCATCTCCCACAAGCTCAGCACTCTCACCACATTTATTATCCTTTCTTAATCAAAAGAGTGTGTCTGGTTCACAAGAAGGTTCTTTGCAGTAACTCACAGAGGAGTTGGAACCCAAGGCTTCCTTACTGGCTCCTCAACAAGCTGGTGCAGTGCGGTTTTAGGCACCCCTCCCATTTCCCTGAGAATCCACGGGTGTGCCAAGAATTTTCTTTGATACCTCTCTCCTTACAGCCTCCCAAAGCGCTTCTCCATCAGATTTAAGATAGGCCACATCACCAGTGAACCAAACAAAAGCAGAGTAGAACTCCCCCTGACCTTTATAGCATTTTGTACTTAATGACTTACACTACACTTCCTAAATCACTCTCATAAAAACTGAATTTGAAAATCCATTTGTCTCAACTGTCATTAATACGCTCATTCCATTTTGCTCGGTTGCACAATTGAACGTGACAGACACAGTCAGTTTCAACAGGTTAAAATGTTTTCTTTACTTCAGCTTATCAGTGTAAAGGTTTTTCTCTCCCATAGCAGCAACTAAATCTCCAACCACCTCTGATGGTCTGACCTTCGAAATTGATCCTCCCAGTGGTTTCTGTCTTTCAGAGAGGTCAGTAAGTCAGCGACCCAACAGTGGCTCCAAAGACAGCTGATCTTGGCACACTCAAACTGCCTTATCAACTTAGGAAGAATAATTTGTTCTTTTTGCTGAAGAATCAGGACTGGGTGTACTTTTATATCAGGAAGTACTCAGCCAGGGGTAAAGCAGGAGCAGCACACTTGTGGGGATAGATGACTTTGAAAAGACTAACATTTTATGCATTTTTATGTAATGCCAGGGACACATTGTAATAAGCATTATTCAATAAGGAAGCTCATGTAATAAGTTTGCTCTAGGAATTCTTTTTATCTATAAGCCTCAGGCATTTTCATTAAGTCATCCAATACCAATAGCATGCATGGAACAAATAAGCTGGGATTTGTGAGTCAAAGTATCAGTTTTATAAAGGACTTACCCCACTGCATTTGTAAAAGGTGGTCTTCATTCAAGAGCAGGTTGCCTTAGAAAAAAAAGAAAAAGAGAAATGAAAGCAAACATTGTTATCTTAAAAAGCAAAATAGGTATTTCATAAATGGGTAAGATGGGAGTGACCAAATGACTTTCCAAACCAGTTTTCAAATATTTCAACTATACTTTCTGGTCCCTAAAAGTGAGGACACAGATGGCACAATGAAAATGGGAAACACACACCCCCTAGGAAGTTTAGTTGTGCACAGTTCATAAATGAATGCACTTGTTTCTTCCTTTTACAAATGCTAACTGTGCAGCCGCTACTTACAACTAAGCACCTGGGCACAGCTCAGTGTGGACAATGCAGCAGTGAAGTGAGATCCACGCAGTCTCAGACTTACAGTCAACAGGAGGAAAACAACACATATAAACAATTCTAAGATTCAAAATGCTAATAAGTGCAAATCATGTTTGAGTTCATTATAGTCTCCTGTAATTTATTCATTCACTCAACATTTATTGAAGCCTCTGTCCCAGGCATTGTTCTTAGACATGAGGACACAAAAATGCTTAAGATCTTTAAGGATAAGGAGTTCACTTACAGGAGAAAACATGACATTAACAAGTCAGTTATCATAGAGCATGGAATGTGCTAGTAACAGTGACACAGGCCCAGACGGCGAGGCTCAGGACTCTGTGACCTGATGAAAGCAGGAAGAGCAATTATCTTTTCTGGTAGAAAATCCTATTTTGGGAAACACTTTCTTCAGCTGATGGTGGGAAGTTTTATTATAGACATACGTTTCTTATTTGTAAATCTCTCCATTTTCTCCTTCCATTTGATTTGTAATATATTTCATCATGTAAAGGACAGCCTGGTCCCTCCATGTCCTAATTTCGGTGTTGCAGGATGTCAGCAAAGGAAATAGCAAAAGACAGCACACTCAGGTCATGAGGAGACATCGGAAGAATGAACCAAAGAAACATTCAGCATCAAACTTGAAGTTTCCAGTGTTAGTGATGAAAGGGACAAAGAACCCATTAATCGTACCTAAACTTTCCTTTAAAATGAAAAGGCACAGGTTGCACACAGGAATGCATTTTGGGTAATTATTTTTTACACTTTGCAATGGGCATAATAGTGAGGAAAACACCACCATTTGCGCCCACCACCTCCACACCTTTTTGCTTTGGTTTGCTTTTTATTTTGTTGACATAGGAGCTCACTATATTCATAGGCTAACCTTGAACTTGTGCTCCTCCTGTCTCACTGCCTAAGTGCTGGGATTACCAATGAACACTGATACCCACCAAGACTATCTAGGGCTCTTTCCCCTTGTTCACATTTCCTGAATCATCAGCCAAGCAATAGCTTCTGGCAGCTGAGGACAAAGCAAAAGGAAAAGAAGGTCCCTGGTATCCTTTCTTATGTAGTGTTTCTTTCTTATGTAGTGTTTCTTTTCTCTCCTCCCCTCCCCTCCCTCCCCTCCCCTCCCCTCTCCTCTCCTCTCCTCTCCTCTCCTCTCTCCTCCCCTCTCTCCTCCCCTCTCCTCTCCTCCCCTCCCCTCCCCTCCCCTCCCCTCTCCTCTCCTCCCCTCTCCTCTCCTCCCCTCCCTCCCCTCCCCTCCCTTCTCCTCTCCTCTCCTCTCCTCCCCTCTCCTCTCCTCTCCTCTCCTCTCTCCTCCCTCCCCTCCCCTCCCTCCCCTCCCCTCCCCTCCCTCCCCTCCTCTCCTCTCCTCTCTCCTCCCCTCTCCTCTCCTCTCTCCTCCCCTCTCTCCTCTTCTCCCCTCTCCTCTCCTCTCCTCTCCTCCCCTCCCTCCCCTCTCCTCTCCTCTCCTCTCCTCCCCTCCTCTCCCTCCCCTCCCTCCCCTCCTCCCCTCCCCTCTCCTCTCCTCTCCTCTCTTCTCCTCTCCTCTCTCCTCCCCTCTCCTCTCCTCCCCTCTCCTCTCCTCTCCTCTCTCCTCCCCTCTCCTCTCCTCCCCTCTCCTCTCCTCCCCTCCCCTCTCCTCTCCTCTCCTCTCCTCTCTCCTCTCCTCTCTCCTCCCCTCTCCTCTCCTCTCCTCTCCCCTCCCCTCCCCTCCCCTCTCCTCTCCTCTCCTCTCCTCTCCTCTCGTTTCCTCTTCTCTCCTCTCTTCTGTCTCTGTCTCTCTCCTACTCTTGGTGCAACACATCCCTTATTAGTGTCCTAGGAACATAAATTTAGAGTTTATTTGTTTTTTTGTTTGTTTGTTTTTGTGGCACTGGGAAACAAACTCATGACCTTATGCTTACCGCGCAGGAGCTGTGCCACTGAGCTATATCCCTAAACATGGATTTTTTTTTTTTTTTGAGAAATCACAGATACTGAAATACTACTTTACATTCGAAATTGATTGACAGCTTTGCTAAGTATGAAAATCCAGGTTGTAATTCATTTTTCTTTACAATTTGGAAAGGATAGCTCTATTTTTCAGTTAGGGTCTTTGGATGTTACCTATTACTTCTGCCTAGCTGCTTTTAGGATCTTGTTATTCTCAAGTTCTGATATGCAGTGATGTTTTGTGTTGATGTAGATTGTCCTGTTTATTACAAAGCATTCAGAGGAATACAGACATTCAAAGCTTGCAACACTCAGAAGTTTCACATTTTATTTCCTTACGATTTTCCCATCCTCTTTTTGCTTCTGTTCTCTTTTGTAAAGAATATTTCTAAACTTCTCCCCTTGATTTGATCCACTCATTCTAAAATACATTTTCTTTCCTATTTGCTACATCTCCTTCTCTTCTTGTTCTAATTTTTGGAAACAGTGCTCACTTTTTCTATGACATTTTTCACTTCTAGTAAAACCATTTTTACTTCTTATGACTTTCTTATTTCCTGAAATTTTTGCACCTCTTGTTATTGCTTCATGAGTAAAATGCATTTCCTGAATCCCGAAGGATATTTGTCTTACTTTTTTCTTCTGCTTGGGTATTTCTTTACTTCCTCTGGGTTCCTTTTGCTTTTATCTATGACTCTCAATCGAGATACCTTCTTCTCAGGTGGAGTGGTCTTTGGTTGTCCCCCCAGATTTATGTAACTTACTGGTAGCTCTATTTGGTTAGCAAAACATTTTAATTAGTGGACCTCATTACAGGGTGGTCAGGATGCGGAAATATCAGAACATGTAAATATTTTCCTTTTCCTGGATCCAGACAGAAATCCTCTGCAGATACCACCTGTTGCATTGCAGCCACAGCTGCCCGTAGTCAGTGCTATGGCAAAGGATGGCGAGGTATAGTAATACATACTATTTAGATGTTCACTGACATTTTCTTTTATCAGCATGTTAACTCAGCTTTCATTCTACATTTCCTGGTGTTCTCAAATCCAAAGTTTCTTAGTTAGGCTCTTTTATTTTATTTTATTTTTTCTGGCAGACCACCTGTCTGCTCCAGGAAATGGAGAAGGAGTGGCTGGCAGGCTTGCCAGGGTTGGGCAGTACTGCAGCGAATGCACTCTCCTTATGTAAACCTCCCATCAATCCTCTTCCTGTTTACTTCCACTTCTAATTCCTCCTTCCAGGGTATTTGGTGCCATCTGCTTGTGCCTACCTTGTCTCCCCATTACATAAGTAGACACCTTCCTACTTTCTCCACTTCTCCATATGCCAAGACGTTGGCACTTTTAAAATCTCTTCTTGTCCACTGAATCAGGCATCTTTCATTCTTTTAAGTGTCACTTGATTTAAGATTTGGTAGACAGGACAGGTAAAGTACACAAATTTAACTCATTCTCAGATGTCTTTTTTCTTTCTCAAACATGTTGTTATGACGTCTCCTGGTAGGTTCATACTTACGACACGGGCACACATGAACCAATGGTCCTTAATTTGGGCTCAAGTTAAAATTTATCAGCATGGTGATGGTGCAAAAGCAGCATATATTTGATAGAAATCACACTTCCAAGTTTGAATTTTGATCTTTTACTAGGCTAGCAATATGCAGAACGATCCTCTCATAGTATTGGGCAGCAGCAGAAGATTGAACCTCCCACTTGACTGCATGGACATGAGGGGAAACAATCAACATCTTCCAGCAGGGTGTCCAAACTTGATTTATGTGGATTTCACTAAATGGAGAGAGATTGTCCTGTGTTCCCTATAGAATCCATAGTATAATTAATGTGTATAAAGAGCAAATTTCCTTTATATTTTTTATATTTTAACATATTAAATTATTAAGTAAAAGGACTCCAACTTTGATAAGAAACTTATATATCCACTTAATGACAAGAACAACTGTCTTCACACACAGGCATAGTGGGCTGAAACACTGCACCAGTAATCTGCTGCACAAGCCCACGTAATGCCTGAAATCCATGGGTTTGGGGTTGACTGACCATGTGTGGTGGGCACAGGAAGCGAAGGGAGCACTGCACTGCACCCCTTTTTCACAGTGCTCTATTGTCTCCTAAAGATTCTGCACTTGAGCACCATGCAACTGAGTCTTGAAAAATACTGATAAAAATCATAGAACAGTGTTAAAAGTTTATGGGTTTTTAGGGCCACATTACCAGCTAGGCAGGTCACTTTGGTCTTCAGACAGCAGGTTGGATACTGCCACACAGTGTACTGTGTCACTGAGCTATTGTGTTTGGAAAATTAGGGGTTTCAGCCCATTTTCAGTTTATAGCATTTTGACTTACTTTTTTACTTAATGGGACTAACTCCTTCATTACCCAAAGGAGCGTGTGTATAATAAAGCAAAGTCATTCCAACATTTTTGTGCTTTCAAAAGATTAGTCATAGAATGAAAAAAGCAAAACATCCCAATTTTGCCTTTTCAGCCTGAATGTATATCATCTAATAAAAACACAGGTTGCCCGACAAAACCAAATGGTGTTAAATTTTTATTATGCAACAGAATTACCTACAAGCTAAGTAGAAAAGGACATCTCCCCATCACAGATGATTTTTTGGCTTATAAAATTATTATGAAGTAGTGATGATGTATCTACATGCCATCGTCTATATTTTTCTTTAATTAACTTTGTCAAATTCTGCTTCCAGAGAGCCTTGTTTGCCCTTCGAGGACAAATTCAACTTGTCAGGAAGCCAGCTTTAGGCAATTCTTTCGCAGTGGCCTGATATATTGGTTCAGAAGGGATATGAAACAGGGACATCTAAAGGAATTTTTAGGTATTGAAACACAAATACTTTCTTATCCACCCTTTGTGATCGATTTTCTTAGAAATGATATGCTTAGCTTATTATGAAACAAAGAAACACTATTTTGTAAAACTAAATCCAAAGTCAAAACAATGTACCTACTGGGACATGAGTCACAAACAGACTAGAATCACCACCCAGTTTCCAGTGGAGAGTTACATTAACAAAAAAAAATCAAAATCTACCTGTTAGCCCTAAAACCATTAGAAGAAAAATTGATTTACAGCACACTATATCTGGTCATATCATCTTTTGAGCTTTATATGGTATTGGCCCATAGTGCCAGGTAATTATAGGTGCCTAATAAATAAAAGCACATAATATTGAATGAGCAATTAATTGATTGAATTAAATTTTAAATAAATATAATTTAGATATTTTTCTGATTGATTCTTCTTTAATAAATTCCCAATTCTCAACTTTTGACTTGATTGGGGTTAAAGAAGGTGTGACAGAATCACATTTGTAAATTTTAAGGATTAATGCACACAGTAATGGCATTAATAGACACTTTGTCTTCCCAAATGAATACAACGCAATAATAAAATAAAAATCTCCTTTTCAAGGGAATTTAGATGTCTTCTTGTTTAACAGTCTCTGAGTTGTTAAAAGCCTTTCTTCAAGTCATCTAATTGCCATAAAATAATTCTATTTGAATCCATTTGCCTGGAAATCCAGAGCCTTGCTCCAAACCCACAGGAAGTTCAATTTCTTAGAACTGAAGTTAAAAAACAAATATAAGAAATTATTGCAACACATCACCAGTTTCGTTTTATGACATATGTACTTCATCTATTTTTGTGAATATTTTTCTCACTTCTTTTAAATCTATAAATTGATTCTTTCTCAATATTAACAATGTGAAATAAGAAATAAAGAAAATAAGAGGCAAGGAAGAAATGCTCAAGGTGTGTGCTCTGCCCCCAATTCTGGCTGGTCATGTGTTAGTTCAGACATTCAACCTATATGATAAAAGGACAACATGTCAGAGATCAGAGATGCCTGAAGGCCTGTTAGGATTTCTCTTAACATTTGAATGTGTATTTCACTCACATTGCAGCTTTGGTATAAACTCATTATCCAAGAGATTGTCTGATAAAAAGGTATAAGAGAAATTCCTACAATGACCAACAACATCTTGTTCAGAATTAGTCTGGTCTGAACCAGCCACACTCTTACTATGTCCTTAAGTGACATTTCCTCTGTGCCCCAAAAGAAGAGAGAGGGCTGGTGTCTCTCTTTGCATGGAAGGTCCTGCTGGACTAGACCCACACTCACAACCTCATTTTCCTACTGTGAAAATAGAACATGAATTCCTCCTCCTCCTGAACTACTGACCAGAAAGCTTGGCTGCCAATTAGGAATAGTTACATCCTATCCTCCAAATTCTATATTATTCTCTGTGTTTCTAAATTATCCTACACTCACATCAAATATAATTACATATTATTTAAAGAGCACTTTATTTCAGATCAATTTATACCAAACTCTTTTCATGGATTGAGTAGATTTAGTATTTGCCAAATCACGATTTATTTGGAACATTTCATTTAGAAAAATTATATAGAAGAACATGGTGTATGATGAATAATATTAATTATAAAATTTTATCAGTTAATTAGAACAAAATTTCTACAACATAAGGCTAACAAAATACCTAGTTCTACATTATCTTGAAAGTAGTAAAACTGTACTTCTCTTAAGTTTATGAAACTCTAAGTGTTTATATTTTAAACAGATTCTGTTATCAATCATTGTTTTTCTTAAATGAATGAGATCTTTACAGAGTCGTTTCATGTACTTTTTCAAATGTGATTGCCTATTCCACATTAGGAGCTCTTGAAGGATGTGTTGAGGAATGTTTAACTCACCATATGTATTGGTTAATCAAATTGTAGCTCAATATATGTCATGGATAGCAATTAAAGTGAATATAAAAGATTAAAGTGACAAAGTCATCCAAGTATATATCTATCAGTCCTCAATCCTATTAATATTTATTGTCTTAATGTCTCTCTCATTGATTTTTTAGCATTCTCACTTTCATTTCCCTGATCAAGATTCTCATTATTTTTATAGAACTTCAACCCAAACTACCCACACATGGATCAGGCATAAATCTGTTTTGTATGATCTTCTTCCACTATATAAATGCCTTTTATGGTCACCTTCGGTGGCCTCTCATAGCCCATGGGATCAATTCAGATCTTTGAGTCTGCCATCTCCAGTCGTCAATTATTTGTTCTCCCAATTCACTTTCTTAACTTTATCCTCATTCTCACAGCTGAAGGTTTTCTCTGACTCCTTCTTTTCCAGCTGAGTCTGTACATTCCACTGTTCCCCAGATTTGTAGAAGTGACTGAGTTGGCCCATGAATTATAAGACTTTTTGAATCCAAGAAATGTCAGCCCTTCTCCCTTCCTGGGTCTCTATAAGCGCCCCAGAAACATTAGTTCAAACAGGATAAGCATGTGATTGCCTCATCTAAACTTTGCCCTCTTGTCTACATCTCTGACATCCCTGTGATTCAGATGGCACGTTTGTCACCTCTCTAGGTTAAATTCCACAATCGCTCATCTCCATCAGGGAGAAACCTTCTAAACATATCCCCATGTCGCTGGTAAAACAGGTGCCCTACTTTCCAGGCAGGCTGCCCTCACTTGGAGCCAACTTGTAAAACTGTGGCAACACATCTCACTAGCGCCTCCTGGAGGTCCCTCTGTCTCCTACATCTATGTCGCTCATGGGGTGGGGGACCACTCCACGCATTCTGCTCTTTTAGTGTAGCTACCAAAAAAGAAAAAATTAGAACTGTTGAACTCATTAGTGAAACATTTTGTTCAGTTATACTTAAGGCACACAGGTGTTCCCAGGGTCAGTCTCAGGATAAGATCAAGTACAAATTTTTGCCCTGAACACCGACAGCAAATTCTCTTCTTTCTCTCCTTCCTTCCTTCTTTCCTTCCTCCCAACCTCTCTCTTCTTCCCTTCCTTCAATATCTTCTTTTCTTTTACATTCTTCTTTTCTTCCTTTCATCTTCATTTTCTTTTATTGTGCTTTGATAACAATATAAAATGTACCGTGTTAATAATTCTTCAAATGTTAGTTCAGTGGTTTTAACACATTGTTGTGCAACAGATAATAGAACACTTATATCTTGCAAAATGAAAACATATATCCCCTAAACACTCATTTTTTCTCCTACTTCTGCAGCCCTCAGTAGAAAGATACACTTTTCAGGACCTAGAATACAGCTCAGAGACACAGCGCCTGCCTGGCAAGCATGAGGTCATGAGTTCAATTCCCCGTACAAAAAAAAAAAAAATACACTTTTCTACCTTCCATTTCTATGATTTTTGACTATCTTACACACATCATGTGAGCAGATTCATAGAATATTTGGCTTTTGTTTAATGTAATGTCATGACAATTCATGTATATTGTACATGAGTAAGAATTTTCTTCTTTCCTAAGAGTGCATAATACTGTGCTGTCCTGAAAGGGAAATTACTCTTTTCAAAACTTTGTTACTTTTGAAACTGCCTAGCTCTGTAACTGTTTCATGGCTCTGTAATTAATTTTTCAACCTCCTAACCACGAAAGCATAACCGAACATGCAGGATGTCTAAATGTAACAAGCTCCATGACCATTAATGTAGCCTTGTAACCGAAGAGCTCACCCTGCTTGCTAATCAAAAGAACTGCTGGGCTGTTCGGTCTCCCCTTTGTACCTCCTGTTAATGCATAATGTAAAAGCTCTAGATCATCAGAGATCAGGCCTGGTATTTCAGTAATGATCCCAATCTGTGCCCATTGCTGTAAAATCAATGTACCTCCAAATGCGGGTGTTGTTTCGATGTTCCTGTTTGCTATAACATCACATATATACCATATTTTAAAAATCTGTTAATCTGGTAATAGATATTTGTGTAACTTCTTCCTCTTGGGTATGATGAATGATGACCTGATTAACACGGCTGTACAGATACCTCTTTGAGATGTTGGTTTAAATTCTTTTGCATACATACTCTGAATGGGATTGTTGTACCATATTCTAGTTAGAATTTGAAGAAACCTCGTAATGCACCGTTTTCCATAATGGCTTCATCATTTTTTAGTACCATCAGCAGTAAATAGGATTCCAATATTTCTGCATCCTCAGCAACATTTATTATTTTCTGTTCTTTGGGTAGTGACGATCCTAATGGGTGTTAGGTGATGCCTTATTAGAGGCTTAATTTGCATTTCTCTTATGATTAGCGTATCTTCTTATGCTTATTGGATATATATATAGATAGGTATCTATATATATATATCTTCTTTGGAGAATTGTCATTTGAATTCTTTTAAATCTTACTATTTATTTGGTTGATGTTGAGCTATGGAAGTTATTTATTTTATGTGTTGTGGATATTAGCCCATTATCAGCTCTACAATTTACAAACATTTGTCCCTTTTTGGAGATTGTTTTTCACTCTCTTGGTGGTTTCCTTCACTACTAGTTTCTTTTAAAATTTTTCCTCTTATGAGGTGTGTAACTATCCCTACCATCTAGCTGGCTTACTTTTGGAGTCCCCCATTGTCACAACTTGTATTAATGTCCCCCGAGCCTCTTGCACTCATTATGCTCAGAAGCAGCCCACTATGGACTGAATCCTGTATAAACAGTGAGCTAACATATCCCTTTCCTTCTTTAACATGTGTCTGTCAGCTACTTTGTCCCAGCAAGAAGAAAGCAACTAAGACAGCAGACCAGACAACACATATCATTAAATAGATTTTTAGGGCCTGGGCGGTTGGGAGAAGCAGAGTGTTGGCGAGTGACACGGCGGAGGTGTAGTTTGACGCGGTGTGTTACGTGGGGGAGAGAATAAAACTCCAGCGAGATCCTGGCCACTAAGGAAAGCAGTGATGGAGGCGCTTGTACCACCACCTGCAGGAACTTTCTCCCTGACTTGGGGGACCAGACCGGCTCCACACCGAAGGGTAAGAGTAACAGCTGCAGCTGGGAGCTCTGCCCACCAGACCCAGGGACCAGACGGGCTCCCCACCAGACCAGAGACCAGGCCGGAAGGGTGAGAGTAACAGCTGCGGCTGGGAACTCCACCCAGCCTGCGGGAACTCTTGCCCTGACCTGGGGACCCAGGCCGGTGCCCTATCCGGGGACGAGGCCAGTTCAGAGACTGTAGCAGCTGCGGCTGGGAGCTCCGCCCAGCCTGCGGGAACTTTCTCCCTGATTTGGGGGACCAGACCGGCTCCCCACCGGACCAGAGATGAGGCTGGAAGGATAAGAGTAACAGTGGTGGCTGGGAGCTTCGCCCAGCCTGCAGGAACTTTCGCCCTGACCTGGGGACCCAGGCCAGTTCTCCACCAGACCCGGGGACCAGGCCAGATCAGAGACTGTGGCAGTGGCGGCTGGGAGCTCTGCCCAGTCTAAGGAGACACTCTTCCTGGCCTGAGGAGCAGGCCATAGTTCCCTGCTGGGTCCAGTGAGTGGGGCCATTGCAGGGTACCCCATCCCAGGCTGGTGGATCTCTCTCCCACACCTGGAACAACATTTGAAGCTTCCAAATACAGGAAAATGACAAAACAAAAGTCTAAAATGCAATCTCAAACATCCAACCCATCCCAAGAAAGTCCAGGAGCCATGTGCATAGAAGAAAATACATGCCACATGACTGAAATACCTGAAATAATGGTAACCGAAATAAAGAAGCAAGTATGGGAAGCTTTGAAGAAATTCAAACTAGAAATATTCTCGCAGATGAAAGAAGAATTGATAAAAGAAATGAAGCAGATGCTAAACATAGCTAAAGAAGAGGCAGTTAAAAAATTAGAGGAACTAAACAGAAGGATAGAATCCCTGGATGAACAGTATAGGAAGCAAACAGAATACATAAAACAGATGCAAAGAGATATACAGGAAATAAAAAACTCCATTGAAAGTTATAAAAACCGCCTCAATGAATGTGAAGAATCTCAGACCTCGAAGACAAGATTGCAACAAGTGAACAGGAAAGAAAAGATCTTTTAAAAATAACAAGAAATCAGGAAATAATAATTCAACACCTACAGGGCGACGCAAAGAGAGACAACATAAGATTGATAGGGATAAATGAAAAAGAAGGGGACAACATAAAGGATGTCAAGAGGATATTTAGAGAAGTAATAGCTGAAATTTTCCCAAACATGAGATTGGAAACTGATATCAAGATCAATGAAGCATATAGATCTCCAAATAGTCACAACCAAAATAAATCTACACCCAGACATATAATAATGACCATCCCAGAAATTAAACAAAAGAACAGGATACTAAAGGCTGTCAGAGAGAAAAGACAGATCACCTATAAAGGAAAACCTATCAGAATTACAGCAGACTTCTCAGCACAAACAATAAAGTCAAGAAGAGCATGGAGTGATGTATTTCAGACCCTAAAGGAAAATGATTTTCAACCTAGACCGATGTACCCTGCAAAACTGTCCTTCAAATTTGATGGAGACATACGATACTTCCATGACAAAGATCAGCTGAAAAACTTCATGATCACCAAGCCAACCCTGCAAAGAATACTGAAAGACAGCCTAGATACATTTAGGGAAAAAACCACTAAACAAAGCAGACAGTTGAATAGAGCAAAAGGATAAACATGCAATGCCAGAAAGATAATATGTCAACAATAAACCAATTTATAACAGTTCTTACTATCAATGTAAATGGTCTCAATATACCAATTAAAAGAAACAGACTGGCAGAATGGATCAAGAAACAAAATCCAACCATATGCTGTTTACAAGAAACCAACTTAACTCAAAAGGATACTCACAGACTCAAAGCCAAAGGATGGAAAACAACATTCCAAGCAACAGGAACCCAAAAAAAAGCTGGGGTAGCTATTCTGTTTGCAGACAAAGTCAACTTCAAGCCAATAATGATTAGAAAGGATAAAGAAGGTCACTACATACTGGTTAGGGGAAAACTCCAAGAGGAAGATGTAACTATCTTAAATATGTATGCACCAAACTCCAAAGCACCTAGTTATATAAAACAAGTACTAACAGAGATGAAAAACCAAATCAGTAGTAATACAATTCTGACAGGAGATCTTAACACACCATTGACACCAATGGACAGATCAACCAAAAAGAAAATAAACAAAGAAATAAAAGAACTGAATTGCACCTGTGAACAAATGGACTTAATAGATATATACAGAGTATTCCACCCAACAACAACAGAATACACATTCTTCTCAGCAGTACATGGGTCATTCTCTAAAACAGACCATATATTAATTCACAGAAAATATTTAAATAAATGCAAAAAGGTTGAAATTATGCCTTGCATGCTATCGGACCATAGCGACATGAAATTAGTAATCAACGATAAAAGATATTGCAAAAATCCCACAAACACATGGAAACTGAATAACACACTCCTGAATAATCAGTGGGTCACAGAGGAAATTAAAAAAGAAATTAAGCAATACCTACAAACAAACGAAAATACAGATACAACTTACCGGAATCTATGGGATGCAATGAAAGCCGTCCTCAAAGGAAAATTTATTGCACTGAGATGCCACATCAGGAAGACAGAACGAATACAAATAAATAACATGATGCTACACATCAAAGAGCTAGAAAAAGAAGAGCAAGTCAAGCCCAAAGCCAAAAGAAGAGAGGAAATTATAAAAATCAGAGCAGAAATTAATGCAATAGAGACTAAGAAAACAATCCAAAGAATCAACGAATCAAAAAGTTGGTTCTTTGAAAGAATAAATAAAATTGATAAGCCTCTAGCCAACCTTATTAAAAGAAGGGAAGAAAGAGCTCAAATCCATGCAATAAGAAATGAAAATGGTGGAGTCACTACAGACTCAATAGAAATACATAAGATCATCAACACCTATTTTGAAAACCTCTACTCTCAAAGGTTTGATAACAGAGAAGAAATAGACAGATTCTTAGAAACATATGAAGTACCAAAGCTAGATCAAGAGGATGTAAAACTGCTGAATAACCCAATCTCTATCAATGAAATTGAACATGTAATTAATTCCTTACCTAAAAAGAAGAGCCCAGGCCCAGACGGATTTACTGCAGAATTCTACAAGAAATACAAACAAGACCTAATACCGACACTCCTCAAACTCTTCAATGAAATTGAAAGGGAAGCAGTTCTTCCCAAGTCATTCTTGGAAGCAAATATTACTCTAGTACCAAAACCCGGGAAAGACCCAACCGAAAAAGAGAATTACAGACCAATCTCCCTAATGAACACAGATGCAAAAATCCTCAATAAAATATTGGCAAATAGGATGCAGCAAATCATCAATAAGATTATACATCATGACCACGTGGGATTCATCCCAGGCATGCAGGGATGGTTCAACATACGTAAATCAATAAATGTAATCCACCATATCAATAAAGCCAAGAGTAAGAATCACATGATCACTTCCACAGATGCAGAAAAAGCCTTCGGTAAGGTCCCACATTCATTCATGATAAGAACTCTACAGAAAATTGGAATAGATGGTCTTTACCTCAATATAATAAAGGTTGTCTATGACAAACCAACAGCCAGTATCACCAGCTAACAGAAAAAATGATCAATGGTTTCAATATTATCTCTTTGCCTATAACAATTTTTGTTTATACTACCACATACGATAAAATCCAGCAAGTTACAACATGATAAAATCAATGGAGACAGAAGAACCATAGTTTGGTGCGGCTTTAAGACAAGATGTTATTAAATCGGCACTAGTTGTTATTATGTCTTATTTTCTTCAAAGTAGCTGTTCATTGCATCACTGGCCATAATATCAAACAGCCCAGAATAAAGCCATTCCAATTAATGAGTGAAAATTTTAAAAGGCTTCAAGGCCATATAATGGGGAATCATGGTTATCACGTACTTTTATATATTTGATTCATTTCCTACACTAGGGAAACTATTCGGAGTTCACAGATGCGAGTTTTATTTAGTTCACTTATGAGTATGGTTTCAAGCTGCACCCATTTATTGATAAATACCTCAATGTGATCCTTATTTATAGCTGAGTAGTACTCCATTGTATAGAAGTACCACAGCTTTTTTATCCATTCCTCGGTTGATGGACATTTGGGCTGTTTCCATGATCTGGCAATTACAAATTGTGCTGCTATAAACATAGGTACGCATATATTACTTTGGTATGATGCTTTCAGTTCTTCTGGCAAGATGCCTAGTAGTGGAATAGCTGGAACAAATGGGACTTCCAATCCCAGCTTTTTGAGAAATCTCCAGACTAACCTCCACAAAGGTTGTACCAGTCTATACTCCCACCAACAGTGTAGGAGAGTTCCTTTTTCCCCACAGCCTCTCCAGCACTTGTTGTTGTTGGTTTTCTTGATCCTGGCCATCCTTTCAGGAGTAAGATGGAATCTCAGTGTGTTTTTAATTTGCATTTCCCTAATAACCAATGATGATGAACATGTTTTCATGTATTTATTTGCCATTTGTATTTATTCCTCTGAGAAGTGTGTATTCATCTCAGATGCCCATTTTTGGATTGGGTCTTTGAGTTTTGGGGGACTGATTTTTAAAAATTCTTTATATATTTTAGACAAAAGTCCTTTGTCTGAGGGGGAGTTCACTAAGATCTTTTCCCAATTTGTGTGTTTTCTTTTAGCTATGCTGGAGATTTTTTTGACTTACAGAAACTTTTTAATAAGAGGTAGTCCCAGTTATTGATTCTGGGAAGTATTTCCCGTGCAGTTTGAGTCCTGTTCATGAATTCTCTACCTACCCCTATGTCTTCAAGGTTTCTACATAATTTGTCTTCCAATAGATTTAGTGTTTCTGTTTTAATATTCAGATTTTTAATCCATCTAGATTTTAATTTAGTACATGGTGGTAGGCTTGGGTCGAGTTTTAGTTTTCGGCAAATGGAGAGCCAGTTTTTCCAACACCATTTATTAAAAAGACTGTCGTTCTTCCAGTGAACCTGTTTGGCTCCTTTATCAAAAATAAGGTGGTTGAGTGTGTTTGTAGTTGTGGTTGTATCTTCTAATCTATTCCATTGACCCTCTGCTCTGTTTTGATTCCAGTACCATGTTGATTTTACTACTGTTGCTTTGTAGTATAACTTCAAGTCAGGGATTGTGATGCCTCCTGCCTTGCCTTTGTTGCTTAGAATTGCCTTTGATATTCTAGGTCTCTTCTGGTTCCAGATGAACCGTAGGAGTGATTTCTCTAGATCTATAAGGTATGTTGATGGTATTTTTATTGGGATTGCATTGAATCTGTATAACAGTTTTGAGAGAATGGCCATTTTCACAATGTTTATTCTTCCTATCCATGAACATGTGATGTCTTTCCATTTTCTGAGATCATCTTCAGTTTCTTTTTTCAGTGTATCATAATTTTCCCTGTATGGGTCTTTCACTTCTTTCGTAAGAGTAATTCCTAAATATTTCATTTTTTTGCTTGCTAGTGTGAAGAGTGTGGCGTCTCTTATTTCTCTCTCTGTGATTTTGTTGTTAGTGTATAAGAATGCTATTGATTTCTGAGTATTGATTTTGTACCCAGCTACATTACTGAATTTATTTATTATATCTAAGAGTCTTTCAATGGAGTTTAGGGGGTCTTCTATGTAGAGTATCATGTCATCTGCAAATAATGACAATTTAACTTCTTCTTTTCCTATCTTTACCCCTTTTATTTTTCTCTCTTGTCTAATTGCTCTGGCTAGTACTTCCAATACTATATGAAATAGGACTAAATACTCTACAATGCTTTCATCCACTTGAATGGTGTTATACAGTCTTGATATGTTTGATGCTATAGCATATGAAGTTATATTCAAATATTTCAAAGAAAAAGACACTATGGTAACTACTATTAAGTCAGGTTATTTGGTGGTGAAGCACTAGGTTGCTGAAAGTGTCATGCTTTAAACTGTATTGTTATGTTGTTATGCCACCTTTTATCTCATCCTCTCCCTTATTCATTAAAAAATTATTTAATTTTTTTAAAAAATATCAACCAATAAAAAATGCTGCTGGATCTATAGGGAAAAAGAAACCCTTTACAACTGTTGGTTAGAGAGTAGACTAGTACAAACACTGTGGAAATCAGTGTGGAGAATCCTTTAAAAATTAGGATTAGAGGTCCCATTCAACCCAGGTATTCCCCTTCTGTGTATCGTCCCAGAAGAATTGAAAAACATCATACCACAGTGACATATATGCAACCATAAGGTTCAAAATATACAATAGTCACTGTGAAATGGGAGGAAACTGTTCAATAAAAAGAAGAAACTAAGATAGGGGAAAAGAGAAAGGATAGAAGGGAAAAGAAAAAAAATGCAAGTTTCTTATACCATTAGTGTCACTTAGTTCACTGACTAGGAAAGGTTGTGCTAATACTGATTGAAGAAATTTTTATGCCCATATTTTGTACTTGAGTGACTAAAGATAATGATGTGTAATTTATCAATAATTGTTATTTTTTCATTATTTTGTTGTGAAAATTTGTTTTACCTTTTCTTCTTAATATTAACAGATAAAGTAATTTAAATAAAAAAACAATAAGACAATGAAAAAATACTGAATTCGGGCTTTCAGTTAGGGAAGCTAAAAAAAAGGTTGAAAATAATCAACCTGAGAGAGACTGATCAATGAAGTCTAAGGAAAACTAAAAATGTTACAGACATCATGAAAGTAAGGGACAGTTGAAGAACTTGTCAATGCTGATTTGCTTCCCTAAGGGACAATATGGAAATAGTACCATTCATCCCAGATCAATATTGCAATTTTCTAAATGTTTTTGTACCTCCAAGACTCAGTTTGAAACCTGAACTGCCAAAGTGATGGTTACAGAAGGTGGAGGCCTTTGGAAAATGAATCAGCAGAGACTGAATCACCTGGTACCTTAATCTTGGATATCTCAGGCTCCAAACGTGTAAAGAATAAATTATCATTGTTTATAAACCACTCTGTTTATAGTATATTGATATATATACCTGAATGGACTACAATAAACACTTTGTGGAAGACTTTATGGGACTGATATTTAGTAGGAAGTAGAAATGGAGATATACTTAACTTTTATTGTGATTGGCTCTCTATACTTCCAAGTCACCATCTGACTTTAACACACCATGTGCCTGATATAAATGTTGCTGTCCTCTATCTACCACCATGATCTGGCAAAATGAGCAACTTCTACCTTCAAGTCACAGAAGACTAAGATAATATTCAGAGATATTTGACGACTTTGTAGATTTTAAGTGCCAGAGCCAGGATTTAAACTCAGATATCCAAGTATTTTCTACAGTACAATATCTCTTGGTTCAGCACTACCCCTATATCACCATCATATGCATAAATGCAGATTTTAGGTAAAAAAATGTAAATTTTGCAGAAAGGATTAAAAATATTTGAACTCACATATCACAAATGTAATTTTGCTGTATTTTGTTAATAATAAAAATGATCATGGTGGACAGATATCAAAATTGAAAAAAAAAAAAGATTTTTAAACACATTTCTAATGAGAACACAACCACCTATATGGGCAAAAATATTCCGAAGACACTCTTCAATCCAATTTTATAATAAGTTAGAAGATATATCACAACTTTACATTTACTTTGTTTGATTCTATCTTTAGCTTCAAAATCACTCAAATAATAAAACTGACCCAACAATAGTAAGCTATGGTCATAGGATGATTCTAGGGTGAAGGAGGATCTAAGACCTTCAACAAGGGCCATTTGCAAAACTTTTCCTTTGCATTCAGTTACTAATACAATTCCTTCTTAGCCAAGTGGCTCCTTCTATATAATAGTGACTATTTCACCATTGTCTAACTCAGAACTTCTCAAACAGTGGAGAGACAGCCCTCTCCCATGTCCCGCCTGTCATGGACCAATAGTCTTATAAAAATCCAAAAACCACTTGGCAATGTTAAATCTTTATAAATCTGATAGCTTGTCCTCCTCTTTTTCTCTCTGCTCATTACAGACTGATAATTAACAGGGCACAGACCGGAACTGCTGTGTACAGCACAGAAACTGCTCTCTCTGTTTCTGATTGCTCATGTCCTTGCTTTGCAGGTGACCCAGCAGTGACAACTTTTAAATTTTAACTTTTCCCCACTGGTTAACTGTCCTCCTCTTTTAGAGTTAACCGAGTTATAGAACAAGGATAGTGTTTCATGTATCTTTCTTGCTACTTACTCCCTGGCTGCCTTGATACATTTGACCAACCTTGTCCCCTGACATCTGAGTGCGTAATCAGTATCACAGCGTGACACGGAGATGGCTAAGGGTGATGGCAGAGACCACGCACATGGCATAGACACTCTGACCAGGACATCACTTTCAGAGTGTTTACCATCAATGCCTTTTCTTATGAGGACACAAAAGAGCCATAAACAAATTCTGCATTACCACTGAGTCTTCGTTAAGAAATAAGTGAGATTTTCTGTCACTAGAAAGAGCTAACTGTGGCCGAGACGCTGAGCTGCTGCGGGCTAGAACTGTCAGGACGATGCTTCACATGCAAGTGCTAGCACTTACCTTAATTGGATGTGCCAGTAATGCCTGTTCCCTAATATGACCTGAATTCAGGAATAAGTAAACACAGTCCTCCCAGAGGGCACAATAATTTTTTAATTTACTTTCTCCATGGCAGGCCATGGTTCCAGAGAGACTGTATTACAATTTGGTTTCTCACAAGAGAAAAATAAGGAAAAATAAGTAAAATGAACTTTATGGCTTTCCTCTGGTTATTTTTTTCTCTTTCTCTTTCTGGTCCATATAGTCACCAGAAGAAATGTGAAAATATAGGAAGAGAGCTCAGATTAAAAGCAGTAAATTATTCTGAGGACAAAACACAAACAACCACTAGACACACACCTACACCCAACTACTGGCTTCACTTTAGATATGGTGCAGAAAACTTCGAAAGATTCTAGTGATGTACAAGAAATCTCTTCACTGCAATCAACTGAAAAAGTTCTGAAGGACAATGAAAACTGCCTCAGAAAAACAAGGAGAATGGTGAGAGAGATTTTTGGGGGCAGCTAATGACCATATGTCATGTACTGTAGTAATATTTTTTGTCTTTTTTGAGACGGGGTCTCATTATGCAGTTCAGGCTGGCCTTGAGCCCATTTTGTAGCCCAGGCTGGTCTTGAACTTGTAATAATCCTCCTGCCTCAACCTCCCGAGTGCTGGGATTTCAGGTATGTACCACCACACCTGGCTTGTAACAACATTTTTTAAATTTAAACAATCACTATATGTTTCTGTCACATCTTGTCTTAGTTTTTACTCATCACTGAGACAAAATACCTGATGCACCAAGTTGGTTTATTTCTTATAGTTTTTGGAGGTTTTAGTTTATATTTAGTTGGCTTCAAGGCAGAGTGGCATGGCAGGGCTGCAGTTCATGGTCGCTGCAAACAGCAAGGCAGAAACCGGCAAAAGAGCAAGACAAACCTTCTTCCTACCATTACATTACATCCTGGCTCCACCCGTATGTGGGTGTGGCACTGACACCATCAATCTAAGCGCTAGACAATGAACCAATCACAAATGCACAATGCAAATGCATGAGGCCTTGGGGCCACTGACATAAACCATGACACACTTCATATGCTATACTTGTAATTGGTAGATGCTTACACACTGAACAGAAAATTGCTCACCTTTGTAAGGATACAAACTCTTTTATGCCTTCAGAGACCTCTTTTTTAAATATCTGTAATTAAATAACATGTTTGTGGCACTTAGCATATGTGATAAGCTGGCCAGTTACTACATATTGTACAAAATGGATCTGCTAAAATCTAGACAAACAAAAGTCAGCAGTCACTCCCAGAATCAGTAGGGTGGGAGCTAAGAGTCAGCCTGGTGATTCACTCCTGCCAACCACTGCATTCTCACCCCGCTACGCAAGATGCACCTCCCTCATGGCAGCTCATGACCCCCCATCATTTCTGATGTTCTCTTCCAAGTTTCTAGGCAGGAGCTGGTCTAACAGGCATCATGATTATTACCAGGTAACACTGAGCACACACCCCCAAAGCTTCCAACCTATTTCCTGTGGATGTTATTCAACTGACCCAGAGGATACTTGTCCTTTCGTTCCATTTGAGCTCCACTCAAACAAATTTCCATGAAATCAATTCACCAGGCAGACTCTTTAGTACCAAAGGACACCGTGAGCTGGGTTAGGCAAGAACACGTCTCATTAGGTGCCTGGCATGGCTCTGCGTAGAGACACTCTAGAGACCCTGTACATGCAGTTAAGTAAATTGAATTTGCTTATTTAATAACTCCTAGTTATTTTTATATTTTTTGCTTAGTAAGATAATGTTCAGAAGATCAGAAGGTTGAAAAAACATTGTATTATTAGCATTTCTCTTGAGTTTACAGTACAATTAGGGTGCTTTTTAAAAATCATATATTCTGTCTTTTATTTTGTGTATCTTTTCTTATTAATACACATCAATTATATGCATTAATGGATTTCTGTGCAATACATGCACATAGCACACATTTATCAAATCCAGCCGCCCTTGTCTTCCCAGTGTCCAGTAAACACTCTTCTACTTCCAGGTCAATGTTTTCGTCAGCTCCTGTATATAAGAAAGAACATTAACTGACTTTCTGTCATTTATTTAATGCTTGCTGAGCATTTTTTCAACTATAAAAGCTGTGTTTATTTATACAAATTTGGAAAAGTACATTTTGTACAAATAGGCTAAAAATTAAAACTCCTTTTCCAAGAAACTAACAAATCATATTCTTAGCTCTTTCATGATCCAATAACATTGTTATCAAAAATATTAAAAGGCAAATTAATGTTAATTACCAGCATTTATAAGATAGTAAAAGATGGAGGAAAAAAAAGGTGTTGCAAGCAAACTTGCCCATCACCAGTGCACAGGAATGGAAGTGGGGCCTGCTCACTCGGCCCCTGGTGCAGCTCCACATAGATACGGTGGAACCTAAAAAAGCTCAGTCTGGTCTTCCTCAAGTGAAGAGGCAGCATGTGGCACATGAGCATCTGGATGTCTGGCCAGGTTCAGTGTCATATAGTCACTTGTTCTCCTTAATGTGACGAAGTACTTCATTTAGCCATTCCGGAAGAATTTATTTTCTTGATATCAAATGGGCTCAGAATCAGTGTCCCATCTTTGAATTTTCCAACCTGTCCAATCCATCTACTTGACAAAATATTGGTAGCTGTCCTCCTCTTTTTGGAATTCCTATCTTCCTGCTCCCCCTCTTTCTCCTCCTCCTCCCTCCCCCCCCCCCTTTCTTCTTCTTCTTGAAAATATGTGCATACTGGGCCACTCTCTTCTCTTCTTCCTTTGCTGCCTTTTTTTCCCTCTTTGATTTGGCCCTGCAAAACCTCTTAGTTCATGTAACTATTTTTGGGATGCTTGGCACCCATCACAATGGTGAAATTCCATTCCAGGGCTCTTTCCTTGCCTTTCCCATAGTCCATGATGTCAAACCAGTGCACTTCTAACCGAACCTTTTCCAGGTTAAATTCTTGAATACCTACATCTTTCTCAGGGACACTAGTTTTAGTCTTTATGCACCCATCTTGATCTGGCTTCAGTTTTCTTTTTTTATTTCTACTGTGAAACTCCACCACTTCCACTTGCTCCCTGTGGTTTTTCAGGGGAGAGGGTGATCCTGGAAGGCGGACTGTGTGAAGTGATCACAGGAGCACAGTTAAACTCTTTTCTGAGTTCCCTGCTTCTGGTTTCTCGCGAAAGACGCAGGCATGGTTCTCTCTGCTGCACCAGCTACCGCAACCCCATCCGTCTTCCTATTTTCTCTTTTCTTTCTGATTTTCTTCTGTTTTGTTTCACCTTCTTTCTCTCTCACGTAACAGAGTCTGCAGTAGGGTGTCCAAGAGTTCTCAGTGCCCTCAATCGCCAAACAACCTGGCCCTGAGGCCGTCTCTAGTGCCATAAGACTAGCACTGTGACCAAGTCTTCTCACTTCCGTTTCCGGCTGCATGTGCACTCTGACGCCACAGGTCCCTGCACGGCTTCCGTCCTGAGTAAGATGGCGGTGCCCTGGTCCCTAAGAAAGGTTGTAAAGGCTGTTGCCATCCTGGGCGAGGTCAGGCCATCCCACGTGGAAAAACCGCCCCCAGCAGCTGCCTTGTTGGGTGTTTATTATGTATTGCAGATTCCACAAATTTATCAGTAAATTTTCATGAACATTCCATTGTGTTCTTTTCTTAGTAAACACACTTAACTACTTTTAAGAACCCAGTGAGCAATGTTTACACAGTTTTAATCTTTTTCAGCTACTAAAGACAAAATACTTCTAAGCAGTAAAAGATAAATGTTATCAATTATAAAAAAATTTAAGAGGCTTTAAAGGAGAAACTATAAAGTTATATTTTCTATCAACGATAGTTGCAAATTTTCCATCTTGGTAGATGCAATACTTTTTGGCTACTTTCCTAGACTGAAAAATAGAACATGTGAATACATTTCAAAGATATGTTCCCCCAAAAAGTTTTACATAGAAGTTTATGTGATCTTAATTACAACTTTTCAAGTTATAGGTGAGCAGGTATTAATAGATCATTGGGGGAAGTGAGTCACTGCACAGACACATTCAGTGACTTCTCCAGCACCAATGGTGAGGTAACAACATCATCACTTGGGAAGACAGGCAAGTACAATGTGTAAAAAGGAATGTAAGAGTCACAAAACTTGCGTTTGAAGCTTTATTATTTGGAAATCTCTCTCTCTCTCTCTCTCTCTCTCTCTCTCTCTCTCTCTCTCTCTCCATCTTTGAGTTTATTCTTCAAAACATAAATTATATTAAAACATTTTAAATTATCAATGTGAAATCTTTTTAATCTATAAAAACTATTCCTTCATTTATTTCCACCTCATACTGATGTGAATTTAACACTTAAAAGATTTGTCCTAAGTACTAAATCCACTACTCTATGTGAAGTGTGTGAATTTTCATCCCCTTTCTGCTGTGAAAGCATCATCAGCATGTTTCTCTCACTCACAGACAGCCAATCATCTCACCACATGGTTCCACCATCTCCTTTTAGATTTTAGACCATATAAAACACATTGAATTATTCAAGTGTACTCTATAGTGCATTAGCTAAAATGTTAGTGCATTTTGAAATTTCAGGAGGAAAGACAAAGACTAAACAAGATTATAATCACAACTGACTTTCCATTGATTTAGTAACATGAAGTTTGTTCTTTCTGCAGCTAAGCAGGACTACATCTGACTTGAACTTACTCATTCACAGTTCTTCCAACAATCATGTAAACCCTAGGTTTGCATTTGTTTGCAATGTAATATCAATGTGGATTGATATTCAAGCATTTGTTCAAAATATCCAATAAAGGGTAGGTATTATAATGTAGTCCGGATCACTCAGTAAACTGAAAATTTTAGATATTTAAAAGAGGAAAACTAAAGCAATGTAATGAGGAATTAGCACACTGAATCTGTTACAAAGTTGGACAAACCAATACCACAAATTCCCTGTTACTGTGATCCTGCATTTTCCCTTCCCACATCCTTATAGTCTTTAGAACCTGTAAATGACTCAAAGAGATAGGGACCTGGACACAGGAATGGAGTTCTCACCTGGCAAGAACACATTTTTCATCTCAACATCCAAAGGATGATTAGGTCCCTGGAAAAAAGAAAGACACCATTCAGGAAAATCAATAATCCTGATGACCAATAGGGTAACAAAAATTGTAGCAATTAGTATCCATAAAGTTACCTGAAAGTCCTTGCTTTAACTCAAAATATTTTCACTCTTATTTTTCCTCTTTTTCTCAATGAGTATTCAGCCCTAATGACTATGCAATGAAGCAGTCATAAGTTTTTACAGTGTAATACTCAGAAATCCAGTCACTGAATAAATATTGAGTGTCATACTCAGTATTATTCCAAAAGCCAAATGAACACTATAGAAAAGTATGCAATGCTTTCTGAAGTTTATTATTATTAAACAAGAATTTGAATGTTTTATAACTTTCCAGTATCCTCTAACATTTATTGCCTAAGCATCTGATGCTATATCAATGCTTGAAGAAATAAACAAATAAAAATGCAGTCAGAACCTGGATCTCTTTTCCTCAGCACAGACTGCATACTGTAATACCTTTGTAGTAATGGTACATTTCTGGGATGTTCCCTGCTTACCTCTCTACCTAGGCTCCAGTTCATTTATGATGTCATTTATGAGGTGACCCTCAGGGATAAGTTGGAGCTCTTCTTTCTTCTACTGTCCATGCCTCCAAAGAAATCTTATAATTACGTAATAATAACAAACACACCTCTGTTTGGACTGTGCAGCTAATCAATTAAGAAAGTCTTATCTATAAGGGACCATACATTTTAGCATGCTTCTAAACCATTAGATGTTCAAAATCTGGAAGAGTAACACTCAAGCTGCATAGTTTGGAGTTGCACTAGTTTAAGCCAAATTGGTACTCTGCACCTTGTAAATGTTCACTTAAGCAGTAAGTGAGGGAGAACATACAGAAGGAAAAATCACTTAATAATGTAAAAAGCAACAATGGTAACATTTGCCAAAAAAGTGAATTGGTAAGTAGCAAATTTTCCCATTAAACGAAGTTGCCATCTACATAAGACAACAGTCTCTATTGCTGCCAAACCATTTATTCAAGATCACTGGTATCCAACTGCAGCAAGTCAGTCAGAGAGCAGAGGTCACCGTCCTCTTCCACTTGATAAAAAAAACACCACTTCCTTGATAATCAAAAGTGCTTGATTGAGTGTCATGTTTCTCTCTACTTATAATGCATAGAAGGAAGCAGTTCCTATACCTCAAGCTTGGCAGAGAAACAGGCTTCTCTGCCTCAATTTTGCAGTAATAGCCCATTTGGTATATCAGTGTAATTTTGTGCTTTATTAGTTTTATAAAGCATCTTTATGGTCAAGTCTAAGGCAAATAAAAAAAGGCAGTTCAAAGATAGAAAGTAGTTTCTTTGTGCATGTGTGATTTGGATTTTTTAGTTTTTATTTTTATTAGTACGCATCTATAGTACATAATGATTACATTTTCTAATGCCAAAATTGGAAGGCTTCTGAGATCTAAGTGATTACAAAGTCCTCACTATTAACTAGCCTACAATACATACTTTGTCTTTCAAATATAAAACCTTATGTAAATGAAATAGCTGAGTAAAAATTTAAATTCTTTTTTTCTTGTGAAGCAGAGTTTTCTTAGGATCTCCAGAGCTTTGAAAAGAGCTTTAGGTGCAAAGAGTCAGAAGACTCAATCTCATTTTCCATGGTACCCTTGGTGCTTAGAGAAGGTCAGGATGAGAGATGATGACTGAGGTACCAATCACAGACACCCGCTTTTCTGGAGAGTGAATGTTGAGTGCTGTGGCTCCTTCCCCTCACCATTGCAATTTCTCTCTCACTTCATTGCTTCCCTTCTCCCATTTCAGCTCCATATGGGAGTTAAGCACCGGCTTCCTTTGAAAGAAGGAATTTAAATATGGTTCTTGAACTGGGGCCATGGAAGGAGAGAAGCTGCTTTGAGCAGAGGTACTTACAAGGCATTATGCAATCCAATATCCAGCCAGTTCATCTTTCCTGTACGACATTCACTCTAGATCTGTATCCAGGTCAAGATTCAACCTTTCAGCTTTATACTTTAGGAAACAAATGTAGTACTGAGACAGAAGGTTTTATCCCTCCTATAGACTTTTCTGTTGACTTTTCCTTCGTTTGCCACTGACCATTAGTTGTATCTTTCAGTCACATGACTCTCAGTAATCCCCCATATAATGCCCCAGAATCAAAATTTAGGATCCCATTAAGTAGCTGGTTCTGCATATAGGATGAACACTGATAATTTTCCTTTTCTAACACACCACTTAAAGACCCAAAGTCACATGATAATCCTGAGGGTTTCATTCTCTATACACTAATTGCTACATAATCTGTACTGTACTGTATGAAACAGTATCCCAAAAATTTCCATACCCACAAAGAATCTCATAATGACCTTATCTGGAAAAAGAGTCTTTGTAGATATAATTAGTTAAGTAAAAATGAGGGCATATTGGATTAGAATGGACAGGAATTTATGACAAAAGATAACACATACATTTGTAATCACTATAAGGAGAAAATAAACAACAAATATATTATCAGTCTTAAAGCAAGTAAAAGAAACTTAAATAATCCTTCAAAAGTTTCATCCAGAAAAGAGCAATTAGTACAGAAAATGAGCTTCCAGAACATGAGTACAACTTCTCCTCCAAAGTTCCTGGAAGAAAGATAGCAATACAGAGAAAAAAGTGAAAACTAAACTTAGAAATCCTTCACTAATATCCTCAGCTTGGAATAAACTCAGGCCAGCAATATGTGATTGCAAGAATATTAAATGTGAGATATTCTTTTGAATTAAAAGGTAGGTCCTAGGAGTCAGAAGTACTTCCAAACACTCAACTTCTCCTGAAGTAGAGAAACAACCTGAAATGCACAGGAGTCTCCCAGAGTAGAAAACTTCCCAAGGATGACTCTTAATAATAACACAATGGGAAAAGAAACAAAAATCAGAACTGAAGTCCCTCACAGTAAGTCTCGTCTCAGTAACACTCCTCATATCTTCAGGAACAGAAGACAGCTTGCTTCAGCCTCACATTTTCATGGTGTAAAAGAAGTTCCATATAAAATCAAAAGACAGCAAAATAGAATCCACCAGACTTCAGGGAGTGATGAGCAATGGTCCCCTTTCAAAAATAAAAAAAAAAATAAAAAAAACTTGAAAATAAATGGCTCATTAATAATGCAAAAATAATAGAGCAGGAAAAAAATTAAAAGAATATAGAATACTAAAGAAAAGGAAAAAATGTATTCTAGAATAAAGCACACTCCAAGAAATTGCAGAAAATTTTAGACATTACACTCTGACCAAAAACAAGGGAAATTATCCTTGTAAGAGGCCATAGAAGAAATAATAAAATAACAATTTAGAAACAGCACAAGGAAAAAAGTGGAAAGCCACAGATAGCTAAAAAGTATATATAAATCTGAGACAAGAAGGGATGAAATTTAAAGAAAAATAACTGCTATGAGGGCAGTTTTGAGAAAATCATACCAAATACGCAGGAAGCAGAGATTGGAAAGTACTTAAAAGTGATAGCAAGAAGACAAACATTTACAATCCAACAAACAGGTGAATGGCACCCCTGAAATATGAAATACTATAAATAAAGCATAAGAAATAAGAACAGATATCACAGAATAAAACTTCCCCAAAATGAAGAAAATCCAAATTTGTGAATCAAAAGAATATGAATACAGTCACATGACTAATGCACCTATACTGAGAAAGTCCACACACTTTTCAAATGAAGAAACTAAAGATTTTTCACTGAGTATCCATGAAACAAAAACAAAAACTCACCTATAAGTAAGCAAAATATTTATGTCAGACTTACAACTTTTCCACTAAAATCATCTCAGTATAAGGTAGAAAGATCTTAATGTGAGCCACAAGGCCTTGATCTCACCCTGAACTTAGCCTATTGTTCATTTCATTTCCTTCACTTTGCTTCATCTTGGCTAGCCTCTGTGTTCCTCACATATGACCAGCTTGCTCTTTCTTACCTGAGGGCCTTCGTATTTGATGCTCTCCCTCCCTGAAATGCTTCTCTCCCTAATATTGGCAAAGGTTGCTCACTCATCTCCTTCAGATGTCACTTTAGGAGTTTCTTATTCCAATTAATATTAACTCTCACTCTAGATCTCCTGTTTTTCTTGTATTTATTGATTTATATACACTGTATGGATAATTATTTACTTTTTTCTGTTTATTAGTTGATGTCCTCACACTGGAATTTACACTCCAGGAGAGCAAGAGTATTTGTATGTTATTTACTGCAGTGTTGCGTGTACTTGGAATAGTGCCTACCACATAGAAGAAGCTAAACAAATACTGTTAAATGAATGAATGGGGAACAGGACTAACTATGTCAAAGTTCTCCATAGAAACATTCAATTCCAGAAGATAACGAGTAAAACAAAACAAATTTGACCTACAATAATTTTATTTGTAGCCCACTCATATACAAAAACCATACAAAGGAATTAGGAGATATGAATGGTCTTAGGAAGCACAGCACCCATGAATGTGTTTTGACTACTTATTTGGCAACAAAAATCCAAGATGTAGTTCAATATATTGAGCTGAGGAATGTGGAGGTTGCTTTATGAAAAGTGCAGGAGAGGAAACATTAATTGCTTTCTAATTATGCCCAAGGCAAAGAAGGACTACTAAATTTGCTTAATTAAAGTTGTGAAAATGTTATAGATCTTTAAGAAAAAGTATATAATGGGAAAAACAGTAAGTATAAAAGCTTGGTCAGTAGTCCTAGAACATAATAGCAAAATCAGAGCAAAGGAATAAAGGTCACAGAAGTAAAACTGTGCTGTTCCTAACTTTTCACACAGAGAGAGTGAATTTTGTTTCTAGAATCCTCTTATATACCATTGTAACTGTGACTATTAGTTAAATCCTGGTGGAAAGGAAGGTAATTTGGCAGTATTCATCAATTTAACAAAGTATATGGAAATTAACTGCAAAAATGATATTGATTCTTTACACCTATGCTATTACAGTGTCCTACATATACTCTGAAATAGGTCATGAAGCTGGATTTGGCCAATAGAAACAGAAGCAAATGACAAAAGCTACTTGAAGAACTATTTTCATGTTTCAACTCCCTTTCATTGACCTCTGTCTCATCCTGAGAACATGTGCAGGCTGAGCTTCCAGGGAAAATGCTGAGCCTTTCTGACCTGCTGGTCTAGGCCACTTTCACAGCTGATCTCTGCCATGCCAGGAATACCTGCAGCTCTACTGCAGAATTATGACTCAATCCAGCCATTCTAGAAGAGCCACTAAGCCAATGTGTCTGCCTGAGAATCATAAAAGATTAACTAAAGTGGTGATGCAACAATAAGTAATATATGAAATTATCTTTTAAAAAGCAATTCTTCCCTTAGAAGTTTAAAGACAGACTTACCTTATCCAAAAGGAGGTCTAATAATTTTTTTAGTGCAAACCATGCTGCAAAAATAGAGATTTATTTTATTTATTACAAGAATATTTATTGTAGCACTGTTTGGAATTTTAAAAAATTGAAGCCATAAAAATGATCATCAATGAGAGACAAATTAAAAATCATTTAAGCATGAAAAAAGTACACACCAATTAAAGAGCTTGAATTAGATGTATATATTTTATGTTTGACATCGCAACTTGTATTACTATGTGACGAAGTTGAAAATATATGTCATAAGTGTATATATGCAAAACATGTTTGCAAGTATACACAAACTTAATAGTTATTACTTCTAAGGAACGAGAGAGTGACTTTCATATTTCCTTTTATAGTTCAGGTACAGTTTAAACTGACAGATGTAGTGCTTTTGTCCATTAAAAATAAAAAAAAAATTTTAAATATGGAAGGCATTTTCTATGAAACCATAAGTTATTCCATGTATATTTAATGTGTTAGAGACATCAGATAGAGGCAATACATTGACATTGACTTCCTTGCATTTGTATACTATTTGCTTCAGTGTGAATTCATTTCCTGACTTTCCTAAGGCTGAGGACTCATCATCATCATTTCAATAAAATTGGGTTTATTAAGTGTATCCATATTGTTTATGGAGCATAGAAAACATGTTCATTTTCCTACCTGTGTTAAAAGCTGCTTAGAGAATTGGTAGAGCACTATTCAGAACATGTTGTAAAATTCAAATGAAAATGCGTTGATGTAAACCATTTCCAGTTACCGTATCCTCACACATACTTAGAAAATAAAGATCAGAAATCAACAAAGTGCACTTTCTCTTATTTGACCTCTTGGTTGTAGTTCAAAGTTCTTTGAGAATTTTGCAGGGACATTTCTCCTCTTGCAGATATATCCTTATGTTAGAGTAGAGGCAGCCAGGCCAAGAAGACAAATCAGGGGGCAACACTTAGAGACTGAGAGGAGCAGAATATGCAGAGCTGTAGGGTGAGTATTGTGCATAAAGCAGTCCCCAGCCTGGGGCATGGAAGCTGGCAATCAGGTTGTTTATTTCAGTGCATATTCTTCCTGAAACTTCCACACACAGCCGTGTATTCTCTGCATATGTACATAAATTATAACACAGGGAATTAAGGCAGACAGAGAAACTGTATCTGCACACTGTGATTAGGCATGCATCAATTCAGAGCCCCATGCTGTTAACTGTGTACTCCAATGAGTTCTGAAGGAGGAAACAGAAAAAAAGGGGGGAATTAGCTAGTGTAATTACAGCTTACTCTGCAATACAAAGCACTGCAAATTCCACACAGTGTGTCTCTGTGATTGAAGTAGCACTTGTAAAATCTGACATACCACAGTTCTTGGCTTGGTATCCAAAACAAATCTGAACTTTTAATTAAATATTTTTTATCTTCTTGTTCCTAAGCGACAAAGCCAAATTAATTGACTAGAAAGCTGTTTCCCACATCAGCACATTGAAGTGCAGCAGGCAATGATATGCATGAATAATGGGTCTTGTTAAGGTTAGTTAGTGACCCGTTTTTCATCTGGCTAGCACTAAGCATGCCAGGGGAAGACAGGTGGGCATGCTGTGTGTAGTACATTTATCAGTCAGTATGTGAGCCCTTTACCAAAGACTTGAAAGGTCCTAGAATTGAGTAAAAAGCAAATCTAAAAACGAAATAGAAGGACTGCAAGTTTATTCTTACTACTAACACAAAGGCTTCTGGGTTTCACAGAGAATGTGCCACTGTTTGTATCATGAATCACACAGCACTTGCTCTGCAGTAACTATTGGTATGTTATTTTCAAAATTACTGTTTTTTGTGGCCTCAGGATCTTTACTTTAAAAAAGAGCTATAGAATCAAACTCAGAAGCAATGATAGGTTAATTAGTTCAGCTTTCTTTCCAGGAACTTTCTACATAAACTCGAACTATAGCACTCAATTATAGCTTTCTGGAGTTCTGCTGTTCCTACAGGAACACAGAACAGGATAGAGACAGTCGGAAGAACTTATTTCACTGCCTACCTCAACCATTCACACTGAATCCACTTCCCAAGAGGCTTCAGCAAGCTGTCCTCAGAAGTAAGGAAGATCCTGTGAGGCTGATGTATGAGTCCCTGCCTCTGAGTCAAGTTTGGACAGCAGAGAGAGAAAGGCCGGGCAGAAAGTTGCAAACATCAAGTTTGTCCCAGAGCTTTACACACAGGTTGCACCCCTGGACCTTGTCTTCTCCTGACTTTAAGCTTCCCTCTAGATTTCCAAATCTTGCCCCTTTCATATCAATTCTAGAGGGAAAAATAATCCTTGAAACAGTTTTATCCGGTTATGGATGGAAAGTTCCTTAGGCGTCAAAGGAACAACCTCTGATAAAGGGGCCAACTCTAAAAATATAAAATCTGGTTTATGCACTACTTCACCTCATCAGTTCTGTAAGATAATCTAAACAGACAATTGTTCAGACCCTGTAATCAGGTATGTCCAGCACAAGTTAGGAAGCAAAACAATGTGAAAGTCCTTTCATCCATGGTATATGTCCATGGTATGGTATAGGTATATGTATTTTATCATTGTGCATCATGTGTCTATTTTACTATTTTACATCATATTTAATTTTTTTAAATGAGGGCATGAAAAATAACTTTCTTTCATTTTTATCTTCCTCTGAAATTTCAACTTAAAGATCAGATTATTCAGTAAAAGGAAGTATGATATTCTTTTCCATAGCCAACTAGAATATCTCCTCAAACAGGTATCTTCAGATACTGCTAATGCCAGTCACAACTTAAAAGTCTCTTATAAGGTCTATTCCATGCTCACAGTTACTTCAGAAAGGGAGAAGGCAAACTTCTCCATCATGTTCATGTCCTCATTCTGTGGTGTTCTGACCCAGTCTTCTTGAGTTTGGGATTCCACTGGTAAAGGAACTCACCAACTCACTGTGTCACAGTGGTTGGGGCAACACTCTCCACTACCATCGCTTCCTTTCCCAGTGACAGTAGGCAGTTTACTTCACCCCTGTGACTCAGTCTCCTCATCTTTAAAATGGAGACTGAACTGTGTACCTTCAAAAAGATACTGAAAAAAGAGAGAAAATTTAAGGAAAAATGGAAATAGAGCTTTTGCAAATGGGCCTGACAATGAGTTAGAGGAAACAGGGAGGGATAGGAGGGGAAGGGAATGAAAATAAAGATGTGTTATGTACATGAACAAGCTCCTCACAACAAATGTAATCATTATATATGGTCAATGGTCCTTAAAAAAGATGTTGAAGTCCTAACTTCTATTACCTTTAAATGTGACCTTGGTTTCTAATGAAGTTCATTACAGAAATGATCAATTTAAGATGAGATTGTTAGGGTGAACCCTAATCCAGTATGACTAGTGTCATTATAAAAAGGAATGTTTGGTCCCAGCAATCAATAAATTGTACTATTAATTTTTCATTAACTCCTTAACAAGTATAATGTTTCATGCTTGTATAATAGTGTCTTAGATACTTTGTCATTACTGAGATAAGATACCCAACACTCAAAGTTAAAGCAGAAAATGTTAATTTCAGTTCACAGTTTGTGGAGGTTTCAGTCCATGGCCAGCTGGCTCCAAGGCAGGAGAGCATAGCAGAGAGGCACTGCAGAGGAGAAATAGTCCATGGTTCACATCCTGATCTTTAGTGCACTATTATTTGTTCCATGCAAAATTACATAAACAAACTGTTTCAGGGTTACTAAATGAAATGTTGAAAGAGAAAAAAATATTAACATGGGAGCACAAATGTGGACACACAAAGAGAAGACAAGCACATTCTGGATATTTAAAGCTTATTAAAGAATCTGTGTTATAACATAGTGATGTGAAATGGGGCATATTTCTGGAAATATCCCTGTGAGTTTTAGGACTTTATTTTCATGAATAGTTTGTGTACTATTGTTGCTGCTCTAATTAGGATGATAGTAGGTGCTCACAAAAATTTGTTAAACTAAAACTTACTGCTAATATGTTGTCTGGAAATTGATTGCAAATGTAGGTAGACAGTTTGGAAATTTTTCCTTATTTTATTTTCCTTGCATATATAGCTTAGAAGTTTTGGCTCCTTCTTATAGGAGAGATTATATTTTTCTCACAATAATTTCACTTCTCAGAACTTTTCTACACATATGTACCAACTGAATCATTTAAGTTTATTAGCAGAAATTAAGCCAAGAGGAACCACATGTTCTCTTCCAGATATGTATTTTTAGAATGGCTCTGTATTCCAAGAGCTCCTTCTTTGGTAGAAGAACTACCACAAATATTTTGATTCATCCAATTCATTTTGTTATCAGGTCTCCAGTTCCATTAATCTGAAGTGTGTTTGTCAGTTTGTTCTTGAGGACTTATTTTCAGGATAGTTTGTCCCTGAATTTGCCCCCCTTGATCATCTCCTTTCTTCCTTAGCAAGTACGATCCACACATTCTCTTTATTTTTTTTTATATCTAAGCATTTATATCTTGGGAGAAAATCTCCCCTTCAAACTCTTCCAATTACTTCCCTAAACTACTTTTCTGCTTTTTTTTTCTCGGTTCCCCTTTCATTTTCTTAAGTTTATTTACAGTATTTCCTTATTATTAAGCAAACCTTCCCCCTGGGGTGTTCAACACAGTACTTAATAACACAAAGGCTCATTGAATTTCCTAAACCTGTCAGAATCTAACAAGTGTCTTCCAAATTTTTCTCCACTAAGTGTTTTCTCCCCTCCAAGTTTAAACTGTCTTTCCCAAAAACTCTTCTTTTCTGGGAAAATAATCATCCAAGAAACTTAAAATGACTTTAGCCCTGGCAGTTACTTCAATTGCACAATGAAAACGGGGTCCCTAGAGGTGTGATTTACAATCACACAGTTCATCCTCAACCCTGTGTCTTACACTAATCAGCAGACTAGACTTGCACTTCACACCTGAAAAGAGTAACAGATCAGGTAGTGTTTCCTTGAAACATTTGGTTTGGTTTATAATGATGTAGAAAGGATGTTCTATTCTGAGTGAAAGTGTCAGCAACTCAAGAGATGAGAGCTGATAAATTGTTCTTTGAAATCATTAAAATGCTGTTATAAAAGTACGTATGACATCTTAATAAGAAAATGACAAAATAAAATGTCAGTATTCCTTCTTTCCTACCTAAGGCTCTATTAGACACATTTAAGAGATAGTGACTAACACCTGCTGTCAGGCAATCCCTTCATATGCTTACAAAAATAACTCTTCTAAATATTCTTAAAGTTAGAAGCATGTGCCGGCCATCTGTCTACTGTAGTTGGTTTTGCATTAGAGTCCTATCGTTTCTTTAAGACTTATTCCACTTTTGTCCCTCTGCTTCCTTAAATTGGCCTTTGGGTATGTTGGAAAGACCTGAACACCCCTAGTGCACTGATAGAATTTACAGTAAGGCCCCTACCAGCCCCAAAGGTAGCATCCCTTCCATGTCCATATGCAAGAGTTCCTGTAAGGAGTCCTGCACATTTTGTCCTTGTTTTCCCAGAGTTTTGTGGAAAATTTTGTGAGGATCAGATTCAACTAGCACTTCATCGATCTAAGTACACATCAGGCCCTCCACCTGGTGCTCCCCATCACCATCAGCATCATCATCATGGTCATCACCACCACTGTAAAGAGGAATGGGACACTGAGCCATTGTTACCAGGAGGCTATCATGACAATGTGCACTCAGGAAGTATCACATAGTTGTATAAATGTGAAATCTATTTTCTATTCCCACTCCTGACTCCAAAAGTGCTTCAAATTTTTCTATCCTTAAAACACAAAAGATCAAAAATGTCCCAATGCAGAAGGTCCCCAATCCTGAAAAGTGAAAACAGACTCAAGAGAAAGAGTGAAACTAGCAATTAAAAATGTTAGAGCATTGATATTCTGTATAAGGTCTCTAAAGTAAAACCACATCACATGCGACAAGACATGACACGGTGTGAAACACTGCAAAGATTCACACCAACAACAAAGTAGGTCCTCAGCCACACTGTCAAAGGAGGTGCTGGTACCACTTTCTCAGTGAAGAGGAATATGAAACTGATTTCTCAATCTGCTCTTTCCTTTGTTATACATAAATGTATAAATTCTCTTAAAGAATGTTTCTACAGTGTTCTCAATAAATTCTTCAGTGATCCTCAATAACTTCATTATGAAACACTCCTCTAGTATTATTTTAAACATATAATTGGTGGATCTTACCAGAATGTCATATTTGACTCTTAAATGTAGAATTCAAGTGCCCAGCATGGTCCAATACAGCTCAACAGTCTAGAGACTCTCTGGGTGCTACCTATAATGCCCGTGTCCTGAAGGAAACCACATGAAACCAGGTTACCTCTGTCTGGTATTTCCTCTCTAGTACCAAAGAGAGGGAGAATCATCAAGTCTTTAATTGTATGGTCTTCTCCCAAGCCAAGTCCCTGTAGTAAGATAAGACCAAAGATAAACAAAAAGGTCAGGAGAAACCTAAAGAACTACAGGTGAGCAGCCTAGTTGTTGGTTAGGACCAACAGCTGAAGAGAAAGAGTGTGACCAGCTTACAAAAAGGGTCAGGAGAGGCACTTTCGTGTATTTCTTCAAGAAAAGTTATTTAAATAACAACAAAGGTTAAAGTTCCCAAACTTAGAGTCTATGATGTATTCTGACAGAAGCTTCAAAATCCTAGGAAGACAAACCTCACCTGAATAAATGAATATGTGTTATATTTTAAAATATTTATCCTCTAAAAATTAATACATTACATACTACATATGTAATTGGGTAAGAATAGCCAAATATAAGGTACACAGACTTTGACCTGGATTTTAGTGACAGTGGTCTATTTTGATACAAGTTCATGTCTCTGCCTACATTGTATAAAGAATGGTTGACACTTACCCATTAAACTATGAAAGAAGTATAAAGAGCCAGACAGGCCTGCATTTAAAGGTGGACTCCACCATCTTTTGGCTACATGGCACTGGGCAAGCTATTTATCAGATGTAAATAAAGATAGTTGCCTTCTGGAAAGAATTAGACCAGATAATATAAGACAGGATCCATACCACCATGTCCAAACATCAAAATCCAATATATTTGTTTCTTTTATTTTATTACCATAAATTCTTGGAAAACAAGATTGGTCAAGGACAAATATTTATGCTTCCAATTAAATCATCAGCTACTTAATTCTTTGGAAAATGCCCTGCTATGGGCCTTGGGGTACTAAAGAGAAATATGTTAAGCATATCAGAGCTGACCCTCTTAATCAGCATGCATTATAAATATGGTTGGTTTGATCATAAATAATCATAGTTACAGGAAGCCTAGTAACTGCCTCTAAAGAATTCTTGCTGTCTCATCCCCAATTGCGTAAACATCTTACAATCTCATTGATTTGAAAAGTGCTTGGCTTGGTTGCCAAATTTCAAGCACCAAGAGATGTTGCATTGCCCAGTTAACACTGAGGCCTTCTGATCACAGGTCCTACACGGCCCTAAGAGTGGGTATCTAAAGCTGTGGTCATGCAACACTTCCAGATCCTACATAGCCCACAAATCTGCTCCACGCGCAGATCCTAAGGTTACAGTCTTCTCTCATAAATGAACGCAAGCAGTTTTTCTCAAAACATAACCCTGTACCAAAGAGAACCGGGTCCATGGCACTTACTTTGTGCTGGATCCATGGCACTTACTTGTCAACCAAGGTGTAGGGAGACTTGTCCTCCAAGTCCTAGCCACACTAACATCATTCTGTGGCAGCCCATCATGTGGTCCCGCAGGACTCAGCAGGTGCTAAGGCTGTGGGCCAGATTGTAACAAAACAAAATCATCTGTTACTGTTTGTTAAGACCAGTGAGATTCCTGATGAGAGTGGTAACGAGTGTACATAAGCACATAATTCTTCCCATGGGTTTGCTTCTTGCTTTCACTTTTTGTTATGTAACTTAGAGCCCTACGCAAACAGAAGTTTGGTAAGGGACAGGGGTGTGGTGAGGACTGCAGCTGCCTTTAATCCATCCATCATGACGTAAGTCAGCCTAATACACTCACAAGCTGAACTTGGCCCAGTCATTCTTTGACCTGTCTGTTGGCATCTCCTCAATTTGAAGGCCTTTCTTTCACATTTCCCTGGGAAAGTCATAGACCATGGAAAACCATTAATTATCTTCTTCCTTAGGAACCAAGGGTTATATCAGAGGTCTGTAAACTAGGGTCAATAAACCAGTGCAGACCTACTGTCTGCTTCCATATAACTCAACAAGCTAAAAATAATTAATACAACATTAATGATTTTAAATAACATATGCAGGGCTGGAGAATATAACTCAGTGGTAGAACACATGCTTAGCATTGCAGGAAACCTAGGTTCAATCCCCAATATCGAAGAAAAAACTAAGAAAGGAAGAAAGAAAGAAAGAAAGAAAGAAAGAAAGAAAGAAAGAAAGAAAATAAGAATATTTTGTGACATACCAAGATTATATGAATTTTAAATTTCAATGCCCATAAATAAGCTCTTATTTTAATACATTGTTTGCTTAAGATTGTTTATGATGGTTTTGGGTTGCTATGACAACAAAATCATTTTTTGAGTTACTGCAACCAAGACTGCATGCCCTCAAACTTAAAATATTGACTATCTAACCCCTCAAAGAAAATGTTTAGCAACCTCTAATTACACATTTACTTCCTCTCCTTTCAAAGGCTCCTCTCTTAATTGGTTCATAACACCTTCCCAAGGGTCTTGCAAACCTAGAGAAGACAGATTTACTCAGCATTGCCATCTCCAAAGCAGCAGAGTACACTGTGTCCAGGGCAACAATCCTAGCCTGCCTCAGTCTGGAAGAACCAAGAGGGGCAGGACCTGCTGCAGAACGGTGCTTGGAGTCAGCTTCCTAGAGAAGCAGACAGCATCTTCTAAAAAAGACGAAAAGCAACTCCTCATAGGAGCTCCATGCTACTCCTCAAAGCATAAGACAGGAATCGCAGAAGATTAGTGATTTTAGAAAGTGCCTGGAGCCCACCCTGCAAGAAACTTGGGGCCAGCCAGCAGGAGAACCCTCAAGGATCCTTTGGTTTCACACAACACTAAGTAGGAAAAAGAAAAAAATCTAACAAGAAACTCATAAAATCCATGTGTCAGTTATAAATTGTATCACTAAGTTCTGCTGCTGCTATTCAGAAAGTCACAGTTGAGCTCAGTAAGTCTAATTCGTTTACTATTTAGCAAACATGTTTGAGGAACTACTGACTATCAGACATTTCACAAAACTTTGGGACTCTAGCAGTTCTCCAAGCAGGAGGAGGAGGAGGAAGAGAAGGAGAAGGAGAAGGAGAAGGAGAAGGAGAAGGAGAAGAAGAAGAAGAAGAAGAAGAAGAAGAAGAAGAAGAAGAACAAATCAGTGTCCTGAGATGATCTATTCCAATTGAGAGACATATACTATGAAGTAAAATACATTCAACAGTCATTGCTGCTGGGAACAATATTTCTAGGAAGGGGGAGAAGAACAACAGGAGTGGATGCAGCCTTAGAGAGAGGTCAGGACCTCCCTGGGCAGGTAACATGTGAATAAGGCATGGAGGAGAAAAGGAAGGAGCCAAGAGAGTACCTCCAGGCAAAGTATTCCAGGCAAAGGAAGAGCTGGGGCAGAGTCCCGTGGAAGCTCTCCTCTCGGAAGTCTATGGTACAAGTGGATGTCTATGCTATGTGCACAGCACAGAGGACAGAGCAGCCAGAGCCTCGGTGATGATCTGAGAGAAGCAGGACTGGGGGAGAAGAATGGAGAAGAGTCCATCCCTGTGAAACCAATGGAGGATTTTGAAGGGGGAAAAGTGATTATCTGAATTGTATTCAACAAACTTTCTCTCACTAGTCAATTATAGGAGCAGGAGGGTGAAAGGCAAAGCATCAGGTGAGTGAACAGGAAATAATCTAGATAACATAGAAACTCCTGGGGCAAGGACTCTTGTCCGTAAAAAGAGCACTTAGATCAAAGTAGTAGTAGTGGAGATGGTAAGAAGTAATTGAATAGCCACGTATTTTGAAGGTAAAATGGATAGGATTTGTATTGAATATAATATGTGCAAAACAGAAAAATCAAGATGCCTTTAAATACTTTTTTTTGCCAAATTAACGGAGAGAATGGAACACTCAGATAGTGAATGAGAGAAGTTTTAAGAAAAACTGGTTTAGGGTAAGAGTGCCCATTAGATTTTGGGTGTATCATTTCAAATGCCTGTTAGGTGCCTATAAAGAAATATCAAATACATGGCTAGACCTACAGGTCTGGAGTTCAGGGAAGAATACCATAGTGAGGGTACAAAATTGAGTCATTTACATGATGAAAGCATCAAATTCATGAGTCCAGAGATTTCTCCAAATGGAGAAAAGTGTGGGAGCAGTGCTCAGCTTCACTTTGAGCCAGCCCCAAACCACATATCCCATGCAGCATCACCAAACCCTGCAGTAACCCCTCATTCCTTCCCACCATGCAGTTGAGAAATCAACTTAAGTTCCTTGAATATGCCCCTTACCTAGGACACTCATATGGTTTAGCTTCCAACCTGAAATACTTCTGCGAGACTGTCTTTCATAGAAGGATGTGTGTTATTGCCCATCAACACCCACACTTTTTCTGTCTCACATCCACTCAGAAAGGTTAGGAAAGAATGACGTCCAACTACATAAACTGCTTCCTTGAAATGACTTCCAGCATCTACAATTTTCTCTGTCTCTAAACATTTCCAAAAATATTTTAGGACATGTTATAGATGTGAGACCCTACGCTAGTTATTCATTCTGTCATTCTTTGAATACTTGTTTTGTCCCCAGAGCTAAGGACATGGATTGTAGAATTGGTTGCTTGCATGCTTAAACATATTCATATACCGATGTTGAGCTAAATCCTCTTAACGGAAAGATTCACTGATACCCAGAGACATTAGGAACTTAGCTAAATTACCATGGGTAGAGGGTGGCACCACCAGTATTTCACTTTATAACACCTGGCTCATAAACGTGTCCATCTTTCCTGTGCTACTGGAGAAGAAACAAAACACAAGTCTTGGGAAGGACATGAGAAGAAGGTTCCATAAGACACGTGGAGGAAATGAAGAGTTCATGTTTCCCAGGATGCCTCAGGCCTTCTAAGAACTCTTCCTCTTTCCTTGTCTTTAATGAACCATTGCAGTCTACAATCAGATGAAGAAGATTTTGGTGAAAATTCACTCTGTGATGCATCCTATCACACTCCTGATGGAAATCTCAGTGGTTCCAAAAATGACCTAAGGTATTCACTGAGGAATCCTTCAGATATCACCGCAGGCAGCTTGTACAGCCCAGGTCACTAATATCACCTTTTAACAGCTAGTTTAATACTAGTTTGTTCCTTAATTGACAACTCGCTCTCCATCACAGCAGGTTTTGTACTTGATCTAAGTAATCAGCTAGCATTTCCAGTGCTGCCCTAACTTGGCTGGGCATTGAAACCACCTGGGAGCAATTGTTAAACTACTGTGCTCAGCCTACACCACCAGAAAGGCTGGTTCTAAGGGTCTGGTCATGAGCTAAGGAATTGATATTTTTAATAGGTTTCCAAAGTGATTCTGATGCAGTTAGTCCAAACACTCAGCTTTTGGAAATCAATAAAAACCATCATGAAGAGAGCTTCTATAAAAAAAAAAAATACATGTGAAATTCTTGCCATGTCTGCCAAAATGACATTTTCTCAAACATAATTGCCTTAGTTCTGAAGCAAGATAGTTAAACCCATCCAAAACTTCCTGCGGTACTCTTAAAGCTCAATGTGAAGATTAGTTTTCTACATCAAACTGATTGGACTAAGGGATACCAAGACAGCTAGTAAAGCATTGTTTCTAGGTATATCTATGTATTAGTTCCCTTTTAACCACAGGATTAAATTACTTGTAACTTAAAGGAGGAACCTCTTTTCTTGTAGTTTCAAAAGTCCATGGTTGGCTGGTTCCAAGGCAGAAATAATATAATGGAAGTATCTGAAGAAGAAAATCTGATAAACCCATAGCATTCAGGAAGCAGAGAGAGAAGGGCGGAGCTAGGGACCTTTCAGGTCACACGCCCAATCACTCACCTCTTCCATTCAGCCCCATCTGCTAATAGCACACTCAGGCATGAATTCAGTGGATTAATCCACTGATGAGTACTGTGCCCAAAGCCCCACTTCTGGACACCTGAGACTTTGGGGACATATTTCAGATCTAGAGCATAATAGTCTATGATAGGAATTCCAGAAGACATTAGTGTTTGGATCAGTAGGCTGAATAAAAACTTGCTCACAACAGCACGAATGGGCATCATTGAATCTGTGGAAGGGCCACTTCAATGGAAGAGAAAGTGAAGAAAAGCAACCTCACTCTCTGCATTAGGCCGTCTGTCTTCTCCTGCCCTCAGTGCTCTGGCTGTTAGTCCTTTAGTCTCAGGCTGCCCTACACTGCCAGCTCTCTTGGTTCTACAGTACACAGCAGACTGTGGGACTTGCTGATGTCCACAGTCTTGCAACCCTACAATTAATATCTATACCAACATAGACATAGATTTCGGTTATGGTGGTCTCCCTAGAGAACCCTAAATAATATACCAGTGATATTAATATAGGTATACACACACATGTGTGTGTGTGAGTGTGTGTGTGTGTGTAAATTAGAATGTGACCTATCATAAGCTTAATTTCAATGCACAATCTGGGCTGTAGGTACACTCACAACTCAAAGAAGGTGATAGTGTATATACTTGTCTTTAGAAAAGTTCTTAAAACCAAATTAAAGCAAAAAAGAGGTAGTTTTTATAGTATTAAGTGCCAGACAACCTAAATATTTTTAAAGCTGAAAGCTTACTTTTAAATCTGGAAATGAACAAATCAACACTTGATGAAATCTAATGATCATAAAGACCGTTTTTCATTATCGGTAACACTTATTTTATTGTGATGAAAGCAAACCTTACTGACATCTATCACTTTTTGGTTGAACACTGAAATTATTTGGAATCTTTAAATATTCTAATGTTTGGACCCCACTCTTAAAGATTGTAATTTGCTCAGCCTGAACACGGTCTGTGTTTTAGGATTTTTGCAGAGTCAGCCTGAACATGGTCTGTGTCTTAGGATTTTTGCAGAGTCCCAAAGTGGCACAAAAATAAACCAAGATAGAGCACCGTGCTGTACACCCAATGGTGCTTTACACTCTGCCTCCGACTGATGACTTCAGCAAATCCCCATCTTTCTGGTGACTTTCCAGGGATACAACTTTCTGCTCACTTGTGTGTAAAACAGTCTCAACTCAGCAACATGTCCAGTCTCCTGCAGCGACTTAGCCTCTGCATTTCTCAGTTGACATTAAGATTGCATCTCTACTCCAGCTCTCATGGACAGGGCATTGGCGGCATGGCCTGTGAGGCTGGTCTTGCTCTCTCTGCTTTCTGCTCACTTTGTTCTGGATTCACACTTTCTTCCACTTTTGTGAAGGTTGGATGGGAACAGGAGGTGAGAGGGAGAGCAGTAGAGGGTAGCACAGTTATTATTTCGGAGGTTTTTTGATTTGGTAATGGTCCAAGATAAAGTCTCTGCTGAGCTGATACGTGTTGAGTTGTCTTCTTCCTAAATGAGGCTCTATCAGATTCTCTTCAGAGATTTGCAAGTTGTGAAACCTTTCACCTAGTTTCCTTGGTGACAACACCTTCCATGGAGTTAGTGTTAGAATCCAAAATATCCCCCAAAATATCCTCCTTATGCTACAGATCAGTTATAGCTGTTAGGACTTAATAACTGAAAGCATCACAGGGCGCTAACTTTATCAACTTAATCCATTGATGAGTTCACAGTAAGGTCTCGTTGGATGACGGAAGTCAGGACTCTAGGAGTGTGCCTTTACAGAGAATATCTTGTCCTCTACCCTTTCATTCCAGAGAACTTTCCTACCCCTGCTGCATCTCGGCTGTGATGAGGTGAGTAGCTTTCCTCCACCATGTCCTTCCACCATGTTTCTGCCTTGCTCTGGGCCTAAAGCAGTGAAGTCAGCCAACCGTGAACTGAAATCTCTCAAACCATGAGCCAAGATAACCTTTACCCCTTTTGATTGTCTTTCTCAGGTATTTGGTCACAACAATAAAATACTAACTAATACATACCCTACTGTGCATCAAAACCTTTTTTTAAATTTATTTTTCTATTAACATATATTTCTTATACATATTAACCAGGTTCAGGTGTTGTTTCCACATATATACACATCAAATTCAGTTTTCCATCTTGTGTGGTGTCTCCTTGTCTCCTCTCTTTGTAGGCCTTAAGATGAAATCTCTCCCCTCTGGCCCACATCCAGTCCAGGGAGACACTGGGACGACTCTTGCTGCAGACCCATCTAGGCCAGGGATGGTGAACCCCTAGAGCTCTCAATGATATAAATGTTCCATGCAGCATGTGTGCCATCGGATGGCCACTGCTGTTGCAGGCTCTATCCCATGAGTACATAGTGATTTAATCTTCTTTTCAATTCCAGGCTCCAGGCAGACCTGGTGCAGTCTGTGTGACCTTTACATGGCCTCCTGAAGTACAGTGCATATTTTAGAGCCCTTCAGACATCTACCTGACGCTTGCCTCAGCAGGCTGTGTTTGAGGTGAAGAGGCCAGAGTCAGGGTAGAAGTGGAACAGAAAGAGCAGGGGAAGACGTCAAAGAATAGAATGGGTGGAAAACCCAGTGGGAACACTTTGTAGTTCAGTGTGATTGCAGGGGTACCCAATGGAAGGCCGTGAGCAAAGGAGTAGCGTGATGTAATCCATGCTTCAAAGGAGCGAGAGGAGGTGGGTTACCAGAGCAGAAGTGGGGCTGGAACAGTTAAGAAGCACCACAGGCAAAGGCCTACTCCCAAGGCCCATCCTGGTGAGAAGAGCATTTCCCCCATCTCGCCTAGAAGTCAACTGGACACATGGCCCCTTCTTTTACCCCAAGAAGAAAGCAACCTGAGGTAAATATGACACAGCCCCATAGTAGCTTACAAGGTCTTCCTGCTGACCCCCGGAGCCTCATTTAAGAAAGAATCTAGAATGAGATAAGTGGAGAGCAGCAAAGGGAACAATGCAAACAGAGTCAAGCCACCCAAGGTTAGGGTTTCAAAATTCTCCCAAGACTTTTTTTCTGCTTAGACCATCAAACAGTCTGATGGCAGCACACAGCAACAGTCTCAGAAAGCTATTGACTCCCTTTGGGGAGGGTAATTTAAAATTATTAAAATGCTAAGTGCTTTTATACTTCGACCTTGCAAGTAGACATGCAGTGTTCTTCTCGCAGAAATACTTAGGTCTATGTACAAAGGTGTACACTCTGTGGTATGTACTTTGTATTTTTTGTAATAGTGAAAAATCAAAGACCTTGTCACGTCTCAAGAGCCTCTGTTAATTCATTCACAACAGCCTGTGTTACAGATCAAATGCAGGATAAGAGACAGCAGTTTGAACTCATTGGAACAGGGACAAGACTCATGATATAAAGGAAAAAACTAAATTTGGCATAATAGATATTGCTTGGGAAAAAGTACATGTGTAAATGTATATGTGTGTGTGTGTATGTGTGCATGTATATGCAAATCTAAGGCTATAAATGTCCTGAGAGCAGTCATCAAACTTAACACTGGTGGCTTTGAGAAGAGCAGTGTGCACAGAGGAGGTAAAAGGACTTTACCCATTGTTCAACACTTTGAGGCACCATTTGTCCCTTTGTAATAAAAATGAATCTGTACTTTTCTTAAAACTGAAAAAAAAAAACCCTCAAGAAATAGAGAAGTAAGTGGGCATGGCAGCACTTGTCTGTAATCCCAGCACTCAGGAGGCTGAGGTGGGAGGATCACTATGAGTTCTAGACCAGCCTGGGCTTCATAGTGAGTTCAAAGCCAAACTGAACTACATAGTGAGAGCTTGTTAAAGAAAAGAAAAGAGAAAGGGAAAGGGAAAGGGAAAGAGGAAGAAAGAAAAAAAAAGAGAGAAAGAAAGAAAGAAAGAAAGAAAAGAAAAGAAAAGAAAAGAAAGAGGTAAATGTATGATGTCTGGCCTCAAAATCTTGCCCATTAATTTCCAAAGTTAACAAAAACTGTCCTTACATTCTCTGTTAGATGCTACTCCAGGCTTTCTAAATTCCCCACCTTAGCTGCTCAAAACCCTAATTAATCTTGTGGTTTTCCAGAGCCCTGCAGGTGTCCTGAGGGACCAGTGACTCAGGGGAAACCAGCCCTGTCTTGCAGCACACCTGCCCATGAGCCAAGTCCTCGCTGTCAAACGATGCCACTGACCTCCTGGGAGGCTGGGACTTTGCAGAGCTGTGTGAATAACAGCAAATAGAATGCTTAACCTGATTTGTCCGGCCAGGCTGGAGCTGCAGCCACCACCACCGAGGTCACAGATCACATGTGCAAAGGGCTGTCTCTGGCACCAACCACTCTCCTTAAATGGGTCACAGTTTATTCCTGCTCTGCCTTGGTACAAACAAACAGTGCCCTCTTCTGCTCCGCAGTAGAACTTCTCTACAATGCAGAAGCCTCATGGAGTACTTGGGACGTTCATCAGTGACAATGTGTCTTGCAAAGGAGGCCACAATGACTGGAAAATAAGCTTGGTGAGTGAGGAAATCATTTGTAGGAAAGTTGCTACTCTGGTCCTGCCCTACAATTACGGCCCAATTTTATGAGTATCCTAATTTTAACTGAAAATAAAAGATGATGAAAATATTTAAATAATAGGGTAAGTTCCATCCATCAAACTGGCAAAAAGAAAAAAAATTAACGAGCTTAGATTTTACACCACTATGATGAAGATGAAATATTAGCCATAGCATAAAATATCAATTCAAACTCTCTAAAAACAATCTAGCAGGGAGTTACAATTTTTTTTTAAAAAAAACTCTTATTGTCTTTGTCCAGTAAGCATACATTTGGGAACATGTAAGAATATAGACCCAAAGAAAATGAAATAATTTATATAAAGATGCTTAGATCTATGTCATAGTTTATTATTATATATCAGAAGACTTGGAAAACTCAACTACAAGTACAAACAGTAAATAAATGTTTGTAGGAAGCACAGCATAGTATTACAAAGCTTTAATACAAAGTTATTAAGAATTATAATTCTGGGAGCTGACATGATTCATGTGCTGTGTATATGATGCTGTAGACCAACAAAGAATACAAAACACTGCTCACACTGACTACAATGTGTGAGCAATGGAAAGCAATTTTAGCACAGAGTTTAGTAGCCATCCTTATTTACTGAGATGATTCAGTATTGTTAAAGAATAGCAGAGGAAGCAAGATAGAAAAAAAAAGCACTGTTAGCTGTGTTTCCTGCCTCATTCTTCACTAGTTACTTCAAAGCTTCATTTTACCTGTTTTGGAAGCTAAAGAAACCTGTTTTGTTTTACTGATAGCTATTAACTTATTAAAACATAAGGAAGCAAAATGACCATAGAAAGTAATGCCAAGTTCCCTCTTTCTCCTCTTAAACATACCACCTTACTTCTAGCTCATACAGACACAAGTTTAAGAAAACTCTCGGTCCATTTGTTAATATTTAGAAACTCTAATCTAAGACTGGAAATCAAATTTATGCAGCAGGTTCAGAAATATGAAAATGATGACATTTCATGAAACTCCCGATAAGGCTACATGTGACAGCTTGCTGGAGATGCCCCTGCTGCGCGTGGAAGCCAAAACAGTGAGCTTCTGCTGTTCTCATTATTAAGCTCACGACATGCTCTGTGGCTTGCAGGGACTTAAAAGTGTAGGATTGAAACGTCTAATATAACACAAGCCATTGCAAGGGCTCAGCACTCTCCTTTGTAGACACCGGCTTCAGCATTTAACCTACATTAACAATCACATAAGGAGTTTGTGAAAACCTCAGATTCCTGGATCTCCTTTGCCATAGATGCTGTGTAGACAGGAGTGAGCCAGGCCCTGGAATCTTCACTCTAACAAAAACAATAGAAAGCTTCCGAGGCAGCTGGATAAATACTTGGATAAACACTAGCACAGCAGACAGTAGGATTTCCCAAATTAAGCTCCTTAAAGCTTTGTAAGTCAGTCTTCTTAGAGCAGGACTCCAGAGCAATATGTTAGAAAATATAGAATCTACCAATTCTTAATATCCCTTGGAGCAAAACGTTAGTGCGAGCCTCCACCATCTCTGTCCTGGGTTCTCACAGTGGCCCTGTTGGCTCCCTGCACCTCACTCTGATGCTTTATTCTGTATGGCGCTCAGACTGACCTGTGAATCCCAAGTCACATCATGCTACCCTGTGGAGGACCACCTGATGGCTGTCCTTGAATTATCTCCACTTTGGCTGAACCTGGCCCTGTCTCCATGTACTGATACATACAGAGCTGGCTAAGTTATTTCCTTTTCCCTTCAACTGGCTGTAAGCAATGCAAATAGGGATAGCTGAGGTGCAGGTGTATAATCTTTGAAACTAGGCCACAGTTTCTGTTTCCTCACCCTGTGACACCCAAAACATAGTTGAGCTGGTCAGGATGACAGAGCCACCACTCCAGGGCTGTCAGCTGGGATGAGCCTCAAGATATGCTACGTCTTTCCAGGGCAGAAACATTTGCACATCAGAACCAATGCACCAGCCTCCTCACATTAAATGCTACCTCCACTGTGCTATGCAGATTGCTCTTTCTGCGTATCCTTCTCTCTGCACATTGTGGTGGTATTTTCTGCACTAGACAGTGCAGCTCACAGTACTCACACAGTTCCCTCCATTCTCACAGTCTCATCCTCCAGACACTCCCTTCTTCATGAATTAATAAAAGCTGGGTTAGGTCCTGGGTGGAAGCCTTTGTTCTGATGAACCTGGTCCGATTCAGAATTCCTGGGCTACCCGTAATTATAAATAGGTCTTACTGCTTCATTCTCACTGTGGGTTGCACTGGAAGTGGTAGATTGGAATTAACTTGCTGGAATTCCAATAACATTTCTATGGGATGACAAATACAAACTTCCCAGACCATGACGAGGCTGGGGAAAGGGACCTGTTTACCAGCCCTCTGCTCATTCCACTTCCCTGACTGTGATTTAGAGCTCATGCCTGGACTCCACCCCGGCCCCACTGCCTCTGCTCTCCTTTCTCCCAGCCATCCGGACCTCCTTGCTGTACCACCACAAACCATGTGTGCTCTAGAGTCAAGGCCACATGATTCTGATGTCCCTGACTCGAAGATTTTCCACAAATATCCCCCCTCCCATCATCTTTCATTTGATGAAAGCAGGAGTGGCCCTCTTCAATCCACTGCTGTCACCCTTTGTATTTTTTTCATTTGGTGCTCTGTGCATGACACATGGAATACTGAACTGTGTCTTTGTGAAAGTACTAACTTTATTTAGTTCTGTATTTCTCACTTATGGCAGTGAACATCATATAAAAAGTGCTCAATAAATATCTGATGAATGAATGAATGGAGTAATTTTCATATATGGGGTCCACGGTAGCATGGTATAGATAAAATCTGGAAGTCTTTTTCAGAGTCCAATTGCATATAAGTAAGGAAGAAGGTACACTCTACCGGCCTATTGTATTTCTAAATGTTCAATGGGATTTTCATTTCTTTTAAGAAGGGTAGTGCTTTATCCTGACCATAAACCTAACAGTCATATGGTCCTACACCTGCTCTGAATCACCTCATTGTTAGAATTCCAAATGGCAGACACTGAAAAGAAGAAATTTGTCCAACCTCGCCTTTGTTAAGTCTATGATTGGAATGATGGGACCCCTCCAAAATTCACAATGAACATTAATCCATAGTGCAACAGGGTTCTGAGGTATGGCTTTTGGGAGGGCCTTAAGTGACCCCTCCCTCATGAATAGGATCAGCACTCTTTACAGGGCTCCAGGTTGAAGGGAGCAATGTCCTTCTCACTGGTGCTTTGATGAAAAATTAATCCCTATTGTTTATAGGTTACCCAGTCTGGGGTCTTTTATTACAACATCACAGACTAACCCAAGCATTAGTCTCTCAGTCTCCAGGTTCAAAATAGAGGAGTGAATAATGAATTACAAATGTGATGTTTCTCAGATGTTTAACATATTTGTGATACAGCTCACTGTTTCTCCTGACTGTTAAAGCTGGATGTCAGAACTGGGAAGCCAATTAAACCGAAACCTCAGGCTCTGCCCTGTGCAAACCTCTAATCGAACTGGGAATTTCTGATATGGAACATTCTAGATGGGGAGGTAAAACCCAGCTGCATTCAAAAAGCATTTCTAGGTAAGCAATTCTAGCAAGTAGTCTAGAAAGATCTCAGAAAAACAGCCATCTAAATCCCCAAGCTTCTAATCATTTCTCAAAATTTTCTTCCTGATGATATTTGTGTTTCCGTCTTTTTCCTATGGGTTACACACGATCCAGGTGGGGTTGATCTTGACTTCTCATTGAAGTTATAAACTCTTATGGAACAAGGCTCATGGTTTATCCTTTCTCGACTTCTCATCCTCCTGAGGTAGAACTGATTCATAAGGAAAACCAAGGTAGTACCCTGGTCCTCAGCACCCTTCAGCACCCAAAACTGGTTTGGGATGTTGTAATGTTTTCAGTAAAAATTTGTTTCTCTATGGCACCTTGCTTGCAGAAGCTAGGGTTCCACTCCCAGATTACTGCTTTAAAACCCCCAAAATTTTCTTTAATAGAAATCTACATTTATATGATATTCACTTTAAAAGATAGTGCACTTCTATTTCAATTTTTGAACATTTAAAGTATGGTTTTTCTGAATCCATATGTTTGTTCTTAGTTTATTAGTACGAGTGTGTAACACATAGTGCTTACATTCCTTGTAGGGGTTGGCACACACACCTGACACAGCCTACTCCCTTTTTCAATCCCTTCTTCCCCCCTCACATCCTTGAAACCCCTTTCTTCTGTACATGTTTCAGTGTAACTTTACTGTGATCCAGTACATACATATAGTGTAATTACAGAAAAACATAAACATAACTTTTCAAGAAGTAACATAAAGTCAAATTTTCTGCAGTAATCCGATTCACACTTGTTAATCATAATGGGGATTCATCAACTTGCAACTCATTTCACAGAATTTTACTTACCAGCAAATGGAACTCTATGAAACCATGTTCTATATGTGCATGCAGACTAATGGGTTTTATTTGTTTTAATTAATCAAAGATATAGAACTGCTTTCCAATTTCATGTTGAGAAAAAGGAAAAAATTAGTCCCTATCTAAATGGGAAATTTTGTTCAGATACAATATTAGTGCAGAAATACAATCTCCTTTATTTCTTTTCACAAACATATTCTTAAAGGAAATGTAACATAAAATATTTCAAACTAATTTCTAAATCTGGAGAATTTTGATAAAATTGTTGCTTTCTATAACAACCATGTTTTCTGTTTTATCTTTGCAACCCACAGTTTTAATGGAGCCTTTTAGTTGGCCAAGTGTTTTAAATTACTCTATTGGCTCTTTTCTCTAAATTTTTAACATAGGTCTGGTCAAAAGTAACTGTGCTACCATCTCAACAGTATACTGTACTGAAATTTTTCTGTCACCCAGGTAATATCTCTAAATAAAGCAAAATGAAGATAAACTTTCAACTGAAGCACAATATATTACCTGGACTCCAGTAGATGTAGCAGTCCTTTTCAACAAAAGCCTCCCAAGCCTTTATCTTAACTGGTAACATTTTCATCAGTACTCTGACTTTTTAGGTTTTGACCAGAGTCTCCAAAATAGTACACAGCATATAGGAGCTGCCTTTTGGTCAGTCTCTTAAAAACTTTTAAAAATAATTTTTAAAGGCTCTTAAATCACATGGCCAAGCAACATAACAGCAATAACCCTACTCCTGGTACCAATTTCTGTTGTAGTCAGGGGTTGTAGAGAAAACAATTAGAATCAGGACATGGGGTTTATAATATTATTTTTATAATGACCACTGGGAGTTAACACAAGAAAATTCAGGAAATCTATCCACAACACAAAAAAAAAAAAATATTTAGTCAAGGGCCTAAATCCCACAGCAATGTCCCACATGAGTCCAGATGAAAACCCAGAGCTCATTATAATGCCTCCCACGAGTCCAACTAGAGGTCCAGAGCCCACTAAAAGGACTCACCCCTGTCTCTTTTATGGATCTGTGCTGGGAAGGCCCTAAGGTCAGTGGTGCAAGCCAAAAAGTCTATGCTAGCGGGGTGAAGGAGCTGTGCTGGTAGGTTGAGGGTTTTATGCTGAAGCCAAAAAGCCACACTCACAACAAAGACCAGGGCTGTTCTAAAAAGCACCACAGCCATCCTTAGCAACACAGAGGCCCTGAGCTCCTCTGATGATAAGCACAGTCGAGTACATGCCAGGAAGCTAGAGTAATGAGTTTATCCTAGAGACCAAGCAGCACATGTCTTCCCCTCCAAAAAGCAATGCTTGATGCGAGGACCAGAGCATCTCCAAAAAAACCAACAGTTCAAACATCAACTCATAAGAGAACCCACAATGCCTCAATGCAACAGCTTCTCATTCTCCACTTCTCTACTTATGCTGGCAACTCTTCTCAGGAGGAGAATCTATGCTCAGTGCCATGCTGATATAATCCAGCTAGTGTAAGCTGACCACCATCTTTTAATCCATAACATCAAGGAAGAATCAAAAGCTGGGGATTTAGCTCAGCAGCAAAAGCAAGTGTGAGGTTATGACTTCGATCCCTGTTATGAAAGAAAAAGAAAGAGAGAGAGAGAAAAGAAATATTCTAAGAAATGTAGTAGCAAGGAGGCTTCATCCTGCTAGACATAATTTTTAATCAAAATATCAACAACAGTGGATAATGGAATTTCTAATGACCCATTGAAATCGGAATGAAGCTCCTTATAAGCTCAAACCAAACATTTAATTAAATGTGCCAAGCATAAGTGACATTCTTTTTAATCCAGTATCCCTATGCAAAACTGTCAGAAAAGGCCTTTTACTCTTTGTTAATTGAAATATAAACAGATATCCGTGAGAACAGTCATTTCTTTTTAATAATCCACCCACCATGCAGTTATGCTATTTATATCTGTTCTATTTATGAGCCCTTGCCATTGCTCAGTGTGAACATGAAGAATAAAAACATGAAATATATTAAAAACATTATTTTAAAAGTTATTTTAAAATCTTCTTTTGAGTACCTTCCATTCAACCCTCAATCCCCAACCCACCTTCATTATGTTTAAAAATACTATTTTAAGAAAAATTTATTTTTATTCCCTTCACACAACCACATGTCCTTCTGTAAATGCCTTGCCAGTAATGAAGAGTTAGAATTGAATCTTTTCCTAAATTCTTAACTCTGCACTCTTCTTAAGGAATTTATATTAATTGAGATTATATGACCAAATAATCAAAATCCATTTCCAGTTGGCCTTTACCAAAATTACTTCCCTGATTTCTCAAGACTTATATTAAAATTAATAACATATTCTATCTCCTTATTTGAATATTAGTAAATTTTATTAATTTAACTAAGCCAAGTAACATTCCGGTATATAAAAGTTAATTTGAAATATGTATTTGAAAATAAAGTAATTAATAATGTTAGGTTTGGAATACACTTCAGAAGAAATTTAATGAAAAATCCCTGGTATATATACCAGGACAAGTTATGACTTGGAGTCTTCTATACAGACATCCCTTACCTGTTATGTACTGCAACTTCCAGAACACAATTAATATATAGCCAATCTAGACAAGCAAAGGTTAGCTAGAAACTAGTTATAGAGAGAGCTCGGAAGTTGAATTAATTTGTAAAGTAAAATACAAATGGCCCTCTGTCTCTGAGAGTTCTACATTCAAGAATTCAATCAACTGCAGATTCAGAATATTGGAAAAACTAAATCTCATCTCTACTGAAGATGCACAGACATTTTTTTATCATCATTCCTTAAGTGATATAGTATAATAACAGTAAGCATACTATTTCCTTTGTATTAGGTATCATAAATGACCTAAAGATATTTTGAAGTATATAAAGGATGTCTAGATTATTTGCAGATATTATCCCATATTATAAAGGATATTTGAGCATCTGAGTCTGAGGGTTTTGGTGTCTTCAAAGTATCCTGGAACCCATCTCCCAAAGAGACTGAGGCAAATTTGCATGGTTCATTTTGAGGTGTAAAGCTCCCTTTATGGTTTCCCTCTTTGCCTGTGGTTTTGTTTTTCTTTGTTGTTAAATCAACTTTTAGTCTAAAAGTTAGGGATATGTTCTCCTTCAGCTGTCCATATTTCAATGGACTACAGTAGTCCTTTGATCTTTCAACTTCTACTTGTCCATCCATTCACTCATCCATTCATTCACCAGGACAATAATACAGTATGTGCCTAATTGTTTCTAACTTCTGAAAATTTAGAAAATATAAGGCTGCTTCTCTGCTGTTCTGATGGTTAAATAACATATTTTCATTAATAAGAGTAAAAATATGTTAATCAATCATGGTATAATTAATGTAATTATTACACTGTTTCATGATTAAAAGTCATGGCTTCTAAGATGCAATTACCAGCAACTTGCTGAGACTCTATGACGTACCACTCACTGCCTAGTGGACAGTAGGACAGCAGGATGTCTGCCCTTGTAAATCTGAAAGCCTAGTGAAGCAGAAAAAAGAAGTAAGTTGCAGTTCACCATGCAGCAATCAATTTATACACCTGTATGGGACAACGTGAAGCAGAGACTAGAATGAAGGAGTCAACATCTCTTTCCAGAAGATGAAAGAATGTTTAAGTTGAAATATGTAGGATGACAACACATATTTACTACCATTATAAAATCAATAAAGAGCAGCCCAATAGTAATATAATAATAATAATATATAATTTATTTGCATCTTGATACTTATAAATTTTTAAATTACAATCTTTTTAAAACATGCACAAAGTGCTAGGAAGATATAAATATGTTAAATAAAGTTGTTTTCATGTGAGAGAACTGCAAATACTTTCTTCTGGGTGGGTCATTTTTGTTTCTATTTTCCAATTTTTGCATTGAAAACAGTTTGCTTTTATAATTACAAAAATAAATTAATTTTAAATATTTATAATATTACCCTTATTCCACTTCCTATGAAGAACAAATACTAAGAAATGTGTCCATTTTGTGACACAAAGCAAAGATAAGGACAAACTGGAGAGATGAGAGGGTTAGATTTCTATATATAGATACTACTCAGAGCCACCCCGAGGAGAAAATAATGTGATCCAGCAAAGATATATGGAGAGATGATGGGAGACAGAGACATAACAAAAAGAGGAAAGGAAAGAAAAAAACATAGAAATGAGGAGATGAGAGACAATTAATATAAATAGTAGAACTTTGGAGATGGCAGTACTTTCAAAGAATTTTGCTTTGTCATACACAGTGTGACCCTCCCAAGGATTTATACAAAGTTATTTTAAAAAGCCAAATTCTGAAATAGAAATTGCACATATTTTAAATGAGACACTTGTGCAAATAATCATTTTTCTACTAAAAATAAACATAGTATCCCAGAAGCAAAAGAACTTAACCTTTATAATAACAAAATCAAACAACCACATACATGTGCAGACACACACACACACACACAAACACACACACATACACATGCACACATACCAATAGTGGACCAGTAAGAGCAAAGCCAGGCATATTATTCACTTTCTTGTTACTGGGATGAAATACCCACAACTTAAAGGAGGAGAAGTTTATTTTGGCTCATAGTTTTAGCAGGTAAAGTCTCTTTTCAGTGGACTGCAGGGCAGAGATTGCATACTAGAAACATGTGGCAAAGGAAAACTATTCACCTCATGATAGCCAGGAGGGAGAAGATAAGAGGTAAAATATACCATCCAAGTTATGCCTCTGTGACCAACCTCCTGCTACCAGGCCCCACTTCCTAACAGGACATTCAGCTCTGAATTCATCAGTGGATTAACCCACTCTAAGTGTAGCACCCCATGATCCAATCACCTTCTGAAAGCTCTACCTCTGAAACACATGAGACTTTTGGGAGACACTTCAGATCTAAACCATCACACTAGAGGTCATCATGGGTAGTGATAACACCAAGGCAAGCCTCCAAAGGCTTTGTGGGCCAAGGAAGAAGAAAGTGATTTTGGAAAAATCAAGTAAGCTTATCAGATACTCTTGCTATCTGGTTTCATACAACACTCCAAAACAGCACTTTGACAGAGGAGCAAGATAATGAAAGACCTCCTTGAGGCAAGAGTGTTTGGAGGAAGCCCACACAGGAAGATAAACTCTACATAACCATAAGAGGAAGTTCTCATCAACACAGTCAAAATTCTGTCTTAAAACATCATCAAATTATACAGCTCTTCCACTTGATTCTCTCTAATTTCTCTCATTTCACTCGCAGTGAACTAAATATTGTACCTGGTCTTGAGGCAGGTGGTAGGGAAGAGTCCGTGGAAGAGAAGCCTGAGAGGTGGAGGTGCAAGAGGAAGTCAGCTCTCCACAGCTGCGGGGAGTGTCCAGTTCTAACAATTAGACCACACCTGGGAAGACAAGGGGCGCGCACACACACTCCACACTTGGGGGCAGTGGAGAAATGGCTATCTAAAAACCACAAAGAACATGCAGCTGTAACAACTAGGCAAGTACCTGGACACACATGTGCTACAAAATATCTTAGACATCCGAAAGTAACCCCCACTTAGTTACAATTAATCATAATTTCATTTGCATTACGGCTACAACCCCTAGAGGATTTTGGTGCCATGACAGTTCCACAAAGCCTAATTTAGAATGAAGACATCCTCTCCAACAAAAGGAGGAGACTTATGCCTGAGTGGAGTAAATCACCCTGTCAATTCTCCCTCTTAATAATGTTACAGGTAGCTGAGTTAGGTAGAAATATTATAGGCAGTCAGACAGGGTTAGGCCCTCAAGGAAGCCAGCACAGAGGACCAGATATCTGATGACCTTGGAGGGGACACACACCTCCTGCTGTGGGCCAGATCTCAAGACTGAAGGCAAAACAAACGTAACTACATCCTTAAGTATAATCCTTAGGGATTAAGTCTGGATCACTCTGAAGTCAGGAGTTACCATTTCAATCCCTAGGAAAGAGTCACTACTGTCTAAGAATGTCAACTTTCTACATGGCTCACTTCCCTATTTGTCCTCAATGTAATCAATTTTACCTGAACTATTGATCTTATTGGCTAACAATAGTTATGTCCCACTTTGTGCCCATCTGCTTTGTGAGTTCTCAGTCTTCTCCCATCTTAAACCCATGGTTTTACTCTATAAAAGTCCCTGTAAAAGACAGAGTCCTTGGTAACCTGCTTGGGACCCCCTTTTGTCTCTCTTCAGATGGAAGATTTCTTTCTCTCAATAAATATATTCTGCTTTTCACCTCCATTGTTCCTAAAATTCATTCTTCTATTTTAGAGAACACAAGCTCATACTGGACATAGTAGGTTGGGAGTTTCATTCCCCTATTTCAATAAAACCTAAATAGATTCTGACACCAGACTTTTTGGGGACCATGAACTCATCTCACTGGCCTATTACCACTTTGAGCAATGTGGTGATCTTTGATTTCTGTTAATAAATCCATGCTTTTACTTCTACTTCTGAATTTCCTGCTCAATTGTTGGTTTAGAATACAAAGAACCTAGCATTGCAGCAACCCCCAGCAAGTCACAAGACCTGAGCCCTGACAGTGTGACTTGCAATTCCTGTTCATCACTCCATCTCCTGGAGATTCCTCCCAGATGCCACATACAATCTCATCCTAGAGTTTGTGCTCACTCTTTCTGCCTAGAGTACTGTTCCATCCAACCTGGAGTTAACTCAAAAATAGTTACCTTTAAAAGATAGGCATGCAAAGTGAAGATGAAATAAATCCAAATAATTATGAGAACTTTAAAAGCTTATATTGCAGCATTTGAAGCTATCTTATCAAATAAAGATTCAAATTGCTATATAATGTCTAGTATTGTCATTCTTAAACCTTCTCTATGATCTTGCAGTGTAAAAGATAATTTTTAAAATGTTATCAAGGTTTTGTTTTCTTCACCTGTGAGCTGAGAAGATTGCACTCAAATCATTATAATCTCTTCTAAAGGGGTACAATTCCACACTAATGATTTTCAAGTATTTGCACCAATATCTCCATCTCAGACACTGCTCCATTGAAGTGTCTTTTGTGGTACAAAATGGCTTTTGGCTCATCCTTTCATCTTCTCAAAACTTCCTAAAAATATGAAAATATAACTTTATATTTATAAATACATAAAAGACAGAAAGAATTGACAGATTTTTCTTAACCTGAGAAAAATCTCTGAATTCTGGAAGTCATTACAAGTGTTAGGATGACAAAGCAGAACCTATTGTTAATGACAGTTCAAATATACCGTGCTCATAAAAATTCCACATGGCAACATTTGCACACAGCAAGGCTGAGAGGGGAGAGGTTTCTACTATTTTATTTCCTCCTTTAACCCCTTTTTTGAAAAGAAATGTTTTCCCTCTTGTAGAACATAGAATTCATGAAAGTCCAGTTTCCTTCACTACTGCTCTTAGTTTTACTATTATTCTATTCTCATGTGGTTTCATCTAGCTTGGAAAAAAGTGAAGATATAACATACTCCTAAATTTAGCAGCATTTACATCACTCCTCTTAGAATCATTTTTACATCCATTAAAATGAAGCAAGTAATGACAGTATTCTGTACATTCAACATTTCTTGGATTTACTAAAATTATACTTTTAAATTTAATACACAAGAAAGTATGATTTCATGAGCAACTCATACACATAACATACCTTCTATATTCCTAACCATGGAAGTAACCCAATATCAAAAAATATGAGTTAAATTTTGCATGTATTTTCAATATTCAAATTCCTGTTTTGCCACTCAGTCTAACTGGAAAAAATATTTTTCCATGCATTCAAAATGTTAAGAAATATTAGAGTTTCCAGTATGTACAATCCAAGGTTACTACTTAATCAAAGAAAATTACATCTGTTTAATGTGTCACAGTGCTCTTTACCTTAATTTGCCTAGAGTAAAACAGAGGAGCTCCACACAGGACTGCTCAAATGACTTTAAGTCCCCAATGCTAAATCGTTTCAGAATACAAATGGAAGTGCATTCCAGCCACATGGGCATTCAATGAATTTCTAATGAGCAAGTGCCATTATGATGATTGCAATATATAATGACACTATCCATGGATGATAAAAGTACCCCGCACTCCGCAGTTGAAACCTGGCACTGTAACCACATCCTCTGCTGGGTCAATTCAAGCCTCATTTAGACTGTAAATGAGTGCATTCTAGACGAACGTATTTTATAAATGATTAATTCTTTTTTTTCTTTCAGAGTTCTTAAATGTCCTTGGTTTTCCATGAGTAACTGTCTTCCCCACCCCACCCCACCCCACACCAGCTTGGAAATGCCAGACTAAGATTTCCAAAACTCTGCAAGAGTCAAACAGACAAACACCCCGTCCTCCTCTGTAAAGTACCCAAATCCTTCCTTGCAAGGTCACTCTACCACAAGGATTGAAATGGCATAAAATAAACCCCAAAAAAAGGATTTCAAGGAGGTCTCAATATCCACATGAGAACTTCCTCACCCATTTTATTTATTCATGGACAGGCACTGAAACCTACCCTCGTATTCTTAGCCACCCTGAGGGCTGAGACAGGTGGACAGTAAGTTCAAGACCAAACTGGGCAACTTAGCAAGACTTTGCCTCAATATACAATTTAAGGACTAGAGATATAACTCAGAGGTAGAGCACTTGCTTACCAGCCACAAGGCCCAGGGTTATAGATCGCCAAAATCAAAAAACAGAAGAGAGTTCTAAAATGCAGAGAATGTCAAATCTTCAGTCCTTTCCACAAGGTCAGACATGCATGCTGCTTCCTGGCAGTTTTCAGTTTTTTCAGAAGTTCCAACATCTTTTTCTGCTATCCAGTTGGTATTTCACTCACTGCTTCTACAGTGTACGGTGTTCGCTCATAAAGCCAAATCAATGGAAAATATTTGCCCGGTGCTTCAAAAGAATCTCTTGTTGAAGCCAACACAAATGGACCCAAAGGATTGTACCTCAGCAACCTATCCAGTGCCTTTCATCTAAGATGATGTAAGTGAAAGGTAAAAAGTCTCCAAAGCATCACACACCTTAAAAAGACAATTTATTATCAAAAGCTACGATGTATAAGAGGTGTGGAGGGAAAATAAAATGCTGGTGAAGCACAGCCTAGTTAAAAGCAACAGTAATATACATGTATATCTGCCAAGACTGGTTGACTTAAGCAATAGTAATTTTTAAAAAACAACAAACTATCAATACTTTATGTATTTACCAAAACAAAGATACCAATTTTCTCACCCACTCCAAGTCCACTGTGCCCCAGGAAGCTCTCTGTCCTTTAGGCATAGGCTCAGCTTTGTTAGCTGCTTTGATATCATGGCATTTCCCGTCACAGGACTGCTCCTCAAACCACTGCCACAAAGGATTATGGGAGTAGTTTCATGTGGACAGTTGGTACCTATGCACCAAACCATCATATGTCACTCTCACTCAAATTTTATTGGCTACAGCAACTTACAAGATCACACCAGTCCTAGAGAGGAAGTAGAAACACCCCTATCTCCCGCTCCTATGTGCTTAAAAAGAGGGGAAGCAGAAAGACTAGGGAATAAACCAAATACCTGCCACACCACAAGAAGTTCAAAAAGCTAAGTTTCCCTGCAAGATATGAAATTGCTCTGGCCCAATCTACCTTAACTTTGTTCTTTCTGTTCTTCACCAATTAACTTATGTGGAAATGTGGAATATAAATTGTCATGCTAATATGGATAGATCAGATGAGTAAACAGCTGCATAAAAGATATAACAAATTATATAAGATTATCTTGAATGTCAATACAGAAAAATAAGAAATTTATATATATATATATATATATCTTAAATGATTTTTTTTTTTTTGTCTTTTTATCGGTACCGGGGATCGAACTCACGACTGCCTACTTCCAAGGTAGGCGCTTATGCCACTGAGCTAAATCCCCAGCCCCATCTTAAATGATTTTAATGGATAAAATTATCCCCATTTACTAACACGAATTAAAGAATGACTACATTGAGAAGCCTAAGGAAATAAAATAATATTCATGCTTCTACTCCAAAATCTAAAATTTTGGGGGGTTTGCTAAAGTACTTAATATCCATTAATACTATATCTGACAACAATAAGATCATCATTAATTAAAATTTAAAATCTATCGTTTCACTCATAGAATTAGGTAAATGCACAGAGGTTTTTTAAAAGCATAATTAACAGCAACAACAAAATACTTGTACATATTTCTCTATATCATCCAGCATACTATGGTTGATTGCTTTTACTATTCAGTGAAGTCTTGGGGGATGTAAACATTATCACATAATCAGGCTTAACATAATAAAACACTAGTTACTCAATATGGTGTAAAATCATTACATTAGTACATCAAATTCCAAAGCGTTTCTCTACGTAATAGGATAAGAAATAGTTCTAAGAATCTGAAAACTTTGATTAAGGTGTGTAGTTTTTATAGACAACAGTGTTTTTTAAAAGTCACAATTTCCATAAAAGGAGGCAGGTCATAGATGAAAACTAAAAAGCTTGTTGAGGTCAAAAGGGAATCATGTGCTTAAATTTATGATTAGTGAAAACTGGAAAAAGAACTAGAAAACAGAAAATGTGAAAACAGAAGAAAAATGCAAGTTATGCACATACAGTGAATTATTTTTTAATAATACACAAATCCTGCTCCTCTCTGTGGGCGTTCTTCTGCAGTGACCACACGTGTGGTCAATGTATTTATTCCGGAAGCCACCATTTCTCAGAGCCACTTTGGAAGATCGCGAGAGCAGTGGAGCAGCAGTGCCGCTGACCTGCAGGTCCCACACTTCGCTCAGCCCTGATCTGTGGCATCAAGAGAAACGTCACCAACGGAGCTCAAGGAAACAAGGTAGGTCAGAAACACACCAGATTTAGAGAAAGGCTTTTATGAGAAATACACAAAGTTCCCAGGAGGCTTTAACCTAGGAGAGAAAAGCCAGGTGAGTTACATGATGGCTTCCTTAGATATTTGAAGATTTATATGGTATGAAGGAGATTTCATTTATCCTCTGTATTTTAAAAGATTGATTAGAACAGAAATATTGGCAAATGTAAGAAATATTTGTAACCACTACAGTTGACCAAAAAGGTATTATTTGGTGGTAAATTTTCCTTCATAGAACACATTAAAACAACCAGATAATTCTGTCCTGGGAAGTACACACAGAACATTCATATTGACTGGGAAGACAAATGAAATAAACCCCCGCATCCTTTCTGAAGCTCCGGGTCTTATAATCTATATATTTAGGGCTTTAGTACATTTATTAGCTATAAACTTTCTTTGAGTTAAAAACACCTAAATAGTCAAATCTGATGGTTTAGGTAAGTAACCAAACCAAGTCCCACAGTCAAAAATTTTATTCTTTGTTTCACTTGTGTTTAACAGAAGTCAGGCTTTAATGAACTAATGCTTACGTATTGCTTTAAGTTGACTCTGAGTAGAAGACCCAAAATGTTTTTTGTGCTACTTTTGTTGACTTTCTTGATGTGTGTGGTATTTTTTAAAATATAAGATCATTTCAAAAATAGAGATATTAAACATTCAAGATATTAAATTAAGATAAAGATGAAAAAGTTTAGCCTCATTGGTCCAGTGTACCTATTGTCATTATGTTGATTTGTCATTTGATATTTTCCTTCTGCTTGAGGTTTTCCTATACAGTCTGCTATCATTATTACGACATTCATTATTCCTTTTTTAAATTTTTTTACTGGTATGTTTGCTATACATATTATTTACATTCATCTCAGGGAGTAAATACATGTACTTAACATATAATTCTTTTTATTTCCCTTCCCCTCCCCTCCCTCCACCCTCCATCTCTGGGTCCCCTTCCTATTTGTAAAAGATTATTTCCCATGAGCTACTTTCTAAAAAGTCATTGCAAACATTCATTTAGCAAATACTGAACCATTGCTCCCAGGGGAAGCACCAGGTTAGGATTCTATGATGTTTAGAACATCTCCATCAATAGCACAACATTGTTGTGGCAATGGACAACATAGTTCTATGTGTGCTTCTGTCTAAAAACACCTGGCTTAATGTATATTGTTGACTTATTCATGAGCATTAAACAGACAGCAGCACCGTCCCTCTCGCCTGAACACAATCACTCTACACATTATCAGGCACATCACAGCATTTTGGTGCCTCAGAGCACTAGAAAACCATTCAGTGTTGCACTTTGGGCCACATTAGACAATGAGATTGTTACAAGCAACTGAATTAGATTAAAATATAGGCAGTCAGACAAGACTGGGCCCTCAAAGGAGCCAGTGCAGAAGGCCAGATACCTAGCAGCTGTGGGGGAGACAGACACTTCCCCTGTGGGCCAGACCTCAAGACAAAAGATAAAACAAATGTACCCACACCCTAAGGACTGGTATTCCAAATAGTTCTCTATCACCCTGAAGAAGCCAGGAATCACCATTCCAAACCCCTACAGGAAGAGTCACTGCTCTTTAAGCATGCCCACTTGCTACATGACTCACTTTCTTTTTTTTTTTTTTTTAATTTTTATTTAAGGAGAAAAGAAAAGAAAGAAAGAAAAAAAAACAGTGAAGGGGTACAAGTTATACAGATTTACAGAATAAAAAAATGCGCAGTAGGAAATCACTAGTTAATGGATTACATATTGCCATCTTAGAAATAATTGTTCAAGTCACAAAATTAAAGCTTGTAGAGTGGACATTCCAACAATGATACTGCAAACAGTTCTGTTCAATGATCCAATAAAACTCTGTGATATCATTTTCTATCTTCCCATCCCATTTATTCCTGATTTGATCAATTTTACCTGAGCAATTAATAATCTTATTGGTTGAACACAGTTCTGTCCCATCTCGTGCCCACTTTGTGATTCTCATGTTTTCCCCACCTTGGACCTGCCTCATCTTGTGATCTTACTCTATAAAAGTCCCTAGAAAAGACAGTCTTTGGCAACCCACTTGGAACCTTTCAGGCAGAAGCTTTCTTTCTTTTAATAAATATACTATGCTCTTAACCTTCCTAAAATTCATTCTTTGATTTTAGAGAACACGAACTTGTACTGGAAATCTAATAAGTTGAGAGTTTTGTTCCCCTATGTCAAAATCACCCACAAAAAGCCTCCAAAATGCAAATGACTTAATATTAAACAGACTGTGAAAAGGGGAAACAAGAAAGCTGTACCATCTCCTTGGACCTCATTGGGAATGGGCATGTGTCTTAGGAAAGGTTTATTTAGCTCACAGTTTATAGAGGTTTCGAGCCATAACCAGCTGGCTTCAAGGCAGGGTGGCACATGGGAAAGGGGCAATAGTTCATGGCTGCAAAAGACAGCAAAAGCAGCAGAGAGGGAGAGGGAGAGGCAGAGGAAGAGGAAGGCAGAGGGTGAGACAAGGGGAGGTAAAGGAGAAGGGGAGAGAGAAAGGAATGAGAGAGAGAGAGAGAGAGAGAGAGACCACTTTTTTTTTCCTTTTTTTGTCTTTTATATTGTATCCAGCAGACAGTGCCAATCCAGTCAGTGGATTGACCCAGCAATTACCCACCCTTAATTCCAAAATAGCACTATGAATCAATCACAAACTCTAGATTCGGCTGCCCCTGAAAACCTTCCCCCATGACTGCATGAAGGTTTGGGGGGACATCTAGACACAAGCCATAATAGCATGTCTAGTAACTCAAACTGCCACTCTGCATGTAGCTGCAAATGATTGTACAAACAACATGGGTGTTAATTTTGGAGATGCAAATACATTTTAGCAGGTAGAGAAATTCACAAATACAAAATCTGCAAATTAGAAATACTCTTACTATCTTATATGATTCCATATTATTATACAATCTTCATAGGAATAACTTTATGTCTACCTCCTAGACTATCAAATAGTTATAACAGTCTTCACATATCTTAGATTTTTTACCTCCTTATCTCTGCTTCAGTTAGAGGCCTAGAATTCCAGGGGACAAGCAAGTCTTCACAGATTCACAGAAAGAAAATCTCTTAAGTTACATAACCTAAAAAGCCCATAAAACCCCTGGCTGGCTCAAATCACAGTGAGCTCAAAGGTTTAAGCAGTCATTAGGACTGTTTCTCTATGCCACTTGTCTCTTCTCTTCCATATGTAGATTCTGGCTTGGACATCACAGGCTACCAGCTGCATTCTAGGCCTACATACTCTCAGACTTACATGCAGCAGTGAAGAGAGCTGCATCTTAAAAAAAAACCCACTTAAAATCTTGTTGGATATTTTTGCTCTAAATGACTCAGATGTTTATCCCTGTGGCATTACTATGCCAGAAAACTTGGATATTCTGATGGCCTAAACCTGATTCACATGTACCACCTGTAGCACTGGAATGGTCACCAATCACCACATCAGAAGGATTCAGAAAGGGCAGGTACACAAAGGATGAGCATAAAATAAGAAGCAAAGAAAAGAAATCCTCCAAAGTGGATTTTTCATGCTTAAAAGTAACACTACAATGTTCACATGGCTACAGATAACTCCAAAACTATTTTTCAGTGAAACAGTTACAATTGCAACTAGAATTATTATATAATACTGATATTAGAAGAGTTACAGACTTTATTTAATCCATAAGCCAATCCAGTGTCATCAGTGTTTTGCAAATAACAAGGTTCCCTTTTTATAGACATAAAATAGCAATATCCCAATGTGTGTATATTCCACGTCTCCTTTATTCATCACTTGAGTTGATTCCCTTTCTTGGCTATTGTGAATAACCATGGTAGTGCAAAGATGTCTCTTCAAGTTACTAATTTTGTTTCCATTGGATATGTAGTCAGTAGTGGAATTTTTGGATAATGAGAGTTTATTTTCACATTTTTGAAAATCTTCTATAAAGTTTTCCATAATAGCAGCAGCAATTTACATCCCTACCCACAATAGGCAAGAGTTCCCTCTCCTCCCTTTGCTCACCAACATTTGCTATCATTGGTCTCTTTACAATACCAATTCTAACAAGTATGAGATTGTATCTCATTGTGGTTTTAATTTGTATCACTCTGATGATTAACAATGGGCTTCTTTTTAACATACTTGTTGACCATTACATGTCCTCTTTTGGGAAATGTCTATTCAGATCTTCTATCTTTTAACTGAATTTTTTTTGCTTATATTGAATTGTACATTTTGGTTATTAACCATGATCAACCCACAATTGGCAAATATGTTCTCTGTTTTGTTGGTTGTCTCTTCACACTGAAGTTGCCTTTGCTTGTCTGCAGAAGTTTTTAAATCTGATGTATTGCCATTTGTCTACTATTGCATTTTTTCTGTGGTTTTAGAGTATTATTCAAAAACTCATTCCTTATACCAGTGTCATGGAGATTTACCCTCCTGTTTTCTTCTAGTAATTTTACGCTTCATACATTTAAGACTTTCATCCATTTTGTGCTGGCTTGTGCATGTGGTGTGAGATAAGGCTCCAATTTGATTTTACACAAGTAAATATTGTTTTCCCAACACCATTTAGTCAAGTGTGCACTTCTGACAACTCTGTCAAATATTATTTGGCTATAAATTCATAGATTGACTTGTTGAGCTCTCCGTGTTCTATCCCATGCGGTATATTGCTGTTTTAATGCCAACATTAAGCTGTTTTGATCCTACTGTGCAATCATATATTTTGAAGTCACTGTATTTTGATGTTCCCAATTTTATTCTTTTTGCTCAGAATTGCTTTGGCTATTCAGAGTTATCTGCAGTTTCATATGAATTTTAAAACTGTTTTTCTACTTGATGAATTTTATGAGTTATACTTCTACTTTCTATTTATTTATGTCTTCTTTGATTTCTTTTTATCAATATTTTACTTTTTTCTTTTTGCTTTCTTTCTTTATTTCAATTTTTTAGTGCTGGGTATTGAGCCAAGGCTATGCAAGTGCTTTACCAGTGAGTCATATCTTTGTCCTCATCAATTAATATTTTAAAGTTCTCAGTGTAGGAATCTTTCATCTCCTTGTTTAAATTTATTCTTAAGTCTTTGACTTTTGTTTTTCTTATAGTTATTTCTTTTGCAGATAGTTCCCTGTTAAATTCCAGAAGTGCTAATGACTTTCTAAATTTGGTTTTGTATCCTACAACTTTACTGAATTTATTTCTCAATTCTAACAGTTCATAGGTTGAATCTTGAGGGGTTTCTATTTATACAATCATGTTATCTGCAAACACAGATAATTTTATTTCTACTTTTCCCATTTGGATGGTTTTTATTCCTTTCTCTTGCCTGATTAGTCTGCCTCAAGCAATTCTTGAACTTTGTTGAGTGGAAGTGACAACCATCCTTCCTATCTTATGAAACATCTTATGTGCTGTCCTGAGTAACTGTCTTATCTACCTTGCCACCTATAAAATTCTTTAAGGAAGACCTGTGCCTTTTACTTTTCCTATCCAAGCTCAACATTACTAGTTATCTAATGGGTATGATCTTCTAAAATCTAAATGATTAGCATAAGGAGAAGAGACAAAGTAACCATTGTATGTACAAAATTTAATCTCACACAAGGGTGAAGGTTTGCATCATTTAACAGATGAGGAGCTGCATATTCATAGAGATATTCTAATTTTCCCAAGGTCACACAGGTAGGATATGACTGAATTAAATATTTAAGCTTGAACTAAATTCTCTCCAGCTACAGCACCTATCCCGTGTCACTTCTATCACATAACTCTATGTTGTCAGGACTTTAGCCTTTGCACTGGGACTTCATGTAAGGTAAGACATTGATGAATATTGTTTCAGACTGTTTTATCTCTTCCTATGATACATTATTAAAGGCCAAATAAATACGCACAGACCAACGTGGAAGCCTTATAAAAACTTAAGTGATATCATTCAAAATTCACCCACATCTTCTAAAAAGCTACATCAAGCGTGAAAGTTCTGATTAATCTATTATTTGCAATTCATTACTAAAAGGCAAAATTACATTTCAGAAATTCCACTTTATAGGAGTGATTGTCCAAAAATCTTTTAAATTCTGTTTCTATCGCTTTTAAAAGAATAGGTGGGAAACAGATTGGTTATGAAATTTTCAGATAGCTCTCTCAATTTCAACTATATAAATAGTTGACTGTTTTAAACAAATGGGTCAGAATCAAACCTCACTGCCTCCTGCTCTCAAATGTACCATGCCTGCTTTTCACATTCTTTGATACAACACAACACACAATTTATTTTCTACAGGCTACACTAGGATGCTCCTTTCCTTCCACTTTCTTCCTGACTTAACCAGGGTGATAACAATCATGGGGGGCTCGCTCTGCTGCTCCATGATTTGCAAACATTCCCATGATCCAGGGAACTACACCCACAACCTATAATTTACAAACAGCCCATAACTCTGGTCAAGAAAGATAGGACACAGCTGAGACTCCAGAATGTTTATTAAAGTAGAAAATTTATCCTGTAACACCAGAGCACACTATTCACCAGATGATTATCATTACCTTCACTGTCATACTATTGAGTGTGGAAAATAATGATAGCAAGGTCTAAGGATACAGCTTAGTAGAACAGCTTGTGCTTTGGCTGGGTGAGGCCCTAGGGCTCTACATTCAATCCCCAGCACAACCACAATAACAACAAAAAAGGCAAAGCCAACAGAAACAATGTCCATGTAATTATAGTATAATTAGCTTGGCTAGAACATCTCAACTTATTGATATTTATATAAGAAACAATTTTAATTTGCTAATAACTTCTACCAAGTCTGCTCAATGGCCAGGCTTCTCAACAGGCTAACTTTTGGACATCTATAGGATACCACAATTTTCCAATTATTTATAATAATTAAGACACCCTTATTTTGCCAACAAATAAGGCATTTTCTCTGCTTCAAAACTTTAACTTATTTCATGGTCCCTGCTGCCAAAAGATCTAAACTCTGTAGCTTTCCTGGGCACTGGTGATCCTACATGTGACTTGGCTAAAACTTCTGTCCCCTACAACTTTCTACCGCCAGTCAGAAGCAGGCAGCCCCAGATCACAGGAGTCAACTCTGGGCCCTTTTGTTCTAGCACAGTACAGTCTGCTGTTTCTTCTCCTTGGAACATTGTTTTTTCAAGAGCCACTTGCAGGCCTCCCTCAACCTAGCTATGCTACCACATGCTCTTCCTCAGTGCTCTGTCTCAGCTTTAATTGCAGCAGAGGAGAGCCAAAGCCCTGTAGGCTCAGTAACAGGGACCAACAGGGGAAAACATGTTTACATCTCTTTGCCACATATAGGCTTATAATGATAACCTTCCAACTTCCAAAATAAAAAGAACCAATCAATAAGTACATTCCACTTTCCAATCCTAAGAGGAAATCCTTTCTCACTCCTTGCATTTCACTCCTTGCATTTAGTTTTTGACTCCTGCTACAACAAATTACAAAAAACTTATTCACTTAGAGACACACAAATGTATGGTCTTATAGTTCTGGAAGCAAGGAGTATGAAATTGGTCTCATGAGCTTAAATCAAGTTGTCAACCCAGCTATTTGCTTCCTGAAAACTGGAGGGGAGACTCCAAACCTTCCCAGTTTTTAGAGACTGTCTATATTGTTGACCAGCATCCCTCCATTTGTTGGATTTTGGTTTCCTTAGGCACGTCTTTGTCCCTCTTGGATATCTCATATAAGAACATTTTGATTGTATAGGACCCACTTGAGTAACCCAGAATAAACTTCAAGGTTCATAAGGTATTCCAACCACAAAGTCACTCTTGTCATGTGTATTAGCCCCTTTTCCATTGGTTGGAAAAAATACCTCAACCATGCAATTTAAAATAGGAAAGGTTTGTTTTGGCTCATTGTTTTAGAAGATTAAATTTATGCATGATTGGCTAGCTCCAAGGCAGAAATGGCACAATGGAAAAAGCTGCTCAGTCCATGGAAGCCAGTAAACAGAAAAAGGGAGGAGGAGCTTGGGGCAAGAACATGTCTTTCCAGGTCACGGTGTCAATGACCTACACTTCCCAACAGCATATAAACTCATCAATGGATTAATCCACTCGTAAGTACAGTACCCTATGTATTAGTCAGGGTTTTACTAGAGAAAGATATAACAAATGCATAAGGCATTACAAAATTGATTTATGATAGTTAGTCAGAGTCAGATGAGGAAGCATGCAGAAGGTGTCTGCACACTGGAAGCTGAAGGATTCAATCCAAAGTCTGGAGTTCACTGCAGTTTTCCATGAAAATTTGTATCAGCAAGTCAAAAGGTCTGTGACAGAATGCTGAAGAGTCTATGCTGGAAATCTGAAGGATCCAGGGCAGAAATCTAAGAGTCTGCACTTTCAGAAGCCAGAGATGACATCCAAGCCACAGGCAAGGACTGGAGCTCCTCTGCAAAATGGAACCTCATCTGTCCTTCCCCTTCCTTTTATACCATCCAGGCAGTGAGCCACCCTAGGGTGGGTCTTCTACACCCCAGGGAGTAGAACTGCCAAGCCAATTTAGTTAAGCTTCTAAATGTCTCTAATTGCCACAATCCTCAACCACTACAATCCACTCCCTTGTTAACTTGCCAACCAGACACATTTTTTAAAACTAGTTTCCAGTCAAGGACCCGCTCACAGGCTCACAGCCCAGCCACACTGGGCTGTGCTTGGCAGGTTTCAGGCCCACCCAGGACGCGCCCAGTGACCTCCCAAACCAGGAAACAGCTGATCGGGGTAAGTCCACAAGCCATCCAGAGCCCCAGGGAGACTTTAAGAACATCTCATCCAGAGCTCAAGGACCCACCCAGAGCCCAGCCACACTGGGCTGCACTTGGCAGGTTTCAGGCCTGCCCAGGACACGCCCAGTGACCTTGCCCCAAACCAGGAAACTTAGTGGCGGGAGAGGTAAATTTGCGCTACCCCGAGCCCCGGAAGACTTTAAGATCATCTCTTCCAGAGTTCAAGGACCCATCCAGAGCCCAGGCACACTAGACTAGCCTTGGGAGGTTTTGTGGATGAACTATATTATGCCCAATGACCTTCTTCAATTACAGGATTTGAGAGTAGGTGAAGTGAGTTCCAGGGCATTGGTCTTTGCACTGGGAGAGCTTCAACCCATCATCCACAGTGGTTAGGTGCTTGCCTAGCTACCTGAAACATTGAAGGTGGCAAGGGAGTGCCTGAGGGCCTAAATGGACCAGGCTCAGCAACTTCCATTCAGTCCCAGGAGCCTAGGGCATGGGAGATGATTTCAAACATATCCAAGGGAAGCCTTGGAACAACACTTGAAGCATAGAAATATAGGAAAATGACAAAGCAAAAGACCAAAATGCAATCTCAAACCTCCAGCCCATCCCAAGAAACTTTAGGAGCTATGTACATACAAGAAAATATATGCCATACACCTGAAATATCTGAAATAATAGAACTGAAATAAAGAAGCAACACCAGGAATCTTTAAAGGAATTCAAACTAGAAATAATCTCCCAGATAAAAGAAGAAATGATAAAAGTAATGAAAGAGATGCTGAACATATCTGAAGAAGACACAGTTAAAAACTTGGAGGAACTAACCAAAAAGGTAGAATCCCTGGATGAACAATATAAGAAACAAACAGAATACATACAGCAGATGCAAAGACATATACAGGAAATCAAAAATTCCATTGAAAGTTGTGAAAACAACCTCAGTGAAAGTGAAGATAGAATTTCAGACCTTGAAGACAGGATTGCAGCTAGTGAAGAGGAAAGGCAAGATCTTTTAAAAAAATAACAAGGAATCAGGAAATAACAATTCAACAGCTGCAAGATGATGCAAAGAAAAACAACATAAGATGGATAGGGATAAATGAAAAAGAAAGGGACAACGTAAAAGATGTCAAGAGGATATTTAGAGAAGTAATAGCTGAAAATTTCCCAAAAATGAGAACGGAAAATGACATCAGGATCAACTGACATCAGTGAAGCATATAGAACTCCAAATAGTCATAGCCAAAATAAAACTACACCCAGACATATAATAATCACCATCCCAGAAATCCAACAAAAGAATAGAATATTAAAAGCTGTCAGAAAAGACAGATCACCTATAAAGGAAAACCTATCAGAATCACAGCAGACTTCTCAGCACAAACAATAGAGTCAAGAACAGCATGGAGTGATGTATTTCAGATCTTAAAGGAAAATGATTTCCAACCTAGATTGATGTACCTTGCAAAACTGTCCTTCAAAATCGATGGAGAAATAAGATACTTCCATGACAAAAAACAGCTGAAGAACTTCATGATCACCAATGCCAACCCTGCAAAGAATACTGAAAGACAGTTTATATGCACTTAAGAAAAAACCACTAAGCAAAGCAGATAATTAAATACAACAGAAAGATAAAGATTCAACAGCAGAAAGATAACATGTCTACAATAAACCAACATATAACAGTTATAACCATTAATGTAAATGGTCTCAATGCACCAATTAAAAGAAACAGACTGGCAGAATGGATCAAAAAAAAAACATCCAACAATATGCTATCTACAAGAAACACATCTAACCCAAAGGATTCTCACAGACTGAAAGTCAAAAGATGGAAAACAATACTTCATGCAACAGGAACCCAAAAAAAAAGCAGGGATAGCTATTCTGTTTGCAAACAATGTGCACTTCCAGCCAATAATGATCAGAAGAGATAAAGAAGGTCATTACGTACTGGTTAGAGGAAAACTTCAAGAGGAAGAGATAACTATCTTAAATATATATGCACCAAATTCAAGAGCACCCAGTTATATAAAACAAGTATTAACAGAAATGAAAAATCAAATTAGCAGTAACACAATTATAACAGGAGACCATTGACACCAAGGGACAGATCAACCAGACAGAAAATCAGCAAAGAAATAACAGAATTGAATCACACATGTGAACAAATGGACTTGATAGATATATACAGAGTGTTCCACCCAACAACATCAGAATACACATTCTTCAGAGCAGTACATGAGACATTCTCTAAGATAGATCATATATTAGCCCACAAAACATATTTGAATAAATGCAAAGGAGTTGAAATTATCCCATGTATGTTATTGGATCATAATGTCCTGAAATTAGAAATTAATGATAAAAGATACAGCAAAAATCCCACAAACACATGGAGACTGAATAACACACTCTTGAGTAATCAGTGGGTCACAGGGGAAATTAAAGAGGAAATTAAGCAATACCTACAAGCAAACGAAAATACAAATACAACTTACTGGAATCTGGGGGATGCAATGAAAGTTGTCCTCAGAGGGAAGTTTATTGCTCTGAGTTCCCACATTAGGAAAACAGAATGAATACAAATAAATAACCTGATGCTACACCTCAAACACCTAGAAAAAAAAAGAGCAAGTCAAGCCCAAAGCCAAAAGAAGGGAGGAAATTACAAAAATCACAGCAGAAATTAATGCAATAGAGATTAAGAAAACAATCCAAAGAATCAGTGAATCAAAGAGTTGGTTCTTTGAAAGAATAAAATTGATAAGCCCCTAGCCAACCTTATTTTAAAAAGGGAAGAAAAAGCTGAAATTCATGCAATAAGGAATGAAAAAGGTGAAATCACTACAGACTCTGTAGAAATACAGAAGATCTTCAGCACCTATTTTAAAAACCTCTACTCTCGTTGGTTTGATAACACAGAGGAAATAGATTCCTAGAAACATATGAAGTACCAAAGCTATGTCAAAAAGATGTAAAACTGCTGAATAACCCAATATCTATTAATGAAATCAATAATGTAATTAAGTCCTTACCTACAAAGAAGAGCCCAGGCCCAGACGGATTCACTGCAGAATTCTACAAGAAATACTAAGAAGACTTAATACTGACACTCCTCAAACTCTTCAATGAAATTGAAAGGGAAGCAATCCTTCCTAAGTCATTCCTGGAAGCAACTATTACTCTAGTATCAAAACCTGAGAAAGATCCAACTATAAAAGAGAACTATAGACCGATCTCCCTAATGAACACAAATGCAAAAGTCCTCAATAAAATATTGGCAAATAGGATGCAGCAAATCATCAAGAAGATTATACACCATGACCAAGTGGGATTCATCCCAGGCATGCAGGGATGGTTCAACATATGTAAATCAATAAATGTAATCTACCATATCAATACCAACAAAGGTAAGAATCACATGATCATTTCCATAGATGCAGAAAAAGCTTTTGATAAGATCCAACACTTATTTATGATAAGAACCATACAGAAAATTGGAATAGATGGTCTTTACCTCAATATAATAAAGGCCATCTATGACAAACCAACAGCCAGTATCATACTAAATGGCCAAAAATTGAAGGCCTTTACCTTAAAATCAGGCACAAGACAAGGATGTCAATCACCACTCCTATTTAACATACTACTGGAAATACTAGCCAGAGCAATTAGACAAGAGAGAGAAATAAAAGGGGTAAAGATAGGAAGAGAAGAAGTTAAATTATCATTATTTGTGCATGACATGATATTTCACATAGAAGACCCCCAAATCTCCATTGAAAGACTCCTAGATATAATAAATAAATTCAGCAATGTAGCTGGATACAAAATCAATACTCAAAAATCAATAGCATTTCTATACACTAACAACAATATCACAGAGAGAGAAATAAGAGAAGCCATACCCTTCATACTAGCAAAAAAAAATGAAATATTTAGGAATTACTCTCATGAAATAAGTGAAATACCTATACAAGGAAAATTATAATACACTGTAAAAAGAAAGTGGGAAGACATCCCTTGCTCATGGATAGGAAGAATAAATATTATGAAAATGACCATTCTCCCAAAACTGTTACACAGATTCAATGCAATCCCAATAAAAATACCACCAACATACCTTATGCATCTAGAAAAATCACTCCTCAAATTCATCTGGAACCAGAAGAGACATAGAATAGCAAAGACTTTTCTAAGCAGCAAAAGCAAGGCAGGAGGCATCACAATCCCTAACTTGAAGTTGTATTACAAAGCATGTAGTAAAATCAACATGGTACTGGAATAAGAACAAAGCTGAAGATCATTGGAATAGATTAGAAGATACAACCACAACTACAAACACACTCAACCACCTTATCTTTGATAAAGAGGCCAAACATGTCCACTGGAAGAACAACAGTCTCTTTAATAAATGGTGTTGGAAAACCTGGCTCTTCACTTGCCGAAAACTAAAACTAGACCCATGACTATCACCATATACTAAATTAAAATCTAAATGGGTCAAAGATCTGAATATTAAAACAAAAACACTAAATCTATTGGAAGACAAATTGGGTAAAAACCTTGAAGACATAGGGGTAGGTAGAGAATTCATGAACAGGAATCAAACCACATGGGAAATACTTCCCAGAATCAATAACTGGGATTGCCTCTTATTAAAAAGTTTCTGCATGTCAAAAGAAATCTCCAGCATAGTGAAAAGAAAACCCACAAACTGGGAAAAATATCTTAGTGAATTCTCCCTCAGACCAAGGACTTCTGTCTAAAACATATAAAGAATTTTAAAAAATCAGACCCCCCAAAATTCAAAGATCCAATCCAAAAATGGGCATCTGAGATGAATACACACTTCTCAGATGAAGAAATACAAATGGCAAATTAATACATGAAAAATATTCATCATCATTACTCATTAGAGAGATACAAATTAAAACCACCCTGAGATTCCACCTCACTCCTGAAAGAATGGCCAGGATCAAGAAAACCATCAACAACAAATGCTGGAGAGGCTGTGGGGAAAAAGAAACTCTCCTGCACTGTTGGTGGGAGTGTAGAGTGGTGCAACCATTGTGGGGGTCAGTCTGGAGATTTCTCAAAAAGTTGGGATTGGAAGTCCTATTTGTCCCAGCTATTCCACTTCTAGGCATTTTCCCAGAGAAACTGAAAACATCTTTCCACAGTTATATATGTGCATCTATGTTTATAGCAGCACAGTTTGTAATAGCCAGATCTTGGAAACAAACTAAGTGTCTGAGGAATCATCTGAGGAATGGATAAAAAAGTTGTGGTATTTTTATACAGTGGAGTACTACTCAGCTATAAAGAATGATCACATTGAGATATTTATAAATAAATGGGCACAGCTTGAGACCTCACATGTATAAATACCAAACAGTTTCCCTAGTGTAAGAAATGGTAAGAATACATAAAAGTATGTAGTAAATATGATTCCCCATTGTATTGCTTTGAAGCCTTATAATGTTTTCATTAATTGGAATGGTTCTATTCTGGGTTGTTTGATTTTATTTTCTGTGATGGTATGAACAGTTATTTTGAATAAAACAAGACAATATAATAGCTAGTGCTGTTATAATATCATCTTATTTTGAAGTCCCATGAAGCTTTTGTTCTTCTGTCTCCATCAGTTTATCATGTTGTATCTTATTGGATTTTATTATATGTGATAGTATAAACAAAAATTTTTATAGACAAGGAGATAATATAGAAACCATTGTTCATTTTCTGTTAGTTGGTTCTAAATACCCTAAATACTTTCATTCTCTTGAATGGTTTTACACTGTCATGTTGTGTTTGATGCTATAATATACGAACTTGATAGCAGCTACTGTTATGTCGGGTTATCTTGTGGTGTAACACTATGTTGCTTAAACTGTTCTGTTCTGACCTGTGTTATTATGTTGTTATGTCCTCCTTTATCTCAACCTCATTCTTTCTCTTAATTTTTTTAATAAAAAAAATGATTGGGTTCCTCACTGAAGGGGCATGTCCATGCATTCTTATGCCTCACAGACATACTAAGGAGTCCAGTTTCATTTTAAATTACTTCCACAAAATTATGTATTTCAAGCATGAAACACGATGACTTGACATGAGTTTATGTTGTATAATGTTGTCATAATAAAATTAATAAAATGTGTTTATCACCATCTGCGCTGTGCCTTATATTCCCACAGTTTGTTGATCCTACAACTGAAGGTTTATTTTGATCCATGTCTCCTCCTTTCTCCTTCATTCCCAGCTCCAGTAGTCACCTGTCTACTCTGTTTCTATGAATTCAACTTTTTTAGAACCCAAACACGGTAACAAATATTGTAACAAACACAATATTTTTCTTTCTGTGTTGGGTTTATTTCACTTATCATTATGTCCTTCATGTTCATCCATGATGTGATAAATGGTAGAATTTTCTTTTTTATGACTAGCACTGCAATATATATATATATATCAACTGTGTATGTATATATAGGAGTTTTATCCATTCATCTAGTAAATTGATTCCCATATGTTGTGGAATAATTGACTGTAAATACATAAATTATTCATAACCTATTGTGAATAATTATACAATGCATATAAGGCTTCAAAATAGTGATTTTTCATTTCCTTTGGATATATAGTCAGAAATATAATTGATGAATAATAAAGTCATTCTATTTTTCATCTTTTGTGGAAACAAAATATTTTGCATAAAGTCTCTACCAACCTACAGTGTACAATGTTTACCTCTTATCCACACCTAAGGTAAGACTTTTGTTTATGACAGTAGCCACCCTAATATGAGGTAATATCTCAGTGTGGTGTTGATAGCATTTATCTTACGATTAGTTGCACTGAGCACATTGTCATATCTTTATTGGCATCTGTACATCTTCTTTCGAGAAATACCTTTCAGGTTCATTATGAGTTTGAAATACTTGTCTTTCTTCTCTCTTATATTTTTGCTATTGAGTTGTTTGAATAGCTTTATATATTGGACTTCATATTTACGTGCCTTAATTAGTTACAGGGCTTTCAAATATTTTTTCCCATTTTTTAGGGTGCTTTTTTATTTGATGATTGTTTGCTGTGCTGAAAGTTTTTGGTTTTAAATAATATCACTTTTTATTTTTGCTTTTATTTCCCATGTTTTGGGGATTATATACAAAACAATCATTGCGAAAGCCATCATAAAGGAGGATTTTCTTTAAAATTTCTTTTATTTCTTCTAGGAATTTTATGGATATAAATTTCCTTTTTTGCATATGGATTCCTAATTTTCCCAACACTCTGTATTTATTGAAATAGCTTCTCCCCACTCTGTATTCCTGACAGTATTCTCAAAGATAGGTCAGTTATAAATTGATGGCTATATGTCCGAGCTCTCTTTTCTGTTCCCTTGGTCTTCATCTGTTGTTGTTCCAGTACCTATATAGCTTTATACTGCTTCATAATATATTTTGAAATCAAGAATTCTAATGATCTAGTTTTGTTTGTCTCATAATTGCTTTGGTTGTTTAGTGTGTTTTTTAATCTATACAAATTTTTAAGCTTGGTTTCTTTTTATGTAGCAAATATTTTGAAATTATAATAGAGATTATAGGGCCCAAAATCAACATAAATAAAAGGCAGTTGTGTGTCTACACACTAACAGTGAGCATCCCACAAAGGAAATAAAGAAAGCAATCCCTTTTCAAGTCTTTGGAATAGTCTGAGAAGAATTGGCATTGGTTCTTCTTTAAAAGCTTGCTGTACTTCAAAAGTGAAGACCTCTATTCTTTAGCTTTCTTTGTCGAGAGACTTTTTATAACTATTTGAAAGTCACTATTCCTTATTAATCTTTTAAGGATTTCTATGTCTTTGTGGCTCAATTTTGGTCCGTACCATCTAAAGCAATGTATAGATTCGATGTGATGTTTATCAAAGTTCTCATGGAATTTATCATATATAGCATATCCCATGAAGTTGCACTGCAGAATTCAAGGGCTCAGTCATTCTCATATTATTCCTTAGAATGTAGCTAACAATAATTGCAGAAACCGCATAATTTCACAGAAACCACCAGTATCCTTTGCAATTGTTTTATTAGTAGGTTTGCAAGAGGCCAATCTGAAAACACTATTCACTTCTACTTGCTACTAATTGGCTGCTGCCCTGTAACCCATCTCGGGCATATACACTACATTTCTCTGTCATGGCAGGTTGCTGTACCACATGTAGCTCTCTGAAGTAGTCTTACTTCAAGAAACTTTAATAAGATGAAAAACAGAAAAAATGGACAGATTTCTGGATATATATGAATTACCAAAGTTGAATCAAGAAGATATAAAAATTCAAAATAACACAGTGTCAGTTAATGAAATAAAAAATATAATTAAAATTTACCAACAAAGAAGAGCCCAGGTCCTGATAGATTCACAGCTGAATTCTATAAGAAACTTCAAAAAGATCTAATGTCATTTCCCCTCAGACTCTGTGGTGAAATTGAAAAGGAAGGAATATACCCTATTTCATTCCTGGAGGACATTTTAGTCTTATAGCAAAACCAGAGAAAGACCCAACTAGAAAAAAGAAGTACAAGCCAATTGCCCTATTGAACATAGACACAAAAGTCCTCAATAAGATACTAGCAAGTAGAATGCAGCAAATAATCAAGAATATTATCACAGTGCTCGCTTCGGCAGCACATACACTAAAATTGGAACGACACAGAGAAGATCAGCATGGCCCCCGTGCAAGGATGACACGCACATTCGTGAAGCGTTCCATATTTTTAAACAAGACTCACATTAGTAAATATCATATTATCTCTCTAGTGTAAAATATAACAAGAACTGACAGAATAATGGGATCCAGAAAGTATAACAGATATTATAAAAGGGAAAGGAAAGTGTTCTAAAGGATATAATGGTATGTATAGTGTGTAGACTGATGACCATATTACTAAACTTCTATGAGATCATTGAACAGAGGAGATTGCACTGTCAATGTCTGAGTGTCTAGCCACTTTTTATGCTTTTGTAACTTTAACAACTATTGTTAAGATGACGGTATGTAATGTATCAACTAGTGATGTTATGATGTTAATTTTTTTTAATTCTGTATTTTTTCTCATTTTTTCTATTGTGTTTTTTTAATTTTCTCTTTCTTTCTTTAAATAAAATTTTAAAAACTAGTTTCCAGATACAAACACACGCATATAATTGCTTCTAACGAGTTATAACTATTCTGCATTAAAAGGGAAATGTGCTAATTCCCTCACTAGAATAGAAGTAAGTTTTTTTTGGTTAATGTTTACACTTATCAGCTTATAACTTTAACATTATAACACAGCGTTAAGAATCCTCAAGAACCAGCATTGTCTATCAACATTATATTATATTAAACCATATTTGGGAATAAATAGTAATTATAATCCTTTTTTCTGTAGCTGATCAAGGGTCATACCTGGTGTTTAGAACTTCCTTCTTCCACTACCTGCTCTGTATTCCCTTGGCCTTCAGCAAACACCTCAGCAGATCTTGGTTCTTTCCCTGGTGAAGTGACCCATACCTTCATTCCTGAAGGCTTTGGACCACTTGTCACTCTGGCTGGATTAGGTTGCTGTAGTTTCCATCAACTTTAATAACAGGACATGGTGGTACTAAAAGGCACCCAAAGGGATACACCACATATATTCTTCCTTTCCTCCACTGTGGGGTAGCAACCCAATTTCCCCTTGGTAGTCTGGGTCAGTCACCCATGACAAGACTGTAACGCCCTTTTTAGCTTGTTTCCTCAAAGGCATGAGGAGACCAAAAGACCAGAGGGAAAGTCTTAGCTAAGTTCAGTGGCACCATTGTTGTGCTGCCTGGTACAAGCCTTTATCTCTCTGGAACTATGACTTCTAAGCCAGCAGAACAAAGTTACGGGGACCAGAAGCAAAAATTTTGCTAGTGGATCACTAGGGGTAATGGTGAGTATATCATTCCTACTTCCATCCCTTGAGTCCTGGCTATGGGAGACATATAGTGGGCGCTGATTCAAAGCATATATGGCCTTTTGAAGTACCTCACTCCAGCCCTACCAGCTATCGCCACCTAGCTGGCATTGTAACTATGTCTTCAAAAGACCATTCCACCTTTTTACCAATCCAGCTGCTTCTGGATGATGAGGGACATGGCAGGACCAGCGAATTCCATGAGTATGAGCCCAGTGCCTCCCTTCTTTAGCTGTAAAATGTGTTCTTTAGCCAGAGTCAAGATTATGCAGCATTCCATGACAGTGGATAAGGCCTTCTGTGAGTCCACAGATGGTAGTTTTGGCAGAAGTGTTATGTGAAGTGAAGGCAAATTCATATCCAGAATATGTATCTATGGCAGTGAGGACATAGTGCAGTCCCTTCCATGATGGAAGTGGTCCAAGATAACCAACCTGCCACTAGGTCACTGGTTGATCTCCCTGAGGAATGGTGCCATACTAGGGACTCAGTGTTAGTCTCTGCTTCTGACATACTGGGCATTCAGTAGTGACTGTAGCCAGATCAGCTTTGGTGAGTGGGAGTCCATATTGCTGAGCCCATGCATAACTGCCACCCCTGCCACCATGGCCACTCTGCTTATAGGCCCATTGAGCAATGACAGGGTTGGCTGAAGGAGGATGTTGACCACTATCCACAGAATGGGTCATCTTATCCACTTGATTATTCAAGTCCTCTTCTGCTGATGTTACCTTTCGTTGAGTGTTTATATGGGAAACAAATATTTTTACATTCTTTGCCCATAAGGTGAGGTCTATCCATACACCTTTGCCCAAATGTCTTTCTCATTGATTTTACAATTATGTTCCTTCCAAGTTCCTGACCATCTGGTCAGACCATTGGCTACGGCCCATGAATCAGTATACAGTCTCATATCTGGCCATTTCTTCTTTCAAGAAAAATATACTGCTTGACGTTCTGCCCACTGTGTCTATTTCCTTTCACTCTTGCCCTTTAGGGAAGGGCTGTAATGATGCAGTTATCCACTTAGGGATAGTGCTTACATAACGTGCAGAGCCATCCATAAACCAGGCCCTCTCCTTCTCTTCCTCTGACAGGTGATCATATGTTACACCCCACAAGGCTATAGATGCATGCTGGGAGACAGAAGGCAATATAGCAGGTGTAGGAGTCATAGGTATGTGGGAAAATTCCTCATGTAATTTTCTTGTACCCTATGCACCTGCCCTGGCTCAATCACAAATACACCACTTCCATTTAATGATAATGATAATAATGTTGCTGTGCATGTCCAACCTTATACTTGGTGGATAGATAATATCCAGGCCATGACAGACAACTCAAGTTGTCTGGTGACCTGGTTTCCTGTGGTCAAGCATTTAGCTCCCACTAAGGCCCAGTAGTAGGCCAAGAGCTGTTTTTCAAAGGGAGAGTAGTTGTCTACAGATGATGGCAGAGCCTTACTCCAAAATCCTAAAGGCCTCCGCTATAATCCACTTATGGGGGCCTGCAAGAGACTCCAAACATCATCTTTGTTACTGACATTTCAAATTTATTGGATCTGCTGGGTCATATGGCCCCACTGGAACAGAAGCCCACACAGCAGCCTTGACCTGTTGCGGAGCCTTTTCCTGTTCTGAGCCCCACTCAAAATTAGCAGCTTTCTGAGTCACTCAGAAAATGGACCAGAGTAAGACACCTAAGTAAGGAATGTGTTGTCTCTAAAAGTTAAATAGGCCCACTAGATGTTGTGTCTCCTTTTAAGTCAGAGGGAAATCAGATGCAATAATTTATCTTGGGGCTGGAGGTTTAGCTCAGCGGTGTAAGTGTCTGCCTGGCAAGTGTGACATCATGAGTTTGACCCCCGATACCCCCCTAAATTTTTTTACCTTAGAGGAAATATATCTGCATGTCCCACTACTGGACCCCTAGAAATTTCACTGAGATAAAAGGACCTCGAATTTTTGTTGGATTTATTTTCCATCCCCTGGCTCTCAAATGCCTTACCAACAAATCCAGAGTGGTTGCTACCTCCTGCTCACTAGGCCTACTCAACATAACATCACAAAGACCAGTGTGAGATCATGTGGGAGAGAAAAGTGATCAAGATCCCTATGAACTAAATTGTGACATAGGGCTGGTGAGCTAATACACCCCTGAAGCAAGACAATAAAGGTATCTTTCTGGCCTTGTCAGCTGAAAGCAAATTGTTTCTGATGGTCTTTATGGACAGGTATGGAGAAAAATGCATTTGCCAAATCAATATAGTTCAGTACCAGGAGATGTGTTAATCAGCCCAAGTAAGGAAACCACATCTGATAAAACAAAATTGGTACCAGGAGAGTAGGGTCATTGCCTGCCATGTGGATTAAGAGCCTTTCAAATTAATTTGGAAAGGTTTTGAGAGACTGGGCAAAAAGACATCCCCTCTATGTGTAAACCTAGATTGGAGGCTCTGGTCAGAGCTGGAAAGTCAGAGCACTGATGGAAATGCTGCCAGTTAAGATGATGCTCAGGAGGCTCCAAATGAGAAACTGCATTGTCTGCAGGAGTCCAGGCAGTATACTGTGTTTTGGCTGAAAGTTAGTCTGCATTTTGCTTGTGTTTAGAGATATTACCTGGGTGGCAGAAAGTTTCAGTGCAGTCTACCGTTGGGATGATGGCAAGGTTACTTCTGAGAGCTCTGGTCCAGACCTATGTTGGAAATTTAGAGCTAAGAGTCACCACAGTAATTTGAAGCATTTGGCCAGATGGAAGGCCCAGTGGAACTGTGGGTTGCAAGACAAAATAGAGGAGAACATGGTTGCTTGAGAAGAACAGGACGATGGAAAAATAAACTGAAGCTTTTCACCTGAAAATAAGAGTATATTTGAATTGCAGGAGATCTTTGTTTTTTAGTCTTACAATGCCATGTTAAAAGTTAATGGAAAGCCAGGATTTTGATTTGTAATAGGTTTTTTTTGTTGTGGTGGTTATTTTTTCCTCCCTTTGGATACAGGGGAACAAACTCAACCAAGGCAAGCGCTAGAGCCACTGAGCTAAATCCCCAGGCTTGTAATAGTTCTTTTAATTTGATTTTAATGCAATTTTTATATACTTGTAATCAGGTTAATTAATCAAAATATTGTGTTTTAACCTTGAATTTTGGTCACCCTTTGAATATTTTGCTTTTGGTGTGGGAATGAGTGCAGGAAGATTTATATATATGTAATTATTGTATTAATGTAAATCTGAATAGATTAAAACTTTTCACAAATCTGCCACTAGAGAGACTATGGTTTAAGGAAATATGTATCATTATCAAGTTGACTGGGGGTGGATTGTGGTGGATTACAAACTGGTGGCCAATTTAAACACCAGCTGAACTGAATCAGTATTGTGCTGAGTGTAGATGGCCCACCTGAGGACTGTTGCCATCATAAAGAGAGATCTGGACAGGAACAGTAGTGTTGTGGGTTCTGTTACCATCAGAGGAGCTTGTTGTCACTGAGAATGACTGTGATTCACTTGGGGGGAGCTTTGGTCCTTACTTGGAGCATCACTTCCTGGCTCCAGAGGGGAAGGTGTGTGCTGTTCAGTCTCCAGGAGAAGCTTGTCACACTGGCTTCCTGATATGTACTCAGCTGTTCTCATCATTGGAGGATCTCAGGACCATGTTGTTGCTGAGGATAGCTGTGATACTTTTGGGGGGAGGCCTGGTACTTGAGTGTCACTCCTTGATTCTAGTGCAGAACCCTCAGCCTGCTGGCACAGATCTTCCTCTCTGCTGGCATAGTCCTTCTAGCTTCCACTGCTGACCTTTGAGCTTTTTCAGCACAGATCCATGAAACAAACTTGCATGAGTTGTTGTCATGGGCTCTAGGCCTCCAGCTGGACTCATGGGGATCATTGATATGGGATCTAGATCTTCAGCTGGACTCATGCAGGACATTGCGGTGGGATTCAGGCCCTCAAGCTCTGGATACTCTAGGTGTTTAGTATAGACAGATTTCCCGAACTTCTCATATGACTCCTTGAGTAAACATTATAAGTAATACTATAAATTATGTGGCCTGTATGTAATCATTTTCCTTGCACTTCCCTGACTATACGTGAAACATTTTATGTCTCAACCACAACATTTTATCACAAGTTGTCCAAAGACTCATATCTATCCCATTAGGCAAAATACACTTAGATCATCCATAAGAGCTGCCAAATTTTCCAAGTTTCAGCATTTCCTCAAAGTTTAAATCCAAAGTCTGCTTGAGAATCAAAACAAATTCTCACCTGTAAGCCTTTGTAACAATTAAAAGGTTAAATAGTTCCAACATCCAGTGGTACAACCTAAATGTTCCAATTTCAAAAGGGAGTAGAAAGGAATGATAGAAAGAAATGAGGCCAAAATAAGACGGAAAGCTAGCAGGAAAACATTATATTCCGTTGTTCCACGTTTAGCACCTGGGGTAGGCTGTAGTGAGAAGAGAGCTTCCAAGGGGTGGGAAGCTCCACCCCCGTGGCCTTGCTGGTTGCAGCCCACTTAATCACCCCTTTGTCTAACTCCAGTCACTGCCTGCAGCATTTTTTCAGACTTTTTAGATTCCTGCTATCGTTGTTGCAGGCTTGTGTTGAAGCTCTGGTTTCACTCTTGAAATTGCTAGCATCATTCTCTTGGGGGCTTCTAGCTGCTGGACAATGACTGTCACACATTTTTAGCTGGCCTCCCAGGCCTCTTTATGAAATCCTTGTGGAAGCCTCCATGATTTCAAAACTCTTGTATTGTTTATGTCTAAAAATATTACATGGCCAATGCCAAAGTCTCTCACCAATTCAAGCAGTATCCTGGCCCCCTAGGACCATGGCTGTAGTGCCCTCTGAGTGCCTGGATGGCTGAATTAGGATGTCCATTTACACCCTAAATGACCATTTCCTGAGATGCCTCCAAGCCAATTGTCGCAATGCAAAGTATTTGGCCTTTATAAAACTCTCCTTGGGCCCAACTTTACACATGCTTCCTTTCTGACCAAGTTATTTTTGGTTTCTGATTTTTCACACATATATGACTAAAATCCAATGGTATCCATGCCATGGGTTGAACATTTGGACTACCTTGAACTCTCCTTTCCAGATTAGTCTTAGCATATGCACAAAGTGTAAGCAATCTTTTTATCAGAATGAAGCACGCATGGCCCCTACTCCAGTTTTTAATACAGTGGTCACTCCCAATTGAAACTTTATGAGCCTGACCTTTACTATCCACATTTTTTATCAGCATTCTGGTCTTTTGAGCTCCCACCAGAACCACCACCCATCTATGCTTACATCATTTTAAGGTTTTGTTAGCCTATATCTGCAAACCTTTCTAAAATCCTCCTACAAATTAATTGCAAAAACTTCTGATCACATGGTCAGTACAGTTAAACAATACCATCCCTTGGTACTAATTTTCTCCATTAGTTATTTTTCTGTCACTGATACAAAACATCAGACAATAATAACTTAAAGGAAAAGAGTTGTAGTTTGGTTCACGATTTTAGAAGGTTTAATACACAGGCCCATGGCTCCAAAGCAGAAAAACATGTTAGAAGGGCACAGTAGAAAAAAAACTATTCAGACCCAGAGGCCAAGAAACAGAGAGAGAAAGGAGGAAGGTAGGGCAAAGGAAGAAGGTATATACTCTTCCAGGTCATTCTCCCTGTGACCCACTTCTAACCCGGCCCCACCTTTTAATAACATATTCAGCTACTGATGACATGAAGGGATTAATCCACTGATGTGCATGGTACTTCACAATCCAGTCACCTTTCAAAAGTCCCGCCTCTGAACACATGAGACTTTCAAAGGACACTGTAGATCTAAACCATAATACCATGTAAAACAAGATACTTACAAGTTCTGAGGATTAAATATGAACATACAACAACCCAGGAAGGACAAAAACAGGTACTCCAGCAACGGTTCCAACTGAGATCCCAGCCAACCTCCAGAGCCATGAGGAAACATGCCTTTGAGTTACTGCAGTCATGAAGCTAGTCCAGTAAATGCTGAGAACACATTTAAAGTGTATCTATAATTCCCTTTCCAAATTATGGATATATGAACAAAATAAATGTTCACAGTGTCTAATCGCCTATCTGGGCTGCTTACACAGTGGTAGATAATTAGATGCCTGCATATTTCACATGGCATAGCTACAAGATGAAAAGGATCCTCAGACCCACATCAGATCATACACTACAGAGAAGGAAAGTGTTACTGTCATGTGCTACAGATATTTAACGGGATGTCTGTTGATGAATTTTGCATTAACTACCTTGACTAGTACGAATGAGAACTGAAAATATCAACAGGACTCAACAACATAGAAGTAAGTCACAGGTGATCATTTGGAGAGATATTTCAGTAAAGTGATGAATGAGGAAGCCAGAAGTGAGAGCTGAGTATGAAGAAAGAAATCAGGGTAGGGTTCCAATGATTTCTAATAATTTGCCTTTCGAATATAAGAAGAGAGTGAAATTTTAGTGGGGTTTTTTGGTTTACTTTTGTTTTGTATATGTAAGCAGAGAAGAATTAATCTGATAAAAGCCAAACGGAAGAGTAGATGGGAGACAAGTCAAAAGCAAAAAGGGAAAGAGGATACATGGAGAGCTTGGGGGACAGCAATTAATCTTAATCAATCTTAGGTGAAAGAGGCAACTTATTTCTGTAGGAGAAAGGAAGGGAAGCAAGCAGGGTACATATAGAAGAGGTGTGTATCTTTCATATTAAAATAAAAGATTTATTTTGCTCTGTAAAATAGGAAGGGATGAGCTTCAGTGCTGAGGTAGAGAAGTTTACAATCAAGGACTGCAGATGACTCAGGAGACAGACAGTATTTCTTCATTTCGTACTCCTGAAAGTTTTACTCCCTGGCACAAATCGAAAACCAGGGCACCTGAATTCACCTGAAAGAATTCCAAGTTGTTCCTCTTACCAATGGAAGAACACCTTCTCCTTCAGTCACAATCCTATCTCAGCTGCAAGTCCTCTAAATCCAGTGTGTTGAGACCTTCACAGGATACCTAAAGCCCCCTCCCCTCTCATAAACACCAAGTGACTACAGCTTTTTAACTCAGAGCAGCAGCCTTCCCCAATGCTCAGATGCTAATGATTCACTTAAGTATCTTCCAGCTGGGAAGCACCCTGATATTATTGATATAATTAGCAATATTTGCATTAAGGTATAAAGTCCTGGATGATGAATGGATACTGTGTTTTTTATTTTGTATCCTAGTATTTCTCAGAGTCACAGTTGTCTACTGAAATTTTCAGTAGCTTCTTTTTTTTTATTTAAGGAGAAAAAGAAAAAAATAGAAAAAGGGTAAAAGTTATACAGAATTTCAGAAAACAAACAGTAGGAAATCACTAGTTACTAGATTACATATTGTTATCTTAGAAATAGTTGTTCAAGTTACAAAATTAAAGCATATAAAGTGGACTTTCAAATAGTGAGACTGCAAACAGTTTTGTTCAATGATCCAACAAAACTCAGTAATATGGTTATCTATCTTATACACTTAAATATACATGGAGTTATATCCCTTAGAGCACTTTCTTTTCCTTTCTTTTGTACAATGACAATTACACATTTTGGGTTTTATTACTCCCATAGTTCTTATTACTTTTTTTTGAAGAGAGTAAAACCAAATGTGACATAGCAGAACAGAGTCAGTCAAATCAAAAGGATGGACATAATTGATAATGTAAAAACAAAATATAAGGTGATCAACAATGGTTACCATACTGCCTCTTGCTATCTTAAAAAGAATTGCCTATATCATCAGTTATAATAAAATTGAACAAAACAGTAAAGAATAAAACCAAAATATTGGAGACATTACAGGACTTTAAAAGAAGATAATAGTCAACCAGAATGGGCGTCATAATGAATCTTATTGTCTTTACAGTTGTTGCCTATACTTTTGAACTTGGTACTATTAAGCAAAGCAGAATAGAGGAAAATCAGTCAAAGCAAGATGGTGAGGGCTATACAGGGTTTCAAATCAAGTTAATAGGAAATCAAAGTGGGTTACTATAATGTACCGTGATTTTTATTTTTCCCTTAATTAAAATAATAAAAATTAAAAAGTAAATAATTTTTTAAAAAGGAGACTAAGATAAAAGAGGGCATAACAACAAAACAGCGCAGGTCAAAGCATAACCATTTAAGCAAAATAGTGTTTCACCACAAGATATCCTGACATAAAAGTAGTTACCATAGTGTCTCTTTCCTTGAAATCTTTGAGTATAACTTCGTATACTGTAGCACCAAACATATCAAGACAATGTAAAATCATTCAAGAGAATGACAGTATTACAGGGTATTTAGAACCAACTATCAGAAAATGAACAATGGTTTCTGTATAATCTCCTTGTCTATAAAAGTTTTTGCTTATATTATCACATATAATGAAATCCAATAAGATACAACCTGTTAAGACCGATGGAGACAGAAGGATAAAAGCTTGATGGGACTTCAAAGCAAGATGATACTAAATCAGCACTAGCTATTATGATGTCTTGTTTTCTCCAAAATAGCTGTTCCTACCATCCAATCTTCTCTGCCTCATTTCTGTTGAGCTCTTTTTCTGTCGTTTGTTGTCAGTTTGTCTTCTTCATTTTGCTTTCTGCTCCATTCATTGTAGCCTCTCTGCCACTCTTTCTGAAGTCTTGGTATTTTCCTTTTTTAGAATATCCTGCAATATTCTCTGTAAAGTTGAATTGGTGGTTGCAAATTCCCCTAGTTCCTCTTTATCCTGGAAGCACCTTGTTTTTCCATCAATTTCTAGGGACAGTAATGCAGGATATATCAATCTTGGCTGGAGGTTGTTATCTTTCAAAGCTTGAATTATTTCCCCCCACGCTCTTTGTGATTTGATGGTTTGTGCCAAGAAGTCTGCTGTAATTCTGATGGGTGTTCCCTTGCAAGTGATCCGTTTCTTGTCTCTGATGGCTTTTAGTATTCTGTTCTTATATTGGATTTCTGGAATATTTATTATTATATGCCTGGGTGTAGCTCTGTTGGGGTTGTAGGTGGCTGGGGTCCTGTATGCCTCATATATCTGAGTATCTTTACCTTTTGCTAAGTTAGGGAAATTCTCTTGAATTATTTCTATGAATAGCTTTTGTAGTCCATTTGTTTGTGTCCCTACTTCTTCTTTTATGTTCTTAATTCTTAAGTTATAGATCCTCTTATCATCTTCTACCTTTGTATTATTGCTGTTTGTTTTCTTGTTATTTTTAAGAGGTTTTTCATTTCATGCTCCCATATTACAAATCTGCCCTCCAATTCAGATAATCTATCTTTAGTGTCTTTCAAGCTGTTATGTCAGCTTTCAATAGAATTTTTAGTTTCCTGGTAATCTCTTTGAACCTGCTTCACGTATTCTGTGTTTTTTCTGTTTTCTCCATCAAACAATTCTCCTCTTTTTTTCTGTTCTTCCATTTTACCATCTGTTTTTTTTCTTGGGCAGTACTTAGCATTTCTCTAACTATTCTACTTATATCTTGCTTTATTTCGTTAAATACTTCATTTTTAAACTCGTCTATGAGGCTCTGGAGATATCACTTTATGTCTATTGGTGCCGTGTCTGATATTGCATGTTTTCTGTCTTCCTTTGCATTTCCCTTTCCTGGATCAGTGTTCTCAGGATTGGGGACTGAGGATCCTTTCTTGTTGCTTCCTCTTCCCATATTTTTTGTTCCTTCCATACAAGTAAATGTAGGAGGCCCAATTTTTTTCTCTTTTTCGGTTACAGTTTGTTTGAATTGCACTGGCTAGGTGTTCCCGCCCACTGCAGTGTACTAGAGAGACACAGACCTGGGCAGCCTCTGCTGGGCCTGCCCCTCTAGGTCAACCTACCGAAGGCTTCACCACTAGGGTGCACCTCCAGGCGCTGGGACCTGGTTTGGGCTGGCCTACTGGGTCTTAGTCAGCAGCATCATGCAGGCTTTGCTCCCCACCAATCCCGCTTGAGAGGGAAATATGCGGATAATGTCACTGCAGCGCCCTGTTCCATCAAGTCTGCCCAGTCCCAGTATGTTCTTTGCTGGAGCCTCCTACTCTATGAAAGGATCCCTGTTCTGCTTACTCACCGCAAGTCGATGTAGGGCTCCCTGCTAGTCCCACTCTCAACTTTGTTCGCAGATTCCCGCTCTCAGAGCTTTCATGCATCTCTCTCCCTGCCCTGCAGATTTGGACACAGCAGCAGCAGCAGGAAATTCAAATCGCGACTTCCAGTGGCGCAGATTCTAGCTTCCCGCGCTGAGATTTTATCTGTTTCTGTTATAGCACCAGGATTGGATTTCCAGTTGGTTTCTCTTAGCTTAGTTCATTCCTGGGTTGGCAGGGTGTATCTTGCCTTACTTAGGACTATTCGTACTGCACCATTCCTGGATTATAAGTGGGGTATCTCAGAGACCCTCTGTAGCTACTGCTATCTATCCACCATGTTCTCCCGGAAGTCTCATTAGCTTCTTTAATTCTAAATTATTAACTCTTTAAATACTAAAATCCATCCTTTTCATAATTCATTAAAATGTGACCATTTTGCATTTCTACAAATAGTGCCAAGGAAGTAGAACAGGTATTAATAACAGGATAACTACAAAGACTATTCATAAACTATCATCCTTGGGTGATATAGTCAAAGCCAGACCAAATGTATGATAACACAGATGGAAAGAAAACTTAAAGTTAAAGAGCTCTGGGTTGGAATCTCAGGTTCAAAATTACTATTAGCACATTTCTTCCCATACCCTACCCTCCATTTCCCAATCTAATAAATGAGCAAAGCACCACACACATTTCAGGGTTGCTATGAGGATAACAGGAGAAAAGATTCATAAAATGTCCAGTGTTTAGTAGAATCTTCATAAATCATAGTTATTAGTGTTCATTAAACAACTATTGAAAATCAGTTTGACTCATGTCAGTGTTCAGTCTATTATAAAGAAAGAATTCTCACCTAAGTACCCATTTATATTTGCCTCGAGAGCCTCACTGTGCAAGAAAGGAGAAGTAAATGGAAAATAAGTTTCCTTAAATCTTAAATTTATTTAATAAAAATTGAAATATTTATTGAAAGACTCACTAATTCTTTTGTTTACACTTATACCATAATAAACTAAACCCCTGTAGTTTTATGTACTGTATATTTGATTCAAATTTATATTAAGGTTTTTCTTAAGCAACCATCATCCTGAGGCTTCCAGAAAAAAGCACTGCTTAAGGACACAGCTCTGTGGATTTTAAGACAGCCTCTAGGAGCAGAGGTGAGAGCTCCCTGAAAAGAGTAGGTACTCAGGATTTCCCAGGTCTTGATTCTATTCCCAGCATGAAAATAAAGACAGGTTCCATTTGGCCTAACAATGAGCATCTGGAGAGAAGTCTTAAAAATAGACACTCTTGACTAGAAGCAATATACTTACATTGTTTCTAAGCATCTAAAATGTGATTTTAAAGTATCATTTCTCACTACAAGGTTGTTTCTTGAAGAACTGACTATTCTAAACCTGAGACAGGAAATGTCCTGCTGCATCTTATCATTCCACAGAGTGAGAAAGTTGTCAAGGTCAACTGGGCTCATACCCAAAGGGCTCAGGAAACGAACTGAAGACTACCTCACTGGCCAAAGATAAGTCAATCTGATCTTAATTAAGAATAAGAGACAGGAGATTAAAGCCTGCAGCTCATTTAAAATCCAAATTTCACAGTCAAAGACTTTTTTAAAATTAAGCCAAATGTCAGTGGATAACCACAATGAATCAGCTGTTTCAAAAACTAGAAAATAATGAAATAAAGTATCTATCATGCATTCCTCTTGTGAGCTGTGCCCCTGGGTAAGCTATAGTAAAATGAGGACATATCTCTTTAAGACGCTATTCAAGGAAAACTGAAACTTTCAATAAATTAATGGGTCCAAGCCACATTTATCAGTGGTTACTCATGTCATTAAAGAAAAAAAAAAACCAACTGTCACTTGGGAGGCATTTTTAGAGCATAAGAAACCATGGAGCTCATCAAGGGTATGAAACAAAAAAAACTGAGTCTACAAGAAACTATCATGTTACATGGTTGGAATTCTTCAACAAGTTTGTTATCCGTAAGTGAATAAATAGACAAGGAGCCTATAAAGGCATTTGAAAGATACATTTTAATTTTTGAAATGAAAAAGCCAAAATGTACCATCTAAATATTTGTAGTGGGATAATAAAATTACTTCAAATGATTGCTGTAAAAATCATGATAAAGGTTACTTTAAGGGATGGGACCAATGGAAGAGAGTCACCAGAGCTACTGTCAAATGGGTTCTAGGACTGTCAAGCTACAGCCCATGATAACACTGTAAAAGGTGCACTTGTTCTGAAAAATAAGCATTCTTTATTTAGTCATTTGTTTACTTACTCATTCATCTATTTTTAAATGGGGGAATTATTAATATGTGCTGTATGCTGGAAACATAAAGATGAAAGCTCTTTCAATGAAATAGGCTATTAATCATTAATTGTAGTACACATACGCCACAGACACAAGCATGCGTGAGGCTCTGTGGAAAAGCAGAAAGGAACTGACCAGTCTCAGATGAAGAAATAGGTCAAGGAATACCTCGTGGAGTAAGCTGTGGTTGGGTTAAATTCTTTAAAATGGGTATGAAGTAATCCAGAGACTGAGGAAATGAACTCCAGACAGGAGAAATATCTGGATCAAAACTAACAAGATAAGAGAGAGAACAGCAGAGTTGAGGATGACTATAGTTCAATCTATCTGAAGTTTGGACAGAGAAGGCGATTTCAGAGTAGGAAAAGTTAAAGTAAACTGGTCTTATAGGTAGAAACAGGAAAAAGATATGGATGTTCAGAAGAGAGTAGAAACTGATGAATAGTGCATGGATGGAAGAATCCACGGGTGAGAATATCAAGGAGAAAGGTCTGAGTTTAATCCTGACGGTTAACAGCTCTGAGATTTTAAGCAGAATGATATGAGTAGATATTCTTGAGCAAATGTGTGGAATGCAGAGTGGGATTGGAATGCTGGGGAGTAAAGCAAGAGTTCAAGTGAAACAAAAATCCCACCGGGATTAAGGCAATCACAGTGAACACAAAGGCTGACATTACTTTGAGGTAATGATGGCATAAGTAATGTGACCATACTGGTAAGGAGAAGTTGATGAAAGGCACCAGCTATTTTCATATTACTGCCTTGTGATGATCTCATTAACATGATCTTGAAATTATAAAATCAAAGGAAAAAAAAAGATTCTTTCCTGAGCCAAGCTTTCTCTTCCATTAGCCCAGACCTTGGGTTTTTTGTGTTTCCTTGTAAAACCCAGATCTAGCAAGAATCCTGATGATTAGAAACCCTCAACCTGAATATGTGACTGTTAGGTCTGGGAGAAGGGGGAGGAGAGGAGAAGTCCGTGGGAGGAATGGAGCAGAGTGGACGGCCGTGAAAGTAGTGGTCAGCGGTGGCTTTATTCCGGGAATGCGGGGAGGGGGCCCCCGCCGCCGCTGGCCCCGGGCGCAGCATCTCTACACCCGGGGGGGGGGGGTCTCTCCGGGAACACGGGGAGTAGAGACTGGCGCGCTGGCCGGCGCTGGCCGCTGGAGACTGGCGAGCTCTCTCTCTCTCTGGCGAACTCCCTCGGACACGTGGCGTGGGGGGATCTAAATAGCCTAAGCTTAGGGCAGTGCCCCAAAGGCCATTAGAGATGCACAGGTATCTCATTGGCGCACAGGTCCTTAAGGATGGGGATATAGAATTACAATCAAGTCCATAGGGGGCAGGGTGGGGGAGGAGTTTAGCTGCAGCCTTTTCTGGTTACAGTGTTTCATCTGGGCCGGCAACTCTTTCAGTGACCATGCTCAACACCTGACCCAGTACCCCCAGGGGATGTCCAATCACTTCAGCCTACCTGCCACATGATTCCTATTAGGTTGGTTTAGTCAGAATTCTCAAATGTTTTCTCTCAATGGTTTTCCATCCACTGACCCCTTACACTGCTTTTGGCTATAAATTCCTACTTCCTGTTGCATTAGAATTGAGTCTAACTTTCTACTCTATTAAAAAAAGCTAGTAGCCCCTCCTTTGAATAACGCATTCTGTGCTGCCTTTAAAAAACATCCCCAATATTTTTTTAACAAGAGGGATGACATTATTTTAATCAAGGAAGGTTAATGTTATTTTCAGATTTCTGCTTTGGAGTGATGTCTTTAACATGATATTGAAATTGTAAGAAGAGTGAGAAAAACATTTAAAATATATTCAGGATCCAATCAGATGACAATTAAATATCTCAGAGGGCAGAAAAAGAAAAATATCCATCTCCTGCAGAGAAGAAAATTGGCTGTAAATCTTGTGAGGGGTTAGCAGATTCATAAGATGTGAGAATTAGGTAATCCAGGGAAACAGATTTCAAAACCACTCCATCTGAAAGCCAGTCATAGTCTGGACTGACAGGTGGTGACATCAAATAAAGAATTTCATCTTGCATATTCACAACACAAAATCTTACATCCATCCCAAACTCTGTCAGCATAGAAGTTAATCTCACAAATTGCTTGGGGGGATGACCCCAAAGCTGCATGGATACTGCAATTATATTATCAACCTTAGGGAAAAATTTATTTCAAAATATGAAATAAAAACGTCTATATTGTTAGTGTTTTTCTGTGAAGGGAATATGCATATATTAAGATATTTTAGATGAGTGTTTCTTCTAATGGAAAATATGTAAGTGATAGGTGATTTGGGCTTATGATTTTAAATTAAAATTTTACTAAGTTATAAACAATACCAGAATATTTCAGAGTCTTAAGACTAGGTATACTTATTAGAATTGTAAGACTTGACCAAATACTTAGGAAAGTTAGTGAGTCAAATGAAGCGCTTTTACAAGAAATCAAATATAGGAGATAGATAAATGTAGTTTAAAATGTTTAAACAAATGTAACTGCTTAAAACAAAAATTACTGTGTTAAAAAATATGAGATTTGTATGTTGAACTAAGCATCACATATGAAAGATGTGATCTTTGAATAATCTTTTCTAGACTACCTATTTGGGCATCAAAAATAAATCACACCATGGTCCTGTCAACATGATTATAAGAGATAAAAGAAACAGCAATCAGGCAGATGCCTGATGGGATATGCAGATGGAGATTATCATGGTCATTGTGCAGACTAGATTATGTTCTGATGTTAATTTTAAAAAAATACTCTTTGCCTATCACATTCCATAAGTCCTGGCAACACAATAATAAACACAACAGGCATGGCTGTGTATGCTATTGGAGAAGACAAATGGTGAGCATAGAAAAATGTAAGTACTGGTAAGTGCCAAAGACAGAACTTGAATAGTTTGAAATGGCAGAGTGTGATAAGGGCATGTTAAAGTTAGGTAGACAAGAGATATTGAACTAAAGAGTTTAAAAATTATACTGAAACTATCCAAAAAGGGCCTATCTTCCTACAATCAGAGGAAACTTTGTTCTGCTCAAAAACAAGGCCTAGGACAAAGACCTTGCGGCAGAAATAGCATCAGTGAGATGGAGGTATACAAAACTCCTCTCTGATTGGTATCTAGCGGGAAAGTAGGGGATAAGAGATGAGATCAGAGAACATGCAAAAGTAATAGTTATATGTTTTTAAAAACCTTTAAAAGAGGTTGTTAAATTTTGCTGCACTTTTTTGGGGGTTTTTTTGTTGTTGTTGTTTGGGGTAGTTTTTTGGTACCAAGGATCTAACCCACAACCTCGTGCTTGCCAAGCAGGCACTGATACTGCTGAGCTAAATCTCCAGCCCAAAATTTGCTGTACTTACCAGTTGATTTATAAGATAAACTTTGAGAAGAAAAATGGCATTATGTTAAATAATCATAATGTATTGAATATTAAATTTTAAAGCCATAAATAAGTGCCTAACATTACTTCTTTGAGAAAAAATAGCAAATAGACCTCAAGGGCATAAAAAACTCAGATTAGCAGATAACTATCTGAAAACTCAAAGTAATATTTAAGAAAAACAAAGGCAAAAAATATTCCAACAGGTTGTATTCTGAGATGCTTATGGAAACCACTTTCCCCAGAGAGTGAAAAGTTAAACTAGATATAAATATTGTAGAAGATATAACATAGTTACACTTATTATGTATCCCAAGGAAACCTAGTAAAATTACTCAGCAATAATTATATTTAGAGTTCATAAATATGCATCTGTAAGAAAATGAAAAGCTCACTGTCCCAACGTTGAATAAATAAAAATTTTGGATGTGGAATAAAACTTTCTGCAGTAATATCACATAAAATTTCAAAAGGATTTATCAAAAAACTTAGTGAAGATGGATATATTCAAGAACTATATCAATAGCAGAGGCTAACATACAATGCCACAAGCAAGGAGATTGCTCAGAATTGTTTCATGAACTCTAAGAATAGAAACAGGAATAACTCTACATTAATATTTTGTTATATATGATCATTAATATGTGTAATCAAGTAAACAAGCAAAATTTTAGCTAGGTCATCTGTATCCCTAAAAGTGTACATGTTTCAGTTGTTAAAATTTTAAACATTTATTTCTCTGAACCTTCTCGCTGTTTTGGTTTATAGCTAGATGTCCCCCCAGAACCCACCACACTCACAGGCAAGTCTTTTGGGAGCTGACTGGATTATAGGGGCTCCTAACTGACTTGTTAGGGGATGGGGCTGGTGAGAAGAGCCTGTCACTGTGGGTGTGAAGTGGAAGGGTTCTCTTTCTGACTTCTCCCCAGTCTTTCCTCTGCCACACCCCCGTCATGCTGCCTTGGAACCAAAGTAAACCTCTCCTTTAAGTGGTTAAGTATTGCATATTTGTCCCAGTTTCAAGAGAAAGTGACAAAATCTCACTGAGTGAGAAAACTGAAAAACACTTAGAAGTCACCTTAGATGTGGAAGATTGACCAAAATCCTTGACCTTGGCTATGGTCATGTAGGTAGAATGCGCAGTTACACATTTATTTACTTTTAGCTATAGCAGGTAAAGTGGAGAAAGGAGAGGAAGGCCACAAAGGTGACTAAGAAGAAGTGGCCAGGGAGAGGGCAGGAAACAGAGGGACCCAAAGGAACGATCACAGAGGGGAAAGGTAGTAGCACCTGTGTAGAGCACAGAGGAGACAGCAGAGAACAGGAAGTTGATCCTTGGATGCAGCAGCAGAGATCTCTACAGACCAAGCGGCCACGTAGGGTAGTACAGAAGCCGGCCTGGCCTGAAGGATAGAGGTGAGGTGACTCCAAACTTGAAATGCTGTTGCTCCTGCCATCCGAGTCTGTATGTGTCTTCAGCTCCACCAGTCAATTCTTCCACAGGCTTCGAGGTCCAAGCCTCCTTTTGGCCCCAGGGCTCTGCAGGGATCCCAGTCTCCTCTCTGCTTCTCACTCTCCACCAGGGTCACACTGGCTTTTCTTACCCTTCCATGTCTGTTCAAAAGAATGCTATATTTAATTTTCCTTAAATACAAAATGAAATTAACCTTAAAATCTCTGATCCTATGATATATTTGCTAATGTAGAGTTTGCTAATGAGCTGTAGGTTCAGTGGGTGCCATGTTTTCTATTTCTAGATTTAGCTCTTAGTTGGAATATAAATGAAGGTCACCGCAGTCATATACTTTGGTACTTAAGGACATTGAAATGCTGAAGAGACAGGAATTTTCTGAAAGCTAAAATGAAAACTGAATAAATGACAAAAATTTCAGTGAGGAAAAAAGATGTGATTTTATCATTTAATGTTTCAGTATTCAAGATGTTTTTCCAGTGATATGCAAATGCATTTATTTGAACTACACAAGACTGTTATTACTTATTAAAAGTTATCTTAGTAGTTATTATATTCTTCCTAAATGACAATTTTTCACTTAAAATGGCTTTCTGCCAAAGCAGAAGCTGATGGGGTAAAACTGATCTAAATTAGAATATTCTTGCTTCTACTTCAACAAAAACTATGGCAATGTCAGGGACCTCTTAGGAAATTTAACTCTTGAGCCAGAAAAGATCATTTGCAAGAACTAGGCTATCCTTATCATTTTATGTAGACTCATGTGACACATTTTAATTAATTTAAAGAAATTTAAGTTTCTTTCCTTCATTCTTCATTCTGGGTTTGTTTTGTTTTGTTTTTTTAGTTTTTGGTTTGTTTCTTGGTATTTGCTATGTCTCCTCTTTATCCCTATTATTCACCCTACTTCAGTGAAAGAGAGATGCTGAACAAGCTGGAAGCCTTTAGGGACAAGTTTTTCTTGGGTTTCAGCCTAAATCAGCAGTTCCCTAAAGTGGATTAAAGCAAAATTCCCACCAGGTAATAGAGTGTGACTTTGTCTTTCTCTGTGTTTATTCCACTCAATGCAGGGTAGTTACTGTGGGGCTAAAGTCCAATAGTCTTCCTCAGGTAATATCATATGCCAACAAGTATGACTTTGTCCCAGTAAGGCCATATTTTAATCTGTGGATCACTTTTAAGTTTCATCAATATTAAACACATAACTTGTCATACTATGTCAGGTAATCTCTAAGGAACATAAATTATTACCATGCAGGCGCCTTTGAATATTCTTTGAATGGGGATGAAATGTTAAGTGTCTTTATGTTTTAAAACCTCCAAGTGGAGAAGCTAAATCCAGCACTTGCCAGTGTCATTTCCAAGCTACCATAGAAGAATAAGATGTAATGAGCAGTATTTTGGAATGACAACTTGGTGAGGTAGACACTCTGGAGGATGTTCAAAGATTAAGCAAGCAAAGGCTCCTTTCTTTCTCCCAAGGGCTTTACATTTTTAAAACACATCTGCAAGCATACTTAAAACAAAAAGTGTATTTCAAAGAAGGACATTTTGTCAAGTTGAAAGACAAAGAAGATCAAACGTTTTCTTTAGACTCAAGTTCAAAGCTGGATTGAAAGGCCTGGGTGGCATTCCTAACTAAATTCAGAGGTAAAATATTTGAACTTTCCTTTTATCCAGCAGAAATAGTTTACAGGCAAGTACAACTTCAGTAACAGTAGGCCTTTTATTTTTATTATGATTGTCCAATAGCATTAAGAACACCATTTCTTTATTTAAAAAAAAAAAAAAAAAAAAAACAGAAATTCTGTACTTATGACCAAAGATAACTTGATGAGCTCATCAGGTAGATAACTTGATAAGCTCATGATACACTCATGAGTTTAGACACAACTGTTGGCATCAAATACTAAAAAATCATAACTATATAGACTTATGTGAACCCTCTTTCCATTGTATTTTTTTCCTTGAAGGCTGTCATGGTTTATGTCTGTGGCCTCCAGGCCTCATGTATTTGCACTGTGCATTTGTGATTGGTTCATTGTCTATCGCTTGGATTGGGGGTGCAAGTGCTACATCGGCTTAGGGGTGGAGCCAGGATGTAATGTAATGGCAGGAAGAAGGTGTAGCTCTCTCTCTTGCCGGTTCCCGCCTTGCTGTTTGCAGCCACCATGAACTGCAGCCCCGCCATGCCACCCTGCCTTGGAGCCAAATGAGTATGGACTGAAACCTCCAAAAACTATAAAAACTAAACCTTTCCTTTCCCAATTTTGGTCACCAGGTATTTTGTCTCAGTGATGAGTTAAAGGTAACTAAGACAGAGGCTAAGATAAACTGGACTCAAGTAAACGGAAGACCCTTTACATTAAATTTGTAGAGTGAGAGGATCCACAGAACTGTGTATAGAATAGATAATATAGATAGATATGTACATAGTTACATAATATATATATATGTAACACTACATATCTCATATATAATTGTGATTGTACAGTAAAGCGATCATTTTCCTGCATTGGCCGTGTCAAAATTATTTTTTATTTCACAGTTCACAAGCTGTTTTAAGAGTTTGCTGCTATTTTTACTCTGGATTTTTACAACTGTGTCAAGTTCATAAGCTTTGTTCAAAATGACCTGTGCCACTTAACTAGTCTATCTCCTGGCAATCCACAATTACCTTTCAAAACTGTCTGAGGTCTTGATATGAAAACAGCCACAGAGGGGCTGGGGATTTAGCTTAGTGGCAAAAGCACCTGCTTGGCAAGCACAAGGTTGTGAGTTCAATCCCTGATCCCACCAAAAAAAAAAAAAAAAAAAGGAACAAAAACAGCCACAGAGTCTGTCCACATTCTTTTATATTAACTCAATGCAGTATTCCCATCATCTGTCCAGGCCAGTGAAATTGCATGATAACTAAATCTTCTCCAATCTGTTAAATTATTTTGTTTTGAGGACTCGCCTATGATTAGTCCTCTTCAGTCTACAAAAAACTTATAAGCAAATTTGAATAAATAGAATTAGTAAACAAATACAACAGCCAACACACATACCAATAATAATGACCCAACAATCAAAAACACAAAAATTGTGGCCTGGTGACAGTGTTGCAAAGATTATAGAATTTCATGTGTTATTGGTCAGTTTAAATTTCTTCACCAATAAACCTTGTTTGTTTGTTTGGTACCAGGAATTACCTCAGGACTTGCTCTTGCTAGGCAGGCGTTTGTGCCACTAAGCTACAACCCTGACCCCCTATAAACCATTAGGAAGAGGCCTAATATTGTGGGAGGCTTCAAATTTGTTCACCTCCACCCCCGGCCCCCAAAATTACATTGCTATAAATTCCCACACCTCACTTATTTAATTAATAAATACTTCGTAGTAACCTCTGCAAGTACACAAGTTTCATTTGGACGGTAACTGTTCTTATGTAGCAGTGTTTGATCCCATAGTCACAGAACATGGCACAGTGTTTTACGATTAAAAATAACTCTTCTGTTGTGAAATAGTAATAGGAAAGGAAGGAAATGAAAAGGTAAAAAAGAATAGAAGGAAAAAATGGAAACAAAGCTTTTGTAAATAAAGAGGGTTAAAGGGAGAAGAGAAGAAGGGGAAAAAAATAAGCAGCTTATATCATACACAGGTACCAATTCCCTATGATAAGTGTTATCATGCATATCTAGAATGTACCGATAAACAATTTTATTTTTTAAATTTATTTATTTTTGGACTTGAACGAGGACTTGAACTCAGGGCCTCATGCTTGTCAGGCAGGCACTATACCACTGAACTATATCTCTGGCCCCCAATAAACTTAACTTTAAAAAAAAATTAAAGATAACTAAGCTTATTAGTGTTCTATTGCTTCTGTGACAAATTACTAAAAATCATAGTGGAAACCAATCCTAATTTATATCTACAGTCTGTGGATTAGAAGTGTGGCCAAGGCCTTTCCATGCTAAAACTGAGGTGGTGGCAGGCTCGTATTCCTTTCTAGGAGCCCTATGAGAGAATTTGTTGCCTGGGATTTTCCACTTCTCTGGTCTGCTCAAGGCACCTTCCTGAATATTCAGAGTTCTTCTCACAAGGCCTCCCTTTGTCCCTTCAACCCTCTGGAGCTTCTCCATCCCACCTTTAAGAACTTTTGTGATTATGATCATTATACCCATCTGAATAAGCCTGAAACAATCTTCTTTATTATACATTTTATTTTATATGTTTATGTATATGTGCATTTTGCTATACAAGGCACTGCTCCTAGGATTTTCTCACTGAGCTCAAGCCCTAGCCTGTTTTTATTGAGATAGGGTCTCACTAAATTGCCCAGGTTGAACTCAAATTTGGGTCCTCTCACCCCAGCTTTGCAGTGTATTGGGATTACAGGCATGTGCCACCACACTCAGCCATTGCATACATTTTTTTCCCTGTCAATCTTACCTTAATAAAGCTGTTAACAAAACCGAGTGTGGTGGCACACATCTGTAATATCAGCACTCAAGGGGCTGAGGCAGGAGGATCGTTGCAAGTTTAAGACCAGCATAGGCTACAAAGTGAACTCAGGGCCAGCCTGAATTGCATAGGGAGACCCTGTCTCAAAAAGACAAAAAAAAAGTGCTGTTAACAATTTCATCTTAGGGTTATAGATGGAAAGATGGCTTCCCAAAGATGTCCACATCCTAATTCCAGGAAACTGAGAACATGTAATTTTATATCATCAAAGTATTAGATGAAATTAAGTTTGCTAACTAGCTGATCTTAAAATAGGAGGTTTAGCCAGACACAGCGGCACATAACTGTAAACCCAGCAGTCTGGGAGACGGGCAGGAGGTGCCTCCATACAGAGCCATCCCACAGCATGTTTTTGGCTGACTCTGGTTCAGATGTAGTCTTTTTGCCATTATCAGAGGTTTAGGAGCAAACTTTCATTAGTTATGCCCAAAAAGCACTGGAGAATCAAGTTGCCTTTATTTCCCTTATTTACTCACTAAAATAGCTTTATATTATACCCTCCTTATTGACAAGAAAACTTAGGAAAAGAAGTTAATGTTTAAGAAGAGATAAACCCAGGGCTTAAAACAACATTTGATCCTAAAATACCAAACTAATAGATAAAATATATACAAACATGCCAGTAATTCATGTCAAAGCTATCTGTTGCTCCTTTGAAATCAATTTGTAACATGATTCACTTTTTCAAAAGGTGCTGAGAGTACCTTTGAAAATCTTCATTTGTAATTGCACACAAGTACCTTCAAAAGATTATGCATCTTGATTTTTTCAAACATTCCTAAATTTAGTTTCTGGAAAAACCAAGAATTATTTAGGGCTAGTGGTGCTAAGCTAAGACTGTCCTATCAATTTTGAATCAAAATTATGACTGCATTATTTAAATAGCTTCTAAAGAAAACCTTGAGTAACAGAAGTACCACTAGGAACATATATAGCCCCCAAACTTATTTCTGACTTGTTTAAAGAATACACTTTAGACTTATGTTTTAATATTTTGTCTATTCTAGTTCATATATATTTGCTCCTATTTACACTAACTTTTACTTCTACCTTTCTGTACCCTAATTTACAGTATCTTTCATAAGCCTATTTTAGCCTGTTGTTTGTAACTTTGACCTGCTTTAGCAGTCTCCTTAGACTTTATTTAACATGCAGTCCCAGAGGACAAGCGTGTGAAAGTGACAAGGTGGTAAGGAGAAAAGAAAAGAGTTCCTGAGCAGCGTCTTGGACCAGCTGATTTCCTGGCTTCACCTGACACTTCAGAGCCAGCACAGGAAGCCACTGTGAAAGGAGAGGAAGGACAAATTTCCCTGCACGTTCTGTCCACCCTCCAGCAGAAGTCACTCCCAGGAGCCTTCATATCCTGTACTTCTCCCTTACACAATAATACGCCCAAAGCAAGTCCAGCAGCATCTCATGCCTCAGTGGCAGCTAAAAGGCCCTAGATGTGTGGTGAGAACTGCCATCGGGTTGTAACTGCGAGCGACAGGAGATAATGGGAACAATTCCTGCAGTAGACACTGAAGTCTGTAAGTTCTATGACATCAGTGGCAGCACAAGCATTGTGCTTCTAGGACAGGGAAGCACACTGCCTGGATGACCTTGGAAACCAAAGCCACGCAGTGTCCCCTGTGAGATTCAGAGAGCCTGTGTGGGAAAAGCAGTTTGGTAGCAGCAACAACAGCAAACATGATCTCCTACTGACACTGCACTCTCATATTCTCTGATAAAATCCAAGCTCGAAGGACTGACAGAATACTTTAAATCTTTCATCTGCCCTAGTATTCTAACAGTTTGATGATAAACGTGAATGGCAGCTGAATTTTTACCTTGATTTAAGGTAAACATGCTGCTATTTGAATTGATTAGCAAGTTGCAGTTAGCATATCATTTCGCCTTTGCTCAGGATATCATTTTGCCTTTGCTGTTTATCAAAAATGTCTTTGCCTATATATGTGTTGTTTTAACTGATTCATTACAAATGCTTCAATATATCTGATTCACTATTGCACTAGGTCTGATTCCACAAAACATGATTATAGCTTAATATGTTAAGTTTTATGCTTTGAATTGCTCCTATTAGGCAAGTAAGTAACCAGAGACATACTGAAGCACAGGTGTGCACGCCCTATGGCCTATTTGCTTTCTGAAACAGACTAACACATTCTGCGTGAGCAGAGGCTAATAAGTGACTTATAAAAGGTCACCCTCATATACTTCATTATAATATTCCAGCAAAGAGTTTGCCAAACCATGTTCAAAATGCACAGGAAGAAAATATATTTACCATGTGTTCTTAAGTGTCAGAAATAAGGATAGTAAGAGTTATTTCTGACAGTTGGGCCACACTAAGCCAAAGTAATCAATCAAGTCATCCTGTTAGGAGGCACAGAGCTCATTCAAGGTCACTGTGTGACCCAGAAGCTGCCTGATGGTGTTCACCTCTGCTGGCCTTGGTGGCTTAACTAGTGGCATGGCCCAGCCCTCATGCCCAAGGCTCTACAACCTTGCGTAGGGGTGGGGCAGTGGTCACATTCATTTATATCCATTTACAGTCCTAAAAGGGCAAAGAAGCACCTAGGAAGCCCAAGTGAATTGCCTGGAGCCCCCTCAAATTCCTCCTGATCTCCATCATGTAAAGTCAGCCAGACCTTCTCCTGGGGAAGAGTCACTTTACCAAGACAGTGAATTCTCGCCTTGCCTCTAGGTCCCTGGGCATAACACACCACAAACAGCAGAGTGGCACGCCAGGCTTATAATTCAATAAGATACTTACTGGTCTCATGAGGAAAGGTGGCACCCATGAGGACAGAATTCTAGTCATCCAGCGCTCAGATCCCTAGGGAAGGAAGCGTCACGTTCCCCCAGGAAATCATGGGAGTGATGGCAGCTTCTGCTTCTTCCCTTAGATCCATGCATGTTAGCTTCCTAGGACTGTAATTAAAATTTACCACAAAGGAAAATAAACAGGAAGTTTATTTCCTCACAGTTCACAAGGTTGAAAGTCTGAAATTGGTGTTGGCAAATTTGTTCTTTCTGGAGGCTGTATGGGATAATCGGTCTGTATCTCTTTCCCAGATAGTAACAGTGACAGGAAATCCTTAGCATTCCTTGGCTTGAAGCAGTATCACTCCAACCTCTTATCCAAATCAGGTCACATTCTGAGGTTCCAGGTGACATGAATTTTGGCACCAGTGGCATTACTGAACCTATCACACATGCTGGGCCTGTCGCACTAATTCTCCTGTTGTACCTGGCCACAAACTCCACAACATCCCTACCCCATCACTCACATTTCCCATATAACACCATGCACTGTGTCGATCAAGAAGCAGGGCTGCTTCTACTGGACCCCTAGACCTGCTGCCAAGCCCGTCCCGGCCCTGGGCACCACTCAGAGCCGGCAGCCTTCCACATCGATTAGCACACAGCCACGGCACTACCTGCAGGTATAAATGGCCTGGATGAGGATTCTGACAGAACACCAGACTTCGTGCTTCCTCCTTCAAGGTGAGGGGTGTACACAGTCCTTCCTCACCTTGGAGGGGAGGCACCAAGGGTCCCTGACCAGTGGGAACCCTAAAATGTGTGAGTTTGGCAATGGAGCTCCCAAGGCTCTAGCAGTTCAGGTTTATCTCCTCCCTCTGGAATACATCTCACCAAAGCGGAGGGGGTTTTAGCCCATTGTTTACCCAGCCTCAATATGTTAAAAGATCTAAATTCTTTAGGCTAATCGCAGCCCCAGGACATACACTCCTGTATACTCATACCATTTTTATCGGTTTGAACAAAGACACCACATCCCGCATAGCTGCTGCAATCTTGGTCATTGCTGTTGAACTCTCAGCTGTCTTGGTGCCTCTCTCAGGATCCAACTAGGGTCTGCGGAAGCTGGAATGGTGACTTAACCTCCACACACTGAGACCATCACTTCCATACACCCTTTAAATCCCTTAAAGTGCCACCAAACTCTGCCATCTGGCCAGTCCTATTGCTACGTCACTGTTAACTAAGTGAGCAGCTAAGAGGGCAAGGCTGTAGTTTTGGGTCACTGGCCCACATTTAAAGACAGTAGCTGGGGAGTGCTGCAGGGAGGAGTGGGATCTTTAGGAGGTCGGGGCTGGTGGGAGGTGCTTATGCCATTGAAGCTTTGCCGGAAGAGGGGCTCCTGGGAGCCAGGCCCTGGCTCATCCCCTTATGTTTCCTCCCTTGGGGAGCAGCTTTGTTCTAGCATCCTCTCCTGTCACAGTGCACTTCTTCACCGCAGGCCCAAAGCCATGAGCCACTCAATCATGGACTGAAGCTTCCAAATGAGCCAAAATGAACATTTTCCCTTATAGTTATTTATCCCAGATACTTCATTATAGGAACAGAAAAATGACTAACAGGAGTACTCAGTCTCCAAGGATTCCCCTTGGCGTTCACATACTCGGTGATACCACCATTAGAACACTGGACAGAACTCCTTTCCTACCAAACTTTCCCTCACTCAAACAGGGAAACAAGGGCACTCGGTTTCTGGGTATCAGTGTCACTCCCATGGGAAGCGGTGAATCATACCTTGCACAGATGCGGTGGTAATCCTCCTAGGACACAGGTACCTCTTAAGTCAGGACTCCCAGACTGAAACCAACTCAGGTTCAGAAAAATGAATAAGGGGTGACAAACTGTAGCAGTGTTCATCCTCAGCCTTCAGGTCATCCATCCTTGATTTTGTCTCACAGTACAAAAAGCACTTTTTCGACTCCCTATTTATTATGCTTCTAAGAGTCCTGTGTTATATAATCGGCAGCCTAAGTCCCCTTGACTACCACTGCCACTTGGATAGCCAGTACATTATGACCCTCTGACTTCTGGCAATTTACATAGTGCCACTTGACCATTACTTTTCAGTTCTGTCACACACTGCCATCAGCAAGCCAAGCTCTAATAGCCTTGCTTAGCAGCAGGACTAATCCACAGAAGACTTAAATTTTAATGACACTCATGCCTTATCAGAGTATCTTCAAGGGTTTGTTAAATGTAGCAGAACTGGCCTCCTGAGAGCTGTCTTAAACTGTTTAGTGACACCTGTGCCATGTCAGCAGTGGATGAATCTATGGCATTTTCACAGACCATAATCTCCTGACAGACCTTCTGGAAAAGCCTTTCCATTTCAGCGTATCCACTTCCCTCAGTCTTTTAAATCCTTTCTCCACTGTCTGTCACACAAATCCTGGCTCACAATGGACCAGTACTTTTCCCATGTTTCTGAAAGTCATCTCCCAGGATCCTCACCAGGGTGTTAAGACCTGTAACTTCACATAGCTCTTATCCTGCAATCCAAACACCCAATGAGAAGCTACCACCAAAGTCTCAATTTTCTTTTCTGATGCTCTGTACCAGGGGAGTGAACCTATGGCATGTGTGTTACTGTGTCTTTCTTTTAAAACAGAAGATGTTAAAGTATGACTTGTTTTCTGAATTAAAATCTCAGAATTCAGGTTTAATTGCAGTGTTGTCACCTGTCAAAAAACGAGTTTTGGTTTGCAGTCTGGCTCTCAGTCTCTAACAGGTCTGCCAGCTCTGGTCTGAGTGAAGAACTGATTCCGGTTCCAAGCACACTGCTTCAGTGCTTCCAGGTACCTGCTAGCTCACTCCCGTCACTCCTCTGAGGTACAGCCTGTTGCTTCACGTCCAGGATCTCACTTAGCTTTGCTTAACCTTATTTCAGGCCTGGAGATTATGTTAACTATGTTAACTATAAGGGCCTGGAGAAAATGCATGCCCTGCAAGAGGCCCATGTTGCCTAGACAAAGAAGCCTTTGCAGTCATGCAGTTTGGGTGGAGAATGCTTGCCATGAGATGGGCAGGCTGTCACTGGGGGCTCAGGAAGTTTGGTCTAGGGAATAAAACACTTCAGCAGCATCCATTTGATATGTCTGTCTTTTTAGGTCTCAGGTTTTCCCAAAAAGTACCTTGACCTTGGCATAACAGATCTCTCCTGGCTAGTAACTACCTCTGAAGCTCGACCACTCACGATTATTAAACCCTGAGGTTGATCCTCAGTTTCTTAGCCCTCCAGCTGCAAGACATGGAAAGCTTTTCCCCAAAGACCCTCTGGCTTTCACACCTGGCTGTCCATTGCCTATTACTGCCCTCAGCTGTTCACTGTGACTCTAGAACAAGAATGGAATAACAGTCATCCAAATATTCTTCCTAGGTCTGTAAAGCCAGCCAGGCAGACAATGCTTCTCCCCGCATGTGATCTCCCCAATTCACCGTTAATGAAGCTCTAACAAATGGAACTTGTGCCACCTGTGACAGCTTCTAGACAGCTGAGCTTCATGTCCACCACAGTCTCGGCCACCTACTCCCACAATAGGCAATAGTTTATATAAAAGTAAGGAAATGAAAAACACATTTTAAAAAATGAGAATAAGAAATACAGTATCAAAAGGATTTAGTGAAATAGTACTAGATTTATTCAAAAAGAAAACTAATACTATTTCTATTACTGTGTCTCTAAAAAACAGCTGGCTGATCACATCTGAAAATAAGCATTAAAAACAGGTACTGTTAAGGACATTCATCGTGAAGAAGTGGGTCAACTGTTAAAAACATGAATGACTACTTAACAGCGATATTTAATGAAATTTAGGATACAACATACAACTTTCATTCTGTGGAGACATAAAAAAACACTAATCCATGTTATCCATTACATTTTACAAAATCAAACAATGAATCTATAAGCAATGTTTTTTAATAAAATCAGTAATTTCAAATAAATATATTACCATTCTATCCTTTTGTTATATATATATATATATGTATATGTATGTATGTGTCTAATTGCCAAAATCCTACTAAATTACTGAAATCAATTATACTTCAATCCACGATATATTTTTCTGGACCAATGAAGTAAGTCTTATACTTGAGACGCATTTTCTTACACTGACAGCCTTTAAAATGCTATCCCCTACTACTTGGCCCAGTGTGACTCGTCTTTAGACAAGGTCCAGCTGAGGGTACTTCTCAATACCCACACATGATTCATCACAACAGATTTCCTGTTACCTCTCACAAAGAGCCACCACTGGCTGGGCAGGCAGCTCACCTAGTTCTCTTGTTCCTCAAAGTGAGCATAGCCACTGGCATAGGTCCTTCCTAAATTCAAATTAGTAAATAAATCTGACGACTCAGCATCTGAATCCTTTCCCCCTTCATCTTCTTCCTCTTCATCATCCTCTGCTTCATACTCCTCCTCCTCTTCCTCACGGCCGCCAGCATCTCCATACTTGTCAGAGGAAAGATTCTTCCAATAAGCATCATACCCAGAAGCACCATCTCCCTCTTCAGTTCCAGCCTGCCTGCCAAATTTCAGGGAACGCGCTACGAAAGACAGGTGCACGGCATTTAGTTAATTCCACTTTTATATATATCCTCATTTTCTTTTATAATAAATAGAAGCACATGAACTTCACTGGCTACTCTCCAATGAAAAGGTAGACTATTATTTTCCTAAGTTTTGTGTGTAATGAATCTATACGCACAAGTAACAAACTGTGATTTTATCAAACATAGAAAAACCTTAAAAATTACTTTCATTTCTTCTGCCTTAATAGTGAAGCAAAGTTTGGTGCAGAAAAATCAACAAAATCACTTCTCACCTAACTGGGCAACTTTATCTTTGATTAAACAATATTGTCAAAGTTGCTTAGAATTACACTTTTCTTCTGACATGTTTAAGTAAAATGTCAAACTTCTCTTTAACAAAATGTTAGCTGCGTTACTATAATCACAGTCAGAGCAGTCTTAGTCCTTCATAAAAACAATCCTATAATAACCATAAAAGTTTTCTATAGTGTTTACATATAACAAGTACTGTGCTCCAACCCTATACATCTTAAGAGAAACTTCAGCATGAATCTGACTTCCACGTGCTGAAAATTACTACCACGTGAATATTAGGGATTTATTCAATCACTTAATAACAAAGCTTAACAAACAAGAAAAGCCCCTTTTATAATCTCAAATGTCAGTGTTGTCATTAACTGAAGTAAGTACTAAATATCAAAATAAATGTTGGTTTAAACCGAACGTTTAAACCGAAAAATTATACCTGTACTATTTTCCAACGCTTAAAAGGAGACACTGAGCTTTTCAACTATGGAAGAAAGGGGAATTTACAAAATAGAGAATAAAGGCAAATTTTATCTAAACATGAAAGCAAATTATTCCTCTGACATCTTAAAAGCCTTACTTGACATGCTAAGATCCTTTGTCTCCTGAGTTTCATGTCCACATTTAGGACAAGGAGGTTGTTTTCCTTTTTCCTGTTTAAACACCTTGCTTCTTGTATGTTCATCACAAAAACAAGCCTACACAGAAGAAGTAAACGTAACTAATTAATGTTCAGTATTTCAAGAGAGTTTAATGATACAGTTTTGTTGTGGCCTAGTGATTAAGAATTTCATGGGACTAGTCACACCGCTGATTTCTATTTCTTAAGGGAAATGGTTTCCATCATGACAGACCCAAGGCACAGACTGACTACACATAGAATATGACACAGATGCACTCATCCACTGTTAACATTTGAGAATTCACAGGATCTCTGATGAAACAATAGTTAACAGCCTCATTGAGTGTATGGGACAATGGAGAAACAGCCCCAAGACACTAAGGATTGACAGAGAAGTACAGATGAGGAGGCTAAACAAGACAGGATTTAAGAAAGGCTTTCTGGGAAACACTAAGTCTTGGCTAAGATCTAAAGGTGAATGTGGGAAGAAGGGTAAACTAAAATGAATGTTTTTCAGCCAAAAGAAAGCATACAGACACAGGTAATGCCTAAAGTTTGAGAGAAACATGAACAAATGCAACAAACTGAAAGACGGTAAAATTGGGAGCAGAGCTGGGAGAAAAACAGACAAGACACAGAGAAACATTCCTGAAAGGAAGTGAACTGAATATATCAGTTAATGATAATATGAGTAATAGAAATGGTGGAGACAGCCTGAAGAAACAGAATATGAAAGTTTTCACTCTATTCAATCTCTTCTGAAAAGGTACACTTTACAATGAATTAAAATATACTCCCACCTCTTTGGTCAGAATGTTCTCCATAAAAGTAATGTCTAAAAACGCTGATCTGGAACTTGAGACATGTGAACTAGTAGCAACTATACTACGAGCAAACTGGGTAACTGAGGAAAGTCACTTAAGCTTTCCCAGTATCAATTCCAAAATCTCACTAGTTAAAACTATGTAATTTTAGGCCCCTATTAATTAGAGCTATAAACAAGACTACTACACATGGAAGAAAAATAGGGATTCAAAATTAAATCTTAAAAATCAAGACAGAAAAATACACAAACATACCTTACAACGGAGACATGAATGCTGACCAAGCCGATTGCAAGAAACACCTATGTGAAAGGGATTTATCTTACAATTCTGTCAATTATTCAGTTTTCATTTTCTACATTTGCTTTTTATTGAATCAAACATTCTCAATGAAATTAGAGCCTTACATTCACAGTTGCCTATCTTTGGAGTCAAAAGCTATGAAAACACAGAGATTCTAGGCCTCAAATAATTCAATTTTTATATTATACATTCTGTGAAAGCCTTCAAGAAAACCTCAAATGTGCTATAAACTTTCTGTGCTATTTTAATCCTTGAGAACTTTCCACATAAATATTGCAAGAATCATATGTAGGGGCTGGGGATACAGCTCAGAGACACAAGTGCCTGCCTGGCAAGTACAAAGTCAAGAGTTTGATCCCCAGTATCCACCCACCAAAAAAGAATTACATGTAAATTCATACAGTATGTGTTGTGTGCGTGTCTTAGATCAATGATTTATTTTAAATTTATGGATGAGTGCAGACATTTCATAGCAGCAAAAGAACTAAATAGGGGAGCTAATCTAGGAATTTCAGTCTTTTTTTCTATCGCGGCAGCTACTATTTAATGAAGGCTAAGTGCCAGGTACCCTGCACCAATGCTTTATGTAGATTCTCTTTTCAATTAACCTTTGAGAAAGAAATCATCCATTAAGATGATATCATTTTTAACTCAATCAATAACACTGATTCTCAACCTGAAAACATCTAAGAACTGTACATGAAAATGCAGATGTTGGATACCCACCAGACTTAAAAGCCTAGAGACAGACTCTCCAAGGATAAGGCTGGAACCAGTGTTTCTTAAAAGCTCCACAAGGTATTGCTGGTGTGCTCACTTACATAAGAATCACTGGAACCAACTATCAAGAACAAACTAGGGGTAATATTATTTACATGAGGGCATCTGGAAATGGAAGGAGGACATGGGGTAGGGCTTGGGTATATAATAACTTGAAGGGAAACTGAGAACCAGGAATGCTACAAGTCCTTAAACCTTGGGCAAGTCACAAAACAAACGACTGATATAACCAATATGCCACTGGCATCCCTGTTGAAAATTTCAGGACTAGGTGTTTTCATAAACCAAAAAATAGATACACGTAAAATTATGGCTCATAGAAGATGGCATAAAAGACCTAATTTTATTAAACATTTATAATATACAAAATCTTAGGTATAAGGAAAGCTAATCATTTTTTAAAAACTTACACTTAAATGTTTCTGCCTCCAAAACTTGACAACTGGCTTGATGCTCAAACTGATCATCTTCACAGAGAAAGTTATGGCAAAAAGAACAACTGAATATTCTGCCTCCTAATGGATTGAAACAAACCCACAAATATAATTATGATAAACTTAAATTTAGAAAAACCGTATTTAAAGCTGCTCAAAAGAGAAGGCAAGTGGTCTCTGTGGTGCACAGCATTTTGCTTTCTGGTAAAAGCTAAAATGAAAACAGCTGAAGTACTTGAAATCAAACCATAAAATGATGGGTTCCCAGAATCCACTGGTACTTATGCAGTGCTCCAAGAGTTCACCCACTCTACCAAAACTTTCCTGCTTAGGTCAAAGCTAGCATTCACAATCACTGCTGCTACAAATCCCATTTCCAACTAAATTGATCACCAAAACAGTACCAGTAGTTACAATGGCTAGTACCCATAATATAATCTTAAAAATAGCATTCCAGGCCAAGGATATAGCTCAGCAGTGTAAGCCTGCTGGCAAGAGCAAGGCCAGGAGTTCAATCCCCATACCAAAAAAAATAATAATAGCATTCTGTATGCTTAAAAGTCAGCCTTCACTTACAGCAAAGCTCACTGCTTGCTGTTAGTGACTTACCATGGTCCCATACACCTCGTTCACACTCAACACACTCAGCATCAGTAAGAGGGCAGGTGCAGGCGTGCGTGCTGAGACACTTTCGGCCATGGCAAACCCACGCTTCACAGAAGTCACATATTGCACCCTGCAACAAGGAACAAGAACATCTGATCACTGTCACTTGATCAGCTGCAATCACTGTTTAACCAATGGGCAACTATCAAAATCTTACACATTTAGTAATTTATCAAACTTCAATTGAGGATTTTATTGTTTAAGTCAAAATAAAGAGGGTTCTCTAAAAAAAACTTCTTAACCAATAACAAGGCACAACATGTAACATTTAGCTATAAACCAAATGAAAAAACAAGCAAAGGAGAAGCTATACCCTTAACTCAGAGTTGCAAGTGTTGCCTTCAAAAGATTTCCAATTCAAAGATTAAGCTTTCTTGTCTTTACCTAAATTGAGTTTTTAAATACCATCTAAATACTACTATTGAACTTTTTAATACTATTTCTGATTTAAGAAAAATCCTTACTTCATTTATAAAATAATCAAATAGCTTTTGTCAAATAACTAGGAAAACTCTGAATTTATGCCATCTTTTTTTAATGATACCTTACAGTTTAAATCATTACAACATTTCTTGTGGGAGAAAAAAAAGTAAAACATATAGAACTAAACTACAGGATAAGACTCTCCAATTCCATGTAAATGTAGTAAGAATATGTCTTTCAATAACACACTGACACCTACAGAGTATTAATACTAGAAAGAATCTTCAACAAATACAGCTACACCATCTTTCCTTTATAAATGAGGACAGTAAGCCCCAAAACTAAATCTAAGTCCCCAACTTGAGTTACAACTTAGCTGAAATTTAAACCTTGGCCCTTTGAACCTCAGTTCAATAGTATAATACTCAAGGCTCCATAAGTAAAAAGAATTAGGAAGAATGATTTTCGCTTTGTAAAAACAGATAATGAGTATAGCTAGCAAATCCTTTATTCTCTTAAATGAGCCAGATTCTAGCAAAAAAGAGCAAGCACTCTTAAATTATACAGTGTAGGAGAGTTTCAACGCACAGTGTACAGCACAGGGCTTTAGAAAAATATGCAGGGATAACACACATCTCCACCTGAAGGGACAAGGGAAGAGAGGGAGTAATTACCAGAACTTAAAGTGCTGAGAACAACCTGACCATATGAAAAAAGGTCCACCTCAACACAGAGAACTGTATATTCTTAGAAAGTTACCATTAGTAAGGTATTTCACTTGACACAATATTGTAACTTTCTTCATAGACTACAATTTGGATGTGAAGCATAAAATTACCTAACAAAACGTAATAAAACTGGTAATTCATATTTAATAGAAAATATGCTTTAGTGAATAAATCTATCTAATGTCTTTATAAAACTAAATTTCCTTAGAAAATCCTATATAAAATGAAGATTACAGTAAAGAATACATACTTTTAAAAAAATGTAATGTTTAAAAGGAAACAAATCTAATAACTCTACATTCTTTGGGAGCTCAGTTGTTAATTTAACCAAAGGCTTATGTTAAGAAAAGCTTGTATAAAGTAAATGACATTTTTACATTTTTGTGAAGTCAGATTAAGGTGCACAACAAAGGTACCATTGAGAAATGAATTAACTAGACAAGAGACAAAGCACAGCTAAAAAAAGGGAAAAAAAAAGGTCAGAAAGACCTTTTATTATGCTTTGAAGTCTACAAGCCAAAGATATAACTGACAAGAAGCTTACCACCATTGCAAGGCCAGTACTGTATACACCAGCATGCTTTATAACACAGTCTGAAGACTTCATCATACACTTCGTCTTTCCTAGTAAAGAAACAAAAACGCAGTCTTAGTCCTGCAAAATGGTACAAATAGGTATTCGTAAATTTCTCTTGATCTAACCTAACCTCCTAAGGAAATACTTTTTTAAAAAGTAACATCAGTATCCTTTACTGTACATAATTAAAAAGAAACAATGAAAGTAACTGAAAATTCATTATCTGAGGCAGGCCCTTTGAGATTAAAACTGTATTAATAAACCTGTTAAAATATATAATACATTTATATATTTTATATAATTCATGCTTGTACTAAAATTAAAAATTACATTCTAAGTCAATAATTTTAATAGTTTAAAATTGCACCAATTTTCAAATCAAAATATTTTTAAAAGCCATGCTTTAAAATGAAATTTACATTTTATAATTTATAATAACAAGAGTATAGCGTCAAGTTGTCATTTACTTCTTGCTACAAAATACTACAAACACAACCAAAAATGGTTATATAACTCACCCGTTTAAGTTTATTCATTTGTAAAACTACAAACATGGTCCCCAGGTAAACATTTTTTCTAACAAAAAAATTTTTTTTTGTCTTTTTCTTTTTTATCAGTACCAGGGATCAAACTCACAACCTCACACCTGCAAAGCAGGCGCTTATGCTGCTGAGCTAAACCCCCTAGCCCCCTTTTTTCTAACAATTCTAACAGAATTTTGAAATAGTGCCCAACTGAGCACCAAAAAATATAGCATTTCAAATAAAAATTCCAATATCCTCATAAAAGCTGATCTAATAGCAAATTACCAACCTAAAACATTGCCAGAAAAATTTGTGTACCAGATATGATGTGAAGATTAATAATGACACATTAATCACCATCTGAGACTCTACAAAGTGGAACAGTAGAGAAAAAGAAGATGCTTAATTTTCCAGGATCTTGATTTCCTGAGGAATAGTTAGACAACAGGAAATGGGAAGAGAAACTGGAAATGCAACAGTAATTACCCCAATTGTCTAACAATAGGAACAGTAAACAGAAAATGCACCCAATTATACCACTAAAAAATCCAAGCCGAGAAACATTAAAATATGCTAAGACTTGACCTCTAAATTTTCTATAAAATCTAATTTCTCATTTTACATTTATCTGCCCTGTGCAAAATAAAGATGTAAAAGCAGACAGATGCATGTTTCATGGAGGTCAGTTTTCTCTTTTACATTAATTGCAGAATACAAAAGATGTATCATTGAAAGCTAGAAGTACACTAAAAATATTCAGAGATGCAGTACTAAACTGGTTTTCCTCTGCAGCATGATTACACTTAACACATTTAGAAATGTGGAAATCCCAAACTGTTCCACTAGAAACTAACACCCCAAAATAAAGGGGACATTTGTTCATGTTAAAAATCTGAGGAAATGCTGAGTGTGGTGCATGTAATGTAATCCCAGTACTCAGGAGGCCTAAGTAGGACTGTTGTGAGCTCAAGACCTGCCTGGGCTACAAAGTGAGCTCAAGGCCAGCCTCAACTGCATAGTGAGACCTTGTCTCAAAAAGACCAAAAAAAAAAAAAAGAGGGATAAATCTGGAGTAAAGTTAATCAAGTTTCCTTACTGAAGATCTCCAGAACTTTTAACACATAAATATGTAATAGAAATCTCCCAGAAGGGAATGAGAGTTGAAACCAGCAGCACTTCTTATATACATATATTTTTCAAAAATTATTGATATCTCAGGTAGCAGGTAGGAGGCTACTTGGGAAATACCATTTATTTCTATTTAAATAATCATTTCAGAGTGAAAGTTCTACCTATACTTGGAAACTGGATGCATGACACAGAACACTACTTAGGTCATTCAGGAATACATTTGAGGAAACTCAAGAATCATATGGTAATACTAAACAGAAAAAGAACTCACCATAAAATCAAAACTGGGTTGGTTATATGGGGAATAAAATGGTTCTCAGTGGCTTAACAGACTACAAAAGGAGGAAGTATCTTCCACATTGCCTAGCTAGCAAAATTGGAACCAAAATTTATTTTACATTCTTACAAAGGGCTTTTATTTGGTTTCTTTTTTGATACCAGGAACCAAACTCAGAACCTCACCCTTGCTACGCAGGTGCTGCAATAGTGAGCTACATCTCCAGCCCATAGAAGAAACAAAAATTTAGAACACTTTAAAAAGTAGTTAAGACTAAGATGGTAAATTAAAGATTCAGAATCACCAAATGTTTAGTTTGAAATTTATTTTTTTTAATATTTAAAACTTGGTAGCAATCTATATTTGTATTTTACATTATTTTCTAGTATTATGTCAAAGAAGCAAAACTAAAATTTGATGTTTTCTGATTACTCAACTAACATCTGATGGTATTGCACTATAGAGAAGGCACATTATTGTAAATAATAACAAATCCATAGGTTCAAAATGATTAACCACCAAATATCTGATGAAAGAAAAGGTACACTTTTATATACTTACCACATTGTGCACAGATTGGTAACTTCTGTACAGCATTACAAAAATAACAAAATGCTCTATTCTTCTGCCGCCTTGTCATGTAAAATAAAAATTTTAAATAAGGTAAATGCCAAATAAAGACCAAAGAGGCTGCTTTATTATATGGAGAGCAAAAAAAACAAAAATTTACCTCTGGCACTTGTCACATTCCTGTAAAAAGTAAAAATGTATCATTAACTTTTCTTCTGAAAATCGTATTGCCCATGTTAAAATTTAAATGGCATTAGACCAAATCCTCCACTTTCACCCACACATAAAGTTTCACCCCCAGCCCCTCTGTATACATTTAAACAACCATAGCCATAACACTCTAGAAAAAGTGGCATCACAAAAGAGGCTGAATATAGTGGGATTTTCCCCCATTTTTTTAAGAAATCAAATGATGCAGAACAAACAAAAAACAGTGCAGAACACAAAACAATAAAAGATCACAGAACACCTACATTTAAGCACAGCTGTAAAAGCTCTCCACAGAGGATCCCTCAGCACTTTTCAAATCTTGGTCTAGGCTCTTTGGAGCAAATCCCCGCTGGTCAGCCTTTCTGCCAAGAACATCTCAAGCTTTCTCTTCTCCATACTTTTCCTTGCTCTAATACTTTTTTTACTCTCTAGCTTATGGAAGTTCTAGTAATAGACTCACCTTCTCTGTCAACTGAACCCCTACACACATTCTTATTTTATCACCTCTTAGTCCTAGTAAGTGTACTGTGCCTTTATGAAATACTTACCAACAGCTAGTACTCATTATACACGTTTACATATATGCTGATCCTTTACTATTCTGTCTAGCACCTCTCTTCTCAGGAAAGGACCCTGACCCCCAGAACAGTCCCCACTGTCACAGCTATGCTATGTGATTCTACCCTCTCCCTTCCATAAGGGTTAGTTGGGATGAACATTGTTTCATAACAGACCTATTACAGTTCTTTCTTTCCAGCTCAACAATGTATAAAGAGATACATGTATGCTACAATTAAGTAGCAAGCAAAGCAAATGAACAATCTGAAAAAGTTAAAATGAGTGAAAGACAAGAAATGGAACAAGTTGGGACATAATTGTCCTAATGACCTATAAGATGTAATCAAACTATTTAATGAGTGATTAAATTTAAAAACTGTATTATAGTCAAGAGAGACACTACAATTAATCTTGCTCAAATTTTTCCTTGCCCTGAACACACTGACCCCAATGTTCCTGCCACATTCTGAAGCAGTTCTCGAAACTCTCTTTTATGAATGTTCTTATGAATTGTGATCAGTAATACTACGAATGCTGCTACTGAGTGCCAACCAATGGAAAGGAAGGCTCAAAAAAAAAAAATTAGTTTTTCATACACCTCATTCAAGAGAACTGCAGTTTATGACTTACAACTCTTCCCAAAGTCAAAATGATCATGAAAGATTGACGTTTTTAATCACTTCAGAACACGGAAGCAGCCCTGACAGCACAACTAAAGACACAAAAAGGGCTTCCAGAACTGGTTCAGCAAGAATGATGGGATAAGTATGTTCAAAGCACAGAGGAGCACCCTACAGGTGATTAATAGCAATGTGTGTATTATATAATGAGTTTATTTTTAAATGCAAGCATTCTCTCCTTTCTAGCTACTCACAATTAATCCACTATCCATTCAATAAACTATTTTTTCCTATAGTTATTTAAGTTGGATTTGTCACTATAAACAAACAACTAAACTGTAATCTTGTAGAAATAGGGACACCAGGTAATTCCTCTATAAATCATCATAGTACCTAAAACAGTACCTGACATGGAGTAGACACACAATAAATGTTTGCTAAATTAAGGAATATAAAGCATTTCACGTACATTTGATGAAGCTAAAGGAGAAAAAAATGAGGAGGAAATTGTGAAATGAGCAAAACTGTGAAAATATGGAGAAAGAATAATGATCATTTGGTTTTTCACAACTTTCAATGCAGCTAGAAATTATCAAGATTAATCCAGTAAGCACAGGTATAAAAAGTAGTAAGACAGGTAGCCAAAAGAGATGTCAACAAGTCGGAAAGTTCGAAAAAACAGAAACAAATGAACGAAGAATTGCTGAGAGAAAATGATGAAAACGCAAAGACAAGCTGAATTAAAGTATGTAACAGCAGACACAGTGGTATACGTCACATAATTCTTACTGTCCATTCTTGTTCAGTATCTGTTTACCACAAACATGAAAGGCAATATGCTAGGTTCTATAAATAATATGTAATCAAACAAAAATCACAGCTACTCAGATTAGAGAAACAAATAATACACTTCCAATACAGATTTCAGATTAAACAATGAAATACATGCAGAAAGTGTACTCACTGAATTTTTTCAAGTGTATTTCAGATAAAATACATAAAGAATCATAACTATCATTTGATATTTTAAAAAAAGCTGTTACCATTGAAGCATTACATGGGTGTTTAGCTAAATCAACAGTGCTTCTTGATGCTCTCAGTTGCTTTTCACGTTCCCTACGGTTCTCGGCCTTCTTCCTGGCACCAGTCTTTTTTTTAGGCATTTTCTGCTCTTTCTAACCAAAAAAGAAAACAGGAAAGATATAACTGCTAGGTTTCAATTCCTATTTTAAAGAACTAAATTTAAAAAATAACAAAATACTCTCTCGCTGAATTTTAAAATTGTCTTGACATTTTCATGATTAAGGAAGCTGTAAGTCTTTATGAAATATTAAGCACACATTACTCCAAACAAAGACCTTTAAAATTAATGCACCAAACAATTCTTTAAAAACGCAAATATAAACAGAAATTATTCTAATATCCAAAGTAGCAGTATTTTCCCACTAAGAAAAAAAGGTTCTCTGATGCACCTTGTTGGGGGAAAAAAAATCCGTAAGTATATATCATCAAGAAATCATTTAAAAATGTATTTTTACGCATTGCTTTTTGGAGGTATGTATTCAGATAACCTAATTCTCCCAAAACAATGAGTAAAACAAGTTTAATCTTTGCCAGGTAATATCTAAATAAAGCATCACAATTGATTCAAATGCCACTGTTAATTACAAACTCAAACCATTCTCCTGGAAAGGCAATGAAAACACTACATCTGTCCTTGACTCTGAAAGCTGCTCTTTCTACTGCAAGCAGCAGATAGTTTTAATAAGGTTCACACGTAATGTACAAGAGTACATATGTTTACCGTATATATAAAAGTAAGGACCTTAACAATGGCTTTTATCACTTCACTGAAACAACTACAACATTTAAAAAAGCAAGCCTTTCCAAAACTGAAGCATTCTGAACTGAACTATCCAATCAAAAACCGAGATAGGCAGGCTGGTACGGAATGAAAACACGCACAGACCGGTCTTAAAAGTTAACCGGTGATTACTTAAGTAGCGTCGAAGGCACTCGAACACCTTTCCACTATGTAAAACCAAAAATCTGGAGGGTGTGCTCCCTGGCCAACAGCCGTGGAAGGATAATCACGGAGTAATCACGGGGTGACACCTTCTGCGTCCCAGGGGTATCTCTGGGACTTCACTAAGAAAAACTGAGCTTCATTTTATATTCCCTCCAAGTTGTTAAGGGCACCTAACAGTAAGTTCCTTTCCCCAGCCTTACAGGGGTTCACGCCCCGCCCCAGCAACGCCCTCTCTTAGAGTCAGCCCCGTTGCTATCACCAAATCAGGGACCGGCTCAGGGTCACCGGGGTTCAGAGGTCAAGCATGGAGTCTGGGACCCCATAGGAGACGGGGGCGCCCCAAGGTGACAAGCAGAGCACCACGCGGCCCCGGGCTGCGGCGCAGGTCACCGTACCTCGCGCGCTCACCAACGCGGGGCGGCCGGGCTCAGTCGGGGTCCAGTAGCTGAGAAGGGGGCCGCGCCCACGGTCAATCCGACGCGGGCACCAGGGACTCCTGAAAATGTACCACCACCACAAACCCCGCGCGGGTTTGCGACACTGGAAGGAGACCCGGATGTCCTGCTACGTCAGCAGCGCCCTTACGGCGCACGTCAACCGGAAACGGCCCGTCCGGCCCCGCCCACTTCTGTTTGCTATGCTCAGCTCCCTCCCGTGCCTGTGGGTTGGGAGGTTCATTGAATAGACCTGTGAGAGGAAGAAGGTGCCAGGGCAAAGGGACTCACAGGGCAGAGAGGGGCCCAAGGCCTGGCAATTTTAATTTTTCAAGAAAAATTGAAAAAATATAAAAGGAAGAGGAAAAAGAATTTGCCCAAACAGTTGGAAATCACTATCCAAATCTTCCATGCTGCCCATCACAAGCTGACCTTCTGTTGCCTACTTGTGCTGTACTCTTGAGACTCCACTCCTTTGTGAATGAATTCTCCCACATTCTCAACCTCTGGTGTGTGCCCTGCCTGCCCACAACTGAAACCTAACTACCCTCTCCTCGCATAGGCGGCTTGCTTTAAATTTCACTAAAGAGAGGTTTTGTGTTTTCACCCAGCCCTTGTCTCTTGGTGAGGACAGTGCCATGGTCCCCATTGTCACGTCCAGGCAATCAGTGCTCCTTTCTGTCTGGTCATGCCAAATTTTATCCTTCATCTTTGCTATTTGATACTCACCCCTTATTCATGGAAAACTCTGACTTCTAACTGTGTCATCATAGTCACATTAACAGGTGAATTGAAGATCTGTTCTCCTAAATCCTTGGTTTCTTCATCTCTAGCAGCCATTACCTTTACTACACTCTAGGAATCCACTTTCCTGACTCCAGCTCAGATCATGTCACCAGATGGAACTGTTCCATCACTGAAATCCAAAGTTCAAATGTCTAACTATCCGACTTCCTATTTTGCCAACTTCTTCCTATAATTTTCCCTTCTAATGGAGACTTTAAATCTCTCGACCACTCTTTCTATTGATCATCTTTCTGCTTTCTTCCTGTCTTTTTAATTGCTTTAAAATACATAGTTCATTACTTCATTTCACAATCTGCCATGTGTTCTGTCTAATCAAACCAACTGGAATATACCAAATCCCTGGAATTTCTTTTTTGCCTATTCTGAATTTCTAGGGGGAGGGACAAAAGAAGAGAAAGATGGGAGGGTGAGTGGGGCAGGTAGGGTGGAGTGGGGAAGGGAGGGGAAGAAATAGACATACACAATCATGATTCTGCTTTATATTTGTAATCACCATATCAACAACCTCTCAGAATTGCCCATCAATCCGCCTATGTTTTGTAAATAGAATCTATCATTCGGGTTTGTCACGTAGCTTTACCAAATCTTCCATTTCTTAACCTTCCACCACTACTTCTATCAATTGTAACATATATTACCACCTGTATTTTATAGAGAAAAATAGAGAACAACTAACATATAACAATTTTTTTGCTCTAGGCTTGCTAACTACTTTACATCCGTAGCATTAACTCCCAATTTTACAGAAGAGGAAACCCAGGCAGAGACACAATTGTACTTGCCCCAAGATTACACAGTTAGCTTGTATTATCATTTAGTGCAGCAGTTTCCAAACATTTTGGCCTGAAGGACCCTTAAAAACTTTTGAGGAGCCTCAATAAGTTTTCATTTATGTGGGCTATATCTATTATTATTTACCATGTAAGAAATTCAAATCGATAAAATTTTTAAGTATTTCTTATTTAATATAATTCTGGTAAACCTATTACATGTTAATAGAGTAGCATTTATATGAAACAAAGCAGCCTTTCCTCAGACAAAAACATAGAAGCATGAAACTATTTTATAGCTTCCCATATCTCTTTAATGTAATGCTTAGTAGAAGGGAGGTGATCTTATATCTGTCACCCCACATAAGAATATTTTGACATTCTCTTTTTCCCAAAGTGCAGTTTTCCAGAGAAAGTATGACAGAACCTCTGGCAAAGGACTGGGGGAATCGTTAGCATGTGCAGTTTTTATGGTATCCTAGTGCTTTCCTCCTTGGGACCTGGCCTTTGCTATGTTGATAGTTTTGAAGATTCAAAAGCTGGCTCAGACCTAGAAATTAGACAGAGATTTGTGCCCGCTATTGAAGCACTGTCCTCAGCATCTTGCCCTTACCTTCCTTTAATTTCTCTTGATTGTACTACTGGAGCAGTATCTTTATTTGCTGCCTGTTGAGTTTTGTCCTAGGAACACCACGTTCTAGTACCTCTTTACCTTCTCAGGGCCAGTCCCCCCTCCCCCACTTGTTGCCATACAGCTCTTGTTGCTCATTTTGGTACCTGCACCAGCGTATGTTGTAACTTGATCCTGTCTGTAGACTAATGACCAAGACATAGGGAGCACATTTTGACAGTAGCACAGTTTATATTACAAAGAGAAGGTTTCTGATGGTTTTCCGGCAAAAGGGAGCACTAGCCATTAATCAGGAGTTCTGGGTCCCATTCAGGCATAGGGGGTTTAAGAGAATCTAGAAACTGAAGACTCCGAGACATCCCCACTCAGGCAGCTCAATCAGTGTCTTTATTTCCAGTGTAGCACTATGACTTTGACATAGCCAACCTGCTAGGGTTTGTGGCTCATCTACTTTGGAGCTCTGCCACACTTACGATTAAAGTGCCAGGCCTGTTGCTCAGCTGTTTCTGCCATTGCATGCAGGATAAAAGCCTCTTTATTTGCTACCAAAAAGACCTTCTCAATTATCCTCTTAGATTTTAATAGCCAACTAGCCACTCAGCATTTTACTATTTCCAAAAATCAATTTTACTTAGCAACAGTCAATGTGCCTGTCCTTAAGGTTACTATTGCCCTCATATTTCTCAAATGCTTGATACATGGCACCCACTAAAATATTACTTTCCATTAGAAAATCAGCATAGTTCATTACTCATCAAAGTTTTAACTACTGCAGTTACCTTCTGCCAAGGTCTCTCTGTCTTACAACTATCACTATTGAAGAGGTCCTTCCTGGCAGTCAAGTGGCTATGATTTGAGTCATATATCCCATCTCAGTGTCTACTTTCTTAGGCCAGATATGGAAATGACTGCCTTAGATTGACTTCACCAACCAGTGCCCTGAGTCAGAGATGAAGTTAGGAAGTATATTACACAATGCTTTGGGGAGCACCAGCTATGGAGGGGATGGTACCAGGACTGGACAGAGAGAAGGGATTGTCTGTAGTATATTCTACATGGAGACCTTGGCATTGAATCTAAGATGTCTTTTCAGAGTCATTTTGTGTTGAAGCAGATAGACTGAGACTTTATGCACCTTCAGCATTCACTCATTGTATGCAGGCTGCCGAAAGGATGCTTGTGACCTGGACCAACTCTACTTGTGAAGAGGGCCATCGGTCAAATGGTGACACCTTGTTGCACTCCCAGCAACTGAGGAAGTAACTCCATCCTCTACAGAAAATGATGTCAAAAGAAATATTCAAACAAGCAGAAAGAATCCTGTCATTCACTGATACTCACTGAAAGAATTCCAAAAAGTGTGCTTCAGGAAGATGAAAATTCAGGCAGAAGGAAGGAAAGAATAGGGAAACTGGTAGGCCATAATAAATTCATTTAATAAATTTAAGAATTTCTTTAATGAAACTAGCTTTGAAGAAGAGGCAGAATTTCTAAGGGTCTATACCTGTATTGCCCTTTGTAGTTTACTAAGCTTCTCAAATTCATTTAAAATTCATTTAATCTAAAATAAATTCATTTTAGATTTAATAGGATAAATCTAAAACAGTTTATATATAACATTATACAATATATATCATATATGCATGATAAGTAATTTATGGAAACTATACAGAACTAAAATATTCTATAAATCCAGTGTAGTTCAGATCAGAACCTGACAGATTCTTTATTTGACAGAGATTTTTTTTAAATTAAAATCAATTTTTTAAATTTGATTGATCCTAAAATTCATAGGGACAAGAATCACTAACCAACAGATCATCTTAAACACAAGCAGAAGGTACCCTTATTTATTTTAAAGCTCTACCATAGTATATATCAGCTGCCAAAAATAAACAAAAGTAACTGGATAAAAAGCTTAGATACAGATTCAAAAACATTTGAGTAAATAGTAAGGGACGTATTTGTATCAGTGAGAAGAGATGTATTATTTAATAAGCGAGTCAAATTCTTTTGGTTGTTCATATAGAAAAAAAATCAGGTACCTATTTAAAAGCAGGAGTAAAATAAATTTCAGATGAACTCAGAATCAATATCTAAAGCAGTAATATAAAACTAGTATAAAAATAATTTTGTCTTGAGATAATTTCTAAAGACACAAAAAGGAAAAATACTAAAGAAAATAACAAGTTTAACTAAAAAGTTAAAACTTCATTGTAACAGAAGGCATCCTAAATGTAAAAAGGGCAAATTAAAAATGAAGAAGAGGGGCTGGGGATTTAGCTCAGTGGCCCAAGCACCTGCCTTGCAAGCAGGCAGTTGTGAGTTTGATCCCTGGTACCGATAAAAAAAAAAGAAAAAGACAAAAAAAAATTTTTTAAATGAAGAAGAGTTTTTATTTCTACATAAATGATAACAAATTTATAGGCAGAATAAATGAAAAACTACTATTCAGTTAAAGAAAATGAAAATAACCCAAAAGAATTAAACAAAAGATATGAATGGAAAATTTCATGGAACTGGAAATCTAAAAACCCAAATCAATACCAAAGTGAGGTATCATTTCATGTCCATCAGAGTAGCCAACATTTTAAAGATTTAATATGTTAAGTAAAGATAGAGAAGCAATTTTTAATCAATTCTGAATATAAAATGTTAAACTGTTCTAGAAAGCGGGTTGACAATGTTGAACGCAGGTAAATATGTGCAAAACCAAAGATTCTGAAATTCCTTTTCTAGGTCTCTACCAAATGAAATTGTTCACACTTGATATCATAGCACAGTTTAATAACCACAAAGTTTAAAGGCAGTCTTCCAATAGAGAAAAAGAGAAAATTACATGCTATTTGTACAGCAATTAAAATTCATGAACTTACTACCTAAGTGCCAAATAAAGTAATTTCAAAATACCATATTTGAGGAAAGAAAAATAAAGTGGAAATACTGTATAAGTAACATTTCAAAGCAAAAAATCCAGTTGTATACACTGTTTATGGACATATACTGCATAAATAAAAGTATCAAACATGCCTGCTCTTGGTTCTGTAGAGAGGAAGGAAGACATGGATGCCATAGGGCATTAAATACACTTTTATTTGACAGAAAAATGCTAATTGAAAAACATACACAATATTTCCACATCCACCAGAATGACTAAAATTAAACCGACTAACAGTACCAACTGTTGTTAAGATGTAGAGAATCTTGTTTGGAGAAATTTATCCAGCTTGGGGGTATAAATCAGGACTCTCTCAACAAAACTATTTAAGATTATGTTTTCAAAGATACATTCAAAAGAGGTATGTATGCACTTATATATTTTACAAGAGAAATATAAATATGGATATATAGATAGCTTTAAAATTTTGCCTGAATTTACTAAAATACGTTAAAAGAATTATAGCAACACCAGTTACAATAGCCCCTAGAGTTTTGGCAATCCAATTTCCCCTTAAAAGCAGAATAGATAAACAAGTCATGATATATAACAAAATATTGTACACCAACAAGGACAGAAGAACTACAACCTTGTGTAACAGCATGGACATGCACTTAAAAAGCTAAGAAGTAGATCTCATTTTAAATGCTCTTTCCACAGTGCTATAAAATAAAAAAAATTTAATTCATTTTCCAGCTCATAAAATTACTTTACAAATCCAGACATCTATACCATCTACCTTATGCATCCCACTCTCCTTAGGATCCCCTAGGAAACACTTGTGGTTTACAAAACAATTGCATGACAGTTGTTCCTTTAAAGCATCCCATGTTTAGTTAGACTGATAAATAATTCTTTTCCAAATTTATGTGCATATGGAAAAGCTTTAATCCTGTTTATGACTGGCTAGCAATTTATTTCTCCATTTTCATTGGTCATATCCCTGGACTCCAAGTAAGGCTTTAAGAATTTCTTTAAACTAAAGAAACTAGCTTTGAAGAAGAGGCAGAATTTCTAAGGGTCTATACCTGTATTGCCCTTTGTAGTTTACTAAGCTTTTCACATTTATTATCATATGTAAAATATAAACTATTGTACTGCAGATATTATATTCACTTCACAAAATCTAATTCACCATTTCTTGCCAACAAGAATGGAGGCCTCTTCCCTGGCATCTTAACTCAGTGAATACAAGACTCAGTTCCATCTGTTTAAGCCATAAATCCTGGAGTCAGTTCAGTCACTCTCACCCCTCTAAAACACCTCTCTAATCACTAAGACTTTATAATATGACCTCTAAATTGTCAATCAAGCATACATCCGGATCTCTATTTCTGGCAAGATGGCTGGTGAAACTGTTTAAGAACACAACACACAAAATTCTGGATAAAATACAAGAAAGTAAACAAGTTTAAAAATTCTTCCATGTTTATTGAGAGTGCTAATTGTGATAATATGTGTAGGGTACTTGGTTGAGTGCCTGGCATGTGGGAGACATTAAGAGCTACATTCCTTCCTTTGCTACCTCACTCTCAGAGATTCACAGTCCTCTGGTTTAGCTCCCTACTTGTATCTCAGTCCCATATGTCTGGTTATCCATTCGTCATCAGTGGGCCTTTGGATTATTTAGGGAAACATGGTCTGTGTAGTACCTGTGACTCTGGAAGCACTGAAGTGGGAAATTTAAATCATATGGGGAGCTGAAGTCATGCTGTGACTCAGAATGAAGAAAATGTCCATTCTATTTTAGTTTCCTCTCCTACTAATTTTTTCCTTTCATTTTAGGAATGTTCATTATCACAACTGAGTATGGAACTTGAGAGGAGATGAGTTTTCAAGATTTTAAAGTTTTAAAAAATTTTAATATTAAATCTGCCTCCCCGTTCCCAGCTGTGCTTGGAGGACTGTGGAGTTCTAAGCAAGCAGGCCAGTGCCACCAGTTCCAGAAGACTGGTGTCCTGGGGTAAGTGCCCCATGCACTTTCCCCAGAGCCCAGCTAGTCTGGGACCCTCTCTCGACCACAGCCAGGGAACCTTATGGCTTCTGGGTGCACTGGAGCACCACAGCAGATCCTGGGAGCACGCATCAGCCTCCCCTCTCCCAGCTGTGTTTGGTGGACTGTGGAGTGCTAAGCAAGCAAGTGGGTGCCATCACTTCCAGAGGCTGGGCTTGAGCCAGCCTGCTCCATGCCCAGTGACCCTATATCAATCCAGGGAACTGGGTGCCAGAGTCCCAGGAGCTGAGGGCATAGAAGAGGATTTCCAACAGACCCTGAGAAAGCCTTAGAATAACACTCAAAACACAGAAATATAGGAAAATGACAAAACTAAAGACCAAATTACAATCTCAAAACTCCAGCCCATCCAAAGAAACCTTAGGAGCAATGTATATAGAAGAAAATATATGCCATACACCTCAAATATCGGACATAAAGCAACTGAAATAAACAAGCAACTCCAGAAGCTTTAAAGGAATTCAAACTAGAAATAACCTCCTAGGTAAAAGAAGAAATGATAAAAGAAATGAAGGAGATGCCGAATATATCTAAAGAAAACACAGTTAAAAAATTGGAGGAACTAAATTAAAAGATACATTCCCTAGATGAGCAATATAAGAAACAAACAGAATAAAGCAGATTCAAGGAGATATACAGGAAATCAAAAATTCCACTGAAGGCTGTAAAAACTGCCTCAATGAAAGTAAAGATAGAATTTCAGACCTCGAAGACAAGATTGCAGCTAGTGAACAGGAAAGGAAAGATCTTTTAAAAATAACAAGGAATCAGGAAATAACAATTAAACAACTGCAAGATGATGCAAAAAAAACCATAAGATTGATAGGGATTAATGAAAAAGAAGGGGATGACGTAAAGGGCATGAAGAGTATATTTACAGAAGTAATAGCTGAAAATTTCCCAAACATGAGATCAGGAAACTGACATCAGGATCAGTGAAGCATATAGAACTCCAAATAGTCATAACCAAAATAAAACTACACCCAGACATATAGTAATCACCATCCCAGAAATCCAACATAAGAATAGAATATTAAAAGCTGTCAGAGAGAAAAGACAGATCACTTATGAAGGAAAACCTATCAGAATCGCAACAGACTTCTCAGCACAAACAATAAAGTCAAGAAGACCATGGAGTGAAGTATTCCAGATCCTAAAGGAAAATGATTTCCAACCTAGACTGCTGTACCCTGCAAAACTGTCCTTCAAAATCAATGGTGAAATAAGACACTTCTATGAAAAAGAACAGCTGAAGAACTTCATGATCACCAAGCCAACCCTGCAAAAAATATTGAAAGTTTAGATACAATTAGGAAAAAAACCACTAAGCAAAGCAGATAATTAAATACAACAGAAAGATAAAGATGCAACAGCAGGAAGACAGCATGCCAACAATAAACCAACATATAACAGTTATAACCATTAATGTAAATGGTCTCAATGCACCAATTAAAAGAAACAGAATGGCACAATGGATCAAGAAACAAAATCCAACCATATGCTGTCTACAAGAAACCCATTTAACCAAAAAGGATACTCACAGACTGAAAGTCAAAGGATGGAAAACAATAATTCATGCAACAGGAACCCCCAAAAAAGCAGGATAGCCATTCTATTTGCAGACAATGTGAACTTTAAACCAATAATGATCAGAAGAGACAAAGAAGGTCACTACATACTTGTTAGGGGAAAACTTCAAGAGGAAGAGATAACTATCTTAAATATATAAGCACCCAGTTATATAAAACAACTATTAACAGAAATGAAAAATCAAACTATCAGTAACACAATTGTAAAAGAAGACCTTAACACACCATTGACACCAAGGGACAGATCAACCAGACAGAAAACAGCAAAGAAATAACAGAACTGAATCACATAGGTGAACAAATGGACTTGATAGACATATACAGAGTGTTCCATCCAACAGCATCAGGATACACATTCTTCTCACCAGTACATGGGTCATTCTCTAAAATAGACCATATATTAGCTCACAGAACATATTTAAATAAATGCAAAAGAATTGAAAATATCTCTTGCATGTTATTGGATCATAGTGCTATGAAATTAGAAATTAATGATAAAAGATACTGCAAAAATCCCACAAACACATGGAAACTGAATAACACACTCTTGAGTAATCAGTGGTTCATAGGGGAAATTTAAAAAGAAATTAAACAATACCTACAAGAAAATGAAAATACAAATACAACTTACCGGAATCTGTGGGATGCAATGAAAGCTGTCCTCAGAGGAAAATTTATTGCACTGAGTTCCCACATCAGGAAAACAGAACAAATACAAATAAATAACCTGATGCTACATCTCAAACATCTAGAAAAAGAAGAGCAAGTCAAGCCCAAAACCAAAAGAAGAGAGGAAATTATAAAAATCAGAGTAGAAATCAATGCAATAGAGACTAAGAAAAGAATCAATGAATCAAAGAGTTGGTTCTTTGAAAGATTAAATAAAATTGATAAGCCCCTAGCCAACCTTATTAGAAGGTAAAGAAAAAAGAGAAGAAAAGGCTCAAATTCATGCAATAAGAAATGAAAAAGGTGAAATCACTACAGACTCTATAGAAATACAGAAGATCATCAACACCTAGTTCGAAAACCTCTACTCTCAAAGGTTTGATAACACAGAAAAAATAGATTCCCAGAAACATATGAAGTACCAAAGCTAGGTCAAGAGGATGTAAAACTGCTGAATAACCCAATTTCTATTAATGAAATTGAAAATGTAATTAAGTTCTTACCTACAAAGAAGATCCCAGGCCCAGATGGATTCACTGTAGAATTCTACAAGAAATACAAAGAAGACCTAATGCTGACACTCCTCAAACTCTTCAATGAAATTGAAAGGGAAGCAATACTTCCTAAATCATTCCTGGAAGCAAATATTACCCTAATACTAAAACCTGAAAAAGACCCAACTAAAAAAGAGAACTACAGACCAATCTCCCTAATGAACACAGATGCAAAAAACCTCAATAAAATATTGACAAATAGGATGCAGCAAATCATCAAGAATTTTATACACCATGACCAACTGGGATTTATCCCAGGCATGCAGGGATGGTTCCACATACATAAATCAATAAATGTAATTCACCATATCAATAAAGTCAAAAGTAAGAATCACTTCTAAGATCATTTCTATAGATGTAGAAAAAGCTTTTGATAAGGTCCAACATTCATTTGTGACAAGAAATTTGCAGAAAATTGGAATAGATGGTCTTTACCTCAATATAGTAAAGGCCATCTACAACAAACCAACAGCCAGTATCATACTAAATGGCCAAAAATTGAAGGCCTTTACTTTAAAATCAGGCACAAGACAAGGGTGTCCTTTATCACCACTCCTATTTAATATAGTACTGGAAATACTAGCCAGAGCAATTAGACAAGAGAGAGAAATAAAAGGGGTAAAGATAGGAAAAGAAATTATCATTGTTTGCAGATGACATGATACTCTACATAGAAGACCCCCTAAACTCCATTGAAAGACTCTTAGATATAATAAATAAATTCAGTAATGTAGCTGGATACAAAATCAATACTCAAAAATCAATAGTATTCCTATACACTAACAACAAAATCACAGAGGGAGAAATAAGAAAAGCCACACCCTTCATACTAGCAACCAAAAAAATGAAATATTTAGAAATTACTCTTATGAAAGAAGATAAAAACCTATACAGGGAAAATTACAATGCACTGAAAAAAGAAATTAAAGATGATCACAGACAATTGAAAGACATCCCTTGCTCATGGATAGGAAGAATAAATATTGTGAAAATGGCCATTCTCCCAAAACTGTTATACAGATTTAATGCAATCCCAATAAAAATACCATCAGCATACCTCCTAGATCTAGAGAAATCACTCCTAAAATTTATGTGGAGCAAGAAAAGACCTAGAATAGCAAAGACAATTCTAAGCAACAAAGGCAAGGCAGGAGGCATCACAATCCCTGACTTGAGGTTGTACTACAAAGCAACCGTAGTAAAATCAACATGGTACTGGAATCACAACTACAAACACACTCAACTACCTTATCTTTGATAAAGGAGCCAAACAGGTTCACTGGAAGAACGACAGTCTCTTTAATAAATGGTGTTGGAAAAACTGGCTCTCCATATGCCGAAAACTAAAACTAGACCCACGTCTATCACCATGTACTAAATTGAAATCTAAATGGATCAAAGATCTGAATATTAAAACAGAAACACTAAATCTATTGGAAGACAAATTGGGTAAAAACCTTGAAGACATAGGGGTAGGTAGCGAATAAATGAACAGGACTCAAACCGCACAGGAAATACTTCCCAGAATCAATAACTGGGATCACCTCTTATTAAAAAGTTTCTGCATGTCAAAAGAAATCTCCAGCATAGTGAAAAGAAAATCACAACCTAGGAAAAATCTCAATCAACTGTCCCTCAGACAAAGGGCTTCTGTCTAAAACATATAAAGAATTAAAAAAACTCAGACCCCCAAAATTCAAAGATCCAATCAAAAAATGGGCATCTGAGATGAATATACACTCTCAGATGAGGAAATACAAATGGCAAATAAATACATGAAAAAATGTTCATCATCATTACTCATTAGAGAAATGCAAATTAAAACCATACTGAGACTATTGGTGGGAGTGTAGACTGGTGCAATCATTGTGGAGGTCAGTAGGGACATTTCTCAAAAACCTGGGATTGGAAGTCCCATTTGTTCCAGCTATCCCACTTCTAGGCATATTCCCAGAAGAACTGAAAGCATCATACCACAGTGATATGTGTGCACCCATGTTTATACCAGCACAATTTGTAATAGCCAGATCTTGGAAACAACCTAAGTGTGCATCAACTGAGGAATGGATAAAAATATTGTGGTATTTTTATACAATGGAGTACTACTCAGCTATAAAGAAGGATCCCATTGAGATGTTTATAAATAATTGGACACAGCTTGAGACCATACTCATAAGTGAAATAAATCAAACTTACATGTATGAATACCAAATATTTTTCCTATTGTAAGAAATGATTCAAATAGATAAAAGTATGTGGTAATCATGATTCCCTATTATGTGGCTTTGAAGCCTTAAAAAGTTTTCACTCATTAATTGGAATGGCTTTATTCTGGGCTGCTTGATATTATTACCTGTGATGATATGAACAACGATTTTGAAGAAAACAAGACATCATAATAGCTAGTGTTGATTTAACATCATCTTGTTTTAAAGTCCCACCAAACTGTTGTTCTTCTGTCTCCATTGGTTTTATCATGTTGTATCTTACTGAATTTTATTGCATGTCATTGTATAAACAAAAATTTTTATAGGCAAAGAGATAATATAGGAACCATTGTTTGTTTTCCCTTAGCTGGTTCTAAATACCCTGTAATACTTTCATCCTCTTGAATGGTTTCACACTGCCTTGATATGTTTGAAGCAATAGTATACGAAGTTATACTCAAATGTTTTAAGGAAAAAGACACTATGGTAACTACTATTAAGTCGGGTTATCTTGTGGTGAAACACTAGGTTGCCGAAATTGTTATGCTTTAACCTATATTGTTATGTTGTTATGTCCTCTTTTATCTCAATCTCCCCCCTTTTTAAAAAAAATATTTATTTTTATTATTTTTTTAATTAAGGGAAAAAATAAAAAAAATTGGCAGGATATATTATAGTAACTTTTTTGATTTCCTATTAACTTGATTTGAAACGCTGTATTGCTCCCACCATCTTGTTTTGACTGATTTTACTCTGTTCTGTTCTGTATGATAGTATCAAGTTTGAGGGTATAGGCAACTACTTTAAAGGCAGTAAGATTCACTATGACATCCGTTCTGGTTTGACTATTATCTTCTTTTGAAGTCCTGTAATGTCTCCAATGTTTAGGTTTTATTGGTCTTGTTCTGAACAGTTTTGTTCAATTTTATTATACCTGATGATATAGGCAACTCTTTTTAAGGTATCAAGAGGCCTTATGGTAAGCATTGTTAATTACCTTGTATTCTGTTTTTACATAATGTGCTATGTCCATCCCTTGATTTGACTGACTGCTTTGTTTTGTCATATTTGGTTTTATTCTCTTCCAAAAAAAAGTAATAAGAACTATGGGAGTAATAAAACCCAAAATGTGTAAATGTTGTTGTAAAAAACAGAGGGAAAAAAAGTGCTCTAAATGATACAACTGCAAGTGTGTTTACGTGTATTAAGATAGAGGACCATATTGATGGGTTTTTGTTGGATCATTTAACACAACTGTTTGCAGTCTCACTATATGAATGTCCACTTTGTATGCTTTAATCTTGTAACTTGAACAACTATTTCTAAGATGACAATATATAATCTATTAACTAGTGATTTCTTACTGTTTTTTCTTTTGAAATTCTGTATTACTTCTACCCTTATACTGTTTTGTTTTTTTTCTTTTTCCTTTAAATAAAAAAATTAATATTAACAATAAATATTATATGGAAAAGTCAAATTTCCCTATCTTCTGAACCTAAAAAGCTATTTACTATTAATTTTAACTATGGAATGATTTTTATTCAGTACAACCATCCAGAAGACAATAGCTGCCAGATGTCCAACAATAAAATAAGAGATATTCAAATAAATGAAAATGATTAGAATAGTCAGTTCTTTTATTTTCCTACTTGAAAAGTAGTAGAATAAAATACATAGATAGACTTCATTGCATTTCAAACAGAGTCAATATGACAAAAACTGAAGTGTATTAATGATTGTACTTGGGAAAAAAGGCACAAGAAAAGTCATTATTTTTATTGGGAGTGTCAAGTGTGGTCATCATGATAAATATCTTACACCAGATGATAAGTATTGACCTAAGTTAGGCTCATTTTTTAAATATTTAAGTGGTAATATCAATTAGGATTTCCTGAACTACCAAACATGACTCTATCCAATGCTCGGCTGTCTAACTAGACATAATGAAGCAAATCACTTCAAATTACCAAACATACAAAAGAAATGAAATTTTATTGTGATTTTTTAAAAATTCAGCTGACTCAAGATGTTGGGACTATAATTAAAAATAACTTGGGACTAAATATGACTTGGGACTACATTCAACTGAAATCCTAAATAAACATGGATTCATCAGGGTACTGTAGTTTATTTTTATCTCATGTCCCAAGGAGTCCAGAGTAGGTAAGGTGATTCAAGAACATTATTATGGAAATCTTTGGGATTCTTTTGGTCCTGGTTACAAGAATAATCTTTACCAAAAAAAAGAAAAGAAAAAGGCTTTTTTAGGCAGCAAAATTTCAGAAAAGGAAAAGGGACGAAAGAACCACAGAAAGAGAGTCTGTCTCTGTGGACAATCTTCCCTGAAGGCCCAGCCACAGGCTCCTGCTTCAGACAAGACCAGAACTGAGTCCAGGCGTACACCTTGATGCCAGACGGCTTGCACTGGGAACTGTGTAGCTGGACACGTTGAACCCCAAATAAAAAGAGGATTTAGCTATTAAGAGAAAAATGGTTAATGTGTAGGAAACTCACATCTTGGCCACAAACTTGAGCTTTGCAGGGCTAGGGATTTAGCTCAGCGGCATAAGCGCCTGCCTTGCAGGCAGTCCTGAGTTCAATCCCTGGTACCAATGAAAAAGGAAAAAGCCAAAAAAAACCCCAAAACAAAACAAAAACAAAACTTGATCTTTGCTATCCCATAAGACAGGAAATTTCAAACCATAAAAATGGCTTTATAAAAACAATGGCAGGCTGGGGATTTAGCTCAAGGAACAAGCACCAGCCTGGCAAGTGTGAGGTCATGGGTTTGATTCCTGGTATGAACAACAACAACAACAAAAAAAGACTTAAAAACAGTGGCTTCAAATGGAAAACAATGTTGTTTAAAAATTCTTCCCAGTACAAAACAATTGGATGCCACACAAAACATCATTTCTAATGGAAGCCTCATGGGAAGTATAATCTCTTACTATGACTGCCCTCTGGAAAAGCTGGAGCTGCAACCAGTATGCTAGCTGTAAACAGCACAGAAGAGTCCTTGTCAGAGGGGAAAACCAGGGTCAGCATGACTTACAAAACCTTGTCTCCCACCAGAACCAGTGCAAGGAACTCAGTCAAAGGTTTAAGGTCAATCTGGGTAGACCTATCTGATTATCAGGTCCCAGATTGGACCTGCGCAGTGATGCTAACTAACTCCAAAGAGAAACAAATGTGAGTGGGAGAAAGAATTGTCCAGTTAAGTTTTCCAAACTATCCAGTGATTAAAATCAGCCAAGCTGAAGGTCTCAATGAAAAATTATCAAGTATACACAGAAGTGACCTAATACTATAAAACATAAAAAAATTGAAATGTGATTAATTACACTAGTCTTATAAAGGCAAGAAAGTATATCTTCATCTTATTTGTTACAGAAAAACATTCTACAGATAACTCAGATATGATCCTAGATCTACCTTACAAGTTTAAAATTCTGTTACTGTATCTACTAATTTTTCCATAAATAATTTGGCTTTTCTGTATATACAGTCATATCATCTGCAAGTAATGACCATTTTCTAATATATTATTTCCTTTTCTTTCTTTATTGATCTGGCTAAGACTTTCCTGTGATAATTAACAGGAGGACCTTCTTGTCTGGCCATTTGAAAATGATCTTTATCATATTACCATTAAAATAATGTTTGAAATTATAGGTTTTAATAAAAACATCCCTCTTTTTAAAGATAAAATGGGCAAGAGATATACTCAGTTCACAGACAAGAAAATATATATTGTGCATAAACGTATGAAGCACATACGTTTATGGGCCATTTCTTAGGGCTGTTTGCAGGAAGCAACCTTGAGGATTGAGGTATCACCCCTCCCCAGACACAAAGCAGGCTTTCATCTGCTTGCTGAAGAAAATAAAACAGTAAGCTTTTCAAACTCATTGTTCCTTGATTACGATGTAAGCCTTTTATGGTATTCACCTAGGCCTCTGCATGGCTTCTGTAAGATTCGAGAATCAAAAGGAAACAATATGACCATGTTGATACTTTGACCGCTGTTGTGCCATGAGTACTAAAGTTCTTCGTCTCTAATCCAAGAATCTTATGTCTTCTACCAGCCTCAGTGAAACAGTAACATGCCAACTCAGCAGCATGCAGGTAAGATTAAAATCTAGACTCTTCATTGACCTTGACAGTAAGCTAGGAGACTGCAAAAAACCTGATCTTGTTTATAACCAACTCGCTGTATTGATTTAGATTATTTGGTGAGCTCTTACTTCATTTGTATGTGGACACTGATGCAATGGAAACAGTAAGATTTTAAAATATGCAAGCTACTCAGGACCTTTTCCCTCCCCTGAGCTCTTCTCTGCATGCAAGTGCTGGAAGTTGACTCTGGGTTAGAATCCACCAGGAGAAAGAGATGTGAGATTTGGAAATTGGAGAAGCCATTCCTGTTCCTCTCTCAAGCTTCCAGCTCTAGAAGAAGGCAGAAAGGAAGTTTCACCATGGCTTCCACAGTCTTCTCAGAATCACCGATTTTCATGCCACACGTAACTGGTATAGTCAGAGAGGGTTTCCTATGACTCCTTCACCTTTTGTGTTTCCCAACTAATGATTTCGTGAATTTAGTTCCTTTTTTCCATGTTTTTGTTTTTAAAGTATTATAATACCTTATGTTAAATCCTTCCAGCTTAAAGTTCCTTTTGATGATTTCCTTTCTCCTGACTGAACCCATCTGATAAAAGAAAGTAAAATTTTAGGAAAATTATCCTCAGTAGGTTTTATTTTCCCTTTGTCAAATTTTAATGCTACAAATAAACTCTTAAAATCTATATCCATAAGCATTAGTTGTCTATTGCTCCCATAAGAAATTACTATAACACAATATAACACAAAACTTTTTTTTAATCTCACATCTACTGTAGATCAACAGTGTGCCTTACTCTGTTCCAGGTTTCACAAAAGTCAAAATTAAGGTGTCATTCATTTTTTAACATATCACAACTAAACATTCATTATACTGTTTAAGAAGACAATCAAGAAAAGTAGTATTGTAGAAGCTGTATTTTTCAAGTAATGTATGCTCCTAAACTCTCTACACAATATTGTAAAATATACAATTTCTCCAAAAGAAAATAGTCAACTAATGATAACAGATAACTTTCAGTGTATGTACAATGTTACAAGATGTTAACATTAACATTAGAGCACAATGTTCAGAAATGTGGGAGCGACCTGTGAAGGGTAAAATTTTTACTCCTGAGCCAGTCATTCAGTAACATGTCAGTAACAATCTACTAGATCCTGAGAGCTTTCTTCCAGCTGTTCAGGTTGCATGTCTGTTTCCATTTTGGCATATCTGGTTTGTCAGTTCTTCTGGCCTGAGACATTCTGTGAACTTAGCAAGTCCCCTGTGCATTTTCTTATACGGGATAACCAGTCTTCCCTTAATACCCAGTCCCTAGCTACTGTATTGTTCAACAATATTCATGTTAAAGAATTCCATAACCCTCCACCCCATGTGCTATTTATTTTGTACTTTTGCTGGGCTCCTATTGCTATGTCTTTTCTGAATTCTTGTATAAGTTTAAAAATGCAAATCTTGATGAAGTGTCACAAGCACAAAGTTCCTTAACTTCTCATGACTTTTGGATAGACCTTCCACCGTCATATCAAAAGCTAAAGGACACAGAATGTAGCAAGCTATGAAGTATTTTGAAAAGCTGAGCACCATGGTCTTGACCTTGAAATGGAGTCCGTATCAGCATCTAACTTACACATGGCCGGGTTTTGTCTGTGAACACACAGCAATTATAGACTGTCAGGTAGCCTACAGTCAAAAGAATGTAGCTCTGACTTTATTATTATATTTTCAAGTACTTGAAAGTAGTGCCATCTTTCATCATCCATGTTAATAAAGCCAGTAATTTCAATAAATCACAACAAACAGATCTGACATCTTTCATGATATTCTTGAAAGCTTCTACGTATCACGTCAGCCTTCTCCTTCATGACTGGAGACAAAGTAAAGTTTTTTCCTGTTGGACTGAGAGCTGACTGTATATGGAATAGGGTTCAGAATGTCTTGAAATCAATTTATTTTTCCAGCAAAGCATGAGTTATTTGTGTTTGTGAAAAATACAGGTGAAATGATTTGTCTGATTTTCTACCTTCACATAATCTAAGTTCTCATCAACTTTAGAGGCATACTCAACATGGAACAAGGTTGACAGAATACCAACCATACAATACAAGAGGATCTTCAGACCTCTGGCACCAAAAGCAATTTCATCATACCCCAGTGTCCATGGACATATTCAGGAGAGTTCTGATGTCATTCTCAAAATATTCAGGAAGATGAACTAATTTTAACTCAGTTGCTGTGGTTTTACTTTTGTACTCTTCCAATTTCTTCTCTGCTACTGTATTGGTATTTTTCGTTGCTGGGACAAAATACTCCACACCCAAAATGAAGAAAGGAAAGGTTTATTTAGCTCACTGTTTGTGGAGGTTTCAGTCCATAATCAGCTGGCTCCAAGGCAGGGTGTCATGGCACAGGGGCAACACTTCAAGGCAGCAGCCAGGAAAAGCAACCAGAACAAAAGGGAGCAACGGGCAAGCCTGTTTTCCTCCTTTACATTGTAGACAGGGCGCCACTCCCCAGGCTGCTGCACTCTGGGGTGGGTGTAGCACTCTCAAAATGTCCTTGCCCTCCTCTTGCACAGGATGAGAATGTTTCAAAGTAAGAACCCCGGTTCCCTGCCGAGTCTCTTAGTTAGACTTCTAAACTTCTCAAGTTGACACAATGTATCAACCATAACAACTGCACTCTTGTGTTCTACTGAAAATATCTCCATGGCACCAAATCAGGCCATTCCCAGCCTGCCTGCACTGGAAGCTGAGGAAGAATGAATCAACCAGTTCACTAGCAGGTGGGAAGTATAGGTCTGAGTTCCTTATTGGTGCGGTGGGAGAGAATCTTCCATCCATAGAGCCTGTTGGCTCAATTCCATCCCTTATGGTGCAGGACTGAGGTTTCTGATTCTATGCTCTCACCTCCTGCTGGTCTTTGCTGTCCAAGGCTCCATAAATAGTTCCTTCTTCGTTTTTCCCTTCGGCCCCCTCTAACAATAGAGCAGTCATGGGGTGAAGTCCCTTCCACATTGTCATCTCTCTGATGCTTTCTTCTGCTACAGCTCACTGATTCCAGATAGAGAAAGCTTCCTGCTTTTAAAGCTGTGTGCAGTTAGATTGGGTCAACCCTAGCACTCTAGGGTGACTGCCTACTTTAATTTTTTACTTTTAATTACATCTGAAAAGTGACATATTCACACTTTTCCAGAATGGGGGCAATCACAAGATGGGACAGGCTCTGCCTCCTAGAGACTCTGTCAACTCTTGAATTTATTTGGGTTTCATCAATCTATTTTATTTTTTCTTCATTTGACATCTTCATTTGAAACCTTTTGACATACCCTTGAGTATGATGGTGTTTTCTAGCCTGGTTTGAGGACATCACTTACAGTAGGAGGAAGAAAAGGGAAGGAAGGGAGAGCAGTCAATGTAGGCAAAACACTGACAGCAAGGCGGACCCCAAGGTGAACTTAGAGAGCTAGGATGCAAGGTGACAACGAGTGGATTCGGAACAAGTGAGCCACTTTCCAGAGGAGATGCTATGGTCATTTCATTTGTAAAATGTTACATCCAATGTGTCTTCTATCAAGCATATTAATTCTTGTTCACTGGGCAACTTCCCTTCCAATGCACACTCACAAGATGAACAAAATTGTGAAATACAGAAGTTTCTTAAAATCAATTTCAGCTAAAAGCCCCTCCTGAGATGGAAAGAAAATTTGGGATTGTTCTTTCAGATAGAATTTAAGATGCTATTTGGCAAGATATGAAGACATAGCCAGTGCTCTTCAAATAAGCAAATTATGAGTCTAGCTTTTTAGTGGAATAGAGTTTATTCCCCTTATATTTGGCCCCTATGGAGAAACATTTCTCATCACAATGAATCCTCCCTCACACAAACCTAAAAACATCTGTGCTTTGATGTGGAACAAAATATGCATTAGAGAAATGACTGGATCTTTTGTCCTGCCTCTGTAAATCCATCATTTATTTCAATAATGAAATTATTTTACCCCTCTAATCTTTCTTTCCAGACTTCATTCTCGTTCTTTTTATTTCCTTTGTCATCTACGACGCATAAAACAGAAAGGAAGAAATGAAATTTTCAGAGATAAATAACAGGTTGAAAAAATTGGTTTTATCAGCTCAGATCCTCAGTTTTGTACATTATAGAAAAAAATGGGATACAGAAAACATTTTGCAAGCATTGTGTGTGAACAGCCTCTATACTTTTACTAGACACTTAGGGTACAACAGGGACTACGACAACTCAAAATGACTTAATACAATTTCTTAACACTTGAGATTTATATATAAAATAAATGCAGTGAATTTCAATTCCACTTACTGGTGAAAACACATGCATCAAATCTGTCCTCCTGTTAATATTCCAGCGTTGTGTCAAATGACCTTTAAAAAGCATGTCAATATTTATTTGATGTGAAATCATTTTATGTTAGGGTTGCTTATCCCAAATGAGTTAACCACGCTCAGAAAAAGACCTCAAGGCATGCATTTATAGGAATATATCAGATGACCTTGCCAGAAGTTTACACTCTAAAATGGCCCTGCATTTTGCTTATATGAAAAAGCTTCTTTAAAATAATAAATAGTCTTGCTTGCAGTCATCCAAGATTAGAATGTTCATATCTCTGACCCTAAAAACATTTATTAATATTCTAATGAAGACTTCAGACCAACCCAATGAGTGTAAATTTTGCCTGAAAACCATAATAATAATCTTTATGCTTCTACTAAAATTTACCATTGACTGATAACTTTATGTCAGTTATCTTATTTGACAAGGAGGATATCAAGGCCATACTGTGAGTCCTATGAACTGCTTCTGCCATTGACAGTTACCTAAGGTTTTCTCCTTTAAAATTTCTTTCCACCCTCAGAGGGCAAAATGGGTCAATTTAAATGCCTTTTATGCATGGAAAAAGGAGGAAGAAAAGTAATGCAGAATATCTGCACTTACTGTCTGGAAATGTAGAGGTATGTGGTTATATAATCATGTATTAAGTACTAGAGATACAAAAGTAAACAAAGAATTCTGTCTTTCATTCTAAACACAATAAGTAGCCCATGAAAGTATTTTCAACAAGATAAAACAATTATCATAATAACTTCTTTGCAAAAATCTCTAAGTGCAGTACAGAAAATGCCTCCCTCTCTGAATCCTCATATCCAGTACCTTAGGACACCTTATATTGTCAGCAATAACTACTGAACATCTCCACTTTTTCCTACTCTCACAGCTCCTGCCTACGCTCAGGCTTCTGCCTGTTCTTAAAGGAGATATTCTGTCTAACTGCTGTGCCTACTTCTAATTACATCTGCCTAGACCCATCCTCTGGCTACCACAAAACTCTATGCCTTCAGAATTTCAGCTGCCCATATTGATTCTCTATTTGAAACTGATGCCCTAATTTATAGAATGAGGTCCAAACTCCTCAACAACTGGAAGGTCTTTCCCTACATTGTGCTGCCTCCCTTCCTCAGGGCTACATTTTTCACACTGTTGCCTTAGTATAGTTTTCTTTTTACTTGCTCCCACCTGCTTTTCTGCCATGTACCATTCATCCCTTCAACACTGGTAATAGAAATGTTACCCTTTGAGAAGTTCAAGGCATGAACTGGATCACCTGTAGTCAGGTGATCCCTGTAACCACACAAAACAAGCGTGTCCATTATCATCACTCCTATTCAGTATAGTTCTAAAACGTTAGGCAGAGCAATTAGACAGAGAGAGAAATAAAAGAAATCAATAAAATAAATAAATAAATAAAAGAAATAAGTATAAGAAAGAAAGCAGTTAAATTATCCTAATTTGCAGATGACTTGATACTCTACATAGAAGATACCCAAAACTCCACTGAAAGACATCTAGATGTAATAACCAAATTCAGTAATGTAGCTGGATACAGGGTCTACACTCAAAAATCAATAGCATTCTTGTACACAAACAAAAAACTAAATGAGAGAGAAACACGGGAAACCACACCCTTCACTATAGCATTCAAAAAATGAAATACTTAGGAATCAGTCTAACAAAGGAAGAAGATCTGTACATTGAAAATTATGTTACTTTTAAAGAGGAAATCAAAAAGGATTTCAGAAAATGGAAAGACATTCCTTGTTCATGGATAGGAAGAACAAACATTGTTCCAAAATTGTAATACAGATTAAATATAATTTCAAGCAAAATACCATTTGTACACCTCACAGATCTAGAGAAACTGTCTCTAAAATTCATTTGGAACCAGAAGAGAGCTAGAATAGCAAAGGCAATTCTGGGCAACCAAGGTAAGGCAGGAGGCATCACAATCCCTGACTTGAAATTATATTACAAATCTACTGTGATAAAATCAGCATGGTACTTGGATAACAACAGACCTGAAGATCCACAGAATAAATTAGAAGATATAACCACAACTACAAAAACACTAAACCACCTCATCTTTGACAAAGGGGCCAAATATGTTCACTGGGAGAAAGATAGCCTCCTTACTAAGATAGCCTCTTTACTAAGTGGTGCCAAAAACTCAGACTAGATCTGTCTAACATCATGCACTAAACTAAAGTCAAAATGGTTCAAAGATCTGAATACTAACAGAAACACTAAATCTGCTGGAAGACAGAGTAGGTAGAAACCTTGATGACATAGGGGTAGACAGAGAGTTCGTGAACAAAAATGAAACTACATGGGAAATATTTTTTTCAGAATCAAAAACTAGAATCTTGTCTTATTAAAAAGTTTTTGCATATCAAAAGAAATCTCCAACAGAGTGAAAAGAAAACCCATGAATCAGGAAAATATCTTGGCAAACTGTTCCTCAGACAAAGGACTTCTGTCTAGAACATATAAAGAATTTTTTAAATTCAGCCCTCAAAATCCAAAAATGGTCATCCAAGATGAATACACAGTTCTCAGATGATAAAATACAAATGGCAAATAAATATATGAAAAATATTCATCACTGGTCATTTGAGAAATGCAAATTAAAATAACACTGAGATTCCATGTCACTCCAGAAAGAATGGCCAAGATCAAGAAATCAGTCAATAACTAGTGCTAGAGGAACTGTGGGGGAAAAGGAACTCTTTTTCCACTGTTAGTGGGAGTGCAGGCTGGTGCAACACAGTGTGGAGAGTCCTCAAAAAGCTAGGATTAGAGATTCCATTTGACCCAGCTATCCTGCTTCTGGGCATTTTCCCAGAAGTATTGAAAATGTCATACCAACATGATATATATGCACCCATGTTTATAGCAGCACAATTTGTAATATAACCAAATCTTGGAAACAACCCAAGTGCCCATCAATTGAAGAATAGATTTTAAAAAGATGCAGCATTTTTACACAATGGAGTGCTATTCAGCTATAAAGAAGGATCACATTGAAGCTTTTATAGGTAAATGATGTGATCTGAGAACATACGTATAGGTGAAATAAATTAAACTCATATGTATAAATTCCACATTGTTTCCATAGTGTAAGAAACCAAAAGAGTAAATAAGATCCAAAATCTACAATAAATACTGTATAAGGGAAGAAACTGCTCAAAGAGGCAAAGTAACTGGGATAAGAGAAAAGAGGAAAGAAGGAAGGAAAAAGGAAAAAGACATAAATTTGTGGAAATAGTTCTTGAAAAAAAGTTAATACTCTTATGATTAGATCAATTTTACATGTTTCTATCTGGTCATCTAGGCAACCTTTTTGAAGGTAACAATATGTAATATTACAACCATTGTCAAATTCCTATCATCTTGTTTTGTAAACCTATACTGTTATTGTTTTGGGTTTGTTGTAATTGTTTGTTTGTGTCTTTTGTTTTTTGTTTTTCTCTTCTGTGTCTTTTTTCTCTTAAATAAAGAAGTAAAGATGACTTAAAGTATACAAGAGGATGTGGGTGGCAAATACTATGTCATTTTATGTAAGGGACTTGAATATCCATGGATTTAGGTGTTGTCTTAGTCACCTTCCCATTGCTGAAATGCAAGACCTAATACTCACAGTTTAAAAGGAAAAGAGGTTTGTTTTAGCTCACGGTTTCAGTTCATGTGTGGCATATACCAAGGCAGAAATAGTCCAGGAGAGGAGCTTGCCCCAGTGACCTAATTCCTGGCAAGCCCACCTCCTAGCACCTTAAGCTCTGATCTCATTAGTGGATGGATCCATTGATGAGTTCAGAGATCCCATGATCCAATCACCTTCCAAACACATGAACTTCTAGTTTAGAACTAAACTAGAACAAGTGCCCTTGGGGTCCTTGAACAAATCTCCTATGCTTGCACAGGAATGAACGTATTTTTTCCTCAGAGCATATACAGAGAATATACAGAGCATTTTCTATGACTTTCATAATTAAAGGCCAATTTGTTGTTGTGCCCAAAGCTATGTTTCATTTTTCAATGCCATTTTCTCTGCCCATATCAAATAGATTAAGAGTGAAAGCAAAGCAAAACGTTATCCTTCAAATGTTTTAATGAGCAAAACTACAAGGAAAAGACCTTGAAAGTTTTAAAAGAGTTGTTAACTACCTCCTCCGATCCCTTTGAAGTCAACAAATTGAACTGAAGTAAACCTTGTCTAACCAAAATCTGAAAGAGGAGATAATGGTTATCAGACCACAACAATTCTCAATCACACAGAATGAGTTAAATCCACACATTTTATTATGGTAACAAATTTTTTTTCTGCATAAATATCTCATGATTCTTTCTATTAAAAATACTCCTGAAGACAGATCCAATTCAGTAGTCAATCAAAATACACAGAGTTCATAAGAAAAGGATATACATACTTTATTAGTTTGCCATACTAATAAATGTCTGGAAGCTAATAGCCACCACTTTGAGCAACTCTTGTAATTATAGAAGCCAAATGCAACTTGTATTAATCTCATAATATCTCAGTGAATTTAGTAGTAAAATATTTATACAAGTTTCCTTTCCTCGCATATACATTTTTGGCAGACACTGTACTGAATATCATGAAACAAAGCTGGAAACAAATATTTCAGCATTTTCACAGAAAACAGCCAGTGAGTTGTATTTCCAAAAGAATGTCAAAGTGCATTCTCTTGTTTTAAGTATCTATTGCCACACAGTATTCTATTTTTGTGGAATAGTTTTCAACTACTGAGGAAAAAATTATAAATTTTGTAGTGAAATGTCTCATAAGAACTTTAGAAATTATTATTCTATACCCTATACTTAGTTTGTTTCTTATTAATAAAAATAATTTTCTTATATAACTTGCACATTGATTTCTGAAGCATTTTCATACAAAATTTTGAAAGTCTTATAAATATTTACAGAATATTTTAAATAAGAGTACAATCTTCACTTCCTCAGAAAAACTATCTTGAAAAATAATTGTTGTATATTGGTGTGATATTTTTACACAAAAGTTTTTCTTTAAACTTATACCTAGTAAAACATTGATGAAAATATATTTAAGAATATCTTAAAAATTTAATATTTGTACAAAAATTAAATATTCTTAAATTATATACACATTATATAGTCTTAAGTATGTACTAGGATTTTGACTATACGCTGGTTAAAAGGTAAGTGTGATGGCTGGTAATGTGGCTCAGTGGTAGAGCACTTGCCTACCACCAGGTCCAGAAAAAAAGAATAACAATTCACAATTTTTAGTGGACTCTTGGCTATTATTTTCTTATCAATGCAAGAAATTTCCCTGTGTCTCTTAGTAAATAACAGTCTTTCACCTCTGACTTTCCTTGATCAGGACTTGGCTTCCTAACAACAGTAGAATGACACATGGCCTTACCAGGGAACATTAAAGTTTTTCCTAGGATTCTGAAGAGAAAAACACACAACAATTAATTCTGCTTCTTGGAATGATTCAGTTTATTGTGGCTGCTATAAAAATGCCTTACATTGAGTAATTTATAGACAAAGAAATGTATTTCTCATAGTTTTGAAAGGTTAGAAGTCACCAGTAGGTCAAGGCACCAGTAGGTTCAATATCTGGTGAGAGCTTGTTGGTCACATATGATGTCTTCTTGCCAGGTTCTCACATGACTCAAGGGACGCACAAGCTACTTCAGACCCTTTTGTAATCACACTAATCTTATTCATGAGGCTGAAACCTAATAGACTGATCACCAACCAACAACCCACCTCTTAATACTATAATGATGGAGAATAGGTTCCAACACATGAGTTTTAACAGGGCACCAACGCTAAGACCATAGCATGAGTTTTCTAGAATCTGGCTCTTTGTTGGTAATTATCATCCAAACTACAAGGAAAGAACCTGTCTGCAAAACAAACGCAAGCAGAAAATGAGAAATAATGAGAGCAAAAGGGAAAAAAAAAGATGCTTGTTGCTGAATGGAGCCTTTGATTGAAGAAACCGCAAGGCTTAGCTGCAAATCTATAGCCATTTGGTCACTTTCATGGGGGACATGGGGAGGTGGCACTTCCAGAAAAAAAATGAGGAGCCAAGTGTAGTGGGGCACACCTGTCATTCCAGCACTCTGGAAGGCTGATGCAAGAAGATCAGAAATCCAGCCTGGGTAATTTAGAGACTTAACAAGACCCTGTCTCAAAAATTTGAAAATTTAAAAGGTGGCTGAAGATACAGCTCAGTTCAAAGGCGTGGTTTAGGTTGCTGGCACTATAAAAGAAAGAAAAACAGAAAGGAAAGCAGGAAGAGAAAGAGAGAAAGGTGACATGATCAGATCTTCTTAAATACTTGAGAATGATTGGCTTTCTGGTAAACACATCAATGAGATTCGTAAGAGGAGAATCTTCATCTATACGATGCCTTCGGAAGGATGTGCCTGATCTGTATAAAATCACATGTAACAAACAAACATGGGACCTACGAATTTATGGGGCATAACTCCTAGAAAAATCTCAGGCCAACTATGTAACTATTTGGGTACTCTCTTAGGTACTTTTCTCGTTGCTGAGACCAAATACCTGACACCCAAAGTTAAAGAGAGAAAGGCTTCGTTAGCTCAAAATTTGTAGAGGTTTCAGTTCATTGTTAGCTGTCTCTCGGGCAGAGTGAGAGAGGGCAGTCACAGAGGAAAGAAACCGTTTATGGCAGGCAGAGGCAGCAAAGCAGTGAAGAATCAATAAGGGACAAGCAGTGACTCTATCTCTTTGTTCCTCCAGACTGCCTGCCCTTAGGACAAGCAGCACTCACACCAAGGGCGGAGCACCATTAAGCCTACCCAGAACTACGCCAGGCCAATCAGTGGTCTGAATCAGTAATCACACAACATTGATCTCAGCACTACACGCTCTATATCCAGCCACCTCTGAAAAGCCCCACTGATGACCACATGAGGCTTTCGGGGACATCTAACCATAACGCGACAATGTAGATACGTTTCATAGCCAAACACCATTCTTTTGTTATAATGTAGCCATGTGCATTATTTATAGAAATTATGTCACTTCCTGCCACGTGCGTCGATGTGCATGCACCTATAATTGCTTGTATCTTTGAATTGTTGGGGAAATTTGACAGAACACGGTGTCCACTTTGTGCAAGTCTGATGTAATAATCTGACCTGTTGTACTATGTCAATTGCTTATAACTTTTTCTTTCATTCTTTGGGTTCTGTGGGCCAGTAAATTACCCTCCTGCTTAATCTAGAGAAGACTGATTCCTTTTGTTTGCAATGGGATGAATTCCCAACAAGCACAATATATCTGAATTGGGAAGAATTCTCCATACATGTATGATCCTGGAACTTTTCAGTGTCTTGTTTTGTTGGTTGTTTTTTGTTGTTGTTGTTGTTGTTGTTGTTTGTTTTTTGTTTTTGTTTTTTGGCTTCTTTTAGGAGAATGATAGGCCAGAATAGGAAATAAAAGAGTCTTTAAAATCAAATGCCAAGACTTTCTCTCCCATTATTTATACATTTGTCTTGATGCCTTTGTACTTCCATGTGTGTTATTTTTAGTCTTTCTTTCCATGGATTTTTGTATGAGAGCTTGTGATATCCCTGACCTGGTGGCACATGCATGTAATCCCAACATTTTGGGAGGTTGAGGCAGGAAGATTATAAATTTGAGCCCAGCCTGGGCAACTTAATGGCTTAATGAGACCTTGTCTCAAAATTTAAAATGAGAGAGAGAGTGGGAGAGAGACAGAGAGAGAGAGAGAGAGAGAGAGAGAGAGAGAGAGAGAGAGATTAAAAATCTTTTAAAGGACAGAGAATGTAGCACAATTTGAAAATGTGAAGACACTGAGTTCAATCCCCACATACCAGAAAAAGAAAGGAAAAAACAGCTATTGATGGACTAAATGTTTATACCCTCTGAAAAATTCATATGATGAAATCTTGATCTCAATGTGAGGTTATTAAGGGATGGGTCTTAGAGTCAAAAGGCCATGAATGCAGACTTTCTGTGAATGGTTTTAGAGTCCTTCTGGTTGAAACCCTAGAGAACTCTCACCCTTTTCCACTAAGTGAGAACCCATTTGGCAGACTCACTAAAATCCAACCATGTTGATTGTCTTAATTGCTTCATTGTCGCTGGGACACCATACCCAACACCTGCAATTAAGGAGAGGTTTGTTTTGGCTCACGTTTTTAGTCTACAATTGGCCGGCTCCAAGGGAGGAAGGATCAGAAGAAGGGCCCACATGGAGGAAAGCTGCTTACTCATGGCAGGAAGCAGAGCGTGAAGAGAGGAATTGAAGAGAGAGATTCGCCTTCCAGTTCATGCCCCTGTGACCCACCTCCCAGCACCAAGTCAACCACACAGCCCCAGTGATTCAGTCACCTGCCACAGCCCTACCCATGAGCACATGAGGTTCTTGGAGGACATCTAGCTATAAAACATATCACTGGGACTCTGATCTTGTATTTCCAGCCTCTAGCATTATGAGAAATAAATTTCTATCATTTATAAGTTTACCCAGTATACAGGAAATTTTTACAGCAGCGCAAACTGAGTAAGACAGGGCCTTTTAAGGAAAGAAATGTTTTTAAAATTCATTTTCTCTGCTCATCCTTTTATATTTCAAATGTGTGGTCTAGATTTATAGATTTAGCATTTTGAATACCAAAATCTATATGGATAGGTAGACAAATAGATAATTGATACTCATATTTATCCATTACTAATTTGAGGGCATTAAACCCCAAAATGAGTATATTTCTCCTTATTTATAATTTTAAGCAAAATACTGAAAGGTAGAAACTAATTTTTCTCCACTTTTACACACACACACACACACACACACACATATATATATATATACACTAAAATTTATTGTTATACAGTTCTGACAAAACATAGTCATATTTAACACCACAATCATGACATAGAATAGTACCCAAAAATGACCCTCACTGACTCTCTGAGTCAACCCCCTGCTCACCCCCAGTGTCTGCAAACATTGATCTATTCTCTGTCTCTTAGTTTTGCTTTTCCTAGAATTAAAATGTTTCATAAGTGAGATCAAACATTATGTTCCTTGGATCTGACTTCTTTCACTTAGTAAAATGCATTTGAGATTCGTTCACATTATGGAGCTTGGTAGTGTACTTTTCTATTGTTTAGAAATATGGAAGTGTGACAGTTTATTCATTCATTGGTTTAAGGACATTTGGTTAATCTCAGTTTTTGGAGATTATGAATCGACATTATAAACATCCAGGTAAAAGATTTTATGCAGTGTAAATTTTTGTTCTCTTGGATAAAAAGATTACTGGGTCATATGGAATGTTCATATTTAACATTATAAGAAAGAGACTTTCCCCAAATGTTCGTAAAATTTTGCAACCCCACCAGAAATGTATCAAAGTTCTAGTTTTTATGGATGCTATCAGTCAGTATTGCCAACTTTTAAAATATTTTTAGCCATCTTGATGGATGTGTAGTTGAAGCTCATGTTTTAATTTTCATGTCTCCAAAGGATTAGTGATGATGCGTTTCTTTTCACAGATTAATTCCTCATTCATATTTTCTTTGGTGAAGAGTCTATTCAAATATTTTGTTTACTTTTTCTTGTTTTTTTTTCCTTATTACTGTTTTGAGAGTTGATTATTATCTCTACATGGAAGAATCTTAGTGAAAACATGATTTGTATTTATTACAATCTATAACTTGTCTCTTTTCTTTTGTGGGAGGGGGTTAATTGTACTAGGGACTGAATCTATGGCTTTTACACTGAGCTACCTCAAAGTCCTTTTTTATTTTTTATTTCAAGATCTGGTCTCTCTGTATCACTGAAGGCCCAGGCAGGTCTCTGAACTTGTGATCCTCCTGCCTCAGCCTCCTGGAGTTCTGGGATTATAAGGGTGTACTCCATGCAAGGTTTTTATACTCTTAAATTCCTTATCTTTGATAAATTCTAATTTTTTTCCTTTTATGGATTAAGCATTCAATGATATAAAAGCCTAATTTTTGTTAAACTGTTTCATTGCTCTCCTTTAACCTTAAGTGACAAAATTTATTTTAGAGGCAAAAGGAAGCACGTCTGAGATGCCTTTAGCCTCAACAGCAAGAAAAGTTCTTCTGGTTCTTTGCGCCTTTTAGAAATCTCCATGCTCATCTTCTCTGACTCTGTTCTTAATTTTAGAAGATTTTCAGATATATTTCTGCTCAGTCATCACCCCTGAACATGATATTAACTGTACTTACTGTCTTTGGTTTTTATCATCTGTCTCCTCTTCAATGCCCTTAAACTCCTAGAAAGCAAGTAAATGGGTCCAGCGTGACCTGGCTACACTCACTTTGAGTCATAACCTCCACGACTGTCTCTGAGTGGCCACAGGGGTTTTCTCTGCATCGCTCCCCAGCAAACCATAAATAAATAAAAGCATTCATGTGCTAGGTAGAGCCTTGCTAACAGGCCCTGACACCATCGTTCTAGCCCTGTACCTGACATTGTTGACATTCGCTTGAGATAAATCAAACGCATTTTGGTTCGAATAGAAACCACTTTGCTCCTATGACATTAACCCCTCTCCAAATCATGAGGACCCACCTGGTCTTGCTACAGCCCTCAGCCATGCTCCTGTAAGCCCCAAATGAATTTCCCTCTGTGCAATCCTGGACCATCGCACTTTTCCTTCAGTTGTGTGGTGTCTCTTACCCATCATGGCTGGTTCTCTTACACCAGATTCTCCCAGAGCAGCAGAGAGGGTGCATTCATTTTCTGTCTCGGCCCCATGTTGGACACATTAAATGCACAGTAATATTTTATGCAAAGAATGAATCTCACCTCATGTGAACATTGAAGACAAGCCAAAGGCATTTGTGCGAACACACTGGAAGTAGACATAACTAAAACAATCTGAGTTAATCTCTCATGATCTCTGGAAGACACAACGGAGAAGAGTGGTTCAACACACTCTAAGATTACAGTGAAAGTAAACAAACCCAACTGCTTTGCTAATTAATTCAATAATATTTAATTAAGCACTTACGGTTTGGGACTCCTGCTTGTTCAGATCATTTCTAAATATTTACTCATTTGTCTTTAGAAAATACATATTTAAAAAGATTTGATAAAACTAAATCCAAAGACAAAGTGCAAGAAACTTTTCAGCTTAATTTTCTTTGCTATTCTGAAAATAGTTTATCCAACAATATTATAAATTACAAATATGAAATACTAAGAATTTAAAAATCACTGCATAAGATCTTTTATGTTTTATATTCTCTGAGACTATGTGCTTAAATACTAAAATGACAAATTGTGAAAAAGAATAAAGTGGAAACATTCTATATAGCATATCTAAAACTAGCATGTATAAAGCTAAATTTATTATATATATTCAAAACAAATTATATCCTTTACCAAACCAAATAAAAGTATTCAAATTTGCATTACAATTCTGCTATTACAAATTTTACTGCTATAAATGTGGGTGCATATATATCACGGTGGTACAATGTTTCTGTTTTGGGAATGGGTTGAAATTCTGAATGTACTATAATTTCCAATAAATGAACATTTTAGTGTGACGATAGTGCAACAAACAAAAGCTATAACTCACATAAAAAGAAATGGCACAAAACAGCGAATTTAAAAAGTATGAAACACTTTGTCATTGAGGCAAAGCTTATTTCAGGTTTTGACATTAGATACTACTCAACAGAAGATTAGTTCATGCTACTGTTGACAAGTGAATATTAACAAAACAAAGTTAATCCTGGCACAGAGGTAAGTAGATCATCACTATCTCATTCATCAGGGCATTTTGAACTTTTAGATCACCTCTCTGGCACTAGTTCCAAAGCAGGTTCTGGGAAAGAGGCAGTCAAAGGAATCCACCACTTGGGCTGAGCTAGGGTAGAACATGGTCACTTCTATTGGAAGGATCAGCATTTGAAGCTAATGGAAACATCAAAATGCTTCTCAGAAGTCAAAGCCAGGCAGAGCTGCAGTTCACCAACAGAATGTCCATACAAAACTAAATACATTGGGATGGTGTAGTAACAGTGACTATTACTGATAGCGTTAACTACAACAAACCCAATTCTTTCTAATTTGGTATTTCTACCAGAAGCCTTTCTATATTGAGAAGGAATGTATTGGAAGTACATGCAGCAGTTGTCAGAACCAAACAGTCCTAAAACACTGGGCTTGCAAATAACAAAACCCATGCCAATTCTGAGCACCTAGGTAGCAGGAACTGACCTCTGCTGACACTGCGTGATCAGATCCAACAGCAGCCGGGCACAATGGCGCACGCCCCAGCACTCCAAATCCAACAGCAAATGCATTGCTTCTCTCAAGAAACACACTAACTGAGCACCTTTGTGAAGGTGTCTTTCACTCCTTCTTCCTTTGCTGTAAGAAGACAGGGAAACTTGATAAGAGTTCCCCCAAATCTCCTCAAATGAAGGCCAGTTAAACCACCTGCAGGAGATCAGGGTTTTGTTAGCAAAAGCAAGAGCAAAAATTGTTGCAAGGTAGAAATGCCTGCTAACTTCCAAGTTTCTTGTGTCATTCTCATGTCTACACTGATCTTCTCCATCCAACCAGACAAGTGGAGAATTTTGTCTACTATGTCTTTGGGTTTCTTCATGCACAAGCACTTCGTTGTCTTACCAAATCTTTAAGCATCAGTCAAGCCAGGGAAGGGACCCCTTGGACTTTGTGCTGTGGTCCACCTAGATTCCTTGGAGAAGCTCCTACATAGTCTTTGTCCAAACAGCCTCTTTCTGCAGTGTCTTTATTACATTTGACCTCAGCTTTGCATGTAGAAACTGAAGGAGATGCCCATGACTTTAGCTTCCCAGGACCTCACACATGGCCAGTCCCTTCTGGAGCCTTGTGTCATGACTCTGTCAGGTCTCCTTTATTGATAAAACCTTCAGATTGTGAAGTCTGTCACAATTCAACAAACTCCTTGATAATAATTGCACAACATTTTTCCTTCCTTGTGTTTCTTATAAATTATCCCCCTCCACAAACTTTTAATATTTCTGCCAGTATTACAATCCTTCTAATTGCTGAATGGGTTTACATTTTTAACAAAGAAAATTTTGGGGGGTACTGACACTCTCCATCCCCCAACCTTTCCCCAACCTCCACTAGTCACTGAAGCTAGGACCAGCGATCAAGGGTCAGTTTCAGTGGGGACAGGAAGGGAAGAAAGAGAGAGGTAGGTTGTGAGGGGCACTGAACGGGAAAAGATAACGGGGAGAAAGTCACATAAATTAATATCTGAAAAGATTATCTCGTCACGCCAAGATCATGGATTAGCATTACTGGCAGATGGAAAATGATCTGGAATTATTCCAGGGACAGTGTTTGGAGGCCTTGCAGGGACCTTTGACATAATTCCACTTCAGGCTCACAAAGGCAGCGTGGATTCGCATCAGCATTCCTAGGGGAGAAGCAAGTGTTCTGCCTGGTAGCCTGTGAAGGAACTCCTTTTCGGTTTTATGAGAGATTTAAGTGTCTATGTTTGTGGGGAGACCTATGCGTGTACATATAGGTACACGTGTTACCTGTGTGTGTCTAGAGAGGGACTATGCAGGAGAAAAGAGATTTATTAATCCTATATTTTATATTTTCTTTCCAAAGCTCTGCTTTCAGCTTGTATAAAAGTAGCTGTGTTATTACAGCTTTGCCACGGGCCAGGTACTGCTCTGAATGCGTTAGGTTTGAATTAGCTCGTTCAATCTTGCTGGCTGCCCCGTGAAGTCAGTATCACTGTTATCCCCACGGAGAGCTGAGGCAAAGGACCAAGTCATAGCAGAACTGGGATTTGAACCCTAGCAGTCTGGCTGCAGAGGCCCTGCCAAGGCAATGTTCCTCCAGGCGAACTGTGTGGAGATGATTGAATCCTCACGCCTCTGTTTCTCTCTGCCACCCAGGGCACACGCCAGTTCTTGGATTCATCCTATTCATACTGAGTACCTTTATGTGTGAGGCTCTCTGCCTGGCATTGTATGAAAGAAAACAAGTGTGAATAACATATTTTCCTCACCCTGAAAGAGCTGGCAATTATAATGGGTCGATAGGCAGTCTCATGACATTTGTTTTTGTCATGAAGACCCAAAATTGGTCTGTGATTTTCCATTCTATAATTATACTAAAATTTAATATTATTATGGAAAACACCTGCCATTCATTAGGAAACAATTCTATGTGGTTCAATATAAAATGCAAAAATGATATTAGTTATTAAGATTCAGTTATTGTCAGGAGTCCCAGACCTGTAATTCCACATATGTCATCCCAGCACTATGGGAAACTGAGGTAGGAGCCTCACAAACTCAGGCCCAATCTGAGCAACAAGCAATTTAGCATGACTCTTTCCCAGGATAAAAAATAAAGAACGATCTGGGAATGTAGCTCAGTGAAAAGGCCCTGGGTTCAATCCCTAAGTGCCACACACAAATGAAAAAAATATATATGAATAAAATACAATTTTCTGTGAATATACTACACATTTCATTAAATTGTAATATTTAACTAACTAAAACCACATGTGCATTCAAATACTTATTGGTATATGTGTAAAGTTTCTGATTCTTTTTCAACTGTAATATGCATATAAAAAATTTAGCTGTTTTAGTAGTCCACATTTAATACTTTGCTTCCTTTGTAACGGTCGGAGTACAGCCAAGCTTCTTTAGAAAGGCGTTAATTCCGGCTGTGGGAAACTGCCAGAGTAGAGTCTGCAGCCTCTCACTGCGAGGCCGTGTGGAGTTCAGAGCGTGCAATGTGTGTGTTTCGTGTCCAAATGCAAGTTGTCAAAACCACGTGCCCATCAGAGCCGGACTGACAAAGCTCCTCTGCTTTCACAGCCCACACAGATGTAGCCCTTCTTCCTGGGTGCCCATTCCAATTTATCTAAAAACAAGTTTAGAATAAAATAGTCCTCCTTATCATGTAACAAGGAAGCGAAACAGAAGTGGGAAGGTGGATGCCAGCGTGAGTTTATGCACCGCAGGTGGGAATTCGCTGGCCCTGCCTCACTGAAGGATCCCTCGGGGGCCACCGCCCGGGCATCTCTGCATCCCTCCGGGAGAGTCGCATCCGGTGGACTCACTCTTCACACCTTGCTCTGACATCCTGCTGCTGGGTGACACTTGGTGGCTTCACGGTAACTGCCGCCGTCACTGCTGCACTGTGACAGGTAGAGGCAGAAGGGATCCAGGGACCGGGGATGAGGTGTTCATCACAGCTGGAATCCCTAGAAAACAAAACGGGCCTAACGTCCAAGCACCATCAAGACAGGACTGTTCAATTTCTTGCCACCAGGACCCCAGAGTCCGGAATTGTACCCAACCCTTAATAAGTGCCCCATAAATCACCACTAACGGCCGGAAGGAAGGAACAGAATTTGGAACATCACCCGAAAGGTCGCAAGCTGCTGCTGATTAGTGGAGAATCCGAAACAGAGACACTGGAATGATATGAATTATTGCAAAAAAACTGACATAGAGTATCGTGAGGCAGGAAACAAAAGAAATCAGCTCTACCGAAAACCAAAGTATGTGTCAGTCACCCATTCAACAGTTACTGAATGCTTACTTTGTGCCAGGCAGTCTTCTAGTTTCTAAGCCAGAATATCAAATAAAATGATGAAACTCTCTACCCTCTCCCCTCCTAAAGGAGAGGACAAGAATAAGAGTTATTTACATTAGATAGTGATAGGTACCAAGGAAAAATAACTAAAAGCAGAGAAGACTGACATAAAACATGAAAACAGAAGTGGTCAAGGCGGTGCTTCCAAGAAGCCTGCATTCCGAGCGGGAACTTGAAGGCTTGTGATGTGGTCCTTGCCGCTGCCTGGCAAAAGTGGCTGCCAACCAGGGAAGGTAACAGGTGCAAAGGCGCTGGCGTGGAAGCTTACCTAGTGTTTGATAAACAATATGGGGCAAGCATACTGTTTCTGAGGAGATGAACAGTACAAAAGTAGACCACAGGATCAGCAAGATAAGGGACCCAGAGCATTAAGTTAGAGTGCTGATGGGAGCTGCCCCTTAGCCGAGCATTAGGTGGCAGAGGGACTTCGGCTCTTGCTCTTCCTGGGATAGAAGCTACATTCCTTCACTGTGGACACTCAGTGTGTTTCAGAGCTACCCGAAAGCACTTGCCTGTCACCCGTTCACATTTCTGTGAGCCTGACTTTCTCTCCACCAGGCTGAGGCATCCTGTTAGAAGGGGAGAGAAGACATTAAGATTTTTACAATAAAAATGAAGGGAGAACTGATTTTACTTCCTCACATTCAGAAAGGAGTTTTTGCAATAAGAGAATACAGTTCAAGGATGATATTTATTTTTTAATTCTTTAACAAATCCACAACCAAGTGCTTAGGATTTAGATCACTGCTTGCCTGACAGAAGTTATAATGACGGGTGAAGCTAGACTAGAAAAGGAAGAAAGAATCCAGTTTGTGCTGGACTTGTAGGGGAGGTCTGGGCTTGGGCAGTAGGAGCAAGCTGAGTTAAAAGGATCCACAAACCCACTGAGCAAGGAAAGGCCGCAGGAAAAATGACGAGGTCCTAATCAAGCTGAGTAAGAAAAGGGACCAGGAGTTTAGGAGTACATGCCCCTACATCGCCAGGAGGTGGCGCTGTCAGCCCACAGTGAGCAAAAAAGCCAGGGTGCTTTCTTAAATTTAACAATGCAAAGCATTGTTTGGATGGATAGAGAAATGATGATAGATGAATGGAGAAAGGGAGAGGGGAACAAGAAGGAAGAGGGAGAGGAGGAAGAGGGAGAGAATAGATAGATATAGACGACGGAGTGGATAAATACATGCCATATACTCATAAACACTGTTACACTTTTGTGTGTACACAGGCACTTTATTTGTTGTGATTGCATTTATTATTTATGAGGAGCCACATAGACCCAAACTTCGCAGCTTCCCTCTATTGTCCAATCATCATCCCTCCGAACGCACAGCTGCCCTTTTGGACCAAAGCAATGTGGAAACAGGAGGAAATTGCGTTTTATATAGGCGATGAGTGCTATCATCATGTGATTGCTTCATACAAACTTGAGAAGAAGTAGGAGACTTACTGAATAATTAATGTTACATTTTCCTTCTGCATCTGAGTGGCAAAGCCTGCGAGGTATGAGCCCTGAAGAATGAAGCCACTGTGATATTAACTTCCCGCGGTAGTCATTTGCTTCCTGAGCCGCAGGGCCAAGGCCGAAGGGCACGCGGAGGGAATCTGGACTGGGAATGTGCTGTCTCTGAATATACCTAAGAGCAAATCAAAACACAGATTCATAACACAATGTACATGTGCATAGCAGGTCACATGGCACCCCATAGGTATAATTCTTATGCATCAGTTAAAATTAAATTTAAAGAATAATAAAGAGCATAAACTCAAGGTAAAGATTTTGCTCCTTCCCTATGAGAAAGGAGAGAATACTATCTAAGGGTAAATACACGTGGACTCAGGAAGTTTTATTACAAGGACTTGTAACTGAGTATAATGCTTTTGAAATACCTTCCACTTTGGATTTTCTTATTAACCAAATTGCCTTTTCCCACCACTTCTCACGCTTCATTACGGCTAAGGAATTGGGGAGCCCACATCCTCCCTTCATGACCTCAATATGTAGGAATTTCTGGGAGAATACAGAGGAGAGGCAATGTGGAATTTTGTTTCTTTCAGCCTCAAAGAATTGTGTTAACTAAGGGAGGAGAGGAAGGGGGTGAGCTGTGTGTGACCGAGTCTGTCTTCTTTGGGCTCCTGGTTGGGAGAGCTGAGGCATATAAGTCAGGAGGAGCCCTGAGGGTGCAGGGATTTGCCCTTCTTCACGTCTAGGATTCTGGAAAGATGCTGTCCTGCATCCCTTGCAGCAATGGGAAGTAAGGTTGGGAGTCATCAGAACTCGGTGGCATGTATGATCAGCAGAGGAAAGGCTACACTCTAGCTGTCTCAGGTTGAGTGACTCCCAGAAACACTTACACACTTTTCAGAGATGGAGGGCGTGATGGGGGGATAGGGCTAAAAACTGAGTCAGAACCATTAGTTCGGACTGACCAGGACATATTTGGGCAAAAAATTGAGGCTGAGCACTGCAACCAGAGACAAATGGAAGAGGTTCAGAAGAGGAGCCAAAGTGAGTCTGGGTGAGCCAGGGAGTAAAGGAGGCCCAGCCTGCGTTAGGAGACACAGGGCCATGACCTACACCAGCCGCAAGTCAACAGCAGACATCTGCCAAATGGTCTGTCCGGGACCTGTCTTTTTCCAGTGGTGACCATTCAGAGAGCAGCTGAGGCCACGCACTTCACAGCTGAGGTCAGTGAGGGACCATCTGTTTAAGGGCCTATCTTCTCCACCACAGTGAGGACACCAGAAGGCCCGTTGTCCCAACAGAATATGCCAATGTGAGAAGCAAACTGGATCGGGATAGGAGGTGTAAAATGTTCCTGATGGGCCTGGACTTCAAGCTGACTGAACACTTACGTGAGGCGAGACTTGTAAATGGGAACGGAACTGGCTTTAACTGACAAGTTTAACATTTTCCCTCTGTCACTTCAGCTGATGAAGGCTTGTGAAAATCCAATCAGTCATACGCGGAAGCTCAATATTTTCTGCTTATCCAAGTGCAAGAAGGATCCCCAGGGTTGGAGACATGGTAATAATACTTGTGAAAGTATAAATACACTAATAAATACTTGTGAAAGTATAAATACACGAGGTTAAATCTATTAGTTTTCTATGTTAGTGTAACAAACCCAGTGGCCTGACACAGTGTCCTTTCATTTTCTCACACTTCCTAGAAGACAAAAATCCAGGCGCTGCTTAACTGTGTCCTTGATTTGGGGTCTCACAGGGTAGCAGTCCGGGTGCCTACAGGCTGCAGGAGCTCCTAGGTGGAGCCCGAGCACCTCTCCCAGGCTCACTCAGCTTGTTGGCAGAGTTTCGTCTCCTGGGGTGCTCCATTCCAGCCCCCATTTTCTGGCTGATTTCAGGATTGCTCTTTACTCCTAGGAGTTTCCTCGTGTCCTACACACATGAAATCTTGAGGAACAGAGTTCATTTTCTTAAAGCCAAGAGGACACTCTCCTCCTTCATTCTTATCTGATTAGATCAGGCCCACTCAGGAAAGTTTCTCTTCGAATCAACTCAAAACCAACTGAGTAGGGGGACCTTAAGTAGAGCTGCACAATTTCCTTACTTTTGCCTTATAATTTATCCTGACAGATTCACGGATTTTTCCTTCACTAAAGAGAAAGGGCCTAAGCACACCATATGCATGGGGTATGGGGCAGAAATCTGGGGCCAGCGTTAGAATTCTGCCTACTGAGTCGCTAACGGAGGCCTACCACCACAATCACCTAGTGTTTTCCACATCCCAGCTGTTAATCTGTAGCCTCAAAGATAGAGACACTAAGTCTACGAGTTTTCCACACATGGCCATAAAGGGCCGCTGTGTCTTGAGGTCTTAGTCAAATTAATGAGATACATAGAACTTTTCCTTTCCTTCCATTCTATCAATAGTTGTCTGGCATCCTAGTCCTTGAATGAGGTTTACTTTTGTTTGTTTTGTTTTGTTTTCCTTTCTAAAATGAACAACAGGAGATCCACACTTGAGTGCTTGAGAAGCCCTAGGTCAGATTGCTATGTTACTGTGTATAAAACCTGGAAAAGTCAATTCAGGAAAGATGCTGAGACACTAGATACCTCTGTTTAAACCACAGCTGATGGTGTGAGAAACAAACAAGGGAATAGTCCTTCTACATTCGACAGGGAAAAGGTTTGAATCCTGGTTCTCCTCACCCTCCCTACTTCCTGCAGCTTTCCTGCAGCTTCCTACAGCAATGCTGCCATCTACATAAATATATCTCCCATTGTTGCCATTTATTCTCACTTACTATGCAGCCCAATAGCAATTATGCACATCATTAAATATGTGTCAGGTTAATTTTGCTATGTATTTTATTTAAACACGAACTCTGGATGATCGTAGTCTTCATATTTATAGGTCAGGGAGCATGGACATTTGACAACAGCCACAAAAGAAATAGAGCATTTGTATGCAAAAGCGAAAGTGTACGAGTGAGTCAGAAAGACAGTGTATGTGTGAGTGTTTGCCTGGCCCAGCCCAAGAGGCCAGTGCAGACCCTCCTGTCTGCTGGGTACTCTCCAGGAGAGCAAATCAATGCTATTTAATAAATGAACTTCAATTATTTTAAATCCAGAATGCTTTTATATTAATTATGTACAAATGAAAAAAGTCTTTAAATAGCTCAGTTCAATCAGGTTCCTCACCTAATCACAATTTTAGGAAGATTGTATATTTTGTATCTTCTTTCATGTGAAAATTTAACACATTGTGTAACTTTATAGAGATGGTACTTCTGTTCATAAACTTGATTCTTTTTACCATTCTGGTGGCAAACTGAGTTTGGGGTTTTGGGGGGGGTTGTTTTTTGTTTTGTTTCTTTGGGTGTCAAGGAAGGAACTCACCACTTCACATTAGCCAGGCACATATGCCACTGAGCTAAACCCCTGGCCCATGAGTTTGGCAAGAATTGAATCAAATCCAATGGTTAGATTCAATGTTATCTTTATGGGGAAATTTCATTCGGTTCACATCCCATTTGGTTTTCGACAAGAATCATGGAGGAAATTGAGTCCATGAACCAAGGTGCCACTGCACATTGAATTACCAAGATCATTTGTTCATATTTTTATTTTCATGGATGAAGGTCAATGTGAGTCTCCTTGATTGGCAGGGGCACCCGGTGACTTTAGATACCGCAGACAGGAAGCTAACAATGGATCATTTGCCACAAACGATGCCTAAAGCCAAGAAGCTGTGATGAAATGGTGAGTTACTGCCATATGAATCTGTAGCAAGCAGATTCTGATTAAACTATGTATTTCAGATTAGCTAGAGAGCTACTAATCGTTACCTTTTCAAAAACTAAAGAAAATCTCACCTTCATGATTACCTTGAATGTCTCAAGACATGAAATCATTAGAGTATTATTTTATTTATATAAGCTTAAAATATACTGTAATGTGGAGTAAACTTTTACATGTATTACTCTAGGGTCTTCCTAAGAAAGAGGCGAGGGGAAAAAAGCCCTATGGAGTGGGGAGAGAAACTTTGGAAAATAAAATGATACAGTCTTTTGAAAATAGCACACGGTTCTGCTGATACATTGAATAACTATGATACATGAGTGCGATTTGCTGATTCTGTGCTACTCATCTTTTGGAAATTTTCGACAGAGAATGTGGCTCCCAATGGAGGAGAGAGAGCAACCTAAGGCTGGAACCACCACCAAGATCCAACTGGCTAACTAGAGTCAAAGTCAGAATTGATCAAAGATTTGTCTGAGCCTATTCAGAAAACCTCCTTAAACCCCTAATTCGCTTGTACCACCCAGAGACGGAAGACTAGAAAAACTATTACTCACTTTTCTCCCAGCAGGAGCAGCCACAGAACCCAGCTCTGGTCTAGGTAAGGGAAGCGGGGAGTCTCCTGCTCCTAAGGAAGGATTCAAGCTGCTTGCGGCCCTACAGCCTGCCTTGGACACCAGCTGTGTCAGCCCCTACGGGGAGCTGCTTCCATTCTCTGACAGCCACGTGGGCCTATGAGAATCACAGAGCCATCCAGCCAAAGGCAGATTTGGTAAACCACCAAATGAACAGCAGAAACCAAGAGATTTATTGTTATGTGCTAAAAATTACCCCCTCCTGTTTAGATAAAAATCACTCAGACAGGACCGGGGAAATGACTCAGCAGTATCATGCCTGCCTGGCAAGCTCAAGGGCGTGAGTTCAATTCCAGGTACAAAAAAAATCAGTCAGACGCTCAAGCTAACCCATTTTGACTGGATAGTCAACTCTGAGATGCTTGTGAATAGCGCAGAGTGAGGTGGGGTAGAGTCATTGGATGGTAACCAGTAGTGACAGCAGAACCAAGGAAGTTTCCTGGTTTGGTTACTTGCCTTTTTTTGCTTCCCAAGAAAGAGAATGTCAGTGCATGCACCTGAATTGTGGAATCGTATCTTTTTGACCAGGTGGGCAAACTGTGATGAATTCCATTGTATTTTGTCATACTAAGAGGACATCTCCTCACTTAAGGGTAATTAGTAGTAATTAATCTTTCTTTCCCCTGGGGCTTTCTATTGCATAAAGATCCTGCAGCAGCCAGAGGACTGATAGCTGCTGTGTAGCTAGAGGTTAACAGGACAGAATTACTCCCCAAAGCCATCCAAATGCAAGAAGGAAACAAATCTTGCCAAATTCCATTAAACTGTGCTCTGAGGTGGCAGAAGGTGAAATTGCCCGTTATTGAAATATGCACAGAGTTGAGCAGTTGTGTAAAGAATACCCTGACAGTGCAAAAGGAATATTTGTTTTAAAAAATTAGCCTTAAAAATATGGAATACTTGCATTACCAAGTGGCTCTTTTCCTTAATCAAACAAATCACTATTTGGTCCTTTTAAACATTAAATTGCCTTGACAATAAAGGAGGAGCTACAAAACTCTGAGCCTAAACTAGCAAGAACAGTGCTTGCAGAAGCTTGGTTAGAAATAAAGAGAACGAAGAACTATTTACAGACTTATTCACTCAGGAAATACTGATTGGTTGCCTACTGCCACATCTACCAAGCACTATCCTCTCCAGGTTTTGGACCTGCCTTACTATAGAGTGAGCATGAGAAACTTTTAACAAGAAAGAGATCTGTATATACAATTATACCATTATATTCTTACATACTTACATATATTCTGTGCATATATTTCTCAGAAGGAGAGCAATGGGGTACTTTGAAAATTTAAATAGACCCGAATATCACAAAAAATCTCCTGGAGAATGTGGCATTGATTTTGGAATTGAAGAATAATTAAGTACTGGTCAAATGAAGAGCCAGCATTCCAGGCCAGGAGAACACATCTCAGTCACATTCTGCTTTGCAGGGTACTTCCATTAAAATATATAACTTAACTTGATGTTAAACTCGACAATAAGAAGCAACTGTGTGTTTGCCTGTGACAAACTGCCTGATAGAATAAACGTAAAAAGAAGAAGGTTTCTTTTGGCTCACGGTTTCCGAGGCTTCAGTCTGAGGTCACTTGGCCCTATTGCCATGGGTCTGTGGAGAGGCAGCACATCGTGGTGGGAGCATGTGATCTCAGAGGTCTATTTATCTCCTCGCAGCTGCGAAACAAAATAGAGAAAGAAAAAGTTCAAGGTCCCAGTATCCACTGAAGGATACTCCCTCAATGACCTCACTTCCCTCCAGGAGAACATACCTGCTAAAGATCTCACTACCTTCCACAGCCTGGGGTTCAAGCCTCTAACGTGCACCTGCAGAGGACATTCAAGATCTAACCCAGAGCAAGTTGGAAACCTAAACTAGTACCCACGTGCTCAGGACTGCCCTGGCCCTTGTCAGTACCACTTTAGGCTTTTCCTGGACCTCCATTCCACACCTTCCTCCTAAGCCTACCAAGCTCAAGACTCTCATCTTCTTTAAACCAAACATGTAAGTAATGATTAGTGAGCTCTCAACTGGTAATCTTTAGCAACTAAGATATGGCATCCACTCTTTTCCCTAAAACTCCTTCGAAGTCTCTACTTCTTGACACATCTCTTATTTGGAAAAAGAAATAAAATGAAATATAAGAGAAAATAAAGTTGCTTAGATCAGAAGTAGAAACATTGTACTATTACATTCACCTACAAAATTATTATATTTAACTTTAAAACAACTTTAAAGCTCAGGTCAGAGAGAATGCTTCCATTATGCTAATACTGTTTATTTAATTCTAGAGAAACTCGTACACATACATGCACTTGTAAACACAGGCACTGTGAGGTTATAACAGACATTGAAAAATATCCCAAGCAATATCCCAATTTTTTTGAGGATGGGTACAAAACCCAGGCCCCATGTACCCAGGAAAGTGTTGCACCCCTTAGCTGCATCCTCACTCAAAGAAAATCTTTCAAAGTTCAGCCCTAATATTCCTAACAGAGATATCTTTTAGACAACTCCAAAAAGACAGTTTCTATAACCTTCTCATGTACCTCTTTTCAATATTAGAAGTAGTGTTGAAACTTACTGAAACAAAAATTTTTAGTGTCCCTCTTCTAGTCAATTGACTAGCATTTTAGGTTCTATTGATATTTTGGGACAAAATATTAGCATTTAATTCAAAAGTTGTCATGTCCTCCCAAATTTTAATTACCATGTTGGTATTGTACTTATTATTTATGCACCTCATAGAAGTATGGTATTTTTTCTGGTAAATATATCATAAAAATAAACAAAGACAAATAAAAAGTCCTTTGCTATGAAGAAGTTATCAGCAAGCACCTTCCAATCTCCCCAAGGTATCAATTTAATGAACTGAGCAGCTGAGATGATAAAATACCAAGCCTCTTAATTTATTCCATTCCATTAATTTTCTCCTATAATGTCAGAGAAAACAAAACAATGACTGAGTATGAAAAATAATGTACACAGAAAATAGAATGTCAGCGCCTGCATCTGGATTGTGGATATTCTCTTAAAGAAAAATTATCTTCCTGAGAGAGTACAGGACAGTAGTATGGTTGATCCCAAGGAGTCTGCCCTGATATTAATGTGCAAGGCAGCTGTGTTGACAGAGATTTCAATTTTACTTTCATACACTAGTATACCTGATCTGTAATTCTCACAGTGTCAGTATAAACATGGACTTAGAGGGGGCTGGGGATATGGCTCAGCAGCACAGTTTCTGCCTGGCAAGGGCAAGGTCGTGAGTTCAATTCCTGGTACAAAATGAAACAAAACTGGACTTAAGTTTAAGATGGAGAACCACAGATCCAAGACTTAATTTTATCATCTCTATATTGGGATTTCTGGAAGGGATAGAAATACGTTTTGAAGTGAGCATTGTAACATCCTTTTCCATAGAAGCATATAATCTAAAAATCCAGCAATCTGTACTTTTTGTGATTCTCCTAGTTCCATATGTAAGTATAGATTAAAATTATAGAATTAATAATATTTTACCCCTTAAACTTTTTATTAATCATTGACTGCAAATAAATAAAACTAGCAGATACGAGCATATATAGTAGAGAAAATTTGAAAGACTAAACAGATTTGCACTGGCGGCATAAAAATGTTGAGATATAAGACATTAAATGAGTTGCTTTGTTTATTATACAGATAAAAGACAAGGAAACATTTACAATATTCCCTTGAAGATACTAAAAATGTGATCCATCTGTATTTGTAGCAAAAGTTCACATTTTTGCCTGCCTTTTTTGTCAGAGTAAGTGCTTAAATTGTAGTTTTTTATAAATAAACAGTAAATAAAACAGTATTGCAATGACAAAATGAGAAAGTTCCTCTTCTTTGAGATTTTATATTCCAGCGTCTGGTTTTTGCAAGGGATTAAGCTGTACGCTTGAATTTGGCTTTTCTCGGGGTTATGGCCTGACACTGTGGGTCCCACAAGATTTGAGTGTTCAGAAACCTAATAGTAATGCAATGGTACTAGGAAATGGGACTCAGCTGTAGTAAGCACACTTAGTTGAGGTAAGAAGGGTGGAGCCCTCATGGCTGGGATTAGTTACTTTTAAGAGTGATGAGAAAGCTGGTTTTCCCTTTCTGCTCTCTGCCATGTAAATACACAATAAACCAGAAATCTGCATTTTGGAAGAAGGATGCTAACAGAGCCTGACCACCTTGGAAACCTTATCTCAGACTTCTGCCTTCCAGAAATGGAGCAGTGATTAACTGTTGTCTATAAGTTGCCCCATTTATGGTACAGAATTCCCAATTGGTCTAACATCAGTGTTGACTCCTGTGCCTTTTTCTCAGAGGGTTCCAAACCCCAGTCTGCATGAGCATTGTAACCAGACATTGGGCTTCCTTAAGCCACAGGAGAGGTGAAAACGGAAAAGTTTTAGAAGAATGTAGAATCCAAATTTTCCCTTCGCTTACTTGATAATTTGATAATTATCTCTCTGCTCTCATTAGAACTCCAGACTCATGACAGCAGGATTTTTTTTTTCTGTGTTGTCAGTTAAAGAACAGTACCTAGTATTGTTGTTATCTTAGGCCTGGAGAAAGAAGTTCATTTACATTAACTGGATGCCATGGGTACGTGGACTACCAGTTGGTGTAGGTCAGTCAAGCATACCTCATAGAGGGTATAATCAGGTCAACTGCCAAACCCATAATATTTTTAAAATCCTTTTAATCACATGAAGAACAGAACAAACATTGCACGCACACAGGAAAGAAGTGACTCGTTCACTATACTGGAATCAATTCTTGCTTTTAGATTTCCAGCCCATCTAGATCCGCACCCTTGCCAGTCTCTTCATGGAGAGTGTGATTTACCACTTGGCTTGGGCTACCTGACGTGCTGTGATCCATGCTTTTCCGGTGGAAGCAGATTCCTCCATGTGGCTCAGTAAGAGACTCACAAGCAGAACCATGCCTTCCCACAAGCCAGCTGGTACAGGCTGGGAAGCCAGAAGAGCACCACCACCAGCTCGCCACCCCAAGGTCCAGAGAACTCTGGGTGAGGTGAGAGTAACTGAGGTGAAAGAAAGAGCTTGATGCTTGTGTTGTTTGTTGACTCTGCAGACCTGGGGCTGCTGGTCCGGGCATCCATGTGGAGGATGGCAGTGTGCATTGTATCAACCGAGGGGTACCCTCCTGTCTTGTTTTTGAAATCCATTGTTTTGTTCTGTTTTACTGTTTTGTTTTATTCCTATGTCAGTGGCCTGAGAAACCACTCTGAAGATAGCAATGTACTGCTATCACAACCATTGTTAAATTTCTATCATCTTGTTTTGAAACCCTAAAAAAAAAAAAAAAGCAAAATAAACAAAAAAACAAAACAAAACAAAAAAACCCCACAGGCAAAGCCGACTGTGCCAGGCCACACTCTTGAGAGACCTCACAAATGTCCATTGCCCTCTTACCATCACCGTAAGAAGCAAGTGTTTTGCTGGCTGTGGCTCTCAGGAGAAGGCTGAAAAGAATATTGAGCAGAGGGACCCAGCTCACCATGGTCTGCAGCAGGGAACCCTTGCTGACTGGAAATCCCAGAGGAAGGGTCAAACCAAATGCCTGTCACTGAGCTTTGGGGTTATTCTCTAGGGAAGATTACCATGACAGCAGCTAATGAAAGCACCAGTCACATCAGCTATAAAACTATGATGGGTATTTACCATGTATATTAAAAGCACATGACAAAAATGTAATTTAGGTATTTTTACCTAGGTGTGCATAAGAAAAGTAGCCCCTGAGTATAACAGAACGAGCTTGTCAAGAGGCATTGGTGTGTGTCAAAATCTCAAGAAAATTCCTGATTCCAAAATATGGGGAGAAAAATTTTGCATCATTGAATTGGATATCCACAAAATGATACTATTTCAGTTCAATTCCTTTATACTTAATTGCAAATTGTTTTTAATGTGGGGTGGGGATACATTGTAGGATATTTGGTTGGAAACTCAGTGGCTCTTTCTGTCTGACACAGACTCACACACTCACCACTAACATGCTGCACTGAATCCACAGACAAAGAGAATCCTCCCAGCAGCCACAATAAAGAATCCTCTCTGCTAGTAGAAAGTGCCTGGGGAAATCCGGAGAAGAAAGTCAGGACCAAGTCCTGATTCTGCTGCTCCCGCGGCCTCTTCCAGTTGAGGAGGGCGGGCTGCCGGAAAATAGGGGGCTTCTTCTTTTACAGCTGCTCCCCATAAGCCAATCAACACAGACTTATGTCACAAACTATTTTTTCTTGCTTCTAAACAGACTGTGTATGTATTAATCATGTTATCTTTTTTAAAAATTTTCAATTGCTTATTTTATTTATTTAGATTTTATTTTGAAGGTAGTAAAATACAACAGAACAAGACAAAACAAAGCCAATCGTGACAATGCCGTGAAACTGGTGCAGAACTTTACAGCAGGTTACCGGAATAACAGTAATAGGTGCCATAGTATATCTTGTTATCTTCACAATAGTTGTCCATTTAATCAGGTAAGCAAAAATATATAACCAATCAAAAGAGAATGTTGAATAGAGCAAGACAATCAGAACAAAGCAAAATAGTGAAAACTACATTTGCCTTCAAACAGAAGATAGAAGGAAATCCCCCATATTTGCTATATTGCATACAGTCAGCCTCTCAGGAGATGCTCAGGCCTCTGCCCCAGTTGCTAACAGGGTTGGGGAGATGGGATGTTTGATTCCCAGCCTGCCCGCAGGTACACTCATAATAGGCCACCGTGACCGGTTCTCTTCCTGATTCAGACCAGGGCCGCTTACCAGAGAGGGAGGCAAATTGCTTTCTTGCTCAGTGACTAAGTTCCACCATGGCTGGATAACAGTTATCTTTTTAAGACAGGGTCTTGCTATGTAGCCCACACTGGCCATGAACCCATAAAGATTCCCCTGGCTCAGCCTCGCAGATGTTGGGACTGGTACGGTCATGTGCCACCTCGCTCAGCCTACCACAACATTTACATGACTGAATCAAAATTACATCTTTGCGCTTTGGTCTCTTCCAGGAGGCTGTTTTTTCTCCAAAGAAGGATTGCCTTTTCCCCTTTGTGCTCTCAGCTTCTAGCACACCATCCAGGACACTTGGACATTAAACCTTGGTGCCTCTCTTAGATGCAGAGTGGCGCTGGTCAAAGAGACACTCTCCTGTCCTTTCAACGCCTGTCGTAACAATTAGGTTCTTCCAGGAGTTAGAGTGTGATTGTCCTCTAATTCTGTGAAGCCAGGTGATGAATGCCGTGATTTGCCATTTGCTTCCTGTGGCCGTTTCCAAAACAAGACAGTCTGATGACTGTTTCAGTAACCCTAAGTGGACTCTCCAAGACTTCCACTGTAGAGACGTACAGTTCTGGAAACCAAAATGAAAGTCATAACTCTTCTTAGGAGAAATAATCAAAGCTGCTTTGACCAGGAAAAATAATCAAAGTTGCTTTGACCGTTTAATGGTAGACTTTCCATTACAGAGATAGAAAAATTTTCTAACAGTTTTTACTTTCCTAAATAGAAAAGGAGCTCTCACAAGAATAGGAACAACAAGGGCAGATGAAGGGAGTGACTTTTCATTAGTTTTTCCGCTGCTTGTGTAAAAATGGATTTTGACAGCTCTGATAATCTTGAGGCAACCTTCAGCCATTCAAGCATTACATAGTGATTCGTGTCACAATAAAAAATCATCTACAGGTGCCCCAAGACATGGAGTAGATGTCATCTACATGATGAAGGCTTTCAAACTAACCGAGAAATTACAGGGTACTTGGTCCAAATTATATTCATCAATATGTTGCATGTCATCTGACTTCTAACGGTTACAAATATTTGTAATAATGGAATATATTGTTTAACATGATGAAGCCTGAAAAGGTTCATTAACTCTAAATTTGGTTTACTATCTCCATTTCTTTTCATTTTCAAACTCATGATTCTGTAGTTCTGTAATATTAGCTTAATTACGTGAGCAGTGAACCATCCCTAAACCTAAAGTCATGTTTGGTTTAGTACAAGATAAATACTAATGTTGGGATCTTTCTTTCTGAAATGGTTTTCTGAATGCCTTCATCCATTTGCTTTACCTTTCTTCTTGGGATTTCTATTGTTTGGCAAACATTAGAAATTATAGAGTCATATAATTGTGTGAGGTGGAAAGCTTTAAGGTCAGAGATTAGAAAAATGTTTTAAATGACTCATGACTACTAGTTATGATAGTTGTAAACTTTTTATAAAGGTACCAGAACTATAGTTATCTTCATAAATGTATAAATGAGTGCCAAATATTGTAACCCAATAAGGACTAGAATTAAAAGGTGAAAGTGAGTAGAACAATAAATAATTAGCAAGATAGACTTAAGAGTTTGGACTCAATCCTAAATAGGTCACTCAAAGGAAAACAAATCCAGGCTACACATCCTACTTTAAAAATTAAACATGAACTTTTTGATTGTAATACCTGGGCCTTTTCCTAGAATTCAACATATGAGTATTTGTTTCTACCTCCTAAATGAGGTACTTGGATTACTTAGCAAAATGTAACCCTTTAAAAATTATCTAAGAAATGGTTATTTATTGATTAATTAATCTTATTCTTGATTTTCTATAAGTTTAAACACTTTTAGGATATTTGTAAAGTTTTACAATTATTCCTCTTTGTAAAGATACCTTATGCAAAATTACATACTTTTAGATTTATATGAATATATGAACATCACATTAGTGACAAGATTCATCAGGATATCAATATTTCCACTATATGGCAAATCTCTAATTCCTCTATTTTCTTCCACTTAACAGCTTCCTTTCCACACTTAGTCTTGTAGCAATTAATTTACTTTTTCAGATGATCCATGAGAGCTTTAGATCTTTCTTTTAATTTATCTTGCTGAAGTTCTGATTCTTGTAGAGGAGTAGGGCTTTTTACATTTCAGCATGCATCAGGATCCCTGGGAGGATTTGTGCAGAGGACTGCACGGTAGCTCTAGGCCAAGACCTTGGAGTCTGCCTCTTTAATAAGATGCCAGAAGACTGATGCCAGTACAGGACAGGGCTCTGGATGACAGCCTTGGGACATTTGTAGACACACACACTACGTGACCAAGCAATGTTGCAAAAATCATCAAAATGTCACACTTATGGATTGTGACTGATGAAACCAGTCAGAGAGCTTTTAAAAAATAACGATATTTCACTGTGGCTGAAATGTCAGGTAAACAAATCAGAAATAAGAAAGAATTCTAAGTGGAGGTGTTGAAATGTTAAAGAGATATTCCAAGTCTGCAAAGTCCAAAACATTGAGAGCTTTTAGGTTTCTAAAACTGTCCTTAAAGCTACCACTAGGTGTGTGCCATGGTGACACCTCTGAATACAAGTTATCCACTTACTTTTTCTCTTCACCTTGCAACCCCATTGCTTTGATCTGCTTTGACCTGACATTTCTAGAATGCCATTATAAAAGGATGCACTCTTTTACAAGACTTGTACGTTTTTATTCCTAGACATTGTCAAAAACAAACAAACAAAAATCTCTGTCATGGGACATTGTTTTCCCCAGGGGAGTAAGCTCTGCTGGAATAATCTGTAATCAAATCCTCCTGATGTTCAGCCCTAACATTCTTTTGTTTTGTTTTTGGTATCTCCAGCTTTTTTAGTGTATGTCTGTGATCAGGGATGATGACATCCATCTTGGGAACTGGCACACGTACACGGTACACAGTTACCCTTTGTATTCTTCCTCCCCTCTCCTTCCCTCTCTTCCCTGGACTCTTTCCCACTGCCACAGTCTGCCTCCTTGTTCCTACCATCCCTCTATTATTTTGCTCTTTAAGTTATTTCTACTTTGTTTCTCATATTTAAAAACCGTGACATTTATCCTCCTATATCTGATTTGTTTTGCTTAGCAAAATGGTCTCAAGATCCATACATTTTCCTACAAAAGAACTCAAACTGGTCTTTCTTTGTGGCTGAGCAGTGCTCCACTGTGCACATATACCATGTTTTCTACATCCTCCTGTTGTTGAGCAACATGTCATTCTATGACACAGAGTTGCGTGTATCAGTGCCGTACAGTGTCTTTAATTCTGCCTAGAAGAGGTGAGGTTGGGTCAAATGGAATTTCTATTTTTACTTTCTTGAAGAATCTCCATACTGATTTCCATAGTGGTTATACTAGCTTATATTCCCACCGCAGTGCAGAAAAGGCTCCCACACTCACGCCCCCACACAACTTTGCCAGTGTTTGTTGTTTCAAGTCCCCCACGATAGCCGTTCTTACTGGACTAAGATAGCGTTACCTTGCTGGAATACTCTCAGTGTTGTCTTGATTTGAGTTTCCATAGTGGCCAGTGCATCTCTCTAGTGTTCGCTTGTGAACATTTTTTCTCATATGTATTGAACATTTGTACGCTGAGAAGTGATTATTCACTTCAGTTGCCTCCTTTTTGAGTTTCATTCTTATTTTCCATCTCAAGCCCTGTGGAATAGATTTTTTAATAGAAAAATGAGGTCTGATTAACAGTCTCCCCTCTTCTTTTTCATCACTAGTGTCCAGAACCCTCTTAATTTGTTTTAGGAAATAGAGAGTTGAATGTTAATCTGTTCAGAGATAGAGACAAAAGTCACAGTCTTGTGTGAAGGAACCTAACCAATGGGTCACAGCAGCATTGTTTATAACACTAAAAAACTGAAAACAGGGCTAGGGATTTAGCTCAGCGGCATAAATACCTGCCTTGCAAGCGCACAATCATGAGTTCGATCCCCGGTACCAAAAAAAAAAAAAAAGAAAAGAAAAGAAAACAGGCGAAATGTCCATCAAAGTGGCTTCCTCTCACATGGAGTTTCTGCTGTCTAATCATATGACATCGATGGTCTTCTCTGAATGAGACGATACGGATGAGGAGGCACATTGCCTTTACCTGCTTTGACCCAGAGGTGACAGACCTGCCACCAAATCTATCAAAATTACCAGTCACAAAGCCTCACCTAACTACACAGGGCAGGAAAGCTCAGCAAAGATGTAGATACTCTATGTGCACTATTTCTGCTAGAGAATGACAGAGTGAAAGTGGGGAGAAGCACTAGGGTAAGGAAGTGGGAATCAGAGAGAGAGAGAGAGAGAGAGAGAGAGAGAGAGAGAGAGAGAGAGTGTGTGTGTGTGTGTGTGTGTGTGTAAGTGTGTGTACAGTAGGAACTTCAGAGGTAAAACAGTTGTGTTTGTAACTTTCCTCTCCCTAAATACCAACATATAGATGAGGAATGAAAAATAATTCCAGTATGTCACAGCCAAATAATTCTTAACTCTGAATTCATTTTATTTTGTCTTGATATTCTATGATCGTGTATCTTCCATTTGGCAAATTTACTTACCTCTGAAACTAATTCATGGGTTGATCTAAAGAAAATGAGGCTGGGCCGTATTTCAGTGACAAGAGGGGAGGATGGCAGGATGTGCTGTGAGCAGCCACGCGGATTCACACACTGAGGTTTGTTTGCTCACTGCTGACCAAATCAAAGAAGGTCATATATTTTGGTTTTTTTAAAAAAGGATTTATTCAAAACAGCAGGAAGAGTTGGAGGGCTCATTAGGCTCAAATCACTGCCTGCCTTGTACAGGTGACATGGGGGTAAGACAGAGCCTTTTATAACAAGGACCTGGTGGGGGAGCACAGAGAGATGGGCCAGCTCTCCACAGGGGTGCGTCCCTTCACCTCGTCCTCCCTTTTCTTGTGGAAATGCTGGTCTCCTGGGACCAGCATCTGCCTAATGTCACTTCTTTTGTGACAAGGAGAGGTTATTTGCTCAGCAGAAGGAAGTTTGGAGAAGTTGCTTATCTCTAAAAGGAAAAAAAAAAATCTTACTTTTAAAGTTCCATTTTACAGTGCCAGTTACATGCCACGGTCCAGGTGCCTTCCTTGTACAAACTTATTTAGTTTTCACAAGAAGCCCATAAGAAATGTTAATTATTATACAGGAATATGCAGTAGTAGGATAGATACTACCTCAAGGTCACATAGATGAAAGCCATACTGCTATATAGAAAATGATAAACAAATGAAATGTCAGAGGAAAACATTGGCTATGTCAATCAGCAGAATGTTTGTAAATGTTAAATGAAGATGAACTTTCTACAGTTATAATTCTAAAAGCCTCTGGAAATTAGTAAATGTAATATAACAACTATTAGCATCATTTCACAAGTTTAGAAACAGGATCTGGCTCCTTTCTGAAAAAGTAACAAATTCTCCTTTTGTGAAATAATAGTGCCCCCTGGTGGCGAGTTTGCTATAGTGCTATATATTTTCTCAACATCTCCTGAAGTTACACAGAAACACTGTGCACGTTTTCTAGATTTTAAATATTATTCTATTTAGTTTAAAATATGTATAGAACATTTATTATGTCTTTGTCACAGTTTGGGCATTAAAAGGAATTAACTGATAAGGAGCCAAATGATCCAGGCAAAATGTATTAACCCAGAAACTTTTGGACCCTGAACTACAATGCTCTCTTACTTACCTGAGCCTTGGGCATCTCACAGTTTGGTGTTGAGTCACAGTGAAACCAAACATCACGGCCTTCTTTATAACATAGCTAACAGTGTAAATCTGAGATGGTAGTGTGCTGTCATCATGAGTTACTCCTCTTTTAAGGCTCATAAACACACAAAAAGTCAAGACATATGCAATTAAAATAGAAATAGAAACAGAGCAGTTCAGGCCCAAGATTAGGAGAAGCAATTAAACTTTTTAAAAGCTAAAATGAAAATTCAACTCCAAAGGGACTAGAGATAATCAAGGTTCCCCCGAACTGTACTGAACTCACCACAGCAGACACCAGTGGCTGCCACTTCTTTCTGGTTCTCCATTACTGGACAAGCCCTGGTTTTGTTCTTAGTTCTGGCTCCTCACGTGCAAGAAATCATTAGTCACTAAGCAGATCATAGTTTGCCTCCCTTAGCAGTGACTGATTTTGGTCAGGGTTATGTGACCCAAACCAAAGCAGTGGGATCTGAATTTTTCTTGGGGCAGCTGTGTGGGTGGCCATTCTAAAAATGATTTTTATTGCTATTTCAAGGAAGTGATGCACCCTCTCTCCACTTTTCTTAAAACAATTGTTGCCTTTTCATGGATCACCTGAGACTTGTGCAGCTGTCTGTGACCATGAGAGGGATGCCAGACTGAACGAGACAGAGCAAAGAGATGCAAAGAACCTAACATCCTGATGACAATCCTGCACAGTGGGTTCAGCCAGCATGAGGACAGTCTGTTTCTGTACTTGCTATGTGTGACACCAAGTTCACAGGTTTTCAAGCTCTATTTTAATGTACATTTTCAACACAAAGGATTACCTCCCTCGGAGGCCTCTTGGGAATGCCTGGTCCTTGATGGGTTTCTTTCTTTTAATCATATACAGCAAAAATTAAACACAATGAATACTTGTTCATTGCTGGGACAAAATGCCTGACCCTCACCACAGAAAAGAGAAGTTTAATTTGGAACACGGTTTCAGAGGGTTCCATCCGTGGTCAGCTGGGTTTAAAGCAGAATTTGGTGGAAAGGCCTCGCAAAGGACAGCATTTCAACCCATGGAAACCAGAAAAGAGAAAGAGCAAGGAGAATCAGAGAGAGTGTGATATGCTCCAAAGGCACACCCCCATGACCACCTCCTACCGCACATCCAGCCATGCATTCATCAGTGGACTAATTCCCTGAGGAGTGCAGTGCCTCCATGATCCAATCACTTTCAAAAAGCCCTGCCCTCAACACATGTGAGTTTAGGGTGACTTTAGAGCTCTAAGCCATAACAATACTCTATTGGAACAATCAGAGTTTAGACAATAGAGGAATCTTTATGACAAAATATCTAAGTTTGATAAAGGGAGAAAACACTAAACATTGATTTTAATGAACAGACACACAAGTCCTGTCTTCTGGCACTATGTGCCAGACATGAAATTGCTCCTTCTACCCACCTTTAGAGAACCAACAGAATTAAACAAGATGCGATGCTCCAAATCCAGGTTGCTGTGGAACGCTGGCTGCCGTCTTTCTTGCATCTCTATCAAATTACATACCTTCATTCTTCAAACCTTACTGGGAACTCACCTTGTCATGACAAGCTTTCTCCAAATTTGAATTCAGCTATTAATTTATATCCCCTTTGCACTTGTTTCTGGTCTTCCTTTTAAATATATTTGCTTAAGTTTTCAGATACAGTGCATGGGGTATATTCCCTCTACAGATCCATATCAGGATTGTAAGAAGGTCAACCAGAGGTTTGATCTTCCATCTGTTTGTATATGTGATCCCTGATCCTTCTCGATTCTTCCTCAGGCAACAGTATCTAGCCTGTTGACCCAGACACAGGCATTACCCAATAAACAAAATAAATAGTGAAACAGCTTGCACTAACAACACTACTACCATAATAAAGTTATGCTACTCAGGCAAACTAAGAAAGGGCAGAGTGACCTTTTTTTCCATTACACAGGCCTTCCAAGTTCTTCTTTAGCTTTAAAAAAGCCAGTTCCTCTCCCCAGAGTGGGGAGTATTTGGCTACTTAATGTGGGAAGAGCCTAAGTTGGAATTTGGCCAAAGAACTAATAGCACTATCAACCGGACACAGAAGCTTTCTGGTTTATATCAACTATTAAGCAGATACCACTGTCACATACACTCTGGACATTGGTGAAATGACTCGTTTAATGGGGAAGAATTACTGAGTGCCTTTTATGTGCCTGGAACCATTCTAAGTGTTTTATATGTATATGTTCATTTGATGCAGCATACTGATGGCGTAGGTGTAATGACCATCTGTTTTGCACGTCAGAAAAGGGAAGCACAGAGAGAAGAAGGAAGCTTGCTTCACAGGGACAACTAACAAATGGTGGATCTGGAATCTGACCTCAAGGTTTCACTCCAGAGCTTACCTCCCCTTCACCATACCCTATAGTACTGTGTGTGTTCTCATGGCTGCACACTTGCCCTAATTCACTATTGATCTGAGTGTTAGGCATGCCTGAGTGCCTACTAGGTGCAAAGACAGGGAGCTTCAAAGACAAAGTAGACATCATCTCTGCTCTGTGCGATCTCAGATCTCAGTCCAGTTGGAAAATAAAAAGGAAAACAGGCAACAGAAACCTGATGTCTTTCTGGGCCATTCTAAACCTGCTAGATCATCTTCCTCACTCACTACCTTCTTCTGTTCAGACAGGTGAAAGATCACCTGAAGATCTTTACCATGATTGCTTTTGTTGTGTGTATTAGTTTACAAAGGCCACCATAACAAGGCTGCAGGCTAGGCAGCTATAAACAACGGTAATTTATTTTTTCACAGTTCTTGGACTATCAGAGGTCTCGGCCTTTGGCTTGAAGAGGGCTGTTCTCTTCCAAGGACTTCATGCCACCACCCCTCTACACCTTTCTGAGTCCAAATTGCCTCTTCTTATGAGGACATTGGTGTATTAAATCAAAGCCCACCCTAATGACCTTATGCTAACTTAAGTACCTCTTTAAAGACTCTTTCTCTAAATACAGGCACATTCTGAGGTAATAGGGGTCAGGACTCAGTAGATGAATTTGGTTGGTGGGGGTAACTAAGTCCTTAACACTGTGTTAATTTCCCTCCCCACCAACTTTTCTAAATATGCTTTGACATCTTTAAGGACTGTAGGTTCTTCCCCTGAGAAGATTTAAAAACCTTTCTCAGCTAGAGACAAGGAAAGAAGAACATAATTATGTACATTGTGAACAAAGTATATAATTAAGATGTTGTGGTTGTTCCCTAAGGATAGTACTCAAAAAAAAAAAAAAAAAGAAGCTGCCTAGAGATGTTTTCAAAGATTAGCATTCTCCCCACAAAATATGCATTTAAATGTAAACATGAAGAGAAGTTTGTGTAACAAAAAATAGGTTCAATTTCCCCTTTTCATCTTCCTGCAGTTGTGACTATTTGTCAAACATCTGGGGCAGGAAGAAATTCAGAGTGAGTCCTAAGCATAGGGAGAAAGTAAGTAAAAGGCTTACCTTAGGAAGATCCCGGTACAGGATTCACAGTGAGAGCACCATCCACTACAGTGAAACTGAAGGCAGGGATCCTATGAATAAATTTCACTTTTTTTCATGAAAATTAAACAATAATATTAAACAAAAAAAAGAATGAATGGTAGTTTGTGATTTGCAGTATATTGCCTTAAAGCAACAAAATCATGTCATAGGCCAAAATAATACTCAGCTATTTCATATTTATTTGTTCAAAAGCAGAAAATATTTAGCTATATTCACCTTAAAAACTTTGAAATTTTAATCAAAACCTTAACAGTTTTGAAAAAGAATGCTCATGTTTTCTTTTCATAGGACTGTACAAAATTTCACTGTGGGTGTTAAATACACCCTCCAGATACATAAGAAATATAACAGAGTTCTTAAGAAAATTTCAACATGGCAATGTCTCAACCACTGAAGAATCCCTGGGGCATAATATAATCCCCTAGTAAAATTTCACAGTTGAAACCTTCATATATTACTAATGATTCACAAAGGAATTTCCCAAATTGCTGGAGGGGGATTAACAGATTGCATAAAAGCTATTGTTAAAATGGAATTCATGGCAATGTTTATCACTATTACTTAAACCCACATTTGGTGGGACATTAAAGAAAGGTTTATAAAAACTTCCAAGAATTTATTGTTTCCCAGCAATAGTTATCTATTAAATCAATTAGAACAGCTTTCCCATCTGAATGAAATTCAATGCTGGTACATTAAAAAACTTTTCTGTGAAGTTTTATTTTGTTATGGAAACACATTTTCCTTCCTCAGAGAATTTCAAATAGACGCAAATCTTAAAAGGATTCAGAATACCATTTCTTTTCTCATATAATTCAGCAAGTAAACAGGGGCCACAGAATAAAAATAATAGTAAATTTCCCATAAGGAATCATTCTAAGATAATATGTTACATTAGATAATATTTACATTTCCTCCTACTTTCAATATTCTTGTAATTTTCTCATTCTTCCAGATTACTATAAACATAGTAAAATAGTGTATTTCAAAGACTAGCATGTGGGCTGCGGCCCCTCCAAAGGGAGAACCACCAGTGTCTCCCAAGATCCGTACCATGTTGGAACTTAGGGCTCTGGGAAACCAAGCAACCAGCTCACCTCGCTCGTAAGCAGCTGTGACTCCAGCAAGTGGTGGGTGCCCCAGAGGGAGAACCACCCAGCATCCCCAAGATCCGCGCCATGTTGGAACTTAGGACACTGGGAAACCAAGCAAGCAGCTCGCCTCCCTGGTAAGTGGCTGTGGTGTGGCAGGCTGAAGCCACCCCAGGGGGAGAACCACTAGTGTCTCCTGAAATGTGCACCATGTTGGAACTTAGGACTCTGGGAAACCATGCAACCAACCTGCCTCCCTGTTAAGCAATAGTGAGCCTACCAGTGCATGGGCTTAGAGTCAAACATACCACTTCCCCTGCCCCCCTTTAGCAAATGGGAACCAGAGATCTGAGAGTCTCTTAGGAGGTTGACCATATGCAATATAAAAATAAGGGGATTTCCTTCTACCACCTTTTTGAAGGCAAATATTTTTACTACTGTTTTGCTTTATTTTGATTAATGGTACTCTTCTATTCAATACTCTGTTTTGATAAGTTCTATAATGTTCTGTACTTCATTTTATTTTGCTATATGTGATTGAAAAAATAACTATTGTGAAGACAATGAGATATACTGTGATACCTATTACTGTTATCCCAATAACCTGCTGCAAAGTTCTGTAGCAATTCACTACACTGTCTCAGTTAGCTTTGTTCTGTCTTGTTCTGCTGTATTTTACAACCTTCAAAATAATAAATAAATTTTAAAAAAGACTAGCATATAATAATGTATGTTTCTTTTTTAAAATTCCATAATTTACATGTTGATTTAAATGGTTTTTATAATAGTTACCTATGTTCAACCATTCTTATTCTTACACATCTTACACAGCTTCTTTGCAATATACCTGATTAATGTATAAGGTATAAATTCATTTCAGAATTTTATTGAGCATGTACTGTTTTTATGAAAGTAATCCAGGCGCTGGCATAAAGAATGTGGATAAATATCCCTGCTCAGAATTGACATCCTAGTAGAAGGGAAAGAAACAGAGAAAAGAGGAAGAGAAGGAGAGGAAAGAGAAGGGGGAAGGAATGAGGGAGGAAAGGGGAGGTGGGGGGGAGATGAAAGACGAAGGAGGGAGAATATATATAACCTGTAGGACTATATATTGTGCTCTATGTACTAGGTGAACACAGTAGGAAAGAAGTAAGTCGGAACCATAAGAGGAGAGAGTGCCATTTCCAACAGTGATCGTGGAAGCAACATTTGGTCATTGTTCAAAAGAGGTGAGCAGATGAGCCACAGAGATAACCAGGAGAACAGCTTTCACCTGCCTCCTATGGAGCCCCGGAAGTGAGAACCAACGTGGCTTCTCCAAGGACCAGCAAAGAGACCTTCTGGCCAGAGTGGAGCACAAGCATGCTATCACAACTAGGGCAGGGCAGGTAGAGATGTTGAATGCAGACTCCAGTACATGGCCATTCACAGAGATCGTTTTTATAACTGTGGCCTTTGGGCTGGAGATTTAGCTCAGCGCAATAAGCGCCTGCCTTGTAAGCAGGCAGTCGTGAGTTCGATCCCCGGTACTGATAAAAAGGAAAAAGGCAAACAAAACAAAACAAAAAAACTGTGAATTTTACCACAGGCAATGGAATGCCTCTGGAGGAGTCTGGGACAAGAAACAACTTCACCTGATTTGTGTTTATCAGGATTGTGGGCAGCTGTGTTAGGAAACCCAGGGAAGAATAAAAAACCAAATAAAAGTCAATTATCTTGGCAGCAGATAGTCGAGGTTCAGATCATAGTGAAATCAGAGAAAAAAGTGAGGAGTGGTCAGAATCTGGTGTATTTGCTACAATGTTTGATACGTGGGTGAAAGAAAACAGGAAGTCAAAGGTGGCTCTATGATTCTCTCCTTCAACAATTGAAAGCAAGAAATGATTGTTGATGATGCTTTGCTGAAACCAAGACCTACTTGCCATAGGCACAGGATACCAACTGTTTTAGTTACTTGTCTCTTATTGCTAGAACAAAATACCCAACACCCATAATTAAGGAAGGAAATGTTTATTTAGCTCACAGTTTGTGAAGGTTTCAGTCCATAATCTGAAAGGGTTTTGGCCAAGGCCAGATACTATAGCCGGTAAAGCCAAGGAGCTCCTATCTCCCCCTACCCTTAGGAATTGCCTCTGGCGCCAAACTAAGACCAATGGGCTACCTGTGCATCCCTAATGCCCCCTTAGGTTCCACCCCAGGCTGAGGCTACTTATGTGCCTCACTCCACGTGTTCCATGGAGATCTCCAGCCCGGGGTGGAGATGCCACGCCCCAGGGTTGGGGGTGTCTCTCCCCTCATTCCCAAAATAAAGGTTATTTATATTTCATACTTCTTATCTTTTCAGCTGCCGCTGGTCATCCTCCTCCTCGTCCTCCTCCTCCCCCTCCCCCTCCCCCTCCCCTCCCCCTTCCGCTCAACAGTAACAGTTTCTATCATAATCAGCCAGCTCCAAGGCAGGGTGGTGTGGCACAGGGGCAACAGTTCAAGGCAACAGAAGACAGCCAAGCAACAAGAGCAAAAAAGAGGAAATCAAGCCTCTTTTCCTCTCTCATTCTAAGCAGGCTGCCACCCTCACCCCATCCTCACTCGCAGAGCAGGTACAGCAATCACAAAATCTCAGCGCTCTTCTCTGGCACAGGCTGAGGGTGTTTGCTTACTCACTGAGGGCCCTGCTGAGTCACTTAACCCTCCCAACTTCTCAAGTTGACAAAATGTATCAACTATCACACCAACTGCTAATATTCTCATCCTTTTGAACATACTATTTTGTAACAGGAAAACTCAGCCACCTGGCCTTTTGTTGTAAGAACTGTTGTAAAACTTTATTAATAAACGATGCTATGATTCAATTTTATACCTGCTATATTTTGGATCTGGAATGCCCTGAGTGGCCCAAGTGTTAAAATGTTGCTTCTCTTACTTTGTGTTACTGGGAAGTGGCAGGACCTTTTCGGGGGAGAAGATGGATTTCCTAGTACAGCACTCCTGGATTCCCTCTTCTGCCTTCTAATAAGATAGAAAGAAATAGGTCGTACAAAATAGGTCACTTTCAGGCAGCCTGTTCCTCCCCTCTGTGGATCCGGCTTGCCCACAAGGAGGTGAACTCTGAAACTTTCCCTCATCTATGCTACAATCAATGGATAATCTGTCATTTTTTAGTAGGAGTCTGCCTACATCAGCGAGGAAACACTAGCAGACTCATTTTTCTGGAATCTACTTACTTTCACTAAAACAGTATGTTTTCACCTAAGTACGTTTCCTCCACCTTGTGTACAGAGAGCTAAGCTACCTTTCCAAGCTTTTTCAGGCTGCTTTGTAGCAGGTTAGGTTATGTGACTGGATTCTAGGCAAGAGAATGTGTGTCAAACACATAGATGATACTTCCAGAACTGAAACACAAAAACCTCAATAATTGTGACCACTGATTGTGATATGTCAATTTAGCAGACTTAAGAAATGTGTAGATTAGTAATGCATGTTTCCAGTGTGTCTGTGAAGTGTTTCCATAGAAAACCAACACACCAACAAGGGTGACACCATCTGATTGGCTTGTAGCCTGAATGGAATGAAAGGAGAAGAAAGAAGGTGGGGTACTTGTTTGAAAACCTCCATTCTTTATGGAATATGTTGTAATCCCAGCAGTCTGGAGGCTGAGTCAGTAGGACAATGAGTTCAAAACCAATGTTGGGAATGTAGCAGCTTAGCAAGACCCTATCTGAAAATTTACTTTAAAAATGGCTTGGGATGTAGCTCAGTGCAAAAGCCCTGCATTTCCATCCTCAGAAACACGCACACACACACAGCTGCGTTCTGCTTCAGTGGGTGTATCTTTTGCTATCATTATTGCTATGTACATCAGACTCCAGTTTCTTCAGCCTTTCAACTCAAACACATCCCAGAAGCTCTCCAGGGAGCTTGTAGGGCTGCAGTCTCTGACTAGCACTGTGTCCGTGATCTCTCTTTTTCTATAGTTTCCAGCTTCTTGCACTGAGCAGTGACTGGGTTCTCCAGCTCTCTAATGTGCAGCCAGTCGTGGTGAACTCTCTTGCGTTTGATCCTATAAGCCTATTTAATAAATCCCCTTGTAGGATTATACATATTCTATTGATTATGTTATTCTAAAGAACCCTAACCATCATAATGATCTTTTTCATTCTCTCTTCTCTAGTCTACAAGCCACGTGGAGAGACTTCACCACAAGATTCTGAAGCCCTATGGGACAGTGGAGCCACACTGTGGAAGGTCCACTGAATGGCCATGTTGAAATCACCTAGCAAACACACACATCACCTTTGGAAATCACAAGAACAAGAAGTATACTTTTGTTAAGTTATTGAGATTTTCAAGTGTGTTTTTCGGCAAAGCAGTCATACAACAAATACAGTCACATTCTCCAAAGAATTTTTATCAATTGCCTCCATCTGTCCAAACACTGTCAATTTCCGTTTGCTCTAATCTTGGGAGTACAACGAGAGTGACATTTACTGATTCCTATAACCTCCAACAGACTGTACAGTTCCCTTTATACAGAAAATAAAGACGTGTTGGGTGGGAGGTAGGAGCTACCAGATGAGAGTCAGTAAGACCTTGGGGGGCCTTCATGTCCAAGAGCAGCCCAAAATTTTGTTAATGTTCAAGGCAACATTGTATGGAAACAGAGTATAAAGGCATCTTATCACAAATGCTGGTTTTAATTCCCCCTTGATTTATAGTCTCAAAAAAAGATCTTCTGTGAGTCATATACTGGAAAGCATGAAAGCATATCATTTCTACTTCCAGGGAACACCCAGTTTCATAAATTAGAAGATAGCCTAATTTTGCTTTAAGATTATCCATTTTAAGCATTCATATCTATATCACGACCCTATTGTCTCAACACAACTTAAATTCTTTGTATGATACAGGGAATTACTTTAAAATTAAGTAAAAATAGCTGTTTTGGGTGAATGGAATTTTAAAATGTGAAAGAATGCTTCTGTATAGAAATGTTTCTCCTGCAGAAATTTTCCTCCTGAAGAATCTGTACTCACAATATACTACAAATTTAAAAATGGGTTACTAAGTAGGATTGTAACAGTTGATACACTGTGTCATCTTGAGAAGTCTAGAAGCTTAACTAAGTAACTCAGCAGTTCTGCCTCCTAGGGTGTAGAGGACATGCCCATCCTGCTATAGGATGTGGTTCCTTGTGTCAACCTGAGAAGTTTAAAAGTTTAAGTTACTCAGCAGGGGACCAGGATCCTCACTTAGTAAACATCTTGAGCCTGTGTAAGACTAATGCTTGGAGATGGTGTGATTTTTACACCTGCCCTCTGGGGGGTTACCTGCTTACCACACAAGGGAGGAAAAGAGGCTTGCTCCTCCCCTTTTTGATCTTTTTGCCTGCTGTCTATTGCTGCCTTGAAGAATGCCCCTGTGCCATCCCACTATGCTCTGGACAAGCTGATTATAGACTGAAACCTCTACAAACTGTGAGCTAAATAAACCTTTTCTTCCTTAATTTTATGTGTCAGGTGTTTTATCTCAGCAACAAAAGAAAAGTAATCAAGACAATGACCAAGCCAGCGTCTGATGAATTCAGCATGTATTCATTTGAGTATAACTTCGCATACTATAGCATCCAACTATTTCTTTTTAAGGTAGCAAGAGGTATTATGGTAATCATTGTTGATTACCTTGTATTGTTTTTACATCATGTACTATATCCATCCTTTGTTTTGACTGACTGCTTTGTTTTGTCACATTTGGTTTTATTCTCTTCCAAAAAAATTAATAAGAACTGTGGGAGTAATAAAACCCAAAATGTGTAAATGTTAATGTAAAAAAGAGAGGAAAAGAAAGTGCTCTAAAGGATACAACTGCAAGTGTATTTAGGTGTGTAAGATAGATGACCATATTACTAAGTTTTGTTGGATCGTTGAACACAACTGTTTGCAGTCTCACTGAATGTCCACTTTGTATGCTTAATTTTGTAACTTGATCAACTGTTTCTAAGATGACAATATGTAATCTACTAACTAGTGATTTCTTACTGTTTTTTTTTTTGAAATTCTGTATTACTTGTACCCTTTTACTGTTTTGTTTTCTTAAAAAAAAAAAAAAGCATATATTCATCCCTAGTGTAGATCCTTATTTGCTTTAAATAACATGGAAATGGTTCCCAGAATAGATTATTATGCAGCTAAAAGTCCTCATTTAGTGTCTGAGAAGTAGGTGTAATAGAAGTGGTACAAAGTTGTAGCAAAAACAACTAATATTTATTGAGTTCTTGCTATGAAGAGTTCACAGTTATTCATTTTACATCAGTGAATTTTAGCCTATTTTATAAACAGTTTTATCTTTGCTTTGTGTACCCTATAGAAATGCATTGTATTATTTTTAATCTCCTTTGAATTTTATGAAAGGTCAGTATAGAAATGCCTGTTTGAATATGATTGTGCTTTTTGTTAAGATTAAAGAGTATTATAATATGATGTTAATCACAATGAGCATAAATATATTGACATGAGCTATAAGGAAAAACTTACAGATCTAAGGGCAAATAGCCTTTTTTCTTTTATGAAACCAATAAAACCCCTAATTAATCTGCTTCATTTTATTCCCCATTGGAAAACTGAGCAAATTTAGCACTCAACACAAGTAATTAGCACATTTTTGTACTTAATCACATTTTACTATTCATTGATTTCATTTTCAAGTTTTCATTGGCCTAATTTCTATTATGTTTGATTTTGTAACTCTAATTAATTATGTTTCTAGCAATAGCTACAACACAAATGTAAAGTAAATGTCTTAATTGAGTGTTGTTCTATCTCAATCTTGACCTCAAACTTACACCTCGTGGCTGAGGTGCTCCATTTGCTACTTGATCTTCACTACTGCGTTTAGGAGAATGAATGCACCAGAAAATTTAGGCCTTGCACTGTCACATTTAATGAGGCCAGGATTTACATTTGAAGTTCACTTTAATTGCTTTGTGGAGATTCATGGATAGGAAAACCTTTAGTCCAGTTAGAAGACAGTTACTGTGTGCATCTTGTTTGGAAGGTTGGTGAACTGCACTAATGTAGAGGAAAGTGAATCTGAAACTTACTGTGAAGGCTGAATTAACAGAACTGGCTGAAGGATTAACAATCTAGGGATAGGGCTGGGGATGGTGAGGCAAGTAGAGAAATCAAGGAGGACTTCTAGCTTGAAAACACATGTGACATTGGTGCCATCTACTACATGAAATCTGTCATCAGAAGAAAGTTCAGTGCTCGACGTTAGTTTTGTGATCCTCATAAATCGTCATTGTAAATATAGCCATTAGCTAAGTGAGCCTGAGGTTCAAAGAAAATAAATTTAGGAATTTAAAGGAGATATATACAATCTGGTTAAATCACCTAACTCAACCATAAAAGGAAGAAAAGAGACCACACCAACTCAGGCACAGAGCCTTAAGGAATTCCAACACTGCATGTTAGATTGAGTAGCAAAAGCACAGAACTAAATAAATCAAAGGATCTGAGTGATTCAAGCAGAAAGACACAGCCGACTCACTCAAGGAATGCTGAGAGATTAAATAAGGACAGGAAAGAAATGTTTTCAGTGAATTTGACAAAGCAGTGGTCACTGGCTACCAGAAGTTCCAGGGAGTCTCGGTGTGGGCAGGTCTTACTGTTTTTTACTGCCGCAACAAAATCCTTGAGATGAGGTAGTTTATTACTTATTTTTTCAGTATTACAGATTGAACCAATGGCCCTCATACTGAGTTACACTTTCAGGTGTTTTGTTTGTTTTGTTTTTTCTTTTTTTGAGACAAGGTCTAAGTTTCCTGATCTGGGTTTGAACTTTTAGCCACCTAGCCTCAGCCTCTCAGGGTGCTAGGATTAAAGATGTGTGCCAAATGAGAATGTAAAGCAGTTTGTTTAGCTCAAGATTCTGGAAGCTGGAAAGTCTAAGTGAACAGAGTCAGTGTCTGCTCTGCATCTGGTGAGAGAGTCCTCGCTGCATTCTAGTGTTGCAGAGCCTTGCATAACAACAAAGAGCAAGGCGCTAATTTGGTTCTCTAATCAACTTCGATAAAGGACCTAATATCATTGTAGAGGTCCCAGCCTTGTGACCTCATCTTTCCTGATAACATCCCAAAACCCCCACCTCAAGACACCATTAACACATGAATTGGGGGATTAAATGTCAACACATGAAATGTGACAAACCTTAGCAGAGAGCAGAGGCCAGAATATAGAGGGAGGAGGATAGAAGGACAACACCCACACTTTTGAAAATATTTTGCTGTAAAAATAGAGAATACAAGCAATAGTAGCTGGAGGATCAGGTTTTCGGCATCAACATGTTTGTATACTGATGTGGAAGTTCAGTTAAAAGGAAGAGATTCACGATGAAGGAGGGGACCTGCAGTTACTATGAGAACTAAGGTCTTGAACAGGCAAAGGGAACACGATTCTGTGCAAAAGTGATGCTTGATCCTGATATGCTGGAGGGCATTTTCCTGATTTAAACCATAGAGAAGAAAAAGCTGGTGCAGAAGTAAACGAACTTATAAATCAGGTGGTGGAAAAATAGGGAGTTTAATTTAGGATTTCTTTTCTAAATAAAGTTTGATGTGATGTTGTAAGCTATGAGAGGGAAACCAGTTTACACTCTCTCCATGGAGATATAGTGACAAGAGGCATGAAATATGCAAGAGACATGGAAAAGCAAAGGAACTAGAGAAGCACAGGCAAAATTCTGGAGGAGCCTGTGTGATGTTGACAGCCTAGATTTAAAGTACAGTTGATTCACTTGGCACTGCCATTTTTGATGGTATAAAAAAATCATAGTAACCGGTAAGGGGAAACTCTAAGTTGTCACCTCAACTCTCCGCATGGTGAAGGTAGATGATTTCACTGGTCACCCTGTTGTATTTCTTGCAGTTTCATTCTTAGCATTCCCAGTTCAAGAGGAACGCTTTTCAAAAAAGTGGAGATCTACTTATTTTTTATGTCAGTGGTGTTGATACTTTTCCCTACACCAACAGAGATCTCAGCCAAGTTTTTTGGATCTGTTCAGAATCCTTCAGAGAATGAATCATAATAATGATAGATGAAGGGAACTGTCCTTAACATTTGCTACCCCAACACAATCGCAGCAACAATCATAGAAAAGCAAAGATAGAATTCTATGTGAACTAATTAAGAGAACCATCAAAGCTGCAGAATGCTGGAGTTGAAAAGCCCTGGGGTCCTGCTTAAAAAGGACATCTGACTCTGGAGAAACCGGGCCAGAAGTGGTCTGATTAGAACATTCACATTAGGTGTTTGTAGCATTGAGGCAAGAATTCATTCTGGATAATTCTATAAAAACTAGCACAGAGCCTAGTTTATGAGAAATAATAAATGAATGTTATTCATCAGCCTCTGCTCCTCTTGGTGAACTTACTGTGTGGTGAGAGTCAGTCAATGAAGGTATATTAAGGCTGTAATTTTGTGATGGCCCTGTGTGGTTACAGCTCGGTGGACCTTTAGGAATCAGCATCAATAGTAAAACATGCCAAAATGAGTGATTAGTCATACTGCAGTCTTGACCTAAATTGCAAATTAGGAACAGAGCTGGGATTAAAACCCAGACACCTGTGCTTCACAGTCCTAAAGACACCTTCCTAAATTGTGCTCCTTTCGTTTACCAACCCTATAGGAAGGGGCTTCACTGCTAAATGGAAGTAACCTATAAAAAATCCTTCTAAACAGCAAGTAGAAAGGGCAGGAAAAGGGCCTGGTTTCTCTCCCCTGGTAGTTTTGACCAAGTATAACACGAAGATGTTTAACTCTAACAGCTGTTATGGGCAATGTGCAATGCTCCAAATGTCTTGGCTTGGAGATACATCCTCTCTCCATCCCAGCTTTCTGGTGAAAGAGGACAAGATGATCTTTAAAAAGAGCTGAAAAAGAAAAGCAACCAGTTGTTCAAATGTACCCAACAAAAAAAGTACTGATGAGCAAAAAAATGAACAACTATGTGAAAAAGAATTTTTAAGAAAAAGGAAACAGATGTATTGTGGTGAAGTTTTCTGTTGGTTTTGGCTCATGTCCCAAATGAATTTTTCTAAGCTAATGTTCTATAGCTAACTTCTCAAAACATTTCATGACATTAAGTTGTTGGGAAGGTTAAATAAGATCAAGGAAGCCCAAGTTAATGTATCAGAATTATAATTGAAGACTGAAATAAAATGAAGTCATTTGATAATCCAAATGAGTAAAAAAAAAAAAAAAAAAAAAGGTTATTTTTAGCATTGCATTCTGTTGTTCTGAAATTTGAGAAGTCAGGAAAAGAACAAAGAGCAGAAAGAAGAGTATGGTAAATTTCATGCATATTTTAAAAAAACTTTTCATCTGCACTTCCATCTGCAGTGTTTGAGGCAAAAATTAAGGGGCTGTTGGACAGTGGAAGTTCTTTTCCTTACCTGCAGAGCTAGTGTGTGGCCTCAGGGGAACCATGCCACCCACCCTCAGAGGCAGGAAATGCAGGCTACCAAAGCACAAACGAGGTGAAAGAGAGAGCATGTGAGTTGAAGTAAACGCAGAAATCAGCCAGAGGCAGAAGTGAAGGAACAAGTCTGAGTCAAGTTAATGAATGAACAAGACAATGAATATCTAAAAACAGAGACCACCAATGCAATGAAGGAATAGCCTTTACCACGATAGCCTGGAGCTAGACTTCAGTAACAGAATCTGCCCTTTGGGACTCACTAGCTTCGGAATTTAAGGGAGTTGCCTCTGGCCTTTAAATTGTTTCCTCTTTGTGCAACGGGAATAATGATACCTCCCTCATAAGGTCATCCTGAGAATTCAGAGAGACAGGCTATGCAAATGCTTCAATAGATAACGCCTGCACAGATAACGGCTCTCTGCTGCTATTTATCATCTGCCACATTTATTGATGCTTGCTCTGGCCACACAGTGCTGCAGAGACTGAGACACTAAGTGTGAGTAGAAAATCTTGCCTGGACAAACTCTGAAGCTTCTTCTGTCAGGCTGCCTGTGCTACATGTGGTTCAGGATAAGCCTGGTTGTTTCAAACATTCATATTTTTTCATTAATATATAGAATTATTGTTCTCATTGAATTATTTTATGTGTAATTTTAAAAATTTATCACACTTACATTTATAATCCACCTAGATGATAACATCTGTCTCTAAAACTGAATCCTTAAACCTCAGTAGGAGGAAGCCTAACTTTATTCCTCTGAGCATTCGCTGCAGGGCCAAACCGGAAGAGGAAACCACGTGCACACACGCGGTCCGTGCACAGTGGTTTGGCTCCTGATTTTTTGACTTGATGATGGTGCAAGAGAATTGCGCAATGAGAAGATGTACTTCTAACTTTGAATTCTGAGCTTTTCCCAGGCTGGAGATGTGTGGACTTAACGGTCTCTGGTGATGTTGGCTGGCGGCAGTAAGCCTCAGCTCAGCCTGCCATGTGGTAACGAGGGTGGACAGACAGGACGAGACCCTGTGCAGCGTGCAGTGTTGCTAAACTGTGATGCTCACTACTTCTGCTCTACTGCATGTGTGCATTTCTATTTCTGAACTTCTCAACTTGCAACGGGTTTATTGGGACATAATCCCGTTGTTAACTGAAGAGCATCTGTGAACATAATGAACAAGTGGACATTTTAAAGGCTTTTTCAGGGGGAGGACATTAAAAATTTTAGATTCCGTTCTCTCCTATTTTATTATCCTGACCCCCTTTCTTGAAGTCTCTTTCATTCTTCCACGTGATCCACACGTGTTGTCTTCTGGGATCTTTCAACAGTCTTTGGTGGAGGTGCAGTCCCTTCCAGTTTTAAAGACAAAACTGTGGTTCACCACAATTAAAATCACCCATGCAACAGGGTGGAGATTCTAGCCCAGTTTGTCTGGAGCTGAAGTTTTGTCTCCCCCATGCAGCACTGCCCCTCCCTTCCCAATATGGAAACTGCAGAGGAAATCATCTTTAGACCTGGACATATGAAATAAGTACCATGGTAAGTTATCCTATAGGAAAGCAAGCTTTAAAATAACAGCGCCTTACACACAAGATAATATATATGAGTGGTCTGTGATATTTTGAGGGTTTTTTCTTTCTTTCACTGTCATATGGAATTTACTTCAGAAGGTTTCTGCTTTTCAGCCACAGTGTTAGTTACTTAGGAGCTTATGGTAATGAAAGAACATATATTGAAGCACTGAACAGGCAACAAGTTTTAAAAACATGATCAACCACTGAATGTACAATGAAAATCTGAATGGAAACTTGTATGTTGAATCATCTTCACATATAATATCTAATATGACTATTAAAATGAGATGTGATTGAAAAATATGGTGAATGTTTAAATTTTAGAAGTTCATTAGAATAAAAGACATATTGCTGTTTATTCCCTTCAAAATAGCCCCCCTTGGCTCGAACACACTTATTCCATGATTCCTGCCACTCCCTGAAGCAGCTCTGGAAGTCCTTTTTCATGTGTCTTTCATTGTGCTGTCCTGGCTGCTTCAATGTCCTGAATCGATTCAAACCTTTTACCTTTCCTGATCCTTTTGACTTTAGAGAAGAGCAAGAAGTTGCATGATGCCAGATCTGGGGAACAAGGTGGATGAGGATACATTGTAATGTTTTTATGAGCCTGGCTTCCCATTGGATGGCCCTAAGCAGTAGTCATTGTGTGGTAATCACATCTCACAAAGTTGTTCATAAAAGAAGACTGCCAGACTGCTCCAGAAAGTAACAAGAACACCAGGATAAATATGCTGAAACTGAGGGATTAGGAACATTTTTAAGGGGGTGTTAATAGCAATGTGCCTTTTACTGTAATACATTTTTTAATTTAAAAATTAACTGTATATTTTGATTATTTCTTGTAGCCATATAAGGGTAGGAGGAACACTCCCAAGTGTTATAGATAATTCACTTTTTAAAAGTATTATAATATATTTAATCTTTTCTATTTTAATGTGACAAGTAGATTTTAACAAAGAAAATATAAAAAGCACTCTTTACTTCTATGAAAAAATAAAACAACATTTCATAACAAAATAATTACAGAATAGCAATGGTTAATACACTGGGTATCATAATCCTAAAGGAATGACTGTTGTTACTGAATACAAGGCATAGACAAAAAAGACTCCCACAAAGAAGAAACAGATAAGAGCACAAAACTATCTTTTCAATGCACTAAGAGAAGGAGTAGGAGAAATGAAACAAATTAGCATATTTCTTAAAATATTTTTGAAATAAGGGATTTGATAGTTTGGGAAAATATATGGATTTTTCTCTATTTTGCTATTTATATAACTTCTGGTTTGGGTGCCCTCCCCCCTATATATACATATCTCATGCACTGTTAATCTTGTGTGTCTGACTTATTTCACTTAACACTATAATTCACCAAACATCTAAGAATATATTACGTGCATTTGTGTCTACATACAAAAGCAATGACCAGGTTGAAAACTGCATATAGCAAAAGTCCGATTGGCTGGTGTTTAGTGAACTGGGGCACTGCTGTGCTCTGCTATAGCTGCTTTTTGTTTCTGCAAACAACGTTGCATACAGTTAAGGTGCCTACTCTTTACAAATTAAGTTGATCCTCTTACACCAAAGACCCCTGTGGAAAATTTCTAATTCTATCAGGCCAGAAGGTGGCTGGCTTTTGAAAGCGGTTCCCCTGCAAGCCAGGATTTATCACTAAGCTGTCTTTCAGAGATACTTCAAAACCTGTTTCAGGAGCTCACTGTACTTTGGTCCCTGGAAAGGTCAACCATTGGAAATGTGATTTGACAGTCCTGTGTGGTGTCTGTACCATGAAAACTCTTCATGTGCTTTGATGTTGTAATCTCCCTAAATTATATCAAAGTGCCATTTTTGATACCTCTAGGACCTTGAACTGGTCTAAAACTCTTGACTGTAGCCCTCCTCCAATCTTCTTCATCTTAGAAAATGACAATTCTCTCTGGGAAGTTACTTCTTGACTTCCCACCGTTTTTTCATGTCCCACATCAAATGCATCATAGCATATGATTCTGTCCATCTTCAAAATATACCAAACAGTGGTGGTGGCTCATGCTTGTAAGCCCTGCAAGTTTAGGGGTCTGAGACAGCAGGATCGCAACTTTGAGGTCAGCCTGAACAACATTATTTTGTTTTTTAGAGAAAAAAAGCAAAACAAAAAAAAAAGTAGAAATAATACATTATTTTAAAAAACAGTGAGAAATCATTTATAAATTACATATTGTCATCTTAGAAGTCATTCAAGTTACAAAATCAAAGCATAAAAAATAGGCAGATAATCAAACATGACTATAAACTATTCTGTTTGATAAATTAACAAAAACTTAGTAGTATGGTTATCTATCTTGCATACTTAAACATGCATAGTTATATCCTTTAGAGCAGTTTCTTTCCCTTTCATTATTGCAATATCTATTATACATTTTGGATCTTATTCTTTCAGTTTTTTATTATGATTTTTATAGTAGAGAGATGATACAATATTTACAAATGTGAGCCTGATTTATTTCACTTATGAGGATAGTCTCAAGTTGCATCCATTTACCTGTAAAAGCCTCAAAATCATTCTTTGTATAGCTGAATAATATTCAATCATATGAAAATACACTTTTTTCATACATTCTGTGGTTGATGGGCATTTTGATTGTTTCCTAGATTTAGCTATTACAAATTGTGCTGCTATGAACATTGGTGCACATATATCACTGTGACATGACCTTTTCAGTTTTTCTGGGAAAGTCCCCAGGAGGGGAGTAGCTGGATTGAATGGAACTTCCAGTTCCAGTTTGTTGAGAAATCTCCATACTGATTTCCATAGTGGTTGCACCAGTCTACACTCCCACTAACAGTAGAGAAGTGTTCCTTTTTCCCCAAAGCCTTTCCAACATTTGTTATCAGTTGATTTCTTGATGGCAGCCATTCTTTCCAGAGTGAGATGAAATCTCAATGCTGTTTTAATTTGCATTTCTCAAATGACCAGTGATGGTGAACATTTCTTCGCGTATTTATTTGCCATTTGTATATCTTCACCTGAGAAATGTGTGTTCATCTCAGATGCTCATTTTTGGAGAGGGTCTTTGAATTTGGGGGGCTTGATGTTTTTCAATTCTTTATATGTTGTGGATATACATCCTTTGTCTGAGGGATTGTTGACTAAAATTCTTTTCCATTCCGTGGGTTTTCTTTCCACTTTGTTGGTGATTTCTTTTGAAGTGCAAAAACTTTTTAGTAAGATGAAATCCCAGTTGGTGATTCTTTGAAGTATTTCCCATGCAGTTTGCATTTTGTTCATGAATTCTCTCCCTACCCCTATGTTTCCAAGATTTCTGCTTGTCTTCCAGTAGATTTAGTGTTTCTGTTTTAATATATAGATCTTTGATCCATTTTGACTTTAGTTAGTGCATAGTGATAGACATGGGTCTAGTTTCAGTCTTCAGCATATGGAAAGCCAATTTTTCAAACACCATTTATTAAAGAGGCTAACCTTCTTCCAGTGAATATTTTTAGCCCCTTTGTCAAATAGAAGGTGGCTGAATGTCTTTGTAGTACTGTTTGCATCTTCTGATTTGTTCCATTGATCCTTAGGTCTATTTCTTTGCCAGTACCATTGCTGATTTTATCACAATAGCTTTGTAGTATTATTTCAAGTCAGGAATTGAGATGCCTCCTACCTTGTCTTTGATGCCCATTTGCTATTCTAGGTTTCTTCTGTTTCCAAATGAATTTTAGGAATTTTTTTCTAGATCTGTAAGTTATGTTAATGGTATTTGATTGGGATTGCATTAAATCTGTATAACAGTTTTGGGAGTATTGCCATTTTCACAATGTTGATTCTTCCTAACCAAGAGTAAGGAATATCCTTCCATTTTATAATATCTCTTCAGTTTCCTTTTTAGAGTAGTATAATTTTCAGCATATAGGTCTTTTACATTCTTGGTTAGGTTGATTTCTAAGTATTTCATTTTTTTAGATGCTATTGTGAGAATCAATTTCCATCATTCTTCTCTCAATGAGTTTTTGTTTATGTACAGGAATGCTATTGATTTTTGAGTGTTGACTTTGTATCCAACTACACTGCTTAATTTATTTATTAACTCTAGTAGTCGTTCAATGGAGTTTTGGGGGACTTCTATGTAGAGTATGATGTCATCTGCAAATAGTGATAATTTAATTTCTTCCTTTTCTATCTTTATTCCTTTTATTTCTCTGTCTTGTCCAATTGCTCTGGCTAATATTTCCAGAACTATATTGAATAGGAGTGGTGATAGTTGACATCCTTGTTCTTTATTTTAGAGTGAAAGCTTTCAGTTTTTGTCCATTTAGTATGTTTGCTTTGGTGTGTCATATGTCCTTTATCAGATTGAGGTAGATACTATCTATTCTGAGTTTCTGTAGGGTTTTTATCATGAACAAGTGTTAGACTTTATCTAAAGCTTTTTCTGTGTCTATTGAGATGATCATGTGATTTTTGTTCTCGACTCTGTTGATGTGGTACATTGCATTTATTGGTTTATGTATGTTAAACCATCTCTGAATTCCTGGGATAAATCCCACTTGGTCATGATGTATAATCTTCTTAATGATTTGCTGCATTCGAATTGCCAGTATTTTATTGAGAATTTTTGCATCAGTGTTCATTAATGAGTTTTGCCTATAATTCTCCTTTTTGGTTGAGTCTTTCTGAGATTTTGGTTTCAGAGTAAGACTTGCCTCCCAGAATGTTAGGGAGGATTGTTTCCCTTTCAATTTCATTGAAGAGTTCGAGGAGTATTGGCATTAAATCTTCTCTAAATTTCTCATAGAATTCAGCTGTGAATCCATCAGGATCTGGGCGCTTTTTTTTGTTGGTAAGTTTTTAATCACATTTTTAATTTCAATAGCTGTTATTGAGCTACTTAAAAATGTTATATCTTCTTGATTAAGCTTTGGTAGTTCATACATTTCTAGAAATCTGTCCATTTTCTCTGTGTTTTCCACCCTATGTGAGTAAAGATTTTCAAAGAAGGTATTCATGACCTTTTGAATTTCTATGTGACTTGTAGTAATTTCTCTACTTTTAGTCTGTATTGCATGAATTTGAGTTTTTTTCTTTTTCTTGATAAGGTTGGCTAGAGGTTTATCAATTTTGTTTATTCTCTCAAAACACCAACTCTCTGTATATTTCTTTGTATATTTTTAGCCTCAACTGTATTAATTTCTGCTCTGAAATTTCTAAGTTCCTCTCTTCTATGAGCTTTGGGTGTTAATTGCTCTTTTTCTAGAAGCTTGAGATGTAACATTAGGCTGTTTATTTACAGTCATTCAGTTTTCTTGACTGACAATGCATTGCTATATATTTACCTTTTTAGGACCACTTTCATTGTGTGCCATACATTGCTGTATGTTGTATATGCATTTTCATTGCATTGTAGGTATTGCTTAATTTCTTCTGTAACCCATTGATTGTTCAGGAGGTTGTTATTTAAATTCCATGTATTTATGCAGGTTTTGCAATTTCTTTTGCAATTCATTTCCAATTTAAGTGCACTATGGTCAGATATTATGCATGGGATAATTTCAATCCCTTTCCACTTGCTTAAAATGGGATAATTTCAATCCTTTTCCATTTATGGGCTAATATATGGTCTATTTTGGAGAATGTCTCATGCACAGCTGAGAAGAGTGTGTATTTTGATGTGGTTGGGTGGAACACTCTGTAAACATCTACTAAGTCCATTTGCTCATAGGTTTGATTTAATTCTGTTATTTCTTTGCTGACTTTTTGTCAAGTTGATGTATCTCTTTGTGACAATGGGTATTAAGGTCTCCTATTACAATTGTGCTGTTGCTTATTTGGTTTTTCATATCTATTAGCATTTGTCTTATATAGTTGCGTGCTCCTCTATTTGATGCATATATGTTGAAGATTGTTAGCTCTCCTTCTTGAATTATTCCCTTGACAAATATGTGGTGACCTTCTCTATCTCTTTCAATCATTTCTGATTTGAAGTTCACATTGTCTACAAATAGAATAGCTACCCTTGCTTTGTTCTGGGTTCCTGTTATATGGAATACTGTTTTCCATCCTTTGACTTTTAATCTATGTGCTTCTTTTTGAGTCAGACTTATTTCTTGTATATAGTATATTATGGGATCCTGTTTCTTGATCCATTCTGTGAATCTATTTCTTTTAGTAGGTGAATTGGGGCCATTTACAGTGATGGATATAACTGATATGTACTGGCTCAATTTAGGGGCTGGGGATTTAGCTCAGTGGCATAAGCGCCTGCCTGGCAAGTAGGCAGTCGTGAGTTCGATCCCTGGTACCAATAAAAAGAAAAAGACAAAAAAAAAAAATACTGGCTCAACTTTGTCATATTATTTCCTGCTGTTTTCTACTTTTCCCCCTTGTTTAATTGCTTGGCCTATCTGGTGGTTTCTTCCTGTTGTTCTGGAAATTGTAATCACTTTTATCTAGTAATCACTTTTATCTATCTAGTATATCTTTCAGTACTCTTTTGAGGGTTGATTTGGTGGACATGACTTTCTTCAATTGTTCTTTGCCATGGAAGTACCTAATTTCTCCATTAAATCTCAAAGAAAGTTTTGCAGGGTACATCAACCTGGGTTGAAAGTTATTTTCTTTCAGGGATTAAAATACTTTACTTCCAGTCTTAACTTGAGGGATTGTGCTGAAAAGTCTGCTGTGATTCTAATGGGCTTTCCTTGATAGGTGAGTTGTTTCTTTTCTCTAATAGCTTTTAGTATTATGTTTTTATGCTGTATGTCTGGGATCTTAATTATTATATGTCTGAGTGTAGATTTATGTTGGTTGTGACTGTTTGGCATTCTATATGCTTCTTATCTGTGTATCAGATTTTTTCCCCATGTTTGGGAAATTTTACTTCTGTAAATAGTTTACTGATATCATTCACATTGATTCCTGCATCTTCATTGATGCCTATCAGTCTTATATTGTTTCTCTTGGTAACATAAAAAAGCTGTTGAATTGTCATTTCATGCAGCCTTGTTATTTTTAAAAGTTCTATCCTTTCATGATCACCAGCTGTGATCTTGTCCTCAAGGTCCGAATTTCTATCCTCAGCTTCATTTAAATGATTTCATCAGCTTTTGAAAGGAAATTTTTATTTCTTGAACCTCTTTGAATTTGTTTCATGCACTCTACTTGTTTTCTATATTGGCCATTCAAGGTTTCAGTCAGTTTCCCATTGCTCCTGTACTTTTTTTTTTTATCTATGTCTTCTCTGGATATGCTGAGCAACTCCTTTATTAAGGTTGTCATTTCTGTCTTTATGTGAGAAATTATTTCTAATTTGACTTCCTCTATAGCCTCATGGATTTGGGGGTTTTTTTTATTTTTTTTTTTATTTCACTTGCTGTCTTTTCAGAGGTTTCCAGTGTGTTACTTTTAAAGTTCTCTATTTCAATGTCTCCTGTACTTGCTCCTGATGGACTAGATGTTTGAGATTGCACTTTACTTTTCTGTTTTCTCATTTTCACCTTTTGGGCTACTATTTGGTCTTTCAATCCCACTAGTCTCAACTCTCAGTCGTGTGTATCTTAGGGTCCTACTGTGTGGTTGACGTTTGTCCAATTGCTGGGTATCGCAACGAAGAGATGGGCAGTCACCTGTATTCTTCCTGCAGGGCCTGTTGGGTGAGTCCTCTATTCTTCCTAGGCTGATTAGTCTACAGCCTGGGCAACTTAATAAAACCTTATCTCAAAATAAAAAAGGGTTAGGTATATACCTGGGTGGTACAGTGCTTGCTTAGCATTTATGATGTCCTAGGTTCAAGTCTTAGTTCTGCAAACACACACATGGAGGAGCCAGTCACATCTCCTCACATTCACTGCTACTCCCTAGTACAAGTTGCTATTTTTTGAATTATTGTTATAGCTTTTCTTGCTTCTCTACTTGCCCCAGTGCAGCACTATAGTTAGAACAAAGCTTTTAAAACACATCCTACAGCGAGTACAGTGGGGCATTCTTATAATTCCAGGCCTCTGGAAGGTTGAGGCAGTAGGATCACAAGCCAAACCTGGTCTGGACAATTTAGTAACACCCTGTCTCAGTTTTTATTTTTTAAGGGGTTAAGTTGGTACCAGGAATATAGCACAGTCCCAAGGCCCTATGTTAATTCTTACTACTGAAAAAAATCAACAAAATCCCCACATATAACTATATACATGCCTGTTCAAAATCAAAGGGCTCTTCTGTACCTCGAATGAAATCCAAAGTGTCCTCCCCCTTGACTACAAAGCCATGTACAACCTTCCTCCCATCTTTGTGGTCTCATCTGCTTCACTGTTTCTCTCAGAATCTACCCTTAATGATTTCTTTGCTGACTTTTAGCACAGAAAATAAAACCTTGCCTCAGGACCACCGTATTTATGATTCCCTTTTTATGTTACAAGTGGTCTCCAACATCCATATGGATTCCTCACCTTATCCAGAATTTGATTCAAACATCTTCTCATCAGAGCAACTGACTGGCCCTAAAATAACACATTATGTAAAGCAAGTCACCTCCCACACTCTAGTGCCTGTTATTACCTGACATAATCGAAAATTTTATAAATTTTGATTTTCCCCAATTCTAGGATGATAAGTCCAGGAGACCAGGAACCAAACCTCTTTTGTTCCTGATTGTATCCTCAGTGCCTAGAATCCTACCTTGTGCATAAAAGTGCTCAGTAAATATGGTTACATGAGGAGATACAGAGACATCTCCACAAGCACATGATGTCTTTGGACAAATGTGTCAAGGATCCTTTGTCCTCCGCAAATAGCCACCAGCTCAGGGCTTCAAAAATCATCAACACAAACTGGAACAGAAATGTAACATTTTAAAAATCATGAACTGTGTTCCAGGTTCTTTGAAAGTGTGGCCTGTGGAAATGAAGATTTGATACATAGGTTATTCCGTTTTTCTGAACTATTTTAGAGCAAATTGCAGGCAGATTGTCTCATCACTACTAAATACTTCACTGTGTATCAACCCACTGCCCAGGACACTTCTCTACAAATATCAGTATAAGCATTCAAATCAAGAAATCACCCTGATGAAATATACCACCCATGCCACAGGTTTCATTTGAGTTTCTGCCAACTATTTAATTTTTCTCTCTAGGTCCAGAGCCACTCTGAGATCATCTGCGGCATTTCACTCTCATGTCTCTTGAATCTTTCAGCTTGGATCTGTTAGTTCTTCTGTCATTCCTAAGCTTAAGAGCACTACAGAGCATGGTCCTGTCATTGTAGGATACCTCTTGGCTGGGCCCACCTAGTGCATCCCATGTCCAGACCAAGGTGGTATATTAAAGCCTGGAGTGTGACGGAAACGAAGCACGATCTTCCAGGAGCATGCTGTGTCAGCCCACGATTCCGTCTGGAACCAGTGATGTTCACCAGGGGCTCCTTGTCCACTTGATGCCTCCCAAACTTCTCTTCGATAAAACCACCAATTGCCTTTCTATAATCAAGTAAATATTTTCAGAGGATACTTCAAGACTTGGCTAATATCCTGCTTCTATCAAATATTCTCACACATTTCCTGAATCAACTAATGCTGTCAAATGGTGACTATCTCCATCAATCCCAATCAGTGGGCATTTCTAGCATAGGGATGCACTGTACAACTCCTCTACTAATTTTCTTATTTCATAACTTACTTACATTAGTATAGAGCCACCTTTTATTCAGTAGGTTATAGCCAGTTACTATCCCCACTTATTTTGATACCCAAATTGTTCTGGATCTTGGCTAAAGGAATGAGTCCTTCATGGCTGGCTCATGTGTCCTTTTGATGTATTCCCATGATATTTTGAGTACCTCCCTACAGAAAGTTCCAAAATCATTTTATGCGTCACCAGTCCAGCCTAGAATCAGACCTGGTTTCTTTTAATTAGAGGATGGTATTTAGAAAGGAAGATGTTCTGGCCATTTGATGTGTCCTTTACTAGTGGCCTCTGAGTGGACAGAGCTATAGTATTTGTGGTGTATCTATGTACACATGCACATACACAGTTTTTAAAAAGTTATTTCACACTCATTTCTGATCCAGTCCAAGCCTCCAGGTTCTTTATACCTTTCTTTCCATATTTATAAATTCCTCCTCAATCAATACGGTACCTGGCTTCTGTGTTAATTAACATTTTCCTCGTTTGCCCAGGAGCCCCATAACTTGGCAGTCTCCCAGCCATGGAACCATCTTGCAACCTGCCATCTCTTCAGCCCTTCTCTCTTCCAAGAAAGAGAGGGAAAGAGAGGCCACAGGGGTAGTCATGCATCCTTAATGACAGATTCTCTGAGTCTTGTGGCCGGAGAAAAAGTACTGCAAGACAGACAACTGTGGGGGAACTGCTGCCGTTTGCAAAGGCATCTGTGCAGAATCCACCTGGGTTCTGTAGCCACAAGGGTCCTCACACAGATCCCTGGCGATTCAGGAACAAGCAGCCAAGCAGTCTCCAGTGTTGGCTCCTTGGAATTAGACACTATAAAAAGCACTGCTCCAGTTGCCTAGAAGCCTATTTTCTAAGCTGAATAAGGTAGGGAGACATATAAATCCAGCACATCAAATACCATAGAGACAAATTCTTCTAAGTAGCTCTTGTGGCTGCTTCTAATCTGGGTAGAGCTGGGGCTCTCTGCTCTCGCCTAATAGCCACCAGCTGTTTGTACTGCTGCCCAGAAAGAGCAGTCACGCTGGTAGACATGCATTAACATACATATGTGCTCATATTAAAGTCTTGGGGGAAAAGGTGAGCTTTTTGCCCCCATGAATTGAGTCCTGAAAGCAACAGATAGGAAATACAATGTGAGTGATTTGAGAGTCATCATTGCACAAATATGTGCAGATGCTTTATATCTTTGGGATCTCAAAGCAAGGAAACCATTGGTGACAAGGAGTAGCAACTATCCAAGCATTTAATTAGTAATGAGTTATTGTGTGCCACAGTTTTGAAGACACTAGGGGAACTGTATTCTCTGCTGACTGGTGCACAATTGAAGAACATCCTGTAACCCAAACAAACCTCCCTTGCCTGTTGGCGCTGGGAATCCTCTGCTACCAGTTGTGACAACTAGAACAAACACAGCGGAGAAACAGCTCAGCCAACAAATGGAACATGTTTGGATCCAGATAGGAGGAAACAATCCTATTCCGATAGCCTCAGTTACACCTAGGAGCTTGTTAGAAATCGGAGCCCTTCCCAGAATACCCTATACATCAGAAATTCCACTGGTGGATGAAGCCCGGCCCATCGTGCGGAGGTATTTTAGATTTAGGTTGGTGGTACTGGAGATTGAACTCAGGACCTTCTCACTGGACTCTGTCCCCAGCCCTTTTTTAAAATTTTGAGATAGGCCTCACTAAGTAACTAAATCTTCTAAGGTAGGTTGAAATTTGAGATTTTCCTGCCTCAACCTAGGCAGAGTACTGGGATCACAGGTGTGCACCACCAGGCCCAGCGCATCAGTACGAGTTTTAAAACTCAAGTTTTACAGCGGCTATCCTAGATATTTCTAGAGTGATGCTGGAAGGACGCTGAGACCAACCAGCCTGACACTTAACCCCTGGGGCGCGGCTCCGTGTAGTTCTTCCAGCAAACAAAAAGCTTGTTTACACAAGTTATACACATTCGCTATATTTAAGGCGCAGGAAGTCGTTCTGGACTCAGGTCAGAGTCCCTTCCCCTTTTGCCCTCAATGCAAGTCACAGACTGAGGCTCAACTGGAGACCCGGCAGGGGTCGCTGCTGCCCAGGAAGAGCGACTCAAGGAGCGTGGCAAGAGAAACCCAGAAGCTTTGACATCACACTAAGCTCCTCCTTGCACGCACGCATTATACACACACAAACATATACAGCCACGCGCGCACACACTCGGCCCGCGCACTCCTCTCCCGGAGCCGGCCCCTCCCGCGGCAAGTGTGCGTCCCGCAGCCACCGGGCGAGGTCCGCAGCGCAGCACAGCGCAGCGCGCACGACCCCGGCGCGGCGGCGGCGGCGGCGGCGGCGGTCCCCGCGGCTGCACCCGGACCGGCTCGTTCCAGCGCCCGGCGGCGGCGGCGGCGGCTGCGGCCGGGACACCCCCGCCAGCGCCCGGCCCCCCGCGAGCCGAGGGCGCAGGGCTGCCACCCCTATGAACGGAGAAGGCCGGCGCAGCAGCAGGACTCGCGGCAGCTGGACTCCTCCGCAAGCCCGGGGCGCCTCCTCCTTTCCCACCCTCCGTTCGCCCGGGAAGCAAAATGCAGCCGCCGCGCTTTGGTTAGGAGGCGCAGGGGCCCGCGCCATCCGCCGCCCGCCCGGAATCCGATCCCCGCGGCGGCTGCGCGTCCCGGCCGCGGCCCCTGGGACCCGCGAGTGAGCGGCGGCGGCTGCCGGACGAGGAGAGGCGGCCGGCCCAGGTTGGCCGGGACCGGGAGGGGACGGCCGGGGCGAGGCGCGGGGCGCGGGGAGGGGCCCCGGCGGATCGAGATGGCACCGTCTCTCATCCAAGCGTGCCGCAGCCTGGCTCTCTCAACATGGCTGCTTTCCTTTTGTTTCGTGCATCTGCTCTGCCTGGACTTCACCGTGGCCGAGAAGGAGGAATGGTACACCGCCTTCGTGAACATCACCTACGCCGAGCCCGCGCCGGAACCCGGGGCCGGCGGCGCGGAGCTGCGCACCGAGAAGTCCGAGTGCGGGCGCTACGGGGAGCACTCGCCCAAGCAGGACGCCCGCGGGGAGGTGGTCATGGCCAGCGCGGCGCACGATCGTCTGGCCTGCGACCCCAGCACCAAGTTCGCCGCGCCGACCCAGGGCAAGAACTGGATAGCCCTCATCCCCAAGGGCAACTGCACCTACAGGGATAAAATCCGGAACGCGTTTCTGCAGAACGCCTCTGCCGTGGTCATCTTCAACGTGGGCTCCAACACCAACGAGACCATCACCATGCCCCACGCAGGTGAGGGACCCCGGCGGGTGCGGGGCGGCGCGGGGGAGGGGAGCCCCGAGGCTGGAGGCTCCGGGAAGGATCTGGCTGCGCCTGGCTCCCAGCTCTACTCTACAAAGTAGGTGCTGCGCGCGAGACGCGCCTGGGCTCCCTGGACCTGCTAAGTTTTTGCTCCGCTTTACTTCGGGGTGGGGCTGGGGAGGAGGGTGCCACGGGGGAGCGTTTTCACTTCGTGGCGGGGAATGCAGGAGAGCTCCCATCACGCTGCTCAGGGACGAGAGTTCTTTGGGGTGGGCTGACTTCTATGGGATGGGGGGACTTGGGGTTTGGAGGACAGGACCAGGACTCTGGTATTGTTTTAGATACGGCCCGCACCTGTTCGGAACTGGCAGATCTGATAGTTGAGCTCTGCGCTGGGGTGTGTGCCTCAGGTGTAGCCCTGCGTGTGCGTTTGTCTAGCAGGTGGGTAGGGTTTCCTGCTGGCAGCTTTCACCACAGGGAGCTAGTTTCTCCAAGTCAGTTTTCAGCTCTTGGGGAAAGATTAATAAATCCCCCACGCCTGTGCAGGGTTTATGCAAGTTATAAATAATATTAAAAGTACTGTTGTTGTGCCAAGCAGTCATCCCCAGACACTGACGAGCGGGCACGGTGGATTAATGCTAACAATCCTTAACCAAAAAGGGCGAGGTGCACATAAAACTTATAACTACCATATTTCTCCAAGGTTGCACCGTGCCCTTTGCATGGTTGGGAGTTTATGCTGAGAGTTTTATTTCTGGCCAGAATGAGTGGCTTCTGCATAGAAGGAATAAGCTTTTGTTAATGGACACAAGTGCTAGGATTAGAAGTGCATTACTACCCCAGAATTCAGCTCCACAATTTGTGCCTGACATATGCGATGTGTTTGTGATGGGGTGGGGATGGGGGAACCTATTATTCAGGTTTGCTAGCATAAGCCAGTAGTAGTTCAAGCAGACAGAACTACTGGCAGTGTTCTACCTGCTTGAATCCAGAGTTATTGCTGCATACGGTTGGTGGAGAAGTGAGCTCTCCTTCCTCTGGGGACTCCTAAGTGTGGTAGAACAGGCAACAAGTATGAAGATGCATTTTCTAGACGGTGCGGCCTAATCAAAAGTACTATTTTCTTTAAAGGCAGATTGTAATAAACAGGTCACTGAAACAGAACATCAAATGCTGGCTCGTTTGCACAGGTGTCCCTTCTAGGACAACTTTCCAAAGAGCTCGTGCCACCTAGTAGTGAAATAGGGATACAGTTGATTTGCCTCAGTAATCATCGCCAGCTGTTTTAGTCAAAGCTATTAGTCACCCTTAACACAAACAAGTGGGAAAGGGAACTGTTAGACTTCATCAGCGGGCCAGTGGGGAGAAACAGCAATGTGTTAATACAAAGGAGGAAGGCTGGGGATTTAGCTCAGTGGCTTAAGTGCTGGCCTGGTAAGCATGAGGTCCAGAGTTCAATCCCTGTGTACCAAAAATAAAATAAAATAAGAAAAAAAAAAATAAAAAGCAGGAGAGGAAGTTTTTACTGTTTTGAAACAGCTACACTGTACCACTTTTAAAACGTGATGCATTTCTTTGAGCGCAACAGTTTTCTGGGGCACAAGATTGTCTGACCTTGTGTCAGAAGAACAGTACTTAAACTTGCTGTCCGAGAATGTTAGAAGGGTGAAAGAGCACTTAAAGTCATGTAAAGTATCTTTAAATAAGTGAATTACTTACTACAGAAAATCTGCATTCAGAAAGTGGGAAGGAGGTATGAAGGAGGTTATCTTAGTTCCTTAAACTCTTAAGAAGGTTGTTAGCTGACTTTAGAGGATTCTGGCAGTGTTTCTTTGTGCGTGAGCATGCAACCTTAAATTAGGTTCCTCTGAGCACAAAGTAAGGGGCATCGTTTGTTCCTGTCTAAAGAGGTTTTCCAGCACTGCCAGCACATTGGATCAATTAATGGCTTGCCTGTTCTTAATGGAAGCAGTAAGCTGATTTTCCACACAGATCATTCTTAACACATAATGAGAGTAAAAGGTTTGAAAGTTAAAGACTAGAAGAATGTAAAGGAAATTCTAGCAGTTTCCAAAGATGTGTTCCTCTTATAGCTACAAAACTCTACGTTACCTTTTGACATTTTGCCACATTAGAGGTTGCATTGATTGTTGTTAAAGCCTCATTATAAGGAGGTTATGTGACAGCGTGGCACGGTGAACCCTTTGGTTGGCTCTGAAATTCTGACTGAATCTCAGACAGGGCAAGCACTGGTTTAGAGTCAGTGTCTTCCATTTGGTTCCAGAATTTGAAAGCTTGACTTCTTTGTGGCTCTGTGCAGTTCAGATTTCTAAATTCACTGTCCATTTTAGATATTAATCAAATCTTATGTAAGCTTGAGGTGCAGTATGCCATAGAATCTTTATAGCTGGGGGCCTTTAAATTCAGTCTCCCAAAAGTTAAAAGAAAAAAAATAAAAGTTGATGTTAAATCACCTCTCTAGATCTTTTTATTTTTGGAGCCGACAACTTTCAGAGGACAAGATCTGGATGCAGACCATCCTGTGCTATGTATGCATTTCCTACGAGGTGACCCTAAGATACCCAAAATCTTGAAATTCAATAAAATAAAAATTGTTTTTGTTTCTCTTGTTTATAAAACCCTTTCTTTCACTTGTTTCTTTTCCTGTATAATTTTGAGTTCTTCCCATTTTTGCAACTATGATTTCTCATTCAGAATCCCCTGGTTGCTTTAGTTTATAACAAGTTACATTGTTTCCCACGGTATCACAGCTTCCTTGAGATGTAATTTACATTCTCTACAATTCAATCACTTAATAATAAAACTCAGTATTGTTAGTGTATTGGCTGAGTTTTGCATCACCACTAATTCAAGAAAACAAAAACACAACTCTTGTGACTTTTTAGCACCTAACCTCCAGTTCTAGTCCAACACTAATCTACTTGGTTGCATCTCTACATATTTGTGCCTTCTGTTCATTTTATATGAAAGGACTCATATATTAGATAGACTTTTGTGACTGGCTCCTTTGTTTCAAGGGGCCTTTAAGATTATAGTGTTTGTCATTCTTTTTACTGTCAAATATTCCACTGGTGGGGGTACCCCATATTTCATCAATTATGGGTTGGGGGTGTAGCTCAGTGGCAGAGGACTTCCTAGCATGTGTGTGACACCAGGTTCAATCCCCAACACTGCAAAAACAAAATAAACCTCCTCATCAATTGATAGGCACTGAGGCTGCTTCCCCTGTTTGGTTTTTATGAATAATGCTGCTGTGAACATTCTTGTACAGATTTTTGCGTGCTCATTTCTCTTCAGTGTATTCCAAAGAGGAGAATTTCTGGGTTATGTGATAACTCTATGATTTAACAGACAATTGTCAGACAATTTTTCTGGAAGGAACCAAGCCATTTCACATCTCCACCAGAAGTGCATGAAGATTCCAGCTTCTGCACAGCCTCACCCATGCTTATTATTATCAGTCTCTTTTATTTTGCCATGCAAGTGGATGCAAAGTGCTGTCTTCATTGTTTCATTTGTATTTTCCTGAACGGTGATAGTCACTTGCTAACATACTCTTAATCCATTTCCTGCTTTTCCTTTTGCTGTCTTTTCCCCTATGCCAGTATCACATCATCAGTGACTTTCAGTTCATACATGTTTTGTCTTAGGGAAGAGAGAGAGGGATGATGCATGAAGAACATCTACCCAGTGGAAAGACTGGGCCAGAAGTTTGCATATCCTCTCAAAAGAGGTATGTATCTTCAGTGCAAGAGCAACCAGAGGATGTGAGCAGAGCTATCTGGGAATGCAGTCTCCACCAGGTGGGAGACCCAGCACTGAATGTTTGGGTGCAAATAGAGGTAGCGAGACTCCAGTTATCTCCTGGGAACTGTCTCTTGATGCCTGCCTGGAAGCCTCCTTTCAGTGTACTCTAGGAAAGCGATGCCATCAGAAATTTCTGGAGACAGTTGAGGGGAGAGGTTGACTAGGAACACAGCCTCAAGGACCAATCCCTTGGGTTTGTGTTGTGGCTTTGCTGCTTTCTTACTGTGTATCTTCAAGCAAGTTATTCTACCTCTCAGGGCTTGGGTTGCCTTGTTTGTGATGAGGGGATAATATCCAGCTAAGTTTCTTGCTCTATTGGATTAAAAACTGGTGGTCAATTTAAACACCAACTGACCTGAATCAGCATGGTGCTGAGTGTAGATTGCCACCTGATGAAAATTGCCAATGTAAAAAGGAGTCCTAGAGAGGAAGAGTAGCATTGTGGATTCTCCTAAGTGTCATTGTTTGGAGCCACTGGTTCTCCTGGAAGAGCTTTTCATGCAGAGCTTCATGAACTGGGCTGTTACCATTGGAGGAGCTTGGGACCTGTTGCTGTGAATGGCTGTGGTTCACTTGGCTGAGCTTTGGTTCTTACTTTGAGCATTGCTTCCTGTCTCCAGAGTGAAGATGACTGCTGTTCAATCTCCAGGAGAAGTTTGTCACTCTGCTTCCTGATATAAACTCCACTGTTCTCTTTGTTGAAGAGCTTGAGGTCTCGTTGTCACTGAGGATGGCTGAGGTGCTTTTCGGGGGAGCTCTGTTCCTTATTTTGAGTGATGTTTTCTAGCTCCAGTGCAGAACCTTCAATCTGCTGGTACAGATCCTTCACTCTGCAGGCATAGACTTTCTAGTTTCCACCGCTGACCTTTGGGCCTTCCCAGCACAGATCCGTGAAAGACTTGCATGAGTTACTGTCATGGGCTCTAGGCCTCCAGTTGGACTCATGGGGGTCTTTGTCATGGGCTCTTGGTCTTCAGCTGGACTCATGCAGGATATTGCTGTGGGATCCAGGCCCTCTGCTGGCTTCTCTAGGTCTTTAGTGTTGTGGACAGATTTCCTGTACTTCTTTGGTATGTAACTCTTTGGGTGATCATTATAAATAATCATATGTCCTGTATGTTAATATTTCCCTTGCAGTCCCTGACTGGAACACTTGCCCTGTGAATTAAGTGGGTTAATAGCAGATAGCATCCACATCTGTAGCTGGCACATGGTAGTGATTATTGACCCTCACAAGCAGTGAACTCACTGACCTAGAAGAGCCACGAACTGGCCCATCATCCCCAGAGGCTTAGTGAGGCCCTGGTAGCCTTGGAAATGATTCTTTACCCTTTCATGTTTTAGAGACTTGAGCAGCTATGCCTATTCCTGTTGCAGCCTCAGTGACTTGGGACAGGGTGTTTCGGTTCCCTCTACTGATTAGTGAGAGTCTCAGGTTTCTGTTTTTGCATTTGTTTTCTTGTGGCTGACATGCAAATGTGGTTTGATCTGCACGGTAAATGTGTGTGTTGGCTCTCTGTACCTGAGTTTCAGTGTAGAGGAAATGGTAACATTTTCTTCTTTCCCTTTGGAAAGAGCATGCGTGCTAGCTTTTCATCAATCACCAGTGCCCAGTTAAAAGGAAATTAAACCTCTAGTTGTCTAGGAAGAGCTTTTGAGACTCTGGATTCCTAACAGCAACTTGGAGATGGAGGTGGAGAGAGACGGGCTGGCTGAAGAAACCATTGTGAAGACAGACGCAGCCCTGGAAAAGGAGAGCCCAGAATTCTCAGCTTCTCCAAGGCTGAGGAGATCAAATGGAAGGCTCTGTCCTGTGCAGGGGAAGCTTCCCGTTTAATTCATGGGTTCATGATGTCTTTGTGGCCAGTCCTTTAGTTCCTAAAACGTGCCTTTGCCTTTACCTCTGTAATGCAATTGGCTGCTTTAAATTTTTCAGAGCTTGTATGTTTCTAAAACATCTTTGTACACTTTTGTGTTTCATTTTCCAGGAAGTTTTATTTCCTTGTTCGGCACATCCTAGCACTGTCTTGGAGAGTAGTGATATTGACCTAGTAGTGCTTACTGTCTGCCAGACATGACCTAAGTACTTTGTGTGTATTATTTTTATTCTCACAGCACATTGACATAGGTACCCTTATTATCCCCATTTCTTAGGTGAAGAAACTGAGGCAGAGTGATTTAATCTTGGAAGCACTAAGTGGTAGCACAAGACATGCAGACTCAGCAGTCTGCTGACTCTAATGCCCTAGCTACCGCTCCATTTGCCCCCCTTAGCCTGAAAGGCCACTCTGCAGACCAGGTGTGGACAGTGATTGCTTGCTCATGGGCAAAGGGGCTGCAGCCAGTTCCTGTGTGAGGTCTGCAGGCACACGCACTCCTGGCTCTTGGTCAGCATCTCTTCAGTGGAGAAGCATGTTTTGTCTTTCCTCTCCCACGCCTACTTTTTATTCACCATTCAGCTTTGGACATCAGTCACTTTTTCTGTTCTTTTTTGGCCACAATTTTCTCCTTTATAAAATGTGAAGTTTGGACAAAATGATTTTTAAGAACTGTTTGAACTCTTAACATGTACTCCTTATGCAGTTAAAAAATAAAAACTAAAACAGGATGCATCTATTAAGATTCAAAGTTCTGGCTTCCGTTGATCAGAAAATCCTGCAACAGGAGCCTGGCAAGGGGGAGCTGGCTGTTTGCATGAGTGTCTCTCCAAGTTGGCCCAGGTCCCCAGCACTTGTGATGGCTCTTGGCCTGCTCTATTTATGTTCTCTGCCTCAGTCCCAGGGTCTGTGTGTGGGAGAGGACCCCCAGCTTTTAAGAGCTCAAACAAAGGTCATGGAAAAACATTTATAAAGGCAAAAATGTTTAGAAATGGAAGAGGTTGCTTTGGGAGGTTAGGCTCTCTTGGGGGTTCAGATTGAAACCGACTGGGAACTTTGTAGAATGGACGATCGCAGGATTCATATCCAGAGTTCCAGCGGGTGACATTGTAAAGGCTTCTCCAGCCTGAGAGTACAGCTACCTGATGCTATGTCCTTTAAGAAACTTATTTGTAACCGCCTCCATTATGCAGAAACTGTATCATTTATGCCTGATCTTAATTTCCCTCACTCAGACAGTCTCCCCTTTCCCACTTGTATGTATGTGTGTATTTAGTATTTATTTTGCCCTGCACTATAATTCTTCACACTGGACTGGCAGACGGCTATCTAATAGCCAGGAATTCCTGCCTCTGTTATTAAAAGACATAATTCATCCTAAGTGTTAAATAACATTCTTGGCTGTGTAACTTAATAAGGCCTGGTCCTTTCAAGAAACTAAATGACTTGTTTACACATTTTTGGTCATGGAAATACATATCTTGAGGATTTGGAAGGAATTCTACCTTATTCATAATCTTTAGTAAGAATTTGATCTTTATCTCTCTTGGTGCTTTTCTTCTTAAAACTCCCTTGAATTTTTTAAGGAAGGAAGTAATTTTACAGCCATGAAATCTGGTGAACTTTCTGGAACCTGGAGCTTTTTATTTACTGCTGATTGTTACTGGTTTCAGACAGCAGGGGCTTTGCGTCTGCTACAAAGTCAATGTGTTTAGAAACCTGTCTACTTTTGGAAAGAAGGTGTTTGACCATTATTGTTGCATTTCTGGACATGAAATTTAGTATTTTAAAGAATGTAGTATTTTGACAGCTTTCAGAAATCTTTAGTTTATTCCTAGAAGAGATGCTCCCTCCTGTGCATACTCTAAAGAGAATCGTATTTTATTGTTAAGTGACTGAGATGACTTTGGTGCTCCGTGTATTTAATAATATGAAATGAGAGACGCTGAATTTGAATTAAGAGGACATTCACATCCTATTCAGATTATCTCAGATCCTGAGTGTTTTGTTGGTGTGCAGTATGAAACCCAGAGAAAAAGGCAGTTGCATTTTATGATTATTCCTCTAAGTCATAATTATAAGTGGAAACTTTTTAATAGCTCTAATATAATCTTGAATACCATTTTGAACTTTGAGGGATTAATCTTTGGCAGTTTAATTTGTATAGGATAAAGGTGCTTTATATATTGAAGCCAACTATTAAGATTTTGGTTAGATCTTGCTATTTCTATAATAAAACAGGTACATTAAGTATTTACTGTTTCAAGTTTGTGGTTGAAACAGTGTTGAAACAATCTGTCTATAAGTAGCCTTTATTTTTTAATTCTCTGATTTGTACTGATATTTACGAAAACTTTTTTACTAGAAATACTGTTTGTCAAAAAGTATTAAAGCCTATCCATTGGGCTGTTGGGTAACTTCATATTCAGTGCATGAACGTATTTCACAATTGAAATAAACTCTATACAAGATTAAATATCACATGGTTTCTCTTACATGAAAAACCCAAAATGTAAATAAAGAGCAAAATAAAAGCTAGATTAACATGAAACAGGGAACCTTTTGCAAACAGGAAGAGGACCAAGAGACGGAGCAGGGGGAACATAAAAGAATTACCAAGAATTAAGAATGTGCATGTGTACCAATGCCTCACAATAAATGTAATTATTGTGAACTACAAATGTGTACTAATAAAAATTTAAAAATAGAGGTTTCATAAAAGGGTTTTTGAAATTTTGTATGAACTAGCTCATTCGTATCCTTTTCAGAAAGGAATATATAATTAGTTACACATATTAGATAAAGTTTTCAGGAAATACTTTGTTTCTTAACCAAGTCATCATGGTATCCCTCCATCATAAATGGCTTTTATTTTCCTGGTGACCACTGACTCTGGACCTTCACACTGACGTAACAGTTGTCCATCCGTCCATCTATCCATCCATCCGTCTGTCCGTCCATCCATCCATCATTTGAGACAGGGTCTTGCAAAGTCACTGAGTAGACTGGAGTTCAACTTAGCGTCTTACATCTACTTTTATACTATAGACAAGGCAGAAACTAGAGGTTTTTCATAGGTGTTATCAGTGAACACACATTTAATTGCCTCTTTTACCCTTTAACTTTTTTTTCCAGGTCCCTATAATAGCTTATAGAAGCTATTATGTAGATATTCTGTTGTCATGAGTTGACTAAACCTTCATTACAAATATAATTATAAATGGCCCAAAGAACTGCAGAAGAGAAAAAATGTTTTCCCTTTCATGGATGAGGAAGATGCCTGCAATGTCCTCTGAGATACCCACAGGAAGGCCACCTCCTCAGGTCCCTTCCCCATGAGACCTCATCATGAAGCCACTGCTTAGCCACTTTGTTGAAAAGAACAGTGCCACCTCCCTGTCCGGGCACACTTTTCAGATCTCTGCTCCATTTTACTTCCCATTCACATGTTCACAGTTAAGTTCCCCAAGTCTAAAAAGGTCCTTGCCACATGAACAGTGCTCAGTAAATATTGTTAAGTAACCTGGAGACACAGCAAGGTGGACTATGTCCATATGTTACTCTCTAATTCATGACAAAGTACGATTCTGTGACATACATTTTTTATTTTGGCTCATGTAAGTAAAGTCAGTGTAATTTGAGTTTCTGCTTACAAATATGTATGCATTTTGTAGAATGTGACATAAAGCTGGCCTCTGGCTCACATCCTTGATCTACAGGGAAGACCTAGTGGAAACCATTTAAAAAATTTTGTAATCACATATAATTGTGTGCATATGTTTATTGTCCTGCAATTTTAAAGATACACACACACACACACACACACACACACACACATACATACACTATGTAACTTTTCTTTTAAGTGAGAAAAAATGCCATGTAGAACATTTAAAAGGAGTGTGGATAATAATAAAAACTAGTCCTAACCAGAGGCTGGGGATAGCTTAGTGACAGAGCAAGTGCTTAGCATATGCGTGGCTGTAGGTTTGGTCCTCAGCTATAGGAAAAAAATTAGTAATCCAACTACTGTGTTTACTTCATTGTATTACATGTATTTACTTTTACCAAATTAGGAAAATATTGCCTCTATATATTGTAACTCTTTAAAATTTGAAGGTCCGTTTTGAAATTTGCTTCGTGGTATTTTAGTGATACTTCCATTTTTACATAGACAGCGTGGCAGCACACGTCCTTAAGTAGCTAGATGTGGGTGCATACTCATGATTACTTCTTAGCTCAAGTTCCTGAATGTGGACTAGTCAAAGGCTATTTGTGTGCACCAGTAGGCAGGTGTGTGTTTGCTTGTTTAATAGCCCTTCCGTGGAGGCTATGAATATGAGCTCATTGATTAGTATGGTGTTCTCATGGACGAGAAGAACATTTGTTAGTGGTGCTGCTGTTGCAACCTCCAGTGGGCTTGCTGTAAGCCTCACCTTGCTGCAAGCTAGACTAGTTTGGCTGCTAAGGTTGACCAGAAGGTGGAGAATCAGATGTCTGGCTGATACAGTCAGCAGAATAGTGACTGGGGAGGACCCTTCCTATTCCCTTACAGCTTTCTGAGTTGGGGATGTTGCAGTCTCATTGACGCAGCAGTTATCAGAACTCAGGTTGCAGTTGTAGTTGTGCCTCAGTAGGCTTTGTCATTGCAAGTCATTGTCATCCTCAGGGACTCATTTGTTTTCCTCCATGAATGGTGAACCCAAGCCCCTTGGAGGGAATCTTGGTTTAGGTCACCAGTTTTCCACTCTGATTGCACTTTGGAAATACCTGGGGAGCTTTAAATGTATGGCTGCCTGAGTCCCATCTGTGCAAAGCTGGCATTCTGCTGGGGTGTGGGAGGGCCCCCCAAATGATTCTAACACGCAGGGCTGACAGTCACCACACTCAGTGAACTGAAAGCCCCCTCAAGTTCTTCATTGCTGTTACTCAGTGCCATTTTTTATTTCCACTGGTAAAGTTTATAAGAAGGAAAAATGTCATGCAGTCCAACTCCCCTCTGCCAAATACAGAAGGGTAAGATACACAGAAAATTTCACTTTCGTCTCAGCTCCCCTGTGCCATCCTATATGACGTCTAACTGTCAGTTTGTTTCCTTGTTTCTTTTCTCACTTACACTATTTGGCTATGTTTTCTTATTTTTACATTTTTTACCTGATTCGGAAAAACAAAAATTGTACGTATTATTGGGTTCCATAAGACATTCTGATACCTGCATACATCGTGTAATGTCAGACTCAGTTTGTATAGGACTATCTCCTCAAATATGTATCATTTCTTTATGGTGAAAACACTCAAACTCCTTTCTACCAGCTTTTGCAACACGCAATAGTTATTGCTATTTGTCATCCTGCGAACAGTAGTACACTAGAACCTCTTGCTCCTGGTTGTATCTTCGTACCTGTTAACCAGCCTTATCCCCTACCCCTTCCTCTTAACTATCACATTTTTATATCAACTGATTCTTTATTATTTTAAGAAATAGTGTTTTGTTTTCTTTGAGGGTGTCGAAATCTTACCTAAAATTGTTTTTTAAAAATTTACTTCTCAAGAATTATAACGGTAAAAAGTAGGATGGTATATATGTAATATTACTACAGCCGTGAGTTGTGATTCACTAATAACAACCAGAGTTTGGGAGACCAGCAAGAAGACCACAAGTAGAAAACACAGCCAGTACAGGAAAGTGCACAGACTTCAGTGAAGCAATCCACATGGCTACAGTAATGCCCAAAATTTCAAGGAGGTGAATCTCAGGAGTATGCTAAATGTTCTTGATCGTAGCATTTCAGTTTTGAAAGGCTGAGATACACTGTTATTTTTACCAGGTAGAAACTCCTGTCTTATTCACTGAGATTGTCCCTTACCCTGTCTGAGAGGAGGAAGAGGTAGGGGAGGGAGAGGACCCAGGTCTGACATGTTTCTTGCCTGAGGGAGTCCTGGGGAGTTGTGAGGCTGGAGGTGGCGGTTGCGGTTTGCAGTCACTCAGTCTGTTGGGCGACACAGCCCATTCTAGGCCTGTCCTGTTTCTGGCTGTGAAGGGCAGTGGGAAGGGAACCACCAAGAATCCCAAGTTTTGCTGGGCAGAGAGGGTCGGGCAGCTCAGGAAGCAAGAGTTTAACTTCAGACTTGGAATCCTCGCCCCTACAATGAGCCTCTTCTGTTATCCATCAGAACTGTCGTGGACCCTTGCTTTATGTGATTCATTAACGGTACATCCAATCAATGTGAACTATAATTAATGTCAAGTGAAACATATCCTGAATTCCCATCTGACCACCGGCGTTGTCACCAGCTGAGTCTAAGCAGTCATGATCCCTTGCCTGGACCGTCGCTGTCACCTCCATCTGGTGTCCAACGTCTGTTCCTGCCCCCTGCAATCTGTTTCCCGGTCAGCAGAGAGAATGAACTTTTAAACATACACAGCAGAGGCAGTCACTGGGTGCTCAGCCCTTCCGGGGGCTTGCTGCCCTGCTTGGATCCAAGGCTCGGACTTGGCCTTGCCCATCTGGCTGACCTCCTTCCCATGCCCTTCCTGCTACATACACTTCCTTTCCTAGCTCCTTTCAGCCCTTCTCTCGCCTTCTTCTGCTCCCCAAATACCCCAGACTTATTCTACTTCAGGCCCTTTAGAAACTCTTGGTCTAGATTTTCTTCAGTAGAATTAAACATTTCCTTGTGCTCCTGAGATATTTCAGAATGACTTCTAAACAAATATTGCAGTGATCATTGATATATTTCTCTCATACTTAACAACTCATTACTTTTTTAAAATTAACTTTTTTTCCCCACAGTACGCTGTGAGGAAAGTATCTTCTGGCAAAGCACCGCCTGGTAGCATTGTAGGATCACGGGGCTTCTCAAATGAGCAGGGTGTGGCCCCGTCATCCTTCTCGATTTTTGCAGGCTTCTCCCAGATGTTTCCATGGTTACCATGTCACATCCCTACTCTGCTCATTTGCTGCCTTCATTGGGACATGTTGAAAAAAACTCTCACCTGCTTTTCTCTTATTTTTTTTAATCCTTACTTGGAATGTTTGTATTATTTTGCTCATTATTTGTGCCATTATTCCCTCTGTGTCCTATGAAAATGAACTCCACGAAGGAGAACTCCACAAGATAACAGTCTTGTTAACAGCTGTGTGCTAGAGTCTGGGAAGAAAAGCTGTCCAGTAAGTGGCTGCTGAAAATAGGAAGGAATAGCAGAATCGTGCATAATTCTCAGGCCCATTCCTCACTTAAGGAATGAGATAGTGGCTTTGTTAAAATACATATAATTTTTTTACATTATATTGAAGACAGGATTTCATTTGAATGATTGAATCCTTGATTTCATGTCCTGGGCATAGCAGAGACTTTTTTTGCTGGGACTATGCTAAGGAATTCATCTATTAACCTGAATGTAACCCTGGTAAGATACCTCTTGTTCTGTTGCTTGGCCCTTCTCAACTGCTAAGAACAGAAAACGAGAAAAGATAGTGGCCCTGGGCCCTTTCTCTTTGTGTTTACATTAGAGATGGTGGTAGGCCAGGAGCAGGAAGCTAGTCTGATTTCCTGAGCCCTTTACCTCCTTCATGGCTGTGCTTCTGAGACCAGATGCCTGTTTCATTGTAGCCACAGCTAATTGCTTCTCTGCCTGTCCTTAGGCACTTTGCTTGGAGGTCTGCAATGGGATTTTTAAAAAGTAATGTCCTTTAGAGTCAGTTGATGTCAAACACAGAAAAAAATTGAAAACAATACCTAGTCATGGTGCTGTCTACATGAATGTCTTGATGTTTAGGCATCTTGTAGACCTTACGCCTCAAGAGGCCCTGAGTATAACTAGGAGATTAATAGGCAACTCCACGTATATAGATGTGTGTGTATCTGTTACCCAGTGTACACACTACTTCATACCAGAAGAACTTAGAGTCAGTTGGGCAGGAAGAGGAATGTCAGAATTCTTCCACATGAAAGAAATTGCCACTGACAAATGACCAGTGAGATATGTCAGTTGAAACTTTTTGAGTAGCTGGAGAACTACAAAAAAAGCTCAAGTTTTCTGCCTAAATCGGGTTAAGAAAAGTGGCATTAGTGAAAGCAGTTTTTATTACACTAATTGAAGTTTGCTCTAAAATGAATTGAATCTCTGTATGTTCAGTCTTAAAATCTTTAGCTGTAAAAAACTGTATGCACAGATATGTTGAAGTGATTAGATGCTATTATTGGCACTCTAGTAGCTCATCTCAATAGATTATAGCAGGTTGTAACATTATTTTATTAATCAAAACTGATTCTATTTTATTGGGTTTATTCTGTTTTTCCTGCTAGCATGTGATTCCTGAGTGAATGTGTTTTATGCATCCAGCGCTCTTAGGCTGGTCACTGGAACAGGTTTCATGAATGAATGCCCATCTCTGCTTGATATACTGTAATTTCTCTGATTAATCATGGCCCATCTTGATGCCCTTCTGGTGATAGGGTCCTGACTTTTTGATACCAAGTGTTTAAAGAGGGTGATCAACATCTCTGGGACCTATCTTGCAACACTTCCCTGTGAGAAAAGGCAGTTGTCCCACTCATTGGTGCTTGATTGCATTCCAGATTTTACAGATTAAAAATTCATTAGTTTTTTTTCATTGTCTTGACCTTTAAGGCTATCTTGAAAATCTGTTCACCCAATTAAAACTCAATTCTTTTCAATCAGAAAGTCTTATTCTTTTTTAATAGAACTAAATGCTTATAACTTGACTTTCTGCTATCTGAAACTAATCAACTCTCCTCTATTGAGATATTATTTAAGTAGTAGATTATTACTTATCAAAAACCCCTTGTGTTTATTAACTTCGTCATAGTATAAACAGTACATTATAGGCAAGAGGGAAAAAAGCTATTTTCTTTAGTGAAGCTCATTAAAATTCATTTTGAACCGTAGCACATCCATAAACCTGCTTGACATTTTGGTATTTAATCTTTGAAAAGTTGGCACATAATTATGGCAGTACAGTTTGTGAATTCCAGAAGGAGTGGTATTTTGGCATTAAAATGAAATTTGTGAGTAGGTGAAGATATTGGAACAGTGCATGCTGTCACTGTTATGTTCAAACAGTTGCAGCTCATTGACTCGTAGAAATATAGCCTGCTGTTTCCTGTTTGCAATTTATCACATTTACCACTAGAACAATTCAAATAGGAAAACAGACACACAGCTCAAACTTTGGCCCTTGATTGATTTATCTGATAACTGAAGTAGGGCACGCCTTCGCAGTGGCACAATGGCCCTGAAAAAAAGCTCTTACCTTGCCTGGATATGGTGACATGGAACTGCTAACAGAAATGTGTTGTCATGCAGGGAAACTTGACTTGAGGTGTGTTGCCATTGACCATTCATTGTATTACTGTATGCTTACAGGTCTTACAACTCCATCCATCTCGTTTGAAGAATAGGAATTTCTGTTGAAGGGTCATAGTGCTTTTCTATAAATAGTAGGAAGTCTGAAGAAGATACTGTATCAACACCGTGTCAGTCAGGAGGGTAGAGTTTGCCATCAGGTAAAGTGCTCCAGGTGGAAAAAACCCAAGATCACCAAAAGTTGTGTTTCATTGCCAGGGTCACAGGGCAGCAGGATTTAAGTCGGTTGCAACTACACCATCTTCTCTACCTGCTACAGACTGTTGTCTACACAACCTGAATGGTCATTCAGGTCCTGCTTAGGGCCATGTAGAGTCCTGACATGAGCTCTCCAGGGATCAGAGCCTGTGTAGCTCTGACAGAAGGGGTGTGAAGTAAGGTTTCCAGATGATGGTGAGGGAACCTGCCGGCAGGCATTCTGTGAAGGACAGGTTTGCCATTCTAGTTGCCATAGGGTGCTGGGTGTCACATCCTTTCCTTTCTCCCTTGGGAGACCACAGTACTAAGGAAAACTCTCTTCAATTTTTTTTAATAAACCAAAGCACCCTTTTTCCATGTCACCCCTTCCAGCACCAAGCTTACGTATTAATTTCACATCTTGCTTGTAGAGGAATTCAGCAAACCTGTAGGGTTTGTCTGCAGTTTGTGAACACACAGGCGCAAGGCACTGCATAGATGTCTTCCAAACTTGCAAAGCAGCGCTTAGCTTGGGATCAATCTCTATAAATTTCAACTGTATCTTGGGGCTTTTTGATTTACTAATTTTTATGTTTCAGTGTATTTTTATGAGGAAAGACATAGAAAATTTCATAAAGCTAATAAGCTATCTGAAAATACTGTTTCACACAAAAATAGGCACCTGGATAATTTGCAGGTGTTTTTGGATTTACTGTATATTTGCACCAATGCAGTTTTTGTTGTCGTTGTTGCACAAGCAACATGACATGTAAGATCTAAATTAATACAAATTTAATTATTCTACAAGTCAAACTTTGCCTCCTGTGGATATGGTAATGTCTTTGAAATATCATAGTTTGGTCTGTATACAGTATTTAATTACAGTTTTCATAGACTGATTCATTCTCTTTGGGAAAAAAATGATGGTTCTTAGAGAATTGAATCAAACTCGCACTCCCTATGAAAGTAAAAGATTCTATGCAAATTTATACCACTAAATGTTAGTTTTAGTTCTGTAAGTTAATCATTAATTTTATATTTCTCCTGTGATTTTCCTTAATTTGAATTTGTAGATTACTATTAACTTTATAAACCAACATCAAATGCCATTTATCTGAGAAATATTATTTCAAGGTCACCATAAAAGGGTGACACAATTAGAGTCATGAGAATTGAAAATAAGCATATACCCACAAATGCAAAGTGCATAGTTTAGAATTTTAATTGCGACTGTTTAATGCCTGATGCATGTAATCCCAGAACAGTTTTCTTTGCACATTAAATTGCTGCAGCCTTGGTTTTAAATAAGATTTCCTTTCATTGCATTTGTGGTTCCTCATTTTCAGTGACATGTTTGTCTATTTTTAGTGTTCCCTTTTGTTTATTTTAACATAAATCCTAGTGCTTGCATTTGGACGGTTCTTACCGGAAAGCTTTAGTATCCCGTAATATTTTCCCCCTCTGAGCACATACACGTTGCTGCTTTGCCTTATGCACAGACCTTTACAGTTGCAATAAGTCAAAAAGGGCACTTGCAAGTGTGTGTTCTGCCTCTATGTCAAAGGACTTTTTTTCTGCCTATATCATTAAAATTACCTATATATTATATATATATTATTTTTAAGTTAGCCACAAGTGAAAACCAGACTTTTACTGATAGGAAATATTTTAGAAATCATGAGTTGTTATTTTATTGATTAAAAATAAGAAGTAATCATTTATAAGAAGTAATTATTTTATTCAAAAAAACACAAAGCCTTGTGATTTTGTTGTCTTCCTTCAGCCCACACAGCAGGTGAAAAGTCTAGGGAGGAGTACACTCACTCGGATGTCACCTGAGAAGGGTTTGGAGCCTGCTTTCTCTGGATCAGTGTTGCTCAGCCTTGGCACTGTGACAGTTAGGCCTGACGATCCTTTGTGGCTCTTTACATCATAGGTTTGGTGAGGCCTGATTAATTTCCTGTCTGTCCTTAGTCCAAGGACATGACCCATCACATAATTTTCCAGATATCCTTCCTTGATGGTGCCAAGTAGCAGTTTGTGTTTTCGGTAGTTCCAATGCCAAAATCACTGATGGGTTCCCAGCCTCCTAATAGTTGCTTTTTTTATTGAGTTCTTGGCACTTACCCTAGGGATGAGCAGCCTACGGCCTTGGAGGAAGTTGATAGAAGGGGTTCTTTTGAAAGGTATAACCTATCTCCCAGGCCTCCCCCACCTCTTCCAGGCTACCATGAGTGAGCAGCTTTCCTTCACCATGACGTTTCTGTCTTGGTGCCATCTGATCTTTAACTGAAACCATGTTTCTCCTTTAAGTTGTATATGTTGGGTATTTTGGCCCAGTAGTGGAAACTTGATCAGTACACTGGGATTGCTCTAAGATAGTCCAGATATTACTTCACCTTCATAATGCATTTTAAATACCGCCTCTTTTCTGAAGAATTTCCTTACGATTCTGTCTAGGTATGAACTCTTCCTTATTTGCTCTCTGATAACTTTTTAATCTGTGCTTCTTTTAAAGCATTTTCTCATATTTTAGCATGACTCTATTTGTATATATTGGTCATTTAAAATACCCCAAGGACAGGATAATTCCTTATTTATCCTTGATTCTTTCCTAACACCTCATGCAAAGACAGCAATCTACACAAAGGATGTGCATAGAATGTTTTATAGAATTGAAATGGCTGTAGAATTCTTGGCTAGACTATGCAGTGGACTTTTTAAGTTTGGAACTGGAATTTCTGTGATACAAAATGTTAATGCAGCGGGAACAAAGAGATCTTGGCCATCATATGGTATTATCTGTTGTAAAATTGGGTTGGCAGTAAATAGCAAAAAAAAAATCAGTTACATTTTTCTTGATTATATTTTATATAATCTTATCACTATCACTTTATTCAGTGTTATATATCTCTCATTGCATTATGTACTTTTGCATAGATTATCTCACCACCTCAGAGACTTGGGGTTAGGGATGTTATTCTGAATTTGCAGGTGAAGTTAATAAGTTTAAGCAACATGCCTCAGATCACATGCTCAGTTTAGTAGTAGAACTGGGACTCCAACCCCAGTAAAATTCCAGAACCTGAACTACAGTGGTTAAAGCTACGTGTTATGGGATGGATCTCTCTGTCTTTGTGCTGCAGTTGACTGTTTAAAAAAAAAACCCAGTTCAGTGGACTTTTTCAGTGACATACACAGATATTGAGCTTGTATAAATTCACTGAAATTAGGGAAAACCTCATAGTATTCAGAGCCTTCATTTTTTAAACTTTTGAGTGGAAATATGCTGCTTATTAAATTTCAGGTGATATAAATTGACACTAATTTTAAGAAATAATGTGTATATACATAGAAAAAAGCAGTATCACAAGTTTGACATACCTGGTATTGACTGTAAGAAGCACTCCAATTTTAGAGATGTAAAAAGTTTTTTAAAAGGGCTTTCTTGGGCTTGATAAAATATAGTATGTCCTAAGCTTGTCATGAGAATTTTATGAGCTAATATAAAGCACTTAGTACAGAATTTGGCACGGAGGAAGTGCTAAATAAATTATTATTAAATATATAACTATAAACTATTAGTGATGCACAAGACATAACCTAAGAAACCCTGTGTAGCCAACAATGGAGAGAGAAGGCATTTATTGAAATAAAATATGTCATACTGAACTAGTAAGAAGATTGATGAGAACAATTAAGAGGATTCTGATACAAAGTAGATTATGTGAGCCATAGCCCTCCTGGTTGGAAGAGCCTTAAAGAAGGCAGTCTCCCCATCTAATTGTAAGCACATGTGTTCCCCTAGGTCAGAAGCTGCCAAGATGTGAGCTATTTTTGGAGGAGTGCTTTCACACCTTTCTTCTCTGAGTGATATGCTAAAGAGGGAACTGCAGAGTCTCACTCGGGGATGATCAGCAGGGACTGGGAACTGGAGAGAGTTAATACAATGTGAATCATGCTAAGTGTAAGAGAAAATTTAATTGATGTACTGAAATTTGTCAAAACCCCCCCAGAAGATCAAAAAGAGAATTGGCCAGTTCTCTGCTTTTGCCTTAATGCCAGTTTAATGATTTAACAAAGGAAGTAAGTATGCATCTCACTTGAATGGTTGCATTATTAGCTGTAAAATGGTTGAATCTTTTCTATTTTTCTTGGAAATTATGCATATGGAAAATAGGGCAATATGCTATGTAGATAAGGTTTCCTTTTCACAGAGTCGTATGGCATTGGAGTGCAGTCAGCAGGCAACCACATGCATGAGTATGCATAGTCACTTGAGTACCACTATGTACAAATGGGAAGGAAGCTGTCATTGTTAAAAAACTTTACCCTGGGGTGGCATTGTGCTGCCTTGTTATGTCATTAGTTACTTCTTTCTCGTTGCTGAGACAAAATATGCAATATCTACGTTACAGGAGGAAAGGTATTTAGCTCACAGTCTGTAGAGGTTTTAGTCCATCATGGGCTGACTCCAAGGCAGAGGGACATTGCAGAGGAGAAACAGTTTAAGGTAGGCAGAAAGTAAGCAAGGGACCTTAGCAGCTTCTTTCTGCCCCTTTTATACTCTGTCTAGGCTACTTGGATTAGGGTGGTGCCAAACCAGTCAGTGGACTGATTTAGTAATCCATCACCCTTCTTCCGAGTGTCACACGCTCCAGATTCAGCCACCTCTGTAAAAGCCCCATCTATGACCACATGAGGCTCTGGGGGACATCTAGACACAAGCCATAACAGTCATTATTAAGAGATGTATGAGTGATTAGAGCCAGTCTAGACTCAGGCTGCCCAACCACAAATCCCAGCTCTATTCTGTAATAGCTTTGCTGCTGGGAACAGTCACCCCACCTCCCTGCTTCAGTTTCCTTTTACGCAGAATGTATAAGTATAATAGGATCTATTTCATAAGGTTCTCATGAGAAACAAATGGTTTACTATATGTTTTATACATAGTATATGTTTTATATATGTTTTATATATATGTATATAGCTTAAAAAGTATTTGCTGTAAGGCAAAGTAATATGTGGTGCTGGAATTCATACTTCTTTGAATCTGACAGATTTTGCTCTGTAATATTGGATGTCTCCATGTTAGCTAATATTTACTTTCACAGTGCTGTGCAAGCCACATTAAATTGATATCACCCTTGATTTCTAAGTATAGTAGAATAAGACAGATAAAATATCTATTTTGTTGTGCCTGTGTTCTCAATTTGGGCACTGGCCTTATAATCTCTTAGCCTTTGATATAGTTCAGGGAAATGGAAAGACTTTGAGAGATGATACTACCCTGAATGTAGCAGTCTATTTGGCATAGTGATTTTCTCCACCAGATTTCATTTGAGTTTAATAATAGCAATTAGTAAATTGAAAAGATACTATTATCTCACTGTGCAGATCAAACTGAAGGTTATGGATTGAGCATTAGATTTGCTAAGTTGATAAGGACTCATATTCACTCTTACTTCAGAAGTGTTCTTCACTGTGCATACATACTTTGTGGCTGAGCATCTGTTATGTCCCTAGGTACACAAAGAAAACAAGATACCACCTCTCTCTAGAGAGAGTTGTCATCCAACAGGGAAGGGAAATAACTGAAAAGAATGGCACAGTTCACATGTGATGTTATTACAGTGAACAAAGTACTGCCAGAACACCCAGAAATAATGAAATGACCTGGAGATCTGAGGGAAGTTTGATAGACCTGTAACATTTTAAAATAAGCAAAGCTATGAGAGAAGTAGGAGATGGGTACACTTTGGGCAAACAAAACTGGTTGACTGTTGAAGAAAGGCAAATGGACCAGAGCAGCAAGTTGATGGGTTATTTGGTAAGGTGAGAGTGAAAAATGGGTTGAGCTAGGCAAGAGATATACTCTTGTAGGTCTGTAGTGACGCTCTTCTAACAGGCTTCACCTCCTAACATGTCAGCTGCAGTGTTCTTGTAATTCAGTCACACTCCAAAAACACCACTTCTGAACATATGAGACTTTGGTGTAACATTCCAGATCTAAATCACAGTGTTGCTCCGCTGCCCCCTAAAAGACTCATGTTCATCGCTTTACACAAAATCCATTTAGTCCATCTCTAGGAGTCGCCAAGTTCTCCACAGTTTCAGCACTGCTGAAATGTCCCAATTCAAGGTCTCCTCTGAGACTCAAGGCAAGCTGTTAACTGTGAGGCCTGTCAAAATAAGAAAAGGAAGTTAAAATATGATTAACATTTGGTTGCACAGAGTAAATGTTTCTGTTCCAAAAAGAAGGGAGAGAAGGATAGAAATCAAAGCAAGACTAAAATCCAGCAGGGCAACCATTGCATCCTTTGGTTCCATGTCTAGCCTCTGGAGCAGATTTTGGTGAGATATGAACTCTACATGGGCTTCCTGCCTCTAGGGCATTGCCAGTGCCGTTCTCCTAGGCTCTCTCTCTGAATAGCTTTGTTCACTATCACTTTCCCTCTGCAGACCCTTTCTACCTTGGGGCCATCCAATTTTAGACTATCATCAGAGACCTATTCCTCCTTGTTTACAGGTTTAAAATTGTTATTTCTAATTCTGGGATTGAACTCCTTAGAATGTTATGAATTGTTGGTTGCACAGAATATATAGAATTTAGAAGACTGAAATTTTTTATTTAAAGAAAGAAAAAAAAAGACAAAATGGAAAAATGGGTAGAGGTAATACATAGTTTTGAAGAAAAATATTAATACTAAAAAATTGCTAGTTGATGAGTTACATATTGTCCTCTTAGAAATAGTTGTTCAAGTTACAAAATCAAAGGATTAAAGGTGGACAGATACTCAAACATTCACAGTGCAAACCATTCTGTTCAATGATCTAATGAAAACTTAGTAAAATGGTCTTCTATCTTACACATGTAAACATACATACAGGTACATCCTTTAGAGCACTTTCCCTCAGAAGACTGTGAATTTAACGTACAGTTTCAAACAATAGGCATTCAGGGTTGAGATTATAGAGATGAGAGAAAATATAGTCACTATATTATTATTTTGATGCACATCAAATCATGATGGAGATTAACAAAGACCGAAGGCTAAAACTGCAGTATAACAGGTAGGGGTGGGAGTATGTGTGCCGGAGAGAGACACATCAAAAAGACACAGCACCATGATGTTACTGCAGTAACATGGATAATTTCAACTTGGGTATCAAACTAGTCATTTGGCCATCTCAGTCAAAATATCTGACATACACAATTTAAAGAGAAGTTCATTTTGGCTCATGACTTCCAAGGGTTCATTCTGTGGTTGCCTAACTCCAGCACAGACAACACGAGACTAAGGCATGGCAGAGTGAAGCCATGGAGCCAGGAAACAGAAAGAGAGGGAGGAGCTGGGGATAAGACACAGGTTTCCAGGTCACACCCTAGTGCCTCATCTCCTGACACCATATTTATGTGTGTGATGGATATAGCACCTCCATAATCCAGTCACTTTCCAAAAGCTCCACAGATGAAACTTGTGGTGGACATTTTAGATCTAAACTCTAATAATATCCTTTTCAGACTTATAAAAGATATGAGCTGGTGCTTTAGAATCTTCATTTGTCAATCATCGTTTTTGCCATTGTAAACAATGACCTGTCCATTAACATCGTTTTCTTGGCTAAGAAAGAGTGATGATTTGTGCTCCTCTTACGACTGCAACCACTTTGGATTTAGAACAGCAAAAAGAATCTTCAGTTATTGCTGTTGTCCAGGATACCATCTGTTGAAAGCTTGGGGGTTGCTAGAAATATTTTGCCCAACTTTCAGTGTAGCATTCTTAATATACCAAGATACCTAAAAGTGAAATCTGGTCATTGGAACCTTGCAATCTTTGAATTAACTCTTTTTTTTTCCTAAAGAATGCAAGCGTTTCACAGCTTTGCTGCTGAGAGCTACTTAGCTCTGCCTGCCATTAGCATTGTTGGACAGAATTCAGAATGGAAAAAAGGAACAGGTTTCCACGCTAACAGTTCTGCCTTTGCTGAGTGTTGGAGTAAGCACTGAGCATGGCTCTTGTGGTTATTCTTAATGTCTGGGTAATACAGACGAGCAGAAGCCTTCTTGAATGTTTGCTGCTGACCTCTGACCCACACTCAGACCTCTCCAATCCCTTCTTTGCATTCTGAGCAGCCGCTGCCAAAATTTCTCCAATGGGTTTGGGAATGAGCCAATTAGGTTATGTGCACAGACCTAGAAAATGTGACCTGTATTCATTCCCCTTTGGTCCTAAACTTGATCACCTCACGCTTGCCTTGACAATCCTTGATCACACCCATCCATTAAATATTTCCCTGTTGCACTGTGACCTTGTTAAATTAATATGCGTTGACTCAAAATTGAAGTAAAATTAACTGTTGTTCCCCTGCAGCCTTACTGCCTTTTCCTTTCATAAAAATTTAATGGGTGTCCCCAGAACTTTGTGTTTGGAATTTTGTGTAAATGAAATAAACCTAGGACCTACAGGAACAGAATTGACAGCTCAAACTGCATCCTGCTGCTTCCAAAATGCCCTACAAATAGATCAGTTCAATTACATTTCCACCCGTCTCATTAACCTTTTATACTATTGTTTTTTTAACCACAGTTCAAGAAATAAATTTAGTGTGTTATGTAATACTTTTAAAAAATGAGGCAGTCTTAGATGACAATATTGCAGTGATTTCGTGGTGCCTTTCTCTCCATTCTATAAAAATGCCCACAGTGACAAGCTCTATAACAGTGTGCAACCTCTCCTGTCACCCAGGAGGTCAGAAAAAGACTGACACCTGCTGCTGCTAGATGTTTGCTAATAGAAGCTCTTTTTGGCTTTTATTTTCCTTATCACTTCTTTGTTATTCCTATTTTTAGCCTATAGTTGCTATCCTTCAAGGGAAGGGATACAACTGGAGTACATAGGCTTTTCTGACCCAAACATTTCCCCTCCATTGTGCAAATTATTAAAGGCAAAGGGCTGTGGGTTTACCTGGGAGAGGGGGCTCTGGCAATTTTCTCTTGTATACATCCCAGCAAATGGGGTGTGTTCTGTCTGGAACACTATGAGACCACTGATAAGGTTTGCACAGTCAGAAACACAGGCTTCACCTTTGTCTCCAAGCTGTGGAGGACAGGAAAATGCAGGTAATTAGATTCAGTGCCTTTGTTTCGAGTGCATCTGAGAAATGGAAGTCACTGAGTGTCTGATAGCCTGAAGAAAAGAAGGAAGAGCTCGTGACACCCATGGGCGCTGTGTAAGTAATGCCTACTGCAGAGCCACCCTAGTCACACTGGAGCCACAATCCTGGGATTCATGCTGTTTTCCTTTTTACTTTTATTCATTTCATTATTTGTGTTGCTTGAGGCAACTGCTTAGTAAACCTTGTGCAGTTTATTCCATGGTGTAACTTAAAATCCTGACCTGTGTAAACTCAAAAGTTAGAAGGCCCTGCCTTGGGGATTGTCAGCAGGCCACCTGGTCCTCCTGTCACTACATACACTGTGCTCGTGTCCAGCTGAGCTACGAAAGCACGATCACTTGTGGAGTGGTGATTTGCAGCTGCAGCTGACTGTGCTGTTACCTGCCGCTCTTGTGATGTGAAAACAGCATGCCTGCCGGTGCTCCCAGACATTTTCAGGGAAGGTAGAAAGTGGCTAACTGGGTGTGCATTTGTGCTAAAAGACTGAAATATTAATGACTTTTAAGAAAGGGCGGATTGGATCTGGGAGCAGTTATGTAATATATGGGTTATTCCTTTTCCCATTTATGCCTATCTTTCCACTTCTTTTGTCGCTCTAATTTTTTTTTTTTTTTTTTTTGAGACAGGGTCTTGCTGTTTAGTGCAGGCTGGACTTGAGCTTGTTTATGCAGTCCAGGCTGGCCTCGAACTCACAGCGATCCTCCTACCTCAGCCTCCCAAGTGCAGGAATTACAGGTGTGTGCCAGCATACCCGGCTGTCACTCTGATTCTTTTATGAGGACCTAAGCAATGAAATTCTAATTAATATTTTTTCTTCTTGCAAACAGCATTGGTGTAGTGGAGGAGATAAATTATTTGAAGAGACGACTCACGTGGTTTTATTTATGTATCTCCTGTGAATACAGTTAAAAGCTGATCATAAATATATCTGTTTCCTATGTAAACTGCATCTGTGAGGATACTGCATCTTTGTGTAGATAAATTCCAGATTAGATATTGCTGAGGCTGAGTAAATGTCAAAAAGGGAAAGGGCATGAGAAAATTATGCTCCTGTGTTGACTTCGAGTTATTTTAGATCAGTCTACAAAATGAAGGTCTGAACATTCCAACGCTATTATTTATTTAATAGTAGATACACAGTATTTTTTGATCTGAGATATTTGGCTTTATTTTCACTTTGGATTTGATAGAAGAGGATTACAGTTTTCCTTTATGAAAGAATTCCAGAATCAATTCCAGAATTGCATCTCCATGTGAAGATAAAAGCTTATCACCTTGACGGGCATGTTGGCACATACCTGTAATACTAGCCCTTGGAAAGCTGAGACAGGAGAATTGCTGTGAATCTGAGGCCAGCCTGGGCTACCTAATGAATTCAAGCCTAACCTGAGCTACACTTCATTTTGTTTGAGACATTTTGTTTGTCTCAAACAAAATAAAACAAGAAAGAAAGAAAGAAAAGCTCTCACATTCTTTCAAGAAAGAATTAGATATTTAATTCTTTCTGGAAACTACTGTTTCTCTTAAATTTTTTTTAAAAGAACACAAAGATGTTGGCAAATGTATAAAGATCATATTTACCACACGACAAGATTTTGTGAACAACATTTGGGTAAGGAAGGGCAATTCAGATATCAGGTATTATTCCTTGTCCTTTGAAATCTAGTGTACGATTGATTTTATTCCTTATTCTGTGTCTAATAAAATTTAAAGCATTCTCTTAAGGTTTTTTCCTTTCTAGATTTCCAGGGGCCTTATAATTTCATGAGACCTTGGCAAAGTTTCTTACATAATGTATTAACTAAAATGTAATTAGATTTCAGATGCGGTCACTTACTACCCAGAAACAAAGCCCTCAGTGACACACACATACACGTACACACATGCACACACTTACACACAATAACAGTCTGTCTTAAGTGTATGCAATTTACTTGAAAACTTGGGAGTCACATCCCACACTGTGAGTGACACCAGAACATCTTTTTAAAGACTTTGGTGATGTGGTGGCACATCCTATTCTTTCTCATCACACCATGTGTGCCTTGTGATAGTCCTGGGCTTGAACTGGCATGTCTAGTCTCTGCGTTTTCCACTTGCTCCCATAAAATACTTACTGCCTCTGAAGTTAAAATCATTCCTCCCAGCTCTTGCAATTTCTTGGGTGCTTTTGCAGCTTTCCTTCATTTTTGGTGGCAGACACGTGATTGGAGTGAAGCTTCTTTGGTGGCTGAACTGAAATCTGACCACTGGTAACCAGAGTTTCTCTTGGTCCTTCTCCTACACAGAGCCTTACATTTACCATCTCATTTCTTTACTCCCAAACCCTACATTTGCCTGTGGACTTTGCAGAGGGCACTCACCTGCTCACTTACTGAAGTTCTGGAAGCAGCAGATAGCAGTGGAGACAGTGAATGTCCACTCTGTTTGTGAGTTGTCCTTTCTTTGGTCCCACTCAAAAGCATTTCCTTCTTTTACAGTATTTCTAAGTCCCAGCTTTTGGGGAAGTGGTATTTTTCTTTGCCTTTTTAAACCATCAATGATATGACACATAAACATCATAGAAAGTCATGTTAAAATTGTAAATAATAAACAAGATTAGTTCTAAGTTAAACTGAATAAGAGGGGTAGAAATAATGAAGTGGGGACAAGGAAAAGAATCCCTAAACAGTCACATTTCAGGAAAAAACTCCCGCTAGAGTCAGGTAATTATAGACTAGCTCTTCAAAGGAGCTGAAAGAGCTCCATGACTGTGACTGTTAAAATAATTAGACGTGCTTTTAGGACCATTCCGTGTTGGCTGAGGTGAGCAGGTCAAAAATCCAATAAAATTTTTGATCTTTCTAACCTTGACTTTCAAGTCAACCCAGTCCTGTGCAATGCGGAAGGAAAACACAAATCAAACTACTCTGCAATATGAGAAAACCAGATTAGCCAAATGTTTAAAACAGTAGCTTTGGAGGAAGGGCCGACTACGTTTTATATATTTGTTTTTATTATCAGGCCAGCAAGTAAAGGAGTTGAAATTAGTTCTGGACCGTAAAATCCAAATGTGGGTGTTGCAAAACACCTTAGATACTGTGTATGCTTAGTGCTTCCAGTGAGCAAACTAAAACTCAGAATTATTTCTTGAAGTCACATTTCTAGTTAGTGACAGAGCCAAGGTCAGGACCTGAGACTCTAGATTCCTAGTGCATAGCAGTGCCTGGTGTGCCAGTGATTGCATCGTACACTGTAGGCCATACTTGTGCTCATGCTGCCTCCCCCCCCCCGCCAGGTATGTCACTGACGTGCCCAGGACTTGGAGTCCTGATGTCTGGAAACCATGCAGACTTATGTACATGGCTGGCGGGAACTGTTGCTAATGATCCAGGCTGTGCAGCCTCTGCTAGACAGAGCCTGTGAGGGAACCCAAGTGAATGCTCATCTGGGAAAGATCTCGAACTTTATTCTATGGGGAAAATACAATCAAAGACAGAAATTCAGCTTTGAATATATGCTGATGCTAATTGCAGTTATTTATAATTATGAAATAGTTATATGTATGTGACTTTTCTCCATCTTGATGTATGATTTTCATGAAGGAAGGAGGCATCTAAAGAGATTGGTAAAATTTGAGCAAATCTGGAGTTGGCTGGCAGCTCATAATAGTTGAATTTGCCTCTAAATTTCAAAAAGAAAAGCAGTAACAAAAAAAATGATAAACTGAAAAATGGCATGTCCCAAAGATTTAGTATTTTAGTTTATGAAAAACTGCCACAGAAATCAGCAAGAAATGACAAATATCCTACTATAAAAGTGAAGAAATATAAAAACAAGCAGTTTGCCAAATGGACTGTAAATCATTCCTAAAAAGGAACAAAAGAACCTGTCTTCATTATTAATCAAAGGTATGTAAATTAAAATGCTATACAAGAAAGGACAAAAAGTCTGGTGGGTGTTTAAATTTTTAAAAATTTATTATAGTAAAAAAAAAACCATTGCAATTAATCCTCCTCACATTACTCCCCTATGCTTCATATACTGTGAGTCTGTCATTTTTGCCACTTTCTGAAGCTGTTCTGGAAGCCCTCTTTTGTGAGAATCTTGCTTGTGGTGTTGTGGCTGCTTTGATGTCCTGAATCTATTCAAAGCATTTGTCTTTCTTGGTCATTTTGATGTTGAGGAAGAGCCAGAACTTATCCCGCGCCAGATCCAGTGGGTAAAAAAATAATACCTAGTAGTGAATGGATGTAGAAACCCTGGATTGTTTTGCCTGAAAGCTAAATTGCCATTAATTTTAAGGCCTCTCTTAAGCTTTTGTCATTGTGAAAAAATGCCTGAGAATAAAAGCAAGTTAAAGGTGAAAAGATTTATTTGTGTTCATAATCTTAGAGTTTCCTAACCCGTGGTCACTTGGCTCTGTTGCCTCTGGGCCTGTGCTGAGTCAGACCATCATGGAGGGGAGCACTGGAGGAAAGCAGCTCACCTCAGTGTGGCCAGGAAGCTGAGAAAGCCTTGCTGGTGAGCTGCTGTTTTCTCTCACTTTTGCTGCCTCTGGGCCACCATCCTGTTGGATGGTGCTGCCCACATTCAGGATGATTCTCCCCATCAGCAAAAGCTGTCCCTATGCCAGGGGCCCATGGGAACGGCCTCCCAGACACCTCAGAAGCCTCGATAATTCCCTAGGTGTTTCTCAGCCCAGTCAAGTGGACAATCCAGATTAACCATCTCAAGGCCCATGGTTACTTAATGTAACTGACACAATAGTGTCTTATTACTTAAATGTTATATAATTGCAAGCTCTTCTTTGTCCTTATTTGGACATAGACTTTAACAATCCATCACTCTTGAACACATAATATGAAGCAAATGTAAGCAAAGTATATAGTTAAGCTGATATTTTCTGAAACATTTTCACATAATCTTGCATTTAGCAACCCTTTTCAGCTTAGGTGTCCACTTCCATGGCTTTCCCTCATAAAGTCAGCAGGTGTTCCCCTGAAAGGGTTCATTCATCCAGCATCTCATCCAAAACTCTGCTTAGGGCCCTGGGCTTTTTTTTTCCCCCCCTAAACCACAGACACTCATTCTGTGAGATTCAGTGCTGACACTTTCTTGATCTTATGGTGTTCACAGTATTTCACATGACAGTCAGCAGCTACAATCCCTTCTGGAGATGGTTGTCAGGTAGCTGTCTGGCTGAAGTACTGGAGGATGGCACAGTGACAACCATGTTCCAGCTGTCACCAGGCTGTGATGGCTGAGTGCTGTAGGTAGTAAGGAGAATTATTTCAGTCGTATTGCCTTGCAAAAACAGTGAGTTGGTGCTGTATGGGATTCACCATGGGCGAAACACATTACTGCCTCCTTCTTCACATCTGAGAGCAGGTAACCTAAAAGTCCTTCCTCATATGTACACTTTTGGTCTATAAACTCCTGGAGATGTGCCCTAACATAGATATGGCACGAGACAACTTTATGAAGATGTTTGTGGCCTTAAAAGTAAAACTTTGACATTACACGGATGTGTTAGTAGCCAGAAAGTTGGGCAGGCACTCCTTTAGCCTGCAGCCATTGTGCAAACTTGGTCACCCTTGTCTGCTCCAGAATGTGGTGACCTTCAGTGAGAACTACATGTCTGGACGTAAAAGGATAAAAGCTATTTTCTTTTCATTGTGTCCAAGCCAGTAATGGAAAGTGTTTCAGGCTTATTGCTGCCACATTTAGAGCAGACTCTCACAGGTTATGCATGATATGTTATGCCTAATAAAACAGTAGATTAGGGGGCTAGGGGTTTAGCTCAGCGGCATAAGCACCTGCCTTGCAAGCAGGCGGTCGTGAGTTTGATCCCCGGTACCGATAAAAATGAAAATGAAAAAGACAAAAAAAAAAAAAAAAACCCAGTAGATTAAAGGGAACCCAGAAACAGGGTCACAGGGCATAGTTCAGAGAATAGAATGTTGTTTATTTGCTTAGTTTTTGAATGCCTAACATATCTGGAACACTCTGCTAGGTGATGGGAACATTCACTATCCTTAAAAAAGGTAAAGGCAATGCATATACAAAATATTACAGAAGTTCCAAGAGGGGAAAGTTCATTTAACCTTGGGGCTCTGCAGAGTCTTTTAATAAGAGATGGCCGTTGAGGTGGAGTAAGATTCAGAAAGTGTTTAGAATGCTGTTCAACTGTATGAACAGCAAGAGGTCCACTTGCATAAGCCCTATGCTTTCTAAAGTGTTACTCTGTTTAAAAGTTGAACTTCTTATATGTAAAACATGCACACACACACATGTATGGAAAAGTGCACAAATCTGAAATGTGCTGCTGGATCATCACGCCCAGTTAAGCATCTAAACACTAATGAAGCTCATTAGCCCATTCCTCTCCCAAACTAGTCATTGTCCCCACTTAATAGTCCACAGATTGGATTTGTCTGCTTTTGAATTTTATATAAACAGAATCATACAGAATGTACTTTTTTGTGTCTGGGATTTTTTAGTTATTGTTGTTGTTGTTGAACATTGTGTTTTTAAGTGTCTTCCATTGTGGTTGATACAGTCCCAAGTTACACCCTGACATAGACTTAACCTTCTAAAGGGCATAAATGTGTATCAGTCATCTTTGCACTCTTGGTACTCCAGATTGGTTCAGCACTGGCATAAATAAAAATTTGCAAAATGCATGGATAGGAGGTTGAAAGAAACTAATTTTCTAAACTGCAAGCAAGCAGTTGCCCTCAGCAAACAGTTAACAGTCTCTGGGGTGTTCTGGCACAGAACTAGGCTCTGGCAATATTAAGATACATCCTAGCAGGAACCTTGTTTGGTAGAACTCACATTCAATTTGCAGAGAAGAAAAACAGTTGACACAATAGAGATCTGCAGAATATGTTCTGTTTTGGAAAGTAGACCTTTAATATTTCAGCTGCTGTCTCTGATAAAGCCACATGAAGAGAGTCTAATTGGACCAACATTCTCCAGTTGTTGAGTGCTTGGCTGTATTTAAATGAAGCCCAAAAGATGTTTTTAGATCTGGAAAGAGCATTCCAGAACATTAAGTCCCACATAAAGATCCTCTCACTCTGGTTATCAGCCATTGTTATCAAACAAAGGAATTTTGAAGTCATTAGGGATAGAAGAAATATAACACTCATGATTCTTGAAGTTTCTTAAAATTTCAGCCAAATATGCTGAATACTTTCTCCAGTTGACTGATCAGGATTTTGAGGGCCCATGTGTTAGTAATGAAAGATGCAGTATTATAAATCACTCTGTTACTTTGTCCAGAATAAAAGCAAAAGAAGAATTATTTGACCACAGTGAATTGAAAGGTCATGTTTTGTAAAGTGAGCAAATACAGTAAAAAGACTTTAAAGCCTTAATGATAGTATCTTTATTTTATTTATCACATGACTCATGGCAGCTGTGCTATGTGAAATTTCATCCTTTTGAGGTATTTTAACAGGTAGCAAAAAAAGGTCCTTTTTTTTTTTTGTTCCAGGGATCAAACTCATGACCTCATACTTGCCAGGCAGGTACTTACACTGCTGAGCTAAATCCTCAGCCCTAAAAAAAAGATCTTTTTTGTGGGCATAATTCATTGTTTTAAAAGCTAAGTGTTATCTTTTGTGTTCTAAATAAATATAAATTAATATGAATGCATACTGCTCCTTGTGTTACCAAACCAAACTAAACAAAAAGAAGTGATGTTATGGGAAGTAAATGCAGGTGGGGATGTAGCTCAGAGAGTGAGGATTTGATCCCCAGCACTAAAGGGGGAAAATCCCTAGCAAGTACACGTGGCCTTTATCCCTCTCCTCCACCTCCACCTGTTAGAGGTGAGGAAGTTCACTGTTACATGTGTATCATCACAGAACTTTTTTAAAAAGTTATACAGTATATCATGTTTGGGTAAGTATTCAAAATATATATATTAAAGAATAATGATAAATAGCTACAAATAAAAAAATTCCAGCCTTTGCATATATTAACAGATTTTTTTAAATGCCCCTAAGTTAGGAGCCTGGGTACCTTTCCATTCTAGTAGCCTTCTCCTAAAGACAGCCATTATCTACAAGATTTTAAATCAGTTCCTTGTGCCTTTTTGTTGTTGTTGTTGTTATAATCTTTACATATGCAACCTTAAAGGAAAGAAGTGCATACCTATGCATGCATTTTTTGTTTATATACTATATAAAAATGCCTATCAACTGCATATAAACTGTATACAAATTTTGTTAACTAAATAGGTTAATTTGACATAATTTTGAATGATTTCCCACTTAAAATTGTGTTTTTAGGATTCAACCATTTTCAAGGATGTAGGATATTCCATTGTATGAATATCCCGTAATTTACGTATCCATTTAATTGGTCATTTTTTGTGGCTCGATATTTAGGTTGTTTTTATTATTTAGGTGGTTCTGTCCATTTTTCTTTTCTTTTCTGTTGAGGCTTTTGCTCTGTCTACTAAATAGTCTGGCTGAGTGAGGGGCTTTGGGCGCTGCCTGGAGAAGCAGTGCAGAACTTACTCTGTGCAGAACTCTTTCCTGCCTCCTCTGCTTTGCCCTTAGTCCTTTTGGAGAGCACGCTGTCCAGGCTGGTGGGAAAGAGCTTACTGACATATGCATGTACGTCTGGATTCTCAGGGCCCCCAGGTATTCCAGAATGAAATGCCAGCCCCTGTTTGACCTCTAACCATTTCTTAAAATGGTGGCCAGTTTCTTCCTATCGCGTCCTGTGGTGGCAGCCTCGCCCCACCTGAGCTGATGCCAGAGTCCCCTGTCTCTGGCTCTTCAGAGGAGTCAGTCCCATCTTGGAATTCATCCTCTTTGGTTACCCTGTGTCCCCAGCCCCCAGTTATCCATAGGGTCAGGGGTATTTTGTATATTTTTCTTCATTGTCATGTAGGAGTTGTGCTTTTTCCAGCTTTCTAACTGATTGGCAAAGAGAAGCCTCAATTTCAAGTGTTCTGGTGGGATGTACTTATTATTGCCTGGATTAGATATATTTCATTGAAACAGAAAATGTTTATGTGGATCATTACATATGTTTACTATCGCCTGACTCAGTATTCTTGCACCTCACACTTGGTGGTGTGGTTCTGCATCTTTTTAAAGTTTCCTTTGAAGTTTCTCTGTGGGCTGATGTCTTTATAGAGATATCTTTACCCATCTAGACACAAATGGACAATCAGTCTTTTTTTGGTTCATTTGTGTACATTGTGTATATCCATACTCTTCTGAAAAAAAACCAAAACAAAACAATGAGACATACTGGAAAGGAGGAGGAATTTGGGATCCAAAGGCTGTGGAAGGCTATGCATTCTCACTGGCTTACTTCAGATCTCCAGAGCCCGATGTTCTGCTCTATAAAATGGGCATAGAAGGTCTGTTCCCTCTTCCTTGTGTGAGACAGATAGTGAGATCCTCTGCCTCATCTGATTATCATCAGTCCTCCATAAATGTACAACACTTTTTAAATAAAAGATGCTGAGAATGAATATTTCAGGTACCAACCATCAAGGGCTTTAAATAAAACAGTGATAAATGCAGATTTCCTTAAGGCATTGCATTGATTTCTCTTTAACTTGATTCCAACAGGGGAAAATATGCTCGCTAGCCTTGGGTTAAATCAGTGAGCCTTGGGTTATATTTCCATATGCCTACTGAGACTGAGGTCAGGTGTACTGACCTTGGATGCTGCACGTATGTGTTCGTTCAGCACAATCAGAAGAATCCCTGTGATTCATTTTTGGCGTATCTGAATTATTCCTGCAGTTCCTGTGTGTGTTGGTAGCTTGTCTCATATAAACCAGTGGGTGTGTCCCATAAGGCATCTGAGAAATGGACCACTCTTCCCTCTGTGTCACATCATTGAGGTCATGTGGCCGAGAGCACACTGTTAGAATATCTAATTCCTACCCCAGTCTGCTTCAGCAGGCAGCCACCCTCCTGTGTTCCTACCCCCTTGCCCTAGTGGCTGTCAAATTCAGGTTAAATTTTCTCTAGTGAAAAGGAAACTAAAATACTGTTTTTGGAAATAACAGGAGCCTCTTTAACTGTGTGATTGTTTCTTTTACTGGATCACAATGTCTCCCTTTAACTGTTACCTATTGTTTCTTTTTGGGCTTGCCCCAGGACTTCATAGGCAGGGTTAAGCCATTTGTCAGGGTTATTAAATATATGAAGACAAATATCATGTTGTCACTTGATCTTTTAATCTGAGGGAAAGCTCAGATTCTTCTGTTCCTTATGAAACCCATTTTCTTGTTTTAGTCACTTCCTGTTTAGTATAGAATGAGTACTGCAAAGTAGTGGAGTATTGTGTTTGCCACCACTGTACAGAAGAGAAATATGGACCTTGCAGAGACTAAGGAAATTGTTCAAGGCCGTATCACCAGTAAGGGGTAGAATTGGTCTCCCTGGCTCCAACCCAGACCTACTAGACTTACCAGCAGCTAGATTTTCTTCCCTGCATTTCTTAGGACCTCCAGGTACCTCAGCAGACCTTACCTCCCTGGAGACCAGTCTTCAGGAAGGCCATGGTTCAGAGTTGCATTTCACTGGTGACCAATGCAGAAGTTTCATAAGGATGTGTACATTCCTATTCTACCCCCGGTCCCTTTCACTTCTCCCTTCTGCCTTCTTTACTGTTCCTCCCTCTGCTTCTCTCTCTTTGTGTGATATGTGTGTGCATAAGAGAAAAACAAAAGTGTTTCAACACCTTATATTTCTGAGGTGAAATTTACAGAAATTCTCAATTGCTTTGGAGCTGTCAGAATTCACAGGGAATCAACATAAATTGGCAACAATAAAAAAATGCAGTTGAATTTCCCATTTAATTGCTTTCCTTTATTTTACAGTGTAAAAGTACGGCTTCTCCCAAGCAAATTTCTCCTAAGATTTTTACAGTAATTATAAGGCAAGAAAGAACATTAGTTTCAATTGTCAGACTACCATTTTAGCATGAGCTACAAAAACTGTTCAGGCGCTTTCAAACCCCTGAGCTGGCTTTCACCTCCCAAATGCTGATGGTGCTGATAACCTAATGGTTTCGTCTTTTCTTCCCCTTTCCTCCTGCGGAGTGAGGAGAAGAAATCAGGGCACTGGACCGTTTCAGGGTGCAGTGTGTGTGGCAGTGAATGGGAACAGCTTCTGGCCGACAAATACCTACTACATGACAGGCACTTTATGGACCTCAAGGAAGACATTGATCCTATAATCTACTGAAAAGTGCTTCTTTTTTATATGTGACTCAATGGGACCTATTGATCTAAGTCACTGTGCACAGTTACACAGCTGGTACATGGCAACGCTGACAGGCAGTCCTGCTGTAGTGGATGTCAGAGTCAAGCACCCCATGCTGTATGGGGCAGACGCTTATCACCAGGGCAGACACACTGCCCCACCACTTCAGGACTCCCTAGAGAGAGTCTTAGTTGTCAGTTCTGGTGAAATCAAGAATCAATTCTGTAGTTATCTAAGTTTTCTTATTGAAAAAATATATCTGTTAGGACCAGGGATTTAGCTCAGTGGTGTATGCGCCTGCCCAGCAAGTGCAGGGTCATGAGTTCGAGTCCTAGTACTAAATAAATAAATAAAATATATCTGTGAAGCACTGGTCATAAACGACAGTGTTAACTACCATTACAGACATGTTCTAGCAGCCCAACTCTAAACATTGATAAGGAACTTTTTCTCCGTGAAGTGTTACTGATCTAAATCAATCAAGATCTGTATGGAAGAAAAATAGTACAATATGTGTGTTTTTACAAAGAAACTTAAATGCTCAGCTTTAAAAAAGATAACAGCAGGACTGTAAAACATGACTTATTAGCTACCATACAAACAGTGTCTCCAAGCAGGTGCAATTTCATAGTGTTAAAAGAGGGAAACAGATAAATGGGAGATGGAAAGATACAGCGAAGAGTAACTTAAAATTATAGACAGTTAACCTCAGCATAGGATGAAGAAGGGGATGGGTAAAGAGGAAGAAGGAAAGCTAGAGATTGAAAAACACCATTGCAGAAAAATGTATACATGTTAAGAAGAGGTAAGGGTTTTCTAAGGTGTAGACTTCTTCACCACACCCTGTTCAGCTTGGCTGTCACCTTAGTATTATAGTAAAAAGAGAAATGTCTATTTTATTTCAAATAATGAGAATTTATTTCTCCACACCAGAACAGACAGCGTAATTTCAACTCTCACCATCTAGTGTAAACATACTTTTCAATAACTGAAGAATTTATTCTGTATTTTAGCAGAACACTGAAAGGGATTCCTGTACTGACATTAACTCGGCACTAGAGATGAAGTATACACTTCTGATTTAACAGGTTATTTAAGTATATTCCCTTACTAAAATAGAAAGTAAGATTATTTTTCTATATTTTATCTATAGTAGCAATACGTTAATATCAGTATACTGTCTTTGTATGGAAACACCCCTGCAAATTGAAAAAAGCTAGCAATATAGCATGCCAATAGTAAAATAAAAATTAAAGCAATAGGGATAAAATCATATATTATTCTTAACAGTAACTTCCCACTAAAAAGATATTCCCTAGTGTGAGAAGCTAAAAGCAACAACGTGTGTGTGTGTGTGTGTGTGTGTGTGTGTGTGTGTGTAATTAATATGGTTATAGTACTGGTCTCTCTGAGTTCGGTGAAGAGAAAGATTTGTACTGGTATTGTTTGGACAAATGTAAGCAGATGTCTTGTGCTCTGGGTGAATGATTTGAGGTTGCAATGTGTAATATATGTATCATTTTTGCCTTCTTCTTCTTCTTTTTCTTTCTTTCTTCTTTTTTCTTTCTCATCCTCCTTCTCCTCCTCCTCTTCTTCTTGTCCTCCTTTGACCTTCTCCTTATCCTCCCCTCTTCTTCTTTTTCTTTTCCTCTTCCTCCTCCTTCTTTTTTCTTGAAATGAAATTGATTTGAAAAAAAGGAAGACATTGCAACCATTGATTAATAAAACTTACAGGTTTGAATAAGGAAAGAACCTTGTGGACTCAGTAGGAGGAAACCTTTAGAAAGCCACACTAATACTCTGGGATGTTAGGATACATTCATCCAAAATAGGGACATCAAGCAATGTCTTTTATCAGAGGGATGTAGACACTTTGAAGGACACACTGACTAAGCTTCTGTTAAGGAAGAGCATGTTGTGGACCAAGACATGAGGTAGGTTTCATTCTGCGGTCGCCTCTCTGAGTTGGTACAGGGCGGCTTCCTGCCTGTGTCCTCACTTGGTGGAGGAGTGGGGTGAGGGTGTGAGTGTGTGTCTGTGTCTTTCCTACTCCTAGAAGGTTCCAGTTCTATCTGATGAGTGCTTTGTGCTTATGACCACATTTGACCTCTGTCACCTCCTCAAGGGCCTTATTTCTATCTGAAGTCAAATTGGGACTCAGGACTTCGTGAATGAATCTGGTAGGGGCACAATTCCATTCACAGAGAGGAAGTCAGAAGGAGAAGGGCTGTGGGGCAGACAAGGGAAGGTCTGCATGATGAAGGGACCATGGTGCAGAGCAGGAGGCCTGGGGCGGAGATGGGGGAGTAGGAGAGGGGGAAGCTATCCAGGGATAGCCAAGAATTAGTGAAGGAGAAAGACCATGGATGGTGAATGAAAAGGGGTATACTTGGAGCAGATGTCCTTGGATACCAAGTTTTCTTTTACTAATATTTCATTTTTACTATTTTGTGTTCTCAGTACATTAACAATTACATTTATTGTGGGAAGTGGTACAGACACATATACATTTAATCCTTTTAATTTTCTCTTTCTCTTTTCTTCTTCCCATCTTCCTCCTTAGTCCCCCTTCCAATTGCAGAAATCTATCTCCTTATTTCCTATTATCTGTCTTCTATTTTTCTCTTTAGTTTATACCTTTTAAGGGAAACCATGTGATATTTCAGCTCATGTATCAGATTTATTTCACTTAAAATTATTGTCTCAGGGTGCATCCACTTTCCTACAAATGACTCAGATTTATGTTTCTTTATATCAGAGTAGTATTCTATTATGCCCAAATACCACATTGTCATTATTCATTCATTTGTAGATGGACGCATTCCTTCCAAGTTTCAGCTGTGTGAGTTATGATGCAATAGATATGCGTGTATTGTAAGATATCGTGATTTCTGCCCTGTCACTATAGATGCCCTGTAAAGCTGCAGTGGCTGTCATCTTGCTTCTATTTTCTCTTTTCAGAAAACACTTTGATCTTACACGTTTAACTGTCCCCTTGGTACCCATGATGTACAAATCTTTCCTCCTCTGTTCTAGTACTTTTTATGTCAAGCTTCCTAAAGGGACTGTCCTGTTCCATTGCATCAGATATTTTTGAGTTAGACATGGAAGTAAGCTTTCTTCTCCCACCTCCTGGCAACTGATTTCTCTTTCAATTTGTCTTGCTTACCATTGGCCCATTGTAAGAGTCTGGAAGCCAGTGTGAGTGTGTGTGTATGCGTATGTGTGTGTGATACACACACAGAGATAGAGTCTTTTTTCTCTTGTTTCCAGCCCCATTTGTATCAAGCCTTCCTGACTCTTCTAGTTAATGTGTCTTCCCTACTTCACTTCCACCTTCTCACGCTGAAATTCCATTAGACAAGTCAATTGTCAAAATATTAAAAAATTTTTAACTAACTTACCTCTAGCACCTTAAACTCTAATTACAAAATTGCTTTTCTTGAGAACCAAGCATGACCTCTTTGGTCACAGGAGTTCCAACACCTGCCTCACCATCAGTGTCTGTTCCAGTCATTTTTTTCCCGCATAACCAACTGTCTCGGAATGTAAGTGATGTAAAGCACCCATTAGTTTGCACAATTATGTGAACCAGGAATCTGGGCAGAGCCTCTGTATTAGTCTCTTGGCTTTGGTCCTCCATATCCTGACTCTCAGAGATGACACCTCATTAGGGGTGCTGCTGGCTGGGACACTTCGGCTCACATGTTTGGCAGTTAGTACTGACACTCCACTGACACCTAATCTGGAGTATGGACTGGAACACTGCTCTGTGGCTTCTTGTGTAGGCAATTCACCAGGGAAAGCTTGGGAATCTTTATAGCACAGGGGCCAGGCTCCAAGATAGGGCACCCTGAAAAAGCAAAATATGTTTAAGATTTAGCATTGGGGATTATAGAATGTCAGTGGAAATCTGTTGGCAGAGGAAGTCACAAAGCCCTGCCCAGCCAGGGTCAGGTGGAAGGTTGGGCCGGCTTTATGACTCTGTGAGAGGAATGTCCAGGTCACATTCTAAGGACATATGGAGTGGAAGGTATTGGTGACATAGTATCATATACAGTCAACCATGTGTCCAACCCAAATCCTTTATTTCAACCAATCATTTCAACTCTCTGCTCCCCTGAGCCTACACTTGGATGTGTTCTACCTTATTTGGGAATTGTCTGAGCTTGTTCTCTGATGATCAAAAGTCTAAGCATCCTTCAGAACCATGTTACCACACAGGCTACCAAGAACAGACTTGGCGGAAAAAGCAGAAGTGTTTCTCTGTTAACTTTAAGGCCTTCTTTGTTTCCAGAGTTGGCACAGTTTAAGAGATTATAACTGTTAAAGTAGGTATTGACATTATTTTCAAAATGTTGTATTGCTGGTATTCAGCTTTGGGGGAAATTAATTTATTTGCTCTCCACTTTCCTCTTTTAAAGGGTAAAACTCTTTAATTTTGTTTCTCATTGAAAAGTTATATCCTAGATAGTCTTTGTCTTTTAGAATATATAGTTTGAACAGATATTTTGGAAATATACTGTTACAAACCCAGGTGAATGATAATCTTTTCAATTATTCAGGAGAAAGTGATAGTAGTGTAGGTCACAAAACCAGTTATCTGCTAAACTAAAATTGGCATTAAAATGGTGAGCATTCAGGAGTGATCTGTCATTTTTTGTTATTTTATTTATGATCTATATAGGAAATATATTTCAATATATATTTTATTTAAATTTCAATATCATGCTTCAAGTTGGGGCAGTCTTACCTGTAACACATTAAATTACTTAAGAAATGGAAATTAGGTATGGTATGTGTGTGAGAGGCTGGGGTATAGGAGTATAAACTGTTAAACTGATTTTCCTTTGCATCCACAATGATATAATTTCAATCTTTGCTGCATCTTCATTCGCATTTTAGCAAAGATTTGCTTTTCTAGCTTTCATGCGTGCCAAGAAGGCATCGGAGATATCTGAGGGATTTGCGTAGAGATTTGTGCATTTATGCAGCTTTGAGCATATATGTGAGCTTTGTTATCTGACAGAAGGACTTCACTTCAACCTTGGGCCCATTCCTGGTGTCTTTGTGTCTTTGAGCGAAAAAGGACCAACAGACCTAGAACAGGCTGCTCATATTACATTAATTTTCTACTGATCAGGGTTCTCACATTGCCCTTCATATTTTCACATCTTATGATAACTGGGTCTGTTTGGTTTGACACCTCTCGTGACTCAGCTTTATAACTTTCAGACAAGGTACAGCCAGGATTTCTCCTTAAAAGCAACACCTCCAACATGTAAATTAGACCTATTTATAGTGCTGAGTTAGAGAAGAAAGAGGAATAGTAGAACAAGTGGGAAAACAGGATTTAATTTAAATCAACATTGTGGTGTTGAACCCCAAAATTTTCAATATGAATCATTTACTTCTTTTTTTTAATGGCACTGTGTTTTATAACCAGGGGTGCTCTACCACTGAGCTACTTCCCAAACCCTTTTTATTTTGAGACAGTTTCACTAAGTTGACCAAGCTGGGGCCTGACCTCAGAATCCTTATGCCCCAAGGAGCTGGAATTACAGGCATGTTTCACTGTGCCTGAGTTATCTGTTTCTTGAATATAGTTATTGATGAGTTTTCCTACTCATGCAAAAACAGTTATTATCTAAGGCTCTCAGTTGCTATATGTACACACTCAAAAGAATTGGATATTTCTATGATTTTTTTTAAACATGCCTGAGTTATCTGTTTCTTGAATATAGTTATTGATGAGTTTTCCTACTCATGCAAAAACAGTTATTATCTAAGGCTCTCAGTTGCTATATGTACACACTCAAAAGAATTGGATATTTCTATGATTTTTTTTTAAGAAGTCACTTTATAGTTTGAGGGGAAATTGTGTGGTGTTACTATTTGAGGTGTACCATATTTTATGAACCATTTGGATAGTTCACTAGGAATATACATTTTATTGCAGAATGTCTTAGAAATCAAAAAACATATAGTAAACATTTTGGACAGTAGAATTAAGTGTAGATAGAGGATCTTAAAAGGTTTGAAAACATGAGGAAAGTGCATACATTTTTTTCTAGTTTTTCTATTGTGCTCCTTGCTTTAAATGTTCAGACCCTTTAGCTGAAGATTTGAGGAAATCATACTGCATATAGTATTTATAAATGTACTAAATACCATTTAAGTACGTTTATATTCCTTGCCTTTCCAGGCATCTTGCTGTATTAGGCTATATTGTTTTTCTATTGTACTGGGGTAGGCACAGAAGAATGAGGGGGAAAATCAGGAGCTGGTACACACTGAGGGCTCACAGAATTTCATTGCAGAAAATGAAGACCAGAATAATCAGAAAACAGTCAGAAATAGTGCACATAGCTATTGGACAGGGAGGGGGGAAATCCATCAATTACTTTATGCTTTGGTTTTGTTGTTGTTGTTTCCAGGAAACGTGGCCCATGATGCATACAGCCGTGATACACTCATGACTATTTAATCTCTCAGTTCTTATGTGCCTTCTTTTTATGCTGCTTTTCTAAGCCTTCAGGGAACTTGGTCCATAATATATGCATAGGCACACTGGATTATTTTCATCAGTTTCCTTTCAAGAGTTCAGAATAGCAGAGAAATTCAGAGCTTGAATTATCACACTCGGTGGTACTGGTTGCCTCTGTGTTGTGACTAGGAATGAACCCAGATGACAAAACTGAAGCAGGATTATGGGAAACATAACTGCATTTTCTTTCTTTGGTACAAACATATAATTATAGTTTGAAAGTGAAATCGTACTGAGTGTAGAGTGACCATAGAGTTCTGAGAACCCCAGGGTGCCAGTGGAACAGGTTATGGTTTTGAGAATTAAACAAAATCCTCCATAGGGAGGAGAGATATGAAAAAACCGAAAGCTTTTCTGTTCCCCTGATATTGAATGATGGTGAATGCAAACACTATTGAAGGGATCAGTTAAATGGTTCTTTGAACAAACATAGCAATTGCCTAACTTTAAAAGAATAAGTGGTTTTTTTAAAAAAAGGAATCTGTCAGTGCATTCAAAGTATAGATTGACAGACACATTGAAGTATGGTTCGGTTATTATTACTCTGTTCTAAAAGATCTTGGGCCAAAGGTGGAGCTCAATGGCAGAGTGTGTTCCCAGCACGAACAAAGGCCTGGGTTCAATCTCCAGCAACAAATAAAATAAAAATAAAAAATCAGTACCCCTCATACCTCTGCCGAATCTTTGCTTATATTTTTACATTTTAGGTGGTATTTGGGATTTAAAAAAAAAAAACAGATTCTGGAATATAAAAATGTAACTCTCAAGACAGAAGTTTCGCGAATCTAAAGTTGACAAATGTGAAACACCCAGGAGCTGTCCCGTTCCGAGGCAGGTTCATGGTGGTGTTTCTTGTCTCCATCCATCAAAGCAGTGGCCCCCAGGAGCATCCATTTGGACATAGTGGGTCGCCTTTGGTCTCATCTCTTTCCCGCTCTCTGTTTCAGGACAGAAGCAGCCCTGTGCTGTGCTCTCTTGGCTTGGAGTGAGTTGCATGGGGGGATGAAGTTAAGATGAGATGCTGAGAGGATGTGGGAAAAGGGTGGAGAATGTTACCTTGCTTAATATAACAGCTCAAGTGAAAACTAATGGTCATTTATTTCCGTGACCAATAAGGCCATGTGTAAAATATAATGATCTAAATACTGACATGTCCTCAGCCCTGGCCTTTTCTCGAGTGTGAGCAGGGAACACCATGCAGCATTAGTGGCTACTTACCCCTGATGTGCTGATACTTGGGTATTTTACTCATGGGGCTGATGGTGTGTGTGGCTCAAGGCAGACCTGCTCATGGGCCCATGGGTAAAGGAGTCTTGTGACTTAGCATGGCCACTTATTCAGGGGTCACAGTTTAGAAACCACCTGTTGCTTCTCTGCAGAACAGGTGCATTTGCAGGTGTGAGTCCAGCAAGCCACTTAACCCAGAGCTGGACTCATAGATTCTTTGGTCATCAGATTTGTCACATTTGGCTCTCAGACCATGCCTCCTGTGACTTCCTTAGCATCTCTCTCCCCACCTTTTCTGCAGGATGTGTGCTGCTCTGATATTTTAACACCTCCAGTTACTGTCAGTCTGTCTCGAGGGCTGATTCTAAATCCTCCACAGAGCAGAGCTTAGACTGTAACTGCTGACACAATTTCCCTCACCCTGTCTGTCACGAGTTTAATTAATATCCTCAGAGGGTCGCTTGGAGACAAAAAAGGAAAGAAAAGATGCAATTTCAGCCAAGCAGTTGATATTTCTCAGGATACAACTTTTCCTAGGAGATGTTCTTGAAAGAGGACATATTTGTGAGAAGTAGAAAACGTAAAGAAGCTAATTAAAGAATTAGAGACATGCTTTAGATAGTCACGTGGCTACATTTTGATGGTGCTAAAAGACAATTTAAATTGATTGCAGTGACAGGTACCTGGTTGTGTGAAGATGATAAAATGGCCAGAAAGCTGGATAGGCAATTTCAGATTTGGTAATGAACCAGGGATTTGTTTTATATTTGTCTTTTTGTAGTAAAAGCAACCCACACTAAACTGTGCTCAGGTAATGAGGAGTGATAGCAAAGGGAGAGAGGAAAAGATTTCAGAGATTATATGATGGATTATGACAGATTTTAATTCATAGCTGCAGATAAATCTTTCTGTCACTGTTGACTGATCTAGCTTCCTTGGGAAGCCATTTCCCCCTCCTAAGTACTTTATAGGTATTTGTCTATTTAAAATATTATCTATATTTTTTTTGAATTGGGAATTTTTTAGTTTCCACTGTAATGTAACTGACACTGAGAATAGCTTCTTATAATTGTAATGAGTGTCTGTGGAGTCCTGACTGTGGAGTCTTTCTGTACCATATTTCATATACTCATGCAGCAGGGCTATGCATCCTTATTACTTTTGTTGCCACTCACATGAGAGCTGAGTTTTAGGGAAGTGTGCAAGCTGTCCAGCATCTCACATGCATTCTGGCTCCAAGACGTAGAGTTGAACCATTACCACAGGGCCAGGAAACTAGCTAATGCCAGGCATGAAATCTGCATCTAACAGGAGGTACCATTTGCCCCGCCTTATAACTAAGGAGACTGAGGCTCGAAAGAGGATATACAGCCAGTGAATGGTAATATTTAAAATCTAGTTTGGCTTCCCTGCCCTTTGTCTAACATCATTCTCATGATTCTCTTTGCATGGCTGACTGGTGCTCAGCAGATGTGGCCCTCTTAGCAGCAGAAGTAGTGGTACAGTACTTAACTCTATGCAAGGCATCCTTCTAGACATGTCACATATATTCCCTCTCTCTCTTTTATGAGGATACTGTTTTGTAAGTACTGTTGTCCTTTGTATCCGGATTTTTCATCCATAGATTCAATCAGTCATGGATTTAAGATTAAAAACTTTGCACCTGTCTGGAACATGTACGTGTCCCTGTCATTCTTCTTTACAGAGCATAGTTTGACTACTACTTACATAGTATTTCTACTGTTCTCTGTATTATGCATAATCTAGAGATGATTAAAATTTATAGGAGGTATCAGCGGGTCACATGCAAATACTTACTTGGTTTATGTAAGGCACTTGAGCTATGGATTTCGATGCCCTTGTAGGTCTCACACGTCCCTCAGGAATGTCAGGGGATGACTTATCCCATAATTTTCAAATGAGGAAGTTGGAGCTCAGATCAGGTAACTCATCCAAGGCCACATGACTATTAAGTGATGGAATTGGAATTGGATCTAGAGTCTTAGTCTACCAGCCAATCACTGTTCTGCTCAAAGAGTGAACGTGAAAAAGGAAACAAATCAAAGCAGCCTAGGGCTTTTCTTAGGGGTTTTTTATGGCTAATTTTCAGAATAAAGCAGTACTTAATTTGATCATCGAAAATTTAATGGGATTTGTTGAATGCAAGTAGCTGGAGTTGGAGAGAATACAAAGCCAACATTCCTAGCCAAAGGAGCTGACCTCTGTCATAGCAATCTCTGTCCTAAGAATGCCACACAGCATTAAATACTCCTTATCACTTCTGACAGTGAATCGGGCACGTTTATTAAAAGCTGCCTCCACGTTTATTAAAAGCTAGTTCCTCCTGGCAGAATTAGCAAAGACAATGACACAAAAGAGCTCTGCATTAAATACTGTTAGGCCACCCAGTACATCACTCTGAGCTTTGCTGAGGTATTTTGCATGTTTAAAATGGAAAAAAGTCTTTTTATGAACACATCTTTAGTCCTAGTATCTTTTTTTAAACTGTCAAAAAAATCTCTTGTGATTCTGAAAATAAGCCTCCATCAGTGAATGTGGGACAGAGTAAAATCTTGTTTCCCTGGAAAAGCAGAGAAGTGGGTGACACGTAGCCTCACCCATCTCCTGTCATGGCTTTACCAAATGCCTCCAAGTCTTCTGAGGTTTGAACAGTGATGAGAGAAATCGTATTTATCAGTTGAAGACCCTGTTGGCCTAGAGCATCCCCACCCCACCAACCCAGGGAATGGTCAGGTAAAGGTATCTTTAGGATGCACGGGATTCCACTTTGGTAAAGAATACATTCCATGAGAATCTATTTATGACATTTGTATGGCCTCCACCATTTCAGAGCACGATGAAATTTTATTTAAAAAAGGAGAGCAGACTGCTGTATTTCCCTTAGGAATCTGAGGTTTCAAGAAAAAAAAAATTCCATTTTTTTTTCCTGATCAAGATCTCAGAGATTGATGCAGGCAGTAGCTGCTAAGGTTTTGTTTTGTTTTAAACCTGCTGCAAGAATACATCAAAGACTTCATAATGTAGATTAGAGAAACAGTTGAGCCTCCGTGGACAGAGCAGCAGGACAAAGCAGGACCACCCTGCCACAGACCCTGGGCCTCAGAAGTGGCTGACAGCCTGCTCTGAGCACGGCATGAGCCAGGGTGAGCGAGATTCTGCCGCGTGGAATCCTGATGTATGCTCAGCATGGCAGCCTGGATGGTGACTTCACTGGGAAGAGGAAACCTAAGGGAAAGAGGCTTGAAATCTTTTTCCAGATGTGAACTGAACATCAGAGGAATCAAGCTCTGTTCTTGCTTCCACAACCAGGAGGAATCCCCTTCAGTGCCTTTGTCCTATTTTTTAAGATTTGTGGAAAGAATATTTAACATATTTTTTAAATCCACGGAACAGTCCCATTCACTTATTTGTATCAGCCTATGAGTTTTGACAGGTCATGGGCCGGACTAGGTCTGTCACCCTCAAATTCTCTTGTGCTGCTCCTTTGCAATCACATCTTCCTCCCATCTCCCCTACCCCGATGCTATCATCACAGATTTGTCCTCTGCTCCTATTTTACTTCCCCAAGATGTTATAGAGTATGTAACTGTTTGCCTCTGGCTTCTACTTAAAGTAATTCGAGATTTGTCTGTGTGATAGAGTATAGTAGCCAGGAGCTCATTCTAGAGGTGTATGTGGTATTCCTGTGTGTGTGTGTGTGTATGTGTGTGTGTGTGTGTGTCCAGTCACTGAGGATATTTGGGTTAATTCCAGTTTGGGGTGATTATAAATAGAGCTGTTATAATCATTCCTGCATAGGGCTTTATGTGGGTATACATCATCATTTATCATTTCTTTCATGTCCCCTCTCAATTTGAATGGACCGAACTCCTTGATTTCCATCCCTTGCCTGTCTTCTTACCTCTTCTCTCCAGGGTAATGAGAAGGAAGCAAGGGAGGACAGCCAGGGTACCACGGTCCCAGGCAATGTCCTGCTGCATCTTAAATTCAACCTCTTAGATTTACATTTTTGGGGCTCAGGGGGCAAGCATAACAATTCTGTTGGTACCAGATGACCACAGCAATGAGTGAATGAAAGCTGTCCTGCAGATGGGACATCTTGACCATGAGAGGGCCTGCATTCACTAGCATATATATGTATGAAAATAAGTCGGAAACAGTGGCTTATGCCTGTAATCCCAATAGTGAGTGAACCTGAGGCAGAAAAATCACAAATTCAAGTCCCACCTGGGCAATTTTGTGAGATCCTGCCTCAAAATTATTTATTTATTTATTCATTCATTTAAAAGGACTTGAGATATAGTTCAGTGTAGAGACCCTGGGCTCAATTTCACAGTATAAATCAATCAACCAATCAAACCATTTACTATATGATTTTTTTAATGATACTGTGTAGTATGGGTAATGAGTTTCTCTTTCCCTTCAGCAACTATCTGTAAGACCCTCAAAAGCCTGGCAATGCCACTGTGATAGACGTGTCAGAACTGATGGCATAAAGAAAGTCAGAAATGGAGACCTGTGATCGCCAGCACTGTGGAGCTGAAAGTTAGCAGATAAGCTTGTACAAAAGGGAGAACAGATAAAAACTCCAGCGTGAAGCCCTGGCAGATAAGCGCACAGCACACTGAGAAGGTGGGAGGGCCAGGCCCTGAGTGACATCAAATCAGATTTGCATGCCTTTCAGAATCTGGGACCTAATCTTATTTTCTAGGTCAAGCAAAAGATAATAGGCAACCATTTCAAGAGAGAATGAAAACGAAAACTGATTATGACTGATACAGTTGCTTATATTTTTTAAAAGCAATTTTAAAGTAAAAATGGGAAATAAGCTGGATGATAGAGAAAAATGTATTTGGCATAAACGATAATAAAGTTTGCAAGGCCTGGAAGGTGCTGGAAATGACTTTGCTTGGTTTCTGATAGGAAATATGCAGTTTTAAAAAACTGCAAAGAAACTTTTAAAAGTAGTTCTTATTGGTGGGAGTATGAAAAATATGGAATCTTTTAGTAGATAATCTTCATATATTTATCTTGTTTTTAATTAATGTGCTGATGAGGTATAATCTGACTTTTAATACATAGGTACAATGTATGATGATCAAATCAGGGTGATTAACCTATCAATCACTTTAAATACTTACCATTTCTTTGTGTTAGGAACAAAATCCTTTTTTCTAGCAATATGCAATTTTTAAAATATGCAGTAAGTTACCATTAACTGCATTATAGATCACTCGAATTCTTCTGTAGTTCTGTACCCAGTCACCACCTGGCTCCATGCATCCTGCTCTTCCTAGACTCTAGTAGCTGCCTTTCTCCTCTCTGCATCTATGGGAGCCACAGTCTTAGCTGTCACAGAAGTGAGAACATCAGTGTTTGTGTTTCTGTTCCTTTTATACTTGATAACATATCTTCAAGGTTTTTACATATTACTACAAATACAGAATCTGATTGTTTTATGGTTGACAAATACTCCATTGTTTCCATATATTACATTTCTTTATCAATTCACCCTCATACATTTTTATCAAAATAGTTGGTTAGATGGTATCTGTCTCTATCAGATCTACAAAAATATTTTAATAATAATAATAATAAATATTTTTAAAAAGAAAATACTTTTAGATTTTTCCATCAAGCTTTACTTAAGAAAAATTAAGAAATGTCACCACAGTTTTTCAAAATGTAAAAGATGGGAATATTGTTGAAAACACTAATGAAAAATAAAGTCCTATTTTAATTGTATGCAATTCAAATTATACGGAGAAGCTGTAAGCCGTAATTCATGGTAAGTATAAAAATTGTATTAAGGGAAAAGTAAAACTAAAAGGATTTTTTTCATAACTAATTTATGGTAAAAGAGAAGCTCAGGGAAAAGTATAGTAATATTTTGAATTTTTTATTGAGATTAAGTTCCAACTAATAAACATAATAATGGGTATCAGCCAACCTCAAAATGTTTAACTGTTTTTTGCTTCCTTCTGTGACTTTCTTGAAGATGAACTCTTAGTTGACTGATTTTGGGCTGGACAAGGAATTTGCAAAGCAGAGCCCGAGTGCTAACTCTGGCACAAGGCTTGTCTTATAAATAAAGTTTTATTGGAAGGCTCTGGTGCCGATTTGCTGAGGTTTTGTCTGTGACTATTTTCACATGACAGTGCATGGTGGAGTAGTGGCCGATGCTGTGACCTACAAAGCCTAACTTTCTTACCAACTGACTCTTAAGACAAAGCTCTAGAGACAGGGCTTCCCTTATATAGCGAGTGTTTTTAGTCTAGATTCACATGCTGGGGCCAAGATACTGACTTCATTAAAGGAGATTGAATCTCACTAACAGAACTCCCAGGACACTATAATTAAGACAAAATAGCTCCATTTCGTTATTTTACAGCCAGAAATTTAGCTGCCAAGAGAGACAGAGTGCATAATACCCTGGTTAGTGATTTCCACTCAGGAAAGATGTTCAGAGGACAGCAGGTCAAGGCAGGGGCTTTACTGGGTCACTCAGCTGGCTAAGCATGGTCTCTCTCATTGCCAGTTTTTTCCTGATCATTCCTTTCCTTCCCCTGTAAGGAGCATGTCAGGCTTCCTTGCCAGCTGGTTTCTGAGAACATGTGGCAGTGGGAGGCACTGACGAACGCTGAGGCCGAGACAGTCAGATACTTTTCTTCTGCTTTGGGAGGCCCCTCTGTGCACGGGTGCTCCTCTTTTTGGCCCAGATCCCATCGGCCTTTCTTCCAGACTTCTATACCAGTCTTCTGGTGGGGAGAACTTCCTGATGGTAGTCGTTTCTGGCTTGCTTCTACCTCTTGTGTTTGGCTTTTCCTTGAGAACCAACTTCATTTGTTTGAAATACTTAGAGTGGTTTTTATTTTCTGACATGAGCCAGATACAGGCATCAAACTGTCTATCAAAAATAACCCTGGAGTCACCCATTCGCCTTCTTGCTGTCAATATTCCTCTTGTGTTTAGTTGCTGGGCCCATGTGCCCACTCTTATTAATGATCTGCAGTATCACTGAGTAGCCAGCGAGGCCATGCTTGAGTGCCAGGCATCCTGACCATAAAATGCATGGTGCCAAAATGCATTTCTCTGCTCTTAGGATATTGTTGAATATCAGTCAGTCTGTGGATAGTTTATTTCATTCATTATGTATTATTTTTTAAGAATTTATTCTCAGTGTTTAAGATGAGTAATTACCTTATACAGTGGCATGGCCATACACTCTTGGCTGTATATTTATCTGCTGCATTCAAACTACCAGGCTCTTCTGTTTGTTCCCAAAATCCAAGAAAGAGAGGGTCTCGGGGAAAATCCTCTATTTCCAAGATGTTCTCCTTACCTGCCCCACCCCCACCTCAGTGCTGCAGCCCTCTCCACCTCTAGTCCCCTTCCAGAATGCTTTTCCTTCCCTCTGTCAGCCTAACAGCCCTGTTCATCCCTCTTGTCTTAGCTGAGACTTTATTGCCCGTCACGCTCGCTCTTCCTTAGCTAGGACTATAGAGATGTCTACCCAGCCTGGCTCCTTGTACTCCCAAACAAGAATCGTGGAATTTAACATTGAAACTGCATTTTTCTGTTCATTTCTTTGTTGCTTTCGCTGAGCATGATACTTTTAGTTGTCCTTTAGATCAGTGTAGGAATCCAGGTGATAGATTTGAGCAACAGTAGTAAGTGTTGTAATAAGTAATAATGAGTAACACTGTCCTGTCTCTTTCTACTCACCTTATTTTACCTTCATCCTGAGGAGGAGCACAGGGTTTTCAGTAAAAAATGAAGAAATCAAAGCACAAGAATCTCAGCGGCAGGTTATGGTTGCTCTTCCGACATTTTGCTCCAAGACAAGGCCTGCTTGTACACCTTTGTTTTGGATCCAATGCAGAGGTCAGGAGGAGCACAAAGGCCATGCTGCCTCCTCAGGTGTCACACTTCCCCTTACATTCTTTTTTCTGGGGCAGTCATTGTTGCTTTTACTAACCCTGCTCAGGAAGCCAAGGAGACTGGTGGTAGCCTTGCTGAATTTTTCCTCCTCTATCCAAGTCTGTTTTCCATTGCTTTCTTTTTTTTTTTTTTTTTTTTTTTGTCTTTTTTCCTTTTTATCGGTACCGGGGATCGAACTCATGACTGCCTGCTTTCAAGGCAGGCACTTATGCCACTGGGCTAAATCCCCAGCCCCTTCCATTGCTTTCAGTTGTCCCCTTTTCCTCCTGCCTGTCCTGGGTACCACGTCCCTAGTTTACTACTGGAGCTTGGACACAATGGGCAACAGGCAGTACAACCTGACCACTATGATGGCCTGATTCCGTTTCTTCAGGGTCACAGATAGTAGAAACACTAGTGATGGTTTTCCTGTCAGGTAAGGGAGCTAACAATGTGAAGCATGGTTGAAAAAATATAAAGTGTATGGGAAAAATGTCCAGTGTTAAAGATGTAGCAATTCAGAAGGATACAAAATAATGGCTTTTAAATATGGAAGCCCTCTTTGCTTTGAGACTTTGATGGAACTAGTGCAAGCAGCAGCAGACTGTTGTTCTGTTTATGGATTGTCAGGGCACCGTGTGAACGGGAGACCTACAGCAGAAAAAACTTTGAACAGGGATGGGAAATTCAGTGGACACTTTGCACCTCTGTTGTAATTCAGTTTCAATATTTCTGAACAGAAACTGTTTTCAATGTGATTATACTTGTGATTGCCTTGATGGTAAGAGGGTGCTCATGCTACTGTGTCACTAGACAGGGAGAATGTTCCAGAAAGGCAAATTAGCAAAGATGAGATAAATGATAAATATTTGTGTCAGTTTTCCTTCCCTTTTAGTCTCCCTGAAGGTGCTTGTGCCCAAACCACAAAACATTGCAGAGATGGGCACCCGCCTCTTCATTCATCATTCTGTACCCAATCTATGCCTTCTGTTTTGGGGCTACCTGTAATAACTCTTCAGAGACTTTCAGCCTCAGTCGCTGTGTGTAGCAGAACAGCTTCTGTCTTTCAAAAGAGATCAGCAGGTAGCAGAAGGTTTCATCCTTTCATGATGCACAGCACATGTATCATTGCTTTCATAATGTAAATTAAACAGTGGCAGAGTTCCCATGATGCGGTTACGGGATTATGGGAAGACAAAGCGCTTGATGCTGAGTTCTCGAACTTCACTGCTTGGTGTTTCTGTACAGCAGCAACGTCCACGTGGACCAGGAACTTGTTCACAGTACAGAGTCTCAGGCCTCAGACCTCCAGAATCAGCTCACTTTTTAACAACCCCTGCACCCCAACAATTCACATATACAATGCTGAAGAGCATGGCCCATTAAATTGTGTGAAATTACAGCAGAATTTCTCATTGGTATTTGAGTCCCTGTCCTGTCCTCCCCACCTAAATGAAAAGTAAGTGTGACCAGAACTCAACAGTGCCAGCTGTAGCTTTCAGTCTTGGGTACTGTACATGGCATTTAGTCCAGAATAATGGAATAAGAGCTCCCATCACAGTCTCTTTGATTCAAAGGCTATTTACATTTCTCAAAAGTGTGTAGGTGGCACTTACCCATAAAATGATCCAAGTGCCTCAATAGTGTCCTTTCAAGAGCCATAGGGTGTTAAATTTTTATAGGAGAATTGTAGTGCACTCAAAAACCACATATTTAAATTTGTACCATATCTTTAATCAAACTCTAGGTCAAAATGTTTTATGCTTTTTCCAAAAATATATTCCCTCCCTTGTTTCCTACCCATTTTCTTCTTTTCCTTTTTCTTGTTCCTTTTCTCTTGTGGTGATGCTAATTTGACATCTCCTTAATTTGATGCTATTTGACATCTCCTTAATTCTTAGGAATTAAAATGTGCATTACTTGGAATCCACATCAATATGTGCAGCTTTTAAACTTTTTATCAGCTACAAATGTTAAAGAATAAAGCCCTCAAACAGTATTAAAAATTGAATTAGAAACACTGCCTAATCTTCTTATTCCATTTTTTAAAAAGACACCACAAGATTTCCCAGCAAAAACTGGTGTTCAGTAGCAATGCCCAGAGTTGCTGTATAATGAGTGATAGAAGCCAGTTTAGTTTACTGTGCCAAGTACTTCTTAACTCTATCCCAATGGGAGAAAAAAAATGTGTATGTTTTCCACAGAAACACTTTCTACCTGTATCCTTAGATGATGGCAAGACCCTATCATTTGGCTTCCTTTCTTTGCTTTTAGAAGCATTGCCATCTTGTCATGGAATGCCAACAAATTATCCTCTTTGAACTTAAAAGTGGAAATCAAAGCAGAAAGCTCTGAGACTACTTTCTAGTAGTTTATATTCAAATCCTTTAGCAAATAGCTAATTATATGGTGATACTGATTGATCAAAAAAGGCATTCTAAGTCATTAGGACTAACCAATTTTTTTCTTCAACAGTGGGGTCTTATATGCTCTGAATTAATCAAACCATCTCTGTGATCATGGCAAGACAGACACTAAATGCTTAGCTTAGAACTTTCTGATTATTACATATTGACCTGATTGTTTCTACAATGAATGCATCAGACTTGGGTTTGATGAATCTGAGAAACAGCCTGGGCATTCATTGCAAGAGCTACCAGTGAAACTAATCTGCTTGGATTCCACCGCCCCACTTTGGTGCTACTTCTGCTCTGACTTACAATTTCTCTGTTTTCTCAGAAGATTTTTGCATTAGAATGTTTCTAGTTTAAAAATGATTTCAAGTTTTTGCAGAGAGATTTTTTTTTAGACATTAATTGCTCTGCATACAGTACATTATGTTATATACAATAGGCAGTTAATATTCAAACAACAGATTTATCCATTATTAAAGCAAATTCACATTAAAATGAATTATGCAAGCTTGGATATATTTGCAATATATTTGCAGTAATTAATCTGTTGTAAAAGGATATGTGCTATATTGTGGATATGCATTACTAATGATACAGGCGGTATACTAATTTACATTAGTGATCAATCAAATTTTGCGTTACGGTTTGCGGTTTATCTTTAGTGTTTTGGGGACAACTGCTTTAAAAATCATCTGTAAAAATATTGCACAGAATTGATACAACAAAGATCTTTTAATTTTCTAAATTGTCATAGCAACCTACATATTCAGGTGATACGTATGACTCTTGCTTAGAAGATTTTAGACCATATATAACTGCTTTAAAATTTCAGTAGGAATTCCTAATATAGATACCTGGGTTAGTGTGAATACATATTTAAATTTGTGTTTAAAAGACCTTAGAGGTATATATAGACTAACTGAAAAATGATGTGAAGGTGGGATTGATCTCTTTGTGTTCATTTGTTCACAGTGTAGTGATCTGTTTTGATACCATCTCTGTAGAAATGAAATATTGCTAGCACCGCAGAAGAGCAACTGGCCTTATAGACAGTGGAGTGCCACACTTTTGAAGGTTAAAATGTAATTGTAGAATGTTAAAACTACTGAGGAATGGGTTAATTTTTTTTACACACATCCTGAATAGATGATAGAGTTTAGCAATTGCACTCGGCTCCACTGTTCTGGCATCCACAGGCAAAAGGTCATAAAGAGAAAGTACTCAACAGCAGGAGGCAGAAAGGCGTGCTGATTCATCCCTCTCCAAATTGAACACCCTTGGATGAGATGAATCAGATCACATCCAGGGAGAAGGGTGAGAAGGCATTCAGAATGAAGGCTGTGAGGAGATGAAACCACCCATGCGACGAGAGTGCATGCAGTGTGCTATTTCTACAGGAATAGCTTTGGGAAGGAGGTGTTTTCTGAGGCTTTGTCCTTAAAGGTCTAAGATTCCAGCCTGTTTCAACGTCAGAAAAGAGACGAGTGTGCTGATTCCACATCAACTTGACTGGAGGAATGATAAGAAAACTGTGATTTTATGTGCTTAGAGGGAGGTTCTGCAAGTTGAAGGAGTTGGCATTTGACAGATCAACAGAGTTCAGTATTGATATCATAACCCAGAAACTTTTACACATTTTATAATGCTTGACCTCAGGTGTAGAGACTGATGCATCCAGTATGTATTGAGTGAATTTCTTAACTCTTACACAGCTCAGCTTACTGCCTTTTAAAAAATTTGCCTTTCGTTGTGAGCCATCTCTTAAGTGTGTTATATAAGCAGTTAACAGCTTCTATGGAAAATTAGAAATGTAAAAATAAGGCTTTCCCCCCTATATTTAATTAAGGAAATGATTTCTGTGTCCAGTAGCTTCAAATCATAGTTTTTTGCTGCTTGAGAGAGGCTAGAAATACTTGGATATGAGTTCTCAGGAAAAGCTTTCCTGTTACAAATCTCTCGAAGCACTGTCCTTGGGACTGCAGTAACCCAGTTGGAAAGGTTCATTCATGCTGAAACCAGACAGTCAAGCTGGCCTCGAGATGTTAGGCCTCCTGATAGACATGGAACTTCTTAACAACTGTCAGGCTATTAAGCTTGTAATTTATTAAGCTACATGACAGTGTCAGACTCTCTGTCTTGACTTTAACTCAACAGATAATGCTTGAGGGGCACTACCTATCACTTCCTTGATAATCTCTCCCCTCTGCCGTGCACCCGTTGTCATGGATACTATTTTGTTTCTTCCTCTCATTTTGTGTTACTGTTTTTTTTTAAAATATGAGTATAATGTAAATTGAATTCATGAGCTTCTTTTTAATGGAGAAAAGACATGCCATGTACAAAGAAATCTAGTCACGTTCTTTGACTAGGGATATCAGTGTTCGCAGACTATAAGCCAAATTAAAAGTGTACATGGCTAATCCTGGGTAAGACCATTCTAGTGCCTACTGTATGGAAGAGCTGAGTGCATTTTCTTACCTAGTTCCTAAAATGTCAAATCCAAGCTCAGCCACTTACTAGCTATATGACCTTGATTTTGTCAGATACAAAGAGAGAGAATTAATAGCATTTAATGTATAGAATTGTTATAAGCATTAAGTAATTTAAGACATGTAAGACACTGATGCACAGCAAGTGTTCAATATGTGTTTCATGGTTCTTAAATAGGACTTTAAAAGTAGAGCAGACAAATATGAAGAAATGTCAAACTTGTCTGGCCCATTGTTTAACTGATTAAATCTGTTTATGGAGCCACCAGTCCATTGCCAAGGACCTTTTGTCATTGATTCCTCATGAAATTGTTCTTATAACTCAAGATATGGCCAAGAGTTTTTACATAGAATGTATTTATTAGTTAACTTTTGTATTTATAAAACCGCTGCTATATATGTGCATATACACACATAAGCATACACATACACAGCTATGCGGGGCTATAAAATATTATAAATGATTTTTGTTTCCCCAGACTCCATCCTAGGAACTTGTATATAATATTCCTAAAAAATCAGGTGGTTTATTATATGGTTAATACCAGTTTTTCAGGTCCTTCTTGAAGAGCTAAACTAAAACAATATCCACCCAAATTAGCACTTTCCCATGTGGCTGGTGGACTCTGAGGTGGCACAGACTTTCAGGAAAGCACTTGGTTTTTATTAAGAACATGCAGGAGGATTTATATAAAATTTGTTCTACAAATTTAACTTTGGAGATACTAGCATTAGAGAATAATACCTCTGTCATACAAAGATATTTGTTTTTCTTTCTATCTGTCTGTCTTAAAATATTTTTCACAAGCCTAAAAGGCTATAAGAAGAGAAGAAAGATAACAAAATAAAACTTGGATACTTCAGTAAAATTTGAAATCCATATTCTTTGGGCAAATAATTCTTTCAGTTTTGAAATCTGAGTGGGATTATATGCTGAAGATAACATCTATTTCATTCAGATCATTTTTTATGAGTAGGTGAAATTTGCTGTGAAAGACTTATTTAGTACTATATAATACGTATAAAACTTGTGATACTGTATTTGACTCATTAAAATTGTTTAATATTTTAAAACAAATATAATGCTGTCTTTAAAAAACTAAATACAAAATTCTATATTCTATAAAGTAGAATTCCAACAATCTGAAGAATGCATAGGAACAAGATCAGATGTTTATACGCTATGCTGTTCAAAGGTAGTGCCTCTAATGGGTAGTATTACAAATGTTTCTTCCCTGTAGGTGCTTTATACATGTGGGTTCCTTCCAAACTTGCTCTCATCTGCAGAAAGATAGGTATCTTTTATAAGAACTTAAAACAATAATTTTATGCAAAAACTTCAAACTCATCTTTCAAGAAATAAGATTTTAGTATCGTTCAGCTCCCTTTACTTTCATATCATGTTTGCCTTGGACATAACACGTATCACTTTGTTTTTATTTTTAATAAGCTTGCTTTTCTGCTCTAACACATAAAAGAGTCTTCCAGTTCTTTAAAACTTAAGAAATCAAAAGCCAAGTCAGCTACTGATTGTTTGGGTACAATAATGTGATTTCAGCAATTCTGCTTTAAATTGTGTCTCTCATAATTTATCAGATGTATTCCCTCTTCATGAGTACCTTAATAGATTTTAACCACTATGTAGTTGTGGGAGGCAGTTTGAAACTTGGTTTATTTATATCCACTGAGGTAGAACTTGCTTATCTCAGACCTTTCTGTGAGTAGGTAGAAGATACTATAATTAAATTTGCTAATGGCCTGCTTAAAGTATGATGACACATTTTAAATGTTATATTTTTGGGGGTGAGCATATTCTGTGTAGAGCATCATGCTATCTGCAAATGATAATTTGAATTTTTCCTCTTATAAATACCTTATTCCTTTATCTCATCTAATTGCTTTTACAATTGTTTTGAATACTATGTCAAACAGGAATGGTGATAGTGGACATTTTGTCTTTATCCTATTTTAGAAGAAAAACTTTGAGTTTCCCCCATTTAATATGATATTGGTAGTACATTTGTCTTAAATGGCTTTCATTAGATTGAGATAAAGACTTTCTCTATGCCTATTTTCGTCAGTGTTTTATTTTTTAATCATGAACCCATGTATTTTGTCAGTTTTCTTCTGTATCTATTGAGATGATAATGTGGTTTTTGTCCTTGTAAATGTGATATTTTAAAAAGTATAGTATTTTTCAAATGCTTTCGTGTATGGTAATCACTGAGATCTTTAGGTAGAGAGAGCCTAAATTTGCCAGGTTTTGTTTGGAGCAGTTGTAAGAATTTGTTGATACTTTCCTTTGATATGCTGTCACAAATGACCTGTGGGACGGCAGGGATTTTTTAGTGAATTATTTAGAGTTTTCTGTATATTGTGTTGATTTCTCCCATCTTTCAGAGGAGCAGCATTGCACTTTGTTGTGGGCCATGTTAGACTTAAATGGTGCACATTGCTACTTTGGTTATTTTCAAGAACTTTTTTTTGTTGCTATCATATAAATACATTTTCAGGAATTATGATTCAAGTCTCTTTCAGCTGATGCTGAAAGTCTGACCAGAATTCTTAGTGAACAATAGAAACTTTTTAAATGTTTTTTTAAAATTATTGCAAAAAATAATGAGAAAATACAACTGGGATGAATTATAAGGAGATTGTAGGAAAACTGGCCCTAAGATAAAACCATCAAACTTCTAATGAAAGTGTGACTAATGTATATTCTTATATTTTATATTATAGATGTTATGGAAATGATACAACACCTCGATATGGAAATGTGAATAGAATTACAGGCAGGAAGACTAAGGATTATTCTTGAGAATGTGTGTGGCGCATTAGTTGTGTTATTGGTGAGCAACAAAATTCCCTTGAGAAAGGCACCATAGGAGGGGATGGGGACTGCAGGAAAGACAGGTGATGGGCATACCGTGGGACAGTAGAGGAACAAACCATGGGATACAGGTAGGGTCAAGTGTTATTTCTTGCCACGCTTCATGAGGAAGCCTAAGGTGAGATTCCCGTCTTCTTAATGTTTAGGAGTGTTTTTGCTGTCTAAAACCTACCAGTTAGAACAATCTTCTCTCCAACCCTGCATTTATTCCACAGGCTTTTATCATGTGTGGGACACGGGGACCTCAAAGCCCGTGAGGATGCCTTCAAGACACGTGTAGTTTAGCAGCATAGGGATCAGGAGGCAACTGTAGCAAAAATGGGAAAACCCAAATTAACACTTGCTTATTAGGTCCATCACTGTACAGATTCAATCTGTAACATCTATTCGGTTCCTCACCATCAACCTGTTACGTAGTTATTTGATGTTTCTGCACTGTAAGATCGGGGAATCCAGGCACAAGAGAGTTAATAGTTCATGGAAAGCAACATTGCTAGTAAGCAGTGGAGGCTGGGTGGAGACAGGACACAGGGTGTCTGTAGACCGACCAGTGTGCTTCCCACCCCTGCACAGCTTGGTGGTGTCTGGGGAGGCTAGGTCTTATCTAGAGTTCATAAAACTTTGTAGCAGTAAAAGAATGGTAGGTGGAAGTTCAAAAGGAGAAACAATCACTTTATTGGATGGGGGGAGAAATAAGAGGGTAGCTAGCTCCCTTGTGGGAGTAAAGGTTGGAAGCCCAGAGCCAGTCCTGGAGGGTCTTGTTCTTAGCCTCTCTTATTATTACATGGCAAGAAAGAGGACCCTCGCCCATGAGAGCTGTCATAACTTGACTGGCTATTCTGGCTTCTGAGACCCCTGATTTGCCATTGTCACTTCCGTTGACTCTGTGTACACTCTTAGATAAACACTTTTTGTTTTGAATTTCCTTGCCCTGACCTGCTTCTTACTTTTGAGATTTTCAGCAGAGTCTCACCTTCAAGGCCAGGCTAGCAAAGAGAAGTGCATACATTCTAGTGTATTCATATGATGAGAGAATAATAAAATGTTTATGTGTATATATACATGTGTACATATGTGTGTGTGCACGAGTGTCTAGCTGTGAGTGTATGATTTATATACTAGGTGAATTTTCTATAGTATAGACGCCCCCTCTCTTTTATGCTTAATTATTGGTGGAGGGAATAAGGTTGCAAGGGGCAAGGGTTTAACCCTTTATTTGGCAGAAACCTCACTAAGGCCCTTTGCCTCTCCTATCTGTCCGCCAGCTTCCTCTGCCATGCTGCCTGGCAGGATGAAAGTCTGTGCCTATTCACCACAATGTTAGTGGTTATGTACTGACCAAAATATATGTTCAGTATATTTTATAAGAAAAAGCAAACTAATAATTGAAGAGTATACTTACTCTCAATTTTAAAAAGCTACCCAAATATTCAGAGGATTTGCCCTTGGATGGTGAGATTAAGGAGAAAGATTTTTGTCGGTCTCTTCTCTCTCCCTCCTTCTCATGTTCTTTCCTCTCTTTCTCCCCATCTACTCTTTCCTTCTTCCTTTGCATGTTTTCCCAATACTTATGTAAATATGTGAAAATCTTAAAATATGAAACATGTTATTAAAGGTTTCTCTTAACACATCTCCTATGTGTTGGAAAATGAAATTCATATTCACTCTTCTGAACAAGAACATAGCCATTTAGTACATCAGGATCAGGATCAGGACACAGATTTTGTATACACATTTTATATTATGTATTTTTTGCATTTTCAATTTTATTTTAAAGAGGATAAAACCAAGAAACATAAAACAGTAAAACCAATCAAGATAAACTAGTATAAGTGATATAGGACTTCAAAACTGTACAAAATCAGCAGTAGTTACCATAATGCCCCTTGTTGTCCTCAAAATAGCTGCAGGTACCTTTGGACATAGTAAAAATGGAACAGAGCAGAATAGAGCAGAAACAATAAAAACAAAATAGTGAATGCAGTAAAGAGCTTCCAAATAAGCTAACAGTAAATCCAAAATGACTACAATAATATGTCTTGCCATCTCTTAAATAGCTGCTCCTGCCATCAGATTTAACATAATCAAACAGAACAAAAGAGAACAAAGCCCAACCAAGAAAACAATGAAAATGATATGGTTTCCAAGTGGGGATCACCTCTTTCCATACTATGTATTTTTTATTTTGTGTTCAGATTTGTTTTGTCTGGTAGCTTTTGGTATCACAACCTCTGGAGCCTCCTACTGTTGGCTTAAATACTAATTACTCTGTTCCAGTTGTATTAAGGGATAATAGTGTTGTGTTTAATTAGGAGATAATGACTTTGAGACACTGTCCCCCAAATAGTGTCATTTCATCTATCTACCTAGCACTTTCAGGGCAGAGCAGCTTAAATGTAGTGGAGGGTTTGGATCCTGTTGGCAGGGTAGGAAGTCAGGGACTGTTGGTCTCTTGCCCAGGTTTGCTGTGATAAAGCAGAGGAAGACAGCAGATACACGAATACAGCATAGGAGCTCCTCTACGTGAGTGAAAGAGAATTACCAGGAAGCCACAGAAGACCCCTGAGAGGTGGTGGAGCAGGTCAGCAGGAAAGGGTCCTTCCAGACAAGGTGGAGGGCTGGAGTGGCCCTCGACCCCTCTTCTGCAGGACCTATGGACTCTTTATATGTTTTAAAGGACAAAACAGAAACATTAATCAAGCAGACTGGTTTTCTGGGTTGTTTAATATTAAAACTCCTCAAAGAAAGCAAGTGATCCTGTTTTTAATTACTGTGATGAGAATTATTTGCTTCATGGATTTGCCAAAAGCAGTTGAGTACCGAACAACTTCCCTTCATTTCTCAGCATGTTATTGGACTGCTTACCCTCCAGACTTGTAACAATAAATCTGAAAAATGAACCGCCACTGTGTTATAAAACCAAATAGAATGATTTCTCAGGGATGCCCGCTTTCATCATCTGTCCCATTGTTATCCTTGATGGCTGACTTAATCAGTTGCATCTGCTACAAAAGTCATGTTTGAGTGACCATAAACACCCAAGTGGGACTCTAAATGCTTGAGATGGCCAACACTGTGTCATTTTTAAACTAAATGGCCCACTTTTGATCTCAGAGCATCTGACTGAACAGAGTCTTTTCTTCTTTACCCTTTCTTAATCTTGGCAGCAGCATCAGTGATCGTGATATATTAGATTTTCATGTGTAACACCGAACTGAAGTTTCCCATTGGAAAACCATCTTCTGATGTGTTGTGGACATTTTGATAACACCCATAGCAACCACAGCAGCATCAGTGATATTTAAACTTGAGGATATAGTTCAAAGATCTGTGTGTTACAAATGCCTTATGTTTTCTACAGAGCCAGCAAGAATGTTGGAAAATTTTATGTTGATATGAACAAACGCATGTTGGCCCAATAATGGTGTTAATTTTCATAAGAGTAATTTTTGAAAGAATAAATTTTTTAAAAATTTAGGCAGCTAATCATGTTTATAAAAATCTAAGTAGCTTAGTCACAGAAGGAGCTATAATATTTTTCAACATCTTTATCTTTGGGGAAACCAAACAAAAATGATAGTTCTTCAACTATTTGTGGCCCTAAGTGTGTTAGTCATACGGCTTAACTGCAGACAAATAAAATCAATTTAAGTCTTTAAAAGCACACCGCTAGTATTTGGATAGTCTAGAATTGCCCCAACCTTTTACTTTTTAAGAAATTACAGTTTTATGAATTAGATGTGACTTTAAAAAATGATCCAGGTATACCTTCTATGTGACCAAATTTTCTTGTTTCAAGCCTACACCATCTACTGTAATAGTCAAAAGGAGAGAATGCAGGAGGAGTGAGGCATCGGACGTTAATAGGCCAGGATTCTCCAACCTTACTCTGAGAAGTAGGATGCTGATAGGAAAAAGAGATAAGAATGGGGTTTTGTTTTGAATTTTTTTGGTGTGTCTGTTAGGATTTAGTTTTCCTTCTTTATATCTTCTGTCACCAAAGAAAGAATTGAGGAAAGGAATGCAAAGATTGTCAGTTTCTTCTTTTGCGTGTTTCAGAATTGTGCTACAGTGGCTATAGGCAAAGGGCAAAGGAGAGGAACAAACTAAGACTCTTTAAAGTGCCAGGAGATGTGGACAGTCCAGCAGAAATTGTGCATGCTGAGCACTGAGTCCTTGTGGCAGCCTCGTACCTGCCCCCTACATCTTTCTATTTTAGGGGCCCTGGGCAGGTATTTAAGTATTTTGAAATTTATGTTAATAACACATAGCTACTTTAAAATACATGTTTGCATCTTCTTTTTAGAAAATATAACATGATAAAAATTACTGTTCTTCACATTGGCTTTATAGAAAGCTTTCCCTTTTTTATCGAGGACTTTGTAATGTGGTATTTTAAAATGCAGATGAAATACATTGCCTTTAAACTATGATTCAATAAAATAATTTATGCAGAATTTGGGATGAGTGGATAATCATCTCATGGAGAGAGGAGCGCCTGTGTTTTTACAGGCTGCGTAGCCTGTTAGTGTTTAGCCAGCTCCTGACACATGGACATTTAGAAAATGCTGAGGTAAGGTCAGTCTTAGCAAAGTGCACATCTGTGTATGGGCCATATGGCTAAGATTTTCTGAAGTGGAAACTCCTGTCATTTAAAAAGTAAATGTGGTTCCTGTGTATGTAGATTTTGAAAACTCCATTGTGGAGAATCATCAACTACTCTGCCTTCCATTGTGGTCTCTCTTCCAGTCTACCGAGATTCCTTCTTTTGAGCCTCTCAGTAGTTATTAGGCCGTCTCAATCTTTATCCCACATGTGTTTTACCCTATTCTTATATTTGCTATTTCCACATTTCTGTGCTACATTCTGGGTAGTTTCTTCTGAGCCATCAGTCAGTTTACTAGTTCTGTCTAAAACTGTGTTCGCATGATTGCTTAATCCTTTGGATTCAGTATAGTCAATACTAACATTTGAGAGTCTTGTTGTTGTTATTTTTTAATTTAAATTAAGTTTATTGGTATATTTTAGGTTTATTGGTATACTCCTACTGCACATGATATATCTTGATTTTTTCCCATCTCCCTTCTGCAACCCCTCTCTCCCAAAGTGGCCCCCCAAAACACCACACCAGAAAAACCTCTTCTCATTTTTTTCTTTGAGATTCTTTCATGAGCAATTCTAACTCTAAGAACTGATCCTTTTGTTATTTCTTAAGATTTTTCAAAAAAAACAAAGGAATTTACTAATTTTTCAATAGAATAAAACTCATCTCTTAAAACTATCATGTAGTTGCAAAGAATCCCTTGACCACTTTTCTCCAAATTATTTATAAAAGTGATTTCAGGATATTATCAATAAAAGGATCAAAGGACTCCAGGTGGTACACGGGGATGAGTGTTTTTTTCTTGATTTACTTAGGATTTAAATTATCAAAAGAACTTTTATTCCAATTAACTAGATTTTTTTCAAAATTTCACATTTTTTGATCTTTAAGTGTCTTTAAATATTTCCTATTACTTGCTTATTTCTGTGGGTTTTTTAAAGCCTGCCATAGCTATTGTTTGTATTTAGTCTGCGAAGTCCTTTTGTCTAACACTATTATTTATTTCTGGCACTTCTCCCTCAGTATAAAATTCAGATTTTATTCTTTGAGTTTGTCACTTAGATGTCTCTATTTGTCACTGGGACTTGCCGACCGAGTTCCACTTACATCTATCTGTGCAGTGTCTCAGGGTTTCTTCAGCATACTGTGGCTTGGCTGCCACGTTGATACTCCCTCATGTCCCAGGTTCTCATGGTACCTTTGAAAAGAGCCTTTGCTCTCAGATGTACACTGCTTTTTCAAGCTCCTAGGTTTTACTTCGTTTTTTTCATCTGAAATGTTTCATATCTCATGAGTTCAGCAGTGCAATAAAATGCTTTAATGCTAGTTTTATGTTTGAGAAGATTCTTTAGGACATCTAAACCATAACTCTGTGGGAAACAGAATGTCATTATCTAACCTTTGACATGCAGCTTCCCTTAGAAGTATTTTGAGATAAAACTTTGAAGAAACTCATGTCCTGAAATACATAACTAATTGCATGATGTCCTGAGACCAGACAGACCCAAGTTGCCATCATGTCTACAAGCAGACAAATCTTCTAATAATTAAACTGGACAGTCCTTGGGGATGCTTGCATATCTAAAGAGCCAGCCTTGCAACTAGGAGTGGATGGCTGAGGGAAACAGGGCTGGTCTTGCTCTCATTCTGGGATTCTCATTTCCAGTATAGAGCAGGAACTCAGCGAGCCTCAGCACCCAGGGCAGGAGCATCTGACCAAAAATGGTGATGGTTGTTTGTCCAGATGCTCAGGTGAAACTGTGAAGCACCCAGAATCTTATCCTCATGGATTTACCCCAATGTATTTAACCAAAAAATCTTATCTTGCAGATTTAACCCCAAAAACCTAACCACTGTTCCTCTTACATCACCTAGAAGAAACTAGCCTGCATGATTATTCCCAGAGTATTCTGTTCATATCAAAACACAAAACTCCTCTTTCCAAACCATTTTTTATTGCTGAACTAAAAACTGTAACCAACGTTGCCTTACGTTGATTACGCTCTTCAGTAATAACATTGCCATTTCTTTTTGGGTGTGTATTTTAAAGTAATGTTATTTAACAAAGTGCTGCAGATTTTTTAAAAATCTCAGTTTTATTCCCTTTTTATCACATTTGCTTCGGCAGTTTTCTGGTGCTCTGTATGATTTATAGTTTCAATTTAATATGTGCATTCACCATGCTGTTTCATTATATTATTGCCTAATGCAGTTCAGAGCTATGCCTTACTCACATTTCTTAGTATTGGATAATTCTTGGTTATTAGATTTACAGGCCTGCAGATTCTCTCCTGAGAAATTTATCTAGAGAGAGAGAGAGAATTGCTACTTCTCTCTTTCCAATCAACCCATTAACTTCACGGGAGGAATTAAGGGGGAAAAAGATATGTCTTGACACTCGTTTTTACTCTATTAAAAAGCCAATTTCTAGTGTGTTCAGCCTTGTGAGGTTTTAGAGTATTTTTAAAACTGAAGTGTGACCAGGTATAAATCACATTCCAGGCTAAGTGTCTTTGGTTGCACATCTGAAGTTCCCTCAATTCTCTTGTATTAACAATATATTCATTTGTGTTCATCAAGTGAAAATAACAGTGTCCCTGTATTTCGGTCCAGTCTTTTTGCTCTTGTGGATTCACCTAGAGAAAGTAGTCCACCTGCACTTAAAAATTTTAAGCAGGCTGATGCATATTGTAGCATCCTCTGTGGCAGAAAAAAGTAGGTATTACTTTGACAATATTTTATTAAATGATCAGCTATCAACTTGCTCAACTTTTTGTAGATATTTAAGTCATGATAACTGTAACAACCTTAGAACGTTTTCATTACATGATAAGTGAACAAGATAGGTAATGGACTTGAATGACACCCTAATTATAATTTGACTTATCTATAGTTGTGTAGACATAGATTAGACAGGAAAATATAGAAATGGGAACTGTTTGCTTTGGGAATTAGAGGTAACTTATGTGTTGTAAATATTTTCCCTACATGTCATTATGTAACATTTTACAGCCAGTATGTAGTCTTAAAAAGGACTGAGAGTGAAAGATGCGGTATAAATATAAGACATTTCAGTTGTCACACAGGCCGGGTGCCAGCAGAGTCATCCTCCTGCTTGGTGACTGTGTTTTCAGTGTGACGTTAAAGGGGCTGCATTTTAAACATACGCTTTGGAGAGGCGAACAGGAGAGCGTTGTGAAGGGGTGGCTGGAGCAGAGGAAATGAAACTGGATCATTTCTCTTGTTTTCTTTTTCACTTTTTTCGCTGTTCACGAGCTTCGTCTCTTCTCATGACCAGCCCATCATAGCCTGTTTCTCCTTACCGCACAGTCTTTGCAGAAGTTTGTGAATGGCCTGAATGACCAGGGTACCTGCTCCACTAACTGATGACTTCAACATTGTCTTTAACTTTCTAGTCAATCTCCTTTTCCATTATGTACACCAGTTTGCATAACATCATCTTCCTCTGTGCCCTTTCCCTGGTTCCTCTGAGGATATTCCTCAGTGTGGCCTCACCTGCCCTGTCTTATAATCCAGCACATCACACTCTCACCTTGAGGGTTTCAGTTTTACTTATGGTTTTGCGAAGATCCATTTAAACATGTTTGAATTTTGCTGTGTGTGTTAGGGTTGGTTAATGCACATTTATACTGATTCCTCATCCTCATTTTGCTGACCAGGGCAGCAGTCTAGTTTAGGTGTCAGATGTCACCCACAGGTCTGTGTGTTAAAAGTTTGGTTCCATGAATGGCACTGTAGGGAGGTGGGACAATGTGGGAGGTATTTAGGTAATTGGGGGTGTGTCTTCGGGGGGACTGTGGAACCCTGTCCCTTTCTTTTCCCTGGCTTTCTGGGCATGAGGTGAGTGTTTGTTCTGTGACACATTCCCTAGTATTGACATCTGGCAGTCCCACCAGCACCTCAAAGCAATGAGTCCACCTGATCTTGGACTAGAAGTTCCAGAACTATGAAATAAAATAAACCTATTCTCTTTTTAAGTTAATTGTCATAGGCATTTTTCTATAGTGGTACAAGATACAGAATCGTCCTTGTTTTGGAGTCCTCAGAGTACTGATTTGCATTGATTGTGTCCCAGGAAATAATGTCAGTTGATTGGCTCAGAAACTTCAATAATTCAAATGGGCAAATACCAACTGCTTATTTTCTGGGGGAAAACTCATGAAAATGGTACCTTTTTTGAACTGTGGGACAAGCAGTAAGTTAAATAGTTTTCATTGATTTTTAATCCTAACCACAACCTTATTAGGTAGATATGGTTATTACCATCCCAACTTTTTAGTTAAGAAACCAAAAGTATAAATGAGAAAGACAAATATCTGAGAGGGTACCACAAACTCTAAAACAAACCATCAGCAAAAATTAACATAGATGGAGTGGATGGGGTAGTGGAAAGGTTTCATTCCATTTCAATATTTCATAACTTGAGTGATTTCATGTAAACATCAGATTTTTGTTTTTCTTGAAAAATAGAGAATCTGGCTACAATATGTTAGAGCTGAGTAGAATCTGTTCCTTCAGAAAGGAAGTGAATTCCCTCCTGGAATGCCATGTAACTGGTTCAGTTATACTTACTTAGTACTTAAAGATTTTCCTTTTGATGTGAAATCTTGTTTATTTGAGGGGGTTTAGTGGCTAAAATTTGTGATATTGAAAAGTTGGTGTGAAATTCCCAAGTGGTTCGAGGATTTGAAGTTAATTGGTTTCCATGAAAAGGATTTGTTGAACATAAACACTTAAGTGTAAGTGTATGTCTCAGAGAAACAAATATGAATTGAAGTGGTATGAAAAAGGATAATTTCAGATTTGTTTACAATATCCAAGAAAACCCACTGGGAGAGATATCTCCTCCTTGATGTGATCAAAACAGCCAGTTCTCTCTCACTCACAGTTCAGCTCCATCCCAATGGCTATGTGCCAACATAGCTCTTCTTCCCACTCTGTTCCCCGGCAGTTCATTGCCACATGACATTATATGTGCATATTTCCTCCAGACTGTAGCTAAATGGGCACTTTGTACTCCTCTGTCCTCACAACACTTCATTTGGCTTTCTGCATAGCCATTGTGGTGAGTTACTCTGTCCCCTCATACTCTCAGCCAAGAGATGGCGTATGACAGCATTCTGTATCCCACTGGTTCCATTCAAAACCTTGTTATCTGTGAAACATGCAACGTGGCTTGATACGATGTGGACGAAGGTGCCCATAAAAGTGAAGCTGGAGTACAGAGTAGAACTTGATCTTCAAGGACCTGCAAAAAAAAAAAAAAGGTAGCACACCTCGCCTTGTTCACTTTGAGTGTGTTCCTGCTCCTCTCCAGGATGCTATGCTGCGTGCTCACAAATGTGTTTCTCAGCACTCTCGTTTCCTTATGTGCTGTTCTTTGGGTTAATTACCTTCTCACTGATCCGAAGCTGCCTGGCTGATTCTTCACTGCAGTGACAGCTTTGGCCATGTTTGAGTGGCAAGAGTAAAAAAAAAGCTACAATCTGTACGATACATAATACATTAAACTCATTGATGAAAAGCAATGTATAATTTTAAATGAAGGAGGGCTGGAAAGAGAACGCCTGTGTCGAACAACTAAGGAGACTTTTGAGGGAGTCAGCCTGCAGATGTCTTTGGTTGTCTTTTGAGTTGTGATGGCTGAGAAATTTTGTGCATAGGACTCAAGAACATGGTGAGCTATATGAAGGAGACACTGGAGTCCATTTACCCTAATTTAATTGGGCTTTTGTGTCTATACAGTAGGGGCATATAAATATTGTTATTCTCTATTTTCTGTTTTTCAGGGTAAAATGATTTACAATCAGTATCCTCTGATGTATTAGTAGGATTTATTTATTTTGCATGAGAAGTTTGTCCTGTGACTCACCATCTGCGTGTGTGTCTGTCTTTGCCTGGTTCTGGAAATGTGCACACTTACACAAGACGAAATTCCTCCTCAGGACAGGCCTGCATGTGTCTCTCCAGTGCAGATGGGATTCCTGCTAACAGTAGAGAGCTCTGAGGGGTTCAAGAAAGGACCAGGATTCCCGCAGTGGAAAAGGGTGAAGGAATTATTTCAAAGTGCTGTCACAGCATTTTAACAGGAACTAGCATTTAAAACCAGTCCCTGAAATGCCTTTCGTTTTTCAGATGTAGGCAAGCTGTGAAATGCTGAAGCAGAGAAATTTACAAACATATACACAAACATTACCCACAAGACCCCCAACAAGCTCTGGACTGAACTTCAAAACTGGGTTTAAGAACTGGTGTTTTGGGTTTTGGTTCTGTTTGTTTTGTTTTCTTTTGTTGGTGAGTAAGGCAAAGTTGTTCTGGCTTCTAGGGCAAATGTTAAATCTTAAAAGGCAAAGAAAATGATGTGACCCAAGAGTATACTGTAAACAAAGTGAAACACACAAGATATTTTCTTTTTGTCCTAATATCTATTTCTAAGGAATGACAAACACACCTGCTCAAATCTAGGCCCCATGATCATGAAGCTATGCTAGGTACTAGATGGCAGTAATTCCCTAACCACAGGCATAAATATGGGGAAAACTGAGAACAATGAATTGCCTTTTGATTTGAATTATTCTTTAGTTGGCAAAAAAAACCAAAATAAAATTAATGGTCATGGAAGCAGAGCGTTGCAGATGTTCGGAAACTGAGGATACACTCAGCAATTTGAGAATTCTTCATGCACCATGCTTCCGAAGACGTGGAATCGGTGACTCACACATGTGAACTTCAATTTTGGCCGCGGTTGGTGTCAGTAAATAACAGTTGTATGAAAGCAAAGTCTACTCTGGTGCTTCCTCCCAGACTTGTGGTTGTGTATTTCCTAGAATGCTCCAACAAGTTTACATAACTGGTCCCAAGCTTTGGCAACTGAAGAGTATACACCAGCCCAGTCATGAATGTGACTAACAGGAAATAATACATTCTATTTAAAGATGAGTGTTAGTGTCTATTGCAATAGGCAACACAAATAAGAGCCTTTGGTAGAAACAAAGTTCTTCCAGGTCCCACTGAAGTTATAGGAAAGAGAGAGAAAACTATCAAATGTCAATTAGACCAAGCTTATAATTGACAGATTTTTATGTGTTGTGCTGAATCCCATCTTAGAATCACAATTTCAAAACTTCTGTAATTATAAAATTTTCAAATTTTGAACCATTTCCTGTATTTCCCTTTTCAGTAGCTTATCTAGTCAGTCATTTTTTTCTTTACATTCATTATTTATCTGAATGCAAGCTTACATGTATAAATCTTGACCAAGCAGTAGATGATGTCTAGATTCTATTTCCTGTAGAACATATTACAAACATATTTATATTAAAAGCTAATGACCCTGTATTGAGATTGTGTGTGCAAAGGTGATTAGGTCATTGATTAAAAATGGCAAATGAAACTATGTAGACTACTGCATCAACATAATTGCTTGAAAGGGCCTTTGCTTACATATATTTAAGTCCCAGAATCCAGAGCAGAGAGCTCTGAATAGAGTAGGAAACTGGAAAGAGTTCGTGGAGTTCAATTCAGGTTTTGTCGTGTTTGTTAAAAATGGCTGTGGCATGTGCATCACACTTGTCTGAAACACTCTGAAAGGGACGTGTACATCTTGTGCACTTTGAAAGAGATGTGTGGCCCCTTATTTATCATGGTGTTTTTGTGAGGTCACCTCTTTAGTTAAAATTGTGGCTTTCTGGTCCAGTCCATCAAGGAAGTTCAAAATAACATCAATAGCATTCTAAAGATAATTTTGTAGCTCTAGAACCACCTCTTTTTAGCTAAATGTCTTTGCACACATTTCTTAATGTTCTGAGGTTGCCATGTTCTTATCTATTGGTGGGAAAACCATTGGGATGTACCTTACAGGTCACAATCATTTGTGCAGCACTTAGGTCCCACATGAAAGGATACGGTGGTGGTGAGCTGCTGTTTCAGGAAGATACCCTGCGTTTGAAGTCCAAACCCTCCCACACTTACACCCATACCGTGTGTGTGTCCTTCCTATTCTAATATTTCACAGCTTGCTTTAGTGTGAAAAAAAATCCCCCAAAGTCATGTGAGAAACTGACTTGTGCAAGTTTTTAGATATGTTAAGTTTGAACTAGTTGAGGGAGTATCTGGCTTCTTAACTGAGTCTTAATGGCTTTAACTTTCCTTAATCTTCCTCAGCTGGATGGAAAAAAAGTGTTTTCCAGTCCAAGACAAATTTTTTCTATAGTTTTTCTTTTTCAGCTATCAAATAGTCATTATATAAATATGTAGCATAGGAGGTTAAAAGCATGAGAATGCTTATAGAAATTTTATGTATTTCTCATGTATTGATAATTTTAATACAAGACATTTGTAACTTCTCTGTTTCTGAGATTTGGATGTAGACACAGAGTTGCTTCATAAAGACCACCATTTTGAGCTTTTGAATGTAACTTATCTATAAAATTTGCTGTCAAAAAGTGTCACTAAACTCATAGGCTGCTAAGGTGTACAGATGGTGGTCATACATGCTTGAAAAATATGATGAATAAGACATTCTGCTAACATTATATGTATGTGGTTTGCTTCCTTCCTTCTAAAAGGCATCCTCTCTCATGTGTGTGATATGCTCTGTTCACTCTGCATGCTTCCTTGAAAAATGCATGTAGCTGCTTTGTATACATCTTTGTATGCAAACATACTACATGCCCTATGAGGATTTTGCTATGGTTTCAATGAGTCCTCTAAAGATTATGTATCAGAAACTTAGTGTTTAATGCCCCAGTATTGAGAGGGGAGACCTTTAAGAGGTATTGAAGTTGTAGAAGAGCTCTCTTGCATGAATTAATGATATTCTGGCTGCAGAGGCATCCTTAATAGGACAAGCTCAGCATCCTTCCTTCTTTCTTGGGCTTGCTCTTGTCTTTCCACCTTCTGCCATGGAGTGACACAATAACATAGACTGTCAGCTAAGTAGACCCCTTGCCCTTGGAGTTCTCAGCCTCCAGAACCTTAAAACCTAGACATCTGCTCTTCATCAGTGACCTTCTCTCAGGTATTGCACACACGATGGACACATACCAGGCTTAGCAAAGTGATTCTGCGTAAATCCTGGGGTCCTGCCACACCCTTCTTTCCATGCCACTCTAAGCCACTCCTATCTCCCTGTCTCACGTTCTTTAGCCATCCCTTTAATTAGCTTCCCTTAACTTTTCATATATACCCACAGCAAGCTGAGTAATAGTACAAAAGACTGAAAATCTAAAACTGGGCTCAAATGCCAAGAACATATTTATCAGATGAAAATATATTTTTATCTCCCTACATAAAACTTCTCTGAACAAGATGTGAAAATTCATACATCATGTGAATTTGGCAGTGTTTGCCAAGATTTAGGCATTCTCTTTCTAATACTGTACTACAGAACTTTTCAAAATGAATATTTCTGCTCAGTTATTTGTAGGAGTAGAAGCTTTATGAGTTCTTACTTAAAGAGCGAGCCATTGCCACATTAAGAGGTACACTCTTTCAGAAATGCATCTTTACCATCATCTATGTCTAGACAGGCATCTTACCTTCATCAGAATGATGCAGTGGTCATCTTTCGGTGTGACTCAACCTCACTTTCACAAATATACCATATCTTCTGTGTTTTAAAAGCTATAGTCTTTATAATCACTTACCTATCTCTTGGAAAGTTTTCCAATTGACCTTTCCAAAGAGACCTGTGTTATCTGTAGTCTCACTGTCCACAAAGAAATAATGTTTTAATTTTTTCCTGTATACCAACACTCACATTTTCCAATGAAACTAAGTGAAAGAATTTTTCACAAATGACTTGATCACTCTACAGATTTTTGTCTCTGCAAAAATAGTTGCCATGTGGCTCTACCAAATTTTCCCTGAAATATTTAATCTTTCAGTTTACTTAGAAAATTACAGGGTATGTTCAAACAATATAATGCATGTTTAAATTCTTGAACTATTTATGCAATAAAAGACACATTGCCAGTAATCCTATTTGGAATATTTCTCCTAACTTCAAACACCCTTCCTCATCATTCTTGTCATTTCCTGAAGCAGTTCTGGAAGTTCTCTTTTATGAATACCTTAAGGTATGCTGTCCTGGCTGCCTCAGTCTCTTCTATGGTTTCAAAACATTTACTCTTCTTGGTCATTTAGACTCTGGGGAAGATCCAGAAATTGCGCCATGCCTCATCAAGTAAATAAGGTATGTGAAGACACACAATAATATTTTGATTTGCTACACATTGCTGTAACCGTTTTTGAATTGATTCAGGACATTGGAGCAACCACAAAGAGTCAAGAAAGAAAACTTCTAGAACTGCTTCAGAAATCAGCAAGGACCATGAGATAAGTGTGCTAGAAATGAGGAGGGATATTTTGAGGGGCATTATTGGCAATGTGTCTTTTACTCTAATGCATTTCTTTTTTAAAAAATTTAATCTTCCCTGTATATTTTGGATCACACCACATATCCTGAAAACAAAGCTTAAGTACTTCAGAAGGTGCTTTGAGTGTAATTTATATGTGTACATTTGATGTGGATTTAAGGAGAAGGGCTACCACTAACCCCAGGATATACAAATAGAAAGTGAGAGGAAATGAAGATGAATATATGAATATCTGGAGTTAACGTAGAATATCTATGAGAGATGAGGATCACTATCTTCAGTAGAAATTGATTTTTTAGTGTTTGTTTGGTATTGGTAGCAGTTGCTAGCTAGTATTTTATTTTCCAAATACTTTAAAGTTTACATTCTTTTAGGATATATTTTAAAAACTATGGATTACAGTAATGAAGCCCATTTGCATTTTTAGGGGTTGATCTCATGTTTCACAGAAAAATCCTTGAGAGAAGAAAGCCAACTTGGATTAAGCAAGTTGAAATTTCAGATTGGAATGCGATTTTGAGATGACTACAGAAATAGTTTGTGCCTTCATAGTTAGGGCTGAGGAATTTGATGGCAACTAGAGACCTGGAGGTATGGACTTGGCCCTTTAAGTTTTTCAAGTTAAATTTTATTTTGTCTGTAACTTCATTCTTCTGATAAAAGCTCCTGACATTCTATGCAAGACTTAAAATCTTCAGATACAAAATGTTTCCTTCAACACGCTACTAAATATATCAGCTCTGGCTCACTGTGGATTTCATTGATATATTTTCTCTCTTTATTGTACATAGGTGAGTTGCTAATGTCATCTACTAGAGACCAAGATACAGTGTTTAATGATTCTATGTGCTTGAATCATTAACTTTTCATTGAGAAAAGAGCTCTCTTTTAAATTTTAGCTCCACTGGCACTTAATCATATAATTTTGTTATCAAGATATAACTTCATTAATATTCCCCCCAAATAAATTAAGTCTTATGTTTTCTCCCAGGGCCTGTGTCTTAGCTGCTTTCTTTGTTGATGAGATGAAATACCTGACACCCAAAGTTAAAGGAGGCAAGGTTCATTTTGACCCCCATTTTGTGGAGATTTCAATTCATTGCCAGTTGACACCAAGGCATAGGGCATGGCAAGGAAAAATAGTCCACAGCATGCAGGCGGGGGAGAGCACATTAGCCCTCTTTCTGTCCCTTATATTTTATGCAGGCTACCTGCCCTAGAGCAGGTGAAGCACTCATACCCCTCATCCTAATTGGAACTATGCAAACCAATCAGTGCACTGATCCAAGTCCATGGCAAGCAGGCAGGAGACAGCAAAGCAGCAAGCAGCAGCTACCTGCCTTTACATTCCATTCAGGCTAGCCACCCTTTGGGTAATGCCACCCTCGCCCGGGGGAGGCACCCTTAATCACAGCATCTCTGAAAAGCCCCATCTGTGAGTACATGAGAGTTTGGGGGCCATCTAGATACAAACCGTGGCAGCCTTTCATTTCCTAAAAATAAGATGTATTCACTCAGTAACTGGTTCCTTAGAAATAACATGTCGTGGCTCTGCAGATTGTTCAATCTCGTTCATATATTGCTTATGTCGTTCATCTGTATAACATAGTAACATCCTTGAAAACACAACACTGTGATGTTATATTTTCTTATACTTGTTTCAAAGAAAAAATTGCCATATTATCAAAAGTATTAGTGTATTTTCCATCAGCTCTTCCTAGTGGGAAGCAAAAGTTACTTGTGGGACTTCTTTTTTTAAGTTGTAGCAGCCCATAATAGAAAAATAACGTACCTTGTAAGGTTTTCACATTGCATTTTATAGAGCCTGAGATCTGGCCTGATGAGCCTATGTAGTTGTGTGGAGAGTAAAATTTTTTGTAACTTCAATATAAGTACAAATTTTTTTTTATTAATTTGTGCTGCTCCTGGGTCTTCTTTCATTGCATGGTATGGATTTATATTTTCTTCCATCATGACGTGACTTCCTCACCCTTTTACCTTTATTTCCTCTTGGTTTGTGTCTTAGTTATTTTTTACTCGTTGCTGAGACGAAATACCTGAAGCCAAAGTTGGGAAAGGAAAGGTTTATTTCTTACAGTTTTTGGAGGTTTCAGTCTACACTTAGTTGGCTCCAAGGCAGGCGGGCATGGCTGGGCCGCAGTTCATGGCGGCTGCCAACAGCAAGCAGGAGCTGGCAAAGAGCAAGACACACCTTCTTCCTGCCATTACAACACATCCTGGCTCCACCCCTATGTGGGTGTAGCACTGACATCATCAATCCAAGCACTAGACAATGAACCAATCACAAATGCACAATGCAAACTCATGAGGCCTGGGGGCCACAGACATAAACCATGACAGTTTGGTCACTCCATCCTCTGTGATGTCAGAGCTAGGTGTATATATTTCCTTGTCACTTGTGCCATAGTATGATTTATCTTTTTAAATAAGACATTCATAGGCATGCTTAGATTTATATTACAGCACTTAATATAATAGATTACAATTATTTGTTTGAATATTGTTTATTTGACTATGCTTGAAGCTTCTCAATGTTAGCAGCCATATTCAGATGCTTGGCTGCAGGCTTAATACGACCTAGTAGGTGTTCAATTAGTGAATGGTTTTTTTAAAAACTAGATTAATATTTAGAATCATAGCCAATATTTACTAAGAAGATTGGTAAATGCTTCAAGTAACATTGGTGAAAAAATTGCTAATGCTTTTAAAAGTTAAGTCTTTGATGTTGATGGTACTCTTAGAATCCATTAATTAAGAAAGTACATAGTAATCTAAATTTACTATGAATATTGAAATTTTAAAGTGCACTTGAATTCTATAAAACAATACTGTCCATGTGTATATTAATGCTGCATACATAACTATGAATTTTTCATTTCCATGTGTTGATTGTCATTGATATTCAGCTTCCTATACTTATGCTTCTTGTATCCCACAGTTTCCTATTTGTAGATCAGAGACCACTTGTGTACATGTTATTCGTCACCTGTATGTAGAGGATTAGATTCCTCAGTTTTCCCAGGACTGGCTCAGTTTATGCTTGTTATTTTATTATAATTATTAATAGAATTCCTTTTTACTAACAGAACTGCCCTGATTTGGACAATATCCTTACAGTTGCCATATCTACTGATAAATATTTGCATTATATTTGCTTCTTCTTCTTCTTTTTTTGTCTTTTTCCTTTTTATCAGTATCAGAGATCGAACTCATGACTGCCTGCTTGCAAGGCAGGCGCTTATGCCGCTGAGCTAAACCTCCAGCCCCATATTTGCTTTTTCTTGACCCACATAAAAATATAAAAGATGTTAGAATCATTCCTTTCATCTTGAAGTACCTCTTCCTTGTTAATATTGCTGTGAATTTTTTTTCAATTCTATTCTTCTTCCATTTCCAACCATTAAAACATCAGTACATGATCAAATGTGTATATGTGTGTAATCCATAATTATAGTAAGTTAGAAAATACTTAACTTGGAGCCACACAGAATTCATCCTTACTTCCTATCCTCTGGAGTAGTTTGAAAGTGTGCAAACCTTACTAGCACCAAATTTTCTCTATAGCTTTGTGTGACCGTCTAGTTGGCTGTGTGAGTGTGTATATGCATGTGCACACATGCAGATTTTAGGTATTAGTCCACAGGATCCCTCAGCTATTAAAATTGCACAGCATATGTCACTCCCTCTTTACCTATGACCTCATCCCTAAACCCCTGTTTTTTATGTAAATGAGTCTGTGCACTCTGTATCTGCTTGTCCTCACTCTCTTATTTTCTAGCTCATTCTTCACTCTTCTCTCCTTTTCCTCTTTCTTTCTCTACTTTCTTCTCACTCCTTTTGAAGTATACTTCACATCAACTTTGACCAAGAAACTAATGTCTCAGTATCTGTTGCTCCATCATATGTCTCCAATGTTGGGTTCCCTACTTAGATTTCCCCTACTTTCCACTAGAGAGACTTACAATTCTTAGGCCTTCGTGCAATGCCTATTCTGAACCACAAGCAGAAGTGTGGCAACTTTGCCCTATTTTCTGAACATGGTACTTCCGCACTCTCTTCATTACCCACCACAAAGATATGGCTTGGCTTTTGCATCCTTTCCAAGATAGTCGCCTTGAGACTGCCTGGCTCTGCCTGGCAGAGACCCTCAGTCTCCCGAACTCTAAATCTGGCATCTACCTGTAAACCCTCAAGCTACCACCCAGAGTCTCCTACTTCTCTCCGAGGGCCTTGCTGCTCCATCTTGCTGTGAGGGACAGTGTCTTCCACTCTTGATCATTCTCTCTGCTTCCAGACTATTGGTGTTGCTTCTCCTCTGTCTCTGTAATTACTCATGTTTCCAAGTCAAATATCTGCTCTTGTTGCCATCAAAATGGGAAAAAGATCATTTGTTTAAAAGACAATTAGACCCCCAGGAGAGATTGTCAGCTATGTTAAATATTCAGCCTTCTCGATTTTTTAGATGTTTCCCTGGCCAGGGTTGAAGAATATCTCACCAGTACCACCGAAGGTCACTTTCTGAGGAATATCCTAGAGTGTATTGTGCACCGCACGTGTCTCCAGAGTCAAGGGTAGTCTTGATTTTTCTTCTTTGCTTAGGAGTCTTATTCTCTCAACTGAAATTCAGTCCAGCATTCTCTTTACTTGGAGCACTAGGAGGGTTAGAGTCACAGTAAAACCACATGTAACTAATCTGAAGTCCCAGGATTCTCAAGGTAGGCGTACAGAATAGAGTGTGTCTCCGCATGTAGTATTTTATGTGTCATTTGAGTTGTATAATCTGTTAGGAGTTTAACTTAGTGAATACTTATTTATATTTTAACATGTTATTACACATGATTGCATGTTGGCTGTTGTAAAATGTTAATTGTTCTAAATTAGACATACTAGATGAGAATTTAATATTTTTACAACTGGTTAAGTCCATAAGTGTATGTGTACGTGGTGCTTCATTAAATGATTCATATTGCTAATCTTCCATTGGTTGTCTTTTCTTTGATATGAAAATGGCTTGAATTCAGCTATTACCAGCTTTCCCCGGGAAAATGAAATCTATTTCTACAGCTGGAAATAATTTAGTCCTTGGAGAGGAGCTCTTTAGCTATCTTGGGAAAAATTCTTTTTTGATCCAACAGTTTATTGCAAAAATGATTCAGGCTTCTGTTTATATGAATGAGAAATCAAAATAAATGATATTATTTTATTGGAAAACTGGGACTAAAACACCTCGAAGCCGCACAGAAATTCCATATCTTCTTGAGCTCTTAGGCTTCCTCCAAAATAAAATGCAGATTTACTGTTCTCATCAGATTATGTTTATGTTTTCTGTCTTCCTCCAATCTTTCTTAAGGAAATTTATCCCTCTTGTTTACTCTATCCTCACAGTAAAGTTTTCCCAGAAAAATGCCACATATTGGTTTTCTGAAAGACTGTAAAATTATGATATATTGACTAAAGTTATTTGAGTGATAATGTAATGAATTTGTGGGTGCTACATTTTATGCTTTTTGAAAAGTGATTGGCAATTAGTGGGAAGATGCCGAGGAAAAACTTACTGAGTTAAAAATGAGAAGAAAAAAGAAAAGACCCTTCAAGTAGAATTTCACATTTTTTAAAAAAATTAGATACTGTATCCATTAGAGTAAATAAGGACAACCAGACTATTTTCCACATTCATCCATCTCATATATATACATGGAAAGCAAGTAAGAATTAAAATGCTGATGAATCTGTGTTAAAACCTGGGTCAAGGCCAAAGAAATGGGAAGTTAACTCAAATGATTTAACGAAATGTAAGTTGGAAACCTCAAACCAACAATGTGGGACTTGCACTAATTTTTTACCTCAGGGCATTTTAGAGTAGGATGAGTAGATTACAATTAGGAATGTTTATTTTAGCGGAACTGTGCTGTTTGGGATCAGGGTATTATTTTGAATTATATCTTTTTCTTTAATTAAACTGAATATAGTGTAAGCAAGCATTATCAGTATTTTTCAGCTAAATTTATATGTCAACAATTCTAGGGAATTTGTTGCAATTAAGATTTTCCTTAACAATGCAAGAATATAAACAATAAACTTGTAGTCAGTTTTCCATGGAACGTCCCTAGCCAACTAATGATTTTCTCTTTACACCAAACACTGGTGGTCTGACCTGCTCTTAACTTATTGTTTGCTTCCTAAAGTGCAGAAGAACCTTTTGCAGAATATTTCACAAACCTTGTGCTTGTAGAACAAAAGTCCAGATTCTGAGTGAGGACTTGGCACTGTGAAAAGATTCTAGAGATCACTTGTACAAGCCATGTACATATAGTTAGCGCTATTGTGTGTCATACTTAAAAATTTGTCGAGATGGTAAATTTTATGTGTTTTTTACTGCTAGAAAAAACTAAAACCCACATCTACATCTAACATTCCATTGTGATCAGGCCCCTTAAATGTGCTTTTAGCCTCCTCTTTTGCTCTTTCATTCAACAGATCCTTTCAAGTTCCTGTCACTTGCCAGCATCATATCAAGCACAGCAACGAAGAAGACAGGAACAACATCACATGAACATTAAAATTATTACTAAGGTGGAAGGGGCTATTGTATTCGTTCTTCTTTCTTATTCTCTTCATAGATGGACCTTTAGCAGTCTCCATGCATACTTGCCCAGTATGTCCTTTTCCAGCTTTGTGATATTCTTTAGTGGTAAGTGCCTTCCTGCCTTCACAGTCTGCCTCTCAATTCCTCATCCTTTCTAGACCCATCAATGGTCCTTTTGTTCTTAAGATGCCACTCAGACATACCCCAAGAGACAGAGGCTGTGTGCCTTTGACTGCAGTATTGTGTTGTGTTGCTTCACTTTCTTTATGTCCTGGCATGATCCCAGTTTAGTGTACTGTAATAGACACTAAAGAATATTTGTTGAACTATAAAGGAACATCACTGAAGTACCTTGAAAAAATCTTATCCTAGTGCATACTAAATACATTTTTAAAAATCATAATACTGTCTTTTCTTTTTTTCTTCAGCTCCAGAGTTTCAGTTGGATACATCAGATACCACATATGTGTTGTTGAGTAGACTTTAACTCACGGGCTTGTGAAGGAGCTGAATAAGCACAGGGACACAGCCATAGAATAATTAGTGAGGACCATTGCCTAGTTGACTGTATTCTCATAACCAGTACATCTCCTGAAGCCATAGAAGCACTTGATGGGAATTAGATGTATTTAACCTCTGGAGGCCTGGAACACAAGCATTTTTCCCCACTGACGTTAATCCATAATTTCTGTTGTGTCCTCTTCTCCCCTGGGTGTCACATGTCATTCTTCTTCAACTGTCTTGAGAATTCCTGTGTTGATGTTGCAAACTGTGAAGATGAACCGGTTAACAGCAGCAGAAAGGAGTCTTGTGCACTAGAGAACTTCTAATCAGAAGTGTTGCATCACCCATTCCACAGAGCCGGAGCTAACAACTCATTTGCACTAAAGATTTTTCACTATCACTATTGGTTCCTCACCCAGCATACATTAGATCTTCAGAATTCCATTTCTCTGTGTACCCTTTGACCATTTTCCCACTATTTTGTGTTTATTTCCCTCATTCCTCAGCTCTTGGAAACCATTAGCTTACTCTCTTCCATGAGCTCTACTTTTTTTTTCAAATTCCATGTAAGCGCCATGCAATATTTGTATTTCTGTGTTCTGGGCATTTACGATAACTTATGAATTCATCTATGTTGTTGCAAGTTTCAGTATTTTCTTTCCATCACATTTCTTTATCATTCATCTGTTGATGGATATTTAGTTTAATTTCATTTCTTGGTTTTGTGAATAATACTACAATGAAACTTTGACAATAAATATTTTTTTCAACATACCAATTTCATTGCCTTTAAATATATTTACCCAGAAGTGGGATTTCTAGATCATGTAGTAGTTACAGTTATTTGAAGAGAGCATAGTTTTCAATAATAGCTGTATTAATTTACATTCTCACTAACAATGTACAAGGAGTGACTTTTCTATGTATCTTTGCCAACACTTTTACCTTTTTGAGAGTAGCCATTCTAGAAGGGCTCCTTTGATATCCCATTGTGGTTTCAATTTGCTTTCTCTGATGATTAGTGACAATGAATAATTTTTGGATACCTGTTGGCCATTTCTGTGTCTTTTTTGGAAAAATACCTGTGTAGATCCTTTGCCCATTTTAAAACTGGGTTATTTGTTTTCTTGCTATTAAGTTCTTTGAATTCCTTATATATTTTACATACTATCCTTTATCACATGTGTGGTTTGCAAGCACTGTCTGGCATTCCATAGGCTGTCTTTTAAATCCAAAGGCTGTCTTTTAACTTTTGCTGTGCGGAAGTTTCTTATTTTGATGTAATCACATTTCTATATTTTCACTTTATTGTCTCTGCTTTTGAGGGCTCACATCCAAAGGAATCTTTGCACAAACCAATGTGATAGTTTCCCACACCTTTTATTTCAGTGTTTTAACAGTCCCATTTCTTACATTAAGTCGTTAATCCATTTTGAGTTGATTTTTTAAGAGCTGAGCTATAAGAAGAGTTCAATTTCATGCTTCTGCATGTGGATACTCAGTTTTCCCAGCATCATTTATTAAAGAGACTCTCTTTTTACTCTTGTACATTCTTGGCACCTTTATCAAAGATCAATTGTCTGTAAATATGTGGATTTATTTCTGGATAAGAGCCACAGGCTTCTAATGGAATTCATATCACGGTGGTGATTTCGTAGGCTAGATGATAGTGCTGATTTTTTTTTAGAAAACAAAGTTAGTTTTAATTGTGTTTAAAAAGCATATAACACAAAATTTATCTTCTTGACTGTTTTTAAGTGGATACTTCAGTAGTATAAAATATATTTACACTGTTGTGTGGATCTCTAAATCATTCTCCTGAAAAACTGAAATGCTGTAAGCAACTTTTATTATCCTTTCCTTCCCGCAGTCACTGACAAGCTCCAGTCTGTTTTTGGTTTGTATGAAGTTGACTGTTTTAGATACCTCATTTAAAAAGGAATAAAAACCCCAGATCACACTTTGTGACACACCCAGAAGCATGCTTTATTAATCTCCTCAGTGACTCAGAAACCAATCAAATTGCCGGTGCAGCTTAACTGTCTCATCACTCACCCATGGGTAGGTTGACTTTGTATCTTGACTCCTGAGGCTACTGCTGCAATAAAAGGAGTCTGCACACAGCTCTTCCAAACTCTGGTTCTTTTAAGTACGTACCCAGAAGCAAGACTGCTGAGTCATATCATAAGTCTCTATTTACTATTTTGAGGAAATGCCAGTGTGTTTTCCATAATGACTGTACCAATTTACATTTCCACCAGCAGTGTCCAAGGGTTCCCTTTCCTTCAAATTCTCACCAGCACTTGGGTTTTTTTTTTTTCCTGATTTTTGTTTGTTTTTTGTAAGCAATCGTCTTGCTAGTTGTGAGGTGATATGTGTTGGTTTTGGTTTGCTTTTCTCTTAGAATTAGTGATACTGGCCAAGAGGATTGGTTTTTACATTTGATACCATGATTTATAGAGGAGCTATCTTTGGCTTTCTACTGAGACATAACCAGTAATTTGTTTTAGCTAAATAAGTAGAGACTATGAGGTCCAACTTGGTATAAAATCTGACTTCCATAAAACCATTAATAACACAGGGGTTTGTTTTCAATTTTGCTGTACACTAAAACTTCAACTAGCAATTTAGTGTATTCCTTGTTAGTTGTGCAAGTGTATGAAATATATTTCAATTTAATGTTTCATAAGATGAACAAGGATTGGGGGAGAGATGCAGAGAGGCTGATCATTAGGTCTGCCTGATGCTGACTTTTTAAAGGACGATAAATGGTCTGTATTTTGCAGCCCTTCCTATTGCACTTGAGAAAGCAGAAGCAATCGCAGTAAGGAGAATCTGCAATTGGCTTGGAATTGGCACTAGAGTCTGTTTCTATAAATTATTAAGGAAATGACAGGCTAAGTAACTAGTCTAGAATCCAGAGGAAATGTTTGCCCTTTATCCCTAGGAAATACATGCATTTTGTGGTTTCCACAGGACCTTTCATCTCAGGAATATCAGTGTGTTCACAAGTTACATGTAGTCTGCTTCTCCATTAAAATACTGCTAGTCTTGGGTGACTACAAGAAGAGCTGTGAAAAATTATCTAGGCCATCCACTTTTAGAATCAAATGTTTCCTGAGCAATAAGAACAATAATTGCTTCTGCTTATAGCATATGTTAATAAATAATGTTGATTTGGGTGACTATGCCTGTTATTATTTATTGCTGATTTCAGAATCTTTTCTAAATTAATCATATCAAATAAAGCCCAATAAATAATTGGTTGCCTTTTAGGGTATGAGCTTTACAGAAAACTCATTTTTAAATTTGAAATTATATTTTTACTCGTGAAAGGCATGAAATAAAGTGAAATGTGAACATTTCGTATGTTTAAAATTTAAGAAGCACTTCATTCTTACCATTAGCACATCAAGACTACTAATCATAACCTCAGTCAAGTTATTACCTGAAAATAAATTGCCAACTTTCAGACAATATTTAGTTTTTCTGGAAGATACTAACAAGGGTGAACCTGCATTGGTACTTCCTTTCTTACTTTGTTTTGGAGTTCTCTACTGACAGTAAAATTCATCTCCGTTGGTCTCACAAACCCTACATCTGGAATTTCCTAAAAGCACTGTCCATAATGATTATGACAAAATTACAAAATTTTTTACCATGGGGAACATGGTTTTATTCTTTTTAAACTGTTCAACTGTTGGCAAAAGCGCACATTCTCATTGAAAAATTAAGTAAGAGGTTTATGAAGCAGACTTACAGTCCTTCAGAAGGATCCATAAAAAATAGCTGGCTGAATGGCCCAGACCCATTTGTGGCCATGCATATCAGAGATTAATCACCAAGAATTCTGACTTAATTCCAGCCACTGCTTCTTAATGAATGTCAAATGTGACCCCATCTGCCTTTTTTTAAACTTGACATTAGTAACATCTGAATGGAGCAGTTGTCTAGTGCTCTGCACTGTAATATGATTAATTCCACAGAGCAGGTTTTTTTGGTTCCAGCTCGTCCACGCATGGTCTTTGCGGTATACATAGGGACATTTCAGTAGTGTTTCCACCAGCAGCAGAGTAGTCTCAGCCCTGAAATGCATCATCGGCTGTATTCTAGTTTTAAGATCCTGCCAGATTTACTGTGTATTAAGTATACATCTTGAACAAGCAAAAGAAGTATTCCAAGTTCATTAACTTTCTAATGGTCTTTAACAACAGTAGAGCAGAAAAGATTGAAAATCAGTATCTAATCCAAATATGCATGAATAAGATACTGGTCAAATAAGTCAGAATGTATCCATATGGTCTGTGATCCATAGGAGGGGGCAATGAGAGCCTTTCAGGGGCCCGGGCTGATAAAGGCCGTAGCTTCCTTACTGCATGGCCTCTGGGGTGGTCGTAGGTGTCCTGGCTTATCCAGTGGTTAGGCAAAGAGGGAATGCAGTGTGCAAGACTTCCTTCCTTGCTGCGAATCGGCACTTCTTCACTGGTCCAAGGACTTGGTCACATGGCCATGTCTAATTACAAGGGAATGTGGGAAATGTAGTCTACATATCAAGAGAAGGAGAAAGTAGATTTAGCACCTAGACACTGAGGCTGTGCTACAGAGGTGATGGGAGAGTTAGAGGAAGAACCAGAGCAGCGCTGAGACTTTCCACTGAATCCTTCTCTGTCTCTCTCCCGCTCCCTCTCCACCTCCCTCTGTGTGTGTGTAATATGAACAGTGTGGATATATGAGTCATTAAAATTTTTTTTCAGAAAAAATAAAGCCATGATCTATACCACATGTAGAGCCAATATCCTAACTATAAATCAGGCATTCTAGGGAAAGCTTTGTCCTGTACCATAACTGGTAATAAGCATACCCTGTTCCTTTGAACCAGGCTGAGGTGAGCCTCTCCAGGACCTGCAGGCACTACATTTGTGCAGTTTGTGTTCTTGTCTCATCTGGGACTCCTTGCCCCATCGCTAGTAGGCATGCTGAGGAAGGATGATTGCCAGGTCAGTGTACAGGATCAGAGTTGGCTTTGCCTGTGTTTAACTGGAGAAAGCGTCTGACCAGGCCCCTATATGAGTCACTGCTAGGAACTTCTGTCAAATCTCTCCTTCAGGGAGCGACAGTTGTAACACCTAAGAGCTTCAGGGAGCCACATCTGAAACCGAGAGGCATCACACCTCCCTTGCTATTCAGTTGGCTTCAGAGCCTTGTGTTGCTTATTATTGAAAGACCCAAACTTTTTTAGCCCAAGAGACAGGACTCTGATCTGACCCATGCCTGTGTTCCCAATTTGATACCATCATTCCCTGTGACTGAAGTTTCTCAAAACTGATGCTGCACTGTGTATTTCTCAGGGAGGCATTTACAGCTGTACTGTAGACAAAAAGTACTTTAGAAGCAAATATATCGCACTGCAAACCATATTACTTCTTGGGTATGTCTCTGTGTGGAAGGCTCTGATTAAGCTATAAAGCTTAGTTGCATGCTTAATTTTGTTTTTTCTGGTTTTTACCAAACTCAGTGGAATGCAGAAAATGCACTGCACCCCACCTGAATGCCCTAGGTGTCCTGATTCAGAGAACATCAGTCGGGAGCCCATAAGTGCTGGGGTCTCATGGCCACCGGCCACAAGGAAGGCTGAGGACTTGACTTGTGCCTCACATCTTATTTCTGTTCAGCCATACTGCTGTAAGATTCCTTGTCTATCCTTTCTTGGATGTTCTATGTGGAATAAATCTTTCCTTCCACTATATAGTGTGTGTTTTTTAAGTGCATCATAAATATTTCTCCTTGATGATGTTATATTCATTCTGGGGATTCCAGTGTCTGCTATAGTGTTTGACATGTAATGGTTTTATGATGTTTGCTTCTCTTTCTCTTGTAGGTTTGGCCTGTTATAATAAAAATACCATAGATTAAGGGCTTAACCAACAATTCATTTTTTTTTGTCTTTTTCCGTTTTTATCGGTACCAGGGATCGAACTCACGACTGCCTGCTTGCAAGGCAGGCGCTTATGCCGCTGAACTAAATCCCCAGCCCCAACAATTCATTTTTTAACATTCTGAAGGCAGCAGAGTCCAAGATCAAGATCCTGGCTATAACAGTGCCTGGCCAGAGCCCTCTGCCCAGTTGGCAGAGATGGACTTCTTGCTCTATCCTCTCATTCAGACAGAGGAAGGAAGGAAGCCCTTTCCTGACTTATAATACCACTATTCCCATCCCAAGGGCTAATTATCTCTCGCCTCAAATATGATCATATATCACAGTTACAACATAGGAATTTTGGAAAGAAACAGTCACTCTGTAATACCTTTCTTTCTTTCCTCTGTGTTTTAAAGATAATAAAGTATAAGAAACTTTTACTTTTAGCATGTGTATGTGCCTTAAAGTAGAAAGCTTATATGTATCCTGTTCTTAGGACAAACTTAAAACAGTTGAACTCAAATCTCTCCCTTCCGTATTATTCCTTCTTTAGGTTTGCTTTTTTTTTAAGTCTTCCAAACAAGTGATATGATTGTTGTGTCTCTTTTTAAATTAATTATTTTGGTGCTGTTGGAGTTCAAACCTTGACCCTCGCGCGTACTAGGTATGTGCTAGACCCTGAGCGGGACTTCCAGCCCTGTTAATATTGCATCAAATAACTGGTGCCTATTTATATAGAAAGTCGGGTTTACCAGTTTCTTCACCTGCCATTCCTTCTCATTTCTCATTTCTTCCTTCGGCATGAAGTTTCCTTCCTCACATATCTTTTTAGTACTTGTTTTAAATTAAGTGTCCTTCCATGGAAAACTCGATACATCTTTGCCTGAAAATGCGAAGTGCTCTTATTTCAACATAATATACTTAAATGATAGTTTAATTATGAAATTGTGGACCATTTTTCCAGATCACTAACCCTGTCTTTAATTTGGGTCTAAGGAACTGCATGACACAGTTATGGAGAATTGGCCTTTTCCTTTCTTTTCCTATTTTCTCCTTAAATTGAATGAATGTGTTCAGCACTTCAAGTAAATTTTGGTTGTTTGTTAGAATCCTCTTTTTTTCTTCATGGTCTTTGTTCTTTTTCACATTTTTGCTGACTTGACTTTTTTTTACTTTAATATTTTAAGTGTACTCATTTTTTATTTATTATCAGAATTTCCTCAAGAAGCCTCATCCTACTCTTTGTTTTGTAAACTGACTCCTGCCCTAGATGCACAATTTTCTTTTTGGTTTATAATTTGGGATCTTGCATTTGTGTTTCTCAGCACATCATCAGTGATAAGTTGTGTGCCTGGAAAGCAGGTCTACCCACTAGAGAAGTTTTGTGTTTGTTCCTGTTTTTCTGGGAGTTACTGGAACTCATATGTATTTCATGTTTATTTAAATTTCTAGAATGTTCGCTTAAATTCAGGCCCCCCCCCCCCCGCCTGAGGGATAGACCCATAGATATGAATTTTAAGGGGAAAGTTTTTCTCCTAATCAGAAACCAAACTAAGGTCATCAGCTAATTCTTGTGGTCCTCTCCTGTAACAGGGGAAGAAGTTTTTCCTAATCTAGCATTTTGTTGCAGAAACAGCATTCTGTAATCTCCTTGCTGCAGGTGGTCTGAACTCCAGCTCAGGTCGTGAACATCCAAGGAGCTGGTTTTTAGTCCCTGAAATCCAAGTCCCTCAGTTGCCAGGACTAACGTGAGCTCAGGCTTAAGCGCCCCAGCTCCTGTCCAGCTTTGAGCTTGCTCATTAGCTTTGCCTCCAGAAATTTCCCTTCTGTTTCTCTAATCCCAGCTATGCGTTTCAAAGAATAATTGTGGTTTTTTGTTTTTTTTTATTCTAAGAATGATTTAAAATTTTTTATTGTTGGTTTGTGTTTGAGATACGTAATAGTTACGTTCATACTGGAGAACGAACATAAATATATGTATTTTTCTTTGTCATTTTGACCTCTTCCCTCGCCTCTTTCTTCCTTATCATAGCACCCCTTTCCATCTCCTTGCCTATGTTTGTATCTTCAGGAGTTTTATCTTTTTCATCTTCCAGCAGATTCCATATCAGTGTTTTCATGTCTAGGTCTTTGATACATTCTGTCTTGATATTTAACACAGCATAATGGAAATGGGTCTAGATCCATTCTTCTGCAATAACCAGCCTTTCCAGCACCTTGCTAAGCAGGTTGTTTTTCTCTAGCGTACACTTTTGGCACCTTTCTCCAAAGCCAAATGACTGAATTGCATGGGGTGTCTTCATCCTCAGTTCTACCCCATTGATCAACATGACTGATTTTTTGTTGTTGTTTTTATTACTGTAGCTTTGTAATATAGCTTGAAATCTGGAATTACGTTGCCTTCTGCTCTTGTTGCTCAGGACTGATTTGGTTATTCTGGGTCTTTTGTAGTTCAGTATAAATTCTAGGATTATTTTTCTAGTTTGGTAATAAATGCTGTTGGTATTTGGATGGGTAGTTTCAGTAAATCTGTGTATCATTCAAGGAATATTTGTTATATGTTAGCAACCATTTCTGAGACGTCTGTAAGAAGAGGATCTCAAACTAATTATTCTGTCACTGTGCCGTAATCTGAGGTTGAATATATGTTAAGTGAGTGGATAATGTGCAGATTATGTATGAGAACGTTGTGGCAGAGACAGAAGAATAAGGGAAGCATAAAAGTGCAGTTGTGCCTGCTAGTAAGCTGTGTGTCTGGAGATGTGGTGCCTGACATGGGAGCTGCTAGCTTCTACAGGTGTTAAGTACTTGAATTGGAGTGGTGAAATGATAGTGTTGAAACCAAGCTAGATTTTGAATATTTAGTATGAAGGCAGAATGTCAGCTATCTCAGTAGTGTTCCCCATTGATTATATGTCAATATAATAGGGATTCATTGGTTAGAATACAATATATTAAAATTAATTCCACCAGTTTCTTTTTTACATGGGTGCTAGAAATTTTGCTCATGGATCCCCTCTTCTATTGTCCTAGCAGTAGAGTAGTTTGTAGGTGCACAGTAAACAGTGTTTGAAGACATGGGCAGGCAGTTAGCCCTACACATTGTCTTGTTATTCCAAAACTTGTGACACGTACCACAATCTTACCACTCATAATCTTATATCCATGAGAGTATATGGTGTGTGAGCAGAATTTAGTTCACTGTTGTATGGCAAATTTAGATGAGAAGTAGTGGGAAAAAGTAGTTTAAATGCTTTTGACAATCCCTGGAGTAGAATAACATCTATCTTCAGTAATACTCTTTCAGAATATTTTGTCACACTTTGTTCAAGTGATATAGAAAAGGTTTTGACATGATATATAATGAAAAGCACTTCCAAAAAAGAATCTCAAAAATGCAATTAAAAAAACCTTTGCAACTCAATATTGGCTTTTTCTTAATATTTTAGCCAATCTGTTTTCTTTTTTTTTTCATTTTGACCAAGGCATTTTAGAGGTAAGATACAGTCTTTTGTAGAAAACAGACTTATGAAATCAAATAAAGGTATTATAGAATGTTTTTAGGTACATATATTTCCAACCTGGTTTATACAAGCTTTCTATCAATTTGCTGTTGGACTAATTAACTAGGTATAGATGTTAGCCTACAGTAATTATGTAAAATTGCCATTGCTGACAGCCTCACATCCACATATTGAGCATCTACCTGTCACAGTGGTGCACATCTGTTCCCAAAGGGACAACGTTGCAGAGATGGCCATGTGGACCAAATAATTAAAGCATGTGGAAGTGGAAAATACAGCTGTCTTTGAAGTAGAATTATCTGTAACTTTTGTCAGATACCCTCCTGATTTGATCCGCGTGTTTAGTGTTCCAGCTTACAGGCCAAAAATTGTCCATATGCCTCAATTGTTAACCAGACAAACAGAAGGTCCCAACAGCCCAGGGAAGGGACAAATTTAGTGACGTGCCTCTTTTCCTCTTTTGTCTCCACATCCTTAGGTTTCCAAAGCAGCAGCACGGTTTGTGAGCAGATGGTAATGCTCTGCTGGAGTGCACAGCCTAACTAGAGAGGCTGAGAAAGTGGTGGTGTTATTTGTTTTTGCTTTCTTTTTTTTGTTTGTTTGTTTAACACAACTGCTAAAGGATCTTCTCTTGACTGTAGCCTGGATTTTTGGAATTCCACATTTGTTTCTCTGTTACACAGTTTGACAGGAATCCTGAAAAATGAACTTAACTGAAAGTCCATGTTACCCCTGGTGTTTTCTCTTAGTAATTTCCTGTCCACTGCTCCCCAGCCGCCTCCTTAGCTATAATATTTCTACTTGCTCATGCTGTTCTTAGAATTAGACTCAGCTCTATACTGAGATTCTTTTGTTCTGTTAGGATAATCTTAAATAAAATCTATTTTTATCAGTTTGACTACCATCTACTTCTGGTTTTCTTTGACACAGCGTACCCACCATGTTTATCTGCACGTCCAATTTGCAAGGTTCAGCCTAGCTAGCTCTCATCTTCAGCCCTCTGTGGTTCTTACTCCAGAATGTAACCAAATGAAACCACTTAGATCGTGGAAAGCTTCTGAAATAAAGGATTTATTCAGGGACTCAGGCTTTAGCTTTAGGCTGACTGAACATGGCAGGACTGAGTTGAGGAGGTAAGACGTATACAGCTACCCATAGTTCCTTGGTTTGGCTCTGCTCTGTTGTTTAGAAAGATAAGGTTAAAGATGCCCATCAACTTTAGGTCCACTGTGTAGCAGGAAGAGGCATTACAACTGTATCAAATGTAGGAGCAGTGTTTTCTAGAACCAGACCACTTAAGAAGGTGCTTTAGGGTGAATATAAAAATTCCATGAGCTCCATGAATACCAGGCTTGCTGGCAGAGATTAGGCTGATTCCTGCACCCATTTGGCCCTCTGCCTGGAGTACCCTTGTGCAAGTAACAACACTTGGACTTTACTGGGGATGAGGAGTTGCATCATCATATCTGCATTGTAATTACCCAATGAACTGTTCATTTGCTAGTGAGTGCAGAAGGAAGAAGAGGAAGAAACTCTAAATATTTTCACGGAGCAGAGATCCCTGAAATATATACCACAGGCATTGAAGCAACCAAGCTTCACATGATTGGACAAACCTACAAAATGCATGCATGAGAGATTTTGAGAATTTTTAAAAATTTTTATCATCAACCAATAAAACAAAATAAAATGAGAACAAGCCAACAAATCAAAAATTTTTGCTGAGAAGACTGGTTTGTGAAACAAGTATAAGCTGAGAAATTGAGACTGTAGGGAAACACTATCAAGGGAGATGAGGAGATCGCCAAGTAGGTAGCACAGATGTACCGATCACTTATATTGTTTTCTGGGTGATTCAAGGAGTTTGCCAGGTGAAGTTTAACATGTATACAAGCTGAACTCAGAGTCTAATTGTAAAATGATAAACTGTGGGAGTTCTGTTTTACAACTGTCTTCTCTGTAAGCTTAAGAGGGTCCATCCAAAAACCAAGAATAGCCTTGCTGCAGTAACTATCCCTTGACTACCTGTTGTTCAAAAAACCACTTGAATTGATTAGCATTAAAGTCATATAAAACAGAGATTTGCTCTTAGCAGAATTGGAAACATAGTGAGGTTTTCATATGCATTTCCAGACGGCAGATATTTAAATCTCAGTTTAGTTCTTAAACATATGCTATGGTGGCAGGAGGGGCTGGCAGTGGAGGAGTGGGGGTATTTGACGGTAATGCTAATGAAAATGCAGCACATATTTCTAACCCTTTAAACAGTGCTACAGCAGGCCTGTTAATACTCTGGAAACCATTGAGACAAACTCACAAAGTTCTGAAATAAAGCAATAGCAAGTTCGCTAGCCTGAGAGAACCAGCTGGTCCTGGCTGGTTTACTGTGGATGCAAAACCATCAGGAAGACTGTTGACTTGACAGTGGCACTTCAGACTGCCTGCAGGGCTCTGCTAACTGGAAGTGACTGCCATCCCCATGAAGTATAGCTGCCCTGAGTGAAAAGAAAATCATCAAGAGGTCAGAGATCAAATGTTGTGTGGAAGTTTATAATTGCATTTGCCTTTGCCCACAAGGTAATCTATGCATAGCTTCATGTACAAAACTGCGTTCAGCAAACATGTCCTCCAGGACGCTGCTCTTCATTGAAAATCCAAGGTCAAGTTCAAACAGAGGTGCAAAACAGGAAAAAACAAATGATTCTTCCAGAACCATCAGCTTCAAATTATTTTCCATTTCTGTCATTAAATGGCAGAAAAACTCCCTGCAAGGAGAAGAGTCAATTAAATACTGTATGCAGTTCTGGAATGTTCTTGCCATAAAATTTCCTAAAATAATTGAACTGATGATATTCGCCACTTAATAAGAACTAAATATAGCCTATTAGTTTAAGACTTTAGAAAAGCATAATAGGCATACTTGAAATTTTTGGGTTTTGTGTCTGAATAAAATGGTTTTAAATCAGTTCCATAGAACTATCAGCTCCCCAAATACCTAAAGTTATTTTCTTGATGAGTATTAGGTATTGTATGTTTGTTGTGGACCTTTTTATCCTAGAGCTTGATTTTACTTACATTCTCAGATTCAAGAGTATGTGTTTTTTGCAAACAAGATTAACATACAGTCTACACAAAGTAATTATGTTTAGGAAAATCTTGAGCTCATTCATTAAATTGGAGTTCTTCTTGGGTAAAGTTGCTTTTTTTTATATGTTTGTTTAATATAAGATTGGTCTCAAAGAATTTTACTACTGTAACTCTATAATTAAGGAGAACAAGCCTACAAGAACTGTATGTCTGAGGTAAGTCTCTGTGAGATATTTCTGTAGATCACCTTTCCAACTTCTTTGAGTCAAGACATAAGGAGTTGGTAGTTTCAGTGGCAATTTTACCCCTCCTTTTGTTTTAGTTTACCCGTGAATACAACTGCAGAGTGCTGGAAGGACAATGTGTAACACTTTTCATTTCCCAAATCTTTTTGGCACAGAGACAAGCAGTGGACAATTAAAGATCTTTTCTGACTATTGTCCTCTTTTTTGTGCTGGAAGCCACTTGAGAAAATTACTCAGAGAAAGTGACACGGAGGGGTCTTCATAGCAAAGGCTTAATGTCACAGAGACTTAGAGCAAGACAGATAAGTCTGGCATATTACTTTCTTTGTAGAGTAGAAAATGTACAGGGACCTCAGGGAGATAGGTTACCAAGCAGAAAGGCTCCATGTGCTAGGTATTTGGCCTTTAGTCAGTAAGCAACAGAGAGATTGAAGGTTTCAGAAAGACAGGCGGGTAAAGATCTTACCTGTTCAGGCACTGTATAACGTAGCCCCAGCGGTGAAGTGCAGAGGGATTCTTAGCCCGGAAGCATATGGAGACAGCAGAGCGCAGGAAGAGTCCATGCAAATGATGATAAGGGTGGGTTTAAAACAGAATCCAAGAACTCAGAGATATAGAGGGACCAGAGACATACTTAAAGACTGAATTCCCTCTCTCTCATCTCAGTATTATCTATGGAGCCTTGGGTGACCTTGCTTTCTTTTCATAGCTAGGAAATTAAATCTGCCTCAAATAAGGTATTTTCTTTCAAACCCTAAGCATTATACAAAATTTTATTACTGGATGTGAGATTTATACTAGAGGAATTTTTTAAAGTCTAAAACTCACATGTAGATGTTTATAGCAGTTTTATGCATAATTCGTATAACTTGGAAGCAAAATTATGTAGATGAGTGGGTAATATTTGGTACATCCAGAAACTGGAATATTTCTCAGCAACAATAATAAATAAGCTATCAAGCCATGGAAGGCATTTTAGGTGTGAAAGTATTTTGTATGATACTACAGTGATGGACATACATTATGATGGACATGTGTCAAAAACCACAGAATGTACAATACCCAGTGTGAATCAAAATGTAATGTGATGCACTTTAGGGGATAACGATGTGCCAATATAGGTTCACTAACTACAGCAAATAACATCACAGTGGTGAGCAGGCCATGTGTGGGGTAGGAGGAGTGTGTATAGGGGGGCATTGTGGGAACACCCTGTATTTCCCACTTTGTTTTTCTGTGTACCTAAAACTACCCTAAAATACATTCATTTTAAAAAATAATCTAAAATGATCCCAAGATCTTAATCCCGTGGCTAAATAAAAGTGGTGCCCTTCACAGAAAATAGAAAGGTTAGAGAAAGAAACTGATTTCTGAGAAAGATGATAAATTCCTGAAGGACTTGAATAACAATCATATACAGGTGTTTGGCCAACAATTGGCTATACAGGATTGATCAAAACAAAATTAACATTTTTCTAGCACTTTACAGTTTATGGGGCCAGTTGGTATAAATCCACTTTTTCTGCTTTTGTACAAGGGAGTCTGTTATGATTTGTTTAAATGTCCCCCCAAAGCCTCATGCTGTCATGGAGGCAGTTGAGTCTAGTGTTTGTGATTGGTTCATTGTCTAGCTCTGGGATTTTTGGTGTGCTGCACCCACCCATGGATGGAGCCAGCATTCTATATAAGGAGGGGCAAAGGCGTGCTTTTCCTCTTTTTACCCTTTCACTCTTGCTGTTTGTGGCCGCCCTAAATGGTTGCTCTTTGCCATCTGTCACCCTGCCTTGGAGACAGCTGAGTACGGCCAAAACTTGCAAAAACTGTAAGCTGAATAAACCTTCCCTCTCTTCATTTTGGGCGTCAGGTATTTTGTCTCAACAATGAGAGCAAAGTAATCAAGACAGAATCACACATAGGGTAGAAGGAGCCATTCTTGGGAATGCAGTGCAACATTAACTGTCATATTAGTTCTGTGACCTGGAAGTCAGTTAACCTATAGGAACTGTTTCTTGTTTGTAAAGAAATACATTTTTTAAAACACACAATAGATACAGCAAGAATAATACTCCTTCTTCCCATCATGCATCTTCAAAAATTAACAAAGTAGTATCAATATTTTATCATCTATCTACCACAGACGTTTGTGGTGTGGAAAAGCAGTGAAATGTGATTGTCAATCCCAGTCATTATGTAATCTCACTTGTAAATACTTTAATATGGATCTCTGGCTACAAAGCACACTTTGAAGCCATATAACCACCGTTGCATAACCACACTTCTCAAAACTGAAGAACGTTCTTTAGTCTCCTCTCATCCTCTGAACAGTGCTTACTCATTTTCTGCATTTGCCTTAGTGGGTTTTTTGCAGTTTTCAGTCAAGATTCAGAGGAGAACTAGTGTGCACTTGGCTTTCTTGGACTTAGGTAAACATTCCGTGAGCTGAGGAGTATATCTAGCCCGGGTTCTGGTGTACCACAGGTGCTCAGTTTGATTTCCCTTTCTTACCTCTCCTGCTCTGCGCCTTGTGCTGGCCACTTAAGTTGCAGGCAGAGCGCAGGAGATCCAGTGGTGGATTCCTTGCTCTTGCCTCAGGAGTTAGCGGAGGCAGCAGGATGTTAGGAGTTGAACTAGGCAGCTTAGAGGGAGAAGATGGTACCGAAAGCATCTCATGACCAAAGCTGTTGCTGACGCCAAGTTAACTGCTAATAATTATATGGAGGTTACTGCACGCTGCAAGATGATTATCCATTAACTCACTGATTCCTCAGGGCAACCCTAGGAACTCCATGATTTCACTCTACCTATTTCATACACAGGGAAACTGAGGCACGGCAAAATTAAGTAACTTTAAAAACAACTTTAAAAAAATACGTAACTTGCCCAAACTCACACAACTTGTGGAAATGTTGGAACCAGGACTCAAAGCCAAAAAGTTTATTATCAGACACCATTTGCTGAATCACTGCTCTATATTGCCTACTCTAAAGCAAGTTAAAAATTTAACTCTCAATACAAATGAAAGACCTCTAAGAGCCAAGAGACAGGAGAGGTCAAAGAAGGTCACACAGCCTGCACTGCCAAAGAAGAGAGTTTCCTCAAGTGCCCCAAGATAGCAGGAGCTGTGGAAGCAGGAGTTAAGGGCTCACCAGACTGGGTTTTCTAGAACTCAGAGAGGGGAAAGGGGGATGCCAGACTTATTTGGGCTGGTGGGGCAGCTCTAAAGGCTGTAGCAGGACCAGCAGTGTCAAAAGGGACGTGGAAGGAGGACAGAGCCAGTATGCCATGGAGCGACAGAGAGGCCCAATCAGAAGTTTCAGAGGGCTGCAAAGGGGGCCTGAGGAGGGCCACGTGAAACAGGAAGGAGACCAGAGGAAAGGGAAGGAGGTGGATTGCTCTTCTCTCTACCTCACCACTTGCTTCTAGTAACTATTTTCATCAAGGTTCTGATTGATTATTCACATATTCTCCTTCTGAAATTATCTTTTTTAAATTGGTGCTTTTTGTTTGTGGGACTTGATCACAACTTCCTGTTGAAGATTTTAATTTTACTGGGAAAAAAGTTAACTGGTCTCCCAATTTAAAGCGGTTACCTGGATTCTTTCTGGCCCCGGTTATTTGCTCCTGTAAATGCTGCTGGTGCTGCTTTCTCTCTGTGGTAGTCAACAGCTCCACAGGTTCACAGCAGCTGCTTCAAAGACTCCAGAAATCCTGACTATATTTAGGATTTTTCATATGTTCTTAGAAACGTTTTTCTTATTAATGTAACCTTATTGTGCTTTTAATACCTATGACTTCTATTTATATTTTAAAATGAAGTTTTTCCTGAAAATCATACAGTAGTGCTTACCTGGGAGTAGGGCCTTAGTTAAAAGTTTCAACAAGTTATTGTGAAAAAGCAACAGGAATTTACCCATTGCCGCACAGCCTCGTTCCATGTGATGACACTGGACTGTCAGTGGCAGCAACTTTGAGTGGTTGTCTTGCTTTAGCAAAGAAGTCATAGCATCTTTGACATGTAAAAAGAAAAAGCTATAATATTGTTTTGCTTATGTGTGTATGTGGATCCTCCACTTTTCCTGTCAATCTTTACATTTTGTTGATATATACTCACACATATACACACACATATGCACACAGAGTCAATATTTGAATAGCACAAAGTGGGAAGCACCTAATCATTTGTGCAGTGCTAAGTAGCAATTGCACTGAGGGATAAGGACATTGGATTCTTGTGGTGTCACAGCCAGCTTCTGACAGTGGCCCAGTGAGGTCAGCACCCTCCCTAAGGCGCAGGGATGAGCCTCAGCTTGCAGGCTTTGTGCGGCTCTTCTTCAAGACAGCAATTGCCTGGGAGCTTTCAGAAGATCTTCACAGGGCCTGTGTCATGATTCCACTTGTGGCTTTCTGAAAGAAAAGATTCTTTATTTCACAATATCTTCAATATGATTGGCAGTGATTAGTGGAAAAGCGATTTCGAAAGCATAGCTGTGTTCAGAAAAGAATGAGGTTAACCAGAACACAGCCAAAGCCTTAAATATGGTGAAGTCTTGCAGCTCAATTTAATATCAAAAGGGTTCTTTGTTCTTCACAAGCAGGTACATCCCTTGATAAGCTCTCAAAATTCCTCCCACTCTAAGGAGATTTTTGTGCACGTGAATTTGAGCTTCGGTTTTGTGTGTCCTAATGCTGAATTTTATCAACACTGAGTAAATGAAAGTCACTTACACTTGGATTTTTGATTGATCTACTTTTTGTGATGATTTAAAAATTCAAGTCGAATGCAGTGCAGATTAGCAGGAAAAGAGAAGAAATGACCGTTGAGCAGGCATCTTGGCACTGTACCAGGTCCCTTTGCATAAATGGTTTCATCTAATCCTTGCAGATCCACAGACTGTGGTGCTGCTCAAGTCCTTGTCACACATTGATAAAATCTCAGCGCTAAATTGAGACTCAGATCTACTCAACTTCAGGGTTTACTTTTTAGTTACTTAGGCAGTAACCGGTATCAAGGAGAATATGTTGTTATAGTTTTTGTTTTTCTCAAAATAAGTAAGTAGATCTGATGTTGTGACTGGTTCTAAGGTAAGGGTGGGACCGCTTGAGAACGGGATCGTGGGACCAGGATCTCAACGGCCAGGGAAGGGTGTTCCTTAAGAAAGCAGTGACAGCCACCTTCCAGTCAGCCCCAGTGGACCATTATGGCATGTGGATAATGCATAACCATGTATTTTTCTCTTTCCCTTTGAATTAAGTCAAGATTAGGTAGAAAAGGCATCCTGTCCATGGTTTTTAGAATTACCATAGGAAAAAAAAATAAGAAACAAGGATAATCACCTGCTTTTCATCAACTTTATATTTCAGTATTACTGCGAATTCTGTAAGGTTTAAAGTTTACCTTATTGGAAGAAGAAGAGTAAGTCTAGAATTTTAATACTATAAAATTGATGAATAGGAAATCCAGTGGCTCATAAAAAGGATTTTTTAATACATTGGATTAAAATATTTCATTATTATGCATAGTAAATAAAAGTCCTTTCAGTAGCATCAGTACTACTCTCAGACCCAGGCAAGAGGGCTCCTGTACTTTACATCAGCCATGCACACTTTTGTGTACTTTACATAAGGGGGTGTACATAAGCCACACCCCCTTCCCATCAGGCTCATGGTACAGTACTCGGGATCCCACAATCCCCAGTGCCAGGGTCCAGGTGTTCCTGTGAGGATGGGGCCACGTTGCCTGCAGAATCTCTTAGGCCCAAAGGGTAACTTTAGTGATGAAGAGGAGTTTCTGGTGAATCTCCACCTGTGGCAGCTGGTATGGCAGAGACAGATGGAATTTAGACTGAGCCGTACACACCTGTTCATGAGGCCAGGGCCCCTCAAGATTAGGGTGCAAAAAGAAGGGAAGCCCCAGGTTACAAACCAGTCTGAAACTCCAGAGAGCCTAAAAATTTCAAATTTGAGCCTGACTTCTGGATCTTCATGATGGTAAGAGGATAGAACTTATTTTGTTACCTTAACGTAAGATTTTTAAATGTCCCCACACATTTGTACTCTTTCCGAGGGAACTGAAATGTGTGTGGCTTAAAAACCCTTGGCACTAGTTGGCCTGTGCATTCAACCCAAGTAAACCAAACCCTGGGATTCAAAAGGCCAGCATATAAAACTCCACTTCTGCTGTATTACAATATATGACCATCTTTAGACCCCCTGAGGCAGTTGCTGCTTTTAAAATCATATTTGGAAAATCTCTGTTAACTTCAAACTTTTGTAATGACGCAGCATATACCCGTCACTTGTTTCATTCAGCCCAAGCATTTTCAGTATTTTCCCTACTCTTAGCACAAGTCCGCAGTGCCTTGCTATTGGGTCTCTGAGCAAGTGCAGTAGTCAGCTCTAACCATGGGGGACATGACCAGGCCCAGCCCCCTGGTGGTTGCCTCGAACTGTGGCTAGTACTGAACTCTGTGTATAGTTCATCTTCTAGGCATATACATAGCATGAAGTGAACCTTGTAAAGCAGGCACATGAAGAAACTAACAAGCCAGGCATGATGGCGCAGACTTGCAGCCCCTAGATCTCTGGGAGGCTAACACAGCAGAGATTGCAAGTAGAAGCCCTGTCTGGACAGCTTAGTGACTTAGCAAAACTCCGTCTCAAAACTGTCAGAGGGCTGTGGATGTAGCTCAGTACCAGTGCCCTAAGTTCAATCCTCAGTTAAAAACAAAAACTAAAAATAGAACAATTATAACAGTATGTTATAATAAAATCATTTAAAACCTATTATTTGTGGAATTTTCCTCCCTAATGCATATGTTTAGACAACAGCTGACTATAGATAATGTTGAAATTGTAGAAAGCAAAATCATAAATAATAAGGGGCTTCTGTATTGGATTGAAGCTTTTAAGAGCAATTCAGATGTCATGCTTCTTGGCAAGCAGTTTTGATAACATTATCCGTGGCTATACCGAAGTCTTGCCTTCTGATTCAGTTGAACAGTAGGTGTGCCTCACTTCTATGTAAAATGTGGGGGCAGAGCACCAATCCAAGACCTAGAAAGGCAGGCAGTGAGTAGAGGTTTCTATTTCTAAGATGCTTTCAGTCTTCAGGGTCAAACAAACACCACCAACACAACCCAAATCCAATACAGTGAGTATGGAAACAGAAGATTGAGGTTGGGGGCAGAGAATGTTGGTGTCTAGCAAAATTAACGTTTCCTTCCCTCTCATCTGGAGAAGTTTACATAGAGGAGATGCAATTTGAAATAGGTTGTGAAAGATGAATAGGATTTTGATAGGTAGAAGATGTGCATAACTAATACTTCTTGTCTCCTTACTATTGCCCTTTCGTGGGCTGTCTCATTTAGTCCTTCCCGCACACGTCACCATGGGATAACTCAGTGTCACTTAGCATTGCCTCCCAGTTTGCAGACAAGGATAGCAAAGTGTGGGGAGGCCTACTATCTTGCCCACATTAAACACAGTGAAGTTGAACAGCTCACGCAGAGCCACATGGCTAAGAAGGTAGAGCAGACATGTGAAAGCAAGTGGTCTGACTGTGGAGCGTGTGCCCTAAGCCACAACACTGTGGAAGTTGGAAAGTGTTCCATGCATAAGAGGAAGAGGGGATTTGGGACATTGAGGGGTATGAAAGATTGGAGTGGAATCGCTGGGTGATGTGTAGGTGTGTGTTTAGCTGTGGTAGGTGTTATTGTTTTTCCAGAGTGAGTAGATTGTATCACAACAGACATACTAGAGTTCTAGTTCACATGCTAGACAGTGTTTGACATTACCAGCTTTTCCTTTCCTAAATTCCATCATTTGGGATAGATATGGAGCGATATCTTATGGTTGAATTTCTGCTCTAATTAATGATAGCGCTTTTCACAAAATTTATATCCAGGTGTAATAAGTCCACAATTATAGCACAAGTAGGACATGCATATTTATTTAGTATACACCTGTGTGCATCTATGTGTGTATTAGAGAGAGAAATGACAAGCCACAGTTAAATTTGTATGCAAATGCAAAGGACTTAAGATACCCTAGGTAACACCAAAGAAATGCAGTATAGGGTGACTCACAGAACAGATACCAACACCATAACAAAGTCACAGGAATTAAGACAGTGTGCTGTTGGTGCAGGGATAGACAAATAAGACAGCAGAATAGCAGAGCGTCTAGCATTGGACCAAAACATTTAGGGTCACTTAATTTGTACTATATGCCCAGCAACACAGAGGATGCTGGTATAAATGAATGGTCCTGAGTCCATTAGATATGTGTGTAGAAGAAGAGGACCTCTGGATGTTACCAAAGGTAAGGCCACATTTAAAAACAAAATAAATGTAAGAGATCCAGGTCAGTGGTAGAGTGCTGACCTCATAGGTATAAGTGGTCCTGGAATCTAAATGTGAAAACTAAAATAATCAAACTTAGAAAAAAAATCTAGATGACTATTTTTGTAATCTCGGATAAACAAAACAGAGATTTCCTAATAGAAAGCTTTTGCCTGGTGCACTGTCCTGGAATGTTCAATTGAAGTGGACTACATTGTAGTGAGAATGTGTATCCACAGAAAGATTTTTAAAGGAGTGAAAATATAATATAAAATATAACCACCTACTAAGAGATATGTGCAGTGCTACATCCAGTGAAAGACGTACTGCATGTAGAATAAAGAGATCCTGTGAATCAGTAAGGAGAAGACAGCCCACTGAATTTATTTATTTATTTCCTTTTATTAGTCCACTGACTTTAAAGTTGGCAAATGACTTAGACATTCTTAAGGACAAAGGAGAGCACATATCCAAAAAACTTTTGAAATAATGCTAACAGAATATTCAAATATATATTGAAAGTTACTTATTAATTCAAGGATTGGAAGCACCAAAGCAAGCAGCTACTGAAAGTGTTTATCTCATAACAGGATAGCTTGCTACTGAACAAAGGTCCTTGTGTACATCCTGGACCCACCCATGGTGGCTGGCACTGCTGGACTTTGTACAGAAAGGACTAGAATGTGTCACTTCAGCTATTCTTATAGTTTTGATTATTCAGGGTTTCACTTAGAACCTTCACTTGGGGAAAAATGAAAATGTACTTATATTCACAAAAACTTGAAGAAGCCTTCATTCCACACCTAGGGATGCCTGCTGTTTGGAGATAGGTAAGACTCCATCAGTGAGGTCAGCAAGATGTGTGGGACATTCATTCATCAGGAAGGCAAAGAAGTGTGAAATGGGAAGATTGAAATAAACAGCAACTCACTTCTGTTAGTTCTGCTCCATACTTGCACACACTCACACACATGCTGTGTACACACCTCTATGGCTCAAACATTAAGAACCACAATATCAAGCATTCTAAACCCCAAAATGAAATTATAGTCACTTTAGTCCACATATATACACCTATACAGAGACCTTAAAGACATAACTGAGTTGGAATTGATCCAGTAGGCCAATACACAGATATTATGTAGCATAACTAATATTAGCAATGAAACACTTACCCATCTTCTCAAATTTAGAGTTTCCCAAGTTCTTCCTGTATTATGTAGTGATTTTTTTCATGGAATACACAAGTAATAGGAAGCCACTTTCCCTTTAGTAATTCAGGGTATTCTAATTTTGTAACTTGCTCACTCGAATTAATCTAGTACATTGGAAAGAGATGGCTTTTGCAATTAGGCTTGAGTTTGAACACAGATGTTCTAAAAACTGCAGGGTCATCTGCAGGGTCATTCTCACATTCCCAATTAAGTCTTACCTTGTTACGCTTTCTAAGCCCAAAAAGGAAAGAGGGTTACATGGACGAAGTTGTCTTTGCAGCTTAATTAAGACCTGTGTGAGACATTCACTCCAAGGCTGATGGGGAAATGTGAAGAGGGCAGGATGCAGGAGAAGCACCTCATTTCCATCCATCCTGTTACATCAAGGAGTGGACACTGTACTGACTTCTGGATCTGCCTTTGGTCAAGTAAAACTTGTAGGTCTTTATTTTGGTGAAATACTTGTTAATGTATTTATTTCTAAAGTAAGTACCTTTAAATGTAAAGATGATTGAGACCGCTAGGGTTACCAAAAACCAAGAAAAATAGAAACTGATCTGATCATAGAAAATTTAAAGATTATTTATGAGAGTCATTCACTGTACTTCAGAGAAAAGGAAGGTAAAGTTCCAAGGTATTTACCCATTAGACCAGTCACCACCTAATAGGGTAGATCCGAAAACTGAGCGTTCATCTCCTTGTGGCATTTCCCTGTCCACGGAGCAGTGTCTTCACAGATTCCTAAGAGATTTTCATCCTGCTACATAGAAATAACCTGGAATATTCATTCATTAGTTATATTGAAGTAAGGGTGAAGGGGGCTCCCCATTTCTTTCTGTATTCCCGGTATACGAATGTGAATCCCTGAGCTGGACATAAAAAGACAGAAGGGGATTTGGTACCTCACATCTTTTCAAATCTTCAGAAATCAGTATTTTGCATCCAAAATCAAAATTCACATGAGCAAAGATTAGAAACTGAAATGCCTTTTAGGAGATACAATGATTTTTTTTCTCCCATTAAGGATTAATTTCTCAGACATCTGTAGTTTTCTAACAAATATCTATCTTTTAAACCAATACTATTATCCATCCTCCTCTCCCTGTCTCTGTCTCTGTCTCTGTCTGTCTGTCTCTCTTTTTATATATACATGTAAAATTTTTTTGGCTTTGAAGAAATATCTAAATCTGATTTGTTCACCACTGTGTCTTGTTCTCTTAAGTACAACTGAAGTACTTAAGTATGTGGCTTTAAGAGAACAACAATTTAAAAAATGCTAGTTTTTCAGATGCTTTGTGTGTGTGTGTGTGTGTGTGTGTGTGTGTTGGGGATTGAACTCATGACCTTGTGCTTGCCAGGCAGGCGCCACACTGCTGATCTGTACCCCCAATCCCTCTGGATGCTTCTTAATGCTTAGGGAAAACCTTGTTTGTAGCAGACTGTTAGTGTGAGGCCACAGCTGGGAGCACAGAGCCCTGTGTATCAGTGCCTGTCCTTTCCACTGGAGAGAGATAAGGATGTTGGCAGAGCCAGCATCTCAGATTTCCTAATGTCACATAAAACAAGAATCTATTGCTTAATCAACCATGTCCAGTTTAATCACGTATTACTGAGAGGATTAAATTTAAAGGAACTTGACATTTGCCTGTGGTTTTAGCCCTGTTCCCTTCCATTGCTCCCCATTGCCAGATGTCACTTTCCCAGCGATTGTGTTGTGTCTGCTGTCACCAGAAGGAGGGGCATCATAATTTAGAGGAGATACAGAAATGACAGCCAAACAGGCCAGTCTGAGACCTCACCCAAAAAGGCACAAAATGTGTAAATTTGTAAATATTCATTTTTTAATCATTATTCTAGTTTTTTAAAATAGGAATTCATGATATAGCAAATTCTAAGAATAAGGTATTGTTAGCAAAGTACAGTTCTAGCTATTAAAAATATTTAAGATCTAACTAAAATAAAAATGTGTTCCGTGGCATAGCACATGGCATATTCAAATTACAAATGGGCTTAATTCCAGAACTCAATTTGTAAACTCTTGGTTAAGTCTCATTTTGGTGTAGTCACATTTCTTATCAATTTTATCTGCAATACAGAAAAAAAAAGCCATCCTAAGTGTTGGCATGGTGCTTAGGTTGTAATCCCATCTCAGTCCACCTGTTCTAGAATTGTAGGAGCTGGAAAAAAAATACTTTCTCTCTTAACGGCCTGTGTGTGGGATTGGTCATGCCTGGGTAGGCCATGCTTGCTTTTTCCTCAGTCTCTTGGGTCTGTTTGGTTTGGTCAGGTTCGGCTGGGCTTGGGTTTGGTTTGATTTTTGGTTCTGCTAAAGATTGAATCCAGGACCTCATGCATACTAGGCAAATGCTGTTCCACTGAGCTATACTCCCAGCCCTTGGGTATTCTTTTCCTGACTCACCTATTGTGTTTAGCATTAAGTGTGCAATTTCTCAGTACTTGATCTTAGGCCACATTGTCTCTTGGCCATCTGCCATCCCATCTCAAGTATATCCACATGCTGACTGCTTCCAAGGTGTTATGTCTCCTCCAAACTCCTTGATGGATCCATCCCCTCACAGTCACTGGATTTTATTGGATGTAGGATGACTTTAGATTTCTCAAAGTCAGCTTAGGTATAGCATATCCAAAGCTGCATCCTCTCCCCCAAATTTAGGTTTCTTCCATGTTCTTCACCTCCAAGAAAGGGCCCCACTACCTGTCGCGGTGGGCAGGTCAGAAGTGGTGAAGTCGTTCTTAACACCAGCACCTTTTTCCTCCTTCATCCCTTATGTCTCTTGGACTTTACCTCCGATCTACCCACTTCTAACCAACACTCGGTCATGCCTGCTCTCTTGCCATGGAGCTTTTGATAGTACTGTTGATTGAAGCAAAAATCCCTCATATGAGACTTCATTTTTAAAGAAACAAGGAAGTAATCTGTTGTCACTGATTTATCAGTTCATTTGAACCTGGATGGAGACAAATAGAGAACAGAGATTTGAAGCTCTTCTGTTGCTCACTATATTCAAACTACTTCTTGTCATAACTAGAATTCATGGTTCCATTACAAAGGCAGTAACTTGTGAAGTCCACATGTCTATTAGAAACATAACCTAGCAAGGACACTTTTGTACTTACCAAATACAAAAACAGTCATGACAAGATACAGAATGAATGACGGAGGGGCCACTGACCAGAATCCTACCTCTGTACTTACCTGGGTCTCTAGCCTCTGACCTTACCAGAGTGCTCGTAGCAATGACTATATTTTTAGACTGTTTTCAGAAATAATTGTGTTAGTGACATCTGAAAATCAGATGAGGTATAAAATTATAGACTTGACTTTAAAGTTCAAGGGGTTATAATTACCTGTGTCCTCATTTTCCCTGTGCTTCCCACTCCCTCCTCTGCCGCACAGTCTCCTCTTCGTTCCTTAGATATCACCGTTAGTGTCAATTCCTCTGGGAAGTATCTCCTGATGCCTTGCCCTATAGCAAACCTCTTCTTTAGAATATTCATAGAGAATCTCTTTCCCTTTCTTCTTGTTAGTTCCCAGTTTGGGCCATTGCACACTTATCAGTGAGGATTGTTTTAAATTGATAGCCGTTCTCTCCCACTGAACTTTAAGCCCTGTGAAAACAAGGACTGTGTGTTTTTGGTTCGCTCCCTGACCAGGCTAGGCACACAGGACCTAGGTCGGCACACTGGGAATGCCCCATACACACCTGTTAATGAATGAACTAAAAACTGCATAGAACCAGGCCTGTGGTACACTGTTCATAGAGAAAATGGTTTCAGAGTCCTAATTGGTTTTTGGTATCCGACTCCTCGGCCCCACTTTCACTCTCATGGAGAACCATCCCTCCACTCCTGCTGCTGGGGCTTGCACCTGCAGCCCCCTCTCCAATCTAAGCACCTGGTAGTCCTATACTCTGGTGCCTCAATCAAGAGCTCATGCAGAGCATGATGAGAGTGAGGAAGGACTTAGAAGGGGAAAGGAAGGGAACAAGTGGTGGGACGAAGTGGAGGTAGCCCTCTCACTGGTTCTAAAGGTAACACGGGCTTGCAGTGCCTCTCTCTTCCCTGCCCAATCAGCAGATGTGTCCATAGCCTCCTCCCCTTCACTTGGATCTCTGGGCTGTGGGGAGAACTGGCTTGTGGGTGTGCATAACTGTTGTGCGTTAGAATGTGGGAGATGTTAGCAAAGTAGTGTGGAAAGGATAGTGAGGAAAGTGAGAAAACCAAGGAATAGAAGCCTATTTCTTGCATTTGTTCATCCTTTGGGCCATCAGTCCTGCCATCAGCAGGCAGCTCGTGCTGGTCGTTTTTGAGGACTGCACTGTAAGGCGTGGGCCAGGGAAGCAGCGCTGCTGGCTTCCTGGAAGCCTTACCATGTGGCACCTGTGCTTTTCCGTGATGGAGACTCAGTGTGACAGTTCACACACATTGTGGGCCTACTATGGATCAAGCGTTTACCCCTTACAAATTCTCTGCTGGATTTTCTCTTTCATTCTCAAAATCTAGTCCTTTAATACCAGTTCATTTTCACCTTTCAGATTTGGTCCAATGAATGCTAAGTAAGTTTGTGTCTACTCAAGAAATCTCTCTCCAGCAGAGAGATGAGCTGAAACAGTCTGCAACATGGAAGTGGCCAACCTGCCTCTTCTTTCATTCACTCAGCAAGTTCCTTTTAGCATCTACTAGTGACCAGATAGTTCTGAAAGCAATGGGTATATTAAATGCTTTCCTATTTCGAATGTAAGGAATAAAGAACTTAGAAGCCAGAGAAGTTAACAAGCAGCTTTGAAATTGCTAAAGCCATCCTCACTGTTGAGAAAATGTGGCTCAGTGAGGGAAATGGGTTGCCTGGTGTGGCAGAATTGGAAATAGGATCATCATTCCTACCACACTCCATCCAGCTTGCTTGTAAGCTGCAGGCCACATTCATGCCGTAGTCCTGTCCCTTGGTTCATGCACCAGACCTGCATGGAAGTTTTTGCAATTTGTCAGTTGGGTTAGGCCAACCAGTGACATCTGCAATGCAAGCCCAGGAAAGAGATGCATTCTCTGATCTGAAAAGCATATTGAGTAACTCCTGGGGGAAGTGTTTTCAGAAGGCAGAAATAGTGAATGTTTATGTAACCATATCATTTTGACCCAAGCTCTTAATCATTCAGTGTGGCATAGCTTAAGATACTGAGCAGGGAAAGAAGGTGGGGGAAGCAGAGGGATTAAGGGCTGACATCATAGATCTGTTCTTAGAATGAGAGACTGTTGTGGAGCTATAATAGGGGTCAAATAACCTGTGCTGGTATGGGCTTAAATACCAGCTTAGTAGTATAATAAGCACTGTGTTATAAGCTACTTTGTCAGTGAAAGTTCAGAGAGACAGATGTTGGTGCACATCTATAATCCCAGAACTTGGGAGACTGAGGTAGGATAGTTTGAGGCCAGGTTGGGCTATATGGCAAGATCCTGTCTCCAAAAATTTAGGGATATAGACAGATATATACACATCAAAATGTTAGAGCTGTTATTTTACAGATATTACTTTCATTAGTATGAAAGTAAATGTGAAAGTGAGTAAATGTAAAGAAAAATGAAGCTATGAGTTTTTATTTTAAATTAAAAATTCTCTTGAGAATAACATGTATAAATGATTTAACAGAATAAGTTTATATTATTGATTTTTTAGGATTTTGGACTATTCTTGTTAAAATATCCTGATTGTTCAAGATACTTTTCTAATCAGAGTAGAATACTGTGCTATAATAACCACTGTCATTCCTTTTCTGATGATTTGCTCTATTAAATATGTTTAACATCTCTAGCATTCTGGGAGGCTGAAGCAGGAGGACCACAAATTCCAACAAAGCCTGGGCAACTTAAGAAACCCTGTCTCAAATATTAGAAAAGGACTAGATATTTAACTCAGTGGATTCAATTCTTAATATTGCCCTCCTCCAAAAAAGTACTTCACATGTAATACAAATATCTTTTCAGTAATTTTGGAATTTGTTTTAAAAGCAGAGGCAGAAAAATGTATTCTGCAAAAAGTAGAAAAGCAGTTGATGGGAAATTATTAAAAAAACTCATCTCAAATTAGGCTTTATCTTATATCTTCTTTACAGCTAGAAAAAGAAAATACAGCCAGGCATGATGGAACACACCTGTAATTCCAGCTACTAGAAAGACTGAGGCAGGAGGATTGCAAGTTAAAGACCAGCATGAACAACTTAGGAGACTCTGCCTCAAAATAAAGAAATAAAAAGAGACGGAGTATAGCTTTACACTTGGTGGGTTTGAATCCCAGAACAACTAAATGAAGAAAGGAGAAAAGGAGGGAGAGTTGGAGGAAGGGAGAAGGGAAGGAGGAAAGGGAGGATGGATCACCCCCTATTTAATAATGACTGAGACTAAAAGAGAATGGAGTCCAGGAAACAGATGAATACAGAGTAGTATAAGAATGCATAAGAATTCTGAAAATAAATGGAGTTGGAAATAGTTCAAGAGTGAGATATAAATAAAACAATGTTCAGAGGAAAAAGAAAGGTACTCAGAGATAGGCTTTGAATTTAATTTATGTTGAGGTATCCTAAGTAGACTTTTGAAGATACATTGAATTTGTGCAACTATCAACATAAATGCAACTATAATCTTTTGAAAGTTGTACAACATAAAACTGATCAAGTACAGATGAACACTACGTTGCTTGTCCCCAGTGGGTTGGGTCAGTGCATCTCAAATATCTACTCAGAGTCATTAGATTATAAGTGAAGTCAGACTCTTCTTTTTGTGTGTAACAATTTTCAAAGACCACAGAAAATTAGAACTAGATGATTCATTCTGTTAGTAATTATGATGTAAGACTTATAAACTCAACCAAAAAGGTTCTATATTGACATAGTTATTTATATTTGATGCTGTTTGTGATTTTAGCAAATCAGGAACAATCTTTCAGATAAGAATCCCTGTCCCACAAAGTTAATACTTATGAGACAAAGTCCACCTTGAAACATGAGATTTTAGGCCGTAACTCATTTGGTGTGCAATGAGGCAATTTTTTTTAACAAATCCTATTCCCATTGTCTTGACCTAAATGTGTGCCAAGAATAAAGTTAAAACTTTTCAATCAGTAGAGAAATTATATTCATATGGAAGTTGATACACTTTTCAGTGTCCCTTTTTTTGAACATTAAAAATTGTATTGCATTTACTTGCAGTGTCTCAAGGGAGTTATTAGTCTATTCCCAGCCTGGCAATTTGGTGCTGCTCAGTGCTAAAAATTTGTTAGTAAACCAGTGTTTTTGTGTACAAACCATACGTAACAACTCAAGGTAGAGGAAAGGAACCACTCTTTCAGAGTTCTAGACATTTTTCAAGATTGAAAACTATAACTAGAAATTTTTTATATACTGGCTCAAGAAATCTAGAAAGTAATTATAAAATGTGTGCTGAGATATTTTCCTGTTCTGTTTTGTGAAATATCCCTACAGATAGCATTTTACTATATATTCAAAATTATTTACTTGGAGAGATCCAGAGACAACATTTTCCATCCTGATTCTTTGAAGAAATTTGTCTTCCAGAAAGTAGCTGTCAAGTCTATTTTAACTCCTAATCTGATAGTTTTCTTCCTTTGTTAGAAGTGAATATGATAAAAATGTGTTTTTTCCAAAATTCAGGATGTTTAGTGATCAGAAATAGCCACCCGTGAGCTTGGGTCCTATTTGGTCTAAAAAACACAAGCCCCAGGTGACAGTAACCAATGTCACATTCCCCTAAGCTAGTGATGGAGAACTTTCAGTGGTAGCAGCCGACTGTGGCACACATGCCACAAGTTCAACATCACTGCCGAAACTCTTTGTCATTAAATTATTCTATGCCCAAACTGTAAGGGTACAATATTTGCTCCTAGATGTTGCTATATTATGCATATCCTTGATGATAAGACTCCAGATCTTAGACTGCAGGAAAAAAACTGGCATCCATTTGAGCCTCAATTCCACATACTGCTGTTTAATTATGATGTGATGTCGCGTATCAAGAACAAGTGGTACTTGAGTTTTTCTTTTGCAGGTGTGAGCTCGGTTTATCAGAGAATCACATCCTTCCTTGGATGAATAACGCCTATTAGTGTTTATTGTATCTTGGATAACAAGAGGAATTGTCATTGTTTTGTCTGTCTGTGAGCTTGACTGCCTCTTGTCTGGGAGTGCCAGAATGTCTGGAGATGGGGTCTCAAAGCAGTGAAGTCCTTGCCTCCCCTATCTTGAGAACGCCCACAAATGCATCCGGTGGCAGCAGCAGGATCGCTACCGCAACCTTTTCTGTGAAGCTTTGAGTCCTGACGTGAATCCAGTCTCAGGGCTGGGGACTCCGCGGTCACAGGCTGCTGTTTATCTTTCACAAATATGAAGTGCACTATTTTTAGAGACTAACTTGGCTCTTGGCAGTGGCATACTTTGCTGTCTGGTGTCATGGATCCTGAAACCCATGAACTACTGGGAGCTCACAGATTGAGCTCAATCCTGCAGAAGCTGATAGTCGACTGTCACCCTGTAAAGCAGAAGCTCAGAGACTAGGACCCTGGGCTCCTAGTACTCATTCTTTGGGTTTTTCTGAGTGGCAGCATGTGTGTTGTGTGATAGAGCAGTGCTTCTTCACAAGCCAGTTTGGCCTACCCCTGCCGTGTTCCCTGAGCACACTGCCCTCCTCAGGCCACCTTGACAAAGCAGCACAGACTTGGATTTTCAGTGCTGGAGGGAGGAAATCCAAGATCTCCTTACCAGCAGAGCTGGTTTCTGGTTCCTGGTTGGGAGGTGACCACGTGCTTTCTTTCCCCATACAGCTTTCCTTGTATGTAGGTACACTCTTGTGTGTCTCCTTCTTCCTGCAAGGCCTATGGGATTAGGCCCCATTCCTGTGATCTCATCTAACCTTGATTGTCACTTTAGAGACCCATCTCCCAGTACAGTCACACTTGGGGTTTGGCACTCAGTTGACTGGGAGGAGCACAATTCAGTCTGTAGCAGAACCTGGCCTCAGTAGAGCTCACAAGTAACTGAACTGGACCCAGTTGCATTTTGCATTGTCACTCCCTGAAGCAATTTCAGTTAAAGGCTGCTTAGAGAGCTTTGTATCTCAGTGCTTCCTAAACAATGAGCTCAGAGTATGGGAATTTGTCAGAGTCCTTGAAAGCAACAGACAATACATATACGGTAATTTCAATAGATAATATATAAGTATGACATAGATTTAAAAGAGTAGTGAAAGGCACCTCTCTCTTTTTAAAAATCTTTTATTGGTGACTGTGATTATACTGCAGTCTATACTGTGAGAAGCAATCTGTATGGAATCTTTTTTTATATACAAATGGTAGCATATTATATGCAAACTTCTGGACTTTACTTTTTTCACCAAACAATAAATTATGACAAATATCCAATACTGGTACATAGGAAGCTAACATTTATGTCTCTTACATTTTATATAATCTATAAAATATTCCTTGCAGTTTTCTAACCAATCAGCTATTGACAACTTCTTAGACTGTATTTCTAGCTTTTAAATTAAATTTCTATCAAATACAGTGGACCCTTGATTTGTGAACTCAATTTATTCATGAGGGGAGATTGTAACTCAAGTTAGTTATAGGTCAAGACTGTTTCTCTCATAAAAAATAATGGAAATACCCATAATGTATTCCAAACATGCCTTAACTAACCTTTACATAACACAAAAGGGTTGTATAATGTGCATAATTTATCAGAAACACCAATAATTCTCCTAGTATATTCACCAAAAAGTTACAAAATGGGCCATTTACCAGAAACAACAATTTCATACAGTACTCACCATTCAAGGTGACATCTTTGGCTTGCAGGAGGGAAGGGTAAAGTGGAAGGTTACTGTTTGGAAGGAAAGACCCTTTTTTTTTTTTTTTTTTTTTTTTTGATCTTTTTCCGTTTTTATCGGTACCAGGGATTGAACTCACGACTGCCTGCTTGCAAGGCAGGCGCTTATGCCACTGAGCTAAATCCCCAACCCCGGAAAGACCCTTTTATAAGAACCTCATGAATCCAGCTCTCCGAAATCCTTTCTTTCATTGCGAGTGTCTGTAGCTCCTGGGGTCTCAGCTTTTTCAGAACTAAAAGCTGATGTGAGGTTGTCTGTTTCTGTCTTTTTTTTTTTTTTAATCACTGTTCTTTTCCATTGTGATTGTTTTCTTTACCTTCCTTTCCTTCCTTAGCGTATTTTATGGCTTTTCAGGGTCTTATTTTGATGGCAGTAATCGTAACAATTATATAAAGCACTGAGCAAAATCACGTCCGCAAACACACGCATCTAGCTCAGACTGACACATATGCTTTCATTCGCTTTCCTGGTGGCAGGAGTCTGTTCATAACCACACAAGCAAGCAGCAAGGTTTTCATCATAAGTTAAGTCTGAAGTTCCAGTTATAACTCAAGTTGTTCGTATGTGAGGCCAGTCGTAACCTGAGGGCTAACTCTGTACAAACTGAGCTGTAGCGAATATCAGTATAAATATTATTTTACATGTACATATGTAGTAGACGTTCCTAAAAGTGGAATTGCTATGTACATTTGTTTTGATGGAAATTACCATACTGTTTGCCACCATAGTTTGTAAGAGAAGACTGGAAATGGGCCTGAAATCTGTTTCTTAGAAGAAGGGAAACCACTAAGATTTGACAGTTTTTCTGTGTATCAACTCAGGAACTTAACATTCTGGAATGTTCTCCCTGCCCCTCCTGCCTCATTACCCCCAGTTCAAACTTCTCTTCCATGAAGTTTTATCTAGTCAAAGCCTTGACTGCATGGTACTAGGAGATCCAGTTGGCTACAGAATTCTCTAGCACTTTACTAAACATGCTTTTACTCTAAGTATTTCTTGTGCAAGAATCATTTCCCTAACTACATTGTAAGTACAAAACCAAAATGTACCTTGCTACTCTGATAATACATAATTATGCAATATTTAACAGAGTAAGAAAGAACTTTTATGTACATAAATTATTTTTTCATCAACCTTTTGAAGTATGCAGAACGAATATTATTGCAGTATAGAGGAGGTGAAGAAATAGTGAAGAATAAATGCCCAAGCCACACAGCTGTGATGTGGTACGGCCAGGACTTAGTTTTAACTATTCTGCATCATCAAGTCTTCTTCCCACCATACCACACTGCCTCTCAACACGGAGTGGCCCCAAGCATTCAATAAAGGGGTGGATTAAACATAAATCCCCATCAAAGTGGTCCTAGATGCAAACCTAGAGATGACAAGTTTCAGTAAAAACTCCTCCCTGCCCTCCACTCTAGGGAGCCTCACCAGGGAATCCCTCTGCCCTTTGGTGTGGCTTAGTTTTCAGGGTATATGCAAAACCTTTTTTCATTGCCTACAGTCTCTTACCCTGGGCCTTTATTTTGGTCTTGATACCTTTTAGATGTGGTTTCATTGTGCAGCCAGCTACCGCAGTGAGGTCACTGTTCAGTATTAGCCTCCGGCTTCAGTTTCTTACAGCTGTTAAATAGACAGTGGCGTGACTATGTGTGCATGCATGCATGCACGTACATGCATGTGCTCACACGCACTGCCACACAGCACAGTCAGTATTTATTATACGTAACCACTGTGACCCGCTTTTCTCTCACCTCAAACCTGGGCCCACTGTCTGCTATGTATGCAGATGCCTCAGCCTGTTTGCCTCCGGACAACCTGGTAGCTCCTTGTGCATGGAAATCTGACTGCAGCTCTCATACTCTCTTTAAAATTTCTTTAAAATTTTTCAGGGCATAGCTCAGTGGTAGAGAGCTTTCCTGCCATGAGGGAATCCCTGGGTATAGTCCCCAGTCCAACAGGAAAAAAAAAAAAAAAGATTTAGATTTGGCTGGGCTGCTTTGGAGCAGGAATAGCCTTTGGATTTCCACTCCAAACATGGTTAATGTGCTGGCTCTTGGTTTAGTCCTTTCTAAGAGCCAGAGAAGCCTAGTGGACTGGAAGCATGTGTGTCTCCATGCAGCTTGCAGAGGTCTTGGGGCAGCTGAGATGGAGCAGGTTATTATCTGGAAAGGGCATGCACTGTCCAATGCTGGTAGCTGCTATTTAAGACCTTAGTAGACAAATTATCACTGTTATGCCAACAGCACCCACACAGTGTGAGTTTGTTTCACGCCAAAATGGACCAGGTCCGTCATCCTTTATGGGCAGAATGAGTGGTGCTGCCTTCCTTAGAATTCTCCCAAGATCTTATGGCTGAATGCCTGCCTCCTGGTGCACTGAATTTTCCTTCTCTGGAGCAACAAAAGAAGAAAGAAGATAGCTTTCCTTCTCCATGCTGAGGGAAAAAGCCTTGAATATTTATTGGAATCAGTTCTTCACTTAAGGCAATCTATTTAAAAGCCAGGCCAAACTTAGGGAAGGCATAGTCTTCAATCTTCAGGCCATATAAACAAGGCCACAGGAAGAGCCGGGAAAACCAGGGGCATTCACTATGCTCAGGGAGAATCTGGCTCCATGCACATACCCCTGGGAGGCCTCCTCTAGAAGCATATCCTAGATTCACTGTGGTCTTTGCCATACATAGCAAGTGTGATTCTGTTGGGGGTTTCAGGTGGGGAAAGATTATCCTGGGTTATCAGAAGAATACTTATGAAAGGTATGAGGGGGAGAGAGGCAGGGAAACAGAGAGATACAGACAGACAGACGGATGGATGTCTGGATGAATATGAAGGAAGCAGAGGTTGCAGTGATGTGGCAACAGCAGAGCTGCACAGGTCACCTTTAGAAGCTGGAAAAGGCAAGGGAATAGTCTCCCTTAGAGCCTCACAGAGAAACATGGCTCTGCTCCTTGATTTTGAACTTAGGATCTCTAAAATTAATGCAGTAAGTTATTGTGGCTAAAGCCACTAATGCTGGTAATTTGTTGCCACGGGAGTAAGAAACCAGTACTTTCAGCAGCATGGATTTCGTGCATCCCGAGAGCATCAGCTCACCACTGTCCATTCCCCAGTACTCCAAGGGAGGAGGACTAATGCCACCGCCCTGGCCACCTGCTGCTGTGTTCCAAGGAGCCTCTTGGGCTCCTCTGCAGGAGGACACTGCCCAGTCATTCCTGTTACATCTCAGTTGGCCTCTTCTGCACTTGCTTGAGCAGCCTCAGAGCCCTTGATGCACCACCTGGCCCTACCTCTGTTCCACAACAAGAAGCAGACACCCCCTGCTGGTAGGACCCACACTGTCCTAGAGATCCCTGGATGTGTGCATCCCCAAGGTTTTAGGGGAGGAGAATTCTCATTAACATGGGCAGGCCACCGTGGAAACAGTGCTGGGAGTTGCCACTGCTTTAAAGAGGCCAAACGTGGGGAGCCTTCTCAAACTGAGGAAAGCAGCACTGGCAGAGACGAAGGTGAGCAGACCAAGTGTTAAACTATGCCTCGTCCGTTGGCTGCTTTTGTGCAGCCTGTGACTCCTTCCACCAGCAGCAGCAACAGCAGGAGGAACAGGGCCCAGCTGACCGTGCCGCAGCCTACCTGCCTTCAAGTCTACTACGCTGGCCCCAGAAAGAATGTTCCTGCCCAGTGATCCCTGCGGCCTGCCTTTTATCTTCCCCAGTCACTAGTTAATTGTTTGCCTCGTTATCCCTAGCAAGTCTGTCTTAAAATGCCTGTGTACTCAGACGGAAATGTTGCAGGCTAGGGACAGGGTATAAAAAATGATCCAAACATACTCATTCTCAGTAAAGAGGATTCAGTTTGGAACAGTAATGATAAGCAGTCAGGAGCCAGAGACGGTGAAGACTGATTCAGATAGCATAGATAAAGTCCGTTCCTTCTAGGAAGAAGCCAAGCTTACTATCCTGGATATATTTTCAGAGGATGTTTTGGATTAAGAATTTCAGTTATTAAATGACCCCATTGAGATATGGATGATCAGAAGATAATTATCCTATCATTCTACTGGGAAAACTCAACCATGCTTTTTTTCTCTGCTCTCTAAATTTATCCTTTAGTTAATATTATTTCCACCTAAATGATCGTTCAAAATTTCAGCTTGAATATACTTATTTGGTTCCAATTTGGAAAGAAGCCTCTTGAGTTGCTCAGCAACCCAAATATGTAACTGTCTTCTGCTTTAATTAGAATCTTACTTGAGGTGGAAGTCTTGACATTCAGAGTTATATTTCCAGTGAGGAAGTGAAGTTTTGTGGTTATAATTCATTGGCATGGTTCACATGGTTCTGAGCCTCCAGAGATTAATATCTGCCAATGATTGTTCAAATGAAAGTTGTTACAATATAGTAAAGAAAGCTATCAACTTATTTCATGCCATCATTGCATACTAAAAAAGAAAACAAGGGGTAATTTCTAGAGTAAGCAAGGGAAATGATTAGCACCAGATAAATACTGTGTTGCCTGCGAAGGTAACGTGGGAATCCTGCATTGGCGTCAGAGCAGGCTGAGTGCCCATAGAAGACAATCTGAACAAGCATAAGCAAATGAATAAGAATTATGACATTAAACACATCATCAGGAAATGTAGCTAAGTGGTAGAACATGAGGCCTGGGATTCAGTCTCTACCATCCCAGGAGAATAAAATTTCAAAAAGTTTTTGGCTCAGCATGGTGGCACATATTTATAATCCCAGCAATCTGGGAGGGTGAGGCAGGAGGATCACAAATTAGACATTGTCTCAAAAATAAAAGCAATGAAGAGTAACTCTGTGGTTACCTAGATTTAGTGGGGAGCAGATGGGAGATGATGACCAGCACAGAGAGCGTTTTGATCTGGGATGGCAAAAATAACCTAAGTTTGATTGAACTTGTGCTTGTACAATTGTATCAATGTACCGGGGTCTACTGAATCTTACATTTTAGGTTTGTAATTTGGTTTCATCAAGTTTTATTACTTACAAAGTAAAAACAATGAGATCCAATAGAGGCCTTGCAATGTAGCTCAGTACAAAAGCCCCAAGGTTCAACCCCTGATAGAACAAAAAGAGGAAAACAAAACAAAACCAAAAACAGTTGTGTACAATAACCTACCTATAACTACACTTAAAATTTGGAACATTCAAATAGATTGTTTAAACCAAGTTCAAAGGAAAAAACAATTTTTTTCCTCTTTGGTTATTGGCCACAGTAGATTTATAAGCAAGTTTGTGATTTCTGCAACATGTCTAGGGCAAGTCTCCCCCTGAACAGGGGAGAAAATGCTCTTCATTTCTATGCTTAGTAACCTGTGACTTGCTGGATCTTTCTAGAAATAACCTGGCAGCAGGTAGCTATCATGTGCGTTCAGTACTATCATCTTCCAAGCCACACTGTACATAATTAGTAAATGCATAGGATTTGTGTTTCAAGTGATTAAAAAAAAGGTTAAAAAAATGTGATTTGGTGCGTTAGTTTGCACAGTTGTTACAAATGTCACAGAATAAGCACCCACGAGTTAGAATCATTGATGTGAATGTTTAAATAATTTTGTCTCTTCCAGGACATTTAGTATGGCAAATAACAACATCCATCTTAAGATCAATATTTATCTGATAGCAGTTTTCTTTTCCATCGCCCTAAATGTTTTTAAAGTTTCTTTATAAGCTGACACTCTATATGTCAGAGATAATGATCCACGCCTCAGTTTTCTCTTTTTGTGAACTATAGAAGCTGACCTGGCAGGTGCTCTCTGCTTACTCTTAGAAGTAGTTCTTTCCAGTCTGTAGCAGCTTCTCACATAAACTCTGTCCACATCTGAAAGCTCTTCTGTGGTCAGCTTAGCATCAGTGCTTTCTCTGGATGAGTAGGAGCCAAAAGCCATCACCATGGCAACCACAATAATAAAGCTCTGCTTCTACATTCCGACCCGATCACATTACCTCGTTGTAAAGACTTCTCAATTTTGTTTTCCCACAATGAGGAGCTAGACAATGAGGGGTTAAGCACAGAATAATCTTGGAAACCCAGGGCAGCACATGTGTACTCCAGACCCTATGGCCACCTGGGAAGCAACGAGTTTTAGCTGTGATGAAGCTAAACAGCTACAGCTGGTTGGAGAATCTGTTTGGAGAGCCAACCAAAATACTTGAAATACCAACACTCTTTTACTACTTACTGTTGCAAATATTTAGAAAAACTATTTTTTTTCAATGCTACGGATTTAACTCAAAATACTGAGCAAAAGCACTCTTATCACTGGACTACCAATCAGTATTTTGAGTGTGTGAAGTTATCTGGGTATTTGTGGTATTAGCAGTACTGTATTAGCAGTAATACATGTCTGAATGATAGTAATAAAAGATATTTTAAAGTGCACTTGGGGAATAAAAGTTTTCCATCACTATATAGTGTAAAAGAAGCACCCTGATGATGATAGCTGCATTTCAGGCTTCAGGGCGGTCGTAAGAGCTGAAATACAGTGGGCTTCAGGAAGAGTCCCACTCAAAAAAAAAAAAAAAAAAGAATGAAGCCAGGCATGATGATACATGGCTGTAATTTCAGTACTCATTAGGCTGAAACAGGAAGACCCCAAAATTGAGTCCCAACTCTAACCTAAGGCCAGATAAATGAATACACTTGAGGAATATAGGTAAGGTGTTTGATAGCATGTGGCATAGAACTGTGTAATGGAGAAATAACAATGGAAATGTTGAAAGCCAGTCAGATGAAACATGACGCCGCTGTTAACTCCAGGAAAAACAAGAGGCTGTCTTTACAGTGAATAGTGTTTGCCTTGACTAACTGTTGATCCCTCCAGTGAGGTTTTAGGAGGGAAGGAGGGATGGTGAGGGTGAGTTAAGTCCTCAGGGATTGTGACAAGATGTCAACAGATAATGTCTAAAATGGATAAACCAAAACATGCTAAATGTATTACTTAGAAATATGGAATAAAATATGTGGAAAATTATCAAGAAAAATCGGTGGTGGGTGCATATGAGAACTGCCGTAAAGTGATACAAGATTGGGGTTTTGTTAATTATAGCATAAGTAACATTTGAGAATTGGTGACTTCCTTTGGAAAAGAGCAGAGACATAGCTAAACCTTAAACAGGTCTCCTTTATAGGCTTGTTTTCTTTGTGTGTCAAGAAAAGGGCTCATTGATGCCAGAGAAGAGGCTGAAAGTTGCCCCAGGAGCACACTGCTGGGTCCTTTGCTCTCTTAGGATCCAGAAGGCTGACAACGGCACAGCATTGACTTCACTGTTTGGGTAGAGCAAGCTTTGTAATATTAGGAGGGGTGGGTAACATTGCTTCTTAAATCACTTTTGGTAATTTACTCTCATATCACTAATTCATTTCTATAATGGAATAGCTACATTTTCTGAGAAAATTTGATACGCTTTTCCTTTTCATTTTAGTTTCAATAAATGTTACCCAACCTGTGACATTCCCTTTAAAATGTCAGCATCTTAGAAAAGTGTGTATTTCTTGGTCTTCATCTTTTTGTACAGCAGTCAATGTACCCACTAGGCGAGAAAATAAAGTATGTCAACTGCATGACGAGACAATGCTGCTTGATAGATGAGCCTTATTCTGATTTTAAATTTGATACCATATTTTTATTTAAAAAAGAGAACCAGGTAGAATTACATTTAATATATCTTATGTAACCCAGTACATATATCCAAAATTCATTTCAGTAGCTACTAAATATAAAAGTATCAGTATAAATATCTCAGTTATTGTTGAGTTTTTGTACTAGATCTTCTAATTCCACTGTATATTTTATACTTCAGCACATTTCAATTTAGATGTTAACTTTTCATCAGAAATACAGTAGTTGATTTGTAGTTCGATTTCATAAAACTCATAACTGAAAAAAATCTTTCATACACATGTAGTTTCAAGAATACTTTAAAAGTTTTCCAATAATTGAACCTAGCATAGGCTTTAAAAATAAATCAGCTGATATTACATAAAATTAAAAATTCATCTCCTCTGTCCTACTAACTACATTCTAGGTACTCAATAGCAGCTCATATCGTGACTATTAATGTAAGAAAACAAGCCCTATAAAATATATAAGTTCAGTATTTTCTATGAATACTATCTGCTCAGCACCCCCAAAAAATATCGTTCTCTTCTTGGGACATAAGTGGGAGAGAAGGCAAGATTCCACATCAAATAGACAGTTTTGTAGTCTTCTGAAACTTCATATATATATATATATATATATATATATGCCACTGTCTTCAAAGCAAGTGAGCATAGCAAGCATGAATAAAAGATTCTAGATTGACTTCAACTGAATGATTCTTTTGTTAAATTAAAAATGGCATAAATTTTTTTTGAAGGAGGTAAGTTCTATTTATTCAGGCTGGCTTTGAACTCACGACCGTCCCACCTTAGGTATTATAGGTGTGCCACCACTTCCAGCTAGAATTCCTGTTTTTTGCATTTGATTTTTTTCATACTGGTAAAACAGTTAAAATTAAAGAATGGTATCTAGAAGCAAAGTAGTGTGTTGAGCCATGAGTCATTACAGCTTGTATTTAGCACATCAGGAAACTATGAAGAACAAAAAAAGAGAAATAATTTTTAGCATAGTCACTTTTGGTCTCCCCAGAAGCAAGATGAAGAATTACAGGCCAAGCCATCTCTTTGAGAGGTAGTTTCTAAAGGCCCCTGCTTGGATATGGAGATCTGTGACAGAAATGGAAAGAAACCAATGAAGCCTATTTTATTAAGCACTACTGTGAGTACTAAAGCTTAATCCTAGATGTGAATTTTGAAAAATGTGCCAGAGTTACATCCGCACAGGGAGAGCAAAGTGAGGCACTTAGACACCCACTTCCTCAGTCATTAGGTTACAGCTCTCCTCAGGTGGTAGAATCTTCCTCTTTTCTACCCACAGAATGATACTAGTGCTCAAGGAAAGCCTTTTGGCCAAAGAAAGCCAGGTGTTAGCAACCGAAAGGACAATCTGCACTGACAGGTACAGGGTAGAGAATATTGGGATGTTAATGCGCTGACTCTGTTACACTTTTTGACTTGCCATTAGAGAATGAAAAAGGCATGTTGTAGATCTTTGGAACTGTTTCAAAATACATACTCAATGGCCCAACTCCTCTCCATACTGATCTGAAATCTGATGGAATGTACCCATTCCCTTCCCTGAGAACTGATGAGGGAGAGAGTAAAGACCAAGGAAACTTACAGACTACTTACTTACATAGTCATCTAAAAGGTTTTGTGCCAGTGTCTGGAATGTATATAGTTGATCAAAGATGTACAGATTCCCCACTTCTTTGAAACTTCAGCTCTGAATTGTGGGAAGACTGTTTATTATCCACCACAATTATCTTCAAATCTGCCCCACTACAGCTAATAGTGTGTGCTGAATTCATAGACTGTGCCATCTTATCATAAGGAAAAATGTGTGGGGATTCCCAGCTCGTAGAAACCAAGAGAGTAAACTTCAGGGGCCTTAAAAAAGGGATTTTCCAGTGTGAACTTTTAACAAAGGGAATTCTCACTTTTATTTGTCAAAGACTATCAAAAACAACCTGTTGAATACTAAAAAGAAAGAGATGACTTAAACCATGAGACATTTCATAATTATGCAGTAAATTGAGAATTCTGAATCACGTCTGCCAAACAAATAATCAAAAATTTTAAGAAAAAGCCTTCATGTATATTTTCCTATTCTATGTAAGAAGACAGTATAATACAGCATAAATAGCTAAAGATACATTTATTAGATTCAAAATATTGTGATTGTTCTTAATTGACATTCTAGGTTCCAGCCATGTGTTGTTAAAAATAATCTAATGAGAGATAGGATAAAGCAAAACTGAACACAAATCCATTTGTTTTATGTGATTCAGACTAAGAATTATAGTTTTTATTTTTCAGTACCTTGAGAGAGTAATATGAATTGGTCCATTAATTGCTAACCCAGTTATGTTCATTTTTTACCTTGAAGATTAATTTTCTATTCATCTGCCTTAGACTTTCCTTCCATTGATCAGTGTGGGTGGAATGTTAACCCTTTCATGTTTCAAAATGGCTTGCATTAACTTTCCATCACTGTGACAGATATAATCAGCTTCTAAAGAGAAGTTTATTTTGGCTCACAGTTTTAGTGGTGTCATTCCCTGGTCAAGTGGACCCATTGCTTTTGGGCTTGTGACAGGCAGGATATTGCAGCACAGTTCAAACAGTAGAGCCAAGAGGGAAAGAGGAAAGGCTGGAGTCCCAAAATCCCTTCAAGGGGACACACGTACTAGGTTCCCCAACCTCCAAAAAATGCTCCAGTGTAGGGACCAAGGCTTTCACTTACAGGCATGTGGGAGTCACTTATCCCAACCCCATCACGACAGCTTCCCCAGCATGGACTTACTGCTGCCCAGCTAATGGGAAGTGTCCCTGCAGTATCCAGCAATTCTGAGTTGTCCAGGAGCTTATTCTTGTATCTGGTCACCTGTGTACACCAGATTGAAAGTGTTTGTTCCCACCTGATTCTTTTAATTAAGGTTTTTGCCCTATCTGGAATGTTTAAACATTTATTTCATAGGTGATGTTGATGATAACAATTACTAAGATTTACTGAGCATGAATGTTGGAGGTTCTTTGTAAACATTCTTGTATTCAGTCTTTTCTCAATCCATCAAACTGGATATATTTAATATTGGAACTGTAGACATCGTACTGGAGGTTATTAAATGTTTACTGAATCTTCCAGGGTCACTCAGTTAGAAGTTATGATATATTATCTAATTTAATTCATGAGATTATCAGGAAGAAAAAAGTTGCTAGGGAATTTTAGCTTCTCACAGCCATCTATGATGGCATTAATCTGCTGCTTAATGCCATTTACATGCATAATGGATTTTGTCCAAGAAAAATTCAAATTTCAAATACTTAATATATAAGCAGAAGGTTCTTGAAACATTATTTGCTCCAATAAAAGCTAATTGAAAATGAGTTATAAATCCATTTAGTATTGTATGACTTTTTTACTTGCACTATATCATCTTTAGCCACTAGAAATAGTCAGAGACTACAAGTAAGTTACTTTTTAGTTTGATTTCCTACATATGTTCTAAGAAAATGGTACAGTGGGGGCTATAAATAGCTCATTTTATATCCATCACTCCCCCTTAGAGTTCACACAGATTCATAGTACATTCTACATGATTGTATAGCAGGAACACATAGGAACTTTTGAAAAAATCTGTTATTGATCATGTCAGCTAAGAATTTGATATCAGTGAGATAATTGTTACTCGAGCCACTCCAAGGAAAATAAAATAGGCTCTTGTTAGCATCTCCTTTAGAGATTTTCAGTCTTGTAAAAGTTGATTTTTATTGACTGTAATGACAGATATCCACCAAGAGGGTCTAGTGTGAAATTAAAATGTACCTCAGAACATGCAGTGCTTGATGTATTTCAAGTTTGCAGCAGAATGCTGGAGTGTACAGGTTAACCACCCTGCACAACAGCGCAGACAAATTTCTCCGTGTTAAGCTTAGGTGTCTTCTGAAGAAATTCTATCAATTGATTTATGCTACGAGTTAGCCATTTGATTCCTGAATGATAAAATTTCAAGCTCCTAAATTAGTTCTATTGTGAATTTAAGTTTTTGTCTCCTGGAAACTATCTTTATTCTCCAGATTAAGACTGTTCCAGACAGCACTCTTCTAGCCACAAGTGTGATAATACTCGGGTATCTTGAAAGGTGGAGTTTAGAATGGCAGTAACTTCTCCATGGATTAAACTACTAATAGCACACACTTTGGAGCCATATGAATGACTGTGTATTCACCATCTAAGATGGCTTTGGAAGCATGTATGCCAGGCAAACTGAAATAATTTAGCATGATATGGACATTCTTTTTGGAAATTATGAAAATACTAACGGTAAATTATTATGAATTGAAATAAATTTATTGAAGTACAGTTAAATTCAAGATCACCTAAAATTACATAGAAATATAATGTGGTTCAGTGACTTCAGTTTGGAATTCAGAAGACCTAGATTCCCAGGATTTTGTTTTTGTCTGATTATTTAGTATGGCTGTAAAAGGCAGAATACTCAACTCCAAATTCCTTTAGAACATAACTATGAGGTCCACAGCTGGACTTTAGATATGGCTTCATCTAGCCTCAAATCATGTCATCAGGTTGTCTCGTCCTGTCTCATAGCTCTCCTTCTTTGGTGCAGCTTTCTTTGTTCTTAATCTTTGGCCTCATGGTGCTTAAATGGTTCCTGGAGCTTAGCCTTACAGATGCTTCTATTAAAGACCAGTGGGAGAAAAGAGAATTTGCTTTCATTGTAACTCAGAAACTCTGTACATACCATGCCTGTACCTGGGCCAGTCACCATGGCAAGGTGCTGACTGCACTGACTGGGTTAGTCACACAGCCCAGGGGACTTGTTCTGCATTGTAAGAGGAGAAAGATGGCCCAGATGCAGGCTGATTTGTGTATTTGGCGGTGGTGAGACAGCAGTAATGGTACTAATAAAAGTTAGCATCTATTTAGTGGTTTTTTATATGGCAGGCCCCAGGCCAAGTGATTCACTGTGAATTACCTCATGTCATAATGGGACAGGATAGTTCCCATTGGTGGGTGTTTTTTCCACGGTGGCTGCTGTGGTTGGGGGCACTAATTGAGAATGTGGGCGAGAACGGGCGTGGGAGTTTCCCAGGAAGATGAAAAGATGTGAGGTCATCCTTTGGACAAAGGGAGAAGGGGTCCAGAGTATTGACTGTTCTTCTGAAGACAGGAATCATAAATTTCAAGTGAAAACAGATGAGTCCTGAGGTTTTCTTTTTTGCCTCTTAGCAGTATGAAGTAGAGCCATAGGAAAGGCAAGTTTTGTAGCGTGGATTCTATGGAGAAACAGAAAAGCAAGGGACCTGATGGTATTTTTGAAAGAGTTTGTAAGTACAAATTATATAAAAAGGGCCAAGTAAGGAGAGAAAGAAGGCCAGGGCAGGACTGGCAGACAGTAAAAGAGAATGACCAAAAACTAGAAAGAGAGAAAGTAGCCTCTGGAAAGTGATGTTTTTCAGTTCAGGGTTTCAGAGACAGTGCCATTTCAGTGGTGAGAAAGTCCAGGGCAAAATTGAGCACGTGGGGCTGGGGATTTAGCTCAACGGTATAAGCCACCTGCCTTGCAAGCAGGCGGTCGTGAGTTCAATCCCCAGTACCGATAAAAATGAAAAAGACAAAAAAAAAAAAAAAAAAAAAAAAAATTGGGCACGTGTGACTGGGAGAACCAGACAGAAAGGTCCACAGGGAGGAAGAGGGAAAACAACTGACAGGCCAGGCCTCTGGGCTGGTGAACCCGGTGAACACTGGAATTTCAGTCTCAAAGGGAGGCTTATTAAGCCAGCACCCAAAGAGGGCAGTTGAGGAGACGAACAAGAGGCTGGCAGGTGGCAATAGGGACAGGGCTATAAATCAAGGTGGAGAGAATTCCGTGGTTTTTGAAGGGGCTTCTGATGAGGCTGGAAGTGGCAAGATGGAGCATGTCCCAAATCATCTTTCAGCCCTGAGATACATGCTGTGTGCATTAATCAAAATACACTGAAAAGAGAGATTTAAGTGTCCCCTTAACCAAAATGCAGAGAAAGTAATACCACCAAAGCATCTATACCAATCAACTCAGGTCAAGGAATCATCAAGGAGGTAAAGGGACCATTCCACAAGAAGTCAGAGTTTATCAGGGAATTGGCTTATATTTTCAAAGATCACAAGAGAAAGGATTTAGGAACAGGATATGAGTGTTAAATTCAGCAGGATTTATGATACGTAGAGCAGTTATAGCCATCAGAATTTGATACTTCATTTTCTACAGGGCCTGAACTTCAGCAGCCCTGCGAGGCAAAAAGATACCACAATAAGGAGCCCTTAGATCCTAAGGGAAGGGAGGAATGGTTACCCTTTAGGGGTTAGGCCCGTCCAGATTTTTTTCTGTCTCTTCTTAATTGGGAGCTAAGGCATCGGTCTACCCAGTGAAGAGGACCTTTCAGAGTAGTGGTTCTACTGGAGAAGCAGAACTCATGGGCCAAGTTAAAAAGATGAGTGAAGAACCCTTACTGATGACAGCACCCAGTGACAGTGACACCTGAGAAGGAGCAATTTAAAGATGGGCCACAAACGTGTAGGAGTAAGAGAAGATTCTAATGCAGAAGGAGCTAGAAGATGCTAAATGGAACCGATAGGAAATACTTAGTATGAAAAGTATTATAGTTTAAGTCAAGAACACAATATATGGTAAAACACATAAAGAATACAGCAAAAGACAGATTGATGAACTGAAAAATTAGTTTGAGAAACAGTTATAGTTTGGAAATCTTAACGTCCTCCAAAGTCCCATACACTGAAAACTTGCTCACCAGCCTATGGCACTGTTGGAGATCGTGGAATCATTAGGAAATGGGACCTGGGGGAGGAAGATAGGTCATTGGGGTCATACTCTTGAAAGGGCTATTGAGACCTTGGCCTCTGTTACTTTTTTCTCTCCCTCTCCACTCTTATCCCACTTTCGTCCCTCTCCTCCTTTCTCTCCCTCCCTTTGTCCTTCCTCTTCTCCCTTCACCCCTTCGCTCTTCTCTTCCCCCATCCTGGCTGCCATGAGGTAAGCAGTTTGCTCTGCCACACGCTTCCACCGTAATGTACCGAGTTGACACCAACTCAAAGGCAACAGGGCCAATTGACCACAGAGTGAGCCCAAAGAAACCTTTCCTCCTGCAGTTGATTTATCTTAGGTATTCTGTCCCAGAGACAGAGAGGTGAATAACACAGAAACTCTTTCACAAGTTAGGCAGAATGATGCAAAGAAATTGTAAAAGACCCAATGAAGCATTGTTTCACTCTTGTGAGAATAGACAAGATTAAAAAAAATAGTGACAATACCCAATGCCAGCAAGGCTGAGAAACTATGTCATTTAACCATTCCTGATAGGAATGTAAAAGTGTTATGTCCACAGCAAAAACACTTTGACAGTTTCTTAATAAAAACTACCATTCTAGCAATTGTACATTTTGGCATTTATCCCAGAGAAGTAAAAGCTTCTGTCCAAACAAAACTTGTACATTAATGTTTATAGTAGCTTCATTCGTAAGAGCCAAAAGCTAGCAGTAAGTCTGTGCCTGTCAATTGGTGCACACATAGTGGTTTATCATGTTCCATGTCATGGAATAGGACACAGAAATGAAAAACGCAATTACCAATTCTTGCTTGGATGGATGTTACGGGAATTATTCTAAGTGAAAAACACCAATGTCAGGGGCATACATACTGTATGTTTCCATTTGTATTATGTTCTAGAAATGACAAAATTAGAAAGATGGAGAGGCAGTCATCAGGGCTAGGAAAGGGAAGGAGGAAAAGGAGAGAAGGTTATGAACTATTTCAGTATCTTAGTTCAGTTTCAGTGTCTTAGTTGTGTTGCTGGTTTTATGATTCTATACATGTGATAAAATATTATACAGTTATATATACAGTGAGATTTTTAAAACCTACACATGCAGAATCTTGGTTAAATCCAAGTGAGTATCATAACTGAGTTAAATATTGTAGTGTGTTATCAAAACATGATATATTGTAGTTTCTATAATATATTGTAGTGTGTTATCAAAGGTGACACTATGAATAAGTTGGGAGGTGAGTATACAACCCTCTGCACTTGTTCTGCCATTTCTTACAAGTCTATAATTGTGACACAATAAGGATTTCTTCCTTGTTCTTTCTCTTTTTTGTTGAGTTTGGGGGTTATAGAAACATGTAGAACAAAATAGTGAGGGCCACCAATGAGATAAAGAATGAATATCTTACCAATAAGATAAGAATTAAGAGAAACAAAACATAGTAGAAAATATTAAAGTGTGAAATCCTGAAAGGATTGAAGGAAATATGAAATTCCTTAGTTTGAAAATGTCCATGTAGTTCCAAAATAAATGATGATTACTCATAAATGGACGTAATGACTGTTAGGACTTATGTCTATCATAATCCAAATATTGTATATTATAATCCAAATATCATAATCCCTTTTGTTGTCCTCACAGCTTAAGAAATTTTGTATTCCCAAAGAAACATTGTTGGAATCCTGGTGAATTAATTCCAATGTACCACCTCCGGTGCAACCTATAGTGAGAATAAAGACACTGACACATATTTAAAGTTACAGCCAGCCAAGGGGTCCTGAGTCTGGTCCAGGTGAGGATACATGGAACAAAAGCCTTGATCCAAGGCATCACCCAGCATTTATTAACTCATGAAGAAAGGAGTGGTTTGAGGATGAGTGACACAGTGGGAATTACATGAGTAACGTGAGCTGAGCTGGCGAGGTAGAGAAAAGCACTTCTGCAATATGCAGGAGGGAGGGTATGCAGAAAGATTAATCTGCATAACTCAACTGAGGAGGCATTTGAATGATTTAGGAATCTGTTGCTTCAGTTTCTGATATGTAAACTTCTGTGCTCTGAGAAGTCATAGCCTTTTTATTTTGAGGCTCAAACCAAGTTGACATTCTTGGAGCTGTGTGGCTCTGCCATCCCGCTGTGCTCAATCATTTATAAGAAACACAATGCGAAGAAACAGGAAACTATCAGCTGGCCTCAAGGATTACATATCAGTACCTTAACCTAGCCTTATTTGCATTACTTAGAACTAATTGAAGAGAGAATGAATAGCTATCTCTGTACGTGGAGACAGAGTTAAGTTTAACTAATGCTGAAGCAGTTGTTCTACATTCAAGAGGAGCCACCAGGTCATCTCCTACATTTGTCTAGGATGCCCCCCCCCCCAAAGCCTCATGCAGTCACAGGTGAGGCTTTTTCAGAGGTGGATGGGTTTAGAATGTGTGACTCTGGGATCAATCAGTGGTACAGTGTGAGGATCAAGGGTGCTAGGATTAAGGCTGTGAGTGCTACCTGCCCTGGGTAGTCTGAATAAGGTACAAAGGATAGAAAGAGCTTTGATCACCCTTTGTTCCTTTGCTACCTTCTGGCCTCCATGAACTCTTTCTCCTCTGTGAGGCCTGTCTGCCACCTGACCCTGCCTTGGAGCCAGACAATTATGGACTAAAATAGCTACAAATTGTGAGCTAAATAAATCTTTCCTCCTTTAACTTAGGGTTTTGAGTGTTTTGTCTCAGCCATGAGAAAAGTAACTAAGACAGTGACATTTACAAAGACCAGAGACTTACTCTGAAATTAATAGAGCACCCAAAGGTTACAGAGGAAGAACCGGTCACTTCTAAAAAACAAGAATCATAATAAAAACAGACCTCTGAACAGTAACAGTACTGTGAACAGAGATGATCCTCTTGAGTACACATGCAGTTCACCACACAGACTCAAAATACATCAAGCAGCAGAGAGGAATTGATCAACATTTTTATTACACATTTCAACACATGCTGTCAAGACATGGATCAAACAAAACTAAGGAGAGAGAAGACCTGAATATAATTAATAAGCTTAGTCATTAAGATATGCATACCCATCATAGAATAGGCACTAATATTATTTAATACAAAGGGAACATTTACCCCCCCCCCAAAAAGTGATTTAAGAATCAATTTCAATAGGTATGTTGCTTGACTGTACTGCAGCAAAACCAAAACTAATAAGTGGTCCAAAATCACATTTGGAAACCAAATATATAATACTAAACATCCAATCATTGGGTTAAAAATGAAGTCTTTATATGGTTTTCCTCATCTAGAGCTAATGTTTATTAGGTTTATTTTTGGATATTTTATGACTTCTAGGGTTATTCCATATAGATTACTTTCTTTACATTTTCTGATTAGGTGTATCAGAAGTTCTTCATTTTTATATTTCAAACTTGTATCTTGCCTCTTAAGCAGTTTTCTGACTTTAATAGCTGTCATACACGGCCATGTGATACCCCAAACAATGACAGCTTGTGCTCTTCCTTTCCAAGACTTGCCACCACTATGATTTCTACTTTCAGTGTTGGCTCATTCTCACTTATTCATGATTTCAACTGGGAAACCGCTGATTTTTTTTTTCCCATTAAGTGTAATATGTCTGCATGATACTCTATCACATTATGGGAACTTGCTTCTCCTCTTCATAATAATCACAAATAGATGCCATCTCTGCTGATGACTTTCTAGTCTAAGGGACTGGCTACTCCACATCACAAGTCAGAAAGGAAAAGGAGTGGGATCTAGGGAGACCTTGCTTTTATTTTATGGGAAAACCCTGGAATCCAAAAACATCACTTCCATTCAACATCTCAGTGGCCAAATATTGATAGCCACATGTAGCTGCCAAGGAAACTGGGCATTGATACTTGTCACTGGACAGCCTGTGCCCTACTGAAGCACTAACTACTACAGAGGAAAGACCAAATGCAAGAGGGTAATGAACTATATTATTCAAGTAATCATATGCTTTTATCCCTTTGTTAATGTAAAAAATTTTAAATTTTACATTAAATCATCCTTACATTCCCAGAATAATTACCACATAGGCATGCAGATTGTTTTAGTGTATTGTTGGATTCTGTTTGGAGGTACTTTATTTAGGACTTTTGCATCAGTGTGCCCTAAAAATACATTTGTTGCAGAAAGTATAAGAACACTTTTTACATTTAAGCAGCACCTTGCAGTTTTTAAAAACCATTTCACATACATTATCTCTCATGATTAATAGGTGATAATCAGAAACTGGCCATATTTTAAAAAGTCAACAGAAGTATATAAGTGGAAAATATCTACAAAACATGTCTACAAAAAAAATCTAAAACAGTGCAACTTCTTATAATTGCCTAAATCCTACAGGGCCAAAAGTGAGACTGGAGTACAGATTGGGGAAGAGAAAGGTGCAGGAGATTAGAAATGGAATTCTGGTCACAGGAACCCAAGGAAGGATGTTCACACCCTCTGGAATGCCGGGCAACAATGGCACCCTGAGCTCTGTGTAATGTTTAGCACTTGTGACGTGCGAGACGTTTTATCAGTGCAGCGTTTAAACAACCCAGCTTGAATTTATAAGAAACAAGGCTTTTCTAGCTATTAAGCATTGTTGGCTTGGTCAACTTTTGATTCCAGTACCTGCATATAGCAAATTATATCGTGGTAGCTGAGTGCTCTTGTAGACAAAGGAGGTACTAAAAGTGCAGGATGCTTGGGCTTTAGTCTGGCAGCCAAGTCATGTGTGTGCTTCTCCACAGTCTCCCCTGGGACTGCAGAGCTTCTCCAGAAGCACAGTAATTACCTAAGAGCAATCACTCACCACTCGCAAGTATGAAATGCCTTTGGGAGGAAAATAGAGGGTAGTTGGTAGGCTAATGTAATTTTGCAAAAAGAGGCATTTCAATATTAAGAGTAGCTAGGTGTCACAGCTAACATGGAGTTACCCAGCTAGCGCACCCTCTGTGGATTTTACCCATATAAAATATGCTGTCCATTCCTGTCTCCGAGACTCTGAGATCCCATTGTGTCATATACACACAGGACATAGCTACAACGTTTAACCCTGAGATTGCACCCCTGGGCTCTCACTATCCTGCCCCATACCCATTTGGCCTATTTCTCTCCTCCCCCTTCCCCCAGTCTCACATACATGCACAGGTTCAGCTGTGCTGGAGGCGCACCTGGGACACTCTGCTGGCTGCCACCTGACCCTGCAGCTGCACATTCCAAAATGAAGCAGTGACCAGGAAACAGCCTGGCTGTGTACATCATCAACACACACATCGCATTTGGAAAATTAACTGCTGGAATAGCTTTTGGCCTTGAGTTGTGTGAGTACATCAGAATGATAATTCACTCAACTCTGTTTCCTTTTGTACTGCTTGTTGGACACCCTAGGTGCCTAAATTCTTAATGACTATTGAGATAAATTTCTAGCCACAGGATCATTCTTTTACTATGCACAATACACAACCTAAAGCATAGAGAGAAAACCAAGCCTGGCATTGTGTCTAAGCTTAGCATCATCAGCTTTTGGAGTTAATTATGAATATTAAAAATGGATGAGGTTGAAGTCCTGAAGAATAGACACCCCCCCCCCAACACACACACACTCTGCTGTTTGCACTGTTTCTGTTTGCCATTCCTGGTGGATGTTTTGAAGGCACAACATTGGTGTAAACAACCCAAGAAGTGTCACTAAGCATCTCAGTTTAAAATAAATGCTTTAAAATAGTTAATTATACCTTCCCCTAAAGGAAGAGACAGTGTTTCCTCAGGTCCCTGAAAATGGATAATGAGTAAGTTAAACTTGTGGAGATCCAAAATTTGGTTGCCTATTTTTAAAGTGCTGAAGTGGGGTTTAAAACAAGCTGCTTAGAGACCAGATCATCTGCTGGACTCTGTGGTCTCATGTGTAAGTACATGAGGGAAGATTATAGGGTGGGTGAAGGAACTGGGAAAGAGCATTGAGGCTACCAGATGCGAAACAGGTTAAAAACTACACGACTAAAATTCTGGTGCAGGTTGAGCAAAAGATAGGTAAATTCATGGGGTTGGAGTAGAGGAGAAGACCTATATATACCTGAAATTTTAGGGAGAAAACCAAGCCCTAATCTCTCTCCTTTCTACCTATCCATTTTAAGAACTCAATAAATATTGTATTGTTGTTTGAATCACATTGGAGTTATTCAAAATTTACATATGAAAAGTAAACATTCAAAAATACCCAATCAGGCATGGTGGTACATACGTAAAATCCTAGCACTCAGGAGGCTGAGGCAGGAGGATTACCCTGAGTTCAAGGACAGCCTGGGCTCCAAAGTGAGTTCAAGGACAGCCTGAACTGTATAGTGAACCCTGTCTGTACAAGAAAAAAAATACTGAAATGAGCATTTCTGTAAGTTTGGGTGGAGACAAAACTGTCTAAGCAGAGTATGATAACTGGAAGCCATTAGAACACATATTAATAAAATTTGACTAAAAATTGTGAAACTTAGGAATTTCTGAGCATAAAGTCTCATTCTTAACCCTAAGACCCTATCTTCAAAAGAACTCTTAATTCTTAAGCCTTAAATAAACATGCCTTAAATATATATATTTAATACATTAAATAAATGAAAAATGATTCTACCATTACTGAAATATTTCTAAAATAGCTGCAGCCCCAGGATGAGCCTCCCTAGGCTGGGTTCATCCAGTATCTGAAGATCATGTTTCTATAGAGGAAAAACCTGCCAGCAGCCTTAATCCCTCACAAAACCCCAGACCACATGCAGCCCTTAGCCAAAGTAAACAGGCAAGGAAGGAGGAGCAAAAGAAATGTCAGTAAATTCTGCAATGTTGGAATTCAAGCCATGGGTTTCAGTCTTTCTCAGGAACAGCAGCCAAACTCCAATCTCTGATTTGTGATTTTACAGCAAGAGCAATGCAAAGGTTGTAGGAAATTTTAAACTGTACTATACCATGTATCCTTGTTAACGACATAAAAATATTGCATAGTGACAAATACTTGTAAGTGGTTCTAATACAGTTAGCTGGTAAAGCAGTTGGCATTAGTGAACCACCACCAAGGAATGTAAGATTGAAAATCTACATGGAGATCAAGGTCAAAGGAAAGTTCTAAGTAGCAGCTAAGTACCTGCAACACTCAGAGCCACTGTGATCTGGTCCCATCTCGCTAAGTGACTGCAGCAGGTGGCTGTGGCCCACCTGAAGCAGCTACTGTGGGGTTTCATTTTGTCCAGAATCTAAAATGTCCTAGTTGTACATGGGCTCTCCTGGATGCGCAGTCACCTCAAATAATGGAATAAAGTTTCCATGTGGATCCAAGCCCCCATCTGGGGGCTTATGTGCACTAGTCATCTTGTGTCTTTCCCCTTGGATTTGAATGTGGTGAACACAAACCCTAGTACAGTTGATACTGTCTTCTGTGTATCAGCCCAGCAACCAGTTAGATTGGTTCCTGGTGTCATAACTTTAGTAAATAGCCCCCTCCGTGGAGATCCTAGAACTCCTCACCCACAGACCATGCCTCACACTGCCGTGAAGCAGCAGGACTATGACCTACATAGCTCAGGCCCACTTGTTTTGCACAGTTTAATAACAGAGGCAACACAGTGGTAGGATATTTGAGTGGGGGAAGTAAAACAGTCCTGGCATTATTTGCCGCCATCTTTCCTTTGCTTGGGATGAGGTCACTCAGCTGCTTCCACTGAATGAGGTAAAATAAGCAAAGAATAGCTGTGGGACCATTATTTTATGGTGGCAAATCATATTAGAATTCTTTGAGAAACTGGTTTTGGTTGCTCGACTACTCACTGTTGGAGAAAATTGCCTTGGAAGCAGTACCTAAAGATCTGTAATTGAGCGTTCATGGTCTGTATTGGGAAGGGGAGGGGCTCTCAAGTGCACAGCCCTGGGCATTTTGCCTTCTGCCCTGTGTGCTGAGTGCCCTTGGCCTGCCTCAGGATCTGTGGAATGCAGCATGGGATTATAAACTGGGCTGACCAGGAAGGGTCCCTGTCTACCAGATTCTGGGCCAGGGGCAGAGCCATGGTGTTAAAAAGAGCTGCCTGTGACCTTGCCGGTGCCAAAAATCATGAATTCAACAGAGGTTTCTTTCAGTAGCCTCCCTGGTAGCTGAAGAAAGAAATAGGTTTTCATTCCTGTTAGGTGTTCTCAGCCCAGCATGAAATTCTCAAAAGCAGTGTCATCGTTTGTGTGCATGGTTCCTCATCTAGACATTTCACTATGATTTCCCTCCACCCCTACCCCTTCCCGACTGCCCCTTCCTCGCCCTTCTCGCCACAGGTGTGGAAGACATTGTGGCCATAATGATTCCTGAGCCCAAAGGGAAGGAGATAGTAAGCCTGCTGGAAAGGAACATCACCGTGACGATGTACATCACCATCGGAACCCGGAACTTGCAGAAATATGTGAGCCGCACTTCGGTTGTGTTTGTCTCCATCTCCTTCATTGTCCTGATGATCATTTCCCTCGCATGGCTGGTCTTTTATTATATCCAGAGGTTTCGATATGCAAATGCCAGGGACAGGAACCAGGTGAGTACGAAAAAGTTAAAACAAACAAAAAACTTAACATTATTGCAAAAGCAATACACGTTGCTGTGTAAACTTTGAAAGCTGCAGAAAAACACCAAGACAGAAACAAAATTACTTCTCATCCCTCTACTCAGCAAAAACATTAACATTTCTTGCATAGTTTTCAGACAATTCCCAAATGCACATATTTTCCTGTTTATTAGTATTATAGAATAGCCTCATGATTTGCCAGCATTCCCACTGTTCTTTTTGTGGACAAATATTGAAGCACAGAATAAAGGGAGACAGGGAAGTTAGGTGAGATTATGCTAATAGTGTGATGCATATATTTATGTATACAAATTTTTTTAAATAAAATTATATGACATTTAATTGTTTTCCTCTTTCTCACTTTATCTGAGAGATTACCTTGGAATTTGATGCGTATCAGCACACAAACCAATCTCATTTCTAATTTCACTAGCTGTATAATTGTCACGTTTATTTAACTAACTTCTATTATTGGCCATGTTTTCTGTTACAAAACAAAATGCACCATGATACTTAGCACATTTGTATGTAAAGTAGATCCTATCAAATTTAATTTGCTAGGAGAATTGCATATGTATTCAGAGCTTAAAATAACAATTCTTGGCAAATTATCTGCCAAAAAGTGTTGGATTACTTTATACTTCAGCCAATAGCATGTAAGAAATAGTTAGAACTGCTTGTTGGGTGTGATTTTATAAATTAAAACTGTTACAATTTTTTGGAGCTAAGAGTATATGATATATAACTCAGTGGTAGAGCACTTAACTTGTCGTACAAGATACCCTTAGTTTAATCCTTGACACTGCAAAACAAAAAAAGTAAAAAAGTAAAACAAAAGAATAATCATCACATTGTTTGTGTTGCAAACATTTCAAGTATAATAGAAAACATTTTCAAGTATAATAGAAAAAATTTAAGATTTTTTATATAGCATCTGTTTATATTATTTGATCAGTTTTCACCTCAATTGTTGGGTCATTTTCTCTTTAATGTGCAGAAAGTCTTTATTAGCAAAGAAATTAACCTTTCTTTGTGATACGCAATTCAGTTTTCTCTCTCAGTTTATCATTATCTTTGATTTTATTTATGTTGCTTTTTGCCATGCACACATTTTAGGTTTTTCTGTAACTAAGCTTAGTAGTCTTTTTATATAGCTCCCAAGTATTGCATAAGATCATCCAAAGGCTCAGACTGCTGAAAAATGCTTGTATTTTCGTCTACCACGTTTTTATTTCATTTTTGTGACTCTTAGAGCACTTTCGTATAAAGTACAGAACTAACACACCTATTTTCAGATGGCCTACCATTTTTGAAACTGTTATTCATTGAATCTTTTCTCCTGCATATGCAATATCCTCATTTAGCTTATTAAATACCCATTCGATTCCTATGCTCTCTTAATAGGACCATTAGTCTGTCCATTCTTACTCCAGTACCATATAGTTCAGAGGACTGTAGAATTATAATGTGTCGCTTAGCCTTTCATGCTTTCTTTTTTAAATTGTTCTGTCTTTTTCATGTTTTATCTTCATTTGAATTTAGAACCACTGTATCAGTTAAAATTTACAGAATACTTAAAATGTATAACTTTATATTGAGACTTTCTATCTAAGTGTAATATTCTCAGGTCTTTTTCTTGTGTTGAGAAGCATTTTAAAATACTCTTGCTAATCCTGCATATTTGTTTATTTTTAGGCATTTATTATATGGCTACTATAAATTTTTTGCATATATAAAGGTTTAAATTTTTGAGTATTTTACATTACTAATTGCTTTATTATTATTGCCTTAATGATGCCTAATATTTATAATATACTTGGGTACCAAAGAACTTTATATAAATTTGCATATCTAATCCTCTTAATAACTATAATAGGAAATTTTATTATCCTCCTACAGATAAGGACACTGATGGCAGAATGGTCACATATCTAGTCTCCAATAAAACCAACAACTGAATCGCAGTCATGTTCTTGACTACTGCATTGCAGTGTGATTGTATATATATTAAATTATTAGGGTTGCATTAGTAACACAGTAACAATTTAGTTGTTTCAAATTTTAATCATACTGTGTTTCAAAATGCATTAGCTTTTCTAAGAAACCAAAAAACCTGAAATAATAAATTGTAAACTTCTTTTCATGTAGTTTTTGCGGGACCATCCTTAGTTTAGTGAAATTATTTGTATCATTTTCCATTTTGTTATTTACTCATGTCTTCTAAGTTAAGATATACATTTATTCTGTTATAAAAATATAATATCAGAAATGTCAACTTGTTAGTAAGAGTGTTTAATTAAAAATGAATGTTTAGGATCCTGGGAATATAGCTCTGGGGCACAGTGCCTGCCTGGCAGGCATAAGGTTGTAAATTCAAACCCTGGTACCAAAAAAATAAAAATGAATGTTGAATCCAAATTTCTGTTAAATAGCTATGCTTTACATTTTCTGTTTTTTACTATTAAAAAGAATGGGCTATATTAATGGGTTTTGCAACATTTAATCGTTCTCATTTTTCAAGTATACTCTATTCCTTTCATTTATCTTGGATTATATTTGTTATTATTTGCTATATTATTCATTTTTTATCTTAGCTTTTGAATGTCAAATGTGCCAATAGTTTATACTTTTGTCAGGTTGGATAGTGGTTATTCTGGGTTTATATGAAGACTTGTCTAGCTGTCTCCGTTTTCTGTAGTCTAGAGCTGTGGTGTCCCACGTGGCAGTCACTATGCATGCATGGCCCTTCAAGTTTAATTGTAATAAAGTGAGTTTGAAAGTTCTGTTCCCATACACAGTAGCCACATGGCATGTGGCAGCAACCTGGCTGGGCCTGTGGGACGTTTCCACCATCTCAGAAAGTCTAATTGGGAAATGTTTCTCTGAAACACTTTACAGACAACTGGAATTAACTGATTCTTAAGTATTAGGAGAAAGCCTCTGTGAATTAGTGGGTCTGAATGGTTTGGTTTAGGAAGATAGTCCTTTTCCTTTTTTTGCTTATTTTATGGCAATTGATCTGTTACATTTTCTGTAACTTGTAGAACAATTTTTTAAACATTGTTCATAGCATTTTCAGATTCTCAAAATGATACACATTCATTTTACTAGACTTTGGCAACCACACAAAAATCACTGACAGGAGGAACAAATCACTCATTACCATCAGTGAATTGTTAATAGTTGAGCAGGTTATTTTTCAGGTACGTTTAGCCCCTTGTGGATTCAGTAAATTGTCATTTTATGTATGTGTAAAAATACACAATACACACACATGCACACACAATACACTGTATTAAATGGTGAGCATTTTTCCCATCGTTAAATCTTCTGAAACTTGAAGCTATATAAGTGTCAGTTCTACCACTTAACCAAAATATGAGAATCATTTTTGTTGTTTTAAAAACTAAATGGTAATACACTTTTCTCTTACGGTTTCAGTGTGAATAATGTATGTCATTATCAAAGCCATTGAATGTGACACTAACCAATCCCAGTGAATGATGTTTTTATTATTGCTATCATGTCAATTCCTTGATGACTATATACCATATAACCCAACTTTGCTACTTTCATTAAATACTCTGGAATATAAATGGACACAGTGCCAGTTAAGCATAAGGTGATGAAAATGGATTTGGAAATACATCATGGATTTGGTTCTGTGGATTACATATGAAATGATAATTACTAAAAAAGATAGTCATTCAACTAATCACATGGTGCCAAATAGAAATGACATCATTATATTTTTGAGCCTGTAGATAATTCACACAGGCATTAAATAGTTGAGGCAAGGATAAGATATTAAGTTTCATAAATTGAGTAATTATCTCAATCACTTCACTTGGTGCAGGCCCATGTAACTTGCATGTCTGTCTAGGCACATGCTTATTCTATGTTACACATGGAAAACAAATTGGTAAGTGATGGTATGAAATTATGTTCATGGACTTTAAGTTTTTACTTTCTTTTTATTAACACTGTGAATTACAGGGTCACTCAGTAAATTGGGATCATGGTAAAAGCTAGTGCCATTGCCTCATCAAAATAGTCCCTATACATTATACTTTTGGTGGATGGGGTTAGAACATATAATTTCCTTAGAAAAAATATCCCTCTCTTGATGGACAGTTGTCAGAAAGTTACAACTATGTAAGCTGTAGCTGTAATAAGCATCAGGTTAATTTAACTCACTTATCTTTATTAAGGCATTATTGACCTTCAGAGTGTCTCTCCAGTTCTATGTAGAATCACAATCTAAAAGAATATAAAAGGCATCACTTTTACATTGGTGAAGTATCTGATATTCAGGTATGTGAAAAGAGACTTAGTTACCCAGATGAGTACTTCTGTTTACTTGCTTGGCTTTGTGTGAATACAAGTAAAAGATAGTCTTCAGCATCATGTATGATCCTAACCCTTTTCATGCCACACTGTACTTGGAGAAGATCACTTCAGCTCATTGTCCCCTGGTATAAGATTTGCTAGATGTGACCATTGGGACTGGTAGCTAAGGCAGGCTGGGAGAACCAGCCAGCCACACCCCCACCAACCTGCCATCTACCACTGGGGACCAGTAGCCATGATGGACCAGGAGAACCAACCAGCCATGTCCCCACAAGTCTGTGAGCTATCACTGGGGACCAGTAGCCAGTGCAGGCTAGAAATAGCAGCCAGCCATGATCCCTGCCAACCCGCCACCCACCACTGGAGATTAGTAGGCAGCATAGGCCTGGAGAACTAGCCAGCCAAGCCCCTGCACCTGCCTGGCAAGCCCCAAACCAGCCAGCCTGCCACCACTGGGGGAGTCTCGGTATGGCTGCACATGTCTAGAGAAGCCTGCCATGCGTCCTTGCTGCCTTCATGGGAACCTACGTTAGGAGAAACCTAGGTGCCTGGCCATTTCCCTACATCGTGGACAGGCAGCCAATGTGGCAAGCACCTGGCACCTCACAACCAACTTGGCCAGAGGAACCCAGGAAAAATGTCAAGACAAAGGAGGAGCAAAAGGCAATCTCAGACCTCTAGCCCACTCAGAACAAGTCTGGGAGACATAGACATGGAAGTCACACACCTGGAATCTCTGAGAGGATAGCAACTGAAGTAAGGAAACAACTTCAAGAGGCTGTAAAACTAATCAGATCAGAAATAATCTCTCAAGTAAAAGAACAAAATAACATATAATAAAAGAATTACTAAGCATATCTAATGAAGACACAACTAAAATAAGAGGAGAACAGGAAAATGATGTAACCCTTGAATTAACAATATAAGAAAGAATTACAATGCATGAAACTTTCAGAGAGATACCCAGGAAATTTAAAAACTCCATTGAAAGTTGGCAAAACCATTTGAAAGAAACCGAAGATAGACTTTGAAGACAGGATTGCAGCTAGAAATCATGAAAGGAAAAATCTCTTTAAAAAAAAAAAAAAAAAAACAAGGAATCAGGAAATAATTCAAGATGATGTGAACAAAAATAATTTAAGGCTGATAGGTGTCAGAAAAAAGCAGCGGTCAACACAAATGACATAAAAAGACTACAGAAGTAATAACAGAGAACTTCCCAAGCATGGGATAAGAACCTGATATACAGATAAGTGAGGCACATCGAACTACAACTAGCAGTAACCAAATAAATCTACACCCAGACATATAATAGAAATTCAGCACAAGAACCAAATTTTAAAGTCTGTTAGAGAAAAGAAGCAGATCACCTATAATGGAAAATCCATCAGAATCATGGCAGAGTTCTCAACACAAATCATCAAGTCAAGAAGAGCTTGGAATGAAGTGTTTCAAAGTCCTGAAAGAAAACAACTTCCAAGCCAAATTGATGGACCCTGAAAAACTATCTTTCAAAATTAATGAAGAAATAAGATACTTCCATGATAAAGAACAACTGAAGGAATTCATGACTACCAAACCAAACCTACAAAAGAGTGCTAAAGGATATTCTAGAGAGAGAGAAAGATGACCATGTCTCCAGGAACAGTCATAGAGTGATTGCTGGGACAGACAGTTGAATGGAGGGGAAAACTAGAGGGCCAACAGCAGGAGGATAGCATGGCAAAGATGAGCCAGTGCATGTTGGTTGTTACCATTAGTATACATGGCCTCAATTCACCAATTGCAAAGAAGCACAGGCAGAGTGAATCATGAGACAGGATCGATTGATGTGCTGTATCCAAGAAAGTTATTTGACTCCAAAGGATATTCAAGGACTAAAAGTCAGAGAAGAGAAGACAATACTCCATGTGACAAAGACCCAGAAAAAAGTAGGGGGTAGCTAGCCCATCAACCGCAGAATGGATAAGAAAGATGCTGTATGTTTACACAATGGAGACTACTTGGCTATAAAGGATAATCTTGAGACTCTTATAGGTAGATAGATGCAACTTGAGATCATGCTCATGAATGAAATGGCTTGGACTCACATGGGTGAACATCATGCTGTCTCCCTATTATAAAAAGCTGAAGAAGTTAGTGGAATCCAAAATGTACAAATAGATATTATGAAGAAAAGGGAAAGAGGAGGAAATATCTAAAAATGGAAGGTGGTAGCCATTGATACTTTCCTGTTATATTGTTTTGAAGTCCTGTATCATTTTCATTGTTTGGTTTGGTTTTATTTTGTTTGTTTTGTTTTGATTCCATTATGTCTCATGGTATGGGCAACTATTTTGAAGATAACAAAATGTATTATGATAGCCATTGTTGATTTCCTATTATCTTGTTTTGAAGTACTATATCATTTTCATTGTTTTATTTCAGTTGATTTTACTCTGTTGTTTTATTTGGTTTTATTATGTCTGATGGTATGGGTAGCTATTTGGAGGATAACCAGAGGAATTATAGGACTAATTGTTGATTTCCTTTTATTTTGTTTTGGAGTCCTGTATAGCTTTCATTGTTTTGTTTTGATCGGCTTTATGCTGTTTCATTTTGTTTGTACTATAGAAGAATTTTCTTTTAAAAAAAGATTTGCCGGATGTTTGCAGCAAAGTCTTCAGGGTGGTGACAGAGAATGGGAGCTGCAGGTGAAAGTGGGGAGCCTGACGGTGGCACCGTTTCCCAAAGCAACCGTGCCAAGCTGCATCCATTGCAGGACAGCCACTTTGGTTTCAGGTGGGGCTGAATTTAACTCATCGCCCTGATGATTCCTAGAGGTGTGACCTGCAAGAGCTGTTACAGCCTGCATGCCAGGCATCCTCACATGCAAAGTGACAGTGGCACTGTGCCAGCCCCACAAGTTTGAGGGGAGGAGCAAGCGAGAAAATCTATGATATTAGTGGAAAATTGTCTTGTAACAGACAAAGCAGTTCTTAGAAAATTGTACCCTGAGTGTCAGTGATTCCATCCTTCCATATTTTATGTAAAGGTAAGACTTTCTACTTAGTCACACATAAAAAGCCTCACAAATGTGTATAGGCTTTTTAGCTCTGTGTCACAGCTTAAAATGACATGAGGCCTTTTGTCCATCTTTTCTCCTGATTTATATAAAAAGGAAAGCATATTGATGATAAGAAAGCATATCTTGCTTTCTTGGAGAATAGCTTTCTGTGTAGCACTGGTTTTAGTTAATAATGTGCATAGAACAGTGGTGGTGAACCTATGGCACATGTGCCACAGTGAGCTGTTGGTATCATTGAAATCTCTAAAAGGTTTGCCATCCCAGATGGATAGTAAGCAGAAATGATAAAGGTGTGCATTTAAGAATAAATTTTTTTTCATTCCAGGATCTTGTTAGCAACTTCCTTTTCTTTAGCAGTCCCCAGAGGCAGAAATTCCTAACACTTCCATTGTGTCCTTTCAGAAGTTTCTGTGGGGCACACGCATGTGTGTGTATAAAGTTCCATGTTTATTTCACACCCAAGGACTGTCCCCTCCCAAAGCTTGTACTATAGTGGCATCAGGCAATACAGATGAAAAGAGACAGGAACGCACTCAAGGATGAGACAGAAGCCTTCGTGCCAGGTGATGCATTCAGATGAGATGGAGCCGATGGATGCCATTTAGATCATCAGGATGGGAGAGCCCCCTAGGGAGAGGGATGCTCAAATGTGCTCCCCCACACACACCGTCTCTTACTGAGTCATGTAATTTTATATATTCATGTAACTTTTCCCACTTCTTACTACCTCTGTGTGGAACTTGTTTATATTACAATGTGCACACAGGTACTGAGGAAGGAGAAAGAGAAAAGATGGGTTTACAGCCCTTCAGAGACCCTGTGTGCCCAAGTCTTGTGTGCCCACTGCTTCCCATAAGGGCTGCCACTCTGCAGCTGCCCTCCTCTCTCCTGATCCTTGTCTTTCATCCAGCCCACTGTCTTCATTTGAGTCCAGCCTCCTTTGGAGATCTTAGGCTGTAGGAAGACCTGTGAGGACTGAATCCAGTGACCATTTCATGCTCTCCCAACATCAAGCTCCAGAAGCTAGATGGACCCCTGTCCATACTTCCTGAAAAAGCTCTCTTAGTTGCTTTTCTCTCATTGCTGAGACAAAATACTTGACACCCAAAATGAAGAAAGGAAAGGTTTATTTAGCTCACAGTTTGGGGAGGTTTCAGTCCATACTCAGCTGGTTCCAAGGCAGAGTGTTATGGCCATTCAGAGCAGGGTGGCATGGCTGAAGAGCAGCCACAGCCATGGTGGCTTTGGCAGATTCCAAAACTGGCAAGAGTAAAAGGAACAAAAAAGGAAAGAGCATGAAGAGAAGACTCTTTCTTGTCCTTTATATTGTATGTGGGCCACACCCACTTGGGTATGGCACTCATATCTGTAATCCCGGCATTGGACCATTAAATATTCACAGACTGTAAAAGCCCACCTGCCTGACTGCATGAGGCTTTGGGGGGACATCCAGACTCAAACCATAACACCCTGTGACACAAGCCTGTGGGAACCTCCTGTATCACTTAGGACCCAGGGCTGTTCTGAATACTCCAAGGACATTCGTGGAACTGATTCTCTAATGACATGCCCCAACTCACTGGCATCCCATCTCTGGCCAAATTGAACATACCATTTCATAATCAGAAATAAATGGGATGTCCTTAAACACTGCAGTATCTTCAAGATTGGGGTCAGGTAATGAGACTACTTAAAAGTAAGACCAGACTCAGTGGCATACACCTGTAATCCTGGCACTGTGGGAAGCCAAAGCAGGAAGATCACAAGTTCCAGCAGCCTGGGAAGCTTAGTGACTTAACAAGATACTATCTCAAAAATACACACATACATAACAAAGAAGGGTGGGGGAGATAGACTCGTGCATAGGCCCTGGGTTCAATCCCCGGTAGTCCTCCCCTCAGAAAGTGAGAAGCCTTGATGTGAAGTAGAACCAGAATCTCAGGTCAGGCTGGGTCAAAAGACAAAATGCAGTATCGTCAATGAACAAGAACATACGGAGTTAGCACCTAGATCTCACAGAGATAGGAACAGCAGTCAAAAAAGACAGCAAAGGACTGGGGATTTAGCTCAGTGGCATAAGCGCCTGCCTTGCAAGCAGGCCGTAGTGAGTTCTATCCCCGGTACTGATAAAAAGGAAAAAGACAAAAAAAAAAAAAAAAAAAGACAGCAAAGCATGCCAGTGCTGAAGAGGAAGCCAAGGGAAGAGTACTTAGGTGATGGGAGCCATTTATGTCACACACTGACAGTTAAAAGAGCAGGGCATAGGCTAGAGTGTAAGTCATGAGTAGAGCACGTGCCTGGTTACACAAAAGCCTGGATTCCAGCCTCAGTACTGAAAAAATTTAAAAAGGAACAAGGTATTGGGTTACTAGTGCAGGCTGCAGGATGGTATGAGAAGGGAAGTTGGAAGCCTCAACCTACATTGCAGCAAAGGAAAGACCCCAGCTGATTAGGAAAACATTTCATGGGACATTTGACACACGTCACAGTGACAGTTAAATACCATGACAGACTTTTCTTTCTCTCCCATCCAGCCCCAGCGAGGCCCCTGGGTAAGTATTTTAAGGAAATAGTCTGCCAGTGTCACCAGTGTGAACTTCTACACTGAACAGCCTGAATACGTCAGGTCAGCCCTGGGAACCATGTGTGAGTGGCAAACCACAGCCTAAGAATTGAAAGGCAGAAGTCACCTGGCTGTAATTCTGCTCACGGGTTTTAGAATGCCCAGTGACTCATAGTTTTTAGCATTTCAAAGATCACTCAATGTACTGAAAGAGAAAGTGGAGTTTTTTTGAGAGCGCATAACCAGTTTGGTGATTTCAGGTCCAAGTGGTCCTCCCCACAGCAGGCTGCCTCAGCAGCATGAGGCTGGAAGAGAGGTCAGTTTTAACAGTAAAGTGGGGAACCCTGGAATACTGAACATTAAAGGAAATACCACCTACTTCTGGCTTTAGAGGTCAGGGAAGATTGTTCAGTCCTCCCTAGAATTTCTTTGTAGAGGGTCCTGAGGATTCTTTTCCGTTCTGCTGTCCAATGACCACTTCTTGAACTTGGAGGTGGGACATCTGAGTCAGAACAGATTCCCTGGTCCCATACGCCAGTGTGCACTCCGTTCCCTACCCTGCAGTCCCGCAGCCCAGAGGCCTGAGCCCCTCGGTCCACAGGTGGGCCACTCCTGCTGCCCTTCACTTCTTCCTGTCCTGCCAGTACAAACCCAACAGAATGACAAAGCAAAGCCAGGAAACAGTGCCGTGGCGGGGTGGGTAAATGTGTCTCCAGTTCCTACTGCATGGCAGCTGCCTCCTACCTGGGCATATCAGACAAACCAAATGGGGCTCTTTGTTTTGTTTGGTTTTCCTGAATAACATTGCCTTTGAGCCAAATCCAAGAAAATCAGGCCAGTTTTTGGTTGTTTTTATGTGGGCGTGGGGTGACTGGTAACTTTCTTGAATCATTCTTTCTTTTTCCTTGAACACTTTTTCACGTGCATGGCTTGTATCCCTTTGATTTCTTTTGCACATATTGGTGCTCAAACTACACTGGAACAAAGACAAGTAGTGGGATTTCAAAACAAACTTGAACTTCACAGGGACAGAGAAAAGTGAAATAAGTATCTGTGACCAAGAGAGAACATAGGCAGAAAGACTTTCATCCTTAGAAAAGGAAAGAAAAGAAAAGAGATAACCTTCAGTCGTTCCTGAAACAGCTCTCGAAGAAAGTGCCCAGCCCTCGAAGACAGAAGGGCACGAATGTGTGCCGTAGAGACCTCCGTGCAGGAACTCACGTTTGGCTTCTCTTCTACACCATCTCCTAGCACAGAGTCCCAGACTTTGACCTCACAGCCTGCAGTCTATGAGGTCATCACAGCCGTCCAATCAGCGGAGTTCTGCTTCCTGGAACCTGATTAGACTGGCCATGTAGTGCTTTCTGTCATCAGCCAGCCCGAGCGGATCACTGTCACGTCTGAGAGCGCATGATGAAAAGTCTAAGTCCCCCATGGCTACATGAGTTTCCAGACAACTAGGACCAATTCTGCTGGTCCTGTTCACAGTGCCTTTCTGTCCCCCAGAATTTGAACATAGGTCATTATTTGTCTGGACAGCACTAGTGATCGTTATAATGAATTTAATTATAAAATCTGATTGTTGGAGGAGGAGCACGTAGGATACAGAGTTACCCAGTCCAGAGAAATGGAGGGTATGGAAACTCAGGTTTGGTGCTATTGTAGGGGCAGAAAGTGAGATTCCTTTTCCTCATCCATTATAAGGGTGTAGGCCAGCATTCTGATAAGAAAAAAAGTTAATGAGAGAGGGCCAGGCCTATGACAGCCACATGGAAATGGGATTGGACAGAGGGTGAGATCTGACAAGTGCTGGAGGACAGCAAGGCCTATCTTGATTCCTCCTGGATTCTCTGGAAATGTTCCCTCCTCCTCGGCCTGAGACAGGACCTCTCTGGAATGGTCTGCAAGCAGAAGCGAGAGTGTGACCTTTTTAGGTTTCACATCTTGCTTTGGGAAAAAGGGTTTCTGTGACTCATCTTGGAGAAGAGGAATGTGGGTTTCTATGACTCACTTCAGGGTAGCAGGAGAACAGGAGAGGTTAAAGAAAACTATTTATGAAGCTGCATTTGAGAACTTCTAAGCTCTTTTAGCTGAAAGTGCTCGCACAGTGAACTTTAGCGTAAGTAAAGTAAAGTGGAGTCCACTGTGTTTTTCATATCCTTACGTTTCTGTTTGCTTGTTTTTTATTGGTTTCATTGCATCTTTAATGCAGAGGGAATTGTCTTTATTTTCTCCAATTTCTTAAATATTTAAAAGATCCCTAATTTATGAGTCTTGGGCTAAATTGGGATCAGTCATTGTTTGCCATTCTTGTTGTACTTATGTAGATATCTTTTCTTTTAATACGTGGTTCTGTATTTGTTTCCCATAAAACAATTTATCTTCACTATTGTCAAGAAAACAATAAAATTGATGAACGCTTTCTTGTACCAATGTAGATCAAATTGATGAGTGTGTGTGTTTACTGAGATGCCCACCTCCTAACAGCCCATAGTGAAGATCATGATTGACTCTGGCTGAGTTAAAGAAAATCCACGGAGCATCCAGGAGGAGGGATGAGACCCTGTGTTAGAGAAACTTCAGATTCTACTGCCTAGATTCTCTATTCAGGCTCTGGTTGAGACGCTGGTTGAGCCAGGCTTGAGCTTCCCTTCCCCTTTATACCTGACATAGCTATAAATCCAGAAACAGGGCTGAGGATGTAGCTCAGGGGTTGGGTTCTGGCTTAGCATGTGTTAAGTCCTGCACCACAAAAACAAAAAGACAGAAGAAATCAACCACAGTAGCAAGGGCTGCTTTATTTGGGCCATTTCATTGGAAATGTTTGTTTTTCTTTATTAGCTCTTTAATTTGCATTTTGGAAATCCAATAACACTAATTGGAAATTTGTTTAAGTTTTTTTTTAATATTGGAAACATTTGTAGGTGTTAAAGGTCGGACAGTTTTTCCTGCATATCATTTTCATGTCATGAAAGACAGATAGACATGTACAGACAATATTGGACTCAGTACTACTTTGAAAAACTTGAAAACTTTTATGGTGCTTTTCCCTTTACTAATCCTGAACTCATAGTGGAAGAAAAAAAAGAAAAGGAAAAACAAAACAAAACAAAAAACCTCTTATGATCTGACCCACGTCCGTCGTAAACATCTCAGAAGCTGATTTTCCTGTGTCTGCAGTTAGCTGGACCATCTGTTCCATCCCTGCTGGGGAGATTTTCATAATCTTCATGACCACTGCCAAAATGCTGTCCTTTTCCTCCTCAGATGAGGCATAAGCTTTTTAATTAATATGATTCCATTTGTGGAGTATGATTTCTTGTGCCACAGGGGTTCTGTTGAGAAAGTCCTCTCCACACCTGCGTCTTCAAGCACTGTACCTGTTTTATGTTCCAGGAGATTGTTTCTGTTTTAACATGTAGATTTTAGATGTTTGATCCATTTTGATTTTAGTTTCAGTTACGTGGTGAGATATATGGGTCTAGGCATAACCTTCTGCATGTGGACATCCAATTTTCTCAGCACCATTTATTAAAGAGGCTATATGTCCATCAACAGATGAACTCAGGAGAAAAATGGAGTACTGCATTGCCAACAGGAAAGATAAACTTGAGGCATTTGTAGGGAGATGGATTCTGCTGAAGAACATAATGTTAAGTGAAAGAAGTCAGACACACAAACCCAAAGATCACGTTTCCTCTTATATGAGAAACACAAAGAGCAAAATAGAAGAGAGATGAATAGGAAAGAGGGAAAAGTTCATTTCCCAACTACACATTCCATTGTTTTAAAAATATCTCAATATTTAAGCTAATTGATTTCATTTATACTACTGTTTCTCTTAGTTCATGAAAAAGAAAGATTTGTGTTGTTTTTTTTTGTAAGAATCCTTTTGGTTTATGGCCTGTAGTCTAAGTAGCCACTTTGAAGATAATAATGCACAGTGTAATAACTAGTTACTCTCATTATTTGATTATGAAGTTTTATTTTTCATAAAATAATTGTTTTTTAAAAGTGGCATGTAAGCTGGGGATAGAGCTCAGTGGCATAAGCTCTTGCCTGGCAAGCGTAAGGTCATAAGTTCGATCCCCAGTACCCCCCAAAAAAAGTGGCATGTATAGATGTGTGTGTGTGCATGCAATTTATAAAATGAAGCTTGACCCAAAGAACTTCAAAGGAAGAGGAAAATAGTACTATTACAGCATATTTTCAGAATGTTTAAGGAAAATATGTCTTCCTACCTTTGTGAATCATTTAATCTTCCAGGACTTCTAGGGAAGAAGCCTCATAGACTTGATGTTGAAGAAGAATTTATTATTTTACTCTAGTCTTATTCTATTAATTTGAGAAACCCATCTCTTAAATGACTTTATCCTTCACTAAACTCCTTTAACCTCTCTAGGGCTCTGTCAGACAAATGGCAGTAATGAAACTCTTCTTTCTAATTCCCTGACCATTAACTCTCCCGCAGGCCGTAATCCCTGGTATGTTAATGCCATGCCAGCTTGCTTATGTTCCCTGAATGGACTTGCCATTTCTTTTTCTAATAAGGGCAGCTTGCAGTTTCCCTTCAAAGGCACAGAAAGGGCTTTCTCTCTGCAAGAGAGGAAGGGAATGTTTTCAAAGCTAACTTATTTTTATTCAGATAAAACCAAAATAAAGGGTATTTTTTTGGTAGCCAGAGTTTAAAGTGAACTTGAGTTCACTTTACATGCTCACAATTCAGAAAGGTATGTTTCATTTGCTAAAAAATTGTTTTAAGGGGAATTAAATTTGAAAAACATTAGTTTACCTGGTTAAAAAATTTTTGGCTTCCTTTGAATAAAATCTATGCCCATCATTTGAAAATACTGTTCTCCACTTAATTATCCTGCTCAACCTTGGAAAATGAAAGGCTCTTTAAGTGATTTAAGTTGGGTCCCAATATTACAGAATACCAGTTAAACATATTTGCAAAAATATCTGAGCTCTTGATTTAAAAGTAAACATTTGTTTATTTGGGGGTCCAGATTTCTTATTCTAAATGTAGTGTCGTACAGTTCTGTGGTCTCTTTTCTCAGCCATGCCTGGAATTCACAGTAGAGGATAGCAGTTAAGAGAGACTGGCTGGTTTTACCAAGCCTGAGAACTTTATCTTACAATATATATCCCTGTAATTTGTTTTCTTAGGTTATTTTGCATTTTCCCTTCTTGTACTAGGGATTGAACCCAGGACCTTCACACTGAGCTATGTGCTCAGCCCTTTTTAAAAAAATATTTTATTTTGAAACAGTGTCTTGCCAAGTCATTAAATGGCTCGGGCTGAGCTCAAACTTGTGATCCCCCTGTCTCAGCCTCCCAGAGTGCTGGGACTACAGCTGTGCATCACCACACCTCCTTTACTGGCTTCATATTTTTCCCTCATCTTTTATGCAATTTCTTCTAGATTATGATCTACAGAGGACAGGAATTTTTGTGTTTCTCATTACCACTTTTGTAAAACCCAGAGGTGCATTGGGCACAGACGAGAGGTCTATATGTGTCCCAGGAGAGCATCAGTCACTGGGCAGCTTTATTCTGCGTGCTGGGGATGCGGAGGGAAGCAAAATCAACTCAGGCTACTGTCCTGGGGCTTCCTGGAGGGGAGTGTAGCACAGCTTGAGCAGAGAAACAAATGTGTTTCTCATGTGATCATGCTATAAGGCCCTGGTACAAAGTGTGTCGAGGTTCCAGACTGGAGAACCCGAGCCGGGAGATGTCTAGGAGGGCTCCCTGCACCAACAGCTTGGACGAGACCAAAAGAGAAACAAATAGTAGCGAGAGAAGAGGAAAGGCCCATCATGTTCTATTTCCTCTGATTCTTTCCCTCTCTTCTACATCTCCCTTGATAGATGTCATTATGGTCTCCTGCTACGGTAGTTGTTAGCTATTTCTGGACCTATGCAAAAATCTGAAATCTGTCTGTGTCTTAAGAAACAGCCCATACTCACCTTTCTGTTGTTTTTCTTTAAAGTATTATTTTAGAAAAAAAAGGATGAACTATTAAATAGAAAATAAGTTAGCCAAGCAAACATCTCATTTTCTGCTCATTTACTTTATCTCTGAGTGCTTACAGAAGCAAACCCTGATAAACACTTAACAGGTTGTGATTGGATCACCAGTAGGTTGGCTGATCAGTTGCTTGGATGACAGGCTAGTTGGCTGATTAGTTGGGGGTGAGGTGTTGGTTGTCTGGCTAGTTGGTTGGTTTGTGGACTGGCTGAGAGGTCACATGTCAGATGCTTGGCTAACTGGCCAGTTGACTGGATGGTTATTTGTTGAGTAAAGATGAAGGCAGCAGATTAACATTAACGTCCAACTTAAGTTTATTCAGACACTAACTTCACTGATTTTGTGATATTGAACAATTTACCTAGCAACATGAGTTCTTTCTAAAACAATACTTTTCTCAGAAGTTATATTAAGGGTATGGGTGAGAGTTCATATAAAGCTTTAGTAAGATACATAGGACATTTAAGTATGCACTAGTGTATGTTCACTAATTTAGAGAAAACAAAGATGGCTGGGATGTGGCTTAGTGGTAGAACATCTACTGGCCATGCATGCGGCCCTGGGTTCAATCCCTATCAGTCCAAAAAGAAACAAGAGAGAAAAAATTTTAAAGAAAGAAAAGGGAGAAGTTTGAGTGTTTTTTCAACATGGAACAAAATGAGTGAATATAAACAATTAATTGGTACTCAATTTTAGCTCTGCTAATTTTAAACCTTCAAATATGTTTCCCTGCTGCAGATACACTTACATTTTAAACCAGAAGCACACACACCTTGGGTAGAGAAAAATCATTTAGAAAACTCAGGAGCACACAAACCATTTTCTTCTTTGAAGGATTAAAATTTAATCATCTCCATCCTCTTTGACCTCTCACTGTATCAGGTCAGGGCTCAGTAGGATAGGAATGCTCTCCATTAAAAGAACAGAGAATGATATGTTTTATATTGACATGAGCCATAGTAGTTACCCAAGTGTTTGCTTTATAATTATCTGCTTACCTAAACATTATGTTATATGTAATTTTCCATATGCACAGTCATACATCTGCTTAAGGGGGTTAGAATCGGCACACAAGAATGTGATGGGATAGGATGGAAAGGACCAGATGTAAGCCTGGGCTGAGTTGGTCTGTGCAAAGAATGTGGACTCAATAAACCACGACCATAAAAAAGAGGAAATGAAATTTATTTCAACTATTCCATGTCACAAATGTAGCCACTCTAGTAGCAAATGAGTAAATGCTTTTTTTTTTTTTCCTAGTCTATGCAGATGTTACCTGCACTGAAGTCACCGTTGGGTAGGATCTTTCTGTGCCAGTGGCCTAATGCTAGGCATGAAGAACTGTCTTTGACAAGCAGTTTCATACACAGACACAACTGCCCCATCTCTTCCATTGCTCACAACCATGCCATGGGTGCAGAACTTCAGATAGCTGTGCTAGTTTATTAAACGCTATCAGAAACAAAGCCAGCAGTTATACGTCTTTATTACTAACAAGCAGCTTTTCATGTTTCAGCGGCGGCTGGGAGATGCAGCGAAGAAAGCCATCAGCAAGCTGCAGATCAGGACCATCAAGAAAGGCGACAAGGTAACAGCCTCTTCTCTTTTCATGAGGAGATACTGAAGGACAGAGCAAAAAAGGGGAGGATGGGAAAGGGAAACACGTGCTAAATTTTATCCTATAAGCATCTGGTACTTATACTCGTTTATTAAATGTTAAAGTAGTTTATAAAGCGCATATGATGGCAAGAAGTCTTATCATATGAAAAGAGAATTTGAAAACTGAAAAGTATGCAAGAAAATAAATAAACCCCGGATGAGAATAGTACACAAATGCATGTGTCACAGGAATAGGTCCCAATCTTTTTTAGCAGCCAATATAAAAAAAGGAAACAAAATTCAATATTCAGTATTCAGACAACATTTAAGTAGCTTATCCCAGTGTCCCGCAAGATTTTTAAAAATGCTTCTGCTTACTAGTAAGATGGCTAAGATTTTCTAGAAATCCTTGAAAAAGAGAACAGAGCTATGTGCTGAGCTGGTTCAAATCAGCAGTGTAAAAACAGGGCAGAATATTCAGCTCATCTAAAATATAGTGTTAACCTTTAGGTGAATTCACTGTCTCCTGCACCCTGGGCTGATGGCACAGAGCCAAAAGCAATCCTGTGTCTCAAGGAAGGACAGTGAATTACAGTACAGTTCATGTGTTTACAGTTCCTGAGGGTGTGGTAAGGGACTCACATTGCCACATGTGCTCCAGATGTTATCTCTATTATGAATAATTGATTTTTCTGACAAATAAGGTGCTGTTATTTTTCAACCATTTGAAACCCTGTTGGGCTTAATGAGATAAAATTCAACACAGCAGGGCGGCACATGACTGTAGTCTCATCACACTGAGAGGCTGAGGCAGGAAGATCTCAAGTTTGAGCCCAGCATGAATAACGACGTGACTTAGCAAGACTGTTTCAAAAAGGGATTAAAAGGGTATATCTCATTATTAGTCAATAAATATACAAGGAATATTGCATAAGTAATAAGTTGTGATGTATTAAAAGCTTTATAGACTTGAAAAAATACAACTATTTTGTGTTTTTATTTATATACATTTCACAAGTAGGTTATAGAAGAATAAGTAACTGAAATATCATTCAGACACTTCTCCATAATTATTATTTCGGACACTTCTCCATAATTATTATTTCTGATCCTCAAGAGTTTGATATGTCATCAGTAACAATGAAGAGCATTATTAGTAATGACACATGAGAAAATGCTTTTCTTCACAAAAGCACTTGCAATGGAACCTACAAACAAAAGGCAGAGGTTGAAAGGGATGGAAACTAAGCCAATTACCAGTAAATTATTGATGAAGAAAACTGGCACGGGGATATTGAAAGCTTTGGTCTAGCCTTGCTCCCCTTGGGTTTACTCGGGTGTTTACTTAAAAATCAGTGCAGGCTCATTTCTGCTGCTTCTGTTGCAGGAGACGGAGCCCGATTTTGACAACTGTGCAGTGTGTATTGAAGGGTACAAGCCCAACGACGTGGTTAGGATCCTGCCCTGCCGGTGAGTCACTAGGCTGGCTGCTTCTGATCGTGTGCAAGGACCCTGCTGTCCCTACTCTAGCAGGCCCGGGTGTCTGTGCTGACTTTACGAACAAGCAAAACACATCTCCTTCCCGGTAACCTTGATCCATGAAAGGGCTTTCATAAAAGAAGCAGACGCCAAGGACAAGAACCTCCCGATTGAGCTTGTGATGGTGCAAGGCCAGGGGCCACTTTCCGTGAGTAATAGCCCTGTGATGCTCAGAATTGATTCCAGGTTTTACCAGGACTGTTTTAATTAAAGTCACAAACCCTTAAAATATTTTGTGAGCGATGCTAAAAGACTCTGCAATCAGAATATCAGGAGTAAGTAGGAAACAAAAGGCATATTCCACATCCCTTAGTGGAAAGAGAATGCAACAGCAAATTCCCCCCAAATTTTGGAATACAGGAGAGGATACCAGGATGTAGATTTGGGAAAATGTCCTGTTTCTCATAAAACCCAGGGTTTTTTTCTATGTGAAATTTACTAATAAGTTCTCTGTATCATTTTCAAGTTGTTAGAATTCAATAGATGTAAATGCTTTAATTAAACTAGGTATTTTACAGTTGCATAAAAACTGTCCGCCTTAGTTGAAAATACTTTTTTGTGTGCTTCTGTGCAGTGGCCTAAACGTAAAAATCAAATTAGGCCTTGATGAAGATTCTGCACTTAGAAAAACCAGCTTTAAAATTTCTTAAGAGAGTTTAAAATAGCTAAAGTAGACAAAAAATATACTGTGGAGTCCAAAACAGAAAAAAATCCACTGATTCATAAAACAATGCAAACTGAAGAACTGTTTATTAGAAATACAAAAGGAATAAAATACACATTCAGAGGATTGGTTTAATCTCAAAATGACAGAGGAGCGACCAGGAAATAAAAAGGCTAGCTCCTCAGATAAAACGCACAACCCCCCTGAAGAATGGGTCTTTCCTGAGATGCACAGAGACAAATTGACCATTAGGAAAATGAGAGGCAGGAAAGACTACCCAGCGGTCCCAGCCAAGGCTTCAGGCGTGGTTGACTTGTTCTTAGCCTGTAGATGGCTGACCCTGAGATAAATCAAGCAGGGATACATGGAGGCGTGGTAGTTTCCTGTATGCGAAGACACTGTATGTAAAAGTCTTCCTGGACACTACGCTTAGTGATCGCTTTAGATACACTAGCACAGGCAGTATGTAGCCTCTCCACGTCTTAGCTTTCATCTCTGTCGTATTTTACTTGGGGTTTGTAAAACCTAATGTTTATATACAAATCTAGTTCTCCCTTTTACTTTTCTGAGAGAGTGTTTAGAGCCTTATGAAGGTTGTACATACTAATAAAAAGTATCCAAACACAATTAAGTAGCTGCTTTTTCCTGACAATCCAAGGAATGTTACAAAAGTAATTAAGAGAATATGAGTTTAAAAGTATAGATGGCTTTACTTTAGCTTTGCAATGCATACAGTATAAAATGATTTATTCATTTTTAAGCTCTGCCCTAAATAAACTTCATGTTACTACAAGTAACTGCTGGAGTGTGTAAGAGCCAAAGCATAGTGGTGCCACAGTTTACATCACAATGTCTCGTTTTGAGACATTCGACAGATTTCAAATTTCTAATTATGACAAGTTGCAACAGTATTTAAATTTTTATATTATTCTAGCCCTCCTTTCATAATTTTCTAGAAATACTAATCAAGAAAAATTGTTTTTTAAATATTTAAATATATTAATAGTATTTAATAGAAAATATAGTAATATGAAATTTTCATATATTAATAATTAATAATTTTTATATATTAATATGAAAATTAACAGTATTTAAAATTAAAAAACTTTAAGAACTTTAGCTTTGTTGATACCTCTTACTGAGGCCAGTATGATCTGGTTTCTGGCTCCTGTTTTATATGATTATTTGGTTCTTGGTGTATTCTTTGATTCTTTTTGCTTCAAACTCCTCACCATCTATTTTTACTTCCTTCTTGTAGGCCCTGTTTTAAATAACCGAATATAGTTGTAGTTTGATCTTATACTAGGCACATGTATGTTTTCTTTGAATAGCTCATTTATTTTTCCCATGCTGATTTTAAAATCAAGATATTTTTATGCCTGTCGCTGGATTTCCCAGACGGTCTGCACTAATGGATGTTATCAAACAAATGCAGTGGCATTTGCTTTTTGCTAGATGATTTTCTCTGGGGTATTATTAAACCTTTGCTCCTACGAACATCATAGATTCCCACTTCTATTATTTTTAGGCTGATTCATCCACTGAATTCTTTGCATCTCCTTGGAGTAAATGCTGTTTCAAAAAATGACCCAGGGCATCCTGCCTCTGCTCTCAGACGTTGTTCTGTGCCCTCAGAACCGCTGACCTACTAGGTGCATCTCTTTCCTAGTGTTACCATGTAGGTGTCTCTCCAAATCATCTCAGTTTGCATTCGTACCATGATTGTCTCAAACTCATTCTGTCATTTCTCTTTCTGAGATCCCTTACACAGTTTAAGTTAGTAAATGCCTTCTCCTCTTCCATAGGGTTTGCTGACCATTAACGTTAAATCATGCACATAACCACCTTTTATTCTCCTAGCAGCACACAATACACATAAGCCTTGGACAGATCTGACTTTTGTGGTTTGGGTTTGATTCTAATACACTGCCAGGGCATCTTCCAACAAACTTTGGCTTTTCTACGTAGCACAGATGTAAAAGCATAATTCATGCTATTCAAAGGCTGGTTTTTATGTCAGGTTAGTGTTTGTGATTATAAATTCCAGCTACAAAATATTATTTTTTAAGCCTTTTATTGAAGCATTATTGTTTTCTCTTATCTGGAGAATAAATTCACCTCTCTGGTTCTTCTCTGGCTTTTATCCTATGGCATCCTTAGTGTTAAATTATTTTTTCTACCTCTCACTTATCCCTACAGCATCATCACTAATATTTGTGCGTCGTAGTTTTTCCTTTGATCTGGCCAACTTAATAACCTAGGAACAATTTAAAAGCCTCCTACTAACAAGCAGACCTCATGGTAAACTTTCTGATGATGAAATGCTTCCATTGGAACAGCAGATGTTTTATAGCAGCTGTGTGCCAGGAACAGTGGGAAGTAGCAGAGGTGAAAAGATCAGCGGTGTGCTCTGTGCTCTTGAGGAAACAGTGAAACAGGAAGGATGAGAATTTCAGGAAGTAACCGGCTTCAGAGCATCACGTGCAACAGTAGCAATAAAATATATTTTAAAAACTGGTGAAACACCAGGCACAAGAAAGTTCAGAAAGTCTCCACAAAAAAAGGTGCTGTCTATTTTCGAGCAATGATTTCATTTCTCCTTTACATCTTCATTGTAGAAAATTTGGAAAAGTGAATGAAATATTAAAGCACATATCTGACTCCTTCATGTAGGTAATTAATGCTAGTATTTTTTATTTCAAAATGAAAATGATGACATAGAATTTTAAAACAAAATAATAGACGATGGTTATTATATTGCATATTCAAAGTAGTTGCTCAGATTATAAGATATAAGCATGAAAAAATGATCAAACAATGAAAGTACAAGCCATGCTTTTGACAAGCTAACAGAGATTAGTAGTACAATTATCTGCTGTGTGTGTATGTGTGTTATGTGTGTGTGTGTATATGGGTATATATATAATATTTTCCCTCTTTTTCCCCTTATCTTCATCCAAGTTGTTCTTTCCTTTGGAGCAGTCTCTTCCCTTTTTACTTTCACAATATCTATTTTACGTTTTCATAGCCTTAAATGAAATAAATCAGACCCATATGTGTAAGCATCATATTGTCTCTCTAGTGTAAAAAAACTGAAGAGTAAATAAGACTGCTAATATTTTTATATATTTCTTTCCTTTCATGCCTTAGCTTATTCTCAGAAGTTTCATGTATCATCCTGAACACCATTTAAAACTGTGTTCATTTTACCTCTGTAAGAGTTTTCTGGAAATAGTAGTAGATGATTTGTGATTCATTTTGACCTTCCTATGGCCTTTGAAGCTATTATCAGGAGCTGCTCAAGCTTTTACTTACATAATCCAACCAGAGACCCCAGGATATTGGTATTATTTAGGTAGAATCCTCTCTCAAAGGGTCTTTTCATGGCCCACGCAGAATTTTCCACTGAGGTAAACCAGGAACATGCCTTAGCCCTTAAACTGACTTCGTGATCCTTAAGGAATCATTCAGATTAACAATTCCACCCCAGTTTGGAAGACACAGCAGCAGTTGATGATCCATCAGAGCTGTGTCTGCCTCTGTGCAGAGGCAGCACATCCTGCTGGCTCCTTATGATCAGAGTTGCATTACAAATAAACTCTAAAAACTCAAGCTGTTGTCCAGTAGGTGCTCCCCCAGCATCGACCTTGTTCACACACCACTTTCTGCAGTCATATTTTGTGCATGGTGCTTCTTCGAGGAGGTGGAGACGCTGAGAAACAGCATCGTCAAGGCTGCCTGAGGTTGAAAGACAGAGGTGAACCCTTAATAACATCTATCCTGAAGTCGCTCTGGTTGGAAAATGTCCTCCTCTCTTTAACATCTAAACACTCAAGCCAATTTCTGACAGTGCTAAAAGGATAGCAGTGGCCCAGCCTGCCCCAGCTACCCAGTCAGTGGCTCTGCAGGTCCAGGGTGTATAGGATCCCTTGTTCTTCACAGTGGGATACTGATTTTCCTCAAGTAAGTTATCTGCTAGCTCAGTTAAATCTGGAATCAATTTCTGGTCTTGTTTGGAAAATACAGATAGCAGAAATTTTATCTCTGTGAACACTTTCAAGGGTCTAGGTTGGTGGCTCTGAGAATGTCCACACTGTGCCACTGTCACCCCCAACCTCCTCCAAAACAACTTCCTATACCCAGCATGAAGCCCCGATCCATTCAACAGTGACTCCTCATCCTCTCATCTGAGTGTTCCTGCAAGCGTTGTCCCTACCTTAGGTTTCACTTCTGTTAATAACAGAATGTCAATTTCACTGCTTAAATTTGGACTTAAGAAGCCTATTTAAGTTGGCTGACTGAAAACTGGTTTTCACAGACTCAAAACCTGATAAGGATAATTCCATGTCTGTTTAGCTTTGCTATGATTGCTGTTACAACACAGTTGATATTACTCATCTTTTTCATACAGTTCCAATCGCCATTGATAACATCATTCTTACCGTCACATCTTCCCTGACCTTCTGTGAGAGCCTCTCACTCACCTCTGCTTTGACTCTTGCCCTGTAATTGTTCCCTCAGGCAATTCTGCTTTGAATTGTTGAGCTAGATCCCCTTTTCTGCAAATTTATCAAAGAACGTGACCAAAAAAAATTCTTCAGGAAGATTCACTGAAATGTAGCATACTTCTTGTTTTTCCTAAATGCTCCTTTATGACAAGACAAATGCAAAAAGCAAACAAAAACAAAAACCCTGAAAGCCATACTGTTTTATGTTAGCTCCCACAGGAGAATTGAATTGGTTGGCACAAGTGCCATTGCTTTCATCAGGCATCACTGTAAGCAGTAAGCAGCCCCCTCAGGGAACTTGCTTTGTTTCTCTTCTTAGGATTTTGTGCTCCAGTTTCTGCAGCAGGAACACCAGAGCAGTTCCCCTGTGAAATAACCATATTTTTTCCCAACCGAAGGGAGTGTTTTTACAACATAGATACTGACTTGTGATATTGCCCAGATGTTTGCTACATCTGTTAATAAAAATCTAAGAGCCAGGCTTGTGACCGACTCATAGCCCAAGATATTTTTAGCCTCACTCCTGACTCCGTCTGTCTTGCCATTCTTGTTTTTCTTTCTTCTTTTGCTTTTACAGCATGTTTTTTTTTAATATTTGCATCTTCTGAGCTATCTTACGTCTTTTCTAAAGTATTTTCCGTGTGTCAGAGACTTTGTCGGTGTCATTTTAAATTCATGTATCATATCCCCTTGTACTAATCAGTTTCCGTTACTGAACAAACATCAGAGATGGTAAATGTATTATATACAAAGGGAAGGTTTATTTTGGAAATCCATCTTAGAAAGCTTAGTCCATGATCAGTTGTACCTGTAGCTTGGAGGCCGTGGCAGCAGCACAATACTGGCAGTGTTGCGTGGCAAAACTACCACCACATGATGAGGACACATCAGAGGAAGAGGAAAGGGCTGGAGGCCCTTCGCATTGGGCACGTATTCAGTGACCTAAGCCCTCCCACTATACCCCAACTACTGGATGTTACACCGCTCCCAACATTGCAAAGCTGGGGAACAGACCTGGAGAACATATGGGCCTTTCGAAAGCATCCAAGATCCAAACCATGGTACACATTCACCGTAATTTATTTCTCTATGTAGGTTCATTTAACAGTGTTCTCCACACACACATACACATGTAGCTTTTATTGCTATTATCAATAAATCTTTGATAAACCACTCTGTGACTAAGCCTTAATTCACATTTTAAAATATTTCCTAGCTTCTACAGTTACATTCAGATTGACGCTTTGTACTTCAAAATTTGTACTGAAGGCTTCCATCCACTGGGGCTAAGAACTCCAAGCGGAGAGAAGTGTGGTAACTTAGAGTTGTCAGAGTGTAAGGCAGCTGTCAGGGCTGAGGCTAGAGACACTGCAGAATGGATCATTTGGGACCTGAATGGCCAGCCAGGGCCTGACATTGTGGCCATATGCTGGGGAACCTGGTAGAAGGGTGTGGTTTTTGCTCATACATAGCACACTGACAGCAGTGTGACTCAAAGGGGTGTGACAGGAGCCAGGGAAGGTGGAATCCATTAGGAGACCATTGCATAGAATGGGTAAGACCTGTTGGAGGCTTGAATTGGAGTCTTAGCACTAGGGTATGAAAAAAGAATGCATGTATTCCAGAGAATCAGAATGGCTGTCCATTGCTCAGGTTGGTGATCGAGGGCTACATCTGTATTTGTTTGCATTTGAAATGTCATGTCCTTTCATGCAGATTCTAAAAAGAAAATATAAATCCAGCAGCTTCTACACTATCACTTGAGAAAGGAACAGATTTAAGCCCAGCAACAGATTTGCTTTATCTTGCAACACACACACACACACACACACACATACACACACACACACTTTGGCCAGCTTTCGCTTATCTTTCTGAGACTTTCTCGGGAAAGGTTTCAACCCTAAAACACGGCCACACCTGAGTCGTGTGGGCAGAGCGCTATTTTGGATAGATAGTTGTTTGAGTCTACGTTGTAAACACTCCTCTCCTTTTTCGGAAATGTGGCTAAATTTCAGCCTCAGCCCAAGATTTCCTTTCTGTAACTGGGGACATCGGGTACACCATAACATTTGCTTCTCTTCTTTTCGACTTGAAATGGAAGGCTACACACGTTCATGGGCATCAGAACATGACAAGCAGCATGATTGTTGAAAGATAGGACATGGAGATTTGAATATAATCATAGTCCAGATTCGAAGCCCAAAACAGAATAAATCACAGAAGTGCAATATAAAGTCAAGTGAATATACATCATGTATACAACATCAGGACCGTGGGCCCCCTAACTTGTAAGGACATCTCCAGTGATGTTTCCATGGCTGAGGCAGATAGAATCTCAAAGGGATAACAGGCCTGGAGATGCAGAAAGAAGTTTCTGAGGGCTGCTGAAAAGTCAGAGCCTTAAATTTGGTGTTCCAGTTTCAGTGAATTCTCTAAAGGTCATGACAGACATACCATGTCTCTAGAAATGAGAAGATGCTCATAAATCATCCCTGTCCATCCAAGCAGCCAGCCAGCCAGCTGCTGTTCAGTATCAGTTGACTGATACATATTTTTAACATAGGTCTGTTTATTAATTGACCTCTCAAATGCTGTATTCTATTAATTCCTGGGTTCGAGGACAGTGGCATTTCTTCTCCCAAAGACGCAGCTTTGGGAGATTGCTAGGGTCAAATACATGGGAACAGTGGCAGGATCTTTATATAAAGTTTTCTGAATGGAATATATCCTAAGAGTCAGCGGATGGTTTGCCATCCAAAGGCCCCATCTTCTTAAAATCAAATGAATGGCATTCGCTGAGGTGATGGAGGACACAGTGCCTACATCGAAACTGCGTCACAATGGTCCTCCATTTAGGCTTTGCTCTGCTGTGTCCATCTCCTTGTCCTCTCCCTGGGTGCTTCTAACCCATCCTACCACAGCCTCTCCGACTCCTCTCGCGTGTAGCTTTCATATTGTGGACCCTAAGAACCACCCAAGGCAAAGTCGAAGTTTGCCGCTGATGTTCGTTTGTAAACTTCACTTTTTAGGGGTAGAAGGGGGACCCCTCATTCATGCTACCTAGCAGACACAACTTAGTCATAATAACAAGAAAAAGTGTAACCTGATAGATACATGAGTAGCATTTAACTATTTGAAAATTCAAAGAGTCCTAATCAAGTTTTACTGAAATCAATAAAAATAGACCCTGGCCCCTTAAGATTTTCAACCCAGGGGCCTGTCTGATTTTAAGATGAGTCAAACAAAGTGAATGTCTGCACAGACAGAAAAGACCAAGGTCTTTATAAGTAAAGGAATTTTATGGAGGGCTGTAATGTGATCGGGATCCTGATTACAAGCCCTGTAACTCGTGAATCAGAAAACAAAGGAGCGCTTTCCAGCCACACAGAAATGGGCTGTCCTCGTTTACCCCGCCGTGCCTGTTACATAGGCTTGATTAGGAACAGATTTTTCCAAGTTCTCTTTCATGAAAAGGAGAGATGATTACGATCCGCATTCATCAGATTTGGCTTAGTCTTTATGCCCATGGTATGCAAATTAGATTATCATGCATTCTATTTATGGTTACTTGTTTATAAATGTGGGGTTTTTAAAAATAACTTTCAAGGCCCCACTGCTGTGAATAACTCTGAAAATAGAAGTATAAAGAAGTAAATAAAAGCCTCATGACCTAGAAATATTATTGGTATGTTTAATTTTCATAATTCATATATAAGCATCATGTTTTAGACATTGCAAAATAAAAGTTTAATTTTTATTCTATCTACTCAGTTAACATTAAAAAGCATTTTCTTATAGCTTTAGAAATTATTACTATTAATTATTATTAGAATAGTTAGTGGGACTTAATAGTTCATTGTCGGACTTTAACTTCCTTTGTTTTGTTCAGCCTTTAAATTGTTGCCACCTATTATCATTATAAAATCATGACCTTAGTAGTTTCTGTACTTGTCCCTTAGAGGTACTCTTAAAAGTGAACTTACTCAATGTGATCATTTTTTATAGCTGGATAGTACTCCATTGCATAAAAATACCATATCTTTTTTATCCATTGAGATATTTATAAATAAATGGATGCAACTTGAGACCATACTCATAAGTGAAATAAATCGAACTCACATGTATAAATACCATATAGTCTCCCTAGTGTAAGAAATGGTAAGAATACATAAGATTTTATGGTAATCATGGTTCCCCATTATATTGCCCATTTTAGATTGGGTCCTTTATTGTGAAGGGTCTAATTTTTTTTAAATTCTTTATATATCCTGGGTATTAATCCTGTGTCCAACAAGTAGCTAGCAAAAATTTTTTCCCATTTTATAGATTGTCTCCTCACTTCATTGATTGTCTCCTTTGCTGATCCAAAAGCTTTTTCATTTGATTTGATCCCACTTGTTGATTCTTGATGTTATTTTTTGTGCAATTGGAGTTGTGTTCAAAAAGTCCTTACCTGTCCTCATTTAAATCCTTCCCTTTGAAGAAATAAATGTTTGGTTTAAAGAGTTTTACCTATTTTATGTCTATTGTAAAATTTAGGTCTTTGGTCCATTTTAATTCTAGTTTAGTACATGTAAAGGAGGTGGATCTAGATTTAGTCTTTTGCGTATAGACATCCAATACTCCCAGCACCATCTATCAAAGACACTATCTTTCTTCCATCTATAGAAGAGCCTTTCTTTCTTTCAGCTTGTTTTTGACCCCTTTGTCAAAGATCAGATGACTGAATGTGCCTGTGGTTGATTCATGATCTTCTAATCTGATACTTATATGTGTGATTTTGTGTTAGTACCACGCTAGTTTGTTTCATTTGGTTTTGTTTTTTTATCACTATAGCTTTGTAATATTGCTTGAAATCCAGGATTGTGATACCTTCTGCTTTCCTCTTCTTATCTAGGATTGCTTTTGTTATTTTTGGTCTCTTGTGGTTCCATATGAATTTGAGGATTGTTTTTCTGTGTTTCTCTGAGGAATGAAAAATACTGTTGGTATTTTAATTAGGACTGCAATAACAAAAATTCTGACAATACTGGTTCTGCCTGTATAGGAACAGGGAATATCTTTCCATTTTCTGAAGTCCCCTTCAAATTCCTTTTTCAGAATACTGTTCTATAGTTTTTATTATAGAGATTTTTCACTTTGTTTGGTAGGTTAATTCCCAAGTATTTAATTTTGCTTGAAGCTGCTGTGAATGGTATTGGCTTCCTAATTTCTTTCTTAGTGGATTCATTATTGGTTCCAAGGAATGCTGTTGATTTGGTAGGCTGCTCCCTTGCTGAATTTTTTTATTAAATTCTAGGAGTCTTGGAATTTTGGGAGTCTGTTATGCTAGAGTCATTCATCTAAACATAAGGACACTTTGACTTGTCTTTAATATACATACCCCTTTTATTTCTTTCTCTCGCCTATTGTGGCTAGATTTTGAGTACTGTATTGAACAGGAGCGCTAATAATGGACATCCTTGTCTTGTTTTTGCTTTGTCTTTGTGTTTTCTCACTATCTTCTTATTTAAATCCTTCCCTTTGAAGAAATAAATGTTTGGTTTAACTACATTTTTGAAATTTATCCAAAGACTTAAAATGAGAGATTTCTTCCCGCACAGTAGTCATTATTTATGAAAAACATTTTTTAAAAGCCCTTTTATTCAGAAACATAACTATACTTGGCCAAATAAAAAGTTCAACAGTTCGGTGGAATGTAAAACAGCACAACTACGTTCGTACTTTGTCAACAATTTCTAATGAAGTTTAATACATACTGTTACATGATACAGCAATTCTGTTCCTGGATATCTATCCAAGAGAAATGAATGCATGTGTTTCCCCCAAAAGCTTGCACAAAAAAAGGCCCTAGCACCTTTATTAATGATAGGCAGAAAATGAAAAGAACTCACAAAGTACAGCCGAATCTGTACACTAACTGTGTATTCTTCAGTGGAATACTCGGCAATAAAAAGAAATTTTAATGCACATCAAGATACCAACAGGGTGAGAAAAACTGTGTTTGGAGCTTAATAAGCAAGGAGAAAGTTCATACTTTAGGATTCCATTGTAGGAAATTTGGTGACAAGCTAAGCTAACCTGTCGTAACAGGTTGGCATGGTGGCTCCACGGAGGTGGCGGATGCGGACTGTGGAGGAGAAGGGCGGACTTGCTGAGCTGGGGGGCCAATGGTGCTTTCAAACCTGTGCTAAGAGGCCTCCAAGCTTGCCTACCATGCATGCAGCCTTCTGTTGCATACTGCAACTTCATTTAACGTAGGCAAAACTTTTAGAGCACTAAAGAAGCTATCTTGTAGAATTTTAAAAACAATAATTGATGTGTACAGTAATTGAAATTATATAACATTTAAGTTGAAAGTTTGCTTATTTTCCAATGACTTTTCTTGTTATTAGTATGTGTTTGCAGTGCAGAACCATGACAGTCATCACGGGGAGCTGGTGCAAGTGCCTGGCACATCTCAAGTCTTTTCTTTTCTTCCTTTTCTTCCCTTCCCCTTGCCTCCTCCCCTTCCTTCTCTCTTGGACCCCTTCCCCTATTTCTTGGTACACACTCGAGTAATACAGTGATCACATTACTCATGGGGAATTGGCACATGTACACAACACATCCCAGTTCCCTTTTTCAACCCATTCCTCTCGCCTCCATCTCTTGGTCTCCTTCCCACATTCAGAAGATCTTTTCTTTATAAGAGAGATTTCAGCCTGCATGTCTAATTTATTTCATGTAACTTTATGGTCTCAGAGTGCATCCATTTTCCTACAGATGATCAAGCTCAGGCTCCTTTACGGTAGAGTAGTGCTTTGTCGTGTGTAAATGCCGTGCTTTATCATTCATCTGTTTCTAATCATTTCGCTTTGATTCCACATTTTCTGTGTGCTGCCTACATTCATGGGCAATGGCTGGCTATCATTTACTTAGGGATTAAAGAAAGCAGAATGAAAGAAGGTGGCAGAGCGATAGATCACATCAGACGTATTCATTTCTGTTGCCTTTGCAGCAGATCCAGTGCTACTTATTAAATGTGGCTCTGTGACTTCAGATGTCCTAGTCCCCAGTTATCTTAATCAGCGAGACACACAAGATGAATGCCAACCAGCTTTGCTGCCCAGCCAAAAAGTAGACTTAGACCAGGGTCAAGTTCAGAGTGCAGAGCCTGCCTGTATTGGCACCCCAGGGAATAGACATACTGTACAATGAGGGTCCTGAAATTCCCTCGCAACTTGCCTTCCCCAAGCCTCAGTGTCTTCCATTGTAATTTATTAAGAAGTCAAATTTAATAGGAAGAAGAACAATACAGTTTTACTCTTTAGTTTTTCTTTCACTCTATTTAAATCCTGTATCCTGGAAGACTAAGTGAAATAATTGAGTGTTACAATAATGTAACTTTGAAAGGCTCTCTGTGGAGGTTTACAAAGGCCCTTTTACTCATAATGTCTAATTTGTATCTCACATCAGCCTGTAATATAGATAAATTAAAATACCATTATAGCCCCGGGATTTTATTAAAAGAAAATCTTAACTCAGAGAGGTCAGTTCCAGGGCCCAATGCCCTCCCACGTTTCCTGCCTCTGAGCAGGTGCTTTTTCTGCTGTTCCACTGGCTGTGGGCATAGCTCTGACAGTGTCACCCAGCTGACCCTTGAGTCTGTGTGGGAGCTCTGCTGACCTGTCATCGCTGAGTATATGGCTCTGGCTAAACATCTGAAACACATACCTCTAACTTACTCTAAGCCAACATCTGAATCACGTACCCTAAGACAGATATCTTAGAGCCCTAAGGACCCCAAATCTAGCCGTGTCTTTCTGTCTCCCCCTGCTGCTGCTGGTGGTCCTTTTTCCGCACCTCCATCAGGTAAGACTGCTAGCAGGTTAGCTCACCAAGCATAGGAATTATATCTATAACAGCCAGAATATTGTTACTGCTGGTTCTGGAGCTAGCTGCCGTCTCTTTTATTCTCTTTGTTTTTAAATGATGTTTATATAAGTTAAATAAGAGAATGGGAGACATGGAGGTTCTCCTAATTGTTCAAACCATTTCTGACCAAGCCCGGAACCAATAGCAGGATTACACCCACAGGGAGGCACTGGGCCTGGGGGCCAGAGGTTATGGTAGGAAGGAACGGGTGTCTTTCACCTGTCTTGATCTATACCAGGCACCACAGTGGTGACTGCCTCCTCTCCATTACAAGGGCTGTCCATGCAGAAGGCCTGGGAAGATGAAATACAGGAGGAAATAATTTGATGATAGCCCGTCACCACAAGGAATGTAAAGAAGTTAGAATCCATGATTAAATCATTCATATCTCTTTGCTACACGGTCCATCCAGATTGTTTTAGACTGTTGCCTTGGGCCCATCTTTCTCAACTTTACCTTCTGTCTGTATGTTTAAAATAGCCTACATTTTAACTCACCTAAGTTTCCCACACATATCACGATACTGTTTCTTCGCCTTGACATGTGAAGTCCTTCTCCTTGGAGTTATTCACTGAAGCCTAAACTCTTGCCCTCAATTCCATGGCAGTTGACTTTTATCTGTTAATAACTTGTCATTTTGCATGATGTATCTCCGTCACTTAAAATACTTAACATCACTCTTACCCACTTAACACTCAACAGATAATCACTTTGCAAACAAGTATCCAATCCTTACAACCACTCCTTAAGGTATTTTACAAGCTAGACCAGGCTCTGCTGCAGGAACAAAAAACACCAACTCTCAGTGCCCAGCACAACAAGGATTCCTTACCAGCATTAAGTGCCCCTGGTGTTATGGAAGGAGTCAGCTTATTGGCAGCCATACTAACACTGTTCACTGATAGGTTAATGCTTACATACCACAGCCTGAGGTGAAATCTGTTATTACTCTTTATAGCTGATTGGCCAGAATTAATCACATGACCATGACTACCACCAAATTCAGGAAAGCCTATAGTCTTCCCCTGTGCTTAAAAGAGGAAGAGCTAGCATTTTAGGAGATCAGTCCATCAACCTGAGGCAAGTTGATTGCCTCAGATAAGATGCATTTATCACATTGATCTAATAAATGAAGAAACTAAAATTCAGGGATGTTAAATGCTTGAAGTAGAGCACAAATGTGACTACTTCGAACTACTGCTCTTACCATGACCACTGGGGCAGGGGCGCTGTAGCACTGAGTGAAAATGGTGAGTTTAAACTGGGTTTGAGCCCTCGCTCTGCACCTTCCCAGCTCCTTGTATAATTTTACCTTAATGAGCTTCAACTTCCTCCTCTGTATTTTTACCTTAAACAACTGTTGAAAATTAATTACATATGTAACGTGTCTGGTGCCAGCTAGAGACACAGGGAATGGTAGATATTGACACAAGTGTTCATTCATTCAAAACTCAATCTTACTTCATTGATAACTCTGAAAATAGGATCCGGAAGCTCTAAGAATCATCTCAGCTACCCCTGGAAGCACTGGGTATCTCTTTCAGATAATTGATGTTACCTGAGAATATAGGATTCTTAGCTGCCTGAGTGACTCACGTTCTTTAATAAGTATTTCACTAACAAGAATAAAGCAGCTTTCACTGGTGCCAAAGCCCACAGAATCCTAATCTCCATTACAAGGCGTCGGGTGGAACAAGCCTGTGAAACTGGATGGCAAGGACAGAATAACCCCCCTTCCTTCTCCAGGTGGCAGAAGAAATAACACTTAATTTTTGACAACATCGCACACATAGGTGAAAGCACAACAAGAAACAGGAGTCAACAGATGTGGAAATTACTTTAGCTTGGTTTGTCATTACTGCTAAATCAAATGTGAGAACTTACTCTTCAAAATTATCTCAGCAATATCAGCAGTGATCTGTGTCCTCCCTTGTCGGGTGTTTGCAGAACTCCTTCTATAATATGTGTTCCCCTTCAGTGAATCGGAAGAATGATTTTGATCATTCTGCTGCATTTTCAATTTGTCAGGATTGTTGAAAGAGAGAGAATATTGTTCTCATGTTTGTCTGTCTGTCTTTCTCATGCAGCGTTTGTTAAAATATGGGAAGGGGCAGTGAATCATAGAAGAAGATGAGATTTACTGCACCACAGACAAATTCACTAAGTTGTTGGTACATTTCTCTAAACTCCATGTGCCTATTCTTTTATTTCTTTAATCTGATGGATTATTTTTCTTTCTATTTAGGAAGAAAAAATTGCAATCCCAATTATAAGAATATAGTTTTCATATTTATGGTTTCATAATATGGCGCTAGAAGTAAATGACTAACAGTTAATAATACTTTTGAGCAGCTTATATGTCACTTTAGCATTTTTTTATTCTTTTTTTTAAATTGTGGTTGTTTGCCTTGTATGTTAAAAATGTTATACAAAAGAGCAGGAATCAACTTCTGGGAGAACATGGCGGATAGATGGCAGCAGCTATGGAGGCTCTCTGAGATACCCCGCTTAAAATCCAGGAATGGTGCGGTACGAGAAGTCCTAAGCAAGGGGAGATACACCCTGACGACCCAGGAATGAACTAAGCTAAGAGAAACCAACTGGAAATCCAATCCTGGTGCTATAACAGGAACAGATAAATCTCAGCACGGAAGCTAGAACCCGCACCACTGGAAGCCGTGATTTGTATTTCCTGCTGCTGCTGCTGCTGCATCCAAATCTGCAGGGCAGGGAGAGAGACTTGCGAAAGCTCTGAGAGCAGGATCTGCAAACGGAGTTGAGAGCAAGACTAGCAGGGAGCCCTACATCGATTTGGCAGTGAGTGAGCGGAACTGGGACCTTTTCATAGAGTAGGAGGCTCCAGCAAAAGACATACTGGGACCGAGCAGACTAGCCGGAACAGGGCACTGCAGTGACATTAGTGGCATATTCCCCTCTCAAGTGGGATTGGTGGGAAGTGCCTGGCCTTCGTGATGCCACTGACTAAGACCCAGTAGGCCAGCCCAAACCAGGTCCCAGTGCCTGGAGGTGCACCCTAGCAGTGAAGCCTTCGGTAGGTTGACCTGGAGGGGTGGGCCCAGCAGAGGCTGTTCAGGTCTGTGTCTCCCTAGTACACTGCAGTGGGCGGGAACACCTAGCCGGTGCAATTCAAACAAACTATAATGGAAAAAGAGAAAAAAATTGGGACTCCTACATTTGCTTGTATGGAAGGAACAAAAAGTATGGGAAGAGGAAGCAACAAGAAAGGGTCCCCAGTCCCCAATCCTGAAAACACTGATCCAGGAAAAGGAAACGCAAAGGAAGACAAAAAACATGCAATATCAGACACGGCACCAATAGACATAAAGTGATATCTCCAGAGCCTCATAGACAAGTTTAAAAATGAAGTATTCAATGAAATAAAGCAAGATATAAGTAGAATAGTTAAGAGAAATGCTAAGCACTGCCCAAAGAAAAACAGATGGTGGAATGGAAGAACAGAAAAAAAGGGGAGAATTGTTTGATGGAGAAAATAGAGAAAACATAGAATACATGAAGCAGGTTCAAAGAGTTTACCAGGAAACTAAAAACTCTGTCGAAAGCTGGCATAACAGCTTGAAAGAAACTAAGGATAGATTATCTGAATTGGAGGGCAGATTTGTAATATGGGAGCATGAAATGAAAAACTTCTTAAAAATAACAAACAGCAATAATACAAAGGCTAGAAGATGATAAGAGGATCTATAACTTAAGAATTAAGAACATAAAAGAAGAAGTAGGGACTCAAACAAATGAACTACAAAAGCTACTCACAGAAATAATCCAGGAGAATTTCCCTAATTTAGCAAAAGGTAAAGATACTCAGATGAATGAGGAATACAGGACCCCAGCCACCTACAACCCAAACAGAGCTACACCCAGACATATAATAATCAAAATTTCAGAAATCTAATATAAGAACACAATACTAAAAGCCATCAGAGACAAGAAACAGATCACTTACAAGGGAACACCCATCAGAATTACAGCAGACTTCTCGGCACAAACCATCAAATCATGAAGAGCGTGGGGGGAAATAATTGAAGTTTGAAAGATAACAACCTCCAGCCAAGATTGATATATCCTGCACAATTGTCCCTAGAAATTGATGGCAAAACAAGGTGCTTCCAGGATAAAGAGGAACTAGGGCAATTTGCAACCACCAATTCAACTCTACAGAGAATACTGCAGGATATTCTAAAAAGAAAATACCAAGACTTCAGAAACAATGGCAGAGAGCCACAATGAATGGAGCAGAAAGTGAAATGAAGAAGACAAACTGATAACAAACGACAGAAAAAGATCTCAACAAAAATGAGTCAGAGAAGATTGGATGGTAGGAACAGCTATTTTGGAGAAAACAAGACATCATAATAGCTAGTGCTTATTTAGTATCATCTTGCTTTGAAGTCCCATCAAGCTTTTATTCTTCTGTCTCCATTGGTCTTAACAGGTTGTATCTTACTGGATTTTATTATATGTGATAATATAAGCAAAAACTTTTATAGACAAGGAGATTATACAGAAACCATTGTTCATTTTCTGATACACAGTTCTAAATACCCTATAATAATGTCATTCTCTTGAATGGTTTTACATTGTCTTGATGTGTTTGGTGCTACAGTATACGAAGTTATACTCAAAGATTTCAAGGAAAGAGACACTATGGTAACTACTTTTATGTCAGGATATCTTGTGGTGAAACACTATTTTGCTTAAATGGTTATGCTTTGACCTGCGCTGTTTTGTTGTTATGCCCTCTTTTATCTCAGTCTCCTTTTTTTTTAATTATTTACTTTTTTATCATTATCTTTTTAATTAAGGGAAAAATTAAAAAATAGCAGGATACATTATAGTAACCCACTTTGATTTCCTATTAACTTGATTTGAAACCTTGTATTGCCCTCACCATCTTGCTTTGACTTATTTTCCTCTATTCTGCTTTGCTTGATAGTACCAAGTTCGAAAGTATAGGCAAAACTGTGAAGACAATAAGATTCATTATGACGCCCATTCTGGTTGACTATTATCTTCTTTTAAAGTCCTGTAATGTCTCCAGTATTTTGGTTTTATTCTTTATTGTTCTGTTCAATTTTACCATAGCTGATGATATAGGCAATTCTTTTTAAGATAGCAAGAGGCAGTATGGCAACCATTGTTGACCACCTAGTATTTTGTTTTTACATTATCTATTATGTCCATCCTTTTGATTTGACTGACTCTGTTCTGTTATGTCACATTGGGTTTTACTCTCTTCAAAAAAAAAAAAAATAAGAAGAACTATGAGAGTAATAAAACCCAAAATGTGTAATTGTCTTGTACAAAAAAAAAAAAAGGAAAAGAAGTGCTCTAAAGAATATAACTACATATATATTTAAGTGTATAAGATAGATAACCATATTACTGAGTTTTGTTGGATCATTGAACAAAACTGTTTCCAGTCTCACTGTTTGAAAGTCCACTTTATATGCTTTAATTTTGTAACTTGAACAACTATTTCTAAGACAACAATATGTAATCTATTAACTAGTGATTTCCTACTGTTTATTTTTTCTGAAATTCTGTATAACTTGTACCCTTTTTCTGTTTTTTTTTTCTTTTTCTCCTTAAATTAAAAAAAAAGAGCAGAAATGGAAGTAATTATATAATATCTAAAATAAAGATGTAAAAAGATAAAGGTGTTAAAAAGATTAATGGTAGCTCACACCTAAGGAATGCCAGAACTTGTATTTTAAACTTTGTGGGCTCTCACTTTCTCTCCATCCCTAACTCCCTTCCCCTCTCCCACCGTCCTCCCTTCTCCCTCTTCCTCTCTCCTCTCTCACATACACAAGCACCCCGCACTCATTCACTTGCAAACCCCATATCTATAGGATAAAATGTGGAATTGAGAGCTAGGGTAACTTGCCTAAGGTTGAAAAGCCTGAACACCGTGGATCCAGGAGTGTGGGTTTTCAGAGATCTTTCCCTATTTAGTTAAAGAATCACTGGCAGACTGTGGCACTTTCTTGAGGTACTGCCTGTGAAGGGACATTGTCTTATCCCTCACTATACCCGGCTCCTAGCACAGAACAGAATAGAACAAGAGAGTGATGTAACTAGTGCTTTATTTTTGGAAGATAAATCTGCCAACAGCGAGTGGGATGAAAAGAACAGGAAAGGCCTGGCAGCTTGGAGAGCACTTTAGACGCAGTAACACTGAGAAGATGATGACAAGACAATGAACAAGGGTGCTGTGTGGAGAGAAGTGGTGATGTGGACAGAGGTTTAGGAAGGGCGAGGGAGTGAGGTGCTGACCGTGGGAAGGATGGGAGGTGGGGGAGGTCCTCAGTTCAGCAGATACTTATGCAGCAGGCACAATTGCACTTCAGCTGTGTGCCAGGAACCATTGTAGATGACAGGATGTGACTGAGAATCACAGAGATGAAGATTTTGCTATAACTGAGCTATATGTTGGTTGGAGAGTGTATCAGTCATGGGTCCCTAAAGCAACAGAACCAGTGGGAGATGGAGGTAGAGGTGTACAGAGAGAAGTTTCAAGGAATTGGTCCCAGGGATGCCGATAGGGCAGGCCTGAAGTCTCCAGGACAGTCCAAGAAGCTGGAGATCCTTGTGCAGGAGCCGATACCACAACCTAGGGCACGATGTCTTCTCAGGGAAGCCTCAGTTTTGTCCCAGGGCCTTTGAAATGATGAAGTAAGTCCCACCCAGATTAGAAAGGATAATCTAATTGAAGTCCACACTGTGGGTATGCTCCACATGACCAGGGCACCTTCTTGGCAGCGTGTAGGTTAGTATGATACCCTCGCCAAGATGGTACATGAAAACTGACCATCAGAGAGAGGAGGCAAGAATGACAGCACAAGAGAAACACGGGGTGTTAGGGAAGAACCGTAGTTACTTGGCTCACCTCACTTCCCTGATGGAGCAGATAGAGCTCCATTTTACAGAGGTGACTCAGAGCTGAGGGCATCTGGTGGCTTATCTACATGTTCAAACAGCAAAGGATCGGTCCCGCCACCACACCAAGTCCCATGCATTTGCAGAAAGCACATGAGTCACCTGCCTCTTGGGAATCATCACAGGGAGCAGAATGTTTGACTTCTTCCCAAGAGCAGCACCAGGTCAGAGCAGATTTAGATCAGTATTGCTTTCTGGAGGACAAGGAGCATGACTCAGGCGCTATGCTCCCTATGTTTGCCCTTCCCTGCTGCCATGGGAATGGCCACCTCCCACTGTCCCCATTCATTCTGCCTAGAACATTCTTCATGTTCTCTCCCTTCCATTCTTAGCCCTTACGTCCAAACAGCCCTTAAGTCTCAACTTCGTCACTCCTCAGAGACACTGTCTCTGAGCACCTGAACTTGGATAATCTCCCAAACTCCCTGTTCGTCTCCTGTGGTATTTTGCACTGTTTTCATTGTCACTAATTTGCATATTACTTTGCTAACACCTACTTACCCTGCCATGACCTCTAAGGGAAGGAAACCAGTCACTATAATGCTGCTCCTTTGGCATCTACCACTTGTTGAATGAATGAGTGAGTGAATGAATACCTTCCAAGCAGGAAATCTGGGCATCCTCAGCAACAATCTGGAAACACAATACCAAGTCCCAGTTGCTGCTCTCCTCTTTCTAATCCCATCCTTAGTGCTTGAGTTCTTCCGGATTTCAGTATAAAAGGTGGTGCTTTCTGAACTCTTCACCCATTTGGGAGCAGTTGCACTCAAAGTCTTCTAACACAAAACAAATGAAGTTTTGCAAAATGTTAGAACAAAAAAAGGTGAAAGTGAAAGAGAATGGGGTGGAGGCATTTACCAATAGTGTCCTATTGAGGAGAACCAGGGCTGTGTGAAATGTTGTAAGAAAGTCCTCTTAGAACTCGGGACAGCTTACTCTCTCTCATGAGTGCAGATTCTGCCCACAATCTGGAGTCTTGTGAGTATGAAGTTACGCTTCTGACTCCCGTGGTTCCTAGGGTCTCTGGGTGGGGTTTTGTGAGCCAAGCTGAGAGAGAGAGCAGCTACGAAGCCCTCTTCATTCCGGCTTCGCCTGCCAGACAGACACAGGCTGATGACAGCTAGCGTGTGAGGCTGGCCTTACACTTGAGCACAGGTAGTAATAGTTACCCAGCATCAAACCACCCACCCTGGCTTCTGATTTGACAGCCAGCAACCAGAGCAATTTAAAAAGTCCACTTGTGTTATTAAATGCTCCGAGGAGCTCTTCACCCCTTTTGTATGAGCCCAAACATTGATGGAAATCTTTTGCTGTGCAATAGTCTTCTGATTATGAATAAAGAATTTTTGGATATTTTTTAAGAGTAGCCTCTATCAAGTCATTCTACAAGGTCTGCGCAAGTTTCCTCATTTGCATTCTTGCCATTAAATATTCTGGACATTTTCTAAAGTTGGAAGAGTTGTTTGTAAGTCACACAGGGCAATTCTGGGATCCAGACAGTCTTGAGGTCACCACAGGGTGCTGCGGGAAGCTCTTTGGCCCAGGACTTAGGTGGTTTGAGTCTTGGCCCCACAGTGAGCAGTTGAGTGACACTGGACAGGCCACTGGGCTGGGTGGTCTCTGAGTTTTCACTGCTCTAAGATGTATGGTTCTCATTGCAGGCATCTTTTCCACAAGTCCTGTGTTGACCCCTGGCTTCTAGACCATCGTACCTGTCCCATGTGCAAGATGAACATTCTTAAAGCCCTAGGGATCCCGGTAAGCACAGCACAGCATCATAATGTCTGTCTTTCTGAATTTCCCCCAAAGCAGGGAGAAAATATCTTACCTGGGTTTTCCGTGTCTCCCTCAATCACATAATGGTGGCATCATCTAACAGAGCCCACAAGAGCATCCCATGTTTGGAAATATTTCTCCTCTCCCTTTTGCTCACCCTGAGGACATCATGGCCCTCCCCCCTTACCCACTGTGTTTGGCTGTGAGCCAAGATGCCTCTTGTGCAGGTCCTAGGCAGCTCTTGTGAGGTGCAGGCAGTGTACCAGCCTGTTGTACATTGGCCACTTCTATAGTGGGCACCCCTGCTCAGTCCTCAAGGAAATCTGCATGCCACACTTCCTGGTGTTGTCACCGTCACCAATGTCTCAGAGAGGAGATGGCCGGCAGGGGGAGGAGGAACAGTGGCTGAGAATCGGGCCAAAGGTTTCTGCCTTGCTCAGACCTCTGCAGAGACCCCAGTGAATAGGCATGCAGAGCCGGAACTGCTCATTCTGGCACCGCCATCGAGCTGCTTCCCTGGGTCACGTGTCTCCTGAAGTTCAGCCCCTCCCCCAGTGCACCCACTCCTGCCAGCTGGCTGGGTGCTGCAGGAAAGGCTTTCCCAGCACCCTATCAAATGAACCTCACAAAGGGCGCCTGGTGAAACACCAGCTGCCGTGTGCTATTCCCTGTGACAGATGAGGGCAGGAAACAATCCAGGCTGCCAAAGTCACGGACTACACAGCAAGAAGTGACAAAGACATGAGGCACTGTCTTAAGCCACAAAGCAGAATGCAGAAAAACTAGCCTTCCTCCCACTTCCCAGCTCCACTCTGCTGCCACCTGCCTATTGTCACTCTGCCAGTGGCAAAGAGAATGTTGATAGTCCCAAGATGTCACTGAAGAGGGAAGAACCAGATCATGTGTCAGAGTTGCTTCAGTGCCAAAGAGCTAATTAGGAATATCAAGGAGACGTGTCAGAGAGGACATACATAGGAGGACATTCATTCACTGAGCATTCATTCACTAAATGTCACCCTGTGACAGCTACCACCATGCCAACTGCGGGCTGATTTTCATGGTTGATGGAGCAAACACAGATGAACTTGTCTGATGCATATAGCTCTCAGCTAGATTTTAAAGACAGTGCATTAAATTTTCAGATCACAGTTGTAAATGCATAGTGTATTCAAGGTGAAAGTCAATTGCAGTGAACATGAAACATTAATAAAAACCAAGCATCTTGAGCCAGATACTGGTGACTTCAAAATTCCAACTCAGTTCTTGTACTTTTCACATGTCTGCCTGTAACTAGTTCTTCTAAAGGGAAGGAGAAAGGTGTATATGATGCTTGCAAGTATATGTGTGTGTGTGTGTGTGTGTGTGTGTGTGTGTGTGTGTGTGTGTGTTTGGTCTTCATGATTAAAGGGAAACAACTGTATTACTTGACCTAGTTCCTGTTGCTCAAGATGTTGTCAAAGGTCCTAACAGTCTCACAATTCTTTCATCAGGACCAAGAAACCAAACAACCGCTGTAGTTAAATTTTATACTAAAGAGTGTTTGACTCCAGATTTTCCCATGAAGATATAATTTCTCCAGAAGCTGCTTACAAATGAGTTTTAAATATTGCTAATTGTTGCCAAAATAGAATTAATTGAATGGTCTCTTGGCTTATTTCCAAATTTAGGAATATTGAATTTTTGGCAATCAGGCATTCTGGCTATAGTTTGAAGCCTATCAAGTCTGGACAGGGTTTTATTTAGCATGCTTTCCTCCAGAAAAATGAACATTGGTGGCATCGAGTGGATTTTGCCAAGGATTTTTAAAGGCCTGCCCAACAAGAGCAGGGCACACACCCTCGCTCACCCCACAGCACAGAATGTCCCCTGTTAAGAATAAGGTGGTAGCGGGCTGCTTCTCCCTCGCTCAGGGCATGCAACCACCCTCACTGCACCCTGGGGTTCCTCAGTTTTTGTCCTAGAGAAAGACAGAGTCAGAGTCTGGGAAGAATTGTGGGCAGTGTTCTGTCCCATCCTTCGGCCACTGGGGGAAGCTATGCCTATAACACACCTGTGAGAGGATTTCAATGCAATTCTTCACACTTCCCGTACCACTAGGCAAGCTCACAGCCTTCTTAGAAAGCACATCCTGTGTCCTCACTGAAACTCTTCTTTATGCTGTTCAAAGCAGTTGTCTTGTGATTTTTCTGTATTATTCTATTTTCAAGGAAATTGAAAGAAACCCTATCACTTTGACAACTGATGTTTATTTTTATTGTTTTTAAAAGAGTGCCTACGTGCCTTGGGCTCTAAGCAAATATATATCTAGATCTAGATCTAGATCTAGGTCTAGATCTATTTATACAGCTGTATAGATATAGATAGAGCTATTTGTTGAAAGCCAAGATTTAGGAACATTTTCATTTTGCAAGTAATTTCTGTACAATGAGTTAAAGAATAAGAGCACATCTCACAGATCATAAAATTCCTTTAACAATGGGTACCTTTTCCATTAGATTTTACCAAGGGAAATATAATACTGACCTGAAAGGGAGAGAAAATTATTTACTTCAGAAGTGCTTTTTTCTTTTTTTTTTTTTTTTTTTGTTTTTTTTTTTTTTTTTTGTTTCCTCCTTTTGTCTCCTGTTCAGTGCTTCATCCTCCTGTCTGGTCAGGTCAGACCAGCCCTGTCTTTGTGGGACTGTTGGACTCTTCCCCTAAGGCTCCATAGGACTGGGTCTCCTCCCACTGTGATGAATATTTTCCTGATATAAAAAGAATGATAGTTCCCATAGTGTAGCTGGTGCATTCACAGGTTCTTAACTAGGAGCACGTAATGTACTTGAGGAATTTCCCTATTCTAATCCGAATTTCCCTAAATTTAAATACCTGTACAGTGTTTATTTGACATCTTCTTTAAGCATTATGATTGTGGTTTTTCTTAGAGGTCTGTAAGTTTGGTTTTTTTTCAAAATATTAGTCTGTCTGATGAATCTCATAGAGAGGATATAAACCAGGAGCCTGTAGAAGAATGGTCTATTAAATGTTACATTGAGGCCAAATTTAGACCTGCTAGTCCGACTGAGCTAATTAGCTCTTTTCTCTCCCCCTTCCTCTCCTGTTAAGAATATAGCACAGTTCTTGCTGGCCCACGAACTAACAGCAAAGAAACACAGTGCCTTGCAATTAAATACATAAAATGAACAATAAGAATCAATATTTTTAAAAATATCAGTTGTCGTTTGCATATGATTGCATTCTGTGTGGGGGTGGTGGAGAGACCCCACCAAGTCTTTGCCTTCTTGGTAAAAGTGTTTTATTCCCCCGTACCTGACACGTCACTGCTTTTGCTAAAAAAAAAAAAATTTACTTTCCATATCTTACCTTTGCATAGAGCTTTACAGTCCTTAAAATGCTTTTTTGAATCCTCCCCTACTTGATCTTGGAAAATATTGATATGCCTGAGTTTTCAGAGTAGAATTCTGTTCCACATTTACTAAGCACAGAATCATTGGCAGTGGTAGTTCATGGAGGCTTGGAATCCAAGAGCAGCGCGGTGTGTTCACGTCTCTCTGCACTGCATGTGGACCAGGGCGAAGAGACAGACAGTGGCCGCGGAGTGGGAACAGTGCCATAGAAAGTTCTGGGGGTGGGAGTCAAAGACGAGTACGTGGGAGAGGACAGGCTTCAGACAAAGTGGCAGTGGCCTGGGAATTAGTGCTTAGGAGTTCAGCAGGGGTCAGTTTGAGGTCTTAGAATGGGAAAAGGAGGGTGACCGAGGCAGAAGTCATACTGAGTAGGGGGAGGGGACAGGCTAACACAGTGAAACAGGAGAATGAAGGTGACAGCCGAAAAACGGGCTGTAACAGGCTGTGGAGTATCTGTTTTATGCTAAAGGGATTGTGATTCACTCCTAAGGAGAAAACTCACACCTGTGTTTTCTTTAAAAAAAAAAAAAATGCTCTTGTAAGGGAGTAGAGATGGAAATCAGATGGAGAAGAGCTGGAAAGAGCAAGAGCGACAGTAAGGGAAGAAAATACTCATAACTCTACCTGCCTGTGTCCAATAGCACATGTGGTAAATTGCTCATTCTGTAAACTGACTTTTGGAAATTGGAGTTTTACTGAATTGGCTCATTTTCAATAGAGACAGAGGAGCAAAGAAAGGAGGGAAGAAGGAAAGAGCTGCACTGAGAAGTCTGGGGGACGTTGGAAGCATCCCTTAGAAGGCCTTACCCACTAAGGGCAGAAATTGGAACATGAGTCTAGCAGTTTAGAAATCCTTGTTGTGTTCCTCGGGGGTCTACGAGATGCACGTTTCTCTTTTAATAAACTCTAAATACAACACTTGCATTGCAGCGCTAATTCAGTGTTAACCCAGTACTTTCACGTGCCCCTAGCTATCATGCTCCACATACAATGAGGGTGGGAAATCATGTAATAGTCCTCCTTCAAGTCAAAGTTGAAGTTATTTTTAATCTGCCTTAAGATCATGTCCTTCCACCACCACCTCTAAAAAATAATTTTCATGACTTCAGGAAAAACACAACTGGAAGTAATTTTAAGTTTATTGTGGAAGACAGAAATATATTCATGGTACTTCAAAACCAAAGAGCCAAACTTTAGAGAGTAAGATTTGCTCTATAATATAATATAGGAAGGAGTCCAACACCACAGCAAACACCAGCTGCCTCTCTGGGCAGAAAGCTTCACTGCAATGCTATCAATAGGAGCAGTCAATGGTATTGTGAGGAATAGGGCCCTGTAATGATGGAGTGATTGAATAAATGCTCTTTATTTTAGATGCTAAGATTTTAAAGTTCTTCACTTTCAAATATGATCTATCCCATGCTAAGTACCTAGAAATATTTTCTAGGGCTGGGGATATCACTCAGAGGCACAAGTGCCTGCCTGCAAGCGCGAGGTCTTGAGTTTGATTACTGATACCAAAAAATATTTTTTCTATAGTTGCATTCCAGCTTACATTTTGAAAAGTAGCCTTGCCCTGTTGTTCTATGTATATGTGCATCTTTAATGAGCACTTCACAGTGAGTCAGATTCTGTTCCCTCCCACTTTGATATCATAGTATATTTGTAAACGATGCATGAGTCTTTGGAGTAATTATCAGACTGCCAGCTCCTTCCTACGTGGGAAGTAAACACTTCATAAAGAAGTTCTATCATTACAAATAAATGGCCTGTTTTCCTTCAAATTGTTTAAATGCAGAGACCTTGCCATTCCTGGAGTTAAGACATCATACCTATGTGTGAAAGGAATCTGTGGAAAGGAGACTTTGGAAGAACTTTTTATGTTAAAGATTTTTTTGCATGTTAATAAAAGCACGCACAGACTGTTTTTAAGTAGCTCAAGGAAAAACAATACTTAATTTGCCAATGAGACAAGTATCTAGACTGTAGACATTTCATCTATAAATGGACAGCACTCTCTAAGGATAGATCTCTTTCTGTCTCCCACAGCCCAATGCTGACTGCATGGACGACCTCCCCACCGACTTCGAGGGCTCCCTGGGAGGTCCCCCCACCAACCAGATCACAGGCGCCAGTGACACAACAGTAAACGAGAGCTCAGTCACATTGGACCCTGCTGTCCGGACTGTGGGAGCCTTGCAGGTGGTCCAGGACACAGATCCCATGCCCCAGGAGGGAGAAGTCATCTTCACTACTAACAGTAAGTTATTGTGCTTAAGACTTGAAGCCTAAAGGGCTGTTGTACCATGTGGATTGGATAAAAAGATACTTTTGCTCAAGGAGGAAAATACTAAGTGTTACATTGCAGAGCTGGACAGTCATAGCTGCCTGGCACTTACAAGCTCAGATCTTTCCCGAGGCAGCAGGGAAGGCAGCAGACCTGGCCATGCATGTCCGCACTCCTGCTGCCCACACCTGCTGCCTGGTGCACACGTCACAGTACTACGCTTTCTTGGTGTCCCCTACTGCGCGGTACCTGCTGCTGGTGGGCCTGGCCTCTGAGGGTAAGGGAAGGAGACAGAGCACCTGCAAGAGACAGGACAGCCTCACTGTGCCACCCAGGCTGGCAGGTGCCAGGGCCCACCTCATCCTCCTGCCTCAGTTTCCTGAGTAGCCATCATCCCTGCACTAAATGACATCACTTTATTGTTATTTTTTTCTTACAATTGAGTAGGCCCTCACATACGCGCACTGAGCTATGCCCCCTGGCACCCTTTCAGATGGACACTTTTTAGCATAACCTGAACCCACAGACAGTGAATATCACATGTAACCAGCTCCTGGCTATTCTTTGGCTCATCTGCTGCAGATAGTCACTGAACCCTCTCCTCTGTTTGATGGTAGCTATAAAAATATTAGGTATCTCTATGACTATCAAGATTGACTTAGAAATCTAAAGTACCTATTATTAAATCTAATCTAGTAGAGATCAAAGCTTCAGGAATTTTAAGAAAATAAGCATGAGATTTAAAGTTAAAAGAATGAGTAGATATTGCAATTTTAAATAAGGCATATTTCTTTTGATAGAAGTAAGCTCTTCACTATTAGAAAATTTAGAAACACAAAAAATCAGACTGAAGTACCTTGGGATATTTCCTTTTAAGTCTGGCTCTTTTTTTTTTTTTTTTTGCATATTTGTGATTTTAATAGAATTCATAAAATTATGCTTAAATGTAAGGGTATGCATTTTCTATGAAGAAACAATAATCTTATGTAAGGATGGAAGGATAAAGAGAAAAGAATGACAGAGTCAGGGCACTGCTATTTAGAATAGTCACTTTTAGCATCGTGCCTATTTCTGGATCTTTTATGATGTAGTGGGGATGATACCGAGTTTTATAACCTTAACATTTTCACAGAACTTTGAAAGAAAGTAATTTGGAGGACTTGGTGACAAATATCTGTCTAGTGAGGTTTACTGGGTTTTTGTATAAAGAATTTTAACTTCCATAACTTCACTTTTCAGGGTATCAGTAGCTTATTCTTGACATTGACCATTAGGCATCTAAAAGCTTAAAAACAGATTTTTATCCCTTTGCTTTGAAGGTACCATCTGATGTTAGTATAATGCACGTGACATGTGATTTTAAATTATCTATAGCCATACTACAAAGAAAAGCATGAAGCGTGTTTTAAGAATTTATCTTATTTCAACTCAGTATATCCAAAATATTTTACCTTTTTTTAACTTGGTCTTTTAAATCTGGAACATTCTAATTTAAACTGCTCAACAATCCCATATGGCAAATGTCTACCATACTGGTGGACTAAGTCCTAGAATTTCAGTAATTTCATTAGGCAAATCTTAAAAATTATTTGATTTTTTTAACCAGGTTAAATGTGTAATTTTTAATCAAGGGAAAATTGAGGAGTAAAGGGATGACCCTTCTCAAACCATAAATTTTCTTTTCGGTGTACAAGATGGTCTCATAATTTCTCCACTTCCAGGCATCCACCATCTATACAGCCCATGACTGCTGAAGTAGTCTTAGTAAAGTACAGCAGAATACCTGATAGGATTTTGTTAGCAGTTCAAAATAATTTAAGGCAGAAACATTTTTGAATCCTGTAAGAATAACAAAAATTGGATTGCTCTTCTTTCAGTACAATGATTATTTGATTTTTAATGGATTATGTGTCAGATGCCTTATGTTGAAAAATGGCTATGAACCTATACATGAATGTACTCTATATTTCTCAGTAATGCCCAGAAGACGAAAGAGTATTTTAATTTAATGTGAGTTAAGTGGCATCTAAAATAAAATTGATGTAAATATACTATGGATTAAAGTACATCCAAAAATGAAACAGAAAATTATGGTCTATAGCCATGTAATTTATAATCTCTACACTATTTTTGTGTGAAATGAAATCAGTGTTCAAATCATATTAAATATATATTAAATAGATGTTTATCGATTGCATTGAGGCAAAAATGGTCACTCTTGAAGCATGGACTTTCTGCTCACAATGGAATAAGAAATGGCAGGTAATGTTTTTTTTTTCAAATCTATTTTATTTCAAGGAGAAAAATAAAAAGAAAATACTAAATTTCAAAACACATCAATCAGGGTAACAATGGTACATACGTTGTGCATTGTCTTCCCCAAATCAGTCACCCAAAGCACAAGATACCTGCGTTCTGTTGTCTAAACAATACCAGCAAGGGAATCATATTAACAAAAGATGAGAAGAGGGTGCAGGAGCAATCAGACCTCAACTGCAGTCAGAACGTTAACACAAATGGCTGGAGATACAGTTTCTTAGATCAGAAAATGAATTCTCACTTTCCTAGACCATGTATTTCTGGTTAGTTTTTACTTACTGTGATCTCACAGAGTTTTGTAAACATAACCAGTAATAAAATGGTTGTAGATTTCTTAAGGGAAAAATTCTCATGCAGGTTTTTAAACTGCTCAGGATCTTCCTTAAAGCAGTAATTAATCAGTAAATGAACACACAAATGTATTGCTAAATGAGTAAAAATATTCAGGTTTAGGTTTTCATCAGTGTCATTATAATCAACTCTAGTGCTACCTAAAAATAATATGGTGGAGATGTAAGTGAAATTGAAGCTACACTACTGCTATAAATTACAAATAAACAGCCCAGTGGAGATTGGACCTGACTTTTCTCCAAATTATCCTTTCCTCCGCACATCTCTACAGATCCGAAAATGACAGAAAAAGAAGAAACAATGACAGCTAACAGATACATAGACCAGCCAGGCACCAGACACCCTTTAAGCCTGTTTTGGCTTTTAGCTCATAACTCTATGAGGCAAATGCTATTTTTATCCTCACTTTACTGATACAGAAATGAAGGCACAGAGAGATTAAAGAAGCTGACCCTAGGTTGTAAGCTGGTGACAGGTGGAGATGGAATTCAAACTGGGCTGCTGGCTTCAGAGTTAGAAATGCTCAGAGAAGGAGCAAAAGATAGGCCAGCACGCTTACTCCCTCACTTCTCACTACTCATTCAGTGCTCCTGCAGATTCTCTTAAAAGATCCAAAATGTGCTTAGTTACGCCCCGACTTGCACTCTCTTCCCACCTGTGTTCTTGCTTTGCTGGCAAAAAACGGTAGGATATAGTAAGTCAAACGCATGTCAGTCATGTCAGCACTCTTCCGGTGGAGGGGAAGGTGTAGAACAGGGTGGGGTGGGGGGAAATGTGGCGTTAAAGCATCACCTTCAAATTCCAGAAAGGGGAGCAAGGGAACGCATTTACGTGGCCAAGGAAAGGGAAGCTTTGATGCAAGTCTGACGTGGGAAGAAAGACATTTTTAGTGTTTCTGACATTGCATTTCTTGGGATCTCATGTGGCAGCCAGGATCAGTCTTTCTCTTCCACCTTTGTGCAAGGGGTCTGGATGCCCAACTGCCACCCCTCTGCCACAGTCTTTATCCACAGGCCTGATCATGCTGCAGTGCACTTTGCCTCCTGAGTCCCCAACCTTGGCTGTATGCAACTTCTGTCTGCTTCCACAGGGAGAAGTTTCTTAGGAACAAGGGGAAACACAGCTAAACACGCAGCCCTGTGTGTGTGGAGACACCAGAAAAGAGCTAGAAAAACACAGTAGAGAAAGAGACTTTTACTGCCCTCCCCCAGCCACTCTGCATCTTCACAGGAAGACCTGAAACCTTCCCTTTTCTAAGGAGTTCTTGGCTCCTCCATTCATGTTCTTGCTTCCCTGTTGAATCACTGCAAACTCCTGTCTGTCTACCTAGAGGTCACTGCTCACTTGCCACCTTTCACCAGTTAGAAGGAGCCAGCAGTCAGCCCAGGCTGTGGAAGGTAGAGGAATCTCAAGTCTTCCCCACGATGTTCTGAGGAGCACTTGGCAGGGTGCCCGAGGCCAGGAGCGCTATGGCCTTCAAACTTTGCAGCAGGAAGCAGCACGCATGAATTGGCACAGAGGCGAGCTCATGGGGCCAGCTGAAATGGAAGGTGATGGGTTTCCTCTGGGAAACCATCTTTCCTCCCATCTGCCAGTGCAGAAAGAGTAATGCACCCAATGTATTTTCTTTCTTGGGGAAACAGTAGTCTATCTAATGTGTTGGACACACATGGCTTACAGTGTTGTCAGAATGCAGCTTTATTTCTGCTGCACTGACACTTAAATTTATTGAACGAGCATAATGGTCCCCTGGCACTGGATGAAAAATCCCAGCAGGCCCAAGAATTGCCCATCTACTCTCAGGCAATTGATCCTCTAAGAGCTCTTGAGGTCTCAAGCATATGTGTGCACGTGTGTGTGTGTGTGTGTGCATGTGAGTGTGTGTGTGTGTGTGTGTAGATAACCTGCAGAGCCCTTTTCCTCTGATTCCTACAACTCTGAAAAGAAACCTCTGTTCCCCACTCACAAGGCCCATGCATCCATCAGTACCAAGCAATCCATTTTCATCTTTATCCACAATTTTCTAAGGTCTCCTTCCCCCCACTGCACGGCTCCTGTAAAACAGGGCCGATGGTGGCCGCCACTGGGTCACTGACCTGTCCCTTCCCTGCTGCCCTCTTCCTCCAGCAGCAGCAGGCTCTGGTCGCCAACCCCACCCAGGCCATCAGCCTCTTCTCTCCAGACTGCAGGTAGAAGAGACACGGGAGCACACTCTGCTTTAGCTTTTCTGAAGTTTGAGTTATATTGTGGACTTAGCCAAGCAGTCTCCCCCATGGGGTCCCCTTTGCAGCAGCCCCACAGGCCTGAGGGTGGTTGTACTTCCTCACCCCTTTGGGTAGAGGAGTGGGATTCAGCATGCTGAGGCGCTGCCCATAGACAGTCGCTTTCCCAACCTTCCCTGCTGCCTTTTCTCTCCCTTTTCTATTGAATGGTGAGATCAAGAATCACAGAGAAGTTTCCCCTCCAGGTCCACCGTTGGATCAAGGTAGGGGAGCAGGGCATAGGTGGAAGTCTGTCTCCTGCTTCCTGGCTAGTCACATCTCTGCAGGAGAAACTGAGGCAGTAAGTGTCCCAGGGGAACACAAAAGAATTCATTCCTGGATATCTTGATCTTTTCCTGAGGACCACACATCCTTAACTGCTGTCACTACTAAACTAGACACTAGAGATGCATCAGTCCTTTGCGGGGAGCGGGATGTATCTGTTTAGCTAAAGCTAGAGACAGTGGTGGCTCAGTTCATGAACTTGATTTTTTCCACAATCCTGGTTACAGCCACTGTTTATGCACATAAATACATACTCTCCAGAATGGACTCAGAAGAGAAAAAAATAATTGTTAAAACATCATTAAAGTCGCCCCAACTTTTTAAAAAGTCATTTTCATGCCAGCTGTCACAGCTATCACTGCAAGCACCTAAGACTGTCTAGAAAGATACATTTCAAACTCATTATGGGGATAAAAACTTTAAAGAGTTCATCCTAAGACTTGTATGTAATCTCTGGAATGCGTGTTTCTCTGATTCAGGGAACTCAACCTAAACTTCTCTGCAGATTCTTCATTCCTAACGACACAGTCTCTTAAAATCAAACCAGAAGTGACACACACTCATAGTCTTTAAGTGTCATATTTATTTAGGGAGCAGTTGATGAAGCATTCAGAACATCTATATTCAGAAGTTTTAAATGCCCCCAAGCCTGCTCTGACCCCAACCTGAAGATGAAAACAAGAGAAAGAATGTGTCCAGGACTTTTCCAAGGAACAGATTTTAAGCCTCTTCCAGGCAAGATAGCTGAAGAACAAAGAGAGTTGGCTTCAGTATCACATTTCTGTTCCAGATATGCAACTTGCACTTTGCTGCATTTGCAAAACAGCAAACTTCCAGGTTTTGTATGACTCCAAAATATATGAATGCATTCAGAAATAAACACATCTAGATAAAGCATTCCAGTGCTTATGAGGCACTTGCAAGATTGAGGAGTCACATCTGCTTTGTTGAGTTGCATTAAAGCCAAAAATGACGAAGTCTTTGTCCTTGACTGGATAGATATGCCTGCTGCATCCAGCCACGAGAATGATTTCCCCCGGTGCCTATAAGATTCACATTAGGGATGAAAAGATGATGGCTTTGATTTGTGAGCATATTATGCTGTGACAGACAAAAGAATCATCTCATTGAAGACCTTCAACCTCACTGTCATCTCTCCTTCAGGAAATAGTTAAGCCACAGTGGACTACTTCGATACCAAATGAAGCATGTGCAGGTTGGGACACTGCTCCAAACTCCAGTCTCCGTGTCTCTCAACGTGTCAGTGCCCTGGAGCAGCATCAGGCACTCACTTCCAAACCCTCTAGCTCTGAAGCTCAGCAGCAGCTCCAGCAGGACAGCTGCTCCAAACAGCACAGATCTTTGCAATAAGCACATGGCCTTGGTTGTCAAGCTTAGCCGCATGGCAACTAGCCAATCCAGAGTCCTCAGGGCTTTCCATGCTAATGCTCTTCCTCAATTAAAAACACTTGCCCATCCAAGAAAGCCCTATCAGGCCCAGATTTCCAGTGCTTCCCCGTCTTGTCTATCTGGCACCTTTAACTGGGAAAATTGAGAACCTGCAGCTGCACAAACAGCCTGGGAAAAAAATTAGTTAATTTCAGCAGCAGATAGACTGCCATGTGGGGTACGCAGTCTGACTATGACACCCCATACCCTCCAGAAGAGACTTTTCTTCCTGAAGTCATTCCGCCAGCAGATGAAATCCATTCATTCCTGGGAGTTTGTCTCAGATGCTCTGAGTTACTTAGCACCAACTTGATTAACTCATGATGCTGACTTGCTCTTGAAACAAGCCATGGCTCAGCAGCTGTTAGCTGAGGGTGCCCAGGAAAGGGCCCTAGAGCAGACCTGCTCTTTGCTAACGCTGATGCTTTGCATTGATCACAGCAGCTGTGATCGGCAGTAGCCGATGGCAGGAAGCATAACGGGGAGATCAGCGCTCTGTCCACATATGAGGAGCATCAGGTGTAAATAGGATAATGTTTCTGTGTGTGTTTCAATCAAAAGCAAATCATGGAGGAGGTCCATCATTCTGAGAGAAGACAGAAACAGCTGAAAATGTCTTTTGGGTGACCTAAGAATCAACTTTTAACATTCAAAATATTTCAGGAGTAAAATCCAGCAGTTCAGAAGAGGAGAAGTATAACTACCAGAACAGCTCCGTGAAGTAAACCCAGAGGCAGGAAATTTGACTTGGCCACCAACTAGTGAAGTGACCTTGGGCATTTATCCTCTTTGCATTTGACTGGGCAGATATATAAGCTGGTAACTTAAGATCCTCTCCAGGCCCATAATTCTGAGATTAATGTTAGAATCCCTGTGGGCAGGGTTGCAGGTCTCACCAGGAAAAGGCCCAGATCTTGCATCCTCATTTATAAGCCCTCCTTGCCTCTTTTCTCCTTCTAACACCTCTAAGCCAGCCTAGCAAGAAAGAATGCCCTTAGCTCTTTCCCTCCACACCACACTCGCTAGAACCACCAAGCATGCACCTGCTCCTCCTCAAAGTGACTGGTTAAATAGGCAGTGGGTGGAGCCAGCTAGAAGAGCAGCACAATTGCCCTTGGTCCCCAGCTGTAGCTTAGGCTCCTTCCAGGAGTTCCCTTCACAATGGACCAAAGCATCCTAGCTCTGGATTCATGAATCCTTATAAACAATACTTGCCTGGTTTTTGTATTGCCCTCAATGTGGATTTTACTATGATAGAATGTCGTTTAAGTCAAAATATTAACAGAGCAATTCTCGATTCTATTTGAATACTGAGCAACAAGACAATGACCAAATAATACTTAGGAAAGTAAGCACTGAGTTTTTTCCAAATGGTGATATAGGGGTAAAGTTCTGTGTATTTGTTATATGTGTGAATACACAGTGTATCATCTATTTTTGCATATTTGTAATGTTGTTTCTACAGTAAATACTACATAGATTTATATCATTTTCTCATCTCAGGAAAAATTTGTTAAATCCCTGTGATTTCATTTGGAGTTGGAATTACCACCATTTTACAAATGAGATACAAGTACCTTATTTATGGGTCCCAAATTGAGGCAGAGAAACTCTTACTGGACCTCAGATCCAGGGTAATCAATGCTATTTATCAGTGATGGCAAATCTTTTGGAGCTCTCAATAATAAACAGCTTGCTGTGGAACACGTGTCATAGGTCCACTGGCACTAGTACATATGAATATATTCATATATCTGTCAAGAAATATTGAAGGAAAGTAGTATTGGTCAACTAAGAAGAGTTCTAATTCATGTACACGTTTTTAAACTTTATTTACTAACCAAAATATTTAAGCATTAGACATTTAGTGGGAATTTAATTGGCTAAATCTTATTCAAAAAAGGAAAGAAAAGACTCAAATGCATGCAATGAGGAATGAAGAGGGTGAAATCACTACAGATCTTGTGGAAATTCAAAAGATCATCAGTCCCTGCTTTGAAAATCTTTGCTCTCACAGGATGGAAAACACAGAACAAATGAACAGAATTACCAAAGCTGAATCAAGAAGATATAAAAATTCTGAATAACCCAGTATCAGTCAATGAAATTGAAGATGTAATTAAAAATTTACCAACAAAGAAAAGCCCAGGCTCTGAGGGATTCATTGTTGAATTCTACAAAAAATTTGGAGAAGATTTAATACCAATACTCCTCAACTCTTTAATGAAATTGAAAGGGCAGCAATACTCCCTAACTCCTTCCTGGAGGGAAATAATACCCTGATACCAAAACCAGAGAAAGACCCAACCAAAAAAGAGAACTACAGGCCAATCTCCCTAATGAACACAGATGCAAAAATCGTCAAGATACTAGCAAACAAAATGCAGTTAATCATCAAGAAAATAATATACCATGACCAAGTGGGATTCATCCTAGGAATGCAGGGATAGTTCAACATACACAAATCAATAAACGTAATACACCATATCAACAGAGCCAAGGACAAAAATGACATGATCATCTCAATAGGTGAATAAAAAGCTTTCAGCAAACTCCAACACTTATTCATGATAATTAAAAAAAAATCAGAATACATGGTCTTTAACTCAGCTTGATAAAGTCATCCAACCAACATCACACTAAATAGACAAAACTGAAACTTTCACTCTAAAATCAGAAATAAGACAAGGATGTTCACTACCACCACTCCTGTTCAACATAGTTCTGGAAATACTAGCCAGAACAATTAGAAAAGAGCTAAATAAAAGGAAAAAATACAACAGAAGTTAAATTATCATTATTTGTAGATGACATGACACTCAAAATAGAAAACACCAAAACTCCACTGAATAACTTCTAGATTTAATAACAAAATTCAGTTGTAAAGTGGGATACAAAGTCAGCCTCAAAAACCAATAGCATTCCTGTAGTGAGAAAGAAATTAGGGAAACCACATCCTTCACAATAGCATCTAAAAAATGAAATACTCAGGAATCAATCTAATGGAGGAAGTAAAGAATCTATATATTGAAAATACAGTACTCTAAAAAGGGGGAGCTTCTCTTGGTAAGCTCCTGTGGCGTGGGCCTGGAGGAGAACCATTACCTGTGAGCCTGCTGCCACGCAGGCTGAAAATCAAGCACCCTACCCCCCACCCTCATAGCTACTGGGGATAGATGTCTCAGCATCTCTTGGGAGGATGACTATATGCAGTACAGCAAATATGGGGGATTTCATTCTATCTTCTGTTTGAAGGCAAAGATTGTTTTCACTGTTTTGTTCTGTTTCTTTTGCTCTATTCATTATTCTCTATTGGTTTTATAATGTTCTATTTTCGGTTTGATTTTGCTATACCTAATTGACTGGACAACTATTGTGAAGTTAAAGAGATACACCATAGTACGTATTACTACTATCCCAGAATCCTACTGTGATATCCTATACCAGTTTCACTGCATTGTCTTGATTGGCTTTGTTCTGTCTTGTGCTGTTGCATTTTTACTACTTTCAAAATAAAATTTAAAAAATAAAAGTAAAAAGGGGGGGCTTGAAAAGAATAATAGAAAATGGCAAGATAAGCCTTGCGCATGCATAGGAAGAATCAATATAGTGAAAATGACCATACTCTTAAATTGTTACGTAGATTTAATGCAATCTCAATCAAAATACCATTATCATACCTCACAAAGCTAGGGAAAACATTCGTAAAATTTATTGGGAAGCAGAAGAGACCGAGAGTGGTAGAGGCAATCTGGAGCAACAAAAGCAAGGCAGGAGGCATCAAAATCCCTGGTGTAAAATTATCCTACAAAGCTGCTGTGATTCAGTCCGCATGGTACTGCAAAAAAAAAATAAAAAAAACCTGAGGCAGACACAATTGCAAATATACCTAGCCACCTTTATCTTTGACAGAAGAGCTAAACATGCTCATTGGAAGAAAGCCTCTATAATAAGTGGTGCTGGAAAAACTGACTTTCACATGCAGAAGACTAAAACTAGAGCCATATCTTTCACCATGCACTAAACTAAAGTCAAAACGTATCGAGGATCTAAATATTAAATCAGAAACACTAAATCTATTAGAAGAGAAAGTAGCTAGGACTCTTGACAACATCAGTATAGCTAGAGACTTCATGGCCAAAACTCAGATTGCACAGGAAATACTTCAAAGAATCAACGACTGGGATCTCATCTTTTTGCATAAGAGAAATCATCAACCAAGTGAAAAGACAACACACAGAGTGGGAAAATAATTTTAACCAGTTGTCCCTCAGAGGACTTCTATCTAAAACATATAAAGAATTGAAAAAAAATCAGGCCTCCCAAATTCAAAGGCCCAATTCAAAATGAAATCTGAAATGAATATACACTTCTCAGATGAAGAATTACAAATGGCAAGTAAATATATGAAAAAATGTTCAACATCACTGGTCATTCAAGAGACACAAATTAAAACAATACTGAGATTCCATCTCAGCCCAGAAAGAATGGCCGTCATCAGGAAATCAGCCAATAACGAATACTGGAGGGGCTGTGGAGAAAAAAAGGCTGTTGGTGGGAGTGTAGATTGGTACAACCACTGTGGAAATCAGTATGGAGAGTCCTCAAAAAACTAGGATTAGAGGTCCCATTTGCCCCAACTGTTCTCCTTCTGGGCATCTTCCCAGAACAATTAAAAACATCATACCACAGCAATATATGTGCACCCATGTTTACAGCAGCACAATTTAAAATAGCTAAATCTTGGAATCAACCCAAATGCCCATCAATTGTGGAATGGATTAAAAAAAAGATGTGGTATTTTTATACAATGGACTATTACTCAGCAATAAAGGAGGATAATCTTGAGGCTTTTATACATAAATGGATGCAACTTGAGACCATCCTCATAAGTGAAATAAGTCAGGCTCTCATGCGTAAATATCATATTGTCTCCCTTGTGTGAGAAATTGAAAGAATAAATAAGGCCTAAAATGTACAATACATGTCATGAAATAGGAAGAAATTGTTCAAAAGGAAAAGGGAACTAGGATGGGTGAAAGGGAAAAAACAGGGAAAGGGAAAAAATACAAATCAGTTATACTATTAGTTATACTATTTAGTGGTCTTCTAGACCACTAAAAAGGAAGATAGGTGCTAATAGTAATTGAAGAAATGTTTGTGCCCATATCTTGTCCTCAAGCAACTACTTTAAAGAAAAATGATATATAATGTATTAACTATTGTTATTCTCCTATTTTGTTTTTTCATAAAATTTTTAAGAATTAATTGGCAAAAAATTCAGTGTTAAAAAATAACTTTCTTTATAATTGTAAACTATGAAGTAAAAAATGTTTTGTAAAGAACGATTTAATAATTCATGTAAACCAATTGCTGAGGTAGCAGAAATAAGAAATCTTCATATCATTTGTCAAAATTCACTCTCTCCTGGCTAAAAGAAATACCTTTAGTTCATTGAATGGAATTTCTGCCTGCGATCTCAAAGCATAATTCACAAATATCACCTTGTTTTGGTTTCATACATTCTCCTACAATGGAAAGAAATACTCATATCCATCACAAAGGGAAAAACCTTTGAGTTGAGAAAAAATGACAGAGATACTTAGCACGATGAGTGAGCATTCATCTGGAAAGTGGAGAAAGCTGAAATACAAATGCCTCCTAAAAGAGAAGTCCCCAGGTAGGGAGCAGTGGTTACCCTCATCCAGTGTGACACCAAGGTGTGTGTTGTACTTAAAGGAGAGGACTCTTGGGTAGACTGATGGATGTCGGCCCACACGATCACTCTCTCACCCTCAGTCCCTGGTCCTGTGTTATTCCTGCATCAAAATTCTTCCCCAGGTGGCACATCCACCCGTACACGCCTGATCTAAGTTTCTCCCTTGTAGAGTGAATTCCGAGCAGAGCTGGCGACCCAGTTGGGAGAAACCGTTCAATTTAGAAATGGAGGTGGAGAGAGAGGCATCATAAGCAAAAGAAAGCCCAAGGAAACCAAAATAATTCAGGACACAGAATTAAGTAAACTATAATTTGTATCCCCATAGAGTTATTAGTGATGCATCCGTGAAAAAGCAGCAGAGGACATGAAAAATGAGAATTTCCAGAGGATAAATAACTCTTGGAGATAAAGACCATGGCATAATTGAAAATTCCCATAGAATGATTAAGCAGTCATAACTAAAATGTTCTTCGTGTGTGTTAAACTGTGTTCTTGGTGTGAAATAAAAATTGAAAACCTAAATCTGACTCTAAAAATTAAGTTTAAAAATAAGAAAAAGCAGAATAGGTCAGTTGACACACATACCATAGAAGAATTATTCTACTAATTGGACACATGTTCTGTATTAACATCCCCTGCAGGGGGAAAAAATATTTTTGGCTGCAGTGAAAAATTATGGCCTTATGTGGCATATTTGGCTTCAAAAAAATATACACTGAGTTTTTAAGTAGTTTTGCATGCTGTAGTTGTATTAATTTGCAGTATAGTAGTATGTTAGTTTATTTTGCAAGCCAGTGACTTCCAGCTTTCAGTGATATTACTTCCTACAGCTCACCCCAATAACTTGAGGTTGCCCTGTGTTCTTTGCACTGAGCTGCTCCTTATACCTTTCAAGTGTCTCTCTCAGAACCATTTCCCTCTGCCAGAGCCGTGGTTCAACACCTTCCCATCTCTTCCTTTGGCTTTTGCCATCCCACCTCTTCGCTGTCCCTGCGTCTGGCTTTACCATCCTCCAAGGCCATCTTTGTCCTGCCTCTGAGCAAACATGCATAAATGTCTGATTTTGTCACTGGTTCACGCGAAGCATTTGTATCACGTGTAAGTCACAGTCTCCACCTGCCAGTGTAACCAAATCACAAGCATTTGGCCCCTGAACACCTCTCCTTGGTTTTCCTCACACACACACACACACCCAGCATTTGTGTTCGGGGGCATTTCTGTGCCACTTCTGACCCCAGGCATTCTGTCCCCCATACTCCTGCCTCCACCTGCCAGGATCAGCATATCCCTCAAGCACCTCTCACCTACTACATTCTCTGAGGTGTCTTTCTTGCTACTCCAAACAGAATGCAGTTTTTTTTTCCACTACAATTATTTCCTTTAGAATTTCTTGAGAAATTGTTTGTCACTCCACTAAGCTTAAAGGTCCTGATAGGGTTTGAATAGAATTTTCACCAGTGTGTTTATCCAGAGGAAACCCAGCATAGTTTATGGCATATAGTTAGATGCAATCAGCATTAGTTTATAGAAGGAAGAGAGCAAGGAAGGAAGGGAGGGAGGGAGAAAAGGAGGAAAGGATGGATAGAGGGAATTATAAGGGAACCAGCAATAATAGCTAAAAGGTAGAAGAGATTGTACTGTAATACAGACTTGAAGCTTACCTTCTAATAAAAAGAGTAAACGTGTCTCTTGAGGATATTCAAGATGGACCAAATCTCCCTGTCACCAGATCCTGTGGAATGACACTGTGACCCTACCCCCACAGGACAGAGGAGTACAATGTTAACCTGGTCCCTGGTCACAGGAAGCAGAGGACTAATGCCTTGACCAATGGATTGATGATTTATTATTTATCATTATTGACATCGCACTGCACAGCAGGAATGAGAATAAAAGCAATGAAGAGAGACACAATGGCAGAGCCAGTGCAGAGGGAAATGCTTTGGAGGAAACACTCTTATGCCTAACTACGCATAAATTTCTCCAAATGCCCCGACAGTGTCATAAAACCAAAAGCCCAGAAAGCAGCACAGGCTTCTGTGAGGCTTTTTGTGTTTTGTACATCTGCATGAATCTTATTATTTCATACTAATCCAAAACAAAGATGACCCTACTGAGAGATGTAGGACTGGGAAGCCCTCAACTTTGAAGTTAAATCAGGACTCGAATTGCGGCCAAGCTTGCTTACATGCCGTAGCCAACTGAAAATCTCTGGGTCTCAATTTCCTCATCGTGAAAATCATCAAAATAAAACCTTCACAAGCTCACTGTGAAGTACAAATAAATCAGGGTTACAAAATTGCATGCATTTTGACCAGTGTTACAAACTTCCAACCCCTGTGCCTGGCACTCAGTAAATCATAACTGTTACCTCTGTCCCCTTCCCATAGGGCACCTCCCTATGAGACTACACACAGCGCAGACATCCCAGATATCCACTGGTGTTATTGAAACTTCTTGATATAAAATTGTCTAAATATCATCAAGGCCCAATCGTTTGGGGCTCAGCCTCAAGCCCTCTGCCTGTAGGTGTGAAAACTCTCATCAGCTTGTTCTGCTTCAGTTACCAGAATTGCATTAGTTCCTGAGCCAGAGCTGCATGTTTGCTTGTGATTCATCTTTTTCACTCATTGATCATTTGAGTACTGAGTTTCTCACTGTAATCTTTATGACCATTGTCTCCTATAAAGTGACAACTGGCCTTATATCCTTTACTGTCAGTCCTCTCTGGTTATTAGCATTATCACTAATCAGTCCATCAATAAACAACGCATTAGAGTCAATTCCTAGAAATTCATAATGGTCTCTTCCTGCACATGGGACTGAGCTGGTTTTACAGATTGAGAGTATTCCTACCTAAAAATACTTGGGACTAGAAGGGTTTCAGTTCAGATTTTGGAACAGTATTCACATATACATGATGAGAGATCTCAGGGAAATACCCCAAATCTCAACACAAAATCCATTTTTGTTTCTTTTATGTCTGTCATGTACACCTAGGCCAATACATTTTATGCAGTTTTTAGTATTCTTGCATCTCTTTTGACCATAACTCATTGCATGAGGTCAGGTTAGAATTTTCCACTTGTAGCACCATGTGGGTTTTCCAAGTTTCCAACTTTGGATTTAATATTTTTGTATCAGTGATACTCAACTTGTGTTCAGCAGACGAAAGCCCTGCCAATAATCTTAAGTGCTTTTTTAAGCACTCTGACCTACAGACAATTGATTTATAGATGAACTAGTAATTCTAGACCTCCATGTTCAATTTTGGTTTTACAAAATGAACCTCAGGGAACAATTTGGAGCAAAAATTTTGGAAATACTGACACACATCTCCTTAAGTTTGCAGCAGATGGGTCCCCTACAAAAACATGCATAGAAAAACCACTCAGGAGAGCTTTTAAAATAAAAAAAGCATCTAAGAAACTCACTGGCTTCTTCTGTGATGAGACAAGGAAGTTCATTGTGGTGAAGTGACACAGGCAAACTCTTCTCCCATCCATCCAGGCCCCGCTGTGGTTGTTAGCAGTTGGGACACCTTTCACTCAGCCAGGATAAGTCAGTGCCAAGGTGGCTGGAGTCTGACCTTTCTTGTTCCAAAAGCTGCTCAGAGCACACACCAGGGCTCCAGAATGAAAACCAAGCCAGGTTCCTTCCATACAAAAACACCCTTGTGCACATACCAGGCACCCTGAGGTCTTAGCTTATTTTCCAAAATCACTGTCTAGGAATTTCTATGACTTCCTTTAGACAAAGGTGGCATCCTGGAGCCGTATGAGATGCAGATGAGTTCTGTCAGGTTGGGCTGGTGCTTGCTGTAAGTTGAGATATAATTTATATAGTGGTGTACATAAACATTCCCTTACACAGCACACATATGAATGCATATGTGGAAATATGTGCACACTTCAGAATGCTTCTGATCAAGTTCATTGAAGAGCACACATTTAAATATTGTGAGGTTTTGTGGCAAACCGAAATTTCCAACTTGGGAAAGTTGGAAGACCCAGAATTCTGGGTCTCATTCCCTCGTGGGAACACTGGGCTACCCCAAATCATAGTGGCCCTCTAGAGACAAAGCATGTCCCCTGCAGGCCACCATAGTTTTGCAGCAACTACACTCAGGGCAACAGCACCCCCATCCAATGCAACAACTGATGTCCAAAAAAATCAGTGCTTTGAATTTTCACATTAGCATTCAATTAACAACAACAACAAAAAAAACCTATTAGTAAAATCATGCTGTAAGACTGTGTGTCCTGATAGCCAACCACATACATGGCAAGCACTTTCCCTGCAACTGAAGTTCACCGCAAGAAGGAACAGTAAGTGATTTATTGACTCACGTTACATTGAAAATTTTTTCATCAAATCATTTTTATGAATATACCTTGATAAGAGCTGTCAGCACAAAAGAGTATTGGATGTACTTAAACTCCTGCTATGAAGCAAGAACACTGGGATGAGTTTTTTAAGGAAAAGTAATACTTAATAATACTACCACTGTTATTTAAGTAAGGAGTTAATTAGAAAATTGGACTTGGAAATCAAACTCTACAGGAACACTGATAAAAAAATGTATCTTATTATAAAGTTGGGAAAATCTACATTTTTTTTTAATTGGTACTGGGGCACGACCGCCTGCTTGCAAGGCAGGTGCTATTGCCTCTGAGCTAAATCCCCAGCCTCTAAGTTGGGAAAATTTATACAGCATACATAAATACTTGCCTACATAGCACACATATGTACCCATATGTAGAAATGTGTGCACACCTACCTATGCACAATAAACACGTACATGCTTACACATCACATGTGCATGCTTCTATGCTTAAGCAGTACTTGTGCAGACATATACACCTGTGCATGTGTGTAGCATGCATGCACACACATGTACATATTATTCATACCGTCAACAATGCATCATGGTAGTTAGCCATGTTTCAACAGGGATAACTGAAATTTCTATTTGTGAGCCTCATGATTATATCTGAAAGTGAAACTAGTTCACCCTTAGTTCACCAGAGAAGGAGGAATGCTAAAATCAAATGTACATACCATTTTGATTACTCAGGGGACCTAAGGCCCACTGATATCCATAAAAAGCAGTGTTCCTCTACAAGTAAAGCAACCCCTAATTTCAGGTACAGTGTGTTTCTAGCATGCAAACCTTATGAATAGAACAGTATCTGTGCAGCCTAATAAAAAAAGTATGTGAAATTCTATGCCAGGCAATGAGTATGTTTTTGGTCTGGTAAGGTATCAAAGAAATTCATAAATTCTAAGCATTTTCTTAACCCTATAGTTCATTTAAATGTTGTCTATATTGACCCTGATATTAATTTTGTTCAAGGGCAAGTTCAAACATTCTCTTCAACCAAATTATCTTTGTCTATTTCTTACTGACAGAGCTTTGAGAATTTCCCTAATGAGCACTTTAGTGTACTTTTGTGCTTGGACCTTGAGTGTACTTTTGTCACTGTGCATACTGTCTATCCACACATGTAATAAATATGACCACTGGATTCTTTAAGAGAAAAAAAGATAATGAAAACAATGATACAAAATTTCAAAACAAGCTAACCATTAACAATGGTTAATATATACATATTGTTATCTTCAGAGTAGTTGCTCAGATTACCAGATATACGCATGAAACATTGATCAAGCAATATAAGCACAAATCATTCTTTTCAATGAACTAAAAGGAATTAGTAATACTATCTTAGCTGTCTTGTATAGATACATATTTATTCTTTCTTTTCTCCTTTCCTCCATCCCAGTTTTCTTTCCTTTTGAGCAGTTTCTTCCCCATTCACAATATCCATTGTATATTTTGGATTTTATTTACTCTTTTGGTTTCTTGTAGAGAGACAATACAGTGTTTACATATGTGAGTCTGATTTATTTCACTTATGAGGATGGCCTCAGATTGCATCCATTTAACTATAAAAGCCTTAAGTTTATCCTTCTTTGTAGCTAAGTAGTACTCCTAAATATAAAAGTTCCGCATCTTTTTTATCCATTCCTCAATTGACAGGCATTTGAGTTGCTTGTAAGATTTAACTATTACAAATTACGCTGCTATAATCATGGGTGCACATATATCACTGTAGTATGATGTTTTTAATTCTTCTGAGGAGATACCCAGAAGAAGAATAGCTGTATTGAATGGGATCTCCAATCCTAGTTTTGTGAGTAATCTCCACACTGATTCCCAAAATGGTTGTACCAAGTCTACTCTCCCACAAACAGTGCAGAAGAGTTCTCTTTTCCTCACATCCCTGAAAGCATTTGTTATTGGTTGATTTCCTGATGATAGTCATTCTTTTTGGCATGAAATAGAATCTCAGTGTTGTTTTAATTTGCGTTTCTCCAATAACCAGTGATGTTGAACATTTGTTCAATATGTTTATGTGCCATTTGTATTTCTTCATCTGAGAAGTGTGTATTCATCTCAGATACCCATTTTTAGATTGGATTTTTGAATTTGGGAGGCCTAATTTTTTTCAATTCTTTATATGTTCTTTGTCTGAGGAACAGTTAACTAAAATTTTTTCCCACTCTGGATTTTCTTCTCACTGTGGTGGTGATTTCTTTCAATGGGCCGCTGAATTCTTGCAACAAAGATCCAAATCCCAAAAGAGTATCCATAAAAAATAAGTTTTCATCTTGTCATGCCTTGCTTGTGATGTTGATGGAAGTATAAATCCTAGTGGCCAAAATCACTATGTGGGTCAGTACACTCCTGCCTTTTTACTGTAATAATCACTAGGAGCAGGACATTGCAGAGCTCACATGTGACCCTTATGCTATCTTGCAGGTGTCCGCTTATATTCTGAGCATAAACTGTAACTCCAGAAAGATCTCCTAGAAAAAGAAAGTGCTATCTGTTGAGAAAATACTTTAAAACATCTGAAATACTAACATAAATTCTTAAACCAGTAAGATGATTGAAAGAATTAAAATTGGTTTTCTTCGGTGTATAATTTTACTAAGGAGACAGATATTTGGAGTCATAAAATAACTACCAAAAGAAAATAGGTAAGGCAGTAAGATTACATTTTATAGTTCCTCTGGACTTACAGAAGCCAAGATCTGCATCACAGTACTAGTTAGTTGGTAAATGATAAGAAACATGGTCGTCCACCAAAGGTATAGAGTAGAAAATGTATTCTGGATGTTTGATGTTTGGAACGGAGGTAATCATGGTAGGAACTGTTACTTCATTTTTATTTTCTTGTCTGGACATGTGATTAAAGTTATGGAACATATGGAATCCCATTAGCTCCTATAATATATACAGCTAATTTCTTATGGAGTCAAATATGTTTTGTCTTCTCAGGCATATTGTTGGTACTTTGACTCTCCAGTCATGCATACCCATGCTTAGTATATGCTCATCTACTGTCACGGCTGCCTCAGAGCCTAACTATGTACGTTTCTCAAAGAGAACTTCTAGCTCTAAAACTGCAGGAACAGAATGGAAAATCATATTCACTCTAGGTGCTGGAATTACACAATGTTGAGGGAAACACATTCAAACAGTTTCAAGTCCCAGTTAATTCTCAGGCTTCCAATGCCCTAACACTTTCCAGGATATTTTATCTTAATTGGATAGGAAAAAAACAAAGAGAATCCTGCCTTATTTCCCATTAGGTTGATGATCAGGATTTACAAGATGAGATTCTCAGTGGATGGACCTGGATTCTTTTGGCCAGGTTTGCAGTTTCCCAGAGAACAAACCAGTCTTCTTCTCCACGGAATTCCCTGAATTGAAGATGCTCCCTTGATATCCTTGGAAGTTTAGGCAGTTCAGGACCAGATAGGAAAGCTATGTGTGATTAGGGGATTTGTAGATACCTTTCAGCCACCCTATACCATATTTACCATTATTGACAAGCATCATACATTATCAGAAATACTCTCAGGCAGCTACATTTCTGTGGCAAAATAGCATAAAATATTTGCAAGCATTAAGAGATAAAAACCTGAAGACTGCTTGGTGTCTGTTTAGAACAAAATACTTGCTATGTAAGACATGGGCCAGGCTTAAGGCTATGGATTCTTGAACACTACAAACTCAAAGTGCACATTGATCTTACGCTGCCAGGAAACTCTGGTAAAATGAACACAGTGTGAGCAATCGGGGGGAAGGTGGAAGCTGTAGCCTGGATTAAATGTTAAGGATTAAATAATACTAAAAATTTGTCAAGTGAAAAAGAAAAAGGAGAGCAATATGGTGAGTGGTGAGGAGCCAGAAAAGATAAGGATGATAGAGGAGCTGTTGGCTGATAGAGTGGCTGTGGGGACACTGGGCACTGGGAAGGTCGCTGCAGCCATGGAAAGAAGCGACCTGGATGCTTTACACACCCTAAATCGACTCTCCAGTTTTTGTTAGATCCATGTAAAGTTCTGGTCTTTGGAGACGGCAGCTTAGGATGTGAGGTGCTGAAAAATATAGCACAGTACCAAAAATTTGGTTTTAGACACATTCATGTCTTAGGCATGGATACTATATATGTTTCCAATCTAAACAGGCAGTTTTTATTTAGGTCTAAAGGTTCTGGAAGACCTAAGGCTGAAATTGGTGCAGAATTTCTAAATGACAGAATTCCTCATTGTAATGTTTCAACAAAATCCAAGATTTTAATGAACTTTCTATCCACAATTTCATTATTGTTCGTGGACTAGCTAGAAGATGGATAAATGGAGTGATCTCTCTGCTAAATTATAAAGATGGTGTGTTAGATCCAAGCTGCATCGTCCATGTGATAGATGGAGGGACAGAAGTTTTTGGAGAAAATGCTCGGGTAATTCTCCCTGGAATGAGCGCTTGTACTGAATGTGTACACTGGAACGTTTGCCACCACAGGTTGATTTTCCCATGTGCACCATTGCATGTATGCCCAGGCCATCAGAGCACTGTACTGCATTTGTAAGGATGATGCAGTGGCCTAACGAGCATCCTTTTGGAGATGAGGTTCAATAGATGGAGATGATCCTGAACATAATCAATGGATATTTCAAAAATTGCTGGAGAAATCATCACAATACAATGTTAGAAGTATTACAGACTCACCTAAGGGCTAATAACATGAATCATTCCTACAGTAGCTTCCACAAATGCAGTCATGGCAGCTGTGTGTGACACTGAAGTTTTTAAAATAGCCACCAGGGCATACATTTCCCCTAAATAATGATACTCAATGATGTAGACACATTCCAAGCAGAGACAAAGAACTGCCCATCCTGTAGCCAATTTCCTCAAAACAGTTTTCTCCATCAGCTAAACTGCAGGAGGCTTTGGACTGTCTGACCAAGAGTGCTGCAGATGGAGTCTCCAGCTATCACAGCCACATTACAAAGGAAAAACAGAACTCTTTACTTACAATCGGTTACCTCTGTGGAGGAACGAACAAGGGCAAATCTTTCCAAAACTTTATAAGACTTAGGACTTGTTGACGGACAAGAACTGGCAGGTGCTGATGTCACCACACTGAAGACGGTACTATTCAAACTTTGTTTTACTTCTTAAAGGAAATTTGCACACAATAGACAATTTATGGAAATAATACACTTCGTGGATGGTAAGAAGTTGCATGTAAGACACTTTTAGCTAGTGTTGAGGAAGTTTGACTCAATATAAAGAACTTCTTTTTTCTAACTTTATAACTTTCCCTTAACTATAGAATTTTGGGGTCAGTGCTTATAAACATACCCATTAGTAATACAGGAAATGATGCCTGATGAGACAGATGCTGAGTAAATGTAGAGCTGCTTTTAGAGGAGGCAAACACACTCCTGTGTGTGGATCTTGTTATTATGCTCAAAATGCATTCCTCAGCCTTCATTCAGGTACCACATACACAAAAGATGTCCCTTTAAAGGAAACAAGCACTTCAATTTTAAGTAACTTTAAATATTACAACCTGACATCCAGAGTATAACAAATACAGTCTATTACTCGACTAATATTTGTTTGTGGCAGTCCAAATTAATATTGATTGTTACAGTTTATCTTTCCATAATAACTTGTAAGCAGTGTGGTAGCCGAATACCTATGCATGGAAATAGGGAATATTTCCTTGTGTGTATTTGCACATTATGCACAGATTTAAGCCAATTTGGCTGTTTAAAAAATTTAATTGTTAGACGGTTATCCCTGATACTTTTGCATTTCTTATTAATAAAATCATACATTCTTTTAAAAAAGGAAAAGAGGGGATTTGTGAAAAGCATCAGCAAATATCCCCAGTAGCAACACCATGCTACTTGAAAAAAGGAAATCGAAGTTCAAAATCTACATGGACCACATCTAGAAATGGCTTTCAATTATGGAAAGATCACAACATACACTAAGAATAAGAGGATGTGTGAGAAGAGCTTATAACACCCTCTGAAAATAGCTATAACACCTCCCTGGCAGTTAATCCAAACATCGGGTTCATTAATTAAACAAAAGCCCTATGCCAGAGAGGTCAGTGATTGAGTATAATATTTATTCGTACTTATTTTAAATTGAGACAAAACTGAACTTCCTTTGAAAGAATTTCGACCCTAACAGATATAAAACAGATGTGTACAAAGGAGAATTCACATTGCCAAGTACTGTTTCTTAAATATTGGTCTCGTTTGCCAGATCTACTAAAAGCTTTGTCTACAGAAAGGATTGTACAGCCCTTGTGAGTTTACAAAAGGGAAAGAGGAATGAGCGCGCTTTGGTTGGTGGAGGACATAATCAGACTTTAGCCTCACACTGCCAGGAACCGCCCATGGACTTGTTCAAGACTTTAGCCTTTTAAACACATCCTGAAAACTAGTAGTAAAAAATGCGCCCATCTTACATTTTCTGTTCATAGTAGTGAAAAACTGCTAGTTTTTCAGTCATTTTAAGAATTTTCCCAGTTCTCTGCTTATCATGGATGTGCTCACCCAATCACGACAGATCACCTGTAAATGGTCCCTTCCCAGTTCCCCTCATCTTATCATTCTGCATTGTGACAAAAACCAGCTAGCTCACCGCACCCTGCTGCTGCCGGGACAAGATGGCATTCTACACAGGTGGCCTCTCCCCATAGGGAGGTGTTGAACATGATTGTGAGGTCACTAAAAATTTTTTAATGATCTTAGGAGGAACCTCATAATGGAGAGCAGTGGGAAAAAGCAGGAATGTGTTCCCTGGCTCATACAAGTAAACAGAACCCTGAGCATACTGTACAGTCTGAACCTGATTTTCCTTAGCCTCTTCCGTGGACCTCCCTTGATGCCTTAGTATGATGTAATCTCACAGTAGTGAAATAAAATGAGTATAAGCTTCTCTTCCCTCATTTTTTTAACCTTTAGTAAACAAACATGATTTTTTTTCAGATTTTTTATTTAGTTGCTCTGGTAAGAAGCCCTGCCCTCAGGGAGCTCATATTCTGCTCTCAGTAGGAGATAAGAAAATCACAGCACAAATATTTAAATAATAAAATAAAACAGTGCTGTTAGGATTTGGTGGATGACACACACTCTTTAGAGAAAAGGGAGGTCGTGGTGGCCAGCATTATCCCTAGATGGTGAACTTCAGGGTGTACCTCTCTGCACCATGCTAAGTGTGGAGGATCTGCAGGGCTGAGGAGCACACCATGCAGGGCCCAGACCTCTCTGTAGAGACCTAATGCCGTGAAGTTGCCATTGTCTGGAAAGCATGGGTTGCCCATAACCCTGCCTTTGTTAGAGAGTTGGTTGTCTTTAACAGCAAAAGTCTTTTAAAACCCAGTACACCCCACCCTCCCATCCATAGATTTTTGCATCAATACTCAAAATGCCCAGACTTACTTCTTGTCAGCATTCCCTAAACAATAAAGAATAGTTACTAACATTATATTAGACATTGTAGGTAATCTAGAGATGATTTGAAGTGTACAAGAAAATGTGTATATGTTACCTGCAAATATCACACCATTTTCCATAACAAAGTTGAGTGTCTGAGGAATCCCCGAACCAAACCCCAGGAGGTAGGGTGGGAAGATGTAAACGTGGTTGTGTGTCCTGACACGTAATGAAGAGACAAGGTCAGTCTCTTCAGTTTTGAAAGTGCAGGGCCTCGTGAATTACTGGCCCTTTTCTCTCCCTGGTTGCATCACCTTAGAAGAGGCATTGGGCGGAAATAATTTTAGCTACCAGGTGCCTGTTTGTTTGGGTTCCTGTTGGCTTTCTAAGAAATAAAAATCAGATTAGCAAAGGAAATGAAGATTAGTTTGATTAGGGAAGTAAAGAAAGTAGTTTAACGAATGGTTTCAACAGAGATTCACCACATTATCAGTCATCTGTAGCTGTCTATTCCTAAGCCACACTGCAAGGGACAGAGGCTTGGCTGTTTTGGAAGAACGGGCTCAGTAGTCCTCCTGTTCATCATCCACCATTACTCAGCCTCCCCAGCTCCTTCTGCAGGGAGCACCCTGAAGCCCACCAGAGCTGAGTTCAAAACCTACTTTTGGCTCCTCCAGTGACTCAGAGAGTGTGAAGTAGCCTTTCTGGGAGCCAAGCAGCCTGCTGTAAAGTGGCAAAAGAGTTATATGCATTAAAGCACGACTCATGGAAGATGATGGTGGTGGTACAGTTGATGGAGAAATAGTTGTGGTTGTCAAAAATGGTTCCTTTTTCTCCAGGTGCCGTTAGTCACTAGACGTCCTGTCTTCAGTGTCCTCTGCCATAAGCACAGAATACAATAAGAGATGTAGACATGTGAGTGGCTATTATTATAACTAATCTTCTGGGACCAGTAATTTAAAATGGTACATTACACCTCTTCATTTCTTTTATTAATTTGACATTTTTTTGAAAGCCAAAACAAATGACAGCATCTGGGAGCTGCTTTTATTAAACTCCTCAAAATGTCCCTTCCTAGGAGAAACAAGTGATCTTTATATTCCTAGCTCTCAAAAGAAGGAAAGGAACAGAACACTAACATTTCTAGAGAATTTGCCATAAAAGACAGTGTAATAGTCTCCTCAGGCTGCTGTAACAAAATGCCCTTGACTGGGAAGCTTAAACTGCTAGCATTGGTTGCTTGTGGTTCTAGAGGCTGGAAACATCCCTGCACAGAGGAGCAAGAGAGTGCAGGACTGTAGGCACACTTCTCATAAGGACGTTAATCTTATCCTGGTGCCCACCCTTCTCACCTCATCCAAACCTAATTAGCTCCTAAAGATCCCACTTCCCAATACCAACACATTAGAGGATATGATTTCGGCAAAGGAATTTTGAGGAAACAAACATTCAACCTATAAATAGGAAGAAAGGGTTATCGTAATAGTGAAAAAACTAAATAATCTAGGCTTCTGTTGGAAAGAGGACAAAAAATATAGCATATTCTTCAATGGGCAACTTGGGTTGCTATTTTTTGTTTTGCTTTACAACAAAAAAAACAGGCTTAAATAGAACATGGTTCTTTCAGGGAACGTTTGTTGAGACCCTCTGTTCTATTCTGGGGAGTTTATGGTGAGTAGACGGCAGTCACAGAGGTTACATCCTGTTAAACAAGGCAGAATTAGCCATATCTTGACATCATACTCTCTATCAAAGTCACAGTAAGGCCAGGTGAAGGGCTGGAGGGCCACTCAGGGCTTTTGAGGTCAGGAACTCAAGGAGACTTTATCTGAGCAATTGGGCAAAGGCTGGAAGCACAACAGGTGACAGAGACGTGTGGCATTCTCACTCGATGTATAATTCCTTACTCCTTTGTTTCATTTTTAATACCTTGGCCCCTCCACTCCATGCCCAAAATAAAGCTACTTCAAAGCAGAATGAGATTTGTTAGAGATCTATCAAAATCCAAGTGAAGCATTTGAGTATTGGAGTCTTCTGAACCAACAATAAAGGAATGGTGTGTCTGAAAAAGCATCTCCCAAAGACTTGATCTTATATCTAAGAAACACCACAGTGTTGATCATTTTTTAAATTGCCAGTGCTAAGCTGGGTGTGGTGGCCCCCACCTGTGATCCCGGCACTCAGGAGGCTGAGGCAGGAAGATCCGCGCAAATTCGAGGCTAGTCTGAGCTCCACAGCGAGTTCAAGGCCAACCTAGATTACATGGTGAAGCCCTGTCTCAAAAAAACACACACAAAAAAAAAATAATAAAATAAAATAACAAAAAAAAAAATGCCAGTTCTAAATTTTAACAGAATTCTCCTGAAAGGGGGGATTCCAGAAAGACAGTAGCAACTCCCAAGGAAACATGGGAGTCACACCTAAGTGAGGATGAATGAGATTTTTATGTTCCTCAAAAGGCAAAAATGTCTTTTTTTAAAGTTTGAAAACGTTCTCTGGAAAAGAAAATAAACAGTAAAAAGAGTTGCTTAGGAGACCTAACCTCGACAATGGCAGCAAGTGCCATGGCAGTGGGCCCGCCCGGGCCGTCTCACCCTGATCCACGGCAGCACCTGGGCTTCTTCTCCACCTCTGCTAGCCTTTTTATCCAGCGGTTTTTGCAGACAGAAACCAGGCTGAATGTTTTATGACACTGATACGTTTCTGAATGTTTTATCTCCTGTGATGGAATAAGTGATCGGTTAGATGATCCCAAGACGACTCCACCTTTATCCACCTGGTTATAAACCCAGGAAGCAGGAGGCACGAGAGATGGGAAAAGCAGTGGTCTCCTCCCCAAGGGGCAAAGCAGTGGACGGATTCCTGGCTCCTTTCTCCTTCATCCTTTTGCTTTTCCGCATAACATTACCTTGCTGAACCTTTACCTCCTTTGTATCTCCTTTATTCCCCCTCTGTCCCCATCATCTAAGGAATTCCCATTGCAAAGACAAATATTAATTATAAATTTCACTGTTGGGACATTAGTCAGTGCTCTGCATTAAAACTTCTCTGTAGCTAAGACTGGGTCTTCAGTTTTTGAAGGCTCGTGTAAGCTATTACTTGGAGGCCTCCCTGTCTGCTCCGTCCCTCCCACACGTCAGTTGTGACCTGCTTTCAAACAGGCCAAAGCTGACTTATGTCATATTTATTAGAGGAGGTGGAGGCAACCAAGGTCTTCTAAGCTGATAAACTGCAATCTTAAAGCTTTGCAACAGGTTTCTCCATGTGCTTGCTGCAGGAAGCAGATGGTCAGGATGGTCAGAAGTGACAACTATATTCAAAACCCTAAATAGACTTTGGGAACAGGTTGGTGTAAAACGATGCCCGCACCTACAGAGCCAAATGTGCTCCTGTCAGTGTTTGCTCTCGTTTGGCGCTGAGCTGTGTACCTCTGATGTGTTTATACACTTCCTAGGAGCTATATATTTAACAGACGCTCTATTTAAAATATTTCTTTTTGAAAATGCACATGTAAGAGAATGCGTGCTTACTTCTGTCGTTTTCTCTCTATTCCGTCTCAGAGCAAAGCAGTTCCCTACTTTGCTGGGTTCTGTGTTTTGACCTTTAAACTAGACCTTCTGTTTCCATCAGAGCCCAGTGTCGAGTTTCTTCTGGCTGCAGTGATGGCCTATCTGGTAGCAGGGTGACACTTGTACACACGGGATAAGGCCATCGCAGGAGAATGATCTCTGTACGAAACGTTGATACATTGACCTATTTCCAGCAGCCCTGAAGAAATAGAACATTACAGAACCAGAAGGAGAATGGCCAAGAAAAGAAAGGGCTGCTCTCAGCCACCAGCACATCAATGGGCAGGGAAGGAGGCTGGAAGATGTAAATGAAGAAAGAATAATGCAGATTCTAAGTGAATAAATTATATACAGTAATAGCTGTTATACCCTGTGCTGGATGTGTGTGTGTGTGTGTGTGTGTGTCAGTGCATGTATGCACTTATTTACTATGTCTCATTACAGGCTGCCAAAAGAAGTATTATTATAAGTACTTTTCCTGAAGCTGAGATTATTTTTAGCCCTTTATGTAAGAAAGTACTAGTTATAAAACAGCATATCATCCCTGTAAATTAAATAAAGCACCTTTAGCCAACTATTGAAATACCTGTGCAGTCTCAGTACAGTCTGTCTTTTCAATCACATGGCTGTGCCAAGTGAGGTCAATCAGGAAATGGAAATCATTCTGAGTATTTCAAAACAGGAGAATTTAATACAGTAAATTGATTACAAAAGTGCTAGGGAAATAAAATATCCGTCCCTCCAGACCTTGCATCACACACCAAAATTAATATGAAATTTAACCTTTTTTAATGTAAAAGCTGAAACTATAAAATTTCTAGAAAAATGTAGGAGTGTCCAGGAGTGGTAGCACATACCTAGAACCCAAGCTCTTAGGAGGCTGAGGCAGGAGGATTGCTGTGAGAAACTTTGTCTCAAAAAAATAAGAGAGAAAGAGAGAAAGGAGAGAAGGAGGAGGAGGAGGAGGAAGGAGAGGAGGAAGAAATGGGAGTGACTGTTTGCAACTTTGAAATAGGTAAAGATTTTTTTAGATAGGACCCAGAAAAAGCAAGAACCATGCAAAACTTCATACATTGAAATTTAAATCTCTTGCTCTTTGAAGGACATTAAGAAGATGAAAAGTTAGGCAAGAGAGTGAGGGAAAATATTTGTAATACATACATCTAATATAGAACTTTATTTAGAATATATGAAAAACTCTTACCACTCAGTAAAAAGACAACCTGATTTCAACATAAGTAAAGTGTCCAGGTGACCTGCCCTGTGACAGTTTGTGAAGCACTGTGGGATGCCTGGTTCAGCTTTATTTATTTATCAACTACTTCTTTTCACTGTACACACTGCACACACACACACACACACACATCATACACACACATGCTCCTCTATTGAGTAAAAATACGCAATATAAACAAAAGCTAACAATTACCAAGAAAAAATGGTAATGCGTCAATCACTTCTAAAAAGAAACACACATACTTCTTAAAATGCACATGAAAAGAAACTCATCATTAGTCATCAGAGAAATACACATTAACTCTACAGGAAAACACTACAGTACACCTACTAGAATGATTGGACCTAAAGGATTGATGGTGCCAAGTGTAGACAAGGATGTAAAAGATCCTAAACCCAGCTATCGGATTGAAAAATAGCACAACCGTGCGCACAGACAGTTTGAAGGTGGCATCAGCAAGATGGCAGAATAGAAAGCTCTAGACCCTCCTTCCGTGGAGACACTGACTGACTTAAAGAAAGAAAATCTATAGACTTAATCTTCACAGAAAATATGCAGAAAGCAATTACAAGGTTCCCACACCCCAGGCAAGCTCAAAGCCAACCACATTGAAGCTTAGTAGAAAAATTCATGGTACTCGCCAGAGCAATACTGGAAAAAAATTCCCAGCTCAGTTGAAAATGGGATGTATGATATTTGGACTTTTAGAGGAATTCCCTGAGAGATCACTTTCTGTCTCGCTTGAACCTGGAAGAACAAGAACAGAGTGACAGGGTGGGGACCCTTGAGAACAAAGCTGATCAACAGGACTTAGTTGATCACCAGACCCTCAAAGACACTAGGTGGAATCTAGCACCACAGCTTTCTACAGCGCCATCAAGGCCATCGTGATGCAGACAGACACCATGAAGAGCTCCCAAGAAAAGCTGGTGAACATCTTTAGTTAGATGGCATGTAGCAGCCCAGAAAAAGCACATCTCTAAATAGGGTTAAGAGGGCTTCACAATTGTGTCTGGGCTGTTTGGTGAACTATAGGAGCCTGTGAAGCCAGGCTTTAGAGACCAGCAGACGTGGCTCATAATTCAACAGAACGTAACAAGGTATACAAAGAAACGGTAATTTTTTCTGAACATGGGACACATTCAGCCCTCCAAAAACTAACCCTAAAGCAATGGAGAACCTATATGAATTATCAAAATAGCACTCAAAGTAACTTAGGATGTTCACTGAACTAAAGGAAAGAACAGAAAGCTAAATGAAGTAAAAATGAGAGAATCTACAAAGAAAAAACCAACAGGAGTTCTAGAGTTGAATATAACAACTAAGTTCAAAATTTAACTAGATTCACAACAGACAAGCAGAAGAACCAGCGAATTTGAAGACAAGTTCCTTGAAATTATTCCATCAAGGGTGATGAAAGAATGAAAAAAGTAAAGAAAGCTAAAAGGACTTGGGAGACACCCTCAAGTGGACAAAACTGAATTGTGAAGTTCTGGAACAACCAAGGAGAGAGAGAGAATCAGAGACCTTACTTGAAAACAGTGCTAAAAACTTTCCAAATCTAAGGGGGAAAATGGACATCTAAATCCAAGAAGTCCTGTGGACTCAAGCAAGATGACCTTAAAGGGACCCACAAAATAATATCAAACGTCAACGAGAAAGACTATTGAATGCAAGAGAAAAGTGACATCACGTACACAGGCAGTTTCATATGATTATCAGCAGATTTTCAGTAGAAACCCAAAGGAACAGAAAAAGGAAGTGAGATGATGTATTCAAAGAAAAAAAGAAAGAAAATTGTCCACCCAGCATTGTACACCTGCAAATCTGTCCCTCAAAATTAGAAGAGAAAGGGGCTTTCCCAGATACAAAAGCTGAAATTGTTCATAACCACAAGACCTGCCTTCCAAGAAACGCTAAGAGGAATCCTTCAAATTATTAAAAAAGTCATTACAACAACATGAAAATATAAAACTTTGGGTAAAAATAAATGTATCAACAGAATACTGTAATACTGTGGTGTATAAATCACTTTTAATTATAGTATAGAATCTCAACGACAAAGGCAAAAATGATAAAATTAGATTAATGGGTAGGAAATATTAAAGGATATAATTTGTAACAACAACTTACTGTGGGAAGATGTAAAAGATTAAGGTCCTTATGTGACTGAAGCTACCAGTTTAAAATAGATTGTTATAATAGATTGTTATAATAGATTGTTTTATGTATGCTCTATAATTACCATAGATGTACCCTGTAGTGATAAAAGAAATAAGAAAAGAACCAAAGCTTCTCACTCCAGAAAAATACATATATAAAATGTTTAAAAAATAAAAAACACAAAGACAGCAAAATACAGAAAAAAGTGACAAAATATCTGTTATAACCAAAAATAGCACAATGGAAATACTGCATCCCTATCAATAATTACTTTAGGTGAAAGTGGATTAAACCCCCAGATAAAAAGACTGAATAAAATGAAAAAAAAGAAAACCAAGAACTAGATGCTGTCTACATGAGACTCACTTTAAATTTATGGACACATTTTTGTTAAAGGGAAAGTATGGGAAAAAAAATGAAAATGATAATCAGGAAGCAACAAGCTTCATACTTGTATCAGACAAAATAGACAAATCAAAAACAGCCACGTGAGACAAAAAAAGATCATTTTATAATTATAAAGGGGTCAATTCTCCAAGAAGTTATAATAACTATAAAAACACTTTCACCTAATATGAGAGCACACACACACATACATGTGAAACAAACATGCTCAGAATTGAAGAGAGAAACAGTAACACAATGGTAGTCACGGATTTCAGTACTCTACTTTCAAGACTAGATTATAAAAAGCCCACAGAATTTCAGCAGAGAATAGTCTTGGAAGATGCTGTGACCCCCTGTACCTGGCAGACATGCAGAGCGCCCCAGGCTGCCGCAGCAGAACACACTGGTCTTCTAAATGCAAATGGAGCACTCTGGAGAGGTCACACACTAGGTTATAAAACAAGTCTGAAATGAAAAACAGAGCTTAATTCGCGTCAAGTATCTCTTCTGATCACAGTGGAATGAACCTGGAAATCAGTAGCAGAAATAAGATTGAAAATTCTCCCATATGTGGAAATTAAACTGTGCACAGCTATGTTAGCTCTCTGTTGTTAAAACAAAACACCCAAGATAACTTCAAAAGAGAAATGTTTCATCTCATTGTTTCAAAAGCTTCATTCTCTGTTAAGCTGCCTCCTTACTTTAGAGCCTGTGGTGGGGCAGGACATTGTGGAAGGAGCATGTAGAAAAGCCATTCAGCCCATGGCTAGCAGGAGGCAGAGAGCACAGAGGAAGAGGCAGAGGCCCCTCTCCTCTCCATGGGCACTTCCCATGACTTCAAAGAGCTCCATTAGGCACCAGCTCTTCAAAGTCTACCACGTCCCAAAAGTGCAAGCTGGGGACAAAGCCTTCAACACATGGTCCTTTAGGAGACACTGCAGATACAAAGTACAGCAAAAGCAAACAGATCCAAGGTGAAATTAGACAGTAGTTTGAGACAAATGAAAATGCAAGCACAATACGCCAACTCTTACTACAGCAAAAGAGAAAAGGTTGTATTAGTACTTAGGTACCTTACAAAAAAGTTCTCAAACTACCTAACTTTACACCCCAAGGAACTAAAGACCACACTAAATTCAGAATTAAAAGAAGGATGGAAATAATAAAAGGTTAGGACAGAATAAATAAATATGACAGAAAAAGGGTAAGTCAACAGAGGTTATTTTTTATTTTAAAGAGAAAGAAAATAAAAAAACTTTCAAAATTGATTAGTAGGAGAGTTATAATATATTACATAATTAATACATTGCATAATGTTGTCTTGGTAGTAGTTATTCAGAGTACAAGGTACAGGATGCTATCTTGCTTAAATAATACTAGCATAAATGTTTCTTTTCAATGAACTAAGAAAAACTAGCTGTGTATCTTAACTATTTTGTATGTATTTTTTCTTTCTTCTTCTCTTTTCCCCATCACAGTTTGTCTTTTCTTTTGAAGATTTTTTTCCCAATTCACAGTATCTATTGTATATTTTAGATCATATTTACTCTTTCAGTTTCTCACACTAGTGAGACAATACAGTGTTTACACATGTGAGTCTGATTTATTTCACTTATGAATATGGTCTCAAGGTGCACCTATGAAACTATTGAGTTTATCCTTCTTTATGGCTGAGTAATACTACATTATATTTAAAAACCACATTTTTTATTTTAAAAAAGCAAAACAAAAAAGGATATAAATAATATAGAATTTCAAAAAATAGGAAATTAACACTAATATATATTGTTATCTTTGAAGTAGTTGTTAAGGTTATAAGAGTTAAGCATAAAAAAATGAATACTCAAACAATGAAAACAAACAATTTTTTTGGATGAACTAACAGATTAGTAGTATAGCTACCCATCATGCACACACACACACATATATATATACATATAATACATATATACGTATAATACATATAATCTCTTCCCCTTGTTCCTTCTCTCTTTTCCGCTATCCCTGTTGTTCTTTGCTTTTGAGCATTTTCCTTTTCATTATCACAATCTCTACTGAACATTTTGGATCTTAATACTCTTCCAGGTTTTTTTTTAACACTAGGAAGACAATATGAAATTTACAAATGTGAGTTTGATTTATTTCACTTATGAGTATAGTCTCAAGTTGCCTCTTCAGCATTCTTCCTCCTCCTCCTTCTCCTCCCCTCCCCTTCCTTCTCTCCCCCTCCCCCTCCCCCTCCCCCTCCCCCTCGATTCTGGACTTGCCTGAACCAGAGGTACAATGACCTCCTGTTCTGCCTGCCTTCCAGCCTTCTTGGTAGAACCTTTGAGGAAGCTGGATGACACGGAATTGTGGAGAGTATAGTTCATTGCCTTCCAGGCTCCTGTGAAAACACAAACAGGGCAGAACCGGGACAGAGTAAATGCAGACCATGTAAGCCACAAAGCTTATTGCTCTTTATGAGCTCTGATGACGCCTATACTTGTGCTGGTCCTCCTGAAAAGAAGGCCATTTCCCCTGATCTCCGTGCATCCTAGGACCCTCAGATTCAAACCCTCCCCCGCCACTTGCTTACGTGTAGCTTATTTATGAATCCTGTTGGTTACTCAGGTGGAGGTGAAATTTCTCTCACCCTTTTGTTACCTTAATATTTAAATTTATAAAGAAGTTTAATCTCTTTTACTGCATCACATTGAGCTTAGAGAGTTTGTATTTATTTGATTTTATTTATTTTTTGGTACGGGGATTATCCTATCTTTATTTCCTCAACAGTGCTATGGACCTTAAGATGTTCAATAGATGCCTGTTGAATAAATAGGCGATTAAATAAATCAGTGAATGAACAAATGAAGTCTACAAACAATTGTACATGGTTGCAAAATGCATAAATGTGTACGCTGGCTCTGTGTCTCAGTCCACCCGGCAGCTTTCCCTTACTTTTTGCTGCAATCATTTTATGCTCATCTAATAAATACCTGGCTTAACGCTTAAGGCTCTCTGCAGGAAGTACTAAGTGAGGTTTTAAAGGAGCTATTTGACAGCCTAAATGTCACTAGATTAAACTAACCCAGAAATCACATCGTTCCTTCTTTTGCCACAATGTAAGGCATGATTCCATGAACCAACTGCCAAGCAAATCAGTAAAGAGATTGAATGATTGAAGAAAATCTTCCTCCTTCCCGCTGGGTAAAGTGTCACAGGGAAAGAAAACCCAGTAGAGAAGACATCAAAGCAGAGTGAAATCCTAACTACGTGATCTAATTTAATTTAGAAACTTTGAGGGAAACCTTTACCAAGTCCAAACAAAAGCTCGGGGGAGAATATGCCTAATTTGGGCTCACTGTGTGGATATGTTCCGTTTCACATACACAGAATTTTTTTGAAGGCAGCCTTTCTAGTTATGGCAGAATCTCTTGGCCAAGTGGTGGAATTTGTATTGAAGCCAAGAATGCTCGGTTATTGTGGGTGAAGACAACTTGGTCAAATAGAAGTCTAGTAGTCCTGCAGGTCCAGCGTGGCAGTTTCCAACAGAACTAGCCTGGGTTGAGATGCTACTCCAGCCACTCTCTGCGCACCTGACTTCGGGCAAGTTGACCCTACCTGTAACATGTGAAGCAACCACAGGAGAATCACACACAACCTTCAGGGCATTGGTGCAAATATAAGACACATCATGTGTGCAGATCGGAAAGGGCTGATGCATCCAGCTACTGTGTCCATGTGATTGCACAGCCTCTGAAGAGGTGGCACAGAGGCTTTCCGCCCTCGCAGCGGAGCCTACACAAACAGGAAAACTTACACCAAATCAGAAGCTGTTCATCTCCTCAGAATTTCTTGTGAAGCCAAAGGATGCAGAGAAACCCATTCTCCTATGCATTTGAAAGCTAACTTTCTCACTACGATTACACCGTACAATACTTAGGCACTGCTGCAGCCTGAAGGGGCCTCCGTACTATGAGTGGAGAAGAAAGGACAGCGACATGGTAATGCACCCAGACTGGCTGATATCTCCCCCATGGTACCCTTGTACAGTGCAGGGTTGATTGGAAATGACATCCTATTTTCAAGAAAATAAGCATCAGCAGCAGTGGCCGGAAAGAAGCCACTTTTCTTTTCAAGTGTATGTAGGAAAATAAGCTTTTGTGTGAGGTGGAACAGCTCCCGGCATGTAAGCACCACACCTTCTGAGAATTAGGACACCCGGGGAAGCACAGTCAGCAGCCCATTCTTCTCTCTCAAAACGGAGAGCATTTCTTCCCGGTGCGGTGCTGTTAATTCCTCACAGAGCAGAGTTACACCAGCCTGCTACTGCGCTGTGCCACTGTCAAGTAGGCAAGGCAACATAGTAAATGCCAAAGTTCCTTCTGGGAGGGATGATTTTCTGCAGTAGCTCTGAATAACCACCACAAAGATACAGTAAGTAGGCAGAGAGACTTCATGTGAAAGCTCTCATGTTAATGTAATAGGGTACCTAACCAGTGGGATGTGAGCCAAAAGAGCCCTTTAACAACAAACACCACTGCCCTGTCCCCAGACTCACCGAGGAAGCAAAATCTTGTAACCAAATGGTCCTCAGGCTTTCGTGGGTTCTTTCACAATCTGGTGCAAGACCACAGAACATACACACATACATACATATATTCTCCACTTGACTATATATGTGATTTTAAGTGACTGAGCCTCTTCAAGGTCCATTAATCCTTGGACAGTAATCTGAAGTCCAGGATGGATTTTGGTCAAGCTCATGAACTCTGGAGAAGTGGGTTTGAACTGGAACCCAAGAAAACTGGGAAACTTTTAGCTTCTGTTGTTATCATCTGAAAATAGCAATATTTCTGTGTTCTATGTTAATTATGAGTATTAAATCAGAGAATATTCAAAGTACTCAGCATGGTTCCTGGCATGTGCTAAGCACACAGTGACTACTGATATTAATATTAGTTGAGGGTAAAGGGATTGAAAATGATCAAAAATTATATACAGAGAGCCAATTTCCCCAACACGTTTAACTCATGTATTGCAAACACCTACTAATAAAGATTAGCCTTTTTAATTATAAAAGTCATGGGGGAGAAGTAGGCCCTGTATGAGCAGAGAGCAACTTCAATTGGGTCCTTAGTTCTACAAATATTTCCCAAGTGCTTCCAGTTTATGAAGGAGTAGACAGGACTCTGCAGTGGGAATCTTGGCACTGGGATAGGCTGGAACTAGAGAGCTGGTAACTAACTGAGTTTGCCCAGTTGTCTTAGTGTGTTTTCTGATGCTATAATGGAGTGCTATAGACTGAGAGAAGTATAAACAGTAGAAGTTTCTTTAGCTCACAGTTCTAGAGGCTGAGATGTCTGAACCTACAGGGCTGCACATGGTGAAAGCCTTCTTGCAGCATCGAATTAACAGCAGTCAAACAGCCAACAAAGTGTGCCCAAAACAGAAAACTGGGCCCAACATCTCCTTTTATCCATTCATAAGGGCTGAGCCCTCAGGACTTAATCAGTGGAAAGGTCCTGCCTCTCAGCACAATTACAATGGCAATTAAATTGCACCTTGCATTTTGGAAAGAATATTCAAACCGCAGTACCAACACTGGATGGGTGGAGCGCGTGGTTTTCTTACATTCTCAAGTGGAACAATTTTAACACTATTAATAGTGATATCAAATTACTACAGCTGCAGCCTGTTTCACAAAAGGGAACCTGTGAGTTTGGATAACATTTTCTGTACTAAAGGGGAAATAGATAAACTAAAAGCGTTAATAATTTATGGACTAAATGAAATAAATCCCAACAGTAAGAATTTTTGGGTTAACCATGGTTAGGCTATTGATGGAGTTTACACAGAATAAAATGTGGGAATATTTCTAAGCAATAATAATAGGGTAACAAAAGTAGGTCATAAGGGTCCATTTAAAGCAGGTATTTTTGTCTAATCAGACACTCGAGACCAATGATGGCAAACCTTGTCGAGCTTTCAGTGATGCAAACAGCCCATTGTGACACGGTTCACTGCTCCTGCTCTAGAGCATCATAAAGTGATCCAAGATCGAAAGTGATGCAACTTGTGGTCAGTCTGTGCATGCCCCACACACACCAATTCAGGACTAAATGACCTTGCTTCCTTAGGTCTGGTGTTTAACTATGAAGAAGGTAAAAAGTAAAAGTAATATCCTTAAGATAAAAGAAGGAAATGAACAACATAGCATCCTCCCACTTTTCCTTTCTTTCCTCTTTGCCCTCCCCGAAATGGGAGATTGCAGACTCAGGCCAAGGAAGTAATGTAAACACGCACAGTGAACTGTGTTATAATGGTGGTTCCCCCGAGCCCATGAGCCCTGGACTAAAGAGGGCAGCAGTTACCCACACCAGTGGCTCCACCAAGGGATCAGGCAGCCATGGCCTGAGCTTTCTTTTCCAAGACAAATTTCAAATGTAAATTTGTATCTAAAATATCCTGACTTTTAAAAGCTGGTAACTTATGCACATTTTATTTTTAAAACTCTTGCAGGCCAAACAAAACATATCAGAGAGCGCTAGTTGCAGTGTTTAGCTCTAGGTCTGAGGGTCCTGGGAGCTCTTCCCTTGTCTACATCTTCCCACACTAGGCTCTTCCTAGAGAAACTAATCTCCTCCCACGGGCTACAAAGCCTCCCAAATTGATCGATGGTCATGGCCACTCCCCTACACTGCAGACCCCCATATCCAGACCTCACCCCCACCTCTCTATTGGGTGTCTCACAAGCATTTCACACTTAAGGCATGTGCAAAACTAAACTGTACAAGAGACCAAGCTCTGGTCCCCTTCTGTCAGCAGTTTCTCCAGATTAACAGGACCTGTATTCCTCAAGAATTGTCTACGCCCTCCTGTCTTGCTGCCACTGTCCAGTTCCTCGCTAGTCTGTCGGTCCTTCATTTAGAATCTGTCTGTCCTCTGGTCCCTGTCCCTGTGGCCACAATAAGCCACCGGGTTCATCCATTTTTGTGTGTGATGTTTCCTAATTGGATTCCTTCTTCCATTGTGATGCCAAGCCACTCTTCATGTACAGGAAGAATGATCTCTTAAAATATTAAGAAGATCTACCCACTCCCTGTTTAAAATTTCTCGGTGTCTTTATAATGCATGAAAATCAAGAACAGTCAAATATCAAATACATATTGTACTACTCCAGTTAAAAAAAATATTTTAATCTGTAAAATGAGAATCATCATATACCTACATCAAAGAGTTTCATTAGAAGCCAATATTAGTTTTGCATAACTTTTATATGAGTTTTTGCAGGGAAGGAGGCAAAATTTAAAGAACATTTATGTTGGTAATGGCTACTTACACTCCTCACAGTACCAGCAACCAAGAACCTTCTCAATGTTTAAGCTACAAAGTTTTCATTCACAGTGTTGTAGCCTCAGAGAAAAACATCTGCTTGATTAAAGAACAAAAATTCTGTTTTAAAAAGTCATGGGACAAACGAAGTTCAATTAAACATATATAAGATACAGTGAAGCATAATTTCAAATTTCTTGAGATCATTTTTAGAAGGAAATGAGTTTGATTTTTTAAATAGAAGACGAAGTGATGAAGTGGGTGCGATATGACAACGTGGAAATTAAATCACCCTAGAAACTATCGACGAGCTCATCTCTTCCCTCAGTCATCTTCATTTCCAAAGCAGCTCCGCCTGCATTGAGCATCCCTGCATCAGCATCCCTGTGACAGCCACCTTGGCCTCCTCCCTGCCTTCTCAGTTCCCACCTCACTGTTTAGAAAACACCCAGGTGAGAAGACACAGGCAGTCTGTGGAGTGTGGGGGCTGCAGAGTCGAGTGGGAAGGGGAGCAGCTGCCACCTCAAGGGGCAAGGGCTCTGTCTTTTAAGGACTCTGCCAGGCTCTTCTCGTCACTTCTTCTTTACTAGATCCCTATGACAGCCATAAAACCACTCCTTGATGGTAAGCTCCTGGGTTGACTTCGGTTTAACTATGAGCTGCAAAGGTGACTTTGTGAGCCAAGTTGACCGATGTACCATTAAAGAGGAGGACAAGGGGAGGCATGGAGCCATTACTATAGTGCTAATAAATAGCAATCAATTAAAAGGGGGAAGGGTTTATTTTGGGTCACAGTTCTGGGGGTGACAGTGTATAACCCACTGGCCCATCCCAGGAGTGTATGGCTGAAGAGGCCTCTGATGTGAAAGACACAGGGAATGAGCAGAGTCCCCAGCCCCAGGCCCTACTTCTTCCTGCTAGACCACACCTCCTACAGGGCTTGTTCCGTTCTAGAGCCAAGCTGAGCCAAGCCTTCCACACTGGACTTTGGTGTTACAGACCCAAACTTGAGCAAGACAGGAAAGAGGAAGGGTGAATAGAGATTAAATTCTCTACCTGATCCTCATTCTTTACCTCCAGGAATAAGATCTCAGTTTTCGTTATACTCCTAAGTAGTGAATTCCCCCATAAATATATACTTTCAATAGCTCTATAATAAACAGTCCTTTTTATTAAGAATATAATTGAAAACTTAACAATTTGAAGAGTTGCAAAAAGTGTAACAACTTTTTTTCTCAGTGCCAATCCTATTAAAAATTACTGAGACTCCACATCATGCCAGATCGATACCAGTATATACATATATGGAAAACTGCACGGATGCTGTAGATCTAGCCCAAATTCTCATTCCATAGTCAACCAAACTTTAGCCCTAGGGGAAAACATGACTTACACAAAGGAGCTGTACTGAAATATAGTCTAAGTAAAATAGTGATAAAATTGGGTGGTACACCCTGTAGTTCCAGCACCCTGGGAGGCTGAGGCAGGAGGACTTTGGGGCCAGCCTGGGCATCTTAATGCTTTGGCAAGAATCTGTCTCAAAACAAAACAAAATTTAAGAGTTGGAGATGATGCTTAGTTCAGAGTTCTAGTTTCAGTGCCCACTACCAGAAAAAATTACTAAGTAACAAAGGCAGATCATACATAAAACTATTTCCAGTGTCTTCTGAAATCTCCCAAAAACTATATAGGGAAGAGATTTTTAAAGACAAACATTAACCAAGAAATGAAAGAAGCAACAGTAACAAAATCTGAGCACCTGGGGAAAAAAAGATGTGTGTCACTGACGTAGTAGAGGAACCAGCCCTGCCCTGTGTCTTGCTGGGCAGCAATGACCGCTGTTCCCGACCCCAGTAGTGTGTTCTCTGGCGAGGTGCTGGGGTGCCCTGCGCAATAGCAGCTTCCCTGCGAAGCTTTAGGAAAGAGAACCGCTCCAGTCTGCACCCAGAATTCTCAGGAGGTCTGGAGTTAAAGCACCACCCCGTGGCATTGGAGGAAGGATATGGAAAGGAAACAGGCACACAGAAATAAAAGCAGAAGGGTTTACACAGCCATGCATCCGGCTCAGAGAACACTGTGCTGGAAGTGCAAGGTCAGCTTCCAATTTCATTTGTTTCCCCCTGTGTGACTTTTTAACTATTTCTGGCACACCACCATTTTCAAAAAGCAAATACTTGTCTCTCCCTAGAGTGCCCCCAGCGTTATATGCTGGCTATTGATCTTTATGTCGTTGTGAGCTTCAAGCCCTTACAGATCTAGAAAACACCAGAGTTCAGGCTTCAGGTGGAGCCTCTCCCTGCGAAACATTCACACCTCTAAAACCGATTCTTCATAACCATGTTGGTTCTGTTTGTTTGCCTCCTTAAAACATCTTAGAAATTCACTACCCTTGTGAGACTCGTATTTTCTTTAACTGCCTTAAAGTGAAAAAAAATATTGGTGATCATCATTCTTTCAAACTTTGACGTTTTTGTTGCTCTTTTAATTGCAATTTCTTCTTCAGGGTAATAAAATGTACCAGACCTTTTGTGTTTCAAGCTGCTTCATGTGGCCAGCTCTCCAGCCTCCCCCATCCTGCCTTCCTACCCTGTCTGCATTCCAGTCATATTTAAAAGGAGAAAGAGTTGTAGGATGTGACCAGAAACCACCGTCCCCCGACCCGAGAACCCCTATCACCATCTCTCATCTGCACATGCCGTTCTCAGTGCAGAAGAGAGGATTCTGTTTTACTCATCTGACTAAAGTACAGATTGGCCTTTAGGACTCAGTGTAGACTTTATAATACGTCACAGAACACCTTCCATGAGCCGGCCTATGGTCCTATAGCTTCCTACCTGCTCCTGCAGAACCCAACCTGACATGTCTTACATCAGTGTGCTTATCTCATGGGGTTTCCCTTGCCATACTCACCGTCTTCCTGCCCACTGGACAGGGAGCACCTTGAAGACCAAAATTGTCTTGTTCTCAGATCCCTAGCATCTAGCATAATCTTCAGCATATAGTGGGTTTGCAATAAAATATGTCTTGAATAAATGCATGAATGTATGTTTTGAATGAATGCGTGATATATGATCATGGCAGAATATTTGGAAGTACAGCCCAAAAACTTTTTTTTAAAGAAAATGAATATAAACCTTAAACCAGGTGTGGTGGCACATGCCTATAATCCCAGCACTTGGGAGGCTGAAGTAGGAGGATCATTGCAAGTTGGAGACCAGTCTGGGATACAAAATGAGCTCAAGGCCAGGCCTGAACTGCATAGTGGGACCTTGTTTCAAAAAGGCAAAAAAAAAAAAAAAAAAAAAAAGAAAGAAAATGAATATAAATCTCAAAACTGGAGACAATTTGTGTTAGCATTTTGGGTTTCTTTGCTTCCAGTTAACTTTTTCCATTAAACCCACTTGTGTAAAGCTTTCAGTACATCTGTTTTCACTTAACATTATATTGTTATGCCGAAAACACTGTCAAGCATCATAGTCTTACACCAGAAATACTTTCAAGCATTCACTATTGTGAGCTACAAATTCTTTGGAAACTTTAACGGTTGTAAGAACATGCCTTTCAAAGTAACAGTTTATTCAGATATTGTGTTGTTGGTCATTAATTACAAAGTTTTGCCATTATAAGAATGCTTAAATTAAGACTAAAATAATTATTTGTTCTGGAAACAAAATCACCAGGTGACAATTTCCCAGTTGAATAAGCAAATCATGAAGAAGAATGGCAAGGCCTAATGGTCACTCGAGCATGGGCAGGGCAGGAAGAGGGGCACAGGAAGTTCAGTAAAGGGCCCAAAGCACAGAGCAGAGAATTACTTCCGGTTTATCTAAAGCACAGTAGGGTAACAAATGGTTAAAAGCAATCTATGATAACTTCCAAAATGGCTGCAAATGTGTAAAGCTCCCAACTCCTAAGTATGATTAAAGATATACTACCCTGGTTTGATTTTTTTTTTGTGTATATGTGTATTAAATTCCATAATGTACTTCATAAAGATGTACAAACATGTCTCAATAAAAAAGAACATTTCACAGTTTTACATGCAGTGTATGACAGACTGTATATGGATTCTTTGGAGACAGATTCTCACTGTGTCCTTCAGGGTGCCATGAACTCACTGTGTAGCCCTGGCTGCCCTTGAATTCATGGCAACTGTGCCTCAGCCTCCAGGATGCTAGATTATAGGTGTGCACCCCCCACACCTGGCTCCGTACAATGTATTGTTAACACTATCTTTTATTTTTAAAGTGTGAAGGTCCTACATATATCTCCAAAAAGGATATATATAAAAGGAATATTTCATTTTTATCCCAAAAGGCTATCTCATTTTTACTTTCCTTTTATTAGCCCCTTATATTTTCCTATGAATCATGTAATAGTAGCTTTTTGCCTGTGTTTCTTTTGGAATATTTTTCTTACAGACTTAAAAACTTGCTAGATGTTAAGAATATAATAATTTGCAAAAGTTTTTTCAGATTTCCCAGTCTGATCCATGCCTTCTGATTTTACATGTTTTTAACATTTTTAATGTTATGCACATTTATCCATCTTTTCTCCTGTAAACTGCTCTTTTCTTCTCCTCTTAGATATATCCATTGTGTATTTTTCCATTAAGAAAGTTAGATAATATATTTTCTTGTAGCTTTGCTTGTTTTTCTTGTTGGTGCTGTTGTTAGTTACATTTAGCTTATTGATCCATTTAGAGAATTTATTTGGGGTGCTAGGTTGAGATGTCACATTGAGGTTTTTAGAGAGGAAGTTTTTCTAATACCTTCATGTGGCCTTTAGAGAAATGTTAGTAGGGGCAATTACAGTGAAATAAGCAGCATTCAAAGACATAACCGAGTCTTCCTCATGACCTCTGCTCTCTCCTCCCAGGTGACCAGGAGCCTGCCGTGAGCAGCGATTCCGACATCTCGTTGATTATGGCCATGGAAGTGGGGTTATCTGACGTGGAACTCTCCACTGACCAAGACTGTGAAGAGGTGAAATCTTGAAATGGCGAGTGTAGAAAAGAGAGATAGTAGGACCCAAGGGGACAAAGGGAGGAGTGCGCCACGACTTCAGATCACCTTGGAACTCCAGCACGCGGTGTTCAAGATGGTAATGAAAAGCAATATCCAAAGTCTCACTAATCAGGACGCAGTCCTGCCGTCGCTACAGTAGTCTATGGCCGTGGCAGCTTGGAAGTTGAAAACTGGGTTTCCCATCCATGTTCTCACACACATGTATTCCAGCAGCTCCTAGAACAGAGACTGCAGGGAATTAGTTTTATTTCAAATTTTCCAGGTCTCATTGTTCATGTTTTGGGGAGACTGTTTGACTTCTTTGTTTGAATTTTCTTTTAAAGACTGTACAGTTTACATCTGCTCCTCTGTTTTTCCTCTGGCTCACTCCTGGGTAGAGTTCTGTTTAGAAGCGCCAGTTCCTGCTACGATCAGTTTGTATTCCATCTCTGAGACTTGAGGTTTTAACCTCCCTCTCGGCATGAAGTGTGCATGGCTTTGAGAAGTGCCTCTGCACCTTGAAACAGTTCAAGACCAGCTTTCATTAAGAACCGAAGTTCTTTTAGATGGACCTTGAAAATTCGAGATACCGGAGACCCTAACACTAAATTCTGAATCTGCCGAGGCCATTACTCATTATTTTAAGCTACATCCCGCTGGCTTGGATTTGCCAGGCTCTGTTAAGGGCTTACCATGACATGAGGAGGGAGTTCGGAGAAGCACCCCCGCTCGTATAGGTCTTGGGGTCTTTGGCTGAAATTCTGAATTCACAAGATCCCTCAAAGGCGGGAACACTGATCTTCAGGAGCAATGTCTGGGGCTGCAAGCCTTGACTGAAAACTTAATACTGTAACATCTTCTTCCCTTTGAAAGCAGAAGGCCTGGGCACTGGTTCCCCAAGGCTGGAGCAGTCTGTCACCTCCACGTGTGGGTTCCACCGGGGATAGAGGCTTTAGAAACCATGCGATCCTGTTTGAGCCCAGTGGTAAATACAGTGGAGGTCACAGTCGCACGACTTTTACCTTGGTCCCCACCCTTAAGTTAAACCTCACTAGACCATGTAGAAGGTTCAAAGGAATTCTCAGCAGCTCGCTTCTCACACGTCTCACAGGAAGCACTCTCGCTTCCTGAGTGTCCAGAAACCTGGAGTGGGGAAAAATTGGGAAAAGAAATATCCAATGCATATTAACACCCACTTGTGGTTTTAAACTGTTTATGTTTTTTACTCCTTTTTGTTGTTGTTGTTATTGTAATGACGATAGAAACATTCTATTTTCCAGGAGACGATTTTGTAACACATTCAAGACTCTCCAGATGCAGGGGTGACTCAGGCAGTGACCTGCATCTGGACAGTCAGGTGGGTCACCGTATCATCTCTAAATAGCTGGCGAGTGCCAAGCCACTGCTTGGATTAACCACGAGAGAGAGCTTTTCTGACTGAGCAGCATTTGTGTGTCTGCTGAGGGCTTTTCTGCCTCATTACACTAATACTCCCTCACACAGAGTTTGGTCCCTGCTGAAACGTGGCTCGTGGGTCAGAGAAAACACTGGTTGCTCTTTTATCACCTCCTAGAGTGTTTCCCTGAATGAAATTGAGTCTCTGAGGAGGAGAAGGTAGGCAGGGAAGAACCAAGAGACCGCTAAATCAGGGAACTGAAGTCCTCGCTGGGCCACACCCTCTGGAGGCCTCAATTTCTCCAGCTGTAAAGTGAAGAATTCAGCATGATCGTTTCCAGGGCTCCCTCAAACTTTAGGATCACAGATGACCATTTGCCAGGGAGCATTTTTGCAGGCAGCAGCAGACGTCATAGCTGGGGGAGGCAGAGGAAGCCTTTGCAACTTGGCACTCCTGCGTTGCTGACAGTGAAGATCTAGATGATTCCAGTTTTAAATCCAAGTAGGAGTTGGTTGGTTCTGCCTTGTTTCAAAGCTGCTGTTAGAATCTGCAGTCTCTAGATGCCTTCAAATCCTAGTTCTCGGTGTCGAATTCTCAAAAGTGTTTCTTTTCTTAGTCAGCTCTGGTCTTCGCCACCTACTTCCCCTTTCACCAGCTCCACCCCCAAACAAATTTTGGCATTAAGAATAACGGAACTAGGATAATTTGACAGCAAAGAAAATATGAATTGTAGGTTTTTGTAGATGGCGAGGGGTCCAGGAGGTTGCTCTGAGGCCTGTGGATCTGACCCGAAGGAGGTCCCACTTTGAACTCCTTGAGCCTATTTCCCTTACCAGAGGGTTTTAAAGTTTACTATGGCCTTGGTAGTCCAAAAAACATTTTTAAGCAAAAAGTTTCAGTCTTTCCAAAATAAAAATGGAAAAAGCCCTTCTCTGTGGCCTTCTTTGCCACCTCCCCTCAAAGATGAGAGAGATGCCATATGACCTGGAGACCAGTGGATACACACAAGAGTGTCCAAGAATGTGTAACCCAGAGTTGCAAACTGTGTGCCCGCACAAATGTATATTACAAGGTCTATGCCAACACTGTCCACTAGAAATACAAAGCAAATCATATATGTAATTTTAAATTTTCTACTAGCCACATTTCAAGAAGTAAAAAGACCCAGGTAACATAATTTTAATAGTATATTTTATTTAACCTCATACTATTGTTTCAGCATGTAATTGATATAAAAAGTGCTAATGAGATGTTCTCCACCCTTTCTTTGTGCAAAGTCTTCTAACTTCATTGGCCCTCTCAACACATCTCATTTTGGGCTTGCCGCTCCGTAAGCACTCACTCGCCCCATGTGTCTAGGAGATACCCACTAGGGGGCACAGGTCTAGAGCTCCTCCAGCCTTCTGAGGAGAATCCCTAGTCCTTACAGAAGAGGAAGGCTGCAACTGTAATTACCTCCAGAAAGAACTAGACACCACCCAAGTCGCCTGAGGACAGGGCCAGGCATTCATTTCTCTTGTAATGAATAAAGACTCAAGCAGCCCTCTTGGAAATTTCTGCTTCAACCTTCTTAACCACTGTTGTCCAATCTCATCAGTTGTTCTTTGTCTGACTTGTCACCTTTCCAAAAGTCCTGCAAACCCTGTTGATCTGGTGCTGAAGCAAAATTATCCTTACTTCCATAACAAACCCTTACACTGGTATGTGGCAACTTAAGGAGCCAGAGAGAACTCTAGACTGAAGTCATCCAACTTGACCTTAACCTTCTGGCTCTTCTTTAAAGGTCTCTGCCTAGTCCCAATGTTCCCTAACCACATAGCTCTCGCTAAAACTCATGAACTGGGGAGGAAAAGACTTAAGAAATTATATTGATGTCCAACACAAAATTTTGTGTGGCCTTACTAAGAAAGAACCTTCGGGGTATCAGCCTCCCGTTGGTAAATTACAACCACCTCCAACAGCCAGCATTCCGCTCAGCATCAGCATTGGTCACCACCCCATGTGGTGGGGAAGAAAAAACATTTGCATTGGCTCTGAACAATTTAAGGTCACTTTTGGGAATTCCTACCTCCTCCTGTGTGGCTAGTCCTTTGGAAGCACTGAGCCCTGATTATTGACAAGTGCAGCATTTGAGAAGTAATTCTTCAGGATTTGATCACCCCTGCAAGGTTGACTCTGCTCATCTAGAAAAAGGGAGAGGTAGACCATCAGGAAAGAAAGAACTGTAAAGTACCAGAGGCATCTAACTACTTTGACTTCACATGGTCATTAGTGCTCAAGACTGGAGGCAGGTCTTGGTCTTTTTTTGTTTTTTATTTGCTCCTTTGCTTTTTTTTTTTATCGGTACCGGGGATCAAACTCAGGGTCGCCTGCTTGCAAGGCAGGTGCTTATGCCACTGAGCTAAATCCCCATTTTTCACTGTGGTGAAGCATCTGTAGACAGTCTCAGGTCTCAACAGCCAGGAGACTCTTGCCCATTTCAGTTGCTTGCCTGCCATCCCCACAGCTGCCACACCTTCAAAACCCCAAGGATGACAGATAAACCAACAGAATGCACTGTGAGTTTTGACTTAGGCAGAAAACTCTCACAGAGCCACTGTCCATAGAATACGGCACTGTGACAAAGACATCTCACTGAATCAAAACTCAGAAGCTATGGGCAGGGCATGGTGGCATAGTCTATCATCCCAGCACTCAGGAGGCTGAGTTGGAAGGATTGGGGTGAGTTTGTTTGAGACCAGCCTGGGCCAAATAGTGAGTTCAAGGGGAACCTAAATCATAGTGAGACCTTGTCTCCAAAAAAAGGATGGATGGATTTGAAAAGAAAAGAAAACAAGGAAGGATCTGAGATACAGATTCTCTGTGGAGCTAGAGCCCGTCTTCCGTGGTATTAGGACCACTGAGGCAATTTTCAATAGCATTTTTATATTCTCTTACTTGGATTTCCTTCCTATACTCTGTTTTTCTTTCTTCAGCTCCCCATCTCTGTATCCACACACATACTTCTCCCATCTACCCTTCCTCCTCTGTTTTGCTCCTTATTTTATTTTGTTATTTCTTCATTTTCTTTTCTCACAAGAACCTCTCAACCTTCAGGACAAAACCAAAACTGGTGTTTCCGTAAATATAGAATTACCATCTTTATCATGCTTACTGTTTCACTGATGTTTTCTCTGTATTGTGTAGTAAAAACTGTACTTCTGATGAGGAAAACTGGTTTACCATCAAGGCAACTTAAATTCTTTCCCAAGCCAGTCACCTTCATTTTTACTTTTTTTCCCCCCTAGGTATTGAGGATTGAACTCAGGGCCTCTACACTGAGCTCTATCCCCTCCTCTCGGGTGAGGGGGCAAAATCTAGCAAACTCACCGAGTTGCCCAACTGAGTTGAGCCTCAGTTGGGCTCAAACTTGCAATTCTTCTGCCTCAACCTCCCAGAGAGTGGTAGCATGTGCTACCACATCCAGTTTCATTTTTGCTGCTTTTATCACTGGTTTATCTCAAGCCAACCATAGCTATTGCCTTTTTGTTTTGTTTCAATTTTTCAACTTCATTGGCAGTTTCCTAAGCAAAAATGGCAAGATCACCATTCTCAAGTGCTGCCTAGATCTCGTCTCTTCCACTGACAGAATATGTGACCATCCAGGTTCTCCACACGCCCCAGGGTCAGGATTTGTGCATCTTGTGCCTGGTGACTGCTTAACAGCTCTGCACAAAGCCTGCTTGCTCCTTGTAAGTGACCTGGGGGCCAAATGGGCGAGGAGACTGTCCTCTAGAGGTGTGGGCCAGAAGCTTCCCCATGCAGTGCTGGGTGTCAGGGCAGGGACTGAGAGGCATGTTTGGTAATTCTGTCTCAGAGGGAAGGGATGCAGGGCTGGTCAGGGAGCTGGGTGAAGCAGGGCTCATAGCTTCTGGGCCGGACACACAGATGCACTCCCTAATGAAAAGCCCGTGCTCCCCAGATTGAGAACTGATATGGATGGGGCAGTTTGTCTAAGGAATCAAATACTGTACCACTCATGACTGCAAAGAAGGTATGCGTAGCCTGCAGAAGTAAATTCTAAGAAACAGGCATGAATTTCTCGTCACCCTTAGCCCTTCCCTTGCCCTGCTTTTCTCCACACCTCCCAACTGCAGGCTCTTTGTAGTAGGAACAGCCACCAGCCATGTTTAAAGACTTAGAGATCAGTGGCAATCTTCCTCTATTGGGAGCCTTTTGAGGGCCCTTACTTAGCATCCTAGAACTAACGAACTGAACCCAGACCCTAAATGTGGCCCGTGGTTACCAAGCCCTTTAAATGTAAAATATGTGTGTTCTACAAAAACCTGCTTAAGGTTGGTCATAGTTCTTTCCCTATCCTGAGTGCTTCATACTCTGGGGGATTTTTATGGAGCCTCAGCAATCAAGAATCTTCTAATCCTGGGCTACCCTTGGTGTTTGTACTTACTCCAGAGCCATTTGCTGTCTAACCACCCACTACACAGTCACTGGTCACAGTGTTTAGACAAGAATGTACAGCTCTTATGCAGCCTGTGGGTCTGATCAGAGGGAGAGAAACTCCATGCAGAAGAGAACTCACCCTGAGTCACCCACAGTCATTGTTCGGTGAATGTCCATGGCCCTGCGAAAGCAGAGGATATCGAAGGGCCATGTGTGCTGTATAAACCAAAGACTGATCGCCATCCAGATGGACACATTTCTTCCATCAACCAGCTGAATTTTCTCCTAATGTTCTCACAAATGAAAGTGAACATGGGTCTCGTGGTTGCATGAAACCTGAGGGGGTTTTCATTTGCAGGCTGTTCACTGACCTTACTAAAGCCAGAAATCTCAAATAAGTAAACTGTGGCCTTAGTACCACACGATTTCAAAAGCCCAGTGGTTAGCCCCCTTTTTCTTCAAAACTTTCAGACAAGTCTAGTGCTTTGTTGAACTCTTGTTTTGTTCTCTTTGAGAATGTGAAGATTTTAAATAGCCAAAGAATTTTCATGTATAAGAGCTAGCTCAATTGTAGTATATCGTGCTCTCTGAAGAAAATACCAAACTGTTGCCTACTGATAGACAGCAGAGCGATTAAACAATGGCTAGCGTGGATTCAGCAGTCTGAATTTGAGTTGGCCTCTACGGGACTCACGTTTAGTAAATGTTATTGAAAGGTGAACAGCACCCCCTACTGGAATAATCCCATTCTTCCAGCAAATCAGTTTTTACTTGGGTCATCATTTCTTCAACTCATTTGCCTTTTATCATACAGTTTTCTGCATCATTAAGAACTTGGTCTATGTTTATCAAAAGAGCAAAGAATGTCACTAACTCTGAAGAGTTGAAAGAGACCTCACAAAAGAGCTCCAGCCCTTTTTTCTGCAAAATGTTGACACACACTATTGCTCTGCAAAGAGTTCCGGGCTGAAATACGTGTGATGAGTTATAAGCAGAGGTCGGCTTGATGTGTAGCTTATCTTGGCTTTCTTCTTGTGAAATCACAAAGAAGATCAATAAAAAGGACTTCTTCTTTCATATGAATGTAAATGGTGTGAAATGCTGATGTGTTTTGTACATGTACATAATATATTTACTTCCTGCTTTCACGTTAGTAATCTGAGATAGTTGTACCATTTTATAATTAGAGTTTTAGGGGTGGGAGAGGTTAGAAGGGGCTGTTATTTTTATAGTGGGATGTTCCTTATATTTAGAAAATTTGAAGTAATTTTGTATTTGTGAAAAGTTACATTCCATCCATTTCCTTTTCAAAAATAAACCGATATTGTTTCTTAAAGTGTTCACAAGCTTGGAGGAGGATGATTCTAGTTTCCAGGGGAGTCTCCCAAGTAGTACGTATGTGACGCCAATTTTGTAGACTGCAGACCAGAACCAGCAAATGCCAGTTTTTTAAAAAATGTGACAAAAAAACTAACTTACACGAACACTTTTGTAGAGCACAGCATTATTTCCCACTGGAAAAGAAAGTCTGCAAAGAATGTAATTTACAGTTATAAAACTAGCAGTCCCGACATCATAAATCAATCTCTGGCATCTCCCTGCTAACAAGGGGGAAATCCAGTGGCTTCATTTTGCTTTCCTAACATGAATTATGAGGAAGGATGCTGTCACAGTTGGTATTTTACTTAGCTTCCCCAAAAGCTGTCTCTGGCCAGTCTGCAGGTAATAAATACGATGGCTCCGTCTCGGCATTGTTCGTCTCCACCATGGTCACATCACAGCATTGATTCTTTTGCCGCCTGACCCCAGAGATCATCAAAAGCTACTCCCAATGATATCTGCATGGGGAGTTTTGAATTTGGGCTGTGGAGAACTCTTGATTATTGAAATAATGTAGTAGCAAATGATACAGTCATTTCACCACATCACTTTCTGTACAAAAGTCACGTGCACATTTAAAGAATTAGTTAAGGCAGTGTGTGTGTCCGATTTTTTTCGGTGTAAGTCTTTCTCTTCCTCCACCTCAGGCACCAACTCTGGTCCTTTCAAAGCACTTTATATCTCTTAAAAATACAAAGAAATTTGAAAACAAAACCTGTCTTTAAAGGAATTTATCTTCTATTAGAAGACACAGACTTTTATTTTTGCTTTCTTCTGTTTTCTACGTGTTTGGAGAGCATAAACTGTTTTTGTCTCATACCGGGCTAGCAATGCAACATTGAGGATGACAGTTGGAAACATTCAATTGTACAACATGACTATTTTTGTTATATAGAAGACTATCATGTAAATAGTGCAATGGTGTTCTTCTGTATGGTTAAAAAAATATATTGCAACTCTAAAGATTTTAACACAAGGATTGTGAATTCCAGGAAATTTCACTGCAAAATTTTGTTTGGTTTTGTTTTGTAATAAAATAGAGCCAAATGGTTGTGGTTTCTGTCATCCATGTCCCCTAACTCAGTCACCTGGTCTGGACTTCCAAAGTGGCAGTATTTCAAAATATCACTACTTGCTGCTAAATTATGATTACATCAAAAGACCAAAGAGAATTACCTTGTTTCTCTCAGGTAAGTCAACTGTCAGGTACCAGACACCAGCATAACCTGCATTTTAAAGAATTGATGATTGAGCAATTGTGAACAAGAATGACTGCTAAATTAGGTACCATCTCAGGCAGGTTTACGCAGGTAAACGGGGCAATACCATGACCCCCATCAGGTGGGCTGGGGTGGCCAAGTCCTTTTTTATATATATGCACACATATTTTTTTAGTGCTGAGGAATGAACCCAGCACCTCACACATGCTAAGCAATTACTCTACCACTGAGCAACACCCCCAGCAGCATTTCTAAAGAATATTAAACAGGAGTTCCTTAGACTTAGCAAGGGATTAGTGCAGGAAATAAAAAACTTGGGGCTGCCAGCCTGAGAGAGTTCAACAGGAAAATGAAAAAGTTGAGGGGTGGTCCCTTCATTGAGATCCCCTCAAAATTGAGAGGCTCCTTTTATGACTCGGGCCCCTGTGTCTGGCCCACCCAAGACCCCTGACGTGGCCCCTACAACAGGCAGTGTACAGTAGGCAGCGTAGGCAAGCACTGGTCAGCCTGCGCCTAGAGATGGTCACCTGCAGAATTCCACTCCGAGAGCTGTGGATCCCAAAGATCCAGTAGCAAAAACTCATGCGCTTAAGTGCTGTGGCCTCAGAAAGCGCAGCTGCCCTAACAGCTCTACTCCTGCCCAGTCCAAGCTTAATCTGTAGATAGAAAAGAGGATCTAAGGAGATCACTGGGAATGTAGTGACTGCACCTCCCTGGAAGGCACTTGGAGCTTTGCTCGTCTCTGCCCATCCACTCTTTGTCAGCAGGCTGCTATCGTCCAGTTGTAGACATGAGAGCACTCCCCACTCCAACTTCCACAGTCTCCAGCAAACCAGAGGTTCCCGGGGGGCATGTGCTGGGATAAGTTCAAAACTAACAGAGTCCCAAGGTCACCTCAGTGGAGATAAAGCTTTGCACAATACATGTTAGCCACTAAACAATTGGGAGGAGACCTTCATAAAGTTTCCAGTTTAACTTTGCATAGTAGCTTTTCCTGTAGCAGCTGGACCACAGAATCCTCTTTCAAGGGTTATATTTTTCAGCACCACACTGCACGAGGCCAGTTGTGTGATATGTGTTGGGCATTCAAACTGGAGAAAAGCTGCCACACATGGTTTCGCACCTGTCTGTCCTGCACACTTCTCAGGCCCTGGACCCTGCTTATGATCCACAACAAGGACACAGTTTGTATTGTCAGCCTGATACCTGCTACACCTACAATGCAAATGTCTAGGGGCCAAGTCACCACTGCCCAGAGCACGCATGTGCCAGAGATCACTGGGCAGCAACGTGCCACGCTATTTTGCTCTTCTCGGGGAGATAGAGACCCTGCTCCACATGGAAACTCCACTCTGTGGACTTTGTTTGCAGAAAAACAAATGGGATGGAAAGGCTAATGCTTCCCAGAGCTCGTAGTGAGACACCTAGACCAGATTTGCTACGAGAATCTTACTCCATTAATCCCCAGATTTGGTGGGATGAATGAACTATGCTACTATTCCAAAGGCACAAAAATGTTTCGTTATTTTTCTGAGTCTAATATTTCTTTGAAACCTATATCAATGTTACGCCTCATTTTCCTGCCTTCATGAAGTAACCCATTGTACCAGATTGAAGGAAAGGGCAATGGAAGGATTGGGGAACAGACAGTATGAATTCTTTTTGCTCTGTGGAAATTATCCATAGAACAGTGGGTGCCAACTAATGAGAAATTCAGGTGTCCAAGAGAGGCTTTGCATTTATGAATAGTGTTAAAACAACAATTCCATCATTCTTAGTGATCCAGCCACAGAAATTTTTCAGCTCTTACTTGGTCATACATACTGGTGTGGTGTCTCCCTCAAAACCCACAATGATTCTTCTTTCTCGGCTGTGAGAAGGATAAGGGACAGTAACTTTTCCAGCATGCCATCCAAGACCAGCATTTCTCTCCTCACCACGATTCTCTCTTCCCTCCTGGTTTCTATCCTACCATAACCAAGATGCCAGGCAAAGTCTAGCCAGTAAGAGCCTGAATTTGTTGGCACACTAGGAGGTAGAAGTTAATACCCCTAACCCCTTCAAGCCCCTCTAAAAGACATACCCACCCTGTGTGGGGACATCCAGAAAGTCTGATCATAGTCAGGACGCCAATCCCATCACCCGCTCTGTGCCCCTCTCAAACATTCCTGCCAAACTCTTATGGATGGATCATGCATTACATAGTCAATGGGGAGGCCGCAGCCAGCTTTCGCTGGCAGGCAACTGCACTTGGTTGCTATGAGAGCTGTATACACAACACAGCTGTCATTGATATTACACATCTGATGGGAGCCAAGGGCCTCAAATAATAGTTCTGGACTTGCAGATGGTATCCATACCTAAAAATAAATGTGCAAGCAGAGAAATAGAGTATAGCATGGAAGAACATAATACAGTCAGTCCTGAAAATCAGATTACCTCACTCTGCCTTTATACCAGCAAAACTCTCAGAAAATTCAAGTCCAGGAGACTTGGCCTGGGATTGAGTTATAACGTCCAAACCCGAACATACCTTCACATAGCTAGCTGCTTTTATGATAAATTTAAAGGTGGTCCATTTAGCTCTTACCAATTTCTCTTTGCCAGTTTTTAATTCCCTTTGTTTGAAGGTGAAGGAGAAAAGGGAGGATATTGGGTGTCCTGACCTCATTGCCAGAGTTCTTTGGGCAGTGCCATGCTATTTCCTTAAATGGGTAGAAGTCTCCTGTCTGCTCAAAAATGCCTGGAATGAGAAACTGGAAGTTGCCATTTATCGTATTAATAAGAGCATTGCATAGTTCGGAAACACCTCCTGAACAGGAATGATTCTAATTTAGAAAAATGGTGGATGCAACCATAGTACATAAACAGGGACACACGCACACACCCTACCCACAAGATGCATCCCCTGTGAATGCTAATTTTACCTATGCACAAAAGCTCACTGCCTTAAGGGCCCCATTGTGTCATTATCCTTTAGATTCTCCCTTCAAAATATAACTAGTCATTACAGGATACTTTTCAAACTTTCTCCCAGTCCTCCCTTCTTAGAACTCCTCATATGGCAGAAAGTTGAGAGGGAGGACATCTTTTTTAAGTATTATGAGGGACTCCTCAAATTAAAACACAGCTAAAAATAGGGAATAAACTGTTTAAGGCTTCCTTTAAACGAATGTGGGAAGGGGAGTCCAATATTAGGGCAGATCCACTGAGGAAAAAGGTATTCGGAAGATGCGAGAGGGGCTTTCGTGTTGAAATACACAATCAAAAAGGAAATGATTTTTTAAAAGGCAGCAGCACAACACGGACGACTCAGCTGGCCCCTGCGCCCTGGCTTCACTGGGGCGCAGCCCTTTTGGATAGCGGGGAAAACTCCAGGCACAATCTAGTGCTGCAGAGAGGAGCAGATTCCTGCTCCTGAACCTGCTGTCCAGCAGCCTGCACTCTGCGCCCTGCCTAAGTTGCCCTCTCGTCCAGAGGGCTGCTGGATCACAGGCCGGCGCACGCAGACCCACTGGACCCAGCTCTGTAGTCCACAGGTCAGCTGAGTCGCAGACAGGGCATCACAGCAAGGCCTAGCACAGGTCCTGTATGCCCGCAGGACCACGGGGTCCCAGGCGCTGGCCCGGAACACAGAAGCCACGGAACAAGCACCCCAGCACGGTCCCAGACTGTCAAAAAGCCTGATAGAATGAATGTACCAAGCAAGGTGATCAATTAAATGAAAACGAAAGGGAACCAACAGCAGAAAAATAATATAATGACAAGCCCTATCAGTTATAATCATAATGAAATAGTCTCAACTCACCATTCAAAAGACATAGATTAGCAGAACAGAAAAAGAAGTAAGATCCAACAATATGCTGGATACAAGAAATAGGTTTGGGGGCTGGGGATTTAGCCCAGCGGCATAAGCGCCTGCCTTGCAAGCGCACAGTAGTGAGTTCGATCCCTGGTACCAATAAAAAAAAAAAAAACAAGAAATAGGTTTAACCCAAAAAGAAATTCATAGGCTGAAAGCCAAAGGATGGAAAACAATATTCCACTGCAACAGGCACCTGGAAAAAAGCAGGAGTATCTGTTCTAATTGCAAACAAAGTGGACTTCGAGCCATAAACTGCTCAGAAGAGACAAAGAAGGCAATACATACTGGTTAAGGGAATGATTCAACAGGAAGAGATAACAATCATAAATGTATACACACCAAATACCAGCACACCCAACTTCATAAAACAAACTCTAATAAACATAAAAAATCAGATAAGCACCAATGCAGCTTATACCCCACTGTCCCAAATAAATCAATCAGACCCAAAAAAACAACTAAGAAATATCAGAGTCAAACCAAACTTTGTACAAATGGATTTAATAGATATCTACAGTGTTCCATCCATCAACAGGATACACATTCTTCCCAGCAGCACGTGGACTTTCTCCAAAATTGACTGTGTATTAACCCATAGAGTATGCTTAAGTAAATGCAAAAAAATCACAATTATCCATGTATATTATCAGATCACAGTGCAATGAAACTAGAAATCAGTGGCAAAAAACCCCACAAGAGACACTAGGCGAAACCATGAAAATTAAGTAAACCCTCTTGAATAATCGATTGGTCACACAGAAAATTAAAGAAGAAATTAACATTTCTTACAATCAAATGATAGTAACAGTACAAGACACCAGAACCTATGAAAGCAGTCCTCCAGGGGAAGTTTATAGTGGTGAGTTCCCATGTCACAAAAAACAGAGCAAGCTCAAGTATATAATCTAATGATGTACCTTAAGGTTCTAGAAAAACAAGAATAAGCCAAACGCAAAGCTAGAACAAGATCAAGGAGAAATGAATGTAATTGAAACTTTTAAAAAATCAATTGAAGAGTTGTGGGGTTTTTTTGAAAGATTAAACAAAAGAGACAGACCCTTAACAAAACAAGGAAAGCAAAGATTCAAATCCATCCACTACAAAAAAAAAAAAATGAAATCACAATAGTTTCTGCCAAAATTAGATTATTGTAACTACCTTGAGAACCTCTACACTAATAAAATGGAAAATTCAAAACAACTGAACAGATTCCTAGGTGCATATGAATTAGAAAAACTGAACCAAGAAGATATAATCCTCAGTGGTCCAAATTAGTCAGTGAAACTGAGGAATTTTAAAAACTGCAAAGAAAAGCCCAACTCCTGATGGATTCACTGCCATGTTCTTCTGCAAGAACTTTAGAGAAAATCTGATACCAATACTCCTTAAACTCTTTAATGAAACTGATAGGGAAGCAATCCTCCCAAAGTCATTCCTGGAAGCAAGCATTAACCTGCTTCCAAAACCAGAAAAAAAAAAAAAAACAAGAAATAAAGATAATGACAAGTCAATATTTTTAGTGAACACAGAAGCAAAAATCCTCAATAAGATACTGGTAAACAGAATATAGGAAATCATCAAAAAGATTATACACTGTGACAAAGGAGGATTCATTTGATGGATCCAAAATGGTTCAATGTATGCAAATCCCTAAACATAACACACCATAATCAGAAACAAAGGAAAAATCCATATGATTATCTCAATAGATGAGAAAAAAGCACTCGAAAAAATCCAATTTCCATTCACATTTTTAAAAAAGCTCTAAAGAAAAATTGGATTAGAAGATCTTCATCTCAATCTGATAAAAACCATCTATGACAAACCAGAAGTTAACATCAGACTAATAGGAGAAAAGCTAAAAGCTTTCACTCTAAAACGAGAAACAGGACAAAGAAACCCACTATCACAACTTTTGTTCAGTATACTCTGGAAACATTAGCCAGACCAATAAGATAAGAGAAAGAAATAAATGGAATATGGGTAGGAAAAGAAGATATTAAATTATCATTATTTGGTGATGATCTGATTCTCTACATAGAAAATTCCAAAATTTCACAAGGAGACTCCTAGAATTAATAACTAAATTTAACAGTATGGCAAGATACCAAATCAACACACAAAAATCAGTAGCATTTTGTACATTAAAAGAAAACTCACCAAGAAACAATAGCTTTCACAATAATATTAAGAAAAATTAAATACCTAGTATTTAACCTAACTTCAAAGACAGTGAAAGACCTCTACAGTGAAAATTATAGTGTCCTGAAAAAGGATATCAAAGAGGATATGAGAAAAAGAAAAGATATCTCCTATTCCTGGATGGGCAGAACCAAAATAATGAAAATTACTGTACTTCCAAAAGTGTTAAACTATATTCTAGTTTCTCTTCAGGTCAAGTAAATCACCTTTTATCAAAACTTTTATACAAGTTTAATGTAATCTCAACCAAATTACCAATAACATTCCTCACCGAACTAGAGAAACATAATACTAAAATTCATATGGAACCAGAAGAGACCAAGAATAGCAAACGCAGTACTGAGCAATAAAGGAGGCATTGCAATCCCAGACTTCAGGTGGATCTATAAAGATACACTGATTAAAAACAGCATGATATCAAAAAACAACGTACTTACAGATCAGAAAAGAGGATGCAGAAACAACTCCTGACCGACTTAGCTACCTTATCCTTGACAAAGAGGCAAAACACCTTCACAGAGGAAAGATAGCGTCTTTCACAAACGGTACTGGGGAAACTGCCTTTCCATGTGCCAAGGAACAAGCATGGACCTGTATCTTTCACCATGCACTAAACTAAAATCAAAATGGATCAAAGATCTAAATATTAAAACAGAAACAATCTGCTGGAAGATAAACTCGATAAAACTCTTTAAAACATAGGTGTAGACAAAGACTTCATGAACAAAACCTCAACTGCAAAGGGAATATTACAAGAATCAACAAATGGGATCACATCAAATTAAAAGCTTTTGATCACACAAAAATGTAGGCTCAAGTATTTGGAGCCGGTGATACAGCTCAGCGGCCCAGCACCTGCCTGGCAAGCATAAGTTCCTGAGTTTGATTCCCAGTACCAAAAAAAAAGTTTCTGCCCAGCAAACAGGGTAAAGGGACAACCTACAGAGTGGGGGAAAGATTGACTCGTATCTAGAATATGTAAAGAACTCAAAAAATTAAATATCCCAAATTAAAGACCTAGGCAAAAATGGGCATCTGAAATAAACAGACACTTCTCAAATGAAAAAGTACAAACCAGCCAATAAATACAAAGAAACACTTCACATGGCAAGTGACTCAAGAAATGCAAGTTAAAACAACACTGAGATTCCATTTCAGTCCAGAAAGAATGGCTATCATCAAGAAATCACCCAATAACAAATGCTGGCGAGGCTGTGAGGAAAAAGAAACCCTTCTCCTTGTTGGTAGGAGTGTAAATTGTACAATCACCAGGGAAATTAGCACAGAGACTCCTCAGAAAACTGCAACTAGAGATCCCACTTGACCCAGTTGGTCCTGCTCTAAGTATGTAAGAGAGTTTAAGAAATATTACAGATTTAGCTCTTTAATAAGAGCTCTTATACAGAGCTAAATCTGGGAAGCAACCTATCTGTCCATGAACAGATGAACAGATAAAGAAAATATATTTATGTGCAGTGGAGTACTACTCTCCATAAAGAAGAATAAACTTGAGACATTTTTAGGTAAAAGGATGCCCTCCACACCATAAGCTTAAGTGAAATAAATCAGGCACACAAGTTTAAATATCACATTGCTTCACGTGTATGAGGTATACAAAGGGTAATTAAGGAGTGAAAGAGGGAAGCAATGTTAGGGGTAGGAAGAACTTGTTCAGCTGGAAAAGACTGGGGGAGGGGAGGACGGGAAAAGATGGACAGAAAAAAACTGAAATAGAGTTTTGTAAACGCGGATGGGAAGATGGGTTAGAGGGAGGGGTGGGGTAAGGGACCAAAAAATAAAAATAAAAAGAATTAAAATGTGCTATACACATGTACACATCCTCTATGATGAAGGTAATTATCATGTGCTGAAAACATTTTCTAATAAGGAAAAATGAATACCTAAGGTGAGAAAGTAACAAAGTGTTTTGGACACCAGAAGCCCAAGAAAGGCAGTAGTCTCTCCAGGACGGGATAAAACTGTGTTGGCTTTCCCGTTGCTGGTACCAAATCCCTGACACCCACAATTTAAAAATTTTGCAACTCGGGAGGTTTGGGGCTGGGGGGTTCTTGATATTTTTCTCTTTTTGTGATGCTGGGAATTGAACACAAATTCTTACGCATGCCAAGTAAGCACTGTAACTCTACCAGTGAGCCAGCTCCACGGCACTGTTTTTGCTTTTTTGAGACCAGTTCTGTCTAGGTTTCCCTGGACGGCCTCACACTTGCCAAGCTCTTGTCTTGGCCTCCTGAGATGCTAGGGTTACCATGCAAAGCCTCATCTCAAACTATCGACTTCTCCTCAGGGGTTTATCTGGCTCATGGTTTCGGGAACAGGAAATCTGCACAGTTCCTGGTGGCTGGAAGCAGAGCCTAAAGGAAGAGACTGGGGACCCATGGAGTCCCCACAGTCATGCTCCCCCACTTCCCGCCACCCTCTTCCTCCAGCGAGGCTCCGCTGACAGATGCTCTCACAATCCTGTCCCTGCACCTGGAGTCTCACAGGCCAGTCACTTTGATAATCAGGTTCATCAAGCAAACACCATCAGAAATGAGGTCTGCCTAGATGTATATGTTGATTCCTGGCAGTCTAGGGGTCCAAAACTTCTTACCATTAAAGATAAACATTTTAATGCAATATATATTTCAGATTTTGTAGATCACATCAGATTTCTATTGCGTTTGTTCTTATTTTTTAAGAACCACTTAAACACATAAAAATTCTTAGCTCAAATGTCACACAAAAACAGACCACAGGATAGATTTATGCAGTTTCTGTGGGGAACAGGATAAAAGTTCAGAGTTTAATCAAAGACCCTGGCACAAACCCACATTGACAAAAGCTGCTTGCTCCTTGGGTAATGTATAAAATATATGCCTGCCTGAGGAGTTGGTCGGTGTTCCCAGGGCTGGATGTGATTCTAGATGAAGAGAGAGAAAGACAAAGTCCCTTCCCATTCCCTCCCCAAATTCCCTGACCACAGACAAGCACCTCATTGGTGACGCCCCAGAATCCAATCACAGCAATGCCTTCATTAATGAACACTTGCTTGCAAACAAATTGGTTCACAAACAGAAGAGTTCACCAAAATTCTATTTTTGTTTGCAAAATCTGCATAGGGTGACAAACACGATCACGACCATGGAAAGTTTGAGAACTCCTCTGAGTCATTTCAGGGCTCAACAGCAGAGCCACCAAAATTAAAGTGAGGAGAAAAGAATAAATTGTTCTAATCTGGGCTGCTTTCATCTTATGATGATGGTGGATTTGGAGGACATAAAATTTCATCTACAAGATGTTTTACTGAGTTTATAACTTTTGAGACTAGGAAATGAATAATCAACTTTTCTTTGGTGTGTGTGGTGCTAGAAAGGGAACTCCAAAGCTCATGCGTGGTAGGGAAGTGCTCTACCACTGAGCTACATCACAGTCCTTTGTAATTTATCTGTGGAGACGGGATCTTGCTAAATTGGCCAGGATGGCCTCAAACTTGTAATGCTCTGTCTCAGTATCCTAAGATGCAGGAACCACAGCATGTGCCATCATGCCGAGCCTCAGGCTTCTTCTATACCTGCAGAGTCTTGCACGGTTCAGCCTGACTCAGGTCACAACCACACTGCATCTGTTGTTGGTTTAACCATGTATCGCTGTTCCCCAGGAACAGCTCTTTCAACACTGTGAAACTAATGACTGAACGAACAATGGAAGCACATGGATTTAACCCAAGGTGCCATGTCCAAACAACCATTTCAATCAAAAGGATTACATGCTAAGAACTTGCCTCTGCTAACACTTAAAGAATAAACTCAACAGTGACTTTAAAATAAATATATATCTGGGTGAGGGAGCACGCGCCTGTGATCCCAGCACTTGGGAGGCTGAGGCAGAAAAGTGACTATGAGTTTGAGGACAGCCTGGGTCATAGAGTGAATTCAAAACCTGCTTGAACTACACGGGAGACCCCGTATCAAAATAAAATAAAATAAAATAAAGCTAAATAAATAGTGTTCATGATCATTGCCATCATATTAACATTAGGAATAATGATGAGTATTTGAGTGTCAGCTAGACACTAGGTATGTTCTTGAGATCCTGTAAGACAAGACAGTAGGAGAGAGTTACAATGACAGTGGAATCCAAATAAAGTCTGGAGTTCAGTTGATGTTCATGTACCGATGTGGATTCTCTGGTTGTGATAAATGTACCATAACAATGTGATGTGTTAACAAAACGTGATAAAGTATAAGAATTCTCTGTTCTATGTTTGTGGATTTATGAAAATCTATAATCTCAAAATCTTTTTATTTTTTGAGACAGAGTCTCACTATGTAATTTATGTTGGCCTTGAACTCTTTATGTAGCCCAGGCTGGCCTCAAATTCACTGTGCCTCAGTCTTCTTGTGTACTGGCATTACAGTTGTATGCCACCACACTGGGATTAAAATGGATTTAGTTCACTAGAGGTAGTTTATCAAATATGAGAACCTGTTGGATTACTAGAAACGGAATGTAATGATACCATGAGAGACCTCCCCAGAAATGCTAGGAATCATACAGAAACTTCAGGATGTATCCTGAAAGTTTAGGTAATGGTGTTCTCAAAGCAGACTATTACTCCAAAATATTTTTATACCAATTCCATTGCTTAAATCTATATATTCTTTATTTGTTGTAACTGTGATAATGACTCTTCAAGGCAGAGTAATTAGAAAATGTACCAAAAAAGAAGTTGATCTTTTGTTATTCTATGTCAGTGTAATTCAAAGGTAATAAAAAGTCTGTTTGCTTAACTGGAGCTTAGTGAGTATACTTGGCACTGGCTCGGTAAACAGTGTAACACAAACGCGCTAATTTGTGGGAGCTGTTGGCCTTTGTGGTGAGATTCTCCTCCCAGAAGGGGGCGCTCTGCGCCATCAAATGGATTCGATGTCCTGGCAGCGGGGACCAGGTTCAGGGCATCTATTTAAACAGTTTGCAGAGTAACTCTGAGGAAGACTGAACCACGCAAACATTTTCTCCAATAATATTTGTATAGTAAGAAAGGGAGATCAGATGTCACAATCAATGCCATCAGGATGGAAATGTTTCCTGAAAGGAGAAAGGTGTATCGAAGTATATAACCCTTGGGGACGTCTTAAACCTGTATATTCTGAAACTGTAGATCCTTACATAAACAGCAAGTTAAAATTGACACAAATAGAAATGCCTTTAAAAATAGAAACTGTAAAAGAGAAAGGAGAAACAAAGAAATGTATATGTATGTGTATATGCGTGTATATATTTATACCCAGTATCGTTAAAATAGTAATCTGCCTAGTTTCTCTTACTTCACTGAAAAGTCTGGGCTAATAGTGTTTGGACAATATTTCATACCTGAATAACTACTATACAGACAACAATGTATTAATTATTGTTATTGTCCTAGTAGTCAGTTTGGAAACTGTTTATTGTTATGTTTACTTTTTTCTTTTCAAATTAAAAACAGTGATGACAACTAGAAATGCCTTAGCTCAAGTTGTGTGAGTCTCAAAAAGTGCTGCTGAAAGAACGCTGTTGGGCGTCATCCGTGAACTGACAGATTGGCCACAGGTGTCTTGTTCCACACTGCGTTCCACAGGAGAGCTCACGAATCTTTCTCTAAATGCAGCAGCAAGGGAAGCCTTCACATGCAGGAGTGTATGCGCACACACACGCACCCCCCGACCCAAACAAAATCCTTTCATGCGGTCCCATCTCTATTAAGCCCAAGTACAAAAAGGAACCCTTATGTAGTTTCCCGAGTCTCACCCCACTGAGCTGCTTACTCATCCCACACACCCGGGTCCACTGGCTTCCTTTAGCATCTGCCAGTTCTAACATACAGAGCACTCATCTGTCACAGGACCTTTGCACAGGCTCTGCAGTGGACTGCTCTCTTCCTACCAGCTGATGCCTGATTGCCTTTGGATCTTGCCTCAACGGCTTGCCCTTGGAGAGAAGTGCTGTCACTCCCCGGCCAGGTGTCCCTGTTAAATGTTTACATTGTATCTTGCACCTAGCTTTCATAGCTTTAATAATGTCTACTCACTGATGCTGGCCCAAGATTAGGGCTCACACTTTTATTTTCCATGTATCCCAGTAACTAGCACAGGGCATGACCTAGAGCAGGTTCTAACATGCACTTGTAGAATAATTGGAGGAATGGCCACACATCTGTTCATTTTTCTGCCTCATTTCTTTTTTCACTCTTCACCCAAAAAGAATGAAACAGGAATTAGAACGAATGATATGTAGGTTTTATACTATGCTATCTCAGAGAATTTAGACAAAAATAGTATGTTAACAAAGCACTTGAATATTAGCTGCATAACACACACACACACACACACAAAAATCATAGAAGAGTTAAGATTACATATAATTTAAATTTGTCATTTTTTGAGACATAATGAGAGAGCAAATTTTCTAAGGAAACATCTTCCAAGATGCCTGTACTAATGCAAAGCAGGTTAACACTTCTACGTAGTATTGTCTTGGGCAGTTGAAAAACTCAGACTCTGTATTGATTCAGTTAAGGCCAGAAAACTCAGCCTGCCTTAGCAAAGCTGTAGATGTCGTAGACAGCTTCACTCCATGCAGGGTCCTACTGAGCTGAACTAGTCTGATTATAATGCTCCTTTTGGTCAGGCTTTGCTGTAAAAGGCCAAATTGTGCTATCTTTTGCCAAAAAAGGTCTCTTTGAGCTGGTTCCAAAGTTCTCCTTCAATGACATTACTGTGCGAGTTTTGAGGGCTTCCTTTCTATCTGGTATGGTAAAATCTTTCAGAATCATCTTGTACTTTTCCTGTCCCAAGCATGGAATAAGCCGTACATCTAAGAATATGCCAAGACACAACCACGGCAGTAACAATGCTCATCACTGCTGGGCTAGGTTTTTGGAGGGTGGGGTAGTTATCATTTCTAGGTCTCTTTAGTGAAATGTACAGTTTAATTTTTTTTAATCTCAAATTTATGCTTATACTTCTTCCAATTCAAATTTAGTTTTACAAAATTTTTATTAACCACTTCTCTATTGCATCTGTATGCATTTCTGTGTGAAAAACTCAGTCTCAAGGACACAGAATGACAGACTGAGATACCTATGAATTATTAACTTCTCCCATACTGCACACACAACAGTCTCAGAAAGAGAACACTCAGATTTCAGGATTTACTACTTCCAATAAGAAGAAAATTCATCCTGCTGAGCACAGGGGAAGTGAAGCCAGAGAAAGAAGAGAAAATTGTATCTTTGCCCAGAGCATGTGGGTTCAGGTCATTTACTGTCTTTATGGAAGCCCATCCTGTTTTCCGAAATGTTGCATCAGATCATTCAGAATACTTCTGGTAAAGACTCATTTTTAAGATTGAGTAAAGCATAAATAAATATAGAGAAAATATACAAAGTACATCCTAATTCTTTTAAGACATGACAAGATGGGAAGGAATCATAAGGAGAAGCCAGGAGCCCAGATGCAGCATGAAGAAAACAGAATTTTCATTGTCTCAGAGAGCAGTCATCTGCCCCAAGCACTTTGGATTTTCATTTAGGTAACCTTTCTCTGGGGTACAGGAGAGAGAGAAAAACCCAGGGACTACATAAATGGAGATTCACCCCATTTTAACTGGATAGTAAAGAGCTGCATGTCCACACAGAGCCTGGTGCAGAATTACAGCCCACATTACACTCCCTTGGGTCTCTCCTATTTTCTGGAGAACTTTAAGTCTTGAACATGGGTGGAAATTGTCTTAACCTGCTGGCACCTCTGGGCCTCTTGCAGAGTCAAATGTAAAATTCTTCCTGGGGAAAAAGTCAGTTTCATATTAGGCCTCAGATAATTTATGTGATAAATTTTTAAATATAGGACTAAGTCAAAGATACGCAGACATACAGAGGTCCCATGTTCAGTGGACCACAGACCACAGACACAGTATTGCAAAGGCTTCAGATCTCAAGAGTCTAGAAATAACCTGTACTGTTTTTAAAGCTTTTGTTTACAAGTTGACGATATTAGGAGAGAAAATAACCATAAGCAGTTTTACTTTTGAGCTTAAAATTTCAACTGGGGATAGAGAGGGAAAGGGGGAAAGGGGGGTTGAGACGTGTTATACATGTACCAGTGATCCTCGGTGAGTGAAATCATCATGCACTGCAAACATGTAGTCATAAAAATTTAATAGACTAAAAACAGATTATTTTAAACAAATGAAACTTTTAAAAACAAATAGCAAAAATTTGTAACTCAGTATATGTGCTGAACAGTAATTCAGACTGAGCTGAAGAAAAAGGAAATCAATTGCAAAACGGGGAGGAGCCATCCACAATGAAGAACTGAGGGACAAGAATACTGCTGATACAGGAGAAAAGGTCAGAGACATGAGGGACGCTGCCAGTGTTCGACTGTCATCTTAGACAGTGAAGAGGATGTATTTGAAAAGACAGTTTAACAATTTTCAGAATTGATGGAAAACACTTCCGTAAAGTTCAGAAGCCCAACAAATTCAAAACACAGCGAATTTATACACTAAAGACACATTTTAGAAAAATTTTTAAAAAATCAACTGCACAATCTAAGATTCTGTATCAAGAACTTAGAGAAAGGAGAGCACAATGAATCAAAAGCAAGCGGGAAATAATAAAGCAGAGTGGAAAGATTAGAAAAATAGACAAAAATCAATGAAACAGAGACAAGTCTTTGAAAAGCAATAAAACTAGCAAACCTCTAGCGAGACAGACAAAGGCAAACAGAAAACACAAATTACCAATATTAGGAATAAAACAGAGACAGCTCCTGCATACCATGTGGACAGTAAGAGGTGGTGAGTACCACTGTCAGCTCCATACATGCCCCTAACAACTCAGATGAAACAGACCAATATCTCAAAAAAAAAAAAAAATCAATGAGCACAAAATAGATAATCTGAAGGATCACATAAAGAATGATAAAATTTAATTCATAAAATTTCTCAAAGCTACCCGCAAAAAATAATCTCTAAGTTCACAAAGTTTCACAATGACTCTACCAAAGCTTTAAAGAAAATCAACACCATTTTATACAAGCTCCTACAAAAAAAGAGGATAGAATCCTACTAACTTATTACCTGAAGCTACACTGACTTCACAATTTCAAGAACTATAAGCAACAGGTGCCTCTAGTTTATAAATGATTTTGTCAAAGGTATTTTGTTATAGCAATCCAAAGACTAAGAAAATGGCCAAGTGGGGTTTATTTAAGAGAGGCAAAGCTGGTGGAATATTTAAAAATTGATCAATGCAATCTATAATACAGACTAAATACAAAACATCACCATTGTATCAATTAATAAAGAATTTAGAAAAATATGGAGAGGTAACAACAACAACTCAGCCTCTCTGAGAAACAGAAATCCAGACACTGAAAAATAATTTAGGGAAGAAAAAAAGAAAGAAATAGATCCCTGGGAAGCAGGAAGGATCTGACAGTAAAATTAAAACCCACAGAGAAACTGAAGAGACAAAGCACAGCGTGGAGAAGGGAGGGGACAATCTGCGCTTTCTCTGGCCCAGCCTGCGGCTCATAGGAAAAGGAGACTGGATCCAGAGAGGCAGAGTAAAAGCTGGGGACTCCACAGGGCCTCAGGAAGCAAGGCAGAGGTGGAAATGCCAGGCAGGCACTGTGAACGGCAGGGGAAGGCGGGTTTCTGTTCCCACCTGAGCCTTTCAACAGCTGGGTGACTCTAGGACCAGAGTGCACCGTGTCCTGCGCAGGAAGTGCTTGGCCAGACTTCATTCCAGGAAGGACTGAATGTTCAAATCCAAGACTGACAGCAACTGCAGAGAGCTTGAATCCAAGCCCCACCCTCCTCCACTGTAGTGCTCCCAAAGTGACTGAGTGGACAGTGGGGGTCAGGGAGCTGTGGCCAGGGAGCCACAGTCAGGCTGGAAAGAGAGTTTCCAGCCTGCAGAGTTTAAGCCAGAGGACAGGGGCCATGCATGCCCCATGGCCCGCAGCAGGACTCAGCCTGAATTGCTTTGGATTTGAAAGGTGCAGTACAGGTGCCCCCACTCTAATCCTCCTGCCTGTTGGTGCCTGCATCCCGCACGGATCTAGGTCTGCCTGCCTTCTTAATCCACGGGCATGAGCAGGGACAAGTCTTGAGTTGGACACCACTCCAGACCTGTAGATCCTGTAGAAAACCACATGTTCAAAACCACAGAGAATCTTCTTTTCTTCTTGTTGTTTTTGTTTTGGGTGTTTTGTTTTGGCTTTGTGTGTATATGTGGCTTTTTTCACCAGATTCTACAAGCACTTTACAGAACATTGAATGCCAACACTCCTCAAACTCTGTAATGAAATTAAAAGAGAAGTGATACTCCCAAAGTCATTTCTGGAAGCAAGCATTACACTGGTTTCAAAATCAGAAAAGGACCCAACCAAAAAAGAGAACAGGCCAGTGTCCCTAATGATTATGCATGCAAAAATCCTCAATAAGATACTGGCAAACAGAATGCAGCAAATCATCAAAAAGATCATGACCAAGAGGGTACTTTCAGGGATGATTCAATATACACAAATCAATAAATGCAATATACCACATAAGAAAAGCAACCAAGTAGAAAAATCACATGATTATCTCAACATATATAGGAAAAGTATTTGACAAAAGTCAACATCCGTTCATGATTTAAAAAAAAAAAAAGCCTTGAAGAAAATCAGTATGGAAGGCCTTTATCTAAATCTGATAAAAAGCAAAACAATGGCTAACATCATACCAAATAAAGAGAAGCTGAAAGCTTTCCTTCTAAAATGAGAAACAAGACAAGGATGTTTGGTATTACCACTCCTGTTTAATATAGCTCTCAAAATATTAGCCAGAGCAATTAGTCAAGAGAAAGAAAAGGGAAACGGATAGCAAAGGGAGAAGTTAAACTGCCATTGTTTGGAGATGATTTGGTCCTCTATATAAAAGACCCCAAAACTCCACCAAAAGACTCCTAGAATTAATAACCAAATTTAGGCTTGTTGTAGTGGTGCACACTTGTAATCCCAGCACTCAAGAGGCTGAGGCAGGAAGATCACCATGAGTTAGTTCAAGGACAAATTGTGCTTCTACCATGGGTGCACATATATCACTGTAGTATGATGCTTTCAATTTCTCTGGGAAAATATCCAGAAGGGGAATAGCTGGGTCAAATGGGACCGCTAATCCTAATTTTTGTGAGGAATCTTCATTTTGATTTCCACAATGGTTGTCTACATTCCCACCAATAGTAGAGAAGGGTTCCTTTTTCCCCACAACCCTGCCAGCTTTTGTTATTTGTTGTTTTCTTGATCTTGGCCATTCTTCTGGAGTGAGATGGAATCTCAATGTTGTTTTAATTTGCATTTTTCAGTTGACCACGATATTGAACATTTTTATCATATATTTATTTGCCATTTGTATTTCTTCATCTGAGAAGTATGTATTCATCTCAGATGTCCACTTTTGGATTGGGTCTTTGAATTTGGGTCTTTGAATTTTTTTCAGTTCTTTATATGTTCTAGCTAGATAGAAGTCCTTTGTCTGAGGGACAATTGATTAAAAATTTTCCCCACTCTGTGGGTGGTCTTTTCACTCTGTTGGTGATGTCTCTGGATGTGCAGAAACTTTTTATTAAGATGAGATCCCAGTTGTTGATTCTCTGAAGTATTTCCCATGCAGTTTGTGTTTTGTTCATGAACTCTCCGCCTACCCCTATGTCTCCAAGGTTTCAAGCCCCCCACATTACTTATACAATGGAATAGAGATAATAGACAAAAATCTACACTCCCTTCTTTATCTTTCTTGCTATCTTTATTTCTTTCTTGCTTTCTTCTCTCTCTCTCTCTCTCTCTCTCTCTCTTTTTCTCTCCTCTCTCTCTTTCCCTTCTTTGTTGCAAACTCTGAGTATTTACATCAAACCTACTAGAGGTTATCTCTAACAAAAGATACTGTATGAGAAATCTCTGTATACTTATGAGCTGCTGGGTTTTTTTTACAACAAACTTGCAGGCTTTTCTAAGTAGCATATACATCAGACATTTTCATTTATCTTATTGTAAGAGCATCCCTTATTGATTTATTTATTAAATAGTAATTAAAGGAATGCTTTCTGCAAGGCTCTTTCCTGGACAGTGAATGACAGGAAAACTAAGAAATTTAAAATCTAGGAATTGTAACATTACATGAGCCGGCCAGGTTTGCATACCTGCTGATAAATGATGTTTTCTAAACCAAATGTCAAAATCTGAGGAAAAACAAACAAAACAACAACAACCAAAAAAAAAAACCACCGTGAATGGAGACCCAGAGCATTTACCAGCTGAAGTCTTTACAGACATCCTCTGCTCTCCTTGCAGATGCTTCGGTAACTAAGAGGTTAACAAGGTAAAGAATGAGTTGTACCATTACTCTGGTGCCCAGGGGCCCTGGCACCCAAATGCCTACCCTTAGATCAAGACAAGCATGTTTTCAGAGATCGACAGTTGCTCAAGCTCAGGCCTAGATACTCAGAGGCACATGTGTAACTGCCATTGGGTGGGAAGTTATCTTTCTTCCAGGAAAAATTTTATTTTCTGGACAGCTAAGTCAATGTCACACAGAAGTATAAACATTTTTACGAGCTTTGTTCCTTCCCATGAACTCCATGCAACTGACACAAGGATTTTCTCATGTACATGTCAAAGCACAGAATCATAAACTGTGAATCGTAAACTAGAAGAAAATTGAAGTTTTCCTGAGCTTTCCCGCAGTGGATCTTCATCATGATGAGACCACTCCAAACCTGGCCATCCTCCCTCGACATCAGGAATGCCAGCCACACCAGGCAGGCTGTGAGAGGGAAAGCATGGCCCCAGTGCCCAGGGCTGGCAGGCTTCATGAGTCTACACGGCACAGACTCTCCTTTCAGTCCAGATGGCTTCCCTTGGTCAGGCTCTCACCATCACACAATAGCACCGCTCCCATAATCCCCCCAGTTTAGAGGGCAGAGCTACAGACAGAAATAACTTTTACTCTGGTTTTTGGCATTAGCAGGGTCCACTTTCTTCTAGGCGCTAAACTGTTGCATGTTGAAGCTTAGCAAGGTTTAGAAAAATGTGCTGTGTACTGTAGATTCTCCTAGAGATCATCCTGACCTGGTTACAAATAACAAGCTCAGAAAACCCTAAAGGTTATCTGGAATGTAAGCACCCCACAGACATCCTCTCAGACCGCCTTTTCTTTCTTATACAAAGGCTACCACAAACTCTTTAAAGGCATCCTAACCTTCACCTATGATGTCCTTGATCAAATGTGTTTCAAAATAACTAGAAACTTCTTGCACAACTCCAAGGACTGAGGCCCCTGTGTATCCTTCAGAACAACTTGTTGGATGTGTAGTCACCTCTGTGCCCAGCCCCAGGTCTGACCTGAGGGAGACAGGGTGACCAGCAACCAGCAAACGTGTCTCAATCTACCCATGGACCCAGCTCTTTACGTGACATCCACTGCGTCCAGCTGACTCAGCCTAAAAAAAAAGAAAATCTCTTCCTGGGATTTGAACTATCTGGAGATGGGTAAGATCTGTGTACAGAGATTCCTAGAACAGTTCCTAAAACATGTATAGCCAGATGCAGTGGCAGACACCCTGTAATCCAAGCTGCTCTGGAGGCTGGGACAGAAGGAGCATGAGTTTAAGCCTGGCCTAGGAAACTTCGTGAAACTCAGTCTCAAATCTTTTAAAAACTCTGGGGATACAACTCAGTGATATAGTACTTGCCTCGTATGTGTGAGGACTTGGGTACACTTCCCAGCACTGCAAAACAAAGAGAATAAAATATGTGAGTTCTGCAGTAGAGCTAACTTTAAAATGCTCAGATTGTCAGGGGAAGCTTCCTTAACTAATCATATCTGTGAGTTTTGTTGGTTTGCCTGCTTACTGGTTTATTTACAAAAGCATCTTCCCAACCATACATGCATAAGAACAACTGCTTTATTCACTGATATACGTCTATATATACCAAAATTTGCTAATTTAAAGGGGGAAAAAAGAGGAAGACAAAAAGAATGGAGAGAACATAAACATAGTAGAATCACCATAGACAGTGGTTAAAAGTTCGGTATCTGCAAGTGGCCAGAACTAAATCCCAGCTCTGAGACGTGACTGTGTGACCTCAAGGTTTCTGCATCTTGAAAATAAGGAAACTGATACTATGTACTTCACCGAGTTCAATGTTTTGCTTTGCCCTTTGTCTTGAGATCTGGCCCCCCAGAGGAGGTGTCTGTCTCCTCCAAGGTTCCAAGGTATCTGGTCTTCTGCACTGGCTCCTTCGAGGGCCCAGCCCTGTCTGACTGCCTGTAACATTTCTAACTCAGCTGCCTGTAACAACAGTAATGTCATCAAGCATTTCCAGCTGCCACTGGAGAGCTCACGCTGACTATAGTTACAGATTTGATTTCTAACTGGCCAGCTACGTGGAGGCCTTCCATCTATGGTCTTCTTCCTCTAACCCCACATACTGTGGAAAATCTGCCTCTGCCTCATTTCTGGACCCCGCCCTATTCCAAGAAGGGAGAAAACAGAGGAATCTTTGATGAAATAAAGGAGAAAAGCAATGCCTGAAGCTATGCCTACGGGTGCTGGACCTCCCGGCAGCAAGCCCAGCCTCAATGATTCATTTACTTTTATTCCTCCACTATCTGCAAGTGACCAGAAATGACTTCCAAGGGAAGACTAGATGAACTGAAATAAATGCACTACGACCTAGGCTGAGAAGAAGCAGGAGACAGACCTTGAGGACAGCCTCTGTGTGTTCAATAATTAAACCACAATTTTTAAAAGAGTTTCCCAGCCACATCCATGTTAAGAGCTTAGCTAAAGGATCATGCTTAATTTACAACCAGCAAGCAGTAAGAGCTAAGTGAGTAAGAAGGAAGTGAGACATAGTTACACTGCAAAGGTGAGGTCAGCTGGAGGAGCCTCGCTTCCGTAATCACTTCCTGTCATTTGGAAGGCTTAGAAAAAATGCAGCATTCAACCTTCTGAACTCTGGTGAAAGTGTCCCAGTATCTCTTCCTTCTTTGCAGGATAAAGGGCAAGGGCCACAGATTCAGCTCCAATTAGACACAACTCACTAAGAATCACCAGGCAACCGCAGGCTTCGTGATCAACCTGCTCAGTGGCATAGACAAAGACTCATTAGGGTGTGGAACAAACCCGACAGCGGTGGGCCTGACTGCACGGAAGCAAGCAGGAGAAATTGATGGCAGACATCCATCATCGCCCAGCTCAGCATTCATTAATCACATTTCACTTCTTAGCCCTAAGAACAAATTAACTCTACTTCCTTTTATGGGGAACCAACAGCCCACCATCAAGAGCATGGCCAGTTTTCTCTACATCTTTATTCTTTCATGAGAAAATTTCCCAGCTACCTAAAAGGGTCAAAAGTAGAAGCCTAACCTTACAGGACTCAGCTCACTCATGCAGTAAGTATTTTTTAGACACCTATCATGTGCTAAGTACTGCTCTAAACTGTGGGGTCAGGGCAGAAAAGAGATGAGAGCCTCACCCTTGGGAGGATGAGATTCGTGCAGAGGGGAAGCAAATTTGTAGCAAGGATAATAATAAGTAAAATACAAATATGTTAGAAGATTGATAAATGACATGGGAAAGAAAAAGAATCAGGGAGGTTAAGGGGACTGGGAAGTGGGTATATGGAGGATCCATGAGCAACACGATGGTCAGGACAGGCCTTAGGAACAGGTAAGGAAAAGCCAGCATGTTAGCACACACTGTAATCCCAGCATTTGAGAAATTGAGGCAGGAGGAGAACTGTGTGTTAAAAGCCAGCCTGGCCTACATCATGAGTTCAAAACCAGCCTGAACTACACAGGGAGACCCCATCTCAGAAAACCAAAACTGAAGAGGTGGGCAAAGTTTGAAAATGAGACGAAAGTTAAGAATGCAGTTAACCCTCCTGTTAAGTGCTGGTATCTTTTCAGACAAGATTTCCCCCAGATCTGCATGACAAAGTTATGAGAGTGTAAAATGGCTCTGAAGGAAATGAGGACCTGGGGGTGAGAGGGAGGGAGAAGGGAAGTGGGGAGAAGCAGCCTGAAGAAAGACCAGGATTAAAGAAAAATTATAAAGTTTGAGATGAGAGAATCTTTGTAGGCTGACTGGGATCAAATAGGATAGAGAGATGTGTGTAGTCTGTTTTATATTAAAAAATATTCTAAAGGCCTTTCAGGATTTTAAAAGATTTCCTTAAAATGATAGATTAATGTACCCTCAGTGCACAATGAGAAGGAAAATCGTCTCTGTGGTATCCTTTTCCCAATTCTATAACTCCTTTCTAGTAACATGATGGACAGTTTATCTAACTGGCAAATAGAGGAACATTCCGCCAGTCCTTAAAGCTGTCAAGGTCAGTCCTGGGGAAATTGTCAGGGATCCAAGAAGCCCAGAGAGACATGAGGACTAAAGGCAATGTGATACCCTCACTGAGACCCTAGAACAGAAATAGGGTATTGGTTAAAGGAAAAAACTAATGAATTCTGAATAAAGTCTGAAGTTTATTCATAGGAACATACCAATGTGAGTTTCTTACTTTTGGTAAATGGACCTTGTAATGGGAGATGTTAACCTCAAGGGAAACTGAATCTGAATCAGGAACTTAGTGTATTATCTTTCTAAATTTTCTGTAAATCCAAAGATATCCCAAGATTGAAAAGCTTACTTCAATAAATGACAGGCCAAGAGTGAAATTCAGAACCAATTTTACAGGCACCAATTTTTCAACTGGCCTCACCATTTGTAAAGCAACTTGCATGTTTTTCTTGGATGGATCCATATATAAAGGGAAAATTCACTGAGAATTTTCTGAGAAAACCCTAATTTAAATGTTACATATAAAGTATGTCTGATTTAAGGGAATATAGAATGCTTGTAAGTGTCTCAGAAAAGTCAGTGAAAAAATAAGGATGTATGGAGAGACCAGATGAAAAATAATGCCCCAAGAGAATGAAGGGAGGAGAGAAGGGAAAATAAAATGAATTAAGTTATGTTATGTATGTGTAAAAACTCCCTATGATGAATATAATTACTATATGCTGTAAATATGTACTGTGCTACTAAAAAATAATGCCAGGCTCTAGGTAAGAATGAGGGACAGGGGCTAGGGATTTAGCTCAGCGGCATAAGCGCCTGCCTTGAAAGCAGGCAGTCGTGAGTTCGATCCCTGGTACCGATAAAAAGGAAAAAGAATGAGGGACAGAGCTGGTGTTTTTATCATCTCTTTTGGATTGCCAGTCTATGGCCCAAATACATTTTCCAGATATAGACAGACAGACAGACAGATATGGAAAGAGTTTACTACTTGCAGATTCTCACTAAATTAACTTTTAAAGAAAGTAAAATTGTGTACATTGGCTGTAGAGTGATCCAAATTAAAATATTCAACAGCTGAATTATTCTAGAGCCCGGTAAAGATGTTTGATTAGTTTTTAATGAGGTTAAGGCAATTTTGTTCATTAAATTAATTTTGTAAGATAGAATTTCAAGATGACCTTGTGGCATTTAAACCCAGACTTTAGGGAGAATTAGAACCAAAGATGAGCTCACTGGATTTCTCTGTTCTTCTTTTTGAATTCTCTGCTTCTCCTTAGAGCTACAGAACCTTCGGGGTACTCTGTTTGAGGATCAATAGCTACAAGGAACTAAAGAAGTGAAGAACTACAGGTGGTAACCTAATGATCTCTCATCTAAGATCCAGCAGAATAAGATAAATTGCCCTTTTAGGCCCCTCCAATGTTCTCTGGAAGCAGGAGTCTCTCAACACATCTGCTCTAGCTCTATGGATTATTGGCTACTGCTCAAAAATGTGGTGCCTTTCCATGACTTTCCCATGCTGTTCTCTCTTTGAAATGTTCTGCACATTTGTTTACCACTCAAAGCCCAGTACAAGCATCCTAACGTTTTCAAAAGAGGGAGATGCTTAGAACACTTTTTTAAAAAGAGGGATATCTGGTTAAGCTGAATGCTAAAAGAGAATAGAAACCAGAAAATGTAAAGGGGTGGCCAAGGGACAGGGTGGGTCATGCCCACTTTACCTTGTAGTATTCTAGATTCATAGGTTTAACAGCTTCAGACGTCTTGCTGTTTTAGAAAGAGATGGCTCAGACCCTCTTACTGGGCTTCTCCATATCATGTCAGCTTCCAGATAAAGAAGACAGGGGCAAAAGGCAGCTAGTTTTGGACAGAGAGAGAGTGGACCCTATGTCACAAGCTGACTGTAGGAGACCAGTGCACTGGAAAGAGCCCTAGTGCATATCCCAGCATGATATCGCAAACTTCAGAGGAACAAACACCAAAATTACAGCATGGGATTTCTCAGTAGCTTTTCCTATTCCTGGCTACATTTTGCTCTGCCTTTTACCATTATATCAAAGAGAGGAAAAAAAATTATTTTTTTCCCAGTTCATAAATTTGGTTCACCAAGTCTGGATAAAAATCACAGTTTAGAAATATCTCCTGAATGACACTTACTAGTAATACAATATCTTTCTACACAGCACAGAGAATGGAGATTTAAAGCTGAGACACTTGGATTTAGGAAGGATCTATATTATTAACAGCTAATCCTTGTACAAGACGCTCAGCTCTTGACTTTCTCATCCATAAAATGTGGCTAATACCTTCTTGTGAGAGGAAAATATATTAAGGTGTAGGTCAGAGTGCCCTGTGAGCTTACCAGCATTACAGAACTGTGCAATTATTAGTAAAAACAAGAAAGGGTGCTGAAAATCACTGACAATGGTCCCTGAGAAGTTGATATGACACAGATGTAGAGGTCAAACGCATCCAGCTGATGATACAGTGTGAAGACATCCTTCCTAGTAAGCCCAAAACAACCACAACCAAAACAAGAAAACACCACAAAGGTGGAACATAACAAAATGAGAAGTGGACCTTTCAATAGTTTTGTCTTCAGAGGATTCCTCAGGAGAAAAACGAGCTGGATCTTTGCAGCTTTTTCTTGGAAAAGCAAGTCTACAGAAGCATGTGGAGGCTTTGTTAAACTTAACAGGATTGTGTCAAATGCAATCTGCAAGGCTTCAAATTAAATCGGGAATAGAATGAAATGAGTTGCATTAGTGATGCTATGACTTAGATTTAGCATAAACTGAAGAGCGCTTATAACATCTTTTTAAAAAAAATTCAATACAATATTTTTGTCTGGTTCATTCCTGCCTACGTGGATAGGGCTTCCTGGTCTCCTTCCCTCAAAGTTTTCTGAGCTAGCTAGAGACCTTCCCAAAGCTGAATGCCCCTCCTGCATGTGGGTTCTTTCCTTTTCCTCCTGTGACTCTTTTGTAATTTTGCTGGCAAAGTCAAATCAGGACGCTGCTCCTTACCAATAAGGTTGGGCGCAGAGGTCACGTGGAATCGACACAGATCTGCTTTGAAACAGCCCTGCCAAAGCAGGAGCAGGCCCGCTTCTGCCACTTTTGCCACCATGACACCAAAGGAGACGTGCCCTGGGTTTGCAATGCCCAACAGTTACCTGTGTGGAAAATGGCTCTTCCATTTCTGCTTATCAACCCTCCAACCCAAGATTCAGGCACAAGTTCCCTCCCCTTGCAGAAATTTCTGTCACCTCACATCTGTCCTGGCTGCTTTCTGACACCTTCTGTGAGTTGTCACAGCGTCTCATTTCTACCATGGCTCCATAGACAGTTCATGTGAGGCTTCTCCATCGGCTTAGTGGCTCAGTTGTCAGGACCTGCTTGTCAGCTCGCACAGCTGGCATCCTTATACCAGTGGTGGCGAACCTATAGCACATGTTCCACAGCAGGATGTGGTGTCACTGAGAGCTCTATCACTGCCAAGTATATACAGTAAGTTCAGCCAGGAGCTGGGTGGCAGAGGTAATACAACCAAAGGCAATGGTGAGCTATGCAGAGTGCTAGATTAGAGCTACCCACAGTCTGTGCCTCCTAGCCAAACAAGGAGAATCCCACCCACATGTGCAAGATTCCAGTTACAGAATTTTCCGTCAAATAGTCTTCTCTTGGTGGTAAAACTTGCACCATGCCTGTGAACATGATGTTCGGGTTTCTAAAATTGGTTCTGTGGCCGACACAGTGATGCGCTCCTATAATCCCAGCACTTGAAAGGCTGAAGCAGAAAAACTGTCACAAGATCAAAGGCCAGCCTGGACTGCATAAAGAGACCTTGTATCAGAAACAAATGAAGCAAAAAAAAAAAAAAATGGTTCTAGAAACACACTTAACCAGAGCTGATTCAAATTGTCTCTTTCCCTAATCAAACATACCTACTCAGTTCTACAAATCAAAATGTCCAGGCCAATTAAATGCTCTTGCATTAGAAAAACTCTTCATGTGATGTAAGCAAGTTCTTTTGTGAAAACAACTTAGGGTATATATTTCATTATGAGCAAAAGATAAAGAGGACTAGATGAGCCTAACAGTGCACACTGGTAAATCCCAGCACTCAGGGAGACTGAAACTAGAGGACCTCAAGTTCAAGCCCAACTTGGGCAGTTTGGAGACTGTGCAAGACAACATCTCAGAACTAAAAAATAAAAAAGGGTTAGGGTTAGGGTTAGGGTTAGGGTGAGGGTGTGCTCAGCATGAAGGCCCTAGGATTAATCACGGTACCAGAAGCAAAAAATAAAAGCAAGGGAAACTGAGTGTTTGGAAGAAGAACTCACGGAGAGATGCCTCTTGCTGGCTTTTATAGCCCAGTCCATATATCCAAATACCTAAAGGACCCTACAAGTGTGTTCAACATAAGGGGCTTCCACCACCACTATACATCTGCCTAGGGTTTCAGGCCAGCCTTCGGTGTTTCCCACGCTGCTCCTTGCTTGGTGCCAGCAGGGAGCTCGGTGGAAACCACGCAGTGCCTGGGCAAATGCTGTCTCCACTTGTGCCCAGGAGAGCTGGCAGATGAGTGGAAGAACAAGTGAAAACAGCTGGATGGATTCAGGGTTCCGGCTTCCTCCTCTGACTCCTCACTGCCCCATGCCGTGTCAGTGTGGGGCGCAGGGCTGCCCAGCCTGCCCCAGTGACTTTGAAATCTCTTAAATCTCAGTGGTCAGAGCTGTTTGGCTTCATATGGCTTGGTTTGGTTTGGGGAAGTTTTTCAATAAGCAGTCACCTTACGCAAGCTTCGCGCTGAAAATGATGCCCTCTATGCCTAGCTCTGAGTTGGTGAATCTGAGGTTCCATGGAATTTGCCCAAGGTTAAATGGTTCAAATGACCAAGTTTGTATCTTCAAACCTCTCCTGATACCCAGTGTCACTTATGTCTTTCCCCACCTTGAAGATCCACACTATATGCCACATTATTCCCTAAGGCATGTCCGTTTCTCCAAAGAAAAGCTTCGGCCAGCAATACCAGGCCACGGCTCTCATTCCTGTCTTCTTTCCCATCAATGCGTTTGTGTATTTTCTAAAGTATTTCAGGCAGAAGCACCAGCAAAAGGTAAGATGGGGCTCTATAAGGCTCTTTTGCAAGATGCCTAAGAGGCAAAGGATCATACTGCAGGTTGATAATAGATAAAAGGGACAAGACTGGGCAGAGAGCTGGGGGTGTAGCTCAGTGGTACAGTGCATGTTAAGCATGCACCAGGCCCAGAGTTCAATCCCCAGTATCACCACAAAAAAAAAAGAAAGAAAGAAAGTCTTGCTAAAGCATTTACACAACTTCCTAGTGGCCAGGGGTAACCATAAAATAGTCTTTAAAGGGAAATAACAAGCTCAGACACATGTTTCAGGAAGCAGCTGGACGAGGGCTAGATAGAACTGATAATATGATACTGCCGGGGATGAGTTTTCAAAAGCCCGTGGCAAGCTCATCCATGATGCGAATTACAGATTTTTCTTCCTTTTAAGGACGGAATGTGGTTTCTGTTTTGCTCTGCTCTGCTCTGCTTTGTGGAACAGAACATCAAACTCAGCTATATCTCTAGCCTTTTTTTTTTTCACTTTTTCTTTTGAGATAGGGTCTTACTAAGCTGCTAAGTTTCCCAGGCTATATGTAATTGATAATCATGGATGAAGTGGAGAAGAAGTTAAGATTATAAAGTTACAGATAACAGGCACGGGTAACCAGTGCAATTCTGGGGCGGGAGGGGGACAGGGAGGGTACTAATAAACAAGAATGTGGGTACCCCTACTTAACACTGAAGGCACAGCCCCACAGTGACGGGACACCCTCACTCACAGGTACACTGCTAGCACTGGCTGTCAGACAACCCCATTGAGCAGTCCTAGAGGGCGCCCTGAACGTTCCGGGCTGGAATTCGATATAAATAGGAATCTGGGTTGCAAAAATGTGTGAGAATGAAGAGAGAATAAGATAAAGATAAAGGGTAAAGTCTTGGTGACTGCTGCAAACATTTGCCAAGAAGGTGCACAGATAAATAAGGGAGCTTGATTAGAGGCACAAAAAGAAGGACACATGAATCTAAAGTTAGGGAAGGTGCTAGCATTGTTTTGGGCATAAAGAGAGATGCTAGTTAAAAGCTATTTGCTGGGCTGTTTTTAAAATAACTTTATATAAAATGTTAGTGTTTAAATTTTCATTTATTCTCAACAGAGGAGTTTATAACTTTCAGGTCACAGTCTTTACAAAGTGTGCCATAGGCCTTCATTTTTCTTTACTAATCAGATTGGTTTATCACCTTAGTAATGGTTGGTAACAGAAGAAAACTAGCAAAATGCTATTTGGTGTATAGAGACCATAGCTAGAACATAGTATGTTTTAAAGGAAAAATGAAAGACCCTTTGGAGGTATTGTATTAGTACTATATTGTTTGATATGTGCAACTAAACCTGAACAGTCTTAAAAGAACCAGCAAAAGTGTATTTCTGGCTTGGCTCTGTGGACATCAGACAGAAACTAAAATAAGGAATTCCTAAAATAAGAACCATGTAGTAGAGTCACAGTGAAAAGACGCGGGAAGTTACACTGTTCTCAAGCCATATGATACTACCACCCGTCGCCCCCACCCCATTCTCACCTGTCATGATCACTTAGAATTTCATTATAAGGGATTGGGGATTTAGCTCAGTGGCTCAAGCGCTTGCCTGGCAAGCGTGAGGTCATGAGTTCAATCACTGGTACAACAAAAAAAATTCATTATAAATCTGGCTCTGTACAAGATGCCAAGATAGAGATTGTGTTCATCAGCTTTCTAGGAGATAGATAAGGGTACTGATCAAGTTAGAAGAGAAAGGCTGGATGTTATGGTTTAAACCTAAAAGGCCCCCTAATGTCTCAAGTGTTCAGATTCGGGCCTACCTAGAAGGAGCCAGTCCCTGGAAGGGTACATTCTTGTCCCCAGCTCCTTCTCTCTCTCTCTCTCTCTCTCTCTCTCTCTCTCTCTCTCTCTCTTTCTCTCTTTCTCTCTCTCTCTCTCCCCCCTCCCAGCTGCCATGAGAGGATTAGTTTCTCTCTGCTGTGCCCTTCTACCATGATGTATCTGCACTGCAGCTCGCAGACCACGGATGGGATCCTCTGAATACTAAGACCCACCATATGCCTCTCCTTTTTGGAGTTGCAGGCATCAGTTATTTGTTCCCAGGGAAGGAAGGGTGACTAACATACAAGGTAATAACTTCTCCATCCCTTGATGAGCAGAAAGTCATTTGTCCTAAAGTTTCTCTTCCCTTTCTCATTGGCTAGAACAACAACTGTGTAACAAGCCCACTTCAGCTTTGTGCGACATCCTGGGATGGCAGAGCAACCAAGAAAAGGACTTCAGATGCCACATAGTCTGCTGACTTAGAGCTGCCTTCTCAGCCAGAATCGCTCACAATGGACTCTTTCCTCTCACTTAAAGCACCATCCTTGGGCATCTACATTAGCTTTTACTCTGATGCAGTTATCACTTATTGAACAATGAGTAGGTTTTCTATACATTAGCTCAGTGGATGTCCACACACTTCTGAGTATTTATTTCATATTCCCACATACAGATTAAAAACCAAGATGCAGGCAGGTTAAGTAATTTGCCCTTGTCCAAAAGCCAGCAGGGACTGGAGCCAGGAATCTATGTCCACGGGAACACATAATCTAAAGAGAGACGCAGAGTCTGTGTGGGGTTAGGGAGGAGGCCAGCAGGCACCGGCGGTGAGAGCCTGGGAGAGCGCCCACCATCTGCTGCTCTGGCTGGGTGCCCGAGAATGAAAGGGGCTAGCTCAGAGAGAAGCCCATCAGCTGCTCTGGGCACAGAGAAGCTGAGGCCTCTCAGCAGCTGGCTCCAGGAGCCTCCAGGGAGCAGGGCCTTATGTCCGCCCCAGCAGATTCCCATCTGTTCCATCCTGTGAAAACCCACAGCCAGACCAAGCTGGCGCCTCTCCCTTTGACCTTTCCCACACAGAGAATGTGGTGCATTTATTTATTTTCTAGTTCCTTAGCATACATTTGGAGAGGCTAACCCGGAGAAACCCGTAAGGGTTAGTCAGTCCAGCATGTGGTGAAGCTGCCCCATGCAAAATAAAACGCCTTCACCTCGTTCCTCTTTCCCCCACAGGATGGTTAATTTTTTTATGTCAACTTGGGCTTGGCCACTGGGGTGAGATACTCAGCCAATATTTTTCTGGATGTTTCTGTGAAGATGTTCTTTGGATGTGATTAGCATTTGAATCTGTGGACAGGTTAACTTTCATAATGTGAATGGGTCTTTAAGAGACCAAAGACTGACCTCCCATCAGTGAGACAAGAATTCTGCAGGAGATGGCTTTTGAAATCAAAGCACAGTTCTTCCTCCAGCCTGCCAGGCCACCCTCTCTGATATTGCACTTTCAACCTCCCCAGTCCTATAAATAAGCCAATTTCTCAAAATCAGCCAATCAAACAGAGTGTCTGTCTCTGTCCCTGTGTCTGTCCTCTCTCTGTCCCTGTGTGACTGTATCTCTCTCCTTTGCGTGTATGTGTGATATATGTATCAGTGTATGTGCGTATACACCACACCCTACACACATCCTGTTGATTCTGTTTCTCTGGAAAGTCCTGATCAACCCACTTGCCCTATTCGCAATGACCCTGGCTCCAGAGGCCCTGGCTCAGTAGAACCCTGACCTTGGGAACCTAACTGGAAGCAGGGACAATGATACCGGTGTCAGTCTGTGAGTGGCTAAGTACACCATGGCACCAGGGTGTGAAGTCCAGACTTCACTGCCCAGTTCTTCTCCGGATCAACTGGAGATTTTAGACACTCATTTTCTTGTCCCTGCAGCTGTGACTGAGGGACAGTTACTTCCTTGCTGGCAGGCAGGAACTAGAAACATCCTGTGCTCATATTTCATTCACTGTACTTCTTCCTTGATCATCTGAGATCAGGGTCGTGTTCCTGTGGATTTTGAGTCATCCCACGACAGATAAGAACATATTGTGGAGCTGGGTGCTGGGGAGCCAGCAATGAGATGAGGCAGGTGATAGAGCTGGAATCCTGCAGTGTGGGAGGGAAGTCACGGATCAGCTGAGTACAGGAGGGTCCTTCCCCTAAGGCCTTTAGACAAGGGCCTCCTTTTCACCTCTTCCCAGGGATCCTGGAGAGTCTGGAGACAGAGTTACAAGAAGAGTAGGAGGAAGTGGAGGAATCAGAAAGGAGACTTTTTCTTTTACATTTCCTAATTACCAAGAAATAAACCATAGCTGATCCATCAAAATAGAAAACTACCAAAGAAGAGGACAAAATGAGTCCCCCAAATGATGCAAATCTGTGCAAACATCGTGCTCAACAAAACTGTAGATAGGCAGGGAGCAAAACAACAGGGACCGTGGTATCATGACAGTGTCATATAAGTTACAAGGGAGGTTTTTTTCTTTACAGTATTGGGGATTGAACCTGGGGCCTTTTCACATTTTTAGTTCTTACTTTAAGACAGGCTTTTGCTTAGTTGCTGAGTTATCCAGCCTGGAGCAAAGGTGGATCATCCTGCCTCACCCTCCCAGAGTGCTATGGTCCAAGTGTGGACCACAATGCCCAGCTTTATACCTATTTATAAATATAGGTATTTTCCTATTTATAAAAATAGGTATTTTTCAAGCAAAATCACAATGGACCCTGCCAAAATCCAGAAGATTATTAGTAACTACTTTGAAAACTTGTACTATAATAAGTTGGAGAATCCAAAAGAAATAGATTCCTAGAAGCATATGAGTTGCCAAAACTGAACCAAGAAGATACATACCCCCAGAATAATCAAATAATGTGCAATGAAATTGAAGCCACCCCCACCAAAAAAAACACCCCGAAGAAAAGCCCAGGACTAAGAGGATTCACTATACAATCAATCGTACAAGAACTTCAGGTTCAAGCCAATGCTCCTCAGACTCCTTAATGAAACCACAAAGGAAAGAGTGTTCCTAAAATTATTCTTGGAAGCTAGTATTACCCCAATTCCAAAACCAGAGCAGCACTCAAGCAAGAACGAGAACAACAGGACAGTCTGATTAGTGAACAGAAATACCAAAATCCTCAACAAGATCTTGGCAAACCAAATGCAACGAATCATCAAAAAGATTATACACCATAACTAAGTAGGCTTCATCCTAGGATGGTTAAACACACAAATCAATAAGTATAATACATCACATAAACAGAAGCAAGGACAAAAGCTATATGATCTTCTCAATAGATGTAGAACAAGCCTTTAACAAAGTCTAACATCCATTCATCACAAAACCTTGAAGAAAATAGGTATAGGAGGATCTTATTTAAATATGAAAAAAACCATCTTATGACAAACCTATTACCAGTATCATATCAAATGGAGAAAAATTAAATGTCTTCCCTTTAAAATTAGTAATAAAACAAGGATATGCTTATCATCACTCCTATTCAACATAGTAATCAATCATTAGCTAGAGCAATCAGGTGAGAGAAAGAAATAAAGAGGATATGTACAAGAAAAAGGAAGTCGAATTATTATCTGAAGATTATATGAAGACTCAAACACTTCCACCAAAGGAGTCACAGAACAAAAAAGCAAATTCAGCAATGTATTCAAGATGCAAAACCAACACACAAAAATCAATAGCATTCATCTACACCAATAATGACCCCTCTGAGAAAGAAACTAGGTGGGGGAATCACTATTAATAGCATCAAGAAAAAGAAATAGATAGGAATTAACATAACCAAGGAAGTGAATGGCCTCTACAACAAAAACAGTGGTACTATGCAAAAGGAAATCAAAGAGGACACCAGAAAAATGGAAACATACCTCCTATTCTTGAATAGGCAGAACCAATGTCATCAAAATGGCTATACTATCAAAACTGATATATAGATTTAATGAAATCCCAATCAAAATACCAATAGAATGTCACAGAACTAAAATTCATATGGAACCAGAAAAAACCCAAATAACAAAATCAATTCTAGGTAGTAAGAGCAAAGCAAGAGGCATCACAATCTCAAATTTCAAATTATATTACAAAGCTACCATGATGAAAACAGTATGGTACTGGCCAAAAATACACAAAACATCTAGATCGATGGAACAGAATAGAGGATTTGACAAAGGGGTCAAAAAAACATGGTGGAGGCAAGATAATCCTAACAAATGGTGTTGGGAAAATTGTCTATACACATGCAGAAGATTGAATCTACAGCCATCTTTCTCATCATGCATTAAAATAAAATCAAAATGATTCAAAGATCTAAGTATTAAAATAGAGACACTTAATCTGCCAGAAGATTAAGTAGATAAATTTCTTGAAGTCATAGGCACAGGCAAGGACTTTCTGAATAGAACATTGATTGCACTAGAAATAACAAGAATCAACAAATGAGATTATATCAAATTAAAAAGCTAATGTAAAGCAAAGGAAACAACAGAAGGAAGAGACAATGCACAGGAAGTAAAAAATTTTACCAACTTCCCCTGACACAGGATTTGTTTCAAGAATACATAAAGAAGTCAAAAAAATTCTCCCAAACAAAAGGCCCAGTTAGAAAATCAATAATTGGAATAAGCTAAAATGTCACAAGAACTGCATGAGAAATCCAAGTTATAAATAAAGAGCAAAACAAAAGATATGTAACAGGAAACAGGGAACTAGAACCTCTGTGAAAGGCAAAGAAACAAAGAGTTTTTTTAAAAAGAATTAAACTGTGTTATGATGTGTCGAGCACCTGCCCTGTCACCCCTAGAGGAATCTAATCATTATGTACCACAAGCGTGTGTGAATAAACATTTTTAGAAGGGAAGCAAGGAAAAGGTAGTTCTCCTTTCCTTTCCTCCCTCTATGTGTGCATGTATACGTGTGTAACAGAAATAGAATTATGACTTATTTTCATAGTTTCCACACCCAATTCCAAGATTCTAAGAACAGTCAAGTTGGCAATAGCGGAACACAATTTTCTACTGGGAAGCTGTCATGGAGACTGAAGTTCCTGTATCCTGTATCACTTCCTTTGCTCGCTGGCAATTCTGGCTTTGCTTTGCGTTATACAAACTGCTTCAACAGGTAATTGTAAACCCCATTCACAGCAGCATTCTATAGCCCAATACTCATCAACAGATGACTGGAAACCAGACGTAATATATACACTCAGTGGGATCTTATTCAGCATTGAAAGGAGGGAAATCTTGACACACACTGCAACATGAGTGACTCTTGAGGACGTTATGCTAAGTGAAATAACCAAGTCACAGAAGGACAAATATTGAAGGATGTCACTTATACGCAAAACCTACAGTGATCAAATTCTTGATCAGAACAGAAAGGTGAAGGCTGTTCACCCGAGAGTAGCAGGCGAGAGAATGGGGAGCTGGTGTTTAATGGTACAGAATTCCAGTTTAGGGAGATGGAAAAGTTCTTAAGATAGATGATTGGAAAGCAGTGTAAGTGTACTTAATTCCACTGCACTGTACACTTAAATAGGAGTAAGAGGGTAAATTTGTGTTACGTATGCTTTCTCACAGTTTGAGAAAAAGAGGAAGAAAGAAAGAAGAAAAGAAGGTCAATCCAAGTAGTGCTCTTTTGTACGTGAAAGGCCAATTTATCTCTAAAATGGTGATAACAGACATACTTCATTGTTATATTTTAAGAGTAAATAGTAAAACATTTGTTAAACATGAAGTCCAACACTTGGTGATTAGGAAAGTTCACAGCAGGTTTGCTGGACGGAGAAACTGACAGCCCTAATGGGAACGGACAGATCCTGACAGTCTGCTCTCTTCTCCCAGAAGTTCTCATGGCCTTTGCATAAGCAGAGGTTTGAGAGGTAAAGCAGGAGAAAACAACTCCATCAGCAAGGGCTACTTATCTGAGCAGGAAGCCAGACCCAGGGAAAAGGAAACCAGGTCTTAAAATCCAAGTCAATGTCTACCATAATATGCAAGGCAATGAAATGAAAACCAGCTCAATAAAATGGGAAGAGCAATCTTGGAACGCATCAAGGAACCACGAAATGCTACCTGGAAATAATTTCCCAGAGCCCTTTAGTGCAGGCTGTGTTAATGTCACAGAGAGTCTATTAAGTAAGATCTGTGCTCTGCCTGTTTGTGCTTTAACTGGGTAGTAATACTCACAAATTCCTATATGGTTGGTTCCTCTTTCCTACTTTTCCTATGAAACCAGAAGTTACCCAACCAGGAAATATCTTACTGTCTTTAGGTTCTACTGAAAAGCTTTCCTGAAGTTTGCAGGAAAGTAACATTTAAGTTTTGGGGGAGCAGTTCTATTCTATTGTTGGTTACTTTAAAAATGATTGTTTTGGGGTCTAGGGATTTAGCTCAGTGGCATAAGCACCTGCCTTGCAAGCAGGCAGTCGTGAGTTCGATCTCCGGCACCGATAAAAAGGAAAAAGACAAAAAAAAAATAATTGTTTCTTCCCAGTATATTTAATATACCTGCAACCGGCTATATCTGAGCTATGGAAACTCTGTTGTCGTTTTTAAATCTAGAACCTTCCCTGTGGCTGTATTATGGAACAGTGCGTATCTTTGGTCTTTGCCATTCTGCTGCTATTCCTCAGCTCTCCAAGTGATCTAAGTAAGCAGGGGCCACCCATTTCCACTTCCCTGCTCTGACACCTACAGATGAGCAGACATCCTCCTCCTCGTTGAACACACGATGATTCAAACTAACCCATCTGCTCTCCTTCCTAACCAGCCTAGCTATGCTGCCAAAACATCTAGTGACCAGATACAAAAACAGGCCTGCCACACAAGACAGGGCATGGACAGCAGCCCTGGCAGAGGGACCGATTTAGTGCTAAATTCTAGCTTTTCTGAAGCCCTGTCCCCAGAAGATCAGCTTTATCTTATTTTCACAAAAGGACTTCCCAGGTCCTGAAGGCCCAAACAGAGGGTGCTCTAGCTGTAGAACCTCTCTTTGCCTTCTGGATCACATTCAGTAAGTTGCCAAGTCTTGAACACTACACTTCGATGTTCATTCTCACATCTGCATATGCTGAAAAGCCCTAAGTTAAGAGCTTAGTACTTCTTGCCCTACTCCTGACTTCTTAAAGAAAGAGCATGAAAATCTTCTGTGGAGCTATATAGAATGCTTGCTTCCCAGTCCCATCTGTGGAGTCTGTGAGCAGCAGATCTGGCATGCAGGCCAGATCTGCGTGTTTAAAATGCTCAATAGGTGACTTTGATGCACAGTTCTGGTTGAAAACTGCAGCGTCCAACCTCTGGCCTCTCTCCCCACCTTGCCATGCTGACACACTACTGCCGCCCCACAACAGGGTGCAGCAAAGGAAGAGGGCAGTTTGGCTTGGTCCAAAGAAACTGAAAATACCGATCTGCAAACTCACCCTGCTCCCGTCCTTTCCTTACGTGGGAGAGGAAGAGCCCGCCCGGCCCACAGCACCATGCCAGAGCCCGGAGGACTTGGAAACTGAGCACCCCATCTCCAGCCCCTTGGTTCTCCACTGCTCGTGGCAACAGTCGACAACCAACAGACTGGTCTGGTTGAAGAGGAGATTAATGGCCAGGAGCACAGTGTCACTCTAGGACTGACAGCCTCGCACAGAGACTGGGTGGTAGGCAGCCTTGGGAGACAGGCTGGAGAGAGTGAGAGCTAAATAGGGGTCTCCCTGGGATCTCCAGGAAGACCTGGGCTCAGGCCAGGAAGATCACAGGGCCTGCACTCTGTCATGGGAAGTCTGGTTCAGTGGGAGCCAGTGCCAGGGTGGGTAGGCCTAGTCCAGCGTGATGCATGAGCTCCAGCCCAGCAGAAATTGACCAGCAGTAATTCAAATGCTTTGAATTACTACCAGTTACAGAAGGGGGCCTTCCTGTCTGCACTAAAATCAGAGTCCTCTTTGTCTTGGTGAAGACCTGTCCGTTGAGCAGCTCCTAAGGCTGCTCTTATCAAGCTGGCATTTGATGCCACTGTCATCACTGTATTTACTACCACAGACCAGGTAACTTACTAATGGTTGGCAATTAGTTTTCTCTCTATGCTAATTCCTGGATTGCCTGGGGGTGTTATAAGCAATACTCTGACCCACTCCTGAAGAACAGGGCACAGGCCCAAAGAACTTGCAAGCCCCATCGTAACAACCAAACAAACAACAAACAAAAAACAGGAACCTGAAAAGACAAGGCAAGAAAATGCCTCCAAAGCTACAGATCTCCCAAAATCTGTGCATAGAGGCAGTTAGGTGGAGGCAGTCATAAGCCACAGAGCAGATAGTTCTGACAGGGTAGCAGTGGAGGTAAAGCACTTCTATATGACACTTGGTGAATTTGAAGAAGATACACCTAAACTGATAATGACCGTATTGAAACAAATGATCAGCAAGTCTAGAAAAAGACACTAATAAACAGCAAGAGGAGCTAAAAAGAGAAATGTAAAACAAAGATAAGAATGTTTCTAATCTTTAAAAGATTAGAAAGAAGAAAGTTACAAACAGAAATTCAGGAGATTAAATTCCCCATTAAAAGTAGGGGCATCAGAAAAGACCAATGTGAGACAGAGATCAGACACCGAGGACGGGGCTATGGCCAGTGCTTGATTAATGAGATACCTTAAAAACCATAAGGGAACATGAAAAGTAGAACCAACACCTTCTAGATGACTTGAACAGGTCTACTATAAGAGAAATTAGCAAAATATCATAAAACAGCAGGAAGGGCATTTTTAAAAACCTGTTTACATAAGAACAACAAGCTTTTCAAACACTGAAAAAGAATTTAACACACAGATAAGTGAAGCCTATGGAAACCTGAACAGCCATAATCAAATAAAAAACAAAAACAAAAAGCAACCCTCCACAGCACATAATAAATAAAATACCAGAAATACAACTCAAGAACAAAATCCTAAAGATTGCTTGGGAAAAGCAATCAATGAATCATAATCATAATAGGAAAATCTACTAGAATTACAACAGATTTCTTAACACAAACCTTAAAGATAAGGAGAGCCTGGGATGAAGTCTTTCAAAACCATAAAGACAGTGACTGCTAACCCAGACTGTTATATCCTGCAAAATTAGCTTTCAAAATTGATGGAGAAATAAGATACATTCATGAAAAAGAAAATGAAGAAATTTATGACCATCAAACCAACACTCCAAAAATTCTCAAGGATATCCTAGGACACAATGAACCTAAGAATGCCAAAGGGGCCAATAAAATGAGCACATCCAGTAGGACTAGCAATTAAGTACAAGGGAAAGAAAATGAAACAACAACAGGAAATTAATACAATGACAAGAATAGATCAATACCTGATAATTATAACTATCAATGTAAATGAATTCAACTCACCAATCAAAAGACACAGATTTGCAGAATGGATTAAGAAATGAAAACCAAAGGTATTTTGTAAGCACAAAACACATGTAACCCAAAAAGAAATTCATGGACTAAAAAGAAATCGAAGAATGAAAAATAATATTCCATGCAATGAGAACCTAAAAACAAGCAAGAGTAGTTATTGTTTCAAAGTGGATTTTAAGCCAAAGCTGATCAAAAATGGCAAAGAAGGACATTGTTGGTTAATGGAACTGTTCAACATGAAGAGATAACAGTTACAAATATATGTGCCCCAAACTGCAATGCACCCAACTTCATAAAACAAACTCTAGTGAACATAAAACATCAGATAAACATCAGTACAATTATAATGGGAGACCTCAACACTCTATTGCAAATAGGATCAACTAAACAAAAAATTAAAGAGTCAAACCAAACATTTAATATATGCATTTAATAGATATGTGTAGATCACTTCACCCAACAACAGATTATACATTCTTTTGGGCTGTATATGGTACTTGCTGCAAAATAGACAACATACTAGCTAATAAAGCATGTCGAAGTAAATGCAAAAGAATTGATATTTTACCATGCATATTATCAGATTACAGTGCCATTAAACTAAAAATCAATAGCAAAGGAAACCACACAAGTTATGCAGACATATGGAAATTAAACAGTACATACTTGAATAATCAATGGATTACAGAGTAAATTAGGGAAGAAATAAAACAATTCCTAGAATTAAATGATAATGCCAGTACAACATATCACAATTTACAGGCTACAATGAAAGCAGTCATCCAAAGGAAGTTTACAATAGTGAATGCTCACATCAGAAAAATAGAATGAACCCAAATAAATAACCTAATGATGCATCTCAGGGTCTTATGAAAACAAGACCAATCCAAATCCAGAACTTGTAAGGAAGAAATTGTAAGTGTTAAACCAGAAATCAATGAAATGGAGACCAAAAGAAAAAAAAAGTATAAAGAACTAATGAATTGCAGAGCTGTTTTTTTTAAAGAATAAATAAACAAACGTTAGCCAACCTTACCAAGTAAAGGAAAGATAAAAATTAACGAAATTAGAAATGAAATCATAATGCATACTGCTGAGATTCAGATAGTTATTAGCAACTATATCACATACAAAAAATATATGTGTGTGTATATAGATGCCAAAAAATTAGAGAACTCAAAAGAAATGAAAAGATTCCTTTACACACATGAATCACCAAAACTGAACCAAGAAGACTTAAAAAAACTTCAGTGATCCAATAACAGTCAATGAAATGGAAGCATTAATTTAAAAAGTATCAACTAAGAAAGCCCAGGACCTGATGGATTCACAGCCAAATTCCAAGAGAACATCAGGGAAGATCCAATACCAGTATCTCTCAAGCTTTCAAATGAAATTGAGAGGGATGGAGTATTTCCAAAATCATTCTCAGAAGTTAACATTTTTCCAATCCCAAAACCAGACAAAGGTCCAACCATAAAAAGGAAATTACATGTCAATTTCTCTCATGAGTATAGATTCAAATATTCTTAACAAGACACTAGCAAACAAAATGCAAAACTCATCAAAAGATTATGCATCCTAAGTAGGTGTCATCCTTCAGGGACAGTTAGGAAGAAACAGACAGCATAGGCCACCACCTGGGTGGCCAAGCACAGAGAGAACCACATGCTTACCCAGACATGATGCACCGGAAGGGAGTGCCCTGTGGAGGACTTCTGCAAACTTTTTGCTATGTGCTCACAGTGCCTGTGATCTGTGGTTCACTCCAGAAACAGGCTAAGACCCTGATTCTACCAATCAGAGAAATAGTTATTTTTAGAAAATTAGCTTAACCCTGTAAGGATGCACAAGACAAAGATGCCATGCTGAGAGTCTCACCTGGACTTCTCCCTGCCTTCCTGCTCACTTGCGGTGTGACAGCCCCCCACTTCTGCAATATTATTAGTAAAACTTCTGTTTTGCTTCACTTTCATTAACTGAATTTCTCATTCCGTGCCAGAGAGACTTTTGGTCCCGAGTCAGTCTCACACCACCTCTTACATTCCTGCCAGAGTGCAGAGATGATCCAGGGAAGCAGAGATTCTCTTCACTGGAGAATGCCAGACCCCCAGACCTCCACCTGACTCAACAATCCCAGGGATGCAAGGATGGTTCAACAGTGCAAATGATGAAGGAAACTCATCTCATGATCATCTTAGTAGATGCAGAGAAAATCCTTTGATAGCATTCAGCACCCATTCATGATTTAAAAAAACCCAAATATAATAAAGTCTTTATTTCAACATGATTGGATTTATAACCAACCTACTGCCAACATCATATTAAATGGGGAAAAACTTAAAGCCTTCCTTCTAAAATCAAGAACAAGACAAAAATGTCCATTATCACCCCGCCCATTCAACACAGGCCTCAAAGTAATAAAGCAGAAGAAAGGAAAAAGGATGTATATAGAAAAGCAAAAAAATATATATATTATTTTCAGATGACATAATCCTTTACCTGCAAGCCCTAAACTCTACCAAGACTCCTAAACTGATAACCAAATTCAACAGTGTAGCAGAATACAAAGTAAACACATAAAAATCAACAGGATCCTGTAATAAATGAACTCACTAAAATAGAAATTAGGAAAGTAATACCACTCACAATAGCATAAAAAAATTAAATACTTAGGTATTTACCTAACTAAAAAAGTAAAAGATCTCTACAATGAAAATTACCCCAGACTGGAAAAGGCAATCAAAGAGGACATCAGAAAATGGGAAAATATCCTCTCTTCCTCATCAGGCAGAACGCCAAGGTAATTAAAATGGAAATACTTTCAAAACTGACAGACAGATTTAGTGCCATACCAGTCAGTAGCATTTCTCATAGAGCTAAAGCAAACAATCCTAAAATTTATAGAAAATGTGAAGAGATACAGAATAGTAAAAACAATCTTGGGTAACAAAAACAAACCAGAAGGCATCATAATCTCCAACTGACATTATACTACAAAGCTTGTGTGATTAATTTAACCAATAGCAAATGTGGAAAGGCTGGGGGGAGCCTTCTCTAGTATTGGTAGGAGTATAGACTGGTGCAATCACCATGGAAATCAGTATGGAGATTCCTCAATAAACTAGGACTAGAGGTCCCATTTTACCTAGGTATTCTCCTTCTGGGTATCTTCCTGGAAGAATTAAAAACAGCATATCACAGTGATACATATGCACCCATGTTTATAGCAGCACAGTTTGTAATAACTAAATCTTGGAAACAACCCAAATGCCCATCAACTGGGAAAGGGATAAAAATAGATGTGGTCTTTTTATGCAATGCAGTGCTACTCTTCCATAAAGAAGGATAAACTTGAGATAATTATAGATAAGTGGATGCAGCTTGAGACCATGTTCTTAAGTGGAATAAATCAGACTGACATATATAAACATCACATTGTCTCCCTGGTATGAGAAACTGAAAGAGCAAATAAGGACCAAAATGTACAATGCTGTGAAATGGGAAGAATGTTTTCAAAAGGAAAGAGGAACTAGGGTAGAGGGAGGGGGAAAGGAAGGAAGGGAAAAGGGAAAAATGATAAAAAGGATAAAATGGAGACAAGCTTTATAAATAAGGAGGGGAAAAGAGGGGGTTGGGAAAAAAGAAGAATCAAAATATATCATATACAGATACAAATTACCTAAGATGAATATGATCATTATGTACATCTAAAATGCACCAGTAAACTTAATTTTTAAAAACCCAGCATGGCTATAACACAAAAACAGGCATGTAGATCAGTGGAACAGAATAGAAGCAGCAAAAACAAACCCAGGCACATATTTGATTAAAGGAGCTAAAACCATATGCTGGAAGAAAGGTAACCTCTAATAAATGGTGCTGGGAAAATTGGATATTCCCATGACTCTAGATACATCTCTCTTACAATGTTGTAAACTAAAATCAAAACAGATCAAAGACCTAAATGTTAAAACAGAAACACTGGAAGAGAAATTAGGTACAGTTCTTAAAGACATAGGTATAGGCAAGACTTTCTGAACAGAACCCCAGTGGCACAGGAAGTTCTGAGATATGACAAGTGGTATCACATAAAATTAACAACTTCTGTACAGCAAAAGAAAAAGCCAGAAGAGTGAAGAGACAGTCTACAAAAGGAGAAAAAGAGTTTGCCAGCAACTCCACAGGGAGAGGACTGACATCAGGGATATATATAGAGAGAGGGAGAACTCAAAAAAAGTTAGACTCTCCAAATAAAAGACATGATTAAAAAATGGGCAAGTGGAATGAATAGACATTTCTCAGAAGCACACATGGCTAATAAATACATGAAAAAATTCTCATTAGTGCTGGCTATTACAGAGCTGCATATGAAAGCTACACTGAGATACACTCGCAACTATAGCAGCACAACTTATAACAGATCTTCAAACAGTCTATATGTCTACCATCAGATGAACGGACAAGGAAATGCATTTGCTTCAGGATTACATTGTCTGGTAAGACTAGTTTACATATTGTAAACTTAGAAGATTATATTTCTTACGTTATAATTTTATGACAGTGTTGGCGATCACTACTCAGCGGCTCTGAGCAGGATTTAAAATTAATTAATTGGCTTTCTATGTTTATCTGTGAGTCTGTCCAAGGCCTCAGCCCCTTGCCTGGCAACGGGAGCTGATTCATAGTAAGTGAACCTCTATGAATCACTGGTCCTGGCTGAGGCCTGTAGTGGCCTGTGAGGCCAGAGACACCTCAAAGGGCAAGATAAGGCCAGCTGTGGACACTTGGCTCAAACATCAATTAGGTAGATAGAGACTGCAGCTGCAGGATTTCTGCAGTCCCACTCCAACCATGTCTTCATGATAAGACAGTTTTACTAAATTGACTTGATTCATTACTTGGAGACGTCCTTAAAGTGACTCCCAAGGTCCTGCTCATTGCCTGCACTTTTCTCAGTTTCCCCACCCCTTGTTTTTGGACCACTTAAAAGTGCGCATCCAGAGAAGTCTTTATCTTAGCGCTCAGAGTCTTGAGCTCAACTAAAGGGCTTTGACCCTCCTGGAGCCCTAAAATCATACCACTTGCCTCATTTCATTTAAGCCTTTGCTATACACTCATTAGGGAGATGGGGGGGGAGGGGTCTAGGTCAGGATCCGATAATTTAGTAGATTATATATATATATCTTTTTTGTCTTTTTCCTTTTTATCGGTACCAGGGATCGAACTCACGACTGCCTGCTTTCACAGCAGGCGCTTATGCCGCTGAACTAAACCCCCAGCCCCGTAGATTATATTTCTTACATCATAATTGTATTACAATAGAAAGATCATGTATCTCTAATATCTTTAAGTTACTGTTCCTCCTATATTTTACTCAATCCTCACAGCACTAGAGGAAATAAAATACCTTGCCCATTCCGCAGAGGAGGGACTTATATTTTACCCAACGGGGAAAACGAGGTCACTAGCTCAACACCACAAGGGATGTGGCTAAAATCTCCTTCTGTTAAAACATTCAAGAAAGGGTTGCCTCAAGTGCATTTTTGACTCCTGAGATGAAAATCCTTTACAGACAAGACAGCATCTGTTTTCACAGTGAAGAGGAAGTAGAAGCCACTTGAGGGAAGTGGGGGGCAGGAGCCAGCATTTCACTTCCTCATTCTGATAGTGGATGCAAATGAGGGGGCAGTTTACAAAGCAGGCTCTCTGGGGGGGGGGCCTTTAAACAAATCAGAGATGGGGAGGCCAAAGAGCCACACCCCTAACTGAAGCCCCGCCCCCGACTCCCCTCCCTTCCCCCACCTTGCCTGCCTGTAACCCCAGCTCAGAAGCGGAATCACTGTGTGCATTTCCCACCCCAAGGAAGGAAGAATAATTAGCCTTCATGGACTCCACCTGCGGCGCTGCCACGTGGCATGAATTTGCTCATTTTCCAAGGTCAGGCCACAGCACAGTAGCAATTTGAAAATTCAGGTCTGGAACTTGAAACAGTAGCATTAGTAATCATAAACATGGAAGAAAACCATGAAGCCATGACACCTTCTGGAAGAGAGAAAAGTAGGTGAGTATTGCATCAAATTGCTACAGAGAGGTAAATGCTACATGATAATCTGGAAACCTCAGGGGATTTGGAATTTGAAGGGAACCAAAGTCGGCCTGTTTTACAGAGTGGTAGAGCTGGATGAATCACATGGACTTTGAAGTTAGCTGGTCTAGTTCGATTCTCCTGTTGCTGTGGGTTCTAAAGGAGCTTGCTGAGCTTCTTTCCTGATATGAATCTGATTGTTCTCATCTTCAAAAGAGCTTGGAACCTTGTTGCTCTGCAGTTCACTTTGGGGGAGCTCTGTTCCTTACTTTGAGCATCACTTCCTGACTCTGGAGGGGAAGATGTGTGCTATTCAGTCTCCCGGAGCAGCTTGTCATGCTGGCTTCCTGATACGAAGCCAATGGCTGTTCTCATTGTCAGAGGAGCATGGGACCTCATTGTCACTGAGGATGGCTGTGGTACTTTTTGGGGGAGCCCTGGCTTACTTTGAGCATTGCTTCCAGGCTCCAGTGCAGAACCCTCAATGTACTGACATAGAGCATTCATCCTGCTGGCATAGACTTCCTGGCTTCTATCACTGACCTTTGCACCTTCCCAGCACAGATCCATGAAATAGACTTGTATGAGTCATTGTCATGGGCTCTAGGTTTTCAACTAAGTCCATGCAGATTACCATGGGATCCAGGCCCTCAGCTGAATTTTCTAGGCTTCCTCTGCTTCTTGTATTTCACTCCTTGGGTGGCCATTATAAACAATATTATAAATTATGTGTCCTCTATTGTTTTGTTCTCCTTGCAAACCCTAACTACAACAGTAGGTGATGCCATTCTAGGTAGAATGAAAGAAGACCTCACTGAGAAGGTGACATGAGGCCTCATGGAAAGGGAGACCCCCAACTGGTACTGAGAGAAAAGGGAGCCCAGGTAGAGGGAAGAGTGATGGAGAAAATACTCGGTTTTTGGAGAAGAACAAACCAAAAATGCCTGATGAGAACATAAAATCAGAGGGATGGATATGGATCATGAGGTAGGAGAGAAAAAATACAAGAGACAAGGAAGCACACTAAAAATACAACATCCAGCACTTAGCCAAAGTCACCCAAGACAGCCCCGTGCCAACACTCCTTGGCCAGACCTACACCTCATCCCTACCAGGCTCATCATGAAAAGGCCATAAATTGGCTCAATGAATAAAATAAGCAACAGGACCTGGCCCTGTGAGAATGACAGCTCCAAATGTCAACAGTTCTTGGCTAGCTTTATACCCTTCTCCTACTAGAGAACATAAATTGGCCCAATTAAGAAAGTAAACAAGGAGTGATTCCCGACAATGTTTAAATCTCTCATCCAGATTAAGTTGTGCGTGTTGGAGATGTGAAAAACCTGGTGCCCTTCTGAGGTGTGTGTGCCAGGGGTGCTTTTACCCAACTCTTCCCCTGCTTGAGAAAAGTATAGGCTGGACCCATGCACCCAACCCATGTACCCAACAGGTAGGAGTCCCAAGACAGACTGAAGGATCAACCCACCCCACCGCGTCCCACACCAAGACTCACACACCCCACCTGGGAGGACCTAAGGACTAGCTGCAAGAGTGCATGCTGGGGGCTGCTCCTGGGATCTCCTCAGCACAGGGAAACCAAGGTAACAACCAACAGACCCACCTGACTGAAGAGGAGACCAGGAGGAGAGTTTTGCTTCAGGACTGAAGCATTATCCTACCCCAGAAACTGGGTGAGAAAAACTTGAGAAATAGGTGTAGAAAGGAGGAGAACTAAATAGAGATCTGCTGGGATCCCTTGGGAGACCTGGGATCAGATTAGCAAATTCACAAGGCCTGTATTCTATTGAGAGAACCCAGGCTCGGGATGAAATTGTCAAGTGGGGTGTTTCTGAAAAATATGGTACTCTTGGTAGTCTGATGATATCTTTGGCCTCTGATACTGCTGCCTACATTCAGCAGAAATAGTGGGCTGAAGTACAGTATTGTAGGTTAATATGTAGGTGACCTGTCTGCACTAAAATCACAGACTTCTTAACTCTGGTTAAGGGACATTCATGATTGTTTCCTAGGGTCTGACAATGTCCAGTTGTCATTTGATGCCATTAATGTCACTAAATTTACACTACCACCAAGGCATCATGGCAATGGATAATAATTAGTTCTCTCTCTATGCCAGTATCTGGAGTTCCTGGGGATCATAAACAATAAATACATATATATATATATATATATATATATATATATATATATATAGAGAGAGAGAGAGAGAGAGAGAGAGAGAGAGAGAGAATATCATGAGGAAACAAAGCAACAGAACCCCTCAAGGTCTCCCAACTGTCCTAAGTCAGAACAACACAAATGGAGAAGAAAAAAAATACCAGGTGGCTGAACTCCACAAAAAGTCTGCAGAAGCAGTGAAGAAACTTGATAAGTTCAAAGAGCAAAATGAACCAAAAATTCACAGCATTGTCCCTCAATACAACCAAACTGAATTTAGGGAAAATCAGTAGAAAATTGGACAAGCTGACCAAAATGATTCAAAGCATGAAAGCCAGATTCAACCAGAATATAGAATCCTTAAAAACATGTCAAGCAGAAATACTTGAGATTTAAAAAAATATATAGAATTCATAACTTGCAGAAATAACCAAGGCAGAGACAGTGTATCTAAAATGGTGGAAAAAATAGTAAATTATGAAGATATAGTCAAAGAAGCCACAAAAAAAGAGAATCAGAAAAGACTATCCAGCACCCGCCAGATGACACTGAGATGAATCTATGGCTGACTGGAGTTAGACAAAAGCTAGAAGATAATACAGATGGAATTATTAGTATGTTTAAAGAAATCATAGTAGAAAAATTTGAAATATAAAAAAATAGTTTAAAATAAAAGTGAGGCTTACAGAACAACCATGACAAAAGAAGCAGCTCACTAAGACGTATCTTTATTAAATTGCCAGACATCCAAAAACACAATTTGAAAATCAGTCAGATTAAAAAAAACACAGAAAAATTTCACATAAACAAATTATAATTACAATAGACTTCTTAATACAAACCTTAAAGTCAAAAGAGCTTGAGTGAAGTACTTCAAGGCCTAAAAGCAAATAACTTTCAACCCAGGTTAACTTATCCAACAAAGCTGTCTTTCAAAAATAGAGAAATAAGGCTATTTTATGAAGATCAGCAGCTCAAAAGATACATGAATGCTAAACCAGCACTTCAAAACATACTCAAGAATATCTTAGGCAGAAACAAAAAAATTATTACAGCTAAAAACCCAGATGAATGAAAACACCAAGTAAGATCAACAGATAAAACATCAAAAAATGACAGGAAAAGAAAACCAAAGTCATTTCCAACAGAGAAAGAATGCAATGATAGTACATAATCAACACATCTCAGTAATATCTCTCAACTCTCCAACTAAAAGACACAGATTGGCAGACTGGACCAAAAAAGCAGAATCCAACAGTCTGTTGTATTCAAGAAACTCATTTAACCCACAGAGATATTCATAGTCTAAAAACTGAAGGATAGAAACAATATATCATGTACTAGGAACCACAAAATAGACATAGCAATTTTAATTTCAGACATGGTAAACTTCGAGGTAAAACAGACTAGAAGAGACAAAGAAGTTCATTACACCCTGCTTGGAATGATTCAGTGAGAAAGGCTAACGAAGGCTGCATATTTATATACTGAATCCTAGGGCACTTATCTTCATAAAACAAATACTGCTGAACCTTAAAAAGAAATGAACACTAACACAATCATAACTTCAGTTAAGTTAGTCACGATACTTGTACAATTCACCAAAACTTCTGGACACTATAAAAAGCAGTCCTAAGATGAAAACTCATCACCAGTAATGGCTCACATTATGAAAACAGAGTAAGCTCAAATAAATAACTCTGTGAGGAACTGTAAGACACTTGAGAAGCAATAACAAGCCAGATTCAAAATAAAACTAAGGAGACAAGTTATAAACATTAGGGCAGAAATCAATTAAATTGAGACTAAAAAATGTTTAAAAAATCAAAGAGCAGTTCTTTCAAAGAAAGAAATAGATATACCCTTTCCCAGACTTACCAAGAGAAAGAAACAAAAAGACCCATGTCAATGCAATTAGAAATTTAAAAGGTGCAATCACAATAGACACTTGTCAAAATGCAGAAGATAGTAACTATTTTGAAAAAGTATATTCCAACAAATTGATAAAGTTTGATGAAATAAACAGATAGACTCATACAAATGACCATTCCCAAAAACAACTCAAAGGATACAAAATGCTGAACAGCCCAATCACAAGCAAGGAAATACAGACAATAAATAATAAACCTACCAAGCAGAAAAAAACATGTATTTTTCTGCTTAATTCTACAAAACCTTTAAGGATGCACTGATGCTTCTCAAGCTCTTCAAAGATACTGAAAGTGACTGAACGCTTCCAAATTCATTTATGGAAGCCAGCACCATCCTAATTCCAAAACAGAATAAAGACCCCACTAAAATCTCCCACATGAACACAGATGTAAAAATCCTCAACAAGACATTAGTGAAAAGAACTCCCATCATAAAAAAAGATCATATATCATGATCAAGTAGGTTTCATCCCAGAGATGTAAGGATTATTCAACACACATAAATGAATAAATGTAATAAATAACATAAACAGAAGCAAGGTCAAAAGCCACATGATTGATGCCGAAAAAGACTTCTGAAAAATCCAATACCCCTTCATGATACAAACCCTGAAGAAAATAGGCACAGATAAAAAGTTGTCTATGACAAATGAACAGGCAACATCATTATTAAATGGGGGAAAACTAAAAGCATCCTCCCTAAAATCAGGAACAAGACAAGGACACCCTTCTATTCAACATAATACTTGAAACATTAGCCAAAGCAATCAAAAAAGAGAAAGAAATAAAAGGAACACATATAGGGGAAGAAGAACTCAAATTATCATTATCTTCAGATTGCCTGATAATCGGTGTAGAATACCCTGAGAACTACTCACAAAAAAACTATTAGAATTAATGACCATCTTCAGTAACGTAGCAGGATACAAGATCAACACACAAAAATCATTAGCATTTATGTACACTAATAATTAAATCAATTAGAGGAAAATTATGGAAAAATACCATTCATAAAAGTGAAATACATAGGAATAACCTAACCAAGGAGATGAAAGACTCTTTATAAACAAAATTACAGTTCTCTAAAAAGGGAGATTAAAAATAATGTCAGAAATGTAAAGGTGTCCCCTGCTCCTGGATAGAAAAAACCAAAATTATCAAAAATGCTATACTCCCAAAACTATTAAATACATTCAGTGCTGTTCCAAACAAAATATCAACAGCATACTTAACAGATGTAGATAAAACAATCCTAAAATTCATTAAAAAAAAAACTAGACCTAGAATAGCAAAAGAAATCTTCAGTCACAAGAGCAAAGCAGGAGGCTTTAACATACCAGACTTCAAGTTATATTACAAAGCAATAGTGATAAAAACAGCATGGCATTGGAACAAAAACAGATATATGGATCAGTGGAACACAACAGAGGATACAGAAATATTCTCAGATGTATTCAGCTATTTGGTCTTTGACAAAGGGGTCAAAAACATTCTTGGAGGAAAGAGAGCTTATACAAATGGTGCTGAGAAAACTGGGTAACTGCTTGTAGTTGGATTCCCACAAGTTTGAGGCCAGCCTGGACTACATGGTGAGTCCAAGGCCAACCTGAACTATATAGTCTCAAAACACTGTCTCAAAAAACAAAAACTAATGGGGCTGAGGATTTAGCTCAGTGGCATAAGCGCCTGCCTTGCAAGCAGGCAGTGGTGAGTTCAATCCCTGGTATTGGTAAAAAGGAAAAAGACAAAAAAAAATCTAAACAAAATCAGGAACAAGACAAAAATGTCTGGTATCACCACTTCTATTCAATATAGTTCTCAAAAGATTAGCCAGAGCAATTATGCAGGAGAAAGATATAAAAGTGATATGGACAGGAAGGAAGAAGTTAAATTATTATTTACAGATGACATGATCTTCTACTTAGAAGAGGCAAACAACTCCACAAAAGACTCCTAGAATTAATAACCAATTTTGGTAGCATAGTAAGAAACAAATTCAACACTTAAGAATCAGTAGCATTTTGTACAACAATAACAAACTCACCAACAGAGAAAGTAGAAAAATAATAACTTTCACCATAGCATGAAGAAAAAAAACAAAACAGGAATTAAACTAGCCAAGAAAGTGAAAGACCTCTATCATGAAAACTATAGTCCTCTGACAAAGGAGACTGAAAAGGACATCAGAAAATGAAAAGATACCCCAGACCCTGGACACTCAGAACAAATACAGTCAAAATAATTGTGCTTCCAAAAGTGTTACACAGATTTAACCCAATCCCAATAAAATTCCAGTAGCGTTCCTCACAGAGCTACAGAGAGCAACCCTCAAATTCAAATGGAATCAGGAGAGACCTAAAAGAGCAAAAATAATTCCTGGCAACAAGGGCAAGGCAGGGAACATCACAATAGGAATCAAAGTAGGAAATTATATTTTTCTACAAATCTATAGTAATAAATAGCACAGAATTTTAAAAAACAGACCTGTGAATTAATGAATCAAAATAAAAGAATACAGAAACAACTCCAGGCATATTCAGCTACCTTATCTTTGACAATAGTGCCAAATGCTTTTTCTGGAAGAAAAATAGCCTCTTTAACAAAGGTACTGGAAAAATTGGCCAAAGATTGAACTAAGATTCATATCTCTCATCATGCACTAAATTAAAATCAAAATGGATCAAAGATCTAAATATGAAAACAGAAACAATCTGCTGGACCATGAAAGGGATAAAACACATACATGAAGATAGAGTTTTAGGTGAAAATTTTGTGAGTGGAACTCTAGTTGCACAAAAAATACCAAGAATCAACAAATGGAATTATATCAAGTTAAAAAGCATCATCAGCATAGCAAAAAAAACTAACAACTTAGTGAAGCGACAAATCACAGAATGGGGGAAAAATTGCCACTACTTCTCAGACAAAAGACTAATATCTAGAATCTATAAAGAACTCAAACATTTTAGACCTCCAAATTTAAAGGCACGATTAAAAATGGACATCTGAAATGAACAGACACTTCTCAGATGAAGTACAAATGGCCAAAAAAATACATGGAAAAGTGTTCAACATCACTGGACATTTGGAGAAATGCCAATTAAAACAACATGGGAATTTTATCTCACTCTAGGAAAAATGGATATCATCAAGAAATCAACCAATAACAAATGCTGGTGAGACTATAGGGGAAAAGAAAATTTACATAATTTTTGATGGGACTGTAAATTGGTAGAATTGTGAGAATCAAAGATTCTTCAAAGACTAAAAATTGAAGTTCCTTTCAACTTGGCTATTCTTCTTGGTATCTTTCTGAACATTTTAAAGACATCATACAACAATGCTGTGTTCATACCCATGTTTATGGTAGTACACTTTATTATAACTAAATCTTGGAAGCAGACTATGTGTCCTATTCATAAAGGATAAACTTGTGTCATTTGTGGAAAAACCAATGCACCTTGAGACGCTGTTAGGCAAAATAAATCAGAAACACAAGCTTAAATATTATATGGTTTTCTCATATATAAGAAACTCAATATAACTGTTGGGAAAGAGAACAAGAAGTCACCAAAAAGCAAGCCCTCCCAGCAAACCAGAGCCATGCATGGGCTGATGAGGGGACAGCCAGATGCCAGCCCCTTCTGGCCCACTGTCTGGGAAACAAGAGCCACCCCACCCCACCCCACTATAAGCAACCAGCCAATCTGGAGAAACACAGGTTGCAATGATAGCTACTGAGGTAAAATACAATTTAATGCTTGTAGTATTTTGTGTTTCACTGACTTTACAAGTCTAAAGCCAGTAATCTGATCATCTATCTATTCAGAGGATAATGATGTGCATTGTGGCATCTATGGGGATCTCCTTCTGAAGGTGGTAGCCACTGTTAATTCCCTATTATTTTGTTTTGAAGCCACGTATCATTTTCATTGTTTTGTTGAGTTGGATTTTATTCTATTTTGTTTTGTTTGATTTTGTTATATCTGATGGCACAGGCAGCTATTTCAAAGATACCAAGATAACATACTATTTTCTTGTTTTGAAGTTCTTTATTGCACTCATTGTTTTGTTTTTATTGGTTCTATTCTGTTCTGTTTTATTTGATTTTTACCTCATCTAAAGGTATCTGCAGCTATTTTAAAGACAAGAGATATTATGGTAACCAATATTGATTTCATGTTGTTTTGAAGTCCTGTGTTTGTTTTGATTACACTGGTTTGTTTTGATTGGCTTTTTTGTTTTATTTTGCTTGGTTTTATTCTCTTTAAAGAAAAAATAAAAAAAGAAACTTAATATATTTTTAAAAGTACAAAATAAAAAAGGAGAGTAAAGAAAGTTATTGGAACCCAGCATGGACAATACAAATAAAAGTGTACCTTGATTTGGTATAATTGTCTTATATATTTTAATATGATATTTTGCCTGTCTGACTGTTAATCCATATATATTATAATTCACTTTATAAAGACATAAATAAATGAATCTGATGCTGGCAAAAAATTTTTTTTAATGGGATGGAAGGGAAGGATTAAAAAGAGTTGGGGATTTAGCTCAGCAGTGTAAGCGCTTGCCTGGTAAGTGCAAGGTTATGAGTTTGATCCCTGGTACCAAAAAAAAAAAAAAATTGAGATGTATTGTGTACATGCACCAATGTCCCGTAATGAATGAAATCATTTTGTACTGCAAACATGTACTAATAAAAATTTAAAACTTTTAAAATCTTTTATCTGTTTTCACATTGAAGATCATGTTGTCTTTAGAAAGGAAAGGATAACAGTAGTATGTTCCAGTGCTAATGCTGGCCCTTTCCATACCTCAAAACAGATCACCTTGGTGATTTCAAATAGTTAGATTTCAACACTAGTTAGATCAGATCCATTGTGTTCTGTATTCTGAACCATTCAAGATACTTAGGAAATGCTTAGATTAGAGATGTCCCCTTGGAAAATCCACAGAAACCATTCTAATGGTTTGCTCTTTTGGTCTCAGGATCATTCACTCTCAACTGGAGATTGTCAAACATATCAAGTAGATAACAGGCTGTCGGTCAAAGCTAGAGAACAGAAGCAACGAGGGGAAAAAGAGAACACCATTATCAAAACAGAAGTGAGGGGCCCAGGCTGATTGTGGCTCTCTAGTTGCTAATGGCTTTAGGGGCTGCCAACCAAGTGAAGCAGTCATTCTATACAGAGAGCTTCCAGTCTTACAAAGCCAAAGCAAGAGGTATCAAACCAAAAGGAGGAAGTTAGGGGAGATTTTATTGGGAAGAAGAAGAAAAGAAAGTTCTAATTTTACAGGAAGAAAATCCAAACAGGAGAATTTCCACATCAACCTTAATTAAGAACTTTTTATGGATCAGTAGCGCAAGAAAATTGTTCAGTTATTTAATGGTCAACTGTCAGATGTGGCTCTGTGGGTTTAAAATGACCTGTTGGAACTCAGGCTTTTTCCCTTTGGTTTTTATTTTGATACAGGGAGCCAAACTCAGGACCTTGCACCTGCCAGGATGATGCTGTGCCACTAAGCTGTATCCCCTTGGTTTTTATTTTGAGACAGCGTCTCACTGTGTAGCCCAGGCTGGCCTCAAATTCACAGTAATCCTCCTGGCTCAGCCTCCCAAATGCTGGGATTAGAGGCATGTGCCACCATACCTGGCTGATTTTCAGTTACTCAGCTTGTAGGATTTAAAGGAAACTGGGATTTTTAAAAATTGGTTATTTGCATTTTAACTTCCTGGAAACTCAGGAGCTTAGAACTCAGGAGTTTAGTAGGGTGAGATTGCATTCCACATTGTCTGAGAAAGTTCAAGCTCAGTCCAAAGTTCACTGCCTATTTTTACTTTAATTCTTGTCACTGTGGCTGATCACCCAACTTCTAGTTTTCTTACTCATAATATAACTACATACTAGATTCTTTACACAAGGGTCTCACTATTCAGACTGTCAAATTGGCAGGGCACTGGTTCTGGAAAAGGTATCCAGCCTCCATGGTTCTTCATGGATGACTGTACTGAGCCTTTCAAAAGTAAAGAGCCTTAGGTGAGAGCCAGGGGGATACTGAAATCCCAACACTATGAGAGACCAAGGCAGAACTGCAAGTTTGACTTCAGCCTGCAAAACGTATCAAGACCCTGACTCAAAATAAAAAATCTAACTAGGTACAAAGGCCATGGGTTCTATCCCTAGTGTATGTGCAAGAGGTCTGAAGGTGAGGAGAAAAATAAGTTCCTTATTGGGCTTTCTGGCTAATCCTGACTAGAAGTTAAAATTTTACTGCAGAAAGCAATTAATTAGACAAGAGGAAGACTATTGTCTGGTCTTAAAAACCTAAAATGCCTTCACCATCCTGTTCTGATCAGTTTTATACTATTCTGTTCTGTATGAATTCACTGTGTGTGAAGATGTGGACAACTATTTGAAAGAAAATGAGACAATAATGATAGACAGTAAAGATCTCCAGTGGTATTTCTTTGAAATCTGTATCTCTTATATTGTTTTCTTATGATCTGTTTTGTTATGTTTAATTTTACCCTCTTTAAAATAAAAAAAATAAAATAAAGAGGCAGAGCTGACAGAACTCTTATTTAATATATAAAAATGCACACACCCATACATCTATACATATACACAGATACTCCCACTCTAGGGTCAGTATATTGCTGCACTAGATAACATGCATCCCCTTAATCACTAGCTTTAAGTAACTGTTATGGTTTGTGTGTAAATGTCCCCCCAAAGCCTCATGTGGTCATGGGGGGTGGTTCTAGCATTTGAGACTGGTTCATTGTCTAGCACTGGCATTGGTGGTGTGCATGCTGTACCCACCCAGGAGCAGGTAGCCGACCTATAAGGGAGGGAAGGAAGCCTGGTTTTCCCTTTTTGCCCTTTTTGCTCTTGTCACTTATGTCTGCCCTAACAGCTGCCCCTCTGCCATGACACCCTGTCTTGGAGCCAGCTGAGTATGGACTGAAACCTCCAAAAACTATAAGCCAAATAAACCTTTCCTTTCTTCATTTGGGGGATCAAGTATTTTGTCTCAGGAAATGAGGGGAAGGTAACCAAGACAGTAACCTTACCTGTAAGGCTTCTCCTAATCTGTCACAGAAAAGGACAAGTGGGCAAGGAAAAAACAAACAAAGCCCACTCAAAGGCATTGTAGACAAGGGGACCCAGATTAGGGTCTTGGGGCCTGGGATCTATCTATGACTGTCCAGAGAGCCAATCAGGTTGTGACAAGTTCCAGATACCAATGAGGCGGCAGAAAGACATAATAGAAGAAAGATTTTATTTGAGGAAAATGGTCCGTGGTTATTCAATTTTTCTGTCCCCCTGCCCTGATACAGCACAGCTTTCTATCTTTCTTTTTTACCTTTTTTTCAGATAAAGTATCTCCCTTTCTAAACTTAATTTCTTTAATTCATTACAGGAGCTGAGTTGACAACCCAGTGAGCTTCTCAGACAACAAAGCAGTGGTGTGTTGCATACCCCATGCAACACCGTATCATCAAAATAGAACAAAGATAAAGAGCCTCAGGACAGGCAGTGACCTGTAAGCAAGGCATGAACACAATTATGTTCCACGCAAAAAATTAAAAACCTAAAATGCCTTTATATGGGCTGGCTTCTCTTATTCTAACTGCCACTGAAAAATGGAACTTTAAAAGTTAAATTTTTTTTCTTTGGGGACAAGCAGCTTTTCCCAAACTCCCTCAGGCCTATGGTATAAATAGTCAGCTCACCTCTCCTCAGCCCAGATCAATACAGAATATTCAGATGCTGGCACCAAAAGACCAAGTCCAGTTCCATTTCTTTGTGGGGAAGAGAGAGTCCCAGGTCCAAGAAGACACAAGCCAGCACTTGTCTGTCCTTGTATCCTCTCCCCACACTTTTGCTTGCCCTAAAAGGCCCTAACACACGTATACATGGGGAGATGATGATCTGAGCCAAATGGACCCCTTTACCTCCTCAGACTCTTGGGAGCTTTGAATAAATCCTTTTACTTTTTTCCAAAATTAATAACCTCCTTAAATTTGCTCAATAGCAAGTAAATGAACTGAGCATATGAACCTAAGTGGCTGGTGTTGTCACCAGACTGAGTCTGTGACTGTTCCCACAGCTGAGATATGGAATCCAACCAATACTTGTGGAATAAATTCACAGGTCAGCTGACTCTCACTGTGGGAAAAATTTTCAGGATATATGGGAAGAATTATATTAGGCAAAAATGAAACTCTGAAAGATACAGAGCCAGCTGAGGGGTGTTCTCGTGAGATGGGAATGTGGTTTATTTATGGGGTCTTGGGTGTTTTCAAAATGGCTTATCTAAGATGTGTTCCCACTGTCTGTCACATTACCCATCTGGCAGACGATGCCACGTACATGTGTTTAAAGCTGAGATATGCTGTCCACTGATATTGCTTGTACTTCCTTGAGGGTGGGGACAACACAAATTTACAGGTAGAAAGATCCAGGGCCAAATTCTCAGGTTTATTGTCTTTAAGACCTTTAGAAAATTCTTGGTGAGTTTCCTGGAAGAAAAAAAAGTTTGAGTAAACTGTTTCCTGAAGCTGCAGTTTTCTTAACAGTATGATTTTAAATCCCAGTTTCCCTTGGCTCCTTTTTGCCCATTATCCTTTCTTTCTAGTGGCCTCTTCTTGGTTGGGGTCATAACTCTGCAGCAGAGCTCTCACCTAACACATATGAGGTCATGGCTTCAACTCCCCAGCAGCGCAAACAGCCTGCTTCACTAATATTTTGAGTCTTTGGTGGTTTGACAATTAAAGGCAATTATTTAAAAATATAAGTCCTCAAGCCAATTTGCCCTTCCCATGAGCCAGCACAAGCTATGCATCCCAGGAGGAGAAACAAGCCAATTTGCCCTCCCTGTAAGTCAGTGGAACCCATGCTGGGCCTGGGAGGAGAAACAAGATGTCAGTTCACCCGTCCTGTGAGTCAATTGGTGCATGGGCTGGGAGACAAGAACACCCCGCCCTATGGAGCGACTGGCTGATTCAGAGGACAGGCTGAGTTGACAGTAGCCAAAGTACCAAAACAGCTTAATGCTCATATTGTCTGACTGAGTTTTGCAGGTCTAAGGCTGGTAGTCTGAGCATCTATAGGGAGGATAACAATATGCAATATAGCAAGCATGAGGGATTCCCTTCTGTCTTGATTTTGAAATCCAATATTGTTCTGTTTTGCTGTTTTGTTTTATTCAATGTTCTGTTTTGATTGGTTTTATTCTGTTTTGACTTATTTGATTTTATTATATCTGATGGTATGGGCAGCAATTTTTAAAAAATTTTTATTTAAAGAAAAACTAAACAAAACAGAAAATAGGTAGAAATAATACATAGGTTCAGAGAAAAAATAAACAGTAAGAAATCACTAGTTGATGTTTACATATTGTCATTTTACAAATAGTTGCTCAAGATACAAAAATGGAACATGTAAAGTGGGAATTCAAACAGCGAGACTGCAAATAGTTCTGTTCAACGGTCCAACAAAAACTTAGTAACGTGGTTGTCAATCCTATACACTTAAACATACATGCAGTTATCCATATCTTCATTTATGTTTAGATTAAACAAACTAAAGCAGGTTAAAATCATTCTGAACAAATAATAATAGTATTGCAGGATTTCACATCATGACACTCCATGATCAGCACTGGGTACTATAGTGTCTTTTTTTAAAAATTTAATTTAAAGAAAGACTAAACAGAAAATGGATAGAAATAATATATAATTTCAAAGAAAAAAATAAACAGTAAGAAATCACTAGTTGAAGATTACAGATTGTCTTCTTACAAATAGTTATTCAAGATACTAAAGTGGAGCTTATAAAGTGGGGATTCAAACAGTGAGATTGCAACCAGTTCTGTTCAACTATCCAACAAAAACTTAGAAATATGGTTATCAATTCTATACACTTAAACATACATGCAGTTATCCATCTCTTCAATTATGTTGAGATTAAATAAACCCAACCAGACTAATATCACTCTGAACAAAGAATAATACTATTACTGGATTTCACATTATGACACTCCAGGATCATCACTGGGCATTTTAGTGTCTTTTTTTCTTCAAAGTATCTGTTCATTTCATCATGTGTCATAAGGTCAGTTCTCATAAACTGTGAGTCTTAATATGTATTTCTATCCTTTCTATATTAGAGGGAGAAACAAAACAAAGCAAGGCAAAACAAAACATATTCTTATAAACACATGAAACAAAATAAACATATAACAAATCGTTCTATTATGGTTCCTGTGTTGTCTCTTGTTATCTCCAAGAGAATTGGCTATATTATCAGATATAGTATAATTGAATATATCAGTGCATAACATTAATAAAAACACAACTGTATATAATATAGAACTTCAAAAACCGGCAGTTATCAAACCAGAATGTGTATCGTTGAATCTTGTCATCTTCAGTGTAGTTGCCTATACTCTCAGACTTGATACTATCAATCATATCAGTTTTGAATAAAATATTCTCTGCCTCATTTCTCTTATGCTCTTTTTTTGCCATCAGTTGTCTGCTTATCTTCTTCATTCCATTTTCTGCTCCATGCATTGAGGCCTCTCTACCATTGTTCCTGGAATCCTAGTACTTTTCTTTCTCTCTAGAATGACCTGCAGTATTCTTTGTAGAGTTGGATTGGTGGTTGCAAATTTCCCAAGTTCCTCTTTGCCTTGGAAGCATCTTGTTTCTCCATTAATTTCTAGAGACAGTTTAGCAGGGTATATCAATCTGGGATGGAGGTTATTTTCTTTCAGGGCTTGGAATATTTCACTCCAGGGCTCTTCTCAACTTGATGGTTTGTGTCAAGAAGTCTGCTGTTATTCTGATGGGCCTTTCTCTGTAGGCTATCTGTTTCTTGTCTCTAACAGCTTTTAATATTCTGTTCTTATATTGAATTTCTGGGATCTTGATTATTATATGCTTGGGTGTAGCTGTTTTGGTTGTAGGTGGCTGGAGTTCTGTATGCCTCATATATCAGAATATCATTTCCTTTTCCTATGTTTGGGAAGTTTTCCTTAATTATTTCTGTGAATAACTTTTGTAGTTCCTTTGTATCCCAGCTTCTTCATTTACATTCTTTATTCTCAAGTTATAGAACTTTTTGTCATCTTCTAGCCTTTGTATTGTTACGGTTTGTTTCCTTGTTATTTTAAAAAAGTTTTTGGTTTCATACTCCCACATTGAAAAATTGTCCTCCAGTTTGGATAATCTATCCTTAGTTTCTTTCAAGCTGATTTGCCATCTTTCCGTAGAGTTTTAAATTTCCTGGTGATCTTTTTGAATCTGCTTCATGTATTCTATATTTTTTTATATTCTTCACCAAATGGTTCCCTCCTATGTTTGAGTTCCTTCCTTCTTCCATCTGTGACTGCTTGAGAGGTGCTTAGTATCTCTTTTATTAATCTTATATCTTACTTTATTTGGCTAAATATTTCACTTTTGAACTTGTCTATCAGGTCCTGAATATATCTTTTTATGTCCACTGGTGCTGTGTTTGATATTGCATGTTTACTGTTCTCTTTCTCCTTTGTATTTACCTGTCCTGGGTCAATGTTCTCAGGGTTGGGGCCTGGGAACTTTTTGTTGTTGCTTCCTCTTCCCATCTTTTTTGCTTCTTCCAGGAGGTCCCAGTTTCTTTCTTTGTTGGTTAGAATTCTTCCAAAGCCCGCTGGCTAGATGACCCTTCACACTGCAGTGTGCTAGTGAGTTGCAGACAGGGACAGTGTACGCTGGCCCTTCCCCTCCAGATCAGTCAAGCTGCTGTGGCCTGCACTACTATGTTATTTTGTGCTGCCTCCCCTCATGACCAGCCAAACCTCCAAGGCCCCCCTGGGCCAGTGTGGTTAGTGTGTGCCACCAATACAGGGACTTGACCTCAGATAGCCTATTGGGTCTTAGCCTAGTCACATGACTCAGGCCTAGCTCACTCCACCAATCGTGATTGGGAAGGGAACAATTGACTGAAATCACTGCTGCCCCTTGTACTTGCCAGTCTTGCCCAATCCCAGAATGTTGTCTGACAGAGCCCCCCTATTTATGGAATGGCTCCATTCCCATCACTCACCACAGCTTGATGTAGGCTCCCCGCCAACTCAGATCTTTGTTTGGCTCACTGACCCTCGAACTCCATGTAACTGTGCCTCCAGTGAGTTGAAGCAGTGGGACCTTGGACAGCTCGGCAAGTCGTGGCAGGACCCCAGCCAGTTGCGGTGGGACTCCGGCAAGTCATAGAGTCAGCCAGTTGTGTTGGGACCTCAGATGGTCAGCAAGTCACCTTAATTTCTTCTTGGGATGAGAGAATTCATCTCCCTCTGTTTGGGGCTCCCCACTCTGTATTATGTTGAATTCTAAGTTGACTATCTCAGGGAGCTTCTGTAGCCAGTTGTTATCTATCCATCATCTTTGCTCCTCCTCTGGTTTTGCTATTTTCGTGGGCAGCAATTCTGAAGATAACAAGAGACATTATAATAACCATTGTTGATATCCTATTATTCTGTTTTGAAATCTCGTATCTCTTTCACTGTTTAGATTGGCTTTATTCCATTTTATTTTTTTGGTATCATTCTCTTTAAAATATTCTTTCATTCTTTTGTTTTGATTGGTTTTATTCTGTTTTGTTTGACTTTATTATGCCTGATGGTATACACAGGTATTTTGAAGAAAACAAAAGAAATATGGTAGCCATTGTGGATTCCCAATGATCCTGTCTTGAACTCCTGTATTGCTTTCATTGTTCTGTTCCAATTGGCTTTATTCTGGTTTTATTTGTTTGGTTGGTTTATTCTCATATATGTATACGTATACATCTTAGTAGTAAAAATAAGCTTAAGTACAAACCAAATCCATTGCTTTATTGGGATCAATACTTCATGAATTTTTCGTGATATGCGTGAATTTCATCTGTTTAAACTATATTTTTGCCATGGTCACAAATCTTAACTAAAGAACACTCTAAGCAGTATATCATAAAGATATCTATTTATTTAATGGTCCTACTACTAGGCTTCTGATTTCTAGCACACGGATAAAGAGCTCCCCAAACAGAACCCTGTTGGTAAGGTCTCTTTTTATTGGGCTTGCTGCATCATTACAGGGATGTGGGTGCCCTTTTGCCTTGGGTGAGTCATAGCTCTGTAGAACACCCATTTCTGGGAGCCTTGATTTGCCCTTTGAAGAGATCATAAGGGCCTGTCACTCGTCATCTTCCCACTTAATCCCACCCAGACCCCAAATGGGAACTGAAAGAGGAACAAGCCCTGGTGGGACACTAGGTACCTACACAGCCCTCATACCCAATCCATGTGTGCTCCTCACTCACTGGCATCAACTCGGGGTCCTACAGTCACCAAATCTGTTCCCTGCTTTGGTTACTCAAGGTCAACCAGTTGATGTGCTTTGCAGGTAAGGGCACCTGCCGTTTCACCAAGTGAAAATAAAGGTTAACAATCATGGAGCACTTCTTATGCTCAAGTACTGGTCCAAATATGATGTAAGTGAGTCTATAGATAAAGGGATTTGCCTAAAGTGCTATAGCTGGTGATTGGTCCCATCAGGGTATGAGCACCTGCAGTGTTACTCTAGGAGCCAGCTGTCTTTAATCTTTATACCATTCTTTCTGCCTTTACTTTTTTTTTGCTCATTTTATTCAAAACTCAAGGTAACAGGAATACCTTACCTACAAAGACATTGTGAGAATTAAAAGAAATAATAAGCAAGATATTTAATACGGTGCCTTAGTCAGGGTGAAATAGGGATGAATGTGAATTGCTATGGATAGTTTAAAGCTTCACTAAAGCCACAGTAAGATACCTATAGGGAGCCTGCTCCTGGACTTCACCCCAACACTGTCCCCACCTGCCACTCTCAGCCAGGGACAGCACCAATACTCGGCCCAGAACAGTGACACACAGCAAATATCCCTTTTACTTCTTCTCCCACGTCTCCCTCACTAATGGACAAACCAAAGCACAGGAACACTTTCTCATCTAATGATCAACTTTGAAAAGAGAAGCCGGCTCAATGCTGCCCTACATTTCACTTCTCAAACTCATGTTACATGAGACAGAAACTAAAATACATGAACAGGAAGCAAAATTTAAAAATACATTCATGTCTTTGGCTTCATCTTCCCCATTTTCAACCAACTCCATTCTGTGACAACGGCCAGCCCCAAATGTGTCCCTACTTAGTCACCATGCACCATCACCTCATGTTAAACATAACACTGAAATTGCTCACACACTTGCGTGTGTAAGGCAACACCAACTCTGCCATAAGCACGAACATGTGAGTTTCCATTTTGAAGGAAGTTGGCACTCTCCTGCGGTATTTTTAGCAATAGAATAGCTCACTTTTAGCTCCTCTTAAGAAATCTTGTACTGTACCTCTTGGGGAAGACAGTCAGCTGACTTTGTCCTCTGGTTTTCTCCTGCAGTGGAGTCAGCCTCACAGGCACAACAGTCCTCGGGCCTTCTGGGCTTGCCCAGGTTGCAAATGAAACCTTAACTGCAGCCACGGAACATTTATCAGCTCAGGGCCTGTGTGGGAAGGAGATGGGATTGGTTCCACTCTTCGCTACACTCATCTTTCTTCCCTCTTTCACTCCCACCTCCCTCAGTCAGTTGGGAAACTTCTCTGGAGCTGGACCAATTTTCCCAGTGCAGACCATGTCCAGTTACTCTAGCACACCCTGCCGCCATATTTTAAAACATGGATCTGGCGTAAATCTCTTATCTGCTCCCTCTTTGTACCCGATGCCATTTATTTCATTCGTGACATGTGCAAGACCTCTACTGTAGCCCCTTGCACTTTCCAAGAGTGGGCTCTCCCAGTGGTCTTACTACTCTCAGGTCCTCTACTGGCCATGTCCATAGTTAACAGCCATGAAATGCTTTGAGTAAAATTGTATATCCAGCAGCCATGTGGCTCAGTACTGGTATCATATTTAAGAATATGCTTCAACTGGTAGCAATAATTACAAATAAATTGCATTCTTTATTTAAACATAGGTTAAGAAGAAATCCAAATATGCAGTCCAAATCAACATTAATTAAAACATCCTTTTTTCTTTTGTTTTATTTTGTTTTGTAAGACAGGGTCTCTCTATACAGTCCAAGCTCTCCTTGAACTCATTATGTCACCAAGGTTGGCTTTGAGCAAGGTCCTCCTGCCTCAGCCTCCTGGGTGCTGAGATTACAATTGTGCACCACTATACCCAGCTTCCTCTTCCTTCTCTTATTCCCCTCTTCACACTCAAAACTACTCTAGCTCAGCCCTTCTAAAGACTTCCCTCCAGAAGAAAAGTGCTTTTTCCAGCTCTGAAACACCAAGGTTTTCCCATCTTCTCCTTCCTCTTCCATTTTCCAGGTTTTGTTTTCATAAATAATTATGTAGACAGATTTTGCTTCCAGCCAAACAAAAAGAAATCCTTCATTTCTTGAAGGAAAGCATGGGGAAACAGGGTTGAAAACAGTAAAAGAGGAAATGCATGGATATTCCTGCTTTCATAGACTTACTCCATCACAGCTTGAGATAATAAAAGAATTTGACCATCGCCTGAACGGAGGAGGTGAGGCCATCAGTTTGCCTCTGCAGCAGAGGAGACCTTGTGTGCTTTCCCATGACTGTTTCACAGTTGCAAATATGTGTCTCCTCTAAAGCCTTTAGTGGTGTACAACTGTTTTAGGCTTCCATGGGGAAGAAATCACTGCTTAAATCCTCTCCAAAGAGGGCTTTGCTGAAGGCTAGAAATTCCAATTAGTTCTGATACACTGGATTCTATAGAACCCTGTTGCCACAGTCAGGACAGGTGTCCTTCAAAGGCCCATCTGGTAAAGTTGGTCCCCACTACAAGGCATTACTAGATGATGAGACTATAAGAGGAAACCAAGTGGAAGATTGTTTTGTCACTGGTGACACCAAAGAGGGTCGGGGGACCTCAGCCCCTTTCTCTATAGAGCGAGACCTTGTTTCAAAAACAAACACCCTCAACCTCAAAAAGCAAATAAATTTAACATTTGAAAATACCAGTGTACTTCTCCCACTAGGCCAATGGGGAGTAGGGGAAAGGCTTTGCTGTGTTTTGCTCCTGTTTAGCTCCTGTTTAGGTCAGGAGAAAATGAGAAGCACGTGGGAACATGGAAGGATGTAAGTGTGAGGTTAAAGTGAGAAAACTTTATTATTTAAAAAGTGAGTATGCGTGCATGCATGTGCATACATATAAAATGTAAGAGAAAGTGTTCAACACCAACACTCACCAGAATTTCCCTGTCCAGAGCCAGCCTCTCTCGTCTCCACCTGTGTCCCCTGCTGTGCGCCTTGCATGTTCCTGCATTCTGTATCCATTCGCTTCTGCTGCCATAACAAAGTACCTCAAAATGAATGGCTTAAAACAACAGCAACCAAAAAAATGACCTTCCAATTATTATTGGAGGTCAGATTCCAAAATGGCTCTCACTGGGCTAACATCCAACCTCAGCAAGGCTCTATTCCTTCTGGGAAGTCAGGGAAAACAGTTACTTCTCGTCTGTCCTCTAGAAACGGCCTAGAAGGTTATGTCATGCCCCTTCCTTCTATCTACAAAGCCACGAGGTGGTACCTTCAAGTCCTGCTCTGACTCTGACGTTCCTTTGATGGTCACTTAGGACTAGATTGGACCCACCTGAATAATCCCAGGTACTCATCTTGCTCAAGATTTTTTAAAAAGCCACACCTGTAAAATCTCTTGCGCTACCTAACGCAATATATTCACAGGTTCAGCCAGTTAAGACCCACATAGCCTTGAGGGACTGACATTCTCCTGAACACTGACATTTTGCACTGTCACTCCCACTTGACCATCTACAAACAGGTGGTGATATATGCAGTGACTCATATAACTGGCTTTCCTCCCTGACTCACAGCATTTCTGAGCACTAAAAACCCAAGAAAGTGCCTTTCTGGGACCACTATGCAAAACTTTCCTTCTGCAAGAGCTTTTCTTACTGACTTCTCTTTGCCCTCATCTTTGTCACTGGACAGCTAATTTTCAGAGCCCCATTCATAACATGTCTCTTCCATGGAAACTTATGCGTGTCTTCCCAACCATCAACCAAGCATCCCCTCATCTCTAAAATCCCATATTTTATTTCCCTTTAAATATTTGTATGAGGATCACAAGGTGTGAATGTTTGTGTACATGTATCTCTATATGCACACAGATGTATGTATACATGTATGTGTATGTATATATGTATGTATACATTTACTATGTGGTATACACACTTATATGACAGAAGCTACACAAGTACATGTAGTATATATATAATATAAAGTTCCAGTAAGTTTCCTCTCCATATAATGTTCTTTCGTGCAGTGTCGGAGGCGAGGCTCAGTTAGTGCAGTGCTTACCCAGCATGCACAAGCCCTTGGGTTCAATCCTCATCACTGCAGATAAAAAACTTCTTTCATTTGTGCTTTTTTCTGAACAGTAATACAAATTTGCCATGATTCTCCAATTTTGAATAGAAGGAGACAGAGTTTAAGGTAACATATTCAAAGTCATACTTTAACATGAACATCTTTTCTGCTAGTCTCTGCCCATTGGTTCTCACTCCTTGTATATTTGTATTTTACTGCTTTCTCTCTGATTAGACACATGTAACACCCATGGTTTACAAGGAGAGAGGCTTATATTGGCTCATGCTTCAGCTCATGGTCGGCTGGCTCTTAAGGCAGGGTAGCATGGCACAGGGCTCTGGTGGATGAATGGCTGCTCACCTCATGGAAGACAGGAAGCACAGTGAAGAGAGGAGCCAAGAAGAGAGACAAATCCCTCCAGGCCACACCCCAGTGACCTCCCCGTTGAATCAGGTCTTACCTCCTAACTGCAAGTCAAAATAAGCACTCAGAATCCAATCACCTTCCAAAAGCTCCAAATGTGTTGGCAAGAGGACGTAAACCATAACAGTTGTTATAATGCACCCTGCTAAAATGAAAAAGAACTTACACAATGTGCCTTAATTTCTATACCTTAATTTATTAACAAATACTTTTCTAACTAAAATTAGTCCTTCAAGATTTTGTACTGTTGTATAATATAGCTGCATACTTGAATACTGAATGTACCTGCCCACTTGAATGCTAAATAGGTACTCTTCTGTCTTGTTATGGTAATTCACTTTAACATGAATTAATATCTCTTCAGAAATAGGACACATGGCATCAGCAGTGGAACTGATCACCTTAGTGAAGGGTTCTTTGTTCTCTGTGTGCCCATGAGAGAAAAGGAGAAAGTGCTATGCCAGCTGAATAAAACTCCGAAATGTTACAAAACTATTATTCAAATTGACCAATTTCTTGGTTAATGAGAAATGACTCCATAGTCCCTAGAAAGTTACTGATATTTAATACACCTTTTTTTTTTTTTTGGTTTAGTTAATGAACTCCTAGAGTTCTAACTACTAAATACAAATGCAAATTTGGCCAAATGTTTTAAACAATTAGTCAACTCAATGAACATTAACCAAGAAATTTATTTGAATCAATTTGTTATTGGATTGGCAAAATATAAATTTATTAGTCAAAATAGCTAATACACACATAAATTCAAGAAGGATTTGAAGGAAGAGGAGAAGGTGAAGGGGATATAGAAAGAATCACGATGCGTTATGTGTATGTACCAATTCCCCGTGATGAATGTAACTATTATATACTGTAAACATGGGCAAATAAAAGAAAAAATTTTAAAGACATCACCATATTCACAGCAAATGTCCTTCTAATAGTTATTGACATATTTTAGGGTAAGTTAACACGTACACTTTAAGCTTCATTAAAAGGCATGCAGGCAGGACCTCAGCAGGCCAACAAGAGCATCAGTGACTACTACCCTGACTCAGATGATCTTGGCCAGCCAGTGAGCTCTCTCTCCCATACCTGAGTGGGAGAACCTGAGTGGGCCTCTGAGACCTTTAATGACACAGAACTCCGCCTGGGGCGTGAACCATTAACAGGTGAGTGTGGCAACCTTGAAAATTCTGAAGCAGCAGTAACAATATGATCCCCACTCCCCCAAAGGCCTACTAGAGTTAAGCAAATCAGCAGCATACATGTTTGCTTACATGCAAACAACAAACTCACTGAGAGAAATTAGGGAAGCAAAACCTTTCACAATAACATGTAAAAAAATGAAATACTTAAGAATCAATCTAAAAAAAATGAAGTGAAAGATCTATATATTAAAAATTACAGTACTCTGAAAAAAGAAATTAAAGAAGATCTCAGAAAATGGAAAGACATTCCTTGTTCATGGATAAGAAGAACAAACATTGTAAATATGGTCATTCTCCCCAAATTGTTATACAGATTTAATGCAATTCCAATTAAAATACCATTAGCATACCTAACAGATATAGATTAAACATTACTAAAATTCATCTGGAAATAGAAGAGACCTTTTGTTAAAAAGCAATTCTGGGCAACAAACACAAAGCAGGCGGCATCACAATCTCTGACCTGAAATTACAGGAAAAATCTACTGTGATAAAATCAACATGGTACCAGGAAAAAAAAAAAAACCTAAAGATCAATGGAATAGATTAGAAGACACAGACACAACTACAAAGACACTGAGACACCTTATCTTTGACAAAGGAGCCAAACATGTTCACTGGAAGAAAGACAGCCTCTTGGTGCTGGAAAAACTGGCTTTCCACAGGCCAAAGACTAAAACTAGACTCCTGTCTATCATCATGCACTAAACTAAAGTCAAAATGGATCAAAGATCTACATATTCAAACAGAAATACTAAATCTTCTGAAAGACAAAGTAGGTAGAAATCTTGATGACATAGGGGTAGGTAGGCAGTTCGTGAAGAAAATCCAAAGTGCATGGGAAGTACTTCAAAAAACTAACAACTGGGATCTCATTTTATTAAAAAGTTTTTGCACATCATGAGAAATCACCATTAGAAAAGAAAGAAGGGAAACAATTATATATATAAATTATATATATATATAACTAGTGAATAATGATCTATCATAATATGATATATTGTAGATAGTATAATTATCTATAATATATGATAGATAATTGTCTACTAATCTCTGTTAGTTCATTGGAAAGAACTGTTTGTGCTTTCATTGTTTGATCATTTTTTCATGCCTATATTTTTTAATCTGAGTGACTATTTTGAAGATAACAATATGCAATATATTAACCATTGTTAATCTCTTTATTTTGTTTTGAAATTCTGTACCATCATTTTAATTTTTCTTATTTTAAAATAAAATTTTTTAAAAGGCATGGCGTTGGTGCTACTTGAGTTTGAGAATAAAATTTTGTTTTATGAAGTATTAATTTTTTAAAAGCATATTAGCTTTACCATTTGAATTATTCATAGATCTGATTGCCAGACCACACTAGATTTGATCAGTCTGACCTTTAGATTCTGCTGAATGCAATCACTACTGATAGAAATTTTTTTTTAAAAGCCGAGAGAGCATGTTAGCATGAACTCAGTACTATTAAAGTTTACAGGATGTTCTAGAACAAAAATGGCTATGACTGACTTAATTATAGAGTAGAATTCACCAGAGCTGGTACTGTCCTTTCTTACTCTTTAGCAAAGTGTGCCAGTTCCAAACAATCAAACATCTTACAGCTTCCGAAACTTGCCTATCATACACAGACATTTTGTCAAAAGAAGGAAATCTATCTTTCACAGTTCTTACAAGGTTTTCCAGATTTGCCCGACTCAAATCAGTATTCAATGTCCTGTACATTCCCAAATTGCCTAGTTAAGACAAGTTGAATATTTTCTTAATGTGTTTTTTGAAAAATGTATGCTTTAGATTTTAGCCCTAAATGCACTTTGAGGGTGTGGGGAGCTTCCTTTTTAGGAGCAGCATTTGTATTTCTAAGTCTTGGTGGGTGTCTCATCTTTTTAGACTAAATAGGAAATGCTTTTCATACTGAAAATGAAATTTTTGCTTTATTTGATATTTTCCTACTTGCCTATTCCTTTCCAGGAATATCTTTAAAATAGTTTTTAAAATGTACCTACCGCAATACTCAGTAATTACAGAATGAACCTTAGCAAATATCTGAGTTCTCAAAAATTATTATGGAACAGATTTTCTTACAAAACAGTACATTGAAATCATACATTTACTTCTCTCAGAAACAGATTAAGAGTTACTGACAATTTGGAAAAGAGAATACTAGAAAAGATTAAAGCCAGTGTAGGCTGAGATGTCTGATTGCTAAGTTCGTGTGCCAGCTAAGTGTTGATTCTCTCACACACTCGTCTCAACACAGGACATATCACCATGGACCGGTAAACTTTAAATGTTCAAAGTCAAACATCAGTTGTGGGGTTTTTTACACATCTATTACAACGAGTTTTGCTTTCCAGGAGAGCATCTCCTGTATCTCCTTCCCTGAACACAGCAAGGGGCTGCCTCTAGATAAGAATGAATGAATGAGTGTTCACTCAGCTCCCAGGGTAAGAGTACACAGCTCTGCCATCTGTTCCCTTACTGCTCATATTTTGAAGTGTTTCTCTAGTTTTTCCTCCAGAAAGCAGGCAAACTGGTGGGCCAGCAGGAATCTCTGTGAAGTGAATGCCTAGTGTACAAAACCCACTCAGGGCCCTTGAATGGGCCTTTTCCAATCATGAGTTTTAACTAGAAAAAAGTTCTGAGTGCTGCGAACAGAGATCAGACTCCTCAGGACATTCAGAGATGCTCCGTTCCCTTGAAACATGTTTTATAGAGATACAATGTCATCCAGGACCTGTGCCAGCGACTTATGACCCAGAAGTCAGTCCTAACAAAGCGCATGGAGGTTAAGGAGGACAGAGAGAGACAGAAAGACGGGAAAAGGAACAGAGAGAGAAGGGAGTCAGTGCTACAAAGCATCAGTAAAGAGGGACTTAGCTTGTAGGTCTAAGAGATGCCTTCTCTGAATATTGTAGGAGATGAGTTACCAGGACAAAGAAATGTGAAAATGAAATAGATCGCTGATCACAGAGCAGAGGTAAAGCTCAAAAGCAGAGAGTGAGAGGGGAATGTGGGAATGAGGCTGAAAAGCAGACTGCAGAGCCCCTGGTAGACCAGTAGGACTTTACTTAGCTGTGGGAAACTCTGAAGTAGTCACAAGGAGTTGCACCAGTCTATGCAGTGCAGGAGAGTTCCTTTTCCCCACAGCCTCTCCAGCACTTGTTGTTGGTGGTTTACTTGATTCCGGCCATTCTTTCAGGAGTGAGATGGAATCTCAGTGTGGTTTTAATTTGCATTTCCCTAATGAGTAATGATGGTAAACATTTTTGCATGTATTTATTTGCCATTTGTATTTCTTCATCTGAGAAGTGTGTATTCATCTCAGATGCCCATTTTTGGATTGGATCTTTGAATTTTGGGGGTCTGATTTTTTTTAATTATTTATATGTTTTAGACAGAAGTCCTTTGTCTGAGGGGCAGTTCACTAAGATTTTTTCCTAGTTTTTGGGTTTTCTTTTCACTATGCTGGAGATTTCTTTTGACATGCAGAAAATTTTTAATAAGAGGTGATCCCAGTTATTGATACTGGGAAGTATTTCCCATTCGGTTTGAGTCCTGTTCATGAATTCTGTACCTACCCCTATGTCTTCAAGGTTTTTAACCCAATTTGTCTTCTAACAGATTTAGTGTTTCTGTTTTCATATTCAGATCTTTGACCCATTTAGATTTTAATTTAGTACATGGTGATAGGCATGGGTCTAGTTTTAGTTTCCGGCATATGGAGAGCCAGTTTTTCCAACACCATTTATTAAAGAGACTGTCATTCTTCCAGTGGACATTTTTGGCCCCTTTATCAAATATAAGGTGGTTGAGGGTTTTTGTAGTTGTGATTGTATCTTCTAATCTATTCCATTGATCTTCAGCTCTGTTTGTATTCGTGTACCATGTTGATTTTACTACAGTTGCTTTGTAGTATAACTTCAAGTCAGGGATTGTGATGCCTCCTGCCTTGCCTTGCTGCTTAGAACTGTCTTGGCTATCCTAGGTCTCTTCTGGTTCCAGATGAATTTTAGGATTGATTTCTCAAGATCTATGAGGTATGTTGATGGTATTTTTATTGGGATTGCATTAAATCTGTATAACAGTTTTGGGAGAATGGCCATTTTCACAATATTTATTCTTCCTATCCATGAGCAAGGGATGTCTTTCAATTTTCTGAGATTGTCTTCAATTTCTTTTTTCAGTGTATTATAATTTTCCCTGTATAGGCCTTTCACTTCTTTTGGGAGAGTAATTCCTAAATATTTCATTTTTTTTTTGGTTGCTAGTATAAAATTTTGAAGAAAACAAGACATCATAATAGCTAGTACTGATTTAGTATCATCTTGTTTTGAAGCCCCATCAAACTGTTGTTCTTCTGTCTCTATTGCTTTTATCATGTTGTATCTTATTGGATTTTATTATATGTGATAGTATAAACAAAAATTTTTATAGGCAAAGAGATAATATAGAAACCATTGTTCATTTTCTGCTAGCTGGTTCTAAATACCTTGTAATACTTTCATCCTCTTGAATGGTTTTGCACTGTCTTGATATGTTTGATGCTATAGTATACAAAGTTATACTCAAATATTTCAAGGAAAGAGACACTATGGTAACTACTATTAAGTCAGGTTATCTTGTGGTGAAACACTATGTTGCTTAAATTGTTCTGTTCTGACCTGTATTATTATGTTGTTATGTCTTCTTTTATCTCAATCTTCCCCCTTTTTAAAAATTTATTTATTTTATTATTATTATTTTTTAATAAGGGAAGGAATTTTACAAAATTAGCAGGATATATTATAGTAACTTTTTTGATTTCCTTTAACTCGATTTGAAGCCCCGTATTGCTCACACCATCTTGTTTTGACTGATTTTACTCTACTCTGTTCTGTTTGATATAATCAGTTTTGAGGGTATAGGCAACTACTTTGAAGGCAATAAGATTCACTATGATGTCCACTCTGGTTTGACTATTATCTTCTTTTGAAATTCAGTAATGTCTCCAATGTTTAGTTTTTATTGGTTTTGTTCTGTACTGTTTAGTTCAGTTTTATTATACCTGATGATATAGGCAATTCTTTTTAAGGTAGCAAGGGGCATTATGGTAACCACTGTTGATTACCTTGTATTCTGTTTTTACATCATGTACTATGTCCATCCTTTGTTTTGACTGACTCTGCTTTGTTTTGTCACATTTGATTTTATTCTCTTCCAAAAAAAGTAATAAGAACCGTGGGAGTAATAAAACCCAAAATGTGTAAATGTTATTGTAAAAAAGAGAGGAAAAGAAAAGTGCTCTAAAGGATACAACTGCAAGTGTGTTTAGGTGTGTAAGATAGATGACCATATTACTAAGTTTTTGTTGGATCATTGAACACAACTGTTTGCAGTCTCACTGTTTGAATGTCCACTTTGTATGCTTGATTTTGTAACTTGATCAACTGTTTCTAAGATGACAATATGTAATCTATTAACTAGTGATTTCTTACTGTTCATTTTTTTTAAATTCTGTATTACTTGTACCCTTTTACTGTTGTGGTTTTTTTTTTTTCTTTAAATAAAAAAAGTATCACAAGGAGGGCCAAGGGGAGCTTTCTGAGTGGCCACACCTCTGACTTTTTCCTTATCTTTCACCTCTGTGTGTGTCTTACACAGGCTGGTGCCCGCTACCCTCCTTTAGAAAGCCCTGTAAGCAAAAATATCACCAGCTCAGACAATGGAGGGGCCAGAGACAGGAAGTTACTACAGGAGACAAGATCGCCTGTAGAGATGGCAGTACTCGGGACACCAGGGCAAAAGCTGCTGAAACCTTCACCACTGTGTTAAAGCTTTCTGCTTTTATCTCATTTATAAGGAAATGGCACTCTTTCCATAACCTCGTTCTGAAAGGATATTTGTTTCAAAACACAAGAACACAGATGTACATCTTGTCACACAGCCAAGTGTACATGTAAAATAAATTCTTAGAAATGAGATTCTAACTCCGAAGAGCTTTTCTTTTTAGATATTTTGTAGATATTGCCAAATTCGGCCACTCTATCACCTTTCAGAGATACCAGGAGGCACTGAGTCAGCTGCGTGGCTGCTCCCCTCCATCATCCTTCACCCCAAATCCTTCCTAAACAACCTCCTGATGTCTAATGCCACGCTATCTCTTCCTGAATGTCATCTCCCTGACCTGGGGAGTGATCCTACAATGCTGCACTGCCAGAGAAGTCACCTACACTGAGCAAACAGGTCTCCTTCTGCCGCTTCTTACACACGACTTTGGAATCTGTTTCCTCTGCCGCCCAGCTGCCATGGGGATGGACTGAACATTTCAGATTCTTCTTACTTTCTACATAGGAAAAAAGAATAGGAATAAAAGACTACGTTTTACTACCCCACACTAGAGAATGTCTTTCGATTTTTTAATTAGCATTAGAGAGTGGAGATTATATTTTTAAGAACACACTCAGTGCCTTATTAACACTTTAAACAGATATAGACTGCTTCACAGGATGACATTAGGCTTGCTCAGGTGAGTCAAGGTATTTTACCTTTTTATTTTCCTTGTTTTCCAAGTGGAGGAGGAATGTAGCAAGTAATGTTTGCACCTGCAATCGCTACCAAAGATTTTACCAACAGATTTTTTTTTCCTTAACAAAAGAGGATTCGTTAGATAAGTGATAAATCCTGATCAGCTCTTACTAGCGTTATAGGGCATTTTAAGTTATTACTAAACTGATTTAGGGATTCAAAGTAGGGCACCATCAGATTAGTAGTTCACTAAAATCCATTCTAGTCCTTTAAACAATCCACTATGGAGTCTCGGTTTCTTAGTGGAAATTGGAATTAAAAAATGAAGAAAAGAAGTAGAGCCCAGAGTCCATTTAAGAGTTAGCAGTGTTGCCGGGATTTAGCTCATTGGTGTAAGCTCCTGTCTGGCAAACACAGGAGTGTGAGTTCAATCTCTGCTACCAAAAACAAAACAAAACAAAACAAGAGTTAGCAGTGTTCGTGGTTTCCACTAATAGTAAGGTGGAGGGACCTCCCCATCACATTTCTATTCACACCATCATTTCAGAGTTAACAAAATCTGTTTAGAGCCTTCCTATCTGAATATAAAGTATTTAAAATAAGCCATTAAAGGTAGTGTGGGCGTAATTCCATCATTTAATGATGTTTTATAAGGATTAATATTGAGAGAACTATAGTATACAAAAACAATAATAGAACATATTTATAGGGAGAAGTAATATAATGATTGAGACTGAAGGCTGTATCTAGGCTGCCTTGCTTTAACTTTTGACTCTCCCACCTTCTGCTTTTGTGATTTTGATCAAGCTGCTCTAGCTCTTTTTTAAAAAATTAAATCACTCTCCTGGGTGTTATTTTAATAATACTTCAATAAGGGTAGCCAATTTTTATCTATAGGCTTTTTATGGGGATTAAAGAAAATGGTTCATATGGCTTTGGCACATAGTTAATGTTTAATAAATATAAACCACCTACATGCACAATTTCTCTTGTCCTCAGCCTCCTAGGTAGGATTGTCACCACGAGATTCCCATCATTCAATGGTAAGGAGCATACAGATCTTTCACTCAAGTGAAACTCCCTGTCCTAATGGGAACACCAAGTAATGCTGACACAGTCACTGAGATGTTCTGTGTTGGTTAGAGTTGCTGGGTTGCTACAACCAAAAAGACTGGGTGGCTTATCAATGATAGCAGTTTTCTCAGTGTTTGGGGGTGCTTGGATAGTTGGATTCTGGAGAAAAGCCTCAATGATTTCTGGACTCTCTGGCCTTTTTTAAATAAAGGCACTGTCTTAGTTACTTTCTTGTCCCTGAAACACAATACCCAACACCAGAAAATTAAAAGAAGAAAGGTTTACTGCTCATAGCCCACCGGCCCCAAGGCAGGAAAACATGAGGGGAGGGGGATGACCTATGGAGGAAAAGCTGCTCACCAGGATAGCAGGAAAGCAGTGCATCAAGGGAGGAGCCAACAAGGGACTGACCATTCTAGGCCATGCCCACGGGGCCCATGACTTCTGACCAGGCCTTGCCTTCTACCAACAAATCAGCTATAGCACACCCTTAGTACAGTCACTTTCCAAAAGCTCCACCTTTAAGTGCGTGAGGCTTTGGGGGATAATTTATAGCTAAACCATAACAGGCACTAATGCCACTCATGAGGGTGCCACTCTCAAGACATAATTGTGGCCTAGAAGCTTTCATCTCTGAACTCTAGCGGAACATGGTGGCATACACCTATAATCCCAGCACCTGGTGGAGGTGGGAGGATCATTCTAGGCTACAAAGTGATTCAAGCCAGTCTGAACTGCCCAAGGAGACCCTGCCTCAAAAATCCAAGACGAATAAGAAAATAAAATACACTCCATCACTTTTGGGTCAAAGTTTCAGCATATGAATTAGGGAAAGGCATATTCATTCAGCCCACTGTATACAAAGCTCCTTCCCCCAATTGTTTCACACACACACACACACACACACACACAAACACGCACGCACGCACACACACACACACACCTCAAGTAGAAACAGCTGTATCCCAGAAGGAGCTGGGTGTTATGTGTGTCATGAGAGTGTTGACCTAATTGGGAAAGTGAAAAGAGTCCAGAAATTTCTGTCTTCCCTTCCTCCATCCTACCCACCACAGGTAGGAAATAAAGATTACAAGCAGACTGGGAGGGTTCTGTGGATAGGAAGAAGAGAAAATCTCCTCAAAAGGATGCAGTGCAGCCAGCTCCAGTGCTGGGCAGGAGATCTCACTGCATCTTGGTGGGTCCCCACCACAAAGGGGACAGCTGCGGGCTGGGGAGGTGCTGGCTGAGAAAACACAGCTGCCATTTGAGACTTCCTTAAGGAAAAGAAGAATGTTCAGTGGATGAGCAGTCAAAATGAGAATTGTTTACTCTGGGTATCATGTCAACTAATCCTCCAACAATGGTGAGAGATCAATTCTTATGAAAGAACCCTGGGTCAGAAAAACAACATTTGACAAAGCTGTCATAACCAGTATGTTAGTTGGAGGAGGACAATTAACATGCCTTAAATACTTGTAGTTTTAACTGTAAAAAGAGTTTTAAAAGACAACTTTCAAAACCTGGAAGATTCATAAAATTAACATACTGTGAGGCAGCTGTGACAGCAATGGCTCTGCTGAAAGCATTGCTCAACCTACTTAGGAAACTCAAGGTCTGTATTGGCAGCTACCAAGGACAACGTTGTTAAGAGGTAACTGTAGAGTCATCTGCATTCTCCCTACTCCCCTTCCAAGTTTCAGAAAAGGTGTGGGGGACCGGTGGGATTTTACGTATTATCACGTTTCTAGGCAGGGCCTAGTCTACACACAGATAAACAGTGAAGGCTGGGCGTGGTGGTCCATGTCTATAAGCCATGGAATTGAGAGGCTGAAGCAGATTTACTGTGAGTTGTAGGCCAGCCTGGGCTGCATATAACTGAGCTCAAGACCTAGCAAAACCGATCTCAAAAAAATACACAAACAAAAAAACATATGAAATCAACCTGCAAAAGTCAATAGTGTTCCTGTATACCAGTAATGAACCCACTGAGAAAGCAATTAGGAAAACAATGTTATTTACAATAGCTTTAAAAAAAATGATATACTTAGCAATTGGTTTTTTTTTTTTTTTAGACCAGGTCTCTCTGTACAGCTTGGGCTGGCCTTGAACTTACTATGTAGCCCAGGCTGGCTTCAAACTCTCAAACTCACAGGAATTCTCCTACCTCAGTCTTTCAAATTCTGGGGTTACAGGGATGCACCATGACACGCTGTTTAGGTATTAATTTTAACAAAGAAAGTGAAGTACTTCTATAATGAAAATTATCGTACTCTAAATGAGATTGAAGAGGGCATTAAAAATGAAAAAATATGAACTGGGGATTTAGCTCAGTGGCATAAGCGTCTACCTGGCAAGCACAAGGTCATGAGTTCAATCCCCGGTACTAAAAGAAAAGAAATGAAAATGAAAAATATCTACTATTTCTTGATAGACAGAACCAATATCATCAAAATGGCCATACTATCAAAACTGACATACAGCTTTAATGCAGTCTCAATCACAGTAACAGCATTCTCATGAAATCAGAAAAAACAATCCTAAAATTCACATGAAACCAGAAAAGACCCAGAATAGCAAAAGAAATACTGGGCAACAAGAGCAAAGCAGAAGGCATCACAATGCTGGATTTCAAGTTACACAACAAAGCTGTAGTGATAAAAGCAGCGTGTCATTGGCACAAAAACAGACTTGCAGGTCAGTGGAGCAGAATTGAGGATGCAGAAACAGCACTAGGCAGTTGAGCCCTTTGATCTTTGACAAAGGGTCAGAAACACATGCCAGAGAGAAGGTAGCCTCATCAACAAACAGTGCTGGGAAAACTGGCTGCAGACACATAGAAGATGGAATCTAGACTCGTATCTCTCACCATGTTCTAAAATGGACCAAAGAATCAAACATACAGATATTAAAATATAAACACTGGATCCGGTGGAACATAAAATAGATCAGACTTTCAAATACAGGCATAGGCAAGGACTCTCTAAACAGAACACTCATTGTACAAGACAGAACATCAAGGATCAACATGAGATCCTATTTAATTAAAAAGTTTCTTCATAGCAAAGTAAACAGTGGATAACCTATAAAATGGAAATAAAATTTTGCCAGTTGCTCATCAGACAGAGGACTAACATCTAGAATACACAAAGAATGCAAAAAGAAAAAAACTAAATTGCCAAAAAGAAAAGACTCAATAAAAAAAAACCAGGCAACTGAAATGAATAGACACTTCTCAGAAGTACAAATGACTGATAAATACATGAAAAACTGTTCAACATGTTTGGCCTTTATAGAAATGCAAATTGAAACAACGCTGAGATTCCATCTTACCCCAGAAAGAATGACCAACATCAAGAAATCAAATAATAACAAATGCTGGAGTGAAGGAGGAGCCCTTCTGCATTATTGGTGAGAATGTGAACTAGTACAATTGCTACAGAAATCAGAATGAAGATGCCTTAAAAAACTAAAAGCAGAAATTCCATTCCTCAGCTATTTCATTCTAGGTATCTTCCCCAAAGAGTTTAAGACTTCATATTTCAGTAATATGTGCAGACTTACATTTACAGCAGCACAATTCATAATAGATAAATCTTGAAAGTGGCCGATACATCCAACAACAGATGAATGAATGAATGAATAAAGAAAACATGGTATTTATACAAAATGGAGTACTACTTTGTCATAAAGAAGGATAAACTTGACTCACTTGTGGAAAAAGGGGTGCACCTTGAAACAATAATATTAAGTGAAATAAATCACACCCAAGCTTAAATAATAAGATTCCCTGCTGTTTCCTGTGCTGTGACTCTGTTTGGTCCTTCAGTTCCATCTTCTTCTGGGCTCTTCATCTTTTCATTGAGCCTATAGTTCCACCTGGTCCTCACTAGTCAGCTCCTCCTGCTGCACAGCGAGGAGTTCAGTGAGGTTATCCTCCTGCAGACCCAGCTTGAGCTTCCTGCTCGGGGTCACTAAGCTGAGCTGTTGAAATCCTTTTTGGGCTCCTTACCCATTTTCTCAAGTCTATGAACTTCGTGAACAAACTGTGAACAAAAGTTCTCCCAAACCTTTGTGGTAGTGACAGCTGAGACCTCACACCACGCTAAGCCAATGTTTTTATGGCCTTGTAGATATTATATCCTTTCAAAATTGTCACAGGATTGTTCCTGTTTCATCCATTGCCTTTGCTGCCTGACAAAAAGTGTGATGTAAATATTTCTTGAAAGTTGCAATAATTTCTTGGTCCATAGGTTGGAAAGCACCATAGTGTTCAGTGGCAGATGTACTACTTTGACATTAGGATGAAAGTCATCCATGAATTAGGGATGACATGGTACATGGTTAAGCAGCAAAAGAATGTTGAATAGGTTATATTTATCCAAACAGTGCTTCTCTATCTCTGGGTTAATGTGATGGAAAAACCAGTCCTGGGAAATGGCCTGTGTAACCCAGGCTTTGGAGTTACTGTTTCATACAACACAGAGAGATCCCTTGCCTATGTTTTTGAGGAATCTTGGCTTCTTTGAATGGGAAACCCAGAGAGGCTTTTTAGCTCTATATCACCTGAAACATTGCCACCAGCAACAGGGTAAGTCTGTCCTTTGCAGCCTTGAAGCCTGGCATCACTATTTCCTCTTAACTGATGTGACTGCATTCCCCAGTTCTCTTCCAGAACAGTCCTGTCTCACTGATGTATGTCCCACACCTGTGGGGGTAAATAAGCACCTTCCTCAATGATTTCTCTAAGTATTGCTGGAAATTCTTGGTTGGCTGTGGTATCCTCTCTCGCCGCCTCACCACTTACTTTTCTGTTGTGAAGGTTGGCTCCAGCCTTCAATCTGTTAAGTCATCCGTGGCAGGCAGTAAAAGATGCATCATGCTCACACTATTCTTTCTCCAAGTCTTCCAATAGTCTTTTAGCTTTTTCTTGAATTATCCTTAAGCTAAGTGGGATTTGACGCTGATGCTGATCCTGCATCCACACCCTGCAAAGCTTCTCCATCTCCTCTATCACTATATGATGCTTTTCAGATATTACTGCTGACTTCTTAGGCACAGTAGATGCCACATGTTCCATGATCTTGTCCTTGTTCTGTAGAGTTGGGCCAATGGTTAAACAGTTCATGTTACAAGAGAGAGCAACTTCTACCATAGTTTTGCCTCAGTCCAGGCCTGACTTTTATTTCCGTGGTTATTGATTTGCACTTCCTAGGAGCTCCCTCTATGTCACTCCTGCTTTGCCTCTCACTCCAGGCATTCTGGGCTCTCACTGAACACTGTCCTGCTATACACTATTGTACTGTAAGCACACAGCGGCAGTGTCAGGGACACACATGAGGTATTTTCCTGATTTGTTTGCATCTCAGAATATCTATAACATGAAGTCCATTGGTATCTGTGCAGATTCACAACTTGAAGGTTTGCAAGTTGGGATATGTCTAAATTTATAAAATAGTTCATATCACACACACACACACACTTTTTATAATACAGGTGATTGCACCACCAGTCTACACACCCATCAACAGTGGAGAAGGATCCTTTTTTCCCCACAGTCCTTCTAGCATTTGTTATTGGTTGATTTCTTGATGATAGCCATTCTATATGAAGTGAGATGGAATCTCAGTGTTGTTTTAATTTGAATCTATTGAACAATCAGTGATGTTGAACATTTTTTCATTTATTTATTTACCATTTGTATTTCTTCAGCTGTGGAAATCAGTATAGATTTTCCTAAAACAAACAAAAAAAAATCCAAGGGTAAGAGATTGCATTCAACACAGCTATTCTCTTTTTGAGTATCTTCCCAGAAGAGTTAAAAACACTGACACATATGTACCCATGTTTATAGCAGCACAATTTGTAATAGCTAAATCTTGGAAACAACCCAAATCCCCATCATCTGAGGAATAAATGAAAAAGATGTGGTCTTTTTCTACAACATAATACTACTCAGCCATAAAGAAGGACAAATTTGAGACATTTATAAGTTACTGGATGTAATTTGAGACTATACTTGAAAGTGAAATCAATGGGAAACACAGAGATGCTTTTTAGTTTCATTTTAGTTGATTTCTTGATGATAGCCATTTTTGCTAGCATGAGTTGGAATCTCAATGTTGTTTTAATTTGAATCTCTTGAACAACCAGTGTGTACAGACTGGTAGTGTTACAGACTCACACATCTGCTGCCTCCCAGGTGTGAGAAACTGAAAGAGTAAATAAGGACCAAAATGTACAATAGATACTGTGAAATGGGAAGAAATTACTCAAAAGGAAAGAGGAAGTAGGGTAAGGGAAGGAGGAAAGCAAGGAATAGAAAGAGAAAAAACCCTACAAGTTAAATTATAGTACTAATTTCTCTTAGTCCATTGAAAAGAAAAATTTGTGCTAATATCTTTTTTTTTTTAAATCGGTACTGGGGATCAAACTCACGACCACACACTTGCCAGGCAGGTGCTAATGCCATTGAGCTAAATCCCCAACCCCAATTTGTGCTAATACCATTTGGAGAATTTTTTATGCCCACATTTTGCCCTCTGAGTAAGCACTTTGACGCTAACAATATGCAATATATCAATTATTGTTATTCTTCTATTATTTTGTTATGAAATCTTGTTTTATTTTTTCCATAAAATAAAAAGTAATGATACAGATGATTAGTTGCTCCCAGTTCTAATAAAATCCACATGTCATCTGATGCCAGCTTCAAGGAGGTCCTATTTCATCCTTAAAAAGTTATATAGAATTCATTTACTAAAATAAAACCTCTAATGCAGCATTATTTCACTTAATTATCTTCATCTAGAATTCTGTGATCTCCTACCAGCATATCAGAAAAGGATTCTCTCATTTCTTTCAAAACTCTTCCTTATGATGACTTCATGTTCATAGGTGAGGATTGGTTTTCTAAAGACACAGTCAAAAGATGTGTATTTTTGTCTTCAGGATGTGCCTTCCCCATTTTGGGTGAGTGAGAACTGATGGGATATAAGAGAAGAAAGAGGAAATTATGCATTAAAAGTTATGCACTCAGAGACAGAATGCTAATCTGATTCACTGAGTTATTCCCATTAAAAGGAAACTGTATTTTCATTGAAACAGAAATCTGTATGATTTAACATGTTCCTTTTAATGTAAGATTGCATTTCACTGCCTATAAGAGGATTGCAAGTGACCAAAAAAAAAAAAAAAAAAAAAAAAAAAGAAAAGAAAAAGAAAGCAAAATCCTTACCAGTATAAGTTTATAATGAAAATATCTATTTAGGTTTATAATTTATAGATGAAGTTAAAAAATCCTTGAAGACAATACATTCTATTAAAAATTCAATCTTATGTGTTTAAAAAGAGCATAGGGCAGTTTAAGGATGAACAAACACCAAATTCTTTTTCTTTCTTTCCTTTGCTTTTTTCTTACTCCTGTTAAAGATTTGCTCAACTGCCCTCCTATCTTTAAACTTCAAGAATTTCTCCTTTGGGGCAGTAATGAGGGTTTTGGTCTTTTACTTTCCCATTTTATGTTTTGTACCTAAATTTTTTTAAAATTTTGAAATCTTCAGATCAGATTTTGTCTATGGTTTATAATCTTTGAAAGTTTTGAGAACATTAAGAACAAAGAAAGATCCAAGAAGTTGAAAATAAGGGATTTTGTCACTTATAATGTATATATAATCGATGTTAGAGTTTAAAATAGCTGATTAATTAGTAGTAGGTGCTATTTTGTGTTTGTACTGATGTCTAAATATTTTTCTTTCTTTTGAATCATTTAATCAAGCACACCAAAAAATGCTTGGAAGTTTGGAGATTCAAAATAGAATATAGTATTTCTCCAATGAAAATATTTTTGTTATAATAAAAAGACAACTAAGCTATTTTAGTCTATTTAAAAAGTATGTATTTTTCCTGAAGCCTTGATTAGGAGAACCTATGTGCAGTTAACAATCTTCTTTCCTAAAAACAAATGTATGTGAACAAAAATATTTTATAGCAAAAAGATCAATAAGAATGTTAGTTATAAAAACAGAAAGTTCTTATCCTCAGAGGTAAAAAGGATAGTCTTTTGTCTGAAGAACAAAAAGAACTATTTATTAGATTGGTGGGCACATATACAGCAGATAAATAAATAAACAAACTCAAACTACTATTAGCTTGCTTTCTGTGGTCCGATCTGCTTCTTATCTTTAACATTTATGTGTTTGGTGCTAGTATTTGTGATTTCTTAAAAAATCCTTTTGCTAGTGTTTTGTTTGCGATTATTTTTATGGAGAGAGAACATGTACAAATTGTTTTCTGGCAAAAGAACTGCATAGTTGGGAAACAAATAAACTGGGTCCCTAACAGGAAGGGGAAGGCTGGTTCTAGTCCTCGGAACCCACAACTATACACCACATTAAGGACCTTCTGCTATGATTGATTGGCTTTGGAAGGCCAAGAAATCTTTAGGCATCTTCCAGCTTCTATAGTATTGATGGTCAAGTAAACGATGTCTCTCAGAATAGCTAACTTTATAATGAAAATTAACCCTCCCTGAGAATGTGTGAGGTCTCAGAAGTGCACAAGGTGCACCTGTGTAAAGTGCCTCTGACTGGTGATCTGACCAGATGGCAGCTGGGCACAGGCTGGATGACAGACTGTTCCTTGGATAAGTAGACAAGGCACAACAATTTCCTTCATGAATTATGGTGAACAAATGTCTAGATAAAGCAACCAGTTAGTGGTAGGAGTTAGAGTTTGAGAATCACACAGAGATGGGACCAGAGAGGCCACTATGGATTGTGTGCATGCTAACACGACCTGATAAGAGTAGACAGAGAGGCTGGCCCGTGGGGTGGGGGAAGCCTCAAGACAAATGTCAAAGGGAAGCAGAGATTCTGAGGGTGAGGTGGTACCCCAGCAAGGGCACCCTAACAGTCTCTGTGAGCCCCTGCAGTAACTTCTTTCTTGTTTCATTTTTATAATTAATGATAATAATCTCTGCTCTTGATTCAAAATGTTCAAACTACTAGGTTTGGTAGAAAGCAAAACAGAATACGTCATACTTATGCAATATTAAGTTAAACTCCAAAAATATAGTTATTAGCAAGACGAACTGTCAGAAGTAGGCTGCACAGAAGTCTGCTGTGGAGATGGTCGGCAGCCTCGTCCCTTGCTCTAACAGGGCTCTGATTTTCCTCTGGGAACTGTCCCTCACGTACACACTCCACATCTCTCCTCTACCACCACCTCCCTGAGGCTGGCACATAAAAATATCTAGCGATCAGTGAACGGACATTCAACATCCATCCCATCCGTGACAGGTTATGGCCACAAAAGCTTTATATAAATAGGAACTGTTTACATTCTTTAGGACAAGTTGACAAAGAACATGTGGGCAAAGGAGGAAAAAGTGCAATTGGGATCTACGGTAGTCTTCTAAATAACAAGCCCAGCTTCTGACTTTTCTGTGAATTACTCACATGACCCTCATCAAGTTCCTTCTCTCTTCTGAGCTTTAACACCCTTATATATAACATGAAGAGCTCAGCTCAGCTCTTTATGGAAGCCGAGGCAGGAGGATCTCAAGTTTGAGACCCTTGCTGATTTTAGCAAGATCCCCATCTTAAAAAAATAATTTTTAAAATGTTATAAAAAGAGGAGCTCCTTGAAACCATAATCAAAGTCTTTTAGAGCCCTTTCCTCCATAAATCTGGAGCCTACTGAAATTTAGAAACTCAGTACAGCTGTCAGGTCACCCTTCTCCTTGACAGTCTGACAGGTGCTAAGCCTGAGGAAGTAACAATAATCTTTGCCCTCCAGCAACTTGTAGCAAGTACATTTGAAATACAGTATCACCTTATTCTGACCTGTGGCTCAAATAAAGTCTTTATCACTCTTTCCCAGCCATGAAAATCTTCCTCGCTTCAATGACAGATAGAGATTCATCTAAAATGAATCTGTACTAATACAGAATCTGCTCCATTTTCCCCAGGAGAAGATCCCTTCTTCTTTCCTTCCATCTTTCCTTCCAGGAAAATAGATCATCTTCACTAAATGACTTCAATATGGACAGAAATACTATTTCATTCATTTTTAAAAAAATTTCCAGAGCCCCTCAGAATTCAAAAGTGGAGCAAACTGAAGAATGAGTGCGAAGCGGTACTGCTACCGGTCCAAGGGATTTTGGAGAACTCTCTTCCATCCAACCACACTAAATATTGGCTATACGCTACAGGTGACAACCATTCAAAGCTGTGGGAATCAAATGGTGAATCCTGAACCAAACTGCTCCATTACTTGCAGAGATGGATGGCATTATGGTAACTGGTTCCAACCGGATTAGCAACTCAGATCCCTGTCAAGAACTGACTATACCAGAGGTGAAAGCTACTCAAGTCTTGGATCTTCAAATCAGTACCATTTTTTGCTACCTCACTTGGCCACTCTTTCCTCACTAGGCAGGAGAGATTCCCAAGAACTTGCTGGAGCTGCCATCTTTTTAGGTTGGACAAGGGAGACAGGGGTTTTTTTTCCTTTGTTTGTTTTGAAAACTGGTCCTGTTAAAATATTACATTCTAATAGACCTGGAGGAAGGAGCAGGTTTCTCCTGGAAACACCGGCTCTTTATCACCATCCTGAGTGAATTCCGTCTGCTGCAATAGAATGGAGTCTCCATTGGCCGATCACGCCGCCTGGGACAGCAGGGTGCTAGCAAGATGAATGTTTCATGCAGTGTTCCTGTCCTTACTTCTAGAACTAGGTCCTGAAGGAGTGGGCACTGAATTTGCCTAGACAGAACTAAAAAAGTGCCAACACTCCCTGATATTTCCAAGAGTTGGGGTAAATCCCAAGAAAGCAACACAGAGGACTTAGGATATTGGAAAGAAGCAAGATTAGGAGGAAAACACACCAAGGCAAACTGCAGGATCGGGGGTGAGAACTGCTGGAGACAAAATCACTACCCTCCTTCATTCCCCTTAGTCCCATCTGCCACTCAGCAGTGGGCCAGTTTAACTGCTCTAGGGCCAGGATGTCAGAACCTGGGGTGGTTTGATTCTTTCCAAAAAGGGGAAGTGGAACTCTCGGGAAGACACAGAGATAGATATACAATAACACATTTGACCCCTACCCTCCCTGCTGGACTGTCCCTCCTCTTCGAGTGGTTTGGAACCAATGAGAATGAATAGAAGCTAAAACATCTTCATCTATTTCTAGAGGAACCAGTTAGATTAATTAGGCTCTCTTATGTCATATCTAGCTCCAGTATGTTTGACTTTTTTTTTTTACAAAGTCACATTTTAATAAGACAGTTACTAGTATGAGACCAGCAAGTCACCATTTCTCTCATATTTTGCAAAGGTCTTCTACTATAGATTGTTACCATTCATTACAATTCTAGCAGCCCCGGCTTCATGAAAACATGCTCTCATTCTTCCGGAAAAAAAAAAAAGAAAGAAAAAGAAAAGAAGCATTTAAAGACATTTCTTCTTTCCTCTTATTCTTAAAGCACATTCTTGTAAGGTTGATACGGTTGCTTGTTTTTTAAGTTTTTTTGAGACAGAGTTCCACTGTGCAGTCCAGGCTGGTCTGCAATTCGCTGTGCAGCCCAGGCTAGCCTGGAATTCACCACAATCTTTCTGCTTCAGCCTCCTGAGTGCTGGGATCACAGGTATGTGCCAACACACCTGGCAAGTTTTAAATGGCTTTTGGTATTAATTTCATGTTTTAATTTTCACAAAAGCAGGAATTTTTGTATGTTCTCTTTTTTCTCCAGGAATTATAGTTGACATTCACTTATTATTTGTAAAATGGAGTGTAGTGGTGCACTCCAATAATCCCAACTACTTGGTAGGCTGAAGCAAGAAGATCACAGGCTCAAAACCAGACGGGGAAGTTTAGAGTGTTTATCTCAATATAAAAAAAAAAAAGTAAAAACGGGCTGAGGACTTCACTAATGGTAGAGCACTTGCTGCAAGAAACCCTGCGTTCAACGCCCACCAAGGGAAAGAATGGGAAAGAATGTGTGTGTGTGTGTGTGTGTGTGTGTGTGTGTGTGTGTGTTGAACAAATGCTTGAATTGTGCCAGTAAATACTATAACAGTTTAGTACCATCAGAGTTTAAAAGGCTAAGTTAAATTTACACTTTGGGGCAGGGAAGAGGTGTTAGTGTGAAGCCACAAGTTTGATCAGTATAAACACAGGTCAAGTAAGAGTATTTTTTTTTTTAATATGCCAGTCAGTAAAATGAAAGAGCATCTATGAAAGTAGTTAAAAATATTAAAAGTTATACATATGTAAACACGTGTGTGTTATTTTATAATGCATGATTAGTAATACCCATTATTGTTGTTTTTATTTGCGGATTTTATTTCCTTAAGTCATTATGCAATGACTGGCAGGGCCAAGCGACTTTTCTGACTTAGTGTTAAACATGTGACTTTTGCAAAATGCCTAGAAGTCTATTCTAGTTTCCAAAGGGGCAGGAAGATCAGTCCGTGCAGCAATGCAAGGGGCCCTCCTACACCAAGTGGTCCTCATGTAGGGAAAGGGAACCAGCAGCTGCAGGGGCGGCCTCAGCTGGGTGGATGTGGCCCGGCCCTGAACTAATTCTGGGAACCACAGCTACAATTGTGAAGTTCACGCACATCTTAATCCATTTGTGCCGCTATAATAAAATACCTGAGGCTATGTTAAAGAACAGAAATGTATTCTGCCGCATTCTGAAGGCTAAATCCACCATCACTGTGCCCACATCTGTAAGGAGGCTTTTGCAACCTCACAAGATAGGGAAGGGCAAACTAGCCCAGGGCTGCTGGGCAAGTCTCTTTTATTTGGTCCTAATCCCTTTCAGGAGTGTGGAGCCCGCAGACATAAACACCTTCTAAGGACCCCACCCTTAAAACCTAAATTTCCTAAGGACACATTTAAACCACAGCAAGACAGAAAAACGTCTTGTGAACGCTTTGTTCATTTGGAAAGAGGAATGCTCCACGACTGTTCAAGGTTTCTGGATAAAGCTTTCTGGCGACATCTCCAGTCATCTGGGGAAGGCAGCCTTTTTCAAGCTCCTCTTGAATCAGCACGGTGAGTGAACCAAAGGTCATCAGATAGCAGGATAGACTGTGATCACAGGAACTCTCGGTAGGCAGGAAAGTGAAACCGTCCAGGGGTTAAGCCGTCTGTTTTGTGTGCCTCTGATTTCACTTTCTTTTAAAAATATGAATCCATCTATTAATTGCGGATAGATCTCTCAATTCTGCCATGCTCCATCCTCAAAGGTCCAAACGTCCGACCTGGAAAAACAGCTGTAAGTGTGAATTAGTTAGTCTTAGCTTCTGGGCTGCTTCCAGCTTCGCTCAGGCTCGTGCCCTCCAGGTCAAGGCAAGCAGTGATGTAATGCACTTAGCCCGGCCGCTTTAATTACAATGGAAAGGAGAGGAGGCGGGGCCACGGGCGGTGACAAGTTTAGCGCATGACTCGCCCTAGGGATGCAGGAAACAAAAACATCGGCAACCATTGGCTGCGTCCACTTCCGACTCCCCACCTCCAGATCTGGAACCTGGATACGCGGCTCCCGGGAAGAGGGGTGGCGCTGTCCCACACAGCGTCGGCCTGAGACGCAGCAGGCGCGCAGACACGCTCGCGCGGGCCGGCAGCGTCCTCCCCGCTGGGATGGGCGTGGGGCCCGGGGCGCCGCACAGGGAACCCCGAAAGCGCCCTCGAAGCCGCCTGCGAAGGACCCGCGTCCCAGAGCGCTGCTGCCAGCCGGGCGCGCCCCGAGCGAGCGGCGCTGTCGTCATTCATTCGCAGTGTCCGGAGCGCCCTTCCAGCGCGCGATCGCGGTGATCTCCGGGGCGCTGGGCAGCTAGAGACCGAAGCGCCCCGGGCTCGGCGGACCCCAGCTCAGCCCGGCCTGGTCCGGAGCCGCGCCGCATCCTCCTGCCGCCGTGGGCCGCGCCGGGCGAGCGAGCACCGGGCCTGGGCGTCCGCGGCCGCGGGGAGGATGCTGCTCGCCGGGCCCGCGTCCTCGCCCTCGTGCCAGGCCGCCCGCTGGGGCTGTGTGGTGGCCCGGACGCCGCGGGCCGGCCGCTGGTGAAGTCCCCCGCGGGGGCCGCTCCTGGCGGGCGGGCGGGCGCGCGAGTGGCCCGGAGCGCGCTCCTGTGCGCGCCCGTGTGCGCAGGACCCGGCCCGCCGCCCCTTTGTGCGTCCGCCCGCGGCGGCCGGGACCATGTGGGTGAACCCCGAGGAGGTGCTGCTGGCCAATGCTCTATGGGTCACCGAGAGGGCCAACCCGTACTTCATCCTGCAGCGGAGGAAGGGGCACGCCGGCGACGGTGGCGGCGGCGGAGGACTGGCGGGTAAGGACCCCGGCGCGTCCCTGAGGGCGAGCGCGCCCCGGGCTGCGGGCACCGAGGACGCCGCCCGGTCCCCGGGGACCTGCGCGCCTGTCCCGCCCGGGGTGTGGAAGGCTGCGGAGTCGTGATTTTCAGGCTGGGCCAGGGATGCTTGTTTTCTCTAGGACTCTGCCTGGTGGTGGGCTCTGCGCGTCCTGGGCGCCCCGTTGGTGGGTGACGTGGATGAAGATGGGGAAGAGTGAGTCTGGGGCGAGGAGGGGGAAGTATTTTTCCTTAAGGACTGAATGCAGTATTTCCCCCTCCCTCCTTTAAAAATATGGAGAAGAATGGAGGATGGTTAATTTTTAGTTCACTGTCTTTATGTGCAAGTGCTGGACTAGGTACAAAATGCTCTTTTGTTTCCAAGAAAGCAATCAGTAGGAGCTGATGTGGTCATTTCCTGTATTAGTTATGACCGGAGAGAATGAGTAAGGAAAAAGAAATTCTTTTTTTGCACCTCATTAGACAAAACAAAGCAAATTTTCTGATTCTGGTTGTAAAAAGAACTGGCGGTGTTAACTGCATTATAACACATTCAACTTGGCCACTTCTTTTCCAAAGCTTCCTACGTGGTATTATTGATAACTGAAGTCTTGTCATAAGGTTCAGAATAAACGATCTCTCAGACCCGTGCCCCAAGTAGTGCTGTGTTACAAGGATCTTCCTGGATTAACTAATTTGCCTGGTGGGAGACCATAAATCATATGGAATTCTTACCATACTAAAGAAATTGGACCTCCCTGAGAGAATAAACAGAACGGGGATACTGATTCTAGTGAAAGTCTGTAGAAGATGGAACTTTTAACTAGGAAAGTAAACTGAAGCAAAAAGATGACCATCGGTGACTTCAAAATTGAGACAATATCATCCTCAAAGAATTGGCATGCTTGGTAAATTGTTTTACAGTGCCATGTTATGGAATAAAAATTCCTGATATAGTATGTATTTCATTGTGATTATGCTATATATAAACTAGTTTTCTGAAGATTAAAGTGCAAGTGTTATATGATGTAGCATATACTAGCATATGTTTGAAAGGTTTTGCTAATATACCAGGTGGCCTCTGAGTAATCTTAGTATTTTTTGGCACCTTTTTCTATTATGAGAGAGAAAAGCTGTAGAGCTTCTGACTCCATTATGGAAATACTGACCAGTGTGTGGGAATCACAGTTTTCTAGATCATTTTGTAGAAGTTATTTAACTGGTAAACCTCAGTTTACTACTAGTTATTTAACTGGTATAACTTGTGTGTCGAATACTGGTATCAATCTAGATCATTCACTAGTAAACCTAAGTAAATAGTTTAGCAAGAAAAAACAGTGTGAGCTGGAGTTACCCCTCCTGTACCAGTAACCAGTAAATATTTATTGTCCCTGGCCATGTGCAATAAAATATGAAAAATTCAGGGTGTGGAGATTTCTTTTGTGTTTCTATGATACTTACAGCTGTAACAGACTACAGTCTACTGAGTAGTTCACCACTTAGACTCTTGCAATGATAACTTATTTCAGGTAGATAAAATTATATCTTTCAAATTTAGAGCTCACAATTACTGCATTTATTTCTGGAGTAGTTAAAATTATGTTCATGAGTCCAGATATTCCTGCCAACAAGAGCTAGTTTTAACCCACAGAGGTAGACTGCTTGGTCTAATAGTTCTGTTTCACGTCAAGCATAACAGGAACATTTCAGAAATCTTTGTACTATATGTAGTATGTTTTGATCCTAATGTGAGGTTATTCATTCATCATTGACTTGCTAGTTCATTAAGTATTTGTTGACAGTCTCTGCAGTGCCAGTTCATGAAAATCACAGCGTAGCAGAAGATAGATGTTGATGAAATAATCACATGAATGTAAAATTGCTGCTGTGTGGGGTCCCAGCAAAAAGCAGAATCTTGTCCAGTTCAAATGGAGAGAGTTTAGTGAAAAGGTAACTCAGGAAGATGGAGGCAAGCTTATGAGACTCAATGAAAGGCGTAGCAGTGGGGAGGAAAAGCAAGAAGTCAGGATGATGTCATTGGAGCCCATGAACGCTGGAGCCTGAGAGGAAGAACTCAGCCTGTCAACAAACACTGAGCGGCTAGGAGAGGAGGCCACTGAGCGGCTAGGAGAGGAGGCGTCAGAGCCTGTCCACTCCTCTCCCAGGGTGGCTGTCTCCTGGGAGAGGAGTGGACAGGCCCTGACGCCTCCTCTCCTAGCCGCTCAGCTTCTCCTGTTTCGTCCACAAGCAGAGCTCGGCAGAAGCCAGCTGGACAGGGGAGCCAGGCCGTGTGGTCCCTCAGGATCAGCCTTCTGGGATGTGGGAGGTGGAGCCAGTTGAAAAAGACCAGTGTACCTGCCATCTGCGGACCAGCAGCCTCGGGGCGGAGCCAGAGGCAAAGGAAATAGTCCCTGAGAAAGTGAGGCTTGAGCTGAGGACAGAAGAGGGGAATGGACAACAAGAGGGGGTGGGGGTAGCGGGTGAGGTGTCAGTTGTTGATTACCTGGAAGAACTCGGGACTTTTACAATACCTGGACTGAGGCAGTAAGGAGTCTGCTCAGCAAATGGATGGTGACAGATATTGGGAAGCTTGTCCTAGGTGCACTGGCCACAGGTGCTCCATGTGTGCCCAGGACGATGCTTCGGAAGATGTTAGCGTAGAGTCTGTTCAAAGTGCTGGGCCAAAGGGAAGACATTTCGTGATTTAAAAAAGTAAAAAGCTGTTTTGCTCCCAGTTTCATACGCTATGTAGTTAAGCCTTCTGTTGTACATGCATTTAGTTCGTTTAATCCCTTTTAATGGGGATTTCATAAGCATGCAGACAAGTGCACAAAGTAAGGTGTAGGATGCAGTCACATCTGTGGTAAAATCAACACCCTGCTACAACACCGAGCAGACGGAAAGTTACAACTCCTGTGCTTCTCTATACCAGGTTAAAAGAGCAGACGGAAAGTTACAACTCGTGTGCTTCGCAGGCTGCCCTAAAGGGGAAAACCATTGTGAGAGTTTGCATAAACACGGCCTTGATTTTATTGCATTTTCTCAAGAAATAACACATCCCCAAATACAGTGTGATTTGAGGTTTTTTTTTTTTTTTTTTTTTTTGAGACAAGAAGACTAGAGTGCTCATGTGTGTCTGGATCCTTTTGCTCAGCGCTGAGTTTGTGGAATTCACAGACACTGCTGCTTGTGCCTCTGGTTTGTCCACTTTTCTTTGCTGTGCAGGAAGCTGCTACATGAACGCACTGTAGCTGAGTTGTCCGCTGTTTGCCTGGTGTGTTGCCAGAGTGCCTCTCCACGGTCCATTTGGTGGCAGCCTGGATACCATGGCTGTGGTCATTCTCACGCAGATTTCATGGCACCTGTGGGCATTGATTGGTCCATAGCCAAATGAAGAATTGCTAGTTTATAGAACATGTGTAGCATTGGGTTTGTTAGATAACTGCAAAACGTTTGCAAAGCGGTCGTACCAGTATATTAGCAGCAAAGAAGGTGTCCTTTGCTCTTTGTCCTTGCCAGCATAGACGTTGTCACATTAGCCATGATGCCAGGTGCACAGTCATAGTGCCCTGTGGGTTTAGTGTGTTTTTGTGCCGACTGGTGAAATGTGGAGTACCTTCGCCTATGTCTTTATTGGCCATTTGAAATATTTTATGATGTGGCTGTTCAAGTCTCTTGCCCATTTCTAGTTGTAATGCTTTGTCTTTTTCTTACTGATTGGTGGGAATTGTTATAATTTTCTGGTTGTGAGCCCATTGGTTAAGCATATGGTAAAATCATTCTCCTCTTTGCCTAGTCTGTCTCTTAAAGGCAGGAGGTTTTTAAAACTTTACTATCTGGATCCTTCAGAGATTTGGTTTCCTTTATGTTAGTGTCTTACTATGTTCTGGTCAGTAGATCTTTCTCTCCTCTAGGGCTCTAAGATTATCTTCTAAGATCTTTACAAGTGTTGACTCCCAAGTTTATATCTACTATTCACTGGGAATTAATCTTTGCATAGAGTTAAAGACCAGGTTTTATTTTAAAAATTTGTGTTTTGGACATGCTCCTGAAGCAACCTAATTTATTAGGAAAACTATTTCTGTCCCAGATACAACAAAGGCCTCTTTATTATAAATAAATGATCCGAATGTGGGTGGTCTGTTTTGGGCTTTCTGGTCTGTCTCTTTGGTTGGTTAGTATATTCTTGTACTGATGCCAAACTGTCATTTTATAGTAAGAATTTATATTCAATAGTTCAATTCCTTTTACCTTGTTCTTTGTTTTTTAAAGTTTCTTGGCTATTCTTTGACTTTTACATTTATACCATGTTTTAGAGTCATTGTATTTAGATCTAACAAAGCAAACCAACACAGAACAAAGGATTTGGAAACTGTTGGAATTTTGAATTGAAATTATATTGAATCTATACATCTGTTTTGGAAGAATCATTTATAGCATTATTGGAGTTTTTCAGTTCATGAACTTTATATGTTCCTATTTAATTATATTTTTAAGTGTCTCAAGATCTCATAGTTTTCCATGTAGAGGTCTTATACATCTTATTAGATTTATTCCTAGGTATTGAATATTTTTCATTCTGTTGTATATTATGTCTTTTTAAAAATTCATTTTCTAATTCTATTTTATTGGGATATAGAAATACATTGTATATTTATCTTGTATCCTGAACATAGCTAAAGCAACAAATGAATTGTGTGAATTCTAATAATTCACCGTAGATTCTTTTGTAGTTTTTATGTATTCAGCCATATTATCTAATAATACTGATAATTTTCTAATCTGTACGCTTTTAAAATTTTTTCTTCCTCTTTCTTCACATGCTAAGATTTCATGCACAAGGGTGCATTATTGTGATAATTGTATATATCTTCTTCCCTTTCCTGATTTGAAAGACTTTAAACTTTGCTCATCATTTTCTTTCAGATTTTTATTTTTATTCATACATGTTTGCAGTACATCATGATGATTGATCGTCATTAATTATGATTATTTTTGTGGATTATAAAGGAGTTGTTTTTCCTAGTTTGTCCTAGTTTGTCAAGACTTTGATTATATGGATGTTGGATTTTTTCAGATGCTTTTTCTTATGTCTGTTGAAATATGATCTTGTATTTTGTTCCTGTGATGACTTTTATTATGAAGTGTTTAATCAAACTTGCATATATAAAATCCAATTTGACTGTGATACAGTATTCTTTCTATATGATTATTAATATCATTGTCCAATTCTTAGGATTTTTGTGTTCTTATAGGGTTTGTGTCATAACAGTATTATTTCACCCTTACCTGCTTGGTAGAATTCATCGGTGGGCCTGTCTGGCCTTGAAGTTTTCTCCAGGGAATGTTTTAAATTTTCAGTTCTTGTATATTAAAGAACTATTCAAACTTTTTTTTTTACTCATGACCATGAAATTATATATTCAAACATTTTTAAACATGGCTTTTACTCTGTTTTACCATTGTATATTTCTAGGTTTTCCCTTTTCATCTAGATATTCAAATATATTTCCATAAGTTTGTTAATGGTATTGTCATATTTGAATGTCTGCAGGAGGAAATAGTGCCTTTAAAAAAAATTTTCCAGTATCGGTTATTTGAAATTTTCTTAATTTCTTTTTCTGGGAATTTATCAGTCTTGTGTCTTTTTCTAAAAGAGTTAACTTATAGACCTATTGACCTTTTCTGTTGTATATTTATTTTGTTTCATTAATTGTGATCCTTTCTCTCCTGCCCACAGTGCCACCCTTCCCCCATACTGGGGATTGAACCCAGGGCTTCCCTCTGGGCTACATCCTCAACCCTTTGCTGTGTTCATTAAATTTTGAGTGATCCCACTAAATTCCTAAGTTGCCTGGGCTGGGATCAATTTGTGATCCTTCTGCCTCACCCTCTCACGTGTAATCCCAGTGCTGGGATTATAGGTATTACCCTGTCTTCTCTCTCTGTCTCTTTCTGTCTCTGTCTCTCTCTCTTTCCCTCTCCTTCCACCCCCCTTCTCTCTCTCTCTTTCCTTTCTTCCTTTTTTTTGCTATAGGTTGGTACTTGAGATTTTCCTGCCTCTGCCTCCCAAGTAATAGATTTAGAGGTGTGCACCACCATGCCCAGCTTCTGCTTTTGTCTTTATTGTTCCTTAAGATATAAATTGTCTTGGGGCTGGGGATTTAGCTCAGCAGCATAAGCACCTGCCTTACAAGCAGGTGGTTGTGAGTTCAATCCCCGGTACCTATAACAATGAAAAAGACCAAAAAAAAAAAAAAAAAAGATGTAAATTGTCTTAAAAATGATAATTAATTGGGTTTTAGCCTTCTTAATAAAGTATGTGCATTTTTAGAACCATATATATTTGTGTCTAAGTAGGGCTTTTTCAGCATTCCCCAAATGTTGATATGTAGCTTCTTTCTATTCTCATCTTGATCTTGAATTGCTTAGATGTGGAGTTCTTAATTTTCAAACATGTTGATAATTTATTTTAATGCAGTCAGAAACCATAGACTTATTTTACAGGATTTTAGAGCTTTGAAATTTACTAAGACTTTTCATGTCCTGCTGGTAGTCGAAAAAAAATGTCGGCTTGTTCTGCTTGAAAAGATGTATCTTGCAGTTGCTGTGTAAATGGTTTATTTACATTCATTTAATCGCTTGGTATGTGATCAGATTATTCCTTATCTTAATTTTAAATTTTCTGATTCCATAATTATAGTTATATTCAATTTTTTATCATAATTTTGATTTTACTATTCTTAATATAGTTTCTTAAATTTTTATATGGTTTTATATTATTGTCATACATTTATAATATTGCTAGCGAATTGAGCATTTTATCATAATGAAATTTTTCTCCTATATCTTTAAAATTGTTTAACATCTCATTATTACTATTACAAAATATTTATTTGGTTATTTGCGGGATTTTTTTTTTTTTTTTTTGCATTTTTTTTTTTTTTTTAAGACACGATTTTGGCGATTTTGCCGTGTAGTTCAGGTTTGAACTGGTTAAGGGCCCCAGGCTGGATTCACACTGGGAGGTCCTCTTACTTTAGTGGTGGGATTATAGAGATTGTCCTGAGAGCTGGGATTACAGAGTTAGTGTTTGTATGGTAACTTTATAGGTGTACTTTTGACCTTTATGTAACCTCTGTTTTAGATTGTCTTGTAAATAACATAGCTGTTTTTCTTAATCCATTTTGAAAATCTTGGCCTCTTGACAGAATTACTAATATACCAGCAATTTGGTTTAAACCTACTATTTTATTAAGTGTTTTCTATTTTTTTCTACTTATCCAATATTTTGGTGGGATACAGTGTTTCTATTTTTAATGTACATTGGTTAAAGACTTAGCTAGAAGTTTTATATTGATTTCACTATTCTTTCAGTGGTTACTCTGGAAATTACAAAGCGTATTTTACTTATCAAACAATGTCGTCACTTGGAACTTCTTTATATTAATAGACATTTTGATTTTTTCCTTGGATTATGAAAGGGCCATGGAATACTTTCACTCTGTTTACCTTCACCCTCCATTATACACTATCATTGTATCTCTTAATTCTTAACATTTCAACCCAAGGTCAGTACAGCTACTTTGAAAAGTCCATATTCAGTTGGAATTCCACATGTTTACCATTTTTACTGTGTTTCTTGTTCCACCTTTATCTGGAATCACTTTTCTACTAAAAAATGCTCCTGCTCTTTCTTTAGCGAGAGTTGAGCCTGCTGGTCTCCTGGTAGTTTTCTCAGTTTCCGTGTTGTCTGCAGTTGTATGTGATAGAGTTATTTCCAAAAGATGAAAAATATTAACAAAAGATGAGAAATATAAAATAAAAAGTGGCCTTTATTCTGAGAACACGGAGAGAGATGACCGGCAACCCCCACCGCTGGCATCCGGCGATCTCTCCAGCGGACACGCGGCGTGGGGGCCTGTAAATAGCCTCGGTTTGGGGTGGAACCTAAGGCGGGCATTAGGGAAACACAGGTAGCCCATTGGTCCTAGGTTTGGCGCCATATGTAAATTCCCAGGGGCGGGAAGATGGCGTCACAGGTAACTTCCTAGGGGCAGGGCAAGATGGGGCTTCCTGCTTCCGGTTGTGGCTTTCCTGGCTACAGTGTCCTGTCTGGGCCAAACCTTTCATATCCCGTCTTATGGTTATTATTATGAAATGGGGCGAAGATTTCTCTCTTTAACTACTTCCTGCTGGCAAAGGGCGCTGTACTGGAGCCTAGGGGAGTCGACGGGATGAAGGTTGATGCCCAGGTAGACGCTGGTGCCAGGTGTTTGGCCAGGACAACTTCACTGGTGAATGCACGTATGTCAGACTGGAAAAACAAAGAGACAAGATGTTATGAGGAGACATGGCACTGTCATATTTAAGGACCCAGGTGAGGTAGAGGGAAAGGTGCCTTTGATTTAGACATATCATTCTATCAGGACCATGTTGAGGTAGAAACATTTCCACGGTGAGGCAGAATTCTGAAAATTAAACATGGGGTTAGGAGGAGTGGAGTTATGAGAGGTGATTACTAATGATAGAGATATTTCCAAAAGATGAAAAATATTAACAAAAGATGAGAAATATAAAATAAAAAGCGGCCTTTATTCTGAGAACACGGAGAGAGATGACCGGCACCCCACCGCTGGCGTCCGGCGATCTCTCCAGCGGACACGCGGCGTGGGGGCCTGTAAATAGCCTCGGTTTGGGGTGGAACCTAAGGCGGGCATTAGGGAAACACAGGTAGCCCATTGGTCCTAGGTTTGGCGCCATATGTAAATTCCCAGGGGCGGGAAGATGGCGTCACAGGTAACTTCCTAGGGGCAGGGCAAGATGGGGCTTCCTGCTTCCGGTTGTGGCTTTCCTGGCTACAGTGTCCTGTCTGGGCCAAACCTTTCATATCCCGTCTTATGGTTATTATTATGAAATGGGGCGAAGATTTCTCTCTTTAACTACTTCCTGCTGGCAAAGGGCGCTGTACTGGAGCCTAGGGGAGTCGACGGGATGAAGGTTGATGCCCAGGTAGACGCTGGTGCCAGGTGTTTGGCCAGGACAACTTCACTGGTGAATGCACGTATGTCAGACTGGAAAAACAAAGAGACAAAATGTTATGAGGAGACATGGCACTGTCATATTTAAGGACCCAGGTGAGGTAGAGGGAAAGGTGCCTTTGATTTAGACATATCATTCTATCAGGACCATGTTGAGGTAGAAACATTTCCACGGTGAGGCAGAATTCTGAAAATTAAACATGGGGTTAGGAGGAGTGGAGTTATGAGAGGTGATTACTCCCCCATCTGAAAGCATAAAAGTTAAGACGGTAGGTTGGTGAGGCTTGTCTCTGGTATGCATGATGTTGGAGTCTGTAGGCAATACTGCTAAAGAGTCCTGCTGTAAAAATGATCATTAATAAAATGTAAAAAATTAGGAACCAAAGTGGATAACAAAACATGACTTAGCCTGTTAACTGTGGCTGCGAGGCCTTTGTGAGACGGAGACGAGTAGGCGACAGAAGATGAGATGACCACTCAGAATGATCAGATTTAGGGTTGGAAGGGCACCTCTTAGCCTGAGTGATGTGAAATCAGGATGGCAGTCCAGCAACTTTGATTTAGGCATGGGTCACTGTAACCTGGTTGTAGTCCTTGGAATGATTTGCTGTAACAGAACTTTAGCAAGTATGAGAAAGGCTTTTATGTATCCTGAGAAAGTATAAACCAAGTGAGAAGACAAAAACGTATCTGTGAGTCTTGACCAGGGTTACCTGAGAAATTGGTGAATAAAATAGGAAGGGGGTGGTCTATATCACTGAGGAAGGGTCCACCAGCGACAACAGGTGGAAGCTGTTGAGGCCTCAGTGTGTCTAAGTTAGCCTGTATAAAAGGCATTTTAAGATTTAGGACTGGGACCTGCACAAAATAGGCCCTGTTTATAAATGGCATAGGTTGACCATCAATACCCCATCATAGAGACTGAGGACTTAATATAGCAGCCTGAATACTCAGGAAGAACTCTGTATATATGGCCTCTATGTCCACAAATATAGAGAATGTCTTACCTGAGACTGTAGTGCGACTTGGAATCTGAGACAGACACCTTAAAGGGGGCTGTTGTTGCCCTGAACCCCCTCAGCCTCCAGCAGCGATTTTCTGTCGGTGACGAATCTGGCAGTGTCGACATTTCCTGTGAGGGCTAGAACTTAGGATGGCTTACCCACTCTCTGGTGGCTAGGACAGTCCAGCGGCCCTGGAGTAAGGTCTCAAAGAATGCCAGGATGGGGCATTTTCTTGTCCAGTATCTTCTGCTGCATTTGAGCGTGGTCCATGGAGGGGGCAGGCAGCTCCACCTTGTGTAGGTTTACCTGTCTCAGAACTCCAAGTGTCACAAGTGTTAAAAATATGAAAAACCATATTAAGATCTCTATAAGGTTTGAAGGTCAAGTTTTGTCTTTTTGTTTGGGATTTGGACTATAGTAGAATTAAGTAAATATGCAGGAATATCACTTTTTTTTTTATAGGGTGACACGTAGAATTAACAAAGCTTTAGTCTGCCAAACAAGGCTTTAATGGAAACGTTTTGCAGTAAAGGTTTAGCAATCTTATGAATAAATCAAAACTGATCTAATACTGTCAAATTCTGAACACATTTACTTTTAAAGTTGTTATTTGCAGTAGTATGAACCAAGACAAATAAAATAAAACTTTGAAGAAAACCCTTGTCTTGAAAGAGAGCTAGTGGTTCCCAGCAAAAAGGAAATTTATTACCTTAGTTGTTAAACAGGAGATTGGTGAAGGTTTTGATTGATAAACAAGGCTGGTAAAATTATCAGGTGGCCAATAACCTTGATTAAATGGTTTGAGAATTGTAATAAAAGCATCTTTTGAGCGGAGCCAAATTGTAAAAAAGCATGCCTGAGCAGAGCCGCTGAGCTGCTGTTTCACGGTGCTCCGGCAGAGCACGCCCAGTAGGTGGGGCAAGCGCTGGGATGTAGCGCGCAGGGGCGGGCTCGGACTGCCCCCGGAAACGTGTAAGGTGACAGCGGCGGCGATGACGGCGCATGGGGGAGGGAGGGGCTGGGACGGCGCATGGGGGAGGGGCTGGGAGGCGGCCCGACACAGTGCGCAAAGCTGGAACTGCTTGCAGGGCGTGAGGATTAGAAAGCCAATTTAGGAACACAGCTGGGTTTTGATTAGCTTTCTGGACCTGTTTTAAAAGTTTGTTATAGTTAGTACGCTTGACCTGCTCTGGCACAGCTATAGGCCCAGAGTCATTATAAACGTCCTTAAAATGTAAATCATAACAATTAGTAATAAATTTAAATTGCCTGATATAATTCTGTGGGTCAACAGAGAGGCTACCTAATTTAAGGGTGATCTGAGATAGATCAGAAACGGAAAAAGGCACATGGATGTTAACAAGCTCCTTGGGGCCAGCTTGCTCCCGAAGCGGTAGCAGAGCCTGAGGAGATTCCGGAGCAGAGGGCCACTGAGCAGCCATCCTTCCGGTAGGCGCATGTGAGCAATCATCTGTAGAGCGGCTACAGAGCTGCTGCCGGTCACCCTGGGAAACACGAGCAGATGGCGTCTCACTGTGTGCCTTGCAGCTAGAGGACTGCTGTCGGCAGCACAATGAAGCGTCATGTGCACTGCAACAAGGCGGCTGTTGTAGTTCACAAGAGGAGCCACAAGGAGACGCCTGTTGACAGTGAGGGCCCTGGAAACATGGCGGCGCCCTGTCACGTGTCCCGAAACATGGCGGTGCCTGGGAATATGGCGGCGCCCTGTCGTCATGTGGCCCTCTGGAACATGGCGGCGCCATGCCACGTGGCAGAGGGTTGGAACATGGCGACTGTTCCCCGCGCAAGCTGGAACAATCACGCGACCTGCTGGAAGGACATAGCGACCGAGACCTAGTATGGTGGGCGGGCGGTGAGAATGCTGTAGGGGATAGAGAATTCTCGGAAGAAGTCGGAGACTGAGAGGAAGCACTAACAGAGGGATCAGAGCCGCTGGGAGAGTTATGGGTCCCTGGAGACGGAGGGGGAGAGGATTGAACATCGGGAGATAACTGCGACACAGAGGGATTAGAGCTGCTGGGAGAGTTATGGGTCCTGGAAGGTGGAGAGGGAGATGATCGCACAGCGGGAGGTATCTGCAACAGAGAGGGATTAGAGCTGCTGAGAGAATCAGGCATAGGGGAAGGAGAGAGTGGTCCAGCGGGAGGTAACGGCAGGGAACGAGTTTGGTGGTAGGCAGGCGGTGGCTGTGAAAACACCGGAGGGCAGGGCAGAAAAGTTTGCGGCGCAGTAGACTTAGCTAAAAGTATCTCAGCTGGAGCACAAGACTTAATGAGAGATGGGCGTGTTCTCAGAATAAGAAAGGCTTGGACATAAGGGAGTTCTAATAACTTGTTGCCAGCTTGACAAAAATCATACAAGTTCCTGAGAATGCAGGGGTCAAATGTTCCTTGCCGAGGCCAAGGCTTGCCGATAAGCGGGTAGGTTGGCCAGACCTCCTGGCAGTAAAAAGTTAGTTGTTTAGTTTTTATGGTACCTTTAAGTTTTAGAGTACGTAAATTGGAAATTAGGCATTTTAAAGGCGTCTTTTGGGAGTTAGAAAATATGTTCCCCATGACTGATTCAGGCAAGAAAAAAAACCGGAGGTCCAGAAAAAGTCGTCACTTATTTGTGGTACCACACGGCGGAACGGTTCCAAACCGTAAACTCCAGTCGTCACTGAGATTTACGAATGGAGTCTACGTGGGATCAGTAACAGTTTTGCCCGTGAAAGCGCAAGGCTTTAAGGGAAGTGAGGCATTCTTTCAGTGTGGGCGGTCCCAAAAATCTCTGCTTTGGGCTATCCGAACCCAAAGAACGTGAGAGATTTTGTGGGCGCAGGTTTGCCCAGAAAGAACCCTGCCCTGGGCGGTCCTAAGGACGTGAAAATGCACAGACCCACGCAGACGGGGAGAACATTCCACTGGGGCTGCCCAGTGCGAAAAGTTCCCCGGGGAGTGCTCACCTGAAATCAGTCTGGCCGATGCGGAGTGCAGGCGGCTGGCGACAGGAACGTCTCGGGAGAGGAAAAAGCTCGGGATTAATCCAGGATGTTATCTGGTTATCGGCGAGGAAACTCTGGGTATGTGGCCCAAGAGTCAGTTGCCTGCCGATCGAGTCACGGCAACAAATGATAGGAGTTATTTCCAAAAGATGAAAAATATTAACAAAAGATGAGAAATATAAAATAAAAAGCGGCCTTTATTCTGAGAACACGGAGAGAGATGACCGGCACCCCACCGCTGGCGTCCGGTGATCTCTCCAGCGGACACGCGGCGTGGGGGCCTGTAAATAGCCTCGGTTTGGGGTGGAACCTAAGGCGGGCATTAGGGAAACACAGGTAGCCCATTGGTCCTAGGTTTGGCGCCATATGTAAATTCCCAGGGGCGGGAAGATGGCGTCACAGGTAACTTCCTAGGGGCAGGGCAAGATGGGGCTTCCTGCTTCCGGTTGTGGCTTTCCTGGCTACAGTGTCCTGTCTGGGCCAAACCTTTCAGTATGCAGTATGCTTTTATTCTTGAGTGATGTTTTTGTGCTGAATGGTTGACAGCACTGTGAAGATGCAGTCCCATTGCCTTCTGATTTACATAGATTCTTTGGAGAAGTAAGCTGTCCCTCTGAGTTATTCTTTTGCAGGTGGTATGTTTTTTTTTTTCTCTGACTGCTTTTTAAGATTTTCTTTTTGACTTTAGTTTTTCTGTCGTTTTACTATGACTAAGATATCTGTGGATTTTTTTTTTTTTTTTGAAATGGTCTCCTTGTGTAGCATAAGGTGGCCTTAAACTGAAGGTGATTTTCCTGTCTGAGCTTCTCAAGTGCTGTATTTGTAAGTGCTGTACCACCTTGCCTGTCCATTTGTGTATTTTAAAAAATCCTGTTTAGGACTAATATAATTTCTTTAACCTGTGTTTTATTTTGTCAACTTCTCATCCTGTCTTTTCAAATATTGCTTTCCATCAGTTTTCTCTTTTTTGGCACTCTGATTACATGTATGTTTGATCCTGTTACATCTCATGTCTGTTGTCTATTGATTTTTCCATTTAGATTATTCTGATCTGCATCCCAATTTACTACTTTCTTCAGGTACATTTAACCACTTTTAAGCCTAACTATTCTTAACTAACTTTTCAGTTCTAAATTATCCATTTGATTTATCTTTATAATTTCCTACTTTTGTAACTCTCAATCTTGTTTTTTAGTCCTTTTGTTTTGAGCAAGGGTAGTTCTTTCCAAGTTTCCATTAAATTCAACATCTTTGAATCCATATCTTGAGCATCTATTTTGTTGCTGTGTTTCTCTGAGTTTTCATTCATTGTGTTAGGTGCCCCTTTATGCCTGGCTCCTTTTGATTGTGTACTGGCCCTTGTACTTCTACTTTGTAGAAGTAATCTTAAATGGAAGATAACATTATTTTCTATAGGAGATACTATTCTCTCATTGCCATCAAAATCACTTCTAAGTTTAGCTATTGATATCTTTTGAAACTGAGCTCTAACCTCTGGATGGTTTTGCCTACCGCAGATTGACACTTGTCGGATGCTAGTGGTCTAACATTGAGAAAGGGCTTCCCTGTTTTGGTGGCACTGATTCTTGTTCTCATCTGTCCAATCCATGATTATGATACAAAAACAAAAATAAAACCTCGCAGACTCTTGTGCACTCAGCAGCCAGCTTTGGAAGAAGCAGATGACTCCTCCCAAAATAACTGCTGCTTAGACCTCTTCCTCAAGTTTCTCTGTCCCCCAGGAGATGTAATTTGTCTCTTTTTTATTTAGTATCTTAAAGTATATTCATATAGCTCACACTAGTGAATATTGGTGCAGATTACCTTATCTTTTATTTAAAAGGCAAGTGCTGTTGCATCTTCGTTTTACAGAAAAGGAAACCAAGACTTTAGAGAGGCCAAGTGATTTGCTGTTGGTCCCCAGCTAATAAATGGAAATCGATTGAGTTTGTGCTTATTTAGCGTTCTTTACAAGACTAATTATAGTAGTGTGTGTTAATCTTGTTTTCCTTCTTATAACCCCTCCCTCCTTGATAATCTGAAAAAAAGCTCTGGACACTGTCTCTGTAAAAATGAGATCGTCAGGAGCCTCATAGATGCCAGGTGAACTAGGGTATCAGGCTTGTCATTGGAGACGGAAGCAGAAAATCACAAGTACAGTTTTCACACAAAATCCAAAGTATGATGTCCTCTACAGGAAGCTCGAGTCAGGCTGTGTTTCAGTATTTGGGATGCTAAGTTCAGAGAGATGTGAGAGCGAGGGAGAGAGAGAGAGAGAGAGAGAGAGAGAGAGAGAGAGAGAGCGAGCAAGTTTCTGCTGTTATTAACCTCATGATCCAACCTGGAAGATTAAAGTTAGGAGAGTTGGGTATGGATGTGGACTATGTATCAGTGCAGTCTGATGAAGCCTGTGTCAGGTCATTTCATCTGATGTAGAGCACTGGACAGTCCGGGAATGTCACTGATTTAGGAACTATTCAAAGTAACCAGAGTTTGCCAGTGGGGATAAAGAAATGACAAAGAAATATTGTTGAAAACCAAGCTGGTTAACAGACTCAGGTAACTGCTTTCATCTTGACAATTGTTAGCAAAGTTTGTGAGGAGGTGAATTTAGCAGTTAATGCTTTTTCCATATACATGTTGAAATTTGTCCTAGGTTCTAATGGAGCTTAAAGTTGTAACTTCTGTGTGTTGGAGATGGCAGTAGTCTATAGCTGTGTATGACTATGGCTCATAAACTTTGCATAATAGACAAGCACTCCTAGCAAGAAACTTGAACAGCTAGAAGCAGAGTTTGCTTACTTAGTCTATGAATTCCCATCCCCTGCTTCTTATTATCAACTTCAGGAGAACTTTGTTCCAGAATGACTCAGTCACTGGTCAATCATATCAGTCTGTCAGGACACTTTGCCTTGCTTGGCCTCTAAAAATAATCAGAGAGCACAAATATGTAGCTTGTGTAAAACTTGAGATGCTTTTTGACATGTTCTGTGTGTGTGTGTGTGTAAATGAATCTCAAAAAGTCAGCAGGAGAAAAGTTGAGAGAGACTTTTCTGCAAAAATGTGAGGAATTTGAGAGGTCCAGGCAGACCTTCTGTTCCAGCAACACTGCGTACATTGTCCCGGGTTGCCTTCCTCCTGTGCAGACAGGAACCACTTTGTGGAGATGTTAGGTTGTGAAATTGTACCACGCTCCTAGACCCACCCACAGAAGCCTGTCTGGTAGATCAGGAATGTGGAGGGCTGGGGACACAAGTCAGTGTGCAAGCTCTGGTTTCAGTCCCAATATGGAGAAAAATGGGGGAATTTGGAGTAGGTACCACTTCTATGGTAGATACCACTTTGAGCATTGTGTCTGGGGGTGGAAGGCCGGAGCAGTGGGGTGCAGTGAATGCCAGCGGCAAACTGGAAAACTGCAAGGTTGTCCTTCGCCCAGTGCTTCGTGATCTCTGCCTTTATTGCTGGAGCTCGTCAGTGCTTTCCTAGCGAGCAGACGACTGGATTCAGGTCACAGCTGCTCCAGTCACGGAGATGTGCTATGCAAAGTTGCTTCTCCTTTCTGAGTTTGAATTTCTCATTTAAAATGTAGCTTCATGATCTGTGAGCATCTGTTCGGAGCATTGTCGTAAGTTATGTAAAGCAGAATGAGCACAAAGGGCCCTTTGCCCAGCCGTTTCCCTCCCTGGCGGTTTGGTGTCCCCGGGGCTGGCAGTTGGCAGCTCTAACTCCCACCAGTGTGTGAGCAACTGGAAGGGCACAGGGAAGGGCACCTTTGAAGGATGCGGTGTTGAAGGATTGTTACCTGTGAAATTCAGGCAGCTTAACAAAGCCAACTCAAACATTCCGGCTATTTGGAGAAGATACATTTTGAGCATGATTACGCTGTGCATAGCTGACTCTTTCCCTCCTTCATCCTTCCCCATTTCTTCCTTCCCTTCCTTTTGATACAGGAGAAACCTACTAGATTTCTCATACAAGTTTATGTGCTCTAAAATTGAAGAATGAATTTTAGGAACAATGGAAGTTAAGAGCAGAATGTATTAATTGAGAGAAAGAAAAGCTTCTGTCTGAGAGAGAGACAGAGGGGTCCAATAAAATTACCAGTGTAATTGCTCAGGTAAAATTGATTAAATTGTGATCCAATAGGGAAGTGAGTCACATAACACAGGGAACAGGGCCTTTGGCTGTGGGGATTGGGTTAATGGCTTCTTCTGGCTTCTTTAAAGTGATCAAGGTAATAAGGTGATACCTAATTAGAATATCAATCCTTGATCTTTATCCTCAGGGTGTGGCTGCATTTGTTTTTGTCTTTTACCTTGAGATCTAGCCCAAGGCTGAAGCAGGTGTTTGTTTTCCTCCCATAATTGCAAGATAGCTGGTTTTCTGCATTGGCCCAGCTTTATTTAACTGCCTATAATATTCTAATTTAGCTGCCTGTAACACCTTCAAGCATACTTTGAAAGTTCTGCAGGTAGATACTAGCATTTATTTACCTTTTTCCTCCTAGAGGCCCCGCCTTTCCTCCTGTCCTTGCTTTTTCCTCTCTATTCTCTCTCCTGCTTGCCACTGAAGTCGCCAGGGAAGGCACTGGGCAGAAGGCGCTCCTTTCTGTGTGTGTGTGTAGTTTTAGTACAGGCAGGTCTGGTTTGGAAACATCCTCCAGTAATTAGACCACAGACTATGAAGAAGTCTGGCATCCATTTTCCTCTGATCTGTTTTTTTCCCTTCTGTCAGATGTGTGTTTTGAAGAGCTCAAGGGACAGTGTCGTCATTTTGATACGAGAGAATGAAACTCCCAGCCTATTAGGTGTCTGGTATGAGTTCGAGTTCTCTAAAATCAAAGAATGAATTTTAAGAACAAATTAAGAGGTTAACAGCACAATGTATTTATTGAGAGAAAGAAAGCTTCTTCTGTGAGAGAGACAGAAGGGGTCCCAAGTGAGTTACCAAAGACTGTCTTTTCCAGGGATTTTTATAGGGTAAAACTGCAAAATGAGGCAGGTCTGAGGTGGGGAAGACTCAGGAATTTGCATGATGGGCCTAAGGTGGGACAGAACTATAGCCAACCAATGAGATTAATTGCTCAGGTAAAACTGACTAAATTGGGGACAAATAGGGAAGTGAGTCATGTAGCAAGCAGGCATGCAACTGGTGACTGTTCCTGGTGACTCTTCCTATAGAAGGTTGGAATGGTGACTCTTGGCTTCGTCAGGGGATAGAGACCTATTTAAAACACCAATCCTTAGGATGTGGGTGTATTGGTTTGATCATTTGTTTTGAGGCTTGGCCCACACAAAAGAGGTGTGTGTCTCACACAGTTGCAAGGTATCTCATCTCCTACACTGAGTCCTTTGAGGGCCCAGCTCTGTCTGACTGCTTATAATATTTCTGTCTAACACAGCTGCCTGTAATAATTTTTCAAAGTATTCTTCACCCCTGACAGCTTACTACTCTCATCTGACATTTCTCCGTTTTGCTGGAAGGTGACTTGTGCATCACTTCAGGGAGCATCAGATAGCAAAGTGTCCTGGCCTTGGGATCCTCTCCAGAGATTCTCTTTGGTGCTCCCAGCTCCCCACTGGAGTTTGGATTAGAAGCTTTCCTTCAGTTAAAGGTGGCTCTTCTGTCTGGTGCCAGGAACCTGAAGCCAAGTGAACAGTCCACAGCACCCGAGGAGGCTGAGCCCTCCTGCCCCACCTTTGTCCTAGCCAGGAGTTTGCTAGAGGGAGGGTCAAGAGAACCTTGAGAACTCGGCTGTTTACACTTTAAACAAAAGCACTCCACTCTGCTTAACCAGTTTTTTTTCTGGATTGTTTGCCTTTAATGCCTCTTAATAAAGAAAACACTATACACTTTACTACACAAGTGAATTAAATCTTGTTGTTAACCTAGGAACTAAGTGTCATTAATAAAAAAAAAACCAGGATTTAAGAGATTTGCATTTGAGCTATATAATTGAAGCATAAAAAGAAATTATTAATTTATTTACTCTTTTCCATTCACATTGTATCCCATGTATGTATATGTTGCTATAATGAATAATGTACAGTGCACTGTTTCTTGAAGCATCTTGGTAATAACTTTTCATACCTGTGTGCTCTGAAGTGAAGTCTCAGAACATTATTATTATGGTTATATTACTTTGTTAATAATGCATGAATACATTTTTAAAACTTAATGTTTGCTGTACTCCTTTTGTGGTTCTGGCATTCAGCTGAGAACACTGATTTTAGAAAAATTACTAGTGCGTATTAATTGTACAGGGTAGTGAGTTTCATTGGCAGGTGGCACATACATAGAACATACTTTGACTTTTTTCACCTCTCACTGTCCCCTCCCCTGTCCCCCATTCTCCCTCATTTCTTGACTTTCATAACCCTGTAGATTAGACACTTTCTTTTCTGTTATGGTGACCAAAACTGAGTGCTCAATGGTTAAGTATCTTTCTTGAGGAGACCCTGATAGTAATAGTCAGAGGTTAGATTTGTGCTCAGTTTTCACTGAATTAGTAAAGAAAGAGCTAAAAAGGGAGGCAAAGAGAGAGACAGGGGAGAAGGCCTACGCGGGCATTCTTTGTGAAGCCCCAGGCAAAGCCAATTCCAGTTTGGATGCTTTGGAAGGAATCAGCCGAGGAAGGAGGCATTGCCAGGCCCTCAGTAGCCGGGATTAGTAGTCACAGCAGTGTCACAGTGTGCAGGGGGGCAGTCTGAAAACCCAGACAGGTCCCCCCCCCCCAAAAAAAAAATTGGTTTCCAGAGTTTCTCCACTTCAGGCCTCCTTTGAGGCCACAGCGAGGAGCCAGGCCCAGTGATGACGTTAGGAGCACACGGTAGGTTATGTGGAACAGCAGACAAACGAAGAGAAATAGAAGACACCGCACTTACGGTAACTATGGCAGCCTCAAAGGCAGTGGCTTCCAGGAGAGGAAAACGTACACTTGGCATGCCATATTGATTTTTATTAATGTGATTTTATGTCAAGAGCAGACAGTTTTTCTTTATTGACATCTGTTTAATTTCTCTTGTAGGCAGAAGACTGTTAGGTTTTCACGAGATTGTAACATCTTTGGGTGGAAATTATACACAGGATTTATGGAATAATGTGTATTTTTCTAGGCTTCAGGCTCTGGTGCTTTCTACAGCTCCTTAAAATGGATTGTGAATCAAAACATTAATTGTCAGCCAGGCTTTGCGGCACATTCCTTGTAATCCCAGCACTTGGGAGGCTGAGGCAGGAGAATCACTGTGAGTTCAGGACCAGCCTGGGTTACAAGTGGATCAAGGCCAGCCGAACTACGGAATGAAAAAAATTAACAACCAATACCCTGAAGTCTTATATTCTTCTGCTCTGAATTTTCCACCAAAACCACTTTCAGGGATTTATTTTTATGTTTGCAGCACAATTACTATAGATTGTAAGAAGGCTGAAATCATCTGCAGGTAATTTTTGGCCTTTCAGATGTTCTGCTTCCTACAAATGATTCAACAATATGAATAGAAGACTCTCTGTGAAATAAAAATCTCAGTGCCTGTCGCTTACTCTTATCCTAATGCTTGGATGTGGAGCTAAGTGCTGTTACGGGTTTCTGATAGTGAGGAAGACCTGCAGGGCCTATGTGTGTGCTTGGGCTTTGGGGAGGAGGAGGAGGGATGGGTTGGGATGGAGAGGGTGCAGCCCGGAGTCAAAACAGAGGGAGGACCCTGCCTCCTTCTGAGGACAGATGTCACCCAGCAACCTCTCACCTTTCAGCTTCTCCCTAGGATTCTGCGCAGCGTCCACATGTAGCCCTGACAAATCACAGCCTGGTTCTGGTTCCCTTCTGCAAATTCTCCCTCTTCTCATCACCAGGAAGACCCAAAGGGACCCAGATCAGGATGGTGAGCCAGTGTTTCCCATGTGCAGCCAGCATCCAGCCATCTGCCCGTCCTGTGCTCTGCGCGTCCTGATCCTCAGGCTGAGAACTGCAGCCTCTCTTCCTTCCTGTTTGTCCTGTTGGAGCAGGGCCACCTCTAGTTCCTCAGATAGGGCCCCACTGGAGTGCAGCTGGTAACCTCAGGGGAGGTGACCCCGCCCTCCCTTGGCTGTGTGCTGTGTCTGCTTCTGCCCCCTTCACGGGGCCTCTGTCCCCCTCCTAACCGGTCTTGTTCTCTAGATGCATGGGTCACTCCGGGGTGGGTGTGTGCCCACACAAGCACTCTGTGACTTCTTCACAGTTTAATGATTTAGGTTGCAGTCCTGCTAGAAATGTCTGAGTTGTGATTCAACCCCGCCTCATCCTCTTTAGTGCCAGTGAAACCTTTGGCTAGCCAAGGACAGCTCTTAGTCTCATTTATGTGGTCCTTTAGTTTGTCACAAGGACTGTGTACAATTGGATGCTGAGGCCGTGCCTTTAAAGACCACTTGCATATTCCTTATTTCTGTTGAGCATGCTGTGGCTGAGGCAGGAGGATCGCCATGAGTTCACCAGGCCAGCCTGGGCTACATAGTGGCTTCAAGTCAGGCCTGAACTGTGTGCAGAATGAGACACTGCCTCAAAAAACAACCAACCAAGTAAAAAAGAAAAAAAGACTTTTCCTATTGTTCCTATAATCCATTTTCATTGAAATTTAGATGAACACAGGATTTTGTAAAGCCTTTAGATATACACAGTTTTCCCCCTTACTTTTACTAACTAGATTGTTATTTTAAAAGACCCACAATGCTTGGGAAAGAGTACTTATGAAAAGTTTAGGAAATGCAGGCTTCGCTAGGAATGATCATTTTTGAAAGACTTCAGGAATGTTCTACAAACACAGAAATGCTAAAGCAAATGCATCCCCACTTGTGATCATTTATGGCAGATAGATACATTCTTTATTTACTTTTCATTGTGAGTTGCATTGAAAGAGTTGGGACATTTTTAGTGATTGCTAACCTCTAGGGCTTTCCAAAAGGAAGGAGTTCACTAATGCTGTCTCCTAAGTGTGTGACTGTGATTCTTTTTTTTTTTTTTTTTTTTTGGTACAAAGGATTGAACTCATGACCTCACACTTGCGAGGCAATGACTGTGATTCTTAAACTCCTTTGAGACTATTGTCCTTCGGAAAAGTGGGGACGGCTTCTCTTCTCACCTGCACCTTACTGTGCGGGTCCCATGACATACTGAAAGTCTAGGAAAGCAAAATGCACGGATAGGTTTAGTACGGTATTAAGATACCCACATGGAGTTCTCATCAAAGTGTGCTCAACCTTCACGTGAAATCAGAAATAATTGCAGCAGCAAAAGTCTATTCTGAGCCATCAGTTCTGTGGCAGCCTGTAGCAAGTAAGTGTGTTCCAGTGAGAGAGAGGGAAAAGCAAAGTGTTTTTTATAGTAACAGACTGGGGTGGTACATTACCAAGCCACTTGCATTTTAAATTCTAGATGCCTCTTGTTTTGGAAAAAGTAAAAAAAGTATAATACTTTAGTATCACGCACAGTTAAGCAGAAAGCATAGGCAGTTCTATAGACCTTGGGATTTTAGATTCTTTTAGATTCCATGGATCTTAAGACTTCATTTTGGGAAAAAATCAAAGCTGGAAACAAATAGGAGAAAGCCAGCCTGCCTGTTACCTGACCCTCCAGGTACCATCTGGAGGAGGCTGGTTTTGGGAGCAGGCATGTGTGAAAACCTGTAGTCAGAATTAGTGCTGTCTACTGTGATGTTGTGAGGTTATTGCTTAAAAGTAACAGGCAGCAAGCCATATCAGACTTTCACTTTGCCCCCTGAACTCTGAAGGTTCTAGAAAACATTTCTCCAGAGATTTCTATGGGAAGACTTGATTTTTCTTGGGCAAGTCCGGTCTTGACACCAGCTAAATAAAGGAAAGATTAGTACCTGGAAATGTAATACCTCCTGGCATTTAAAAATCAAATAATTAATTTGTAGGGAAGCGAGAAGGGAGAGGGTGGAGGAGGGAAGGGTGTTGCCTGATTGTAAAGGTCAGTTTTCCAAGTACTAGAAGCTTTGGGGTCTTTTTTGTTGTGTAAAGAAATGTCTTTCCTGAAATATTTTGAAATATGCAGTCCTCCAGTTTGGCCTTTATTTTCCTGCCTTTGTTAAATGTATAGTTTATGGTTCTGGATATACGTTTCTTCCCCAGAAATGTGAGCAGTCTTATAAGAGTCCAGGGTGATAAAATGGAGACTAACACCGAGCTCCAGAGTCAGGGTGATAACTGGAAGTTTGGGGACCAAAAAGGGGGTGGATTTTGTACCCTTTGGACATAGCTGTCCCAGTCTGTTACTTACTCTGGTGATTGTGCTGTGTGGTATCACCAAGATATATATTATTCTAATTTACAGATACAGACAGTTGATTAAATTGTATCAGTAGAAATGTTTGTTCCCTGGTGTTTATTTTTTAGCATCTTTCAAATTAGTCCCAGTGTTAAGTTCAAATATAACCACATGTGGCCACAGAAAACCTGTTTCCTTCTATAGTGAAGAAATTCTAGGGCTTGGAGGACTGTGGTCATCCTTGGCTCTGTTTTGGAACTGATTTTAACTGGTGTTGGGGTGACTGATGTTATTGAACCAAGACCAGCTTTTTTTCCAGCACATTAAGTAAGTGCTTAATGAGATGAGAACTGAGCAGAGTTTTATTTAGGATTTGAAAAACATGAGTGAGTAAACAGTAACAATATTGTAATTGAGAAAAAGTCTGATTTCCCAGAAAGTCTTCTTGCAGTTATATTTGATCTGATATCTTTTTATTTTATTTTGAGAAGGTCTTCCTCTGTAGTCAAACTGAACTTGAACTAACAAGGTAATACAGTCTGACCTCAGACTACTGCCTCAGCCTCCTGAGTGCTGGAAATACAGGTATGGGGAAACCACATCTCCTTTGTATGTATTAAGCTAGAATGTATTTGTAAGTTTAAATATATTTGCAGCTTTCTGAAAGGTAACAGTGTTTGGCTTTTTCAGACAGGTGCCTGACAATGATGGGCAACTGTCTGAGGTATGATCTACCCCATGTCTCCAAATCCCATGCCCCTGTAACAGTCAGAACCCATTAGGTAATGCACACTATTCACAAGGTTATCAGCGCTCTGTTGAGCTGGTATTTTCTAGTGGTCCTGCCTGTGGAAGCAGTCTGGTATTTGAGAGTACAGACAACACAGAGCATGACCTTGGAGCCTCTACCTGCACAGATGCTACCCAGGGCTTCGTGCACCTCGGAAAACACGTCCCTTCCAAACTGGGCCACCAGGAAGCCGCGCCGGGGTTGGACTGAGCATCACCCATCCCCCTTGATTTGGTCCCTCTATGCCGCACAAAGTGCTCAGAGGTGTGGAATAGCTCACTCCCTGCAAAAGCCACTTCTTACTTCCATACTAGCGTGATTTGGGATAAGTTGAGTCTCCGTCTTCTCATCTGTAAAAGGAGAACAAAAAGTGAATGCCTGTGTATTGGGGTTATTTCCATTATCAGTGTAAAGGGTTTAGAACAACACCCAAAACCACCTGGAACTTGGCAGGTCAGGACCATTACCAGAAAGAGTTCCCTAACTCTTCCCTAGCTGCAGCCTATGGCGCTTGGCTCTGGTCCTGTCCCTGCAGTTTCCTTTACCCCTAAGGAATCCTCCTTCTCACTAGACTCAGCCATGACTCCACTTAGGTTTGTTCCCTTACGGTGCAGCAGTAAGGAGAGAGAACCAGGGGTAAGAAGACCTGCCTTGCAGACCAAACTCCACTGCCTTCACTTTTTCGCATAGATAACCGACCGAGAAAAATCTGCTCCTCAGGATTTTCTTGAAGATTGGCTCAGCCATGGATCAGAATGCAGCAAAGGACTCTGCAAATACGGGGTGTTCTTTGGTGCATTTATGTTTTGTTTTTACTGTGGAATCGCAGACAGTTTTAGCTCAAGTGTTCATTCTGCAAGACAGGCACCAGCTTGCAGAACAGTTGCCTTTTCGTGAATCATTTTGGTGCTTTCAGAAACTTCTTTTTTTCTTAAGTGAGTAGTAAAACAGTTTCTGTATTGTTAGCAGTGAGACTGCACATAGTAATAACTAATTCTTATAACCTGAGTAATAACAGTGAAATGCTTAATGAGAGCCCAGCACATGGCTTACACAGGCTCGCTCATTTAACAAAATCTTCAGCGTGGAACATGCACCATTATCCTGTGTGGCAGGCGGGAGCTGAGCCTTGTTACTCAGCCAGCAAGCGCAGAGATGCTGGTACACAAGCTCAGGCAGTTTACCTGAGACCCACCCATTTGAACACTGCAGCCTTAACTGCCATTCTCCTTGCATTTCTGGAACCTCAGAAACAGTATAAGTGGCCCCCATGTCTGAGTAGGAATGTGGCTTGTCATCTTTGGGTAAAGGACAGGCATCATTTAACTTGAGCTCATTGGTGACAACCAAGTACTGTATGATGGATTGCTCGGACAGCAGTTCCCAGCATGTTCAGGATGGATGGTTGTTCCGCTAGGATTGAGGCCTGGCTGCACTGTTTCATCTCCATTTTGGTATGGAAAGTATCCATCATTGAAATTTGTTGCCTGTGGTGGGTGTTAAGCTCCCCTGGTTCCAACCACCAAAAGCTGAGAGCCTTTTCCCGATTGAATGCCTTTGGTCTCAGAGTTGCCAACTCAGCCCATCAAACGGTAGGAAAGGCATCAGTTGTCAGCATTGACTGATGAGGAGGAGCCACTCCTCATGTTCTGGACAGGCTAATTGTGTCAGGGGCTGAACTCTCAGAAAAAGCCTTTTAGTGCCTGGAGGCAGAGTAGGACTCAAGCTATTTGAATAGGTCTGTGTCTTGAAGAGGCTGTTGGGACCCTGGCCTCTTCCTCTCTCTCTCTTTGCTTCCTGGCAGTCATGAAGCGAGCAGTTCCATCTGCCCCGTGTTCTCTGCCATGATACTCTGCCTTGCCACAGACCCCAAGCACCAGGGCTGTTGTGGCATGGATCTGCAGAACTCTTCTGTGCCTAGAGACAGAGCTTTTGCAGGGTAGTTGGATCATGAGGTGTGTATTCCTCACTGCTTTCACCCACCTGTGAGTTCAATAGCTGAGTGCACTGTTTGGAGATGGGACCTGGTCCCTGGCTCCTCCCTTTCCCTGCTGCCTCCTGGCTGCCATGGCAGGAGCGGCTTTGCTCTGTGACAAGTCCTTTCAGGGTAGTGCCTTTTCTGCATTCCAGCCAGCCAGCCACCGGCTGGAACTTGGGAAGCTGTGGGCCACAATCAGTCTCTTCTTCTTTATATAAATTGTGGATGTGGGGTATTGTGAACCAGCAGCAAGGTAAGTAACTAAACCATGTCAAATGGCCATGGACTGAATCTCTACAACTGTGAGCCCAAGTAAGCCTTTCTTCTTTAGGAGTTGATTGTCTCAGTGTCAACATGGGTAAAGTCTTTTTTTTTTTTTTTTTCCTTACCTAATTAGCCAGGAATCTGTGCAGGAGGGAAGCGTAATCCATGCCTCCTGTTAATAATTGGAGATTTTTATTTCCTGGAGACCACAACAAAACATCTGAGTAATCGACAGTCATATTTCTTTAAAAGAGGGTGCTTATTTGTATCTGAGTGAAATTGCTCAGGAGGATTTTTGACAAAGGACTACAGTAAGGGAGAAAAACCCTTTAGTCTGTTTTAAAAACTGAGAGGAAAAAGAATTCAGATTTTATTCTATGGGACTACAGGTCCCCTAGTTCCTGCATTAGACTCTTTGCTATTTATGGACAAAGTTGAACTTCGGGAGTGCAGTTGTATGCAATCCCATTATTGTATAATCAAGATCTTAGAGCTTTAGTTAGACTCACTAATACTGTGAGCACTTATTCACACCATGTATATTTTTAATGTGAAAGTTAAAGTAGCCAGGGTACATCTTCACTTACATTATATTTGTGAGAGTTTTGCATTCTGAAATCCAGTGAGGTGGTTTTATTCTGTTGTTTTGTGAAACAAATGTCAGTGAAGTGGACATCTGATTAATGGCAGTTGCAAGGCAGTGGCAGATAAGGACTGCATAACAGGGAGAAAATACAAACAGAGGAAGGAGTAAGAATTAAGAACAGGAAGAGAAAGAAAACACTGCCAGAAGGATCTTGCTTGAGCCCCAGAATAGCACTGAAAATGTATTTGCATTCCCTATACCTAAATTGTCATCACAGGTAATAGCCTTTTCTAAAATGGCTAACTGAAATTAATTGAAAGCTGTCCGTTAGCACTGTTTCTTCCATTTAAAGTTTAAAAAATTCTCAGTGCAACTGGAATACTGGTTGAATTTGAAAGTTCTGTTTCTTTTGCCCTTATTTTGGATGACAGCCAACATCCGGGTTGATTTTGAGAATGTATCAGAAGAATGTATGGGAAGTATGTAACCAGTGACCTTTACAGTCACTGTGCTTTTTGCATTTGGTGGAACTGTGTTTATCGTGATTGCATTATGAGCTTTAGGCCAGTGCGACCTGCTTGTTTTAGATTTAGGCTACATAAAGAATAACTCCCTATACTGCACCTGCAGCTGCTTTAAAATAAATATGCATGGAAACTTGACTCATTTTTCTGGAGAATAGTGTTTTTAAAGAACATCTGTGGAGAAAGATTTTAATCAGACAAAAGTAATCCTGCTCTAGCACAATTAAACAGAGCTATCAGAGGTACCAAAGGGAGGCCAACTAAGAGCTGAGGTGGAATCTACCAGCACATAGTACTTTAATAGGCTCTCATTTTCCCCTTTTTTTAGTCTCTGGGTAATGCATCCCCCATTCATTCACTTACTCATCTGTGAAACAGCTACTTGATGCTTATTTTGGGTGCAGAAAATGTATGCTGCTTCCCTATGCTTGAATGACTCAATTCAGCAAGAATCAGCACAGATGTGAAAACTAAAATCATTTCTTGGGCTTTGTTGAGACTTCATGAGAGAGGCTTTGAAATGCATATGGATATGGCTGTGCCCTGTTGTGGGTTCTGCGTGGGGATTAGGTCATTTTAGGACGTCCACCCCACCTTCCTAGGTCCTAGGGTCTTGAGGCTCTGTCCTAGGATAGGGTTTGAGAGGAGGAGTGGGCACAGGAGTGGGACCTAGCTAGGTTGCTGCCCCAGCTGTGGCTGCTGATGCAGTGGGAGAAATCAAAGTTGGAAGGAACCGAAGAGTTTGATCCCTTAGCAGCATAAAAATCATGGCAGAGTCTTGGGCAGGGGTGGTAAGTTAGAGGCACCACTGCTTTCAAACTAATGACAGCGGGCTGGGTTCTAACCAATTACAACAGTGTTTTGTACACTACTGTGTTACTCAAAAATAAGAGCTACCTGGAAAATAAGCCCTAGTGATTTTTTTTTCTTTTTTTTAAGAAGTGACATTCCCTGAAAATAGGCCCTGTTGTGTTTTTTGGAGCAAAACAATATAAGATGCAGTCTTATTTTGGGGACAACAGGATAGGTTCTGACTTTTCTAGGGTGTTGTACAAGCTCAGAATCTAGTTTCTTTCTGACTCTTTAAATCTTACATTTTCATTTTCATTGTGATATTAATACTAAGTAACTTGAAATGAGCTTATTCTAGGTTATCAGCATGATTGCCCTGTGGTTAACTGCTGCCTCCCCATTTGGGTGTTTGAATTAGTACTTGGATTTGTGATCGCATGGGTTCCATGTTGTTTGTTATGAACCATTGGAAAACAAGAAGAGGAAAAAGATGCATTGGGGCACAAGAAGGTTGGGTGATTTCAGAGCACACTGAACAGTGGTTTCCTGAATTTGAATAGAGAAAAACGGTGGAGCAACTCTGTGGCTTAGCAAATGAATGACCCTGAATTCTAGAGAACTTGGGTCATAGCAGCTACTGTACAATCTTGCTGGTTCAGTAATACAGTCTCCTCTTTCACAATAAGTTCATGTGGTCATTCCAAAATTGCATTGGCTTTGACTTCTGCTGTATTTGATTTATTAAATATAATTGGTTTTATACTCATAAATGGGCTTGGAGCATGAATTTGTGCTTGGTTTTGTGTGTGTGTGTGTGTGTGTGTGTGTGTGTGTGTCGTTAAGTAACATAATGTGAAGAGAAGGTGGTACTAGCAAGCCTTGTGAGAATGTTCTACCTTCAGGGTCTTCACAGTGAGTCACTTCTGGGACAAGATAAAAGAAGCAGCAATTGTACATGGTGACCCTTCGTGGATGCCTTCAAACCTCATGCAACTTTAGTGGTTGACGACATATTAGTGTTTTCAACAAAGAACACCTTTTGACATAGTCACAGAGACACTTTTAAAATGTAGAAACATTTTGAGTGATAATACATTCATATAGTTCCCAAATCCAAAGAATACTGAGAAGTGCACAGTGGAGAATTTCTCAGTCCTACAATGCAGTCCCCTGAGTACCTGCCCCTCCCGTCACCGAGCTCTTCGTTTTCCCAGATTCTTTCTGCATGCACCAGCAAAATCTGTGCGTGGCTCTGTGCCACCCTGCTTCCAGCCTTTTCTGCAGAAAAACTGAATGGTGGGATTTTTGTTTTGTTTTTGTTTCAATGAACATGATATTTTCCTGTATCAAAACCTAAAATATCCTTCTATTTTTGTGACTCCGTGATATGACAGTGTCTTTCCTTTTTCTTTTTTTTTTTCCTTGACTACTCCCTGTTAGTGGACCTTTGGGATGTTTTCACACTTTGATTATGAAACAAATGATACAGTAAATAACCTTGTACATCTCTCATTTGGCCAAGTGGACTATATCTTTGGGAAAAAACTCCAAGTGAGTTTATGGGGCTGTTGGGAGTAGGTACTGGAGATTTGACAGATAGTGTCAAATTGTCCTCCCAAAGGGTTTTCTGAGTTACACACTCACACATGATGTGTGAGGAAAGCCTGTTTTCATAGTCTTGCTAAACAGAATGTGTTACCATACTCTGGAGTTTTGCCATTCTGAAAGGAAAAATGTTATCTCAGTGTATTTTTAAAAATGGTGTCTCAGCATGTTTTTAATTTGCATTTTTAAGTGATGCTGAACTGTTTTTTATGTTTATGAGCTATGTATATTGCCTTTCCTGTAAACTGTTGCTCCTTTTTGCCCACTTGGGGTTTGGTGATTGCTCCTTTTCTTATCAGTATTTGGACACTGTTTATGCTTTAGGTGCACGAATCCTTTGTGATCTGACTTGCAGATCCTTTTACTATTTTGTCTTTTAATTTAATGGTGTTTGTGCTGTGTCAAAGTTTCTTTTTGTGATAGTGGAGATTAAACCAGGACCTTGCCACTGAACTCCCTCTCCTGTCCCCCACCTGCCTTTTTTTTTTTTTTTTTTTTTTAAACAGCATCTTCTCTGAGTCACTAAATTATTGTCTGGGCTTGAATTTATAGCTCTTTTGCCTTAGTCTCCCACAGTGCATGTGCTATCACACCTGAAGTTTGAATATTTATAGAGAAGTACGTATCTGTTTTTCAGTGACTTGTGGATTGTCCTAGAAATGCTTCTCCATTCCCAGATTCAAAGAGAATTTGGGGGAGGAAAATCTTCGAAAGCTTTAGCTCACCACAGTCGTAGATTGTCTCTGAGAAAATCTCAGTCACCTACCTGGTGACCTTGGAACTTCCTGTGGTTCATCCTACATCTTTCTTGTCTGTAGAGGAACTTCAGGGAGGTGATGCCAGATGAAGATGCTTCAGTTACTTCTTTGAACTATATTACCAGACCAACTATGTTCTTAGCCCATATTTTGTCTCTTTTCTTGGCACTTTTTGAGGCTCAGGGGTGGAAAGAAGGAGGGAAGGTGGAGTACAGTGACCATCTAACCTGCAGTGACTGGGAACTGCAGTGGCTGATAATTCACTGGGCCTCTTTTTTTCCCATTTCACAAATTATACCATCACTTGCTGGTTTCATGACTTAATTTCAGTGTTTTGTTTTTTTCTCAGAAATCTTGCTACCTCAGTCATAAAAGAGTAACATTTTGTTCTTTGGCTTTTTTGTGGAGATTATACATTAAAATTTAATTATGTCAGTAATTTTAAGAGCCTGGCCCATTTGTAAGGAAGGAATGACAAAGGCTGGGAAGGAGTGATGTAAGTTTGATGCCAGGATTGCTGGGAGTGCTGCCTCCTTAAAGGACAGTACAGTTTGCTAATCCAAGCTGAAACTATGATGATTATACATTCCAGTAAATGGGGCCTAGGAGGAACTGGGAATTAACGGCATTCAAGAGATAGTTACTAGGAGTTTATTAGAGTTTATAATTCAAGCTTCATAATCCCTCAGACTGTAAGACCTTTCTTATTTGAAAGGACCTTAATTAGTAGATAGTATGATTTCCACCACAGTTAAAATTGATAGTCTAAGAATAGATTAAGTTCATCCTTTCCAAGGAGGTTGAACGAAATAGAAAGTGGGGTGAGGGAGAGATAAGAGAGAACCCCAAAGAGTAACAAGCTATAACTCACGAATAGGAAAGAGAATTACACATGGATTCTAATGTTCTGATTAGGAAAGAAGAAAAGAGAATCGGCAGTACATCCAGGGAGGGGACAAAAGTGACATTTCAGGCAAAATGGTAGTGGGAACCTTTTCAAAGTAAGGTAAAAAAAATAAAGCAAATAACAGTATAGAGCAGAAACTAATGATTTAGGTGGCGCAGTAATAGTTGAAGGATGAGAGGGAAGTTGAGACAAAATCACTTAAGGAGTCTCATTAGATCAGAATCACATGGGTCATGTGTTATTTACTAGTTATTCCTCCTCTAAACCAAAGGTTTCTGAAGAACAGCTTGGTGTTGTCATCATTCAGCTCCATGCCAGAAACCCAGTAGTCACTCAGTAAATATTTGCAGGATGATACATGATTGAATGATAAGTGAATTACCTGTTTGGAGCATATTAGACTTCTGACCTAAGTTCAGACAGAACAAAAACGTTTGTAGGCTTTGGCTTTGTTATGGCCATGGTTCACCTATTGTAGTACTAGAACTGGAAAGGTTAAGGGAATATATTTTGACAGTGATTCTTGGATGCCATTTACATTGCCACTGCTCTTTCAAGTGCCCTCTGCCTTTATTTGTGGAGAACAAAAGAGTTGTTGAAAAATGATCAGTGACCAGGGAAATTTCTAAGACATGTCCCTGTTCTTGCGTTCTTGCTGTGTGAAGCTATTACACTTAAAGCTTGAGCAAGGCCTAAGTAAACCTTCTCTCACTCCCCAGGCGTCTGTGCTACTAAAGATTGGGCATCAGTTGTAGATTGAGAAACAGACTCTGTGCCTAATGCAACTTGCAGGACAGGAGAGGGCTTAGTCCTGGGTCGGTGATGAGAAATCCAGACCTTGGAGAATAGTGGTTAGGTTCTTAGACCCAGGGAGACTGGGCATGATGTCTAGTAATGGAGCAGCAGGAAGCAGTTGGCCAATGGCAGGGTAGAGATGGGCAGCTGTTAGCCAATGGAAGGAGGTTGGTTTCAGTTACCTTCACTCTACCTGATGCTAATGGAAAATGGGATTTGGGGCAGGATAGTTAGACAGGCCTGCAAACAGTGGAGAACAATCCTGTGCAGTGGGGAAAAATCATCCTGTTATGGGTAAGTCTTGCAGAAAGATAAGAGGCTCAAATAGGCTCTCAGTACAGAATCTGTAGCCAAGTTCCAGAATATAGAGATTTATGAAGATTAAAAAAAAAATAAAGGAAGCGAGGAATGCATTGGACCATTGCAGGCTCCTAGGTGGCTCAAACGGGGTCAGAAACATTATGCCTAGCTGTCTTAATTTGTCTTCTGATTATAATAAACTACCTGAGATTGGGTAACTTATAAGAACTGAGACTGCTGTGATTTGGATAAGTGTTCTCAGAGGCTCATATGTTAAAGGCTTGGTCCCAAGGGTGGCTATTGAGAGGTGGTAGAACCTTTAGGAAGTTGGTTTAATGGGAAGTCTGCAGGTCACTGAGGATGTGTCCTAGGAGAGGATTGTGAGACCCCAGCTCTTCTTGGCTATGAGATTAGCAGTTTGCTCCACCATGTGCTCCTTGCCATTGCTACCCAGCTCCCCACCAGAGGTGGGGGGGTTACCTGATCTTGGACCAGAACCACTAAAACTGTGAGCCAAAATAACCCTTTTGTCTTTATAGGTCAATTATCTCAGGGATTTCATTATATTAACAGAAGCGGGCTAACAGGTTTATTATGCTTTCAGATTCTGAGAAGTCCCATAGCATGGCTCCTGAGTCTGGTGAGGGCCTGCTGCTTTATTGTAACATGGCGAGAGCTTCAACACAGAAAGGCAGGGCAAGCATCATAGCTCAGGTCTCTCTTCCTCCTCTGGTAATGCCACTGATCCTGTCATGAGGGTCCCCAATCCCATGACCTCATCTAATTCTAATTCCTAAAAGCCTCACGTTCCAGCACATAAATTCTGAAGCACACACTCAACCCTAGCCCCAGCTGTCACCCAATATCTAGGGCAGTGCCTGTTTTATCCATGAAGCATCTCTATTTGGTAAAGTTTAACAGTTACACAAGTAGGGTTAAGGATAATACTTAAATTTTGATAAATTGTTAGTTTAAAAGAAATGGAAAAGAGAAGGAGGCTGTGGGATCTAACGTAGCTAAGGAAGAAATAGATTGGAATTTTCCCTTATTTGTTCGGCTTCCTTCTGAGCATCCTTGAATCTCTTGCAGCTAGAAGCTGATAGATTGGTGCCACTAAGGCTTTGGGGTCCTGGCACGTGAACCAGGGGACCAGAGCTACCACTTAGTCTCCACCCTCCCATTAGCCAGGTCCCAGCAGTTCTCCGGGTCTCCTTTGTCGTCGAATGGAGATCGTACTCCACCATATGTCCTAGACTATTTCAAGGACAAATCAGGAATTGTGTGTATGTAAAGGGATTAGGGTAGCAGATGGCCTGCCATTGCTGCTGCTCACCATTATTGGTGCCATTTGGTGGTGGTTTTAAGGGTTCATTGAAATGTGTTTGCATGGCCTGTCAGGTCCATGCTAATTTCACTTCTTCCCTTTTGTAACCAAGCCAGCCAGTGTAAAAACAAAGCTCCTGCTGGAGATGGGAACCGTGTTCCCCAGCCACCCCTAGGCACCACTGCAAATCTGGAAACTTCCTTTAGAAGCTGGCCACCCTGAGCGATGGCACTGACATTGGTGAGAAAGCGACTTTTGCAGATCAGGAAGGGAGCTGCGTTGGTTGCCAGGCCTTGGTGCTGTGGGGGGTTTGCTCTGGCCACGCCCAGCTCTCTGTGCAGCTCATCACAGGGCTTCCTTCCCTTTGGGAGAGCAAACAGAGTACTGATCTCACGGATGGAAGAGCAAACAGAAAGTGTGCTGAGGCTGGAACTTGTCACTGAGGTTAGAAGCTTTGTGGGTCACCTTGGAAACCAACCCTCCCAAAGCAAGCCCTTCAGAGAGAGGATGTTACCCCTGAAAGAAGTGGTAGGAGCAGACTACATGCTCCTCCCTGGCACAGCTAGTATCATGGCCCTGGCAGTTGACTGATTGTCTGTCTGCACCTGACTCTCTCCAGCCCTTACCTTCTGTGCAGGAAGTGTAGGGGTATAGTCTGGAGAGTTCAGACAGCTTAGCCCAGGGCTGCTGTCAAGCCAATGTCCCTCCCAGACCAGTCACTGAGCAGACACACCCTGTGTCTCTCCCCTTGATGGTCACCTCACCATGCTTAGTGCTTACAATGGGGACCATTGATTGAATGCACACCAAGAGCGCCAGGCACTGTACAAACATGTTTTGTATGCATCTCCTTTCATCCTGACTACAACACGTTAGAAGATCCCCTGTCCCTCCCTTCCTCTCTCCCTCCCTCTCTGTCTCTCTCTCTGTCTCTGTCTCTCTCTCTGTCCTTCTCTCTCTCTCTCTCTCTCTGTCTCTCTCTGTCTCTGTCTGTCTCTCTCTCTCTCTCTGTCTCTGTCTGTCTCTCTCTCTCTCTCTCTCTCTCTCTCTCTCTCTCTCTCTGTCTCTGTCTCTGTCTCTCTCCAGGGTCTCACTGTGTAGCCCAGGCTGGTCCTCCTGCCTCAGCTTCCCGAGTGCTGGGATTACAGGCATGTACCACCACGCCCATTTCGGAAGGCACTTTATTATCTTCACTGTGGGAATGAAAACACGTGATTTCTTACTTCAAAGTCATGACCCTAAGAAGCAGTGGAATTACAGTTTCATCCAAGGTCTCCATATTTTTTACATGATCAATTGACTATGGTACTGGAGATTAAACTCAGGGAATGCTTAGCTACGTCTCCAGCTCTTCTTATTTTTCAGTTTTGAGACAGGGTCTTGTTAAATTGCTGAGGCTAAATTCAAACTTGAGATCCTTCTGCCTCAGTCTTCCAAGCAGCAAAGGATTACATCACCTTGCTGGGCTAAAGCTTTGCAAAGTTGTTTCCCACTAAGCTCAGCACCAAGGTGCACTTCACAGCTGTCCTCAGCGTCAGCACCCAGCCTGTGGTAAACTCTTGTGTGCACTTTGTACCTTGACTCAACTAAGCAAGTGGCCACTGTCATGGCTGTGAGCCACATAGACACCTTGTGAGCAGGGAAATGGGAACTTGGGGCCATCTGCTGATTTCCTTGCATCTCACTAAGAGGAAGCTGCCATGTTAGAAATGCCCCTTTCCATCAAGGAAGCTGATCAGACATCTAAATGGTTTGTTTTTTTTGGATTGCTGGGTACTTTCCTAGATTTAAATTTAAATTGTTTAGATTTTTGTTTGTTTGGAGTTTTTTAGGTTTTTCCCTTGGTGATCTCTTTTGAAATTATTTGAAAATATACATGCTGGTAGTTTCACAATTGACTCATTTGTTGTGAAAGTGTTCAAATAGTTGCCTACTTATTGCGCCATTAGGGAAAGCCAAAGGTCAGAGGAGGTATTAATCTCACAGGGAGACACGGACTCAGTTTTCCTTAAGGTTCATTTAAAGGAACAAGAAGTGAAGACCAGGGTCAAACATGCTTTCACAAAGGAGGACTTGTTCCATCCTAATTCCAGTTTTCCAAGAACTTGAACAAAGAGAAACAAAGATCAGACAAATGTCACGTTAGTCACCTCTTGATGTTTATATTAGACGTGTCTTTTTCCTTAAAGGAAAAGAAAAGACTTCATGTACTGTATGTGAATAAAGTGAAGTACATTTAGCGTAAATTCTTAGATTATGGGAAAATCATGTGCTGTTGATTCAATGGAATATAGTACAGTGTGCACGGAAATTAACGATCCAGGAATACTATGGTATAAGGCACTGGGGTCTGAAAGCTTGCTTGTGTTTTGCTGAGTCTACTATGAAGTTTTCCTCATATTTTCACATGGTGGCACACTTGTACAGTGCCAGCATTTGCAGGATGCATTTGGAACCCCGGCTGCTCCAAGGGCCAGGAAAATAAGTATGCCCCCAGCTTGTCCCCATTTCCTGGAGCATCATGGGGCAACTGTGGCCAGTGGACTCAGAGAATGACTAGTGGGCACCTGAGAATGAGTGACTCTCATGTCTGGCCTCTCCTGACTGCAGTGCGCTGTGCCCAGGGCACACTCAGGCCCCAATCATATCATCTTCACACTGCAGCAGAGCAATGCAAAGTGTCCATCTATCTATCAGGTCCTGACCTAGATCCCCAACCTCCCAAATAAGTGTACAGCGAAGGCTTAAATTAAATGAGACAAGTGGTATGATTTTAGGGCTCCAGAAGGGTCAAAACCCTTTGGCTGAGCTCGAGACTGAGGGCTAAGACAAAAGACTTCTCTGGACCGTCCATTTTTATTATGTCCAAAACAAAGGGTGGGGAAACTGAGGAAAGCATGAAAAATGAGCAGGACCTTGGGAGTCACTTTAAAGACTTTGCCAAGTAGTAAATCATGTCCATTTAGGAGAACCACCTTATCTACAGGATGATATTTATGGTAGAAGTGTAGCGGCAGGAGTAACATTCTTCAGCTGAAGTCTCTATTTACTTAATGTTGGAGCCAAAGTGTCCTCAGCTGTGGCCTTATCTTGCCCTTTGAGGTATCTCTGGCTTCACGGGCCACTACAGGCCTCAGCCAGGACCAGTGATTCATAGAGGTTCTTACTTGTCGCCAGACAAGGGCTCAGGCCTAGCACAGACTCACAGATAAACATAGAAAGCCAATTGGTTAATTTTAAATCCTGCTCAGATCCATTTCATAGTGATTTCCAACATCTACCTGATCTGTTGTCTGACCTTCCAGCAGCAAAGGAAAGACTTGAAGCCAGCAAGTTCTGCAGTGAGATGCCTGATACTGCCCTCACGGGTGGTCAGTGCAAGAGGAAGGTTTATGCTGTCCAGGATATGACATGCTGCAGAGAAGATAATTTGACAGTCATAAATGAAATATTGCCATGACGGGAAAGTGAAGTCACGTGTAAAAGGATAAAGAATGGTGAATTAGCCATCAGGGAAGAACTGTGGTCATTCTTTAAATCATTTATGTAGAAGCTGTCAAGCAGGAAGGCCTGCAGAGTTTGAAGAACATGTTGGTTTTTTGTTTTTTTCTTAAAGGCTTTTTATTTCCCTCTAATTTCTGTCTCCATCCCTCTGATCTCAATACATATGACAAAAAAGAAAGTTGGCCAAAATCTTCTGTCTGCGTCTTTTGAGTCAGCAAACTTCGTTGATTCTCTGCAGAATCCCAAGCGTTATTTAAGGTGCTGTAATCCACAGAAACAAAATACCCTTATGTTTATTCAAAGAGACCACTGGCTGAAAAATACTGTCATTAAAGGAACTTTTGCATGTAGTTGCCTGCAAAGAGTTTGGCAGTATTTATTTTATGCAATCCTGCTCTTTTCATTGCATCACTGTTTCACTAAATTCAAAGATAGAGGCCAAATACTGGAGGATGTTTTGTTGTTGTTGTTGTTGTTGTTGTTGTTGTTGTTGTTAGAGTCCTTATGATATACCCAGCTGAAATGAGCGTGCTTTAATCGAGCATATATATTAAGTACAGTTGGCCCTCTGTGCCTGCAGGTTCTTCATCTCTGGGTTCAATGAAGTTGCAGACTAAAAATACTGGGCAAAAAAATGCTTCCATACAGATTTTTTTGTTATTACATAAACAGTACCTTAAACCAGCTACTTACATAGCATTTACATTGTATTAGGTATTATAAGTAATCTGGAGATGATATGAAATATACAGGAGGTTATACAAATACTGTTAGAAACCAATACTGTGTCATTTTATGTTAAGGACTTGAACATCATTGGATTTTGGTGTGCTTGGGGGACCCTGGGACCAATCCTGCCCAGATCTGAAGGTTGACTATATTGTATGTTATTTGTGTGAATGGTTTTTGCCTAAAAATCAAAGAGTAGGTGTAGGACCTTAAATGAAGATTGCTTTCATTTAATCATCACAAACTGAAATTTCCTGCAAAATATCCCATAGTCTTGTCTGGGAAAGGCTCAAGGTTAAGCTGGACTTGAAGGCCTCTGAGAAGGGCAGGCAGGTGGATGGTGGACTCTCAAAGCAATGAGATCATGTAAGACCCCCCATCATCAAGCCATGCTGCTGCTGTGTCTCTCCCCTGTAAGTAGCTTGATTGTTTTAATTATACTTCTGTCACTGCTATTTTTATCTGTTTTAGGAGAATTTGGATACAAGGTTAGAAAGCATATTATTAAATTGCTGCTAATGCTTTGGGACTTTGTTATGTAATACTTGGCATATTGTAGTGTAGACGGGAACGTGTGCCCAAAGAGCCAGTCCAAATAGAGCCCAGGGGCTTATTTATTTAGGGTTTGAGTTGGGCACTCTGTGTCACAAAGAACAGAGACTTATTCAAGTTATTGTGAATCCAAGTCCCTGGGTTGTGTTGACAGGGTACATGAAACTGGAAACCAGGCCTGGAATGCTGACCAGAAGCAAGACAGCTGGACGGAAGTGGCTCTCTCCTGTTTCTGGCTTCTGACATGCCACATAGCTACTTGTTGGCATCTCTCCACATTTCTGCACACTCCTCTTCTTTTTGATAACTGGCTTTCACACCCTTGACATCCTATTTTTACCGCATTGTCTGCATCTATATACTCTGACCTGCTTGATACATTCCATTTTTCATGGACTCTTTCTCCTTCTAGTTTCTGCTCCTGTAAATACTGGGTTTTTCTCTTAACATTTCTTAGCTCAAATTCTTGTCTGGTATGCAATTAGTCTGCCTTTTCACCGTAGGCAGCATTTTAGTCCTATGTTTGACCTAATTGTCCCTGGTCAAAGGCAAACTAAGGCAGACATATTCTACATAGTGTCTCTGCCTCTCCAGTCCTCTTTCTCACACGCATTCTTACTAATCCTTAGGACCTTTATAAAAAGGAGCAGGAGCTGATTGGTTTGCCATTGTCTCAGTTACTTTCTCATTCCTGGAACACAGTACTTGACACCCATCAGTTTTAAGGAGAGATTTATTTTGACTCAGTTTGTAGAGGTTTCAGTCCATAGCTGGTTGGCTCCAAAGCTGATCAGCATGATAGAGGGGCTTGGCAAAAGAGAAACAGTCCATGGCAGGGTAGGCAGGAAGCAGAGAGTAATGAAAAGAGGAGGGATATATACTGTTCCAGGCCATGCCCACAGTGCTTCCATCTGGGTTCACCTCCCACCATCCCATTCATGAGTGGACTAATCCAATATCACACACCCATAATCCAGTGTCACACAAGTAGTCACCTCCCAAAAGCCCCACCTGTGGGCACAAGAAGCTTTGGGGAAACATCTATGTATAAGCCATGACATACATATTCTCATCTTTATAATATCTTACAATAGGATCCTCATTATAATACTCTGTGGTTACTATAATATGGAAACATTTTACATACTTATGACTACAGAGTTTTATAAAGTACAGTCCCAATATTATAATAACTTTAAAAATACAGTTCTAAGCTGGGTGCATGGTGCATGCCAGTAATCCCCATTACACAGGCAGGAGTATTACAAGTTTCAGGTCAGCCTGGATAACTTACTGAGACCTTAGCTCAAAACAAACAAACAAACAAAAGTTAAAACAACTAGGATATAGCTCAGTGTTAGAGCATTTGCTTAGGATATGTGCTGCTCTAGGTTTGATCTCCAGTACCAGAGAAAGAGGAGGGAAGGAAAGAGAGGGAGAGCAGTGCTGAGAGTCAAAAGGGTGTGATTTCTCCTGTGTCATTTTCATTTCCTGTATCATTTCATTGTTAACAGTGAACATGCAACCTTCCAGACATTCATAAGTTACTATAAGCAAATATAGCCTCTTTCTTCACTTACACAGCCCATAGTAACACTGTGGGTACTGACAGATTTAATGAATACGCAAGTGATGAAAATGGTGAGGCAAATATAATTCACTTAGTGTTTGTAGTTTGTAGACTGTAACTTTTTTGATTTAAGGTGAGCAGGGTATAAAACATGTCATTCTTACTACTGTGTTAAGCAATACAGTGTTATACATATGAATTTGTGCCAGTTTATAGCATTTATGAATTTCATATACTAAATAAGGGAGGAAATCAATTTTTAAAAAAATCTAAAATGCAAACCCTAGATTTTCTCCATGGAATTGGGTTTAGAGTTGACCCTGAGATCACATGTGACATCCTAGCAAACAAGATTTCTAACCCATGGCCATCTATGAAGATGTAGTAATAACATGCACAGTAACCATCTGCTTACTTGGTGGCATGATTTGAGTAAAGAAAACTCAAAATAAGGATGAAAGTAATTACCAAAAACAAAAATCAAAAATTGTTTTTTCATTATAAAAGTAGTCGTTGTACATCTGGCAAAATTTTGAAAGCACAAAACGTATGAAGAATGTAAAATTATCTCACTAATGTTAACATTTTTTGTGATCTTTAAAATAAAATAACATTAGATTATAATTTGCAATATAGATGAGATTATACTTATTGACAAATTAGGATCATACAAAACAAAAATTATTTTGTGCTGTTTTTACATAGCATACTAGATGCATTTTACTGTGCCAGCTGATAATTATTGAGGGCATGACTTTTAATTCTAAGTATTACTTCATAGAAATAGTAAATTTACTTAGTCTAGGTTATTACCTGTGTAAAATTTCTAATTCAGGATTATTTCTATTTCATTATATTCCACTGTGCAGTTGTTCTTGAGCTCATAGATGCTCTTGATTATTGACAGAGGTACTAAGAGGATACTCGAGTGGAAAGGTAGACAGTCATTTGGAGCATTGGCTTCTACAAATGCAGCCCATCCTAGAGATGTGGTGGACAGAGAGCCTTGCACCAAAATATGTGGAAGGGGATGGCTTGGCTTCTCTGCTAGAAACAGGGTGAGCTTCCTAGCCAATAGCTGCTCTCACAGCCCCCAAAGGTCCCCTGCTTTCTGGAGGCTGACCTTGGCAGGCCTTGGTTATGGGTTTCAGGTTTTCAGATCTGCTCCGACCAGATAAAATCAATGCACCTTCCTGTTGCATAAATGAAGCAGCAGTAAATCTAATGCAACAGCAGCAGCCTCCTCTCACAGGGCAGAGGGGCTCGTTTGAGGAATTGGATCACACAGATGCTGGGAGTGTTTTTCAATGTGTTCTATCCCTTTGACATCGTTAGCCTATTTTGGAGTGGACTTAAATTTCAGACAGAAGCATGGAAACAGCAAGTTGGTTCTGGGATCAAGTCGCCAGCACATTTGCTGGGGGCAGGACCAGCTTCCTAGGCCTGCAGCCTGAGCACAAGGCCCTGGGCAGGGAGGGGCCCAGGTTTGGTTGGGGTCCTCTGTCGCCATCTTGAAAGTCTTAAGAATTTTTGAGCAAAGGCATCCACATCTTCATTTTGTACTGGGCCCTGAAAATTTTGTAGTTGGCCCCCACTAGGGTATAAAGCAAGGTTTGTATCCAGAAATAAATGTTGCCTTCTGTGTTACTGCCCCAAAGGGAAGGGGAAAAGTCCTTTCTGACTGCTCTGCTTTTGTGCCAGACAGCAGGCAGGCAGGGGAGGAAAGCCTGTGCCTTTAAGAGCACCTGCAGGGTGAACTGGAGCAGCTCCTGGCCGACTTAGCCTTCAGGGTGCTGGGGAGGAAGAGCGCATGCTGATTGGCTGCCCTGCAAGGGCTTTGCAGAGAAAATGCTCAGATTTCAGCTCTCTGCTCTGTTTGCTTATAAACCCGCCTGTGCTTTGTCTTTGTGTTGCATATATGAAAGCCACGGGTTTGGGGTCTCCTAAAAACATGAATGTCACAGACCTGAGGTCCAGATCACAGAGCAGGTACTCTGCCTCTCTTGGCTCTGCCACCCCACTCCCTCTAACCTGCTCCCCTTTTTGTAAGAAATGAGGTGAGGGTCTCTGGGGGAATCACCTAATACACTAACGCAGATTTGCAGCACTTTTGAACCAGAGTCCCGAGAGTAACTATGCAGAAAAAACCTCCACTGACAAGTGATGCTGATTTTTATTTTAGATTGCGTTGTGATAAATTGTTTTCTTTTCTCAAGTTATAGAGTTGGATATTCTCTTTAAAACGATGGCTATGATTCTAATAAACAGAGTCCTGAGAAAATGATTGCCCTAGAACTTCTCATTCCATATTTGGTTCTGTTTAAATTACAGGCTTTTGAACTGTTTGTTACCATTATGCTGCCTCCGGCTAAGAACAGAAATTGAAATTGAGTGTGTGGAAATCTAGAGTAATTTATCTGAGGAATTTTTTTAAAAACTAAAGGAGTTGGCAGTTATTTTTATGACTTTATAGAGTACTTTTAAAAAGTATTTTACATGCACAGCATTTTGCAAAAGTCTTAACCTGCAACAGAGGAGAAACTTTAAAACACACAGACAAAAACTGACTGTTAACCAATGGTTTGAGAAGCGCTGTAGTCTTCAGTGGAGTCGGCAATGTTTTTGCTACACCTGTGCCCTTCTCAGTAGCTCCTCTTTCCACCAATGCTGATGAGTCTCTGTGTGTGCACCTTATAAACTGGCTCCTTTCTTTGGGAAACCCATCGTGTGCCATGGTGCAGGAACAGCTATGGAAGCTGAGAGGAAAGAGTTCTTTATGACCCACTTACACCAGTATTTCCTAATAAATTTGTTGAAAAGACTTTTTCACCTAACGATGTTGGAGACAGTGGGAGAATCATACTTGTGACACTAAAGTTGCTTCCAGGCTATTCTGTGTGGCAGCTAGAGGGCTGGTACTGGGATGGATTGAATACTTAGCCATTCTCTTTTAGTCTGTTTCCCTGACACCCTGTAATACCTGGACTTTAGAATACCTGTGATAATTTGTGACATTGGAAAGAGAAAACACTGCCCAGTGTCCTGCCTCAGCCACCTCCCTAACAATGCTCTTGGACTCCCACCTCTCCAATTTCCTTACACAGAGAACAGCAGTCACCTGTAGAGTACTCCTGTCCCTAACGTGGCATGCCAGCCCTAGCCCATGTATAGCTGTGCCTTGTCATGCAGACACTATGAACCAGTGCACGGGGCTGACCTTCACCTAGCAGTTTTTGCATTCCACACTGCTCCCCAGAAAACCTTTTCTTTTATCTCTTCCCTGGTCCCTCTGTCAGTGTGATGTACAAACATCACGGTCAGCAGGCAAGGTGTTGGGCACAAGTACTTTGATTGGCTAACTGAATCTTTGGGCTTTCTTGACTTGGAGCAACAATTCCTTATCTCTGGACTAATTTCCAAAAGAAGACTAGGAAGCCTCATCTGTTCCCTAAATATCCCTGCTTTTGCTCCAACATAATTTTAGAGAAATCTCAGAATAACAGCCAATTACTTCTGAAATTAGAAAAACTGATTTCACAAGGTAAAGCATTTTAGATGAGTTTAATGCACACTCTTCAAGATTGGATTTTCCAGCCGGCAGCCTTCGATGTCTTTGATTAAGATTCTTAGACGATTTTATTTAAGGCAGATTTACTCTTACTAGATGGGGTCTGTGGTAGAAGTATGAAGCAGTTCTGAAAGTAATTATTTAGTTTCTCTTAAAACCCATCAAGTTAAAACCATGTAGTCTGTGTAACAAGTTTCAGTGCAGTGTGCCTAACGTAACTGTAGGCTTTGGGAATCCCAGCATGAATAAGCCAGTACCTGCCTGCAAGGAGTTCATAGCCCAGTGGAGAGAATAGTACATTTTAATTTTTAAGTGGAAAACAACGTTCTCGTTACTTTAATAATGTAAAGTATGGAACCCAGAACAGGGAACTGTTAGTTGCCGTAAGATGGGGTGAGCCAAGCAGGTGCTGAGGGAATAGAAGGCAAAGAGAAAGTGGCATGAGCTGAGACTTACCTGAATATTTAGGGAAATACAAGTTATCCAGGAAAGAAAAATATAAAAGGACAAGTTTGCAAAAGCAGCGAAGGCATTACAAACAAGCAAGCAAACAGGGCTGGTTAAAAATAGTGTACATGCAGTAGTGCGGCTAGAATTCATACCATCTACCAGCAAGCGTTTCTAGATGCGTTTGTTGAATTACTTCTGCCCAGTGTCATGTAGTCCACGTAGGTGCTAAGCTTTCCAGGGAAGGTACCAGTTACATCCAGGGAGCAGCAGGCAGAAGAACAAGGGTGTAGTGGTGGCCATGGAAAACTTCAATCATCCCAGAGAGGAAGCCACACATGGCAGTGATGCCCAGGGGCTGCATGGACTGGTCCAAAGTTTGGATCTGTGTAGAAGACACACATAAGGGGCCGGGGATTTAGCTCAGTGGCATGAGTGCCTGCCTGGCAAGTGTGAGGTCGTGAGTTCGATCCCCGGTACCAAAAAACAAAAAACACCAGAAGACACATATAAAGAAGCAAGCTTAAGTATACAGCTTTTCTGGCTTCAGAGAAGGGAATATTTGCTAAAATGAATTGAATATAATAGTGGAAGTCTCTCCATAGTAAACTCTGAATGTTTAATCTATACCTCTTAGCAAATATCAGCACACTAGGAAAGGCAAATAATGCACTGTAAAGGAAACTAGAAAGTGAATTAACAGGAGAGGGTACTCTAATTCATCAGTATCAGGGAAACACAAATTTAAAGGAAAATAGATACCTTGGCGGTATGCGTAGACACCTTGAGTGGTTAAAATTCAAAATCCTGGCAATACTAATGTTGACAGTGTTACAGAGAAGCAGGCATTCTCTTACTTTCCTGGTTAGATTATAAGTTGGCACAGCCACTTTGGAGAGCAATTTTGTAACATCTGATAAAGTTTTTTTAAAAAACTCAACACCACCATTCTAAAGACAAGTGCTTAAGGATTCATGTGTCCAGAATATAATTACAGTGGATATTAGCAATCAAATGGGGATGGACTCAAATGCACTTTACTAGAAAAATGAATGCTGTCTTGTACTTAAGCACTGGAATAATGTGCATTTAAAATGAATCAGATTTATAAGTAAATGTTAAAATATATGATTGTGTAAGCAAGTTTTGCAGTATCTACTTATCATTAACGTAAAACTAAAAGGTTCATCATGTCTGCATGTAGACAGATGGGAAAATAAATATGTCAGAATCTGGATGGAAAGAATGCAAAACAGTTTGAGAATGGTGAATACAGAGGAATTTGGGATTGAGGGACTAAATACAAAGAGATCTTTCTTTTAAAATATAGATCAGAGACACATAAGGCAAGATGGTAAAACCAAAGTAGTGGAACGTTTTGTAATCTCCCATACTTTTCTGTGGCTTTTAATATTTTATCAAACAGTAGTGCTTAGTACATACCAACTGCTCCCTGGGGTATGCACTAGGGTTTGTACCACAAAGAATGGGCAGAGAGAGATTAAGAAGTGACTGGGGTATGAGGCTGGCCCAGCGTCTCTCTTCTGCCCATTCTGTCATGGACTTCAGAGATCTGGACCTCACCCCTTGTGGGTCTTCATGGCTGAGGGCATCATGGCGGTCCAAGTGATCGTTAGGACCCGTCCTGCTCCACGTGAAGTGAAGTGACCCAAGCTCAACAACGGACTGGTGGTTTTCCTGAGCACCCTCCAGAGTCCTCAGTGCTCACCTTCCAGCCCCATTCCTGCCCTCTGAGGGTGATGGGGCCCTCTGCAGCATGACCAGCCTGCCAGCCTTCCCCAGTCCTCCCAGGACTGCACACTCCAGTGTCATGGCCTCGTGGGAAGTGGAAATGTCCCACTTGGCAGAACCTTTTCTGAATCTCCTAGAACAGCATTTTTGTGTCACAAGATACCCTTGGACTAACCTAATACACAGGTACAGACAAGAGTTATTTCAAGGGCCATAATTTGACTTAGTGAGCTCAGGCAATCAGAGGTTGTTTAACACCAGAAATAGCTGACTAGAAGAGTTGTTGGAACAGCACTTTGTGTGGGAGCTATGCAGAGGTTCAGTATTTTGACAGCTATTTCAGAGTGAGTAATACATTTCTAAGAAAATCCTGATCACTGCTTCCAGTTTTCTGTGTAAGTACAGGATAGGTATACGAGTACTTTGCTTTCTTAGAGTCCTGGCTTTGTATCAGTAGATGTAAACCAACACAATAGTTTACTATTTAGGTCTTAAAAAATACCTAATTTGTGTGTTCACCAAAGAGGAGCTTCATGTTTACTGACCTCCAAGTAAAGCATAAAGCCTTTGGTCATGAAGAATTAGGTGCTGCCACCAAGGAATTCCTAGTCTGGGAAGAAGAACTAGAACAAGACATGACGTGAGAATAATTTTCTTTTTCAGTACTGGTGATTAAACAAGGGCCTTGGCACTGAGCTACGTCCTGTTTCTTTTAATTTTTTTTTTAATTTTGAGACAGGGTCTCAATAAATTTCTCAAGTGGGGCTTGAACTTGGGATCCTCCTGCCTTAGCCTTGCAAATAATTTTAAATACAATAAAGCATTGCAGAAGCAGAAGCAGGGAGAGTAGAATGAAAAAGGAGTGGCGCTAATCAGTTTGGTGTTTATGTCTTGAAGGGGTGAGTGCTGAGTGTAGACTAATGTTCCTAACGGAAAGAAAAGCCTGGTCACCACGACAAAAGCATCCAAGTTGGTGTAGTCAGGGTTTACAAGGGAATGAATTTTATATAGAACACAGCTTATAGGATTATTTTATAATATTCACCCAAAGAGTCAAATGCAAGAGTGTGATAGATATGTCCACACTAGAGACCCAAAGAATCCAGCTGAGGACCTGGATCCCACAGCAGTGTCCTGCACGAGTACAGCTGGAGGCCTAGAACCCACAGCAATGTCTCATACAAGTCTGTGTCAAGGATCTGCACTGGGAAGGCCCAAAAGTCAGTGGTGGAAGCTGAAAAGCCTGCACCAGCAGGATGAACGATCTGTGCCAGCAGGTTGGGGGATCTGTCTTGGAGCCAGGAAGTGACCTTCAAAATTAATACGAGAGCTCCCCTCAAAAGAACTGCAGCCATCCTCAGTGACAGCAAGGACCCCAGTTCCTCCAGTGATGAGAACAACTGAGTTCCTTTCAGCAAAACCAGCATGACAAGTTTTTCCAGGAGAATCAACAGCACACCATCTTCCCCTCTGGTTCTCTTTATGGTGTCTGCAACAATCCTCAGGTGGACCCTCCACACCAGAACCATGCTGATTCAGTTCACCTGATGTTACAAGGTGCCCATTAAAAAAAAAAAAAAAGACAGTTTGAAAGTTGACAATAAGTTAATCCACCACACAAGGGCTCAGTATTCTGGGTTAATCCAAAAATCAAGTATTTATTGATTTGGTTGGCCATCTGCATATCTCAACTCACAGTGTTATTTTGTTTGGATATCCAGTGCCTTAAATTTCACAAAACATTTTCTAATTTAAACACATCTAATGTGAGTATCCCACTATTGTACTGTCTGTAACTACTTAAAAATATTTCAGCCTAGACCCTGTGGTCCTGTTTGTTAGCTTTCATCTGAGTCTGAGTGGAAGTTGGTGCTGCCCTTTCACAATGTATTCTTAGACTTGGTGCAGGCTGGCTTCTCTAATCAGATCTCGCTCCATGGGGTCTACATTAAGTGACTGGGTTTTTTTGACATCAGAGGTTTTGTTAGTTAGAATAAAGGATGTTAAAGATGGATTTTAATTAGAATCATTAGGAAGGACACATGGATTGAGTTGGACCATTTCAGAAATGTTTCTTTTTTATGTTACAGAGTATGTAAGTTTAGTGAGCCTCAAGGATGGAGAAACTGAGGTCCTGGAAGCTGGGTATCGGAGCTGGCAGAGGCAGAGTGAGAATCGCAGCATTCCAGCCCTAGCTCTGACTTTGGAAGCATCTCTATCCATGACACTTATAAAACTGCATGGGTGGTCCTTGACTTAAGCTCCCCACCCCAACCTGAAATGTGTGTGCCTGAGAACCAACAAATGTGACATTTGTATAGTCTTTGTGGTTTATTTTTTCTTTTGATTCAAGAAGTAGTAGTAACATTCAGTTACCATGAGTGATGCATCTGTATTTCTAGTCAATGTATCCGTCTTAGTTGCTTTGTATTGCTGGGACAAAATACCAGACATAAGTTTAAGGAAGAAAAGTTTATCATAGCACACAGTATGTACAGGTTTCAGTCCATAACCAGCCAAGGCAGGGCAATGTGGCAGAGTGGCATGGGAGAGGAGAAACAGCTAGTCCAGGAAGCAGCAAGATTTCCGTCTTTCTCTTTTTATTCCATTCAGGCTACCAGTCTATTCGTTGGTGCCATCCACACCCAGGTTCTGTCTTTCTCTTTCAGTAAATTATTATCTACACCCAGAACTCTGCTAACTCAGTAAGTGGATTAATCCAGTATCACACACCCATGATCCAGTCTGTGAGAAACCACTGAGAGACTCAAAGCTCAGGGGCATCAGAGGACACCTGAGGATGTGACCCTGCTTGTCTAGCACAGGTGCACAGTGGGATACAATTATGTAACCTTGACTTAGCACAGACAAATACACATGTGCTGGTTACAGCACTATGTGAGAACATAAATATGAGACAACAACCTGTATAAGAATTATATAATAAAGACACAGGCGGCTCTGGCTCTGGCTCTGGCTCTTGCTCTCTCCCTTGTACTCTTGTGCTCTTCTCTGCCTGCCTTTGTTGCTGATGTGTTGCACATGTGGGTTCTTTAACCTTGGGACCTCACCCATGAAAATCTCCCTTGGGCCTCCTGAGCAGGTTCAAAAGCCTTACCTAGGAACACGTGAGGTTCTGGGGGACATCTAGATAAAAGCCATAACAGTATCTCACTGATACATAATTGATATCTAGTTAATGTAGGAGGAAACTCAACTTTTTTATCTAGCACTGTTCTCTTCTTTTGTTATTAATATACTATTTTTAATCTGTAGGCAATGAAAGTAATTAGGTATCTTCATAGTAAATCCATTTCTCAATAATGCAAACTAAAAAGCACTGTGGATTTGTATGATGTGGAAACACACATTTTTGGAAAATTCCACAGATGTATTTCATACAAGTCAGACCAAAGGAATTGATTTTCACTTTAGAAAAAGTTTAGAATTGTTTTCTTTGCTATGTTCAAGTCAGCTAATGGTCACTGTGGCTTGGTGGGAATCTAAATGAGTGCTTTACCCTTGGACGGTGACCAAGGACAACTGTAAGACTTCCCCATGGTCTACCTCACTTAGGCTTCTTGATTGATAACTCTACTTCAGGAAGGCAAATGCTATTGTGAACATTTTACAACGGAGGAAATCAAAGCAACAAGAAGGTAAATGGCCTGTCCCTCCACAGAACAGGCTATAATAGAACCAAATCTGAACTTGAACCTTTCTGAACAACAGTTCACTAGTCCTTAACTGTTTCTATTACCCTGGGCTTGCCAGAGCTGAGGGAAGTGAATTTCAGTGGGATTCTGCGTACTGAGTATTCGTTACAGTAAGAGACAAACCATAGGAAACTATTATGAAATGACACATCTAGAGATACATGTGATGATGTTTTCAGCAGAATTCAGCAGAACTTGTCAAGAAGCCTGCTGTAGTTAGGCCTGAACTCGGGGCTTTCTCATGGGGGCAGAGCAAAAGTATTAGTGGGTCTTTAGACTCTTTTTCCTGCCAACCACCCCCAGCCCAACTGCAATCTAAGTGAATCAGGACAGCTTGGCAGGTCCTGAGGTTTCCTGCCTCTCATTCCAAACAGCCTGTTGCCCCTAAGTCCTGCTGTCTCAAGCTTCAGAAACAATTCTGTGATGCTACTGTTATCTCTGTTTTGCACTTGGATAAACTGGAGCTGTTAAAATAAAATCAGCATGCCCTAAAACTATGCATCTGGCCTGAAGTCCTAACTGATCCTTCTGAGTCCAAGGTCTGTTCTAGGCTGGCTCTATGTAGCTTGGGGTTAGTTACAGGAATTGCTCTAGTTGGCTTCCCACTACTCTAACAAAATACCTGAGATAATTAACTTAGGAGAGAAGACGTTTATTCAGTTCACAGTTGTGGAGGCTCCAGTCCAAGACCCATCACTTTGGGTCTCTGTCACCAGAGACCCATGAGAAACAACAATGGTGGGGAGCCCATGGGCGTGCAGACTGCTTACCTCATGGTCAGAAAGCAGAAAAGAGACAGCATGAGACCAAGGTCCACAGTCCCCTTCAAGGACACAAACCATGAATGACCTGATGGCCTTCCAGAAGTCTCATCTCCCAGTGGGGTCATTCTGGGACCAAGCCTCTAATGGATCTTTGGTGGACACTTACCCTGTGGCAGGGTATGTGTGTGTGTGTGTGTGTGTGTGTGTGTGTGTGTGTGTGTGTATTTCAGAGTGGTGTACAAAAATGTTAGTGTCCAACATGGGCTCAGTGTCGTAGAAGAGGGGAGTTTCAACAAGGGGATATCAGAAAGGTGACTGAAAGGGAAATTTGGGCTGATAACAGCATCACACTTCGAAGCTGTCAGAATCCTGCTGTCAGTATTATGTTGGACAACTCTGCTTGGAGTACTGAAAAGAATTCATGTCAGAAATGGGTCTGTGCCTGTTCGGGCCCAGCTGGTTCGCCTCAACCAGGCCATCTGGGCGGGCTTCTCTCCTAGGCACCTTCTACCTTTATTGGCTTATTAATGTAAGAAGAAATTAACCCACCCCTACTCTTCATTTCTTTTTCCTGGTAAGCTTCCCTCCTGAAAAGAGAAGGCACTGCCTCTTCTTAAGTGAGCCTGGCTACAGTGAGCATTGGTATTTTTCACAAATAAATCACTGAACACATTTACTGAATAGTCAGGCTTTTCTCAATATGAGAAGCTGTGATAAGTGGATTCTTGAAGTTTGCAATCCACAGAAATCAACTTTGTGCTACCAAAAATGCATGTCCTGATCCTCAGTCTTGTTACTGCATCATTTCACATTACAGAGCAGGTTCTGGTCATCTCTGGCTATGATGGTGGGTGTTACACGTGGCAATGAACTACTGCTGGAAGGAGAAAATTTCCTTTTCACGTCCCTTGTTCATTCATTCCTAAACACAACGTTAGAACACTGTGTGACCTTCTCCTCTCCTAGATTACAGATGCCCTAGGGACTCTGTCTCATTCTGCTTTGTGCCCGCAAGGTTTGTCTTACACAGAGTGGAAATCCAGTGTTCGCTGAACTGAACTGCACTACAGTTTTCAGTACAGAAGAGAAGTTGGGCAAATTAAAGTAATAGGTGGAGGACGCTGGCACGCTGAATCCGAAACACAGGCAATGGTTCCTATGGCCTTGCCCGGTTACCTGAGTTAAGGATTATTTCATAGCCAGAAGGGGAAGAATACACATCAAACACAAGACGGACAAAGCAGAGACCCCAGCAGATGAATACTTGCTCCTGTAGTTACTTTTACTGTGAACAGGCACTCATAATTACTGTACACCAGGGACTATATTGGGAGCTTTGAAACCCACAGACGTTTTTCAGCTTTGGAAGTTGTGGAACAGGTTACCTAGAGGCAGCACCACTCTAAGAGGAAGGTTTTGTCTAGGCACTTTGACGTGGGAAATGGCGCTGCCAATGGAAGATGGCAGTGCAGGGTGCTCACACTGGCTTTGGGAAGTTGGGGAAGCAGTCAGGAAATCCTAACCTGTTTTCCTGCTTCTCCCTCTTTAGGCCTCCTGGTGGGTACCCTTGATGTGGTGTTGGACTCCAGTGCCCGGGTCGCTCCTTACCGAATCCTGTACCAGACTCCAGACTCTCTGGTCTACTGGACCATTGCCTGTGGTAAGTAGCAGTGTCCTGAGACATTCGAGATCACAGAGAAACTTTCGGATTACGAACTTGTCATCAGAAGGGAAGGAGGAATAAGTACTCGCTGAATGCAACCACATGGCATGATAGGGCAGTGAACCTTAGCTGTTGCAACTCATGAACCAACCTCTTGGTGGCTTCCACAGTGCAGGTTTCTTGCTCGCTCTGAGGTCTCACTGGAATCACATAACCTTCCTTCTCCATCTGTGTGACACCCAATGGAAGGAACACAAAGCATCCAAGGTCAGTTTATAAGAGCAGCATTGGTGAACATGGCAGACCTGCGTTTAACTTCCTAGACCCAGAAGTGGCATGCATCACCTTCCACTCCTCCATTGGCGGGACTTAGTCACATGGGCCCTGCCTAACTGCAAGGGAAGCTGGGAGCTGAAGAGCATGGCACCTCCTTGAATGTACTAAGCAGTACTTCCTGTGAGTGGAGATCACTCATTTCTCCTGCTGATCATCTGTGTGCTGTTCTGTGCTCAAAATGGTGGCAGGGAACCCTATATTATTAGATCACTCACAGAAACTTCTAATCCAAAATAATTTAAGATTAAATTATTTGCTTCCATGTGGCTTTTAAAATACACTCAGGAAAAAGCAAGGGCACTGAATACTTTATTTTGCTCTATTTGATATTTTTAGTATTAATACATTTTATAGAACAGTTTTAGATTTATAGAAAAATTGAACAGATACTATAATTCACAGCAATTCCATTTTCTCCCCACATCCTTAGTTTCCACTAATATTAGTATGTGAGCCCGGTATGTGTGTTAAAAATCAGTGAACCAATTATAAAATAAAGTCCGCAATTTATTCACATTTCCTCAGTTTTTCCACTCCAGGAGTTCTCTAGTATACCATTCTTCCACTGAGTTCTGTGTCCTCGTAGGCTTCTCATGGCTCTGGAAGACCAGATGACCTTGACAACTTTAGGAACCCTGCTCTTTTGTGTAATAGAATCTTCCTCTATTGAATTTTGTCTGTTTTTCTTGTGACGAGACTGGGCTGATGGGTTTTATGAGAAGTCACAAGAAAAAGTGTCCATTTTTATCTCATCATATCACAAGTACCTGTTATCAACAGAAACTTTTGACCGCTCATGTCCTAGATCACCTGCTTTCCGTGAGTTTTGCTGGTTTCCCCATTTTGAAGTCACTCTTTTCTTCTCCTTTGCAAGGAGAATGTATGCTCTGGAATAAAGTCAGGTATGCTGTATTTTTAAGGAATGGGGTGTTTTTCACCTCTTTTAGAATATTTTTATGTAGTTTTTAAAAATTCTGCTCCATAGGTTTGTTTACCCTCAGTTATTAATTTATGCAATTATTTGTACTTTATAGTTTGGGTATTTACCCAGTGCTATTTTAATTTTGCTCAAATTGTTCCAGCTTTGGTCATTGGGAGTGCTTTCAGTTGACTTTATTCAGTTTTAAAATTGATCTCTACTTAGTAGGAAGTGCTGTGCTAGAATCTAAAGATATCAAGACAATTACACCTGGTCTCTGTTCTTGAGAAAGTCCCATTCTCATGAGGATACAGTAAATAGCCATTTATAACTCAATGTGAACAGTTACTATACAGTTCCATTTGATTCTGAATTCCCAAGAAAATACAGGATTCTAGGCCAGGCTTCTTTCTTAATCAGGGAAGATAGCTGGTGTGATTTAAAGCTGCTAGAAAGCTCAGGTGACCTAGTAATGCTTTCAAAAGGGTTTAAAAGTATGTGGAATTCCAACACTGTAGTTATATTCCTTTAGAAGTAGTCTGCTTAAGATGCAGACAGCTCTGTGGGAGACAGTTGACTGTAGTGAATCGCTTACACATTCCTGTGAATGAAAGAATGTTGTAACTACTTACTCTGTTTCTGGGGCTTTGCCATTCCATGAAATAGGTCTTTCTATGAATGTTCACGTGGGGTAGAATCTACAGTTACGAAACCAAGTTATGCCTAATGTTTTTTTCCAAGCTACAGCTAAGGAACACTAGGTTATAACTGCCAATGGCATAATTTATACCCCAAAGAGATGTACTTTCATTTTCCATGTAAGGAGTGTCTGTCATAATTCTATTGTCCAGCTATAATCAACCCAGAATGGTTTAGCTTCTGTATATATCGATTAACCACAGTCATGGCATCAGATTTCCTTATGGAAGACTCCATGGAAGTGACAACCATTATCAAAAGTCCGATTCACTCATTAGCTGTTCTTTCTTAATGATTTCCAATTAAAATCCAAATTACTGACTTCCTTTCATGAGAAGATTTTAAAAGTGGAAGCTGCTGCCTCAAAAAGATTTCTTTGATATGCTGACCTTTCTGTTTGTAATTTTATTGTCCTTTTTCATAAATTCCAAAGTTGGTGTTTGACAGGAAAGCACATGGGAAGCTTTCACATATGCTTAATTTTCATGAATTGTCAACAAAAGAAACTCCAGCAGAATATTGGATGAATTTAATTCATTGTCCTGTAGCAACCATAGGATTATAAAACCTTGTTTCATGTCTTAAAATCAACAAGCATAAATTGAATTCAACTAACAGGAGTTTCTTCCATCAGTGTGTGAGTGGATATGTAGATCAGCAGAATATTAGCTTTAAGTCCTAGATGTATGATTCACCTTAGACTTGAGTCCCATGAAACTAGGTGAGAGGAATCTGTGGGATGCAGTGTAACTTACTGGCAATAAAGAAAGCACTTGGCCCTTGGCAGCCTGAACTGTATTGCGGGATTAACACCTTACTAATAGCACAGCCCTAGTTACCTAGATGTGGCTGTATAATAATTTAGCTTTGCTTTTCTTTACCTTTGCAGGATCATATCTGGACCTAGTTGGTTTTTTAGTTTTATAGCTGAAGGATCCATCAGCCACCCCCTCATCCACTCTCATAGGAGGATAGAGAGGCAAAGTGAATTTCACATTCCTAGTTGCAGCTAGTTACGTGGAGCTCAAGCCAACTTCTAAGTCTGCATGCTTTGTCCCAGGACTTTTTAAGTGGCACCATGCTGGCTCACATGATTAAACATTCTTTTTTTAGTGAAGAGCTCTAAGACCCAGAATTTAATTAAAAATTGCTCATTGGTGGCTCTTGCTGTGTCTCTACAAGATACAGAAATGTAGGGTAGTTCAGTTGCCTACCACATGAGACAGACACAATGTACAAGTTGGCAGGATTTATATAGCCCTTTCTTGTTCTGTGTATCTTAAGGATTGTGTTTGTATCCTTAGGAAAACAGCAGCTTAAAAAAAAATTGCTTTTTAAAAAGTACTACTTGTTGATTATAACAATTAGAGAATATAGATACAGAAAAAATAAAAGGAAAAAAATGATAGCATACTGCAGATATCACCTTCTAAATCTAATATATATATATATATATATATACACACACATTCACTTTACATACTTTATGTATTTTTACATGTAAATATATATACTATATTTGTCATATGTTAAATATATATGGTGTGTGTACATAGACTTAAAAACAAATAAAAATGAAAATTGTATTTTACATATTGAAAATAGTTTCCATACCAATTTGTAATGTCAGTTTTGATAAATAGATACTTTATTGTGTGTGTGAGTTTTTCTAACTGGTAGGGTATTATTAAAAATCTAAAGTTTTTTTTTTCCCTTTAATTTTGCTACACCTACCCAACCTTAATGAGAATCCTTCTTAGCAAAATCTTTGGACATTCCTTTAATTATTTCCTTAGGATTACGCTTATAGAAGTAGATCAGCTGTGTCAGAATATGTGTATATTTAATATATTTAGCCCATTTTCCCTCTATAAGTAGTCATTAACAACCCCACTGGCTGGGTAGGAGAATAATGCAGCTCTTCTGTAAAATAAGGGTGTCAGCCACTTGGGATTGTTACTCCCAAAGTCAGGTGAGTTACCTCTTCTCAAAGTGATCAGAAAGCGATGAGCATGTTGTTATGAGCCGTAAGCGATTACAGGCAGTTATGTAAGAAGCTCATAATCATTGAGTTGTACTAACATGTAGTAGCCTTGCTGCAGTAATATAAACACTACAATCAGACATCTGGGGGCCACAGTGAGTTTTCTGCTGAACTTCTGCCAGTCAGGAGAAGTTGAGTAGCTGGTTTCTTTATGTCTTGACATCAGAAATTAGAAAATGTTTTCTGAACCACCTTTCCAGTCAAGGTCTTTATGTACTACTGCTTATAGTGGATGATAGCAAAACTGTCTAGGGTCTGTGCTGAGTATTTACATCTGTTATCTTACTCAATCTCTAGCACAAGCCACCATGGCAAATGTTGTCAATTACATAATACAAATGAGGACTATGAGGCACAAAGAGGTTATGTCACTTACCCAGAGATCCCAAAGCTAAAATGTGGCTGTGAAGGGATCTGGATGTACCTTTTTTACCTCCATGTCTGGTCTATGGCATTATGTAGTACCACCCTACCTAATAACCAGACTTGTTATCAAAACTCCAGGTAACCTAACGTATCTTCATTCTAACCACACTTGTAATATGGTTGAGGAGGCAGTTAAGTATGGAATTAGGAGCTTGGGTTTTGAAGCCAAAAGTCTGGGTTAGGTTTTACAGAAACATAAAAGCTGCAGTTTCCCCATCCATAGACGAGATTAAAACTAGACCTGTTCACAGGATTGCTGTGCAAGCATGGTGTGTGTTGTAAATTAAGCGAGGTCGCTGACCTTTGTAAGTACGAGAATAGAGTATTATCCTTGTCAAAGTGTTTAAACTTTATGGCATCAATTAGCTATGAGTTTTGAAAAAAATAAAGTTTTCTCTTTATTCTTAAAAATATTTCCAGTCACAGCACTATTTTAGGATTTTTATCTTTTCCTCTTTCCAAGTACAACTTGACAATTTTTCTGAGCATAGAGAAACAGTGGTGGTTTCATAAATACAGAGTAAGTAGTTATACTTAAGGTTTGAGGGTACTGACTGCTCTTACCTTACTTCAAGTTTGAAATTAACAGCTCTGTGTGATGGTTGTATTTAGATAAAACTATAAAAGTAGACCACTTTTTCATTTAGTTCCCTTTATTTGAGTAGTTTAAAATGCTATTCTTTGGAGGATTGAATTTGCTCAGTGACCTGTGCAGCTTCCTCTAGAAATGAAAATATGACATTTGTTGCTTTTTAATCCCTAGATTTAGTGGGTTTTGGTTTTGGTTTGTACCATGAATGGTTTTTTATTTCTGTATTTGCATACAAATACACAGTTATGTACATCCACACATTTACTATATTGGATATTGTGGAATTCAAATTTTTAAGTCAGTGCTGCAGACTTAAAACCAAATTGTATTTCTTGTCACATGTCACAAGATGTTTAAGAATGCAGCCTTAAAGTTTTGTTCTTGGTCCTCGGATGCCAAACATGATAAAATCTTTTGTTGGTCTGTCTTAAGACTCTATTTCAACTAGACTTCATGTACTTCAAGATACATTTTGGATTATATGAGGAATTAGACTAGGATGATTAATACTTTCCACCATCATTTAATATTTACCCAGACACACGTGTAAGAGCTGTGGTTAGTGTCCTGGAATGACAACTCTATATGACAGATTTCTTATGTTTTAGAAATTAATGTCTAACTAAACTTAATCTCATGAAGTGTTGATCTAGTTTTTGCCATCGGAGACTGCTGTAACTTGGGTCTCCTGAAAGGTTCACATGCTCTATTCTAGTTTTCTTTGTTGTTCCGTATCAGCTTGATTTTCCTTTAGTGTCTCTGTGAAGTGGCCTTTCAGAAAACCAGTAGGGAAGCCCTTCTTTCCTGTTTTGATCTCTAACACATCTTATACAAGCTGCTGGGCAAATAGACCAGTTTCTTTCTGACTACTGGCAAAAGAATTTCATGTTTATCTGACTTTAAACAACAACAAAAAGTTTCAAAACCTCAATTCTTGCAGCACTTGTACTTACTGAAAAATGAAGACTCTTTGTGCCCTAAAGTGTGCTCCATAAAAGAGGGTAGTTGTTTTCACACTATCTGGGACATGTGCTCTGAGGTCTCTAAGAGATAACATGGATCTTTGTTTTGGAATGAGAAGGGGACAGGTGTGGCTCGCACTCCTGAAAATACTTTTTTACTGGGTTGGCACTTTCAGAACTTGTATCATTTGTCAGAGTGAATCCAGTCCTACTTGATAGATATCCTCATACCTTTGGTCTCCAAACTCCCAGGCCAGACACTGTTCTTTGTTCTTTGTGCAGTTAAGAACGTATTCAGATGAAATGTAAATGGAAAAGATACTTGTACACTAATGTCTAGGTTACTTTTCTCTCATTGCTGAGACAAAATGCTTGGCGCCCAAACTTAGGGAAAGAAAGGTTTATTTATCTTACAGTTTTAGAGGTTTCAGTCCATACTCAGCTTGCTCCAAGGCAGGGTGACATGGCTGAAGGGCAATGCTTCATGGTGGCTGCAAATAGCAAGAGTGAAAGTGCAAAAAAGAGAAAGCACATTTCCTTCCTCCCTTTACATTATATGTTGGCTCCACCCCTGGGCAGGTACAGCACTCACACCACCAATCCCAGCACTAGACAATGAACCAGTCACTAGATTCAGCTGCCTCCATGATTGCATGATGATTGGGGGGGGGGGTGTGAACACAACCATAACAACTAATATCCCATATTTCAGTTCCTGTACATGATTTGCCATTGGCTGTTTCTTCCACAAATAGATATGAAATCATATAATAGTCTTTTCATATAATGCCATGTTAGTTATTCCTTACCTGAAATCCAGTCTTCTGGAATGCTTGTGATCTTAGGTTTGACTGTAGCCAGAAAACCTCTTGTTGGCACAGACACAGGCAAAGCACCCAGACTCGGAGACCCTAACCCTATACACAGCAGGGAGTGGCTGGGGAGGACCCCAGTGGATACAGGAAAAACAGCAGGAGCAACAGCAGTGGGAGTGGGAGCTGGCAGCAGTAATGAAGCTGAAATGTGGGCACTGCCTCTCCATAGACGTGCAGTAGGGGAAAGAGCCATTGGTGAAAACGATATTGGGTGGGAATCACGGCAAAGGTGGATGTTGGTGCAGAGCAGGTGGGCCTGGGGCAGCAGGAAAGGCAGCCGGTGGGAAGCAGTGGCTATAAAAGTCTGGTTGTCAGGGCAAGAATCCTCAGGTGATGCTAGTTACACACCACATATGACATTGGTCCCCTGAGATTACAGTGGAGCTGAAAACTTCCTTTCACCTGGGCAAGTGACTACATCTTAATGACGTATATTACACACGTATTTGGGTAGTGCCAATGTAAGTAAGCCTGTTCGGGTACATTTAGCTAGGCGAATACTTCCATTGTGTGACAGTCAGCCATGGTGTTCAGCACAATGCAACTGTACAGCAGTACAGTTGGGAGCCTATAAGCCATGGGCTGTGTGTGCCATGTGGCCTGCACGTACAGCAGCCTCTGCCACTGGGTTTCTGTTCGGACAGTCCAAGATGTTTACACAACAGCACAATCGCCTGATGGTGTATTTCTGAAAACATATCCCCATAATTAAGTGACACAAAAGCGTATGTGAAAGGGGAGGGGCATGCAAAAACACGTCAACCACGTGGACCTTCATGTAAGCCATGGAGACATGAGTAAGTATTTGCTGAATGGGTGAGTGCAAACACATAGCATTTCTACTGTGTGCAGGTGTATGCGTGTGTGTGTGTGTGTGTGTGTGTGTGTGTAGCAGATGAGCATACATGACACTGCTTGTGCAATGCTCAAATCCCTGGCCCGGGTCTCTGCTCAGGGCTTTTCTACAACCAGGAAGTGGTGAGGTTCAGCGGGAGGGTGGGTTAGAGTCTGTGCCAGGTGCAGCAGGGAACTGCAAGTCCCACTCACACTGTGACTACCTGCTGAAAGGCTGAGTGGTGAGATCTGGTTGAGAATCGTGGCTGAGCTGGCCCCAGCTCCAGAAGAGACGTCTGGGTCCACATAGGCAGGAGCAGAGAAGAAGAAAGTCAGAGGCTGGGAATCATGCCCGGTGGGCTTGGAGAGACTCAGCTGTCTGAGGTTCCCAGGAGCACCTCTGTCCTCTGTCCTCTGTGCAGGACACCTGACAGTTCCAAGAAGCACAGAGGGGTGGGGAGGACGCAGAGCTGGAGCTTAACCCGGATGGGGTTGTTGGGATCTGCAGTGTATTTCAGCTCGAGGTTGTAGGGACCACTTCTCAGACAAGGAAGGAGCCAAATGTTTGAGTTGCTACTTAAAATTTTTAACTTGAGAATGTTCTAAAGCTCTCTGAAAAACTCACCAAATTAACTCATTTCCTAAATATTCCAAATAGGTGTTGTGGTTCACATTTGAAAAGTATTTTCTGCTTTCCCAAGTGTACCTGGAAATGTGATCCCTTGTGAGTTTTCACAACACTTACCTGTTCATTTTGTTTTTAAATGTGTCCATTTTACATGGAAAACCTCTGAAATGGTTTAAACTGCCCGAAGTCATCCACCTGGCTGGTGTGTGTGTAGGGTGGGGTGTGTGACCAGGTGTCATGAGTTCCAGCTGTCACTTTGAAGTCATAGTACAGAATCATTGTATTATTGTTTTTGCCCACGGTTGACTGACCACAAGTAAATGAGCCACGAAAATTACCCAGAGAGGAGCAGTCTTTTCTTCAGCGTTCTCCCAGGACTGCTCCCCATAAAGAAATCTGCTTTGTATTCGCTATGTAAGCATCCATTTAGAACATTTTATTTACTTGTCATGTTGGGGATGAACCCAGAGCTGCACACTTGGTAAGCAAGTGCTGTACTGCTCAGCTGGCCCCACCAGCACCCTCTGTAGGCAATTTAGTGTTTTGTCTTAAAGAAAATGAACTCGAGATTTCTTTTGTTGATCCTTCCCAGTGTGTCTGAAACCCATCAAGCACACCTCTCATTCTGCTAAGAGATTTTGTTTCTCCGAATGACTGAAGGAGTTCTGAGTATGATCGCAGATACATTTGTGTCTCCTGCCTTTCTTTGTCAGGAATCAGATTAAGATTCTGGGCTGTGTCAAATTACTGATGAAAAGGGACAGAGAGGAGAGACACTTAAGAAATCAATTAAAAGATAACTTGGAAATCTAAGCTGGTTAAGGGTGAAATCAATGGAATCACGCAATCATCCTCAAGCTCTGAAAAGAGTGGTACATCCAGGCTCTATATATAACGTGGATAACTTGAAATCTTTTTGTGTAAGATCTCTAGCAATCATAAGGGAAGTTTATTTAATATTTTATAACTGCGTCTTGACAGCATCTATGTTCTGGCTCACAGTGTGGGCAGGAAGCAGGGTGCTGGTTATACAGTTTGTATTTCCTGTCAGGATTGTTTAAATTTGGAGATCGCCGGGTGAAGTGATGTGTACTTCTCGTTCCTGGCCAAAATGTGGCACCTTGGCTGGAGGCTGAAGGGATGACCTCATCCCATTGCATCCCAAAGCAGCTGCTGCTCCGTAGCGCTGATCCATTTTCACATCTCATTCATAATGGAAGTGAGTGAAGGGGATTTTTTGCTCCTGCTAGGAGAGTTTTCATCAACCCTCTGTTGGCACCACTGCTCGTATACTGTCACAGCTTAGCAACAAAAACCCTGTATTGTAGCAAGCTGTGACCCTGTGAAGTACAGGGCACGTTCCAAAAGGGAGAAAAGAGAAGCAGTAACTCCCAGGAAAGCAGATGTGGGGCATAGCATTGCCTTCCACCCTGAACCGGGGCCCCAGATGTTTCCACACTCACCTGATACTAATTCTATTAGTTCTTGGAGCAAAACAGTTAACAGCTGTAGTATTGGATCAATTTTTCATGACTATATCTGGTAATTCAAGTAAGACTTTTAAAGATAAATATGCAAAACAACAAAATTTGTTATGTTCTTACCACCTTGTTTTGAAAGCCTGCATTGTTACTGTTTGGGGCTCTTTGTTATTTATTTGACTCCTGTTTCTTGTTTTTCTTATACTTTGTTTTGTTTTCCCTCTCATACAGAAAAGATAGTTGTGCATGTATAGACTCATATATACCTTCACCTAAAGAATTTACAAGAATTGATTTTATTCTGTGTGATGGTATGAACAGTTACATTGAAGAAAACGAGACATCATGGTAGCCGTTGCTGATTTCCTATCATTTTGTTTTGAAGTCCAGTAATGCTTTTATTCTTGGTTTTAATTGGTTTTAGTCTGTTTGCATTTATTTGATTTCAGTATGTATGAAGGGTATTTTGAAAAAAACAAGAGACATTATAGTAGCCATTATTGATTTCCTATTTCTGGCTTTGATGGCCTGTAAGGCTCTCATTCTTTAAATTGCTTTTATACTATTTTGTTTTGTGTTAACTTATTGTGTATGAAGTTATGGACAACTATTTCGAAGAAAACAAGAGACATTGTGGTAGCCACTGTTGATTTCCTGTTGTTTTGTTCTGAAATCCTGTGTTATTTGCAGTGTTTTGCTCTGATCTGCTTTGTTCAGTTTTGTTTTTTTCTCTTTAAAATGAAAAAAAGAAACCAGACTGGCTTTTGTGTGTCTGGGAAGAGGCCGTGGTTTTAGTAAAGTCAGAGGTCTTACAAAGATACCGTCTGCTTTGGTGGCGTCATGTATTGGGGAGGACCCCGGGCTTCGGTCTTGGTGATGACAGCTGACATGACCGCGTTTCCCTTTGGACAGGAGGCTCCAGGAAGGAGATCACAGAGCACTGGGAATGGCTGGAGCAGAACCTGCTGCAGACGCTGTCCATCTTCGAAAACGAGAATGATATCACCACGTTCGTCAGAGGAAAAATACAGGTAGTAGTGTTTTATCTTTTTTTTCCTAAGAAAGTACAAACACCATTTTTAATGGGAAGTAACTTCAAATTTACAGAAATGGTGCAAAAATAAGAACTGTGGAAAACACACCCACTTACCCTTTACCTAAACTCACCTTCTCTATAAAATACTACAGTTATCAGTTGCATTAGGTAACATTATTTATAAATTTAATACTACTATACTTTAACTTCTGGCACAGATTCTTCTTATAATTGGGTGAATTATGACTTTTACAGCTTTCAAAAATATTTTTCATTCCAGAGCAGGATTCAACCCAGGAAGCTATTGCATTTGATTTTTGTGTCTTTGGTCTCTTGGAGTCTTGAAGATTTCTGTGCCTTTCCTTACCTTCTGTGGTGTGAGTGTTGTTGAAGTATGCAGTTCTGTTTTTCTTGTTTAAAACAGCAGTCTTCATGTGGGGTTTCATCGGATGTTTCCCTGATGATCAATTTGGAGTAAGCGGTCCTGGGCAGATGCAGCAGGAGTGACCTTATGTCCTTCCCCAGAGGTTGGCTCTGGAGGCTCCTGGTGCTCACTCTGTCCGTTCCCGGGTGTTCTAAGCCCAGTCAAGGTGCTGTACAGTTTCTCCACTGCAGAGTTACTCATTCTGTCTCTTCAAGTAATAAATAATTTTCTGTAGGAAAGCATGTTAGCGCTACACATAAACCTATTCCTTTTCACACTTTCTCTTTTGACTTAGCATCCAGTTGGTGGCTTTTTAATCAGCCGATCCTTGCTGTGATGGTTTGCAGCATGGTGACTGTGGAGGGGATGAGTTTCCAGTTTCCAGCAGTCTCTCTCATTTTCAGATTGGCAACTACTATTCTGTGAGCGAGAGCCCTCCCCCCTTTACTTATTTATTATTGATGGGGACTTGTAGGTGTCTATTGTGTATACTACTGGACTTAATTATTTTGGTACTCACACTTGACATAGCTCAGATACCACTCATCGGTGGCCTTTGGTCTTCCTGGGATGCCTTCCCTTATTCGTTGAGTACTTTCTTGTTTGTCTCCCAGGCTCAGCTTTACCATCTCTATGCTGTTTGTTTTTATTTGGTTTCAGTTATAGATTCTTTTGCTTTCCCACTACTATCGACTTTATTTCCTTTTTTGAATATGGAAAATAATGACATGCTCCTGGAAGTCAAAAGCTATCATTCCCTTTTGAATCCTGCCATCTAGTAAGTTTCCCTTAGTGAATCGTCTTCATTGTTTTCCAGTTTACCCTTCCTGTTTCTTCCTGTAAAAATGAGCATATTTGTATGTTTCCTGTTTCCCCTTAATGCTTATACATAGACTTCATATATGTGTACTGCTTTGCATTTTGTTTCTTCCCTTAAAATCTACCAATCACATACCATGTCAGTTCATAGAATGGTTCCACATTTTTTACATTTTGACAGTTCTGGGTTATTTTTAAATTTTGAAATACTTTTTAGATTTACAGACCCACAAAAATAGTGGAGAATTTCCATGTATCCTATGTGGAACTTCTCTTAAAGTTAACATCTTACATAATCGTGGTACCTCTATTAAAACTAAGAAATTAACATTGATGCGATGCTATTAGTGAAACTACAGAGTTTATTTGGATTTTGTCTGTTTTCAGTCCCAGGTCCCTTTCTCATTCCGTGATCCAATCCAAGATCCCACATTTCTTCTTTTTTCCTTATTCTTTTTCACATTTGTGTATCAGTGAGTATGCTTCATGACTAATTCAAATATGCTTGGACATTTGGGTAGTTTCTGATGTTCTGCAGCCAAAACAACTTGTATGAATATATTTTTTCATGTGTACTGTATTAGTCAACTTTCCTGTTGCTGGGAGAAAAAAATCTGACATATGCACTTTGAAGGAGGAAAGGTATATTTGGCTCACAGTTTTACAGGTTTTGATCCATGGTTAGCTGACTGCAAGACAAAAGTCACATGGTGTAAAGACCTGGTGGAAAAAACTGTCCTACCCACGGCAGGCAGGAAGAGAGAAACAGAACGCAGGAAGGAAGTGGGGACAAGAACATACTCTTCCACGTCATACCCTTAAGTGACCCACATCTCCAGCCATTATCAGTGGATTAACCCACTGATGACTGCGGTGCCCCATTAATGCAGTCACCCTCAGAAAGCCTCACCTCTGAACATGAGACCTTTGGTACTAACTTTAAATCTGTCCAAAACATGTATTTTTAGTATTATTGAAAAAATATTATTAAAGTTGTATTGGTAACTTCTAGATCAAAAGGTAAATGCGTATATTATTTCAATGAATATTTCCACATTCCCCTCTACAGGAACTGTACCATTTTACATTCCCACTGGCAAGCACGGGAATGTTTCTTTCCCTACCACCAACAATGTAAATTATCAGGCATTGAGTTTTTGCTCATTTGATGGGAGAGAAATACTTTTTTGATAGTGTTTTAATTTGTACTTGGGTTGTTTATCTGAATATCTTTTCATAAGTTTAAGGGCCATTTTCTAATGTCTTTATTGCTAAACGGCTCATGTCTTTTGCATATTTTATAGGACTTTAGATCAGTTTTTCTTTATAGAGACGGGCCGTTTGCCCTTATTGGTGGTACATGTCATAGATATTTTCCTTGTTCGTGTATCTTCTGACTTTGCACATAACAGTTTTTGTCACACAAATTTTTAAATTTTTACTTAGCTAGTATTAGAGAAATCTTACGATAGAATCTAGAATTCTGCACATACTTTAAAAGTCTGTCTTTAAACCCAGAATAAGGAGGAGTTGTAGGAAATGCTCCAACAAAGTGCTTCTCCTTAAAATGCCATAGATAGTCAATTTTGTTTTATTTTTCTACTTTGCTAGACTTTTACACAAACACGTATTAATTTTAGAATCAGAAAAAGAAATTAATATGATGGAACCTCTACTTTTTAGAGGTCTGATGTTTTTGAAGGAGAGAGCTGAATTTGAATGACCATATAAAAGTGAGAACCACGGGAGTACAAAAATTCATGTAACCTGCCTCTTCCTTCAATTCTGCCTCTTTCTTACCTCTCAAATTAATGTTTATGCATTGTGTCAAGATTTGTGATTCAGTTTTCTACTCCATCCTTCCTAAAGAGATTAAAAGAATAGTTTAAAAGTAAAAATTGCCTGACAGAGACTTTGGAAAGGATCACTGAATGAGAGGCAGCTTTGAGATTTTTTTAAAAATGGAATAATTGAGCTGTCTTATTGATGAAAGCTAGTTTCATAATATCTGCTTTTTACTTCTAAGTTGTGTATGTAAATTTTTGCAAATCATGTCAATGGGGAGAGACAGAGGGGTCCTAATTGGCTCATGTAGGAGGGGCTGGATGAAAGCAGTCTGCCGGGGAGCAGGGGAAGACATAGAGATACAGACAGAGCAGGATCTACATCCAGGGGCCACTGCAGGAGGACCTCGCTTAGTCCGCTCAAATATTTTATCTTTGGGAGGCTGACACAAAGAAATAGTTGTAGAAAAAGCCAAAACTTGAAAGTGGCAACAGTTAGGAAAACGAGTGAATAAATAAATTAAGGGCTAATTATGCCAAAGAGCCTTTCTTGTCACCATTTGCATGCTAAAAAATGTCAGCTTTAATTGCCCTGAAACTAATTATGAGGAGGAATTGCTATTAATGCAATTATGTGCGAAAGAATGTCATTTGTGTACAAATGAATGGTTTATGCTTTCAGATTGTCCAATAATTGAGACTCAACAGGCTTACTTGTTTTGGGATCTAAATTTACTTTTGTAAATTATAAAAGTAATAGTTAATTGCTGAAGCAGCCATGATCCAAATGTTTTATATAGTGTGTGTATCTTTCTTCCTAGACGATATTATGCCTGTAATTTGTAATAGTAACCCCAATGTACACATAATTTGTTACTATACTTTTTTTTGTTTACTAGTATTGACTGTATGGCTGTGTAAATTTAGTCCATCATTGAATCTAATATGTATCTGTGTCTAGAAGTCACTTTAGCATCTGACTGGTGAGTGGGGCAGGCAGGTACAAACAAAAGTAGAAGTAACATTTTGGTTCATAGACTTCTCCCACAAGCTGTGGAGGGGTTTGATTTTGTTGTTTTGAAATAGATAAAATATGGATTAATGTATTCAGTAGTTAAAACTTTATAATGAGGACAGAACACTTTAATGGACATCAGTAGGTATTATCATTATATTAGGAGCCCTGTATGATTGCACCTTTCTTATTTTCAGAATTGTAGTTATTTAAATGGTTTAAAAGGCCCAGGCAGGGTTGTGCATGCCTGTAATCCCAGTACTCTAGAGGGCTGAGGCGGGAGGATAGCACATTTGTGTCCCATCTCAGCAATTCAGCAAAATGGTGAGATCCTGTCTTAAAATGCAAAAATGAAAAAAGGGCTGGGACTAGCTCAGTATAAACATCTTGCCTTCAGTCCTCAGCACTTAAAAAAATGGCTTAAAAGCTTAATATTATAATTTTCTGTTTTTGATTGATTATGAGGTTGACCATTCTTTTTGCCAAGTTAACTTCTCTTTTTATACCTGTCCATACCATTAGGTAGCTTTAAATTAACCCTGACCCTCCCACTTATTTGGATTGTGTTAATTTTCCAAAGTCATGAGGGACTGCTGCCTGCAACTAGTGTGCATATTTTTGGTTCGTTTGTTTCTTTTTTGGGGAGTGGGGGTACTGGGAATTGAACTGAGGACCTTGTGCTTGCCAGACATGCACTTATGCCTCTGAGCTAAACCCCTGGCCCTAGTGTGCCTATTTTATGTTGTGTAGAAGAACATAGAACTTTTGGGAAGGAGACATTCCATCCCTTTGTTCAGCCATCTGGTCCTGGCTGGAAATTACAGCAAACTCAAAAATAATTAAATAAATCAAAAGGCGTGGTATTCTAATCCTGTCTTTTCCTAAAAGTGGAGAAGTTCAAAGCAGGGCTACTCGTTCACCTTATGTGGACATTAGTAGGCAGGACCTGGTCTATTAGTGTATCAGACCCAGTGACATTTCTCAGTTCCATGTTCCCGTAAATGTCTCATACTGAAAAACATTTTCTTCTTAAAATTTAAATGTGCATTCTGAAAGTGTGGTTTTTAGCAACTCTTTTGATAGCATAGTCTGAAATTAAGGTTTTTCCACTAAAAACCATGGGCTGTCCTTTGGTCAGTTAACACATCGCTGCCTTCTGAGTTCTCCCTCACCGTCTGCAGGGGTCCTGAAGAGGCTTAGACCCAGGGATCCCCAGGCTCATGGCCATGACGTTGCCTGCAGCCAGGCTGCTGCTGGCTCTTGGCAGGTTCTCTTTCTGTTTATTCCTTCTTTCCTTCTTACAGCTAATTTTTCTTATCTTCCTCTAAAGGCACTGGCAGCTTTGAAACATTGATGGTATATTTGACAACCGGAAATGGATTTTTTATGCCTTTTGCTTTGCAAACTGACTTCTTTTCCTTCCAAGATGCATTTCTGCTGGTTGTCTGAAGTCCTTTATAATGCATAGCACTCTCCCAAAGCCTGTTTGTCTGTGGAATAGCCTGGGTCCAAAATTGGTCTCCTTTTGCCTTTAGCAAGCTTAGTATCTCTGTTCTGTTAGAGAAGTACTATCCAAAGCAATTAGAGGAGAAGAACTTTATTTTACACTTCCGGTATAAGACGTGGTGTCATCCTGTGTGATGACAGACAAGGGAGCCAAGAACTTGGTTCTTAACTTCCTAAGCATTGTCAACTCTGAGACTCACTGATTTTAAATATGCAATTGTGGATTATACAGTGAAGGCCAAGGTATGGCCCCTTAAGATACATTCTAATTTGGGGAGGCAACACATTCTTTTAATATTTCATTGAATGTTCTTCAGATGCTAGATCCTAGTGATAAAAAATGTTCATTATTTTTGGCTCTCATATTTAATGGTAAGCAAAATTTTGCCAGCATATAAACAAGAGAGTATCCAGGTAAGGTTGGCTTAGTCACAGAGAACACGATCTTTATGCTGTCTTGGCAAGTTGGATGTGAGAATCGCACTGCCTTCTTTTCCCTTTCACTGATGGTCTGTGGTAGTTGTCAAGATGGGAAGCTCAGATCTGTGTTCCAAAAGAGGCCATCAAGAATGAGAGTGTGCAAAGAGTCTTGGTAGGAGGCTGGGAAGCCATCACAATAATCCCATCCTAATGAGAAGTCTGCTCTGCGTAGACCGTGTGCCTGGGCAGCACTTCCTAGTAGAACAAAGGGCTGCAGACTTGTCATGGGACTGTGTTTGCGTGGGTAAAGCCACTGTTTGCTATTGGAATTGTTGTCCAGTTGTCATCTTTAACTAGCACTGGTAGAGGTTGAGGAAGACTGCGATCTTCCCTCCTGCCATCACACCTCATTACGCAGCTGCTGGCCACAAAGGAGAAAGGTCTGGCCATGCTAAGAAAATTCAGGAAATAATTTCAATGCGTAATGCTGAAAGAGTTATTAATACTTAATGTGGGAGGAAAGAATCATGGTTGGGAGATTTATAAGGAGGCAGGAATTAAATGAGGCTTTGGGACTTGATGGGATTAATGAAACAGAACTGTCTTATTCTAGATGTCAGACATATATAGTGGCAGGATCACAGACAAGAGAACAGGAATGCACAGAACTAACACATTTAGACCCAGAGGGTGCCTCAGGCTGGCGTGGAGTTCCTGCTGGGAAACTTTAGTAGGATGTAGTATAGTAAGTAAAAGAAAATTACAAGGTTGGTTGGATCCAAAACACGCATGGTTTGGAATTTTAGACTTGCGGTTGTGGGGAACCACTCAGAATGTTGATAATAGGTGTTTTAGTCAAGCTTTGTTGTCAGAAGATAAATTTGTAGGAAACATTAGTGATATACTAGAAGCATAATAGCCCCAAGGCCAGAATTCTAGGTTTGGTGAAGTAGATTCAACTTTCTGCCCTAGGGATAGAGGAGAGCATGGTCAGGTGAAGGAGAATTGAAGGGTTTGCCCACGTCCTCACAGAAGAAAGTGACTGCAGAGACCTCCACCTTCAGCTGTCTGTTGGAAAGATCATGCTTTTGAGTCCTGCCTTGAGATCAGAGAACACAAAGATAAGCTGGGGAGATTCGGTGATCACACAAAGGCAGAATTCAAGGGAGCTTTCTTTTCTTTCTTTCTATTTTTATTTTTTAATCAAGAGCTACGGAAGCCAGTTTTCAGGGAATTGTGAAGTTGAGTAACCATGGAATGGCTTCTTAAGCTACTTGATGATTGAACAGTAGCCTAAGCCAATCATTTGCTATGCAAATATTTTATTTCCTGTGCAGATGTCAAAAAAAAATCCCGTGTCTAATAAGTTTTGCTCTCATATTCACTCCTTCTCGGTCAAAGGATGACTTGTGCCTTTCTCTGGGTTCCCCCATGTTATGAATGGCCCTGAGTCAATGAATATGGCCAGGTATCAGCTAGTGACATGCGTTTGGTTTTCCTTTCCTCTTTTGTCCTTTTGTGATGATTGTCTTGTTGATTTTGATATAGGCAGAAATTGACCTTTGGGTTCACTCATGATCAGCTTAATAAACAAGATAGAACTAGCAAAATTCTTACATCTCCTCATTTGTGAAATAAAACTATAAGCTTATTCCAAAGGAGTTTAAAATAATTTGCAACAATAAAATCCATACTGTCCTTGGAAAATCAGTACACAAATACTACTTGCTAATTTAATTAGAACTTGAGAGTTGCCTTGGGACAGAATTTACCCCTTTAAAAAAAAATCTGACATTCGAAATTGTTTCTTTCTTTCCAAATCAGTTAGCTTTAGTCATATTAACACCAGTTACATCTTTGTGTTTGATCCTTGATTAGGGCATCATCGCAGAATATAATAAAATCAATGATGTGAAGGAAGATGACGACACAGAGAAGTTTAAAGAGGCCATCGTGAAATTCCACAGGCTGTTTGGAATGCCCGAGGAGGAGAAGCTTGTCAACTACTACTCTTGCAGCTACTGGAAGGGGAAGGTCCCCCGGCAGGGTTGGGTGTACCTCAGTATTAACCACCTGTGCTTTTATTCTTTCCTTATGGGGAGAGAAGGTAAGTGGTCTAGAATCTCAGTGGGAAACTTTGGAAAGTCTACTGAGGCTTCCCTGAACTCATCAACTGAATCATATTTCCAGCAAAAGTCAATCTGTAAATTTAACTGAGTCACCTTGTTTTGGCTTATCATTTGACAAGTGAGTTCAATCAAGTATTGTCCACTCAATAGCGTAAGGAAACAAGTCATTAAATAACAAAGACTCACTAAAGATGTAATTAATTTGGTAGACATGGACTTAGTCTGTCATAATCGTGATCTAAAATTTACAAGTTTCAAATATGGCTCCTGAAGTTAGGAAGGAAGCGAAGGTGGGCTTGCAGACGCCAGGGTATCTTAGGACTCTGGCTCCTGCTGTTGACCTGGCCTTGTTCTCTCTGGTAGCTAAACTGGTAATCCGATGGGTGGATATCACCCAGCTTGAGAAGAACGCCACACTGCTCCTGCCTGATGTGATCAAAGTGAGCACTCGGTCCAGCGAGCATTTCTTCTCCGTGTTCCTCAACATCAACGAGACATTCAAGTTAATGGAGCAGCTTGCCAACATAGCCATGAGGCAGCTCTTAGACAATGAGGGCTTTGAACAAGATCGTTCCCTGCCCAAACTGAAAAAGAAGTCGCCAAAAAAAGTATCTGCTCTAAAACGGTACGTGATGGAGACTTCAAGTCCTACAGACCTTTGAACTAAAATCCCTTCTGTTCACTGACTTGTGCATTCGTTCATTTACTTTAACCTTTTTCTGGACATGGATATAGCATGAGAAAGACTGCCAGAGGCACCCCCAGATCAGTAAGGGAGACAGACAGACCCCTTCTGCACGCTGTGCTAGGGACGGTGTCACATGCACACATTTGAGGAGAGCGTGGCCCAGTGCAGGCTGCTCTAAGTGGGCTCTGCAGAAGGTAGAAGTTCCCCTTCCAGCACAGCAAAAAGCACAGAGGAAAGTGAGTCCATTCTGTGGCTGAAAGGCAGCAGTGTGTGGGGCGAGGAGCGGCTACAGAGCCAGGCAGGGAAACGTTGGTGCCCTCTGTAAAGTGTGACTGCGTGGAGCTGCAGTGCGGGCATCCAGGAGTCTGTGCAGGGGTGGAACAGCTCAGCTTCCATTGGGTCGCATTGCACACAGGACATCTCATTAGAGATCAGCCCAGTAAGAAATACGAAATTAGAAATCGTGGCTGTGCAGGTGGTAATTGGAGTCTGGGGAGCGCTTGTTGTAATTAAAGTGTCTTCGGTAATTTGAGACACGTTTTGACACCGTGGTCAAGAATAGATCCAGTTAACTGCAATGAGTTAAGTAGCCGTGAAAAGCAAGAGAAAGGAGGTGGGCGAGCAGGTATTGACTGCCTTTTCAAGAAACTCAGTGAAATTCCTTAAGGAGGAGTGTTGCTTTTTTTGTAGAATGGAAGGTTTGAACACAGAATTTGGTGAAAAAGGCAGGTGAGGAGTTTGTCGTTGAGAGTGGGCATGGGACCAGCAGAGTAAAAGTTTAAAATGACTTTGTAGAGTTCAAGAAGCACGCTGCTATGTGCCGCTGATGTGTCTTCTTTTGAGACAGAGACAGGAAGTTAAGAGTTCCTAGGGGGACTATAGAGGTGATTTCAGAGGTGGAGGGGAAGGAGTCGAAGGAGCACATGCATTCAGCCTTGGCTCTGTAGAACCAGAAACTAGACCCCAAGGGGCTGCAGTGGGGTGGAGGCTTGGACAAGATAAAGAACCCACGAGGGGAGAGGTGACAGACAGCAGAAGACCCCGCTGAGACTGGAAACCACAGTGGTGCACAAAGCGGTCATTCTGTGTCTTCACGTAGCACTGTTGTCTGTGCAGGGCGGATGGTGGCACCCAGCAGGCTCGCGTGGCTATCTGCATTCTCACCAGGTCTTGCTGTAAATATGAGGGTTGAAAAAGCACTAGAATGAATGAAATAGCTTTTTTATAAATGGTTGCATCTTTCAAAAAATATTTCCTATCAGTGCCTGTTAACTTCACAAAATACTTCCTTGTGGCAGTTTTATACGTGCATGTAACAGTCTTACCATATCCTTTCCTTTCTGCTCTCCCTCACACCCTCCACTTCCCTTCTTTCTAATAGTCTCCGAAATGATGCCATTCTTTGGAAAGCACGAATTTCCTGTTCAGACCTAGTTTTTCCCAGGGTCTTTAATATTTATAGGTATCGGTTGTCAGCTGGCCATCCAAGGGGGGAGACCTAAATATTTGAAAAGGATTTTGTGGTCCTTAGATCCGAGTAGCTCAACATGGGAGAGACAACTGAAAGGACGCAGGAGGTGAATGGCGGCTGGGGGGCCCTCTGTCACCGCAGTCTGTAGCAGGTGCACACGCCTCTTTTGTGCCTGACATGAATTACAATGTTTATTTTCCAGCGATCTCGACGCCAGGGCCAAGAGTGAGAGGTACCGTGCCCTCTTCCGGCTGCCCAAAGATGAAAAATTAGACGGCCACACGGACTGTACCCTCTGGACTCCATTCAACAAAATGCATATTTTGGGGCAGATGTTTGTGTCCACAAATTACATCTGCTTTACCAGCAAGGAAGAGAACTTATGTAGCCTCATTATCCCACTCCGTGAGGTAAGTTTTAGGAGTTTCATTTGTAATCCTTTCTATGCAAACCACAAATTCTATTTTATTTATTTGGATTTTGCCACCAGGTGATTAGCTTTTTAACCGTTGGTGAATGTTGATAATTTGTTGTTGGCAACATTTGATGTCACAGCTGTGACTCTAGGACCTTGACATCTCTTCTTCCAGAAACAGCCTGGTGTTTGTTAAATGTAGGTTTTGTTGTTGTGCGGGGATGGGGTGGCCTAAAGCTGCTTGGTAACTGCTGTTGGAAAGATAGCTGTTAGCCAGCATTGGTGGTAGACATCTGTAATTCCAGCACTCAGGAGACTGAGGCAAGACGATCACCAAGTTTGAGCACAGCCTTAAAAACTTTCATGACTTAGCAAGAGCTGGTTCAAAATAAATGAAAAGGACTTTGGACCTTTTCTTTGTTTCCAGCTTTTCCTCAGTGATATATGTAATTTCATTAAGTTATAGGTTATGAATTCCCAGAAGCTGACTTGGTGGATCAAAACTAGTGGTGCACAGGAGGATCACCATGAGTTTGAGGCCAGCCTGGACTGTATACGGAGTACAAGCCCAGCATGAACTGCATAGTGAGACCCTGTTGCTTAAAAAAAAAACCAAAAAGAAAATAATATAAAATTGGCAACTGGCAAATTTGATTCTCTTTACTATATAAAATCTACTAAACTAGTATTACCCATATTCTAAGGCCAGGGTAAGTTGTTGAGGGTGAATTCCCACATTTGGTTGTGAAATGGACTTTATAACTTTTTCCAGCTTTTCCTTCTTAAAAGTAGTCTTTACCAAAGCTCATTACTAAACATAATTCTCTTTGTCTAATTCCATGTCTAATTTTCTTCATCAAATGCTAGCTGCTTGCAGCAAAGCAGAGTACCAGAATGGCTAGGGGGACTCACTCCAGGACTGAGACTGTCTGTGGGTCCAGTTGTGACCCTGAGTATATCAGCGCTGTGTCCCCTGAGGAGGAGCGAGAGGCTGTGAGCCCTCTCTTCCCACCCTCACCTCCCGGGTCCTGGGTGCAGCTACGTTTTAGCACAATCCAGGACACCAGCACTTGTGACTGCTCCCTCCCGGCAGTTGACAGGATGTTCCCATAGCATCGCCTTCTACTTGCTGGTTTTCCCTAGCAGGGCAGAGGTCATTCCTTCATAGTGCAGGGTAAATCAGAGGAAAGACCATCTGCAGGTGACACTGAGGACCAAAGTGAGTTCCCTTTGACCTGATGAATCCCACAGTGGTACTGATGGGGGGGTCCCCAACTCACCCAACTAATAGAAGAGGTGGAGACCTAATGTAAGTTTTATTACCTTTTGTAATGGTAAGTCAGGAAAGCAATGGGATGAGGCCCCAGACCTCCTCAGATCTGTGCCCTCTCTGAGCCAGTGCTTTCTGGAGCTGAGTTAAGCTGATGGATCAGCCAGGAGCCCCCCAGAACATCACACACACCCATTATTTGAAAAGGCCACTTTCAGGATTTGTGTGCATTGGGAATTGTGTGATTTAACTTTGAATAAAAGGAAATATTGACTGAAGATTATTAATATACAGGGCATGTATTGCTTTTAAATGGACCAAATCTGCAGAAGTTAATATTCACACAGAATCATGTTGCTTTCGATTTTTAAGAAATTACTGGCAACCAAAGTGATCCCATCAGGTGCCTCATTAGACAAGAGATTTCAGATAGTTTCTTTTTCTTCCCTAACTGTAAATTACCTCGTAAAGGTTCGATATTAACCACCAAGACTTGATTAAATTCTAGTCTGTTTTATAAGCCAAGTTGTGTCTTATTTTTACGGTAGAAAACTCACATAGCTCTTTCTTGTCCTGATGGCACAAAGCTCACATGACAGAATTTTACTAGAACACACTTATCAGTGGAAAACATTTTATAACCTATGTAAGCGTGTACAAGGTTTCCTGTTTCTGTACTCACAATTCAGCAAGGTAGAGACCCCTTCTACCTGACGTTATTAAGAGCCACATAACTGTCTGTGTTTCAACATAGACTTTGAAATTACAGTTCCTTTGGCATCTGAGACTTGACCCCAGGCATTTATTTAACTACTTGAGGAACCAGCAAAAGTTTGATATCAAAAAAAGAATTTTTATAGAACCTTTAAAAATAAGCGTTCAGACAACTGTCAAGATAAAATTCTTTTCATGAAACAGAGGTTTTTTTACATTTCTCTAGCAGTTTTGCAGTATAGCAAAAAAAAAAAAAAAAAAAAAAAAAAAAGCTGTTACGTGTGCACCCCAGGTGTCTCAGGGGTTACTTTAAAATGTGCATTTATAATAATATATAAATTTTATCTAAATATATTTACCACATAGATACAATATATATCATATAATGCATGGCATTTGAAGCCATGTAACTTTTTAGATAGCTTCAGTATGTTTCTCATGCTTCCGTAGGGAACATTTTTTGAGGTTCTGCTTTTGAGGAGCTAGATTTATATGAAAATACCAATGTACAAGTTAAAGTTGGACGTGTCTAGACTGCCGGCAGATAGACATGAAGAGGGAAAAATAGACTGTTTTAGATACATAGTAAAAGCTGTTGCAAATAGACTAAGTGCTTGCCTGGAGGCTTTTTTCTAATGTGCATAAGAAAACAGTTTTAACACATTGAACCTTGCTTGAGGTGATAAGAATTCTATCAAAAACCACCAACATAGATCTTCAGTTCAGAACTAAATCTGATGTTTTTCTTTCGGTTCTTCCCGTGATAGGTTTCACTGTGCACTTGCACACACAGAGAGACATATACACACCACACACGTGGTCTGCTAGTGCAAATAGTGTCACAAGTAAGCTGCATGTGTCATGGCTGTCTAGGAACTAATGACTGGAAACTTTGGGTGCAAAGCCCTGCAGTCTGAGTGGGACCCTTAGAGGCCCGGTGGTGTTTTCAGCACTGTCCTTATATGAAGCTCAATAAAGTGATCATCTGTTTTAGGAATGATGCAGCAGCTAGGAGGAGTCCTTGCTCTATGAAAAACACAGAGTGCATTACAACAGTTTTTCAGTTTCAGTACTGTTGATGTTTGTGGCCAGACTTACCAGTGCCCTTGCCTTGCACCACACCATGTTTGGTAGCATCCTGGCCTCTGCCTACCGGTGACAACCAGAAATGCCTCAGTGTTGTCAATGTCTTGGGTTGGGGGGCCATGGGTCACTTCCAGTGTAGATTAGAACCAGGAAGGTAAACTCCACTTTGATTTGTCGTGCCACTTTTTATTTTATTGGAAGCGTCAGAGAATCTGAGTTGCTTCTGTAAAACATGAGTGGTTCCCACAGAGCCTTCAAAGTACCTTTTTTCTCTTTTAGTGCCTCTCCTCAGCTGCTCTTGGGTCATTCTTGGAAAGTAATGCTCTGTGCATCACATTTTCCTCCAGGTGACGATTGTTGAAAAGGCCGACAGCTCCAGTGTGCTCCCCAGTCCTCTGTCCATCAGCACCAGGAACAGGATGACCTTCCTGTTCGCTAATCTGAAAGACAGAGACTTCCTGGTGCAGAGGATCTCAGATTTCCTGCAGCAGACAACGTCCAGGATCTACTCAGACAGAGAGTTTGCAGGAAGCTACAACAGCTCCGACGATGAGGTCTGTGGAAGCCCCCCTACGCAGCCACCCCCGCCAAAGTGTTGGGATTAGTCCAATACCTCTGCCTCAGAGTATTCACTTCTGTATCTGTCTTGTTAGCTCTCTGAGCTTTACACCTCCCCTGAGCCCCAGTGCAGTGTCTCAGGAAGATCCTCTTTAAATTTCCAGGAGTTTATGTTTGGGATCACAGAACCAGAAGAATCGGCTAGATTGTGTGGTCTTAGCCTTTTATTTTGCAGGGGTTTTGTTTTGTTTTTTGTTTTCATTGTAACCATCTCACTGTTTAGTCCAGGCTGGTGTTGAGTTGTTGTTTAGGCTAGGTTGGCCTGAAATTCATAATCTTTCTGCCTCAGTTGTCCAGAGCACTATACTTATTTATAGGTATACACCAGCCCTCCGGCTCCATTGATGGATGTTATTATTAAGTGACTTCTCCTGGTCACATAACAAGTGATATCATTGACAATGGTATGGACGTCACTAAAAATCTCAGAACTGAAATAAAGCGTCATAATGATGATTTAACTATGAAAAAATATGTCTGGGTCTCTGTTGAACTAAGTCCTGGACCAACATTGAGGGAAATAGGATTGCTGAGAAGATACAGTGTGTGACAAGTTAAAATGATAGAGCAGGCTGGTTTTAGCTGAAGCATGTTTTGGAAATGGTGCAGTTGTCGGGCATGGTACACACATATAATCCCAACACTCAGAAGGCTGGGACAGGAGGATCACTGTGAGCTCAAGGTCTGTGCTACATAGTGAATTTAAGACCAGCCTAAACTACGTAGCAAGACACTATTTCTAAAGGAGGAGGAGGAGGAGGCAAGGTCACACGTCGCATCCCCATCCCTACCCACCTGATGCGTTTAACTTACATGGGCAATTTGGGGGCACCAGACATAAAGAGGAAGTGCCACAGCCCTGTTAGTTTTGATGCAACAACAGCACACTTCACTGGTATAAATCGGAAAGACAGACCACCAACCACATGGTCACCCTAATGTGTGGAACCTGTAAGGGGAATCTTCTCTGAGCATTGAAATGCTGTGACCCATGAACCCTGCCAATCCCAGGCAAAATACTGGCTTGCTGTGTTTCTCCCTGTTCTGTGCAGCTGCAGGAAGTGTAGGGAACCACAGTGTAGTCCCTAGTGTCTATCCAGAGGCCCTCCCTCGATGCCGGTGTCTGCCAGCATTCTGTTCCACTCTGCCCCCGCAGGTGTATTCCAGGCCCAGCAGCCTCGTGTCCTCCAGCTCCCAGAGAAGCACGGGCTCTGACGCCGACGGAGAGCGCCAGTTTAATCTAAATGGCAACAGTGTCCCCACGGCCACACAGACCTTGATGACCATGTATCGGCGGCGGTCTCCTGAGGAATTCAACCCGAAACTGGTGGGTGCTTCTTGGTCGTCCCTGAAACCCTTGCTGCTGTTTTATACTAAAACTGTTAGAAGCATTTAATACACATGAACTCAGAGCTATTTGTGTAAACAGAGATTGTCCTGTAAGCAGGGCAGCTGCCATCTAAATATGTCACCAGGTAGCAGAGTGGCTTAAAACAGTTATGGAGGGTGCAGGGACTTCTTTGTTTCTGATTTTTAACTGTTGTATGTGTCAGCCAGTAAGTGAGTTCTCAGCTCACATTAAGAGCACATTAACTTGCTGTTCATTGCGAGTGTAAACATAAACCATAGATATGACAGGCCATGTGTGTGGACACATTTCAGGTGCATGACCGTAGGAAAGTTTCGTGGCAGCCACAGGGTACAGTAGCTGTGGAGAATTGGGGAAGAATCCCAGGGATTCTGGAGTAGTTGTTCTCATTCATTCTGTCCAGAAGGTGACCATGTCCCCCACTTCTGTCGGAAGTCTCTTCAGCATCCTCCAGATACTTTGTGATGAAATTGTACTTCATTTTATCTTTCAGGCCAAAGAATTTTTGAAAGAGCAAGCCTGGAAGATCCACTTTGCCGAGTATGGGCAGGGGGTCTGCATGTACCGCACGGAGAAGACGCGGGAGCTGGTGTTGAAGGGCATCCCGGAGAGCATGCGGGGCGAGCTCTGGCTGCTACTGTCAGGTACGGCCGGGTGCAGGGCGCTGGTGCCGAGCACGGGACCTCGGGCTCCCTCCTTCCTACCTGCCACCTCAGGTCCTCATAAGTCAGAAGTTTTCAAGCAGCCAATTCTTAGCTCAAAACCACGTCTCATTTCCTCACCAGAATGCCAGCGTCCATCTGTTTGACTCTTTTTTAAAAATTCAGAATCTCCTTATCCATAGGAGACACCGTCTAAGACTCCTGATGAATCTACATTCTGTGTCACCCTTATCCATAGGGGACATGGCCTAAGAGTCCTCGTGGATGCCTGAATCCACGGGCAATAGCAAGCCCTATTTATCATACCTGTGATAAAGTTTAACTTATAAATTAAGCAAAATAAGTGATAAATAATAAAATAGAACAATTATAAGTGCTGCAGTAAGTTATTTATAACGTATGATTCTTTTCTTTCTGGAATTTTCCGCTTTAGTATTTTAGCCCTTTAGATTACCGGCCACTGCTCCCCCAGCACACAGGACATCCTCAGGTTCTTTCCTGTACCAGACATTCCTTTGAGTTTCAGCAGCCTTTAATAGATGAAGTAGTTGCTGGGTGATCATCCTGAATAGGATTCTATGGCTGTTTTCACAGGAACTTCAGCTGGTCAGACACAAGTAACATTAGTAAACCCTCTTTAAAAAAAAATGACATTAAGACTAAAAGAATAGTCAGCAAACTTACAGAAAAGCTTTTTTAGGAAAATATAAACCTAACGGTCTCCCTAACATTGTTTCTAAGTGATAAGATTGCCCATAGTGAGATGCAGACACAGCTCAGAAGTGAAAGGTAGAATCCTGAAAATAATTGGATTTATCTGTGTGGTGCAAAATCAGTTTTGTTCTGTCCTCCTGTGCTGGTCTAGTTTTTCATTTTCCACATGGAGGCCAATCACAGCTCCTCATTTAAAGCCCCAATTAGAGTCAGCTCCTCTGTAATCAGTGATCAAGCCACGAAGATCATGACTATACAGCTGCTTGTCTCCCTTGTGTTTGGTGAACTAGTCACCTTGGCAACCAGATTCGGATCACTGACGAGTAAATGAGATATTCCATTTTTATCCTCTTCATTCAAATTAGAAGTTATTTATAGCCACATTTTTGGTGAAAATGAAACACAAAACAAGCACTGGGAACCACCACAGAACATAACCTTGCTGCAGAAATGCATTTAGGGTTTACACCACAGGGTTTGCTTTAACAGTGATGAGAAAAAAAAAGAAAGAAAAAAAAAACAATGATGGGCAACATGTGACCAAAGGGTGACCTGATCGGTGCGCTGCTGCTCGTAATTCCGCACATCCAGTGGTAGGGTGGGTGGAGACCAGCTTGTCTATGTGAAGAGCTCAGCGCCCCCTAGTGGAGTCCACCCTTGGGATTCCCTGTGCTTCTCATGATTCCTGCAACCCTCAGCACCAGGAACCAAGCCCAGGGATTCCCCTGCAGTGAAGCACAGTGCGTCTTGCAACAAAAGATGCTGCCTTGTCTGGAGCATTATGTATTCTAAGTTGTATGTAACTTAAGCCATAATTCAAAATCACTGAAGTGTGCAATTAAACGGCTTTTAGTGTATTCACAGAATTGTATAATGATTGGCAGAATTGTTTAGAACACTGTCATTATTTCCCAAAAACACCTTACACCTCTGTTTCCCCTCAAGACAATTCCAGTCTGCAGGCAACTATTAATCTATTTTTTTATCTCTACATATTTGTCTGCTCTGGACATTTCATGTGAAGAGAATCCTGTGATATTCAGAGGGCTTTTTGACTGACTTCTTTCACATAGGATGTTTTCAAAGTTCAGTTATGTTGTAATATGTGTCAGCATTTCATTCCTTTGCAAATATTACACCAATTTGCAGATACACTAGATTCTATGTATTTGGATATACTAGATTCAATATATTCATCAATTAGTGAACATTTAGGTTGTTTCTACTCTTTGGCTACTGTGGCTGCTACAGACATTCATGTGTAAGTTTTAGGTAGACATGTATTTTCACTGGTGTTGAGTATGAACCTGGGAGTGGAATTTCTGTCACCTATGCTGGCATTGTGTTTAAACTTTTAAGATAAGATTTTCAAAATTTTTGATTCTTATTTACATTCCCACCAGCAATGTATATATAACATTTCCAATTTCTTTACATCTTCACCAATGCTTCTTAGAGTTTATCATCGTCGTTGTTATTTTGTTTTGTTTCATTTTGTTTTTTGAGAGTGTTATGGTTTGTCTAGATGGTCCCCCAAAACCTTATCTAGTCATGGGAGTGGACTTCTTCAGAGCTTGCTGAATCTAGAGTGATTGATTTGTAATGCAGTGATGGGATTAATGGCACCAAGATAAAGGGATGGTGATTGCTGTATCAGTTCAGTGATTGGATTGGCTCCGCCCTAATCTTGATAGACAGAATACAATATAAGGGACAGAAAGAGGCTTGCCTTCTCTTTCTCTTTTGTTGCACTTTTGTTGTCTTCTGCCATGCACTGTTAGCCCTCTGCCATGTGCCATCCTGCCTTGGAATCACCTAGTTATGGATTGAAACCTCTACAAACTGTGAGCTAAATAAACCTTTCCTCCTTTGGGTGTTGAGTGTTTTGTCTCAGCAATGAGAGAAAAGTAACTAAGACTGAGGGTCTCTCTGTATAGTCCAGGCTGGCCTTGAACTGGCCAGGTAGCCCAGGCTGGCCTCTAACTCATGGTGATCCTCCTGCTTGAGCTTCCCAAGGGCTGGATTGTTATCCTGGTGAATGTGAGGTGATTTTTCATGATGGTTTTGATTCATTTTACCTGATAGCTAATGATCTTGAGCACATTTTTATGTGCTTATTGGCCATTTATATATTATCCTTGTAGAAATATCTACTCCAATCCTTTGCCCAGCTTTAATTAGATCATTTTTCCTTTATAAGTTATAAGAATTGTGAGACTTGTGAGAGTTTTCTGTGGAATATTTTTCCATTTACTTTGGTCTTTGTTAATTTTCTCATCATCATTTTATAATTTGCATTATTCTGGCGTCATACTTATTTCATTATATTTATCCATAAATACTTTCTTCGTCTTGATCTTATTGTAAGTGAAATTGTTTACTTAAAGATTATAGTTGATTTTTGTATAAGGATGTTGTATCCTGAAACCTTGATGAGCTCATTTTTTTTCCACTGTGGTTTTTATTTATATTTCTGTGATGATTAATGACCTCGAGCTCCCTTTCAATACTTGGTTTTTGCATGTCCTCATTTGAAAGAACATTTGCTCATTTTCTTTGCCCATCTTTAATTGGCGTTTTAAATTTTATTTTTCCTTTGCTATAGAGTTTGTGAGTTCCTTATATATTCTTGTGTTTTAGATATTTACTTACCAGATAAAAGACTGTCTTATATTTTCTTCAGTTCTATAGGTAACCTTTGCACTTTGTTGGTGATTTCCGTTGTTGCTTAGATCTTTTGAATTTGATAGAATGTTTCTTTGGGGTTATTGGTTTGTTTTGTGTGTTTTATCTATGATCAGTGTCACATAAAAAAAAATAATTGTCTTAACCCTGTGATGCAACCTTGTAGAGTTCTCAGCTGTGGCACATGTGCTGTAGGTTTACCACTACTGCCCTAACCAATGTGAAGAAACATTTTTCTTGTTTTCTTCTAGTAGTTTTATGCCTTCAGATCTTGTGTTTAAATTTTTCACTCTTTTTGGTTGATTTTGCTATATGGTTTAAGAGTGCCGTTTCATTCTTCTGCTTGTGACTGTCTAGTTCTCTGAACAGCAGTATAAATTTATATTTAGATTTAGCCTTAGATATTTGAACCAAGAGCCTTCCAATTGAATTACACTGCCGGTCTTTTGCTTTTGTTTTTTAGTTGTTTTGGTTTTGGTTCTTCAGTTTGCTTTGCTTTGTTTTTTTGTTTTTGAGACAGGATCTCATTATGTAGTCCAAGCTGACCTTCAGTTCACTATGTATCTGAGGCTGGCCTTGAGATCATGGTGATCCTCCTGCCTCAGCCTCCAATTGCTGGGATTATAGGCATGTGCCACCATGCCTGGCACCTTCATTTTTTATGAGTCTAAATTGCTAAATTACCTGTTGCTAGGCTTGAATTTCTGATCCTCTTGTCTCAGACTCAGAGTGCTGGGATTGCAGGCATGCTAGGTTTTGTCATTTTCTTTTTGAAATCTTTTTTTTTTTTTTTTTCGTCTTTTTATTTTTTATGGGTTTGTGTTTGTGATACAAAATAAAGATGTTCCTCTTGGGGACTTGGAACATACACATGTCACATCTTAATCATTTTTACTTCCTCTTCTCCTCCTGGCCCTCTTCTTTCCCCATTTCCAAACCCCCTTCCCTGCTCTCAGGAACCTTGATACAAGGACTGTATCTTAAACCAGTGATCCTCAACCCAACTCGCTTCCCTCTTCCTCCCTACCCGAAGAACTCCCACTGAAACAGGGGCTCAGTATTCCTGGGAGCCCTCTCAGTGCCTGCAAGTTTAGATACCTCCAAGTGGACTGCACCCTCCTCCTTCCTCACATGCTCTTTAAGTCCTCTACAGACAAATCTGTAGCAAAAAATTGCCAGACTATTTTGAGAGCCATTGTTTGCCAAATAAAATCTTAACAAAAACCCCAATAAAGTAAAAAGCAAAGCTGCTGTGGTTGTAGAGTGGTGAGAGGATGGGAGACTTAGCCTGGACTTTGGATTCCTTCCCCTCTTCTCCTGTGCAGCCCCTCTGGATTGTCTCTGGAGGCCCCGTGGCACGCAGTAGGACAGCTTGGAAACCTGTGCCTGAGGGCATTTTATGTCACCACTTTGCTACGGAACTGAAAGAGAGAAATGGGCCACATGCAAATGACCAGTCTAGCTGCAACCAAAGCACACCACATCTATGTGATCTCACTGGGTTTTGCCAATTTCCTTTGAGCCCTAGAAAGGTGAAGGGGTTCAGCCAGTAAGCTGTGGTTGCAAACCAAAGGGCAGGGCTCCCACCTTATGGACATTTCCTGTTGTGTATTTCCCAGGTGCCATCAATGAAAAGGCCACGCATCCCGGCTACTATGAAGACCTGGTGGAGAAATCCATGGGGCAGTATAACCTCGCCACCGAGGAGATCGAGAGGGACTTACACCGCTCTCTTCCAGAACACCCAGCTTTCCAGAATGAAATGGGCATCGCTGCTTTGCGGAGAGTCTTAACTGCTTATGCTTTCAGAAATCCCAACATAGGATATTGCCAGGTAAACATCACAGAGTGATTATGCATTCAAATTTTGTTTCATTAGCCAATAAGTAATACAGCAGGAAGCCTGTAATTGATGGAACTTTCCTCGTACCAAAGTGCCTCTCAGTCTTGGCATCACTGACATTGTGGATTTGATGACTTTAATGTGGGGCTCCCCTGAGCTTTGTAGGCTGTTTAGTAACTTCCCTATCCCTACCCGCTAGGTGCCAATAGAACCTCCCTATTATAGCAGAATTGTCTCTAGACTGCCAAATTGTCCGTGACATGTAAAATCAGCTGCGTTCAGAATTACTACTCTGAGAGAGGAGCCACAAGGCAATTGTTCCCTTTCTGGGTCAGCCACTGTCTAGCTGGGTGACCCTGGAAAGGTCCTCCAGAGTACAGTCTTTCTGTTGTAGGTTGTAGGTTGTTGTAGGTCTGTCTTCCTACTTTGAGTCTTCGGAACCAGTGATGAGAGTACAGCTTTTAAATGCCCCGGGTGGGGCCGGGGGTTCAGCCCAGCAGTGCAGGTTCCTTCCTAGCAAGCATGAGGTCATCAGTTCAATGACCCCAGTACCAGAAAAAAATTAAATAAATCAATGCCACGGTTGTAGTTTAACCTATACATAAATAAATGTTTAACTCTGCATAATAGCAACAAAAGCATGCTGTCCACATAGCAGTTCAAATTATTTTATCAGTAAAGTAACAATTTGGGTAGCACCAAGGTAGTGTGACCTTAGATTCAAAGACTGCTTCATCAGGAGAGGCATTTCTGAAAACTAAAGGAAGACTCATTCCTGTTCTGGGACACCCCCCCACACCGTTCCCCTCCTATACACACCTTCATCTCCCTCCTGCACACACACACACACACACACACATGCACATTTGTCCCCTTGAAAAGCCACATTTTGGTGACAGAGCTCACTCTCAATATGCCCCCAAATTGATGAATTAACCTTTAAATCTTTGCCTTTCTCCCAGATTCCAGCATTTAAACCCCTTGAGACGGTCCATCATCCTGCCCTACCTCTCACCCTCCACAGGTCAGCTCCCACCCCAGAACCTCTTACAAAGTAGAACCTTGAAAAACCTCTCTTGCTTGATGACTATAAGGTCATCAACTGTGACCATGGTCATGGACCAGAGTCAACAGGCGCATCCTCCAGTGGAATTTTAATGATTTCACTTAAGAACATATGGAGTTAGACTTGTAAGAAAGAACCTATTAGACCAAGATACCTTTTTGAAATTTATATTGTAGATGTCTGATGAAAAATTGCAGGTTTCTAGAGGATCAAAAGACATGTACAAGAGAGTTGGCTTCTAATAGAGTAGAATTCACATTTATCTTTTGATCTTGCTTTTTAATTAAGAGGGCTATTAAAATAGTTGAGCTGTGGAGTGGTTATGAGCCATCTGATAGCATCTTTAAATAAAATGAGGTTGCTTTAGAATTTAAATTGCTTATGAGGACCATCTCTACCCAGATGGAAATAATGGGAAGGGCTCTAACTGTGAAAGGTTTCATTGTTCTCTGAGGAGAGCCCTGAGCCTTGTGTATTTGTTTATAGAAACCACAATGAAGGTAAAAAAGTAAATATTTACTTTTCTAAGGTAAGGATTAAAAACTTCATCAAACAACCTTTGAACAATTTTTGAAATGAAAATCTGCCTATAATATGCCTGAAGGCCTTGTCTGGTATATATTAGTACCTAAATCATCCTTGGCTCAAGAGCCAATGATTTTTTTACATTTTTAAAGGGTCATAAAACAAACAAACAAACAAAAAAATCAGAAGAATATTGGCAGAATGTATGTGTAGCCTGCAAAGCCTAAGAATCCCGTCTGTTCTTTTCTAGAAGGGGTTTGCTGGCCCTCAGCTCAAGTTAACAAAATTCACTTTTATTTTAAAGTGTACTTGATGTATTTGAAACATATTTGGTGACATTGTCCTGCATCCCATCAGGCCATGAATATTGTCACTTCCGTGCTGCTGCTTTATGCCAAAGAAGAGGAGGCTTTCTGGCTGCTTGTGGCTCTGTGCGAACGCATGCTTCCAGATTACTACAATACCAGAGTCGTGGGTACGTGGGGGTGTGGTCAGATCTTCCCCGAGTCTCACCAGAGACATGTTTCAGAGCCATCCCAGCTGGCACACTATTTCCAGTCACCATTAGGCAAAGGACCAGTTTTCCAAGTTGGAAGTGAGAGAGCTTGAATAAATATAGGCTGTAAATAAAGAAGCCCTACAGAACCTAAAAGGATTTACACATATCACTGTTACAGGAATGCTTTTAGAAAGCACCTGAATTAGATGTCACACTGTAACGTGTGGGAGTTACACTCAACATACCAACCATTAAAGTAGAGGCTTGGCCCCACCCCCAATGATTTAATAAAGAGGATGGAACCTATGGAAAGCTGTAGTATTCAAAACAGTTTTGAAGTGGAGTGGAGAAAATAACATTTGTCCAAAGTTTAGTTAGACATTTTTCAGGTCTGGTTTTGTTGCAAAGCAAACGACCATTGAATTATTGCTGTTACTCATTATCATTCTGTTAGGTACCAGACATTTCATTTTAGCAAAATAAACTTCTCATTGCTGGTGTTGTACAATGTATGCTTTAAGTTTCTCTCTTGTTTTCTGCCTGATTATATTCTGTCCAAAATCTAATTCATCAAAAATATTCTTTGAGGGACTGAAGATTTGGCTTAGTAGTATAAGCACTTGCATAACAAGTGTGAGATTGTACCAAAAATATACATATTTATATTCTTTAAAAATGAAGTAAGTTTGATCCCAGTACCAAAAAAAAATTGTCAGTAAGTTGATCATGAATGTATATAGCTGGAATGCTTTTAAATTTTAAAAAATAAGTAATGGTTCTTGTGCGGGGACCATGCATTTCAAGATTTGTTGTTGTTTTAGTAAAAAGTTTATCAAGTATATTGTTTATTTTTTCCTTTGCTGGAGCAAAATACCCGAAGTCAACAATTAAAGCAGAGGTTTATTTTGCTAATGGTTTCAGTCCATGATCAGTTGTCTCCATGGTAGAAACATCCTGGTAGAAAGGCATGGAAAAGCAAAACTGCTCACTTGATGGCCGTTGGGAAACAGAACACAGGGCAAGCTCACCACTAAGCGATGTACCTCCCAAAGTCACACTCTCCGTGACTCACCTGCTTTAACTGGGTCCTGCCTCCTGATAGTACATTCAGCTATGAACATCAGTGAACTCATCCACTGATGAGTATAGAGCTCTGTGGTCCAGTCAGCTCTGTAGGAGTCTCTTATCCAGTCTACTTGACGATAAGATCAATTACACACTGAGTAAGCTGCTTGGAGGACATTGAAGCTACTAAGTTGTATATTTCATGCCTAACCAAACACTGAATGGGCAAAACAATAACAAACCCAAACTACTAGCCTTTTCATCGGCCCTTACTGTTACCTTACTGTTACATGTTTGTTCTCTTTTACGGTGGGAAAACCCAAAAGAAGATGCAGCCAGAACTAACTTGGTGGCTGAGCTATGTCAGTACCCTTAGGGTCTAGTAACACAGTGATGAAGAACAGTTAGTAAAAAGGAGCTGGACTATGACTGGATTATTTTAGTCAGATGTTTTGATTGGGCTCTTCAGTAAGAAGTTAGAGCTGGCTCATCAGTGCCCTTTTGTGTCACCCCTGCTCAGGTGCACTGGTGGACCAAGGTGTCTTCGAGGAGCTGGCCCGAGACTATGTCCCACAGCTGTATGACTGCATGCAGGACCTGGGTGTCATCTCTACCATCTCCCTGTCGTGGTTCCTCACGCTGTTTCTCAGTGTGATGCCCTTTGAGAGCGCGGTGGTGGTTGTGGACTGTTTCTTCTATGAAGGAATCAAAGTGATATTCCAGTTGGCCCTCGCGGTGCTGGATGCTAATGTGGACAAACTTTTGAACTGCAAGGACGATGGGGAGGCCATGACTGTTTTGGGAAGGTACAGTGCTTCCCGACTTTACAAACCACCTCTGGTTTTCTTCCCTGTGCTTTCTCTCTTTCTCTTTCATTTCACAAGTCTTTTTTTTTTTTTTTTTTTTGTCTTTTTGCTGTTTACGGGAACCGGGGATCGAACTCACGACTGCCTGCTTGCAAGGCAGGCGCTTATGCCACTGAGCTAAATCCCCAGCCCCATTTCACAAGTCTTAAGTGAGTTGACAGTAACCATAAAATCTCTGCGGCTGTGCATTTATTTCCATATGCTTTTTCTTTAGAAGTGAGGAAAATCCTAGAGGTTTTTAAGAACATCTTAGTCTTTTATTTTAGAATGCAGTTTTCAGAAAGCGGGTGGCGGATTTATCACAGGAGAATTCCTGGTTCGTCTCTAGTAACTGCCGAGCACTTCCTCCTTCAGGTACTTGGACAGTGTGACCAACAAAGACAGCACGCTGCCTCCCATCCCCCACCTCCACTCCCTGCTCAGCGACGACGTGGAGCCTTACCCCGCGGTGGACATCTTCCGGCTCATTGGAACTTCCTATGAGGTAGGCCTGGCTTCCGGCCTGGCAGTGAGTTGGTGGCACTTAGCATGGGGAGCTAACCTGCTGATGTTCTCCCTGCACTGCTAGCGGCCATCATCACAGAACACCACAGACCGGACCATTTGTACAGAACAGAAATTTATTTCTCGTGATTCTAGACACTAAAAAGTCCAAGATCAAGGTGCACGTTAGGGCACCATCTCAGTTTCTAGAATGGCTGCTTGAATGCTGCATCTTCCAAATGGGAGGCATACCTTGTCCCGTGTGGCAAGAAGAGAAGGAGAGAACTCTTTCCTGCACGGTGTTAATCCCTCCGGGTAGAGCCCTCCCAGCCTAACACTTCCCATAAGGCCCCACCTCCCAGCACCGTTGCACTGGGAATTAAGTTTCAACATGAGTTTTGAAAGTGACAGAATATTCAGACCATAACATGACTCACTGGTTTTACCTTCTCCACTGTGAGAACTAGTCAGAAGTAAGCAGCTACCTAATCACTCACAGTTTTTGTTTCCAGAGATGGACATTGAATGGAGCCTCGGATTCCAGTGGGTCTCGTACCTTAGTAGCAAACGGCACCACCAGCCCTGGCCCTCCAGTTCTTTATTGTGTTCATTCTGAAGCCAAAAAATCTGGTAGCAACTCATATTAACTCTGGGTCAGCAAAATTTATTTTACTGACCCCCTTTTCTTGGACAGTTACTCTAATTTCTTCCAAATTTACAAGTATCATATTCTATGATGAACTTATACGTAGATACCACATCTCTAGGATCTTAGAAACAAATTCGCAGCAAAAAGTGTGAATGGCTCCTGGCATACACTGTTCACTTTCTGTAGAGTCCCAAATTGTATTTTCACCTTTAGTGATTACAAAGTGCTGTTTCACTTCACTCTCTTCACAATTGGTTATTACCCTTATACATTTTTTAAAAATCGCTGCCCCAGGAATATTGGGTAGTATTTTTAAAAAATCTCAACAACTTGATCTTTCAGAAAATGAGCCAGTGAGATGGTCAGTGGTAGTTTTTGTACATGTGGATTGTTTTTCTGAAGGGATCCCTTAAACTTTTATTGTTAAAAAAGAATTCTGGACAAGCAGTAAAGCTTAGAATGTGGAATCTCAGTTTTATCCTCCACAGCAGATACAGTAATCATGCTGAGGTTGGCACTTGGCCTTTTTTTTTTTTTTTTTTTTTTTTTGGTACCAGGGATTGAACTCACAACCTCACGCTTGCTAAGGCAGGTGCTTGTGCCACTAAACTAAACCCTCAGCCCTTTTGGCCCATTTTTAATGGGAAAGTATTTCTTTTTGATTTTTTGAGACAAGCCCAGGGGCTGCTGACCCAGGGGCTAATGTCTTGTCTGGCTGATTCCTAACAAAGGACCTGAGACTGCCAGACATCCAGCCTCAGGACACTGCAGCAGCTTCCTTCCTCCACCTGGGAAGAACCCTCTTGTGTATGTCACTGCCTGTGTCACCTGGCCTTTATCTTCTCTGCTTGATGTCATTGCACTGATTATATCAAACAGAAGAACTTAACACGCACCCCGTGTGCCTCCCTACCTTCTCTCCTCCTGCCTAACCATCATATTTTTTGGTTCTCAATCCTACCCGTGTGCATTGCATCATTTTTTGAAAGTTAAAAAGGCAAGCCTTTAAAAATACAACTTTCAAAGAAAAAATTCACCCTTCCTGATCAATTAAATCTGAATTTCTAGCCAGAGTCTTAAATATATATGTTTTTTTGTTGGTTTTTTGGTTTTGTTTGTTTGTTTAAGATCCCTATGAGATTTCTGGTGCCAAGTAAAAGCCAAGCATCGCTGCCCAACTTGCAAAAGTGGTCCCCTGATCACCAAGGCCAAGAATAATTGGATCTGGGGCTAAGATGAGGAATCTGAGTGTTCTGGGGCATAAAACACATTTCCTTCTGCTCTTTGGGATAATTAGTCGTGAAAATTGAAAAGTAAGAAATACGGAAAGTGCATTCATCTCTCATGCTCGGGCCTGGCTTCCCCAGGGCGCTGACGGCTGATACGCGGATCGGGCTGGGGAGAAGACAGGAGAGCTGCACTTCATAAGTGCCTCGGGGGTGCAGTCTGATTTCCTGTCCTCTCCAGCCCCTGGCGGGAGGAACCTTGGGAGGGCGTGAGGACACAGCTTTGTTCTCGGTGGGTGCGCGAACTGAACCTCTGCGTGTTTGATGGAGTTAAACAGAAGAGGACAAAGAGCCTGAAAGTGTCACTTACAGACCTGGCTGCCCTCCTGGGAGACACAGAGGCCCTTGTAGACCTCAGAGCAGTGCATGGCTGTTTGGCCTGAGTCTGAGAAGTGCTGAGCAAGCAGGAAGCATGGTCGTAGGACTCTAAGCCTGGTGCGTGCGAAGGACAGACGGAAGAGTTAGGCGTTGCAGGTCTGGCTCACTGATGCTAACTGCAATGGCTGCCAGACACTGGGAGCCTGCCATGCTACAAGCAGGGTGCTGGTTGCTTGCAGATAGCCCTGGCAGGAAGATATTTGCCCATTTGAAGGTTAAAATACACATTGACAGAAGTCGAGCTAGTTGTGCACCCTGTCAGTGCCTAGCTGTCAAGAACACGTTTACTGTTCAGAGGCCCAGCTTGACATGATTGGTGCATAGTCAAGGGTGGTGCTGTGGACGATGGCACAGATCACGTGACTTTCTAGTTGAGCCTCAAAGCAGAAGGCACTCGGGGCGTGGAGCAGTGGGAACGGGGCGGGGGTGGGGGGACCTCGGGAAACTGGGCAGCTGGAGCACTTGGCTTGCGTATAGAAGGCCATGGCGTACCCAGGTCTTTGCCTTTGCCAAGGGAATGGGAGATGTTGGCTGCAGGATAGACAAGTGGTTTTTGTTCACTGTAGTTTTAGCATTTCATTGTGTGAGAGCCCCTCCAAAAGGGTGGGTGGAGGCATTCCTGTATTGTTCTCATAGCTCACATTGGCCTCCAGACGTACCCAGGCAGGATCTCAGGGTGCTTGCTTTGCATCTTAGTTCAGGGCACCAATGGTGGGGTCATTGTTTTCTGCCATGGCAAGAGGCAGAGGCCTGGCCAGGGAGTAGTTCTACAGTGGTTTCTACTTGAGGAATGCCTGTGAGTTAAACACAGAGAAAACAGTGCTTTTCTTTAGCAGCAAACCGACATGAACAGTAGCTATTGCTGTCAGTACTCCTAGAGGTCAGTGTATCTTTGTCTCATAACAGCAATTTTGTAAGCACAGCTTTGGAGTCTCGTTTTACAGAAGAAACTGAGGTTCACAGGCTCTATGAGGTTGCTCCGTCTTACAGCCAGCTAGAAAGAGAATAAGAATTTAAGTTAAATTTAGCCTAGCTCCAAAATTTGTCCTGTTCTCCTTAGGGATGAGGAAGAACGCGGTGCCTTTGACAGAGTGTAGGCAGTGGAGCTGGGAAGTTACTGTGTGGCCTCAGGGGACCCTTGAGGGGCTTATTTAACCCCACAAGGCCTCGGTTTTCTCTTTTGTTAAGTGCAGGCAGCAGTTGCAACTCACTGAGGTCATTGTAAGGAGCAAATGAGATAGCATTTGAATGTCCTTGACCGTTGTAGGTGCAATAAAATGTCATTTCCTTCTCTCTCTTGCTCACGTTTCTTACTGATCACAGGCATCTTATGGCCTAGTTTGAAGTAAACACAATCCATCATTAGGTACCTAAGTGGAAAAATATGGTAATTTAAAAAATATTATAGTGAAAGATGCATTCCTACTAATCCCCCTCAAAATTAGTCCCTGTTGGCTTCGAAGCACTTTTCCCAACTTTCTTGCCACTTTCTGAAGCAATTCTGGAAGTCTCTTCCATTAATTCTTTCTTCAGTTGGGTTGTCACGGCTGCCTCAGTATCCTGAGTATATTGAAACGTTTACCTTGCACGGTCATTCTGACTTTGGAGAAGGGCCAGAAGTCACATGGTGCCAGATCACTCACAGGTGAGTGAGCTGATGCGGACTCACTGTGATGTTTTTGCAAGCCTGCCTTTCCTTTGAGTGGGTCAGCAGCAGCATTCACTGTGTGTTGGTCACACCTTGTAGCGACACCCACCCGAAAGAGGACTTCCAGAACTGCTCAGAAAGTATCAAGAACGGTAACTGTGTTCGAAGTGAGGAGGGACATACTGACATTTGATATGGCAGTTTCTTTTGCTGTGATAATTTTTTAAAATTCCAGTATTCACAATGTATTGTGATTGTGCCTCGTATTTCACAGGGCATTCAACAGTGTTTCTGTAGGGCTCCAAAAAAGTCTTACCTTCCTTAGGAGTTTTTCTTTCTCAGTCACAGGTTTAAACCTAAAGTGAGTTAATTGTGATGGTTCTTAATCGCTAATGGCAACTGGCGAATTAGGTTGTTCAGTGAAACTAAACGGAGTATTATTCAGCTATAAAGAAGGATCACATTGAGATATTTATCAATAAATGGGCGCAGCTTGAGACCATACTCATTAGTGAAATAAATCAATCTCGCATGTGTGAATACCGAATAGTTTCCCTAATGTAAATAATGATTCAAATATATAAAAATATGTGGTAATCATGATTCCCCATTAGGTGGCCTTGAAGCCTTATAAAGTTTTCACTCATTAATTAGGAAGGCTTTATTCTGGGCTTCTTGATATGAAAATATTTGAAGCTAGAGTATATGAAGTTTTATCCAAATATTTCAAGGAAAAAGACACTATGGTAACTACTATTAAGTCAGGTTATAAGATGGTGAAGTACTAGGTTGTTGAAACAGTCATGCTGTGACCTCTATTGTTATATTGTTATGTCCTGTTTTATCTCAATCTCCCCCTTATTGTTTCAAAAAAAAATTATTTAGTCATTTCTTATGTTTGTCTTAATTAAAGAAAAAATTCAAAAAAAAATTAGGATATATAAATAGTAACTCTTTTTGATTTCCTATTAACTTGTTTTGAAGTCCTGTAGTACTCCCACGATCTTGTTTTGACTGATTAGACTCTGTTCCATTCTATATGATAGTATCAAGTTTGAAGACATAGGCAACTACTTTGAAGACAATAAGATTCACTAAGATACCCATTCTGGTTTGACTATTGTCTTCTTTGGAAGTCCTGTAATGTTTACAATGCCTAAGTTTTATTGGTCTTGTTCTCTACTGTTTTGTCCAACTTTATAATATCTAATAAGATAGACAATTCTTTTTAAGGAAACAAGGGACAACGTTGATAACCATTGTTGATAAACTTGTACTCTGTTCTACACCATGTGCTATGTCTATCCTTGGTATTGACTGACAGCTTTGTTTTGCCATATTTGACTGTATTCTTCCCCCCCCCCCCAAAGAAAGTAATAAGCACTAAGGAGTAATAAAATCCAAGATGTGTAAATTTTGTTGTAAAAAAGAGAGGGAAAAAAAAAAAAAGAAAAAGAGCTCTAACGGATATAACAGCAAGTGTGTTTGGGGGTGTTAAATAGCTGACTTTATCAATGTTTTTGGAACATTGAACACAGCTGTTTGCAGTCTCCCTGTTTGAATGTCCACCTTGTGTTCTTTGATACTGTGATTTGAGGAACTATTTTCAAGAAGATAGTGTGTAATCTACTAGCAGGTAATTTCTTACTGTTATGTTTTTTTGTTTTGTTTTGTTTTGTTTTGTTTTGTAGTTCTGTATTGCGTGTACCCTTACGCCGCTTTGGTTTGTTTTGTGTTTTTCTCTTTTTCCTCTTAAATAAAAAAAAAAAAAAAAAAAACAATAAGGGGTCTCTCATTGAAAAGAAGCTGATTCAGAACTTAAAAAGCACTTCTCTAGAGATAGGAAGTTTCTCCCCTAAAACTTGGTTTTGTTGGGCTTTGTTGGGGTTAGTTTGTTTTTAAAAGGATCAAATTCACTGAGTTACATTTCCAGCCCTTTTTATGTTTTGAGACAAGGCTGGCCACACGCTTGACCTTCTGCCTCAGCATCTCCCAGTAGATTCCAGGTGTGCACCACCTCGCCCAGCTCTTTGTTAGGTCCAGACCCACGCTCTGCATTCCTGGAGGAGAGTCAGCTGGCCAGGGTCAGAGATGTCCTTGTACTCTTGTTCTGACCATTAGAAAGGATTGTGAATGTCAAAGCTCAACTCCCTGATTCGTCCTTCTAAAGCAAGAAGACAGTAAAAAGTGCTAGAAGGCCTGGCTTTCAGCTGTAACTTCCAACTTGAGGAACATGACGGTTCAGAGTCCACCACATGGACCACTCTAACAGCCGTGCTGGTTACAGGTTGTCGGGTAAAATACAAGACTATTGGCTGGATCTTTCTTGTGTTTCTCTGAAATTTGAATTTAATCTGATAATTTATATTTCCTGTTTCTGTTTGTGGAATCTAGCAACCTAGCCCTTTTACGGAGCCCCCACTGTGCTGTGCAGCAAATCAGAGACATGAAGTATTGGTCGGAATGGTCCTTCCGAACCAGAGTCAGGTGTATTTCCTTTGTATAGAACTCTGTGGCTTTGCCTGTCACTCAGGATACAATCTCAAAGCCTACATGTACTTCCAAATCATACATACTTTTCGTTAGGATGTACATACTTAGGAATGATACATAGTTTCTTTAGGGTGTACATACTTAGGATCAGTACATAATTAGAAACACACAGATTCAGATGTTACAGATGCTGCTAGACAGACTTTCAAAATGGTTATACCCATTGGTAGTCGAGCTCGGTTGCACCTTCTTGTCAATGCTTGTACTATCTGTCACCTTTCCTTTATCCTGTAAATGTTTTTACTCATTGCAGTCATTACTTCCGTGGGAAGCTTCCAGTAAGCTGTTGGTTTCTATTTTGTATCATTAAGAGATTTAAAGCCTTCCATGTTCCTTCTGTGCCTACAAATAGATTCAGTTGGCTTTTGAAGTTTAGTTTACCTACCACACAGATGATGCTGTGTGTCATCGTTTATGTCAGACGCACACCCCCCAAGTCTCATGCAATCATGGACACAGCTGAGTCTGGCATTCCTGGTTGGTTCATTGTCTGGCACTTGGATCTGTGGTGTGAGTGCTACACTCACCCAGGCGTGGAACCAGCATGCAGTGTAACAGGCGGGAAGGAGGCGTGTCTGTCTCTTTTGCTGTTTGTGGCCTCCTTGAATGGCTGGCCTCAGCCACGCCACCCCGTTTTGAAACCAGCTGATTATGGACTGAAACCTCCATAAAACTGTAAGCTAGATAAACCTTCCCTTTCCTAATTTTTGGGCATCAGCAGCGAGAGAAAAGTAACCAAGACACTGTGTCTTTCAGAGATTGAAGAGATGTCTTAGCTCACAGCATCTCCCACCCTGCATAACAGCTTGGATTTCTGAACCAGACAGATAAATGAATGCAACAGAAGGAATGGGAAGCCTCACATAAACATTTCTTCCAACCACCAAGTCTAGTAATTAGCTTCCTTTTTGTCACAACAACTCTCCCTTTAAAGAGTTTTTATTTTCATACACAGGTAGCGTGATTTAAACTTTCTTCTTAATGACTACTATCTTCAGGAAGACACATTTGCTTTTACAGTTCAGTTCTGCTACTGAAATGCATGAGGATATACAGATACTTATTTGCGGTCCCTACATGGCTTTAAAAAAGTAAATCCAAATGTCATTTCGGTTGCCTGTCATCTGGCAAACTGTGGGTGACATGTACATGAAGAATGCTTCCACCTCTCTGCAGACAATACAGGACACTGTATGCCTTAGCAGATTTTTCTAGAAATATTACCTTTTCTTCCCCCAGAAATTTGGCACTATTCGGGCAGACTTAATTGAGCAAATGAGATTCAAACAGAGACTGAAAGTCATCCAGACCCTGGAGGATACCACAAAACGCAACGTGGTAAGTCCTTTGACACACAGCGGGGCCCTTTTTTCTCCATTCCTGGTCTCTCTCCTGCTGGCTCACGCATTCCCACTTGACAGAATTGATAACAACTTGAAAGAAGAAAATTAAGGACTTTCCCAGCACGGTATTTTTTGAGTATGTGAAATTTCATTGTGCTCATTTCTTTGATAGGTACGAACCATTGTGACCGAGACTTCCTTTACCATTGATGAGCTGGAGGAACTGTATGCTCTTTTCAAGGTGAGTTTCAAAGGAATCACACATCCTCTCAAATGAATAAAAAAGTTCACTTTAATAATTTAGTGTTCTGTCTGTTAAGCCAGGGAATCAAAGGTACAAAACTGGATCACTTAGTGTGAAAGTAAACAGATTCCTTGTCACTAAATTTACGCTGATGTTTTATCTGTCTTTGTCTCCAGATAATATTATAGTTCTTTTCCTGAACCTAAGAAAATAGATTATTGCTTTCTAAAATTCATTAGGACAGTTATAACCACGTTTCAATTCTGCCTGAAATTTTTATGCTACATATTTCCCTGTATTAAGCTATAAAGTGACTTTTAAGAAAAAATAATATATAGCTAAAAGTAAAGCTTTTTAAATGTCTAAGGAATAAAACATAGGTTACATTTCTGTGCTTTCCATTTTAAAATTGAACTCCCATCGGGTTTGGTCTGTGATAAGATTATCTAGCAACTAAAGAATGCAAAATTTCTTTCTTCTAACATGTTTTTTTCGAAACCAGGTACTGAGTCCAGGGCCTTCACACTGAGCTACATCCCTGGCCCTTTAAAAAAAAAATTTTTTTTTTTTAATTGTGAGATAGGGTCTTGTGAGAACACTTACGTGCCCCACCTGGGCTGGAACCCCAGAGTCCTGGGATTGCAAACATGCACCACCATACCCCGCTCCTAGAAAAAATATTTTCTCCATTTTGTCATTGTCAACCTCATGGACTGAAATGTAACAATGGATGGGGAAATTTTTAAAAGATGTCTTTGATGTAAGCACAGATTTTATGACAGTAATTACTGCCAAAACTAAATTTGCCCATTTTGAACAATGCAAAGATCGTATAGGGGAAAACAATAAAGGACAAAAGTCTGATCAAGAAGGAACTCTAGTTCCTGCAGACTGAGAGTTTGGCTGCAGGGATTCTCATGAATAGTCCGACAGACCTGGCTGCCACTAGAGGGCACCACGACCTTATTTGTGTCTCACTGGAACCTAGTACAGTTCACTTCCTAGTGTGTTGAATTGATAAATTAGTGATCAGTTATCAATGCGGTGTAGTCCTTTCGTCCTTATGATGAGGACACAGAGGCTGGAAGAGGCTGAAGCACCCTGGCTTCCTCAGCTGGTTAGGGATGTGCATTGTGTGCCAGGAGCAGCCACACCAGCAGATGGGCCGCAGCTTCCTCTCCACCCCCAGTCCCTTTTCGACCCCTGAGGGTGACGTCACTGTCCAGCTCAGCACTCCTGCATCCGTGCCTGTTGATCATCTGTAGCTAATGCTCCGGGTCTGTGAGATGGTTGCTTATAACGAAGTGGTCCTTCTGTTTCCAAAAGGAAAAATAATGAGGTAACTGGCATTGGCTTTTAGGAGGATGCTAGAGATTAGAAGCATCTGCTTCTCGGGGCTTGAGGACTTGTGCCAGAATGCTGGGCATTTATTCAGAATCAGGAGTGGCCCTGGGGCAGCAAGGCCATAAGCAGACAAAGGGCCGTGGTGGTACAAAGAGGAGGTGGAACTTGCAGGGCCCCTGAAGGAGGGCAGAGGAGGTGCAGGGCTGTTCACACAGAAGTGCCGGGTCCTGAGATCACCAAAACCCTGTCGTACCTAGACCCCTCGGCACGCCTGCAATCAGCAACCCAGTGTGTCATTTGAACCCCAAGCCCATGCCTAAAGAAAGCAAGCTTTTCTTACAAGGGACTCTGAGGTGTTGGTTGGTACCAGAGACAGGGAGGAGAGGGTCTGTGGTACCAGGGACCAAAACAACTTCAGCCAGGGATGCTTTCTTTTCTGCTCAGAGCACTGGAAATGGCTTTAATTAATTTTCACAAACACTTACTGAGTCACTGCTGTGCTAGTTTCTGAGTGCTTTCGTGCTAATACAAAGGAATGATGCAGCTTTTCTCCCAGGAAGCTTACTGCTTGGACTTAGCCGTAAAACCTGGGGGAAAGGTGAAAGGCTGCACTGAAGTAGATTTGATGGGAAATACCATTCAGAGCCCCTTCGTCTAGTTTTTCTTAGATTCTTTCCAACTTGGTCCTTCTGTTTCGATGTCTGGCCTAAAACGCCAAGGGTGGTTTGTGGAGTCTCAGCAGAGAACAGGGGAGAGGATCTGTATGGTCTGCTTTCTTCTGACGATCATGAGCTTGGTGTCTGGGCCTGGCTCAGTAACTTGGGTGCTTAGTTAAGGAGGAAGTGTTCTGTGAAACTCTTCTCAACTCTCCCCAAGGCTTGCCTGGCTCCCCTCATGGCTGGATCAGAAAAGGCTTCTGAACTGCAGGCCACTGTGATCTCCCCCAGTCCTCCCTGGGATAGCCCATTGCTTCCTCCCAGCAGCCAGGAACACAGCCCAGGGGAACCTGGGCACCAACCCCTTTCCTCTGCCCGGCTGCACTGCCCATAAGCCAGCTGCTTCCCTCCTCCAGCTCCTCTTTGTTAGCTGATTAGCTGCAGTTTCCAACAGTCTGTGGTGATTGCTTTAGAGACAGTGGTCTTCTTTTCTACTTCTGAGAGTAGAACTGAAGTCCCCAGATTCACAACCTTCTCAGTATCTGTAAGCAAAGGAGAAAGATATGTTTATCCCCGTAGTCTTCCTAAAGTGGGAAGTACCTCTCCTGGAGTCGCAGGACCTCCTGCGACTCCACCAGTGACTCAGAGGCTGCCTGGCTTCTGCTTGCTGATTCCAGATCTCTCTTCTCACCTCAGTGGTTCCCATAGAGTGGCTTTTCTAGCACTATTCACAGATGTGTGGAGCCGGAAGACCACACACTTACAGACTGCGTGACTGTGATACTGTGTCTGCTCGGGGCCAGGGACAGCAGATACTGATCCTTATGTTTGGCCTTTTCCAGGCAGAACATCTCACCAGCTGCTACTGGGGTGGGAGCAGCAACGCGCTAGACCGGCACGACCCCAGCCTGCCCTACCTGGAGCAGTACCGCATCGACTTCGAGCAGTTCAAGGGCATGTTCACGCTGCTCTTCCCCTGGGCCTGTGGTGCTCACTCTGACGTGCTGGCCTCCCGCCTGTTCCAGCTGTTAGATGAAAATGGGGACTCCCTGATCAACTTCCGAGAGTTCGTCTCTGGGCTGAGTAAGGATGTCCTCTCACACTGCATGTGAATCTAGAAAGGGATGATGGGGCGATAACCCGGGCTCCTCAGTGCTGCCTTCAGGACCACAGTCCTGCGGTGACGGGGAAGCCTTTAAAGGCTCTCCATTTCCTGGGATGAAGGAAGATCCATCACCAGCTCGCACGCACACCCGTCCCCGCCAGTCCACCTCACCACCCAGTTTGTTTATGGCCCTGTATTCTCACTGGACTTCTCTTCTGTTTGTAGTAGACATTTGTAGTACAGTCGGTCCATCTGACATGAGGTCATACAGGTAGCAAGCATTATGTCATGCTGGCAAAACGAATGCCTTTTTATTCTTCATTGTACCAGTCTATCTCTGGATTATATGCTTTTTATTTTGATACCGAGAATTGAACTCACAACCTTGCACTTGCCAGCCAGACTCTTGTCCTGCTGAGCTGTATCCCCAACCTGGACCATATACTTTAAATGACGTGCTGAGGAAAGAGAAAAGGTGAGGCGCAGGGCCGGTGCTGATTCTGAAGAGCACCCTTAATCGTACGAAGGTTGAAGGAAGTGAACGTCTCTAAGACAGGGAGCTCTTCTTGGGTTGAAAAGCTGTAAGAGTGCCGAGTACCTGTCCTTGCTTCGAGGTGGGTCACAGACTAGGCTGCAGCAAGATCAGGGCCTGTGCTGCTGCTTTTGAGCTTGTAGGGATCCCTGCATATGAACAGCTGCCTTGAAGTCACAGAGGTGACCGCTAGCACTCTCGCAGCAGTCACGCTGTCAGGTGCTGCCCTGGAGACTCGGGTGCATTTGATTGACTAAATGCGTACAGCTACGCACCCTGTGTTTAAATCCAGGCAGCTAGGATGACGCGGTACTGTCACGCTTGAGTACTTGTTTTAATTCCAGCACTTGTCTTAGTTACAGTAATTGTCCTAGTTTCCTGTAGATGAGAGAACTTATAAACAGCAGAATTTTATTCCCTCATAGCTTTGGAATCAGAGAGTCTAGGATCAAAGCAGGTGCGGCAGACACAGCTTCTGTCCAGGCTCTGTCCCCATAGACTGCTCCTTTTCTGCGCCCTCGTGCGGTAGAAAAGCAAACAGCCTTCTGTGAGGACGATGATTACATTGGTCAGAGTCCTCATGACTTCATCAGCTCCCAAAGGCCGCCTTGCAGGGTCGTCGCATGGCAGTGGAGGCAGTTTTGCTGGAGGACTTTCAGGGGAACACAAGAATTCACACCACAGCACAAACTAACTGCTTGCTATTACTGTTCCTGTTTTCAGCTCAAGGAATGAAAATTCAGAAAGTTAGGTAACTGGTGGACGCATTAATTTTCAGCCAATAAACATCATCTTTGAGGGGTAGGGGTTGAGATAGGGTCTTGGTATGTCATTCATGCCGGCCTCAACCTCAAGAAAATTCTACTGCCTCGGCCTCCCAAGTGCTGAGATTACAGGCATATGCTACTTTATACTGATCTTCAAAGGTCTGTTATTAACTGAACTAAGAGACAGAGTGAGTATGTGCTGTGCCCAGGATGTAAGTGAGGTCTGTCTGTCTGTCTCAGAAGCTTACCACACTGAGACAGCAAAAGAGATTTTCTTCTAGAACCCTATCCAGAGAGATACTGATTTAGAATTCACTTCAGAGATAAGAGAAGTGTAGCCCACACAGACCAGAAATACAAGGAAGTCAGCAGTTTGGAGATGTGTCACCTGGGAGGATAGCCTTGCCCTGGAGGGAGAGCAGCCTGTCTGGATACCTGCATTTGCTTCCAGAGAGCAGCCTGTCTGGATACCTGCATTTGCTTCCAGGAGAAGCAAAGGCCTGTTCTGTGTGGCTTTAAAGGGTTGAAGAGAGGAGAAACGCATGGTCCTAAACCGTTTTGCAGTTGTGGATTCTTTGAGCACTGATAAGAACTGTGACATTTGCTTCCTAGGAAACAGCATAGGCACGTAATTACAAAATGCTGCTTTTTATGGGGTTAATGAACTTTGTAAAGTTGAGGCCCCGGGTTAAGGATCTTTGGACTAAATAAAAATTATAGGAGAACTCTTGGTAAGAATTCATTGGGATGGGCTGCTTCTTGCTTGGATGGGTCCGTGTCTTTGAGAGAGGTTAGGAGATGCTAGCCTGCCCTCTCAGGAGGGTGACAGAGGTGAGCCCTATGCTAAACAGAGCCCAGACGAGATAGCCTGTGAAGTCCCTTCCGGCCCAGATTCTGTGAGTCCTCTTTTCCTTTTTTTCCAAATCCAGTTCATCTTTAAGTACTCTGAGGGTATATTTTTACAAAGCATTTTTCTGATTTCAGGAAAAAGTGACAGGATTCTTTTGATTGAAGTTGTGATGATAAAATGTAGATAGATTCAAATCCATGAAAACACTTAGAACTTAAAAACTTAAAAAGCAGTTTCTAAAATGAGTAATTTGAAGCAGACTCAGAGATGTTTGGAGTTTGTGTTGAACTCTCGTTATTTCAGAGGCTGACTCCTGATTCCATGACCTCCCTCAGTACTAACCCTAGCTTGTTATGTGCTGGCCCCATCCTATCTTCTTTATGCGGATTAACATGCATGGTCCCGAAGTTTCATGGGGTCCTGGTGTTAAGATCAGAGTCTTCCACTATCACCCCACCTCAAAGAGGGGAAACTGAGCCTTTTAGAAGCTCACTCTTCTACGGCACATAGTAAGTACACAGGATTTGAAACTGCACGCCCTGACTCCAAAGCTCCTAAGCCCAATATGCCCTGGCCAGGCCTTTGGTTATGCAGTACCTTGGTTCCAGTTTGTAACAAGTAGACTTTTCAAGGAGGTGTTAGGGCTCAAGGGACTGCTGCCACACACAGCATGGCACACTGGTGCTTCCTGTCACTTCTAGGTGCTGCGTGCCATGGAGACCTCACAGAGAAGCTCAAACTCCTGTACAAAATGCATGTCTTACCAGGTAAGTGAGCCACACAGAGCAGCCCATGTACGGCAGCCGGGACCCGGCACAAAATCCCTTTCTCAGTGTGACCTGTTTGCCTCTCTGATCTACGAGCCCATTCATTGGTCACTAAGGACAGCCCGTGTAAGTTCCTGAATCAGCATGTGCGTGGTTCAGTGATCATTCACCTGTCTCAAATCGTAGAAGACAGCACAGGCGACTGCCAGAGGAAGAACAGAGAGCACTGGGTCTCATGTGGGGTGCAAAAATTAAGCCTGGTTTTAGGGGAGCCCTTTTCACAGTGCAAGAGCAGGTGGTGAGGTTTCCAGTTCTGCTTGGCACAAGACTAGTCTCTGCTGGGATGTACACAGAAAATACTAAGAAAATAAAAAGCGGGGCTGGGGCCTTAGCTCAATGACATAAGCGCCTGCCTTGCAAGTGCGTGGTTGTGAGTTCAATCCCTGGTACCGATTTAAAAAAAGAAAAAGGGGAAATTGATACTACAGACATGGCAAAATTGCAGGCTAGGGGATTTTCTATATAGCAGTGCCCTGAAATTGGTTCATAAAGTATTATTGAAAGAATTTGGGAACTTCTCCATAACAAGAAAGATGTGAAGAGACGCTCGTGTGTCATTTTTTTAAAGGGAAGATGCAGTTAGAAATGGAGCAACAGGGGCTGGAGATTTAGCTCAGCGACATAAGCGCCTGCCGTGCAAGCAGGCAGTCGTGAGTTCGATCCCTGGTACCGGTAAAAAGGAAAAAGACAAAAAAAAAAAAAAAAAAAAAAAAGAAATGGAGCGACAGCCCTTGCCAACATGTTAGAGACAGCAGCCTTCGTGGCACCCCAGTGATGTGGCCTCACTCCGCTTTTGTAATTGTAGTTTTTCGTTCTCTGTCTCATTTCATGGAGTCGTAGCAACACCAGGATGAGAATTAGGTTTGCTCCTTTTCCAGAGCCGTCCTCTGATCAAGACGAGCCGGATTCTGCTTTTGAAGCCACTCAGTACTTCTTCGAAGACATCACCCCAGAATGCACACATGGTAGGCGACCTTTCTCACCACGGCTTCTGTACTTACCTTCTGCAGGGCCCTCTGTTCCTGGAAAAAGGCTCCTCCACTGCCAGTCAACCCAGAAGGATGTGGACACGGCCCATTACTCAGTTACTTTCCTTTTGGATTTTTGGGCTTTGGCAGCTATCGGGGAGCAGGAGCCTCCGCCCTCTGAAGGGGCCATCGCGGGCCATGAACAGTGCCCTGCTGGGTCAGGAAAAGCCCACTCTGTGCAGTATTGTGCGCTGCTCTCCCTGCTAGGTCAGGCTTCTGGGGAACAGCTCTGCAGCCCGGCAGCTGGGCTTGCTGTCAGAAGGCAGCACTTCCCTCAGTCCCTGCTCTGTATCAAGCTGCAACTCAAGGCCAAGTCCAACTCAGTGTCAGAGTTCTGGACAGGCCATTAGCTGAGAAGAGCTTTTTTTTATATTTTTACTCCTATTTTTTTTTTTTGAAGGAAAAAAATGAAAACCATCTTTTATAAATATGGAGGGGAAAAAGTTAAAGGGAGGAGAGGGGAATGGGAAAAGAAGATTTAAGATGTGTTATGTACAGGTACAAGTTCCCTATGATGGATAAGCTAAAGTTGTCTTCAGAGCATAACCATACAAAGGTAACTGTTTACTAATACCTTGAAATACTTATTTTCAGTGTTTTATGCAATACATGTAATTGTGTGTGCACACATACACATAAAAGTGGAATCCAACTATACAATTTTTGTTTTTTAAATGTCAATCTCTAAAACTTGGTGTGTATGTTATTTAATATCCCTTTTTTTTGCATTTGAAAATCCAGTGAAAATGTGAATGTCATTAAAAAGCCTTTGAAAGCATGGTTTTTAAAGATTTATATAATAACCACTGCATGGACTTACTTTGCATTAAATATATGTGGATATCTACTTGTTTCCTAAATCATTTTCATATTAAAAAGAGAGGGCGGGGCTGGGGATTTAGCTCAGCAGCATAACCACCTGCCTTGCAAGCAGGCGGTCGTGAGTTCGATCCCCAGTACCGATAAAAAGTTAAAAAAAAAAAAAGAGAGAGAGGGCTGGGGATGGAGGTGCATGCCTGTAATCCCAGCAGTTGGTCAGCTGAGGCAGGAAGATCATCCCAGATCTCAAGTTCAAGCCCTGCATGGGTTATGTAGTGAGTTCAAGGCCAGCCCAAAGTACGCAGTGAGACCCTGTCTCAAAAACAAGAGGAGTGGAGAAAAATTCCCCGGTGACAAAATGCATGGTCCTCAGTCTGCTGGGGCTGCTGATCTGGCAACACCACCTTGGGGTGGCTGAGGCAGGACCGCAGTGCTCTCTGCCAGCTGTCACCTGAGTGGGGCACCGAGCCCTACCAACTGCCCTCTTTTGAAGCCCTTCTATGTCCTAGTATAGTGTTTTAAAAACAAAACAGCCATAAGTGAATTCCTCAAAAATAAAATTTTTGAAATTCCAAATCATAAATCTTGAAGGACTTTGTAGCACATAATATTGTAGCAAAAAAAATTTGTTTTTCTTTCTTCTAAGAGAATAGATTTTAATGTCATAAAAGTGAGTTTTTGCAGAACCTACATGCAAAGTTAAGATGATGATGTTGCAGGGAGGGGAGAGGAATCATTCCCTGGGGCCAGCCAACCCCGCCATTTTTGAGTTCGGAAGAATATGTGACCACCTGTCTTTAACTTTTAATTGTGTCCTGAGCCCCAGATGCAAGAAGGAAATCTGGGGACACCTTTCGTCTAGAGAAATGGTTGTCATAGAAATAGGGGACATCCAATAAAATTTGAATTCCAGATTTTAAAAAAGATTTACTTAGTGTGAATACGTTCTTTACAATGTTAGGGATCAATGTATACTAAAAACACATGTTCATTGTTTCTCCGGAGTTTGAGTATAACCGGGTCTGCTGGTGTGGCTCGTTTTGTCTGCTAACCTAGAGGCTCTTCTGGTTTCTGGTAGAAAGGCTGAGTCTATGGCTGTGCTGGGTAACGTTTCCTTTGTTTCTTCTCCGTATTTCTGGGTAGTTGTTGGATTGGACAGCAGGAGCAAGCAGAGCGCAGACGACGGCTTTGTTACAGTGAGTCTGAAGTCGGACAAAGGTACAGACGCTCCCTTCTGCCTTTGCCTTCTTGTTTATTTCTTGGTCTGCCACCACATTTCTTGACATTTGGGTTTTAGGGAAGAAGGCAAATTCTCAAGAAAATCGAAATTATCTGAGATTCTGGACTGCAGAAAATAAATGTAAATCAAAGAATGCAAAGGATTTACCCAAACTGAATCAAGTAAGTTCAGTTCATTCATTTCTAAGCTTGTAGCTGGCTTTTTGTTGTTGTTGTTTTTTGTTTGTTTTTTTTGTTTTTTGTTCACACACAAATGTGGAATGAAGACCCCTCAAAGAAAATGATAATTTTGTGGGGGGTATTCAATTTCTCTGTTCGGATGTATTTTATGTATGTCTTTAGACACTAAAAATATATTCAGTTGTAAGAAAGTGACCTCGTCAGAGAAAGTTAGAGCCACAAGGTAAGTTTGCAAGTCCCAGCGTTTTGTCCTAATCATTAGAAATGCCTTCAGGGACTTGGAAGTGATCCTGTGCTGTTCCACTCACTGGGCTTCCCTTAAAGAACGAAAGTGTGATGAGGGGGAAAGCAATGTACCTGCCTGGAGCGCAGGATGAAAAGGCCACTTGCTGACAGATGCCCAGATCAGGCTTGCGCGGGGTGAAGGACTGTGTGCTGGAGGGGGGCTGGGAGCTCATCTGGGACCAGCTGAGATGAGGGTGTGCAGGGTCCAGAGAGAGGAGGCTGGGGTTTCCTTTAGGTTCTTCATCACGGAAGTTACTGCAGTGAAGGGAAAGTGTAGCAGTCTTTCCTGACTCTCGGTGATGGGTCTGGGAAGGTTATGCGTGCGCTCGTTCTGCCAGTGGAAGTTGGGAGTGTAATCCCAGCACTCTGGGAGGCTGAGGTGGGAACATCACAATTTCTCGTCCTGCCTGGGCATTGTAGGGAGACACTGTCACAGTTTTAAAAGACTAAAATATAAAGGTTTGAGCAGGTAACTCAGCTCAAAGATCCTAAAGGAAAGCCCCAACATCCCATCCCATTCTCTACCTCCCAAAAAACGGAAGCACGAGCAGAGAGACTGTACCCATGTCCAGCCACCCTCTATTGAGGACTTTCTGGGGCGAACTTAGCAGTCCTCATTAAAATGCCTTTTCAGTCCTGCCCCTCTACTCTGCAAGTGCTCATGTTCTCTTTATGGCTCCCCAGGGGCAGTTCATCGAGCTGTGCAAGACTATGTACAACATGTTCAGCGAGGACCCCAACGAGCAGGAGCTGTACCACGCCACGGCGGCAGTGACCAGCCTCCTGCTGGAGATCGGGGAGGTGGGCAAGCTCTTCATTGCACAGCCCGTCAGAGAGGCGGGAGGCGTGGGCAGTGGGCAGCCCATCACAGCTGGACTCTTCCCCAAGAAGGGGCCAGGCCAGCCTTATGGGTTGGAGGCCCCCGAGCCACCCCCAACCGACAGCGAGGAGCACCCACTCGGGGGACAGATGGAGGACATCAAGCTGGAGGACTCCTCGCCTCGGGACAATGGGGCCTGCTCCTCCATGCTGATCTCCGACGATGACACCAAGGACGACAGCTCCATGTCCTCTTACTCGGTGCTGAGTGCCGGCTCCCACGAGGAGGACAAGCTGCACTGCGAGGACATTGGGGAAGACACGGTCCTGGTGCGCAGCGGCCAGGGCACCGCACCCCTGCCCCGCAGCACCAGCCTGGACCGGGACTGGGCCATCACCTTTGAGCAGTTCCTGGCATCCCTCTTGACGGAGCCTGCCCTGGTGAAGTACTTTGACAAGCCCGTGTGCATGATGGCCAGGATCACCAGCGCCAAGAACACACGCATGATGGGCAAGCCCATGACCTCGGCCAGTGACTATGAGATCTCCGCCCTGTCTGGCTGACCCTGGGCTTGGGCGAGCGGAGGAGCAGGGGGTGGGGGCTTTTTTATGTTCCTCTGTGTTGGGGATTCTTTTCCTTTTAAATTAAATATTTATTCGTACCTGGCTCAAAGCCTAGCATTTTCATAATGGAATGCAATGAAAACTGTTGGAAACTATTTAAACACCTCCATGTAGGCTCAGCACACACTGCTGGGGGAGGGCGACCGGCGAGCAGTTCATTCTGTGAATTTCCCTGGAAAAGATGAGTCTGTCTGTGATCATATGTGTGTATTAGAACTTACTAATCTTGCTGTGAGCTGTATATGTGGTCTTAAAACCTAATGCTGCTTAACGTTAAGTAAGGCAGCTGTCTGTTTTACGTATTTGGGCTTTTAAATACAACTAGAGCCAAAAGGAACGAGAGATGCCACAAATAACTGTCTTTAGATGTAAAAGGCTTGGTCGGTGGGGGTAAATCCCATTACACTTCAGCAAGTCTTACAGGTATTTTTTTTTTTAATATTTGAAATATCTTCATAAAAACCCTCTTTAAAAATCCAATCAACACGAGTTCTCATTTAAGGAGAAAACATTTAGGGTCCCAAACAGGAACATGTACGTGATTTTTATGGAATGCCAGAATAACACTCAAATCTAACCAAGTGGGGCCAATTCCGGGCCAGTTTTGCACGAAGATCGTTCAGCTTTTGTGTCAGCTGGCCAGAAGTCCCCACCAGTGGAGGCATCTTTGGTTACGGAGGATCTGAATGTGGCCTCGAGTAGATGGGGACTCGGTATAGACTTGGTTGTTTTGCTTTTGAAAGAGTATAAGTACTGATGCTTCTGATACGGGATTTTCAGCTTCTTGGTACTTATTACAAATAAAGCAAAAAAAACTTAAAAATGAACTTTACTGTTTCTGTACTCTTCATAGATTGAAGAAATTATACCGTGTATCACATATGACCATCTTCCCATGAAATCAATGTAGAAATAATGTAAACTGAAAAAAAAACTCTGCAAGCTAATGGAACTAAATGTTTTAAAACAGAACTTGTCACTTTATATATGTGAAAGAATAGTATGCTCTATCTATTTCCTGAAGGGATATGGAAATGAAAACTAGCACACCTGCACTTTGAATTCTTGCTTCTTTGTTTAATTATGATTATGATTTTGGGTTGTTAATTCTTTTACAGACACTGGAAGGTTTTTGTCTCATTGTTGAATTCACAATCATGTTCACATTTCCTTTGCTTATTCTGAATGTTCCTTTATCATACACGGTGTTCTTTTTTAGCTGTTGCTGCTGTAATTTTTAATTTTGTTTACAGAATAATTTTTAAACTGTCAAATGAAGTAGTGTTAACCTCAAATAGGATAAATGTGAACAATAAAATACTTCAGATATGGCTTCTTATCTTGGTGCTTGAGTTTCTGCCTATAGCAATAACATTTCTTTGACAATTTTATAGGGAAAATATTGTCACACAGCCACTATAAGTGGTAATTTTTATAGGCCCATGTAATTAAGTAAAATGTAAAATTTTTTATAGGCCCATGTAATTAAGCTAAGTAAAATGTAGCATATCAATTACTGCATTTGAAACAAAGGAGAGGATTGTTGTCAGCTATCTAATTTAAAGTAGTTGACCTGTACAGGCATAGTGGTGCACATCTGGAATCCCAGCACAAGGGGCCGAGGCAGGAAGGGTTGCCATGAGTTTGAGGCCAGTCTGGACCACACCGTCACTGGCTTAAGAAAAGAAAACTTGCCCTATGTCAGTATAAACAGGGTGCAGCGTCTTGTGTAATCATGATTAGTAAGTATTAAAAGGAAACAGACATTCGTTTGATTTGACTTACAAGTTACTGCATGTTTTTCTGTCATCTTTACAATCACTTAAATATGCCTCCAAAATAATTCTGAGCAGCAGGGTGGCACTTAGCTGTACTCCCAGCACTCTAAGGGGCAGAGACAGGCAGGTCATAATCTTGAGGCCAACCTGGGCAACTTAATGTCTTAGACCATTCTCAAAAGATAAAAAAAAGGACTGGGGGTATCGCTCGGTGTGAAGACCCTCAGTGTCAGTCCCCAGTGCCCCCTCGGCTCGGCCTGCTCCTGGCTCAGCCCCCTGGGACACTCTAACTTACCTCTCCCATCTTTCAGGTACTGGCTGGGGCTGGGAGGATGGAGGTGGGCTGCAGCAGATGGGAGAAGAGCCCTAAACCACACAAGGAGTTACTCAGTGACCAATGCCAGGGCTTCTGCCAGGAAGATGGCAAGGGGGACGCTGAGGGCCCCCTTAGTCTTGCTTTTGGGTGTCCCTGTATTGGCATGGGCCAACAGCTGGAAATGAGCTAGTTATGGAGAATCTTGCTGCTCTGGGAAGTCCCTCAACATGGAGAATAAGCACATGCCCCATGACCCCACAGCTGGGGACCTATGGACCTGCTTGCCTTCTCCGTGCTCAAGTAGACCAAACCAACAGACAATAAATGTCATCATGCGCAGAGCCATTTCCCCTGACCAGCGCTTCCACGAGCAGAGCAGGAGCAGACACCCTGTCTGCCCCTCGCCTCTCTGCCCACCTTGTAGACATCCACCTGGATATGAACCGTGAGCTTGGAGCTCCTGGTCTGCATCCTGGACACCAAGATGATGCTCCCTTCTTGGCTACCTTCTCCGTCTCAGATGTAGCAGGCGACTTGTACATCATCTCCAAGGAGGTGAGGATTTGGGCAAAAGAAACTCATCAGAGCTGAGCACGAGATTCCAATACAACACTCAATGTGGGGGTCCCTCCCCTCTAGGGCTGCTTAGAAACAAATGTGTCCCTGCAGCTCCCTACATCAGAACTCCTAGTGTCCCCTTGCAAAACTGCAGATTCTTGGCCCTGCCTCAGGGTTGCTTATCTATCAGAAGCTTGGGACAGCTCCTGCATCAGAATCCATACCTGAAGATGGTCACTGAAATGGGAGGCCACCAGCTCAGTCCAAATGGAAAAAGTGAGGCGCACAGAAGCTAAGCAGCAGGCCCAAACCCCAGACCGAACCCAAGAGAGTCGGTAATGGCTCAAACACCCTGTGAAGGAGTCGAGAATATGATGGGCCTCCCCGGGGTATGGGCTGGAAGGCAGAGCTGGCTGAGAGGTCCCCTCCACGCAGTCTCCCTGAGGCCTGAATCTTACAGATGTGCTCACTGGTCCCCAGTGAGAGATCTGGAAATGTCAGTTTCCATCCCACCTCTGCCACAGCAAACCCAGATGCAGGACTCAGCCTCTCTATGTCTCAGTTCCTTGGCCTGGAAAATGGAGAGGGGAGTGGTCCCTGGCTGTTGGAAGGACAAAAGGAGTCAAGCCACCCAAGATGTGCTCTACAGAGTCCATCTGCTCCCTGTGCTGGGGGATCCAGCCTGTGCTGCCCGAGAAAGGCTGTCCGCCCTCCTCTCTCCTCTTTGAAACCTGTCTCCCCTTCTTGCTCCCCACAGAAGTTCTGCCCCCATCCTGGAGCTGCACCCCAGCCAGCTCTGAGTTACCTGTGTCATCTTCCCTCCAGCCACACAACCCAGCCTCACGAAAGTTCCCAAAGAACACAGAGCAGTGCACAGCAGGAGAATCCGATGCCTGTCTAGCACCTCACCCGTTGCTAGGAAGCACCCCAGACCCCTCTGTGACAGGGCTGGAAGGTGCCAGGGCCATGAAGAGCCCAGGGGAACCCCTCTTCTGGGGCAGATATAGCCAGGCCTCTCTGGGTGCACTGTTAAAGTCTGAGATCTGTCTCAAAATACAAAAATTTTACTGAGATATACCTCAAGGCAATAGGCCTTTGGTTCAAGCCTCAGTTTCGAGGAGAAAATCTCAACTGGACAGGAACTGCTTGCCTCCTGCAATGCCCCAAGAGCTGGGCTCTGGGAAGTGCAGCCCTGCTTGGGAGTCCTGAGCGAGTCCTGGCACTGGGTGCTGCAGGGGGGATAGGAGAGTCAAAAGTTCCACAGATCCGGACTGTAACGACGATGTCCACCAGAGGGCGCAAGCGCTCAGGCCGGTTTTTTGCAGCCAGAGGCTCTCAAGCGCTTATTTGGTGGCTTTGCCCCTGAACAGAGCCGAGGCGCTTTTCCTTACCTCCTGCTCCTCCTCTGCCTGGAGCTCCTCTGCCGGCAGAAAGTGGTCTGGGCCTGAGTGGACGGGACGTGGCTGCGAACACAAGTCGAAGACCTAGATTTTTGAGAAGCATGGTGCAGAAAGTCCGTCTACCCCAGCTGTCACCGGGAGTAGGTGGAGAACTGGTTTCCTCTAAAATAGAACTCACGGTGCAAATAGGTAAGGCACCTCACATCAACAACCCGAAGAGTATTTTTATTAAAGTTTTAAATACATCCATCAAGAGGGACTAACACTGGTATTTCAAAGCCAGGCTGTTGACTTAACTCCAGACCGCACACTCTCATGGCCCTAGGACACCGGACCTGGGGGAATAGAGCACAAAGCAGTATTTCGAGAACTGTGGAGAGTGGTGACAGTGGACAAATCTTGATCTGATTTTAGAAGGAAAGTTCGCAGCTTCTCACCATTATTATATATGATGTTGGTCATGGGTTTGTCATAGATGGGTCATGCTCCTATTCCCTTGAGGGCTTCTTCTTCTTCTCTTCCTCCTCCTCCCCCTCCCCCTCCCCCCCTTCCCCTCCACCTGCCCCTCCCCCTCCTTTTCCTACTCTTCCTTCTTCTTCATGAATGGATGCTGAATTCTGTCTAATGTTTTTTCTGCATTTATTGAGCCAATCATACGGTTTCATCCATTCTTCTATTTATGTGGTGTGTTACGTATATTAAGCCATTCCTGCATCTCTGGAATGAATACTACTTGGTCATGATGTGTGTTCTTTTTGTTGATGTGTTGCATTTTGTTCACCATTATCTTAGGATTTTTACCACTATATTCATTCAAGGAATTGGCTGATACTCTCTTTTTTGGTTGGGTCTTTTTCTGGTTTTGGAATCAAGGCTTCTAGGAATGACTTTGAAGCCCTGATTCCCTTTCTATATCACTGAATAGTTTGAGAATTATTGGTGTTAGATATTCTTTAAAGTTCTTATAGAATCCAATAGTGAATTCATCAGGATCTGGGCTTATCTTACGTGATAATTTTTTTATTACTTCTTCAATTTCCCTGACTGGTAATGTCTTATTTAAAATTGTTATATCTTCTTGGTTCAACTTTGGTAGTTCATATTTATCTAGGAATCTATCTTTTTATTCTGAGTTTCCATTTTTTTAGAGTACAAGTTCTCAAAGTAGTTAACTCTAATCTTGTGTATTTGGGCAGGATATATTGTGATTTCACTTTTTTCATTTCTAACTCATAGATTTGGGTCTTTTCTTTCCTTTATAAAATAAGTTTGGGGCTGAGGATTTAGCTCAATGGCATAAGCGCCTGCCTGGCAAGTGCAAGGTCATGAGTTCAACCAAAAAACAAACAGAAAAAGAGCTAATAAAATAAATTTGGCTATGTATTTGTCTATTTTGTTCAGTCTTTCAATGAACCAAACCTTCGATTAATTGATTCTTGGCAATTTTTTTAGTCTTGATTTCATCAGTTTCTCCTCTGCTTGGTATCCTTTCCTTCCTTATACTAGCTTTGGGTTTCAGCTGTTCCTGTTTTGCTAAACAGGAGTCTTGAGGCACACCGAGTTGGATTGTCTCAGTATGTTCTCTTTTCCAAATGTGGGAATCCACTGGTATCAATTCCCCCTTTATGACTACTTTGATAGTGTTCCATAGGTTTTGGTGTGTTATACTGGCATTATCATTTGACTGTAGAAACTGTCTAATTTCTTCTTTAGTTTCATCTGTGATCCATTGATTATTAGAGTATTATATAATTTCAATGTGTTTGAATAGTTTCTATGGTGTCTTTTGCCATTAATTTCTAGCTGCACTATACTGTGGACTATTACAGTTCTTACTTAAGCTCGATCCATGAGCTAGTATGTGGTCTGTTTTGGAGATGGTCCCACGTGCTTTCAAGAAGAATATGTACCCTGATCTTACTGGGGGAAATATCCTATAGATATTTATGAAGTTCATTTGTGCAAAGGTGTGGTTCAACTCTGATATTTCTTGTTTGATTTTATTTTCCTAGTTATTCATCCTTCTGTAAGAACTACCACTTCCCCAGCCCTGGGTTTCATGTCTTGATCCATTCTGCCAATCTGCATCTTTTAATTGGGGACCTGAGACCATTCACGAGGAGAGTTATTACTGAGAGCTATTGACGTGTTCCTGGCATTGCATGATTTTCCTGTTGCTGGTTTCCTTGCCTTTCCCGTTTTGCTTAGCTGTCTATCCCACCACAGGGATTCTTTCTTCCTGACATATTGGTATTTTTTTTTACTTCATTTTCTATTCGAGTATATTCTTAAATTTTTTTGTAATGCTGGTTTGGTGGTCATGAATTTCTTAAGGTGCTACTTATCAACTTTAAAAGAAAGTTTTCCTGGGCACATAAGCCTGGATTGAAATTTGTTATCTTTTAAGAATTGGAACATTTCACTCCAAGCACTCCTGGTCTATAAAGTCTGTGTGGAGGAGTTTGTCGTTATCCTTATCTGTTTACCTCCGAATGTGATTTGTTGCCTTTCTCTATCAGGTTTTAGATTTTTGTCCTGTGATGGACACCTGGAATTTTAAATTTAATGTGGCATGAAAAGGTTGTCATTTGGTCATGGCTATTTGGGGTTCTATATGTCTTGCTTCTCTGTATGCTTGTATCTTTCCTTATATTTGGGGAGTTTTCTGCCATTATTTCCATGAACAAGTTTTTATGCCATTTGTGTTACCTCCTGATTTTTCACTTATTCCAGTTATTCTTAGGTTAGTCTTCTTTGTATCACCCAGTAGGGATTTTTTTTTTTTTTTGTACTGAGAATCAAACTCAGGACCTTGTGCTTGCCAGGCAGGCTCTGTGCCTCTGAGCTACATCCCTAGCCCTTGTCTATTAGTTTTTAAATCTATTTTTCATGGTCTTTTATTGTTTTTAAGGTGTCTTTGAAGGCATCATGATTTTCTAGTTGTGAAATTCTGTCCTTATATAGGTCAGTTTTACTGCCCATAACTTCAATATGATTTTAATGTGTTAGGTTTCTGATTGAAACCTTTCCATAGACTCTAATTCTTTAGTAAAGTGGTCATTCATGTTTTGTTTTGTTTTCTATTCATTTCTTTAGCTCATCTAGCTTTTTTGAAAAATGTATCTTTTGTAGTAAGCCTGTGCTGACCTATAGAGGAAATTAACCTGGTAAACAGAACTTTTGCTTCTCTATCTAAATGAAGTGAAAGAGAACAAATTTTTAGGTTAGGTCCATATGACTAAGCATGTCTCAGCCCAAGCAATATTTCTTCTCATTAACTAATAAAAATAGGATGAAAATTGCATTAAGTCATATTGTTAATTTTATCACCTAGACAATAGAATTCTGTGTCTAATCCAAACTTATATCTTAGAATGTTCCTCATGGGAGAATATGTTCACAAAATATATTATAATTAAAAATCAGCAGACAACAATGTAAAACTATAATACAAAGAAAAAGAAGAATGATAATAATGATACTCATTTTTTCTTCCTAACAGCCACTGTGCTGGGCACAGTAAATGATGTTTTCTTGTTCATTTCCTAGGACAACACCAGGAGGTACAGGTTAAAGGTATTTCCCCCAGTTTGTAGCTAAGCAAGTGAATTATAAAGAACTTGTTCAGCTGGGGTTAGAATTCAGTAGCGCTGAAGTCCAAAAGTTAGACTTTTGGCCACTCTTGGGCATGAGTGTGTGTATGAGTGTGTACCTAAAGAAGGCCTGCCAGCGGGCCTGGTGATGCACTTGGGAGGCTGAGGCAGGAGGATTGCCATGAGTTTGAGGCCAGCCTGAGTTACACAGTGCGCTCAAGTTCAGTCTGAACTGCATAGCAAGACCATAAAGAAAGAAAGAAAAAAGACCTGCCCTAGGAAGGAGGGAGAGTTGGGGACCAGATGATGATTTATTTTTCAGAATGCAGCAGCCTCCCGACGTGTGTGACAGCCCTGCTGGCAGTAATTATAGTAAGAGGCAAAGCTGTTTTTCGTGCTAGTCTTTCAAAGTCAGCTTCTGGGCATTACTGAACCCAAATTTACAGCAAAACAAGTCTTTGAAGTCAGCTTCCTTTGTTTCAGAAAAGGCATTCCTCCCTGAAATAAAAGTGACATCACCCTGATAGCCCGGACAGCAGCCTTCTTCCCTGGGCCTGCCCAGTGGGGTCTGCCAGTCTCCACCGGGCAGCCAGTGGACCTCAGTTGCTGGTGGCATCCACAGCTGGAGGACACATGGAAAAGGAGGCTCTTGAGAGTGCCCTCTCAGTGACCCACAGAGCCGTTAGATGGAGACATCCGTGTTGACCTGTTATCAGGGCGCCCGGAAATCACTGCACACAATTTTCCAGTTACTTTCCCTGGCATCCTGCTCTCTGTCAAAATCTCTCCAACCCATTCTTAGTTGCCACTCATTTTCAGCTGCTGTTTCTAGAATATGTGACTTTTTAATTTTATTTTATTTTTGCAGTACTGGGTATTGAATCTAGAGCCTTCACTTTGAGCTACATCTCCAGTTATTTATTTTTTATTTTGAGATAGGGTTTTGATAGGGTGCTAAGTTGCTTAGACAGTGCTATAATTTGGTGATCCTCCTGCCTCAGCCTCCTAGAGTGCAGGAATTACAAGCGTGTGCCACCACATCCAGCATGGCAAGTACAATGCACTCTCTAATGTACTGGCCCAAATCTGACTGAAATGCAAAATATTTTGAGAGATATAAAGTACAATGCAATAATCTGAGCTCCCCATAGTAGCAATTAACCATACAGAAATACCAAACACTCATTAGAGCCTGACGCACAAGACAGAGCATTTTAAATTTCTAGGACATATCCCAACTCTGGAAATGGGTGCTCTTTTCCTGCAGAAGACAGCACAGAAGTTTGCAGAACAGTTACATTACAGTAAGAACAACTTTGAGACTGTTCGAATGTACGTTTTAAAAATGCCATCTTTGTGTGCTTTTCCATTTAAAATGCTACAAGACTGTTCACATTATACATGCATTTAACTGATGCAAATTCAAAATACATTGGTATGATGAAATAGTACAAAACTCATTTATATGTACTCTCTAAAAACATTGTTGTGCACAGATTACATTTATAAATAAGAATGCATATTGATACTGTATATGTGAGTTGTACTTTATGAGTAATTTAAGGAATTTCCACAGAAATTTTGGCTGCAACCACTTTTTGCTTTAGGCTGTGTCTTCCCTCTCTCCCTCTCCTTTCCCATTATAATCACCATCCTGAGTTAAAATTCTACCACAATTACAACAAATTATTTCTGACCCTTTTCACTGATGGTCCCAGGATCCACGGATGCCGCCAGCTAGTGTGAAATATCATTCATAGCTCATCCAAGAGAGTGACTGTTTTTTTTCCTGTGTTGTTCAAATTTGCAAAGCTCAGGATGTCATGTGTTATTATTACACATCCATTCCTGCTGGAAGCCAGATGCCGCATTATTATAAAAACACACTTCCCTTCCCACTGGCCTTTTTTTTTTTTTTTTTTTTTTTTTTTTGTCTTTTTCATTTTTATCGGTACCGGGGATTGAACTCACGACCGCCTGCTTGCAAGGCGGGTGCTTATGCCGCTGAGCTAAATCCCCAGCCCCCCCACTGGCCTTTTTTGAGTAGTCTGAAAACTGACTGTACTGTGTCTATGTGCATGCGTGCAAATGCGCTGGAAAGTGGGTGTGGTGATAGTTTCTGTGACAGTAGGAATTGGGGTGTTTTTTCCTACATGGAATCGAGACATTATCTTTGTAAACATAATCTGATTTCATTACTCAGGTAGGTGGAAATATTCAGCGGCGCTCTGTTACCCACAGGACAAAGTCCAAACTTCATGAACTTACAAACTCTGTTTGTTCTTTGTTTCTCCTCCCAAAAGTCTCTCCTTGCATCCTCTGTGTTCTCTTTACAACAGACCTGCAGCCTAGTCAGCCCTCAGTGTCTCTGCTCTGTGTCAAAAGTTCAACCAACCTTAGACTAGAAATGTTTTTAAAAACCAACCTCAGTATGAATATATACAGGTTTTTTGTCATTACTGTCTAAACAACACAACCATGAACATTGCATTAGGGATTGTGAGCAAGTCAGAGATGATGTGCGTAGCTTCCACAGGGTGTTATATGCCATTTTATATCAGGAACTCGAACATCTGCAGATATTAGTATCCAACGGGTCCTGGGGCCAATCCTTTTGAATACTGGGGGAAGGCTGTGTTGCTCACAGCTCTAACCCTTGCCCTCAATGTCTCTCTTCGAGGAATGCTGTGGTTTCCCCTACCCCACCAGTTCTTATATCTACAACATAGGGTCAAACACCCCTTCCTCTCTAGTGCCTTCCCTGATGTCTGAGCCAGATTTAGCCATGCTTTCTCTTCCATATCTTCAGTATGATTTTATATCTCTGTGTCAACCATAAATGAAATGATATCTTTAAAAGTCTATTTCATGAACTAGGCTTTATTTACCTTTGCTTTCCTAGTACCTAGCATGGTACTGGGAATACATAGTTCTACAAACATTGAACGAATGAGTGAATAATTGGCAGGAAAGACACAGCCTTAGAAGTCATCTCATTCAGGCTTTGCTGATCAGGGGTCCATCGTTAAGCAAGGCTGCAGTGCATTTCATATAAAATGAATGTGAGGTTCTGACTGAGTCTGGGTGTGTCTGTTTGCGTACACATTTATGTAGGTAGCTGTTCCTACCATCTGTTGTATTTCCAAATGAATTCATAATGTAATAATAGGATTACAAATTTCTGATGCAGTTCAATCTCTCCCAAAAACTAAGACCTATTGGGGCTGGGGATTTAGCTCAGTGGCATAAGCGGCTGCCTTGCAAGCAAGCAGTCGTGAGTTAGATCCCTGGTACCGATAAAAACGAAAAAGACAAAAACAAAAAACAAACAAACAAAAAAAACTAAGACCTATTTATTCTCCACTGCATGGAAAAACAAAACACAAAGCCAGGAGGAAGGAGGGCTTCTGTAGGAGTGAGAGTAAGAGTAGACGTAAGTGCTCCTTAGGCTCACAAGGACTTGGGCCTCAACAACGTGTGACTCAAGCCCAGAGCTTAAGTCACTCCAAGATTCAATGTGGAATTAGCCAAAGACAAGGAACAGGTGGGTATTGATTGACAAGTGAGGTAGATTCTTCCCTCTTTCGGTTGAGTCAGTCCCCACACAGTGTCTTTGGGCTGTTCAGGCACAAAGGGGAGGTAATACTGGTTTGTGGTTCCTTATTATTTGAAACTAGCAGATAAATTTCATGTACCACTCGCTGTGGCTTCTCCTTCATTTCCTTCTGGCTTCATAAACTTCCTTTGTACTTTCACCTGTGTGAGTTATTTGTCATTTGGTTTCCTAATCTAGTGTTTGTGTAGTGTTACTGGGAAAAGTTAATGTGTGCTTCTGGCTGCACCAGGGATTCCTGCAGCTCCAGAATGATAGAATTAATCTACCACTGTTGTATCTAAAAGCACTTCCAGTCCCAATTTTTGAATGAAAAGCAGAGTGGGATGTAAAGGATCTGTTGGCAACATCTTTGTATCTAAATGGGTGCAAATGGCAGGAGATTGAGAATGTCCACCCTCACTGAAAATGACAATAAACCCTGGCTATTTGCATGTTTTACTGTAATGATGTATTGAGATGCATTATTGAGTGGGACTCATAGGCGCTTCAGGAAGGTAACTGACCCTCACATTTATATTTGCTGTATTTCTGGGTATGTGAATGTGGCCAGACTTTCTAAACCTGTATGCAGTCCAATGTGTGAGAGAGTATTTGGGCAAATTAAGGAAATATGGCATGAGTTCAAGTGATCCGGCTTCTATTAACCATCTTTCAGGGTTAGTATGTGTCATATGGTGACTTTTTATTCTCTATGATTCTTCTGACTTGGATTTATTTTTCCTGATAGTTCAGTTTTATATGCTCTGTGCAAGAAACATGTTATTTGTATAATTCTACAGTATTAACATCAATAGCAGAGGAAATAGTATAAGTCACATAACCATTTAAATGAGAAAGATCTGAGTTCACTCTACCGTATTCTAATGCTACATAATGTTACATTCAGGAAAGTCTTTCCTTAAGACTGTACTGTGGGTTGTGTGTTTGCATGAGTACCTATGTATATCTTCTCTTAAATCTTATTTCTTAAATAAGATATATGTATATACATGCAGACATATACACGTGCATGGTAAAGAAGGGTGATACTATACATCTATAGTTACAAACTACATATGTATGGACTGCATAGCTTACTAAATGCTTATTATGTTACCAGGTATCATCTTGTCCCTGGACAAAATAAAAATGCCTGTCCTGTGTTCACTTCTTCTTTTGTTTGGTTGCTTGTTTTTGAGACAGGGACTATGTAGTCTGGGCTGGCTTTGAACTCACTATACAGCATAGGTTGGCCTGGAACCTGTGACAATCCTCTTGCCTCTGCCTCCCAAGTGCTGGGATTATGGGTGTGTACCACCATACCCAGCTGAGTTGACATCCTTGATAGATAAACAATAATGACAAATGTACTAAGTACATTGCATAGTGTGTAAGGTGAGAATACTTCTGTCACCTTTGGATCTGGGAAAGAGAATCAGGAACGCCAGGGGCTGCAGTGGTAACTAAGGTGTCTCAGTTGGTCTCATTCTGAGGCTGACTCTCAAGCACTGTCTGGGAAGATGACAGAGTATACCACACAGACACGATGGAGAGGTCATCTCAGAGGAAGGAAAGTCAGCGTGAGACTTCATGGAGATGTCCGGTGGCTCCAAGGAGCAGCAGGAGTCAACATGACTGGGGTGGGAGGAACAACAGTGGTCCTACGTGGCTCCCAGACTGGAAACACAGCACATGACAAAGGACAGAAATGTGAGGTTCTTTGACAAGTGAGATTGAAAGTGAATTTTAAAAATAAAAGGGAAATGTTGGCTATTAGGAACTATTCGAGAATTGAGGTCTGAAGTAAGACAAATCTGGAAATGGGAAATAAAAACTTAAAGATCTAATTTTAAGGTTGAAGTGACATGAAATAAGGGGTAAGATTAAATTAGAATGCAAAAAATATTCATTGAAACTTTTCATGCTTTATAGATGCTTTATTTAATTAGTTCCCTAATTTAATTAGTGTCTTAGTTACTTTTTACTCATAGCTGAGACAAAATATCTGATGTCCAGTGTTAACGAAGGAAAGGTTTATTTCTTACAGTTCTTACAGTGCATACTCAGTTGACTCCAAGGCAGCATGGCATGGCAGGGTAGTCATTCACTGCCGCTGCAAACAGCAAGCCATGAACTGGTCAGAAAGAGAGAGACACCTTCTTCCCACCTTTACATCACATGCTGGCTCCACCCCTAGATGAATATAGCACTTGCACCACCAATCTGAGTGCTAAGCAATGAACCTATCACAAATGCTAGATTTGGTCCAGTCCATAATTCATGACTTTGGGGGGGGGGCCACTGACATAAATCATGACAATTAGGGAGTTAGGTTAGGACCATGGCACATATGCAAAACAAAGTAAGTTCAATCATTTCCTTATATTTTCATTTCCTTTGCTAGAAAGAGATGCCTTTGATTTATCCTCAGGTGGGTGATGAGTGTAAATGGTTAGGATAGCCTGGAAGGGAGTTCCTTATACCAGAAAGGGAGATGCTTTCTTGTTTTGGAATACTGAGCCTTCCCAATGGACCATGGAGACTTGCTGTGGAAACAGATATAATAAACAGGATGAATCTCTTTGTTGAGAGGCCCACAGAAGACAGGGCTGGGAGGAGAGAAAGCCAACTGGAGGGAGGTAAAGGAAATTTGGACCTAAGCAAATGCATGATGGAACTCCACTCCATCTAGTAAGATGGAAAATTGGCTAGAATGAGAGAGAAGTGGACAGCTGAGGCCCAGGAGGTCCTTCCGGCCTGAAGAAAGTTGCCAGGGCAGCTTCTTCAGGATCACTAAACCTGAAGACTGAACCTAACCTAGATCTCATTATGCACTAAGAAAAATGGTTCAAAGATCTAAAGATTAAAATAGAAACAATCTGCTAGAAAACAAAATAGGTAAAACTCTTAATTATATAGGTATAGGCAAACCCTTTCTAAACAGAACCACAACTGCACAAGAACTAATACCAAGATTCAATAAACGTTTGTCAGCCATTTCTTCAAAAGAGTAATATCTAGAATATATACAGAATTCAAAAAAGTTATACCTTTCGCCAAATTCTTCAAGTCCCAGGGCTCAGCTGGATTAGTGGACCAGTGGCCCACCCCCTCCCTGATTTAGTGATGGGATTGGTCCCTTTCCTCTCCCTGACATTAGTGACCCAGTAGCCCCGCCCCCGTGACCTTAGTGCCTCTGTTGGCCCCGCCCCCTCCCTGATGTTAGTGACCTGATTGGCTCCCTGACCTTAAGGGCCCGGTGACTCCGCCCCTCCCTGACCTTAGTGACCCTATTGGCCCCGCCCCCCCGGGCGATGGATTGAGGCCTCCATGTAAACCACAGATGGGATCCAGCCCCGAGGCCTCAGTGGAGCCTTCTCCATCCACTCTACAGGTCTCTGACACCTGGGGGTGACGCAGACGCAGCCTCATGGCCGCCGCCTCAAAACCTTCAAGAGCGCCTTTTTGGCCGGCAGCCACACAGGTGGCCCGAGGGCTGCCCGAGGGGCCGCTTAAACTGAGAAGGAAGCTAGGGCGGCTGACGGCGCGCGCGGTGGAGGAGACAGCGCATGCGCAGCCTGGAGCCTGGGCGACTGCGCCCCCGCGCAGATCCCGCAGAGCCCGGGAGGGAGCAGTCTGCGACCTTCCTGGCTCCCTCGCTCCCTCTCTTCTTCCTCTTTCACACCCAGTTCAGACCCATTGGTATCCAAGCTCTTTTCATTTTCTACTTTCAGACGGCGTATGGCTAAGTGGTACGGGCCTGGGTGAGCTTGGGATCCTCCTGCCTTGGCCTCCCAAGAGCAGGGATTGCAGGATGTAGTAAGGCACATGACGCCAGTATTTATTGCTCAGCAGTTTCATTTGGCTGCACCAAAACTGGACCATTCTGACGAATCTTTTGTTCCATTTCTGCCACACCCTTGTTTCTTCTTTTAACAACACACACAAAATTGCAGGTCTTTTTTTCTAAACTTACATATAGCTTCTGCTGTTCGTCGTCTTTACTTCCTCAGAGTTATTCATTATAGTTTCATTATATATTCATTCTATATTATTATAATTATACATAATATATAATTATATATATTCATTATAATTTCCATTGAATTTTAGATTGATTTAGTCTGTTAGTGTTTGGGGGGTTGGCTTTGGTTTCTTTTTTTTTCTTGAGACAGGTCTCGCTGTGTAGTGCGGGCTGACCTTAAACTGACGGTGTAGCCCAGGCTGACCTCAAACTCAATCGTTACAGTAGTGTGATTTTTAAAAATGTTTTTCCTTAAAATATATAGCTCTTAAACCTCCAGTATTTACTTTGCTAAGTAAATGTCTTTTTGTACTTTCCTAAAACTGACGTTTTGAACATTTTATAGGCAACAGTGTTAACTGCTTATTCTATATATTGAACATTTCTTGTCTTACCTTTGTTTCACCAAGCAATCATTTTGTCCATAAAAAAAAATGCCTGTTTCCTCAAGGCTCTAGATTTCACTGCTTCTTGAAAATTTGTTTTCAGAGAATCTTTTAGTTGAAATTCTTTCATTCTCAGTGGTGTGATAGTGGGAAATATTCATACCAATGTTTAGGGGGCAGATGGCGGATACAAAGGGAAACTACAAGGGACTTTAGAGTGTTTCATTAACTTAGCATCAACCAACAATGCAGTGCAGTGCCAGGGGTTTAGCTCAGCAGTACAAGCCCCTGCTTGGGAAGTTCTAGGTCATAAATCCCCAGTACCAAAAACAAAACAAACAAAACAAAAAAATCTCAAAAAAGAAAGAAATGTTTAGGAGTTGGGGATTTAGCTCAGTGACTAAGTGCTTCCTGGCAAGCACAAGGTTATGAGTTTGATCCCCGGCATCAAAAAAAAGAAAAGAACAATAACAGACAGTGCAGTGAAGATGTGCCAGGAAGAGAGGCAAGGAGGAAAGAGAGGACACCACATGTCTGATGTTGTGCTCACTGTAATGTTGGGCGAGACAGGGGCGTGGCGATGAGGAAGAAGATTTATATTTAAGGTCCTGCACTAGTGAAGACTAACCAGGTGATCCCGAGCAAAATATGTATTGTCTGTGAGTCTCAGTTTCTTTATCACTTTAAAAAATTATCTTTACATTTTTTAAATTTTATGATCTAGCCTTGTTAAGAGGGTTTCATGTTGAGATTCATAACTTTATAAAAACCCGGCCAGATATAACCCAACAGTTTTTTCCTTCTAATTAGTGTGGTATTGATCTCTGAGTTATTAATAATTTTTATAGACATCTCAGTGTATTTTGTTTTTTGGGAAGACCTAAACCCATGATCAAGGGCCAAGAATTTCAAGTATGCTCTTGGCTTTGGCCCTGATCTTGCTAGCCATTGATGTTCTGATTACTGAAGAGGTGGGGCACGCATAGTTTATCTCATGTGGAAAATTCCATAACTATAAACATTTAAAAATGGCTTAAGGGCCCTGGAATATAGCTCAGTGGCTTAAGAGTGAGCACAGCAAGTACAAGGCCCTGACTTCCATTGCCAGTACCAAAAAAAGTGACTTAATTAGTACTTAAAGTATAGGAAGAGTTATTACAATCCTTAGATATGAAATGCCAGATCTTGAAATAATGCTATAGAGGAATTTTGGGCTATGGAGAAGAGAAAAAGGGTTTAATGATTAAAAGCAATTCTCTATCTATATATCTATCTGATAGAACTGTGGGGGACCGGGCGGCAGCTAAAAGATAAGAAGTATGAAATATAAATGACCTTCAGGGAGAAACACCCTCGATCCCCTGGGGCGCAGCATCCCATCATCATCATCATCCCCCGCTCCCCGTCGGCGATCTCTTCGCGGAAAACGTGGAGTGGGGGCATACAGGTAGCTTAGGTTTGGGGTGGTGCCTGAGGGGCATTAGGGATGCACAGGTAACCCATTGGTATTCTTTTGGCACCAGAGGTAAATTCCTAGGGGTGGGGGAGATAGAGCTCCTTGGTTCTGCCTGAGGCTTTACCAGCTACAATGTCCTGTCTGGGCCAAAACTCTTTCACTATCTATCTATATCTATCTATATCTATCTATCTATCTATCTATCTATCTATCTATATGCTGTGCTATGTATAAGTAAGCACTCCCCAAAATGATTGTAAACTGCATGAACTACAAACATGTAATAAGAAAAAAGCTATTCTTATTGTTAAAAAAGAAGTTAAATCTGATACCTTTAAAACTTGACATCATCCTAACCAATAAATGAGCAATGCATTTTCCCTTGTACTTCTGAAGAAATTCACATTAATTGCATAATTTTTTCTTTTTGTTTTTTCCCAGTACTGGGGATTGCTATGTAGGTGCTTATGCCACTGAGCTAAATCTCTGGCCCTAATTGCATAATTTCTTTAAGCATATCACTTATATTGAAAAATTTGTACAGAAAATAATTTTAAATTTGGAGTTTATTGGGTTTTGGTAAGTGTGTTTCATCTTTTAAACACTGCTACTATAGTTTCCCTCTTATCAAAAGTCTGCGCCTGCCATTTTCAGCATTTCTGCCCCAACCCCCATATCACCTCTGATCTGCTTTCTGTCCGTAGCTAGCATTTCTATTGCCGTAAGTGGAATCATGCACTGTGGACTTAGGTGTTTGGTGTCTTGTTTGGCAAAGTGCTTTTGAGACTCATCCATTTTGTCGCATGTTTCAGTGTTTCATTGCTGAGTTCATCATATAGAAACATGTTGAAACTGATTTCTGAAGTTTGGTGAAATGTCGTATGTTCTTGGCATCAAACTAATCAAGCAATTAGATTTGAGTATTTAATAAAGTAGACAGAACATTCATTCAACCTGCTGCTCAGAAGAATCTAGCCTCACCTTTGAAGATGAAGCCAGAGTACCCATCAATAAAAAAGGATGAGAAACAACTTGCTCTCAGTTGGTGAGTAACAGTTTATACTTCATTCAACCAAACTTATTTTTGATAAGCTTCCTTAGAAACATAAAATCTTTTCATTTATAAATTGGTATTATCTATTTGCCTCCAATTGGCATAGCATGGTAGCTGTAAGTGTATAAATAATTTAATATTAAGTGTAATGCCTTATTTTTCATGGGGTATAGTTCACAGATTATGACAAATATGTAAATTAAAATTTATGCCATTTTTAGGGGATACCCCACAGAGAAGTAGAATAATCCAAGCTTGAATTTGGATCTGACTTGGCTGAGCTTTCATCTTCAAGCCCACACCTACGGATTGAAGGTGTGGCTCTTATTTAAGCTGTGCTGCTGTGTAGGATATCATGACTTCCTGTATCATAGCAGCTTAAAATTTGTTACCTACCTCCTGTCTTTCTATAAAGTGTCAAGGGTATGCCATTCTTGGGTGGTTTTTGAAAATAACTTATTCATATTTAATTTATAAATTCTTAAGAATTTTTATGCTGGTTAGTTAATTAAGGTATTTAATTAATAATAATTAATAGCTTTAGCTAGGCAGTCTTCATTCCCTAGAATGTCAGTAATTCCCAGTGTGAAAATGTGAGCAGTAATTACAATATACAGGATTGTCTAAAATATGAAATTAAAATATTAGGTTCACTGCAAGGTCTCAGAGAAGGCCAAATATGTTGTTTTGTAAATAAATTAAGTGCAAATATTGCTCATACAAAATTGGAAGCTTCAGAAATGGGAAATAATTGATTTTCCTCACCTTTAACATACACACCTGACAATATTAACGCTTTAGAAAATCAGGTTTAAAGAGGATGCATCTGAATCTTTCCAGGTATAGAATCTGGACATGGGTATTGTAATGGTTGATGCATTGTGTCAACTTGAAAGCGACTCAGCAGGGAGCCAGGATCCTCACTTTGTAAAAACCCTTGTCCTGTGCAAGAGGAGGGCTTGTAGATAGTGTGAGTGCTACACTTGCCCTAGGTGGATAGCCTGCTTACAGCATAAGGGAGGATAGAGACTTGCCCTCCCTGCTTTTTCTCTAGTTGATTTTTCTGTCTTCTGTGGTCTTGAACTTTTTCCCAACCACTGTGCTACCCTGCCTTGAAGCCAACTGATTATGCACTGAAACCTCCACAAACTATGAGATAAACAATGCTTTCCTTCCTTAATTTTGGGTGTTGGGTATTTTGTCTCACAATGAGATAAAAGTAACTAAGATGGGTATTTATTTATTTATTTTTGATATTGAGGATCAAACTCAGTGCCTTTGTACAAAGCTGAATCCCTAGCTGTGTTTTTGTTTTGTTTTTTTACTTTTTGAGATAAGATTTTACCAACGTTGCTAAGTTATCTAGGCTGGGCTCAAATATGTGATCCTCCTACCTCAGTTTCCCTGCCTCCAACTTCTGGGTTTATCAAGTTTGTTAATATACAGTTATTATAATTTAATAACAATTTTATGTACATTAGTCATGTAAAATATTAAATATTTAAGTTCACTGATAATTTCTACTATTTATTTTGGGGCTAAATTTATAAGCCTATTACAATTTATTTTTTTATTAATAGAAGTTTTTTATTATTTTGAAGGTAATAAAATACAACAGAACAAGACAGAACAAAGCCAGTTTAGACAGTGTAATGAAATTGGTACAGAACTTCACAGCAGGTTACCGGGATAACAGTAATAGGTACCATAGTATATCTCATTATTTTCACAATAGTTGTTCTTTCAGTCAGGTATAGCAAAATAAAATGAAATATGGAACATTATAGAACTTATCAAAACAGAATATTGAATAGAGCAGTACCATTAATCAGAATAAAGCAAAACAGTGGTAAAAATATTTGCCTTTAAAGAGGCAGTAGAAGGAAATCTCCCTTATTTGCTATATTGCATATGGTCAACCTCCCAGGAGATGCTCAGATCTCTCTGGCTCCCATTTGCTAAGGGAGGGGGCAGAGGTGGGGTGTTTGATTGTCAGCCCACGTGCTGGTAGGATCACTACTGCTTAGCAGGAAGGCGAGCTGATTGCTTGGTTTCCCAGTGCCCTAAGTTCCAACATGGTGTAGATCTCAGGAGTCTCTGATGGTTCTCACTGTGGGGTAGCCACAGCCTTCCACACCACGGCCACTTACCAGTGAGGTGAGCTGGTTGCTTGGTTTCCCAGAGCCCTAAGTTCCCCCATGGCGCAGATCTCAGGAGACGCTGATGGTTCTCACCCTGGGGTGGCTGCAGCCTTCCACACCGCAGTGGCTTACCAGGGAGGCGAGCTGGTTGTTTGGTTTCCCAACACCCTAATATTACAATTTATTATAGAATATTGGTCAGCCACTTAACCTTTTTTTTTTTTTTTTTTGTATCTGTGGTGGAACTCATGACTTCCTGCTTGCCAGGCAGGCGCTTATGTTGACTATTATCTCAAAGCAGTAGCTGATAGTATTAAACTTGCCAGGCAAAATTCAAGTCAATTAATCTTCATTTTGACAGTTACCAGCACCATAGCACAGAGCAAGTAGAGAATAAAGAGCTATTTACAGGAAGCCCCAAAGCAATCAAGTATTTATAGCCTGATTTGAAGACTTTCTATTACATATGTTAAACACAATTACTTGATTTTTGCAAGATTTTCTTCTAAGACATCCTTTTGTTAGTGTTTTAGACTTATCTCAGCTATGATTTATAAGAAGAATTTTTATTAATCGTAGATATCTCTTGTTTGTGAATATTTTGATGGAGATAATAGTGTACATATTGGGTGTTATATAATTGGGGTGATCTATTTCAGAGGTGTGTAAAATGTAAAGAGATTTATTATTTGTACTTAAATCCAGTCATAGAAAGGTGGTTTTAAAGGTGTTCTATTATAGTTTGATTTTATTAGCAGGATCTTTGAAATTCAGCTCTGTAGTTATGATTTTTCCAGGTAAAAGTAGGAGTACCGTTAAACTGTACTAGAGGAACGTTAGAAACAGAATTTAAACCACCGGCTCCCTACTCACCTTTTTCATAAATCTTTTTTCAAAATAGGAGGAAGATAGCATTTAAATTACTAATCTAAATTTAATGAACAAATAAAACTTATTAAAACTATTGTATGTAGAGGGAGGAAAAAGTATTAATAGTTTTGTGAAGATAAGAGCAGTTGGGATGGAAATCACCAAATAGTGCACAGAATCTGCTCCTGATAACTGTTGTATATTTCATTGGCATGCAAGGTAATGCTGTGACAAATGTAACACTGGCTTTAAAATAACTTGGGATCAAGCAATTCATAGAAAATATGTTATGGTTTGTACTCTATGTCCCCACCAAAGCCTTATTCGGTCATAGGTTGGCTTTTTGGAGGTGGCATGATGCTGGGGTTAATTGTATGATCAAGGGTGTGTAGTAACTAAGTTGGACACTGATTGGTTTGGCATAATTCTGGTCATGAATAATGGGAAGATACTCCCTGGGTGTAAGCGCTACCCTCAGGGCGGATAACCCTGACAAGAGTATAAGGGACAGAAGAGAGCTGCTTGTCGCTTGCTGCTGCTTCTTCCCTACATCACTGCTTTGCTGCCTTTTGCCTGCCATGAACTATTTCTCCTCCATGATGCCCCTCTGCCGTGCCACCCTGACTTGGAACCAGCCAACTATGAACTGAAACTTCTGCATACTGTGAGCCAAAAATAAATATTTCCTCCTTTAACTTTGGGTGTCAGGTATTTTATTTTAGCAATGAGAAAAGTAACTAAGACAACATGTGAGTAGTATTTCCTGTGAGACTTGTTAAAAATTAGAATTTAAGAATTTGCCCCCCGAGCATCAGTGGAGCTGTCAGCTGGTGATGCCACAATCTTGCAGTCTACTTCTTGACTACACCATGGGTGAGCTGGACTTTGCTGTTTGATAATCTTAATTATACTTGAGAACCTGAATAAGAGAACATTGCTTTGACTCTTGTAGCTGGTGGCTCAGTCCACAGCTGTTGAGCAAACCTGAATGAAAATGCCTCTTCTGCAACCCACGTAGCTTTCTGAGAAAAGTCTGATAATTTCAAGTGAGCCAAATTATGAAATTCATAAATAATTTTGTTTTTGATTCTTGAGATATTTTGTGATTTTTTAAAAGTGGCTTTTCTTCTTTGAGTACAAAAATTAGTGGTATTAAGACTTCTGGGAAGATGGCAGATTGGTGGTAAGCAGCAAAGAGCCTCTCTGAGAACTGCCATCCAGGCACTGAAAAACAAGGAGGAAAGTGGGTCCTCTGAACCCAGGAAGGTTCTGAAGTAAGAACTGAAGCCCACAGGGAGAGCAAAGGGAGAAACTTCAATGAAGAAGAAGAAAAAGAAGATAGCTGGCAGAGCCTGCTCCCTGAGTTGGGGCTCACTGCATGAGAGGAGCAGTTCAGACCTGTGGACACGTGGTGACTGCATACAACACCAAAGGCTTCCATGGAGAGACATGGCAGTGGAAGGGAGTGTGGCTGTGAAGCACTAGCTGGGGATGAGTACTGAGCGCTAGCTTGGTTGACCCATGGGAGAGAACAGGTGGCAGGGAGCCTGCCTGGAAGGGGCCAGCTGAGCTCAGAAGTCAGACAGAGCAACCTCTGGACTCATCTAGCAGCTGCCAGATGAGTTAAAGCCCATAGAAGGTGTGCTGACTGCTGCAGGCTGAACAAGTCCGGTCTGGGCCCCCATGGCCTGATTATATCCTGAACTTCAAGGGAAATAAAGGTGTAGCTTCACTGAGATTATCTACTACTCTGCCATAAAGCTACTGCTGGCTTGCTGAGATAGATCAGCGCAGATCTGGACTCTGTCTCCATGAGAGTAACAGCAGAGACAAACATGGAAGTGGACACTTTTTTCTCTCTCGTTCTTTTTGTTTTGTTTTTTGATGTTGTTTTGTTTGTTCCTTATTCATTGTTTGATCTTGTTTTTATGTGACTGTGAACTTTATTTCTAGTTTCTTTTCAGTTCTTGTGTTCTGTTCTTCCTTTTCCTTCTTCTCTTTCCCAAAGTTTGCATGATCTCCTTGTGTCTTCCAGCTTTGCTTCTAATCTCTTGCTCTTCTACTTATTTACTTTTTCCATAACCCTTTTACATTTTCACCCCCAAGGATAAAATTGACTTACTTACTGCACGTCATTTTCTAGTTTGTTTAGATTTTGTTATATAACCACAAATCTAGTTCATACTATTAAAGGTGGAAATTAATGGTTAACTAATTCATCATTTTCTAGACTGCATTTTATGGTACAGTTATTGCTGATGGTACCACTTTAGCCAAAAGTGACATACTTGTTCTAACCGCCTGTTTTTCCTGGTATCCCCAGACTGAGATTGCCTAAAGGTCATGGAAAATACTGTGGGTCAGGGTTGATGAACAAGGGACAGGGCCAAGCAGGCAGCAATTTCTCATCCCCAACAAACTGAAAAGGTGGGATCATACAACAGACTCAAAACCCAAAACAGCTACACCAGGAAGACACCTCGGAAAAGTAGTCATTGCCTGAGGGTTCTAAATACTAGCAATAAAGCAACTCATCATAGGCAATTTACAAGCATCACCCTAGGAATTAAATTTTTAAAAAAGAAAAGAGAATGAGAAGACCCTTAAACAGGATGTCACCACAGACAGTTCACCAAAGGCAAACCTAGGGAGCAATGAATTGGGACAAGCCAAAAGCCACCAACCTGGTCTCTCTGAAGTGGTAACAGCAAAGCAGTTCAATGAGGCTCTAGAAAAAAATCAAATCAGAAATAATTCCTGAGTTAACTACAGAGATGGTGTCCACAACAAAAACCACGCTTAGTGACTATAGAGCACATACAGATTTAAAAAAGAGGATCTTAAGAAAATGATGGAAACTATCAATGTCCAACATAGGAAAAAATGACATCCATAAGACAGATTCAAGCAGATATTCAGAGAATAAAAATCCTTTTGAAAGTATCTGTAGAAGAATGAGCCAATGTGAGGACAGAATCTCAGCCATAGAAGACAGGCCTGCAGTTAGCAATCTCAAAGAGAAAGATTTCTTAAAAATAGCAAAGGAACATGAGATATCAACCCATAAAATGCTAGGTGATACAAAGAATAACTTAAAATTGACTGGAGTCAATGAAAAAAGCACAAGATAGTACAAATGATATAAAAAAAAATCTGTTCACAGATTACATGGAAGAAAACTTGCCTGGCAGGGAAAGAGAATTTGACATTCAGATAAGTGAAGCACGTAGAACTCCAATTAGTCATGATCAAAAAATATACAGCCAGGCATATTATAGTCAAGATTCCAGAAATTCAAAACAAGATTAAAATATTTTTTTTATTTTATTTAAGGAGAAAAAGAAAAAGAAGCAGAAAAAGGGTACAAGTTGCACAGAGTTTCAGAAAAAAAATAAACAGGAAACAGTAGTTAATGGATTACATATTGTCATCTTAGAAATATTTGTTCAAGTTACAAAATTAAAGCATATAAAGTGGACATTCAAACAGTGAGACTTCAAACAGTTCTGTTCAATGATCCAACAAAACTCAGTAATATCATTGTCTATCTTATACACTTAAATATACATGCAGTTATATTGTTTAGAGCACTTTCTTTTCCTCTCTTTTGTACAATGACTATTACACATTTTGGGTTCCATTACTCCCACAGTTCTTATTACTTTCCTTGGAAAAGAGTAAAACCAAATGTTACATAACAGAAGAGAGTCAGTCAAATCAAAAGGGTGGGCATAATAGATAATGTAAAAACATAATACAAGGTGATCAACAATGGTTACCATAATGCCTCTTGCTATCTTAAAAAGAATTGCCTATATCATCAGTTATAATAAAATTGAACAAAACAGTAAAGAACAAAACCAAAACATTGGAGACATTACAGGTCTTCAAAAGTAGATAATAGTCAACCAGAATGGGTGTCATAATGAATCCCACTATCTTCAGAGCTGTTGCCTAAACTTTCGAACCTGGTACTATCACGCAAAACAGAATAGAGGAACATCAGTCAAAACAAGATGGTGAGAGCAATACAGGGCTTCAAATCAAGTTAATAGAAAATCAAAGTGGGTTACTATAATATGTCCTGCTGTTTTTTATTTATTTTTCCCTTAATTAAAAGGATAAAAGTAAAAAAGTAAATAATAAAATGGAGATTGAGATAAAAGAGGGCATAACAACAAAACAGTGCAGATCAAAATATAACCATTTAAGCAAAATAGTGTTTCACCACAAGATAATCCCGACATAAAAGTAGTTACCATAGTATCTCTTCCCTTGAAATTTTTGAGTATAACTTCATATACTCAATATATAAAATAAATCAAATATATCATAACTTAAAATAAATAAAATATAGCATAAAATATATCAAAATCATGTAAAACCATTCAAGAGAATGACAGTATTACAGGGTATTTAGAATCAACTAACAGAAAATGAACAATGGTTTCTGTATAATCTCCTTGTCTATAAAAGTTTTTGTTTATACTATCACATATAATAAAATCCAATAAGATACAACATGTTAAGACCTATGGAGACAGAAAAACAAAAGCTTGATGGGACTTCAAAACAAGATGATATTAAATCAGCATTACCTATTATGAGGTCGTTTTCTCCAAAATAGCTGTTCCTGCCATCCAGTCTTCTCTGCTTCATTTCTGTTGAGATCTTTTTCTGTCATTAGTTGTCAGTTTGTCTTCTTCATTTTGTTTTCTGCTCCATTCATTGTGGCCTTCCTGCCACTATTTCTGGATTCTTTGTATTTTTCTTTTTTAGAATATCCTGTAGTATTCTCTGTAGAGTTGAATTGGTGGTTGCATATTCCCCTAGTTCCTCTTTATCCTGGAAGCACCTTGTTTTTCCATCAATTTCCAGGAATAGTTGTGCAGGATATATCAATCTTGGCTGGAGGTTATTATCTCTCAAAGCTTGAATTATTTCCCCCCACGCTCTTCGTGATTTGATGGTTTGTGCCGAGAAGTCTGCTGTAACTCTGATGGGTATTCCCTTGTAAGTGATCTGTTTCTTGTCTCTGACGGCTTTTAGTATTCTGTTCTTGTATTGGATTTCTGGAATTTTGATTATTATATGCCTGGGTGTAGCTTTGTTTGGGTTGTAGGTGGCTGGGGTCCTGTATGCTTCATACATCTGAGTATCTTTACCTTTTGCTAAATTAGGAAAATTCTCCTGGATTATTTCTGCGAGTAGCTTTTGTAGTTCATTTGTTTGTGTCCCTACCTCTTCTTTTATGTTCTTAATTCTTAAGTTATAAATCCTCTCATCATCTTCTAGCCTTTGTATTATTGCTGTTTGTTTCTTTATTTTTAAGAAGTTTTTCATTTCATGCTCCCATATTACAAATCTGCTCTCCAGTTCAGATAATCTATCCTTAGTTTCTTTCAAGCTGTTATGCCAGTTTTCAATAGAGTTTTTAGTTTCCTGGTAGTCTTTTTGAACCTGCTTCACATATTCTATGTTTTCTCTATATTCTCCATCAAACAATTCTGCCCTTTTTTTTCTGTTCTTCCATTCCACCATCTGTTTTTTGTTGGGCGGTGCTTAGCATTTCTCTAACTATTCTGCTTATGTCTTGCTTCAGGTCATTAATGACTTCATTCCTGAATTCGTCTATGAGGCTCTGGAGATTGCGCTTTATGTCTATTGGTGCCATGTCTGCTATTGCATGTTTCTCAGGATTGGGAGCCGAGGAGCCTTTCTTGTTGCTCCCTCTTCCCATATTCTTTGTTCCTTATATACAAGCATATACAGGAGGCCCAGCTTCTTCCCTGTCGGCCACAGTCTGTTTGAATTGCACCTGCTAGGTGTTCCAGCCCACCGCAGTGCACCAGGGAGGACCAGGCAGCCTATGTGGGGCCCACCCTCCAGGTCAACCTACCGAAGGCTTCACCCCCAGGGTGCACCTCCTGGGACCTGGGTTGTGCTAGCCTACTGGGTCTCAGCCAGAAGCATCACACAGGCTAGGCACTGCCCACCAATCCCGCTTGAGAGGAGGATATGTGACTGAAGTCACTGCAGCGCCCTGTTCCAGCAAGTCTGCCTGGTCCCAGAATGTCCTCTGTTGGAGCCTTCTAGACCGTGGAAGTGTCCCCGTTTCCCTCACTCACCAAAGGTCGATGCACGGCTCCCCACCCATCCCGCTCTCAACTCCGTTCACCGATTCCCGTTCTCAGAGCTTTCGCGAGTCTCTTTCCCTGCTGAGCCAATTCAGATGCAGCAGCGGCAGCAGGAAACCCAAATCACAGCTTCCAATGGCGCAGGCTCCAGCTTCCACACTGAGGCTCTATCTGTTCCTGTTATAACACCAGGATTGCATTCCAAGTTGGTTTCTCTCAGCCCAGTTTGTTCTTGGGTCAGCAGGGCATATCTCCACTTGCTTATGATTCCTTACTCCGCACCATTCCTGGATTCTAAGCTGGGTCTCTCAGAGAGCCTCCATAGCTGCTGCTCTCTGTCTGCCATGTTCTCCCCAAGATTAAAATCTTAAAAGCTGTTAGGTAAAAGAAACAAATCACCCATAAAGAAAAGCCCATAAGAATAACAGTTGATGTCTCAAAACAAATGTTCACATCAAGGAGAGCTTGGAGTAAAGTATTTTAAACCTTAAAGGAAAACAGACTCCAACCCATATTGATGTAAACCACAAAACTATCTTTCAAAATTGATGGAGATATAAGATACTTTCATGAAAAAAGAATACCTGAGGAAATTTATGATTGGCAAACCAACACTCCAAAATGTTCTGAAAGACATTCTAGAAAGAGGTAACAAAGACTACAACTCTGTGAACCCCCATAGAAAGTATCCATCAGATAAGGCAAACAATTAAACAGAGTGGGGAGAGGGAACCAACAACAGGAAACATGACAAGGATAAGTCATTACATATCAGTTATAACCCTCAATGTTAATAGTCTCAATTCACCAATCAAAAGAAATAGACTGACAGAATGGATCAAGCACGATCCAACTATATGCTGAATGAAAGAAACATTTAATTCAAAAAGAAATTAATAAACTGAAAGTCAATGGATGGAAAGCAATACTCCATGAAACAGGAATCCTTAAAAAAGCAGGGGTAGCTATTCTACTTTCAGACAAAGTGAATTTCAAGCCAAGAAAATCACTACATCCTTGTAAAGGAACAGTTCAAGAGGAAGAGATAAAATCATGAATATATATGCATAAAATACCTGTGCACTCAGCTATACAAAACTAATATTAACAGATATGAAAAGTCAAATAAGAACTAATACAGTTGTATTGGGGGATCTTATAGTGAGCTCTTCCTAGATTTTGTCATGGTCTGGGTAGTTTATATTTGTAATCCCATGGCAAAGTGATTGGAATTCTAGCTAATTAATTCCAGTCTACCACTTCCAGTACAACCCATGTTGAGATTAAAGACAACAAGACAAGTTGTGGAGACCAAGGGGGTTTTGAGTTCATCTGGGGTGATGCTAAACTGGAACAAAGGCCTCGACTCAGGACTGAACCTAGGTTTTATTTATTCGTGAAGAAGGGAGTAGCTTGAGGTTGAGTGACTGTGAGAATGGTGGGAAGTACACAAGTGCTGTGAGCTGAGCTAAGTGGGAGGCCTGAAAGCATCTCTGCAATATGCAGAGAGAAGAGTATGCAGAAAGAGTGACCTGCATAGCACAATTTGAGATCGTATCTTATGTTTTGTTGTCTGTGCTTCAGCTGTCGTGCAATCTTTTATGCCCTGGGAAGTCATAGCCTCTTATCTTGGGGCTGGGTCCCAGCCAACAGCGTGCAGCCTGACTCTCCTTCCTGCCCAGCTCACACATGTGTTTTGGGAGCCATGGGAGTGGGGAAGCACTACTCTGTCATCTTGCTTCAGAGACTACACATTGGCACCTCAACCAGACCAGTTTACCTTGCTTAAAGACAACTGACAGGATAAGGAAAAATTCTAAGCAGCTCTGTAATATTAATATAAGGAAAGAGGGCCAAGTTTAGCCAAAATGGAGAAAATTGTTCTTCATTCAAGGAGAATTATTCAGATGGTCCTCCACAGATCTCAGTGCCAAATTGTCACAAAATGACCAGCTACACAAAAACATCAACAATGAAATACTTGAACTGAAGCCAACTTCTGAACAAATGAACTCAGTAGATGTCTATAGAGTGTTCCATCCCATGACATCAGAATACACATTCTTCCCAGATGCACATGTTCTCCAAAGTAGACCTACACAGTAGCTCATAGAACATGCTTAAGTAAATGCAAAGGAAATCATCAAGTATATTATACATCATGACCAAGTTGGGTTCATCCAGGGACATAGGGATGGTTTCAACATATGTAAATAAATATATAATACACAGTATTAATAGATACAAGGACAAAAACCATATGATCACATTAATAGATGCAGAAAAATCCTAAGAAAATTGGAATATTTATCTCAGAAAATTTATCTCAATGTGATAAAAACCATCTATGACAAAACAACAGCCAACTTCATATTTCAGACAAAAACTGAAAACTTTCACTCTAAAATCAGGAACAAGATAAGGGTTCCCACTGTCTTCACTCTTATTCAACTTGGTTTTATAAACTTTAACCAGAGAAATTAGATAAGAGAAAGAAACAAAAGGCATAAATATAGGAAAGGACGAAGTTATCATTATTTGAAGATAACATGATAGGCTACATAGAAGACCCCAAATACTTAAGCAAAATACTTGTAGATTTAATAACCAAATTCAGCAGTGTAACTGGATACAAACTGAACACTCAAAAATCAATAGCATTCCTGTATACAAGTAACAAATTCACAAAGAGAAATTAAGGAATTCATACTCTTTACAATAGTATCCAAAAATAAATAAATAAATGCCTAGGAATCAATTTAATAAAGGAAGTAAAAGATCTATATATTGAAAGTTACAGTACTCTGAGCAAAGAGATTAAAAATTATATCAGAAAATGGAAATATATTCCTTGCTCATGGATAGAAAGAACTAACATAGTGAAAATGGCTATACTCCCAAAACTGTTACACTGATTTAATGCAATCCCAATCAAAATATCATTAGCATATTTTAGAGAAAACATTTCTAACATTTATTTGGAACCAGAAGAAACCTAAAATAGAAAAAGCAATTCTGGGCAAAAAAGGCAAGTTAGGAGCATCACAATCTCTGATCTGAAATCATACAACAAAGCTACTGTGAAAAAAATCATCTTGGTATTGGAAAAATGACAGACTTGAGGATCAGTGGATCAGAATAGAAGATGCAGACACAATTCCAAACACATTCAGCCACTTTATCTTTGAAAAATGAGCCATGTGACTGGAGGATTTAGCTTAGCGACATAAGCACCTGCCTGGCAAGCAAGGGGTCATGAGTTCAATCCCCGGTACCGAAAGAAAGAAAGAAAGAAAGAAAGAAAGAAAGAAAGAAAGAAAGAAAGAAAGAAAGAAAGAAAGAAAGAAAGAAGGAAATGAAAAAGGAGCCAAACATGTTTTCTGGAAGGAAAATAGTCTCTTTAATAAATGGTGCTGGAAAAACTGGCTTTCCACAGGCCAAAGACTAAAACTAGGCACATGTCTATCATCACGCACTAAACTAAATTCAAAACAGGTACAAGAGCTAGATATTAAAACAGAAACATTAAATCTACTGGAAGAGAAAATAGGTAGAAATCCTGAAGACGTAGATGTAGGCAGAAACTTAATGAACAAAACCCAGACTTTGTAGTATTTTTACACAGGAAATACTACAAAGAATCAAAGATATGATCTCACCTTATTAATAAGATTTTGTGGGGCTGGGATTTTAGCTCAGTGGCACAAGCACCTGCCTGGCAAGCATGAGGTCATCAGTTCAATTCCTGGTACCAAAAAAAAAAAAAAGACTTTGCAAAGCAAAAGGTATCACCAATAGAGAGAAAAGACAACCCACATAGTGGGACAAAAATTTTAGGCAATTGTTCCTCAAGAACATATAATTGAGTATACAATTGAAAAAAATCACAACCCCCAAATTCAAGGACCCAATCCAGAAATGGACATTTGAGACGCACACTTCTCAACTGAAGAAGCACAAATGGCAAATAAATATATGAAAGGATGTTCAACATCACTGGTCATTCTAAAAATGCAAATTAAAACAACAGTGAGAGTCCACCTTACTCCAGAAAGAATGGCTATCATCAAGAAATCAACCAATAACAAGAGGAGCTATGGAGAAAAAGGAACCCTTCTCCACTGCTGATGAGAATGTAGACTGGTGCAAATGCTGTAGAAATCAGTGTGGAGATTCCTCAAAAAACTAGCATTGGAGGTCTTTTATCCACTATTTCTCTCTCTCTCTCTTTTTTTTTTTGGTACAGGGGATCGAACTCACGACCTTGCACTTGTCAGGCAGGCACTTATGCCACTGAGCTAAATCCTTGGCCCATCCCTTTTTTGGTATATTGCTGGAAGAATTAAAAACATTATACTACAGTGATATATGTGCACCCATGTTTATAGCAGCATAATTTGTAATAGCTAAATTCTGAAAACAACCCAAATGCCCATCAACTGGGAATAGATTAAAAAAAAAAAAAAGATGTGGTGTTTTTTACATAACTGAGTATTACTCATCCATAAAGAAGGATAAAGGAGACTTTTGTAGGTAGGTGGGTACAACTAGAGACTATACTTGTAAGTGAAATAAATGAGATCCACCTATGTAAACACTGTATTGTCTCACTACTATAGGAAGCTGAATGAATGAATGAGACCCAAAATGTATAATAGATACTGTGAATTAGGAAGAAACTACAGAAGAAAAGAGAAACTTGTGAGGGAGAGAGGAAATAAAGGGACACACACACACACACACAAGATAATTAGTCATAAAGCTAATTTCTCTTAGTTCGCTGAAAAGAAAGGTTTGTGTTAATATTGTTCGTACAGCATTTCATGCCTATGTCTTTTACTCAGAGTAACTGCCATGAAGATAACTATATGCAATGTATTAATTATTGTTACCCTCCTGTTAACCTGTTTTGAAACAGTTTTATTTTTATTTCTATTTTTTTCTCATTAAAAAAAAATTCCTAGAACACTGTGGCTACTCCATCATTGTTCGTTACATGAATGAATCTGTTTGAGCGCTTCCTGTCTTTTAATTGTTTCATATAAGGTAGCAGTTTTAAAAACTTTTGTTAAGGAACATGAGACCAGCAGCTGGCAGGTGGCCTTGGCCTGGGTGACTACCGGCACCCCTGTGGCCAAGGTCTGCATAGAACTCAAAATGACCGTGAAGAACCTCTTCCCAAAAAGGTCTGACTGAGCAAAACAGACTTCAGAGTTGCATCGCAAGATGAGTTAATGCGAAGATAGAAACAACAGGAAGCTTATGTTCAAGCTGAGCAGGGCAGGTATAGAGACCTTAACTAAATGATGTAACTGGCTTACGGGAGTCTCAGGAACAGCTAAAGCACCAACAGAAAGAGCCTGCACACGGAAAATACCCTCCTAATGTGAGTAGCACCCCTCAATCCAGCAAGCACCTCAAGCAAGTCCACTGGCCAGGTGCCCAACTGAGATCAACAGCGGTAGACCAGCAGTCAGCTTATTTTTCCTAAATATGAAAGGTGAACTGGAACAGACTAAAGACAAACTGGAACAGACCCAAAATGAACTGAGTGCCTGGAAGTTTACGCCTGATACGTAAACAAATCCTCCCCAGTCAAGACTTCCTTGCCAGTCCCACTATGAGAAAGCTGTGGTGGGACAGCCACGGACTCACTTCCACACTAATACTCAGAATTTTTGAGAGGAAAAAAAAGCACACCACATTCTCACACATACCGTCCAGCTTGTAATGGTTAATGTGAAACCAACCAGATGAACCTGTTTCAGCCTTTTTCTTCCCCTTCCCCTTGCTTTAGAGAACTGTTGCCACTGCACTATTCCAAGGAAGAGGCCACCTTAGAAAATTCACCCTCTGGAACATGTAGACACTTGAGAAATGTTTCTGTTTGAAGAAAATGGACAGAGAAACAGAAGTCCTTAGTGTGTGACGCACTGTGTCTTCAGATGGTTGGAGGATTGCAAACCTAGAGATTTCAAATCATGAACTGAACATGTAAAATTCCAGGTAAATGTAAAAATGGAATAAAGCATCACTGTTAACCTTGAGCATAGCGACTTAGAGACACTGTATATCAGTTTTGCCAGTAAGACAAGACTTTGTTGAACTTCTGGATCAAAACCCAGAAAGAGTGCCTTTAAAGGACTTATTACTAGGAACCAACTTTAATAGTCGTGAGAGAAATTAACAGGTGTTGGTAAAGTAGTACATATATTTAACCATTTATCTTAGAGTTCTACATTATTTAATAGAGCTTAAATTAATAATAGAGCTTTAATCAATGGTTTGTTCTTTGAATGGCTCTGATAATCTTAAGTAAGCACTGTACCAACATGAAGGAGTGGGATCAAATTTCAGGCTTAAACTGTTTGAAGCATTATAAATTCATTTAACAACTAAATTGTACAAGCACATTGGCTGTGATGAGACCCACCACATCACTGTTTTTCAGTAATGAAATTTATGAAACCCTCATTGCATTCAGCAGGCACATGTTAGAAAAGCACTGTCTTCGGTGTTCTTGGGGTAATGTGTTCCTTCACTGTATTTGTGCCTCTTGTGTCTTATATTAAATTAAATGTGCCTTGAAAAATAAATAAATAAAAACTTTTGTGGATCATGTTAGTGCCAGATTCCTTAATCACAACACCTTAATCCTAGCATTGTACAATGAACCAATAACACACTCTGGATTCAGCCCCCTCTAAAGAACCTAATCTAGAATGGCATGAGGCGTTGGGGAATCACCTAGACACAAACCATGACAACTGATTTGTGCAGTGTGCTCTAACACTAAGTCAGATTGTATCAAGGTTAAGTAATAAGATGAAGAAGTACCACACAGAGGGAAGTGCCTTACTGTGGAGGGTAAATTTCAGTAGCTCCCACTTATCTCCCACTTATTGAGCATGTTTTTGGGGGTTTTTGTTGTTGTTGTTGTTGTTTTGTCTTTTTAGACAGGGTCTCTTTGTGCAGTTGAGGCTGGCCTTGAGCTCACTTTGTAGCCCAGGCTGGTCTCGAACTCACAGTGATCCTCCTGCCTCAGCCTCCCGAGTGCTGGGATTACAGGCTTTAGCCACCACACCTGGCTTGAGTACGTTTTGTAAAGCAGGCACTCTATTATGCATTATCTGTCTTAATTTCTTATACAAATCTCTCAAAGTATTAGATCTTTTTAGAAATAGAAAACTCAAATAAAAATCATTTCTCTGAGAGACATGGTACTCTTAAGTGGTAGAATCATTAGTTGGAACTCAATTTTGTCTCATCTCATAGACCTTGCTTCAACCACAAAACTATCTACCTCTCTTATGTGACAGATATAGTCTAATTTGGTGTAGAATCATGGTCATGGTCATGGTACCTGGTACTAACTAGTGGAATATGCAACTTTAAAAAGTGCTTACTTTTCCCCCAACTACTCTTTCTTCACATGTGCGACATCCCAATCATTGCTAATATAAAAGAGTAACAATATCAGGATCAAAAGTACTGATGTATCTCAGTTCCTAAACGTAATTAATTCTTTCCATGAGTCTGGTCACAAACCAAACCAGATGAGAACTAAATCAAATTTCCTCTTAAGATTAACATTGTATCTAACTATTGAATTCCATTGCCTGCCTCAGGCAATGATTATAATAATAATTCAGTTTGAAATGTAGCTTGAATGGAATGATCAGGGAAGGACGCCTTTCAGCCCAGTTTCTTCCTCCTCCAGCTTTCCTGTTTGGCCTCTCCTGTGTGTTCTCCTTTTTGCTGCTTCACCATCTACCACTGGTTTCATCTGAAAATGTGGGATCCGTGAATAGGGAGGACTAATTGTATCTCTTTCTTTTGGAGAAGCGATCTCACCAGCCTTGAACTCCTAGGCTACAGAGATCACCACACCTCCTCCTCCCAGAACCTGGAACGACCACCATGCCTGGGTTGCTGGTCTGCTCTTTAAACAGCTCCATGTCTGACCTTCCTTAATCTGTTCCTTTTGTAATCTCTGCTGGCTTGACCATCATGTTTGGGCTTCCCTGGAGGTGCCGAGCCTTGCTGCTTAGTCTCCTGTGTGTCTGCCCTGTGAGCCCTGCATACATCAAAAAGCCCGCTTTAACTTGTGAATGTTGTAACCCACCCAAAAAACAAGGCCCGGTGATGAAAAATGGGGCAAGACCCTGAGATGATAAACGGGGCAAGACGTCTTTTTAAAAGAAGTGCTTTTATTTTAGCTGGCCCAGCGACACAGTGCGGATGGAATTTGCAAAGCTGTGCAACTGAGTTAGAATTTTGACTGATTTTTATAGTTCATTTATGATTAGCTCATTGATCATTAAGTACATAGTGATGAGAAACAGAAACAAGGTGGGCCTCTGTTCCCCTTTGCTTGAAGTCAGAGACATTTCAGAGTGGGGGTGGTTAGCCAATTCATAGCCCTTGGTCTGCCAATTCCAGGAACATTTGTCTCTCATAAAGGGGACAATGGTTGACACAACATCATTTGTCTCTTACAAAGGTTGACATAGCGCACAGGTTACTTGCAGGGGGCGACGCATACAGAACAGCATAACGATGCAGTCAGTTAATCTATAACTATGTGGTTGGTGCTTGGTTACTAGGGTAATGAGCTCAGTACAGAATGACATTATTGCTAATAACTATCCTTTTAACTAACTATTTTGGCTAATTATCTTTTAATCAATTATTTTAATTTTTCAGCATATTAGTGAACACCTCTCACAGGCCTTTTAGTCTCTTACAGGTCCATGTGCAATGACCGTATTTAACTGAGACCTCAGTTCCATCATATCATAAATTTTTTAACCAAGAAGGATAAAGTATCCCACAATCACATTGTCTGTATTCCTGTTGGCCACTTAGGGCCCTCTGTACTCTATATTCTTTATAAACATATTTTCCTCTGAACTATGTTTTTAGGGTTAGGAGAAGCTGGTCAGATTACAAACACTTAAAGTTTATTTTCTCTTCCCATTTGTCCTCTTTCAGTGCCCTTTGCTTGACTTTGACTTGTTTCTTTCTTCCTCATATTTATCTTGGCCATCTCTCAATAGTGACTCATTGACGCCTAATATGTAACATTTAATTTGTATTAGTTCTTCTAATTGGTCCTTAGAAATCTAAACTGAGAGAACCTATCTAGACTGAATTCTCCTATTTTCACATACCCTGTTAAGTACATGGCTGGAATTTAAAACTGCTCATCAGCTATGAAGATTCAGAAGTAGAGAAGTCTTTTCAAAGCTAGAAAAATAATAGGTGAGGCCCCAAGGCAGAGAAGTACCTAGGGACATGGAAGACTGTGAAGAAAAACAGAATCATCACTAGTGGAATGAACTGCGGCAGAGAAAGAAAGGTCAGCCCAGGTGCTGAGTGCAGGGTGTTAGGAAGCGGTCAAGTTAAGGGCTGTAGTTAGAAGCTCCTGCAAAGGAGTGCAATCTTTTGCTCTGCCTCTGCTCCTATCTCTTAACTGAAGCAAATTGAAGAAGACTCAGTTTCTCAATTTCAAAAAGTCACTTTTATCCTATTGTGAAAATTTGACTCATTTATAAACCCTGGGTAAAATGTATCCTTAATATAATTTGGTTGGTGCTTTTTCCTTAGCAGTGTACAAAATCAGTAGCAATACTAATTATAAGTGTTAGGTTTTGGGTGAAGACGGCCCTTCTCCCTTTTATCTGATCCTTATTCAGTCTATTATTAAAGAGATTTCCTGAGATGAAACAAGCTTGTCTCTTGGGGAGGGTGTCCACTGTGCTGGCCTGCAGAGAGCCCTGGGAGGCAGCAGGGTCCATTGTTTTATTCAAGAACAAGGTCAACTCACTTAGGCTGCGGGCCAAGAAACCCTGGCGACAAATAATAGATCTGTTAGTACCATTGGGTGGGGGAATATATTTAGAAACTTGCCCAGGTGTTACACAGACTGCTTGTGTGTGTAAGACTGCAGAGGCTCCACCTCATTATAGGGCACGCTAGAATAAGATCACTGCTTTTAGGCAAAAGATCCTTTAGGCATTAGATCCTTACTTTTAAATATTGCATTAATGTGATCCGTTTGAAACTTCACCACCAAAAAAATAAAATCAGAAGTGAAAAAGAGAAGGCTCAAAAGTTGCCATTAGAAGCTTTGCTGTTTTCCTCCTTTAACCATTTTACCACATAAGATCACAAATCATAGGGTTCTTTTTCATTTTAAGTATCATATTTTACATGTTTGAAGTGTTGGCATTTAATCTGTGCCAAAATAAATGCTCTGTAAGTTTGGTCTTGTAGGTGCAATCAGCCCTTATGTAACTTGGTGTTTCCTTGGCTTGTGTTCTTGATTTTAGATCTAACCAAACTCTAAACCATTTCACTCAGAGTCTGATAATAATTTTTCCAGGAAATAGGCTGCAGCTCAGTGGTAAAGTACACGCTTGGCATTGGCAGGCTAATCCCCAGCACCACAAAACAATACAAAGAAGAATAAAACTTGCTACTGTTAGTTCTGTAGCAGTCTTTGTAAAGCTTTTCCAGTCCAAGCTTATCATTAGTGATGACTTTATTTGGATTATGTTTGGCTATGAGTTTCTTAGAAAATATTTAGAAATAAAATAAGTGGATATATTAATATGCATATAATTGTTTATATATGTGTGTGTATAAATTCAAGATTGTAAATGTGTCCTCAGAGTCTCTACTAATATCCTTGTTCTAGGATCTTTGCTCTTTGACTGCCTCTTTTTCTTCACCATTAAAAAGGGGTTTTTAGCTCAAGCCAGTGTCATGCTTGTAATCCCAGCACCTTGGGAGGCTGAGTTCAAGCCCAACCTACCTATCAGTGCTTGAGACTTTAGGAGGACATGTAGATATGGGCCATAACATTATATACCATTGTGTTTTTCTCAAAGTTTAGATAAAATTTTAAGATGGAAAGTGAATTAGTATCAAAAGAAAGAGAAGTAAAACTACACATATCCAAGCTAAAAAAAAAAAAAAACATGCACATAAGTGACTACACTTCTACTTTGTCATTAACTATCAGGAGCCTTTTATCTCTAAAAGTTTATGGTGTGTTCATTGGGCACAGTCCCAGGTTTTTTTTTTTTTTACACCAGGGGTTGAACTCACGACTTCATGCTTGTCAGGCAGGCACTTAAACTGCTGAGCCAAGTCCCCTGCCCATAAGGATTTGTATCATCAAAGAGAGATTCCACACACTTTACTTTCTTTTTTTTTTTTTTTTTATTGGGAATTGAACTCAGGACCTTGTGCTTGCCAGGCAGCTGCTTGTGCCACTGAGCTATATCCCCAGATTTCTTTATCTATATTATTGTTTTTCTTATTTCCACCCTAGGGAAAAAAGTAACAACTTGATAGAAATAAGAATGAAAGCATGTCCATGTTAAACAACCAACTACACAAAAAATTGACAGTAGTGACACTAAAAGTTCAGTTTGCTTTAAGAAAAGAAATATGAGTGACATGAAATTTTTTTTAGTCTCTTCTCAAGAGATGACTACTTAAACTCCTCCTGTTTATAGAAGAGAACATACATTGGACTATAGTTCTTACTTAATATAGTGTCTTCCTGCTAGATGAATAAGATTTCAAAAATTAATCTTTTGAAGTACTGAGTAAATGTGTACCACATCAGAAAAGAAAGCTATCTATTTTGATGTTTAACACACATAGCTTAAGGGCACGTCTTTTAGCTGGGTGTGGCGGCACGTGCCTGTAAGCACAACATTTCTGGAGGCTGTCTTGTGGTTGGGAATGTTCAGCTGAGACTGAGGCAGCTGAAAGTAGAAATGCAGAGCCCTGATCTGCATTAAACGTCTTTTATTGTCAGCCGCCACCAGCCACTGCCCAGTTGTCCCTGTGCCCTGTCTGTCCAGCTACGCTTGCATCTCTCTGTGAACACATAACAGTCCTTCACCCCTAGCCAGTCATTCTTGCTGCGGTCCATTGGATGCTTAGTCTCCCGCCAGCCCTTGTGGCAGCCTACATTTATACCAAAATATACAATATTGTCTATGTGTCAGTAACAACCCTGGTTGTACGAATAAGTTATTTACACTGAAACTGACAGTTATGCCTGTGCTGAAATCTTGCTGACTTGCTTAATGGCCATTGGAAATCACCCTTCCCCACCCACCCACACACACATGCTCGGCCTGAATCAAAGTGAAACCATCTTGGACTTCATTTTTCCTCACACTGAGGAAGGAGGATCGCAAATTTTGGTACACCCAGGCAACTTTGGGAGACTTTGTCTTAAAATAAGAAAAGATCAAGAGCCAGGCCTGGAGGTGCACACCTGTAATCCTGGCATTCAGGAGGCTGAGGTAGGAGGATTGCTGTGAGTTCAAGGCCAGCTTGGGTTACATAGAGTGACCCTGTCTGAAAGAGAGAGAGAGACAGAGAAAGACAGAAAGACACACACAGAGAGATGGACAGAAATGAGAGAAAGAGAGCAGACAGACAGACTAGGGATATAGCTCAGAAAACCTGCAGGTTTGATTTCAGCTACTCCTGAGAGACAGAGACAGAAACAGAGAGATAGAACAATCCTTTTACAAAAGAACATTATTTTTGTTTGTTTGTTTTTTGGTACCGGGGATCGAATTCATGACCTCACACATGCCAAGCAGGCACTTAGGCCACTGAGCCAAATCCTCGGCCCCCTTAAGAACATTATTTTGACTATGTAATTGGTTTGAAATCATTATAAAAAATGAACTGTAAATGAAGACAGAACAATACAACATGTTATATTACTGTTGTTTTAACAGAGGAAGTTTCTTTTTGTTTTGATATTCTACATCCTACTTACATGCTGTGTAAGAAGTGAGTAATAAAACAACACGTTTTGTTGAATATTGAACGTTTTCTTAGGGGTTTTCTTCAGAGTTCTTCAAAAGAAGTGAAGGAAATATGGTTTGAAAATTTGTATGTGTTTGGAGTAGTATATATTAAGTTCTGGGTGAGAGAAAACAAAAAAATACACAGCAACATATAGTAGAAACACCACATGCAGGCTGAGCAGTTCGCAAAGAAGGAAATCAGTTTGGAGACACGCAGTGCATAGGGCAGGACATCAGCCAGATGTGAAGACAGCAAAGGAAATGCGAGGATTTCTGCAGGTCCGAAGGGGCGGGCTAACGTGCTGAAGGGGAGTGCTCACTGTGCCCGAGGAGCAGGACACAGGCCAGGCTGAAGAGGCGGCAGCTCCAGGAAGGCCTGGTCTGTGAGAGGGCTCAGGCTTCAGGTGCATCGGGAGTTTGGATGTCACCTTCTGACTACAGTGCTCACTAGGAAAATTGCTGACAGTCATGTGTAATGAAATAAGTCTGCATGGTGTGTGACCAAGACACTGCTGTGGCGCTAGCATATTCATGAATGTGATTTTTTTAGGGTGACCAGTAGAGTCACATCACCTCTATTGATCAGGATATACTCACTAAATCATTTCTCACTTCGAACTATATTATATGAGCAAAGAAGTTGTAGTGGAATTAAAAAATAATAAAGTCCCAGTGATTAATCAGGCTTTGTATGCTATGTGGTGAGAGACATAAAACTGTGACACTTTTTCCCTCTTATCTCTGCTCACACTTGCGGTCCCTCACATAAAGCTCTTATTTGGTAGGTGTATTCAATCAAATCTGATTATTGCTGGCCTACAGCTTTAACAGTGTGATGAAGACCCTCGTCCTGAAAGCCGTGGGCAGGCAGAATTCAGTGGACTCAGAGGTGCACCTGGCTTAAACCTTCCCCACCAACCTGTGCAGAGTCCGGCAGATAAGCCATGGTCTTCCTTCTGGGGATCTTTCTGAGAGTTTTTGACTCACAAGATCATCACTGATCAGCCACCCTTTACTTCCCTCCTGGCCATGTGGGCGGTGAGCTGAAGGTTCCAGCCCATCTACGTGCCTGTCTTCCCTTGCCGCAGAGTCACTGTGTGTTCTGGCGTGTTGGACACTGGTTAGAGTGAATCCTTTCTGAATGTGTGTAAATATGCTCACTTCCAGGTGTGTGTGCATCTCTTTTTAACTCTTGGTATTAGACTAGATGGCCAATCCTAGTTATGAAGTTCTTATTCTTAGAAGGAACCATAATATTATCTAGATTTTATGATGGCATAAAATTTGTTATTCTAAAAGATTTCTATACAAAACATAAATATTTGAATATTTTATTTTTGGCTTTTATAAGTAGTGTATTAGTATATATAAAAACTATAAATATGAAAATATGTGCATATATATATTTAAATATATCCGTAGACAATTAGAAGATTGGCATGACACTGCTTGCCTTAATCACTTTCCTTGTTACCAGGGCCTACAATTTAAAGGAGAAGTTTGTTTTGACCCATGTTTTAGTCCATGCTTAGCTGGCTCCAAAGAGGAAACAGCATGGCAGGGGACATGGCAGAGGAGAAGCTGCTCACCTCATGGAAGCCAGGAAGCAGAAGGGAGGAGCCCGGGAGGGAAATGCACCCTTCCAGTGCCCCGTCCTGTCTCTTCCAACCAGACCTTGCCTCCTAATAGCAAGTCAGCTATGCCACCCCATAAAGCAGTCTTTTCAGTGCCCCATCTATGAGCTCAGGAGCCTTTGAGGCACATCTAGATATAAACTATAACAGTGCTTATTAGAAGTACTATAAAGAAGGCATTTATAGGTAAATGGATACCTTGAGACCACAACACTAAGTGAAATACAGTGAACATATGAGTTTAAACATCATAGGAGAAACCCAATACATGAGGAGCAGAATAAAAGACCATAGGAAATAGGGAGATGATTTTTAAGTGGGAAAGTGAACAAGAGATGGAGGAGGAAGGTAGGAAAGTGATTAAAACACAGAAGTGAGCAAAAAAAAATGGAAATAGAGGTTTTGTGCATAGGAAAAGGAATGAGAGATGGAGGGAGGGATGGGAAGGGAAGGGAAATGAACAAAAAGAGAATTAAGATGTGCTGTGTGCATGTACAAACTTCTCCATGATAGATGTAGTCATTATGTCTTGTAAACATGTGCTAAAAAATAATAAACAGTTATAAATTACTTAGATTTACCTGTATTTATACAGCAACGTATACGTATATAAGTGCATTTCCTACATTGGCCTTTTGATTTTTATTGTAAATTCAGCCAGGTCTTCTCATCTCTAAGGATAATGAAACAAACCCACTGACCTGGAGAAATAGTGACCTCTGCTGGGGAGTACACATTTTAAACCAACAAAAAGGCCTGTATGTGATTTCTTTTGGTGAATATCATGTTTTCTCCTGTAAGTCCAATGGACGAAACTTTACACTTACTTTTTAATCATCCCAAAGCAATCTTAGTATGAAGATATTTTCAAAGAATAAATATGTCAATTGTGATAACCTTAAGAGGCTAATTTTACTGATTCATTAGTAATAAAAAACATTCAGTACCAGCTTATGTCAGGTAAATATTTAGCCTTTATTCTCATGATGGAATAAAAGAATTCTTAATCATGCAATTCAATTTTTGTTAACAAGTTAAATATTTAAAAATCTTTTATAAAAATTAGGTATCAGGCTTAATTTTAATAAAAACAACTAACAGTGGTTAGTAATCTCAACATTTTGAAAAAGATCTAACTCACATGGATACTTGTTCACTAAAAATTCTATGTTTTATTTCTAAAATAGAATATTAGTAGAATTTAGTACTTTACAATTATCATTAGACACTGCAAAATTAAATGCCAAGTAACACAATGATGTTAATAGTTGTAAATCATTCATTTTACACAGTTATTTGTCAGTTGAAAATCGTGGTTCCTGGGACATTTACAACCTACCCACTAATTATTCTTTACTATTTAAAATAATGAATTGACTATCATGTGGAATAAGTGTTAAAACTAAAACGTATTCAGGGTAAATACTGAACATCTTTATCCAGCCATATATCGTATCCTAAGTAGAGGACGCATAGTAAATCTGTGTCAATTTGGTGCCAGGAATTCCCTAAGCGGGGTGCATTTCTATACAATGGGAGGTTTTGGGTTCTGTGCTGCAATTCAGAGAGCCACACACAGTCAGCAAAGAGAAGTGAAAGCCCTGTTTTACAGTTTCCATTAGTGCTTTATTTTGAGAAATAGATATTTCAGGGCTATCATTCCATACTGGGTAACTTCACATTCTTTATAAACACACATTTTAATTGTAAAATGACAAATTTATGGAATTAATCTTTTAAACTTACTTTCTTGCCATGCATATGTTAGTTAATTCTTGCTATTGATTATTATATTAGAAAACAATTATAGTTCATTAAAAACTACTAGTTGAAAGAATAGTAAAAACTTTTTGATGCTTTAAAAAATGGACATAGAGTAGAAGAATAGAATGGAGAAATCAGAATGGTCACATTTCAGTTTAAGCACCATCACTTAATGCTGTAGGACTTTATGTAAATTGTTTCACCTCAGAGCCTCAGTTTCCTCGTCTGTAGTTACAGAACTGCAGTGAGGATTAAACCCGGGGAAACCCAGGTGAATCATCAGCCAACAGGATGGTCTGACTCAGACCAAGAGCTGGTGGGGCCGAGGAGTGGCCTAATGCATATAAAATTGCTTTAGAAAACTTCTCGGTGTCCACTGTTGTCTTTGATATTCTGCAGCCTTTGCTTTGCATCAGCCTGAGATGACTCCTGTGTAATTTTAAAGTACAGAGCTGTTTTATTTATTTTTTTTTTAGTCTTTTTGAGACAAGGTTTCACTGTGCAGTTCAGGCTGGCCTTCAACTCACTTTGTAGCCGAGGCTGACCTTGAACTCACAGAGAGCCTCCTGCCTCAGCCTCCCAGTGCTGGGATTCCAGGTGTGTACCACCACGTCCGGCTGCAGAGTTGCTTCTTCCCGAGCTCTCTCTCCCAAACTGGATCTTCTCAGCAGTTCTGTGTTGCTCTACCCCATCAGCACCTATCATGCAAAAGCCTTAGCTGGGTGACTTTGCCCAGGTCTTTCAAGAGGTGGATGCCAAGACTGGTTTCAATGTGCAGAGATAAGAGGCATTCTCTATGAGAATAAGGGGGAAACCCAGGTGAACCATCAGCCAACAGGATGGTCTGACTCAGACCAAGAGCCAGTGGGGCCGAGGAAGTGGCCTGAAAATGTCCCCAAGGGCCAAGAGCCACAGCGAGGGCTTGCCAAGGCTGTGGGGAGGTCCCCTGCAGAAGTTTCTCCTCCATGGCCTCCTGGGTCTTCAGGGACTAGCCCTGCCGCTGCCCCGGTGGGCTTGGTCTTTGCCAGGAGCAGCCGGGGAGGTGTGGTCTCAGCACATGGTTGGTGAGGGTTTTCAGAGCCAGGAGGGGACCTCTGGGCGGCCCAGGCTTCCTGCAGTCTGTGTCTTTTAATTGGAGCATTAAGACCATTAACATTGAGAGATATTACTATAAATCCTGTCATCACATTATTTTTCCAGTGCTGATACCTTCCTTCCTTCTTTTCTTTTTTAAATTTATTTTTTTATGTTAAAGAGAATAAAACAAAACAAAACAGAACAAAGTAGATTGGAACAAAATAATACAAGCAACGCAAGATTTTAAAACAAGACAACAGGAAATCGACAAGGGCTACCATAATGTCTCTTGTTCTCTTCAAAATGGCTGTCCATACCTTCACATATATTGAAATCAAATAATTGGAAACAGACTAAAACCAATCAAAACAAAGAATAAAAGCATTGTTGGACTTCAAAAAAAAGATGATAGAAAATCAGCAGTGGCTACCATAACGTCTCATTTTCTTCAAAATAGCTGTTTATGCCATCACACGTAATAGTATCAATTCTAATAAATTCTTTAGGAGAAGTTCTTGGCATGTACAAGCCTATACATGTACATCTATCCTTTCTGCATTGCCATTTGTATTTCTTCATCTGAGAAGTGTGTATTTATCTCAGATGCCCATTTTTGGATTGTCTTTGAATTTATTTTAAAGAGGATAAAACAAAAAAATCAAGAAGCAAACAAAAACCAACACCAAAAGCAAAATGACAAGAGCAACAAAAAGCAATAGGAATATAGCATTTCAAAACCAGATGATAGGAATTTTACAATGGTTGTTATATTGCATATCATTATCTTCAAAATAATTTCTCAGGTTACTGGATGCAGGCATGCAAGATTGATCAAACAGTGACTTCCCTGTAGCAGTTTCTTCCCCTTTTGCTATATCTGTTGTAACTTTTGGATCTTACTCTTTCAGTTTCTTACACTAGTGAGACAATATGGTGTTTACACAAGAGTCTGATTTATGTCACTTACGTTTTCAAGTTGCATTCATTTACCTATAAAAGCTTGAGTTTATCACATTATGGCTGAGCAGTACTCCACTGCATAGAAATACCCCATCTTTTTTTTAATCCATTCCTCGGTTGATGAGAATTTGAGTTGTTTCCAAAATTTGGCTATCACAAATTGTGCTGCTATAAACATGGGTACGCATACATTGCTGTGGTATGATGGGGAATAGCTGGGTTGAATGGAACGTCTACTCCACACTGTTTTTTGAGGAATCTCCACACTGATTTTCGCAATGGTTGTTATCAGTCTACATTCCTACCACCAATGCAGAAGTGTTCCTTTTTCCCCACAGTCCTGCTAGCATTTGTCATTGGTTAATTTGTTGATGATAGCCATTTCTTCTGGAGTGAGATGATATCTCAGTGTTGTTTTAATTTGCATTTCTCAAATGACCAATGACGTTGAACATTTTTTTCATGTATTTATTTGCAATTTCTATTTCTTCATCTGTGAATTTTGTATTCATCTCAGATGCCCATTTTTGGATTAGATCATTAAATCTGGAGGGGGGTGGCCTCAACTTTAAAGGCTAATTTTACAAGATACAGGAGTCTAGGTTGACAGTTACTTTCTTTTAAGTCTTGAAAAACTGCTCCACGTTCTCCTGGCCTTGAAGATTTGTGTTGAGAAATCTGCTGTAATTGGATAGTCTTATTTTTTTAAGTAACGTGTTATCTTTCTCTGATGGCTTCAATATTCTCTGCTTTTATTGAATTGATCAGATTTTGATTATGATGCATCATGGAGATTTTTTTTTTCAGGTCATGGTTACTTGAGGTTATATATTACTCTTGAATATTGAAATCTTTCCCTAAATGTGGAAACTTTTCTACTATGATTTTTTTCGTATGACAGATTGATGTCTGTTCTTTCCTCGTCCAGTACTGGGGAGGTTTGTGGGCCATTGAGATTACTTTGGCAGCACTATGTATTCATTTGAGGACAAAGGCATGCATTGTTTGAGTTATCAGTGCCCTTGATTCTGTGTTTTAGTCCTACTATTTAACTGATATGTGATATAATAACTGTAATTACCTCATATTTACTTCTCTGTAAATTGTCCCCTTTTCCCCAGTTTTTCTTTTCCTCAATTTTCCTTATTGCCAAATATTTACTTTAGTGGGTTGACTTTATCACCATGATTTGTTTCCCAATAATCTTCCTGTCTTTGAAATGAAAATATCTTAAATTTCCCTTATTCTACAACCAAGGCTGTTTTTATAGTTCAGTCTTGAATTTACCTTATGCTTTAACTCTTCCATAGTTTATTTTATGATAGTCATACTAATCTTCTAGCCAGCAAGAAATGTAAAGTCTGTCTTTTTCTTCAAAATACATACAGGGGGGATTGGTGATATGGCATGTGTGTGGCCCTGAGTTTGATTCCCAACACTGCACGAATTAATACACCTATGATCCCAGCACCCTGAGAGGCTGAGGCAGGGAAACACAAGTTGGAGCTCAAACTGGGCAACAAGTAGCTTAGCAAGACTCTGGCTCAGAAAAGGGCCGAGAAGTTAGCTCAGTGCAGAGGCCCTCAGTTCAATCTCCAGTACCAGAGAAAAACAAAACAAAAGCTACTAGGGCTGGGGATTTAGCTCAGTGGCATAAGCGCCTGCCTTGCAAGCAGGTAGTCTTGAGTTCGATCCCTGGTACCGATAAAAAGGAAAAAGACAAAAAAAAAAAAAAAGCTACCGGTTTTAGTGTCCTCAAAGGCCATATTAAGTATTGGTATTTCTTAACCCCAGTATTATTTTATGCTACCATATCATTATAACAAGTTCCTCCTTTAAGGAATTACTATTAGTTTTCTTTGACTCTTTTGTTGTCATTGTTGTTTTGTTTCATTTTGTTTTGTTTTAGTACTAGAGATTTAACCTAAGGCTTGAGCTATATGCACAACCCACCCTCCTTCTTAAAATTTTGAACAGGATTGCCTTGAATGCTAAATTGCCCAGGCTGGACTTGCAATCCTCCTAAAGTGTTTGGATTTGGAAGTCCTGGCCTTAAACTAAAAAAGAAAAAGGAAGAGAGGGGAGGGGAGGGGAGAAGGGAGGGGAGGGGAGAGGGGAGGAGAGGGGAGGGAAGAGGGGAGGGGAGGAAAGGGAAGGGAAGGGGAGGAGAGAGGAGGGGAGAGGGGAGAGGAGGGAAAAGAACAGAACAGAACAGAAAAATTCCTGGTCTGGAAAATGTTAGTTCACCAATATTTTAGTGTAGAATTTCCAAACATTGACACATTTTATTAAACAGTATCAAAAAATCACTTTATTACTACTGCTATTAAATTCATTAGAAATCTTCTATGTTGTAGGAAGGTCTCAAGCTCACAGCAGTAAAATTTTCGAAGTCTAATTTTCACTTGAAACCTTGAACTTATCATTGACAACAAATACAGTCATTTACATTCCTAGAAGTTACAGACTTACTTTGTTTTCTGAAAAATATCTATTCAAGTTTCCAAGACTAAAAAACTATAATTCATCCTCCACTTATTCTTCCAACAAAACAGGTCACGAAAAAGCGAGTAGGCAAACATGCAGCTCCAACAGTGAGAGCTGTGCTCAGTGCACAGGTGAATACCGTGAAAAAACCCCTACGAATAATGCGTTAGCATCATTATGAAGACGTTTTTGACCTCCTGGATTCCCTGAGACAGTTTTAAGGGGTCCCTTCTTCACAAAGGACCACACGGTGACAGCTGGCGACCTGTAATGTGAGCTCTGTGAAAGCTCAGCGTTATACCTTCATCTCATTTGTATATAGAGCCGAAATTAGCACACAGTAGATGATCAATAAATATTTCCCAAGTATATCGACAAACAGAAACAGATAGCTTAATCTTTTGTAGAACACAGAAGAATAAATTAAAATGTATGTTTTTTTATTGTGTCTAGCTCGATAATTAACACATGTCAGAAAGTAATAAAAAATCTAATTTCATTATTGTCATTTTCTTGGCTGAAGATTTCACTGACTTCTTGTTTTGTTATTGTTTTGAGACAGGTCTTGTTGTGTAGTCTAGACTGGCCTGGAACTCACTATACAACCCAGGCTGCCCTTGATCTCGAGGCAATCCTCCTGCCTCAGCGTCCTAAGTGCTGGAATTACAGGCATGGGCCACCACACCCAGCACTCCACAGACTTCCAAATTGTGAAGAAAGACATTAAAAGTGAAGGAAAATATGTGAAATGTACCAGAATTTAAAAAAAAGTGCTTTTAATTCTTACTTATTTTCCTGTTCTGGAAATCAAGTCCAAAACCTTGTGCAGAATCTCCTTGATTTTTCCACTATGTTCACATTTACACCGAAGGTGCAAAAATAATGGGAGGTTAAATTACTGGAGGACTTTCATGAATTAAGGCAGTGGTGCCTACTCTACCGACACTTCCTGTATTCTTCACCATCCAACCTGCAGAAGGAGAAAAGCCCATAGTGCTCAAATCCCCCTGCCACCCACTACTGCTGTTTGGGCCATGTAATGCAGGGTCTCCCGCATGCTAAGCAAACACTGTAGAGTGAGCTACACTCCCAGCCCCTTTATTATTTTTATTTGAGGTAGACTGTTACTTTGGCAAGCATTTTTACAAATGAGAAAAGTCAACAGCCACTGGAAGCAAATAGTCCCCAGCCTTGGAGTTAATGACAGGCCTGAAACACAGCATCTCGCACGTAGCAGTGATAGGATTGACAATGTGAAGCAAGAGAGTAATTTCTGTGTATTCTTCCTGTAGAAAACTGGTCAAGCAAACTCAGAAACAAAATCTTTAACCCACTGCGTGCAGCCCGGACACAAGAGGAATCAGAAGTTAAAGGATAGAACGTGCACGGCTGCGCCCAGTAGGTACTTCACTCCCCTCTCAAACAGCTCGCACTGGACAGATCCAAAAGAGAGCTTGGAGAGCAGGTTAGACCCACGGGATTGTGAGAGGTAGAAACTCAAGCTTTTAGGAGTAAGTGGGTCGCCCTTATGCCGAAAAGAAGGGCTGCACCGACTCAGAGCCTGGGAAAGGCCCGGCAGAGGATGCTTCTGGGGTTTTTCAACAGCTGGCTGTTAGCATTTTGTAGGGGATTTTCTGCGCACTGTGGGGTATTTACCATCCTGATTGCCCATCCACCAAATGCGGCCTAATTTGTGTCACCATGTCTATTGCACACGTCCTGCACATTTTAAAATATCCACTAGAGGGCGGTATCACCCTGATTACCATGATCACATAATTCCAAATAGACATTTCCCCAGTAAATACAATTCAGAGATCATAATTGATGTTTCTTCTCTTCTCAGGTCTTTGGTTCCCCTTTCCACTACCAGATCTCTCTTATTACCCACTGAATCAACAGAACTCATTACTTCAGAGTTGAGGTGACATAGCTCCAAGAACAAAGACATCTATGCTTCTGAAGGGCGTTTTAAAACCAAAGGAGAATCTAGGCTTTTCGGAGTAAGGGCCAGATTTTTTGAGAGAGAAAACAAAATTTTTAAACTCAATGTGAAGAAGGACTTGGAGGACTCAGGGTATGGTGGTTATACCATAAATGTAAATTGTACAGTTGGAAGCTTTGTAACAGACCCAGAAGGAAATAAAAGCTCAGCCACTGGAAAGAGGAAGAGAATCTGAAAGCATGTGACCAGAACTGAGGAGTCTGGAGAGGATGGCCACTCTGTCCACTCCCCTGAGTCAGCTGAGAGGACACTGAGGACTTTGGAACAGAGAGAGTTGCCACTTGGCTTCAGTTGGCCCCGCTGCCAAGGCCCCTGGGCCCACACACTGGGGCAGGTGACGGAGACCATCTCCACACCCTTCAGGACACTGGGCCCAACACTTTCCTGAAACCCTCTTCCCTGCAGGTTTCCGAGTGCCCCAAAGCAGCTCAGAAGTAGGCTGAGTGGCAGGGATCTGTGGTCAGGGAGGTGTCAGCCATGCCCCAATGTGGGCAGCGGGAACGGGCAGACATCAAAGGATGCCCACGTCAGTGGCACCTGGGCCAGGTGCCTCTGAGCTCAGTGCAACATGGAAATCTTCCAAGAAGAAGATGGGGAGGGGTGGGAAGGGGAGGGAGTAAGTTTGCAAAAGCTGCAAAGTTCACATTGAAGGCCGAGTTATAGGGCTCTTGAGTAGGAAGGGAATTCGCAACTAACAGTGTCAGTTATCGAGCACACCTTTGTGTGTTCTCAAATGCCCATGGGTCAGGCTCGGTCTGCAGGCTGGTACTCTTGGGAGGTGCTGTGGGCCCTCGGAAGGAAGGGCTGCGGGAAGTCTTCAGGTCACTGAGACTGTGCCCCAGAGGGACCCCAGCCCTTTCTCTTGTTTTTGCTTCCTGGCCATCAGGTAAGCAGTTTGTTCCGTTAAACATTCCCTGTCATGTCCATCTCACACCACCATCAGAGACCTGAAAGCAGCAGGTCTACCTAACCGTGGACTAGAATTCTATAACTGCAAGCCAAGATAAACCTTTTCTAAGTTATTTATCTCGGGTATTTTGTTATAGTGACAGAAAGCTGACTAACACACCCCATCTTTTAAGTTTTCATGAGGCTTCTAGGGGCCACGTATCAGCTCTTCACTGTGCTTAGAGTTATTATGTAGTTTGGATGAGTAGTACTGAGAAATAATTATTTATTTTACTTCTCTGGGATTGTAAGTATGGATGAACTAGATCATAACTATACTATAAAGATGAAGATTGCCATTATCAATGGACAAGATTCTTTAAATATAATCAGTGCACTTTTGAATCTATAATAGACTAATTCTCTTTTGTGCAAGTACAATTTTAAAATTAGCTGTCACTATGAAAATAACAAAAGCCTAGACATTAGTTTCTTGAGATCTCCTCTAAACTATCGTAATTCTGCAACTGAGACCCATAATGTAAATTCAAAGAGAAATTCCACCTTAGATTTAACTAATTACCTAAAAGCAAGTACTTTTCTTTCTCTTCCTTTTTCCCGGAAAGGTTTTTTAGTTTTGTTTTTTTGTTTTTATTCTACATGCTAATAACACTCAGATTTTAAATTGAATCAGTATACTGTGCTCATGTCTTAGGAGACAACCCGAACAGCCATTCCTTCTATTTCACTTCAAATCAAGACCAGAATTTGGCTCCTTGTTTGGTACTGGTGAGCTCACTTTTATTTTAGTAATTTCTATTTTTCTCCTTCCCTGGAAAACAATAGAATTGTTTTCTCAAAGAATATAAAATAGTCTGGAAAACACACACACACACACACATTCTAAGCTTTCATAAACATAGAATCAGATCATTCCATCTTTCCTTGGTCTGTTTCTGCTCAGTTCTGTTTTATATTACAAAAGAGCAATGTTCTCACATTGTGGCTAGGTTTTCACATACTTATAGTTTCGTAACCAAAGTCCTGTGAAATTTCACGTCCTTGTTATTAAATGTGTGGGTGATTTAATCACCTTGCCTTAACTCAAAACTTTAGGACAATGGAATGCCCTAAAGTCAGTTTGTTTTTGTATGTGACACATTTTGTGGTTGAGTTTTATTACTTGATTCATGAAAAAAATGTACAAGTTTGTCTTTCAGGTCATTTTGAGTAGTCTAGTAGTTTATTCTATGGTTTAAGAGCTTTGTATTTTTGTTTCTTTGTTTTACTTTGCAGTGAAAAAGAGTTGGTAGCTCAGAAAGTATCTATGCTCTGGTCATTTAAAGAATGAGTGATAAGATTTTTTTTTTCTTTTTAAAGGCAGGATCGCACTAAGTTGCCTAGATTGGCTTCGAACTTGTGATTTTCCTGCCTAACCTCCCTGATGGATGGGATGACAGACAGGTATCACCATGCCTGTCTCTTTCTTAGACTTTTCATCAACTTAATGCATCCTCTGAGTAAGGCCTGGAGAGAAGAAAATGTGAAAATTTAAATTTTCTTTTCTTCTTTTGATCAACTCATTAGGTAACTAACCAGAAACACTTTTTCCCAGCTTGCAGCACTTGGTATTAAACTCAAGGCCCTTATACTGCATCCTCTACCTTTTCTTAATTTTTTGAGATACTAATTTGCTAAATTACGCAGGCTGGCTTCAAACTTCTGCTCCTCCTGCTCAGCCTCCTCAGATGCTGGGTTTCCAAGTGTGTGCCACTGTGCCTGGCTCTCAGAACTAAAATTCAAACTCAGCATGTAAGTCCAAGAAAAATACAAGCTAAAAACTCAGTATTAGGCACAGAGCAGGACAGGGAACTTACTTATATCTTGCGTTTGTAGCAACTGTTTCAAACAAGTAAAAACTGATAAGAAGCTCTTGAGAAACTCTTATCAGTTGTAAAAAGTAGCTCAACCCACCCTAATCTGGGAGAGACTTAAAGGGTTAAATTCCTGAAAGCATTAGGAGATTTTTCTTTTCTGACTTGCTAAGTATGCTGTAGAAGCATGGCTTTGTTACAATAAATTCAATTAAAATACCTCTGTATGTATGTGAAATGCGCTGAGCGCCTTTGCAGCCTGCAAAGAAGAAGGCTGCCTGAGCAGACCAGGCAGAGGCAGAGCGCTGCAGGAAGTCTCTATAGTTAGCATGTTCTCCGATCCTGGGTTGGTAAATTCCAAGCCTACTTGCTGATGGGAAGTGGGGCTCTTCCAGGCTTGTTCCACTCTCATTCATGACCACCTCTGTGGGATTCCTGTAGGACAACTGCTTTTAGTACTTTTGGTGCATATCCTGCCAGTCTTGTTCCCTTTACATGTACTTTTTTAATTTGCAAAATTGGTCTTGCAGTTTATTTGCTAGCTCATACATTTTTTTCCCACTGACCATATGTGTTTGTGTTTTAGTCACTTTTCTCATTGCCGAGGCAAATACCCACCACCTAAAGTTAAAGGAGGAAATGTTTATTTGGCTTACAGTTTGTAGAGGTTTCATTTCATACTCTGTTGGCTCCACGGAAGGGTGGCGTCACAGAAGAGCAACAGTTTGCTGCAGGCAGAAGACAGCAAAAGCAAGGGATGAGCACAGCAGCTCTTTCTGCCCCTTGTGTCTTATCCAGGCTACTTAGCACTCACACTCTTAATCCTAGTGCCTTTGACCCTAACATGGTACCATGAATCAATTCCAGCTTCACATACTCTAAATCAATCCACTTCTGAAAAAGTCCCACCTCTGACCCCGTGGGGCTTTGGGGGGACATCCAGATATAAGCCATAGCAGTTTGATTCCTTTGAAAACATACTCAACCAAGTAAGATTATCTATTGTCTAGCTATCAGGATTACAAATGCAGTTTCCTGTTGTTAAGATATTTAGGCTATTTCTAATGTTTGCCCATGACAAATATTGTTGCCATCAACATGCTCGAACTTAATTTTTTGGTCATCTCCTGATCATTTCCTAAAGATAAATTCCTAAAGGTTATATTATTGGATCAAAATGCAAATACTTTTAAATGGTGACCTGTGCTACTTCTATCCTCAGAAAGCAAATGAAAACAATTTGGTACATGTTAGTACTGGGAAATTGTCAAAGGACTTTAAGCAGAGTGATGACATGATCTTTGCTTTCATTTTAGAACTGTCGTTCTGACTGCTTCATTGCAAATAAAGACTGTAGAAAGCAATAGCAGAAGCAGGAGTCTACTGTGACTGGGAGCGATATGACAGTGTCCCTGCAAGGTGGTAGTGGGAGAAGTGAACTGTGATCAGATTTGGGCTACGTCTTTTTGCAGAGGAATGGATTGGATATGGGGTATGAGGGAATGCAAGGAATGCTCCAAGTTTTTTAGACTTTAGAATTGGAAGAATGGCGTTGACATTGAATAACTAGGGGAGGGCTGATGGCGGGAAAGTCTTAGAAAGACAAAACATGAATTCGGTTTGGAGAGCAGAGTTTGAGATGTCTATCAAGAATCCAAGTGGAAAAAACCTGGAGCTGGTGGTGCACACCTGTAATTCTAGCAGTGGGGAGACTGAGGTAGGAGGATCATTATGAGTTTGAGGTCACGATAGTGAGTTCAAAGGCAGCCTGAACTGCATAGCAAGACCTTATTTCAAAAAACAAAGAGTCCAAGTGGGGATGTCCAGTAGGTTGCTGAATACATGTCTGGAGTTCTGGAGTAGGCAGGCAGGGGTGGAAATAGAATTTTAGGGATCACTGGCAGAGAGAGCATTTAAAGCCAGGAGATTAGAGGAGATTACAAAAGGAGGCAAGACAGACTGGAAAAACGGGCAAGAGGCCGGCCAAGCAGGAGGAACAGCCCAGATGGAGGGCACTCGCCAGGCCCCAGGCCCTGCTCTTTGGACTGTGTGGTGCTCACACCCGTGACCACCCTGTTTAATCTTCAGAACAGCTCAGTGGAGAGCTCAGAAATTAGCTTCATTTTCTAGGGCAGGAGGCAGAGGAACAGAAAGATGATCAGCAAGTGAAATCACTCACGATTTCATCAGGTGAATTGGTAAAATAACTCTTACCTCCCTTGTTCAATAACACACACTTGCTGTGAAAAAAAGTCATGTGAAATGTCTTCTGCGCAAGTTTTATCCAGTATGTCTCAAAAATCTTAGAAATACTGGAAAACATTCCAGTTATGTTTTAAAGAGGCAGCGTGACTAACCTGCCCAAAGGTGCTTCTCTTTCCAGCTGACAACACATTCTAAGGGGTTTGGGAGAGTAAAAAAAATGTGTATGTTCAAAGGGGAGGAAAGCAAAGGCATTCTTTAGTCAATGTTTCTTTCCTTTTTGAGGGGTGGGGTAATGCTGGGGATCAAACTCAGGGCCTCACATCTCATGGACTCTACCACTAAGCTACATTCCCAGCTCAGTATTTCTTAAGGCATTGTATTCATTTGCTTTCAGATATCTTTTCTTCAAAAACTATGCATTTTCTGATTATGTTAGGGGCATGGAAGGCAAGCCACTAACGGGAACTTGACATCCCTCCTACCACCTCACCCTGTGAGATATTCAGAGCTTTTCAATGGCACCCATGGCTGTGATGCAGAAAAATGAATTTGCATTGTGCTCTTCAACCTTCTCTTCCTTGGGAAACATGTTAACATGAAAAGGAAGTTGGAAAGGAGAGTTTGCAAAATGTTTTTTAAGGCAGATCAATTATTGGAAAAAGGACAAATGGAAGTTGAGTCTGGAAATAAAATTATCTTTGAGAATAGTGCTCCTCAGAAAGTCTTGTCATACCTTTGGGGGTGCCTCGTACTCAGGTTAAATACTATTATCTTAAATAATTTCACTGGGAAGGTAAAATGAGAGCACTGTGTACATACACCAGAAGTAACTGCAGAGGCATTCTCCTACTGAAAACAGAACGTGACATAATATGCAGATGTGCTCCTGCACCTCAATACTAGGAAGCACGGGGACCCTTGGATAATAATAGCAGGAAAGAGAATCCAGAGTGAGTTTAGAGGTGTGAAAAACAGTAAAACACTGAAAAGGATCCTTTTAAGGACACGTTCATAGCAAGAACCAAAACAAAAAGACCCTAGGGAAGCTGATGTAATGCTAAGACAGTAACAGAGAAAGCAGAACTAACCAAAGTCTGTCTCCTTTTCTCCAATTTTCTCTCACTAACAGCCTTCAGATGGCAAGTGTAAAACAGGAATGGTTAGGAGGAAACCTAAATCCAAGGAAGGTAAGAAACTGGAGGAGAGGTTTCTGTAAACTTTGTTACTTTGATGAGTTTGGTTTTGGCACAGGTAAATTATCTCCTAAGATACTTAGAGAAAATAGGTTAGACTTCTACAACATGATGTTACCAATATCAGCAATTTTATCTGTGTAAATTCATCTAAAGTGAATGGCATCAAACTAAGGTTATATAGAAATACAAGACAATATATAGTAGTGAACCCTTAGGGACTCAGTAATCAACTAAAAGCCTAGACTTTGTATCTTTTTTTTCCCCTATCTTTCCAGTAAGTGGGGGATGAAGCCCTGCCCTTTGCACTGTTTTTTTGGGGGGTGGGGTGGGATAGGGTCTTGCTAAATTGCTAAACTGCTTGGCTAAACTCAAATTTGCAACCCTTCTGCCTAAGCCTTCCAAGGTGCTGAGATTACAGGACATGGCATCACACCCAGTTTGTATCTTTTTTCATTTAATATTACATTTGAGCATTTCTTCTATGTCACTAAACACTACAGTTTTCTACACTATAGTTTTAAATACTTAGATTGTGCCATTGCATGAATATATTCTAAGTTATTTAAAAAATTTACAATGGTCAAATTTAGACTGTTTAAATTTTTTGCCTTTTGAGAATCATGCTGAGCCAGGCAAGGTGGTGCATGCCTTAACCCAGCACTCTGGAGGCTGAGGCCAGAGGATTGTTGCAAGTTCAAGACCAGCCTGGGCTACAAAGTGAGCAGCCCAAACTATATAAGGAGATCCTGTCTCAAAAAAGAAAGAAAGAAAGAAAAGAAAGAAAGAAAGAAAAGAAACAAAAGAAAAGAAAAGAAAAGAAAAGAAAATTATGCTGAAAGCTGGACCTCAGGGTAATTTTGACACTGGGGAGGCTGAGTCAGGAAGATCACTTGGGGCTAGGACTTTGAGGCTAACCTGGGCAACATAGTGAGACCTCATTTTTTAAAAAAAGTTAGAATTCTGATCATTTTACACAAAACTTTTCAAATTACTGAAAAAAGTTCAAATTTTCAAGAAATTTTCAAGAAGAATGAATAACGTAAAGAACACAGTATATCGAGTCTTTTAGCAAGTATCACCAAAACAGTTTCTAGAAAAAGGTACCTATTTGTGTTCTCCCCAACAATAGGTGTCCCTAGTTTTTCTTATTCCTGTTAATACTGGAAGAATTTGATGGTAAATCTTTTTTGGGGGATTGCTTTTTATTGTGGCAAAATATGTATACAATAGATCCCTGAAATTTGCAGAGGTTACAAGCACCTGCAGATTGTAAAAAGAATGTCAGATATGGTCAGGAAAATGCCTATAAATGCCTATTTTTATAGTTTAAACCCTAAATATGCTGTGTCTCCAGCAGTCATGTAATTTAATAAAATACTGTGTTAATAAACTCTTACAAGATGCAGGTTGTTTTGGCCCTGTCTTAGGGATCCCAGGGCTTTAAGAATACTTGAGATATGGGGCTGGGGATTTAGCTCAGTGGCATAAGCGCCTGCCTTGGAAGCAGGCAGTCATGAGTTCGATCCCTGGTACCGATTAAAAAAAAAAAAAAGAAAGAAAGAAAGAAAGAAAGAAAGGAAAGAAAAGAATACTTGAGATATGATACAGCAGCATGTTATCATGTGGGAATGTTGGCACAGCTGCCTGGGCAGCAGCCAATCAGCACAAGGAGAACTGAATAACGCTCTGGGATTGGCTATTTGCAAACCTCCTGGGCGGGGGGCGGGGGACTAGGATATTTGCAGTTTCCACAAAATTAGTAGAATTTTCAGGAACAATTATTAGTTAGGTTCTAAGGAAAAATCCACTAACAATTGAGGCCGAAAATTCTTAACCATCATTTTGTGGGGATGCACTGTATAATATACCATTTACCAGTTTAACTGTATTTAAGCAAATAATTGTCAGTGGTGTTACATACTTTTAGAATGTTGCGCAGCTCTAGTTATTAAGGCAGAGTAGGAAGGGGCTACAGAGCTTTACACCAGAAATTAAGTGCTTCCACTTAGAAATCAGACATGTTAGTTCTGCAGCAGCCTGCAGATCTTGGGTAGAACTAACAACAAGGCAGAGGGCAGAGAATGTTTTCACCAGTGTCCCCTGAACCCGATGAGAACTGGAAGTGGATGTGCACTGGAAGACTCTAGAGCTTTATTCGTGCCCATGTTGATACAAATCTGGCTTCATTCAACTGCTTACAAAGGCAAACAGTTTTTTTTATGAACAATTCAGTTTGTGGAAAGCCACGAGACATCTCGGAATGAATGGAAAGTAGCTGAGATAGGAATATCACAAGTTTAAGCCCACCCTGGCCATTTAGCAATTCAGTGAGAACCTGTCTCAAAATTTAAAAAATAAAAAGGTTCTGGGGTCTATCTCAGTGTGAAGGCTGTGGATTTAATCCCCAGTATCACAAAAGAAAAAACAAAGTGGAGGGAAAAAAGTAGATGTGGTGACTACTCAGAAGGCTGAGGCAGGAGGCTCACAAGTTCAAGGCTGCCGGGGCAACTTAATGAAAGCCCATCTCAAAATTTTAAAAAAGTCAAAAGGAATAAAAGGACTAGAGATGTAGCTTAGCGCTCCCTGGGTTCAATCCCTGATCCCGCAAAAATCAAAACAAAACAACAAGGACGAAAGAAGAAAAAAACTAGAACAATCACTTGACTTAAGCGAAAGGTCAGATCAGTGAAACAGTGGTGTTTGAACGGTTAGCTCTGGCCTGCATTTCTTAAGAGAGGTGAAGTGTGTGAGTGCTGATGCGTCCACAGCAGCCTGGGTCTTCTAGTTTCCACGCAGTTACTGTGAAGCTCTCGGGGAGGACGGTACCAGGACTACAAACTCTGTACAAGGGTCTGATCAACTTTTTTTAAGAAAAGGGAAATTTGTCCTTTTCACTAAACATGCACACATCTTTTTCTTTCATTTCTGCCAAAAGTTTCATTGTGTTTATAAAAAAAAAAATAGGTACTAAAGGGCCAGGGACTTGGCTCAGTGGTATAAGCACTTGCCTAGCAAGTTCAAGGTCATGAGTTTGATCCCTAGTACCAAAAAAAAAAAAAAAAGGAATAGAAAACTGTGAAATATTTTAGTGATTCTAGATTTGTACAGTATAATAAAGAATAGGGAGCTTCAGTGATAAAGTTGAGACTGTTCTCCATGTTTCACAACTGTTCAGCTCGGGCTCTGATTTCTTGTACATCTTATACTCACCTATAATTTTCTGTGCTTTCTGCTCACTCTGCTGACTGGGGGCCTGGCAACTTCATTCATGTTGTAGGTTACTACAGAGACCAATCCGAACCTAGTTGCGTGTCTGTAAGTCCACTACTCTGGAAGGCTGAGGCAAGAGGATTGTGAGTTTGAGCCCAGCCTGACCAACTTTAATGAGAGCCTGTCCCAAAATTAAAAATGGGCAGGGCATGTATTGTAGTTGAAAGGCTAAGGGTTCATCCTCAATAGCAAAAAAAAAGGCCAAGAGACAGAAGAGTAGTGTTATCAGTTCCTTGTTCTTGGGCCACTGGTTACTGGAAGGGTTGCTGTCCCAACCTGATCAAGTTCCAGAGAGCTTTATTTCACCAGCAAGTGCTATTCTTGAAAATACAAGTTCATACAGTGCTTCTGGAAGGAGCCGGGCAGGTGAGGCGTGTTGTCTGTGGTTATCTCATCTCAGGCAGGAGCCATATTCCCTCCACCCATGTCTCACTAGATGTGACCCTGGCAGGAGCTGAAAGATTCACAATAGAGGCTTAGCAAACCCATCCCTGCTGATTTTAGAAAATCTTTTCCATTCAATTATTTATAGTAAACTTGCGCTGAAAAATAAAAACTGTATGGCAAATGCTAGAAGGAAGGAAATGCCAGGCTAATAGGATCAGCAGGCCAGTTCCAGGCAAAGAGGACATAAGGTCGTACTACCAGAGTAAAGTGATCAAAGGTAACTTAATGACTGGTTTCTTCAGTATGTGCCATAGGCTACTCCGTTCCTTCAATGGCAGTGCTGCTGTTTTTGATTACATTTCAAGTAGATCAAAAATTCTAATTACCTTACAGATTTCCTGACGGTCCTAGACTGATCCAGGTGAGTATCGTCTCTTCTGTCAGTGCTTTACTGTGCCTAGAAGTCAAAGTCTGTTCGGCTGACATGAGTCCCAAGAGGAAAGGTGACAGATGGGCTCATCATGGGTCTCTTTAGAGTCTCGAGTCTCAGGCAGGTGCAGGAATTTTACTAGGACTACATATGTAGGAGCACATGGTTACCCAGGTGGAAATCAAGGTGTATTCAAAAAAGGCCACGTCCACCACTTAGAGTAAAATCGATCATGTGGATAGCATGGAAGCCTGTGAACCTTGCTAAAGTGGATATGCTCTCATTTATTATTTTCCAGTTGTTTGGCTGTGGCTGCTTCCTCTCCGCTTCTCCTCCCCTACCTCCTCCTGTTCCTCCTTCTCCCCTACGCACGCGTCTTGAAAGCTCTGTTCTTAGGTTTGAAATTATTGGGTTAAAGGACGAGAGCACACTTTTTATTTCCTCACTATAGTGAAGCGTTGGTGGGCTCAGAATACACCTCTGGCCAAGAGTGGCTTTCCAGTGGCTACATATTTGTCTGGTTGAAGGTCACCCTGTGGAAACCTCTTTCTGGGTCACATGGGACATTGTCATGCTGGGAAATGCATACTCTTCAGAGCCCTTCTCTTTCCTTCTAATTATTTTTATCTCAGTTATCTGGGCAAACGGAGGTCACTGCTTAGGTTAGTTGATCCACAAATCAAGAGGCTCACATTTGCCTGAGGGGCTCTGTGTGCCTGGGGAAGGCCTGCTGACATGCGGAGCATGTGGCTGTGTCTCTTACAGCCATGTCTGCACAGGATGGGGGTGGGGAAGCACTTATTGCCCCTGGTGACTCCCCAGGGAAGGATGCCAGCGTGTGCTGACAGGCAGAGTCTCTGATTTCTTCAGAGGATATGCATGTTAATGCAGAAGATTGGAAAAACCTTCCCTGCACACTCACTTCCTCCCAGCTTCTCTAGGAACACCCCCTTCTTAGGGAGGTTGTCAGACTGGCTGTAGGAAGCAGCAGTGCGCTCATTCCCCAGGCTAGTGCAGAGTGTGGCAGCTCCTGCATATCTTCAGATCAGGGACTTTTCTATAGTATTTCTTGCAGTACTTAACCACAGTGCCTTGCCTACCCAGGAACTCAATCAGTATTTGTTACTGAATCCTGAGGTCAGCACAGTAGTTCCAGAACTCCCTTGGAAATCTCAAGCTTTGTCCCTAAGCTAGGAAGGCTAGGAGTGCTGGAAAAGGTGCTCTTGCTTTGACATAACCAGGACAGTCTGAAGCCCATGCTCAGCGATCTCCCAGAAAGAAGCCAGCCTGGTGCAGAGCAACTGGGCTGGGCTGTCACTCCCTCTCTAGCCTCCTCTGAGGCCGTGGTACTCCAACCTTGGCCTTTTCCAGCTTCTTAGTCTGGTTTCCCACAAAGTCTAAGCAGGCTGTATCATCACATCAACTTCATGGGCACCTCTGCCCATTAACACCTCATCCTGCAGGTCTCAGCTCTGCTGTCTCATCCTCAGCTGGCGTAGTCCAAAGTCCTCTGTACTCAAACCATGTTTAGCTCCTGGCACTTCTCAGTTCCCCTGGACATTTATGCTGCCAATGATTTGATGTTCTCTCTATCTGTGTCTCTGTCTGTCTGTCTCTCTCCCTCATAGGGTGTTACTCCATGAAGGCAGGAACTGTGCGCGCTTGTTTTTTCCCACTGTGGACCCCAGTACAATAGCACAGCATCTGGCGTGTGATTGCCCAGTGCTCTGCAGCTGAGCAGCAGCTTTGCACATCCCACTGTAATCCTGGAATGCACAGAGCTTCTGGCTTGATCCTGGGTTGTCTCTGTAGTGCTTACCTAGCTCCCAGTGTCATTCTTCTCAAGTTGCACTGCTCAGAGGCTCAGGTCATGAACTCTCGCTAGGCTCTATGAAGAGAAAAGTCCTCTAAACATGCAGAGGTTGGGCTTGGAATTGTGACTTCGTGATAGTGCCCTTGTCAGGTTCAATTCCCAGCATTGAAAAAAATGTAAATGAGAATGACCAACACATTCGGGCAATTATTATTACTGCATGATAATTCATCTTCAAGAAAAGTGTATTAACAGAGAAGTAGAAAGAGGAGAGGAACATTTTTTATTATTGCTTCATAGTTTTCTTTATGATAAAATATATGGTATATAACATAAAACATCGTTCTAACCGTTTTTACATGTATAGGTGCATTATAGTTAGGAACCTTCACCCTGTTGTACAAGCACCACAGCTCTATGTATTACTGATCGCTAGTTCACAAGCTCATTTGTGTGGCTTCCTGGTACCTTGGATTAAGCATCCCCTGCTCAAATGGCAGCCTCAGTGTGGCTTGGCTACTTGGTCTTCTCTTGGCTTAACTATAACAGCTGAGTGACAGACCTGCAGGGATGGCAGTGTCCTCACCTGGTTTGATGACAGCTGAAGTACCTGTGATAGGGGAGTGTCTTTCTAGATCCGGAAGGTTTGTTGCTGTTGCTGTTATTTTTTCTTTTTCTGTACTGGGGTTAGACCCCAGGGGTCTGTCCATGAGCTCCCCCACCGAGCTAAATAATCCCGAGCTCCTTTGAGACAAGGTCTTGCCAACTTGCCCAGGCTGGCCTAGAACATGCAATCTTCCCAAGAAGCTGGGCTAACAGGTATGCACTGTTGTGCTTACTTAGGAAGAGGTATTTTTTTAGGGAGCCTGGACATGTTGAATCTGCTTAGTGCACAGGAAGCATGCTTTCTGGAGGTTAAAGTCAGTGTGCAGGGCAAGGTGGACTGACCTGAGAGAATTGCAGAGGGTGAGAGCTGGAGTATCGATAAGGGCTTCAGAAGCCAGACCCACCCCTCTGCTGAGGTATTCAGTAAGGTATTCAGTGACATAGTTCAATTGTTCATTGATGCAGCATGTTAGCATATTCTTTTCTTTGTTGTTTGTCTTTAACATTGGTGAGAGAATACAGCCACGCACATCCAGTTTGGAAGACATCTAAAGATATTTTATTTCTTGTCATTCAAATTATGGCATCTGTGTTTTGCCATGACTGTAATCTATACACCTTGCTCATAAAGGTGTCAGCCTGCAGCACAAACTGCAGGTGGTTGCTCAAAACCTGTTTTCCCTTTGTGGGAAAATTCAGATTTCATGTAGGGTGGCAGTGGACAGCGCCTGATAAAATACCACATTTTCCATCTTTGTTTGCGGAAAGGTGTGGCCCTCTGACTGAGTTCTGGGCAAAGAGATAAAAGAGCAGAAATGTGGTAGGAGATGCTTGGGAAGGAGTGGCCCTTTTACATTTTCCCTCCTCTCTGCCTAGAGGGCGCTCAGGCCACCGCCTGGTACTGTGAGGCCACTGGAGCGTGCAAGGCACTCCTTCCCTGCAGGATCACGTGCACTGCTGACTGCTGGACCTCTTGTGCGTATGTGAGAGGACAGCGAAGGGAGAGCTAGCAAGAGGTATCTTAGGCTCTTATTACTGGAATTTCGATTCTTTGTTATAGTGTGTCTGAATGTTCAGTCAACTGGCAGCCTGAACCATTCCAAAGACTCAGAAGAAGGCAGGCTGGACTTCATAGCTGGCGACTTTGGGACTCACCTGGGCAAGGCACTCTCTGTGCAGTGGAACCTACAGAAGAGAGTTTCCTCTGAGTCAAGCTCTACTTTGCCTGGACTGAAATTTGACCAGCTCGCATGGACTCCATCTTTAACTTTCTCAGGATCTGAGCTAAGGATAGAGAGGGCATTTTGGGGGTGAATGCCTGCCTAATATATGTACCCCAGTGTCTCCCAGGCGCTTCAAACTCAACAAGTCTGGCTGTGTAACTGCCCACCCCAGTTACCACTACCTGCATGCTGGTTTTGATCTCGTGTTCCTTTACTTCATGACTTACCATCTGCCTGCCCTACAGTGTGGGGAGCCTGTGAGGCCATCTTTCATATCTTCCACCCCATTTCCAAAATGCAGGCTCCTGTCCCGTCCTGGGAACTCCCTCTAAAATTAATTTTATTTCTATTCTGTCTTCAGTGTCACCTTGAAGGCGTAAGTCACCCAGACAACTCAGTCTTCGGACTGGATCCCCATTCCCTGCATGGCTGCTGACATACTGTGATTACAAGCTTGCCCAAGGCCTCCAGTAGTATCTGAGTACAACCCATAGTCCTAAATGCAGTTGGGGAGGCTCTGTGTGAACAGCTTGGCCCTGCTGGACCACCCCCCCCCCCTCACAGCTGTCAGGAACCAGCCTTAGTCCCTAGAAGGTAACACCTGGGGGTGGGCACAGACTGATCTATCTGATTCCCTATGTAATGCTTAATTCTCACTGATTTTTTTTCTTTTTTTTGGTCTTTTTTGAGACAAGGTTTCATTGAGCAGTTCAGGCTGGCCTTGAACTCATCATGTAGCCCAGGCTGGCCTCAAACTTGCAGTGATCCTCCTGCCTCCCAAATGCTGGGATTACAGGCCTGCGGCACTGTGCGCTCCTATTGATTCTTCTGGACATTGATTCAATGACACTTCTTTTAAAAGGCCTTCCTGGACCCCACCGCCAATCTGCAATTATAACCTCTCACAGACCTCTTCTCTCAAACTTGATGGTATTTTCATTTGTTTTCTATTTGTGTTTGCTTTTGGCCTTGTTGAGGATGGAACGCACGGCCTCATATATGCTAGGCAAGTACTCTCCCATTGAGCCACACCTCAGCCCTGGCACTTTACCTCTCAGCTGGGCATGTTCGTATGCTTGATTTTTGAATACAGCTCTCCCTCTTAAGACCAGGGAGGACAGACACTGCCCTGGGTGTTACTGCATCACTAGCACCCAGCGCAGCGCCTCACATGAACCGTAGGGTGACACATATTAATGAACTGCAGGTGAAACTGGGAACCTGGTAACATCTGCTTTTGTGGTTGCATTCCTGGAGGTATTCCTCAGGGTCAGGCTGTGACGGAAGGGCTCCCTTACCCACAGACCCCTCCCACAGGGAAGGGCTATATTTATCTCCTCTCCTCCTCCCTCTCTCCAGTCAGTTCTCCCCTCTCCGCCTTCCTCCTCTGTTTCACCTCATCCTCATAACTTTCCGCAGGCATTTTACGGATCCCTTTGTTCAGATCATCTCAATCAAGACAGCTGGGATGTCCCTGTCTCCAATGCACAGAGAGCAGGACAACTGTTAGTAAATCAGTTTTAATGTCTGGGAGTGGAAAATGGTAAGGAAGGACAGGCAGTTGCTTGGAGCAGCTTGTTTTTTAAAATGAAAAGGGAAAAAAAAACCCTCCTTATTGAGATATATTTCACATACCAAAAACATCTACTCATTAAAAGTTTTTAATACAGTGTCTTTATATTATATATTAAAAGTTTATAATGCAGTGTCTTGCAGAGTTGTGCAACCATTAGCAGACTATAAGTTTAAAATATTTTCACTACCCTCTGCAAAAGAAATCCCTTCTACGTCCCCCTACCCTATGAAAACACTGGTCTACTTCCTGTATGCAGAGTTCTCTGCTCTGGAGGTTTCACATGAATGAATAATATTATCAGTGGCTTTTGCGACTGGCTTCTTTCTCTTAGCTTAATGTGTTCGTGGTTCACTGTGTGATAGCATGGATCAGTACTGCATGCCTTTTCCTGTGTGGATTAATATTCCATCCTTGTGGTGGGACAGGTTTGTGATCCCGGGAGTCTGCAAGGCTACTTCAGCCCACCTGGGCTACTTTGTGACTTAGTGAAATCCTGTCTCAAAATAAAAAGGGATGGGGATGTATCTCTGGATCCCCCAGAACTGGAAAAAAAAATTCCATTATTTGCATATACCTACATTTTGTTCATACATTCAACAGCCAAAAGGTGTTTGGGCTGGCATCCCTTCTGGCTATCAATGAACACTATGAACATTTCTGTACAAGTTGTGTGTGTGTGTGTGTATTTCTCTCAGGGACATCTCTAAGCTGCTGGAACTGCCAGGCAGGTAGGACCTCTGAGTTTGACCCCTCAGGCAGCCCCTTTTGCCCCAGCCCCTTTGACCAGAGAACTGAGGACTTTGAGGTCCTCAAAGGTCAGCCTTTCCTGTTTGTTTACACCTCTTCTGTTCTTGAGTAGCTTTTCCTCTTATCTGCCTCTTTTATTCTTTTTTCCTCTCTAGAGGCCAATTCTCTGCTGATTGTGGTAGAAACTGAAGCTTCAAGGAATGGAAGTTACTTGTAACCCATGCTGAAGCCCAGGATGGACCTTAGTGTTTATTTGGGTGAGGCCACTCCCTGCTGTTTTGCAACAGAAGAGTTGATTGAGTAGGAGGCTTATTTAACTTATTCTTACCCTCCTACTGCTCCTTGTCCAGACAGACTTTTAATTACCCCCTCAGAGTCTAAATGTTTTAAAGAATTACTTTGAAGTTTCTTGGTAATACTAACATTATTAGTCAACTGATATATGTACACCTATGTTGTGACTTTGTGAAAAATGTGTGCAGTTCTCCTTGTGGGCCTACACAATACTGGTAATTTTATACATAAATTATTATGTATAAGATCATACATACACTATATAGCTGTACCGGGGATTTGAACTCAGGGCCTTTGCAGACTTACATTCCCAGGTCTAGCTAAATCACAAAATTGCCTACACTTGGCTCAAATTTGTGATCCTTCTGCCTCAGCCTCCTTGCTCCTAGAGCTGGAGTTGTAGGCATGTACGTGGCCGATGCGTAATAATTGCTTAATAACTTCAGCTGCTATTATGCAGCGTCACCTCGATGAGTGAATGTTCCTTTTAGGCACACATTTCAGTACTTCAAAATATCTTAACTTTCCACTGCTGCGTTTCAGAACGCTGGGGCTAGGAAGGCTTCTCTATTGCATATCACCTCCACCTGGTGAAAGCCACGCCTATCCTGGTGTTTTTTGTTTTTTTAAAAAACTGGTTATTTTTAGCATAATAAAGCTCGCCTTCCCTCCTTAAGGCCACTGCACTGGGAACACAGCAGAAACAAGGTTTCCCTGGCTCGGCCACCCCAGCCTTAGGACCGTGTGTATGAGCAGAGAGACTGAGGGCCTCTGGGGAGCCGCAGGCGCGCTGACTGTACCCTGGGAGCGCGGGGAGGTTGGGCCACGTCTGGACTCGGAGATCCACGCGTGGCAGGCAGCCCGCGCGCGCCCGAGTTTTGTGGTTCAGCTGCGCGGATCGAGGACTGCTCTCCTTCCTCGTCCGGTCGGGTTCCCTGCTTGGGGAGCCGCCGGTGAGTCACCCCGCAGCCGGGAGCCGAGGAGAAGGGAGGGGCAGGCGCCCGGGGGTGGAGGAGAGCAGAGGGACGCAATTCTAGAGCTAGGACGCCTCGGAAGGAAGAGGAGGGGCGACTGCGCGTGGGGAAGAGAAGGAAGAGGCGTCCGGGGAAGGGAAGGGAAAGAAAGGGAAGAGAAGGGTGAGCGGGACCGGCGGCGGAGAGGAGCGCGGGGCGAGTCCGAGCGCCCGGGCTGGGCGGCGGCGGCGTGGCTTGGCTGGTTTCGGGCGCCGCGCGGATCGCTCGCTGCAGCCGCCGGCCCGGCGGGGATGTGCGCGCCGCGCGCCCCGCGCTGCTAGCGCCTCCGGGCCTCCAGCCCGCGCCGGCACCCTGCACCTCGCACCTCGCACCTGGCCGCCGCCGCGAGCCCGCGTCGGGCTGGGCTGAACGCGCCGATCGCCGCCGTCATGGGGCTGCAGCCCCTGGAGTTCAGCGACTGCTACCTGGACAGCCCGTGGTTCCGGGAGCGGATCCGTGCCCACGAAGCGGAGCTCGAGAGGACCAACAAGTTCATCAAAGAGCTCATTAAAGACGGGAAGAACCTCATCGCTGCTACCAAAAGTAAGTGAGGACCCGGCACCGACAGCTGAGGCCCTCGCAGCCGGAGGTCGGCTTCAGAGGGGCCGGGGCCATACGTCCCCGGCGGCGGGACCGAGGCCCCCTTCCTTCCGCCCAGGCCCCTCCGTGGCGCGGAGCGAGGAGCCCGCAGGCCCGCCTGGCGCGGTGCCCGCTCACCCCCGCGGGACCGACGGGGCCCTCCCGCCTGGGCTCGGGGTCGCGCACCGGGGCTGCTCCGTGTCTTGCAGGCAGAGGCGTCAATTTGTGTAGTTTTGGCTCGAAACCTCTCAAAATAACTTTCTTAGGTGGTTTTTGTTTTGTTTTTTCTTTCTTGAAATTCAATGCTGTCGAACGCTTCAGGGCTCCTTTAGCGCCTTATCTGTGTCAGTGGTTGTGATCTCCCCTGACCTGATCGTCCGGGCCGGCTCACTCTCCCAGGCCTCCTGGCTTAGTGCGCGCTCTGCACATTCCTTCCCTCCTCCAGTGCCGGGAAGGTTCAAAGGTCGGGGGCCGAGAGGGTCACTGCCTGCAGAGAAAGAATTCGGCCCTGGTCCTGCGCGATGCCTTCCTCTCTTGACCTCTGTTTTGGAAGAGTCAGAAGGAAGAGGGAGAGGTAGTGTAGGTTAGAGGAGTCCAGAGGGCTCTGGGAGAGACCTGGGCTGGATTTCCCTGGCGCTGCTACACAGGGCCAGGGGTAGGCTCCAGCGAGCAGGATAGCTCAGCCACGCCCTGGACCCCTTCCATGTCGGCTGAGTCCCCCTTTTGTCTTTAAAAGATTGCTCAGCACCATAGCACCCTGCAGGCTATGGTGGTACCGTCTCTATGACTTACATAGGTTCATGGTTCAGTAATTCCCAGCCTTGCAAGTTTGCATCCTGTACAATATTTTGTGGCCCTCACTTCTGAGAAAAATACCCTGACTCACGTTCCCCCTCGCCATGTGTAGGAAGGAGGGTTACAGTGCATGCCACCCAGTCTCATCTGCCTACAGAGCGCCTGGCCCGGTTAATACTTAATGAATGAGTTGAAATACATTTTAATGGGAAGAATTTAGTGCACCATCCCTATAATTTGGAAAGCAAGTCACTCAACTTCTCTGGATGATCTCCAAGGTTCCTTTGGCATCTCCGGCCTCTTTGATGTTGCAAGATCAGGATTGGGAATACTTTGTTTTGAGCAAGCGATTGGGTGGATGGCGCGCCTTCAGGACCTAGAGGCCTGGTATGTGGGCGAGTGAGAGATAAGAGGGGTGAGCCTAGCGAGACAGAAACACATTTTAGGGCTCTTGGGTACTGGTGGGTTGAGTGTGCCTTCTCACTGGATGTAGCAGTTCTCCCTGGGGTTGGGGAGCTGTAAGAGAGAGGCTGTGGCAAAGCCAGTTTGGTCACTGGTAGATAACTATTTATGTGACCGCACATTAGGTTTTCTGCCCGCAGGAAGTGCGCCTCTTAGTCCAGCAGCAGCCAGGGCATCTGGGATAGGGGGCAGCTGTTAGCCGTCTTTCTGGCAATATAGACTTTCTGGAATTTGTGAATTCCTGTCTTACTCTGGATTCTTGTCCTTTACCCAAAGAAGCTAGTTGATGATACTGCTTAAGAGAGCAATCAAGGTATTTTGTTTTGCTCTATTAATTTACATTCTTCACGCTGACAGAAACAAAGCTTTAGCTCACATGCTTTTGGCAAATCGAGAAGACCCTGGCTTTTCTCCACTTGCTTCATAAAGTTTACTTCTAATTCCTGAGGTTAAATGTGGTGGGTTTAAGTCAGTAGATTGAAGTGTGTGATTCCTTTCCAGTTGTTAGGGCCTGGCCACATGCAAATTGGGCAGGTTGTGTAGTGTAATTCTTTGTGTTCAGTTTCTCCTGCTGTACCTCTTGGAAATATTACTAAGCTTCCACAGCATTTGTCAATAGCTTGATGAGGCCATTTGAAATTTCATGGTAGGCCAGTGGTGGCAAACTGTTGGCATGAGGGCAGTAGCTGGTTGTATCATTGAGAGTTAAAGGATTTGCCAGCAGGGTCTAGGCCATTTACTTATTTGAGCCTTAATATAGAACATGGGGTCCAGAGTTGGGAAGACCATTAGAGGGAGGAACTGCGGAAAGAATAACAACTAAGTAGGTCAGATTGTTTGTATTTCCAGATGTTTTACACTTTTTATTTTTGAAAAAATGGCTTTCTGTGTATTCACAGAATTTTTTCTTACATCGTTTTCTAATTGCTCTGTAAGAGCCTGCCCTTCCACATGTACGAAATACTCCTTGGATTTATGTAATTGGAACTTCTTGAGAGAGCGTTGATACCTTCCATAAATATTTAAAGAAGGTGGAAGCCGGTAAGACCTGAAGACTTACTTACTGCTGAGTTCAATTATTTAGCAATCAGCAAATATTCAGCACCTACAATTTGTTAAATGCTGTGATTGAGATAATGACAAAGAAGTAATAAGGTAGAGGCCCTTGCCCTTGAGTTTATTTCTGTAATTGAAGTCACTTCAAGCTAAGGAACATTTTAGAGCCTTGTACACTATGCTAAATTCTTAAAAAGGAAATGCAGGCGTGTTTGTTAAAAGGTTAAGTGACAAAAATTCTAATGTTGCCTGGGACAAGAGTGTAGGGTGGAGGAGGTTTGCTGGGCCTTCTAGAACTCAGTGGTGTTTTAAGTAAGAAATGGAGCATTGTAAGACTGGAAATAGCTGAGAAGAAACCAGAACATGTGTCGTGTTGGAGGAACAGGACGACCAGTTTGGCTGAAAAAGAGAGATTGTGTTTCAGGGAGTAGACGAGGTGAATGGGGAGGTTGATTTCGGATTGTGAAGGGCCAGGAAAACAAGGCTGGGAGTGTGGCCTTTATCCCTTGGAGAATATGGAAGGTTTTTCAGCAGAAACCTGACAGAATGGAGAAGAGTCGGAGGAGACACAGTATTGGACATTAGTGTGTAGAGTGTTTTTTGGAGATAACAGCGAGGGTGGGCAGAGCTCCGGAGAGGAGGGTCATTGACTGTTATGGTAGATTTGGAGATGTACTCAATTCAATGGACTCTTTGTTGAAATGGCTTTTTAGTTCTTGTTTCCGATTGTCACTGCTTTCCTAGAATAACCAGTGTCCTCTTTATGTGCCATTTAAGCTTGGTAAGCCTTTCATGGCTTACAAAAGTCTATGTAATTTTAGGTGTTTATGATTCATACAAATATATAATTCGTATTTGCCGGAAACAGCAATAAGCCATATGTGCTTTTCTCATAAATTTTACATTAGGCTTCTAGAGGAAATAGATATTCTTCTGTAGGAAAAAAGTTTTTAAACAGTCCTTACTGTTACGAAGCGCCGGTATGGGTGTAGAAGATGCTCTTTAGTAACTGTATGGAGTTTGGCTCTGTGCGTGTGTGAGGCTGGAGGGGCCCTCTGAAGTGAGCTTGCTGACTGCAGACATGGGAGGGATGCAGAGGGCTTTGTCAGTGGTAGAGCCAGGACTAGCACTAGGTCTTTGGAGGCTTAGTTTTGCTATTATTTTTAAGCCTTGGTTTTAATGACTTTTGCTTTGTTTGCTTTAGGAAAATGTTTAACAGAATCTCTTTGGCTGTCTTTACTGTTTTGCAGAATGTTCTTTGGGGGAAATTTCTTTACATTAAACATTGAAACTTGGGAGACAAAGAATTTCACTTTGTAAATTTGTACCTCAGCTTGCTTTCTTTTCCTTTTCTTTCTTTCTTTCTTTTCTTCTTCTTCTTCTTTTTTTTTTTTGTTAAAATGAGACAGATGCAGAGAGTCTTGAGGATTGAACACACTTCTGAAGTGGTTGTGTACATTTTTCTATAGATCCAGATATTGTATTCCCCCTACCCTTTCACTAATCAGGTTTTATTCAGGTGCTTCCCCTTTTTCAGTCAATTCAGGGAGAGGCAACGAGGGGTAATTCTGACTAGTTTAACTCAGTGGATCTTAATTTAGCTGCTCAAAAACCCCCTCCCCTGTAAAAACATAACAACATGCAATCAGGGTTGAGAATCACAACTCCCTGTATTCTACCGTGGTCATGGGAAACCCATTTCCCCGCTGGTAGTTGGTTTAAGAATGAGGACCCCTCTTCTGGCTGGTGAAACCTGATAGGGAGTCCTCTGGAGACTGTATGGAAAGGCTCCCTTTTGTTAGAGGCTCCAGAAAAGCTGGCTGTGCAGTCTCCTGGCAGGGCCAGGCTGTGACTGCTGAACTATTGCTGGTGGAGAAGCCAGGCTGGACGAAGTGGAGCAGTGAGCTGATCACATCTGGATGTTGGATGCCACAGTGGCAGCATCATGTGCCTGAAGCCCATGTTCGGGTGTTTGTTAAATAATATGAGCCAGTGTGTGTTGGTTTTCTACTATTTAACCTCCTTAGATGGGGAGGTTGTAATAATTGTAAATTTTGCTCCAATTAAGTGGTAAGTAGAGATATAAACAGTAATTTGAAAAAGCAAAAAATTTGCAAATATAACTCGTTATTCTTTGCTCCAGAGAATTTACTGTGAACTCCCAATGTTTGGGGTATCACCTGGGGTGGGTCTTAAACTCTTTCTTGGGTTTTGCTGTAGGGTTAGTCTCTAAATCAGTGTAGGTGAGATATGAAAATAATTACATTTAGGCTTGAGCTAAGACACCAGACAGGCTTTAAAAGCTTGAACTGTTTTTCTCACTGTAGGTGGTCCCTGACTCCATTTCGAGTGGATCTCATTTGGAGCTGGCCGCCAGCCCAGCCGAGTTTACTCAGAACATGGGACCATTCTGTCAGTAACCTGATGTTCACTGTCTTTGGGACATGCTGCCTGCTCCACCCTGCCCTCCCCTGAGATGCCTGTGATCACTCTTCTGTTTTTGTGGTGGGACTAGGAATTGAACCTAGGTTCTCAAGTGTGTTGGGTAAGCCCCACTGAGCTACACCCCAGATCTTTTTTAAAGTTTTGTTTGAGATAAAGTCTCACAGGCTGGCTTGCAACTTGGGAGCCTCCTGCCTCAGCCAGCTAAAGTCAAAGTTGAGTGGTGTCAAGGGGAAATGTACTTTAGAATTTGTTTCAGGTTCCCAGTTTGAAGGTGAAGTGGGAGGCACCTCTAGGGCTGTTGGCAGATGAGTCTCCAGCTGTGAGTGGCGCTGGCAGCAGCTGGCCTCTCATCCGGGACTGATGTGGGAGAGCTGAGGAGGAAGAAGCTCTGTTCTAAGTGCCAAGATGGCGCCACCACTGAATGCAGCCTTTAGACACTTAAGATTCCAGGAAACTTGATGAGGACTTTTGAAGCCCAGTGTTCACCATACTGGAAACCGCTTAACTGGTGGTGCTTGTATGTCTTCTGGTAAATTCACAGTGAGAATAAGACGGAGACATCTGTCAGAGGGATTTTCCTAAGAGCTGTTAGGTAATCCTGTTCTGTACAAAGGGATCCTCAAAGTCCCCTGGGCACATTCCAAAGAAGTTGTTTTGAATTCTGTGACCTGTGACTCCAGTAGCTGGTTATCACCTGCCACATCTGTAACTTTTAGTTTTGCACAGTGTGGGCTTTGGAAGAGAGGGAGCATGTATGAAAAATACGGTGTAGTCTGTTAGGTTTCCACAAATTGTGCTTTTCATGACTGTTGACAATGTGAGTGGCTAGGTAAACTGCGTACATTTGACCACAGTTAATAAAAGTAGGGTGCCTTTTCCCATTATAAAGTTTGTTAGAAATATAATTATTAAGACGTCCTAAGGAATGCAGTGTTGTCTACCATTGAATTTGCCTTTTTAAATTCTTGTTTAAAGAAAACTTGTCTGGTCAAGTTGACTTTATTTCAAGATTGGTAGGAAAATGTTTTGAAGTTTGTAGATTATAATGCTGAATAAGGGTGTTGGGTTTTTCTATGTTCCTTTAAAAATAACATTTCAGAAGTGAACAGGCAGTTACCGACTAGAACTGGAAAATGTTTTTGTTATTTGACATGTGTATATTATTAAATGTGTAATGTTTAACATATGAAATAATTGTAATAATTGTCACCTTTGGTAAGCATTTACTATTTCTTTTGTGCCAAATTCAGGACAGGCACTGTAACTGAATCATGAGTGAAGTTGTTTACTGCATTTGATAGGTTAGGAATCTGAATTTAGGGAGAGAAACAGCTTGCTCACATCATACATACAGTTTGTCATTGGTGGGGTTGGAATATGACAAACCTAGGTTTTTCTGACTCCCAAATTGTTAACCACAAAAATCAGCTGTCTCATAAAAGGCTGTAACCACGGTTTTGTGCTGGGGATGTTAGGATAAATCTAGATTGTCTGGAATGTGTATACATTGGACGATCTAATTAAACCATGAGCTCAGCACAGAGCCATGATTTAAAGTTTGGTAGATTTTAAGGCCCATTGGAATCATTAGTGTAACTAAAATTTGAGAATCTATGTTACAAGCATATATGTTCAGGAATTCTTTGGCTTTTAGGCTCCAGTACACAACATAGACTAACACTCATAAAAATAATGTTTGTCTCCATCCTTGGTCCCTTACCTCCACCCCTTGTTCTTTTGTCCATGTTCCTTTCCTCCCTATTTACCATCCTGTCCTTTACAGAGCAATAACTTATTTTAATACTAGACATTTTCCCCTTTTTAAATAAAGTTGGCGATGTTTTAGAAATATAAAAATGTAAAGAATCTTGAGCTGAGCATGGTCACACAACTGTAGTCCTAGTATTTGGGAGGCTGAGGCAGGAGGCTGTTGAGTTGAAGGCTAGCCTGGGTCACGTGGTATCATCCCATCTCAAAAAACAAACAAAAACCATACTATCTGTGTATTTACTTGTTTTCCTTATCTCTCTTTCTGCCCAAAAGACAGGTGGTATCTCAGATCTTGTGTTATTATGACTAGGCATTTTAGTACAGTCACCCACATCTCTAAATAACGTATTTGCATGTTTTTAGGCTTTATGAAGTGGTTTCATATTACTCTCCTCAGTCGTATTTATGAGCTCATCCATGTGGATATCTGTAGCTGTGTTTAGTTTAGTTAAATCCTTTTCCAAAAACGCATTCAGAAAGACTAGCTGGTCTGTGACGCGCTGACACTCATTCCGCTGTTTGTGTTTTGTTGTCGGTTTCAGTGCTGAGGATTCCACCTAGGGCTTTGGCATGCTGGGTGCCGTTGGACTCCGCACCCAGCCCTGAGTGTTCTTTTGGCTGTTTTGTGGGGGCTCAGTGTGAGTCGTTAGAACAAACCGCTGTATATTTCAGGACAGTAAGAAACAACTGGTCAGAGTCAAAATCTTTAAAGTCATTTTTACTTGTTTGGTATTAGACTTTCATCGTTACGGTGTGTGAAGAGCAAAGTGATGTTCCTGTTTATCAGCATGTGAGGAATGCTGGCCACTGCTGGGCAGGTTCGGTGAGAAGAACATGCTCTTCAGGCAGCATGGGTCTGCATCTGTGGGAAGCCTCAGAGCAAACAGCCATGGCCTGCTTTTCTTAATTATCCCATTACAGGAATGGAATTTATAGACCAGCCAAGGGGATACTTTCGTGTTGAGAACGCTCTGACATCCTTTTCTTTAAACACGTGCACACACACACACACACACACACACACACACACACACCCCTAGAAGCCCTGACCTTATATTCTTAGGTAGATACCTGTTTAAATTCTGAGGTGGACAGGAATCACACCCGTGTCCACTGCCATAGTTAGGCTGAACTCCCTGGTCCGACTAGAATTTCTTCCCTGTGTCTCCTGAGGAAGATGTTAATCTGCAGTCGTTTCATGCTTCCTCTGTGAGTATGGTTTCTCCTCACTTGTTGACCTGTGCCTCTGGGTACTGTCGCTGGTGAGGAGTTTTCTCTCTGAGTTGCTGGTATTTCCCTCAGTTACTTTGTTCCCAGTTGGCACTGTTTCCATGGTGACTAGAGTTGGAGGCTTTCACCTTTCTTACTGCTATGGCAGTTCCAGGGAACCGTGACCCCTTTTCCTCAGAGCAGTGGTTCTCTGAGCAGTGATTATGAACCTGGAGACAGCTTTGTTGCTTCCAGCGTTGAGGAAGGGGTCATGCCAGCTGACTTCCTTTCCCTTCCCAGGTCTGCCATGTCCTGGCAGTGCTCTGGACTGACCATCAAGCTGTTAACACATGCGAGTTGGGGAGATACACAGGACTCGAACATAGCCGACTTTGTAGTCTAAACATGAATATGTTGGAGAGTGAAATTATGCCAGATCAACAGGTATAAACTGGCCTTGCTGCAGGTAGACCTGGACCTGTGGTTGTCCTCCACAAAAGCCCTACCAGCCCTGGGTCACTCACCTGGACCAGATGAGTCTCTGAGATGATGAGTGGTGTGCTTGGCCAGCCAGAGTCGGGCACCTACCTTTGGGTGGAGGATCTAGTGGCCGGCAATTCTCTGTTTGGATGCACTTCCAAGGTTCCCAACAAAAAGATGTGTAGAAACAGAGGAAAGAAATAGATGCTTGATTCAAAGATTTGATCATGCACTATAGAGCCTGTCACCAGCAATATGATGTACCTCAGCAAAGAAGATTAAATCCTTTAAGAGGGCTGGGGTGTAGCTGATGGTAGAGCATGGCACTTGCCTAGCCTGCATTAGGCCCTAGGTTTGATCTCCTGCCATCCCTGGGAGTGCACAAAACCCAAACAAACAAACAAACAAGCAAAAGACAATCCTAAGGGTAGAGTTTATGTACGGTGCTTTTACTATAAAAGGAAAATGAAACAGGGACGAGGGACGCGTATGGAGGTGATGGCATTGATAGTGACACTCATGGTGGCTGATGGTCTCACTGGTGTACACTGATCTCTGAATGTGTCAGGTGGCACATGCGAAGCACAGAAAGCTGTCAGTGTTTGGAAAACTCAGGTCCAGTACGCAAGAGAACTTGTGCTTTGAAAAGGCCCTTTATTAGACTTGTTCTGATGGGAAACCAGTGAGGGCAAAGTGAGGTAGCAGTTGAAATGAACTGCCTTTCCCCGCAGTGCTCGGCTGGTTAATTTTAACCCAAATGCATGGGGTGGGAGAGATGCGATGAGTGGACCGTGGAAGTGCAGTCTAGGACCTTGTGTGAGGCTCTCCAGAGGGTGTGTGACAGTACCTCACCTCGGAGAGAATAGTGTGGAAAACCCTCAGGTTAAACCAGTTAATGTTTATAACGTTTTAACTTATCATGTAGGGAAATCTTTTCTTTTGGTCTTTTGGAGATAGGGTCTCACTGTGCAGTGCAGGCTGGCCTTGAACTTACTTATGTAGCCCAGGCTGGCCTCAGACTCAAGACAGCCGTCCTGCCTCAGCCTCGCAAGTACTGGGATTATAGGCATGCACCCCCATGCCCAACTTCAAGTAAGGAAATATTTTAAACACTAGATAGAGATCGCCTGCCTAATTAAAATTTCTGATACTGACAGTGCTGTTTAGTTTTGAAGAAACAAAATATTAATTAAAATTAATTTTCATGAGTGTAATCCAGCAGAGAAGATTAAGAAATTTTATATTTTTTCCCTTTTAAACAGAAAACAGGTTGGGGATGTAGCTCTGTGGCGTAAGTGCCTACCTGGCAAGCTCAAGGTCTTAAGTTTGATCCCTGGTATCCTCCCGGCCCCCCCAAAAAAGAAAACTTAATTTCCCCGAATTTTAAATATTTCAGGTTTCACTTTACTTTTGTTCTTTGGTCCTGGGGATTGAACCCTACCAGGGCTTTGTGTGCGGCTGTGCTGTGCCTCTGAGCTGTAATCCTTAGCTGTGATTTTAAATTGGAAATCCGGTGAGTACTCCTGTCAGCAGATACGTTTGCTAACTACCTTTATTTTCACTGGGAAATGGCATGATATTCTCTGGGAATATTTTCCTGCTTCCCATTTTTATATTAGCTGTGGATCCAAAAGTTAATATGTGATCTATTGGCTGTTGAGTTGATTAAATGAACAGTTATGTTAAGTATGAAATTCTTTAGAATGGACAGATGCTGCTATTGATACCTCAGAAAGGCTTGTATAGCTATGCACATCAGCCTGTTGGTGAGCAGCAGTGCATCCAGAGACAGGATGTGTCACTTAACCACAGCTAACAGCTTTTTGTTTGCTATAACATAGTCAAATGCTTTCTGGCAGTGTCTGCCTGACTGTGCAGGACTGATTTAACTTGAGATCTTGGAACAAGAGTTTAAAATGCTTCTTTGTCCAGAAAACAAATAGACCTTTGCATTTCGTGACTTCTGAAATTTAATTCTGAACGTTTTAAACCTGAAAGGGTTTGGATTCTTCTCAGTGTAATGCATGCAGTGAGAATAGAGTGATGAGGGATTGGTACCCTTGGGGAAGCCATCACATCAGTAAGCATGTGATCCTTGGAGACCCTTGAGGGCCACCGTAGAATGAAGTGCGTTGCTTGTCTTTTAGCTCCTGGCGTTTGTTTGATGAATGTATAGCAGCTCTGAGATCATACTTGGAAAAGTTAGAATAAGATGGAATGAATACATATTCAGCTTTGTGGGTGCACTGTGTTGCGTGCACACCTGATCTCACTGTAATTTAGATGTAACTAAACAGATCATTTAAGAGGCTTTGGTGATTCCTTTAAAGGGAATAGGCCTCTCCCCGCCTTTTTTGCTTTGTGTGTGTATGCATATCCACATTTCTGTACTGTGGATTGTTTAAAGGAAGCTACGCTTAAAAAAAACCTCTCAATTTAAAACAGTTGCCAGTGGCTAACTTTTACTCTAGAGACGTTTTTAGATTTTTTTTTCTTGTTTTCTTTTTTTTCCAAGACAGGGTTTCATTGTGAAGTTCAGGCTGACCTTGAACTCATGCTGTGTAGCCTAGGCTGGCCTCCATCTGGCAGAGATCTTCCTGCCTTGGCCTCCCTATTAGATTTTAATTGGTCTGATAATCTAGTTATAAATCTGGATGTTACGAAACATTAAGAATTACTAAAAAAAAAAAAAAATGTCCTGGTTCCTTGGGCTGATGATGATAATGGCAGTGGTTGCAGCAGTAGAAGATGTGTGTGTGTTTTTATATTTTGCTTTTTTTGAGTGTTTGCTGTGCTTCAAGGACCGTGCTGAGTGTTGTGAGCGTTTTCTTACTACAGTCCTGTGCAGTGTTACTCAGCATAAATACTATTTGCAGCTTAACCTGGGTTTACAGATGTTAAGTCGCTTGCCCTAAGGGTGCTCTGCCAAACAGGTGAGTCTTCTGCCAGTTACCCCTCCTGACCCCTTAGTTTTCTAAAAGCACATGCATTATTGCTGTTAAAACATGACTGAAAAACTGATTCGGGGTATTATTCATGTAGAAAGCTATGGAGTTACAATGTTTGCAAAGATTACTGAGGGAATTTTATAATTTTCTGTGAAATGATAGAATTTTTTTTAAAGCTATGGTGTCATAGTGAAATGATCTGAAATAGTTCCTGTACTATTTTATAGTATTTTGTATTACAAGTACAAAAAAGCTGTTTTTAGCCAAAGGGGAGTTTAGAAAGTAATGACATTATTGGTCTAGGAGTCAAAAAGCCTGATGTTATTGTCATAATGTCCGCATGGTGATTTATCACTGGTGGGCAAAGGCTTGCATGCCTTGATTCTTTTAAAGCAAAAGGTGTTTGTTTTGCTTTACGTTTAATGTCAGTCTGGACTTCTGGTTAAATTTACTGTTTATTTCATGCCCTTCCTCATTGTATTGCCCTTTCATTTTCTTTACAAATCACAGCCCTTTTCTGTTTAGATGTGTTTGTGTTTTCTTTGATGATGATAATCTCTCTTCCACTGTTTTTTGCCTTCTGTTTTTTTGGTACTGGAAATCCAACTCATGACCTTGTGTTTGACAGTTGCTGTGCAGCTGAGCCATATCTCCAGCCCTTGGTGCTGGTGTTGTGAATGTATTTGCTCTGAAATAAATTTCTCTTGGTTCATCTGTGAGGAATCTGTCATCCAGAAGGTTAGGTTAAGCATTTTCTCTAAAGTTGTAAGGCATAGTCATAGACATGATCAATTGAGATCGTGTGGACATGTGTCTTTTAAAACATTTCAGAGTCTACGTAACAGATACTGAATTTAGTAGATCTCAGAACATGGAAAGCTAGAATGAAAAGTTGGGCCACCCAACACTAGCCGTGGAGCAGCAAGGAATGCCTGGACCTCTTACTCTGTCCATATGAAAATATGTCATCTGTGGTCACTTAGACATCTGACTGTCCCATGTGTTGATGGATGAAATTCATGTAGCATTGAGTTTCTATAGAAGTCAATTTTTCTTATATTTGTGATATAAGTCAATGAGGAAATCATATTTCAAATTTTTTTTCCTTTTAAAATTGTTTTTAAAAATGTTTACTTCATGCATGTTATAAACTTACATCAGGATAGGGTCAGAAATTGAGATTCAGGGGCTGGGGGATTTAGCTCAGCGGCATAAGCGCCTGCCTTGCAAGCAGGCAGTCGTGAGTTCGATCCCTGGTACCGATAAAAATGAAAAAGACCAAAAAAAAAAAGAAATTGAGATTCAACAATTTAATAATTCATATGAATGAGAGTGCTTCCCCTTAGTGCTTAATTTGAAGTTAAAACAGAGGTGAAGTAGAGGTGATGTGGCATGGTTTCATAATTTGGGGATTCCAATTTTCTGCTAAGCACTAGTACTAGTAAACACCTCATATCCCTATAAACTTTGCCTCTTACATGGCTTATGTTCTAGATTCCATGAACTCAGGGCCTTGAAGACAGCGGCTCATTTTATTTCCCCTTGGTATCCAGCAGGGTGCATGGCTCATAGGTGTTGGATAAATACTTGCTGAGTAAGTACCCATCTGGCGCCTAAGATGTTAGGGTAGGAGGTTCCTGACAAGGAACAAGTTAGGTCGAGCAGAGAATCAGGCATGAAACAGTGTCCAAGGTCTTCCATTCCTGTCTTGTTTTCAAGTGTGTTTCATAGGTAACTTTGTACTGTAGGATGCCATCTGAGCTCCTCTTGCAGTAAATACTGTTCTTTATATCTGGTTAAAATGATCAGAATCGTGTGTTGAGGAGGTTAAGGGAATTAGAGCCTGATTAAAAGGTGATTTTGACCTCAGTTGAATTGATTAATTTTTGGAACATGAAGACAGATTTAGGAAGTGTTGAGACCCTTCAGATACTTCCTGAGGGTCCATGCTAGGATGGAAAGAAAAGCTCAGTAGGGATGGTCAGTGAGTCATTAATGTGTTTTTTTATTGAATTTCCATTGTCATTCCTTAATGATCATTTATATTTAGTATACTGAAAGGTATGTACAAAATTTTCTTTAGTCTATCACCAGTGGTGAATTGTCACTCTTATATGTGAGTAAAGGTGGTGAGACAGGATTGCAAGTTTGCATTCAGTGTAGGCAACTTAATGCCTTAGTAAGATCCTGTGTCGCTATAAAAAATAAGGGTCAGGTATGTAACACAGTGTAGGGACCCTCTATTTAATTCCTAGTATGGTGCCACCAAAAAGTACAGTACTTGTCTTGGTTACTTTCTCATTGCTGGGAGAAAATATCTGACACTTACAAGTGAAAGGAGGAAAGGTTTATTTTAGCTTATAGTTTGTAGAGGTTTTAGTCCATAGATGGCTGACTCCAAATAGGGTGGCACAGCGGAGGAGAAACAGGCCAGGCCAGGCCAGGCCAGGCCAGGCCAGGCAGAAAGCAGTGCCACAGCTGCAATTAGACTCCCTTTTCCTTTTATTCCACCCAAGGCTAGCAGCCTGTTGGTTGGTGCCACTCACACCAAGCAGGTTTTCCCATTTTCCAAATCCAGAACTGTGCTAAACTGGTCAGTGGACTGATTTAGTTATCACACACCCTTTAATCTGTATTCACATACTCTAGATCCATCTACCTCCAAAAAGCCTCCTTATGAGTGCGTGAAGCTTTGCAGGACGTCTAGATAGAAGCCATAAGAGTACTACTAAATTTGTTTCACATAAAGAAAAAGGAAAGAGATGGATAAAAGTAGGATTTTTGTACACAGTTATGAATTCTTTTGTTAGATTTATAATGAACAGAATCCAAGAAGAAATGTTGAACATCTTTTCAGAATGACAGCTTTGAAAAATTCCCAGCGATATAAAAAAAGCAAACTTATTTAAGCAAAACCAAAGCTGTAATATCAGAACTACTTGTTATTTTGAGATGTCATCTTGTTATTAAGATTTTTACTTATTAAGTTTATTTTTACTTTTTAAAACATTCTCTTTTATATAACTGGTTCTGCTATAAACTGTCTGGATGTTTTGTGTTCATGGTGTGCCTTTCCATTTAATTTCCCCTAGGAAACTGCAGGGCATTCCATTCCATCTCACTGTTTGTAAACAGCAGGGACCTTGGCTATAAGAATATCAGTACCATGTTAAGAAAGAGGACTCTGAAAACACAGACGTCATTGCCTTCCCTTGGGCAAGCTGCTGAAAAGTATTTTAGGGATAAGTTTTACTTATGCTTTTTTGTTTCTTTTAAAAAAATTTTTTTATTCCATGTTTACAGTACATAGTGATTGCACTTTCCCCCCTTGTGACCATTTTGATGCTGATAATGTAACTATACTGGTGACCCACCCCACACTCCAGTGCTTTGCCCAGAGAGACTCTGTTGTTTCAGTGTATGGTGTAGGTTCATTTGCTGTCTGTTTTTGTCAGAATGTAAATTTTGTGGCAGCAGAGTTTTTTTTTTTTTGGTTGTTGGTGGTTTTTGTTTTTCAATGTCTAGCCACACAGTAGGTACTATTAGTTGAATTAGTGATCAAATTTGTTAAGTTTCCAGCGCCTGGTATTGTGCAGAAAAATTCTACATTATCTTGTTTTCAGAGCAGTTTTCTCCATTTTACTTACCTAGAACCTGAGACTGAGAGGTAAAATAACTTGTCCGGAGTAGATAACTGGCAGAGTACATTCACAAATCAAAGCTCAGCCCATTGCTGTCTATGGAAACTATAATGCAAGCCACATGTGTAATTTAAAGTTCTCTAGGAACCTCACTGGAAACTAAAAGGAGAGATAAGTTAACTGTAAACATATTTTATTGGATCCAGTATATCTAACGTACTACTATTTCAACATGTAATCAATATAAAAATTATTAGCTATTTTGTATTACTCTTTTTTTTCACGTGGAATCTAGGGACTCCATTTTATGTTGATGCCTGTCACCATTTAGATCAGGCACATTTCGAGTATCAGTAGCCCCTGCGGCTTTAGTGGCCACACTGTTGGGCAGCTCAGGTCCAGCTGACTTCACGTTCCATGCTCTTGCTGCTCAACTTGCTGCTTCGTCTTCTATTTTGGGAAGATGATAAGCATTATCTACATCGCACATTTACAGAGACTATTTGTAAACAGCTTATTAGCTCATCTGATTTTTCAGTTATGTGAGGAAGTGTGTCAGTTACGATACCTGGCCAGTTAACTAGCAGTGATAGAGCTTTTTACAGATGACAGTATCAGCTTCTGGAGAGCTTCGTCGTTTGTCCACCTTTACAGGGTTTCTGCTTGGCAGGGTCAGGAGTGGAGTGCAGCTCCTGTGAGCCTGCATCCTTCTCTGTGTGTCACTTCTGGACACAGCAACCAGTGTAGGGATGGCAGGGAAGGTGGGAAGGGCCCTTCTGGGCTTTCCCAAGCTGTGAGGTAGTCCTGCAACATACAGGCGTGCTGTTCATAGGTCCATACCTGCTTCTGAGGGGCTCACTCTGTCAGAGACACCCGATTCCTCATTATGGATTTTAGTTTTGGCTCATTTTGATCCATCCCATTTGCCCTTGTATTTTGAACTCTGTCTCTAATTCATTGTTTCAGCTCTCAGACTGGGTTCCTTTTAAGACAGTTTCCCCAAAGTCTCTCTTGGAAGTCCCTGTCTCTTTCCTGATAAATAGTTTTTTAAAAAATAGAAGACAATATTTGGACTTGCTGGCTTGATTGTCTGAGGACCACATGGAACACATAGCTGGTGAAGAAAAGACTGTCTCATTTTTGCCAGGGCTCTCTGTTAAAGGAGGGACTGTTGTAGTTGCCTCTGGGAGTGCTTGGAAAGACTTGCTGTTCTTGGATGCTGCGTGGGCCTTGCATGGCTGAGACAGGGGAGTTCCTGCCAGGCTTGGAACTCATGTGCGTTGCAACGTGAAGGAAGTTAGGGCCACTCCACTGAGCGCTGCAGTGGTTTCTGGGAGGCCGTTTATCTTATAAATCAGGGTTAATCTCTTTACAGTGTCTTGGACTTAACATTTGTTTGAGATGGCTAAGTCTGCCCACGGGTTTTTCCCTTTTTGATAGTAGTTTTTTCACTGACCACAAGTTGTATTCTGTGAACATTTTTGCATGTGGCCTTTTTGGTACTTTTTTTGGGTGGGTGTGGCCGCAGTGCTGGATCCAAACCACATGAGCCTGCGGTATTATGTCAGTGGTTCCTCTCTGATTCAGAGCTTGATATTTGAGTCTCCCCCCATTGGAGCAGCAGTGTACTCTCATGAATGGAATGAAGACTTTTGTTGGGGAGTTAACAGTGGTGCTAGGCTTGTAAAATTATCCTCTTAAAATGTAAAAGCCTGAAGCCTGCATGAATTGAGAAATCTGTCCATTGTAAATATCTAGGCTGCTTATTAGCCTTCTGTAGTACTGAACATTGCTGATCAGGGGGCGCTTAGGAAGACAGCTAGAGAAGAGAAAGGAAATCAGGAGGCGGAGGGTGGGCAGCAGGTTCAGATCAAAATGTTTATGTACCTATAAATAGTAAATATGTGCATATATGAATATGTCACAGTGAAGTGCATCCTTCTGTATTTTAAGATGCACTAATAAAAAAGATTTTAAAAGGCCTTACCAGAGCAAAAATTGGATGAGTTAAATAATCTGAGTAGCCACTTGCTTCTGCTTTTCCCTAGCAGTAGGCCTGTGTTGGCTGTGTCTTTTCTTGTTCATTCTCTTGTCTTTTTTTTATGCTCATTTTCTGATCAGAAACAATCAGATTCTCCACCATTAGAAATTCCTTCCATTTAAAGTCTAAAGCCAGGGATGATGGCACATACCTGGATTCTAGCGCTCAGGAGTTTGAGGCAGGCAATCCAGACGATTGCCATGAGTTCAGGGGCAGCCAGGGATACGTAGTGAGTTCACAACCATCCTGATCTATATAATGAGACTGTCTTAAAAAAACCGGAAACAAAATCTACGCTACTAATTAATATGTTCTTGTAAACTGCACACAATTTTAGCATTGCTATGTTATACAAGAATAATTGAAGTAAGTACAGAATGGAATTTTGATAGTGTAGGCAAAGAAAAATAGCCGTTGGTTGTATAGTTAAGATAGCAACAAAAATTGTATTGTATTTTTTTTTTTAACTAAGTGAACTAGGGTAAGTATTTGGGTAAGCCATCACTAATCAAAGAACAGGTAATCTCATCTACTCTATCCCATTTGCTAAAAGTTACAGTTAATAGAGATATACAATGGGAACAGGACATAAACTTTGATAGAGTGTAGGGACTGCCTGGAGAGTAAAATCAGGATGAATTAATAATGATATGAAAACATAAGACCCAAGATAAGAATGGATAGAATTTAAGATTGATGGATATTATGGTATAGTGGTGTTTGTCACCATGCATTTAAATCTCTTGGGAAACTTTCTTTAGGGTTGGGTCACTGTATCAGTGAGCTATATCTCCAGACCATTTTATATTTTACTTTACGGGATCTCACTAGATTGCTCAATCTGGATTTGAATTTGCAATCTTTCTGTCTTAGCCTTCCAAGTAGCTAGAATTACAGGGATATGCTTCTATACTGGCTTTAATTGGTAAACTCAAAACATCCCTTTTTAAAAAAGGGTTGAGTGACTTTATTCTACTTGCTTTGGGAGAAGCCTGGGCGTTGGTAGTTTGAGACTTCTGCAAGTGAGTCTAAAATGTAGCCAGCACTGAGAATAATTAGCGTGGATCATGACTTAAGTCTTACATAGACAATGATTCTTAAACTTAAGTGGGAATCAGAATCTCCTGTGGTACTGATTAAATATACAGTTTCTTGGTCCTCACTGACCTTCTGCCCAGGGTCTGCTGCAGGATTTTAGACTGCCCTATGAGAAGTGCTCTTACAGGAATAGAATGCTGGATAATTAGATGGCTGGGAAAGGTTTCCTGGAAAGTGAAGGTAAAGGTAAGTGCCTAATGTCTAAAGTATGTAAGAAAACTGGGTGGGAAGGTGTAATACAAGAGTGCTTTCACTGGCAGCACATAAATTAAGTTGGATTCTGCTGAGATTAGCCTGGCCCTTGCACAAAGATGATGTCAAATTCATGAAGCAGTCCATATTTCTAGGCCATGATATTAAGTGAAATAGATCAGACACACGAGCATTAATGTTGTATGGTTTCTCTTATGAGAAACCCCAAAGCTAAAGAGCCAAGTAAAAGATAGATAGTAGAAAGAAAGGAGATCTTTTTCAAATGGAAAGGGGAAGAGAGGACGGAGGGAGGGACAAAGAAAGGGAACAAAGAGGGGTAGAAAAGGTATTGGGATGTGTTGAGTACATGTACCAACTCGCCACAAGGAACACAGACATTTTATATTGGGCATATGTATTAGTAAAAATGAAAACTGAAAAAGTATAGTACAGAATATATTGGGGGTATCAATACTGTTGGTTTTGGAAAGGAATCATGTGAGGTAACATTGGGAAAGTAGAAAGTAGCCTTCCACACCTCTTCAAGAAGTTTAGATTTTGTTCTTAGACTCAGAGAGATGGAGGTTGGGGACACCGGTCTGAGCTAACCACAGAGATCAGAAAAACACGCTGCAAAGCACAGATGTCCAGGACACTCTGAAGTCACTGTTGCTCCTCAGAAGTGCTGGCTAATTGTGTGTCAGCTCCCAGATAGCAATGGGAGCTCTTTATTATAAAGAGATGGGGTCTTGCTCTGTTGCCTGGCCCCGAACATCTGGGCTCAGAGATGCTACAACTTCAGCTCCGGAGTCACTGGGACTACAGGTGTGTCCCACCGTACCTGGTGATTTTTGAACTAACCACCACCAAACTGGGAAAAATTGATCCTGCAAACATTTACGAGATTTTTTTTTTTTATCGGTACCGGGAATCGAACTCATGACTACCTGCTTGCAAGGCAAGTGCTTATGCTGCTGAGCTAAATCCCCAGCCCCGAGATGTGTTTTATGTGCTCAGATTCACTGAGGTGGTATAGGTTATTTTTCACTAGCATACCTGTCCACTGGGAGTATTTCGAAATATATTTTGGACAGTGGGAGCCACCAAGTATCTAATAAACATAGAGCTGCTTTTCTGTAAAAATATACATTATGTACCTTGCTTATCATTTAGGGCTTTTGGCTACTCTCAGTTCATAATATCTGTAGGTATTTATAGACTCCAGGTTAATCCTTCCAGTAGACTGGTTACATTTTAGGTACGTGGAGGAACATGGGAGTTCATAACACTTTTCACTCTTCTTAGTAGCTGTGGTTCTTCATAACATGGGAGGAATTTAACTTGTAGTTAGAGAATGTTTTTCAGTGAAACTGGCACAATCCACAACCATGTGTTTCTGTATCATAGTGCTAGAAATGTGCATTAGAACAGGGACGAGTGTATCTCAGTGGGGATCCATATTTTATTCCTGACACGCAGTATACTGTGTGTCTATATGTTAGGTCTTTTAAAAGCACAAGATGGGATTTAACTCAGCAATTCTCAGAGAGTTGGTAGAAGAAGCTGTTTGAAAACAGTTATCTGAAATCAAAGTCTTTCTGTAATTCATGACATGGTCTGTTCCATCTTGGGTATGCATTATCCAGAGGTGATATTAAACCAAATCAGGCAGTAAAGAGGAGCTGTTTAGCTTTGTTGAAAAACTACTTTTCCTAAATTTATTTAGCTAGGACTTCTTTTTTCTGAAAACTTTCTTTTCCTTCTTGGCCAAGTTGATAAATACTAATTTAACTTCTTTTAAGTAAGTAGTTTGGGGGAAATATAAGTGGAGCCTTAATATGTGTGAGTGCAGAACTTAACTTTTTCATTTTAAGACCAGGTGGAAAAAGTGAATTTAACATTCTTGTAGTTCGCTGTTCTTTGTGGTTTTAATAATACTGAAGATAAGTACATATCAAGCACTTTACTCTAAATTTGTGCCGTAGTGCTTTTATCAAGTAAATTCCATGGTTTCCTGGAATTTCTGTGTTAACAAGCTCTTTTTGAAGTGATGATTAATACTTACAATGATTATTCTAAAGATCCATGAAATTCTCCTGAGTCCCAAAGACATGTTTTATTATCTTTTAATTATTTGAAAATTGGGCGTGTATTTGTGATCTTTTTTTTTAAATGTCGGTTACTTTGTCCTGTTTCCCGATCATTTCATGTAAGAAACTACAGGAAGCTGCATGGAATCTGTTTTCCCTTGTGCACAGATTCGTAAGCCAGGGGCTGGATTTAAGAAGCGTGTGGGGTCAGGAGGAGAGGAAACCCTGAGGGGACAGCTGTCCTCCCGTCAGGAACTGTGCGGGACAGAAAAATCACTGTCTTTTATGCATATGTTTTCCGTAACAACCTAAGGGCCTGAGAAAAGCAGGAAAAAGGTTCTTTTTGAGGGAATGGGTATTGCTGCATTGTCCAGGCTGGCCTCAAACTCCTGGGTTCAAGCTGTCTTCCTGCCTTGGAGCCCCAAATAGCTGAGACAACCAGTGCACCGCTGCGCTCAGCTTTGGAGCGGTTATGTTTGGTGGTAGAGAGATGCAGTGTACATGTGTTCTTGCCCCAGCCATTCCTCTGTGCTCTTGCTGTTGCTGCCCATGGCTGTGTCTCCTGGACTGAAAAGTCACTGTGTGATGGGGGAATCTACTATGGTGAACTTTCAAGCTCCAGAGTTGCTGATGCAGGAGTATTTGTTAAGCACATCACTTAGGAATTATAGCCCTTATTACATTTTTATATGGCTACATATCTGTTTCATGCACTTAATTTAGAGTCACGTGGTGTAATGAAAAAGTGTAGCCAGTGTTTCAGGGTACAGTGGGGAGCACATCCGTAATCCCAACACTCTGGGAGGCTGAGGCAGGAGAATTGAAAGTTAGAACGCAGCCTGGGCAAAGCTAGTGACTTAGTGAGACCCTGTCCCAAAATAAAAAGTACGTAAAAAGAGGACCAAGGATATAGCTCAGAGCTAAGGCCCGAGTTAATTCTATAGTCACCACCTCTGCCAAAGGTAGCTATTATTTATTCAGTACTTACTTATGCCAAGCTAAATACCTAATTTGGAAAACAGTTTGTATTGTTTTGCTCTGAGTTCAGATTCTGATTCTGAATCTGCTCTATGACCTTAATTGGATTCCTTGGCCTGAGGCTCAGTGTCTTCTCTGCAGAGCAGTTGTGCATCTACGAGGACAGCCGTAACACAGTACCATCGCCTGTACTGTCAGGCTAGGTTTCTTCTGAGGCTATTCCCTATGATTTTAGATGGCGGTGTTCACGTGGTCTCTGGGTTAGCTTTCTGATACTGTCATGAATACAGCACCAGAGATAACAAGCTTATAAAGTGGAAAGGTTTACAGTATTTTGGTTCACAGTTTTGGAGGTTTCAGAGTGACTGTTGGTGCCCTTGCATTTGCCCTGGAATGGTGGTGTTCAGCGTGCAGCAAGCCGCTTACCTCATGGTGAACAGGAAGCAGAGAGAGGAGACCAGTGTCCTGTGACCCCTTCAAGAGCACACTTTAAATAACCTAACTTCCTTCTACCGGGCCTGACTGCCTCCAACTAGTACCAAGCTGGAGACTAAGCCCTTAACACAGGGATCTTTGGGGGACATTCTAGATTCAAACTGTGGTGTCTGTTCTGCTGAGTGTGTTCACCCAGAGTTCTTATGCTGGGAAACTTGTTCCCCAATGCAAGAGTGTTGAGAAGAGAACTTCTAACAGGTGATTAGACCATGAGGTCATTGCTATCGATTACCTGGTCTCAGGCAATTTACTGTAGCAGCACTACGAACTAAGGCATGACCTTACTTCTGTGCCTGTATCTGTGTCTTAATCTATTATGATACCAGTCATACTGGATTAGAGCCCACCCTGCACTCTTTCTGACTTCTTTATTTCTTTAAAGACTGCGTCCACATTTAGTCACCTTTGGCAGTTAGGACTTCTGCATATGAATTTTGGAGGCATGTAATTGGCAGCCTGTAATACCAATGAAAATACTACATATTCAAGGCTTGTTGTATTGTGAGAATTAAATATTACATGCAAAGACCTGGAACATGAGCTTAGTGCATACTTAATCATGCTAGAACCAGTCAGAATCTTGTTTTGTTCTATCCGTGTATAAGCAGTAACTTATACATGGGGGAACTTGTGTTTTAATTATGTAGGGACCTCTTTTTATGATTCCTGTCTTTGCTCTATTCATGCAACCGCATGAGTAATTTTCTTTAAGGTTAATTCAAGGTGGCCTTAGTCTTCCCTGCTGAGGTGCTGTGCCCACAAGGGCATGCCAGCTTTCAAAGCTGGGCTCTTCTTTCTTCCCAACTGATGGGGCATGTGAGACTTCACCAGGCCTGTCAGGAACGTCAGTTTCCTCTCCCTAGACACTCTGTCTTTGTAGCTGGTAGTAGTGTATATTTGCCAGTGTACACGTGCCAAATGTCATGGTTTGTGTTTCTGTCTTTTAGCTTGCTTTTGTGCGTGGAACCCAGGGCCTCACATATGCTAGGCACACACTCTCCCACCTTTGCTTTGTGGACTGTACTGACTTTGCAATACTCCTCTCATGTGGTCATTTTTTGTGCTGTTAGTGGAGGTCCTGGGGATCAGATCCAGGGTCTTGTGTGTGCTCTGATTAGAGCTGACCACTGAACTATACTCGGCCTCAGTTTCGTTTTTTGAAAACCATAGTTTTACACCCAGGTCAGAAGTTTAGGGCAAAGTGGGATAGGTGAGTGAGAAAGCAATATGAAAAAACTGAGCCGGGATTATTGACTCACTGAGCTCAAACCCCCATGACGTGGTCTGTGGTTTATGGGGAGCGAGCTGTCATTCCTCCGAGAATGCCTCGGTCAAGTGTTTGACAAGGCATTAACAATCGTTTATCACACAGAGAATTTCAAATGAAAATGAGTTTAAACTCCTAGGGCATAAATGGTCACTTCTAGGAGAGAATATGTACTTTATAAATATTATTATAAAGCATTCGCAGGCATTTTCCTTGTTAATGAGATGTTCCCTGTAGCATTCTCTCTCGTTGAGGGAGCTTACTAAATGTGGTGTCCAACTGGAGCTTGGTTTCCTGAAAGCTATTCTTGGGGTGGTACATGAATGCAGCTGTTCATATCGCTTAATATGTTAGTTTGAGTCATTGGGTGAGCGGAACTGATTAGGATTCCAAAAGCAGTACATATAGGCAGCTAGGTGGAACTCTTGGAATTTACTAGCGAAGATTTTGACTGAACTGAGTCAAGTGGTAAAAATCATGTTCTGTACCAATTAGCTGGGTAAATGTCCTTGGTTTTCTTTTTTGTTAGTGGAGGGGGACACTTCTTTATAGTAAGAAGCCACTGAGACAGGGTTCTTTGGAAATATTTAAAATAATAGGGTGGAGATAGGGGGCAGTGGTAGAATTTGTGTTTTGTATACCCAAAGCCCGAGGTTCTTTCCTTAGTACCACAACAACAACAACAACAACAAAACCCCAAAGTTTTCCTGCTAAAAATATGCTTATTTAGTGTGAGTTGATCTTCCTTTCATGTGTTTAAGGATGCACAAGATGGTATTTTTAAAAAGCTTCATCGTACGTCTACTTAGTTCATCACAAGTTTGAATTTTGTTTCATCCTTGAGAAGAGAAATTATGTTTATTTTGTGGAAATAACTTTTGAGCTGAAACAGAGGATAGATGTTACCCTCTTTGTAAAGAAAGCTGCTAAGGAGTCCAGCTGTGCAGGGTGAGCTTGGGAAATGGTGATGTGTCTTACAGTTTGTGCTAGGAATCAGTGTAGATCTCTGTGTGGGCTTACATGTTGCATTCTGAGTTGTGACATAAAACACTGATATGATAATGTTTTCTAGTGTGTGGTTTCCACGGTTGCTATGATGTTATAAGTAAAGATTTAAAAACAATGATCTGTTTTTCCTGGCTAAGGTTTATAACAGCATTACAGAGCCTAGGCTCTGAGTAATAAAAGCCTTAAATCAAAGTGTACTGATAGGAAAGAGAGGGAATTCTTGGAGCTAGAGAATGTGAGTCAGTACTCTGGATGGTGTACTATGAAAATAAGGCGCTTGGAGACTTTCTGGAAGCTCCTTTATCAGATGGTTTCCTTTTCAGCATTGCTCTGCTTAGTTCTAGAGCGTAGCCTGCAGTAGGTTTGAGCGGCAACCTGTCTGTTAGGAGCACAGAACCTAGCTGCCTGGTGATTCAGTCCAGTCCCGCCACTCAGCTGTGTGACTGGCCAGTCACCTGCATCTCTGCACCTTCAGCTGTAAAATGGGAATAAAAGTATTTAAAGCATTGTTTCTGGAATGAAATATGTTACTATATGTTAGGCATCTGGGACGGAGCCTGGCAGTCTGAATTCAGCTGCATTTACTAGTATTATTTCTGTATTGTCATCTTAAGAAGTATGTGTTAAATGCCTTATGTGTGTTTGACTCTGGTCAGATCGAGTTGATATCCTGTTCCATGTGTTCTCCATTCCTTACCTAATTTCGTCCTGAGTCCTCAGCTGAAATCTAAGATTACCAGGCTATGTAAGCAGGAACTGTACTTTGGTGGCAGAATTTGTTCCTGCAGCTATCAGATGTCCTTTGACGGCTTTGGTTTGCGTATAAAAGTGTGTAGTGGAGAACTCAGCTTGGGTTTGTGACAGGAGGGTGGAAAGTATGTCTTTAAGGACAGGAGTTAGAGGAATTTTTGGGAACAGAGTTTCTCTGTCCTCCTTTTCTCCATTTTATTGCATACTTAATTATTTTTAACTTTTAAGCTCAGCCTCTTTCTCTCCTGGGGCTTTGTTTATTTTGTGGGAAGCAGACCATCAGGAGTTTACAAAACTGGTTGTGGGAGATCAAATAATGCTTTTTCTGAGCCGTGTTGGCCGTGTATGTGTGTGTTTTCTCTGAGCCTTTGACGAGTCAGTACAGGGCTCGTGCAGGTCGGAGCTGACAGCAGCACTCGCCCTGCTCTTCTGCCAGTGCATTGGCCCCACACGTGGTCCCTACCCTCAGTAGCTTCGCTCTTGGAGCCCAGGGCTCCTGTTTGTACCACTCCTCCTGGAGGTCCCCAGCCTTTAGAAATGAGGGAGGCTTCAGAAGAAACCTACTGTTTGCTGCTCTGTATCTTGCTCAGACTGCCAAAAAACAAAGAACAAACTTGAGCCTTAGTCTCATTCCCCCTACACAGGCTTGTGATGTGAAAGAGAACATAAAATCTGGACGGTAGCAGTAACCAGTGATGACGGTGGGAGTGGTTGTTTGAGAACCCTGATAGAGCACTTACTATGTGCCAGGCACCTGGAGATGTCACATTATTTGATCTGTGCTGTGACTTTTATTCATCTTACACACCAGGAAATTGAAGCACAGAAAGGTTAAATTTAATGTGACAGTGGTGGGCACAAAACCCAGATATGAATTTAGATACTTAGAGTTAGCTTCCCTGCTTTTCTGGATGCAGCGAGTTATGGTAATTTCTAAGACTTTGGGTTATATAAAGTATGTCTCCTTCTAATCTTTTTGCGGCTTCTGCCTAAAAGTTCACTTTTTGCCAGTTTCAGCTGGTGTGCCCTGTGCACCAAAAGCTGCCCTTTTGCGGATGTCATCTTACTGAACATTCTATTGAGTGTGAGTCCTCCTCCTCTTTGGAGACGCCCTGTGTGGGCTTCCCACAGACAGGCAGCCCGGGAATCACACTGTGAGGCTTTTGATAAATGGTGGAGGAAGAGATCTCCAGACCCATTAGCTTGCTTGTGTGTCTGTGTTTAATTCACATGGGCTTGGAGCTGCGCTGCACTGTTAAGATTGGATGGGAAGCAGCAGCCTTGCCTCACAGGGACCCGCTGGGAGCCAGGGCACTGGGATGTGGGTTGCACTGGACCATCATTGTGCGGGTGAGAGTGTGTAGTGTGCGCTCTGCTTTACCAGGGTGTGACACCACAGTGAAAGTTTCGGAGTGGGTTCCCTGCTGTGGGAGAGCCTGTCTTTCTGTCCTCTTGGGCTGCAGTGACACTGAGACCCAAATTCCATCACTGACAAGTTCAGAAAAACTGTGGCTGGGCTTGAGCTGGCAGCAGGAAGTAATGGGATGTCCTGATAGCTGTCGCAGTCAGCTTTCTTCTTGTGGACATACATATACAGCATTAGTGCTCACTAGCTTTAAGACAGATATATTAGATTTAAAGTTCAGCTGTGTATTTGTGTCCCTTTACCATTAGGAAGTTGGATTTTCTGGCTTTGTGAATAGAATGAAGGGCTCTGGGGCTGGATGGAATCATCTGGTGAGGGTGTGTTTTTTAAATGTGGCCTTTGGTTGAACCTAGGGCTTGGAGATGTCATCTTCTTGTCCGACTGGCAGATCCCTAACTGTGAATCACCCTGGCTGGGCTTTAAGGGTGATTAGTGTGTGTGTGTGTGTGTGTGTGTGTGTGGCTTCCAGAGGCAACCTGAACACAGCTCTGGTAGTGACAGTCTGCTTCTCTAAATAGTAATGTGAATTGGGAGGGATTTAGGGAGTGGACGGTGCTTTGAATTACTCTGAGTGGCACTCATGAGGTTATACTTACGGCTCCTTTTTATACTGTTGATTTCATGTTTTTAATAACTACTGCTAGTTATTCAGCCTTGTTTCTGGAAACAAGTTGTTTCCTATAAGAAAGGAGCTGCCTTGAAAAATTGGAGCCTCAGAAAAGGACTTTGCAGGACCAGCCAGTGTGTGGTTAGCATTTATCATAACCTGTGCCTAGATAGTAACCTAGGTGATGTAAGGGTCACAACAGGCCCTTCTTCCTGCCTTCGAGTTGCTTGGTTTAGGTGGGGGGCTTTGTCACACAACTGTGAACGTTTGAAATAGGGATGATTCTATTAGAAACATCTGTTAGGATTGGCCCTGAGAGGAGCAAAACAACCTCAGACACATGGACCCTTATCTTCTAAGCCTAGCTCGGAGGTGGTTTTTTTTTTTTTTTTTTTTTTTTTAATGGGTTTCTTTAACTTTGAGAGCAAGAGTAAGAGTAAAAGAGGTGGGTGCCCTAGGTCAGCTGTTACTTTACATCCTGCATATTATTGTTATGTAGCTTGGGTTCTGGGGAAAGGTGTACATTATGATTGCAAGGTGCTATCATCCCTCAACCTGCTATGGAACGCACTGAGATCTGCCAAGAAATGGGAGTTCTGTAAGAGAAGAGGTAGAGACAGACCTGCCTGCCAGTGAACCTAACATTAAAATGCTGGCTAAGTTACGCTCACTGCCCCTCTGTTTTGACTCTGGCTCTTTGGTAGCTTTGTGTGTGTCTGTGTGTTTCAGTTTAAACCTTAGAGAAGAAATGAAAATGAAAATTTTATAGTAGGTACACAGTAGTACTTTCCTGTGAGAAAGATACGGTAATTGATAGCTGAAATTTTTTTCTCCCTGGGTGTAGCACTGAAGTCTTAACGCACGGCTCCTGAATGTCACTACTTTTTGCCTGAGTGTGGCGCACCTTATGAAGTCCATTTGTAATCCCTGCCCTGGAGGCTTTTGCAGCGTGTGTCATCATTTTGCTGCACTGTCATTTTAGTAAGTATTGAGTGAGTGGTACAGGGAATAAGTTCAGTCGGAGTTCATGAGATGTCAAGAATGTTTAGTCTCCGAGGCATCTGAAGAGACTTCATGGTGGCAGAAAGACTTGATCTGTTCTTTGAAAGATGGTTGGGATTTCGGTAGATAACGGGAGAACTGACCCTATGCAGCAGGAGGCAGAAGAGACTGGTACAGACCATGTTCTGGGAACAGAGATTGAGTCAGCTGGGGTGGTTAGGAGGGTTTCTGGCACCAGTTGTTCTCACCATTAGTGACCCGTCATCTGCCGGGCCCCAGCCTCCGTCTGTTTCTGTTGGTCTGCAGTAGGCTCTTGGTCTGTGCCTTTCTAGCAGGTTTCTGGGCAGTGAGGTACAGTGACACCTTGGATCACAAGCTTAATTCTTTTCCATGATTCTGGTTGCAAACTGAATTAGCTAAGAACCACATCGGATTTCCCTGTAAAGCCAACATCGAACCTAAGTGTTGGATTTGATTCAGCTCTCATCCTGGGTGGTACTGGAGAGCTTGTGGTGTAGGGCGGCCCAAAGAGAGGCTGGAGGAGCTCTGCTTCACGGAGATGCCGTGCAGGGTGCCATGCTGCTCATGCCCAGGTGCTCCATTTGCATGCATGTGCTGCATTCTGCCTGTTGCAAAGCTCAAAGAGCTGGCACTTATTACTATTAGTAATGGAAGCCATTGATCAGGAGAAATGACTGGCATTTCCTTTCAGCGAATTTGGTGGTAGAGGAGGAAGACTGAAGTGGTAGGACAAGCTGTCCAGAGCCAGCGGGTGGACTGACTCAGGAGTGCACTCTGGAGAAAGAAGGCTGCTTTGTTCAGTGAGGAAGGGAGGAAAGAGGAAGTGGGCAGAGGTGACCTAGCATTTCCTTCAATGCGGAGCCTGGATAATGGTGATCGCACTGGTCTGCTGGCGAAATCAGAGCAGAAGCTGCTCCTGGAGGAAGATTATCAGTTATTTTTGAACTGAGCTCAGATTATTTTCTTCCCAATAGATTATTATCTATCATGTTTTCAAAAAAAGGGTCTATGTAATTTTCCATCCCTTTTGTCCACAATGTCTTAAGGTTCTGAACGCTGTAATCACTTGTTTCCCAAGTTTCCTTCTTCTGATGTCTTTTTACTCTGAATATTGTTTACAAACACTGCTTAGCTATTTCGTTGGAATTTTCTCTAGATTCTTAAAACCTATAGTGTTGCCAAAGTATAAGTGAGACAATATTGTACGTTCAGCTCTATAGCATATTTATATGGGGTTGTAAAAATTCACCTTAGTTTTTTGTCCGTTGTCAGTTTTTGGTCATTATAAATACTCACAGGTATGTTTATGCTTCACTTTCATTTTCCAAGGGATACAGGCTCACTGAAGGAAAGTTAGAACATTATAAAACCTAAACATTTTATTAACTTCACTCTTTCCCTTGGCTCTGTGCATTGGGGTGTGGAGCTGGCTTTATCTGGGTCAGAGCCTCAGCTCCGTCTGCAGTGTGTGGTGCTGAGGGAGAGATGCTTTCATTTATCTCCTCTAGCATTGCACCCCCAGTTTTTTGTATGTGGTCAGATTATTCGGTGTTATAGTCGGGGTTTGCAAGGGAATAGATTGAATACAGAACACGTAATTTATAGGATTATTTTATAATAGTCACCCAAAAAGTCAAATGCAAAAGAGATCACTAACACACTAGAGACCCAGAGAATTCAACTGAGGGTCTGAATTCCACGGTAGTGTCCTGCACGAGTTCAGCTGGAGGTCTAGAGCTCATGACAATGTCTCAGGCAAGTCTGTATCAAAGACCTGCAGTGGGAAGGCCCGGAGGTCACTTGTGGAAGCCGGAAAGTCTGCCCAAGCAGGATGAAGGATCTGTGCCAGAAGGCTGAGGGAGCTACACTGGAGCCAGGAAGCAATGCTCCAGGTAAGGACGAGAGCTCCTCCTTGGTGACAGTGAGGACTGGAGCTGTCCCAGGATGAGAACACCTGGGTTTAAATCGGGAAACCAATGTGACAAGCTTCCCCAGGAGAATCAGCAGCACCATCTTCTCCTGTGGTTCTCCTTTTATGCTGGTGGCTACAATCCTCAGGTGAGGCTTGCACACCCAGAATTGCACTGACTCAGTTCAGCTGAGTGTTACAAGCTGACCACTAGAATCCACCACATTGGGAATGACAGTAGCTCTCCTGAGAACGAAAGAAAATGTGACTTGAGAAAGGACGCTGGTGAGCAGGAGGACAGTGTGTGTAGATTTGATGAATACTGTGCCATCACCATCTTGTTAGGATTATCTTACAGGGCTCTAGGGTCTTGAGAAGGAGGAGGCTAGAAAACCCCAGACTGAAGTGACAGTATTGCCCAAAGGATCAGGAGTCTGTCTCCTGGGATTCCCCTTTTGTTTTCCTTGAAGAGGGACTTGGAAGGGGAAGTCACTTGCCTCTCTTTCAGGGAGAGGGAAGCATTTGAGGTCGTGACTGGTCAGCCTTTTCTTGTGGCCCAGGCACGGAAGCAGCCACAGGGTGAACAGCACAGAGGATGGAAAAGGTTTGCAGTGACAGAACTGGAAGACGTCCTGAGAAGCCCTACCAGAGCAGCTGCTTCTGTGAGCAGGTCTGGGGTGGGCTAAGGGCCTCCAGGCCTGGAGGAACATTGGCTTTGGGAGCAGGGTGAATCCTGCAGGGCTCTGGCCCTTGAAGGAGGAAGAACTCAGCCCTTGGACTTCATAGTTGGAACCTTAATCCTTCAGACTGAAGGGAAAATTGTCAGTGACCTTACTGACAAGGATGCCAAAAGTGCAAGTGTATAATGCGGTGACCCCTGGTTCCTTTGTGTATGTGTTCAGGGTTTGCATCCAGGGCCTTATGCGTATATCTGACCAGTGAGCTATAACCCCAACCTCTGGACCATTTCAGTTTTGACCAAACTGGGACACTTCATGTTTGTAGGGGTCAAGGCCTGGCAATCCAGAATGTCAGATCATATCTTGTGTCAAACATGCACAATTAAAAACTGGTGGAGCTGTTTATGTCTTAAGTACTGCTTTCCCTGAACCTCAATCTGTGTTCATACTGTGACTTTTTCCTTTTAAACAAATAAGGCTAACCCTATTATGTTGGAACTCTTTTGCCATACTAAATATGTTAGCAAAAATATTGCTAATGGGCTGTTTTAGTACATTTCCTAAGTGTACTGGTTTTATTGTCATAAATTTTTTTTTTTTGCATTTTTTCCTTTTTATCGGTACCAGGGATCGAACTCACGACTGTCTGCTTGCAAGGCAGGTGCTTATGCCACTGAGCTAAATCCCCAGCCCCCGTCATAAAATTTCTAATCTAGATTTCCTTCCAGCTATATTTGCTACCATGAATGATAGCAGTATAAACACATCTTTGTATATACATCAGTATTTCCACCAAAGCTGAATTCTTAGGAATACAATAATGAGGTCAGGTTTTTATAGTGCCTAATATGTACATAATGCCAAACTCTAGGCTTCTGCTTTAAATCTGAATTTCTAAGTTGAAAACTTCTAAATTGATAGTTGAGCTATATCTGTTTGGAAGTACTGTGAAATAAGTTGTTTTTGTGACCTTGAACTACAAAGGGGAAATGCATTTAAGCAATAATTCCAATGAAGAGAATCCTTCAATTCTGTTATGTGATATTCCGTATTGCCTACAGTGAATGTCCTGCGGTGATTGGAGTATATTAAGTTTAATTGTCGTGGATGACAAAGTGTGGCTACAGAAATGCATGTCTCTGGAAATTCTTACCATTCTTATTGACAGTTTGTGCAGCGTGGTTAGAAGTATCGGGCATGTTTTGCTCTGCAGTTTTTATGAGGAACATGATCCCTTATGATAACTGTGCAGCACTGTGGAATTCCAGGGACATTTTTCTGGTTGTGTGCATTTTATCCTTCATGTGCAGTGAGCACATTTCCAGGTGCGGATTCCTCCCCTGAAGTCTTGGCTGTGGCCCTTTGCTGCTGCTAGGTGGAGAGTACGACTTGGTGGAAGCAGTTGCCAGCAAAAAGAATCTCCTGTGCTCAGCCAGAACCACAGTTGGGAAATGTGCTTTGGGAGAACTGTGTTTGGATCGCTGGATAGGTAACAGGAAGGTGCTTGGTGGCTGAGAGTATGTGGCTTCTCTGCTCCATCATCACCAAGAGTTAATTGCTGCATGCTGGTTCCACGTGAGATGCCCGATACTGGGTTGTGACTTGCTCAGTGGGGTCAGACCAGTTTCCAAACAGGAAGGAAAGACGGAAAATTCATGTGTGGAGATTTCCTGGTTGATATGAGAGCATTCCTGAGGTATTCACAGCTCAGCTAGTCTTTAAGATTCAAAAGATCCAGGAAGTATTTTCTTTTATATTTCCTGTAATACAGACTTTAGTCAATTACAAAGTGGTGAAGTGTATGAATGATTATTGTCTAACAGTCTGGAGAGTAGAATATATGCAGGTATAATAGCATCTAAGCCAATGGGAAAGAGCAATTCTGAGTATTGACTTGTTCAGTTCTTGGAATTTAGGATTAAGCTTTGATTGAAGCATCAGGATTCATGAATATTGAAATATTGCTAAATCTAAGAATAAAACCACAGGGCTAGATTTCTGCTTTCAGATTTCCCAGTTTTCAAATGATGGCTTGTGGCATTTCATTTTTTCTGCTATGCTGTTTTGCTGCTTTTTGTCCTTTGATCCCCAAACTGATAATTTATTAAAGTAGACTCTCGTTGTCTTTCAAAGGTTATTTGAGAATATTAAGCACAAGTGAAAGCTGTATTATGTCCTTTAAATTGACAGTATATAACTTTTAGACCAACATATTGCAAAGAAATATTTATGAATCAAGTTCCTCTTAAACTCTGGGAATATGTAGCATAGATGTGTGTATGCAGTTTATGGTTTCATGCTGATCCAGGCAATCTTTCTGCCTCCTAAACTATTTTATATGAGAACTCTTTTCTCTTAAAATGAAAATAACAATCTTACTGAGATTTACTACTAGGCAGTCGTGAATTTGATTTTCTCTCTGTTGGCTATGACTTTGAACAGTGTGGATTTTTTTTTTTTTTTTTTTTTTTTGGTACCAGCTGTTGAACTCATGACCTTGCACTTACCAAGGAAGTGCTTAAGCCACAAGCTAATCCCCAGCCCCTCAAGAGTGATTTTACATTAAAAGAATTGTCCTTAGAGTTTTTTTTTACTAAATAAATTTTTAGTGTTTCATCTTATTTTATTTTTTCTCCAGTCAGATTGTCACATTTTAGATACACATAATGACTGTATTCATTGTAGACAATTTTGTACTTAGTGATTTTAATGTTATAATAACTTTAAAAAATAACTAAAAGTGCTTTGGCCCATGGATGACTATTCAGTGATGCTCATTTTCTTAATCCTTTAGGTATGCAAACCACTTCCTATTCTCATAATTTATCTCTGAAAATTAAATCTAGTTTGTAGTAAATGAATGGGTATAACTCCTTTTACAGGACAAACTTGTTTCTGATTTTTGGAAAATTGAGGTTGGTATGTTTTGTTAAGAATTTTTCTGAGGTGGATCATTCGGAACCTGTTGGTTTCCTGATCTTCGTAAGGGAGGGTGGTTTTTTGTTAGTTTGCTTTTGTTTTGTCATAGTGAAGGCAGAGGCAGGTGCTGGGCTGGGGATCTGTGGAGATTCTAAGTGGGTTTTCAAAGTAGGTTGTTCAGTGGAAGGAACTTTGTTAGCAGGAGCTGGAGAGCCTGCGAGCAGCTGCGTTATATCAAATAACTGTAATCCATACCAATGTCACTGCAAAACCAGAACAAGTACTGTTTTTAATTGTGTTTCTCCTGTAAATCTGGAAACAGCCTTGAAGTTCAGATTGTGTGACCAGCTGTGTGGCTGCCCCGTGAGAACAGAAGTGCTGGGATCTGGCTGAGGGGTTCATGGAAAGACTCTAGAAATGGCCAGAAGTAGTGTACATTTCAAAGTTGATAGAAATGGTTTTCCTCTTTTTAATGATCTCTTTCTGTAAGTCAGAAACTTGTTTGTAGGCACAAAAGGGGAAGAGAGAAATTCCATGAAGCCTGGAGTAGCATTGTGTCTCTGTAGTCCCAGCTGCTTGGGTGGCAGAGGCGGAAACATGACTGGAGCTCATGACTTCCAGACCATCCTGGAACCCTCATCTCATAAAAACAAACAAAAAAGAAGGGCTCATTTTGGGCTGGGGTGTGGCTCAGTGGTACAGCGCTTGTCTATCATGCGGGAGAATCTAGTATTCCATTTGCAGTACCGCAAAAGAAGTTGTAACAGTCCACAGGATAACCGAGAATACTTTAACTTTTTATCGGTACTGGGGATCGAACTCACGACCGCCTGCTTACAGGGCAGGTGCTTATGCCACTGAGCTAAATCCCCAGCCCCAGGATAACTGAGAATAAAATGGGTACGTTAAATAGAGCTTATGCAGGTCTGTATAATTATGGCGCAAATTAATTTTTCTGTCTGCATTAACTTATTCAACAATTACTATGTTGAATATATTAAAACTTGCTCATTGTGTTTGGGAGTATGGATGGAGAGAAGGCGGGTACAGAGATATTACTCAGTCTTGACATTCTTTCTTTGTGACATTCTTTCTTTGTGCAACCTCTATAATCTGTTTTCCGCTTGTGACAACTGGCTTCACTGAAGTCACGCCCTTGGGCTCCTTGGACTTCAGGCTGAGCACACTTTTTACTTCCTACCTTCACTTCTGGCCCTGTTAGCTGTATTAAAGCTTCTTCCTTTATTCTTGAAGCACTCTCTTTTTTTTTTTTTTTTTGTCTTTTTCATTTTTATCGGTACCGGGATTGAACTCATGACCGCCTGCTTGCAAGGCAGGTGCTTATGCCGCTGAGCTAAATCCCCAGCCCCCTTTTTGTTTTTTTGTTTTTGTCTAGCACTCTCTATTTTAAAGGAGCCTGGAATGCTGTGTCCTGTGCCTAAGAAGACTGGTCTCTTGTTCATCCAGTCTTTATCTTGCCAATAAATGGTGGAAGTCAGATCAGGTGGTAATGCTTAAAGTGTTGGGGGCTGCAGGCGAGAGAGGCTAGTTAAGCTGGATGATCAGGTGCTGTGTCCTAGAAGAAGTGGCATGGAAGTTCAGCTTTTGTTAAGTGGTATCTGAGATATGCTTGGCACAGTATTTGCATGAGTACAGGTAGAGTAAACAGAATGTATTAGCAAAGGATATTTTCGGTATTGAAACAGCAAAATATCAGCAGAGGGAGAGGCTGTGAAGGTCACCTTGAGTCCTTCTGGGGTAGAGAGATGGCATGGGCAAGGTAGACTTGGAGGGGCTGTGAATACCAGCTGAGGACCTTCGGGTTGTGCTTGCCAGGGTGGACAGGCGTGGAAGGATTCTGGGCAGCACAAGCAGTTTGTTGGGTGGGATAAGAATGAGGACCGCCTGTACTAGTCCTTAGCTCTGGACTCCTGAGGCGTGCCCCTCTCTCTGGGGGTGGGGTGTCTCTTGGTTGAACCTTTACCACCTCCTATACTCTGTCCTTTGTCCTTTACTCAAGCCACCTGGTCCCATGACCGGTGACCAAGGAATTCCTGTCACCTTGTGTGCGCAACCAAAGAAAAAGTAATAGCTGCACTGTAGGCTTCTGATATCGCCATCAGTAACCTTGGGAGAGTCGACTTTCCAGGGGGAAGTACAGTAGCTCTGTGTTGGGGTTCATGCCAAGCTGTGAAGTGAGAAGGTCTGAGATTTGGGAAGGCACCGAGAAGGGTGCCTGGGTAGGACTAGGTTAAGGGGCATGGCCAAATCTTGAGGAGTTTAAAACCAAGTAGCTCCTAGGCATGTGAAACCTTGAGGATTTACTTTGAACAGACCAGCTGTTCCTCTCCATGCCCTCTTCTCATATGTGCAGAGAAAACACAACCCCAAGAGCCCACACTGACACCCTCCTAGGTCTTCTTTTGTTTTGTATTTTAGAGTAGATTCTTCTGAGATCCAGTGTCTGAGGTCAAGCAAAAGTATGAAGGAAAAGTTCTGCTCACATCTTGTTCTTGGGGTAAGAACCCAGGGTGCGGAGATGAGCTTGCTGGGTGGGGAAGGGCAGATATGTCCCCTTCTCTTCCTCCGGCCTACGCGTTCCTTTGTCCAACTTTGGGAATGTTCTGTGTGTACTTTGAGCAGCGGTTGGTACGTGGTCTGCGTTTTCTCAAACAATGGCCATGCTTGATCTCTTTTATAGGTAAAAATATTCAGAGACTCGTTGTGGGCTATAATTAGCATTTCTTTGGTTGATTTGTGTAACACCAGGACAGCTAGATATTTTTGTGTGCTTGAGAAAACTGTAATGTATCATTGTTGATTATATACGGCCTTAAAGAAAATTGTGGAGGGTCCCTCAAGTAGAACAAAACCAGTCTCAATGAGGGCATCAATTAATATTAGGGAATTGCATTATAATGCAATTATAGCATTGATGCCATAAGCCCATTTGGTTTTTGTTGCTGTTACTACAACAGCAGCAGCTTTTCTCAGGAAATGATGTTTGCCTGGATTTGAGGACATGGCTGGAAACTGTGGGGCGGCTGTATTTTGGGTGGTGGCTTCTCCCCTTTTAGCAGTTCCAGCTGTTTGGGGATGACTGCTGGGAGAAGAAGCTGTTTGGTATGCATTTTCTGTTTTCCTTTTAGTCTTATGGAAGAAAGTATAGCTGTCATATTAAATTCAGCATGGTGTAATCATTACCTAAACGATATTTTATCAATGTGTATTTGGATATAAGTAGACTGCGTGCCACTTGGTTATGTTCACTACATATTATAAACAGCGCATTTAAATGAATTTCCTTATTAATGCAGCATCCCCATTCTGAAATTGAAGGGAGCTTGGTTACCTGTTTGTGATCAGATTTTCAGGTAAATGATGATTAAATGCCCTGCATAGAACCATACAGACACGTGGTATAAAAATTTGACACTTTTTCATTTCCCATTGGACACTTTCCCAAGCATGCTAAAGTTCTGATCCATAAAACAGTGATGGAAATACTTTAAAATCGGAACATTCCTGTTGGCCCCGGAGACAAGATCCAAATGGGATGTGGACTGTCACCTTTAGTTAGCAATAATCTGCAAGGGCTCAAGTCAGATACTTGGCTGTTAGCAGCTAAGAAAGATGTGAACACAACTAATAGATCTAAAAAAGCCTGGTGTCTTAGTGCTGGCTGGTATAATGAAATACCACAGACTAGGTGACTTAAAAACAAACGTTCTTCTCCTCACTGTTCTTGAGGCTGGCTCTGAGTTCACAACTGTGAATTTCGTCTGTGTGTTGTTCTGAGTTCTCACAAATACGAACCCTAATTCCTTGGGACAGTACCCTCCTGGCTTCTTCAAACCTCATCACCACCCCTAGGCCGTGCCTCTGAATGCCATCACCCATTCAGTGTGTAACAATACTGTTCCTAAAGATGGGCTGTTGGGTAGAAGATAGTTTCATATGAAGAGATCTAATGCATTAGTAATAATTACTCATGTTGACAGATACTCAGATACCATTAAACATATTTGAAAATATTCACAACTGACTGGATGAGTAATTCAACTTGTCCTGCTTCCTTGTCCAGTTCATTCAGCAAATACGCATTTATTTGAGTACCTTCTGTGTCAAGCCCTGCAAAGCCTGCATTTGGTGGCTGGTATTAAAGTCATCTATGTTGTACTCTAAGAAAATAGCTTTGTTATATGTGTATTATAGCAAACCTGCAACGTGGCTTACTAAATGTGTTTTTTTTTAATCCTTTTTCCCTAACTGATATGTTAAGTGACCTAATTGATATGTTGAGCAATACTCTCCTCTGTAAATAATTGCAAGAATCTCACCTAATTGATATGTTAACCACTGTTGCCCTCTACAAACTACAGAAGTTGTGCTAAAACAAGCTAACAAGGGTTGTTAATCACTGTTAGGCGCCTCTATTCTCCGCTAAAGAGCTAAAGAAAACTAGAATGGCCCATTAATTTACACTTGTTTAAAGTAACCTGCTTGTGTGCAGAGAGATTTGCATATGAGTTTAACCCTTTACCCTGACCTTGACACATAACCGCCGTTTTCTGGTCTGTATGGCGCCTTATTGCCTCCCTCTCCCCTCACCTATCTATCTAGGCTAGGCTATAAAGAATTTGGGTTTCTGGTGACCGCTTCCCGACTCGGTGATGATCTGTCATAAAATGAGCCTACCCCAATTTTAAGAACTGTTTAGCTTCAAAGAAATTACCGGGAAATACTATGGCCCAAACCCCAATCGGTGCTTTCCTTTTGTTCTGTATGCATCAAATGAGTTAGATATCAGATCTTTGTAAAACTTAAGTTTCAGCTTCTTGTAACTCTTGACCCCTTCGCACCCACTAGCAAAAACGAGCTGTCCTGGGATAATTTTTTTTTTTTTTTTTGTCTTTTTCCTTTTTATCGGTACCGGGGATCAAACTCAGGACTGCCTGCTTGCAAGGCAGGCGCTTATGCCGCTGAGCTAAATCCCCAGCCCCTGTCCTGGGATAATTAACTGTCGACTTTCTTCTCCAAATATTGCTGCAGATGTGCCACTCCGAGATAATGTCAGTCTGTAGGATGGGAGTAATTTGAGAAACACCAGGAACTCCCAAGATTGTCAGAGCTAAGTGGACAGCAATACAGTTTCCAGACTCGGGTCAACAAGTTTGATGGCTCTGTAGGTTTCTTTGTTTCTCCCCCCACCCTTTTCCTCCAGCCTCTTTTTAAAGTCCTTCCTTCAGTCTCTGGGACACAGTCTCCAAATTGGCTCCCGGAGACTTGTCACCAGGCCTGGAAATAAAGCCTTTGCGACCTAAATTTTCGGTCTCTTGTTTCCTTGGATTTTATACCAGGGCACGGGTTATAACAATCTATATTAAAGTCATCTATATTATCAGTTGTTTTTCTTCTGATCTTCTTGCAAATAAATTTTGCCAAGTTGCATTTTGTTCTTGTCTCTTTTGAACATGTCCCTTTTGAACAAACTATTGTAAACACACATAGTAACTGGAGAATAAAGGAATAAATAGAGAAGCACTGATAACTGGCTTTATCAGATTTTAATATTTGAAGGAAGTGTGTGAGATGTACGCATGGATGTGTGTATGTAAGATGCAGGGGATCACATTCAGGGCATTGAGTATTCCAGGTGGATGTTCTATGACTGAACTCTGTAATCTAGATCTCCAATTTTTATTTAATGAGAAACATCACAAGAATTCAAAGGCCCCTGTGTATCACCCTCCCCATCCTGTCTGTTTACTTTTGTAGAAGTAACCACTATCCTGGATTTTGGGTATATTATCACCATGCATTTTTCTATTATATATGTATGAGTTCATGAGTAATAATATTATTTTTAAAAACAATGAAAATGATGTAAAACTATACAGTCTTCTGTACTTGGAAGGACAACTAACAAACAAACAGAAAACTCCATATTGTTTTTCATATTTATTTTGTTGTGTAGCTTGACTTTGTAATTGTTTTTGCTAATGGATAGTATTCTATTGTATGATTATTCTACACTAAACTGCTCTGTTTTCCTGTTTATTGTTAGGTAGTTTTGGAGTGTTTTCCAGTTTTAATTTGATTTCTCTATGAGGTCTTTGGGCCTTGTTTTGAAAAAAAAATCTTTTATTTTTATAACTCTTCAGTTTGTGTATTAGTCTGCTTTCCTACTGCTGAGACAAAATATCTGACGCCCAAGGAGGACAGGTTTGTTTTTGACTTACATTTTGAGTGGCTTTCGTCTGTGTTTGGTTGGCTGGCTGGCTACACGGCCACAACATGGTAAAAGTATATGGCGGAGGGAAACTGCTCAGCCCATGGTAGCAATGAAGCAGAGAGGAAGTGGAGAGGAGCCTGGGATGAGAATGCACTCTTCCAAATCATGTCCCCAGTAACCCACCCCTTTCAACCAGCCCCCATCGCTGAATGTGAGACCTTTAGGACATTTTGGATATAAACCATAAACATCCCTCTGTGACTGCTGGGAGACGCATGTCTGTCTCATACAACATGTCTAAAGTCACCACAGTCTTAACAGTTCTAGCACTACTGAAAAGTTCAATTCCAGAGTCTTCTCTGAGGCTCAAGACTTAGCTGTGAGCCCTTTTAAAAATGAAAAAGAAACTTAAGTCTTTCAACTCAAAATGGCCCACAGTAAAGGCCATAGGATGGAATATGGGGATAGAAAAGAACAAGACCGAAGCAAGTCTGGAACTCAGCAGGGCAAACATGAAATCCTGTAGCACCTGGGGCAGGTTGTGGTGTGATCTGAGCTCCAGGGGCCTTGGGCAGTCCTGCCCCTACAGCACTGCTGGTTGTGCCCGTGTGACCTATGTGACCTCTCGCTGGGCTGGCTCCACTTCCTGCCTGAAGCTTTCCACAGGGACTTAGCACATTCCATCTCCATTGTTCTTTATCCTTAGATGCAGGTTGACCAAAGACAGCTAGAGCCTTGGGCTGTAGAACATTATTGTACTTTGAGGAATGCAGGATTGCATGGTAAGGACCAGACACTATTAGTTGCTGCAGGAGATGGACCTTCTCTGAGAACACCCTGTAGCTCCTGACACTTCTGCTATAGCATTTTTCAGTTAGAAGCTTTTGTGGATCCTTGATCCCAGATATTTGAATTTTAGCTTTGCAATTTTTAACTTGATTACTCTTTCTGTTCACACTTCTGATTGCTTTCATTCATATATAGCACATAACCTGATAGGAAATTGTCTTTGACAATCTGCTGGGCAGTGTGACCCTGGGAATAACACGCTGTTTCACACAGTTTTGTCCTGAATAACTTGAAGGCTTTCCTATTTCACATGTGGATGTCACTGTGCAGATTGATTTGGGCACCTCTTTGTTCATCTTTCCACACTCATATTCCAAGCCTTATTCCCCATCATTAGCGTGACTTACTCTGGTTATTGCATTGGCTTTGGTTCATTTAATTTCACATTCTCATATGTTGATACTTTGAATATTTTCTGTAATTCTACTTTTGGATAAGCTTTTTTCTGTCTTTTTTTTTTTACTTTTTTCTGTCTCTTTTATTTTTTACTTTACGGAGTCTCAGACTTGCTTAGCTGGGACTCAAGGTTGGAATCCTCCTGCCTCAGCCTCTTTCAGTGCTGGGATTAAGAACAATACTTTAATGAACATTCTTATGTGTGAATCTTGCTGGCCTGGATCAAGATAGTTCCTCAAATATTATCTGGGCTAGAAATGCTTGATTCTGTTGTTGATCTTTGTTATCTAATGATTTTTTTTCTTGAAGTACAAATTTATATTCCCACAAGCAGTGGATAAGACAGCAGATTACTCTAGATTTTCTGCTTTAAAGCACAGTTCATTTTGCACACGTATTTCTCGTGAATAAACATTTGTGGTGTGGTGGAGCTGACTAGTAAGGCTTGGTTCCCTGTAATGTGCCAGCTGGTGGAGGTGGTGGAACATAGAAACCTACCCTGCTAACTGCTGGAGTGTAGTGGTGTTTATGAAAGAACCTGATGTTTACTGATGACTAAATGGGTGCTTGTGCATTTGTGTTACCATTCTTTACTTGTTTTTGAGTCCTGTTTTCATGTATGTAATCTTTTCACATTTACTGGATTCATGGCCTCATAAATCTCTTATGTAATGCTCTTTGTTGGTCTAATTTCTGCCCTGTAGTGTCTGCTGTTTCATTCTTGGTGAGGTTTTTTTTCTTTGTGTGCTTTTAAGTTTCAGATTATAAACTTGGATAACAGCTTTTTGAGAGTTCCGGGAGTACTGGAGGTAATTGGGTAGCTGTATTGGGTAAAATATAAACATGCTTCTGTATATCACACAGCTGTGATTACAAAGAACGGAAAACCACTAGAATCTGATAGTATAGAAAGAACATGTCCTGGGAATTAAACTTACAAAGCAGGGCTGAGAAGCAGGATGCTTGGTGTCTTAGTATTATCCACATATAGGGAAGGAATTGGGCCTTGAGAAAAGAAATACTTTGGGATCTCCTGCTGCTGCTGGTTAGCCAGACAGACAAAGCAGTTTGTCCACGTTAGCCTGGGCCGTGGGCAGCGGATGAAAGTACTCCGATCTGTTCCTATGGTTAGAAAGCATGAGTGGTCCCTCACTTCTTAGGTTATGTGCATACGACTCAAGCTATCTGAGACTCGCGGAGTCAGGAACACCGCGAAAACCACCTGAATCAATGACTGCCCTCTGCCGAGGTGCCTTGCAGAAACAAGTCCATGCAGCCTCTGCGCCTGCGCCCTTAGCATAAGCTTCCTGGAATGTGGGAAGCTGGTCCCACGCACCTTTGTGCATTGATTTGTTTGTGGAACGAGGGAATAAATGAACATGTAGGAACATGTGGGCATTTTTAACATAAAATTCACCCCCGAAGCAGATTTTTAGCACTTTAAACAATAAAGCCGAGGGGGGAATGTTATGTTGTCCAGTTAAAATGTTCTGAAATGTTCAAACCTTTTTAATTCTTACAATATTCTGCAAGTCACTGAATCAGCAGACGTGTGTTGACCGACCCGGTGTCTGTGTGGAGGAAAGGGTTCCTAGGTTGCCATGTTCTCCGCCCTGAGGGAGTTAGGAGTCAAGGGAGGGACAGGACCGGCTTGAACACATGATGATACTGCGAAGTGCAAAATAAGTACGTTGTAAAATTATGCAGTGGTTTTGGGGCTGCAGAGGTTGAGTGATTCATCTCACTGGTAAATGTGTCCTTTTAATGGATATTTAATAGAGCTTCTTATGTGGTTGGTATTGGGCGGATTGTAAGAGGACTTAAATATTGTACACTCATCTGTGTGTTAGGCAGAAAACATTTTATATACATTTTATATCTGATTTTTAAGTCTCGTAATATCCCTGTGCAGAGGATCCTGTAATTATTCCCAATTTAAAAACTTTTAAAATTGAGATTGAGCACATATGTAGAAGTGTGCGCTGATAGGTGAGTGGATGGACAGATTTTAATGAATCCATACCCGGGTGCTGTAAGTAGGAAGAACATTAGAGCCACAGTCTTGACCTCTAGGACCAAAGTATTTTTTTTTTTTTTTTTTTTTTGAGCAGAATATATTTACTGAGGGAAAGAAAGCTGCTGTCCTAGAGACAGGAGGGGTCCTGAGTGGGTTGTCCTATTTTGGCCTTTTTTGTATTTTCTGGAAAGGGAATCATATAACGTGTATTGTTGTCATACCTTATGCTGTTGCATTGCAGTTGTGGATTATCTCTGTTGTGTAGTGCTCCATTGTTCCCATTTAATAGATAAGGAAACAGGTTGAGAAAGCAGGATAGCCAACAGTTAGTCATGCAGTTAAAAGTGAACTATGAGGGGCTGGGGATTTAGCTCAGCGGCATAAGCGCCTGCCTTGCAAGTGTGTGGTTGTGAGTTTGATCCCTGGTACTGATTTAAAAAAAAAAAAAAAAAAAAAGCAGAAGTGAACTATGCCAGTGCTGTGAAGTGCTTCTGGCCACATTATTTAATGTTCTGATGTTTTAGCATGTAAGGGGAGCACAATTCACTTAACGAATCCCCCTCTGATAGATATGCAGCTTGTTTCCTATTATGTCATCATTTGCACTTTACCATAAAAAGAAAAAAACTGACTCAACATTTAAAGCATGTTCTGAGTTTTCCAGCTCCTTTTGCCAATGGCTATAATCAGTTCCATATAAGTGTTGTGACTAGTAAAACGTTGATTTTTTTCCTCCCTGTGGCTTTCTTAGTTAGACAGCAGCTAGTAGTCAGAGGGGTCATTTGTAGATTTAAATGTGTCCTTTTGAAAGTGCCTTGTAAAAATATGTTAGTGTTTTTGCATGTTTCCTTTGGCCATGTCTGCATCCTTGTCTACCCCTTTTTACATAAAAACTTGTTATATGAAGGTCTGAGCTCTGCTGCCATCTGGAATTTCCTTCCGTCACCAGAGGGATAGCTCTGCTGTTGGCCTGCCCGTGAGTCCTACCGAGTATTCTTCCTGGGTCTTTTGGAGGAGATTGGTCTTCCTTTGTAACATGTTCTCTGGCACAGATTCCTTCTGGAATGTGAGTTCCTGGATGGTGGAAGCTCTGTAGTATATATTGTAGTGCCTGACACAGGTTGGTGTGCAGTGAGTCTGAATGGGCACATGAGAACTTGCTGGAGCTTCTGATTTTTTTTCCATTGACTTTTGTAATGTGGTCATTGGCGCTTTATGAAGGTGTGATTAACTTTGTTAAATTCTTGAAAAATAAAGAAAATGTCTAGAACTGCATATATTTGTGTTCTGGTAGTAGAGGAAAAGAAATCTAGGAATGAGACAGGAAATTTATAGTGATTTTGTGAAAGCATGTAATTTCTCATTTATTAAACACTTGTTGAAGCCCCACTGGGTAGCATGCAGTAGAATTACAAAGGGGAGGCTGGGCGTGGTGATGCATACTCAAAATCCTAGCTATTCAGGAGACTGAGGCAAGAGTACCTTAAGTTTGAGGCTGTTGAACAACCTGGTCAGACCATCTCCCAAAAAAAGGTGGGGGGGGGGCTAGAAGTACACAGAGCCATGAGCTTGTCCCCTGCACAGCACCAGGGCCCCTCTGGTGACAGTGGGGCTGGCTGGCAAGAGAATGAGTCTTCTCACAGGAGATGACAGTAGCATGGGGTCCTAAAGCAAGTGCATGCACTGCAGTTTATTCCTGCACCCAAATGCTGCCCCACTTCCTTTATTCCTTATGACTACAATGGGAATACTGCCCGCATTTTAAAAATTCTCTTTCTTATGTGCAGATCTCATTCTAGGCTTTTTCTTCATGCTACCTAGCTCCTGTCTTGCAGAATTTTGTCGCCTTTGTCTCTGAATGTCTTCACAACATGCTTTCCTTCCTCTTCCCTTCTTTTTGCACCTTGACATCACCCCGGTTTGCAAGGATAATCCTAGGAACCATCTCTGTATTTGCAGGGTCTGAACTGGAGCCTGCCGAGGCGTTTTCAGACTTCCGTTGACCTGCAGTGAATGGAGTAGTCTAACTGATGTTCCTTCCTCTTGTCCATTTTTCCTTTTATTTGGTCTGTAAGTGTCCTCAGTTACTAAAATTATTTTCTCACCAGTGTCACCCTTCTTACATTCTTTCCAGACTCTTATTACCCTCCAGTTGAAAAACGTACCTTCCTATCCTGGGGCTTTATCACTGACCCCAGCTGGCTTAGGGCCCTTGTCTGCTGCTGCCCCAGTTACACTGTGTGTCACAGCCTGTCTGGAATCTTTTTTGTTAGTCTCATCATCTGAATTACCCTTTCTAAAAGTTCCCAGTTTGTCACGTCTCTGTCATCTTTTCAGGTCTGACCCATGTGTCATCCGCCCTGTAAAACTTCCCCTGTCTTTCCCAGCAAGAGTTGGTCTGCTTTGTTTTCCTGAAATGTGTCCATACGGTCCTCTCTCGTGGCACCCTGTACCCGCAGCGCCATCCTTCTCGGGTGTGTTTGCTTGTATTTGGGACTGGGTCTCACAGTGTTGAGGCAGGTCTTGAACTCCCACGCTAAGGCCATCCCCTAGCCTTGGTTTCCCAAATAGCTGGGACTCCAGGTGTATACCGCCATGCTCTTCTTCTGCTCTTTTTGACCTCCAGTCCTATCCATTTTCTCTGTTTTTCTCTGAATTTCTCTCGTTAGGCTGAGAGCCGGGAATTGTGACTCATTGTTCTTTGTCCCCTTGTCAAGTGCTTCGTAAGTGTCAGGAGGAGTCCCTCCCTGTACTCTCCAGTGAGTACACTTCCTGTTTTCACATCTCTTCAGTTTTGCTTGTGTGGTTTTTCATAAAGGACATACTCTTTTACCAGCTTATTTAAATGTAGTGCATTTTTCAAAAGCCAGTTTAAGTCAGGCCCTGTCTTTGAAATTATCTCTCATCAGAGTAGCACAAAATACTCATACCTAGTTCCAAAGCATCTTTATTAGTCCTTGGTTGTGTTACTTAAGACTTGCTATTACTTGTATTTTTGTTTTACGTGTGTCATCTCTGCTTAAATTATAAACACTGAAATTAGTGGTCATCTTGTAGACCACTTTGGATCTTTTGCATTGAAAAATAGAATTCTTTGCTTAAAGGTCATTGATTCTTCGAAAGCAGGTGTATTTGTACCACATTCTTTTAATTTTCTTTCCTCCGAAAGGGTCTGTTTACCCTTTGATCTGGAAGGATAGTTTAGTTGGATATAGATTAAAAATTGAAAAACATACTGCTACTGTTAGTTTGTGTAGTGGATTGGTAATTGGTGCTCCACTTACATACCAGCTGAACTGTGTCAGTGTGGTGCCAAGCATGGATGGCCCACCTGAGGACTGTTGTCACCATAAAGAGGAGACCTGGAGAGGAAGAGAAGTGTGTGGGTTCTTCTAAGTGGTGGTGGTTTTTGGAGCCCATTTGGTCTCCTGGAAGAGCTTGTCAAACTGGCTTCCCTCATATGAGCTTGGCTGTTATCATGGGAGGAGTTCTGGACCTTGTCGCTGAGGATGGCTGCAATTCTCCTTGGGGGAGCTTTGGTCCTTACTTTGAGCTTTGTTTCCTGGCTCTGGAGGGGAAGATGTGTGCTGTTTAGTCTCTAGGAGAAGCTTGTCACGCTGGCTTCCTGCTGTGTACTTAGTTGTTCTCTTGTTAAAGGAGCTTGGGACCTCATTGTCACTGGGGATGGCTGCGGTACTTTTCCGGGGAGCCCTGGTCCTTATTTTGAGCTTTGCTTCTTGGCTCCACTCCAGAACCTTCAGCCTACTGGCACAGATCTTTCACCCTGCTGGCATAGGCTTTCTAGCTTCCTCTGCTGACCCTTGGGCCTTTCCAGTGTAGATCTGTGAAATAGACTTGTATGAGTCATTGTCGTGGGATTTGAGTTTTCAGCTGACCTCATGTAAATTATTGCCATGGGATCCAGACCCTCGGCTGGATTTCCTAGGTCTTTAGTGTTGTGGGCAAATTTCCTGCACTTTCTCTGTATTTGACTCCTTAGGTGGTGACCATTATGAATAATGCTATAAATTATGTGTCCTGTATGTAATTGTTCTCCTTGTAACTGCTAACTATATCAGTTTGCAAGGTTTAGATAGGAAATCCATTGGTTTTTGAATTGGTATTTTCCTGTAGATAATTTGTCATTTCCCATTGGCTGCTCTCTTAGTCACTTTTCTTGTTGCCAAGACAAATACCCAACAACCACAGGTAAAAGAGAAAAGGTTAATTTAAGTCAGTTTGTAGAGGTTTCAGTCCATTACCGACTGGCTCCTAGCAGGGTGGCATCATGGAGGAGGGCAGTTCTTGGTAGGTAGATAGTAGCAAAGCAACAAGGGAAAACCACAGCACTTTCTGCCCCTTTTATTCTGGATTCGTAGAGTGGGTAGCACTCATACCCCTAACCCTATCGCCTTTGATCCTAGCATTGCACCATGAATCGGTCCCAGCTTCATGCACTCTAGATCCAGCCACCTCTGCTAAAGCCCCACCTATGATCCTATGAGGCTTTGTGGGGATGGAGTGGGGCGGCTTCTAGGCATAAGCCACGGTAGCTGCTTTCAAGATTTTTTTGTTTTCAATGTTGTTATACTTCACCACTGATCCCAGCTTTGGCATAGATTTCTTTGTGTTTTCTGATTTAGAAGTTTGCTGCTTAAATCTGTATATGTGTATCACCAGATTTGAAACGTTTTCAGCTGTTATTTCCTTGAATAGTCTTTTTGCCTCCATTTCTCTTCTGTGGCTAGGACTTTGATGATACAAATGTGATATCTTTGGCTTTGCTTATTTTCTCCACTTTTCTATTGCTCAGGTTGAGTGAATTCTATGTTTTCTTCACAGATACATTCTTAGCTGGACCCTTCTGTGAAGGACAGCAAGTGAATTTTTATTTCTGTCATTGTTTTCAGTAATTTGTTTAGTTCTTTAAAAAAATAACTTGCAATTCTTCACTGAAGCCCCCCCCCCCTGTTTCAGCCAACTTTGTAATTGTTGAAGTACTTTTATGGCAGCTGCTTTAATGCCCTTATCAGATAATTCCAACCTGAGAGTCAGGTTCATTTGATTGGCTTTCCTCATTCAAATGGTGTTTCTCCTGGTGCTTGATATGGTAGGTGATTCTCAGTTGTGTCCTGGATATGTTCCCTATTTTACTGGGCAGCTGGCTTGCACTGAAATCTTCTGTTCAGCAAGACTGTGCTTTCAGCACATAGGCTTTGGCAGTTCTTTGAGTTTGCTTGATAATATTGTAATCTGCATGGTTGGTTACACATTTCTGGGGTTCCTATTTCATGCTGTCTGATGCTGCCTGAGATTAGAGGGACTTCCCTAGACTGGGCTATGGGTATGTCCCAGTAGGGGAAGGTAGTCTCAGGCCTCTGGAGACAGGGGCTTTCTAGATGGTGCCATGATCCCCTTTGCCTGTGGGGGCCTGGATGGGGTGGGAGTGGGTGACAGAGGGTTGTTCTTGAGCTGGTGTTGTGTTGATATGATAGCTTTTTAGTGTACCCCATGGCTTCCTAATGTCTCCAGAACAAGCTACTGAGTCTTAGACTTGTGGGGCTACAGAGGCATCTTAGGCCAAGCCATGTGCAGCTGGACCTTCTCGAATCTGCCAGCTCTGTTGTATGTGCAGCTCTTCTAGTTGCCGCTCACTGGGGAGCTTCATGTTGCTCCCCTCCTTTGGATGGTGCAGGACTTGCCTGTTGCAGTCTGAGGACCTCTTCTTTGATCTTGGGTAGGAACGCGAGTGTGTTCCTGCATCACCTTCTGTTGCTGGGATGAGTCGGGCAGTGGCGGAACTGGATTGGGTAAGAGGGTGGTAGGATGCAAGGCACCCTTTGGCTGAGTTATAACTATACTCTCAGTGTCCCAGACTGGTTTCCTTTCTGCTTAGTACCTTTCAGAATTCTTTGGTTGTCTTTCATGTTATTAGTAGGATTTAAAGTGCTTTGTGGGGAGAAGCAATGAAAAACAAACGTATGCTGTCTTGCCTCTTGTTCATTCTTAAATGCTGGATTTTTAAAAGCAGTTTAAGATGTCAGAAAAATGTAGCACTTGCTTTTCAGCATGCAGCAAATTGCATCAGTCAGCAGTCTTATTTTTAAATAAGTCAGGAAACTTGAGAACTAGTCAGATTAGTGACTGAACTTGGAGGTTCTAATGCAAGTTAATTGCTGAATCCAAACAAGAGTGGGCCCTAGGAAGGAACCCAGTGTTTCTTGGTGTTGTAGTAGAAAGAAGAGAACCAGTGGTTTGTTCTAGTGCTCTGGCTTTACTGCATTAACTCCCAGAAGACTTTATACCTGAAGTGTAAAACCTGGTCAAATAAAGAAAAGAATTCCATCTTTTTGACTGAGGTTGAGTATCATGTTGTGTCTTTGTCTCGATTTTAACATTAATTATTCTTGACAAAATCTTAACATGTCTTTTCGTTCAACTATGAATAATTGAATGATCTTATAAAATGTTTCTTCTTGCAAAAGGTTATCACCATTTGCATTCTCCTTCAAAGAAAGTAAACGCTAATTAAACTAGTGGCACCACCCAAACACATTAACCTCTCTAGCTTGGCCCTGCCTGGGACTTTTTACTGGATTGGCAGCTGCTTCTCACAGTGTTTCCCATAAAGCTGTTTTCTGTGTCATACAATTGGAAAAATGGATAAATCCAGAAATTAATTGGTCAGTTGCTTGTAATATTTTAAAATTCTCAGGGTCTTACAGAAAATTGGGTCAGAGTCACAGTAATCCCAGAACTCTTTAGAGATCTGAGATGAGAAGTGTTTGCTACTTTCCTCGAGTGGTACAAGAACCAGGCATAGTAAATAGGGGTAAACAGGCTCTGCTGTGCCCTTTGGATGAATGGTGACCTGGGGGGTCTGAGGAGTGGGGCTCATCAGCAAGGAGGGGCTTGCTTTGTTTCTGATTTTTCTTTTTTCTTCCTCTACCCTCCTTAAAAAATAAAATCTCTGATATGTACTCAGACGGGAATAAGGCTTACTGGACTTTGGCAAACCCCTATCATCACTATGGGTGAAATTCCAGTGTAGACTGTGCCGAAGCCACTTGTTTAGAATTTGGAGTAAAGCTTATACAGTTCGATGGCTAGATTTGCTCTCTCTTCAGTCTGTAGTGTTGCTGAAGTGTATGGTTCAAAAGGTTGCACTGGAAGAGCAGCTCAGAGAATCTGGAATTTCCATTTTTAATAAAAAGTTATGAGTAATAGGAGTATTAACTGATTATTTCCAAAATGTTGAGTTCAATGGGTTGTGTGCTTTTTTAGGTATATAAATAATAGAAAACGTATGTATTTCTTCGAAATAATGGAAAAAGTGTATGGAATTGAGTGATATGATGCAAAAAAGAGGTCACAAAAATGTTTAAGACAATTATTATACATCAAATTGAAATTTGATGAAATTGGAATAGGGAAAATAAAAACAATAAGTGATTTATACCAGAAAAATACTTGGAGAAAATAAAAATTCGAAAGTACAGAAATCAAAGTTAGAAAAAATTGAATAATCTGAAGTGCTCCATGTGCATTATGGAGCTCCAGCAGTTATGCAGTCATGGTCAGAGTGCTGGGGTATAAGTGGGATTTGATATGAGAATGTCCAGTTCAGAACTTACACACAAGATTCTTGGGTTTTTCCATATTTGTCAGATAATACATTTTAATAGTAATTGAGCAGCAGCACTAGCCTTTTGTTCTGATTTAGCTTGAGAATGTCCCCTGAAGGCCTTGAGCGCTCTTAGGCTGGGGTTTGGGCAGGTGGGTGCCTTGTAGGGTGATAGAGCTGATGGGCTGGCCCGAGAGGTGAGAGTCCTGGGCATGACCTGAAGAGCACGTCCCCCTCCCTGCTTCTCCTTGCTGTCCCTCTGCTTCTTGGCCTCAATGATGTGAGCAGCTGTCCTCCACTCTACACTACCAGGGCCTTCTACCTTGGAGCCAGCTGACCCAGATAATCCTCACCTCCTTTTTGTGGAGGTGTCTGATACTTTGTCCTAGGGACAAGGAATGTGACTAAGACATCTTCGCTTTATCAGTTTGCAGGAAAAGAAAGCAAGCCAGCATTTTCTTTTCTTCTTCTTTTTTTTTTTGGTACTGGGGATTGAACTCAGGACTGCATGCTTACAAGGCAAGGCGCTATGCTGGTGAACCAAATCCCCAGCCCAGCATTTTCTTTCAGAATTGTTCTCCATGGTTTTTTTTTGTGATTCAGATTTTTGTTGTTTTCTATGCTGATAAATTGACTTTCTGTGACATAGCTTGGTGAATAACAGATGTTAACCTGTCTCCCGAGAAGTGTTTGAACTGGAACTTGGAAGATGCTGATGGTCCAGAAGTTCATAAAAATCCTCCTCATCCTTTCTTTACTTGTGTATGTGTAAGGTAGGGAAAAAAGTAAATCTGGAGTCATAAGAATGCAGGATTATAACTGGAAAATAAGCTTATTTTTGAGGAATGTGAATCAATATATACACAATATTTTTTCCATTTTATTTCATTAGTACATGTTTGTAATTCATGCAGTTTGCAGTCATCTTGGGGATTGGCACATGTACATATCATAGCTTGTTTTTAATTTCCCTTCCCTCTCCTCCTCTGGTTCTCCATTCACTTTTTTTTTTACCTGTTGATACCCTTTGTCTTAGTATATATAATGGCTTATAATGTTTACATTGATTAGCGTTGCTAGGTTTCTAACAGTTACTTCCTCTGGTGCATCTTTGCATGATGTTTTCATTTATCTGCTGAATCAGAATCATAGCTGGTTGAGGATGGGAGTGATGGATTGCACATGGCAGCTGCTGTGTGTCTGCTGTGTACGTGTGTGACAGCTGCAGTCCCCATTATTACAGCGGTGAGCCCAGGGAGCGATCCTGCGAGTTTCTCAGGGTTTGGGGATAGGCAGGAGAAGAGCTTTGCAGGCAGGAGGCAGAACATATTCCAACACCAGAAGGAGGGAAAAGGCTAAGCTTTTTTCTCCTCTTGGCAGCAAGGCTGGAGAAGCTGGATGCGCGTTTAGGAGGTGACCAGATGCAAAGCTGAGCAGGGACAGAGTGGGTTTTATCCCAAATACAACAAAATGTTACTGACAGTCTTAAGCAGAGGACTAAGGAGAAAATACACATTATTATTACTGTGGAGAAGATGGGGTCTCCCTGTGTGGTTCAGGCTGACCTTGAACTCCCGGCCTTAAGGGAGTCATCTGTCTAAGGCTCCCTGGTAGCTGGGACTCCTGGCGAGTGCCACTGTGCCCTGGTACACCTTATCGCAGGCTAACTTTTGCTGCTGGAGAGCAGGGGAGGGAGGAGGCACAGTGCCAGCGAGGAGTGGTGCAGATGTAGCTTAGGCTGTGTTGTCAGGGGAGACAGACCAGCTGGAGAACCTGGGGGTATCCTGGGTGTGTGCGGGGCCTTTGGTGAAGGGGAAGAGCCAAACATGGTTGGTTGGAGAAGGTTTCTCACTGGTTTTAACAACCTAAACAGTATTTGTGGTTTTGGGCATTGTAAGCTTTGTGCCTTTTATTGATTCTGAGTTCTTCCTGTTCTGAGTTTGGTGTCATTTCCTCTCCCTCTCCATTTCTTTCTCCATTTGTGTCTGTCTTATGGTTGGCTTCTCTCTTTTTTGCTTTGGAGTTTTCCTATGCATTTCTCTTTTGAAAGCCATGCTTTATTTCACTTTGGTTTCTTTTTCTGGATAATTGACGAACTCTGTCCTTGAACTTTACCTGCAAGTACTCTCAGAAGTTTTAATCTACTTTCTGAAATACCTAAAATTTTTAAACCAATAATCCCCTCATCTGTCTCTCTTTTGTTGTTTGTTTGTTTTATTTTTGAGAGACAGGGTCTCATTGTAGTTCAGTCTGGCCTTGAACTTATGATGTAGTCCATCCTGGCCTTGAACTTGATGCAATCCTCCTGCCTCAGCCTCTTGAGTGCTGGCACTAGGCATGCACCACCATGCCCAGCATGGCTTTTTCTCTGAACTTCTGTTTTCTTTTTAATGGTTCCGTGGGTTACCTAGCTAGGATTACTTAGTAATTCTTAGTTCATTCTTTTCTTTCTCTACAAACTGTAATAGAAAATCCAGTATCATTTCCAGGATATTAGTGAAGAAACTAAAGCATGGAAAGGTTGTCACCTACCCAGGGCCACACAGCTGGCTGCTGGTGACCCTGGTGTGTCAGTGCCACGCTGACCCCAGTGCTCATGCTTTTAGTCACTGTGCTAAACTAGTACCTCATTTGTTTTTTAAACATGTCAGATTTTCAGAGATGGGGACCGACATACTATTAACAACTGCCGGGCTAGCTAGCATGGTTTCTCTGGAAGTCCTACACATCCATCTTTGTGTGGACATGAAGGGAACTAAGTTTGCTGGGTCATCTTGCACTTCCCCCTCACTGAGGGGAGAAAGGCACTCTTCGCTTCTCTGCCCTACCAATATATGAAAGGGTTCATTTACCTAAACCCTTGCAAAGGCTGAGTCTCATTATTTAAAATATTATTAGCCGTCTAGTAAAAACTTACTTAAAATTTTCATTTCTGCATTAGTAGTGAAGTTGATGTTCTCTTTTCTTTTGCTGTTTACAAGTGGATTCTGTTTAGTGCATGGTGGCATTGGGGATCACGCCTGGCTTGCGTCGTCATCGTCATTGATCGTTTAGGCTGAAATTTGGTAAAGATGAACTGATAGGCACAGTTAGTCTTCTAGCTTCTGGGTCAGAAATTGGATTGAAGAGACCTCACTCTTCTAAGTTCTTAAGTAACTTTTACATTAATTGTTTTATTTATATAATACCTGGTAGGAAGAGCCATGTATTTTTGGAGACAGACTTAGCCAGAGAAGACATTGGGCCTGGCCAGAGACACAGCTGTGTTACATTTGTGCCAGATGTAACCCCAGTGCAGTGCTGTATGCAGTGCTTCTGTGGGTCGTGGCAGCAGCCAGGATGGGGGTGCTCAGTGCAGCTTGGGCTCTTTGAGGATGGAGTGTTTGGCAATAAGCTCTGGAGTCACCATGAGGCCACTGTGGGAGGCTGTAACCCTTTGCTAATCCAGCAAATGTCAACTGAGCACATTGTCTGTGTGCAGAATTTTATTGTAGGGCCTGTAGATTCAGCAGTGAGCAGAATGGATTGAAAAATCTTTGATCTAGAGAAAATTCTTGAGGTGCCAGTTGAGCCACCCAGGGACTCTGCCATTCTTTCTCAAATCTAGGACCTTCTTGTGCCTCCTGGAGCCTTTTATCATCTTCCTTGTGCTCCTGAGTCAGTCCCACAGCTTCTAGCAACCAGGGCCGCCCTTTCTTTGTGCTTTCACTTTTCCTAACTGCAACCCTAAGTCTGGCTGGTGAGTGCTGGCCCTGGACCCCAGTGCCTCTGGAGAGAATTATTCCCTTTCTCCTGTCTGTTCTGTCTCGGCACCTCCCTGGTGGCATTTCTTGGGTTCTTTAAGGAGTGTCTAACAGATGGGACCTTGCTGTGTGTAAGGTGCTGGCTTTTTGGGCAGTGAGTCCTGTCTGTGGGTGTTGGTGGGCTCTAAGCCCCAGCCCTGAAGGAGTGATCTTGTCTCCCAGGCAATTTCCTGGAGCTTGGCCCATCCTGATGATCAGATATTATCCATCTGTTCATCCCATCCTCTATTTCATCAACTGGAACTCTTTCTCATCAGAAAAGAATTTTGTTCAGTAAGGAGTATTAAGTATAGAAAAGTAGGAAGAATGTAAAAGAAAACTAGTTACAGTATCAGTGCAGGCGGGGGTTGTGCACATGTAAACTTTTTGTATAGTTTTTCTTGGTTGACCAGATGCCTTTTTTTTTTTTTGGTCTTTTTCGTTTTTATCGGTACCAGGGATCGAACTCACGACTGCCTGCTTGCAAGGCAGGCGCTTATGCCTCTGAGCTAAATCCCCAGCCCCAAGATGCCTTTTTTAAATGCAGAAGTGGTGGTGGCTTCACGAGGCAGTAGGTTGTGTGGATTGTGCTGTCTGGGATCGTGGTGTGCGCAGGCCTTGACCTTGAGCTGGGCCTCACTGCCCAGTTAACACTGGTCTTCTAGCTGCCACATTCAGATTTGCATTGTCTCCCTTTTTCTTCTGCTGGCTGTGTGTTCTTTAGTGTCCCTGCTTCCTTCCCCACCATTCTTGGAATATGTTCCTTGGCCTTGGAATGGTCTACAAAATTGCTTTTTTGTTTTGTTTTTTGTTACCACTCCTCTATGTTGTCATGTAGTCAAGACATTTTAGTGATTCGGCTTCATTTTAAAAGAACATTCTAATGAAAGGATCTGGTGGCTGAATGTGACCTGAGTCACATTTTGTTCTGTATGCTGAAGCAGTGTATTGCCTTGGCTTAGATTAGGACTGACCCTAGGTTCCAACCTTGGCGTCACCATTTGACGCTGTGGTCTCCTCTGGACCCCTTTGTTTTCACTATACAATCCAGGGTGTAGCCATCGCTCGGGTACCATGAGGATGCAGTGAACTAACACAGGCAAAGAACTTCCTTGGAGCGGGACCAGCCATCAGGGATCAGCACATGCACTCCAAGTGTTTGGAAACAATTTCCTTGTTAAATATGAGCGTTAGATTTTCATGTTGCACACAGATCCTTAGGTTAAAGTGGCCCATCTCACGGACTCAGGTCCTGTCTGCTGCAGTTTCAGATGGACTCATGCCTACCTTTAGGGCCTTTCCAGCTAGAATTTCATGTTCAGTGTGGTCAAACCTTCAGAGATAATTTTGGCTTCTAAGGGATGATTTTTGCAGTCCCTGGCCTTGGGACCACATTGTCGCTGTTTTACTTGTTCCCCACTTCAAGGCTTCCATCTGGAACTGTGCTGCCTACCCTGTGTTGAGGAGGGCATTCTCTACTCCCTAGGATGCGTGGCTGGACTTTGGTGAGATACCTGTCCGCTCCACTGTGGGAAACAAGCAGGGCGAGTCTGCTTCCCTTGAGAAACTTAATTTGGAAAATGAGAAGGAGAAAGCAGTGAAAGCTGAAGTCAAAAGAATGCCAGAAAGAGCCCTGTTAGGCCATGACTTGGCCAGAGATCCGAGCCACAGCCGTGTTGACAGCAAGAATTGATAGCATAGAGGAAAAGATGTGGCAGTAGAAGTGACAGAGAAGCCACGCCAGAAGCCAGATTTTTTTAGTGTCACAGACTTAGCAGATCTCAGACCATGGGTATGTGGTGAGTCCATTCTATCCATGGTAATAGTGACAAGTTGTTCTTTTTTCTACTGGGGATTGAACTCACAACCTCTCATATGCCAAGCAGGTGCTTACACTACTGAGCTAAATCTCCGGCTCAAATTGTTTATTTTTCTATGGGCTCTCTGCTGTTATATTTTGGTTATTTAAGTCTTTAGTCTTTGCTTTCAAAAGTTCTTAATTAACTTGGCTGGGTATAGTGATGCTTACCTGTAATCTCAGCTACTCTTAGAGGCTGAGGCAGGAGAATCACAGATTTGAGGTCGGCCTGAGCAATTTAGCGAGACTGTCTCCAAATAGAACAAAGAGAGTGCGGATGTGTCTGAGTAGTAGAATGTGGACAGGACCTGTGTCACAGCGGGGCTTCAGTCCCAGCAACTCACACACATGCGAGTTGGAAGGTAATCCTGGTCCCACGCTGCATGTACTTGTCTCATCCAGTCATGTAGTATATGTGTGTAGTCCTTCTGATTCTTGTCTAAAGGCGTCCTCTTGTATCCCTAATGCTTTCAGTGTCTCTTCTGGAGTTCGTAGTCATTAAAACAATACTTACTGCTTGGAACCCTATCTAAGATCCCCCTATTCTGGGCTGTTTTCTGAATAGCTATTTTTATCTATTTTTTCAGTGTGAGGTTTTTTTTATTGTTTGTTGGTACATTATTTTAGGCATACATAATGATTGCCTTCATCATACAGAATATGTGCCTGCACATGATGTATCTTGGTTCTTTTTTTCCCTTTCTTCCTTTCCCTCTCTCCCCTCCCTAGTGACCCTTCCCACTTGAACATTTTCTTGTTTCACACTATCTGTTATACATTTGGATCCTTATTTGCACTTAGGGTTTTTCCATTAGAGAAACAATGTGGTATTTACACATGTATGTCTGATTTATTTCATTTAAGGGCGTGGTCCTGAGGTGCGTCCATTTAGCTGTAAATGTCTCACCCTTTGGATGGCTAGTTAATGTTTTTCTGAGTTTGTCTTTGCTTGACTTCCAGATGGAATTTGTAATCTGGACCCCCCTGGGTTCGTTTGTCCCATGTGGAGATTTATTTTGTGTGTGACCTATGTTGAGATCCTTCAGGCAGCAGCCTGTCCTCCTCACAGGCATGTGACACCTTGGGCTCTGCTGAGCCAGTCAAAGATGCCCAGTGGGTCACTGACCATTTCTTCCGGCATTTTTTCTTTTAGCTCTTCTGACCGCATTAGGGCACAAACAAAGACAGTTAGGATGTCTTTTTTAAACTTAAAAATGTTTTTTTCAGTGAAAAAAATTGAAGTGTTTTCTGGCAATGGGAGTTGCACAGTCACTCCTGGCTTTGCTCAGCAACCGCAGTTCTCACTTGTGCCACTGGCGACACAGGTGGCAGAAGGGTGAAAAAGCTCACGTTCCTGAAGCTGTGTGGACACCTGACCTCACAGTCCCCGCTGATGCTTGCATTTACTTTAGGCCTGAAGAGTATGCTGTCTTCACGAGGCAGCTCCTTAGGAGGTGACGGCTGCATGTGGGATTTTGTCTCCCTTTCATAGAATATCTTAGAAACCATTTTGTTTGCCAAGTTGCTACATTTGGTACCAAAATGTTTGAATAATACACTGTTTTTGTCATTAAGCATAACGCTCCCGATCTTTAGAAACAGATGTTACGGGATGACTGCTTGTGCTGGCTGAGGGAAGCCTGTGCTCCCCCCATGCATCCCGCCCTGTAGATGGCCATTCTCTCCCAGCATCCCTTCACACTGTCTTCCTCTCTGCTGGTGTCTTGTCCACGTCTTTTCTTTGTTTGAAGGATGCCAGGTGTGTTGCTCTAGGACTCACTCCTTACACCTATACTTTAACAGATTTGTCTTGTCAAGGCCCTGCCTCCTCTCAAAGGCACCTTCTGAGGAAGTTAGGGGTTAGGACTTCAACCATGAAGTTGTCGGAGAGCCCTATGCAGCCCACAACACAGGGGAGCAGGAGCTCCCTGCTAGTTATAGCTGTGCTCACAAACTAGGCTTTCACGGTGCTCTGGTCAAGAAGCTGCCAAGGTGCCTTGGGGAAGCGATCCTTGGGGAAACGATTGCACATAATATCCTCAGATTATTAGACTGAGACCTGGGTTTCCAGAAAACCTTTAAAAACCATCAGCATTTCCCACTTGGGTCAGGGCGACTTGGTTTCCTGTTGCTGCTTATGTTCAAGCTCAGTCTGTTCTTGAGGCAGCAGCGAGAACGATGCTGCTAAGCACCATGTCCTGGCCTGGCTCTGCGCAAAGCCCTGTGGAGGTTCCCTCCTGGGCTCGCCCTGACAGCTTAGCCATCCCGAACTGGCCCTTATGGGCTCTGACCTTCCTGCCCACCGCTTTGGCTGTCTGTTCTCCACTCAGCTTCAGCCACAGTGGCTTCTTGCCGTCTGTAAATGTCTCTTAGTCACCTGCCTTGTTTGCTCATTTGCCTTCTTCAGGCCATGGGTCAGATGCCATTTCCTCACCGAGGACTGTGGTCACCTGCCCAGTTTCTCCCTGTTGTTCACTTCCCCCAGCCTTCCTTGCTATTTCTCATGTCATGGACCATGCAGTGCACTGCAGCTTCTCTGCTGTCATCTGTCCTCTCTCATGTCTACTTTCCCTCAGCCTGTCCCCACTGTCACCCCAGTTGATATGATTTGTATGCTGTTGTATCATCTGCTCCTTGAACATGCCTGCTAGAGTGTTGATGTGGAAATGTCTGAGTGCATGAACAATATAAATGGAATGTAGGTGTAAAGATTCTAAGGAAAGAGTACTGGAATTCTGGCCACTTGGGTCCTTGAAAGTATAGGAGTGAGATGAGAGATAGATGTGGTGGAGGAGAACACAGTGTCTTACTGATTCACAGAGGGGTATGTATGTGTGTGTGCATGCATGCATGCATGCACTTGTGCTTGCTTTATTTTTATACATAAAATTGTGGTCACTTTACTTCCTTTTGCTACAGTTTATTAAATTGCTATAAAATTTGTAAGGCTGGAATAATGAATTCAACCCCCCCCACCCCATTTAGTTCTACCAGTTGTGGAACCTTTTCCCGCGTTCACTGTCTCTCTTCTCTGTGTGGCTCCTGTCTTTCTGACCAGCCTGGGTGCTGTTCTTAGGTCAGTTCCCCTAATGAAGCTGGGGAGGGCCGTATACTATAAACCCTGCCAGTTTAGGTCATGGTGGCTCTGGGCCAAGCAGTTTGTTGAAGAATGAGAAATGAGAGTTTATGTTAGTTTGATGTGACATTCTGTTTATTTTCATTTTATAAACGGGAAATCTGATGCTTGGCTTATGTGTCTTGCCCCAAACCACATACCTGGAAGCTGGCCAGCATTTGAACCTAGATTTGTGAGAGTAGAGTCTGTCTGTCTGTCTGTCTGTCTCTTTTCTTTTGAGACAGGGTCTCACTTTGTAGCCCATGCTGGCATTGACCATCCATTGATCATCCTGTTTCAGCCTCCCAAGTGCTGGGGTTACAGGTATGAGCCACCATGTCCACCTCTTTCTCCTTTTAATAAACCACTCTGGGTCTACTTTACTGTGGCTTTTAGATTTTTCTTCTGCAAAAGAGGACCTCTGACTAGGTTGCCTCCAAAATCATTTCCTCTCAAAATTCCTTAGTTTAGGGTTAACACTTGAAAATCCATGGCTATGATGGCCGAATGATGGTCCTCCCAGAGATGTCCCATCCTAATCTTTGCAATCCATGTTATTTTACATGGTGAAAATGACTTCTCAAATGCACTTAAGGGAAAAGACTTTGCAGTTGAGCAAATTAAGGACCTTGAGGTCTCCTGGATTGTTCTTAGGCCCAGCATGATCAATAGAGGTACTTAAAAGTCACAGAAGGCGATAGGATGATAGGGACAAATCGGTGATGTGGCTGATGGCTTGGCATGAGCCAGGAAATGTGGGCAGTCTGTACAAGGTGGAATCATGGAACCTTCAGAAAGTAGTTGGCTGTGCTGGTACCTTGATTTTTCTAGCTCCATAACATTCATCTTAGAGTTCTGACTTCCATGAATTTAAGGTAAGTGTGTTGTTTCCAGCCATTATATGTATGGCAATTTGTTATAGCATGAGTAGGAAATTAATACTTGAGTGATAACTTTCATCTGATTTTTTTTTTCCCCTATTCTTGTTATAACAAAGATTTTCTCTGAACCAAGCAATTCGTGGGCAGAGACATTTGCAAAACCAGTGTGCGAGGTGATGGTCAGCCTCTTCTCACTTGCTGGCCTGCTGTAGCAGGTATAGGGTACCTATCCCCAGTCGATTCTCTGCTTTCACAGGATGTATGCTATAACAGTTGAAGTGCACACTGTGCTTTAGGGAAGGTGGGACGGTGGTTTCCGGGGTGGACTTTTCTGTGGAATTCCCTCCCTTCTGAAGAATTCATCATAAATAGAACATCTTTTTTTTTTTTTTGGTACTGGGGATTGAACTCAGGACTGTGCGCTTGCGAGGCAGGCACTTATGCTGCTGAGCTAAATCCTCAGCCTGGATTCATCATAATTAATTGGCTGTTTTGGTAAACAGCACAGTATTTGGTAGTCGACCATGTGCTCTTGTGGCTTTTTGAGACAGGTTAATGACTCTGTTTGGAGGCATATGCACCTTTGTAATCAGTCCCAGGGTGTTTTCCATTTGCTCTGTTAGTCACTTGAAGTTATTCTGGTGACTTCAGGTGTTGTTCATTCTGTAACCAAGAAGAACTCACTGCATGGACAGCTCAGGAGTGTTGGACTTGGGGAGCTAAAGCCAGGAACACTTTAATGGTACCAGAGACCGTTGGCTCATGAGCTGCTACTAGAATGGCCCACAGTTAGGTCTTCAGTCCTAGACTTGCCCCATGATAGACTCTGGACTTTAGAGAATGTTAGTTTTTGAAAACATATAAAATGTTACCTTTTTTTTTTGTCTTGTATAGAGAAGCCATAGGGCAGCTGTGTATAGCACCAGTGCTGGTTTTATAAAACTAAAAAAACCCAGTGCACCGTTTTAGAGGCATTTCGTTTTACTTCCAAGTTACTTGGATTAACACCATCATTATTTCCTTGGCAAGAATCTGGCATGAAGGATATGAAATTCTTAAAGCCTATATCCATTCCTCTGTAAATAAAATATGGACGAATTTTGCTGCGAGCTTTGATGTGCGGAATAGAGGGGCAGTTCTCTTGGCAGACTTTTGCATGGTTGATAGCCTAGTTATTTGGGTCTCTACCTGGCAAAGAAGTATGAGCTTCTTGGTGCAATTTGTCTAGTTAAGAAAGAGCTTTGGAATCCAATATGATTTTTAAAACATCCTGTACTTCAAGTTTCATGAGTGAGAAAAGCACTTTTATTCACTGTTCATTTTTCTTTCCAAGCCTGGATTATAGAACATGCTGCATTTCTTCAAACACCACCACTGGTGCTTGCTGTGATGGGATAGAAGTTGAAGCAGTTGGAGACTTACCCCTTGACCAAGGCTATGCTTGTAATGTTAGGTCCCTACTGTATTTATATAATGCAGCTATCATGCACCTAGAAATACAGTAAGAACAGAGTAGGCTTCCCACTCAGTGTAGCCAAATGCCTTCATTTATCTGTTATTTCATGATCTTAGCTCAAGTCATTAATAGGGTAGTTCTGCTGTAAGAACTGCTTTTCTCATGTATGGATTTATTAAGAGCAAGCAGTGGGGATTTGGATCAATGTCTCGATACTCTCCAAACTTGAATATAAACTGCTGTTGATATATAGGATTATTAGAGATTATCGTGAGCAACTATATGCCAATAAATTTGACCTAGATGCAGTGGATAAATCGTTGAACACATTCGTCTTACCAAGCTTAAATAACCAAGAAATAGAAACCAAATAGACTAATAACAAGTAATTTTTATTACTTGAATCAGTAATAAAAAGTCTCCCTGCAGAGTAAAACCTGGGAACCAGGAACAGAAAGCTTCACTGCTGAGTACTGGAGATTATTTAAGAACAACTAGTATCAAATTTTCTTTAATTATGCCACAAAACTGAAGAGGAAAAAATTCTTCTAAATATTCTATAAGACAAGCATTAAGATGATACCCAAATCATTAAAGGAATACAACTTCAACAACAACAACAAAAACTAGAGGCCAATGTGTTTGATCAAGGTAGGTGTAGAAATTTCAACAAAATAGGAGTAAACTCAATCCAGCAGCACATTAAAAAAGACGATTCACTGTGATCGAGTGGAATTCATCCCAGAGATGCAAGGATGTTCCCAACATACCCAAATACAAAATGTGAGGCACCACATCATATAATGAAGAGCTAAACCATAAGCATTTTGGATAAATGGTTTAGATGTGGAATGCCCCCCAAGAGCTCATGGCTCATGGCAAGCTAGGCCCTAAACAGGTGGGTCACTGGGAGCAAGACTTGGAAGGCTGCATCTCCCTGCCTCATTCCTTGCTTCTCTTTACTTCCTGGCCTGTAGACCAAAACCATGAGCCAAAATCAACCTTTAAATTGTTTGTGTCAGGTTTGTGGCCTACTGATGAGAACATAACTAAGACATATTTTGGTACCAGAGAAGCCAGGTCATTGCTTTGATGCAGTGTGGTTTGTTTAAAAGAATTTGGAACTTGTTTGAGGGAGAATTTTGGAAAGGTCTAAAGATACCAGCTGGAGATGCTATAGAACCCTATAAGCTGAGCCTGATTCTGGTCAGAGCTCAAAAGATAGAAATGTAGATGATGGTAAAGACCAGGCTCAGGAGGTTTCAGTTAGGAAAAAGGACTCTACTACAAGTTGGATGCAAGACTGTATGATGCTCTAGCAGAAAATTTGTCTACATTTTGCCCATGTCCTGAGACTTTGAGGTAGGCTGAGTTTAAGAGTGATGGACTAATTAATCTGGTGGAAGAATTTCAAGGAAACCTAACGTTGAGACTGTGGCATTGAGAATCAAGAACAAATGACTCAGATGAATGATATTTTGAGTGAGCAAACCCACTCTTGTCTGCAAAAGTGGAAAACACTGCTTTGTGAAAAAGCCCTAGGGAACCCAGCTTATTGAGCCTAGCCTTCCCAGTACTCAGAGACCTCTGCAACCATAATTCAAGGAGGCCCCTCTGCACCTCCATTTGAACTGGCAGCAGATTTTGGCATCATCGTTGTGGGGCCAGGGAGGCATCCCATGTTCCAGAAGGCCTAGGATGCCAGGCAGTATGCTCTGAGAAGCAGTGTGAGACAGTAAGGATGAAGCTAAAATTACAACCGAGATTCCAGGAAGTTGCAGATGCCAGAAATCTGAATGTCAGCTGAGGAAAGCAGCATTCAGTGAGCCACCCCAAGAAAGAGGCCACGGTAGTTACAACCAGTTAAAATTATAGTTACAAGGCTACCCAAGCCCTCTGAAGTTACATTTTTGCCCCAGGTACTGGACGTGTAGTGCAGGATTTGTTGTTTGCCCTGTTGGGTTTTGGCCTTGCTTTGGTCCCATTCCCTTCTATCCCTATTCCTCCTCTTTTCAATGGGAATGTTTGTCTGGCACTGTTGTATGTTGGAAGTGTTTAACTTTATTTTTGATTTTAGGGGCTGGGGATTTAGCTCAGTGGCATAAGCGCCTGCCTTGCAAGCAGGCAGTTGTGAGTTCGATCCCTGGTACCGATAAAAAGGAAAAAGACCAAAAAAACCCCTTTGTTTTTGATTTTAATAGGAACTCAAGCTAAGAGTTTCCTTTAAGTCTCCGAGGAGACTTTGGACTTGGATTTTTCAGCGGTGATGAAACTGTTAAGACTTGCAACTCTCAGAGATGGACTATGCCTTTTGCATAGAGATGTGCTTGAATCTTGGGGGCCAGGAGCAGAACTTACGGTTTAGATTCAGGATGTTCCCAAGAGTCTCATGGTCTCGTGAGTGGGGATCCCAGAAGGTAGGGCCTAGAATGTGACCTGGAAGTGTGCATCTCTCCCTTCCTTGCTTCTTGATTCTTCTCTCGCTGCTTCATGACTGCTGTGAGGTGAGCAGCTGCCCTTGGTCATGCCCTCAGCCATGCAGTCCTGCCTGGGAGCCAGGAGACGGTGTGCTGAAACCACGAGCCAAAATAAACCTCTCTTCCTTGAAGCTGTGGGCGTCAGGTATTGTGTCCCAGTGCTGAAAAAGTGACTGAGACATAGGTCAGCCTTCTTTTACCATAAAAATGCTAAACGTGAAGTACAGAAGGAACGGATCTCAGCATAAAAAAGCCATACATAAGCCAACAGCTAACATCCTGAATTTGGGAAAAGCAGAAAGCAAGCTTTCTATTATCTGGAGTGAGACAAAGATGCCCACTTTTACCACTTCTGTTCAACAGAGTGCTGGAAATCCTGTGAGCGAAAATAGTCAGGTGAGAAAAAAGAAAGGGCATCCAAACTGGAAAAAGAAAGTGAGATTGTCACTGCGCACAGCATAGACTTACATGTAGAAAAACCTCAGATTCTAGTAAAAACAAATAATAAATTTAGCACCTTTATTTGCTACAAAATCAGTATACAAAATCTTGTAGCAGTTTTATGTGCCAATAGCAAACTATTTGAAATAGAAATCAAGATAGCAATCCCATTTACAATAGGTACAAAATAGGAATAATTTTTACCAAAGAGGTGAACGTTCTCTATAAGGAAAGTTTCTGATTAAAAAGTTGCACCTCCATGTTCATTGCAGAACTCAAAGTGAGGAAGAGGTGGAAATAACCTGATGCATGGTTCATGTAGTACATGAACACAGTGGAATACTATTGAGTCATAAAAAGAATGGCATCCTGTTATTGGAGATACCTTGGATGGAAGCAGAGAACCTGAAGTGAAATAAGCCAGACCAAAAGATAACTGCTTCATGATCTCACTCCTTTGTTGACTATGAGAAAGTGTGTTTTGAAGTGGAGACTAGAGTGCTGGTGGTATACCAGCCAGGGGAGACTAGCAAGGGAGAATGGGGAAGGTTGGCCGGTGGGTCCCTATAGTTAGATACAAGTTTGTTTTTAACATAGCAAGTTTTTGTGTGCTCCTACATAATAAAGTGACTGTAGATAATGACACCATACTGTACGTTTCAAAAAGGTGGAAGAGAGGGTTTTGAATGTGTTTAGTAAGAAATGAGTGAGTGGGGGGAATATATTTAATCTGATTTTGCTAATTCACAGTTTATACATTTTGCAAACATTACATGCTATCCCATTAATAGGTACAAATTTTTTAGTCGTTTTGAGATAAGTTCTCACTATGCAGTTCAAACTGGCCCAGAACTCACTTTGTATCCCAGATTGGCCTTGAACTCAAAACAATCCTCCTGCCTCAGCCTCCTGAGTGCGGGGATTGCAGGCATGTGCCACCACACCTGGATAGTATAAGTTTCATTTTCATCTATCAGAACATAAATTTATTGGGCAAAGCCCCCAAGTTTAAAAAAATAATTAACTGTGATTAGGTTCTCCTTGTCTTAGATCTCACCACGTCTCAGATATTTCTCATCTCTCAGATTGCTTCTAACCCTGGGGAGAATTATCTCACCTATATTTTCCCTCCAATTTGTCTGTAGTTTGAGGGCCTAAAAACAAAAGTCGGGAAATACCTGCAGTGACAAGTTAGTCTGAGGGAGTGCAAGGCCCAGTAATCCTTTCTCGTTAGCTGTGCTCTCTTTCCGTATGTACTCAGGGCTTTGTCAGGCATGTGAGGGTGAGGATGGGGCCTGGGGTGTATGCATACGAATTTTCCACTGAGTTGGAATTCTGTATCAGAGCCACTGGGAGGCTGATGGTTTCTTGCCAGTGGAGAACTGGGCAGAGGGCCTGGGAATAACACGAAGTTATCTTGGAGTCAGAATGGTGTCAGGAGAACGCATGGATGGAAGTCTGCAGAAAGAGCCAGGAGTATATTCTTCTATCAGCATGTAAAGAGGCCTGTGGTCTTGATCAAGGCTCTCATCTCTGACCCTGTGTACCTGTATATGTATACACGTGTGCCTCTGTGTATGTGTGTGTACGTGTTTATGGTGACACCAGCTGCTACTCTGCTGGCTCACTAGAAGGAGTAAATAAAATAATTTTAGTAAGTGTGTAGCAGACACCCAATAAGGTTAGTTCCTTCTTGTGGCTCTAATAGAGAATCATTGCTGTACTTTGCATTTAGTCAGTCAGAAACAGTGAGTTTCATGCATAACAGGGTTCGAAGGAAAAAGCATTTAATGGACCGTGTTAAATTTAGGAAAGTATGTTATTTTATATTATGTATGGAAATGGAAGACAGCTGTAAAAGCTTGAATTGAATAACAAATTTAAAATGTACTAAACAATGGGAGAGTGATAAAGCTTGTAATTCTTGAATAGAATTTGCTGTGGTCAGGTATTTAAACTGTAAAATTTTACATAAGAAACTGGTAACAGGAAGCAATCAAATGCAATAGGAATATGAGTGATAGAAAATGCTTACACTTCAAAATGAACAAATGATGGAAAGGTAGTCCTTCCTGCAGGGGGTTAACTGCTATTTACAGATGGAGAAATAGCAGATTAGCTGTGTTCATGCAGTCAAATTATTATAAACCATTCCAGTTACTCTTATGAGTTATGAATTTTGCAAAACTGGTTACATTTAAAATTGAACTTTCAGGAGAGCATTGATTTTGGCCACAGGCATGCTGTCTTTAAAATACTTTCAGAAATTGCTCCAAGAGTGGGGCATAATTTATACAGTATGTTGATTATAATATCTAAAAACACATATTTCTATATATATAAATAAAACTATTGATAAATACATATGATCAGCTCATATGCCTGGCAAACTATACATTGGCTACATGGAATATTCTCTGGTTATGAAAAATAAGCCTGATATCAATATATGCAATAGGAGCATGAGATAAGTTTGTAAGGATGCTCATCTCTTTATGTCAGGTTCACAGTTGCATTGTGTGTTTCAGGAATGTGTCGTGAGGCCTAAGAGTGTAAATCAATCTCTGGGAGATGAGGTGTAGCGAGGAAGGCGATGGTAAGGAGGAGACGCCACCTCCTCCTCCAGAACAGTCTGGGGCACAAACGCACAGCAGTGGTGAAGAGGGTGGTGGAGTTTTGGGGAGGCTGGTGGGAGGAGGGGGAGTTTTGAGCTGAGCTTTGGAGTTGCGGGGTAGCAGAGTGAGCATGTGGCCGGGGGAGCAGCAGCTTTCACGGATCTCAGCCTAGTGCAAGCTCAGTGTGGGTGTGTGGCCTGGTGACTGCTGGTATGGCAGATTAAGAATCATTGTGCTTATGTTGCAAGAGAAAATTGATTTCAGATGGCCTAAAGAGCCAAACTTCAGGTGTTTTTTTTGCCCCCCTCCTTCTCTTCCAGGGGATTAAGCCGAGGCCCATCATCCTGAACTACATCCCCAGCCCTCTGCCCACCCCACCGTGTTTTTGTTTTGAGACATGGTCTTGCTATGCAGTTCAGGCAGACTGGAACTCACTTTGTAGCCCAGGCTGGCCTCTCACTGACGCTCCCGCCTCAGCCTCTTGAGTGGGGGATTATGGGCATATGTCACCATGCCCCAGCCTTGCCCCTTTGTTTTTTGAGACAGGATCTGGCTAAGTTGTCCATCCTGTGCTTGAATTTGTAGTTCTTTTTCCTCAATTTTCCAGAGTATCGGGATTGCAGGCATATCCCACCACACCCAGCTATGGTTTGTAAAATTTTATTTTGGGGCTAGAGCTGTAGCTCAGTGGTAAAACATGTACATAGCACACAAAAGGCCCTTAATTTGATCCCCAGTACCCCCAAATATTAACTGTACGATTATGGCAAAGTGTAGGGGCATTGATACACAACTGTGCAACCTAAAGAAGAATGCTAAACCAAGTACTGACAGGACCCCTGAGGTTATGAAAATAAACTCTTTCATCCCTTTGTACCTTTCTGATACCATTGCTCTCTTGCAAATGCAGAGGCGAACATGTTAGGATGATTCACTTGCTACTCTGCTCTCATGACCTCTATGTATACCTTAAAAAATTACCTTAGTGTGGCCTGTCTTAAAACTCTGTAAGAGAACCCTACTGTGTATATTCTTTTTGTGAACTGCTTCTTTCTCTGCAGAATGTGAGCATCCTCTGTGTTGATGTGCAAGTTAGTGTTTTTTTAACTTTACAGTGTATAACTGCTTACTGTAGTTCACCTATTTGCACTGTTGGCGAATACTTGTCTTCTCTAGGATTTGGAGATCACTGTGACCCCTTCAGTGGGTTCTAGGACACATTCACAGGTACCCATGTGCGAGAGCTGTTTTGGAATTTCGCCAACATTCCTGGGTTGTAGAATATCATCAGGTTTTCCAAAAAATGTCAAAGAACTTAACAAACAACTAATGCCAAATTTTCTTTCTCTGGAAGGGTTAGAGGATTTGATCCTACACATGAAATCGCACCATCACTTGGAGTTGCCAGAGTTAACTAACTTTTGAAGTATCTTGAAGTTTTAATGTTCACTTTTAGGACCCCTAAGGATTGAGCATTTTTCATGTGGCTTTGGGCTGCTGGACCTGCCTTCACTTCCTTTCCTAGAGTATGCCTATCCGAGTGTTGCCTGTTTTCTTTTTATTAGAGTTCTGCCTTATGCAACTGATGGGTCACAGTTCTTCCTGCCATTTAACTATATGCTGATCTTCACTCTTTTGCCTTTAAAATCTCAATCTAGTCAAATTCAGTGCTGGCTTTCTGTTTCTTTATAAGTGATTACTCCCAAACCTGGCAGCGTGAAGCAGTGCCTCTTTGAATGTCAGTTTGGACGTGACCTCTGCACACACAGCTGCCTGTAAGACCAGAGAAGCCCAGCTCCTGTGGGTGGTGGGCAGCTGCTAGGGAAGCAAGGGTCCGTAGGTCCACAAGTCTTACTGTCCTGCAGACCTGGCCTGGGCATTTTCATGTGGCATGCAGAGGGTTTTAAGAGCTGAATGGGGGAGTGCAGTTTCTTGAGGTGAAAGGACCTGAATTGTGTAGTGTGAGCAGTGGGAAAATGGATGAGCTGTTCATAGGAGGAGCTGCAGAGTTGCATGGCAGAGATGCTTGTGTCAGGAGAGGTGAGGGGGTTACACCACGCTTGCGGTATGTCACGTTGCACACCATCAACTGTGCTTTTCTTGCATCCATCAAGGCTAAGAAAGTAAAATCCAAAGTTATGTTCCAACCTGCCTTTTGTCCTTAGGCCCCTCAATGGATCTTTCGCTATAAAGAGAAAATAACCTTGAGAACATAAGATAAACATGAATTAGATGGGAGGGAAATAAACTTTCAAAAACCACGATGGTTGGGAATGCCGACAGTGGAGAAGGTTGTTCCTATGTGTGAGAGCGGTACATGGGGAAATCTCTGGACCTTCAGCTCAGTTTGGCTGTGAATGCAAAAAAGTCTGTTTGATTAACAAAATGTGACAGCAGCTGAAAGCGCTGGTGGGCATTATTAGAAAGTTTGGGAATAAGACAAACAGCTGGTCTTTGGAAGCTTTGGGATAGGTTTTATACCTAATGATTAAGTTAAAAAATTAGCATTTTATAACATGAGAATATTTTTCATTTCCATTCCATTTGTTAGCTGTCATACAGTAGAGAAAAGAGAAATATACCCCTCCTATATCTTAGGATCTTACAGAAACAATGCTCAATTTATTCCTGGTTTGCTCTCTTCCTTGTCCATTTTTATTGATAGTGAGTAGGGACTTCAGTCAGTAGCTGACAGTTGCATTTCCCCATTTTAATTTTTTTTTTTTTTTTGGTACCTGGAATCAAATTCAGGACTTCATGCTTGCCAGGCAGGCACTGTGCTGCTGAGCTGTATTCCTGGCTTCAGTTTGCTGGAGATGAAATTTTATTTTCAAATAATAGGACACTGTTAGTCTCCACTGTGCAGAGGCGGCAGCAGCAGTAGAGAGCGTGAGTCGGTGAGCAGCTTCGTGGCGAGCCTGGACAGACAGTGATAGAGTAACAGCAAGTCTTGGCAGTTGTTACCTGTGCAGCACTGATTGTGCTAATTACTTAGTATCTCCATAGCTCTCGTTAGAAATGTGGATCAGTTCCACTTTGTATATCTCTTGAAAACATTGAATGAGATTATGTATACGCCAAACCTTTTGTGGTATGTCATTCTTAAAATAAATGTTCATTCATGTTATTTACTTGTTTTTGTGATGCTAAGATCAAATGCAGAGCCTTATGGATGTTAGACAAGTGCTCTACTACTGAGCTATGCTCCCAGCTAAGTAGGTGTGTCACACTGGGTTAGTGACTAACCCTCAAAGAGTACAAGTGTTGCTTTTCTTTCCTGTTTTTGCAGTGCTGGAGATTGAACCCAGAGCTTACCCACATGCTGCCCAGAAATATACTCATGGCTGTTAACCTACTAGAATTTTCCATTGTTGTCTTAATCTCTAATGAACAGAAAGAACAACCTCTAGTTCTTTTGAAGAATTATTTCTACCATTTCATTGGCCTTTGGATTATTCTCTGCTGCTATCTTTTGTGAACTTTTTTTTTTAAAATCTTCTGGGTTTTACTGGCTGGAGTGGTTATTTGGCAATTAGCACAAAGCACCTAGTTGGCTAACTCTGAGCTTTGGGAAGACCTTATGTTTGAAACCCCGGCAGGCAGCCAGATTTCATCCCAGCCCCAAGAGGTACTATCAGGTGTGTGTTCTCAGCCATAGCCTGAACTTTGGAATTGGGCAAATTCTGAGCAAATTTCTGCATGAGCAGGAAAAAGTAAAGTAAGTGCTCTGGGGAGATGATGTGAAATAATCCCATCTAAGGATGAAGACGGTGTGTGTCTGTATCTATCTGTCTCTGTGTGTATAGTGGTTCTCCATTGCCTGTTCTGTGCCAGGGCGTGGAACAGAAGTTGGGGGCCACTTGGGATGTTCCAGTTTGAGGCTGATGGGAACTGGCTTGTGCCATCTCAGTGGCCAGGTGCAGGGCAGCCCAGTACCCTTACCCATTTAGAGGGAGTGAATTTTCTCGAACCCTTGGTTTACAAGTGTGAATCTAGCTAATGCTCGTACCCCACTTTGCAGGTCTCTCGGCAGCCCAGAGGAAGTTTGCTCATTCACTCAGAGACTTCAAGTTCGAGTTCATCGGTGATGCGGAGACCGACGATGAGCGCTGCATAGGTACGGTATGATCTCGTAAGGCCGGCTTTGCCCTCCTCGGCCTGCGCTGCCAATCCTGACTCCTTTCTCCTTCCAGATGCCTCCTTACGTGAATTTTCAAATTTTTTGAAGAATCTCGAAGAACAGAGAGAAATTATGGTGAGTACGGGAATGTAACTCAGTAAATCAGATTTCATATGGGGGGGGGGCGGAAATCAGTGTTTAAAAACCAATTCTGGCAAAAGTTTTGATTGCATTTATCTGTGGGTGTATGTAGTAGGGTGTTTAGTGGAAAGAACTATAATCATGATCTCATTGAGAAGAAGATTTCAGGGACTTCGGGCCTGAGATCCAACCCTAACTCTCTAAGCAGCCTAGACATGTCAGAGGTGAGTCAGGCTCTAAAATCACCCTGCTGTTCCCTCTCCGTCGCATTGGCTTTTCTGGGGTCTCATTGTTCCAGAATGGAGGGGCCAAGGCCATTTAGACCAAAACACCATTTCATCTATGAAATGGGGGGCTAGGTGCTTTTAGCTCTAGTTCTCAGTAGGATTTTTATGTAAATAGGACCTCAGACAGAGCATTAATTTCTTATGAAGCCAAACGCAGAAAAGCCAGCTCAGAGGCAGGGTGATTGTTGGGCCTGGCTCATCACTATAGATTTCTCCACTGCATTGGGAGGGACAGGCCTGTAAGCTCCTGAAATACACTTTACAATTAGAACACTAAGAAGAATCCCTTGCCTTCATCAGATGTGCCCCATGGGCCTTATGCTCTGCCCTGTCCCTTGAGCGGTGACTTTATTTAACACTTATTCAGCTGTGAAGTTTGTGGATAGCATGTAGTGTTTGCTCACCTTTCTAAAGAGCTCATGTTTCCTTTTTAATGATACTCATTCATTCAGAGATCGACAGTAGGATCCCCACTGAGTTGTGACACACAATTCTCCCTGCTTTCTCTAGGCATACAAAAACTGCAGACTGAAGTGGTGGAAAGCATGCTTTTCATGCATGAGGCTCTGGACTCAGTCCTTTACACCAAAAACCTCAAACAAAAACAACAATGGCAGAAAAAAATCCCTAATTTTTCTAGGTTCTTGAGAATGAGCACTGTGTGGGACAGTACAGTGTAGGTGTCTAAGTGGGCTCAGATGTAGTGGCTGCAGTAACTAAGACAGATAATCTCACCTGGCTGCCAGTACTGTTCTCAGCTGCTTATCTAGTTTTGAGTCATTTCATAATCATATTGACTATAAGGCAGATACTATCATTGCACCCTATTTTACACCTGACGAAACTGTGGCACAGGCCCTTGTTCAAGATCACGTGGCAGCATATAAAGCAGAGCTGGTGTGTGTGAGATGTGGCACTCTGAGTCCCCACCCTGCATCAGCTTGCTAGAAGTTTTTGTGGTCTGCCTGATGGAGGCAGATGTGTGTGTGGGGGGACTTTTGGTCCAGTGGACTTGGAGTATGGGTGAAGTAGAAGGAGGAAGCTGATCGGAATTTAAACTAACAGATGAATGCTTTCTAAAGGCCCTCATACAATTTGTATTGTCTCCTAAATTCTGATATATTTCGTGTATGTCATAATTTCCATGGGGCCTAATTTTCTGGCAAATGCTGGTGGATTCAGCTGTTATTCATGTGGTCCCAAGTTACTGAAGTTTAAGCTGTTTAGGAAAGACTAACTATGATAGAGGATAAAAATAATGCCATGATGTCACCTTTCTACTGCACGAAATGGGTATAGGTTGGTGATGGAGAGCCTTACTTTATCAGTAGTTTCAATTTGTGTGCATGTATGTGTGTTCAAATTTCCTTGTTGTTTAGATGTTCTTTTCTGGGATCCTGTGTATCCAGAAAGTGTTTATAGCTATCCCATTGCGTTTGAGTGACTGTTTAGTGTCTGAGAACACTTAGGCACACCCAGCTGAAGTCTCTGTCTTTGTGGCAGTTAGACTCTGGGAAGAGGAGGTGACAGTAATAAATAAGCATGGCTGACAATTGATAGCAGGCTACAGAGCAGAACAGAGAAGGGAAAGAAGCCAGAGGTGGGCCCCGGTTGGTGGAGATGGAAAGTGGCAGAGAGCTCAAGCCTTTTCTGCCCCGGACTGGACTGTGTGAGGTTGTCCTGCGTCTGGGAGAGGGGAGTTCTGGGCAGAGTGGAGCTAGGTTTTAGCTCTACAGAGACACTGTGTGACCGTCACCTGCCTTCATATTCTGTTTCCATTTTAGGCAACTTGAAATGTTGCAGTCAAGAAACTGGAATATGGCCTTAGCTCAGCCTGTGTGATAGAGCAGGGCTCTTACAGTTTTTGTTAGCTGACTTGTGAGTTCAACCTTGGGCTGTGTGACGGTGCTTGGTAGGGTTTCTATCCTGGGGAGGTAGGAGTGTGAAGGCGTTGGGTCCTCAAAATGGGCAGTAGTGAGAGGGGCGGAATCTGTAGAGGATGAAACCCAGAGCATGGGGTGCTCCAACCCACCAGTGAGGAGAGAACCACCTGCCAGTGACAGAGCACTGTCTCCAGCCAGAAAGCAGCGGAGGGTAGCGCAGCCTGCCAGAAAATTCTTCTTTGCAGCCTGGATAACAACATGCATGCCCAGATGTAGAGCAAAGTACCACGCAAGCACACGCACTCAGCACCCAGCAGTGTGTGCCTGCTGTTCTCCCATTGTTCTGATGGGAAGCTCTGCATCATTCCAGTCACAAATACCTCAATACGTATCTCAGAAAGGTGACACTTGGTAAGAACAGTGTCCCGTGTTCAAATAAATTACATCTGCCAGGTAACTTTGTTTTTTTTTTTTTGAGCCCAGACTTCCCCATGGAGCTGCATCACCAGCCTTTGGCTTTTATTTTGAGAAAGTCTCACTCACTTGCCCAGGTTGGGCTGAAACCCAGTGACCCTCCTACCTCATGATGAGTGTGTAATTTCATGAGTAACCTTCAAGTCACTTTAAGAAGATTCTTTTTTTCTTCCTTGATAAGAATTTTTGATTCTTTTTAATTTTCCATTAAAAAATACTTAAGATGCTGTTTTCCTGAATAGCATCCTCTCAAGCATAATAATGAAATTCATAGAAGTGGAAAAACTTCACATTTAAATCAGACTGTTGTTACCTTGGGACTTTATGTCTAAACTGGATGGATCTGTCTTTGGCCTTTCTCTCTCCCTTTCTCTCTTGCTCTTTCTCTCAGTAACTTGATATTCTCCTGTAGCAGCTGGGCTTACAGGTATGCACTGCCGAGCTTGGCATGACAACTATTTCCAAAAGTTTTCCATATCTTAAATGTTACATAGGGCTTTGGGTTTTAAAGGGACAGCGTCCCCTATCTTGAAGGTTGAATAGTGGAACAAGTTCTTTGTTGGTTTTGAGCCAGCAGGTATCCGCGTCCATGTGTCTAATCTGTTACTTAAATAGGGCGCATTAACTTGAACAGATACCACTGTGTGCGTAGGCCTTGCCAAGCAGAGATGTAGCTCTTTGCCCCTTGGAGTCCCTGGCTGTCCCCAGGCCCAAAGCTTGCACCTTTAGCAGGAGTGGAGAATTAGGGGAAGGCCTCATGGAGAGGTGGATTCTGAGCTGAGTTGAAGGCTGAATGGGAATTAGGTAAGGAAAGATGGATTGAAGTGCTGGTTTCCTCCCTGAGTGGGAAACGGGCTGAATCTGAACATCAGGGAAGATTGTGTTTGTATATCCCTCCTCCCCATCTTAAGGTCTGGCTGCATTGCTGTAAAAATGAATTATTAGTGTTGGATGAGGCCCTGGGTTCTGTCCCTAGCATCCTGCAAAACCAAACATCAAAGCCTGTAGCACGAAGTATTGGAGAAGGAAGTGGGGAGCTCTGTAGTCTAATGAAGAAGTCACCACTTCCTTCTGCACTTAGAAGTCCAGTTTCCCTGACCGGATGTGCCTGCCTGATCCAAAGCCCAACATGTCCTTTTCAGGACCACACTGTGAACCGAGTAGTCTGACTTGTGGGCATGCCAGCGTTTTGCATGTGTGCCCCGCGGAAGCTCTGCCTGGCTGGCAGGCGACTGTCTGCCAGGATTCTGGGGATGTTCTCTCTGCTCGGTGGGACGTGGTGTACTTCTCTGAGGTGGGCAGCTGTCCAGGAATCTAAGGGCTTTTAAAATAGCCCTGTACTCTAGATGATGTTATTTAAAAAGCCCTGCATATTGTGTTTATTTCTCCACATGGGTCCCTTTATTGGATTATTTTATTTTCCTTGCTAGCCTACAAGTGTTGGCACCATTTCTGAGGGTTCTGGCAAATTGAAGCAGTGGGAGCCTGAGGGTCTGCAAAGGAGAGCTTGGCAGTGGTGCCCAGAGATTCCTGAAACGGTGCTGGGCAGTGCCTCCTTGTGATCCCAAGGGTGCAGGGGCTGGCAGGCACCAGGCAGATCGAGCAGCTGCCCTGTCCACCTGCTGCATCCCTTCTCCACTTGGGCAAGATGACTTTTCCCAGGCAGGCCCGTAGGCCTTCAAGTCCGGGCTGTGTGTGTGTGTGTGTGTGTGTGTGTATGTGTGTGTGTTTTCCCTCTGTCAGGCTTCACTCTTGTGAAAACACTGGGACAGAGAACACCTGCTGGGCCATATGCCTTAAGCTTGTGTCCCACAAGAGTCCGGAGGAGGTGCTAACTCTAGTGCTGATGTGTGGCTTGGTGATTCTGATTGTTAGGTGGGGCCTCAGCTCTGCTCTGCCGGGCTTCACTCCTGACGCACCACTGTTTCATCGCCTCCAGGTTCTTTCATAACTGCTTGCATTTTTGACATTGACTTTTGTTGCAAACTATTGTTTCTTTCAGAAATGTCCTAAAGTATTCTAAAACTTATAATCTGGTAATATAAGCTTTACAATACTCAACTCAGTTAATTCTCTTTTTTACCTCTGGGGAGAAAATTGCGTGATTGTCCTTCTGTAGTATGTCCTAGGGCTGTTGTTTTCAGAGCGCGTTCCCGTTCCATCAGCATCTCCTGGAAACAGAGGAGACATGCTCATTCTCAGGCCCCTGCCCAGACCTGCAGAGTCAAACTCTGGGGCCTGTCCTTTGGCCCAAGCTGTAATAAGCCCTCTAGGTGACTAAGATGTGCCAAGCCATGGGCTTGGATGCCAGGGAGGTTTCTTTGATAGTCCTTATCTTCAAGCTAGATCTACCTGAATATGAATTTTAAACTAGGGCTTTTTTTTGATGACTTTATTGTCAACCAAGAGATTAAAAATAATCTTTAACAGCCCAAGTTTTTATCACTTGGAGACTTGTGGGACATGGTATGCCATTGGAAAGATTATTCCTCCAGTCTTACGATTATTCCTTTAGTCCTGTAATTGTAACAATAAACAGGTCATCAAGTTATTTTAATCAGTTCTTCAGATCATATGACACATTTTTTATATGGACTTCTGTTGGCACATTCAAAATGGTGGGAAATCTGTTTTGCACTTACTGATGAAAACATTTCTCAGGTCCATGACTTGTTTAGGAGGATTTTTTTTTTCCCTTGGAACTGACCTTTAGCATTTGGTGGCATTGCTGTTTCAAATATTCATCTTTACTCCTTAAAACCTATGATATGATTCAGTCAGGTCAGGACACTGTGATAAAATCTGCTTGTCAGGAACGTACCTTTTGCAAGTTAAATTTTTTTCTCACCTCAAATCCTGTAGAGATTACAGTGCAGAGGACCACAATTCTGCATTCAGTCAGGTCAGGACACTGTGATAAAATCTGCTTGTCAGGAACGTACCTTTTGCAAGTTAAATTTTTTTCTCACCTCAAATCCTGTAGAGATTACAGTGCAGAGGACCACAATTCTGCATTCCAGAACAAGTGAGGCCATCCCCTCCCCGGCCTTCACTGACAGGCCTAACCCAGGACGCGGTGGCTCTGCGTGGGTGACTCACCGTCATCTGTGGCCTCCCCGCCTTCTCCTCCAGATTCTACTTCCCAACTGAAACTCGCATTTCCTGTATTTCATATCCCCGGGGCCTGTTCTCCTCTTCCGAGGAATTAACTGGCTCTGGATCTTCTTCCTTTTCACCCCAACGCACACGCACACACATTCCCCACAAGAGCTGCCAGCATGTGACCGGCTCATTCACTTCGTTGTGTAATCTGGAGGACTGATTCATCCTTGGCCATTGGTTTAGCTGAACCTTCTGTTGCATGAGGTGGACAAACCAGGACACCTGAATTGTTCTTTAGATCCTGTCATGAAAATACTCAGGGCTTTGGCCATTTATGCTGAAGGTTACACGATTTTGAATTTTCACATGAAATTGATATATTATCTAGAAAAATTCAATTAACAAGAATTCGAAGAGAAATTTTTAAATTATGTTGCAATGTTATGTGCTGTTCCAAAAATTGAAGACTCAGCATAAAAGGATTAAAGCAAAGTACTAAGGCAGAATTCTGGGAAGCTGAGTTTTGACTACTTTATTTGAAGCTGGGTCAGGTGGAGTGCCTTCTGCATCATTCACTAAACTGAAGACAGAGATGAAGTAGAATCTTTCTCTTGCTCCTGGACTCCGCAAAACATTGTCTCTTGGCTTTGTTTCTTTATAAGACTAACAGCTTTCTTGCCACATTTTTCCCACTCCCATGGATTGGACCCAGTGCCCCAAGCTTGCTAACCGTACCCTGTGCCCTGGCTGCTTCCCTCTTCCTGGAACATTAGTGAGATGAGCATGCATTGCAGTTGCTGTCTACCAGGTGGCAGCCATGAAGGGGGAGGAATGTGGTCCTTACTTCTCCTTCGTAGTTATGTGGCAGTGGCGGCTTCTCGGAATTTCAGTCAGCAAACCATTTAAAGACCACTTAGTAAAACACACAGTACAGCCAAAAAAAGCTAGACAAAAACCCCCAAAAACCAAACAACAACAAAACCACTGAAGGAAAAAATACAGATCTTAATGATGGAAAACTTTCCATTGAGGACTCGGGTTAGTTAGGGCAGAGAAAAGGTAGCTGGTTAGGGAAGGGAGGTATCTGGGTACCCTAGTGTACCAAGAGTATGGGGATAATGTATCTTCAGTATACTGAAGTGTATGGCACAGAGGAACCAAAACAAAACAAATTGGTGAGGAAAACCAGATTTTGGTGACGAAGATGAAAAGTCATTCAGAACAATCTGGCTTGGAAGAAAGTGCAGAAAAGTCTTAACATGTATACTTTATTTCCTTTCTTGTGTATGTATATTATTAAAATATGCCACCTTAAAAGAGCTTTCTCAATAAATATACAAATATTAAGCTCTTCTGTTAAGAATCAGGTATTTTTTAGTTTTAAAGAATATTTTTCATTTCTTAAGTGAATGACAGTTGTGAACCTCATCAGGTGACAGACTTGAATCAGGAAAATAGCTAAACTCTATTACCTTAACCTAAAATGCATTTCAGAATACAAAACGTAAGCCATGTTCATTTTAGAAAGGTAGAAACTATGAAAAATTAAAATAATAGTTCATTACCATAAACTAAAAAAATTGAATTAGCATCTTCTTTCCCTCGATAGTACATAAAATAACGGGCTGTTTTCTGCTTGGTGGTATGTTTTAGTCCATGAACAGCAGCACTAAAGGACGGGGAGACCCACTGGGTGTGGCCACAGTTGTGTGGGAGCAGTGCACTCTGGGGGTTTCGGTGGCAAGGAGGCGGCTCCTGGGGAGAGGGAGACTTCCTGATCATCCTGCCCACAGCCGGGACTGAGCAGCCCACCCACCTCCCTTTCCTGCCACCTCCTGCTGTGGCCAGGCTGACCCCCTGTGTGCTGAGGCTGCCTCTCTCGCCTCTCATAGGCTTTCCCCTAGCCCCTCACAGACCCACAGACTGGGGATTGGACCCAGGGCCCTTGAACTGAGCTGCATTGTCTGTTGGCCCTTTTATTTTTATTTTTAAAACTTTGAGACAGGGTCTCCTTGTGTTGTCTAGGCTGGGCCTCCACTTGGTACAGTCCTGCGTCAGCCTCCCAGAGTGCTGGGATTACAGCTGTGTGGCACCATGCCTGGCTGTGGGAATGAGGTCCGAGAGCAGATGTGTGGCTGGTGGCTGCGTTGCAGAGAGTGAATTACCCAGAGGTCTGCAGCCCCAGCCCCTCTTCTCTTGGTCACTCAAGCAGCCTGTCCATCACAGAAGGGCCCAGAGCGACTCTTGTACAGTCAGAGATGCTGTTTCTGAACGTTGCTGCTTTTTCAGTTTTTTTCCTGTTTCAAGTCTGTCACCTGATGAGGTTCACAACTATCATTCACTTAAGAAATGAAAAATATTCTTTAAAACTAAAAAAAAAACCAAAAAAACAAAAAACCAATTTCAGCATCTGTCTTGTGACTCTTTTATAGCTTTCTGACAGCCTTATCTTTTCACTTATTTCTGTGGGGCTGTTTTGTCTCATAATGTTCTGCCCAAGTATTTATTTTCTTTAAAAAAATAGAAACGAGGTCCTTGTCCTGCGTGCACATCCTTATTAGGCGAACTCATTTCTAATATTGTCATTGGCTCTTTGGAAGGGGCTTTTTTTTCCCCCAAAGATTGAATCCGGGGTCTTTGTATTAAGCTTCATTCTCAGCCCTTTATCTTTTAAATTATGAGATACAGTCTTGCTAAATTGCTCAGTTTCAGCTGGAATTTTCAGTCCTCCTGCCTTAGCGTCCCAAAGGATTAACAGGCATGTGGCGCTATGCTGGCTGTATACGTGATAGCTTTTGTCTTAATTTTTTTCCTAAGCATAATTTAAAAATATTTTTGCTAGCAGAGCCTTATTTGAGTATAATTGTCACTATCATGTTTCAGTTAATGTACTTTAAAAATGATGTTAGATTTCACTTCCTCCTTCTCTTGCACCCTTTCCCCCCTCCCTTCTTTTCCCTTCTATTTTGGCCAAATGAGTTCTAAGATATATGAATTGGCTCCTAATTACAGATTTCAAACCTATAGAGTTAATGTATAGCCTGTGTCTCTCCCAGTTAGCACGTTGTATATGAGTTTATTAAAATTCTCACCGGTTTCTAGCTAGTGAGTTGGAGCTGCTACTATAAAACTTCATTTGCTTTTTATACATTATTTTTTCCTACTAGGTGGATTAAGTTGGCTTGAGATGTACTTAAAAATGCCATACAGGGTTTTATTTGGAGGTTGAAATGTCTTCAAGTATGGTACCTTTTTCTATTTCTGTATTATAGTAAGTAGGTATGGAGCAAGAATATTCCTGTTTTAGAGTTGAGAGTATTTGAGTAAGAAGAAAAAAATTTACCCTCTGTGGTCCAAAGATACAAATATTTAATACAGAACCAAAATGAGAAAATACCAGCTTTTTTTTTTTCCATAGTGGCAAGACTCTTTTACCAAAATTGTGAAATTTTTTCATATTTTGGCAGCTTCTGAGTATTCTCTCTGATCTTTTGTTATTTCAGCTATTTAAAAATAAGAGGAGTTTATCAGCCATATTAATCTCATTGCAACGCGTGCCTAGATTGATGGGTAAGGGAGCAGTACATGGGTGACGGGATGGGGAAAGGGATGCCAGAGTTTGAGTGTGGATGGAGAGTAATGTAAATAATGAAGAATGAGAGGTCTAGTCAGAAGGAAACTGTAGGAAGATTGACAAGGGTAACCTTAGAAACTTGGAGATTGTTTATGGGGTTCTGACACTGAGAGAATGCTAAGCCTGGGTAGTCTGGATTCTCATTGGCATGCACTAGTTCTTACGCACAGAAAGGGATTAAAAGACTGCTAGGTGACTTGCAATATCTTTAAGGGGTTTGAGGGACAAGGATGATGCTCACTTGCACCACAGAGTTGGGCTTTGAGAAGACACCATTCTGGGTATGGACCCCAGTTTGTACCCCAACACCGTTGCCCCTCGTGGCTACTCCTAGGATTACCTCCCTTGGTCAGTGACATTTCTTGAAGCACTGGCTTCTAAATCAGAGTTGTAGATGAAGCATATGAAAAATGCTCTGTGATGGTACATTATTGCAGAATGATTGTGAAAGCCAGTGTCTGCCCCTTTTTTAGCTTTTATAGTGGGAGGCAATCTCTGTCTAGTTAGGTAGGCGAATTCCGTCTTCCACAGGAAAGGGTTTCGGGTGCTGAGTTGCCTGAAAACATTAGACATACTTTACATGTCAGATTGTGAGACAACACTGGTTTCCTGTGAGAAGAGTAAACAAAACTCCTGTCACCTTGATTGTGTGCATTTTAGGTATGCGTACGTGCATCAGTTAGATAATCAGATATCTGCTTTCATTATTTAAAATTTTAAAATTGTGCTCATATTTTAAAATCAACACAAGACCAGCATGTACTTAGAAATATTCCCCGCCCCTCCTTGTTCCATAAGGAAAAGAATTCCAACTCTTGGTGCTTTTGATCTTAATATTTTCTAATTTTTCAGCATAACCTCCTAGTGCATGAATGGCTGCCTCTGCCTGAGTTAATCTGAGATGTGGTACCTTTAAAAATCGTTCGGTGCTTCTTTCATAGGGAATTTTATCTCAAGCCACAAATACCTATTTGCGATACAGCTACTCTTTTTTGAATACTCACCGCTGAGATATATTTTCAAGGTTTTCTTATCTTTGAAGTGATCCTTACAAACACTGAACAGAGAACTTTGAGATTATCTCCATGAAAACGAAACCTCTTAAATCTATTAGCTCACTTTTTTCTTTTATCAGTTTTGTAACCCAGTCCTATTTGTGATCTCTAAGCATCTGAAACTAGGTGTGATCAGGGCCATGTCACACTAAAATTCCTCAGTGTTTGGTCAAAAGAATAGGAAGTACACTTTTTAAAAAGCTCTGTAAGAACCTTCTTTTCTCGAAGCAACTTCTTTTTTTGAGGAATCATTTTGGGAAAACCATTTGCCATGTCCAGATACATGATATAGATCCTTGGCAACCTTTCTCAGGGTTCTATTTCAAGGAAAGATGAGGACTCATCTTTGCTGAGTGCTTCTTTGCTGTTATTCTTGAAATTGGGATGGGAAAGCAGCGTTTTCCCTTTAGTGAAATGAAGGGGGAAGGATCCAGAAGGTCATGGGAGAAAATAGTGGAAATTCTCCTTTGCTCTCAGATGATGCATTTCTCTGAGGGCCAAGACTCTTGGAATCCAGGCTTAAAATAACAAGGACCATGGGGAATGGGCGTAATTCCTTCTGTTCCACTGAACTTGGTTTATCCTTGTTAGTACTAAGTAATTGGAAAGGCAGGATTCAGTACCTACACTGACTTTTCATTGTTTTACCTAGATTGAGACTTTTAAAATTGTTAGTAAAGATATCACAGGAGGTAGTTATGCCCCCCATTGCCTTTTTTGCGGGGGTGGTGGTGGTGGTGGTGGTGAATATGGGTTTCTGGCCTGAGGCTTATTCTTTTTAGAATTGACAATGTTAGAACTTAGCCTCTGATCTCCAACATAGGGGCAGCTTAAAGCCTTTGCAGTTGTTCCCTCAACTCCAGCAGCTTTTGAACCTTCACTGATCAGTTGATACTGTCAACAGATTTCCTAGCTCTAACTTAAACTGGAAGGGTAGCAAACCTAACTCGTTTCCCTTGTAGATGTCCAAGTTCCAATGTGTAATGAAAAGGGGTTTCAGACTGGGGTAGGTGTTGGAAGTGTTTTAAACCCCTACTGTTTTATAATCAATCATGTTATTCTTCTGCATTGACTTGTGGAGTTCTGATGGAGTCTAGAACATTCCCACAGCATAGCGACATTAGAACACATGGAAATGTGTTCTGCACTTTGGCTTTTCCCAGCTTGTTTAGAATGCCAAAGTCTAAGATGAATAGGACCTCAGAGGGTGTCCTAGGCCTTTCTCCCAGGCAGGACTCTGAGGAGCATGCCTGACGCTGGTCATCAATCCTCTGTCTGTTTGTGTAGAGGGACCTAGAGGTCCTCACCTTGGAAAGCAGCCTGGTACATTGTGGTTCTTACTGAGTTCTTGCTGAAAGCAAACCCAAATCTCCTGCTCTACAGCTTCTGTCCACCAAAGGTGGATTTTCCTACTTCAAACAAACCAAAATATATTTTTTTCTCTGTGTCTATTCATATATTGGACGACAGCTTTGAAGTTCCTTTAAGTATTGTCTTCCTGTCCACTCTTTTAAATGCCTCTGATGTTCTTACCTCTTTCTACTAAGACTTTTTAGCATTCTACATTCCTACTTTATCCTGGTCAGAAGTGTGTTTCCAAAAATATGGTCACCATCCTATCGAGGTGGGTTCTGATGTGATTATATGGAGTTGGACGGTTTTCTCCTTTGGATTTGAGCAGTGTGTGACCTGTGTGTGTTCTTGCGATGGTTTTGCTTTACAGTGTCTCAGTTCAGAAGTGGGGCATCTGGAAGGTGCTTGGGTCATGGGCCTGTACTGATCAGGCCATTGTTGACTTTAGAGCTGAATGTGCTGTTGGAGGTTTCGGTTGGCCGGAAGAGGCCAGTCATTGAGGACGAGGCTGGAAGGGTGTATTCTTGTCCCCAGATTCTCCCTTTTTCTGCTTCCTCACTGCACATGAGGTGAGCAACTTTCCTCCATCTCGCTCTTCTACCAGGCCGTTTCTGCCAACTGTTCCTTCTTTAAGCTGTGAGCGTTGGGTGTTTCATCCAAGCAGTGGGAAAGCTGACTAATACCACGCTCATTATCTTCCGGTGCTATTGGTGGTTCTTTTGATTCATGTAGAAGGTTCAGTTAATGAAAAATTTTAGAGGCTTTAAGCCTATTATTATTCTTCACACTAATGCTCGTTAAGCAGAAGTGGAGTCCAGTAGATGGCTCTTCCCAGTGAATCCAGGGCTCTCCTCCTGAGACCCTCTCTGTGTGTGAGAGGTCCTTGAAACTGTGATTCTCTCTTTCAGCATTCCACCTTCTACCCAGCCTCAGATCAAATGCAAGTATGGCAAGTGTATATGTAAAAAACACAAGATGGGCTGGACTTGGCGGCTCATGCTTGTGATTCTAGTACTCTCTGAGGCTGATGCAGGAGGGCTGCAAGTTGGAGCTCAGTTTGCAATTTAGTATGTCTCAAAATAAAAAAAGGGCTAGGATTGTAGTGTGAAGGACTTGGTTCAGTTTGCAATTCTGGAAAATAAAGACACAAAGGTAAAACTTTTTATGCTATGATATATTTTATGCCATGGTAAGGTGATTCCTTATAGGCAGTGGCTGGTGAACTATGGTCCACGGGCAAAATTCACCTTGTTTCCTGTTTTGTTGGGACACGGTGGCCACCATGCCTATCTGTGGCCGCTTTGCTGCTGGCGTGGCAGCATTGAGGGCTCCTGTCTACAGTTGCACGTTATTTATTACTTGGCCTTTTACTGAAGAAGTTAGCTGTCTCCTCCCCTGGCCAAGAGAGCACCTGACTCATTAACGTGTTTTATATCCATGTAGCTGCCTCCGGTGTCTGCCTAAGTGAGACTGTCCAAAACGCTTTCCAAGGCTTGTTAGCAGAGAATTCTGTGGGTTTTTTGGGCAAGTGTTTTATGGGAGGAATATGGCAGTATTATCTTATATATGTGGTTAGAGGATCCCAGTCAGTATTTGCTGTCTTTTATCTGATTTCTAATTGCTATTTGAAAACTGTTCTCATTATTACTTTAGTGGTCTCTTTGAAACTGAGAAACTATAATCACCCTAAATTGGCTTTGGAGTCTTAAGGGCTGTTCTAGATTTAGTAATCACTTGTCTCCAGGGAATTGTTGTGCTTTGGCATTAGAAAACATCAGTAACACTACTGACAAACCTTATATAATATTTCTGTGAAATTATAAAAGGAACTGAAAGATTCCATGGAGTATCTAATCTATTTTGAGAAAAGGAAGAAAACAGTCCTCGTTGCGTTGGTTGCCTTACTAAAACATTAAGAGGTTGCTTCATTATTTTCTTAGATGTTAGAATCTGTTCCAGATTTACCAATCGGTCTTTTCTGATGAAAGAAAAATTACAATAAAGTTTAACCTTGTAAGAGTACTTTCAATTATGAAATCTTCAAAGAGTTCCACATACCTGTATCTGTCACCACTTCTTTCCTTGTTTTGAAAATTTGCTTTTTGAGCTGCAAACAGGAAGGCAGAAGCCCTTGTATGTTTTCCCATGCTAGTGTTGTTAGCTCTTAGAGGTTAGGTGAATATTGTGTCAAGTTAATTTTCCTAATGAAGGACAGATATAGTGATCTAAAGGTGTTCATGTGTGATCTTTGGCCCTTTCTGTAAGGAAAGTATTTAGCCCCCTGTCTGGAATTTTGGGGCTCTCATTTTAAAAGGCTTTAGCATATCCATATTATTGATGCCTGCACCTGGATTTTTCCAAGTATTTTCCTATTCTGATGGCAACTAGAGGCCATCTATGTGTCTGGCGTCCTCTGTGATCCTCTCTGGATTCTATGCTCTGACTTTCTGTTTCTCCTTCTCTGCATGGAATGCCTATTTTGGAGGGGGTTATTATATCTTGCTAAGGTTTGAATTTTAAATATCCTCCAAAGACAGTACATTGATGGTTTGGTCATCAGCCTATAGGGCTGTTGAGGTGGTGGAATCTTAAGGATTTGGAATTTAGTAGAGAAAGATCATTGGGCTGTGTCTTCGAAGGGGCCGTTGGGACTCTGGTGTCTTCCTATGTTTTTTCCTTTCTGGCTTCTGTGAGGTAGGCTGTTTCCTTCCTCCACCATTTGTTCCCTGTCATGGTGTACTGTGCTGCCGCAGGTCCAAAATAAAGAGCCAGGGACCATGGACTGACACCTATGAAATTGTGAGCCAAAGAAATCTCTCTCCTTTTCAGTTGTTCTTTCAGGTATTCTGTCCAAGAGTGGAAAGCTACCACACGCGTGCCCTTGGCCTTCTCTGAACACTTTCTCTGTGTCACATCTTTGCCCAAGGGGTTTCTCAGGTGCCCCACAGATCTGTGCAGCCCGCCAGCATGTTACCTACAACATCATATGATGTCATTGCGTGTACAGCTCATGGAAATTCTCACCCAAGATGAACCCAGCTGCCCACCTTCTCCTTTCATAGCTGGAGAAAATCCTGAAACAAGGCCATCGCATACTCCTTCTCACCGCTGTCATGGAGCCTTCAGCCCTGCTCTGGAATGTTCCTTCTTTCATGCTGAGCCCCATTTGCATGATTCCTTTATTGATTCTCCATCTCTTCAAACTTCTGATGCCCAGACTCTGTAAGTGACCTTGCCTTGTACTTCATGGAAGAAAAGAATCAACTGGTAGCAATGCTCTCAGCCTTTCTCATGAAGTTTATGGACCCACGAGTTCTGGCACCTGTTAGAAGTAAAGAACCAGTTTTACACCTGTGACGGGCAGCTCTCTAGGAATGATCAGCTTGCCATCTCTTCCCACGTTAGAGACTTTGAATCCTTTCTCCTGGACTTGCACGTGGGCATTTAGACATGCTGTCATCTCTTAAGTACTGATATTCCATCTTAGAAACTAAACTGGAAAAGCAGAAGGATGTAAACCTTTTTCCCCTTACCTTGTGTTCCCCTTCGGCAGTCAATTTGTGCGCTGTGTTCCATGGCTGCCCTTTGAAGAGGGGCAGATCCTCTGCATGTCCTCACCTGTCAGTGATCTGTTCCTCTAGCCTCGTGGCGCTTTCTCCCACCTTGCCATGGATGGAGGTCTCATCCTTTTCTGACTTGTTAGAATGTCACACAACTAAACCCGTTTCTTCAGTCCTCTAATACCTAGTAGTTTCCTCTAGTCTCCATTGCTGTATTTTTTTCTTTCTTTCTTTTTTGGCTTACCTTATCCTTGCCTAGATGTGTGGTCTGGGACACTTTTCTGTCCTGTTTATCTACTTGTGTGACTTCAAATGGCAGCTACTTGTTGGTAAAGGCCAGATGCCTCTGATCTGGACTTCTCTCCCAAGCTGTAAACCTCATCTTTCACTACTTATTTAAATATTTTCGATGTTTCTTAGAATCTCAAATTTGACATTAGCCCTTGGTGTGTTCTTCTGGCTGCTTTTCCACAAGATATTCCTATCCCAATAAATAGAATTTGTGGTGCTTTGGTTCACAAACTGAATTCTTTCCGTGATTCTGGTTGCCAATCAAATTAGACAAGAACTAAATCAGATCCAGTGGTTCAGTGTTGACCATATAGGCATATTTGATTCGGTTCTTGCTCAGTTTGGATTGAGACTAGGATTGTGGGAAGAATTAAGTTTGTAAACTGCTGTGACAATACCTGAGATAAACTTAAGGAAAGATTTCTTTTGGCTCATGGTTTCAGAGTTTGCCTATGGTTGGTTAGCTCTGTTGCTTCTGGGTTGTGGTAAGCTAGGGCATTATCCAAAGGAGCTTTGGTGAAGAAAAGTTGCTCACCTCGTGGAGACAAGGAAAAAAAAAACAAAATTCAGGAAGGGGTCAGCGGCACTATAGTCCCTGAGGGTGTGGCCCCAGCCATTAACTTTTTTCCACCAGACTCTGCCTCCTAAAGTTTCCACCATATTTCAATGCTGCAAGCTGGTGATCAAGCTTTTTGCAAATAGGCTGTGGTGGTGGTGGTGGTAGTAGATGGAATCTATGATCCAAACCGTAACAATATTCTTATATAAGTGTAATGAACATAGCCAGTTGCTCATGCAGAAATCTGGGAGTGAGTTCTGAAATCTCTAGAAAGTGTTATCCCAAATCTGTCACTATTGCATCCAAGCCACCATCATCTCCTACGTTTACCACCCTGGAAGTCTCTTGATCAAAATTTCTTCTTTGTGTTTTCTGCACCTTAAAAATCTCTCTTTACTCAGAGCAGAAAACAGTAATCTATAACAGATCTAACTGCCTCTGTGTCAGTTCCCTACTTAAAACACTTTGGTGACTTTCTATTGAACCCAAAAAATGGTCCTCCTCTACCCCATATCCCTTTCAGTTAATTTCATTGTTTCCTCTGCCCTAACCATGCAGGCATTTGACCTTTGCAAAATTATGCAAATGGATTTTCCGGAAATCCTTTGCCTTACTGGTTTTGAGTTGGAAACAGTTTCTTTTGTGTTTTATACTCTTAAATTAGCTGGGTATCTTGACAGTGGGTATAGTCACTTACAATGACTGTGCCCTGTAGTCCAAGGGATCTCTTTGGAAGAAATCCTTGAGTAATGAAACACGTGGTCGAGGAGGTTTGGGTTAAATTCAGAATCCTTTGCTATGGACTTGGGTGTAGCTCTGTGGTGAAGTGGTTTTCCAGCTTGCGGAAGGCCCTGGATCCAGGCCCCATCATGTTCCTTTGCAAGTCATTTTATTATTATTTTATTTTCTGTAATTTTAAGCTTGGATTGGGGGTGGAGTGTTTATAAAAAAATGAATGGCATAATCTTGTGTAGTGTTTTCAGGTGTCACCCCCTCCCCTGCAATTTGGGAAATGATCAGTCTCTTGGAAGTAGAGACTGAAAAAGCCCTGCTTGGCAGCATTTGTTATTAAGCTTGTTCTCCTTAGGTAAATGTTCCCACCCTGCCCCAGCCACTGGGGCCCCTCTCTGCTCCTGTCCCCTAAATCCTTAGGACCCATGCATTCTCAGCCATGAAGGGCGAAGTGGTTGTATTTAAAGGAGGGGCCCCAATCCTGGCCTTCTCCTTAATGTAGTCTGATTACCAACAAAGGAATTTATTTGAATTTTAAATTTCTGAGGAGTAGGACGGAAAAATATCTGCAACAGAAATGTCCTGTTAATGAATGTGATAGACCCGTCCTTGTTCAGAGCTCTTGTGCTTTCACTGAAGAGGCTAGGGTTGCCTTCCCCAGGCCAATTACCCCACGTCCTCATCCCTAAAAGATATTTATGAGGTTGTAGTGCTTCAATAAGCTGAGAAGTGATTTAACTGTTGCATCAGCAGGGTGAGATGAAGCAGTGAAATGTGGTGTTCATTTTATTTGTGGGTGGGGTGCAAGAGGGAAATGCAATATGAATTTTTTCCTTTTTTGGAAAGCTAACCCTGTGCTCTTTTGTTATCATTTTGTTCTCTAGGCATTAAGTGTAACCGAAACCCTGATTAAGCCTTTGGAAAAGTTCAGAAAAGAGCAGCTCGGAGCCGTAAAGGTTCGTGTCTAATTGGAGTGCACTTGGAAACAGAAAATGTCCATGCCACCGCTGCTTCATTGTCTGCTTTATTCACATTTGGCAGCTTCAAGAGAGATGCTGGCGTCAACCATCTGTTGTTTTATATTTTAAATGTGCTTTTTCCCCTTTGGGGAGATGAAACTGAAAACAAAACAAAAACACCTGGACAGAGTTGTAAAACCTCTAGTGGTCTCCTTGGCCTTATTTTTCCATATAAAGTTTAGGAACTGTCTTTCACCAAACAGCACATCCCTCTGATGGGAGGACCTTAGCGCGCTGGGGAGCGCAGTTGCTTCTCTGTGTGCCTCTGTTTTATGGAGGAGTGTAGCAGTAAAACAGGGTTTTAAGACGAGACACACTGCTCTCCCATGATGCCATTAAGACTAGGAAGAGAATATTGAGTTCTTAGGATGTAATTTCCTGCCATTTACCAAAAATTTATTAAGCTTTTATTATGTGCCAGTATTTCTGTGGTATCGTGTATCCTTTGTGCTGGGGACTCATAGGTGAGGGAAGCAGGGACTCCACTGGGTGATCTTGGATTACGTGGGATTGCTGAGTCTAGCACGGGACTTTGTCCTTTGGAGGGGTGCTCCTGGGATATAATTGGGAACTTCCATGACTTGTGATCTGAGCTTCGTAGTTAGCCATTTTAGAAAATTCCCACCATTTGCTCCTGAATCTTTTGTATGTATGTGGGGGTGGAAGGGGACGCATTTGTGTGTTGTTGGCCCGGTTGGGCTTGAGCTGTGGAGAAGACCCTAACATCAGTCTTAGTAAGAGAGTTTTTATATTTGTAATTTTTCTCCCACAGAGCTGGGGATGTGAGGAGTTTTTAAACAGTTTTCTAAAAAAACAAACAGAAAAACTATTAAAGTCCCTCAGTATAAATAATTAGTAACTGGAAGCACACACAAGAGCCCCAAATCTCCCAACTTTTCAGTTTCTGTTTATAGACTCCATTTCCCTTTAACTGACTCAGAAATCTGTTTGGCATTTCTGATGGGTCCAGAGTTTTTAATGAAGGACCAAGGATCGAGGTTCAGGCCGGAAGGCCAAGAGTGGCGGTCAACACCCCCACACCAAGGGGCTCATGCATCTCATACCCCCACCCCGGCTCGGGGGACCAGAGGCCCCATTTCCCCTCTGCGACGGTGGGCAGAGCACCGACTCTGTCAGATGAAGGATTTGGAGATCTGACAGATGTTCTGTAGTTGGACGGTTCTGTTTGCTATGGCTGTGACCCCTCAGGCTGTTCTGAAGTGCGAATGTATTGGTTCTTTTACCATTGCATTGGCAGCTACTAGATGGACACGCGGAGTGTTTCTTATCCAATTGGTACAGGGTAAAGATGGTACAGGGCAAAGATGGTATTATGCAGATTAAAAGCAAGCAGTTTTAAGTGTGTGTGATTATATATATATATTTCAAATTTATTTTAATATGCCATATGCCCTAGTGAATTTTCCCCATTTCTGACCTCCAGTGGACTCTTCCGCTGCCATAACAAGCTTTCCCAGATTCTAACAGCATGCTTGTCCTGCAGAGCAGCTTGTAAAATAAATTGCCCTTTTAAAAGGCCAGAGTATTTCAGTTCAGGTCATGCCCTGCACTGTGTGGTGACTGCTTTCTATTGTGAAGTCCCGTGTGTTTACCCCTTCATTGTGCTGCAAGTTGATGAATGGTTTTTCTTGCATCCTTGTTCAGTGGAGTGTGTTTTGGCTGTGCTTTGGTAGCTCATGCCTACTGATGATACCTGTTGCAGCTAGTGCTCAGGAGTCCCCTTACAGATACAAAAACTACCTGCCCTAAGGTTGGGGTTTGTGTCCTTTTGTGTAGGTGAAGCCAAAAATGGTCAGGAGGCTTGTTTTTAGCTGACAGTTTTTTAATAAATCATACTAAACAAAATATAGTTGTCTATTTTTTCCATTTTTATTTTTATTTTTATTTTTATTGGTCTTTTTGAGACAGGGTCTTGCTATGTAGTTCAAGTTGGCCTTGAGCTCACTTTGTAGCCCAGGCTGGTTGCAAACTTGCAGCGGTGCCCCTGCCTCAGCCTCCTGGATGTTGGGACTATAGGCATATACCACCATGCCCAGCTTCCATTACATTGCTAAATCTTTCAAGGATTATACTTTATTTTTTACTTCTACCACCCTGTGCTGTTCTGTAGAAGGTAATCTAATAAGCGGGTCAACTAATCATGGTGTAAGAACCAGGATCAAGTGTGTGTAGTTTGGACATTTGATTATTGTGTGTGTCTGTGCTTTCTAGATGTCCTGCCCTATTTTGGTAAGTGTACACTTTCACTCCTTTGGTCAGTGCATTCCTGGGAGATGCTTAGCACTCCCCTCAGCTGGGCATAGCGGTGTACACCTGGAACCTCAGCTTTGAGGAGGCTGAGGTAAGAGGACTGCAAATTCAAGGCCAGCCTGAGCGATTTGGCCAAGACTGTATTTCAGGATAGAAATGAAAAAGGTCTGGTGACACAGCTCATGGCCTTGCTTATGTGCGGCCCTGGGTTCAATCTCTAGCAATATAAAAGCAAAGAAGAACACTTTGTTCTCTTGAGTTAAAGACCTTAGGAAAAAACAAAACAAAACAGAACAAAAAGCACAAAATGATGTTCATGTGGGGCAAAAAAAAAAAAAATAATAATAATAAGTGTTTTTAAAAGTTCAAAGGTTCAGCGGTCAAGATTTTTCGGTATCAGCTTCAGCATTTTTATTTTCTGTGTTCCTGTTCGCCCTCTGCCAATGCCCTCGCCTTTCTGTCGATGCTCTTCTGGGTCGAGGGTCTCTTGCCTTTTCCAGTTCCCAGAAGCCAATTACACAGTTAAGAGTGGTTCAGCAGCTGCGAGGTGGTTTTTGGGAATGGGTTTTTAGAAAGTGGGAGGTGTTCTCCTGTGCCCGAGTCGTGTCTGGGCGGCATGGCTGCCTCCCTGCGGTCCGTGGGCTCTGCTGCATTTCCTTACAGGCTTGCTGGGTTCTCACATTCCAAGTCGCTGTTCAGGATTCTCTTCTAGGCTTGCTTCTTACCTCCTTTTACCCTTTCCCCGCCCAGGGGAGCTTGTCACCTCCTTTCCTGTGGATCACCTTATTTTTCTTCTGGCGTTTTACTCCCCAGCATCCCGTGAGACTTTCTTAGCCTTTGCCCCTGGATGCTGATGTTGCCATGGAAACTAAGTTGGATGTGGAACAACATGGAAGCTGAGTGCGTTGAGTAAATCGTGGAGAAGTACCGGAGCATGACTTACCTGGAAAATTTAAAATTGCTCTTTCTGACATCTGCCCAGGCAGTGCCATGTGGTTTGGACAGACAGCATGCAAATAATCAAGTAAATGCAACTAATTTTTTGATCTGTATTTGTATGCATTATATATATATATATATATTTTTTTTTTTAAACTTTTTTTGTACTGGCAGTTGAACTCAGGACTTTATGCTTGCCAGGCAGGCGCTGTACTGCTGAGCTAAATCCCCAGCCCTGTATTTATGTATTTATATAATTATTTTTTTCCTTTTTTTGTGTGTGTTACTGGGCAGTGAAGCCAGGGCCTCACCAAAGCTAGGCAAATGCTCTTCCACTGAGCTACTGAGCCAGCCCTTGACATTTTATTTTGGGACAGGGCTTGCTAAGGTGCCCAGGCTGGGCTGAACTTCCATTCCTTCTGAGTCTCTTGAGTACACCTCTAATCTGGAAAACTAAAGTATATTGACAGTAGTTTATTCAAATGCCATCTTGGGACAAGCTAACAAGAATTTCATTCAACAGGATAAAAGTTGAAACAGAAGGTCTGAAAAATGCTTACTTCATATGTATTATTAAAAATTTCCCTTCATGAACCCTTTTACCCAATTCTCACCTCTGATTCTCTTTATTGTTCTCTCCAAGCCTTTGTCTAGTGAATCCATTTTTAATCAAACTTTGTTGCCAAGACTCTGTGACTGTAAAATATGAGTAAAAAGCAAACAAGCTTGAATAACTTTTTCAAATTGTGTTTGATAAGCAGATACATTGCTTTGACTTAATTCTATTTATTTTAGTAATAAAATAGACATTATTACCTATCATCTGGCATAGTGTGAGAGACCCTGGGCCATAACAGTGACGTAGAGCACCTGCTGCCCTTCGGGAAGGTAGCAGCTCCATGGGAGGCCGCGATATTGGAAAAAAAGCAGTAAAAATGCCCTGTGCTGGTGGTTGTGGGGCCACATCCTACACTCTGCCCCGCATCCCGCCTCTCGACGCCTGACAGGTGCAGAGGAAGGCTGGCTGCTTCCTGGTCTGAATCCTTTCCCAGTGCCTTCATGAGCTGGGAGATTTGGGACGCTTAAGTGAAGACCTCTGGACTTCTGCTTTCTTACCTGTGACACGAGGTGCGATGCGTCTGCTTGGAGGTTGTTGTAAGAATCGAGGGGACCTGTCAGCAGTACTTGAGGTATCTGGAACAGAGCTGGCTGGGTATCGCTGCAGTTATTTTTACTGTCTCGATTACGTCTTGTGTTCTGTCAGCTTACCAAAGAGTGGCTCAGATTTTTGTCCACTCCATGCCCTGGACTTCAGGGTGACATGCCAGGGCCGGCCAGTAATGATCCTCCCTGCCAGACTGTGTGGCTGGGAGGGGCCGGGTGGAGGACTGGGGGACAAGAAGAGCTTGGGAAGTTGCAGAGCACAACTGCAGCGGGGGCCACTGTTCATCTCCCCACCATAGACTCCTCCTGGACTTGTGCTCGTTGTGGGGTGCAGGGCTGGATTCTGAGGGAGGAAAAGCTGAATTTTCACTTCTTCAAAGAGGCTAAAGGAGCTTAGAGGACTGGAAAGACAAAGTGGCAGGACTGATGAGCCAGGATTGCAGAATTGTGCTTTAAAGAAAGTTCTTGCTGGTTATTGCTTGCAATGTGTATTTCATTTTCATGTGCAAATATTATCCTACCTCTTTATTTAACTAAAAGGGGCGAAAGAGTTGGAGTTTCTTAAGAATTAAGCAGGCCTGGAGGTCCACTCCTGTAGTCCTAGCTCTCTGGGAGGCTGAAGCAGGCCTCTGAGCCCATCCTGGGGGATGGAGTGACTTAAGGAGGCGTTGCTGCACCATAAACAATGAAAAACCTGGGGATGTTGCTCAGTGCAGAGGCCTTCCTGGTTCAATCCCAGCTCTGTGTTAAAAAGACCAAAACAAAAAACCGAGGAGCTGTTTCACCTTCTTCAGATTAGTGAAACATGAAAAGAAAATTGTTTATAGCTCAAAAATAAGACCTTTCACTTCCTCATTTTAGAATATTTGTAAAATGCAGAAAACTCAAAAAGTAAACTGGTAACTTAAACAAAAAATTCTTCCTGCTCCCAAAAGAAAGCAGAAACCTTCTGTTACCTGCAGAAAAATGGGGCACTTAAATTCAAATTCAGCTTTGCTTTTGCAAAAAAAAATTTTTTTTCTTAAACGCTAAATACTTTGTGTGCTACAAATATTTTCTTTTTTTTCTGACATACTGGGTGCAGGTCCAGTCACTTTGTGTGTTAGCCTAATTGTCTCATTTTTTTGTTGTTTTTTGATTTTTACAGATTCTTATGACTTCATTTCTTTGTTTAGAAGGTTCTTCCTCCGACATCCGATGACTCTAATACTCCGTATTGTAGTTTCATTTTTTACTTGTGACTCTTTAAATCCATCTGGAATCAATTTTGATATGAGGTGGCTTTCTCTTTCTGTTTTCCAATACTATACAATTTTACCAGCACTATTGTTTGGCTGATTTTCTAGCCCAGTGACACATGATGGAATATATATATATATTTTTATTTTTTTTTCAGTTGTTGTTCATTCTGTCTTGAATCTCATCTGCCAAATAATCATACACTATAGGTTTTATTTTTGACTAATTTTACTGTCGTCTCGTTTATCATTTTCGTTTTTGCATGTCACTTTTATAACTCTGAATAAGCTCAATTCTTTATAGCTATATTTCACCTGAAACATAAACTTCGTTTGCTTAGCTTACTCATTTATTATGTTCATGCATTTTTTTTTTTTTTTTGGGCTACCATTTAAAAATCAGGTTTTTCACATATTCCTAGAAGAGATGGTCCGGGCAGCGGGGTAGCGTTGTCTCTTTGGAGGGGATGCCTTTCACTGCCCGCCTTTGCTTAGTATATTTCTTTCCAGTCAGCTTCAGTCTTTGTACTATTCCCTGCCTAGATACTCTTGAGTTCGCAATGTTGGTTTACAAGAAACATTTTCACATTATAGTTAATTTGATCCTTGACAAACTTCTTGGATTATGCCAGTCCATTTATATACTCTCTCTTCATTGTAATAAGCTGTTGGAAAGAAAAATGCCCCATTTTTTCCTGCTAGTTGACAATAATTTTAAAGTTCTTATTTCAGTACCAGAAATCATATGAGTACAGAGAAACAAAACAATATCCTGTAATCACATTCAGAACAAATACATGGAGAAATCATTATTCCTGTCCTGAGATTCCAAAACAAAACACAACAGCGTTTGTATAATGCCGTAACATGTACGAACAAATGCATTTCTCCACTCATTAGTGGGTGGCGTGGTGTTTGTCAGGCTGAATTCTTCCTTCAGAAAGCCTTGTGTCACCGTTTTCTTTACCCACATGTTAATCCACCCCCCCCACCCCCGTTGCTGAGTGAGCTGGATGTTTCCTGCTGACTTGAGCTTGCTCCTTCTTCTGTCCCTTTTTGTCTTTCCAGTGGCATTAGATCAGTGGATAAAATCTTGTTGCATATTCCTGGCCTGTAAAGACCTCAGGGTTTCTGCATTTCTTCCCAGGTGGTTGTGATTTGCAGCCTGGCTTCCACTCCAAGTTTTTTTTTTAACCTGAGAAACCGATGCTCAGGAAATATTGTGACCATCGCACAGGGTCACCTCCAATAAGCAATGTACTCCACACATCAACCTTTCTACACTAGTGGAGGTTTGGAGGTAGTGAGCATAAATTTGTTTTAGTTTATTGTTTTTTTATTGCAAGTTGGTGAGTAACATAGTGAGGAGCAGAAAAGAGTATACAATAGTAATAGCTTAGACAAAAAATTCTGTGAATTAAACAAAAGCCTCGATTATAAAAAAGTGAAGGACTCTGTTTCAACAAAAGAGGTGAAAGTAAAAGTGCTTGTTTCTTCTTCTCAGAGAGGAGCTGTGGGATTACCTAGAGTGAGTCAGTACAGAACAATCCCTGATCACACTGATAAGAAAATTTACGTTCTGTGCTGTCAGATTCCTTTCCTTTCTTTTTTTTTTTCTCTTGAAGTTGTGCAAGTTGAAAACAGACATGGGAAGGAGAAACGCCCATTCCCAAATCTTCCCTCCATGAATCTGGGGACAAAGTTAGGGTCTTTAGATGACTTGGTTGAGGATGTCCTGTCCTTGGTTCTTAGAACAAGTGACCTCCAGCGGGGGGGACATAAATTCAAAGTGTGTGCGTGTGTGTGTGTGTGTGTGTGTGTGTGTGTGTGTGTGTAAATGCAAAGGACTAGAGTTCCTATTCTTTGTTGAGTCTCTGCCTGCCTAGAATTCATACCAGAAAAGGCAAGAATACTTCACTGTCTTTGCTTTAGAAAAAATAATTCTGAAGATGGGGGAGGGGCTGCTCCTGCCCAGGAGGTGGTAGCCAGTTTGAAGTGAGTGGAAACATTTTGACACAGGCCTAGTCTGTTCCTACTGATGCTCAGAAATGTTTATTGAAAGCCTAACAAGTTGCCAAACAACTTGGGAGATAGTTTGCCTATAATTTTGTCACTTGTTTTCTCAAAAAGCAAATGCTAGCTGTAAGCAGCGCCTGAGGAAAGGGTGTAATGTTAGCCAGAGGTGCTCAGCACGGCCCCTAAGTATTACTTTAGAGTGTTGACCTGTTGCTATACATTCGAAGTAGTGTTACAGAAATCACTGGTGAGGTTGGAGAGGGCAGGTGAGGTTTCTGTCAGAGGCTCTTATTGTTAATTCATCTTGGACCATTGTTCCTAAGATGTGTTTTCTAAAAGTAAATACTGTGATTTTAAAAAAAAATCTGCAACAGAACTTGCTGAATTTTAAAAGAGTTCCATTTGTAAGCCAAAATCTGTCCCAAGATTGCTTTTATAAGCTTTGTGTTCTTATTATGTGTTTCTGTGTGTTCTTTTTGGTATGTGACATAATAAGTATGAAAGTTTGGAAAACAACAAGTTTGGGAAAAAACCCATTAATGGGAAACAAGCAAACTGCCTGCAATTCTAATGCTGACTTTATTTATAAGCGGTGACCGGAGTTTTACAGATGTTTTTCAGAGAGCACCAGCACAGTTGGTGATTTGTTTTATTCATAAATATTTTTCATATTTTGAGCTTCCCAGTGGATTAACTGTGTGCATGATTTTATTGTTTAATCATAGTTGTCTTTCTCTTGATTCATAGGAAGAAAAAAAGAAATTTGACAAAGAGACAGAGAAGAATTACAGCCTAATTGATAAACATTTGAATCTATCAGCCAAGAAGAAAGACTCACATTTACAAGAGGTAATTCCCCCATAAAAAACAGTACAGCCTTTTTAAAAATGTGCTTTACTTCTGGAACTTTCTACCTGGGATTATAAAGAGATAGAACAAGTTTTATAACACATTAAGGAAAAAAAAAAACACTGAAACTGGATGAAATGATGACTGACAGAGACGGACTAACCTTGGATTCTCAGTATTAAAATTTTTGATACAGAGTATTTTTTTAATAGGGACAATAATTTTCAGCAACTATTACTGAGGAATAGATAGGTTATGTGTAGGAGTAGAACTCTTAATTGGCTTTCAAGATTTCTGGAAGAAATGAATTGAATTCAGTAAGCTTTTATAGTACCATTTTACTTTATATGAAGACTGTGTTAATCTTATTTAATGCCCAGGACTCAGGAGGTTTAGCTTCTTTGGTAAGAGAACATTTATTTTACTTCTGCTAATAGATTTTTTTTTTTAATGGGGAGCCCTATGGAAGGAGAAGGAATTTATACTTTATCTCTGATTTTTTTCTTTCTAAAATCCCTTGCTATTTGTTTTTCTCACTGACAGGCTTGAGTAGAAAATGCAGTTGATTGCAATTTGGAACATAGGCTTTAAGTAAAAATGTTTCACTTTAGGATCTGGACTTATCCTGCGGGAGTGTGGTCCTCTTTTGAAAACACATAAGGCATCTATCTGGTTATCGTGCACCAGTATATTAGGTACTTACTGCAGTACCATCCAGTGATCCCGGCGGCGACCCTGACTCTATTGTAAATGTAAACCCAGGTTATATTTGAGTGTCGTATATTGGTTGCAGACTGTGTGTGTGTGAGATCCTGTGTGGTTGGTTTGACATTATCCACATGTGACATTTTCTTTTGTCTCTCTAATACCCTTGACTGACGTTGGGATGGCGCTTGTAGAATATGAAGAGAAAGGAGCTTTATACCAATTAATCCCCGCAACAATACTTGAGCTAGGGCTCCGTTCTCTCCGTGTTCCATGTTGTGTGGAAAATCATGCAGCGCTCACGGGTACTCCCTCATCTCCTGCCCTTTGTCAATTTTATGGGGACAGCTGCTGCTTTCATGGCCGCGCTGTTGGCAGCTTTCACTTCTGGTCTTTGTTCGCTCTGCTCTCAGGTATTTGGAAGAGGATGTTTATGCTCCAAGTATATTTCCATCTCCACTTCACTTTCTAACAAGTGTCTTGTTCTAACTGTCGCCTGTGCAGAATGGCAGGATTCGTCCTGGGTCCGTTTCTCTCACTCTTCACATCTAGTCATCTTGGACTCCAGAATAAACTGAGAGTGTGGTTGCTTCTTAGGACGTACCCTTCTCCAGGTACTTCTGACTGTGCCCGCAGAGCTCCAGGACCCCCACGACCCTGTGTGTCTGTAGTTACCCTCGCGCACAGGTGTATTCCTTGCACAGTGCTGTTATGTGTCACCTTCCTCTTGCTTAATTTTTATTTTTGGTGCTAGGGCTGGAGCCCAGGGTCTCAGTGCATACCAGGCAACTGCTCCACCGCTGAGTACATCCCAGGGCCTGCCCTGTATGTTATCACCTGGCATCCACACTCCGTGCTCCTTCAGATATCCTTCCAAAGGCCTGCTACCTGAGGACACCTGATTAGAGAAGCTGTCCCTCGATCCCTGTTGAAACTCTCTCCCTTCTCTGCCTTTTTTGATAGTCTTGCAGCTGTTTGGCACACCATGGACTTTGCTGTGTGGCTTCTTCCACTGGTATGTGAGCTCCTTGAGGGCAGCTGTGGTGCTTCATTCATACCCTGTCCTCACCACCTGTAATAATGCGGGTGCAGCGGCACATGTTGATGCAGGGAGGGGGTGAGTTCGAGTCCAGACTGAACACTTTGGTGAGACCATGTCTCAAAAAATCACAAGCGAAAACTAGGGCTCTAGCTCTCTGCGAAGGTCTTGGATTCAGTCCTCAATGTTTGTAAACAAAAACAAAACTAACAAATAAAACCTGCCTCCACCCATCAGAAAGAATATACCTTACACGAATAGAATATGTAGATAAAGCAGGTCGAAGGTGTGTCTATCACTGTGGTAGGTGCGGCATTCCTGAAGGTGAGAAATTTGAGGAGATCCTCGAGGTGCATAATTTTGTTTCATTTGAATTACATACACTTTTCTACTTTGTTCTGTTCTCAAATGTACAAACCCCCATGTAAAGCAGCCTTCTATTGAAAGGGAGAAGGTGGTATCTTACAGGAATTATTTGATTGGGACATTCATTACTTTTTGCCGGTTGGAAAAGACCAGAAAATTATTAATGAGTTGACTTGAGGTGGTCCAGAGATTAATAAATGTTGCTGAGAATAGTACTGAATAAAGGCTTAGAAATTTAATTTAGAATTTCTTCTTGTTTTAAATGAAAATAGCAGCAGAAAATTGGTAGTATACACCATGCTGGCTATTCTCATAATCCTATTAGGACTTGCTGCTTTCTTTATTGGATTTAATAGCTGCTATCTCCCTTCTCATCGCTCAGTTCTTCTTAATATTTGTACTGTTATATATCTGAAAGACTTTTGTTGAAGTTTCCTTTCATGAGATGCCAAGTGATAGTATTTCAATATAAATATAACTAGAGAAGTCCTTTAAATACTTGCAAAACTCATCTTGCACACATTTACTGTCTTACAGCAAGAATTTCCAAAAATTAATCAAGTGGAAATTGTTTGGTAGTAAAAACTAGTTGCTTTTTTTGATACATTATGTTAGTGTGTTTTGTGTTGCTGTAACAAAACACTCAAGGCCGGGCGCTTTATAAAGAAATGGTTTACTTAACCCATAGTTCTGAGGTCTAAGAGCGTGGTGTTGGCATCTGCTTGCTCTGGTTAGGGCCTCATGTAGAGGCCACACATGGCAGGAGGGTGACATCCAGAGGGAGAGCAAGGCTTGTAACATCCTGGTCTCCCAGGCACTAAAGCAGGCCTGTGAAACGTGCAGCCGTGTTTCCTGGAGTGGCGCCCCCATCATCTCATGGCCATTCATTCCCAAGGCTTCCCTCCTCTGGCCCAGGGAAGCCAAGCTGCTGTTACCTGAACCCATGGAAGACACACGCAAGCCACATACAAGCCACGGCATGTGGTGAAAGGACAGCGATGGCCTTTTGTGCGTGGTTAGGGTGGAGGAAGGGATTCTGTGCAGCAGGGCTCTCTGTGACTCCAGGTTTCAGGAGACTTCATTGCGAAGCAATGGCAATTTGGATACTGAGAACACTGAGGGGCAGTGACAGAGGTTGCTGGCAACGTGAGGGTCGCTGCAGTACCAGGAACCGGAAGAATCAGCTGAAACACAAAATCAATTTTGGAATTTTTTTTTTTTTTTTTGTACCGGGGATTGACCTCACAACCTTGCGCTTGCCAGGCAGGTGCTTGTGCTGCTGAGCTAAATCCCCAGCAACTTGGGAAATTTGACCCTGTTATAAAATTTTCTTAAGGGCTTTCCTATTAATAACATCAAGAAACTGCTTATCATCCCCTGTCTTCATTTCATTCAGTATTCAGCAAAACTGCAGTGGTTTTTATGGCGTTCTAGACTTTAACTGCCAGGGGCTGAATATGAAAACTGGTTATCGGAGGCCAGATCTATGGTAGTTTTGAAGTAGAAAGTCAGGTTTAGTATTTAAGCATTATTTAGCTCAAAGCCTTTGATGATGGCATTTGTAATTAGATACCAGAATAATACTTTTATCTTAAAAAACCTAGCAGATAATTGTAAAAGTACACGGTTACATTCCATTGTGTTCTGTTTAGTAGCAGTAAATACTTTCACACTGTTGTACAGCTGCTGCCATGCCACTTCTTACCTCTAGAATATTCCCAAACTAAAACTGTACCCATAAACAGTAACTCCTTCCCCATGCAGCACCCCCACCCTCTCCACTGAGACTGACTTAAATTTTCAGTATTTTATTTATTTATTTATTTATTTTAACTTTTATTTATTTATTTTGGTACCAAGGATCAAACTCACGACCTTGTGCTTGCCAGGCGTGTGCTTAAACCACTTGGCTAAACCCTTGGCTTCAGTATTTTATGTACTAGGAATCATATAATATTTATCTTTTTAAAATCTGATTGGTAATGCTCAGTGTTCAGATTATAGCTCGTGTGGGAATGTGCTCCCTTTTAAAGGCGGAATATATTCTGCTGTGTGTATACGTTACATTTGCCTGTCATTTCATCTCTCGGTGAACACCTGGGTCCTTCTACCTTTTGGTTCCTGGAAACACTGCTGCTGTGAGCACAGGGGTCAAATATCTACTTGTTTTTGTTACTTTTTGTCTGATTGTTGAGACAAAATACCTAATCCCCAAAGTGAAGCAAAGGAAGGTTTGTTTATTGCAGTTCTTGTAGGTTTCAGTCCATACTCAGCTGGCTGCAAGGCAGGATGGCACTGTGGGGCAGGATTTCATGACCACCTACAACAGCAAGCTGGAACAGAGCAAAAGAGGGCAAAGCATGTCCCCTTCCCGTCCTCACACTGTATGCTGGGCAGATGCAGCACTCACATCACCAATCCCAGGGCTGGACAATGAAGCAGTCAAGAGCCCCGGATTCAGCCACGTCTGTGATTGCAGTGAGGCTTGGGGGGCCATCCGAACAAAACCATAACACTGCTGGAGTGTTTTTTTTTTTTTTTTTCTCCCTCTTTTTTGAGACACAGTTTCACTATGTAACTCAGGCTGGTGTTGAACTCGTAGCTGTCCTCCTGCCTCGGCCTCTTAAGTTGTGGAATTATAGGCATGCGCCACTATGCCCAGCTCAAGTCTTTTTTAACATTTTTTTTAATCCATAACCAAACATGGGTTGCTGGGCTATATAGTAATTCTCTCATTAATTCTTTGAGGGACTGCTATGAGGTTTTCTGCAGCAGCTACAGTGTTTTACATTTCCATCTATAATATTGTACAAGACTTACAGTTCCTGCACCCTTACCGCCTCGCCATCACTGTACCTTCTCCTGCTCCCCTTGTACACTATAGTGTGCATGTGCCTCTTTATGTGTGTGTGTATGAGTGTGTGTGCGTGCAGGTGTGAGGTGATACATAGCCTTGCGCTTCTGGGGGCTCCCAGCCTTGCAGCCTGACTTCACTCCCGCAGGACTCGTTTGCGGAAACATCATTCACGTGGCGTGACTCTGTGTACGTTGCTCCCTTTGGTGTCAATTGTGGTTGGTGCAGGAGCCAAACAGGTCTCCGATTCGTGGTGGTTAGCATTAGCACACAGAGCAGGGGTCGGTGAAGTTCCCGCAGTGTGATAGGAATGGGTTCAGACTTGGGGGAACCTCGAGGTCCCCTGTTGCAGCCACTCCCTTCCCTTGTGGCAGGATAGAATCTGTAGGTGAGAGAGACGTGAAAGGTTGTGACCACGTTGCAGTGCAGCGTGGTTTCCAAAATCAGGCAACGCGCCCAGTGGCCGGTGGCCTGAAGGTGCCCACCTGGGGCAGCTGGTCACCTGTCTGCGTCTCTCGGTCCACTAACCTCGGCCTCTTTCCACACAGGCAGATCTCCAGTTGGAGCAAAACCGGCAGCACTTTTACGAACTGTCCCTTGAATATGTCTGTAAGCTTCAGGAGATACAAGAAAGAAAGAAGTTCGAGTTTGTGGAGCCTGTGAGTATGGGACCACTGAGTGTTGCGGCACGGTGGCTAGAGGCTGTCACGTGTCAGTTTGAGCCAGCTGAGTATGGATGCCTGGCTGAGCTGGGGCAGGGTCAGACCAAGGGTCCTCTGCCTTGGTGATGTAGCCGTGTATGATGACTCTTGCTCCAGGAGAGCTGTAGGGGGCCATTTCTGGCATCTTTCTTGCAGTGTTTGCCACCATTTAAAAATCCCCCTGAAAGAATTTGTATTAGAATGTGACAAAGTAATTGTGTTTTGTGGGAGACACCTTTAGTAAGGTTTGTCCAAATTTTGATTTTCTTAGTAATTTTTAAACTGATTTCTAACATAACTCACAATCCTGTGGCCCTCTTTAAGTGGAAAACCTGTGTGTGGGATAGTGGAAGCAATTTTGTGAGTGACTTTAGCATTTTTTATATTTTGTATTAGCGCATGATTTTTGACTTAGGTGAATACATATGAATACAGATATTTTCTGAATCAAACTGAAGGGTATTTCACATTGCAGTTTAGCAAAGTAAATATTGGAACTTAAAATTCTCAATGTTAATATGCAGTTTTTTTGTTTTTTCTTAAACAACTTTATTGAGCTATAATGGAAGTACCATACAATTTACCCTTCATGTGTGTAATTTGGAGGCAACTGCCAAGGTGTGATTAATTAAAAATTAGCCAGAGGAAGCCATAAAATTTACTGAACCTCCTTTATAGTTTTCCTTTTATGTGAAATAATAATCTTACATTTATTTGACATGTGCAGTGCCTGGTCATGGTTCAGGTAGTTCCGAGGCCTCGATTGTTCTCTATTCCGTGCCGTAACTTGATGAGCTGTTCCTGCTTTCCCACTTAGTAAATAAGGAAGCAAAATAGAGCGAGTATCAGTGATTTGCCCATGGCAGGTGGCTGCTGAGCTTGGTAGTGGGCTGGCCATGTGGTGTCAGAGCCTCAATTCCCAAATCCATGCGGTGTTGGGAAGAGAATGAGTCTGGGGATCTTCAGGACCCCTTCTGCAGGTCGGATTGACTCACTCTAGAGACACTTAATACACGGTGCCCGACTCTGCCCTCTAATTAAGGGGCAGGCCGGGAGGTGGTACAGAGCTGAGAGTTTAATTACTGTCCTGCCTCTGCCCTGCCAGAGAGGTTGCAGTGCCTGGGATGCCACTGGAGATCTGAGCTCTTCGATTCTGTAATTTTACCTCCTCACAGGTTGACCTATGTGATTAAGGTTTATTAACCAGTGAGTGTTTGGATTCTGTGGACTATTATGGACAAATTGATGACTTAACACTTAATAGAGCATGCTATAAAAATGGTCTCATGGTGTTGATATGTGAGAAAAATCTGATTTTCTCTAAAGATATGTTAGTAAATGATGTGACTTGACTTCTAGTGCCTTCCTGTAAGTTACCTCAGTGGAAGGCAGTGAGAGGAGGGAAAGGCTGGGGTATAACCGGGCATCTTTCCCTGTCCTCCTGACCTTTGCTTTGTCCTAACCGCCCTCTTTCTCCTTTGTCTTAGATGCTGTCATTTTTCCAGGGAATGTTTACCTTTTATCATCAGGGCCATGAACTTGCCAAAGACTTCAATCACTACAAAATGGAACTACAAATCAACATTCAGAATGTAAGGAATTGGAAGATTCTGGTGTTTTAAAAAAAAAATGTGTGGAGTATGTACTTTTCCTGTGCTTGCTGTTTGGAAATCAAACTAGGAGCTGACTGAGGCGTTGGTAATGGGAAAGTGGGGCTGTGTTGCCACCTAGTGGTCAGCTCTTGTGTGACAACTGCTCGTCCCTTAAATCAAGGCTCACAAAATTCTGCCCCCTGGTGGCTCTTTGTATGCACTTCTAAGAAAACTGGTCCAAGCTGTCAGCTGTAAGCTGTGCCTTACCTTGACAGTAGAGCTTGCTGGCTTAGGGTTAGAGCTTTTAAACTACCATGAGCTAAATTTCTCCTCACGATTTTTATTCCTAGACAGACTTACGGAGCAGGGGGAGTTTATTCCCTTCATTTTAGGGACTAAACACATTTGACTGGTGTGTTGGTGCTTTTGGCCTTCGTGGTTTTCTTGTGGAAGCTGCATGTTCTCAGTCAGGTGTTAGATACAGAGATTTACAGAAGTCCATCGAGCATGGTGCCAGGTGTGATTTTGCTTGGGTAGTAAAGGCCTTTCCCACTCAGCCCTTCAGTGGATCTGAGACGTGCCCCAGTGAAGACGCTGCTTAGGCAGAGTTAACAGAGATGGAGGCCTTGTCAGGGCTTGAGCAGGCAGCCCTGCAACAGCACACACCAAAGGGGACACAGACAGACGGCTGGACATCTGCGTGGTGTCTGGTGCCTCATCTGTACTGCACAAGTAGAAGGTCTAGACGGATGCCTTTTATGTACATTTTGTTGCAGCGTTCTTTAGTTCTCTGTATATGGAAAGGTAGATGATAAAAGCCCTTGTGTAATTTATGCATCAGTTTATTTGTAGATCATGTGGATGCTTAGCTGGGCTCAAGTACCTAGAGTCATTGAATAGATTTTCATTTTCTTGTGATCAGGGTCCCAAGATCAGCAGAAAGAATTTTTAAGTATATGGTATGATTATGACATAGCATAACTTTTAAAAGACAAATAGACAGGTACCTGTTTGCCAGAAACCCCTTTTCAGTATCATTCTGTGTTTTCTGACACTTAAAGATGCTGTTTGGTGAGTCACTCTAAACCCTCACCTTCTTCAGACACCCCTAACTTGGTTTTATTCTCGTATAAGCCATTCTTGGTGTCCGCCCCACCTGTACTGTTGGGAGTGCTTGCCCGTGGGTGTCCTCTGGGCTTTGTCTCTCGGCCCCTCTTTTCTGGCAGTTTTGGGGATTGAACCCGGGCTGCATAGCTGAAGTCCTGCTTTGTTTCTCAGGCTGGATCTGAAGCACAGAGTACCTGGCCGTATGGGTGTGTGCCATTGTGTGTCTGCCTTTCAGTTCTGCTTTTAGCTAATTCTTTTTCCATCCGAAGTCCTAGCACCTTTGAAACACCGCCCTGCATCCTGTACCGTCTGTGGTACCTCAGTGGTGCTGTCATTTACTTATTTCTTGGTCTTTCATCTCATTTCCTGATGTTAGCTTTTAGTGTAATGAAGGGAAAGTGCTGGCTGTATAAAGCTACTGTTGCCAGAAGAAAATCCTCCTTACGTTATTTTTATGCTGTAAATGAAATATACCAAATTGTAGAATTAACGATCTGTATGTTATAATGTGATAAATAATTTAGATCAACTTTTTGGGATTTTATTATAGCAAAAAAAAAAAACAAATAGCAAAACCATTTTAAAATAAGAAAAATGATAAATTACTTAGAAGTGAAAACAGCCCATTTCCTTCACCTCATTATACCTTTTCTATTGTAAGATAGTTATACTTTTTTTGAGGGATGCAGTCTTCATCCATTTTCTATAATCTAGAGTAATAAATGAAAAGCAAGAAAGTAGCAAGATGGCTTTCAGGAAATAGAATTTTCAGATGAATGGAAATTGCATCAAAATTAAAGGATATTCTTTTAAAAAGTAACTTCAAACTCTTGTGATCTCTGTACTCAGAATATAGGGTAAGGAAGAAGACCAGAATAGAATTCTTCCTGGAAGGAAATACAGTAAGAAATTCTGAGATTCATAGCAAATATCTTGGAGAAACTTAAGAATGGCTAAGAAACATTTAAGAATATGTGCAAATATTTTTCCTTAGGAAATACTAATTTAATTTTCTTCAGTGACTTAATGAATGTAGTGTTGCCTAAATTGTTACGGAATGCTGATGATTGCCTTGTTTTATTTGGACTGTATCTCATTAGGCTTCATAAAAGTTTTACGATGTAGAGTTTTGCTTTATTTCTATTTTGACAGGTGATATAAAGGAGGTGTAGAGAGAAAACATCCTTTGTTCTTTGAAGTTTTTATTGGTACATGTTTACAGTACACAGTGCTTGTATTCTTGTGGGAAGTTGGCATAGGTACATCTGTAACACATCTAATTCTTTTTTCATCTTGGTTCTCCGATCTCTTATTCCGCTTCGCATTTGCAAAAGCTCTGTCTCCTGGATTCCTATCATCCAGCCTTTATTTTGCTCTTTGAATTATTTATATTTTGGGTTTCTCATATAAAAGCAAAACTATGTGGTATTCAAGTCTGTGCATCTGATTTTTTTCGCTTAACATTGTGGTCTCAAGGTGATCCATTTTCCTACAAATGACTCAAATTTATCCTCCTTTATGGCAGAGGCACTACTCTATATGAATATCACATTTCCCTTACCATTTATCTGTTGTTGAGTGGCTGCTTCCAAGATTTAGCACTGTGCTGCTGTGAACATGGGGATGCGTGTCCCTGTAGTGTGTCTCTTAACTCTTTTAGGAAGATAGATGGAAGGGGAGTAGCTGGATCCAATGGAATGTCTGTTTTTAGTTTTGAGGCATCTCCATTCTGACTTCCATAGTTTATATCCCCTCCAGCAGTAGACAGAGGGCTCTTTTTCTTTTCAGCCTCACCAACATTTGTGGAATTTGATTTTCTTATCATAGCCATTCTTACTGGATTAAGGTGGAATCTCAGTGTTCTAATTTTCAGGAAAAATCCTCTGTCAAGTTTGACTGCTTTAAGGGCGGGGCCAGCCTGAAACGTGGGCAGCCTTACTCCAGGCCGAGGAGGTGAGCGTAGCTTCAGATTTAGTGTTGGATTAGAGAAGGTTGCTATATGCTGTGCCTGGGACCAGTAGCTACAGGATTTGGGGAATGTCCTGATGTGACTGGTTCCCTGGACCATCCCAACTTGTGGATAGCTGGGGGAGTCCCCTTAACTGTAAGAACTCAGATTCAGCCACTTGCGGGACATCTCGCCTCCTTTTTCCTCTCATTGATAGTCACCTGTCTGTTCCTCGCCTGGTAGATGGTACCTTACGAGTGTTCACACCTTGGTCACCTGTTCTCCTGGTGCCAGTCTTACTTTCTTTCTTTTTTTTTTCTTTTTTCTTTTTATTGGTACCGGGGATCAAACTCATGACCGCCTGCTTGCAAGGCAGGTGCTTATGCCGCTGAGCTAAATCCCCAGCCCCTCAGTCTTACTTTCTTGTTGCTGGGCAAAGTTAAAGGAAGAAAGGTTTATTTGGCTTATAGTTTGTAGAGGGTTCAGGCCATGCTCAGCTGGCTCCAAGGGAGAGTGGCATAGCAGAGGGGCATCCCAAAGGCAAAGTAGTCCATGGCAAACTGGCAGGTGAGAATGCATTAGTTGCATTAGTCCTCTTTCTGTCCCTTCTATCCTATGCAGGTTGCTTACCCTAAGGTGGGTGCAGCACACCCTTAAATCTTAGCCAGAACTATGCCAAACTGATCAGTGGACTAATTTAGTAATCACACACCTTTGATTTCAGCATCACACACTCTAGATCCACCCCCCTCTTAAAAGCCACCCTTGCATGACTGCATGAGGGTTTAGGGGGAGACATGTAGACACAAATCATAATGTGTGTGTGTGTGTGTGTGTGTGTGTGTGTGTGTGTGTGTGTGTGTGTAGGTTATCAGAGCAGGCATCATGGAGTCTACTCCTGGTGTATTGTAGTAATTTCCCAAACATTCTACTGATTTTATTACACTCTGCAGCCTTCACTTTGTGCATGAACGCAAAGTATTGAGTAGTTAATGGACCACCAAGAAGGAGAGAAGGGAAAAATAAATAAAACCGGCTGTGTGTTCTCAGATCCCTATTTACCTTGACCTTCAGAGTTGTATTACTGGGTAGAATGCATAGTGCATAGCTCCTTCTCCCCTTCTCTACCCCTTCAGTATTGTGGCTCAGCCTGACACCTCAGCTTTCCAGATATGCTCAAGTGTCTGGAGTCTCCCCTGGTCCCCAGATAGAATCCATCTCCCCGATATGTTTGTAATAAAAAGGTTAATTTATAAAGCTTAATAACTTAAGACTGGTTCATTTGGAAATGTTTGTTTGCTAAGCCACATAAAGAAAAAGAAGGAAATCAAGGCAGTGGTATCTATTGCTATAGGATAGTGGTAGGCTGAGATCTACCTTATAGGTTAGTGTGAGGATTAAAGCACTATAAAGTGTTTTTCAGTACTTATAGTAACAATGTTTTAAAATATTTTTTGTTTTTGTTGTGATGGGGCTTGAACCCAGGGCCCCATATGTGCCACTATTCTGCAGCCCTAGACCTCAGATACAACATTAAGTATATAAATGTGACCTACTGTGACATTCATGTCTAATGTGATTGTAATTAGAGGACACCTCTAATTACAAAAGTCAAAATCAGAATTCAGGATCAGCAAGTGCTAGTCTATCTAGTGTAATGATTTGTGTTCAGATTACAAAGTTTTCATCCCTACTTCAATTGAGTCACCATTGACCCGAACATGGAACATCTAAAAAATAGGTGAACCTTCCCTTCATAGTGCAGAGCCCGGAGGAGAGAGGGCAGGGTGGCCAGAGGGGCACTGCGTGGGTGAGGATGCTGGAGTGTGTGGGCGGCTGCTTCTGTTGTACAGATGAGTTAATTAAGAAAAATGAGCAAATATGTGTCTGCGAGGAGATGAACCAATGTGGAATGGGATAGGCCAGAAAGAACCTGCAGCATTGGTGTGGGGTTAGATTTATGGATGTGGCGTCAGATATTTGTACTTACATAGATGTAGAAATAATGATGTTTGCTTACATATGTCTGTGTGCGTGTGTGTTTCCAAAGTCCGTCTACCGAAAGCTTGAGGAGGGTTTAGAATACTTTACCTATGAGCACACAGCCCAGGTCTTGGTTGCCAATGTTCTCCTCCACTGAGAGGAGCTCCTTTGGAGAAAGAGTTGAGTGTAGGACTGGGTTGGGGAAGGAACAAAAACTTGAGATGCCTCATTACACCAGCTAGTGAGCTGAGAGCATCAGAGGACATGTCAAGAGAGGAGCCAGCCTGAAGGGGCTCGGGCCAGGCTAAGCGGCAACAACTAATGTGAGTTGAAACAGAAATAATGAGGCTATTGGATACAAACTCATGGGGTTAACTGCGGGGAGGAGTGAGAGCAAGAGTCACACACACACACAAGTATGTAGACGTGAGGTGAGGGCTAGAAAGAATCTCAGCAGAATGGCAGAGAGACTTCAGAGTGCCATCCAGACAGGGACAGGAACAAGAAACCCTTCAGACATGAGAGGCAGCGAAAGAAAGAACCACTTCACCAAAGAGCCTTGCATTTTCTTAAAGGTGCATACCCAAATTGTTGATCCTTGTCTAGCTCTTCATTTGTGTGTAAAATCTCTGTGGATAGGTTTTCTCTTTTCCAGCCTACATTCACGAGACTCGCCATCCCTTAGAAGAAAGTACTCTCATACCATTTTTCTACTCTTAAGACCCCGGGCAACCCTTTTCATTGTAGGGAAGAGAGAGGAGAAATTTCAATAATAATTTTCCCTCTCAGCTTCTCTGCGGTTTCACATCAGCAGTTTTTTGAGATTAATGCAATTACTTTCCAGTCTGGGTAAAAGAAATGTTCAGACTCCCAGTGGTGTGCTGATTCGTCACAGTGGCCGTGGTAATTTTGTCATCTCACCTTGCGTGCACAGTTCCAGGGGAGCTGTGTGACAAATACTGACAGACCAAGTCTCCTGGGTTTAAGAAACGTGATTGGTCTCTTCAGATATCAAAGTTCTTATTTGCAGGTGAGATTTTTTTCCTCCCTTCTCAGGGAAGAATTGTCAAAAATGGACAGTCATGTTTATTAGTTTGCAAAAAAAAAAATTCAAGTTTTCACTGGTTAGATTGTTAGTGTAATTGTGACAGCCTGGGTGTTGCCAAAAATTTCTCAGATACAAATATTTTGGCCTGTTTTTTTTTTTTTTTCGTAAATCTAGGGTTTAATAATAGTGTGAGACCTGACAGTGGGGAATTTTCAGTTGAATAGAATTATTCATTTGTTAGAAAATTTCAAAAACACAGAACTTCTGGTTCCTGTGGCTCATGTTCCTGTTAATTATTTTACCATCATTCTTTGAACAAAAAATTGGGATATTTTGACAGATGTATAAAAAAAATCCTGCATATTTAATTCTTATTACCCAGAATCTTTAAAAATGTACATGAAAAAATTCATAAGAACTTGAAATGTTTTTGTGTGTCTTATACTTTTCAGACCCGAAATCGATTTGAAGGAACAAGATCGGAAGTGGAAGAGCTCATGAACAAAATCAGACAGAACCCCAAGGACCACAAACGAGCAAGTCAGTTCACAGCAGAAGGCTACCTGTATGTCCAGGAAAAAAGTAAGAGGTCTCCGAGCACTGCTGGACAGCCAGTCGCAACCCCCCGGCCCTCAGCACTTGGTCCCTGTGGGTTCTGCTTCTGTGCTTGCAACTAGATTGAAAATGTTTGTGAGAACAACAGAAAGCACAAGTCACTGCATCTGTGCTGGACATGTCCAGGCCTTTTTCTTTTTCTTTTAAACCACATGGTACAACTAGTTCCATGGCATTGACACTGTAGTAGGTATACTAAGTAATCCAGAGATTATTTAAACTGTATATATATATAGGTATGTGCAAACACACTGCTATTTTAGCCATGGGGCCTGGGAATTCAAGGAGTTTGGTGTGTGTGGGGGGCGTGGGTCTTGGAGTCCATCCTCTGCAGACACCAGAGGACTCTTTTCCTCCCTCCCTGACTCCCTCCTTTCCTCTCCCTTTTTTCCCTCCCCGCTTTTTTCCCTTCCCCTCTCCTCCCTTTCTCTTCCTCCCTCCAGATGAAATCTGTGATCTGTAACCCTTCTTTTTCCTCTCCCAACATAACCTAATTAACTTTTCTGGAAACTACATGCATTTCTTTTAAATGAGTTATTTTTTTCCCTCTCCTGAGTTTGTCATTTGTGATTTGCAGATATACAAGGTTTATTTGATTGTATAGGAAAATTGTGGTGCTAATAAGTGTTACTGCTCTTTAAGAACCTGGCTTCTCTTGGGGAAAGAAAAAACTGTCAGCCTGTGTTGAGTGTAATCTGAGATTTACGGTAATTAGATTTTGTTTTCTTTCTGAAAGTTGAACCCAAGATCTTGTATGTGCTAAGCAGGTGCTCTACTGCTGAGCTGTATCCCCAGCCTTGACTTGTACTGGCATGTGGCACTCTAGATGTTGGGGACCCGTGACATGGAAGGCTAAGAGCTCTCTGACTGGAAATAGTGATTCTAAGAAGAGTGAAAACAGGTTTTGACAGGGTCCTGGTGCATGTAGCGATGGCTCACCCCTTCTTAAGTCTTACATTCTTCATTCATATATTCCTCCCCACTCCGACTCTGTCTTACTGTAACTCTTCCTGTCTGTCTGTCTGTCTGTGACTCTCCTGGTGCTAGGTATTCAAACTAAGGGCTTGTGCACGATAAGCAAGCATCGTCTATGGGCTACACCCTTCACCAAACATGCTTGATTTCTAAAGCTTTGCTTTAAGCGGCTGCTTCCCGAAGTGCTATTAGTAGGTTTAAAGCCCTGGATGGGCTTCTACTAGGGATGCTTTTACTCAGCTCTGTGATTCTACAGTTCTGTTATTTTGAAAAGCCAGAATTGAACATTGAGTCATCATATATATTGAATGGAACTTTTGTAACGCTTGTGAGCTCATAGAAACAAGAAGTAGAGTTTACAGTTAGGAGATTTTCATCCATGAGATAACTGTTGGTTTTTCTAGTACACTTTAAAAATGAATGCCTTAAATCACTTCTGAATTGCTGAAAATATCTTAAAATTGCATCTCAAATGATTCTTGCAGATCATGTTATTTCCTCTGGTTTCCCCTTCGATCTAGTCCACCGTTATTGTTGATCTGTACTTGTTACTGTGTACTGGGTTTTTCCCCTGCCAGCCTGTGTTTGGAGCTGTGCATGTCTAGTTGTTTCTGCAGAAAAATGCAAAGTTCTGATTTTGTTTTTGTTGCAGGACCAGCTCCATTTGGTTCCAGTTGGGTTAAACACTACTGCATGTACAGGAAAGCGGCCAAGAAGTTCAATATCATCCCGTTTGAGCACAGATCTGGGGGGAAACTGGTAAGGATTTGTCTTTATTCTATGTCTGTGTTGAGAGAGAAGCTTTGGAATTGTCAATGCAATAGTTTATGTTCACTAGTAATAAGATCTGTTTTTTAAAGATTGAAATCTTTTTTTCTGTTTTTAAATACTGCAGCAAGAAAACAATTCATAGTTTTTTGACTTGCATACCTGGGTCCTTAAGAGTTTTTTTTTTTTAAAGAAAACAATGGAAACTTTTATTTCACTGTCTTTGGAAGGTAAACATTGCACCTTCAGTACGCTTTTGTGACTCCGGGTCAGCAGTAAGGCTCTTCTGCTAATTACACGGGAGGTCTGCCTTGCACATATGTTGTTCATTGCTTGATCTATATTGACTTTTGCTTTCACTCAAACAGACCTAGAAAGTTCTTATGTAGGCCTTTTCCATGCAATTAACGACTCTTTCCAAAGAAATTAGCTGCAAATTGAAGCATGTCTTAGTTACTTTTTACTTGTCGCTGAGACAAAATACCTGAAGCCCAAGTTGGGAAAGGAAAGATTTATTTCTTACAGTTTTTGGAGGTTCCAGTCCACACTCAGTTGGCTCCAAAGCAGGTGGGCATGGCTGGGCCACAGTTCATGGCGGCCGCCAGCAGCAAGCAGGCACAAGCAAAGAGCAAGACACACCTTCTTCCTGACATTACATCATGTCCTGGCTCCACCCCTATGTGGGTGGAGCAATGACATCATCAATCCAAGCACTAGATAATGAACCAATCACAAATGTACAATGCAAACTCATGAGGCCTGGGGGCCACAGACATAAACCATGACAAAGCATGATAGTAAAAAGAGAGCAACAAGCCCCCAGGAACTCTTTCTGGTAGGAAAGAGTCTTGATGCATATTTTGACTTTTTTTTTTTTTATTTTAATCGGTACCGGGGATCGAACTCATGACCGCCTGCTTGCAAGGCAGGTGCTTATGCCGCTGAGCTAAATCCCCAGCCCGATGCATGTTTTGAATAGAAGATGTAGCTCCTAATGATGATGATCACCGGGAGACGAGCTCCTCCCACTGGTAATGAGTGTAAATAGGTAAATGTGGAAGTAAGCTCACTTCCGGGTAGGTATTCCTGAAAAGTGCTTCAAGCGTGTTGTGCTAAGAACACACTAAGGTAATGAGATGCCTGTACAAGGGTTGCGGAGGAGACGTGGAGCGAGGAGAGCACTCCTGAGGGCCAGTCGGGTCGGCCTGCAGTGCTGAGTCTGAGCTTTCTGTCAGCGAATCCAGGGTCTGAGCTGTTTCTGTGTAGTGAGATCATTCGCTTTGAGTCTCTAAGTGCTAAAAAACTGTATACAAGCTGGGGATTTAGCTCAGTGGCATAAGTGCCCACCTGGCAAGTGTGAGGTCGCGAGTTTGATCCCTGGTACCAAAAACAAAAACCAGCCAAACCAAAGCCCCATCAGAATATGCTATGATATTTGGAATATAGATATGATTTCTGACTATTTGTATATTTATTTAAAACATTAGCGATCCTAATAACCTAGAAAATAGTAAAATGTTCTGGGAGTATATACTTAGGCTTAGAGTTATTCTTTACGGAGTGCCTCTCTGCCTGAATTGCCTGTCTCCTGTTTTCCTCCTCTTATGCTCATAGAGGAGACAATCTAGTCAGATAAAGTAGTGTTAGAGTAAAACAAAAATTTAGATTCAGAGTGGTTGATTTAGGAAACAGGAAAACTACAGATGATAGGTTTAGATGATTGTAACATCTGATCGAAGGCCCTGAGTGTCCTTGCAGCCTGATACAAATTCATATAGAACCACAGGTTTTTTTTTTTTTTTTTTTTTTGTCTTAGTGAGATATGTTCTTGCTGTCGTACTTAGGTTGGCCTCGAACTCTTGGACTTGAGTGATCCTCAGCCTCCTCCCTAGTAACTAGGACTGTAGAATCTTCTATCTTTTCTGGTTTGAATGGCAATTTTTATAAGTCAGAAATGGCCATAAATTCACTGTGACATGTCGTGTGGTGTAATATAAAGTAACGACAAATTTTTCACTCTTAAAAATAATACAGTAAGAGAATAACATTCTAGCATCTTGAAACTGTACTACTTATTTATCATTTAAATGCTGCATTGGTGAAGTCTGATTTAATATTTATACAGTCAGAGAAAACAGGTAAAAAACAGTGAGAGCAGGAAAATGACCAAAAGTGATTGATACTTAGATTTTAAATAATGCTTAAAATAAAGTAGTTTGAAAGAAAACAGGATAGAAGAATGTGAAAGAAATTTGGATAGAGACTAAAAATGTGAATTCTGGCTCCCCCAGGGTAAGTGGCTCATTGCATAGATGCTTACATTTCTGAGGACTTTAAGCTTATTTCATTTTATTTTTTATTTTTCAGGGGGATGGAGAAGTGTTTTTCCTGAAAGAATGTACCAAAAGGCACACGGACTCAATCGACAGAAGGTTTTGTTTTGACATAGAAGCTGCTGACCGGTGAGTTATCAGCATTATTAGCTGTGATGAAAGAATCAGTTTAAACTATGGCTAACAAACAGAGTTGGTTGCAGCTGTGGTTTCTCCGGCCCAGGGCGATGCCATCTTTCACTCTTCCAGGCTGTGGCTCCCCTGTGCTGTGTGGTCCTGGTGGCTGTGTGGTGGCGCAGCGACAGCTTCAAGGTGGCCGAAGTTTGAAGTCATTCGAGCCTTTTATCATTTGAAAGAGTACCCTCAGAGCATTTCAGTGTTGATCTGAGTTCTGATTTCTGGCAGAAGAGGCCAAGAAAGGACAGAGAGGAAGTGGATGCCAGGGCTAAGATGGAGCGGTCGTAGCCATGATAGGACTGTCTTAAGGCTCGGCTGTATTTTCAGGGTGTGAGTCTGCGTGTGATGAACAGTCTTACACAAACACTCTCTGTTCAAAGACCAGTTATCTCTTGTTATTCGATGACTTTTATTTCCTTATCAAAGAATCTTGTGTCAGAGAGGAGGCTGTACAGAAGCAAGTTCATCCATTAATACTGCTGTTTGCCGCTAATTTCTGTACTCTTCCGTAGTGCTAAGGGAATCGTGGTGCTCCTAGAACATTTCTTTTTTAATCAAGCAGGAAAGTGGTTCCTTGCCAGCCCTGGTTTTGGCAGCAGTGATTTTTAGATAAGACTCTTTCATGTTTGCATAATAAAAGCTTATGAGATGCGATTTTTAGAAGCAAACATCAGTTCAGGTCAGGATCCAAGAAGACAGAAATAATTAAAGCTGCTTTTAGATGTGATAGCTGAGTTGGAACATGGAGGAAAGATATGTGCTAAAAAGGAACTGAAAGAATTGATAACCAGGTGCATAAAAATGTGCCTTCAGGAGCTAAGATAAAGTTAGCATGACCAGGAAAAAGGTAAGTAGGGAAATAAGCATTTGCACAAGATTGAGAAAGAAAGAAAGTGATGTCTCAGCAGTTGTTATTAATTGGTTCCTGGAGTTGTGATGAGTGCCAAACAAATTGTTTTGGCTGGAATCATAGCAATGGGTAGTGGCAAGTTCTAGCTTACCCAGACAGAGGACCAATACCAGGACAATTTTTTGTGTCAAAATGTGTCGTGTTTGAAAGCAGTTGAGTACTAAGATATGACTGGTATAAAAGAGGTTAATGTGGGAAGTCAAAAAGAACCTGTTCCAAAACCAGAGAGGAGCTTTGGTCTGTATTGTACAATCTGAGCACAAGCCTGCAGGTCAGCAGGAGTGGGATTCTGTGGAGCCTGGAGCCAGTGTGCGCTGTCCCATCTCATCCTCACTGTCTGCCAAGTGGGGGGTGAATCCCTGAAGGTCCTGTGGAATGGAAGAGCTATGATTCGAACCTCTATGTTTGGCCCCCAGAAGCAGAGCTTTTACCACTGTGCTATAGGCCCCAGCAGGTCACCACACAATTAGGATGTTGCTTAAGTAATTGACAGAGGTGAATTTGCAGCGTTGATTATTAAAAAAAAATGTTAGGAAGGTGAATTAATTTTGCTTTGAAAGCAGGATATTTCTAGCCCTTTCGTAACTCTTCAGAAGCAGTTGATTATTTTTGCCCATCCCCGTGTTTTATGTAAGACTTTGATCACTGAATGCTTTTCCTTGAAGCGCGCAGCCCTTGCTGTGATTGTAACCATGATTGTAACGTTATGATTGTATTCTCTTTTGCTCATGGATCAGGGAGTGCGTCTTTTGGGGTTATTTTCATGAAAAATATTTTCATATTTTCATGTAAAAGCTAGTATCTAATAAGTAAATTCCTGTAACTACCGAGGAACTAAAAGATGATCTGTTCTGTTGGTTTTTAAACTGCTTTATAGAGAGACTTTTCAAGCAAAATTTTACATTTATGTGTACAATACAAGAAAGAAAACTTGCTAAGCAGAGCGAGAGGATCTGGGTCCCTACCAGTCCAGCTGCTGCTTTTTCTTATAATATCTCTCATTTATTTATGTTGCCATCCATTTATTTGTGTTGGGCTCCTGACCGTGGGACATAAGCTAGTGGAGATGCTGTGCTGAGGCTGTGATGTCTCAGCTGATTACTGAGGATTTATTTTGAGCCAGCTGGGGCAGGGGATAGTCCATGTGAGGGAGATTTTTATTTTTTTATTTTGGTCCCAGGAATTGAACTCACAACCTTGTGCTTGCCAGGCACAAGGCGCCATGCTGCTGAGCTGTATCCCTGGCTCTTGTGGGAGATTTTTAGACATAAACAGGATGCAGGTGTAATTAGGTGGTGCCATGCTAGGATGGGGAGTGGGGAGGAGCAGGAGGGGGGTGGTGATGAATTCAGGTTGGATCATGCTGCATTAGCTCACTCAGGGTCTCTGATGAAAGAAACACAGAAGGAAGTCAGGCATAGTGCGTGGGCAGCTACAGTAGCATTCACCCTGTCACCATCCTACTTCCTGAAAACTGCTCCCCGTCTTAGCATGGCACCACCCGGTTACACCAGAAGCCTCCCCTCCAGACTTCCCTGCATCAGGTTTATGTCTAAAACTCTTCCTTATGTGGCTCTCCGAGCTCCCACTCTACAGCTCTCACTCTTGTCCACTCTTAGCTCAAATCTTTCTCCGCTCTACCAGAGTAAGCTTTGAAAAAGACAAATATAATTATGTTTATTATCGGTACCCTGCTTAAAAATGTCATGTATTAAACTGGAGCCCCAAGTGTAGGCCCCCATGCTCTCTCCCCGCTCACCTCCATTCTTCTCAGCTCTGGGCTCTGGCAATGCTGGATCTCATCCGGGGACCTCCAGTGGGGACCCCCTCTTTCTCTGCTCTCAAACCTCCACACGTACCACCCCCTCTGCCCCAGCTGGTTCAGTTCCTCTCTTCCATTCCATGTCCAGTCCCTGCTTTCTCAGACCTCTCAGTTTTGGAGTCCTCTGGGCTCAGTCCTTAGATCTCTTTTCCTTGACGCACATTCCCTTATGATCTCATCCAGCTTCATAATTTTAAGTGGCATAACTATATGAAATTTTTGATAACTCTCAAAAATTTATTATCTCTTACCTGAGTTCCAGATTCTTCAGCTGCCTGCTGGGATGTCTAATAAACGTTCCAAGCAGTACCAAAATTGGGGGAGGATGTATTGATTGATTTTTGTAAAATTTTCAAGAAAAAATTGTTTTGGTGGGTAATTGTTTGGTGGGTAAATACCCAGCACCCCATGAGTGTTGTGTGACTGTTCTACCATTAAACTATAGTCCCTGGAACCCATTAATTTTCATTGCAGGGTGTATACTGTCTTTATGGGATCCAACATCTTATATAGGTGTACCAGTTTAGTGTCATTTAAAAGCTAATATAAATATACTTGCAAAGCAGTATGTGTTTAATGTTAGTTTTGCCCATTTAAAAAGCTCTTGGGTTAGCTTCTTCATAAGTGTTCAGAATACATTTTCTTTGTGACTTCTTACAGTCTTCACAGTCAGGCAGCTACTTTAAAATTTCTGATGCCTGTTGTTTGTTGTTTTTGGTTTATTCCCTAATTTCTGAGCAGCAAAGCGTGTGCTCCTGTTTGCTGTTTCCAGAGTAGAGGGTTTGGGGCTCTGGGTGGGCAGGAACCACTTCCTCCACTGTCAGTGTTCATCCACTTGGGGAGCCTTAGTGCCCAGCGGGCTTGGGATGGGATTGAATGTACATGGAGCTGTAATTCTGGTGCTTTGAAGGCCTTAATTAGTGAGAGATTTGAGATCAGCTCTTTCTCGTCTGTTTCCCTCATTTCTGGCCAAGGAGACCACTAGGAATTATAAGTAATTTGTTCTTTGTCTATTAGATTATGAATTCCAAGAAGGAGAGAATTTGGTCTCATTTAGCACTGCTTGGTTCTGCAGTTCCAAATGAAATGCTTTATTTGTGGCAGACGTGTACCATATTTGTCCTGGATTAAATGGAATGGAATTGTTGCTCACAAGTGACAGAACTGGGATTAGATTCAATCAAGCAAGCGTCAGGCAGCCATCCTTTTCTTCTCCACTGCATTGCTGTAGCACAAGCTCTGATGTTTTCATTCCACTTAAAGAAAAATACATTTAAACCCGTTTTGAGTGTGCGGATTTTGTAAATGGGTTTCTGGTGGGAGTTTATACAGCGTTCCCATTGGCACCCTTTATATAGCAATTTCATGGTTGATTGCTTAGGTTTAATATAAAGAAACTTTGCCTTCTTTCCAAATACCTATTTTTGCAATTTTTTACTGTGATAGAAGAGCAGCCAGGTAGCATTGTGAGAGTAGGTGATGTTTAATAAGGGGCAGCGTAGTTCTGGGGCTTGTATTTGATCTGTGCATATGTAAATCAGGAGCTTTCACTGAACTGCATGAGTTCAGCTCAGGTTTTGTTGCCTGTAACAGGAAGAGTCAGTCGAAGTTTTGAAGTTTATTTTTTATTCATTTGGGAAGCTGGAGCCAGCCAGCTCAGGTTTCACAGAAGTATTTTGGTGTCAGATTTTGCCTTCTCTTGGGAGCAGCTCAGGTTCCCAGGAATTTCATCTCCAGGAGGCCTGCTCCTGTTTGCCTTGTAGCATTGACTTTGGTCACAGGAACACTTCCCAGATGCTGCACGTGTGACTTCTGCCCACACACCGCTGTTCTGAACAGCATCCTATATAGTTACACCTCATTGCAAGGTGGGCTTTTAGGTCCTTCAGTTAGAAAACTGCTGTCCTGTTTCCAGCATCCACAGGCTAATCTAATTCTTAGGGACTCAATTACTGAGAACAAAAGGGAAATGACTAATCTGGGTCGGAGCTGTGATCTATAAGTCATTACTGTCTCATTAGTTGTGGGATGGATATGTGCTTCATTTTATTCTCCCTCAGTTCACTAAAAGGTTACTTTGAATATTTTCTTAGCTAAGAGGTAGTTTTCAAAAACAAGTGGGGTTTTTTTTGGTATTAGGGATCTTGAACTCATGACCTTGCATTTGCCAGGCAGGCGTTTATGCCACTGAGCTAAATCCTCAGCCCCTAAAAACAAGTTCTAAAAACACTTACAGTAAGAAAAAAGGAAAACAAAAACCAAAACCAGCCTACAGAATGGGAGAAAATATTTGAAAATCATATATCTGATAAGGGTCTGATTTCCAGAATATAGGAAGTACTTTTAACAATAAAAAAATACATGAACTTAAGTGGGCAGAAGATATGAATTAGTTATTTCTCCAAAGAAAATACACAAGCGGTGAATAAAGACCTGAAAAGATCATTGGCCATGAGAGAGATACAAATCAAAGCAGTGATAAGATGCCGTTTCCTGCTCACCTGGACAGCTGCATGTACAAAGTCAGACATAACAAGTTTTGGCAAAGATGTGAAAAAATTGAATCTCTTAAACAGGGAGGGTGGGAGTTTAAGATGGTATAGCTACTTCAGAAACAGTTTGGCAGTCCTTCAAAAAGTGAAACATAACAGCGAGCTGATCCAGAAATTTTACTTCTAGCCAGATATTTGGGAAGTAAAAATGTGTCTATGCCAAAACATGTCCATGAATATTCACAGATACATTATTTATAATAGCCAAAAAGTAGAAACAAGCTACCCGTCTGTGTGCCGATATGGTTAAGTAAAATGTGATGTGTCCATCTAGTGAAAAATGTTGTGGCAGTGTAAAGGAAGAACCAGCACACCCGCAGTCTGAGTGAACCCTCAAAACAGTGAAAGACGCCAGGAGCCAGTCATAAAGTCCACAGTTAGAGGGTTCTGTTTATATAAAATATTTATAACAGGTGTATATCAAACCTGTGTCTGAGGTTTTGGGGGAAAATGGGAAACACTGGCTAAGGAATATGGGGTTTTCTCCCCGTAGATGCTAGAAATGTCTTCAAATTAATTTGGTGGTGGTTACACAAATTAGTGTATGTATGGTAAACTATTGAATTGTACACTTCAAAAGTTGATTTTATGGTAGGAATTATGTCTGAGTTTTCTTTTTTTAGCCAAAATGAATACAGTTGTAAAGAAATACCAAAATAAGACCAAACAAGGGTCTTAGTGACACTCAGTGTTAGTGCTTCCTGCCAGCCACATCGCAGATACCACGGGCGGTGAGTAATCTTGGGCCTTTGTCTGAGGCTGGAGAAGCAGGATTTCGTGTAGTTGCTTTGGCCCTGGCCAGGTAGCCTGTTCCACTGCCATGTCTTCTCTGGAGGGCATCCTTCCCCACCGCCTCAGCACAGTGGGTTCGGAACAGGCCCCTCGCTGCATTGGCACACTTGTCGCGTGCCACTTCGTGCTGTGATCCCCACACATTTGCTCAGTAAATAATTGCCATTCTGTGAAGCTCTCCCACACATTGCATTCAGGCACTGCTTAAAGAAAATGCTTCCCGTTTTTCTCATTAATCTGACATTTCAAATCCTGTCTTTGGAGTGATTTTTGCCTTCCTACCAGATCACTCTTAAAAGGAGAGCAATATACCTCTTTCTTTGATAATTTACCCATTTAAATGTGCAAGATGACAGCAGTGGGGGGAACAGTATACAAAATATTAGGTGCTAGAGTGCTTTTTATTTAAACCCAGTGTTTCTGTTTAGCATTGATTTACATGGTACTGTGTTGTTTCTCACATTAAAAGAGTGAATTAAGAGCATATTGCTTCCAGTGCCTGTGCAATTGGACCAAAGAATAAGAATGTTTATGTAACATACCAACTGCAGTGACGAAGCTATATTGCCATGCATCTCATCTAGGCACCTGAATAATTGCCGATTCGGTTTGGCTCTGAGGATATAAGAATAAACTAGAAGCCAAAAGGCCTCAGCTTAGGAGAACTCGCAGAGGGGAGGGGTTATTTACAAATAGTGGTTTAGAAGTGTGAGGGACCGTGCAAGCACAGAAGCAAGAGTGAGTGGGGCCAGCTGGAAAAGCTTACTAGAGACAGTGATTTTTAAATCCATTTTCTTCCTCCTCCTTTATCTTGTTATGACCTGTGATTGAACTTAGGGCTTTTAGGAATGCTAATTCAAATGTTGAAATTGCTCCTAGACTGACTCTGAAGATCAGGAAACAGTTGAGCAGCTTAGAGGGTGGCTAAGGAGAAAGGAATCACAGGATGTCTTGAAACATGGCAAGATCATCTTTTAATCAAAGATTCAGAAAACAGCTGAAAACAGCCTGGGTAATGTGGTGTCCAGGGATGATTTGGCGAAATCTGGAGACATTTTAACGGTCACAAGAGTATGTGTGTGTGTGATGCTTGGAGTGGCATGAGTGTGGGACCAGGAGAGGGGTGACGTTTGTGATTGACTGCTGAACATCTAACAGCATCCATCCTGCTGTCCTCTGGTCCAGAGTTTGGTAGTGACCACTGCTGATAGATCATATCTTGAAACATTTGGTAAGACACAGACTCCAACCAGTGGTTTCTTCTCCATAAATACACAAATAAGGTGTATTTTGTAATAACAAAGTGTAGCTTCATTTGGTTATAGCACAGGCAGGGAAATCAATACGTGCACATGTGAGAGCTCTGTGTGGACTTGTCCATTCTGGAATGGTGGGTGTGTCAAGAGTTTAAAAGTTCAGTGTAGAGGGCTAGGGGTATAGCTCAGTGATGCAGCGCCTGCCTGGCAAGCACAAGGTCAGAGTTCAGTGTATAAAAAATAGGAAAGGAAGCTATTTTCAAAGAATTTAAATGAAATTGCTAAAACATGACTGGGTAGAATTAGAAAAACCTCCAAAAGCGCCTTGTCCAATGTTATCTTTAGGTGATATAAGGTGATACATCTTTTGGTGTATTTCTTGAACATACCTTTCCATGTATCTAGATCTTTAGTTTCTCTCATTAAGGTTTTATAGTTTTTAGCATAAATGTTACGGACATGTTTGTAAATTTCCCTGTGTTTTGTTTTTAGATGTTGAACATTTTATTTTCCAATTCATCATTGTTAGTGTACAGAAATGTAGTTGGTTTTTGCATTCTGCAGTATTGCTAAATTCACTTACTAGGTTTGACAGCAGGTTTTTTTTTATGTACACAGTGATATATATGAATAATAAAGGTGGACTTATTTCTTCATTTGCAATCTGCATGACTAAGACCTCTAACGAAACACTGGATGGTAGTGGTGGTACTGGGAATCTTGTCTCATTCTTGATCTTAGGGGAAAAGTATTCATTATTTGACCCTAAAATATGATATTAGTTGAAAATTGTTTATAGACATCTTTTTGATATTGAATGTTACGTTTACTTCCAAATTAAATTGGCAATATGTTTGAATTTTGATGTAATATTTTCTGTGAATATTGAAATGATTATTAAATATAGTATTTTTCATTAATTTATTAATGTGGAAAATGATACCCAGTTTCCCATGTCCCTGAGATAAGCTCTATTTTGTTATGATGTACTTTTTACATATGTACTTTGCTAATGTTTGCTTAAGGAATTTTGTATTTATTATGATGACATGCTGTGTTTTGGTCCTTTAAAAGAAAAATCTTTGGGGCTGGGGATTTAGCTCAGCGGCATAAGCACCTGCCTTGCAAGCAGGCGGTCGTGAGTTTAATCCCCAGTACCGATAAAAAATGAAAAAAAAAATCTTTGTCTTATTTTGGTATCAGAGCTATAATAATGACTTTGGAAAAGAATTGAGGATTTTCCCTCTCTTCCTTCTCTGATTTTTGAAGAAGTTTAAGATTATTTTTATTTTTTCTTCAGTGTTGGAGGTAATGCACTTCTGAAGCCATCTTAAACCTGGAAATTTTTTGGACGAGAGGGTAGAAATTTGAAAACTTACAGTATCAGTTTACTTAGTGGACATAAAGGATCCTCAAATTTCCTGTTCTTATATGTGTTATGCTAAATTGGTAATTTTAAAGGGACCTATATCCTGTAAGTTGTTGACTTCATTTGCATTCTTCATATTAGGCTTTTTCATTTCCATAGGATCTGCAGTGATCTCTTTTCTGCTTAGTACTGCAGATTTTTTAATTGCTAAGCCTTAACTTGAGGCTTATAGGTTGTTTGCCTATAATTGTTCTTGTTACTACATGTTTGCACTGTATATAGTACTCATCTTAGGGAATACATGCCGGCCCTGAACATATCTCAATTGTTTTTATTTCTCTTTCCCTCCTTTCTCTCCTTCCTTCTAACATCTCTCGATCCTCTCTTTTCCTCCTCTTTTTTTCAGTTCGTGTTGTGACACAGGTTGGTTATATTCATTGTAGGCGGTTGACACATGTACATAGCATCATAACTATAACACTTTATCACTTTACCATTTTACGCTTGCCTTGCCCCATTTTCCACTCTGGGTCCCCTTCCTGTTTGCAAAAGATTTATCCACCCATTTTCTTTTATCTGCACTTTATTTTGCTCTTTATTTATACTTTGGATTTCTCATGTGGAAGAAACCTGATGGTATTTTAGCTTATATGTCTGATTTATTGCATTTAACATATTTTTAAGTTGCATCCATTGTCTATAAATGATGCAAACTTATCTTTTGTTATAGCCAGGTGGTATTCCAGTTTCTTAACTGTTCATCTGTTGATGGAAATTTAGGCTGTTTCCAAGTTAGCTATTAAGAATCATGCTGTGATAAGCATGGGTATGCATGTATCGCTACAATAGGATGTCTTTAACTCTTTCAGGATGATACTTGGTAGGGGAATAGCTGTGGGAGATGGAATTTCTGTACTTAACTGTTTGAGGAGTCTCTGGACAGATTTCCATAGTGGTTGTACCAGTTTGCATTGTTAGAGTCCCACTAACAATGCAGAAGGTTTCCTTTTTCCTGTAGGCTCCTCAGCTTTTATTTGATTTCTTGATGATAGCCATTCGTTCTGGAGTGAGATAGAATCTCAGTGTTGTTTTGATTTGCATTTCTTGAGTAGCCAGCAGTGTTGAACATTTTTTCATGTACGGTGGTACTTTGGTTCATGAATTTAATTTCTTCCATGATTCTGGAAGATGGCCTTGCTTATGTTCATCCCCAGATGTGAAGTTCATGAACAGCAGCACAGTTTTCTGAATGCCTCTGTTTGTGAAGTGAAGCATTTGTGAAACAAGGAATTACTGTATTTATTAGCTGTTTGTACCTCTTCATCTGGGGAGTTCTTGTTCATTTAGATGCCTATTTTTTTAATTGGGTTTCTAAATTGGGGAGTGTCTATTTTTTTGAGTTTGTTATATATTTTAGATATTAGTCTTTGGTTGAAGAACAGTTGGTGAAAGTATTTTGTCATTCTGTGAGTTGTCACTTCACTCTGTGCAGTTATATCTTCATTGTGCTGTGCAGAAGCGTTGCAGCTTAAGTGATCCCATTTGTTGATTCTTCGTATTATTTCTTGTGTAATCAGGGCTCTGTTCAGGAAATCTTTGCCTACATCTGTGTTTTCAAGAATTTTACCTATGTTGTCTTCCAGCAGATTGTTTCTGTTTTCATTCACATTTAGATCTTCGATGCATTTTGCCTTTCTCTCCTCTGGTGAAAGTATTTGGCCCGTTTGTCAAAGATAAGCTAGCTGAGTGTGTCTGAAGTGTTTCTGCAGTTTCTTTCTTGTTCGTTGATCCACAATGCTGGTTCTTCCCCCACCCCCAGTAACATGCTGTTTTCATTACTGTATCTTTGTAGTATAACTTTGAAATCTAGAGTTATAATGCCTCCTGCCTTTCTTTTGTTGTGTAGAATTACTTTTGCTATATTCTAGGTCTTTTCTGCTTCTATATGAATTCTAGGATTTTGTATTTCTGTGAAAAATGCTATTGGTGTTTTGATTGGGAGTGCAATAAATCTAAATAACATTTTTTGAAGTATAGCTAGTTCAAGTATACTGGTTCTGCCTGCCCAGGAACAGAGGGGATATCTTTCTATTTTTGGATATCCTCTTGAATCTTTTTCCCCCCAAAGCTCTGTAGTTTTTATTTTAGAAGTCTTTCACTTCCTTGGTTAGGTTGATTCCCATGTATTTCATTTTACTTGATACTATTGTGAAGGGTATTATTTCCCTGATTTCTCTCTCAGGGAGTTTTAATATTTATTTACAGGAGCAATATTGACTTTTTTCAACATTGATTTTTGAATGTTGAGTTTCTATCCTGTTACTGAATTTGGTTATTACTCTTTGAGTCTTTTGGTGTCTTCTGTATAGAGAATCATGTTATCTGCAAATAATGAAAATTTAACTTCTCCCTTGTATTTCTTTGTCTTGTCTGATTGTTCTAGCTAATGTTTCAAGAACTATATCAAACAAAAGTACAGCAGAATCCTTGTCGTGTGCCTGATTTTGGAGGAAAAGCTTTTTTTTTTTCATCTTTTCTCCATTTTATATGATATTGATTGTTGGTTTGTCATACTTGGCTTTTATCAGATTGAGCTAAAAACCTCCTATACCTATTTCCTTCAGAGTTTTTAATCAAGATTCATTGTTGGATTTTGTCAAATGTTTTTTCTGCATCTGTTGAGATAGTCATGTGATTTTTGTCCATCTTTCTGTTAATGTAGTAGTCATTTTTATTGAGTTGTATATGTTGAACCATTCCTGCATCTCCAGAATGAAGCTTCCATGAATTGGTTTGATACTTATTTTATGATTTTTTTATTAGATGCAACAGACAGTTACATTCTGTGTTTGACCCAGTCTGTCAATCTGTGCCTTTTAAATGTGTAGTTGCGACCATTTACATTAAGAATTATAACTGAAAGTTACTGATTTTTCGCCCCATCATTGTGCTCTTTTTCTGTTGATAACTCTTTTATTTTTCTTCTTTTTTGTTTGACTACTTGTGTATTCATCCTGTCTGAATTTTTGACTTCGTTATCTTTGTCTGCAATAATCTTGAGTATTTTTTGGAGTGCTGATTTTGTGTTTCACGTATTGCTTATGATGTTCTTTGTTGTGGAATGCTCTTATTTCTCCAAGAATTCTGAAAAGTAATTTTGCAGGATATATTAGTCTGGGTTGGAAGTCATTTGCTTTTAGCAGTTTGAAATACTTTATTCCAAGCTCTTCTGGCCTTTGAAGTTTGTTGTGAAGACTGCTGTACTCTTGATTGGCTTACCTTTATTTATGATTTTTTGTTTTTCTCTGACAGCTTTTAAGGTTCTTTTTGTTGCTGTTGTTGGACATCTGGAGGACTTCTGTTTGCACCATAGTTAGTTGATATTCTGCAAGCCTCACTTATCTGTGCATTGAAATCTTTTCTCATACTTGAAAAGTTTTCTGTTATGATTTCTGGAAACAGATTGTTTTGGCCCGTGTGTGCTGTCTTCATAGTTCTAACTCCAGTTGGCCTGAAGTTAGTCTTCTTAGTGTTACCTAGTGCCTATTGAATGAATTTTTCTTCTATAATCATTTTTAGGGCTTCTCTGAAAGTTTTCTTGTCACGATTTATCATTTTGTCCTTGATGTCAAATACCCTGTTTTCACATTGATCATTTCTTCAGTTTATGAATTCTTTACAATTTTTTACCTCTGGTATTTCTTTCCAACACCTTTTCCTGGAATCTTTGTCTTTGGTAAATTTGTTCATGACCTGAACTGTCTTGGTGAGCTTTTCCAATTTTTTGTTTTTCCCCTGTTCACATTATTCTGTTTGTATGATAGTTCTGTTATCTTTTAGGTTGCATCCTCTTTATATTCTCCAAGTTTCTTTATCTCTTCTTCATTATTGTTTTGTGTAGCTGTGCTATTCTTCCTCCGTTAGTGTTTGCATTCCCCCTCCGTTGGTTTCCCTTGAATCTGCTTTAGGAGAGTTGGCAGATAAAGGGGGCGTTTTTGTTGCCCTTTGTTTTTTAATGTTCCCCTGTATATTTGTGCGTGTGTGTGTGTGTGTATTTTCTTGATGGAGATTGTAGTTGATAGGAGAGGTTTTTTTTTTTTTTTTTTTGGTTATATTCACTTTTACAGTCATACGTTTGTGGCCTCTTTGTCCAGATACGGTGTTCACCCTTCAGCTGTTCAGTTTTAATGAACTGGTCCTTGTCACTGAAAGTGGGCATGTTCAGCAGCAGACTGCTACTTTCATGAAAATCGCCTATGCTGGCAAGAAAAGGTTGCTGCCCTGTCCCTTTACAGGACTGAGGATGGGTCTCAAAGGTTGGTTTTTGTTCGAGGCTTACCAGTTTTGTTAATATTTTCAGAGAACCCATGTCACCCATTTTATATTTCATTAACTTCTTATTTTCCTTTTTTAAACCTTTGGGTACAATTTTTCTTTACATTGCTTCTATTTACTGAAATTGACAGCATAGATCATTCATTCTGGGCTTTGCTTCTGAATAGAGATATTTAAAGCCATGAATTTCTTTCTAAGAGCTACTTTTCTTTGTACCCATAAAGTTTGGTATTTAAACAGGATTCAGTCCCAAATTAAATTTCCTGTATGTTTATGATATAGATGTTCATGTGCTATTTACAAGTGTCTTGTTAATATCTCAAATGCTTATTGATATTCTACATTTAATATTTCTGTTTTGGTATTTTTTTGTTAGATTACATGATCTGTTTATCAGATTATAATTTGATACATATATTTACATATTTATATTTGCTTTGGTCCCATCACATCCTGGCTCTTTCTTTGTCTGCTTTTATTTACTGCTTCTTTTCTTGATTCTAGATTATGTTATTGCCTCTTGCCATGTTTCATAATGTTTTTGACTGACTTCCAGATACTATGTCTATGAGAACATCAGACCCTAAAATAAGTAATATTGCTGCCTGGCTAACGTTATGCCCACTCTTCCCTTGGGCTCAGGTGGAGGGCTGAGTTTGTAGTGAGCTGAGATTGGGCCTTGTTGCTGCTTCATTTTGGTTCAGTTTATCATAGGTGTCATGTGATTGGAGGAAACGGTCAGTTCTTTCCATTCTGCTTGGACTTCAAATAAAGACTGGGGAAGCTTGGTGGGAAAGAGAGTTGCAGGTTCAGATTCTGTGTCTGCACTTGCTGGGAATTCCATACTGTTGCGCCACACTGGGTGCTATTTTTAAGATGCAGTTAATATTCTGCTGTGTTCTGTGTTGCCAGTGTCTTTCTCTTTGCCCTGTGTTTCAGTAAGGATGAAGACAGCTGCGTGCACAGACCCACGAATGTGCTTTCACTCTGATGCATTGTCTCAGGTGTATTGGCTTGTCATTTTCTGGATTTGGGTTCATTAGGGTTGTTAAAAACAGTAAAACTGTATTTTCAAAGGTTCTCCTCATTGTTGTTAGGGTATGAATGATGATCTGTCATAGTTTCCTCCATTGCAAGTAGAGCATCAAGTCAGCCAATGATGAGTTGTTTGAATTTACTTTTATTGGAATACACAGTCCTGCTTCTACTGTATTCTCGCTGTTTGCTCAATTTGCAGTATCTCTTTGGTGGACAGAAAAATTTGCCATAAAGTTGTTACCTAGAGTAAAATTAGGCAACATACATGTAAAATCTCTGAAAAATATATAATTCATAGGTCTGTACTTTTTTTCTCCCGAATCTCCTATGGGAAATTGATGACAACTGTTAATATTTTGGTGACCTTTAAAAGTCTTTTGTTTAGCTTTGGCACTTTCCTCTTCCCTTAAAATTTGGTGTGTAATTGTAACACGTAGATTTGGTTTTTTCCTGTCCCCTTTCAACATTTCTTTTAGAAAAGTGGTGGCACATTCCTGCTACCATCATAAGTTTGGTAGCTGCTGCTAATCTTTTTTTATTTAGTAACTCCTCCACTTAAATAATGTCTCGTTGTACTTGTGAATGTCTTTCTTTTTACCCTTTTGGCTGTTTTCTGAATTTAAAAGCTCAGTGGCCTATCAAGTAAAATTTGTTTTGATGCGATTTAAAGATAGTAGATGGGAATAAAATGTAGACTAAAGATGGCAGCTCCTTGTCTGTCTCTGAGGCTGAGCCCAGTCTGCTGTCTGAACTGTATACCATGTTTTTACTTTTAAAGGAAGAGGTTGACGTGCTCCTTTAGGAACAACTTGTTTACCGTGTTTTCTCCTGCCAGTTTCAGCTCCAGCCTTATCCTCTACACGTATTAATTATGTTTTTAAATAAAGAAATACTAGTTGGCAGCTTGGCCTCTTACCTGGTTCACCTACCCCTTCGTGAAGTTTCTGTCATTGCCTTCCTATTAGTTGAGTCAGTTTGGCTCACTGTGTGTGACAGATTCTTCAGAGGTTAATGCTGCTCCTGGCACCTCGTAGGCACTGGGGTTTTGGTTCATTTGAAGTGAAAGGTTAGATTCAGTGAATGGCAGTGTTCTCAGCTCTGCTAGTGTGGCGCATAGCAGCAGTGTTCGCTCCGGGAGCCCCAGTTGAGCCTTCTGGTTCCAGTTGGGGCTCTGACGGCGTCGGGGATGTTGCTCACTTAGCTTCTGCATGGAGTGAAGGTGCAGCGGCTGCTCTTCATTAAAGGCGACTAAGCTGACACCGTTTAAAATGTTTTCTGTTATCCTTGTGTTTGCCTTATATTAGTCTTCTATACCCAATGCATCCATGTGTCTTTTCTTGTTAGGAGAACTATGGAAATTTTGTAATTTAGTTTACCAGAGAGATGCTGTTTAGATGGAGCATCTGTCATGTAAAGTAATCAGGAACCTGAAATGCTCAATGTAGCTTGTTGGTGCTTAGAAAGGTTTAGATATTTGTTGCATTTCTTGACCATTTTTTAGTACGTTTTTTTGAACCCATGGCTCCTGGATACAAAGCACCTGCCCTGCCACTGAGGTACACCCTTGACCCCCTTGTAGTGGATTTAATTTTATGTTTTCAGATTAGGGATATTCAGTTGCATAAGTCCCCAAAACTAAAAGAGAAACTGAAGTACTTGAGATGCTAGCCTGTAAACATCACATTGAAATGTTCCCAGTATTTCTTAATGTCTTATTTGTGCTTAATGATTTCTTAGCAGTTGATTATTTAAAAAAGAAACTCGGGAGATTTAGGATGGTTCAGACATGTTTTGAGCGTGTGATGTTTGTCTTCCCCACACTTGTGTTTTAGGGGTAGGCGTTGGTGAAGGGGTGAACGGCTTCCTGTGTTCCACCGGGGCGAGGTAGTCGGTTTTAAGTCACTATGCTTATAGACAACAACTAGAGTAACAGAAGTTTTGTGCCACGTTGGACTTTCATTCTTTTCATATTTTTGCTTAATTGGAACTCTGGGAAATGCTTTCTTCCATCATGGTATCCATAATTCTAGTTCATAGTTCCTTAAATTCTTTATCATTCATTTCTTATGTTCCAAGTGACCAGAATCAGTCGTTCTTCATCTTTGTTTTCTGCTCCATGTGCAGCTTGATTTAGAATATCCAGTGTCTACGTAAAGCATCAGTGGGGCTAGCACAGGGGGATTAGAGCAAGGGCTTTCTTTTTGACCTGGACTTGTGAGTTTCACTTTGTTAGGTCCATATTTGCTATACTGTTTTGGAATTCCATTGAATCCCTTTACTGGTTATTTATGCTAATTGTAATTGATTGGTCTTATTATAATTTGTACTGGAGCTACAGATTTCTAATTATTCTGTGGCTCACAACATGTAGTGGCACTTACGGCGTATTTCTGAAGCACGTTTCTTTTCCTCCTCAATGTCGTCATTTCCTTTCTCTGCTCTTCTCTTTGCAGTCACTCTTGGCTTTAGTCTGTTCTCCACCCAGCAGCCAAAGGAAGGAGTGGGTAGGGGAAAAAGAGAGAGAGGGAGAAAGAGGGAGAGTAGTGGGGAGACAGATCTCCGTGCCTCCAGTGTGTGTTCTTTAGGTAATGACTCTGCATTTAAAATAAAGTGTTTGAAATTTAATTTTTAAACAGAGCAGTTTTAGATTTATATCAAAATTAAGAGGAAAGTACAGAGATTTCCTATAGGCACCCTGCTCTGACACATGCATAGCTCTTATATCACTGTCCTGGGGGGTCCATTGCAGGTTTAATTGATGAACTTACAGGAACGGATCACGATTCTCCAAAGTCCATGCTTTATATTATGGTCTTTAGAGTTGTATGTTCTGTAGGTTTGGACAAATGTATTAATGACATGTTTCCATCATAATATGCAGAGTATTTTCACTGCCTGTTCATCTTTTCCCATCTGATCCCTGGCAAACACTGATTTTTTTTGTGTCTCTGTAGTTTTGAGTTTTCGAGAATTGCTATAGATTTGAAATCACACATCATATGGCCATTTCAGACTGGCTTTTTTCAGTGAGTATTGCACCTTTAGGGTCCCTTTATGTCCTACATATCTCTTCTTTTTGGCCCTGAATGATGTTCCTTGGATATACCAGAATTTATTGATCCATTTATCTATTGAAAGACATCTTGGTAACTTCCAGATTTTACAGTTATGAAAAAGCTGCTCAAAACATTCATGTACAGGTTTTTGTGTGAACATGAGTTTTTCAACAACCTTGGATAAATATTGTACCAGCAAACATTGGTACTGGGTGACATGGTACTTCTGCTTTTGTGAGAAATCACCAAGCTGTCTTTCAAAGTGGCTGTACCAGTTTGCATTCCCACCATCAGTGAATAAGAATTCCTGATTCCACACCAGCATTTAGCATTTTCAGTGTTTGGATTTTGGCCGTTCTCTTAGGTATGTTTTAGTATCTTGTTTTAATTTGTACTTTCCTGATGCTATATGATAGGGAACATCTTTTCTTCTGTTCATTTGGCTCTGTGTATCCATATAGATGCATCGTAATGGTCCAGAAATTCCACTGCTGGGCATATGCTCAACAGAATTGAAAGCAGGGAGTTGAGTAGATATCTTTACATCCATGTTCGTAACAGCATTGTTCTCAGTAGCCAAGATGTAAAAGCAACCAGAGTGTCATAAATGTGTGAATGGATGCATAAAATATGATCTATATGTATACAGTAGAATATTATCAAGCTTCAAAAGGAAGAAAGTTCTGATTCATGCCCCATCATGGATAAATTTCAAATCATGCTCAGTGAAATAAGCCAGTCACAAAAGCAAATGCTATTATGATCTGTTTCCTTTGCCCAGTTAAGGAGGGAAGAAGGTACGGCAGTGATCCCCAGGGGCCAAGTCGGTGGGATGCAAGAAGTTGCTGTGTAGAGGTGGGGTGGTGGGGTGGCTGCACATCAGTGCGAATTGTTTAATACCACTGTATCGTGCACGCACACAGGGTGAAGATAGTACGTTGTAAGTTATGTGTATTTTACCATAGTTAAACATTTAAAAAAGAGAAAGTGTAATCATCGGGAAAACAATTGCAAGGGGAAACGGAAGCTTTGCCGCAGTGATTTGCTGACCTGCTGTGCATGTGCTGTGTCTTCCAGGCCTGGCGTGTCCCTGACCATGCAAGCGTTCTCGGAGGAGGAGCGGAGGCAGTGGCTAGAAGCTCTGGGTGGAAGAGAGGCTGTAAGCATCATCGGTCGCGGAGCCCTACTTCAGATCCTGCAGAGCTGCCTTGTGTACATTTCTGGGTTATTTTTGGTTTATAGTATTTGACACAAGTTCCCTGCTGCAATTGGTGTTTGAACTCATCTTGGAAATTCTGTATTCAGCAGTTTAGTAATTTGGCTTGGGGTAGCAGCAGCACACACCTGACTGGTGTATCACTAGTTTTTTATTTCTCATTTTCTTGAATCTAGAGGCTTTGCACTAAGTTACATTCCTAGCCCCTTTTTATATTTTCTGCATGGGGACCGAGTCTTGCCAAGTTGCCCAGGCGGGGCCTGAATTGGCAGTCCTCTTGTCTCAGCCTCTTAGTACTAGGATGACAGACAGGTCTCCATGTGTTTTTGTGCGGCTTTTGTGTTGCTTTGAGGAATAAATAAAAGGTAGAGATACAGGTCGGGAGGCACCTGAATTCAGTCTTTTGCCACTTTGTTCAAGCACTGTTCTCGTTTCTATGGAGCGGTGGCTTTTGGGATTTGAGAATTTTGCAGATCACCTAATGAATCAGGGATTTAGTGAGGAAAATTATTGAAAAGACCACAGAAGTAATTAAAATAAAGTGCATCTAGTACTGTGACTCCCAGGAAGCTTTCAGAGCAGGTATCAGGTAGGTTTAAAAGCATTTGCCATTTCTGAAGGGTTTAGAACAAAAGGAAAGCGTGCCTGGGGAATGTAGGATAGGGGTTTCCTGTGGTAACAGTGAGAGATTTTAGCACAGAGCTCACCAGATGTGCTAGAGACAGCGTTAGTTCCCGCTCACTGCAAGCACTTTAATGAAGCATAGGACACTGGGGTGAGGAGCTGCCTTTTATGTGGGGAACCGTGAGCGAGGGCATATTTTTGGTAGGTGCTATATGCCTTATAAATAAAGAGCCGCCAGATTTTTAGAGGCTGCTCAGAATCAGCACCTTGATATTTCAGACATACTTATTTAAATGATGGGCAGAGGTGTCTTTTTCAGTAAATACCAGATTATAAGGATAATAGTGAACAAATGAGGCTCATTTTATTGAGTAGCCAACAACAGTTTGTCACCCGATAACTGTGTAAGGCCAAGCATTTCAGATTTCAACACATTCCAGTAAATTCCTTAAGGACCATAATCCCTTCATCATATTGGCTTCTTTGGCATACCTCTGTGAGAGAGAAGTTGACTCAGAGGTTTTCTTTGTTATTTTCCTTTGCATGTGAAAGCATGGTGATGTGTAGTAAACTGGGAAGGCTTTTTGTAGGAGCTCACTGAGGACACCAGATTGGGCTTTTTCCTGCCCTCATCTGTTGACCCCAACTCTGTGTCTTACAATTCAACTCAGTTCTGACCCTTCGGCCCGGAGTTAGAAGAATCCCCCAAGTTTTTATGATCCCTTCACAGTTCTGGGTCTCTGCAGTCTCCCCTTGACAGGCTGTGCTGAAGGAGTCCCATGACCCCTCCTTGGGCTCACTGATTTGCTAGAATGGATCACAGAGCTCTCCCACCCGCTAGGGGGCACCACCCTCCCAGAGTAGCTCTTTGTAGTCACTTACTAGGAGTTTTATGGTGTTAGCCTGCAGGCCCCCAGTGAAGGTCAGCATGTCCGAGTGTCCAGCCCCATCTGGAGGCTCTGTCCCTGTCCCAATCCCTAGTTACCTCATTAACATAAACCCAGGAGGTTCCTTGTGAGTAACAAAAGATGCTTCTATTGGGCCATCTCAAGAGTTATGGAACTTTGTACCACAAAATGGGGGCAAAATATATTTCTTATTATACCATATTAACCAGTGTGAAGTTTCTAGAAACTGTTTTGCATGGCTCTATGTGGACCTATTTCAATCATTTTTATTGCTTTGTTAAAAATACCGTATTTCTTTCTCTTATTTTTTTTCTCACTAGCTGTTCCATAGTTTTAATAAAGCCATCATCCCAAGGCCAGAAGGAAGTAAGTGCGAATTTTTAAGAATGATAGTTTGGTTTCTTTTTTCATGTGCTACTTTGTGATCATTATGGACACCAGGGTCGCTCAGGGCACACTCCTGTACCCTATTTGAGTTCATCCTCTAACTGTCGTGTGTATTCTGTCTCATCCACTGGAGACGTTTTCAAAATATCTGGGCTGCTACAGCCTCCTTTAATCTTTCTTATCTGTGAGCTCTTCTATGTGATTTCTCTGTGCAGTTCACTTTGCTGTTTATTCTTTCAGCCATAAATCATGTAAAACTTTGGGGTGTGACCTTGCAATTCCTGATTGAGTTGCAAAATCCTGTTCCCAACTTTCTTACCCTATTCTTTGTCAAGAAAAAATCAGATTCTCCAAAGAACAACAGTCCTTAACTTGGGCGTAGCAGAGCATAGCAATGCTGATATGCATGCCACAGTAAACTACAGGCATATTTAAAGATGTCGAGGCAAAGCAAACTTCAAAGGAAGAAATGAGAATTACATCAGGTGTTTTGAAACAAGATTCTTTGTCTATAGTGATTAATGAGTGGCTCCAGCCTGAGATGGAGCAGTGAGTTGTTGGCAGGGGTCCTCGTAGAAGTACTTTTAATTTTGTGTAGTTTTGGTAGAAGGTTGCAGTGGTCTAGTGGGAAGTTTGTGGTTTTGACAAAAGTCTTTTGTGATAGTTACTCTCAGGCAGTCATGTGGACAAATCTTTCTTTCACAGCCTCCTAGCTGTATTTACTTTTCTCACTTTGGTTGATAAAAGTGACTCGCTTTTGATTTTTGGCAGCTTTTGTGTTCCATTCAGACCCTGGTACCCATTCTCTTTGCCCTATCTGGGTAAGGGTTTTTACAAATAGTATACTGCAAGGACACTTCAGAAAATAGCAGCAACAAATTAAGAAATAATGTGCACGTATTCGAGGACAAGGACCTTCGTGTGCACTGTGTATACTTAGAGGAAAATGAAGTGCTCTGTGGCTCTGTACTCTTGAGTAACACTGAGATAAAAATGTGAACAGTTTGCTGGACTTTATTTTTGATATATTCAGAGAACTTCATGTTACATAATCAGATAGTCACAGTTTGGAAAGACTACATTATGTAATGTATGAACTCAAAATAATGGTGATCAGTGTGCCCATGCTGAGTGGAAGGTGTCTCCCCTTGCCTGGCTGTGGGTCAGGTGCCTCGGGCAGCACATCACTGAGCACCTGCTCATCCCTTTCCCCTCTCCCTTCATCTCTTCTGCTTTCCTCCTCTTCTTCCTTTGCCCTTTCTTTCCTTTGTCTTTTCCCTACTCTTCCAGGTTCTGTGCTTCTTGCTGTTTATTTTTTTGTTACAGAAAAGTTGAAACATGCTTTTTTGGGGAGGTGGTGGGGATAGTTTTGCTAAGCAGAGAGAAGCATTTGTGTTTTATAAAACTTTGTGAAGGGTGAATTCTTGCAGACTGAGCCACCACCTAATTGACCCATTGAAACTCTCCTCAAGCTTAGCATGATGGATTGCATGTACAGTTCATACTCAGGTATTGTTCTGCACCCCCAGTGAAAACCGAAGATTTAGTGTTAACTTCCCGGGATTCTGAGTGTGGTGACTCAGGGCTCTGCTTTTCCTAATTTAATTGAAGCAGGCTTTGGCTTTCATTAAAATACGAACAAATATGTCAGCCTATTCATAGGCAAGCATCGAGATTAGGAGAAATATAAAATTATATTTTCAAAACGATCGGCTCTGCCACATGAATCATCTGTTTTTCATCTACTGTGAAAATAAATATTATTTTAAAAGCTTGGATCATGGTGTAAAATATCAAAATTTTAATTAAATCTTATTGCCCAAATGTTTTTTTTACAGCTTTTCTAAAAAATTTCTCAACTGTGTTAAAAGTTTATATTCTTAGACACTCATGTAATTTAAGAGCCTTCATTCATATATGTAGTTTTCATTAATTGAACTACTATTAGAATTTTTGGCAAGACACATCTTGCTCAGGGGAAGCTTCTCTTAGAGATGTATGTTAGTTTCTTTTCAACTGTTTAAAAGAAGCTGCATCAGTTAAATTACTTTAAATAATGACAACTCTACTTGTGCATTGTCCTGATTCAGCAAGTAATGGTTTAGGCGTGTGAAGTCCATGTTTCCATCATTTGCACAGGAAATACATGGCCTTTAGGTGTTTTTTTTTTAAAGTAGTGAAGTACAAATTAGATTCAATATACTAGTTTTCCTGTCTTTGTAAGGAAGGCAGATATGTTTGGCATTTGTGCCCTTAATATTTTGTAACTATTTCTTTTAGGTGCACAGTTGGATGCAGTGGGATTCACCATTCTGAGAAAATGCATCAGTGCGGTTGAAACACGAGGTAATGTGATTAAATAATTTTATTCATGAAAGGATATAATTACGTAAAATCTAAAAGTTTACTTAAAATACTCATTGCGTGGTTAAGCATTGTAGCATGAAAGGTGTTAATGCAAAGTGTTCATTCTGGGCGTGAGAGTCAGTTTACTCATACGATACTGTTGTGGGATTGTCCTTTTCCTTATGGGTATGTGGGGGAAACTGAGTCATTCTTCTTTTCGTTAAACCATATAGGCAGTATTGAGATGAGAATTGCATTTGCTTCTGCATCTGCCATAACAAACACTGCAGGCTAGGTGGGGGGTCTTAGCCCTTTATCCTACTTCTGCTGCCTGTAAGTCCCAGATCAGAGGGTCAGCAGATTTGGTTTCTTCTGAGGCCCCTCTTCTTGGAGCGCTGATCGGCACCTTGTGCTGTGTGCACAAGTGGCTTTTTCTGCGTGTGTGCATGTTCCTGTTGTACGTATTTAAACTCCCTCTTCAAAGAACTTGAGTCATACTGGATTAGGGTCTAATGTCCTCATTTTCATGCAGTCACCTCTTCAAAAGCCATATCTCAAAATATCTCGAGAGTCCTGGGAGTTTGGGCTTCAGTGTATGAATTCCAGGGGGCACAGCTCCTAAAAATGATGGGAAGAATCATCGGTGTTGTACAGATGATCTTAACGGCTTTTGGTTCAAGCGCCTTGAAGATGTTCGCCCTTCTCCTTTGTCTTGTTGGGAGCCTGCTAAACTCTTCTTTCACACTGTGTGTGTCGGTTAGGGGAAGGGTTCTTGTCCCCAGCACCGTGAAAGAATGGAACAAAACTCCACACCTTAATTGAAGTGTAATATGTACACAGTTAATTTTAATTCTACAAATAATTGAATTTTGACAACTATATAGTTGTGTAACTACTACTACAGTCATAGAGGATTTATGATTCCTCTTCCCCCCAAATTCCCTTCTCTGCAGTCACTTCCCACTCCCACTTTGATATGTGAGCTGCTTTTTTGTCACCAAAGTTTTGCCTAAACAAATTACAACATTTCATTTTAATAGAATCATATAGTTTTATTGTCTTGACTTTGGTTTTGGGATTCCTCTCCTTGGTGAAATCTTAGATCATTTGTTTTAATTGCTAGGTAATATCCCATTATATGTATGTAAATATTTCATTATATAGTTATATCATGATGTTTACCTGTTCACATGCTGATAAATATTTAGGTCATTTTTATTTTAAACTTAAAGTTATTCCTTTTACTGACCAAAGGTCTAAGGAGCTTTTCTTTGTTCCTGAGAACAAAATAGGGCTGTTGTACTTTGAGCCCTTTCAGCAAATTTTGGAGAAACCAGATAGTGAACATTGCAAAAGAAGCTGTTTGTGGGAGTAGTAGTTTCCTTTGTTTAGAGACCCAGTGACATGGGGGTAAATTGAATATTTAATTAACTCATGTATATTCTCGTCCTATTTTGGATGACTTGGTGTGGGATGAAGTGTTATGTTCACATTTTCCTTCAGTATAAGGTCTTCATTAGAAAGCCAGACAGCAACTTGTAAAAGTAGAGTGCTTGATAATAGATGAATATTTACTGTTTTGTCATTTGGAGGTTCACCCATCAATAACAACTCAAGCCACAGAAAGCCTCTCTTTCGCATTATTCCAGCAGTGAATCAGACTGGCAGCAGTTTTCATTCATTTCACCCTATGCTGAAGTTGAACGGACAAATTGGTTCATTTTCTTAGGGCTTCAGAAATTTGAAAAATTACTGTAATTTTAATATTTCTTTCTTAGCGCTCATGTTTCTTTTTCCCCCTGATGTCCTTAGATCTTTAACTGTATCATTTACAGGCTTAATCTCAATAAATTATTTCCTCAGAGGTATATTTCTTACATACTTTATTTGTCTGAACAGATAGAGATCTTTCTGCAGGCTTTCCAATTGGGATGTATAGTTTTATGGAGTGTTGTATCCATTCAGTTGAGTATATTGGAATCTGCATGTGTGTTATTATAGTTTGTTTTCAGGGTATGCATTCTGTGATAGAGTTTTTGATGCGAAAAGGAGGAAAGAAGTCATGATTTCCTTCACAAGTCTTTCATTCCCAAAGGTCGGTCTTATCGAAACCTTTTGTTTCAGAGAAGTAATAGACTAAAAGCAGTGTAAGAGTCAGTAGATCATATTATTAAAATGATGAGGAGCATTGTAGAGTCTGAAGTTTTTGCCTTAAATTTGGAAATTCTTTCAGGATATATTACTATTAATGATTTTCCCCACAGCAGCTCTGTTTGTTGTTGCTCTTTTGTTATGCCAGAGATGGTATTGTCTTACATTTTCTGTCAGGATAAAGCTAGTGTGTGTTCTTGTAATAAGAACCTGCAGATCTCCATGGTTTAAAGCATGAGACGTAATGTTTCGCTCTTCAGGTGTTAGTAGGGACTTGGCTCATCACTCAGACACCTGGGCTTCTGGAGCAGCCCACTTCAGAGTTCGTGGTTGCCTTCTAGAGGACTTCAGATCAGCGAGTGAATGCTTTGACATGGAAGTGAGCTTGCCCCCAATTGGTCATAAACAGCCTCCTGGATCCACTCAACCTCAAAAGACCTACAAAGCACAACCCACTGCGAACCTCGGAAGTCATGGTTGCCCAGGTGGATGAGTAGCTGAGCCCCTCCTTCGACCACGTGCCAAATGGCCAGCAGCGTTTAATAAGATGTTATTGAAGAGTTATTTAAAACACCGCTCCTAGTGTTTTAAATGACTTTTTGTCTGAGAACTACCATTTTATGTTTTGATTAAAGCAGTAAAGTTAATCTCTTTGCTTACCTTTTTCTTGACATGCCTTTAAAAAAGTAGCTCTTGATATTTAAAATATTATCCACCGTACTCATGCTGTCATTAAAATAGTTGCAAGTCTTCAGGCAAATGTCTAAAATTTACTGTAGTTCTTAGTACCGTAAGAAAAATAACACTTTTTAGTGTAGTGAAATGCTAACCTATCAAGATGTATAACGTACAATAATCACATGGGTGTGAATATTGAGTGGTTATTCTAATTTTGAGATGGGAAAAATTCAGTGTTACTACTGTATCAGGATCAGATCATTCATTTATGTGGAGCTGTTTGATCATGAAGTGGCAGCGTATGTAGGAGCCAAATCCTATGATCCTTCATCCATTAAGCAAGTGTTGGGAATATAGTCAGTATCACCTGTACCAATAGGAAATTGTAGTGTGTGTACTGAGCCAAAGGAAATTGTGGTGTGTGTACTGAGCCAAAGGACGTCATGAAATGAATCTTCCCAAACTGCTCACATTAATCACCCAGGACCTTTAAAAATACTGATGCTGGACTGTCATACTCAGCCTTGACTTAAATGCTAGAGAGTGTGAACTAGGAAGGGTGTTTTTTTTTTTTTTTTTTTTTTAAAATAAGTCCCCAGGTGATCCTAATATGTTTTAGGAAAGTTTGGAAACCACTGTCCTAATGGAAACATTGCTTACTTCTTGGAGATATTGGATATATAATTATCTTCCTGTTGATAGTGTCCTGCTATATGGGGATACTTGGTCTTTTTAAAAATAACCCAGGCTAAACTAGTAAAATAGAAAGTTTTGAAGAACATAGCCCAATGTTCTTTTCCTTTCCTCAGTAACAGATGACTTATCATTGTTTAGCCTTTGTTCTAATCTGAAGCCAGTCAGCTAACCAATATTTATTGAACAATTACAGGGTATACATAGCCTTGCCCTAGGCCTTGGGTTATGTGTATAAAGGTTGGGTCCATATAATTCCTCATCCAGTAATGGTAGGTGGGACAGAGATTTGTGAACAACATGTTAGCTTGGATATTTGTAAGGAAGTATCCAAGTTGCTAAAATTGCAATGTTACAGGTTTGCACAAATGGAGAGAATCTGAGTGCACATTGATGAGTTGGAATGATTCAGTGTTAATTGAAGAGTGTGTTTACCGGTAGGCTTCCTGAGATTCAAGGATAGAAATGTGTATCTTGGCATTTAGAGATCCCTCTGATGTGATGATGAAGTGTGACTAAGACAGACCAAACTTCGTTGGAAAGGAGGCACAATGAAACAGGAAAAGCAGATAGTTAGGGATTTGCACTTAATTGGGAAGTAACTGGTAAGTAGTAGAAGACAGTAGAGAGCAGAGTTACAGGTTGAAAGAGGTTAGTCTGGAAATTTGTAAGTAGCGCCATATGGGCTGCTCAGAATTTGGCTGAGGGTGGGGTGGTGTTAAGCTGACTGTGGACTATAGATTTGGCAGTGGGCAGACTGCATGCATGCAGCCATTTGGTTTTGCCATAGTACTGCCATGCATATGTAGCGTTTGTTTGTATGTAAGATGGAGATGTGCAGGGAATTCCACCTTCAAGTTGTAGTTAGAGAGACAAAGGGTAACAAAGAAATTGGTCCATGGCTGACCCGGGGACATATACCAGGGTCATGGCTGACCATTGCTGTGGACAATGAGGATTCCAGTAAGAAAAGAACAGTCACACAGAAATAGGAGTTTTCTGATGTGCTTTTAAGGGAGAAGAGAAACCACGGGAGATTTCCTGAGAGTGGGGTTTTTGCAGGTCCTGGTTAGATGGAAGTAGGTTTTGGTGTTACAGGAGAGGACATATGAGTGTGTAGTTCAACTTCTATCCTGAATAGGAGGTTGAAAGAAGAAACATCATAACTGAAAGGGGCCATGCTTTCATGTGTCAGAAGCCAAATGGAAATGCTTTGTAGGGAGTCCTGGCTCATCCAGGAGTGCTCGTGGAGCTCTTACTTGCACTTCTTTCCCTTCCGATCCCTACTACCTGCTGTTGCCATGTTAAGCCTCATGTGTGCTGTGTGGTGGTGACCTTAAAAGTCCCCTTTGTGGGAGGGGCCCCATCACTTGCTCCGTTTCCTTAACCTCGCTGACAGTATTATCCTGCAGCCACCATGCTCTGTGCTGTTGTGATAGAGCCTACTGTTTTGTCCATATTTTAGGAAAGATGGTGGGTGGACTTGGGGTTTTCCTTTGTCCTTCCCGGCCTTCTGAAACGTTCCGATTCATGGCTCCTCCCCTAGCTGTACCTCCCCCAACAAGTAAAGAGAAAAGGTTTATTTGGGGTGGTATTTTTGGAGATTCCAAGCCATGATTTGTTAGTCTTGGTTGGCTTTGTGCCTGTGGTGAAGCAAGATGTCATGGCTGGAGTATGTGGTGGATCAAACTTCTCTCATGGTCAACAGTGAGGAGGAGGAGCCCCATAATCTCCTTCAAGAACAGGCTGCCAACATCTTAAGGAGCCACCTCTTAGAAGTCTTAACATGTCTCTGAGAACTAACACTCTACCACTCTCTGTCCTGCAAGAATTGGATCCCATCTCGTGGTACACAGTGTGTTCAATCCATCCCTAAGAGTCCCAGAGTCTTAACTGTTTAAATATTGCTCAAAAGGCCAAGTTCAAAGTCTTCTCCAAGACTGATGGCAGACTCTTAAGCTGTGAGTCCCTTATGGCCAGGAAACAAAAGAAAGGATACAACTCTTAAGCTGAATTACACCAAAAAAAAAAAAAAAAAAAAAAAAAAGGAATTGCTCAGATTCACAAGTGTGGGGTTTTGGAAGGAGGGAGTTTGAGCACGGGAAAGGGTCATGATACAGATGTTTTTAAGTGTATCTGAGTGCTGTGTAATCCAGCGAGACAAGGGAAGAGACAGGGTGGGAGTGTGAGAGGAGGGGAGGTGCTTGGACCACTGAGGAAGGCTTCCTTTGCCTTTGGATGATAAATTGTCAGGTTAAAGCTCCAGGGTGAATGATAAGATGCTTGTGAAGTGATCCTTAATGTCTGATGCCCCTGGTTTCTTTCCTAAAAAATAAAAAAGCAAGTCGAAAGTTGATATATAGTGTCCTGTCTACCCAATGTCCAGGTTTGTGAAGACTGAAGAGAGCCAGTCTTTGTGAACAGTGGACATTTAAAAGCTTGCCTTGTATTCCTCCATCCAGCCTTCCCTTGTATTCTTTTTTAATCCTGAAATACGCACATTTTATATTTAGCAGCTATACTGCTTGGTATTGTTCATTATATTTTTGTTTATGAGGCTTTAGTTTTATTCGGAGTGGAGAACATGTCTTTCTTAATTCTTTATATTCATACTGAGAAATATGGTCAGGACCTTGCACACACATTAAGCCCTAAAAAGTGATTGCTTTTTGCTTGGGCATTCAGAAATTTGACTAAAATATCACATTGACAACTTGGCAAATACAATAACTTGTAAGATTATTGGATTTATTCATTCTTTGTGTGGTTGGAATTAGTGCCTTTACTGGTATATGTAAGATTTGTTTGCATTGTTATGAATTACCTTTCTGAGTTATGATTAATATATTACACATGGAAAGATGATCATGTTACATATGAAAGGGTCTCATGGCTTTGTAGCTTACAGTGTAACTAAGTAATTTCCTTGAATAAATATCTCTCCTTTCTAAAAAGGAACCATGTACTTACTGCCTTTTTCTGGACCTGCGTGATACCTAATCTTCAACTACATGCACTTTAAAATAAGCAAAAACAAAGATTCTTTGGCTTAAAAACATCTTTTAGTTGCTATTTTTTAAATAGTCATTATGATTTAAAACTAAATTTGTATGCTACTTTTGTTTATGAAGTTTCTTTTAAAAATCTTCCATATGTGCATAATTTGAATATTCGCTTTAATTTCTAGAGTATTGCATTGAAATGTTGGTGTAGGCAAGCTGTCAGTTAATCATATTCAGCATTGTACCAAGCTGTGAATTCATGGGATAGAAGTAGGATGCCACATATAAGATGTGACAGTTCTTGATTTGTCACATGGAAAATTGAGTTTCTCTCCCTTTGAAGAGCAAAGTTTCGGATTTGGGGGGAATCTTTCTGAAGCTGAGTTGAGGATTGTTCTGCTTCCAGAGCACTTTGGGCTGATGGTGTGGGCTGTGGCAGGAGTTGATAATGGATAGTTTCAGCGTTAATCTTTGAGGGGTGGGAGAAGGAGATATCCAAAGTGATCCTGCATTATGTTTTATCATTATTACACATTAATCTTAAATTGCCAAGGGCAAATTCTATGCAAAATGTAGAAAGTAAAAAACAGCGGTCTTCTGGAAATTTACAGCAAGCTAAGTGGAGTTTCTTGCTGGCTGTCTCTTTCATCCGAATGGGTGTGAGGTGAGTGTGGGAGGGAACACAGGACAGTCTCGTGGGAGGAAGCTGGAAAGTCTTGTATCTGCAGAAATGCAAATGCAAAAATTGAAACATGAAGCCCAGGCAAGTCAAGGCTGAATATTCATTTTTTCCAATTAGCACTTTTATTACTTTTAAGAAAACTTTGAAAACTTATTAGCTTCCAGATTAACAGGAGAAAATACTTCACATAAGATGTTACACTTGAAGTCTTTGCTTATGTGGTGGAGAGTTTGGTAATCGCCATTAGTTTCTCCTTGTCCAGTGAGATTTTTTAGGCTCTAAAGTTCCCAGCCTTTTTTCTGTTACTTGTAGCTTTGTTCATTTTCCCCTGTTTTAATGCATCCGTGGGATAGGAAAGAAGAAAATTAATAGGACTTTGTATGGTTATCCTATAAATGATCTAGCTTTTGGATCTTTTTGGGTTGGAGGATGGGTTACAATCAAGAAAACGACAGTGGCGTATTTCCCGGTATGTTGGAGGTGTTTTTGGACAGGAAAGCTTAGGAATGCTCTTTTGCCTACACAGTGAGCAGGCTAGATGTTGTGTTTCTCTTTAGCACTGATGAAGTGCATGATGTTTTGTCTAAGTTCTGTGCATGCTTAGGGTAATGTTGAACAGGGTGAATTGAAGAGTGACTCTGGGATGGAATCTCAGTTTCACCACTTATTAATCTGTGATCAGGTCAAGTTAGTTACTTCGCCTCTTCATGACTTCATTTTGTCACCTGTGAGATGAGATAACGATGGTTGCTCCTCCATATGACAGTGGGAATGAAAAGAGACTATTTAAAACTCAGCACACGCGGAGTACTCAGTAGACTGAAGTCACTTATTTGAAGGTAAAAAAGTCTAGTCATTGAGGCCACCTTTGCTTAAGTAGGCCTAGTATTCATTCAGGGATCCAGGAGAACTGAAGAACTGCCCCCACCATGATAACAGCAGTTCACACAGGGAAGTAAATCACCTGAGTTCAGCTTAGCAGTTGGACATAGCTTTTGACACAAGTAGTGACATTAATTGGTTTGTCTTTTAGCTTATTACTGTGGCTTGTGGATGTATGAACAGTAAAACGTCTTGAGCAATAAAATGGCCATAGAGCAGAAAAAGGAAGATACCCAGGCAGGATACTGTGGCAGGCCGGCCTGGAGAACTTAGCAAGACCGTGTGTCAGACAGAGAAATGAGGTTGGCGGGCCCTGGCTCCGTACCTGGTGCTGTGGTGCATCTGCGGTACAGGCAGGTGGCAGCAGTGAGACCCCATAGGCATTTGTAATGTCATCTCTGTCACAGAGGGATCCAAGGAGCCTCATAAACCAGTGACAGCTGACTTGTACCTTGAGTCTGCATCTTGTTTCCAGTTTATATTAATAAAATTTTGCCACGAGTTAAACTCAAACTGAATCAGTGATGAGTTTGAGGATAAATTTACTGAGCTGTTCCATCCATTCTAGCTTACTTTTGACTTACCTATTCCTAGCCACATGTTCTGTGGACTCCAGTCAACACTTTCAATTTCAGTGTTTGCCACAGGAAAGATATTGCAGGAAAAATGGTGGCATTATGATTCTAGTTCTTAAAAATCAGCTTCAACCTAATTTTAAGACATTTTGTGCTGCTTCCGTGTTTACCAAGTTACCCTTGTACAGTTCGATGGAGACTGGTGGATGACCCAAGGCTCCCAGCGCAGAGACTCTCAGCCTCTAGAGGGTTGCCTTTTGTGCAGGTTCTGTGAGCCTAAGTTCCCAAGGCCGTTGTGGGGTGTCCAGCTCATTCCTGCTGGTGTTGGATATGTTTTAGGAGTGAAACTCTGAACCTACAGTACTTGGGTTTTCTGACAGTATACCCTTTGATCTGAAGGGAGACGTAATCTCTATTCTACAAAGTTGTCAGTGCACCTGGTTTTTTCTCTAGAGGGAGACACTGGAAAAAAAGGTGTTCATGCTGTCCCTGGGGTGTTGGTGGAAGAGGACCGGTGATTGTGTGAAAGATGTTTTGTGGGCAGCAGAATCCAGTGTGTGGTAGGTTCCAGGTGCAGTCCTGCATGGTTGCCTGGTATTTGTGGGCTGGGGTGAGCTGCTGACAGGTTTGAATAGCAGTATGTTGAGATCTCTGACAGGGAGGAGAACTGATGAAATAGAGGAAGATGGAAGGCTGCTGGATGCTTGGATTTGAGAAATAATTTAGGTAAAAGATGATGGTGTTTTCTTAGTGGGTGGACAGTATGGAGGTTCCTGAAATGGAAAGTAGAATGACCATGTGATCTGGAAGTCTCACTACTGGGTGTATCCCCAAAGGAAAAGAAATCAGTACATATATGAGATCTTTGCCATCCCATACTCACAGCTGCATTTCTCACTGTAGTAAAGTAGAAACAACCTCACCCTCTGACTGATGAAGAAATTGTACATGCTCATATAAAAGGAATATCATGCAACTGTAAAAAGTGAAATCCTGTCATTTGTGACTACATAGATGGATCTGGAGCTCACTGGGCTAAGTGAAATAACCACTAGAGACAGACAAGTGCAGCATCATCTCTATCGTATGTGGAATCTAAAAAGTTGAACTTTTTCTGAGAGCAGAATGGTGGTTACAGAGGCTGAGAAAAGTCAGAGAAGGCAGAGATGGAGAGGGGATAAAGGAGGAAGTGCTAAGGTATAGATAGGAGTCGGAAGTTTGCACAGCAGAGTGGCTGAGGATAAAAGGGCAAAAGACTTTGAATGTTTTCACTATACAGAAATAATAAATATTCGAGGGCATAAATGTGTCAAAATTGACATAGATGCAACCTAAGGGAGGTGTATGCTGGAGCATATCACACAGTACTCTGTAAATGTGCACAACTTTAATGTCTTCAGGTATCACTTCAACGTTAAATAAAAATGAAGATGTAGATGGAAGAGAAGGTATGGGTAGATGAGGGCCTTGGGAACTGCACAGGATCTGACGAGCTTTTGGAGATAGGAGGGAAGGGAAGGGAGAAGGAAGGACTGACCGAGCTTCCCAGCAAGCTGGGTGCTGCCTGTAGGCAAGACACAGAGTTCCCAGCGGGCAGGCTGTTGGCAGGAGGGTGGACTGCTTTCACACTTTCTGAACTCACTGTACCTGTGCTGTGTCTGTCAGAAAGAGGCTGAGACAAGAAGAGAGCTAGTGGACATCACTTTCACAGAGGTGCTGTTTGAGGAGCCAGAGCTGCTGTTCAGGAGGAGATAGGGAAGAAGAGAAGGAAACGAGGGACAGCATTTCTGTGACTCTCAGCCTTGAGAGGGTGACAGGAAGAAGAACTGAGGGACCTAAGGCAGCTGGGGGCAGAGCAGGAGAAGCAGGAGAGCCTGAGGTGCAGACCGAAAGGAGGAAGTCAGCTGTGCCGGAGGCTTCGAAAGTTCAGATGGAAGACAACCCGGTGTAAGCACCTCCTTCCTGAAGTCATGAAGCGCTTGGGAGGTCAAGAAGATGATGACAGCGAGGTTGTACTCAGCATTTTAATGGCTTATTGCACAAGAGTCTTGTAAGAGCTCTAGCAGCTTTCCATTCCCATTCCCACCAAGTGCATTCCCACCCCATGATTTCCTCATGGGGGTCTCAGAGCTGGAAAGCCACGGAGGACAGCTCGGATGTAAGACTCAATGTTTTTAGGCCTGCGCTCCTAATACCATGAGTGAGGAGATGGAGAGACTACTGGCCCATCTTCTGAAGGAGCTGGGAAGGAGAGAGACCAGGTTCTAAAGAGCACAGAAAGTTGGGAGCCATAGCCAGTGGAGGAGGGAAGACTTCAGTATTACTCTGTGAATGCACTCACCTAGATTTCGATTAAGCTGTTATAAAGTATGCCTGCCTCCTTTCCATGCCGACTCCTTCATAAACCCCTGAAGATGTACAAGTATCCAGGGAAGGTTGGCGCCTTGCCTGAGAATCTACAGTACCTCACAAAATCTCTGGCTGCCAGGTATGTCAGGCTGGGATTTGTGTTGGACAAGATATCAAACCCTAATGTGCAGCATTTTATGTTTGACTGTTTCACTCTTAGTCTGTAGAAACCTCATTAGGCAGCTGAGCAAATAAAGTTGTTAGTCACTAGGCTTGATTATCGTGGTAGATCTAAGGCTAGAAACAAATTAGGATAAGCCTGCCACAGGTTGCCTGGAAAGCCGCAATGCTCAGACTGGGATTCTGGCTCCTGTCAGTCCAGTTGCCCTATGGCCACTGATGGAGACCACCATGAAGTGGCTTTGAGCAGGATATAGAGTTAATCAGTTGGCTTTCTGTATTTGCATGAGTCTGTCCCAAGCCTATGCATCTTCCTTGGAAAGTGGCAGCAAGTGTGCAGTGAGCAAACCTCTGTACTGCGGGTCCCAGTGGAGACCTGTAGTGGCCTGTGACGCTGTGATACCTCAAAGGTCAAAGCAAGCCTGCAGCTGAGGACCCCTGGCTCTGATCCAAACTTACAAGATAAGGACTTCAGCTGCAGCCATTTGGATCCTGCTGTAAATGTCAATCTAGAGATAAGACAATTCTCTTAATTGGAAGAGTTTACTGCTTGGAGAAGTCTTTAACTTCCCAAAGTCCTGCTCCATTCCTGCCTTCCCTCAGTATCCCTTTCCTTTATTTAAAAACCAAATAAAAGTGGGCTGTCTGGTAGAGAGTTCTAACCTTTCTGGAAGCCTCCAAAATCGTATTCCATCGTCTCTCCTTAATTATGCTGTATACTTGTTTAGGAGGTTGTAGGCCTGATCAGGCCACAGTAACCACAAGGATGGGACAGAAAAGAGTTGATGCAACCTACTGGTGATAGAGAAGCTGAGTTTTGCCAAAAGGGACCTCAGTTTTGCTGTGAGATAGGCCCTTTGCCAAGGCTCATATTGTGACAGAAAAACTGGAAGGCACTTGAAATGAATCTCAGCTGGTGCCACTGAGATCCCAGGACAGGTCACTTTAAGATCTCTGGCAGTGTTTGGCCCCCAAGTGGTCCTGATGAACAAGGAAGCTCCATGTTCCATTGTAGTTTCTCTCTAGTCCCTGTCTGCATGCTTTACCCAGGGCTTTAGACTATTTGGTCTAGTCTGGGATGCAACATTTCTCCTGTGTTGCCTGTGAACTGGAAGTAAAGCCAGTCACATGTAGTCTGTGGTCCATTTTGATGAGGTGTAACTCATAAATCAACCACCTGTTGTGTTTGGATTTGAGAGGAGGAGATGTAGCCAAACCTAGTTTAGAGTCCTGAATTACCAGTACTTCCCAAAACACTGGCTGAAACCTGGAATTGACACTTGGCTTTTGTTTCTTCCGTCTGTCCTTCTCTCCCGTGGGAAGCAGAAGTGGAGGTGGTGGCCAGCCTTGTGAACATAGCCACCGCTACGTGCCAGACCATCTCTTTGCAATTGGCTTCTGGTTTGTCTGGGTGGAAGAAGGCCGTGTGAAAGAGATCGTGAGACTGCTGTAGATGTTCCTGCAGGTGTGGAGGCTGGTTGGTCTTCAGAGTACCGATCGGCTTCCTCAAGCCGAGTCCCTGAATGCTGATGGGCAGAGGAATACAAGACCCCATAAAGGGGCAGAGGCAGATAGGTTGTTGGCAGATAGTAGCTGTCTGTAATGTTTTTTTGTCTGCTACCCAAATAATTATCATCCAGGGGAAGAAGTTGCAAATGTTACTGGTGGGCTGCAGTTTTATATTTCCCATGAGTCATTCTTACTCAATGAATGTTGGCTCTCTTCCTGGTGTATGATTTACTTTATGAAAGTGAATTGAAGACTTACATGCCTTGGTTAGGGGGACTTACCTGTATTGTGCATACCTATTTTCAGATTTATGCTACAGTTAAGGCTTTTAATGAATGCTTGAGTTAATTATGTATGTGGCCTATGCTTGTGTTTTACAACATTATCTCTAATTTTCAAAACAACCCTTTCCCATCATTAACTCTATTATTTGGAGGAAGAAGCTGAGGCACAGAGCAGCTTTCCAGGTCACACAGTAGGAAGTGAAAATTTCTAGGATGTTGGTAATTTTAACTTGCAATAATTCCTGTCTTACAACCTGAACAAATTTGTTCCTAGAATGTACTTTTTAAAAAAAGGTAACACAGTCTATAAAGGTTAAAATATTAGTGGGTACTATTTTGAATATTAGTGGGTACTGTTTTGAGCTTTTCATCTTTGTATAGCTATAGATAATCTTCTATTTTATGGCTTATTAATTGGCTCTTACCCCACTTTTTGTAGTATTTAGTGCATTATGTGCAAAATAATTCATTCTTGGGGTTGGGTTTTAGGAGTGAATACAGTGTCTTAGTCACTTTTCTTCTGCTGGAATGAAATACTCAGCATCCACTATTTCAAGGACAGGTTTAATGATTGATATAATGATTGATATATTGAGTCGACTTAAGACATTTGAAAGCTTAACTCAGCAGGTCTATGTACCATTGTAGAAGACATGCCCCAGCATGGTGTGTATGCTCCAGGATGTTGTAATGGTTGATTCACTGTGTCACCTTGAGAAGTGTAGAATTTAACTAAGTAACTCAGTAGTTCCACATTCTAAGATATAAAGGACATGCCTTTACTTCTTTCTCTAAGCTGTTGTTCCTTGTGTCAATTTGAGAAGTTTAGAAGTTTAAGTGACTCAGCAGGGAGTAGTAATCATTCTAAAGTTGTGCAAGAGGAGGGCAGGGAGATGGTGTAAATGCTACATCTGCCCTATGGCAGGCAGCCTGCATACAATATAAGGGAGGAAAAGGGCTTGTTTTCCCCCTTGTGTGCTCTTGTTGTTTTGCTGTCTTTAACTGCTTTGAACTGTTTCCCCTGTGCTGTGCCACTTTGCTTTGGAGCCTGCTAATTATGGACTGAAACCTCTACAAACTGTGAACTAAATAAACCTTTTCTCCTTTAACTTTGCATACTGAGTGTTTTGTGTCAGTAATGAGAGAAAAGTAACTAAGACAACAGGTTTGTTTGATTCACAGGTGTTAGAGAGGAGTCAGTTCATAGTTGGTTGGCTCCAGGGCAGGAAAGCCTGGTGGAAAGGTCTGGCAGAGGAAAGTTGCTCACATCATGGTTATCAGGAAGCAGGGTACCTAGGAGAGGACCCTGGGAGGGAGATGTACCGTGCCAGTTCCTGACCTCCGTGACCATCTCTTCTGGCTCTTCCAATAGGGTCTACCTGCTAAGAGCATGTGTATTCATCACTGATTCAACTGTGGATTCATCACTGATGAGTGTAGTGTGCCCATAATCCATCCTGTCATCTTCCACACACATAAAAGGTTTTGGGGACTTTTGAGATCTATACTATAATACTACAGTTCCTAAAAATTAATGTTAGTGAATGTGTACCTTGGATGGGATGAGACAAATCATACGTGGTTCTGTCTGATTGTATTTAAAATAAACTTAATATAAGTACATATTGTAATAGAACCTTAAAATGTTAAGAATTGATGGATGTTTTGGAAGGATGTCTTTGTGTGTATATCTGCTCATTTTTATGTAACCCAGTGTGACAGATAGTCTAGAAAGTGTGTATATTGACCCAAGCATTTAAAAATAGTGTATACTGAGGATAAGTTGTCAAAATTTGAAAGGAACACATTATCACAGTTTTGTAATCCACCTATGACCAGAAACAGTATCTAGTATCTATGAATTTTTTGGTTGCTTTTCTATGAGTTGCCTTTTATAGCATGTCATTCTTAGCATGTGGCTAGGAATTTCCTTTCAAGTTTTTCCAATCATTGTGCTTTTCTATTTTTCTTTGTCTTTCAACATTAGTTAATATTTATAGCATATATAAACTATACAAATACATAGTTATAATTAGGACATACTTAAAATATTAGTATTTATATATGCATAAAATTGTATGGTTTTTCATTACACAACTCAGGGGAATTTGTCTTTGCAGAGCTAGAGAGATATATAATCCTATATTTGTGTTTGTGCATGCACATGCATATATTTATCCACACGTGCCTCATTAAAAATGAAGTGTTGCAGACTTTTGATGTAAATCCTGTAAATGTGAACATGAACATTAATGACCTCTACTGTGTTGTCAACACAAGTGCAAATAAATGATTCAATCACTTCACAGATATTAAGTATCTTGTTCCACTGGGGTTCTCTGCAGGTTATTGGATGGGAGCTGAGCAAATGTTAGTTTATAGACCATAGAGTTTGTCATTTATTTCTGTAGAAACATACAGCTGGAAAATCTTTTGGAGGAATCTGTTGCCATCAAAAGTGTGTGTGATTCACTTTGAGCCTTTATTCATCTAGTTATACAATTCATACATAGTAGATTATTTATGTTACATATATTTGAGAAATATTTTCTATCTTTGGTATTTTCTTTCCATATTCCCTTGCTAATTAATCATTAGTTTATGAATCCAGTATTTTTATTTTATTTTATTCCATTCCTTTGTTAGTTGAATACTGTATGTTGAGGAACTTTTGGAATATTATCAGAGAATACAGAGTTGCCAACTGTAGGACCTGCTCCAGAAGGCAGGAAGAAAAGCCAGGCAGTAAAAGACTTTGTGGCCCTGCTGGTCTCAAGCAGCTCTCTACTTTCTCTTTAATTTTATGGTGTATTTTTACTTTGTTCTATTTCAGTGCCTAAATTGTAGAAAGTATTCAATATTTCTTAGGAAACTGACAAAATTACATTTTTCCGACTTTCTGATCCGCTGTCATTCTTTTCCAGTTTCTTCTTCTTTGCATTTTATATTTTCTCCTGCTTATCTTTGTTTTTTAAAGACCTATCTTTTACTTACTCTAAAAGCCACTTTCCGTTTTCTTTTTATTCGGTGTGTTTACTTGCCAGTTACAGCCTTCTGTGGTTTGAATGTGTCTTCCAAAGTTCTGTATTGGAAGTTAATCCTCAGTAGCATAACGTTGAGGGGTGACAAGGTCACGAAGTCTGTACTGTCATGTGTGCATTAATGTTGTTACCCAGAAAGTGGGATTGTTGTTGCAGGAGTGTGCTCCTGATAACAGGATGAGTTCCACCCTCTCCTCCTTCTCCTCCTCTTCCCCTTCCTCTCCTCCTTTCCCTTCTCTCTCACTATCTTCACTGCTACCTTCCACCTTGGGGAAACAGCAAGAAGCTCCTCACCAGATATGTCTCTTGGATTTTGGGGTTTCCAGTTTCTAGAACTATAAGCCAGGTAAATTTCTGTGCATTATCATTTGGTCTGAGGAATTCTGTGATAGCAGCAGAACACAGACTAATGCACAGCCCCTCCAATGTTTGCCCCCAGTTCCACTGTTTAAATGAATTCATAAGCCCTCCTAAATCTTATTTTCCTTTTGCATCTAACCCTTATAATAATTCCTTCTTTGCTTAGAGCAGTGATGTACCTTTTAGAGCTTTCAGTGATGCAGACAGCCCACTGTGGCATGTGTGCTGTAGGTTTCCCACCACTGGTCTATATGCATGGTCCTGTGGGGTGCCCACAGAGGTCAGCAGTTCTGTGCCGGTATCCTCCGGAGCCAAATGGACTCTGGCTCTGGTGATATCACTTGGATTCTGAAAAGCAAACAAGTGGGCAGTACTATTGCTGCTGAAACTCTGACCCTGTCTCCAGGGAAGATGTATGTTTCACCTGATGACAGCGCTGTGGCAGATTGGAGGATATAGGAAGTAGAAGTGAGCCACATTGGATTTCTCTGCATCCATCTTGCCAGGGGACAGCTGATATCAGCTGCGCCTTACTGAGATGGAGAGCAGCTTACCCTTACTACCCTTCAGAACCAACTTCATTTAGTACACATGATCTTAGCCAAAAGGCCGAGAAGCGATACCAACTTCATTTAGTAAAAAACATTTGGGTCTATAAACACTTTGTCAAGGTGACACATTTATGTGAAAGGTCAGAAAGTATTTTATTAATGATGTCCATTGCTGATACCTATATTTATATTCCAAGTAAGTTACAATCCTTTGGATATTTTGACTTTCAGTTCAGAACTTGATTTTTATTTAGGTCATTTATATAGTTCTAAATATACTTAGATATGTCTACAAACGTATATATGAAATACATATATAGTCATATAGATATTGAATTTTGAAAGTGACAGGAAAAAAGTTAAAGCTAACTTCACATTTCTAACATTCTATGAGTAGAAACAGTGACTCTATAGATCTATTGATGTGTCCGTAGATACACGAGTACATATATTTGTATATATACATATTAGAGAGAGAGAGTACATGCACACAGGAGGGGGCGATACTTCTCAGCTAGGTTCAAGTCACATTGATGTAGCCATAGCTTTTTTGCCTCTACCTACTCTGTGCAAGCAACCACAGGGAAAAAATAGTTAAGTTAGGTACTAGATTGGCCTAGTATCTTTCCAGGTACTGTGTCTCTGCATTGTGTGGGTGGGGTATGAGGATAAAACAAGGGTTCTCTATTTTTATTTAAAAATACTATGGGTTGGTGCATTTTGAAATGTAGATTTAAACAAAATTTTAAAGGTGATGTTGGCCGTGCGTCATAGTGTATGTGCACACAGATACGTGAAGTCATATTTTTTTAGAATTTTAACTAAGATGATGGAATTACGTGGCATAAATACTGGATTAAGAGGAATTCTGGGAAAATAACAATTCTGGGGGCAGGTGTCAGGAAAGGGATTTCATTTGACGGGTTAAATGGAGCTGTATTTTACTGTTCCGCTCAGTCTTGGGCAGCTAGAATTGCATGTGGCAGGTATTTGAGGAGTAAATAGATGTGGCAGATGAGAGTAAATTTGTGAAAATGAGGGGTAGCGTGTGCCTGCTGGGGGAGCCGTCAGCCTGAATATAATCACAAAGGAGGGGTGAACTTGCTTGTCCTGGGGTGACAGCGGTCTGCTCTATGGTGAATGAACACTGGGAGGAGTGAGTAGATGGGGTGGGGCCGTAGCTGGTGCCCCTGTGTTTCAGCCCCACGTGCTTGTTACAGTGGGGAACGCAACCTGATCTGACTTGTCCTTCACTGTTAAAGTGGGCTGTGGAGGACCACAGATGGGAAAGTGGTGTGAACGACCAAAGGAAGAGAAGGTGGCTTTGGGAGTGGATTAGCATTGTGTGTTTCTTGGCAGGGATTCTTGAACGTATGGGCATAAAGTTCAAAGCTGCGTTGAGGAGGCAGAGATTAATCTGTAGCTTTTAAAGAAAGAGTGGACATTGACCCCTTGAATTTGGAAAGTGACAGGGAAAAAGTAAAGCTGTTTTCACTAGAAATAATGATTCTGCTGGGGATATGGCTCAGTGGCACAGTGCTTGCGTGGCTAGCATGAGGTCTGAATTTGATTCCCCACAGAAACAAAGAAAGAAGAAACATGGACAGACAGACAGGAAGGAAAGAAGGAAAGGACGGAAGGAAGGAAGGAAGGAGTGATTCTTTGAAAGAAGACTGTTTGGAAAAGCTGGCAGGGATGTGATAAATAAATCCATTAATATAACTTGGTGGCGGTGGGTTCGTGTTCTTTCCTGTAATTGACAGTTTTGTGTGACTACGTATGTGTTCCTGGATGTGATGTATGTTCCAATTCTTATTTTGTAGTCCAGAGCCTTTAAGAACAGTATAATAGGAAATAAAAATCCTGTAAGACTTACTTATTTTGTATACCATTTCCAAGCAGCTTTTGTAGGAGCATTATTTAAATTTCAATAAAAAAAAGAAAAACTGTTGAGCAGCTTTAATTCCACCTCGCACCTTTCATTATGCATTAGCAATTAACTTTCCTTCTCTCAGGTTGATGAATTTGAACTTGATCAATTATCTGATAGTAATTACCGGCATAGAGTGATTATTATTGCTGAAGTAACATTCTTATTTCATTTCTCCGTGTACTTCAAGCACCTTTCACAGAGGCACATGTTTGACTGCAGTTCATTGCTTGCTCTTTTGGCTTCTGGCACTGAGGTCAAATTTGTTAAATAGAGTTGTATTGAACAAATCCCCTGGTGTCCTAAACTAGGCGGGCTCACTCTCTGGCTCCTGGAAGAGGCTCAGTCTTTCTCCTTTAGCAGGCTCTAGAGTTGTGTTTTGTTTTTTGGCAATTTGCTTGTCTTTTTTTCTAACTGCTGGCAGGGTTGTACTGCCTTATGTTCCTCTTTTGTGGCCTGAGTGTGTCTCCACGGGAAGGTTATATCTGCTGCTGGATTCTTCAGCTTTCTGAGCAGACTCTTACAGGGCCAGAGAGTCACTTGTGCTCTCCTCCTCCTCTTCCTTTGAGATCAAGTGAGAGCGTTGAGAAAGGTGTATGAATCAGTTTTCTAAACTGTCACGATGAAGCATCTGTGGGGTTCTAGAAGCCCAATATAACGTTTTGGCAAGATTGATTTCTTCTGAGGCCTTTCTCCTGATTTTTCTCCTTCCTGTGTTCTCATGTGGTCTTCTTTCTATCACTGTCTCTAAGTGTTGTCTCCTAAGGACACCAATTGAATTTAACTAAGGAACACCTTGCTGATCTTGTATTAAGTTAATTACTTTTTAAAAAGACCTTATCTTGAAATACAGTCACATTCGGAGATACTGGGGGATAGGACTTAAACATACAGATTTTAGGAAGTCACAATTTGGCCCATAACCAAAGGAAGACTAGGACATTTGAGAATCTTAAAAGGTGAATAAGGGTGAATCAATAAAAAGGAGAAAAAGATTTGATCTTAGCAAGGAGTAAAGAAAGGTTGTGCAGGCGCATAACATCGTAATTTATAGGATATGTGTTGGAATCATCTTGTTTCCGTCCCAGCATAGCATAAGGTGTATGATGCTGCCCTTGAAATTGAAAGTAGCATCTGGACTCAGAGGTTTCCTGAACTTGTGCAGTGAGTTAGACTCAAACACAGTCCCTAAACAAATGGTGGCAAACTTGTGGCACATGTGCCCCAGCGGACTGTCTGTATCATTGAAATCTCTGAAATCACTGCCTTAGATTTGGTCAAGTATTCTTTTCTTATCCTAGTCAAGGAGGCAAGAAGAATGTTAAAGCCCTTTGCAAGTTCAATGGCTTTTTTGTTGTGCCTTATTTTGTTGTGGAAACTTTGGAGATAGGAGTTGTCAGCTTGTTCTGTTCTTATTTTAGCATTCATAGTGCAGAAGTTCATGCTGAGCTAGAGAGAGGAGGAGGAGGAGAGAAAGAGGAGGAGGGGGAAGAAGGGGGGATGAGGCAGACGTTTTCAAGTGTAAATCCGTGGGGAGATTGATAAAGTGAGCTCCCATAGTCTCATCACCAAGGCAGCAGTTGTGTAGCTTTGACCATGGTCACTTCATCCATCCCTTTCTACTCCTCAGAGCAAATCTAAGATAGGTTACTTCCACCTGTTTCAGGATACAACCTTAAATAGGCATTTTTATTGCATAAGCTTAATGCCCCTCAGAATTTCACTATTGCTTCAAAAATGTTATTTATAATAAGCTTGCTTTGATCAGAATCCAAATAAGGGCAGCTGGTCAGTACTCTAGGTTATGTTGGACAGTAACTTTTCTTGCCTCTGACTGTTGAGCTCAAGGACACCTGATGTTTAGATCTCTGCAGAGAGATGATCCGTTGAGTTGGTTTATTTTACAGTAAAGTGGGTAATGATGCCCACTTGGGCAGGGCATAGTATGGTTTTTTAAAGTTCATTTCTTCTTTATTTTTGACTGAATTTCCAAGTCTTCAAGGAATCATCCAATGATTGCTTTTTATTACTAATCATATTTTTAAAAGGTTAAAACTTTCCAAGAAAAATGTAAATAAACAAAAAAACCCAAACGCTTGGATGGATCTTTACAAATTGCATTGGGATGGATTTTAATGTAACCGCTGGTGTTTGACTTTCAGTTAATGTTGATTCATTACATTTTTGTGCACATGGAACATTGTTTTCTAGCTTCTTTTCCAACCACAGCTCAAGAATACAAAGCTGGTAAAACAAGTTGGTAAACACTTACTTTCGTCGTGTTATTTTCGTCTTCAACAGGAATGCTGCTAATGTGAGTTAGCAAAGATTCTGATGCCACTGTTTAATGATGACTACCTTTGAAATATAATAGTCTTGTATTTTGCTAACATTGTGTCTCTCCCAATAGGTATAAATGACCAAGGATTGTACAGAGTTGTGGGGGTGAGTTCAAAGGTCCAGAGACTTCTGAGTATGTTGATGGGTATGCCTCTTTTCTAATCATTTTTCCTTGATTTGTTTATGCTCATTGATTTCACAACTTAATATTTCATAGTAATGTACCTCATACCGGTAAACCCATTCTTCTGTGAGATGAACTGTCTCCTGAGCAGAGACAGACACTTAACACTGTCAGATTAGCATTTGCATCACTTTAGATGATCTCCTTTGTCGTTATTTATTAAAAGGTAAAGGGGAAAAAAAATGAGACTCATGGGCTGGTTCCTGGGCAAATGTCTCCCATTGCTTGCTTCCCACAGCAAAGTGGCATTCAGGCCTCTGTGATTTGCATGACTTCCAAATTGCCTGTCCAGAATCTTGACAGTACATTTGGTTGGACAAGACCACTGGGACTCAGTCATTTTTATGGAGCTTCCCAAACTGTCATTTGACAGCAAGGGTTTGAGTCTCAGGGATTCATTGGTATGCACAGTGGCTTGTTTGTAGTTTGCACCAGGCGCTTCTCCAGAACCATGCCTGCTCCATCTGTGCTGATAACACAGTGTTCTTTGGCATTGCAGACTAGAGGAAGCCAGAAAGTGAATTCATTTCATTACCCCAGACGTTATGTGAATGACAAAGCACTTTTCCATTACGCACTGTTGTCAGTTCAGTGCCACCTGTAAGACACACCACTTCTCCCCTGCCACAAAGCCTGCTGCGTCTTGAGTGATGATAGCTCCTCAGACCATTCTGTCATCCTGACCTTGCTCCATATTAATTTATTCAGTAACTCACTTTAATTAATGAATATTAGCAGTGCCCTCAGGTGTGCTGTGAATGCTTTTAAACCTGTCTGCATCTTAAGGCTTTGTAGCAAAGACTCATTTCTAGAAAGCATAAACTAAGGTGAGCAAAGTCCATTGACATGTTATGGATAGCACTTGCTTGTTTGGCTGTCTTTGAATTAAGGATTTCATAAGCAACCACCTTTTTTAGCTATTAACCACAGGAAAAATTGGCCGTTGTCATTTGGAGAGCCCTGTTAGAATACATTTCCTTTCATGAGCTGTTTTCATTTTCTGCCTCTCTCGAGTTGTCTTGGGTGTGTGATTCTGGCAGACGTATTTTCCTTTTTACCATTATTGGGCTCCAAATTAAATAGACTCAGGTTGCCAGGGGTTCAGTAGCAGCTGGAAGAGTTTAATGGGGCTGCAGCATCTGTTTTTACTTAATTTTAAAATTAGAAACACTTCTCTCGTTTCCAATACAGTGTTACAGTGATTAGAACTAGAAAACTCTGTTGGTATCAAAATGGAAGATTTGGCCTGAAAGGTACATTTTAGTGATAAATTGGCCATTAAGGATCCTGGCATTATTTTCTGTCACCTTCTTGTTCATGTTCAAGGAAAGTTTGAACAAGAGTGTTTCTGTAGTCACCCCAACATGCTAAGCTAGGTCCAAATTTGTTCGTAATCTCATAAAACCCTACACACAGGACACTGTCAAACATAGGTGATAGGTTCCCTCCTCCTGGGGCATGTCCCAAGACAGTTCTTAGCTTACGAGATGTTTTAAATATCCCCTCCAAAAATTCGTGACCTGGAAACCGTCCTTGCTTTCCATAGCATCAGACTAGAGAAGCCAGGATGCAAGTGTGTCACAACCTCATTCAAGTTGCTGGCAAAAGAAAGGCTATGTTTTCAGTAATATTCTGCAAACAGGAAGTTTGAGAATCGGCATGAGAGAAAGATCCTGACTTGTTATTTCCTGACTAAATAATTCATGTAAGAGGGCTGTACAGTATAAATTTGTTTTTATTAATCTAAATAATCCCTAGTATGAATTTAACATTGTGGATAAAAAACTGGATTTGCATTAATGTTGTTTTCTTGTTACTTTGTTACCAACACAAACATTACTCTTGACAAAGTAGATGTATTTAGTTTCCTAATCAGTTTAAGGTTTCCTTAACATTATTTCTATTTAAGTGTCCAAATGGAAATAATTTAATACATTTTCCAAAAACGTGTTTTAGGGTTTTGGAAATTCATGTGTATGGAATCCCATAGATAGCTTCAACTTTTCTTGCCTCTGTACGTTGTTTCTCTAAAGAGAAAAAATAAGCAAGACAAAACAAAATGGGTGGACCTGCCAAATTTTTAATTTTGTTTTTTTTTTAGCCAATTGGCACCTTCTATTATTATTCCTGAAAGTAACATGTTTATTTCAAATTTGAATTTTTTTTCAAAGCCCATTTTGTTTGTGCTGTTTTTCTTCTTAAAAATGAAAACTAATCTGAATTTTTAAGCGTCTGAGAAAAAGTTCTAAGCCATCGCATTTTTCAAGCAGCACTTCCTTGATTTGCTTTAGCTCTTGAGAGCTATTTATTTTAGTTTTTAAAAATGATTGCTATTTTTACATAAAATGTTTTGCATTTTCTGTGTAAAATGTTTTAAGTGTTCTTTAAATACTCACATGTAAAATGTGGTGGGGTTTTCTAAAGAAAGAACATGTGCTTGACTCTGCCGCATATTCTCGTTACTTGTCTTCTTTTCGTGGTTTATTTTCTCCTTCACATTAAAGACTAAAATAGAGAAAAACGTTTCTCTCCGTTATCCTCTTTTCTCTCAACTCCTCTTACTTTCAGACCCTTCCTCCAGCTCCTCCTCTTCCTTTCTTCCTCCCCATCCATTCTGTCCCCTTCGTCCTCCTCCTCCTCTTCCTCCCCATCCTACTCTTCCCCTTCCTTTTCCTCATCTTCTGTCTCACATCAGCATGAAATAGTGAAAACCATTGACCCAAGAACTGTCTCGATGGAGAACTCATTAAAGCTCCCTCAGGCCAGCTGAAGAGGGGGCTGGTATTTTCCTCCTGGGTGCTGGGAGTTATTGGCCTTCTGCATTTCCTTCATGCTGGGAGCAGGAGACAGCATTCTGAAATTCCACCAGCCTCTGAGCTTTGCCCTGAGCTGAGCTTAAGTTGCTGAAAACAAGAAGAAGCAAAAAGCCCCTCTGAGTGAGTTGAAATATAGAACAGTTGAAGAAGGCAGGGAGAAAAAGGGGTAAAATGTCTTTGAGGCAATCATGGCTTTTTAGTAAATGAGGTGGAACTATAAGACAGCTAACAGTAGAGAGTGGTAGACGAGAACTGATTCAAGTTAGAATTATCTTAGGAGCGTGTTCTTTCCCACCCTGGGATGAAGCCAGTGCCTGTGAGGCTATGAGGTAGTAACACGTGTGGTCTGGTGGATTTGGTGGTTATTTCTAAATCTTACTTGCAAAGCCAGCTGCATTGTTTCATTTATTTTTAGACATCGAACCATTAAAAATGATTGTTCAGAATTTTGCTTTTAAAATATTAGCATGTTTATGTTGCTTGCAGGATGACTAGTCATTTGGATAGGGGGCAAAAGTGAGCTAACATAACTGAACAATTCTGAATTTTGATTATAAAGCATGTTTTCAAAACTTACTGAGTCATTGTGCTTCTTCAAGTACTTTAAAGCTGGCCTCAAGTTCATGCCGAATAGGATGTTAGCTGCTGCATAAGACTGAACTTTGCATTTAGGTTGTGTTGCATGTTTCAGTTTGGAAGAAATGACCAATGGTAATGCAAGCACAAAACATCCTCCCAAACAAAAAGTCAAATATTCTTTGTTCCTATTTAGTTTAGATTTTAACTAATCACAAGATGTATTTATTTATGTTGCTCAGAAAGGAAACACACATTTTCCCTCATTTATGGCAGAACATATAAATTAACACTCCAAATGTATTTTTATGTTGGAATTCTAAATAACTTAACAAATTCTACCTAATTCCAATGCCTCCACCAATTGTTAAGGCCTACTGGGGGTGATTGAGTTATTTGAAAACAGTGAAAATCTAATAGAGGATTAATAGTATAGACACTGTGTAGTCATTTGCTTCTGATGTGACAGATATTTTTTATTCCATGAATTTAGAAGGATGGCTTATTTTTCCATGGAAAGAATACAATTCTCAAAATGTAGAATGATAATTTGGTAGACAGTTGGAAATAAAAGATTTCCTTTAGAAGCCTCTTGGATTTTAAAATGGTGATTTGCCGGTAACAAGTTGATTGAAAATGTTATCTGACTTGTATGTTAAAATGAGATTTAAATAATTGATTTAATGAGAGACAGAATATTCAGTTACAGAAGTAATTGGTTGGCAAAGCCTTTAGAACAGAATTATTTAGTCCTAGTTATAAAGGATTGCATCTTTAATCAGGGTGCTTAATTTGATTTCTTGAATGTATCTGTGGCTTGTCTGACAAGCTCAGTAACAAATGAGTTCTGAATTGTAGGAACTGATCAAAATGTAATCAGTGTCAATTGCCATTGTTGTAGTTTATTGCACATTGCTGTCACTTGCTGTAATCAAGAAATGTTGAAGTGCTTTAAAAAAGACTCCAGACCTTTGAGTAATGGGCTTCATCTATATGATGTTATGGCTTTGAAGTAACCATCACTTCCTGTTTTATTTTCAAAAAGTCTGATTGTAACATCGAGTTGTCATCCATTCTTTATCATGGCCAAGCCTCAGACTTTTAGACAACTTCACGTGGTGGTCCCATTTTGACAATCTTTATTTCTTAGTGCTTTTAGAAAGGAAGAGCTAGCAAGATGTTTCCTTCTTTACGTAGACAACCACAGTGTAAGTGAGAGGGGAAAAAACTAAAACTACTACAACCAGTTTTTTGGGGTCATGGTTGAAACATTGTTTAAGAGTGAGGGAGGAAATTTCTTCCATGAATTTCATCTTTCCCCTTTTACATGATAGGAATGAGAAAAGTAGGAAAGTTTGTTGTTGGCTTGATAACATTATTGCCACCTAATTGCTTGGGGTAGGGTCTACTGCTGAAGGCTTTTTAGTGATTTAGCTGTGGCAGTTACCTGCTGCATTTAGCGCAGTTCATGAAAATAGGTGTATGTTCTTGAGCTGCTTTGATTCTCACAGTAGTTCTGTGAGAGCATTTACCTGATGTCAGTGGTGGAGATGAGGATCAGAAGTTGAGATAGGTTTGGGACACCCTGCTGGCCCAGGTTGGCACAAGCATTGAAGGAATGGGAGGATGCCCTGCCCCCAAGGTCCTTTCCTGCAGAGGTTCTGAGGGTTCTGGCCAGACGTTCAGAGATGTTCAAAGACACCGCTGTATTCAGGGAGGTTTCCTCTCCCACCATGCTTTCTTTTCAATTAATCTCAGATTGACTCTCACTGTTCCTTGCCCTCTACCCCTTATTTCTTTTGCATTACACATCTTTTCTTTAAAACTTAGTATTTTATATGGCATTTGGAAGCAGTTCATCTTTAACACTTTTAGCACAAGATAACTAACTCAGTGTAGAAAGACTGTCAGTGGTATCACATAGAAGTGTCTAGTAACTGTTGCCTGGGTCAGTGTGTACACTGGAATTCATCAGTGTGAAAGATTCCTCATAAACGACCCATTTTCCCCAATTTAGGTGACTTTTCTTGTAAACATATTTTAACTGATATTTAAAAATATAAAAATTATACATATTACTGAAGTAATTATAATGTTTTGATTCATGAATACTTGTATGACATGTATTATTTTTAATTAGGTTAAACCAAAAATGACTTTTAAGTGTGTGTTGTTACATTCTCTGTTTTGGTTGGTCATGTGTTATTCTACATAAAAATAGTGTAATGGATACAATGACCTGTTGCCATTCTGATAGTTGTTTTTATGCTAATGGGTGCATCCTCTGGTTGCCATGAAATAGGTAATGCCATGTGATAGCAGTAGTGCCACCCAGTGAACTCATCTACCCGAAAATGTTCCATGCCTCAGCCATGGCTACTGACTAATAGCTTTAACACGATACTATTGATGGTAGCATTAGCTATTCATGAATAAGTGCAGCAGAGGGATGTTGAAATGCTATATTCCTAATTATTCTTTATCTCTAGCCCAAACCTCTAGCCTTTGTGCTTTTCTGAAGTGCTATGAATGTCTAGTAATAGAACATGCTTATAATATTACAGGTTGTAGATATATATTTTGTATGAAGTGGTTTGGTATTTAAAAATGGAAGCTTCATGAGCTTGTTAAGAGTGCCTTTGAGTGCTCTGCGTTTTAATGAGTTTCTCTTCTTTGCTTGGTCACTAGATGTAAAAACTTGCAATGAGTTGGACCTGGAGAATTCTGTAGACTGGGAAGTGAAGACCATAACAAGTGCCCTGAAACAGTATTTGAGGTAAGGTCCTCTCTCTGTGGAAAGGTGACCTAAAACAGATCGCTCACTGGGTACATCAATACCAATTGTTAAGATAAATCTTATTAAAAAGGAGAAAATTTATGAGGCATTTAACAGTATTCCTGAAGCCGTGGTAAGGCGTCAATGAACATCAGTTGCAGCAGAACACAATTGAATCTGAAAATAGTTTCTATTGCAGGTGAAGTTTTAAGAATTAAACACTATGAACCAGTAATGGAGGCTATTGGTTGACTTCCCTGGCTCCTTTATTTATGTTTTAAGATGATGATTTTTTAGGTTGGAATTTAATTGGTTTGAACAAGAAGTTTATAATACTTAAATATAAAGCTACTTAAGAGATTTATTTGATAAGGTTTTGAGGTACGTTTAAGTTGATCGTTTATGATATGTAAACACATGACTAGAGTTAGGAAAGGGCTTAATCATTTTAGCGAGTTATTCCCCTTTCCTTAAAAAAGAATTTAATAATCAGTAGTTTGGAGTTTAGTGAAGCATAAGTAGGGAGAGCATGAAAAGAAGTGAATGAAAGACTGAACAAGAGTCACTGTGACTCTATCCTGTGGTTCTCTTGGGTACTTCAATTTTTATATGGCAAAAAACTGGTTGTCCTCTCCAAAGGTTGGTTATTTTAGCGCTACCTCAGTGGTTTTTCATGTAAAAATTACTTGAATTCCAGTGAGCATATTAGAATCTCCTTATGGTGCTTAATTATTGTTTTAAGAAATGAGCAAAAAATTCAACTACAGAAGCCCAGAGACATTGCGGTAAAGAGTCTTCATAGCGCCTCATCGCCCTTCTTCAGTGATCAGCATCCTGACACTGGTTTTTGATAATACTTGAAAAATTTTCTGAAATTTCATGTTACTGGACTCATTTTTCCTTGAGTATATCTCTCAAGAAAAGATGTAAGACTTCAAAAATTCAGTCAGAGTATAATTATTATACCCCTCAAAATGAATATCTTCCACTACTCAGTTCATGTTTGGTTTTTTTAGAAGTCCTTTTGTGTTTAGTTTAGATACCACAGGAATAAACAGTGTCGACATTTCACGTGGTCTGTGTGCTTAGTTTCTTGTCATCTGTACAATTCTCCCTCACCAATGGAATCTTTTCATTGATGAACCTGGATTTTTTAACTCCATTGGTTATTGAACCCTGGGCTTCACATGTTGAGGCACACTGGGCAATGCTCTGCCACAGGGCTCCTGATTCAGTGCTGAGTCATCTTAAAAGCAGAATTTTCTGCATCTTAAATAGAGTAAATTATATACTCATGGTGTCATTTAACATGTCTCTCTAGCCATCATATTTCCTGTACATACTTAATCTGTGTACATACTTAATTCAGATCCTGAGTTATTGATTCCAAGAATCCATTACAGTGGTGCTGTATGCTTGCTTTTGTATGCTCTCAGGTGGTCTTACTTTGTGATTACAGTAGCATTTGTTGATGGGTTCATATATTTCCTGTTTTTGAATACTTTAGTCAAAGATGCTTTTTAGCTATGGTACATTTTTTGTTAAATCATTAAATGAATTATTGTTACCCTTAGTTGGGAAAGGGATAAAATTAAGGCTAAATCTGTGTCCTTTGAACCAGCAGGATTGTCACTGATAATGCCCATCTTTTAGATGAGGATCAAGGTGACTCATCAGTCATGTCCTGGTCTGTATCCTATGTGTCCCTCTTGCTCTAGTATACATGGATCATACCTGCTGGTGAAATATTAGAACACTGTCTCCCTAGTGCGGATGACTTTGCCACCTATGGGGTATTTGACAGTGTCTGCAGATGATGCTGTGTTACCACACCTGCTGGAGAGGGCACTGCTGGCATCTGATGGGTAGAAGGCAGCAATGGTCCACTGATCATCCTTTGAGAAATGAGATAACCTGTTCTTCCCTTAAAGAATGACTTAATCTAAAATGTTAGCAATGTTGAGGTTGAGAAAGGTTGTGTCAGGTGCATGAAGGAAAGAGTGAAGGAGAATATAAAAATATAGTGAGTTGCCTGTGTTAACTTGGTTGGTAGTGAATTCTACGTTCTTAACAAGTTTGACTCAGATCCATTGTACTGCCTGGTAAACTCACACTTGGTATGAGTAAAGGAGTTGATCAAGATGATTCAATTACCGGTAGAAACTAAGGCTAAATATCCAGTTCTTTGTAGAAAGTAGGTGTATTTTCCCGCCTTCTTCACGTGACTCTTCCCTTTTCCCTTGTGGAGGAACTAGCTTAATAAGCTAGAGCATAATTTTCTTCAGTACATGTAATTTCTTTTGGATTTTTGTATTCTCCGAAGCTTGTTTCTTATTGCCCTGGTTTTGTGTTCATTATGTTATTTCATCCTGTTGAAGCAAACGTTGCCTACAGAATGACACTATGAGATGCTGCTGTTGTAACCTTCACTCCTAACAATGCACATGCACCACCTGACTGTGAGGAGGTGATTATCATGAGAGGGCAGATGCCTTGGAAGATTAGAAAGTTAGGTTTCTGTGCTCCCTTGTGCTATTTTTAGCAACTTGAAAATGCAGTAATTAGCATTTAATGACACTTTTCCTCTTGATGGACCAAGTGGGAGAAGACTTCTTTAATCTACCTCCACGTTGGCTACAGAGTTAGGGCCAAAGCGAACGGGTGTATTTCAGCTCAAGAGGCAGTGCTGATACGTGATGGTCAGGGGATGGAGTGGAGGCAGCCAGTCTGCTGCAGTGGGAATCTCATCCTGTAACTCTGGCAGCAAGCACAGAGCTGAAATACTGTGTTTCTCACCAAAACACTCTTGCTCTTGAGTTTTTCTTACTGCAAATAACCCAACCACTCTGTATCATATGGGAGACTGGAGACAAAACCCTGAAAACACCAGACTAAAACAGGAAGCAAAACTTTCGGAGTCTTGGAAAAAGAAAAAGACATGCAGACATGCAGGACCTATGCCTCGTGCTCCCTTTTTCTTGAAGCGACTTAAGGCTTCATTTCCAGTGTTGTAGAGCTCTCAGGACCAGCCTTCTGAAGGATTTTCATCTCTGCAGACCCGTGTGTTCATCACAGCAGTTTCCCATTGTGAGGCAATGAACGAGCTCTTCTGTGATGTCTCCAGTGGAATGATGTTACCTGGAGGAAACTTCTTTAAAGCTTGGAAATTTGAATGGGACTTTTTTTGGGAGAAGGAAATGCTAGCTGAGGCAAATATTATGATTTATATCCCCCAACAGCAAGGAGAGATGGCTTAAAAACATGCTGGGTGGGAGGCTGAGAGATGTGGCGATTCAGGATAATAAATTTTGTATTGGGCAACTTGTCGTTTTTATTACTGCTTCCCTAGCATTAATGATATTTATTTCTTATGCTGCACTGCCTAGCTAGACATGTGGCAATGATATAAGTAGCTTGTAGAAGATATTTAGACACACATTCATTTTTATTGGAGAAGAAGTACTCTGGGTGGTTTTTCTAAGCATTCTCATCTCTCGCTGTGTTGGAGGCAGCACTCTGTAACGCTCCTTCCTTGCGGGTAGCTGGTTTCCGTCTTTGCCACTTTCCACTTGTCCATACTTTAAAATAAAACTCTTGACTTCTTTTTTGCTTTTCTTTGTCTTGCTTTTAGTGATGTAATTGATGGTGTTTTTCTTTAAATGTGCATGTGGAGGGAAAGCAAAGAGAATAGCTAATTCTTCACTCATGCCTTAAGTTTCTATATGGTTGTCATTGTGTGTATGTTTGTTATACTGTAGTACCAGAAGCTGTATGTAAAGCACTTGTAAGAATATTTCACATTAGGGGCTGGGGATTTAGCTCAGCGGCATAAGCGCCTGTCTTGCAAGCAGGCAGTCGTGAGTTCAATCCCTGGTACTGATAAAAACAAAAAAGACCAAAAAAAAAAAAAAGAGAATATTTCACATTTGTTTTTTAAATAGCTTTATTGACATGTATTGGAGTATAATCGTATATATATATATTTATATATTCATAATACATTTTGATGAGCTTATTGTATTTATACATCTGGGAAACTACCATCATAATGAAGACAGGAAAATAAGCACCCCCCCCACCCCGTTTCCTCCCATCTTTAGAAATGCCTACTTTGGACCCCTCCCTTCTCATGGCCTCATCTGTGGGTAACTGTTGGCTTGCTTTCTGTCATTATATATGAATTTGCATTCCTTGTATTCTTTATGTGTGCAAATATATATTAAGAAATTCCAGACTCCTTCACTTAATTACTAACTGATTAGACATTCACCTGTTTCATAGCATGTTCTCATTGTTCACTGAGACTGCAAAGCTAACGGCCCATTGTATGGATATTCCATTTCGTTTTTTTTTTTTTTTTTTTTTTTTTGTCTTTTTGTTTTTTACCGGTACCGGGGATCGAACTCACGACTGCCTGCCTGCAAGGCAGGCACTTATGCCACTGAGCTAAATCCCCAGCCCCTGGATATTCCATTTGGTTTTAATCCCTTAGCTTCTTGGTAGCCATTAGAGTGTTTATAGCTTTTTGGGTATTGCACATAACACTGCTATACACATTGGTGAATAAATCTTTAAATGGACATTGGCTTTTATTTCTTTTGGGTAAATCTTGGGATTGGAATATATGGATCATCTGGTAAGTGTGTACTTAACTTTTGGAGGTTTGACAGTTTTCTTTTTTCAAAGTTTGATCTATTCTACATTCCCATCAAAGGTACATAAGAGCCTACTTCTGTGAATCTTTTCAACTCTTGATGTAGTCAGTCATTTTAGCTGTTCTAATAGATACATATTGGTTCCTAATTATACTTTTGATGTGAATTTTGCAGTCATTAGCTATGTTTAGCATTTTTATGTGTGTTTATTTGTCATCTCTTTGTGCTTTGGGGTGAAATTTATTTCATCTATTTCTAACAGGTTCATCTATTTTCCTCAATTTTTAAATTTTTGTTTTGTTTTGTTTTGTTTTGCTGGAACTGAACGTAAGGCCTTAATGGGGAAAATACTCCCTGTCAGTACGCTACATTCTTACCCCTGTTTTATGTCCAGTTAAAAAATACAGTTGATTTACTGCATTTTGCAAGATACTGTACTTAAGTATTTTGGATACAAGTCCTTTTTGGATATATGTTTTACAGATGTTTACTTCAGTGTGTGACTTAATCTGTTTATTCTTTTTAATTGTATTTTTCAAAGAGTTTTTAATTTTGATGTCACATTTTATTTACTGTATCCTATATATCAAGAATCTTAAGGCAACTAAAGTTTTCTTTTAAATTTCTTCTAGATATTTTAGTTTTAGGTTTCCTGTTTAGATTTATGATATACCTTAAATTCATTTTTGAATAAAATGTGAGGTGTGGATTCTAGCTTTTTTGTGTGTGTGAATATCCACATATGCATGTGTTCATGTGTCTAGTGGCTTTTTCCTACATTATTTGTTTTGATGATGACATGATTTTCTTTTGTTTTAGTTTACTGTTAAGGCAAATAGCATTTAAAAAACTGCTATCCTGGTGTCACATTTTCTGTGGTGAAGCCAAGTTAGTCATGACATGTTTTATGTATCTTGTTGAATTAGGTTTATTAAAATTTTATTTATACTAGTTGCATCTGTGTTTATTCATGATCTTGGTGGTAATTTTTTTGTGATGTCTTTAATTTTGATAATAGTGTAATAATTACCCCACAGTATGAATTGGAAAGTATCTCTTTTCTGCTTTCTGGAGAAATATGTACAGAACTGATATCCTTTCTTTCTTGTTTGGTAGAACATACCAGCAATGTCATCTGGACCCAAAGTTTTCTTATAGATCATATTTTTAACTCCCAACATAATTTCTTTCGCAGACACAGGACTCCATATGTTGCCTAGTACTTCATGAGTGTTTTCCATCTTGTAGGACATTTGTTCATTTCACTTGTTGAATTTACAGGCATAGGACTGTTTCTATTCTCTTTATGGTATCTGTTGAGTCTACAGTCCTCTGCTCTACCAGCTGAGCTGTCAAAGGGTGTACTTTCTGTAATATGTTTAGAACCTGCAGTAACAGTTTGCATTCTTGACATTGGTCATTTATGTTTTCTCTTTTATTTCCTAATTGCTCTAGGTAGATTTACCTGTTATACTGATCATCTCAAGGAACTGTTTCTTAATTACTTCCTCTTTTTTATTTATTGATTTCTGTTCTGATCTTTATTTTTCCGTTTACATTGAGTGTCATTTACTTTTTCCCCAGCTCCATCTTAAAAGTAAAGTTATTGGTTTAAGATTTTTCTGCTTTTGTAATGTAGATGTCAAACACTGTAAATTTCCTGTAATTGCTGCTTTATCAGTATTCTCAAAATCTGATGTTTTATTTTCATTTCATTCCGTTTCAAGTACTTTCTAATTTCCCTTATTTGTGGCTATTCACCGATCTTTCTGTTACTGATTTTTAATTTTTATCAAACACATATTCTGCATAACTTGGACCATTTTGAAATTATATTTATTTTATGAGTCAGAATATGGCTCATCTTGGAAAACAAATAGTCTGTGCACTGAGAATGTGTGTTCTGCTTTGGAGTGGAATGTACTGTTGGTGAAGGACATGTAAATTAGATGAAATTGGTTGGTATTTTTGTTCAAATCTTCTGTATGCTAACAAATTTTGTCTACTTGTTTTATTTAAATCTCTGATTGTAGTTATGGATTCTTCTATTTCGCCCTTGCAGTGTATTAGCTTTTGAGTTCAGATAGTTTGAAGCTTTGTTATTGGATTCATGAATATTTAATTTTGTTGTAACTTCTTGAAGAGTTGAACTTTTTAGTCAGTATTAAGTGAAATTTACCCCTGGTGCTATTCTTGGCTTGTGCATATGTTTAATATTTTTGTATGTATACATCTTTGATTTTTGTTTTAAATGTTTGAAGAGGAATTTCAGAGTTATAGAATTTCAAACTTGCAAAAGTTCTTAGTATCTTGCCAGATTAATCTCCAGAAAATCTGTGCAGATTGATACTTGTCTTAAGTGTTACCTGCATTTTTGTGAAATTAAAAAACCTGGCTTTGTGAGATTTAAGAAATTAACAAGATTTACTGAACTAACATTCTGTTGATCACAGGATAGAATATAATACCATTTACATGTATAATTTGTTGTCTAGAAAACTAAAATACCATGTATATTCTTTTTTTTTGAATGGGGATTGAACTCACAATCTTGTGCTTGCCAGGCAGGTGCTTATGCCGCTGAGCTAAATCCCTAGCCCCAACATGTATATTATTAAATTACTGGTTTAAGTTTGTATCTTTTAAATAAATTAAGTCTTCAATGTTTTCATGTTTCTTTTACATATAGGTACAAAATAATTTTATACTGGATGTATTTAAGAGGATTTGTTTTGCTTAATCTCTATCTCTCTGTCTCTCTGTCTCTCTGTCTGTCTGCCTGTCTCTCTCAGCCCTGGGGATCAACCCAAGGGACTACTAATGAACCACCCCTAGCTCTTGTCTGTGTATTTTTTGATGATCCCTTTAATTAACATTTTAAAGATGATTTTCAAAATTACATCCCTATAGTTAGAATTTTTGATTTCAAATATGTTGTGTGGAAGGAAGTCACATACATCAACCAGGTGTTCATGAAGGTGCTTCCCAAGGTGAGATGTATAATAGCTGATAGGGATTTGTGGCTGCTTAAGCTTTGATAGTACCTGGTACAAATAACAGTTCATAAAGTGAGCCACTTGATTTATGTGTACTTTTGATATGTTTTAGAGTGTTCCCTGGAGAATTTTTCACATTAACTAAGAAATGCACAACAAATTTAACATCCTTTTATAAAGAAAAGAAACACATATGTGACCTGTTTGGATTCGTCTGGTAATTCTGAGCTGTTCTTTTTGTATAGGAGTCTTCCAGAACCTCTCATGACCTATGAGCTACATGGGGATTTCATTGTTCCAGCCAGTAAGTATTCTGTAGAGGGTACAGACACAGTTTTGTGCCTTGCAGTGTATACGAACTAAAAATTTACATATGAGAAGTTTATCTTAGTGTTACTGTGTTCTCTATTAAAAATAGAAATCACTTTAGAAGCTGACTGATTGTTCCTTCCTTTTGGAAAATAAAAGGCAATGTACTTATTCATTCATTCATGAATATTAATTATTCCTTACTGTGTGATTTGTTGATGTACTAGATAGGTAGCTTCACAACAGGATTCCTGACCTCAGGAGCCAGTATTGTAGCAAGGTTTGGGGCATATGCTCTTGTTATACAATAAAATATATAATGATTACATGAACAGAATGCTTCCAAAACACAGAAGTATTTTAATTTGCAGGAGGTTGCAGAGATTAGCAGATTTGGAGAGATTAATGGGTTAGAGATAGTTTACCAAGACATTTAATTGGAAATTATAGACAGAAAGAATATTATGAGATAATACTAGAAGCCTAAACAGTATTTGACAGACTAGAATTATACATGATAAAATGGTAAAAGAAAAAGGTCTGTAGTTGGTGAAGTTTTACTCTGTGGTTAGATTTTTATGAGTCAAACTCACTCAGGACTCTTTTGTCTTTTATCATACAGCTCACTTTTTATAATTGACATATACTGTTTAATCATCCAAGTCTTCTGAAGTGTCCTGGTGTTTGGTATTTAATGTTTAAGGAAATGAAGGTTGAGACATGTTAAGTAAACTACCAGATTATAGGAAACTGAATGTAAAATCCAAAACCCCAGTTCCCCTGGCTAAACCCTTCAGTATTGGTTTGCACAGGTGCACTGACAGTAGCTGAAATCATATTTTAATTTCCTTTTATTTTTTTTCCCCCTTGAATGTGTTCCAGAGTTTAATCTGTTGAAAAATTTAGAGCAGTCCCTTTGGGTCCTGTGTGCCTGCTGCCTGAACATAGCTTTAAAGGTTGTCTTCTTGTGAGGTCTCTCTTCCGGCAAGGCTAAAGTTATTGGTATACTGGAGAGACCAGAAATGTGTGGGTGCCCTTGGACTATACCTATGAAATGGATTTTTGGAAAAGGCAAGAATATGGGGTTCTGTTCAGTTTTGTTTCTACATGGATGAAGAAATTTTTTTTTATTTTATCCCCATCTTAAAGAGAATTTATGTGATCGAGGAAGTGCAGGAAAGTTTTCTTGGCAAAAACTCAAGCAAATGCTTAGTTGTTTTGATTTCTTCCCTGTGGCATTTTTGGCATACTAGGGAAAGACAAATTAAACTTAGTTGGAGGACAATTGTTTCATGTTGTTTGCCTTAGAGACTGGAAAAAGCAGAATGGTGCCAGCTTTAATCTAGACTTCTTGCAGAATTGGAGAAAGATGAAATGATTATGGAATAAAGTCTTAAATTATTGAAAGTTAGCATCACGAATACTGTCATACCTGTAACTGAAAAAAAGATATTTGGCATTCTAATATCTGTGGATTTTATTAGAGGAGGAAGAGATAATGAAGTCCATGGTGATAGATTTTGTTGAAGGCGTTTTTGATCTCAATGATGCAAAGAATTGTACAACTGTAAGAGATTGATTGTTGAACCAGTACTTTGTGTTTTGTTTCCTGACTCTGGTGATTCTGTAATAGTCTTATAATGATTTAAATAACAGCACTGTTCCAGAGGAGTATTGTAGCTACTGTAATTATTGGCATGGGTTTTACTAAGTTCATTTGTGGTTAGAATGTAACCTTATTTAATGAAAAACTACATGTACTAAATGGGTTTCTTTTTAGGATCTAAAGATTCCAGGGTAGAGTTCAGTTTTTCCTACCTCTTGTGAGCACCATTCTTTGTGTTTATGTGAGAATGAGGGAACAGATCTTCCAATCTTTTGCATATGTTGAATAAAACAGTTACAGAACTCAGATAGTGGAAGTTAGTCTTCCCCCTTCATGTTGTTAGAAAATGGGGATTGTGGTTTAAACTATCACTCTCCATTAGCAGTGGCGCAGCTTACCTTGTCTTGCTAAAATATCTATTAGCTAAACTGATTGCTAAAATTACTGACCATCACTAGTCTTTGTTACTGCTACTTATACCAGCATGGAAACTAAATTCCGATTCTTCTCAGCCATGTTCGGTTGCTCCCATCTGTTCTGTGGTGTGGAGCTTGTCTCTTCTCTCCTCCTGCTGGGAGTCCTGATGGTTTCTGCTGGCTCCCTTAGTTTTCTGTCACCAGTTTCTTTTCAGTAGTTTCCTGTTGAGAATCTCTAAGTTAATTTCTTGAGTTCATTGTACAAATACGAATTTCATTTCTGTTGCAACAGCAAGCAGAAATACCGAAACCACACCCAGGATTTGGAGGCAGGTTTATTTACATCAACAGGCACTAACCGGGATCCTTTTCAGAATCTCAGGCCCTGATCTCTGATGGTCTGGGGTCTATATGACATAAGCAGTTGGGAGCTACAGAGGCAGGCAGAGGGCTTGTCAGTTGGGGATTGGTTTTTACAATATACATCATAGTGACCAGTTGTGCATCACAGTGACCAGCCACTTCTAAAAGATGGAAATAACCAGAACTGGAACAGGAACTGTTACCTGGACAACTAACAAACTGAAATATACTGATGGAGTTGGGAGGGGTAGGAAGTGGTGGCGGTGGCATTTTCTGTTACCTTGTCATTTCAGAAAGCTAAATTTTTTGATTTCTTGTTCTTAAAAAATAATTTACTGACCTACTGCTGAATGTTACATAGGTTTCACACAAAAGAATTGTTTGTTGTTCAGAAAATTGAAATACTTAAACTGTTAACTGGTTTGTTTATATTATTGAAAGAAACCTAGAGACTATCCACTTTGAGAGTCCTGTATAGTACTGGGTTTTGGTGTAGAAATTTGTAAGATAAGGGTCCAGCTTACTTGGTCCATACAGGAATGCAAAAGATTGTGTCTATCTGTAGGTTTGGAGTGCTGATGTTTCATTTTTGGTGAGCATGGAGCCCTGCTTCTGAGTTGGACTTGCATTAAACCTAGCTCAAGCAGAACAACTAAAGTCTAGATGCCTACTGGGTTATATGAAAAAAGACTCAGCGGCTTGTATTGCTGTGTTGAGTATAAGTTCATCCAGTACTCAAATTTTGTGGGAAGCAGAATCAGTAGCTACAAACTCCTAGAGTCATTTCTGATGAGAAACATCATTATTACAGGGTCTGGTGCATCAGTGATTGTCTGATCAGAGTATCGTATTCTTACTGATAAATCTGCATAGGGAACACAGCAAAATCATGAGATTCTTGGTGGGGAAGTGTTCAGAAACTGGGAATTAAAGGAATAGGATGTTTAATGGCACCTGTGTTCCTTAGCATGGTGGATTCGTTTCATAGTAGACAGAGACCTCAGAGGGACGCTCAATGTGCCTTGATAGCAGCTCTGTTGGCCCTTGGGAAGTGCTTCCTTAAATTACAGTATGATTGACAGCATTTCAGTATTTAGCATTTATTTGCCTATGAGTCTTTGAGAAGTTGCAGTAAGTTTGATCATATCTTTTTATCAGTATCTTGTGATAGTATCATAATAGATTTAATATCAAGTAGATATTAAAATACAATGAATGCTTATTTACAGTTTCACAGTCAAAATATTTTTTAAATTACAGTAAGTTCATAATTTCCTGGCAAGTAATTGATTATTATAATTTAAAAAATGTTAGGCCCCTAATTTTTTTACCATATATAACAACACATAGAGTATAGATAACTTTTTTTCTTTGTAGTTCTCAGGATCAAACCTAGGGCCTTTGAACTATGCTTCATATTCGGCCTTTTTTGTGTGTTTTTATTTTTTGGGAGTTAGGGACTTGCTAAGTTCCCCATTCTTGGCTCCAGCTTGCTCCTCCTGCCTTAGTCTCCCAGATTGCTGGGATTATAGGTGTGTGCCTGGAGTATTTTATTTTAGAAATACATAGAAAGGATTTAAATTATGTCATAGCTATATGGAAAATGTCTGCTAATAGAAAGCTCTGATTAATGTCAGAAGTGTTTTATTTTAAGCTTTACTGAAATACCTTTTTTAAAGAGAAAAATACTTGGAAAAAATATATGTTTTTTCAAAGAATTGTTTTGGGCAGGGACTGTCAATGAAGAAAGTGGATGGTTTTGACTACTTTGCAAAACTGAATCTAGTAATTTTAGAAATGAATGACTGTGTCCCTAGAGGATGGGAAATGATTTTTGTAACTCATCTCTAAGGAAAAAATGAATCCTAAAACATTTAAACTAGATATTCATTGGAGAAAGATAGTTATTAATGTGAAGATAGACTCCTGAGTTAGAATTAGCTTTTCAGTACAAAGTTTGCAAGAATTTTTAGTTTTCAAAATACACAGTTTTCATCCTTCAAGATCCTTTGAAATTTTTGACTATTATTTCGGAATTCTACTTTAATTTTTTTTTAAACAAAGCTATGAGCTGAAATTGTTTCTATTGCTTTTATTTTCTGCAACACTCCTGAATGTCTTGGTTGTAACTCCAGATATTGAACTGGGCTGTAATTTATCACCTAACTCTTTATGTGGTTGTACTTCTGCTTTCAGTGGTAAATTCAGTCTATATTTAAAAGCTTTTGTGTGGGGATATGGCTTAACTATTTGTGCTCCTCTGCATCAAACATCAAATGCGTCTTAGTTGGGTAGTCTCTCTGCTTCCATTCTTTTTTGGGGCAGCTGTCTGACAGTTCTCCTGTAAAAACCCAGTTCCTCACTCTCAGACACTGACTGGTGTTAGGAGTGCGCTCTGGAACGATTTTAACTTTACAGACATTGGGAGCAGCATGAAGTGAAGGGTCATAAAGTCGATGGTGTGGCACTGCACTCAGTGTCATGGAAAGTCGTCTGTGAAGTTAAGATCTACCAGTGTACTTCATGGTGACATTTCTTATGGGTTATTTTTCATTTAACCAAATCTTGTCGAAGTGTAACGTAAATGTGTACAAATGTGTACCATTAATGAATATGCATGTAGTCAGCCCTTGATGAAGATCAAACATTATCAGAACCTCAGATGCCCTTCATCACACCACTGTGATTGATCACTTTTCACCCTTAGGAGGTATGACTGCTCTCCAGCTTTTGATAGTTTGGGCTGGTGTTGGTACATGTCATAGGGTTGGAGTCGGATGGAAAGAAAGACTAATCTACCTTTGTGCTCATCTTGTGAGTTGTGCATACTGTAGGAAACACTGGTCCATTCACCTTCACTGCGGTCCATTATATGAATAGGACAGGGTATGTTTATTGAATTAATGACTCATGGACATTTGGGTTGCTTCCAGTTTGGGGTGACTCCAAAGATTGCTCCTGCGGACATTCTGGTGTAAGTCTTTTAATGGACATTGATTTGTACATCTCCTTGTTCTATATGAATACAGTGGAACTTTGGGGTCACAGGGCATGTTTGTTCAGCTTTAGTAGTACTGAGGAGCGTTGTCTCCAGGCAGTTGTGCCATTTAATCGTTTCCACCTATGGCTGAGGGTGCAGCTCAGGGGCAGAGTGCATGCTTGGCATATGCTCTGACAACCTGGGGTCCATCTCCAGCACTACCCCCTAAAAATCCCTACTTAGTCTGCATGTGAAAAGTTTGAATAGTCTCAGACTCTTGTCAAAATGTACTCATTAAAAGCACTTCTGGTGGGTAAATAGTAGTTTCCTTTTTTTTTTTATTTCTAACAAAGTTTTAAATCCATTTTTATGCTTATTGCTCTTTCTGTGAAGTTTTGCTGTAGTCCACTGCTTGTTTTGCTTTTAGTAGCAAAATATATATATATATATTTTTTTTAGTTCGTTAGTACATGTGTTTATTACATAATGTTTTCATTCCTTGTGGGGAGTTGGCACATGCACAGAACACATCCTAATTCCTGTTTTCATGCTCTTTCCCTTCTCTCCCTCCTCTCTCGCTTTTTGTTCAGTATATATTTGCATACATAACATTTATATCCCTTATGTGAGGTTGGTTCTGCCTGTTTTCTTGTTGGGTTACATACTTTCATTCTTGGATTGATTTATATAAGTTCCTTATAGTCTTGAGTGCATGTTATTTCACACACATATATTTCAGATTTTTAGTGACTTTTTTAAACTTGGTTTTTCTGTTATCTAAAGTTTCACAGAACAGATACTCAATTTTCATCATGAGAAAATTATGATTTCAAAAAGTTACAAAGTTACAATATACTGAGCACTTAATTCTCATCAAGTTACTTTAACGCCCCTGAAAACTCTACTTTATCTTTGTTAATAACTGTTTTATTGATTTCTTTGATAATTTCTCCATCAAGGACACGATAAAGGGCTCTGTGTATGTAGTTAGTAGGAGCCACTGATAGCAATTCCAGAGTTTAAGGGGCAAGGGAAAGAGGTTAGTTTCCTGGAGCTGCTGTAAACAGCGGTACTGCACACCAAGTTTAGTCCTGCCACAATTCTGGTGGCTGGAAGTCTGAACCCAAGGTATGTTCTCCCTGATGCCAGAAGGGCAAGGATCCTTTTCGCCAAACCCAGCTTCCTGTGTTTCCCGGAAACTCTCAAGTTCTTTGGTTTGCAGTCTTCTTGTTGGCAACGTCTTCCTTCATATCGGCCTTTCCTTGGCCATGTTCCCTCTGTCATTGCTTTCTTACTTGGACACTAATTTTACTGAAGTAAGGGACCCAACCCTTCTTAAATGACATCTGCAGAGACTGTTTCCCAGTAGGGCTGTGTAGTAAGCCCAGTACTGAATCCCGATAATTTGCCATCTGAGGCCTCATTGCCTCTTTCTGGCCTTGCTCTGCTCCTAAAGATAGAAAAATCCCATGGTGCTTTTCATCTGCAAACCATTCATTGGAAGCCCGGACCCTCTTACCCCCTCCTGCAGGCTGGGCCTTCTTGCTCCACACCAATGTTCTCTTCCCTGTGTGCCTCAGGGTCAGGTGCCAGAGAATTGGGGATAGCTCCTTTACCCAGAGCTTACCCAAATCCTCCCAAATAGCCAGCTACTCTGGGCCTGCCCTCTGTGGCCCCACACAGTGACTTCCATTTCTAGGGCGCTAGGAGTATATACTCTTTTTCCTTCTGAAGCATTCATTTATTTCCATGTCTTACTGCAGCTGATCAAGTCATACTCTGAGGTCCTTGGGCTAGGACTTCAGCAGGTCTCTTTGGGAGACCCAGTTAGAACCTCAATGGGGAATCATCTGTTCGCTGGTACCTGGCTTGCATTGCACTGTGGGCTCATTGGCAATGATTGGGCTCCATCCAGTGAACCATGAGCAGACTCGAAGCATGCACAAAAGCAAGAGAAACTGTCGCAGCCGTCTGCTCGCAGACACAGTTGGGAGACAGGTGGTAATTTGAGCCACATGAACATTACCTTCTAGCCAGGGTGGGGCATTTTAGAAGATCAATGATGGTGGGAAAGATAGGCTTTCTGTTGTCTTTTAAAGGTGGCAAAATAAGGTTACACTTTTTTAGCTCTCCAGTGAATGTGCTGTTACAATCGTTTGGGGGAAACATACTTGATTCTGTGAGTACTGTATTAACTATTTTTATTTTCTCTTCACAGAAAGTGGCAGCCCAGAATCTCGCGTCAATGCTATCCATTTCTTGGTGCACAAACTGCCAGAGAAGAATAAAGAAATGTTGGATATTTTGGTGAAGCATTTAACAAAGTAAGGCTCTTTTCCTCCTTTCGCGCTTTGCACTTTGCTGAGGGTGCAGTGCCGCGTCCTTGAGCTGGAGCCCAAGCTGTATATACAATACCAGGGACCACTCTTGGAAGGGCAGTCCGGGCATTTGACTCATTTTGTGTGTTTTGGACAAGAGTGGTGAAATATGATGTTTCCATGAAGTTGTATAATTATTTGTTTAACATCACTGCCAGCAACTCGGGGTTTGATTTGAAGTGAAAGAAAAGAGCGTTACATATTTATTGCCCCATATGCAGGTTCTGGAACTGGAATTGTAAGTCGGTTAGCAAATTCGCTTGTTTTCACACCTACCTAACTCTTCAGTGTGAACATGACCTTTATGTTGAATGAAGTACTGGGCAGTTATTTCACAGGGTCCATTCTTTTGTCCTTTGTCTTTAAAAACCAAACAACATCTAGTGATTTGTTGGAAGAAATTAGCCTTGTTTTCAGATGTAAATGACTTTCAGATTATTTATAACTGTAAAATTCTAGCGGTGACAAGGTGAGGAGTATTGTTTTAGGACTATAACATAAAAGACTGAAGGCATGAGGGTATTGTGACTTGTCAGAAATAGTCGTTCATTTATTTGATCCAAAAATATTTATTTAATGGCCTTTTTTAGTGCCAGTGCATACACATTTGAACTTGAGAAAGTCCTTACTTTCTTGAAGCTTTCTACAGGGGGAAGATAAATAGATAACAATTAAAATACAAGATAATTTCAGATATGAGTGGCAAAAAAATCCCCACAAAATACAGTCAGGAGAGAGAACGTATGTTGAATATGAGATTCCAGCTGAACCTCTTGGGGAGTGAGGTCTCTGTGTTTAGACCTGAGTTCAGTGGCGAGTCCACATTGTAGGCTGCATAGTGATACTGGGCTGCAGGAGCCAATAGGGCGCTGCTCTTTGATCAGGTTCTGCAGACTTTGAAGCTAATTTTTACAAAGGTGCCTTGCGGGCCACTAGGCCCTGGCAGCCAGAATATAATGACCGGAGGCAAAACAGGATGTTGTAAAGTTTGGTGGAAATAAGCTTGGCACACATGTGGATTTACTTAGAGGGCTGCTGTGACCAGAGCATCCAAGGAGTAGAAGTAACATAGTAGCTGGGCCTCTGCACATAGAGGGTGGTAAGGTCTGGGTGTGTCAGAGCAGACAGGAGGACAAGTTGAGTTGTGTGATTTCTTAAGTCTAAGGGGACAGAGTTGAAAATTCTGCGCATTCTATGATTCCAGCCCCCTAGTTAAACAGATCTTTTTTCCCCTCCCTCATCAATATTAGTGTTTCCAGTCACTCCAAGCAGAATCTAATGACTGTGGCAAATTTAGGCGTGGTGTTTGGACCAACACTGATGAGGCCACAGGAAGAAACTGTCGCTGCCATCATGGATCTGAAGTTTCAGAATATTGTCGTGGAAATTCTAATTGAAAACCATGAAAAGGTAAGATGATATTTTATTCCTCTTCAAGAGAGTTCTTGCTTTTGTCTGGTTACCATGTGATGTTACCCTCTTGGATTTATTTTCCTTTCCTCATCTCTGCCCTTCCCTCCCTCCCTCCCTTACTCCCTCTCTCCCTTTCTCCATTTCTCTCCCTCCTTCTCTTCTTCCTTCATTGCTGTGATGAACTTGTTCCTAACAAGTTCTCTGATAGAATTCTGTACATCTGAACCTTTCTTGGTATTAACAAAAAAACGTTTAATCCCGATGAGAGTGAATACCAGCTGCGTGATAGTGAGTTGTCTGGGTTTTTGTTGCTGTTTGCAGTCCTGCCCTTGGATTTCTCATTCAGCTTCTGTGTGTTGCAGCACCCTGGAACCGGTGATCAAGTTAGAACTTTGCAGTTTAGAAAATAAGAGAAAGTAAGGCAATTAAAGTTGAAAGGATGTCAGATGGAGGAAGAGAACTGTGTTTGCCGTGACAAAATAACTGAAATAATTAACTTTGAGGGAGGAAAGGTTTATTTTGGTGCATGTTTTCCGAGCCCTTGATTGCTTGACCCTGTCGCCCTGGGGCCTGTGGGAGTGTGGTACTTCAGCGCAGGAGTTTGCAGCAGAGGAGCTGTTCACTTTGTGGAGGATGGGAAGCCTCGGAGAGGGAGAGGGAGAGGGAGAGGGAGAGGGAGAGGGTGAGGGAGATGGTGAGGGAGAGGAAGAGGGAGAGAGAGAGGGGTGGGTCCTGAGTTCCCACTCAAGGTCATGCCCCAGTGACCTAACTGCCTGCCCGAGTGCTTTCCACCTCTTACAGTTAGTACCAGCTGGGATCAAGCCTTTAATGCATGGGACTCTGAGACAGGATCCAAACTCTCAAAGGGCAATGATTGTCACTGAGTAAGTGTGGATGGCAGACGCCCCAGGCACCTGCGAGCCAGGGCTGGCGTCTATTTGCACTGCAGTTACAGTGGTCACCCAGCCTTGCAGAGGACCTTCCTGATTGGACCAAGTGTTGTGGATAGCAAGAAAAGGGGAAGTCGGGAGAGGGTAAACCCCTTCTGTCTTCCATCAGGGTACCTGACTGGCTGGGAGGGGAGGACACATATTCCTGGGGGCAGGGTGAGCACAAATAACTTCAGTACACTCTTCCCTCTTACCGTGTTTGTGGAAAACTCTGTTCTGTTTCATTTTTATTGGGACATAATGTTTGTTCATCTTTTTGGGGTACATTATGGTAATCCAATACACGTATAAATGTGTAGCAGTAAAATCAGGATAATTAGCATTTCTTCAGAAAATTTTGTTTATATGTTGGGAATCTTGTACTCTTCTATTTATTTTAAAAAACATCATAGATTGTTAAAATGTAGTTACCCTGTTGTGCTGAATAAGAACCAGAGCTAGTTCCTCCATGCTGTGCTAGTGACCCCTGCTGAGCTTCTTTCTGCCCACTCCTCCTTCCACTTTTCCTTGGCTGTACTGACCAGTGTCCCATTCTGTTTTGCAAAGCTGACTTATGAGTCCTGCGAAGAAGTGAGAATGTGTGACTTGTGTCTTTCTGTTCTCATTCAATTCGCTTCACATAATGACCTGTTCAATCCATGTTGCTGTAAATGACAGGGTTTCATTATTTTTTATGGCGAAATAGTCCATCATGTATATATACCACATTTTCTTTTTCGTTTACTCACTGACAGGCGTCTGGGTTGATTTACATGTTAGTTTTTGTGAACTGTGCAGCATTTCAAAGGTATGATCAATGCATAAGGTGAATGGTTAAACTTAAAGTATCAGAGGAAAAGACACATTGCCATTAGTCCTTCTCAGATTACTTCCCCCTGTTCAAACATAATCATCGTTCCTGCCAGTTTCTAAAGGATTGTGCAAGGCCTGTTTCTTTAATGTCTTTGTGAGATTTAAAAAAATATAGTACCTCTTGAGATATAATGGTAAATGAAATAAATCTAACACATTAAATATCATATAACTTCTTTTATTTGAAAAACAATATAGACAATAGGAAACAGGAAGAAAGATCTTTGGCAAAAGGCATTTAGAGATGGAAGAAGGGGAGAGACAGGGAAAGGGAGGGAGAGTAAAAAGAATCCACATATGTTAAGTTACCTGTACCTGCTCCTCGAGGTAAATATGGGTGCTCCGTACTGCAGATAAGTACTAATTCAAAAGATAGGCGAGTGCTGCTGCCGCCTGCCCTCTCACATTTAGCTACTTTTCTCAATGCTGAGAGTGTCCAAAGTTAAAGGAGGAAAGGTTTCTTCCAGCTCACAGTTCAGAGATAATCCAGTCTGTATTTGGCTGGATGCAGTCCAGGTTGGCATGGCAGGGGCCTCGCAGAGGAGAAACAGCCCATGGCAGGCAGACGGAGGCAGAGCAGTGAAGAGGTGTCAGCAGCAACCACGCCTGTCTTCATATCCATCCAGGCACCCGGCCTTTGGGTGGTGCCCCCACATGCTGGGTGGGGCACCCTTAATCCCAGTGTCACTCAATCCCAGCACCACCCACCCTAGAGCAGCCACCTCAGAAAACCCCACCTGTGACTGTATGAGGCTTTGGGGAGCCATGTCTAGACATAAGCCGTGGCAACAGGGTCATCAGAACGTGGGGGGGTGTGCTCTTCTTTCACATGCAAAGTTGATCAAACAGTATACGCACAAACCATTCTCCTTAATTAACTAAATTCATGGTGTAACTGTCTTAGCTATCTTTTGTGTATATAGATTTTTATAAGTATATATAAATATACGTATAAAATATTTATTAAAATATATGTATAAAATGTATACATATATGTACAAAATATACATACGTAAAATATATTTAGAAAAAATACGCTTTTTTCTTTTCCCTGCCTTTTCTCCTTTCCCTCATCTCAGTTGTTCTTTCCTTTTGAGCAGTTTCTATCTATTGTAGATTTTACATCTTACTTCCTCTCAGTTTCTTTCACTAGGGAGACAGTATGATGTTTACATACAAGTGTGACTTATTTCATTAGAGTATGGTCTCATTAAAGCACTGTCGAGAAGAGAGGAGTTGGACGTGGACTTCAGTTCTTCCCTGTGTGCGTGGGTTGAGGTTTGGAAGCAGAGAGCAGTGTGCTGGGGGTAAGGGGTCTCAGGTGGGATTAAATAACAATTCTGACAACTCAGACTTTCCATCCTCACTGCTTTCCTCTCCAAATTTCCCCTTGTACACATCCACTGCCTGCGTTTTGCTCCTGATCTTTGGAGTCCTGGCCCTTCCGGGACGAGGAGTGTTTATGCTGATGAGGGTGGCTGTCCAGCGGAACTTCATGTGGATGTGGGTGTCTGTGTTTGATGCAGTTTCCCTGACAGCAAAGCCACAGTTCCACTGCACAGATTTGGTGTCAGTTCTGAAGTGGAGAGGTGGGATGTAGTTTCCTGGTTAAATGCTTGGGAATGAGAAGAACCAGAGTAAGGAGAAGGAAAGCTAGAGAGAATAGACTTGTGAGGAAGGAAAGACTCCAATAATGGATGAGGGCATGGAAATCAAAGGGTAAACTGGAGAGGAAACAAAGGGGCATCTGAGTGAGCCTCCATGGGGGAATAGCCAGCAGGGCGATGAGAAGCGGGGAGACGTTTCCTTTTCCTTCCTTTCTTCCTTCCCCTTCCCAGAATGTGAAAAATGTTCTCCAGGAAAGTCTTTAAAGTGAAGAGGAAACTTTGTGTAATGAAAGTAAAATAATACTACCTAGATTTTGGAGTTGGGAGAAAATCCCTTGTTAATCTGTTTTGGAGATCATAATTTCTCTCAGCTTTATGGCTGTTTTTTTCAATAAAATTTATGTATGTACCATAGGAAAGGTACTGCATATGTTTTGGCTTCATTTACATGTGATACATTCATATGTTGTTCTAAAAGATACCCATCGGCCAAAAATATTAACAAGATCTTTCTTCCCTTGCAAACCAGAAAAGTGTGTTTCTCAGGTAGCAAAAGAGTGCTTGCTATATACCTCCCAAGGATTTTAAATTGGAATTTGAGCTTTGGACTGTGTCAGTTTTGCCTAAGTTTCGTTCTTAAGAATGTATACTTGTTATACATTCATTCAGAGCACCCCACCCCCACATCCTGTATCCCCTGGGCCTCACATGTGGAGGGAATGCAGATTGTGAATCCCAGGAGGGGAAAGGAGAACTGTCCAGAAGTGCCTGCAGTGTGTAGTGGAGACCAAGTTGTCCTAGAGACAGACAGAGAGAGAGAATGCTTTGAGACTTCAGAAAAGAATTTACTTCCAGCTAGAAGGAATCTGCTGAGTTTCCCTGAGTGGCGTGAATAAGTTTTAGACTGCACTTTGCACAGGTGGTGATGGCTTAAAGTTGTTCAGGTGGGGAGAGCGTGTCATCATAGAAGCACTGAGGAGGAATGTGCCCTGGGCTCTTGTGGGAACATGGTGAAGCAGTGTGAGGCAAGATGGAAAGAGATTCCGGCTGGGAAGGGGGAGGATATGACTAAAGGACTTTTACATTTAATTCTTACCATTTTCAAGTGAACTTCTTCAGAGGGCTTACTGTGACGGAAGGGACTGCATGAGGAAGACGGGAATAAAAGACCGGGTGGGAGGTCATATGGCTCAGATCAAGGTCACAGCCAGGAAGATGGGGAATTCCAGGGTGAAGAGCACCTCTGAACAGTTCAGCCAGTGGGTCAGACTTGTGGGTCAGTGTTAGAAAAATTCCATTCTGGGAATGTTGGTGTCATTAATAAAAGTAAGGAAAAATGGACTTGGGTGGGAGTAGGGTGAATTCAAGGTATAAGGGTTCAGCAGGATAAACCCCGGAGACAGTTGGAGATTTGGTGCATGAAGTGGTGAGAGAATTTCAGGGTACAAAGTGTAACGTTGAAGACTTCAAGTTGGCATAAAAAATACTGACTGGGTTCTCATGGTAGTATGCATTTTGGTTTACTCTAAGGATATTTGGTAACCTGTTCTGGGTGAAAGTTTTGTCTTTTTCTATACATTTAAAATACATATTAGAACATATAAATGACCATTCTATAAGTATATGTGAGTGTATATCACACAGGTACAAAAGCTTTTGTGCATACACTGCCTTTGCTCAAATGAGAAATGAGTTGTTCCCAGGCACGCAGCCAGAAAGTAACAAGGTGGGGGTTTGAGCTGAAACTGTTCCATCCCAAAGCCTTTACTTTTCATCAGTAGGATGAGAATAATATCCCTGAGAAACACCAAGGTTTTACTCTTAATAGTAAAGAGCTTGATGGCCCTAGGGGCATTGTCCAGGCTGCCACCATTGCCCAGGAGATGAGAGAGCAGGGCAGGCAGAGGAGGAAGAGCCTTGAAGGGAGAAGATTTCTGTTGAGAGCAAGAGCCTCATCAGGCTGTAATGAGCGCTGTGGAGTAGCTGATGGTATAGGCTTACTTACATGTTTGTCAGGTGGCCGTGCAGCGCAGCGGGAGATAAAGGCAGAATCCACCTGAAAGGGCAGGAGCAGGCAGGCAGCTAGCCCCTGAGTCAGGTATCTTTTGCTGATCCCTCCTGGTCTAGCTACTTGTTAGCTCATGTACAGAAAAAGGCTGGGCTTTAAGGGCTCACACAGGTATCAGGCCCTCTGGGAGTTATGGAGCCTGTGCACATTGAGCCCATTCTTAAACCCTACACATTTTAATGTCAGACATTAATGTGACTCCACCTTCCCCTTGAGAAAGTCTGACAAGCCTTTGATAAGCAGCAAAGAAACATTATTAGGGTGGCTTTCTTTTCATATCTTTACTGTGGTGTTAATGCCAAAAGATTGGCAATTCATGTAAAGTATGATATATAAGTGTTGCTCTCAGCCAAGTCACTTTATACACTAACAGAATTACCTACATGATATTTATCTCCTTGAGCATTTTAATTGGATTTTCAGTGTGAGTTGCAGAATGTGGTGCTTGGGGTTGACCTCAGCCTTGTGTGATTTTCATGTGTGCTGATGTTTCATCAATTCTCAATGACCAAGAGTCGGGATGTTTGCTCTAGTCCTAGCCTTTGTATATTGCGCACTCTCTAGACTGCAGGGTGCTGAGAGATAATTACATTTTATTCATACTAAGTGTCTCCTTGATGAGGATTCTTTTGCCAATGTGTTTGGAGTGGGTACCCTGGGAGGCTGTGTCACATTTTTCTGGGTGTAAATATGGAGGTCATTTGTGGTGATCCTGCTTTGTGAGAAAAGCCAGTGTCCACATCGTTTCGAGTGGCTCCTTTGGGACCCTGATTTATCTGTGATGGTGGTGTGCATTGCAGAGTGCCTGGTTAGCCAGAATATTCCCGGATAGAAGAGTAATAGAAGAGTAAAGCTGACAAGACTACACAGCCAATCCTCCATGCCCATGGCTTCTGTGTCTGTGGGGTTGCCCAAACGCTGGAGGATATCAGGTGAAAAATTCCATCTGTACCGAAAATGTGGAGCTTAATTTCCTCCTACACAATAGAGTGTAGCAACTGCTTGTGTAGCATTTGCACTGTTTTAGATATTTAGATTTTATATATTTAGATATTACAGATTTATAGATTTAGATATTATAACTAATCTAGAGATTACTTCAAATATACAGGAGTGAGAATGTACATAAATTATTTGAAATTAAACCATTTTATATAAGGGACCTGAATACCTACAGATTCTGGCATCCATAGTTAGGGTCCTGGAGCCAGACCCTTACAGATAATAGGAGACAACTGTGCCTTTCCCATTATGTTACTCGTGAGTACTGCACATTGGAGCAGGGAGCACTGAGGTATAACCCGAGCCCTTTTTGTTTATTTGTATGTATGTATGTATGTATGTATGTATGTATGTATGCATTTATTATTTTGAGACAGTGTATGGCTAAATTACCTGCCCTGGGTTTGAACCTGGGATCCTCCTTCTTCAACCTCCTAAGAAGCCAGGACTACAGTCACATGCACCATGTCTGGCTTCCCATGTTACCTTAACATTATCACCAGAATATTAAATTATGGGCACACAGGTTTATCAGAGTGTATTTCATTACTCTTGTTAACCTTGGATTATGTATGCTTCCTTTGCCAAAAGCTGGAAGAATGCATCCCTGTTCCTAGGCCCAGTGAAGGAAGGGGATTCCCTGTTCAGTCCCAACTTTGGTCTCAGTAGCCTTCAGATGTGGGTTGTTCTTGACACAAAGGGAAGCCTACAGCTCCATTTTTGTTGCTACAAAACAACACATATCCCAGCTACCTTCTCTTAGTTAACCTCTGTCATCCTTTAATGTAGAAGAGGCTGAGTGAGAGATATGCAAACTGTTTTCTATCAGGTGCAAAGAACCTTGCTGTTGTGGAGCATGCTTGTCATTGAATGGGAAAAAGAAATCTTTTAAAGAACAAAATTCTGGTCTGAAATGCTTCTTGATGTAGCTTTGCTGACACTGGGTTGCTAGGCAGCAACAGTTTTCATGTGAGAGAAAAATAAATGTCTTAATAAAAATAACAACAGCTACTACTACTACTACTACTATTACTTCAGAGTTTCGAAAAGCCTTACGTCTGTCTGAGTAGAGACTGCTCAGTGTAGAAGTCAAAGCCTTATGGCAAGAATATTTGGTAAATTTTCTTATCCTGCCACATTTTCATGAATGTGGCCTTTTTGGCATTGCCATGAAAATTTGACAGTTGTACATTTTTTTCCTCTGCTTTGCATTTTGGATTTTTTTTTTAAAGGTTTAAAAGCACAAAAATCTTTGTCTTACCTTCTCTTTCCTTTGTGATGGAAAAGGGAATAAAGATGGGAGTGTCTTGACAATTCTGTTTCCCCATTTTTCACGATTCTGGTAGATAATTTCTCATCTGAGTATAGTGGTTTGCCGAGAGAAAACAGTTGAGCACCTAGTATAGACAAAGCACTGGGGCAGTCTCCAGAAAACGAAAGAGCTTCAGGAAGGAGTGGAGGTGATTAATTCCTTTATTCTTGGTTGAGGTAGAAAGCATACTCACTTAACAGGGGGCAGAACTTACTAGGAAGTGAGCCTTTGATTCGGCAGAAGGAAAAATATAGTATTTCCAAGAGAATGTGTTTATGTTAGAGATGGATTTGGGAGTTAGAGTAGAGGCTTACAGACCTCTGGGGTCCTGCTCACTCTGCGTTCTCTACCAAGGGCTCTGCAGATGCTAAACTGCAGAGGCAGCCCTCAGAGTCTCACCTAGTGCTGACAGCGTGGCCTTGGCTCAACATTTGCAGAATAAAAAATAATGATGAACGATTTGATGCTTTTCTTCATCTCATCTGTCAGTTGTTTATAATCTTTATACCTTGAAGAAAAGTTGGAAGGGAAAACAAGAATCAAGGAGTTGAGAGAGTGGGCTCGGTGGTGTGTGTGTGTATGTGTAGTTGGGCTGGAGATGTGGTTCGTTAGGAAGAAGTTACTGTGAATGTGTTTGGGTTTGGTTTTTCTGCATGGCCCTGGTGTTTACTATTTTATTCTTTGTGAAATAAATCTTTCGGGACATCTCTTCCATAGCTCTCAAGATAATATTGGGAACAACAATAATTATAGTAGCTAACATGGTGGACAGAAAGATGATTATGTGCCGGGCCTATCCTTAGCTCTTCACATGGCTTTTCACTAAACTGGTCTTGAGACCGTTGTTTCATGGTGGTCCTACAGTAAGATCCTTGGGCTGGAACCACAGTTTCATCAAGTTCTGGGGCTTTCGTGTGACTTGGGTGATCTGTTTAATCTCATTGCTGGAAGTGTTTGAAATTTCAGAATTTGTCAGATTTTTGGAATATTTTTGCATAAATTCTACCAGTTGAGTATTTCTAATCCAAAATCTAAAATGCTGCAATTTTTTGAGTATCATGTCAGTGTATTTTAGAGTATTTCAGAGTTCATATTTTCAGAGTAGGGTTGCTCAACCTATAGGAAGTATAGTGTGTTGAGGCCTCTGCTATATGCAACTTACATATCCATTTGCACCAAATTAGGATAATTGCAGAGGACCCCCGCCCCAACAATTCTTGTTACTGCTAGAGCTTAGAAAAAGGCTACTTTTCTAGAATCTGAAATCACAGCTACTTCCCTTTTTACTCCTCTGGGTTCATCCATCTGTAGTGTTGGCTTGGTCCTCTGTCTGTAGTGCTGGCTTGGTAAAAGTACATACTTGGGGTGAAACGAGTCCCTCTGAGTCTGCCCATGATGGAGATGGGCTACTCCAGCCCTATTTGGAAGACTCGATTGCCATCTTCTCTAGGTGTGCTGGTGACAAGCAGACTTAAAAACTCAGTGGGAGTGAAACTGGAATCTGGGCTGAGTCTGATTGTGTCCTGTTAAGTTGGAGATAGGGGTTTGGAGAAACTGGCTTAGTTGCTATGAAATTGTCCCTGGGCTCCGTGTCCCTGCACTCGGCCAAGTGTAGACAGAACAGGAAGGTAGTGAACCACAGGGAGGAGCTGCAGCCCCTGGGGCGGGAGATGCATGAATGAGAGATGGAAGCTGCAGTCTTGACTCTTGGTGACCTCGTTACTGGAAAGTGCTCTTTTGAAGCCTCTCCACCTGAATCTCTTGCTCTGTAATTTTATCACTAGAACTTCTTAGATCCTCTTCTGCAGTTTTCATCTTAGGCTACTTCTAGCTTAAATCTTTAACTTTCTCTTGATTTCCACATAATGTCTTTTACTAAACATTATTTTCCAAGCTCTGAGCCTCTCTTCTGATTCACCCTTTTTTTTCCTGTGTTCTGGCTGGTTGGTCTTCTAATCTACCATGCATTTGGTCAATTAGTATTGAAAGTTCTTTTTGGTATCTGGTAGCCTTCTAGCTAGTTCTGAAGCTTTATCACAATACTAACTACTTCGAAAATCTAGGGAAAGTTTTGGGTCTTGTTCACAGAAAATATCCTGTATCAAAAGGAGCATGGATATGTGTACACCCACACATAATCCAGAATCTAGGGCACTCTCAAGTTATGACTCGAGACCTACAGGGAAGCAAAAAGCTTTGTTAACATTCTAGAGAAGCTGGATTTAGAACACTGGAGCAATGGCCTTTCTTATCTTTTTGCTGTTGACTCATTTGCCATGCTTTCACACAGGAAATGAAAGTGGGAGGCAGTGAGGGGCCACTTGCCTGTGACTTGCACTTTATCCTGTCAAGTAGCAGTGTTCATGGCTTGCTTTTCATCCGGGTGGGATCAGCCACCAAGGAAACCTTTCACTAAAGTAATAGTTCCTCAGTTTGGCCATGCAAAGTATGAAACCCCAATAAAATAAATAATTCAATAATAATTTACATAATTTCATAGCTTAAGTAGTCAATGATGACCACGTTACAGATTTTGAGATATGCTGGTCTTTGGCTTTCTATATGAGTATGAAACTGGAAAAGAAGACTGAAGAAGTCACCTCTGCCATGGTCAGGTCTTCACCATGTGAGCTCATCACCTTATGTGAATATTCCTCTGAATTTTTCTCAAATCAACAACAGGATCATTTAGTCAGGGATAACTGATAGCTGGCCATATACTAGTATCTCAGCTCCTATATCTTTAAAGTGGCAAACAACAATGTCCTACCTTGTTGAATATTTGGCTCATAAATGGTAGCCAGACAGTGGCTACTCAAAGAATTCACAGTTTCCCATGCAAACTGGGGCGTAAAAATTTGAATATTTCTAGCCTCCTACCAGTCGTTCAGTTTCTAAGGTTAACTTCATGTCACAGTGGACGGAATGGTACTTAATGAAGCGGGCCTCTTTCAGGTGTCCTGCAGTAGCTCTAGTCTCTATTTCTGTGTTCTTTGGAGTGTTTTGTTTCTGTGCACACTTGTGTGTATGTGTATGTTTGTTTATGTGTGTGTGGTGGTTCCTTAAGACCACATTCATGTTTGGAAACTTTATGGAAAGATCCTTGAGACCTAGCATGAAGTTGTGTTTACACCTTTGTGTAGTCCAGCCAGCTGGGATGACACTGAGAGAGTTGGGGACTGTGTGCATGCAGGCTTCTCTCTGCTGTGCTTTCTCCAGAGGGCTCACAAGGTGCAAAGTCCCCACCAGTGGAGATGCAGCCATATATATGTGATGTTTCTGTCCAGCAAACCTGTTCTTAGGGACTGTGCCTAGAATTTTTTTTGGGAGCTAGTCACATGGGCATCCTTTGCCTAGCATCTACAAAATTCCAGAGTCCCAGAGACAAGCAGATGTTCAGTGAAACATTGCATGTAACTCTGGGCAAACACTGTGGGCACAGTGGCCAGTCCTGACCACTTAGGGTAGATACTCTATGAATTTGTAGAATGGCTTGACATCCAAGTTCCCAGACCCAGCTTCACAGGGTTGCCTTTCTGAGGGTAGCAGCGTCAGGCCCGTGTGTCCACTCGTTGTGCACATTGAGTGCCCTTATTAGTCAGCTTTTCCGTTGCTGTAATACCCGACATATGACATGGAGGAAAGCTGCTCAACCTACGGCAGCCAGGAAGTGGAGAAACAGGAAGGTGGCCAGGGAGCAGGCGCAGTTTCTAGGGCCACACCCACACTCAGGCCGGGAAGTGTGCTTTACTGATTTCCTAGGACTCTTAAGCCAGTCAAGTTGACAGTAAGATTAATCATTACACTGCTGTGGCATGGAACCCAGAGGATGAGGTGAGTGTGAGTGAGGTTTCCTACCTCCCAGACAAGGATGTTCTCTGCCATGGAATTCACAGCCTTTCCGCTTTTGCTGTGCAAATGACCTCCACTTACATCAGTGAAGTGCATGTGGTCAGTTCTCAACTCAAAGAGATAAAAAATGTTTAAGGAGATGGATGATTACCCCAGTCTGATCATTGTACACTGTGTATATGTATTACACATTGTACCTTACACATGTACAATTTTTGTGCCAAATATATATATATATATATACACACACACACACACACACACAAACACACACACATGCATACATATACTATGTATGCATGTATGTCTGTGCAGGACTGAATTTTTTGAAGGACAATACAGGTTAATTACATGCCACACGGTCTTAGGTCACTGGATTAATTTGGCACAGGATGAAAAGTCCCTCCAAAGTGTTCCTTGTTTAGCTTTTACAGTTGGTTGGTTCCTTTTTGATCATGACTTGGAGTACAGATATCAGTTTTGTTTAGCTTTCTAGGTTCTCCCTAAGTGCCATTGGGCACTGTCCCCGGGTCCCACATTTTGTCTAGAAGGTACCATCACATCTGTCCTGTGCTGGTCTCCTTTCTCAGCCAAATGACCTCCCTCGCCTCAGTCTGGGCTTTGTAGTGCCCATGCTACATGGACCCAACTAGAATTTTCCCTTCACCCATTGGATTTTTTCCCCCTTAAATCCTTTGTGTAAAAAGCTTTTTAAGGTGATCGCTAGCCTTTTGTAGTATTCAGGCAGGTGTGCTGCCTGGTATGCACAACATCTTCCTCCTCTCATGAGCTATCTTAAGGTCGTCATTTCTTGTGCAGATTGTGGAACGATCATCCTTTTAAATATCTTGAACAGTTCTACTAAAGATATCCCCTTCTCTGTTGATCTGGGGAGAGAGTTTAGTTCGCACTTTCATTGCTGTCTTAAGTCCTCTGTTTACCAGAGCAGTTCCTGATTAGACAGCAGTGAGTTCCATTGATCAGTATGTAATGAACCTTCTCACCAAGAACACCAAGAAACAAACATTTCTTTTAACAGTAGGCTTGAATTCTGGAGGAGAGCCACACCTCATCAGCCCAAGCTTCTTAAAAGATCAGACTGGAATTCGCTTAAAGCAGTCTTGGGGATTGCACCAAACCATGTGGGCTACAGATTGGTCATTGATTAGCAATGGATATGGTCAAGTGATGGGTTCACAGGAATTATGTTATTCTTTTAAATGGCTCTCTGTGTGTGTGTGTGTGTGTGTGACACATCTGAAATTTCAGGTGAACACACACCTGAAATTCCTCATGTTAATAGTTTAATGATCTGATATTTATGGTTGACAGCCTTTTTTCATTTAGTTATTCACTCAAGAAATATTTTAATCTTGTCTTGTATGCTGTGTACTGTAGGGGTGGACTCAAAAGATGGACAGAAAAAGCATGTTACTTTCTACATGTCTAGTGCAAAAGGTAGTACAGCCATGAGTTCTGACTTAACAATGGAGACCTGGAAACGTGGCCTGAGTGTGTGTGTTTGGGTTTGGACATCTTGGAAGTTTACTTTTTCCAGAGCTCGTAGAACGAGATAAGCCTGCAGAGGACAGGGGATGGAGCAGATATGGTTATAAAATGCAAGTTTCCTTGTGCTGAGCACTCTAGTCTGCTGAGGGAAGAGGCTAGGCATTGAAGACTCAATGAACACCTAGTATTCTACACTCTTGCAGGCTGTAGTCCATATGAACACTGAATCAGCCTTCCAACTTAGGTAATATCAGTCTGTGTGCAGCTTATGGGTAAATGCATGAGGTTGTAGGTTGGAGAGTTGGAATTAACTTACCTAAGCTCACACCGTTTGGTTTATTTCTGTGCTGCCTTGTTCCAAAAGAGCTTTCAGGCAGTTGAGCCACACAGTAAGAAAGTTTCTTGTGATCTTTCTATAGTTCCAAGAAAAACAAGACTGTATTTTTAAAAATTCTTTTTAAGGTTAAATGATGCATGGTACTTTGGTCAATATTACTACATGGATAACTCCAAGTTTAAATTGCACAAAAGTGCTTATATGAGCTGCTGTTGGAGTATGTGGGAGTCACAAAGGAAATCCCAGTATTTAATTTGATAAATTCATGAGCTTTTTATAGTCACTCGAGCTACACATGCCAGTGCCTGGCAGTGTGTACAAGAAAGTTCTTACTAATAACTTCACAGCTGGTGTGGTATTTGTCATCATTATTACTTACTTTTAATTATGAAAATCGTACATGGGCCACAGACTATAGGTTGTACCAAACCAAATCTCTAAAGTAGTTGGATTAATAGGTTATGAGTAAGATTTATAATCCTTTGTCAATGAGAGTAATTGTATGTTCATATAAAGAAACAGTACACATCAGAAACACATATAAAATCTGGATTGTACTCTACAGTCTATTATTCTCAGCCTCTACCCTCCTGTTCTAATTCGTTGGTGCTTTATGCATATATTGAAAGCAGACTCCTTAGGACTGGGGGTTTAGCTCAGTGGCTCAGGCACTTGCTTGGTAAGTGCAAGGTCATGAGTTCAATCCTTGGTACAAATATATATATATTTATTTATATATTTTGGGGATATCTATCTATCTATCTATCTATCCTTTTTTAGGGGATAATTCATCATCCCTTACCTCAGCAGTAAGTAAAAGTTGATGTATTTTCCTTAGGGAGGCTCGGAACACTGGATTTCTCTGGAATGCCAGTCTTGTTTAGGTGGAAATGGAGAAAAATGACCACTAAGAGGATTAGTCATCTCTTTCAAAGTTTAATGAAGGAATTAGGTCCCATGTGCTTAATGTGCTACTAAGTACAAGTAAGCTATGCTTTTTGATGGATTGATGTGGAAAGGTCCTTAAGTGAGAATTGTTTCTGGATGTGATCATCTTTCTCTGTGGTTCCTTTTGGACCAAGTTTCTCATCCAGACACATCCATAGCCCTAACTGCTGTGATTGTATCCAAATTCCACGTACTTTAAAGAAAACTCTTTCATGTCATTACTCAGATAAATCCAAACTCATGTAAGTTATTTTTTCAGTCTCCATTGTTTTCTGTTCTTGGCAGCCTTTCCACTCATTACTCTAGGTCATTGATTCTTAACCAGTTTTTACAGTTTACATTTTTTTTGTGTGTGTGAATTCGATGAAAAGTAACGTTCTTATTTTCTGCGAAAACCAGTGTATATACAGATTTACCTGTGATTTAAGGGCATTGTGGCACCTCTGAAGCCTATGAATAGACCTTCCTTAGGAACCCTTGCCCTGGGTCACTGAAGACAAACTTTTCAGAGCTTTCAGTGATACAAACATCCCTCTATGGAATGTGAGTGCTGCTGTAGGTGAAATAAACTAGGGTGATACTAAACTAATTTAATAAAAATATATGGTCCATTTGTATAGTGTAGATAGAAAGGGGAATAGTAAAGCTTTTCAATGCAAATTTCTATGTGTTTCAAGATACTACTTTTTACCTATGTGTTTATAAGAATTATTCATTCACTGTCTAAAATGTTTCAAAAAGAGTTCACTTACATTGTGTACCTATTCCAACTCCCCATGATAAATGTAATCATTATGTACTGTAAACATGTACTAATAAAAATTTTGAATGGAAAAGAAAAAGACAGAATTCAAACCTTACAAAGCAAAAATAGGTTAAAACAAAAATAACACCCTGGTATCAAATGGAAGACAATATTTTAGAAGATCAGTGAATTAAAGTCTCCAAAATGTTCAGGGAATTCCTCTCTGATTTAGTCCCAGCTTGATTTTTCACAGAATGGGCTCAGAGCAGGGATGCATGTGTCCCTCCTTTGGAGCCTTTGGCTAAAGTCTTGTAACCTCTAAAAGGCACAGGTTCCCTCAGTCATTCTGCTCTTCTGTAATAGAAAGTTTCATGGACCAGAAATTGCGGCTACTTGCTAAAGTTTTAAAATACATAATTTAAGTTTTAATTTTGCATTTTATTCAGTTTTAAAAATCCTTAAAATGCTGAGAGTATGACTCACTGTTACTAATTAGCTGTCATTCTGGAAGTACTAGACAGGAAAAACAGAAAAATGAAAAGTGGTATACAAACCCTGGAAGGAGAAATGACTGTATATTCATATCAAGAATGGATATGGGAAACTACAGTATTAGTTACACTGAAATGATTCATTACAATGGGAGACTAAAACTAATTATCAAAATTGATAGCTTCCTTATGTACAGGAATCAGAAAATACAGTGGGAAGATGGGTCCTGTTGAGGGTGTTTTCCAAAGAGAAAAATGACCTGAGTGTGAACCGAAGTCCGCAGATGGGGAGCACCTGTATGGGATGGCAGCGAAGCCGCACCAAGAGGCAGCTGGTGGAGGGCAAGTAGAAAATAAAATTCTAAAATGAAGAGCCCTGGTAATATAAGCAGTTACCCTGGTCTTGTAAACCAGAAATGGAAACAACCCTTCCTCAGGACACAAACTCAGGGAAGAGACAAACGTCACACCATCAGTACCCAAAACTGAAATTCTTATTAAACTATTCCCTGAGACCCTACCAAACTGCTTTCACATAACTACATACTCATATAATGCTCCATATTCACACACCCACACCCTCTATGTAATTCGTACATTAATGCTTACCCCCATACACCCTTGTATCAGTACATAACATGTACAGTAAGACATAAACCATTATATGTATAAACTGGGAGAAGTGGTTTTCTGTGCTGCTGCCCAGCTGAGTCGGAGCACCCTTCTCAGACAGTCTGGCATTGTCCAGCAGAGTTTATAATGCACCTGGCTTTGAGAAAACACGCTGTCTCACTTGTTCCTGGACTCTGGACATCTCAGAGTAGATGAATGATTCCGAGAGACTGTGGAGAATAGGAGGGCCAGAAAGCGTGGGTCAGTGGTTATGAAAATCATGGTTAGACAGGAAAGATAAGCTTTGGGTGCTTGTAGTGAACGATGTATTACATATTTCAGAGTAACTAGGGAAAGGGTGAAAGAGAGTTAAATAAATTATGTTGTAGCTATGAGAAGAAATACTCTGAAGCCTATTTAAAAGAATAAAATAGCTGAGTTTGGAGCCAGGAGCTGTTATTCCAACTACTCTGGAGGCTGAGGCAGGCGAGCGACAACTTTGAGAGCAGCCTGAGCAATTTAGCAAGACCATATCTCAAAGTAAAAAATAAAGAGGGCTGCAAGTATAGGTTAATGGTAGAGCACGTCTGGATTCTAGCCCCATTGCTATGGGGGAAAAAAAAGAGTGAAGAGAAAAAATGAAATGAGGCTTGTAGATGTTCTCAGTAAGTATGCAGATATGTTGTTGAGTGACCCCAGTGGGGGTCCTGGTTTGTGGATAAGGACCTATGATTTGATTCTAACCAGTAGAGTATGGCAAAGGTGTTGGTGTTTTGTAATAGAAGGCTTCATTTTAGCACACAGGAAATTCCTCTGCTGACCTTGAAGAAATGAGACATCTTGAAACCTCCAGTGGAGTGGAAAGGGCCGAGGGCCCACAGTGGCCCTCAGAAGCTGACCTAGCTGCTAACCCACTGTTGGGGGGGGTGGATAATCCAAACTGTTAGTCATACAACGGCAAATAAATGAATTTTGCCAACAACCTGTAGGAGTTTGGAAGCAGATTCATCCCTGGAGTGACTTCCAGAATGCAGCTGGACTGGTGACCCCTTGATTACAGTCTGAGGAGCAGTGGGCGTCCCAAGCAGGGGATCCAGCTGAGCTGTGCTCATATCTCAGGCCCTGCAGATGTTGAAATGATCGATAGCTGCCTTATATGCAGCACAAATCAGAAAACACAAAGCTTGCTAAATGTGGCATTTGCAGCCATGGAATTTATGATAATTTGTTAGGCAGCAATAGAAAACTAATACACTAGAATTGAATGATCTCCAAGACGCTGACAGCCTCCCTCACTCTGCCTGAAGTTAAAAAAATTTCATGCCATTTACTGATCAACTTTCCATTCATAGCATTGCTTACTACACTCTAGACACATCAGCCTCTTTGGTATTCCTGGAACATGCAGCCACATTTCTGCCTTGGGGTCTTTGTGTTTAATCATTTATTCCGAGGTCTAAACTCTGCATGTCCCATAATAGGCATTCAGTTCATATTTGAATGGCTAATTAAAATTTGAGATGTGGAATGATATCTCAATTAGGATTCCTCGTGTGTTAATATATCTAGATAGTTACATATATGTATGTGTGCACACAGGCAACTTTTTAAAGATGTTCTGAGAAAGAAACTATTGCTCACAGTTTTCTTATGGAAAGATGGAACTTGGTGTTCGGAAGAAGAAAGGCTTAAATAAATGAATTTTCTGATGTTCAGTATGCATCAGTATCATTGACTTGTCATTTTCTTCCTTGGCTTAAAAAAAGCAAGCCATGCGATACTTAAATTTATATTATTGAATGAGCTATTGTTCTAGTTCTATATCATATATTAAAAACATCTATTTGACTAGTCTGTTGGATTAAACTGGAAATTGCTGGGCTGACCAGGTTTCAGTTGAAGGAATTTTAAACAATGGGTGTGATTCTTTGAGCTGCTTACACTCTTTCATGCACTTCACCTCTGATGAGTGAGAGTCTTGTGTGACTTTGCTGTTCTTGGGTAAGAAAAATTGGAACTAGTGGGGAGAGAAGTATAGTGTGTATGGTCTCTTGAGCACCTTATGCTTATCATGAAGTATTTTTTATATCTTGAGGTTACTTTGAGAGTGGTTATTTTGCTTGTATCCAAACTACTGTCTAGTTATGTATACATGATGTTAGAAAAATGAAATACTTGTGTCTTATTGTGGTTGATTTAAATTGGCCTCAGTGTTACCCATTTCTACCATGTGTCTCCTTTCCTTAAACATGTGAGGCTACTTTGATCATTAGGCTATGGCATAAGCAACTCTTAATGATCCAAAGAGACTGGCAGCTTTGACATCATTCTTCTTGGAATCCTTTTCCAGTAGAAAGCCAGTTGCCGTGCTAATGGTGCAGCTACACTGAGACTTCCATAATACCATCAGGAAACAAGCCCATTCAGAAGGGCTGGAGAGACTGAGGTGCTTGGCCAGCCCTCACTGCTGTGGCCTGCCCATCTTAAGAATGCATCAGGCATAGCACAGTATGTCTTGGTTATCCTAGACTTCAGAAAACCAAGGAAACCAACTTGCACTGTCACTCTGTTCCAACCCTCTGGGTCCATTCAGCTGGCCCCAGTGGAGTCTGATCATTTCTGCGGTGCCATATTCAAATTCATGAACCAGAAAATGATAAACTGGTGTTAGTTATGAGCTTTCCAGAGATATCAGAGACTGGGTAGTCCACATGGTTACATTATCCACATGGGACAGCAGAAGGATCCTACAGCTACTCAGTACCGGAAACTAGAATTAAAAAGACTATAGATGAAGTACCTTTCAAAATTGAAGACCCGGAAGCTCCCTGGTGCAAATTCATGTTGAAAGGCTCGAGATCCCTGCGAGTGATATCCATAGACCATGGCAGCAACAAAACATGTGCCTGCTGAACCAGAATCAAGCTTGCCCATGTGCTGGTGCCTCCCTCTCATTTGCTTTTTTTCTTCTGTCTGGTCTGCAGCCTGTTAGATGATGATGCCCACATTGTGTAGGTGTTCCCCTCTCAGTTCGCTGGCCCACATGGCAGCCATTTCGGAAAATGCCCTGGAGCAGAGGAAGAAGTGTGCTTTACTAGTCTGTTAGGAGTGTGTCATTTAATCACAATAGACACATCTCACTGTTTCATGAAAATATACTTTGTTTTTGTGAGTTGTTTTCCTGTTGACTTCCAGAGGAGTGTTCTTCTACAGAGGACAAGCAGTATCTTTAAAAGTTGCATATTTAAAGGAGAGTGTCCATGGTATCTACATCTTTTTGCACCATAAAAATTGTGAAAATGGAAATACTGTACAGAATCTGACAGGTCATTAATTATCCTCTTCTCACATTCTCACCATATTGATAGCAATTTCAGAGCTTTCCCTGCTGGACTAAGATTTCCACCCACTCCTCCTTTTCTGGCTTGGCCTTCCCTAGCATACCTACTTATTGGTGGAACTCTCTGAGCCTTTTTATAACTATCCTCAGTAGTAACATGGTACCTGGATGGTTTTTCTTGGTTACTTATTTTTATATAATACATAGGAAAATAAGATTAAAATAGTTGTAGATGCTGTGGAACTTAATAAGCTTCAAGAAGGGGATTAACCATTCTGCTTTGGGACAGAATTCTGTCTCCTTGTCTATGGAAGAAGTAAAAGACTAATTTTAAGAGGCCAAGAAAGGATGATTTTATTTACAGTGAATATGCATATTAGCAGTTCATAAAACCTTTTCCTTTTCATGTACTTGTTATCTAATCTGTTCTTTTATTGGATGGGGCCTTCCTTAAAAGGACCAGGGACTCCCCCTGCTGTGTGCACAGATCAGGGCAGGAAGGAAGCCGTGATTCCACATGGCAAAGGCTGCATGTGTCAGAGGGGAGGAAAGGGGTACCCTGCACTGCTGGAAAGGATGACAGGTCAGCTTGACAGCCTTGCTCTGTAGAAGGGAGAGTGACTCATTCAGCTTTGATAACTGAGTGAGAGATGTCTGAAGCATGGCTGTATGTCTGGCTTGTAGACTCATGAGTCAAACATTGAAACTGCATGCAGTTCTGAGCTGCTTTGGAAGACCTCAGCTTCAACTTGTGAAGCTTTGTGGGTACAGAACTCCCTGTCCCCTGAATTAATCTACCTAGGAATTGTCTAACTTGAACAATTTAAGGATTTTTGGTCTTGGCTCACATTCACCTTACATATACTGTATATTCTTATCCCATTAGTTCTGGTTTTAACCTTAGAGGCCAAATACAAGGTTAATCCCTCTTCCCTGTGTGAGTATTTTAAGCATTTAAAAATTAGGACTGTGGCCTGTTGGGTTTCTTTCCAGTTTCTTCAGTTGTGACTTAGTTTTGAACCTTCCACTTCCTACCTCCACTCTGGGGACACTCCTGTTAGCTGGTGACTCTGAATGTAGAACCACACATAATCCCGGATGTGGTCTGATCAGTGAGCAGCCCAGTTCACGTGAGCCTCGTGCTCTTGCATGCCCTGTGTCTGCCAAGCCCATCTGTAGCATTATCAGTTTGCCAGTCAGAGGCCCCACTGTGGGCTTCCTGTCCACACTGACTGTCCATTGCTGACACTGAAGCACATGTTTCTCATCATATTTTGTGCAGCTGCACAAAAACATATGTTTTTTCCTTTCTGTTGGATCTTATATTGCTGGTCTCTTTGTTCCCAGTGTGTTGAAAGCTTTTTGGATGCACCTCTTGCTCAGGAAATTACTCAGTATCTCTCCCATTCTCACATCGTCTGCTGATGAAAACCAAGCCAATGAGAGCAAATACTGAGCTAGAGTGCACGAGTTTAATACTAGAAATGTTTCCCTGAATTTTGAGTTGTGGATTTCAACCGTGAGCAGTTTGGTCTCCCCAGGTGACAGTGTTGGGGAATAGTTTTGGTTGTCACCACTGGGTGTGGGGATGCCATTACTGGCTAGCAGCTAGGGATAGTGTTAAATATCTGTAGTGCCCAGGGAGGTCCTCTATTGCGAGGAATTATCCTGGTCAGATGTCAGTCATGCTGGGCTTGAGAAGCCCTCATCTTTGTAGTTCTACTCAATGGTGTCTTTTGGGTATGATATTTTCAATTTTGTTCATCACACTGAATGTATTGGTATCCAGGTCACTATCCAGTATCTTAAAGTGTGACCTGGGCATCCCCCAGACCCTTCCAGGGATCTGAGGTCAAAGGTATTTTTTTCGTAATTGTCCTTTTCATTCTCATTCTTCAGTTTTTCAGTCACATTCTTTTTAGTGGCATTTTCCAGAGGTATTATAAAATGGTCAATGTAGAAGTAGCTCTCTTTTAAGCCAAACATGGGAGAGATTTGCAAAATATAAAACAATGCTAGTCTTATTAGCAAATTATTTTTGCTTTGGGTGACATTTTTTATGAAAGACATTATATGTAACAGCTTTATTTTAAAAATATATTGCATCTTTTAAAGTTTAAGCATTATTGACACTGCCAATATCAATGGATATAATCCACACAAAAAGTCTCAATTTTTAAGAATGTCAGGAGATTCTGAGAAGAAAAACATTATGACTATCTGATCTATACTGTATTTCTTCATTTTGTACAAGGATATCAGAAGTGATCATTTCAAGCCCTTGCTAGAATCATTATGTACAGAATTTTGTTATGTTTTCCTACTTGGAAGCCCTATACTAAAAGAAATGAACTTGCATGTGTGTAGTGAACCAGTGCTGGTCTGGCTGTATGCTTTCCTGTATGTCTAATCAGTTTTCAGAGCCTAAGTTGGCATCTCTGGGTAGTCAGAAGGCTTTCTCCACTTTAGTTCTCAGTCCTCACTCATGTGCATCAAAAATGCATTCACAATGGGGCTGTAATACTTATGTCTCACTGCTGGGTAGCTTGAATCAATAGTACATACATGACTGTGCCATTTACACCACCTGCAGTGCAGGCTTCCTGGTGGGGCAGTCCATGGGTGTACCCCAAGTGCCTGAAGCTGGTGGGAGTGTGTTACATTTTTGCAAATGGCATTGGTACTTGAGCTGACTCCCAAGGAGAGTGATGGAGTGCAAGTGTCAGAAGCATACCCAGCTTTACTCAAAATATTTTGAAGTCTAGTTTTGTGAAACATAAGTTTCTAGTATCTGAAAAAGGGGCAATGGTGTTGCTGCTTTGAATACGTGGTTAAATTCTTCAACTTGAAAAATCTTCAGCTTTACATTTTCTGTACTTAAGTAGTTCAAAACTTTATAGATGTCTTTGATTTGGCTCCAGCTGTAAGGATGCAGTTTTTATGGATGATACAGTTTTTATGCATGTCTTCTTTTTAAAATTCTGCCTTGAACGTGGAGGGAGACTGAAGGCCTGCTCCACTAAAGCATGTGAGGAGTGTGGCGATGGAATGGTGTGCGGAGTCATAGCATGGCATCTGAGATACTAGAAACCATCTGAGGCAGCACAGCCCTTTTAGATCAGGAAGCTGAAGCCTTAGAGAAGTTACTCTTCCAAAGTCATGTACAGTTTATTAACAACGGACACTATTATTTTATAACCTTGGGGTTCCTCATTGGTAATACATATGATCATGTCCTAGTTAGTCTCTGTAACTTTGTGTTTCCTCCTTTGTGTCTTTGAGATAAAATATCAAACTTACAAGGTTATTCCTATAACTTATACACCTTTTCTTTTTTAAATTTGGTCTTGAAAAATTTCAGCCCTGCAGAAGGCTTGAATGTGGCTCCATGAACATTTGCATATCTACCTCATGCACTGTAATTCTGTCTTTGCTGTTGCTGTTGAAGCACTGGGAACCAAGTTCTCTTGCATCATGACCCTTTATCCCTAAATTCTTGAACATGTGCCTCTTAAAAACAAAGACAAATTGAGGAACTTTGATGCTGACAGTGTGCTTCTCAGTACATCATGACTCCAAATGCAGCCCAGAATCCAGGGCATTGACATCAACTAAGTTGTTGGAAGTGAAGCTTGTTCAAGGTTGCAGCCCTATGGAATCAGATTCTGTGTTTTATAAAACCATAGGTGATGTGTATGTGCATAAATGTTTGACAAACACTGCTTTACTGGAAACTTTGCTTGTCCTCAAAAGATGCCTTGTGTAGGGAAATTCCTTCCTGTCTAGGATCCAACCCAAAACCATGTATTGTGTTTGATAATTGTCATATCTCTTTAGTCTGTTGTTTTGAGTCATGTTTCACTCTGTCTTTCATGGCATTGTCAGATTTGAAGTGTACAGAACAATTTTTTCATAAAATGATCTTTAATTTGACTGAATTTATGATTATATTAAGGTATATATTCTAGGCAGGTTCTTAAGTGCTAATTTTTCTCAGTAAATCACATCAGTAAGCACTGAATGCCAGTTTGTTGAATTATCTATGAAATTTGTTTTTTAGCTTTCATTTCTTTTTATTTTAAAGAGAATAAAACAGAATAAAGCAAATCAGAACAGAACAATGCCAACAATATAGGACTTCAAAACAAGACAACAGGAAATCAAAAATGGTTACCATAATGTCTCTCATTTCCTTCAAAATAGTGTCCAAACACATACAATCAAATCAAAGAAAACAAAACAGAACAAAACCAATCAAAACAAAAGAATTGAAATCATTATAGGACTTCAAAACAAGTTAATAGGAAATCAACAGTGGCTACAAAAATTTGTTTTCTTCAAAATAGCTGTCCATACCATCAGACACAGTAAATTCTAACAAAGCAAGATAGAATAAAGCCAAAGCTAACAAAATTATGAAACCAATCAAGAATTCAAAAAACAAGATAATAGGAAATCAACAGTGGTTACCACCATCCCTTTTTAGGCATTCTCCCCCCGCCCCCATTTTCATAATATCTGTTGTGCTTTTTGGATCCCACTAACTCTTTCAGTTTTTTATGCTAAGGAGGTAACTTGGTGTTCACCTGTATGAGTGCATACCATTTCACCTAAGACGTGCATCCATTTACCTACAAGAACCTTGATATTATCCTGTGGTGTAGCTGGGTAGCTTTCCATTTTTATGAAAATACCATATCTTATCCATTCTGCAGTTGATAGGCATGTTACCTTTTTTTTTTGATAGTCTCCTGTCACATGGAACCATTGTTTTCTCTGCTCTGATTTTCAGTCTATAAATTTCTTTTCGAATTAAATGTGTTGCTTGTATACAGTGTATTGGTGGATACTGTTTCTTGATCCCCTTTCACTATTTTCTTTTTATTGGTGAATCGAGGCCATGTACATTAATGGTTATAACTGGCATGCATTGGTTCATCTCTGCCATGCTACCCTCCTGCTGTTGGCCATCCACTTTTCCCGTTCACTCAGTTGCCTGTCCTGTTTGGTGATCTCCCTCTGCTGCTGTTCCTGTATTCATGGCCATCTTTATCTCTCTCCAGCATATTCTTCAGCACTCTCTGTAGGATTAGTTGGTAGTCATGAATTCATTCAGTTGTTCTTTATCATGGAAGTATCTTATTTTTCCATCAATTTTGAAACATAGTTTTGCAGGGTATATCAATCTGGGTTTGAAACACTTCACTACAAACTTTTCTTGACTTGATGGTTTGTGTTGATTAGTCTGCTGTGATTCTGATTGATTTTCCTTATAGGCCATCTGTTTATTTTCTCTAACAGCTTTTAATATTCTGTTCTTGTGCTAGATTTCTGGGATCTTGATTACTGTATGTTTGGGTGTAGATTTACTTTGGTTATGGCTAGTTGGATTTCTGTATACCTCACTTATCTGTATGCCAGATCCTTTTCCCATGTTTGGGAAGTTTTCTGCTATTACTTCTATAAATAGTCTTTTTATTTTTTATTTGCATTGACCCCTGCTTCTTTACTATTTGTTACTCTTAAATTATCTTTATTTCTGTCATCTTGCAGCCATTGAATTTTTATATACTGGTTCCTTATTATTTTTAAGAGATCTTTCATGATCACTAACTGTGATCCTGTCTTCAGGGTCTGAAAGTCTACCTTCAGTCTCTTTCAAGCAGTTTTTCCAGCTTTTGATCAACTTTTTAATTTACTGGATATCTTTTTGAATCTGTTTCATGCGTTGTGCTTCTTTCCTATATTGTTCATTCAAGGTTTCCATCTCTTTTCTGCTCCTCTTTTTTTATCTATGTCTTCTTTAGATACGCTCAGCAATTCTTTCATTATTTTTGTGATTTCTTCTTTTACCTGAGGTACTTCTGATCTGATAACTTTTATAGTCTCATGAAGTTGTTTCTTTACTTCAGTTGCTATCCTCTCAGAGATTTCAGGTGCGTAACTTCCATTTTTTTCCATGACTGTGTCTCCCAGACTTGTTCTCTGTGGGCTAGAAGTCTGAGATTGCCTTCTGCTCCTTCGTCTTGACATTCTCTTGGGTTCCTCCCAACAAGCTGGTTGTAGAGTCCCATGCACTTCCCACGTTGGCTGCCCCTTTGCGGTGTAGGGGAGTGGGACAGGCACCTGGGTTTCTCTGACCTCAGATTCCCAGGCAGGTAGCAGGATGTTGGGTGGGCTTCTCCAGGCCCGTGCAGCTACACTGTGGCTTCCCCAATGGCTGGGGTGCCTGGTGGTAGGACTGCTGCTTTTCTCAGCCAGTGTGTCTACGCTGGGACGCCTCCAATGGTAGTAGGCACACAGGGGTGTGTTTGATTTTCTTGGTGGGCACTGGCTGCCTGAAGGAAGGGTTTCCAGTGGTGGCCTGTGGGGCACAGGACATATCTGGCTGTGTCGCCCTGCCTGTGCTGGCTGCCTCAGGAAGCAAGCTGGAAGGCCGCAGTAGGTACATGTACATAGGGGCACATGTACATAGGGGCAGATCTCCCCATGAAGTGTTGTTTTTTTTTAAATCAACTGGTTAAGGTAGTCGTCTGCTTATTGTTTAATTGTAGCATAGCAAATAACCCAAAATTGAGCAGTGAAATATAGCCAATTTTATTTTTCCTGATTAGTCAAACATCAGTTCAGATGGGCAAAGTGAGGTTGGCTTGTCTTCTGCTCCCCAATCCCTGGGATCTCAGTTGGGAAGTCTGGAATGGCTGTAGGTTAGAATCATCTTGAGGTTTTTGTCCTCAGAGCTGGTGGCTGGGCTGACTGGGAGCTGAGCTCCCCTGGGGTGATTGAGCTTGGCTTCTTGCTATGGCATAGGCTTCCTCAGAAACAGGGCCGCTCAGGGCTCCAAGGGGTGTCCCAAGAAACAGCAGAGGTCAAGGGCCTTTTGTGCTCCAGCACCAGAAGTCCTGGGATTCACTTTCATGTATGCTGTGTACTGACGCAGTTCTGAATCTGCCTAAATTTTGGGGTATGTGTGTAGGGTGCTACCTCTCGATAGTGTCAAAGAATTGTGCTCCTATTTCAAAACTGCCACAAGTAGTGATGGGCAGATTTCTTAGTTGTAAATGTGCCTATTTTCTCTTTGTTGTTGATGCTGCCTTATCAGGAGACACTGAGTATTGAAGAATCCCACTCTTTAGCCAACTCTGACCCTTGAGATTTAGCATTCATTGTTGGTTCTTCCCATTTATTGCATGGAATTTAAATTACACAAAAATCTTAATGTGTTCATTTTCAAGTAAATATATAATCATAACACACAGTGCTGGGTTCTTGAAATCCTTCCTGTGATAAAGGTAAGCATGCATGTCCCAATTTGACAGGTCCTTGACATTTCTTAATGATGTGAGTGCCCAATACTTATTTGGATGTCAGCAATAATTCAGGGGAAGAACTTTCCTTTCTTTTAGGGCACAGCGATAAATGTATGTTGCCATCATATTTATGACGTATCAGAATGAGTTGTGCAGTTTAAATGGAAAGAGAGGCTGCTGTGGACCCTTGGTCCACGACTTCTCTGAACAATCAGGTTGACAGTGTGAGGACTAGAATAGTGGGCTGTTTGGTATTTTAAATTCTTGATTAGAAACATTTTATTTGGATGGTACAGGCTAATGTGTTTAGAGGTTGAGTGTTGTCCCAAAGTTTAGTCTTAACAGATGTGTGTAGCAGAGGCCATGCGGTCATGTGTAGTTAGGGGGGTGAACGTGTAATGTAGGTGCCTAAGGAATCTGTATAAAGTTATGTGGACTGCGCTGGCTGGTTTATTCTTTACACTAAGACACAGTGTAGGGGAAACAACCTGAAGGATACTTATCAAACCATTAACATTTATGTTTCTGTGTTTAGGGTAGTAGATGTTTTAAAATGTTCTTGTTTGTTTATGAACATTTTTTGAGTAATACAATACATATCAGTTAACACCTGTGTGACACAACTAAGTTATAATTTGGAAAAAAATTTTTTTGAACAAAGAATAAAAAATCAAACCATTCCCCAAACTTTAGAAGCAGAAGTTAAACAAAAGGCCACTGATACCTCATCCTATTCTCACACCTGTGCAGCCTCTAAGGAAAACAATTGACCACCTTCAAAACATAGTTCTCCAAAGGGGGAATAAGAACCATAGGTTTGCTTTGGGGCATTTTATTTTTATTAGAGCTAATGTGGAAAAATTGAGTGATGTATTACCTCTTAAATAGGCTAGTCTGGTGAACATATGTATTTGGAGAAGCTTCCAGATGATTCAGGTATATATATCTGTACATGTCTTCAAGAGATGCATTCTTCACTGTGATTGAAATTCACATATTTCCTCTTGGGAGAATTAATGGGCACATAGATTACTTTTTTAAAAAAAAAATTTCTGTGGAACTAGTTATTCTAACCTACCCAAATGACTAAGTCATGATTTCTATTCCAAAGGAAAATTCCATTCACCTCAACAATTTCATGAGTTAGTTGGTTCCAAATATATTTATTTCTATTCAGTTTAATGATTCCCAAGTGTTACTTAGAGAGGATCCTGTTCTCAGTGTTCCCAATGCCTGCGGGTGGGTATAGACCTCTCCCTGGGAACCTAGATCTTTTGGGCTGCAGATAGATTTCTTGTGTTCACATTTCATTGTTCCTTTTAATATCAAGTGGCTTCTGAGGGATACTTGAGGCTCAGAAGCAAGAAGAGTGAAAAAGAACAAAATAGAGCCTCAGAGGAGTTCGCAACCAAAATTGAAGGAAGAGAAAGAAGAGACACAGCAAAGGAATATTGTGCACAGAGGATGCCTTATGGTTGATGTAGAACAGATTTTGTTAATGTTATCCTGGGTCTTTATTGCTGAAATGTAAAGGTTTGTTTGCATATGAGCAAAGGACACATTGGAGGAAAAAACTCTAGCTACACATCGACTTTTTACTCAAAAAGAATACTCATAGATGAGGGGGTTACGAGAGCCAAAGGTGCAGCTGTGTTTGGGAGAACGCTTTCTTCTGACTTTGGAAACTGTAGGTTGCGTTATCCAAATGTTTGCAGGTGCAAGTGGATAAAACTGCACCTGGAGTGTTTTTAAAGGTTTGCAAACCAGAAAAAACAGCGTTTTATAATTGGGAATCTATGTTCACACTGTGAATATGGGAGTGATACAGCTTTGGCTTTATCAGGAGAGGTTCCGTTTATGTAACAGTGAGAAAGTTGGTAGCATACGTGTGACAACTTCTTAATGGCACTTAGTTCTCAGCGTACTATCCAAGTTACTCATTGTTACCCTTCTGGTCTTCGTTGAACACTGGGTCAGGGGAGCACTGCTGTTGGTTTCCAGGTTAACACCCTTGAAAATACCTATGATTTAGAATAATAAGTGATCTAGGAGTGGTTCCTCTTTATAAAATCTGATGATAAAGGCTGTTTTCTGAAAATTTTAAGACGAAAACCAAAATCAGTTAGGTATCAGTAGTGTATGAATGCCACACATATTAGTACCCATTGGGATTGTGTCTAAAAATGTCTCCTGAAATTCACCCACATAATTTAGAAAAACAAGAACTCTTAGTTTTATGTATTCTGAAACATACGCTTTTAATTTTCTTTTTCTTTCTATCCTGTTTTATTATTGCAAATAAGAATTGAAAGAATTTTTCCAAAAACTCCTGCTAAGTTAGGGCCCCAGCCTGTGGAATGAACAACCACAGGAATTGGAAGGTCCTTTCCTCCTCTCTCATCTCCTGTGGCTGTGGAAAGTGCCTTAATCTGGCGCTTGGTAACAAACTCCAAACAGGATCCTTACATGCTCTAGTGTCAACTGGAGATTTTGAGTGCCTGTGAACACACCTTTTTTTTTTTTTCCCAGTCTTTTTTGAGACAGGGTCTCGCTATGCAGTTAGGCTGGCCTTGAGCTCACTTTGTAGCCCAGGCTGGTCTCAAACTCACAACGATCCTCCTGCCTTAGCTGGAATTACACGCATGAGCCACTACGCCCTGCTTATGAACCCACTTTGAGGAATTGCAACAGTTGGGCAAAATCTCCCGGAAGAGGAAGTACATTGTCCCTAGGTATCCAGGGGACCCTACAGAGATGACAACCCATGGCTGCTTAAGTCCCTTATATAAAACAGCCTAATATGTAGATATAATCTAGATACATTCTCCCCGTATAGTGTTGTAAATTGTCTCCTTCAATCTAATGTAATGTGCTAAGTAAATACTTACACTGTATTGTGGAGTAAACAATGACAGAAAGTCTGCATGTGTCAGTATGGAGGTAGTTTTTTCCTGAGTGTTTCTTTGAGCAATTGGTTGGATCCCACAGATGTGGAGGGCCGGCTGCACATGCATAAAGCATGCTTTGTTGGAGGGAAAGGACCAGAGCCAACAAAATGGGAAGTGGCAGTTGAAACCGAGGCCCTGGCCGGGGAGCAAGTCCCGAGTCTGGCACTGACTGGGGTGAGAATATAAGCAAATCCTTAACCACAGGGGCCTCAGTTTGTTCAACTGTGAAATAAAGGGGTTGGCTCAAGGGAAAACCAGAATGCTTTCCAGCGCTGAGATTCTGAGTTTTAATGACCAGAACCAACATGAAGCCTCAGAATATTTCCAGCCTCGCCTGAACTCAACCAGTGTATGTTTCATTGTCAGTCCCTTTTATCGCGTCTGGTTGAGTGTGTTACAGTAAACCCGTATTTAGTCATTAGAGGAGCACTGATCAAGGGCAGACAGCTGGAAACATGTTTTTAGCACTCTTTATGCCGTTCATAGGGTAGCTAAGCCCTGAAGTGAGGTCATCTTTGGAAGTTGAGTATAAAACCACACTGAGGATCTTTCAATAGCAGTAAAGTCCAGTGAACTCTTTTGTAGAAACATCCTTGGAAAAAGAGAATCACTTCTCCTCCTTAATTTCCTGTACCCACACTGATAATTCAGTGGGCTTCAGTGCGACAGGATTGAGTTGGGTACCACTACACGTTTTCAGACCCTGTCCTGATTTCCTGCTACCTGCAGAGTTTTTCTGGCAGAAGTGATACAGTCCTGCCCAGGCTTGGCCTCTGGTGGCAGGGTGACAGGTTACACACACGGCTGAGTCCCACGGTGTACACATCCATTGTGTTGTGTCTTGGGAAGCTGTGACTGTGAGCCGCGGTGCCAGACTTCTGTTTGTGCTGGCACTAAGGAGACCTGAATAAGCTAGCGCTTCTCTACCTGACAAGCCTGTGTGCAGGTTTGTTTTTTGGCATTGACTTACTCAGTTTGATGCTTTCTTATGTTGTAAATATGTAGGTGTGGAAAGATGTTTTTATCCTGGAAAAAAAGGTTTGGAATAGACTTGATGTCTTGCTTCTCAGTATTACTTAAGACATGCTTATCTACCCTCGAACAAAGGCAGGAGCAAACAGAATGCTAGAAAAGGTAGGGAAATCGAAAGAAACTTGCAAAGAGACCTGAGCAGTAAGAGGAATTTCTGTCCTTGCCATGGTGCAAGAACTGGAAAATCAGTGTTGTATTTGGAAATAGCACATATTTTGGCAATCTAGAATGAAATAAATGTTAATTTCTAGAACCAGATTGCCAGAAAACAGATCAGAATTGAAAAGTAAATAGTTTCAATATTTCCTCCTCTTCCAGATCTTAAAAGCATGTCCTTTAAAAATCGTTTCTGGCATTTTGGAGCAAATCCTATGTCACAGGTAGGTTTGTAGCTTAAAAAAGAGCCTTTAGAGTTGATGGTAGTGTGTAGAAAACCAAATTGAATGCAGGTGAAAACCAGTATTCTGAAAACATCTAGGTGGGTGTGGTGGTCTTCTGTTAGTAGTGCCCTAAGTAGATTCGAAGGAGTATTTGATGTCGATTTTCCCCTAGGAATTACATTTTGTTTGTTTTATAAACTATAATATTTTTGTAGTTTGGCAGCAGGTGCTTTGGAATCAGAGTTCAAATATCAGTGTTACCATTTTTAAATTCTGGAGCCTTGGGCTGGATGTTTTACATCTTGAGCTTTTCTCACTTATAATGATGGTGGAAAGTACTTAAGCTCAAATGTGGTTGAAACTATACAAGGGGGGATCGAAAACTATGGTTGAAACTTTAAAAAAATGATAGTAGACACACATTGCTGTTAATCTTGCTCAAAATCACTCACCACCTTTGCTTCAGACCCACTCCTCCAAGCATGCTTCAGTTTCTGGAGCCGTTCTGGAAATCCTCTTCCATGGGTGTCTTTCAAAGGGTGGTAAGAAGCACAGTGCTTGCAGCCGTGGAGCACCGGCCCGTGCATAGGCAGGCTTGTGGGAAGTGTGTCCTCCCCGCATCCTCACCATGCCTGGCACCATGTGACTTCCAGCTCTTCTCTCACATCAAAACAGCGTTGGTGATAAATGTTTTGAATCTGTTCAGGGCATTAAGGCAGCCACACCAACACCAGCACAATTAAAGACACTCATAAAAAGCACTTCCAGAACTGCTTCAGAAAGTGGCAAGAACAATGGAACGACTGTGTATAAAGCCAGAGGCAATCTGAGGGGGAATGATGGTGATGTGTCTTTAATTATAATAATTTTTTAAAAATGTAAGCATGCTATATTTTTTGATTTAACCTTATCCAAGTGCTTCCAAGAAAACCTGGCACCCAGTAGGCATTTATTAAATGTTACGTGTGTTCAATGTAATAAGAAGTAATTTAAATCTAAAATTTCAGTATTAAAGTACAGAAACAAAGACCCAAACCAGTTGTTTGGTTCTAGGTGACTTGGGCATTTTGGATAAATGCTCCGCTTGATCCTTTCCTTTAGCTCATTGGTTGAATGCTATTCCAGAAATCTTTGAAATGACTTTGCTCAGGTGTGAATGGGGGAATATTCAAGACCTTAAGAAATGCGTAGTCCTCTGAAAAGGGTAAAGGATGGTTAAGCAGAATAATAAGGGTGTGAGTTACTTTTTATCATTACATACTGTAAGTGATTATAGATTTATTCTGCATAGATTTTTTCTGGTTCCCATGTTCTGAGTGCTGCACTGAATAGTTTGGAAGCAGGATCTCATGCAGTCTTTATTGTAACTTGAGCTGAGGATGTAATGGCCCTTGTTATTGACATGAAGAACAGAAGGGCACTGTACGTTAAGGACCATGTCTCAGCTTCTGTAGCTGGTAAGACTTCAAAGACAGAGCAGTACTGTCGCTAGCAAGCACCTGTGAGTCGGTACCTGCCCCAGCCTTGCGAGACTTTGCCCCATGTTTTATCAAGGCAGTGGAGGTTCATTAGAACCTTTGAATAACTCTGTACCCAACTAGGAAGACACAGATAGCCCGAGCAGTTATGTATATGCAGTGCCAGTTTTTCTGACCAATTTTTTCTAGGGTTTGAGTGTGACTTTTGTTTTGAGACCACTGTGGAATGACTGCAAATCAGTGTTTCTTTGCCTTGGCTCCATGAAGGAATGCCCTGGGAGCTGCTACATGTAAACCAAAGAAAAGAAAACAACACGAAGCCCTGTCTTCATCTCCAGAAAGTCTGGTGGAAACTGAACAGTGCCTGAAGTCTTCTGGAGACTGACCAAGTTTGGGCCTCAGCCTGGGATCTAGACTGAAGAGCCAGAAAGGACCCCTTTTAGTCTGTGGGAGGGTCAGAACCACCGTACTGCACACCGAGTGGCTGTGCACTCTAGCTCCACAGCTGGGGCTGCCGTGCACCTCCCTCAGAGACCCCACACACACCCACTCAGCAGAGGAGGAAGAGGTGAAGCACTTTGGATGCTTGTGCCATTCCATCAGACTGACCTTCCAGAAAGCCCGCCTGTTGTTCAGTTCCACTTCCTGGTATCTCACTTTCCCATGGCCTGCCCATGCTTTGGGTCTCCTAGCTCTGTGTACTGGTTGCTTTCCTATTCTTGTAGTGTTCCAGAGACATCTACATCTGGAAAATCAAGTGTAGGTATGTCCAGCTGCTGTTCCGAGTGGTGGTCACCAGTGCTGTATCCTTCAGTGGGATTATGCTTCCCGTCTTCTGCTCGCTCTCTTTGGCTTTTCTCCACCTAAGGGCTCTCATGTTCCCACCACTCCGCAGCTTTCTGTAACTTGAACAATGACAGGCAGAGTAAATCCAGCTGTGGACAGTAGTCTAGGCAACAGAAGAACTTTAAGGCCCATAAGTAGTTTGCTATTTGCAATAGTGCCCTATTCGAACAAGCTTCTGTGGAAATACGGTGTTAGCAGGTTACCAGTTGGAGCAATAAATTAGATTTTCACTAGCAAATATTTGTCTACAGTAATCCAAGTGGTTTTAAAATTCTATTTACACATGAGGGGGCAGTATGGTACTATACAGACAGCGCTCTGTTGAAATTGCTTATTTTTGTTGGTGTGTTAATAATTTTTAGGTGAGCACTTTGTGCAATTAAAACTCCAATGCTGTTCCTAATTTTAAACTATAATACATGTGTGCATGATGCTTTGTTCACGTCACAGGTTGTGCGTATGTTTCTTTTTAAAACAGCTGTTTCCTTGGTGGATGTTTCATGCATTACCTTTTATTGAGAGTGTTACATTTATGTTTTGTTTGAAGCTGACTGGCTAGCTGGCTGGCTTTCTCCACCTTAAGAGTGTAGTCCTTTGGAGAAAGTGTCTGTTAGGTTGATGTTTTTATTATATTATATTTATTTATTTTACTTCATTGAAGGCTGAAAGGTCTCCAGTGTCATAGGAGGACAGCTTCTGATTCCAGGTCTTGGTAGTCGTGGAAGATCTATTACATATCATCCTAGCATCATATATATGGTTTTCCTTTTCTCCAAAGGGAAAAAAATCGCTAAGCAAAGAAGCAGCACTATTTAATTAATGTCATTATTGCTGATACATGAATGACACTGTAGATAAAGTAGGGTGCCAGTTTTGTAGGTTCCATAATGGAGAGGGAAATTATTCATAGAAGTTGGAAGGTATTAATAAGTTGATAAAATCTATGAAGCATTTTATGAAAAAAATGTAAGTAGAAATCCACAAAGGTAATTTCATAAGCACAGGCTATTTTTAAATGTGTAAAAAATATTTCAGTCAAATGTTTCTGTTTCTGTAGTTAGAAAAAAAATCAAGAGCATCATTTTAGCATAAATATAACCCTCTGTGAAAATTAAATGGGATACTTGTTTTTGACAATTTATCCTGGCTAGTTTCTTTGGGAATAAAGAGTGTGCTACTATCTATACCTCATAAAGATAATTATGCGTGTTTAGTTTGGGTAAAGATAGTTGAAGCAAAATGATTTGATGTTTTAATTTAATTTTAATGAGAAATTTTATTTTAAAATCTGTTAAAAATAAAGTAAAACTTTTCTGGCTTACTCCTCAAATTTGAAGGAATGTGGTTTTTGGCTCTAACCTATCTTGATTGAAAGCCAAATCAAATACTTGATGTTGGCTCAACATAGCAATACATAGGTTTCTCTTCACAGCCAACAACTGATGCTCTCTATCTATGCTTTGGTGGCAGATTTTTCGGACCTCACCCGATACCACATTCCCCGAGTCCATGTGCCTGTCCTCTTCACCCCCAAATGCTCCACCAAGGCAATCAAAGAGACAAGGACAGAGGATGAAGAGACCTGTGGCCGTGTACAATCTGTGTCTCGAGCTGGAAGATGGTAAGATGTTAATTAGGATCTTTTGCTGCCATGTATCCTCAGGGCAAGCCGAGCCCCCTGTGTTTTAATTTGTTTCCCTTAAGATTGTAACTTTTGAGGTTATAATCACCAGGGAGGGTGAAGCTTGATTGTTATGGACAAAAATGCAAGTTTCAGTTTCGCGTTTATCTTTGCAATGCATGGTTTTATTTTTTAAACCAGCTTACATTTCTTTTTTGGGATGCTTGTGTGACCTCCTGTGAGGTTACATAACCCTGAAACAAATGGAAGAGGAACTAAAATTAAAGCAGATCTTTTAAGAGAGAAGCTGATAGAGTCTCCTGTTAAATGTGTGTCTAAATTAAAGGCACAGGTCATTATTGCCGTGAAGTTTAGAGCTCCTGCCTTGTACTTGGTCTAGTTGTCTGACTCTCTCACAAGGCCGAACACTTCCTCATGTGACAGAGCTGACAAACGGACCTCCCCACCAAGATTGGGCCGCGATGAGCCTGGCACATGGTAGTTTTCACATCCCGCCCAAGTCACCTCAGTCCAGCGCGTTGTTGACATTCAGCCACCTGTCTCAGTGTTGCCAGATTGCCCGCTTGCATAAGAAAGCCCTGACATCTGGGTTTTCAGTGTTGATTCCTGTAAAATAAGACTGTGAACCACACAGGGGACACACTCTGGTGATTTGTGTCCCTGCAGGAATTGGTGTGGAGCATAAGGTGACCCAGTCTCCAAGTCTGCGTTTTCATGTGCATATCTGAAACTGATTCCGCTGGTGGCTTCTCTCATATTTAGCCCATTTCCAAAACTTGAGATTCTTTTTCTTTTTCTTTTTTCCCTCATTCTTCTTTTTAAAAAATATCTTCCCTATATTAATCTTTGATTTACTAAGGCTATACTGGTTTGGGAGCATAAGATGCAAGAGGAGAATGAGAAGGGAAACATACGACACCTTCATGATAGCAACCATACATTGAAATGGTTAAATACCTAACATCCAAAGAGCCAGCTGCCCTTGGGGGACTCAGATATCTACAGGAAGACCCAGAACACCCTGTTGTAAAACCAGGGGCTGAGACCTATTGCTGTATTCTTTTAGGTTGCTTAGGACATGTGCACACAGGAGACATGCATTAGTTTTAGTTGCACCCTAATTTGCCTGAGAAAGGCACGAATCACAAAAACCAACTCATCATTTCAGAGCTTCACTTGAGATGTTGGTTTCTAATCCCAGCTAGCTCTTTTTTTTCCTCTCTGTTTTCTGGCTTTCATTCTTTTTCAGCAAAGTGCTAATAAGGAGTAAAACTGACTGGTTTGAATTGCACCTTTTCTTACATATCACCTATCCTCTGGTAAAAGCGTTCAGAAATAGTGAAATCAGCAAATGCCAGAAAGTAGAAGGGAGAAAAAAAAATCAAGAATCTACAGATGCATACGGCAGCTGGCTGAATATATTTCATAAAGGATATGACCAAAGATCAACATTTGTCTTACAGTCACCTCTACTTTTCTGGCATTCATAGGAGTAGAATCTTTGTATCTGATCAGATTTATGCAGGACTGACTAATCTTTTGATTGCTGACTTGCTAAATGATTTTTCATAGCTAAGAGGTATCTGTAGCATTCAGCACATCATATATAAAAAACTCAAGATGCTGTACAAGCATCACCTTACTAATTTTTAGATAATAGAATGTATTGTTCCTTGGTTCTGGGGATTAAGCCCAGGTCCTTATATACCTATGCAAGCACTCTACTGCTGAGCCTCCTCTCCAAGTCCTGATATGGTAATTGTGGGGAGGTGGGGGACTTCGATTTAAAGGAAAAAAAGACTGTCAAACATTTAGTTCCTATAGGTTGGGGCTGTTAATTATTTTATAGTGTTTTATGTATTTTGTATCATATGAAGAACTTCATAACTCCTCATTAATCCTTGATTAGAGTCTTGGTTTCTTTCATTTGTTAATTCATGTGTTTTTATAAGCCAGAAAACCCATGAGTTGGTCATGAATGATTGTCTTTTTTTATCTTGGGAGTCATAGCATAATATAAAATCATGAAAATTTCTTATCCTTATGTCAGTTACTTGTAGCTAGGCCTTAGTAAAATTCAAGGGGTGTCCAAGACTTATTCCACAGAGACAACAAACTGTAGGGTCTGTATTTTACTATAGACTTCGATGTTGTGACAATTCTGAAACAATAAGGGGATAGATGGAGAGAGAGAATATGAATATGAATATGCTTTTGGGAAAAAAAAAAGCACATAGCAAATGGATACCAAAAAAAGAAAGTCATGTTATTCAATGCCACTTGGCATATTGAAAACTATTTCCTCAAAAAAAAAAAAGCCCATGTTCCTGATACTAACACTTAAAGGTTTTATTCCTTTTTTTAAAAGTAGGCTGAATCATCTAATTATCACCACTACTAGAAAGTTTCAAAAGTTTAATCTTTTTATTGTTGTTGGTAATAATAAAATCACTTCCTATATGTAGTTTTATTTAAAATGTGCATTATAGAGAATGTTGATCATTTTTCTAGAATCTTTTAGTTTATCTGAGTCTGGTAAAAATTTAAATGCAAATATATACCCACCCCTCCCCTTTATTCATTGTAGTGTGAGTTAAATTTGACTGAATAAAATCCAGGGTAAATAGTTTTTGCTTAAAAGGTAAGGTAGGCTGTCTGCCAGGATTTGAGGATTGTAAGACTAGAGATTATCTCTGGCCCTATGGTCTGCTCACAGATGTGGTGTTTGAGTGAAGTGGTTTGTGGTATGTTATTTCTTCTTCTGTGTTAAGTGTGAAACCATGCTATGTACCAAACAGCCAATCTGGGGAAAAGTAGTCTTGACTTGGTTTCAGTTTTACCTTCCAGCAGAGCAGATAGTGAGCTGAGCCTCAGTAGGATAGGCCTTGCAGCTGAGAGTCCCAGCCACACTTTGAAATGGATAGAGTCTCTGGTAGTAGATGTGACTTTTGTTTTATTGAGTTCATTCCCGATAGAAAAGATGTTCAGTTTAACCAAGAAGCATAGTATCTTTATAAGGACTTTAATTGGCATTAGCACATTTAGCCATAATGTGTTTGCTCATTATTGTTGTCATTATTAAAATTAAATTATGTTAGACATATTACCTCCAAAAGAATTCTAGTTACTTGTTTAAAGTTCTTTGCTCATGATTAGTGTGAAGCACAATGGTTATAGTTTCTAGCTAGTTTTCTTACTTAAAACAGCAATGAAGTCTATGCCGATTCTTGACTTTTATTATTTTGTAGAATCTGTATTGCTCCTTTTCATATCGCATTTATTAATCTCATTGGTGTATGTTTGTTTTCTCTAGGCCACTCCAAATTTGTCTTTACATGTCTTACTCATGTAAGAAGAGATTATTGTGTTTGTTGTAATTCTCCCAAAAGAATTAAAAGAAGTCCATGAATTTACATGAGATCAAAGTGATCTTTGTAAACATTTTTCTTTAAAGACATAAAAATGTTTTAAACAGTGGTTTAGGAAGTGGTGGATAAGAGGATTATCATGAGTTTTGATTGTTTTCTTCTATACTAGCTTTCGTATAAACAAGATTAGACATTTTAGGACTAGTTCTTAAATATATCTGTCTTGGTTACTTTTCTCATTGCTGGGTCAAAATACCTGATACTCAAAATGAAAGGAGGAAAGGTTTATCTCAGCTCATAGTTCTGTAGAGGTTTCAATCCATAATATGGCTCCAGGGCAGGGTGGCATGGCAGAGGGGTATTGAAGTGGAGAAACAGTTCATGGTGCAGTGGATAGAGGACAGCAAGCAGCAGCAGCTGCTGCCTTGTGTTTCTCTCTTTTATGCTGTTCAGATTACAAACCTAATGATTGGTAGAAGCCACACCCAGCGTGGGGTTTCCATGTCCACACCCATAATTACAGCCAACTAAACCATACACCTTTAATCCCAGTACCATACACTCTAGATCCACCTCTGAAAAGCCCCACCCATGAGCACCTGAGACTTTGGCACGTGAGCAATTTAAAAGATGATTTAACATGGGCTGGAAATAAAACTTGGTAAATCAATTAGTAGGATTGGTCTTAGGTGTAGTTGGGTAGGCACTTTTAACATGTGGATCATGAATTTCTAACTGCAGCAAATTTGGTTATGTGTTACTGTCGTTCTGGAATGTGGTAGACATCAAGAAGAGGGCAGAGAGACTTATTTTGGGTTAAGTTAATTTAGGTGTGGTGTGGGCCTAAATGAGCGTTCAGGAGGGAAAAATAGAGTGGATGCCTAGCAGAGCTGCTGAGCCAGTGCTGGGACTTCCTAACAGATGAGGTGGGGAAATGAAGGCAGAGACCCAAAGAGAAGTCAGCAGCTGTGGTTTATTCTCATACGTGCATCTTTTGTTCTGTTTATGTCAATTTAAAAATATTTAGACCATCTTTTCCTCCCAAAAAAGGAAACACACTATTTGGTTAGTGCGTTCAGAACATACTCTTATGTTACTCCCTTGGAATATGGTTTAGTAAAAGTGTAAAAAATGTTAGTATAGATACTGCACATTGAAAGTCAGCAGGCAGAAACAAATGTGAAGTAACTGCCGCCGTGTTATGTCTTCATGGCAGAAGGAAGGTAGAGGGAGACTTCCTGGCTTGTTTCACGGCAGGAGGCAGGCGCCGGCCCTGAGCCTGTGGAGCCCGAGGGGCGCTGATGCCTGTGGTGACCTTTGTAGCATCAGTCTCATTTCCCATGGGGCATCTTTAGAGAGCTGCTAAAACGCTTTATAAGGGAGTCCTATAGCTGCCTTACCCTCCCGCAACTCTCAGTAGGACATTTACAGAGTGAGCAGCGTTGGAGACCACTGGAGAACCGTGGCTGGGTGGATTTCGGTGGCACCCTGCAGCTGTCGGGGTTTCTTTTATCAGCTCGGCGTAGAACTGCAGCCAACCCAGGTAGCTACGCACAAGCAGATTTCTGTCCTATGCTTGGACTCCTCCTCCTCCCCATCCTTCTCTTTTCTTTGGCAACCTGACTTCCAGGTTGGCTATGGATAACTTTGCCAAGCAGAGAGGCCGTTGCTGGCCTTCTCCTTAGAGCAAATTCAGCATCCTGGACATGGAGTTAGTGTGTTGTGAAATCAACTCTCAGAAGAAGCTTGAATCTGTGACAGAGTGAATGCAGACAGATTATTTCTTAACTTGCTTTTACAGTGATGAGATCAGTGTGTTAGAAAAGGCAGCCAGAAGTTTGGGGGCTATCGTAGAGTCGTGGGGTGCTGATAACTCATGCATGATGCCTCCCCTGCGTAGGTGTCTCCCTGAGCCTCCCATGAAGCTCGGCACCCCCGGTCCCCCGTGCTAGTGACAAAGCAAAAGGCGACTTCTCGACTTCCTGTGTAATCTCAACTCTGCTGCTGTGTGGGATGAACATTTGCCCCTGTCTGTGGAGGAGAGGGGGGAAAGAAAGCTTATTTAAGCCTTTAAAAAAATGCTAACTGCTCTGTGGTGAAAATAAGTTCATGGCAGGTAACTAGACTTTCTAGACGGGAGAAAAATTCTTTAAAGCTTGTCTCCCTGTGGAGTGGATTTTTCTTCACTTCTAATAGCTTTTATTTTAATTTCTAGTTCTGAATTCCAGCAGCTGTCACTCTCTTTATAGCCCTCTTTGAAACTCGCAGCGTAGGAGGTAGCCGGGCTGTCTAAGAAACATCTTTTCAAACCAACCAAAGTATTGTTTATCCTGAATGAAATAGAATTTTTAAGGCTGTCAAGAGTGACTGATTTGCAGCATTTTCTTTGGTAGTCAGAAAGATGAGCGGAACTCTTGGAGGGGAAGGTGTTACTTCAGTGTGGCTAATTTCAGCTGACCTGTGCTGCTTGGAAACTCCTGAAGGCCCTTATGAGAGACTACCCTGATAAAAAGTGCTGTCTGCAATTAGTAAAGCAGAAACAGACTCATGGGCAGTTAATTTTTACTTAGTGAATCTTTACCAGCTGTTGAGGCAACATAAACAGTACAACTGTAGAGAATACTCCTACTTATGTTTACTGTGACTTGTCTCTGTTGGTTTTTATTAGCTCCAGATAGCATTTTTGTAGCCTGGCTCCCTCTGAATACTCACTCTGCTTTCCCTGATATTCCTGCATTCCTGTTTGTAAGAGGACAGTGTTACCTCTGGAAGAAAAAATCTTCAGTTCTATTCAAATGGATTCTTGGGATGATATTTTGGATCTACTAATTGTCCCTAAGACCAGTAGCATAATTTGTGAATGTTGAAATGAACCGTGGTTGTGATTTTGATTCTTTGGGTCATAACAGAACCAGTGATTATTTAAGTCTCTGTTTATTATCTTGGTTCTTGTAAAACTATACTTCTTCAATTTTTTTACCAGTGTGTGTAAGAACATGATAAAAAATTCAGAAATTATACAGTTCCATATTACTGTATGATATGCTGTATATGGTGCTTAGCAATATTTATTAACATAAGACAATCCTTTAGGACTTATTATTATCCCCATTGAACACTTCAGGAAAGTGGTACAGTTTGTGCATATGTGTATTTACATGAATGCACAAGTATGTGTCACAAGTAAGCGCCACAGAAAAGAACAGATAACAGACATGTATAAAGAAAATCACCAGCACTAAAGATCTCTCAAGTGCTTGAGGTAGAGCTAAAGCCAGGCCCAATCCTAGGCAGGTTGATTCCAGAGTGTGTATTCTTCACTTCTCTGCTAAAATGCTGCCTACACACAAGTGCCACTTCTCCTTGTGGTTGGCAGACACTTTCAGAGATTTCTTTATGCATGCTGGGCAATGTGTTGACCTACTCTTTTACAATGACAAGATGACTCATCTTACTTTTTTTTATTCTTTTAGAAAAATAGTTTCACTACAAAGGAATCCATACTGTGGTCTTGACCCTAGAGATTGAGAAGGAATGTCTGGGGATGACCATGACTTTAAAGTTGGGACCAGCACCTTGTAATCAACACAGGCACTCACCCTTTGGGAGAGTGGCAAGCCATTTTAGTGCAGTGCTAATAAGTGCTGCAAAAGCATTTTGCTCTAATGTAGGCAGCCAGACATGTGAGCTCGGGTCCCGATGCTTGGCAGTTGAGTAATACATTCGGAGACTGAGCACAATCGGAGATTTGGTGCTGCTTGAATATATTGTGCTGAATTTTGCTGTCATTTTACTATTTTCTCCCCCCTTGTTTTCTTTAATTTTTAAAAAATAGTACATTCCTAGGTTTGAAAAATCAACAAACATAAAAAGATGCAAAGTAGAAACACTGTATCCCTTTGGCTTGGTTTCTCCATTTACAAACCAGATCTCTTAACTACTGATATTAACAGCATGAGCCATTTGAGATTGCCATTTTTAGGCCACAGATTATTTAAAGAGCAACCATTTCAAGTGAGTTGTTTTTTCCTTCTGTTTACTAAAATAGTAAAGGTCAAAAATAGTAAAGTATGGGGAATTTCAGATAATTCAGCCTCTAGTTTTTGATATCTATTGAGTTGGATTCAAGCTAGATTTGATAACTGCTAGTATTAGTGAGGCTGGGCCATATTCCTACTACTGTCCATACCTATCAGAAATGATGGAATGCTGGAAAGTATTCTATGTATTCTGTTATACATGTATGCTCCCACGAGGACCTGTGTTCTGCTGCAGGCATTCTCTGTCTAGCTGAGCACAATTACATGATACAAATCCCTTACTAACCACACTCAGGTTTTTAGTTTTCCAGTGCTGATGTTTCCATAGAAATGATATACCAGTACATAATATACTTTTGAATGATAAAAAAGAAGTTGCAAGACAGAATTTTTAAAATAAACTCACTTTCAAAGAGAAAACTGAAAATACATGTGTAGGTGTAGAAATCTAGAAAAATAATAGTTTCTGTAGTGATGATTCTTAGCAGTTGAGAGATCTTTAGTGCTGGTGATTTTCTTTATACATGTCTGTTACCTATTCTTTTCTGTGGCGCTTAGTTGTGACACATACTTGTGCATTCATGTAAATACACATGTGCACACACTTCACGTTTGCTATGTTGTTTAAGACTTTGAAGTGGGAGGAATGAGCAGCGGACACCTAGAAGAGAGGATGTGGAGAAAGTCATCAGCATTCCTGTGAGCCAGGCCAGTCCTTGTTGCTTAGTGTTTTCCTTTTAGATTTAAACCATCCTTTTACCTGGGCTGGTCTTTCATAACTACATTGTTCTCGAGTTTCGGGGATCACTGTTACATGAAATACTAAGGCAGTAGAGAATGTCATTGAACGGTTGGCTTGCTTGTGGTTAAGTCTGGATTTAAAAGAACTTGAATCGAAATCCCTGGCCTCCTCTTGATGACTTTTATGATCTTGGCAAATCTTCCTCTAAGCCTCAGGAGTTTGGGAAGTAAAATTTTGATACAATTTTTGCCAAGAACAACTGAGTTAATGGATGTAAACCACCCAATATGTAGTAAATTTTCAAGAATTTTAGCTTACATTTTCTTAAGGGCCTGATGTATGAGCTAGGAGAGCTTTAAATATACTTTCAGATGTGATAGGCTTCCAATGAAAATATAATGTAGTCAGTTATTTTTGTCTAACATAATACCTAGGCTGCAGTAGATAACAGCTGACATTCTTTAGGTGAGAAGAACTAGGAGTGGTGGACAGATAAATAGCTGGAGTTTGGCTGCCCTCATCATCTGTGTTGCCCTAGAGTTTGTGTTCTGAGCACAGAATTCTCAATTTTCAGAGCTGTCACAGAGGCACATCCTCGGGAGTTTGTGGATGACAGTTCAATTCAGTACCTGTTACTCTTTGGGTCTACAGATAATAGTAGATGGTTGTTACGTCTCATTTTGCTTGTTGATGTAAGCAGAAATCTCAGTCTCTAAATAATGCCTCAGGACTGATTATGATATAAAAATCCTCTCTGCTTTATGGAGTACAGCAATTTGCCTTGACTTCCACCAACACTGCAAGTGAACTGGTGTTACTTGCATTATAATTGAATTGCTACAGACTTCCGCCAGCCTTTCCAAGTAGCAGAGGTGGCTCCTTGAGTTGTAACCCAATGCCTATTTAGCTGCTGCTGTAACTGTATAATGGGGACTGTATTTTTTTGTCCTGTGATTGATTAAACACAGCTGATTCCTTCATCAGCTTTTCCCAGTACAGGTTTTGGGCATACTTAAGCTGTCCAGCAACTTTTTTAAAGGCAGGCATCATGCTTAATTTTTAAAGAGCTTGGGCAGTAGAAAATCTGCTTCATTAGTTTATGGCAGTGTCATTTCATCTTTTCACGCCTTAATGTGACATTTCGATTTATAGTTCAGGAGTTGCCTTGTTTAAATTCCGTGTATAGGAGGATACAGACCTCTCTCTAGTTCTGTGCTCTGGGGATTGGAGGGTAGAAGAGGCTGTTTCCTTGATTTCCTTTTGTAGATTTACAGTAAAGAAACTGTACCACCCCAGTGAATCGTTCGTAGCTCTCTACTTTCAGTGATCTGTATGTTATGTGGCTTCATTGTGGTTCCCATTTTTGTTTGCCTTTTTTCATGAGGGCAAAATGAAGTAAAGGGAATGCGGGCATCCTGTCCCCGATGTGGGTTGACATTAAACTTGCAGGGTAACTGAGAATGGGTTAAGTGGGTTGCAAGGAACCTCCCTTCTGCTTGGCACCTCCCACTGACAAGCACCTTAGTTTGCTTTCTTCCACGGGCTCTTGGCAGGGCTACTGCCTCCCTCTCCCATGTCTTTCCTAATGTGAGACCTGAGGAACATTTTCTAACCAAAGGATATGAACTGTATTTTGCAATGGTCATTCTTTTCTACATGGTGCTGTATGGACAGAAAAGAATTTCTTTTGAGTGATGTAGTTATATTTGCTTTTTAAAGATATCCAAAATATTTGCAATTTTGGAAGTTTAATTTTAAAGTCAAACTTTGATTTTCCTAACCTGTATTTTAAAAGTTCATTTAATTAAGGATGTGTGTGTGTGTGTGTGTGTTTGTGTGTACATGGTGTGCGGTGTTTGAATGTACTATATTCTGTGCTAGCTAAGGGAAACTTTATAACACCATATAACAAAATACAGTGTCATTCTCTGGTTTAGATTTTGAGGAGATGAGAATCAATATCTGGCCTGCAAATTCTGTATAGCATCTGTTTGTTTTTGTCCTACTTGTGACTCTTTCTTTGTATGGCTCTTACCTGTGCTGGCTGCTGTGTTGGTCATGTTTGATAAAGAACATTGGCTGAGGTCTGTGGCCATTTTAATCCAATTATTAACTAATCTATGAAGGGTGTAGGAGGAGTACCAGGTTTTCTTTGGCTGTCTGGGCATTGGTTAGGTTTGGGTTTGACATAATGCTGCTTACAGGCGGCTCTGCTGTCCACTGGTCGTGCTATTTGGGTAATGGATCTTCTAGTTAGAGGAGGCCAGATGTTCTGGTCCAGCCAAGCACCTCAGCAAGTTGTGAAAGAGTAAGTCTTTGGTTCTGCAACCAACAAGTGGATTATTTAGAGGAAATCAAGCCTAGCTAATCCAGCCAGGAAAAAGAGATTGTTCTTTGGTGTTGTATGGGCAATTTCATGTCCCTTTTTTCTCAGTGTCATAGTAAGTTTGAGTATTTGGCTGTCTTGCTATCTGAAGGTCAGTAATTATGGGAGTCCCAGTGCTAAAAACAAGGTGCAAAGGAAAATACTGGGCGGAACTGTAATCTTGCCTGTGGCACAGTAGCAAGTTATAATATGGAAGCTGTCCTGGAGATCATGTTCCTCGATTCAGAACTGGAAGTCTTGAATGTTTCTCAGTAGTTTCACCTTGTAGTTTAAAAACCAGCAAACTTACCGTGCTCATCCAAGACTTGGGTAGGAAAAATAAGGCTGTAGACAAGTAGAACATCCTTGGATGTCCTTGTTGCAAAGCAGAATGCCAAATGAGGTGGGTCACTGTTCTGATTGGCCCAGTGTGAGAAGCTGGACATGTTTCATTCCCTGTGAGTCTCTGAGACCAAATGCTTGTGCAGTGGGAACAACACTGCAGAGCAGTGTTGCTGGCCCTGCTCTCCCCCCGTGCTCCCCATGAAACCATGCATTCTAGGTGTTTCCTTTGGTCTGTATCAGTCTTAAAATCCAGTTTTGGATCCCCATCCCATTTATAAAGTCAGTGGAAGCTTGTCACCAGTTCCATCGCACAGGTTTCACTTTATTTGTGTGGGTCACCTCCACATCTGCTTTTTAGCATTAGCTTTTGTTTACAACATCAGGTCCAGTGGCATTTTGACCAGGGGTTTAGGTCAAAATGGTCATTGTCAGTTTTTGATGTGATGAAATTTAACAACCCAGACCTTATTTTAGCAAAGAGGGAATTGTGCCAGGGTGTATCTGGAATGAGCTTGGTAGTTCTGTTCCTGATAATGAATAAGTGCCCTTCTTCTTTTCAGTGCTCTGCACGTCTTGAGTACCGTGAGGATGAAGGTGACTGTAGAAAGACTTTATTGAGGTCATAGTGTCTGCCATGTGGTTGAAATGAGAGCATGACTGTCTACTACCTAGTTCAAAGGTTATATTTGAATCAGACTTAAACAGTTTGAAACAAGTTAACCCCACAAAATGAGTTCTCCTTCTGCTGCAGCATTTCCGAAGCCGCTCCCTGTTTCTCCCTGGACTTTATTCTCAGAGATGTCTGCTCTATGTGGGATGTTTGTGCAGAGACGTTTGTCGTTGAGGAAGTCTTTTCTTCTGCATCTTCTTGAACTCTGTTCAACATGGAGACAAAGCCTAGATTTTCGATGCTTTAGCCTTCCTTGGGTGACGCAGCCTTAGAACACACGTATCAGTTGGGCAAAGAAGCAGGCGAGACAAACAATTACAGGTTTCTTCTCGCTGTCACTGGGTGAACAACCGGAAATGCAGGAGGACAGGTGAATGGGTCCTGCCCTTGGGGCAGGGAGCACAGACCAGCCACAATGCTCTTGCTCGCCCCCTGCTGAGAAAAATCTGTCTAATTTTGCTTGAGGCTGCCCTCAAAAATAAGCTAGGTGTTTTTAGCTTGGTGATTTATTTGTGTATTTAGAGTCAGTGTTATATGCCAGATCAGATTTTCTTTTCAGTTTCCATGATGACTTTGGGGACATTTTTTTTTCCCTAAACAAGCTTTGCATGCTAATAAATAATAAAAATAATAGTTAACAATATTAGCTTTATACTTTATGGGGTTAGCTGTGTGTATTATTAGTAATCCCTGTGGGATGAGTACACCAATGTAAAAAAGACAGCAAGATATTTCAGTAAATTCTGCCTTTATTGAGGCTTCACATTGATTTTACATTGAATAAACAGTCACGATTCTGGTTTGACTGTAAAAGTTGGAAGATTGTCTGTTTAAATATGGCAAAAGATGTTCTGAGTCTTTCTTGTTTTCCGATGATTTAAAGCTATAAAACTGATTTTTTTGGTATACCTTTACAAATTTTAATACGAAATCATATTTTGAATTATCATTGAGTTCAAAGTATTTAATTTCCAGTATGATTTTCTTTCCTTCTTTTTTTTTTTTTTTTTTTTAATTGGTACCGGGGGATCGAACTCACAACTGCCTGCTAGCAAGGCAGGCACTTATGCCACTGAGCTAAATCCCCAGCCCTTATGATTTTCTAGCTATAGTTCACTAGCATACGGAAACTGCAAAATGTATCCTTTATGTATTAACTGCTGATTGTTCTGTAATTCTGGTCTGAAAAGAGAATTTACTTAATATTTTTTGTTTGGAATTTGATGACTTTGTAGCCTTCCTGCAAAAATATTCTTTGCGATACTAAAAGAGGATCTATCCTTTCTTGGGAGTGTGTGTGCCCATGCGTGCCCGTGTGTGTGTGTGTGTGTGTGTGTGTGTGTGTGTGTGTGTGTGTGTGTGGAAAAAACCTGTGGATGGGCTCTGTGTTGTTGGTTACATATACATCCCCATTCCTTTTATTTTCTTGCCTGCCATCAGTGTCAAAGGAGCACATTAAGTTCTCCACTTACAGTATCTTGAGTTTTCTGTTTTTCCATGCATGTCATTTGTCGCGTGCAGCTGTATCATCAGGGGTTTACCTTATTGCACCGTCTTGTCACTTTACCTGTTTAACATGACCTTTTGTGATTTACTGAGATCACCGCCTTGCCACTGGCTCATATTTGCCTGTTTCCATCTTTTAGTTTTCAACCTTTGCTTCCTTTAAGCATGTTTCTTAGTCAACATATTGTAGGATTTAAGAAATGCACTGGAAGAGTCAGAATCTTTTAATTGGCAGGATTAATCCATTTTATATATTGTGAGTACTATTGTTAAGATTTTTGTCATTTCATACTTTAATTTTGATATTTTTATTCCCTATTTCTTTTTTTTTTAAACTAATGTTCTGTTGTTTCCAAAAGAATGATGTATATTCTCTGTTTCTAAAGTGATTGTTGCTATTTTGGGGGCAGAATCTTTATCTTTTCAATTCTTTTCTGTTTTGTTTGTTTTGTTTTGTTTTCTGTTTGCTTGAGACAAACAAAAGGCTGGCCTTGAACTCCTGACCATCCTCCTGTTCAGCCTCTTGAGTGCTGGGAGTGGGCCACCACATCTGGCTGTTGAGTTCTTTTTTTATTTATGTATACTTTTCCCTTTACCTTCAGTGAGACCCAACTGAGTAGATTTTCAACTCCTCTTGCCTAGTCCCTGTCCCCATGTTGGTATTTTTCTAGAATTTTGGTTCTGCATTTTTCCTCCTTTTCCTTTTCTTCATTTTCTTTTTATAGGCAGTAATAGACATTATCAAGATAGTTAAATATACTGTGTTGCTTCTTTTACTGAAGTCTTGAGTAATTTCTCTTTGCTCATTACCAGTATAATTCGTTGGATGGCAGACTTTTGGGAATTATGTCTGATAATATTTTTATTAGGTCCTCACATTTGAATGACAATTTGACATCTTAAATATACAGCTTTCTACTCAGAATTCTTTTAATACTTTAAAATTACTTCTATTTTATTGTATTTAGTTTTGCTGTTGACAACTCTGATGTCTCTATAATTATTTTTTAATATGATCTCTTTATATATAATTTTTTGTTTTTTCTTTGTATTTGAGATTCATATATTTCATGGTAATATTTTATGTATAGAATTTTCTTCTCTTTTTTGAGAAGAAAAATGGCCTAAGCCATTTAGATTTGTGTTTTGAAATTTCTTTATTTTTAAGAAATAGCTCAGTATTTCTTTGAACATTTATTCCCTTCAGTTTGTTTCTTCTAGAGACTGGATATTGGCAATTCTACTTCTATGCTCCATATTATACATCTCCAAATTTCTAAATTTTCTGTGCATACACGTTGGTGGTACATACATGATACATCTAACACATTTTAATTCATTATACCAGATTGAAATTCTTTGAGTTTTTCATGAAATTTATGTATGTTACCAAGAAAGATTCAAGGAACAAGAATTCAAAGAGAACATGTTTTATTATGTTCCATTGTTGTGGGCATTCTATAAGTGGATCACTGGGCATTGAAGTTTACTTTTTCTTTTTTTAAACACCTCCCTCTATCTACATTTTTTTTTATTTAAAGAAAGATAAAACAAAATAGAAAATGAGCAGAAATAGTACATACTTTCAAAGAAAAGAAATAAACAGTAATAAATCACTAGTTGATGTATACATATTGTCCCCCTACAAATAGTTGTTCAAGATACAAAAGTGGAACATATAAATGGGAATTCAACCAGGGAGACTGCAAACAATTCTGTTCACCTGTTCAACAAAAACTAAGTAATAAGGCTATCAATCCTATACACTTAAACATGTACGCATTTCTCCATATCTTTGTTTGCGTTGAGACCTAACAAAACTTATTAGATTAAAATCCTTCTGAACAAAGATTAATAATATTGTTGGATTTCACATCATAACACTCCGGAATCGGCACTGGGTACTGCAGTGCCCCTTTCTTTCCTTCAAAGTATTTGTTCATTTCATCATGTGTCATAAGATCAGTTCTCATAAACTGTTTATAGGTTTTATGCAAGCATGAGTCTTAACATGTATTTCTATCCTTTCTATATTAGAGGGAGAAACAGAACATAGCATATTCAGACAGAACTAAACATATTCCTATAGACACATAAAACTAAAAAGACATATAAAACTGCTATATAAGGAGTTCTACCATGGTCACTGTGCTGTTTCTTGTTATCATCAACTGAATAATTGGCTATATCATCAGATAAAGTATAGTTGAACATATCAGTTCATAACAGAATTAACAGAAATACAACTTTGTAGATAGTGTAGAGCTACAAAAACAGTAATCAAATCAGAATGGATATCATGGTGAGTCATTGTCATTTTCAGTATAGTTGTCTATACTCCCCAACTTGATACCAGCAACCTAACAGTTTTGAATAAAATCTATCAATAATAAGCAATATTCAAACAAGTCAGATTTAACTAAGATCAGTCATGATACAACAGTATAAGTCATACAGGGATCCTGATTGAATTAATAGGAAATTAAAGATGACTACTGTGCTATGTCCTGATATCTTCGGGACAGCTGTTTGTGCCCTCAGATCCAGTGCTTGTATACAAACTAGGATGGAACAAGTTCCAACCAAGTAGAGTGGTGCGAGTAATAAGGGTTTGAATTCCTGATACACTATTAGTTATATCTTCTGCTGTTTTTTTTCAAGCTGTTATGCCAGCTTTCAATAGAGTTTTTAGTTTCCTGGTAATCTCTTTGAACCTGCTTCATGCATTCTATGTTTTCTCCATCAAACAATTCTCCCCCCTTTTTTTGTTCTTCCATTCTACCATCTGTTTTTTCTTGGGAGGTGCTTAGCATTTCTTTAACTATTTCACTTTTGTCTTACTTTGCTTGGTTAAATACTTCACTTTTGAACTCATCTATGAGGTCCTGAAGATACTGCTTTATGTCTATTGGTGCCATGCTTGATATTGCCTGATATTGCATGTTTTCTGTTCTCATTCTCCTTTGCATTTACCTTTCCTGGATCAGTGTTCTTAGGATGGGGGACTGAGGACCCTTTCTGGTTGCCTCCTTTTCTCATATTTTTTGTTCCTTCCATACAGGCATGTATAGGAGGCCCAGTTTCTTTCTTTGTCAGTTTCAGTTTGTCTGAGGCGAGCAGACTAGGTGGTCCTGCCCACTGCAGTGTATAGGAGATACAGACCCAGGCAGCCTGTCATGGGCCCGCCCCTCCAGGTCAACCTGCTGAAGTCTTCACTGCATTAGGATGCACTGCCAGGTGCAGGGACCTGGTTTGGGCTAGCCTATTGGGCCATGGCATCACCCAGGTCTAGCACACCCCACCAATCCCTCTTGAGAGGGGAGTATGTGACTGAAGTCCCTGCAGCGTCCTGATCTGGCCAGTCTGCCCGGTCCCAGAATGTCCTCTGTTGGAGCCTCTTTGTCTATGGAAAGGTCCCTGTTCCTCTTACTCACTGAAAGTTGATGCAGGGTTCTCCACCAGTTCTGCTCTCAATTCGGTTTGCCGATTCCCACTCTCAGAGTGTTTGCGTCTCTAGTGAGTTTGAAACTAGAAGGCTATCTCAGTTGTGCCAATTCAGGCGTGGCAGCGGCAGGGTATTCAAGCTGCGGGTTCCAGTTTCGGCACTGAGACTTTAGCTGTTCCAGTCATAGCACTGGGATTGCATTTCCAATTGTCTTCTCTCAGCTTAGTTGGTTCCTGCGTCGGCAGGGTATATCTGCCTCTGCTTAGGACTCCCCACACTGCACCATTCCTTGAATCTAAGTTGGCTATCTCAGAGAGCCTCTGTAGCTGTTGTTATCTGTCCGCCATCTTCTCCAGTGACCTATCTACATTTTCTTATTTGAATTTTCTGACTTAGTTTTCTTTTTGTTCTTAAAAGGTTTTGTCTGCCAGTGCATTGTGGAAGTTCTGTGTGTGTGTGTGCATGTGTGCACATGCGCGTGTGCACGCATGCGTGTATGTGGTTATACGAGGTTGGATTCTCATGTTCCCCTCCCTCCCTCCCTCCCTTGTTTTGTTTTTCCTTTTCTACTGGTTACCTCTAGGTGTTTGGCTGAGAACCACTTCTTACGAGTACAGATTCATAACTCTTGTCCCAGGGATAAAGGAGTAGGAACGTCAAATCCTGGGAATATAAGGCATTTAATCATAGATTTTTTGGCCTCCATTTACTTTGTGAAGCTTCTCTCAGCCCCTCCTTCTACTAAGGGAGAAAATTCTAGCTCTGCAGCCCCAGGCTTGAGACCCACAGGATTATATAGTAGCTGGCTGGTTCTGTTGGGTTAAATGAATCTTTGAGCTTTTAGCTTTCTGCTGTCTCTTAATGTTTCTTGTTTTTGTTGCACAGATATATAGAACAATTTTTTGGGTGCATGCATATCTTTTTATTTTTAAAATGTTATGATTTTGGTGTTGCTTGGCATATATAGGAGAGGAGGTACAATTCCACTTACAATTTCATTGGCATCTTGGCTGGAAATTTCCTGGCTGGCCTTTGTAGAAAAGTGTTACTATGCTATTACAAGTGCAGTTCCTTTGTTTTTAGTGAATCTTTCTTTGATCCTAGTGATTAACTATTTGATAATTAGAAGCATCTGAGATGATTTTGGCTTGACACTGAGCCCTCAGTGGCAGCCTGCAGCTGTCTCCCAGCTAACTAAATGCATCACTGCAAGCTTCGCTGATATTAAATTCAACTAATACACCGGATCTCTTCTGATCATTCATTTTAATGTAATATAAGTAGATATTAGTAAAGAAAATGTAAAAATCACTCTTCTATGAAAATTAAATGATTCATAACAAAATAATCAGAATAACAATATAATACCGTGTGTGTCATTAAAAGAATGGCCACTATGATACTCAGAGTACAAGCCATAGATAACAAGATTCTCTTAAAAGAAGAAACAAACAAAAGCACAAAACTTTCTTTTCAATGAACAAAGAGAAACTGGTAATATAAATGAAGCAAATTAGTATATGTATTAAAATGTTTCCGAAACAACAGAACAGATAAATTGAGGAATTAAACTTCATCCTCCTTCCTATTTTTCTGTTTTCTAGTTCTCTCTGTATATTTTTCCCATATAAGACAAACCATGCAATATTTAAATGCATGTGCCCTCAAAATAACTAAAACTAGAAATTTCCTTTGACCCAGATACCCCCTTTTAGGTATCTTGCTAGCAGAGTTAAAGCATCATATCGCAGGGGTATGTGCACACCTATGTTTGCAACAGCACAACTTATAATAGGTAAATCTTGGAAATGGCGTGTGTGTCTATCAACAGATGCATGGACAAAGATCTGCTCTTCTCGTGCTTTTTTTCTTTTCTCTTTTCTGTTGTCTTCTCCATTTCTTCCTTGATTCTGCTGACACATAAGCCAGGAATCAGGAACGCGGAATATCCTCCCCTGTGTGGGGACAGTCCATTCCCGCAGTTACTGAAGAACAGCAGAAGCCTTCTGTGCTTTTATGTCTTTCTAACCTTTCAGGCTACGTGGAAGAATAGCTAGGAAATGATGCAGAGGCAGCAGTTACTGACTCCTTAACTGTTAGGAAATATATTGAAGAGGGAAACAAACAAAAGTGAATGAAATGGAAGGGAAACACGGAACCTTGTGCCTATGAGCAGTTGTGTTGAGCAGTTCTTTCAGAGCTGTCCTGAAAGGCATGTCCTCTGGCAAGTCCTTTTGTCCACATTTGCTGAGAACTTGGGAAACTCCCTGTTTCTCTTTTGCACCCATCAGTATGTAATGACTGTTGATAGAACTGTGGGGGACCAGCAGTGGCTGAAAAGATAAAAAGTATGAAATATAAATGACCTTTTTTTGAGAATGTGGGAGAGACACCCCCATCCCCCGGGGCGTGGCATCTCCGCCCTGGGGTTGGTGATCTCTCCATGGAACACGTGGAGTGGAGGCCTATATGTAGCTTAGGTTAGGGGTGGTGCCTGAGGGGGCATTAGGGATGCACAGGTAGCCCATTGACACTAGTTTGGCTCCAGAGGTAGATTCCTAGGGGTGGGGAAGATAGAGCCCCTTGGCTTTACCGGCTACAGTGTCCTGTCTGGGCCAAAACTCTTTGAACTGTTATGTCTGAATAGCTCTCAAACCCACTCTGTGATCATATCATTCCCTGCTTGATCTGTGCAGTAGCTTCTCAGTGTCTGCAGAATAAATTCCTAAGCCCTGGCCTGTAACTGAAGCTCCTTACGCTTCTTTGTATACCCGCTTCCTTCCTCTGAGCCTGTCCTCCAACCAATCCTAACTACTTGGACCTCTGAAAACTGCCATGTTCCTTCCTGTTTGATCTTTCAACTTTGATATCTTCCCTACCAGAGTCTCCCTCCTTGAAAGTCGAGTTGTCATTTCTCCCTATATCTGTTGCTTGATTCCCATATGTCCTCACCTCTCCGCCAGGCAGGTTTGGAAACTCATTTTGCTGAATTTGCAGCCTCCTTGAGATCCACACATTCTAACCAATGCTGTGTTTGCCTGCTCATCTTTTCCTGTCACTGGGCACCTTTGGGTCAGGGACTGATGGTTTCCCGTTGTGACTCAGTATTATTCATGGTGGGCTGAGTCCATAAACAGAAGCTCAGGAAATGCGAGCTGAGTGAAAAAAGAAGGTGAGAAACCCTTGTGCCAGGGAAAGGAGAAGATGAGAAGCTGCTTGCCGATTTTGCGAGGACACTGAGATTTTAGTTCTTCTTCTCTGTTTCAGGAATAGTGACTTCCCGTATTCATGACATTTCTTGTGGCAGGGGCCACTGGATTCCTGAGGTGGTCTTTTTGGCTGGCAGAGCACGGTGCTCTTAAAGGGTTGACAAAGGGCACCCTCAGAAACTGTGAAGCTGTGAAACTGTTGTGCCACTGTGAAACTGACAGCTGAGGGCTGCTGATACTGAGAGAGAGGAGAGAAGGGCACGGAAGGTAGCTGGGCAGGTGCTGTATGGAGAGGTGAGAATTAAGCTTACGTGGTGAGGACATCATTGCTTTCTCTTCCCTGTGGTAGTGGATCATCTTGTGATGAGTTTTTCATCTTGGGGTTTCCTCCTAGGGAAAGTCCTTCACTGCTGTTTTTCTCTTTTACTCACATGTGAGGTCCTTCTAGATGCCAATTAAAGGGTGACACCTGCTCTAGGGAACTGACCACTGAAATGACGGGCGAGAGCCCACAAGGGTGTCTGTCAAGTGGAAGTTGTATAGTACTTTTCATGTTTGTCAGAGAAATTGGCAAAAGCTTTCTTAGGATTATACTAATTAAAAAGTGGTACTTTGATTTTTGGGGAAATTTCAGAATTGCTCACAAGTAATGTTTATGTACATGTTTGTGACCCTCTTCCTTTCTTGAATTCGGTGATTCACTTCCCCTGAACAGTGAAGGAGGAGAAGGAGTTTTGTGCCCTTGGAAAGTAGAGGGAGGTATCTCATCATTTGGCCAGTCTGTGAAAACAGAGCCCCTTCCCCCAATATTACTTTCACTGGAGGGTTCAGATTGCCACTGTATGATAGAAGGAGTGGAGAATTCTCTTAATAGAATGTGAGTCAATATGTTGAATGATTGTGCTGTGTCAGTGTGCTCGGAGCGAGGATTAGACACCGGAAATGAGCTACTGTTTCTGGCTGTAAAATAGGTCCCTGGTATTGTTTGAAAGTAACATTAAACCTTTGGTCTGCAGGGCCCCAAACTTACTTTCTATTGACATCTTCCTCCTGGTGGGAATGAGTCAGGGAATAAGCTGCTCTGACTCCCTGGCAAGCCCTACCCTGCAGCTAGGGGGTGTGGCCCAGGCAAACTGAAGGTCAAGATGATGCATCCTTAAAGCCCAGAGCCACTTGCATGGGACTGACTCACTGTTGAGAGGATCCTGCTCTGTCCCAGAACCCATGAGGCTGTGCTACCTCCAGCCAAGCCCCAGATTGACAGCTATAATGCAAATCATTATTGAGGGTCACATTGAAACGTCTTAATTTTGTAGGAAGTGGTTGCTTATGATGATTAAAAGGTACCAGTAAGACATGGGAATGCTGGAGCCTCAAGCCTTGCTTCCCCTGGGCTCATTTGCAGAAAAAACTGAATGGATTTGGGTTCTCCAAGCACAGCAAAAAAGCAATCATTGTTCCAAAGTGGACTGTATTCCAGAAACAGCAAATCAACAGGAATCATAGCTGTGGTCTATCAGTGGGTTGTGGTTCATTTGCCTGAAAATTGGACCTTCTTTAGGGTCTGAATTTCTCCCATTACTAAATGTGTGTGTGGTGAAGAGCTGTAGAAAAAAATGACTTTGCTGCAAGAGCAGTGAAACTGGACTCTAGACTGTGTATTTGTGGACAGGGGCAGTGTATGACTACAAAGAGACTCAGCCCTCACAGGTAGTCCACACCTTGCCCCATCTTCCTGCAATACCCTTATGACCAAAAGAGCTCAGAAAGCCCTTCTCGTCTAAAATCTTCTACACAGTCTTTCATGTGTCTTTCCCCACTTCCTCTGTCATGGATACCATCTCTGACTCCCAGTTCTCAGAATCTAGCTTTTCTAAATCTCCATTTCTAAAATATTCTCTCTTTGTCTCATGCTTGGTCTCAGTCTCTCAGGTCTAAGCTGGATTAGGAATCAATAAAATTTATTGTCTACTTTCAGTTTTTAGTATTACAATCTTAAGATCTGGCTTAATCAGAGCCTGGATTTTGAAGATGGTGCTTTACTTTCAGGAGAATTGAAAACCAGCTAGGATAGTTTTATGAGAGGGTATTGTTAGCTGCTCATGGCATCTGTGCATACTTGGTCCTAGGGTCCAGGGCTGAGGCAGCGTGAGGGCTCAGTCAGCCTGAAGGTATTGGTGGCTGCCCGCAAAGACTTCCTTGTTGAGTAACATTTGTTTCTGTAGCAACTTTTTGACCAACTATTCTAACCCTGTTGCCTGCAGAATGAGGTCAGGTTAGTACCTTCTCCATAGAACTTTGCTGTCTCTGGGGGTGTTTGTTGATTACAAACTACGGATTCGACTTCAAGCCCATCTTGTGATAGGTGCAGTTCAGGTGGGTTTCATTGTAGAAGCAAGAAGACTAGTTGAAGGAAAAAGTTATTCGTGAGAGCTCTCTCTTCTGTCTTTTGTGTTTTCCACTGTAGCTCATCATTCAGGTACAAATGATGCTAAACCTGTTTCATAAAATGGTCCTTCATAAATGTATATATCATGTATCCTATAGAAAATGCCTGTTATTTTGGTTTGAATTTATCTTGTACAGTCACTACAAGACTTGATGTTCATAAGTGTTGATAGTTTGAATCTAGATGTCCTTCCCCAAAGCCTCATGTAGTCATTGGTGGGGGGTTTTCAGGGGTGGCTGAATCTAGAATGTTCTGTTGATTCACGTGCTAGGATTAAGGGTGGGTGATTAGTAAATCAGTCTGCTGATTGGTTTGATACTGCCCTAATCCTGCCCTAAGCCCTGGATACAGCATGAGGAACAGAAAGAGGCTTGTCTTGCCTCTTGCTTGCTTTGCTGTCTTCTGCCCACCATGAAGTGTTTCTCCTTTGGGATGCCCTTCTGCCATACTAACCTGCCTTGGGGCCAGCCAGTGATGGACTAAGACCTCTACAAACTGTGTGCTTAATACATTTTCCCCCTTTAATTTTGGGTGTTGGGTATAGGTTTCAGCAATGAGAAAAAAGTAACAGACAAGAGAGTAATGGAAGTTTCTCTAAGTGAGAGATTTTAATAAATTGGGCAAATAGAAACTGTAATCCAAGATACCAGCTCAAGAGCAAGGACTGTTCAGAATTGTTTAATTTATTATGCATAAAATGCTGACTGAAAATGGCTTGGAGAAAGAACCAGCAGGTGGCGAGAAGCTGAGAGATGAGACTGTCTGCAGGGATGGTGTGCTGCTCCAGGCTGTCCTCCTGTTGTCATGGATTCATGCCGACATTCCTCAGGATTAGGACATCACTGTGGCTTCCATGAAGGTGTTCTCTTCTGCTTGATCTGACGTTGATGATTATGTTGTATAGTAGAGGAAAACCTTCATCTTTAGGTATTAGTTATGTTACTTAGCTTTCCCTTAGTAAAACAAATACTTGAGATGAATCAGCTTTATAGAGACAAAAGTTTGTTTTGACTCACACTTTTTCAGGCTTCAGTTCATGACCATTTGACCGATTTGCTTTTGGGCTTTGCTTTGGGCGTGAGGCCACACATCATGGTAAAGATCATGGTGTGGTGGAGCTGCTCTCCTCTTACCTAGGAATGAGTGAAAGGATAGGGAAGGGACTTGAGTCCCTCCGTCCCCTTCTGAGGCACAGCCTCAGAGACCACAAGACCTCCAGCAAAATGCCAGCTCTTAAAGTTGATACCATTATCCAATAATACCATGGACTGGGACCTAAGCCTTTAACACATGGGCTTTTGGGGGACTTTTCACCTCCAAACTATAGCAGCCTCTGACTTACTATAAGTATCTTTGAGGCATACATGCGTACGCACACACACACACCCTACCCTGCAAACATAGGACACTCAAATGCTTTTGGGTTGAATTGTTAATGCAATTTGGAATCTAATTTGATTGACTAGTCAATGATGGCTTGTAATTATTAGCAGAGTTACTGTTTTGTCTGTTTGACAGTCGATCCTCTTTTCTGTCTAGGTGATGGTCCTAACTCTCCAAAGGAGGATACCCCCACCAGCAGTCAGGACTCACTTTCTTCCCCATCTCCTACCGCTGCAGCTGTGCATGGGCTCCCTGCATCAGACAGAAATCACCTCCTGGCAGATGGAGGAACCTGCGGGGACTTGGTAGCCACTACGTAAGTTGCTGTGCTGTGTTCAGTTTGGTGCTGAGGAAAGAGAACTGTGACCCCCTTGGGATTGATGTTTACTCGGCCAGTGGGCCCTGAAGCCATTAGAACTATTTATGCTGCATTCACTGTAGCTGCCCCAGGGAGAAAGGGCCATAGGCTAAGGAAGAATCTGTGTACTTCAAATATTTAGGTTTACACACCTGTAATCCCAGCCCTGGGGAGCCTGAGGCAGGAGGATTGCCATGAGTTCAAGGCCAGCCTGGGCTATATATTGAATTTGGACCTCCTGGTTCAGTTTGTGGCACTTTTGGGTCATTCAAACAGACTTTGTTACTGTTCTACTTATGATATTGTGTCATTACTTATGCAAACTTGGAGAGAGCTGAGAATGCATGCATGTGATGGATGGTCTCTTGAAACTGCCTGCAGAGCGATATTTTAGTTACATGAATGTTTGATATCAGCATTCATGTTAGCATTCTGCTCTATTTTACCCCATAGCTCCCTGCATAATGGAGACTCAACGAAAGTACCTGATTTTATATCCTGTGTTTTGGTTTAGTGCCAGACATGGGCAGATCAGCTCAGGTATATTAGGACATATAATACAAATCCAAGGGCAAACAAATACAGAAGGCCTTGAACACATTTGAGTGTATAAGAGTTTGTTTTGCTGTATTGACAGGCTGTGGGGTTGGAGCAGAGTGGGGGGTTGGTGTGGGACCTCATTAGGACATCAGATTTCAAACAAGTATTCAGGGAAGACAAAAACAAAGTCTTTTGTAATTATAAGGTATTACTTGATTAGTCAATCAGACTACATCCAAAAATATATTTATCATTTACGCAGAGAGCATTGATTTTTTTAAACCAAAGTTGCTAAAAATAAATTGTAGATAATGATGTCATCTGACCCTGGCTTGGAATTCTTGGTACTTTAAATGGATTGGAAAGTGTCCCTCACATTACGTGGCTTTTTATAGATACAGCAGAATTCACATGAAATCATTATGAACCTATTAAGTATTAAGAGAGTCTGGAGAGATTTGGCATGAGGAGATTTTGAGGCAACCTGAAGATGTTGAAAAGCTAACTTAAATCAGAGCAAAGGACCCAAATATGGGAAAATATTCTCTAGATGAGCTTGTTTCTCTCCTTAGATTGTCATGTGTGTTTACTACTTAAACTTCACCTTTACTGTCTGTCCCCACACCTTCTGGGTACTGGGGACTGAACTTGGTGCCTCATACAAGTTGGGCAAGCACTACTACCACTGAGCTATATCTCCAGGCCGTCTTTACTGTTTCTTAGTCACAGTTAGAAGTCTTTTTTAATTTACTGCTATACGCAACCATAAAACTAGTTATATAGGAACCCAGAATCCTAATCCTGGCTGCACTTGAGATGGAGTTGAGGCTGTGTGTATTGTAGTGCAAGCGAGATCCCTAATTATTTCTTTCAGTAAGTGTGAATCACAGGCAGTAGAGAACAGTTTAGTCCTCTTCTTCCACAGTGATTTTGCAGAAAAGTGACATTATGAGCTGTGGGATTGCCGATGTTCAATTCGTAGCATGCCCAGGCCTGAAACAAGAAGAGCTTGATATTTTTGGTCATAAATCAAATGAGGAGTGAATTCCCCAGTTTCCTATTTGTGCACATTTGAAAATGTCATGAGAAGCACACCAACCTTGAGGTGTAGAAAGCGGGGTGGGCAGACATAGTGGGAAGGAGATTGTTGTTAAAATGTAAACCTGCCCCTGCCTCAGGAACTAGATTCTTTTTTTTTTTTTTTTCAGTGTAATGGGTGAAACACATCCTGTTTCTCTTGGGTCTTAGAAAGTTTCTGGTGTAATGTTTTAGGGTTTAAGTGAGCATCTGTTAGCCTAGCTGGGTCTTTGCTGTAGAGAAAAGCACTCCTAAAATTTGAACACACCTTAGAGTCACTTGGTAGAGCTGGTTAAACCCATACTCCTGGGCTGTGGCTTGCAGCTCAGGGATAGAGCACATGCTTAACATGCGTGAGGTCCTGGAAGTGGTTAACAAAACCAAAAAGCCGTGCTGGAAGACCCGTCCTAAGCTGATGGATCTGGATCTGAGAGGGAGCCTGAGAGTTTACAGTTCTAAGGAAGTTCCCAGATGATGATTGGTGATCCCTGACCTGGGGAATTGTGTTCCTGCACCTCCTGATTCTATCATGTGTTCATTGTGGATGGCTTCTCTGAGGGGTATAATTAGAATAAATGATTTCTCTGCCTATTTTTAAATGTTTTCATTTTAACTGACATGCCATGGCTGCGTATATTTATGGGATACAGAGTGACATTTCAGTCCATGCATACAAAGTGTGACGGTCAGATCTGGGTAATGAGCACATTGATCATTTCACATATTTATCATTGCTGTGTTTTTGGACCTTTCCAGACTGTCTGCACCAGCTTTTCTGGAAATATGCATCCAGTTACCCTACTTGTGTTGTAGAGCATTCAAAGTGGCCCCTCATTCAATCACATGGCTGTACCACTTAACATCCTCTCTCCATTTCCCTCTTACTCTTCGTAGTCTTTAATTTTATTGTCTAGCTTTGGGCAAGGGAAAGACATATAAAAGATACACACATACCACATAAAAATCAAATATACGAAAAGGCAAATAGTAACTTAAAGGCAATGTTTTATTGAACTAATTTTATTAAACTAACTGTGTGCCAACGATGGTGAACCTTTGAGAAACGTGTCGCCACACTGCAACACAAGACCCACTTATTTCTTACAAAATACCAACACTGCAATTAAACCTGAATACTGTGATTGTGTTTACAAAAAATAGTCATACTTTAACATCTTTTTTCTTAAAAGAAAAACAAGATGAGTGTCATAGGTTTGCCACCAGATCTGTGCTCTGCTTCCATGAAATCAGTGATTGTAGCTTCTGTATATAAGTGTGAAAGCATGCACTAGCAAAAACACACTTGTAGTGTGGTGTGCTTTCCGGTACTCTGCATATGCTTCTTGAATATTTTGATTCCTTACGCCCTGAATGTCTTCCTGCCTACTTGTTTAAGATACTCTTACCTGTCTACAGGGTGTACTTTAGTTTTCATCTCCAGGGTGTCTTCCTTCATACTCTGTTCTACAAGGGGCCTTTAAGTGACACCTTTGTTTACTGATACTCGTTATTTGGCATCAATTAAAGACAGTCTTTTAGTATTGTTACTACTTGCCTTTTATATTATTTGATATTTATGTGATTTGTGTGTATTTTTCTACATATCTTTCCTTTGCCACAAGTTAGAACACAAAATTTTCAGTGATAGAAATTGAATCTTATACCCTAAACTTTTTCGGATACAAACATTGTTATTGGGTCATTCAGTTTCTTGAATTATTTTGTGTTTATAAAAATGCATGCCTTTTTGAAATCCCATTTTTGTCTGCATATCATTCCTTGTCTCTTATGATAGCATATTTATTTTCCAATTCATCTTTCTTTTTCCTGATAAAGAAATATCAAAAACTCTTACTCCAGGAATTCCACCAAAATTGTCTCATCAATTTCTCTTTGTAGCACTGTTCCCTTAGTTTTTGTAAGGTATATTCTATATCCCCTCCACCCATGTGTGCATGTGGGTGTGTGTGCATGTGTGCACATCCCTTCTGTCTTTCCTCATCCCTGAGTGTTGAGTACTGTAGGTTCTGAGTCAATGCTGGTCAAGTTCCTGGTGAGATGGGGTCATTAAAACCCTGCCCAGGGTGTTACAGAGCAGGGAATGCCTGTGTTACTTGGTTTAGAACCAGAGTGGTTGATTTTCTTTTCCAAAAGTAACACTTATCTCAGGTCCCACGAAATAGAGTCCAACAGTACGTGGGTCACATAAAACCCAATTGCCCGCTTGTACAGAAATCCTATAACTTATCCCTGGCAAGGAAATTTGCAGAGGAAAGCCTGCAGCTGTGATTCTGATAGATGCAATGTGTAAATACATCTGTGGCCTCTGCCAGGTGGAAAACAATGCAGCAGAATTGGATTTCTTGAGTTTTTGCTGATGCTTATGACTTGTGGGTATTATTCATTGCAGTCAATCTATCTGGAACTATTACTTACCTGTGCACTCAGTAAGGTGATGGGTGACTTCATTGCCAGTGAAGAATTGCTAGCTCAGTCTCCTTTGAGGATATTACATCATAGGTCAAGGTATTTCAAATGTTCCGAAGTCATTTCCCCCCAATAAAGTAGTTTTCTTTAAACAGGTTTTCTTCAATTGTAATTGATGGAGTTGGGTCCTTGACAAGTAATCCTTTTAGGTTTTCTGCCTCAGAAGAAAATTTCTTTTAAGAAATACCAGGCATTGCTCTCTGCTTTCTGTCCAGATTTCAGATGAAAGGCACACCTTCTTTTCTGTATATGCAGGATGGCAGCTCCCTAGTTTCTCTAGCTGGGGATATCTGTACTCTAAGGCATATCTTACAGTGGACCGGCAGGCCAGCAAGGCAGTAGTTTCCCACCTGCTGAGAGGCTTGGCTTTGTTTGTACTGAATGTTAAGACATTCCCAAAACATGTATCCTGGCTACTGCCCTGAGCCACCATTGTACCCCAAGATTTGTGCCTATGCATACTTGATGTTGGGTGGTTAGTTACTTGTTTTTGCTTGTGTCTTTCTGTGTTGGAGACCACCTATGGGCCTCATGCACAATAAGCACATATTCTACCAGTGAACTGTACTTCTAGCCTGATAGTGTTATTTGAAGCCACTAGGTAAAAGGCAGATACAGTGGAGCATGCCTGTAGTCCTAGCTGCTTGGGAGATTAAGGTAGCAGGATAATTTCAGCTCGGGAGTTTGAAGCCAACCTGAAAAATGCAGTGAGACCCTGTCTCAAACAGAAAAGCCAGGTCACTCTGTGAACCCTCCATTTCCCATACAAAACCTTGTATCTGTTATCAACTTACTTAATGTAAACTTAACCAAATAGAGGTTTCCCAGAGTCAACTACTTGGCATTTTGGATTACTTTACCAGTGCCCCAGGACTACTGTTTAGCAAGGTGATGAATTTTGCTAGGAGATAGCAAGTTACTCTTTGAATATAATTTGTGGCTTAGTTTCCTGCAGTAGTTTTTGATTTATCCAAGGTTTAGAAAAACAATACTTTTAAAGAGTTTTCAATGGATTTCTGAAGAGTTTAGCACATCCCTAAAAATTACAGGCAACAGCCACAAGCACACTTTGTCTTTACTTCCTCCTGTACTCTGTGTCTTTTTGTCTTCTCTCTCCTCCCTGTGCTAAGAGGCTTCACCAGTCGTGTGTGTGTGTGTGTGTGTGTGTGTGTGTGTGTGTGTGTGTGTGTATGTGTGTGTGTGTGTGTGTGTGTGTGTGTGTGTGTGTGTGTATTTGCTGGGATGGAACCTAGGTGTCTTCAATGCTATGTAAGTGCTCTTAAAACTGAGCTACACCCACAACCCCATGGACACTATTCTCACTGCTTCCAAATCTGTTGGACTAGGGCAATAAATTCACCTTAAAAGTTGGTATCTTTTTCATATTCTAACCATAATATTGTGACTATTATTTGAAGAGAAAAATCAGGACATTTATCTGTGTAAAGTTTTACTTTTTTGCTCCAAATTAAAAAGAGCACATAACTGGTAATAAGAAGAGGGAAAGTATGTAAATTTAAAAAGAGATTGTTTTAGTTACTTAACTTGTTGCTGGGATAGAATACCTGATAACCACAACTTGAGGGTAAAGAAGTTCATCTTGGCTTACGTTTACCATAGTTGGCTGGCTCCAGAGCATGGCAGCATGGCGGAGGGGAATAGCGGAGGAGAGCAGCTCACGCCCTGGCAGAAAGGAGGCAGGGATTTGAGGGAGAAGAGAGGAGATGCGCCCTTCTGAATCACTCCCATGGTGGCCTCTTCTACCCGGGCCCCACCTCCTCGCATCAAGTCAGCTCTGATGCCCCATAACCCAGTGACCTTTCACACATGTGAGGCCTTGGGTCCCATTTTACATATAGAATGTAGCAGAGATCGAAGGTCATACTTCACCCCGAGGAATGCATTGCTAGTTATAAGAATTTCCAGCTTTATTTCCTCATAAGGTTAATACCTGTAGTCGACTTTCTTCTAAGTTGACCCTGGTTCCCGAATGTGGTGAGTTCCAGGAATTGCAATCTCCAGCGGAGCCAGTGCCTTCCCGGGGAAGGATGTGCTGTGTGGTACTTCTCACTCTGAAGGAGGGATTGGAGCCATGCCTGCTCCTGGACCGCAGGAGGACGGGGCCACTGAGCAGGTGCAGAGATTGGAATCTAAGGCAGGTGGAGTCTGAGGAAAAGCGGGGTCGCCTGGTGCCTTGCTGTGGGTCCATAGCAGACTTCAAAGTCTGCTCAGAGGATTTCCTCTTTCTGTATCACTTGGAGGCCTGGGGACCAGTTTCTGTAGTGTAGACTGATGTTTTGAGGCAGTGGACAGGCTTACTTCCACTCTTACATTTATTAGAATCAGGGACCATGGAGCATTAGGTACATGGGCCTCCAGACTTTGGCTTAGGTGTTTCTTAAATGAAAGTTTATTCAATTGCTCATTTCAATCCAGCAGGGTAGATAAAGCTTCATTTTTAAAGCTAGTGAAACCAGGGGAGCAGTGCACATAGGAAAACCGGCCTAAGCTGCTTGCCTAGTGGGGGACATAGGTGAACTGACTCCCACCTCTCCTGTCTTGATACTTTAGGATTACTGCAGGCTGGTTTTACTGTACAGAATGGAATTGTCTAGATGCATATGGAGCCATTGTTCAGATTGGATCCCTGAACCCAGTGTGACAAGTTTGGCCATGAGCTGGTCACTTCCATTTTTGCAGAGGGACCCCAATTCTGCATTAAGCCACGCGGCTGTGGTTTACAGTGATCTGTGAGGAATCAACCTTTGAATGTGGTTGTTGCACATTTATTTCCCAACAGGTTGGGGAGATTTGGGGAGGACAGTGTCTCCCTCCACCCATCTTAGCCAAGAGATGTGGAATTTTGATTTTTGCACTATAGAAACATCCATAGTCCTTTTACCAGGAATATGGTTAGTCGTTCTACCCTTAGAATCATTTAATCTCTTGATTGAAGCTGATCATAGGGCTGCTATATGGTTCTGGTGCCCAATAATCCGATAACCTTTCACACACATGAGGCTTTGGTGTCACTTTAGATCTAGAACATAAGAGAGATTGAGGGTCATACTTTACCCAGAGGAATGCATTGATCTATTGACATTTATTCTAGGGGTACAACTTTTGTCCTTTTTAATTTCCTTAAGTTCTTACCTTTCATCTTTGTATAGAAGCAGTGTCATTCCAACTGCTGAGCGACTTTATGTCCTTTGATATGGATCTGTTGTGGCTTGCTAGAGTGATTTTGGTGTTTGTGTTGGGTGTTGGGCATTTGTGTGTGGCTGGAGCTATATCTCTTGCTATGTTGTGACTACAAATTGTGAAACTGGAAGGTTTTATTTTTGAACTAGAATGTTGATCATCCTTATAATTGTAAAGCCCCACAAATGAAAAACTGACTTTCTGAAATACTCGTACTTGAATTTTGGAGTAGCTTTTGGACTGCTTAAGACTTTAAAAATCATCAGATCCTAAGTTAGTCTTGTTCTGGGTTTGTTTTTCTTTTTAGTTTCTTTCTTTTTTTTTTTTTTTTTTTTTTTGGTTACAGTAAAGATTATCTTATTTAATACTTGTGTTGGAATTTATTGTTTCCTGTTTATGATCTGTTTGGCTGTATCTTAGGGGCCTCTTGGGCTTTCTTTGTAAGCTGGAGGCAGTTCAGACTGGCAAGGCATTGATTTGAGTTAAGCAGGTTTGAATTTTCTTCCTCGTCCCACCTCTTAAAACCGTAGAGACTTTATATAGTTATTTAAGCAAACTAAGGCTTAGCAAGATTAGCTGTAAAAGGAGAGTAATTACATCTGCCCCTGTGGATGGTTGTGAGGTTTCAAGATATGGCATGTAATAAAACCCAGTTATGGGTCCCCCAAGACTCTAGACAGCCACTTGGTGGATTATCCTCCCCTCTGAGAACCTAATTTGATCTTCTTAGTCTATCCTAGCCCCGGCTTCCTGGTTCGTCAGTTACATAATCATCTTGCTAAACCGCTCAGGGAGATAGCATTGGTAGTCTTGGAATCGTGGCCCCAAACTGTTTTTCTTAGTAATGATTGGAAGATTCTCTCTGGCCTCCTCTCTTGGCTTCCCTGGATCTCTGAGATTTGGTCCTTGAATGCTACATGGCCAAGGCATGAGAAAGCCTTTGAGACTCTGCTAGAGCTGGAAGTTGGCACACTGTGTGGCTCACCTGTCACAACAGGTAACCCGTTCATCAGCTTGGTAAGTAACCACAGGTTGTTTTTTTTAAGCAGCCAAATTTTATGCCCCTTCTGAGCTATGCTTGGCTCCGGTTATGTGCTCAGCCTTTACAGTAGGTGTCAGCTATTTTCCACTCAAGAATTAAGCTGGTAGAAACCTTCCTAGGAGTGACCCTGCAAGACTACAACCGTCAGATCACTGAAGCCTCGTAGTTTTCTCAGATGAAGCTGCAGTTGCCTTTCTGTTCATCTGACAAGCTCAGTCAGGTTCAGCCCTCTTACCTGACTCCACAGCCATCATCTGGAAGGAAGGAAGATGGGATTTAAGGTGTCTCCAAGTGGAAGATCTGTCAGAGACACAGTTCTAACAGTTCTTTGGTAGCATCACCAGAACGCTTCCCTCGGGGGTAGACTTTGTGATATGTCAGATGATAGGAGGGTGGTCCTTTCTTGTTAATGGAAGCAATCAGGGACCTCAGCACCTCACAGTTGCAGACCAAGTGCACAGTGTGCTTGATCCTCATAGTGAGGCATCAAGGACTTTTCCAGGGCCCTCCCCCTCCCCCTACTCATATACTTCCTCAAAAGATGGGCCTTTCTTAAGGGTGAATAAATGATAGCATTCGTGTGCTGGCTGGCTGAGCTGGCCTGTTCCCTCCTGGATGGGAGGCAGTGGGGGTGGAGGACTTTGACTGTGAAGCAGTTGGTGTTTGCAGGTTCGCCCCACGCACACACGGGGAGGCTGGAGGGGAGCAGGGCCTTCTAAAGCCGCCTTTGCCTCCTTCAGCCGGGCCAAACAAGCTGTCACATGGTCCAACTAGTCCTGGGGAGCGTGGGAGCCGCACACAGCTGCTTGCTTTTGTCAGTAAGTTTCGAGAGAATGTGGCCACGTGCGGGCCATCGCGTTCTGTCTGTGGCTGCTTTTGCCTTACAGCAGTGGCAGGGTGAGTAGTTGGGAGAGACCTCGTGGCCTGGAAAGCCTGGAGTAGTTCCTGTGTAGCCCTTTGCAGAGCAAGCTCACGGCTTTTATTCTAATCTATAGCCCAGACACCTCTGCTTGGCGAAGCCCGTGTTTCCAAAAAGTGCTTTCAGAGCAGCAGTTCCCTGCCCTGCAGTATGGAAGTGGCAGGTGATTCCGAGGGAACTGTCCTACATCTTCGCCAGACGTGGAACCAGCATCATTTTCCTTATGCTTCTGGCTGCCTTCAGGGGCATGATTTATAATTTCAAAAGACCTTTAGTGTTTCAGTGACTAAAGAGTTTATTTGGACTTCTCCTTTTTATAACCTTCTGCTTAAGATAAAATTTTTATTTTGGAGTAGTTTTCCGTTTACACTGAAGTTACAAAGATAATATGGAGTTCCTGTGGACCCTTCATTTATTTTCTCTGTAAACATTTTGTAGAACTATTGTGCTTTTATTTTTAAAGAAAATTCATATCGGTACAGTACTGTTAGCTTAAGACTTCATATGGACTCCACCAGTTTCTCCAGCAGTGTTCTTTTCCGGTTCCAGGATTCCACATTGTATTTAATTACCTTTTCTTTTCTTTTTTTCAATAATCAGATCTGTTTAATATCTGTGTAAATTTTTCCTCTTTCGTAACTTATTTACTCTTGTCAAAATGATTTGTTAGTGATGACATAGCGCTAGAGTAGAGGCAGCCTGACTCCAAAATACAGCTGTTCGTAAGAGCTGCATTTATTGAGTGTTTAAGGTTCTCCTGTCAGTGCTATGCATTTTAGATTACAGCCTGTGAATAATGACCTCTTCCATTTTACCCGAGGAGGCTAAGTTATGTGGCCAGGTTTCAGCGGCAGATGAGCCAGGCAGGGGCTAACGATGCAGACTGTGCACCTCTGACTTCTCTTCCTTTTTACCACAGCCACTGGCTAGCAAGTAGCCTCCTGTCTTTAATTCCACCAAAAGGAGCAAACTTAGGAAGTCAAAACTGCAGATGAGCCTGCAGGCAGCCAGTGGTGGCAGCAGCAGCAGCTTTGGAACCCAGAGCTCTCTATGGAATGGCAGAGTTGCAGGCACTCACAGCTGCCGTGAGTGTAATTCCTCGGCAGTCCTCCCTTGCCAGTAACTCGTGGTCCTGCCCCAAGTATCCTTCTCCTCATGTTGTATTCCAGCCCCTGTGGACCCGAGGCGCTGAGCTCTGTTCTCTCTCGTCCAAAGAGGGCTTACTTCTGAATCTCACTCTTTCCAAGATTCAGTCTTCTCACATGTAGGTGTCGTGGAGTGAGAAGTCACTGAGAGGAAGGGAATGTGAGTTGATCTAGCACAGTGCAGTGTACACGGAAGGGTGCAGAGGTGAGGGTGATACTGACAAAGGTCACAGGAGCCCCATGTGGACACCGCCTCCACCCCAAAGTCCTGATGCCTGTCTGAGTGGTGGTTTAGGGCCTTTTCCCCTGCTCCTGGGAGGGCCTTGGGCATCCTCTCGGAGGCACTCATCCAGGTGCACTGATTGCTAACTGCTGGAGCTCCTGAAGAGCAGCTAGTGGTGTCACCCCCTACGTGTCCCCAAAGCCTGGAGCGGCTGGGCCTGATAAGTAGTTGTCAGACCATCAGTGATGACCCAGGGGCTCTCCTTCTGGGCAGTGAAAGCTTCCTTATCCAGTCATGGGGCTGACATGATGGAGACTTTCTGGGCACAGGCCTCGGCTTCCCGCTCCATGTGCCTGTTTGGAGCCAAAGTGCTTACTGTGGAATGTTCCCTCTCTGGCACCTAAGGAATAACTATGGCATTTATTTGAACAGAGATTTCCCAATCATATACAGATCTACAATATTTCCTTCTGTCTTTATTAACATTTTCAAACACTTTTGCCCAGGACAGCTGTTCTAGACTTATGTTGTACTTTTTCCCAGGCTGGCATGAAAGATCATTTCACTAATGTGTTAGCTCCTGCTCAGAGACCTTGCAAATGAGGTTTTAAAATCTTTTCATCCCAGTGCAAACTTCTGATTTGATTCTGATTTCATATAGTCATAGTCAAATATCTTGGTATTTGGGGGATTTAGTCACTCAGAGAAGCTGTCATTTCTTGACACTGTTTTCCCTGATTTATCTCCTTGAATTTTAAATTGTGCGCAATGCTCCAAGAGCCTGGAATCGGGTGTTTATATCACCAGTGGCACCCGAAGCCAGACCCGTCTGTGCTGTGTAAGAAATGGCTGTCAGCTGCAGGAGTTCTCCGGAGGCCCCGTGCAGCTGGGGGCCAGTTTTCACAGTTAAGTCCCTCGCCCCCTCCCGCCTTCCCAGAACATTTGCACTCTTCTGTTGCCAGAAAGTTTTTAATATGCGTGGAGCATAGAGTCTGGTACTGGAGAAGATCGGATCACAGTTGGACTCAGAAGCAGCCTGGACTGCTGATTTTTCACATTTGATAAGATAAACTCCATAAAGTGTACACATAGGCAGCTCCTGCCATAATTTCCTGTTTGTGCTTCAGGGTCTCACCAGCCCTGCAAAACCTATAGTGTCTTTCCAGGATATTCAGCCTGTTTTTCCAAAGCAGGAGTTCTGATCCTTTTTATAGCAGAGATTTCCCTTGTCATTTACACACACGCATGTTCCGTCTCCAGCCTTTGTCTTTCTCAACTCCTCTACTGCCTCCACACCTCTAGTCCTGCAAATTTCACTGTTGTCCTAGTCACACACACTTACAGGTGTTCTCAGAAATGTGTTTCTGAGTTAGGAGTTTGACGCTCGATGTGTTTTAGTGAGATGCTCTTGTCACTTTTGCTTCTCCTTTGCTCGAGGAAGACACCTTCCGGTGATGTGGGCTCTTGGGAAAATGGACTCATCCCACCGTACAGGACAATGTACAGTTCAGTGTTGATCTGGAAAGATGGCACACAGGCTTTGGTGTTCTCTTAGACTCGTTTCTGTTTTGGTAAATGTGGTTTCTGAGCTTATGAGGAAGAGTGAACTTCTCCATTTTTGCAGACCACAACTTGGCTTTCAAGGAATTTGTGGCCCTCACTTTGTGTAAACAGTCAGTAGCTCACGTTAAATAGAATCGGTGGTTTGTGCTCAAGCCAGTCTTGCTAATCAAAAACCGTAAGTTAAAGGGGCAGTGGGAATGAAGTAATAAATAGATTTTAAAACATACTTTAAATTTGAGCGTTGATAGAGAAGGTTACTCAGTTTATGTATTATATTGTAGCATGTATTGAGCTTTTTATTCTCAAATCTGGTCATTTTCGCTCTTTAACTTAAAGACACTCAACCTGAGTATTTTCTCAGTTCTAAGGCTGAGACTCTCAAGAACAATGTATGCTCTGAAATTTTACCTTGTTTGCAAACTGCTCAGTCTGTCAGGATCTACTTGATGCTGGTAGAAGACATGGGATTCATGGCTGGCCCCAGAGGACACTGCTAATCACAGCAGTGACAGTAGTGGAAATGTCAGTGTTCTTCTGCACCTGTTCCCAGGGTCCCATTTCTCATGGAGTGCGGCAGTGTGGGCCAGGTAACAACTGCTTACGGGGTGCTATCGGACAGTTTCCCAGAGCTCAGAAAGCCCACATCTTTTCTGGTGGATAAAGACTACTATGCTTCATTCCAGAGACATACAGTCTCTATCTTGCAAGGCTATTTGCCATACAAATAGCCTCAGAAAGATCAAACAAAGCAGAGGCACCATGCCTCTTGTCCACTGTGTGTGCAGAAACATGAGAAACCTGTGGAGAGCTGTCTTTGCCTTACTTGTGGATTGGATAGAAGCAGGGGCAGGAGAGGTGGTGACCTTATTATGTGTAAGGATGTACTAGGAAGCCCTGGTTGGGAAAAACTGTCAGGCCTGTGTGATGGGCTAGATTCCATAAAGATAGGCCTAGTTAATATTCCTTCAAGATACTGTAAATATGATAATTTCACTCTTCCTATCCTATTGTGATAACTTTAATTTGTCTCTTCTGTCTAATTTCTTTGGCTAATGTTTCCAGAACTATAGTGAATAAGAGTGGTGATAGTGACATCCTTGTTTCTGATTTTAGTTTGAAAGCTTTCAATTTTTGTCCATTTAGCATGAGGTTGCCTATTGGATTGTGATAAATGGTTTTTATCAGATTGAGGTAAAGACCATCTATTATAATTTTCTGTAGGATTTTTATCGTGAATGAGTTTTGGACTTTATCAAAAGCTTTTTCTGAATTTATTGAGATAATTTTCCTACATCTATTTAGATGTGATTTTTGTCTGTTGTGGTGTATTACATTTACTGACTTACGTATGGAACCAACCCTGCATTCCTGTGATTAGCATGACACTCTACATAGACAACCCCAAAAACTGCACCAAAAGATTTTTAGACTTAAAATAATCAAATTCAGTAGCATAGCTGGATACAAAGTCAACAATCAAAAATCAATAGTATTCCTGTATGCAAACAATGAACTCACTGAGAGAAAAATTAGGGAAAACACACCCTTCACAATAACATCCAAAAAAAAGAAAAGTTCATAGGAGTCAATCTAAAAGAAGTAAAAGATTTATACATTGAAAATTACAGTACTCTGAAAAGGAAATTGAGGATTTCAGAAACAGAAAGATATCCTTTGCTTACAGATAGGAAGAACCAATATTACGAAACTGGCCATACACCTTAAATGATTATATGGGTTTAATGTAATCCCAATCAGAATTCAACTAGCATACCTCACAGAGGTAGAGAAAGCATTCTTAAAATTCATTTGGAAATAGAAGAGACCTAAGATAGCAAAGACAATCCTGGGCAACAAAGGTAAGGCAGGAGGCTATTATCAAGAAATCAACTAACAATAAATGCTGGCTGGAGTATGGGGAAAAAGGAACCCTTCATCGTTGGTGGGAGTGTAGACTGGTGCAACCACTGTGGAAATCAGTGTGGTGATTCCTCAAAAAAACTAGCATTAGAGGTTCCATTTGACCCAGTTATTCCCCTTCTGGGTATATTCTCAGAAGAAGTGAAAACATCATATAGTGATACATGCACACCCACATTTATAGCAGCACAATTCATAATAGACAAATCTTGGAAACAGCCCAGATGCCTATAAACCACAGAGTGGATAAAAAAGATGTGATATTTTTCTACAATGGAGTGTACTACTCAGGTATAAAGAATGATAAACTCGAGGCTTTTATAGGTAAATAGATGCTACTTGAGATCATACTCTAAGTGAAATAAATCAGACTCACATATATAAACATCGTGTTATATCCTTAGTGTAAAAAATGGAAAGAGTAAACAAATCCAAAATATACAGTAGGTATTATGTAACTTAAAGGGTAAAAAACTACTCAAACGGAAAGAACAACAGGGAGGGGCTGGGGGTTTAGCTCAGCGGCATAAGCGCTTGCCTTGCAAGTGTGCGGTTGTGAGTTCGATCCCTGGTACCGATAAAAAGGAAAAAGACCAAAAAAAAAAAGAAAAAAGGAGAGAACAACAGGGATAGGGGAAAGGAGAAATGAAAGGAAAGATTTTATACACACACACACACACATACACATACATATGTGTGAAAATTATACTGTTTCTAAGCTCATCAAAAAGAATGATTATTTAATCATTTTTTTCATGGCTACATCTTATAATCTGGGCAGCTACTTTGAAGATAACTATATACACTATGTTAATCTATTTATTTTGAAATTTTGTATCATTGTTTTTATTTTTTTTTTGTTTTAAAATAAAATTTAAGAAAGATATAACTATCAGAAAATCTTTTTAATGTCAATATTTTTCTCTACCTTTGAGAAAATGTAGGTATTGAAGTTTCTTTATTCCTTTTAGGAAGATTATTCAAATTCTGGAAATGAGAGATGATTATTATAATGAAGCTCGTCTTTACAGTTTTTGGCTCTCAGAGGCTTTGGGAGATCCCTATGAATGCTCATCCTCTGACTTCTATTGACAGATGCATTGGCTCATTGTATGAGTAGAGTTCAGACCCTCCCCTTGCTCTTTCCCAGAGGACAGAGCTGTGAACAGTTCCTTTCCTCTAGGCAGCTTCTCTGCTCTGGCCTCCAAAGCTTATTCAGGTTTTCTCTTCCATAATAGCTTGCAGGCCTGCAAGACTCTTGCTTCGTTTCCATGAGGACACTCTCCAGACTTGCATTTTGGCACCTCGGATGAGTGCTGCAGCTTACACAGCCTTTGTGCCCCTGTAGGATTTTGAAGTCCAAAAATAGGTCTAGCTGAGGCTTCTGAGATAGTGAAAGGAAAAGCCAGATACCAAAATGTAAACTTAATTGAAAAATCTGAAAGGTTAAGTACTGTATTGGTTACTTTTCTCACATTCTTGAGACGAAATACCTGGCACCCAAAACGAAGCAAGGAAAGGTTTATTTATCTTACAGTTTTTTTTGAGGTTTCAATCCATACTCAGCTGGCTCCAAGGCAGGGTGGCATGGCCGAGAATGGCTGCTGCAAGCAACAAGAACAAAAGGACAAAAGGGGAAAAGCACCTCTCCTTCCCGCCTTTACATTGTGTGCTGGCTCTGCCCCTGAGCCGGTGCAGCACTCACATCACCAATCCTAGCACTAGACAACAAGCTAATCACAACGCTCGATTCAGCCATGATAGCATGAGGCTCGAGCAGCCATCCAAACACAAACCATAACAGTTACTCCTGGATTACATATCATATATGTATGTGGGACAACAACAGAAAGGTCTTAGAAACATAACAAGTGAGTTTTAAAATTTGACCTTGGCCAGGGATTGCTGTTTCTGACTTGCTAGTTTGAAACAGAATGGGGAAAACTAAGGGACAGACCTTATCTTCTGCACTGATTCTTCCCAAAATTCTTTCACTTTCAAAAACCAAGGGATGTTGTCTCATCATGTAGGAAAAGAAAAAGTGAATCTTTTAAAAATAAAGATGTATTAAGTAATAGCTATGCAACTTATGATCTTTATTTTTTAAAGGGCCTTGTAAATAGTCACACTGTTTATCTTTGCCCTGCAGCTGTCCTCCCTCTAAGCAGATGGATGGCCATCACTTAATCTCCTGACCTCTTACAATGAAGCCGAGTTGATAGAGCTGTGGTACAGCATCTGGTCATCCACCACCACTGTAGAAGCACCTTGAATAATTGCTGGGAGATTTCATGGCAATTGTTTGGCTTAACTGTAGCCTTAAATACTCTATCAGAACTTCACTCATGCTTTGGTCTCCTTTGTCGTCCTGATTAGTAATATGCCATTAAAGAGTCATTTTCTGCTGAAGAATTGAGTGCCTTTTGTAGCTGATGATTCAGATACTTCAAGATTTTTAGATCTTTTTTGGGGGATGCAATAGGTTTTATGACTCCCAGATAAACAGCTGGACGGAGGAATTGTAAATAAATTTTTTTTTTTTTGTACCGGGGATTGAACTCATGAGCTTGCACTTGCCAGGCAGGCGCTTATGCTGCTGAGCTAAATCCCCGGCCTATAAGTAAATTCTTTAAAGAGTAATGTTGTCTTGCTGCTGCTGTTTTTCTCCCTCTTTTCTGAGTATAAGTTAAGAAACTTGTGCATTAAATGTCTACCAAGTGAATAATGCACTTCTTCACACAATCCAGTTGTAGTCTTTGAACTTCAGGATTGGTTTGTGTGTGTCGGGTGAAAGTTTCATGTGCCTATCATTGCAGCTGTGTTAATGAGGGCTACAGAAATAAACAGTTAAGGACCTGCTCTTACTGCAAGGGCAAGAGAAATATATGACAATCAGAGAGCAGCTAGGCCCAGCTTACCCAGCCATGCATAGGTGAGACACGGCTTCAGAGGTACCCAGTCCCCTGTGTAGGCAGAGGAGGAGGAAGCCGAGGCAGAGAGGCCAACATGCGGCAGAGGTGAGAAGGGCCTGCTGTAGAAGGGAGGCTGCTGGGCCGGCAGCAGAGGCATGAGGCTCTCAGGGAGGTAGAACGGGGTGGACCTGCCCTGCCGTTGCTCCGTGTGGCAGCCTTGGACAGTGAGCTGTGGACTAGTAAAAAGACCTTTCTGGCAGTGAGGACACAGAGCAGTGCAAGTGGAACGTTTTTCTGGTGAGGAGGCAGAAGGGTACAGCCCAGGAGCTCTGCTGCATTAATGGGGACAAACCATGGCATTGGTTCTGCCACAGAAGAGGTAAAGCCTAGGCTCAGGAATGCGGAGCAAGGAAGCTGCTCATGGGAACTGGTTTATGCTGAAGAGGATGAATTTGTGGTACACAGTGTCTGGCTGTGGCACATGTTGAATGCAGTTGTGTTGAAATAACTCAGTCAAGGGGCTGGCAGTGTCGCTTGGTGGTAGAGCACTTGCCTCTCATCCCCAGGGCCCTGGGTTTGAGTCCCAGCATGGGGGATGTATTGAGAAATTTACACAGTGAAGAGTTTTCTGTACTATACTTTTGAAGGAAACTTCATATACTGGAGACACAGGGCTCCGTGTCTGAGATCATTGAAGAATAATTCAGATCACCACATATTTATGTATTTACAGATCCCTCCAGAAGTCTTTTATGGATGGTCTTTTTCACCTTGGTAGAACCAAGTGCTTGAATCATTTGTTGTTCACTGGTTTCTTACTCTTCAGTGCCTGTCTTCCTTCTTTCTATGGAAATCCTAACTTTTAATGTCAATTTTCTTTTTCTGTGTTGCCACACATATATGACCCACTGAGAGTGCTTAAATATTAAAATATTGTGCGTTGATCTTTGGCAGCCACAGTCAAAGACTTCAGTTAAGATTGTTGTGATCTGCCTTTTTTTTAAATAGGAAAGAAATGTACATGGTCCCCAGTTTAGGATGGTTTGACTTAGGATTCTCCAATTCTACGAAAATGTCAGAGTGACACTATACAGGAACTGTGCTTTGAATTCTAATCATTTCATGGTGATAGGTGACGGGGTACTCACTCTTGGTGTTGGGGCATAGCCCTGACCTACAGCTCCCAGCCAGCTGTATGATCACAAAGAGAAATGATGGATACTCTGTGGTGTACCATGATGCTAAAATGTTTGATAGGGTAGGTGCATTAAATGCATTTTCAGGTTATGAGGAGAGAAATACAAGACGATGTACCTCGAACATCCAAGCCATTTTGGGCACATGATAGCGAACAGATGTGGCACTAAGTTAGACAGGAGTGGATCTTCCCCACAAATCTGCAGAAGTGCAGTGTGATAGCCCTGCTTTCAGTCTGTGGCTGACTTTTGGGTGTTCGATAGGTACTTTGGGCTAAGACCTGGGAGGACACAGAGATGTCTGTGTCCCTGGTAGTCTGGAGAGATGCAGGAGCTGGTCTTCTCAACTGGGTTGCTGTGTGGTTAGGTCTGTGGCCTTCATGCTATTAATCCTGTCCTTCAACTTCCATCCTTAGCCCAGGCCAGACTCGATCATCTATGGCCCAGTGGCTTAACCCACAATCTCCAACCACATCAGGCCCCAACCCAGCTGTTCCATCTCCTTCACCCAGTTCATCTCCTTTTCCCACCTCTCCTGCTGCCAACAGAGCTGACAAGCCACCGGAAAGGTATGTGGTTTGAGGCATATATAAAATACAACGGTGGTACCCAGAAGGGGCTCTGTAAACCTGTGCTCTGTGCTGGAACAGGCTTCCCCAGACACCCCTGGCATCCTGGACCTCACAGCCAACATTTCCTACTTTGTATGGCTCTCTGCTTTATTTCATTAGCAAGCACAGTCAATTTTTGGTTTCCTAAGGAGACTGGTTCTGGCCCCAAAATCTGCCTGTATTCCAGTCTCTTAGACAACATAGAATTGTATTTCCGTGTAACCTTTGTATTTCCTTTGGTATATTTTAAATCATTTCTAGATAACTTAATATCTCGTACAATGTAAACTGATAAGTAAATAATTATTATACTTTATTGTTCACAGAATTAAGACAACAAAGTAAGTATGTTTTCAGCAATTTTTAAAGAAATACTTTCAGTCTGTAGTGGATGTAGAACCTTCTGTGGACACACTCAGGCAGTTGTGCATTTTTCAGAGGAATTTGCCTTCCGTGAGACCTACCTGAACCTGCTCTGTCTTTTTGGTGCTTGTGCATTTTTAGAACTAGTCATTTTGAAAGAACCTTTTGTACATGAATATAATGCATATTCTTGGTTTAAAGAAAGACAGAATGAGCTCTGGAAATGTTAATTTGCATGACCCTTTCAATAGCTGGCTCTATGGAGGTCAGAGGACCTGACCTTTAGCCAGTGAGTGTCTGTCTGGGGAATTGGCAAAGGTCACTCTCAACTCCGAGTGGCTTTCCCAACTCCGAAGAGGCAGAGCACTGGCTTCTACTTTGGTTCCTATCTGACTGAAAGTATGGTTTCCCTCCTCCTCCCACAAGGGCACATAGGAAGTCTTGACAGGCAGGGGAGCATGGGGTCTGGTGGTCAGTTAAACACCAGAGCCTACCGAAGTAGCACATACTGTAAGTCCAGGCTTGGAAGGCTGAGGCAGCAGGATTGGAAGTTCAAGGCCAGCCTGGGCAACTTACTAAGACTCTGTCTCAACGACAACAATAACAACAACCACAAGGCAGATTTTATTGTTAAGTAGTTGAGTGCTTGCCTAGCAAATGCAAGCTCTGGTTTTAATCCCTAGTATCATTTAAAAAATGGCTGGGGTTGTAACACAGAGTAGAATATTGCCCTGGCTCACTGGAAGCATGCTCAGCATGTTCCTCTGCTGCTGGCCTGTCCACACAGGGATGCTTTTCCCAACGAGCAGCTGAAGTGCTTAGGAGGCGAATGCACCCCGTGGTTGCAACAGCACTGGTCACTGCACAAGCTCTTCCCACCAGGCTGGGAGGAGAATTAGGCCAGTGGTGCAGCAGCAGCTTCCCAGAGGCTTCCCACGGAGAACACTGCCTTTGGAGCCCACCGTTTACCTGAGAATCCAGTGCTGAGACTTTGCCTGATGTTCTTGTCTCTGTTCCTTTCTTTTCTGGAAGGAGTTGCCTCACGGTTGACCTGAAATGAGATGTGGGGAATGGGAGGCAGGGCTGGGCGGGACCAGGAGGCTCTCTCTCCCAGTTCTTCACATTTTCATGTGAATCTCATTTGCGTTTCTTCCGCAGTGTCATCAATCGGAAAGCTCGAGCAGTGTACCCATGTGAAGCAGAACATAGCTCGGAATTATCTTTTGAAATAGGAGCAATTTTTGAGGATGGTAAGTGGTGGTGGGAGATACCCTTGAGTGTCTCTCACATAGAGTAAGTAAGCGGTCACAGATTAGGGCTGTGCAAACCCCCCAGCAGGAGAGAGCTGAGGCCCTTGGCTTCCGGATCCTGAGCACCAGGGGCTCTGTGCTGAGGACTGGAACTTTCCTTCCACAGTCTTGATGATGAGTCTCTTTTCACATAATTTATGGGAACGAGCTAGTACTGCGTGGAGTTAAGAAATACTTCTGATCTACCTCCTTTGTTTTTTTGGTTCTCTCAGAATCCCTGGCTGAGCCTCCTCAGTGCTTCAGGTTTGCTGAATCTGTTTTGATTTCTAACCCCGTTACCATTCCTACACTTTAGTTTTTTCCCATCCTGAAGAGCATATGAATCTCCAGATGTGGGTATTGACCTCGCATACTGAAACAGCAGTGGGAATTTTTATTTGAATGTTTATCATTCATACACAAGTGTTTAGAAGCTGTGACTGGCTTAATATTTCACAGATTTCTCCCATGCTTCAGTGTATGTATTTTCCCCCCTTGCTGTAGTTTTCTTCCCTCCCTAGTCTGCTCATTATGGAATTCATTGGTTGCTGTGGAAACATTGATGTCGTGTGTGGGTGGAGCTCCCCAGAAGAGTTCCAGGGAAGCAGCAGGAACCTTGGATGCTTGGAATGGAATGGCTGATGAGCCAGAATGTTTGGAGTCTGTGGAATATATCAACACAATGCATTGTGGTGTGTTGTCAGTAATGCAACATTTGCTGCTGATTGTTTTTTAGAAAGCAAGTTGCTTCATTTAGGCTAGATCACGGTATGTGCTCCTGAGCGCCAGAGACGGCTGATAGCATCAGAAAACAAACAACAGCACCAGCCCCTGACATACGACAGAATTATACTTTGTGAAGAAACTTTGTTCTTGGAGTAGAAGCAATAATCTGTCCTCCACAACCATAATACACACATGTGCAGTTGTGGTAGGAGAGTGTGATCACAAACTGCCCCACTCCACACCTGTCACATGTTGTCACAGCAGACAGCAGAAGGGAAAGCCAAGATACTAGTAGTGAGACTCAGCCATTCAAAAACTGGTGAGGAATTTTTACTTCCTGTAGGGTCACCTTAGGCGCCTCTGAACTTTTTTGCATAGGATTTTTTTGTGAAATGGTTACCTTGCCAGAAGATATGTAAGAATGCCTTAGGCTGCAGGTAACAAAACTGGACACAAATGCAATCAGTCATGTAAATCAGTTGGCTTACAGAGTAATAGGTCTGAAAGCGGGGTGCTCTACTTGCTTAGCTCACATTCTCATCTGTCAAAGACCAAAGCATTTCCATCTTCTGCTGAAGTGTTCTCTGCTTGGCCATGTGGACCCTGGCTCTACCTGTACATTCACCTCCCGTATTGGGCAAAATGGTTGCCAGTTGGAGGCCTCCTAGCCACACTCAGCTTGAGCGAAATGAGGCTTTTCTGTGCTTTTCTGTTTTAGCACTGAGAAGACTTCTCTAGAATTTTCCTCCTGCTTTACCTGCTCTAGCCACTGAGCAGTCAGACCTGGGTCAGATGCTCTCACCCTAAGCCCGTGACCAACAAGGACTCAGACCAGTGAGACCTGTGCTGAGCGTGCATGCCCCACACAGCCGTGTGAATGAGGCTTTGTGCTGAAGTCTGGGTCTGCGGCCAGTGGAAAGGAGGAAGGCCAGGAGGTCAGCGACCCATGAGACTTAATTCTCCAGCTCTAAAATCCTTTCATAACTTGCAGAAGTGCTCTGAAAAAAGGGTGTGAGTATTCACATACATGAAGGTGTACATAGTCACATGCATGCACATGCACACACGTGCACATGCATACGTAAGAGTATCTGGGTGTGTTTGTGAGAGAGAAAGTGATTATACTTTGCAATCATTTTATCAAAGTCTGATCTGGGCTGTTTTACTTTCTGTGTGATCCCAGACACGTTCCTTCGGTAATGTTTGCATCAGATTCATTGTCCTAATTTTCAAAGATATCTGCCCAATTGTCACCCCTCCCCGTTTCCCCAGATTCCATATGTCACTAGGCTAGCATTTGGGACTACTGGAAAATGCGATTTTTGAGTTTCGCCTACAGGTGCAAAAAATCTTGCTAACTGTGGTGCCTTGCAGGGTGCATCATGGTGTGCTGTGGATGTGGCTGTGTTTCCCACTGTTTGTGTGTCCCTCTAACTTGGTGCCAGGTGGTACAAGTGTCCAGCTCAGTCTAGGCCTGCTGGCTGGAGCACACAGGGAGTCTTGGCAGTTTCTCCCTTTGCCCCTCATGACTTTGTACTCCAAAGATGCCTGTTGACATGTTGACAACCCTTCCTTAACCAAATAGGTGACATGTCATTTGCTGGGAGCTATGTGTCTTGCAAGAGCCTCCCTGATCCTTTACTAGGGGTGCTGATGAGCTCAGCAGAAGGTACCCTGAGACTTGCTGCTTCCTAGGGGTGGTTCTTAAAGGGCACTGGAGGTTGAAGGCACTTGAGCAGGCTGCTTGCTTTCTGTGTTGCACTTCCCTTGATTCCATGTGCAGCTGGTCACTCAGCTAGTTAAAAGCAATCCCTTGCTTTTCCAGAAAGTGCTGTGTGAAGCCCTTCCTCTAGTAGATGTGGGGTCTTTTCTTCTAAAGTCAGACACAGAACAAGCCATACAGGCAGGTCATGGGACCTCAGTGTTGTGGAGCCAGGCAGTGCTCCAAGTACATTTACAACTGTTGTTTACATTTTGTTGTTACCATTTACAAGTGTTGAACCCACAGGAGTGTCCGTTACGCAGACTAGTGATAGGCGCTCAGTGTCCCTGAAACACCCGAGACAGTTTTCCTGTGGCCACTTCTGCATTTGGAATCTTCCGGAATGCCTTCAAGCTCTTGCCATGCAAATCCTTCTTCTGTTCCCACAGGCAGTAAGGGAAACCAGTTGAAGAAAACAAAATTCAGGTCAGAGTGACCCTTTGGCCACATTGGCAGTAGTTACAGGGCTTGGAATGTGTACCACAGTGAGAAATTCTAAACCAGCGGATGGCAGGGTGGTCTTTGGTAATTACATAGTTTCACAGCTGGTCCTTGCTCTGTGCTCTCACTGTAGAGTCTGGGCTGCAGGAAAGGGGTGCAAGTTCCTGGCTGATGAATTGTTTCTGTACTTTTAGGGAAGGGTCTGCAAGATCCTGTTGGGGTGGAGCTGTTCCTGTAGGTGCTGCAGGGACCCTGTTCCCTTTTCCCTGGGCCTGGGAAACTGTAGAAACCAGATATCCATCAGATCGGCTGCCTGGGAGGACTCCAGGGCCTGTAGAGGGCGATCCTACACGTGCTCAGGGCTCTCAAGTGTGCTTGGGTTCTTGTGGCCCCTGGTTCTGTGTTGGTTTATAGGCCTAGACATGACGTCCCCATTTGCTTGGGGAGCAGGTGCGACCCTGATTAATCCTTAAAAGCCTCCGGTAATTAAAATTCAAAGATCTCAAACAGACAGAATAATCCTTGAAAAACAATTTGGCCTCATCCTGGAAAGATGATCTTGTGTGGCCCTTACAACCCATATATTTCTTGATATATGCGCACTATAGGGGAATCTTAGGAAAAAACAATGTTAAGTGCCGGATGTTAAATGCTAGTGAGGCTCAGAAGTCAAAATATTTTACTTGAGGTGTGGACTTGTATGATAAAACCTCACTTTAACTATAGCTGGGGTCAGAGAACCTACTATTTGAGCTCCTGACTGCTCTGGAAGGGTGTAAAGCAGCCAGCAGGACAAAGCAGCAGCACTGTGTTTATAGTAGCCAAAAGATGGAGACAGGCCCATCAGTTTACAAAAGGATAAACAAAATGTAGCCTCCGCATACAAAGCAAGGTTACCAGCCATGAAGGGAAGGAAACCCTGATACCTGCTACCGCCTGGATGAAGCCTGAAGACACAGTAGGTGAAATAAACCAGGCACAAAGGGACAAATATCGTGATGCCATTTATGTGAAATACCTAGCTTGGCAAATTCATAGAGATGTCAAATCAGATAGAGGCTGCCAGGAGCTGGAGGAGGGAGACTGGAAAATTATTGCTCAATGTGTGTGTAGCTTCAGTTTGAGATGAAAAAGTTCTACACAGGTAGAATGGCTATATAATGGCGAGACTTGCCTAACACCACTGAATCGTATGCTTTCACATGGTCAGAGTGGTGCATTTTCTGTACCTGTTTCACTACAGTTAAAAACATTTAATGCCAGGAGCATTGCTGAGAACTGTCATCAGGTTTTGAGGACACACAGCTCTCCCAGGGTCTTGCAGTTTGCAAGGGGCAGGCCAGGGTCTGTGAGTCCTGTTCCATCTACCTGTGTCCTGTGTGCGCCTCCGAGCCTCCTGGAATGAACTGTGGAGCTGTTATTTGCCCGTTTCCCTACAGGAGATTGTGACTGGTGGCAGCCCAGTGTTGGACAGCTAGAAGCAGCTGTCTGTAGGTCATGTTCCCTGCTCTTTCCCAAGCGTGTTACCTCTTGGAGCTTGTGTGCAAGGTAGCCACTGCTCCTCAGGGTCGGTCAGTGTCCCTGCTCTGCAATGCCTGGCTGCCCAGCTGTGCAAAACAGGCCCAGGCTCCTTGACCGAGACTAAACACAGAGCATGGTGGACAGAGAAGGGCCCATTTGTGGTTGGTCTGGGTCAGGAGCTGCAGGATAGGGGATGCCCAGTTTTGGGGGTTCAACACTTTCTGTCTGATTCTACTGCTGCCCTCCCTGGGCCATTTCTAGCCCCTTGGGAGATACAGGAGCCTCAGGGGTTTTCTCTCTTAGTCAGCAGGACTCCTGGGAAGGGCTGGGAGGTGGACAACAGGGGCATGGATGAGCATCTGTATGTCGATAGGGACAGGGAGGATTCCTGGCCTGGCCCTGGTTTTCTGTCTAAGTCTCCCTTTCCACACATTGTGGAAATCCCTCCCCTCTGCTCCCTTCCTCTCTGTCTTTCTTTTCTGCTCATCCTATCTTTTATTCATGCCTCACCTGTGCTTTTATCAGGATGTGTATGCACAGGAGAAGAAATGCTAAGCACGTGCAGAGGGCTTCTGTGTACCTTGCGAGGGTGTAGTCATTTCTCTGCCAGCATGTATCAGCCAGGAGTCTCCTCCAGGTCTTTCGCCTCAGCCCCAGGACCTGTCCCCTCAGGAGGCCACTTTGCCAAGTCTCTGAGGGGGCCCTTTGCATAGAACCTAATCATTTTCCCTGACAGCGGCTGCACATTGGTGGCCTTGCCGCATTGAGGGTGTAGGTAAAGTTGAGAAACCTTTACAAATCTTGCTGTGTTACAATGTCAGGGTGAAGGTAATCAAGGATATGAAGCAAGGGACGTGCTTCCATATCAGCTTGAGAGCATATCCTTGATTGGTTTGTATATCATTCATTACACAAGTAAATTACACAAGCAATTGCACGCGTGCATGTGTGTGTGTGAGGCTGGTACTGTGGTGGGTGCCATGAGAATTCTCAGGTTAAACGTCTGTGATGTGTTCGTGTTGTATCCCAGGCTAGGAGAGGCTGACACATGTGCAATATGCAGGGCGTGTGCCAGGCCCTCATCTGGTCTGGGAGAGAGTTGCAGGTCTGCAGAGGGGATGCTGACGCCTATGTCTGAGGCCTGATTGGTGCTATCCAGACACGGTGGATGGAGCAAGCCTGTAGAGAGCCTAATGCAGGAAGTTCGGTGAATGTGAAGAAACAGCAGAAGGCCAGGATGATGCAGACAGCCAGGATGCACACTTACATCTTCCAAGAGGAGGAGTAGGTGTTTACTGATGGAATTGTGGCGCGGCTGATAAGTATGAAATATAAATGACCCATATTTTAAGAATGCAGGGAGAGACCCCCGACCTTCTGGGGTCTGGCATCACCTCTGGGGGCTGGCATTCTTTCTGGGGTCTGGCAATCTCTCCGTCGGACACGTGGAGTGGGGACATACATGTAGCTTAGGTTTGGGGTGGAGCCTAAGGGGCATTAGTGATGCACAGGTATCCCACTGGAATTCATTTCGTGCCACAGGCAAATTCCTAGGAGTGGGGAAGATAGAACCACAGGTAAATTCCTAGGGGCGGGTTCTGCCTCCAAGGCTTTACCGGCTACGGAGTCCAATCTGGGCCCCAATCCTTTCATTTACCTCACTGAGTTCCACTGTCAGAAGTGGGGGTACCTTGTTTGGAAGGGCATAGAGTTGGCTGGTCAGTGTCTTCCGTTGTTACAAAATAGTGGATTATGAATTCAGTTGGTCAGCCAGCTTTCAAAAAGACAGAGAAGAGAGGGTACTGTGCACAGTAGGAGTCAGTTGAACAGCACTGTGTGTCGGGTAGTGTGTGCACTCTTGTTTGTGATGTAAGTAGCTCCTGTGGCTTGGAATCAGAAGCCGCGTCCTAGAGCTAGTTCCTGAGCTGAGCTGCAGGGAGCCCTTCTCTGCTTTAGGCACAGAACTGCTGCTCCTGGCTGTGGCTGTGGGACTCTCAGAGCCACTAAGCATCTCTGTATTTGATTTCCACACCCTGGTGAGTGGGGCAGTAACTTGTGCCTCACTGGTCAACCCTGGTTGCATGTGTGCATCACAAGTGTTTATGGGCACCTACCATGGGCCCAGCTCTGTGCCCAGATGGGAAAGGCCAGGCCTATCCTCAGACTCTTCATCCAGTGAGCCAGTGAGAACAGGCCTGGGTGATGCCCTGGAGAGGTTGTCAGTGCTGAGGAATTGACTGACTTCCAACATCCAGGGGAGGAGCTGTCCACAGGTCTCTGAGGAGAAAGAACTTACTGGTGAGGAGGTCAGAGAGAGTTCCAGGTATGAGGACACCACTCATGCCAAGACGTAGGGCTTCCCCAATAATTCAGGGCAGCAGACAGTAAGATGCGCTATGGGACTGTGAGGTGCTGCTGGTAGGGTGGGCGGGGCAGTAGGAAGCTTGAGTGTGACCTTGATGGGGGAGTGACTTGCTCTGCCCTGTGCCTACAAAGTTCACCTGGTGCCTCGTGGGTTGGATGGGGCAGATGGGAATCACAGAGAGTAAGGAGAGAATGTTACAGGAAGACAGAAGAGTTTTGGTGGCCAGTCCATGGGACAGAGCAGTTCCCCCTGTGCAGACTTTGTTAGTGGGTACCCCAGCTGTAGTCCCCTTCTCTCCTGGCTGCTCCCTGCGGGGCTCCAGTGACACCCGAGGTGCAGTCAGCAGCAGGTGTGGGACAGGGCATGCTGCTAACCGTGCTTTCTCTTCCTTCTAGTACAAACCTCGAGGGAACCTGGTTGGCTCGAAGGGACTCTGAATGGCAAGAGGGGTCTGATTCCCCAGAATTACGTCAAGCTGCTGTAGCCCCAGCCTCTAGGGCCCCACACAACCACCTGGGAGTGGCATTTCACACCCTGCGACCACACTCGGGAATCACCAGTCACCTGCCACACTCTAGGGCCTGGGAATGGATGGAACTTGCCGTGCAGAACTGCGTAGACAGGCGGATGAGTAGGCAAGCATCGGGTTCACAGAACGGATTTTTCCTTTGTCAAGAACCAGGATGTGGGGAGTTTTAATCATTCATCCTGTGGAAGGAGAGAGAGGACAGCTGTCTGCCTCCTCCATTGGCAGCCATGCTGCCAGCTCCACGGAGGACCCCTCTCCTCCCTGCACCTGCTGCCGGGATGTTAAAGGGAACTGTCCTTCCTGCTCTGGGCTGCGGGAGTGGGGAGCAGGCTGGGGCGCAGCTGTCTGCTCCTGCAGGGGTTGGTCTCAACCTTTCCAAGCCTGCTCCTTCCCGCACGGCTGCCTGGGGACCCCACACTTGCTCCACTGGCCCTGAGCACACCACGTATTTATAACAGGCTCCTCCTCGGGGCTCCTCACCTGAGTGCTATTTGCCCACTGCCACCTTTTTACCCAAGATCTCTCTGTAAATGAATAAAATGTAATTTACTGTTGGATTTGTGTGGCCTCCTGTGAGAGCAGGGGCGGTAGGACTGATTGCCCAGAAATCGTTTGTGATTCTGCAGTCCCTGGATGGAAAGTCACGTTCACCTGGTGGTGGCTCACACGGGTTCACAGGTAGGACTTGCTGATGGAGCCTTGCTCTCCTCCTCAGCGGGGTGTTCTGGGAGGCAGGGGCCAAGGTTCTCTCTGGTACGTGAGAATCTAAGGTGCTGCCACTCTGCTGCACGACCCTTTCTCCCAGAGGCAGGCGGGACAGTAGCAGTGCTACAGCACAGTTAACTGGAGTTACCTGCATTAGAAATGCCCACTTCTGGCTGTGGCTGAAGGATGAACTTAGGAAGGGGGACAGCATGCCCCCCATGTGTGGCACCACCAGTTGTCTTGCAGCTTGAGTGGACTAAAAAGGCAAAGGAGGAAGAAGTCTCACTTCTGGTGTTTTGGAGGAGCTAGTCTTCGCCATCACCTTCTGATGCCCTCACCGGCTTCCAGCAGATTCTCCAGCTGTGCACACACCCTTCAGGCTGCCCAATGTGGACTCCAGCAGGACTCTGCAGGGAGCTCCAGGTCTTCCAGCTTTGACTGGATCGTTCCAGTCTGCAGCACACAGACGGCCCTTTCGGTTTCTTCCCACACCTGACTGCAGGGCAGCCACTGTTAGCCTGCCTTGTAAATCATAAAAATAAAGAAATAAAAACATACTATATTGCACCTGTTATTCTAGTGAACTCTGATACAGGGTGGGAGCTGCATTTGTGCTAGCAGCTGGCCCTCCTGACTTGCTTCATTGGGCAAGTCTCCCCCACGTCACCCAGTGCATCCCCTATTGTCCAGGTCTCAGCACCGATGCCCCTGGACAGGGTTGGAGGCTGGCAGCTCAAGTTCCCAGGCCTCCTGGGAGGATCCTATGGGTGCTTTGGGCCTGAGGCTGACAAGCACCACAGCGTGGTCAGGCCCTGCTCTCATCTTTGTCATGCTTCTCAGCCTTGCTTCACTTTGGGCAATGAACAAATTTTCCATTTGAGCATGGAGCACAGTTTTAGTGGCCCCAGGAGACTGAAGCTGGCTGCACAGATGCTGATGAGTGGGGAGAGAAAGGTGTCTCCCTTCCCTGCAGAGGTTCCCGGGCCGGTCAGACTTCTTTCTAGGATGTATCTAAAGAAGGGTGTGTCTGTTGCCTTTTAGTCCGGTTAACTGATTCACAAGCTTGCTGTTTTGCTGGGTGACAGCTCTGAAGTCACCTTGTGTGGACCATCTAAGGGTTTCGTTGGAAGCTGCGGTAGTTTGGACCTGGAACCAAAGCCTCTGCGTTAAGGTTTAATCTCCAGCCTGTCGGGTGGTGGTGGAAACTTAGGGAGTGAGTTTTTTGGGTGTTATTAGAGCATGAGGGGCATGTTTTCAAAAGGAACTGCAGGATGTTTTTTCTACTACCTTTTGTGTCTCAGCTGCAGGGTAAACAGTTTGCTCTCTACCACGTGCTCCCAGTCATGTTATGCTGCCAAAGCAGGCAAGTTGGCCATGGACTTAAACTTCCCAAACTGTGAGCCAAATAAACCTTTTGTCTTTGCAAGTTGATTATCTCAAGTATTCTGTTACAGAAAACTGAGGCAAGGAGGTAAGGGTAGGAGTGGGGTGTGCTTGTTGAAAAGTGCTTTGGCTGTGAATAAGAACAGGGACAGTTTCTGTACAACACAATTTTAAATACTAAATTATGGGTTCCATGGGGGGTTTTGAGATTTCTGAGGAGCCCAGGGACACCCTTCAGCAACTGTCCTGAAGACCTGGGTATGTTCCAGCTTGGCTTTGGAGGTGGGAAGGCTGTACCTTCGGTGCCATGTATTCTGAGCTACTTTCCTGCCCCTTCTCATTGAGGAGGGAAACTTGGTTTGTGAGAAGAGGTAAAGTGTCTGCTACGGCTTATATCTGGATGTGCCCCCAAAGCCTCATGGGCTCTTGGGTGGGACTTCTAGGAGGTGACCGGATCATGGCTGTGTGGTATGGATTAATCCACTGGTGAGTTCCTTTATAGCTTGTGGGGTGATGATGGAAGGGGAAGCCCTGGGTACATGGCCTGGAAATAAGCACACATATAAGTAGACATATACTCCTCCACCCTTGATCCCTGTCGCCTTCTTGCCCATCATGGCATGAATTGTTTCTTCTTTGCCATGACCTACTGCCATGTTGCCTGCCTTGGAGCCAGCTGACTGTTGACTGAAACCTCTACGAACTGTGAGCCAAAATAAAACTTTTCTCCTTTTAAGTTGTGGGTGTTGGGTATTGTATCTCAGCAGTGAAAATGTAACTAAGACAGTGTAGGAAAAAACACTGTAGGAACAAAACATGTATGGGCAGTGGGCCCAGGGAGCACTGAGCGAGACAGCTGGCAGTATTCCTAATTGCTGAGTCCCTAGGGGACATTAAACATGACATGCTGCGCCAGGACTTGATGAATTTGCTTGCCCAAGGACGATCTCATTGTTCACACTGGTGTATGTAACCCAGAGTGCCTTACCACTGTTTGGTTAAGGAAGTTACCACTAAGTGTGGCCACCTGACCTTGGGCAAGGTAAACTACCTCCGTGCTTCTGTTCCTGTCTCCTGCACAAACAAATCATACTCAAAGATTGGAGCTGAAGTGACCTAACAGAAGCGACCTGTCCAGTATGTGCTCAGTGAGTGGGAGCTTGTGGTCCCTTTATTTTACTACTGTGACTATGACTTGCATCTTTTTTTCATGAGGGTCCTTTGTGTTCCCTAAGATGCCAGTCATGATACTGAAGTTCCAGAGCAGTGTGGCTGCAAAGGCTCCTTTGCCCTGAGCAAAGGAGTCCTGGCCTGTGTTTATCTGGGGAGAAAGAGGGTAGTGCAAGAGGAGAGCCACAGGTGTTTCCTTGTGAGAGCACGACCTTGGAGCACAGTGCGGCCCAGCTTGGCAGGGATGCTGGGCAGAGAGCTTTCTCCTGGGCAGAGCCCAAAATATACTTAGCAATGAGATGGGAGAAGGTGTTTTCTTACACTGGTGGATCATCTTCCTTTCCGCAGAAGAGAAATGGTGTGTTTTGCAGGATGAGTCTAGCTGATTCCAAGCATCTGCCGGGCACTCCTCTGTGCGTGGAGTCACGCCTGTGTCAGGACACCAGCCTCTCAGCCCCACAGCTAGGTGCTGGGAGTGCCAGCTGCCACTTCTGGGACCAGGTCTGCAACCTGTGTTCATGCAAAGGCCATGACAGTACCTTGGGCAAAAGAGGGCACCTGGACGTTGTGTGTCTCATTTGCAGTGGGGGACACAGGGCCTGCATCTGCCAGTGGCGCCCACAGGGCCTTCCCTGCATGCATGAAAGGGATGCCAGGTAAGGAGAATCAAAGAGACTGTGGGTGGCTGCCGCCTCCTACTTTCTTGGGTGACAGATGTGTGCATCTGGGGGTAGTGGTAGGGAAAGAAGGGTGTCTGCAGTGATGAGCTTTTAACTCACTTTCTCCTGACAGTGACTGTGTGAATCAGGAAGAAGAATCTCATGTTAGACATGCTAAGATGGCAAAGCATCTGCTGTAGGTTAGTCAGTGAATGAATTACCCCTTTTCACTGCACCATTGATCTCCGGGGTCAGCAGAGACAGTGGCCGTTACAGGTTGCACCCACCATCCTGTTCGGATGTTGACATGTCCAACTCCAGTGGGTCAGAATGTGGCTTCATTTGGAAACAGGGTCATTCCAGATGTGGCTGAATTGAGTGCAGTAAGGTGGGGCCCTAATCCAGTGGGAATGGTGTCATTTTCCAAGGGGCAGATTTGGATACGGAGGATGGGCACAGAGGAAAGATGATGTGAGGAGAAACAGGAGACAGCTGCCACTCAGCTGAGGTGAGGCTCCGGAGCAGACACTGGCCTCAGAGCCCTCAGAACGCCAGACTGCTGGCCTCTAGGGCTGTGAAAGCTAACTGCATAGCTCATGGCACCCGCACTGCAGTGCTGCTTGGTTAAAAACAGCTCTAGGAAACCAATACCTATAAATACCCTGTAAAGGAGCGTGTTCTGAGTTACACACAACCTACTTTGAAATGTTTCTGTTTTCAATCTCTTGAGTGAATCACTTGACCTCTCCACACTTGTTTGCTTCCGTGAAGCAGTGAGAGAAGCACCAAGCTCTTGGGATACCATGTTAATTGGGGAATGCCATGTAATTGAGGGGTGCATGGCAGAAAAGAGTTTAGCAAAAAAGAAGCGAGCCCCGTGTGGTGGCGGAGGGTTCCTCCAGCTGATGCTACTGCTTTACCATGCACATACCTTAGATCTTCAGTCCCCTTCTCCAAAGGTCCATGCAGGAAGCTTATTCTCATCATGCTTTCATGTATGCTACTGGTGTCTTTGTTTACTGGTTAGCAGAATATATCACAGAGCACTTTTCTATCTGAAGATTAACTTGATTGATTGTTATCTAATGAAAGACCTTCTCTTTGGACTTGAGTGCTGGATGTGATGGGATATATCCAGAAGACTCAGTGCGCTGTCTCAGTATCCAGATTTCTTCTCTGGAGAGTTAGCTGCTATGGAAATGCTGAGAGGCCAGGTGGAAGGAGCACGCTCAGAACCAGATGGGTCAGGCTGGCCCAGGTCAGGATCCACAAAAGTGAGTATTACAGAGAAGGAGAAACTTAGAAACCATGGTCTCAGAACCACATACCCTACTTAAGAATATCTGAGTACATGCTGGTGGCAGACTGACGGAATGATCCTAATCTTTGGGCTGTCTGGCTCCTTCTTGTGTATTAAGAGCTCCTTGTTGACTATGGGCTTGACCTTAGAAGTGAACCTAAATACAACCAAAGACTGGGGCGGGGGGTAGCTTTTCACCTTCTTTTTTAGAGTTCTGTCTCACTTGCTGAAGGCCCAAGAGTGCATGAGATCATTTAAAACTGTTACAGCTGAGATGGTGGCAGGCTGACCCACACAAACACAAGCCCAGCTTGGTTGAGCCCAACCCCGATCAAAACTCCCAGGCCAACTTATAACTCAGAAGAAATGGTAAATGCTGGTTTACTGATGACTGAATTGTAGGGTGGTGGCCACGCAGCATTTGCTAACTGCCTCCTTTTTTGTCCCACACTTCATTTGGCTTTGGATGCCCTTGGCCCACGCTGAATATTGAGATCAAATCTGAATCCTCTTAACCAGCTTGTCTGGGAATCCACTGGTTCATTTCCACGAAGGGCACTCCAGCAACTGGATGGCTTCAAAGTGCCAGGGGTACCAAAAATCAAATTGTTTAGTTCTGTGTGTACAGTACTTACGCTAATCAAAAAGTCTATTGACTTTTATGTAAGAGACAATATTGTCTCTTTGCTTGGAGGGTATTCAGCAGGCAGAAGTAAACAAAGCCCTCAGTTTATGTGCAAGACTAGGCATGGGTTCCACTGCAGCAATACAGCCAGTCCTCAGCTAACGATGCCTAAATGTGGAGCTGGGTTCTTTGGTCCCGAGACTGCTTTTAAAATTTGAGTAAAATAAAGGCATCCTTGACCCAAGAATAAGCCTACTCAACTCAAAAAAGCATAGGGGCAGGGGCTTTCTGCAGGCTTACTGCCCAAGATGGCTTGTGTGAAACACCATGCTCCTTAAAAGGTGACATTTCTTAAATGAAGAAATATAAAGTTCTCTCCATTGCTAAGTGTCTTGTGAAAAAATGTGCACACAACTGTTTTGTGCTGTGTTGACTGGCTGTACTGCATTCAAGATTACTGTATTAAAGCAGAGTCAAATTTATCAGTTTTCTTTTTTTGAAACCAACAATCAGCATTTAAATGACACGCTAGAAACAAACTTGAATTTATCTTGTGGGAAATAAATGTTGAATTGCTTTCTGCTCTTCTGTGGTCCCTGTTAATGAGTGGAATGGAGGAGAGAGGCCCAGGAGGAGTTGAGAGCTGGCTTCCACAAACCCAAGAAACCGCCAGGGAGAGACAGACACGGCAGGGCAGGACTTTGGAATCAGACTGGACAACGTGGGTCCACTCAGGTGAGTCTCAAGTCTGAAGAATGAGCTTTCTTGTGGTTATGAAGATACGTGTGTAGGTAGATAACTACATGGTAACAGATACTGACTAGTCATGGGATATGTTAGTGAACCCAGTGTTAGCAGTAACAGGCTGTTTACTCGGTCCCCAAAGAGAGGAAACCGGTCACTCCCATAGAGCACTTTGGAGCAAGGGACAGAACTGTTGGCCCATTTGGCTATAGACCACATATAATCAGCATCTGGAATGGCACAAAGTCTAGCTGAACTTAAAGACACTCAAATGAACCATTTCCAAAACAACAGGTGATTAAAGTAAAGGATTTATTGTAATCTGCTTACAGTCCTTTGCAAAGACAGACATGTTTTTGCATAAAGATATAAATTGCTTCATTTTAAACTAATTTAGTGTTTAATTCTATGAAGAAGTTTTGGTGAATTATGAATTGTACCAAACCAAGATTTTAAAGAGCAATATGGTACAAAAATAAGAGCAGACAAACAATTTGGACTGGGACAGGCATTCAACAGTGAGTTCAGAATATGGCTTTGCTGTTTAATCAAGCAAAGTTACCTGGAGACACATGGAGCGCCAGTAACTTTGTTAATACAAAGGGCTGCTGCAGACCGTCTCATCGCATACCTGATGAAAGTTGAAATCCCGATCTCATAAGAAGTAGTCTGAACTAACAGCTGCTTTTATAACCATTTCTTTTCCCAGAAACGCCCAGTCTGCATGCTGTGTCTTTATCCCCTTTAGAGTGCGGCCTTCATATTGCTGTGCATGTGAGTGGACTGAGTTTGAAGATCTGCCTAGAAACTAAATTCTTGAAATTGCAAATTGTAAGGAAAAGTCCTCCCTCTGAGTGCCGTTTTCACAGGTTTCGCCCTGCGTAAGGCAGGTGTCTCCGAAAAGACAGGGTAGGTAATGTTGCCTGCATAGTGAACCCTGGAGCACTGTGGATCCGATCCCTCCTCCCAGCCTCAGCTTGAGCAACAGCTTTTAGGTTTTGGAAAATGCGATTTCACTGAGTAAGTGATGCTTACTATCACCACTTTTAAAGGATTAATTTGGCCTCTATTCAAAGTAGTGTAGTGCAATCATATTGTTAGTTTCTCCAAAGATACATGTTTGTGATTTAGGGCAACGGAAAAGCCATAAATTGCATCAGTGCCAGACAGATTAATAAACTAAAAATTTTAGTGCCACTGTCTTATATGATCTGTAGTGTTTTTTTCTTCAAAACTGTTTATGTATAAAATTTATTTTTAAAACCTACCTTTAAAAAAATCTTAAAAACCCTCTAATGATCTTCCAGTCTCCACGCCATTTCTATAGACTTTTGCCGAGATGGATTGTCCCAGTACAACCCGCCACAATCTACGTGTTCCCGCAACCAGTTCCAGGAGTGCCAAACACCTTCCAGGAGCAGTAGTGACCACCTGACCTCTGACAGATGTAGACAGTGCATGGGATCCCCCACCCCACAGGAGAAACTGGCTTTTTGAAAAGGGTGGAGGATTGTGCTCTCTGAGCGGAGTTTCCAGCCTCCTCCTCTAAGAGCTGATTCTGCTTCTTGTGGAATGGGGAAAAGAGGCAGCTTTCCAAGAACTGAGCACCCCCAGGACCCCCTGTCCCATAGGTGCTGTCCAGGGACACCTGCAAGGAGCTGCCGACACCCGGCGTGTCGCCCCCTGGTGGAAGTAGGGTGAAGCAGAAGCTGGAAAAAAGTGCTCAAGTCTCACCAACACTCCACGCGGGAGACCAAGAACGAAACAAGAAAAAAGTACAGAAAAAGTAGAAAGGCTTACAGACAACCAAGGAGGTTTACGTGTGGTTATTTACAACAGAGACTGTGTAAAATGGTAAATTAGATACGAAGCTAAAAAAGGCACAGCTTTCCCTTTTTCTTAAATACACTGTAAACGGTTCATTATGCATGCAGAACATTTCACTTTACAAAAGAAAAATTTTACCTTGTTTAGACAAAGATAGTACTTAAATAGTCTCCAGTAAAATAGAATTCTTTCAAAAATACTTTCCCATTCATCCTATTAACCATTAATTTTTTTTTTTTTTGTATGTGTCTCATTTACAAAAGTTCCTTACACCTTATTTCAGGTCCTTCACAATTTATACATACAGTAATGTACAGCACAGCAAAAGACTGCAAAAAAATTATTTGTAAAGCCAACACAATACGTACTAGAAATTGAAACCAAGGCGTTTGTTTTAACATCTTATCCATTCTAATTAAATAATAAATGGATGCTAAGTGTGTATACCAGAGAGGGCTGCTATTCCAAGCCACATATTCTGTTATTACACAAGAGGAATCTGTATATATTTTTTCTTTTTTTGTTTTTAAATAACAAAAGAATATTAATGCCCCATATTGACTATACGTTTTATGTGCAAACCACAGGTAAGCTTTAAAAAGTTCGTTAGTCCTTGAACCCTTTTAAAACAAGCGAACGATACTGGAAACTACATGGCATAGTTAAAACTTCCATCTGTTAAAATATCAAAATCAGAGTTATTGACTAGATATGGCTTTTCATCCAGAGGAACGTGTTTCTAAGCGCTGGGGGCTGGAGAGGGGCGAGTCCTTTAGATTGCTCAGGTCTTGCCAAATCCGTGTCAGATGGCTTTCCCAGCTCCGAACCCTTGACGTGATTTTAACCTTGAGAGACTGCTGACAAGTGTGAACCGATCATGATTTCTGGAGTCCTTTATGGGTGTGGAATAACACGGGGAAAACTTAAGGCAAAGTTCTTCTGGTAAGACGTCGTCCATCACTTCCTGTGAAAGTAAAGGGCCTTGGCATTGCCGGATTCCACCTTTGGCAACTGGTCGCTGATGATCTCCACCAGCATCGCAGGGAACTCCACCTTCAGGGCCTGGGACTCTCGGAAGGTATAGAAACAGAACTCCAGCAGGTCACTCACCAGCTGCAACACACAGATACGGGACACGTGAGGCTCTCATGTCCATCCTGCCCTGGACCCTGTGTATCCTAACTGATGTGAACCCAGAGAGCAATACACCGAAATCCTGGGGGGAAATCAGGCTACTGAATGTACCAAGCTGGGGGTGATGGAGAAGGTGGTCCCATCACCTGTGTTGCAACTGCCTTTCTTCCAGGACAAATTCAGCTGGGACCTAGGTAACTGCGAAGCGGGAACAGATCTGGGGCACCAGGGGAAGAGGGACTGGGATACTGCTGGCCGAGACTGGTATGTGTGTGTGTGTGTACAGTGCAAAGCCTCCCAGAATCCCTCACTGGTCAGCAGGGCCATTTTCTAGTGCAGTCCGACTGGGAGAACATGAAAGCCTCCAGTGATAAGTTGTCCCTCCAGCTCATCTTCCCTGGATGACTCCTAGTCTGTCTTTCTTTCACACACACGGTGGTGCAGCATTAGCTGCTTCTACATTTAATAGGAATACAATTTCTGATCTGAAAAAAGTGGTCTGTAAACTTTAATTTCCATACCCTGTGTTACAGAGTTTGGATCTTAAGTATCCCTCCAAATACCCATGTGTTGAATGTTGTTCCCCTTCCATTACTGGAAGGGGGTGGAGCCTTTACCAGGAGAGGCCCCTAGGGGAGGGGTCTGGAGGGCACAGTGGGGCTGCCGCCATGACGTGCTGTTTCGCCACAGGCCCAAAGCCGTGGGACATCCAGTGATGGACTGGAACCTCCAGAACGGTAAGCCTGGAACAACCCTTTCTCTTATACAGTGCTCATTTCAGGTATTTGTGACCCTGACACACCTCATATCTCAACAGACAAACATGAATGTTGACAATCATAAAATTAAGTCAGTTTTAATGTGATTTTGGTGAAATCAAGCCTGTAATTTCCCCTCATGATTTTTTTTTTTTTTGGGTAGCAGGGATCGAACTCATGATCCTACATTTACCAGGCAAGCACTTGAACAGCTTAGTGAAATCCCCGCATCTCCTAATGAATTTTTAAAACTCAATTAGGAAGCTTTGATTGAGGGAGCAAATAACTGTGGGACCTTCAACACAATCCAGGTGCCAACAACAGTCTCATTGTGTCCATGCCAGTATTCTTCTGTTCTTAGCCTAAAGGGTGGTGGTTGCCTAGGAAGGTTCCCAGGACTCTGAGATTCAGTAAGGGGTCTGTACTTGAAGGATGCGGGAGCCAAATAAGCTGGGAAATAGCACAAACTACTCTCCTCTGAACACGTAATGAGGTTCACCCGTTCACACCTTGTGAATGCTATGTCTGTTTCTTCATCTGTAAACTGAGATATTATCATCCCTGAGCCTCTGTATTGTGCAGAGCACTCAACATAGGCAAAGAGGAACCTCACCCACATGGAACAAGCTGCCAGTTATGCAAGATGCTGAGAAGTACTACTCCTCTTTAATTCAGTCCTCCTTTCCTTCAACCAGTAAACATCATTATCCTCTGCAAATCTGGCTGTGGAATTAGGCTCGTACTTCCCTCTGTATAAACTGGGGGATTAGAGAGCCATATTTTTTGCCTTTCTGGGAAAAATACTTCTTTATCATGCCCTATTTATGTGTATATGTTTTTCCTGTTGTAGACCAGCACCATCAAAGCTAGAGCCTGGCTAGACATGGCTTTCCATGTGTGGTGCAGCAGCCATGCCACCTCAAACAGCAGGGCCCTGTGGTACCCCTGGGCCAGTGTCACTTTCATAATCCATGGGCTGTGAACGGATGCTTTTTTTTGCTTTAAAGAGTTTTACATCAGCAAGAACAGTGACTAACGATGTGGTTCCCTCCACCAAAAATGACCAAAACAAGAAAAATACAACTCCCTCAGCATAGTGTTTGAGGTACTGTAGCCTTAACAAAGCGGGAAGCTAAGAACATAGGAGATGAGAAAAACGGAGATGCTGTGATCAGCTATGAACAAAGAGGAACTTCACTCAGCAGGGCCCAAGCAGTCTTTTGAGTCCACACTGTTACACTTCTCTGGAGAACAAAACCAATGGCATGCCTTGCTCCACCAAGAACGAAGATGCAGGGCACTAGCTTGAGCCCCCTGCTCCCTGGTATCCTTCGGAGGGGCTGGACTTGAATTCTTTTTTTTTTTTTTTTTTTTTTTGTTTTTTTCATCTTTATCAGTACCGGGGATCGAACTCACCTGCAAGGCAGGTACTTATGCTGCTGAGCTAAATCCCCAGCCCCTAAGAATTGAATTCTTAAGCTCAGCTTATTAAGACCCAGGCCCCAAGAATCATTTAGTATCAGGCCATTCTTGGCCTATGGAGGCCCTGCCCATGTAACCACTCTCAGTGTGTGGCAGGTGACATTAACATCTGGAGGTCACTCAAAGTCCACCATGTGGCAGTTGATGGGTGTGCCCCACACACTGCCCAGAGTTGTCAGGGTGTCCACCCCACTGCATCCCCACTGGCAGCTGGAAGTTCCAGCCTGCAGTGTAGGTCACTGAGATGCTTGCTAACATTGCCACTGCTGGTTATGACTGAAAAGCTACACAGACGCTACACGAAAGCACCCTCTGGAACCACAGCCAACACAGCATATCCGGTCAGCACCCTCGGACACCCTGCTAGCAGAAAGCTGTGAAGCCAACGTGTGAAACTGGTCAGCCCACAGATACAGAGAATGAGAAAGACCGGGCACGTTGATATGATGCTGCTACAGGAATAAAACTCTGCAGCAGCAGACACAGAGAAATAGAAATTGGTGAATTATACAACACAATTCAAGAGACTCTAAGGCAATGAAATAGAACACAATCTAGACAAATCAATACACTGTGAGGCGAGGGCAGGAAGATCTTAGGCCAGCCTAAACAGTTTAGCAAGACACTGTCTCAAAGACTAGTATGTAAAATATATAAAGAACTCAAAAAATGAGAACCCCTCAAAGTGAAAGAACCAATCAAAAAAATGGGCATCTGAAATAGATACTGCTCAGAAGTGCAGATGGTCAAATAAATACATGAAAAATGTTTAATGTTGAGATTCCATCTTATTCCAGAAATAATGGTTAACATGCAATCAACAAATGTTGGTGAGGTTGTGGGGAAAAAGAACTCACATTTCCAACAACAATGTTAAGCTACTACACTGTCTTAAGAGTCTTCTAGGAATGTTCTAGAAAGAAAGCCATAATATGGTGATACACATATACCCTAGCAGCACAAAAATCGATAACAGCTAAATCTTGGAAACAGCCTGTATGTCTATCAACAAATGAATGGATAAAGAAGATGTGGTATTTATCCCAAAGCCTTAAATGGGATGCATGTTTAGCCACATCTCGAGACTATGTTAAGTGAAATAAATCAGACACACGAGTTTATATATTGCATGGTTACTCTTACATGTGAGATCTAAAACACAGCAGAATAAAGGACAGATAACAGGAAATCAATCTTTTTCAAATGGGAACAGGAGATGGAGGCAGAAGGAAGGGAAAAAGCATTAAAAAGAACTGAAGAGAAAATGGAAATTAAGCTTTTCCGAATTTGAAGCAGATCAAGAGTTGAAGGAGCGGCAAGGATGGCACAAATACGATGTATGATGTCCACGCAGACTCCCCATGGTAGGCGGCATCATGTACTGCAAACATGTACAGAAAAGAAAACCCCCGGAGTTTCCAAAGAGAGGGGCGGGCGATAGCGTAGTGGGAAGGCTCTGATTCCATCCCACAGTGCGTGCCAAAAATCGTAAGTAGAAAGTTTAAGAATTAGGAACATAATTTATGAAATAATAAATTTATCAGCGAGCACAAAAAAGGGTGCAACCAAGAATTATGGAACTCCATACATGAAATAATAAAACACAGTTGACAGTTGCAATGGCAGAAAAAAGAATTGCAGAGCTTGAAACACCTTCCATAAAGGAGGTTTACAGGGCTAGCAACATGACCAGAGAAAATGTTTACCAGGGCATGGAGTAATCTGCCAAAAGTACAAGAGAAACAAGTCCCATCTAAGGGAAGCTCCTTGAGTCTAATCAAGGATTTCTCAGCAGAAGCCCTACAGACAAGGAGGAAATGGACTGACATGTTTCAAGCCCTAAAAGAAAATAACTGTCAATCAGATTACTACATAAGACTCTTAAGATCGAAAACAAAGTATTCATAATTATCTGTCTAGCCTTTCAAACATGATTAAAACACTCCTACATTTGTGAGTGAGGGAAAGATAACTACTCTCATGGAAGCAAAGTATAAATTATATTAGAAGAGTAGATATAAGGGCTGGGGATTTAGCTCAGTGGCATAAGCGCCTGCCTTGCAAGCAGGCAGTTGTGAATTCGATCCCTGGTACCGATTTAGAAAAAAAAAAAAAGAAGAGTAGATATACAAACGATAAATAGAAAAGAATCCAACATCAACAGTAGATCATAAAATCATAAAGATATATAGTAAACAGAAAATACACAAAACTAATAGAAGAAAATCAAAGTGACAGGAATTAGGTCCTTACATATCAATATCCCTGAATGTAAATGGACTAAACTATCTGATTACAATGTAAGAACTGCCTAAATTAAAAGACCCCAAATAAGGCACTGCCATAATCTTATTTTACAAAACTCACACAGACTGAAAAGATAGAAAATGATACTTGTAAAGCAGGTAAGCATGGCTACGTGTATATCAAACAAAATAGACTTTAAGACAAAAACTGTAAGAAACAAAATCATTATATAATGAAAGTGCTAATACAACAAGAAAATGATTTTAAAATCTCTTTGTTTTATGAAGTTGAGTGTGCCATCATTAGGCACAAAGACATTATTAGACTGGGAAACACAGGTTCCAATACAATGACAATGGTAACACTCAACAGCCTGTTATCACCTATGAACAGATAATTCAAAACAAAACTAAGAAACATCAATTTATATAGGCCAGATTTTACAGACATGTATGGAATATTCCCTCTTAAAAGCTGCAGGATGCACATTCTTTGGATCAGTGCATATAACTTTCTGTAGCATACAACACAGTGGGCCATAAAATTATTTTTAACAAATTTAAAAGTTTGAAATAATCACCTGTATCACAATGGGATCAGGCGAGAAGACAAGGGAACTTTTAGAAAGTACACAGAATGCATGGAGACTGAACACACTTGAAAAAAGAATGGGCCACTTAGGAAGTCCAGGAAAATTTAAAACTTTCTCATAGGAAAATGAAAACATATCAAAACTTTTGGGATGAAGCCAAAACAGTTCATTATTATGAGAGAAATTTACAATAATAAATAGCAATATCGAAAATAGATTTCAGATAAAGAACCTTTTATGCATCTCAAGAGCCTGGAAAAGCAGGAACAACCAAACCTAAAATTAGTGGAAGGAAAATAACATGACTGAGAGCAGAAAAAAATAGAAAAGATCAACACCACAGAGCTGGTTCTTTGAGAAGACAAAGAAACCTGGCAAGCCTTTATCTAACTGTTAAGTCACTTTCCTGTCACTAGGAAGCGACACCTGAGCCTAGAATTTAAAAGAAGAGGGATTTGTTGTGGCAGACTACGAAGCAGAAACAGACTCCAGGGCAGGAGGGTGAAGGAAAAGGGTCCTCGACCCAGTGTCCAGGCAGTAGGGTGAAGGAGAGGTTGGGATGGGAGTCCACCCTTCCAGGCCGTGGCCCTGGCCGTGTCCCGCTCCTGACGCGCACTCGGTGTAGTGCCCCAGGAGCCAGTCGTCTTCCAAAGCCCTGCTGGTCCACACGTGAGACTTGTGTGGGACTTTCTAGCTCTAAACCAAGAAATAAAATCAGAGGTGATAAAGGAGATACTAGAATCAATAGAAATATCATTTTGGATTATAGAAAACTATATGCTAATAAACAAAACCCAGAGAAATGGACAAATTTATGGACACGTAACTTTCCAGAATTTAACAGACTAACCACATGACACTGAACCAGTGATAGAAAGCCTCCCAATAAAGAAAGGCACAGGACTGAATTTTACTGAACTTTTAAGGGATAACATTAATCATTCTCAATTAAGAGATAACATTAATCATTCTCAAGAGATTCCATAGAATTAAAAGGGTTAGATGCCTTCCACCTTCACTCTACCAAAACAGAAATGCCCCAACACTAAAATCAGTCAGCAACAAAGTGCTATAGACTGAAACTCTGAAACATAAATCCAGAAATTCTTCGTGCAATACTAGCAAATCAGAAAAAATCTCTCAGAGTGATGAAATGGACTTCATCTCAATAAGCAAAGATGGTCCGGCACAGGCAAATCACTAAAGGTAGTACATCAACAAATGAGGGATGTTCAGTCCTAATCAAGTCAAAAGATACAGGAAAATCACCTGATAACATTCACCATCATAAACTTTGTTAATAGTTACTTATAGAAGGATAATATCTTAATAAAGGCATTACATTACAGTCACATCATGCTGAATGGGGGAAAGCTGCAAATACTCCTTGATCAGATACAAGACAAGAGTGCTTGCTCTCAACATTTGTGTTCAGTATAGTACAGGAAGTTTTAGATGGTGGTTAAGCCGGTTAAGCAAAAGAACTAAATAACAGCCATAAGTAAGGAACTCAAAATTACTCTACTTTGCACATGATACACTTCTATATGTACAAATGCCTATGGACTCCACCAAAAGACTAGAACTAAGAAAGAAATTCATCAGAGTACCAAATACAAAATCTACATAATCAGTAGCTTTTTTACAGGCCAAAGAATTTGCTGAGAAATCACAAAAACATTTCCTTTCACAGTGAAAAATTTCAAGAAATTTTTTCTTTAGAAAAACTGAACCAAGGATGTGAAGGACCTCTACAATGAAAATTGCAAATACAGTGTAAGAGGTACAAACAAACAAAAAAAAATATTCCCATTTCAGGACTGGAAGAATACTGTAAAAATATCATACTACTCAGTGATATCTACAGATTCAACACAAAATCCATCAAAATCCTAATTCTATTCTGCACATAACTAGAAAAACCATTCTAAAATGTATAGGGACATATAAAAGACTCACTATAGCCAATGCATTCTTTAGCAAAAGGAGCGAAGCTGAAACATCTCAATTCCGTCTCATACTGGATCCACAGTAACCAAAACAGCGTGGTACTGGCCTAACCACAGCCATACAGGCCAATGGACCAGAACACAGGTCTCAGAAGTAAACTCGCAAGGCTACAACCAACGAATTCCCAACAAAGGTGCCAAAAGCCATGCACTGGATGGTTTCTTTTCAATAAGTGGGAAAACTGGATAGCCACAAGCAGACATCTGAAATTTGTTTCTCACCCTGTACAGAAATCAACTCAAGATGGAGCAAAATCGTAATGTAAGCCCTAAAACTATGAAATTATTAGGAAGAAATATAGGGTGAGCACTTCAAGACTTTTTACAGGCAATAATTTTCTAAGTATGATGCCAGAAGCAAATAGTGACAAATGGGATAACATCAAACTAAAAAGCTTCTATACATCAAGAGAAACAATAAATACAGAGTCAAGACAACCTAAATAAGAGAAATTATTTACAAAGTATTCATCTGATAGAGGATTAATATCCAGATTATATAATAATAACCACAGAAAACTGTCTATTGGGCAAATGCTGTGAATTGATAATCATTAGCCATCAGGAAAATTCAAATAAAACTAAGAAACCATCTCACTCTGTCAGAATACTATTATCAACGCATAAAAAGGAACTCATTATTGGTGGGAATGTATATTACTATACGCATTATGGAGGTTCTTTAAAAAATTAAAACTCCATTTACTGTATGATCCAGCTGTCCTCATAGGTGCACATCCAAAAAAATGAAGTCAGTGTGCTAAAGAGATGCACACCTGTGTTCACCTAGACTATTCACAACAGCTAACACACAGAATCAATCTATCAGTGGGATAAATGGATAATGAAAACATGGATACATACAGAATATTACTCAGCCATGAAAACCAACGCATATTAGCATAAACTGTTCTTTTCTATGACCTAAAAGAAACTAGTGCTAATATTATTTAGAGAATTTTATGCCTCTGACTTGTACTCTGAGTACTCTGAAGATAACAATATGCAATGTATTAACTATTGTTATTTTTCTACTGTTTGGAAATTTTACTTTTTTTTCCATTAAAAAAAAAACAGCTTCTGTCATATGTAGCAAAAATGGATGCAATTTCAGGACAAATCAGAAAGATAAATATATCACATTATCTCTTATGTGGAACCTAAAAATAATTTGGTATAATAGTGATTACTAGAGATTAGGAAGGGTGGTATGTGGATGTGGGGTTAGAGTTGATTGATGGATGTTGTTTATGTGTACAGAAGTATGATGTAAACTCCAGTAATATGTGCAATTAATACATGTTAATAAAAATAGTACAGGAGGAATTATAAGGAAATCCCATCAGACCAGTAGTAGATTTATCAGTGTAAACCTTGCATGCCAGGTGAAAATGAGATGACTTTTTCGAGCTCTGAAAGAAAATAAGTACCAACCAAAAATATATACATCCAAGCTATACTTAGGAAATGAAAGATCACAACCTTCCAAAGCAAGCAAACAAAAAAAGGGTTCATCACCACCCCTCAAGTAACTATAAGAAATTCACAAGGGAGCTCTCATCTACATGTGAAAGGTTGACGCCAACATTATAAAACCATGTAAAAGTTTAGAAGTCAGCAGGAAAAAAAAAAAAGAAGAAGTCAGCAGGAAAGCAGGCACTTGAAAAAGAAATTAAATGTCTCTGTGTAGTTAATTACCAAGCCACAGTGACAGATGAGAGGAAAAAGGACAAAAGATATATAAAACAACCAGAATAAACAACAGAATGACGGGAATATGTCTTTAATTACCAAAGATAACCTTGGGTGGAAATGAATTGGACACCCCAAATTGAAGACAGATACAGATGGGGTTATGAGCAAAAATAAGCAAAGCAAAGCAAAATACGAGACCAAATGAAGAAATTCATTTCACCAGGAAAAACATAGACTGAAAAATGAAGGGATGGAAAATGATACACCATACAAATAATGAACTGAAAACCCAAAAGATAAAATGGTCACCACATAACGATAAAGGGATCAGTTAAACAATAGGAAATAACATTTGTAAGTTAAATAAATATATCCAGTACCAGAGAACCCAGTTACATAAAACAGAAATGAATCCAGAAGGATATCATCTAATACATTTATATTTGGGGGCTTCAAATCCCACTTCCATTAATGAATAACCATCCAGACCAAAATCAGTCCAACACAGAATGACTGCAGTTAAACAGTATCATAAGCCGAATGGAACCACTGCTCGAGACTTCTAGACGCCCACCCAACAGCTTACAGTTCACATTCCTTTCAGCACATGGAACACTCTAGGAGAGACTACATGCGAGGCCACAAAAGAAATCTAACATATTTTTTAAAAATTAGAATTATAACATGTCTCTTCCCTGACCACAATGTGGTAAAACCAGGAATCAGCAAGAGTAGCTTTGGAAGTTGCATAAATAATGGAAATTAGTTTTTTTTTGTTGTTGTTGTTGTTGAAGGACCATTGGGTCCACGAAGAAATCAAATTTTAAAAATTCTTGAAACAAGTAATAATAGAAATAGAATATACCCAAACTTATAGGACATATCAAAAGCAGCATTCAGATGAAGTTTAAAACAAATGCCTCAAAAGTTTTTTTAAATGACCTATAGATGCAACTCAAGAAATTAGAAAAGCAAAAACAAACTAAATCTAAATTAGTAGAAGAAAAGCAGTAACAGATCAGAGTAGAAATAAAGAGACTAAAATAAACCAACGAGACAAGGATTGTATTTCTGAAAAGATAAAACTCACAAACCTTCACACAGACTATTGAGACCAAGACGCCAGAGAATGAATCAGAGATAAAAGTGGATACATTACAAACGATGTACCAGAAATAGAAAGGCACCTTAGGAACTGTAATGAACAATATATGTCAACAAATTGGAAAAACTAGAATAAATACATAGAACGAAGACTGTATGGAGAACCTGAACAAAACTGTAACAGGTAATGAGATCACATCAGTAATATGAAATCAACAAAATCCCAGGGAACTTCACTGAATTTTACTGAAGTTTTAAAGAACCACTGGCAGTTCTCAAAGTACTACAAAGCATAAAAAGTGTCAGTGTCCTTCCAAATTCATTTGAGGCCAGAATTACCTTTATTACCAAAACCAGACACCACAGACACACACACACACACACACACACACACACACACACACACACACACACACACGCGTGCACACACCCGGGGATGGGGGGGAGGGAGGGAGGGGGAGGGAGAGGGAGAGGGAGAGGGAGAGGGAGAGGGAGAGGGAGAGGGGAGGGAGAGAGAGAGAGAGAGAGAGAGAGAGAGAGAGAGAGAGAGAACTATAGATTAAAATTCCTGATGAACACAACTGCAGAAATTCTCATGTTACATAAGGAATATATGTGACAAACTCAATACCATAAGTAAAATCATTTTCTCTGAGAAACAAGTTCAGTTTCAGCACTGTTATTAAATTAAGTATTAGAAGTCTTAGAACAGTAAGACAGAAAGAAAGGAAAGGTTCTTATTGACAGTCCTATTTAATACAGCTCTGGGAACATTAGCCAGAGCAATGAGACAAGAGCAAGAAAGAAATTATCACTATTTGTGGATGACAGGATACTCTATGTAGAAGACCCTGAAAATCACCGAAAGACTTGATTTATTAATCAAATTTAATTGCATATCTGTATATTAAGTCAGTGCTTAAAAATCAGTGGCATTCCTGTACAAAAACTCAGTGAGAGAGAAATTAGAGACATAATGCCCTTTACAATAGCATCAAGAAAAATGAAATACTTAGGAATCAGTGCAGCAAAGGAAGTGAAAGACCTTTACCCTGAAGACTACAGCACTCTGAAAAAGGTCATCAAAGAAAACGTGAGAAAATGGAAAGACAGCCCTTGTGCTTGGAAGGCAGAACCAATATAGTGAAAAGGGCCATACTTATAAAACTGTTGTACAGATTCACTGCAATCCAGATCAAAATACCAAGAGCATACTTGGTAGAACTAGAGAAAACAATCCAAAATCAATTTGGAACCAGAAGGAATCTAGAATAGCAAAAGTAATTCTGGTCAAGGAAGACAAGGCGGGGGCATCACAGTCCCTGACTTGAAATTGTACTACAAAGTCGCCATGATAAAAAAACAAAACCAAAACCAGCCTGGTACTGGTAAAACAGAAACACAAACAAACAAAACAGATCCAAGGCTCAGTGTGATAGAATGCAAAATGCAGAAACAACTACAAACACACTCAGTCATCTATCTTTGACAAAGGGGCCAAAAACCTGCACTGGGAGAAAAATAGCTTCTTTAATAAATGGTGCTGGGAAACTGGCTTTCCACACGCCAAAGGTTAAACCCAGACCTCACTGGTCACTGACATAAAATAAAAACATATAAAGATCTAAATATTAAAGGAGAAACACTAGATCTGCTGAAAGAGTAAAAGTCTTGAAGACACAGTTGTTGGCAAAAACTTTATGAATAAATCATAATCGCACACGAAATACTGCAAAGAATCAACAACAATTAACTTTTTTATAGCAAAACCAAAAACAACCCAACAGAGTGAAGAGGTAATTCCCAGAGTTGTATATTCCTCAGACAAACTACTAATATTTAGAATATATAGAGAACTAAAAAACATAAAATAAGTTCCCACAATTTAAAAACTCAATCCAAAAATGGGTATCTGAAATGAATAGATGCTTCTCAAAACAGCAGCCCAACAGCTCAGAACAAACAGCAAATAAACATATGAAAAAATGTTGAACATTTCTGGTCATTGAGAAACGCAAATTAAAATGACACTGAGATTCCATCTCCCTCCGGAAAGAATGCTATTTCCAAGAAATCAGTAAGAAATGCTGGTAAGGGTGTGGGGGAAAAAAGAACCCTTCTCCACTATTTTCGAAGGGTAGACTGGTACCATCAATATAGAAATCAGTATGGATACTCTTCAGAAAACTAAAACAGAGATTCCACTTGACCCAGGTATTCCACTTAAAAGCTTTTCCACAGTAATGGAAATAATTAAAGTGATAAGACAACTGCCCATCCAACAAAGGATCGATTTCCAGAATACATAAGGAACTTCAACAATAAGAAAACAAAAGAAAAACATATCAAATAATCCAATTTAAAGGTAGATAAATGACCTGGTAGACATTTTTCATACATGATGCACAAGTGGCCAAGCGTGTAAAACACCACCACCACCATCATCATCATTGATAACCAGAGCAACACAAATCGAAATCATAGTGCATAGCAACTTACCCCATTTAGAATGCTGTTATCAAAAAAGACAAATAGTAAATACTGGAGAGGACGCAGAGAATGAGAACTCCCCTACAGTGCTGATGGGAATGTAAAGTAGTTCAAACGCTATGGGACACAGTATGACGGTTCCACCAAAACATCTTAGAGATCCAGCTACCCTGTGATCCAGGGACCCACCACTCGGGAGACAGCCAGATGCGTGCATGTCAGTATGACAAAGAGATGTCTGCTGTCATATTTGCTGCAGCACCGTTTGCAATGGCCAAGGAGTGAAATCAACCCAGGTGCTCTTGGGCAGATGAGTGCATGAAGAAAAGTGGCAGCTGTCCACCGTGGAATAATATTCAGCCATTATAAAGTGAATTTCCGTCATGTGCAGCAGCACAGATGGAACTGGAAGACACATTAAGTGAAGGAAGTTGTGCACAGAAAGCCAGATATAGCACACTGTAACTTTATATGTGGCAGCCAAAACACTGATGTCAAAGAAACAGAGAATGGAGCAATGGTTACTAGAGCCTGGAAAGAGTGTAGGGATGGATGGACAGACTGAGAAAGGACAGCCAATGGGTATGCAGTGAAGTTGGATAGAAGGGGCAACTATGATGTTCTATGGCACAGAACAGGATAAGTATGGCTGAGAAACAATTAAGACTTTAAAGTTCATGGGAAGGACTGAGAATGTTCCCAAAGCAATGGCGCGATGCACGTCTAATGTGCTAAGTGTGCCACCTCCCTGTTCTGATCACTGCACATTTTATACAAGTACTGAAATGCCGCCCTGTACCTCAGCTAGGTACAGCTGCTATGGATCAATGAAAAATACATCAAAAATTTTAAACAAAAGGTAGACAAGGCATCTCTGTCTAGGCAGCACTGATTGCCAGCAGAATGGGTCAACCTAGTGACCATGAGTTTCAGGGCTCTGAATCTAGGCCTTGTTCATGTCCAATGATAAAAGCTCCCTGTCTCCGTGCCCTAGGGCTTTTAGGTGGGCTACAGTCTTAACAGAAGAGGAGGTGAAGCTTTAGGAAGCTGGTGCACAGGGAGGTGCTCAGAATCGGAGGCCTTTGGATAGGACCCAAAGGAGGAACGAGTCTGTGACATGCAGCCACTGGACAACAACTGGAGAGTCTGTCAGTGAGACCACGACACTCTGAATCACCATTATGGCCTAGATAATTCTGATTTGCACACAGCAGCCAACAGCACAGCTTCCTGTGGGCTAGGAGGAGGAGGAAGAGGGAAGTTGGTTCTCAGCGTTTTCGCTGGGAGACACGACTGTGAACCTACTGATAGGACAGGCCTGCTGGCTGCCTCTGTCCTTATTCATATTACCTGCCTCCCTGTGTCCGTGGCCTGGGAGATGCTGAGGAAAAGGACCAGTGTGGAGAGGCCAGTATGGGCTGTGTTCCTTGCAGGTTGGCTGGGGACAGGTGTCCCAGACACCTCTCGCCTACTATGCATATTCACCTGGGCTGGCGCTTCCCACCCACCTCTGTTCTTGTTCCTCAGACAGTGCAAGCTGTTCATTCCCAGTCGTCAGCTGCCAGCCAGGGCCTCTATGCTGCCTCGGTCAGCTGCAGAGGGACAGCACCTTCCTGAGCAAGGTGGCCAGTGTCACAGCCTCACATGGGGTTGGCCTAGGGGTGGGAGAGTCACTAACACTTTCAGGAAAGGAATCATCTTAATTGTTAGAGCAGGCAGAGCCAACCGCAGGGCTGGCTGTTCGGAAGGCCTCAGCTTGCCTTGGCCACCCTTTCTGGGAGGAAGGCCAGAAGCCTCTGCAGATCTCACACCTGAGTCAGGTCTGCACTTGTGGAGCTCAGGAAGCACCTAAGAGAACAGAAGCCAGGAGACACTTGTCACTGAGTGAGGAGAACATAGGCCAGGAGCAGGTCCTGCCACCAAGCACTCATGGACCCTCAGCCCTCTCCAGCCCTCCTCTGACCCTGGCCTGCCCCAGCCAGTGGACCAGGGGCCTCCAGGGTAAGACCCAGCCCTACCTGGTCCTCAGTCAGTGATCAGGGAAGAGTAGTGCTACAGGACACAGCACCTTCCCTGCTGGAAAAGCCAGGCACACGACAGGAGGAGCTGCATGGGGCGGAACTTGAGGAGCTGGGAATGAGGCCATGAGAGTCCCACATCAAACAGTGAGGTCAGTTCAGCAAGGACACTGGCTTATAAGCCACACTGCTAGGTTACAGAAAAGTGGCCTCTGTGTGCCTGTGCAGTACACACGGCATGCCCCCAAGGAATATAAGCACATGTGGCTCCTGCCCAGCCAGACAGTCCAAGAACAAGGACGCAGAGGGGTATGAAGCACAGGTCCTCACAGGTGGCATTCCCAGTCCCCTTCTCAGTGCAGGGTTGGCCACTGCCCCAGACGCAGAGTCAGCAGAGGTGGGGTGGGCTGACACGGCATACCAGAGGTGCTGTGGGTCACATGTGAACTGCACTGTGCATCCCTACGTGGGCCACAGAGGGTGGTGAATGGGATGTGAACTGCTTAAGATGTGCCACAGTTTTGGGACACTGGGAATCCAGACCCTCTGGAAGGCCACCATTCAGAATGACTCCTTTTAGAGTGACTGGACAGTGCGCTGTGGGAGATTTTCTATGCATTCCTTGGATGCCCATTGGGCATGGAGTAATTTTTTAAAATGTTATTCTTCACCAATGATGCAAGCCAGGGCTACATCTGCATGGTTCCCAGGGACTCTTCCTGTTACCTACCCCCTCGCTGCAGTCACCTCTTCATGGGGAGGCCTCCCTCTCCTCTGACCTCACCGCTGACACTTAGCTGGGTAGCTAAATGACAATCACTTGCTATTTGTTCCACTGTTCACATCTCTATGGTTAAATTTTATTTATGGTGTAGCTCCTCCAGGGGCCTGCCAGCTCCTTGAAGGCAGAAACTACCTTTTTTTTTTCTTATCCTGGAGATCTAATTCAGGGCCATTCCACACTGAGCTGCATCCTCACACTTCTTGAAATTTTTTATTATTGAGTCAAGATCTCACCAAGTTGCCCTGGTGAGCAACCTCACCTCAGGGTCTCCGCCCCCTAAGTACTTCTATTAAAGATGTGCTCCCCTCTCCCATCAAGAAGAGGCACATTTCCAAGAGGGTCCCTGGTGGCACTGCTGAGTGACCTGGGGAGGTCTCTGAAGAGACTCACAGTTGCCTGGGTTCCCAGGTCCTGGTTTCTCTGACTCATCCGGACCCCGGCTTACCCTCAGCCATTTCTATTTTAGTGACCCTGAATAATGCAAACCCCGGGGCTTGTCGTTTAACTTCTTGCTGTCTTCTCCTGGGATCTCGCTTTCACCCAGGGTGTTTACGCTGGGTTTAATGGGAGTTCAGCATGTGACCCATGCTGAAAGCAGTGTGGTCAGAGGTGCACAGAGCAGGGCGTGAGTTAAGAGCTGGACCCTGAGAGTGCTGACAGTGCCAGCCTCTTCAACGGAAGCCCCAAAAATGGCCTGGCCTGCTGCAGCCTCAGTGTTCATCCCAGTCAGCTTTCCTTGGTAAACACCAGGCTCGGTGGGGAGGCAAGAACCCTAATTATAATCAGCATTGAGAGTCCCACACTGTTGGGAATCAGGCAAAGACTTATATAGGGACTCTTCATTCATTCAGGGCAAAAACGCATCTGCTGGGATCACAGAAGTTTAGCGAAGGCCCCACTCTAATCTCCTAGCTGATGGGCCACAGCTGTCACTGGTGGAGGAGCCCAGCAAGGTCGCAGGGCAGCCAATGGCACTTGGTTCCATCCCATTGCAGGGTTCTGGGCTCCCTCTGTGCCCTTTCCCTGCTCTCTGCAGAGTCATTGCCTGTCATCGCGGGCACTGACTCACTGGGCTGTGCCCTCCACCAGCCACCATATCAGGATGCCTCCTGGCATGGATCCCCCGCCTGTCACTTGGGGCCACACAACTGCTTCACAGAGATAGAGCCAGGACAGCGGCCTCTGAGCTGGGCTCCTTCCAGAGTGATTTCCAGAGCCCACTCACTTGTGCGTCTCGCTGCCAGTACAGACTGTCTGCCTAAATAAAATGGGTCCCTGCCTGAAACAAGCACCATGAGCTCGGCTTGAAGCCTTGTTCTCAAAGATCAGAATTTAATCACCTAGGGCTCAGGGTGCAGCTCGGTGGAAAAGTGTGTGACCCGGGGTATCAGGTCCTATGTTCAATGCCCGGTGCCACTCACAGAAAAAAGAAAATAAAACCTTAGCCAGCTGTATTGATGGGGTTGGGGCAAAAAATCCACAGATTCAACTGTAAATACTTTAACAGTTTCACTGGACGCAAGCGGCCAGTGACTGTTTAGTCTAGGTGTTCCAGAAATAGACTTGTGAATGCTGGAAAACGACCTGCAGCGATTATATAAGGAGTTTGGCCTCCATGCAGAATGAAGCGGGCTTATTCTTGGCTCTGACACCAAAAGCATGGGCAACAACAACAGAAAATAAACTGGATGACACTGGGGTTAGAGACTGGGCATCAAAGGACACAAGAGAACTAAAAGGCAACCCTTGGAGGGGGAGAAAATATTTTCAAACTGTTTATCTACTAAGGCTTTAATAGCATGCTTATGTATGCTACAGATCAACAGCAGAAAAATCCAGCTTAAAAAACAAATCAAATTCTCCAATCCAGGTATAAAAAAGGCTGCTAAGGAGCCAGGGCTAGCTCAGCAGCCCAACACCTGCCTGGCAACGACAAGGTGCTGAGTGTGATTCCTGGTACCACCCCCCTCAAAAAGGCTGCTAAACAAATGTAAAGATGTTTAATACCACCAGTCATTACAAAAACGTAAATTAAAACCAAAAACACAATTAGACAATACCTCACACCCAATAGGATGGCCATTAGAAAACAGGAAATAGTAATTTCTTGTAAGATGTGGAATAACTGGACACTGTGGGTGCCATTGGGAAAGGAATGTGAAATACATCAGCTCTGTGGGACACAGAAGAGTAGCTTCTCAAAAAATTAAGCATGGACTCACCATATAGTGCAGTATTCCACAATCAGGCCTTCAGCCCAAAAAACTGAACCAGGGATCTGGATAGATATATGTATAGATATACACATATATCTTACATATGCTTATAGTGGCCGTATTCACTCTAGCTAGAATTTGGGAGCAATCCAGATGCCCACAGGAAGTGAATGGACACTGTGATGATGATGGTACAACAACGTGAATGTGCTTAATTCCACTGAATGCTACACTGTAAGATGGTGGCCCAATGGTAAATGATGGGTGTTATGAACAGCTCAGCAGCATAAGTGCCTGCCTGGCAAGTGCAAGGTTCTGAGTTCGATTCCAGATACCACACACACACACACACACACACACACACACACACACCCCAGGCTCAAGACCCCACCCTCTTTCCAGCTGGGTGGGCAGGTGTGATGCATGCAAGTATACAGGTGGGCTTGCTGCAGCCAGTGTCCTGCTCCTCTTTGATTGACTACACGTCAGTGAAGTATGACATGGTAACAAGTCCCTTCCCTGCCACAGCCTTAGGAGCATCTGTTTTGTTTCCAGACCCAAAGTAAACATAATCTAAGCCACTTGGCTGATAGCCTGAGAGCTGCTGGCAGGTTCTCTTAAGGGCTCAGCTTAGGAAAGTCCTGAAGAACTGTATCATCAGATATCCAAAGGTATCTGGTGACCAAAGCTTCATCAGTGAGAACACTCAGTGTGGCAGAGGCACTTGGGGACATTGCTGCCTGCGGCTCTGAGGTATTGTGCACAAATGGACTCATTTGTTGATTCCTCATTTGAAGAGAATGCTCTCCTCTGCCCCAGATGGGCTTGCAGTAGATGGGGACACCTAGCTTCAGGTGTCCTCGTGGCAGGACACAGGGCTCTATGGGGTCACCAGCCCTGCTGTATCATCACGTGAGCTGTACTGGAAAATGCCAGGTTGGCTGCCAGGATGGGATAGGGCACGTTCAACACTGCAGCAAAAAGCACTGTCCAGCCTGCCCTGATGGAGTGACCCAGACAGGGAAGCTTGGGTTGGTCCAGGAGGGGGCAGGAGCTGGGATGCAAGTGGATGCCGTCCCATGACTCAGGAACACCCAGGGCCTTTCTGCAAACTCTGCATCCACTCCCCTTCCGGGAGCCTCTGAGGGTTATGTATTGTTATATGATCCTCGTCACCATTTTTATAATAAATTCAACCCCAATCATTGATCTCTGGTCAGTGCTGAATGTTAAAATCCCATAAAAGTGTCATGTGGATGCTGTGCTAAGCAAAACCGGCTCATTCTCCTTCTAGTTTTTTGGTAAATTTATTTAATTTCCACCCTGTTTAAGTTTCCTTGTATTACAAGCCTCTTTCCAGACCGCAACTCCGCCTTCTTGTGAATAAGGTCTATTGTACATGCGAAAAACACAAAGAAAAATGACACAATGGAGAAGAAGAAAGCAGAGCTTAAAGATAAAGGGATAATTAGAACATTGCCGCACAAAGGAAATGTAATGAAAGGGTTGAGTCTGAAATGCATTGGCATGTTACTGTATATAGAAGTATGAACTTTCCCTAATTTTGTTTTCAATATTTCCTAGATCTTTCTTGCAAATGTATACTACACTAAGCAAACCAAAAAATCTAAATCATCTTGTTTATATGTTACCAACCTCAATATTAGGGTAAATCTAGATTAAGCAGTTAAATTCTTGTGTCAATTTCTGGGGGGAAAGTAAGCCAACAGAACCTGAAGTATTAAGGGGCAGGTCCCAGTAGCCAGGGCAGGTTTAAATAGGAATGCTTACGTCAGGGTGGCCTATTTTATTTCCTTCATTCTATGATGCTCCTAACTTAAACAGAGGTCAGTGATCTATGGCCCACGGGCCATATTTGGCCTAATGTTTTTGCAAGTTTTTGATGTGTATTTTTTATACTTTTGAAGAGGTTGAAAAAATTTTTAAATGTTATTTCCTGATGTGTTAAAATTATGCAAAGTAGTTGAAGTATGTTACCACTACTGTTTTCATGCTACAGTCATCCAGTTGAATAGTTGTAAGAACCTATGGCCTAGAAAACCTGTAATAGCAACCTAGTTCTTACCCAAAAAGTTGTCTGTTCCCTGGATGAGAAGACATTTTGCAGATGTGACAATAGCTTTTGAGAGAACAAGGGTTTTTTCCTGTCTGTTGGAACACACGAGCATGGCATATGGGAAATGGTCTCCAAGTTGAGAAAGACGGTGGTAGCCAGATGTGACCTTCTGCTTCTCACAAAGACTCTTCCAGCCTTTAGGAAATGAGGCAGGGAAAGGTCCTTGGGGAGTGAGCCAGACACCAGGTGACACTGTGCAGCTTAAAGGTTGTAGACCTTGTCATTTAAAGAGAGCCTCCCCTGGCTTCCATGGTTGGTTGTTCCTTCAGAGGTCCTTGACCATTGAGCTCACATTTCCTGTAGGTTACACGCATTCAGCCAACTCCCAACAGTTACAGTAGTGATGGCCCATGAAACCACCGTGAGAGCCAGGCACGGTGGCATGTGTTGGTAATCGCAACTCTCGGAGGCTGAGGCGGGGATGGCATGTTTGAGCCCAGCTTGGGCAACTCAGTGACTTAGCAAGCCCTTATCTCAAAACAAAACAAAACAAAACAAAACAAAACAAAACAAAACAGGACTGAGTATGCAGTGCAGTGTGAAAGCCCTAGTCCCACAAAAAACTAAAACAAAGTTACCGATTGGTCAATACCCTACTCCTGCGGGAAATAGAAGGTGAGGATCCCACCACCTGCTGGTGACAATGTTTCATCAAATGATATATGCATAACCTTGTTTCATGCCCATTTCTGTTTGAATCTCTGTGCATCAGTGCACACTGCCAATGCACGCGTCTCAAGACAGGCACTAATTTACAGTGTGAGAGCTGAGACTGAAGATGAGTCACCTGGCCAACTGGACACAGATGAGCACATTGGTGGTATGTGTTTCCTGCTGTTCTGCACAGGTCTGAGAGTCACTGCAAAAGTGCCCTGAATTTGAAAATGGTGGGCAGGGATGTAATGTAATGATACATCCTCTCTAGGCCTGTGACCTTCGTAAACTTCACTGGCCAACTGGCATCTTCTTGGCCATTAAAAGGTGCTCCCTGCAGGCTAAGATGGCACTTGACCTGGTCCACCTGGGCTCTCTGCTTCCGTTAACTCTGCTGCCCTGACCCCTCGGCACACTTGCTACTGATCCTTACTGTACAGGTGGTTCCTTACACGCCTCTGATCACCACCACCCTAGACAGCTGACACCATGCCCAGGACAGGCTGCTTGTCTCATGGGGCCTACAGCCTCTGTTCCAAGTTTATGATGAATTTCAAGATGGCAGTAACCAAAATCAGGGCAAGAGTCAGACCCTCCCATGTGTTACTACCTGGGTCACACACTGTAACACTGGCCTTGATGACGCCCACTTTGTGGAGACATGCAGAATGACACTGACTCTGCCAGGGGCAAAGGAACTAACCAAGTGGAAGGCTGGTCCTGCCACTCCAAGTGACATCTCTCTCAGGTGCTGCTGACATCTCCCCCTGCACTGCTCCGGCCTCACCTGTGATCCTGGGAAAATGCACTGAGCACCTCGTTTTAATTCCTTTCTCCATTAAAAAATAGCCAAAAATCTGCATAAATATTATTATTACTCTCTTTTTACAGAGAAAGGAATTAAGACAGGATGATTAGGTTTAAATAGTAATATTTACTCACCCTCACATCACAGAGGCATTAGAAGGATTAATAACATGATTTAGGAAAAAAGGCACTAAGCAAAGCCTTGGGATTACATCCTGATTATTATGCTGTGAGAAGAAAGATTCAACCGCATAAGCAGGGGATTTATTAACACAGGTGTTAAACAATGAGACGTCTTCCAAAATCTCCTCTAGATACATTTCAGATTAGGGAGAGATTCCTTAGGGTCAGGTGTGATTTAGACGAGATCCTCTAGAAGCATGGCCCTGACTGGTTCTTTCTACCTAAATTTTTTGTTTTTCTAGAAAGTTCGGCCCAAGACAGGGCACATCTCAGGTGTTAGGTGGATGTGGGAGGCAAGGAGAGGCCCTCATGTCTCACCAGCTTTCCTACAGGACGCTACACTCCTATCAGCTTCAGGACCCACCCTGAGCAATGACACATGCCCTGCAGGGGATGCCACTCATGCAAGGCTAATGTGTAACAACAGGAAAAGAGTGATGTCAGAAAAAAATACCTTCTCCCCTCTCTGAGTGAACTGTAATAAGACAGTTTCGATACAACTTTGATTTTGTTGGTTGAGGGTTAAAAGAAGCCACTATGGTCTGTCTATCATAGTTCATACGAGATTTTTAATACCCAAACAAAACCAGAATGTGAGAAAATATCTGCAAATCATATATTTGATAAGAAGCTAATATGTAAGCTATATAAAAATTTCTACAAATCAGTAACAAAGAAACTAATTAAAATTGGGCCACAGACTACAACAGACATTTCTCCAAAGAAGATACACAAATGGTCAGTAAACACTTGAAAAGATACTGATCATTAGAGAAATGCAAATCAAAATTACAATGGGACTGGCTTCTCACCATTAGGATGGCCACAGTGAAAGGAGGGGGATTAAAGGAAAGAAAGAAGCAAAGAAAGAGAGCGAAGGAGGGAGGGAGAGGAGAAGGCAGGGAAAGAAAAGAAAAAAAATGAAAGAGAAAGAATGAATGACAGCCAAGTTTGCCAGGATATAAAGCAGAGTCTATAGCCTGGCTCCTGGCAGTGTGCAATGGCCAAGCTGCTGTGAAAACCGGTTTGGTTGCTGCTTCAAAAATTAAGCATACAATTTTCACAGGTTGTACCAGCTACATTTATGAGAATATGCTCTGAAGAACTGAAAGCAAGGCTGCAAAGACATTTCCCACCCATGTTCACAGTAGCAGTGTTCACAACAGTCAAAGGGAGCCACACGAGTGTCCCTGCCAGACGAGTATACAAACGGCTTGGGATATGTGCAGACCAAGGAGTAGTACTCAGCCTCAAATATAAGAGCATTATGACACATGATGCAATATGGATGCACCCAGACGATCTTACGTTAAGGGAAACAAGCCAAACATACCAGACAAATACTACAAGATTCCATTCCTATGAAGAGGTAAGAGTCAAACTTAGAGATAGAAAGTACAACAGTAGTTGCCAGGGGCTGGGAGATGGAAAGGGGGTAGCTTTTGTGTAATGCACGTAGAAGTTAAGTTTTGTAAGATGAGAAATTTTAGACATTGGTTACACAAGATAAAATGTACTTAACATGACTGAATCATGCACTTCAAAACAAGATGGTAGAATTTGCTTTTGTGTATTTTGCCACAACTTACAATACAATATATTTCCTCTGTTGCAGGATCCTTCCTCTCATTTCTCCAAAATGTGGTCTAACCGCATCTTAGGATATTGCTTGGCTGTCAACCAACAGTTGGTAAGCACTGTTCTTAATCTAACAATTAGCCACTGAACATATTTAGATGTTTTAAATTAACCTTTTCCAAGAAGGTAAGGAAATGACTCAGATTTTGTTTGAAGTAAGCCTTAGAAAATGATGGCCTGGCGATGGCAGAATTTAACCCAGGCTCTGAAGTTTTCTCCCTGGTGGCCCCGACAACACCATGGAGCAGGGGTCTTCAGAGCCTTCCCTCTGTCACACAGGGAACAGTGAGCAATTGAGTAGCACAGGCTGCCTGCCAGGCCCAGGCATGCTCTCAGCCAGGTTTGATGACCATACGCAGAATCAGAATCCGCCTGGCTGAGGTTCAGGCAGCCCTAACACTTCATCTTGGGTGCTGCTAAACACGCAGGACATTTTCATACAAAACCAGGTGGATGGCCCTGACGTGTGACAGTGTGGCTCACACGCACGATGCCTTCCAGGACAACAAAGAAGAGTCCAGAGGGAGCCGAAGAACAGTGCAGCTGTTTCTAACCCTCACGGTGCTGGTTTCCTATCTCTGAAGGACAGCCCGGCCTGCACACAGCAGCTGCTGGCCGCAGGAAGCGTTCCATCTTCCCATGTGGCGTCAGGAACACTGCACAGAGTCTAGGAGATTCCAGCGGCCACCAGCTGCCTGGAAATGCTGCGAAATCACTCTTCAGGCTTCTTCTACACAAACGTTTTTCTGAGCCTCCCCGAGGACTCTTCCACACCCTTGCCAAGCACAGCTGGCTCCGCACCTTTTTCCCAAGGCTCGGTATCCACGCAGGATGCGCGTCAAACAGCCTGCTGCTCAGCCTTTGCCAACCTCTTCACACACTCAGCCTGCTGCCCTGGGACCTCCGGACGCTGTCTGGCAGTCTTGTGCTTTCAGACACACAAATGGTTGCGAAAGAGGCCAACATCCTCCTGTCCCAGACAAGTAAGGTCCCTCAGGACACGTGTTCGGCTCATACTTGCACTGCTGGTCTCAGGCCGCAGTCCAGTCTTGCCAATCAAGGATGGAATGTAGAAGCATGCACATGCTATCAAGTGTCCCATGGCTCAGGGGACCCATTTCAGCACCTGATTATCTTCCACCTTGCATTGCGCTGTAGCCACTTCAGTGAAATCTAAGCTAATCCAGGGCTGGGTTCATGTCACCCACCTATTTTATAGCCTCTGAGGTATAGCCATATTGCTAGAACTAGGGTGCACTTTTGCTAAGTGTACATACTGAAAATCACAAGTGCACACTCTTTAATAGAAAAAGAGCAATTCTGCCTCGAGATACTATTAGTATGGTTTTTATATTCTCTGTTCTATACACTGGCTATATAGTCTATCCTTGCTCTCTATAAACACAAGTCAGCAATAAATCCATTAGATACACTGAAATGTGCTTCTCGTACACACAGGAAATTATTAGGACTCCTATGAGAGCTTCAAAATGGTCACTGTCAATTCTCGACAGTAGAATAAAAATCACAATGTTTTTACACACAACATCCAACACTGACGATGCAAAAACACATCTACTCCTAAGGATCTCACCACAGCTGCTTTCTCTGAAGTCGTTCTTAGGTTCAGAGGGCTGACAGTCATTAAGGCTGCTGCCCAATTCAAGCACTTAACTGTCAAGCTGCTCTTTCACGTCTTCCTTCCCTCACCCTGCTGCTGTTCTGCCAACACGCGTGTGCACCACGTGAACAAAGCTATGTGTGTCCTGAGCGCTGTGTGTGGGCGTGTGGAATCCAGCATGCTATGTACTTGTTTTTCAGTACTGGGGATGGAACCCAAGGCTTTTACATGAGCTACATCCCCACCCATTTTTCAAATGCACATTTTAAAAGCAAAGCTGGGATCGACACCCAGATGTGTTGACACATACCTATAATCCTAGCACTCTAGGAGGCTGAGTAGAAGGATTTTTAAAATTCTGGGCAACTTAGTAAGACCCTGTCTTAAAATTTAAAAATAAAATAAAAAAGGGCTGGGAATGTAGCTTAGTGTGAAAATCCTAGGTTCAAACCTCTATGCTGTAAAACCAAGCCAACCTAACTCAACAACAACCAATCAACCCAACTCAGCACAACCAACCCAACCCAACCATAACCACAACCAACCCAAGTCAAAAACCAAACCAAAACAAAAAACTTGTGATCTACATTGAATTGGTTTTGATGGTTCTCATGTGTGAGACCCTTAGAAATAATGTTCTCTTTTCTACAAGGTGACCCAAAACTGGGCTCTAAATACAGAGCTGGTGTGCGGTAGCTCTTTGCTCCCCTGAAGAAAATTTAATGAATGCTGATTCACTAACTTACTCTAAGGAAACAGCTGTGGGCAGTCTCAAGGCTGAGTGAGCATGAACTTAGGGGAAGTCTCTGTAGACCAGGGGCAGCGAGCCTGTGGCATGCATGGTAGAGCCATGGGACAGTGGGCCATGTGCATCCCTGGAAGCTTTAAAAGGTCTGCCTTCATTGCCACACATTATTTTTCAATGCTCTGTCAGGAGCAGAGACATAGAGTAGTCAGGATGCTTCTGAGAGGCCACCTTAAAAATCTGTGAAAAGTTTTTAGGATTAAAATGATTCCAAAATGTCTGCTTTTTTCTCCTGGTTCAAGTGCAATAAGAGGGACTAAATTTACTCTTCAGTTTGAAATCAACAAAAATGCTCAGGAAAATCCCCTACAAAAATGGTCTCTGAGATATAGGATGTCAGAGGACAGTGACACCTGGGTTAAAAATTCTATGACAGTGGTGTGCATAGGTATGTGTTAGATATAGTGCTAAACACAGTGCTAAAAAGCAAGGACCAGCTGGACTTCAGCACCACGGTTTGGATCTTAATTGGCCCCAAAGGGCCATGTATGGAGGCCTTGTCCCCAGCCTGTGGTACAAGCAGAAAGTGCTAAGAAACTTGACACATGGGGCCTTGTGGGGAGGTTATTGGGTTATCAGGTTATTGGGGCAGCCACTCTAAAGAGACCATGGTATCACAGTCTCTTCCTTGCTCTCTCTGTGCCCAGATCACCATAGGCTCCTGCTACACCACACGTCCAACCAATTGATCATGGATGGAAGCGTCTAAAACTTGAGTCAAACCTTTTATATGCTGAGTACCTCAGGCATTAGTTATAGAAATGGAAAACTAACACGTTTGTTAACATGAAAATCTCTTGCTCTTCAAAATTACAATAGATAAAAGGTTATAGATTAGGAGAAAATAATTGAAAAGATATCTATCCAACAGAAGATCAGAATCTAGAGTATAGACAGAACTGAACAATCAGAAAACAATGAGCAAGAGTTTGACAAGCAACTCACCAAAGAAGGTGTAAGGATGGTGTAATGGTGGATATTTGTGTCACCCTGAGACATTTAGAAGTTTAACTAAGTAACTCAACAGGGGGCCAGGGTCCTTACTTTGTAAACATCCCCAGGCTGGGTAAGAGGCGGGCACGGAAATGGTATGAGTCCTACATACACCAGCTCTAGGGTGTGGAAGCCTGCTTACATTATAAGGAAGGAAAAGAAGCTTGCTCTCTTCCTTTTTTGCTTTTGTTGCTTTTGCTGTCTTCTGCTGCCTTGAAGTGTTGCCCCTGTGCCATGCCACCCTGCTTTGGAGCCAGCTGGTTATGGACTGAAATTTCCACAAACTGTGAGCTAAATAAACCTTTCCTTCCTTCATTCTGGGTATTGGGTATTTGCCCAGCAACAAGAGAATAGTAACTAAGGACAGATGGTAAATGAACATATGAAAAGATAAGCAGCCATGAAGCAATCACAGTGAGATACCACCCCAGAGATATTGCTACCATCACATGGCTACAACCAGACTAAACATGCCAAGGGTTAGGTAGGATGGGCAGGAATTTGAACTCTCATATACCTCTATGGGTATGTAAAACTGTACATACACTGTGAAAAGTGTTTTGTCATTTTCTTTACAAAGTAAAAACATACTTATAAGATAAACAGACATTCTACTACTTGGTAGTACCCAAGAAAGTGAAAAATCTATGTCTATTTGAAAATTCCTCTATTAAGGCTTAACACAGTTTTATTTGTAATGGCCTCAAGTTGAAAATAATCCCACTGTCCATGATAGTTGAGTTCACAAAAGAATTGTGGAACATCCATACAGTGGCTACTACTCAGTTAAAAAAAATACTCAAAAAACAAAATAAATCCTTGAACTACTGATCTAGGCACTGAAATACCATGGATGAATCTCAACATGATCATAGCCAGTGAGTAAAATTACACATATAACAAGTCTCGTACATGACACTGTTTATGTGAAACTCTAGAGAATACAAATTGATCTAAACAGACAGAAAGCAAAGTAGAAAGAACTTGGACAGCAGGAGGAAACTTTGGGGTGACAGGTGTGCCTGCTAGTTTTACTGTGTCAATAGCTTCATCAGTACTATCTGTTGATAAACAATGATCTACTAATCGGTACTTGATCAGAGATCCAAACTTACCAAACTGTGTGCTTTGAATCTGCCCAGTTTATCATATGTCATATATTATCTTAAAAATCCCAAATGACACCAGTTTTCTCTGGTAAGTTTTACAGAAAAACCAGCCCTTGTGACTTAACTGTCTGACCACTACCCACTGCGCTCCTGTCCTGCCCTTGCACTATGCTTGTGCTACAAATGGCCAGGAGAGGAGGGAGCCCCACAGACCTCAGGTGTGGCCACTCAGTGTCCTCACTGTGCTGTGCTGCTTCATGTGCTGTAACAATCATTAGATATTAATTTAGGTACCGCACTAGTGCCTGCCATACAACTAAGAAAATTCATTAAGAAAAATCTCCCACAAACCCCCACTCTAATCTCTGCAGAGAAGGCCATTTCATGAAATCAGTGGAACACAGAGAATTTGTTGCATCCTCATGTAAGTAATGTGCAGCTTTGACATTAAACTGATGGGGAAATGTGGCTTCAGCTGTCTGTAAATTCCCTTCAGATGGAGCATTATGAGCTGTTCTTCAAGCCTTGTCTACCGTCATCTCTGATTTCCAAGACTTCCCAGTAAATTGCACTCTATAAAGCCCCAACACTAAGCAAAACTACTTATCACTGAGTTCACCTTGAGAGAAATTTTGAATCTTGTTACAGGGAAAGTTCAGAGAACGCAAAAGTCAATGAACATTCAAGGGACTCAATATAAAACACTGGAAAATAATATTTTTTCTTCGATCCCCAGTACTGATAAAAAGGAAAAAGACAAAAAAAAAAAAAAAGAAAAGAAAAAGAAAATAATATTTTTTCATTAACCAACCCCATGCCATTAGCACCAGAGAGAGAACATTCTATTGGCATAGACACCTAGAGGATGAACCATTATCTTGATAGGAACCTTACCTAATGCAATACTGGCTGCTGCGCCTGCCAACATTTTCCTTCACAGGAAATATTTGAAAAATAATTTATTATTCAATTCGTATAGACCCAATCTGAATAATAAATGCTCCCAAAGAAAGTATGGAAACTTCACAAACACGAAGAACTAATTTAGCATGACTGCATACAAGATACTTCGAGCCAGAACTGGGTAAGTTCCTCACACAGCGAAACAAGAAGCATATTTTAAATGATGTGCAAAGTAAGTTACCCAAATCATTATTTTGTAGAAGCTGCTAACAAATAGAAATCTCAGCTTCATCTTTAATTAATTAGATCAGAAACAAGCTCAGAATCCTTCTTCTGTATTTACATAAGACAAGAAAGGTGACTCCTATGAAGAATCACGAATATAGGATTCAAAATTTGGCAAAGACTGAGATGAACCCAGCTGGCCCTGAACCACTAATAATGTTTTTGAAAGATTGGGTTATTAGATTAACAGTGGTGGAAGATGGACATTATTTGTGCAATGTTAAAGCAAACATTTTTATTAACCAAACATTTCCTAAATTGCAAGCAAAAATGTGAAACTCAATCTCACACCTGTAGCAAATCTGAGGTCCATTCCTGGTCCAGGGCACAAAGCCACAGCCTTTGTTGTAAATGGGGTTTGTTTGAAAGGTTATCCAAAGAAAAATGTCCTTAGTCAGATTTAACTCTTGCTGCCTCCCACTGGACACCGCCCCTCCCTGCTCCTCCCAAAGCCCTGAAAACTCTCAGTTCTCTGGTTTCATTTGGCCAGCAGCACGTGTGTGTGTGTGTGTGTGTGTGTGTGTGTGTGTGTGTGTGTGTGTGTGGTTGCTGGTCCTTCACGTAACAAGAACCAAGGGCTCTACTTACATCATGCATGGAGTCTAGAAGCTTGGTCAGCTGGTAGAACCTCTGCCAGCTCTGTCCAGAATTATTGGGACACTTAGTTACCACCTTCCTCAGTTCTTTGATGTAGTTTGTCCTCATTTCTTCAAATGCAGTCTGGCATTTGAGGCCATCCTTTGGAACTGTTAAGGAATACAGACATGAATTCCCAGGACGAAAAACAGCTTTTGCATCTTAGCAGATAAATGGCCTGGAATATTTTCAGCTTATACTGACTATGAGGTTGGGTACTACATCTCAATTAACTGCAATTTTGAATGAATGTAGCAGCTATATTCTGATAAGCACTGGCACATATACAAAACAACTACTATGTCTCAGATGCGTGTAATTTTGCATATATTAGCTCAGTTGATCTTGGCACCAATATTAGAACAAAGCCGTTACACTGTTCTCATTTCCCAGATAAGGTATCTACATTGGAGGTTGACTGATGTACCCAAACACACACTGAATAATGGCAGAGCAGGGGTAGTATACATGGCAGTCTGTCTGTTTTCAAGGCCTGCCCTCTAAGCACAGTGCCACGTGACTCTTGGCCTGTCATTAAAGTATTTTACGAATTCTAATTTGCCAACACCTCAGAGATAGGAAAATACATTCTGATTCTGCAGGACAATTTGAAAAGCTGCGTTAGAAAGCACTATCTTCATACTGTGAGTTCAAGTATCAGGCACCCTGGGACAATGGCTGTCTCCCAAGGGCAGGATGCTGCACCAGAAAATCACTTTCCTCTGTCTTTGCCCCAAGACCCCTGAATATGAGGATGTTGTCCCTGAGACCCCAGAATGACCTGGAGATAGTCTGGGTACAGATTTTGTTGGGGTAACACCAACAGTGGCTCCACATTTGAGGCACAAGTTAAAATTTTCAAAGAGAGAAAATTGTATATTTTTTAACCTTCCATGAGAGAGAAAATTTAAGCATTATGCTTTCTTCCTTACTTTTATGGAGTGGCTAGGTTTTATAGCTGAACAAAATAAAGTTTACTTAAAAAAATATTTTGGGTGCGAACTCCCGAGCTGAGAGGCAAAGTGACTGCCCAGCACGTGTGAGTCCCTGGGTCCCATCCCCAGCACCTCCACACCTTCACAAAGAAAACCTGGAGATTGAGATGTCTAGCAGATCAACTGTGCCTGTAACTGGTGAAAGGAGATGCCTTTTCTAGGACTCATGGGAAGGTACTTCATTGAGGAAGGGTATAAGGGAAGGAGAGGAAGGGGCAGAGATCGAACCAAAGGCATCCACTTCCAAAATTTGCTTGCACCATTTTCTGTTCACTCTGGCCAATGGTGGTTATTGTGTGTGCTTCAAATCTGAAAAGGAAGCTCACCTAGAACTTCATTTTTAGGGGAGAAAGACCTAATGAAAAGCCATCTTGGGATAGTAGCATTCTGAGTTTGAAAGTGCTTTTACTTTTGCTTGTTTATTGCATATTGAATTTACTACTTTTTAAATAACTGGTATAAATAATTGCCTTGGGTCATCAGCACTCTGGAATAGTTCTGTACAGTTTCTCAGTATCACTGCAATCCTGAAAGCAGGCATAACTTCTGTTTCCAAATAAGGCCTGTTATCCTAAAAATATGAATTATCCTGCAGTTTAACTTCTACTATTATGTTAATAATCTTCTTGAGTCTAATTGTTTTTTTAGTCTAATTGTTGAGACTTTTGATTTATAGTTCATTTAAATCTACTTTTTTATAGGGAAAAACAAATTCCCGACAGTGACTGTACAAATTCCTGTGGGTGCCAAAGTATTAGCTGTGGTTTAAATATCTGACTTTCACACCAAGAGTTAAATGCCATCATCTTACAACAAGTAGGGTATTTTTTTTCTTTTTTGGGAGGTGGGGTGGGGATTTTTGTTTAAAATTAAAAAGCATTGCTTTAAAAGCATACAAACAAAGAAGCATGGTAGTAACTAGTATGTTGATAGTAAAACTACAGATTTATTTTCTACCCAAATTTTAATGGTAACTTAAAATTTTAATGGTAACTTAAAATTTTCTAAAGGAAATTAAAAGCTTGCAAATAATATCCTATACTGCCCATCCACAAATTAACGTCTTTGTTATAAAACTGTATAAAGCAAGCCTTTAATTTTCCAATATAGATACTTATATGGACGTAATCCTATACACGAAGCAATAGTCTGCCATTTAAATAGAGTGAATAAATGTCACCATTCTATTCCAATATTCTTTGGTACATAGCAACTAAGATTAATCAAAGACCTTCCCATCTCTGATGGCTGTGTTACACAAAAGTCTCAAGAGTACAACACTTTGCATCAAATATTATTTCTTACATTTGACTGCTGTAAGTGAAATATATCGTACCAATTTCCCAGCCAGATTTTTTAGAAGTTGAAACAAACCAACAAATAAAGGGAATTTAAGCAAAACCTCAATTTTTGGAGATCTTCCCAGAATTTCTGAATTTACTTATTAAATGCAGCAGGGCTGCTGGAGGACATCCAGAATCTATGGGCTGGAGAAGAACAGAGATACAACTGGGGTAGAAGTTGGTCTGTTTTCCTCTGTAAGCAGAAACAATATGAGATTCTTTGATGTCATTGCTAAAAAACCCTGTCTTGATATACAGAAGGTATCAGGTGTGCAATTTCACATTCCTAAACAAAAGGGACCATTTTAATGCATTCAATCACAGATTAGCAAAATAAGCCCACTACAGCCTGCAGTTTCTGTGACTCATGAAATTCTTTAGTTACATTCTCCTGCCTTTTCATTGTACTTTTTCTGCACTTAAAAGTTCAGAATTGAAAGCACGGAGCTACTTGAAAGCTAATAAATGAATTAAGGGAACTTTAAAATGATACCAGAATCTATTAGAGGCTAAAGGGCTAAATGGACACAGAAGAATGTGAAGAATTAGCAACTTGGGCATTTTTAGAAAATAAGACTTCATTTAAAACCTATACTGCATTAGACAGAACATTTTAAACATTTTTTGAACTAGGAATGGCTCATGACATGGTTTGAAAGTGGACTAAAACTATTTTCACTGGATTGAAAGATTACTTTTCCAAAGTTATATTGCACAAAGGAAAAAATTAGGAAAGGGGTCCACACCACTAGAGAATGGCACAGGAGAAACAGCCTAGTGTTTGTTTGTTTGTTCGTTTTTCCTGTCTATCTCAAGATGAGGAGCTGGAAACGAAAAAGCTACAGGAAGTGGGGTTGGGCGTAAGTAGTGAGGAATGGTGGGACCTGCGGCACACTGGGGGGAACACGCCCTGCCCTGGGCAGTCAGATCCAATGAAAATAAAAGAAAACAAAAGGCCAAAAGCAGACTCTTCATCTGTGCAGGCCAAACACAACACAGCTGTGCACTGCTGGCGCCACTCCGTCAGGGCTCAGGGTGCCCCTCTGTGATGGTGCCTACACTTCCTTCTGCCGGCTGCCTGCTGCCATCCTGACCTGAGGCCATTAGCCCAGGCTCCTGGGTCCTGGCAGCGCAAGAATCACTCTGGATGTGAAGTCCAGAGCCTCAGGTCTGGGCCCTGACTCACACAACATGCTGAGCATGTAACGCTCAGATGCTTCCTTCTGCCTACTTTACAGTGGAGTTGTCAATCTCCCATGGTTGCTTTTAGCATCAAGTGAGATAATACAGGAAAAAATGGAATTGCAAATTGTGAGGTGCTCCACAGGGAGGCAGGAGTATTCGCCACTGTCGCCCCGTATCTCTTTATTTTCTATCCACCTCAGACCCAGTCACTCTTGGTTGGAAATAACATGTCTCAGGGTCTGTTCCACCTTGGCCATCTCCCTCATAAGGCCACTTCTCCAAAGCACTCTTCCAAAGACTGGACCTCTGCCCACACCTCTGATACCAGATCCAGGCCCAGATGAGGGCTGAGCATGCAGGGACTGGACACTCTGTTCCACTTCACATTCAAAACTTGCTCCTCTGAAAGCCCACTTGCCTTGGCCTCCCCGCTGGCTCTTGACACCCAAAACATTTCTGTTTCCTCACCAGCCACAGCACTTGCCTCAGAGCTGTTCTCTCTGAACTGTCTCCTGCTATTTTTCTGGGCCTTGCTCTTTTCCCCTGTGAATGGATTCTTTTCTCTGTGTTTGAGAAATTTTGTACTCTGGTCCGAGGAACAAGTGCCTGAGACCTTTTCCAAGGCTAACCCTGTCCTCTCCTGTCTCCCTGGCACCTTCTGTCCTCAACTCTTTCCTTCCATGAGCTTAAAAAGGTTTCCCATCAATCTGGCACCATTCCCAGACAGCAAGTTTTGGGCTGTCTGGTACCTGCCAGATGCCCACCTCTAGAAGCCTTCCTGCCCTTCTCGATTGTCTCTGTGTAAGCCATCCCTTTAGTTGTACTCCTTCGGGGAAGCCGATACTCTAGGTTTCCTGTAGTATACGCTCTCCCAAGTCCTGATCGCTCTGCGAATCGGCCTCTGTGCCATCTGCCTCTGACATGTCTCTTTCCCGCAACTCCATGTATCACTGGAGTTTCAACTACAATTTTCCTTAAGGGTAATTTTTATTTCAAATCCATGTCCTGAGTACTAGCCCCAGATCTTCTCCATCTTCTGGCCATCTATTAAGTACACAGAGTTGGCATTACAAAGTTAACCCATCCAAAAAACTCCTGGTAGTGTGTGACTATATTCTCGAATTATCCAATTCCAAACATCGATAGATTTCTCTTAGCAGCATCATGACTATGGCAGTCATTTTTCTCTGCTCAAAACCTGCATAGTTTCTGACCTACATCCATTGTATTTCTCCTTCTGGCCACTGGCCAAGGCCAACCTTGTGATGTTTCTTGAGCGTACTTGTTCCCTATTTGTCACACAATCAATTGTAAATCCAGGCCCTGTGTCCACAACCTCTAGCAGCTCTCTGTGCTTCTCATCAGGCCAAGTTTTGTCTCTGCCTGTTTACCTCCCTTCAATCCACCTCACTCCTCCTAGACACAGGGCCATGAAGCCAGGAGACACAGCTTTGCCCTGTGCTGCCCACCTGCTACTAACATTACAATTTCTCCAATGTGCCCTGGATAATTGTGCCCAATCAGCATTCCAACTGCCCCACTTCCTCCTGACCCATCACAATCAGACACGCCTTGAAAAATGAAATCCAAACACAAAATTAAAAATTAGCAGGCAGCCATTTTCACTGCCAAACCGCGTCCCCATGGCTTGTTTATATTTCTCACATGTCCATATGCAGCTTCCCTGTCCAGAAAGGACCGGCATCATGACCCTCATATCCAATCTACAGCTCCTGAATGCTCATCCTCCTCCGAGCCACTGCAACTCTCCTCACCTCTGTCATTGCAGAACCCCACTTCTAATAGAACATCAAAGTTGTCCTTGAACTTGGCTTCTGGTATGTGCTCCCCAAAGGTGGAAATTGCACTGTTCACCCGCTGATCAGTGGATGGTCTGACCGTACTGTATACCTAACAGGTACTTAGCAAGCACCTAGTGGCTGCATGAGTGGAGGAATGAGGAGCTGCACTCTTCCACATGCACAGAGTTCTACCCTCAGCAAGTAACTCCATCCTTCCAAGGCCAGCACCCTCCTCCCATCACTTTGAAACCATTATTCTTGGTGCCAACAACCTGAACACAATCAATGGTCTACTCTCCTACAGGGAAGGTGATCTGATGATACAGAACAAGTACCCGGGTGGGCATCAATGTACCTGTGCTAAGCAGCAGCAAGACTTTCATTATGGTGTATTCCTCAAAGGTGAGCTGGAGCCGGACGAACTGAAGGCTGATCTGGTGCATGCCCTGACACAGCTCATACATGGCAGACAGGTGCATCTTCTCTCTGCAAAGCAAAAGGGGCAAACGTCTGAGAATATGAACATGCACCATCACGCCCAGGCTGGGGGACCCCGGGCAGCTCAACAGCAGACCGAAGTCTGAATATATCTCTTGGCTTCAACATGGAGCAGATATTTTAAAGACAAGTTAGATGTCTTTCATGGTGACTGGTAAATTGCAAAAATCCAAAAAGTCCAGCACTGCTGTGCCCTTCCCAGCACCCTGTAAGAGCACACGTAAAGCACGGAGGCCAGTCCCACTCGGAGCATGCTGCACTGCAGTTTCTGCTGGGAGTTGTGCTCTATGTAACGTCCACGTGTGTCACATTGAGACCCCATGCAAAGCAAAGACGCTGCTAAGATGGGGCGAGGCTCACCACCTCTTGTTCCTTTCTGGCCACAGGTGTCCAGCATTGACCACAATGAGAGAGGATAGGGCTGGATGCGAGGCAGAGGACAGTTACAGCCAGTCTTAGTGCCACATGGACCCTGCTGCTTACTGAAGTCATGGAATATGCTGCCTACTGTCACAAAAGGTTTTCAAAGGAAATGTTAAACAGAAAGATTAAAAGGAGAAAACCTTACGTGGAATTGCTTTGATAACCAAGCAAGCAATAAGACCCTGGCGCCTTACGCACACGTTTCCAGACACACCCGTGGTCCACCAACCCCTTCCCTCTATGATCCACTCATTTCCATAACAACGCACTGATGCAGTCACAGAAGTGACTTTTTTCTCTTTCCCTGAGAAGCAAGGTATCACTTTAGTTTTTAGATGTTTTTCTTCAGTGTAAAAACCTACTGGAAGGCCCTAAGTTACTAGTGTTTGACCAGACTGCAAAAAGTTTTTTTAAAGATAATCTAGTAGTAAAAAAAAAAGGAAAGGACTTGGTGGACCAAAGACAGAGAAAGAGGTCACCATGGGGACACATTTCTCAGGGTCCCTGCACATAAGCAGTCGTCTGTGGGGCAGCAATGTCACATCAGTCTTCCAAGATACATCCAGGACTCCTCATGAGTGGTGGATGTTTCTCCTAGCTCAGCTCCAAGTGTAGCGCTAAGGAGCTCAGGGTGAAACCTGGTACATTTCGCTCTGAATGATTATGGTGTATCCTCCTTCTCCCATCATCTCCCTATGTTACATGAAGAAGCTCCTTTAAACATACAAAATAGCAGCAGACACCAAGGAAACATCTTAATACATTCAGAATAATCCACCGTCCAAAGCTACCCACATGAACAGATGCTGATACTGTTGCTGTATTTGCTTGAACAGGCCTACCCTGTCTTCCTCCTTGCTCTGACCTCATCTCTTTTATTCACAGGAACTACTCCAGTTGAGGGATTATCAGTTCCTCTCAGACATATACATTTTACTATGCATGCATCAATAAATAGTATATAACCCAGGCATAGTGGCACACACCTGCAATTCCAGCACTGTGGGAGGCTGAGGCAAGAGGACCACCTTGTTTGAGCCCTTGCTGGACAATATAGCAACCTGGCAAGTTCCTGTCTCTAAATTAAAATTTTAAGGGACTGGAAATGGAGCATAATTGATTCTACCTTAGCCTCTCAAGTAGCTGGACCACAGGCACAGGCTGCTATACCCAGCTTCCAATGTTATTCTGGTATTTTTTGCCTTAAACGTTTTTCTGATCCTAATGTCTTCCTCCCTCTCCCCTTTTCACTCTCTTTACAGCTTGCCTGGTATTTATTTTCAAATTACCTGTGTGAATCCTACATAGCAGAAAGGTGAGTAAAAATGTGGACAGTCTCTGTATTTTAATAGCACAGTTTAATTTGTTCCATTTATTATTATTGATATATTTGAATTTTCCTTTCTATTAACTTTCTTCCCTAATCCCTTTTTCGTCTGTTTTGCTGATTATACTTTCCTTCCTTTAGTTAGACTGATCAACTTTTTAAAGCTCTTTCTGTCCTCCTCTACTGGATCCAGAAGGTATATATTCAGAGTGCATCAAAAATATGTAGACACACATCAGCAGTTCCCTGTACTAATGAACATCTGGAAGCTGACAGCCACCACTTTGAGCACCGATGGTAACTGTATTCACCTCATGACACCTCAATAAATTTAGTATTAAAATATTTATACATTTTTCTTTTCCTGATGTACGCATGTTTTAACAGACTTTATATATGTGCATGTGTGTATGTATGTATAAAACATTTTTTGATGCTTTATTAAAACTCTGATTCTTAAAATTAAAGGTGATCAATAACTTTTCCATTAGAAACAGACGAAATTCAGATGGTTTCATCTTTGCTCTCTGCTTCCTGTCTGCCATGTTATGGCACTTTAGCATGAGCATTCTGACTTGTGTTCAAATCTCCAGGGAAGTGAGTGTCTCTCATACTTACACACACCACACCTGTTTCGATCCACCACTGTGTCTCTTTGATTACCATCACTTTACTCTTTATAGGTTCAATTTCTCATTGAAGAATATTTATCAGTTTTTCAGGAGGGTTAATTACTAAGAGAAATTTGTCTTACAGTTTTAGTTTTTCTTAAAATGTCTGTCTCTTACCTGCATTCTTGGAGGGTAATTTAAAGCTAAAGATTTCCAACTTGACAGGGAATTCGCCTTAATTCTTTTAAATATCTCTCCCAGTTACACTTGGGTCTTCATCACAGTTTTTGAGGAAATTTGCACTTAGTCTAATTGTGATTCTCTCCTAAGACATTTACATTTTCTCTTTTGTGGCTTTAACTTTTTCCATTTATCTGATGCCTGCAGTTTAATTATGATGTTCTCATAGGTACAGACGTACTTTTATCTCCTGACCAGGACACAATGTCCTTTTTACATTTGAAAGTGAAGCTATTATTTCAATTTCTGAAATGTCCTTAGTCATTGTTGTTTAAATGTCACCTTCATCCCGTTCTGGTCATTTTTCGTTCTTGAACTTCTATTTGCAGTATGTTGGACCTTCTCAGTGGGTCTTCCACATTTACCTATCTTCCATATTGCCTACCTCAGCTCTCTGCACTGCATTATGGGTATTTCTTTCAGACGTATCTTCCAATAAAATACTTTTTTCTGTGTTCATTTCTAGACCATGATTTAGTGCCTCATTTTTAGTGGCAGTATTTTTCATGCTGAGGAAGTTGGAAATGTTCTTTCTCAGACAAATTCACTATTTTTCATTAAACATTTCTTCCTTTATGAAAAATATATATCCTTACATTGAGAGATATTTTAAGCATATGTGTTTTGTAGTTCTGCATTATCCTGGCACGTTGTCCTCTGGGTGAACCCCAAGCGCTGGCTCATGGAAGGGACTCTACAGAAAGTTGTAGTGTTCACAACACTCATGAACGTAAGTATTTTGCTTGTTCTTGTTGGTAGTTTTTATGTGAATTTATCAGCTGAGATCCTCTCTGTGAGAGTCATATAGATCAAATTTAGATTGCATACACGATGTGATATAGGCTTGAGTGTCTTATTTCTTCCTGCTTCCTTGGTATGCTCCTGGGCTTGCTAGCTGGATGAGTTTTGCTGTTCCTGTTAGAGTGAACTCTTTGCTGAGCCCTGGATTTGTGCAAGGGGCTTTACCACAGACCCCAAATTTTCTAGGATTTTAAGTTTTTGCTCTTTTCAAGCTTGTACTCTAATTCCCCCTTACTACCAAGCAAACTGTATCTGCGATCAGTGGCCTGGGGTGAGGTGGGACAACTGAAGCGTTTGTTCTGAGTTAAACTATCCTGGCTATGAACTCTCTGTTCATTTCTTCTTTTGAGCTTTCCTGTGTATGTTAAGATTTTCTTAAATGCAAAATTTGTATGTGCTTAGAGAAAAAAAAGTTTCAGTTTTGTCATCCTGACTGCAAACTATAAGCTTCTTAAAGGTAGGATCTGTGTCCAACTAATCATTTTGAATGTCAAGGAGAAAATGGCCATCAAATGCTAAGTGTCAATATTTGCAATATGAGTATTTCTTGAATAAATCAGAAAGAAAAAGGGAAGATACAGAAATGGAAGATACAGCATGGACTTGTATATGATAATGATGATTAAGACGATATTCACAATGACCAAAAGTAAGATTATCAAGTGGCCCAAAATCAGACGTGGCATTTGAAAAGTTTTCAAGGAGAGACAGAGCGGGGGATTAATGGGTTCAGATTATAACAATGGAGATAAAGCAGACTGCAAACAAAGATGTCCACGGACCACATTCATGTGACACTGCAGTTCTAAAAATGGAGTCGTACGAGTTTGATTTCTTCATCTAACTGTGCCAGCAGCAGAACAGGCACCCTGGCTTTGCCACAGGAGGGCCTTGCAACGCATAGCCTGTCATTCTCCAGCTGCTGGCTTTGTGGTCCTGGACTGTGTAATGCGACTCTCAGGCTTAGAATGTTTACCAACTGGGCTACTAATAATTCCAGTCTTGCAGGGACACAGGAATCAATGGTACAGAATTTCTTAAATTATAAAGTTCATAACAAAGTGGGTTTTTTTGGTTGGTTGTTTTTTTTTAACTTAATGTGGGGAATATACTACCGGAGAGAACAGTGATCAGTCTGGTTGAAATAAGCCAAGGAAGCATTAAATTCTTAAAATCACAACATAGGAAGACAATGTTTCATTACTGTTTCTCTATATAGGACAGTAAACTATGCCAGTGATAAGACAGTTGTGCAGAAGGTGCAGGTGACCTGCCTCCTGTTGAACACGAGAACCAACACCTCCTTGGCAAGGTGTTTCTGTTACCCAGATGTGTTAGTATAACTTCCACACACAGATCAAAGGTTAGAAACTCAGACTCCACCTGAAAACAGATCAGGGCTTTCATGTGTGACAACGCACCTAAAGGAAGAGGGTTTTTTTGGCACTGCGATACGAACAATGTCTCTTTGAACTCTTTGCTCAAGTATGGCCCCTGGCTGTCACTTACTGGAGCGTCCCCCATACTCCACAGCTGCATTTGTTATGGCTAAATCTCGTACTCATATCTTTGAGGCCCTGTTGCCAAGTCCTTGATGTGAAATTTTATACATGAGAAAGCCAGGAGCCAAATCTCGGGACTTCACTGCCAAACTCAGGCCTTTTCCTCTCTCTATACTGATGAGGCCAGTAAAAGTCTTTCCTTTTCCTCCAGTCATTCAGCTAGGAGAGAGTGAGCGCTTGGTTTTGCTATTATCATCACTCATTTGTTTATCTCTTGCTCCCCACTATGTGGTGGGATTTTGTGTTTCAAATTCCACTGCCGTTTCCATGGCATGAAATTGAGTTCTCCAAATGAGGAGTACTGTGCACTCAATATGGCTTGTAATTGCGTGAAAATAGGGCACCCTGGAAACACATTTCAGATCAAGTCATTTTTGCACAATTAGGGGAAATGTACATAAATGCATATCCAAAGAAGTGAAACAAGGACAATCTTTCTGACCTGATACTATTATTAGTGTTGTAACATTGTTTTGCAGAAACACTCTTTTGCTACACGCTTGTCTTCATTTTATAATTTTATCTCACTTCGAATAGAATATACAAATTCACTTGACTATATTGGGAAAGAGAAGCCAGAATGTAAGATGATTCTAAAATACAAAAGCAAGCGATCAAAAGTCATTCTGAACAGTGGGATAAAATAGAGGTGGCAAGTCCCCTGAGGTAGGAAAGAGGCTGGTGTGAAGATGTGAATGACTGACAGGTGCTAGTCTACTTCTGGACCGTGGGCACTGAAGTCTTTGTATGTGTCACCCATTTCCACACATCTCATTTGTGGGACAGAATAAACACGAATTTGTAAATAAGTAAGTACAAGAACCAAAGTGGGCAAAGTGTTGTAGTTTCTATCTAAGGCATGTGGATTAAATTCTAGGAAAAGAACAGCCCTAAAATATTTTAAAAGAAATACTTCAACAGCATTGTTTGTAAACTTGAAATTTTCTTAGACTGAGAAACTTGAAATTTTCAAACAGGGAAAACAATTTTATTTATAGCTGTGATTTCGTCTGGTCCTCTCCCAGAACATCCACTTTACTAAACTAACATCAAATGATCATTTTTGAAATAGTTTTAAAATGTTAAATTAAAACAATACAACTTTTCCAAACCAAATTCCACTTGGAACAAGTGTGAATATTCAGAGTTAGACAACACTTCTTTCTTGACTCTGAGAACTTGAGGTTACAAACAGTTCATTCACATATTAATAGCAGGAATTAGAAAAAGTCCCATTAAAATCAGAGCAGGAAAAACATGCATAATGTAAATGATTTGTATGCTAGTTGCCTGCTGTTAGTACCTAAACACTCTAAACAATTTTCATAGGACTTGTGCAATTTTGTCTTTATGTATGTCCATGGTGCTGCCCTATCTTGTATTACAAGAATAATCTACTGAACCTACGGGCCAATGGAACATGCTTGTTTTGGTATGCATGTCCTTGCTTATATTACTAAGACAAATACTACTCAAAAAGCCTACTCACGGTTATAGGGAGATCCATGTATGAGCAACCTGTAATCATCACCTGGATTTCTCTTTTACTCTGATACACGCAAATATTAGACAAGCTCAGACTACACAACATTCCCGACATGGAGGAGCTGAAGAACTTGGATGCTCTAAGTTTTAGCCTAAATGTCTACCAGGACCTTTGCTGTGTGGGCCGTCTATAGTGACAATGTGAGCTGGGCTCTTAAGATCTTCCACCCTGGAAACTTGTGGGATGGTTTGGCCTCCTCTTCCCCTGCCCTTCCTGGGTTCTCGTCAGCAGCCTCCATCACAAATGCTCACACTGACCTCATCAAGTGCTCTGCTGCATTCTCATCGGGAATGGAGCCAGGCAGCGCTGACCACTCATTCCTTAATGGTCTCACACGTCTGACTCTCGGCATTGAACCTGATTACTAAAAAGTCACAGGGTAGCCCTGTAAGGCACTGCATTTTACAGTGATAATTATTTAACATTACATGTGCTTCCTAAGAGACAGCCCCTTGTGAGAGATCCCTATACCTTTGCAAACAGCTGCTGAAGATGACTCCCCCCACTTTTTATCACTTGCCATCCTTATAGACAGACCCATGCAAAACACTGTTCCTAAACTTTGGGCTTGCTAAAAGCTTCTTTAATGCCTTTGCTTAAAGAATCTCTGTAAGAACTGAGAACACAGGTTGAAGGACAGGTGTACATAACATCAGGATTCCTAGTAGCCAAAAGAAAAAAAATCAATTCAGGCTTCCATCAGCAGATGAATGGCTAGCATAAAATGTGACACACAGAAAGGAATATTATCCATCTGTGAAAAAGATGAAAATTCTGACACACTGTTATGACTTGTGTCTAGATATCCCCCCAAAGTCTCACGTGGTCATGGGTGGGGCTTTCACAGGTAGCTGGATCTAGAGTGTATGATGCTGCAATTAAGTGTGCAATGCTGGAATCAAGGGTGTGTCATTTCTGAATCAGTCCACTGATTGGGTTTTGGGTGTGGATAATGGGAAGGCCCACCCTGAGTGTGAGTGCTACCAGCCCTCAGGGTGTGTAGTCTGGACAGACTGTAAGGGACAGAAAGAGGGCTGAGTTGTCACTTGTTTCCTCACTCCTTTGCTGCCCTCTTGCCTTCTGTCAACTGTGAACTATTTCTCCTCTGTGAGGCCCTTCTGCCATGTGTCACCCTGCCTTGGAGCTAGCCAACACTGGGGCTGAAACCTCCACAAACTGTCAGCCAAGTAAACCTTTCCTTCTTATCTCTGCACGTGAGGTATTTCATCTCAGCAATGAGAAAAATCACTAAGACACACATGGTATTTTATGATATATTCCAAGTAACAAAGCAGTCCTAAGAAGACAAATGGCATGACTGCACATGTGTGTGGTGTCTAGAAGAGTCAAACACACAGACAGTGGACTGGCCGTCACAGGAGATGGAAGAGATGGGAACTGGGAATCGTTGAGTGGTACAGAGCTTCAGTGTTATGGTGTGAAAGAGCTGGAAACTGATTATTACTGACAGTGTGTACTGAGTACTGCTGAACTGCACGTTTAAAGAGTGTTACAAAGATTAAATTGTCAGTTTATGTGTATTTTTTCACTACTAAAAACGTTTTCCAAATTAAAAACAAAAAGCAAAGCAAAAAAGAACGTCTGAAGTCCATGATTTTACTTGCTATGAAAGACACTGAAAGTTGTATTACATTAAGTTACTTCTCTTAGGGTTCAGGTGTTTCAGTCTTCTCTCAAAATACACAGTGTGTCTTCTTTTTCCTCTAGTTTTATAATTTGCCTTTTATCTTTTGTGTCTTGATATATTGTTAGTCTTACAATATCTGTGCCTTTATTGCAAGCCAAACTCAATACTTTTTGAAAGAAGAAAGGGGAAAAATTCATTAATAAATACTTCTAAAGGTCACCAGAAAGAGTTCCTCAAAGACCTGTCTGTTGTTGTGCTGGTGCCCTACAGGAGAAGGGGAAATAGAATTTCCTTTATCATTCCTTTCTCTCCCCACAAATTCAATTGTAATCAATGCAATCCTTCCACACTGGTTGATTTTATAAATGCTAACACGCAAGGGGTCCCTAGCTCTTCTACCTATCAGAACCTGTGATAAGTACAGTGACTTTTTTTAAGACCTTTTAGTAATATTGCACTAAACTCTACCTCAACTGAACACTTTCAGGTGGGCAAATGATCATCTTTCCAGTGGGTAAGACATCATGTTGTTCAGGAAGCAATTACAGAAATAAAACAGCTATTTCATGTTAGATCTTGCACCAAACATCAGACAATTCTCATTACTGTGGTCTGTTATCTCTCTCCTTGAAAGTAGGGCACATATTTTTCTATGATATTTTTATAAGCTGCATGGGTTCGTAATTATGTGAATGGTAAATAAATATCTGGCAGCAACTGTGAAGAGGTAAATCCAACAGATTTCACAGACATTGAACTGCTCTTTTTTTTTTTAGGAAAACAAAGCAATGCTTAATTGGGGTTGAGTGTTCTCAAGTCTCTGGAATCTCAAGAGGAGACCTGTCACTAAGCATGTTTGCTAACACGCTATTATTTCAATCAATTGCCTCTAGGAATGTGTGTGTTCTAGTGTCATAATGTAGGCAGCAGCAGCACCCATTTGCAGCAGAGCTAAATATCATGAGATCACAGCTGATCTGAAAGCCCAGACCTCACCCTGATACTGTCCACCTCCCACCATTACATCTGAATAAATCTAACATCTTGTTACACGGTCAGTGGAACAGATGGTCCCTGTCTCAAGCTTGTTATTTCTCTAAAAAACAGTCACAGAAACAGGTTTTTTTCTCCCTTTTAAACCTTAATTAGAATAAAAATGACCTCAATGTGGGCATTCAAATTATTTCAGTTTACTGCCCTGCTCAAGGTCTTACTACATTTTTTTTCCCCTTAACTCACAAGCAAGATTTACCAAGGACCATTTTGCTAGCTGTGCTTCTGATGTCTGCTCATTTTTACAGCATCTACACAGCTTCCATGCAGCTGGGACTGAGGAACTACATGGGAATGGTGCTTGTGGTCTGCTTTCCTGGACTGAAACCTTAAGATAGATCAGTGCTCCGCCGGTCAGTTTTGGCCTCAGTTCTAGTAAATGGTTAAAAGCCTACTTAGTATTTTGTCCGTCACCTTAATTGATGTTCCAGAAGGGATGTTTTCATACAACTGTCCTTGGACTTCAGTGTCACAATCTCCTCTGCCCGTAATGAACATCACACTGGTCAAAATAACAGGTGGCGATCTGAACACTCAAAGGCTCCTGGTAATGTGGCAACCATAATTTACTGTGGACAGTTTCAGAGCATGGAAAACTGTTTTTACCATAAATATTAAGCACAGTATTTTCTACAGTATTCATCTGGACCATGCATTTTCCAATACTCAACACGGTCAGCAGTTTCTTATGGATCCAAGTATCACAGACAGCTAAGTTAGGTAGAAATATTCCAGGCGGTCAGACAGGACTGGGTTCTTGAGGGAGGCAGTGCAGGAGATGAGAACAGGTTATGCCTGGGCTGGAGGTGCATCCCCTGCAGGCCGAGCTCCAAGATAAAGACAGAGGTGGCCAGGACTGCATGCCTGCCCAAGGTTAAATAAACACAATGACTGATACTGCTTGGTCCAGTACAGTTCAGACAGACATCAGTCACCCGAGTGGATGACAGGACCATCTGACTCAGCTCCACCAAAGAAAGTCCTTGTTCTTTCCACACACTCTTGCGATGTGACCTGCTTCCCCACTGGATCAATATTACTTCAGTGGCTAGAGGTGTGATCTTACTGGTTGATCATAGTTTTGTCCCACGTTGTACCCACCTGATGATTTTGCTCTAGAGAACTTCCTTTGAGGAGTCAGCTCACTCGCCCCCTCCTGTCTCTCTCAGGAGCTGACCCTCCCTCCGTAATGTTTCCACCTCTTAATCTCTGTTGTTCCTTAGAATTCATTCCTCAATCTTGGGGAACACGAGCTTGGTGTATCAGACATCTAGCAGGCTGAAAGTTACATCTATTTCTCTTATATAATTTGGGGGCCCCTATCTCATAAGAATACATATTTTTGGTAGAAGAAAAAAAATATGTGGCCATGATCCCCTGTGAAAATTCAGATTTTACAGGAAGTTGGGAGTATCTATGATAAAATCACACGATCAAAATTTTGGGGGTTAAACAAAGGTTTATCATTAGTATTTCTTCAACTGTGAACTTTCCAAGGCCAATAATGATATAATTCATTTAACAAAGTGACTGCGAAGCAAATCTGGAGGAAAATTCTGTCTCATACGCTGTGCAGCTGTTCCCAAGATAAACGTCTAGAAAATGCACACTGAAGTAAGATCAGGAATGCAGCAAACTTCAGGGGGTTAAAAAGCAATCCTAGTATACGATCTATTATCTACACCAGCAGTGGAGGTCTCTGGTGCAGGCAGAGGCATGAACACTGGATATGTCCTTCCTTCACAGGAAGATACAGTCCAGATACAGTCAGGTTAAAGCACTAGGCAGCATGCCTGGAATCTCATGGACACTTAATAAATGCTTAAAAGGGTCGGAAACACTAAAGGATGGTTTTATATTTGTGGGTCTCACATTTATGGATTCAACCAACTACAGATCAAAAATATTCAGGAAAAAACTGCATCTGACATGAACATATACAGACTTTTTTCCTCATTGTTTCCTAAACAATACAGTATAACAACTATTTACATAACATTTACACTGTTCTAGGTATTATAAATAATCTAGAGATGCCTGTAAGTTATTGCAAATGCTACATTATTTTATACAGGAAACTTGAACTTTTGCAGACTTTGATATCCACAAGAGTCCAGGAGCCAACTGATCCCCCTGGATACCAATAATCATTGTGTGATAGAGAAGATATAAACAACAACAATCTCTAGTGACAGATGCTCATTATTATTATTATTACTATTATTATCAAGTCTCACACTTGTGGGCTATAGATTTCAATACTAAATTTGGGGAATTGTACATATTAACCTATTTGATTAAAGAGAAAACATAAAACTTTCAGTAAGCTATTACAGTTTCATTCAGGGATATTTGAGTGGGTCTAAACCTAAAAGTACTGTTTAATTTCAATAAATGACCAACATCTATTCATCTGTAAAAGAGGGCATACTGTATTGCATTTCAAGAATGTGAACAAAGTCAGCTGCTGATTTAGAAATATTACTAGACTACCATTTAGATAAGTGACAGCAAATTGGGCCAGGCGTGGTGGCACATGCCTGTAATCCCACCATTCAGGAGGCTGAGGCAGGAGGATCACTTGAGAATTTGAGGTCAACCTGAACTATACAGTGAGACCAAATCCCAACAACAACAACCAAAAATAATAAAGAGTGACAGCAAATCACTTTTTTTTTGCTATAGATTTTTTTTGTATTAACTAGAAACCTAAGGAGCCATATTCTGAGGTAAAAATCACCATGTGACTACACAGACTGCTATCCTGAGAGCCTGGCATAGTCTGAAGAAGCACATTTACTCTTACAAGTTCAGAGTGTGCAGCCGAGCTTCCAATGTGATAGTAGAAAGCCGCTCACACTTGGGGAGGTGACTCCAGCATGTAGATCTGTAAGGTGGGGACACACAAGATGACTCTGCTCACTTTACAGGACAACAGACTCCTTCACGCTCCAAAGTCTTCCTTTGTGAGAAGAACACAGCCGAAAAACTCCAAAGATGCAAAAGATCATGTGCTGTGATTTCCATTAAGAAAACTAAACCTTAGAAAACACTGCAAGGTTACATTATCTTGGGTGTCAAGGAGTTTTGTTTGCTGGTGATTAAATCATTCTAAAATCTGATACACTGTCTGTCTGAATAGCCAAAAAACGTTTAAATCTATTAATTTAATTAATTTATTAGAGATTAGCTGTGTCCTTTCTTAGTACTGATTCTGAACATCTGTCACAAAGCAGATTCTGTTCAGGACATTATGAACAACTCCATCATTCATTATTGGGTGAAGGAAATGTCACACCGACAGGCTACTACACCAGCAGTGACATGCCTTGTGCATAGAACTGGCACACAGAATGACGAAAACACAACGCATAACCTAAACAGTTCTTGTGCATCCACTTCTAAAGTCATTAGTTAAGATCGCTCAGAAATACACAACTCACATTTTTGTATGTTCCCCTTTGCAATTTTGTGAATTTTCCCTATGTCTATATAGGTTTTTTTTTTCTTTCTTTTGTCTTTTTGAGACAGGGTCTCACTAGGCAGTTCAGGCTGGCCTTGACTCACCATGTAGCCAAGGCTAGCCTGGAACATGTGGCAGTGCTCCTGCCTCAGCCTGCCCATGCTGGGATTATAGGCATGCACCTAATCCATGCTGGGATTATAGGCATGCACCACCACGCCACGCCATATAGTTTCTCTCTAATGACAAATTGTTGTGTTTGGGCACTTACTGCTTAGGATCACTGGTTGTTAAGGTCAGCACCTCAAAAGTGTTAGCACCCTGTGATTCTCCAGCAGGTAGGACCCTAGCAGGTCCCCTGAAGCACAAGTTCTTGGCAACCTCGTGAAAGAGAGAAATGAGGTGCAATGCCTGTCCCTTATTCTGTGTAGTGCTCAGCATGAAGCCATGTGTGTGTGTTTGTCAGGTGAGAGGGGAAGACCACTCAGCTGGCAGCAATGTCCCCTGCAACATGAAAAAGGAATAAGCAGCACCGTGGTCTAGGTGAATGTATCTCTTGCAGCCCTGTATGCTGAGACTCGCCTGCCAGTATGACAGTGTTTGGAGGTGGCCTTTGGGAGGTGTTTATCCATGGCACAAGGACCCTCATGCAAAGGTCTGAAGGGGCAAATTTCGGGATTTCCATCCCTGGAAGGACACAGCAGATCTAGCAGCAGACAGCAGCCTGCCCTGGACACCAAGCCAGAGACCTAACAGCCTTCAGAACCTTCAGACACCTGTTGTTTACAAGCTACTCAGTCTCGGGGATTTTGCAGCAGTGGCATAAATGATCTGAGACAAGCGGTCAGGGAAACTCGTAATGATTGCAGTAGAAAAAAGCAACACCATTTCATCAGGCAATCTTGGAAACAGAAATTTCAATGAGTTTAAGACCAAGGCTGCCACTTTGAGAGGGAGCTTTTCATTAGCATAAGCACTGAAAGAAAAGAGCACAAAAATTTATAGTACACTAAAGAAAGTCACTTTGTCCAGTCAGTTCTCTTCCCTCTGGAAAAGTTTACGAAACCATTCCTGCACTTCACTTGAAAGTGGGAGGTGGACTTTTTATTTAATAAATGAAAGATCTGGTGACGTTCTTGTACTCTACGAGAGAAACAGTAAAGGGTTACAGAGCCAAAGGGAGAAGGAGGATGAAGCAGAAGTGGAAAGACGAGGGAAGGAAGGGCGGGAGGGAAGGAGACAGACTAGCCAGGCAGTGACGGAAACACAAAGGCAGGAAAAGACAGAAGGAGAGGGAACGTGCTCACTGTCTCTTCTAAGTCCCTGCAGGCTGGACTCAATCCTGGGGAATGAAAGAGGGAGGCAGGGAAGACAGAAACAGTGAATGAAAGGCATGTGGATTCGGGTATGCAAATCTAAGTCTTCATGTGGCTTGACAGCTTCAATCTGGGTTCTAGATTCATCTCTGTCTGGATCTTTTCTCATGCCTGGGTCCCCCCTACTACGTGCACCCAAATCCTACCCTCCTGGAGGACAGCCTGGCCTTGCAAGCTAGAGGCTGCCACCAGGCAGCCTTATTTGACCACTCTCGCCCAAAACAATTGCCTTCTTTCAACTCCTAAAGCACTCACTTGTAAAACGTATTTATCACATGTCCGTTGTCTTCTTCTAGTTACTGCACTATTCATGCTCCTGCGTCTCAGCTGCCCAGTAACTCACAGCCACAACACCGGATTCTGGAGGGTGGAGACTCACCCCTTTTCTAAATTCCTTACAACAGTGAACGCTGAGCTCTGCAGACTGTAGATAATCACCATTTTTACAACTGACTGAGACAATGCTAGTCATTATAAACTTTTAGCTCCACCAAAAAAGATTTACCCTCCCACTGGGGGAGGTGACTCAGATACTCATTTATAACACTGTCTTCTTTTTAAACCTCATTCTAACCACAAGTTTTCAGAGAGGCAAGAGTAGAGAGTCACACCGGTGAAGTAGAACATCACTGCAAACCATTGGGAGAGGGAAGGGACCACAGGGACCTTCCCATCCCTTTTCTGCAACACACGGGACGGATAACACAAAAACAGCAGGAGCTCGGAGAGCAAGGCTGTGCTCAAACTGAGCACTCCTCTCGATGACGGCCACATGTACTTGGCTAAGTCATAACACCTCTTTGCCTGACGCATGTGCATTTTATAAAATAGCAATAACATCTCTCTGATGATTATTTGCAAATGATGGGTTACACAAGAATAGTGAGCCCTGAGTGGTAGGCTCAGGGGGTATTTTACTAGCAGACCTAGGCTCCTTTAAATGCAGGGGCTATGTTCTGCCCAGCTTTGAATGTGTGGTATCTGGAATATAAATTACTAAGCCTTTTTTTCACAAAGTAACAGAGATCCAGGTCTCAAGCAAAGCTTCCCCAAGGCCAAGAAGAGTTAGAGCCTGGCTTAGGTTTAAGATCATCGAGACAAGCAGGTCTTGAAGTAGAGTGAGAGGACTTGAAGCCTCCCCAAGCTCTTCCTTCTTTCCTTACTTCCCATCTGCATGAGGCTGAGCTATTCACATAAGTGTTGTCCACAACAACCTAGCACGGCAGACTGAGTGTAAGAAGCAGATACGAGAATGCTACTGTCTTCAAGGATGATAGATGACAAGGCTTTGCAAAGATGCAAACAACGGTACTCTTCTAATATTTTGCTTTGGAAAGAAGTTTATTTTTCATAAAAGATACTCATATGTTATACAATGGTGCCTCAGTTCATGAATTTAATTTTCTCCATGATTTGGGTTTGTGAACCAAGGCACCACTGCATAATGTTATTTGTAGAATATGCAATAAGGTTTGTCGTTGATTTTAAATGAACTGATACATTTTAAAAACTGTTTTAATTCCTAATGTGGGTAACTACCAATAGTTATAATTTAGACAACAAAAACTCTTTGGTATCTAGATAATTTTAAATGTAAAGCAGATGCTGAGAAAAAAAACTGCAAACCACGCATATACTCCAATTTCTTTGCCCTATGGAAGAAAAATGAAGACTGCAAAATTAACTTATCTATTCAACATTATCAGGGTCCTCAGCAATGAAGTTAGGGACTGGGCCTTAACTCTTCTGTAGCTGAGCTCTTTAAATACTGCCACATTGAAGAGACAATGTAAACTCTGAGCCACAGTTTCAGTTTTTCTAAGAACATTTTATTTCCCATCCGAGCTATTTGCACATCGACAACCTCTTACCTATTCTCAAAGATACCTTTTATGAGAGGTGACAAGTGGTTAAACAGAGTTCCAAACATATACAGTATCCAAAAACATTATGAGGCTCCAGAGGTCTACACTGCAGCAGACCAAAAAGCCAAAGTCCAGCAGTGCAGAAGTCTTCATGTAGCGGAACAGCATAGAGCTTAGGTCTGAGATCCTAGAGTTGAAAACTTTGAACCTCTGTCTCATCTTTAAAACAAGAGGGAAAATAAATTCCTGCCTCAGTTGAGAGGATTAAATAAAACAATCTATTGGAGATGGTGTTTAATGTAACACCTTTTGGAAGAGTTCAGCCTGGGATCGAATTCTTCAAATCCCCCCGAACTACTTGATTGATAGTACATCCACACTGTGGGGTCCACGGAAGTGGGCAGTGACATGTCAGTTGCAGCTCATGAGTAACATGGGGGGCAACATACAAGCAAATTCACCTCCTATTCATGATACGAGTCCAAGGGATAATCATGTGGCTCGTTTTGATTCTGGATGGATACGGAGATTCAAGTTCAGAAAACCTTTTCATAAAACCAAGGCATACTGACACCTGTTCCCCTTTTCCAATCAGCATGATGCTGTCAAAATTACATTTTTTGTGTTTTGTGATTTGTATCAAAGTAGGAAGCCAGGATCCCTCCTTGTTTTTGACTGATTCATTCCTGGTAACAGAGTCTTGCAACAGAGTCACTGCAGAAAAACATTTTTCTCTACTCATCAAATTTTCAATAAACTGACTTCAAGGATTATTTTACATTGAAAAGAAGAGTGCTTTCAGCTGAAAGACCAAAGCCCTTGGGCACATTACACTGAAAAAAAAAGCAATATGCTAATATTAGATGCACCAAGCCTTTTACAGATAACATACTTTCCTAAATTGTTTTTGACTTTTATTCAAAATGAAAAATAGCTCCCTCTAGTTAGCCAGAGTAAAGAGCTTGGCTATATTTCTTGCATCATTACGACTCTATGGCATCTCATACAGTTACAGATAGCTTAGGCAGTTCTTCCCACTTGCAGTCTCGTATTTGTTTTGTCTTAATTTCATACCATACTGGCAATTACCCAGCTTCATTAACTCCTCAGGAAATTTCTCAAGTACACTACAAGAAACATCAGCAAGAAATATTAACATGAAGCAGTTTTCTTGAAGTAAAATTAGAAAGAGATCTACAAAAATGGCTTTTTCATTAAGTTCACGTTAAGCCCCAAAATATGACAGAGGTGAGCACATTGGGAATCTTGCTTCTGACCCTTGTGCCAGGAAAAGTAGTCACTAGCAAACCAAATGTAGTTAATGCATGCCGACTGTGTAGAAGGCATTGTGCTAGACTTAGGGTCACTTTTAAAAAGCATACTTTCTGTGATCTAGGAGTTAGATCTGGAGTGGTGAATGCATATAGATGGTAAAAAACAACAAAAAGATTGACATGGAAAAAAAGGGCTCTGAAGAATTTGGGAATTTGACTGGCCCATGGTAGTTTGTGCTTAGCTGAGTGAGGCCCTGGGTTCCAATGTCAGGAGCAGTGCCACAGAGACAGGACTAAGCAAAAAGAAAGGCTGAAGCGCAGTTTAGGCTGCGAGGCAGCAGGAAATAATGCCGAAATGAGCATTTTAAAATTAGTTCCTCATGCACCTTCCAATGCCAGGCAGTCTTCTGGGTGCTGGCAATGCAAAGGCAGACCAGCCAGGCGGCCAGCCAGCCCCCAACCCCTGCCCCAGAACACCATGATGGGGGCCAAGGACATACAAGGAATAAAATTAAAGCATGAAAGAATGGAGAGGGCCTGGGCAGGGAGCTCTGCTCTGAGCCGGGAGGTCAGGGGTGGTCTCTGCAGAAGGAATATCCTGAGCAGAGATGAGAGTGAGGAAGATCCAATCTTCCCCCAGAGTGAGCAGCAGGTGTGAAGGACTGCACACGAAGGGAATCTTTTGTCAATCTTTTGTTGTTTTTTGCAAACACGAATGTGTACCCTCAAAGCTCCCCCAGGAGGAGGTCAGCATGCCAACACCAGGCTCCAGCAAACCCTGGGGAGATCTCCTTCCCACTGCGCCCTGTGACCCTGGATGCTGCTGCAGCTCACTCCGTGGACCCTGCAGCTGATTTCTTCACATTGCTGCCTTGGCCTCTGTGGCTCCCCACTTCCCTCTCCATGCTCACTCGTGGGAGCCCCACCAAGCAAGGGAATTTGGGTTCATCTGCTGCTGCATTCCCAGGGTCTATGTAGGACGGGTGGCAGCATGATACTCCTCAAGATATACGCATTGAATGAACAGACTGAGCTGATGCCACTGCTCTCATTGCTTAAGAGGGAACAAAATGAAAGGAGGCTTGGCTAAAACGAAAATGGCTCAAGAAGAGAGCTGGAAGTCAATTCGTGGTTCTGGTTTTTACCTTGCTCAGCCCTCCGGAGCCCTAAATGTCAAGTCATTCCGCAGCACTCTGGCACCCATTTGTTTTACAAGTCTCCCTCTACTCACATCCCTGCTGAGTATCAGGATGAGGCTGACAAAGGGGAAGTAGTAGTGTTTTTTAGAAAGAAGGAAGGAAATATCATGCAGGAACTGTCCTTTCTGTCCTCCACAAGCTTGAATGACTTGTTTACATGCTATCAACCCTCCTCAGGCTTCTCTGTGTGTTCAGTCCCTTAAACTGCCCTGCCAAGTCTCCTCTGTCAGGCAGGGAGACTGGTCTTTGCAACCTACTTTCATGCAAAAAGAGACATATTTCCTCATTGTGCTACTCCTGCCCTCTGTAGACAGGGGCTGGCTGTTTCCCACATCTGACACTGATTTTCTTTATCCAGGACCAGGGAAGAGTGCAGAGCCAGGCAGAGAAGGCAGGTAGTGGCCACTCCATGCAAGGACCAACACCTGCTGCAGACCTGCGCCTCTGTCTGTGAAGGTTTCCTGGGTTTTCATAAGGCCCAGCACAGGAGGGGGACTTCCTGCTGTAAACTTTATTTCCACAGATTTACCCAGAAATTTTTAAAAAATGGAAATTTCAAATGCTGCTTGTTTTCTCAATGAAAAGAAGATAGTGTTTCTCTCTTTCTCTCTCTCCGTCTCTCTGTCTCTGTATGTATTTAATAGACTTTTAATTTTAAAATACTAGCTAAGGCTTTAAAAAACGACTAACACTGAACCTCCTTTTCAGGGGAAAAAACTGGAAAACTTTCATTACAGGCTTCAGTGGGAGTTTTAATATGTGTGTTGAATTGACAAGAAATCTGAATATTTGCAGTGATCTGTAGCAATATAGGGTAAGTGGTTTCAAGATAAAATTGAATACTTAACATTTAATAACAGTGGAAAAGTTTGGGGTTTATAATAAGAAAAATTCCACACTAAAATTATTAACTCATATTTTCATCCCAGTGCTTAATGAAAAATCAGAAAGGCGGCTTCCTTTATGATTCCCTACGGTCTGCCTTTCTTTTGGCTCAAATATGGCTAGTACATAGCTGAAGAGAAGACTGTTAGCAGTTTGCAGTTGCATTTCAAAGCTGAAGGTCAATACAATTAGCCAACTGTTACATTTAACTCCTCTTCTATACTCCAGCCATATATTTGTGCATGAAAACAATGGATCACATATTGCAACCCTTTATCAGGAATGTTATCCTCATGTTAGAAGTGTAAATGGAGAAATCTACTTTCAGACTGATGAACAGATTATTTGGTTCATTTGTTCAATCATCTATTTATTCGGCAATACTAACGAGGTAGCAACAATGCTTTGGGCACAATTCTAGACGCTAGCCCTCAAAAATGTCTAAAACATTGTGATTTCACTGAGGAGGTACCATTGAAAAATTCAAATAGAAAGTGTTTTCTCCTATGCTTCGATTGTTGAAAAAGATTCTTACATGTATGTATTTTGTTTGGATCCTCTACACTCAAATGTTAAAAATACATGACACCAAAACCAAAGGGAACAAAAGGAAGGAAGACATGTTGGACTTCATGAACTTTAAGACATTTGTATATCGAAGGATACTTTTGAGAAAGAAGAACCTACACATGAGAAGAAGGACTCATAAATCATAAGTTTGTTGAAGATTTAATTACCAGAATATATAAATAATGCCTTTAATTGAAAAATAGTAAGACAATCCAATTGAAAAATGGGCTCATGCCTTGTATGAATACTTCTTCAAAGAAAACATCCACTAGCCAATAACCAGGCAAAAATATGCCCATAGTCACTAGAGAGCTCCAAATCAAAGCTATAATGAGACCTCACTTCAGACCTGGTAGCCTATTGACAGGGAAGTGGCGGCAAGGTATGGAGAAGTTGGTACCCTATCCTTTGCTAGTGAAATATAAAATGCTGCAAGTGGAACTATCCTATGTCCAGCAATTCTACTCAATACATGTCCAAATGAACTGAAAGCAGAAATAGCCATCTTGAGGACTCTTTGTATGCCTTTGTTCACAGTAGCATTACTCACAATACTCAAACACAAACATGATCTGTATGACATCGAGACAAATTTGGAAAAACAAAATGTAGTCGGTTCTCTTTATTTGCAGTGTTACACTCCAGCACGTCATAACAAACCCTGAATCAGTAAATACGGAACCACTCCTCCAAGGAGAAATAAAGGATTAGGGTCCACTGACCACCGGCCACAACACTTTGGCCCACGGATGCACAGATAACCTTCTTTTATGTGTGTGTCTCTGTTCAGATGCCTTCCTTATTCGCATTGTTTATTCAGTGTTGCTGAGTTCATGGCTGGGAGCAGGCTAACTCTGGCCCAAGCATAGCTCCATCTACACATAACTTGTCTGGAAGGCAGTTACAGCTTTCTTGAATTTAGCTACACCAAATGACATTCATTGCCATTTTTGAGGCCATTTTAACCACCAACGAAAAGCATGAACATGCACAAAGAGTAGCACTAAATAGAGGCAAAAGAAAAAAGGTGGGGAGGCTTGCATGCAGTGTGTGAGCTTGTCTTATTTGACCTCTGCTGGCATGTGCACTTGTGGTGACTCAGATTTTGTGCAAATGCTTGTGTCTGAATTGACGGCTACACTGACCAGAGGACAGACTTTGAGGTGACACACAGAAGTAGCCCGTAGGCCAGCTTACAAGCAAGAAAAACATGGAAAATGAAGAGCAACTCTGCATACAAATCACAGAATACAATGCAGCCATGAACAGGGAATGAAACTTGCATACCTGCTACCATATGGAGAAACACCGAAATTATCATACTAAGTGAAAAAAGCTCAATGCAAAGAACAAAAACTTTGTAATTCCACTTCTAGGAGATATCTAGAATGCAGGTAAATTCATAGAGCAGAGTTTATCAGGAGTGGAGGATCACAGTTGAATTGGCTCAGTTTCAATTTGGAATGATGAGAATGTACAGGAGACAGATCACCACATGAATGTTACGAATGCCTGTAAACCGTACACTTAAGAACTAGGGCAAATCATATTATATTTTATGAAAAATGGATAGATTACATGGATCGTATTAAACTTCTGCTGAACCAGATTCAAATGTGGAGGCTCTATGAGTACCAGGAGAGACTTTTTTTGAGAGAGAGATTCTTTTCTATCCACACTCCCTTGCAACAAGAATCCTCGTTAGTATTTTTTTCTTTTGGTTTATAAAACTAGCTTCCTATTAATAATGTATCAGCTGATTACTGAGGAAAACAAGTGAATTAGAATGTGCATGTCAGTTATTTGGCTTTACTTCTGGTTTCTGGTGAAAATTTACACAGTCCTCGAATGGGTCTTTCTGACTGGTTGCCAAGACAGGGACCACCTCGAGATCCAAGTGATGTCATTATTTTTATTCAGGATGAAATTATCTCCGTGGCACACCATGGGGTGGACTTGTGCTCTCAGGCAGATTACTACGGATGGTACTGAGGTATCCTGGCACTGTGTCCCCCTTTTATCACCAACCCATTTGTTATCTGCCTCCCTCTTTCCTGAAGTCCCCATTTTTCTTTTGCTAGAGAAAGCACCATCTGTTAGGATATGGCTTGGTTACTACCATAATTCCAACACTCTCTTTTAAATATTTCTTGACCCAACAATTATAAAGAAGCATCACTGACTATAAATATAAATGAAATCTTCTAATGGGGAACACAGACACTGTTAAAATACAAACTTAACACAGGGGGGAAATTCATAGCCAAAGCGAATTCTATTAAAATTCTTTCAATCTTTTCAAATGCCTCATAAAATAAAAATGTTTCATGACAGAATCACATTTTGGCTTCTTTGGTGACTGAAAAGAAGGATAATTATGATTGTCATCAAAACACATGCAGCAGCTGTATACGGCGAACAAAAGCACCATTATGAAAAGCTCCCAAAAACTATCACTTTCATGCACACACATTTCCTAGAAATTAGATCGTCTTCTCAACTGCGATAGATACCAAAGGAGACTGTTGTCTATTAATCATGGCTTTGTACCAGTTGAGTTTTTAGAGCCACCTGGATTAGTTTGTCTGGGACAATTCCCACATAAAATTAGGCAGGATTTACATATACGCAGATGTGTGCACATTGAAATGTCCTAAAAAGTGATTTTTACCTTCTCAAAAATCAATATAGACTTTTACTCCTGAAAAACATTGATTTCATTAGATTTCTTCACACGTGAACATCTGTTTAGAAATTATTTAATGGGGAAAAAAGTGTAACGAATAATTCTGCGGTTTGTTTTATCGAGGCTAATTAATAGGTACTTACTCATTAAAGACTAGGTCTGGTGCAAAATAGAGAAATTGGCTGTTCGTATGTTTGTACGATCTCCAGCTCAAGGCAAATGATGACAGACACATCCAAGAGTTCTGGATTAGGGTAATTTGGTCCTCAAGAGGCAAGTTTCTAAATCCTGGAGAACAGAACAATTAATCACAGAAATACACTTAGCATTTAAGTACATCCCAGAAAGAAGCTTCTTAAGACAGCCCCAGGTAGCCACTTTTTCCTAATAGATGCAAATCAACCCCAAGGGCATTTATACAGCACTCACTGAGTGCCTGGCCCTGTCCACACCTTCTCTTTAGAGTCACCCTGAACGCTCAATGAGTGTGACTGGCCAAGTGGAACCAACACTGGAGAACTCAGTCAGATCCTGTGAGACGGCAGCCCAAACCCTTGGTCGGACGGAAAGATTTTGTATTACCTTTAAAATGTGTTTCATTCCCTACACAATTCATCACACTTTAAGAGTAAGGTGGTAACTACGGACATCTATATGTCTGGAAAAATTACAAAAGTTCATCCTTTGTGACTTTGTGGTACTTAAAAATATTATCTCTTGTTTTCTATAGTCTGGGAAAACACTAGACATTGATGACTTTGTTATCTTGTTTTGTTTCTGGTATGGTACAAGGGATGGAACCCAAGACTTCATGTATCATAGATTAATTTTTTTGTTTTGTTTTGGTTTTGGTACCAGGGATTGAACTCACAACCTTGTGTTTGCCAGGCAGGTGCTTGTGCCACTGAGCTAAACCCTCAGCCCCTATTCATGTATAGTAGAAAAGTGTTCTTCTGCTGTATTACATCGCCAGCCCTTTTAAAAACTGGTGTGTGTATATGTGTGTGTGTGTTTTAATTTGGATTTTGAGACGTGGTCTAAGTCACTATAGTGACCAGGCTGGCCTCAGCCTCGTAATCCTCCTGTCTCTGCCTTGTGAGTGGCTAGGATTCTAGGCCTGTGCTGCTGTTCCATGCCTGGTAACAACGTCCTATAATAGAGTGGCATCTGTGGCACCAGCTCATTAATCAATCTGAGGGCTTTCTTACTCCTTTCTTGCCCTTTCTGTTCCCAATGCCATGGTGTTATTCTTCCCGCTATAAACTTTTGCCTCAGCCCGTTCACAGGGAAGCATCAGTCTCGGGAGCACTTCTGAATCTTTCGTGTTATGGCTGCTGTCTGACCATAGTTAAGCTAAGAAACTGCTGTGGATTCATCTCAACTGAGACAATGTGATAACACTTGTAGGTGCTGCTTCTATAGATCAGCAGGGCCTTATTAAGAAAATCCT